>NW_023601433.1:74201363-79001363 GCF_014898055.3 Talpa occidentalis | reverse complement strand
AGGTTTCCTCAAGCCACCACCATGGAGCATGTCCCCAGACTGTGCCTCTGACATGTGACACTCAAAGAGAGTCAATGAAAAGAAACTTCCACCTCCATCCACAGTATAAAAACAAGTCCAGGCTCTTTCACAAGCCTGGCTTCCTTTGACCCAAGCCCCAGCCACTTCTTAGTGTCTGATCATGGTTGTCAAGAGTTCTGGAACTGGACAAGCACCGAGAGACTGATAAAGGAGCATCCTGGGCCCCTCAAGTGTGTGAGTCGGGGGAGGGAGGGAGGGAGGATCCAAGGTGGTTCACGTCTCTCCTCAGACTCAGAGCCCTGGATGTCAGTACATGCAGGGGGACCGGGTCACACAGACTGCTCAGTGGCTGAGCAGTTCAGCCAGGCTGCTTAGCTGCTCCTGGACCTTGTTTTCCCTGCCTGTCCATCTTATTCACAGGAGCATTACATGGAAAATGGATATGAAATGCAGTCCCTGGAAGAGAGCACTCACTCAGTAAATGGGAGCTGCTAAGCAGAATGGCGCTCCCTCCCAGAGAGACAGACAGCTGACCCTGGAAGGGAAAGGGCCCCCCTTCTGGGGGGCAAATGATGCTACAATCCAGGATCTGAAACTAGGGGGGCACCATTCTGGGAAAACTAAAGTGGCCCTGGAGAAGCTTCCCGCCCAGGTCTCTCTGGATGCGGCAGGTATGAGAGGCAGCGGCCCCTCCCAGAGCTCACAGGGCACCTGTCACTCCTCCACCCAGCAGTCCCAGACAGACTAGAAGAGGTGGGTCCTCTGGCTCTCAAAGATCCTGTCTCCACACACCTTGTACTCCTGAGGCCTGGCTGAGAAGGGGCCCACAGTAAAACAAGATCTTTTCAAGACTCAGTCACCCACCTTCTCTTTCCGCAGCCCAGTTTACTTCAGTTCTCATGCCCCAAGCAGGGGCCGACAAACAGACACAGCAGCAAATGCGGCCCTGAAAGCTCCAGCACAGTGGCCAGGGCCTGTCATAGGCCAGGGCAGGTGTCCACCCCTGCCACCTCACATGAGACCCAGACTTGGAGAGACAGCGCCGTTCTGCCAGTACCTTCCCCACGCACATGCAGAGAGGCGCAGTCTCACAGCCTGCGGGGGTCAGAGCTCAAGGCCAAGGAGGTTTTGTCCTACCCTGCTGACCACCTAGGCAGTCTTGGTGGCCTTGAGTATGAGAGAAGCTGTCCAGTCTCCCGAGGGCTGCCCAAGCTCAAGGATATGAGCAAGGAGCCAGGCTCGGCCTTTCAGAAGGAAGAAGCTATGTAAACAGCAGGAGGGCCCTGGCTCCTTGGGGATGGTCTCATCTCAGCCCCTTGGCTGAGACTCTTCCAGATTAGGAAGGAGAGCAGAGCGGGCTGGCGGGACTCCCCGCCTCCAGCCCCAAGCACAGGAGCAGAGGTAATCTAATCCGCAGCAGCAGGGTCCTTTTACTGGGTGAGTAACTCCCCAGGAATGGGGAGTAGGGTATATTTATCCTGATAACTGTCCTGGGAGGTAAGACAGATCTGTGACCAGTAAGGGTGAATCCATAATTAGGCCAGATCCACTCTGCCCCCACACAGCCCAGGGACCCAGGGGCCTGGATGCGGCCTAGGAACTCAATATCCTAGAGGGGCCTTCCCTGCCAGTTTGGGTTCTAGTCAACTGTCTCCTGTCCAAGAATTAAGCTCTAGAGAGCAGGGGCCATGTCAGTCTTGCTGGACGCAGTGGCCCCAGTGGTCAGAATGAGTGGCTGAATGACAGAGGGCCTGTGGGAAAGAGGAAGTGGGGTGGAGCAGGACAGGCCACAGACTATCTCTGTGGGTCTTTTTTTCTCTGAAATGAGCAGACCCAACTTGTCTCTATAACTGGTAGCAAGCAAGCTCTGAAGAGGAGCCAAGGCGAATGCAGGTGAGACTTATGTAGCACCTCTGAGCTCTTCTGGAGTTTGTCTAAATCCAAATTTGCTGTTATCTGAATCCCAGACAGGAACTGCTCTCCCTCAGGGGGCGGATGGGAAAGAATCAATACTGGAGTGTCATTTAAATATTTAATAGCTGTGCCTGGAGGTTATAAAGACTCAGAAACTGTCTCTTTGGCTGACTCATGCCTCACTCCCCAGGAAGGGCCATTTCACCCTGGGCCCTGAAGGAAGTGTGGGCTGGGGGTGACACACAGGAAACCAGGGGAGAAGAGACATCCTGGTCCAACCTCTGCGGGGTGCGGCAGGAGGCAGTCCTGGGATGATGCCTTTCTCCCCTGGATTTCCCTGGAGCCACAGGAGGGCGGTTTCTGATCTGCCAAGAGCCGTGACTGGCAGGGCCTGATACCCAGTGAGTGAGGCCACAGGTTTGCTTTCTTTATTAGCTGCCTGGCTGGCTCCCAAGGTCACAGAGCACAGGTAACTGGAGACTTGAGAGAATAAAGGCTGAAAGGCAACTCCAGAGGTCATCCTGGCCCAACCGTGCCAGGCCTCATCCTCCCCCAAGTGCCCACCTAAGGCCCACCCATCAGGCCCAGGCTGCAGGGCTCCCCTCTCTGATGGGGGTTCCAGAGGTTAAGCAGCAGCAGGTAGAAGGAGCTGCCTAGCTGCTCTGCACACCTATACACACAACGCAAGCACACACACACACATACACACACACACACACACACACACACACACACACACGAGCAGGCCCAGGCTGGCCGGACAGCAGTCTCTTCTCTATTGTAAATAACTCAACTCCCTGTTTCTGTCCAGATTAGTGGGCCCCACCCTTCCCAGAGGTCCTGTGGATGCATTTCATTGGTCAGATTTCATCCACCTCTCTGGGTCACCAGGAGACAGGACTTTTTAAGGTCAAGTCAAAGACCCAACTCCAGGTCCACCCACAGGCCCTTCCATGGGTAAGACATGGATTTACACACATGAAGACAAGAAAGCCTGGCGCCTGGGAGCCTGGGGTGCCGGAACCTTCCCAGCTTGGCCCTCACCCCTGCTAATCACCAGCAGAGGTTAGGAGGGGCTCAGGAGTGAGTCATCGCCCTACAGGACCCAAACAGAAAGTTCAAAAGTTTGCCTGTTCCAGGAATGAGCTGGAGGCTCTGAAATCCATGTTTGTGGATTTCAGAGCATGACTTAACTCCTGGCCAGTCAAGTTCTGACTAGTGATCACTGCCCTAGATGACCACAGAACAGGCCAGGGCAGCCCAGCCTCGGGGGGGCAGGGTCACCCCCCACGGGCTTCTCCTGCCCTTCTTTCCCAGGTGTCCAGGCCGACCTTTTCAGGCCCCACCTTCATCAAGCTCCCCTCCCCCATTCAACTGGTCACCAGTCACATCAGTTCTTTCTTCAGGGGCCTCTCCCATTACTTGCTCCCTTTCTTTTCCTCACATGCAGCTGGCAAGTTGGACTGGCACCCAAATCCAAACTCGGCCCCTTCTGGAACTTGTCTGCAGCTCCCCACTCTAACTCTTCCAGCAGAACTTCCTGGAAGCCCCGTTTTTTTGTTCTTCTAGTTGCAGCAGTGAGGGGACACAGCATGAGGGTCCAACATGCCGCGCAGGACCACTGCCCTCGTCTCGTAGATGCACAAGAAGAAGGTAAGTTTTCTCCTTGAGAGTGCTCAGGATCTACTCTTAGCAATTTCCACGTCTTCTGCGTGGACACACATCTTTCTAGCCCTCCCATGGACTGCAGTCCCTGTGAGGGCAGGGCCCTCCTTCCCTCTCTTGACAGCCAGGGCACAAGCGTAACAGAGACCTCTCCATAAAAAGGGGAGGCACCCTGTTCCCCCCACTTAACTAGGGGCAAAGCTGAGCGGCCAGGTAAGCTATAAAACACGGAAGGCAGGTGGGTCAGACACACGGAAGAGACACATGGAGAAGGGTGCACTTGCCTCTTGGCTTTGGACTTGCAGGACATGGAAGGAGACGTGTGGAGAAGAGACATGTAGAGACACTTGACAGAGACGTGGGTGAGAGACGCGTGGGGAGGCTGACATGGCAGCCGTTATCTTGATTTGTACTTTGACTTTGCTCCTTTCCTCCCAGACCTGCCCGGCCTATCTCCTGCCCCCTTTCCTATGGGTCCCCACCAGAAGGTGCCTTAGGCTCATCACAAGCTTTAGGGCCTCAAGCGGCCCCCACTGTGGGACAACCCTGTGTGGGCATTTATCCACGAGGGGATGGGGAACTTTGGGGGGTTGATTGGGAAACTATTTATCTTCTCTCGCTATATACACTAATCCTATTAAAGTACTTTCAAGGTACTAAGTATGCTTTTTGTGCACAGGTGGTCAGACCCCATTAGAGTGTGCAGGTTTGGGGGTGCCAGAGTACCCCTCAGTCTGCATATGAACACAAGTACCCCCAATAACCCTCTTTTTTTTAAATAGAGGCATGTTTTATTTATTTGTTTGTTTGTTTGTTTGTTTGTTTTTGTTTATACATGCACTGGGTACAGTCAGAAGCGCAGGAGGGTGAGAGAATTCACCAGAGCCAGAGTGGGGAGCAGAGCAGGCAGAAGGACCGAAGTACACTGCTGAGGGGAGCAGCAGGCGGCAGGAGAGGTCTGCACGCCATGTGGGACCCTCCTCCGGTGGCCAGGGAGCAGCTGGGGATCGAACCGGCGCCGCAGAGGCCGCGGGCAGCTTCGCAACCCAGCGCTCAACCGCTGCGCCACCGGGGAGGCCCCCAATAACCCTCTTTTTAAAATTTTATTTATTTTTGCAAAGAAGAACTGGAGTACATGCCAGAGTTGTGTGGGGGAGGGGGGAAGATTCACAAGAGACAGTGTGAAGAGAAAAATAGGCAGATCTACTAAAATACACTGCTAAGGGGCATAGCAGGTGAGACAGGAGAGGTCTGCTGCGCCATATGTGGGTTAGTCCCTGGCTGGGGATCGACCTCAGGCCGTAGAGGTGATAGCGCTGAGGCTTAACCCCTAGGCCTGCAGGGAGAACCCCCATAAACCTCTTAGCAAAGATGTGCGCCAAGTGAGGAAGAACCCCAGTGATCAGGCACCCGCGGCAGAACCCCAGTGATCAGGCACCCGCGGCCTCTCTCCCTCCAAGGTAGGAGTGAAACCCCTGGATTGAGCCTCGCAGAACTTGACCCCAAACTATTTTACCTCCTCCTCAGCTGCTCCTCGTGGCTCACTGCAACCTGCCTCTCCTGCCCCTCCTCCTCCCCAGTTGTGTGCCTTTCTCCCCAATACTGAATGTGCCCCCCACCTTCTACCAGGATATCCATTCCCCAGGGGAGAGATGGAGGCCAGAGACATAGGAACCACCTCAGGATATACCTAGAACACCTTCTGAGGATCAGATTTTCTCAGGAGCAAGAAATTTAAACCACTGCCTTAAATTAAAGCCAGCCAGCCAACATAGGGACTTAAAGGCTGAGTGCAGATGAAGTGTAAGCAGAAGTGAAAGTCAAAGTGACTTTCTGCACATGCACTGGGGACTCTGGTGAGCAAGTTTAAGCTTACCACAAAGCCACCACTGTCCACACATAAAGCCACCCCTGTCCATCTACACCACAGACCTGGCTGCTCTGGCGGGGCTGGGACGGTCACACACATGCCCTCTGGCATTTGTCACTGCACAGCAGGGTGGAAAGACTGGGCCTCTGAGAAGTGAAAAGGATGAGTCCAAATCCCCCACTCACTGGCCTGGGCAGCCTCACTGGGCTTGTTGTGACTAATCAGTGACAGGTCATGAAAGTCCCTGATAGCCGGATGGCCTCCTCTACCCACCCCCGCCCACCCCCACCCCCCGCCCACCCTCCCCAAGTGACACTGAGGAGACACTCAGTAAAATAAACCCGAGTCACTGATTTCAATCTCCCTTAAGGGCAAGCGGGGGCGGAGTCAGAAACAGAGGCCAGGAATCTTGGGAGCTGTGACAGGTCATCACTAACTCAGGCCTCCTTGCTGAGCAATCCACTGACCTCACCTCCCCAGGCCTCGGGTTCATTCCAAATCCTAGGAGAACATCAGCTGAACCCAGAAGCCGCTGTCTCACTCCCCAGCAAGGACTCGGGCAAGAGAAGCTGCAGGGCTGGGGCGCCCCCACCCCCATGGGCTCTACTATAGCTGCCTGCGAGTCCGGTGGCTTTGAACCCAGAATGGCAATAGAAGGAGCTGCCCGAGCTCCAAGGGTGCTCTCAGCCTCTGACCTCCCAGAGCAGCAGACCCAGGAGAGAGCAGCTTCAGCTCTGGCCATGGAGGCACTGGCCAGCAGAGCCCCACAAAGGACCCAAAGCCAAGCCTGCACCGCCAGGAAGCGAAGAGGGAAGGAATGAAATACTCCTTAGTGAGCAGACCAGGAAGCTGGCCTCACAACCCCACTTCACAGTGGACAGCAAGGCGCAGGGCTGTCCAACGAGCACACTCAGCAGCAGGCGGGTCCCCCTCGGGGACAGCTCTGGCTGACTGCAGCACTCATCTGCCTTCCCGTTCTTTCCATGACACCCCACCCGGAGAAGAACGTTGCTGTCAGCAGTCAGCCTCAGTCAGCCTGTCACCACTCTCCTGCTCCACTGCCCCAGCCCCTGGAGCCCCAGCATCCGAAAGGGCTGGCTGCTGCCGCCACTGCCTCCTCCAGGTCTCTGGTTCTACCTCTTGTCCCCTTCTCTCTTCCTCACTTTGGGCCTCAGCAAAAGTCCTGAGCCAATGACGGCCTCCAGTGCGGACAGAGGGAGCTCAAGAATTCAGCGAAGGCTGGAGCTCCGTGTTCCAGGCTAACTTGCTGCTGCAGGGTGGACGGCATAAGTGGTGTCGTCCTGTGCCGCCCCAGCAGAGCAGCGGGCTGCTGGACAGGGCTGCTGGCTGCCTGGCAGTCTTCCTGGCAGACAAGAAGGAAGGGTCTACACCACTTGTCCCAGGGCACAGCCATCGGGGGCTGAGAAGAAGGCAGACGTGGCATGAGAAGCATCAGAAGACAGCACAGAGGCCAAAGCAGCACTGAACACCGGAAACAGCCGATGGCCTAGACTCCAACCCACAGTGACCGAGATCTTCCTTTAAGACGTGGCCACGCGTCTCATCCTGGTGCTGACCCTACTGAGCAAGAAAATGACAGGTCTCCAGGTGGCCTCCTCCGTAAATCTGTTCTCACCTACCCCATGTCTGGGGGCCAGCAAGAGACCTCAGAGAAACAGCCTGAGTCTGGAGCTGCCTGGAGCCAATGGGCAATCCACCAGCCACGCAGTGAGCGCCAACCCAGCCTCGGCTAACAGCTAAGAACGTATAAAGGTATTTACAACTGCATCTGGCTTGCCGTTACTTTTACAAAACAAACTGAAGATTGCGCCATGACACAGCCCCACCCACAGTGTTCCTATATGCTTTCCTGGGTGACAGAGAGAGTTGGGAATGCATAGGACCCCAGACACACACAGGCAATGCCTGCCCCAAGCGTCATCCAGACTTGGAGCCACCATCTGATGGTCAAGACTTCTGAGAAGGGCCAGATGGAGAGGAAGAACCAGCCAGCCCTGTACTCCCAGTTGACCCTCCAAGACACTTTTTTTTGGCATAGAAGAACTGGGGTGCAGGCCAGAGGTGCGGGGGTGGGAGGATTCACCAGAGACAGAGGGGGGAACAAACAGGCAAAGTGAAATACACCGCAGAGGGCAACACAGGAGAGGTCTGCTGCACCATGTGGGTCAGCTCCTTGGCCAGGGATTGAACTCAGGCCATAGAGGTGATAGAGCTGAGACTTGACCACTAGGACACCGGGGAGGCCCCATCCAGGACACTTTCACTTCCCGTATCTACGCCACCCAGTCCTGGTCTTCTCGGTCTCCCAGGCTTGGGAAGCCATCTGTTCAGTCCCAGGTAAGACAAAGTTCTCCTGGGACTGCTTGACAGCTGGTGTCCACGCCTCCTGAGGCAGCGCATGGTCGGGAGCACCCAGCACACACGCAGAAGCTCAGTCCCGTGCCAGTTCCTCCAGGGTCCCCCACACGCACAGGCAGCAGGGCTGAGCAGACCCCGGGCCCTGGTGGAATGGTGTCGCTGACCTACAAAGGAGGTTTTGGGTTTTATTAGAGGAGACTCTCTGGAGCTCTGTCCCAACAGTCAAGACAGGAGGCACAGCAGCACCCAGCCGCAGGGCCCAGACACATCACACAGGAAGTCCCCACTGTACACACGGCGCATTCCAAGGGTTTGTTTGGAAGCTAGATGTTGAGCTGTGGGGAATGTCTTCCAATAGAAACAGTTTTGGGGGGAGGGGGAGACCCCAGAGACTTCACACCACGCACTACGCCATGCATTCCACGGGACACGAGCACGGCAGTTTGCAGGGAACGCCACCTCAGGCTGAGGGTCAAGGAGAAGGGCCTGGGCACTGGGGCAGTCCAGCATAAGTCAGGTGCATTGAACCCCATTGTCTGTGCTCACAACCCCTCACCCGTGGGGGGCGGTGGCTACGCACTGGGGGGACAGCTTCTGGGACGCTCCTGGTCTAAATTTCCAAGGACAGATGGGAAGCAAAGTCCATGCTTGGCCCCTTAATGACAGGACTGGAAATCAGGGAGCCTTGCAGTTAACTAGGCAACCTCTGATCTAAGCAAAACTGCCAGTTGGGCTGCTGCCTCTCCTCTTTGTCCATTTCTGTGTCCAGACAGGAAATGATCACCAAGGAAGCCAGTGAGCTGATCAAAGGCCACCCACGGCTGCCCTTCCCGACATTGCTCCTTTCTCCTTTTTTCGGCAGAGTCTGCCCCACTCACCCCTCCCTGCTGTGCCCTAAAATCTACATCTTCCTCTGTGGGCACTCCCCCTTGTTTGGGGGGATTGCCTGTTAGCAAAAAGGGGTGCTCAGCCCCACCCCATGTTCTTGCCCACACCTGGCTGAAGTAGGAACTGGTACGACTAGGAACAAAGACTTCTGCTCCACGTGAGGATGACAAATTTCAAAACCCAGGCACCAGGAGCAGCCGCAGTCTCCCCGGGTATGCAGGGCCTCAAGGGAAGACCCAGGGGCCGTGGCCGAGGAGAAGGGAATGGATGAAGTGTGGAGTCGTTGACAGCAGGAAGTGCCAGCGGTTTCAGCCTGACGAGCCTGGACTGCTCACCAATGCTAAGTAACGATTTCACTGTTCCTTACACCTTTCCGTGCCCACTGATGTTTATGATGAAAGAGGAATCATAAATTTGGGCGCCCCTGGGGGACTCAGGGTTAAGTCTGAGCACTATCACCTCTATAGCCTGAGTTCGATCCCCAGTCAGGGAGCTGCCCAACATGGCGCAGCAGACCTCTCCTGTCTCACCCACTGCTCCCCTCAGCAGTGTAATTCAGTAGATCCGCCTGTTCTGCTCCCCATTCTGTCTCTGGTGAGTCCTCTCACCCTCGCACCTCTGGCCTACATCCCAGTTCTTCTGTGCATAAATAAATAAATCTTTTAAAAAGTTATTAAAAGGGCCTCCCTGGTGGCAAAAGGGTTAAAGACAGCTCTATGAAGCTCTCACCAGCCACTGCAGCACAAGTTCGATCCCACGCCAGGCCAGGAGCAACCCACATGGCACAGCATGTGCCATGTCTCCCAGCTGCTCCCCTCAGCAGTGTATTTCAGTAGATCTGCCTGTTCTGCTCCCCACTCTGTCTCTGGTGAATCCTCTTACCCCCTGCACCTCTCGTCTGCACCCCAGTTCTTGTATGCATAAATAAATAAGTCTTTTTAAAAAAACTTATTAAAAAAAAGAAGAATCATAAATGACTAAATCATAAATGACTAAGATAATCTCGCAATCTAGATTCTTCTCCTTCTGGAGAGGCATCTGGGGGTAGCAGGACCAGAGAGAAAGGGCTTGTTAAGGGAGGCAACAGAGAATCTGCTAGCAGTCACCAGCCCATGGTTTGTGGGCAGAGTCCCCATACCTCCTTTTCAGGACATTTGTTCTTTAAGAACTCTAAGCCTTAAGAAACAGAGAAATTTCACATTGTTTGGGAGTTCTGGCTTCCCAGAAGAGCCAGCAATCCTGGCCTACTACCTGCAGGGCAACCACAGGTGGTAATATGGAACCTGGCTCCTTCCCGGCCCACTTCATTCATGGCACCTGCTGGGCCTTGGGAAGTGAGTCTGCAAAGTAATGTAGGGGGGCTTTGTAGCTGAGCAACTTGGGGCCCAGTTGTGCTCTGACCCTGGCTCACACTGGGCTATCTGAAATCGGCTTCCTCATCTGCAGAAGGGGGTATAACAACAGCTCCTTCCACCAAGGGCAGGGTGGGTTCCTGAGCCTTGCTCAAGCCACTTAGGAAGACAAGTACAAAAATGAAGACACAGCAGCCTGACTATTGTGGGCATGTGATCCACACTTATTAGTGCCTGCCTCCCTCGGGAACTCCAGGTGACAAACAGACGGAGTAGCCGTACCACCCACAAAGCTGACATCCCTGACTGTCCTACCCGAACAGATATAGGAGGGCACCCAACACCACAGACCACAAGCAACTGCAGAGAAGGTGCTCTGGAAAGTGCCAAACAAGTTGCCCATCTCTGCCACCCTCTCCACCCAGATCCATTTCTCAGTATACCAAGACTGGATCACTAGCCTCTGCCCACAAGGGGACCTTGGCTAAAAAGCTAACAGGCTTGTGAAGGACTCAGCCAAACCCTAATCTCTCTCCCTGGCTTCAAAATCATTCCCAAGTTCAAAGGGTCACCAAGCAGGAGCACCCAGAGGCCCCCCTGCGTTGGGGCATCGGGCATGAGGCCAACAGGAGGAAGGGCAGTGCTGCTCCTCCTGGGAGTCAGGTCCAAGGGTCAACCCAGTGGCCTCACAGTGCCATCTGCTCCCAATCATCCAAGCTCCAAGGAAAGAGTTGGGATGGTCTGGAGCAGTCCTTGCCGCAAGTGCGCGTCCATCCAAGGTCTCCATCCTCACTCGGACAGAGAAGACAGGCATGGGAGCAGCCTCGACACACCAGCACTCAATTTACTCCAGAGGCCCAGGACACATGCTTGCTCAGCATGGCCCTCACCTGGCCTGAAATACCCCCTCCTTCTGCTGACTCAGTTCAGCTACCCACCCAGGGGCAAAAGGAACCCTCATTCCCCTTTCTGAGGTGAGAGATGGACCTTACCCTTGCACCAGGGCTCTAGCCTGACCTCCGCGAATGACCCTCCAGGGGCTTATGTGGACCACCAGGAATTGCAAACACAAGGTCTGAATGTACCTCTAGCATCACCCTGGATGGAAAGGCCATTCACAGTGTTCTCGCTTCAAAGGGACTGAGAACCACAAAGGTGAAACCACCACTCAGGACAAAGGCTGACAGAGGCCTCCCTGCACCTCTCAAATCACTGCCGAGTCCTTTGAAGACTAGTCCGACTGCTTGGGCAGAGGCAGCCTCAGCTCTGCCACAGTCCAGGGTGACAGAAATTTCCAGAACAGGCCCTACCAGCCACCGAATTCTATAGCAAAACCACGAAAGTTCAGCAGACACAAAGAAGGCAGGTGCAACCACACGTGGGTATCCAAGGCTAACCTTGAAAATGGGCAAGCTCGAGCATCTGTCCCACCTGTCTCCGCTAGTCCTTCCACCTAGTGCCTGTGATAGTGTCCCCCAGAGAACGATAATGAGGGGAAGTTGATCATAACTGAGTCAAGAGGAGAGGGGCTGTCCAGGCAGAGGAAGGAGCAGATGCAGAAATACAAGCCAGCCTGGGAGACAGAGGGGCCCACACTCAGAGCACAAGACCCAGCTTGGAAGAGGAGTCACGGGCCCAGGGCCTGCTGTGGAGTCTGGACTTACAGGGAAAGCCATGGCGGGGCCAGGAGGAAGACCAAGAGCTGCACTGCTCTCAGTAAAAGCTGGTAAAATCAACAAGACCTGGTAATTGAGTGGCTATGGGGAGAGAAAGAGAGAGAAAGGCTTGCAAGATGCCTCCCACGTTTGTTTCCTGAGGGGGGAGGAGAATACTCACCAGCTGAGACAGGCGAGGCTAGAGAAGCAGGGCAAGGAAAAGGTGTGGGAGGAGAGGTCAGGGTGAGGAGAGTGGCCAGAGAGGACAGATAGCCACAGAACTCCCTGAGCCAGGCCGAGGGCCTCCCTTTTCCCCTGGCAAACCACTTGTGAATTTCTTGGGAACCCAGAAAGCAAAAGTTTGGGAGATGTTACTGGGTCACCACCCCAACATGTTCTTCCTCTAGAAGCCAATGGTTCGCCCGGCTGGTCTTGGAGAAAACCCCATCAACAGGCTATGGGGATTCTTGGAGAGCCGAAGAGGACCACGATTCCCTCCCTGTCCACTCTCAGGGCTGAAGTTCACCTCTGAAATAGGAACACAAAGCTCACACCCTCCCCTGACAGTCCCCACCGGACGAGGGGCCAGGCGAGCCTGTTATCACAGGAACCAGGTCCTTCCTGCCACGTCACGCAAAGGCTCTCCACTGGGGCTGGGGCGCCCAGGATGCAATCTCAGGCCCAAAAATCTTGTGGAAATGCCCCTCAGAACCAGCCCGGAGCCCCATGCCAGCTGAGCTGGGGAGAACTTGCATGGACAGAGCCTAATATCTGACTGAAAGACAACAGAACCCCAGAGGCCAGGCATCCTCCAGCTGCCATACCAAGGCCACCCCAGAAGGTCATTCCACTGAGAAAGCAAAGGCTGGTGACTGTCCTTGGCCTCGGGGCTCAGGCTGAGTTTGACCAGCTTGTAAGACCCAATTGGGAGAATACACGGGGCAAATCCTAGCCAATGAGCTCATCAGCACACACCCACAAGTTCCCTCTGTCTAGCCCAACAGGCTAAATCCTTTCCTATCCCTGGGTCTCATCACAATCCTCTTCCACGAAAAAGGGAACATGAGGTTTTTATGCTGGAGGGGGCTTATGTAAGAGTCCTGAATCTTACTGAGAAAATCCTTATTATCTTTACAAAGAGTGAAGGTTTGGGGCTTTTCTAAATGTCAAGATTCCAATTCAGTGCAAAACAAAGCCTCAGCTTCAGTACCAATTCACCCAGGAAGCCCTCCCTGACTACAGTCCCTGCACAGCATTCGAGGGCCCTCTCTTTTGAGTTTCTAAAGCACCATACACCTCCCCCGTGGGAGCACACCTCTAACTGGTAGGAACGGTCTGCTGACATACCTGGCTCTCATTGGCCTATGACAGCTCAGTGAGGATGGGGAGTATGTCTTTATCCACCACGACCTCCTTGTGTCAAGGTGTCGTAGGTGCACCAAGGCAGACCCCTGAACAAATGAATGAATGATGCCTGCCACACCTACTTGCTGCAGAGGTCTGCCTCACCATTTCAGTGCTATAGGCAAAGCACCATGGGGGTGAGCAAAACACTGGCAGATGGCCGAAGCCCTCCCTACTCTTTTATGCAGGATTCCCTCCTCTGCAATCCAGTTACTACCACTTCTCCCCAACCAGCACCACCTACCCTTTAAAAAAAAAAAAAAATCAGGGCCTCCCCTGCACAGCAGTTGAGCGCTGGGCTGCGAAGCTGCCCGCAGCCTCTGCAGCGCCAGTTCGATCCCAGGCCACCGGCGAGGGTCCCACATGGTGCGCAGACCTCTCCTGCCGCCCGCTGCTCCCCTCAGCAGTGTACTTCATCAGTCTGCCTGTTCTGTTCCCCGCTCTGGTGAATTCTCTCACCCTCCCATGCTTCTGACTGTACCCAGTGCTTGTATAAATAAATAAATAAATCCTTAAAAAAAAAAAATCAAAGGAACACTCCAGAAGACTGTGGCCGGAGCACAACAGCCGCTTGTGGGTACTTGAGATTTAAACTCAAAGTGTGGCCTGCCTGGCTTCCTTGTGGGGTGGAGGGTGAAGGTGGGGGAGGCGCTTGGCTCACAGGAGTGAGGCTGTGGGGAGGGAGCTGGGGTGCCTAGGAGGCCAGGAACCAGGACTGGATAGCCCTTTCTCTTGGTGGGGAGTAGGAGGCAGGACATCACCAAAGGCAGGGCAAGAAGGAACAGGGAGAAGGGCAGCCCCTCACTTCCAGCGATCTTATCACACCTCTCCCCGGGGGCAGAGTGGGCAGAGAAGCTGGAATGTTCGGATTTTCTGAAACGTGCCCCACTGGAATGTGTTAGCAACACCAGCAGCAGGGCTCTAGGAGGGAGCAGCTGAGAGCATCATTGATTACCCTGTGGAGGAGTGAGATGAGAGGCACCACAAAGCAGGCAGGGAAGATTAGCCAGGCTGGGGGGTGGGGTGGGGGTTCCCTAGGCAGGGGGAACTAGCCCAGGAAAGAGGAAGACAAGTTTTGCACTAGAAACTGAAAAGGAGAGAAAGGGGGAAAAAATGTTATGCCAACATTTTTGTTAATTTCTTTAGATTTTTAAAGGCCTTTTTTCACAAAGAAACAGAGAATGCCAGAAACAGCCCATTTGTAAGTAAATATAAAAGACTGATAACCCAACGTGGGTTTCATAACATATGTACGTGTGAAATGTACGCCAACACCCAGACACAGGACGGCTGGGGGAGCGGACCCTGCTGTTGCAGGATCCTTACGTTAAGTGTGAAATGACGTGATCTGAAAGCGGACCGTGACAAGTCAAGGTATGAAACCACACGGCAGCCACTTAACACAAAGGAAAGCAACGCAGCGCAGTCACAGGTGAAGGAGGGACACAGGTATGACGGCGGCCCCAAGGCTGCACCCTCCGCCAGGCAAGCGGCTGGCGACACCATCCCAGCCATGTCATTACGTCATTACACTCGTGATGTTGGCGCCGGGAGGAGACCGGCTATGGGAACGTGTCTCAAAACGTTCCCCCTTGTTCAGCGAAACATGGCCATGCAATTAACTAAGCCGGTGGGGAGATAAAATGGAATCCTAAAAAATATTCAGTGAATCCAAAAGAAGGTGGGGGAAGAAAGAGCAAAGAACAGATGGCACAAGAGAAAACAAATGGCAAACTGGTAGACCCCGTCAGTCACACTGATGATCAGTGTAAGTGTTAGAAGGTCTACGCACGCCAATGAAAAGGTAGAGACTGTCGCACAGGGTAGAAATCTGATATTCTATATTTGCTGCCTGTAAGAAATACTTTAAATATAAAGACACAGATAGATAGTTTCTACCCGTTGGGTGTGTGTGAGACGATGGAGAAAAATATACATGCTACCAACGACACCTACAGCTGGGGCGGTGAGGACGACTTCCAGGTGTAAAGAGGCCGTTGCATCCTCAGGATCAGAGCTTCAAACTAGATGAGGCCAAAACGGACAGAACCGAAAGGAAAGAGGCAAATTCACAACCAACTCTTTAATTGAAAAAGCTCAATAATTATGGAAAAGCCCTTCAAAAGGACAGAGGGAGACAGAAGCTAATAATGCAAGCATTGAACAGCAGAACAGAAGGCCAAGAGGGCGCTAGCTGAGGAACATCACGGACCCCAGGCCTCTGCGCTCTGAAGCAGAGGTGCTGGTGGAGGGGGTGCAGTGGAGACGCAGGAAGTACTTCCTCCCTCTTGCCGGGCCCACAGACCTGCGGGGGAAGGCACATCAGCTCACCCCAAAAGGCTCAGTCATCTCCGGTTCCTGACAGATCTGGGTGGTTGATCATTTTCTCCACCACTCCCCTCCTGGGCACAAGGCCATGCACAGACGCCCACCACCACCCCTTGCCTCCAGCCTCTCAGAGGCACTGGAGGCATCACGAGCACTAGTCAACATGGAGTCCACAGCATGGTCACGGGCCAAATGGCCTCGGGCTGCAGCCAGCTCAGCCACTCACCAGGACGCCCCTCAGGCAAGTCACGCACCCTCTGTGTGCTGTCAAGTCAGCATCTATGAGAACACCTGCTTCACAGGGTGGTTGTGGAGGGAAAAACCAGCAAGGCAGGAAAGGCACTTAGAACACTGCCTGGCCCAGAGAAAATGTTATGCTAATGCTGGCAATTATTACTCGATTGAAATATAGGTACATATATGCACTGAAAAGATTTTATAGAAGAAATGTAAAAATATTAATTGTGATTACCTCCTCTGGATGATTATCTCTATGAGTTTTTATTGTTTTTCTTGTTTGGGAATCTCTGTAGTTTTCAGTTTTTTCACAATTAATACATACAACTCTGATACACAGTAAAACAGTTAAATGTTAAAAAGGAACATGAATATAATCCATGTTTTTGGTAGACTTTTGGAACACTGTGAAAAAATTCAACTTTAAAAAAAAATGAAAAGTGGGCCTTCCTGATGGCGCAGGCGGTTGAGTGCCGCACCGTGAAGCTATCCACAGCCTCTGCAGTGCAGGTTCAATCCTTGCCGGCCAGCGAGAACCCCACATGGTGCGGCAGATCTCTCCTGCCTCGCCAGCTGCTCCCCTCAGCAGTGTATTTCGTCAGTCTGCCTGTTCTGTTCCCCACTCTGTCACTGGTGAATCCTCTCACCCTCCCGCGCATCTGGCCTGTACCCCGGTTCTTGTATAAATAAATAAAATCTTAAAAAAGGAAAAAAAAAACAACGAAAAGTGGGCCTCCCTGGTGATGTAAAGGGTTAAGTCTCATCTCAGCCACTGCAGCATGAGTTCGATCCCCAACCAGGGAGGTGACCCACATGGCGCAGCAGACCTGTGCTGACTCGCCCACTGCTCCCCTCAGCAGTGTATTTCAGTCAGTCTGCCTGTTCTGTTTCCTGCTCTGTCTCTGGTGAATCCTCTCGCCCTCCCACACCTCTGGCCTACACTTCAGTTCTTCTACACAAAAATAAATAAAATGAAAATCTTACAAGAAAGGAATAAATTCTTTTTTTTCCAAAGATTTATTTATGCATACAAGAACTAGGGTACAGGCCAGAAGTGTGGGTGGTGAGAGGATTCACCAGAGACAGAGCAGGGAACAGAACAGGCAGACTGACTAAAATACAGTGCTGAGGGGAGCAGTGGGTGAGACAGGAGAGGTCTGCTGTCCCATGTGGGTAACTCCCTGGCCTGGGATCGAACTCATGCTGCAGAGGCTGTGCTTAACCCCTTGTGCCACTAGGGAGGCCCCAAAGGAATAAATTCTTTAAAAAAAAAATGATGCTGAGTGGAAGAAGCCATACATAAAGGACACACATTGTAGGACTCCATTTATAGGAAATGTCCAGATAGGAAAATCTATAATGAGAAAACAGATTAGCTGTTGCTTGGGGGGAGGGGAAGATAAGGAGAAATGACTGGTTTAACGGATGTGGGGACTCCTTTCAGGGTGACAAGAATGTTCACGAACTAGACAGAGGTGATGGTCACACAAATTGTGAATGTGCCAAGTGTCACTGAATTGTATACTATACATGGTTAATTTCACACTGCGTGAATATCACCTTAGTTTTAAAAAATGAAGGGGATGTAAGTCGCATGCATGCTTATATATTATAAATGAATAGAAAATAGTGGGAAAGATACATAATAAACAATTAACAATAGCTATCCCTAGTGGGGAGGAAGGCAGAAAAGACTTTCACTTCTCTACCTCTTTTTATTTATTTATTTATTTTTAATATTTATTTTTATTTATTTATTTATACAAGCACTGGGTACAGTCAGAAGCGCAGGAGGGTGAGAGAATTCACCAGAGCCAGAGCAGGGAGCAGAGCAGGCAGAAGGACGGAAGTACACTGCTGAGGGGAGCAGCGGGCGGCAGGAGAGGTCTGCGCACCATGTGGGACCCTCCTCCTGTGGCCGGGGAGCAGCCGGGGATTGAACCAGCGTCACAGAGGCTGCAGGCAGCCTCGCAACCCAGCGCTCAACCGCTGCGCCACCGGGGAGGCCCTCTCTACCTCTTTTTAGATAAGCATGTAGCATGTATCTTCTTTGACATAAAATCATTTTTTTAAAGATTTATTTATTGGGCCTCCCCTGGTGGCGCAGCGGTTGAGCACTGGGCTGCAAAGCTGCCCGCAGGCTCTGAAGCGCCGGTTCAATCCCCAGCCGCCGGCGAAGGTCCCACATGGCACGCAGACCTCTCCTGCCGCATGTGCTGCTCCCCTCAGCAGTGTGCTTCATCAGTCTGCCTGTTCTGCTCCCTGCTCTGGCTCTGGTGAATTCTCTCACCCTCCCGGGCTTCTGACTGTACCCAGTGCTTGTATAAATGAATAAATAAATCTTTAAAATAATAAATAAAAATAAAGATTTATTTATTTACGCATATGAGAGCTGGGGTGCAGGTGGTGAGAGGATTCACCAGAGACAGAGCAGGGAGCAGAACAAGCAGACTGCCTGAAATACACTGCTGAGGGGAGCTGCGGGCAAGACAGGAGAAGTCTGCTGCACCATGTGGGCCACCTCCCTGGCTGGGGAACAAACTCAGTGCTGCAGTGGCTGCAGATAGCTTCATAGTGCTGCGACTTAACCCCTTGCACCACCAGGGAGGCCCTCTGACATAAAAACTCTTACAAAAGTAAATGACAATATCGAACTCAAAATGCCATGAGAAAAGTCCCTAGGAAAAAACAAGGTTTGCGGCTACACCATGCAGGTGTGCAGTTCTAGAAATGCAGGGCCCCAGATATTCCCCAAAAAGGACTAGGAAGAGTAAACAGCACATACTCCTTGGGGTTCGGGGCAAGTGCTTTCTTCTCATGGGCCCCAATTTGTCCATTTCTAAAACCGGTGGGGTGAACCTCACACACAATTTTCAGACATCTTTATGTTTTTATTTTTAAATTTCAAAAACCGGGCCTCCCCGGTGGCGCAGTGGCTGAGCGCTGGGTTGTAAGCTGCCCGCAGCCTCTGCAGCGCTGGTTCGATCCCCAGCCACCAGCGAGGTCCCACATGGCGCACAGACCTCTCCTGCCACCCGCTGCTCCCTTCAGCAGTGTATTTCCTCAGTCTGCCTGTTCTGCTCTCCACTCTGGCTCTGGTGAATTCTCTCACCCTCCTGCGCTACTGACTGTACCCAGTGCTTATATAAATAAATAAATAAATCTTTAAAAAAAATAAATTTCCAAAACCCACAAAACCCCTTCTGCCAATGCAGTCTTCAGTGGAAGAAGCCCAATGTACAGACAGATGAAAAGTGAACACTCTGACTGAAGAAGATGAAGGACCGAAGACCCCGACATCAGGGCAGATGACCCCCAGAGGCTCCTTCCAGCTCTAGAAGCAGAAAGGTCCAAGACTGAATGGGCGCAAAAACCACTGAGGGGAGAGTCTGATCACACCCGACAGAACGTGCAGAGGGAAAGGCTCTCAGGCCGAAGCAGCATGGAGATGAGACAGGCCAGAGCCCAGAAGAAGCCCAAGCCAACAACTTCACTACCAGTCAAAATGACCAGCAAACCAGGGTCTCTTGGCAGATGCACAGTCACCCCCCTGACCCCCCACGCCTCGGTCGGAGGTCAGGCAGATAACAGCTGTGTCCAGGTCAGTGTTCTTGCTGCTCTAGAAGCACAAACAGGATGTTTGAAAGCAGATGACCACAAGTGGCCACAGGAAGCCATGGCAACTATCCCCAGGTAAGGTTCCTCTTCTTCCCCCAGCTTGTTTCTGGCGTGGGTGCCTCAGCAGACTAGTCAAAAAGAATTTTCAGTGCTGACTTCCAAAGAGAGACAGGGACAGTTCTTGGAAAGTTCAGGCCACAGCAGAGAGGCGATCTGAGGTGGTGAGGAGGGGAGCAAATCAGCCACCCAGCAGCAGGTAGACGCCACTAAGGAGGGGTGAGCAAACTGCACGTCTACTCCCAGGGAGAGAGAACTTTCCAAGACAGGCCACACGTGACACCACACACTCAGGAGGGCAGCCAAACTGGGTCCCTGAGGCCCAACGGTGGTGTCCAGGTGGCATGGCTGTTTCTTCACGCCCAGCCCGGGGTAGCCAGCTCAACTCAGCTGTCCCTGGGGCCCACGGGGATAAAAAACCGTCCGGCAGCCAGCTGAGCCAGGAGTCCACAGGGGAAATGGCAAACTCAGAGGAAACAACTGCAGGCCATGGGACACTCCCATTTCCACCCAAGGAGGAGGAATGTTGCAGAAACTGAGCAAGGAAAAACCCAGCCAGGACTCTTGGAATCCCCTCAACCCCTAATGGAGCCCAGGGCTCACCCAACAGACCAACTGCCCCCCAAGGGCTGGACGGCAGCAGGAAGGCCCAGGCTCGGGCCAGAGGTAAGGGTGAGCTCAACCGACAAGAACCCAGCTCTCCCTTCTTCTACTGCTGCCAGGCGCCTCACTGGCCAGCCCCATCCTGGGAGGTGATAGGGATGTCACGGAGCTGCCTTCACACCTGCCTGGATGGGGAAGGCCAGGGGCTGTGGAGAAGCCCCGTGCAGCAGGAAGCAGATCCCGAGGGAGTGGCACCCTGCAGGGGTTCTAGTTCCGGTTAAGAGGAGCCTTTAGTATAAACCAAGCCACCAAACAACCTCCTCCCCAGCCACTTCCTCCTCAAAGCCACCAAAGAGGCTCAGGGGAAATGAAATACCAGGTAACCAAAACCCAATTCAACACCACCAGCACTGGGGTGTGACCGTTTCACCTTCAGAACCTCGACCCTCACACACGAAGAGACCCAAATCACATCCTTCTGGGAAATCATCCAAGCCTGATTCCTCCCTGCCCTGGCCCAGCTCAAAGGTCAAAGGGGCTCATGGGCACTAATGCCGGGTACCCAGGCCTCGACAGAAGAGGGCAGTGGGCACGTGAAGTAGGGACGGTATCAGAGAAGGCCAGCCCCCCAGAGCAGTGTCTGGATTACTCCCAAGACAATTTTACTGATAAATCCTCCCATGTACAGAGCCCCAAGACGTGTTTCAGGAGCTGGGCCTGCTTCATAGATGAGGAGACTGAGGCTCGGGGCGTGAAATGACAATCAGGCAGTTAGCAAGTGGCAGCTTCGAGATGGACTCAGGTGTAACAAACCTTGGTGTCCTGTTCTGTCCTCACCTGTCCCTACAGGGCCTCCCTCCCTTCTCCCGCCCCTCTGGAGGTAGTGGTTTGCTGGTGGCTGGCATCATAGTGGGTGTCCGCAGTTCATACCCATTTAATCATCCACCACCATCAAATATTTATCAGGCAACCACAGAGAGAAACCAGCAGCACTTGGTGGTTGGAGACCTTTGAAAGGCAGATTAGATGCCTGTCTTCAGGGAGCTTACAGGGCAGAGGGGGCAACAATGGAGAGATGTGTAAAGTTACCAAAGAGTGGAAGGGTCAGAGCTCAGCTGGTTTTCATTGGGAAAAAGCGTTCTCAGCGAGGTGGCTGCAGCTGAGACCTTACAGGCCAGGGCATGGGGAGGAGGGGGTTGTCTCCCCAACAAAGACAAAGAAAGATCCAGATTCCAGGCAGAGCAAAGTGTCTGGAGTTGTCAGAAGTCACTTCAAAGTGAGAGCATGCCAGTCAAGAAACCCTGGACTGGGGCCTCCCTGGTGGCACAAGAGGTTAAGGCACTACCTATGAATCTGTCCGCAGCCACTGCAGCACGAGTTCGATCCCCAGCCAGGGAGATACCCACATGGCACAGCAGACCTCTCCTGACTCGCCCGCTGCTCCCCTCAGCAGTGTATTTTAGTCAGTCTGTCTGTTCTGTTCCCGGCTCTGTCTCTGGTGAATCCTCTCACCCCCCACGCCTCTGGCCTGTACCCCAGTTCTTACAGGAATAAATAAACCAATCTTTAAAAAAAAAAAAAAAAAAAAGGAAACCCTGGATTTGGGTCTCATGAAAACAGGACAGAAGAGCAACCTCCCAAAGTGGGCCCAAGTGAGCGTCGTAGGAGGGATGCCTACAGCAGGGTGACGTGGAACTGTTGAGGTCGCCCTCTGTGCCACCGAGGCAGGGGATCCAGCGTGGCCAGATCTGATTTTTCAAAACAAACAACACATGGTATTATCTCCTGATGCCTGAAACATTGGTGTTTCAAATGTTTTCAATCCCATGAAGGCCAAGCAACAGAGCCCCAGGCCAAACCCAAGCTGTGCTTTCACACCTCTGTCTTAGGACTTCCTGGATGAAGACCCAAAACGAGAGTGGGTTGGGCGCCAGAAGACCTGGGGTCAAGACCCTGCGTCACTGTAGTGATACTGGGTGTGCCCCTTCCTCTAAGTCCCCTGTGTTTCAATTTAGCTTCCTCATCTGTGAAAAGAGGGAACCACCACCTACTCCAGAGGGTCTCCTCAGAATCATATAAAAAAAAGATGAAGCAGGCAAAAATGCTCCCCAAACCTTAAAGTGTTAATCAAATGCCTGTGGTTTAACTAACTCAAGCCCAGAGAAGAGAGCGGACAGCAGACAACACAGGAGGCCACGAAGACAGAGTGTGAAGGAAGTGAGCTGGGTCTTTGCTGGCGTGCAAACCGGAAGGGTCTAGACAATAGAGTCCACGTCAGGGGTGGAAATATAAATTTAGGAATCAATCACCAACACGGAAGTGATAGAAGAGGTCATGCAGATAAACTGACAGGCACTAGGAGAAAAACAGGGGTCCAGAAAAGGCTTGGGGAAAACACAAAGGCGCACCCCCACAAAGGATCAGAGGAGGAGGTGGGCAGGAAGCATGGAGGTGGAGGATCTGCAGAGAGGGGGTCTTCAGAGAGGGCGGAACTCTGGCCCCTAAGGAATGGAATGAGCTCTCAGCAAACGAGAAGTGTGGCCCAGGGGTCCAGGTATTGCCAGGAAAGGGAGAAGAGCAAGTGAGGAAGAGCAGACGGGTAGAGGGAACGCAGTGGGTCTGCAGAGAGAGTGTGTGATCACATAGGTCAGGGCACCCATAACTCCAATCATATCTCTGAAGGGAGATATTGGGGGGGTGGGGGGCGCTGAGGGAATTATAAAAAGTGCTCGAGGGGAAAAGGGGGCATGGGGGTGGAGTAAAGAGTGAATGAACGAAGAGAAGGCCTATCCCCAGGGTATGGAGCCTGCCAACCTGGAGGGAGGCAGGCCTCAGGCCCGTTACACAGCCTGCATTTAGCAGGGCTTTCCTGCTGCTGCTTGAGGTCCGGGTCTTCAGGCCCCCCTGGAAAAGATGCAGACTGGGGTGCACTGGAGAATCCAGCAGCCTGAGAATCCCTGAGCTTCAAGGAAAGGAGCGCCCGGGGGCTGCCGCCCACCTTGCAAGAGCTCACCCAGGGTTCTCCAATTCCAAACAGCTGGAAATGTGGGCCCCGCTCTCCCCAACAAGAAAACAGAACAGAACATGGCTGTTTCTGCCAAGTGAGTTCTGAATAAGCTGCATTCCATTTCATTAAAACAATTACCTGAGCCCCAGCCAAGAATTACATAAAGCTTCCTCCCGGCACCACCCCCCCCCCCCCCCTCTATGAAACACACATCACACTGCTTTTCAAACAGGCAGGGTAAGGTGGTAACACCACCACGACCACACTAGGAGGATCCCGAGACCCCTATGGAGTGCCAGCCTCTGCATTCTTGCCCCTGACGACTGACTCGATGCTCCAAGACCCGGGCCTGCAGGGCTCACCTTAGAGGGCCTGCTGGCTGCCCGAATCACTTCAGGGTTCTCAAAGTCCAGGGGCAAACAGGGGCCAGAAACCAGCTATTTTTCCCAAACAGACAGGAGGTCCATGTGGTCTGCCTTGAGTCAGCACAAACAAGACAAGAGGGACCTGAAGCTGGGACTAGGGGCCCCCGGAAAGGAAGCCCGAAGTCTGCAGGAGCAGAGCTGCAAGCAGGGCCCGGGCCCCTCCAACCCATGCTGCCCACGGACTAATGGTGCTCTTTGGCCACAGATAAGAGGTTCATGATGTGAAGCAAATGGCATTTCATCCCCTCCCCCAGACTCCAGCTGCCCAGAAACTGTTCTCTGCTTTGAGTAAAGCCTGGCCCTGCATCCCACCCAGGTCACCCCATAACTCCAACCAGAGCTCAGCCTCTCCCTGGCCCTCACCCTGACCCTGGCCCAGTTCAGCTCACCACACCCAAAATAACCCGAAAGGCTGCCCCCACACTGTGGAAGCTCCATCCCGGGCTGCTGGCTCTGTCTCCTTCCCTGCCTGGTCCTGGCAGCTGTGCGCCCCATCGCCAGCTGACAGTCGCCAGCCACTATCAGCCCAGGTCTGCGGGGTTCCATCTGCCCACAGGCAGCCACTTACAAGCACCCCAGCTGAATGACTGAGGCTACTGTGGAAAGCAAGGTCTTCTTACATTTTTCCAATTTTTGTTCATAAAAATGTCAGAGGAGCTGAAAGACCATCACAGAGAATGCTCACATACCCTCCACCTAGATTCAGTCATCAACATGTTCCCAATTTGTGTGAACACGTGCACACACCCACTCCCTCCTACCCCCTCTCCGCCCCCCCATATATGTATATAATTTTTATCTAAAACAACATCCTTTAAAATTAAGTTGCATAGTGAATTGCATACATCAGGCATTTCACTCCCACTTTATTTTTTTTAATCTGTTTTGTCTGAGTCATGTGTTGTTCTTTTTTTTAAGATTTATTTATTTATGCACATAAGAACTGGGGTACAGGCCAGAGGTATGGGGGGGTGAGAAGATTCGCCGAGACAGAGTGGGGAACAGAACAGGCAGACTGACTGAAATACACAGCTGAGGGGAGCAGCGGGCGAGACAGGAGAGGTCTGCCGCACCATGTGGGTAGCTTCCTAGCTGGCCCAGGCTCAAACTCGTGCTGCGGAGGTTGCGGATAGCTTCACAGTGCTGTGCTAACCCCTTGAGCCACCAGGGAGGCCCTCCCAAACACTTCAGCACACACCTCATAATAACAATATTCTCCTGCAAAACCACAATGCCACAATCACACAAGAAGTAAGCATGAAGAGGCCGCCTTTAAGGGAAAACTTGGCCACTGGGACCTTGCCAGGCCTGGCCAGCCTCATGCTCTGGTGGCCCCAGGCCCAGAGTCCCAGGCCTCCCTGCAGACGCCAGCCCTGAGCGCCACGGGTTAGGCAATCAGTTAGCTGGAAGACAAGCACACTCACGCCCAGATGTGAGGCTTCCAGTAAGACCCCAACTGAAAGGGCAAAGAGGACCCTCTGAGGCTGCAGAGGACCCAGGCTGTCCCAGGTGAGGACCCAATTCATGGGCACCATTTTTTCTTTTTAAGATTTATTTATTTATTTATTTATACAAGCACTGGGTACAGTCAGAAGCACGGGAGGGTGAGAGAATTCACCAGAGCCAGAGAGGGGAGCAGAGCAGGCAGAGGGACCGAAGTACACTGCGGAGGGGAACAGCGGGCGGCATGGGCACCATTTTTAATTCAGTGTTGCTTTGTCAACACTTCTGGGAAAACTCAGTTTCCTAATTCCTTCTCTCCTTCTCTCCTTCCCACAGGGCATCCTCAATTCTCCACCTTGACAGTTTTTGATGACTCCCTCCTCTGGCCATGGGGTGACTCCAAATAGCAGTGAGAGTGTATGACTGTAATGGGGTGGAGTGGGGGAAACAGAGGCTTGGCCGGGGTTCTCAGAGGACTGGCCCGGGGTTCTCAGCAGCTAAACCAGAAGCCACAGTTCTGTCTTAAGGGTAACAGGTGACAAGAGAACCGGAGGGGTGACTGGGGGAAGGAGTAGGGTCCTACACTAGCCAGGAACAGCAACCAGCATTCTAGTCTGAGACCCCAAGAAAGAACAAAGGAGAGGAAAGATGCCACAGAAAACAGGGAAAGACAGATGTGAGAGACTGAACAGGGAGCAGGGAGTGAGGGAAGGGAAAAGCATTCAAACCAACAGGCTACCCAGGTCTGATCCTGATCAAGCACTGAGGTGTAAAGAATGGTTATGAACCCAACTCTGAAATTAAATCCCAGCCCTCAGGAGTTACAGAACATGGAGGTGGGCTGGCAGTTTTATCATCTGTAAAACGGGTGGTAATAACAGTAACAGAACCCAGTGCCTCACATGCCTGACATGATTCAATGAAACAATATGTTAAAGAGCCAGCACAGTGTCTGCACATAGTAAGTGCTCAATAAATATAGGAAAGAGGTCTGTAAACACTAGGAAAGAGAAAAGTGTCCCACAGATGGTTGTTATTAACAAAGGCACTGAGACCAGGACAGCCCAGGGAAGGGCTGGAAGGAGAGTGAAGCTAGGAGGAAGTGTTTTCAAAATCTCGGGCCTTGAGACAAAGTAAAGGCCCAGGGTCGGCACGCTCCAGCACAATGACCGGGGAGGAAAGAGCTGCCCAGGGCGTCAGCCGTCACTCTGGGCTCCTATCGGCCCCCCAGCTAAGGGCCTCACCGTACATGGCCATCACTGGGGAAGATGGACCAAAGGAATGCAGAGATGCTCCCTCAGGAGACTGCAAACCCACGGGGGGAGGGTACGGGGTGGGGGGGCTACCGGACTACAAGGAAAGGGGACCTGCTTCAGAATCCAACACCCCAGAGCATGGATCCCAGCTCTGGCGCCAGAGCTCACAGCCAGGGCAGACCTAGTGCTGGCACAGAGCTGGCCAGGAGCACACCACTCCATGGGCTGCCTCAGCACGAGCCCACAGCTGGGTGCCCCGACCCTGGCCTAACACACAGAGGCCCCACAGACGGGCAAGCCCAAAGTCCAGGCTTTCCATGGAAACGAGGTGGCTCCACAGCCCAGAATGCCCCAGGCAACTCCCCTGCCCCCCTAGTCAACCCCCCCAGGACAATGAAGCACTGTTTTCCAAAGGGTCAAGACTGCTGAGAAGCTGAAAGAAGACATGTCCAGATGCCAGCGGCCACTGGGCACTGCCAACAGCTGGCTTTCCCCAGGAAGAGATGGGGAAGGCAAAGCTACCCAGTCCTGAACCGGATCTACCCCAGCCCACAGAGGCCATTTCCTGGAGATGGCTCCCAGGGTAGGAATGCTGGAGGTAACTATCCACTACTCCGCAGGCTACATGGCTTGTCCCGCAGCTCAGTCACCTGTCAGGAGCACTCACTACCTTATTAAGATGATGACAATCCAACTGGAATTGGATCAATCCGGGTTCCATCCCAGCTGGCGCTGGACCCTCCACCTCAGGTCCCCACATCTGTAAAGGGGTGACAAAACACCTCACTCTCCGAGGGGCCTCGATACTGCCCACCCAGCGTTGAGCCAGGGCCTGCCCCCCATCAAGCTTAAGGTACCGTCAGTGGACCACAGCTGTGGTCACGTCCCCCCAGCACAAGGGGAGAGTGGCGAGGGGCCGGGAGATGTCACCAGCGCAGCACAGCGCAGCCTGTGGGAACTCTGTCCAGGAAACACCAGCCAGAACTCAAACAGGGCGAGCCCCAGCCAAACCAGCGTCTAGCAATAATGAGAAAAGCCACCAGCGGCCACCCGGCAGCACGGAGTGGAGAGAACACACAGGGGAGGACAGGACACGCCGTGTTTGTGCTTTTCTGCCCAAAGAGCTATAAATTTGTAACTTATTAAGCAGCACACGGTGAGTCTGTCACTAGCAGCCACGGGGCGGGGAGAGTTCCCCAATTTTTTTCTTTTTCAGACTAAAAAAAAAAAAACAGTCATGGCAGAGACGCTGCCCCTCTGGCCTTGCCACAGAGTGGACTGTAAGCTGTTTCCCTGTTTCGGGGACCAGGAGGCTCCCAGCTGAGAGCACTCTCGGGAGGAAAATAAAAACACGAGGCCTGGCCTTTGTGTCCACCCTAACTAAGGAAAACAGCTGACCGGCAGTGTGCGAAGCAGCCATCCAGACAGCTGACGGGCCTGAGCGCAGAGGCGAATTCCTCTCCCCTTCTGCACGCCCCATTCCTCCCACCCCAGGCTCCAGTCAGCCAGGCGTGGCTGGCCCCGGGGGAGCTCAGGCCAAGGAAGTCAGCAGCCCCGATCCAAACAACTGAGGAGCCTGCAGTGCCAGGCAGCAGAAGCTACAGGTGGCAGTCCTGACCCCACTGCGACCCCTCCTCAGGAAGGAAGGTCTCTCCATGCCCAAGTGCTGCCCAGCCAGGAGGTAGGCTCCAGTGCTGGTTTTCTCATTTCATGGCTGTGCAGCCCTGGGCAAGTAAGTTAACCTCTCTTAATCTCATTTGGCTTCATTTGTTAAAACGCGGTAGCAATGATAGCAGAGGTCCTAAGGGATTCTTCTAGATGGCTGCTGTGAGGATGGGACAAGTCCAGGTAAGGAGAACGCCACACACAGCAAGTGTACACGCCGACAGTCCCCTCTGCCAGTACACTCTCTTTCCTTTCGGAGACTCACTCAGTTTCCTGGCCCTAAATGGAAGATGGTCAGAGGACAGGAATTCCGACCTCGACGGCAAGCCCTACAAAGGCTTTCTCAGTCCTTCAAACAGCACCAGGACTGTCTAGAGGCCACTGCAGTTTAGAGACTATAGCGCTGCCCCCCCAGTTCCCACTGGGAAAGCACGGAAACATTCAGATCCTGATTCAAAAAAATATCCCGCAGCTGTTTTTATTAAAAAAAAATACCTGCCTGGAAGCCATGCCAACCTTGAGTCTGCTGGAAAGGTGGGTGCCAAGCCTGACCCAAAGGGAGAACTATGCTGGCAGCCATCACACCCTGCAAAACAGGCAGTAACGAACACCATCCCCAGCTCCGGGATCTCACAGAGGCACCCTGATCCCAAAAAGAGGCTGCCAGGAAGCAGTAAGTCCCCGTGTCCTTGGAAGCCCCGCGATTACAGTCAGCCAGTCTTAACTCAGTGTCCTGTGTGCTGGGGCGGCCCAGGAGTCCTGGCTGAAGAGACTGCTCCTCGCAGCCGGGAACAGAGCAAGCATCCGTGGTCATACAAGCCACCCACAGCCCACAAAGAGAAGACAAGGCTCCTACAGAGAAGAACCCACCCCGGCCCGGCCCCCACCCCAGCCACCACCTCCCTGGCCCCAGGCCTTTCAGCCACAGGCCCTAAGGAAAGGGAGAGAAAGTGAATCCTCCCCCTCTCCAGGGGTTATGCCACTCAAGGCATTCCTAGAACCCTGGTACCACACCCCTTGGGTTTAGTGTCTGGCTTCAGGAGCTACTCTGCCCACCTAACACCAGTCCACGCTGGACTGTGAAGGGCAGTGTGGGAGCGCCAGCAACAGGAACACAGTACAACTCTGTTCTGGGCATCCTGTCCTCACCTGTGTGGCTGCCAGCAGGGTTTGATGCTGGGGGAGGGGGCGGGGGGAACTCTGCCAGCCAGGACAAGTTCAGAAATGGCCATTCCTTGGGGCCCACTTCCCACTTCATTCCCCTGGCATCTCAGCACAGCCTGGGCATGGGGGAAGAATCCCTTCTCCCCAGCTTATTCTTCTAGGATCAGGCCGGCGTGTGATATGAAGGAGGAGGGTCTGGTCATACAGTGGACAGACTAGGCAGTCAGTGAAATGGACTGAACTGTCCATGAAACAGGCTGACCAGATCTGAAGGAGGGGTTGGGTGGGGAGGCAGAAGAGAAACTTGCCTTTTGGGGGGTGTGGTCACCCCAGGCTCACCTCTAACAAGGAATCTGACTTGTGACATGAAAAACACAGGTCAGGTGGGGCTCTGCCTAGGTGGGGTGCCAGCCTGTGAAGTGGGGGTGGCCCTCGAGGGGGTGGGGGCAGGTGCTGGAAATCAGGGAGCAACCGTGAAATGCGGCAGCTCCTCCTCTAGCTGGGCGGCGAGCTGTAAGGTGGGGGGACGGAAGCGGCGTCCCCGAAGTGCGGTCCCAAGGCTGGGAAAGTGGTCTGGTCCAGGCAGAGGGGATCCCGTCCCTGAGGCGGACGGGGCGGGCCTACAGGCACCGGGGGGTCCTTGGAGCAGGACTGGGCCATGAGGGGTGGGTCCCCCAGATCGGGGACCCGGAGGTGGGGCCGCCCCCCGGCAGGAGGTGACGGCCGAGGGGACGGCGGTGGGGCCGGCCCTGCCAGGGATCAGGCCCGGCCGGGATCCCGGCCCCGCGGAGCCCCAGGCGGCCGGGAGCCGAGTCGGGACCCGGGGCGCGGGGGTGCGATCCCGCGGCCCCGCCGCTCGCTCGCGCCCTCCCGGCCCAGGGCCGCGCGCCCCTCGCCGCCTCCTCTCCCGGCCGCGGCTCACTCACCGAGGTCGTCCATGGCCGGGCCGCGGGCGCCGGGGACCGGCTCGGCTTCGCGCTCGTCGCCCGTCCCGGGGCCGCTCCTCTCCGCCCCGCAACTTTTCCGCCGCGAGCCTCGGCCCGGAACGGAACGCGCCGCCGCCGCGCGCGCCCGCCGCGCGCCCCGCCCCCGGCCGCCCCCGCGAGCACGCGCGCCCCGCCCGCGGCCGCCCCCGCCAGCAGGCCGGGCCCGCCCCGCGCCGGCCCGCGACCGCGCTAGCCCCGCCCCGCGCCGGCCCGCGACCGCGCTAGCCCCGCCCCGCGCCGGCCCGCGACCGCGCTAGCCCCGCCCCGCGCCGGCCCGCGACCGCGCTAGCCCCGCCCCCGCGCCGGCCCGCGACCGCGCTAGCCCCGCCCCCGCGCCGGCCCGCGACCGCGCTAGCCCCGCCCCGCACCGGCCCGCGCGCGCGCGCCCCGCAGGCTGGTGGGCGCTCCCGGGAGGGGCGGCGGCGCCCCCTGGCGGCCCAGCGGCGGGTGGGCGGCTCCCGGGCCTCTGGCCTCCGGGTCGGTTGGCCTGCCTCGAAGTCACACGCCTGACCCGAAGACTGACAGATCTACCCGCGGTCCCCACAGCTCACAGCCCGGCGTGACTGTCCATGCGTCCGGCGCTCGCTCATCTCGCGTGTGTCCGCTGGAGAGTCGGGTTTTAGGGCCGTCTGGGTCTCCCGGTAGGTCACCCCCCAGGAGGGCCTAGTCCGTGCGGGCCAGTCTGGGGCCTTTCCTGGGGGCTCCCCCTGGACCCAGAGCGGGGCCGCTGCCACCTGCCTTTGCCGCCAGACTCAGTCCTTTCCAGTTTAAATACTCCTCAGTCTTCCTCATGCCCCCACCTGAGGGAGACTTCCTGAGCCCCGCATGGAGCAGAGGGGACCCCACCTTGGAGGAAAAACTCTCCTGGCTGCCCAGGTCCTGAAACACCCACTGCCACCCCAGACGCCAGAAGGGCTCTCCTCCCACAGCTCAGAAACTGGGTAATCACAGCTGTCCTGTATCAAGTGTCAGACACTGTGCAAATGTTATCTAGATTAATTCCCCCTAGGGGTAGCTACTGCTGTCAGCCCTTCCCCAGTCTTGGAAATGGGCGGTGGTAGTTTGTCGCTTTGGTATAAAAACAAATGTAGCTTCAAGCTCTCCTAGCCACGAGAATCCACTCCCCTACGCTTCTGTGTCAAATGCAGGAAACAGATGTTGAGTTAGAGGGAGGGCAACGCCTGTGAAAGAGAAGGGGGAAATGAGGGCCGGGCAAGAGAGTCAGATCTGCCACAGATGGACCAAGCATTGGGGAGCCCAGGAACATAACACCCTCTTCAGAGGGGTTCCCTCTGGGCAAAAGTGTCAAGGCTCCAATTCCCCATGTCACCTGGGGATTCTTGAGAAGAGGGGAGTTTTGTCCTGAAGGCTCAGTATCTGGAAGCTGACAGTCCAGGAGCTTCTTTGAATGCAGACCCTTGGAGCTGATCTCCATGACTGCCACACCCTCCCTCCCATATTAAAATTGGAGAGGCAACACTGGTCCCCAACCAGGCAGTCACCGCATTGCATGACCTTCCAACACCCTTCATTTTCCTCTGTTTTGCAGGCACTTCTCACTGTACCACTGTACCGGTAGCGGTGGATTATCCGATGTGTTGTTATCAGACCAGAGCAGGTGAGGGACAGAATCAGGTCCATTTCTGCTCATCACACATCAGAGCCTGTATGCGTGTCGCCCATGGGTATTCATTATTTACTTCCTGGATGACTGGCAGGTATTGTGCCTAACACTTGGAACAGAGTCACAGTTTAATAGAAACAGAAAATTAAGATAGTGAGCTCATTACTCATTTAGTTACATATTTACTTTTTTTTTTTAATAGAGGCATGCTTATTTATTTATTTATTTGTTTGTTTGTTTGTTTGTTTTTTGTTTATACATGCACTGGGTACAGTCAGAAGCACGGGAGGGTGAGAGAATTCACCAGAGCCAGAGCGGGGAGCAGAGCAGGCAGAAGGACCGAAGTACACTACTGAGGGGAGCAGCGGGTGGCAGGAGAGGTCTGCGCGCCATGTGGGACCCTCCACCGGTGGCCGGGGAGCAGCCGGGGGATCGAACCGGCGCCACAGACGCTGCGGGCAGCTTCGCAACCCAGCGCTCAACCGCTGCGCCACCGGGGAGGCCCCACATATTTACTTTTTTTAAAGATTTATTTATTTATGCATACAAGAGCTGGGGTACAAGCCAGAGGTGCCGGGGGATGAGAGGATTCACCAGAGACAGAGTAGGGAACAGAACAGGCAGACTGACTGAAATATACTGCTGAGGGGAGCAGCGGGCATGACAGGAGAGGTCTGCAGTGCCATGTGAGTCATGGTCCCTGGCCAACAGGGGATAGAACTCATGCTGCAGATCCTGCAGATTACTTCATAGTGCGGTGCTTAACCCCTTGTACCACCAGAGAGGCCCCTGTTCACATATTTAATGGTGCTTGTGCTTTGGGGGGGCTCGGAATGTAATGATGAATAAGACTGATACGGTGCCTGTGTACTTGGTGCTTACAGTCCAACAGGGAAGGCAGAAAAGCTAACATACCTGTGTGAAGAATGAATAACCTCACACAATTCCCAGCTGCCTGGAACAGCATATGCAAAGGCTCATAGGCAAGATAGAGACCATGGTGCACAGGAACAACTAGGAGGAAATTGCAGTGTGGACTACAAGGCTGGGAATGATAACAGGGAGGGCAGAGGGGTCAGAGGGATACCTGTGCTGTATCAAACACCCAGCTAAAACTGGGGGGTGGGGGTGGGAGAAGAGGAATCCACAATAATTAAGTCCATGCTAGGTGCTAGAGTTTCCAGAGTGAAAAATATGCTAATGCTGTAATGGTGGGTGATATTCCTATAGGGATGTAATGTCACATTTCCTTTCCAGGAGGTCAGGTGAATTCTCTATAGAACACTAATAATAACAGTTATTCATATGAGACCAACACTGGGCTAGGCACTATCCATGCTTTTTCACATTGACTCCTGACCACAAGTCTAGGAGATGATCACTGTTATCCCCTTTTCCAGCTGGAAAAGCTGAGATCAGAGAGAAAAATATTTACTAAATAAAAGCACAATATAGGGTCTCCCTGGTGGCACAGGGGTTAAAATCTTAGCGCTATCAAGCTATCACCAGCCACTGCAGCCTGAATTCAATCCCCCCGTGCTAACCCACATGGCACAGCAGATCTCTCCTGTCTTGCCACTGTGCCCCCCAGCAGTGTATCTCAGTTGACCTGCCTGTTGTGCTCCCCACTCTGTCTCTGGCGAATCTTCTCACCCCCCACACCGCTGGCCTACACCCCAGTTCTTGTATGCATAAATAAATAAAAATAAATCTTTGGGGGAAAAAAGAGCACAATATGTTCTAAATTACAGCAAAAATTATGAATGGAGGTTGAAATGCTTCCTGGGGGCTTTGACAACTCCCCAATGTTTGGAGAAGCTTTGCTGGAGGAGTAATTCTGAGAAAAACTGAACATTGTAACAGCAAGGAATCCCAGCTTTTCTTAGCTTATCAGAGGGAGGATTCAGGAATTTATGAACCACTAAGTCCCATTTTTCTCATGCACAAGGCTAGACTGCCGAGATTCTTCCTGGCAAGTTACATTCCACACCTGCCTGGGAAGGGAGGGTTTAGACACACAGGACTGCAGGGGCAGAAGAAATCTCAAGAGATGATCCAGCCTTCAGTGGGTGGGGGGTTGGGTTCCTCTCCAAAGCTCCAAAGCAGCTCTGCCCTCACCTGCCTGTGTATCAGCCAAGGGCTCACAGGTTGACCAGCTCTCCTGGAAGCCAACATGTCATCTCCCTCAGTTTCCACGTCAGCGATGCCGCCATCCCTCCCTCGTCCTTTCTGAGTGGAGCCAAGCTGCCACCTGTGGCGTGGTTCTGCACTGACCTCCAAGCTCGGCCCCTGTGGTCTATTTTCTGTATTTTTTTTTAAGATTTATTTTTATTTATTTATGATCAAAGAACTGGGGCGTAGGCTAGAGGTGCAGGGGGTGAAAAGATTCACCAGAGACAGAGTGAGGAACAGAACAGGCGGATCTGCTGAAATAGGCTGCTGAGGGGAGCAGCAGGTGAGACAAGAGAGGTCTGCTGCGCCATGTGGGTCAGCTCCCTGGCTGGGATGGAAGTGGGTGAAAGCTTGATAGTGCTGAGACTTTAACCCCTGTGCAACCAGGGAGGCCCGCCTGTGGTCTATTTTCATCCAAAAGCCAAAGTTGTTTTCTTCCAATCAACCTATTGAATTGTAGTCTATATCCAAAAAATGCACCCATTGTTAACTGTGCTAGTTTGATAAGCTTTGATAAGTTCTTATACCCGAGAACACCCTCCCAACCCCCAGTCAAGATACAACACATTCCATCACTCCTTCATGCCCCTTGCGCCGGATCCCCTCCCCCTTCTGGCTCAGGTAGCCAGGGGTTTGCTGTCTGTCACCACAGATTACTTTGCATTTTCCACTATACCTTTATATATATAAATGGAATATATGTTCTCTCTTTCTCTCTCAACTCTGAGGTTGAGGGGGGTGTACTGGCTTCTCTGCCTTAGTGTGTTCACAAGATCCTCCCATGTCATCGTAGCAGCATGTCAAGTCACCCCTTTTTATTGCTGATTACCACCCCATTATGGGACACTTTGTTTCTCTGTTGTGCTGTTGATGGCTATTTGGATTGTAGCTCCACTTTGGAATAAAGCTGTCATCATGAATATTCATATAAACATCTTTATTGGGACATATTTGCCTTTCTCCTAGGCACAGAACACCCGGATCACAGAGCAATGTTTAAAAATATATCCTCCAGGGCCTCCCTCCTGGTGCAGGGGTTTAAGTCTCAGCGCTATCAAGTTATCACCAGCTACTGCAGCATGAGTCCTATCCCAGGTCAGGTAGCTAATCCACATGGCACAGCAGACCTCTCCTGTCTCACCTACTGTTCCCCTCAGCAGTGTATTTCAGTGGATCTGCCTGTTCTGCTCCCCACTCTGCCTCTGGTGAATCTTCTCTCTCTCACACACACACACCCCAGCTCTTGTATGCATAAATTAAATCTTAAAAAAAAAGTGTATATATGTATATGTATATATGTATATGTATATGTATATGTATATATGTATAACCAACCAAGTAGTTTCCTGTTGCACTTGGAATAAAATCCACACTCCTTCCAGGGCTCTCCAAGACCACACCTCAGAGCTTGTCCTCTCCTCATCTTCCTACCTAGCCCTCCAGCCTGGCAAGCTCTGGAGCCTTTATACCTTCGAGACCCTTCTGGAATGTTCTTTCCAGATCTTGGCTCAGCTGTTCCTGTTCATCGCTGAGGTCTGACTTCACCATCTGGACATTTTCTCCCATCCCCCTTCAGTCCCTATTCCCTCATTCTGTTTTATTTTATTCACCCGCTGACATTATATTCTGTGTTTACTTATCTCTTCATGATTCACCTCTCCCTCCCCCATTAAAATATCAGCATTAGGAGAAGAAGAACCGTCTTGTTGGAAGCGTGAAGGGGACACCTGGTACCAGGTGCTGTCTTGCCTGTGCTGTGTATTTCGCTGCAGGATCAATCTAGACAAGAGGGCCTCCCTGGTGGCACAGGCGGTTGAGTGCAGCACTGTGAAGCTGTCTGCACCTCTGCAGTGCCGGTTCAATCCCTGCCTGCTGCAGAGATACCCGCGTGGCGTGGCAGACCTCTCCTGTCTCACTCGCTGCTCCCCTCAACAGTGTATTTTGGTTGGTCAGCCTGTTCCATTCCCTGCTCTGTCTCTGGTGAATCCTCTCACCCTCCCGCACATCTGGCCTGTACCCCGGTTCTTGTATAAAAATAAATAACTCTTAAAAAAAAATCTGGACAAGAACCCCAAGACCTGGGTTCCCCAAAGCCTCTCCTCCATGGCAGGCCTTTCACAAGGCGCCCAGAACTGACAAAGAAGATGCTAACTAAAAGCAGAGAACTGGAAACAACCCAATGTCCATCAATAGGGGATTGGTTAAATAAATTACATACAGACCTACAATGGAAAACTATGTAACCACTGAAGAGATGGAGGAAGCTTATTATGGCCTCACATAAAACAGTCTCTGAGATCTAAAAAACAAAACAAAAATCTGAGCAGTGTGTGTAACATGTGTATCCTTTGTGGGGGAAATGTAGGAAACAATATATTTGTTTATGAGATGACTCTGGAAGAAGACATAAACACCCATGTCCTCCCCCCACCCCCAGGGGTGGAGGTGACAGGGCTCAGGAGGAGGAAGTTAAATTAACTACCCTTATGAATCTTTTGGATTTCGAGTCACATCTGCATTTCTTCCTATTCCCAAAATGAAGTACTATTTTTAAATTTTTTTGTTAAGATTTATTTTTATTTTGTGCATACAAGAACTGGGGTGCAGGCCAGAGGTGTGGGGGGTGAGCAGCGGGTGAGACAGGAGAAGTCTGCTGTGCCATGTGGGTTAGCTCCCTGGCTGGGGATCCAACTCATGCCTCAGTGGCTGGTGATAGCTTGATAATGCTGAGACTTTAACCCCTGCAGGGAGACCCTGAAGTACTATTTTAAAAATACAATATGGCTATAAAAATGACACTGCAGTGCCAGGGAATCAGCTGTGGGAGAATGAGTCCAATGAGGCTTAGAGAATGTTCCCTGGAAAGAGCTAGCCCTGACCTGATTTTCTGTGGGAACGGGAGGCAGTGGGGAGAGCCCTCTAGAAGGAGGTATTCAGGAAGGTATTCAGGTATTCAGGAAGGTATGTGGAAGGCTCCAGAATGGGCCTGCAGGAATGAGTTTCCACCCCGTCCAGCTTATCTCCTAGAGGAGCCAGGTGGCTGGGGTTGGTCTTAGCAGGAACATCCTGATGCTGGGGGGAACCCTTAAAGTCCAGGAATCCCACGATAGTTGGGGGTTCAAATCCCAACTCTGCCATCTGTGCAGATACCTCACCTTCTTGAACCTCAGGGGTTTTTTTTGTTCTGTTTTGTTTTTGTAAAAATTTATTTATTTTTATACAAGAGCTGGGGTACAGGCCAGAGGCGCGGGAGGGTGAGAGGAGTCACCAGAGACGGTGGGGAAGCAGAACAGGCAGACGACTGAAATACACTGCTGAGGGGAGCAGCGGGAGCCACAGGAGAGGTCTGCTGTGCCATGTGGGAATCCCCCTGGCAGACCAGGAATCGAACCCAGGCTGCAGAGGCTGCAGACAGCTTCACGGCAGTGTGCTCAACCTGCTGCCTGCCCCACTGGGGAAGCCCTGAACCTCAGGTTTTTGCCTTCATGTGAACTCAATAACAAAAGAATGCAAGAAGTAGATGGAGAAATTGTAGCTATAATTATCACTGGGGAACCCAAGTGGAATTTCAGAGCTAGGACAGAAAATGACAAATTTGGGCCTCCCTGGCAACCAAGGCATTAAGTCTCAGCGCTGTCACTGCTGAGGCATGAGTTCCATCCCAGGCCAGGGAGCTGACCCACACAGCGCAGCTGACCTCTCCTGTCTCCTGCTCCCCTCAGCAGTGTATTTCAGTAGATCCACCTGTTCTGCTCCCCACTCTGTGTTCGGTAAATGCTCTCACCCCCGCACCTCTGGCCCGCACCTCAGTTCTTCTGCACAAAAATAAAACCTTAAAAAAAAAAAAACATATATGTACCGTATGGCACATCAATTGTTTCAGTGAATTGCTTTGGGGATAAGGAATGGAGACAATTGTTTCTGCGAGACCTGACCGAAATAAAGCACTTTCAGTGGAGTGAGGGTTGTTGCTTTTGGACCTCGGTGGACTCCTTGGATGGCTCCATCACATTTCTGTTTATTTTCTTCATAGTCCCGAAGTCATCTGTAATTATCTAGTTTATCTGCTTGTGTACTTATTTGTGGTCTGTCTCAAGACTGAGCTCCCTGAAGCAGGGACTGGGTTTAATTTCCCCCAGTGCCCCTTGGAGCCCTCGCACGCCGTTCCAGCGCCTTCCTTCCTGCATAATCACCACCTCGGGCAGCGGGCCAGAGGTGTGCTGGGGCCCGAGCAGGTCCCGCCGAACCTCTGCGCCCGCCACACCCCTGGCCTTCCCAAACGAAAGGAGCGAGGCCGAGGGTGCGGGTGGACGCGGCACGCAGAACTCCAGGATCCCGAGCTTTTAAGCGAAGATGTTGCTCCCTTCAAAGACTAACCAATGTGCTTAATAACCGAAGGTTAAAGCCCCCAGGTAGGATGTCGATGCAACCTGAGCACCATGCAGCTGCTGTTGGACTCTCTCACAGTCAGTCTCCGTAGAGACTGTCAAAAATTGCCAATGCCGACTATATTTCAAGTCGTCATGGCGGGGTATTGGGAAAAGTTTTCAATTAGCAATAATCGCGCCTCGGATAAACCTCATTGGCTACGATACTGCCACTGCGCAAAGCTGGAGGGCGGCCGCACGCGGCCCACCCCCCCACGGATGGCCACTGCCTTCTCAGTGAGGGTGAGCGGCGGCCCGAGAGCGCGCCCCTACGACGTCCCCCCGCGCGAGCAGTCACATTTCTGGCCCGTGTGCGTGGGGGGCTGCTTCTTGTGGGATCATCTCGTGTCGAACGTTCAGATTTTAGAACTGAGAACACAGTCGCTGGGGATGCTGGGGAATCGTATGCAAATCATCGTGACGTCACAGAAGAACGCGTCTAGAGGGTGAGTGGGAAACCCAGCGACGGGACAGCGAGGGTGAGTCAAATGGCGAAGGGGAGCGAGCAGCTCGGAGGGGGACGTGCAGAAGCGGCGGGCGGGGATCAGGGGTGCAGTTTGACATGAGGGGGCGGAGAATGGAGGAAATGCAGCAGCACTAAGCGGAGACGTGAAATACAGGTGAAAAGCAACACCTATAAATATGAACCTAAAGCGGAGTAAGCCTACTTCAACTAAATTAGCACTTTTTGGTAGGAAGTCCGTACTTTGTAGAATTGGCCTAAAAATATAATCCCAGATTTGTAATATCCAGCTCCTTTTGGTACAGTAATATTCAGTCTCCGAAGAGACTGTCAAAAATTGCCAATGCCGACTATATTTCAAGTCGTCACGGCGGGGTATTGGGAAAAGTTTTCAATTAGCAATAATCGCGCCTCGGATAAACCTCATTGGCTACGATACTGCCACTGCGCAAAGCTGGAGAGCACCGCCTCCTGCCCATCACCCCCAATAGGTCAGGTCCCTATTTCAGAAAAGCGAGTTTGACGAGCCTAGGAAAACTGTGAGTTTTTATTTGGTTTCAAATTGTACAGCCCTATGAAGTTTTCTAGGCAACGTTTAGATGCTTTTATATGGTTGCATTGCTTGGTTTCATGTAACTAGATTTCGTTTTAGAGGGAAGCAAAGCATTGTGGGAGATGCAACTAATCAGAGAATGAACGGGCTGGACGACAAATGGGCTTAAGGGCACAGGGTGCGGTTGACTCAGCTTCGATTCAGAGTGTAACCACCGTCTCCAAAAGTGGCTTTTTTTGTTTGTTTAAACTATGGTAAAATATATACGTAGCATATAGTTTATCATTTTAACCATTTTAAGCGTACAATTCAATACCATTAAGCACCTCCACCTTGTTTGCAACTGTCACTATCCGACTCCAGAACGTTTTCTAAATTCCTAAGCTGGAACCCTGCCCCCGTTCATCAGACTGACTCCCCGGCCCCAGCCCCCAGTCCGGGCCACGCTCTGTTCTACTTCTGCTTCTCTACTCCTCTGATTTGGCTACTCTGAGTGGCTCAGATAAACGGAATCATAGACTATTTTACTCTCTCGTGTCTGCCTGAGTTTACTCGGCATATTATTATTTTTAAGGTTCATCCATGTTGTAGTCTGTGAGATCAGGCTTTCATTCCTTTCTAAGGATGAATAATAAATTCTATGGGTTTTTGTTTATCCATTCATGCCTTTTGGCTGTTGTGCATAAAGCTCCTCTCAGTATTGGTGTACGAGTTTTAACTTCCTATTTTCAGATTTTTGTATAAGTACCCAGAAGCGGATTTTTTGGATCCTATGGTGATTCTGTGTGTAATCCAAAAGGATTTTCTGCGGACCTCTTAATTCAGGGGTAAAAAGACATTTCTGCACTAGTGCCCACAGTTCGTGAAGTTTGAAGTAACTTTCCATCTTGTTGCTTCTTTTCCCTTGGCAAGTGGAAAGCTGCCAGAAACCTATATCTGGAGTTGATTGTTCCCTGAACTATATTCTCGCAATTAGTTTTATCTTGGATTTTTTTTTTAAATAAAGATTTATTTATTTATTTATACAAGCACTGGGTACAGTCAGGAGCGCAGGAGGGTGAGAGAATTCACCAGAGCCAGAGCGGGGAGCAGAGCAGGCAGAAGGACTGAAGTACACTGCTGAGGGGAGCAGCAGGCGGCAGGAGAGGTCTGCGCACCAAGTGGGACCCTCCTCCGGTTGCCGGGGAGCAGCCGGGGATGGAACCTGCGCTGCAGAGGCTGCGGGCAGCTGGGCAGCTTTGCAACCCAGCTCTCCACTGCTGTGCCACCAGGGAGGCCCTATCTTGGATTTTTAATGCAAATAGTAGCTTCTGAGAAAGTGCAACTTCCCCCATCATTTATTAGAATAAAAGTCAAACAGGAAATGTTCAAAGTATTGCTCAGTAAGCATCCATGTATTCTAGATGCAAAAGTGACATTTTTTAAAGGCCTGTGTGATGCTGATTTGTAGTTTTTTGTTTGTTTGTTAAATTTACGGCCATAACTGTCAGCCTAGGAAAAATCTGCAGGAAAAAAGAAAAGACTGGCAATCTGATTGGTTTAGAGTACATATTTTACTTTGATCCACTCAGCTGTCATTCATTTCTGTTTGAGGGGGGAAAAAAAGGCTAGTGTTATCAAAAAAACTTCTCAGTTCTTGAGAACATCTTGACTGGGTGGCTCATTATACCTATCAGTAGCTATCAAGGGAAATTGTATTTCTGTCAGGGATCACTTCATCCTGCATGGATGACTTTCCAGCTCTATGGAAAAAAATGAAAACTCAACTAGTTTCTTCCCAGAACATGAGATTTTTTAGACTCTAACAACACAACAGTCTTGGGGGCCTCCCTGGTGGTGTAGGAGTTAAAGACAGCACTATCAACCTATCGCCAGCCACTGCAGCACAAGTTCCATACCTGCCCGCCAGGGAGCTGACCCACATCTTGCAGCAGACCTCTCCTGTCTTGCCCACTGCTTCCCTCAGCAGTGTATTTCAGTAGATCTGCCTGTCTTCAAAAAAAAAAAAAAAAAACCCACAACAGTCTTTCATTCCCATCTAGTCTCTACTAACGATGTTCATTCCACGCGGAGAACTGAAAAAAATAACCTGCATTTGAGTTTTTTCATGATATCTGGCTAGGGAAGATGACACTTTTGACTTTTCCATAGGTTTTAATAAAGGACTCTTGTGTGCAAAAACGTCCTGGGTTATAATTAATTTTAAAATAATTTTTTGACCTCCATATTTATGATGAGAAAATCAGAGGTCAAACTCAGACTTGTCTCCATACTGTTCCTCTGGGCTTCAGTTCATCTTGAAATGGGGGATGAGAGTCCTTAGGTGGTCTTCACCTTCTCTGCTAGGTCCCATTTGATTATGCTTGAACATTAAAATTGATCAATGTCTTTTTAGCAGCTGTTCTTATTGGCTACACATTATTAACAACTGGAAAGTATATAAACCGACTTGATGTCCAGGTGCCTCCCCAACCAATGTAATCAGAATCTCCGGGACTGAGACCCAGGTTATGTTGGTTAATTTAATAAAAACACAAGAGGAGAAAGAAAATCAGAGAAGCCAAGTGGGTAAACAGGCTAGTCCCTGTTTGGCTTTCATTGTTCACATTAACTGTAAAATATCACATTTTCAGCAATTTGTGAGTGTATTTCTTCACCGCCCACTGCCAGGTGGGAACTTGCTTCCATCCCTGTGAGTGGAAAGGATCTTAGCGCTGGAGTTGGGAGTCAAATCTTGAGAAGCTGTTTTAATGCAGGGTGAATTCCCAAGTTAGCGCTGTTGAGATGTGCTATTTTTGCACTTCAAGACAATGGTGTGGAAAAATCTAACTCCTCTCTCAAAGGACGCGGATGCGGGAGTTCAGGCTGAGCGCGGCAGGTGCATCGTGAATCAAGGTTCAAAACCTCCGATCGGAAAGGACCGACAGGGGGCGCTGCGGGAAAGCAGGTTTCGGCCACCGTGAGGCCCAGAGGATTGTGGGATTTGTAGTTTTCCTTGCACCGTTTCCACTTCAGGAACTACATTTCCCAAAATGCAATTGTAGCCAATCCAGGGCCGCGCTTGGCCGTGACGTGTGTCTCTAAGCTGTGAAAGGTGAGTGTGTGCTCTGCTGGCTGCCTCTTTCTGGAAGTTGTGGGGTTCTCGTAAGGGGTCCCCTTTCGCCTCTTTGCCCTTCAGCGGCACCTGGGGGGCAGCAGCAGCTCCCGCAGAGCTGGAGCCCTTGGTCTCCGGGATCCCGACGAGGGCTTCGCTCAGGTGCTGGCGCGCGGCTGTGGAATGTCAAGGAGAGCGCGGGGTCCCGAGCCCGGCTCTGCAAAGCCAGGCCTAAACTAATGTTTACTTAGCGGGTGGTGTCACGAGTGAATTTCTGCATTTTATCAAGTAATATGTCAAAGCCTTGTTTTTACAGCTCGAAAAGCTGACTCGCCGGGGTTTAGACTGGCCACGTCTCAGCGCTCTGCTGTGTCCAGGGGGCGTTTGCAATGAAGAGGAAAGTAATAGAGGCCTCCCTGGTGGCTCAGGGGGTTAAGGCGCAAGCTATGAAGCTGTCCTCAGCCACCGCAGCAGGAGTTCGATCCCCAGCCAGGGAGCTGCCCACATGGCGCAGCAGACCTCTCCTGACTCGCCCGCTGCTCCCCTCAGCAGTGTGTTTCAGTGGATCTGCCTGTTCTGCTCCCCACTCTGTCTCTGGTGAATCCTCTCTCCCCCCACACCTCTGGCCTGTACCCCAGTTCTTGTATGCATAAATAAATAAATCTTAAAAAAAAAAAAAAGAATTCACTTCTAACCAGAGGTTCCTGGGGAGACACAATAGGCCCTATGTTGTGCTAGAATCCGGCTTTACCAAATTTTACTTTTCCCCCTCCTTTTAAAATCAGAGTATTTTTTAAAAGATTTTTTGAATTTATTTATGCATACAAAAACTGGGATGTAGGCCAGAGATGGGGGGAGAAGGGGGTAGAGGATTCACCAGAGAGAGATCTACTGAAATTCGCTGCTGAGGGGAGCAGTGGGCAAGACAGGAGAGGCCTGCTGTGCCATGTGGGTCAGCTCCCTGGCTGGGGGTCTAATAGTGCTGCAGTGGCTGGCAATAGCTGGCTTTCCAGATTTGGGTTCAGGACTCTGATTTCTCCTTGACATTCCACAGCAACACATGAACAGGACCACCAGGGAGCACCCCCCTGACTATTTTAATAAACTGAAAAATACAGTTTCCTTTGGATTCAGACAGACTTGGCTGACTCAACCAGCCATTTTATTTTATTTTTTTTAAAGATTAATTTATTTATGCATACAAGAGCTGGGGTACAGGCCAGAGATGTGGGGGATGAGAGGATTCACCAGAGACAGAGCGGGGAACAGAACAGGCAGACTGACCAAAGTACACGCTGGGGATTGAACTTGTGCTGCAGAGGCTACGGATTGCTTCATAGTGCTGTGCATAACCCCTTGTGCCACCAGGGAGGCCCTGATTGAAGATTCTTAAGAGGTCAGGAAGATAAAATTGGCTACAGTTGCTATGATATAATTCAGTGTGGTGGCCAGATTTTATTTTGTGGGAGGTTTTTCTTAAAAAGATAAAAGTGGGCTTGATGTTTCCCGTTGGACTTGGACCTAGGAGGGTGATGAAATCAGTTTGTACCAGTGAGGGCCAGTTAAATATTTAGGAATTTGTTAGCCAATTATTAAACCACTGGTAGCCTGAAGTTGGGCATGATTGGGTTATTTTCCTTAGTCCGAGAGGAAGGGGGGAACCTAGTTTACCTGGCAAGGATAAATTTTCTCTAGAAGCTTGAGCCCATATTCAGTGCATCCTTGAGTTATTTGTTCCTGAGCTACTTTACACCCTTCCAAATTTTACAGAAGATTGATTTGAATTACAAGTGAGATTATAAATACACTGTAGGTGTAACTACAAGTCACAAGTACCTACAAGTTACAAGTCATTGAATAATTCGTTATTGGTAGGTTCTGACTAGCATGGAATCTGCGGCTGGAAGTAGTAGAGTCTGGATGGACAGCTTTCTGAGATTAGGTGAAAACATGTATACTCGCTGATGCATTTTCTGATACCTAGACATTATTTCCCAAAAGACAGTATTGTGTATAATTCCAGCAAAGTCCTACTCCCAGCCATTTCTCAATATCATTCTGTTTGCTCTCACTGCCCTTCTTACAAATATTTTACTGTGCAGATTTGCTGATTATGAGATAGCTTTTGGGTTGGCAGCTTATAGATATTCGATGTGTGGGGTGCAGGGGGAGAGGGGTAGTTCTTGAAATCTTATCTGTAACCTGCTCCCAAATCCCATTCAGGGTGGACTATTGGGGAGGAGGAGATGACAAAGATGTTGTCCAAACTTTTCTTTTTTATTTATTTATTTTTGCATAGAAGAACTGAGTATAGGCCAGAGGTATGGGGGGGGTTAGGGGTTGGGGTGAGAGGATTCACCAGAGACAGAGTGGGAAGCAGATCTAATGAAATACCCTGCTAAGGGGCGTAGCAGGCCAGACAGGAGAGGTCTGCTGTGCCATATATGGGTTAATCCCTGGCCAGGGATGGAACTCAGGCTGTAGTGCTAAGAAGGAAACCCCAAGCTTTCCTTTTATTTGTGAATTCTTGTTTAGAGTTAGGGTTTGTCTGTATTTTTTTAGGCTAGGCTTAGCCCTGATTATCTCTGTACTGTTCAAAATCATGTTCTGTTGCTTTCCTTTTTTATCTAAATCTAGGGCAACTTGAGGGTGGTATATTTTTTTTTTTTTTTTATAGAGGCATGTTTTTATTTATTTATTTGTTTGTTTTGTTTATACAAGTACTGGGTACAGTCAGAAGCACGTGAGGGTGAGAGAATTCACCAGAGCCAGAGCGGGGAGCAGAGCAGGCAGAAGGACCGAAGTACACTGCTGAGGGGAGCAGCGGGCGGCAGGAGAGGTCTGCGCGCCATGTGGGACCCTCCGCTGGTGGCCGGGGAGCAGCTGGGGATCGAACCGGCGCCGCTGAGGCCGCGGGCAGCTTGGCAACCCAGCGCTCAACTGCTGCGCCACCGGGGAGGCCCGAGGGTGGTATATTTTTAAGTCACTTGTCCTACTTCACTTTTACTTTGAATTTCAAATATGCTTTCTCTGAATACTGTATGATTGCTGATATGGTTCAGATATTAGAGTTTTATCTACCTTTAAAGCAAAACATTGCACAGTTTAGCTTTTCTTCAAACTTCTACATTCTTTCTTTTTTTTTTTACTTCTCACTTTAAAAAAAAAAAAAAAATTTATTTATGCATACAAAAGCTGGGGTACAGGCCAGAGATGCGAGGGGGGTGGCATGAGAGGATCCGCCAGAGACAGAGTGGGGAACAGAACAGGCAGACTGACTGAAATACACTGCTGAGGGGAGCAGCAGGCGAAACAGGAGAGGTCTGCCTCGCCATGTGGGTTTCTCCCTGGCCAGCCTGGGATCAAACTCATGCTGCAGAGGCTGCGGATTGCTTCATAGTGTGCGGTGCTTAATCCCTTGCACCACCAGGGAGGCCGCCTTCTCACTTTCATATCATATCTCTTAAACTTTTAAAATATTCAAAAGATATAAGCATTTTCTTTCATCTCTTGGCTTTGGAATTTCTACTCTCCACTGTTCTGTGGACACTAGAATACCTTCAATCCAGACCTTTTTTTTCCCAGACATTGTATTTTTGTACTGTGGAGGTAGCATAATATAATGATCCCCATGAACTTCAACAATAAACAACTTCAACAATAAACCAGCTTCAACAATAAACAACTCTTGGCTAATCTTGTTTTTATTTATTTACTTTTGGCTACTCTGAACCCCCCCCATGTTATTTTGAATCAAGTCCTCCCAGATATATCATTTTATCCAAATATTTCCATATGTAACTCTATGGAATGAGGACTTAAAAAAAAATCACAATACCTTTTCTTATACATTAAAAAAATTAACAGTAATTTCTTAATATTGAACATCCAGTTAATATTCAGTTTTTCAATTGTCTTATGCCATATTTTAAAATTTTGTTTGAATCGGGATCTGAAGAAGGTCTATATATTGCAATTGGTTGGTTTTTAAATCTCCTCTGCACTGTAAACCTCTCTTCTTCTCTCTCTGTCTTTATCTCCTGCAATTTATTTGTTGAGGAAACTGATTTGTGAGTCCTATAATCTGGACTTTGTTGGTTAGCACATTGCTTTTTCCTCTGCATTGCCATAAATTGTTCATTGGCTCTAGAAACTTGATCAGAGTCAAAATCAGATTTTTTGGCCAAGACCATATCTTGGATGGTGGTTTGCTTTTCCATCAAGAGTCTCCTAATTCTAGCTTTCTCTCTTTTTGTAATACTAGCAGCTATTGACACTCAATGCTTAGGTCCCATTTTTGTTTTTCAGCTCTAGCTCTTACACATTCTCTCTTCCTCCAGCCACTGGCAACTTTTCATTTACTTTCTGTCTCAACAGATTTGTCTGTTCCAGACATTTCATATAAGTGGAATCATACTTCTCTTTTGGTGACTGGCTCCTTATACCTTGTATAATGTTTTTAATGTTTATCCATATTGTAGCATATACCAGAACTTCATTATTTTTATAGGTAAATAATATTCCATTATATGGATAGACCCTACTTTGTTTATCCATTTGTCAGCTGATGATTAACTTTGTTTTTTTTTTTTTTTTTTTTTTGTGGGACCCTCGCCGGCAGTCAGGGAATGAACCGGCGCTGCAGAGGCTGCGGGCAGCCTCGCAGCCCAGCACTCAACCGCTGCACCACCAGAGGAGGCCCTGATTAACTTTGTTTTCAAAAAACAGTTCCGGCCTCCCTGGTGGCACAAGGGGTTAAGACACAGCATTTCATATGAAGGTATCCGCAGCCACTGCAGCGCAAGTTCGATTGACTCACATGGTGCAGCAGACCTCTCCTGACTTGCCCGCTGCTCCCCTTAGCAGTGTGTTTCAGTGGATCTGCCTGTTCTGCTCCCCACTCTGTCTCTGGTGAATCCTCTCTCCCCCCACACCTCTGGCCTGTACCCCAGTTCTTGTATGCATAAATAAATAAATATTTTTAAAAATAATTAAAATAAAAACCAGTTCTCACAGGGCCTTCATGTTGGCACAGGAGTTAAAGTCTCCGTGCTATCAAGCTATTGCCAGCCACTGTGGCATGATGCCCAGCCAGGAAGCTGACCCACATGGCACAGCAGACCTCTCCTGTCTCACCCGCTGCTCCCCTCAGCAGTGTATTTCAGTAGATCTGCCTGTTCTGCTGCCTACTCTCTCTGTGGAATCCTCACACACCCCCCTCCCCACACATCTCTGGCCTACACCCCTATTCCTGCATGCATAAACAAATAACATAAATTTTTAAAAAACAAAACAGAACAATTCTCACATGAGCTTTCTCTCTAGAATGAGGATGAACTCTGGACTGCCTCTCGGGATGACAAAAGGCTGCTGGATGGTAAATGTCAGCCGGCAGTGCTCTCACGGATCCGTTGGGTTATTCGTACCACCGAGTCCTCCTCCGGACCCTGAGAAAGTCAAAGAGTTACAACGCTTCATCAGCCTTTCCAAGAGACTCCTGGTGATGACTGGGGCAGGAATCTCCACCGAGTCGGGGATCCCGGACTACAGGTCAGAAAAGGTGGGACTTTATGCCCGCACTGACCGGCGACCCATCCAGCACAGGGATTTTGTCCGGAGTGCACCCATCCGCCAGCGATACTGGGCGAGAAACTTTGTGGGCTGGCCCCAGTTCTCCTCCCACCAGCCTAACCCTGCACACTGGGCTCTGAGCAACTGGGAGAGACTCGGAAAGCTGTACTGGTTGGTGACCCAAAATGTGGATGCCTTGCACAGTAAGGCGGGGAGTCGGCGCCTGACCGAACTCCACGGATGCATGCACAGGTGCAGCAAGGGCTGAGCGGTTTGAACACACAAAACCATGTGCTCCATAAGAGCAGGGACCCGGGCTGTGTTTTTGTTGTTGTTGTTGTTGTTTTAGATTTATTTATTTATGCATACAAGAACTGGGGTATAGGCCAGAGGTGTGGGGGGTGAGAGGGCTCACCAGAGACAGAGCGGGGCACAGAGCAGGTGGATCTACTGAAATGCACTGCTGAGGGGAGCAGCTGGGAGACAGGAGAGGTCTGCTGTGCCATGTGGGTCAGCTGCCTGGCCGGGAATCAAACTCTTGCTGTAGTGGCTGGTGATTGCTGCAGTGGCTGGAGATAGCTTGATAATGCTGTCTTTAATCCCTGCGCCACCAGGGAGACCCCAGACCCCAGGCTGTCTTGAGCATGCTTGCCTTCCTTAGCCCTTGAGGGGAGGATTTTGGAGCCAGCTTTTTATTTTGGTGTTGATCCCAGCAAACTCAGCAAGGAGATGGGGAGGTGAAACGGGAAAGGATGGAATTCCCAGAAAGGACATGTTAATGGCTGGGTTGCTCCTTTGGTCAGCTGGTGCTCAGCCCTGGGCGGCCCTGTGACTGTCTAGAACTTGCTTTAGAACTGGCTCACTGAGTCAGGAAGCTCTCCCATCCCTCAGTGGTGGAAGGTCCCTCGGGGAATTAATTCTGGAACACTGACTCTGCTCCCCCCAAGGAGGCTTCCTCGGCCAGAAAACACCCTAAGGAGGAAGTTACTGATGAGTGAACTGTGTGCAAGTGACTTCTAGGGTGTCCTGAGGGGATTGTGAGCAGAACACCAGCACATCTGCTGCAGCCTGTAGGACCTCCAGTGCCTGTACACCTGCAACACTCTCGGTTCCGTGGTGTAGAGAGAACCCTGTCAGTACTGATGCAAGGAACACGTGCCACCCTGGCCAGACCTGCAGCCCATTGCAGACCATCTCCTTATCCTGAAGCCCCAGAGAGAAGCCTTTGAGCACTGAAATCAGTTGGCTGTAAATTTTTCCTGGGTGCCTACAGTGTACCACCCTAGGTGGTAGGGAGAGATCAAAACCAGAGTATAAATGTGGTCTACTTGCTTGGGGATATTTCCTCATCTGTTTGCAGGGAGACCCGGAGAATAACACATTTAATGACAATGCCACACACACCAGTTGAATTGGCCAGGGAGCTGACCCACATGGCAAGGCAGACCTCTTCTGTTTTGCCTGCTGCTCTCCTCAGCAGTGTATTTCAGTAAATCCACCTGTTCTGTTCTCCACTCTATCTCTGGTGAATCCTCTCATCCTCTGCACCTCTGGCTTGCACCCAGTTCTTCTACAAAAAATAGACTAAAACTTAAAAAAGAGAGAGAGGGGCCTCCTCTGGTGGCGCAGGCGGTTGAGCGCCACGCTGTGAAGCTGTCTGTAGCCTCTGCAGCACTGGTTCGATCCCGCCGGCCAGAGACAGAGAGGATCCCACATGGCATGACAGACCTCTTGTCGTGCCCGCTGCTCCTCTCAGCAGTATATTTCATTGTCTGCCTGTTCTGTTCCCCGCTCTGTCTCTGGTGGGTCCTCTCACCCTCCCATGCATCTGGCCTGGTTCTTATATAAATAAATCTTTACAAAAAGAGAGAGAGAGAGGGCAGTGATGGACAGTTGTAGCAGATGAGGAGAGCAGAGGATGGAGTAAAAAACACACTGGTTTTGGCATTAGGGAAATCATTTAGGCACCAAGGCAGACATGGTTGTGTAGTAAGGAAACATTACTTGTTCTAGAAGGTTGGCAGTAGAAGGAAGGGGAGGAACAAGGTGGTAGCTGAAAAGGTCTTGAAAAAGTATTCCTGAAACGGGGGGAGATCTGTGGGTGCTAGGGAATAGAAGCTGTAGTGGAGGGGCTGACAATGGCCCGGGAGTCAATGCCAGGGCAGCTTCGGGCATCCCCAGCACAGCCTGTTGAGTTGGCTCCTCTTTGGTTGCAGGGTCCTCTGCTTGGATTGTGGTGAACAGATACCACGTGGGGTGCTGCAGGAGCGCTTTGAGGTCCTGAACCCCACCTGGAGTGTGGAGGCCCATGGCGTGGCTCCCGATGGTGACGTCTTTCTCACCGACGAGCAGGTTCAGAGCTTTCAGGTGGCATCCTGTGCTCGATGTGGGGGCCCTCTGAAACCAGATGTTGTTTTCTTTGGGGACACAGTGAACCATGACAAGGTGGACTTCGTGCACAGGCGTGTAAAGGAAGCCGACTCCCTCTTGGTGGTGGGATCGTCCCTGCAGGTATCTGACTTGGTGGGGTAGGGTCTGCCCCCTCTGATAAGTGGGTTCCCTGCTTGGTTCCTCTCTTGCATCTAGAGTGCTCTTACCTGTGTCTCCTTCTCGGACAGGTGTACTCTGGCTATAGGTTTATCCTCACTGCCCGGGAGAAGAAGCTCCCAATCGCTATACTGAATATTGGACCCACACGGTCAGACAACCTGGCCTGCCTGAAACTCGATTCACGCTGCGGAGAGTTGCTGCCTTTGATTGACCCGCACTGACCACAGCCTGATGCTCCTGAACCAGCAACTGGGCTTTCACTTGAATCCTGGGGCTAAAGGTAAACACCTTCTTGGAGATTCCACTTCCCACTCAACTGAGAGTAGTAGGGGGCACTGAGAAATTAGAAGGCCATGTGTGGCCTTCATGTATGGCCCTTCTTAATTAAGTGTTTAATGTACCTTATGGTGTAGGGTTTGAAAGACTAGGCTTTTCCAATTCTGGACACCTAGCTATTTAAGGCAGGATTCCCAAACCTGCCATCTTCCCACTTTTTTTTTTTAAAGATTTATTTATTTATTTATACAAGCGCTGGATACAGTCAGAAGCGCGGGAGGGTGAGAGAATTCACCAGAGCCAGAGCGAGGAACAGAACAGACAGACTGACAGAACAGACAGACTCACTGCTGAGGGGAGCAGCGGGTGGCAGGAGAGGTCTGCGCACCAAGTGGGACCCTCACCGTCGGCCAGGGATCGAACTGGTGCTGCAGAGGCTGCCAGCAGCTTCGCAGCCCAGCGCTCAACCGCTGCGCCACCAAGGGAGGCCCCCACTTTTTGTTTTTGTTTATTCCCAGTAACAGTTTTTTTTTTCCCCAATAACAGTTTTATTGACAATTCACTTACCATAAAGTTTACTCTTTAAAAGTATACAGTTAACTTTCAGTATACTCACAAAGTTGTGCATGAATCACTGCTATCTAACTCCAGAATGTCATCATCCTGGGAAGAGACCTGGAACCCATTAACTAGTCCTCCCCACTCCTTCCCCCCAGTCCCTGGCAACACTTAGTCTTTCTGTTTTGGCCTGTTCTAGACTTTTCATGAAGTATGTGGCTTTTTGTGTCTGGCTGTACCACATCATGGTTGTTTTTTTTTAATTTTATTTATTTTTGTGTAGAAGAACTGGAGAATAAGCCAGAGGTGTGGTGGATGAGAGGATTCACCAGAGACAGAGTGGGGAGCAGAGGGGCAGATTTACTGAAATACACTGCTGAGGGGAGCGGTGGGGACGGATAGGAGAGGTCTGCTGTGCCATGTATCTGTCAGCTCCCTGGCTGGGGATTGAACTCAGGCCGCAGAGGTGATAGTGCTGAGACTTAACGTCTAGGCCACGAGGGAGGCCCACATCATGTTTTCAAGGGTCATCCAGATAGCCACATACTTCAGTACTTTATATCTATTTCAATATATGAGTACCATCAATTAAAAAAAAGTTATAGCTTTATTAAGCTATAATTCACATCCCATACAGCTCACTCACATTGTGTATACCATTCCAGAGTTTTAGTATATTCCAAGTATATTCCAAGTATATTCCAATCACATTTTATTTTATTTATTTATTTATTTTTCTCACATCAGAAGGATAATGTACCGACGTCGTAACAAAGTTTAAGGGAGGCACATCTCACACAGCTGTGTGAACACCCAATCATCATGCTTATGAACCGGAAAAGGATCGCCAATCACTTTTTAAACAGACTTTTAATGAGCAGTTTTAGATTCACAGCAAATGGAACAGAAAGCAGGAGTTCTTATGTACCCACTGTCCCCTCTACTCACATGGTATTCATATTTACCTCTGGAGGGACATCTTATTTGCTCCCAAGTTTTTGGCCTTATGAATAAAGCTGCTATAAACATGTGTGTGCAGGGTTTTGTGTAGATGTGTTTTCACAAACTCATTTGGGTAAATACCAAGGAGTGAGATTTGCTGGAATATGTGAGATAAAAGCATGTCGAGTTTTGTAAGAAACTACCAGAGTTCCTGAGTGGCTGCACTTTTCCTACCAGCAATGAATGAGAGTTCTGGTACAAGCACTGTTAAAAAACATCTGCTGGGCCTCCCTAGGGCCCAGGGGTTAAGTCTCAGCAATATCATCCCAATGGGCCTGGCCTGAGTTTGATTCCCGGTTAGGGAGCTAACCCACATATGGCACAGCAGACCTCTCCTGTCTCACCTGCTGCTCCCCTCAGCAGTGCATTTCAGTAGATCCACCTGTTCTGCTCCCCACTCTGTTTCTGGTGAATCCTCTTACCCCCACACCTCTGGCCTACACCCCAGTTCTACCCCAGTTCTTCTACAAATATAAATATTTTTTAAATGAAAAGAAAAGGAAATTAAAAAAAAAAAACCCTAAAATGAAGTGTCCTGTATATATAGAGAAATGCTATATCCTAAGTGGATAGCTTGATGAAGATGTAGAGCATCCAGATGAAGGAGCAGAACTTTATCAGCCCCCAAGAAGCCTCCTTGGCATAGCCACTTTTTAATAGATTTTTACCTTTTTTTACATATAACATTACTTTTAGGCATATAACATGATTCGATATTTGTGTGTATTGTGAAATGGTCACCACAAAAAAATCTAGTTAACACCTGTCATACAATAAAATTATTTTTCTTAGTTTCTTATTACTAGAAGAATATTTATTTACTGCAGAAAGTTTAGCTGACACAGATAAGTGAAGGAATGTAGTACAAATTACCCATAATCAGTTCTACTGCTGAGATACCAAGGTTTAAAGTTCTGCTATAAAGTCCTCTTCACTTTAAAAAAAAAAAGGTATTTTTGTCACTATATGGGGGTGGGTGAATACTTAAGATCTTCAGGCTGATGAGATAGTTGCCCCCTCAGCTCCCTCCCCAAAAGACTTTGTCAAGCAGTAGCTTCTTCTGATGGGATAAATGCTTTCCCTTCCTTTTTATCTCACCAGGTAGAAGAAATGGCCGGGAAATATGTAAGCCAGTACTGCTGCTAAAGTGCTCCTAGGGATCTCACTCATGTGGGGGGAAGGAGTAAAGGAAATGGCTTAATTCATAATTTGAAGAAATGTCCTTAATTGCAATTTTTATATAGAAAAGGTGAGCGTTCATCTGAATGATTTTCTTAATCAAGGAATAAAGGAATCATTTAATAGTACACCAAGTATGTGGGGTTGTTTATACTGTGTATGTGTATTATATTATATGTATGTTTATATTCTTTTTTTTATCAGCTAAAAGAGAAAGGGGCTTTATGACACGGTCCTCTAAGGATCTCTGTTTCAGCTGCAGGAATGAGACACCTGCTTTGAACCCGGTCTGTAGAGAGGAAACAGTGAGTTCCCAAATGGGTTCTTAGATTTGATTTGTTTCCGCTGAGGAAAGCAGCAAGGCTTGTTTGATTACTGCTGTAACTAGAATCATTGTATCAGGCTAAAGCTTTCTCTGTGCAATCTCACCAACAAAGTGAAGCAGAGAGAAGAATCACAGCCTATTCCAGGAGGTCTTTTGTCTAAAATTAGGACAAGCAATATGAGTTCATCCTGCACCTGCCTAGGAAGCAAATTTCAGTTAACTGGGATAGTCCAAGATCTTGAAAACAGAGTCCTTTTCACCTACACAACTGTAGGTTTGCAAATAGTCATTCCTCCTGAAGAGGTGTAAATTGAATATCTCACTCCAGCTTTTTTTTTTTGCTGAAGAGGATCCTAAGGTGCTTTGAACCAAATCTGCTCAGTTACCCACAGTCAGTACCAATCATTGTGTTCTAATCTAGGTCCTTTGAATCTTACACCATTTTTAAAAAAGATTTATTTATTTATGCATACAAGAACTGGGGTACAGGCCAGAGGTGTGGGCGGTGAGAGAGAGGATTCACCAGAGACAGAGTGGAGAGCAGAACAGGCAAATTGACTGAAATACACTGCTGAGGGGAGCAGTGGGTGAGTCAGGAGAGGTCTGCTGCGCCATATGGGCAGCTTCCTGGCTGGCCAGGGATCCAACTCATGCTGCAGAGGTTGCGGACAGCTTCATAGATAGCCTCTTAACCCCTTGCGCCACCAGGGAGGCCCAAATGCCACTTCTTGAAGGAAAAAAACTCATCCAATAAAGGAATTTTTTTCTTCAAATTTATTAGAAAGGGAATATACGTGAAATTGAAACTCGATATATAGACAGAGCTGATTTCCATCTCTATCTTGCTACTCGTTCAGTGAAGTTAGGCGAGTCATTTTCTCTGATTTTCAGTCTCTTCATAATGAGGATAGTAGTAGCTACCTCACTGGGTGGTTATGGAGATTAGGGGTAATGATGAGTGGACCTCAGCACAGCGCCTGGCACATAGTAAGCAAATGGCAGCTGCATGGGGAGGTGGAAGGGGCAGCCATCATTCCTGCCACCCCTTGTCACCTCCCGACCCCAGCATTCCTTTTTAACTAGACTCACAAGGATCTTCCCCAGAGCCATATTTCCTTTTTGTGTAGCTGTTTGTGTCTTAAAACAATTACAAAAGTCAAGTCTTGCTTGATATAAAAAAGGCTTTCTAAAGAAAATAGTGTATCTCTCCTTCCTTCTTCCCCTTGGGAAATTAGCTACTGAACATCTATGCAAGCACTGTGGGAAGCTCTTCACAATACACCGACTCAATTCCCACAACCCGATGATCTGCACACGGTTCTTTCTTTTTGAAAGATGAGGATTCCCAAGCTCAGCGACTTTATTCAACTTGCCCAAAGTCACCCAGGGTGACCAGGCCAGTGATCAGGTCCTCCAGTTCTGAGCTCACTCTCGAATGCTGTAAAAACCCGCGAGGTGACCGAATAATTATATTGGCAGGGAAGCGGGGCGAGGTTCTCAGGAAACTTCCAGAAGAGAACCACACTGACTAGTTCCACCGGCGGGGAAAAAGTAGAGCACTCTGGACAAGCAGCCACAAACACGAAGTGTGGAGGTCAGACCTGTGCTTCTCTCTGGAAGGCGGGATGGGGAGTCAAGAGAGGACGTGAGGCACCCAGAGGCTGCTGTGCTGGCTCGCCAGCCCGACATCCATCGCCTCTCTCCTCGGCCGTTCCTTCTCGCGCCTCTCGATTCCCTGCACCCCTTTCTTCGGGCCCCTTGTCCCCCCGGGGATAAAAGCCGCGGAGGAGAAACCGGCAGGGGAAGTGGGGGCGTGTGGAGGGGAGCCCCAGGGCTGGCCCGGCGAGGCGGTTGGCGCACGTGAGATCGCCCTCTTTCTACGCTCGATTCGTCCAGTCCCTTCTTTCTGCCGGATTCTAGCTCAGAGGAGCCGGGGGGGGGTGGGGGGCGTGGTGGGGGGGAAGGAAGCTGCGAACTGAGTCGCAGCTGCCACCTCTAAGAACGCGACCCAGAGCTAGGGTTATCAAGCATTGCGCATGCGCGGGCGGCGGGCGCGCCGCGGGAGGCCGGGGCGGGTCCTGAGCCAGGGGCGGGGCTGTGAGGAGGTGGGCTGGGGGCTGGGTCACTAGTCACCAATAGAAAAGAACCAAGAGCCACGTGATCACAAGATACCCAATCACATTTCCTACTTCGAAATTCCTATAGCCCAGGGTAGCGCCCACGGGTGGATAGAGAAGGGCGGGGCTGATCACGTGATCTAAAAATGGTAAATACGGCCACGTGGTTTTTCCTGGACTGCGGGCCAACTGTGGCGCCACGTTGTACTTTCTTTCTTTTTTTTTTTAAAGATTTATTTATTTATGCATAAAAGAACTGAGGTGTAAGCCAGAGGTGTGAGGCTAGAGAGGATTCACCAGAGACAGAGCAGGGAACAGAACAGGCAGACTGACGAAATACACTGCTGAGGGGAGCAGCGGGTGAGGCAAGAGAGGTCTGCTGCGCCATGTGGGTAGCTCCCTGGCTGGTCTTGTGTTGCAGTGGCTGTGGATAGCTTCATAGGTTGCGTCTTTAACCCCTTGTGCCACCAGGGAGGCCTCCACGTTGTCCCTTTCCGAACGTTTATTTAAGGAGTGTGTGTGATGTGTTAGACACTGTGAAGTTACAGTGCCTGCTAGAATGTAATTACTCAGTCCAGTTAATTTATTCATTTAAATCAGCCCAGCCACTGTTGTAGTTTTTCCGGTATTCGCTTTCTGTTAATTAGTACCCAGATGAAGCACTTGAAGATTGTTGAAGAAGTTAATTCTCTCTCCCAACCTTTGGGATAATGAAAAAAGTAGATTTTTACGTTAGGAAATACTTTTAGTCTGTGGTGTAATGTGATGCTTCTCTGTTTTGTCAGCCAAAAAAAAAAAGAGAGAGAGAATAAGCAACAATCTCCTTAAACCCCACTTTCCTTGCATCTAAACAAGGGCTTGTGGTATTTTTCCATTGAAGAAATACATTTACGACTTTTACAGTTCATTAAAGGCTGAGGTGAGGTCTAATTTAATTTTGCATGCCTTACAATCCTACCCTATGCACGGAATGGTTATTCAATTTAAGCTTGTTGAATTTGGAAATAGTCGTGGTTTTACCTGCCCAAAGATGCTGAGGGCTAATGAGGGACCCTTCATTTAGTTTTTTTTTTTTTAAATAGAGGCATGTTTTATTTATTTATTTATTTGTTTTGTTTTGTTTGTTTGTTTATACATGCACTGGGTACAGTCAGAAGCGCGGGAGGGTGAGAGGATTCACCAGAGCCAGAGCGGGGAGCAGAGCAGGCAGAAGGACCGAAGTACACTGCTGAGGGGAGCAGCGGGCGGCAGGAGAGGTCTGCGCGCCATGTGGGACCCTCCTCTGGTGGCCGGGGAGCAGCCGGGGATCGAACCGGCGCCGCAGAGGCTGCGGGCAGCTTTGCAACCCAGCGCTCAACTCCTGCGCCACCGGGGAGGCCCCCTTCATTTAGTCTTAAGCAATTATTTATTGAGTGCCACTTTGTCAAGTATAGTACTAGGTGGGTTGGGATTATTATAAAAGGGATTATTAAAACACCTCTCTATGCTTTCAGCAAATTCAGTCCCATGACACTTCTCCTCTAAGTTATCCAGATTAGGTTTCCAGTCTCACATATGCCACTATAAATGATGGCATACTCATTTGCTTGGGTATGCCATCTCACTTGCTTCTTTGAACCGGTTTCCTCATCTGTAAAAGAACATAATAGCACCTACAACTATATAGCTGTTGTGAGGATGACAAGATAATTGTGCAAAATTCTTGGCACAGCCTGGGCCTTAGAGAGTAGTATGTATGTTAAAACATTTGCCAGTTTGAAGAGGAAGGGGAGAAAGTCAGAGAAGATGAAATGCTGGTAGCTACCAACAATCCGTCATTGTCTTGGCAGCAGCCCCAAATACCTTGTATTCCCAGCATTTTATACAGTGCCTGACCCAAAGTTAGTATTTAATAAATATTCATTAAGCTGAATGAAATGAGGAGAAATTACTAGATCAAAAGACAAATCTGCTCACACTCCCTTTTTCAAACAGAAGATCCTTTACTACCCAGCAGTAGCTACTCTCTGTCAGTCTCCAGTGTTTTAAAACTAGAGTGGGGATATGTATGGGGTAGGGGAACTAGAGTGGCTCCTCATAGCCAAATAACCCTCTCTCATCTTTGCTTTCCTATTTTTTAAAAGATTTATTTATTTATGCATACACAAGCTAGGGTACAGGCCAGAGATGCGGGCGGTGAGAGGATTCACCAGAGACAGAGAGGGGAACAGAACAGGCGGATTGACTGAAAACACTGCGGAGGGGAGCAGCGGGAGAGACAGGAGAAGTCTGCTTCGCCATGTGGATTGCTCCCTGGCTGGCTGGGGATTGAACTCGTACTGCAAAGGCTGCAGATTTCTTCATAGTGGGGTGCTTAACCCTTGTGCCAGCAGGGAGACCCCTCATCTTTGCTTTCTTAATTCACTTCCCTTCTCTGCACCTCCAACACTCTCTTTGCTGAATTTCAGTGCCAGTGTAATCATAAATACTGGTGGAGAAACTTGGCCAAGTGACTTAGTGGTTAAGAGCTCAGGCATTGCCATCAGACAAATCTGGTCAAATCCTGACTGCTGTCTATGTGATTTCAGCCAAGTGACTTAACTTCTCTGAGTGTGTAGTTCCTCAGCCTAAAATGGGGGCAACTAATATCCACCTCACAGGGCTGGTTTGAACATTTAGCATGATGAGGTGTGGAAAGTCCTTAGCATAGGGCTATATGCAGTAAGTGCTCAAGAAGCAGAAGTTATTATTGTTTATTATGTTTGATGGCTACAATGTGACAATCACCTTGTCATGTGTGGTGAAGCCTTTCCAAGGGTTTAGTAAGGAAAGATGTTGTAGAAAAAAATGGTTTAACACAGTTGAAAATGGAGGCAGAAAAACAAAAGAGGGGACAAGATTTGACTAAGATGGAGACAAAAGCCCAGAGCTTCAGACAGGGCAGGCAGGGTAAATGTGTGTTCTGTTGCCAGATCCAGATACATTGGGTTCGAATCCCTTCTTTGCAGCTACTTACTAGATGTATAGCTTTGGACAAATGACTTCTCTTGAGCCTCAGCTTAGAATAATAGGATTTGCTAATAGTGTCAAAACCTCATGGGATTACCCAGAGGCTTCAGAGACACATAGTCCTGGCACAGAGTAAATTATTGGTAGATGGTGGTAGAAATCATTATTCAGATCTCATGATACTTGCTTCCTGGAAATATCCCTCTCATTCAACTTTTGAGACTGGAAGGAATGATGCTTACCAAGGACAAGGAAGAGACTTAGTCATGTTCAACAGAGTAAAAATCTCCAAACATGAGACTTTTAATAGGTGCTTTATTAGAGGGCACAGTGTAACAGGGAAGCCACGAGGCAGGTAGGGCAGAACTCTTTTCAGAGGCAGTATTTATTTCTGACAGAACTTGTCGAGATCCAGATTGTGGTATTCTTTGTTATATGGGGACTGGGAAAAGCAGATGGCAGCAGTGCGGTCACAATTGCAGAGGAATTCCTGGCACTCATTGTTTTTACCTGGAAAAGAGCAAGAGGAACTGACTCAACTCAGGTGGATCCTGCTTTGTACAAACCAGGGGCAGATAGAATTGACCAGAATAATCCAGTGGCTTTGCCATTGCAGATTTAAGGTGGACATACTAAGCAAATAAAAGTATCAGAGTTACAGATAAACAATGAATGCAATATTTGGGACATAGACTAGCAAATTATTCGTTGTTTATGTGAAAGTCCAATTTAACTGGGCAACCTGTGTCTTACGTGGCAGGGGTGATAGTAGCCTTTTGGAAAATCCTCTCTACTTTGAACCCCTAAAATGCTCGGATAGCTTTCAGGCTCCACAGATCTCTGATAACATAGGCAAGCAATTGTGAATGTATGGAAAACACTAAAACATATACTCAGTGTTGCAAGGGATTGTACATTTCAACTTAGGAGAGTTTAGTGAGCCAATTTCTCAGCATTAAATCACGTTTAAAAAACTACTGGGCCTCCCTGGTGGCACAGCGGGTTGAGCGCAGCGCTGTGAAGCTGTCCGCAGCTTCTGCAGTGTGGATTTGATTCCCAGCCGGCCAGGGAGACACCCACATGGCGTGGCAGACCTCTCCTGTCTCTCCCGCTGCTCCCCTCAGCAGTGTTTTCGGTCCATCTGCCTGTTCTGCTCCCCCTCTGTCTCTGGTGAATTCTCTTACCCTCCCGCACCTCTGGCCTGCACCCCAGTAAGTTTATACCCTTGTATAAATAAATAAATCTTAAAAAATAAAAATGACAGAATATTGTTACAATAGAATGTTACGTTCTAAAAAATTAAACATATCTATATGTAATAATGATATCAAGATAGTTCACTAAGGAAAAAAATAGCTAGTCTATGTCCCAATATTTGAAAGGTGATATTCAGCTAACTGGTTATCTTTGAGGAGTAGAATTATTGGTGCCTTTTACTATCCATGACTTTCTGTAGCGCTTGAAATTACATTAGTTTGGCCTTGTTTACTTTCATAATCAAAAGAAACAGCAAAGATAACATTTAAAATTCATTTGAATTTTACTGTCCGTAATTTAATAATGTGCTTTGCTTACCTTTAATCATCTTATTAAAGTTTTCTCTCTCTGATCCTTTTTTCTGAAAATATATGTTTCCTAACCTAGTGAAAGCCCATTAAAGCATAAATCAGGGGCCTCCCCCATGGCGCAGTGGGTTGGCAAAGTACTGTGAAGCTGTCCGCAGCCTCTGCAGCATGGGTTTGATTCCTGGCCGGCCAGAGAGATTCCCACAAGGCAAGGCAGACCTCTCCTGTCTCACCTGCTGCTCCCCTCAGCAGTGCTTTCGGTCTGTCTGCCTGTTCTGGTTCCTGCTCTGTCTCAGTGAATCCTCTCATCCTCCCATGCCTCTGACCTATGCCCCAGTTCTTGTATAAAAATAAATAAATCTTTTTTAAAAAGCATAAATCAGCGCTTAGATTATACAGTGTGCACAACTAGATAATTATTTAGCAAATTATTATTTATTAATATGAATTAATACCCTATAATGCAAGCTTTTTGACATGCTTTTTTGGGGAGGAGGGAGGGAGGGAAGCACCTGCTTTAAAAAAAATTATTTCCCAAAGGGTGTATGTGTGTGATCATAGCTTTCATAAGATTTGTAAAGGAACCTGGAATCCATAGAAAAGAACCCTTATCAAGTAGTGCAAAAATATGGTTTCTATTTATTTGGCTTTCTATAGTGAATCAAAACCAAACTGTCTGTTAACAGTGGCCTGTATAAGCAAATTGAGGCATGCTATGCAGTGATGAATAGAGAAAGAATGATGACTTTGAAGTCAGATGGGAAATGGTTATGAAATGACAATAAGTCAAAAGAAGGTAAGTATCCATGGCACGAGAAGGGCAAAATGCAGTATTGTACCTAGACTGTGCATTCAGCAAATATTTACTGAGCACCTACTCTATGCCAGACATTGTTCTAGATTCTGGGGATAGAGCAGTGATGACAGTAGACAACAATCCTTGCTAGTGGAGAGACAGAAAGTAAAGAAATAAATATATCAGATGTTGAGAAGTCCTGTGGACTTCTCAGAGAACAGAGATAGAGAATGGTGGAGGGAGTGTATATGTGATTTAAAAGATGATGGCCAGAGACCTCACTGTGAAAATGAAATCTAGGGCCTCCCTGGTGGCGCAGGAGTTAAAGTCTCAGAGCTATCAAGCTATCGGCAACCACTACAGCATGAGTTCTATCCCTGGCCAGGGAGCTGACCCACATGGTGCAGCAGACCTATCCTGGCTTGCCTGCTACTCCCCTCAGCAGTGTCTGAAGACACACCTGGAATGTGCCCAAGCAGTTCGTGGTGGAAAGTGTTTGATGTGGAAGGAACAGAGGACTTGAGGCCAGTGTGTGACTCGCCATGATGAGTATAAACCTTATTCCAAGCAGGGGCCTCCCTGGTGGCGCAAGGGGTTAAGTCTCAGCACTATGAAGCTATCTGCAGCCACAGCAGCATGAGTTTGATCCCTGGCCAGGGAGGTGATCCGCATGGTGCAGCAGACCTTTCCTGTCTTACCCGCTGCTTCCCTCAGCAGTGTATTTCTATAGATTTGCCTGTTCTGCTCCCCACTCTGTCTCTGGTGAATCCTCTCACCCCCTGCACCTCTGGCCTGCACCCCAGCTCTTGTATGCATAAATAAATAAAATAAATCTTTAAAACAAATCTTTAGGGCCTCCTGGGTGGCGCACAGGTTGAGCACTGGGCTGCGAAGCTGCCTGCAGCCTCTGCAGCGCCGGTTCGATCCCCAGCCACTGGCGAGGGTCCCACATGGCACGCAGACCTCTCCTGCCATGCCCGCTGCTCCCCTCAGCAGTGTATTTTGTTGGTTTGCCTGTTCTGTTCTCCACTCTGGCTCTGGTGAATTCTCTCACCCTCCCGCGCTCCTGACTGTACCCAGTGCTTGTATAAATAAATACATAAAAATCTTAAAAAAAAGATTAATAAAAAAATAAAATAAATCTTTAAATAAATCTTTAAAAATAAATAAAATAAATCTTTAAAGTAAATCTTTTAAATCTTTAAAAACAACCTTATTCCAAGCATAGGGGCAAAAGCATGGAGGCCTCATGGTGGTATTTTTATATCTCATAGGATGGTGGGATTCAGTAATGTTTTCTTGGCGGTTTTGGGATTGAATAATGGTTATTCCAATATTATCTTACAGTTTTGAAAAGTGGATCTGTTGGTGAGTGCAAAGGGGAGGGCAGTGAAAATTCAGAATGATGGTCTGGCATGTACATTACCTGTCTGTCAGAGCTGCCTGGGTGGGGACACACCTCACCGTGTGTGCTGCATGACTTAGTCATCAAAGTGGAACCTTTGAAATCAGGAGCAACTGGGTCCAAATACCCATTCTACTACTTAAAAGATGTGTGATTTGAGGCAAGTGATGATTTTTGAGTCTCAGCTCCTGTAAAATGGGGTTAATATAACCAATCTTACCCCTGCCTAACCTAATACTTGGCATGTATAAGAACCTAATAAATACTGCTTCTAAGCTATTTTTATTAAATAACAAAGCAGTACAGAAGTAAATAGTACTGGAGTATTACTATATACTTGGAGTATATAGTCTTGTATTCAAAAGCCAAACACCATCACAAATGGCTCAGCCTGCTGAGCCTCAGTATCCACATCTGTAAAGTGGGCATAGTAACATTACCTATCCAATAGGGTCATTGTGAGGATTAAAGCAGACACTGCCTGGCACCCGGAAAATCATAGCTAAATAGTGTCTGTCATTACTATTAGATCACCCTCAAATACACTGAAGGTCTTTCAGCCAACAAGGGGGTAAACCTACTGCTGTTGCAGGTGACCTCTGTGCCAGAGCATGAGAACGAGTATCTTCTGGTGTAGGGGTTGTCCAGGATATATCTACAGCTTTCCAATTTCCTGGATTTCGAGTAGCATTCGTCGTGTACCTGGCAGCACCTGGAGAAAGAAGGGACAGAGCTGAGACAGCACAGTGGCCAGGAGCCAGTATCACCCTGCATTTGCTCTCTCAGACAGATGGGGATGTTTTAACTGGCATGATCAGCAAGGTTAAAAAAAAGTAAATCCCGTACAGTGTTTAGTGAAGTCGATTTTCAAATGATTGCAGGAATACAGCCCTATCATATTCCATATTCTGTGGATGCTGTGATAACTTTATAGCTAGAGATGACAATTGAATCGTAGCTGCGACGTCTTGTGTTGCAGCGTCCTGTCACCAGGGGGCAGCAGCACCCGCTACTTTGCATCTCCGACATTCCGCCTTAGGGTCCTCTTGGAACCCATTTCTTTATGTGACTCTATGAAATACGATCCTTAGTAAATGTGCAAGCTCCCTTTCTGTACCTGCTCGGGAGATCCTTGACTTGCGCCCTCCCTCCGCCCCGCGGGCTCTCCACTCTTCCCGCGGATCCATCACTTACCTGTCCAGGGCATCCACGGGGGTGCCGTATCCTCCCAGGCCGCAGTAGCAGCCGTAGTCAGCGAAGTCCAGCGCCGGGTTACTGTCGGGGATCGTGCACTTGATCATTTGGCGGAGTTGCAGCACTGACCGTGAGTCTTCGCTGCTCTCCGCAGCGGCCACTGCAAGAAGACACAGGGAGAGTTCAAATCCGTCCAGTGCCCCTGTGTCTCAGGCCCCACGCTCTTCCCCTAACCCCGGCTCGACCTCGAGCCTCTTCAGAAGACAACTGACATGAGAACCTGATGAAGTGAGAGAAAGAAAATTTTACGAAAAACTTCAATTTGGGGCCTCCCTGGTAATGCAGTGGGTTAAGTCTCAGCACTATGAATTTATCCGCAGCCACTGAAGCATGAGTTCGATCCCTGGGCCATCCAGGGATCTACCCACATGGCACAGCAGACCTCTCCTGTCTCACCCACTGCCCCCCTCAGCAGTGTGTTTCAGTCAGTTTTCCTGTTCTGCTCCCCACTCTGTCTCTGGTGAATTCCCCCCACACACACACCCCTCTGGCCTACATCCCAGCTCTTGTACGCATAAATAAATATTTTTTAAAAGTCTATCACCTCATTGAACTTATATCCTAGTGCGGGGGGGGACAGAAACAAGAAGACATAAATGTAATAAATTAGGAAGTGAGATGTTAGGGGTGGAAAAATTGGAGCTCTAAAATGGGGGACTTGGGTGAGGTGGCGGGGTAAAGTAGGGCTAGTGAGGAGGCCTGTGTGGACATCCATCTTCAACAGGTCAACCTCTTTTCTGCCTCAAGGTCCCTGCACCTGCTGTTCCCTCTGCCTGGATACTTGTCATCTCATCTCTCAAAGTCTGGAAGATCATAGCTTAAATGCCACCTCCTCAAAAAGGGCCTTTAGGTGACTCCAAGCGGCTTCTCTACTATCACTTTTCTTTGTGTCCTTTGCTTCATAGCAGAGATCCGTCTATTTAACATTCCTGATATAGGCCCATAAACACAAGGACAAGGCTTTGATGCTCCAAAGTCTGACATTGAGTCTGCGTATATATAATAGGCCCCTCCATAAATATATGAATGAAATGAATGAAATTACTAATAAGAGAATGAAAGAGGGTACCTGGCACATAGTAGGTGCTTGGTGAATGATCTATTGGCTAAGTGAAAAAATTCTGCCCCATTTGCAGAGTTCTACCCTATGAGATTGGTGTCCTGCAAGGAAGATGGCAGTAAGTGACTTGGGGGATCTGCTCAGTCACCCACCAATATCGTCTCTATGATCCATGCTTTGTCCTTTCCTGGATCTGCTGTGCACACTGGAGCCACTCCATGTGCTTAAACTCCAGGGGAAAGGAAGCAGTAGCTGATGGCTGTCGCCTGTGAACAACCTCTGTCTGCTCTGACCCGGGGCCACCATCCCAAAGGAGTGAATTCTTAGCACAAAGGGAATGGGCTTGGGGAGACCTACCTGAGAGCAGAGCGGCAAGCACGAGGACTTTCATCCTGTTGTCAAGGTGGTGAAGGAGAGAAAGATAGAGCCACCTCTGCCTGCCTCTTTATAACTGCCTCCCAGCCCCAAGATAAGGCTGGAGTGTTTGCTTTGCTCCCAGCTGACTTCTGGTTGGCCTTGAGTTTGTGCTGGAATAAACTTGACCAACATGCCAACTCTGCCAGCGAGGGGTGTTTGGAAGCAGTGTGCATTTGTCTCCTAATGAAAGGCATTACTTCTGGAATTGACTCCTTAGACACCTTGGAATTTTGACCCCTCCCTCTACCCTTGGCATTCAGCCCAGCTTCATATTTGGTGGAGGGGTAGGCAGGAAAGAACTTTCTACCCCATGTAACAGCTGGGACACAGGAAAGAAATGACTGCTGTCTCATCACATCTCCCCAGGCCCCTCTTGGCTGGGGCAGTTTCTCAGACTCCCTGTGTGGATGACCTTGACAATTTGGGGGAATACTGGTCAGATGTGGCCTACATGTTCCTCTGATGGAATTTGATGTTTTTCTCCTGTCTGGGGAAGGAAGGTCAAGTGCCATTTTCATCACACAGCCATATCTATTTAGTCATCTCTGGCCGGGGGATGCGTCTTGGCCCCTTGCCAGATGAGGACACTGAGGGGTCGAGCTGGAAATGGCCTCCCCCAGACCAGCACCCATTTCCCTCCACCAGGGGAGGCTGTCAGGTGTGAACTGGGCAGCATCAGTGGCCCTAACTCTAATTCTGTGGTCTCTGTTCAACTTCCTCTTGGGTACAGGCACTCAGAAAGAAGTAATCCATCAGGAAGTTGTCCCTGTTTCACCCCAAATCCAAGAGTCCCACAAAGGTGTCCTAGCTAATGAGTTAACCCCCAAATAGCACTTAGCAAGCAGATGAGAAAACTGAGGCCCAGAAAGGAGAAGTGACTTATTTGCATGGGCCTGACTCTGCTCTCATTCGACCCAGGTTCTTTCACGTGAGGGGTTTCTTCACACTTGCCTGAGCTCCCTACCTCTGCAAAATGGTAGTCATTAGGTACAGGTGGCTATTTAAACTCACTAAAATGAAATACTATAAAAAATCAGATTCTCTTTTTCCACTGGCCACGTTTCGAGGGTTCAATAGCTACATGTGGTTAGTGGCTGCTGGACTGAACAGCGATGATAGAGCATGTTTCCAGCATCCAAAAGTTTCCACCAGGCAGTGCTGCTCAGGATGAACTGAGCCTGGATCGGTGCTGGCCCAGAGGCTGGTGGAGGCTGTAAGAACTACCGGAGGGGGCCTCCCCAGTGTTGCAGCGGTTGACAGCTCTGTAGCCCTGGTTCGATCCCCGGCTACTCCCCGGCCACTGGAGGAGGGTCCCACATGGCGCGCAGACCTCTCCTGACACCTGCTGCTCCCCTCAGCCTTCGGTCCTTCTGCCTGCTCTGCTCCCGGCTCTGGCTCTGGTGAATTCTCTCACCCTCCCACGCTTCTGACTGTACCCAGTGCTTGTATAAATAAATAAATAAATCTTCAAAAAAAAAAAAAAAAAAGATTAGTCATCATGGTAATTCTGAGAAGTAAAAAAAAAGAACTACTGGAGGGATGGTGCTCAGGACCCCACATCAGCCTGCCAGAAGGTCCTGCTTCAGCCCCCAGAATGAGTGAAGGCTGACCAGGAAAAGGGAAGGCTTAGCCTGCAAAACGCTCAGTTTCTCTGAGGTTGGTTTGTTGGAGTTAGAAGAAAACAGAGGAGCAGGGGCTGCTCCTGTTGTGGTGGTCTGAAGAAGGAGTAGCTGCTGGAGCTACCACATTCTTGAAGGCCATCAGTTTTAATGACCTCTAGGCCAGGCCCCATGCCCAGAACCTGGCACAAACCTCTGAGGTAATTCCACTGCTAAGGTCCATTTTACTGAGAAGCCTACTGAGGATCAGAGAGGTTAAGCAACTGCCACAATGTCACACAGCAGGACCATGGTGAGAGACCCAGTGCTTCTGATACCTCATTGTCCCCTCAGATGGGGAGGACAGGGAACTGCTGTGAAAATGCCCAAGCCCTTTGGGACCAGAGGAGATTTGGTCCTTTCTCCTTCCCTCCTCTCCCATGCCCCCAGCCAGCTGGAGGCCTTCCACAAGGGCAAGCTGTCCTCAAGGACAAATTCCCACGTGTGCTTCGTGATTCGCGCTCGGACTTAGGCACACCATCTGATGGGGGCAGGGCAGGTGGCAAACACAACCCTCTCCTGCGGAAAGACACAGGCTACATGTGGCCATCTGACCCTCTCCAGGGACCCCAGAGGTGGCAGAGGAATGGACCAGGCCATCACGGACAGCCTGCTGAGCCCTACTGTCTAGGAACAGTGACCTCCGGAGGCTTCCCCCCTACGCAGGTGTGTGGGTACAGCCTGTTCCAGTCATGGAACACACACACTCTCCATGGAAAAAACAGCTAAGGATAGCTTCTTGGCTCCTTCAGGTGACGGTATACCCACACTCCAGCAAGGTCACACCTGCCCGGTGCCTGCTTCCAGGAAATGCTTAAAAGAACCTACCAGTAAGTGGATTTGTTTGTTTGTTTTTTAAGTGCTTTTATGTGTTTGGCATGCTGCTGAGGGCTTTCTTCCTTGCCTTTTTGTTTCTTCATTTTGAGGGCCTTTTTTTTTTTTTTTTTAAAGATTTATTTATTTTATTTATACAAGCACTGGGTACAGTCAGAAGCACGGGAGGGTGAGAGAATTCACCAGAGCCAGAGCGGGGAGCAGAGCAGGCAGAAGGACCAAAGGACAATGCTGAGGGGAGCAGCAGGTGGCAGCAGAGGTCTGCGCGCCACGTGGGACCCTCCTCTGGTGGCCGGGGAGCAGCCGGGGATCGAACCGGGGCTGCAGAGGCTGCGGGCAGCTTCGCAACCCAGAGCTCAACCGCTGCGCCACTGGGGAGGCCCTTGAGGGCTTTCTTTACATACGTGGTTTTTCAATCTTCTGACTTTTTTTTTTTTTTTACAGATTTTCTTTTATTTATACAAGAACAGGGCTATAGGCCAGATGCTCGGGAGGGGGAGAGGATTCACCAGAGACAGAGCGGGGAACAGAACAGGCAGACTGACGAAATACACTGCTAAGGGGAGCAGCAGGCGAGACAGGAGAGCTCTGCTCGCCATGTGGGTTGCTCCGAGTCCGGCGGGGATCGAACCGGCACTGCAGAGGCTGTGGACAGCTTCACTGCACGGCACTCAACCACCTGCACCACCAGGGAGGCCCTGACATGGTTTTTATTGTTATCATCTTCCCCATTTTACAGAGGATGAAATTGTTTCAGAGTGCGTAAGTGATTTGCTCAAAATCACATTAACTAGAAAATGGTGGAGGTAGGATTTGACCTGTGGATACCTGCCTGCCATAGTTCGGGGCTCTCTTCATTAATAATAATAACAGGCCTCCTCGGTGGTGCAAGGGGTTAAGCCTCAGCACTATCAAGCTATAGGCAGTCACTGCAGCATGAATTCGATCTCCAGCCAGGGAGCTGACCCACATGGCTCAGCAGACCTCTCCTGTCTTGCCCGTTGCTCCCCACAGCAGTGTATTTCAGTCAATCTGCCTGTTCTGCTCTCCACTCTGTCTTTGGGGAATTCTCTCACCCCTTGCTCCTCTGGCCTACACCCCAGCTCTTGTATGCATGAATGGATAAAATGAATCTTAAAAAAAATAATAATAACAATAGCCATACTAATAATAGCAGCAGCAGCAGCAACAGCAGCAAGTATCCCTTGAGTGTTGAGCCAGGAAAGACATTAGCTAATAATTAAGTACTATTGCAGATGAGTAAATTGAGGCAGTCTGCTAAAGTACCTAAACCTTTTTTTCCACACCCACAGCCATCATCCTCAGCATCCAGTTGCTCTAGCAGCATCCATTCTCTGTCTCCCCCACCATCCACCCAAAGAAGGAGGTCTTAGATATGCTGGACACAGACTTATCAGAGAGATGATTTGCAAATATTTTCTGTCATTCTGCAGGTTGCCTTTTGTGCACAAAGGTTTCAAAGCTTGACATAGTTCCATCTGTCAGTTTTTGCTTTTGTTGCCTGTGCTGTTGGTGCCATATGCTAGAAAGTATTGCCCACTCCAAGGCCATGAAGAATTCTCCAGGTTTTCTTCTAAGAGTTTAATTGTTTCTGGTCTTAAAAACATTTTAAGCTAGGGTCTCCCCAGTGGCACAGCGGTTGAGCGCTAGGCTGCGAAGCTGCCGGCAGCCTCTGCAGCACCAGTTCGATCCCCGGCCACCGGGTGAGGGTCCCACATGGCGTGCAGACCTCTCCTGCTGTGCCCACTGCTCCCCTCAGCAGTGTATTTCATCAGTCTGCTTGCTCTGCTCTCCGCTCTGACTCTGGTGAATTCTCTCGCACTCCCGCGCTTCTGACTGTACCCAGTGCTTGTATAAATAAATAAATAAATCTTTACCAAAAAAAAAAAAAAAACATTTTAAGCTTATTTTTGTAAGTGATGTAAGATAAGGGTCCAACTTCATTCTTCAGTACGTGGATATCCAATTTTCTCAGTACCCTTTGTTGAAAAGACTTTTCTTTCCACATTGGATGGTCTTGACATCCTTGTCAAAGATCATTTGTCCATGTAACAGAGGGTATATTTCCGGGCTTTCTGTTCTATTTCATTGACCTATGTCTGTTTCTCTACCAGTACCTCACTATTTTGATTATCATAATTCTGTAATATTTATTGCAATCAGGAATTGTGACACTTCCAACTTTTTCAAAGTTGTTTTGATTATTCTGGGTCCCTTGACATTCCGTAAAATTTGAAATGAACTTTTCTACTTCTGCTCAAAATGCCATTGGGATTTTGACAGGCACTACACTGTATCTATACATCACTTTGGGTAGTACAGGCATCTCAACAATATTGAGTGATCCAAATCATGTACATAGGATGTCTTTCTACTTTTTTGTGTCTTCCTTCATTTCTTTCAGCAATGATGGGTAGTTTTCTGTAAGTTTTTTTGTCATCTTGATTGTTTATTCCTAAGTATTTTTTAATCTACTCTAAATGGAATCGTTTTCTTAATTTCCTTTTCTGACCGTTCTGTATTAGTGTACAGAAGCACAATTGATGTGTGTGTTAATTTGGTATCTTGAAACTTCGTTGAATACTTTTATTAATTCTAACAGTTTTAGTGTTTTTTCCATATAAGATCATGTCATCTGCAAACAGGTAATTTTATTTCTTCCTTTCCAAGTTTGGATAACTTCTAGTTCTTCTTCTGGTTACCTAATTGCTTTGTCTAGGACCTCCCATATGTTGGACAGAAGTGGTCAGAACAGACACATCCTAGCCTAGTTCCTGATCTGAGAGGAAACGTTTTCATTAGGAATTTTTTTTAATAGCATTTCTTTCTTTTTTTTTTTTTAAGATTTATTTATTTATGCATACAAGAGCTGGGGTACAGGCCAGAGATGCAGGGGGTGAGAGGATTTACCAGAGACAGAGAGGGGAACAGAACAGGCAGATTGACCAAAGTACACTGTTGAGGGGAGCAGCAGGGCGAGACACTCCTGTGCTGCGCCATGTGAGTTGCTCCCTGGCCGGCCGGCGTTCGAACTCATGCTGCAGAGGCTATGTGGATTGCTTCATAGTGTGGTGCTGAACCCTTTGTGCCACCAGGGAGGCCCAGTAGGAATTTTTTAAAGCATGATTACAATGCCATCATCACACTTCACACTTAAAACAAACAGTCCATTTCTTAGTATATCTAATACCCTGGCCATTTTCAAAGGCCTTTGATTACCTTTTTATCATCAGTTTTTTTCAGATCGTATTCAAATAAGCTACATGTATTAATAAAATACTGTATGAAAGAAAAGAAAGCAAAGCAAAGCAATGGTGGGACCAGAAGAATTTAGCTTTGAAGTCCCACCATGCCCTGCTTAGCAGCTATGTGACTTTGGATGAGATATTTCACATCTCTGAGCCTCTGTTTTCCTATGGATATGAGGGTGCTGGGAGGATTAATGTTCTTTGCAAGCACAGAAAGCACTGCACCCAGTCTATGGCAAGGTTGGGAGTTTCCCAGGAGGCCATTGGTAACAATGGATTTAATTCAACCCAGATCACCCCAAGGGGCTGATTTCCATGCCTCCTCTTACTGCACCATGTCTTCAGCTGCATTTGAGCACAGCTGAGAATATTTCTCGAATTGAGTACAAGTCTTCAAGGAAGCTAACCTTTCTCAAGGGCCAGATCTTTGGAGCTCTCTGGAATGAGTCTTCCTGAACCCCTTCTCCTTCCAGTCCTTTCCCCAAATTCAGTTCTCAAGCACATTCTTTCTTTACCCTCTAAATCCCTGGTCTATTCCCAGGATCTCTTACCTGGGTGACTGCAGCTGTCTCTGCTGTCTACCCACTTCCTGCCACTAAGACTTCTTAAATCTGTTTCCCTTTGGGTGGGCAATGATCTTTTCAAATGCAAATCAGATTATGTCATGACTCCCCCAGCCCCACTCCCAAAATCCTTCACTCCTTCCAAGTGGCTCTGGGAACAGCCCAGAGGTCCAGCTGGCAAGAGGTCTACCTTTATTTTTAAATAGCTGTGTAAGTATTCCATTGTGAATATACACCACATCTTCCTAATCCACCCATCTGTCCTTGGGCGCTTAGGTTGTTTCTATACCTTGGCTGTTGTAAATAGTGCCGCAATGAACTTAGGAGTGCATCTATCCCTTTGAATTAGAGTTTTTGTATTCTTTAGAATACCTAGAAGTAGAATTGCTGGATCATATGGCTGATGTGTTTTTTAATATCTTGAGAAATCTCAATACCATTTTCCATAAGGGCTGCATCAGTCTACATTCCCAGGGTATGAGTATTCCTTTTTTCTCTTCCCAGCCCTTGTTGTTTTTTCTGGTCTTTTGACACTGGCCATTCTCACAGGTATCTGATGGTATCTCATCATGGTTTTGATTTGCATTTCCTTGATAATAAGTGAAGATGAGCATTTTTTCATATGCCTATTGGCTATCTGTATGTTTTCCCTGGAGAAGTGTCCATTTATCTTCTCTGCCCCCTTTTTTTTCCATTTGGTTCTTTGCTTTCTTTTTGTTACATTGGATGAATTTTTTTTTTAAAGATTTATTTATTTATGCATGCAAGAACTAGGGTACAGGCCAGAGGTGTGGGGGTGAGAGGATTCACCAGAGACAGAGTGGGGAGAAGAACAGGAGGACTGACTGAAACACACTGCAGAGAGGAGCAGCGGGCGAGACAGAAGAGGTCTGCTGTGCCATGTGGGTAGCTCCCCGGCCGGCTGAGGATGGAACTTGTGCTGCAGAGGCTGCGAACAGCTTCAAAGCTTGCGTCTTAACCCCTTGTGCCACCAGGGGGGCCCTGATCGCCTTCCTTTTTGTGGTAAATGGGGACATTTCCTCTTTCCTGGGCTGAGATACCCCCCCATACACACACACACACTATGGGCCTTTGTTCAGCTACCTAACAAGGCATCTTGCTTCTTCGCATTCCAGGGCTTTTGTCCTTCCTGGTCTCTGCTCCCGATATGCTCCCTTGCCACTGCTTCTTACTCTTCTTTCAGCTGTCAGGTGAACATGACACCCCTCTTCCCCACACACACATATACTCATACAACATCAGTGCTTTAGGGTCAATGATTATCCTGGTTTTCCTGGCCCTGAAGGGTTCCTGGAATTTTGGAGCTTCCTGTTTTCAAACCAGAAAAGTCCCCACGAAGCATGACAATCCAGTCACCCACTTACTGTGTAAGTCGGTGTAAGTCAGTGTCTGGTGCACACTAGATGCTAAGGGAATGTTTGTTGAATGAATACATGACCCACCAGCTGTTGGGCCTGCTGGGGAGAAGGAGGTCACTGCCAGGCTCCAATCATGCATGGCCAGCTGATATTAAGTGCAACTACATTTCCCTAGGACTTAATTTGCACCTTGCCTGGTCTGAGTCCTATGCTCAACTTCCATTTCATTGTTTTTTGTAAGATTTATTTATTTATGCATACAAGAAATGGGGTACAGGGCCTCCCTGATGGCGCAAGGGGTTAAGCGCCATACTATGAAGCAATCTGCAGCCTCTGCAGCACGAGTTCGATCCCCAGCCGGCCAGGGAGAAACCACATGGTGAAGCAGACCTCTCCTGACTCGCCCGCTGCTCCCCTCAGCAGTGTATTTCAGTCAGTCTGCCTGTTCTGTTCCCCATTTTGTCTCTGATGAATCCTCTCACCCCCCACATCTCTGGCCTGTATCCCAGCTCTTGTATGCATAGATAAATAAATCTTTAAAAAAAAAAAAAAAGGAAAAAAAAAAAGAAATGGGGTACAAGCCACAGGTGCAGGGGATGAGAGCATTCACCAGAGTGGGGAGCAGAACAGAACTGAAATACACTGCTGAGGGGAGCAGCGGGCGAGATAGGAGAGGTCTGCTGTGCCTTGTGGGTCACCTCCCTGGCCAGGGACTGAACTCATACTGGGGTGGCTGCAGATAGCTTCACAGTGCTGCTTCTTAACCCCTTGCACCACCAGAGAGGCCCCCTTCCATTTCATTCTTAACCACCTGAGTTACTGCTGTGATCCTCTTTACATTTTTATTGAGGAGAAATTCACATAATATGAAATCAACCATTTTAAAGTGAACAATTCTGTGCCATTTAGTACCTTCACAGTGCTGGAACACTACCAATTCTAATTTGAAAACATTTTCGAAGGCCCAGAGGAAATCCTTTAACCAGCAAGCAATTCCGCCTTCCCTCTCCCTTCAGTCCTTACCAATCTGTCTTCTGTCCCTGTGGATTTACCTCTTCCGGGTTTTTCATAGAAATGGTTTCTTACAACATGGGGCCTTTTATATCTAACTTCATCATTCCCCTTTGACAGATTGGAAAAAAAAAAAAAAAGGAGGCCCAGAGAGCTCAATTTCCTTTAGCTAGAGAGGGAAGCCAGGTGCTGAAAACCACAGATCTAACCACTTGGCAACCCATCCCGCTGAGCTGCCTTCCCACACTGCCACTCTTGGACTTCACTTAGGGTTAAAGGCAAACCATAGTAAGGGCATCTGGGGCTAAGCTTCTTCAAAACAAATTTTTTTTGGTAATGGTAGAATACACATTCAATTTACCTTTTTTATACCACTTTAAAGTACAATTCAGAGGCTTGAATTCACAATGCAGCCACTATTTCCAAAACTTTTCATTACTCCAAGCTGTAACCATTAAGGAGTAACTCCCCACCCCTCCATCTTCCAAGCCCCTGGTAACTTCTACATCCTGCCTCTCTGATTACCCATCCCAGATACTTCATATAAATGGCATCATACAATATTTGTCCTTTTTTGTCTGGTTTCTTCCTCTTAGCATAATGTCTTCATGGTTCCTCTATGTCATAGTCTGTGCCAGTACCTCATCCCTTTATATGACTGCATACTATTCCATTGCATGGATAGAACATAGTTTGCTTATCCATTTACCTGTTATGAACACATAAGATTGTTTCCACCTTTTTGACTGTCATGATTAATGTAATGAACAAATACCTGTTAACGGACTGACAGTCCTAGGTTAAATTTGAATGGTAGGAACATTTTACCCAAGTTTCATAAAAGTACACTTTTGTTAGTTCTAGTGGCAACCCACTGGATCATTGTGGCCAGATGGCATTGACCAACCAGGAAATTGGAAAATAAATAAAGGTCATCCAAATGGGTGTGAAGCGGTAGCTCACTGTCAATGCTGGTCAAGAAGCCAGAGATGGAGATGAGCCAATGGAAAGTGGGAAAACAGGAGTGGGTGAGGGCAGTAAGGGGGGGTGGTCTCACTGGGGGGCCTGGACCTGGACACACAGATACACAAGACATTCATGAGCCCAGAGCCGTTTTCAAATAATTTATTAGGAATTTAAAACTGAAAATAAAACCTGGAAAAAGAAGTTACAGATGTGGAGAGAAGAGACACCGGAGGGTGGTAACTTGCTGGCTTCGAAACACCCTGTAACATCTTTTTTAAAAATTCCCCAAACAAATCAGAAAACGGAATTCCAGGGCCCTTAGCCCAAGGGTGGGCCCTGCGGGATGGGGGTGGGGTCCAGGGGAGGGGAGGAAAGGGAAGCCAAGTCTCTCGTGACTCAGCTCAAACGTGTAGAAAATTAAAAATAAAAACCAATAAAATGCAGCTTTCTTTTATTAGGAAACATTAAAAAAAAAACCATGAATAGCCGCGCATCTCAGTAACAAAGATTATTGCTTTGTGTTCTCAGGGCTAATAGGTTAAGCACCTCACACAGACAATTAACTCTCCAAAGGGGGTTTTCAGGGGTGGGGAATATGAGGGAGAAGGGAGATTAGGTCCCCAGCCTCAGACCTGGGGGAGGGGGAAACAGAGATAGGATGACAGCGGTGGGTGGGCCTCTGCCCTGCCTCACCAGCCGGGTCACTCCAGTTCAAGAAAAGTCAAGGCTCTGAGCCCCTTTTTCCTTTGACGGGGGCTCAGGGACTCAGGGCTGCCAAAGGGCTCTTTCCAGGGGACTGCCCTGGTGGGAAACTTCAGTGAGAGAATGTGGGGGTTCCCTGAGAAGCCCTTTGCTTTCCCCTAGGGTCCACCTTCCCAAAGTGCCCCTGATGCCCACTCATGGGGTTGGGGGGACTCAGAGCAGAAACCATGACGGCCCAACCTAGGCTGGGGGCAGGGGGAGACCTTTGGAGAGTTAATTCCTTTCCAGCAGCGGTCAGGGCGAGCCCTACTCTTCCCTCGCCCCATACCCCACACTGGGTTTTCGGGGTGAGCAGGTCCAAGGCCTTGACCCCTAGGGCCTGAGAGAGCGGGCCTGCCTTGGCCACAGTTGAGGCCTGCAAGCTTACAGTAACGGTGTCTGAGGAGGGGGCAGAAACATGGGGGGAGACCTTTGCCGGGTGGGGCAAAGCGATGCCCTCACCCCCAACGGGCCTTAGAGAGGGTGGGGGCGTCACCTCACAGTATTTACATATGATACAGGACAGGATGCTTCCAGGGGCTCGGCCTGGCCTACGCAGCCCTGTCCTCTCCAGGGCTGGAGGGAGGTGGCCAGGGGCCCACACCCACATAGACAATTTGTTCTCAGCTGGTGGGGGGCACCTGGCCCCTTGCCCCCTGCGGCCTGGGGCTTCACATTCACAAACCTAGAAATAGTTTTTTAAAAAACGGTTTCTTTAAAAAAAAAAAAAAAAAAAGGAAAGAAAAGGAAGGAAAATCAGAATAAAAAAACAAGGTTTGGGGCTGTGGCCTGTAGCAGGCCCCCTCCGCCCTCACTCTAGCTATGCACAAATACAAAAGCCTTCTGGGGGGGCAGTTCTATGGGGGTGCGGCAGGGTGGGAGGGGCGCAGACCCAAGAGGAGAGGATAGGAGGTGGGTGTGGGGGGGCAACCGGCTAATCCAAAATAAATAAAAGCGGGCAGGACAGGTGGGTGGGGAGGGGCCAGGGACAGAAGAGGGGGAGGTTAGTAGGGAGCCAGACGATGTCCAGGGGCAGCAGGGCAGGGCCAGGGCCCAGGGAGTGGGGGGCAGGCAGTAGCGGTCCCGAGTCGCTGCGGGGGGAGGGGGCGCGGCTGCGGCTGAGGTGTCCCGCCCCCCTCGCTGGCTCACACGTGGTCCTCAGTCAGCTGCAGGCTGGGGCAAAGCAACACAGGGAGGTTATGGAGATGAGGGCGTCCTGCCCCATGACCCTCTGCATCCACCTCCCACCCCTGCCTGTCTTTTGGGACCCCCAAAACACACATACCTCCAAGCATAAGACTTAGCTCCCCAGATTTCAAATGGTTGTATTTATTCAAACTTCACCTTCTCAGAGACCCCATTTGAGCCTCTAAAGTAGCCCCCTCATGTGCCATGAGTTGTTCCACTGTCCCTTGATTTTGTGGAATGAGCGAGGGCTTCTGTCTTACCCACGCCTCTGTCCAGGCATGGTGCTCAGTAAATTTACTTGTGTGAATGAATACGGGTGAAATGTGACTGGTTCACACCTGGTTACACACTGCATGACGACTGCCTGCGCAGGGCTGTCTTCCTTTCTCTACACGTGTATGTACGTTAACCGCAGCCTGTTTTAACAGTTGCATAGTATTCCTTTAATGCATACGTTTCCGTTGAGCCGACCACTCTCCAACGGATGGGCATTTTAGTGAAGTATCATTTTGAAGATAAATGCCTAGATGTGGAACTGCTGGGTCATTGGTGCTGGGCACAAATGTTTAAAATCTGGTCAACCACTACAGTCTGCCCTTGGGAAACGGGGAGCCAAAACACTTTGTCTGCCCCTCCCCCCACGCCCCAATGCCTCACGGAAGCTGGGCTTTAGCAATTCTTAAAAGAACCCTTCGCTGACAGGCAGAAAGTGCCGCATATTGTCATTTTCACTGACACAGCAGCAGCCAGCACAGCTTCTCCTGTTCACTGGCCATAGCTGGTATGAAGGTCCGTGTCGCCCACTGGATTTTGGGTTGCTGAAGGCGGGAGGGTGTCTGTATCCCAGACTGGGTTGCCTACACCAGCCTCCCCAGTGCCATCCCCTCCCCAGACCCTCTCCACCTCCTCACCTCCTGCCACCTGTCTCCTGCTTCAGTGGTACCCATTGGTGAAAGCTGTGGCAATCAAGGGGCCCTGGAAAGAAATGAGTTTGACTCCTAGATTCTTTGGGGGGAGCAGGGAAAGCCCAGGGACTCCTCTCCCATGGAAACCAGGAGGAAGGCACAGACCCACATCACCCCTCCTGCAGACTGACTAAAAGTCCCTGGGGTAGGGCCTGGGGATCTGCATTCCTGGTTAAAATTTAGGGCACCCCTGAGCTAGAAGCCAGTCTCCGTGCAGGCAGAGGTGGCGAGTCTCATGGCATGATAGCCCCCGAGCTCACCTTCTGCCTAGTATGGTCATTAAATGTCCACTGAACGCATGATCACCCCCACTGATTTCCCCCCATCTGCCCGTGACATTCTTTTCTCCACTTCTTGCCTCCCTTCTGTTCCCAGAGACAGACAAAGCCTTCCTCAGGGGGTCTCGGGGGTGGGGAGGTCACCAGGTCTGGCCACTCACCCCAAGACTGTGGCCGAAGCCGGTGCTGGGGGCGGGGCTGGCAGCACTGATGTAACTGCTGACCCCTGAGTCCTGGTTGGCTGCCCCATAGAGCTCAGCCATGGGGCCGGGGCTGGTGGTCCCCAGGAAGCCCCCTGTGCGGCTGGGAGTCGAACCTGGAGGGGGAGCCATCGTCCAGGGGTGAGAGCCTGGCAACCCAGAAAGAAGACGGTGATAGCCCCGGCGCCCACTGTTGCCCATCCATCCCCCATGCCTCCCTTCCCCACCTTGGCCCCCACCCCTGCAATCCAGTAGGAACTGTGGGTCACCTTCTGGAGATCTCTCCAAGTCTATCCGCCACGCCATGTGTAGCCTGGACCCCCCATCACCTCTCATTTGACCACTTAGCCACCTCCGCCCAGACAGCCAGGCCTCCCCTCTTGAGCTCCTCAAACACAGCTGAGCGCACTTTCTAAAGTCAACATCACTCCACGGCTTTCAATGTTTGTGTCTCTCCAGGATCTGGTCCCTGCTCCTCCTCACTCCCCACTCCTGCGCTCCACCCACGCCGACTGGCTTCCAACCTTTGCACCTGCTGCTCCTACTGCCAGGCAAACCTTCCCTCCTCTTCGCCTGCAAGTCAGAAGTCAAGAGGCCCCCTGCTACCTGAGCGCCCCTATTGGAGCAGTAGCACCCTTAGATTAGCACTTCCTGAGGCCCCACCAGTCTGTAAGGTCTAGAAGGAAGAGACCATGTGGGTCTCCCTCCGGGCTCCTTGCTGCTGCCGGAGTGACGCCTGGCCCCGAGCCCAGTCAGCACTCGGGGAGCGAATGACTTATGTGAGTCCCTCTGAGAAGGGATGGCAGGGACCACCTCCCCTCCCCTCTAGATGCCTTTGTCACCCGCGTCCCCTTCCCCACTTCTGCACCCAGAAGGCCTCACCTGTCCCTCGAACCACAGCTGCTGCTGCTGCCGCCGCCGCCATGGGTCCGTAAGCGGTGAGAGGAATGGCTGAAAGGAAAGGTGTGGGCGCTTCAGTGGGGCGGGGAGAGGACAGAAGTGGAAGGGCCCCCGCCCCACGGAGGGGTCACTGCAGTCCCAAAGGGAGACAGAAAGAGTTCCCTGGGTTGGCTTCTGTGCCCTGGCCCACAGGGTGGACAGAGAAGGGCTGGAAAGAGGACCCCAAACTCAGGACGGGGCTCTGCGCTGCTCTGAGCATCACCCGCAGGTGCTCCCTCCTCCAGGGAGTGTCCTTGGCCAAACTGGGACCGCTAGCCCAGAGATATGGGAGGCTGCATGGCTTCCCACCCCCAGGGAGGGGCGGACAGAGGTGCAAAGCGCCAGGCCTGTGATGTCAAGGCGGATGGATCCTGAGGTGCAGCTCACACCCCTCAGCTCCCTATGGGGTCAGCCTGAAGCTGCACCCCAGTCAAGGCGACAAGTCTGCTTGCTGCCTTTTGCCATCCGGATTGCTTCCCTCGCTCCCCTTCTCCCGAGAAGATGTCCTCAATACACTGTGTGCACGGGCTCCCTGCCTTGGGCTCCCCACGCCCCACCACCTGGCCAGAAATGCAGAAAGGACCACCCCTTTCAACTTCACTCAGCTTCTTTTCTCTCTTCCCCTATTCATATCCCCTTGTTTGCTCTCTGCCTCCAGAGCACCTCACACCTGGTCTGTACACAGCAGGCATGCAGGAAGTCAGCTGAAGGAGTTGGCGGGGCCTTGCTTAAACACCCGGAGGTGTGAGCCTGGAGCTGCCAGGGGCTGGGGGGGAGAGCATCCATTACTCCTGCCTCTGCCCAGTGGCCCCCGAGGGGCTACTGCTCAGCCTAGAGCCAGAGTTCTTAGAGCTGGTGTTGCCCTTAGGAACACCAGTCTTCCATCCCAAGGGGCACCCCTCGGGGCTGTTTTGATGGCCCTGGACTGGAACCAGGGATCCTAAAAAAGACCCCTGAAAACCCTTAGCAAGGCCAGGAACTGGGAGGATGAAAGTGCAACACAGCACAGCCCCCACACCATGGAGAAGCCACCCCTAAGATCTCGATATGGTTGGCTCCTTCCCCTCAGACATCACCTCCTCTGAGAAGCCTTCCCTGACCAGCCTGGCTCAGGCAGCCTCTTGCCACCAACCCTCACACCTTCGTGCATCTTCCTACTTTATTTTCCATGTCGGTGCTCTTGAAAGTCTTTCATGCCTCTGTTGGTTTACTCGCCTATTGCGCCCCACTAGAATATCAATTCCAGGGGGGCAGCCTCCTTGTCTATCTTATTCACTGTGCTATCCCACTGCCTGCAAACTGATGGGGCACCAGGAATATTGATGGCCTGCAAGGAGAAACACCCACATCTCCTGAAGGCGAGAGAAAGGTTTGGACCCCAGACTTCCAAGAATTGCTGAGCTTTGAAGCCCTTTCGACTGAGAGGCCTGTGTGTGAGGAGCACTTCCTCTCCCAGTCCTTTAAGGGCTGGGCCTGGCGCTGAGGTCTGATCTGGGATCCTTTAGGCGTTTCCACAGACCAGCGCCAACATGGACGACCTGGGCAGGCGCTATCACAGCTATCAGGAAGCGCTCATTTGAACAAGAATTCCTTTCTCTCTCTAAACGTCAAGCAAGTTCTGTGAGAGCAGAACCTGGCAGTGTCACACAGTAGGGCCTCAACATGGAGTTCTTCAATGAGCTGAAAGGACCCCTGCACCTCCCACCATCTCCCACTTTGCGGGTCCAACCCCCTTTTGCTCGGGAGAAGCGCCTCAAGGACTCTCTCCCCTTTCTTCATGGCATGTTCCTCTTCCTCTTCCCCTTCCCCATGTTGGGGGCCCCCTGAGCACCCTTGGAAGGAAGGTCTCATCTAAAGCAGCATCCATGCTCACGTCCTCCACATACGGCCAGGTTTAGGGGGGAGAGTCTGGGGTGGGGTGGGGGAAGAAGCAGGTTGAACAGAGAAACCTTGTAGTCCCCCCATCTGCATAGTCTTCTCCCTCCCCCGGGGTTTGGCCTCACCCCCAGCTCGGGAGCTGGGTTGCCTGGTGGGCCCAAGGGAAAGCTCCAGCTGGAGAAATGGGTCTGGATGGTCCAGGATCTTCATCCCTCTTGCCCAGAACTTGCAAATGGGCAGCCTGAGGCCTGGGTTCGGCCCACAGGGAGAGTTCATTTGGCCGAGGGTGTTTGAAAAGTCTCGAATCGGTTGCCAACGTTTGAAAATAATTGAAAAATACATTCGAAAGCAAAAGCTGGGTTTCTGTCCTCCCTTGGAAAATGAGGTCTGAAAGTCCTGGGTCTGCACCCCCTCCTAGCAAGGTTGGCAGGGAGCGGGGAAGGCACCCCCCCATTTTGTCCAAATTCCTACCACACCCCTTCTGCTCTGAGTTTGAGACCCTGGCTCGCTCACCGTTGGGCCCCAGAACTTACTCACTGCCTGGCACATGGAGGCACTAGATAAATATTTGCCAAATGGACGAATGAGTGACCTCACCTTCATCTGCAGGGCTTGGCCCTACACCCCAACCCTAAGGGCCTGTCCACACAGGCTGGCCCGCGCCGGGGTACAGCCTGCTGTATTTCCCACAGCGGAAGGGCCAGAGGGCCAGAGAAAAGGGTCCCGCTAACTCCAAGGGAAGGTCCCTGGGTCCTTTCTTTCTCCCCATGTGTATGAAATCCGAGCGACTGACCTGTAAGCTCGGGGAGGACTGGGGCGCTCGGGAGAGGGGTCCGCTCTACACGGAATTCTAAAATGAAACGTAAAACAGCTTAGGAAGATGCAGGGAGGCCCCACGGGCACGGCCCAGGGAGGGTAAACACACCCCTATGGGGACACTGGGTGGGAGGACAGGCCATGCACAGGACCCAAGAGTTGGGGATGAGAGAAGAATGGTCCCCGCGGGCAGGGGTGGGAAGGAGACAGACAGGAGGCGCAGGGAGAGAGCACCAGAGCGGGCAGAGTTGCCACCTATACCTCGGGCAAGGGGTGACGCTGGATCTACCATTCCCGGGGGGGGGGGGTAGGGGGCTTTAAAAGGCTTGACATTACTCTCTATCAGCTCCCAGAATCCTCCTTTTCTCGCTTTTCCTCTTTTTTTTTCCTTCTTCTTCTTTCTTTATTTTTTTCTTGGGTAGCGAAGGAGCCAGGGAGGCGTGACTGAGGAAAGCGATGGCCCAAGAACAGGCCAGGCCTGGCTTGGGATCCCAGTTCTAGCACTTTCTAGTTGAGTCACCTTAGTGAGTTACTTTTCCTCTGTGAGCCTGGTTCCTCACCTATAAAATGGGGGGAACCATTCCTCCCCAGGAGGTTATTGTCAGGATCACACAAAATAATGTATACAAAGGATTCCAGGCTGGACTGCCCAACAGGCAAGGGATGCGAGTGCTTGGGGCCTCGCTAAAAAAAGTAAGACCAAAGAAAAGCTGTGTGAAAACAGGACTTTTGATATTTCAAAGAAAAGTGTAATGAGTTATCATGGGAAAGTCCCGAATTTTGTTGGGCTTCCTGCCACTCGTTTTAAGGTCTAGGGTCATTTCCATTTTGAATTACAAACAAGGGTGCTGTTATGTTATTTTCTGCATTCAGTGTTTCAAAGTCTTGAAAGGGCTCAGCATCCCATGAGGTCATTATAAGTATGTCCATCAAGATACAACTGACATTGGCCCTCAGAGAAGACCCGGTCACAAGCCCCATGCCCTCTTTGGTGGAAGTGGCAACCCCAGAGTGGGGTGAAGAGGAGAGAAAGGCAGGAGATAGGAGAGATGGGCCGGGGAGAGAGGGATGCCATGCAGGGCCAGGCCCAGAACCCCTGTCCCCAGCTTCTGGGGAGGGGGGCAGAGTGGGGAGAGGCCCTCTTCCTCACACATGCCCTTCCTTCCAAGCCTCCATCCACAGGCAGATCCCCCCCCAGCCATGCACCCCAGACACCTCCCTGAGAAGTCGGACTGCCCAGGAACCGGGGACATGCTTAAAGCAGAGGGATACTGCGCAGGACTTACCGGGGAACTGGTAGGTGTAGCCAGGGGCGAGGCCTGTATAACTCCGGCTGGCATAGGTTGTGGCCTGGAAACCAGGATAACCTAATAGGACAAAGGGGCTAGCATCAGGCACAGATTGGACTCTGTTCTTCAACACTCTGCTCCAGCCACACCAGCCTCCCTCCTGTTCCTCAAATTCTTCCCACCTCAGGACCTTTGCACATGCTGCCCCTCTGCCTGGAACATTCTCCCCCTAGGTTTTCACACGACAGTGATTTCTTCTCTTTGTGCAAGTCTCAGCTCAAGTGTCACCCCCTCCAGGAAGTCACCCCACATGAGTCCTCCCTCCCCTCAGTTATAATATTTATCATGTTGCCCTGGGTTTTTCCTTTCATAGCACTGATCATTATCTGTGCATCTCAGGATTTCTGTAAGCACTGATTTCCTCTTTCCCACCTTTCATTTCTACATCTCCAGCACCAGTATGCTGCCTGTTACTTAGTATGAACTGAATAAACTTTTGCAGTTTGGGAAGAAAAATCATAAAGTGAGTAACAACAGTGTGATTGGGATTCACATTCAGATCTGCTTCAATACTCTTAACCATCACTCTCACTATTTGCCAGAGTTTTCCTTTTCTTTTTAATCATCTTTTTTTTTAAAGATTTATTTAATTTACACAAGCACTGGGTACAGTCAGAAGTGCAGAAGGGTGAAAGAATTCACCAGAAACAGGCAGGGAACAGAACAGGCAGACTGACAAAGTACACTGCTAAGGGGAGCAGCGGGTTGCGGCAGGAGAGGTCTACATGCCATGTGGGACCCTCGCTGGTGGCCAGGGATTGAACCGGTGCTGCAGAGGCTGCAGGCAGCTTCGGAGCCCAGCGCTCAACTGCTGCGCCACCAGGGAGGCCCTCTTTTTAATCATCTTTTAAATCTATCACCTAGGGGAAAAAAAGCTAGAGACAGAACAACTAAATGAATACCTGATTCTGGCCTGGATCTTGTTCTGGAAGGCAAAAATATGCTATGTAGAACACTATTGGGTCAACTGATAAACAGCAGCTAGTATATTAAAACACTGTATCCAGATAAACGTCTAAAGTTGATAACTATGCTGTGGTGACATGAAAGAATATCCCTGATTCTTAGGAAATACATAACAAAGTACTTAAGAATCAAGGGTCATAATGGGGCCTCCTGGTGGCCTAGGGGTTAAGTCTCAGCACTATCACTGCCACGGCCTGAGTTCAATCCCCGACTAGAGAGCTGACCCACACGGCGCAGCAGACCTCTCCTGTCTTACCTGCTGCTCCCATCAGCAGAGTATTTCAGTAAATCTGCCCATTATGCTCCCCACTCTGTCTCTGGTGAACCCCCCGCCCCCCGCCTACCACTGGCCTATACCTCAGTTCTTCTACACAAAAGTAAATAAAAAATAAATAAATAAATAAATAAATAAATAAAGGGTCAGAATGCATGTAACTCATCCTCCAAGGAGTCACAGAAACATCACGAGTGCATTGGGCTATGTGTGTATTGTACGTGTGCACAAAGGTATGTTTGTGTACACATGTATTTACACAACACACAGAGAGAAAAGGACCAAGCAAATAGGTGTAATATTAACAAGAGTTGAAGCCCATAAGAGGTGTGTGGATGTTCTTTATGCTACTCTATGTTTCTAAATCTGAAAATATGAAGCTACTTCCACATAGAAGTTAAAAACAAACAAACAAACAGGGCCTCCCCTGGTGGCACAATGGTTGAGCTCTGGCTGCGAAGCTGCCAGCAGCCTCTGCTGCGCTGGTTCGATCCCCGGCTGCTGGTGAGGGTCCCACATGGCATGATAGACCTCTCCTGTCACGCCCACTGCTCCCCTCAGCAGTGTACTTCGGTCCTTCTGCCTGTTCTGCTCCCTACTCTGGCTCTGGTGAATTCTCTCACCCTCCCGAGCTTCTGACTGTACCCAGTGCTTGTATAAATAAACAAACAAACAAACAAATAAATAAATAAATGAATAAAAAACAAAAGCTCCAAGAGAAGACTGTGCCCACTGGAGGATGCTCTCCTTTCCACCTTATTTGTGACCCCAATCCTGACCCTCTAGTCCAAGCCATGGAGCAACTCTGAATTCGTAGGGCACCTCTCTGTGAGCCCCTCCCTCATTCCTGGCATAAAGACTCCCCTTTGCAGTTCTTTTACTGTTTGTGCACATCTCCCCAAGTGACAATGACCCATGCTCACCTCCCAAAGCTCACGGCCACCTTTACCTCCTCCAAGGAGCCTCCCTGGCCTCCAGATACGTTTAGATGCCTTCGTGGGTCCCCCATTCACTCTCTGGTAACACTGACTCCTGTCTTCCACGTAATGGGGAGCCCCATGAAGGAAGGTTCTGTCTCTCAGAAGCTGCTCAACCAATATTAGTTGAATGAATAAAATGAAGCAGCCTTCTTTTAGCTTTCTAAAAGCCTCTGGGGCTTTGTAAATGCTGTTCCTTCTGCCTGGAACACATTTTCCCTTCCCTCCCTGCCCTGCTCTCCCATAAATTAGTCCCCATTCAACCCACAAACTAAACTTCAATCTAACTTCTTTTCTGGCTCCATCAAACTCCCTGTGACCATGCTCCCCTGCTACCCTATACTTCTCCATCCTAAACTTATTTATGTTCTTGTTTGGTCTCCCTGGCAGACCACAAAGCACCAAGAAAAGTCACTGTTGTACTTCCTGACATTTACAGTTGCTCAACAGTTTTTTTTTTTTTTTAATAGAGGCATGTTTTATTTATTTATTTGTTTGTGTATTTGTTTGTTTATACAAGCACTGGGTACAGTCAGAAGTGCGGGAGGGTGAGAGAATCCACCAGAGCCAGAGCGGGGAGCAGAGCAGGCAGAAGGACCGAAGTACACTGCTGAGGGGAGCAGCGGGCGGTAGGAGAGGCCTGCGCGCCATGTGGGACCCTCCTCTGGTGGCCGGGGAGCAGCCGGGGATCGAACCGGCGCCGCAGAGGCTGCGGGCAGCTTCACAACCCATCGCTCAACCGCTGCGCCACCAGGGAGGCCCTGCTCAACAGTTATTTACTGGATGGATGAATGGATGGATGGACAGATAGACGGATGTACTATAATGGACTGATGGACCAATTGCTATGGAGCAGCTGGACAAATCTCCTTGCCACCACCAGAGGGCAGCACCCCACAACCAAATGGCCCCACCTTCAGTAGGGCTGCCAGACCTGAGATTCTTGGTCCCTCTTCCCACCTAATGACTCAGGCAGGAGGCGACCACAGAGGCGATGCCACACCCACACAGCTCCTGGTAGCCTTGAGGGCAGTTCCAGGCAGGAAGAAGCTGCAGGTGCGGGCCTGGCACGTACCCAGCATGCCGATGCCCAGCATGAAGGCGTCCATTCCGTAGGGCATGACTCGAGACCTCCCGCGGGCAGAGCCCGTTGGCGACATCACCTCTTTTGGCTGGGCTTTCTTACATTCCACCTGCAAAGAGACCGGAGGTCAGTGTCTCCTACAGACCTAGGATCATGGACCCTCCTGTTCCCAGACAGGCCTCTTCGTTAATTTCATAGTTACCATTTATGTAGGCTTACGACGTGTTAGGCACTGTCTAAACAGCTTTGCATGCAATGGTTCACTGAATGCTTACAGCAACCCTAGGATGACACTGCTGTCACTCCCATTTACAGATGAAGAAAGCGAATCTCAGAGAGGGGAAGTCAACTGCCAAGTGACCAGAATAGCAAGTTGGTGGATTTTAACCCGAGTCTCTCTCCTCTAACTCAGTCACGCTCCCCTACCATCCCCAGCTTTACTGAGATATACAGGAGCCCCCTCTTACCTGCAGTTTTGCTTTCCATGATTTTAGTTACGCACGGTCAACCACAGTCAGAAAATACACGTACAATAGGGTATTTTGAGAAAGAGACCCCATTCTTGTAACTTTCATCACAGTATATTGTTGTAACACTTCTATTTCATTATTGTTGTTAATGTCTTACTGTGCCTAATTTATTAAATTATTAATTATACTTTATTATAGAAATATAGAAATGTATATATATACACACACGCGTGTGTGTGTGTGTGTGTGTATGTTTGTGTGTATCTATGGGGTTTAGCACTATCCACAATTTCAGGCATCCACTGGGAGTCTTGGGATATGTCCCTTGTACATAAGGGGGTGGGCTGGGAGGGCAACTAGAACTGACATCTATCACTGTGTTAGTTAAAGATATATAGTCGGGCCTCCCCTGGTGGCTCAGTGGTTGAGCGCTGGGTTGTGAGGCTGCCCGCAGCCTCTGCAGCACCAGTTCGATCCCCAGCCACCAGCGAGGGGCCCACCAAAAAAAAAAAAGATGCATAGTCATGCTTTGTAACCATCAAGGTTACACTGCCTTTCTGTCTAGATTCCCAGGGGGTGGGAAACCTGGCTCTGTCCCCCTTGCTGTGAGCCCCTCTCCCTGTATACAGAACCTCTGAGCTTCCCTGGCTGGCTCAGCCTGGGCCCCATTCTCTCTGTGCACCTCCACTGCCACGCAACCCCAGCTCACCATTTTGTTGTTGATTTCATGGAAGTGGATTTCACACACTTTCTCCACGATGTCCTCGCTCTCAAACGTGACAAACCCGAACCCTGGAGGGGAGGGAGGCAGAGGGCAATGGCAAAATCAGAACCAGAGCTCCTGGTGAGAACCCAGCCTGGAATCTCACACTACCATCTTGCATAGACCAGGCTCTGAGAGTTAACGGGAGGCTCTGTCCACAGCCCAAGAACCTCTCGACCACCCACTGAGATGGGGGCCCTACTCCCAGATCACAACGTGAAAACCAAGGCTCAGCAAAGTGGAGTGACTTGTCCAAGGGCACACAGCAAGCTCCTTAGTGGCGGAGCTATGATGGAAGTCTACTCAACATGCCTTTTCTCTTCCTCAGATGCTTTCCAAAGAAGGAAGAAAGAAGACACATAAACACTTATTTAAACTTGCACAAAGGTACCTATACCCAAACAGGTTTGGACGAAGACACACTTACATAAACAACACACAGGTGTACACACATGCACACGCCTAGGGACCCTTATATCACACAGACACTGGCTGGTGCTCACAGAGGCCCCTGCAACATTTGCATGGTCACACTGACACCAGGTTTACACAAATATTCAGACACAGACACATTCACATGCACGTATGCACGTGCACACACACACACACGCACGCATACACACACACACACACACACACCCCACTCCCCAAACAAGCTAAAAGATCCGAAGCAACTGGAGAAGCAACCCCGCCTGGTATGCCCCAGGGACTGGAATGGGATTTCTCAGAAGGCAAGGCCCTTGGGAGAAAAACAACCAGGCAGTGTGCACACGGTGGCCCAGATGCTCACAGGTTCAGGGGCAAGGGGCTGGGCGCTGGGCTTGCCTGGGGTGGGGGTGGCAGCAGGAGCAGACTGTCCAGGACTGAGGAGTCAGCATGACCCTGGGGCAGCCTGGCCTAAGCTCTGGTTACCAGGGCAAGGTAAGCCCAGGCAGACACGGCTAGAGCAGGGGTGAGGGGGTGGAGAGCTCAGCTGGGGTGGGGGGAGGTCTGCTCCTCTCGGGTGTCTGCAATTCGGCAAGTTTCTAGCACAGGAAACGGAGGGACAAAAGCCTTCTGTAAGGCCAGGCCCGGGAGAGGATGCAGATCCTCGGGGATAGGATGTCAAGAGGCGAGATGAAAGGGCAGCTGTGACCTGCAGCCCCCTGGCTGACCACAGGCCCCAGCCCAGCCTGGGAGGGGGAGGGGAGGGGTCACACTCACCTCGGTGCCGGTTGGTGGTTTTGTCGAACATCAGCATGGCATCATCCACCTGAAACAGAGCCTGCCATGGAGGACCTACCACAGACCAGGGGGCTCTACCCCAACCCAGGAGCAGGGGACCCCTCGCCCACTCCTCTCCATCCAGAGCAGGCTTGATCTCCAGCCTGCTCCCTGGGCTGGGGACAACCTCCCAACTACAAGCCCAACTGGATGCCTCAGCACTCACCATGCTCAGTGGACCAGCCTGCAAATAGGAAGCTCCGATATGTGCCTGGCACTTTGCCCCCTCCTCCTCTTTACATGCCTAGCGTGGTAACAGCCTTGCTTTGTAGATAAGAAGTCACCTGCCCAAGGTCAGAAAGCCCTAGACCAAGTCTGGGAGGAGGAGGCACAGAGTGGGTGCTGAAGGAGATACAGGAGCAAGTTCCTTTTTGCAAAAGGCCAGGAGGACAGCAGTCACTCCAGCCAGACTGGACTCCCTCTCCTGGTACAGATCCTTTCCTCTAATTGAGGTTTCCTTTGGCTAGAGGCTGTAATTAAAGGAAGCAGAGTTCAGTGCCTGGGCTGCTTGCCTCCCACTGACTGGGGGAGGGGCGAGGGGTTGAGAAAGGAGGAGGGTCCACATCACTGCCCTCCCCTGGACCCCAGACTTCTCTTCTTGCTACCCCCTCCAGGTATCCCCTTGGATACTCGGTCAGGCCCCAGCTTCCTTTCTGCAGACTCATCTTCCCTGTGCCTTCATCTGGCCCCATGGCCCTGCCAAACTCATTCTTCAGCTACTGTAAGGGGTCAAGCTAAGGTCTGAGTCAACCTCCATGGAAGCAAGGACTGCCCCTGATCCCTTTCCGCGCCCCCCCCCAACCCCCCACCCCCGGCCTTCCCATCTCACCCCAGCTGCTGACCCTCCTCCACATGGTCAGATACCCAAAGGATGAAGGAGAGCCTCCTGAGTCACCGGGCACAGCCTCTCCCCTACTTTCCTCTCTTTCCAGGTTTGTCATCTGCCTCATTAAAGTGGAAAGGGCAGCCCCAAGCAGGGTGGTCCTCCAGCTCCCCTTAGGCACCAAGTTGTACCAGGCCTCCGATGTTCCCCAGGGAGAACCAGGACCCCACTAAGCCAGGAGGCAGCTGGGTCTCTGGAGAGTCTCAGAAGGAAATGACATCACCCTCCCCAAGGAGCTTTCTGCAGGGGGTGGGGGGGGGGCAGAGGGCTAGGGGAAGAGGTCTTGAGGAGCTGAGTACCACCCTCACGTCCAGCCTCATGGACCCACGTGAGCCCCAATCCCACATCAGCTAGACCATCCGAACTGGCAGACACTCTGGGCTCAGCACATCTTCCCCATCACCTTGCTTAACCCGTGGAAAGGAGAGACCCAGAAAGGAGGGTTGTGATAAACACACAAACTTTGAGTAGGACAGCCTGGAATGGAGTCTTAGATCCTGCTGTTCGGGTGACCTTGGGCAAGTGGCTTTAAGTCTCCATGGATTTGGTTTCTCATCTGCAAAATTGATCTAACAGTGTCTAGCTTTTAGGGAAGGGTAACAATGAGATAAGTGGCAGCACCTGGGAGCACTGTCAGGCCACCATCAAGAACAGCCACTGTGATCATCTTTATTGTGGGGGGCTTGCCACAGTCACATGGGGTGAGTAGCAAAGCAAGAGAGCGCAGCTTGAGGACAGCGGCTTGAAGTTTCTGGAAGAAGGCAGCTGTGCCTGTTCTGACCGTGCCTACCCACCCCCATTCAACACCCTGACTTGGGCTCAGTAAATGTTTTCTGAATGAATGAGTGGGAGAACCAGGCACACCCTCCTTCCTCTCCTGCAAGCCTGGAGTTCTTGCCTGACCCACAAACTCATTCAGCTCCAATCCGCAGCCCTCTCCCCTGCTCTACCCAGCCTGCTAAGGCCACCCTCTCCGGCCCTGCAGACCCTCCAACCTGGGCCCTGGCTCGCAGACCCCTAGTGCGGTGATGGGGTTGAGGTCAGGCCAGGGAGCAAGGAGAGTGGCTGGGAGTCCGGGGGACCCCCTACGGTGTCCCCTCCTGGGGCCAGCGGAGGGGAGGGAGGTTCCCAGCCCAGTGTCCTTAATAGGCTTCGGTCTCCATGGGAACCTGGGGGTAGGGGGCTCTGGCAGGGGGAGGGGAGCAGGCCGAGGCCTGCTGACCAGTGGGAGCCGCCAAGTTCAGCGGCGGCTAAGCCTGAGTGGCAGCCATGGCGGCTGACCATTGTTCCCCCCTCGGCCGCGGCCCCTCGATCCGGGCGGGGGGGCCCCCCGCCGCGGGGCCCTTGGCATTCCCGGCTGTCCCCCTCGCTCCCTGGCAGCCTATTCTCCAGCTCCCCCTGGCCTCCCCGGGCCGGTTTCACATGCCAACGCCGATTTAGGCCCGAACAAAAGACGCGGCCGCTGACGGCTTCTCCTGGGGCCCGGTTGCCATGGCAACGCCGGCCCCGGGGGCAGGCGGCCTCCAATCACAGCTGCTGGATCAGATTAGTGCGAGCTCTAATGCTCGGCGCTCAGACACAAAGACACCCCGCCGGAGCCGAGCAGGGCCTGCTGCTTCCCAGGAGCGCCCTTCCCTCTGGGGCCCGGGCCGCCGACCTGCCCTGCGTCCTGGGCCCCGGTCCCCGCCGAGGCGCCCGAGCCTGGGCCGCTGGCCTCCACGCCGCCGGGTCCCGCGGGCCTGGGGACCGCCCACTCTGCCCCCGCCCCCGCCCCGAGATGGGGGCCTGGAAACCCACTCAGTCCTGGGCTCACCTCCCATCTCCGCAGCCACCTTCTCCTTTGCCAGGTGCCTAGCGGGGGAACTGAAAATGATGGGAAAGTAGAGACCCCGCCTGCACCCGGACTCCCCTAAGAGCAGACCAGGGTCCCCAGCACTAACACAGCAACCTCACTTCACCCTCAGGCTACAACTGGGTCCTCTCTCAAGGTCTCCGTGGGACCTTGACATTCACATCGCTCACCTTTCTGGTGAAACCCTACTGTCTCGTGTGGCCACATCTGCTACTTGTTCGAAGACTAAAGAGCCCAGAAATTTAAGCTTGATGCACCTCAGAGATGAGGACCAGTCATCTGGGACCATTAGGAATTTGGGGTGCTCTCATCATCTTCCTCCATAGCGAGGGGATCAAACCCATACACACATCCCAGCTCCCACCTGCTCAAGCAGGGTGCTGAGTACAACTGGGAGTCATATTTATTGCCTCCTTATCATCCTCACCAGAAAAGAATGGGGGAAGGTACAACCGCCCATGCCCCGGACAGGTGCAAACTCCCAGGAGGCCCCTGGGGTGACTGGATTGAACTGGCTATGGGAGCACAGCCTCCCTAGGGAGAATGAAGATAAGCAAGAGAAAAACACAGGGGAAGGGCAACAACAGGGACAGCTACTGTGTGGTTTCTTTCCCTGGGGATGTGTCCAGAGGCCCCCTGGATCAGTCAGGAGGTACGGGGTGGCTGGCCTGGCCTCACCCACGGAAGCATCCAGCCCCCTCTTCACCTTTCACAGGAACTGGAATGACCTGGCTGGACTCCCCTTGCTACTGACCAATTCTATAGCCCCAGCAAGAACCCCAGCACGCACCCCACATTTTGACCCACCTTCCCAAACTGCTCAAAATATTGCTTCACGTCTTCCACCGTGGTGTTCACCGATAGTCCCCCCACAAAGATCTTCTTCGTTCGAGTCACCATCTGTTAGGAGGAGGGAATGAGAAAGTGGGCATCTGAGTCCTGTGGCCTACCACCACCAGCAGGGGCTCGAGCCCTCCTGCCAGGGCGCCAGCTGACAAGCTCTCTGTGGCCCCAGCTACTCAGAAGGCCCCCCCAAGCTGCCGCTCGGACCCCTGCCTCCAGGCCTGTCACAGGCAGCTGTGCACCCCACACCCTGGCTGGCTAGAATATGCCTCCCTTTGGCCTCCCTCCCTGGGCTCTGTGTCCAGAAAAATGCCATCTCTAAGAACCAACACAAGGAAGGGGGTGAGTTAGTCATCCAGATCTACAGCCTACCCCAACGGCCCCACCAGCCCCCTTGGAGAAGCCAAGGTCTGCCACCAGGTCCCCCTGAACTCAACGCCGACATTTTGCTCATCAACCTCCTCCCAACTCAACCTCTGGCAGCCCTGTGGCCCCAGCCCTGTTTTAGGAAGAACACATGGTCCTAATTACCCCAGGAGCGCATGGCTAATCCACGGCAATTCCCAGCCCCATCCTAACACTAAAGCACCTTCTGTCACCAAACTGCTTAATGGAATTAACCCAATTCCAACCATGTGCTCCCTGGTGCGGCTTCCTTCAAATACCTGCTCTATAATTGCTTTCAGGCCCTCTGCTGGACCCAGCCAGAGATGCCCCTTTCCTGTCTCCTAAAATGTGCCCTCTCCCTTGGCCGGAACAGGAGCTGGACACCATGCTGGAATCCAAAGCTCCAAATCTTAAAGCGTCCCAGTTCCCACCACCCCACTGCAAAGGGGGAAACATCCCCTGGAGAGCAACCTAGTAGTAGGACACATGATAAGTCAGCTGTCTTAGGGGTCCTGGCCCCATGTACTATAATCCCCTTCCCTCCTGTCCCCTATAAACAGACCTCTTAAAAATTAAGAAGTGGCTAACGAGCCAGTCCTGGGATCTGGAATGGCATCTCAGGTCCCTGCCCTGCAGCAGCAGTTTTGAGTGCTGCAGAGCTCAAGCGCTCAGAAAGCGCTCTGTTTTCCACACACCCAGAAAAGTCATCAAGCACCAGGGAAAAGAGAGCGCTTGGGAGGCAGCCAGAGCCCCCAAGGTGAAAGACAACAGGTGACAAACTTCATGGTCCCGCCCCCTCTGCCAGGCCAACACTCCACACCCCAGAAGTGGGAGGGTGACTGGCTGGGGGGATGCAGGAGGAAGTCAGAAACAGCTCAGCCTCAGGGGGAAAGTTGGGCCTGTGTCTGACCCCAGAAGCACTGGGCACAGGGGCTGTGATCTCTGTGGTGAACGTCAGGCTCAGGGTCCAAACTGTACTGGACTGGAGGGGTCCCCCCTTGATGTAATGCATGCAGCCCCCTCCCCAACCCGCCCCAGGGTGCAGATGCAGAAACAGAGGGTATCTATGATTCACAGAGCAAGGGCATCAAGAATCCCCCCTCCACACCCTAGCCCACTCAAGAAACACTCCAAAGAGTTTCAGGAGGTATCTTCTACAGAAGGGAATGCTGGGAAAATCACCACCCGTGGTGACAGAGCTGCTCCCAGGCACAGACACACCTACCTTAGGCTGTGCTCGCCGAGGAAAGGCCACCTTGGGATCAATCTGGAAGAGAAGGGAGAGGTAGAAGGGGTCTTGGTTATCACACTGGAGAGGGTCACCACTCAGCCGTCAGCCCTGAACCTGTATCAGCCTAGGACACAGAGGTGACAGAAACCACCACAGCCTCTGGCCAGCAAGGGTAGCGGTTAAGCATTTAGGCACTAGAGTCAGTCTAGTGAGTTTGAACCCCACTTACACTGCTTTCCAGCTGTGAGACCTTGGGCAAGTTACTTAACCTCTCTGAGCCTCACGGAGGAATTCACCTGCAAAATGGGCAAATAACATCTGCCTCAAAGGGTCGTCTGTGGATTATTTGAGACAGTGCTGACAAAGCACTTAGCACGGTGTCTAGCTCACAGCAAGTACCAAAAAAGAAAACATAAAAAGTAAGCAAAGTCTTATTCCTTCAAGCACCAGGTGCATAGACGGCTCTCCCCACCTAGCTGATGTCACAGGTACCTGGCTAGGTGAGGCTTGCAATCCAGACTTTGGAAGCTTTGTGAACAGAGATATGCTTTGCCTGAAAAAAGCTTCAAGATAAAAGTTCATCAACCACCAGGGGTAGAGTAAGCTCTGTTTCCCCAAGACTATGGCCACCTACCAGCCTCCCGAGGAGGCCAGCAAACAGCTGAGTAACGCAGCTAGGATTGTGGGGCAGGGGAGCAGCCCTCAGGCTGTGTCGATGTCCCGGGGCATGGGGCTTGGGCTCAGAAACTTTGGGTCTTTGTGATCTTGGGACCTCGCCTCTGAGCCTCAGTTCCCTCATCTGCAAAGTGGGGACAATCACACCCACTTTCCCCAGGGGCAGCCACAGGGAATCAAATGAGATAACGTAGGTGAAAGCAGCCCTTTGTGAGTTGCCCTTCATTGCACAAACAAAGGTGCTATTACCAGCAGGTCACCTTTGCCCTTGGCTGTGAACAACCAGAGAGAAAAAGCAAGATGCACCTGGGCACTCCTGGGTACTACGCCCATACTGACAAATAGCCAGGGCACGGGACACCGTGATCAGACAGGCCCTAGGAAGCCCCAGCAGCCCAGCGCTTTGCAGCCCGTAGGGGTGGGCACAACTCAGAAGTTCACCAGCCAATCGCAGGGAAGATCTATCTTTTCCCAAAGTTCCTTCTATTCAAAACTCAGCTTCATTCCAGGCAACTGGCTCTGGCTGCTCTCCGCCTGAACGGCACGAAACCAGCGTCCCCCAGTGGAACCTGCCCATGGAGAAGGAACCTCCAAAAATCCACGCTGGGGCAACGTCTTGTCCCATGGGGGATCGGGGAGAGTCAGAGCTGCCAGTCACCTGCCCTGTCTGCAAGGGGGACTTCGACCTCCAGGGACACATCCGTCCTTCTCTTTTTCCCAGAAGTGGCCTCCCCGGCCACCAGAGCACCTCTCAGACGGCCCCCTGCGCAGACCCCGGTGGGCAGATGGTACCCAAGCCACATCCCGCAGCCCCACGCTGCCCCATTCCTGACACGCCCCACCTCCACCCTGACTCACAGCTGGCAACATAAATAAAACCCAACAAGTAAATAAAAGGTGAAAGTCGGAACCCAAAATAGACTCCTCACAATAAACCTCCCCTCCGCTCCACCCCACCCTCTTCCCCGGGCCCGAGAGTGCCAAACACAAAGCCCTGGCCTGCCCCGCGTCTAACCCAGAGGGATGCCCATGTCACCCTCCTTCCTCCTCTCTCCCTCTTTGCCCTTATCAATCTTTCATGCCCCTGCCCCCAGCCTCAGTTCCAGCCCCTAAATCTCCGCTTCCTGAGCGCTGCAGAAGCCACCAGTGCATTCTGAGGACAGGGGATGGTAGGAGAACAGGCCGCTTGATGGCAGATAATCACCCAAAACAATAGGCCACTGTCTCTCCCTTCCCAGCCTGGGTCACTCAGTCTGCGCCAAGAAGATCCTTTCAGAGTCGGCAAAGTTGAGGCCTGGCCTCATTTGCTCATTACTGCAAGCGGGAGTGGGAGCCACTGGGCAGAGATAACAGGAGCTGGGGACAGGCGGTAATTTAACAAATTCTTGGGCACAACCAGCTATTGTTGCAGGTAAACAGGAGCCAGTGACTGACCCAAGCAGGGAGGCCCAGAGCTGGGGAGAGTGGGGGAGTGTGGAGACAGATCACACTGTCCCGGCCCCTTGGCAGCTGGTCACCCCATCAAGGAGCAACCCCTCCTCCGACTTGCTCCTTTTCCCTCTCCCCTTGAGCTGGGGCCAGGGCCAGCGCCCCCTGCAGGGCCCAAGACACCAGGGAGCAGAGGGACAGAGGCAAAATGTTCTAGGAGTTTGGATGCCAGCAAGCTGCCTCTCCCCAGACCCAGCCTCCCAACCGTCAGGAGGGTCCGGGTGCCCAGGACAGCGAGGGTCCTAATCATGAACCCCTGCAGGGGCAAAGCAGGTCTGAGTCTTCCACACAGAGCAATAAGCTCATTGACCAAAAGTCAGGGGCAAGAGAGGAGGGAGGGAGGGGGCAGACTCAACGATGCTTTGCCATTGCTCTGGGGGTGGGGGGATGTGGGGGGCATCGCAAAGCCAAATACTAGTGAGAGTTCAGAGAAGCCAAGGGGTGGGTCACTCACTGCAGGCCTGACTCACCCAACTTGGGCTAGAGGAGGGCCCTAGCCCCACCCCAGCTCCTCTCTGAGGCATCAAGATTAGTGCTTAGAGGGAGGGGGTGGTAACAGCTTCTTTCCTCACCAATACTGGAGGGTTTGGGGGTGGGGGTGGGGGGCTGGACCCTCTCACGGCAGGCCTGGGATTTTATCTCCTCCCTCCTGTCCCCTCAACTCCAGTGACAAAGTTTCCGAGCCCAGCACCTCCGAAAACTCCCTCCTTCCTAGAGGACCCCTTCTCCACTGGGGAGAGCCCTGACCCTCTCCTCCGGCAGCCTCCCTCTCCCAAAGGACCCCCGAAGCCCCGAGGGCCACTCACTGTTTTGGAGTCGAGCTCGTGCCGCGATTGCGCCAGCACTTTATCCACCCCCGCCTGGTCCATGAAAGTGACGAAGCCGAAACCCCTGCGCGCCGTAGTGAGGGAGAGGCAGATGGTTACAAGGCAGTGAGTGGCGGGGGGGGGGGGGGCGAGCCGGGAGCAGGAGGAGGGGGTGAGGGGCTCACCTGGATCTCTTGGTCAGGGGGTCCCGCATCACCAGACACTCCTTCACCTCCCCGAACTGGCCGAAGTACTCGCGCAGCCCTTCTGCAACCACACACCCGCCTTCGGACCAGCCCGGCCCGCGCCCTCCCCCCTCCGCGGTCCGCTGCCCCCGGTGACCCCCGCGCGGCCCGGCCGCCCCCGCGCCGAGCTGCCCGCGCGCTCCCCGCCGCGCCCCCCGCCCGCGCCCGGCGCCCGCGGAGCCGCCCGGCGCCCTCCGGGCCCCAGGAAGCCGCGGGCCGGGCCGGGCTGGCGGGGGACGGCTCCGGCCGGGTTCCCGCCGCTCGGAGCCGCCTCACAAAAGTTTGAGCCGCAGGTGCGAGCGGAGTTGGCGCTGCCGCCGGCGGGTCCCGGGGGCCCAGCCCACCCCCGGACGCCCCCTGCGCCCCGCGCCGCGTCCCCTCCGCCCGCCGGGCCGTGCGCGCTCGCCGGCCGCCCGGCGCTCGCGGGGTCCCCGGGCGGGGCGCGAAAGAGGGCGCGGGGGCGCCCGGGTCAGCAGGGCGCAGGGCCGGGCTGGGGTGTCCGGTTCCGGGGCGCCGGGGTTCCGGGGCGCCCTGCCAGGCCGGCGGGCGCTCCCGGGCTGGCTCACCCTGCGTAGTCTGCCAACTGAGTCCCCCGATGAACATCTTGCTGCGGGAGGAGGAGAAACACAAAGGGCCCGCGTGAGCGCCGGGCGCCGGGGCGCAGGGGGCGCGGGCCCGGGCCCCGGGGAGGCCCGGCCCGACCCGGATCGGCCATGTTGGCGGGGCCGGGGCGAGCGCGGGCCGGGCAGGCCGGGTCGGGCCGGGCCGGGCCGTACCAGGGGTCGTGCGGCGAGTCCGGGGAGGCGAGGCCGGGCTGGGGCGCGTCAGTCTCCATCGGGAGCCGCGGGCGGCGCGGGCAGCGGAGCGGCGGCGACGGCGGCAGCGCTCGGCGCGGGGCAGATGAGGAGCGCGGCGAAGGGGGCCGGACGGACAGGCCATGCTGCCCCCTCCCCCGACCCCGCTCGGGCGGGCGGGCGGGGACGGCCGAGGGGAGGGCCCGCCGGGGGCCGACCTGCCGGCTCCTCCCCCCGCCGCCCTGCGCGCATAAAGCCCCGCGCTCGCCCGCGCGCCGTGGAGGCGGCGGCCCGGACCCCGCTCCCGCCGGGCGCGCGGGCCCCGAGGGCTGGGAGACCCCGAACCCCGACGGGGGCCGGGACCTGGGCGCGGCCGCACCCCCACCCAGCCCGGCGCCGGGCCGCGGGAACGCCCTCCCGGAACGAAGCGCTCCCCGGTGCCTCCAAGGTAGCTCGGCTCCCGATCGGGGCCCCCCAGCCCGCTCGCTCAGGTCCCCGCTACCCAGAATTAGGAGAGCCCCAAGCTCCCCGGGTCGGGAGGGAGAGAAGCCCAGAGCCCCCAGCCCCCACCACGTTCCCGCTGGCGAGAGTCCCCCCCATTCCCGCAGCCAGAGGGAGAAGCCGCCCTCGGAGCCCCCCACTTTCCTCTGAAGCCCGTGGGGGGCTTTCCCTCGGTGCCTTTCAGCCCCACATTGCCCTTATCGGATTTGGGGAGCCCTCTGAGGGTCTCATGTCCTGGAGAGCCTCCGTCAGCACCCCAGTAGGAACCGTGGGAGTCTTCCCAGCCCCCGATGCCGACAGCCGTGGACTCCAGGGTCTGCTGAGACAATCCTCTGTCCCAAGCCTGGGTTCCCAGTTGGCTGCTCCCCTCGCCCTCCCTTCCCCCTCCCGCCCCAAACTGGAGTGTCCACTGTTTCTCTCACTCCCTGGCTCACGCTTGGGAGCCCCACTCTTGACTTAGTCTGGACTCAGAAACCCGGTTCCAGTCACCACCGCCCCTTCGCACCAAGACTGGGGGAGAGGTCAGTGCCTCTCAGGGCTCCCCTCCACGGTGTAGAGCCCAGCTCAGCTGTGCCCCCTGTCCTGGGAGTGACTCCCTTCTTTTGCAAAGTTCTCTGGGGAGGGCGGAGGGCATGGAATTGGAAAAGCCTAACCCGCCTCCCCACTGCACTTGGAGTTCTGGCTCTCAGTCCAACTCTGGGGGAGACTACTACCTGCCAAGGCGAATGCCTTCTCTTTTCCTTTCTTCTCCCTACACCCCCATCTTCTGGGTCTCTAAGATCCCTCAAGGCTCCTGGGAGCCACCTCACCCTCCCTAGGGACCCTGAGAAAATCCTTGCTGGATCACCTCTGCAGCCAGGACGGTTCTCTTTATTCCTCCATCTCCATGGCCATATCCTCGCCTCAATTCTCTAGTTCAAATCAGCCAAGATGAGGTCAAAGCAGGACGCTAAGGCAACCCTCCTCCCCCCAAATCCCCAGCAGGGTCTCATATAAGCCATATAAGCCCCTCCCTCTCAACTCACCTCCCACCCCTCCGCTCCCCCCATCCTCAGTAAGCCAGTGACAACCCTTGATGACCACCAGTCCCTTGCTCACCTTGCTGTCCATCCTCCAGCCAGCCACCTTTTATTAATGTGTGCAGCAGATCTGACCACAACCCCTGGAACAGTGCCCATCCCCCTCTTCTTAGTATACCTTTCCTCCCCACCCCACCCCCAACCACCACACCTATAAGAACTTGAGAGACTCAAGTTAATGGTTTCCTTGGGGACCTTCTGGGAGCACTCAGCAGGTACATCCTGCCACTCTGTGTGCATAACACTGGAAACAAACTTGCTTTTTCCTGTTTTTATCACCCTCCTTGGCCCCAATTTCTCAGCATCCCCTGGGCTAGGGGCAGGGGCCACTCCACACAGGACACACCTCAGCACCATCACACGAACTAGAACATCAAGGTGTGTCCTGGGAGAGACACAGATGAGGGACCGCAGGTAGCACTTCCAGTATTAGGTCTAAACTACAGTCTTCTTGGTGTAAAATGGGATCAATGGGGAGGTAAAGAGGGGAGAGGAGCCCCAAATGAGCATTGATTTGTATGCTGGTGCTGTTGGCCAGGTGACTTAGCACATATGGATAAGGGTTATTTGTTCAGAGTCAGTCAAGTTTGCTGAGTAGTAGATTGAGGTAGGGTCCATTTGTTAGTGTTCTCATTCAGGACCTCAGAGAAACACCTACTTGCTCTCCCTACCTGGTTCGCTGCACAATAACATGTGGGGTGTGCTTACAGAAGGCCCCTCCCACTGAAGGTTCACCTCAGCCTGGCTGTGCCCATCCACTTTGTTCACGGTAGGGGCAATGAGGCCTTTTAGGGGTAGCCCTCATGGGACAATGCAGCTGCAAATGCATGATCCTCATAGTAAATTGAGGATCTCAGCAGTATTAAGTGAAAATGATCTTTAGAGCAACCGGCCCAGACTCCAGAATTAGGAGATTAGAGGATGTGGTTCCTGCTCTTTCTCTCTAGTACTACATAAACTGAGCATCACTCAGAGAACTGAAGAATAATTTGCTTTATAGTTTAAAAAAAAAAGTGCCTTTGAGAAAGACAGCCGCAACTGACATTATACCCAAGCACTGAGGTGCAACTTGGCGCATTCGTTCATTCCACAAATATTGATTGAACATGTGCTACCTACCAGGCCCTATCTTAGATGCTATATTCCTAGCACCTACCTTTGTGAAGCTTACTTGTCAGAGACAGGAGTCAGATAATAAATGGATGGGTGGATGGAAGGGTGATAGACAGATAGGTACCTCAGTTAGATATTGGTAAGTACTGTGGAGAAGGAAGGGAGATAAGGAGGGTGAGAGGTATGGGAGAAGGAGCGATGCAATTTTGAATCAGGACAGTTCTCACAGGAGAGTGATGTTTTAGCAAAGACTTAAAGGACCATTAATTTGTATTAGCCAGAGCTTGCGTGTAAGCAAAACATCTGCATTTCTTGAGAGCAAAGATAATTGATATTCATAATTTGACTTTCATTGCTCTAAAACAGTGGTTCCCAAACCATAATGTGTATTTAAAAATCACCCAGTGATTTTCAGTAGACGTAGGGGATGGGGGCTATAAAATCTGCATTTTTAAAACAAGAACCTGTATCACATGATACAGATAGCTGAAGACTTCGCATGGAAATTTCCTGGTGCTTCTCTTGAAGAAACACTGCTCTAAAATATACGAGAGCCTTCTAGAATGACAACAATAAAATTAAAGGTTAAATTACAGTCCATGTGGTTTTAGTATTGAGAGTATTTCACTGTGTTCTCATTCTTTGAAAATGCAATACCCAAGCAAATCCCTGGATTACCCAGAACATCCCATTTCTTGTCCGTGCAGGATAAGGGAAAATTTATCATAAGCTGATTAGCAGTCAAACATTTATAATCACTCTATTTTGCACCCTCCCCCTCTTTTTTTGCCCTAATTTTCTCTAAATTTTTTCTTTCCCAAAATTTCTGACTCAACTAGCAGATGATTGGCCAGGGTAATGAGAGCACTTGATCAAAAGTCAAAAAGCAGGTTGGTTGTGGACCCACCACTGTTTCTGATTGATTGAATCTAGGGATATGCCACTCAGTCTTCTGAGTTTTCCTTTCCTCTCAGAGTTGCTGCAAAACTTACATGAAGCCATGTTATGAAAGCACCTTAAAAACTCTAGAGCACTGTGGGAAAGACATGAAATCCCTGTGACTGCATTCCTGAGCCAGTTAATTTGACCCGGTTCAAGTTGGGTTACCTTTAAGACAGTGAGTGCAGTATTGGTGTAGGATATACATATAGATCAGTAGAATAGAATTGAGAGTCTGGAAATAAACCCTCAACTTATCATCATGTGCTTTTTGATAAGGGAAACAACCCAATTCAATGGAAAAAGAATAATCTCTGTAACAAATGTTGCTGGGACAACTAGCTGTCCATATGAAAAAGAATCAAGTTGTACTTCTACCTCACACCATATACAAAATCAACTCAAGATGGACTAAAGACTAAAATGTAAGGGCTAAAACTATGAAGAGGGCTAGATGAATCAAACACCATTAAAATTAAAAACTTCAAAGGACACCATCAAGAAAAAGCAAAAAACAACCTGCAGAATAGGAGAAAAATTTTGCAAGTCATTTATTTGATAAGGGACTTGCACCTAGAATATTTAAAGCCATTGTATTCCCAATAATGACAAGATTAAAAACAATTGAAAATGGGCAAATGATCAGAATAGACATTTCTCCAAAGCTGGTATATACATTGCCAAATAAGCTCATGAAAAGATGCCCAGTATCATTAGCCATCAAGGAAGTGCAAATCAAAACCACAGTAAGATGCACCTTCACACCTACTGAAATATCTATAAACAAAAAGAAAAATACTAACAAGTATTGGTAAAGATATGGATAAATTGGAGCCTTTATACATTGCTGCTGGTATGTAAAGTGGTGCAGTGCTATGGGAAACCGTGGAAAAGCAGGTCCTCGAAAGGTTAAATAATTTCTATATAACCCTGCAATTCCCCTCCTAAGCATATACTCAAGAGAAATGGAGACAAATAGCCACACAAAAAAATATGTACATGAAAGTTCATGGCAGCATTAATCATCATAGCTAACAAGTGGAAACAATCCAAATGTCCATCAGCTCTTATACAATGGAATACTATTCAGCCATAACAAGGACTGCAGTACTCAAACCTGCTACAACACACATGAATCTTGAAAACATTATACTAAGGTCACATATTATAGGAGTGGTTTACATCCGACATTATTGAGATGTCTACAATAGGCAAATACTCAGAAGTAAGAAATAAATTAATGATTGCCTAGGATTTAGAGGAGGGGGAGGGGGAGAATTCAGATGAAATGGAGGGGGGAACTGCTAATGGGTACAGGTTTCTGTTTGAAAAGATGACAATGTTCTAAAATAGATTATGGGGATAGTGGTGCAATTTTGTGAATATACTTTAAAACTATTAAATTATATACTTTAAATGGATAAATTGTATGGCATATAAATTGTAGCTCAAAGTTGTTATACAAAATCACTTACCTATTATAAACCTTTCTCTGAGGCCTCCCTGGTCGTGCAGGGGTTAAAGTCTCAGTGCTATCAAGCTAGTGCCAACCAACCACTGCAGCATGAATTAGATCCCTGGCCAGGGAGGTGACCCACATGACAGAGCAGACCTCTCCTATCTCACCTGCTGCTCCCCTCAACAGTATATTTCAGTATATCTGCCCGTTCTGCTTCTCACTTTGTCTCTGGTGAATCCTATCACTCCCGCACCTCTGGCCTACACTCCAGTTCTTGTATGTATAAATACATAAAAATAAATCTTTTAAAAAGTAAAATAAAAAATAAACCTTTCTCTGATTCCAGTGTTTACCCATCAAAATGAATTTACTCTCTTCTCCCATTGCACTTCGCTTTTATCTTTATTATTATTTTTATCTACATATTACTTTTTATATATACTTTTCATATGCCAGAACTGCGCTAAGCACTTTTCAGAGATTTCCCACTTCATAAGATATGATTTCCATTTCATAAGGTATAAACAATTGTATTTTTATTTTTACTGATCAAGAAAACAAGTCTTTATGAAGTAATTTGTCCAGGTATTAAGTCACATAGTAAATGGGAAAAGTTATGGCTAAGATTTATTGAGCAATTACTATGTTCCTGGCACTATATTAAGCACTTTACATCAGGAAAACTATTCAGTCCTTACCACAACTCTATGAGGTAAACTCTTATTTTACCAATCTGGAAAAGAAGCATTGAGAGGTAAACCTGACAATTAAGAAAAGAATACCATGTGGGGGAGGTGAAATTTGAACTCCAGTCTGATGCAAGAATGTCTACCATGAGCCATTAGATGATGTTTTCTGCCTATTTATTTATTTTTTAAAAAGATTTATTTATGTATACAGGAACTGGGGTACAGGCCAGAGGTGCAGGGCGGGGGGGGGGCAGGTGAATGAGAGGATTCACCAGAGACAGAGTGGGGAGCAGAACAGGCAGATCCACTGAAATACACTGCTGAGGAGAGCAGTGGAGGAGACAGGAGAGGTCTGTTGGACTGTGTGAGTCAGCTCCCTGGCCAGGGAGCGAATTCCTGCTCCAGTAGTTGGGGATAGCTTCAAAGTGCTGTTGCTTAACTCCTTGGACCACCAGGGAGGCCCCTGTTTTCTGCCTATTTAATGCATACACAATTCATGTATTATTATAGATGCTTCTGGACTGTCTCATGCTGGAATGAGAGCAATTTAAGAGGAGAGTTCCAGTGCTAAACCTCTTGGCAATCTCCTCCACCACCATCCCTCTCCTCAGAACCATGTCTTACACTAGGCGCTCACTCCTTGTTTATTAAGTACTTACCTAGAACCAGTCACTGTGCTAAGGCTGGAGGATGCCATCATGAATCCAGAGACTAACACGAGAGTTTTGTATGTGTCTTTTTAACCAAGTCGTTTTAACCACAGCAATAATCCAAGATAGTAGGTCCCATTCATATGCCTGTTTTACAGATGAAGAAACTGAGACTCTGGCATCTAGAATGACACGCTTGAGGTCAAGCCGCTAGCAAGTGTGTGTGGCCAGTCTAAGAAACCCACTCTGTCTGACTCAAACACTACACTACATCCCTTCCCTTTCCCCCCTGACATTTCCCCTTGTCCTGGCAGGGAGGGAATTAAATAAACTATTCTGCTTGCCCAGCTGAGAACACCCACAGTCTGTCCAGAGCTGCTGACTCTCTCACTTTCTCACTGTCGCTTCCAATGACAGCCACAGTCGGTTTGATGTGTGTTGAAAGGGGGAGCTTTCTGAGTTTTATAGTTTCAGCATCTGAAGTTACCTTTCTGCTGTAACTAACTGTTTGATTGAGTCGGCTCAATTAATAATTCCACAATTCTGGGACTGAAGACAAAAACGCTAAGAACATGTCTCCTTTATTTTTTTTCTTAAATGTTTATTTTAGGAAACTGAAACTGCAGACCTGGAGAACAGAAACCGCAGGTCTGTCAGCGGTAGCTGTGGGGGAGGGGAATGCCAGGCTGTTGTAGGGGCTTCCGGTTACACTCAGCAAGGCACGAAAATGAGGGACTGGCTAGAGTAGAGGGTACCGTCTCTGTACCCTTTCGCTAGAGACTAGGTTTTCAGGGGGCCGTGGGATAGTTTGGAGTCAGTAACTGTAGTAAGAAAAAGCATTAGGACCTCCCTGGTGGCGCAGCGGTCCTTAGCTTCTGCAGCGCAGGTTCGATCCCCACCGGCCTCGGAGCAACCCACATGGCAGGGCAGACCTCTCCTGTCTCGCCCGCTGCTCCCCTCAGCAGTGTGTTTCAGTCAGTCTGCCTGTTCTGCTCCCTGCTCTGTCTCTGGTGAATCCTCACACCTCCCGTGCACCCGGCTTGTACCCAGGTTCTTGTATAAATAAAATAAATCTTTAAAAAAATAAATAAATAAAAGGGAAAAAAAAAAAGAAAAGAAAAAGCATTAGTCAGGGAGCCAGGGACTCCATTCTAACCTTGGAGTCAAGTTTTCTCCCTCTGAGCCCTAGTTTATTCATCCGAAAAATGGAACTGGCCAGATTATTTCAGGGATGGGAAATTGGTTTCAGTTTTACTATTGATTAGTAGTGGCTAGGGGTGAGAAGAATAGAAGGCTGTGATTGATTACTGATGTCTGCCATGGATACCGCAGATAGGGGTAGTGGAAGAAGTGCCCTAAATGTGCTTTCCCTAGACAATCCCTACATCTTTACCCTTTTGGGTCTTCTAGAAACTTTAGAACAAGAAGGGCAAGGGTCATGAGCCATGCAGCATCCCAGGGACCAGGTAGCTGAGAGAGGAACCATCAAAGTGACAATTTTATTGATAATGATAATACATGATTCTACATGTAGAGGAAAAACTCTGGAAGGATTCATATCAAACTATAAGCCATTATCATGAAACTCAAAACATGGGGGGGCGCATATTATATGTTAGTATGGGTATAGATTTTTTTCTGTATGGATTTTTCTTAATGATCAAAAAATCTAGTAAAAATAATTTTAACAGGAGTAAAGAGTTTTTTAAAAGCAGACATAGCAACATTATTCTTAACAGTCAGAAACTGGAAACAACCCAGATGTCTATCAACAGGAGAATGGATAGACTATGAAATATTTACACCATGGAATACTACACAGAAATAAAAAGGAACAATACAGTATTGTTATTACCCCAATTAAAGAAAAAATAAATAACTGAAAAGAACAAATGACTCATACATTTTCACATTTCAATAACAGTATGTTGAGCAAAAGAAGGCAGAAGCAAAAAAAATGTGTACAGAATGATTGATATGAAGTTCTGGAATAGACAAAATTAATCTATGGGGAGACACATCCAAAGTAATGTTTATCTTTGGAGGAAAGGGAGCAGATATTGATTGGGAAGCAAGTGAATTTTCTGGAGAATGAAAACGTTCTATACCAGTGCCGTCTGGTGGAAATAAGATGCAAACCACACATGTAATTATAAATTTTCTAGTAGCCACATTTTAAAAAGTAAGAGAAATTAGGTAAAATTCATTTTTGCAATCTATTCACATTGCATATCAAGTATTTATAATCATGTAATCAATGTAAAAGTATTTATGCATACAAGAGCTGGGGTGTAGGCCAGGGGTGTGTGAGAGGATTCACCAGAGACAGTGGGGAGCAGAACAGGCAGATCCACCGAAATACACTGCTGAGGGGAACAGCAGGTGAGTCAGGAGAGGTCTGCTGTGCCTTGTGGGCAGCTCCCTGGCTGGGATAGAACTCGTGCTGTAGAGACTGCGGAAGCTTCATAGGTTGCGTCTTAACCCCTTGCACCACCAGGGAGGCCTCTGTATCTCAGTTCTTGTATGCATAAATAAATAAATCTTTTTTAAAAAATAAAAAATGCAAACTTTTAAAAAATTAAAAGGGGTATAGGATGAAGAAAGTGGTAATAGAGTAACCAGACCAAGAAAGAATAAGCTACACCCATTAAATCCATTTCACGTCTCTACCTGCACTCAGGACCCCCAAGATTGGGTCAGAAAACCACAAAAAATAAAATTGAGTTTGGCAGAAATGAATAAAGAGTTTAGCTTTCAGGGGCCTCCCCAGTGGTGCAGCGGTTGAGCACGGGGTTGTGAAGCTGCCTGCAGCCTCTGCAGCGCCACTTTGATCCCTGGCTGCTCCCCAGCCACCGGAGGAGGGTCCCACATGGCGCACAGACCTCTCCTGCCGCCCGCTGCTCCCCTCAGCAGTGTACTTCGGTCCTTCTGCCTGTTCTGCTCCCCGCTCTGGCTCTGGTGAATTCTCTCACCCTCCCGCGCTTCTGACTGTACCCAGTGCTTGTATAAATAAATAAATAAAAATTAAAAAAAAAATCTTTAAAAAAAAAAGAGTTTAGCTTTCAGTCTTCTAATTTTCTAGTGTTTTACATGTGACATGTAACTAATAACAGTAAAGGTAGAGAGTGGCAACTTTACTGAGCCCTAGCCATCTGCTCAGGATATTGCTAAGAACTTTCTGGCATAATGTCATTTAATCCTCTCCATAGTCCTCTGAAGTTGGTTTTGTTATGGAACCCCCATTTCTGCAGAGTAGGAAACTGAGGCTCTGTAACTTGCCCAAGGTCTCTTTACTCAGAAAAGACAAAGAGGGGATTAAAATGCAGGTCTTCCTGGCTTCTGGCCTGGTATTCTTAACCACTGCCTCTACTGAAGTTTGAAAATGCTTTCCTTGCTTTTAAAGAAATTAATAAATAAATGAAGATGTAAAAGAAATAAACAAACAAGGAAGAGTGGATTCAAGGTCATGTCTATAAATAGCGTCACGCTTGCTCCCTGGCCGGCAGACATGCTCTCCTGAGTGGGAGAGGAAGCGCTGGGGTTATACAGAGCTTCGGGCGATCTTATTTGTGTGCCCACAGAAGTATGTGTCACATGGGAATGGCAAACATCAGGAGTGTCCCAATTTCAAGTGGGAAGAGAACGGCTGCCATGGCCAGCCTCTGATGCCCATTTCTTGTGTTGCAGATAAACTTAGAGATCGAAGGGAGAAATGTTTTGTCCAAGGTCACACAGCTTAGACTCCCTTGCTCCATCGTTGGCTCTTCGCTTTCCATATAGAATGAATGAAATATGCCTTTCCACTGAGTCAGGTACTTGGGAGGTATCTAAACTGGAATAAGACTTGCTACCAGTTCTTGAGGTGCTTACAATCTAGTAAAGGGACAAATTATATCAAGCAAAGTATGAGGATCTTAAGAGAGTTTTTGGCGCCACAAAGGAGGGAGAAAGTACAGACAACTGGAGAGGGAAGACTGGCATTTATGCTGGATCAGTAAGCAGAAATAGAAGCGTGGGCACTCCCCAAAGGGGAGCCAGAGAGTAACTGAATTGACTGTGGATTTCCCAACTGTCCAGTGACTACCTACCTCTACTACCTGGCATGCTGCTGGTTCTACAGTAAGGCTCAACTGGTTGGGCCTCCCTGGTGTCCTAGGGGTTAAGTCTCAGCACTGTCACCTCCAGGCCCTGATTTCAATCCCCAGCCAGGGGGCTGGCCCAACTGGCACAGCAGACCTCTCCTGTCTCACCCTCTGCTCCCTCAGCAGTGTATTTCAGTAGATCTGCCTATTCTGCTCCCCACTCTGTCTTTGGTGAATCCTCTCACCACCCCCCACACCTCTAGCTGACACTCCACTTCTTTTATTTTATTTATTTTTTTTTAAAAAAAGACATTTTATTTATTTATAGAAGCACTGGGTACGGTCAGAAGCACAGGAGGGTGAGAGAATTCACCAGAGCCAGAGCGGGTAACAGAACAGGCAGACTGATGAAATACACTGCTGAGGGGAGCAGTGGGCAGCAGGAGAGGTCTGCGCGACATGTGGGACCCTCGCTGATGGCCGGGGATCGAACCGGTGCTGCAAAGGCTGCAGGCAGCTTTGCAGCCCAGCGCTCAACTGTTGTGCCATCAGGGGAGGCCCGGCACTCCACTTCTACTCAAAAAATAATATAATAATAGTAATAAAGCTCAACTGGCACAGTACAAATTCAGTCATCAGAAATGGAGAAAGGTACATTCATTCATGCATTCAACAAACATTTACTGTCTATTATATTCCAAGGGTAGTACTAAATGCTTTACTTGGGACTTGATATACCATTACATTCTATCTAACATTATACAACAATAACAGTAGGAGTGGAGTTATCATTACCATTTATCACAAGTTTACAATTGGCCAGGTGCTTTTGATAAACCATTTTTTAAAAGATATATTTATTTATACAAGAGCTGGGGAGCAGGCCAGAGGCGCAGGAGGGTGAGAGCATTCACCAGAGACAGAGTGAGGAGCAGATCAGGCAGACAGATGGACTGAAAGCACTGCTGAGGGAAGCAACGGGCAAGACAGGAGAGGTCTGCCATTCCATGTGGGTATCTCCCTGACTGGCCAGGAATTGAACCGCGCTGCAGAGGCTGTGGGCAAGCTTCACAGCGCTAGGCTCAACCTGCTGTGCCACCGGGGAGGCCCCTGATAAACAATTTTTCTTCATTGTCTCATTTAGTCTTCCCCCCCAAAGTGAGGTCGGTACACTTACTATTTTCACTTGACAGAAGAGGAGACCCAGACACAGAAAGGATGTGTGATATCCTATGGTCACAGAGCAAAGAAACAGGGAACCGGGAAGTGAACACAAACAGCTTCTGAACTCGGATCCAATCCCTTTTATCCATCTTCTCATCCACCATGTAAGTCTGGGCCACCGCCTCAACAAGATGTCTGTAATAAGAGCTGATCTTCAAGCAGTTGCTGTTGCTTCTGCCCTGGCAGAAACCCCTTGAGTGGCTTCCCTAACATGACAGAACAAAACCCGAACCCTTACAGCAGTCTGCAAAGCCCCGCATAGTCTGTCCTCTACCTCCCTGTCCAGATTCATCTTTCCCACCCCTCCCTCTTCTCCTCTGGTCAACTGACCTTTCAGAGCCTGGACTCACCAAGCTCTTTCTCCTTATGAAGCCACTGGACGATCTTCCTCCAGTCATCTTTCAGCCTGGCGCCCACTGCCCTTAGCCAGAGCTCTTCTCCTACCCTCACTGAACCTGGAACACCTTCATCTTAGCCTGGACACATGCCCCTGGGCCAGATCATGCTTCCTCCAGAAACATCTATCTCTTCCTCTGTGCCAGATTACTTTTTTTTTTTTATAGAGGCATGTTTTATTTATTTGTTTGTTTGTTTGTTTGTTTTGTTTATACAAGCACTGGGTACAGTCAGAAACGCGGGAGGGTGAGAGAATTCACCAGAGCCAGAGCGGGGAGCAGAGCAGGCAGAAGGACCGAGGTACACTGCTGAGGGGAGCAGCGGGCGGCAGGAGAGGTCTGCGCCATGTGGGACCCTCCTCCGGTGGCCGGGGAGCAGCCGGGGATCGAACCGGCGCCGCAGAGGCCGCGGGCAGCTTTGCAACCCGGGGCTCAACCGCTGCACCACCGGGGAGTCCCACCAGATTACTTCTTTCCCATCTTTTCTATTGTGGTATAAATGTCACTTCCCCATAAAGACCTTCCCTGATCACTTCTCTGATCCTTCTCTGATACTTCCTTTGCCTTTCCCCCAAGTTTTTTTTTTTTAAAGATTTATTTATTTTTGCATACAAGAACTGGGGTATAGTCCAGAGATGTGGGGGGTGACAGGAGTCACCAGAGACAGAGTGGGGAGCAGAACAGCCAGATCTAATGAAATACACTGCTGAGGGGAGCAGTGGACGAGACAGGAGAGGTCTGCTGCGCCGTGTGGGTTGCTTCTGGCTGAGAGGGGATTGAACTCCTGCTGCAGTGGTTTGCTATAGCTTGATAATGCTGTTTTTATCCCCTGTGCCACCAGGGAGGCCCTTCTCCAAGTTTCATCTTGTAAGGAAAATAAATGGGTACTAGCCATAGTGTGTGTGTGTGTGTGTGTGTGTGTGTGTGTTTGTGTGTGTTTTGGTTAATGTCTGTGTATTCCTAAATTTCCTGAAAGTAAGGGCTGTTGACAAGGAGCCAATATCTAAGATCTACAATGAACTTATACAACTCAATAAAAAGAAAACAAAGAACCCAAAGGAAAAATGAACGGAAGAGATAAGTAGCCACTTCTTCAAGGAAGGCATACACATGGTCAACAGGCACTGAAAAAATCTTCATATCACTTATCATCAGGGAAATGCAAATCAAAACCATAATGAGAGTGGGCCTCCCTGGTGGCACAAGGGGTTCAGTCTCAGCTCTATGAAGCTATCTGCAGCCACTGCAGCACAAGTTCGATCCCCGGCCAGGGAGCTACCCTGGCTACACCCCCACTGCTCCTGTCTCACCCGCTGCTCCCTTCAGCAGTGTATTTCAGTAAATCTGCCTGTTCTGTTCCCCACTCTGTCTCTGGTGAATCCTCTCACACACACACCCCCACACCTCTGGCCTCTACCCCAGTTCTTGTATGCATAAATAAATAAATCTTGTTTTTAAAAAGACACAGTCTTTTTTTTTTTCTTTTTCCCTTGTTTGGCTGGCACATCATAGGCAACCTATAAATTGTGGTTGAAGATACAAATAGATAAATAGTGTGGTTGACACATAACTCTCGTTAGGTCTCAGGTAATAATAACAATCACCTTTGTTTAGCACTTTTACGTGCTATTTCATTTAATGGATAGCTAACTGTATAGTGCTCATATAATTATTATTATCTCCATCTTAGTAGATGAAGATGCTGTGTTTTAGAATAGTATCTCCACTTGACCAAGTTCCCATGTTTGGTGAGAGGAAGAACAGGGCTTCAACCCAGGCCCTTCTACCCCAGGTGCCTCTCCCCCATCACTTATCTTGTCATTTAGCATTCTCCCTACTCAGCTTTGTCCCTACTTCAATAAGAGGTTCCTGCCTCGAATTATTTAGCTAGCAGTAGGAGGTAAAGTCTGCCTGGACACTGTTTCTTCTTCTTTTTAAAAAAGATTTATTTATTTATGCATACAAGAGCTTGGGTGTAGGCCAGAGGGTTAGAGGATTCACCAGAGACTGAGTGGGGAGCAGAACAGACAAATCTACTGAAATACACTGCTGAGGGGAGCGGTGGGCAAGACAGGACAGGTCTGCTGCACCATGTGGGTCAGCTCCCTGGCTGGTGGATCTAACTCAGGCAGCAGTAGCTGGCAATACTTTGATAGTGCTGAGACTTTAACCCCTGCATCACCAGGGAGGCCCTGGACCCCGCTTCATAACACAGTAATAATTGCTGTTATTGTTCACCGAGAGGTGTCCAGGTGTCAGGCACTGCCCTCACTCTATCATCTCGCAGAGCCCTCGCAGCCACCCTCTGAAGTAAGGACTATTATCTGAGTTCACAAAGGCAAAGCTGCTCACTTGAGGTTACACAACTAGGAAGTAGATAGAGCACAGGTTTAAACACCTACCCTCTGACATCAGATTCTGTGCTCTAGAAGAGGAAGTCAGATCTCTGAAAGAACTCAGGATAGCCCACTAAGGAAAGACCAGCCAGACCTTCTAGATATATTTTTCCTATCTTGTCTTTAAAATTTTTCTTGTGTATATATATATAATTTATTTTATTTTATTGTTTTAAGGATTTATTTATTTATGCATGTAAGAACTGGGGTATAGGCCAGAGGTGTGGGGAGTGAAAGGATTCACCAGAGACAGAGTGGGGAACAGAACAGGCAGACTGACTGAAATACAATGCTGAGGGGAGCAGTGGATGAGACAGGAGAGGTCTGCTGTGCCATGTGGGCAGCAACCTGTTGGCACAGGATCAAACTTGTGCTGCAGAGACTGCGGATAGCTTCATAGTGCTGCATCTTAACCCCTTGTGCTACCAGGGAGGCCCTCTTTTGTGTATATTCTATAACAGATATTGTAATAGAATAATTATACACATATACACTTTTAAATAAATCTGCATATACAAGATAATGGGCTCAAGGATTGTTTCCTCTTAGGAATGTGTGATCACAAAGATTTGGAGATCATTGGCTAAGATAGCAAGGACAAAGATTTAAAAAATTATTATAAAATATCTATATGTCAAAGTTAGTTCCCTAACTCACACCATATTCGATGATAACTCAAAATGGGCAAAGACATAAAACTATAAAACTTGGGCCTCCCCTGGTGGTGCAGAGGTTGAGCGCTGGGCAGCCCGCAGCCTCTGCAGCGCCGGTTCAATCCCCGGCTGACCTCTCCTGCCACACCCGCTGCTCCCCTCAGCAGTGTATTTCTTCATCAGCCTGCCTTTTCTGTTCCCCACTCTGGCTCTGGTGAATTCTCTCACCCTCCCGCGCTTCTGACTGTACCCAGTGCTTGTACGAATAAAGGAATAGATCTTCAAAAAAAAAAAAAAAAGGCGTTTAAAAAAAAAAACTATAGGGCCTCCCCTGGTGGCACAGTGGTTGAGCGCTGGGCTGCGAAGCTGCCTGCAGCCTCCGCAGTGCCGGTTCGATCCCCGGCCTCCGGTGAGGATCCCACATAGTGCAACAGACCTCTCCTGCCATGCCCACTGCTTCCCTCAGCAGTGTATTTCGTCAGTCTATCTGTTCTGTTCCCCGCTCTGGCTCTGGTGAATTCTCTCACCCTCCCTCACTTCTGACTGTACCCAGTGCTTGTATGTATGTATGTATGAATAAATAAATAAATCTTTTAAAAAAAAAAAAAACTATAAAACTCTTAGAACTTGGGGTAAATCTTCATGATCTTGATTTTGGTTATGGATTCTTAGTTATGCCATCAAAAGTACAAACAGTGAGAGAAAATTTGATTAACTAGAAATTAAAAATAACTAGAAATTAAAAATAAAAAGCTTTAATGAAAAGGACACTATTAAGAAACAGAACAGGAAGAAATATTTGCAAATTATACATCTGATAATGGTCTACTGTCCAGAATATATAAAGAAATCTTATCACTCAGTAATAAAAAGGAAAACAACCCAAATAAAAATGGACAAAGGACTTGACTAGATATCTCTCCAGAGAAGATATATAGATGGCCAATAAGCACATGGAAAATATGTAACTGGGGACTTCCTGGGGTTAAGTCTCAGCGTTATCACCACAATGACCTGAGTTCAATCCCAGGCCAGGGAGCTGACTCACATTGGCACAGCAGAACCTCTCCTGTCTCGTCCGCTGCTCCCCTTAGCAGTGTATTTCAGTAAATTCATCTGTTCCTATTCCCAATCTGTCTCTCACTCCTCTCCCTCAGTCCCCACACCTCTGGCCCACACCCCAGTTCTTCTACACAAAAATGCAACATCATTACCTATAAGGGAAATGCAAATCAAAATCGTAATAAGATATCATTTCACACCCACTAGGATGATTAGAATTTTTTAAAAAAGGTTTATTTATGGGGCCTCCCTGGTGGCGCAAGGGGTTAAGCACCACACTATGAAGCAATCTGCAACCTCTGTAGCACGCCCAGCCAGGGAGCAACCCACATGGCGCAGCAGACCTCTCCTGACTTGCCTGCTGCTCCCCTCAACAGTGTACTTCGGTCAATCTGCCTGTTCTGTTCCCCACTCTGTCTCTGGTGAATCCTCTCACCCCCCACATCGCTGACCTGTACCCCAGCTCTTGTATGCATAAATAAATAAATCTTTAAAAAAAGATTTATTTATGCATACAATAACTGGGGTGTAGGCCAGAGGTGCAGGAGATAAGAGGATTCACCAAAGACAATGTGGGGATCAGAACAGGTGGATCTGTGATACACTGCTGAGGGGAGCAGCGGGAGAGACAGGAGAGGTCTGCTGCGCCATGTGGGTCAGCTCCCTGGCCAGGGATCAAACTCATGTTGCAGAGGCTGCGGATAGCTTGAGATAGCTTGATAGCGCTGTGTCTTCAACCCCTGTGCCACCAGGAAGTCCCCTAGAATTTTTTTTTTAGATTTATTTATTTATTTATACAAGAACCAGAGTAGAGGCCAGATGTACGGGAGGGTGAGAGGATTCACCAGAGACAGAGCTGGGAACAGAACAGGCAGACTGACAAAATACACTGCTGAGGGGAGCAGCTGGAGAGACAGGAGAGGTCTGCCTTGCCATGTGGGACCCTTGCCGGCTGGACGGGATCGAACCAGCACTGCAGAGGCTGCGGACAGCTTCACAGCGCTGTGCTCAACTGCCTGTGCCACCAGGGGAGGCCCTAGAATTTTTTTTTTTTAAGGCAAATCACAAGTGTTGGCTTAATGTAGAGAAACTAGAAATCTCTGTACACTGCTGGTGGGCATATATAATCGTGCAATGCTGTGGGGAACGCTTGTGAGATGGTTCCTCAAAAGTAAAACATAACATCACTATGTGACTCAAGTAGATATATCTCAGGAAAAATTGAAAACAGTTATTCAAACAAAAACTTGTATACAAATGATCAACACCAACACTATTTACAGTTGCCAAAGATGGAAACAGCTAATGTACCTATTAGATGATGAATGGATAAGCAAAAGAGATATATCCATGCAATGGGATATTATTCAGCCATAAAAAGGGAAGAAGTGCTTATATCTGCTATAACATGGAATGCTATGCTAAGGGAAAGAAGTCAGACACAGAAAGTGACCTAGTGCGTATTTCTGTTTATATGAAATGTCCACAATAGGCAAATCCATCCAGGTAGAAAACAGGTTAGTGGTTAAAAGAGGCTGGGTCCTAGGTCATTTTGGGAGTGATGAAAATGTTTTGGAACTAGGTAAAAATAATGACTGTACCACATCGTGAGTGTTCTAAATGCAAATGAGTTGTGCACTTTAAAATGGTTAACCTCAATAAGACAAAACTAGTGATTATAAAAGAAATACATGATTGTGGTAAGAAAGTATTTTTTCAAACAGCATAGATTGGTATAAAGTGACCTCTTCTACCCCCTATTTCCACTCCCCAAAGGAAATAAATACAGACACTACAATTTATTATGCATTTGTCCGCAAATGTTTTCTATACATCTATTACTCCATGCAATTTGTGTATGTGTATTTCTCTGTAAATATTCCCTTTTTCCCTTCCACAAATGTCTTTTTTCTCTTGATAATATAAATGTATCAATGACCACGCCGCATCAATACATTCTTCTTAATGGTTTCTTATATGAAAGTCTTATGCCCCCTGTTTCTCTAGCCTCAGAGTCCTGAGTCCCAACTCCCTTCCTGCCACAGACTTGTCCTTGACTTTGACCTCTATTGTTGCTGGTTTTTTTGTTTTGTTTTTGGTTTTGAGGTTTTTTTTTTTTTTTTTTTTTTTGGTGCATTGTGCGAAGTCTCTAATACCCAGCAGGTGCCTGGCTCTTTGGGCTTTGTGAAATTGACAGCTCCTTCTCCCTCAGCCCTTCCTCTTTCCGACCAGCTGAGGGTATGGAAGCATAAAGCTCAAGAGTCGAGACTCCCCCTCTTACTAGCTGTGTGACCCCAGGCAAGTTCCCTAACCCCTCTGAGCCTCAGTTTCCTCGGTTGCACTGAAGACAATAACTGTCCTGGAGGATGATGCAGCGCTTAGCACAGGGCCCAGCTCGGAGCCGGCTGGCGTCATAGGCTCTTTCTCCGGAAAGAAAGGTGGGCCGAGCCTGGGACGGCGGCCACCTGTCTTTGGGTAGGGCTCTGAAGCGGGTGCTGAGGCGGGAAGGTGAGGCCGAGCTGGGCGGCCCTGGGAACCCGGGAAGGAGGCGAGGCTGGAGTGGAAACGATTAGAATGAGAACAAACTGGCTCCTGAATAGAAGCTTTTATTCCTGCCGGAGAGGGCTTTGTTCCCCAAACACGTGACACACAAAAGCCTCTACTTGAATTCGGGAACCCTAATTGGTTCTCAGGTGGGGGAGGGGTGGGGTGTCCGGATTTAGGGATTCCTTAAAGGGACAATATAAGGAGCCCAGGGCTCAGGGTTCCTGCTCATTGTCAGGGGAAGGGGGCGGGGTGGGGTAGGGTGGGGTGGCGGGATGAGCTGGACCAGTGGGGGTGGGGCAGCTATTCAAAGGAGGGGGGAGGGGAGGGGAGCTGAGAAGAGCGAGAAGCAAGGAGAAACTCACAGGCTCGTCCCTGGCAGTGTGCCTGAGAAGAGTAGGCACAGAGGGAAGGAAGGAATAAAGGAGAAAAGTAAAAAAGGGAAAAAGGGAGAGAGGCAGAAAGGAAGAAAATCCACTTTTATGACCATGTCCCATAAGCCCTGCCTAGTTAGGTCCCTTCCTCCATCCCCAACCTCGCCTCACTCCACTCCACCCACTCTCCCCCTGCTCCTGGCTCTAGGCTGCCTTTCAAAAGTTCCTCAGGTGCCCTAAGCTCCACCCTACCCCAGGGTCTTTGCACTTGCTTCCTTCCCCACTGCCCTTCCCCCCAGCCTGGTGCTCCCTCACCTCCCCCTTCTTCCAGTAGCAATCCTGAAGTTCAAGTATCTATAGCCTCAGGAGAACTCTTCTTGGACCTCCATGAGTCAAGCCCATCACCCTGTTTCATTGTCTTTAAGGCCCTTATCTTTCACAGAAATTATTTGATTATTGTCAAATTCCAACACCAGCAGAGCAGAATGACTGGCCATCCTATTACCTGTCTTGTGCTCAGCTATATCCCCGACCTCGGCACATGCTTAATGCTTAACAGACAGTGGATGATCCAAAAACCTGAGGCTGGCTGGCTAAGTGGGAAAGAAGTAGGGGCCCTAATAATACCCTTCACTCCCTACTCCACCCCCACACTCCCCAAGCATTGGTTTTAGGGCTTTTTGAAACTTTCTAACTGCGTGCACTTGGGCAGGTCACTTTTCCTCTCTGACGTCATTTTCCTCTTTTTCAAAAAGTACAGAACTCACCTATCACGGCTGTTGTGAGGGATAAAGAAAAAATGTAGCACTGAATATGGGCATACAAAGGCTATCCAATAAACAATAGCACAATGCTTGCAATGCGGTAGATGTTTCTTTGGAAAGCATAGAGCGGATTCCCATTGGCTAAGCCCCATTTGACAGGTACTCCCAGGTGGTATTTTAGCAAGTGCTTACAAAAGATCTTGGAAGTAGGTCTTGATTGTCCACATTTTACAGATTAGAAAACTGAGCCTCAGAGAGGTTAAAAGACTTGTCCAAGATTGCACAGGGGATAAACAGCAGAGTTAAGAGAGAAACTTATCTCTATCTTTGTGCTCCATATACCCTCTCTAACTTCTGGTGCCAGGGGGCTGGAGGACAAAGGAGGTGTTCAGGAACCTGAGGATGGGACTGGGCAGGAGGACCTGAGGGACCTGCAGAGAGGAGGCTACCTCGGGCTTCCATTAGCACATAGCCTAGGGCCTCAATATATGGGTAAGTAGAGGCCTGCATCCCGCTGTCACCGGCTTTGTGCTTCAGTTTCTTATTTGAGCCCCTACTTTGTGCCAAGCACTAGGAGATAGCTGTGAACTGAACACATCCTGCAGTTGGGACTAATAGGGCTGAGGAGGGTTAAAACAGCATGCCCAATGAAATCCCTGGTGAGGATAATCGTGTCTTTCCTCTGGTCTGGGGTGGTGATACCCACCCTTCGCTGGAGCTGGAGGTGTTGTCTTGGCCCCTTCCAGCTCCCATCTGGGCCCTGGGTGCAGGGGCCCTTTAAGAAGATTGTATCCCCCCCCTTTGCCCCCGCCCCCCATAATTAGCCTGCTAAAGAAAGAGCTGGCTTGAAATGGGATTGTGCAGACCCAGCTTTGGGGCCCGAGGACGCCGGGTTGGGGATTGTTATGCTAATCGCCTGAGATCAGCAGTTCCCTTGCCCTTCAGATGGCAGGTAGCGACATCGGGCTCGGCCCAGCGACTGTGGCTGCAGTTCTGCGGGAGGGCTGGGTTTTCTCTCCTGCTTCCTGCTTCCTCCCTATGCCCCATCCCGCCCCCCACTTACCCCGTCAGACTCGCCCTGCCTGTCCTCCCACCTGCCCAGTGGCTGGGAGGCCTCTCCTAGAAATGTCCAGCCCAGCTCCTTCCATGCTTTAAAGAGAAAACGGGTCCACAGCCAGCTGCTTATCTTGGATGCTATTAGGGGACAGAGAGGCAGGAAGAAGACACCCAGCTCCTCTTAGCAGTCCACCTCATTTCCAGACTCTGAATCTCCTGCCTGTTCCCCTTCCATCCCCACCCCAGCTCTGGAAACCACACTGGATGGTGAATTTGCCACCTACCGAACTATTCCTTCATGAGCAAACGACTTTGTCTCCCAGAGCCTCAGTTTCCTTGTATGTAACATAGGTTGATTATAACAGTATCTACTGCAAAGGATTAAAGTAACTTGCTCAGCTCACCCATCGCTGCATGGTTCCAGCACCTGATAATGGCTATGTCATAGGGCCCTGTGCTGGGTCCATTTATAAGGCACTTTGTCTTTCAACTACCCTATGCGGTCATTAGCATTATCACCCCATTTCACAGATGGAAACACCGAGACTCAAACGGGCTAACTCACTTGCCCAGGATCTACCCCAAGCCAGCTTGTTCTCTTAACTTGTATCCTGCTGTTTAGCAATTGGGCCTTGATGATACAGAGGTGACCTTGGTCGCTACCAAGATGCTCACGTAAACATGGGTAATTGTGATATATTTATCACACAGGATAAATCAGGAGGAAATAAATGAAATTAGCATTTCTAACCTAGGTGCTCACAAATAGTACTGCTTACGCAAAATATATTTAAGTCCATACAATGACTAGTACAAGTCTGGTCAGAGCAGCTTTATTCAGAGTAGCCAAAAAACTGGAAACAGCTGAGGCATCCATCAGCGAGAGAATGGATGAACAAGTGGTACAGCCACACAATGGAATACTCCAGTGAAAGGGAACAAACTCGGATCCAAGTCACAACGTGGGCAAATCTCAGACAGAATGTTGAGAGAAAGCAGCCAGACTCGAGAGAACACGTACGATGTGATTCAATTTATATGAAGTTCAAAAACAACTGAAACGAATCCTTGGTGATGGGAGTCAGAATAGTGGCTGCCATTGGGGGAGGGTCCCACAGGGAAGTGATTGCAGGGAAACTTTTGGGTGATGGGAATATTTTCTCTTGATCTGAGGGCAGTTACATGGAAGTCTGCACAGGTAAAAGCAAATCCACTTACTATTTGTTCAAGTGAATGTGTGTAAAACATATGTCCATAAATAAATATCACTAACTTAGTTTTTAAAAATATATTCATTTAACAAAAAGTGGTACTAACAGCTCAGGAGCTATTTAAATATGACCAAAAAAAAACACCAAAAAAAAACCCCATGAACTGAAAGTCAGGAGAAGTATCAGCATAAATGCTGGGCAACAGAATTTTATTCAGCTTTCCCCTCTCAAAGGGTGCAAGATAAATTAATCAATGTCAGATTTAAAAACAAGTTCTTTTTAGTATAAGTATGTCCCCTGCCATGTTTGGGACATACTTATACTATATTTTTTCTTTTTCTTTTACTTTCATTCGTTGTTTATCAGAAATTCAAATTGAATTGGGCGTCCTGTATTTTTACTTGTTAAATCTGGCAGCCCTGCCCGCTCGGGACCCCGCCCTGTCTCGCAGCCTGGTGCCCACCGCAGGCGGGAGCGCCCTGCGCGGTGCAGTCACGCCGGGCGCAGCCTGGCAACGCGGCCACAAAGGGAGCCCGGGAGGCGGAATCTTTCCACATGCCTGATCAATGGGGGCGCGGAGACGGCGGCGCAAACAGGCCTGAGACAGCCGCACAAAGAGGAGGCCCCTTGGCCGCTCCCGCCTTCCATTGATCCCGGCCCTTTGTGGCTCGGACAACGGGGGCGCGGGAGGCGCCTCCCAGGGACTTGGCCCATTCTCATTAGGAGGAGAGCGCCCTGGAGGACCCCAGCCCACCCCGCCGATCCCGCTCCAGTGGGCTGCAGGCCTCAGATCTGGGGCTGTCCAAATCCCTTTGGCTCGTCTGGCAGAGAGCACAGGGTGGGATCCGGCCAGACCTAGGAGGGTTCTGTATTCCAGAAAGACCTGGAACTTGCTGGTGGGGCATGCCACCCAGATCCAGCCTCCTGAAGACCCCTCAATCTGCTCTGGCAGCCTCTCTCTGTCCCCCTGGTTACTGGCAGTCCTTGCACAGTCTTTATTATTTTTTTATTTATTGAGCAAATATTTATTGAGAGTTTGCTCCAAGCTGTTCCCACTCTCTCCTGCCCACATGGCCACTTAAACTGGCCATCTCCTCCCCCAAGTATCACCTCTCTGGGAAAGCATCCCTGACCCCTCTCTCATCCCAGGTTGGATAGAGAGTATTTCTCTTGGGGTGTGTGTCCCCGCCCCAACTCCCTACTCTTCAATCATGATAGGAAACAGCTGACAATTATTGATTGAACTCCTGCAGCATGTTGTGCTAAGCACTTCATGCTCCCAGTCTTTTATCATTCTCATAAGAGCTTTCTAGGTTGGAGCTACTATGCTGTCTTTTTTTTCCAGAGATGGAGACTGAAATGTGGTATAAGGTGTCACCCAAGGTAGCACAGCTAGCAAGTGGCAGAGGCGAGATTCAAACCTCAGGGGTAGATGGCAGAGCCCAGGGTCCTCCCCTGGCTCTATGCAGGACTCATAGCTGTGACCCAGCAGGCACTTTCTTGATGTCTCACTTAGCCCATCAGGACATTTATGACTCTGTGTTGCATTTATTTGTCCATTTTCTTCTGTTTTCTCCATTAGATTGTTTTGAGAGCTCAGCACCTGCCACAAAAAAGGTTGTTCAAGGTATATTTGTTGATCTGACCTATTAAATTCCAGAATGTTTTGTTGGTCCCTGTGGGTGGGAGATGGGGAGAGGACCTAAAGATAAAGCTGGTACAGTTTCAACCCACAAATGAGCTTGAAATCAGTCAAATAATATAAAGAGGGTTGTAGGGCTCCAGAGTCTGTTTGTTGCCTCCCACTTTTAAAAAACCAGCTTCATTGAGATATAATTTGCATGCAGTAAAATGCACCCATTTAAAGTGTGCAGCTCAGTGAACACTGACCAATGCATTCCCTCATAGAACCAGCATCACTGCAGATGTGAAATATTTCCATCTCCCCAAAAACTTCCTCTGTGCCCCTTTGCAGTTAATGCCCTCCCCCCCATTCCCAGGCAACTACTGATCTGCTTTCTGTCACTATGTGTTAGCTTGCATTTTCTAGAATTTCATATAAATGAAATCATACAATGTGTACTCTTTTGTGTCTGGCTTTTTTCGCTCAACATGCTGGTTTGGAGACTTTATCCCTGCTCTTGAATGAGCCTTTAGTTTCAAATCCTGTCTCTGCTCCTGACCTCTTTGAACTTCAGCTTCTTCATCTATATAATGGGTGTGAATGCTGTGAGGTATAGTTGAGAGAATGTCTGTAGTGTGCCAGGACCTGTGCACAGTAGGTACACAGTAATTGTTTTGGGTTAGTATAGCTTTTCTGGTCAATTGCAAGCTCTTGTCTGGGACTTGCACAGTAGGCATTCAATAAATGCTCATGATTAACCTAGATTTTCTGCTACACCATAAGCTCCTCGAGGACAGGGATCTTACCCTTTCTTTTCCCCACTTGTCTCTACTAATGGCAATGGATGCAGTTTATTACAGATGGCGAATCCAGAGGCTCAAATCACACAGCTAAAAGAGGCAGAGTCGGGCCTCCCCGGTGGCGCAGCGGTTGAGTGCTGGGTTGCGAAGCTGCCCGCGGTCTCTGCAGCGCCAGTTCAATCCCCGGCTGCTCCCCGGCCACAGGAGGAGGGTCCCACATGGTGCGCAGACCTCTCCTGCCACCCGCTGCTCCCCTCAGCAGTGTACTTCGGTCCTTCTGTCTGCTCTGCTCCCCGCTCTGGCTCTGGTGAATTCGTTCACCTTCCAGTGCTTCTGACTGTACCCAGTGCTTGCATGAATAATAAATAAATAAAATTTTTAAATAAATAAATAAATAAAATAAAAGAGGCAGAGTTGGTGGCCTCCCTGGTGGTGCAGGGGTTAAAGACACAGGGCTAGCAAGCTCTCTCCAGCTTCTGCAGCATGAGTTCAATCCCTGGCCGGCTAGGGAGATACCCACATGGCACAGCAGACCTCTCCTGTATTGCCTGCTGCTCCCCTCAGCAGTGTATTTCAGTAGATCTGCCTGTTCTGCTCCCTGCTCTGTCTCTGGTGAATCCTTCCCCACCCCCCACCCTCTGGTCTACATCCCAGTTCTTGTATGTATAAAATAAATAAATATTTAAAATAAAAAATAAAAGAGGCAGAGTTAGGATTAAGCTTCAGCAGCCTAGTCCTAGGATCCTTACTCATTATGAATAGTAGTAGTAGTAGTAGTAGTAGTAGTAGTAGTAGTAGTAGAAGTGGCAGCAGTAGTAATCTATATGGACCTTTCTAAAACAAATTAAAAAAAAAATTAATTTCTAGGGCATCCCTGGTGGTGCAAGGGAGGTTAAGACGCAACCTATGACGCTATCCACAGCCACTGTAGCAGGAGTTCAATTCCTGGCTGGCTAGGGAGGTGACTCACATGGCATAGCAGACCTCCTCTGACGTCCGCTGCTCCCCTCAGCAGTGTATTTCAGTCGATCTGCCTGTTCTCCTCACTCTGTCTCTGGTGAATCCTCTCACCCCCTACATCTCTGGCCTGTACCCCAGTTCTTATATTCATAAATAAATCTTTTTTTAAAAAATTTAATTTCTAAAGTCAAGGTCATTCAAAATAAAATATCATTAAAAAATAAAATAAAATATGTGGGCCTTACTCTTCTTTATTATACTCATCTACTTCCATGTCATTTTTCCTCTCCCACCATTTCTAGAATCTCTTTTTGTCACCCTCACCCTTTACTGAGCTCTCCATGGAGGCAGCAGAGTCTAAAAAATAACCAAGAGTAACTAATATATATTTTGAATGTATGTGGCAAGCAGTATTTGAAGCACTTCATGTATATTTATTCATGTAATTCGCCAGCCACACTGCAACGTGTGTTCTGTGCGTTGCCCCATTTTCCAGGTGAGGACATTGTCAGGGGACTGAGGTTGCCGTGGGTGGTGTTGGAGTCAGGACATTGTCCTCCCTTTGAAGGAGGTGACTTCTCTAGGGCCCCTCCCTGACCTGCCATTTTTCTGGACCAGTCGCTCTGACCCCTTGGCAAGGGTTTCTCTTCCTGCCAATTCCAAGTTTTTTTCCCCAGTCCCTCCCCAAGCGCCTTGGCAGGCTCGGCCTACAATTTCAAAAGGAGTTGAGCTCCTTCTGGAAAGGGGCTGGGACTGAGCCCCTCCCCTCCTGTCTCTTCCCATAAATACCCCCTGTGTGCAGCGCCCAGGGGCCCCAGGGAGCCCAGGCTGCTGACCTGTAATTAGCAACTTTTCTCCCTTCCCCACTTGGGAGAGGGAGGGCCCCAGTCTGGGCCAGCCATTTTGTTTGTCATGAATTATTCAGGAGATGGGAAGTGGAGTTGAGACCCCCCCTCTGCCCAGAGGTCTCAGGTCCTGTCCAAAACTGCCTCATCCACCAGGTTCTGTTCCTTTCACAGTGTCAGACTCAGAGGATAAACAACCTTCGTGTCAGGAATATTTACGGAGGGGGTTTTCATCAGATCTGGAGAGGGAGGTGTCTTCTTCAGCAGAGGGTGACAGGGACTTACCCAAGGTCACGGTAGGCAGAGGACAACCAAACTGGGATTTGAACCCAGGGATAGTGCTGGGCAGGGAAGGAGGAGGGGGCAGGAACAAAACCCAGCAGAGTAGCCAGGGAGGGCAAAAGATGCTTTCCTTTCTCTCCTTACCACCCCTTGCTAAATTTCTGGGTGGAGAGAAGCAGGAGGGAAAACTAACTTCATTGGAGCACCAGCAGAGTGACAGGCAGGCGTTTTGCATGTAATGTAAATGTTATATGCATGTAATGTAATGTTATTACGCCTATTTTATGGATGTGCAAAGTGAGGCTCAAAGAGATTAAGGGAGTTTATTTGAGGATATACAGCTGAACAAGGGCTTGAACCCGGCACAGCCCTCCATGGCACATTCTTTTTCCACCACTTCTGGTGGGTGGAAGGTAGGGCACTGAGGAATCCCGACTCTTAAGCCCACAATGATTTTCAGATCAGACTTGCCTTGCTGTCAAACTTCTTGGTCTCCTGACACTGGGTCCATGGTGTTGCCCTAGGACAAGCCCACTGAGTGTCATGAATGACTCTAAATGAGAATCAGGATGCTGTCTGCCATCCCATACTGGTTAGTGTTTACAAGCCTTTACAAGATAGAACTTTAGAAGGCTCAGACTTCCTCTTGGGCATGAAACTGACGATTCTGAGAGAGAACAGTTCTAAATGTACTTCCCAGAGAAGCGAGAAGTACAGGATTTGGAAAATGACTGCCTGGTTTCACTCCTTATGAACTTAGGACATTTCCTTAAACTCTGAACACAGTTTGCCCATTGGTGGAGATAGTTGATGATAAGAAATAAGTCTGGGCTGATAAGGAATAAATGTGATAATATCTATAAAGTGGACCTCCTTGGTGGTGCAAGGGGTTAAGCTCTGCACTTATAAGCAATAGAAGCCTCTGCATCACGAGTTCGATCCCCAGCCAGCCAGGGAGAAACCCACATGGCGAAGAAGCAGACCTCTCCTGTCTCACCTGCTGCTCCCCTCAGCAGTGTACTTTGGTTGATCTGCCTGTTCGGTTCCCCACTCTGTCTCTGGTGAATTCTCTCAACCCCTGCATCTCTGGCCTATACCCCAGCTCTTGTATGCATAAATAAATAAATCTTTTAAAAAAAAATACCTATAAAGCTTTAGCATAAATGCCTGGAACAGTCCCTTCTTAAGAGTTAACAGAGAGGGGCCTCCCAGGTGGCCCAGGAGTTAAAGACAGCGCTATCAAGCTATTGCCAGCCACTGCAGCACTAGTTCAATTCCCTGGCCAGCCAGGGAGGTGATCCATATGGAACAGCAGACCTCTTCTGTCTCGTCTGCTGCTGCCCTCAGCAGTGTAATTCAATAGATCTGCCTGTTCTTCTCCCCACTCTGTCTCTGGTGAATCTTCTCACCCCCTGCACCTCTGGCCTGCACCCAGCTATTGTATGCATAAATAAATAAATCTTTAAAAAGAAAAAAAAAGTAAACAGAGAGGCAGAAATGACCACATAGGGCCTCCCTGGTGGTGCAAGGGGTTAAGCACTGCACTATGAAACAATCCTCAGCTTTTGCAGCATGAGTTCAATCCCCAGGCCAGCCAGGGAGAAACCCACATGGAGAGGCAGTCTTCTCTTGTCTCACCCGCTGCTCCCCTCAGCAGTGTATTTCATTCTGCCTGTTCTGTTCGCCACTCTGTCTCTGGTAGATCCTCTCACCCCTGTATCTCTGGCCTGTACCCCAGCTCTTCTATGCATAAATAAATAAATCTTAGGGAAAAAAAAGAAATGACCACATATGTCTTCCACAAATTGTGCCCCAATTTCCTGGGGGAACGTTATCCCACACAATTTAAGTCCGTGTACCTTGGATGGGACTTATTCAACCCCTGTGATCCACTTGGTCATGGGATTGGTTGAAAGGTGGCCATGTGACCCAATGAGAGCCAATCAGAGGGAACCCTGAGATTCTGGCTGGAAAGAGGTCATCTTTTTTCCATTCTGGGAACACATTTATCTTGGCGCACCTAAGGAGGAGGGGGTTGGTTTGAGAATGAAGCCACAGGAGACAACAGCTCCAAGACAACACAAGGACACTAATTGAAATCTTTAAACACCTGGATCCAGTTGTGACTACTAGGGAATAATCATTATAAGCTATTCATTTTTTTTGTTTGCATCAGTTTGAATATTTGGTTGCTTACAACCAAGAGTTCTAATGAAATATGCCAATAATGCTCTCTCTAATATATATGTATATATATCACACATATAAATGTGCATACATATCTTTGATTAAAATGACAGTGTACGCTGAAGACTCACTTCTAATTATTACTTTTGTTTTACAAACTTAGGTCAAGAGAGAATGTTGAGTATGAGTTTAAAATTCACAACACCTAGGTACAAATTAAGGGCCTTTAACTCACTAAACTTATACTGTCATAGAGTCTCAGAGTCATGGTTTGGCTTTAACCATGGTTTTCCTTTCTGCTTTCAGGAAAACATTTAATTTCCACCCTGGGCGTAGTCTATCTCAGCTTCCTTGTGGTGTGCTGGTTCTGTCTGCCTTTTGTCTGTGTGCTGGTGGTGTCAGAGCCAGTAACTATCTGTTTACAGTTTCAGACAGAAGCATTAATTGCCTTTTGAACCTCCCATTTTCCTCTAAGAGCTCCCCGCTAGACTGTCTCACTTATGTTTCTGTAAAAAGAGAAATGTCTATTATTTTTTCCATAAAGTCTGACCATCTGCAAATCCTGACATATTCTCTCCTGAGGAGGCAACATGACAGAAAAACATATATAGGCAGCAAAATATCTGCATTAAACAGTTTACAAGACAAGTTGTCACAACCCAGAAGTTTCTAGGAAAAACAATACAGCAGCTGTGGGGTGGTAGAAGAACACCGAAATTAGGTGAGACCAGCATTTGGAATGGCTTTGTCACTCACATGCTGTGAGACCTGGGGGGAGTTACCTCATCTTGCTGAGCCTCAGTTTCCTCATCTATAAAATGGGTGTGATAGTACCTGTTTTGCAAGATTGGATAACATAACTAGTTGGCAAAAACCCTTTCCTCTGCCCTTTTCTTGTGGGTTTCATGTAGTAATAAAACAAGCATTTATTGAGGACTTACTCTGGGCTCAGCATTATTTCAAGTGGTGTTCTGTCTTACAATAAACCTGTGAAGTAGTTACTTTAAGTCTCCCACTTTACAGGAGAGGGAGCAGAGACTCAGAGAGTGTAAGTAAACTGTTGAAATCACCAGCTAAAGGTAAAACTATTGGATTCAAATCCAACAGCCTTCTCCCACTTAGAACTCTGTAACCCCCACTAAGGTAGTAAAGTCAGCCACTGGAGATCAGGCAGGGATTAAAGCTGACTTTGCTGCCTCCTGAGGCCACCTGCATCATTCTGTGACTTCCCTGCCCCCCATGCCACTTCTACTCCACAGAGAGCTTGATATTCCAAGAGTCCAGATCCTACCTACTCTTTTTTTTTTTTAAGATTTATTTTATTTGTGCATACAAGAACTGGGGTACAGGCCAGAGGTGTGTGTGTGGGTGAGAGGATTCACCAAAGAGAGTGGGGAGCACAACATGCCAATCTACTGAAATACACTGCTGAGGGGGGAAGCGGGCTAGACAGGAGAAGTCTGCTGTGCCGTGTGGGTTGCTCCCTGGCTAGCCAGGGATCAAACTCATGCTGCAGTGGCTGCCAATTGCTTGAAAGAACTGTCTTTAACCCCTGCACCACCAGGGAGGCCCCAGATCCTACCTACTCTTGGTAGGCATAGTGGGAATAAGGAAATGGCAATTGGGCTCAGAATCCAAGTCCTGGCCCTGAGCCTCGCCCCCCTGCCCATACATGCTCTGTTGCTTCCTGTATACCAAGAGGGAAGAGGAGAAGCCCTGGACAAGTGTCCTGTGGGAACCTGAATGAGGGACTCCATGTCTCCACACGCCTTGCTCATTGACTCACATGCCAGCAGAGCGCACACTCATATGGACATGCTCCGATGCAGTCACACTCAGTGAATACATGTGTCTCTGTGTGCAAATACTTGAACCCACAAACCCCTCCACTCACATACTTCCACTTCCACTCAGCTCACCTGCGCTGAATTCCTGGGCTTGGTCAGAACCTCCTTAGGCAGTGTAGTGTAAGGGTCAAGCACACAGGTCCAGCTCCTGACTGCTGGGTTTGAATCCTGGTTCTGCCATCAAATAGCTGTGTGACTTTGGGCAAACCTCTCACCTTTCTGTGCCTCAATTTCCCCATCCGCAAATGGGCATAATTAATAGTATGGTAGCATATCATATATAAACTTCTGGGCCTCCCCAGTGGCTAAAGTCTCAGTGCTATTTTTTTTAAAGACTTGTTTATTTATGCACACAAGAACTGGGGTGCAGTGCAGAGTGGGTGAGAGGATTCACCAGAGGCAGAGTAGGGAACAGAACAGGCAGATCAATTGTAATACACAGCTGAGGGGAGTAGTGGACGAGCCAGGAGAGGTCTGCTGTGCCATGTGGGTCACCTTCCTGGCCGGCCAGGGATCGAACTCGTACTGCAGTGGCTGCAAATAGCTTCATAGGTTGCATCTTAACCCCTTGCGCCACCAGGGAGGCCCCAATGTTGTATTCTTTATTCCACAGGTCAGGTTCCTAGGAAGCAGATTCAGAGGTGGAGATCAGCACGCAGAACTTTAAAGAGTGCTCCTGAGTCAACACCTGTGAAAGAGAAGGGATGGAAGCTGGAAGGGGTAGAGAGAAAAGTTGGGCTATAATGCAATCTCAGTAGAGACCTTGGCCATGGTGCCTCTGTAACGGAGATGGCCCACCAGAGTTGTCCTGAGTTGACATGAGGGGGCTGCTTGGACCTGTATCAAACAGTTCAAGGATATGAGCTGCCCTGAGAAGGTGTCATGACCTTGGTTTGATGATTTCCTTCAACTGTGGGCAAGCTGGAGAGAGGACTCAGCTGTGACCTGTCAGTAGCTAGGAAGATGCACGCCTAGGTCCTAGATGGGGATCAGAGAAGTACTCTGCAGCATCTGCTACACAGCCCCCCAGACTACAGCCAGGAGGGGTCCATTCTCTGCTCCTCTGGACTCCAGACAAGGATGCTGAATCAAGTAACAGAAACCTCAACTTTCCCTGGCTTGGGCCTAGACCAAGCTGTTGGCTTCTGTGTCTGTGTTCCACGGCACTTTATTTAAACCTTAGGATCCCATTTAGCACATCCTTGAATAATAAGTGGTGCTAACATTAATGAGCATTTGCTCAATAGATATGAACCAGTTCTAAGTATTTTAAATGGATTAACTCATTTAATGCTTAAAACAACCCTGTGAAGTGAATATAATGTTGTTAGTCACACTTTATAGATGAAGAAACTAGGACACAGAGAGGCTAGGTAATTTGTCTAGGGTTACACTGTTGCTGTGTGGTGGAGTCAGAATTCTAACTCAGAGGGTCTGGTTCTAGAACTCTGTCTTAACCAGCATGCCCTGTTATTAGTGGTCAGTGTTAATATGGATAAAGGATATCCATGGATGGACAGATGTATGAATACATGGATGGATGGATGGATACCTAATAGCCTGGCTTTTTGGAATTTTCTATCCTATTAGCTGCCTCCCTATCCTTGGCATCAGAATGTCTGTGTCCACATGAGCGGGGAGTATGGCCAGCCTCTCAAAAAGAGAACACGTCTAGGTCTTTACCTCTCGGGACTCTGACCTTCAGCCAAAAGATGATGGGACAATGTAACAGAAGGAGACCTCAGAGGCAATGGCAGAATCCTAAGCTTGCCAGCTCCATGGTCTCTCTCTCTCTCTCTCTGTCTCTGTCTCTGTCTCTCTCTCTCTCGCTGTCTCTATCTCTGCTGTGGAGGTCTTACCTGGAACATGCAGTGGCTGGAGCTTGCAGGTCAGAAACTGCACAATTCCTTGAAGCGGGAACTCAGGCTAGGGCACTGAGTCCTCTTTCACCTGCACGGACCAGCCAATTCTCAATTCACTTTCTCTGGGCACTCTTTATTCACTGTCTGTTTTTCAGCCATCTTTCTCCAGATGCTCACCTTCTTTGGGCATTTGCCTTCTCTTCTCCCTTTTTGGTTCATCTTAACGTCTCATACTCCCAACCGTAGAACGGCCATGGCTGAACATGCACTGGGGCTGCCCGCTTTCCTCCTTGTCTGGGCATGTGGGTGCTTAACTGCTATTTCCTTTTTTTTTTTTTAATGACGGACAGGCAGCACCCAGCCCTGGAGGGGAGATGCACAGCTGGGGCTGTGGTTCTGAAAGACTCTAAGTCTTCTTGGAACCCAAAAGCCTCACAGGAAGATTTTCTAAGGCAAAGAATTTTGGAACTCCTACAGCCCCGACGCCCTGGATGGGAGCCTACGACTACACAATGGAGCACAGTAGAAAGAAGTCCAGCAGACTGGGGTAGGCGCTTTCTCTGAATTCAGCAACTCATATCCCTTTTTTCTGTTAACCAACTTGATAACCAATAGGTATCTGTAAACTCATGCCAAGGGAGTCAGATTTCCTGGTTCAAATCTCAGCCACAAGATCTTGGGAAAGATCCTCTCCAAGTCTCAGTTTCCTCTTCTATAAAATGGGGGTGATAAAACCACCCACCTTGTAAGGTTCTTGTGAAAAGAAAATGAGATAATGCATATAAAGTGCCAAGCATAGTTCTGGGCATAAAGTAATAATTGCTTGATAATTGGTGGTAGTTGCTGCAACATTTTAGAACAGGAAGGGAGAGCTGGCAGCAGATAGGCAAAGATATATATTTAAATTCCAGATAGTCCCACCCAATCCTGCCAAGCTCTTTCCCACTTTTTCTCCCTGCTCCAAAATGCCTGCTCCCTTCACTCATAGTGAATGATCAGGACATTTAGCAATGCTTTTTTTTCTGGCTGCGTGTGTGTGTGTGTGTGTGTGTGTGTGTGTTACAATAAAACTTTATCCAGAAAAACAGCCACAAGGCTGTATTTTTTCCATAGGCTGTAGACAATGCTTTTAAAGAGTCTGAAAAATAGGGCCTCCCCAGTGGTGCAGCGGTTGAATGCTGGCTGCAGCCTCTGCAGTGCCGGTTCGATCCCCGACCGCAGGGCGAGGGTCCCACATGGCGCGCAGACCTCTCCTGCCGCCCGCTGCTCCCCTGAGCAGTGTACTTTGTCACTCTGCCTGCTCTGCTCCCCGCTCTGGCTCTGGTGAATTCTCTCACCCTTCCGCACCTCTGACTGTACCCAGTGCTTGTATAAATAAATAAATCTTTTTAAAAAATAAATAAATAAAGAGTCTGAAAAATAGGTGTATACTTTAGCTCAATTGTTCCACTACTGAGCTATAGGATATTGATATAGAGAAAAAGATGTAAGTATAAACTATTTGTGTAAATTGTTTATAATCAGAAAAGTGGGAAACAACTTAGCAGTTCATTAAGAGGGGAATGCTTGAGTGAAGAATTGTTCATTGCGAGGATATAACTTAAAATTTTAAAAATCATTTATAGTAACCTGTAGAAGGCCTCCTCGGTGGCGCAGCGGTTGAGCGCTGGGTTGTGAAGCTGCCCGCAGCCTCTGCAGCGCTGGTTCGATCCCGGCTGCTCCCCGGCCACAGGAGGAGGGTCCCACATGGCGCGCAGACCTCTCCTGACGCCCGCTGCTCCCCTCAGCAGTGTACTTTGGTACTTCTGCCTGCTCTGCTCCCCGCTCTGGCTCTGGTGAATTCTCTCACCTTCCCGTGCTTCTGACTGTATCCAGTGCTTGTATAAATAAACAAACAAACAATCAAACAAATAAATAAATATAGTAACCTGTAGAAGCATATAAAAAATAAATGAATGAATGACTGAAAGGAGAATGCAAATTTACATATGTAGATGAATGATATAAAAAGGACAAAAATCAACTCCCATAAGAAAATGATGCAGAGAAAAGAATTCGAAGTTTATACATTAAAGAGTATTATTTCTTAATAGTAGGGTTCGAGTGGTATTTATTTTCTAACTTTTCTACAAATACATCACTTATTTACATTTTTCCACTAATGTATTTTGAAAATTAAAATATATAGTTAGGGGGCTTCCCTGGTGGCACAAGGGGTTAAGATGCAACCTATGAAGCTATCCGCAGCAACTGCAGCAGATCCCCAGCCAGGGAGCAACCCCCATGGCGCAGCAGACCTCTCCTGGCTCGCCTACTGCTCCCCTCAGCAGTGTATTTCAGTTGATCTGTCTGTCTGTTCTGTTCCCCGCCCTGCTTCTGGCAAATCCTCTCACCCCCTGCACCTCTGGCCTGCACCCCAGCTCTTGCATGCATGAATAAATAAATCTTTAAAAAAACTTTATTGCATATAAATATCTAGATTTATGTTGAACACATGAAAAGATAGATGAAAGAAAACCTCAGAATTTTCAGTTGTGCCCAAACCCAAAACGAAAACCTTTGGATTGAAATAAATCATGCAGGGCCTCCCTGGTGGCGCAGGAGGATGAGCGCAGCGCTGTGAGGCTGTCTGTAGCCTCTGCAGTGCGGGTTCAATCCCCGCCAGCCTTGGAACAATCCAAATGGTGAGCAGACCTCTTCTGTCTTGCCCGCTGCTCACCTCAGCAGTGTATTTCAGTCAGTTTGCCCGTTCTGTTCCCCACTCTGTCTCTGGTGAATCCTCTCACCCCCCACATCTCTGGCCTGTACCCCAGTTCTTGTATAAATAAAATAAATCTTTTTAAAAAATGAAATAAATCATGCAAGGCCATGTCTAAACATTAAAAATTACTTTCATTGGGTAGGATCACGGTGGTTTTTCCACTTTATTTTCTCTGTGCTCTAGTGAATATTAATTTCACGTCTAACCAGAAAACAATATCCTAAATAGGACCTCCCTGGTCTAGGGGTTAAGTCTCAGCGCTACAACCAACAAGGCCCTCCCAAGGGAAAGCCGCCTGAGTTCCATTGCTGGCCAGGGAGCTGACCCACATGGCACAGCAGACCTCTCCTGTCTCTCCTGCTGCTCCCCTCAGCAGTGTATTTCAGTACATGTGCCTGTTCTGCTCCCCACTCTGTCTCTGGTGAATCCTCTTACACACCCCCTCCTGGCCTACACCCCAGTTCTTCTACGCAAAAATTAATAAAATTAAAATCTTTTTAAAAAACAATACCCCAAATATTATGAAAAGTATTTCTTAATTACAAAAGGCAACACATCGTCATTATGACAAGTCAAAAACAGAATGTGTCATAAAATCATGTGAATAATGTCCCTCTCCTTACTGCCAAGCTCACTCCCTGAGGTAAACGATACTCAGGGCCTAAAAAGAATAAATCCATACTTTACAGTACGTTATTTTAATACAGGAAAAGAAAGCATGACTAAAGACCTTTTTTAAAAATTAAAGTTTTTAAAAATCGGGGCATCCCTGGTGGCACAAGGGGTTAAGCATCGCACTGTGAAGCAATCTGAAGCCTCTGAAGCACAAGTACGATCCCAGGTCGGCCAGGGAGCAACGCACATGGCACAACAGACCTCTCCTGTCTCGCCCGTTGCTCCCTTCAGTAGTGTGTTTCAGTCAGTCTGCCTGTTCTGTTTCCCACTCTGTCTCTGGTGAAACCTCTCACCCCCCACATCTCTAGCCTGTACCCCAGCTCTTGTATGCATAAATAAATAAATCTTTTTTAAAAAATAAAAAAAAAAGTTTTTAAAAATCGCAGCACTCCCCTGGCCATTCAGCAGACCATTCCCCTCCATAACCCATTCCATGTCCAAATTTCTTGCTCTCAAAGTAACCCACTTGCGGTCCTGTTCCCATGAGGCACCTGCGTCTCGCCTGGGCCCAGGCTTAGTAGAAACGCAGGCCAGCCCTAGCTGACACCCGCCCGGGCCCAGGAGAGCCGGCGCGCACCGCCCGGGAGCCAGGGACCAGGGGCCCGCGAGGCGCGGGGCTCCCAGCGAGGCCTCCCTCCAACGTGGGTGGAGTTAGAGCCTGCCGGCTTTCTCCAGGAGTAATTAAGAGTGAAATCCTCCTCCTACTGACCCCGGTGCTCCTGGCCCGGGCTGATTTACACATGAAAGGTCTACGGAGGGCCTGGGCTTTCTCCCTTTCACATTCACAATGAGGCGCGGCCTATAAATAAAACCTCTCTGAGAAACAAGAGGCTTCAAAAAATGCCTTTGTGTGTGTGTGTGTGTGTGTGTGTGTGTGTAGGGTGTGGGTTGTGTGTGTGTGTGTGTGGGGGGCTCACCTAATAACATAAAAACAGCTGGAGTTTACTGAGTGCTTACTCTGTGTCCAGAATACTCACATCACCCCTGTGTGTGAGACACCACGGTGATCTGTATTTTGTAGAGGAAGAAATAAGCTCAGAAAGAGATTTGCCGAAGGTCCCGTAATGAATTAGGAGGAAAGCTTGGACTCACAAAGTGGAATGGGCATGAACAGACTGATGTGAGGCCCCTCCATGGTGACAGGGGTTACAGAACCAGATGTCAAAAATCATAGTGTAACAGGGTGTAGGACTACAAACTTAAAAAGGGAGAGTTTTAAAAAGAACTTTCTTCACATTTAAAAAAAAATTAAAAGGGAGAAATTTATGCTACATAAAACTTCAATGACCCTGACTTGAAAAAAGTAAACTAAAATAAAGTAAAATACATACAAAAAAAGAAAAGATGCCAATGGACTGTGAGTGGGTGAAGTTTCCTAAGTGCTTGAGGATACCTGTGTATCCCCAGGCTCAGGTCCTAACATTGGTGAAATTTACAGACAAGGGAAATGAAGTGTTTGCTTGTTTTAGGTGAACAAATTCGCTAAATAATTCTCTCTGAACCAATATTTTCATCCAAACATGAGAAATTGATGATACACTAAGCAGAACTCCTTCCCATCAGCTAAGAGGCCACCTCCTCTAGGAAGCCTTCCTGGACCCCCTCCCACTCCCAGACATATTGGGCACCTCTTCTGGGCTCTCCAAGAGTCAGGTTGTTTTCCCATCCCTTCACTGGTCATACTGTACAGTATTTGTGTGGTTCTGTGTGTCCTTCATGTGAATAAATATTCAGTTTCTCTGTCTGTGTCTGTTTTGCTTATCTCTGTACTCCTAGTGCCTGGTACCTAGCAGGTGGAATGTTTGATGAATTAATGCATTTATTAGTTCTGGTCTGAGGTCCATAATTGAATCATGCAGGTGTTGGTTGGAGCTGAGTGAGGATCCCAAGCAGCAGAAATGGGCCAGGGGAAGGGACCAGGAAATCCCTGTGCAGCAGGGATGAGTTGAAAGGTATGACTTCTAGAAAACAGTCCCGTTGTGACCTCTGCAGGAAATTCAAGCCTCATCCAGCACCTGGCTGCAGGGGCGGAGGAGGCCGGGACAGGCGGGGAGAGCTAGACTCCTCCAAGTCTAGCTAGAGGGCAGATGGCTTGGGGGCGTGGGTGGGTAGGCACGGGAGCCAGCAATCTGGCTGCATCTGTTTGACACTGGGGGTGGGGTGGGACACATGGGGCACAAAGATGTGGCCAAGTCCCAGGACTTCTACTTCCTAGCTGTGGTTCTGTTATAGGACCGCCCCGACATCCTTTCCCCCTAACAGTTCAACCTCACTAACCCTCAGTTTCCATATCTGTGAACTGGGTAGGGAGTATAAACCTACTTCATCTCGTTATTTAGGAGGGCAAAAGTACATAATGGGGTCTGAGGGCATGCTATGATGTAGCTAACATCTTTTCTTATTTCTCCCAAATATTCTTCACCCTAATTAGAGCTGTCATCTGTGAGTTCCTAATGATATGAATTATTCCTACGTTTTTTGAGTGCCTGCTGTGTGTCCGGCTCTGAACTATATACATTTTACAGGTATTTTCTCATTTAATCTTCACAATCACTTTTTAAAAAAGATTTTATTTATTTATGCATACAAGAGCTGGAGTACAGGCCAGAGGTACAGGGGGTGGGGTGAGAGGATTCACCAGAGACAGAATGGGGAACAGAACAGGCAGACTGACTGAAATACACTGCTGAGGGGAGCATTGGGCGAGTGAGGAGAGGTCTGCTGCACCATGAGGGTAGCTCTCTGGCCAGTGATCAAACAGGTGCTGCAGTGGCTGTGGACAGTTGCGTCTTAACCCCTTGCGCCACTAGGGAGGCCCTTCTGTTTTGTTTTGTTTTCAAATTTTTGATGTGGCTCATTCTCACAGGAGGGAGGTGGCATCTCATTGTGGCTTTGATTTGTATTTCCCTGCTGATAAGTTGTGTTGAACATTTTTTTCAAGTACCTATTGGCATCTGTATGTCTTCATAATCACCTTGTAAAGTAGTTTTGTTATTAAACTAATTTCCCAGAGAGAAAACAGTGACTTGTCCAGGATCACAAAGCCTTTAAGTGGTAAACCTATGATGTAAACCTTATGTTAACCTGAGCCAGCACCAAAAATTCCTGGGGGGCTTGTTCACACACAGACTGCTGGCCCCACCCCTAAAATGTCTGATGTGGTGGGTCTGGTGGAGCCCGGAATTTGCATTTCAAACAAGCCCCCAGGTGACCTTACTGCTGCTGATCATGGAGCACACTTTGAGAACTGCTCCTTAATGCCAAGGTTTCTTCACTGTCATTATGTCAACTAGGCATGTTATGTCTTGTCCAGCCTATTACAATAGGCTCGATTCAAAGAATGTGAAGTTTCATACATTTCATTTAGCGCTTGGTATAGATGACCCAATATTCTAATTAACTTAATATTTTTCATGGATTTTAAAGGTGCAAAAAATAACTAGAAAATATAAGTGAATAGAAAGGACAGAATCAGCTCTGATCTCATTAGTTGGGGATGTGGCTTTTAGCTACATGTGGTTATATGGTAGGAGCTTGCTGGTTTCATCACTTCATTGGATGAAGGACTCACAGTAGCTGGCTGACAGAGAAACCAAAACTTACCTTTTCTCCTGCAGAACCCAGAAGATGTGGTGCCCACAGCAGCTGAGGGGACTCATTTCTAGGAGGACCGGTCACTAATTCATCCTGCTAATTTACAATTTGCCTGTTTACAAGTCAGCTGGGTTGGTTTTGCAGTCGCTTATTCTTGTTATTAAATTAAATTGCCCATGACAAACTGATGAAATGGGAGTGGGAAAAGAAAACTGATATTTCTATAAATGCAATTGAATACTTTAGAAAGACTCTTAAAAAGTTGGTACAGGGATGCGTTTGCCCAAACCTATAGAAAGGACCCCCCACCAAGAGTGACCCCTAACATAAACTGTGGACTTGGGTGATAATGTCAGTGTAGGTTTATCACTTGTAACAAATGTCTCACTCTAATGTGGCAGGGGTGGGGGTGGGGGGCTGTGGGAATGGTTGAAGCAGTGCATGTGTGGGGGCATGGGGTATATGGGAAATCTCTGTACCTCTTGCTATGAATGTAAAACTGCCCTAAAAATAAAGTCAATTTGGGGCAGTCCTGGTGGCACAGGGGTTAAAGTCTCAGCACTATGAAGCTATTGCTAACAACTGCAGCATGAGTTCCATCCCTGGCCAGGGAGCTAATCCACAGATGGCACAGCAGACCTCTCCGGCCTTGCCTGCTGCACCCCTTAGCAGTGTATTTCAGTAAATCCACCTGATTTGCTCCCCATTCTGTCTCTGATGAATCCTCTCATTCCCTGCACCTCTGACCTACACCCCAGTGCTACGCAAAAATTTAAAAAAATCAAAAATTTTAAATAAATAAAATGAATTTTAGAAAAGAAAGGAAGACAGACAGAAACACAGGGCAAAGCCCAACTCCATGGCCATATAGAACGAGCAAAAAATACACTCTTGTCATCAGCTACCTGGGTGGGGCAGGGGGAGTTAGTTGGGTTAGGTGTGGCCTCTTGACTATTAGATTATTGGGTGTGGATGGAGGTGGAATTCTAAAAATCTGAATGCTAGAACCTTCAGATCTGCATCAATTTTTAAAAAGCCCAAACTAGAATTCAGGGGAGTGGTTCATGCAAAAAAGATGTGGGGGAATGCCAGAGGCTGACTCAGATCAGGCTCAAAACCAAAGCTTTTGACCTACATCAAAAGATTGGAGAATGAATACACAGGAATAGGTTTTTAAGTTAAAATAGAATATCTAAGTGTTGTATTTTTATTATTTCCTACTTCAATGAACTTTTTTCAATAAATTTACCAACTGCTGATCTGATCGGATTAGGACAGCAGAGCGCCTACTACAGGCATTTTAAATTATTGTTATTTAAAATAAGAAAATGGAGCAATTCTTTTTTTGGGGGGAGTTCTTAATTATTGGTTTACATTTCATCTCTCTCCAACCAATACTATCTAATGTTGGCATAGTAATTTACAGTTCATAAACAATTTTCAAGTCTATTAATTTAATTTAATTCTTGCAACTGTGGTCAGCAGACATTATTACCTCCTTGTATATGTTGGTAAACTGAGACTGAGAGAAGGGCAGTAAAGGCTTCAAGAAAAACGACTGGCAAGGTACTCAAGCGGGTCAAGAACTTAGACTTACCTGATGGCAAGCCTAACTTCTGCTAGGGCATGGTGTTAGCAAAGGAATAAATGAAAGCACAAAGCCTAGTTGACAACACAATGCCTTGGGGCAAGGACTAGAGACTAAAATGTCACTGTGTCTGGTTCATCTCTGGATGCCGGCCCACAGTAGGCCCTCAGGAAATATTTGTTGAAAATATTTGTTGAGGGCCTCCCCGGTGGCGCAGCGGTTGAGCGCTGGGTTGCGAAGCTGCCGGCGACCTCTGCGGCGCCGGTTTGATCCCCGGCTGCTCCCCGGCCACCAGAGGAGGGTCCCACATGGCGCGCAGACCTCTCCTGCCGCCCGCTGCTCCCCTCAGCAGTGTACTTTGGTTCTTCTGCCTGCTCTGCTCCCTGCTCTGGCTCTGGTGAATTCTCTCACTCTCCCGCGCTTCTGACTGTACCCAGTGCATGTATAAACAAAGAAACAAACAAATAAATAAATAAATAAAAAACATGCCTCTATAAAAAAAAAAAAAAAAAAAAAAGAAAGAAAATATTTGTTGAAAAAACGAGTGAATGAATGACTACATGGATGAATGACGTGAGAAACTTGGAGCAAGACCCCTTTTTTCTCTGTACTCAGTTTCCCCCCTTTTTTAAAAAAGAATTATTTATTTATGCATACAAGAGCTGGGGTGTAGGCCAGAGGTGTGTGGGGCAAGGGGTGGTGAGAGTATTCAGCAGAGACAGAGTGGGGAGCAGAGAAGGCAGACTGACTGAAATACACTGCTAAGGGGAGCAGCGGGTGAGACAGGAGAGGTCTGGGCCATCATGGGGGTCAGCTCCCTGGCCATGGACTGGAAGGAACCTGTGCTGCAGTGGCTGTCAATAGCTTCACAGTGCTGAGACTTAGCCCCTTGTGCCATCGGGGAGGCCCTTGATCATTCATTTAATGATCATGGATGAACATCTCCTATGTGGTAGGCACAAGTTGGCTAACCGGGATTCACAAAGATCATGGTCTTTGGTGTTAAGCAGGCGTGTTTATTGCATCATTCCTTTGCCTTATTCCCCTAACCCTATACCAGGTTGGTGCTGTGAGCTGCTGCAATGCGGATTCTCAGGCCCTATTTAGATGAAATCATACCCTCTGAGGTTGGAGCTTCAGATCTGCATCTTACAAGCTCCCCAGGAGGCTTATAGACATTGTAGGGGCATCAGAATCCCTGGGTGGAGGGTGAGGCGACCTAGGCAAGCAAACAAGCTATTATTACACAGAGGAAAATTTTCTATATGGTTTATGCGGTTGCTAGAAGGTGTTTTGGAGGAGATGACCTTGAGGATAAATAGGAGTGAACAGGCGGAGAGGAAGGGAGAAGAGACATAGCAAAGAAGAAGCCGGTCTGTGCCCTTAGGGAGTTCACGAGGAGGATACAACGGAGCAGAATGAGACACCCAAGGGGCCGTGGGAACGTAGAAGAGACACGTGACTCAGCTAAGGAGTCAGGGGCAACTGCAGAGGAGGTGAGTGTGTTTTCCAATGCCCAGAAGCATCTGCTTTATCACATCTTGGGGGAAGAGTGTGGGTGTGACAGAGAATCAGGACTGGCTGTGAGGTGTGGTTTCTCGGTTAGAGGCCTCTTATCAGCTCGCTAATGGTAGAAGGTAAATCCTCCTCTAATCTGGATGCTGTTTTCACCTCCATTGTCAATGCTAAGCTTTTGTTTATTTGAACTAATTCCTTCTATCTAGAGTCCTAGAGCCCAGCATTAAATGGTGATATTTAAATAAGTGGAGAACTCTTTTGTAATGGGAACAGGAAACTCCTGCTTCCTAGAGCCATCCTATTAAGGAGGAAGCCAGGATCTCTTCCCTTTGGGAATAACCCTCAGGCCTCCACTGATGACTCACCTGTAGGTGGGTAGTAGGACTCTAACCCTGGTCAGCCTGCACTGAAACCCTATCTCGGCCACTTTCTAATTCCCTGGTCTTGAACACATGTTACTTGACCTTCCTCCATCCTTTGACCTGGCAGAGGAGAGTAAAAACTGTGAGACCATCTCTAAAGAGTTGTTTTGTGAACAGAGTGAACATTTCCATGGAACTGCTCACCAGAGTGGCTGTCACATAGTAAGACTGCAGGAAAACCTGCAGTCTAATCATTCCGGAACAGAGCAAAGTGTGGGAGATACAAGGCAAGTTCCAAGGTCCCGTGGAAAATATGCTCAAAGGAAAGATAAACAACTAAGTAAAGTAAAAAGAACACAGATTATGATTTGTGCTATAAAAATATATAGGATAGGGCCTCCCCGGTGGTGCAGCGGTTGAGTGCCATGCTGCAAGGCTGTGCACAGCCTCTGCAGTGCCGGTTCGATTCCCCGCTGACCAGGGAGGACCCCTCATGGTGCAGCAGACCCCTTCTGCCTCGGCCACAGCTCCCCTCAGCAGTGTCTTCGGTCCTTCTGCCTGTTCTGCTCCCAGCTCTGACTCTGGTGAATTCTCTCACCCTCCAGTGCTTCTGACCCGTACCCCAGTTCTTGTATAAAAATATATATATAGGGCCTCCCCTGGTGGCTCAGCAGTTGAGCCCTGGGCTGCGAAGCTGTCCGCAGCCTCTGCAATGCCGGTTCGATTCCCTGGCTGCCAGCGAGGGTCCCACATGGTACGCTTACCTCTCCTGACATGCCCGCTGCTCCCCTCAACAGTGTATTTCGTCGGTCTGCCTGTTCTGTTCCCCGATCTGTCTCTGGTGAATTATCTCACCCCCCTGTGCTTCTGACTCTACCCGTGCTTGTATAAATAAATAAATAAATCTTTAAAAAAAAAATATATATATAGGATAGTTGTTATACAGAGTGACATGAGAAGGTCTCTCCCAGAAGTCTGATTCATTAGGGCAGGCACACCTCCCCCTTTGACCAGAAGGGGGAAGAGGATACAGGAGGAGGGAACAGCAATTGCCCAGGCTCCTGGGTGAGAGTAAAGTTGACTTGTTCAAGGCACTAACAGGAAACCCAACCACAACACCTGGTTCCTGGAGTGTGGCATAGGACATGATAGAAGCAGGATTTGAACCTGGGTTCACGTGGACCAAGAACTTTATCAAGTGTCTCAGTTTTGCCATTTCACAGGAGGGTTCAAGTTCACTCAGTGTTTATGAACTTGAATGGAGACCTAGAGTTTGATTTAAGCACCAGAACGGTTCCATCACAGGCGAGGTTTAAATAGAGCTGCTCTCCACCAGAGTCATTCATGCCAACCTCTGCCAACTTTCATGTGGATAATTATAAGATCAGGATCAATACTAAGTGTCTAACTTGGGGCTGGGGGCTAGACATTAAGGAGAGAAACTGACTGTCCAAGGTCAGGCACCCAGGCAAGTCAGGTTTCCTCTCTGTCTCCTTTGCAAAGTCTACAAATGGAAACAGTTTACAGGTGTCATTTAAATCAACAATAGCTCTAAAGGTTGGGTCCATGGGGGACCTTAAGCTTCTTCTAAAGTATTTCTGTCTGAAGTTTTCACAAGGGTGTATTTTCTTTTGTCATCAGAACAAAAACAGCAAAATAACAATGAAAATCTTCAACTAAAAATCATTTTTAGAACAATTAATATTTATTGTTGTGCAGCCAGTTATAGAAAATGCAAGGGTGTGAGATTGCCTGGGTGTTGTTTAGGATTTAGCTGTGGGGCACATGTGGGGCTCAAAGGAGAGATAAACAACCAAGTAAAGTAAAAAGCAATACTTAGATAAAAGCTAAATACTTATCTAACTACATATAGTTTAATAAAAGCAGCAGACATAGTATTTATTGCATAGCAGAGTCCAAAAGTGTGTCCAATTTTAAAGAAGCAGAATGACTTCATTAAAATAGGTATTGACCGGGGCCTCCCTGGTGGCTCAAGGGGTTAAGCATCAGCACTGTAAAGCTGTCCACAGCCTCTGCAGCACAAGTTCGATCTCCAGCCTGCTGGGGAGCTGACTCACATGGCACAGCAGACCTCTCCTGTCTCGCCCACTGCTCCCCTCAGCAGTGTGTTTCAGTAGATCTGCCTGTTCTGCTCCTCACTCTGTGTCTGGTGAATCCTCTCACCCCTCTGCATCTCTGGACTACACCCTAGTTCTTGTATGCATAAATAAATAAAATAAATCTTTAAAAAATAAATAAATAAACCCTGATGGGGTTTAGCAGCAGAGCCAGGCATGGAGACAACCCTTCATCACATGTGGTACAATGAAATGTCCTAAAAGAGAGATGCCAGAGGGCTCTGGGGGAGAGTGGGAAGAGGATAGATTCTGGCTGGGGAGACTCAAAGGGTAAAGGGATCAAAATAGATGGAACAGTTGGAGGGAAGCTGGAGACAGGGAGGCTAGGAAGATGACAAGGTACCAAGGTATGGAGAAGACCTATGCAGTTGACACATGAAGTGGGCAGAGGTGCCCTGACAGGATCTAAATGCCAAGTCCAAGGAGTTGGTGAAGAGAAATTAACAGCCAGTTTCTAAAGAACACGAGGACTTGTTGCTTCTTATATTTATAAAATCAATGGTGGGTGTGTAAGAAGCAGTAAAGTGGATGCTTATTTATGCAATAAATATTTCTAGAAAGATCAGGAATCTTTAGTATAGTAACCTTCTTGGAGTGAAACCGGGTGGCTGAGGGACAGGGATGGGATGCTTTTCATTATTTATCTAATTTTTTTTTTTGTAATTTGAACCCAACTCAATACTTCCACTGTTATTAAGAACAAAGCATCCACTCGTTGAAAGCAAAGATGCTGAGGTCAGACGGCCCTGCATCTGAGTCTCCACTAGTTGAGGCTCCATTTTCTCATCTGCAAAATGGGGGTAATAGTTTTTCCTTCATGGGTTTGGGCAAGGATTAAATGAGATCGTATGTTTGGTTGCCATCACTGCAGTAAGTACAGGCTAACTAGATGCTATTAATATGAATAATTAGGGCCTCCCTGCTGGTGTGAGGGGTTAAGCACCACACTATGAAGCAATCCGCAGCCTCTGCAGCACAAGTTGATCCCCGGTGGCCAGGGAGCAACCCACAAGGCGAGGCAGACCTCTCCTGACTCGCCCGCTGCTCCCCTCAGTAGTGTGTTTCAGTCAGTCTGCCTGTTCTGTTCCCCACTCTCTCTCTGGTGAATCCTTTCACACCCCGCATCTCTGGCCTGTACCCCAGCTCTTGTATACATAAGTAAATAAATCTGTAAAAAATATGAATAATTAATAACAATCAATCAGATGGACCCACACTCCTCCAGAGGTGTCTCAGCTTGACACAGTGGAGTGGGTTAAGGGGAGGGATATGGAATTGAACATGGCTGAGTACTGGCTAAGCCACGCTGACTCTCCTCCATCCTCCTCCTAAGAGGAGCTAAGAGGTGGGGACAGTTAGCAAACTGCCAAGCCCAGCGACCTGTGAGTTAGGAGTTATGTGGAGGGAGTTTTTTTGTTTGTTTGTTTTTTGTTTTTGAGGGAGATTTTGAAATGGTCTCTCTTTCCTCTCTCCCAGGCTCAGGGAGACTTCCAGTCTCTCCTCTCTGTCCCTCCATGGAGGGGTGAGCTGAGGTGAGGGAAGACATTGCCTAGGATGTGACATGTTCTTGTTCCAATCCCAGGAAGATGCAGAAGCCCCAGAGGCTAGACACTGAAGAAGGGCCTGAGGGTCCAGGCCTAGTTCCCTTAGCCCTGTCACAAGTTCCACCTCCCTGCCTCCTTGGAGGCTCCTGAGACCACCCCGCCACGTTGAAGGTCGCAGGCAAGACTCATCTGGGGCCAGACGCTCTGGGGACACCCGCACATGCGGAGCCTGCCACCCGCAGGGAGAGAGCGGAACTGCAGCTCCGCCTCCAGCCCTGCCCCTGTTGAATTCCCTTCTGTGGATGTTTTCTCGGCGGCTTTCCAGGCCAGGCTACAGGGGTCTCTGCCCTGATGGGGTTTACAGTCTATTGGGACGAATGCCAACAATGGAAGTACTGGCAGCAACCATATAATCTGCTTTTTGTTGACACCTTTGTTCTGATTACATAAGTAACATGTTCATTGTAGAAAAATTAAGAAGAGAATTAAAATCCAGATATAATATCTGTTCACATAGAAGTACAGTCCTCAGTGTCTTCTGTGCACTTAAAAAAAAGGAAAAATAGGGCCTCCCCTGGTGGCTCAGCGGTTGAGCGCTGGGCTGCGAAGCTGCCCGCAGCCTCTGCAGCGCCAGTTCGATCCCCTGCCACAGGGGAGGGTCCCACGTGGCACATAGACCTCTCCTGCCGTGCCCGCTGCTCCCCTCAGCAGTGTGCTTCGGTCCTTCGGCCTGTTCTGCTCCCGGCTCTGGCTCTGGTGAATTCTCTCACCCTCCTGTGCTTCTGACTGTACCCAAGTGCTTGTATAAATAAATAAATAAATAAATCTTAAAAAAAAAAAGAAAAAATACATTTCATCATATTTTTCAACCTGTTTTGTTTATTAAACTGTTTTATTAAACTGTTTATTAAGCTGATATGCCAGCTCTTATGCTATGTTGGCTTTGTTTTTAATTTAATGAAAAAGTAGATGATTGGGGCCTCCCTGGTGGTGCAAGGGGTTAAATTCTCAGTGCTATCAAGCTATTGCCAGCCACTGCAGCACAAGTTCAATCTCCGGCTAGGGAGGTGACCCACATGGCGCAGCAGACCTCAACGGTCTCACTGGCTGCTCCCCTCAGCAGTGTATTTCAGTCAGTCCACCTGTTCTGCTCCCTCCTCTGTCTCTGGTGAATCCTCTCACCTGCCCTCCACCCTGCACTTCTGGCTTACATGCCAGTTCTTGTATGCATAAGTAAATAAATCTTTTTTTAAAAAAAAAGAAACCCTAATTGAATGAATTAATGATGCTGATCAGCTCAAACAAGATATTCAGAGGATGAAGGTGGTAGTTATGACATCCTGGCTTCTGCCTGCAGCCTGCTCAGAATAATGCCTTGGTACATTCTCCTAGGATTAGTGTCTTGGTGGACAAATATTTCTTGGTCCAGGAATTGGAAATGCTTTCAGCTGGGAGAAATCACAGTAAAGAGCATGCAGGATGCCGCAGATAAGCTTTCCTCTAAGCCAGCCCTGCCCTTGGCTAGGCAGCCTCCCTCAGTCTCATTTCAATGCCTCCCCCATCAGCAGCTGCCCAGAGTGTTGAATATTGAGGTGCCCCTTTCCACTCCCTGTTTCAAGGGAATAGAGCATCAGAGGGAGCCTTAGCGGCATCCGCATGAGTGTAAACATCACCAGCTGCCAGAGGGAATGACGTCAAATCCAGGCCTGATTGACCATGGCCTTGGGAAAGCTCCCTGCACAGAGAGGCTTGATGCCCTGGGGGTGGGGGTCACAGAGAGGAGATGCACAAGCTGGGAACTGCCAGCTCAGCACCCTGAGGACATAGCTGATGGTTTTGTCTATTCTCAAGGATGTCAGGACTTGAAATCTTTTTCTTTCCAAACCGACTGAAATCAGGAATTAAACAGTTGTTCTTTTTTTGTTTGTTTGTTTTGTTTTGCTAATCCGTATTCAGAGCCTCGGATCACTGTGACCTCTGGGTGATCTTTGGGAGCTGAGATTGTTTTACCTAAAGTAAAGTCTTTATGGCTTTGAGGTTAAAAGAACAGACTCCTGGCACTTGCCTGAAACCGTGTGAGTGGGGGCAACTTCTAGCACATCTCAGAATCTCAGTTCCCTCATTTGAAAAATAGGAAGAATAGCATCTAGCTCACAGGCACATGGTTGGGATACATGTATATTCGGTGAGTCCCTATCATGTGTTGAGTCCTGGGGTCACACCAGTGAAGAAAACACAGTCTCTGCTTCCCTAGTGTTCACCAAAGGAAAGCAGACAATAAACCAATGAATATTTAATATAGCAGATGGTGGCAACTTAAGAAGGATAGAGTGTCAGGATGGGGGTGTTATTTCACTTAAAGGTGGCCTTTCTGATAAGGTAACTTCTGAGCTGAACTCTGAATGAAATAAAGAAGCAGTTCATGAGACTCTCTGGGGGAAAACCTCTTATAGAGAGAGAAATGAACGTAAGCAAAAGACCCAAGGCAGGAGAATGCCTGGCATATTCAAGAAAGGCAAGAAGGCCAATGTAGCTGGAGTGAAGTAGGCAAGAGGACAAGAGGAATGAGATCAGAGAGCTGGCTGGGAGTAGGGTGTCTAGGGCCTGGTAGGCCACTGGTAGACTGACGTTTACTCCGAGCAAGATGGGAGCCATTGGAGGATTTGAGCAAAGAGGGAGGTGATCTGACTTAGGTTTTAAAGGATCCCTTCCTCTGGCTGCCATGGAGAAAATAGACAAAAGGGGCCTCCTGGATGGCCTAGGGGTCTCAGTGCTATCACCACTATGGCCTGAGTGCGATCTCCGGCCAGGGAGCTGACTCATATAGCGCAGCAGACCTCTCCTGTCTTGCCTGCTGCTCCCCACTGCAGTGTATTTCAGTAGATCCGCCTGTTCTGCTCTCTACTCTATCTCTAATGAATCCTCTCAACCCCCCACACCTTTGGCCCACACCCCAGTTCTTTTATGCAAAAAAAGAAAATAGACTATAGGGAACAGGAATAGGAAGACCAGTTAGGTTGTTGCAATTGTCCAAAGAACAACTTCGATTAAATTGGTAGTAGTAGGTGGGTAAGAAGTGAAGTGGTCAGATTCTGGATATGTCTAAAGGAAGGGGTAGCAGGATTTATTAATGGATTGGATTTAAATTATGTATATGTTATGTCCATGCATGTGTGTGTGTGTGAGAGGCACACATTTGGTAAATGCCCATTCTCTAATCAGTCAAAGATGACCTGAAGAGTTTGACCTGAGAAATGGGCATTTACCGAAGTGGGGCAAACAATTTCTACAAAGCGGTTAGCATGACTATGGGCATGAAATATGTACTCAGTAATCATTACTTAGTTGTATCACCTGCAAGGGTTATGAAAGCCCTATGAAAAAATAAAATTTTAATTCACTTTTAGCATATCCCAGGCATTGGAAAATTTGGTTGTGGTCTTATATCCACCAATAGAATATAAACTGCATGAGGTAGATCTTAAAACTCTTGTGTACAGTTGCACATGTTGGGCACCTTGATTAGTATTTTTTTTTAAAGTCTTCATTTATTTATTTTTGCATAGAAGAACTGGGGTGTAGGCAGTAAGGCGATTCATCGGAGACAGAGTGGAGTGCAGAGCAGGCAGATTTAGTGAAATACACTGCTAAGGGAAACAGTGGGTGAGGCAGGGGAGGTGTGCAGCACCATGTGTGTGTATTACTTCCCTGGCAGAGAAGCCCCTTGGTTAGTATTTCATTAAATGAATCCTCACTACTACAGATGGTGGTTGAATGTCTTTCCAAGATTGAGCTGTTAGTAAATTAATAGATATATTTGAGAGGAATGGGTGAATAAATGCATATAATATTCCCATTTTAGAGAAGAGGAAACTACTGGTGGCACAGATTTGAACCTTGAGCTTGGAGCCTTTCCACGTTCCCACTTTTGGGCCTCATATGCTTGTCTGTGTTTCAGGATGCCTACGGATTTAATGACTGATTACAACCATAACATATAAAAGCCCAGGCTAGTCAGAAAAAAAGATCTAGATGAGATTGTGAAGCTCTAGTAATAGGATCCTAAATTTTTAATCTTTGTGAAACTGCACGGTCTTAAAGTATTTATTTTATCTAACTTGCCCAGGGTCCCTCAGGCTGTAAGGAAAGGAAGTGAGATGTGAACCAGTTTTTCCACACTAGAGTCCCTGTTTATTCCCTTACTTGGAGATTGTTAACCTGGGGCACAAGGACACTTAGTGGGTTTCCTATTGTGCATTATATTACTTCTTCTCCCAACATTGTCTCCTAAACCATATGTGCCTAGGAGCAGGTGCATGGTGGGGGGCAGGGAGTGAGGGGAACAGTAAGAAGAGTTCATAACTTTCATTATATTCTTTTTTTAAAGATTTATTTATTTATGCAAGAACTGGGGTACAGTCAGGGGCAGGGGAAGGTGAGAGAATTCACCAGAGACAGAGAGGAGAGAAGAACAGGCAGATGGACCAAAGACACTGCTGAGGGGTGCAGCGGGCCTAACAGGAGAGGTCTGCCGCACCATGTGGGTTTCTCCCTGGCCAACCGGGAATCGAACCCGCACTACAGAGGCTGCGGATAGCTTCGCAATATAGCGCTCAACCCGCTGAGCCACCAGGGAGGCCCACCTTCATTATATTCTTAAAGAGGCCTGTGGTCAAAAAGCTTCATTTTTATGCGGTTTTTTTTTTTTTTTTAATTTTTAAAACTGTTTTAGAAGACAAAGGAAGGAAGCAGTGAGAGCTGAAAAAGAATTATGGAGACTATACAACAGATGTCTATTTTTATTCCCAGAATTTCAAGGTAGAGAAAACTAGGGTGACTAAAGAAGCCAAAAGGTGAGCCTACTGAGTTGGGATCAGAATCCAGATCTTGGGGCACCAATTTCAGAACTCTTTCTGGTTCCCGTTGCTATTCATTCAGTCAGTCTTCGTTCATTCATTCATCAAATTTATGTTGAGAGTAAAATTCCAGGCTCTGGGAATGCTGCAGTGACAAATTCTTGGCACCACGTTTACATATCTAGTAGGGAAGACAGACAAAATAATAACGACGACGAAGACCATGTTAATGTGTTTTGGAAAACGTCACAGGCTGGGGAGGAAGGAATTGCATTTTTAGATGGGGTGGTCTGTGCTCGGATGGAATCTCTCATTTCAGCCCACGGACTCCAACGAAAGGAGAGCTCCCGAGGGCCAGAGCGCCCTCCACAAACCTATTTTTGGCGCTAAGCCCCACAAGGTGGGGACGGTAGGACACCCGGAGCCAGTCCTCAAGCTCAGGGGCCAGGAGGCTTTCGACTGGGATTCAGTCGGTCTCGAGGATAGTGCGCAGGCGCCTGGCGTTAGGCGCTGCCCAATGGGAACCTCCTTCGAAGTTTAGGTCCCGCCCCAACCCTCACTTCTGCTTCCGCTTCCGGCGCCGCTGCGGGCCAGGTTAAAGATGGCGGCGGTGGCAGGGTCCGGCATTTCTAGGCTGCTGGGTCGGTCCTGGCCACGGCTGGGCCGGCCTATGTCGAGCGGCGCCCACGGCGAAGAGGGCTCAGGTACTGGGGCCGGGTGCGGCGGGGCGGGCCTCATTCCCGCTGCAGCGAGGCCGGGCGCGACTGTGACCTTGGCCTGAGGCCTTGGGGAACGGGATGCGACCGCTGCGGGCGCCGCTCCAGCCTGAACGGTCGTTCTCTTTCCGCAGCTCGCATGTGGAAGGCTCTCACCTACTTCGTCGCGCTCCCTGGGGTGGCAGTGAGCATGCTGAATGTCTTCCTGAAGTCGAAACATGGAGAGCATGAGAGACCCGAGTTCGTCGCCTACCCCCATCTCCGCATCAGGTCTAAGGTACGCCCTGGCCTTCACTTGCAGTGACCTTCTCTCTTTCCAAACGCCCTGGACCAAGTTTCTCTAAAAGCGTGGGTGCCGGGCGTGTAGGATTCCTTGTAATGCTCACAAATTTTAATTTTCTCTGCTTTTACGGAAGGGAAACAGATTCGAGAGTTATGTCTGTTGTTCTTCAAGGTCATAAATTAAGTACCCTTTAGTTCCGTTTTTCTCCCTTTCGGCCCACCTTCTGAGACAACTCTGAAACAACTGTGAGTTGCATAAAACTTTCGAAGGTTGGGAGTGGCAAAGGCAGATGGACTTCGAATGTGGCAGGTTCTAGATGCATAGTGAAGAGACTGACAGCTGCTCCTTTTCCCCAGATCTAATGCTAGGTGTCTTCTCAGTTGTTTTATGTTTGGTGTATTGGTGTAGGTGTAGTTTAGCCATTTCTCATTGCTTGCTGTAAGTATTCTTTCTCTCCTGGTTCTTTAATACTATTCAATCACTTGGTCCTGGTAGGATTGGCCTCATAGCCTAGACTCTCAGATGCAGAAATTTTTGAGTCTTTGAGCCCCTCTCTCACCCTTGTACAGAAGAACTAGAAGCATACCGCAAGATTTCTCAACCTAAACCCTAGAGCAATGCTTTTGAAAAGGTCGCATGCCAAATAATTGAAGGCAGATTGTAGTTTCCAATTCAGATTTATGTGGGTCAGAGATGGATCCCAGAAATCTGCATTTATATAAGCATCTTGTGTATACTCACCTCTACCATTCTGATAGTGATTTGAAGATTACATTATTTATTTATTTATTTATTTTTTTGAGATTTATTTATTTATGCATACAAGAACTGGGGTACAGACCAGAGGTGTGGGGGGGTGAGAGGATTCACCAGAGACAGAGTGGGGAGCAGAACAGGCAGACTGACTGAAATACACTGCTGAGGGGAGCAGCAGGGAAGTCAGCGCCTTATGGGTTGCTCCCTGGCCAGCTGGGGATCGAACTCGTGCCGCACATGCTGCAGTGGCTGTGGCTAGCTTCATAGGTTGCGTTTTAACCCCTTGTGCCACCAGGGAGGCCCTGAAGATTACATTTTTTAAAACACAGCACAGGGTACAGTAGTTAGCAGAAAGGGGCTTGTGAATGACTTGTTTTTCCTACAGTCTACTTCTTTGTGTGTGTAGAAGAACTGGGGTGTAGGCCAGAGGAGTGGGGGGTGAGAGGATGCACCAGAGACAGAGCAGGGAACAGAACAGGCAGGTAGACCGAAGTACAGTGCTGAGGGGAGCAGTGAGCGAGCCAGGAGAGGTCTCTGCGCCATGTGGGTAGTTCCCTGGCTGGGGATCGAACTCATGCTGCAGAGGCTGCTGACAGCTTCACAGCGCTGTGCTCAACCCCTTGAGCCATCAGGGAGGCCCTCCTGTCTATTTTAAAGGCTGCTATGGAAGAGCTCTCTTAATTAAGAGAAGGCTAAAATAGGGCCTCCCTGGTGGCACAAGGGGTTAAGACACAACCTATGAAGCTAGCCACAGCCACTGCAGCACAAGTTCGATCCCCAGCCAGGGAGCAACCTACATGGCGCAGCAGACCTCTCCTGATTCGCCCGCTGCTCCCCTCAGCAGTGTATTTCAGTCAGTCTCAGTCAATCTGCCTGTTCTGTTCCCTACTCTGTCTCTGGTGAATCCTCTCACCCACCACACCTCTGGCCTGTGCCCCAGTTCTTGTATGCATAAATGAATTAATCTTTAAAAAAAAAATTAAAGAGAAGGCTTAAATATCCTGGTAGTTAAAAGGTTAATTTCCACTTTATTTTTATGTATAATCTGTCATTTATCACCCTCTATTTTTAGTTCATGGCAATGTATTTCTGAATTATTTTCTGGAATTGCCTAATTGTCCTCTTCACTCCACAGCCTTTTCCCTGGGGAGATGGTAACCATACTCTATTCCACAATGCTCATATGAATCCACTGCCCACCGGCTATGAAGAGGATTAAAGAGAACCTGGACCATTACCTAGCACTTGGGACCACAACACTGGCTTGGAACATAACTCTGCACATGGACCAGAAAAATGTACGGGACCTTAAGCTCACTTCTTGTATCAAATGCTGACCATTATACTTATCTCCCATCTCTGCTTAATGGCAGGTGATGGCTTAAATAAATAACTTGATTGGTTATGAGCTAGGAATTGCTTTCTTTGGTGGTGTTTTTCCCGTAGAAATTAACATTAATGAAAAAAAAAAAGAAATTAGCATTAATGTTATTTGTTTCTGCAAAGGTCTGTCGCTGCTGTTTACACTGTTTCCGGTCCAACTCAGACTTCCAAGTAATAGTATTTATTTATTTATTTATTTATTTATTTTTAGAGGCATATTTATTTGTTTGTTCTGTTTACACATGCACTGGGTACAGTCAGAAGCGCGGGAGGGTGAGAGAATTCACCAGAGCCAGAGTGGGGAGCAGAGCAGGCAGAAGGACCGAAGTACACTGCTGAGGGGAGCAGCGGGCGGCAGGAGAGGTCTGCAGGCCATGTGGGACCCTCCTCTGGTGGCCGGGGAGCAGCCGGGGATCGAACCGGCGCTGCAGAAGCCGCGGGCAGCTTCGCAACCCAGCGCTCAACCGCTGCGCCACCGGGGAGGCCCTAAATAATAGTATTTATAATATGCCTATTCCTGGTTTCTTGCGCCTGGAGTGGGTAAAGCAAAGGGACCATGAGTGGCGCTATCAAGATTGGTTCCTGACACACTCTGGATGACAAGAGACATTGCGTGATTACAGTTTATATCTAGCGGTACCAGTGATTATCAAGAAGTAACACTCACTTCCTGCAATCAGCTTTTTCCATTCCACCAGCATTTGCTGCAGATTATGAGCTATAGACAGATAATTTTCTCCAAAAGTGTTCTCACCTTGGGGTCATCTCTCTCAGCACCCTAAGTCTGAAAGGATCAGAAACCTTTGGAGAAGTAAAGGCATGGACACATTCTGCATATAGTTGTTTTTAGAGCCAGAACTTTCCGGTCTCCATAAATTAGGGAAAAGTAACAGTAACAAAAGAATTCCTCATAAAAATTTAAAGCCTTTGAAATAACTAGGATAGTTGTAGTCACTTTATGAGAATGAAATAATAGTATGAGGAACAATCAAAAAATCATTTTAATCATCTTTAGTAACAATTGCATAAAAACAGTGGGTTTAAAGCTGGTTGTGTGCTTGGGGATGGGAATTGTATGGGGAATATAACCAAAATGAAAATGCATACATTGTGCAAAAATGAAAAATGATATAAGAATTATATAAAATAAAATATTTAAAAAAGAAAAAAAAAGCTGGTTGTATCAAGGCTCAACCAGTTTTGTGACAACTTTCAAGAGGCTACAAGTTTAGGTAATAATGTTGTATGTACTGTAAGCTGGCAATGCAAGAGTGAGGCATATGAAAACACAGGATGTGAAAGCCATTTACAGTAGGGAAAAAGAATCTTGGCCATTTCAGGATTTAACCACAGCCGGAGCTTTTGAGTCCTTACAGAGCTGAAGTGATGAGTCCAAGACAGATACACTTCAGCTTGCCACTGCGCTTCCCAGCTGCGTCCCAAATAACCTTAACAATCTTTGTATAATGGACTTGAACCAGTCAAAATATAAATATATTTATACACTGAAATGACATTAAGGGCTGGTCATATTAAATATGAAATAGTAATTGGTAGAGAGGGGAGAAGAAAATTCAGACCATCTATAAATCAAGTTTCATACTGTCTTTAAGGCGTGTAGCAAGCTGAACCTGATTACTTGAGCAATTGTGGAGACATTTTAAAGTATGTAAGTGCTCACCTGATCCTGGCATTTGCGTGGTTATGTGTTGTTATATACACATTTTAAGAAAATATTTTTGTAGCTTACAATGGAAATCAATTTTATTATTTTTTTATTTTCATTTCCCTCGCCGCTGACCGGGGAATGAACCAGCGCTGCAGAGGCTTCGGGCAGCCTTGCAGCCCAGCGCTCAATCGCTGCGCCACCAGGAGAGGCCCTGGAAATCAATTTTAGAGTTTGCTAAAATTCCTCAATATATATGGGATCCGTACATGGTAATAGTTTTTAGATACAGTACACTAAGTTCCGAGGGCAAATAATAATAGACACCAAATATTACAATTTATTCCATCTCCATGATTACAGACATGGCAGGGTGGGTAAACGATGCAAATAAAGCATAACTTTTCCTCCCCCAACCCTTCATTTTAACCAGATGCAGCATTTTGACATTTTTATGATCTATGGGTTGACGTAATCCATTGACTTGGGTTGAGAGCTGTCAACAGCAAATCCTTACAATTTAGGATCTTCCATAGATACTCCAAGGATCTTAATTCCTGGGGTACACTGAGCTCTGAAATGGTGTTCATGGCAAAATTCTTCAGTTTCGAATGTGAATCTGAGAAGGCAGGTAACTATTAAAAGTTACCTCCTCTTGGCTAACCCAGTCCACCAGCAATCTTTACCATTAAGTTATATAAAAAGCAAAATTGCTCCCAAGCATTGATTGAAACTGTTGTGCTGGGGGTTCGTTTTCAGACCATTAATTTCCCTGAGAAAAAAGAGATGTCCTAACCATTGCTCCCATGAACACTCACCCAAGAGCAGTTGAACCTAATGTCGTCTGCAGCATAACTCAAGAAGTCAGGCAACCCTGACAAGTTTACCATTATTTACATACAAGGTATAATTAAAGCTGATTCCAGACCAACTAATGCAACCATAATCTCAATAAGTCATTCAGTATTAGCACATAGAGTCCTGCAAGATGCCAGAGCAAGTGAGAAATCATCTCAAAGCAGAATGTTGACTCCTCACCTTTTACAAGCGAGGAAAACAAAGGAGGAAACAAAAATTCTCCCTCCTAAACTCCTCATCGAATGGATGGCTATCTTCGGTCTTAATTGACAAAATCCATAGTTCCTCAATTTCCTGATTTGAGGAGTCCTTTTTCAAGATGACTGTCAAGATCAAGAAGAGCTTTCAGGCTTTTCTTTGCTATGGCCCATGAACTCCAGTCCTTCGATGGGAATCTCCTTCTCCTTTATTGCTTTCTGAGGGGAGAAAACATTATAAAAGTCACTATGAAGCTTGAGGATCAAACGCCCTAGGAGCAGAGAGACTAGAAAGGAGTGAGGGAATCACTAAAATTCAGAAGTGAGATTTAGACCTCTCTATTGTAACAGACACCCAAGTTCCAACCCGGGTTCTTGTCTCTGACCTTGAGCAAGCCTCACTTTTCCCACCAGTAAATGAACACCTCCACCTGGAATTACCCCAGACTCTGAAGTAACGAATTGAGAGTGCCTTGCCCAGTCACAGTGATCTTAAAATTCAAAGTAGTTCCGTATTTACTGGGCTGTGGTGAAAATGTCCTAGCTAATTGAGGAAGAAAACAGACCAATGAAGGAATTATGACAAAAAGAGATCCTAACAAGTCAAAAGACCAGTTAGGCGTCGGCCTCCCCCTGCCTTCCCCCAATACAATTGTAATAGTGGAAAAGTGCACTACTACCAAAACTTGAGTCCAATGAATTTAAACCAATCACTTCCGACTTCTGGGCGTGAGCGTTCCAAGTGCAAAATACGAGTAACTACGCCCACTTTGCAAGTTTAAGATGAGCGCCAAACGGGCCGTGTTACTGTGCTCCGTAAAAAGTAACGCACCGCAAAAATACTCAACTTTGTGGTTGAGAGATACCCCGGCGGCCTTGAGACGAAGGCCGGGGCGAGAGCTCCTGCCACTGGCTTTCTTTGTCCTCCGGGTTCCAAGGCCCGCGAGGTGCACGCGCGAGCTGGGGGCCCCGCAGAAAACGCGGGGCTCGGGCGGCTGCTCACCTGGACACACTGCTGGTAGCGCTTGAAGAGGTCGGTGCATGGGTCCCCGGAGCCGTCTCCCTTGAGGAACTTCTCAGCAAACCAGCGATTGAAACACTGGTCGTACTCGCGCTTCATGTCGGTGCAGGCCTCCCCGACGCTGTTCATGGCGGCGGCGGCGGCTCACCCTGATGTCATCAATCTTAGGCGCGTCGCTCGGTTTGACGTCAGGGGCGGTGACGGGGGCTGAGAAGAGGAGCGATGTGGGCGCGAGCCGTGCGGCTGGGGCTCTGGGCCCAGAGAGGCGGGCGCCGGGGCCTCGCTTCCGAGGCGTCTCAGGTGAGGGCGCGCGCCCCAGGGCGGGTGGCGAGGCAGGGGGGAAGGCGGCCCCTTGTGGCCCACGCGCTCGGCCTCCTCTTCCCAGCGCCCTTCGGGAAGTGGCCGCGTCTCGGCGGAGGTGATCGAGCACCTGGAGCGTCTGGCGCTTGTGGACTTCGGCAGCCGGGAGGCCGTGGCACGGCTGGAGAAAGCCATCGCCTTTGCCGACCGGCTCGGCGCCGTGGACACGGATGGGGTGGAGCCCATGGAGTCGGTGTTGGAGGACAGGTAAGCGCGGCTGCGGCCCCGCCCGGCACCTTTGCAGACATTTAAGGTGGGTAAGTGTCCCCTTGTCACCGAGGGGACAAAGACTTTGCGAGATGCAGGAAGTTCTGTAGGGTCGTCCCGTGGGTTCCCTCTTCCCCTTGGTCATTATGAAACCTAGCACTCTCGTTTAAAATCCTTGAGCCCTCTCAGAGTGAAACAGAACAAAATCCGAACCGCTTATTATCGCCATGGGGGACCCACTTCAGAGGCCCTGCCAATCTCTGGGACATACTGATCTTATCACTCCAGACGCTTTGGCTTCCTCACTGTTTCTCCAGCACGCCAAACTCGTTCTCTCTAGGATCTTTGCACTTGCCATTCACTTTTTTTCTGGAACGGCCTGCCTCCTTGGCAGATCTCAGCTCATCTCCTCTGGAAGGGTCTCTCCTGGCCACTAAGGGTCATCATGGCTAAATACATCATTATTCAGTGGAGTATCTGGTTAAAAATAATGAAACTACATGCTGATATTAAAAGGTCTCCAACATATATTAAAAAGGGAAAGCGCAAACATTGTGTATGGAACATTATTGATACTTTATGTGTAGTTCTAATGCTCTGGTGTATTCATTGTTTTGTTCCCTGAAAGGGCATACCAGAAACTGTTAACAGTGGCTAGTTTTAAAGAAAAATGGGGGAGAAAAAGGAAAAGGAAAAGGGGAGGGGAGGGCAGAGGGAGATTTTTAAGTTTTCCATTTATACCAAGGACTGAAAACACAAATGCCTAAGGGGGAGCAGTGTAAAACACAGGTAAAGTCTTCACTAACATCGTCAGTATGTTCTTGAAAACTGTGACTTTAAGCACTGCGATATATAATGAAACCAGGTCCTCTCATAATGTTATTTCCTTCACCACCAGCCAGTGCTGTGAGGTTCTTTTCTCATCAACGATTGTAACCTAAAGGAACCTGCTGCAGTGAACAAGTGTAGTGTAAGACAATAAGGAATGGGAGCCCTTTGAACAAATTACCTTGTGAATACTACAAGGGTTAAGCCCCTACCCACCTTTACCAATTGTTGCTAATCTTAATACTTTTGTAAAGAAAAGGGGGAGGGGGCATTTTGTGTGCTTATGTGCCAGGTATTGAGACTTTCTATGTATTACCTTAGTTATCACCTCAGTATCACCACCTTAAAAGGTAAATACTAGTGTCTTTTTTACAGATGAAGACAGACTCAAAGGTTTTCTAACTTGCTCCAAGGGTTCGCAAGTAGTAAGAATTTGGGATTTAGAGCTCAGTCTGTGTTCTCAAATACTTTTGAATATACCATCTAAAATCAACCCCCAGAGGGCCTACCTGGTGGTGCAAGGGGTCAAGATGCAACCCATGAAGCTAGCTGCAGCCACTGCAGCACAAGTTCGATCCCCGGGCAGGAAGCTACCCATATGGCGTGGCAGACCTCTCTTGACTCACCCACTACTCCCCTCAGCAGTGTATTTCAGTCTGCCTGTACTGTTCCCCACTCTGTCTGGTGAATCCTCTCATCCCCCGCACCTCTGGCCTGTACCCCACTTCTTGTATGCATAAATAAATCTTTAAAATATAAAATCAGGGCCTTCCCTGGTGGTGCAGGCGGTTGAGCGCAGCACTGTGAAGCTGTCCACAGCCTCTGCAGTGCCAGTTTGATCCCGGCCCGCCAGCGAGAATCCCACATGGCATGGCAGCCCTCTCCTGTCTTGCCTGCTGCTCCCCTCAGCAGTGTATTTCAGTCAGTCTGCCTGTTCTGTTCCCTGCTGTCCGTGGTGAATCCTCTCACCCTCATGCACACCTGGCCTGTACCCTAGTTCTTGTATGAATGAATAAATAAATCTTTAAAAACAACAACAGGGCCTCCCTGCTGGTGCAAGGGGTTAAGCACCGCACTGTGAAGCAATCCTCAGCTTCTGCGTACAAGTTCAATCCCCAGCCAGCCAGGGAGAAACCCACATGGCAGACATGTCTCACCCATTGCTCCCCTCAGCAGTTTTTTGGTCAGTCTGCCTGTTCTCAGAGAATCTAAAAAGAAAAAAAAAAAAAAAAAATTGGGGCCTCACTGGTGGCGCAAAGGGTTAAGGTGCAACCTATGAAGCTCGCCGCAGCCACCGCAGCACAAGTTTGATCTTCGGCCAGGGAGCAACCCACATGGCGCAGCAGACCTCTCCTGGCTCACCCGCTGCTCCCCTCAGCAGTGTATTTCAGTCAATCTGCCTGTTCTGTTCCTCAGTCTGTCTCTGGTGAATCCTCTCACCCCCCGCAACCCTGGCTTGTACCCCAGTTCTTGTATGTATAAGTAAAGAAATCTTTTTAAAAAAATTAAAAACAGGGCCTCCCCGGTGGCGCAGCGGTTGAGCCCTGGGTTGCAAAGGTGCCCCAGCCTCTGCAGTGGCGGTTCGATCCCCGGCTGCTCCCCAGCCACTCGAGGAGGGTCCCGCATGGCGTGCAGACTTCTCCTGCCGCCCGCTGCTCCCCTCAGCAGTGTACTTCGGTCCTTCTGCCTGCTCTGCTCCCCGCTCTGGCTCTGGTGAATTCTCTCACCCTCCCGCGCTTCTGACTGTACCCAGTGCTTGTATAAATAAATAAATCTTTAAAAAAAAAAATAAAATCAACCCCTAGAAACTGGATTAACGTTTCGTCTCCAATCCAGAGACTGACTCAGATGACAGTGTCTCTGACTACAGTCAATACTTTAATGCTTAGGATGTCCTTCAGAGCCATAAATAAACCATTAGCCAAATTGATGAGCTCTCATTCTAGTCTGCATCAAACTAGAAATTAGGAGGGAGGGAAAAAAGACTTATAGATGGAAGTAGAATGGTGCCCAAAGAAATAACTTCTGGGCAGCCTACGACCAGAGGAAGAGAAAGGATTGTCCCACTGTTCAGGCCAAAGACCCAGAGGCACTTCTCTGTCTCTCTGCTGCCACAGTGCCATTAAATGCTTTATATTAGCATTGTCCCAGTTCTGGTTTAAATGCTATATGCCTATCTTTAGAAGGTAGTGATTTCTAGAGTTCACAGTTGGCCTTTCTCAAACCGCTTTTTCAGCTGAATCAGAACATAGATTCTAGTCACCTTTTTCAGTTCTCAAGGATTAATATTAGAATTAATATTAGAATTAATATTAGCCTGGATGCATAGAAGTTGACTTATTATCAAAATGGGTGTCCTGTAGTTTTGGTGCTTGCTTATGGAACTCTGAGAAAGTCAAAGTGAAGTGACAGGCACCTAAAGAGCTGAACTGGTTCTGTTCAGTTTTAGGCATTGATTCTGAGGTTGAGAAAAGTTAAGCAAAAAAGAAGTTAGTGACTTTGTAAGTTGAAGGGCCTACCTGGTATGCCATCCTCACAGAGACCCTGTGTTCAATAACTTATGATTCAGAAAATAGGCTTGATTTTATTCTAAAACAACTCCATCATAAACAAATGTGTGGTATTTAAAGGGGTATTTTTCTGGAAATGCCACTTAATAGTAAACCTGATCACCAAATGAGTGAATAAATCATTATCTATTAGATCTACTGTTGAGAAGAGCAGTTATTTAACCACCAGTCATTGGTAGTCAAGTCCTGTTTTGTTAAAATCTCCAAGTGCCCAGGCACAGAGAGCACTCTCAGTTGTAGTGTAAGCAAGTTGTGCATGATGGCGGCAGCAGGTAAATGAACACACTCTGAGTGAAGGGTGCACACTGGGGTGCACTAAATCTTTCCGAAAGGAGCAAGTGCTGTTCAGCCGCCCTTTCTTACTGGCAATGGAATACAGGCCTATCACTGCCAGGCCTTTTTTGACATTTTATCTCACTTTCTAGCAATTCTCTAAAGCGTTCTACAAATAGGGAAACTGATCCATGAAGAGGACAAGTAACTTACCCACATGCCAAGTGTGGCACTGGGGTTAGAATTCAAGTGTAATTCAGGAGCCCAAATGCTTGGCTATTTTGTTACACTGCCCAACAAATATATAAACTCCAGAAAATCCAGTGATCGCCTTTATGGATGACTTTATTTTTGTTCTCCAAGTTTTCTTAAATGAATGCCTAACACTTGCATGGTTCCAAAAAATCTAGTGTAACCATCATACTTTGGGCCAAACACTTAAGGTCTGGAAAGATCCTATTTGCTCAAGGACAAGCAGTTAAGAGAGAATGCCAGCTCTCTACTCCTTGAACCACAAATAGCTGTTTATTGTGGCTAGCCTGGGGCTGGGAGCCACAAAACAAATATAGGAACAAATCCTTTCCTCAAAGGACCGTGTGACAAAAGTTTAGCCTTCTATGTAGACTTTGCCCAGTTCACTTAGCCCTTTGGCACATTAGGCTCAGCCCTCAGTCTCTCTGGCTTAAAGCAGAAAGAACTCGGCTGCTCCACTATCAGTGATTGAGCAGGCTGTTCATTTTCCAGTGCAAATATCTGGAAGCGGTCTTAGAACTGTCACACACTCTAAACCTTAAAACAGTAGTTAAGCCTCATAGATATGTTCAGCTCCTGTTTGGTTTTAGTAATTTGTCATCTGGATACTTTATGTATTTATTTATTATTATTTTAAAATGTATTTTATTTTTTTAAAGATTTATTTATACAAGCACTGGGTACAGTCAGAAGCGCGGGAGGGTGAGAGAATTCACCAGAGCCAGAGCGGGGAGCAGAGCAGGCAGAAGGACCAAAGTGCACCGCTGAGGGGAGCAGCGGGCGGCAGGAGAGGTCTGTGCGCCATGCGGGACCCTCCTCTGGTGGCCGGGGAGTAGCTGGGGATCGAACCGGCGCTGCAGAGGCTGCGGGCAGCTTTGCAACCCAGTGCTCAACCGCTGTGCCACCGGGGAGGCCCAATCTGGATACTTTAATGGAAGACACTAGGCCCAGGGAATAATGGGAGATTCTTGACCTATGTTTGGGGCACCTCTTACAGGGGGAGGTTTTATATGCATAAAGGTGGCTACAGTGAAGAAAAGTACTCATCTTCAGGGTACTAAGAACTGGGCTCAGTTCCCAGTTCTTTCACTTAACAACTAATATTCTTAAGCCACGTAACCATCCTTGAGCAAGTTTCTACACCTGCCAGGAAGTTCATTTCCCATCCCCCAATCCAGCTGCTTCCTGCCTTTAGCAGTAACATCACCTATTCTGAATACTTGTCCTCACTCTGGCTGGGTTAGATGCCCCTTTCTAATACCTTGGCAAGCTCTGCTTACCTGTTAGATTTAACATATTGTATTGTAATTGTCTTTCTACCTATCTCAATCAAAAGCAACTTAACCATAGTAATCCATGAAAAATATTTATTAAAGATTATAATCCTGAGGAATAATTACCACTTACCTCACAGGCTTGTTGAATCTATAAAATTGTAGACTGTTCTTTTGACCATAGTTCCTTCCTTTTTTGGGCAGTGGCCAAACTCAAGAATATGTTCCTCCCTGGTTCTCCTATTCTTGACCTTCTGCACTCATGCCCTAGAAGCCCAGTCCTCAGAAAAGGTAACCTTGAGCTTCTGGTTTTTAGATGCGTGTACTTGAGATCTGACAACGTGGTAGAAGGCAACTGTGCAGAAGAACTACTACAAAACTCCCATCGAGTTGTGGAGGAGTATTTTGTGGCCCCTCCAGGTATGTGTTGCCTAAAGTGGTTTAATAGAATGAACTAAGAATAAAGGCAGAACTGTGAGGTGCAAAATATACTATGTGAAAGCACTGTAAACAATATAAAGTGGGAGATGGATGAAGGTTAAGAGGCACAAACTGCCAATGACAAAATCAGTAAGTTCTAGAGATGTGATGTAGCAAGTCATGTGATACACCTTCAACTTAAACATATTACACACTTCCAAGGGTCAGCTGGTAGCAGGAATGAGCAAAACAGGATTGGGGTAGGGAGAGGTATGTATGGGGGCAAATCTGCCTGAAGGGGCAACTGGCATTCAATGCTTCTTACTCAGTAGGAATGTGAGCTTGTTTTGAGAGAACGAGGACATCTGGCATTTTATGTGAGACCTTCCAAATTATAAGTATTAGCAACTAATTCAAACTTAAAAACACCACCATGCAAATAAAATACAAGCCAGATGCATCCCGTGACATATCCATCAGTTTGTAACCCCTTGGTGTGTAGATTTGCATCTTAAAATGTCACTTGTAAGTATTTTAAATAGAAACTTTAAAATAACTCTGGGCCAATAATAAAATTCAGCATGATGGGGGTAGGCTGAACTGTTTTTGTCTCCTCTGAAGAGAATGATGGGTCCTCAGAGCTGCTGCCTGGTGCTGCACACTGGCAATGAGACAGACTAGCCTATGCACCCGATAGTCTCCCAGGCACCATCTTCATCCTTAGGAAATTTCTCAGAGAACCATCCTGAGCAGCCTTCAAAGACAGACATCAGCTCTCCCACTTGAGTGGGAGACCAACCAGTAAGAAGAACACTCTGCTTGAAGCAAGAATGGGAAGGCAAACAAGACTTGTGCTCAACTCTTAAGATAGGTCTCTGCATTAACTAAACTACCTCAGTTAACTGTGGAGAGAAATAAGGTTTTATAATCTATCTCAGAGCCTGAGGACTTATGCTGTTTCAGTGCCACTATTCATTTATCACACATACTATTTCTCAAGTAGAACCTTGCATCAGAATTTGCTTCTTGGAACAAAATGAGTAAACAGTCAAGTCTTTCCTTCACTCTTACGTGCATATAAATGGCTAATTAGCCTGTCTGTCCCTTATTGAAAAATGTACATTAATTTGTCTTCACTGACACATGTGATTCTTTCAGATACTCATAATTAGCAAAACAGGATAGTAGTTGTACTTATTTCCACAACAAGTGATGTTAGCTCAGTAGAGCCAGTTAGGGAGCAGGTTCGATTATAACATTCTTTTTGTTACTGTTTTCAAACAGGTAATGTGTCTCTGCCAAAGCTGGATGAACAAGAGCCAGTCTTGCATGGCTGAGCACCTCTACTGGGGAAGGGCGCCCTATGAATATGTGAAAACTTGACCTCAGCATTGTCACTGTGAACCCTAACTTTCCCACTTCCTTCAGTCACCTAAAAAAACCTGGTTAGTATTTTTTAGTAACTAAATCTTCTAAAGACAAAAATTGGGTAAGATGTAGCCTAAACAAGGCAATAAAAGTTCCTGATGCTAATGGAAGTAAAAGACATTGTTAGTTTTTAAGGATGGATCAAATATTCACAGCTCACAGGCTGCTCAGTATGATAGAGGTTATTCCTTTATCTCCTTCCAGAAAGACGCAAACTGCACTTAAGTGAATTTTTAGTAGCTGTTTCCATTTTATCTTCAAGGAACACACTTGAATTTGTTCCTAGGTGCTGTTCCCAGCAGAGGGGGTTACTTTTCTGCTCAGTTCTGGGGAACTTGGGAATTCCTAACCTGGAACCATTTGCCAATCCACAAAGTGACATACTAGCTGGGTTCTAGTTTGTTTCTGAAAAGAACTTATAAAAAAATAGCCCTGGGAAAGCTAACAATATTGTATCGAATACTGAAAATTTGCTAAAAGGGTAGGGATTATGTTAAATGTTCTTATCATATAGATAAAATAAGGGAATAGGAAACCTTGGAAGGTGATGTATAATGGTTGTGTTTATGGTCTTAATGGTAGTGATGATCTCATGGATGTGTACATACTTCACTCTTAAACTCACCGAGTTATACACATTAAAAAAGTACAGCTTTTTACCTGGTGATAACCTGCCTAGGACAGAGTACCCTCCCCTTCCCCCCAGTGATTACTGAATTGAGCAGAATCCAAGATAGTGAGGTTTGGGGCCTCCCTGGTGGCCTAAGGTTTAGTAAGTCTCAGCACCATCACCACTACGGCTTGAGCTCAATCCATCTGAGTTCAATCCACAGCCAGGGAGCTAACCCACATGTAGCGCAAAAGACCTCTCCTGTCTTTCCCACTGCTCCCCTTAGCAGTGTATTTCAGTAGATCTGTCTGTTCTGCTCCCCACTGTCTCTGGTGAATATTCTTACTCCCCCCCCGCCCCCACCTCTGGCCTATACCCTAGTTCTACATTAAAAAATAAGATAGTGGGATTTTGGAGTTTCTTTTGTTTTAAAAAGCTCAGATGCCAAGGATAAATGAGACAGATTTACAGGTAAAAGTGACAGAACCAGAACCTAAGAGATTTTTTTTCTTAACCAAACTGCCAAAGTTGGTTTTTGCTAAGAATTTCCCAATAACCTTTACGCTGTTAAGAATGTTTCTATTCATTGAACCTATTTGCAATGCTGGTTTTTTTTTTGTTTTTTTTTTTTTTAAAGGCAACTTAAGTTACAAGCTTGACCTTCAGTTATTAAAAAAACCTTGAACCTGCCGTTGGGGTTGAATTCTCAAACCACATCACAGTAAATATCTTTATCCCTAAATAAAGCTTTCCACTCCTATTCCTTAACCAATTGGATACAAGCTTCCACTACAACTCAGCAATTTTCTTTTTGAATCAGTGTTCCTACTGGGTGAAATTTATGAACTTAATCAAGGACAACCACACATATCAATTACTAAACGTTTAAAATATATTTCTAAACAGAATGGGCCGACTTAGTCACAGTAACTGCTGATCTCCATAGCAGAGCAACCCACAGATACAGCACTGATTTGTTTCCCATAATCAGAGGTGAAAAATATACAACTTGCTTCTGAACCAAAACCACAATCTCTGCAGTTTAAAATGTTTTACTGCTAATATGGCCCTGGTAGAAATTACGTAGTTTTATTTCTTTTAAAAAAAAATTAAAAAAATTTCCTAACACTAAATCATCAATCTGGAATGTAGATTTTGAGCATAAAGCAGCTCAATTCACCTAGAAAATAAAGAAAGACTTCCCATCACCTGTCTCAGTAGGGCCTGAAGGGAGAGAAGTAGTGTGGGGAACCCCTGCTTTGGTATGGTGAGTCACGGCCCCTTGACCCAGACCGAGACCGTGAGTAGCCATAGCTGGTACTTCTCTCTGGATAAACTCTGATGTAGGAAGTTTCACCCTGAAATTCAAACAAAAAGAAGGGAAAAATAAGATGTAGATTATAAAGTAAACCAAAACCTAACATGGCTTCCTGACATTAGTTAAGTACTGAGCACTTAGTTTGTCTAGTGTGATGTTATCTTGCTAAATCCTCACTGTAATGCGGTGAGGTAGGTACTCTTACTAGCCCATTTCAGGAATGAGGAAATTGAATGAATAATAAATGGCAACCTGATATGTGTTAAATGCTCAAATACTAGCTATTATTAACATATCTAAATAACTGCTACTGATCCCAGAATCCAAGATTTGGAAAAGATGTCAGAGGTCATGGAGTTCAGTCCCCTGCAACCTCATATGAATGAGGAGGACCACCTATGGTAGGAGCTAGCATGTATTCAACACTTCCCAGGCATCAGGAGCTGGGTTAGATGTTCTAATTATATTCATAATTTAGTCTCCTGACAAGTCTTAAAGATGGTGCTATTATTGTGAACATTCTACATATGGGGGGACCAGGGTTCAGAGAAAAACTTGGCTACAAAATTAAATGTGCAGGAGAGGTATCATGTCCTGGCTCTTTGCCCTCAGGTAGCATGCTCAGACGTAAAGATAGTAAGATGAAAGAAGCCAGATGTTTTTTCCCTATACAATCTGTCACTGGATTTACCCTGAGACCCTGCTTTTCAGTGTAACTGAGGACCAAGTGCTTTTTCGTTTCTGCTCCAAATTCAAGTCCAAGAGGACAACTTGAGCACTGTTAAATCATGCAGCCTCCAAGCTATAAAGTTAGGGAATTATGTGAATCCTCAGAAAAAGAAGTGGGCCCAGACATGCCCAAATGTCGTAGCATGTCAGGACAGGTTAACCAGAAAAAAACAAACAAACAATGACCAATTGGTAACCTGGTATCTGGTGTCTCAAAAGTATCAATTTTGAATCAGACTGAGAGACCCAAAGCAGCAGTTGCCTTCTTGAAAGGAAGAAATAAATCCTGAGAGTGAGGTGATCAGCCTCAAGAAAATGCCACATAACTCAGGTTTCAAAGAGAACCTTGTACTACTTTGGGAAAGGAAAGTGAAAGTGACGCCTCTGCCCCAGTAGCAGTACCTGGAAGGGCTGAGGTAATAAGGTTGGCTTGCAGAGCCCAGACTTAGAGCCAGGGGAGGGGCACTGCAGATAAAGCCAGCTATGAAATAACTGATACCTCAGAATAACTCACCACATTATGACAGTATTCTCTTTGGGGAGACTGTTCTCTGTCATGACCCTATAGGAATTAGTCAAGTAAGGCAGATCCTTAGTGGTATTGTTAAGGTCATCAGATAGTGAATGCATGGTCTTTTGCTACTTCTGCTAGGTCAGCTTTAGGTGGAATGGCTCAGCTATAAGCTCCTAAGTAGAAGGTGGTAACCCACCTCGTGAGAGCGAAATTTGGTGTCATCCAGTTTACGCAGGGCATATTCCATGTCTTCTTTTCTGAGATATTCAACCATCCCCATTCCATCTTTCTGCACATCTGCATAACAGACATCCCCAGCTTCTCGCATGTGATCCTTCAGGTCCTGCCAGCTGCCTGACGGAGGAAGTCCTGGGCACAGAAAACATAAAAGAAGAAGCCACATCCTTCAGCCATGTCAACTGCCCTATTAAAAGTCAGCAATACCTAGGATCCCTGCCTTTGAAATCCCCAAATCACAAATCTTGGTAAGGGACGCAAAACCAGAGAATAAAGTATGTGTAGTGAAGCACCTTAATAAGCTGGTTCTAAGTTAATCTTCCAGATAGGAAGCCTTTCCAACAGAGCAAGAAGTCCATCCCATTATAGGTATAATATCTCTATGCATTCATAACCTTCATAATTAATATCAAACTCCCAAGACTTCCGCATTCCATTTTCCCCCGATTATTTCTTGCCTGAGTTCCCGAGATATGGGAATTTTAAAGCCATCCAATGAAATAGCCAAAGTGTAGCTGAAGGTTAACACAAAAATCTGAAGTTTGTTTTCTTGTGGGTGTGAATGACTGACAAACTCGATCAAATAAGTACCTCTTAAAAGACCACCAACATTCTTCAATACAGTGGGGGAAAAGGTAATATTCAGACGCTAAAACTAGTTGGGAGTCATACAACCCTACCTGATGTCATGAAAGGGAAATGTGCTCCTGCTCTCAAAGGCTGTGTTTACCGCTCACAGCTCAGGATTGCAGCCATTTCCTAATAGTTTTCTAAGCAGGATTTCAGAGCAGCATGGAGAGAAAAAAAGATATGTATGACATCCTGAAGGAGGGAAGCGTTCTGGGGTTAAATTACAAAGGGACACAAGATAGGAAGATACTTAGAGAGTATCACTCTTAAGCACTGTGGGAGTCTGCTGTGATTGTGTGACATTTACATCTAAGAAGGTGCGAGACTTCTCAACATATTTTGTACCACCAAGGCCCCTGCAATATGCAGAAGGCCTCACTTCTTTACCAGTGTATTATTATTTTGAAGAGATGCACAAACCCCTGAGCTTAGCATTTTATATCATTTGTCAACACTAGACATTTCATTCTCTACTTTAATGTAATCCATAAGACTCCCAAGTTGTTTTCATTTTTGCACAATTCCAAACCACCACAAAATCTGGCCTTTTTCAGGATGCAAGATTATTAAGTAGGTTACGTTCAAATCTCATTCCTGGAATGTCCTTCTAGCAAGTCCAATCCCAGTGTACAGTCCAAAAGAAAACATTGTTAGAATTCCAGTTCAAGGGATCTTGCCAACATTTTCCCTTTCAACACTTCCGAGGCTGCATTACCAGTGCAATTTCATTTGCAGAACACCTGCCTCACTGACAAACAGGGCAGGGCTTTCAGACTGTCACAGCATTTAGGCTGCTGAAAAGAAAGTCCTACCTACCTCACACACTGAAGAGTAATAACTAACATTTCTTGGAAAACAAACTGTACTAAGTATTTCACGTTTCATCTCATTCACTTTGAAAAGATCATACCTGAAACAAGAACTCGGAAATCAGATCTTCTTGTAGGAGGCCCATTCCTCCCACCGCGGGGCCACCCACCCCGACTTCCATAAGTCCTAGGGAACTCCACACGAAGCCGACACTGGCCATAATCATAACCATTCCTTCCATAAATTGCATCTTCAGCATCTCTGCAAGAAAAGCTTGAAGTTAGTGTTGCTCAATGAGACTGACTCACTTCCCAGTAAGGGACATGAGAAGTAAGTAGGAAACCAAGAGTGAAGAAACAAAAACAAGACCTTGGTGCATGGGGGTGCACTTCTGCTTTGGTTTGAAAATGGAGTGGTATTGGTCATGATACTGGAATTAAACTTTACAGATGTCACACAGGGTTTTCTAGGAACGAAATGACAAACTGTCTATTATAACATATACCCATTACAAGTCTACTTCAAAAAAAAAAGAACACATTGTTGACGAATTACTACTTTCACCAATGAATTTGTTTCTTCTAACTTTGGGGAGCAGTTTCTCAAAGTACACACCATACACTAGTCCTTTAATACTCTTCCACAAGTTCTAGTCCCACAAGTCTACAGAAAGAAAAAGCCACTTAAATTTCACCCAAAGAGATTTCTAAATGTTCAATAGTTACTTTGTCTTTACTAGCATTCTAGAGAAGAGAATTGTTCTCCAGTATTGGATAGGAGAAAGCCCGTCCTCAGAGTTTAAGTAGACAAGCAGAGCTAAAGACATACGTAATTCCAAAACTACTATAAAATCTGGCATTTTTCAGTATCCAAGACTAGGTTAAGTTCAAACCTGATTCCTGGAATGTTTTCCTAGCAAGTCCAGTTCCAGAGTACATTCCAAAAGAAACATCCTTACAATGACAATGAAAGCATCATTCAGATGTGACATAATCACTTATCAAGACAGTATTAAAAGACTGTAGTCATGGGATTAAAAATTATCAGGACCACATTCAGTGCAACCCTGGCTATATTTATAGTGCAGTTGGGAAAAGGCAAAACTGGGCCTCCCTGGGGGCCTAGAGGTTAAATCTCAGCACTATCACTGCTAAGGTCTGAGTTCAATCCCAGCCAGGGAGCTAACCCACCTATGGCGCAGCAGACCTCTCCAGTATGGCTGGCTGCTCCCCTTAGCAGTGTATTTCAGTAAATCTGCCTGTTTTGCCTCTTCCCATTCCCCCTCCACCTCTGGCCTACACCCCAGTTCTTCTATGCCAAAAAAAAAAACAAAAAACAAATAAAGGCAGAGATGTTAGGGCTTAGGAGTAGACTCTGAATGCAAAGTGACCTGTGTTCAAATTATTCTTCTACTACCTGCCTATGAGCAGAGCTGTCTCTGGGAAACTGTATTCAGGCTTTTACATCTTTAAATGTAATATGCCTACATTGTAAGGGTTATTGTAAGGGTTAAATAAGATACTGTGTAAGAGTTAAATAAGATACTGTGTATTGAGTGCTTTGCTTGAAACTTAGCCTCTACTGATATAAAAGGATAGTTTTTCTATTATGAAAGGAATGAGGGAGGAGAGAATAATGGAACAGGCCATACAGTGAGTTTGTACTCTCAAGAGAATGAGGTTCAAATCTTACCTTGATCCCTTACTAGCCTTCTCTTTTAGTAACAACTCTAAATCCTCACATTCAGCATCTTTAAAATGTGGTTTGCTGAAAATGCTAAATACTACAGGGTATGTTACTTAACAAATAGTAACTATTAAAAAAAAAAAACACAATATCAGAACTGTTAACTAATTAACAAGGGCACAACCTTCTCCAGTTTAGGTGTAAAAATGCCTTACTTCCATTTTTCAGGCAAAGGACAAGACACTGGGAATGAGTCGTCAGAATCTTCAACCATCAAAGCCTCAAGGCGCCTCCTGCCTTCCTAGCAAAACACCCTCCAGGCAGCCCTTGCACTGCAGGGTGCAAAGTGGTTCCCTGAGACAATGCTGGAAAACAGCACCTATTTACCCCAAGTGACTGCTACAGGGTTTACCCTGGGAATGAAAGGGGATGACCCAGCTTGTGAATACTCACCCCACCCACCCCACCTTCAAGAATACAGGACAAGACCCAAAAGCAGGTTTACATCAGAAGTGAGAAAAGGGAGAGCTGAGAGAAAGCTAAGGAAATTTATTGGCTGGCACATGGCAGGATGGTAGAGGTGAGCAGGGTGCAAACCAAAGCCAGCCTGTGTTCAGTCTTTCTAAAGTCCACTTGGCGACTCTGATCAGCCCCCAATACCCAGCAGCCCTCCATTTAGGCAGTCAGGGAACAGTCTGGAAAGCTCCACTTTTCGCCAGTGGTATTGGCTATGAGGCCCACCAGAGCTTGCTCCTCGCTGGTCCTCTTACATGACCAGCGAGATACCTGACTTCTAAAAACACCAGTTTTCTGGCCAGGGAGCCAGCGATGGTTGCAAACACCACTGACTCCTCTGGGCCAGTTTAGGGCTCCACAGTTTCCAAATCCTCGGGGCCCTTGGCATCTAATGGTGCTCGCCTCCTTAGCAGTGAGGAGTGAAATCACTGACCCCACTCAGGCAGTTTTAGAAGTTTTTCCAAATCCCTGATGCTTTAAAAACCAGGCCCCAGGCTCGCAGGGCAGAGGCAGGTAGGTTCCATCACAGACACGCCTTTGCGACCTCCAAAGGCATCCACATCCCCGTCTGTTCCCCGCTAACGGCGAGTTCCGGCCGGGGGGAGGGGAGGCCGAGGGGGCGAGCGGCTACTTCTGCTCCTCCCCCGGGCGCTCCCGCGCTGCCCCGGGGCCCGGGCTCCAAGCCCCGGCCTCCCCCTCAGCCGCCCCTGCAGCCGCGGGGGAGGGAAGGGTCGTTTGTGCCACTCCTGAGGCCGGTTTGGGGTGGGCCTGGAGCTCCGAAAGGCCCAACTTTTGTATTTCTAAGTAAAATAAGAAGAGAATGGCAGAGGAAGTGACGGGCGCGCAGAGCACGGCCCGAGCCCGCGGCGAGCAGGCCGCGACTTCCACCCGGGGGCGCCGCGAGGGGCTCAGGCGGCGGGGGCGGGGGCGGGGGCGGGAGAGGCGCCTCCCCCGGGGGGGCCGGGCGGGCCCCGGGCTCGGGCCTCGGCGGGCGGGCGCGGCGGGGGCCTCACCGGGGGTCCTCGAAGCGCACGAAGGCGAAGGGCACGAGGCCGTGCCGGTTCTTGAGCGCGATCTCGCGGATGCGGCCGTACTTGTAGAACAGGTCCTCCAGGTCCTTCTCGCGCACGTCGGTCGGAAGGTTCCCCACGTAGATGCGCCCGTCGCCCTCGCCGCCGCGCTCGTCCGCCCAGCCCGACATCCGCACCGCCCCTCGCCGCGGGCCCGCCGCAGCCCACGTCCCCGCCGCCGCCGCCGCCGCCGCTTCAGCCCGGGTCCCCCCGCAGCGTCCCGGCGGGCTCGGAGGCGCTCAGCCGCACTGCATTGTGGGAACGCGGAGCGGAAGCGAAGGGGTCGGAGGCGGCGAGCGGTGCTTCCTTAAAGGGGACGCGGCGGCGTGGACTGCGCGTGCGCGCACACGGGCGCCCTCTTTGGGCGCAGGCGGCGCCCTGGGCGGCGCGGCGGGAGCGGGGACGTTGGGCCCGTTGGGCTCGCTTCCCGCCGGCCGCTCGCTCGCTCGCGTTGGCGTGGACTTGGGCTTGTGGCCCGGGCGCCCTAGACCTGTGTTCTCCTGCGGTGCCGTTTACCTCAGGCTTTGGGGAGCGCTCCCCGGGATGTCGCGGGGAGGGCGCGGCGGCTGGACGGGCCGCTGTCGCGGTCAGTCTCGGGCAGCAGCGCCCCGGGCCACCGGGCTGCGGCCGCCCGGGGTGTCGCCCGGGGCGGGGACTCCAGAGACCGGGGGAAGAGACAGTCCTCACCTGTCGCTGTCGGTGCAGTGCTCCTGCAGCGTGTGCGTGGCCTCCCTACCCGGCCAGGGCAGGATTGGGGCCCAGAGCCCCTCTCCCAGCCGCCGGGCGCCGCCCTGAAGAAGCCTGGCGGTTCTGGGAGACGCCCACGGTGGCACTTTGCATCTACACGGCACAGTGGGGAGCACTGAGGGATGCTACAAAAACAAGACCTTGCGTCAGGAGGGTTTTTTCCCCGCCCCAGTCGAAGTAGCATTGCTTTACAACAGTGTGTAAGTGTCAGGTGTGCGTCCTTGAAAATCGTGTGTGTAGATGCTACGTTAACTTCCCATGCAGTTGTCTCCTTTTATTTACCTGGTATACCCACTTCGCTTCTGGTAACCATTCATTGGTTTTAGAATCTAAAAATTTATTTTTGTTTTATGTAGCTCATCCGTTTGTTTTCTCTACGGGTACAGGTGAGTGAAATTATATAGTGTTTGTTTTTCTCTATCTGACTTATTTCACTAAGCATAATGCCCTCCAGGTTCATGCGTATATCGCTCCAAATTAGTGGGTTTAAAATAAATATTTATTTATGCATACGAGAACTGGGGTGTAGGCCAGAGGTGTGGGAGGTGAGAAGATGTACCAGACAGAGTGGAGAGCAGAACAGGCAGAGCTACTGAAATACACTGCTGAGGGGACCAGTGGGGGAGATAGGAGAGGTCTGCTGCGCCATGTCGGTCAGTTCCCTAGCCAGGGAGCCTCAGTGGCTGGCAGTAGCTTGGCACTGAGACTTTAATCCCTCTGTCACCAGGGAAACCCTAGTGAGTTTTTTTTTGTTGTTGTATAAAGTGTTGACCTTAAAATTTTCTCATATTAAAAATGAAATTTTGGGCCTCCCTGGTGGCACAGGCGCTTGAGCTCCGCGCTGTGACGATGTTCGCAGCCTCTGTAGCTCCGGTTCGATCCCGGCCGGCCAGCGATGGTCCCACATGGCACAGCAGACCTCTCCTGTGGCGCCCGCTGCTCCCCTCAGCAGTGTCTTCGGTCCATCTGCCTGTTCTGTTCCCCGCTCTGTCTCTGGTGAATCCTCTCACCCTCCTGCGCTTCTGGCCTGTACCGCAGTTCTTGTATAAAATAAATCTTTTTAAAAAAATGAAATTTCAACATCATTTATAATAGTGAGGACATGGAAACAACCTGCTGCCCACTGACAGAGGATTGGATTAAGATGTATATGGGCCCTCCCTGGTGGCCTAGTGGTGAAGTCTACATTATATCTATGGCCAGAATTCAATCCCAGCCATGAAGCTGATCCACATTTGGTGCAGCAGACTTCTCTTACATTGCCCGCTGCTTTCCTTGGCAGTGTATTTCAGTCAATCCACCTGTTCTGTTCCCCACTCTCTCTCTGGTGAATTCTCTCACTCCCGCCCCCCCCCATCTCTGGCCTGCACCCCAGTTCTTCTATGCAAAAATAAATTACAAATTTTAAAAAAGATGTAAATCTACACAAATATTACAAGGAAAGAATAAATGTTTCCATTTACAGCAAAATGGAAGGAGTTCAAGGGAATTTTGTGTAGTAAATCAAGTCAGCATGACAAGGACAAATATTGGACATCTACATAGTGGACTACTTGACAAAGTGAAATACTTTAAAAAACTACCAGACACTAATAAAGTAAGGCTTCTGAGGTTAAGAGGGAAGAAGAGAAGGAGAAAGAATAAAAAAATACATGTGCAAAGCAAATCTAGCTGATTAACTCTAGAATCAAGAGGATGGGTTCTACAGATGTTCACTACTTTCTGTATATTTGAAATTTTTCATAGTAAATGTTGAGGGACATGTATATAAAACTTGTTAAAAACAAACTTAATGCTAGCACTAGCAAGGGAATACAGCCAAACATTTAATCAGATGATAGTTGATTTCTAGTTATTACCATCTCAGAGCCTTTAAAATGAAAACAAGCAAACAAAAACAATAGGCACCTATATATAACTACTGATGGTATAGTCTTTTTGGAAGGCAAATTGATGGTATACAGCAGGCTCTGATAATATACCTCTTGATCCAGTAATTCCACTTGCAGGATTTTATCATAAGTAAATAAGAAATTCTCACAATAAATTATGTATGTTCATTGCATTCTTTGTAATTAAAAAAATTAAGCTCTTGATAATAAGGGTGTGGCTTAACACAATAATATCGAATGTTACACAATTATTATGTTTTGAAGGATATTAAGGTCACACTAATTTAGTTGTAATTAAAATTTGTTAAAAGTAGTGTTTAGTATATGCATATTCACATGTAAGTATATATATATTTTAAAGATTTATTTATTTATGCATACAAGATCTGGGGTACAGACCAGAGGTGCAGGGCGTGGTGGGGGGGTGTTGAGAGGATTCACCGGAGACAGAATGGGAAGCAGAACAGGGAAACTGACCGAAGTACACTGTTGAGGGGAACAGCATGCGAGCCAGGAGAGGTCTGCTGCGCCATGTGGGTTGCTCCCTGGCGGTCCAGGGATCGAACTCATGCTGCAGTGGCTGTGGACAGCTTCATAGGTTGCATCTTAACCCCTTGCGCCACCAGGGAGACCCCACATATAAGTATATATTCTAAAGGAATCTACTAAACCTTAGAAACACCAGTTGTCTTCTTTCGTTTTTGGGGGTTTTTTTTGAGCAAATGTTTTTATTTTTAGATTTTTTTTTAAAGATTTATTTATTCATTCATACAAGCACTGGGTACAGTCAGAAGCGCGGGAGGGTGAGAGAATTCACCAGAGCCAGAGCAGGGAGCAGGGAGCAGAACAGGCAGAAGGACGGAAGTAAACTGCTGAGGGGAGCAGTAGGCGGCATGAGAGGTCTGCGCGCCATGCGGGACCCTCCTCCGGTGGCCTGGGAGCAGCCGGGGATCGAGCCGGCGCCGCAGAGGCTTCGGGCAGCTTTGCAACCCAGCGCTCAACCGCTGTGCCACCAGGGAGGCCCCCTTTGGGTAGATTCTTAAGGAGTGGAATCGCTGGATCATATATAGATCCATTTTTAGTGTTCTGCGGAATCTCCACACAGCTTTCCATAGTGGCTGGACCAGTTTGCATTCCCATGAGTAGTGTAAAAGGGTTCCTTTATCTCCAACTCCAGTTGGAGTTGCCAACTCTAAAGAAGGCAATTGTGAACATATGTCCAACTAGACGGGATTATTCTAAGCAAAATAAACCAAAAGGAGAGACAAATAATGGATATTTTCACTCATATGTGGAATATAAAGAAACAAAGCAAAGGAACAGACATAAAACAAACCTTTGGACTCTGACCTCAGAACTGAGGAGGGGCAGGTGGGGTGAGAGAACTATTGACGCATTATTGGTGGGCAGTCATAATGTAGTAACATACATTCAACAGGGTGTGAAACTATACCCCTAAAACATTTGCAATGTTGTAAATCAATGTTTCTTCACTAGAATTTTTTTAATTTTAAAAATTAAAAATGTAATGCAAATGTGGATGTCATATAGTTCTGTAAAGTTGAAGATTGTTACCGCAACTATAATTCCATTTCCATTTTTATATTCTGAAATAAAGTTTTATGCAACATTATCTCAGTTCTGAATGAGAGAATATATATATCACACACACATACCACATACATATATATGTCAGTGTATATATATATTCATTGCTTGTAACAAAAAAGTAGAAGAAAATAACCTTCCAAATTGTGGAGATATTTCTTGATGGCAGTTGTAGCTATATTTTTATTTTTATTTATGCTTTCTTGTCTTTCTCAAATTGTAATAAGCATATCCTCCTTGTGTAATTGGAAAAGGGCACAATAAATTATTCCTAAAAAAAAAGAACCAACTGTTGTATGATGGATGATGTAAAGCTTCTAGTTGTTTTTTGCTGGCCTTCAGAAGACAAGCAGGAAAGAGCCCTGGCCAGAGAGGCTCTTGAGTCTAAGTACATAGCCATATAAGAGCTTATATATCCTAAAGGCATTTTTTTTTAAAGATCTATGCATACAAAAGCTGGGGTACAGGCCAGAGGTGTGGGAGGTGAGAGGATTCGCCAGAGATAGAGTAGGGAACAGAACAGACAATCTGACTGAAATACACTGCTGAGGGGAGCAGCGGGCGAGACAGGAAAGGTCTGCTCCGCCATGTGGGTTGCTCCCTGGCCGGCTGGGGAGGCTGTGGACAGCTTCATAGGTTGCATCTTAACCCCTTGCGCCACCAGGGAGACCCCCTAAAGGCATTTTTAAGTCCCAGTGCCACCTTATTTTGGAGGGTGTGTTAAGGTGTATTAACACCATCTCTGAAACCTACCACTCCTACATGATTGTTGTTGGAGACAATTAGGTAAGTCTCCTAGGGAGAAAGTGGAGCCAATGAAGTGTCCTAATAGGACTCTAGGTGGAAGACTGCTTGTAAATAGTAATGATTCACCTGATATCCGTGCAGTCTTGCAGTGTGCAATCTTGCAGTGTGCAGTCCTCAAAGGGGGTTCATACCCAGCCTAGAAAATGTGCTCAGATATGAGAATCTGGCATGTACTGCCTTTCTGGATTAGAACAAACAACTAAATCAATAGGAAGCATTTATGATCCTTTACGGAAACGCAAAGGTGGATTTTATTCTTTTGAACCCATGTACAAACTTTTGCAGGTTAGAAGCCAAAAAAGGTGAAAATAAGGGTTTTGTGACCTGGCCTGAACCAAGAATAATGACCTGGAGTCCTGCCTTAGAAGCCTCTGTATTATGTTCCTTAGGACTGTAGTAATTGAGTTGCTTAATGCTTTTTTTTAATTTTATTTTTTTAAAAGATTTATTTATTTATTTATACATACATACATACATACATACATGCACTGGGTACATTCAGAAGCGCGGGAGGGTGAGAGAATTCACCAGAGTCAGAGCAGGGAGCAGAGCAGGCAGAAGGATGGAAGTACACTGCTGAGGGGAGCAGTGAGCGGCAGGAGAGGTCTGCGCACCATGTGGGACCCTCCTCTGGTGGCCAGGGAGCAGCCGGGGATCGAACCTGTACTGCAGAGGCTGCGGGCAGCTTTGCAACCCAGCGCTCAACCGCTGCGCTGCCAGGGAGGCCAATGCTTTTTTTTTTAAAGGAGTCTTTCATGCTGGGTTCCACCAGACTTTATTTTATTTTATTTTATTTTTAAAGATTTATTTATTTATGCAATCTACCCGTTCTGTTCCCCACTCTGTCTCTGGTGAATCCTCTCACCCCCCACACCTCTGGCCTATAACCCAGTTCTTGTATGCATAAGTAAATAATCTTAAAAAAAAATAAATGGGAACAACCTCGTGGTTCAGAGTCAGGCTTTCTGAGCATGAGTCATATGACCCTTTTAGGTAATTAATAAATTGGGGGTCCCTCATCCAGGAGCCCCTTTGGCTTGGTATTCAGACACTGCCCCTCTGGAGGGACCACCAGCCAGTCCCAGCAGCTGTTCTTTTTTTGGGGCACTGACACTGTGTCTTCTCTCAGCTTGGCTGACATCCTTAGCTGCAACCATGTATTTTGATTTCCACAAGGGAATTAAATAAATGCCTGCTAAGTCCTGCACAATTGTCTGGACTGGTAAGTATCTGGGGGTACCAAAGCTGGAGGTCATTGCCTTTTCTGGGGTGATCTTTCAACTGCACCATCTGACCAGAGCTAATTTTTTTGTTTCCAGAGGGGTGGATGCTGAGATAAGAGACCTCTGGAGATGCTCCAACTCCCGATCTGTTTGCCCTCTCAGGTTAGTGTGCTTTTGTGGGTCCTCTTGATTTATTTTTATTTATTTTATACGTTTTTTAAAGATTTATTTATGAATTTAAGAACTGGGGTACAGGCCAGATGTGCAGTGGTGAGAGGATTCACCAGAGAGAATGGGGAGTAGAACAGGCAGATCCAACAAAATACACTGCTGAGGGGAGCAGCAGGCACCACAGGAGAGGTCTGCTGCACCTTGTGGATGCAGGCCAGAGGTGTGGGGGGTGAGAGGATTCACTAGAGACAGAGAGGGGAACAGAACAGGCAGATCTACTGAAATACACTGCTGAGGGGAGCAGCGAGCAAGTCAGGAGAGGTCTGCTGCGCCATGTGGGTAGCTCCCTGGCCTGAGATTGAACTCATGCCGCAATGGCTGTGGATAGCTTCATAGGTTTCATCTCAAGCCCTTCTGCCACCAGGGAAGCCCTGGAGGACAAATATTTCTAATGACTTTTTGTTAGAAATATTTTGTTTTCCGGGCCTCCCCGGTGGCGCAGCGGTTGAGCGCTGGGTTGCGAAGCTGCCCGCGGCCTCTGCGGCGCCGGTTCGATCCCCGGCTGCTCCCCGGCCACCGGAGGAGGATCCCACATGGTGCGCAGACCTCTCCTGCCACCCGCTGCTCCCCTCAGCAGTGTACTTCAGCCCTTCTGCCTGCTCTGCTCCCCGCTCTGGCTCTGGTGAATTCTCTCACCCTCCCGCGCTTCTGACTGTACCCAGTGCATGTATAAACAAAACAAACAAATATAATAAATAAATAAATAAAAACATGCCTCTATTAAAAAAAAAAAAAAAAAAGAAATATTTTGTTTTCCTTTCTTCAGAAATATTTTTTGAGTTGACTGTACCTGCACCAATGACAAATTGCATCTTTTTTGAGAACTTAAAGATTTGCTTTTTCTTTTCCCCTGATACCCCAAAATGTGAACTTTCAGTAAGTGTTCATATTTCTCATGGCAATGTGTTGATTAAATCCAATAAGACTTTTTTTTTTTCCTGTAGTAGACTATTGGGAACACGGTTGTATTACTGGGGCTTTGGCTGGAATGTGCTAGTCTGCTTGCAGGAGTCTAGTTTGGCCTCAGAACTTTTGAGAAAAGATATCCTGAATGTCTTGCTTTCAGGGTTCCAGGTCTGTCCGGAAAAGTGTAAGGGAGGTCACCGCTTGGCAAATCCATAGACCCCAGGACATTTTGGGATCTTGAGGAAAGGTACTGAACTTACCCAAAGATAAATGTACAACAGGCAAAGTCTGATGGGGAGGCCCTGGCATGGCCCTGAGTCCCGAGAGGCTACCTGTAAAGAGCTCAACCTGAGATTCCTTTTGAAAACTTCCAGCACTGCAGACTTTTTAAAGTATACAGTTATATTTTATTCTCATTGTATGTATGCAAACAGAATCAAAACACTGACCAAGTATATTGGAACTGGACTTAATCTGCAAATGAGTTTTACTCTAATTATTTGGTAGTTATAACATGCACTAATACAGCTCTGTCCTCCAGGTGCGTATTCAGGTTGCCATTCAAACAGTGATTTGGGGTTCAGTTGTGGTAAGGTTAAGCTGCTGCAAGGCAACCTAATGCAGTTTTAGAGATTGTAAGGAAAGCTCCAGGAGATGTTTACTGAGCACAGAAAGACCAGTAGGAGTTAATCATAAGCCAGAAGGGGAAGGTGTTTGAGGCAAGAAGAACAGCAGGAGCCATCACACACACAGAGGAGAGTGTGGTAGACTAGAGCAGTCCCCACTGCACTCCAGCATGGCTGGAACAGGGAGTTCAAGGAGGTATAAGGTACAGGGGGCTGGGGATTGCAAGGCCTAGTATACAATAGTATGGCCTTTGGACTCTACTGAGGCAGTGAGTCGCCATTGAAAGGTTTTAAGGAGTCATTTTGGGATGAGACCTTCTCAGTAGAAAGTGGCAGCTGAGGGGATTGGCAATGTGGAGTAGGAGAGGAGACTGAGCTAAATTCTGGGAGACAGCTGCAGGATAGTAGGAGAAGGAAAGGAAGTGAGGGAGAGATGTAGCAGTAGTTTCCAGTGAGGGCAGGGGTAGGGCTTCCGGGAGAGAGAGATGATTAAGGGTCAGTGTAGAAAGCATTGCTGTTTAATTGCTGTGTAAGTACACACTGCAATGACTTCATAAATTCCTTTATTAAAAATCTATATTGTAGGGCCTCCCTGGTGGCGCAAGGGGTTAAGTCTCAGCACTATGAAGCTATCCACTGCCACTGCAGCGCAGAGTTAGATACCGGCCAGGGAGCTGACCCACATGGTGCAGCAGACCTCTCCTGTTTCTCCCGCTGCTCCCCTCAGCAGTGTATTTCAGTAGATCCGCCTGTTCTGCTCCCCACTCTGGTGAATCCTCTCACCCCCCACACCTCTGGCCTGTACCCCAGTTCTGGTATGCATAAATAAATGAATCTTTAAAAAAATCTATATTGTCCATTCATGATTTGGGTGTTGGACTCTTATTATTCTGGGAAGATATGACTCATCTCTAGCCTAAAGGGAAGTAGAGGTAAGAACAGGGATATCCCCGATGACCCATTGACTAACAGGTTACAAAGGGACATAATATGGAAGTGGGTGCAGGACACCACTGCAGCCGCCCAAGCAAGAACTCTCAGTGACCTGACATAAGGCCACAGAGATAGATGCTAAGGAGTGAGGCATCCCAAGGAGATGAAATCATCGGACTTGAGGGTGGAGGGTGAAGACCAGGTTGATCCCCACATTCCTGGCTTAGGGAACTGGTCAGGCGGTGGTATCACTCTGTGATTGAGAATAAAGCAGAAGGAACAAACTTGCAGGGGAAGGGGCTGATCTTTGGCACTGGATGGTGATGAGTTCAGAATTGTGTGCAGGACATAAGGAGAACTGTGATGACTCTAGGCTCTCTGCGCCCTAGTAGAATTCCAGGTGATGGTAGATGGGGATTGGAGCCTGATACTTGAGATAAGACTGTCCTTCCTACAGGAGAAGCTTTCACTTGAAATACATGGCACTCAATAAAATTCGTCATCCTTGCCTTCAGATTGAATAGACTTTGACCTTGGCAGACTGCTAAGAGTTAATGCTTTTCCCACAGCAAGTTTTACTTCTATGAGTAGAGCAGTGACTAATAAAAAAAAAAATAAAACAATTAACACTGGGGATAAAACAGTCTGTGAACCTGCCTGTCTGGTTTTTTGCCTTTCCCTATGACATCAATCCCCTTTGGCATCCCAGGAAAATGTTTTCTTCTTTGTCAAGCTCAGTTAGGAGCTGCTCCCAGACCCTGGCCCTTGGGAGTGGCAGGCAGAAGCGGAAGTGATGGGGCAGTAGACCGTGAGTGGCAAAATGAGTCATCTTGGGGAAACTGGTCCAGGTTGGCAGGGAGAGCTGTGGGCTGGGTGGCTGTGGAATGTGCTTCTGGTCACAGCACCCTGGACCTCCCCATAGTTCTCTGCCACTGTATTTGTGTGATGGGGTAAAGGAAAACATATTCGGGCAAGCTGTGCAATAAAGAACTGATCCATGCAGGGAAGAAGGGGAGAGACAGCAGCAGAGCTAGGTTTGGAGAGAGTTTAGAATGGAGGAGCAGAGCGCTTTAGGGAAACCAGTGCCATGTGTAGGAGGCTGTGAACAGAAAGATGGGAAAGATAATTCAAGAAGATTTGCCATGTGTTGTGAATATTAGTCCCTTTGGTGTTTTCTTAAGAGACTGCAGAAAATCTTTAATGTTGTTTTTCAAGTATTTTTGAGTAATGAACCGATCTTTTCTTTGAAAGTGACCAAGCAGGTAGGAACAGAATGGGCCTGGTTTTATATCAGGTACATTAAAGGCAGTGAGCATATTGAATTTGTTATATTCTGAGATGAAGTCCACGAATAGTTTGTCATATCAGGGCTTGTTGTATGCGTGGGCTTCAGTGATCAGGGATACATGGGGTTCAGGCATCTGCTCCCTACTCCAGCCTGCAAAGCTGTAAACTTTTACATGTCAACAGAAGGTTCTTTATTCTGAGGAGAATATCCATGCAGTGCTGTCCAGTAGGACCCTGCACGATGATAGAAATGTTCTGTAGCTGGGTTCTATGTGGTAGCCAATAGCCACTTCCCATGTCGTTATTGGATACTTAAAATAGGCTACTGCAACTGAGAAACTGAACTTTTATTTATTTTTGAAATTGAACTTTTAATTGTATTTAATTTAATTAATATTTTTTATTATGCATAAAAGAACTGGGGTGTAGGCCAGAGGTGCTGGGGGTGAGAGGATTCACCAGACACAGAGTGGGAAGCAGAACAGGAGAATCTACTGAAATACACTGCTGAGGGGAGCAGCAGGAGAGACAGGAGAGGTCTGCTGTGCCATATGGGTCACCTCCCTGGCTGGGGATGGAACTCAAGCCGCTGTGGTGATAGCACAGACTTTACCCCTACACCACCAGAGAGGCCCTAATAGACTATTTTTAAAGAGCCCTAACTTTTTGGACTCAGATCAAGTTTGTACTAAGCAGATTAAAAAATTTTTTTGTTGTTGTTGAAATAACATTGATTTATAACATTGTGTGTTTCAGCTAAGCAGACTTTTGATGAACTGTGTCAATATAATTTGGTAACAGCATCTGAAAGGTAAACACACTTCTTATAACAAATATGGTAAATATCTGGAGCTGTTTAAAAAGTAAAAATAAATAAAGTGAGCCAAGAGCAAAAGAAGCTTCTAGGCACCTCAGCCCCTGCACTGACATGTGCATGGCACCTGCACTACTTCCATGTGGCTGGGGCTGGTGGTCCCCAAAGCCAGCCCATGGGCAGGGCTTCTGTGACTGTCACACTAACCAACATTCCCTGGAGCTAGGTAGCTGAGGATTGGTTTCTTGTGTTAATCCAGTCTGTCTTCCCTGGCACACTCCTTGGAAGTGCCTGCAGCAGACCAGGGTTTTCCACCTTGTGAAATGCTTTCACCCCCAGCTCCAAGAGCTCAGGGTTGTGTAAGTGGCAACTGTGACTTTGGTGGCCTCCGCACTTCTTGCCCACTTGACATTTTTCATTTATTCAACTGATATTTATTGAGCCACGGAACTGCCTGGCTCTCTGTGGGTTCCGGTAACACCACTGTGAGCTCTGTTCACGTACCACTCACAGGGAATTGAAAAGAGAATTGCAACAAATTGAGATAGGTGCTATGAAAAATACAGGGTGCTCTAGTCCTCCTCAACCCAGACTAAAAGGGGTGTTCAGGGAAGAAGTCTTGGATAGGCAGCTCTCTAAGTTGAGACCTGAAGAACTTGCTGATGTTAGGTAAATGAAGTGAAGAACATTCTAGATAAAAGGAAAAGTATATGCAAAGGAAACTGGGAGGACAAAAAAGAGCTGGTGCTTGGGGGATACTAAATAGCCCAGCACAGCTGGGGCCTGGGATGGGGGTGAGGGGTGTTCTTTCTTGCTCAAGAGCCATGGTCACTTCTGGTGAGATTTACTGATGTAAATCAGAGCCTGACTGGGTTAGATTATATGTGTAAGTCCTAAGTATTCCAGCTGCTCAGTGGAAATCAGTGTGAGTTGCCTTTACCACACAAATGTTTTTTGTATATTCCTGAATAGGATGATTGTAAAGGGGATGAGATGTTCAGATGGGGAATGGGGAGGAGAATATAGTCTCACAGTCTCCTAGGAGAGCTGTGAATAGCCAAAGGGTGCTTTGCTTGTTTGGAAGCCAGAAAGAAAGAGAGCCGGACAGGATCAAACAATGATCCCTCAAAACACTAGCATGTTTATTAATATTAACTATGAATCCCCTTCAAAATGGAAATGACCTCAAGGTCTACCCCGAAGAGACTTGTTACAGACCATGCAGATACTCAAGAGACCAAGTCCATTCATGCAGGTAGGAAATGAAATGGTCTGAAAGATATTCATGGAATGAGTACTGTGTGTACTGTGCGGGTGCTGTGTGGGAGACCCCAAGGCAGAGACAACGGATTGCACCTAGAGGGAGCCTATCTCCACACCCTTAGCTCGGCCCTTCATGATTTACCTCCGCCAGCCTCTCCTCATCTACTTCCCTCCAATTTGCTGTGTCTGCACTAGGTCTTTGCAGGGGCTACTTCTCCTTGGAACATTGATTCTCTCTCCATCTCTGCCTCCTCAAGATCTGTGTTCAGGCCTCTGACTAAGAGAGTTGGTGTTCAGTCATGCCACGACTTGTGTGACCCAAGTCCGGAACTTTCCTCCAGGTTTGTACCTCTGAGAGGCCTACTTATCCCCATTATACCTTTCATTTCCTCAAGAGTATTTTTTAAAGATTTATTTATTTATGCATACAAGAGCTGGGGTGTAGGCAGAGGTACAGGAGGTTGAGAGGATTCACTAGAGTAGGGAACAGAATAGACGGATCCACTGAAATACACTGCTGAGGGGAGCAGCAGGAGAGACAGGAGAGGTCTGCTGTGCTATGTGGGTAAGCTCCCTGGCTGGGGATCGAACTTGTGCTGCAGAGGCTGTGGATTGCTTCATAGTGAGGTGCTTAACCCCTTGCGCCACCAGGGAAGTCCCCAGTTGATTTGTTTAAGCACATTCTAGAATATTTTTATCAAGTTCTGTATGGCATCCATTGATATTTTAATTGAAATGGTGCTAATATCTATGTATTTACATATGGAAATTTTTCATTCTTACTATATTTAATCTTCCCTTCCAGAAAGTTGGCATTTTCATATGTTCATGTCTCTTTTTTTCTATTTTTCCTATGTGGCTTATAGTTTTTATATTTAATGAATTCTGTGTCTGTAACACTGTGTTAATACCAAGTGACTTCTTGTGTCTTTTTTTTTTTTAATTTTTTTTTTTTTAAAGATTTATTTATTTATTTATACAAGCACTGGGTACAGTCAGAAGTGCGGGAGGGTGAGAGAATTCCCCAGAGCCAGAAGGGGGAGCAGAGCAGGCAGAAGGACCGAAGCACACTGCTGAGGGGAGCAGCGGGTGGCAGGAGAGGTCTGCGTGCCATGTGGGACCCTCCTCCGGAGGCCGGGGAGCAGCCGGGGATCGAACCAACGCTGCAGAGACTACGGACAGCTTTGCAACCCAGCGCTCAACCGCTGCGCCACCGGGGAGGCCCTTTTTTTTTTTTTTTAATATCACCTCTGGTACCAAATGTGTTATTTTTCTTCGCCAATTCTCCCACACCAATAGTTCCATTCAGTTCGATTCAATTCTGACACTAACTACTCAGAGTTAGTGCAGACCCCCACAGATTAAGGACTCAATCCCCTGAGATGATCCCCACCTCAGAAACTGGCTACAGCTTGGGAGGTTGCCAGTCTTCCCACACTTGTTCCCCACTAATGAAAATCAGTGAGGGGATAATACCCACAGCCCCTCCTCAGATTTGACACTCTGCTAGAATGATCCACAGAACTCACAAAACCACTTCATTTTCATTTAATGGTTAACTGCAAAGACTACAACCCAGAAACAGTGAAATGGATGAGATACACAGGACAAGGCATGGGGGGGGGCAGGAGCCTCCACACTCTCAGGGCAGGCCACCCACCCAGCTCACCATGTCCCTGTGTGTCCCAGCCCAGAAGCTCTTCAAATCTTGTTCAGGAGTTTAAAACCCAAACTACGGCTCCCTCCTTCTCCTCAGAAGTTGGGGGTTGAGGTGGAAATCTCATGTATGTCTTTTGGGTAAAATATGTAATTGAATTTACTTCTCTTTTGCTAATCTGTTTTTGGTCAGTTTAATTCATAGACCTCCCCCACCACCCCGCCACTGAACCAAAGAGGGAACCATTTCCCCCTCATCCCGCACTATCAGCAAACTGCTTCTAAAACTGACATGGAAAAGCAAAGGTACTAGACATAGCCAAAACAATTCTGAAAAAGAATGAAGTCAGAGGACTCATATTACCACCAATTTTGACTTACTATAAAGTCATAGTAAACAAGACAGGGGGGTATTGGTGTAAGGATAAACATACAGATCAAAGTAACAGATAGAGATCCCCAAAGTACTCAAAAATACAGTGAACTGGTTTTTGACAAAGGTTCAAAGGCAAGTCAATGGGAAAAGGACAAACTTCTTTAGGACTTGAATTGGAACCACTGGAGGGTTTTGAGTAGAGAAGAATCACTATTACTTGGAATTTTGGTCTGTTTATTTGAGTTGGTTTCTAAAAGCTCACTACTTGGTAACGAATAGTCTACAGGACAGCATTGGTGGGTGGTCCACTAAATGCTGTTGAAATTACTGCATGGAAAATGTGGGGTTTGGACTAGGTCATAACAATAGAGGTAAGAAGTGGTCAGTTGGAGACATGTTGCAAGACTGAGCTGACAGAATTTGCTGATGGGTTTGATGTGAAGTGTGAAGGACACATTTAGGAATCAAAGGAAACTTGCTTGCTGATTTTTTTCCCTGAGCACCTAGAAGAATGGAGGTGCTTTTTTCAGAGTTGAGGAATGCGGCTCCAGGATAAGCAGTTTGGGATCCAAGCAGGGCTATTTTGGACATGTTGGGTTTGAAATACCTATTAGACATGCCAGAGGCATTTCAAATAGGACTTAGAATGTGGGCTAAGCGTTCAGGAGAGACGTCTGAAGTTGAAGTAGAGCTTGGGAGTTGCAATAGGCTAAATGTTTGTGTATCCCAACATTTGTATGTTGAAACCTGCCTCCCCAATGGGATGGTAGTAGGAGGTGAGGCCTTTGGGAGGGGATACGGTCCCCTTTGTGAATGGAATGAGCACCCTCCTAAAAGAGACCACAGAGAGCTGCCTCGCTCCTTCCACTCTCTGCGGACAATGCAAGAAGAGGCCTGCCTGTGAAACAAGCAGCAGGCTCCAACTAGACCTCCCTGCACTTCCTGGCACCCTGATCTTGGACTTCTGACTTCCAGGACTGTGAGACATAAAATTCTGTTGTTTATAAGCCATCCAGGCCATGGCATTCTGTTCTAGCAGCATGAACAGCAAGCAGTCATGATCAGAGATGGTATTTATTTAAAGCCACAAAAATAGAGACTATGAGAAACTGAGGAGCAGTCGCCAGTGAGATAGAAGAAGACCTGGGAGAGGCCTGGGGATCCTGGGAGCCAAGCAGAGAATGTTCTTCAGAGAGGAAAATAGCAACAGGGAAAAATACATCAGTGAAGGAGGTTGAGAACTGCTCACTGATGACTTTGATATGTTGTAATGGTGGAGTGGATTGAAGAGAGAACGGAGGTGTCTTGTTTTGGGCTGCGATAACAAAACACCATAGACTGGATGACTTACTGATAACAGAAGGCTGTTTCTCACAGTTCTGAATCAGAGACAGTGAGTTCAGAAAACTCTGGAGGAGGCTGAGATGGGATAGTAGCTGGAAGAGAATGTATAGTCAAGGGAGTCGTATTTTAGGGATGGAGCATGTTCCGGCTTGTTTACACCCTAATGGGAATAATCCGGTAGAATAATCAAGGGAAACTGATGATACAGGAGAGGAAGCAAGGACTGAGGATCGCAGCAGTGAGAGGAGATGGTCTGAGGTAGGAGCTCTGTTTTCTGCATGGTGACTGGAGGGGAGACAGAGCGCTTGCACACAGACATGGGTGCGTGGGTAGGGGTGGTGCTGGAATTGTAGGGAAGTCGGCTAAAAGAATGAAGTGGATCTATGTGGCATCACACAGAAAACCCAGATTCATCCCATTTTGGTAAAAATGAGATAAAAAATTATTATATATATATATATTTGAAAGATCTCATTTTAGCCATTTTTATCTTTGAGTTGTAAAATTGCCAAGAATTTTCTTTGCCTGATTCTAAATTTCTGCAGTCTTTGACTTTGATATTGAATAACTGTGACTTGTGAAAGTAGAATAAAACAAATTATTTTTAACTTTGAAAGATTCCATCAGAACAAAGCTGTGAGATAAGAGCAAATATATATCAGTCTTTGCTGTGCCCCCCGCTCCTTTCCTGGCACAGAGCTCCCCAAACCCTTGTAATTTCCTAAGCAATAAAAGCACTAGGAGTATCTCTTATTTAAACATTTATCTTTGGCCCCATCCCTGACACTCATAAATTTATAAGTGTTAGGAGCGCCGGCAGCATCTTTTGTTCTAATGATGTGTTTCTGGATGGAGAGTGGTTGGGGGCTGGATGGAGAATGGTCATGAAAAACATCAAACCATGATTAGAAGTTTGGAATTTTCAGCCCCACCCCCATCCTCTAGAAAAGGGAGAGGGGCTAGAAATGGAGTTTATAATTATATATATATATTTTTTTTTTGGGGGGGGTAGTTTTTCTTTCTTTTGAGTTTATAATTGATGGTGTTTGTGTGAGGAAGACTTCCCAGGGAGTCTGCAGGAAGTTGCTTCCAGGTGGGTAAAGATATCCACACCAGGAGAGTGATGCACCCCAACCCCACAGGGACAGGAACTCCTATCTCCAGACCTCGCCCATGTATCTCTTAATCTGTATTCTTTTTTTTTTTTAAAGATTTATTTATTTATTTATTTATTTATTTATTTATTTATATAAGCACTGGGTACAGTCAGAGACGTGGGAGGGTTAGAGAATTCACCCAAGCCAGAGCGGGGAGCAGAGCAGGCAGAAGGACCGAAGTACACTGCTGAGGGGAGCAGTGGGCGGCAGGAGAGGTCTGCGCACCATGTGGGACCCTCTGGTGCTGCAGAGGCTGCGGGCAGCTTCGCAACCCAGCGCTCAACAGCTGCGCCACCGGGGAGGCCCTCTTCATCTGTATTCTTTATTGTGTCCTTTAATAAACTGGTGAATGTGTTTCCCTGAGTTTCTCTGAGCTGCTCTAGCAAAAATGAATGGAACCCAAGGAGGGGGTCTTTGGAACCTCCAATTTGTAATAGTTGGTCAGATCAGATCAGCTTGGTGGTAACCTGGGCTGTGATTGGTGTCTGAAGTATGTGGGTGGGAGGTTAGGGGGCAAAATTGTGCACCTGAGCCCTTCACCCAGGGGATCTGATACTGTTTCCAAGTAGATGGCATCAGGATTGAGCTCCATTGTAGAATGCTCCTGGTGTTGTAGAGAATGACTTGGTGTGGGTGGGGGGTTGAAAACCGAAACACATTTGGTGGCCAAAGTGTTCTGTGTCAAGGTAAGGGAGACACGGGAGAAACCCATAGGAGAGAAGAAGTGGATTTCCCCTTATTGACTTCCAGGACTATGAGACATAAAATTCTGTTGTTTATATCCAGGCTATGGCATTCTGTTCTAGCAGCATGAACAGCAAGCGTCATGAATAGAGAGATGGTATTTAAAGCCATGAAAACAGAGACTCTGAGGGCCTCCCTGGTGGTGCAGGCAGTTGAGCCCTGTGCTATGAAACTGTCCACAGCCTCTGCAGCGCAGGCTCGATCCCAGCCAGCTGGCGAGGATCCCTCATAGTGACAGACCTCTCCTGTCTCTTCCACTGCTCCCCTCAGCAGTGTGTTTCATCAGTCTGCCTGTTCTGTTCCCCACTCTGTCTCTGGTGAATCCTCTCACCCTCCCATGCATCTGGCCTGTACCCTGGTTCTTGTGTAAATAAATAAATCTTTAAAAAAAAAATAGAGACTATGAGACGCTGAGAAGCAGTTGCCAGTGAGATAGGAGAAGAACTGGGAAAACTGAGTTTTTCTTTACAAAAGCACTGTTACAATCCTGAAGAACTGGAAACAACCTAAGTGTCCAATGACAAAGGATTGCTTAAAAAGTGTTATGGTTGGGAAAAAGTTTTGGATGGACTTTTAAAAAGTTACTGAAAAATTATGTTTTAGAAGGTTATTGAGTGACATAGAAAGGTAACAAAATGATACATCCGGTGTGATAGGTATGTGAATATGGGTATACATAGAAAAAAAGGCCATATATTTAGGGCAAAATATTAATAAGGGTGGCGCAAGGTGTTGGGCACAGCACTGTGAGGCTGTCCACAGCCTCTGCAGCATGAGTTTGAGCCCCGGCCAGCCAGGGAACTACCCACGTGACATAGCAGACCTCTCCTGTCTCTCCTGCTGCTCCCCTCAGCAGTGTATTTCAGTAAATCTGCCTGTTCTGCTCCTCACTCTGTCTCTGGTGAATCTCCTCACCCCCCGCCCCTTGCACCTCTGGCCTGAACCCCAGTTCTTGTATGCATAAATAAATCTTTTCAAGAAACAAAACAAATATTAATAATAGTTATCTCTGTACAGTTAATATATAGAATTTAGTCTTTGTGTTCCTACTATCTTCTACTATGTACAGCTATTATTTTTGTCATTTTCAATAAAAAATTGGGTCCCAGGAAAGAAAGCCGAATTAGTTAAAAACTCCATAAATATTTTATGCAGGTAGTGGCCGTGACATCAAGACTGAGAACAGCTGTAGCCGGTTGCACTAATTATATTATTTTACTTTATAGCCTGGCAGTAAAGTTCCCATAAATCCAAGAGGCTATTTTATATGAACTCAAATGGAAAATGCTCACAGAAGCTCTGGCTAGAAACACCTGGCACCCCTGCTAATGAAATAATTCCTTGGGAGCTTCTGGGGGAAGTGGCTGCTGGAAGGAACTAATTTTTTTTTTAAAGATTTATTCATGCATACAAGAGCTGGTGTGCAGGCCAAAGGTGCAGGGGGGTGAAAGGATTCAACAGAGAAAAAGTGGGGAGCAGAACAGGCAGATCTACCGAAATATACTGCTGAGGGGAGCAGCGGGCAAGACAGGAGAGGTCTGCTGCGCCATGTGGGTTGCTCCCTGGCCTACCAGGGATTGAACTAATGTTGCAGTGGCTGGTGATAGCTTGATAGCACTGACTTTAACCCCTGTGCCACCAGGGAGGCCCCTGGACAGAACTGATTTTTACATTCAGCCTTAAGCTCTGGCTTTGAGACCCAGATGACAAGTGTGGGACAACCAAGGAATCTGCTCTGAGAGAGAACGACAACTTCTTTGCGTGTCCACTGCCCCAGACAGAACTGTGTCTCGACATGCAAGTGTTTAAATAGAAAAGGTGGAAACTGAGGCAGCGCCCCCACCACACACACACACACTCCCTCTGGTCACATGAGCTCCCACCTATAACCATTCAGTGTCCTAGTGGTCTCAGGACAGACTCCAGGTGTCCCAACCAGGCTCAAAGGGTAAAGGTCCAGTTGCTGCAGACCACCGCTCCAGCCTCCTTTCTCCCATACTTCCCCAGATTAGTCTCTGTAGCCAAGTTGGCCTCCCTTCAGCTGTCAACCTCCCTCTAGCCTCCGGGCATTTGAAGTTGCTATTCCTTCCACGCAGAAAGCTCCTTGCCCCTCCCTTTAGCCTAGTTTCTGGCTCCTTTAGATTGCTGCTCCAATGTGACTTCTCAGAAAATCCTTCCCTACCTTCCAGGTTAGGGCAGAGTCCTCATTAATAGCTCTCAAACCAACTTGTCCTCCATTGTTGCATTTCTTAGAACTGTAAACAAATCCCCCCATGCATCTTATTTAATGTCTGCTTCTACCACACGCAAAATGTAAACTCCGCGAGGACAGGATTCATGTCTGACTTGCTCCCTTCTGTGTCTCTAGTGCTTGGATGGGGGCCTTGTACCAAGCAGGTGCTCAGTAGGTGTCTGTTGAAAAACTGATGGGTGACTTAAGAAGCAGGAGAGGAACTCTCAATGTTTATTTTTTAAGTGGCCAAAGCACTTAGGCAGGAAAAATTAAATAAGTATTAAAACTTTACTGGGCAGGAGTTGAGGGGTATACATCTCTGTAAGATCACATACCTCAGGACCTGGCCCACAGAGAAAGTCAGAATGTTGCTGGCTGAATAAACATTACCTCTTCCATCTACACCTACTCCTCCCTCAGCGGTGATCTCATCCAGTCCCCTGGCTTTAAATGTCATCTTAAGTTGATGACTCCCCAAATTATAGCTCTAGTCTGGACTTCTTCCCAGGACTCATATATCTAACTGCATATTTGACACTGCCAAATGTTTCATGTGTAACTGCCTCTCAAACTTAACATGGCCAAAGCAACTTTTTTGCTTGCTTCTGTTATAGCCAGCCTTCCCCACCTCAACCCATTCTTCTCATTGTTCAGGCTACAAGTCTTGGAGTTTTGGTTGACTCCTCTTTCTCACATCCTGCATTTAATTAATAATCAAATCTGTCACCTCCATCTTCAGAATCCAGAAACTGACCTCTTCTGATTATACTTCTGCCACTTTTGTCCAGTCCATGCCATCATCATCTCTTGCCTGGACTGCTGCAGCAGCCTCTGTATGGCCCCCTGTACACTATCCTCTACCCAGTAGCTGGGTCATCAATTCTTATTTATTTATTTATTTTTAAATCACATCACATTGTGTTTTGATCAAACCATTTTATTTTATTTTATTTTTTTAAAGATTCATTTATTTATTATTTATACAAGCACTGGGTGCAGTCAGAAGCACGGGAAGGTGAGAGAATTCACCAGAGCCAGAGCGGGGAGCAGAGCAGGCAGAAGGACCGAAGTACACTGCTGAGGGGAACAGCGGGCGGCAAGAGAGGTCTGCGCGCCATGTGGGACCCTCGCTGGCAGCCGAGGATTAAACCAGTGCTGCAGAGGCTGAGGGCAGCTTTGCAACCCAGCGCTTAACTGCTACCACCGGGGAGGCCGGGTCATCAATTCTTGACTCAAATGGTGTCTTCTCAGGGAGACCTGCCTGGAAACCTCTATTTAAGACAAGTCCCCTTATCCTGTCAGTCTTAGTACTCTTATTCTACTTTATTTTTATCCAGACACTTACCAGGGTCTGACATATTTTTGCTTGTTTGTTATTATTCTCCTGCTGGAATATAAGTTCCCTGAAGAGATGACTTAGTCTCTTTCTCTTGTGCATCTCTAGCTGGGTTCTGATCACCAATTACAATGTGTGTTTATGTCTGGACACAAGCTGGGAGTCCTATAATTCAACTCAGGTCTGACACTATTTACCTGAAGATAACATCAAATTCCACAGGTGAGGAGTTCAGTCCTACAAGACTGCCCCCCTACCCTGCATCACAGCACAGACTTCAGACAAATGCCTGTTGCAAGCCCAGGTTGTTAACTGTACTTGTGACCAACCAGATATAAACCAGATATTCCCATGATCCCTCCTCCTTGGGTTTGATTAATTGGCTAGAGTGACTTAGAGAACTCAGAAGAACATTTCACTTACTAGATCACCAAGTATATATTGCTTATTAAGTCACATTACAACCCCCAGCACCCAGAGAAGTGACACCCAGTTCTCACTCAGAAATCTCTCAGCAATCATGAGTGAAGATCTGAATGAACTCAACTTCTGGAGAGTCCCAGTGAGTGATTAAGAATGGAGATATCAGAGATCAGATAGCAAGGATCTGTTGTTTTGTCTGGGGCCCTACAATAATTGAGATTTAACTCGGGGGGCCTTTTTGCACATAGTTAGAGTGACACTAAGGTCACCTGAAGAGTCAGAAGGAGCTCCTTAGTGCCTGGATTAGACTCAGGTCCTTACCTTTAGTCCATGCCGGAGAGAGTCTGATCTGTGATTACTAGACATCCCATCCCTTTGTCTATGAGCAGGCCTCCCTGCCTTGTGGTCTTTACATGGGGCTGTCCATCGGGGGTCAGAGACATTTAGAATCAGTCCAAATTGTTTAGGGCAATGATTCTAAACCTAGGGACAGTTTCACACTCCAGAGGATACTTGGCACTATCTGCAGATATCTTTAGTTGGCAACTAGACATGAGATGTGATTGGCATCTAGTGGGTAGAAGCTAGGGATGCTGTTAAACATCTTCCAAAGCACAGCATGCCCTGCCCCCACTCCCCTGCCCCTACCCCCCGCAACAAAAGACTTTCTGGGCTAAAATGTCAACAGTTCCAAAGCTGTAGCATCCTGGTTTAGAGTAACATTAGAGAAAACATTAGTAGCTAGCATTTTTTAAAATATACTTTTTTAAAAAAGGCTTTCCATACACTTTTTTTTTTAAAAGATTTATTTATGTATACAAGAGCTGGGGTACAAGCCAGAGATGCAGGGGGTGAGAGGATTCACCAGAGACAGAGCAGGGAACAGAACAGGCAGACTGACTGAAATACACTGCTGAGGGGAGCAACGGGCGAGTCAGGAGAGGTCTGCTGCACCATGTGGGTTGCTCCTGGCTGGCCAGGGATCAAACTCGTGCTGCAGAGGCTGCGGATTGCTTTGTAGTGCGGTGCTTAACCCTTTTGCACCACCAGGGAAGCCCCTCCATACAGTCTTAATCCCCAAATTGTCACTGAGAAATAAGGACTGCTGTAACCCCTATTTTACAAGAGAGGAAACTGATGCTCAGGGGGATGGACTCACTCACTTAAGGCCACACACCTTAGTAGGGCCAGAGTCGGGATGTACACGTAGGTCTGCCTGGCTCCAGAGTCTACTTGTAGCTTCTGCTCTGGGTTACTACGCCCACTGATTGGGAGCTAAGGGGGTCTGAATAGGTCTCCCTGGATGTGCCTGAATTTATCTGCTGCCCCCATGGACAGGAGGCTGAGCATTAAGCCCTCAGAGTTATCTGTTCACTGAGGTGAGTCTTGGCTATTCTCCAGAGGGGAGATTTTCCTTCCCTGAGTTGCCCCAGCCTGTGTGGCCTCACTCACCCAACACTGCAGTACAGTATTTGGCTCCAAAGCTTAGTTCCCACGCCAGCCCCCAGCTAGTGCCAGTCCTTCTCCATGGGGAGGAAGTTTCTGGATTGAGACATAGACCTTGCACTCTCTCTCAACGGGCTCCTCCTTTCTGTGCAGGGATCTTTGATTCAACTCTGAAGCCTGCATCTCTGAAGCCACATCTCCTCACACTTCCTTTCAAGTAAGGGAGGGCTGGAGTTGCTATACTGCTGACAAACTTCATGATCCAAGAAAAACTGAAGACCCCAGAAAATCTTAAAAAGTGATTGCTGGACAGGACTGGGCATAGCACATCCTGGGCCAGTGGCAGGATGGAGGTGGAGCAGGCTGTGGTCCTGTCTAGCCTGTTTGCAGAAGGGTAGGGTTCTGAATCTGGCAAGGAATACCTGTCGGCTTCTGAACACCCCAAAGGGCTTCCAGAAGACCCCGAGAAAGTCTGGTTTCAGAGTCTAGGGTCTCAGAAATTTTGCTTCCCGCTGTTTATAAATTCCAGTAAGAATAATAGAAAGAAGAACAGAAAATGCATGTTTTCAGGCTCAGCAAGTTTTTCAAGCAAACTTAGCAACTGAGAGTGGAATATCGTCAGATGGGCCAATAAGGTGGGCCCTGGTGAGGAACCTTGCATTCATTCCAGGGGCTTGGGTTATTCTAGAGCAGTTCTTTTTTTTTTTTTTTTTAAAGATTTTATTTATTTATGCATACAAGAGCTGGGGTACGAGCCAGAGATGCAGGGGTTGGGTGAGAGGACTCACCAGAGACAGAGTGGGGAGAGAACAGGCAGACTGACTGAAATACACTGCTGAGGGGAGCAGCGGGCGAGACAGGAGAGGTCTGCTGCGCCATGTGGGTTGCTCCCTGGCTGGCCAGGGATCAAACTTGTGCTGCAGAGGTTGCGGATTGCTTCATAGTGAGGTGCTTAACCCCTTGCGCCACCAGAGAGGCTCTGTTCTTTTTTTTTTTTTAAAGATTTATTTTATTTATTTATGCATACAAGAACTGGGATGTAAGCCAAAGTGTGGGGGGTGGTGAGAGGATTCACCAGAGACAGAGTGAGGAGCAGAACAGGCAGATTGACTGAAATACACTGCTGAGGGGAGCAGTGGGAGAGACAGGAGAGGTCTGCTGCGCCTTGTGAGTCAGTTCCCTGGCAGGGGATCAAACTCATGTTGCAGTGGCTGCAGATAGCTTCATGGTGCTGTGTATTAAGCCCTTGCGCCAGGAGGGAGGCCCCTGGTGTTTTGTTTTTTGTTGTTTGCATAGAAGAACTAGGGTGTAGACCAGAGGTGCAGGGGGTGAGAGGATTCACCAGAGACAGAGTGGGAAGCAGAACAGGCTGATTTACTGAAATACAGTGCTAAGGGGAGCAGCGGGAGAGACAGGAGGGGTCTCCTGGGCCATAGGTGGGTTGGCTCCCTGACTGGGGATCGAACTGTGGCCTTAGCAGTGATAGTGCTAAAACTTAACCCCTAGCCCACCAGGGAGACCTTCCTCCCTGCTATTAATCAGAACATCAGCATTATTTTCAGGCAGTGCAGGCATCTTGGTCCTGTCCCCATTCATTCATGCAGCATTTATTCAGCAAATGTCACACGCCAAGTAGCATAGGCCACGCTCCATTTACTTCCAGAAAGTATGAAATCTCTAGCACCTAAGATAAGCCAACCTGTCTAATGGAAAGAATACTAGATTTGGAACCAGACCAGATCGTAGAAATCTGGCTCCCTAACTAACTTGCTGTGTAATCAGGCAGAACCCTTCCCTTCTGTGGTATCTGTTTTCTGGCACCACTTTTGGTATCTGTGTGTGTGTGTGTGTGTGTGTGTGTTTCTGACATCAAATACTTATTTAAACTGGGTGTCCAACAATTTAATTCTGACATTGACTCCCAGGCGAAGGATTCATTCCTACAAATCTGCCTCCACTTCAGATACCTGCTGCAAATAGGGTTCTCAACCTATGCTCACTTTGCCCTGTTGACTACAAATACAGGGGTTTCCATGCCTGCCTTCTCAGTCTTGATGAGTCGCTAGAATGATTCAAACAACTTAAGAAAATACTCTACTTATTATTATTGCAGATTTACTATAAAGGACACAACTCAGAAAGAGCCAAATGGAAGAGATGCTTAAGGCAAGGTGTTGGGGGTGAGGGGTGACAGAGATTCCATGTCCTCTTGGGGTGCTCCACCCTCACAACACCTATTGTTCTAGAGTTTTTTTAAAAAAGATTTATTCATTTATGCATGTAAGAACTGGGGTAGAGGCCAGAGGTTTGGGGGGGGGAGGCTTGAGAGGAGTCACCAGAGACAGAGCGGGGAACAGAATGGGCAGATTGACTGAAACACACTGCTGAGGGGAGCACCAGGTGAGGCAGGAGGGGTCTGCCTAGCCATGTGGGTCAGCTCCCTGGCTGGGGATCGAACTCATGCTGCAGCTGGCTTCATAGCTTCATAGCTGCAACTTAACCCCTTGCGCCACCAGGGAGCCCCCTGTTCTACAGTTTTTATGGAGATCTTACTTCATAGGTATGACCACATGTGATTGGACTCAATCTCCAGCTCCTCTGCCCTCCCAGCAGGTTGGGAGGTAGGGAAAGTGAGAAAAGGGGACATGATGGAGGTAGGGGACTGAAAACTTCAATCCTCTAATCACATGGTTGGTTTCTCATTAGCTTTCTCATTAGATCATTAGCCTTCTCCCCCACAGAGTCACCTCTGGTGTAGTTCATTGGGGTTTATTATGAATAACAAAAGTCATGCTGGAAATTCCAAGGATTTTAAGAGCTTTGCCAGAAACCCTAGACAAAAACCGTATATACATTTCTCATTATATTGTATCTTCTCCAAGTCTATTTTCTAGTTTCAAAAAGAGGGTATTCAACAGGATAAGAGGTTGCAAACTGGAGGCCCATAGCCATTATCTTGACTGCACTGTGTTTTTAAAAATGAATTTGTGACTGGGCCTCCCTGGTGGCGCAGGGGTTAAGATGCAACCTATGAAGCAATCCAGGGAGAAACCCACATGGCGGGACAGACCTCTCCTGTCTCGCCCGCTGCTCCCCTCAGCAATGTATTTTGTAAGTCTGCCTGTTCTGTTCCCTACTCTGTCTCTGGTGAATCCTCTCACCCTCCCGTGCATCTCTGGCCTGTACCCCAAATCTTGTATAAAAATAAATAAATCTTAAAAAAAAATGAATTTGTGACTGATATTTTAAGATGGCATTTCCTACAAAAATAATCCAGATTTCTGATCTCTCTTGAAAATCAGAAGATTTTTTAAAAAGATTTATTTACTTATGCATACAAGAACTAGGGTACAGGCCAGAGGTGTGGGGGGGTGAGAGGATTCACCAGAGACAGAGTGGGGAACAGAGCAGACAGACTGGCTGAAATACACTGCTGAGGGGAGCAGCGGGTGAGTCAGGAGAGGTCTGCTGTGCCATGCGGGTTGCTCCCTGGCTGGCTGGGGATTGAACTCGAGCTGCAGTGGCTGTGGATAGCTTCATAGTTTGCGTTTAAACGCAGAAAGATTTTTACAACCAACCCTTAAATGCCTATACTGTGTTTGAACTTCCATTAAGTTATCAGGCTAATCATGTAGCCAGAAATTTTGTTTACATTTCTGCATTTTTCTTATTGACTACCCACTGTCATTTACCTAGAGCCCCTTACAACAATTTGACCAGGCACAGGCATAAAATGCCAAAAAATAGGTGGAAATAAGTGCTGCCAGGGAGGCCTGAAAATTAGAAGATTTAGCAACTCCAGGTCAGCATTCCCAAATGCTGAGATCTGCTTGGAATCTTTAAAAGGGCTTTTCTATTTGCGACAGTCCCTGTCACTCCCTATCACCAGCTACTTCACCTTATTCATAACACATGTGTGCCTGGCTCTTATATTTCTGACATGCTTTCAAACCCACAAATCTATGATATGATACTGGAAGGATTATGTTACTGTTCCTTGAGGATGGTCTGTAACTGATTCTAGGTGCCGTTTTCAAGCATCCAAATGCTGCACATTACAAGTCTCTGATAATTAGGGGATATGCATTGCCTGTTTCACTGTGGGATGGATAGATAGGAAATGAGAAATGAATCTGTACAAATAAGTGCTAAAAGAATGAAAAAGGCCAAAAGGTTTTGGTTCCTAGAAATAGTTCTCCCAGAGTCTTTGGGGTTAAACATAGGCCAGAAAAGCATGGGTTTCTGATAGCACCTTTTCACATTTATTTTATATATTTCCATTGTTTTCTTTTTTCTTTTTTTTTTTTTTTTGGTTTTTCTTTCACATTTAAAGAAAATAATCGGGTCAAGAGCTGGTTGAGATGAGCAGTACAAATACAGGCGCTGCCAGGGAAGACAGGTGCTACCCAGCAGAAAAACCTTAAATAGGCATTTATGCAACAAAATTCTGTGATCTGTTAGAAAACCACATCATCCCATTTCAAGCTCTTTTTCTTCAAAGCTATACATTAAAAAAAAAAAAAAGCACTCTGTCAACTTTTACGGTGATACTGAAGTTAAGAGAATGGATTTTAGAGTCATCTAGACCTAAAACTTATTCATTAACAGTGTGACCTCATGAAAGTTAATTTGCTAGCCTGAGAAATGGGGATATAATATGATACTTATAATTCAATGCCTACTTAATTCAATGCATACTACAGGGCACACATTGAATTAGATACTGAGGATGTATTAGTGAGTAACACAGGCAGGGACAACATGCAGTGTGTTTATCTGTTAAAACAGACAGGGATAGACAATAGCCAAACAAGTAAATGCATGAGCTAATTACTGAAGGAAAAAATAGGCCAGCACATTGGAGGAATAAGGTATTGCAGAGTAAATGATGGGTGGGGGCAGAGGGCAAGCAGAGATGGGAGTTTTGGGAGGGTGGCATTTGAGCTGAAATCTAATCTAGGAGACAGTTTTGTCAAGAAGAAGGTAGGAGGAGAAGGATCCCAGGCACAGCTGTTGTGAGGAATAACTGAGGGGATGCAAAGTACTCGGTAGCAAGCAACCACTCAAGCAGCTACTCTCAGCTCTTTCTTGGCCAAACAAGAAGTTGGCCAAGTCATAGATCAGAGGGACACACACACACACACACACACTCTCATGTAAAAAAGAAAAGGCTCTTGAGCCTCCCTAGTAGAGTAAGGGTTAAGTCTCAGCACTATCAAGCTATTGCCAGGACACTGACTCATGAGGCACAGCAGACCTCTCCTCATCTCCCCTCAGCAGAGTATTTCAGTAGATCTGCCTGTTCTGCTCCCCACTCTGTCTCTGGTAAATCCTCTTACCCCCCACACATCTGACCTAGACTCCAGTTCTTGTATGTGTAAGTAAATAAAAAAAATTTTTTTCAAAAAGAAAAAGCCCTTGAGATTCTAGTATCATCAGTTGATTCCACAGCTCTGAATCTTACACCCAAGCCAGGTATAAGCGATAACCCAGGCTCACACCTGTTGCCAATCCAACTTCTTCCTCAGAACCAATACCACGTGTAGCCATTTTAACTCTTCAAACTCATAATCCCACCATTGGAAACCTAAAGCTGGGAAAATTTCTTAATTTGATTTAATTGATATGCATACTCTGTTGTACCAGAGGTTCTCATTATTTCCACTTATTTTTTGGCATTTTATGCCTGTTCCTGGTCAAATTGTTGTAAGGGGCTCTAGGTTAATGACAGTGGGTAGTCAATAAGAAAAATGCAGAAATGTAAACAAAATTTCTGGCTACATGATTAGCCTGATAACTTAATGGAAGTTCAAACACAGTATAGGCATTTAAGGGTTGGTTGTAAAAATCTTTCTGTGACTCTTGGGGCAGTTCCATAAGCTAATAGTTATTGATAAGATTCTCTGGGCACTTACTACAATCTGAACCACATCTTGTTCTGAGAACTCCAAATACATCTGTTCCTTTAATACTCCCAACATGCCAAAGAAGTGGTTTCTTTTCGTCCTGCTTTACAGATAAGAAAATGGAGGTTCAAAAAGCTAGTAAATGATAGTGCTGGGATATAAATCCAGATTTAATCCTGTTCCCCACTCCCCACCCCCAAGACCTTGCTTTTTTAACCACTTAAGTGATGCGTAGGCTCTCTAAACCAGAGGAAACACCTCTGAGGGACACCTTTCTGTCCATTAGGGCACCTCCACCCATCAGAGAAATCCCCAACCAAGAAACTCCCACACTGGAAAGACTGCCTCACCTGAGTAGAAAACCCCACCCAGGCCACACACCCAAAGCTGCCCAGAGTGCCCTCACCCCCTTCAAAGAGGTATGGATTGCCTGGCAGAGACCTCAGGAATTAACCTCTTAATTCATGAGGAAACCCTCTCTCATTTCTGATGAGCTCCTTCTCCCCCAATATTCACATGACTGGCTGTATAAACTGTGGGGCTGTAGGGTCAGGAATGACACTGAACAGGTTTTCTATAATCCAGCAGACCAGGTAAAGGAGGAGTCAGAGTCCTCAGTGGTTTTTTGCAGGTTTTTTTATTTAGATTACCAGGTACACAGCAGGCAGGGGGGCTGGGAGCAGGTCTTCACTCTGGGCTCTCCAGCCTTCTCTCAGCTTCTGTTCGTTCTTGGCTTCTACTGGCGTCCTCATGACTCCGCCCTTAAAAGCCCAGTCTTAGCCCAGGTGAATCCCATCTACCTATGCCCACACCCTCCTCCAGGCACCCGCCATCAGGCATGCATTCAGGACCTCAAGGATCCATCATCTATCCTGATGGCCGGAGGACAGAAAAGCCTGACATTTTTTCCTTACCCTTCAGGGGCCCAACGCAAAATAAAAATGTGGGGTTCTTTGTTTAAAGAAAGAATTTGGGGCCTCCCTGTTGATGCGGGCGTTAATGACACAGTGCTATCAAGCTATTGCCAGCTGCTGCAGCACGAGTTCGAGTTCCGTCTCAGCCGGCCAGGGAGCAACCCACAAGGCGCAGCACACCTCAGCAGTTCCTTCTGTAGCTCTGTCTGTTCTTTCTGCTCTCTCTGGTGAATCCTGTCACGCACACACACACCCTGCCACCTCTGGTCTACACCCCAGTTCGTGTGTGCATAAATAAATCTTTATTAAAAAATAAAAAATAATTTGAAGAATGAGATTGCAGAGACTGCATTGCTCCATTGTTCATGAAGCCGGCCCTGCTTCAGAGATACCCTTTGAGTGAAGGAATTGGCCACTTAGGTCAGAATCCCTAAATCCAAACCTGGGGTGTTGTGGGGGGGGGATATATAAACGTGGGGATGGTCGCCCAACTTCCTAAGACTATCAATACTGGAAAACACACCCTGGGAAAAACTGCGTAAATTTGGAAACACTTGGCTTGGGCAGAAGTTCCCCCATACCCGCGCTGGCTTTTGGGTGGTCCTAGCCACCCCGCCCGGGCTCCACCTTCCGAGTAAGGTGGCCGCCGGGCGTGCGGCCCGTTGCCGTGGCAACCGACGCCGCGAGCGGTGCATTGTGGTCTGCAACAAAATGCAGGAGAAAGATCCTGAGGGAACCATTGAGTTCCCGGACCAATGAAAGCGTCCCGGGGCCTGCCTCAAGCCAATAGGAACGTCCGGCGGGGGGCGGGGTCGGCGGACTGGGCGGGGCCTAGGCACTAGGCGGCGGCGGCTGGCGTGGGGCTGCTTAGATGCGCCACGGCTTCGGTAGCGACGCGGCCTCTCGCCTGGTCTGAGCCTCGCCAGCCCCTCCCCAGGAGACCGTTGCAGCCCCTGCCCCCCGGTGAGACGCTGCGGCTGCGCCGCCCGGCCCCGGCCCCCGCCGGACTCCTCGGGCGGCTCGGGGCGCACGGCGTGTGCTCCCTGGGAAGCGGGCGGGGGGTGGCGTGCGAGCGGCGTGGCGCGGGGCGGGCGGGGGGGCCGGGGGGCCGGCGCTCGGCGGGCGCAGCTCGGCGCGTCCCGCAGGTGACCGGGCGCTCGGGCGCGTCCCGCAGGTGACCATGTGCGACCGCAAGGCCGTGATCAAGAACGCGGACATGTCGGAGGAGATGCAGCAGGACTCGGTGGAGTGCGCGACGCAGGCGCTGGAGAAGTACAACATCGAGAAGGACATCGCGGCCCACATCAAGAAGGTAGCGCGGGCGGGCGCGGCGCCGGGTTCCGACCCGAATCCCGCGGCCCGGGCGCCTGGCGGGGGTCCTGGGGCGCGGGGCCGCCGGGCGTGGAGCTTTCCAGAAAGGACGCGCGCGGATTTGGCGCTCCTGTGGGGAGGACCAGACCCTCGGCGCTCCAAGTTGTTTTTTTTTTTTTTTTTTGCGTTTTTTTTTTTTTTTTTTTTTTACCTAGCCTGGCGGGGGGAAAGCGCCACCTAGCAACAGTTTCTAAGATCTGGGAGCCGCGGTTCCCCCTTCTGCAGGATTCCTGCGCCGAGGATCCATCTGGGTGTTCCGGAGGGGGGAGCTGCGTGGGTGTTTCCAGCCGGGCCGGAGGGAGATCTTGCCAGCCTTCCCGTGGGGAGTTTCTCGGCAGTCGAGGGAAAGTGGGTGGTGGTGGTGGTTGGGGGCTTGGAAAGTGACAGTCGGTAGAGAGCTGGCTGGGCTGCCAACTTCTCGAGCTGTTTTCTGGAAGGGAAGGAAGCTGGCAGCCGGAGCTGGGGGAGTATTCCAGAGCAGGGGAAGATGAAAGACTGAAGAGGGAACAGAAATGTCTTTTTTGAGAACTGTAGCAGAGCGTTTGTCTAGCTTCTGAGAACGTTACTTTACTTGATGGACCTAAAATTTCAAGCCACAGCAACATAAGGGCAGCCACATTTTTGCGGAACGCACCAGAGACTTGTACAAATTTTATGGATTCGTTTTGGCGCGTGCCTACAGTCACCCGATGAAGAAGTGAAAGGGTGTTCTAGGCCTCTCGGAAAACGGGGCCAAGTTCTGCAATTTGTAGTTTCCAGGTGGTAGGTTGTCACCATCAGGGTAGAGTGGGAAAGGAGGGCTTTAAATTCCATCTAAGGATAAACGCTGATCAGGTGGCTGTGATGTTCTGCTTCCAACAGTTTTTATAGCAACAGTGGAGTGCCAGGTGCTTTGTCTCCTTAGTGTTTAAGTTTTGATCCACAGTGGTTTGATGTAGGTGCGATTGAGGCCTGGTCCTTTTGGAAGTATTCGGTAAGGAGTGCAATTAGAGGAGGAGGAGTTAAAATTTGGGGTTAAGTAATTTTCTTGCATTTGGGGGTGCAGCTACAGTAGGGCTTAGTTCTGTTTACATGTAAGACCTTGGTAAGTTCGAACTGTTGCTGAAACCTGCTATTAATGAATAATAAAGAACTGGGGAAGGTGGAATTACCATTGTAACAAAGCCACTGCCTGTTTTTGAGGTTGCCCTTTCTGCCTTTGCTTCCCAGCCCCCATTCCCAGCTTAGCTCAGACTGCAAGTATGTTTGCATTATTGCACTATGTAGGCGACTTGGAGCTGGGGGACATTCTTTAATTCTAAGAATTTGCAGAGCCTAGTGTTCCTCCTTTCTGCCCCAACAGGCTGTGCTTATCCAGGTGGCAAAGTCTGACCTCAGGTTTAGCACTAAAATTCTAGTTTGTTTTTTTTCTCTCTCTCTCTCTCTCTCTCTCTCTCTGTCTCTCTCTCCCCACCCCCCTCCGTTGCCCAGGAGTTTGACAAGAAGTACAATCCTACCTGGCACTGCATCGTGGGGAGGAACTTCGGTAGTTATGTGACACATGAAACCAAACACTTCATCTATTTCTACCTGGGCCAGGTGGCCATTCTTCTGTTCAAGTCTGGTTAAAAGCATGGACTGTGCCACACACCCAGTGATCCATCCAAAAACAGGGACTGCAGCCTAATTTCCAAATACCAGAGACTGAGATCTTCAGCCTTGCCTAAGGGAACACCTCGATCTTTCGACCTTTGTTGTGTTGTTTTGTACAGGGCATTCTCTGTACTAACTTGTTGTGGTTATAAACGATTAGCAAAACAGCTTACATTTGTATTTATTTTCTATTCCATACCTCTCTGCCCCATGTTTTTTCTCCTCAAATCCATTCCTTAAAAAAAAAATAAATCTGTTGGAGAAGTGTGTGGTAGTTACAATTTGTTCAAATCTAGGGTTGAAGATGAATTATCACTTGATCATGATTGGATTAATGGGGTGAGTCAAAGTTTTCTGTGTTATAATTGGCTAGGATATTCAGTCCTCTCCAGTCTTTAATTCTCACCTGTCATGCAATTGCGCATGAATAATACTCAAGTACCTGTCCAGAAATGTACGGCAAGAACTTTCTGGATTCTTTTTTTTTTTAAGATTATTTATTTATACAAGCACTGGGTACAGTCAGAAGCGTGGGAGCGTGAGAGAATTCACCAGAGCCAGAGCAGGCAGAAGGACCGAAGCACACTGCTGAGGGGAGCAGCGGGCGGCAGGAGAGGTCTGAGCACCATGTGGGGCCCTCCTCCAGTGGCCGGGGATCAGTCTGGGATCGAACCGGTGCTGCAGAGGCTGCGGGCAGCTTCACAACCCAGTGCTCAACCGCTGCGCCACCGTGGTGGCCCAACTTTCTGGATTCTTAACACCTGATCTGATGAATACTATCAATAAAATGCTGCTTTTGTTAAATATGTTGCTATAGAATATTCTGGGCCTTAGCCCTCAGGTGGCGGTGGTAATGAATGGGTAACTACTTTAAACTTTCCATGGCTCTAAAATGGGAATAAGCTGAAATTTGAGCTAATGAGAAGTGCTTTTCTGGGTTCTAGGCTATTGCCCACCCTCTGCCCTGCCCCAAATAGGTTGAAGATGGTGATAAAAGGGAAAATAAGTTTTTGAGTAGCAGCCTTCCATGTGGTTCTAATAAAGTCTTTGCAGGAATTTAAACTCTTAAGCCTGCTGTGCTTTAACTGACTGTAGTCACAAATCCAATTAACAAATGTGAATTGAAGCTTTCATTAACATGTCACTAAACCTGTGGCTAAAGAACCATTAAACTTGCTGCTATTAATTTTAGGAAGACTCAAGTCTTTCCTATGAAGAAGAGCAAGTATGACAGACTTGACCTCTGCGTAGAAAAAATCTTCCAAAGGTTGAAGCAGCAGCCATCTTGGGGAGTTACAAGGAAGGCCCTGACTTCAGTTCCCCTACAGTATTTTCAGTGTTCAAATGAGGTAATGCTTTTTGTTTCAGACCCTGGATCTGTGAGATAAATGGATTTCTAGGAAGCCAGGTTTGAATTGATGTGTGATGATTTTAAGAGCAGCATTAGATCAGTAAACATCTTTCAAAAAGTTTCTTTACCAGGACTGGTTTTAGAATTGGAGTAAGGTGGTGCTACATCAGGACTGGGATAGATGGACGAGGAGGTACTGTGGAACATAAGACTGCTGTGATTCAGCTTTCACAAACAGCTGAAGTGTTCCATAATTTTTTTCTGTTTCCCTCTTTAGTGACCTGGCTGTATTCCTATTTGAAGCCCAAAGGAATTTGGTCATCAAAGCTATATTAATCTTGTTCAGTTAGCCCTCGTTCCAAATAGTCCCCAGCAACAGACCCTAGAGTCTACAAACAGCTGGACACAAGCCTCTAAATGGAGCAGGCCCATAGCTGTTGCCAGGAAGTAGCAGCTTTCAGTTATGGGCATACCTCGTTTTATTGTGCTGCATTTTTTTGCACATAGCTTTTTATAAGTTGAATGTTTTGTGGCAACCCTGCATGGAGCAACACCATGTTCTCGACAATGCTCTTACCTGCTGTTCTTAGAGATAATTGTGATAGCTGCATCTGGAAGCTTTCAGTGACAGGACGGTCTTGTGTGTGAAGTTATAGAAATGACTCCTATGCAAGGTCAAAAAGCAGCATGTCTGAGATCTTTTCAAATTGAACGAAGTTATTCACAACCAACTACCAGCCAAGTTACAGGTTGATATCAGTAATTTCTCAGTAAGACCCCTTAACAACCTTAAACTTTATCCACCCTCAAAATATTTATGGCATTTTAACATCAAACAATGGACTGGTATTAAGGAGACCTATGCCCACTTCTGTCCCTGAATACTGGACGGGGCTTAGGCTAGATAAATATTCAAATGATTTTTTTGTTAACAGAATTCAGATGTATGCTGACAAACTGTAAGACATGATAGCAGAAGTTTGCTGGTACATTTTCCTTTCAACAAGGATTTGTTGAGTTATCTTCATGACAGGCCCTGAGGACACAATGGTGGCTTTTGGTAGAAAAGAACTGAGTGAAAGATGAGAAAATGTATTTCCCTCACCTCAAGAAAAAAATGACAAATACCAGGCAAACTGTAGACTCCTAACTTTAGTAGTTCAGTGCATAATTGTAATTATGACCAGTAGCCATCTGACCTGAGCCTTGGCTTTTGGCCTCAGACTTGAAGTCCTCCGCTGTAAGGTCAGCTGTAAAGTGCTCAGATACAGCTAGGAAATTTTCTGGTTCAAATCATTGGGTTCAAATGATTCATTATCCCTCTGGAAGGCAGCACTGGTGGAGAAGCAGCAGAAATATTTCAAAACAGAGCTCTAATGCTGGTTTTCCACACACTGCACAGCCCAGAAAACTTAGGAGTTGAACAAAGAGAACCTCTGGGAGAAGGCTTGAAGCGGTACCTCATGAAAGCTGCAATAAAGTGACAGGCTTTTGTTTCTTTCATTTTGAGACTGGTTGCATAAGAACATGAGTCCACATATCCATAAGAGGAGATACTTTGCTGCTGGTCTCACTGGCCAGATTATCCTTCAGTTCCAGGCTTCCCACAGGATGTGACTGTCTCACCCCTCAGAGTTGTAAAGGAGTTACAGTTTGAAACCAGAATGAATGGCCACAATGCCTGATGTTAGACTTTCATAAGTCACCTTCTGAAAACCTGCATCTTCTATCATTTCTTTGAACTCCTCCTAAAACACAAAGATAGATGCTGCAGGGGTCACCTGGATTTCAACTTTAAGGCCTTCGTTGCAAGTTACAGAAGTTTTGTACCTGAGATGGGAACTGCCGGATACTCTCTACAAGGTACTGGTAGGACTTCCAGTCTCCTGCGATCACCTCTCCCAGGACAGGAATTACCTGGAAGCTGTATAGATCATAAAGCCTAAACAAGGAAAGGAAAAGAGTAAGGTGATAATGTGCCCCAATCCCTCCCCTTGATAAGAAGCAAGAAGGTCTATACCATTTGTGTAAAACACAAATGCCTCTGGGGTTAAGCAAGTACCTGAAATAAGTAAAGTGGTCTAGCTGTAAGACCGATAGGGTGTGGTAGTGAGGATGTGACAGGTACAGCTACAAAGCACCACAGAAGTAAAGAAGAGGCAGTTACTACTCAGCTCTGTTGCCAAGTAGGCAGATGAGCTAGCCAGGGTTGCCACAGACCTGATTTCAGTGAAGCTGGAAATCCATATTTTTATGTAAAATTTCTTGATTTTTAAAAATACAGATATCTAAGTCAATTTTTTAAAGTATCCCTTGTCAAACTAAATGCATATGAAGGCCCACTTGAGCCTGTGGTTACTGGTTTGAGACTGGTGTAACCTCTGGGGTGGCACTGTCCCTAAGAGACTCTGGAGTTCTAAACCATGAAGTTCATGCTTACAGGTTATGGCTATTTGCTATCCAATTTGTTAACAGTGCCAACCTGGAGATGAGGGGATTGTTCACTCGGCTAAACTCCAGACAGAGAAACCGTCCTCCTGGTTTCAGTACCCGGTGAGCTTCCTGGAGAGCCTGAGGAAGACAAAGAACAACAGAACACACTCGTCAGCAGATGTCACTCGATTCCATGAGGCTTAGAGCTTTAGCTTCTGCCAGTATTTTTTTTTTTTTTTAATTTTTTTTTTTTATTTTATAGAGGCATGTTTATTTATTTATTTGTTTGTTTTTTGTTTATACAAGCACTGGGTAGAGTCAGAAGCGCGGGAGGGTGAGAGAATTCACCAGAGCCAGAGCGGGGAGCAGAGCAGGCAGAAGGACCGAAGACACTGCTGAGGGGAGCAGCGGGCGGCAAGAGAGGTCTGCGCGCCATGTGGAACCCTCCTCCGGTGGCCAGGGAGCAGCCGGGGATCGAACCGGCGCTGCAGAGGCTGCGGGCAGCTTCGCAACCCAGCGCTCAACCGCTGTGCCACCGGGGAGGCCCAGCTTCTGCCAGTATTACAAAAGTTTCCATTTCCCGCAGGTCCCTTGTCCATTCTCAGTTGGGAAGCTGTAACAACAGAGATAATTCCACAATATCTTAAATCTTATAAGTATTCTGCCCATGAAGACAGATGGTTGCTTGTAATAATCTAAATTGACTCAGATTTTACAACCCCCACAGAAAGCGATTTTAGAATTATCAAAATCACAATGGCTATCCTCTTTGATAGAGCGATTTTACTTCAAGGAATCCATCTTATAGAAATGTTTCTACTGTGGAAATGATATATAGGGGGTTATTCACTGCAGCACTATTTGAACAGCATGCAGTCAGAAGCATCTTAACCACTAATGAGTGACTCTCTTGGTCACGATAGGAGGATGAACATTGCGAGAGGCACACGGCTTTGGCAGCTACTCCTACCTGATCGATATGTGTGACGTTCCGGATCCCAAAGGCAATGGTGTAAATATCAAACTTGTCATCATCAAAGGGCAGCTCTTCAGCATCTCCCAATACCCAAGTGAGTCCTGAAAGAGAGATCAGTTCTGGCCTCAGTCTGGGTAGCTGTCTCTTCTGCACCCAGAGAATCGTCAGGCCTGAGAAGAGGCTTCTGGGAACCCTTGAGTCTACAGTCAGCCCGGCAAAAGGGTGGGCAACTTGGACACCCAATTTGTGGCCAGCTTCTGAAGTGGGAGCAGCCCCGTGGGACTGAGGTCTTAATGCTGTGGAGTTTGATACCAATGCTAAGTAATCAGTGTCAGAACTAAACTGAATTGTAGGGCTCCTAGTTGAGATCTGAAAAATGGAGAACTGTGCTGGGCAAATACCACACATGTCGTCCTAGAAGTGGCATCTGAAAACATCACCCACATGGATGTGCCCTCTCCACTGGATTCTTGGCCACTGTCCTCATAGGGTCCTATAGTCCTGAGAATTTGGGAGCTGGTGTCCTTGAAGATTAGCAGTGACCCCTCCCCCACGGCTCTTGAAGGAGAACCTGATGCTCTCTCAGCTATTTCTACCTTAGATAATTTTTATCTGTAGAGCACTGTGGTTAACGGCCCAAGCCCAGTATGATCCTGAATAAGCTACTTTGCTTCAGTTTTGTCAGGTGTAAAACTGTGTTAACAGTACCTACTTCATAGGATTATTGAAAGAATTTTAAGTACAGAATTTAGCCTTCTTATATTAGTTCTATTGGAATCATAGAGAATCAAAGTGTCTAGACCCCAATCTGGCCATGAATTCAGAAAGCACCCAAGTAAGCCCCCTAGCAGGATGGCTCTAAGGATCATGATTCAGCTTTAATATTATTTTACTTGCAGTGAATTAGACAAACAATATGATATTGGAAGAAGATAGATGAAAATAGCCTTTCTGGAAGCAACTACCAATATTTACCAAAAACCTTAAAAATAAACATTCGGGCCTCCCTGGTGGCGCAAGGAGTTAAGCACTACACTATGAATCAATCCGCAGCCTCTGCAGCACCAGTTCAATCCTCGGCCAGGGAGGTGACCTACATGGTGCAGCAGACCTCTCCTGTCTTGCCCGCTGCTCCCCTCAGCAGTGTATTTTGGTGGTTCTGCCTGTTCTGCTTCCCACTCTGTCTCTGGTGAATCTTCTCACCCCCACACCTCTGGCCTATACAGTTCTTGTATGCATAAATAAATAAAAATAAATCTTTAAAAACATGTGGATAAAACACATTAAAATGTCACATGTGGGCCTCCCCGGTGGTGCAACAGGTTGAGTGCCACGCAGTGAAGCTATCCACAGCCTCTGCAGCATGGGTTTGATTACCGGCCAGCCAGGGAGAAACCCACATGGTGAGGCAGACCTCTCCTGCTTCCCCCACTGCTCCCCTCAGCAGTGCTTTCAGTCCAACTGCCTGTTCTGCTCCCTGCTGTCTGGTGAATTCTCTCACCCTGATGCGCCTCTGACCTGTACCGCAGTTATTGTATAAATCAATCTTTCAAAAAAAAGTCACATGTAATAATGTGTTTACACATAAACTTTTAAATGATTTCTAGGATCCTCTTGCTTAGTTTAAACTTTTTTTTTTGCAAAGGCTTTATTAATGGAGATTGAGAAAGCAAGGTGGGAAGATAAAGAAAATTCTCCATTGCAGCACTTAATTTGGGCAGTTAGGAGAAAAGTTGGAGGGCAAACTGCTACCAAAGAGATGATTGAAGAAATGGGACATTACCTATCATTCCTTTCTTTGTTCTCTAATCTTCATGACTGAACAGAGAGAAGGGAAACACGGTTTTCAGTAGGAGGAAGGAAACATAGTGCCTTTGTCTAAAAGCATGAGTGATTGGCTGCCTTCTGATCAGTGTTGACGGTTAACAAAGAACTCTTCATCTTGGGGACCAAGTGGGCTGCTGGTCCTTTAGGCTGTTCCTTCTGGGGGTGGGAGGAGGAGAAAGAGGAAGAATTGAGCTAAAATAACCACAGACACTCCTGGTGGGGGAGGAGGAGAGCATGGCTGTTGTGGAGGGGGGCACTTTGCTGCACATCACAGCCTCACAGTAGCTACTTGCAGTGCTGGGCCAGCTTTGAAGGGGGCAGTGCTCTGAGAAAGTGAGAAAACATGTTGCGGTTGCCAGGATCATTATTTTTACTTGAGAAAATTGGGGAGAAGAGTATTTTAATATCTTTAAACAGAAAGCCAAATGTCAAGTCTACATCATTAAGCTGGGTCTTCAGAAAAATAGATGCCGAAATGGAGGTAGGAGTGCAAAAGGTTTTTTGGGGGGAGTATAAAGGGGTGCTCGGGAAAGATGAATAAGGAAGCCTGACTGAGTGGGCGAGCCTTTAGACTTTAATGCAGACCTTATAAAAAGTCTCAGCCTACTTGACAGGGAGCTCTGGAGCAAATACTACCTGTTGATTCCCTTGTGGGAAATGTACAGGCCCTACATGGCTCAGTCATTGGCTAAGGGCTGCTAGCTAGGAAAAAGCCTGGCTCCAAAGTGAGAGCTGGTGGCTGTCAGCTAAACACACTACTTGTGGCTGAAGAGCAAGTTCCTACTGTAACTCTGTATTAGCTTGGCTTTTACAGTCATCAAGCCATCCTAGTATTGACAGGACAAAGGCATGCCTCAAAAATAGGTCACAGATCATCTGGGAGCTGCTGGGAATTGAAAGCAAAACTCCTACTCAGGGTTTTGCTGAGATCTGAAGATTCATTTCCAACTTGAGATCCACCATTAAAAAGTGGTGTTACTCCTTGACATACACCTCAGAAATGTCTTTGAGGACTCATCCCCAGAAGTACAACAAAAGAGACAGTGACCAAAATGAAGAGACATCCTACTGAATGGGGAAAAAATACTGGCATACCAAAAAACTGACAAGGGACTGATACCAAAAATCTACAAAGAGCATACACAACTCAACAAAAACAAAGCTAACAACCCAATCAAAAAATGGACAGAAAGCTAAAAAGACTCTTTTCCAGGGCCTCCCTGCTGGTGCAAGGGGTTAAGATGCAACCTATGAAGCTATCGCAGCCACTGCAGCAAGAGTTTGATCCCAGGCCAGGGAGATACCCACATGGCGCGGCAGACCTCTCCTGACTCGCCCACTGCTCCCCTCAGCAGTGTGTTTTGGTCAATCTGCCTGTTCTGTTCCCTACTCTGTCTCTGGTGAATCCTCTCACACCCTCCCCATAACTCTGGCCTGTACCTCTGTTCTTCTATGTATAAATAAATAAATCTTTAAAAAAAATACTTTTCCAAAGAAGAAATGCAAATGGCCAACAGGCATATGAAAAAATGTCCAACAGCACTTATAATCAGGGATGTACAAATCAAAACCACTAATTTGACAGGAGACCTTCACTCCTTTGTTTATTGCAGCACTATTCACAATAGCCAAGATATGGAAACAACCTAAATGCTCCAAAACAGATCAGTGAATCAAGAAAACATAGTATTTAAAGTGAAAATCAAAATCAACAAAAAACTATGAACCAGAGACACTTTTTGGGGGGTGCGGGCCGGGAGGGGAGGGATTGGGGTCAGAATGGGGCATTTGCAATTGTATGGGGGAATATAAAAATAAAATTTATTATTTAAAAAAAAAAATCTCAGAATAAAAAAAAAAAAAAAGAAAACATAGTATTTGGGCCTCCTTGGTGGCACAAGGGGTTAAGATGCAGCACTACGAAGCTACCCATAGCCACTGCAGCATGAGTTTGAGTGCGATCCCCAGCCAGGGAGCCTACCCACATGGCACAGCAGACCTCTCTTGCCTCACCTGCTGCTCTCCTCAGCACTGTATTTCAGTCAGTCTGCCTGTTCTGTTCCCTACTCTGTCTCTAGTGAATCCTCTCACTCCTGCACCTGTGGCCTGTACCCCAGTTCTTGTATGCATAAATAAATCTTAAAAAAAAAAAAGACATAGTATATATACACAATGGAATACTACTCAGCAATCAAAAAAGATAAACACACTAATTGCAGCAACATGGATGTAGCTGGAAGGGTTTATACTAAGTAAAGTAAGTCAGATGGAAAAGGAGAACTATCAGATGGTATCACCTCTATGTGGAACAAAGGGAAATCCAACAAATGGTTAGGAAAAAGACAAAACTTGCAAACTGACCATAGACCTGAGGCATCCAGCAGGGGAGAAGGAGAGACAAAGGGCAAAATGGGGGAGGGAAGAGCACAAGGGACTATGGTGATGGTTCATGTGTGACATGGTGGTGGGAGAACAGTAAGGGGAGAAATCAAATATTGTACAGAAATAAACAATGATGTAAGAATATAAATAATAAAAGAAATAAATAAAAGTGTTACTTGAGTAAGATATTTAACCTCTTTGGGCTTTGGTTTGCTTCCCTATTACATAGGACTGATAATCTGAGTCGTTGGTAACATACATAATAGCACACAATTTGTGGACACGGTCACAAACATTACTCTCAACTTCTGCCAACCTGTGAGGTTTTGAAAGTTGGTAAATAAAGCATTTTATATAGTCCACCTTATTTCATAAACATAACAAATATTTCCTGTCTACTTTCTGCAGAACTTACCAGTTTTGTATCCTTGAGCATAGGCTTTCTGTTTTCCAATCTTTAGCATCTCCTTGTTGATGTCACAGATCATGACACGGGAACCTCCCAAGGAATCCTCCTCATTCTGGTACTTTTTGGCAATTTCTTCCCATGATAAATTTTGTTGGGCCTTTAACTGCCTCTTCTGCTTTTCCTGATGCTGTACCTGAACATAATTAAGGAACCGGAATGCAATATCACCTGTGGGAAGCCAACAGGAGGAAAGATGCAAACATGAACACAAACAAAACCTCAGCATTTCCTAAACCCAAAGGGCACAACAAAACTACAGAAGTTGAGTGTGTACAAAAACAAGTTCCTGCTCATTTCAACAGTAACCTTTTCTCTAAAAGCAATTTTTTAGCTTCTGAGATACTTTATTTTTTAGAAAATATTTATGCATATAAGAACTGGGGTACAGGCTAGAGGTGCGGGGGTGAGAGGACTCACCAAAGATAGTGGGGAGCAGAACAGATGGATCTACTGAAATACACTGCTGAGGGGAATCAGCAGGCCAGACAGGAGAGGTCTGCTGCGCCATGTGGGTGGCTCGCTGGCCAGAAATCGAACTAGTGCTGCAGAGGCTGTGGATAGCTTCATGGTGCTGTGCTTAACCCCTTGCACCAGCAGGGAGACCCCTTCTGAGATACTTTTAAAAAAAAAAAAAATTTTTTTTAAAGATTTATTTATTTATTTATTTATACAAGCACTGTGTACAGTCAGAAGTGCAGGAGGGTGAGAGAATTCACCGAGCCAGAGCGGGAAGCAAAGCAGGCAGAAGGACAGAAGTACGCTGCTGAGGGGAGCAGCGGGTGGCAGGAGAGGTCTGCGTGCCATGTGGGACCCTCGCTGGTGGCCGGGGAGCAGCTGGGGATTGAACCAGTGCTGCAGAGGCTGCAGGTAACTTCGCAACCCAGCGCTCAACCACTGCACCACCGGGGAGGCCCTTTTGAGATACTTTTAAAATTTTTTTTCTTTTAAAATTACATAAGCAGGGCCTCCCCTGGTGGCTCAGGTGGTTGAGCGCAGCTCTGTGAAGCTACAGCCTCTGCAGCACCAGTTCAGTCCCGGCTTGCGAGGGTCCCACATGGCGCAGCAGACCTCTCCTGTCTCGCCCGCTGCTCTCCTCAGCAGTGTATTTCGTCAATCTGCCTGTTCTGTTCCCTGCTCCATCTGGTGAATCCTCTCACCCTCTCGCGCCTGGCCTGAACCCCTGCTCTTGTATAAATAAATAAATAAATCTTTAAAAAAAGTACATAAGCAGGGGCCTCCCTGGTCGCACAGGGGTTAAAGACACAGCACTGTTACTGCCAGCCATTATAGCACGAGTTCCATCCCCAGCTAGCCAGGGAGCTGACCCACACAGCGCAGCAGACCTCTCCTGCCTCACCTCAGCCACTGATCCCCTCAGCAGTGTATTTTAGTAGATCTGTCTGTTCTACTCCCCACTCTGTCTCTGGTGAATCCTCTCATCCCCTGCAACTCTGGTCTACACCCCAGTTCTTGTATGTATAAATAAATAAATCTTTTTTTAAAAAAGTACATAAGCACTACATGAATACATTCTTACTATAAAAGACTCAAAACTTAAGTAGATAAAACATGAAGGTCAACTTTTCCCTCCACACCTCTCCAGTTATAACAAGTGTTAAGACCTTCATATGCAGCTGTCTGGGCTTTTCTAATAATGTTTGTGATAGTAGTTTAAGGGTAGAGTTATAAGCAACAATTCCCCCTCTTTCCACTCTGAGTTTAGTTATCCCATGTTATCTTTCCCAGCTCTTATTTGTTTCTTCTGCTGGTTGCAGTTAGTTCGTTAGTTACCAAATTTATAATGATATCCTGCCCCCACCTCTGTTGGCCTCTATCTTCTCAATATACTCATCATTTTTCATAGTTCCTCATGGGCCCTCTGTAACCTAGAGTAATAAACTAATCGATGTTTCTATTTCAGCTACAGACAGTATCTATTCACTCCTTTCATCCTTCCATCATATATACTTTACTGTCAAGACTGATGACATTTTGTTTGTTCTATAGCTATAGTAAATCTCCTTGATGGTTTGAGCTAAAAGCTGAAAATGAATGAAAAATGTTTATATTATTGTGACCAGGTAAATACTGTTCAGGCAAAGCCAGTGCTTTCGAGGATCGCATTTCTTTCCTTATAATGCTATTTCCTTGTCTTAGTTTTTCTTAAACTATTTGCATGAAATATATCCTTACATTTTCCTAGTCTCTCCATTCAACTGGGTGTCCATCAGTCATATTTCTATATATTTAAATACATTTATATGTACTGTATGAAATGACAACACATATAGGAGGATCATATCACAATTGTCATACAACTTGTTTTCTTTTTCTTTCCACTTAATTGGTTCTTGAGGTCTTTCTACTAATATTTAAAGAATTTCCTCATTTTTCTTTCTTTTTTTTTTTTTTAAAGATTTATTTATTTATTTTTGCATAGAAGAGCTGGGATCAGAGCTAGGTCAGAAGTGGGGGATGGAGGAGTTGTGTGTTTGAGAGGATTCACCAGAGACAGAGTCGGGGGCAGAACAGGTGGATCTAATGAAATACACTGCTAAGAGGAGCAATGGGTGAGACAGGAGAGATCTGCTGCGCCATATGTGGGTTAGATCCCTGGCCAGGATCAAACTCGACCACTGTGGTGATAGTGCTGAGACCTAACTCCTATACCACCAGAGAGGCCCATCATTCTTCTCATAGAAAGGAATGTGACCATATTTGTAGCTATATCTTTGGTTAAGGATTTTTTTTTTTTTTTACTAAATATTTCAAATTGGAATTGTAGGATCCTAAATTATACACAGTCTTGATTTTGACAGATTCTACTAAATTTTCCTCCACTCAGCAAGGTGTCTTAATTTTCTAGAGGGCACATAAAGGGCCTCCCTGGTGGTGCAGGGAATAAAGTCACAGCACTATCAAGCTATCGCCAGCCACTGCAGCATGAGTTCTATCCCTGGTCAGGGCACTAACCCATATGGCGCAGCAGACCTCTCCTGTATATCTGCCTGTTCTGCTCCCCACTCTGTCTCCGGTGAATCCTCTCACCCTCTGCATTTCTGGCCTACACCCCAGTTCTTGTATGCATAAATAAATAATAATAAATCTTTGTAAAAGGTCACACATAAACATGCTTCAAATGTGATTATTCTATAGTAATTTATTCCTGTACATTATTCTATTGGTATAGATGATCACACTATTACATTATATTAAACATTATTCTAATGTAATTTAACACACACACTAACCATGTAATATCACCAAGATGTTTTTAGAATCCTATGACATTTGTCTCCAAAATGCTTATTGTGCACAAAGTAACGGAGGATCATGGATAAATAATTCAGTTTTTGATATCTGAGATGTTACTGTATCAGATGAGGCAGAAAAGTCTGGCTAGAAAGAGGGGAGAAGGGATCAAGGTTAACAGAAGCTAAAACATTTATTTAGGTGGAGAAATGTCAATGGAATAACCCAGTACATGGACACAAAGCTGATATTCTGTGTTTCTGATTCATATTCAGTTAAAACAGAAAGACTAAAAGTGTCTCAGAAGTGGATTGAGGGGCCTCCCTAGTGGCGCAAGGGGTTAAGAAGCAACCTATGAAGCTATCGGCAGCCTCTGCAGCACGAGTTTGATCCCCAGCCAGGGAGCTACCCACATGGCGCAGTGGACCTCTCCTGTCTCGGCCGCTGCTCCCCTCAGCAGTGTATTTCAGTCAATCTGCCTGTTCTGCTCCCCACTCTGTCTCTGGTGAATGTTCTCACCTCCTACACCTCTGGCCTGTACCCCAGTTCTTGTATGCATAAATAAATAAATCTTAAAAAAAAAAAGTGGATTGATTTTCCATTACCATCTTCAGCCAAATGGTAGATGAGCTAGCCCATTTCAATGAAACATTCACTTCTGGGAAAGGTAGACACCAAACTGCACATTACCTGTGCCTCCAGCAACATCCAGCAGCTGAGTCCCAGGAAGCGGCCGCATCTTCCATAGCAGCAAGTCTTTCCAGACACGATGGATACCAAGACTCATCATATCATTCATCACATCATACTTCTTGGCCACACTTTCAAACACCTGATAGACTGACATGGGAGAAATATAACACAAGTGTTAGCAAAATTAACTTGGAAATGTGTTCAGTGAAACAAAGCTCGTCCACCCCTGAAATTGCATCTTTGCAAGGCAAAACTAAGATAGAATGTTTGATACCCAAATCTTCACCTTAGCATTACCTCTTTATAAAGGCTTAAATTACTTCATGTAAGAAATCATCTTCTTTTCTGCTGTCTTAGTAATCTTTATCTAGGATCACTACCTTGTTATAATGCTATAGACATACTTAATACTAAATATGATTGTTTCTTAGAAGATGGATGATGAGGCATAATTTCTCTAATGTCATTACAAAAGACAACAAAATTCACTAGAAAGACACGTGACTAATGGATGGGAAGCCACAGCTCAGTTTTGCCTTCATCACTGAGAAAAATCACAGGTACAATTTGGTGGGCAGATGATTGACAAATGTGAATCAGGGCCTTCCTGGTGGCGCGAGGGGTTAAGTCGCAGCACTATGAAGCTATCAGCAGCCACTGTAGCACGAACTTGATCCCCGCCAGGGAGCTAAGCACATGATGCAGCAGACCTCTCCTGTCTTGCCCGCTGCTCCCCTCAGCAGTATATTTTAGTAGACCTGCCTGTTCTGCTTCTCACTCTGTCTCTGGTGAATCTTCTTACCCCCAGCCCGTACCTCTGGCCTGTGACCCAGTTCTTGTATGCATAAAAAAAAAATCTTAAAAAAAAAAGATGTGAATCAGGGCCAAATTACACCATAGATGGTCCCCATGAATCACTTCCACAGGATCAAGGCAGAATGGAGATATCTGGGCTAGCTAGAGAGAGAAGGATTCAATATCTAACACATTTAACTTCTTTGTACTTCAGTTTCTCTGCCCATAAGATGGGAATATCAGCACCAGCCTCCTACTGCCTTGCCATATGGCTGAATTAGGTAATGAACAGGAGATGCTTTGAATTCTTCTGGTGAATTGTGCTGCACTGATCCGAAATATTAACATCTTTTGTCAACTAGCAGACTATAGAGCCCCTCCTTTAACTCAGTCTTGAGTGGCTGTTCTCAACCCTGGGATCTCCAACCTTGCTCTTTTCTTTTGCTGTTTCTTGGGTATCTAGGGGCATGAAAGCTCTACTTATGGAAGGGAAGTACTCCTAGCTTTCCATGGTTCTGATATGCATGAATTTCAGTTACTGTGGTTTAGTTAAATAACACTAGTCCCCTAGCAACATCATTCAAATACAATGGCATATTTACTGTGAGTAATTGCATAAAGTATAAACTATGCTAGCAGCTCTTCAGTCCACAAATCACTACACAAATAATAGATATGCATCCGGAACAGTAACCAATCATTTCATTTCTTTACAGCATAGTTGGTTGGTCATTTATACATCAGTTATTCAGTTTATAGAGAGAGCAAAACATGTAGTTGTGTTGTTTCCTTATCTCTCAATTGTAAACCTATGTGTCATTTTACAAAACTGTTTAATTGAAAGAGGAAATTGGTGAACAAAAATGAAAATGCAGTAAAGAAAGGGAAAGTGAGAATACTGGAAGTGAAATTTGAATAGAATGTCAATGGCATTATGGGAGAAACAGCTGACTGTGGGAATGTTTATACTGCTGCCTCTTGAGAGACACTAGGTGCGCAGCCAAAAGAACTTTGTAAAGATAAACTGTGGACATGAATGAGAATGTGTTTGTGATGAGAAGGTTGAAGATGTTCCAGAGAAAATGAAGTCAGCAAAAACTTTTTCACTAAAGGAATTCCTGGAGATATTTCATGACATTACAAGAATAAAAGAAGCTAATTGAAACCTAGAAAGGAGTATGGCAATTTGTCAAGACATAAAGATGCACATTCCCTAATGTAAATTATATGACTAGGAGGGAGCCAACACTGTTCACACTACTCTAGGTAAATTTTTAACCAGGGAATAAAACAACTTCGCTCTCCATGTTTCTAATTTTCTATTTGAATTTTAATTTAAAATTAAAGAAAATAAAAATTTTAATTGTATAAATTTAGTTAAAGGCCTCCCCGGTGGTGCAGCAGTTGAGCGCTGGGTTGCGAACCTGCCCACAGCCTCTGCAGCACCGGTTTGATCCCTGGCCACCAAGAGAGGGTCCCACATGGCGCGCAGACCTCTCCTGCCGCCCACTGCTCCCCTCAGCAGTGTACTTTGTCACTCTGCCGGTTGTGCTCTCCGCTCTGGCTCTGGTGAATTCTCTCACCTTCCCGTGCCTCTGACTGTACCCAGTGCTTGTATAAATAAATAAACAAATAAATAAAAAAATCTTTAAAAATAAATAAATTTATTTAAATTACATCTAATTTATTGATTTCCTATTTTTAAAAGATTTATTTATGCATACAAGAGCTGGGGTGTAGGCCAGAGGTGCGGGGTGTGGGGGGCAAGAGGATTCACCAGAGACAGAGTGGGGAGCAAAACAGGCAGACTGACTGAAATACCTGCTGAGGGGAACAGCGGGCAAGATAGGAGAGGTCTGCTGCACCATGTGGGTTAACTCCCTGGACGGGAATCGAACTCATGCAGCAGTGGCTGCTGATAGCTTCATAGGGCTGAGACTTAACCCCCTGCACCACTAGGGAGGCCCTACATCTAATTTTTTAAGATAATGTGTAAATAAATATTAGCCTTGAGCCTCCCCTGGTGGCGCAGCGGTTGAGCACTGGTTTGCGAGGCTGCACCAGTTTGATCCCCGGCCACCAGTGAGGGTCCCACAGATAAATAAATAAATAAATAAATAAATAAATATTAGCCTTACTACCCTTTTTATTTCCTTATACATAATGGACAGGGAAGACTGCCTGTCTTTTTTTTTTTTTTAAAAAAAGATTTATTTTCATATAGAAGAACTGGGGTGCAGACAAGAGATGCAGGGGGTGAGAAGATTCACCAGAGACAGAGTGGGGAACAAAACAGGCAGGTTTACTGAAATACACCACTAAGGGGAGCAGTGGGTGAGACAGGAGAGGTTGCTGCACCATATATGGGTTAGCTCTCTGGCTGGGGATTGAACACAGGCTGTAGTGGTGATAACCACTGAGACTTGACTCCCAGGCCACCAGGGAGGCCCTGTCTGTCTTTCAATCTTCCTCCCAACCTGGAAGTCATATTTAGCTCTGTGAGTGACTCCTCCCCTGCTTGCTACGTGAAAATGTTGTTTATACATTGTAAAGCACAATATAGGCTAGGCATTATTATTATTGTTTTGGAAGCAACTCACTGGATTCAAATTTCAGCTCTGCCACTTGTTAGCATGATCCAGAGAAAGCATCTTAAATATCTGTTTCAGTAGTTTCTTCATGTATAAAACTGGACTAATAGTTTCTACCTCATTGCATTGTATTTATAAGAATTAATGGCTTTAAAAAAACTTCAGACTCTATAAATGTTTACTATCATTCTATGTGGCTCCATTTATTTTAATCTATAAACAGTTATCAAGTGCCTAATGTGTACCAGGCACTAAGGATATAGAAATAAATGAACCATTGTTGTTCTAGCTTTCTGGGGATTCAGAGTCCAGTGAAATAAATGTTAAATTAAATTCAATGTTCAAAGAATTACAGAACTACCTATTTAGTAAGATTGAGGTGAGAGATAATACAATACAAAGTAATAGTCTTTAAGGAAGGTTAATTCCATTGTTGGTTCTTTCTCTTATTTCCTGGGTGACCAGAAGCCACCTCAAAGCTCTCAAAGCCTCACCTTATTGAACTCTGTGAATTGGGCATAACACCTTCCCCATTAGAAATGGTACAACTGGAGTTTAAAAAACAGCTCTTTTCCTTTCCTATGCTGTAGCACAGTGCTGGGCACAAAAGAAACTGCTAAACAATATCCAACATTTATTTATTAAATTAGAAAATGCCAGGTACTGTTCAAATGCTTTAAAGTATAAAGTAATGAATCCTCAAAAAAATGTCTAAGAGAAAGGTTACTGGGGCCTCCCTGGTGGCCTAGGGGTTAAGGCTCAGGGCTAACACCACTATGGCCTGAGTTTCATCATCCAACCCTGGTCAGGGAGCTGACCCACATATGCTGCAGCAGACCTGTCCTGTCTTGTCCACTGCTCCCCTTAGCAGTGTATTTCAGTAGATCTGCCTGTCCTGCTCCTCAATCTGTCCTAGTGAATCCCTTCACCCCCCATCTCTGACCTTCACTCCAGTTCTTCTATGCATAAATAAATAAAAATAAATCTTAAAAAAAGAGAAAGGTTACTGTTATCCCTACTTTGGAAACAGAGGCACATTTTCCTTTCTATAAAAATGGCACATCGTTTTAGCAAGAGGTCAAGACGGTGAGCTCTGAAGTGAGATTAAAGTGGGCTGGAATAGTGGTTCTGCCACTTACTAGCTGTGTTAAACGGATCAAGTTCTTACTTAACCACTAAATCTCAATGTCTTCATGTGTAACATGGACATACTAATACCATCAGGAAGCTGAAATGCGAATTGTAAATAAACGTCTGCATGGTGCCTGGCATACTAGAAATGCCCAACATTATACAGCTATTCTCTCATTTCAACATGATGTGGGGGAGGGCAAGGCGGGGAACAGGAAAAGGTGAAGCAAGACGTGAGATTAGAATACAATTTCCGTTCTCCAGTTTATATTTTCACGATGGGACTTGGTGGTAATTATCCTGCTTAAAGAGACGAGGCATCTAAGCTTTGCGGGGTCAGGATGGGGGGACTCTTTAGAGGGCCGCATTGTACAGGCTACAGCTTCGTGGCTAACAGGACCTTAAGCCAACACTTAGTTGGGCGGAAGAAACTAGATCGCGGACGATCAGATCCTTCCATTCATCCCTTGGCCCCTTTCACCTTTGCTTCCCTTCTCCTCCTCCGATACAGTCTCAAACCCGAAGTGCGTTTCCGTTGCCTGCTTCTCTTGGGACATGAACCGCGCTCCCAGTGGGCCCCCGGGCCAGGAGCTACGAAGCCCAGGGAGCGGGCAGCCCCTCACCGCCCGCGACCACCGACGGCCGCAGTTCCGCCATAGAGCACAGCTCCCGGAGGCCGCCATCTTGGCAGCAGGAGGACAGCGGCCTGGCGAGACGTCGCGTTGCGTCACAAGGCGGCCGACGGCGGCCGGTCGGAGACATTATTAGCCGAAATCGTCCTGAAACCTGATTTTAAAGAGTTAGCACGACCCATAGAAGACGTAGGCTACGTAGTGTATGAGTGCCCGAAATGCCTTTTCTCTCTTACCAAATTGAAGCTAGACTTCACTAGGAATGAGGAGACCTTAGAAGGACACCCCAATCACCTCTCAGAGGCCATGCCTATGATTTCTGCAAGATACTGAGTTTTTGCAACCTGTTGTTTTTGGTGTTAAAAGGGGAAACCGAGGCCCGGTGTGGTTAAGAAGCCAAGATTACGGAATTTATTCTCTCAAACTTGAGTGTGCTAAAGAATCACCCGTTTGATCTCTAAAGTGCAGATTCTTGGACTCTGGTGTGGGTATTGGGAAACGAACAGACTTCTCTGGAAGGATGCAAGGAATTTACAGACCATTCTTGAGAAATATGTAGGACCGCTTTGAAAAATAAACAGCCTGTTGTGCTGGTGGTTCAATTTCATCATCCTAGGGCGTTCATAAACGGAAAGGAAATCTCTGGTATCCATTTAGCAAGTCAGAACCAGTCACTACTCATCGTCCCTTTCCTGCTTTCTAGATTCAACAGGCATTCTCAGGATGTTTTATTTCACCCGCCAACTTTTCCTGTTCTTTTTTAATGAAAAGGGTTATTTAGATATTCTTGTGCAAAAGAGGATGAAGGTAGTGAGTTTTAAGTTTATTATTCTGGGGCCTCCCCGGTGGCGCAGCGGTTGAGCGCTGGGTTGCGAGCTGCCCTGGCCTCTGCGGCGCCGGTTCGATCCCCGGCTGCTCCCCGGCCACCGGAGGCAGGTCCCACATGGTGCGCAGACCTCTCCTGCCTCCCGCTGCTCCCCTCAGCAGTGTACTTCGGTCCTTCTGCCTGCTCTGCTCCCCACTCTGGCTCTGGTGAATTCTCTCACCCTCCCGCGCTTCTGACTGTATCCAGTGCATGTATAAACAAAAAAAAATAAATAAATAAATAAATAAAAACATGCCTCTATAAAAAAAAAAAATAAATAAAAAAAAAAAAAATAAGTTTATTATTCTGCATTGATTCTCTTTTTAAATGTGTATTTCCTGTAAATATTTCACAAGGAGAAAGTGCCAAGGGACCTAAGAAACTATTTTGAAAATGAAAAAAATCTCTTCCTGGCTTAATGCAGCTTGTCAGATGGACACCTACCACTCTCCTTTGAAAAAACTTGCACTGAGTTTTTCATTTATCTTTTTTTTAATAGTAATACAAGGATGGAATGATTTATCCATGTAATCAGTGTTCTCATAACTTTATTAAAGAAAATAGAAATTCTTCCCTGGTGGCGCAGCGGTTGAGCGCTGGGCTGCAGTGCCGGTTCTTTCCCTGGCCGCCGGCGAGGGTCCCACAAAAAAAAAAAAAAAAAAGAAAAAAAGAAAGAAATTCATGAAGGAATTTTAGTACATCTTCTACATTTCATCATACATAGAATGAACCTTAGGATTTGGGACTATTCCTTTTAGACATCAAATTGAGTTTCCAGGGCCTCCCTGGTGGTGCATGGGGTTAAATCGCAGCACTCCCTGGTGGTGCATGGGGTTAAATCGAAGCTATCTGAAACCACTTCAGCATGAGTTCGATCCCCGGCCAGGGAAGTGACTCACATGGTGCAGCAGACCTTTCCTGTGTTGCCTGCTGCTCCCCTCTTCAGTGTCTTTCAGTAGATCACCTGTTATGTTCCCCGCTCATCTCTGGTGAATCCTCTCACACACACCCCTCCCGCCCCCTCACCTCTGTTCTGTACCCCAGCTCTTATATGCATAAATAAATCAATCTTTAAAAAATTAAATTTCCAGACCAATCTTATGTTGATATTCTTTCGTTTAAATATGATTGGGGTAGGAAACTGGTTAAAAGGTGAAGCAAGACAGGACTAGTGGAGGACATTTTAAGGATATTTAAAAATGTGAGATTAGTATATAGTTTTCTTTATCCCAGTTTAAACTGTTAATGTAAGGAAATTGCCATATACTTATGAATGTTCTGTATAACATGCAATGATTAATAAGGAGCAAAAAGCCCAATTAGAGGAATTCTAGAATTTTGTGTCTATTTATTTGTTCTTTTATGACTGCTGGAATTGCACTCACCCTTTCTATGCTCAGCTCAAGTGACACCACCTCTGAGAAGCCCTCCTTGATCCCTCCCAAGTGCTCTCTCGGAGCCTCTGCTCTGGTCAGTGCTTTGTGTTACCTTTATTATAGTCGTTATATTTTTCCGTTGTGGTTTCTTAATTGCCTGACTAACTTAGTAAACTATGAATATATTAAAGGCCTCAATCTTAAAGTACTTTGGCATTCCTTGTGCTCAGCACAGTCCCTGTCCTACAATAGGTTTCTAAGTTTAGTCTGCCAAGAAGTATTTATTCCTTTCTTTAACAGAACAAGAATCATAAATTAGGGCCTCCCTGGTGGCGTAAGGGATTAAGCACGGAGATATGAAGCAATCTGAAGCCTCTGCAGCGAGAGTTCATTCCAGGCCGGCCAAGGAGCTACCCACATGGGGAAGCAGATCTTTGCTGTCTCGCCCGCTGCTCCCCTCAGCAGTGTATTTCAGTTAGTCTGTCTGTTCTGTTCCCCACTCTGTCTCTGGTGAATCCTCTCACCCCTCCATCCCCACATCTCTGGCCTATACCCCAGCTCTTGTATGCATAAATAAATAAATCGTTTTTAAAAAATCATAAATTAAACAATGAGTTAATAAAGAAATTCCACAGGCATTGTAATGTTTGGATGCATTAGTATTAGCACATCTTATAATGCACATGTACTAAGACTAAAACCTGGACTACACGTCTCCCCACATCGAACTTCCTCTCACAGGTTAAGAAAAAAAAAAAAAAAAAAAAAACAAACCCACTGGGCCCGGATGTACACAGAAACTACATTTCCCAGAGTGCCTCACTCAAACCTCTCCACTATATATACTTCATCCGGGTTCTTCGAGATGCTGTTTGGCGACTCGTCGCCATTCCCGGAGCAGCTCGGCCTCGGCCCAGAGGCGAGTGTCGGTCGCTGTGTCGGAGGCCCCGGTCCCCGGCACCGAGACAGCCAGCCCTCTCCCCGGGCCCGCGGCGGGAGAGCGCGTCCGGCCGGCCGGCGGGGCTCGCGCACCTCCCTTGCTGCCCCTTCCCCGCAGCCTCCGCCCCGCCAGGCCCGGCCCGGACCCCCGCGCCCCGGCCTCCCCCGCCTCTCGGTCGCCGCCGCCGCCGGGCCCAGCCCCGCCCGCCGCTTCTCCTTCTAGTTTGAGAAGCTGAGGAAGGAAACAGGGAAAAATGTCGCCATGAAGGCCGAGAACCGCTGCCGCCGCCGACCCCCGCCGGCCCCGAACGCCATGAGCCTGGGTCCCCGCCGCGCCCGCTCCGCTCCGACCGCCGCCGCCGCCGAGGCCCCCGTTGATGCCGCAGAGCTCCCCCAGCGCCGCCGCCAGCGCCCCCGACATGGACAAGAGCAGCGGCTGCGGCGGCCCCTCCGCCTCCTCGGGCAGCAGCAAAGGGCAACAGCCGCCCCGCTCCGCCTCGGCGGGGCCGGCCGGCGAGTCTAAACCCAAGAGCGGTAAGGGGGGAACCCCGGCCGGGCGGGGGGCGCGGAGCGGGGGCGGCAGCTGGGGAGGACGCTCGCGCCCCGGGGTCAGTCGGGGGCGCAGCTCTGCCTTCTGCAGTGGCTCCTCTCCCCTCCCCTGGCTCCCCTTATTTACAGTGAGCACTTGGGGAGCGCTCGCCCGCGTGGTGTACGGGACTCCTTGGTGCTGCTGTTGTTTCCATTTTGCGGAGGAGGAAACTGAGGTTCAGGAAAAGGCAGGGCACCCGGCTGGTAGGTGCCTCCCAGCAAGCCGTGAATGTGGTTGTCTCATGCACGCGTCCACGCTGCTAACCCTGCTGAGATGCTCTGGCCTTTTCTGTGGAATTAGCACTGGATGGTGTTGATGTTTAAACGGGAGGGACGGCCCCTAGAACTTCACAGACGCAAATCTCATTTTTCATAAGGTGGCCCCAGAGCCATCCTGCTGTTGAAGGAGACTCATCCTGGGAATGACTTTGTTCATCGTGGAGTGGGGGTTAAGAGCCAGACTCTGGAGTGAAGTGTTTTTAGGTGTGCCGGACCTGAGCGCCTGCATTTCCTTCCCTGTGGAGTTGGAGATAATAATTGAAATGAACTTAGGAAACAAATGAAAGAAGCTGAGGAGACTACCTGATACTTACTGCACCAAATGCACATGCCTGTTTTCCTGTGTTAGGGCAGATTCTGTTTTTTGTGTGTCTTGCCTCGATATTGAGTTGTGACAGTCGTGATGATAGTAGCTGCCGTTTATTTAGAGTGCTCACCATGTACTAGGTACTAGGCTAGGCTTTCACCTTTATCCATATCCCTGTGACTAACCAGTCCAGCAAGGTGGAATTGTTCATACCTCCAGAAGGAACACGCTTAGGAGCCATGGTGGTTAGGAGTTGGCAGAGTCTGGAGTTGAAAATTCCCAGCCTTCAAAGCCTGGGTACTAATGTCTGCTTTCTTACGTGTTGTGATTATATTAGCAGTAACAGGAAACTGTTTTTGGTGGAAGTGGGAATGTGTGGTAAAGAGGGGAACACTTGGACTTTGCAAATGTGGAGGTTCCGGTTGTTGAAAACTTTTCAAGACTTTTGAAGATTAAAAAATTGTAAGTCTGACCTGAAAATGGATGGAAAAAACAATTAACTGGAAGGCTGACTTGAGTTCAGAGTTGACCTGGCGGATGTAGCAAACTTGTTTACCTCTTGTGCCAAGCAGTATCACAGATGCTGCTTGTGGAACTCAGTTGGAGACAATTTGTCTTGATAATAAAAGAATGCTTTAAATAGGGACTAGTATGAACACTCTGGCTATGTCAGACAGTAGTATGTAGACTAATTTTGGGGTTTTGTATATGTGTGACTTTTATCATAGATCCCCTTAGAAAGGGTAGTCAGTCCTCTTGACCAGCGTTGGAACTGGTTTACGATGATTTGAATATTTCTTACTATAGATAAATAACTTTATTTTGTACTACAAGGTGTAAAGTTAAGGATTAGTTCTCTACCTATATGAATTCTCAATTAGTTTTTGTGGGACTCCTGTTTAAGCCACTAACATTGACTTTTGAGTCAGCTGCAATAAATGCCTTTTGTTTAATTTTTAGTGAGACTGTAGGTGAAAGTTTGAAACAACCCAAACAAAATAAAAGACTAAAGCATTTAAAGTGTTTTACCCATATTTTGTCTATGAATCTGTTGATTAGTGGAACTAAGATTACTGAACAGGATGATCAAGTATTCCGTTGTAATTTGACTAAAGCCAATATTTGTCGGTGTTAACATTTCAAATAAACTTGTATAGAATAAATGCTAATTGTGGGATTCATTCTAGTCATTTCTGCTTTTTTTAAAAAGCTACTTCTGTTTTTCTTTTTTAAAAAAATAAAATACTATAAATTACTATTAACATTTATGTTGCCTATTGAAAGCTTCTGAGGAAGTAAGTAAGTAAAAACCCATATAGAGGACTTTTTCCTAGTTTTTTTGCTTTTGTTTTTTTTTGTTTTTTTTTTTAATACGCAAGTGTGCCCTCTGGTAGCATTCATTTTTTGTTTAATATGTTTCTTAGGAAGCTTAACCATGTTTGCCAGTGCCTACTTTACTGGCTAGTCGGATGTATATGCCCTTCGCAAAAAGGTAGATTTGTGGTATGCAATACATAGTTCTTCATTAACCATAATCCGCTGCTTGCAATTAGGAACAAATTCAAAAACAAAGCAGGGGGAGATTAAAAATGGCTTAGGGAACTCTGATACTGGTTAATTTTAAAGGTTGAGCTGAAAGATAGCATAAGCTGCCTAAGAAAGTTACAGCAGTGCTGCTACGACAAATACCACTCTGGGACCTCTTGCACAGTGGCTTTGCGCTAACAAAATACACGTAATTCCATAAAGTTTTGTAGTATTTCAAAAGAGAACTAAATACTTGACATACTTGATTATGCTGTAAAATATTGAAAGGCCTCTTGATTTTCAGAATAATGCCTTGAAGAACAGGAAGGATAAAGTGAAAAGACAGAACTTCCCTTTTGGTTATCAAAGTAACAAGAACAGGTGTTTTTTAATTTTGGGCATTGAATTCCCTTTTCTTCCTTTCCCTACCTCATGTGGGGGAGGGGGAACCCTTTGGTTTTTATTCTTTGAAACATGTACAACACAGATGGACACTTGCTTCCTAGCTACGGGATTAATATACTTGAATCTTTGTTCCTGCAAACTGACTTACTGACCTTCATGCACACAGGAAGTAGGTAAATTTGACTGCTGGGATTTCTTTGATCTTTCTGGCCAGATTGGTGGCATACCAATTTCTTTGCCTTGACTAATACTTCAAACATTCACATACCATTCCTTTTCTTGGATATATTTGTACAGCTTTGTTCCAGTAGGGCACAGATGCAGCTCTAAGAACATTGAACAGATATATCCCAGTGAAGTTTATATATAACTTGGTGAGTTAGGACTTCGGGAAAGTAGTTTAGAAAGAACAAAGACTATAAAAAGAGGGGAAAGAGGGCCTCCCTGGTGGCACAAGGGATTAAGTCTCAGCATTATGAAGCTATCTGCAGCCACTGCAGCACAGGTTCGATCCCTGGCTAGGGAGCTAACCCACATGGCACAGCAGACCTCTCCTCACTCACCCACTGCTCCCCTTAGCAGTGTATTTCAGTCATTCCGCCTGTTCTGCTCCCCACTCTGTCTCTGGTGAATCCTCTCACCCCCCCTACCCAGACCTACACCCCACCTCTTGTAAGCATAAATAAAAAATCTTTTGGTGGGGGGGCGGAGAGAGACTAGGCGGTTTATGGACCCTGGCCTAGAACCTCTTGCTCCATCACCCTGGGTGGGGGATGGTACTGCCGTGGAGGTTAAGGGAAGGTCAGGTATTATGAAGCAGTTATTTTGGGTTGGTAATTTGAAGTACTGTCTTGACACTCTTATGTTATTCCGGTACCAGAAGCCAGGTTACTAGTGGTAATCTCTTGTGAAGAATGATCCTGAGCTGTAAATGGACCCAGAGCTTTTGATGGCTTTGAAAATTGAGGTGACTTGAAACCTTCAATAAAAACCACTTAGAGAAATTACAAGAATTTCAGAGCCTGTTGTCTGGAGTCCTTGTTTTTTATGGCTTTGTTGGAAGCCTAGTTGGTGCATTTGACAGGAATTACTTGAATTTATTAATAGTAGACTTTCAAATAATAGCAACTGTGTGCCAACCACTGTGGTAGGCATTTTGTAGACCTTTTCTTAGTCTTCATGATCCTGTGAGGAGGGAGGGTAAAGGACTACTAGGCTTAAATTACAGACAGAAATGCTTAGGGGTGTTGGATTGATATGTCCAAATGAATTCTAAGATGTCCTAGGAATATTTATAAAAACACTTTATGTAAACTCACTGGCACATTCATCATTCCTGATACCACCTTTTTCTTCCTTTCATCCAGAATTACTAATTTCAGCTGGATTCAATTTGTTGTCAGTTGATTCTGTAGTAAGGCCATATGTTGCCCCTCCGGAGGTGCTTGTCATCCACTCTGGACGATGGGTAAGCAACTTGCTTGTGATTACAGCATGAATCAGCAGCTGAACTTCCTGGCTGGTGTTCTGACCTCTAGACTGTGCCACCTGTTAGAACTAGAGCTAGAAGTGTTGGTAATGCCAAATTACTTAACTGAAAATTTTGTGGTCTTTAATATGGTAATGGGGGTACAAAACTAAGATAGGTTTCCTATTATCTGACAGAGGCTTTTCTATTAGGGAGTTGTGGAAAAACTGAGATGGTGGACTAAGTTTTCAAGTCTCTTTAATTGTTGATTCTGGGATCCTGAGTTCTGGATTTGAGCCATTAAACTAATGGTTTTGCCCATTTTGGAATGTGCCTTAGCAGTGGTAGTTTTTGGCAGTTTTCAGCTCTGGCTGTGCATCAGAATCTCCTGAAGACTTTTTTTCCCTTAAAAATAAGGGTGTGTGGGTTCTCTAGAAAAATTCAGATTTTCTTTAGGTCGAGGTCAGCTCTTGGCCGTGGCATCCATAGTTTCAAAGTTTCTGCAAGTGATTCTTTTGTGCAGCCAGGATTGAGAACTGCCACTCTGAAATTTAAAACTTTCAGCAGTGTTTCTTACAGGAATTTGACTTTGTCTAATTTCCGAGATAGAAAGTGGATCATCTCATTACTGTCATCTGCTGTCAGAGAAAGGACCACAACATTCTACCATGTTTTTCACTGTATATCCTGGCAAGTTGTCTATAAAACATTTAAAACATATTAGTCTGAACTTTATCTCTAGGTCCCAGGCCTGAGTGTACTTTCAATCTTTTGCTGCTTGTTGCCTCAGTCTAGAGATAAGAGCTAACCTCTCACTTTACACATCTGACTTCATACCCGTAGGTAAGTGGAAGACAAGATGAGAGAGAGTTGATCTTAGCAGCTAAAATCATGACTCCATATATGGTCTGTTGTAATCTGTTTTAGAAGTGAGCAGTTCATTGTCCATCAGAGAGCAATTCTGTAAGTATTATGAAACTGTTTCCTTGCCACTGTGGTAATAAGTGAAGAAATACAAGCAGCTCTAGATAAGTTCCAACTTTCTTTCTTGAGCCTTTGAAATGTAGAATCAGACTTCACCTAATTTTGTTCAAACCATTGTGAGCTTGTTTTGAAAACAACAGTCAGGGAAATGCAGGATCATCTGAAATAGCCCTGGATAATAAGTTTTGGCAAATGTGTGTTTTCTGTATATACCAGTCTTCTTCATGAGACCTTTTTTGTTCTCTTGATAAAGTTGGCTGGCCTTCTGTAGCCCTCTGAATTTTCTATTTGAGATTTTATTATAATTTCATGGGTAGAGGATAAAGTGAAATTTATATGAGATCTGAAGCTTCACTTTATAAATTACCACTGGTAGCATGTCTTACAATGTTGCTAACTGAAATAGTTAAGTATAAGTCTAGTTTTTAAATTCTAACTTCTGATTAAACCTTGGCCACTTTCCCTAACTGGAACCTAAAGGCAATCAGTGGAGTAAATCTAGTTTGGGTATGTTTTTATGACCCATCTGTTCTGTTTACATTGCAGCCATTTCTTAGCACTGTCAGCTTGACTCTCAAGTAGTGGTTTGGAGAGGATGGCATGTCTCTCGTTTATTTATCCCATATTGTTGACGAACCAGGTGTGAGATGGTTGCTTTCAAAATTTGGACTCTGGTTTATCAACTCACATTTCCTCTTCTCCAAAGATTTGCCTCACCTTGGATTTATTTAGCCTGTTGTAAAATAAACAGGTCATCTTGTCTAGAAATAATTTTTTCTAGGTATAAGTAACTTTAAAAATTGCCCTATAATAGGTATACAGAACAGTAATTTTGTGTATTTAACATTTTAGGAAGGAAAGCCTGAGCTCAGGAATCCCTTAATAGCTCACTTGGGTGATTTCCTGGGTGCTGGGGTGATTCTGATTCTATATTTGGGTATAAGTGAACAGCTCCATTTTCCAAAGGTAATGGCCTGCTGTTTTGCCTTTCCAGATATGTTTCCATTATACGCTTTTAACAAACAAACTTAAACTGTATGTAGAGGGGCTGGGGAGTAAGGGGCTGTAGTTCTGAGGCTCATGCTGAAGTCTTCTTGACATTTGTAAATTACTACCTCACCTTTCAATCCTCCAAGTGCATTTCTCCATTAAAGTCCACTAACGTCCATTCTAAGTTTTTGCTTCTGAAGCCATTAGAATGCAGACTTGACTTGGTCAGATTTCCATGTTGAAATAAGACAAGCTGGAGTGAGCGAAGAGAAAAGAAAAATCAATCTTTTGCTTAAAGACTAATTTGGGGGTCTCATTCACTTTATTTGTCTGGTTCTCGGGTAGCTTTTATTTTGCTTTTTCAAAAGTTTGAAATTTAAAATTTAAAGTTGATAAACTTTGGCACATGTTAAGTGTGTCTGGTCAGAGCTCTTTGTTCTCTTGGGGACAAAATAATTGGTGCAGTTCAGTTCCCCAGTAGAAAAATAGGACAAAATATAAACAAGTTCTTATCCACAAAATACAAATGGTAAACAGACTGAAAAAGTAGTTATTGCTAGTAAAAAGAGAAGTTAAAACCTGAAACAAGTCATTTTTATCTTTGAATTCAGCAAAGTTGGTTCAGCTCAGTAGTATTAAAGAATGTAATGAACTAGACACTCTTATGGTGTTAGAATGTAAATAAATTGGTATATTGATTCTAGAAAGCAACTTGAGGATGTATAAAAAGCTTTATTCTCGTGATTTGCTAATTATACTTCAGTTTGACATAGTCATACACATGGGCTCTGTATAAAGAAACTTCTAAAATATTATATTAAATCAGAGAAAAAAAACAATTAGGAGTCACTTAAGTGTTTAGTAAATAGGGGATTGGTTATGTTACATTTTAAGTGGACAACAGTGCAGCCATTAATCATGCTTTTGAAAACAAGGGATGCATAAAAACGTTCATAAGGTAACAGGTAAAAGACAGTGTATCTTGTACGTCTGTCATATGTAGCAGGTGCATAAATGGAGACTAAAAGTAAATACCATAGTTTGATAGCCTGTATGTAGGTCCTGGTAAATTTAATTTCTGGATTTCAGAATTAACATTGATTTTTATATCTTTTAATAAAGTATTTTTTCCCCATGAATGCTCATGTTGACCTAATGTTCTTAGGGCTCAACCTTTTTCAACTTAATACCTTTTCGGTTTTACCTCTAGAACATATCTAAATATTCCTTTGCTTTTATGCCTTCTAAAAACACAGTGTAATAGGACCAAGGTTAAGCTGTAACTGTATTGTATCTACTGTGCTAGAATTTAAAGAAGAATGTCTTTTGGGCCTCCCCGGTGGCTCAGCGGTTGAGCGCTGGGTTGCGAAGCTGCTGGCAGCCTCTGCAGCACAGGTTTGATCCCCGCCGGCCGCCGGGCGAGAGTCCCACATGGAGCGCAGACCTCTCCTGCTGCCTGCTGCTCCCCTCAGCAGTGTATTTTGTCACTCTGCCTGTTCTGCTCTCTGCTCTGGCTCTGGTGAATTCTCGCACCCTCCTGCGTTTCTGACTGTACCCAGTGCTTGTATAAATAAATAAATAAATCTTAAAAAAAAAAAAATCACATTCCTTAAAAAAAAATAGAAGAATGTCTTTTGTCCTGCCTCCAGAGAAAATACTTTTTCTTAATATGAATATAGGTTTTCCCTGTTATGTGAAAGCAGAATTTTTTATTTGGTTTGATTTGGTAGGGGTATGCTAAAACATTTTTCATATCAGTTAATGGTTATAGTGTTCCCAGAGCCAGAAAATAACCTACAAATCATACCAAATAGGAACATTCTACTTTTGGATAGGGTGGGAAACCTATAGGCTGTTTCTGCTTTGCCCGAATGGACTTTTACAAGAGCAGTGGTTGATCTCTGTAAAAATGGAAGATGTTGTGAACTGAGAAGCTGTGTGGTTTGATTTATAATGTATTCGTCCTGAGGGAGAGGCCCTTTAGGCTTCATCACTTAACCAAACCACTGTACTTTAAGATGTCTTGCCTAAACCTCAATTTTTTGGAGATTGTGGAAGAGCCCATTTACCCTTGTTTAAGCACATTTTGGGGGGTGGGGGGGAGAGTGGAGAGCAGTTGGCAGGTGTAGGTATTATTTCTTAATTCTTTTGCTTTTCCTTTCAGATGGAAAGAACTCAAGTGGATCCAAGCGTTGTAATCGCAAACGTGAACCTTCCTACCCCAAAAATGAAAATTTTAGCAACCAGTCCCGTCGCTCCAATTCACAGAAAAGCAAAACTTTTAACAAGATGCCTCCTCAAAGGGGCGGCGGCAGCAGCAAACTCTTTAGTTCTTCTTTTAATGGTGGAAGACGAGATGAGGTATGGAATGTAAGAATGTCTTTAGTACATAAGAAATATAAAGTCTGATTCTCCCCTCACTGGTTTATCAGTACTTGGGGAGAGGGAAGAAAAGCAGTTAACCAAAGTAATCTTGAGTAGTTGCTGTTTAACTGGGTTTAGAACTTTGCTTGCTTGCTTTTCTTGAAGGTTATGAAAATTTCCTTGGAGGAAAAAAGACATCATAATCTTGGATTATGAGAAATCACAGCAAACTTGGGATGCCTTGATTTGTTTAGTATTTTTTATTATCACTCATGCATTATGGTTCCCTATGAAATATTTTGATAGTAAATGACATTTACCCCATATATAGGATCTAGCAAAATGCTGTATCCTTAGTTCCAGGTATTCTGATTTTAGGAGTTCCTTAGATATCCTTCCATAAGTGCATAAAGACTCATGTACAAGAGAGTTGACTTGCAGTATTGTTTGTGGTTAGCAAAATTTTAAGAAACAATTTGAAACTATCAGTAAGGGACTGGTTAAATTATCCTGCTTTTTATTTATTTTATCACAATAGGGGTTTGGTTTTTTTAAAAATATTTTATATAATTCTTACATCATTTTTCATTTTTGCATAATGTATGCATTTTCATTTTGGTTATCCTGCTCTTTAAATGTTCCATACTATGTAACTATTACAGAGCAAGACAGATTTAATGGATGTATTCATGGAATAATCCATTCATCCACTAAAAATTCCTCGCCTACCATGCACCACATACTGCTTAGGGTTTTGGAACATTATCTTTGTTCTTTAGGAGCTTATATTCTAGTTTGGGGGAGGGAGGGATAGTAAAAAAAAGTTACATAAAAAATAAAACCATTACATTTACCTCCAATGGTAAATATTTATTGAATTTTTAAAATGTGGACAGGGGAGGTAAATGAGTGGAGTAACAAGGTGTACAGTTTCAGAAGATGGCTAAGGAAAGATGCTCTGAGGAGTTTATTTTGAGTAGAGACCTGAATAAGGCAAGGAAACACACTATACAATTTTGAGGAGGAGTGTCAGAAGGAATAATAAGTGTAAGTGATCAGAGGCGGTAATGTTTTTGGTGTGTTTGAGGTAAAGCAAATAGGTTACCATGGGCGGAAAGAAGTAGGAAATGAAAGCAAAGAACACAGAAAAAAGAAGTTCAGATGATGTGGGGCCTTTTGTTCAGACAGAAGGGAAACCATTTTGGGGGTTTAAAAAGAAGTGAGGTAATCTCACTTGGAGTTTTAAGGGGAAGAATTAAAGCAGGGAACTAGCTAGGATGCTATTGAGATATTCTGATGAGAGTGATGGGAGCTTTGAAATCGAGTGACAATGAGGATAGGCAGTCAGATTTGGGTGACTATCTGAATGTTAGAGTCAGCAATATTTTCTAAAATAAATATAATTTTAAAGATTTATTTTATTTATACAAGAACCGGGGTACAGGCCAGATGTGTGGGAGGGTGAGAGGATTCACCAGAGACAGAGCAGGGAACAGAACAGGCAGACCAACTGAAGTACACTGCTGAGGGGAGCAGCGGGCGGCAGGAGAGGTCTGCGCGCCATGTGGGACCCTCCTCTGGTGGCCAGGGAGGTGACCCACATTGTGCAGCAGACCTCCTGTCTCGCCCACTGCTCCCCTCAGCAGTGTATTTCAGTCAGTCTGCCTGTTCTGTTCCCCACTCTGTCTGTGGTGAATCCTCTCACCCCCTGCACCGGTGGCCTGTACCCCAGTTCTTGTATGCATAAATAAATCTTTAAAAAAAATATCTTCTGGTGGGTTTGCTTTAAAGGGGAGAATAGAGGTCAGGCAGTGGCTTGAGGGGAGTATGAAGTCAAGAGAGTTTAAGATGAAAAATTACAGCATATCCCTGTTGATGAAATTGTCTTGGAAAGAGGGAAAAGTGATAGAGGAGGAAGGGGTGAATTGTTTAAACAGTGTCTGAGTTCCTGAGGAATTGGGATCTAAGGCACAAGTGGAGGAGTTGGCTTAGAAGGAGCTCTGCCAGTTCATCTGTAGCAATAAGACAGTAATGGTGGGAGGGTGTGGGAGTTCTTTTCTGGTTGTTAATTGTTTCAGTGAAATCTATGAGATAAGCTGAGAGGAGGCTTGGGAGCCTGAGGAATAAAGGAGTTGTCTGAGTGATTGGGAAAATTAATGGAGTAAAGAGGTATAAGAGAATTGTAGTATGACTGCCAGGCAGTGTAAGGATTTACTTTAGTGAGACCTTCAGTGTGATTTTGATTTTGTTTTTAACTGCTTTGGTGCTGGGATGGAATAGTTAAAGCATCGTTCCCCTGATTAATAAATTGGGAAGATCTTGCCAGGTATTATTGCCACAAAATCAAGGCAACGGACCGTGGGATCTAAGCCACATAAAGAGAGAAAATTGAAGGAGTTGGATCACTTTTTTGCAAACCCAAGTGGATGTGGAGAATTTCTGAAGTCATACCAAAGGGGAACAAGCTGAGAATGGAGTGAGTTGGCTAATTGAAGATAGGGCACTTAAAAAATCAAAACAGTGAAAGGTGCAGTTACTGCAAGCATGGTCTAGATTATAGAGCAATCCTGTCCAATGGAAACACAGACCACATAGATAATTAAAAATTTTTCTAATTGCCATATTAAAAAAGAAATAGGTGAGGGCCTCCCTGGTGGCGCAAGGGGTTAAGATGCAACCTATGAAGCTATCTGCAGCCTCTGCAGCATGAGTTCCATCCCCGGCCAGCCAAGGAGCAACCCACATGGCACAGCAGACCTCTCCTGACTTGCCCGCTGCTCCCCTCAGCAGTGTATTTCAGTAGATCTGCCTGTTCTGTTCCCCACTCTGTCTCTGGTGAATCCTCTCAACCCCCACACCTCTGGCCTGTACCCCAGTTCTTGTATGCATAAATAAATTAATTTAAAAAGAAATAGGTGAAATTAATTTTAATGTATTTAATACGGTAAATCTAAAATGTTATTTTGTTCTGTGGCACTGACCACATTTCAGCTGCTCAGTAGCCACAGCTCCATAGTTGCTGTTGTACCACTCAGCTGAATGTGGTATACCCATACAAATGGGTGGCTGAGTTAGGGTGAGGGCAAACTTATTGGAGGAGAGGAAGTAAAGGAACAGAGAAACTAGTGTATTGGGAGGATAATCAGGGATTAATGATGGCTAATGTTGGAGTGACATTGGGTTCAGATAATAGTGAAGACAGAATGTTGAAAACACGGGGGATTTTGTTGACTAAGCACAGGTCTCTTTGGTACTTTGGGGATGGAAGACTAGTGAAGGCATAGCAGAACCTTATGCAAGTAAAAGTCTAGGGAATGAGAGGTAAGGGATGACCTGAAACTCTTGGGCTTCCGCAATTATTTAGACAGTTGGGGGAGGTGGGGTGGACACGTGGAATGAGTTAAGATAAAAAGAAAATTGTCTAATTGTGGTATGCCACAAACACTGTTGGTGTTTAATTGTAAAGGTCACATATTACACTTCTCTATGCATAAACTATCTTAGAAGATATTTTTCACTATATCCATTTTTTTACTCATTAGAGGATTTATCACATGTGTGCAAGTGTTACTTACTAATCTCTGACTTTGACTAAACAGCAGAAGCCTTAAATTTGAATTTCCTTGGACCCAATCATTTATTGTACATTCAAAAGAGATGGGTGCCCAAATATTTGCACGAAGATCTATCTAAAAGTGTTTATTCCAGCACTATTTTGTTACAATGGAAAAGCTATGTATACGCTGTGTCCTACACTAAGCATTCTGACTGTTATACTAATATTTAGTGAAATGGCAAAGTGCTTATAACTCTTAAGTGGGAATGTGGCATTAACTTACATTAGATATCCATACTACTTCAGTTTGGTAATTCTAAGAAGACTGAAACAGACCTCAAGATGATTTATTCCATCTCTGTGTGCTGTGCTATTTCTCATGTGGTTTTGTGCCACTTTCTAAACTCTCTCTGAAGCTACTGATAGGGTTTATTTTGGGGCACAGTTAGTCTGCCTACATGTTCTAATTCTGTCAGTTTTAATTAACAATGAATAGCAGTGTGTGTCTTAGACACGAGGTCGCTGGCAGTATCCTGAAAGCCTGTGGCAGTTAGCAGCTGCTTGCAAACCGCCTCCAGAATATAGTTCCACAGAATCCCCTTACCCAGAAACAAATGAAAATATACGTAGCTTACAGGAATGAAGGTGTAGGAGTCCTGTGGATCTGTTGAAAATTAATGCAGTAAGTAAATCTTCCTGCTTCAAGAGAGCTAAGGAAATTGATGCTGAATTTTGTCATTTAAATTGTTTAATTGCTACTTAGGGCAGACTAAACAGTTTAAGTAATTGTATGTTAGACTCTTTTACCTCTCTCCACTCCCATCTAGATCTTGGGTTACTTTTCCATTACCCCTTCCTCGGACAATTGTTGACTTTAAGCCTATATTTTATTTAATTAATATTTTTTAAGTCTCATGGAAAGAAGGCTTGTGCTGATTTCTGCTATAGATCATTGTCATCCTAATCTAAAATACTGTGATTCATTCTCCTTTTCTCTAGGTAGCAGAGGCTCAACGGGCAGAGTTCAGCCCTGCCCAGTTCTCTGGTCCTAAGAAGATCAACCTGAACCACTTGTTGAATTTCACTTTTGAACCCCGTGGCCAGGCAGGTCACTTTGAAGGCAGTGGACATGGCAGCTGGGGAAAAAGGAACAAGTGGGGGCATAAGCCTTTTAACAAGGAACTCTTTTTACAGGCCAAGTGAGTATGGTTACTCCTAGGAGAGAATGAAGTTGAGCCTTGCTGGGCAATTGCACTGAAAAGAGGCTTTTTTTTTTTTAAAGATTTATTTATTTATGCATACAAGAGCTAGGGTACAAGCCAGAAATGTAGGGGGGGGAGGATTCACCAGAGACAGAGTGGGGAACAGAACAGACTGACTGAAATACACTGCTGAGGGGAGCAGTGGGCGAGACAGAAGAGGTCTGCTGCGCCATGTGGGTTTCTTGCTTCACAGTGTGGTGCTTAACCCCTTGCGCCACCAGGGAGGCCCAAAGGCCTTTTTTTTTTTTTTTTAAACTACTATTTCTTAGGAGAGGGGCAGAAAGGGAGTTGATCTGGTCTCCTTTTCCTTTTGTCATGTGTTGAAATCCCATTTCCCAAGTGGATGCTATTGATGCTTAAAAGAAAATAATGCTTAAATAAATAATGAAATAATGCTAAAATTAGGTAATGCTTTAGTTTCATGTTGAAGTAGCACAAGTGTTTGCTTTGAGATCTGATCTAGATTTGAATCTTGATTTGACCTTTTTCATTGGGCAAGTTAGCTAAACACTTTGAGATTCAGTTTTTTTATAAGGAGAAATTACTTAAAGGAGACTTGAATGATAAGTTGAAGTGCTTGACACACATTTGTTCAAATATTGATATTGTTTCCTTTTGTGTGGCATTAGTCACAATATAAGATTTGACCTTGGGTCTAGATTGAAATAATTCTGGTACTCAAATGATTTAATGGGAACAGTCTTTCTAGTGCTTTGAAGACTAGCTCTGTTGTGGGGTTTCTGGGATTGAGGGAGGAAATCTGGCTTCCTGCTGTGTGGAACCACAGTATGGGTTAATTTTAGTTGAAGGGAGGCAGCTTGACTACTTAGAAGCAGAAGAAATAAGAGTTCATGGATTTAAATCCTACCTGCTGGTTCTTTGGATTCCCTCCAGAGCCAAGACTCAGAACTGAGACTGGAGTCCTAGTTCAGTGCTTTACAAATCATGGCTGGTAGTGCGCCTACATTTGTTTTCTAAGAGTTGATGAATTTCTGCTGAGGGCTCATTGATGGATTCTGGCAGCATGTCTTTTCTCTGTCATCTTCCCTATTTCTAGTTGCCAATTTGTGGTGTCTGAAGACCAAGACTACACAGCTCATTTTGCAGATCCTGATACCTTAGTCAACTGGGACTTTGTGGAACAAGTGGTAAGTAGCTAAGTGACAAGCTGTTAATGGGAGAGAGAACTAAAGGAAGGACTGTGGTGACACTGCAGCTGTTGGCTGTGTTCACTGCTGTACCCTGTCCTGCATGGCCTTACACTCGGCCTTTCCCAGAGATTAGTCCTGGTTTCTTCTGAACTGTAATTGCCACTGGCCTGCAGGATTAGGGAATTGGAGGGCTCTGATCTGAAGGTTTAAAAGTGGTATTGCTATTCACTACCTTCACTCTCCTAGGAAGTAGTAACCAGAGGAATATGTGAGGGATTCAGGTTAACCTCCTGAGCCAGGGTAGGCTCATTCTATGGATATTGCTTTATTGGTAACTTTTTGTAATTATCAAATTAGGCCTTAGCCTTGTGGTAGATGAATAGCCACAGAGCTGTACATTTGCCAGAACCCGTCCTGCTTTTCATTTCTGTTGAAATTATGACCTATAGGTCTGTCCCCTTGATGTTTCTAGGGTACATGATGTAGATTATCTTTCAAAATGATAGTCCTCGAAATCTGGACTCCCATGAAAAGCCTTAAAATTATCTGAGAATGACATCAAAGGCCTGTGAAACTTAAGTTTTCTATGCATTGGGTCAAAATGAAAATCTCATTGATTTCTCCACTGGAAAGTAACAAAATTACTTATAGCCCCTTTTTATATTTTTATGTATGCATAAATGTAAATTCTTTTTTTTTGAAAATGGGATCAGACCGTGATGTCTATCATTTTTTCCCCTTGGAAGTGGAATCTCCCAAATACTGCCGCCTGTAGTTGTTTCATTATATTACAGCCATTACCATGGTTCCCTTAACTATAAGTGCTATCATATATATGCACCTGCATAGTTGAGCAATTTTAATGAATATGTGTTGAGTAGAGATGTACAGGGATGAGAATGGGAAGCAGAGACTTTAATTTTGAAAGTCTTTGGTCAGTTCTAAAAGCAGTGAAACTTATGGCAGCCTTTTGTTTCAGCGTATTTGTAGCCATGAAGTGCCATCTTGCCCGATATGCCTATATCCACCTACTGCAGCCAAGATTACTCGCTGTGGACACATCTTCTGTTGGGCATGCATCCTGCACTATCTTTCACTGAGTGAGAAGACATGGAGTAAATGTCCCATCTGTTACAGTTCTGTGCATAAGAAGGATCTCAAGAGGTAAGCTTTAGAAATTTATTAGATTAGACCCTAGTTTTTTCAGTCCTTGCCCTGCTACATCTAAATGTCCATGTTACAGTGTTGTTGCCACAGAGTCACGTCAGTATGTTGTTGGTGATACCATTACGATGCAGCTGATGAAGAGGGAGAAAGGGGTGTTGGTGGCCTTGCCCAAATCCAAATGGATGAATGTAGACCATCCCATTCATCTAGGAGGTTAGTTCTGTTAACTTTGGGGGCAAATAATCCTGGGCACACTCTTTAAGGCTACTGAATCTATCTTTTTTAGGGTCAGTAATTCAGCCTCAGGGCGAGCCAGTGCTAGGTATTCTGAGTCATAGGATGCCAGTAGGTGAGGGTATAGTTTACAGAGTGGTTTAACCCTTTGAAGTTTGGCGTAGTTATATACATATGTAATTCATTTTAACAGGTTTTGTTTGAATAGTGTCTGTCACTGTGTCCGGTTTTGGAGAGTCCACAAATGTTGGTCTAATGAGAGAGACAGACTGGTAGTCTTTGGATATATAGTGTGTGATAAGTAGAGGAAGTGCACACAAGGTGTTATTCCCTGTATTCCATGTGGAAATGAGCATTTGATTAAAGTGACATGAACTTCAATCTATCTCTGGGGAAAAGAGATTTCTCAGTAATTGGTATGGAAACAATCAATTCTTAGGGGGAAAAATAAAATTAGATGCCTGTTACATACCGTATGTGAAAATCAATTCCACATGAATTGAAAAACTAAATGTAGACAAAAACTTTAAACCTTTAAAAGAAGATATAATTCCCTTATAAATCCTCAAATTTTGAGTGGATAATTTTTGAAGCGGGTTGAAACCATAGATGCTATAAATAAAAATAATGATAAATTTGATTTTATAAGAATGAAAACTGACAAGATTGCTCAAAATCAATAGTTGATTAGTAAACTAGGGGAAGATTTTGCACATTTGAAATGAAAGATTATCGTTTAAAACATACAGATGTTTTATAAATTACATTCACAACCTAATGAAACAATGGGCTAAGCATGTTATAAAGCATTTCTCAGAAAAAGGAAATTAGAATAGCCTCCAGATATCTGAAGATTTTAGTTTACTGAGGAGTTAGACCAGTACAGACCATTATGCCTTTTAGATTATAGGAGGGCAAAAAAAAACATAGGTAAACTGGTCTTCCAGGGTTGAGGAAATTGAACCTTTTGTTCTTGGTGGGACTGTAAAATCAATACAGCCTTTTGAGATACTATTTGGTAGCATTTTTAGAAAGTACAACCTTTGATCCACAATTTATATTTATTTTTTAAAGATTTATTCATTTGTGCATATAAGAGCTGGGATGCAGGCTCGAGTTGCAAGGGTCAGAGGCTTCACCAGAGACAGGGTGGGGAGCAGAACAGACAGATCCACTGAAACACACAAGACAGGAGAGGTCTGCTGCGCCATGTGTGTAGCTCACTGGCCGGTTGGGGATTTAACTGGTGCTGCAGAGGCTGCGAATAGCTTCATGGTGTTGTGCTTAACCCCTTGCACCACCAGGGAGGCCTCAATTTATATTTAAATATCATAAATCATTTTTACCAAGGGAGGTTATGTGAGAACTTTTTTGGTTGCAATATGTTACATTGTTAACAATGACAACTGTCACTAACCTAAATGTTTCACAAGGCACTTACTAAGTAGTGTAGAGCAGGCACAGAAGGTAAAAATGTAATAGACTATATCACATTTTGGAATATTTTAAGACTTTGAATCAAAAAGAAACTGCAGTGTAAATTTATCTTTTATGAAAACAACTTTTTTATAAACAGGTATAGGAGAAGACTTGAGTCTTATATTTTTGTGATCTTGCTGACTTTCTTGTAGATGAACAGCACAGCCAATATTCCAAGTTGCTGCTGGCTTCTAAGGAACAGGTGCTGCACCGGGTGGTTCAGGAAGAGAAGGTAGCACTAGAGCGGCAGCTGGCAGAGGAGAAGCACACTCCTGAGTCCTGCTTTATTGAGGCTGCGATCCAGGAGCTCAAGGTGAGATGATGGTGGGAACAGGTCAGAATGGGGGCAGGTGGGGGGGAAGTTACTTCAGCCCTGTCTTGAAGATATTAAGCAGGAAATGGGTAAAAAAAAGCCAATTTGTTTTGGGTTTTGTTTGGTGATTAGAGGGGAGGCCTGAACTAGGTCTTTCTGGAGCTGAAAGGAGCAAGCCAAAATGATTTTATAACTAATTGTAACCCTGAGGGTTGTTTTTTTTTTTTTTTTAAGATAAGTTATATCTTTAGTTGAGGTGGGTTTTTTTTTTTTTTTTTTTTTTTTTTTTTAGAAAAACCCTTGGATTTATTTTTAGAGATAACAAGACATTGTCAAAATATGACCTGTTTAGTGGACCAGCAAGACAGAAAGAATTACCTAAATATAGAATTTCCTGTGTCCTGTATCTTCTACACGGGTTAATTCTTAAGTTTTGACTGGCACCAGTATCACTGGTTGTTGAGAGATTGTTTCAGTAGGTCTGGGCTCAGTTTTGTCTGATAATTTTCATTACATGTTCCAGGACGATTTTTTTTTTTTTTAAAGATTTATTTATTTATTTATACAAGCACTGGGTACAGTCAGAAGCGCGGGAGGGTGAGAGAATTCTTCAGAGCTAGAGCGGGGAGCAGAGCAGGCAGAAGGACCGAAGTACACTGCTGAGGGGAGCAGCGGGCGGCAGGAGAGGTCTGAGCGCCATGTGGGACCCTCCTCCGGTGGCCGGGGAGCAGCCAGGGATTGAACCGGTGCTACAGAGGCTGCAGGCAGCTTCGCAACCCAGCGCTCAACCGCTGCGCCACCGGGGAGGCCCTTGTGTTCCAGGACGATTCTAATGCTGCTCATCCTCAGATTGTGTTTTGAGAATCACTGGTCTATATTAGAACAATGAAAATCCTCTTTATTGAATGGGTTAGCATGTGACAGACCCTGTGCTAAAGTAATGTATTACATTTTTCTCACTTATGTAGTCAGCCTGGTTTGATAGTTACAGCTGTCCTCTCAGATGAGGAAAAGGGATCATGGATTAGGCAGTTTGCTGTAGGACACATGAGGTGGAGCTGGTATTTGAATCTGTGTCTCTGACTCTTTAGGCAGGTTGTATGTATTTAATTTTTGTTTCTACATTGCAGAATATTTGTTCAAATGTATTTCAGGTAGAAGAAAAGCTAACTAAAAGTAGAGCTGTCCAAGTTGAGGTAGGAGGTTGGTCAAATCCCTACTTTCTGCCCTGAGGCTCTCTCTCAGCATGATTTGTGAAAACCAGAAAACTGAAGACTAGTTCTGTGTTCTAGATTTATGTTCAGGAAGCTTTTGTATAGTGTTTTTTTGTTATTATAAGATGATAAGCACAGGCTGTCTTTCTATTTGCATATTAGATGCTTTTTTGCTTTCTTTAAAAATCAAGGATTTTAAGTATTTAACTTCCCGCTTGGGTCTTGTTTTCTTTTAATGTTTGCTCCTATTGAGAGAGGCCCTTGTAAACTCTTGACCTTCAAAATAAATGTTTCTGGAAACTTAGTTTTCTCTGGTCTTCTCTTTGGTGGTTTAGACTCGGGAGGAGACTCTGTCAGGATTGGCTGAAAGCAAAGGGGAGGTTACTGGTGTCGTGGCTGCTCTGGAACAACTGGTGCTGATGGCTCCCTTGTCTAAGGAGTCCGTTTTCCAACCCAGGAAGGTTAGTGTGTCCCTGTTACAGACCAATGGCTGCCATTGTTCAAATGCTGCTGTTGAGTTGGTAGGCACTGTTGTGTGTTGAAATTTCATGGGATAAGAGGGAACTATGAGTATTATCTGTGTGCTTTTTAGTTCTTTCCCAGGGATATTAAATTAGTAAATGTCACCTCTAGGATAAATATCCAGACAGCTAGGTTCCAGTGCCTACCTTTGTCATGTTACTTTCTGTTGACCTAGAATTTATTCCAACAGGATGTGCTAGAGTATATGTCGGCTTTTGATGAAGAAACCACCGAGGTTTGTTCTCTGGGCTCTCCTCGTCCTCTTGCTCTCCCTCTGGTAGAGGAAGAGGAAGCAATGCTTGAACCAGAACCCGAGGGCTCGTCAGAGGCCTGTGATGACTTGGAGTTAGCAGATGACAATCTTGGAGAGGGGACCATCTGTACTGAGTCCATCCAGCAAGAGCCCATCCCCAAGCCAGGCTTCACACACCTGAGCAGCTCTCCTTGCTATTACTTTTACCAAGGTGAGGGTCCCCGAGGAGGGATGGGTTGCCTGCTGCAGAGATATTTCAGAGAGATGCTATGATGCTTTCATCAGAAGGAGGTATCACCATAGATCCTGGGTGCTTGGATCTATCATGTCTTTGGCTTGGGTGGGAGAGGCAGGCCTAGCTATAAAGAGGGCCCTGTATTGAGGACTGGCCTGGACTATTGGGTGATAGAGCCACTTATCTTCAGCGGAGGACGGGCAGCACATGTTCCTGCATCCTGTGAACGTGCGCTGCCTTGTGCGGGAGTATGGCAGTTTGGAGCAGAGCCCTGAGAAGATCTCGGCCACGGTGGTGGAGATTGCTGGCTACTCCATGTCTGAGGTAAGGACCTTTAGAGGGAGGGGGCTGAGAGTGACATTAGCCTTATCTCTTTGGGGCAGGCCTAGCTAAACCTAAGTTCATAAATCTTCAAGGCCTAAAATTTTGTATTTTTATATCTTGTCGGTGATGATGCTATGAATTTTTTAAAAGTTAAATGGTGTTCCCTTCCCATATTGGATTTATGTTAAGTCAGTAACCACCACTTTTCTTCCTCAGGTTCACTTACTGTGGTCTGGGAATATAGATATTTGTACTTTCAAAATGAGTCTGTTTTTCTCTTTGGTTGGGATGCAACCAAGGAAACAAAAAGTCTTTGGAGGCTCTAAGCCCACACAGGCTTGAAATGCATTTTTTAGCTTAGCAGATATTTCTGAATTACTGTTTAATTATTTCCGTATTTGAATATTTGCCTTTTGGGAATTACTCCTGTATTTTTTTTTAAAGATTTATATATTTATGCATACAATAACTGGGGTATAGGCCAGAGGTGTGGGGGGTGAGAGGAGTCACCAGAGACAGAGTGGGGAACAGAACAGTCAGATTGACTGAAATACACATTCATGGAAGGAGCAGTGGGCGAGCCAGGAGAGGTCTGCTGTGCCATCCGGGTAGCTCCCTGGCCGGGGATTGAACTCATGCTGCAGTGGCTGCGGATAGCTTCATAGGTTGCGTCTTAACCCCTCGTGCCACCAGGGAGGCCCTTATTCCTGTATTGATCACAACTTTGCTATAAACCTCAAAGTTAGAGACTAGACTACTGTAAACTTGCCATTAAACATGCAAAAAGAGAATGAAAAAGACAGACTTAAATTGATAGATTTAATTTTTCACTATATTAGGCCAAGCTTCATTCAGTAGAGAAATCTCTTTCTGATTGGTTCTCAGAATATTTTTGCCAATAAATACTCTTATTCCCCTGTTCATCTCCTCCCTCCCCCCCCCCCCCAGTCCCTAGTCATGGACCCTAGAAAATCAGAAATAGCCCATCCGCTCTAGTAATTTTTTTTTTTTAAAGAGTTATTTATGCATCCAAGAACTGCAGTGTAGGCTGGAGGTGGCAGGGGTGGAGGTTTGAGAGGATTCACCAGAGACAGAGTGGGGAGCAGAACAGGCAGACAGACTGAAATACACTGCTCAGGGGAGCAGCGGGCAGTGGCTGCCGATAGCTTCATTGTGCTGAGACATAACCCCTAGGCCAACAGGGAGGCCCCAGCTTTAGTTAATTACAGGGCTCCATTCACTCATTTGTAGCACAAATCCCTACTTATTCCACCTTATTGGAGGTTAATTGGCAATTTGTTTTTGTAAAATGGTCATAACTTAAGCAATGCTCTTGCTCCAGTGCTATCTGTGGGTGCATATATATACTGCTAACTGTCTAGGCTGGAAACTCAACTCTTGTTGTTAAGCCTGGTTTTAGTTGAGTGTTTTGTTCCTCTATTGTAGGATGTTCGACAACGTCATAGATATCTCTCTCACTTGCCGCTCACCTGTGAGTTCAGCATCTGTGAACTGGCTCTGCAGCCTCCTGTGGTCTCTAAAGAAACCCTAGAGATGTTTTCAGGTGAGAATGCTTCTCTTTATAATGGGGTTCAGGGATTCTGTGAATGGAAACCCAGTGTGGGAGATATTAAGGAGTTGTGTCAGGAGTCTCAGTACCTCCTGATACACTCTATCCATTCATCCAGTTTAGCTGGGCCCACTCATGGCCTTAGCTACTAGTCCACTGGGAGAAGTTAAAGGCCAGGTTGCCCTGGGTCTGCCTTTCACAACCTGACCAACCCGCAGATGACATTGAGAAGAGGAAGCGTCAGCGTCAGAAGAAGGCACGGGAGGAACGCCGCCGAGAGCGCCGGATTGAGATGGAGGAGAACAAGAAACAGGGCAAATGTAAGTTCATGAGCTCTCACCTTTGACTAGTAGTAGAGCTGTGCATCATTGTACAGAGGCTCAGTGCCCAGGTGCCAAGCTGCTGTCTCAGCTCTGCCACTTGTTTTCAACTCTTTTTTTAAATTTTTTTTTTTTATAGAGGCATGTTTTTCATTTATTTATTTGTTTGTTTGTTTTGTTTATACATGCACTGGGTACAGTCAGAAGCGCGGGAGGGTGAGAGAATTCACCAGAGCCAGAGTGGGGAGCAGCAGAGCAGGCAGAAGGACCGAAGTACACTGCTGAGGGGAGCAGCGGGCGGCAGGAGAGGTCTGCGCGCCATGTGGGACCCTCCTCTGGTGGCCGGGGAGCAGCCAGGGATTGAACCGGCGCTGCAGAGGCTGCAGGCAGCTTCGCAACCCAGCGCTCAACCGCTGCACCACCGGGGAGGCCCTGTTTTCAACTCTTAAATGTGAATGTGAGACTACCTCCCTCACAGGCCTATTTGAGAATTAAATGAATTAATGCAGGTCAACGTGCATAACATTTTAAGAATAGGATTAAATTCAACCTTGGTATAGTGGGTGAAGTAGTCTGCTGTGGGGAATGTAATTAAAGCTTTATCTGCTGAATGCCAGGGACATTTGTATTGATTTTCTGTTGAAGTGACATCTACATGTAGCAACTGTGCCAAGAGAATGTGATGTAGTAGAAATCTCGATAAACCAGGAAATATATACAAGAAATTGGATTTAAGAGCTCATTCATATCAGGGAGCACAGCAGAGTCTTCTGATCTGATTCTCAACATAAGCTTCTTTAAGTCCAGAAGATTAGTATGACATAAAGATCTAGTTATTCCCCAGAAAACAAGGTATTTGGCCAGGGAAAAAAGATTTTCTCTATGTGGTGTAGTAAACAGTTTTTTCTTCTCAAACTGGGTATGTATATTCTGGGGCCGTAACACTGTGTAGCTGTTTGGCATTTGTCCTGATTGTGTGAGAAAACTTGTGTTTCAGGAATACGAGATTTTTTTGTTTGAAACTTTTTCTATGGAAACATTGAAACACAAGTACAGAGAGCAGTGAATTAATCCCCAGGTTCATCACCAGCTTCAGTTATGAACAAATGGAATGAGGCTTTATATGAAAACAGGGGCATAAAGTGATAGTTATAAATTTGGGTTTTGGAGTTTTGTCTGCATCTTTCAGACCATTGGTGGGGGTGGGTGGGGTGGTGGGGGTACATGCTGACTGTCCTCAACTGTTGGGAAAGATTTGAGGAATTCTGTAAATGGATTGCCATTCTTGTCTTTTCTTTGCAGACCCAGAAGTCCACATTCCCCTGGAGAATCTACAGCAGTTTCCTGCCTTCAATTCCTATACCTGCTCCTCTGATTCTGCTTTGGGTCCCACCAGCACCGAGGGCCATGGGCCCCTCTCCCTTTCTCCTCTTAGCAGAAGTCCAGGTTCCCAAGCAGGTAAGTAGAGTTGGAATTTAAAAATTTAAGTCAACAGGCAGACACAGACCTTAAGCAAAATCTTAGTGTGTGAATCTGCAATCCTCACCTACCTTGGCATGGTGGAGTGTTAAGGTGAATAACCTTACTTTGGATAGTTAATATGAGGTACATAAATCCTTGCCATTTGATTCACCTTTCTTGTTGACTTTACCTGATTATGTCATGCTAGCACGTAAAAAGCTAGGGGCAATACATACGGCAGTATCGTTAAATCTAGACTCTGCCCCCTCCCCTGCCTTCTGCTTAAGCAGACAGTTAAGCGTTTTTTGTACATGTTGCCTTATCGTAGCACTGCTTGTAGTAGTGAGGGGAAATAGCTTACAAAGTCTACTAGTAGGGAAATGGCTAAATTATAGCATTTATATTATGAATTGCTTTATAGCTGTTAAAAAAGGAGATCTCCAGGAATTAGTGGGTAAACCTTTGACATAAAAGGAATCTATAGACACAAAGTAAAGCATTTTATTACGGGTTTCTATATCTAAATACATTTAGATATATAAAACATTGGGATTGTTGTCATTCAGATTAATAATGGTCTTTTGCACCTGAAAGTGAGAAGAGGATTGAGAAGTCCAAAGTGGCATTTAGCTTTTTAAAAATACTTTTATGAGGAAATTTATTAATCTGTTAAAAAAGTAAACATTGGGGGGCCTCCCTGGTGGCACAGCGGTTGAGCGCTGGGTTGTGAAGCTGCCCGCAGCCTCTGCGGCGCAGGTTCGATCCCCGGCTGCTCCCCGGCCGCTCCCCGGCCACCGGAGGAGGGTCCCACATGGCGCGCAGACCTCTCCTGCCGCCCGCTGCTCCCCTCAGCAGTGTACTTCAGTCCTTCTGCCTGCTCTGCTCCCCGCTCTGGCTCTGGTGGATTCTCTCACCCTCCCGCGCTTCTAACTGTACCCAGTGCTTGTATGTATAAATACAGTGCTTGTATGTATAAATACATAATAAATAAATCTTAAAAAAAAAAAAGTAAACACTGGGGAGTTACTGTAATTTCAGAGAGCTGTCTTTTCTGATCTTTATCCAGCTGGGAGATAGTTTTTAATACTTAAAATTTATTTCTCTGGCATTTCAAACAAAATACCTAGTCAGAATACTTAAAAAACTCTTGGTGATTTTTGTGGATTAGGAGCCTGAAGCTAGAACCTGCATCTCAGGAGCTGCACAACCTTGATGCAAGAGAGAACTGCCGTACAGAGGAATAGGGCAGTACATTTACTTAATCTATGATATAAAAGTTGTGTTTCTGGGCCTCCCAGGTGGCCTAGGGGTGGTTAAGTCTCAGCACTTATCACCGCTATGGCCTGAATTCAGTCCTGGCTGGGGAGCTGACCCAAACATGGCGCAACAGACTTCTGCTGTCTGACCTGCTGATCCCCTTAGCAGTGTATTTCAGTAGATCTGCCTGTCCTCATCCTCACTCTGTCTCTCACTAGAGACAGAGAATCCTCTCACCCACCTGTGCCTCTGGCCTACACCCCAGTTTTTCTACACAAAAACAAAATTTTTAAAAAATAATTAAAAAAATTGTGTTTCCATACATGAGCTTTTCGGAAGGCATGGGCTTTAATGGAGTTAAGCAAGAGTGGTTGCATGATGCTAGGAATAAAAGTATTAAATAGCCCTGATTGACTATGGAAGGCCCTGTTGCTAGGAAAGCAAATGACCCCTCCTCCTAATAGTGATCAGGGCAGTGGATAGATGGGCTTGTGGGAGTGTTCAGCTCAGAAAGAATGTACAAGAGTACTGCCTAGGGAATATCAGGGAGAAGCTTGCATCTTCAGGCTGGATCTCATTGATGTGTGTGTCTTGGATTTTAACTGAATATTTTCAGGCTGTAGGTATCTGCTGACTGGAACATTAAGGTGCAGCTGATTAATTTTTATATCTTATTTGGATCCTTTTTATCTAAATAAAATTTTGTAGTCCTTGACAGAACACCTAAGGTCTTAAGAACCTGTAGGTGTGGAATGTGGTTTTCATACTGTGGGAATAGACTCCATCATGCCTTCCATAATTACTATAACTACTAAACTTCTCTCTCCCTAAAATGATCACAGGTGTGATAGACTATGTACTTAGCTTTATAAGAACATGGGCAGAGGGGCCTCCCTGGTGGTGCAAGGGGTTAGATCTCAGCACTGTGAAGCTATCAGCAGCCACTGCAGCATGAGTTCGTGTCCCAGTCATGGAGCTAACCCACGTGGTGCAGCAGACCTCTCCTTTTCTGCCCGCTGTTCCCCTCAGCAGTGTATTTCAGTCCATCTGCCTGTTCTGCTTCTCAGTCTGTCTATGGTGAATCCTCTCACCACCCGCCCTATACCTCTGCACCCCAGCTCTTGTATGCATAAAATAAATCTTTTTTTTTAAAGTATCTCTTTTTTTTTTTTTTAAAGATTTGTTTTATTTATACAAGTACCAGGTTACAGGCCAGATGTGCAGGAGGGTGAGAGGGTTTCACCAGAGACAGAGCGGGGAACAGAACAGGCAGACTGACAAAATACACTGCTGAGGGGAGCAGCGGACGAGACAGGAGAGGTCTGCCTGCCATGTGGGTTGCTCCAAGGCCGGTGGGATCAAACTGGCACTGCAGAGGCTGAGGACAGCTTCACAGCGCTGCGCTCAACCGCCTGGGTCACCAGGGAGGCCCTAAAATAAATCTTTTTAAACAAAAAAGAATATGGGTAGAATTGACATTAGGTCAGTGTTATTTTTATGTGGTGGTGGTAGTTATCCAGACCTGATTTAGGAGTTCTCTCTTTGTAAGAGGACACTGTTTCGTACTTGACTTCTGTAATCAGATCTCTGGTTCTCTTTCAGATTTTCTGCTGACCCCTCTGTCACCCACTGCCAGTCAGAGTAGTTCTTCATTTTGTGTTGGAAGTTTGGAAGAAGATTCTCCCTTCCCTTCCTTTGCCCAGGTAAATTCTTTGCTTTGACCAGCAACCCCAGGGTATTTAACATGTACACTGTTACTTGTCTTTCTGGAAATCTGTTGGAGGAGGAGCAACTCCTAATGTTGTGCTGACTTTTATAATGATTGGAGGCTTTCTTAAAATGGAAGCTTATAGATTTAATTCCTGATATCACTATAGACTTATCCAGGAAAGAAGGCTAGAGTAACTGAGAGACAACGCAGATCTTATTATTTCACAAATCATGAGGTATTTGTGTACTGGACACTGTTCTAGGGACTAGGGGATACATCAGTCTTAACTGGTCCCTGGTTCTAGGATCTCTGGTTTAGGTGATAGGTATCTGGTACATATAATAAACCACTCCTCTGTTCATTTTGGGAAGGGAAGGTTGTCTTGGTTACTCTATAACTAGTCAAACCAGCTTTCTTGGTGCACAAGCTAGGGGATGGGGGACAATAGACTAGTGAGACTTGATGCCAACACACTTTATAAATCTTGAAAACAAGCAAATACTCAGCATTCCTGTGTTCAGATAACAGAGGAAAAATGGATGAATAGCTTGACTTGTTAGTATTAACTTCTTTGGGGCTAGTGTGGAATGATTAGCATAATAGATTTTTTAATGTGTGCCATGATCTTTATTGTAATTCATGTACATTAGAAACTGACATGGATGTCATCAGTACAGACAGCATAGGTTCTGTTGAACATTTTTTCCATTCAGTAATGTAGTTACAAAACCCATTATTTGATAGTGGTGAAAAACACAAAATAATAACTTAGTATCATTGACAAGTTTGTATCCCATTGGCACTCTGAAAGGGCCTTTGGGCACCATATGATCTTAATGGGCATACCCATATCGGATCAACCGAACATCCGGCTACAGGGTAAGGTGTGGTTCTGGGGCTAATACAAGAGAATTGCATTTCTAACCTCCTTCCCCTTTGAGGTACTTTGAGGTACTCCAAAGGGTAGCTTTAGAAAGGAATCTGATGTGCTCATTTTTTGAACCATTCAGGTTTAGATTGCCCAAAAAATACATCATTCACTTTTATCATCTCCTCTTGCCAAATAAAGAGCCCAGAAGCATTAAGAGTAAACTGAGAAAGTTAGGCGAGGATTCTCTTCTCTAAGTCATGTTATTTGGAATCCTGAATAAACCCAAAAGAACCTTTCCTCCTAGCTTACTAGTCCTTTAGATCAGTTGCTATGGATGTTTCTCACATTCAAATGGCAGTTTGTGTTGAGAAATAAACAAGAATTGGACTTTGGTAAGGAAAGTCCTGAAGTCACGAAGGATGAAAAAATTTGAGAGCAATCCTGAAAGCTATCAGCTAGGCCACAGAAGTTAGACAAGGAAGAAAGTGATTCCTAGGAATTACATCAGTTGTCTACTTTTTTAAAAAACTAGGCTTTTATTGCATGGCTTTTTTTCTTTTCAACTTTGTATTTTGAAAAACTTTACCCTTAAAGAGTTGAAAGAATAGTATAATGAGCACTCATACCTTTCAATTTGATAAACCAATTGTTTAAATTTTCATTTATTTGCTTTCTTTTTCTCCCCCATGTTGAAAATAAACTACAGACCTTATGAATGACATGTCACTATGTACTTGGGAAATAGATGACTTCCCTTCACCCTATGACATTCTTCTATATAACTAATTAGCATAGTCACATCCAAGAAATTCAACTGATTGAATATCTAATGTAGTATTATTTCTATTTCCCAATTTGCCTCTATGTCTTAAATTATTTTCAGTTGGGCTGAGTTAAAGATTACTCATTGCAATTAGCTGTCAATTCTCTTCCGTCTCCTTTGATCCCTAACAGTTGCTCTGATCCCCGTTTTTTTTCTTTCAATGGCATGAATTTTTTTTTTAAAGACTTATTTATGCATACAAGAGCTGGGGTACAGGCCAGAAGTGTGGGGGGTGAGAGGATTCATCAGAGACAGAATGGGGAACAGAACAGGCAGACTGACTGAAATACACTGTTGAGGGGAGCAGTGGGCGAGACCGGAGAGGTCTGCTGTGCCATGTGGGTTGCTCCCTGGCCAGCAGGGGATCCAACTCATGCTGCAGAGGCTGCTGATAGCATCATTGTGCCGTGTTTAACCCCTTGTGCCACCAGGGAGGTCCACTTCATGTTTTTTTTTAATGACTTTTTAAAAGAGTAACAGAATGCAGGGCCTCCCTAGTGGAACAAGGGCTTAAGACGGCAACGTATGAAGCTGTTCGCAGCCACTGGAGCACGAGTACTATCCCCAGCCAGGGAGCTACCCACGTGGCTCAGCAGACCTCTCCTGACTCACCCGCTGCTCCCCTCAGCAGTGTATTTCAGTCAGTCTGCCTGTTCTGTTCCCCGCTCTGTCTCTGGTGAATCCTCTCACCCTCCACACCTTTGGCCTGTACCCCAGTTCTTGTATGCATAAATAAATAAATCTTTAAAAAAATAGAGGAACAGGATGCAGATGCCATATTATTTGGACCACAAACTCCCAGGAACCAAGGGAGCAGACTGTCAAAGTGGTACATGATGAAGAAAGGTTATTCAGTGAAACTAACCTCGGCCAACTCATTTTGAATGTGTGCCTCATTTTGGGACACATTATTGTTATTATTTTTTTAAAGATTTATTTATGCATACAAGAACTGGGGTATAGGCCAGATGTGCAGGGGGTGAGAGGATTCACCAGAGACAGAGTGGGGAGCGGAACAGGCAGATCTACTGAAATACATTGCTGAGGGGAGCAGAGGGCAAGTCAGGCGAGGTCTGCTGCACCATGTGGGTAGCTCTCTGGCCGGCCAGGGATTGAACTTGTGCTGCAGAGCCTGTGGATAGCTTCACAGTGCTGTGCTTAACCCTTGTGTCAGCAGGGAGGCCCCTGGGACACATACTTTGGAGACGACATCCCCGTTTAAATTTTTTTACTTATTAAGATTTGTTTTTATTTATGCATAGAACTGGGGTGTAGGCCAGAGGTGGGGGGTGTGTGTGTGAGAGAATTCACCAGAGACAGAATGGGGAGCAGAACAGGCAGATCCACTGAAATATACTGCTGAGGGGAGCAGCTGGTGTGACAGAAGTCGGCTGCACCATGTGGATCACCCCCCTCCCCCAATCCCCCCTACAGGGGATTGAACTCATGCCACAGTGGCCGGCAATAACTTGATAGTGCTGAGATTTAACCCCTGCACCACCAGGGAGGGCCCCACTTAAATCTTGTGGAACTTGTTGGTATTTTTCTAGGGATAAAATTCATAATGCTTTGAGTTGCATGGCTTCAATGGCAGATGGAACTCATGGTGACCCTCAACAGTTACAAAACGGACCTTGGCTAGGCGCAATGAAAAAAAATCTCACTCAGGGTCAGGAGAGATTGTTGTGATATTACTGTACTCAAAGGAATCTGGTGTGTGGCTGCATCTAAAAGTTAGTGATTAAGCAGTTACTGGAAAAGCAGACTAAGAAATGTTAGTTTCAGGCTAAAGTTAAATTGGTTTTCATGACCTTAAGTAACTGAACTTTGATATTGGGTGGTTTGTTGTAAAAACACTAGCACACACTGCTTACTTGAAGTTGTTTTCCTTCCAACAAGAGAACTGATTAGAACCAGGGAATGTCAGATGCAGGATTCTCAACTTTAGAGTCTGAGTAACACCTTTTGTGCCTTCTATGCAATATTTCTTACCTGTTTTTTTTTTTTTTTTTTTAATAGAGGCATGTTTTTATTTATTTGTTTGTTTGTTTGTTTTGTTTATACATGCACTGGGTACAGTCAGAAGCGTGGGTGGGTGAAAGAATTCACCAGAGCCAGAGTAGGGAGCAGAGCAGGCAGAAGGACTGAAGTACACTGCTGAGGGGAGCAGCGGGCGGCAGGAGAGGTCTGCGTGCCATGTGGGACCCTCCTCCGGTGGCCGGGGAGCAGCCGGGGATCGAACCGGCGCCACAGAGGCCGCGGGCAGCTTCACAACCCAGCGCTCTACCGCTGCGCCACCTGGGAGGCCCTTCTTACCTGTTTTTTAAGAAACAAAACCACCTCAGGTTTCCCACCTTATTGGTTTGACTGCCATTTCCATTGACTAGGACATGGAGGACATGACTGAAACAGTGTGTCAAGTACCTGGAGAAAGCTTTTCAAAGGTGATAATTGCTTCTGTGTCAAAGTAGGAGTCTGGAAGAGAAATTGGACTGGTTACTTTAAAGTTCTTTTTCTCCCCTTTCCCACTTTGGCAGATGCTGAGGGTTGGAAAAGCAAAAGCAGATGTGTGGCCCAAAACGGCTCCAAAGAAAGGTGAGGAGGGCCCTCTGTTGAAGGGACAATAGCTTGGCTCCTTTCAGAAAGTAAAGGCTCTAGAGTTGTTTCTAGAATTGTGTTTTTTTTTTTTTTTTTTTTTTTTGTTTTAAAGATGAAAACAGCTTAGTTCCTCCTGCCCCTGTGGACAGTGATGGAGAGAGTGATAACTCAGACCGTGTTCCTGTGCCCAGTTTCCAAAATTCCTTCAGCCGAGCTATTGAGGCAGCCTTCATGAAATTGGACACGCCAGCTTCTTCAGATCCCCTCTCTGGTAAGGGCAAAGAACTGGAGGCATCTACACCGAGTTGTCAAAGTTACCATAAATATTAAAGCCATTCCCACTTGTATCTAGTAGCAGCCATCACTAATCAGTTGGGCACTTTTTTCCTCTGAGCCTTTAGAGTGACATTCTAGCATCAAGTAACATTCCATGTGATTTGTCAGATAGGACCCCAGATTAATTCTTGAGGCCTGTATATGAAAATATGAGGAACTGTTTTCTAAGACACCGTGGTGGAGAGTATATAGATCATGCCTACATTTTAGAATCGAGTTGGTAAATAGATGGAGTGCACCATCATCAGAGTGCATGATGCATCAGAGTGCACCCCTGGTTTGAGGAATTCATAATTAGACAAAATAACACTATTCATGATGCACTTGCTGTATGTGCTTAGCATTGTGCTAATTTACCCCAATAACTAATCTCATTCCTGCAAATACAGTAAATTAAGATCTAGCCATAGAACAGATTCCTGTGAGTATAGTAAACCAATAAATGGGTATGACTCTCAGGTTACAGAAAAAACGAAGGTCTAGGGACATAAAGTGACTTGGCCAAATGCAAACACCTAGAGTGTGCAAGGATTGAATCCATGCAGTTCCAGAGCCTGTACTCTTAGCTGACACTGTTTCTCAGGAATGAAAACTGAGCGGGGAACCAGCATTCTAACCTAAGCCCTTTTTTTTTCCTTTATAAGATAAAGGAGGAAAGAAAAGAAAAAAACAGAAACAGAAGCTCCTGTTCAGCACCTCTGTCGTCCACACCAAGTGACACTACTGGTCCAGGCTACCTTTTCCATCTTTTTTTTTTCCCCTGTGCTTTTGTTTTGCTGCTGTAATTTTTAAGTATTTGAGTTTGAACAGATTAGGGGAGGGGGGAGGGGGTTTCCACAACATGAAGGGGGAACCAAGAAAATTTTAAATACAGTGTATTTTCCAGCTTCCCGTCTTTACACCAAAATAAAGTATTGCCACACAAGAGATCTCTTCCTGCCAAGGTTTTAGTTTGTTGCCAGGTTAGTCTTTTTGACCCATGTGTAATTAGTTTTTCTCTTCAACATCCCCTTGGAGCAGCCCAAGCCAGAGTCGTGTAGCCCTACTCTGCTGTGACATCATTGTCAGGGCATCATGGCTTCAGCACATTGATTCATTTGTTTTTCAAAATTAGTTGACTTTTTTCTATCAGTTGTCCTCTTCTTAAAGAAATAGGGATGGGAATAAAATGGATTTAGGACACCCAGATTGAATTGCAGTTTTTTTCCTGATAAATAGCCAGGCTATGGTGCAGACCTCGATTGCACTTGCATCTGTAATAGAGAGGGTTTAGCCTCCTAAACATGGCTTCTATTAAGCATAGGAAGCTGTGTCACTAAGGGAACCCTGAGATCTGCCAGCCTCTAGCCAAACTTGTTTTAAGTGACAGTGACCTGCATCGTAGGAGTAGAGGAGTCTGGCATACCTGGAGGTAGAGCAGAGCAGGCTGCCCGCCACCTCCTGTTTTCTAGGCAGTCTTATGCCTTAGTTTGAGCTGGATTTTGAGTGATGTGTATTCTGCTGCTTAATAAAGTGATCTCTAGGTGTAATAGAATGTGAAGGCAAATAGTACAATAAATCACCTGCATAAGCATTATGTGCTTTCTGGTTTTTTTAAGTTCATTACAGGTCAAGTAGACATACTAAATAGGTTAAAGTAACTACTACTATGAACTTGAGCAATTCTGTTGGCATGGAGTAATGTCTTTTCTAGGGTCAGGCCTAAAGAGTCCTTAAGCTGGGTTTAGCTCTAACCTTTTTTTTTTTTTTTTAAAGATTTATTTATACAAGCACTGGGTACAGACAGACTTGTGGGAGGGTGAGAGGAGTCACCAGAGTCAGAGAGGGGGAACAGAATAGGCAGACTGACGAAATACACTGCTGAGGGGGAGCAGCGGGCGCAGCAGGAGATGTCTGCACACCATGTGGGATCCTCGCGGCAGCTGGGGATTGAACCGGCGCTGCAGAGGGTGCGGGCAGCTTTGCAGCCCTGCGCTCAACTGCTGCGCCACTAGGGGAGGCCCTAACCTGCTATTCTTAAAAGGAAGAGATTCAGGAACTCTTCTGGATAGGTGAGAGTATCCAAACCCTGAGATACGAGGGGACACACTGAAGCAAAAAGTCACATATCTTTCTCTTAGGTGTGTAAAGGAATTTTGAGTGAGGGAAAACATGCTCCAATGTCACTAGCAGCTAGATCAAAACTAACTGCAAGTCTCCTGTCCCTCCTAATTCCTGTGGCATGTGGTAGTCTACTTAGGTGCCAGGCAGGTGTAAAGCAATAGGGAAGGCGGAAATTTCAGAAAACTCTTGAGACATTGGCAGCTGTGACTGAGCTCTGCGTTAATAAGGTTAGGTCAGGCCATTTCTTCCCGCCCTTTCCTCTCCCCACTCCCAAAAGTGCAAGAATTGCATTTCTAAGATTTATTTATTTATTTATTTATTTATTTATTTATACAAGCACTGGGTACAGTCAGAAGCGCGGGAGGGTGAGAGAATTCACCAGAGCCAGAGCGGGGAGCAGAGCAGGCAGAAGGACCGAAGTACACTGCTGAGGGGAGCAGCGGGCGGCAGGAGAGGTCTGCGCGCCATGTGGGACCCTCCTCCGGTGGCCGGGGAGCAGCTGGGGATCGAACCGGCGCTGCAGAGGCTGCGGGCAGCTTGGCAACCCAGCGCTCAACCGCTGCGCCACCGGGGAGGCCCAAGAATTGCATTTCTGATAAGGTGTTGGCAAGGAATCTTATTTTTAAGGCCAGGTGTCTGAACTGAAACTGGTTATACATCTGTGCCAGCTTAGTTGCCATACTGCACTAATACTCCTACTCTAAATTACCTGGCCCATGCTAGGGCTGGGTAGAGGACAAGGCCTTAAGGAACCAGTCTTTCTACTGAGGCTAGGGATAGAGGGGGAAATACTTGAGCAAGAATGGACTTCATAAGTTTGCTAAATGCTATAGAAACCAAAAACATTTATTAAATCTACTCCAGGCAACAGTAGATAAAGGTGACTAGTTTGTCTGACATGAGTAAACCCTCCATTTTGAGCTGGAAATTTGACCTCTAGTTGTCAGTCATCCAGTTTGGAGAGCTGTAGGAGATGCTGCTGCCATGTTCCAATCAGTGTGCCTCCTGTGATTTGGCAAAGTGCAACCTGGAGAGGTTCATTCCATTGCTCCAGTGGCCTCCTCACCACCACTGTCTGAAAGCTCCTCTGCTCCAGACTCCTCCTCTAGTAAACAGCTTCTTGTGACGGACTTCTGGATAGCTTCCCGCTCTCCTGGAGAAAGGCAAACAGACTAAGTGAGGATGAAAGGTATCTTTGGGAGTGACAATGTTTCTTCACTGCTCAGTGGGCACCAGGTTAGCATAACTTACCTTCATCAGTGCAGTTCTGCAACAAGATCAACAGTTGTCTCCTGTTGTACTGAATCAGGAATTTCTGACATGTTCTAATTGTACCTGGCACATGAAAAGAGCTTTCTGGTCAACATCTTCTAAAAGGTGTCTGTCTCAAAGACTTCAGAACTCTTAAAAATTGGGGAAATATCTTGTTCTCGGCAGTATAATGGGAAACCCATCCGCTAAGCAAGACTGAATTCTGAACTTGTTACCTATTGGATATCAGCCATATCATGTGCCATCCTACCTCCCACGTGTAGGGTGTTGAGAAAACAGGAGTAACGGTGTCCTTTGTTCTCCAAGTGTGTAATAAAGGGAAGAGCTGACCACACAAGCTGATAGAATTCCTTCCGGCATCGAAGTAGCACTATTCCAGTATAGGCATTGAGGTATCGCACTGTAAGGGGAGGTGGAGGAGATAATTTTGGGGAACTGTATTCCTAGAAGGTTAAGACACTGTTCTAGGAAGCGGCATGTTGGGACCTAACACTTTTCTTGAAAATATTTTAAGATGATGTTGAGGGAGGGCCGGGGCATACACCTTGAATCTTGGACACAGCTCGTAATTGATGAATGAACTTAGAATTTAAACGCACTGATTAGTTACTAAATGGCAGAGATCCACCTTCCTCAGAAAACCCTTTTCTGAAAAAACAGGATCTGCAACTGGGCTCAGGTTTCCACAGCAGCCTGTTCCCCTAAGAGTTGTGCCTGTGTGCGTTTCTGCAGGACTCAACTTCCCGCGTATAATAAAAGAGCTAGTTTAAATAATGTGGCTGTCGGGAGTAGAAAGGGCCCCTCTCACATACACACGTGTGCACTCTAACCTACTGGCTCTATTAAGAGCTTTAATTTCGACAATGGTTTTACCACGTGATGTCATGTAAAGTCCATATAACTTGGAATTATAAATGGTTTCCCTCAGTTAATTATCACCCTTTAAAGTTCAACTGCAATCCCCAATATATACATGTTAAACAGGTCTCTGTACCTTGCCTAGGATTCTTGCCTAAAGTTTTAGCCCTCCCCCTGACGGGATTCGTCCAGATCTCAGGCCAGGGTCCGAAATGACGAGGACGATATTACACAGATTCAGGGTGCATCGGGTTCGGGAGCTCCTAGGGTCGCTTATGTCCCTTCTCCCTCCACATCCCTCCTTCCGCCCGGCCCCCCAGCACTCGCGCACCCGCGAAGCCAATGGAGCAAGCGGCCGCGCCGAAAGTCCCGTGCACGCGGGCGATCGTGTCTCGAACCAGGTTACTCAGCACTCGGTCCTCCAAGCTCAGGCGGCAGCGGGGGTCGTCAGACACCAGTTCGCAGAGCAGATACCTGCCGCAGGCCGGAAGAGGTGAGCGCGGGGCCCCGGCCGCTGGGGGCTGGCGGAGGGCGGGGGTGGGGTGGGGTGGTGGCGGGGGGCCGAGTCTCACCTGTGCTTGAACCGCACCATGGCGGCTTCCGCGCCCGGCAGCCGGACGCCCAAACCGGATGTCTGAGGCGCCGCCGGCGGCCAATGGGAAGTTAGGCTGCGCAGCGTTGCAGCCACTCAGAGGAAGGCCGGGCAGGGGGTGGGGCTAGAGTGCTGAGCGGCCGGGCCCTGCGTCAGTTCCGCTCGGGCCCCGCCCCCGCCGTGTTCGCATGGCGCATGCGTCCGGCCGCCTGCCGCGCGGGTCGGCGGGACGGGCTCCGCGACGGGCGCTGGCCCCGGCTCACGCCGCTGGGCGCAGGGACGGTCCCTTTCTGTTGCCGCGCAGTATAGCCGTGTGCTCGCCTCCGCCCGAGCTGGACGGTGGGGCCCTCGAAGGTGTGATCTTCCTCGCATAGCACAGGTGTGGGCGCGGGCGGGACCGGTCCTTTCAGGTTAGAGCTTGTTTATTACTGCTTGGCCCTGGCAACAGTCTTGTGGAAATGGCCGTATCGTCTCGATTTTTATTTGCAAAAACAAATCGTGATTATATTTTCAGTTTTTAATTTGTACAGAAAAGCATAGCGGCAAATAAAAATAAATTATAACCCCACACTACCATGTAGTGTGTTTTCTTTCGTCCCTTTCGCCTGTGCCAGTGGTTCTCAAAGTGAGGTCCGGGAGTCTCTGAGGTCAAATCACTGTCATAGTAATACTGAGGTGTCTGCCTTTTCCACTATAAGTGCACGGCCAAGTTTTCCAAAGGATATTCACCCTGATACCTCATGTATTTTATATTGTGTTTTAAGCATTTATGTCTTCTTATCATGGTGAATACTGATACAGCTCACAAAAACACACGCTCTTTGGGATCCTCAATAATTTAAGAATGTAAAGGGGTCCTGAGACAAAAATCATTTGCGATGATAACTGCTGGTTAAATTACTTAATACGTAATTTTCCTTTCATTTTCATTTAGAGAAGAGGATCATATTATTTAGTAATTATTTTTGCTTTAAATTTTTTAGAGGTTTTTTTTTTTTTAAGATTTATTTATTTATACATATAAGAACTGGGGTAAAGGCCAGAGATGCGGGGGGGGGGGTGAGAGGATTCACCAGAGACAGAGCAGGGAACAGAACAGGCAGATTGACCATAGTACACTGCTGAGGGGAGCAGCGGGCGAGACAGGAGAGGTCTGCTGCGCCATGCGGGTAGCTACGGGTTAGCTGAGACTTAAGCCCTTGCACCGCCAAGGAGGCCCCCCTGCTTTTAATATTTTTAAAGACTCTCTTATTCAGGCTATAACACACAAAGTACACATTAAGTATACAACTCAACGAAATTTTGCATCTGTACAGTTGTGTAACCACTGCCCAGGCTGAGATAGAGCATTTCCAGTACCCGAGCTGGTTGACTCTCCCTGTTCTTGAACTTTATATGACTCTCCAACAGCCACTTGTGCCTCTCCGTTCGTTCAAGCTGATATTTGTTGCTTCATTCTTGTTTGACTCTTGTTAACAATTACCCAACGTTATTTTTCAGATGCACAGTACTGCTTTGTTTAAATGTATCACTTTTAAGCTGATCGATACCCCCATGATGGACGTTTAGTGGTAGATTTTCTTGTTTACCCAGCACGTTGAGGTGCAACCTTGTTGTATCTAGGCCTTTATGCCCATCCTTATTGTAGAACTGTCAGGGACTTGGATGGCCCGGGGAGGTCTATGAAGGGAAGAAGATTTCAGAGCCGATTATTTACAAGATCTGGAAGGCCCCAATCTTCCCTCTCTCGCTCCTTCACACCTTGCGGGAGGGCTGTGGGAAAGGAAGGAGAGCAATGGCTCTCCTCAGAGACCAGAGTTGGTCCTTCCTCCTCCAAGTACCCCGTTTTCCACCCACGCCCACGTGGCCGCCTGCGGTCGGCAGGGGGCGCGCGGGGCCCGCCGCGCGTGGAGAGCGCGCGCATCCTCGGCCGTTCCTCTCCCTTCAGCCTCCCCCCTCAACCCTAACGCCGCGCCCGTTCCACAGCCACGGCGGGGTTCAGGCCAAGGTCAGACGTCCAGTACGAGGAGACCCAGCAAGGCTCAGAATTCGCATCCAAGCCCGTCGACCCCAGGTCCTTCCGTCTACACCCGACGCCCTGGCGGTCACGCTCGTCCACGTCGAGCCTTTTCGGGTAGGTTCGAATTCCCCCGCCAGCACTTCCCAGACACGTGCAGGAGGTTAACTCACGTTTCTCGATCTCGTGTTCAGCTCTTCATCTGTGCGATAGGATAGTAATGGCTCCTCCTCGTGGGTGGCCGTGAGGTAAACGAGATAACGTGGACAGAGCGCCCGGGGCCGTGGCCGCGCTTCGCTCGCGTCCCGCCGGATCCCGCCCCGGCCCCGCCCCCGGCCCTGCTCGGGCACCCCGCTTCGCGCACGCACCCTGGGGCGCCTCGGCGACCCCCCCCCCCCCCAGGCCCGCCCCCCGCCCGCCCCGCGACGGCCGCGCCAGCCGGGCGTGCCCCGCGCCCCGCGGTAATTAGTCGGTGCCGGCTCTGGCTCCGCCGCCGCTAATTACACGTCTCCTAATGAGGCCGCGGCTGTTTGCAGCCACCGGGGCCCCGCCGCGCGGCGCGGGAGGCCGGGGGAATCCGCCCGCGGGGCGCGGGGGCGGCCGCCTCCCCCCCGCCCCCCCCCGCCGCCGCGGCCGCCCCGGAATGCCGGCCCGGGGGCGGGGTGCTCGCCGCCAGCCCCTCCCGGGTTCCCTCTCCAGCCGTGCCTCGGAGCCACTGTAATCCCCGCTTAACAGGCGAAGAGGGGGCCGAGGCGCAGAAGCGCGTTCAAGCTGCACGAAACTCACTCCGGAACAGGCTACACCCGCCTGATCTGCATCCGACCCAAAGCCTGTGCTGCCCGTGGATTCCAGCACGGCCTGGATCAGCCCAGATCTGATAGAGGGGTGGGTGCTTGGAAACTTCCTTTGAACCCCTTCCCTTCTTCCCATCTGAGGGCGCCCACCCTCAGTTTGCCCTTTTGCATTAGGCTTCAAACCGAGTATTAGCTCTTAAATAAGGCATTTAAAACTACCTTGGACGCATAAGTCGCACGATCCATTGCAGGGATTTGGAAATCTGGAGCATTCCCTAGGGGGTGACTGGAGTGACTGCTAAAGTGCCCCAGTTGGAAGGTGGGAAGGTGCAACTTCTGCCTTGTTCCCAAGGGCAGGATCTGGGATGCCGTCTATTAGGCTCTCACTATGTAGCAGGCACCGTACTAAATGTGCTTTGTCTTGGCGTGGTCCACACAAGAGCCCTATGAGATCTGTCCCCTTCTCTGAGGCTCAGGGAGGGAGAGGACTTGCTCAAGGTGACAGTAATTTGAGCCAACATAAGGCCTTTTACGCCCTGACCTATGCTCTTACTCTACCTTGCTCTCTACTTCCTCTCTGGGAGTCTGGGACCTAAAGGATAGTCAGAGAAGGAGAGCCCAGTGGTGCCATTCTGAGGTGTCGTTGGCATTCCAGGGTCCTATATAATGATCTGAGCCATGGGGGATGGTGGCAAAGGAAAATTTTTGTTAAGCATTTTGTTAAACAGCCGCTGCTCATTAGGGGCTCCTGCTCCTCTAATCCAATCAACCAATTCTCCGTAAAACCTTTATGGGGACAATCTGGATAAAATTAAACCCTCCATCTGCCTAGCCAGGAACCTGGGGAGCTGCGGTGTCTTCCAGGTTGCTGGGGCGGACATGGCCCATCCTGGGTCTCAGACCAAGCACAACATCCCACTCCTATGTCCTGCTCCCTTGTGGCCTCTTTTCCTTCCCCTGCCTGCTGGAAGGATTTGCTTATCCAAAAATTAATTGAAATTGCAAGGGCACTACTGTTTGACCCAGCAATTTCTCCTCCAGGAATTTATCCCACAGAGATTCTTACACTTGTGCCAAATGACAGGTGAATAGGATGTATCTTGCTGAATGCTCGTGATAGCAGAAGGCTACCACAATGTCTTTCAGAAAGGATTCATTGTACGTGTGTATTTATTGGGCAGTTGTGTGCCAGGGAATGTTCTAAATACTTTATATAGGTTGACTCATTGAATCTTCACAAATACCCTATAAAGTAGATAATTTTTATTAACCCCATTTTACAGATGAGTAAATTGAGGCTTAGAACAAGTAACTTGTCTGAGCTTCACAGAGTTAATAAGTAGCAGGGCCAGGATTTGGACCTGGCAGTTCATGTTTTTAACTGTTATCCTCTACAGACTCTCTGCCTTTATGTGCACAGAAAATTTCCAAAAGGTAACACAAAAGCTGTTGGTGGTGGTTACCTCTGAGGAGAGGAATTTAGGATGTGAAGTAGGAGTGGGTAATCACTTTTGAATGTGTCTCCTTTTGTGCCATATTACTATGTCATGTGCATCTAGAGGAGTTACTGAACCTCAGTGCCCCAACTATGTTATTACTAATCTTTATGTCAGCTCTGGAAATATGTGCCATCATTATTCCCATTTTGCAGGTGAGGAGACTGAGCTCGCCAAGGTGGTCTGGCCACATGACTGGAGATGGCCCCAACTTATATTACATACCTAGGCTTTGGAGTTTCAAAGCATGCACCAGGGGACTTCCCTGGTGGCCTAGGGATTAAGTCTCAGCACTATCACCTCTGCAGCCTGAGTTCGATCCCCGACCAGGATGCTGACCGACCTATGGTGCAGCAGACCTCTCCTGTCTCACCCGCTGTTCCCCTCAGCAGTGTATTTCAGTAGATCCACCTGTTCTGATTCCCACGCTGTCTCTGGTGAATCCTCTTACCACCGCACCTCTGGCCTATACCCCAGTTCTTCTATGAGTTAAAAAAAAAAAAGGCTGGACTCAGGGACTAGCTTACCTGGGTTCAAGTCCTGATTCAGTCACTTACCAGCTGTGTGACTTTGGGCCAGCTGATTACCCTTTCTGAACTTCAGTTGCCTTTCTTTGAGGATTAAATAACTTAGCTCCATGTCAAGTACTTAGAATAGGACCTATATCTCATGAACATTCAAGAAATGGGAAGTATTTTTATATTATTGTCCTGAACGTGCTCTTCCCCAATTTTAAGCTCAAAGCAGTTCCTTCTTCCAGCTGCTGCCTCCTGCTATGGCTGCTCCAGTCTTCTTCCCAAAGGGCAAAGCCAAGCCACCCTGTGCTCCAGTCTCCCGCAGAAGTGCTTTGGAATTGGTTCTCCTAGGCTCTTCTAGTGTGGTACTGTTGTCAGAACCAATCATATTGTCAGAGCTGGGAGAGGGGGCAACGCTGCAGGCTGGTGTGGCCCAGATCCAGGGTGAGGCTGCAGTGGGTCGCCTCCCAGTCCGGGATGTTCCCGTAGCCTTCCCACCACTCATGCTTGGAGGGAGAAGGGCCTCAAAATAGCTGTTGCTTCCCCAGCACGGCACTAGGCCAGGACAGGAATAGACTTCTGGGGGTGGCCGCCTCAGCTTCCCTCAGGGGCCCTGGGGGGGGCCGGGAATAGGCAGAGGCCAGACTCCCCCCAATGCAGCGGGGGGATATTGCAGCTGTCAGTATTCCGGGTCCTGCCTGTGACTGACAGTCTAGTCTGTGAAAAGTGTTGCACAGCTAGGGCTTGCTGGGTCACCAGCACCTGCCAGATCTTGGCCAGGGCATGGATTCTTAGACCAGTAGGAAGTGCTTTTCACACTGGCATCTACAGTCTCATGGCAGGTGGGGAAACTGAGGCCCAGAGACAGGTTTACATGCTTGAGATCACAAAGCTGGTAAGAAGCCATGCTGAGGGCCTTCCTGGTGGTGCAATGGGTTAAGATGCAGCACTATGAAGCTATCCACAGCCTCTGCAGCAAAAGTTTGATCCCCGGCCAGGGAGGTGACCCACATGGCACGGCAGACCCCTCCTGTCTCACCTGCTTCTCCCCTCAACAGTGTATTTTAGTCAATCTGCCCGTTCTGTTGCCCACTCTCTCTCTCTGGTGAATCCTGTCATTCCCCCAAACTGGCCTGTACCCCACTTGTATGTATAAATAAATCTTGAAAAAAAAAAAAAAAGCCATGCTGATAGGAGAGGCAGGCCTTGGGACTTTGAGAGGCAATATAGCATGGTGGTTAAAGGGTTTAAGATGGGCCTCCCTGGTGGTGCAAGGGGTTAAGCACTGCACTATGAAGCAATCCTCAGCCTCTGCATCACGAGTTAGATCCCCGGCCGGCCAGGGAGCAGCCCACATGGCACGGCAGACCTCTGCTGGCTCGCCCACTGCTCCCCTCAGCAGTGTACTTCAGTCAGTCTGCCTGTTCTGTTCCCCACTCTGTCTCTGGTGAATCTTCTCACCCCCTGCATCTCTGGCCTGTACCCCAGCTCTTGTATGCTAAATAAACAAATCTTTTTTTAAAAAGTGCAAAAATGCTTTAAAAAAAATAAAAAATAAAGGGTTTAAGAACTCAAATTTTCTGGGTTCAAATCCAACCTTCATTATTTATGACCTGCATATTCTAGAGCTTCAGTTTCATGACCTATAAAGTGGGCACAATAATACTACCACCTCCTTCAGTGGCTAGGAGGAGCGAGTGAGTCAATACCATGTGTTACTGTGATTGCTGTTGTTTCTCACTAGGTTCCTCAACTGTTCATTCTGGAGGTTCATGCCATGTGCCAGGCAGAGTGGGAGGCCTAGATGGGTGTAGTTTGGTGTGGCAAGAAGAGACCAGTTGACATTTCAGGGAGTCTGTCATGTGTCAACTACCATGCTACATCCTGATGGTCAAGCTAGTGCCAAGAACAGTCTGATTCAAGGGGAGAAGAAATAAGCACTATTTATCATTATTATTATCATTAGTAGTAGTAGTAATAGTAGTAGTAGATGTGCATTTCATTATATGTGACATTTAGTGCACTCACAGTGTTACATAACCAATACCTCTCCTTAATTTAAACGTGTTATCAACTCATAAAAACACTCCATACCCATATGTCAATGCTCTCCATTCCTTTCTGCAACCCCCTGGCAACTTGTTTTCTGTCCCAGTGGATTTGACTGTTCTGGATATTTCATATAAAAGGAATCATACCATATGTGACTTTAGTGTCTGGCTTCTCTCACTTAGCATCATGTTTTTAAGGTTTATCCAAGTTATAGTGTATATCAATGCATCATTAATTTTTATTGCTAAATAACTTTCTACTGTAGGGGTAGACCACACTTTGTTGCTTCATTCATCTATTGATGGACTTTTGGGTTGTGTCCACTGTTTGGCTATTGTGAATAGCGTTGCTGTGAACATTGGTGAATAAGTATCTGAAGGCCTATTTTTTCAACTTTTTTGGGTAGATACCTAGGAGTGGAATTGCTGGTTTATATGGTAAATCTATGTTTCACTAACCTGTTTTCTACATGGTTGTATTATTTTATACCCCCACTAGCAATGTACAAGGGTTCCTATTTTCCCACATTCTTGCCAACACTATTTTCCATTTTTTAAATGTGCTTTTTTTAAACTTTGATTTGCATTTACTTAATGATGATGTTGAACATCTTTTCATGTGCATTTTGGACATTTATACATCTTCTTTACCCACTATTTAGTTGTTTACCTTTTTGTTATTGAATTGTAAGTATTCTTTACATATTCTGGATATTGAACCCTTATCAGAGATATATGATTTGAAAATATTTCTTCCCATTCTATTGGTTGTCTTTTTACTTTCTTGATAATGTCCTTTATGCACAAAAGTTCATACTTTCTGTAAAGTGCCATTTATCTTTATTTTTTCCTTCTGTTCATGCTTTTTGCTTTTTAGTCAAATCTGAAACTCTACTGCCAATCACAGGTCATGAAGATTTATCCCTTTGCTTTCTTCTAATTATTTTATAGTTTTAGCTCTTACATGTAAGTCATTGATCCATCCTGAGTTAGTTTTGAGGAAACTGGCACAGAGAGGTTAAGTAATTTACCCAGTGCTACATAGCTAGTAAGTAACAGAGCTTAGATTCAAATCTAGGTCATCTGGCTCCATTGTGCTGTTGGTGGGGAAAGCATTAAAGAAGCAATTTGTTCAGGAAAGAATACCCTAAAGAGATGGCGTTTAGACTGAGATACATGACATGACACCAGTCATGGGAAGTCTAGGAAGGTGTGTATATGGAGTAAGGTAGGGCTCCAACTTCATTCTTTTGTGGTTAAGCACTACCACTTGACAAGAGGTCAGCATGTCTTTACAGGGAGGGGAGGAAGTTGGGGGGGATCATCTTTGAAGAATGTCCAACCCAGCAGGTCTTGGTGATAAGTTAACTGTGAGGAGTTAAGGAGAGGAGGAGAAGGCAGACAAGGCGACATGCATATTTCTGGATTGAATTACTGGGCAGATGGGGAAGCCTGGGGGAGGAGCCAGACTTAAGTGAAGGGAAGAAGAGCCCTGTCCTGTGCATGTTGGGTTTGAGCTCCCTTAGCATCCAAGCATTGAGAGCATGGGGAGTCAAATGAATGATAAATGAAATATGGAAAGATATTTAAGGTTCTTGTTCATTCAACAAAGAGTTATGGAACACTCATCTAGGTAACCTTTATGCTCGTATAGGTAACCTTTATGTGGTGCTATCCATGGGCCAGACTTTTTGTACTTTTTTTTTTTTTTTTTTTTTGTGGGACCCTCGCCCTCGCCAGTGGCCGGGGATCGAACTGGCACTGCAGAGGCTGTGGGCAGCCTCGCAACCCAGCACTCAACCGCTGCGCCACCCGGGGAGGCCCGACTTTTTGTACTTTTTAAAAAATTGAGCTATAATGTAATATACAATAAAATACACAAATCTGAAGATTGCAGGTCATTGAATGTTTATATCCCACCTTCTTTATCCCCATTTTCCAGCTAAGGAAACAGACTTAGAGGAGTGAAGTTGCTTGCCCAAGACCACCCACAAATTGAATCTGGATTCTATCTCAGGCCTTTATGACTAGGAGATTGGGGCCCTTTCTACCCCACAGAATCCTCCCAAAGGTCAGACTCTAGATTCAGGCACTGAGACCAGGTTAAGGAACACCCTTTATTGGGCTGGAACTGAGGGTAGCTGGGCGGGTCCTAAAAGCAGGAGTTAGACATTCTAGTCTCTGCTGGAGGACAGGGCCAGCAGATACAGATTTAAGATGAGAGGGATGAGAGGAGCCTTTCTATGTCCCCATTTGTCATGGAGGTGGCCATCTATACGGGGTGAGGCTGGAAGAGGATGTGCAGCTGGCCAGGAGGCCCAGCTGGAGCTCTTTCCCAGCAATAGGCCCTGGGGGAAAGCACAGCTTTGCCTGAACCTAACTGGGTTGAAGCAAGGAGAGGCGGGGCCACCTTGCCTGTCAGAACAGCTTTAGAAGAACTTCCTCAGCGGGTCTCCATGGTGGCACAAAGGGTTAAGTCACAGCACTATGAAGCTATCCCCAGCACAAGTTCGATCCCCAGCCAGGGAGATACCCACATGGTGCGGCAGACCTCTCCTGTCTCACCTACTGCTCCCCTCAGCAGTGTGTTTCAGTCAATCCACCTGTTCTGCTCCCCACTCTGTCTCTGGTGAATCCTCTCACCCCTTGTACCTCTGGCTTACACCCCAGTTCTTCTATGCAAAATAAATAAAAACCTTAAAAATAAAAACAAAAACAAAAAGGAATAATGTTCTTCCCATAGTAGGTGTTTTATAAATATTTATTATTCATATACCACTCATCGCATTCTGAAATTACCTAGTTATTGGTTTTATTTCCTCCAATTTGAATGTGAGCCCCCTGAAGATGGGGACTTTGTCTTTGTTGTTTACTGCTGTATCTCCAGTATCTAGAACAGTGCCTGGCCTGCAGCAATAAACACTGGTGGAATAATTAAATGGATGAATAAACCAGGCAACTAGATTATTCTGCTTGTCGCTCTCCACATGAGCCATGCTTGCTGTCATTTCTGTTTTTCCTCTGCCTGGACAAATTCCCCCGCGGAAGGGAGGGGACAATGCAGGAAAGAGTGCTTTGCAGCTGCCCTGGTCAATCCTACCCTTCATCTCACTGCCTCCTGCTCACGAGAGCACAGTCAGCAAATAGCCAGACTCAACGGGACTAGAATCATCTGTTATCACCCCTTGTTCTGCAACCGGGGAAAATGAGGCTCAGGGTGGGGAAAGGCTCAGCCAAGGTTCCACAGCCAGCCCGAGGGTAACATTGTCTGCACTGGCCCACACGCATCTCAGGTGGACACTGTCTCCAATGTCCATCCTGGGCCTGTGTAGGGGCAGGAAAGGGCACAGTGCAGGTTTTCTGATCCAGCAGACCGGGGTAAAGGAGGAGAGAGTCTTGGAGCCCTCAGTGGCTTTTGCAGGCTTTTATTGGAATTTACCAGGTGCACGGCAGGCAGGGGTGCTGGGGAGCCAGGAGGCTGACAGGCCTCCCAGCCCCCAGCAAGTCTTCACTCGGCTCTCTGGCCTTTTCTCACGTTCTCTCTGCTTCTCTACTTCTCGTTCTTCTCTGCTTCTTCTCTTCCGGTGTCCCTGTGACGCCGCCCTTAAAAGCCCTGTCTTAGCCCAGGTGAATCCCATCTACCTAGGCCCACACCCTATTTCAGGTGCCCGCCATCAGGCATGCATTCAGGACCGCAAGGATTCGTCATCTATCCTGATGGCGGGAAGGCAGAAAAGCCTGATACTTTTTACCTTACCCTACAACCTGTTATCCTGTGTGGCCCAGAGAGAAGTGGGGGTGGGGGGTGGCCCTGCTATGGGCTGCTGCCTCCACCCCTCCCGACTGAGAAGGGGCCCTGCATCGGGCCTAGTGAGTGGACATGCTGCCGACTTAGATTCACCTGACTCAGACTGGGGATACTTCTTATTAGCCAGGTGGCCTTGGGCTCTGTGAGTCTCAGTTTACTCCCCTGTAAAATGAGGAGATGGAAACCTACCCCTAGGGTTGCTGGGAAGATTCCTGTGAGACATTCTAGGGCACTGAGCACATATTCTCAACCACTCTGTGGGGCAGGTATTTGCTGTAGCCTCATCTCCCAAATAAGGAGGCTGAGACTCAGAGTGGAGGGAAGGTGACTTGGCCAGGGTCACACAATAAGAACTAGAGCAAGGATGCAAATCCTGGCGGGCTGACTACAGAGCTCAGTTCTTAGCCTTACCCTCAGGTGCTTGGGCACACAGTCAGCACTCAGTAGGTGGTACCCCCTGCTGCAACCCCCTGATTGAGGCCCTGAGAAGGCCACTTTCCCGTTGGTGCCATCTTCTAGGACAACAGCCCCTCACTGCAAACCAGCTTTTGTTAATTTTCCTTCCCTTCGCTCCCCCGCTTGCAGACAGGAGGCCTCTCAGCAACCTCTCCCTGATGGGTTTTAGATTATCCCTACCTTGATTAGTTCCAGAGTCTCCAGGCAGAAGCAGGAGTTATTTTGGGGCTTTGATGGCTCCCTCTGGCTGCCTCTGACCCCCGCCCCCCAGTTGCAAGCACCTCTGCCTTCAACTGCTCGGTTCATTAGCTGCATTCCGGCTGCTCGCTTTCTGCCCCCTGCAGCTCTGGGCTCAGACTCAAGCCCCAACACCTGCTCTCCACTCCCCTCCTCCCCTGCCCCACAGCCACCTCTGGCTTCCCAGTTTTGCAGGGGTGAGAGATGTCAACTCTTTCCTAATCCTTGGCCCCCAACTTTGCCTCAGAGCAGAGACCCTCCATCCAATTTCAGGATTTTTCCAGATGAGCAAAATCTCACACACCATTTGGACACAAATATTTTTGGCTGGCATTCCCACTCTCTGTACCCGTTGGAATCCAGTCCCCAATGTCACTCAGCTCGGGGTGGGAGTGGCTCAAACATTTCCAAGGATAAATTATATGCTATGTATATTTTACCACAATTTAAAAAAAATTCCCAAGGGATGCAGGATGCCTCTCCCCCTCCACCACCATGTTATGTCACAGTGCGTGGGGCTGACGTCACAGGGACGGGGCGTGGGTTCTGCTATAGCTGTCTGTTCTCTCTGCTTCTGGCTCTCCCTTCCAGTTCTGTGCTCTGCCAGGGCCGCCCGCAGGCTTTACTTGCTTTTCAAAAATAACTCGAGTCTCTCTCACTGCTTCCTTGGTGTCCCAGGCTGTGTGTTAATTCTTCCATTGCAAGACTTCCGGAAGCTGGCTCAGGGATGGGCTGGGGTAGATGGTCATCACTTATCTGGCTGAGGTCGTTGTGATGCTCAGATCCTGTGCTAGTACCAATTATTAGTAGGAAACATGGGTCCTCCCTAGTGCCTACCAAGTTATTCATTCATTCCACAGCAATTATTAGTGCCCATTGCCTGCGATGCACACCTTTGGGTGATCTCTGTTGCTTTTTCATTCATTTGATTTACCTCCCTGCTCCTCTTTGAATCTCTACTTCTCTATAGTAAGGGATCTTAATTAGGATGGCCAATAAGTCCCAGAAGGAAACAGATGGCAGGCTCAGCTTGGGTAGTTTGAGGGAGGTTGAATAAAGGGACTATTTAGATGTGAGCAGGGTGCTGGGAAATCACAAGTGGTGGTGTCACGCAGGCTCCTTATAGCAGGGAGCCCTTAGCTCCCTAGGCCTGGGGGGCTGAGGGGGAGCTTCCACTACCCTGAGAGTTGGTGGATGGAGAACCTGAAGAGAAGCTGTGTACTTATGTTGAGAGACAGAGCTAGCCTGAGATGCCCTGCAGGGAGGGAGCAGAGGGACAAATATCTTGTCCTCACTCTTCCTTCTGCCTCCTCCTGGGGGTTCCCATTGGCCAAACCTGTTTAGAAGCCAAAAGATATGGGAGACTGTTGAGTCTGAAGAGTGCAGCCTCCCTGAGCACAGCGTAGGTGGGAAAGAGTAGAGAGTGATATCTGACCTGTCACCTACCAGTAGTAACAGTGCGTCATAGGATAGCGTTAGCAAGCATGCGTGTTAGCTATTATTATTAGTGCTCATATTTGTTACTGCTGCCTAACAAATTCCCCCCAATTTAGTGGCTTGAAAACAGTAAACATTTATGACCTCACACAGTGTCTTTGGGTAAAGAATTGGGAGGAACTGAGCGGTCTGTCTCAATCTCCTGATGTTGCCGTCAGCTGGTAGCTGGGAAGCTGAAGGCTGGACTGCGCTGAAGGATCCAGCTGGCTCACTCCAGTGGCTGCCAGGCTGGTGCTGCCGGCTGGCAGGAGGCCTCAGTTCTTGTCATCTAGACCTCTCCGTAGGACTGCCTGAGAGTGCTTGTGACGTGTGGCTGGCTTTCTGAGAGTCACCCAAGAGTGAAGCTCAGTGCATGGCATGACTGAGCCTCATTTCTACAATGTCCTACTAGTTACTGAGGTCAGCCTATGCAACAGGGAGGTCACTACATGGGGCAGGTATACCAGGAGGCAGAAATCACTGGAGGAGTCTCAGAGGCGGGATACCACAGTTTGTAATACATTCACTCATTTAATTCTTTTTTTAAAAGATTTATTTATATATGCATACTAGAACTGAGGTACAGGCCAGAGGTGTATGGGGGCCGTGAGAGGATTCACCAGAGACAGAGTGGGGAGCAGAACAGGCAGATCTACTGAAACACACTGCTGAAGGGAGCAGCGGGCAAGTCAAGTGAGGTCTGCTGCAACATGTGGGTAGCTCCCTGGCCTGCTGGGGATCAAAGTGCTGCTGGGGCTGTGGACAGCTTCACAGTGCTGTGCTTAACACCTTGCGCCACCAGGGAGGCCCTCACTCATTTAATTCTTTCAAAATCCCTATGAGGACATTAAAAAAAAAAAAAAAGCAAAACAATACTTGGTAAGGAAAGTATTATTTTTTGCTTGAGGAAATAGAGGCACAGAAAAGTGAAACACTAAGTTTGGATACCTAGGAGTGGCAAAGCCAGGGATTGAACCCAGGTGATTTGTTTAAAAAATCAATTTTATTAAGATATAATTTACATACAATAAAAAATAGTCCGATAGAAATATAGAACATTTTCATCCCCCTAGATTTCCCCTCACGCCCATTTGAAGTTATTCCTCCTTGACCCTGTTCCAGGCAATCACTGATCAGCTTTCTGTCATCAGAGATGGTTTTGTCTATTCTAGAACTTCATGTAAACTATACATGTACACACACATATATGTGTGTGTGTATCACATATGTGTATATATGTGTATATGTTCTCATAAATGAAACCAGTATGTTCTCTTTTGTGACTGACTTCTTTGGTTGAACAAAATGTTTATGAGGATCACTTACTTACATTGTTAGAGGTATTGGTAATTCTTTTTGTTGCTAAATGGCATTTGACTGCATATGTATAGCCTGAGTCCTTCATCCACTTCTTTTGTTCAATAGCATTTGTGTTGTTTCCAGTTTGGTTCTGTTATGAACAAAACTGTTATGAACTTCATATAAAATCTTCATGTGGACATATGTTCATTTGTCACAGGTAAATAGGAGTAGACTTGTTAGGTCATATGCTCAGTATTTATTTAATTTCATATGAAACTGCCAAATTTTTCCATCTTAATTGTACCATTTTATATTCCCACCAGCAGTGTATTAAGTTTAAGTTGTTCCTTACCAATATTACACATCACCAGTCTTATTAATTATAACCCTCTAATCTTTATGTTAATGGTATCTTATTCTGTTTTCAATTTGTATTTCCCTGCAAATTAAAACTTTTTTTTTTTAATTGTTTATTTATTTATTTATACAAGCATTGGTTACAGTCAGAAGCGCGGGAGGGTGAGAGAATTCACCAGAGCCAGAGAGGGGAGCAGAGCAGGCAGAAGGACTGAAGGACACTGCTGAGGGGAGCAGCGGGCGGCAGGAGAGGTCTGCGCCCCATGTGGGACCCTCCTCCAGTGGCCGGGGAGCAGCCAGGGATCGAAGTGGCGCTGCAGAGGCTGCGGGCAGCTTGGAAACCCAGCGCTCAACCGCTGCGCCACGGGGGAGGCCCTTGTGTGTCTTCTTTTGGGAAGTATTTGTTCAATATTTTTGCCTATTTTTACTGGATTATCTTTTTCATTTTTAAAAGATTTTATTTATTTATTTATTTATTTGTTTTAAAGATTTATTTATTTATTTATTTATTTATTTATTTATTTATTTATTTATACAAGCACTGGGTATAGTCAGAAGCAGGGGAGGGTGAGAGAATTCACCAGAGCCAGAGTGGGGAGCAGAACAGTCAGAAGGACCGTGAAGTACACTGTTGAGGGGAGCAGCAGGCACGGCAGGAGAGGTCTTGAGCTCCTTGTGGGACCCTCCCCGGTGGCCAGGGATCGAACTAGCCAGAGGCTGCGGGCAGCTTTGCAGCCCAGCGCTCAATCGCTGCGCCACTGGGGAGGCCCAAGATTTATTTTATTTATTTATGCAAACAAGAGCTGGGGTGTAGGTCAGAGGTATGTGGTGGTGAGAGGATTCACTAGAGACAGAGTGGGGAGCAGAGCAGGTGGCTCTACTGAAATATACTGCTAAGGGGAGACAGGAGAGGTCTGCTGCTCCTTATGTGGGTTAGTTCCCTTGCCAGGAATCGAACTCAGGTCATAGCCCATAGCAGTGATAGCGCTGAGACTTAACAGGTAGGCCACCAGGGAAGCCCTATTTGTAAGAGTTCTTTATATAGTCTAGATAAAATTTCTTTTTCAGATACACACACATATATATAAAATGAATATTTTCTCTTAGTTTGTAGCCTACAGTTTCACTTTTTAATAGTATCTTTTGAAGAACAGAATTTTAAAATTTTGATGAGGTGTTGTATTTTGGGGTCCTGTTTATGAGGTCCTCCTAAAAAATTATTTTTATTGTTCATGCTTTTCATGTGGCCTAAGAAATCTTTGCCTTACCCAAGGTCACAAAGTTTTTCTCTTGGAAGTTTTATTGTTTTCATTTTTGTATTTAGGTCTCTGATTCATTTTGATTTGATTTTTGTGTATGGTGTGAGGTAGAGGTCACAATTGATTTTTTTTCTTCTGTACAGATAAAGCTCAGTGCCAGCTACCTTTCTCTATTGAATCATCTTGGCACCTTTGTCAAAAATCAATTGATTGTATGTATGTGACTCTATTTTTAGACCTTGTTCTATTTCATTAATAAATGTCCATCCTTATTCTAATAATACCATACTGTCTTGATTACTGCAGATTTATAGTAATTCCCCAAATCAGATATTATAGGCACTGTAACTTTGTCCTTGCCATTAAAAATTGTTTTGGCAGGCCTCCCCGGTGGCGCAGTGGTTGAGCGCTGGGTTGCGAAGCTGCCCACAGCCTCTGCAGCGCCGGTTCGATCCCCGGCTGCTCCCCAGCCACTGGAGGAGGGTCCCACATGGCGCGCAGACCTCTCCTGGCGCCCGCTGCTCCCCTCAGCAGTGTACTTTGGTCCTTCTGCCTGCTGTGCTCCCCGCTCTGGCTCTGGTGAATTCTCTCACCCCCCTGCGCTTCTGACTATACCCAGTGCTTGTAAAAATAAATAAATAAATAAAGTTCAATGTACTTTCTCTCCTTAAAAACAAACAAATAAATAAATAAATAAAAATTGTTTTGGCTATTCTAGTTTGTTTGCATTTCTATATACATTTTAGAATCAACTTGATCATTTCTACCAAAAAAAAAAAAAAAAAAAACCCTGCTAGAAACTTGATTGGTGTGTCAAACCTATAGATCAGTATAGGGAAAACTGATATTTTAAACATGAGCTTGCTATGTCGCTCTATTTATTTAAGTCTTTAATTTCTTTTTTTTTTAAGATTTATTTATTTATGCATACAAGAACTGGGGTACAGGCCAGAGGTGTGGGGTTGAGAGGATTCACCAGAGAGAGAGTGGGGAACAGAACAGATGGATTGACTGAAATATATTGCTGAGGCGAGTCAGGAGAGGTCTGTGGCAGCTGCGGATAGCTTCATAGTGCTGTCTTAACCACTTGCGCTACCAGAGAGGCCCCTAGGTCTTTAATTTCTCTCAGCAAAATTTTATAGTTTTCAGAGTACAAATTTTGCATGTTTTGTTAATGTATTCCTAAATAATTTGCTTTTGGTTGCTATCAGAAATGTTTTTATACATTTAATTTCCCAGTTGTTCATTTTAGCACATTTTTATATATTGATCTTGTATCCTTTGGTCTTGCTAAATAGAATGGTTAATTCTAATAGTTTTGTTTTGTAAATTCCTTAGGATTTTCTACATGTGTAATCATACTACTTAGAAATTAAGACAACTAAACTTCATCCTTTTTCCCTTTCATCTTGCCTTTTCCTGGGTAGGCCCTCCAGTGTAGTGTTCATGGAAGACATGAGAGCAAATATTCTTGCTTGGTGGGGGAAGTGTTTAGATTTCCTGCATTGTATATGTTAGCTTTAGATATTTTGAAGATGGGGCCTCCCCCGTGGTGCAGTGGTTGAGCGCTGGGTTGTGAAGCTGCCCGCAGCCTCTGCAGCACCGGTTCGATCCTGGACTGCTCCCCGGCCACTGGAGGAGGGCCCCACATGGTGCTCAGACCTCTCCTGCCGCCCGCTGCTCCCCTCAGCAGTGTACTTCGGTCCTTCTGCCTGCTCTGCTCCCCTCTCTGGCTCTGGTGAATTCTCTCACCCTCCTGCGCTTCTGACTATACCCAGTGCTTGTATAAACAAAACAAACAAACAAATAAATAAAACATGCCTCTATAAAAAAAAAAAGAAGATATTTTGAAGATGCCTTCCAACAAGTTGAGGAAGTTCCCTTCTATTCCTACACTGCTCACATTTGTTTATTTTATTTTAAAGTCATGAATAGGTATTAATTTTAGTAAATGTTTTTTCTTATCAATTGACATAATCATGAAATGAATCCAGTCATACTCTTTTTAAGAAATTGAGGTGAGATTTATATAACATACAATTAACCACTTTAAAGTGAACAATTTGATGGCATTGCACAATCACCACTTCTATCCAGTTCCAAAACATCATTATCTCCCCAAAATGAAACCCTGTATCCATCAGGCAGTTTTCCTGGCCCCCAGTTCCTGGCAACCATCATTTTGTATTCTGTCTCTATGTTTTACCTATATTGGACTCTTCATCTACATGAAATCATGTAATTAAGTGATCTTTCATATCTGGCTTCTTTCACTCAGCATAACATTTTTAAAAGTTGATCCATGTGGTAGCATCTATTCACACTTCATTCCTTTTAGTGGCTGAATAATGTTCCATTCCTGTATAATATACAAAAACTTCTTTGCCCGGATGTATTCTTAACCACTATTCTGCGTTGTCTCTCCATTTGCCAGGGGCTGTCTTTAGCTCTAAAGACACAGTTTCAGGAGAACTGGTTTTTCCAGGTGGAGTTTGTCTCTACTGGAACTTAGTATTCAGTGTGGCAATTATATATGTCCATCTCTGATCACACTGGAAGACCTGTTGAGGGCCTGCTCATTCATCATAGCTCCAGTTCTAGCCCAGTGCTCTTACCTGAACAGAGTTTTAATCTGGGAACACTTCATAGAGGGAGCAGCTTTTTAGAGGAGTCTTGAAGTTTGAGGAGTTCAGCAATTCCCTTTAGCCCACAGTGATCAATATCAACAGCCACCACTTATTAAGCATATGCTGTGCAATTTACTGTAATGAACATAACTTCCCTGAGGGCTGAGGGCAGCCAGATATGAGGGGCAGAGGAGAGCTTGGATTTGAACCCAGATCCACACCCTTAATAAGTGCCTTGTATGTTCTCTTCAAGCCTGTTCCAGATTGAGGTTGGGGTCTCTCTGCTTTGTGTTCTATCTCCCCTATCTCTCTTCTTCTGGGGACAGCTGGACCAGGACAGAAAATGACAGAATGATGGGCAAAGCTTGGGGTGGGGACACCCCACAACTTGGGAAGGACTCTTCAGCTCCTACCTCTCTGAGCCCTTTGCACTTAGCTGAGACCGGGGCCTCTGGGGGACTGCACCTTCTGTCCTGGGAAGCACTCTCTCCTTCCCCCCAACCCCTTCTCCCCCTCCTTCCTTAGCCCCTCTAGCTCTTCGGGCTGTGCTGGAATCTGTGGGGAAAGGAGCAGGATTTTGGCTAAATATAAACCAGGCTGTTCCAGTTTCCAAATAGAACAAAGGAGCAGGGTGTTAAGTTGATTTTTATAAATAAAGAGAGAGGGAGTGAGAGAATATTTTTTCGAGATGTTTAATAAAATCGCCTTGTGAGAGGCAGGAAAATCACTGGGCTGTGGTGGGAGGGTTCGGAGGAGGAAGGGTGGGGGTTTGAGGATGGGGAATGCTTCCTCCTTCCTGCTGTGATACTTGCTGAGATCCTTGCCTTTTTTTCATAGGGCCGGGGAGATATGGTGGGGTAGAGAGGGATGAAGAAGCAGGGGAGGGGAGGGGCTTGAGGGTCCCTGGAGGAGGAGGACAGGGGAGGCTCATCATCATAATAGTTAGTGTGCATTGAGCGCCCACTGTATGCCAGGTCCTGTGCTAGATTTATGCATCATCTCACCAAATGTGTACAAGCGCGTGAAGTTGGCATTCGCGTCACCTGGCTCTCTGTGATCTAGCCCCTGCCTACCTCTCTGACCTCATCTCCCTCTACTCCCACTGGTTCCCTCTCCTCCCACCATACCAGCTCCACACAACAAACTCATTCCCTTCTCAAGGTCTACTTGCCTATTATTCCTTCTACTTTGGGGTCTTACAGCCCGCCCCCCTTTCATCACTCAGGTCTCAAATACCATTTTCTTCAAGAGAGCTCAACCCTGCCCTGGTCATGACCACAGTACCATGTTTCATTTTCTTCATTAACATAATCATTTTTGAAATTCTTTTTGCTTACTTGCTTGTTAGGTCTCTCCTACCCTCCACCAAAATGAAACCCCTTGAAACCAGAGGTTTTGTCTCTTTCATCCACTGCAGTGTAACCAGAACCTGACACGTGGTAGACATTGATCGCTAAATAAGCATTCGCTAAGTGAATAAATTAGTGAATGAGGCTCAGAGAGGTGAAGTGACTTGCTCAAAGTCACACAGCTAGGAAATGACAGAGCCAGGTGGGTATCCAGATTGGTCTGGCCCCAAATGCATGCTCTTCCTACTGTTTTATAAGGTTTTTTTGCGTGGTGGAGGAGGAGAATTAAGGGGAATCCTTCTGGAATTTAGGGGTTTTGGGGGGATGGTCAGACACAACCCTGGAGGATCAAAGCAGGGGATCAATGAAAGCAAACTGTCAAATCAGCTTCATCTTTATTTTTTAAAAAAAGATTTACTTGGGGGCCTCCCCGGTGGCGCAGCGGTTGAGCGCTGGGTTGTGAAGCTGCCCGCGGCCTCTGCGGCGCCGGTTCGATCCCTGGCTGCTCCCCGGCCACCAGAGGAGGGTCCCACATGGCGTGCAGACCTCTCCTGCCGCCCGCTGCTCCCCTCAGCAGTGTACTTCGGTCCTTCTGCCTGCTCTGATTCCCGCTCTGACTCTGGTGAGTTCTCTCACCCTCCCGCGCTTCTGACTGTACCCAGTGCATGTATAAACAAAAAACAAACAAACAAACCAGCAAACAAATAAATAAAGCATGCCTCTATTAAAAAAAAAAAAAGTGGCATGAAATGCTAAAAAAAAAAAAAAAAAAAGATTTACTTATTTATGCATATAAGAATTGGGGTGTAAGCCAAAGGTGTATGGGGGCGGTGAGAGGATTCACCAGAGAGAGTGGGGAGCAGAACAGGCAGATCTACTGAAATACGCTGCTGAGGGGAGCAGCAGGCGAGTCAAGTGAGGTCTGCTGTGCCATGTGGGTAGCTCCTTGGCCTTCCAGGGATTGAACTCATGCTGCAGAGGCTGCAGATGGCTTCACAGTGCTGTGCTTAATCCTTTGCACCACCAGCGAGGCCCCATCTTCATCTTTAAACAATGTGTATAACATAAAAATTATTGAACAGTCAGGTCTCTTGGGGAGCCATTAGTTAGTGACAGTTTACCCAAAGGAGAGCTAGCCTAGGCTTTGGGGAGATGGCAGAGGGCTTCTTGCTTCAGCTGGAAGGGATGGCCAGAGAGGGCAGTGATATCTTGCACCCCTCTTCCTGCCTCCCCTTCCTACTACCTCCACTCACAGCGGCACATCAGGTGTGGGGTGAACTAGAGACAAGAGGCTCCACATGCTTCTGGGGCCCCAGGGGAGGAGACTGTGTCTTTCTGCTGCCATCAGATTCTGCTTTACCAGGTACTTACTGCACACCTTGGACAAGTCGCACAGCTCTCTCCGAGTCTATTTCTTCTTGTGTAAAATGGAGATGGTGAGATGGACTTGTTATGAAGATTAGAGATACTGTTTTATGCCAGGCTCCCATCTGGCAAGCGCATGGTAGATATTCAGTAGAAGAAATGAAAGCTGTCATTTTCTTTTTTTCTTTCTTTTTTTTTTTTAAGATTTATTTATTTATGCATACAAGAGCTGGGGTACAGGCCAGAGATGTGGGGGGTGAGAGGATCCACAGAGACAGAGTGGGGAACAGAACAGGCAGACTGACTGAAATACACTGCTGAGGCGAGCAGCAGGCGAGACAGGAGAGGTCTGCTGTGCCATGTGAGTTTCTCCTGGCCGGCCGGGATCAAACTCATGCTGCAGAGGCTGTGGATTGCTTCATAGTGCGATGCTTAACCCCTTGCGCCACCAGGGAGGCCCTATCATTTTCTTATTATATATAGTTATAATCGTCCTTCTCTGAATTATAATCTAATGGAGCACATTAGATTATCACTCCATTAATTGAGCAGCTACTACAGGCCAGACCCTGGGCTAAGCTTTAGCACTCTATGTGGGGTATCTTGCTGAATCTTCATACCAATTACATGAAGTATGTTATCAGCCCTGTTACTGTGAATGGGATAAGCAGGGTGCCCAGGGGTAAAGTGACTTGCTCAAAGTCATGCGGCCAGGTCACAGAACAGGGAGGCTCCAGCGTCTTGGTCTTTGAAATGTTACGCAATCCTGCCTCTCATAACTACTGAACTACTCAGAACTTCCTGGTGCTCTACCAGGTAGGGCCTGGGATAAGGGGGGAGTGACTTGATGGAAGTGACTTTTCTGCTGAAAAGAAGAGGCCTAGTCTTGATTAAGAGGTCAGAGAAGGAGGCCCCGGTGGTGTGGCGGGGTTAGGTAGTGATGCTGCAGTTTGGGGGGGGCTGTGGCACTGATCCTCTGACTCATTCAGATGGAGTAGCTCAGTTCCCAGCCCCAGGAGATGCTATTAATAACCTGCAGTTTCTAGCAGCCTCCTGAGCAGGGAGCCCTGAAGCTACCTGAGGCCTTTCTCTCTGTGTGCAGGGCTAGCATGGGAAGATAAGTGGTGGGTGAAAACCTGGGCTGAGCTTCCTTTCTCAATTGCTCTTGACTCTCCAATCAGTACCTTATTCACACTGAGGTGCCCTGAGGCTCATTCTGGGGACATATAGGTTGTTATCAGCAGAGTGCCTACCACTTGAGAAGCTTGAATTAGTGAATGGCATAGCCTCAGATCATGTCATCTGACCGCTGTCATCTCTGCTCCAAACTCTCCAGTGGTTCCCCAACTCATTTAGAGGAAAAGCCAAAGTCCTGGCAGTGGCCTACAAAGCTCATATGCCAAGCTCCTGTTCCTTCTGGCCTCTCACCCTCCGCGTTGCTCACTTCACTCCAGCAGCCTCCTTGCTGCTCCTGGGAACACGTGTTGCTGTCTTGGGACCTCTGCTCTATTCTTCCTTCTGGGACAGCCAGCTACTGGCCTGCTCCTCCCTCACCTCCTCCAGGCCTTCCCCAACCATTGCAAGTGCCCCACTAAGGGACTCCTTAGTTTCTTTCCTTTCTTAATTTTTCTGCATGGCACCGCTATCATCTAACATCCTACATATATCACTAACTTTTTTTTTTGGTCTGTCTCCTCTTAGAATGTCAACACTGGAAGACAGAAATTTTTGTTCCTTTTGATCACTACTGTATCCCTAGTGCTTAGAATAGTGCCCGGCACATTGATAGCAATCAATAAATGTTAGTTATCAATAAATGTTAGTTAGTAAATAATTCACTGGCGTTTTCACAGACTTGCTGTGTGATCTTGGGTAGCTAATCTTACTTCTCTGGGCCTCAAGTCTATTGGATGCTGTAGCTTTTAGTTTGGACAGTCTAGGAATCTATCCTTTCATCCTGTCTCCTGAGATTATTTTTCAGGACATTTGCTAAAGAAAGAGCTGGCCAATGGCTGGCTTGATATTTTTCTTCCAGACTAGACTTCTCTGTGTAAAGTGCGCAGGCCTGTGCCAGCACTCTTGTTTCTATGTTAGGGACTTCGAGCAGATGCATTTGTGTGACGAGCCTCTGCATGTATTTGGGAACCTGGCTGAAGTGGGACATTGCAGTGAAGTGTCAGCACAGGTCCTAATTCTGTCTTCCTATTTCTTTTTCTTTTCAATGGAACAAAAAGTAGGAATTTCTGGGCCTCCCTGGTGGCACAAGGGGTTAAGACACAGCGTTATGAAGCTCTCTGTAGCCACTGAGCACGAGTTTGATCCCTAGCCAGGGAGCTACCCACATGGGTACCCACATGTGTTACCCACATGACGCAGCTGACTTCTCCTGTCTCACCCGCTGCTCCCCTCAACAGTGTATTTCAGTAGATCTGCGTGTTCTGCTCCCCACTCTGTCTCTGGTGAATCCTTTCATCCCCCACACCTCTGGTCTACACCCCAGCTCTTGTATGCACAAATAAATAAATCTTTAAAAAAAGAAAGTAGAAATTTCCAAGGGCATGGTGGACCCCTCTCTTACTGATAGAAACACCACTGCTCTGGAGATGCAAGGGAGGCTGTGTTGGCTGTGACTCTTCATACCTGTAACAGGCTGTTTCCACTTCTTGGAAGCCAGCTGTGAGAAACCCACCGCAGAGCTGCCCACCTTCCAAGGGAAGTCCTCAGCAGGACTGCAGGCTTCAATGGGGATGCCAGGCCCATTTTTAGATCTCATCTCTTCTTAATGGGAAATGGGTGCAGCCTTGCCCAGGTTTCTAGAACAGTCTCTGGCATGTCTTGCTCCCTCACCTCCTTCAGGTTTTTGCTCAAATGCCAACTTCTGCATGAATGATTTTTCCTGACCATCCTACCTACAATTGTACCCATGCAATGCATCCTTAGTTCCTTTTCCTGTTTAATTTTTCTTCACAACACTTGTCATCATCTAACTTGCAGCATAAATGGGCTTTGAGATTTATTATCACTTAATTACATGACCTCTTCTGAGTTGGCATAGTACCTGGCATCTGGTAGGCATCACTGTATTTTTGTTTAAAAAATTAATTTTCTTAAGTACTGGGAGGCAGCAATATTGTCATTTTAAAGGTGCTGACACTGAGGTTCAGTGGTGAGTTGACTTGCCCAAAGTCATACAGCAGGACATGAACCCAGGCGGGGATGGCCCAGGGTTACCAGGGAAGGAGAGAGGAAACTCCCTCTCAGTGGCAGCCACATTTTGGGAAAAACAAACTTTGCTTCTGAAGAATGAACAAAGCTTGGCCATTTGGGAGCCAGAGAAACTTGGGTTTAAATCCCAGGACTGGTGGCGCAAGGGGTTAAGTCTCAGCACTATGAAGCTATCTGCAGCCACTGCAACATGAGTTTGATCTTGGCCAGGGAGTTACCCACATGGCACAGCAGATCTCTCCTGTCTCTCCAGCTGCTCCCCTCAGCAGTGTATTTCAGTCAGTTTGCCTGTTCTGTTCCCCACTCGGTCTCTGGTGAATCCTCTCATTCTCCCTGCACTTCTGTCCTGTACCCCAGTTCTTATATGCATAAATAAATAAATCTTCAAACATTAATAAATAAATTCCAGGACTACACAAGTCTTAAAAACAAAAACAAAAACCCAGGCACCTCAGTTTCCCCAACTGTAAATGGGTAAATCAATCCATACTACACAAAGCCATAGTGGTACTCAGGGAGCTAACGCTGTTCAATACCAATGACTAGGCAGTAGACACTACATCCCAAGTCCATCCTGACCTCCCCGGTGACCTCCCAGTTCCCTCTCCAAAACAAGCACCTCCTCCCACCCTCAAGCAGACCAGTTAGAAACCCGCAGCAGCCACAGGATGGTGGGATCCCCGGGGGAACGTCTTGGGTTTGTGCAACCTCTGTAAAGTCACGTGGCTGGGGGCCACACGCGTTTGATGTCCAAGGGTATAGGACTGTGCTCCTCCCCTCGGAACACTCGGGACTTTTTTGTCTTACCTGGGTTGGAGCTCCAAGGCCTGGCACACCTGGGTGTGCTCTTGAGAAGGAAACAGAAGGTGAAGGCCTCATAGAACCTCAAGCAAGGTTTTTCCATTTTTGAGGGAGGCTTTGCCAGGTCCCCGGGGCCAAAGGAAACCCAACCAGGGAAATGACGGAAATAGTCACCATCAGGCAGGGCAGCTCCCCAAGCAATGCTTCCTCATTCGTTGTTCAGTCAATCAAGAAATGAGCGTTCAGTCTTCCTGGTGCTACAGGGCCCAGCTGGGGAGACAGACATTCCCTGGGAAGTGTAAACTGAGCAGAAACCAGAGGGATGAGTCTGAGTTTGTGGGAAGGAAGGGGAGCGGAAGAGGTTGCAGCAGATCTGGGAACAGTAAAGGCCTCCAAGTGAAAAAACGTCTGAATGTTTTTTTTTTCTTCTTCAAGATTTATTTATTTATGCGTACAAGAGCTGGGGTGCAGGCCAGAGATGTGGGGGTGGGGGAGGGTGAGAGGATTCACCAGAGATAGAGGGGGGAACAGAACAGGCAGATCTACTGAAACACGCTGCTGAGGGGAGCAGCAGGCGAGTCAGGAGAGGTTGATTGAACTCGTGCTGCAGTGGCTGCAGATAGCTTCACAGTGCTGCGTCTTAACCCCTTGTGATATTAGGGAGGCCCCCACGTTAGTATGTTTGAGCAAGCAGTTAGTAAGCAGAGAGCAAGCAGCACCCTGGTGGCAGGGTGAAGAATGTTGGGCTAGGTCCTAAGAGCAGTGGGACGCCAGTGAAGCAGGGGAGTCATGTGATCCTTACAGCCCTGCACTGAGTAATTTTTTTTACATTGCTTTCTTGTTAATTATAAAAAGGGGGAAGAGGGGTGAAGAGGACTCTGAATTGCACACTTGCCATCCTAATTTTTATTTGTTTTTTATTTTCAAAAATAGAAAATAAAGGAGTGTTGGAATAAGCATTTAACTGTAGGATCCAATGTGCTCCCAGAGGCCATTTGCCTGGCATTCTGCTTGTGGTCTTTCTTTCTTTTTAGATTTATTTATTTATTTATACAAGCACTGGGTACAGTCAGAAGCGCGGGAGGTTGAGAGAATTCACCAGAACCAGAGCGGGGAACAGAACAGGCAGACTGACAAAACACACTGCTGAGGGGAGCAGCGGGCGCAGCACGAGAGGTCTGTCGCGCTATGTGGGACCCTTACCCGGGGGCTGGGGATTGAACCGGCACTGCAGAGGCTGTGGGATCTTCGCAACCCAGTGCTCAACCGCTGCGCCACTGGGGAAGCCCTCTGCTTGTGGTCTTTCCACGGGTGCTCCCTTCTCTTTCCTCTAGATTCCATGCCAGTTTCTGCTATTTCAAGAGCACTGAAGGAGACAAATCCCTCAACCACCCCAATTTCATTTGAAATACTCTGGATAGATGAAAAAATCTGGGTTGGTTCAAGATCAAAGGATGATTCTTTCATGAAATTATTCCTCAAACAGTAATCAATAATATGATCACATAACATGTCATTTGGTTTATGGAAATATGCTCTGTAGTCAACATTCTAGGAGCACACTGATTGCATAAAGCAAGACTCAAGCTTCACAGAGCCACTGCCCCTGCCTGTGTTGCTCCTCAGTGTAAGACCACTACTTCCTGGCCACTTCCTAGGCTTTTGGATGTTGTGGGATTGATTTAAATACTGGAATATGTTTTCAGCTAAATCTTAAGTCAGGGGCATCCGTTTTGCAGTTCCCTCTCTTTATAGTTGTTAACATGAATTTTGATGGCACGGAAAGGCTTGTTCTCCGAATTATATTTAGCTCATACAAACTCTACCGCACAATTATGTTGTAAAGAGGAATTAGGTTTTATCTTTAAGTTGTTATTATAGCCTTGGGAAAAGGTGAACATTGAGAATACAGAAAGTAGTAGCATATTGTGTTATTAATTGTGCTACTTTCATTTTTTTCCCCCACTGGTGCAGGGCCTAGAACAGACTGACGCATGTGGTAGGTGTCTCAGTCAGGGTCTGCATAGGAAGCAGATGGCACACTCAAATTAGATAATTAGAGGGGGTTTAATAAAGGGACCATTTACAAAGGTCTGGGTAGGGTGTGGGGAAAGCAGAGGGGTAGTACAGCAGCCAGGAATAGCGGGGGTCTTTGCCATCCCTAGATCTGCAACTTGAAGGAGGAAGAAATGACAGAACTCAGAGAGTTGTGTGCAGAGGGCCTCCTCAGGAAGGAGGGGTGACCTTTTTAAAGATTTATTTATTTATGCATACAAGAACTGGGGTACAGGCCAGAGGTGTGGGGGGTGAGAGGATTCACCAGAGACAGAGTGGGGAACAGAATCGGCAGAGTGACTCAAAGACACTGCTGAGGGGAGCAGCGGGCGAGACAGGAGAGGTCTGCTGCACCATGTGGGTCAGCTCCCTGGCCCGGGATCAAACTCATGCTGCAGTGGCTGCAGACAGCTTCACAGTGCTGCCACTTAACCCCTGGTGCCCCCAGGGAGGCCTCAGGAGCCGTGACCTTTTATCAAAAGACACTACCGACTTGAGGCTGCCTGGCATGGAAGGAACTGGGGAAAGAAATCCTTCAACCCCACTCTCCTTCTGGCCTCCAGTCTCCTGCCACTGCCTCCCATTGGCTGCCCCCAGCTGGAGGCTAGAGGGCAAAGGAGTAGGTCGATGTCCTGCACATGAGTCAGCAACCCAGGGTAAAGCGCAGCGTGGATGCAAAAGTGGAGTTGGAGAGGCATGAAGATATCTGGTACAGTAGCTTCATTTCCGTGTTGAATAAAGACTTGACATTTAAATCTTGGCAATGAAACCTTTAGGAATGGCACTATGGCGGTAGGTCCCAGGTTATCGTCCTTTCCTTCTTCAGATCTACAGCACATACTATAATGAGAATCATGCTGGGCGTTTTGAGAGAAGTCCAGCAACAGCAAAAGAATTCCAGAAATGCAGAGATTTCTCCTTCCTGATGCGGTATTTAAAGAACACATCCCCACCCCATCAAGCACTTGTTCAGAGCTCTGCATAGTAAACATGACCCCACTGGCTTCAAAGGTAGATGCTGCTTCCCAGAAACAAGGACAAACTCTACTGCACCAAAGGACAATTCAGGCAAAGCACCCAGTCCTGACTCTCGTGGCTGCAATGGGCAGTTCCTGCCCATGCCAGTTCCTTTGAGGTGGTATCTGAATTGCTGGTTTTCAGGCAAGGGGACCAGAATAGGATTTATCAGTACAAGTCCGGAAATTGAACTTGCTCTTATGAATGAAGGGAGTCGGCTGTGGTCTCACATTTTCTGAATCTGTGCAGTAGTTCCCCTCTTTAATGAGGGCCTCTTGGAAGAGGAGGAGTGGGTCTCCTTCAGTGACATGACTCTGACAAGCAAATCAATTCGTTCCATTTGTTTCCTCTTTGAAAACAGCAATCCTCGAGTGTTACATAATCTAATCTTCATGCCTGGCTGGTTTGTTCTGTCCTCCTGAGGAATTGGCAGATGGTGCCAATGCGGAGACCCGCACACACGCCTCGCCAGCCTCGTGGTAAGAGCAGAGTGGCTCACAGTGTCTGTCTCTTTGCTGTGGGGTCCCTCTTTGGCATTTATTTCCCTGGATCAGTTTGCTCTTCAGCATTCCTCAGGCACCACTGGCTTTTTGCCTTGGGCTCTCATTCCAAGATTAATTGGAAATGCTGAAAGCAGATAAAAAGAGAACAGAAAGTGAAGTTGAAAGGGCAGAGAATTCGCTGGGTCTTTCCTAAAAGCCCTCCTCCATTAGAGACTGGCGTTTGGAGAGTTTAGCTCCCGAGCTGCAACTTCCCCGTCCAGCCTGGTCCTCATGCACATCCTCGTTGCTGGGTTACACGTGTGTCAGAGCTGGAGAGCAGAGATCTGCTCGATAAGGCCTCTGGATTTCTCTCTGTCACAGTGAGTCACATACCTGCGGGAGAGATTGTCCCCAAGATAGGGCAGTTGCCTGAAATCCGCCTATAGGTCAGTGACGTCATCTGGAGCTCTGTAAGGTGAGGAGCCTCCAAGCAGGGCCCCCCCAGGCCGAACCACGGTGTTTAGATGTCCAGGCAAAGATGTAGTCTGTACATCCCAAAATGGCAGCTGCCAGAGGCTTCTTGGACATTTGGAGGCAGGGGGTTGTATTGATTCTGAAGACAGGAAATCAGCTGACATGATCTGGTACCGCATTTCAATTGCTAAAATATTGTCGTACTTCCACAAAATAATTGAATCTTTGAGCCTTTCTTCCCTCTGCTGAAGTCTTATCTCAGGCAAGGGTCTTGCTTTAGGTCATCTCGCGAGTAGCTCTGCCTTTCCATGCAGAAACTCGATGCCCTTTGCTGAACTCACTTTGCTTCCAACCTCACAGAACCGGGCTTGGTGGAGGGCCAGGCACGACTCCAAGTGCCACAGATGTAACCACCCTGCTCACAGACTGCACTGTTGGCTGACTCTGATTTTGGATGGAACCTCTAGGCAATTAAAACATAGAACCCTCCTGCCTGTGGCAAAACATGCCTGGTCCTTAAAGGTCACATAGACCTTTATGGTTGCTGGTCTCTGGCTTCGGGTTGTACATGCCTCTAGCAGAAACCAGCTGTCGGAAGGAGAAAACCAAACCAAACCGTGTAGAAGTTTTCCATTGCATTTCCCGCCACTGACTCCAAGCATGGGGGCTGCACTGCTAGAAGGACAATAAGGTCTTGTTTCTTTTTCATTTGTTACTCTTCCATTATGTGTTAGGTGAGCAGCTACTACGCTGCTACGTGTCAGTCACTGGGCCAGGTGCTGGATATCCAGCCGGGATCCGGGCACTATCTCAGAGAGGCCGAGAACTGCTCTGGGTTAGGGGAAGTAATATTCTGAAAGAGAGAAATGTCAATCATATGTTCTCCTAGTTGGAGATCAGATTTGCTTTTTCTTTTTTAAAGATTTATTTTTTATTTATGCATACAAGAGCTGGGGTGTAGGCCAGAAGTGTGGGGGAGGGAGGAGGTGAAAGGATTCACCAGAGACAGAGTGGGAAGCAGAACAGGCAGATTGACTGAAATACACTGCTGAGGGGAGCAGCAGGTGAGACAGGAGAGCTCTGCTGCGCCATGTGGGCAGCTTCCTGGCCAGGATAGAACTCATGCTCAGTGGCTAGATAGCTTCGTTGTGCTGAGACTTAACCCCTTGTGCCACCAGGGAGGCTCCAGATTTGCTATTCTTTTTTTTTTTAAAATATTTATTTTTTTCATTTATACAATAGCTAGGGTACAGGCCAGAGGCACGGGAGGGTGAGAAGATTCACCAGAGACAGAGTGGGGAACAGAACAGGCAGACTGACCTAAGTACACTGCTGAGGGGAGCACCGGGCGAGACAGGCAAGGTCTGCTTCGCCACGTGGGTTGCTCTCTGGCCGGCCAGGAATTGAACCCGCGCTGCAGAGGCTGCGGACCGCTTCACAGCGCTGTACTCAACCCGCTGCGCCACCCGGGAAGCCCCCAGAATTGGTATTCTTGAAGAAGATGGTGATTTCTGGCCAGTCAACTCTACAGAGCATTTCTCTCCTCTATGCTTTTTCTCTCCTTTGCCCTTAAAACCAGAAAACAAATAAAAATAGAACTTGCTGGCTTGGATGAGGGCTACAAACTGTACCCTCAAAACCATGGCTACCTAATGGCCTAAATGGGAATCAGTTCGTGACAACCTTGGTCTCACTGTCAGAACCTCTTATGCACTGAGCTGTCACCACTATTTTGAAAATCATAATTCGTTTCCTTAAGACCATGCACTACTAGTTGGTTCTACTTGTCATTATTAATTCTTTTTGCTCTATCCTGCCTTACTGAATTTTCTTTTTGTTGAGTTAAATTTATACACAGTGAGATATATAGTCTTGGGTGTGTACAGTTCAGTTTTGACACATGCATATATTTTTAAATTTTTTCCTTAAATTTTACCAATTTGTCAATCATTTACATAACTGTATAATTTTGGGAATACAACTTCACACCTCCATAATGTGCACATGCTTCACTCACCCTCTACCAAAGCTCCAGTGCCAATACCCTGTCACCTTCCCCCCCTATATCTCCCAACCCTATATATCCCTTTTCATTTTATTTTAAAAATCTTGGAATCCTCTTAAATGATGAGCATTTGGGTCCAAAGACAGATTTCTGGAAAGGAATCTCCTATTCAGTCCATTGATTACCTAGTCATCCTTCCCCCAAATTCTCATCCAATCCTTTCCCGAGATCCCCAATCACCACAGAGGACTTAAAGCCATAAGAACAGTTTGTAATCCCAGCTTTCTGACTAACAGAGAGATTTTGTCATCTGAAAACAAGGGGAAGATTAAGTACGGGATTTGATTCTGACAACGGCAGAAAGGAATGAACTAGACAAGCAATGTCACAGAGAATTAATTCAAGTGCCACCATGCAAATGCTCCATGACTCTTTCCAACCCTCTAGACCTGATATAGTCTTGGACAGGGAAGAACAGTTTTTAGAGGAGTTTGTTACTGGACATGACATTATCAAACTGAAATATGATAAACGAGAGACCATGTCCATTTTAAGGATTTTGTCTTTATCCCTGTCTTACTCCTGAATGGTTTCTCTTAGAAATGAGACATAAAGACAGCTACCCACACTGTTCTCTGCATCAGCGTCCGGGTCCCAGACCCATCCTCTCTGACTGCCCTCTCTAACTGTACTGCAATGTCTTTCCAGTGCTCCAGAACAGCTCTTCTGTTGCACAACTTCCACCAAAGGTTATAATATAACAAATAATATAGCCAAATAATGTAACACCATTTTATTATTTAATAACTACAATTTGTATAACCCATAAAGGCAAGTGAAAGGCTTTACGTAAAGATGCATTTCAAACTGTAAAGATATAAGCAACCCAAAAGGATTATTTTAAAGTCATTTCTGTGTTACGGGATACTTTGCAGTAACTATATTCCAATTATATCTCACAGCAGAGAGGCAGGCCATGCTCATTTTCCACATCCAGAACTTTCCCTGTCTTGATGATGGTATTTCTGAAATATTTCCTGAAGCTGACTCAGCCGCTACATTTAGTCTTTATTACCTCTCCACCAGACTTCAACTCCTTAACACAAGGCATGATGTCCATTAATTTACTGCTCTGTTCCGAATGCCTACCACACAATGGGCGTACAATCAGCGCTATGTAATGCATGAGCCTTGCCTTCTGTGTCCTTCTAGTCTCCTCCACACAGTGCATCAGCATTATTTTCAGAAACACAGTTCTGCTTATGTCCTGTTCATACTCACCAAACCTTCCCAACTCTCTATTGCCTATTGAAAGACAATGGTTTGTTAAAGGACAAACTCTCCAAATTCACCATGAAGATCCTTCACAATCTGACCAGGCCTGTCTCCCTGCCCTTATTCCTCCTCCTCCTTAAACCACTAAATGATTCCTAAACAGACTATTTGGGGTCACACTCCTAAGCCTCCGTTTGGTCTGCCTGGAATGACCTTCCTTATACTTGGAAGTTCACTTCTTCAAAACACAGCTGAAATATCACCTCTAATGGCTTTTCCAATGCCCCTAAAGGTTCTGCTTCCTTATAACCTAGCTTGTCATTCCCTCATTGATTGTTTCTTATTATATTATATTAGGTTTTATCCTTTTTCTTTTTTTTCCTTTTTTTAAAAAAGATTTATTTATTTATGCATACAAGAGCTGGCATACAGACCAGAGATGGGGGCGGGGGTGAGAGGATTCACCAGAGACAGAGTAGGGAACAGAACAGGCAGATCTACTGAAATACACGGCTGAGGGGAGCAGCAGGCGAGACAGGAGAGGTCTGCTGCGCCATGTGGGTAGCTCCCTGACTGGCCAGGGATCGAACTCGTGCTGCAGTGACTGCAGACAGCTTCATTGTTTGCGTCTTAACACCTTGCACCAGCAGGGAGGCCCTCCTTTTTCTTTTTCTTTTTTTTGGTGAATTCCTTGAGAGCAGGGGCTGAATCTTAATGCAATTGTTTAGATATCTCCTGCATCTGACCTCTGGCACTATCGAGGCCAAGCCTGCTTTTTGCCACAGCAGCTCACTTGCTGCAAGCTGTCAAGGATCAGCCCCCACCCTCCTCCCAGGGCTTCCCTTCACACTTAGGAAAACCCCAAAAGTCCTTGATTTCTGGGCCCTGTATTCCTCTCTGAAACCTTCTCTCCTACCCTCCCCTGCGTGCTCCAGCCCCACTTACCTCCTTGCATCTCCCTTAATATGCCAACCTGTTCCTTCCTCAGAACTTCATAACCCTCTGCCAGGAAAGTGCTTCCCCTGGGTATATGTTCCCTTACTTCATTGTGGCCTCTGCTCAAAAATCCCCTTCTGAGATCCTTCTTGAACCACTTACTAAAACAACAGCCTCCTTGAAGCCCTGCTCTCTTACCAGCTTTATTTCTCTTCATGCATGAAATGCCACCAATTTGTCAACATTAATGTTCCATGCATTTATTAGTTCTCTATTTGCTGCTGAGGATAGAGACTTTGTTTTGTTTATTACCATGCCCCTGGTACCTAAACCCATGCCTTGCAAATTACAGGCATTTGAGTATTTGTGGAATGAATGGATCTCTGCATCACAGGAGTCTAACATACTGCCTTATTCTAGAAATATCCATGAATAACCATTATAAATGAATTTCTACATATGAAACAGAATGCAGGATTATCCCAGGTCTAAGTGCAAGTATTTCAACCATTTCTTCCATGAACATAATTTTTATTTATTTCTTCTATTCATACAGGTGATGAACCAGGTTCTCCTTCACTTTTTCAGACACTAGTTGGTGACTGAGGTCTTGCTCAGAATTTTTAGGAAATTTCAGGAAGATAACCACGAGTGACAGCGGGGATGTAGACTGCTCTCCAGCCCGCTGCCTCTCATCATTCCCTGAGGGAGTCTGATAAAGTACCTTCTCTCCTGTGGCTTCTACAGATGCACATTCATCGTTAATCCTGCTGAGCACTGATTATTCTGAGGGCTGCAACAGGTGAGGAGTGACTGACCCCAAAATCGGGGAGGGTGGGCTCTTTATACCCCCACATCCCAGCAGACAAGCTGGAGGCTTGCGGGCTGCTGCTTGGTGCAGTACTTGAACTACAGGGCCCTGAGCGGCTTTCAGTCCCTTTCTGCAGGTGAGCTAGGGCAGATTGCCTCCAACCCTCTTGTTCACTTGGTCTCTCTGCATTGCTTTCTCCACCTGTCCTGTTTTTCTTGGTTCCTTGCATATGCGTATGTAAAAGAAGCAGGCAGTTGTGAGAAGGGTGAGCCCCTGGCACAAGTGAATTGTACGCAGCATATTGGCGTTCTGTCCATCTATCCTTCTACGGAAGCTTAGCAGTGACTTGCACTAGCCTCAGGCTAGCACAGCATCCGGGCCACAGCCCAGACAGGAAGAGCCAGGCCGAGCTTCACACGGCCACTCCCTTTCAAACCTCAAGTATCCCACTAAACAAGAGTAGTGGCTGAAGCCTCCTATGGTGCAGAGAGAGGTACCAGCTTAACCGCTTGTCCCGTCCCAAGCTCTGGGCTGGGCCTTTTATGTGCATGGTGTCATCTGATGTGACCAAAAAGTTATTTCACAGAAGAGAAAAACAAGGTTCTGAGAGGTCAGTGCCGTTTGCCCAAATTACCCAGATGGTAAGTGGGTAAGAGCTGGGTTGGAGATTCCAACCCGGCCTGTGTGAGTCCCTGGCTGCCTACCCAAAGCAGGCATGTCTTTAACATCTAGAAGGGCATGAAGGTGAGAGGGTGACAAGACCTGGAGGGGCAGCCACTGGCTCCTACCTGAGACTTGATCATCAGAGGCCCTGCAAAGCCCTAGTCATACACTCGTCACCTGACTTCTGTTCTGAGGACTGACAATTCTCTGGCTGACTTCAGGGTCACCCTGGTCCACTCCGTGGTATTGGGAGCGCCTAAAGCACACCCTCTCACCCCCACCCAGGGGGCTTTCTCTTCCTCCGTGCCCTTCTGGCTCCTGTGTTTGTCTCCCGCAGAGTGCTTCACCCTGCTTGGGTCTCCAGCCCACTGCATCTTCTTCTCAGCGCCAAAGTTGTACCCCCTGGGGAGCGCATCCCGCCTGCATTTCTGGAGGCTCCGCGGTTCGGGGCCACTGTCGCTCCCGCCCAGGCGCGAGAAGGGGGCGCCGCGGGCGCGACCACGGCCCGGGCGTCTCCGGCGCCCTCCCGGGCCCCTCCTGTGCGGCGGGGCCGCGCCGCAGCGCCGCCGGGGCGCCCGGAAGCGGGGCTCCTCGCGCGCGGGGCGGGGCGGGGCGAGGGGCGGGGCGCGCGGTACCTGGCCCGCCGGGGAGCCGGGGTGGGCTCTCCGGGGACAGCCGGCGGCCCCCCCAGATCCGCACCGCCGGCCGCGGGGAGCTCGGGGCTCCGGGCGGAGAGGCTGCGCTGTCACATGGGCGGCGGCGACGGGGCCGCATTTAAGCGGCCGGGGGACGGTGCCCGCCTCCAGCGCGTCCTCGGGGTTGGCTCCCGCCGGGCGCCCCGCTCCCTGCCCGCCGGGGGCCCGGCGCCGCGCCGCACCGCGCCACCCCCGCCGGGCCATGCGAGCGCGGGCCCCGCCGCGATGAGCTCGCACATCGCCAAGAGCGAGTCCAAGACGTCGCTGCTGAAGGCGGCGGCGAGCGGGGGCAGCCGGGTGCCCCGCCACGGCGCGGCCCGGGACCCGGGGCTGCCCGGCCGCCGGCTGGCCGGCCCCTGCCCGGGCACGCCGACGCCGGCCGGGGACCCCAGTTCGCGGAGGCCCCTGTGCCGGCCGGCGCCGCGGGAGGAGGGCGCGCGGGGGAGCCGGCGCGGGCTCCCCCAGGCGCACTGCAGGCCCCGGGAGGCGCTGCCGGCCGCGGCGTCCCGACCTTCGCCAACGCCGCCGCGGCCGCCAGCCCGCGGGGGGACGGGGAGGAACGGGGGCTGTCCCCGGCGCTCGGGCTCCGGGGCGCGCTGCGAGCCCCGGGGCGCGGGGACTCCCCTCCGGCCGCCGCGTCCGAGACAGACCCGTTCCTCCGCCAGCTGCGCCCCATGCTCAGCTCCGCCTTCGGCCAGGTAAGGGCCGCGCCTCCCGGGAAAAGCGCGCGGGACCCTGCCGCGGCTGCGCGCCCGCACCCGCCTCCCGCGGCCGCGACCCCCCAGCCCGAGCCGGCCCGCGCCGCGCCCGCCGCCTGATTCAGCACCCCGGGCGCTGTCCGCGCCGGGCCCCGCGGGGAGGCGCGCCGCCCGCGTCCCTCCACCCGCCGGGGCGCGCCGTCCCGAAGCCCGCGACCTCCACGGGCTGCCAGGCGACCGGCAGGGGTCAGGGAGGGGCGCTCCGCGCAGTGCCGCGACCCCCACCCCCCTGGCTTGTGGCCAGAACCGCCAGTGAAGGGCCTGAAAGAGCAGGGAGTTTGGAGTCTGGGGGTTGCTTGGCGTTCTGGGAGCTCACAGATTTGTTTGGGGATGAGGGACCCTAGCCACGACCTTCAGCGGCCCCAAAGACGTGGGAAAGTTAGAGACTCAACAGTATGAGAAAAGAGAAGTGTCTGGACAGGCAAGAAGTGCTGTACAGAGCTGTGGCTGCTCAGGCTAGAACTTTAGTGTGTTTGAAGAAGGCTGTGGCTCCAGGGGTGTCACAGGACGGCAGTTGTCAGGTAAGACACCCAGAGACCCCAGCCTGAGTTGGTGTGTGTTCTAAGGTCAGTTGGTGACTCAGGGTCACCACGGGCTCCTTATGTTTCCTCTAGGCCTTTCTCTCAAGGGCCCCAGGATGCTGGGCATCTGCCCTTAAAAAAATGCCCTGTAGTCATAGTCCAGACCTACGTTTTGGGAGCATTCTTCTGGAAAGAATGGCTCAGCAGACAGGAACCTGTGAACTCCAAAACGAAGTCCGGTTTCCTCTAGTCTGAGTCCATAATTAAGTCAAACTCATTGGCACAGCAGTGAGCCGGTTCTGCGGCAGCCAAGGCGCGTGTAATGCAGAGGTCTGCTCAGCGTGTTCGTGTGGTGTGTCGGGGAGAGGGAGGCCTGAGTGCTTCTGGGCTGGGATGTAGCATAAAGAAGCTGTTTCAAGCTCCTGGCTGGTCTTGCATCCACATTCCAAGGAGGCCCGGTGTGTTTTGCTTCAGATCTGCACAGTCCTTTTCAAAATACTACTCTGCAGTGGCTGATGCCAGTGGAGGTCTGACATGAAGGCAGCTGCACATGAATTCAGGTTGCACTGGGCTGCTGTGGTGGGGTGATAGGGCAGCAGTGTGTAACTTTGTTCCTCCGGGGAGCCCTCGTTAGTCGAGTTAGTTGGAAGCAGTTCTCCCGAGTAGAGGGTTTAGATCCAGAGCTGCGAGAGTCAGTGCAGTGACATGTTAAGGAGAGCCTCACCGCAGTGGCTTATGAATTGCTGAGGAGGTGTCGGGTGTTAGGGTGGGAGTGGCCTGTGGAATGGGTCTGGGTTGCAAACTGAATGCCTTTGAATTGGTGACACCCACGCCTCCATTTATGAAATGTTTTGCTAGGTGCCAGAGAGACAACAGTGAACCAGGTAACGGAGGTTCTGGCTGCTTGGGAGCTTACAATCTAGCAGTTTGGAAGGGCAGAGACTTGGCCCGGAATCACTCACTTTCTGGTTATTTAGTCTGCTGGCGGTCTGACTTTGCTCGTAGAAAAAAAGCCGTTTTTCCAGTCTTGCACAATTTGCCTGCCTGGACCCTTTCTTAGCTCAGAGCGTTTTAGCCACTTGCTTTTCTTACTCTCAACTTTCTCAGTCATTAAATGAAGAATATTCTCCAGCCCAGTGTTCTGAAATGTCACCAGGGTCACCTGAGTCAGAAAGAACTGGAGGTCCCCATCAAATATTTACTACCTCCCTCTGGAAGCTCTTTTCTCTGGAGCTGCAGACTTTTTCTTTCAAGCTGAGCAGAGTCAGTTTGGGCTTCCTGCTGACAGGCCTTAAGCCTCTGCCCAAATACCACCAGCAGCAGAAACACAACCCAGCCTGAGACTTCTGGGCCTAAGTCTTCAGTTTCCTGTGACAGAGAGGATTTAGTCCTTCCTTCCCTTTCTCTTTGAATGGAGAATTCTGTCCTTAGAAAGAGGGTTGAGACCCAGAGAAGGGAGAGGAAGTTGTGAATACAGAAACTTTCAGATAGATTCTGCTTAGGGCAAAATATAGCCCTGGGAAGATACATTTTTCATTTCTCTCCAGTTTATTTATTTACCTTAAGTGAATGGTTTCATTTCACTAAGCCTCTATTTCTTTGCGTGCAAAATAGGGAGATTAAATGGAATATGGCGATAGAGCAGACTTGGCCCAGTGAGTGGCCCCGAGCTGAGGACTCTATCAATGTTAATTGCTATTATTGTTGTTATGGTCTCTCAACTACTGATGGGTGTGTCAGACCTTCTTTCCGCTTGCCATAGAGTCAGGGAGAGCCCGGGTTCAAAGTGCTGCTGAAGGTACCAAGCTAGACTCCTATGTGGGTGGGGGAAGGTGTTAGGACTCTTCCAGTGGCCTCAGGGAGTATCCTTGTTGTCTCTAGGGAGAGGACGTGGTTTTGATGCTAAGGCCTGGAATGGCGGCTTGGAGACGGAGCTGTAGGTTCCCCTCCCAGCTCTGTCAATTCCAATTTCCATGACCTTGGGCCTGTTATTTTCCCTCTCTGGTCTGAGTCGCTTCATCCAGAAAGTTAATTGACAGAAACTATTTCACAGAGCTATTACAGGGTTACGGGAGATTAGGAATGTCAAACAGCCTGGCTCAGAGTGGATGCTAGGTAGGGACTGCCTCTGTCGTGGTCATCATCATCATCATCATCATCGTCATCATCATCATTATTATTATTGTTAATAGAGTGATTATCTGAATGAGGGTATGAAAGCTACCTCTGAGCCAGGTGAGAAAGGCAATTAAAGGAAGGAGCTGAATGACAAAGTACCTTCCCCAGTTTCCTCTTTGAGGCCAGATAAGGACATGCCACCCAGCTGCCTAGAGAGAAGTGATGTCGGATATTAACTCAGAATAGGCATGCCTTGGTCCATCTCTTGGCATTGGATCTTGGGAAACTATTTTAAGAACAGTTTTTCTGCTCCTTACCCTAAGCTTGGGAAGAAACACCTTGTAGAGAAGGCAAATGCGAATAAAATGCACTATCTCATCTTTCCCCTTTTCAAGTTTGAAAGATGTCTCTTTTCATCTGAGTAGGATGGCCCACTTCACTTCCCAGCTGCTTTACACTTAGCAGGATCGCAGGACTGAGACCCTTTCTCAGTCAATGAGTGAATGAGTGGTATCTCCAGCTCCTGGACTTCAGAGGTTTCTTAGTTCCTATAATTTAGACCAGGGAGCGAGGGAGACCAGGGGAGAGAGGGAGACTGTGGTGGTTTGGGTGCTAACAAACTCAATCACAATCAAGGCCTGTATTCCTAGGATGAGAGCTGAGTATGTTGCCCACACTCACCCAGTCAAATCTCTCCCTTCTGCTCTCACCCTTTGCATTTCCTCTGGGGCTGTGAAGAGGAAAGAAAAGGTCAGTTTGTGGTTAACATCAACCATAGGGCATAGGAGTGACTTGTCTTCAGTTGTCAGTTTGATGAGAACCCTCCTAGGATACCTGTGTTGGCTTCTACGTTTTGGCGATGCAACAAGGGTACTTAAGACCTCTGTCTGGAGCCCCCTGAACATTTGATGAGGTGTCTTTTTCGTTGTATTATCTTCATAGCAACCTGTGAAGTTTGGACTTATCCCGCATTTTAGAGATGGGGAACCAGACTCGAGGGAGGGAAGGGGTTTGCCCAAAGGTGACACAATAAGTAAAGGGCAAGACCGTTCTGGGGTCTGGGTGCCTCCAAACTGCCTGCCTGAACCACACCATGATGCTTGCTGGGAAGTTCTCTGAGTGTTTCCTATTTGTCAGAAGCTTCTACAAAGCACCTCTCATATTACGACCCAGCTTTCCCCAAGTGTCTCAGCAGTGGGCTGTCATCCAAGTTCAAATACTGGCGATAGAACTGATCAGGGCTGAAGGCCAACCTCCCTTCTAATCAGGAATAATCAGTAACGGGTTTATCCTTCTTATCCCTTTGATCCTATTATTCCATTCCAGAACTCAAAGTGGAACTTCCTGAGGCCAGGAGCTGCTGAGGCCAGGAGCTGCTGCCGCCATGAATAGGGATGGGGCAGTAGGCTTTGCTCCTTAGAGAAGCCTCCACCAGTGCATCTTTGAAAAAATTTCTGCTGAAGGTCAAGCCATCTGCCCCTCAAGATCACCAGTTCCTCCCTTCACTTAGGACCACCACCACTCCACCCACCTGTCCAGCCCAAAACAGCTTGAGCAAATTCTGAGTAGGAATCCCTAAATTCCCAGATGTCCTTAAGGTGCAAGCTAGCGCCAGCACCCTCCTCATTAGAGAAAGATGGGATTTCTTCAAAGTTCGTGCCTTTTCCACGCAGGCCTGATTTTGTTGTCTCCTGGCTCCTGTTTCCAAGGACAGAAGCCTATTCCAAGGTCGACAAGTGGGTGTTGTGCTCAGGGCTGGCCTGCAGGGGGCAGGAGCCATCAGGTTAGATTGAGTGAGTGCCCTGCTGAGTGGAGGCCACTGCAGCCCTCTCAGACCATGCCACACAAGGAAAGGGGCATTTCTAGATGTGTCTATCTCATGTATGATCTCATAGACTCCTCGCAGGAGCCCCATGGGGTTAGTGTTGTTAGAGGACTGTAGGGATAGTGTAATGTTAGGAATGAGCACTGAGCAGGTTTTCTATGATCCAGCAGACCGGGTAAAGGAGGAGTCAAGTCCTCAGTGGTTTTTGCAGGTCTTTTATTGGGATTTACCCTGTACACAGCAGGCAGAGGTGCTGGGGGGCAGGGAGGCTGGCAGGCCTCCCAGCCCCCAGCAAGTCTCCACTCTATCTGGGCTCTCCGGCCTTCTCTGCTTCTCTCTCGGCTTCTGCTGCTCTTCCGTTCGTTCTCGGCTTCTCTTTCGGTTTCTACTGGCGTCCCCGTGATGCCGCCCTTAAAAGCCCAGTCTCAGCCCAGGTGATTCCGATCTACCCAGGCCCACACCCTGCTCCAAGTGCCCGCCATCAGGCATGCATTCAGGACCGCGAGGATCCATCATCTTTCCTGATGGCGGGAGGGCAGAAAAGCCTGATACCTTTTACCTTACCCTACAGATAGGAACAGGGCACTGAGCAGGTTTTCTGATCCAGCAGACCAGGTAAAGGAGGAGTCAGAGTCCTCAGTGGCTTTTGCCACTGGGGTTCACCAGGCATATGGCAGGCAGGGGTGCTGGGGGGCCGGGAGGCTGGCAGTCCTCCTAGCCCCCAGCAAATCCTCACTCTATCTGGGCTCTCCGGCCTTCTCTCTGCTTCTCCTCTTCTTTTGGCTTCCGTTCATTCTTAGCTTCTGCTGGTGTCCCCGTGACACCGCCCTTAAAAGCCTAGTCTCAGCCCAGGTGAGTCCCATCTAGCTAGGCCCACACCCTGCTCCAGGTGCCCGCCATCAGGCATGCGTTCAGGACCGCAGGGATCCATCATCTATCCTGATGGCGGGAGGGCAGAAAAGCCTGATATCTTTAACTTACCCTACAAGCACCCATTTTAGAAAGAAACCGAGGCTCAGAGAGGTGAATATGCTCTCCCCCCCCTTTTTTAAGATTTATTTATTTATTTATACAAGCACTGGGTACAGTCAGAAGCGCGGGAGGGTGAGAGAATTCACCAGAGCCAGAGCGGGGAGCAGAGCAGGCAGAAGGACTGAAGGACACTGCTGAGGGGAGCAGCGGGTGTCAGGAGAGGTCTGCGCGCCATGCGGGACCTGGGGAGCAGCCGGGGATCGAACCAGCGCTGCAGAGGCTGCGGGCAGCTTCACAACCCAGCGCTCAACCGCTGCGCCACCGGGGAGGCCCTGAATATGCTCTTTAAGATCATATAGCTGCTATGTATCGAAGGAAAATTTGAATCCAAGTTGGTCTGACTCTGCATTGCAAGCTCTTAACCTTTATATCAGTGGTTCTCAGCACTGGCTGCAGGTTACAGTTACCTGGTGTATTAAGCACCAATGTCTGGAGCTCATGAACACTTAGAAATCAGAAGCTCCCTCTAGGGAAGCTCCCAGTCATCCTGATCTGCAGCCCATGCTGAGAACCTCTGTTTTACACCACACTGCCCTTTCATGGGGCCACTGTCTAGTTAATATAAATTGAGTTTGTACCTGGAGTCAAACCTCTCTCCCCTCTTGGGTCCCTGGTGAGCTCTAGCTTTTCTGCTAGGAGTCTGCAGATTTTGTCTACTGGCCTTCTCTATCTCCACCCTTCCCAAGACTATGTCTATCTCACATTCTCAGAGTTTTTGTGCTTCCCTTTTGTAGCATTTACCTGAAATGTATTGAAAAAGTATATCCATGGCTCTTCAATTTCTTGCCCTCCTGCTAGGCTGTAGCTCCCTGAAAGCACGGGTCGTGTTTATTTTGTTCCCCAACATTCCCAGAGCCATACACAGTGCCTGGCACATAAACATTGGACAAATGATACGTCTTGCTTTCGTTTTATTTTATTTTTTACTTTTTTTTTTTTTAAAGATTATGCATACAAGAGCTGGGGTACAGGCCAGAGGTGTGGGGGTGAGAGGATTCACCAGAGACAGAGTGGGGAACAGAACAGGCAGATTGACCGAAGTACACTGCCGAGAGGAGCAGTAGGTGAGTCGGGAGAGGTCTGCTGCGTCATGTGGGTTGCTCTCCGGCTGGCCAGGGATCAAACTCATGCTTCAGAGGCTGCAAACAGCTTCATAGGTTGCGTCTTAACCCCTTGTGCCACCGGGGAGGCCCTTATTTTATATTTTAAAGGTTTATTTTATTTATGCATACAAGAGCTGGGGTGTAGGCCAGAGGTGAGGGGCGGGGTGAGAGGATTCACCAGAGACAGACTGGAGAGCAGAACAGGTGGACTGACTGAAATACACTGCTGAGGGGAGCAGTGGGTGAGTCAGGAGAGGTCTGCTGCACCATGTGGGCCACCTCCCTGGCTGGGGATGGAACTCATGCTGCAGTGGATGCGGATAGCTTCATGGTACTGAGATTTAACCCCTTGTGCCACCAGGGAGGCCCCGTTGCTTCTGTTTTAGTAATTACTTAACAAGGATCTTTTATGTGCTAGGCACTTCCCTACAAATGCTTTAGAAGGGCCTCCCCGGTGGCGCAGCGGTTGAGCGCTGGGTTGCGAAGCTGCCCGCAGCCACTGCAGCGCCGGTTCTATCCCCGGCTGCTCCCCGGCCACTGGAGGAGGGTCCTGCATGGTGTCAGACCTCTCCTGCCGCCCGCTGCTCCCCTCAGCAGTGTCCTTCGGTCCTTCTGCCTGTTCTGCTTCCCGCTTGGCTCTGGCGAATTTTCTCACCCTCCCACGCTTCTGACTGTACCCAGTGCTTGTATAAATAAATAAATAAAATCTTTAAAAAAAAAAAAGGCTTTAGAAGCCAGATAGGAGAAGTCCTGTTTTCCAGTCTAGGAAACTGAAGAAGAAGTCAGAAGCGGCCAGAGCCAGCCCTTGGAAATGCTTTGTTCATGCTGTTTCCAAGGAGCATGTCTTTGAAGAGGCTTTTATCAATATATGGGCTGCTCACTCTTCTCATTGCAGCTCCCATGAGCCTTCACCCCATTTCCTGCCCTTTAGGAGTCAATGCCTCTAGGCTCCTCCCTCTGTCCTCAGGGGATGCCCCTCCTCTGTACCCACCTTGAGAGGTTTGGCCCAAACAAGGCTGCTAAGTAACTTGTCTGTCCAACCATTTCGTGCTCAGCAGCCGCAGCAGTATCATCAAGAGCTCTGGAGGGGCCTCCTTCAACAGGAGCAAATGTCTGGAACCTTCTGGGCAGTGTCCCCGCCATCTTATTAACAGGAGTTCTGAGCCAGAGCTATACAAAAAAATTGCCTGGGAGAGGACCCCCTCTGGATCGACAGCTCTGCATCAGGGACCCGGTGGAGTTCGACTTCCCAACCTATCTCTGGTGCCCCCTGTTGGGGAAAGCTGGTGCAGGGAAACAAGGACACTTCTCTCTGGGTCTTCTGCCTTGGACCGTAGGTCTCAAAAGTGACGTTTGAGGTTTGAGATGAATTCACATCAAAACTGGAACCTGGAGGCCGAGGATGAGCCCAAAATCGCCTAAAAAGCTCCAGTCGTGGGACCTTGAAGATCACTTTGTCAGCGGCCTCTGCTCCGCACCCCAAGGAAACGGGTGAAAAATTCTCACTTAGGATCAGCCAGAGGATTAGAAGACGGTTCACCGCCCTCGCCCCGGCCTTCAGTGCCAGCACTGCCACCATTATGCCCCCCTCAGGGCCACCTTTGGGTCTCAGAGGCTGCACCTAGCAAAGGGAGCAGGGGCTGCTTGCTGCTGTCAGTTCAGCTGTGCTTCCCACCTGTGGGCCTCGATCCATTTCAGTGAGGAAGCAAGTGTGAAAAATGGGGTGTGATGGAGATGTCACAAGATCTCCCAGATCCTCGACTGGAGCTGCCTGCTCTCCATCCAGCTGCAATCGCCAGGGGGCAATTAGGATGCTTGTCTCTGGGTACCTGTGTGCCTCTGTGTGTGTGTGTGTGTGTGTGTGTGTGTGTGCGTGTGAGTGTGTACACGTGAGTGCACACAAGGGACCCTGCTTTGGGGGCCCAAACTAGCCTGCTTCCCCTTCTGCGTCTGCTGGCTGGCCTAATTCCCAGCTGCAGCTGCCACTCTGCCCCCCCTACCCCCCCAGGCAATCTCCCAGGAGATTTGGCAGCGGGAGAGGAGGGGCCTGATGGAAGGGGAATGAACCCGAGAGAGAGGGCTCAGCTCTAATCTGATGTAGATGATCAGACAGCCTCTCCAGCTCCTTGCCCTCTGCCGTCAGCTTCCTGGGTGATTTTCGCTGTGCCCAGCACTCTCCCATCCTGCCTTCATCTCCTTAAGAAAGTGGCCAGAAAGTTAAACCCACACACACAAACACACACACACAATCAACCAAAAAAAAAAAAATCAGAGAACAGGAGCAGGCAGACAGTAAGAGAGCAGGCGCATAAGAGAGGCCTCAGATCAGTCCTGGAGGAAGAGCGGCGCAGGCAGAGGGAGGCTAGGGTTGGCGTCAACCTAAGATCTCCTAGCCCCTGAGGAGCCTCCTTCATGGACCCCGGAATCCTGAGAAGGGCTGCCTCAGCTTAGGATGGGCAACTGTGTCAAGTCTCCACTGAGAAATCTGTCAAGGAAGGTATGTTTCTGGAGTCTTCAAGCCTGGGGTGAGGGATTGGGGCATCCTGCCAGCTTTCCCAGAGGTCGGGCAGGGAGGGCTGGGCATCTGAAGCTTGCTCCCCTTCCCATGGGTTCTGTCGCGAGCCGTTTCCCTGTTCTTACCTCTCCCCCCGAGCACAGTTTTCTGTGTCTCAGGCTTGGAGCTGAAGTTGGACTTAGAACTGCACTGGGGTCTGTGTTTGAGAAGTTGCAAATCACGTAGCTCCTGGGCCATCAAAGGAAAAGGGTAGATCCTTAGGGTGTAAGTGGATAGACCTCTTGGAACTGGATTAGAGGAGGGTTGAGCTAGGTTTTGGCCTGGCTGCTAAGACTCCTGGCCAGTAGTGGGGCAGGGGTTCACTCACCCTCTTTAATTGTCTCTGACCCTTTCTGCCGGCCCCTAAGTCTTCAGAATTGTGGGTTTTAAAGTAGATCCTGCACATTGGAAGGGCCCGGTCAGGGCATCCCCTTCTACCTGTGATTATTTTTGAGTCAGGTCAGAGAATGTCAATGAAGACCAGGTTGGTTGATGAGCCAGGGTTGTTTCCTTGAGGAATAGGATGTTGAACAGAGTGTAAGTCGCATTCTGTAGTGGATTTATTTTTTATAACATAGGATATTCTTGTACAGGAATTCCTTTTGGAAAGCAAACAATGACTTCCAAAGCATCTTTCATGTGAATCTGGACTCACCTCTGTAGGGTTTGCATCAAGTGGGCTCTGCCTGTAGCCCTCTGTGGTTCGACACCGAGAAACTCATAAATATCATTTAAAGGAAGGAAGGAAGGGTGACAGGGATGTTTTCCTTTCAGATATTTTCATTTTCCAAACAAGGGACTTGATTCCCTGCCACTCAGGTGAAGTGACTCACCAGGTCTTGGGCTACCTGATGACACATCTATGCTCTGCCCCGCTCTACTTCCTCGGCCAATTTAACAACCTCCCAGTTTAGGACATTTTGGGCTTTTCTGTTTGTCAGGCAGCCAAAGCTAAGCAGCTCACATCAAATTCCTTTTAATCTCCACTGTTCCTTGGTTCTTCTGGGGTTGGCTGTTCAGTGTGCCCCCCACCATCATCTGTCATCTTCTTAGGGGAGTCTTTTTTTTTAAAGATTTATTTATGCACACAAGAGCTGGGGTACAGGCCAGAGATGCGGGGGGTGAGAGGATCCACCAGAGACAGAGTAGGGAGCAGAACGGACAGACTGACCTAAGTACACTGCTGAGGGGAGCAGTGGGCGAGTCAGGAGAGGTTTGCTGCACCATGTGGGTTTCTCCCTGGCTGGCCGGGGATCGAACTCATGCTGCAGATTGCCTCATAGTGTGGTGCTTAACCCCTTGCGCCACCAGGGAGGCCCTTAGGGGAGTCTTTTGCATCAGAGTTGGCCCCCACACTGTTGCAGAGTAGAAATGGATCTGAATTAATCTAAAGAAACAGAAGACAGGGCCTCCCCGGTGGCGCAGCGGTTGAGCGCTGGGTTGCGAAGCTGCCCGCGGCCTCTGCGGTGCCGGTTCGATCCCCGGCTGCTCCCGGCCACCGGAGGAGGGTCCCACATGGCGTGCAGACTTCTCCTGCCGCCCGCTGCTCCCCTCAGCAGTGTACTTCGGTCCTTCTGCCTGCTCTGCTCCCCGCTCTGGCTCTGGTGAATTCTGTCACCCTCCCGCGCTTCTGACTGTACCCAGTGCATGTATAGCAAAACAAATAAATAAAGCATGCCTCTATAGAAACAGAAGACAAAAGCCCTTCCCCTGGGTTGTATCCAGAGCTTGAAGAGGGGAATTTAAGAGTAAGAATGGTCCTTTTGTCCCACCCAACCCATCTTCCTTTCCTGGCTGAGTGAGAGTCAGACTTCTTGAGCTGTGTGACCTTGGGCAAGTTACTTGACCTCTCTGGGCCTCAATTTCCTTGTCCATCAAGTGAATACTGATATTTATGGCCTATGGGGAAAACAAGAATAAAATAGTGTTATGCACCTGCCTGGAATATATAACTCAATAAATGTTAGCTTGCATTATTGTCATCACAATGTTATCATAATCATCATTTTTCCACTCTGGGTTTTCTGAGAAGGGGGGTAAAGGAAAAAAGGAAAATAGGAGAGGTTTTGGGTCTGTAGAGGAAGGTAAGAAGATCATAAGTTTTATTCCATCCAATGTCATACTTTTTATTTTTTTTTATGCATATAAGAACTGGGGTGTAGGCCAGAGGTGCAGGGGGTGAGAATATTCACCAGAGACAGAGTAGGTCGTAGAACAGGCAGATCTGCTGAAAAACACTGCTGAGGGGAGCAGCAGGTGAGATATCAGAGGTCTGCTGTGCCATGTGGGTCAGCTCCCTGGCCGGGGATCGAATTTATGCCACAGTGGCTTGTGATAGCTTGATAGTGCTAAGACTTTTACCCCTGCACCACTAGTGAGGGCCAATGTCATACTTTTTATAGTGATAACAATGGTAGTTTTTTTTCCCAGAAAATCTACAACATAACCAATATCTGTTTATCTCACTTGCCCTTTTTCCACCAAGTAGTTCTCTGCATTATTTTCTAGAGAAAGGAGCTGGGCTCAGAGATAAGAACTTTCCTAAGGTCCCAACTAGAAGCAGAACTGGAATTGGAACCCTGTGTGTGTGAATCTAGAGCTGGTGTTTTATTTTTATTTTTGCCTCTGTAATAAGCCGCCTCTCTCATTTTCCTGCTGTCCGAAATGTTGGTCATAGATTCCTGCATCTGACCTCACCACTCAGCTAGTCTGACTTCCCATTCATTGCAGTTGGTCATCCCCACCTCACGAGTTCAGCTTCTCCTTAAATACCTTCAGTGAGAAGGAGCTTTGACCTTCGTGCTTTTTTGGCCAGCTTGTGTTGCTAGAAAGCTGTTAGGTCATGAGGCATGCTGGCCCCTCCTGTTGCTGTGCCACACTCAGGAGACGTCCCTTGGTGCCAGGAGACATTGTCAACCTGTGGGCTGGTGCCCACTTGGCTTCTGAGTGGTAGCCAGGGAACTGGGAATGCTGAGAGGTGGCTCTGAACACGGCAGGACCAGGCTGTCAGGTGCTATCATGGGCTGGAGAACAGCAGCCTCCCAGGGCAACTTGGTGCCAGGCAGTGTTATCATCAAGATGCAGTGGAAATTCCCCTGCCACCACTGGTATGTTCTTTGTGGGAGAAAACTCTTCTCCATCCTTCTCACTTCTTTCCTGATTGGCAAATATTCTCCCACTTACCCTGGAGCCAGTAGGAAATGCCTCTGGCACCGGCATCTTTTTTTTTTTTTTAAATTTTTTTTTTTTAATAGAGGCATGTTTTTTTTATTTATTTGTTTGTTTTGTTTATACATGCACTGGGTACAGTCAGAAGCGCGGGAGGGTGAGAGAATTCACCAGAGCCAGAGTGGGGAGCAGAGCAGGCAGAAAGACCGAAGCACACTGCTGAGGGGAGCAGCGGGCGGCAGGAGAGGTCTGCGTGCCATGTGGGACCCTCCTCCAGTGGCCGGGGAGCAGCCGGGGATCGAACCGGCGCCGCAGAGGTCGCCGGCAGCTTCGCAACCCAGCGCTCAACCGCTGCGCCACTGGGGAGGTCCTGGCACCGGCATCTTTTAAGCTGCATCACCATTACCATCACTGACATCATGGTTGTCATCATCATTGTCATTGCCATGGCAACTCCATGTATTGGGCTCATACCACCCTCAAGGCCCCTATGCAATTGTTCATGTATTTCTCACAAGAGTCTTGTGAGTTGCCATCATTATTCCCAAACAGAGAAGGAAACTAGAGTACAGAGAGGTACAGTGACCTGCCCAAGGTCACACAGCAAGCAAGTGGCAGAGCCAGAATCTGTCTGCAAAACTGTTTGACTTTAAAGGCAGCATACTGAGCTATCTCCCTGGGTCTGTGCTGCCTGCTGCCTCTTCTGCCTGGGTTGTGCTCACTCTGCACCAAGCATGTGAGAATCAGCTAGAAATGAAAAGGCTGAGCCTTTGCAAACATCTCCTGACACTACTTCCTAAGGTCAAGCCACTGCCTAGCCACCTCCCCCCCCCCCCCCCCCCCCCCCCGCTTCCCCTGAGACCCCTCTCAGTCAGAATGGTCTCTCTGATTCTGCCCTCTAACCCAGGTCCCAGAAGCCTGTGTGAGTGTGACAGAGACTATGAACCTCTTTGGGGCCTCAAACCAGAATGAGCACTTGGTCCTCTTGCCTCCTTCAAGTTTCCAAATGACCTAAGACTGACCCTATTGCACTTAACCAAACTTGGGCTTTGGACGGAGGCCTTTCACCTTGGGTCTGAGAGGTTGCTTCCGCTTTGAGGAACCAGAATACTGCTCCTCTGTAGGCCTGGAAGAGGCTCAGGGAGTTGGCAGGGCATCTATATCTGTACCCCACAGTGTGGGGCTTTGGGGATAAGATGCGTGAGAAGACAGGAGAGGAGGGGTCGGTTGTTCTGCCTTTCAGCCTGGGAAAACAGGCTGCCCCCTAGGGCTTTGGGTCTTCCTCTGGGCGAGGCCTTCTTGGAGCTGGAGGAAGCTGAAGATAGTGGAATTCCGCAGGGTGGAAGGGTAGAGTATGCAGTTCTGGAGTTCGCAGGCAGACTCCTCAAATGTTCAGCTGCTCTGTCTCCCAGGGAAGGTTCAGCTCCAAATCCCCACTGTGAGAGCAGGCCTCCCAGCTCAGGGCTGAAGACAGAGTGCTTTGACCTGGATTCTGGGGGGCCCTGGGCATCTGGGGAGGCCAGGGTGGAATAGAATGTTGTGTCTGGATGCTGCTCTTGTCCTAAGGGGACGATCTGTGGGCCGTGCTGACTTTTTATAGCTGCATGGGAATCGTCAGGGAGGAGGATGGGTTGGCCAGGGCCTGGGAGCACAGCTTTATTCGGCAAGTAGAGAGGGCCCCTGTCTCAGCCTCTGGAGGCCCTGCTGGCTAGGCAGGGAGCCAGAGAGGGCGGGAGAGAGAAGGAGGATTGCTGGTAGCAGAGAACAGCTAGTCTTGAAATCGCAAACTGGGGGGATTCTGACCCATCAGTGTGCTTTGTTTCTCCCACCTTTAAATCCAAAGGTCCAGCAACATTGGCTGGAGTTAAGTAATGCTTCCCCTTCAGAAGGGACATGTTACATCCATTTTACCCTGGTGTCCACCTCTTAGTCCTGCCTGCTTCATTTAGGTCAGCCAAGGTCTTTGTGCTTGCAACCTCCAGGGTAGCAGACTAGCTGAGCCTGCTCCGGGTTGCCAGCTCCCACTGTCCTCACTGGGGATCCAGAGCAGGTAGGGTTAGAAGTCAGTACAGGAGGGCCTCCCCGGTGGCGCAGCGGTTGAGCGCTGGGTTACGAAGCTGCCCTCAGCCTCTGCTGCGCCGGTTCGATCCCCGGCCGCTCCCCGGCCACCGGAGGAGGAGCCCACATGGCGTGCAGACCTCTCCTGCCGCCCACTGCTCCCCTCAGCAGTGTACTTCGGTCCTTCTGCCTGCTCTGCTCCCTGCTCTGGCTCTGGTGAATTCTCTCACCCTCCCGCGCTTCTGACTGTACCCAGTGCATGCATAAACAAAAACAAAGAAACAAATAAATAAATAAACATGCCTCTATTTAAAAAAAAAAAAAAAAAAAAGAAGTCAGTACAGGAGCTTGTGTGGGGGGCTGGGAGTTTGCATCAACCTGGGGATTGCACTGGGATGTTGGGAACATCTTGGGAAAGGATATATTCTGTTAATTTCTTTTTAAGTATTCTCTTGTTGTTTTATTGTGTAGAAGAACTGGGGTGTAGTCAAGAGTTGCGGGGGCGAGGGTGAGAAGATTCACCAGACAGAGTGGGGAACAAACAGATTTACTGCAAAACACTGCTAAGGGAAGCAGCGGGCAAGACAGGAGAGGTCTGCTGTGCCATATGTGGGTTAGTTGGGATTGAACTCAGGCTGTAGCACTGATAGCACTGAGACTTAACCCCTAGGCCACCAGGGAGGTCCCCCATTAGTCTCTGTCCAAACAGAAGCTTCCCTCTGCCTGTTTCTCCTGCTTCTCTTTCTGAGTTTTTGCATGTACACACAGGGGTATGACCCTACGCACATGTATGTGGGGGGGGGGGTGTATGTGCACATGTGCCTCACAGGGGTATTACCCCAGCTCTACCTGGAGTATCCATTTCAGTCAAGAACTGGAGACCCCATCTGTTGGACCAAACTGTTGCTGGCCCTGTGCATCCTGAGGGCTCCCTGAACCCCGCTGTTTGACTCTCAAGGATCTTCTCTCGAGGAGAGTTCCTTCTGGGACCGGGAGCCAGGCTGGGACCAGGAGCGTGCAGCTGGACAGGGAGGTGACGCCCTGCCTCTCTTTTGCATTTGCTGGTGCCGGCTGAAGATGTGCCCGGAGGAGAAGGCCAGCTACACAGTGGTGCAGATGAGCGAGGAGGGGCTGGCGGCCGCCGGTGATCTCCCTGGACCACTCCTGATGCTGGCCCAGAACTGCGCCGTCATGCACAACCTGCTGGGCCCTGCCTGCATTTTCCTGCGCAAGGGCTTTGCTGAGAACAGGCAGCCTGTACGTAAGTTGCCCCTGTGGCTTCGCAGGGCATGAGGCGGTGCCGGGAAGAAGAGGACTCTAAACAACAGCTCTGACTCCCTATACGTATACCTCAAACCCTCAACTTGTGAATCTAATTCCCCACAGTTTCCCCCTCCTGGCTGCAAAGTACTGGTGAGTCCACTCCATCAGCAAGAAATAATAATAGCAGATGACCTCATTCTGCCTTATTTTTATTTTTGAGTTATTACTATGCGCCAGGCACTGTGTTAAGTGCTTTGGTGGATCATCTCATTTAAACCTCAGAGAGACTCCAAGAGGTAGGTACTATTATCATCCCCATTTTACAGATGGGGAAATTGAGCTGGAGAGGCAACATGCTCAAGATGACAGCTAGTGGGTGACAGAGGATTTGATCTCAGGAAACTCGAGGGCCCCCTGCATTCTTTTTTTTTTTTTTAATTTTATTTACTTATTTACTTATACAAGAACTGGGGTACAGGCCAGACGCACGGGAGGGTGAGAGGATTCACCAGAGACAGAGTGGAGAACAGAACAGGCAGACTGATGAGATACACTGCTGAGGGGAGCAGCAGGTGAGACAGGAGAGGTCTGCCGTGCCATGTGGGAGCCTCGCTGGCCGGCCGGGATCGAACCGGCGCTGCAGAGGCTGCAGACGGCTTCACAGCGTGGCGCTCAACCGGCTGCACCACCAGGGGAGGCCCCCACCTTGCATTCTTTAACAATAGCACTTAATATGCAGCATTGTCTGGTAGAGCTCTCGACCATGTTGGAAACATTCTATGTGCCGTCCAATACAGAAGTCACTAGCAACATGTGGCTCTGCAGCACTTGAAATGTGTCTAGGGTCATTGATGAGGTGGATTGTTAATTTTATTTAGTTTGAATTTTATTTTATTTTATTTTTTTAGATTTATTTATGTATGCATATAAGCAGGTGAGACAGGAGAGGTCTGCTTCACCATGTGGGTTTCTCTCTGGCTGGCTGGGTATTGAACTCATGCTGCAGAAGCTGCAGGTTGCTTCATAGTGTGGTGCTTAGCCCATTGTGCTACCAGGAGGCCCTTTGAATTTTAAAAACCATCTGTGGCTACTGTGTTGGGGAGTTCCCTGTAGGTATCTGAGCAGACACAGTGAGGAGGGTAATAATGACAGCGTTACAGAGGCAAGTGCCAGTAGGTTCCATTTATCCAATGGCACACGCTGAACACTTTATAAATGTTGTCTCAGGTTGCTCTCAAAGGCCCTCTTATGTGGGTCCTGCCATGAACCCATTTACAGTTGAGGAGATGCAGCTCCTGGAGCGGAAGTGCTCACCCCTGGTCCCAGAGCCAGGAAGTAGCAGAGCTGGGCTTGGTGCTCTAGTCTCTGATTCTAAAGGCCAAACTCTTCTCCCTGGACACCCTGCCATAAGAGGAGAGTGTGTGTGTGCTCCATTCCTGGCTGACACCCCAAGAGTTGGTTCTCACTACTATATAATGGGGGTCCCTCCTCTACTGGAAGCCACCAGGGCTCAGCCAGACCAACTCGGGCCATGCTGTGCAAGGGGTCCTGGCTTTCCTGCAACCTGGTTCCAGTATATAAGAAAGAGGGAAGGGGGTTGCAGTGGGACTCAGAAGCATCTCATTCCTGTCCAGACCTGTGAAGCTGGGTCCTGGCAAAGTGGGAAGCTGCTTGCTTGAGACCTGACGCTGGGCAAGGACTTGCCATAGCTATATCACTTGTCCTGGTGAGTGTACTCTGCACACTCCTTGCACTGACTGGGGACTGGGTATTGCAAAAAACATCCCTTTTGGTCACCCAAGTTCCCAGTCTGGCCAGGAACAGGCGTGACAATGCTTTCTCTGATCATCGTGACAGGCTTTTAAAGTAGAAGTGAGTACTGTCATCAGAGTCCCTACCTTCAGTGACTCCGCTAGAAATGCTGCCGGCACGCCTGCTGGCTGGTGACCTGCCCACTCCAAGCTCATGCACACGCTCAGCCCTGCCCTGCCACGTGTAGCCACTTCCGAGTGCCAGGTGTCCTGTGCGCCTGGTTGTCGGACAGGATGTTGCTCAATAATCCCTTTCAGGCTGATGCTCAGATTCCCCCGTGCCCTCTGCCCTGGGGCCAGGGTAGCGTGGATGGGCAGCAGCTGCCGTGCCCACCGGCCCATGGTGAGAGCAGCCCTATATGCACAGCGGGGTGCTCACGTTCACTGCTGCCAGCCCGCATGTCTGTGTACGTGGTAGGTGGTGCCCACACCTGGGGTGTGCTTTCTCAGGTTGGCACCCCCTGCCTTTGTTCTCCCTGCCCAAAGGCAGAAAGCTGCAACATTTGGGGGAGGATGAGCTCTGTGGGCCAGCTCTGGTGCCTACTAAGCAGGATCAGCTGGGCACCCAGATCTGTTCCATGCCTGTCTGTCCCGACATCCTGGGGAGTCTTACCACCCGGCGTCTGCCCCATGCTCTCTGGGCCTGCTCTTTGGAGACCTCTGCCATCTGTTCTCATACCTAGACCCGGGCTTCCTTGGCTCTCCAAGGGGACCTGGGAGCTGCTTGAGGCTGGAGACTTATCCTTTGGACCCTGGCAGCCACCAGAGACATGGGTGGCCCCTAAGGTCCTGTGCTTTGCCCTATAGGCAGGCCAGTTACAGGGTGACAGGGCACAGCCCTAATTCTGCCTGGATACTCTCGACTCCTCATCCTCTTTCTCCTCTTGGGCTGCCTGCCTTGGCCTGGTGCTCTCTCCCCCCAGCTCCTCCTTGTCCCCTACTTGTCCTGGTTTCATTGAGGGGTTCTCTTCTCTCCTATGTGATCTGCTGACCCTGCTTTATTTACAGGTTTTTTCCCCTGGCCAGCTCTGCCCCCTGGCAGTCTTTTGTCTGGAATAAGGGGCTGGGGATGCAGAGTTTCTGTGCCCAACCTGCATGGGGCTCTTGGGTTCCTAGGCATCTCCCATGTCGGTGGGAGACGTGAGGTCACGTCTTTGTTTCTCAAGGACATAGTCCAGCATGCCCCTGCTGCAGCCCTGTCCCTTCCTGACTGGTGCCTGCTGCCAGTGGGTAGGCATTTGTGACCCCCGGGCCCTCCGCATCTGCTAATAGAACTTGTTTTCTTGTTTTAGGACAGATCACTGCGGCCAGAGGAGATTGAAGGTAAGATCTGGTCCCGTAAGGGAAAAGGGTCTCTCAACGGTCCCAGAAGGGACACTGCTGTCTGGTTGGAAGGAGGGCAGAGCTACTCGGCCTCCTGGGGATGGGGCCCGGGGCAGGACACTGTGCCAGAGGAGTGCACAGTTCTGGGCAGCGCTGGGGCCTTGGGCTGCCTTTGCTCCCAGAGACTTGCGTGCTCCACCCCCGTCATGCCCACCTTTGTTCTCTGCCCTCAGAGCTCAGGGAGGCCTTCAGAGAATTTGACAAGGACAAGGACGGCTACATCAACTGTCGGGACCTGGGCAACTGCATGCGCACCATGGGCTACATGCCCACCGAGATGGAGCTCATCGAGCTGTCCCAGCAGATCAACATGAACTGTGAGTCCCTCTGGCTGGCACCGCCTTCCCCCCACCCCGGCCTTGAGATCTTCTGCAGCCAGCCAGACAGGGCTAGGTTCGCCCACTGGGCCCAGCTCTCCCCAGCTCTGTGACCAGTGGCGACCCACTTGCCTCCTCTCCTCACCTGTAAAAGGGGCTCGTAATAGGGGAGCAAAGAAGAGGAAGTAAATGAGGGGATAATGCAAAAGCCCAACATCTGGCCCACAGTAAGAGGCGAACAGAGGGAGCTGTGATTCCTGTGTCTTTCTCTGACTTAGTCTGGGCCCCGACAAGAAAGTCGGCGAGAAGGGATGTAGGGCCAGTAGTTCTCTCGGTAGGTGGAGGAAAGCTTTGGTAGGGAGTGAGGAAGTGAGACAGCAGAGAGGTGCCAACAAGGCTGCCCTCACCTGCCAGCCCCTCCTGGGATAATGGGATCTAATTCTTCTGGGGAGCTCCGGAGTTGGGGAAGGTGCCCACCCCCAAGTGACCCTCCAGCTCTTGCCTCTCTGCTGGGGGCTTATCCTCTAGACTGTCACTCCCTGGCTGAAAGCTGTCGTGAGCAGGTCAGTTCTCCAGCTCACCTCCCTCTGAGAACCATCGCTTCCCTGTGCACCAGAGTAAGGCGGGAGCAGGTGGGCCAGCACCCGGAACTTCTGCTCTCTCTGCCTTTCTGCCTGTGTGTCTCTGAAATTCCTTGTCTCTGTGACTGTCTCTTCCTTTCTCTGATCCATAGCTACCTCTGTCCTCTCCCGGGGTTGGTTCCCTTACGTGGACTCTGGCTGCGCGCCTGAGCCATTCTGTGACAACCACCTTTCCACGGTCCAACCTTTGGTTAAATCCTGCACCTGGCACTGAGTGGGTCAAGGAGGGGTTGGCGGCTCCCATTACCCAGTTGGAGATGGGTAATGGTTAGATGGATGACTGAGCCCGCTCCTCTGTCCCCAGTGGGTGGCCATGTGGATTTTGATGACTTTGTGGAGTTAATGGGTCCCAAACTCCTGGCTGAGACGGCAGATATGATTGGAGTAAAGGAACTGCGAGATGCATTCCGAGAGGTGAGTGAGGGACAGTGGGCAGGCAGGGGCCCTGTCTAGATACCAATCCCAGGGTGCTTACTTGAAAAGAAACCTGAGCTCTGGATCCCAGACCAGGGGAAGGAGCTTAGAAAGAAGAACCTCTGGGGAAGGGGGCAATGACTCTGGAGAAGGGCCTCGACCTTGGGGCCTATACCTGACAGTCTCCATGTTGTAGCTGCCTCTCCCTCCTTCCTGCTCCCTAGTTTGATACCAATGGTGATGGGGAGATAAGCACCAGTGAGTTGCGAGAGGCCATGAGGAAACTCCTGGGTCATCAGGTGGGACACCGAGACATAGAGGAAATTATCCGAGATGTGGACCTCAATGGGGATGGAAGAGTGGATTTTGAAGGTAGGTGGGGCCGCCCATGGAGCTCTGCAGCTGTGTATCCATCCTGCAACTATCAATCCATCCCAACTTTCCTCTCCCCTGCCTTCCATGCTCCTGTCCCTCCATCCACATGCTCCTCTAATCCTCCCTCATCCCTGCACTCATCTGACGCGGGCAGGCAGCCCATGACGTTCTCAGCTGTGAACGCAGACTCAGAGTCTAAATGAATTTGCAGCAGGGGGAGGCTGGGGAGAGCCATTGAGAGCAGCTCTGCCTTTCACTCTCCCAGCCCAAGCTTTTATTCAAGATATGAACAAAGAACAAGAAAATAGCATGCAATTGTGTTATGCTTATACAGATGAATAAGTTACTGCTGGAATAAGTTTTTCTGGCTAGTAGGGAGCATGCGCACAAGCCAGAGAACAGGAGTCAATTCTGGGAAGTTCTGTTTGTAGAACTTCTAACGTCTTGGAACTCTGGGTGCAGTAAACAGGGGCACTCAGAGAACCCCAGCTCCCTCCAGGGCAGCAGGCTGCCAACACTCATCCATCCATCCAGCCGTGCGTGCATCTGTCCATCTGTCTTTCCCTCTGTTCATCTATCCATCTCTTCATCTGCCCATTTCCTAAATAACCATTCATACAACTCTTTATCCATGCACTTATCTATACATCCGTGTGCATCTCCCCAGCTATCCATGCGTCTGTTCTAAATATTTACATGCCTCTACCTACCCGTACTTCTACACATGCTTCCGCTGACCTCTCCATCTCTGTGCAATCATGTTTCCTTCTATGTCCATCTGCCCATCCATCCATTCATCCATGTGCCCATTTGCCTCCATCCATCCCTGCCCATCTGTCTGCCTACCTCCTCATGCATCCACCCGTGAGAGGAAGCTTCTGAACACCACGTTCCTCAACTTGACACTGAGGCATCCTAAGATTCCACCACAGCTCGCCCTCCCAGTCACCACTCCTGACCGCCCTTCACTCACGCTCTGCCTTAAAGCCACACCAAAAGGCTTATGTTCCATGAGCCTGCTAGGCCCTCCTCTGAATGTGCTGGTTTTTTTCTCAGATATCTTTTATTCTCTTCTGGGTTAAATTCTTTTTTTTTTTTCTTCTTCTGGGTTAAATTCTATCCTTCAAGACCCAGCAGTGGGGCCACATCCTCCAAAACTTCTTGTCTGAATCTCCACCCTGAACTTCCTCTTTTGCGGAGTGCTTTCATAACACCCCTCCATCATTCTTCACTGTCCCTTAACTACTAACTATAGTTGTCTCTCCTCCCAACTGATGTTTTTGAGAAGAACCACAGTCTCTTTTTGTCTACATTTCCCACATAACTGGGTACCTGGCATATAGCTAATATTCAGTAAAATTTTATTTTTTATTTATTTTTTAAAAAGATTTATTTTTTTATTTATGCAACAGCCGGGGTAAAGGCCAGATGCGTGGGAGGGTGAGAAGATTCACCAGAGACCGAGTGGGGAACAGAACAGGCAGACTGATGAAATACACTGCTGAGGGGAGCAGAGGGCGAGACAGGAGAGGTCCGCTCACCATGTGGGTTGCTCCGAGGCCAGCAGGGATCGAACCGGCACTGCAGAGGCTGTGGACAGCTTCACAGTACTGCTCTCAACCACCTGCACCACCAGGGAGGCCCTCAGTAAAATTTTAAAGTAGTCATTAATAGTCATAATGGTTACCATTTATTATTCTATACTTACAATGTGCCAGTCACTGTGCTAAGTAACATCACCTATATTTCTCACTTGATTCACACATGACATTACAAATGAGGAAACCAAGGCTCAGAGAAGTAATATAACTTGGTGGAGATTGCCTAAGTCTTTTTTTTTTTTAAAGATTTATTTATACATACAAGAACTGGGCTACAGGCCAGAGGTGCAGGGGATGAGAGGATTCACCAGAGACAGAGTGGGGAACAGAACAGGCAGACTGACGAAATACGCTGCTGAGGGGAGCAGCGGGTGAGTCAGGAGAGGTCTGTTGTGCCATGTGGGTTGCTCCCTGGCCAGGCATTGAACTCATGCTGCAGTGGCTGTGGATAGCTTCATAGTGCTGAGACTTAGCCCCTTGCACCACCAGGGAGGCCCCAGATTGCCTAATTCTTAAGAGCAGAGCTGGGTCATAAAACCAGGCTTGAGCCCCAACCATCACATCCATAACACTGTAGAAAGACTGTTCACAACTCTGTGGAAAACGGAAAATACAGAAAACACTGACTCTGCTCCTAGGAACGTGCATTCTGAGCAGAAAGACAAAATATATATGGGGCAGACTATGAGTGTATCTGGACACAAAGATGGGGAGGCTCTTCCTGGGGAGTCTTTGGCCTTTGAGGGGGAGAAGAGTGTGGTGAGATGGAGGGACGGCTTTGCCGGTGCACCGAGCTGGAAACCTCAGGGACCCTGGGTCCAAGTAGTGTCTCCTGCAGGCGATAGCCATCCCCTGAAAGCTGGGCATGCTCGATTCATTCTATCAGCCTGTGTTGTAGACCCACTGTGTGCTGAGACCTGACCCCTCCCTGGAGGAGCCCAGCAAGGAGAACTCAGGAGCCACCTGTGTTGTCTGTACTGTGTTGGGGAACAGTGGGGTGTGGATGTAGAGGGGACGCCTGTGTCCAGCGGGGGGGGGGGGGGTGGAGGGCGGGGGAGGAAGGCTCAGGAGGAGCTTATCTATAAGTAGAGGTCTGAGATAAGACTAGGAGCCACCAGGCGGAAATGAAGGAAGGAGTATTTGCCCAAACAAGCGGAAAACTTACCTCCGCAGAGAAGCCTGCACAAGTATATTTACGGCAGTCGGGTTCCTAATTGCCAAAACTTGGAAACCACAGAAATGCCCTTCTGTAGGTGAAGAGGTAAACAGTGGTCACCCAGACGGTGGGATAATATTCAGCAGTAAAAAGAAATGAGCTGTCAAGCCACGAAAAGACATGGAGAAAGCTGAAATGCGTATCCCTGGGCAAAGAAGCCAGTCTGACAAGGCTATGTTCTGGATAATAACACTATGGCGATAGTAATAAAATCAGTGGTTACCAGGAGCTGGGGGAGGGAGGGCTGAGTAGGCAGGGCACAGAGGGTTGTTAGGGCAGTGAAGGCACGCATTGCGTCAGCATGACGTGTGTACACGTCACTGTCCATTTGTTCAGACCCACAGAATGGACACCACCTCAGGGGCCCTGACGTAGCTGTTTCTGGGTGATGATGCGTCAGTGGAGGGTCACTGATTATAAAAATGTCCTGCTCGGAGGGGGATGTTGTTGGAGGGGGAGGCTGTTTGTGTTGGGGGGTATATGAGGATTCTGCTTTCTGCTCACTTTTGCTGTAAAAAGTGCTCTAAAAAATGGTCTAGTTGAGAAAAATAAGACAGAGAAGACAGGTTTCAGAAAACCTGAGAGGTGTGAGAGGAGGAGGGGGGAGGAAAGGAGAGTCAGAGAGAGGGAGGCACCTGACCAGGAAAGGGGCTGTGTGTAGCTGGAGCAGAGATGGCAGGTGAGAGGTGAAAGATGAGGCTGGAGCTGTCAGCTGGGGCTGGCCTGGCGGGAGGCCAAGTTTGGATATTGGGCATTTTCTAGAGGGGAGCTGTGGGAGCTTTGAGAGGGTCAGATACACCGTTGAGGAAGCTGGTGCTAACTGCTACACAGAGGATGGACTGCAGGGCCTGATCAGAGGTGGGGACAGCCTTCTAGTCTCGGGCCATGGCTGTGGAGAGGGGACGCATAACTCAGGGTGATTTGGAGCAGTGTCCTGAGCTGGATCCTGACTGCTGCTTTTCCCTCACCTCTGCCCCTCCCAGAGTTTGTCCGAATGATGTCCCGCTGAGGCCGAGAGGGCCCCTCCAGGACTGCCAAGCTCCCATAGGCGGGGAGAAGAGGAGCCGGGGCTCACCTCACCCCTGCCGGAGACGCCGAGAGCCCAGGATGTACTGGCGGATGGGGCCTGCCTGCACCCCGGGGAGGTGCCCACCCCGGACCCCCACCCCTCCGCACTGTGAAAGACTCACAACTCCTGCAACTGGAAAGGGGGGCGCCCGCCGATGAGGAGGCCGCCGTGCCAAGCCGGCAAAGATCATGCCAGGCACCAAGTGCCATGGACCCAGCCACCGCTGGCTGGGTGGGCCAGGGAGCCCGCCAGCAGACCCCACACAGCATGTGTGCCCTGGGGCAAAGCCTCGCCCTCCTTAGCTCTCTGCCCGCCCCAGCTCGCCTCAGCCCTGTTGTCTTGGAACCAATAAAAATATTTCCAAGGGAAAGGCGGCAGTGGGGGTCTTTGTTTCTCGGGCCTGGGTAGATGACACATTTCCTGAGTACCAGCCACACACCCAGAACTGGCTGGACACCCCTGCATTCAACATGCTTTTATTGAATGCCCATTACAGACTCAGCTGCTTCTACTCTCATCGAAGAAGCCAGAACTCGGTAGCTCTAACTGAAAGGAGACGCAATTTAACTGGCCATATGGCTGTCCCAAACAAAATCGATAAGAAAGTGGACGTTGGCTAAGTCCTGAGCAGGCTCTGCCCTGCTTCCTGTCTTCTGGTGCTTTCTTACTAGTTGGGGAGGCAGATGTGAAATCACATCCATACATGATTGTAAATTGGGATACTGCTGCTAAGGAAACACACAGGGACTTTCCGTAGGGTGACAGGAGCCCTGGGCTTCTCTGGGGCGGTCAGAACAGGTGCACTTGAAGAAATGCTGACAAGATTTTTGCCCTGGAGGGAATCCCAGCTTGTGTGAGTGGACAGATGTGGAAACAGCTGTTATCCTCTCTGTTAAGGGAGAAGCAGGATGATAGAATAGTTAGAGTCTGGGTTTACTTGCTGTGTGACTTTGGGCTGGTCATGTCCCCTCTCTAAACCTCGGTTTCTTCCTGTGTCATGTGGAATGGTAAAGCGCTCTGGCTGGGTGCCTTGCACACCTCCAGGGGCCGCTATTCCCCAAACTCAGTGGAGAGTGCCTTGGAATTGTGCAATGTGATGAGATTAAACAGGATCCTCTGTAATTGTGATTGATTTTCTTAAAAAATTTTTGAAAGATTTATTTATTCATGCATACAAGATCTGGGGTGTAGGCCAGAGGTGCGAGGGATGAGAGGATTCAGCAGAGACAGAGTGAGGAGCAGAACAGGCAGAAGGACTGAAATACACTGCTGAGGGGAGCAGCAGGTGAGACAGGAGACGTCTGCTCTGCCATGTGGGTAGCTCCCTGGCCGGGGAATCAAACTCCTGCTGCAGTGGCTGCGGATAGCTTCATAGTGCTGAGATTTAACCCCTTGCGCCACCAGGGAGGCCCCATGTGATTAATTTCTATAAGTGAAGGGTGGAAGGAGACTGGAGGGAGAAGACTGGGCCGACGTTGCCCAGTATCTTTGGCAGGTTTGGGGCATCATCAGACAGTGGTGTGGGATGGACCTCGTACTCCAAGTCAGTGGGTCTCAAACTCTAATTTGCATATAAGAATCACCTGGCACTTTTGTTAAGCCACAAATCTGGGTCTCACCCCGGTGATTCTGATTTCCTGTTGTGGGAGGGGCTCATGAACTGTCATCTGTAACAAACTCCCAGGGAATGCGGACACCTGCCAGTTTGGGGACCACAATTTAATAACATGGCTGTAAAACTCAGGTGTGTGGGAGGCAGTTGTGTTTACAGGCTTGTGGGGCGGGAGGAGAGGCTGCGGGGCTAAAGGCTGCTTGGAAGAGGATGAGGAATCCCCTGCCCATATGCTACGCAGAGGGAGGATCCTTGTTCTCAGGCCTGGCAGAGAATGTAGAAAGGACTGTGGGGCCTGGCCTGAAGCCTGGGTAATTCCCATGTCCCTGAGGCCGGGGGGCTGGAAACTCCGAATTTGCTCTAATAATCCAATTCTGAGACTAAGCTCTTGGCTCCATGCCATGAGAGGCCTGCCTACAGCCCTGCCTGCTCCTGTTCCAACTCAGCTCTGGCCCCACCACTGCTTTAATACTACCCTGGTGGGAAGCTCTGCGCGTGTCGTCTTAGAGGAGCACACAACATCTGAAAGGACTGCACTCGAACCTGTATTTGTCTCCATGTGACTTGTAAGTCCAGCTCATTTACTTATTCATGCACTCAGCTGATATTTATTGAGCACTTACTATGTGTCAGGGTTCCTATCTTCAAGGGCTCAGACTCCAGAAGGGAAAACAGGTAAGAGAACAGACTAGTGTAGGTAGGAGAGAAGTGTGACTCACTAGGTTATTTACAAGATTCGTTTAAGAGCAGTGAGGGTACAAGAAAGACACCGAATCCAACCAGACAGGGTTGGGGTGGGGTGAAAAGGACAGATTAACTAGGATCTGAAGGATCAGCTGATAGGAGGAAGTGGGGGACTGAGTGGATTGAGAGAACAGCCTGGAGGTAAGGGAGAGAGTGGCTCCTTTGGGAAAGGAGGCATAATCCCACCTCCCTGGTGCACCGGGTGGAGGGAGGAACAGAGGCAGGCAAGGGGGGAATCCCACAGCAGACCCTGGAGTGTGAGAGGTTCAGGTAGGGCCTCTGCGGAGCTGCTTCTTGTGTGCCCCAGGCCCGTGCAGCGGAAACCTTGGTGCTTATAAATGGCTTGCCTTGGGAACAGATCTGTCCAGAAGATGGAGCAAATCTCAGAGCAGCCGAGGAAACGGGAGCTTCCCAGTAGCGATGCAGGTCAACAGACAGAAAACCAGGCTTCCTATCCCATAATGGAAGAACAACCCCCCCCCCATCCCTTTCTTTTACAGTAAAAGGGTTAAAAAATGTTTATGGGCTCAGGAGCCAGCTATCTGGGTTTGAATCCCAGCTCTGCTTCTTATCAGCTATTGTCATCGCAGATAAGTTATGAGACCCTCTGGGTGTCAGTTTCCTCATCTGTAAAACAGAGATGATGTTATAACATTTGAGGATTAAGCAATTAGTATAATTGAAGCCTTTAGAACAGTGCCTGGCACACAGCGAGCGTGCTAACGGTTTTCTCTATTATCATTATTGCATTGTCATTCCCATTTCCCTACTCCTCTCTCCCATGTGTCTTCATGCCTCCATGATTCCCTGTCAAGTAAAGGGAAAGGGAGAGCCAGCCATGACATTCTTTAATGACTGTGGTGGAACCTCTCACAGTGACAAGTGACAAGATAATCACAGCCTAAATCTGGGATCTGGCTCGATGATCAGGGAGTGAGCAGTGAACGGCTGCTCCACATGGTCCTGCAAGGTGGCCTGGATCCTGTCAGCTGTGCCTGGGGCTCAGGTTACAGGGAAACATCCCTATGGCAACATGGTAAAGAGCCAGACTATCCCATCACCCCTTTGGAGGTGCCTGCCACCTGCTGTCATGTTTTTGCTGATGCCTGCCTTTCCTAGAGAGATGACTGAGGCATAGACTTTGGTGGTCACATGAACTGGGTTCTCATCTCAGTTCTGCGCCTCACTGGAGTTAAGGGAATTATGTGGATAAGGTGGATATCTTCAGACAGTCCCTTTTCCTCTTTGAGCCTTGTTATCGGTTACTAATTATTGCACCTTCTTGGTAGGTGTTTGTGAAGAAGTAGCCATGCATGTCTAGTAGAGGGCCGAGGGCCAGGCCTCATACATGCCATTTCCTCTGCCTGGAATGCTTTTCCTTGCACTCTCTGACTACTTGGATCCTTCTCATTTCTTTTTAAATAAATTTTATTTATTTTTATGTGGAAGAACTGGGGTGTAGGCCAGAGGTAGAGGGGGTGAGAGGATTCACTAGAGACAGAATGGGAAGCAGAACAGGTGGATTAACTGAAATACACTGCTGAGGGGAGCAGCGGATGAGACGGGAGAGGTCTGCTGCACCAAATGGGTCAGCTCCCTGGCTGGGGATAGAACTCCTGCTACAGTGGCTGGCAATAGCTTGATAGAGCTTAGACTTTATTTTTTATTTTTTTAAAGATTTATTTATTTATTTGTATTATTTATTTATACAAGCACTGGGTACAGTCAGAAGCGTGGGAGCATGAGAGAATTCACCAGAGCCAGAGCGGGGAGCAGAGCAGGCAGAAGGACCGAAGTACACTGCTGAGGGGAGCAGCGGGTGGCAGGAGAGGTCTGCGCGCCATGTTGGATCCTCCTCCAGTGGCTGGGGAGCAGCCGGGGATCGAACCGGCGCTGCAAAGGCTGCGGGCAGCTTCGCAACCCAGTGCTCAACCTCTGCGCCACCTGGGAGGCCCGAGCTTAGACTTTAACCACTGTGGAGTGGCTGTCATTTGTGATGGTTGCCTTCAGGGGCAGTAAGGGCTCCAGGTCCTGACCCTGGTGTCTCTCCTGACCTCAGGTCTCCCTCTGCTCCCAGGAGCTAAAGGGACAGTTGATGAGTCAACAGTGCTAGTATAACAGGGTGGTCCCCAGGAAAGAGGGAGGTTCCAGATTTCCTGCCCCACCCAAAAGGAGGGTGGAGCTGAGCAGGAAGAAAAGAAACTGCAGAGGAGACTGAGGGAGGAAGGAAGCAGGATGAAGATCCAGAAGGAGACCTGGAGGAGGCACATGGAGCCGAGAGACATGTGAAGAAACTGCACTTGTCTTTTGGTCGTGGACTGGGTGACACAGGTGTGGGTGAGAGACCCACGGGGAGGTGACAATGGTGGTTTTTGTCTTGATTTTGATTTTGCTCTTTTCCTCCCAGACTTGTCTGGTTGTTTCTGATTCTTTTCTGTGGGTCTGCACTGGAAGATGCTTTAGACTCGTGGCAGGCTTTGGGGACTTGCTCTGGGCCAATCCTGCTTGGGTGGACTTTTACCCACGAGGGGATGGGTAACTTTGGGGGCTGGATTTAGAAACTATATTCTTTGTCTTTCCTGTATTGTTTACTAACTCTGTTAAAGTTTCTTCCCACTAAAGTCTCATATGTTTTGTGTTGATGCGATGGATGGCAGAAACTATTTAGAGCAGGCAGGTTCGTGGGGTTTGGGGTGCCCCTCTCCCTGCCCTGTAACACTAGCTGTCGTGTTTCTTCTTGTTGCTTCCCTAATTTGCCCACCTCTAGGGAAGAGAGAACGAAAAGGATAAAGCAGTTGCAATATTTATTCATGTGGTATTGTTGGGGATGTGTTAAGTTTCTCTTATTCATCATCTCATTCCATCTTTACAACTACCCCATTTTACAGATGAGGAAACTGAGGTTCAGAGAGGGCATGTGAGTTGCCAAACAAACACCTTCAACAGATAACAAACACTGTCCCTCAAGTTCCTGAATCTAAAAATGGTGTTCTTACTATAATGAAAAGAGTGGGAGATAGTATCAAGGAGATGATAAGAATAGCTAATGTATATGGAGTTCTTACGGCGGCTGTGGAATATATAATCTATATAATACTCATTCCGACCCTTGGAGACTGAAAGTTGCCATCACTTCATTTATAGGTAAGGAAACCAAGCTGCAGAAAGAAGTGACTTGTCCAAGCCCACCCAGATGGGAAGGTGCTTGCTTTTTCTTCCTTTTTCCTAGGGAATCTGAGGCATGACTGGCTTCTTCCCTGTGACTCACATCCTCTTGAGGGAAGAGAAATCAAGTCCATTCTTCCTCTCTTTGAATTTCTGCTCAAGCTGCCCACCAGGTCCCAGCACTGGGACCCTCTTAAGGTGCCTCTGGCCCTCCTGCTGGCTAACTACTAGAGGCCCAGGGTCCGGGGACACTTGGCTTTGGCACCAGACCACCCACCTCCAAGTGCAAGGCCTGGCAGGGATAGCTGAGCAGAAGGCAGGACTGGCCCCACCTCCTCGCTGTGTTTACCTTTTGAACTTCTATCTTGAGCTTATCTTTAAGGGAGGGAGGGGATATTCCATAAACTTAAAATAGGCAAGATGTAATTAATAGTATGCTTTGTTCTTTTGATCCTTATCTGTACAGGAAGACACACCCCTTTTCAGTTTTGTGAGTGGAGGAGACACTGCCCCTGGGGATCACAGTTGTTCCATTTTCCACTTTTGAACTCTGGATCCCTTTGGCTTCCCTCTCCCCCTGGATAAAGGGTTTCCCCAAGCCTTCCCCTGAGCACTTCACCAAGGTTTTTCTATTTATCAAAATTACCTGCATTATCTGTTATCATTATTTCTTCTTTTTTTTAATATTTATATGTACAAGGTCTGGGGTGTAGGCTAGAGGTGCGGGAGTGGGAGTAAGAGGATTTACCACAGACAGGGTGGGGAGCAGAACAAGCAGATCTACTGAAATACACTGCTGAGGGGAGCAGCGGGTGAGACAGGAGAGGTCTGCTGCTCCATATGTGGATTAGCTCCCTGGCTGGTCCGGGATCTAACTCATGCTGCCTTGACTGGTGATAATTTGATAGTGCTGTCTTTAACCCTGGCACCACCAGGGAGGCCCCTCATACAGAGTAGTTTTGAAGTCAGTTTTGGAGATGTTGGTTTCAGAGAGTGGGCTCCATTGGGTTAACTAGGAAAAGTTTCACCAGAGCTCCCCTTCCAGTGGCACCAGTGATTATCCCCATGAGACAGAGGCTTTAGTTATATCCAGAAGGGCAGGTTTATAATAAAAAGGGAGGGAAGGAAAGGACGCTTGCAGACACAAGCGGGCATGAAGAGCTGCCCCTGGAAGGGCTGGGTTGACTAAAGAAAGGCCTGCATGGTCAGGGGCAGGCAGCCTGGGGAGGAGCTGCCTCTGCTACTTTGCAAAGGGAGAAGGTGTGTGGAGAGAAGCACTGGCTTAGTCACAGGCTGGTGGGAGGCTGCTGCCCTTTGCCAGGAAGGAATTGCTCTGCGATAGTCTTCTCTTTGGAAGGCGCTCATTCCTTTGTGGAGCTATTAACTTTTGTTAACTTAATTACTTCTAGGGTGTCCCTAAGTTTTGTAGGGACCAATGATTCTTTACAACGGCCCTCAATTGCCATATCCCCACCTCGGGTATGCGCCTTACCTCACGATACTCTCCGTAGCATTCTGATACTTGCTATAGCAGTTGGTGCCTAAGGATTTTTCATTTCATAGTTTTATTACTATGTTAATCACGCTACCCCCACCTCCAGATCCCAGCATTGCATGAACCAGGCTTCTGGTCTGGTGGTGCCTCTTTTCCAACTTTTCTACTTGTAGCCTCCATCAGTTTCGCTGCCCTAAAAATCCTCTGTGCTGCACCTATTCACCCCTCCCTCACCCAGCAAGCCCTGTAACCACTGATCTTTTTGCTGTCTCCGTAGTTTTGCCTTTTCCAGAACATCACATAGTTGGCGACCTTCAGTAAGAGAAAAGCAAGGTGAGTGAGCAAGCTAAAATGTGTTTATTTGAGAATAGTAGAGAACGACAATGTGAGGTACAAAGATTTAGGCCGAAACCCAAAACATGTCTAGAGGAGGGACAAAGGTTAGGGCTTTTTTATAAATAGAAAGGAAGGATGAGGTAATGACCAGGTGGAGGCTGGTAAAAGTAGCCAAAAATTCACTTTATCAGTTCTTTCAAACAGACTATTCTTGTTTTTGCTGACTTCTTGGAATGTTGCCTATTGGCCCAGTCCATGGCTGTAGTCCAATTTAAAGAGGACAGTAAAACAGCCTTTTTAGTTGTGGCCTGCTCCAGCTCAATTTTATCTTATTTTATTTTTTTAAAGATTTATTTATTTATACATACAAGAACTGGGGTACAGGCCAGAGGTACTGGGGAGGGTGGTGGTGGTAGTGGTGAGAGGATTCACCAGAGAGTGGGGAGCAGAACAGTTGGATCCACTGAAATACACTGCTGAGGGGAGCATTGGCAGGACAGGGGAGGTCTGCTGCGCCATGTGGGTAACTCCCTGGCTGGGGATCAAACTCATGCTGCAAGGCCTTCCCGGTGGCGCAGCGGTTGAGCGCTGGGTTGTGAAGCTGCCCGTGGCCTCTGTGGCCGGTTCGATCCCCGGCTGCTCCCAGGCTACCAAAGGAGGGTCCCACATGGCGTGCAGACCTCTCCTGCCGCCCGCTGCTCCCCCTCAGCAGTGTACTTTGGTCCTTCTGCCTGCTCTGCTCCCCGCTCTGGCTCTGGTGAATTCTCTTACCCTCCTGCGCTTCTGACTATACCCAGTGCATGTACAAACAAACAAACAAATAAATAAATAAAAATACATGCCTTTAAAATAAATAAATAAACCCCCAAAAAACACAAAAAACCAAACTCATGCTGCAGTTGCTGAAAATAGCTTCATAGTGCTGAGACTTAATCCCTTGAACCACCGGGAGGCCCTCCATCTTTATTTTAAATGGCTTCAATGATGTCAACTTTTCACAGGTGAGATTGCCACCTTACCTTCTTTAATCCTTATATCTACCTTCTGAAGGAGGAACTATTATTTCTTTTGCAGTTGAGGAAATTGAAACTTGCAGAGATATATCACTTGCCAAAGAACACAGAATGAGTCCATAGGGGAGAAGGGCTTGAAACCCAGGCAGTCCAACTCAAACCCCAAGCTTATCCTGCCTCTGGGTCTTAGAACTTTTGTTTTATCTAAGAGGTGACCCAGTCCATAAGCACCTGCATCTTAAAGATGGAGCCTGGCTCCTTGGTCCAAGAGTATCCTAGCCAGGAATGGAAACTGAAGAGTCATTGGGGCTTGGCCAGGTATGTTGTTCACCACCTGGGGTTGACCAAAGGTCTGGGAGACTGAGGGAAAGCTTAAAATTGGGTCTTTTGAAACCTCCTCAAAAGTTTAACACATTTTTGTGAGTTTCTCCAGACTAGATGCCCTGAGGATGAAATAAACATGAGCTCCTAGAGGCAGTGTTGTGTGTGGCTGCAAGACCAGCTCTGCAGGTCAGCTGCCTGAGGGAACATAGGCTCATCACTTCTTCCTGCCTGCTTTGAACCCAGCCCCTGCTCCAACTTGTCAAAGATGAGTTTTCATAGGACAGTAGGGTTAAAAACCCCAGAGTAGGGCCCCAGAGAGCCTTGAGAGAAGCCAGATCCTTGCAAAACAGAGGAAAAGAAGTGGGATCAGGAACAGATACTCCAAAAGTTACCCCTGTGGTGTCTGCCCTTAGAGCTGGGGAAGGAATTGCTGCTCATTTAAAACGCTCTGCTGAGACTCTCCATTTTTGTACACAGTTTTGTCCCTTTGTAGGCGTTCATCATTGTTCTAACAAAATAATGGAGTTGTGGGTAGTTCAGTCTGTGCCTCTCATGTGGGACCTTGGGTGTGTTTTTGTTTACAGCTGCCCAAAGTTTACTGCCTGGTATGCAGATAGGGTTGTCACATGAAATGCAAAAATCCCAGCTAAAATTGAATTTAGACAAACGAATCATTTTTTAGTTATGACTAGGTCTCATTTTAAATATTTCAAAAGTTTACTTGAAATTCAAATTTAACTGGGTTTCCTGTATTTTATCTGCTAAATCTGACCATGCCTGTAGCAGAGTATTTGTGGAACAAATGGGTTTTGGGCGTGCAGCAACATTCCGTCCCGCTCTGGGCCTCAGTTTCTCTATCTGACACGTGGGAGCAGGGCCCGCTGCGCAGGCGAGCGCCGTGAGAACCGCCACGCAGCGAGGGGGCACGTGCGCCTAGTCGCCGCCGGCCCGGCCCTCCAGACCCGGCGCTGCCCCAGTCTTCGCTCGCCCAAGCGGGCAATTGCCGAGTCCCGCCCCCGGCCTGAGGCCGTCGCCATGGAGACGCGGGTAGCCTCCCCCCCCCGCCACGCGTTTCCGCTGCGCTGGAGTCCTCTGATTGGACAGCCGCCTGGACGCTACCACCAGCCCCGCGCCCCCTGGGGGTGGGGGCGGGGCCTTGGCCTCGTGGGACTCTCTCTGAGGGCCAGTGCCTGTGGCCTCTGGAGGAGGCTCACGCAGGGAAAAAAGACCGAATCTCGGGTCGGAAGCGTGTCCGTGGCTTCTCCTACCGGCGCCTACACTCATGCTTCTCCCTGAGAAAGGACGAGGGGGCGCAAGTCGGCAACGCCCCCTCTGGAGCCTATTTAGTCCCAAAATCTGGAGCACCGGAAGTGCTGGCGACGTGTCAGTGCGCCCTGTCCTAAACCTTCCCCCCTCGGCCACCTTTCCCAGTCAGCTGCGGGATTCCGGGGCCGCCTGGGCGCTGCACCCCGCCACTTCCGCATTGAACCATCGCTTCAACCGAACTCGCAACCTCTGCGCGCGCTCCATCTCGCGCCTGATGGTAGGGCCGGAGCCGGCGGGCGGCCACGCCCCTTCCCGCGCCTACGAGCCAATGGGCGGGCGCCTCCCGGCGGGGTAGTGGGTAATTAATGAGGGCCGGTCGCTGATTGGCCGCGGCGTCGCGGCCGGGGGCGGGCGGCGGGGTAGGTTGTTCCTGAGGTGGGAGGCGGCACCCGTGGCTGAGGAGAAGGAGGCCCGAGAGCGACATGTCCCCGGCGGCTGAGTCGGAGCGGCCCGCGCTGCTGTGTCTCTGAGCCCGGGGCGGCCTGGCGGCCGGCCGAGGACGAGGGTCGGCGGAGGCTGCCCCCGCTGTGGTGGCCGCCATGCTGGGCGCCCGCGCGGCGGAGGGAGCCTTCGTGGCGCTCCTGCGACTGCTGCTGCTGCTGCTGCCGGCGCTCCGGGGTCCGGGGCTCGGCGTGGCCGGCTCGGCGGGGGCCGGGCTGCCCGAGAGCGTCATCTGGGCCGTCAACGCGGGCGGCGAGGCGCATGTGGACGTGCACGGGATCCACTTCCGCAAGGACCCTCTGGAGGGCCGGGTGGGCCGAGGTGAGAGCCCTCGGCCGAGCGGGGGTGCCGGGCCTGCCGGCCGGGCTGCGGGCCCCGAGCCCCCGCCCCCGCGCCGGGGCCGCCGCTCCGGAGCGAAGTTTCTCCCCGCGGTGTCCTCGGGGATCCGCGCGGAGCGCAGAGCCTGGCGCTGGCTCGCAGCTTCCAAGAGCCATTGAGGCAGAGAGTTGGCGAGAAGTTAAATCTGGACCTCACAGCCTGCGTTTTCTGGCCCCCTCACCTCCACCCGCGCTTGGGAAAGGCGAGGGCGGCCTTGGCCACCTCGAGGCCTCGGGTTGCAGGTTGTCGGGGCTCCCGGCCTGCCTGGTTCTGCCCCCCTAGCAGGACGAGCCCGGCCGGCCCTGAATTCGGTCGTTTTCCCGAGCCCGTCTGTGGGAGTGGAGCTTGACTCGCAGCCAGAATAGAGAGGAATCTTCGAAGAGGATGGGCCAGGAAAGTTTGATTGTAGGCTCCCGCCTTCCCGGCCCCCTTTGGAGCGAAGAATACGTGTGCTTAAAAGTGGAAGCTGCTGGCCGCCCCCAGAGGGTGGCTGTATTGAAGCCATCCTGCACACGAGGCTGTGGTGTGTTAACTGGGTCAGCCGGTGTAACAGCAGAGTGTTTAGAAAGTGCATGGAGCCTGAGAGGCTGATTCCAGCCTGTGGGGAGAATGACTTTGATTTGTTTTAGCAACCGTAATTTTTACAGAACTGCGCAGTCCTCAGAGCTCGTGTGAGACTTGCCAGGGCAACTGGTTGAAAATGCAGATTCCCGACCCCGACGCCAGATCTGGTAGTTTATAAATAGACGATTGATGGGACCCAGGTTTCTGCACCAGGAGCCCTTGTGATGTAGGTGGGCCGCCGAGCACTTTTGGGGCAAAATCTGCTGTAGTCTCTGTATTTTCTTGAAAGGGGGACTGGGAAATAGGTTTAAGAAGGAAGTTCCCTGCTTCATGTGTTGGAAGGAGATTTATGCTGTATGCTGTTCGCAGGCTGCCAGACTGGCAGTTTGCCACCTCCAGACGACTAGGAGACAGACTTTCACTCTCTCCACGAAGCCCAGATTTGGCTCTTGACTTTGCTAAGGGTTTAACTTAGTTCATCCAAATTAATCACAGTGCCCTAGAGTTTGTCCTATTAGGGAGCTTTTTGCTTCCATACATGTGAGGACTTGGGACACGGGGCTCTTTTCTGAAGTTCTGTTTGTCTTGGAATTTATCATTTATTCAGTCCTGGCATGTAAGTCGCAGTAGCCTGGGTTCAGCTGAGTCAGGGCCTCTGTCTTTAGCAGTTATAACAGCAGCCAAAACCAGACTTTATAGCAGAAGGTCATTACTGTCTTCATCCTGGACCCTTAATTTCTTCCTGGGTGTGGGAAGGGAGTTAGGGGCACTTGAGGAAACTAGCGACCGTTTGTGGACTTTGCCTCTTGAGATAGCGGTGGTGAAAACCATGCAGATGGTTCCTTTCACTTACAGATACCAGACTTTATTTTACATAGGTTACGTGGTCCTAGGAGGCCCATTGTGCAGAGGAGGAAGCTGACTAAGACCACACAAGTTTAGTCCCTGGCTGCTCTCCTTTTTGACAAATCCTGTTTTTTTTTTTTGAGAAATCCTGGTTTTTTTTTTTTTAAGGATTTATTTATTTACTCATACAAAAGCTGGGGTACAGGCCAGAGGTGCAGGGGTGTGAGAGGATTCACCAGAGACAGAGCTGGGAACAGAACAGGTAGATTGACCGAAATACACTGCTGAGGGGAGCAGCGGGCGAGACAGGAGAGGTCTGCTGCGCCATGTGGGTTGCTCCCTGGCTGGCCAGGGATCGAACTCGTGCTGCAGAGGCTGCGGATTGCCTCAAAGTGCGGTGCTTAACCCCTTGTGCCATGAGGGAGGCCCGAGAAATCCTGGTTTTAATTTGCTGGTGCAGGTGGTGGGGGTGGTAGATGTTCTGTGTTTGGGTTGCTTTTCCTTTGGAGGAGTTTGTTGTAGCAGGTAAAATTAAATGAGATCTACCAAAGCTTATGTAGATTGGAGTTATGTCTTGGACCCTGTTCTCTGGTGGGACATTCTCTAATCGGAGCTTCTCTGCGCTTCTCTGCCTGCCGGTTTGGGGATAAAGTGGAACATTATTAAGATAGGAATAGAAAGAGAGGATGGTTGTCAGCTGCAGATAGGCCAGGACTGCATTTACTAGGATCCTGAGAGCAGTGTTTGGCCAGCAGGTCTGGGACTAAGAGGTGAGCCCACTCTCAGGAGGCAGTTCTCTATAGTTTGTTTATGTGCTAAGAAATCGGCACCAAGGGAAGTGAAGCTGTTCACTCTGCTTTCACTTCTGTGGCAGTGTCTGGATAAGGGGCGCGCCGGGTATTTGGAGACCTGGTCTCCTACAGCTAGTTACACCAATTGCAGTAGGAACTGTATGTTTCTTTCTTTTCCCACATGTCTGTGATATTGTTTCCATCATGTTGAGGAAAGTTCATTTTATGTTGAATAAATTCAGGTATTTGTTGCCAAGTCAGTCCAGATAAGGGTTTGGCCTGCCTTTGAACTTGCTGTTTCTCTGTAGTGTCTTTGTAGTTTAGCATTCTCCTAACTGTGAAAGGCTCAGGGCACCTCGTGGCTTTTGCTTTCAAAGGCACTTCATAATGTTTGTTGAATTTCATTTGTGCCTTGAGGATAGCTACTGCTCATAGGAGATACCAATGGCTTGGGAAGGGCTTTTTTAACCTGTGAGCTTCAACAGATGGAAGTACCACTATAGAAGTGGTTCTGAAGCACTTTGGGGGGTTTTTGGCATGTGGCATATTGCAGGTTCTTAAGCTGCTCAGTCTGGGTTCCTCTTGATTCAAAATGGGCCTGGGTACTTGGCCTAGAGGGCCTAGAATTTAGCTTGATTTTAGGAGAGGGTATTTCCCTTTTTTTTTCTTTTTTTAAGCTTTATTTTTATTTATGCATACAAGAACTGTGGTGTAGGCCGGAGATGTGGGGGCGGGGGTGAGAAGATTCACCAGAAACAGAGTGGGGAGCAGCGGGTGAGACAGGAGAGGTCTGCTTCGCCATGTGGGTCAGCTCCCTGGCCAGAGATCGAACACTGCAGTGGCTTATGGTGCTGAGACTTTAAAACCCTACTCCACCAGGGAGGCTCTGAGGGTATTTCCTTTTTATAGAAAGATACCTGCTAATCATTTATATGAACTTAAAGAATTTGCTTTACCTTTCTGAACCTTACTTTCATTCTCAAGCTTTAGAAACTGGACAGGAGTCTGAAAGCTCTCTTATCCAGAGTAAGTTAAATTGTCTCTGTCTTTTCTTTGCTTGATGACCTTTTACACGGAATTAAATGTAGGGCAGAACATGACTCCAGAGTGGAAAAAGGCTGGCTGAGGGCCTGAGCCTATCAGATTACTAATTCTTCAAGCCTAAGGAAGACCCTTTCCTAGGCAGCCTTCCTTTTGGCTGAGGGGAAGGATTTGGCCTTGGAGGAGATAAGAACTTGAGAGATAGGATGAGAGTTGCTGCCTTTCATTTGGTTAAGGCCCCAGGATTTGTTTAGAATTTTCTCTCTCTACTGTCACATAAAAGGCAGGCTACATTTGAAGGCCCTCTAAGTAGCAGAAGCTTGAAGTTAGAGAATTTAGGGTTGTGATAGCCCCATTTTACAGGTGAGAAAACACTAGAGAAAGTAATGTATTCCATATCACATAGTAAGTGACAGAGTCAAGATTCAAATCCAGATCTGTCTTACTCTAAACCTCAGCTCAATTCAGGCAGTCTGACTACTCTATTTAGAGTTAAAGCAACAGAATCATCTAGGCCCTTTAACCTTCTCTTTTGGTTAACTGAATCCTTGGTTTCCCTGCTTCTGTCCAATAAGAATAATTCTTTGTGGGGCCTCCCTGGTGGTGCAAGGGGTTAAGCACTGCACTATGAAGCAATCCGAAGCCTCAGCAGCACAAGTTCAACTCTGGCCAGCCAGGGAGCAACCCACATGGCGCAGCAGACCTCTCCTATCTTGCCCGCTGCTCCCCTCAGCTGTGTATTTCACTCAGTCTGCGCGTTCTGCTCCCCACTCTGTCTCTGGTGAATCCTCTCACCCCTGGCTTCTCTGACCTGTACCCCAGCTCTTGTATGCATAAATAAATCAATCTTTTTTTTTTTTTAATAGAGGCATGTTTTATTTATTTATTTGTTTGTTTGTTTGTTTTGTTTATACATGCACTGGGTACAGTCAGAAGCGTGGGAGGGTGAGAGAATTCACCAGAGCCAGAGCGGGGCAGAGCAGGCAGAAGGACCGAAGTACACTGCTGAGGGGAGCAGCGGGCGGCAGGAGAGGTCTGCGCGCCATGTGGGACCCTCCTCCGGTGGCCGGGGAGCAGCCGGGGATTGAACTGGCGCCGCAGAGGCTGCGGGCAGCTTCGCAACCCAGCGCTCAACCGCTGCGCCATCGGGGAGGCCCTAAATCAATCTTTTTTTTTTTTAAAAAAAAGAATAATTCTTTGTGAACTGGCCTACCTGGAGAAAGAAGTGATCAGGAGGCCTAATGAGGGGTGGTGATACTGGAGCGCTGCAGGGAGCTGCACTGTGGTGGTTTTATGGAGAAGCTGCTCCTGCTCACTTTGCTTTCCCATCTCTGTGGTTTCCAGCTGCGGTTTGCCCAGTTAGTTTTATTCCATTTCTGCTTGGTCCATTCCCTAGACTCCCCAGAGTGGAGGCATTTGTTTAGTGCTGATGTGTGTATATGTTTGTATCATTCCTATGTATCAGTCTGTTTCTGTAAGGCATGGTATTAAGCTCTTCACAGATATTTTAATCCTCACCCCAACCATGTGGTATAGATGATAGCCCCACTTTACAGGGGAGAAACTGCTTGGAGAAAATAACTTGTTCTACATTACACAGTAGAAGGCAGAGCTGGGATTCATATCTCGGCCTCTCTTACGCTAAAAGCTAGGCTGCATTTTCAAGTAGCCGGGCTATTCCATTGTCCAGAACAGAGAAGCAGCAGACATCATATATGCCCTTTGGCCCCCTTCTTAACTGTCTGGGTTGTATTGTTTTCTTTTTTTTTTAATTAGATAATAAATTTTATTGTTATATTCCCCATACAATTGCAGCGCCCCCATTCTGACCCCAATCCCTCCCCTCCCGCCCTGCCCCCCTAAAAGTGTCTCTGGTTCATAGTTTTTTGTTGATTTTGATTTTCACTTTCTTATAGTTATTCATTTTCCTGGTCCCTTATTTAAGTTATCTAGATTCCTGCTATGAGTGAGACCATCCGGTATTTTTCTTTTTCTTTTTGGCTTATTTCGCTGAGCATGATCCCTTCCAGCGCCATCCATGTTGCTGCAAATGGCATGTGTTTTATCTTTTTTGAATGCTGAGTAATATTCCATGGTATATATGTACCACATCTTCTTGATCCAGTCATCTATTTTTGGGCATTTGGGTTGTTTCCAAAGCTTAGCTATTGTAAACAGTGCTGCTATCAACATAGGGGTGCAGGTGTTCTTTGGAATTGATGTTTCTGTGTCCTTTGGGTAAATACCTAGGAGTGGAATTGCTGGATCATATGGAAGCTCTATGTTTAGTAGGTCCAGAAATCTCCACACAGCTTTCCACAGTGGTTGGACCAGTTTGCACTCCCACCAACAGTGCAGAAGAGTTCCTTTTTCTCCACACCCTCGCCAACATTTGTTGTTGCTAGTTTTTTTAATATGTGCCATTCTCACTGGTGTAAGATGGTATCTCATGGTAGTTTTGATTTGCATTTCCCTGATGACAAGTGATGTTGAACATTTTTTCATATGCCTGTTGGCCATTTGCATTTCCTCTTCAGAGAAGTTTCTTTTTAGCTCTTCTGCCCATTTTTTGACTGGATTATTTTCTTTGTTGTTGTTGAGTCTCATCAGCTCTTTGCAGATTTTTGTGATCAGTCCTTTATCATTAGTGTTGGGTGCAAAAATGTTCTCCCAGTTGGTGGGGTTTCTCTTTGTTTTTGTTATTGTCTCTTTTGCTGTGCAGAAGCTCTTTAATTTGATGTAGTCCCAGCTGTTTATCTTCGCCTTCACTATCACTGCTTTGGGTGATGTGTCTGTAAAGATGTCTTTGATGTGCAAATCACGTAGTGTTTCGCCTATATTTCCTTCTATATATTTTATGGTTTCAGGTCTTATGTCTAATTCTTTAATCCATTTTGAGTTGATTTTTGTGTATGGTGTGAGGTAGTGGTCAAGCTTCATTCTTTTGCATGTAGCGACCCAGTTTTCCCAGCACCATTTATTGAACAAACTTTCTTTGCTCCAATGCATAGTCTTTGCTCCTTTGTCAAAGATTAGTTGACCATAAATCTGTGGGTTTATTTCTGGATTTTCTATTCGATTCCATTGGTCTGTATTATGCATACAAGAGCTGGGGTACAGGCCAGAGATGCGAGGGGTGAGAGGGTTCACCAGAGAGAGTGGGGAACAGAACAGGCAGACTGACTGGAACACACTGCTGAGGGGAGCAGCGGGTGAGTCAGGAGAGGTCTGCGCCATGTGGGTTGCTCCCTGGCTGGTCGGGGATTGAACTCGTGCTGCAGAGGCTGTGGATAATAGCTTCATATTGTGGTGCTTAACCCCTTGCCCCACCAGGGAGGCCCTGTCTAGGTTGTATTGTGCCAATTTCAGCAGTGTGCTGACTGTACACTGTATTTTAGAGAAATCCATTTAGCTGTGAATGCATCAAGGCCTGGTGGGGCGGGTGGGGGGGGAGGATGAGGAGGAGAAAAACTCCTTTATTGCAGCTACATCTGTTGGGACTTGGGTGAATTCAGCTTTTCATGTGGCAGATCTCTTGGGAAAACCAGTGGGCTTTAAAGTGAAAATATTTAAAGATAATTCCAAAGTTGTTAAGTAGTTTTTTTATTTTTTTTTAAAAAGGATTTATTTATGTATACAAGAGCTGGGGTACAGGCCTGAGGTGCAAGGGGGTGAGAGGACTCACCAGAGACAGAGCGGGGAACTGAACAGGCAGACTGATGATACTGCTGAGGGGAGCAGCGGGCGAGACAGGAGAGGTCTGCTGCACTATGTGGGACCCTTGCCGGCCAGCTGGACGGCTGGGATCGAACCAACACTATGGAGGCTGATGACAGCGTCACAGCGCGGTGCTCAACAGCCTGGGCCACGGGGGTGGCCCAGCCTGTTAAATAGTTTTTGATCACATGGTTGAGTTCCTTCGTTGTGGGTCTGAGACTGACTACTGCAGATACAATGTTTATAGGTTTGTGTCCCAGTATAATGGCTTGAGCCTGGGAAGTACATCCTTAATAGTGTTACCCAGCTACCCTTCTTGGATTTCTTGAGGAGAAATAGGATGAGGCACATCTGAAGACAAAAGTACACAATGAATTTCCTCTTCTACTGTCTCATCAGTCCTTCTGATCTAGCTTAACAGGAACTGTTAACAGTTATGTTTATTTTTTTGAGGGCCTGCCCTGGGTTTTTAGTTACTTTTACCCGCCCTTGGAGATAAAAGATCCTCAATGGAGTATTGGTGATTCAAAAGATAAAGCTCCAGGAATGAGTGCTCTTGAACATTCCCCGAAGTATTTAGTTGCCAAAGGTCTTCAGAGTCACTGTGTGGGATTGCAAGGTGGTCCTGAGATCTTCATTTCAGACTGGAGGAAAGACTAAACCTGTAACTGAAATCACTGTTGTGTCTGTAGTTTGGAAAATGAATGTATGGAACACTGGAAAGCTTCAGTGTGTACACAGGCTGAAGAAGCCAGTGAGAGGCTGCTCTCTGAAGGAAGAAGCGTAGCTCTGGGACTGGAGTGTAGAGTCTTATATTTGAGGAAACAAATCCAGTTTAGTTTGTTTTGTGGGGGGCGAGAAGAAAAACATACAAGTTGGAGGAGGACTAGAGGCAATACAGGTTTTCTGTTCTTTTGCGTCTCACCCAAATAAGCAACTTCACTTTTATCCTGCCTCTGTCCTTGCTAGTCCGTGAAATGGGAAAGGGGGCTCTAGCCTTGTGGAGAGAAGTTCAGCGGCTTCACCACGTTGCAGGCACCTCTTTCACTGCCATTTGCTCATGTAGCAAATCTCATGAGTGCTTATTTATGTGCCAGGGACTGTGTTAGGTGCTGGGGATATACTAGGACCCTTTTTTTTTTTTTAAAGATTTTATTTTATTTATTTATACAAGCACCGGGTATAGTCAGAAGCATGGGAGGGTGAGAGAATTCAACAGAGGCAGAGCAGAGAGCAGAGCAGAGCAGGCAGACTGATGAAGTACACTGCTGAGGGGAGCAGCAGGCGGCAGGAGAGGTCTGAGCGCCATGTGGGACCCTTGCCCAGTGGCCGGGGATCGAACCCGTGTTGCAGGAGCTGCGGGCAGCTTCGCAACCCATCGCTCAACCGCTGCGCCACCGCGGAGGCCCCACTAGGACCTTTTTTCCTGTGGTGTAACTGGGGAAATGTTCGAGAAAATATATGAGGTTGAGTTTTGTAAATCTTTGGGAAGTAAGGTATTACTTTACTATCTTATTTATAATTTTTTTTAATTTATTTTTTATACAAGAACTGGGGTACAGGCCAGAGGTGCGGGAGGGTGAGAGGATTCACCAGAGACAGACCTGGGAGCAGAACAGGCAGACTGACGAAATACACTGCTGAGGGGAGTAGTGGGTGCGACAGGAGAGGTCACCTGGCCATGTGGGATTCTCACCAGCCAGCCAGGATCTAACCCGCGCTGCAGAGGCTGTGGACAACTTCACAGTGCGGCACTCAACTGCCTGCGCCACCAGGGAGGCCCAGAATCTTATTTATAGTTAAGACAATAAGGAATGATTTTCCTAACAAATACCTGTTTATTTTAGACTTAACGTTTGTGAGTGAGAACAAGCATTCATTGAACTTCATTGTCTGAGAGAGTTCCTGACTAGCTCCCTTGTTTCACGAGGTTTCTCTGAAGCTCTCCCTCTCAGAAAAGCAGGCATCTGTAGGATAATGCTTTGTTCTGGTAATGAGTTACACTTGTTCGCTTCCCATCACTCTCAACCCAGTGAGAAAAGTCATTTTAATGTGCTTTCCAAAAGTTCCGCTGTGAGGTTACAGAAGCTGTTGGAGTGATTAGTATTTGGTTTCTTTCTACTTCCTTGTTAATACTTACCTGATACTTGCTTTTGTGTCTGGTCTGTTTGGGAGCTAGGTGCAGGGGAGGTGGCCCCTTCCACTGGGAAGGTCATTAACTTTGCCCTGAAAATGCCTCTGCAGATCTGGGGTCTCTGCTTTTCTTTTGTGTTTTGCTTCTGATATAGTTTCTTTGTCTTTTGTTCCTAGCCTCTGACTATGGCATGAAACTGCCAATCCTGCGTTCCAATCCTGAGGATCAGATCCTATATCAAACAGAGCGGTACAATGAGGAGACCTTTGGCTACGAAGTGCCCATTAAGGAGGAGGGGGACTATGTGCTGGTGTTGAAATTTGCCGAGGTCTATTTTGCACAGTCTCAGCAGAAGGTAAGGCCTGGTCAGGACCCTGCTTGACCAGTGGGTACTTAACCACGCTTGGTTCCCGTGCTACGGGTCAGAGTATAAACACCTTCCAGAAGGTAGTAACACATGAGCTTTGAGGAAATGCTGGATTCCTTCTGTCCCCAGAGAAATTGTGTCCCATTGCTCACGAGGCTGCACTTCCGTTGGAGGTTGGTGACAGAAGGCAATGCCAGAATCCTTATTCTTGGCAACCATCTATTGTAAGGCCTTAACAGTGAAGGAACTGACTTTGATTTTGTTCGGGTAAAATAATTTTGTCACCTTGGAGGGTATTCGGCCTTGTCCTTTCTTAACTTATTTTTGAATTTGAAATCTGCTGTTGCTGTTCATGGGGTATGATGCTGATGTTTTTGGCATTACCTTCTTTTGTAATCTTGAAAGGTATTTGATGTGCGATTGAATGGCCATGTCGTGGTGAAGGACTTGGATATCTTCGATCGTGTTGGACACAGCACAGCTCATGATGAAATCATCCCTATGAGCATCAGAAAGGGGAAACTGAGTGTCCAGGGAGAGGTTTCCACCTTCACAGGGAAACTCTACATTGAGTTTGTTAAGGTAACAGTCCTTCTCTGCCCTTACAGCTAAAGAAAGGATGCAGGGGAAATGTTTACTGGGGTTGATCACGGTTTCCTATTTCCTAGGGTTACTATGACAATCCCAAAGTCTGCGCACTCTACATCTTGGCTGGAACCGTGGATGGTAAGTTGTGTTTTGACCTGCTTTTTGACTTGGGCTTAAAGGATATGGTTGAGAAAATTCTTGGGCTAATTTAGCTAACCAAAATTTTTTTTTTTTTAAGATTTATTTATTTGTGCATACAAGAGCTGGGGTACGGGCCAGAGGTGCAGGGGGGTGAGAGGATTCACCAGAGACAGAGCGGGGAACAGAACAGGCAGATTGACTGAAGTACACTGCTGAGGGGAGCAGCGGGGGAGTCAGGAGAGGTCTGCTGTGTCATGTGGGTTGCTCGGGTTGCTCCCTGGCCGGCCAGGGATCGAACTCATGCAGCAGAGACTGGATTGCTTCACAATGCAGTGCTTAACCCCTTGTGCCACCAGGGAGGCCCCTAACCAGATTTTTGTAAGCACTTAAAGTCAACTTGTGGGGACTTTCAGAGTCAGTGGGTGGGATTGAAGTTTGGCTTGGTGGTGGCTGTAGCTTTGAAGTAAGAGCTGTGTTCAAATCTTGCTGCCATATAGTCATCTATTTGGTTTTAGACAAATTCCTTTAACTTCACTGTAAGTTAGGGTTAATAATGGTACCTCTTGGTATGCTCTGAACTGTGTAGTCAATTGGAATCACCTAAAACTTGTCCTTATTCTGTTTATAACATCTTCCTAGGGACAGAAAGGGAAAAAGGCAAAGGGGACAAGTTTTTAGGGTTTTTGGTAAGCTCTGAAAGAATCCAGTATTGTTGGACAACATTGGGACAGAAGTTTACTTACTAATGTCTCCTTGTCCTTGGGACCTAACTGTAGGGTTATCACTGTTTTGGGTTTCAGATTGTCTTAGCTGCCAGCTTCCCAGCTGATTGTGCAGAGGAAGCTTGTCTCTTAGTCCGTTTTCTCCCTTAACTCGCCTCTGTGCCTTTTCTTAACTCATCCTGAGTGAGGAGCTCATCCTATTGCCTTGATGCCTTCAAGTACTAATATGACACCTGGGAAGATGTCTCACCATCAAATAGCTATATAGCTCAAGTCCCTAAGGAGGGGACAGAGCAGAGGGCTCAGTGTATCTTGAGAACCCAGAACTCTAGGTCGGATCTGTAGTTGCTATATGAATCAAAGAGGAATGTGGGAACAACTTGAAAAAGTTAACTTTGCGTGGGTCATAGTTCCTGTCCTGTCTTGTCACCTAGAGATTCTAAAGAAGTAGAACAGAAAGGGGAAGTGATAAGCCCCCCATTGCCAAGGGTTGGCAGTACTCGGCTCTGTGGGTCCTGGTTAGGCCATGGGATCTCTGTTACAGCCCACTGACTATTTTTAAAGGTCTTACTAAATACTGTGGGTCTTACTTAAAAGTTTTCCTCTCTCTTGGGTCAGATGTACCAAAACTGCAGCCTCATCCAGGATTAGAGAAAAAAGAAGAGGAGGAGGAAGAAGAAGAATATGATGAAGGATCAAATCTCAAAAGACAAACCAATAAGAACCGGGTGCAGTCAGGCCCCCGAACGCCCAACCCGTATGCCTCGGACAACAGCAGCCTCATGTTTCCCATCCTGGTGGCCTTTGGAGTCTTCATTCCAACCCTCTTCTGCCTCTGCCGGTTGTGAGAACAACTTACCATCCTGAACAGGGTGGAGGGGTGTGGGAAAGAAACCAAACATGTTGATTTTGGTTTCTGTATTTTCACAATAACAAACAACAACAACAAAAAACCAAACAACAAAACACACACACACAAATTAAAGATGGAAAGAGGCAGAGTGAGTAGAGAGAGCAGCCATCATCCACCACCTGGTCCCAGACCTGCTTCAGTCCTAAGTCCTTTCTTTGTGACTGACCCCAGCTGTCTCTTTCCTCTCTAGGGTACTTAGGGTAAACTGGATCCTACCTGTGCACGGATCCTCGTCTGTATACCTAGTGGAAAGGACTCTGAACTCAGAGCAGACAACAGTTCCTTTTTTTAGGTTAGAAATTAACAGCAGGGAAATGTGATCTTATTACTGGAGAAGACCAGCGTTGGGAATTGGGTATGTTCTGAAGTTATGTCCAGATAAATTTTCAGATGTCCTGGGAGAGAGAGAGAAAGAGAGAGAGTGTGTGTGTCTGTGTGTGTATGTGTGTGAGAGAGAGACTAATTTGTATAATAAAGATGAAAATGGAGGGGGGATTAAAGAAAAAGAAAAACTAGTTACTTCCTTACTTGGAAGCCTTTCTGATTTTCAGCCATTGGTGGTTCTACCTTAAGTGTTTGAGCTTTGTCATTGCTTGTCTCCCTAACATGTACCAGTTAGACGACTGTCTGGTATCCAAGACGATTACTTTATGTCAGGTCCTCAAGTTGCCTCTTGTTACCACAACAAATCATTTTGATTTCAGTGCCTGTTGGGGACTTGATTTCCTCTTTTTTTTCTTTATCTGGTTCATTTGAAATCTCTTCTCTCTCAATCATCCCACTAAGTTATTGCCAAGAAGGGAAGAATACCCTGGGATGTTGGGTTCTCTCTTCTTGAATGTCATCCTTTACCACCTCACCTTCTTGGTACTCCCTCCCTGGATCTCTGAGCCAGCCTCCAGGAGGACCTGACCCAGCAGTTCTTTTACTGGCCCCTTTATAGGGTCTTGCTGCCAGGGGACAGATGCTTTCCAGCCTGCAGCAACAGAACACTTGACCTTAAAAGTCTCTTCTGGTCTTTGGATTAGAAAAGGCTTATGTTAGCATAACTTAGGAACAACCTCAGAGACTTGAGCCCTACTGAGTGACTGACCACTATTGAGAGTGTCTGGTATCTGATGTTCATTTATTCCCATCTTCTGTGTCATGTTCCTCCAGTTTTGGTTTATGCCTAGAACTGTCCCCAAGGAATTAGACTGATTGGCTGTGTCTGGCCAGGTGATACATGTCATTGGTCTTAATATGCCGCTCTGTTCTTTAATTTCCTGATTTAAATAGCAGTCAGGTTTTTGGTATGGTGGGGCTGAAAGATTTCCAATCAGTCATAACCCTACCAATTCTGAAGCCAATCTTAGCATTTAAGTGTCTGTCTTGAATTCCCTGGAGAAATTTTTGTGGGAAATGAAGTTCCCTATTTGTCTGCTTTTTAGTTACCGTCATCCATTTCCCAGTTGGGGCAACAATGAGGGAGGCCTCAGTCAAACTACAAGAAATTTTGTGGATGGATGCCAGCGGGATTAGCTTCACTTGGGCTGGAACAACATAGAATCCCAGGCAAACCCCATCTTTTTAGAGTGTGTTCAATTTTGCATTTATCTTTTTGGATGTGTTTCTAAAGAACTTCATGTATTTGAACTGCTCTTTATGTAACAAAGTAAGTAACCCTTGCGCTCATGCCCTGGGTTTTTTCTCTTAATGAATTATTCCAGGCTAGCCATTTAGTCCTTTGAGAGTCACAGCCCTTTGTTTTAGCTGCAACTTGGGTCTTGGTACTAGGGTATTGAGTCAGGCAGCTGAACAGTTGTGACCTGAGGCCATAAGCAGAGGAACATTTTCTGGAGTGCTTCACTAAGCTCCCCTGCTTTAATCAAAGGCATCCGATAGCCATGGTCCTGGGGACCATCTACCTAGGGCAGTGGACACCTTGACTATTAATTGGACACCTGTACTTTGGTTCCCATTCTATCACAGCTCCCCAAAGTGGTAGTCCATTGCTATTGAAGTAGAGCTGATGAAGTAGGAAGACTGGCTTTTTGCCTTGTTTGTTTGTTAGTTTGCTTGGGGCTCTCTGAGGAAGGAGGGGCTCCCACCTCCTCATCTCAACCCATCCCTTCAGTGATTCAGTCTCAGGAGGAAACCATGGCTCCTGGGGCCATTTCCTAATGGTACTGTAAACCAAGCAGCTCTGCTTCTGCCTGTTTCCAAGCCCACCCTTCTTTCCTGAACGCGGGTAGGGATGGGCGCTTTCCTCTTTGGAAGGAACATGTTTCAATGGCTCACAAAAAACAAAGGGGAAGTGAGGAAACAGGAAGAGATATAATGGGGGCTGGGGTAGAATCAGATCCCCTGGAGCCAAGCCCACCTTGTTCACAAGAGCTGCCCATGGCTGGATACAGCTGGCTGGTGATGCTAAACTTGAAAGTTATTATTATTATTATTATTATTTTTTGCTTCCTCCAAGATGATATAGGTACATGAAGTTTAGGTTAAGGGGGTGGGATGGGGCACTTTTTTATTTTTATGTTGTGTCCAGAATGACTGTTCATCTTTTGCTTTTTGCACTGTTTGTTTCCATATCTGTAATCTGAGCTAGTGCTAGGACTGGGAGGCTACACTTCAGGAAGTCTGAATAGGTTTGGGAAGGTGATGAGTGATGCCAGTTAGGGCTACGGAGGGAGAGGCCTGGTTTCTACTAGATCCACACTCCTAGACCTGTAGATCCCCCTGAACGCAGATAGCCAAGACCAAGAGCTGACGGCAAAGGTGGAACTCCTTTGCCCAGAAGTGTGACTTTGCCTCAGTTTCTTGGCAGACCATGCACAGGTTTTTGCTGAGATGGGCTGAGTCTGCAGTCTAGCCCTGATTTGGGTCAGGGGCCAGCCAACCTCTAATCAAACCTCTTTGGGGCTTACTCATGCTGATGGAAACATCATGGCTGAAAACTATCAGTGGGACCCACATCACCTAAGCCAGGCCTGTTTTTCTGAAAAATCTCCACAGTTGAGTAGAAGCTGTTCAGTGGATACCTTGAGTTCTGGTGACTTGAAAGATGGTTATCTTCGAGTGTCGGTGGCATTAAACCCCCAGGAGGGCTGAAGGACCTACAGGGTTACCTGTTGGTTTGAGAGGTTGATCTTCTCTTACTCTCACCATTTGCCTAAGAGATACTGGCCTAAAATTAGGGGGTCACATTAGAGGTCACTTAGACTTTGAAGAGATGGTGTGAAGTTATGTTTACCCTCCTCCTTTCTGTGCCTGGGAACTGTTTAATCCAGTTTTAGAATTGTGATTTGACTTCTTATCATTTGGAGAAGCTTCTGTTTTAAGGAATTTCTCTTATCCTGCCTCTCCCCTCCCTTGGAAGGTCTGGCCATGGCTTCTAGAATCTCAGTTGAATTTAAGAAAGCAGCAGCAGTACTTCCCTTTCCCTCGCACTTCCATTCCTTTCTCTAGAAAGTGTCTCACCTTGGGAAGCCCGGGGGCAGAGTCAGCAGGCTCTCTGCCCTCCCTGGGCATTGGGGATTGGGAATCACCCTCCCCGGTCAGCACAGTGCCTTTTCCTCTCCTGCTCTGAGCCAGGGTGGGCATTCCCTCTAGATGCGGGTCTGGGCAGGGGTCCTACAGTCCCTGCCGTGGGGCTGCTTCCTCATCCCTTCGTCCCCTCCCCTCTGCTGGCCAGCTCTGACCTAATTCAAGTGTCTTCTTGCCTCAAGGAACCTTAATGGCATCAAGTGGCAACTTGTAATACTGTCCTCCATGTCTCTCCAAAAGGACCTTGGAGAGCAGCTGAGCTTTCCAAAATGAGACCTATAGATCCTCCTGTTAAAGAAAAAGAGGTGGTGGGTGGTGACTGAGGATGTCCTTTGGGCCTCCTGCTGTGGCCCTTGAGGACCGAGTCGGGTGAGGCTAAGCAATTGTGCACTGAAGCCGAACTAGAAACAGCAAGGATCTGTTCAGAAATCTCAGAAGAAATCTGCTTCTCTTCTATGGAAAGATGTACTTAGGGATCAAAGAGCTCTGAGCAAATTGCAGTGAAGCCTTAACTTTCAAGCTTCAGAAAGATCAGAGTAATTTTTTCCTTTTAGTCCGGGCTAGGACTCTTCTGTATGTAGATCTCTCCTTGGGCAAGAGGGCTAGAGTTCTTCGTTTTATTACGAGACTAGATTGGTGTCAGTGGGTCAGCTGCCCAGTGAGGGAGGGTTTCTTCTTTGTATGTGGTAGCTTGCACCCCTCTGCTCGGTCCGTCCCCAGCTTCCTTTTGGCTAGCCATCTCTAGGGTGCCAGGTCATTTGGATAAGAACATGATTTGGGGATTGCATGGGTTGGCAGAAAGAGAGCAGGATGGATCGCTTGGGACGGGTTCCCCCTAGGAGTATAAAAACAAGGAGCCAGGATTGTGCTGGCAGCCAGGGAAACAGTAGTGCCTGTTAAAGTTGGCAAAGAGGGCCCTGGCATCTCTTGCATCCAGGCAGTCTTGTGAGATGGGGGCACATAGCACCAGGAAAAGCAGAACTCCATTCTCACCTCTATTTTGAGCTTCAGTGCTTTATTTCAGTATGAGGAAAAACAACAACAAACTGAAGTGTGCTTTCCGTCCTCTCAAAGGACAACTGTCGGGCAAGGAGAGCTGAGTTGCCAGGTGGGAGGAGAGAATTGGCAGGGACAGACGTCATGGCAACACCAGGAATGAGACATTGTTGTCTACTCTTCCCTGGTGTTCATGATCCGGGGAATGAAAAGAAATTTGACCCTGGATTAATTCCCTTAGATTTTTCTTGTACCAAATTCTATGCTAGGACCAGCTGCCCATTCAGAGCTCAGGACAGCCTCTTCAGTCATTATTGACCTAACCTGGCCTGTCAGGAAACCTAACTCTGCGCCTTCAGATCGGACCGGACTGCTCAGTTCTGTACCAAGTATTGGAGAATAGTGTCAAGTTCTTAGTAGCCCTTGTAGCTCCTACTCTAGATTGCCATCCTCTCCCCACGGAGGCCAAACCAACTCTGTAGCCACGGTGGCAGTGACAGTGGCACAGTGAGATGCGATTGAGGGGCTTTGAACCTGGCTGGCCCGGGAAAACAGTTGGGGTGGATAGAGCTCTCTTTCCTTCTGGGCTGTCTCCACCTGTCCCTAGCCCTTCCACGCCCCACCCTACTCCCACCAAAAAGTAAAAAAATCAGGATGTTTTTCACTGTCCATTGCTTTGTGTTTTAATAAACAATTTGCAGTGACACTCTGTGTTGGGCTTGAGTTTGGACTTGATTGCAACGAAATGAAGTGATGAGGTGGGGAAAGGCAGACCCAAGGGTTTACTGTCTGCAAAGCATTCTCCTGTGACGAGGTTAGGAACTTCTGACCATGTAGCCCATGTCTCTTGCTTTTATTTTTGGTTAAGGGAATGGAGTTCTGTAAAAATCTTGCCCTGGCCATTTCAACCAGTAGTGCACTCAAGGAAAAATAATTATTCTGTTTTTGTTACCACTTTTACTGGGACACCAGCCCACCAAGGCACAGGAGCCTGGATGCCTCCCCTCTCATCTTTCCCTCTTTCTCCAGAGCCTGTGGACAAACTAAACCACGGAGACCATTTTTTTCCCGCTTTTACCTTCTCTGGTATGTTGTAAGTGTTAAATACACATGGGAAGGGGCAGGAAGAGCAGAAAGGATTTTTTTCTTTTAAGTTATCTACCATGTTTCACGGCTGAGGTACACGAAACTCAAACTTCAGGCTAGTCAGAAAATAGTCAAGCCATGATTCAAATCCAGTTGTTGCCTACAAAGCCCATGTTCTTTCTAAGGTTGCGAGAATAATTATAGATATCCTTTACTGAGCCCTTGAAATGGTCCTGACACAATGCCAAGTACTTTTACAGATGTTATCTACTTTTAATTTTTAACAAACCAGTTGGTATTAGCCTTTAAGTGGTGAAGTGACTTGCTTAAGGCCATACAGCCAACAAAAGACAAAACTGGGTTTTACACCAGGCCACTTGCTCTTAATAACTTCTGCCTCCCATTTCCCCATGATGCTGTGTGACAAGGCCCAGAATCTACCTCTGCTGTATTTCTCCAAGTGGGGATGGAGGCTGCTAGTAGAAGGGGGAGGAAAAAGGAGAGTTTGGCCTACTTCCCTCAGCCTTTGAAGGACAGAATTGCAGAGCTCAGCTTAAGACTGAGGCTAGTGTCAATGGAGTCCCTTCTCAGGGCGCAAGTAAGCCCAAAGGCCCACAAAACCTTTCTTAGCTTGAGTCCACTCATAACTGGAGTTCTTTACTAATTCAGACTTAGCTGTTACTATTTCAAGTAAACTTTGCATGAGCTGCCAAATGGGGAAGAGACCTGAAGAAGGCCCTACTCTAGGGAGTTGCAGGGAGGGAAATAGTCTGACAGAAGATCTTGGGCCAAGTGCTGGGGGTTGGGTTAAACCACTCCTTGGGTCCAGATCTTAATCTTGCTAAGGAAATCAGGCTCCCGGGTGGCTGGAGCCGGTGTGTCGGACCTTTCTCCCTATTTAGTACCCTTTCCCTACAGAGGAAGGGAGACGAGTTTTTCCAGCATTTACTGGAAAGCATGTTGCTATAGCAGAGGTATGGGGTCAAGGCAGAAAGCAGAAAGGAGTTGGAACATAGAGGTTCTGGAGTAGACTTGACTGGACTCTCTAGCAACCTGAGATGGTAGGCACCTCCCTGCAGCACTCTGGCCCAAGACACTCAGTTTGTCGCTAACCACTTAAAAGTAAAAAACCCCACATTTTGGCTTGGGCCTTGTACTAAGACTTGCTTTTCTGGGGTTCCTTACTACATCTTGAATCCATCTATTGCTTTCTCAAGGCCTGGGCACAGCTTGTTTCCTCTCAGCTCCGACTTCAATGTTCTTTTTCGCTGCATTCTCTCCTCCAGCTCTGTGGCGTCTCCCTGCCCAGTGTGTCTGCCCCCAGCAGAGAGGTGCTGGAGAGAGGCCACCAAAATAATATTGCCACAGCGACCATTCACGAGACACTCCCTTGCACCTGCATAGTGCTCTTTGTTGGTAGTTTTCATCTCTTCACAACCACCTTAGGACAAACACCATACTAGCCTGACTTGTAAACGAGGAAAACAAAGACTCAGAGCAAAGGGGTGAATGACCTGCTCCAAGTCACAGAGCTGGTAAGCGGCAGAGCAAGAACTGGGACTCAGTCCTGTGTGTCTGCAAAGCCTGTGTTCTTGATGCCATGGCGTTCTACTTGAAAAAGGAGCCTTTTGAATGTAGATAACTGCCAAAGCTGGGGGATGTTTACAAAGAAATTTTATTATGGTATTCTTTCTCTGATAAAGAGAACTTTTAGGACTTTGTGAAACAAGAAATATATTTTAAGAAGTCATATAGGTGCAAAATGTGAAAAGTCATCCTTCTTTTCCCCATTTAGCCCCTAGAGGCTAATACAGATGACATGACAGTCTAGTGTATTTCATTTGTTTTATGGATAGGTAGGTAGATAGATAGATAGATATAGTACACGTGTCTTTGAAAAATTCCATTAAGAAGGGATTACTGGAGCCAGCAATATATACATTTAAAGATTTGGAAGTACTGCCCTCAGTAAGGCTACGTGAGTTTTTCACTCACTCATCTTGTGCTATATGATTGTGGAATATGTCAGAAATCCCTTTTGGAAACAGGTGGGATATAAATAACAGATTCATGCTTTATTTAAAAAAAAAAAAATTCTTCCATCAGGGAGAGAAGTGACTTGGGTACTGGAGAAATTACTAGTTCTCAGTCCTAGGCCACAAGGGATGCCTGTAGTCCCAACACGACTTACTGACTTGATGGGTGCCGCCTTTAGGGAGGCAGCAGAAAGGACTGAACTTCCCAGTCTTGGCAGAAGAAAAGCCCTGTGATGTCTTGCTTACCTTGGCCGTACCAGCTCTCGACCCCAGCTGCCTGCCTGGTTGGAGGCAGACTGCCTGGCTACTCCAGGGCCCCCCTGGAAAACAGCCACTGTCACACCTCTACAGTGGGAAAGGAACCAGCTGAGAGGGATGATTCACAGAGCACTGAGCTGGGGGCACAGGGAAACTAGCCTCTTTACCTCCAGTCTCCCTATGCCTACCCCCAGGAAGCCTGGGGGTTGTTACTATTTAATGTGGTAAATCTGTATTCCCTACTCCCCATAAGGTATTAGTATGTGTACTTTTCAAAAAACATTTAAAAAGATTTTTGACATATCTTGGTAAGAGTTGGTGAGGAGAGGCAGAGGCAGATTGGAAGTTACAGCCCTAATTTTTCCTTTTTGGTATAGTGTGTGTTTTATTTTCCTAAAGACATAGTCTTTTTCCTTTTGACCGCAAGTCATGGGCAGTGATGAGAGAGTAGGCCCTGACTCCCTTAGATGACAAATTATTTTTAAAATTAACAGAAAAAGGTTGCTTTTTAAATTTAAAGAGGAAATAAGGATACTCTGGCTTAGAGTCTGCTTTCCAAAAATCCTAAGGTACTTTCTTTTTATAAAAATGAAGAGGCAGTTGTCCCAAGACTGCCCACCCACCTGTGTCTTTGTAGGTGCCTTCTTTTCTCTTTTTCCTAATAAAACTGCCCTTCTGAATACAAAATAAATAAATAAATAAAACGAAGAAACCCAAGCTCATATGCGTGTGATACAATAGTACAGAAGTAGCTCTCAATATTGTCAAAGTGAACATATCCCACTTTAATCCCTTCCATTGCTCTCCTAACTAGAGGGAACCACAGATAACAGCTAAATGTATATCCAAAACTCTCCCTTTGCAGTTACAGATGCACATATATTCTTTTTATTTTAATCACAAGTTTCTATACCTTGTTTCCTCCCCCACTTAATATATCTTTGGGATCTTTCCATACCAGAAAGAACAGGTGAATCATTCTTTTTTTTAATAGGTGCATGAATGAATGCAACTGCAATTTATTGTAATTCTTCAAAGTTACAAATCATCCTGCAGTAAACATTTTTATATATACATGTAGGCTGTATAACTGGATGTGGAATTTCACATAAATGGGTTAATACCTTTGTTGTCATCCTGAGAAAGATAAATAACTCTAGTCCTGGTATTCTAAAAACAAAGGTTCAGTGAGCAAGTGAGTGGGAAATGACTGCATGCTAGGCCCCCTCTTGGCAATTCAGAAGTAGCCTATTAGAAGTTATAGAAATTCTTTAGCAATTACTCACTGTTCAGTGGTTTTTAAAAGTACTCAGAACAGCGCTGTGTAAGTAACCTAGGAGTTTAAAAAAGAGTTGTTTGCAAAGGGAAAGGCTTTAAGTCTTTGTACACATTTATTAAAATTTCCATGAACAGTGTGGTAAGTGCCCCTACGTGGTAATTTTTGAAAGACAGGATGGCATTTAGATAGGAACTTGGCCACACACTGTTCCACCAGGTTGAGCAGCTGGGGTGGAGTCAGGTTTGTATTTTGTGCAGGAACTGGCTAGGCCTGTCAGCCCCTCCCAAGCCCTTTACATCAGGTGAGGGAACCAGCCAGGCCTGACATAAATCAAGTCTCCAGGCTGACCATGGGGAGAGGGGAAGAGTTTTGTTTTGGCTGAAGTCTGGGTGAGAGGTAACCTTTTGAGGAGACATAACTTTGCATCAGTCAGGGCCAGGTCTACAACACGGGGGTGTGGATCCAGAATTTACCTAGAGCCGGAGCCACTTGGGACATGACAGGCCAAGACCCCAAAGCCACTCCTGTGCACCCAGGCAGCACCTTTGCTGTGCCCATTAGAGCAGTCAGCACTCTGGTTTGTCTTCTGTCCATTCACACTTAATGGACAGTGTGGACACTTATTTCCACAACTGGAGAAGATGCAGTCAGGAGTCATAGTAGAAAGAAATCAAGGGAATTTTCTATGATCAGTACTATTTTGGTTAACTGCTCAGGTTGTGATAGGTCTTACTTCACTTTGAGCTATGGCCTTGCAGGTACATCTGTCCTGTTATTTGTGTAGGTATGGTTCACCCCACGCCTGGTTTTGAACAGCCTACAACAGCCTCCACATAATGAATGACAGGCCTCACAGTCTGGCACACTCAACCCCTGCCCTCTTTTTCTTCCCTTCCCTTTGGGTAGCCTAGCCCAGTGTTTGGAAAGCTGCCTCTGCCTAGCACGCACTGTTTTGCCTTTCATCTGTGCTACACATTAGAAAACACCTTCTCGGTGTCTTGTGCACAGTTTACATCACCGTCATTTCACTGTACGAAATCGCTTAAAAATATTCGGGGTGACCTCGGGGGCCTGACCGAGAGTCTGGGGGTACTAAGGCCCCCACCAGCCCCGGGCTCATCCCGGCGGCACTGAGCAGGGAGAGGCCCCGCCCCGCCCCGCAGGCCCCGCCCGCCCCGCCCGCCCCGCAGGCCCCGCCCCCAGCCCAACAGGCCCCGCCCCGCAGGCCCCTCAGGCCCGCCCCGCCCAGGTGCTCCCGGCCCCGCCCCCGCTCTCCATAGTTACGGCGCGGTGGAGGCGGCGGCCATCTTGGCGGCGGAGCGATGAACGGGTCCAACCCGAAGGCTGCGGCCGCGGGCGCGGCGGCCGGGCCGGGGGCGCTGGTGGCCGGCAAGGACGAGAAGAAGAAGGCGGGCGGCGGCGTCCTGAATCGGCTCAAGGCGCGGCGGCAGGCGCCCCACCACGCGCCCGACGCCGGCATCGGGGCGGCGGTCACGGAGCAGGAGCTGCTGGCCCTGGACACCATCAGGCCGGAGCACGTCCTGCGCCTCAGCCGAGTCACCGAGAGTGAGTCCGGGCGGGCCGCGCCCTCCCCTCGCGCCGGGCCGCGGCCCCTCGCAGTCTTCGGCAGAACCGGCCGCTCGAGGCTCGACGGGCCGCGGGGGCGCGCAGGCCCCGCCGGGCCGGGCCCCGCTGCTCCTGCGGCCGGGGCCGCGCTCCCGCCCGCACCGGGTCTGCCTGGGAAGGTTCGCCCCGAGCCCGGCTGAGTCCCCGAGCCCGGCCACGCCAGGCGGCCCGGGCCCGCGCCCTGCTTGCGCCGTCAGGCCAGGCCCGTCCCCTTCTCAGCGGCATCTGCTTGGTTAGGGGGCCCCCTTCAGCCTCACCGGATCCGCCGACCCTGGCGAGCGGGCCCGCCGCCTGCTCAGCCTGGAAGCCCTTCCACAAACACCAGCGAAGTCCCCGCTCCGCCAGGCCTCCATGGCCGCCTGCCCCCTGCCCTGCAGCCCTCTGCCAGCCCAGCTCCCCTGCTGCTGCCTCCTCTGCGTGTCCCTCCGCTCTGCCCCCTGACAGCCGCTCCCCGCTTTCTGGCCCTCCTCGGTACCCTGCTTTGGTCTGAAACATTGCCCGTGTGTGTGCAGATGGGAGCTTCCTCCCTCAAACGCTTTGCCCTGGCATTTCTTACGAATTTAAAGTATCCGAAACAACGATATTTTAATAAAGTTTCAGTTGATGTACAAAATCCAAACTATGAATCTTGCTTTTGACAGTTGTTGCAGTGAACTAAGAATTATGTCAGGATCTCAGAAATGCCTTTCTTGCATAAAATGCAACCACTCACCTTTTCGTTGCTCTAAGGAAGTGTGGAAAGAAATATTGCCCACTCCGTCCTGAAATTTCTTCTCTTTTTCTGTTCCCTTTCAACCAATTCTTGACTTTCTCTTGCTGCTCTTTCCCCCCAAGAGTTTGCAAACGCTAGGACCTGCTTCCCCTCCCTTCTTCCTCCTCCACCTTCCCCAGTGGCTCTCAGCCTGCCATGGTGGCCTCTGCTGACTTGCTTTAGTAGTCAGCCCAGGGCTGCTCAGGTCTGCTAAGGGCCCTGGGGTCAGCTCCAGTGATTTGGGGGCTACAGGGAAAGGCTTGGAGGAGGTGCACCTTGGGCCTTGAAAGGGAATCCCCATCTCCTGAGATATTTTTAATTTGATTCTAGATGTTTTGATGGCCCATTCCCCCCTCACTGTTTGGCTGGGGCTGCCTGTGGCGTGGCTGTTAGTGCTTTTAGGTCTTGCTGTTCAGTGTCATGAAAGCATGTGGAAAAGCTGCATCTGTGCTGACCCAGTTTTCATTTGGTGATCTACAAGTACAGAAATGCTCAGCACCTCACCTTTCCGTCCTCATGCTTTCTTCTGAAATCGGGGGTCAGTCAGGCCATTGTAAAGCTTGGGTCTAATGGGCGCTCAGGCCCTGCAGAGGATCTTGGGGTTGGTACTGTTGCCCGAACTTACCTCTGTAGCTAATTGGGAGAAAGCCACAGTCAGAGTTAGGTGACCTCTGGGTTTTGTCCTCTTCTTAAAGTTTGTTCCTTTCAGCAAATGTTTTCAGTACCTTCTACAGGAGCAGAACCGCTCAGCCTTTTTGGGATTACAGAGCGAGCGATCTGTAGCTCTCCAGTTTGCCATCTTACTGGAGAAATAACCTGTGCATCGTGAAACAAATAACACAAGCAGGCAATACGTGATAAGGTGCAAAATGCACCTTATTTCCATAACTGGAGAAGATGCAGTCAGCAGTCATAGTAGAAAGAAATCAAAGGAATTTTCTATGATCAGTACTATTTTGGTTAGCTGCTCAGGTTGTGATAGGTCTTACTTCACTTTGAGCTATGGCCTTGCAGGTACATCTGTCCTGTTATTTGTGTAGGTATGGTTCACCCCACGCCTGGTTTTGAACAGCCTACAAGCTAAGAATGATTTTTTAACATTTTTATTTATTTAATTTTTTAAAGATTTATTTTGTTTATGCATACAAGAACTGGGATGTAGGTCAGAGGTGCTGAGACTTAACCCCTTGCACCACTAGGGAGGCCTCAAATTCATAGTTTTATTGAAAATAACCTTATGCTCATTCATTTGTGTGTTATCTGGCTGTGTGCACTACAGTGACAATGTGGAGTAGAGATTGTGTGACCAATGCCTAAATTATTTATGACCTGGCCCTTTATAGAAATAGTTTGCTGGTGTCTGCTTTAGGATGCTCCCTGTTGGCAAACAAGCATTGTATTAGCCACTGAGTCCGTGTTTTGTAAATGGATTTCTTTAAAAAATTCTATCCATGTTGATAGAAATCATGAAAAGTATGTAGGCCATTTTTGAGATGCTTCTGAAGAAATCTCCTTTTTTTTTTTCTTTAAAGATTTATTTATTTATTTATACAAGCACAGGGTACAGTCAGAAGCATCAGAAGCGCGGGAGGGTGAGAGAATTCACCAGAGCCAGAGCGGGGAACAGAACAGGCAGACTGACGAAATACATTGCTGAGGGGAGCAGTGGGTGCGGCAGATGTTGGCGTGGCAGATGTCTGCACGCCATGTGAGACCCTTACCAGAGGTCGGGGATCGAACCGGCACTGTAGAGGCTGCGGGCAGCTTCGCAGCCCAGAGTTCAACTGCTGCACCACTGGGGAGACCCTGAAGAAATCTCCTTTCTATTCCTGTTTATACAAGGATTCCATCCAAACCCAATCCAAGATCTTTTTTTTTTTTCCTCGTATGCCTAATTCACTTCACACAACTTTGCTTATAACTTTTATTCTCTCATTTTCAGATTATTTATGTAAACCTGAAGACAACATCTACAGTATTGATTTTACACGCTTCAAAATTCGAGATTTGGAGACAGGGACAGTGCTTTTTGAGATTGCCAAACCTTGTGTTTCAGGTAGGCCTCTATATTGTAATTGTTGCTTGACATTTGAAGCAAAAGTTCTTTGGCGCTTGAGTGTTTGTGTGCCCTTGGATCCCATGTCGTGGGCTCCAGCGTTCCCCCGCGAGACCGCCCCATGCTGCTCGGCCCACCAGGTGTGCTGGTTGGAAGCTGTGTTGAGAGTTGGATGTATGTGGAGCATCGACTTGGTCCTGGTCCATATGTTTCTCTTCTTTCTGCTCATATCTGCTCAGGTAACCCTCCAACCTCAGGGGGGAGTGTTTTTTTGTTTTTTTTTTAAATTTTTTTTTTTTAATAGAGGCATGTTTTATTTTATTTGTTTGTTTGTTTGTTTTGTTTATACATGCACTGGGTACAGTCAGAAGCGCGGGAGGGTGAGAGAATTCACCAGAGCCAGAGCGGTGAGCAGAGCAGGCAGAAGGACCGAAGTACACTGCTGAGGGGAGCAGCGGGCGGCAGGAGAGGTCTGCGCGCCATGTGGGACCCTCCTCTGGTGGCCAGGGAGCAGCCGGGGATCGAACCGGCGCCGCAGAGGCTGTGGGCAGCTTTGCAACCCAGCGCTCAACCGCTGCGCCACCTGGGAGGCCCTCAGGGGGGAGTTTTTAATCCCCACTTTACAGATAAGGAAACTGAGGCTCAGAATTTCCTGGTGACTTTCCTAAAGGTCTTGTGCTCATCGTGCCGTATTCCCTCTCATTAGGAGAGATGTCTTTGAAATTTGACTGTAACGAGGAAAGCCCACCTAAGCCTGCATCTCAGGAGTCTCTGGAAGGCTGACATTGAGGGCTCCGCTTGCTACTTTGGGACAGTTTCACCCCCTCCATGCTCTTTCCTTTAAAAAGTGCCTCAGATTTTCCAGGAAGTTCTGTTTGGATTTTAATTTCTGCCATTTTCTGGTTGAACAGGAAGCCTATACCTGTGAAGTCATCTGCTTGGGCTTCCTTAAATTAGCCCTGAATAGACCTTTCCTGCGCTTGTGGTTCAGTTCCAGGGTGATTCATTTCTGGCTAGGGGACCATACAGAAGTCTTTGGAGCTCATTGCTGGAGATTTAGCACCCCCTGGAGTTAGATATTAGAAAACACACTAACCCTTCAGAGTGTCAACTGTGGTTAGTATCAATACTTCTTTTTGCAAAGCCTTTTTCCCGATCTGATTTGCTACTTGGGAAAAACCAGTGAAAGCAGTTTTCAGTACCTCAGATAAATCGAAGACCTTCCTGGGAAGCCTAAGCTCAGATTAATTACAGAGCCAAGTCTAGAGACCCGGTCTCCTATGCCCTCCCAGGGGCTGTCATCATCTAGTTCTGACCAAAGCACCTAAAGGCTCAAGCCTTTGGATTCTTGTCTCAGGTTTCCTGGGTTTGTGTTCACGTCCCTAAGCTATGTGTCCCCGTGGGTGGTGGATTTGGGCCATACTGGGCTCAGAGCAGTCACTTCAGTACAAAACTGAACTATCTGAATGAGTTCATCTGCAGAAACTGTAAAAGTACTTTTTTTTAAAGATTTATTTATTCATGCATACAAGAACCGGGGTAAAGGCCAGAGGTGCTGGGGGATGAGAGGATTCACCAGAGACAGAGTGGGGAGCAGAACAGGCAGACTGACTGAAATACACTGCTGAGGGGAACAGCAGGCAAGACAGGAGAGGTCTGCTGTGCCATGTGGGTATCTCCCTGGCTGGCCAGGAATTGAACTCATGGTGCAAAAACTGCAGACAGTTTCACAGCGTTGTGCTCAACCACCTGCACCACCAAGGGAGGCCCTGTAAAAGTATTTTTTAAAAAAGATTGATTTATTTATGCATACAAGAACTGGGATACAGGCCAGAGGTGTGGGGGATGAGAGGATTCACCAGAGACAGAGTGGGAAGCAAAACCGGCGGATTGACTGAAATACACTGCTGAGGGGAGCAGCGGGTGAGACAGGAGAGGTCTGCTGCGCCATGTGGGCTCCTTCTGGCCAGCCAGGGATCGAACTTGTGCTGTGCTTAACCCCTTGTGCCACCAGGGAGGCCCTGTAAAAGTATCTTGAATTTTGAGCTTTCCAGTCTTCACACTTAAGAATCTTGATTCACTTAGGATAATATTTACACGGAATCAGCGTCCTCCTTCAGTGTTGATCTGATGAGTTCAAATCCTTGGGAGGATTTCTTGTGGCTCTCACTGAGTCTCAACTGTTGAACTGGAGTGCCTGAGTCTACTTGTCCAGTTGCTCTTGGACTTGTTATAGGCAGAGATATTCATTGCTAAGAAAGACTTCTTCTATGCTGCATGCTCATTGCGCCTAGACCTGGAGAAAGCATCCTTGCTGGACACTGCTCACATTAGAATGGTTTCCTGATTCACTTTATAAATCATCACTGGGGTTCAGGAAAGGACTAGGCCAGAGACTATTGTGGAGCCTCATTCAGGACCCACACATGGGATTGTTGCCCATCTGCCTCATCCTTTCCAGGTGATGAGAGCGCTGGGCCAACGCTCTTGGGCAGCTGTCCAAGGAAGTACAGTATCCCAAGGCCATAGGCCCACCTAAACAGCGTTACTTCTAGGGGTTGATCTTTGCTGCCTGTCTTAAATTTTTGTAAAAGGCAAATAGCTTAGTGTTTCAGAACAGACCTCAAGTCAGATGGATCTGGAATCAAATCTCTGCTCTGTCCCTTTACTACCTCAGGGTCATTTACCTTCTCTGAGCTTGAGCTCAGAGAGCTTGTGAGATGGCTTCTACGAATTCTTTGTGATGTTTAGTGTGGGGCCGGCACACAGCAAGTGCACGGTGAACATCGGCCATGCTCCTGTTGTGCCAGTACTTACAGTGACTTGTGCTGTTTGGACTGGTGGTGCTGAGTTGGTGCCTTCAGGACACTGTGTGCTCTTTCAGACCAAGAGGATGAGGACGAGGAGGAGGAGGAGAGTGGAGATGTGGATATCAGTGCGGGACGTTTCGTTCGCTATCAGTTCACACCAGCATTTCTCCGCCTCCGGACAGTCGGGGCTACGTGAGTACCCAGGATTTCTGCTCCCCAGCAGAGAATACTCTGCTTGTTCACACAGAAGAATGTTCTCTATTGGATTTTGGGTTGGCTTTATTTTTCTTTTAAGATTTATTTATTTATGCATACAAGAACTGGGGTGTAGACCAGAGATGCGGGGGTGAGAGGATTCACCGGAAAGAGTGGGGAGCAGAGCAGGCAGATCTACTGAAATACACTGCTGAGGGGAGCAGCAGGCAGGACAGGAGAGGTCTGCTGCGCCATGTGGCTTGCTCCCTGGCCAGCCAGGGATTGAACTCATGCTGCAGTGGCTGCCTATAGCTTGATAGCACTGAGACTTACCCCCTGGCCCACCAGGGAGGCCCTGGGTTAGATTTAGAGGAGGGAAGAGGCAGATTAGGGCTCACAGAGATTTATTTTGCAGGGTGGAGTTCACAGTAGGAGACAGACCTGTGACAAACTTCCGGATGATTGAACGGCACTACTTCCGGGAACGCTTGCTGAAAAACTTTGACTTTGATTTCGGCTTCTGCATCCCCAGCAGTAGGAACACATGTGAACACATCTATGAGTTTCCCCAACTCTCTGAGGATGTCAGTACGTATCTCCTGATTTTTATTACATTCTAGACTCAGGGCTGGAGGAAATGAACCTTGAAATCCATCTGGTTCAATGCCCTCATTTTGCAGAGCAGAGAAATGTGACCTGATGGTATCTAGTCATTCGACCTCAGGCTTCTCATTTCTTGGTGCTCCTGCCTGATGTTTCAGACTCTCACTACCTATAGGGACCATTGAAGGTTTTAATAATGAGGCTCATCCTTTTTATTTTTATTTATTTGTTTATTTTTAGAGATTTATTTATTTATGCATACAAGAGCTGGGGTACAGACCAGGGGTGCAGGGGGTAAGAGGATTCACCAGAGACAGAGTGGGGAACAGAACAGGCAGACTGACCGAAGCACACTGCTGAGGGGAGCAGCGGGCGAGTCAGGAGAGGTCTGCTGCACCATGTGGGTCAGCATCCCGGCTGGGGATCAAACTCGTGCTGCAGAGGCTGCGGACAGCTTCATAGTGCTGAGACTTAACAAAGCGCCACCAGGTTTTTAGATGCCTGCTGTGGGTAAATGACTGACTGAGCGAGATAAGAGGAGCCCGTGTCTATTGAGGGACCCCGATAAGATAAAGGACTTGTCTTCTCCGGTGTTAGTCGTAGTTTTCTACTGGGTTCTAGTCACTGGCTCCTGCTTGGCACTGTGAGGCCTTTCATTGTTTCCTTCATGAGAGCAAGATGTGAAATTAGGGGTTAAGTAGAGTCATAGCCTGAGAACCTCCCCTTTCTAATTCTCCGCAAGCAGGTTGATCAGATACACTGTTAGAGTAGACCCAGTCGGAGATTAGGAACTGTTAGAGGTTGCAGGCAGGAGTGACGCGGTGGAAGCAATGTCTTAGGAAGAATAATCCTGCAGTTCTGTGGAGGAAGACCAGGGACAGGCACCAGAGGGAGGTTGCTGGGCAAGCGAAGAGGTGAACTCAGAGAGAAAGAACCGGCTTTATCGGTATCTCGGACATTGGTCCTGCTAGCGCAGGTTAGCATGGTGTCAGTAATTAGGGGGACGGCTCCAGAACCGTGAGGGTGTGAGCGGTGGGGTTCAGCTGGGTTACAGGGAGGATATACATACACAGGCTAATTTTCTCAAAAATCCCAGGTCCTGAAATTGTCAGTCTGAAAACCAGGTATTCTTTACTGCGTGGCAGTGTGGTTCCCAGGTGAAATGTGGGGTAGGGTGTTTATGACAGCCGCTGACCCTGGTTTGAGTCCCACTCCCCAACTTGGGCTGGAATAAATAAGTACTTGCAGTGAAAGATTATGCACAGCATTTCAGGTTTACACCCAAGGTAGTAAAAGTTTTCTTCTTGAAACTAAATAAGCTAAGGCGTGCGAAGGTGAATATTGTGGATATAAACCAAATAACTTTGGCCTAGGTTGGTTCGAAGCACTTTAAGCAGTTTCACCTTTTCAGAACGGCAGTGAACAATAGGCCTTTTCTCCAGAGGCCTCAAAACAGCATGTCATCATTAACTCGGGGCTGCTCAGAGGTGTCGTGACTGTTCGTTATCTTGACCCTGCAGTCTAGTTAGCAGTCTGAACTAAGTCTGAACAAACAGAAGAGTGAAGGCTGGACCCCGAGACAGGTGGACCTTTGGCTGGACGTTTGCAAGGCTGATACTGTGAACCAGCTCCAGAGCAGGCTTCTTCCCACTGCCCCTGCCCCCACGTACCCATGGGATTCCTGTAGTTGTCAGGGGCGTCTGTGAGCAGTGGCACGCTGATACACGGCTTTCTTGGGCCAGATTTGGAGCCAGCTGGGGAACGTACCAGAGGTGCGAGTGAGGAAGCTTCTGTGGTCCCTGCTGGCAAAGGGTAAGCACATATTCTTGGGCCACTAAGAATCCACGCTGGATTTGACCAAGGACGGCCATGTCAGAGAGTTGACTGCATTCTCACATTGAAGTGGACATCATGTACAGTTGAGGGGCTTCTGTGGTCCCCATTTCACCATAGCTCTCAAGGGATGGCTTTGTTGGTTCTCACCTCCTTGTTCTGGCAAAGTACACTCTCATTTTCTGGAAGGACTGACTTAACATATTTTTTCCCCACTTCCCCCATGGGGCAGACTCACACACGATTCTTTGCTTTTTTTCTTTTCCCTGACTTGCAGTTCGTTTGATGATTGAAAATCCTTATGAGACTCGTTCTGACAGCTTCTACTTTGTTGACAACAAGCTGATAATGCACAACAAGGCCGATTATGCCTATAACGGAGGCCAGTAACCGCTGCAGGAGGAAGAGGGGCGGTGCTTTGCTGTGGCTGAAGGTCCTGGCCCGTGGAGGTGACTGACACTGCTGATGGTGAACACTTCTGGCTGGAACTGGCCTCGGGGCGCCCCTGCTGGGTGCCAGTTTCCTGTGCTCCAAGAAGGGTGCCAAGCAGGGCTGCGTTTTCTTTCCCAGTATTTTTTCTTCCCTTTCCCGCCTGCCCCTTTGGTTGCAGGGGTACTATAACGAAGTAAAAGGTTTAGGATTAGTGTGTTGGAATCCAGATTTAAAAACAAGAAGTTTATTTTCATGTCATCCTAGCTGCCTGCTGGTGGCCTTAACGAGCTTAGGTCTCCCCAGTGTCTGCTGGGCCCCGCCAGCCGCCTGCAGGTTAGCAGATCCTGTAGGTGCTAGGTGCTGTGGAAGCTGATAGCCAGGCCTCTTCCGGGCAGCTCCTGCTCTCATTTCTGATGTTGCCATCAGCACAATCTGACCTCAGCCTGTGCATTATCCTAAACCAATCGGGAAGAAACTTGAAAGGGGGCGGAGTGGCGTCAAGGTTGAGGCCCTGGGGCTGGTGAGGCTGCCCAGCCAAAAGATTCATATTATGGAGGGGCCAGCTTATCTGTCTGACTTCCAGGGTTCTCAGCCAGTCCTCTGGCCGTGCACCAAGGTTCAGCCTGGCAGTGCCTTCCTGTTCTTGTTTTGGAGGAAAGCTGAGCTTGCTCTGCTGTTCTTGGCTCCCCACCTTTGAGTACCCCCTGAAATAGAATGTGACAGTTTTGCTCTTGCAACAGTAGTATCGCCCAAGGCCAGAGCAGTCTTCATTGCATTTTGTTTCTAGGCTGCTTTTGGGGAGGTTTTATGCAGTGCAGTGGAGTTCCCAGCCTGTGTGGCGTGCGGTTGGCGTCTGGTAGTACTAAGCAGGCTCCCCGGGCTGGTCTGGCTCCTGTCGGGTGGGATGCAGTTAGGAGCCCGCAGCTCCTTTAAAGGCGCTCCAGGACAGCTGGAGGACTGGCTTTTGATGGGGATTTGCCTCTGAAATTCTTTGTAGTTTTCTCATTGAGGAGGAATTTCTTTTCTGCCTTTTTACTAAAGTAGTTTCTGGAAACATCCTGGAAGAATCGACCTAAGTAATACATATTTTTCTGATCTTTCAAACTGCTAGTTTGGCATTGTTTTGGGCATTTGGAAGGGGTGAAATAGGCAGAGGTCAGACAGATTGCGTTCCCGAAAGAGCCCTCTTGCACATCTGTGAGCTTCTTTTTTCCTTGGGCCCTTACAGGAAAGACCCCTGCCGCCTCAGCTCCCTGTGCTCGTCTGACTGTGTGGCTTTAGGTGCTGAGCCCAAACTCCATGATCCTCTGATAAGATTGTTGCTGCAGCCGGGATTTAGCTCTGATGGAAAGCAGCATAGGAGTGCTGGGTGTGCAGAAAATAGTCCCTGTGAGGCATCACAGTAACTGACAGGAGAGCTGTCTGCCAAGGTGCTTGGGAACGGCTGTGGGGGCTGGGGAAGAAACCCCTGTGCATTCACTGATGAGGTGTCGCTCCCAGTTTGCATCCTGGAGAATGAGTGACCCGGTGCTTTGTGCCAGGCTGATGCTGGCAGCTGTCTCACAGAGAAAGCCCTGAATTACCCCATGTGTTGGCACTGGACCCAACCACTGAGGGAGAGAAGTGCCAGGTGCCCTGCAGCACAGGTTAGTCATCACCAGCCCGGGTGAGCCTCAGAACTGGAGTCCACTACTAATCCCGGTGCCTTAGGTGCCACCCTGCCCCACATGCTGCTGCACGGGTGCTGCCTTGCCCTCCCTCCCTCCCCACCTGCGACAGGCATTGGCTCTGCCTCCTCACCTCTGGGTCTCCTCGAGGCTCCTCTGCTGTAGTCTCGCCCGATCGATGTTCTGAATAACCCCTTCTCTCTGTGACAGAAGCCCTATGCGGAGGGTTTCTGATATTTAATTATTACCTGGGATGTGGTTTCTGGCGCTGCCCAGAGTTCTGCTCTGTAGAACACGTCTTGGAAACGTGTCCCAGGGCAGACCAGGTCCTGTAGACCAGTGGACTCTCTCTTATCTGCAGTGTTAACTTTTGCTCGGAGGAGGCCAGGAGAGCAGGGCCAGGCCCTGTACTCGAGTGCTGTCTTCTCCGTTAGCTTGCCTGGTCTCCATGGAGCCCGCTTGCAGGCCAAGTGCTCCATGAGTGCCCAGCAGGACAGGGCTCGCCACCTTCTGCACCTGAAAGTCTCGTGTTCTGTCTCTGGCCTGCATTCTTGTTTCTGGCTACTCAGGAAATCGGGAGAAGTATTACCACTCTGTGGTGTTAACCAGGATGAGTTTGAAATTCAAATTTTTGTAGTGAGTTGGGGAGAGAATAGAAGTCTTATTTTTTCTGAAAATAACAGAACTGATCAGAAGTTGAATCAGGAGGCTGTTCTGTTAAGAAAACTGGATTATTATTAGCTGTTACCTTGTGGGTGATAAGTGGAAGGAAAAAGCTACCTGTGTGGGGAGACCAGCCCCTCTGGTTAGTGCTGGCCTCTGAGAGGCCACTCCTGCAGGGGGCACGTTCCAGCAGACTGGCAGGTCTGGCCTGGTGCAGGGGCCCTGCTGCCTGTGCCCCCCCCCCCCAGCCTGTCTTGCTTCTGTTGCTCTTTCTCGGAGACTCCTGGGAGAGCACCTCTCTTTCCCTGTGACGTCTTGGGTTAAGATGCCCTACCAGCTTCTCCAAAGACGAGCCTGGTTTATTTCATTCTGTTTTCTAAAGAGCAAACAGGAAGTAACAACTAAAAGTGGTTTGGGGCTCCAGTAGGTTGCCTCTCCTGTAGCCTCTCTTGGGGAGACGGCAGTTGTCAGGGGTGTGTAGTATTTCCTGAGGACACCCAGAGCTTTTGGGCCATCTGATTCCCACACTGGGGCAGGGGTTAGGGGCCACCGGGGCTGACCATAGGCTGTGTCTAATGTACAGATTGGGTGAGTCTTGCCTTACTGTGTCCTGCCACCCCTGGTAGGCTCCCAGGATACTCTTTTCTCTGTAAAGTCACTTTCTTCTGGTGGCCTTCGTCACCATGACATCAGTGAGCTTTGGGGAATGGGCATAGTCTGTCCAAAAATCACAGCACAGACTCCTCGCCTCCTTGCATGGGGGTTGTGGTGCAGAGGGTGCCGCTGTGCCTGATGCAGGCGCCTCATCGTCAGATCACCATGTTACCCACATTCCACGTCATAGAACGTCCAAGCCACGAGAAGGATCTGGTGGAGGTAGATTTACCCCTTGTGTTACAAAGGATCATGTAAAGTCATTGAAGTTGTGAAAGTCTATTTTTTCCCTGTAATTCTATTTTTCACAGAATATAAGGAACATCAATGACCTGATCTGCCCTCCCTCCTCTTTCCCTTTCACCTGAGATCCTCATTCCAGTTTGTATTATCTTTGTGTCTAAAGTAAACTAGGTGACTTATTTGTATAAAATGTTATTTTGCCACAAGAAATCATAATAAAAAGAAAGATTTTCACAGCACCTATGACCTTTCTTGTCTCCTGATTGGGCCCTTGAATTGCTGGGAGGGGCGGGAAGGAGGTGGGGGGTAGCTCTGGGTTTCTTTACCCGGCCAGTCTGAAAACAGTGTAATGACTAACACATGGGGGAATTGTACTGATTTTCAGATTTAGTGTTTTTGCTTTACTTCTTTCACTGGGGGACTTTGAGAATTAAAAATAGATAGGTGTGCTTTAACTAAAGTAAAATTCACCTGAAGAGCATAGTTTGATGTGTTTTGGCAAAAGTAGACAAGTCCTACTACCCCATCACAGCCATGATACAGGGCATGTCCATCACCCCAAAAAGGTCCCTTGAGGTCGTTATGTTTGTGGTCAGTTTCCTTCCTCCCTCTGCCCCAGCCCTGGGAACCAGCATCTAATTTATGCTTCTATTGGAAATGTTGCATACCTTTGAGATAAACCTGATCCATATTTAAGATCACAGACAACACGGTTTTAAAGTCCGTATAAGTGGCCTGGGGCACCGGAGTGATGGCTGACCTCTGCCCACAAACAACATGTATTTCCCTCCTTTTTCCTGCTTATTCCCCCTTTTTCTCCACCTAGGGCTGGTGCCCATGGCAGGTGATGGAAAGATGAGGAAGAACTCAGAGTATTTGCTAACAACAGAAATCCATTCAGCTTTAAAGTACTGTGGCTTTAGAGGGTTTTTTTTTTAAAAAAGTATTTCTTTTTTTCTTTTTAAATGACATTAAGGACTGCATCTTTTGGTTGATCTCCAGCAAGTAGAGCAAGGTCTTGGAAGAAGACAATTTTGGGTGTCGGGGCCAATGCTTGAGCATGCTAGGCTGAATTATGGAGGGAGGAAGCAGCTGGGAGGGTGTGGTGGTGCCCCAGAGGCTGTGAAAGACAGAGCTAGTGACCCCTCCATAGCTTCTTGGGCAGGGCGGAGACATTCCAATGAGGATGCTAAGGACCAAATACGTGGCATTAAGGGGCAGTGCCCCTGCTCCAGGACTCTTGTGCCCCAAATTGGTGGGGGATGGGGGGAGAGAGAGATGGGACTATAGTGGAACAGGGAAGTAGCATCCACCCCACCTTCACAATCTCTGAGGAAAAGAGATCTTCCCAGGCAATTAACTCCCTGAGCATATTGAGAATCGGAGCAAGACAAGCTCCTGTGCCCTGCTGAAGCTCACAGACTGGTGGGGCGCTCAGACACTAAGTGCCACCAATAATAAAACGAAGATGGGATGGAGAGGGTGTGGAGTCAAACCCGGGCTTCCTGTGGTCAATGCAGGCCTCGGTGAGGGAGCAGGCGCAGACCCGCAGAGGGGACAGCAGTTGCAAAGGCCCTGAGGCAGGAATATGGAAAACTGCCTAGCCGGGCTGGAGCAGACAGCCAGGGAAGGGTGGGCTTGCGGCCAGGGAAGACGCGGAGAAAGGTCACAAGGAGCATTCGAGGCCACGGGTTTGGGTTTTGGCGGAGGTGGGCCGCCGTGGGAGGCCTTCCAGAGACCGCAGGGAGGGGTTCGGGTGGGTTGACCTCCCGGGAGGTCGCCAGGCGAGGCTCGGGTGGAGCGGCTGGCCCCGCCCCCGGGGCGTGGCCTCCGGAGCGCGCCGGCCCCGCCCCCTGGGGGCCCGCTCGCGCCGGCCCCGCCCCCGGGCCTCGGGGCGTGGCCTCTGGAGTGCGCCGGCCCCGCCCTCTGGGGGGCCCGCTCGTGCCGGCCCCGCCCCCGGGCCTCGGGCGTGGCCTCTGGTGCGCGCCGGCCCCGCCCGCGCTGCCCGGCCCCGCCCCGCGCTGTCCGGCCCCGCGCGCCGCGGCCGAGGTCGCGGAGAAGCCCCGCGCCGCCGCCGTCGCCCATGGCCGCCGCGCTCCTCGCCCGGGCCTGGGGCCCCCTCCGCGGAGGTGAGTGCGCGCGGCCCTGCCCGGGGCCGCCTCGGGCCGACCAGGCGGACTCGGGCTCCGGCCGCCCCGGCCCCCGACAAGGCGGGCGTCGTCCACAGCGGGCGGGCGCGCGACCTTTGCCCCAGTCCCGCGGCTCCTCGCGCCTGCGCGGCCCTTGCCCGCTTCCCCGGCGCGGCCCCGCCCCCTGACCCCCGACCCCTGACCCCCGGCGCCCCGGCCCCGCGCCCGCCCCCGGCCCGACCCCCGCTGCCCCTCGTTCCGCGCCCGGGGGAGCTCGGGGCGCGCCTTCCGCGGGAGCCGGGCCTGGGGGATCCCGCGCCCGCGAGCGCTGACCGGGGCCGCGCGGGAGCAGCCCCCGGGCGGGTCGTGCCGCCGCTCTCCGCGCTGCCGCGAGGGGGACCGCGGCGGCCCCAGCAGCCTCCCGGTGCGAGCGCGTCTCGGAAACCCGCCACCCCCGCGCGGCGCCGCCTCCGCTGGCACCGGGGCCTCGCCGCCGCCGCCCCAGGTCCGCGCTGCTGCAGCTAGTCGGCAGCTCCCCTCCCCGCCACCCCCGCCCGGGGGCTGGACGCTGCTGGCCCCACATTTCATAGGCAACTCATTCACGTTCCAGCCCTGCGAGGTCGCAGCGCTGTGCGGGGTGTGCGGGGCCCGGGTGCAGACCGAGCGGGCGGCGCGTGGACGCCTGAGGGGGATCCGAGGTGTGAGGGAGCCGTCCTGTGCCATCTAGGACATGGCAGGGTGCTGTCCCTGGACTGTTGCACTCCTGCCTTCAGTTGCAAAAGGCAAAAATGTCTCCAGCCGTTCCCAGATGCCCCTGGGGCAGATTGGCAGAATTATCCCCAGTGGAGAGCGCCGACGGTGGAGGCCTTGTATTGTTAATTATGCAAGACCTCATGGGCTCCCCTTCAACTGTTGTTTTTTTAAAAGATTTATTTATGCATACAAGAACTGGAGTGGAGGCCAGAGGTGTGGGAGGGTGAGAGGATTCACCAGAGGCAGAGCGGGGAACAGAACAGGCAGACTGACTGAAACACACTGCTGAGGGGAGCAGCGGCTGAGGCAGGAGAGGTCTGCTGCGCCATGTGGGTGGCTGCGGATAGCTTCATTGATTGCATCTTAACCCCTTATGCCACCAGGGAGGCCCTGGGTTTTTTTGTTTATACTCTAATACTGTACAGGCTAATATACTAAAAAAAAAAAAAAAAAATTACTGATTATTTTCAAGTCTGAAATTCTGATTTGGATTTGCCTGAAATTCTGAAAGTCTGTCTCCCCCCGCTGCCATCTCTTATATCCCCTTCTTTTTCTCCCTCTCCCCATTCTCTCTGAATCCTCATGGAGTTTGATGCCTACTAGTCTGTTAAGTATTTCACATCGTGAAAGTGTCTGCTATCTAAATGTTTGGTATTTTTTTTTGTCATTCTGACTTGCTTTGCTACGAATAATTCCCTCAAGCTCCTTTCATTGTACTGAAAATGACTCTTTTATCTTTCTTTATGACTGAATAGTATTCCACAGTGTGGTTAGACCACATCTTTTGAGCCAGTCTTTTTTTTTTTTTTAAAGATGTTAGGTGTTTAGTTCCCAAGCTAAACATCCTTTTAATTTAATTTAATTTAAATTTTTTAAAGATTATTTAGTTATATAAGAACCGGGGTACAGGCCAGATGCACGAGAGGGTGAGAGGATTCACCAGAGACAGAGCAGGGAACAGAACAGGCAGACTGACTGAAACACACTGCTCACGGGAGCAGCGCGCATGACAGGAGAGGTCTGCTGCGCCACGTGGGACCCTCGCTGGCCAGCCAGGATCGAACCAGCGCTGCAGAGGCTGTGGACAGCTTCACAGTGCTGCGCTTAACTGTCTGCGCCACCAGGGGAGGATCTGTTTGTTTTTTTTTTTAAAGATTTATTTATTTATTTATACAAGCACTGAGTACAGTCAGAAGCACCAGAGGGTGAGAGAATTCACCAGGGCCAGAGCAGGGAGCAGAACAGGCAGGCAGATCTCCATCTGTCTGAGGAGAGCAGCGGCCGCGGCAGGAGAGGTCTGTGCACCATATGGGACCCTCGCCAGCGGCCAGGGTTGCCACCCAGCACTCAACTGCTGCGCCACTGGGGAGGCCCTGAGCCAGTTGATTTTTTGATGGACAGTGAAGTTACTTCCATGTCATCACTTCTGGAATTAGGAAATAGAGTGGCAGTAAACATTGCAGAGTGAATATTTTTTGCATTGGTGGTATCATGTTCTTTGGATACATGCCCAAGAGTAGAATTGTTGGGTCATATGCTATTTCCATCTTTAGCTTTTTTTTTTTTAAGATTTATTTTGTTTATGCATACAAGAACTGAGGTACAGGTCAGAGGTGTGTGTGTGTGGGGGAGGGTGAGAGGATTCACCAGAGACAGTGGGGAGCAGAACAGGTGGATCTACTGAAATACGCTGCTGAGGGGAACAGTGGGGTGAGACAGGAGAGGTCTGCTGTGCCATGTGGGTCAGTTCCCTGGCTGGGGATCAAACTCATGCTGTAGCAGCTGGCGATAGCTTGACAGCGCTGAGACTTATCCCTTGTGCCACCAGGGAGGCCCATCCATCTTTAGTTTTTTAAGCTTAATCCAGATTGCTTTCCATAATGGCTGTACCAGTTTATATTCCCACCAGCAGTGTAATGGGGTTCATCTTTTCCATATCTTCAGCACATGTTGAGGGCTCTTTGTAATGTGTGCCATTTTCTCTGGTGTGAGATGGCATTCACTGTGGTTTAAACCTACATCTCTTTCCTGGTAAGCAATGATGAACATTTTACCTCTGCTTCTTGCTGGCAGCCCTGCGCTCCCGGGACTGGTGTCAGTTCCATACTTTCTACCAGTCTGCGGAGCTGCCGGAGACCCACCAGATGCTGCGTCAGACATGCCGAGACTTTGCCGAGAAGGAGCTGGTTCCCATCGCGGCCCAGGTGGACAAGGAACACCGCTTCCCGGCGGCTCAGGTGAGAGCACTAACCCCGCCGCCCATGGTGGGGTCTGCTAGGCTCCTGGGGGAGGTGGCAATGGCGGCCAGGGGCATGGGACCCCAGTCAGGGGACACTGAGGCAGGTCCCGGCACCTAGAAGGTGCCCTGGAGGTGTCCCTGTTCCAGCATGCGGGACCCTGGGCCACCATAGCCAGGAGGTAACTTCCGGCGGGCCAGCGACAAGGGCGGTGGGTTGGTGTGCTTCCGTGTGCCAGGTGTTATGGAATAATAGTGTCAGCGCTTACGGCTGCGACACGCTCGGCACTGTTCTCAGCTCATCTGTGTCTCACAATAGTCCTATGAGGTGATGGTCCTTTTATTATTTTCCCTCTTGTGCAGGTGATGAAATGTAGTCTATGAGCGGGCTAAATAATGTGCCCAAGGTCTTGGAGCTAATGCGTTGCAGAGTAGGGCTTGAGCCCAGCTCCGCCTGGGATCCGGGCCCACACTCCCTCCCGGCCATTGTGTCCTTCCAGTTGTCAGTCCGTGAGACATGTTTAAGGTGCTCCCCTGCTTCCCCTGGCCTGGCAGTGTCTTCAGCACATAGCATAAGTGCTCAGTAGATGTTTGTCAGCTTTTTCAGTCTGAGGAATTCCACAGATGTAGCTGCCATTTCCATGTCTTGTGGGCTCTGGGACCGCTGAGTGTTGTGTGTTCACAGGGTGGTGGCTGTGTGCCTGCACTGTGTGACCACCCAAGGAGCTCGAAGCCGAGTAGGCAAGAGGCATGAGAATTAATGGGGCAACTTTTAGGTGTTGAAGAGTTTTACATGCATCATTTGGTTTCATCGTAAAGACATTACCACCTCCAAATCCAGCCTCTATTTTGCTTCCTGGAATGCCTACGAGGATCCAGTGAGCTAATGTAGATCAAGTTCATCGTCCCTGGCACTTGAAAAGTGGTAGCTATTAATACAACTACTGTTATTTTCCTTCCAGTTGAGGAAATGGAAGCCCAGTGATTTTTTTCCCTCCAGGTTTTCTGGTTTGTGGAGCTAGAATTCACACCGCAGGTCTGACCATCCTCAAAACCCTTCTCCATCCACTGTCCACATGGCTGTCCCAGAAGCTCAGCCGGCGGCAAGGAAGCCCATTCCAGGCCCTCAGCGACCCTGCTGCCTGCTGTAACCACACACGCTGCTCTTGCTGTCCCCATCTGGCATCCCCTCCCCTCTCAGTGCAGCTGCCAGAGATGTGGGCAGACAGCCTGTGTGAGCAGAGGACAGGCTAAGCCATTAGGCCATTGAAAAGCAGGAGGCACTGCCCCTGGAGGGGTTGTCGAGATAAGACTGTGCCAGGGAGGTTGGGAGTGCCAAACAACAGACAGGGATTTGTTTTTCTTTCTTAGTCCTGATTCCTTCAAACTATTGCTGATATTATAGATGTAGATTGGCTCTAGGCAAGAAAGCTGACAGTAGACCCCAACTTTTCACCACTCTGTTCTTAACTAACCCTCGGGCTGTGCAGTCTCCTGCTGGCTGTATGGGCTTGTGGGGGAGAAAAGGACTGTGAGCTGCTCGGTGGTGGTAAGTGCTCCTTGCCTCCCACTCAGCTTGTGCCAGGCCCTGGGCTCAGCAGCTTATATACATGCCTCAGGTGGCCCTCGGACACTGACATAGCTACTGTTTGAGGGGGGTTGTAGAACTTACAATCACAGAGGTAAAGTTGATTATAGAAAAACGAGAAGACACTGCCAAATTCATATTAATTTTGCTGCTTTTCAAAGTTGAAATCATTTAAGAACATGGTTATAGGGATCAAATAGGGATTCAATAACCTTGGGCCCCCAAGGGTTAAGTTGTTTCTTCTCGAAGCTAGGTAGGTTCTAGAGTGGCCCCTGTTGCCAAGCAGGGGCTCGCTACCAAGGTGCATGGAGGGTGAGAGCCTGACGCCAGGTTTTTGAGACAAGAACACTTACAAATCAATTAAGGAAAGAAAGAAACGTTATTGCATTGCCTCCCCGATTAAGAAAGGGAATGAGGTTATATAGGATTTGGGGATCAGGATTGAGAACAAAGGAGTTAAATTTTATTGGGTAAGGAGTGGCCTAAGGGCAAAGAAATGTGAACTTGGCGGAAGTTTATTGGCAGTTCATGCCAGTTTCAGGGCAGTTCATACATGAAGAAGTACGAGAGGCTTTTCTTCAGCTCACTGGAGATTTGAATTTGTTGGTGGGGCTCTGGGGAGCCCCGTCCTCTGCCTTTGTGCCTCTCCGCCAGCTGGTCTGGACAGGGTTAGTAGCCTCCAGGCTGGGTCATCTGCAAATGAATTGCATCTGGTAATACAAACCTCAAAGAGAAAGTGAAATAACTTTCTTTTCTTGTGTGTTCTAGGGTCTGAAAGCAATTTAACCATTTACCCTTCGGTTATATCCCCATTTCTCTGGTGGAAAACACAGGCCAAGAGGCCAAGGGATTTGCCCTCAGAGGGGCAGAGCTGTGCAGCGTGCTAACGTGGTTACGATTCTGGAGTCATTGCTGGGTTTCCATGGCAACTACGCCACTTCCCTACCCTGGCCCAAGCAGTTGCTTCACCTCCATGAGCCCCACTCCCCCGACTGTGACAAGAGGGCGTCTCCCAGCTTTATTCTCATGAGCTTTGGAGAGATGAAAGAGGATACAGAATGCTCTTAAATGGGGGAAGAAAGACTCAGTTTGGCATAGAGCAGGTACTTGATAATTATCCCCCATTGTTGTTATTCCAATCAGAAATCCCACACTCTTGGTGTTCATTCATTCAGTGACTGAAAATACACGGTCTCGCTGTCGGGCAGGGAGAAAGACCTTAATCAGAACAATCACAGTAATAGGTGTGAAATTCCAGCTGCATAAGCAGGGCAGAGGGAGTCAGGGTGCACTGACAGCAGAGCGGAGCATGTGATTAAAGGATTTACACAGTGAGGTCAGAGCTGGCAGCCGGGGAAGTGAGGCTTGAGCTGAGCGCCAAAGAGGAGGGGGAGATAATAGCTAGTTGATAAAGGGTATCTAGCGGCTAAAGGGTGTTGCTGACCAGAAGCAGCATGTGCAAAGGCCCTGGGGAGGGCAGGCGGGAATCGTGTGCAGCATGGTGCAGTCCTGCTTCTTCCCGCAGAGGCCCCTGGGGCTTCCTGCGCCTTCCTACTCACTGCTTGCGGCTGTGGCAGGGTGACTTGAGAGGTGATGGGGTTCTGCAGACCTCAGCTGAGGCTGGGTCTTCGGCGTTTGGACTTGGGGGTCATGGGGTCGGGGCCACATGACCTGAGTTTCTGCAGGCACTGGCTTGGGGCAGGAGGGTGTGGGGTGGAGAGGGGTGGGCATAGGCTCCCGGCTGCCCTGACTGTGACATCTTTCCCTGAGGCCAGGTGAAGAAAATGGGCGAGCTCGGGCTTCTGGCCATGGACGTCCCCACTGAGCTAGGCGGTGCCGGCCTCGATTACCTGGCCTACGCCATTGCCATGGAAGAGATCAGCCGGGGCTGTGCCTCCACCGGAGTCATCATGAGTGTCAACAATGTGAGTCCACCTCCCTGGCGCCCGGGACACGCAGTTGGGCTTGGCTCTCCAGCCACGGGTCCCGACGTCCCTGGACCCAGAAGCCAGGCCTCGGTTCCCAGCCCCTGACCACCTCTGGACTTGGCCCTTTGGAGAACAGGCCTTGGGGTGGGTCGCCAGCAGCAGGGAGGCCCGGGCTTGAAGGCCTCCAACTGCTCCTCTGTCCCACAGTCTCTCTACCTGGGTCCCATCCTCAAGTTTGGCACCAAAGAGCAGAAGGCACAGTGGATCACTCCTTTCACCAGCGGCGACAAAATTGGCTGCTTTGCCCTCAGTGAACCAGGTACCACAGTGGGATGGTGGCCCTGCCCGGTGCCCTCTGCTCAGAAGCCTTCTGGGCAGAGGTAGGAGCTGTAGCCTGTGCTGATTTCAGCGGCGCTTTGTTTCCCGAGGCTGGAGGCTGGGCTTTCCGGGAGAGCGGTCTTGAGCTCTGGAGCTAAGGGGCATGCAGTAGCCTCAGCTGAGCTGGGGGGGTGGACATTTGCTTTGGGGTCCCTTTAGCTTCTGCAGGGGAGCCCCCACGCCCTCTCTCTCAGACCAGTCCCGGGAGCTGCTTGCTGGTATAGCCCTGGAGCCCCGGCCACAGCGTCCTCGGGCTTGCTGGCCGGGGGGTGGAAGTGTCCTCTGCTGAGCTGGTGGCAGTACCCTGCGGGGTGTTGGAGGGGTGCTGGACTCTTGTGTGTGGGGCAGGGAATGGCAGCGACGCGGGAGCCGCCTCCACCACTGCGCGGGCAGAGGGCGACTCGTGGGTCCTGAATGGCACCAAAGCCTGGATCACCAACTCCTGGGAGGCCTCAGCCACCGTGGTCTTTGCCAGCACAGACAGAGCCTTGCAGAACAAGGTGGGGACACTGGAGAGGGTCACTGAGGTCTCCGCTGCGTCATTTCACAGGTTGTGGGGATCTTGCCCGTGGAGCTGTTCCTGCTCCGGGGCACCTTGGGGCTGTCCCTTTCCACCCCTGGCTGGCCTGCCATTGATTGGCATCTTCCCCGGAGGAGCCAACAGAGGGCATCGCCTCCCGGGACTCTGAGACAGGTGGTGGGTAGGGACTGGAGTGTGTCTGGCGTGTTTGGTAGGGTGTGGCTGAGGGCACACCTTCCTGTCCTTGGCAGCCTCTAAAATAGTCTTGGGCTCTTTCAGGGCATCAGTGCCTTCCTGGTTCCCATGCCAACGCCTGGGCTTACGCTGGGGAAGAAGGAAGACAAGCTGGGCATCCGGGCCTCATCCACGGCCAACCTCATCTTTGAGGACTGCCGCATCCCCAAGGACAATCTGCTGGGGGAGCCAGGGATGGGTTTCAAGATAGCCATGGTGAGCTGGGCAGTGGGGGCGGGCCCCGGGAGGAGGTCAGCGGATCCAGCTGGCCAGCCACTCACCCTGGTGCTCCCCACAGCAAACTCTGGACATGGGCCGCATTGGCATCGCCTCCCAGGCTCTGGGCATCGCCCAGGCTGCCCTTGATTGTGCTGTGACCTATGCTGAGAATCGCAGGGCCTTTGGGGCACCCCTCACCAAGCTCCAGAGCATCCAGGTAATGGGGTGGGGTCTCCAGATGAGCTTTCACTGCTCCCACGTCCTCCTCCCTCCTTTCTGTCCTTGGCGGCGGGAGGGGCAGCTGCTGACAGGTGGATGCGGCTGGGTTGTTGCAGTTCAAGCTGGCAGACATGGCCTTGGCCCTGGAGAGTGCCCGGCTGCTGACGTGGCGCGCCGCTGTCTTGAAGGACAAGAAGAAGCCGTTCATCAAGGTGCCTTCAGGGTGTGGTCTCCCCAGGCATGGTCTGGGTGGGGGCTCAGCTCTTTGGATTTGGAGTGTTTTGCTCCACGAGGAAGCTCCCCCTGCTACGGAGCCTTGTACTGGGGTGCCCCGCTCAAGGTAAGGCTTCTGACTCCACCATCCCCTGTGATTAGGAGGCGGCAATGGCCAAGCTGGCTGCATCAGAGGCTGCAACTGCCATCAGCCACCAGGTGAGTGTCCCCGCTGCCTGGATGTGCTGCCTCGGCGAGACCCCAAGAGTTGAGTAGAGTGAGGGTGCACTCTGCCCTCATCTTCCTGTGGGTGACGTCTTCTCCTGTCTGAGCCCCGGCTTTCTGCCTTAGGCCATCCAGATCCTCGGTGGCATGGGCTACGTGACGGAGATGCCAGCTGAGCGGCACTACCGTGACGCCCGCATCACCGAGATTTACGAAGGCACCAGTGAAATCCAGAGGCTGGTGATCGCTGGGCACCTGCTCAAGAGTTACCGGAGCTGACCTCCTCTGGGCGCCGGCCTGCACCCCATCTAGGAGCTGGGCTGGCAAGAGGATCGTGGGAAAGGGGACAGGAGCCTCGTGACCTTAACCCTGACTCCCAGTCAGAGACGGGGCGGACAGCGGAGGGCCATGCCGCCTCTGCTAGGACCACCCGCCCTTGGTCGCCTGGTCTGGACTGGCTGGAAGGGTCGCTCTGTGCCCTCACCTCTTCCCGCCTGGACCAGTGCCTGGGAGGAGGCTCAGGGAGGGGCTGTCCTCTGTGCCAGGGACACGGTCTTCTGCTCAGTCCTTGACGTGGCTCCCTTTCCACGACTGTGCCTTATTTTCTTCATCAGCTTGGAGGCCGGGCCGGGCTAAGTGGTCAGGTGGGGGCTCCCCAGTTCTGTTCTTTTGGGCCCTGAGGTCAGGGGTCAAAGGAATGGGTGGGGCCAGAAGGGCCAGGCCCTAAAGTAGTGACAGTTTTCAGCCCCAGGGGACCCTAGTATTGGGAAGGCTCTGGGCCTTTGTCTTTCTGGGAGCTTCCTGAACCTTATCTTTGTCCAGTACAATTTTAGCAGGTGGTCCGATGGGGCGGAACTGCCTGTAATAAAGAATACCTGTGTCCTGAGCGGCCTAGTCTCTGCCTGCCGGGTGCTGCTGTGGGGGAGGGAAGCCGATCCAGAGCCGGAGGCAGTGAGCAGGCAGGCCTGGCAGGTTGGGCCTACAAGCAGGAGGGAGGAGGTGGATGGGCTGGGGGAAGGGAAAGGTGGGAGCAAAGGTAAGTGGTTCTAGATGCCCATTTTGCTTGCTTTTTGAATGCTGACTGGGCCAACAGGGGGTCTGCCAGAGAGAGGGTCCCAGAGTAGCTTTGGGTCAAGGTCCCGGCCCAGGCCCTTGACCCCTTGGAACCAGGAGCGAAGCAGCAGGAAGAGAAGCCTGGCAAAGGCACTGCAGGGGTGGTGGGTACAGCCTCCGCAGAGCAGGAAGGGCAGAGCAGCTGGCTTGTCTTACTTAGTTTTGAGTTTTCCGAAGGGAAGGGAGGAAGGAGACGTGACCCATTTGGAGCCACTCCAAGTGGGCGTCGGGCGACGTGGGCCATGGCCCTGTGGCGTCGCCTCTCTGCCCCACCAAGGAAGCAGCGGGGGGATTGGCCTGCTCTGGCTTGTGGGGGTGGGGTGGGGTGTGTAGGCTGAGGCCCAGGGCAGCTCGTGGCCAGAGCCAAGGCTCCCACACGAGGGCCCAATTTGGTGGTTGGGGCACACGTGCTGCTGCTCATGGCGCTTCTGTTGGAGCCGCACCTGGTGTGGGGGGAGGGCAGAGATGTGTCCCTCGGGCGCCTGCGCGGGGTGGTGAGCTAATCCCATGCACCTGGTACCTGCGAGGAAGCTGCTTCCTGCGCACTTAGCGCTTGGGGTCTGACGGAGACCTCTGCTTTTCTCCTGTTCCAGGTAAGCCCTGGAGGGTCTTGCCTCCTACCTCTCGCCTTCTGTGACTCCTGGAATTGCCAAGGCCTAGCCTGGGCTCAGGCGCAAGCTGAGGGAGGGGGAGCGGGGTAGGAGTCAAGGCTTTGACCCCTGCACGGCCAAGTTTGTTTTGAGTTCTGCTGCCTCCCCCCACCTGGGAGGCAGATCAAGGTCCTGCCCCACCGAGTTGCTGACCCCTGACCCAAAAAGTGGGAAGGGGGTATTGAGCGGCCACAGGCCCTCTCTAGTGAGGTAGTCGGGCTCCTGGCCAGGGTGAGCACAGGTGGTGGTGGGGGAGGGAGTTGAAGTGGGTTTTTTTGGATTTTGGGGGGTCTTGTGGAGGGTGAGGGGCTTCAAATTCTGAGGGAAGAGAGCCCAAGTGGCCCGCTCCCAGGCCGGGACAGCCTTGAGCCAGGCCCAGAGGGCTGCAGGCCCACCTGCTCTTCCTGCTGGAAAGCGTCCAGGCCTCAAGGGCCAACGCCTGTCAACTAGAGCTGCTCTGCCCGCACCAGGGCAAAGGGCAGGCGGTGGAGTCAGCCCAGGCCAAGATGCTGGCTGTCTTCCCTGGTTCCGCACCAGGCCGTGCAGTCCCGCACTGCATGGATGAAGGGCCTGGGCCCCGATCCAAGGCCCGTCTGCTCCAGTGTTGGCCTCACTGGGAGTCCACCCTGCGGGCCCACGGAGCACAAACCCTGGGCTTTGACCTGGAGCAGGCCTGTTAGCGGACCCTCCTCTGACTGGCAACTATTCGCTGAATTGGACCCTTGGGTGCATTTGAAGCAGAACTCTGTGCTAGTGGTTTGCAGATTTCACATCCTTTGTGTCTGAATACCCCAGGGTGTATTACCTAAGGACCTAAGGACCGTGGCTTAAGTGGCTTAACTTGCAACAGGAGTGTCACCAGAGCGGGGGGAAGGCCATGAGGCAGTGACCTCTCTGCCTACGGGCCTTTTGGCCAGCCGGTGGTCTCAGGGCAACTTGGGCCGGGGCCTGGGGTCCTGCCTTACATTTCTAGCGAGACTCATCGTCACTGGGGCAGTTGCTCAGGTCGAAGTGGTTTTCCAGGACATGGCACTTCTTTTTTATTTTTTTATTTTATTTTTTTAAGATTTATTTATTTATACAAGCACTGGGTACAGTCAGAAGCGCGGGAGGGCGAGAGAATGCACCAGAGCCAGAGTGGGGACCGGAACAGGCAGACTGATGAAATACACTGCTGAGGGGAGCAGCGAGCGGCAGGAGAGGTCTGTGCGTCAAGGACATGTCACTTGAAGTGTGGGGCCGGGTGGCCCTGCAGGCTTCCCTCGGTGGCTGGCAGGATGGCCGCCTCGCCTGTTTTTGGCAGCGATGGTGTGAGGTCCCTCTTTCATTGCTGACCTCCATCATTCCTGTTCTGTATTTTTTTTTCTTTTTAAGATTTATTTATTTATTTATACAGCACTGGGGACAGTCAGAAGCGCGGGAGGGTGAGAGAATTCGCCAGAGCGGGGAACAGAACAGGCAGACTGATGAAATACACTGCTGAGGGGAGCAGCGGGCGGCAGGAGAGGTCTGTGCGCCATGTGGGACCCTTGCCTGGCGGCCCGGGGACCGAACTGGCGCTGCAGAGGCTGTGGGCAGCTTTGCAGCCCCGCTCTGAACGGCTGCGCCACCAGGGGAGGCCCTGTTCTGTGTTTTTCTTACTCTGAGGTCGATCAACAGTTCAGTCTTCCTCAGGACCAGCTTTCGCTCTATTGACAGTTTTGTGTTTTTTAAAAGTAATTTTATTAGATAATAAAATTGTTTTCTACTTTTTAAAATTGGCTGTTCTTTGTCTAATTTCCTGGGATTCGTTGATTTTTCAGTCTTTTTTCAGTCATTTTTCTGAAAAGCGAATGTAAAGTTATGTGTTTCTCTAGGCAGGGTTTAGCTTAATTCAACAGATTGTTTTCTCATTATCAGTTTTCTGAGTTCTGTTGTCCTTTCTCCTGAGATTTACCAGTTACTTAGAAGAGCATTATTTCATTAACATGGGGTTTTCCTTGGTATTTTTGTTACCGATTTTTAAGGAATTTGGCAAAATACTCATAACAAAAATTTTCCCCCTTTAACCTTTTTTATGAAAAAATGAACACTTTGGTGGCATTTAATACATTGATAATGTGGGACAACCATCTCCACTATCTAGTTCTAGCTTTTTTTTTTTTTTTAAAGATTTATTTATTCATGCATACAAGAACCGGGGTACAGGCCAGATGTGCGGGAGGGTGAGAGGATTCACCAGAGACAGCGGGGAACAGAACAGGCAGACTGACCGAAATACACTACTGAGGGGAGCAGCGCCATGTGGGATTCTCGCCGGCGGGCCAGGATCAAACCCGCGCTGCAGAGGCTGCAGACAGCCTCACAGCGCTGTGCTTAACCGCCTGTGCCACCAGGGAGGCCCTAGTTCTAGGTATTTTCATCAGTTTTCAAAAGAAAACCCCATATTCACTGTTAGTGATTTTTTTCCTTAATTGCACTGTGGTCTTGTTACAGGGCACCCCCGATAGAGAACGGGTTGCCTGACTGTGGGTCCTCACCCGCGCGCTTCAAGGGGACTTACTAACGCTAGACTGCAGACACACGCAAAAGGTTGATAAAAGGTTTATTTACAAGGGAAGGGGAGATGGGGAAATGAATAACTCGGGGAGAAAAAGAGGAAGATAAGTTCGGAAATGCGTCCTACCCGTTCCGCTGACCTGGAATCCCAGTGACCCTCCGAGCTGGCAAAAACCTGGCCCGCCTCGTGGCCAAGAGGGCGACCCCGGCCCCATGGCCAGTTCAGTACTCAAACCCAGAGCCTCGTTGCTTAACTCTGCCCTCAGGTCCTGGTGACCTTCCCTTTGGGGATCATGGGATGTGTAGTTCCCAGTGTCGTGGGGGTGGAGTCCACAAAGCCTGTGTGGAGTTTGCTCAGGACATCCTTTCCCCCTAACAGTCTCAGAACATTTTCTAAATTATTTAGTTTCTTTGAAATTGTTGCTATTTGTTTCATGGTCTTAAGTCACCTTTTTTTTTTTTTTTTTTTTTTTTTTGGTGGGACCCTCGCGGGCGGCTGGGGATCGAACCGGTGCTGCAGAGGCTACGGCAGCTTCGCAGCCCAGTGCTCAACCGCTGCGCCACCAGGGGAGGGTCTTAAGTCACTTTTTGTAAACACCAAACATCGTTTTAGAGGCTTCCCCCCAGGTTGGCGCACATAGCGGGTTTATTAAAACTTTGCACCCCGCTGTCCCCTCTCAGGGGACATGGGAATTCTAGCATATCACTCGGATGTCCCTCTCAGGGGACATGGCAATTTATTAGTGATTACGGGGAATTGAGTTATTTCAACGCAACTTTTTGAGACATACATGTTTCCCCGAAGTTTTATTTTATCTGGAAATGGCACAAGAAATTAAATCAAAATATCGTGAAATTACTAAGATATATACAAGAAATGTCAGCGGGTTTTGTGTGGGACGCGATCGTGAGATGCCTGCTCACGGCGGTCCCAGCACTTCGCGAGATGCCACTTGAAAGGAGCGACAAGGGGAGTTTGTAGAAGAAAGGTTGGTTTTCGAACATAGCGCGCTCTGTATAGGAGATATACAGTTACAAATAAACAAGTCTACATCTGGAGGAAAAGATTTTCAAAGCTGAGCTCATTTTGGTTTGAAGCTTCGAGCAGTGCGCATAGATCTAACGAGCAGAAAATGGGAAAAGTGATTCTTTTCTTAGTGAATAAATTGTTTGGTGAAAGCTATTTTGGTAAATATCATCTTGTCAGTAATAACAATTAGAAATTTTCAACCCATGCATCATATTTTTTATTAGACCAATGGCAAAGCGTCCAACCACGAATGAGTCTCATGACCCAAGTAGTAGTGAAGATGAGCTCGGGACAGGCCCTACCCAGACCTGTCAGACATGCACTAACCAGCCTGCAGTGCATATTGGGGATGTTACAAAACTTACCATACTGTACAAAATTATAAACAATAGAATATTTTTTTTTTGCAAATATACATTCCTCGATGTCACCCAATTCATATAAGTCCAATATCATTATAATACGTTACTTGGTTCCAAAATTATACTAAATAATACGAGGGTCTGTAAATGCACGTTTCCGCCTCAAAGTAGCGTCGAGCACCTGGTAGCCGATGTCCAGAATGGTTCGGAGTGCAAAGGGTTAACATTGTTGGCTGCCTGGAGACTCTTGTAGATCTAGTCCACAGTTGGGGCGTTTCCAGCTTTTCACTGTTAGAAACCATGATGTAGGGAATGTTCTAGAATGTGCCTGCTTGTTCATATGTGAGAGTTCCTGAGCGTTTAAGAAGTGGGCTTCCTCGGACCCGGGCTGTCCCTTCAGCTTCGCCGGGTACTGCCCAGCGGACCCTCCACAGCGGCTGGGTTGTCCCCCAGCCCCGTTAGGGGGCACGAGTGTCGCCCCTGGGTCCCGTCAGACTCTGCACCTTTTCATCACCTGACTGATTTTCAGGTGCATCTCCAGGTTGCTGGAGAACTTGAACATCTTCTCACGTGTGTTCGCTGCTCTGCCGTGAATTGCTGCTTCGGTCCTTTGTCTCTCCTGTGGCTTGTTCCTTTTGCCCTCCCGGGGCTGTGGCCGCTGTGGGCCAGGGGCGTTCGCCCCGCAGATGCGGGGTGTGCTCAGGACGCCCGTCATTTGCTGGGCAGTAGCGAGAAGACTCGACAGCGTGTGTTTTACTTTTTAAAAAGGTTTCACATTTGAATTCCACTTTTGAACTTGAAAAAACTGTGTCAGGACTCTTGCCTGGGCTCCACAAACATCTTTTAAACTTCATTTTTTACTTTTTTTTCCTCTTAAAAGGACAGGCTTGCTAGGAAAAGGAGAAAGGGAAAAAGAGAGGCACCTGCACAGGCAGTGGGGGTCCAGCGAAGGGCGCCTCTACAAGCAGCTACCCCCAGGTCTCGCGGTGACAGTGACTTCCCCCGGCGGGGGGTGGTTAGGGTGCACCGTCCACACCCACAAAACCCCATTTATGCCCCCCACCCATGGAATGTATTCTGTTTTATATGGCTTCCTTTTTTCACTTCACATTTTCCCACGTCAGTGCATTTGAACAGCTCTCGCTCTAGCTGACTTTAAGCGCCAGCTGTAGGGCTGTGCCTCCTGCCACTCCTGCAGCCCAGCACGCTGGCGGCCCCTATTTCCCAGGTCTCCCCAACACGACGCCTTTACTGGACATCTCATTTCCTTTCTTTTTAAAAAGATTGATTTATGCATACAAGAGCTGGGGTACAGGCCAGAGGTGTGGGGGGTGAGAGGACTCACCAGAGACAGTGGGGAGCAGAACAGGCAGACTGACTGACATACACTGCTGAGGGGAGCAGCGGGCGAGACAGGAGAGGTCTCTGCGCTCAGACCCACGCTGCAGAGGCTGCGGACAGCCTCCCAGGGCGGCGCTCAGCCGCCCGCATCAGCAGGGAGGCCTACTCTCACTCGACTTTGATTGGAGAACTTAACCCGTTTGTATCTATTGTAACTTTTTGTATTTGGACTTATTTCTGCCATCTTATATTTTCCCCCTTCTTTTTCTGTCTTCTGCCTTTGATAACATTTTTACAAATTTTCTCCTCTTGATTTTTGAATTCATGCACTCTAATTTTATTCATCTGCTGGTTACTTATAAATTAGAACAGCACTTTTGTTAGCTATTTCCTCTTAATTTATTTCACATACCTTTTTCCCAGGACAGGAAAAGAGCCTTAGCATTCTCTCATCTTCTGGCCTCCCCTCCCCTCCCCGCTCAGCCTTGTCTGTAACGTGTGTCTGGGCTCAGTTTTTTCTGATTCCTCTTCCTGGCCCCACCTTCCTCCTCAGCCCCCTTTCTTGCTCCCCTCAGTCACAGTGAACTGCCAAGGTATTGTCTTGACCTTATCTCCCACACACTTCACTGCCAGTATGATTTGTCTTCTTTTTAAAAAAAAAGATTTATTTATGCACACAAGAGCTGGGGCACAGGCCTGAGATGCGGGGGGTGAGAGGATCCATCAGAGACAGAGTGGGGAGCAGAACAGGCAAATTGACTGAAATACACTGCTGAGGGGAGCAGCGGGCGAGTCAGGAGAGGTCTTCTGCGCCATGTGTGCAGCTCCCTGGCCAAGGATTGAACTCGTGCTGCAGTGGCTGTGGACAGCTTCATAGTGCTGAGAACTCCTTGCGCCACCAGGGAGGCCCTAAACCATTAATAATGTAATTATTGATGTGTTTGGATTTTTGTTGGTCACTTTGCTATTTGATTCCTATTTGCCAATCTGTGTTTTGTTTTTTTTGGTATTCCTTCCCAGCCTTCTTTAATCAAATTTTTTTTTTTATAATTTAAAAATTTTTTTTTTTTATAGAGGCAGGTTTTATTTATTTATTTGTTTGTTTGTTTGTTTGTTTATACAAGCACTGGGTACAGTCAGAAGCGCGGGAGGGTGAGAGAATTCACCAGAGCCAGAGCGGGGAGCAGAGCAGGCAGAAGGACCGAAGCACACTGCTGAGGGGAGCAGCGGGCGGCAGGAGAGGTCTGCGCGCCACGTGGGACCCTCCTCCGGTGGCCGGGGAGCAGCCGGGGATCGAACCGGCGCCGCAGAGGCGCTGCAGAGGCCGCGGGCAGCCTCGCAACCCAGCGCTCAACCGCTGCACCACCGGGGAAGCCCTTTAAATTTTTTTTTTAAAGATTTATTTATTTATACAGGCACTGGGTACAGTCAGAAGCGCGGGAGGGTGAGAGAATTCACCAGAGCCAGAGCGGGGAGCAGAGCAGGCAGAAGGACCGAAGCACACTGCTGAGGGGAGCAGCGGGCGGCAGGAGAGGTCTGCGCGCCATGTGGGACCCTCCTCCTGTGGCCGGGGAGCAGCCGGGAATCAAACCGGCGTTGCAGAGGCTGCGGGCAGCTTCGCAACCCAGCGCTCAAACGCTGCGCCACGGGGGAGACCCAATAACCACTAATCTTTCTGTCTGTATGAATTTGCCCGTTTTTGACATTTCATATAAGTGATATATATCAAGTAGCTTTTTCTTTAGCTTCTTTCACTTGGCATAATGTTTTCAAAGTCCATCCATGTTGCAGCATGTATTAGCAGTTTATTCCTTTTTATTATTTTTTATTTTTTAAAGATTTATTTATTTATATAAGAACTGGGGTACAGGTCAGAGGTGCGGGAGGGCGAGAGAATTCACCAGAGAGTGGGGAGCAGAACAGGCAGAAGGACCGAAGACACAGCTTCACAGTGCAGCACTCAACCTGTGTCCCTTTATTTTTTTCAAAATATATTCATGCATACAAGAGCTGGGGCACAGGCCAGAGATGCAGGGGGTGAGAGGATTCACCAGAGGCAGAGTGGGGAACAGAACAGGCAGACTGACGAAATACACTGCTGAGGGGAGCAGCGGGCGAGTCAGGAGAGGTCTGCTGCGCCATGTGGGTTGCTCCCTGGTGGGCCGGGGATCAAACTTGTGCTGCAGAGGTTTCAGATTGCTTCACAGTGCGGTGTTGCTACCCTTGCGCCACCAGGGAGGCCCAGTTTTTTCCTTTTTATTGCCAAATAATATTCCATTGCAGGGACACTCATGTTGTTTATTAACCAGCTGATGGACAATTTTTGCTTCTGGCTACTATGAATAATGCTGCTCTGAATGGTCATGTTCACGTTTGTGTGGCTATACATTTTTTTTTTAAAGATTTATTTATACAAGCACTGGGTACAGTCAGAAGCGTGGGAGGTGAGAGAATTCACCAGAGCCAGAGCGGGGAGCAGAGCAGGCAGAAGGACCGAAGTACACTGCTGAGGGGAGCAGCGGGCGGCAGGAGAGGTCTGAGCGCCATGTGGGACCCTCGCCGGCGGCCAGTGATCGAACCGGCGCTGCCGAGGCTGCAAGCAGCTTCGCAACCCAGTGCTCAAACGCTGCGCCAGCGGGGAGGCCTGGATATACAGTTTTTAATTCTCTTGTTTATATAACCATGAGTGGCCTTACTGGGGACATATGGTAATTCTGTTTTACTTTTTTGTGCAAGTGCCCAGCTTTTTCTAAAGCAGTTATACCTTTTTTTTTTTTTAAGATTTATTTATTTATTTATACAAGCACAGGGTACAGTCAGAAGCGGGGGAGGGTGAGAGAATTCACCAGAGCCAGAGTGGGGAGCAGAGCAGGCAGAAGGACCGAAGTACACTGCTGAGGGGAGCAGCGGGCGGCAGGAGAGGTCTGCGCGCCATGTGGGACCTTCCTCCTGTGGCCGGGGAGCAGCCGGGGATCGAACCGGCGCTGCAGAGGCTGCAGGCAGCTTCGCAACCCTGCGCTCAACCGCTGCGGCACCGGGGAGGCCCAGCAGTTATACCATTTCTAACAGTTACACCATTTTATAACACACTAGCATTGTATGAGGGTTCCACTTTTTCTACATCCTTGCTAACTCACTATTTTCTTTTTCCCCCCCAAATTATATTTCCCCCCAAATCATCTTTGTGCAGTGTGATATGTTGTAGCTTTGGCTTGCATTTCTCTGATGACTAATTGTGCTAAGCATCTTTTCATTAATTTATTGGCCACATGTGTCTTGGAGAAATGTCTATTCAAATCTTTTGCTCCTTTCAATATTATCTGTTTTTATTGTTGAATTGTAAGGGTTCTTTATATATTCTGGATGGTAAATCCTTATCAGATAGGACTTGCAAATAATCCCTCCCATTGTTTGGACCTTTTACTGTCTTGGTTTGGTCCTTTAAAGCACAAGTGTTTTAAATTTTGATGGCATCCGATTATCTAGTTTATCCTTTTTGTTGCACTTCAGGTGGGTATCTGTGAACACATCTTAGAAATCTGAACATGTCTTTTATGACCCATCCTTAGAAATCACACATCATTTCATATTCTGGTGGCCACATGGACCAAACCTGATATAATGCAGGGGCGGGGCGGGGTGGGGGGCGCACACAGAACACAAATACCAGGAGGGAAGGGTCACTGGAGGCCGCTTTGAAATGATCGGCTCGGTTAGCTTAGTACTTCCTGTGCATCTGATTGCGGTTTGCTGCCATCTCCCTTGAACTGAAGAATCTTTTACTAATTCTTGTCGTGTCAGCCTGCTGCTGCTGAGGCCTCTGTCATTGTTGATGTGAAAGTGTGACTATTTCAGAAGGTGTAGAATCGGGGCTGACATGTTTCACTTCCATACCCTTAAAGGGCCCATGGTTTCTGATGAGGACTCTGCAGGAATTTATAGGACCGTATCGCTCATTGTTCCCCTCTGCAATAGTTTTTATTTTGTTGCTCTCAAAAAGGTTTATTCACTTGTCTTAAGCTTCTGGAAGTTTGACTTTGAAGCCCTGGGTATGTGGTATTTTTTAAATTCTGCTTGGGTTTTGCTGTACTTCTCGAACCTTTTCCAAATTTGGCTATTTTTTTTTTTAAAAGATTTATTTTGATTTACTTACCCCAGAAGAACTGGGGTGCAGGCCAGAGGTGGGGGGGTGAGAGGATTCACCAGCGATAGAGTGGGGAGCAGAACAGGCAGATCCACTGAAATACACTGCTGAGGGGAGCAGCGGGGAGACTTGGCCGCAGTAGCTGGCAGTAGCTTGACAGTGCTGAGACTTTAACCCCTGCGCCACCAGGGAGGACTGGCCTGTTGTTTTAATAGCAGCAGCAGGGGGTTCACTTCAATTCTGAGACCTGGGGGCTTTCCTCCAAGGGAGTCTACTTGTTGGGTCCTGGGTCCTCAGTCTGCTGGTTTGTGCAGGGTGTGACCCTCTCTCTGAGTGTGGCCCAGGTTGCTGCAGCGTCACTGGGCGTCTCCTGCGTGCCCCTCTGGTCAGCACCGGGTCCAGGCAGCCAGGACTCTGTCCTGCCTCCTAGTAGGGTGGGTGGTTCCCTACACTCCACAGGTTGCTGTTTGCAAAGTCATTCCCTCTTCACAGAAACTTCCCCGCCTCTGTGCAAGGCAAAGGCAAAGCCTGGCTCTGATTATGCTGTGGGAGACTCAGCACTGAGTTTAGGCTCTGGAAGCAGGAAGACCTGGGGCAAATAAGCTGACCTTGAAACTCAGCCCCCTGGCCTGAGTGTCTGAACTGTGAGGTTTTGTTAAAAATCTGAATATGCGTAGAGAAGGCCAGGACAGACTCTTGCTGCGGGTCTTATTTGCCGTAGGCAGTGATGCATTTACAGTGTTCTGGAACTCGAGAACGTCTTGGAGCATCACGGGCTGTGGAATGTGTTTTCTGCAGAGGCGGCCTGCGCCATCCGTAGTGGGAAGGAAGTGCAGTGGTCGGGGTCAGCAGGCGGCGCTCCCAGGGGCTCTGCGCGCTCCTCCGTGAAAGGCCCAAGGTAGCAGCCGCCGCCCCCAGGAGCTGAGCCGGGTGGCCGAGCATCCCGAGCATCCGGAGCGGCTGCTCCCGCTCTTGATCTGAGCCCGTCCCAGCTCCCTGGCTCCTGGGTGTGGACTTGCTCCCGCTTCCCTTGCTAGGCCTGGCGGTCGTCCCCCCCGCCGCGCTGTCCAGAGAAGCGCTGGGGCGCCGAGGACAGAGGCCGGGCTTCCAGGCTAACCAGGGCGTTCACTCCTCCGCTCAGCTGGGATTAGGCCCCACCAGCCCATGAGTCTAGCTACCTCGGGGCCTCTCCCCGCGCGGGGACCCCTCGGCCTGCAGGCTGCGGTGACGCGGCCGTCTCTGCTGAATCCTCGGGGGGGGGGGGCGGGTGTGGGGGGGTTTGAAAGCCTGGACGAGGACGCAGGCGCCCCTCACCCCTCAGAACTGGCAAGAGGCCGTCTTCATGCTTGGGATAAGGCCCCTCCATCCGCACCCCGCGAGGAAAGGGCGGCTCTGAGGGGCTCCCCCGCCCTCGGGCGGCGCAGCCTGCGGGGCTCAGGGCGGAGGCGCCTCACGCAGCACAGGCGGGAGCCGGGGTCTCCCTCCCTGCGGGGTCGCGCTGCGTCTCCCCATCTCTCCGCTTGCGAGTCCCGGTTCCAGCGTGCGCTGTTCTCTAAAGCGGCTCCGCTCGTCCCCGCCGCGTCTTCAGCCGCGACGGCCGGTGGCGCCGGCGAGGGCCGGGCGGGCGCGCGCTCCGCGGCGTCGGCGGGGGAGGCCTCGAGGGCTGGGGAGCCCGACGGCGCGGGGGCGGGTAGGGGGGTGACCCTGGGGGAGGCGCGCGGCTCCCTCCGGCCGGCACTGCCGCGCCCCTGCAGGGCCCAGGGCGCCCCTGCGGACCCCGCGCTGCGGCCACTAGCGGGTCTTGAACCTTCTGAAATGGGGGTTCCGCGGAAGCCTGCGCGGGGGCGCCGCTGCACACCTGGGGCAAACCCCAACCGTCGAGTCACCCCACCGTGACCCGTGAGAGGAAATCTGCTTCCCCTGAGGGAAGGGCTCCACCGCAAAGCCTGGGCGCCAGTGTGTGTGCCTGCGACACCCCAAAAATCTAGGCAAGCAGAGCAAACTCGCACTAGAAGGCTGAGGGGCAACCTGCGCGGAGCGGGCCTTTGGCGGCGGACGCGCACTCGGGGGGGCCCCCAGCGCCGCCCCGTCCTCCGCGCGGGGTGCCAGCTCGGGTGCCGGCTGGGGGGCCGCAGCCCACGCCAGGCAGTGCCCCCAGCGCCAGCCTCGAGCCTGGTTCCTTGCCCGACGGGCTCCATCCCGCCGTCCTTGGCTCCGAGAAGCCCCGGACAGGGTCAGGCTACCCGAGGGCCGCGCGGGCTGCTTTTCCAGGCGCTGCTGGGCCGGGCCGGGCCTCGGAACCGCAGCAGCCGAGGCGCCAGAACCGCAGCGCAGGGAGCCCTGAACAGCGCCGGGTCTGCGGGATGAGAGCCGGAGCCCGGGCCGCAGGTTCAAGTCCCCGCCACCCGCCGCGCTCAGGAGACGAGCCTGCGGGGGCGGCTGAGGGACACCCCCGCCTCTGCCGGCGCCCCGGGCGCGGGTCACGTGCCGGCCACGCCTGCCGCCTGGGGGGGGCCTGGGGGGGTGTCACCCCAGCCCTGGCCGGCCCGCGGCCTGCCCTCCCCTGGCGTGCCCGGGGCCCCCACGGGCCGCGGGCGCAGGCCTCCCGGGCGGGGGCGGGGCGGGCGTGCAGGGAGAAGCGCGGCCTGGGCGGGGCTGCGCGTGGGCGCCGAGGCTCCCGGCCCGAGCGCGGGGTGCAGCCCGGTGCGAGCTCTGCAGGCGGCGCGGGAATGAGAGACTTTTCTGGTAACAAAACCTCTCACCTGGCTCGTCCCTGCCGGAGGGGGACGAGCCGCGCGAGGGCGGGCGGTGTGAGGAGCTGCTGCCTCGAGCGAGCCTGTGGGGCGTCGCCAGAGAATCGTGATTCGGCGACCGCGGGCCGCACGCACCGCACCGGGAGGCCGGAGGGCGGGTCGCGGCCCAGGCCCCGCTCCCCGGCCCTGACGCGGCGGGGGAAGCTCGCGAGAGGCGCTGGGCAGACGCAGGCTGCTTCCAGCACTTCATTGTTGGCCACGCGGAGCTCCCTGCCCCACCTCAGGGCCCTTGTTCCATGCGGCAGCAACTTACCCGGTTAACCAAGGACGGAGCAGGCAGCGTCTCCCCTTCCCAGCCTCCCAGTTTTGGTGTGAGCGACTCACTCAGACCAGGCTTGGCTGTGAGGAGGAGCGCGCTGGGCTCTGGACCAGGTTTGCTGCCAAAGCTTCATTAGCTCAACTTGGAAAGGAAAAAGCCACTGTGAGTAAGAGTCACCCCTCAGCTGCTGCCCAGCGGTGGGGGAAAGACTCAGCCCAGTGAGAAGGGGGAGGGTGCACGCGGGAACGCTGTGCACACCGAGAAGGTGACTTAATGGCTACAGGAAGCCCAGACCCAGAGCCTGTGAGGAACCAGAAGACACCATTCGTCTGTCGGGCAGCAAGGAGGGGAAGGGGGGAAGACTCAGGGCTTCTAAAGCATGGACCTGAATGCCCCTTCACCCCACTTTCAGAGCTGAGTCTAGTTTGGTGGTGCAGGTCAAAATGAAAGGAGGGCCTTCCTGGGGGCACAGCAGGTTGAGCACAGCGCAGTGAAGCTGTCCGCAGCCTCTGCAGTGTGGGTTCGATCCCCGGCTGGCCAGGGAGATCCCACATGGCACAGCAGACCTCTCCCGTCTCGCCCGCTGCTCCCCTCAGCAGTGTATTACGTCAGTCTGCCTGTTCTGTTCCCCGCTCTGTCTATGGTGAATCCTCTCACCCTCTCGCGCCTCTGGCCTGTACCCTGGTTCTTATATGAAAATAATCTTCAGGGCCTCCCCAGTGGTGCAGCAGTTGAGCGCTGGGTTGCGAAGCTGCCCGCAGCCTCTGCAGGGGCCGGTTTGATCCCCAGCTGCCAGCGAGGGTCCCACATGGCGCGCAGACCTCTCCTGCCGCCCGCTGCTCCCCTCAGCAGTGTACTTCGGTCCTTCTGCCTGCTCTGCTCCCCGCTCTGGCTCTGGTGAATTGTCTCACCCTCTGCGCTTCTGACTGTACCCAGTGCTTGTATAAATAATCTAAAAAAAAAATCTTTAAAAAAATAAAAAATAAATCTTAAAAAAGGAACATTTCAATCCCTCTGCTCAGGTCTTGAGGGCTCTGAAGACTGGCACCTGCCATCCCAAGCACCTCCAGAGGACTGGGCCTTCCTCTACCTGTGCTGGAGATGCCATTCCTTCTGTCTGGACCAGCCTCCAGGTACTGCTGCCACCACTACTGCACCTGCTCTCAAGCGGAGTCGTGCTGGAAGACAGCCCAGCTCATCGTTCCTGATTAGCCCACCTTCAAGGCCTAACAAAGGTAGAGCTGATAAACAGCGAGTGTGTGAGTATATTTTGGTCTCCCCAAATCCAGGTGCATTCTGTTGCTTGACATCTGGAACTGACCTAGATCCACAGGTGACCCCTTCTGGGGACAGACAGGGCCTTCCCATTAGTCTTCTGGAACAGGCAGAGCAGGTAGTTTTTGGGAGCTCTAGACCAGCAATCAAAAGTGAAGATGAGGTGACAAAGGCTAGAAAGGAGTCATTTATTAAAAAAAAAAAAAAAATGAAACAACAAAACCAAAACTGCCCTCTGCAGGATTTGAAGCTACCACAGAAACCTCGCACCATCCCAGCGGAGTCACACGTCCCGGACACGGCCGGGAGCACCGCCGTGAGCTCTGTCCTCTGTGACTTCAGCCACAGGAGCCACCGCTCGGCAGCTCAGGACACGGGTCACCTGCTCAGGGAGGCACCGGGCCCCTGGGCCCTTCTCCAACCTCCGCCGTCAGGCCTCCGGGCCCACTCCAGGCGCACTGCCTTTTAGGCTGTTTCTTATAGGCCGCGACGCTGCACAAAGGCAAGTGTATGTTCTCGCGCCGGTGCCTCTCCTACAAGGGCCTCAGCAGCTTGGGCCCGCCTCGGGGGCAGCGACGTTTGTCCCCAATACCCAGTTGTCACCACAGGTAAGTCAAGATTATAATCACACCAGGGACAGGATTGTGTTGCTTTCCTTTTTTTTTTTTCTTAAAGGAGTGAGGGCATGGAAAATACAGCACACCAAAGAATAAAATGAAAAAAAAAAAATACAAAAAAATAGAAAATAGAAAAATGTATTTACAAGTGGTACATTACTATGATCAAAAGCACAAAGACATTGCTGCTGTCACACATGCACTGATTCAGGGGAAACCACTAACCTTGCTGGGAGAAGCTGTAAGAACAAAAAAAGGGCCAAAAAGTTCCAACTTTTCATCCCTAATTTGCTACATGGAATAAAACCAAAGGCGAGCCCTAGGTCCGTGAGTACAGTGTGCAGATACTACACGGGGTGCATCTGCACGGTCAGTGGCGGGGGAGAGGCGGCAGCTTGTCGTACACAGGAAGCCACGGTGAGCTGCTCCACATGCTAAGTCACAGCGAGCCCGGCTGCCGCGCGGCATGGTCTCAGCAGGTCCTAGTTCTGTTTACCAGACAGACCGATGTGCGTGTGTGCGTGTGTATAAAAACCGTGCCCTCGTTCACTGCCAACACAACGCCCGGCTGGACGTGAACGCATTACAAGTTCTCAGGTGTGCGTTGTAAGAAGTCACTCAATGTCTGTGGATTTAATAAGTCACTTCACACCACAGAAAATATTTAATAAATCCAAAAAAAAAAAGGAAAGATTATAACGACAGAAGAGCTTCTGTCTCAGTTCTCTGAAAGGAAAATTTGGTCCCACAGTTCTCGAGGGTTCACTGAGGACTTGCTTGCAAATGTTTTTTTTTCCTTTTCATCTTTTTAGTGTTCAAAAGTAGAGAATGACTCCTTGCCGTTGTCATTTTTAAGTCCATCTCCATCCCCCACAGGTACCAGTCTGGTGCAGTTCCACACACACGGGGGAAGGAGCAGCGCTGGGCAGGGCCTGCCACTTCAGGAGGCCCCACCTCTACAACGGCAGGAAGAGAAGGAAGCGAGCTGGCTCAGGGCCCCAGCACCTCCCTCCTGCACGCAAGCTCCCTGCAAATGCAAAATCCAGTCACACGTCAGTTCCTTAGACAGGTACGTCTCCGTACCAGGCCAGCTCTAAGAGGAAATAAAACCACGCGTCGACAGACAAGGACTATGATGGCCGCTCTGGTCACGCTTGGGATCCATCATACTTCCAGGAAGCGGGAGCTGCTGGACTTGGAGTGGAATGGCTCAGACCACATCCGCCGTAAATCACCCTGGGAAAGAAGGAACTTGCTAAGTTACAGGCTAACGCACGAGTCCCGTGGATCTACAGGTCCTGATTCTGCGTCTCAGACCAGATTGCCTCTGTGGAGAATCAAAAGACTACTCCAACCGTACTACAAGGTAAGTTCTAGTGTTCTGTGAAGAACTCACAGGAAGGGCTCTTAGGCCCCTTGAGCAGGAAAGGGCTTTTCCCCAGCTTGGTCTGGGGTTAAGTTCCATCATCGTGAGTCAGATGATCTAGGTGAGTTCTTTAATGCTAGCATCTGTTTCCTCATCTGACAAGGGGGGAGGATAATGCCTCTAAGTCGTTTTTATCATATTGCCTCAATATGATTAAATACTAATCTTCAAAATTTAATGCAAAGTACTAAGAGATCTGTTAGATAGCAGTGGTGTTGCCCTTAAGAGGAACAGGAACGATCTGCAGCTGGGCTCATGGAAGTTTGGTTCGTTGACCCAGGGCAGATGTGGACTGAGCTAACGCATTAGCATTTTCTGCCAGTGGCTGCAAGATCTGGAAGAGACTGCTAATGTCAGATTAGCTGCTGTCACGATCAAGAGCTCAAGGGCTTAAGCAGAACCACCTCCAGCAAGGTCACACACCCAGTGCAGGTCAATGCCAGGGGTACAACTCGCATCTCTCACCTTTAAGTAGGCCATTGTGAGGAGTGGCAATAAGGTAAATGGCACCAAATAAAGAAGGGCGGGCTGGGCTGCTCGGTGAATGCGAGACGCCACAGTAGCAGTGAGCAGACCTGTGAGGACAGAGAAACAGTCACGAGTAAGTAAGGTCAGTCCTGAGCGAGCAACCTCTCACCTGGCCTCTTCTCGGCAGTCCATCTCCATCCCCCACAGGTACCAGTCTGGTGCAGTTAAGACCGTGGGGAGTGAGTGTGAGCTATTCCGGCCAGTCACAGGGAAATGTCCGGCTGAGTTAAAGGAAACTGGAACGACGCAGCTTTACAAGACCTGGGTTTCCAAGGACCAGGCTCCTGCTGCCGCTCTGCTGCTCTCCCAGTCTCTGTGTGTGTGATGCCAGGTTTGGATGCCGAAGACCCGGTTCCGGTTCCAACTCTGCTGCTTCCAGCAGCTGCCCTGACTTGGGCAAGGCATCCGGCCTCTGCCCCCTCCCCGTGAGTGGGGGTGATGCCACTTGCCCTGTCCCTGTCAGGGGCTTTGCACTGAAATAAACCCACACACGGCCATCCCCTCTTAACTGTAGGGGACACGATCCAAGGCCCCCAGCGAATGCCTGGAACTGTGGACGGTACGCCAAGCCCATTTGCACTAGGGCTTCCCGCCTTACAGGCGTACACACGACACTATGACTTACAAAGTCAGCCACAGCAAGAGATTAACAATAATAAATTTCATCACGCAGCATACTGTTGTGTGAACACGGCCTCTCACGTTAACTTCTGGTGTAGTATTTTTGGACTGGATGGGGGACACGGTCTAGGAAGGTGCTGTTACCAGCGGCCCGCGGATGTGGAGGAGCGGAAGAGGCGCTCCTGGCCACTCAGCCCGCTGCCGTGTGCCCTGTACAGAAGGGAGCCCGCCCAGCCCCAGCAGTCTCCTCCTGTCTGCCTGTGAGTGGGCCAGAGAAAAACTAGCTGAGGAAGCGTCTGAGGTGACAGGAATGTTAGACTAAATGAAGGAAACTGTCTAACGAAGGTCACGCTCAATTCCTACTTTAACTCCAGCTGCAGACTGAACGCTCAGGCTGATGCACCCGACCCCCGGGTGCCGGGTGTTCTCGGCTCTCCCCGCGGTGGTCCTGTCGGCCGGGCGCTGGGCTGGCCGGTACAGAAAGCACCCGTCACCGTGTGGGTGGTTCCTTTGTTGTTCCTTTGGGCTGTGTGCACCAGCGACCAGAGGCACTACTCTCCTTCATGCAGCCTCTGCAGCTCCGGGACCTGACTGAATCCCAGAGGGCAGAGGGGGATCTCATGGTGCTTCCCTGGTGTTCTCTTACCTACGAAATAACCAATGAGGGTGCAGTGAAAGTAGGAGACCTTCTGCATTCGTCCGGAGATGTTGGCGGGCCCAGAGGCGCTGCAGGAGTCACTGCTGGCTTGTTTCTTGTAGTTGTCGTAACGAAGGACGAAGCAGAGCAGGAGTCCGGGCATCACGATGTCCCCAATGCCCAACATGGAGAAGTGGCTGCCGGTGGAGCTGGAATGCAGGGTCACACGTCAGCGCCCCACATTCTAGTCTCCTCCCATGCAAATTCTGTCAGCCTTTTATGAAGTCAGAGCACTTATCTGAATGATAGGTGGAAGCCACTAGGGTTTTAAATCTAGATATTAGAAGCCAGGCGTGTGCCGGCAACTGTCTTCAGCCAGGCCCTCGGGGCTCAGGAGAGCAGCCTGTGAAGCGCTGGCTCCTTGAGAGATGCCCGGCAGCTCACTACCTGCCCACTGTCAGAGCCGAGATCTCACACGCGCACCTGACTACCACCAGACACGGGAGGTTTTAATACAGTAGCAGCAAGTGGTGATGTGAAAACATTAATGATCAAAAGCAGCACCCCTGTCACTGAGTGATGCACCTTAGCAAGTCAATATTCTCTTTCTCATCTGTAAGGTGGACATGACTCACAACCCTTTTTCAGACTGACCCAAGGACAGGCACAGGAAGGCGATCTGTCCCCCATCACAAGGGGAGGCCGGCCTACCTCGGGAAGACCAGTTTTCCAGGCAGAGACAGGCGGGGAACGTCGCGCCCAACGCTGGGTCCCAGGTGGAGCTTCCGGGATAGAACGTCAAGGGGATTGTCAGCTGGCTGCGTGGCCACCTTCACCATGACGTTGCTATTGAAGATGTAGGCAGAGAAAAACACCTGCAAAGTGGAGGGACACAATTTAATAGGGCACTGCAGGCACCCCTGCTTTCAGCACCAGCCTGCTTAGTTCTTATCAAGAGCAGAGTCTCGGAATATGGCAACACCAAGCTTTTTAACCTGCATGCTTTGAGGAGAAAGGAAGCTTTGCTCCTCACGGTACGTGCAGGCTTCTTCTCCCACATCAGAGAGGAATCCCTTCTAGCATATTTGGGAGTGCTCCCAAGGCAGCGAACCTTGTCTGCCTGCTCCCCTTCCGCTCTGAGAGTCACAAGCACACTAACTATTGTGACACATCTCAGCAAACAAAGGCTGGGACAGCTGCCTGCTCACCTTTGACACGCACAGGTCAGGAACAGGGAGTGGTCTTAGACAGGAGGTGCTCTGGTCAGTCAGACTTTGGACACTCAAAAATTAACAATTTTCAGGCATGAACACTTCAATTAAACAAAGGACAGCAGCAGTTTCAGGAAACAGACACTCACCCAAAAGACATCATAGATGAGAAGCCCTGAGAGAAGCAGGCAGGAGACCTTGAGGCTGGGCAGGCGGACGAAGGCGATCATGGCAACACACAGACCCATGGCCAGTGCTGGGGGTGGACACCAGACAGCAAGTTACTCAGGTTATAAACCTTACAGTCGTCAGCTCTTAAAAATTGAAGGCGGCCTAAGCTCCAGTCAAGCCACATAATCCCACTTGTGTGACCTGCTGGATAGTCTCACTTTGAATGGTCCAGCTCTGAGCCAGGTGCAACGCTGACCTCCCTGGCCCTCACCACTGCAGAAGCCCCATCCTGGCTCTTTCCATCCTGGATCATGCCCCTTTCATTTACTCAGGATCATGGTGCCAGTGAATTCACTCTTCTCTCTGCTTTTTTTGGTTTTTCTTTCTTGAACCTCTCAAAATCTTTCATATAACCTTTAAAAAAAAAAATCTCAACCATGGTTCAATGCTGCATCACAGAAGCCGACCACAGACCTGATACATGAATGGCCTCTCCCCACACTTAGCCCACCTCCAAAACCTAGGTCTGCAGCTGCCCACACACTTGCCATTCGTTCTTACAGTATCGGGCTGAAAAGGCTGGACTCCTTGGCCAGGAACTGGGGGTGTGCAGGAGGGCATGCTCCCAGTCCGCTCCTCTTGCTGACCTGTTCTTTAGGCACTCAGATACGACTGCACCTCTCAGCATATAAGTTCTTTCACGCTCTACCAGAAGGTCCTGTTTTGGACTTTCTCGCCTGCAAAATTCATTCTCATTTTCAAACAGGTGAGAAAGCCCTTCTCGGGGTTCTTTCCTGACCCAACCAGATTAAGTTGTTTTCTCTCTGCTGTCACAGAACTTTGAATCTCTCCGTTCACTCATCCATTCAGCATGATTCTTTCATCAATCCGTTCACTCACTACGCTAGGTGCTCCTGGTAGACAAAAATCATGGTTTATTCTTTGGATCCCCAGCACTTGACAGATTAGATAATAAATATTTGCTGAATGATCAAAAAATTATGTTCTATCAACTTCAAATTTCAAATCTAAGAAAAGCAAGTAAAACAACATTATTTTAATAGAACGGATGGTAAATTGACAATATATCTATGAAGTAGGACTCCTCTATAGTCCCTGAGCCAGTCGGGGACTTCTGCCTGTGAACCTGGTCCAGCTGGTCTTGAGCACTAGGTCTGAGCACCAAGACTCACCACCTCTCAGCTAATGCACCACACCACCTGTCGGTCAGATGCTTTCAAGCCTTCCCCAAAGATTACTTTGCCAGATGAAAGTGAGTTCAAGTAAATAACAAAGCTCTGGCTTCCGTTCAAGAAAAATCTGAAGTCCCTTCTTAGTATTATTAACCCTGAAAAATATACTTCTACCTCCTGCCTTGCCCTAAAAGAACCCCCTTTTATCATTTTGTTTTCACTCTAAGGTAACATCAAAGAACAGGTTTTAATTAAGAAATACTTGTTTGACACTTGTTTAAAACACTCTACCACTAAATTATCACTACCTACAACAAGATTTCTGATTCTGCAGAAGTCTGGAAAGAATTTCCATGCTAGAGAAAAACATTTCAGAATATTAAAGACCATGGTTAAAAGCTAAATTTTCTGTAAGAGAAGAAAACAATCCAAACATATCAATACTAATCTGAGAAACAAAAAGTTCAAAGGCTCTCTTTTTATTGAGGTTAAACTTTCCCTGCCCACAAGGGTAGTTTACCCAGCATAAACTGGTAGAAGAAAGAGATCCTAGACAAGTAAATACTGGGAAACAGCAATGGTAGGCAATGAGGCAAAAGCCTACTAGTTAGAGCCAGTTAGTTTAAGGAGACTCAATGAACATTCAGAAAACAATTTCAACTAAAAGGTAAATTTTACATGGAAGTATCTTTCTGATCGTGATCAGAAATACTTGGAAATACTGGAAAATAAGGTTTGTCCTCTGCAGTCACCTTCCTGCTGACTCTAAAGGGGAGAAGAACTGGTGGTGAGACGGGCCCGGCGGTCTGTCTGTGGAGGGCTGCTTATCCCAGCCTTCCTTTAGAGTCTAATGAACAATGGAGAAAATTCTGCTGACTTGCTCTGGAATGTTTCAGATGGCTGTGTAAATCAGCGCATCTTGAAAAGAACATCAGCTTCCATCATGCCAACCTTTTATAGCGACATACTACTAGTAAACAGGTATTTCTCTGTCCTATGCAATGACAGGGTAGGGCAGAGGGGAGAGTACAAAGAATACACTTGCTGTTTTGAGAGCGAACCAATCTTTCTGGGGTCAGCAGGCTAGTAAGTACTTAATTATCACACAAAGTATTAAGTGCAAGTGATGACTGGATAAATGAAATTGGTATGTCTCTACAATGGCATAGAATTTCCACTGAAAAGGAAATACTGATGCAGAAATCACAACAAGGATGAACCTGAAAAGCATTAAGCTGAGGGAAAGAAGTCATGTAAAAGGCCACATGATGCATTACCTTATCCATGTGAAATGTCCAGAATGGGGCAAATCCATAGAAATAGCAAGGAGATTATTAAAAACCACTGAATTACGGACCTTAAATAAGTGAATTGTATATTATGAGTCATAACTCAAAAAAGCTATTATTAAAAAATCTTAAGCATGTGGGTAAAAAATAAAAAACTAGATACATAATACAATCTTTAGACATGTGATAGTCATGGTAATCACAGAGGTAATATTACCAAAATACAGAAAGTAGAGGGAGGGCAAACTTATTTGTAAAACTTACTAAAATTTCAACTTGTCACACATTACTCACCATCCATGAGAAGCCAATGGCCAGTGAGAACCCAGATGAGGACGAGCATGACAGACAGAGAGAATGATAGTAACTCAGCAGCAGTGAAACGCCCACAGCAGCCAAAGGAAATCCTGGAAAACACAACGTTATTGGATTGTAGACGATAAATTATCTCCAATAACCAAAATCTTCTTTAGGTCTTCATGATTACAGTTTATGATGGCCAGATTAGAACAGCAGGCAACAATACCTAGATACCCAGAAAGTCAAAATGCCCAAAACTTTTTGGAGTAAACCACAGAAAGCTCACAGGAATTACCCTTTTACACCCATTAGACAATGTACTTTAATGTACCAATATGGGTGTTTAGAAGTTTAAAGTGTCCTATCAATCTCTGGGGAACCTATATAGGTATAGGGGAAATGCTACTCTTAGGAGGAAAACAAAACGAACAATTCATTTAGCAAGGTGAATAAATACAAGATGGTAAATCTATCTATCTACCATTAATTCCTGGGAAAATTGGCCCCAAGTGACTGGTTTCCTAAGTGCATGCAGCATCTCCATTCGCAAATCATTTGCATTTTGTTTTCGAGGGGCAATGGCTTCAGGAGTTAAGCTGTGGAAACTGAAATTAAACCTAAATGAGTAGTATACATATTTGAGGGCAGAAAGATGAAAAGGCAAAGATGAATGTTTGAACCAACTGCTGTTGCAGAGTCGATGAGCTCTCTAGGTAGGGAATGCAAGCGCTGCATCAAGAGACGGCTCAACTTTCAACAGTCCAAGAAGGAAGCATGCTACAGTGACTCCCTTCACAAGGGTTGCTTGTATCTCCCCTGCTATGATAAATGCAAAAGGAAGTACTACCTTCCAGTTTTAAAGATGAAATATCTCCTTCTCTGTTTTCTGGCATTTGTGTGCTCCAGACACTAGCAGAAATTTATAACCTAATAATGCTATCAAGAATGAGAGAAAAACATACACAAGTTTGTAAGTTAGAGGTAAATCCAAGTCCTTACTTGTTCTGAGGTGAACAGGGCCTTGTTAAATACTGGCACATCGGGAGAAGAAGAAAAGCAAAAGCTATTGTTGCAAGAACTAGAGAAAGAAAATGCAAGATTAAATTATTTTGTTACCAATTATAAGAAAAATAGCATGACTTATGTAAACATAAGCATCTCAACATTTGGATATAATTAACTAGTGAAGAAAAATATTTTCCTTGAGCATTGCACAGATAATCTCTTTGAAAAGGAAATACCTGATTTGAAATAGGGGAAGCAGAGGTAGGTTTTCTCATTCTCTTATTCAATAAGATTATAGCAGACCACGGAGAGGATATCCCAATAAACCTAGCATTTTGTTGTTTCATACATTTCCATCCTCTCTTAGCTTGAAAACAGGGCAGGGAGCTGAGAGTTGAACTATCTTGGGTATTGATCACAATGTTCTATCTGCAGAAACACTGATGCACAGGGGTTGCGAATGACTACTCTGCCACACTGGACCTTCTGGGATCCTACCAGACCAGGCCACAGTGATCCCACTCCGGTGTCACAAAGCTCAAAGTTTTCAAACCTGTGGTCTATTATTCAGATAATGCTGGTGGGTCTGAGCTGATGACAAGTGAATGATACATATGTCTCAAGTGGGTTCAAGGAAGGGCAAGGGGAGAAAAAGCCAGACTAATGAAGCAAAAGTTGCTTGGCAGCCAGTATAGGTTAAATATAAAATGAGAAACTTATTTACCTGCTGTACATATTGTAAAAACTACTTGAACTGAGTCGAAGAAGAAGAACATTACTAGGAGAGAGACAGATGCTCCAATTGGGAGGAACAGGGCCTGGGTAGAGTCAATAGTTTGGATACCTGCAAGAGAAAAGGGGAATAATTAACAACTCTGGGAGCAGGCACAGTGCCCAAGCACTCCCTACACGCCACGTCCTCAAGGGCGGATTAGCGTGTGAGGCTGGTGCACAGAGCCCAGCACGGAAGGCGGGTTACTTGGCCCTTTGGTCGTTTCCTCCCCACCCTGCCCGCAGCGCTGCTATTACAGCAGGTTCTCACTGCACGCGGCCGCCTCCTCTCTAGCCATCTAGACGACAGACTGCCAAAGAGAACATTAGGAGGTAGTAAGAATTCAGGTTAATTCAGATTACTATTTGTGGTCATGTATACACAAGGTCTGGTGAAAGAGGTGGTTTACATCCACTGACCAATTTCTTAGCATCTACGGATTTAATGCACTCATGTTCACTGTTCCTCATTGCTGCTAATAGTTGAAGACTGACTATGGGTACGGGGAGTGCAGAGAATAAGACAACTGCAAACAGCAAATCACAAAATCTTCTATGGAAACATTTTAAGGTACCAAATTGGAGATAAAAGGGAGAAAACTGAATCTCTTGGGATAGAGTAGGACTTAGCACAGTGGTTTTCAATTCTTTGGGTGCTTAACACTCACCTGGAGAGTTTTAACAACATTATTGATAGGGGGAAAGGATGTCCTGAGCAAACTCCACACAGGCTTTGTGGACTCCACCCCCACGACACTGGGAACTACACATCCCATGATCCCCAAAGGGAAGGTCACCAGGACCTGAGGGCAGAGTTAAGCAACGAGGCTCTGGGTTTGAGTACTGAACTGGCCATGGGGCCGGGGTCGCCCTCTTGGCCACGAGGCGGGCCAGGTTTTTGCCAGCTCGGAGGGTCACTGGGATTCCAGGTCAGCGGAACGGGTAGGACGCATTTCCGAACTTATCTCTCCCTCTTTTTCTCCCCGAGTTATTCATTTCCCCATCTCCCCTTCCCTTGTAAATAAACCTTTTATCAACCTTTTGCGTGTGTCTGCAGTCTAGCGTTAGTAAGTCCCCTTGAAGCGCGCGGGTGAGGACCCACAGTCAGGCAACCCGTTCTCTATCGGGGGTGCCCTGTAACATTATGATGCCCAAGGCCAACTCCAAACCAATTAAACTGAAATCTCTAGGGTTTAACAGGCCCAGTTAAAAACTCCCCACAAAATTTTATTCTGCATTGAGAAAAATTAATAGAATTATTTGACAGAGAAAAACATGGCAAAATCTGATAACCACTGAATGAAAACAAAAAATAATTAAGTTTATCTTGTGTGCTATCCACTTCCAAATTAACCCTATTGAGATATCATAAAGAAAAGCACATGAGGAATCAAAGAAGAAATTTTCATATGACTTATTGTAAAGAAATATCAGAAGTGGAGGTCTCCATTAAAAGTAAGGCTACGTATGAGATTTTATGAGACCAGAATGAACTAAACACAACGGGCTGTAATCATCAACGAACATTTAAAAATTGCTCATTGGCATTTACTGATCTCCAAGAGAGCTATTTAGGGATTTTGGTGAAATAACATATATTTTTATAAAGGACATTAACTTCTTAGTGGCTAGGGAGATGACTCAAATAATTAGGGATAGGACAATTCAATTCAGGGAGAATGATCTGCATGTCAAGACAAACAGAAATTACATGGAGCAGAGGTCTGATCCAAACTGCAGTCAAACCACTCAGGTTGGCCCATGAATTATTTTAGGAGGGGGTATCTTAAAAGTGCCATGTGGGCATTTTCTAAGACAAAACCGTGAAATCTCTCTAAATTTCCCCTAAATGTCTTTATAACTGGGTGTGCTACAGTAGTTCATGGAACTAGAGGAGACTACAGAGCCAGGTGCCTGTCACAACAGAAAACAATGGTTTCTCAAATAAATGATTATTCTACAGTAAGAAACAAAAAAAATCCAAAATTCTTAAAATAACCAGCACACTCATCATCTGAAACAAGGCGTCATCTGGCCTGCAGATTAATTATATTGGTTTAAATTCTGAATAGAAAAATTAAGTGGCTGGCTAGAAGAAAGGGTGTTCAGTAAGTTGGTTATATGAGAAGTATTTGTTTATAATCTAAATTTTAGAAGCTCAATTTGCAATTAAAATGCAAAACTGAGTACAAAGAACTATTCTAGAATATTAGACGCAAAGATTTTTGTTTTTTAAAAGCACAGACTTTAAACCAGGAAGTATCAGTCACTGCTCCCATTAGCTGCGCCAGGGTCTGGCCAATAAAGTCTGCCAAAAGGCAATGGCACAGGGCAAGCAGAGCTCCTTTTCGTTGCCCAAAATATGCTACCTAAAAATAATGTGTACAACTTCAATACTGTACCTCATGATAAAGAGAGATCTAATTCAAAATTTTAGCCAAATTGCAGTAATTGAAAAACAAAGTAGAGCAAAAGCCAAACAGAGCAGTCATAACTGGAAGACTTACTCAAGCACAGCCACAATATCTTTAAAGCCAAAATCAGCATTAAGAAATAGGAATGGATGGGCTTCCCTGGTCATACAAGGGTTAAGTCTCAGCTCTATGAAGCTATCTGCAGCAAGAGTTCAAACCCCAGCCAGGAAGCTGACCCACACGGCACAGCAGACCTCTCCTGTCTCCCCGCTGCTCCCCTCAGCAGTGTATTTTAGTCAGTCTGCCTGTTCTGCTCCCTACTCTGTCTCTGGTGAATCCTCTCACTACCCACACCTCTGGCATGTACCCCATTTCTTGTATGCATAAATAAATCTTTTTAAAAAACAAACAAAGAAATAGGCATGGTGATGGTAAGTAAGTACAAAGTACAAAGACATTATTTTTTAGCATTCAGTGAGTGGGACTAAGGCTAAATATGTTGTATTGTTGGTAATTTATTTCCACAAGAGTAGAATACTTTTTCACTAAATATATACCAAATATCTATTATACAGCAGGCATACATGGGAGAATTAAAAAAAAGTCATTTCCAGACCTTAAGGAGTTTATAGTTTATAGTCTAAGATTATATATTAATATCAATGAAGGAAATTCCAACTACACATCTCTATCAATCTTCATTGCTCAAATTATATGGGAAGCTTAGTAAAGAACTTCAAGAGGTCAGACAGTGGGTGGTGGGCTGGTTTTAAAAACAACTCAATACTAACTAACTGAAGGACTGATGTGCTAGGGGGAAAATCTCTTCATAGACTTCCTGGGGCAGATGAAAGACGAGAAAGTAGTACACAGCTAGAAAAATCAGAGAGGACCTGGAAGGAACTATCTCCCCCACCCTTTTCTTTCTAATCCTTTCAATTGAAAAACATAATATACATACATAAAAGTACACGAGCTCAGTGAAAAAAAAAAACAGAGCTCAGTGAATCATTACATAGCTAATTCCACTCAGGAAGGAAACACAACTCTACCGACCCCAGGAGATTTTCCTGTGCACCCAACCCTCCCCAACCTGTGGTTAGGCTTTCCCCCAAGTGGAAGTGGAACCTAGCTTGCTTTTTACAACACTTTCTTCTGTGTTTTCTACCCAAGCATGCATCCTAAAACACTAATGTTTATTTAGCCTGTTTTTTGAACTTACATACAATTGAATTATGTGGCATGTATTTTTTGTGCCTGTTTTTTTTTTTCTCAACATTGAGAAACATTTACGCTGTCATACACAGCTAAGTTCACTCGTCTTCATGTCTTTTCCAAATTCCTCAATTCTTCTTTTCTTTAGGAGTAGGCAACTGTGACCTTTAAAAAACCTCTAGCAAGCCTCCCTGGTGGCACAAGGGGTTAAAACGCAACCTATGAAGCTATCACAGCCACTACAGCATGAGTTTGATCCCCAGCCGGCCAGGGAGCAATCCACAGGGCGCAGCAGGCATCTCCTGACTTGCCCACTGCTCCCCTCAGCAGTGTATTTCAGTCATTCTGCCTGTTCTGTGCTTCACTCTGTTTTTGATGAATCTTCTCACCCCCCACACCTCTGGCCTGTACCCTAGTTCTTGTACGCATAAATAAATAAATCTTAAAAAAAACCCAACAACACCTCTAGCTACTCACTCTCTCAACACCTCTAGCTAAACACTCCTGCCAAAAGCCTAACACACTAAATTCATACCGCCTCTCTTAGAGCTGTACCCCAAGATTTTCTATACAATTCCTCATTCAGGACTTCAGTGTCTTTAGCACCTACACAATCTCTTGTGTTTCTGTTTATCTTTCTGGCTGTTATTTCTTTGATAGAAGTACTATTCTGTTTTCCATGCTATTTCTTCATGGAAAAAGAAATGTCACATATGTCAAGTATGATGTCATACTCCACAATCGAACTGGCTGCCATTCATTATATATTTCCTGATGGTCTGCAGTTATTCCTTTTGGTGTCCATGGCTCATACTGGCCCTCTTCTAACCACTATTCTTTTTCCCCTGAAATGCAATTACATACTATAGTTGTGGAGGGTAATTTAACACAACACAAAAAGTAGATTTAAGAAAATGATCATTTATACAACCATCTGCTACTCTTTAGACACTGATTAATAATAAGAAATAAAAAGCTGAATTACCAGCTAATTCCTTCTATAGTACGGGCTGACTTAATCTTTAAGTTAAGAATAAAACTACTTTATCCTAGGTTTTTGTGATGCAATGTACAACAGAATTATAATGTGGTTTAATTACATCATTTACACATATGCTATGTAACACAGACTTTCTGAAAGTTTCCAAAATATGTGATTTGACTTAAAGTAGTGCTATAAGGTAAACTGCGATGTAAAAGTAATAGTTAATAGTAACAATAACTGCTATATAATAACCTGAAAATCAGATATTGACACTGGGTTCTACCTGGTTCCTGGTAAGGTACTGGTATGACATTTTACCTCCTACAAAGAGCTGTGTCTTAAGTTTAAGAAAGACTCATTATATTTAAAGGATTCTTTGTACTATATTTACCACACCCCACTTTGCACTGCTGAAGACAATAAAACACATTTAAGGGCCTCCCCGGTGGCGCAGCGGTTGAGCGCTGGGTTGCGAAGCTGCCCACAGCCTCTGCAGCGCCGGTTCAATCCCCGGCTGCTCCCCGGCCACCGGAGGAGGGTCCCACATGGCACGCAGACCTCTCCTGTTGCCCGCTGCTCCCCTCAGCAGTGTACTTCGGTCCTTCTGCCTGCTCTGCTCCCTGCTCTGGCTCTGGTGAATTGTCTCACCCTCTGCGCTTCTGACTGTACCCAGTGCTTGTATAAATAAATAAAAATAAATCTTTAAAAATATAAAATAAAATTCCTTCAAAAAAAAAAAACATTTAACTCAGTGAAAACTGGGCAAGTATAATTTAGTGAATTTGGTATTAAATAACTAGAAAAACTTAAATGTTAAGTGATTTCTATAATTTAACTCAATATTTTATCTAACTTTATATTAGAGTCTCAGTATTTCCCATTAGGTGGTGACTTTATAAATCATGCTCACTCTAGCCTCTCTGTACCTTCCCATCGGGAACGACTTCTCCACTAACTCAAGTTCACTGTATCAAGTCAAACTACCTTCTTCAGGAAAGAGACTCTTACCAACTTGACCCATCACTGTTCACTGTACTTGTCTTTCTCTTTATTTTCTTTGTACATGGATGTCAAAATGACCATCTCCAGACTTACTCTCATCTCTTGACTGTAGATGCTTATTCAAAAGGCTCAGTGGGAAAAAGTATTTGTTGTAGGTATGTGATGGGCGGTGCTATCTGCTATCTCTGTCTTAGTATTTTATTAACACCTTGGAAAGTATCTTGGACATAAGCCTACATGGTACCAGGTACCAGCTCCTGTACTACTGCATCTTTCAAAATATCTAATAGAATGTCATCTGCATGATAGGTACACAACTATCAATCTCTTTATCAAATCAAATCTTTTTTTTTTTAGATAGCAGTTGTTTTTTTTCCCCCCCAAAGATTTATTTATTTATTTATACAAGCACTGGGTACAGTCAGAAGCGCGGGAGGGTGAGAGAATTCACCAGAGCCAGAGCGGGGAGCAGAGCAGGCAGAAGGACCGAAGTACACTGCTGAGGGGAGCAGCGGGCGGCAGAGGAGGTCTGTGCGCCATGCAGGACCCTCCTCTGGTGGCTGGGGAGCGGCTGGGGATTGAACCGGCGCTGCGCAGGCTGCGGGCAGCTTCGCAACCCAGCACTCAACTGCTGAGCCACCGGGGAGGCCCAAATCAATTCTTATTTCTAATTTAATTCTCTTTCCTTAGTAAGCATCATTAATTTTCTAAATTCTATTGAGGTACAATTTATAAAGCATAAAATTTGTGCATTTTAAGGGTAAAATTTGGGGGTGGAAAAAGTTTATTGAGAATGGAATCACCACCATAATCTAGTTTTAGACAATTTTCATCACCTCAGTAAGATCCCTGATGCCAGTTTACAGCATATTCTTCTTTTTATCCTTGGCCTCAGGCAACCATGATCACATTCTGTCTCTATGTATTTGCCTTTTTGGAAATTTCATATAAACAGACTCATACAATATAGTCTTTCTTGTCTGGCTTCTTTTTTTTTTTTTTTTTAAAGACTTATTTATTTATTTATACAAGAACAGAGGCACAGTCCAGATGCGTGGGAGGGTGAGAGGATTCACTAGAGACAGAGCCGGGAACAGAACAGGCAGACTGACGAAATACACTGCTGAGGGGAGCAGCGGGTGAGACAGGAGAGGTCTGCCGCACCATGTGGGACCCTTGCTGGTGGGCCGGGATCGAACCAGCACTGCAGAGACTGCGGACAGCTTTACAGAGCTGCGCTCATCCGCCTGCGCCACCAGGGGAGGCCCTTGTCTGGCTTCTTTTAACAATGTTTTGAGGTTCATCCATATTGTAGCATGGATCAGTACTTCATTCTTTTTCTTTTTGGTACTGAAGGGTGTTCTACTATATGGGAGCTATTTTGTTTACTCACTTACTAGTTCATGGATCTTTGAAATGTTTTTACTTTTGGCTATTCTGAATAATGCTGCTGAACATTTGCCATATTGCAAATGTCATTCTTTAAAAAAGTATTCTTACAAAATAATCATATATCAGAAGACATACTCAAAACAGTTACATTCGACATTTACAAATTAATCAGGCTCACCAAAGTATTTAAATGAAGTCATAAGCAGGCAGATACTACTATCCTGCTTCTCTTTAAGAAAAAAAGAAACTCAGTAGCATGACTGCAGGAATGAATTAAAAGCAGTACACAAGAAACCAGTAGTTCAGATGTGAAACATAAGAATTTAACAAATTATATCATACAGATCAGATTTTATTACTATACCAAGTATAAATCCTTGAACCCAGGAAATCATTAACTGGGTATAGAAAGAGTCTAATTAAGACAACCACACAAATGAAGCCAATAGACATAAAATGTCTTACTATTATTGGTGCTGTTGCCATTGAAAGACCCAGAAGAACTGTTATTGTCTTTCTCCTTATCTTGATTTTCAAAGTCCATGTTAAGGGACCTGTGGAAGAAATCGTATAGTAAGTGTTACTTTGCTTAAGAAAGAAGTAGGTCAGAAAAGTCACGAATGAAACAATAGTTTTAAATACTAAGACATTAAGGAAAGAAAAGAAGATCTCTTGATCAATTTTTCAAAAATAGCTTAACAGTGGGTTAACAATGGGTTTATGTGTTTAAAAGAACTGTGATGATAGAAATGTTCTTGTTGCCACATTTTAAAATACAATCTATATTCTTTCCTGTATGTCAGTTCAAGAGCTTTCCAGAGATCTGTTGTTGATTTCTAATTTGATTCAACTGGAATTTGTAAGGGGTTGAATGTTTATGTCCTGGATGAAGTTCACTTGTTGAAGTCCTAGCCCCCAATGGGATGGTGTTTGGTGATGCCTATGGGAGGTAATCTTGATGCGGCCATCAAAATCCTTCATGATGGGATTAACAGCAAAGAAGAAACACCAGGAAGTTGCTTCTTGCCCTCTCAGACAGAGAACACACCGAGGAAAGTCCACGTGATGTGTGAGCACACAGTTGTCTGCAAGTCAGGAAGAGTATGCTCACCAGAACCCAACCATGCTGGTACCCCACCTTGGATTTCCAGCCTCCAGAACTATGAGAAAATACATCTCTGTTGTCTAAGCTACTCACTTTGTGGTAATTTGTTCTGGCAGCCTGAGCTGATTTAGCAATCACAGATCATAATTGATATGCGCTGAATCCTCTCACGGAGACTTGTTTTATGTCCCAAAATATGTCTTATTTTGTAAATGTTCCACATGCACTTTGAGAAGAATGTGTACTGTTGGATGGTTTGTCCTACAGATGTTGGTCAGTTCAGGTTGGTTGAGAATATCACCTGAGCCAGTATATCCTTGCTGGTTTTCTGACTCCAGTTGATCCTTGAACAACAGAGGTTTGAACCACATGGGTACACTTACACAAAGACTTTTCTAACAGATGAAGCAAACTTACAGTTTTGATAAAAACAGTATAGTATTCTTATAATAAAGTAAGCTAAAGAAAAGAAAAGGTTATTCAGAAGTCATAAAGAATACTTTATACCTTTTCTTTAGCTTACTTTATTACAAGAATATGGTATATAAGATATAATGTACAAAATATGTATTAATCAACTGCTTATGTGTTATGAGTGAGGCTTTCAGTCAACAACAGGCTATTAGTAGTTAAGTTTCTGCGGAGTCAAGAGTTGTATGTGGATATCTGTGCAGTGGGTCAGTGTTACTAACCCCTCAGTTGTTCAAAGGTCATTCTGGCTCCCCTGGCTTTATACCTATGGTGTGTTTCTTGTAAGCAGCCAGTAATTGGATTTTGCTTCTTAAATTCAATCTGACAATTGCTGCCCTTTAATTGAGTGTTAAAGTCAATTCATTTAATTTGCTTATTGCTATGATTAGATTTGAGACTATCATAATGCTATTTGTTTTCTCTGTCCTCTTTATCTGCCCAGTTTTGGATTAATACCGTATTTTTTTTATCAATCTATTTTTTATCTCCTTTGCTTATTAGCTGTAAGTCTGTTCTTTTATTTTAGTGGTTACTGTAAAATCTTATTATACTATCCATTATTACTATACTATCCATATATAGTGTGCAAACTTTGTAAAACTTTACATTGTTTCTCACTCCTTAGCCTCTACTATTACTGCCATGGATGTCACCTTTATATGTTATGCTATAAACTCCATAATATATTATTCTTTTTAATACAACTCAATTATCATTTAAAGTTTTATTTATTTTTTTAAAAGATTTATTTATACAAGAACTGGCGTACAGGCCAGATGCGTGGGAGGGTTCACCAGAGACAGAGCAGGGAACAGAACAGGCAGACTGACTGAAATACACTGCTGAGGGGAGCAGCGGGTGAGACAGGAGAGGTCTGCCGTGCCGTGTGGGACCCTCACCGGCCAGCCGGGATAGAACCAGCGCTGCAGAGGCTGCGGACAGCTTCACAGTGTGGCGCTTAAACGCTGGCGCCACCAGGTGAGGCCCTATTTAAAGTTTTAAATAAGGAAAAAAAAAAAAGGGACCATAAATATCTTTACTGATATAGTTTCTATTTCTGGTGCTCTTCATTCCTTTGTGAATTGTTTTCCAACTGGAAGCAAATTTAATCTGCTTGAAGCACCTTAATATTTCTTGTAGTGTAAGTTGGTAATGAATTCTTTCAGGTGTTGTGTGTCTGAAAATATCTTTACTTTGCCTTCATTTTGGGTATATAATTTCATGTTGACAATTTTTCTTTCTGTACTTTCAAACTGTTGCTCCATCTCACTTGTATTGTTTTCCATAAGAAACTGAAGTCATCTGTACCTTTGTTCCTTTGTATATAACATACCTATTCTCCCCCTCCCCACTTTTCACATTTTCTCTTTTACCACTGATTTTGGGCAATTTGTTTATGATGTGCTGTGCCTTCAGTGGTTATCTTCATGTTTTTTCTGCCTGGGGTTTATTTTCTTGGATCGGTTATAGTTTTCTTCAAGCACTGAAAAATTTGGCCACTATTTCTCCAAGTACTCCCTCTTTCAGGGATTTTAATGACACATAGATTAGGCCACTGAAGACTGCCTTTCAGATTCAGCTCAACAATACAGTTCCCCTTCTCTTTTGTCATTTTGGATAGTTTCTACTGTGCTGTACCTTCAAGTTCAACTAATCTTTTCTTCCAAAATGTCTATTTGCTATTAATCCCCTCCATCTTATTTCCAATTTCAGACACTGTCATTTTCATGTGCAGAAGTGCAATTTGGGTATTTTACCAACTTCCAGCACATTTTACACATGGAATATGGTAATATCTGCTTTCATGTACTTCTTGAAGATATTTTATCAGTTTGGGTTGGTTCTGATTGACTCTGATCATCATGGGTCATTTACTTCTTCTTTGCTTGTATGCCAAGTTTTGTGAATATGGCCCCTTGCCTTGATATTTTTGTATTGTTTGCTGCTTGATATTTTTGTATTTCTATAAATCCTCCTGAGCTTATCTGGGAAGCTGAAATAGCTTAATTTGTTCAGGTCTTGTGTTTATGATTTACTAGGCAGTTGTGAAGCAGTGCTTAGCCTGGGGGAAAGGCAAGACCTTCTTGAGTGTTTTACTATACACCATGTGAGGAAGTTTTTCCAATAGCTGGTGCAAAGAGCTACTCTTCTCGCTAATATTTTGACATTATTCTCAGCCTTAGGTAATTTCCTCACTTGCATGAAATGATCAAATACTTTGATAAATGAGCTCTGGGTCCATCTGTAGATCTTTGTGGCTTTCTCTTTGTAGCTTTCCTCCTTTGACACTCTTATCAGATTAACTCTAGTTGCTGCAGTCTCTGCACTCTCAGCTCCATCTTGCCAAATTTAGGGACTCTCTCCCTGATTACCATAACCTGGGAAGTGTCTAATTAAAATTTTTATCCCTTACAAATAAAAGTTGGATATATTCAAGGTATATGAGACATTTTGATATAGGTATACACTGTGAAATAACTATGCTCAGACAATAAGCTAGGAAAAAAAGTTTATGATTCCCTTTATCTTCGTTTATCAACTGTACCCTGTTGTCCTGAAAAACTGTTTCAGGTGGGATAGCAAATCCAGTTCCTGTTACTCCATCTTGGTTGGATCTAGAGCTAACTCTAGGTACTTCTAAATATTCAGGTCCTAAACTGGGCAGATTTTGAAGTAAGGATAGTGTTCCTTTTATTTCTTGTTAACACTGTTTAAAAACTCCTGAGGGTATTGGAACACTGTTGAGTTTTCTCTCTCTTTTCAGGAGGGCAGAGGCTACTATCTCAGAGGAAGTTAGAATTCCTCTTGGAAGGGTTATTTAAACCAGACTACTAGGCTCAGGTCCCACTGATACTGTTTTTTAGTTCCTTGGGTCCCACCACCCTTACAACTCAAAATCTCTTGCTGGATTCAAGAGATGTGCCCCACTACTGCATTAGCTTAACTCTGTCATTTGGTATCAATACTTTCATCCACTGTGTAAAACTCCCTTTTCTGTTACTTGTGCTCAAAGAAGCCTCGACTGACAGTGACTTCAATTAAAAGGGACTGACCTGGGTAGGAAAGCATGTGTATAGTTGGGGAGGTACATTTCACCCTGGTCCCCTATTAATTAGTTGTTTAGAAAACTATTCCATTAGAAGGGCAGTCCTAATGGGTGATATATTCCCCCAAAAGACGAAAGGATGGTATTTTGAAAGGTGGTGAGACTGCTGAAACATGGTTAAGACACTTTTTCTGAAATAGTCAAGAAATAAGATGTGTTAGCTTTCCGGGGAGTTTTTAATTTAAAAAGCCCTGAATTTTTAGAACATCATCTCATAGCTAATATGTGGGGCCGTACATTTCTCCAGCCATCAGAAGACATTTTAACAAAGATTGAAGTGTATACTAGCTGTTCCCACCTCAGTCAACCATAGAACAATTGTTACAGTGACTGGTTCCTGAGATAAACCTTTCCCAATCAATTTTAATTAGTTCCACAACAAACTAGATACAATGTTTTGCATACATAACTGGTTTCATTTCTATGGTCTTTCAAATTTTAATTCATGTTTCTCATGGAAGAGCTAATCATTTGTGGAGAGCTAAAGTCTAAGACTGGTGATATATTAATGGGGAACTGTCTGGAGTCACTGGGACATAAAGATTGTGTCTTCCCTGTGGACGTTTCAGGAAAGACATATTAAGTTGGGTTTTTCAGTGCTCGCTTCGGCAGCACATATACTAAGTTGGGTTTTTCAAAATCACTTATGTATTGAATAGTAACAACGATAGCTGTTATTTCTGCTCTGCTTCTCAGAATTTGGTGATAACATGGTAAATTTATAGGGACTGTTAGCTACATCTCTATTGTAGGGGCTGGATATTACAAATTGTTAGCTTCTCCTAATCCTTCTCTTCCCATAACTGATATTCTGGACTGGAAAGCTGCCAATCACCTCTTTGGTTTCGAGGCGCAGTAGTTACACAGCCTTTCTCCTAAGATTGGGTAATAACAGTGGTGCTGAGGGTAGTGTAAGACAGGCTTACATGTCACCTAAATCCATTGCTGAGGCCTATTTAAAACTCTATCCTGGTTCTATTAAGGCAAGAATTCTCCCTCTTTTCAAATATTAGTAGGATGTGGTTAACTTAAAAATGGTTTTAGTTGTTCCTTTTCCTTAGGTCCTAATTTGATAAAACCTGCTGTAGGAAAATGAAAGCTTTAGGCAGGCGAACTGGTGGGGGAGAGTGAGGAAAGGGAACTATCAAGCATTTTATATAATTTGAAGCTTATTTTGAACTTTTCATTGCCTCAAACAAGCTTCGCTAAAGTCAAGCATGCTCTAATCATCTGAAGCAGATGATCATCTGAAGCATGGGTTCTACTGCATAAAATAAACATCTGGTTAAATGAGGTTGTGGGGCTCCACATATTTGCTCAAACAGGGAAGATTTATATATTCCAGTTTGACAAGATCAAAGGCTACTGGGACTGGGGTCCCATAACAGTTACCTACCTGGCAGAGCTGACAGCAAACTTAAGGTGTTTATTATTGCTAATTTTATTAGTCTTTTCATCAACTATGACTGAACAGGATCAAGTTCTAACAGGTAGACAAATTTCCGATCATTGATCAAGAACCTAGTAAGAGTTCAGGTAGAACAGATGGCCTTCCAACTAAGCTGCTGAAAACTCCCTGAGGGTGAAAACAATAACACCTAACCCTCACTGACTTCATATTATTAGGTGCTATGCTAGGTACTTCAGAAACAAGATTGTTTTTGATTCATAGACTAAGTCTATAAGTAGTTTGATCACAAATCACAATCGAAAGTGTCTTGGCTTGGACAGTAAATTATATGATCATCCCTACCTTCCAGAGATTTTTATGGATTGAACTACACTTTTCCCCCCTGCCCTCAGAATGTGACTATATTTGGAGATTAAAGCCTTTAAGGAAGTAATTACATCAAATGGAGTTCGGGTTGGTCCTAGCCCAATATGACTGCAGTAGACTAGGAGAGAGATACAGACACACCAGACATGTGCAGAGAGAGGGGGCCATGTGAAGACGGTCATCTATAAGCTGTTTCAGAATGAAACCAACTCTGCTAACACCTGATCTTGGACTTACAGCCTCTAGAACTATATTCTTTAAGTTTCTCAACTGACTGTTATGGCAGCCCTAGCAAACTAATACAAACTAAACTAATGTTATTACCCTTATACCATAGGACACCTAGGTATTATTATACTGCCCTGCCTTTCTGTATTCTATCCCCTTCCAAAACAATCAACTTTCCCCCACTCCCCGTGATTATTAAAAAAATTTAAACAATGGTGAATGCCACAAAACAGACTCACATTATCCTTATATCAAGAGAGATACACATTTATTTTCTCCTTAAAGGCTAAATATAAATAACTTCAATTAATTTTTCATTCGGTAGTATGCCAAGGGTATTTTTATCATATTAGTATATATGGCTTTATTTCATAAAAAAAAAAAGGTGCAAAGTATCCTTCCTTGAGTTACCATGAGTTGCATATATCCTGCCTTATTACAGACCAGCACTAATACAAGCAGATGACAAGGTTTTATCCTGAATTGGGTGGGTTCCAACTGAAAACTGAGCATGCTAGCTAATTAATGCTGAAAAAATGACAACTGATCAAAATTCTTCACATTTAAATTAGTATGTAGGTATAAATTGCAGTGTCACTTGATGTACATTTCACAAGTAGTTTATCACTACACTACAGACACTACCCTAGGAAGTAGTTTACTATTCTAAGTACTTTAATATGATTTTGTTTTGGCTGAGATGAGGAACTTGTTATATTTGCTCTAAATTTCTTTTCAGGCTAAAATTAATTTGGCTGTAAGAAATATAACTTTAGGAAACCAACTACCTATGTACTAGAATGATTACAAAGCACTTTCTGAGAAAGGTATTAGGCCTGTGAGAGAATTTTCACTGCTTGCTCAGGACAAGGAAAAATAAGGGCTTATAGGCAGGTCTTTTTATATTTTAGGTTCCTTGGTTCTGATAAAAATACAAATGCTCTGTGAGTACCATTAAGACAAGAAGGTCTATATTCAGCCAGCAACAGAGTACATGTCTGGAATCCTGACAGTATGTATCAAGAGATCAATATTCAGGAAAAATCAGTTGAACTAACAATCCATTCATTTCTCTGGATATTCTAAAATATCCAGAGTAAGTATCTTAGTAAGTTAGCCCTCTGGACCACAGCTTTCTGCTACTGGTTTCACTTTCAATTTTGTAAAACTGCTTTTGCTGAAATGTATTTTCATACAATACTGCCAGCTTATATTGAAGGGTACTATAATTCATTCAACAAACACTTATTGTCTGTTATACAATACTATGAAACTCAATGTTGTAGCCTCTCTATGAAGCTCTTTGGGATAAAGATCTGTCTGATCTTAAGATCAAGAACAGTTGCAATTTACCCAAACAACTAGGTTCTTTCTATTCAAGAGCATTGTGAAGTGTTATCTTTCTTTCTTAAAGTTAGCTGCCAGAAAGCGTGTTGTGGTATTTGTGGGTCACCAGCAGTAAGGGTGTTGGCCAATAGATAGGAACTTTTAGATACTTTTGGCTCTATTTTGTCTTCACTTGTACCTTTTATTTTCTTTGGCTCCATTTTGATAATTTACTTTATCTCATCACAACTTGCAAAAATTTAGTGAATAGACTGAAACTTATTTTAACAGGGCAGAGCAAAAACAAATGATTGCAGGAAGCAAAATGAAGCTGAGAACAATTACTGAAAATTATACTTGCTCATTCACTGAATTTTGATAACAAAGTACACCGAATATTGGAGGAGAGGGTAAACTGGAAATTTTTATCTTAATATTTTAAGAATATAATGTGTTTTGATCATCCTAATATTGGAAGCAGGCTTAGTAAAGGGGACAGAGGTAAAAATACCATATGGCTGAATTGCCTTTAAGCTAAATATGTGTTCCTAGAAAACTTGTAGTGGTTTTTATTAGCGGGACATTTTAAAAAGAATTGGTGAAAAAACTGTTAAAATATAAAGGAACTTATTCATATACATTATAAGGCATATAACCTTTCCCTATATAATCCAATTAGCTTTGATTTCTTTATAGGTCTTAAAAAACAGCCCAGATTGTGAGATGGCAGAAAAGAGCAGTTCAAGCACAATAAACATACCACATACCACTTAAACTTCATGGCATTTGTTTGGGTTAGCCTACTCTAACTTTACAATTATATGCATTTAGTATAAAAGGAAAAACAATCCTATAAAGAGCATTATTATATGCTCTTACTATCTCTGCAGTTTTATTAACACGTATATATTATACATTAGATGTATAATACATAATACGTATAGTTAATATAGTTAATATAGTTATAAAAGGCCCATTATTTCTTTCTACAGCACCTTTACATACATGTATTACATATATACTCTCCCAAAGCGAGCACAAATATAGTTAATATAGTTATAAAAGGCCCATTATTTCTTTCTACAGCACCTTTACATACATGTATTACATATATACTCTCCACTATACATATACTTATTAAAGAATATATCAAGTATTATCTTCCTTTTGATTACCTTTTAAATTATCTCAGATCTGTTACCTTTGGCCTGTAACTCCTAACTCCAAAACAGAGAATTTGTTTTGGCTTTTAGAATATAGTTTCATTAGCTTTAACTTTCTTCTCTGAACTCAGAAATGTGAAACTCTGGTAGGAAGTAACCAGTACAATTAAAAAATCTTTTATCCAGTATTTTATGACCTTCCCACGTTTTCACAGTTCTAAATAAACATGATCATTTAAATGAACAAATATATTTTAGTGGTCCCAAATCAGAGGACACAAGAACTTACGTAGCTGGGCAATAAGGACAGTGCTATTAAAATTCAAAAAGAGGGTCTCCCTGGTAGTTAAAGAGGGTAAGCGAAGGCACTACAAAGCTATAGGCAGCCACTGTAGCACCAGTTTGATCCCCAGTGCCAGGGAACTAACCAGGGAGCTGACCCACACAGTGCAGCAGACCTGTCCTGTCTTGCCCGCTGCTCCCCTCGACAGTGTATTTCAGTAGATCTGCCTGTTCTGCTCCCCACTGTCTCTGGTGAATTCTCTCACCCCAGCACCTCTGGCCTATACACCAGTTCTTGTATGCATAAATAAAAATATATCTTTAAAAAATTTCAATAAAGTTTTCCTGTGCATGTCCTATATGAAAGATTACATGAAGGTAGTAGTAAGTGGTGGTAAACCATCAAGAACAGAGCAAGAATGAAGACTGAGGGGAAACTCTTTTAATTTCACAGAAGGGAAAACTGGGTACTCTAGGAGAGTTTCAACAGAATTGTAATGGGTAAGTATCAGTGAACTGGTTCTCAAAATGTTACCAGCATTTAAAAATGAATAACTTAGAAAGCCAGTCCTTCATCTAGAAATCTCTTGTTTTTATTAAAGTAACAAGGAAATTACTTTGCTACTAGCTTTGCTTCAACAACTATTGCAATTTTCATTACTGCTACCAAAAAGATTTTTGAGAATAAGCATACACAGAAACCCTACATAGCTAAGTTGATGAGCGAAAAGAATTATCAGGTTGAACTACATAAAACTGCCAATATTTGACAAGTTTTGCCCTACCAAACCAGTAATTGTCAGTATGGTTTATTAAGCATGTAGAAGACAAAGATGTGAAATTTTTTGTAAAAATATTTGGCTAAGTACCAGTAAAACAATATTCCTACAACCCATTTTGGAAAGCTTAAAGAGAGACAGCTGTACAAGTCAGAACAGTCAGTAAGTACTATACCACTATCACTAAGTAACTACTTTGTAAGACAGGGATCTGAAATTGCCCAAAATTAAACAGTGGGGGGAGTCAAGCTAGAACCATTATTAGTCTCTTGACATACTGTATCTGCTTTGTATATCAAGTTTCCACAAAATATCTGCTTCTCTTATGGAGAAAGGTGGAATTAGCTAAATAACATCAGACAGAAAAGTAAGAATTTTTAAGACAGAAATTGTTACTAGGGATAAAGAATATTTTATCTCAGTCAACCCACATGGAAAATATAACAATTATAAATATACGAAGTGAAGACAAACCCACAGGTTTAGAGAAACTCTTTGCAAACATTTATCTTATGATAAAGGACTTGTCTCCACAATATATAAGGAATTCTCAAACCTGAACAGACACATTAACAAAGAGGACATTAAGATGGTTACGTAAATAAATGGAGATGCTCAATATCATTAGTCACTAAAGAAACGAAAATCAAAGTCACAATGAGATACCACTTGATATCCACCAGAACAGCAGAGTATCAAAAAGACAGATAAATAATCAGAGAAACTGGAACCTCATGTATTGCTGGTAAGAATGTGAAATGGTATAGCTGCCCCAGGAAACAGTAACAATTTCTCAAAATGTTGAACAATGACCCAGCATTTCCACTCCTAGGAAACCAAAGATAAATGAAAACTTAAGTCATACAAAAACCTGTACTTTATAGTGTTTGTTAAAATGTAAACATGTTTGCAGTTTCTATAGTTTAATTAGCCATTCTTTTGTTTTGTGGATGTTTTTGGTGTTATATCACGGAACTCTTTACCTAATCTATGGGCACAAAGTTTTCTCCTAAGTTTTGCTTCTTACTTTTAAAAATCTATGTTCATAGAAGCCAAAATATGTAAACAAGCAATATAGCTATCAATTGATGCACAGAGAAGCCACAGAGTAGTATTTGGCAACAAAAAGCAACAGAGTACTGCTACATGTTATAACATAGATAAACTTTTAAAAACATTATGCTCAGTGAAAGAAGCCAGTCACAAAAGGCCACATGCTTTATGATTCCATTTATATGAAATGTCCAGAACAGGCAAATCTATAAAGACAGAGAACAGATTAGTGGCTGCCTAAAGCAAGGAAAAGAGGGACAGTAATGATGGTTAATGGGTGCATGGTTTCTTTTGGGATGTTTATGGTTGTACAAGTTTATAACTATACTAAAACTACTGAACTGTACACTTTACATGGGAGAACTTTATATTACTATTCCAACTCGTTCAATGAAGCCAATATTACCCAGATAACAAAAACACAAAACAAAAAACTATAGACGAATATCCCTAATGATTATACACAAAAATCTTTACAAAATGCAGACAATGTAAAAAAATTATTACATATTATGAATGAGTGGGATTTATCCAGGAACACCAAGGTTGATTCAAGATTCAGGTATTACTATATTAAAACATTAATAAAGGACAAAAACTTCATGATGATCTCAATGCACTGAAACATGACAAAATACAATATCCATTCATGATTAAAAACTTTCCAAGAACTAGAAACAGGAGGACTTTTCTTCAGCCTGATAAAGGACACTTATGAAAAACCGATAGCTAACAGCATATTTAATGGGAAGCAACTAAAAGCTTTCCCCTTAAGATTAGGAATAAGACAAGGCAGGATGTGTGCTCTTGTCATTCTAGTCAACATGGTATTAGAAGTTCTGGCCTGTACAATAAGGAGGAAGAAAGGAGGGGGGAAAAATTGAAGGTATTCAGATTTAAATGGACGCAGCAAAACTGTATTTATTTGCAGACCTCATTATCCTGTGTATAGAAAATCCCAAGGAATACATACACGAAAAACTGTGAGCACTAATAAATGAGTTCTACAAAGCTACAGGGTATCAGAACACAGAAAAACCAGCTACAGTTCTATGTACTTAGCAATAAACAATCCAAAATGATAGCAAGAAAAAGTAACATTAAAGAGAATAAAATACTGAAGAGTAAATCTAATAAAAGTAGTGTACATTTTGTACACTGAAAATTATAAGGCAATCCTAAGAAAAATTAGAGAATATCTAAAGAAACAGAAAGACATTCTAGGTCCCTGAATTGGAAGACTCAATGATACTGAGATATTAAGATAATACAGTAAGAAAGCAATTTTTCCTAAAAGACCTGTTGATCCACAATGCCTATTAAAATCTCAGCAGACTCTTTTTGGGGTAGAAATTGACCAGATCGCTCTAAATTTACATGGACATGCACAGATTCCAGAGCAGCCAGATGATTTTGAAAACAAAGTTCTAAGAGTTATCTTACTGAATTCCAACACTTACTATAAAAGCTACAGCAGTCAAGAAACATGTTACTGGCTTGAGAAGAGACAGAACAGAAATGGGAGTCCAGGACAAATCTTACATTGACTGTCAAGTGATTTTTTTTTTTAAAGATTTATTTATTTATACAAGAACCGGGGTACAGGCCAGATGCGCAGGAGGGTGAGATGATTCACCAGAGACACAGCCGGGAGCAGAACAGGCAGACTGCCGAAATACACTGCTCAGGGGAGTAGTGGGCAAGACAGGAGAGGCCTGCCTAGCCATGTGGGATCCTCGCCAGCAGGCCGGGATGGAACCAGCGCTGCAGAGGCTGCGGACAGCTTCACAGCACTGTGAAGGACAGTCTGCAAATGGTGATGGGATAACTGGACAGACACATTCAAACAAGTAAATTTAGATTTGTCCTTCATGTCATATACAAAAAAATATAAGGGGCCTTCCTGGTGGTGCAAGGGGTTAAGATGCAACCTATGAAGCTATTCATAGCCACTGCAGCATGAGTTTGATCCCCAGCCAGGAAGCAACCCACATGGTGCAGCAGACCTTTCCTGACTCGCCCGCTGCTCCCCTCAGCAGTGTATTTCAGTCAGTCTGCCTGTTCTGTTCCCCACTCTGTCTCTGGTGAATCCTCTTACCCCCCACACCTCTGGCCTGTACCCCAGTTCTTGTATGCATAAATAAATAAATATTTATATATATATATATATATATGAATATGAAGTAAAACTACAAAACGTCAAGAAAACAGGAGAAAATATAGGTACCCAAAGAGTTCTTTGGTATAATACCGAAGCCATGTTCCATGAAACATAAAATTGTTAAGTTAATCTTTATAAAAATTAAAGGTGTTTACAGAAAGACACTATTAAGAAAATGAAAAGGCAAGTTAGAGACTGGGAGAAAGATATTTGTAAATCATGACAGAGAAAGAAGTTGTACCTAGAATATTTAAAGAACTGTTACAACTCATGTAAGATGAACAACCCAATTTAAAAATGGGTGAGGATTTGAATACACAGTTCACCAAAAAAACAACAACAACAAATGGCCTAATAAGCACATAATAAGATGCGCAATATCTTTTCAACATCCTAATCTCAATTTTTGGGGAAATGCAATCAAAACCACAATAAGTTATCTTTCTAGTAATACAATGACTATAATAATATGATAAAAATGTTTAAAAATGCTCTTATCTACTACTGAGCTGGATACTTAAAAACTGTTTAAAATGGTAAATCTCATGCTATGTATATTTAACCACCACAAAAAGAATTTTTTAACCCCTTACCAACACTTTGGAAAAAAAAGTGAACAAAGCAGGGAAAAAAAAAAAACCAAAAAACCTTCCCACAAAGAAAAGACCAACTTTAGGAGGTTTCACTATGAATACTTTCAAATATTTAAAGAATACCATAATTTTATATAATCTTTTCCAGAAGGCAGGAAGAGAAGGAAACACTTCCATACACAAGCAGTGAGGTCAATTTAAATGTATATAATTAAAGGCATCATGATTTACCTTGCAGAAACTATTATTATAGTAAAAAGGATAGAAGGTGCCAGGCCAGAAATCTTGGGAACTGGGATCCAATCCAGATTTGGTATGAGGTATCAATATTTGCACATCTTTGACAAGCTACTCATCTATTTGGGCTTCAGTTTTCTCATTTGTAGAATAAGGAGGTTCACCAGAGAAATCCTTTCCATCTACAGGATAGGATTCTATTGTACAATTGTTATATAAAATTTTCTTTGAAACTCATCCATCCTAAAACTGGTATAAAAAATTCTTTTCCATGTGGAAAACAACATGGCAACAGGTAGTAAGCACCAGTTCATACTCAATGGCAAAATATTTCAACTTCTGGATATCTATCATAAGGATATGAACAAAAAAAAAAGAACACATAAAAAGATGGTTATTTTAATAACACAAATGGTTCAATAATAATGGACTAATATATACCACAAACAACACATTACCAAATAGTATAAAGATGATTGTGGAAAATACTTTTGTTAGGTGCAAATAATCAAAATATAAGTGACTTAAAACTGAAAGTATACTTGGTAACATTTTACCAAGTAAAAGAAATTTGTATTAATGAATGCAGTATTAGAGTTGTGGGTCTAAACTTTTTTAATGACGGCCTTTTACCAAGATTATGTTGCTAAGGTTCTATGTTGTTCTGACTTGATTAATGCTTCCTAAATTTAGTTATAAACCTAGGACTCTGAATTAGTGTCAATAATTAAAACTTTCATCAGCTGATACTGGAATTTCCAACAGTATTTTACTCATTCTATCCAGTGTTGAGTTAAAGTCTGGAAAGTGGTGATTCTACCAAGTAACCCATTAAAATCCAGATAAATATCAGATAGTTCAAAATTCCTATGCCTATCATCATCACTTCTCTAATTTTCAATTTCAAATTTCTTAGACAGCCTTTATCTTTTTATCAGTCACAAACTATTTGAGTTACACAACTACTCTCGAGTAATGAGAGTGAAAGTAAGATGGAAGTGCGTGTCTGACTTCTGACTTTCCTTTCTGTTTCTATGGCTGGGAATTTCACCAGCATTGGTGAATTGAGGGTGGGAATTTCACCAGCAGTCAAAGGTCAGCAGAGGGAACTTTTAGTAAATGTTACCGCACAATCCTAATAGTAGGCTGAAAAGATTTTTAGTTCAAAAAAGTTGACTACTGGAAATTTCATATAGCTCAACCTATGTCAATACCTTTAAGAAAAACTTGAGAACACTGCATTAAGAAAAACTTTTGTTCCTTTTGAGACTCTAGATTCCCTGTCAAGGCTTCTCTCCTAAACTGTCCCAATGAGGGAGCTTATGCTAATTATTCTTTTCAGAATCAGAATTTAAGCATGTTTGCAATAAAATGCCAAAGTCATAAGCAAAACCAAGAAATGTCTTAACAGCAGCCAACTAAAGAATAAATATCAGAATTATTCCACTGTAACTCAATTCCTGTCAAAGTCAGGTTTCTCGTCACAGAGCAATTAAGTTTTTGTGCCAACAACCAGAGCAGTGCTTCTTGCACCTCCATTAAAGTCCTATTTTGAGAGCATCTTACCTGAAACTGCCGTAGACTATAAGCAGAATGGAAATCAGGAATGTAGACACTTGACTGGAATCCACCAGGGAATAGGCCCTAGAGAAAAAAAGAGAAAAAAAATTAAATCCCATGGCAGCAAGTCCTCATGGAGTTCACAGTTTAATGGGGTTCTACAAATTCCATTAAGTGTTGGAGAAAAAGGGAATAAATAAGCATTAACAAAATAAGCAAAATGGGATTTGTTAGTTTAACAAAGGGTCAATGTGTAGATTTCAGTTAATATCACAAGATGTTAAGTGATATCAATGTACAAATTCCATCTCTCTATAGTATGAAATATATGCTTACAACAATCACTCACAATGAAAAAAAACAACAAACCAGTATCAAAATAACCAACAACTCTTTACCAGTGGTGAAAAAGTCTCAGGGACCAAACTTTATCAGCCTACTTAATTATCAACAGCATTTTACTCTGCGATGAGGTAAAGCCTGTATGTCTTTCCTGAGTTCCATTTCCATTTTTATAACTGCCCACTGGTTTTCTCCATCTGGGTGTCCTATAGGAACTCTCCCTGCTTTATTCCTATTTTCTTTAAATATCTACAGAGTATACTATTGTGTGGATATACCAGTTTGTTTTAAACAAATCTCTCAGGTGGACACTACGGCTGCTTCCAAAAATTCATTTATAAACAATTCTACAAGAGCCCTGTAACTTACTTGCAATGACACATCTGTGTAGCACAAAGTTTCTAAAAAGAGACTGTCAAAGGGGAAAGGCACTAGCAATCTGATAGCCAAACTACCTCTGGAGAAGCTGTTTCATGTTACATGCATACCAGTAACGGATTCTAGAATTCGGTTTTCCAAAGCTTTGTCAACAGTGAGTGTTGCCTAATCTTTGAATTTTTACCAACCTGACAGATGAAAATTGGTAAGTCAATAGCTTTCATTTACATTAAATTTTTTTTTAAATGTTGGCATCTGTTTTTAATTTTTTTTTAAGATTTATTTATTTATTTATACAAGCACTGGGTACAGTCAGAAGTGCCAGAGGGTGAGAGAATTCACCAAAGTCAGAGCGGGGAGCAGAGCAGGCAGAAGGACCAAAGTACACTGCTGAGGGGAGCAGCGGGCGGCAGGAGAGGTCTGCGCGCCATGTGGGACCCTCCTCCGGTGGCCGGGGAGTAGCCGGGGATCAAACCGGCGCTGCAGAGGCTGCGGGCAGCTTCGCAACCCAGCGCTCAACCGCTGCGCCACTGGGGAGGCCCCTACATTTAATTTTTTAAAAGATTTATTTATTTATTTATTTATTTATTTATTTATTTATTTATTTATTTATTTATTTATTTATTTATTTATTTATACAAGAACTGGGGTATAGGCCAGATGCATGGGAGGGTGAGAGGATTCACCACAGACATAGCGGGGAGCAGAACAGGCAGACTAATAAAATACACTGCTGAGGGGAGCAGCGGGGGAGGCAGGAGAGGTCTGCTGAGACATGTGGGACCCTCACCGGCCGGCCGGGATTGAACTGGCGCTGCAGAGGCTGCAGATAGCTTCACAGCGCGGTGCTCAACCGCCTGTGCCACCAGGGGAGGCCCTACATTAATTTTTTGACTTAATAAAAATCTTCAATTAGAAGTGTGATTGAGCAGCCTTTTGTATGATTAAGCCCCTACCCCCAAATCCAAAGCTATGAAAAACAAAGACAGGGTTTTGTTTTTTATTTTTTTAAAATAAATTTTATTTTTATATTCCCCATACAATTGCAACCCCCCCATTTTGACCCCAATCCCTCCCCTCCCACCCCTCACCCCCCAAAAAGTGTCTCTGGTTCATAGTTGTTTGTTGATTTTGATTTTCACTTTCTTATAGTTATTCATTTTCCTGGTCCCTTATTTAAGTTTTCTAGATTTCTGCTATGAGTGAGACCATCCGGTATTTTTCTTTTTCTTTCTGGCTTATTTCGCTGAGCATGATCCCTTCCAGCGCCATCCATGTTGCTGCAAATTGCATGTGTTTATCTTTTTTGAATGCTGAGTAATATTCCATGGTGTATATGTACCACATCTTCTTGATCCAGTCATCTATTTTTGGGCATTTGGGCTGTTTCCAAAGCTTAGCTATTGTAAACAGTGCTGCTATAAACATAGGGGTGCAGGTGTTCTTTGGAATTGATGTTTCTGTGTCCTTTGGGTAAATACCTAGGAGTGGAATTGCAGGGTTTTGTTTTTTAAAAGAACTTTTCCTTGATAGTGTTTTATTATGACGACTTGACTTTTTTGTTCCCCTTGTATTCTGAAGCACACTGTCATTACCTAAAAGGTTGATTAATCATCTGAACTTTCCAAACTCAACATCTTACAAAGAGGGGCTTTATCCTATACAAAATACTTTATGAGGAAGCTGAGCAGGGCTACCAATTTTCATCTCCATACCTTACAGAAATTGGCCCCACTACAGAATTAAATGCATAGAGTCAGAAAAAAGTTATATTTAATGATTTTTTTTCTAAGCAGGATATTGGGTTGTTGGAAAAATCACTTTTTTAAAAGATTTTTTAAAAAGATTTGTTTGTTTATGCATACAAGAGCTCCCCAGAGGTGAGGGGATTCACCAGAGACAGCAGGGGAACAGAACAGGCAGACTGGCTGAAACCACTGCTGAGGAGAGTAGCAGGTGACACAGGGAAGGTGTGCTGTGCCATGTGGGTTGAGTAGCTCTCTGGTCGGCAGGGGATTGAACTGATGTAGAGGCTGCAGACAGCTTCACAGTGCTGTGCTTAACCCCTTGTGCCACCAGGGAGGCCCATCATGACACATTTTTGCTTGAAAAATACAGAAAAAAAATGATTCATGACTTTTCTGACAAGCCAATCATTTAATTTTTTTTAAGCGCCATTACTGTTTTTTTTTTTTTTTAAAGATTTATTTATACATACAAGAACCGAGGTACAGGCTAGAAGTATGGGGGGGGGGTGAGAGGATTCACCAGAGACAGAGTGGGGAACAGAATAGGCAGACTGACTGAAGTACACTGCTGAGGGGAGCAGCAGGCAAGTCAGGGGAGGTCTGCTGAGCCAGGTGGGTCACCTCCCTGGCCAGGAATTGAACTCGTGCTGCAGTGGCTACAGATAGCTTCACAGGTTTTGTCTTAACCCCTTGCGCCACCAACGAGGCCCCCAATCATTTTATTTTTCCAATAAATCTATACCAGAGGATCTGGTTAAAGCTGACTCCTAATATGGTATTTTGGTTCATAGTGTTTTGTAATTTATAATAAAACTTTAAAAGAAGTTTATAAGCATTGCAAACTATACCAAATATTACATAATTGGAGCTTACAAATTATGGTGTTATTTGAAATTTCATGTATTTTCAATTCAAACTAACATTGCTGAATTTTATAAAAAGCCTTTTAATAAAGAGTTTACTACAGTTTTCCTAGTTTTTTGGTAGGTTATGGTATGATTTGGGCCTAGAACACGATTATCCCTAATTTATGTGAAAAAATTTCAAATGTCCCCACATGCCTGCAAAACCAAATCATACCAAAGAGGAAACACTCTACTTGTGGACAATGAAGGACACCTGTACAAAATATTGAACATGGATTAACTTTAGGCAATTTACATTTTAAAATCTTATCAATTTTCCTCTCAAAAAATTACAAAGATAACTTTGTAAAAATTAAAAAAAAGGGGCAAGTATATAAAGTATAAGTATACAAGCGTCTTTCACTCCTCTGCACATCCCAACCCCAGGAGCAGACACTATTTATACTATTTATCCTTCCATGTAAATTGTGTTTCTGTAAAATTGGAAATATACATATTCTTCTATAACTTGCTCTTTTTAAACTCAACTATGGATGAGTTTTAAAGGATGTCATTCTTTTCTATTAACTTTCTGTCCTTTTGCTATAAAATTAAGACATGGAAAACTTTCTAATACATATATCTTTTTTTTATAAAGAGGACATTCTAAGTCCAATGAACACAACTTTATAACTACGTAAACAGGTCTAAAAATTCTCATCTGAGTTATTAGCAGCAGTATCTATAAATGTTTCATATTTTTTTCCTTTCACTTAGCTTTCTGAATTTGGATGGTAGATTGTTATTTCTCGTGAGAAACAAATGGATGACTTTGCTCATACCTCTCTTTTTAGCCAATTTAAGAACTAGTGACGATGGAAACATTTTGATTGCCTTTTTTACTGAACGCATACCATGGAATCCCACATGTAAAGATATTGAATGGCCACTTCAGGATAATGAACATTCACATCTCCTGTGAATATAGCTTTGGGAAGAACTTGGGAGATGCACTCTAAAACAACAACTACTTAGCTTAGAGGAATTATAAAACACTGACATTGTGCAAAATAGTTTAAATGTGTATAGGAAGCATTTTTGGAAAATAATCTTTGCTTAACAAATGTGACCATGTCAGCACATCTTGCTACAAATACTGAATGTAGCAGAACATTCTGCTATCCTAAAATAACTTTATAACAAAGTTTTCCCTTGTCCCAGGGAATTTTCTGTCACTTAAATTCTCTAGTTTAGGGACTTCTTGGCATACATGCACTGTATTTTATGAATCATTTAAGCTGATTTCTTTAGAGATTGATTGTATCAAGTTCAAATAGAAATATGTGCATTTTACTATTAAGACAGCACTTGGGCCTACTACAGAAAGGAAGCAGTGGCTCTTCTAACCATTCACCCTGGGAGAAGCAGCTCCAGTTTCTATCTTAAATTATACCTTAACTAGCTATTTCACCTTCTCTGGCAAGCCTTTACATCCTTCTGGTCTCTATAAAATCCTCTTTGGCCTAGATTAACCTGAAGACCCAAGTAATTTCTATTTTCAAGATTTTTGCATTGTGTGTTTCCTAACAAAAATCAACAACACAGTAATATTACCAGAAATAGGCTTTCACAAATAACTCAATTGGCTGATCATCGACATACTACAGTTAAATAAACCAGCACTGACAGATGACACTGTCTCTAGGCTACTGAAAAAAGGGATATTAGTTTTCTTCTTTTAATCATCCAGCATTTCAGATTTGAAATGTCTCATATTAGCAGAGACAGATGAAGTCATTATGGGGGTAGACTCTCTGCTTGATTTAATCAAACCAGGGAAAATTGTACTCTTGAGTCACTTTTTTAAAACTTTGGTGGGCACTAGGGTTTAACTCACAATTTTTTCCCGCTTTGCCAAATAGATCACTTTGTCCAACATTTGTTTGTGTATGTGTGTACACACACACACACACACACACACACACACACACACACACACACACCCTTGCTCTCCTGAAGGAGGGCCACTTTTTACCTACTTTATAAGTACATGCAAATAAGCATATAATGGTTTCAAAAATGTCTAAAGGTTTTCCCTGATGATAATGAAGAAGACGGTTGTGTTCATATCTCCATTCTTTTCTTTGCACACACTAAGAACTGAAGATTCATCTCTATGTACTTCAGAAACACATGCAGATCCTAGGATTTTACTATAGGACTTGGAGTCTGGTCTCTGGGGCAGGTAGATAAGGAAAGGTGAAAGGGTGGAAGTCAGACTAATTTATGGAAATCAAAGCAATCGCATTTATTGACAGCCTCTTCCTGTCCTATACTTCAGGCTGTTACCAAAGCATCAACAGAAATGTGTTGTCTCTCTCAGGCCCTCCTACCAACGAGTCAGTTTCAAGAGACTTTGGATGCACGTTAAGGACAGGAGCTACTCTACATTCTAAAATAAAGACAATCCTATTGAATTGCATAAAGAAACTAAAAACATGCATTTGAGACATGCCAAATGAGGTTAATTAAATGTACTGAAAACAAATCTGAGAACCTGGCCAAATGATATTATTAGCATAGGTCAGTTACTGAGTTGAAATATTTCATATGGTATATTTTCATAATGAAAACCACTAACTCTTTAACTACATTTCCCCAAGTCTTAATAGATAAATACAAAGAAATACCAGAAAGTTCTGTGTAAGATTATATTCTACACCCTAAAATTTTTAGAAAACGATGCTGGGCTTTAGTAACTACTCTACAGTCAAACATCTATTTCTAGCTGCTTTACCAGCAAGTGCCTTTAACACATTTCCTGCTAAAAATCATGCCAAACTGAGACACAGAAAGCACTGTTCTATAATGTGTTCTATGTGTCAGCCATTCAGCTATACAATGAGAGCATTCTTGTCCACCCAACAAACCAGGCAACTACTATTCCAACCCTGCACAGACATTGCCTTAGACCAGTACTTCACAAACTTTTGGGTGCTGAGACCATTTCTACTCTTAAAATGAGGACCCCCAAGAGCTTTTGTTCTGATGGGTTATAAGGATTGATATTTGCCACTAGAAGACTGAGAAAAGTTTAAAATATTTAATTCATTTAAATATAATAAAACCATTACATGTGAACATTGTATTTTTAAGGAAAGAGTAACTATATTCCAAAGCAGAAAACAATTTGGTGAGATGAGGGGCATTCTTTTATACTTTTGCAAACCTCTTTAGTGTCTGGCTTAAATAGAAAATAACTACATGAGTCTCACATCTACTTCTACATTCAATCTTTTGCCATATGTTGCTTTTGTTAAACTCTGAGGATAAAAAATGTGGTTTATACAGATGAGTAACTGGAAAAGGGAGGGTATTCTAATAATCTTTTCAGAGACCTAATACACTAAACTCCAACAAGTGGTAATTTTTTTTTTAATTTTTTTTTTAGAGGCATGCTTTTTATTTATTTGTTTGCTGGTTTGTTTGTTTGTTTTGTTTATACATGCACTGGGTACAGTCAGAAGCGCGGGAGGGTGAGAGAATTCACCAGAGCCAGAGCGGGGAGCAGAGCAGGCAGAAGGACCGAAGCACACTGCTGAGGGGAGCAGCGGGCGGCAGGAGAGATCTGCGCGCCATGTGGGACCCTCCTCCGGTGGCTGGGGAGCAGCCGGGGATCGAACCGGCACCGCAGAGGCCGCGGGCAGCTTCACAACCCAGCGCTCAACCGCTGTGCCACCGGGGAGGCCCACAAGTGGTAATTTTTTTATTTTTTTGTGGGACCCTCACAAGTGGCTGGGGATCGAACCAGCGCTGCAGAGGCTGCGGGCAGCCTCGCAACCCAGTGCTCAACCACTGCGCCACCAGGGAAGGCCCGGTAATTTTTTTTTTAAAGATTTATTTTTATACAAGAACCAGGGTACAGGCCAGATGAGCGGGAGGGTGAGAGGATTCACCTGAGACAGAGTGGGGAATAGAACAGGCAGACTGACGAAATACACTGCTGAGGGGAGCAGCGGGCGAGACAGGAGAGGTCTGCTTTGCCATGTGGGATTCTCACCGGCCGGCCAGGATCAAACACGCGCTGCAGAGGCTGTGGACAGCCTCTCTGTGTGGTGCTCAACCACCTGCACCACCAGGGAGGCCCACAAGTGGTAATTTTTTAAAGGTTAGCTGCAATATGGAATCTGAAACCTTAGTGTTTCTTGTTTTGTTTTTTAAACTAATGTTAAAATCAAATGGACCATGCTATACTGTGAATGGATTTTTTCCCCCATGGATGATTTTATAACATTAGGCATTCGTCTTTTGGAAGTTAGTGGTTCACTGAGTTATGCAGTTCTTCCAGATTTTGTAACATTTCATTCTATAACAGTTGAAAACCATTCCTGAGGTTACTGATAGCTCATACAAATTACCAATTATTACTTAATAACATTACTTAATATTTCCTTAATATTACTTTTACTTTATTACTTAGTAACAATACTACTTAATAATAATTAGGCTCATTACTTAAAAATTCAAATTTTATCACTAGCAAACATATTTTATTTTTTTCCCCCTTGAAGTGACAGATTCAATTTATCCAATTTTTAGAAACTGTCTACTAAATATTCTAGTCTGAATAACTAGTAATTCTTCAACTAAAAATTTTCTTGGAACTAAAAATGTTCCAAGAAAAAAGTAGCTCAGCAAACATCTCCAACGACCATACAAATGCTTTCCTCAAGAATACCAATGCTACTTCAGCATATATGTGCTTAATGGGAACTTTCCATTTATCATAAAAAATGTGTGCTCAAGGGTTGAGATGTAATAAAAGTAATTTTTACTGCTTAGTCCTAAGTGAAAGCAATTTTTAAAAAAGTACGTGGACAGTGGTGAAGAATACGATTACTAGTGCTTTGGCGTGCTGCCTGGATTCATGATATATAGCACAGCAGTGGGTCTCACCCGCCACTGCCTTTTCACCATAAGAAAGAGGTCAAAATGAAAAAAAGACAACTTTAGTAGCATTATGAAAACAGTCTGATCTCACAGACCCGTTGCAAGGGTCTCAGGAACCTGCAGGGACACACAGGCCACATTTGAGAACCACTCTCTTTGCCTACAAGCCTGGATATACAAACTGTTAACATTTTCTCACATATAGTTCTAACACATCACAGAACACCAAGAGATGTTACAATTTTTTTTTTGCTATGTAAGATTTTGGCTTCAAATGTAACATGCAGAAAGTAATCATATTCCAGGCCTAACAAATGCTATAAGCTTTTCTTTCATGGTGGATATGTTGAAACAGCATTTATATTTTTATCTAAAACATTTGCCTGATGTCATAATGGTCACAATAATTCTCTCTCACATTTTCCCATATTTTAAGGGGAAAAACTAAATACGTACTTTAAGCTGAATAATGGGATTGGTATTTTACTGAATAAAAATTCAACAATAAACTAAATTTAATCACTTGTGTACAAGATACAAAAAATAGTAAGAACGTCACATAAGGTTACAATCTAATAAGAAAGATACTTTATATAACTGGCAGAATGTCATATTTTAATAGAGAAAGAAAGTGTTATGGGTTATCACACAGCAGGGGTGGGCACAGTAAGGCCTACTGCTAGCCAGTCAAGCACAGCTCAAGTACTTCACTGGCAGAGTCATCTGCAAACAGATCGTATGGATCACAAAGCCCAAAATACTATCTGGTCCTACAGAGAAAAAGCCTGCTGAATCTTGCTGCATGATGTTGCACAAGGGTACTGGGATAATGCAAAGGCTCTGAAATGCGTAGTGGTGACAGTGGCACAAACACGTGAAGCTACTTAATGCTGCTGAGTTATACACTTACAAGTGGTTAAACTGGTAAACTTTGTTATGTTTTATTTTTAACATTACCACACACACGCACGCACACACACACACACAAAACCTCCAACCCTTTAGAACATTTTTTTAAATGTTGCTTTTAAAAACAGAGCAAAGTGACTTTCACAATATTAGTCTTATTAGAAAATTATTCTCTGTCAAATTTAATGCTGATAAGAGCTATAGAAATGCATTTAGAAACAAAGTCATAAAAGCATCCAATTCCAAAATCTGGACATTAAAAAGAAAATTCCAATGACTTATAAACATGGATGTTTCAGGTTAACAGTTAATTATTTACTGGCAGCTAACCTTCTCCTAGTGAGAAACTGTAAGGAGCCTTACAATTTAAGTCATAGTGCTTCCACTACTACTTTTTTTTTTAAAAGATTTATTTATTTATACAGGCACTGGGTACAGTCAGAAGCGCGGGAGGGTGAGAGAATTCACCAGAGCCAGAGTGGAGAATGGAACAGGCAGACTGACGAAATACACTGCTGAGGGGAGCAGCGGGCGTGGCAGGAGTGCCACGTGGGACCCTCGCTGGTGGCCGGGGATCCAACTGGCCCTGCAGAGGCTGCAGGCAGCTTCGCAGCCCAGCGCTCAATCGCTGTGCCAGCAGGGGAGGCCCATGCTTCCACTACTTCTATCAAGCCAAACCAGAGCAGTTATTTCCTAGTCACACACAAATGGAATTTTTAAGACTGAATTTCAGTAACAAACCACCAATGCCTGTGGGATACTTCTACCTGCATATATATATATACACACACACACCAAGATCACATCAAATGCAACACCTCTAAAACCAAACATTCCCCCCGCCCCATCATATATATTGCAACAGCTAGGGTCTGTTACAAGCTTCAATTAATATTAACTGCCACTGGTCATTGTTTCTATCTTACACATTCACTGCAATGCATGACTATTTAAATTAGTACTCTGCTAGGTGCTGGCACTCCAAGACAGGCCCTGCCACCCATCAAGAATTGTTTAATGCAGAGACAGAGAAATAAGCATGCTGTCAAATTCAGCCATGATACAGGTGTAGGAGTTCAGTCCGGAGCCGGAGGTGTATATGTTGAGTGTGGCTGACTGGGAGATTATACTCAAGTAGTTCAGTTGGGCTACAGAGCAAGAGAAGCAAGAGATGTGAGGGAACAAGCATGGCTGGGACAGAGAAGACAGCAAGAGTCAGAAGCTCTCAAGAGAGAGGTAAAGGGGGAGGGTACGTGAGGTAGGGGGAGAAAGAGAGAGAGAGAACATCAATGGTGATGGAGCAGCAGGGAATTGGAGAGGGAGGTGCAGAGGGAGTGGTGAAAAGAAGAAAAGCTTTCAGGTCATAAAGGGCTGTCAAACTGAGGGTTTCAAGCTGTATTTACTGTCTCTACAGTTTGGTATCTTGACACAATCTGACTTCTGACCTCAATACTCCAAGGAACTTGCTTTCCCCAAGATCAGCAACAATCTTACTGTTTCATCTAATAAACACTTCAATACAGTATCTTACTTGACATACCCCTTTTGGCCCCTTGGAGGATCTGACAACACTGGTCATACTTCTTTTCCTGAAACAGTTTTATCCCAGTTTCTGTGATATTCTCAGGAATTCTCCCTGGCCCTCTGGCACCTAACTGTCTCAATTTCCTTTCCAACTGCTATCAGGGCTCTGTTACCAGTTCTCCTCACTTCTTATTCCACACATGGTCTCTGGGGTACTGCCTGCTGTCACGTCCTCAGTAATCATCTATGTAGGCTGATGACTTCCTCTTCTAAGTAATAACAACTATCTTTTATTGAGCAATGTGCCAAGTGATATATTAAGTGCTTTACATTATTACTCCCCTTTGACATATGAAGAAACTGAAACATAGAAAAGCGAATCTTTTTATTATAGCCAATGAAGACATTTTAAAAGGATAGCATGGAAAACTTACAGGAAAAAGCAGGCTGAAGATCAATTTATCCCATAAACCCACTTTTATTAAAAATGGAACTCACCATTTCACATTTGTATTATTTGAGTTTTTTTTTAAAAGATTAATTTATTTATGCATACAAGAACTGGGGTACAGGCCAGAGGTGCAGGGGTGAGAGGATTCACCAGAGGCAGAGTGGGGAACAGAACAGGCAGACTGACTGAAATACACTGCTGAGGGGGAGCAGCGGGCAAGTCAGGAGAGGTGTGCTGCACCATGTGGGTAGCTCCCTGGCCGGGGATCAAACTCATGCTGCAGCGGCTGCGGACAGATTCATAGGTAGCGTCTTAACCCCTTGTACCACCAGGGAGGCCCTATTTGAGCTTTTTTAAAATAATAACTTTAAATGATTCAATTAAATTGAATTTAGGATCTTAGTGGATTTGTTAAGGAAAAAAAGAGATGTTTGTGATTTTTTTTGACTTGGTTATATTTTTCACTTATTTTTAACCAAATGTAAAAGTTTATGTTCTGCTAGTGTTAAATGCAGAATTCCATCTATAGTATGATTTTCAAAAGGCCACAAGACAAAGATTTTCCTAAATTTAAAAGCACTAACATTACAATCACATACATACTTTAAGATTTATTTAGTCACATAATCACGTCAACTGAGATGTTGATTAGCACTAAATGCTACCTGCAGGTAAATGTTAATTTTCTGGTCACTGGTTTTCACATAGGAAATGACATCAAACTTTCATACTCTAATTCCAAAATGAGCTTGAAAAAATTTATTTTAGAAACACTTAGAAAGTTCATTTGTAGATGGGGCTGAACAAACATTAAAGGGGAAATAGGCCCCTTAGCTCCTTTCCCATGTGTCCTTCATATATGACACTACCTTAAATCTACTGGACACTCATAATTAGCAACATAAACAGGAACACTTACTTATTAAAGTCTCAAATTCATTTTTAAAAAGATAGACCTAGAGCCTCCCCGGTGGCGAAGCAGGTTGAGTGCCGCAGTATGAAGCTGTCCGCAGCCTCTGCAGTGCCGGTTCGATCCCCACTGGCTGGCGAGAATCCCACATGGCACAGCATTAGATCTCTCCTGTCTCGCCCGCTGCTCCCCTCAGCAGTGTATTTCTGTTGTCTGCCTATTCTGCTCCCCGCTCTGCCTCTGGTGAATCCTCTCACCCTCCCGCGCCTCTGGCCTATACCCCAGCTCCTGTATAAAAATAAATAAATCTTTAAAAAAAAACTTAAAAAAAAAACCCTAAATTTTAAAAATATTTTATTTTATATAATTCTTACATCATTTTTCATTTTTGCACAATGTATGCATTTTCATTTTGGTTATATTCCCCTTACAATTGCACCCCCCCTTTATTTTGACCCTAGTCCTTCCTCCCCCCGTCCCTCCCCACAACCCGCACTCCCCACACATAGTGTGTCTCTGGTTTATAGTTGCTTGCTGATTTTGATTTTTACTTTATATTAATTAGTCTTTTTCCTGGTCCCTTATTTAGGTTTTCTAATTTTCTGCTATGAGTGAGACCATCTGGTATTTTTCTTTTCTTTTCTGGCTTATTTCGCTGAGCATGATCCCTTCTAGCTCCATCCATGTTGCTGCAAACTGCATGTGTTTATCTTTTTTTGACTGCTGAGTAATATTCCACTGTGTATATGTACCACGTCTTCTTGATCCAGTCATCTATTTTTGGGCATTTGGGTTGTTTCCATAGCTTAGCTATTGTAAATAGTGCTGCTATACACATAGGGGTGCAGGTGCCCTTTGGAATTACTGTTTCTGTGTCATTTGGGTAAATATGTAGGAGTGGAATTGCTGGATCATATGGAAGCTCTATGTTTAGTAGGTCCAGAAATCTCCACACAGCTCTCCATAGTGGTTGGACCAGTTTGCACTCCCACCAGCAGTGCAGGAGAGTTCCTTTTTCTCCACAACCTCGCCAACATTTATTGTTGCTAGTTTTTTAATATGTGCCATTCTCACTGGTGTAAGATGGTATCTCATGGTAGTTTTGATTTGCATTTCCCTGATTACAAGTGATGTTGAATATTTTTTCATATGCCTGTTGGCCATTTGCATTTCCTCTTTGGAGAAGTTCCTTTTTGGCTCTTCTGCCCATTTTCTGACTGGATTATTTTCTGTTTTTGTTGGGCTCATCAGCTCTTTGTAGATTTTTGTGATCAATCCTTTATCATTAGTGTTGTGTGCAAAAATTTTCTCCCAGTTGGTGGGGTTTCTCTTTGTTTTGGTTATTGTCTCTTTTGCTGTGCAGAAGCTCTTTAATTTGATGTAGTCCCAGCTGTTTATCTTTGCCTTTACCATCACTACTTTGGGTGATATGTCTGTAAAGATGTCTTTGAGGTGCATGTCATGTAGTGTTTCGCCTATATTTCCTTCTACGTATTTCACGGTTTCAGGGATAGACCCAAATTTAAGGGGATTTTGATCCAGAACAATTTTTCACACATTTTAATTAATTAAATTGAAAATAACAAAATATTAAAGTAACAATTGAAAACTTATAGTCAAGCCAATTCGTTATTGAGATTGAAGAAAATGATTGTAACACAATGAAAAGGAAGTTGTAACAAAAATAATCCCCAACTGCAATAAAACAGACCTGAAATGTTGAGCAGTATTTTCTGTAGGTTATAAAATATTAAATAGCATCTATTTATTGAAAACCTTAAAGAAATTTGTTCTGGGAGAGGGAAAAGCAAGTGAAGGAAGGAGAAAGAAATCCAAAAGGGATATAAATCACAATTTTAACCCTCTGGAAAGAGGGGATAGGTATACAGGGAAAGTAACATCAATAGGACCAAGTCTCTCTTGTCTCATATAAGAGTGGAATTCCACAGAGAGCTTCTGTCCAATGAGTAGGTTAAAATATGGTGCGTACTATCTGTTGGAGTTTTAATCTCACCTAGAAAAACTACCTTTATCAGTGGTGTAGGACCATAAAATAATACATATTGTTACAGTATTATTTTTTGAAAATCAATCAGGTAGAAATAAACACTCAGTGTACATGGAAGGGGTAGAAGAAATTGGAATCAAGGAAACCAACTGGGACTTTTACAATAATCTAGGTATGAAGTGATAAGGCTTAGCTTAGTAAATGGAAAAAGAGAAATGCAATACTTTATATAGAGACAAACTATATACTGAAGAAGAACCAATGAGGCCTAGTGACACAGTGGGTAACCGGAATGGAGGAGGAACAAAACTGCAAAATTTCTGAGTTTGGCAACCTCTGACCTAGCCTGCTGACTGTGGTGGACACCTAAATCCTGATCAGGCAGTTCATATTTATCTAGCAGAGGCAAGTGCAAGTCAGAACCCTCTGGACACTTGTATGGCCTGATGCTGTCCCAATCAACAGCCCAAATAACAATCAGAAACATCTACACATTCTTCCTTCCTAATATGGAAGAACTAAGATGTTCTACTTTCTTTTGACTTTAAAAATCCTAGCCCCCTTACCCTCTTCTTCAAATCTCATCTCCCAGAACCTAGACTCTGATGGGACAGGTTCCTGCTTCGACAGCAGAATGTTTCCACTCAGCCTTCACCCTTTATTTCATTTTTCCTTAACGCCTGGCAGAATTTAAGTTTCTACAAGGAAGAGTTTCTAAAGATGAGAAGAAAAAAGACCATTTTTGGAAAGCAACGAAGAGTTAAATGTTGAGTACATGTGCCAGGCAAAAATTGTGGTAGTGAGAAGTTAAGAACTTCACCCAAAGTTACACAGATAGAAAGGATTGAAAACAGATTATGAACAAGGTTCACATGTCTAAACATTACACCAGATTACTTCTCAACATAAGCATGAGATTAAAAGGACTGAAAATAAGCCATTTGGTTCAAGAGAGGTTGCAGATAATTTTTTAGGGCAGTTTCAATACAATGATGGGTAGAGAAAAATGGAAGTAGTGAGATCCTGAGGAACTCTAGCACTAGAAGTCAGGAATGAAATTGAGTGCTAATGTGTGAAAGACAGAGTGACTTTGTTTCTTTAAAGATAGGAGAGATTTATGCTACATGGAATACAGGAAAAATAGAAATTCCTAGAGAAGACAAAATTAAGGATAACCAGAGGAGGAAAATGGTTACATGTGTGAGATTCTAGAGAAAACAGGAAAGAAGGCTTTACCTTTAGCAAGTAGAAATCGACACCTTCTCTACGAAGACCAGAAAGGTCAGATAAGCAATAATGAGCTGAAGAAGAGAGGTAGTTTTATGAAAACACTAATGCCAGGAGGAAGTCTCAATCTTCTTCAGAATTTAGGGTTAAGGTTAAGTTCTTCAATACAAGGTAAAGATGACAGCTTCAAAGAGGAGAGGGGGTTGGTTTAAAAGCATCTTAAGCTAAAATGTCCTTAAATTCAGAGTTCGGTTCAAAAACTAACCACTTACTTTCATAAAATTTGTATTAGAGGGCCTCCCTGGTGGCGCAAGGGGTTAAGACGCAACCTATGCGGCTGTCCGCAGCCACTGCAGAACACGAGTTCGATCCCTGGCAGGCCAGGGAGCAGCCCACATGGCACAGCAGACCTCTCCTGGCTCACCCTCTGCTCCCCTCAGCAGTGTATTTCAGTCAGTCTGCCTGTTCTGCTCCCCACTCTGTCTCTGGTGAATACTCTCACCCCCCACACCTCTGGCCTGTACCCCAGTTCTTGCATGCATGCATAAATAAATCTTTTAAAAATTTGCATTAGAGATTCTTTATATTGAGTTACTGTATTAAAAAGGGAGACTTGAATTTCCTTCGGAGAATAATGAAGTTCTAAGTGCTGTGAAAATCAGCCAAGTAAAGATGCCCAAAACGATAGCAACAGCTGGGTGAGGTGGACAGTGGACGGGTTCTCAGAAGACAGGTTAAAAATGGGCGGGGGGGGGCACACATTTTAAGTAGAAGAGATGGCAAATATAAGAAGATGGAAACATACCACATTAGTTTGACCTGAGGAGGAAAAATGCCTAATAATTGTAAGAACTGGATTAATGAAACAAGTGGACAAGACAGACAATGCTTGTCAGGTGAGACAGACCATGAAAGAATAGAGTTTCCTCAGTTGGATATCTTGGGTTCAAATCCTGACTTGGTCTTTTGCCAACTGTGTGACCTTCAGCATACTGTCATTTTTAAAATGACGATGATAATAATACTGTCTAGCTCACAGAGACAAACTTCTGATGAAGATAGCTGGAATGTTAGTAACATAAATTTACTGTTGTCTTCAGTTAAGGAAAGATGAAGAGATGAAAGAAGAGTAAGAAAATTATTTAATAATTCCATAAGGGTAATAGCTAACATTTACTTATAAATTTGGCTTATTCTGAATAATTTTGTTATTTAATTCTCATTACCACTCTAAGAAACAGTTAGCTTTTATATACCTAACTTTATAAGGTGAAATCTTGCTCAAAGTTACAAAGTTTGGATTCAAATTCAGACAGGTTGAGTCCAGCAGATCTGAAGTATTCTGTTCATTTTGAATAGCTGTTATATTTTGGACTTCCTAAGTAAACACTTCCCTCTATTAGTGAAAATAATCGAAGGCTTACTGCAGATAGAATTTTTTACTACTTTTCAGCAGACAAATCATGATTAGCCCCAAAGCATATTTTTCCAGAGCTCCAAAGTTATGCAGAGTGGCGGTGGTATCTTAGGGCTGCTTGTAGTAGGGAGGTGGGGGAGGAAATGTTAATTCTTGTTGAGTTAAACGTCTCTTGCTCCCTTTGGGATACATGCTCCTATTGGCTACTTAGTCCCCCCACCCTTCTACCACTATGAATAACACTTTCAAGTGCCAATGATCTGGTTCCAATTTGATCCCCCCAAATTATTCAATGGGATTTCACCTGAATTAGATATTACCACAGAATATAAGGAAAAGACACACTTACAATTAGTACAACCCACCTTAAGACTGGCCAAAACTGTTATTTTGTTTTAAAGTAAATGGGAGTTAACTTATTAATCTGCCTCCAAATCACTAGAAAAGTGTAAGGTTTCCAAGTAATATATTAAAAACTAAGAGCTTTTAGGTTTCTGAAAGTTTTAACATTATATTTTCAATATACTTTATAATGAATCTAAAACCAGGATGCTGAGACTAAATTCAAAATTTGAATAATGTTCTAGTTATAGCATGTTAAAAATGACCAACATTTACCATCTCAGTGTAAAGGCAACTTACTGAAGCATTTATATAATACAAATCAAGTCCCCCCACTTCCATTAAAAAAAGTTTTGTTGCTACTTTGATATTATAAATATCAAGTATACTCTAAGGTCATATATAAATTCCAAGTTCCCCATTCCTTCTCATTCTCATTGGAAAGCAGCACGATTTCTACTCCTGAGTATACAGGGTATAATCCCCTGTACAGAGAAATGCAGTACCTACTTTACAAGTACCTAAGGGTTGAGTGACTCAGAAATGATAAAGCAGAACTTGAATAAAATTGGTCATAACTGAGCTAATGTCTTAAAACAAAATTAAGGGTAATAATAGGAAAATAATTTGCAAACTTCAATATCACCCAAGAAAAACTCCTAAATGGTGTTTCCCAAAGCAGATTCTGAGACAAGTTACTTAGGCAGATACCAGAAATCCATGAAATTATGATCACCTGATCTTCAATGTGGGTGCCAGGTGGGAAGAAACAGTCTTTTCAATGCTTAGTGTTTGAACAACTGGACATCTCTATGCAATACAAATAAAAACCTCATACTGTATACAAAAATTAACTAAAAGTGAATCATAAACTCAAATCCACAAAGCTTATAGAAAAAAGAGAGGAGAAATACCTTTGACCTTAGGTTAAAGATTTAAGACTCAAAACATACAAATCAATTAGAGAAAAGCTGATAAATCAAACTTCATTAGAGTAAGAGTTTCTACTCTTTGAAAGACACATCTAGAAAATGGAAACAAACCATGAACTTGGAGAAACTTGTGCAAAATACGTATCAGGTAAAGGACAAGTAACCAGAATGTATAAATGATGTTCAGTAAGAAAAGGGACAATTCATATAAAAAATGAGCAAAAGATGAACAGAAACATCATGAGCGACATAGATGGCAAATAAGTACAGAAAGAGATGTTCAACTAACATTAGTCTCTAAGGAAGTGAAAATATAAACTTATGTACAACTATGTATCTATTAGAATAATTCACACTAAAAACCAAAAAGTGGCTGTAGCAAGCGCCAATGAGGAAGCTGAGCTACTGGAAATTTCAAACATTGCTAATGGGAATGCAAAATGGTATGTCATTTTAAGCATGAGTTTCGTAGTTTCATATAAAGCTAAACAAGGCCTCCCTGGTGCTGCAAGGGGTAAGTCTCAGCACTATGAAGCTATCCAGCCACTGGAGTTCAATCTGGCCAGGGAGCTGACCCACATGGCGCAGCAGACCTCTCCTGTCTCGCCTGCTGCTCTCCTCAGTAGTGTATTTCAGTAGATCCACCTGTTCTGCTTCCCACTCTGTCTCTGGTAAATCCTCTGATCCCCTGCACGTTTGGCCTGTACCCCAGTTCTTGTAGGCATAAATAAATAAATCCTTAAAAAAAAAAACAAAAAAACTAAACAAGTTACCACATGACCCGAGAGAAATGAAAACATACATTCATATAAAATTGTGAACTTGAAGGTTATAGCAGTTTTATCCCTATTTGCAAGCAGCTGGAAATATTTCAAATATCCATCAATGAGTGAGTGGATAAGCAAATTGTGGTACCTTTATACAAAGGAGTACTACTCAGCAATAAAAAGATGCAAGCTACTGACAGATGAAAGGTAGATGAATCTCAAATGCATTATACTAAATTTAAGAAGCCAGACCCAAAATATTATGAACATTTCATTTATCTGATATTCTAGGAAATTTAAAACTTAACAGAGAGAAAAGAGACCTGCTGCCCGGGATTGGGAGGGAGAGGGTCAATTCCAGAAGAACATGAGGGAACTTCTTGGGGCAATGGAAATATTCTTTTTCTTCATTATGGTGGTCAGTACTGGACTGCAAGCATTGTCAAAACTAATAGAACTCTGTGCCTAAAAAAGAGTGAATTTTACTGCTTGTAAATTGATACCTCAGAAATCTGACTTTTTTTTTTAGAGTGGGGGGAAAATGATGACTGATTTAGTAAGAACAGATTACAGTGGAGTAAGGCAGAAACAGAGAAGATGGGCCTCTATAGTAATCCAGGCAGAAGACAACAGGTGTGGCTTGCAATGGGAGTGAAAGTTGTATTTTGAAGCTAAGGGGGGGGAGGGGAGGGAGGGGAGGGAGGGAGAAGGAAGGTGAGGGGGGAGGGAGGGGGCAGGGGGAGGGAGGGGGAGAGAAAAAGGGTTGATTGTGTGCGTGAGAGAGATTGATATTGTGCATGTGTTGGTGGTGAGGTTGGGGGTGATCAGGAATTCAGCTCTAAACTTCAATCTGCTATAAAATGGAGACAATGTCATTACTTATCTCTTAATTTGTTTGGGAATTTTTTTTTTTTTATAGAGGCATGCTTTTTATTTATGTATTTATTTGTTTGTTTGTTTGTTGCGTTTATACATGCACTGGGTACAGTCAGAAGTGCAGGAGGGTGAGAGAATTCACCAGAGCCAGAGCGGGGAGCAGAGCAGGCAGAAGGACCGAGGTACACTGCTGAGGGGAGCAGCGGGCGGCAGGAGAGGTCTGCGCGCCATGTGGGACCCTCCGCCGGTGGCCGGGGAGCAGCCGGGGATCGAACCGGCGCTGCAGAGGCTGCAGGCAGCTTCGCAACCCAGCGCTCAACCGCTGCGCCACTGGGGAGGCCCTGTTTGGGAATTTTTAAAGTAAAAAATGCATTCCTCCATTTCAGCCAGAAGTCCCATCATGCAGACTTTGTTGTGACCCTAGAAGGCACCCAGTCATCATATAGCTGACTCACTGTAGTCTGCTAATTGATGGTTCTTCTAGTTCTCACCGAGTTAAGCATGCTCTGCTTTTAAAAAGGGAAAATGTGTTCACTGTCTATGGCTCCTTTATCATATCCCACTCACTCCTCTAAAAGAAATTCCTCCACATTAGTATTTCTATATTTCATTCAATATGCCCACTGCTTACTCTATTGTGTTTGTGGTTAAATATTTTGGGAATTCATATCCTAGCCACCTGCATCTTTGACAGAGCTTTCTCTTTGCGGAGTTTATCATTTCCATTAATAAATGTGTACTTAACACACAAAAACAAAACAAAAACTGCTTTTCATTCTTCCATCTTGTCAAGCAGTCAGTTTCTCTGAAGTTTTGGTTCAGATCCTTTTCGCAGAGGCTATTCTCTACCTTACATTGACTATCAATTTAATCTGAGAGTTGGGAAGAAAGAAACCAATAACAAAACAAAAATAAATGCCACTATGGATTCCCACTGAACGCTTTTTTCTCTGAAGGGAGAGCCAGTCCTGTTTCCTACTGCAGTACGGTCACCTAGGAACCAAAATTCTCAGCTGACATAACATTTCGGGACTAATCTAATTCCTAGGAAACTGCTTGGCACAGTTCAAAAGATAAAAACAGCAGTTTTTATACCACCAACAATCTGAAATCTCAAATTGTAAATTCCTAATAGTAATTTTACTTGTTTAGTTTTACTGACCATTTAATATACATGAGGTTCTATGCTAAGTGTTTGAAATAAATTAGCCCATACTCAAAACAACTCCATGACAAAGTTATAATTATTCTTATTTTACACATCCAAAGTTAGCATTTAAGACCATATTCACAAAAACAGGAGCTATGCCACCTTAGAAATAAGCCAGCACCAAGCACCTAAAATTTGGTTTTCATGGCAAGTATTTAGGCAGTATACTAAGGAGTATGATATTTAATTAATCCCTATAGGATTAGGAGAGATTGGCTTTTGTCATATACTATTATTTTCTGGTTCTAACAAAAAAAAAAAAGAAAAAATACAGGTGTCTTTAATATAGGTTATTTGAACAGGTTACTTGAAAATGTCAAATTTATGGATGAAAATGAAAAATCCTTTACTTGTAAGTTCTCATAACCAAGGCGGAACTCAATGTTACCTTCAAGCAGTTAAAGGCTCACTGTACTAATCAGGCTGGTTGCTTCACACTGAAGTTTAATATTAAGGACAAACATTGTACAAGAAGGCTCAGTGTATCGGACAGACATTTTACTGAGCCCTTCTGAAATATAAGGGACTACTTTAGGCACTACCATCAGCGTTGTGTATAAGGATATGGTGATAGCTCATAGCTCCAGACCTCAAGATTACAATTTCAGCAGGAGATAAAATGCACATAAATAAGTTTAAATGAACCAAAGAGAGATCTAAATTTCAATAAAAGGAACAGTTACAGGAGAGGAGGAAAAGACTACTTCCAAGTGCAGGGGTCAACTTAGCCTCTGCTGAAGAGGTGAAATTTTATTCTCAAAGGATAAAAGATATAGCTATGTGGAATCCAGCAAGGACAAGACTATTCAGAAGAAAAGGCATAATGATAAGGTAGTGTGATAGCTTATTTGTGCACAGGAGCCAGAAAAGAAATACAAAAGAAAACAAGGTTGGCCAGATAGGTTAACCTGGAACCATGACAGATCTTTAAAAAGAGCAAAGAACCTAGACAGGAAGCAATTATTAATATTCTAGGAAAGAATACAGGCTGAATCCAGAAACATTTAACAGTTTTGGCAGGTGACTCAGTATGGCAAAGCAAGAGAGAAGCAGGCACAAGGCTGGGTAAATGAGAGTGTAGTACAGTAATAACAGTAAGAACAAAGGAGGAGATGCAGAGGTATGAGAGTGGGAACAGGCAAAAAATGTCTTTTTTATATACTGAGCTTCAAGTGATAGAGGGATATTTAAGTGATTAGATCCACTTTTAGACACTAGTGTGAGCTGGGATAGGGCTCTGCATTGAAAGTACACCTTAACATATACACAAAGGCTAGTGTAAATCTGCACAGCAGTAATCTTTGAAGACTCAGAATAAATGTGTCAGGAATTAGACACTTTCACATACCCACTCCATTAATCCCAATGATGATAAATAATATTTATCTCATAAGATTACTCATCACCACATCTCCTGAAATTTGGCCTATAAGTTCTTCCTAGCTAATGAGTTCACATAACTAGTCTTATGTTACCCACAACCTGTAATGCAGAAACAAAGGAAATTAGACAGGAAACCGAGTTAGTGAGAGAATCTTTAAATTAACTTTTATTCCTTGTAGCTTCCTGATCTTTTGAGCACCATCTTGTGTGCTAACTATGCTCAAGCCAAGTGTGCATGGTTACCAATAGGGCCATGGAGTGATGACAGCTAATCAGTGGCCTGTGAAGTTACTGCAGTTGTCTTCAACAGGTGGTAGTGAGCCAGTCCAGGTAAAAGAAACTGCAAGCCTGTAGGGTGAGCTGCCTCAAGTCTTGTTTGAACGGATGGACTAAATCATGGACTGGAGTTCTGTCCAAACAGTCTGGCCCACCATACTGACTATGAGGCATTAAGACCGACAGAAAGTTTGAGATCCTGACTAATGATTATCTCACAATTTCCTGGAGGGAGAAGATTAAGAGTCCACATGTACAGTTGGAACCTAACCAGTCTGTTAGGACTTTTCATTTTCATCCATAAATTTGACATTTTCAAGTAACCTGTTCAAATAACCTATATTAAAGACACCTGTATTTTTTCTTTTTTTTTGTTAGAACCAGAAAATAATAGTATATGACAAAAGCCAATCTCTCCTAATCCTATAGGGATTAATTAAATATCATACTCCTTAGTATACTGCATGCCCAGGAGTAGCCCAACACGGAACAAGCTATGATGCTGCCCTCCTCCTCCCTGCCTCAGAGGCCTCCCCTTTAAATAACTCCTCCTAACTCCCTCTGAGGAGTCAGACTATAGTCTCCTTTTCAGTACTGGCTCCCGCATGCATGAGTCTCTAATAAAGCCTTACTTGGCTCAATAATACCTAGCCTTCTCTGGTGAATTCTTTGCCTAGAAGGCATAGGATCCACTCATTTAGGCTATGGTCTATAACAGTGTTCCCCAGGAATTTTGCCCTCTGAAGCACCCTTTGAGAGAATACCCACGTGGGCCATCAACAGCTGCCATGTGAATACCTAACATTCACGAGGTGGGAAACAAAAGAGAACCCATGGGCATTCACTATTAGCAGATGACATATTAATACAGAGGCAAACCAAAAGACTACCAAAAAATAACAGAAATAATAAATGAATAAAGTGGCAGGATACAAAATGAACACACACAAAAATCAGCTGTATTTCTATATGCAAACAATGTATCAAAAGAAAGAGAAATAAGGACTACAATGCCATTTATAATCATTCCAAAAAGAATGAAATGGCTGAGAATAAATTTAATGAAGGAAGTGAAGGACCTACATATTGAAAACTATAAAACTCTTTTAAAGGAAATAAAAGACATAAAGAAATGTAAAGGTATCCCATGGTCATGCACAGGAAGAGTTAACATCACTAAAATGGCCATATTACTTAAAACAACTTACAGATTCAATGCAATACCTATCAAAATACCAATGACCTTATTCAAGGAAATAGAAAAAATGATTATAAAATCTATATGGAACCACAAAAGGCCCTGAATAGCTAAAGCAATCTTGAGAAGAAAAAAAACAAAACAAAATGGAGGTATCACACTGCCTGATTTTAAACTATATTACACAGCAACAGTAGTCAAAACAGTTAAGGTACTAGAACAGAAACAAACTCAAACCCCTGGTGGCCCAGAGGTTAAGTCTGTGCTACCATCGCAAAAGTGCGCCACAATGGCCTGAGTCTGATCTGCGGCCAGAGTGCTAACCCACGTGGAACAGCAGACCTCTCTTGTCTTGCCCACTGCTCCCCTTAGCAGTGTATTTCAGAGGTCTACCTATTCTGCTTCCCATTCTGTCTCTGCTGAATCCTCTCATCCCTCCACACCTTGGCCTGCGCCCCAGTTCTTCCACAAGAAAAATCAAATCTTCAAAAAAACCCCACGAAAAACAAAAACAAAACTCAGACAAATGTAAAATGCCTAGAGATAGGGTCTCCCCAGTGGCGCAGCGGTTGAGCGCTGGGTTGCGAAGCTGCCCGCAGCCTCCACGGTGCCGGTTCGATCCCTGGCTGCTCCCCGGCCACCAGAGGCGGGTCCCACATGGCGCGCAGACCTCTCCTGCCGCCCGCTGCTCCCCTCAGCAGTGTACTTCGGTCCTTCTGCCTGCTCTGCTCCCCACTCTGGCTCTGGTGAATTCTCTCACCCTCCCGCGCTTCTGACTGTACCCAGTGCTTGTATAAATAAATAAAATAAAATAAATCTTTAAAAAAAAAAAATGCCTAGAGATAAACCCACAGAAATATGGACAGTTAATCTTTGACAAAGGCACATACATTGGAGAAACAATAGCCTCTTTAATAAGTGGTGATGGGAAACATGGGTAGCCACACGCAAAGGAAAAAAAAAATTAAGATCCATACTTAACTCCATACACAAAAATTAATGCAAAATGGATCAAAGATCTGGATATAAGAGCTGGAAACTAAAGTACTTCCAAAAAAAACCACAGGAGGGCCTCCCCTAGTGGCGCAGGCAGTTGAGCGCTGCGCTGTGAAGCTGTCTGTGGCCTCCACAGTGTGGATTCGATACTGGCCGGCAAGGGTCCCACATGGCGCCGCAGACCTCTCCTGTTGCTCCCGCTGCTCCCCTCAGCAGTGTATTTCCTCAGTCTGCCTGTTCTGTTCCCCGCTCTGTCTCTGGTGAATCCTCTCGCCCTCCCGTGCATCTGGCCTGTACCCTGGTTCTTGTATAAATAAATAAATAAATCTTTAAAACAACAACAACAACAACAACAAAAAACAAAAACACAACCACAGGAGACACTATAAGACATCTACCACAAAGAAATATTTGGGGACTCAACCCAAAGGCAAGGGAAACAGAAGCAAAAATAAACAAGCAGAACTACATCAACTAAAAAGCTTTTGTACCTCAAGAGAAACCATCACAAAACAAAAAGGTAACCTGCAAATTAGGAAAAGCTATTTGCACATCGTCACACACCCAACAAAGAGCTAATCGCTAAAATTTACAAAGTTCTTATAGAATACAAAAGAAAAACAAACAACCCAATTAAAAAATGGGCAAAGGACTTAAGACACTTTTCTAAAGAGGACATTCAGATAGTCTACAAACATATGGAATGCATTCAATGCTACTTATCATAAGGGAAATGCAAATTAAAACCAAAATGAGATATCACCTCACTCCTGTGAGAATGGCCTCTATGAATATGGAATACTACAAAGCTATGAAAAAAGATGAAATCTGGGACAAAATGGAGTTTGAGGTGATTATGTTATATGAAATAAGTCAAAAAGTGAAAGAAGGTTAACAGATGGTTTCACTCAACTGTGGAATATAAATAACCAAAAAATAAACACTGGTAAAATACAGTAGGAATAAATCTTGAACTCTGTGAAAGAATATAATGGTTACTAGAGGTGAGTTGCCTCAAGGGATGGGGAAGGGTAACAGAAGAGATATTGGCAGGGCCTCCCCGGTGGTGCAGTGGTTGAGCACTGGGTTGCGAAGCTGCCTGCAGCCTCTGCAGCGCCGGTTCAATCCCTGGCTGCTCCCCGGCCACCGGAGGAGGGTCCCACATGGCGCCCGCTGCTCCCCTCAGCAGTGTACTTCGGTCCTTCTGCCCGCTCTGCTCCCAGCTCTGGCTCTGGTGAATTCTCTCACCCTCCCGCGCTTCTGACTGTACTCAGTGCTTGTATAAAGAAATAAATAAATCTTAAAAAAAAAAAAAGAGATATTGGCATAGGCGGTTTAGTGAGGGGTGAGTGGAACATGTGCAAATATGAAGGAGCAAAAATGCCCCCTTCCCAAACTGTCCTGTTAGGCCAAAATCTCCTGGAAATAGGAACCCTGCTCTATTTTCTTTATGATGTCAACTAGGCGTTCCACCCTGTGAGAATACACAGTAAATGTCTGTGAAATTGGTTATCACTCTGAAAGGAAGGCAGGAAGGAAACTCACAGTCAAGTAACATTGTTCTAAAACTCTGAGTGAAAATTGATTTCTATACTTGAAACCACAACTGGATTTAATCATCCTCATGTTTTACCGAAGGCTGTTAAGCATGTAATCCTCACTGAGCAACAGTTCTTTAGTTATCTAGCTCTCAGATAGATAAGGTTGCCAGAAATTCTATGTAAAGCTTATTCCTTACAACAGATGATTCAGAATTCTTCCAATAAAATCAGGACCTAATCTTTGACCACTCTGCTGCTACTCTCACAACAAAACCAAGGAAGTGTAATATTTCATAGCAAAAAAAAAAAAAAACCTTAAGAGAAAATAAAAATGCTCCCCTGATTTCAAATCCTTAGCTGAAATGCATGTCTCTTTCCTTCTGCAAGCCTATTCCCTCTGAAAAGATCTTTTCTGTGTTCCTGAACAATATCCCTTATGCCCTACCTAAAAAAAACAATGAAAAGAGGGAAATCTGTATGGTTTTTCAAAGTTTGTATTACAGAAATCCGGAGCTATCTATGTATACAAGTCCCTGCTATTTTAGTATCATAAGAAAACAACTAGCCTGGGAAAATAAAAGACAAGTGAACCATTCCTAACATCTTAACAGCCTCTTAAGCAACCACTTGTTCTGCAAATACCACAGATCCCTTGGGAATCCTTACATTTGGTCAGTAAGCTGAGCTCTGACAATTTGCCTGGCAAAGCAACTATTTGAAACAGGCATTAATAGTGGAAAACTGTGTAATCTAATTTTATTCTTTGTACTTTTTGTGCAATTCAAGTAAGGTAACATTTACAACAGATCCAAACAAATACATGTGCTATCATTCCTATACTCCAAGCTGGCCACCAACGATGCCTCCCACTCTGGCAGACTTGCTGCTCCCTGATTAAGAGGTGGAGTCTCTCCACCCCCCTTGAATCTGTGTTATCTTTGTGATTTGTTGCAGAAGTAAGGCTGTGCAAGTTGTGGGTCTAAACTGAAAGAGACCTGGCACATGAGGAGACCAGGCTCTACTGCTAGAAGTGAAGGGAGACCCTATAGGAAGAGACCATATGAGAGGCTAAGGGAGGAGCATTTATACATGTAACCCAAAGTCACACCAAGGCTCCAGACATGTGCCTGATACCAAATTAGATTCTCTAGTCCAGTAGATACCATGTAAAACAAAGACAAAGCACCCCAACTCAGCCCTGCCCTAATTGCAGATTCACAGAATTGTAAGCAAAATAGTATTTCTGAAAGGACAAACTTAGAAATGGCATGCAGATTAGTGGTTGCCAGGAGTTAGGGATGGGAATAATGATGGTGGGTATGGGACATGCTTATGAAAGGGCAATAGGAGGGCTACATTGAGTGTTAGTCATGTTCCTGGCCTCTGGCAGTAGATACCTAAACACACACGTATGTATACACACACTAGTGCAAGTAAGACCAGAAAATCTGAATAGTAAATTATATCAAAATCAGTATCTTGGCTGGATTTAATATTTTTATAACCTGTGAATATACAACTATTTCAACAAAAATGTCAATTAGAAATGGTTACATAAGGGCCTCCCTGGTGGCCTAGAGGTCTCTGCTATCACTGCTACCGCCTATGTTCAATCCCTGACCAGGGAGCTGACCCACATGGTACAGCAGACCTCTCTTGTCTCGCTTGCTGCTCCCCTCATCAGTGTATTTCAGTAAATCTACCTGTTCTGCTCCCCACTCTGTTTTTGGTGAATACTCTCACCCCTTACACCTCTGACCTATACCCCAGGTTCTTCTACAAAATTGGAAAAAAAAAAAAAAAGTTTACTAGAAAGTTATCAGGTTTTGAAGTAGGCTATTCTATAGCAATAGATAACATCAATAAGAAATTATACTTAATGTAAAAGGTGTTAGTTTAGCTTCATAAAGATTCTGGGCGTATAACTGGTGTTAATAAGTGCTATTATTAGTAGTATGGTGCATTTTTTTGCCAGTTTATTTGCATTTAACCAAACAGTCCTCAATTAAATGCAATAATTGGCTAGAGAGAGATCAGAAGACAAAATAAGACATGAAAAAGATTAATACTGTCGAAGACCTTTTTCCCTTACTCTACAGAATTTTTGAAGTTACATTTTTTTTCTTTCTTGGTGGTACAAAAATAACGTTCTGTTTTAAATCAAGTCTTAGATTAAATAAAATACATTACGCTACAATCTGAACTTTTTTTGAGTCCAAATATGTTATTGAGCTGTAATGCAAAATGTAAAATATTTTTGTAATTTCTGTAATTCTTTGCTTTATAAACTACTATCTTCATTTTTCAGTACATATAGTTAAAACTAATCCTAACTAATAAATATGACCCTAATTGTCATCCAAAATATATACCATGGATCATAGCTTTTCAAAACATTCTTTTTTTTTTTTTTTGAGGAAAAAAAATTTTATAGTTAAATCAGCAGGAAAACACTGTCCTATGCATTAAAACCTAGACTCCTCAAAATCAACAAAATTACTTCCCTACTAGCATTGGAAACTCAAAAATATAAAAACTTATAATCCTTTCTATGAAAATTTTATGCAATGTACTGAAATATGCAATTTAAAACACCCCACCTAATTGTATGTTCTATTTATACCTATGACATTCTTGTAACAGCTGGTGTATAGGCTGACTACAGTAGTAGTTGTCTAAGTTTTAGAGAAAGAATGGGAGTACAAGTTGGTTAGTAATTTAAGGTTGATCATGAAGCAGGGATGTAAGTCTTTATTAATTCACCCAAGAGATCATTATAGGCACACCTCATTTTATTGCACTTAAAAGACTTGAAAAAAAAAAAAATAGGAGGTCTGTGACAACCCTGTACTGGGCAAATATTTAGCACATTTTTCCAGTAACACATGTTCATTTCATGCTTTTGGGTCACATTAAGGTATGTACGCTGCTTTTTCAGACATAATATAACTGTTCACTTATTAAGCTAGAGTATGGTGTAAACACAACTTTTATATGCACTGGGAAACCAAAAAATTTCTGTGACTATCATACTGTGGTTCTGGAAAGGAGCCTTTAGTATCTCCAAGGTATTAAGAATCACTATACTGGGCCTCCCCGGTGGCACAGTGGTTGAGCGCTGGGTTGTGAAGCTGCCTGCAGCCTCTGTGGCGCCGGTTCGATCCCTGGCTGCTCCCCGGCCACCGGAGGAGGAGCCCACATGGTGTGCAGACCTCTCCTGCCGCCCGCTGCTCCCCTCAGCGGTAGCACCGGTTCAATCCCCAGCTGCTCCCCGGCCACAGGAGGAGGGTCCCACATGGTGCGCAGACCTCTCCTGCCGCCCGCTGCTCCCCTCAGCAGTGTACTTCGGCCTTCTGCCTGCTGTGCTCCCTGCTCTGGCTCTGGTGAATTCTCTCACCCTCCCGTGCTTCTGACTGTACCCAGTGCATGTATAAACAAACAAACAAACAAACAAAAAAAAGAATCACTATACAATTTGACAAATGTCTTCAGGCAATTAGATAAGAGGAGTTAAACACAGTACCACCATTGTTTACTTTCTCAGTGGTATGGCAAATAAAATACCATTTATTAATTTAGTTTGAACAGTATTAGTGGTTTTAATCAGATTATTAAAATATCAAAGTATACTCTTACAAATCCTGATTCACTTACAATAAAAAGAGATCTACAAAGTTTTTATACAACCATGTTCCCTGCTTGTGTGACTTGGCAATGCCTCCCCTTGTGGGAACAGTACATTCCTTGGTCCCACTGATATTGGGCTTGGCCATATAATTTAATTCGGCTCATAAAACTGGGAGAAGAATCAGTGTGCCAATTCCCAGTTGAAATCTTACAAGGCACTGCATGTTTCTACTCATCCTTCTTAAACTCCTGAGATACTTTTTTATATTGAACTATATTTATTTATTTAATATTTTACTTTATATAATTCTTACATCATTTTTCATTTTTGCACAATGTATGCATTTTCATTTTGGTTATATTCCCCATACAATTCTCACCCCCCTTATTTTGGCCCTAATCCCTTCTCTTCTCCCCCACCCCCATAGTGTGTCTCTGGTTTATAGTTACTTGTTGATTTTGACTTTTTCTTTATTATAGTTAGTCTTTTTCCTGGTCCCTTATTTAGGTTTTCTAAATTCCTGCTATGAGTGAGACCATCCGGTATTTTTCTTTTTCTTCTGGCTTATTTCGCTGAGCATGATCCCTTCCAGCTCCATGCATGTTGCTGCAAACTGCATGAATTTATCTTTTTTGATTGCTGAGTAATATTCCATGGTGTATATGTACCACATCTTCTTCATCCAGTCATCTGTTTTTGTATATCTGGGTTGTTTCCATAGTTTAGCTATTGTAAATAGTGCCACTAAAAACATAGGGGTGCAGGTGCCCTTTTGAATTAATGTTTCTGTGTCCTTTGGGTAAATACCTAGGAAACTCCTCCTGAGATTTTTTATAAAAAGAATATGCAGCTGCATACCCACGTATCTTGTCAAGCCAGGCCATCACTGAGCAAAAACAAAACATTCTTCATTGTGACAGATGTCTCTTCAGTCTTAGAACTCACACAGGGATTATGAATACAGTCCACACATTACTTAAAGGAACCATTTAAATTTTGTTTAACAAAACTATATACTATTTTACCAAAATAAATAATAAAAAGACACAAAGAATCCGCAGGAAAGGAGAGTGGATCTCTTGAGGAAAGTTGGCCTTCTGAATTCAGTAGGTTATCAGACCCAGACAAACTGCAATGAATACCAGCTCTACATAAGAGAGTTATGTCTCTGTAGTGGGTCTGTGTTGGTTATGTCTCCAGGAAACATTCTTCCATTCTTTTCCAGCAGGGTCGTCTTGGACTGCAACACCCACTCCCAGCTCCAGCTTATCCCAAATACTAAACAAAGATGAGCACACAACCTAAGGCAATATTAAAAACTACATCATGACCATCCAATAGATCAGAGCAGCAGATCTGACTGGGATGGGAGTTGAAGCCATCAGGGAACTCTGTTCTAGTCGGAGTGAAGGACCAAGTCTTGAATGAAGCTAGTGTTACCTGGACTTTCAGTTACTGTAACAGAAAAGCTTCATTATTACTTAATGACAGTTTTCTTTTCTTTGCATCTCAACTTACAATTAATACATTTTTAGAATAATCAAGGAGCAAATGGGAATTTAGAGATATTATGGAAGCCATCATTCCAAGAAAAGTGAGCAGACTCAAAAAATCCAATGAGATTTCTTCAACTCACCTTAAACTAAGAATCTTCCTCTTAAAGTAATCAAAGGTGGAACTAATATAATAATATCCCTGGCACTGCAACTAAATTATTTTTTCACTATGTAGACACATCTGACACATTCCACCTACTGAAATAATCAACAACGGTATTACTTAAAATAAAATATAAAATGAAGCACTTCTACTCCTAGGTAAAAACTCAAAAGAACTGAAAATACATGTTGATATACATACACAAAAACATGTACATAGGTGTTCATAACAGCATTATTCATGATAATCTGGAAGTGGAAACAATTCATGTCCACCACTGAGGTATGGATAAACAAATTGTGGTATATCCACATAATGGAATATTTGGGGGCCACAAAAAGGAATGAAATACTGATATATGCTACAACATGAGGAACCTTGAAAATAATGTTAAGTGAAAGAAGTTAGACACATAACATCATCTAGTGCAAGATCCCATTTATATGACATATCAGAAGAGGCAAATCTATAGAGACAGAAAATGGAAGTGGTTGCTCAGGGCTGGGATAAGAAGTAGGGGAATGGAAGAGTTTCTGCTAATATGTATGGGTTTCTTTGGGAAAGATAAAATTAAACAGTGATGATAAGGCACAATTAAAAACCATGGAATTATATCCTATGAAAAGAAAAATTTTATAGTATGTGAGTTATATCTCAATACAGCTGTTATTTAAAGCTGTTATGTCTTTAGAAAACAGAATAAAAGCTCTGAACTGTTTCAAATCTTTATTATTCACTGGTATTCTTTGTTACGCAAGTTTAAGTGAAAAAGAGTACTTGCATGCAAAACATCTGGGTTGTTTCTTCCTCTCCAATTTTCAATTATATAGATTCCTGAACTTTTTATATTACAGGAGGATGAGAAATAAAAGACCAAGTTACCTATTTTACTTAAAAGAGTGAAAAGAGAAATTGCCTCAATTTGTTCATTCATGTGAATTAGGTTAAATTACTTGACTATATAAATTAGAAGTTCTGGAATATGAAACAAAATGTGTTATTTAGGCAAGTCCCAGTCTGTGCTTTATACAATTAGCCCAATGTTACAAAAACAAGTATCCCTTGTTATCAAAATCTACTCAGTTTCTGAGTTTGAAAGTGAAAGGTCAGACATGGAATGATAACTGAATTTTCCTTTGGTCAGAGTCTTGGTATCTGACTACTGGCGATTACTACTTTTTCTTCAAAGCAAAACAAGGAACAACATAATTTATCTTTTGGCTTTTACTACTAATAATAGCTTGTTGGTTTGCACATTTAACCATGTACCAGTATGGCCAAGCATTTAATGCAAAATATGACAGAGTAACTATTATGTTCTAAGCTTCCATTTTTGGGCCCCACTACTATTTTACTATCTGGAATAGTAACTCTAAGGTCCACAGGCCGATTTAATTGTTATCACAACATAGATTCTGTCCGCATCTCTTATGCTTGACTATCACAGTCCAGATAGAAAATAAGGCACAGTTGCAAATTTTGATGGCAAAAAGAAGAGCTCAATTTTGAAATGATAGGTAAAATGCCCACATAGGCAGTTGATAGAGGGACAGAGTTTTAGGTAGAGGGAGAAATCATCATAAAATCCTCTAGTGATCAACTTGACTGATAAAATAATGCCAACAGTCACTACATAGTTAAAGATTACAAACAAATATCAGAAACTCTTGTTACTCAACCTAAAACAGTGCCAGAATATTAAGTTACACAAGAAGCTTCAGGTAGGGGAGTAAACCTCACCAATAGTTTATAAACTGGTCCTATAAAAAGTGTTCCTGAAAACTTTTTTTTAAAAAAGATTTATTTATTTATTTACACAAGCACTGGGTACAGTCAGAAGCGCGGGAGGGTGAGAGAATTCACCAGAGCCAGAGCAGGGAGCACATACATACATAATTTGAAATCTAGTAGATCACAGCATTCAACCACATTGGGTTACTTAACCCATATCCAGGAATGTAGCTACATGAAGGACCTCTTGGCCTATTCTCCATTCAACAGCATTCACACAGTGATGGATCACAGTGATGTATCACTATAAATACATGTGTGTTTACAGGGGATATAAACAATTTTTTTTATATTGTAACATTTCTGAGACTGACATCAGATACAACGTACATATATGCTTGCTATCCCTGTTCTATCTTAGAGAATACAATTACCTGTTACATCTATTATAGTTCTTTTGTGATTTGAGAGTTCTGTATATAATCACTGTTCTCTCACTTCTGCTCTGGCCTTGACCCATTCATCTCTCCTCCACTGAAAATGCTCCTGTTAAGAGTGACTCCCTAAGCTGATATTTCTGTTCTTATTTAACTTGATCTCTCAGTAGCATTTCTCAGTTTCTATTCCTCCTTGAAACTTTCAACTTTTAGTTTCTCTGATGCCACAATCTACTGGTTTCCCCTCAATTACCTTTGCTGTCTCTTTCTCCTGATGTCCTCAAGCAATGAGTACTCTTCCTCTTCTCAACAATCTACATAATTTCTCTAATGATCTTATCAAGTCCAAGTTTTTAAATACTTGCTCTCTACCGTTTAATCTTAAATCTATACCTCTAGGCCTGGCCTCCCCCTGGAACTCCAGACTCATATACTCAATTGCTAATTGAGGACCCCAGTTGGTTATCTAATAATGGGTACCTTTAAATGGACAAAACATTCTCAAGTTTTCTCAAAACTTGCTCTCCCCCTACTTTTCACCGTATCAGTAAAAGCACCAGAAATCTAGTACTCAATTCAAAACCTACAAGCAAATCAACCATACCTTCAAAACATGTCCTAAATCCTACTTTTAAGCATTATAAGCATCTAATTGAAATTACTACAATCTCTAGCCTGAATGATTACAATGGTTCCTAACTGATCTTACTTCAGTTCTCCTTCAGTCCAACACACAACCAATTCATTGCACAAGCAGCATTATCATGACTGTTTAAAACCCTCCGGTGCTTACCCTTATTCCCTGAATCAAGTCTTCCCTGGCACCTTTATGTCATCATGCTATGCCAATACTCTGAGAACACTTGTTTCTGAATACCCACCTCATTTCCAATTTAGGACTATTCCCTTTGCTTAGAATGTTTCCTCTGATCTTTGCAGGGCAGGTTCTTATTCAGACATTAGTTTAAATGTCACCTTTTCAGACTCTGTCATTCTTTATTAGTTCTCAGCCTTGAATTCATTGCTGTTATTTGATTTGCTTACTGTCTCTCATTCTAAGGTAATCTCCATGAGAACAGGGCCTTGATGCCTTGTTTGCTGCTGTATGCCCCTATACCTAGAACTGTGCCTTGCATATAACTGGAGCTCAGTAACTACTTTAAATCACTGAAAATCTGCACAGTAGGGACAGTCTAAGGGGATAAAAGATAAATTCCTGATTTCGCAAATTCATTTCAAACATGCACAACATAGCACATTTGTTTACTGCATCACTTAATTTTATCAAAGATGTTACGTTGAGTTTTTCAAATATATTTTTAATTGCATGAAAGGCAATGGAATTCAACTGAGTTAAATTGATGAAACCACCTATAGTCTCTGGTATACTTTCACAGATGTTGTTTCAATTTAAAATAGTTCTTAAAATTCTAAAGTATGAACATGTTTTTCCCACAAAGGCTTTGGAAAGCAAAAGAGTGAGTCAGGAATGTTTGCTTATTTAAAGAATGTTACTTAAGACTAGAAAGAAACAAGACTTACCGGGTTTTAAAAACTTGTGATAAAACTAATTTTTAAAGCACACAACAACAAAGTTTTCAAGAAAAATAATATTTTTTAATTAAAAAAAAAGGCATGGAGAAAACTGGCAAAATGGAATGGAAGTAGTAGAGTTTTGAGCACTTGGCTTAGCTGAGTCATTATAAAGTTTCTAAACCTGTTTCACAGAAGCCCTTGGAACAGATTCCATGTTTGTGTTTGCCAGCTAGAGGGCAGGAACAGAAAACCCAAAAGGGCTCATGGGGGTGTATGTGTGGAGGCTTCTTTCAAGCTCTCATCTGGGTATTTATATTGTGACAGCAAACTCTGTGGTTAAACTTGTGCAGTAATTAAGTAGTGTGTTTATAACTTAAATCTCAATGGATTTTTCTAAGATTTCCCCTCAGGCTCAAAAAGAAGTGAAATAGGATTCTGACTTATAAACACAAATAAATGAAGTTTCATGCTACTAAATACCTGTACCAAATGGCTCAAGCTTCACCATGCACAGAACCAAACAAAAGGAAAAAAGGAGATTCAAACAAAATAAACCAGGGATGTAACACTGATTTCAAAATCAACTGGAGAGAAGGTAAAAAAGAACAAAGAGAAAGAAAAAGACTAATTTAGTTAGTCTCTCTGGGGAAGGAGGAAATACGAAGTAGGTTTATTTTTAAGGCAGCCATTTAAACTGGCTTTTAATCTAACTTTTAAAATAGTACCAACAGTTATCATTTATATTCCACAGAGTACTGGAGTACTGGTCTTCCTGTTCTGTGTGTGTATGCCATGATCACCTTGGGTGTGTGTGCTTGCTTTTAAGATACCATGGTGAATATGAACTGTGTTCCTCAAAACTGCTGAGACAAAAGGGTCACTCTCTGGTTTGGGTAGAGAGTGATTTTTTTAATATCAGTTGAATGTCTGGTGACAGAAAAGTAGGCATTATGCAAACAAACCCCCTCCCCAACCTATTCTTGTTCAATCAACACTGGTGTGGGACGGTAAGGTGGCACCTGTGTACAGGAGTACATACAAGCACACGTCTGAGCTAGACTATTTACACTACTGATGAACTGAGCAGCTGGAAGCCACTAAAGGGAAAGACGACTCACTAGTACTTCTTTGTCAGAGACTCTCAAGGCTGTTCTAGTTGGCACTGCGAGCCAAGTTGTACTTGCAGTGTCTAGCCTCATTTTCTCCAATGGCCGCTTTCTAACATACCAGGATCAGGATGGAAACCTCAAGGAAAGAGTCTGAGAAAACAAGCCAAACCACAGCCATAAGATCCTAAAGCCCTGGAGTGAACTGAGAGCCAAAGGGATGTGTATAGGTGTATAATTATTCTCACAGAATTTACAGAACTAAGACCTCAAATTAAAGTTTTTCAATATTGGGGCGCAAGGGGTGGAGAGGGGGAAGACACAGCACTGCTATTTTCAGTCCAGTCTGAATGGCGGAGAATAGTGGTACCATTAAAAGAATGGCAAGAGTTTATTTTAAATAGTTTACTTGCCTCCCTCCAAAATGAGTTAGCTTAAACTATTATTTTAAAATTGCTTTATTCCTTAGGGACTAAGAAAATCCTACTTTACACAGATTCATGGGACTAATCTAGAAAGTTAATCTACATAGTTAAGATTAAAGGATGCCAATATTATAATGTGCTGTTTCATTTCCAAGTCACACTTAAACCCAGAAGGGTTACAAAGGGAATGGCTAGGTTTCTCACAGGTGCTTAAAATTGCTCTTTTAGCATATCTCCTATCTAAAAGTATAAGGAAAGAGTAAAGAAAATTAGCAGAGGAAGGAAAATATTCTTTAAAAATATGTCCATAAATTACTTTATCACTGCTATGTGGAGTAATTGATGACCAAAAAATGAGTAACTATAGATGATTTGTATGACATTCGAATTTTTTAAACCATCTTTTAGTCCCAGAACATAATACAAACTCAGTTACTGGGTTTTTATGTTAATAAAAGTAAAATAAGAGCTAAACTTACAGACACTCCCAGCACTCTTCTTTCCCCTAATGAAGTTACCAGAGATGGGTCTCTAACATCTAAAAAGCTTTACTGTACATCAAACCATCTAAATCAGGTTTCTAAAGGTAAAAAAATAATTTCATGTTACTGGTACCAACTTTCACAAAGTTGCAGCCAACTGGCAGGACAGTTTCCTAAGCTACTGTTCAGCTACTAAGAGATTAATAAACCATCACTGAGGAAGCTGAAATGAATCATCTGTTTGCACTAGCAACTGCTTAAAGGGGGCAGTTAGGTTATCAGTATAGAACAAATATAAGTAAAATCATGGGTTTTACTCACAACATCCAAATTACTCTGAAGAATGGAGAGAGACCAACACATATGGATTTTTCATGTGGCATCTGAGAATATATTCCAAAAAATATCTGGCTTGTAACCAGGCATTCTAGCAAGCTCTGAACTAGGCTGGCCAGTGAATGATATATATGGTCCAGCCCTTTGGGACTAGGGAGATCCTACCTGGCTGAGCATCCTGAAAACAATTCTGAGTTCTTGCTCTCAATCTCACACACATATTCTCCCCTAAAATTTCCATGTCCGTAAGTCTTACTACTTCTTAATGACAGTTGTGGCTTTATAAATCTATACACCTAGTGTGATGTATTTCTATTTGAAATAGAATTAGAAATGGAATCTAGGATTGAAAGGATGTTGACAAGGACTTAGTAAAAATAACCATTCCAAACAACATAACAAATACAGACAGGCAAGCACTGGTCAGATGCTTTCCTCAGCTAATGACCAGGCCAGGGCAAACCCCAAGTTTGCATTTCAGAAAGAACCTTTGCATACCCTCTGGTGTGCAAATTTAAAGTTATTTGGTTTGGAGAAACTATTTTAAAATAACTTGCTGGACTTGGCTTAGTTTAGAAAAATGATGATCAGTAAAAGATAGCTTCAGAGATGCCAGAGGAACTCAATTCCAGGAACCCTTTGCATTAACAAGTGTCAAGAAGGCTCAATTAGCTCAGATGTTTCAGAGGTTTATGAGTCTTACACACTACTCCTTTCAAATTTAATTACTAACTCAAGGTCTCTAAAGACATCTGCGTGTTGGAGCCAAAGGAAATCTTATCAACATGTACATATGATGGAACTTCATGCCTCAGGACAGCAAGTCTGAAAATCAAGTACTACTATTCCAAACTATACACTACAAAAAAGAATGTTGAACCCCTAACAATGGACTGCTTTAAGAGTAGACCAGCTTCCTACAGAGTTTCCCTTTTTCAGGTTGAGTAACACCCTATACTAGTTTTCTATTGCTACAAATTTAGTAACTTAAGTAACACAAATTTATTCTCTTATTCTGGAGATCATAAATTAGAAATGAGATAAATCCCAAGGGGCCTTTCTGGGCAAGTCCTTCTGGAGGTCCTAGGGGGAACAACATGTTTCCTTGCTTTTTTCAGCTTCTAGAAGCCCACCTGTACCCTATGGCTCAAGCCCACCTGTACCCTATGGCTCATGCTCCCTTCATCCTATCACTCCGATCTGCTATATCTTCAAATCTCCTTCTGCTCACTCTGATGTCCTGCCTCGATCTTCTAAGGTTCATAGTGTGATTGCACTGGGCCCACCTGGAAAATCCAGGATACTTTCCCTTTCTAGAGATCCTTAACTTAAATCATGCTTACAAGGTCCCTTCTACCATATTCATGGTAATAGGAATTAGGATGTGGATGTATGGGGGGGGGGGCGGCCATTATTCAGTCTACCACACACCTGTATACAAATTTTAAATTCTATAAAGCACATAATCTTAGGTAATCTTTATGATGTGTTATTTATAGTTTAGGAATGATAAACAGGTCTAGAAAAGTTAATTTCTGGGCCACAGTCATATAGTAAGCCAAAGAACTAGGACTCAAAACCAGAGCATATGGCCCTAGAGACCATATACCACTACTGTCTTGTCTATCACGCTGTTTATAACTCCTTGGCCTTTCTCCTCTCATTTTCTAGAACAACTTTTTTTTAAAATTTATTTATTTATACAAGCACTGGGTACAGTCAGAAGCGTGAGAGGATGAGAGAATTCACCAGAGCCAGAGCGGGGAGCAGAACAGGCAGAAGGACCGAAGTACTCTGCTGAGGGGAGCAGCGGGCGTGGCAGGAGAGGTCTATCACGCCATGTGGGACCCTTGCTGGCTGCTGGGGATCAAACCGGCGCTGCAGAGGCTGCAGGCAACTTCGCAGCCCAGTGCTCAACCACTGTGCCACCTGGGGAGACCCTCTAGCACAACTTTTACCCTAACTAAAGTACAACTGCAATTTACCAAAAATATTTAGTCCACCACAGGTTCCTAAATGTTCACAGTCATTGGAATCTCAGTCATTTTTTTTTGGTTTGCCTGAGGCCAAAATAAATACCTAGTTATTTGTGTTAGGTTCAAACTAAATAGTACTTAAATCCTAGCACCTTTTGCTAGGTACGTTTAACCTGTAATTTAGTACCTTTTGGGTACTCCACAACTTCTCAACTTCTAATAATTGTTAGAATCCGATTGGTCAATGTCACTCTTATTTCCTGTTTCACATTTATTTTCCTACAGGAATTGCATTTATTCTCGACAATAGCCCAAATTCCAGCTTTGTGAAAGTATAACATGGTATCAAAAGGAATGAAGCAATTTAATGTTTAATTATTAAAACTGCTACCTTAATTAAGCTAGCAGTTTGTGTGATGTCAGACATGACACAGATGTCATTGTGTTTCCCCGGAAAATTAAAAATATCCTATGATGCCCATGTGAATCTGCTGGTGTGTCCCATGGTGCTGAGGCAAACTGTAGGACCTGTGGACTGACCCTGTTTTCCTCATTGCTGGTACAGCCCCAACAGGGATAACATTTTGGCTTTGGTACAAAAAGTGCATAGCTGTAGCTCCAGATAACAGGCTAAGGCAATAAAGAAAACTTCCAACTTGTTGTAACACTAATTTGAAAGCCAATTTTCTATTAAATATATATTCTCTATCACCACCATATCTGCTTATCCAGTTTTCCCCTGAGAAAAGCAGGCAGATGAAGGAAAATGTCTGTATGTAAGGAAGATTTTTATTTACAAGTCTCCAGGTGTATATTACAACTAAAAAGCAAAGAGTCCTATGTTAAACAAACAGAACACACTGACATTTTTACCTGCCCAAGGGAATTGATTACATTTACTCATTAAAATGTCACAAGAATAAACAAGTGACACCAAACATCAAAAAAAATTCTCACTAACTTTAAAAATGTACACAATAGTAGAAAGACAAAAAACTGTAACACAAGTTGTCATATTTGCTAATTCCTTTGATTAACATTTTGACTAATGTTAGAAAGGAAGATGCAAATCCATGGATTTTCTAGATCAATGATTCTCAAAGTTGAGGAAGCATCAGAATCAACCTGGAGAATTTGATAAAATATCTTTTTTTGCTGGGTTTCACCCCAGAGTTTCTAATTAAGTACATATGGGGCAGAGCCGTGAATCTACATTTCTAAAAAGTTTCCTGGAGATACAGATGCTGCTACTACAAGGACCATGCTCTAAAAACCACTGTTTTAGTTTAAAATTCACGTTTTCACAGCAATTCAGAAAAGTTACTGAATGCATTATGAAAGCTGATTAACTAGAGGAATTTGTATCTGAAATAACAAAATCCACCACTACCACACACAGAAAAAAAAAAAAAAAAAAGCTAGTTCTTCCTCAAAGCAGAACACTATTCAAATTGGGTTACTTGTGGTTTGTTCAAGTTATCAATTTACCCTTCACCAACTGCTCTGTGAGGATTAAATGTGACAAAACAGATAACAGCAACCTCCTGCGAGGTTGGCAGAGAAATCTAAAGCTCAAAAATGCCAAGGGAGGGCTCACCATTAGGAGCCATAGCAATTCTCAACAGCCAGTGGGAGGGTATTGAATTTATAAACAAGGCTCCTCTGCTTCTACACTGCTTTAGAATGCAAAGTACAATCTAACAGTTATATGTAAGTAAATCTAGTCCTGCAGACAAAAATGGAAAAGTATGCAAGCAGACAGCAGACTCTTAAAAATCAGGGGGGGATAAAGTGTGTCACTCTTTTCTTACAGCATATAACATGTATAGATCAGTAAAATAATAACTGATGGGCAAGAGTCTGAGGTGCTATCAAAGCTGACATAATCAAATAAATGTTAAATTGCATTCAGTTTTTTATCAACGCAAGAAAGCATTCTAATATAGTAGAGATTTTTTAAAAGATGAACAAAAATGACTGTTGAGTCAGTCTGAATGCCAGAAGTTTAAGTATCAATAAATTACAGAGCTTTTCAAAGGTTATTTGACAATGAAAAGTTAAAATTTCCTGCTATTCCTATTCTTTTTAAATAATAACCACTGTCAAATGTTTCCAAAGCAAATGCATTTTGTTTTGGTATAATCAAAACCTGATCAATTCAGAGAAACAGAGAGTGTTAAGAACACCTTTATACTTAGGATATGTGTGTTGCTCATTTGGATCTAATGCCAAGTCAGGATGTTCAGCACATCCATTTCTGTTTCAGTCATGACCCTCTACAAGGAGAGAGAAGCAGCATGCAGAGCTTACCTGACCCTATCTCTAGTATGCAGGAAAGAGAAGAGGAAAAATCAGTATCTTTCTAGCTACTTTTTCTTTTCTTTGTATGGAATTATCACAAGACCCCAGAAAATGCAAGAATGACTAGGGAAATAAAGGAGACTATCAATGATTATATCCTTTTTTCTACCACCATGATGAGCAACAGCAGAGTAGAAAGGGACACTTAGGCGATGGGAGCGCACTAGAACCTATATTTACATTCACGTCTTGATAGCACAATAAATGAATAGAAAACAGTTCACTAACATTTTTCAACTACCCAATTAGAAACTGAAAAATATACATAACCAATTTTTATCAAGTAAACCACAAATCCCAGCTACTCAGTATTATGATTTCAAAGTTTAACATTTAAAGTTATTGGTCTCGGGCCTCCCCCGTGGCGCAGCGGTTGAGCGCTGGGTTGCGAGGCTGCCCGCGGCCTCTGCGGCGCTGGTTCAAAACCCGGCTGCTCCCCAGCCACCAGAGGAGGGTCCCACATGGCGCGCAGACCTCTCCTGCCGCCCGCTGCTCCCCTCAGCAGTGTCCTTCGGTCCTTCTGCCTGCTCTGCTCCCTGCTCTGGCTCGGTGAATTCTCTCACCCTCCCGCGCTTCTGACTGTACCCAGTGCTTGTATAAATAAATAAATAAATCTTTAAAAAAAAAAAAAAATAAAGTTATTGGTCTCAAATGAAATATAGCTGCTCCAGAAATGTGTTCAGTACTCTTTAAGGCAGGAAGACAACCTTACTCTTTTTCATATATGGAAGAAATATGTTACTCGTACAATACAATGTAAATGTACCTGAAACCCAAGAGTTATACCAAGTGGAACCATTGTGAGACACTGTGACTATTCACCAGATAGATGTCCCTGGAGGGCAAGAAGGCAGTTTTAAGACTGAGTGGTAATTATGAAAGGTCCAGGAGGTAAATGATGATTAATGTAAGTAAGTACTGTCCAACAGAACTTTCTATGAAGGTGAAAATGTTCCATATCTGCACTGTCCAATAAGGGAGGGAGCCCTCGAAATGTGGTGAGTGCATCCAAAGTTATGATTACTAAGGTACAGGTACAAACAAAATTTTTCAAACTCAACTCTCCTCCACCATTTTAAACAACTACAAAATACATATAGTATTTAAAATACCTAACTGTTCTCAAAGAAAAGCAAAATTCATGATGTGTTACTGGACTAATCATATAAAGACAGACTAAATCATGTTTTATAAAGTGAAAAAATTCACACTGGCGCGCTCTCTCTCTTTTTTTTTTAAAGATTTATTTATTTATGCATACAAGAACTGGGGTACAGGCCAGAGGTGCGGGGAGTGAGAGGATTCACCAGAGACAGAGTGGGGAACAGAATAGGCAGAATGACTGAAATACACTGCTGAGGGAAGCAGCAGGTGAGACAGGAGACGTCTGCTCTGCCATGTGGGTTGCTCCCTGGCTGGCTGGAAATCGAACTCCTGCTGCAGAGGCTTGGGACAGCTTCACAGTGCTGTGCATTTAACCCCCTGCACCACCTGGGAGGCCCCTGTTTGGTACTCTTAATGGATCAAGACAGTATATCACATCAGAGCTTTTCCACTATATTGTGTTTGACTTCATACCCATTTTAAATTAAGAAACAAAATACTAGCACTCTCATTTTTTGCCATTTTTCTGTTCAAAACAAGCATTAAAAAATATTTAATTATGCGGGCCTCCCTGGTGGTGCAAGGGGTTAAGAAGCAACCCATGAAGCTATCAACAGCAACTGCAGCCAGGGAGGAGACCCACATGGTGCAGCAGACCTCTCCTGACTTGCCCGCTGCTCCCCTCAGCAGTGTATTTCAGTCAATCTGCCTGTTCTGTTCCCCACTCTGTCTCTGGTGAATCCTCTCACTCCCCGCACCTCTGGCCTGTACCCCAGTTCTTGTATGCATAAATAAATAAATCTTTTTTAAAAAATGTTTAATTATGGGACAAGAGTCTGGAATCATGGCAGCAGACAAAACGTTGTTTTTGAATCTGCTGGATTTCTGACATAAGAACAGGTTAAGCAGTCTGGACAACAAAAATCTGCATCTAACAACAAAAGTAAGTGATAAAGTATTTGTTTAAACCAAAACACAAGTCAGTAGAAATAACTATTGAATGCTAGAACCACCACTACAACAGGGGACTTGATAAACCCCAAATTAGAAAAATACCAAAAGAGAAAACAGGTATTCACTGGAAAGCGCAGTGGGCCAAAACTGGGAAAAGGAGTGAACTAAAAGGAGGTTTTGCATACTCCAATTTGTGGGTGAGTGCAAGGAAACTGACAGTTGGATGGGGGTAGAGTAATCTGGGCTCATAAACTCTATAAACGAACCATCAGAAGCACCCTTTCAAAACAGCCTTACACTGAGAAGAAACTACCGGGAACAGAATACAAATTAAGTGGAAGAGAGACAAGAGAATAAAGGAGGAAGGAGGCCCAAATAAAAAACTAGGAGGAATAAGGACCAGGAGATGTCTGAAAGTACAAGGTTTCCCTCTGCTCCTCTCCTTCAGAAGAATCAGAAGCAGTAGTTCTAGAACTATGAGGCCAGAAAAGCTTTCATGATTCATTGGCTTTTTCCTAACACTTTAGGAAAATTTTACTTAAAAAATGAGCAAAAGCACTGCGATTAAATCTCAGTCATTTATAAGTGTCCCAAAAGACAATGCAAGTATACTGGACAAACAGGCCTTTCCAACAGATATAAGTCATATATCAAAAATCAGCTTAAAGATTTAAAAAAATAATAACATAAAGTGGCAACATAAACACAAATTAGAGAAACTCAAAAGGGATCGACAAAGCTTAGGACAAAATCAGAAATAACAGATCATTTCAGAAATGAAGACTAAAGAAATATGAGAATGAACAAACAATAGGTAACAGATAATGCCTTAAGGAAACTAGAAGGTGAAAAGGAGGAAAAGCTTAAATCAAAAACAAGTAATTTGTGAACAAGAGTAAAGGGATAGTAGCAAGCAATCAACAGAAAACAGGCAAAGATCCAATGTGTGTGTATAATAGGAGGCCACAAAGAAGAAAATCAAAGTGATGCAACATAAACACTAAAAAAACATAATTAAGGCAATTTTTAAGAATTAAAAAAAAAAAAAAAGAAACTGTGTGTGTGTGTATTTTGTGTGTGTGTGTAGTAGCATCCAATCCCTAACAAACAAATCTGAGATAAAGTCTAGAAAAACCCTGACTTTTTAAAAAAGCAAAAAATAAAATTAAAGTCCTGGCATGCAGGCAAAAAAAATATTCATTCACCTGTAATGGAAAAGCTATCAAAACATCATTAGTCTTTGACAGCAATGCTGTAAGAGTGGGAGAAAAAGAAACCAAATGTCAACAAGGAATTTACAAGCAGTCAAACTAGAGTGAAACTACAGGATCATCTGATAAATTTGTTTTAAATTGTATGTAAAGAACTAGTTTCTTTTCTATAATAGTGTTTCCTTTATTAATTTAGCTGCTCCACTTAGAATCCTTATTACAAAATTACTGTGTTTCCATTTTTAATTCTCATTTATCTTGGAATCACAGTTAAAATTTTTTCAATGGGGAAACGTTAAGTTTTATTTATGACGAAAACTTAGAGTGTCTTCTAGGCAAAATATAAGAATAAATACTAATACATGTTCGTAAACAAGATAAAGATTACCAAATCGAAATGCTTTTTTTTCAACCAATAACTGAGATTAAAGTTGTGATAGTAAATAGTATTGTTAAAAACAAAATTCAACTGAATAAGAGAATGAATTTACTAAATGATTCATTAATTGGGCAGCATCCCACCTAGCAAAGGCATTCTAGAGTTGTCATATGGAAGATTTTTATAATCAGAAAGAGGTTAAGATGGTAAGAAAAGAAAGGTTACTTTAGGGTCTTATCAATCAGGTTATTTCACTAGTGCTAAACCAGAAATTCTAGATTGATCGCTTTAAAATTCCAATTTGTAAGGAGGCTGAAACTACAATTAGGTAAGTATTAAGTCTTGGTGGGGTTTGGCATAAATGACTCCATGTTGGGCCTTTCCTTCCTTCCTTTCTTTCTTTTTTAAAAGATTTATTTTTTCATTTATACAATAGCTGGGGTACAGGCCAGAGGCGCGGGAAGGTGAGAGATTCACCAGAGACAGAGTGGGGAGCAGAACAGGCAGATGGACCGAAAGCACTGCTGAGGGGAGCAGGGGGCGAAACAGGAAAGGTCTGCCTCGCCATCTCCCTGGCCGGCTGGGAATCAAACCTGCGCTGCAGAAGCTATGGACAGCTTCACAGTGCTGCACTCAAGCCGCTGTACAACGGGAGAGGCCCTTTTATTTCTTTAAACACACACACACACTTTTTCTTTTTTTAAACACACACACACACACACACACACACACACACACACAAATCCTCCTCCATCATTTAATTTAACAACCCCCCCCACCATCCAATAATACATGAAACAAAACCCTATAGGAACTACTGATTTAAAATCATTCTTGGTGGGCCTCCCCTGTGGCGCAGCAGTTGAGCGCTGGGTTGCGAGGCTGCCCGCGGCCTCTGTGGCACTGGTTCGATCCCCGGCTGCTCCCCGGCCACAGGAGGAGGGTCCCACATGGCACGCAGACCTCTCCTGCTGCCCGCTGCTCCCCTCAGCAGTGTACTTCGGTCCCTCTGCCTGCTCTGCTCCCTGCTCTGGCTCTGGTGAATTCTCTCATCCTCCTGCGCTTCTGACTGTACCCAGTGCATGTATAAACAAAAAACAAACAAACAAATAAATAAAACATGCCTCTATAAAAAAAAAAATAGTTCTACAAAAAAAAAAATAAATCATTCTTGGTCTCTCTGGTGGCCTAGGGTTTAAGTCTCAGACTATCACTGCTGTGGCCTGAGTTTGATGCCCAGCCAGAGAGCTAACCGACATACGGCGCAACCTCTCCCGCTGTTCTCCTTAGCAGTATATTTCAGTCAATCTTCCTGTTCTGCTCCCCACTCGGCCTCTGGTGAATCCTCTCAGGCCCCACACCTCTGGCCTACACCCCAGTTCTTCTACAAAGTAGGTATTTTTTTTAATTATTTTTGAATACTACGTATAGCAACATTGTCCCTATTAATAAGGAAGATTTGTTAAGTCTAAACACAATAGAGAACAATCGAAAAGTCTACTCAGTCACCAGGCAGAGTTTTTAAGGTGCTAATGAACATATCAAATTACCTAAGAAGTATTTGGCTTTCCACTGGAAGATTCACATCACTTTCAGTATGTACCTTCAGTGTGTTTTAACATATTCAACAGGAAGTATATAAATGTATAATATGCCTAATCTATAGAGATACTTGCAGGAAAAAGGTGAATGAATTGCATAATATAATAATAATATTCTAGTGGTAGACTGAGTATAAGAGCAGGACTATTCAAAGTGTGGTCCAGCACTGGTGCTGATTCACAAACATTACAAACTGATCCACATCAAGCTAAGTACAAAAACAGAATGTTTAGAAACCTTTACAGCAATTTGGTAATCTTCTGTCTGTTGACTCTAAAAACAAAAATATGGGGCATGCATTTTGTTTTATTTCTTTTACTTTTAGTAATTGACTTCTAATAAATCTTATTAAAAAGTATGGTTGTGACAAATTTGGGAGGAGGAACCATGCTTTATCAGAAATAGTTTGAGAAGCAGTAAGCTTTTTCTGTAAAGGCCAGATAGTAAACATTTTAGGCTTTGTACGTCTCTGTCACATCTACTCAACTTAGCCATTACAACATGAAAGCAGTCAAAGATGGTATGTAACCATATCAAATTCACAGGGCTGTAGTACAATAAAACTTTATTTACAAAAGTAGTAGCATATTGGATTTGGCCTGCAGGTCATAGTTTGCTGATTCCTATACCGTATAGTTCAAGAAAAATAGAAAAAGGAAGGTGACAACATTCTCCGAAACTAGAACTATGCAAGGAAATTTGGCAGTAAATTATCAGAAAGTGTCTTTCACCACCAGATAAACCAGGATTCCATCCATTGCTACAACACATATAAATGAAAACATCTTGTCTGTGTGGTTATCACCATAAGGCACTGAATTTACTGTAATAAAGCAAGGATCCACCACAGCCTGATTAACCTTTAACTACAAATGTGGTTACTGGCACAGCTAAATGAAATCTAGAAGACAGTGATAACAACCTCTTCAGGATTCCAAAAACCTTACTCTTTCCCCTTTTACACTTAGTTTAAAATCAAATCTCTGATAGATTTAAGAAAAGACACCTTCTTGAAACCAACATGTTTTAAAAATAATCCCTAACATCTCCTAACAAGACAGTCCTGTCCCTTATTCTTTGTATTATGAATTAGTTCCTGGGCCTAACAGATACAAAACTCTGCTGGTAGTATGCATTATTAAGGGTAGAAACGTAAGATTTTTACCCTCAAAAAGATAGTATGATAAAAATAAGATAAATCGATAAAGAACAAAACACCAGGTTAAAAATGGTATCACTGCTCCTACGAGAGCCAAAGTTTACTAGAGACCAGAATTTGTGCCTCATTCCTCTTTGTGCCTCTACTCTACCAAGCACATTAAAAAATCAGCTATTTGCTGAATGAGTAAAGTTAAGTAAGGGTGAGTAATTACTACCTGCCTCTTACAGATGAGTAAAAAACCAAAGAATAAAAATTTTCATAGCTGCATTTTACATGCAGATTGAAGATCGCAGTACTATCTCTAACTCCATTATTTAGGTTTTCCCACCATGACTGCCTCAACGTATACAAGAAACAAAATTGCATTGGCAGTTAAACAGCCAGCCATCTGAAACATAAAATCAGGAAACTTAAGAGACACATAAGATATCTCTAAAGAACAATCTCAATTTTAAGTTGAGGGTCAGTTAACTGTATTACAGGTGAGCAAGGAGGATAATAAGACGTGATAGAAGAGGAGGGAAGACCAAAAAGTTTCCTTCAAAATATTCTCTTGATTCCTGACACCAAAGAATCTCATATGCAAGGAACAGGAGGACTTTATGAGACTTAGGAGTAAGGGAGAACTCTCAAAGGATAAGGAACATGACCTTGGGTGACAGCTCTCAGTATTTTCATGTTTTCCACAGATTAGAAATTGTAGAATTTCTGCTCCATTGTAGAATCTTGGACAACATACTTAAAAGGATTAAGACTCAAAACCAATATTAAACAAGCCAAGAGTAACTATATATAAGCAGTACTACTGTAAAATAATGTCCACGGTATCTAGAGAAGCTGTTCTCAACTCTGAGGTTTCAAGACTCCTACTGAAAATAGCCCCTCTCTGGTGTTTGCATTGTACGTTATATCTACTGATACTTACCATAGTAGAATTAAAACTGAGAACATTAAAAATATTTTAAAACAATAAACCCATTCCATATTCACATAGATCATATTTCAAGGAAACAAAACTTTTCAAAAACAGACCAAAAAAGTTACTAAGAAAGGCACCGTTCTACATTTGTGCAAATATCTTTAATGTTTGGTTTAATAGAAGTCAGCAACAATTCCTATCTAAGCCTTTGTTTAATCTGTAGTGATACACTGTTTTGGCTTAAGTACATGAAGAAAATCCAGTCCCACACAAATTTACAGTCTTAAAATTTAATAGCATTGCAGATAATTGTGAATATTCTTCATCAATACTGCAACAAAATTCAACGCAGTGGTTTTTCAAAGATTAGATGCAATGTGGAATTTGAAACCATCTCACTGAACTTTCTGTACTCTGATATCTTAAAATCCATTGGGTCTATTTTGCACTTTCAATGGTTCTTTACTCGGGAAATATTAGTTCGCTGAGTTATGAAAAGCTCTTCAAGGGCCTCCCGGGTGACACAGCGGTTGAGTGCTGGGTTGCAAAGCTGCCCGCAGCCTCTGCAGCGCTGGTTCAATCCCTGGCCACCGGGCGAGGGTCCCACATGGCACGCAGACCTCTCCTGCTGCCCGCTGCTCCCCTTAGCAGTGTATTTCGTCACTCTGCCTGTTCTACTCTCCACTCTGGATCTGGTGAGTTCTCTCACCCTCACGGTGCCTCTGACTGTACCCAGTGCTTGTATAAACAAACAAACAAATAAATAGATCAATCTTAAAAAAATAAAAAGCTCTTCAAAATGTTGATACATTTTATTATTCAATTTCAAAAATTCATTTTTTGGTTAAAAAGTCATTACCACTGATTTCATTACAGACGTTTTTTAAATACTAAAGCTCAAATTTTATCACTGGTAGATAACACTATTAGTTCTTTTATTTTTGAGAAAACATCCAAATCAAAATAACCATAGTTTCTCTGTCAGTTATCTTTCAAGTAAAAATGGTATTCTGTAAGAAAAGATGCCAGGTCAGCACACTACTCAATCTCCCAAGTGCTTTTCCTTACAACAACTGTAGTACTTTAACATGTAGAAACACACGTATTTTCCATTATATCACACAGTATTAAAAAGATGTACCCTAGGGCCTCCCCGGTGGTGCAGCAGTTGAGTGCTGGGTTGCGAAGCTGCCCGCAGCCTCTGCAGCACCGGTTCAATCCCCAGCTGCCAGCGAGGGTCCCACATGGCGCGCAGACCTCTCCTGCCGCCCACTGCTCCCCTCAGCAGTGGACTTTGGTCCTTCGGCCTGCTCTGCTCCCCGCTCTGGCTCTGGTGAATTCTCTCACCCTCCTGCGCTTCTGACTGTACCCATTGCTTGTATAAATAAATAAATCTTAAAAAAAAAAAAAAAAGATGTACCCTCTAGGGTCAAGATTTAATAAAAGTAATATTTTGATTACACCAACAAGGACATTTTTTGATAAGGAAGGCTGGAGCAGGGCAGGGAGAAGAATCAAGAGAAGACTGGCAGAAGGAAGCAAGGAGATCAAGAAGAGGACCTGGAGGAGGTACATGGAGCAGAGACATGTAAAGAAGCCGAGCTTGCTTCTCGGCCTTGGACTTGTGCTCCCTTGTACTTGTGCTGGGGGGCACGCGGGGCGTGGGGACATGGAACAATATACTTGGAAGATACGTGGTGAGAGACCCATGGGGAAGTTGTCAATGGCAGCCTTTACCTTGACCTGTATTTCAAATTTGCAAATTTCTTACCAGACGTGCCTGGTCCCTTCTGCCCCTTTCTTGTGGTCACCACCAGAAGGTGGCTTAGTCTTGTGGCAAGCTTATGGGCCTCAGTGGTCCTGCTCTGGTCCAGCCCTGTTTGGCTGGGAATGGGTAACTTGGGGTATTTCCAGGGGAAACTCTGAAACTATTCTTTTTCTTCTCTTTTCTTTATTACACACTAATTGCATTAAAGTTCTTTTCCATGGAAGGTCTTATACACTACAATATGTTATGTCTTTATGCAGCAGACAGCAGAACCCAATTAGGGGCCCTGGAGTGTCCCTCACCCTGAAACAAATCAATCCTACCCCTTTTTTAAAAAGCAAAAAAATTTTTAAAAAGATTTATTTATTTATATAAGAGCTGGGGTACAGGCCAAAGGTGCGGGAGGGTGCGAGGATTCACCAGAGACAGAGCAGGGAGCAGAACAGGCAGACAGACTGAAAACACTGCTGAGGGGAGCAGCAGGTGAGACATGAAAGGTCTGCCACGCCATGTGGGTATCTCCCTGGCTGGTCAGGACTCGAATCCGCGCTGCAGGGGCTGTGGACAGCTTCAGGGTGCTGTGCTCAACTTGCTGCGCCACCAGGGAGGCCCAATCCTACTCCTTTTTATATAAAGCAACAGGGAATTCTTCCCCCCAACACACTTTTTAAAAACAAACAAACAGTCTACGGCCATACCACCCTGAACGCGCCCGATCTCGTCTGATCTCGGAAGCTAAGCAGGGTCGGGCCTGGTTAGTACTTGGATGGGAGACCGCCTGGGAATACCCGGTGCTGTAGGCTTTAAAAAAACAAACAAACAAACAAACCAGAACAATCCATGTCACAAACTTCATGCTTAAACAAGCATTAGTGATCTTCCTCCACCTAACACACCAGGAACACCTGCTTCAGTTCCAAAGTATTCTTTACACCAGTGGGATTTTTTTTTTTTTTAAGGGATGAATAAAACAAGGTAATTACAAAAATTACTGACAGATATGTATCAAAGGATCATTAGGATTTGTCTACTATAGCTGTTGGGTAAAAAGTAAATTCACAAAAATCAACAGTATTTCTATATGAGAAATAAACAAAAGGAATGGTGATATTAGCTCTATTAAAGTAGTGACAAAAATTATAAAATAACAGGTAATTATTGGTAGAGAATGTATGAAAAAAATTACACTTGAATGGAGAAGAACTTGGTTAGTTTGAGTATACCTAACATCGTGAAGACAATTTCATCCAAGTTTAAAAAAAAAATAGATGCAATATATTTCTGATTAAACTACTAATAAAATATTTGAAAGAACTTGGGAACTTGGAAAAATGGGCAAAGAAAAATTCTGTAAAAAGGTAAAGATGGCATTAGCTCTATCATATATTTAAAGCAACATCTAATTGGATGTGGTCTCAAACTGAAAAATGGCTTTCTCCTGCAAAGTAAATGCAAACAGGCTGCTGATTCATTCTTTTTTTGCTTTGTTTTTTAAAGTTTTTTTTTTTTTTTTTTTTAAATACAAGAGCTGGGGTACAAACCAGAGGCGGGGGAGAGTGAGAGGATTCACCAGAGACAGAGCGCGGAGCAGAACAGGCAGATGACTGAAATACACTGCTGAGGGGAGCAGTGGGCAACGACAGGAGAGGTCTGCCATGCCATGTGGGAATCTCCTTGGTCGGCTGGGAATCGAACCTGTGCTGCAGAGGCTGCAGGAGCTTCACAGCACTGTGCTCAACCCGCTGCACCACCAGGGAGGCCCCATGATTCATTCATTTGTTGACTAACTGTGACACTAGTTTCTGTTTAATGTTTAAATGGAACACTCATGACAGAGACAAAACAGATTTCCTAAATCATAGTTTATGTTATCTGTGGTAAAGCTAACGTAAACAATTCATGACCAAGATATTGGGTTGTCGGAAAAGTCATGACTATTTAATATGTCATGACTATTCCGACAATGCAACAGAATCCTTAACTGAAAATTCACACATAAACAGTATTTGAAGGTCAAATATTTTTTCTGAAGTCTCGCTAAAGGGATGCCTTAAATCCATCTGTTGTATTATATTTTCCTGTAACACACTGAAATAAAGCTAGAGCTTAATATTTACTTGTCATACGGGCAAGGAAAGTTGTGCAATTCACGTCTGTCCTCTTTTGAGTTACCTCACAGAAGACTTGTGTATAAGCTGACCCTCAATTTCCAAAAAACACACCTGGTTTGGGTTAGGTAATTCTTTAGGCTGCTTCTTTTCTTCATTAAGTCAAGATTTAATTTCCCATCCTTAGCCTTTCCTGAGATTTGATACAAAAAAGAGAACACAACTGTGAATGGCACTTCCCAAAATAGTATTATGGGAGAACTGTGCCAGGTATCGTTAAGATGCCAAACAAACTCTTCCCTTGAGCAAGTGTCTTTTAACATTTTTAAAATTTTTTAAAAGATTTATTTATTTATACAAGAACTAGGGTACAGGCCAGAGGCACAGGAGGGTGAGAGAATTCACCAGAGAGAGGGGGGAGCAGAACAGGCAGACAGAACAAAGACACTGCTGAGGGGAGCAGCGGGCAAGACAGGTGAGGTCTGCCGCGCCATGCGGCTATCTCCCTGGCCGGCCAGGAATCAAACCCATGCTTCAGAGAATACAGACAGCTTCATAGCGTGGCGTTCAACCCATTATGCACCGGGGAGCCAATGTGTCTTTTAACATTTAAAAAAAATTAAACAGGTTTCTTTTTTACTGCCCGACTTCTCAGAGCCCATAATATGCTAATTCAATTCAGTCTATGAATTTCAGAGAGGGATTTAATATTCAGTCTTTCTCGAGCATACTTGATTAAAGGTTCCCTTTATTCTCCGAGAACCACTAATGGCAAAGAGCCCTGGCTTTGAAGCCAAAAATACCTGTGTTCAAATTCTTGCTCTGCCACTCATTAAATATATAATCTTGGGTGAATAATCAGCTTTTTCCACTGTAAATGGGAGAAATACCTACACATCAGAGGACTGATTTAAGGATAAATTATATACAGTGTGCCTGATGAACTCTCTACAAAACAGCAATTTGCACTCCTGAGGAAAAAAGTTGATATTTAGTCCCATCCACTCCCTCCTTTTCTTTCTTTGCTTTATGTCTTTTCCTTTCAGTTTTCATTCTTAGATTTAACCATCTAATATTCCTATCTTATTTTTAACATTTTTATTTGATTTTTAAAAAAATTAACACTAATATTTATAATACCAAAAAATTCTCCTATATATTGACTCACATCTTTCATCTGAATATTGGCGAACAAAACATATGTCAATGGGGTTGAGATACATTATTAAGTTGAAAAAAGCTAGATATAGCATCATACAATGTATAGTATACTATCATCCTTACTATTAAAGAAGAATTACACAGAAGAAAAAGTTGCACATTTACAATATAATATGGACTAAAAAAAACAGATCAAAGTTCTAAATCAAAGACTTGAAACTATAAAACTCTTAGAAGAAAACAGGGGGAAGTTTCATGATGTTGGGATTTGACAAAGATTTCTTGGATATGATACCAAAAGCACAGGTAATGAAAGAAAAAACTTGGGATGGCATCAGAATTAAATACTATTATGTGCCAAAAGATCACTATTAACAGTGAAAAGGTAACCTGTGAATGGGAGAAAGTATGTGCACCTCTTATAACTGATATGGGTTTGATATTCAGAATATATACACTCCTACAACTCAACAAAACCACCCAAATATTAATAAAAATGGGCAAAGAGCCTGAATAGACATTTCTCCAAATATATACAAATAACAAATAGAAGGAAAGATGTTCAACATCACTAATCACCAGGGAAATGCAAATCAAAACTACTCAGTTACACCTGTTAGATGTCTGAGAATTCCTCAAAAAGTTAAAAACCATGTCTTCTAGATGTGGTACATATACACCATGGAATATTACTCAGCATTCAAAAAAGATAAACACATGCAATTTGCAGCAACATGGATGGCGCTGGAAGGGATCATGCTCAGCGAAATAAGCCAGAAAGAAAAAGAAAAATACCGGTGGTCTCACTCATAGCAGGAATCTAGAAAACCTAAATAAGGGACCAGGAAAAAGAATAACTATAAGAAAGTAGAAATCAAAATCAACAAACAACTATGAACCAGAGACACTCTATGGGGGGGGGAGGGGAGGGGAGGGACTGGGGTCAAAATAAGGGGGTCGCAATTGTATGGGGAATATAAAAATAAAAAAACATTATATATAAAAAAAAAAAACCCAAAAAAACAACAACCATGTCTTCTAGCAATCCCACTGCTGGCATATACCCAAAAGACCGGAAAGGAGGGACTTGAACAGATAATTATATGAGTTCACAGCAGCATTATTCATTATAGCCAAAACAAAAGGTAGAAGCAACCCATGTTCATTGATAGATGAATAAACCAAATGTTGTTATTTCCATTTAATTGAGTGCATATAGTTATTAGCCATGGAAAGGAAGGGAATTCTGACATGTTACACAATGGATGAACCTGGACGTCACTATGCTAAATTAAGTCACAAAAGGGCAAATATTATGAGTCCATTTATATGAGATACTTAGTCAAACAGATTGAGAGAGTAAGTAGAATACTGGTTGCTAGTAAACAGGCAGAGCAGAATGGGGAATCAGTATTTAATGGGTAAGGAGTTTCAGTTTGGGAAGATGAGTAAGTTCTGGAAATGATGGTGGTAATGGTTACACAACAATGTGAATGTACTTAATGCCACTGAACTGTATACTTTAAAGTCACTTAAATGGAAAATTTTGTCTTGTATATTTTACCACAAATGCTTGAGTGATCCATGAGGATCACTCATGGATACAGTTCTAGAAGATGAGAGGAAACTGGTAAAAAGTTTTAATGGAGAAGGGGACCAGAGGATCAATAAAGAGGGGTTGAAAATAGTGGTCTACAATGTGCACATTAAAAACTAATCTAAGAAAATTATAAAACACTGTTAAAAGAAATTGAAGAAGACACAAAGAAATGGAAAGACAAACCCTGCTCATGGATTGGAAGAATCAACATTATTAAAATGGTCATCCTCCCAAAAGCAATATACAGATTCAATGTTATTCCAATAAAAATCCCAATGACATTCTTCAAAAAAATAGAACAAATACTGATGAAATTCATATGGAACCACAAAAAAGCACGAATAGCCAAAGCCCTACTGATGAAAACAAAGGAGAAAGGAGGTATCACACTTCCAAACTTCAAGCTATACTACAAAGCCATAATAATTTAAACAGTTTGGTATTGGAACAAAAACAGACACACAGAACAATGGAACCGAACAGAGCACCCAGAAATAAAGCCACACTTATATGAACAACTAATCTTTGACAACAAAGCAAAAAATATGCAATGGAAGATGGACAGTTTGTTCAATAAATGGTGCTGGGCAAACTGGACCTCCACGTGCAAAAAAAATAAAACTAGACCACTACCTCTCACCGTGCACAAAAATCAACTCAAAGTGGATAAAAGAACTGGAATAAGACCTGAAACCATAAAATATATAGAAGAAAATATAGGTAAAACACTACAAGACATACATCTCAGAAACATCTTTAAAGACTCATCACCCAATGCAGTGATAGTGAAGGCAAAGATAAACACCTGGGATTACATAAAACTGAAAAGCTTCTGTATAGCCTAAGAGACATTAACCAAAACAGAGAGACACCCCACTGATTGGGGAAAAATCTTTGCACTCCATTTAACTGATAAGGCGCTGATCATAAAGATATACAAAGAACACACATGGCTCAACAAAAACAAAACTAACAATCCAGTCAAGAAATGGGCAGAAGAACTCAAAAGACATTTCTCCAAAGAGGATATGCAAATGGCCAACAGGCATATGAAAAAATGTTCAACATCCCTTATAATCAGGGAAATGCAAATCAAAAGCACAATGAGATACCACCTTACACCAGTAAGAATGGCACATATCAAAAAAACAAGCAACAACAAATGTTGGCGAGGATGCGGTGAAAGAACTCTCCTACATTGCTGGTGGGAGTGCAAACTGGTCCACCACTGTGGAAAGCTGTCTGGAGGCTCCTCAGTCTACTAAAAATGGAGCTACCATACAATACAGCAATTCCACTACTAGGGATCTACCCAAGGGACACAAAAACAGTGATTAAAAAGAGCACCTGTACCCCTATGTTTATTGCAGCACTATTTACAACAGGTAAAACCTGGAAAAAACCCAAATGCCCAAAAATAGATGACTGGATCAAGAAGATGTGGTATATATACACAATGGAATATTATTCAGCAATCAAAAAAGATAAACTCATGCCATTCGCAGCAACGTGGATGGAGCTAGAAGGAATTATGCTCAGTGAAATAAGCCAGAAGGAAAAAGAATATTGGATGGTTTCACTTATAACAGGAATATAGGGGAACCAAATAAGACACCAGTGTGAAAAAATAGTAACAGTACAAAACACAACAAAGCAAAAACAGACAATTGTAAACCAGAGATATACTGCAGGGGGGGAGGAGGGAGAGGGGTGACAGGGAGGGAGGGAGGAGCACAGGGGACTGTGGTGATGGTGCAATGGGGAAGGAAATTCTAAGGGGACTCAATCTGAGGGGGTGGGGGGAAGCAAATATTGTCTAAAAAATGTAAAAAAATGATAAATGTTAAAATAAAATATATATTTTTTAAAGATTTATTTTATTTATTTTAAACAAGCACTGGGTATAGTCAAGAGCACGGGAGGGTGAGAGGATTCACCAGAGACAGCAGGGAGCAGAACAGGCAGAATGACCGAAGTACACTGCTGAGGGGAGTAGCAGGTGCAGCAGGAGAGGTCTGCGCGCCATGTGGAACCCTCCCCCAGTGGCCGGGGATCGAACTAGCGCTGCAGAAGTTGTGGGCAGCTTCGCAACCCAGCGTTCAACTGCTGCACCACCGGGGAGGCCCAAAATAAAAAAAATTTAAAAAAACTAATCTAAGGTATTTAAAGGTAATGAAAAGATGTTTGAACTACAGTAATGAAAAAAGTAAAGTATCACTTAACAACAAAACACTATCATGTTATACACACACACACACACACACACACACACACACAGAAATAGTTTATAGAGGTGAAACTAGAGATCACTGAGGAAAAAAGGGACTTCAATAAACGTACTAGGACAAGTGGATTCCTATTTCACCCACAGATAAATAAAATAATTCTAGATGACTTAATTTAGTCTCATCTAAATTCATCTTAATTTGGACTAAATTCTTAATTTAATCTGGGGTCTAGATTAAGAATGTGTTATGTGAAAAGCAAAGTATTAGCCATAGCCCAATCCACTTCAGGTCATAGAGGATTTCGCATGACACAAAAGCACTCATCATAAGAGAGACCAATAGATTCATGGCATAGACACCATGAACCAGGAATATATACAAGAACGTTCACAGCAGAATGCTTTGAAATAGCCCCAAATTGGCAACCTAAATATTCATCAACAGGAGAATAAATGAAGTATGGTATATCCATAGGATGAATATTATATAGCACTGGAAATGAGAGCAACAACTGGGACAAATTCTAAAAACAATATATATATATTTTTAAAAGATTTATTTATTTATTTATGCAATAAATAAATAAGCACTGGGTACAGTTAGAAGCACGGGTGGGTGAGAGATTCACCAGAGCCAGAGCAGGAAGCAGAACAGGCAGACTGACGAAACACACTGCTGAGGGGAGCAGCGGGTGCAGCAGGAGAGGTCTGTCGCGCCATGTGGGACCCTCACCGGGGGGCTGGGGATCAAACTGGCGCTGCAGAGGCTGCGGGCAGCTTCTTAACCCAGTGCTCAACTGCTGTACCACCAGGGAGGCCCTAGAAACAATACTGCCTGAAAAAAAGCAAGTTATAAAAGACAGCAAGTTATACCTTCTAATACCCAAGTCCATAAAAGTAAGGCATAATAAGCATTATGTGTTACAGTGAAACATAAAAACATAGTAAATGTAACACTAGATTTTTTAAAAGCAAGGGCATGGTAAATACAAAATACCTGCAAGTCTCTGAGGGGAGTGGGGGACAGAGGCAGGAAGAAAGGTCAAGGAGGAGTACACAGGGAGCTTGAGCTTCAAGAGAATTAGTAATCCTGTAGTTCTTTAGCGGGTTGGTGAGGTTCATTAGTGTATTATTATGCTTCATCACTTCTATACACAGCATTAATTTTTCTGTGGCTATTAAATATCACTCATAAGTTAAAATACAGTGTGAGCTTATTCCTACTTTGAGGTGAAAAATGATCAATAGTTTCTATCACATAATTCCCCAAAGGATAACATGAAATGTTACTATGAATTTTCTAGGTAAATTTAAGTAATTGTAATTTTATTATTTATTCAGAATTTCTGATTTCCAACCATGAACTTGCTTTGTGTAATTAAAAAAAAGTCATAAGCATATGCATAGTTTTAAAACACTGAAAGATATATAACAAATTTAATGAAGAATTTCTGTGGGTTGGTGATTTTCTCTGTATTTATCTGCATTTTCCGAAATTGCACAGATAAAATATGTACTGCAGTTCCATATTCCTTTATTTGATGATTAACTCTTACAACCAGACATGTTTCAGAATTCTGGTTTTCCTTTTCCTGCTTTTAGAAAGGCAAACAGTACATTTATTAGGATTATCTAACATCCCAGCAGGGGTCTCAGGCAGTACCCATAATCAAACACACACTTTTTCAGCCAAGTGAAGAGTCACAGCAAGTGGGATAAACAGGTACTATAAAAAACTTCATGTCAGTTAAAATCTTGTACTTTTGCTAAAAGAAGAGGCCTAAATTAGGTTTTACCACCAAAGAAGAAGCATTATCTAGTCTATAGGACCAGAGAAGAGTTTAGCTTCCAATTCTGTCCCCACTGGTACAACTAACTTGGAACTCAGTCACTTAGGCTGTGCACATAGTTAAAAACAGGTAAAATAGTTCTTAATTATGTATACTTCTTAAGTTAATATTTTACAATACCAACAAATCAAAGCACTTCAAACTTAACGACTAAAGGACACTATTTCTCTCTTAAGCTAAGGCTTTCAAGCACATTTCAAACGTGACATTAACGAAGGTGTCAAAATATAAAATACTTGGGAACTTTCAAAATCAATGTATATAAAAAACTCAACAGAGGCAAATTAGAAAATGTAAGCTATGAGTAAGGCAATCAAATTCTAAGACAAACTTTGATTTGATAAACTCAGTCCTTCTAGTAATCAAATGATTGATTAGGACACAATGTCTGTACAATGGCCCACTCTGAAATCTCCCTTTTTTTGAAATTGTCTTAATTACACTTGCTGGCATTTGACCCAATCTGTAACAATGACATAAATTCCTAGAAGAGAGAGGATACCTTTTATTCTGCTTTAGTTACTAAAGTGGAGCCCCAACAGTCATTCTTTAATTACAGAGATCAAATTACAACCTTATTCTGTCTAACCAAGTAACTATATGGTCAAACAGGTATAAGCAGTATATAACTGATAAAGAATAGGACAAAGTAGACCCTGAACATCTAACAACTAGAATAAGGACCAAACAATAGCAGTGTAAACAGATTTCATTTGCTAAGAACTAGAGAGTCTGGTAGATCCTTAATAATGAGTTACATCACTCTTCCTCCTGCTAACTCATCTCTACTTACAAAAATCTGTAAGAAACTTGTCTCTCTGTACCACTCTGAAGAACTTCTTCCATGTTAAAAAAAAAAAAAAAGGCAGGGCCTCCCTGGTGGTGCAGGCAGCTGAGCACCATACTGTGAAGCTGTCCGCAGCCTCTGCAGCACAGGTTCCATCCCAGCCAGGCCCATGGCACAGCAGACCTCTCCTGCCTGGCCCACTGCTCCCCTCAGCAGTGTATTTTGTCAGTCTGCCTGTTCTGTTCCCCACTCTGTCTCTGGTGAATCCTCTCACCCTCCCGCACATCTGGCCTGTACCCTGGTTCTTGTATAAATAAATCTTAAAAAAAAAAAAAAAAAAAACTTAAAAAAAAAGGTGTGTGTGTGGGGGAGAGGCAGTAGCATCATAAAATTAAAGAACCAGGAATAAGCTGATCAAATAGTTATCCATCCCTACCCCCCACCCCGCCTGAAAACACAGATCAGCATATATGTAAAAGAAGAGCTCTAGATCATAGACTCTTTGGTCTCCAGGATCATGTTTTCAATATGGTAGCTGCCAGCCACTTGCAGCTACTGAGCTCTTGAAGTTAATAATTTTTGTAATGATTACATCCAATGATATAAGTAATTTTGATACACTGGATTAAAATAAACTATTACTAAAATTAATCTCACCTGTTTCTTTTTACTTTTTAATATGGCTACTAGAAAACTTTAAATTACATACACACCTCATACTATATTTCTATGGGGTAGTGTTATCTCAGGAAAGATGATTATTTTACAATTAATTCCTCCAGTGATTACTTATCTGCCAAAGAACAGGCATGGAACACTCCCCTCATTGCCCATGCCCCACCCCAAAAACACTTAATCATTAACAATCCCAGGATTACTGATGCTGCTGGTTGCCAGAGTAATGCCAGAGTAATCCAGCCATTTACTTACCAAAAAAGAAGAAACAATTTATCTGAGGTTGGCTTAAAAATCTGTGGGTGACAACACTAATGATAAAGGACTGATCACAAAAATCTGCAAAGAGCTGATGAGACTCAACAACAACAAAGAAAATAATCCAGTCAAAAAATGGGCAGAAGAGCTAAAAAGAAACTTCTCTGAAGAGGAAATGCAAATGGCCAACAGGCATATGAAAAAAATGTTCAACATCACTTGTCATCAGGGAAATGCAAATCAAAACTACCATGAGATACCATCTCACACCAGTGAGAATGACACACATTAAAAAAACTAGCAACAACAAATGTTGGCGAGGGTGTGGAGAAAAAGGAACTCTCCTGCACTGCTGGTGGGAGTGCAAACTGGTCCAACCACTATGGAGAGCTGTGTGGAGATTTCTGGACCTACTAAACATAGAGCTTCCATAGGATCCAGCAATTCCACTCCTAGGTATTTACCCAAAGGACACAGAAACATCCATTCCAAAGAGCACCTGCACCCCTATGTTTATAGCAGCACTGTTTACAATAGCTAAGCTTTGGAAACAACCCAAATGCCCAAAAATAGATGACTGGATCAAGAAGATGTGGTACATATATACCATGGAATATTACTCAGCATTCAAAAAAGATAAACACATGCAATTTGCAGCAACATGGATGGCGCTGGAAGGGATCATGCTCAGCGAAATAAGCCAAAAAGAAAAAGAAAAATACCGGATGGTCTCACTCATAGCAGGAATCTAGAAAACTTAAATAAGGGACCAGGAAAATGAATAACTATAAGAAAGTGAAAATCAAAATCAACAAACTATGAAACAGAGACACTTTTCGGGGGGTGGGGGGGCGGGAGGGGAGGGATTGGGGTCAAAATGGGGGGTTGCAATTGTATGGGGAATATAAAAATAAAATTTATTATTTAAAAAAATATATTAAAAAAAACAATCTTTAAAAAATAAATAAATAAATAAATAGAAATCTGTGGGTGAAAAGGTTTTATTTTTTTCCTCAGTGCTAGATTTTTAGGAACAAACTGAGACTCAACTTTGGCACTATACTTTAAAGACAAACAAACGTAATGTTTTAAACCACTGTTTTTTCTCTACAAACCCTTAAAAATAAACATTACACACACACACTTCATACCTACTAGGATGGCTCTGATAAAGATGGACAATGACAAGTGTTGGTGAATATGTGGAGAAATCAAAACTCTTGTACATTACTTGTGGGAATATACTGCAAAATGGTACTTTCGTTTTGGAAGTTAGACAGCTCCTCAAAATGTTAAACACACAGAAACTCTATGAGCCAGCAATTCCACTCTTAGGTATGTACCTAAGAGAAATAAAAACATACATTTGCACAAAAATTTATACATAAATGTTCACAGGATAGGGTTGTTAAAAAGTGAAAACCCAAATGTCCATCAATTGATGAATGGATAAGTAGAATGTGGTATACAAAGGATTATTATTTGTCAATTAAAAGGAATGCAGCACCAACACATGCTACATCATGGATGAATCTTGAAGATATTATACTAAGTGAATGAAGTAATAACCCACATCTTGTATTATTCATTTTTATGAAATAGGCAATTCCATAGAAACTAAAAGCAACATCAGTGGTTGCCAGGATTTAAGAAGAAAGCGAAGAGAGGGGAGTAATTGCTAATGGACAGTTTCTTTGGGGGATGAAAAATTTTCTACAATCCAATGTACCAATGGTTGCACAACTCTGTAAAGCTACTAAAAACCACTAAATTGTACACTTTAAATGAGAATTGTATGGTATGTGAATTACATCTCAAAAAACACACTTTAAAAATTTGAAACATGGGCCTCCCCGGTGGTGCAGCGGTTGAGCGCTGGTTGTGAAGCTGCCCGCAGTCTCTGCAGCGCCAGTTCGATCCCCGGCTGCTCCCAGGCCACCGGAGGAGGGTCCCACATGGCGCGCAGACCTCTCCTGCCGCCCGCTGCTCCCCTCAGCAGTGTACTTCGGTCCTTCTGCCTGCTCTGCTCCCCGCTCTGGCTCTGGTGAATTCTCTCACCCTCTGGCACTTCTGACTGTACCCACTGCTTGTATAAATAAATAAATAAATCTTAAAAAAAAAAAAAAAAAGAAACATTAGAATGAAAACCAGAATAGAGACCAATAGAGAGACCTATATGAATTTGACTATTGAATCTGACTACATGAAATGTTTCATGTTAGCCCAGAATAAAAAAGAGCTAACTAGCTGTATGAAAGAGAAGGAACTTCAACTGTGACTGATTGCATTATTGGGTGGGGTTTTTTTTTTGTTTTGTTTTGTTTTGTTTTTGTGGGACCCTTGCCAGCGGCCGGGGATCGAACCTGCGCTGCAGAGGCTGCACGCAGCCTTGCAACCCAGCGCTCAACCGCTGCACCACAAGGGGAGGCCCTTGCATTATTGGTTTTAATTGCTCACTCCCCGCTCCCCCAATTTATTCCTTAGTCAGCTCCTCCTACAAGAGGGACATTGTTTGGTTTTGTAGCTCCTCTGGTGGGTTTCCACCATATGACTGCTTGAGTGGAAAGAATGAAGCAGAAATGGCAGCGTGTCAGTTCTGGACCTGAGCCTCAAGAAGTCTTGCAAGTTTTTGCTTGCCCTCAAGTTTTTGCTATGCCTCTGCCATTGCAGCAAGAACTTCCCTGGGTGGGTGTTGCCCAAAAGGAACACACAGGAATCAGAATCACCAAGCTACCTGATAGATTTAAAGCAAGAAACAAAGCTATCTCAGTCAACCTCCAGGTCCTTGAGAATATCTGAATGCTATTTTAAGCCACTGAGTTTTGGGGTAATTTGTTATGCATTATTATTGTGGAAATAGCTAACGGCATAACTAATTCTCTCAATGTATTTTGAAAAGGTACCATTAATTAAGGAGTGATTATTAATCTAGGTGGGTTTGGTCTAACACCTTGAATAATAGTGTCATTTATTCAAAATAAGAAAGTAATCTATATATCTTGGATGGTATTTGATGCTTGTCCCTTGAAGCCCTAAAACTGAGGGCTGACAGAAATTTAAGATATCACATACTTTTTCATCTTACTAATTTTCTTTTTCAAGGTTGTTATTTTAAAAACCAAATGTAAATGATACTCAGTTTAATAAACTATGTGATAAAGATGAACAAATATAATACATGTCCTCAAAATTTTACAAGGAGAACAAGGAAACATCAGTTGAAAGACGCAGAGGCAAAGTGCAAAGGGACACAGGGGAGGGCCATCTAGGAACAAAGAAGGGACTAAATCTTGGCTTCGGGACCCCTGCCACCCACGTGTATCCATGCCATGCATCATCCTTAGGCCTGCAGGTTTTTCTCACCACTGCATAGTGTGCAAAAGTTCAAAACCAAAACAAACCCCTAGCCCCTCCCCCCAGCTTATGGCTTGTGCCTATTTCAAGTGACTAGTTTATTTAATTCTGACCTAAGATTGAGGAACTACTGTATTTATGAAATTTAAAATACGCACACACCAGGCCAAGAGATTTTTTTCCCTTTGAGAATATTATTAGAGACAAGAAATGAGTTGAAAGGAAAAAGCCTTTCAGAAACAGAAAAAAAGATGAAAAAACAAGTTTCTATTTAAAAAACAATTAGTGCTTTTAAACAAAAGTTTAAATACAAATAATGTGAAATTATGAAATAGTAACAAAATAGAAAGTGTTAAGTTGCTCAGAAGTCAGTTTCTTTATACCTCAAAGGAAGTTGCCTGCAAAATATTTTCATTTGAGTACATTACTGATATTTCCCCCCAAAGCTACTTTGCTAACTGCAAAAAGATTCGTTTCTCCACTACAAATAATAATACATTTCACATATTTAACAAGTGCCTGCTTGAGAGAGAAACTTTAAATGAACTGGTAGCAGTTAGTCTGTGGTCAACTTCAAATAAGACTGGAGATAACTGAAGATAACTACTCTAAAAAGCCAATGGTACACTGCAAATATCTCCCCTAGTTCTGTTCTAGGGCTGAGTCATTTTCTCTCTCTAGGTGCTATATGGATATTAGGAAGTTAGGCGAATTTTGCCACAACACTTGACCAAACTTAACAGTATCAAGTTTATATGTTCTTCACAGAACAGTGGACATTAGGTAAGTTATTTTCTCTTCCATGTTGCCCAAGTGCCATATTTTTAGGAAGGCATTCTTTTCTAAAATACACCTACAGTATACAGCAACATTCACTTCTAAAATACTGATTCTTTGAAAAAAAAAAAACAAACTGAGCACCTATTAAGTATATATACTTGTACTATGAAATTAATGACTTTGACCTCACCCTTAGAGAGCTCATGGTCAAGGTGGGAAGATAGTCCTACAAGTACATTCAATACAAGGTCAGAGGAGCCTGCCCTATGACACCATCAGATGAAAAAGTACAGGAATTATGAGCCCTATTAGATGGCCCTGAAAGGGCAGGACAGTGTTTCCATTAGATCTTCAAAGATGGGTAGGAGTCACCTGCTTAAGATTTGAGAGAAAGATTAGCCAGATGCATGGATCAGCTTAAATAACAGAGGAAAACAGTGAGTAATTCCTTGGCTGAACTAAGTATTATAAAGAAAACATAGGTAAGTAAAATTACAAAGTCAGATTGTTTTGAAAGTCAGACTCAAGGTGCTGAGTTTTATACTGTAGGCAATTAAAAAAAAAAAAAAGGCCACAGGACATTCAAATACAACACAATCTGAATAGTGACCATGTGAAGACCTAAAGAAACAAAGACTAAATATATCCCAACTATTCATTTCTATTAAGTTCTCTTTGCAATTTTTTTTAAAAAGACATATTTATTTTTTTTAGCTCTACAAAGAGCTGACAAAACCCAACAAAAACAAAGTAAATAACCCAGTCAAAATATGGGCAGAAGAGCTAAAAAGACACTTCTCCAAAGAAGAAATGCAGATGGCCATTAGGTATATGAAAAATATTCAACATCACTTGTAATCATGGAAATGCAAATCAAAACCACGAGATACCATCTTACACCAGGGAGAATGGTACATATTATAAAAAGGTAGCAATAACAAATGTTGGTGAGGATAGGGAGAAAAAGGAACTCTCCTGCACTGCTGGTGGGAGTGCAAATTGGTCCAACCACTATGGAAAGGTGTATGGAGGTTCCTCAAACTGGTAAAATGGAGCTTCCATATGATCCAGCAATTCTACTTCTAGGTATTTACCCAAAGGACACAAAAACATTAATTCAAAAGGTCATCTGCACCCCTATGTTTATTGCAGCACTATTACAATAGCTATGGAAACAACCCAAAAGCCCAAAAATAGATGACTGGATCAAGAAGATGTGGTATATATACACAATGGAATATTACTCAGCAATCAAAAAAAGATAAAGTCATGCCATTAGCAGCAACATGGATGGAGCGGGAAGGGATCATGCTCAGTTGAAATAGGCCAGAAAGAAAAAGAAAAATACCAGATGGTTTCGCTTACAGGAGGAATGTAGGGGATCCAAATAAGGGATCAGTTAAAAAAAAAAAGTAATTATAATAAAGTAAAAATCAACAGGCAACTAACTATAAGCCAGAGATATTTTTCAGGTGGGAAGGAGGGAGCTGTATCAAAACAGGGGTGGGACGAGCACAAGGGACTATGGTGATGGTACACGGGTGAACTAGTGGTGGGAATTTCATGGGGACTGTATCAGAGATGATAATGCATATATTGTATAAAAATGAAGAATGATGTAAAATTATATAAAATAAAAAATAAACTTTAAAAAAAATTTATTTGTGTATACAAGAACTGGGGTGTAGGCCAGAGGTGCAGGGGATGGGGGTGATGGTGGTGAGAGGATTCACCAGAGACAAGAGTGTGGAGCAAACAGAACAGGCAGATCTACTGAAATACACTGCTGAGGGGAGCGGCTGGCAGCCAAGACAGGAGAGGTCTGCTGTGCCATGTGGGTTAGCTCCCTGGCTGGGGATCAAACTCATGGCTGATGACTGATAGCACTGAGACTTTAACTCCTGCCCCACTAGGGAGCCCTGGCCTCATTGCAATTCTTAACTGAAATCCAAGTAAAAATCTTGAATCATATACAACAGAACAATCTCTTTTTAAGACCAATTTCTTAGTCTCCCTGCCTTCAAATACACAATTCACTACCTTATTTAAAAGCAAAAGGTCTTTATGACCCTGCTGTCTTTATCAACCATCCTGCTCTTAAGTCTTTCACATCTCATTTCTCAAACAAATGGTCAATATCCAAGGGTGCCTTTATTTTGTCATTACCCGGCCCAAATTTGGTTTTCACCCTCACTACTCTGATCTTTGTTAGGGCACTTTCAGTAATGACTTCCTTTGTAAATTCAAGTCTGTTTTTTCTCTCCATTCTCTTTGAACCTTGTAGCTTTTTTTTTTTTTAACACCTCTGATGCTAAAAATTCTGTGCCTTTTCTTTCATCTCCATTGCACTTTCCTAACTGTCCTGCATCTGATGGAGTTTCCTGTGACTCCTTCCTCCCTTCTCTCAAAGGTGAGTGCCCAAGTCTGCACTTGCAGGCTTCCATTCTCTCTCCTCTATACGCTCCCTGCTTAGTTAACTGACATCTGAAATCTTTAAAGTTTGCATAGCTGTGGTCTCAGGTGGTATTTCTGTGTTATCAGTAGATTGAGGACCTATGAAAGTTATGTTTGAAAATATTTTTAGATCTTAAACTTTTTAAGGTATTAATGCTTGTCCTAATCAACGACATAGCTAAGAGAATTTCTTGTCTGAAACTAAGCAACAGTAATATTGGTAACATTTTTGCAAGCATTTTAAAGAAATGTATGTAAATTTCTGGAAGTTTATAAAGTCAGAGCATATGGTCAAAGGTTTAAAAGTTAGGGCGATCAGACAAGGCTGGATGATTCAGGCAATTTGGAAGGTCAAACTAGAAATTCTGGGCAAAAATTAAGAGACGGAAACAAGAAGACAAAGCACTGTTCTTAAGTCAGAATGTGTATACGACCAGGTTGAAGAAACAATTAACAACACTTTGCCACATGCTCTTTTTAGGTCATGAGAGAAGCCCAAGCCTCAGGTTCTCAGAAGAAGGAAAGTGGGTTTGCCAGTCTGGATTTGGCGTGGAGTGAAGAAACAGATAAGAAATAGCTAACAGCCCCTCCTCAGGCATTTTAGGGCAGAAGCTGTTCCTGTGCATTCCAAAAGAAAATCAAGACAAGACTAAGATCATCCCTTCTCAGGTTAGTCCTCCCTCATCTGAATAGATGAGGAAAACAGCTGAGCAGATTATTGGGAAAACTCTTCAAATGCTCAAAATAAAACTGTTATGAAAACCTGCCTCTAGTCAATTCACATTTTTTCATCTTTGTTTTGCAGCAATGAACTATTAAACTTGTGACTAAAAGATGACCTTATAATACAATTCAAAGGTAACAATCTGCCAATGACAATTTGCAAACTTTCTTTTAATATGGCATTATTTGGACAGCTAAGTAGAATTCTCACTAGAATGGATGACTCAAAGTTTAAAGGGCAGTTAAATTATGAAACAAAAAGAAAAATCATTTCTGTAATGAAGAACTCCCGCAAACCTACATGATTTACAATGTAGAGAACAAATAAACTTGCTTTCATATTATACTTAGCAGTTTGCAAACATTTTCACACACATCTCAATGAATCCTCATAACAATCCTGTGCTTAGTAAGAGAGCCATAACCATGGTACAAAATACAATCTGGGATTAAGATGAGACTGGGTCACAAATAAACCCAGAAGAAAACTGTTCTTATTTAAGATTTTCTGATTCAAAGAATCAGAACAGAATTAGATCCTCATACCTTAGGATTTCAAAAGAAAATTTAGTGAGATTTAAGAAAACTTAATATTTTTAAGTGATCACTTATATTCAACGTAATTAACTATGTAAAAAACAGCCAGGGCACACCTCCACTGAAATGCACTTTCTTATTTTTTTGAATTTTAAAAAATTTTTTAACCTTTTAGTGGCCTTCACTATCAATACTAGAACTCCAAAACAGCGATTATCAAAATTTCCTACCAGGTTAGAGTGAATCTTACAAACCAAGAAATGGGATTTTCTATAAGGTCTTATTAGGCTAATAAACCATATGCATTGACCTATTACCTTAAAAATATTTTCAAACCTAACTTTTTGATAGGGGCTGATGTTATCAGGACAACTTAGTGGGGCTGTTTTATTTTAAACTGTGGTCCTCATGAAACCTATTAACAAAATCTGAGAGGTAACAATTCACTGCAAGGATCTTGGGTACTAATTGGATCTGTTCTGTAAAATCAAATTTGGTCTCTTGGAATCCATCCCTGTAGACACTTAAGACGTTAAAATTACAGAAAAGAAATATTCTATATACAACTCTTTAAGTAAGGATTAGAATACATGCTATAGGGCCTCCCCGGTGGCGCAGTGGTTGAGCGCTGGGTTGCGAAGCTGCCCGCGGCCTGCGTGGCACCGGTTCAATCCCCAGCTGCTCCCCGGCCACAGGAGGAGGGTCCCACATGGCGCGCAGACCTCTCCTGCCGCCCGCTGCTCCCCTCAGCAGTGGACTTCGGTCCTTCTGCCTGCTCTGCTCCCCGCTCTGGCTCTGGTGAATTCTCTCACCCTCCCGCACTTCTGACTGTACCCAGTGCTTGTATAAACAAAACAAACAAACAAACAAACAAATAAATAAATAAAACATGCCTCTATTAAAAAAAATTAAAAAAAAAGAATACATGCTATAGAAAGTCAAAAATTGCAAACGTTTCTTGATTTATACAGAAAATAGAACCAATACTTCCTTTTTACTCCTAAGAAGGTACCATCAAACTCCAAAAACATTACAGAATTTTAGAATCAAAATATACTTAGGGCTCTACTGCCAGCAAGAGTAATCTTACGGAAAGTTTCAGATGCCAAATATAGTCAACACTACGTGGTTAGACATTCACTTCTTAGGTTATCTCTTGATTTTTCATGAGCTAGTTTAATGAAACAGATAAGAATGATGAAAACTAAATTTATTAATGTTGACATAACACAATTATATTATGTAATTTCAATGAATAATTGAAACAATGATATATGCATCTGTAAAATAAAATTATCACATAGAAATGTTTTGAGAAGTGCATGAATATCAGGCATTTTAGTTCATAATACTTCTTGATAAATTACAGGCTGATATGGTTACAAACTCTTGCCCTCCCCCAAACACTTCATAACAAACATTGAGAAAAATTATTTCAATGGAAATTCATGGTCTTAGCTTTCGCTAATTTTAGTTTGATCACCTATCACCAGCATCCCAAAACATTACCACAGCACTTCAAATACAGCCAAAACAGGTTTTAAAAATAATAAGCAACAGGGCCTCCCTCCCTGGTGGTTTCAAGGGGTTAAGCATCAGCACTATGAAGGTATCTGGAGCTACTGTAGCACGATCCCTGGCCAGGGAGCCACCCACAAGGCACAGCAGACCTTTTCTGTCTCGCCTGCTGCTCCCCTCAGCAGTGTATTTCGTCAGTCTGCCCGTTCTGTTCCCCACTCTGTCTCTGGTGAATCCTCTCACTCCCCACACCTTTGGTCTACACCCCAGCTCCTGTCTGTATAAATAAATAAATCTTAAAAAAAAAAAGAACAAATTAAAATCTGCAATGCTAGACACACATTTCCAAATAATTTCTCTCTGAAAAACAGATGCAAAGATGACTATAATCAGATGTGATCACAACGTACACAATAAAACAACACTAATCCAAAAGTAGAAGTGACTTCCATTAATTCTAGAGACCTGCTTTGTTTTTCATTCTCAGGTTTAGCATTATTTACAAATACCTGACAGAACAATGCCCATTATCACAACATTATCACTTCAATGTAACGCAGTCCTTAGATCCTAAAAATTTACCATCCACTTTTCCTATGCCAGACACTGGATTTCTATTGAAACAGAAATAATTACCCTGCTGTGACTTTTTTAGTTTACTGTCTGTCGTCCCTCAGAGACACACAAAACCAGACCATGAAGAGCTATACTAAGGGATTTGGATTTTATTCTTTGGCGAAAAGCCCTTTAAGAGTTCTAAGCAGCGAACCGACAAGATGACTTTATTAGAAGGCCACCTGGGAGAATGGTCATCATCTGGAGAATGGAGGGGACCCGGTGAGGAGATCAAGGAACTCAACCAAAAGATGGTTGGTTTAAGGACAGTGACTGCAGAAGAGGGACAGATTCAGTGTCAAGATTCTTGTCAAACAATCCTGACTTTGAACCCTTTTACCATTTATCTCCATGGACTAAAAGTTACTTAAACTCTTTGAGGCTCAGTTTCATTAGCAATGCTTGTAACATCCCAGCACATAGAAAACAGAAAAAATGATGATGATGCTACCTTGACAATGAAATTCATCTGAAAGAGATTTACATGGTCTGACTTCCTTTATCTTCGACACTAACCCTAACAGAAGTAATTTTTAAGAAGATTCAAGTGCAGTTATATACAGTACTGCATTAACTCCATGAAAAAACAACTGTTTTTCAGAGAACTTAAGGCAAAACAACTTCATAAATATACACTAAGCAAGGTGTTTTTCTCAAATTAATAAGTCTAGTTTGCACCTTCAATGTGTGTTTTCACATGCATTTTTTTTACTTCCTCTGTGTTTATAAGTAAAAAGAATATAAGCAAAATCTTGTAGTTCAATCCTGATAAAGACTGTGGTGTTACTACCAATTATTTTAATTTCTTCTGTCAAGTCTCATTTAAAACTTTATTACAGTGTAGCACCCCTCATTCTCACAGCACTGGGATGCCAGTAAACTGGGTGTTAAATGTTCTCTTTTATAAAATATGGATTATGGACACTCATCTATGGGTAGCTTCCCCTTACACTTAATATTCTTTCAACAAAGGATGAACCACCCTGAAAATCTATCATATTCAATTACTCAATATTACTAAGCAGGAGCTACCAGCAAGACAATGTTCAAGGCACAGTAGGAAGACAAAGGTTAGCCTAGCAGCATCCTTATCCCCAAGGAGTTTACAATCTAGTGACAAGACTAAGTATCCACACATGAAAAGAAAGGAGTGATGCAGAGAGAAGTACAAATATTAAAAATAAAGATATCACTTTCAGTAGGGTGGTGAGAAAATGGAATTTGAATTGGACCCTTGGGTTAACAAAATGTTGAGAGAATTTGCTGAGAAGAAAGCAAGCACAAGAAACCAGAGAACAGCATGAATTTAGTTGTAAGTACTTTATTTAAAAAGCTTTTTAGTATGGAAAATGTAAACAGGTAAAAGTGTACAGAATAAAATAATGCACCTTTATGTACTCATCAATGAGCTTCAGTAACTACCAACTCATGGCCTATCTCGTTTTATAATATACATGTCTTATATGAAAACCCTAAAAGAACCTATTTTCATGTTTTACATTCTTTACTGACTCCATCCTCAGACAAATCTGTAACGTCACAGTACTAGCCACAAGGTTGACTTTTCCTAAAGGCCAGAGACAAATAAAATGCAAGTCTATTAAAAAAAAAACCAACCAACTCCAAGTGAACAGTGACAAAGATATTGCAAAATGATAGATAATCCCAAAACCAGTTTGCATATACTTAAGGAATACCTTTTCCATGTTTATATTTCAATGAGAATGAACAAAAAAATGGGAGATTTCATGCCAAATAAAAATATCACAAGCATCTAACACAAATCACTTGGTCTCCTGAGCCAGCATCATCCTCTACAAAACAGGGAAGATCATCTAGCTAAAGGATGTGTGAGAATTAAATGAGTGTAAATTAAATGCCACACATACAAGTTCCTTGTGTTAATACTCAGTTGACCCATGAAGGACTGACTAGAAGGTTGCCTGGCTTCCCAATCCTTTCCCTTCATACACCACCCTCTCTTAAGATGACGTGAGAACTTTTCATTTCAAAACATGCTAAAAGCAAGGAGCTAAGCATTCTAATTCCAAGTTTCTTTGCCATTAAAACAAATAAAGGGAGCTGAGATAGAAGGAAGTACTTTAGTAGGATAAATCTTGTAGACTAACTTCACAAAATAGTGTCCTCTGAATTAATAGAGCGAACAACACATAGAGGTAGTGTATGACCAAACCTACTAATACTCTCATTTTCCCCATTTCTGTGTTTATTCTTTCTACATTAGCACAGTAACAACAGCAGGGCAGCCATCAGCACCTCAGGTGAGCTAAAGTGTAAGCTCAAGATGAGTTAGTTTCCACAAAGCATGACAGAAGCACCTTCACCTCCAGTTCCCACTCTGCCGTAAGAAAACACTCCGTATCACTTGCTGCTGAGAGGCAGTCCACTGCTCCTCTATCAAATCAAACACCTTTTAAAAATACACACGCTGTCACAACTGTTCACCAAGACTTTAACTCTGCCTGTAGTGTCTTCCCTTCACTCTGTTATCTTCTTTTAGAGATTGTATATGTCGAATACATCACTGAATTTTCCATTTGAATTGTCTTCTTCAATTACTAATCCTCTTTCCATATGTGCTGACACACTGGGTTCAACTCTCACACTCTACCGTTTGCCAGATGCCTTGGCGAGTTCTTCATTTACTCCTTTCAGTCTATAGAAATGGTAATTCCCCTATTTTGGAGGTAAGGAAAGAGGTACAGAGAACTTACTATCTTGTCCAGCTACGAAGCACACTAGGGGTGAACGGGCCGTCCAGACCAAGTCTGCCAATTCCAAACGCCATGTGCTTTCCACTCTAGCGCACTCTATTCTATGAAGGGAAAGCCTACAGTTTTGTTCCAAACCACATTTCCTTCCAAGAGTAAACCATCTCCCAACAAGCTCTCTAGATTGCAGCCAGATTTTCCAACCCCCCCTCCCCGACAATCTTCCTGTGCTTGCTTCCACGACCTCCAACCATTAATTCCTACCCACCATCCAATTTCCACTCTTCACGGATGGGATCATCATTCCTTCAAGCTCTCCTGCAAATATTTCACCTCCGCGTGCCAACCCCTGACACGCCTTTCTCAGGACAGGCAGGTTCTCTCACGCCATAAACTACACAGTAGGCTTCTCATTCCTTAACAAGCCGCTTAATAACTTTAAAAGTCCCATAAAAATGGGCATAACCTCCTTGCAGATCTTGCATCTCCATCCTTGACACCGGGCCACTCCAAATTCGGCGGAACCAAGTACCAACCCTGAGAGAGCGTCAGCCCATGCCCACTGTCCCCGACGACCTCCTTTGCAGAATCTGGTTACCCAGAGAGGCTCCCCTCCCACCCTCCTCACGAGGGGCTTCCCTCCCGTTCCGGAGACGCTGGCCCGCGGTGCTTTCCTCCCTCACACCTGGGCCTCTCCCCCGCCGGGTCCCAGCCCACCCCAGCCGCCCCCGCTGAGGCGGCTTCTCCCCGTTCTCAACTTCCAAGTCGGGCCTGTCATCACCTGTTCCCCACGGCGCTCCCCGCAGCCCAGAGCCCACCTTTGCCCGCGGCCGCCCCTCCACCCTGCCCACCCGCCCGCCCGGGAGCCGCCCCCTCAAGTCAATTCCAGGGTGCGGGCAGGATTCGGCTTCCCCCGCCGTGGGCCTCCCACCCCCGGGGTCCAAGGGCCCTTCTCCATCCCCTGCTCCGCCCCCGGCCGGATGACACCGGCCCGGCCTCCCCCGCCCTCTCCCTGCTCGGACGCCGGGTCCCCGCCGCCTCCCCGGAGCGGCAGCCGCCCCCTCTGGTGGGGGAGCGGGGGGCGTGCACCCCCAACCCGCGGCCCCACGACGCGCACCTGTTCCTCCTCCTCGCACCCCCCACCCCGGCCCCGGCCCCGGCCCGCCGGCCGCGCCCGCGCCCCGGCTCCCACCCCGGCGCCCGCGCCCGCACTCACCACGAGTAGGTCTGCTCCGCCATGGCGCTCACTCGGGCTCGCCGCGGGCTCGGCCAGGCCCGGCGGCGGCGGCGGCGCGGAGCTCGGCCGGGAGCGGAAGGCGCGGCCGGGGCCCGGCGCTCGCTCGTCAGGGTGCGCGGCGGGCCGGCGTCCGGGAGGCGGCAGGCGGGGGAGGCCGCGCGCCGGGCGGCCCCGCTCCCTGGGCCCCGGGCGGGGCGGGCTCCGCGCTCGGCCTGCCTCACCGGCGGCGGCCGCGGCGGCTCCGCTGCGGCTCTAAACCCAACATGGCGGCGGCGGCGGCTGGAGAACAAGGGAGCCCCGGGGCGGGCGAACGGCGAGCGGGCCCCGCGCTCACTGCGCGCCGGGCCGCGGGAGCGCCGCGCTCGGGCGGCGGCGGCGGCGGCCGGGGGACATGGCCGGCGGGCGGAGGCAGCGGCGGCGGGGCTGAGGGGGGCGCCAGGCGCTGAGGCGAGGCCGCTCGGCTCACACCCGCCGAGGGGAGGCGAGGGGGGCGGGGCGAGTCCGGGCCCCTCGGTCACGTGCCCAAAACACGCTCACGTGACGCGCGCCCCGCCCCTCGCGCCGGGCACATGCGCGGAGACGGCGGTTCGCGGTGCGAGGCGCCCGCGGCGCGCGGGGCTCGGGGCGGTGGGGCTGCTTCCGCCGCCGGGGCCGCCCCTCCCCTCGCGGAGCCGCGCCTCGGCCCCGGCCCCGGCCCCTCCGAGGAGCTGCGGCGGCCAATCGGCGGCCCCGCGGCGCGTCCGCGCGCTGCCGCTCAGCTGTCAGCTGTCAGTCAACAGTCTGCGGGCCGAGGGTCCCCAGCTGTCAGTCATCTGTCGGCCCGCGGGCAGAGCGCTGCTGCAGCGCTTTGTGGTTTGGTCCTTGTCCGCCCGTCCGTCCGTCCATCCATCCATCCATCCATCCATTCATTCATTCATTCATTCAGCAAATAATCCGAGCAGCCAATCTTTATGGCGCCCAGGCTCCGTGCCACGTCCTCGGGGTGCCAAGGGGAATACCCCATCCTTTGCTTCATTTAATCAATCCATCAACAGATATTTATTGGGTGCTGATTCTGAATCAACTCATTTCTGGGTCTCTGACCTCCTTCGTGAGGAAGAGACATCGCCCATGCTGTAAGTGAAGATAATTCCAGATGCTAAGTATGAGGATGTTAACAGAGGTTACTAGTACAGAGTGGGCGGGGGGGCATCTAAAGGGGGTGGTGACATTTGAACTTACACCTCAAGGGTGAGAGGAGCTGAGCAAAAAGGCCTCACCGGAGCAGTCGACGTGGTAGAGCTAGATGGGAGACCAATGGTGAGTCTAGGGCTTAGGGAGAGCAAGGAGAGAGAGAGAAACTGAGCCCTGGGCACTGGGGGATGATTCTCTAGGAGTGACTCAAGCGGTCTGGAAAAGAAAAGGCATCCTGGGTATTCTAGGAAGAGAGAATGGCATGAGGCAGGCCTGAAGATGTGACAGTTTGGGGTGACATGATTTGTGCCGGGGGATGTTTCAAAAAGAAACTGAAAAGCTGCATAGTTTGAAGGGTCTAGCCAAGCCTCCTTGCCAGTTTTTATGTTCATGAATGAAAATGGTCAGTGCAGCTACAGGTTTTAGAAGTCTGCCTGGGCAACAGTCATACTAACCCTCCTGGACCCCCAGTCTCCACAGGGAGCAGAGCACACACGCCTGAAACCAGCACACTCAAGCTGCTCTGTGGTTTGCCCAACTGCAGGCCAGGATTTAGCTCTGCTCCAGTTTCCCAGGACCTGCCCAGGCTTATGGGGAATACCACGCCCTGAATCTATCTCCAAATGGATCAGTTGGCCACTGCCCATACACCTGCCACTTGCCTGTTCCCCAAGGGGAACCCTTTAATGAGAAAGCCAAGTACATTTTTTCCTTCAGAAGCAAGCTCTCCTTCCTCCTTCCCCTGCTGCAGGTGCCAGAACTAGTCAGGTTCAACGTGTTTCCTTGAGGCTCCACCAGAGAGCCCTGGGAAGGGGCCAGTTGAAAAGACTGAGCTCTTGGAGCAGATGTGAAGCAGGGCCCCAAGAAAATCATTGGGGATCCTTCCTCTGATTATTCACAGCAGAAGAGTCCAGCTTGCAAATATCTTCCCACCTATGAGCTGCACTGAATGTGGGGATATCATGGGGCTGCGAGAAATCAAAGAGACTAAATTCTTCACATTTGCGTAATTATTACAGCTTTGTCAGCTGCTTTTACAGGGCACCGGTTGTACCCTTGAACGTGACACACAGTTGTTCTGAGTCTCAGAGGGGCACCAGTGAAACTGCAGGCCCTTTGGGAAAGACCAGAAGCCATTGGCACAAGTGGCTTTGGGAGGTGCAGAAGCGCCTTCTCTGGAGAGCTAAGAACAAACAGACCAGACATGTCGCTAATGAAACAAAAGTGACACATTGAGCCCCTGGGCAGTTTACTTGAGCTTTCGTTCCCAATGAGTCATGGAAGACAAAGCCACATGAAAAGTTGGCATTGAGAGGCTGGAACAGGAGGAGGAAAGAAAAGCAAGGTCTTCTCACAAGCAAAGGGGCCATTCTTTGCACTGAGAAAAATTTGGTGAAAGAAAGCATGGAGAAATCTGGTGACGGTATGGGTTTAGAAATAAGAAAAAAGGTTTTCTTCAGTCTACACCAGAGGGCTTCAAAGTGCCTCTGGGGGAAACATGTGAATGCAGAAGAAGCCAGTAGCATTTAGTAGGGATGGAAGTGTTCCAGCCACAGAACCCTGTATTCCAAGAAGATGGAGTATAAGCTTAGAGACTTGACTGGTGGCTTGAGCATCTTAGGCTAAGGTTGCCCAGATGTAGAAGGCACCACCAGGTCCTAGTCAGGGTCTCTGTACACTTGAAATCCCAAGAAGGCCAAGCCTGAAATTAATCTGAGCCTGTGGGTTGGCTGGAGGCTGCCCAGCCTGCGGCACTCGGGTGTGACTTCCAGCCCCTCTGCCAGCAGCACTCAGCTCCAAACTGGAGCAGCCCCAGGTGTATCTATGGCACCTGTGGACCTCAGCTGGGGAGTCAGGTGTGTTTGGCAGTAGATGCAAGCATTGACTCCCCACAGGAGAGGTGCCTGGTTCCTCCCGCCCCGCTCCCTGTGCAGGTGAGAGGGCCACAGCTTGTGCAATGATTATTGAGAGAGTCCATGGAAGTTCCTCTAATTATCACCAAGGTAATTATAGGATCACTCCTTCCACCTCGTGTGTTCAAAAGAGACTTAGTGAGTCTCTCCAGGTCGCGTCATCTGCCTGAGGCACAGACTCTGGGGAGCAGGCATTGCCAGGCCTGGCTGGGCTGCGTAGGCACATCTGAGAGGGTCAGCCGTTCAGGCCTGCCCCTCCAGCCCATTTCTCACCTCTTCCATCCACCCCCAATAGTCACACGCACACAGGCAGCCACATTCCACAATTAAGTACTTGCCACTTCCCAATGAGCTATGTTTATTTTTGCTTCCAGATATCTGGTCAAGCCCAGGAGGCTTTCTCATTGCCTCTTAACTGCTACTGATAATTTTGAAGCTTGGCGTCTATGTCACCTCCTCTAGAAAGCCTCACCTGACCAAACCTAGGCTGGGTTAGTGACTCCTTCTCTGTACTCACAGCCCCTGAAGGTACCAGGTCATAAGGCTTAACACAACGAGCTCTCTCTGGCTGTTTACCTGTCATTCTCTCCCTCTGGATTGGGGATGTCTTGTGGGAAGAGACTCTGGATTCTTGCCACTTGTACCTGCAACACCCAGTGAAAAACTTAGCTCAGACGAGATGCTCAAAGATTATGGGATGAACACTTGAGTGTGCAAGAGGGGAGCCAGCCTTCAGAATGATTGGTTTTGCCTGATAGTCCCATGATTCTCTCCATGATCTGGTATTCGGTTGGCATCCTGTCCCCTACATGATCCTCTCTTAGCAAAGAAGAGGATCTTTAAGGGCAGAGAAATCTGTTAAGACACATTATAGGGAGACAGAATTTCGGAAGTATTAGGTAGGCACCAGGTACTTACATTCTGTGATTGTGGGGTTTTTTAAAAGATACTTTTCTAGAGCAGTATTAAGTTTACAGAAAAAATTGATGGAAAGTGCAGAGATTTCCTACATATGCCCTCTCCGCCAACACAATTTCCCTTATTACTTGTGTCTGCTGTTAGTAGGGTACATTTGCTACCATTGAGGAGCCAATAGAGGTGACTAAAGTCCGTAATTTACAGTGTTTTGCTGTGTGTGTTATACGCTCTGTGGGGTGTGATAATTGCATAATGACATGTACCTGCGATTACAGTGTCATGATGGTTTCACTGCCCTAAAATTCCCCTGTGCTCCACCTATTCATTCTCCTTTCCTCCCATCCCCTGGTAATCACCAAATTTGTTACTGTCTCCATAGTTTTACCTTTTCCAGAATGTCATATAATTACTAAAGTACATACAGTAACTACTGTAGGTGTTGGGGTCCATGTAGGTGTTGGAACCATACAATCTATAGTTTTTTCAGATTCACTTTTTTCCACTTAGTAATATGTTTCTAAGGTTACTGCATATCTTTTTGTGGTTTGAGAGCTCATTTCTTTTTATCACTAAATAAAGACCCATTGTATGAATGTTCCAGAGTCTGTTTATCCATTCACCTATTGCAGGGCGTCTCAGATGCTCCCAGGTTTGGGCAAGGTTTACAGAAAAATTGATGGACAAGTACAGAGATTTCCCATATATACCCTCTCCTCCAACACTATTTAGTAGTTATAAACAATGAGATGCAAATTTTCTTGTGGACATAAGTTTTCAACTCATTTAGGTATACTATGGACTTTTTAGAGGGTGTTGTTTCATTTCCAAGTATTTTGGGCTTTCCCAGATGTTTTATTGCTCTGATTTCTAATTTAATTCTGTTGTGGTTGAAAATATACTCCTGAAGATGTCAGTCTTCTGAAATTTGTTAAAATTTGTTTATGATCCAGCATATGCCTTATTCTGGTGAATATTCCATGTGCACTTGAAAATAAATTGCATTCTATTATTTGGGGATGTGGTGGTCTATAAATGTCCATTAAATCAAGGTGGTTGAAAATGTTGCTGAACTCTTCTAAGTCCTTACTGATTTTTTGTCTAGTAGTAGTATCAATTATTGGGTGGGGGGAAGGGGGCTAGGAGGGGAAGGGAGAGAGGGGGGAGGGAGGGAGGGATATAAATCTCCAGTTCCCTCCGTCCTTGCATGGCTGGGCCCTGTTCATCTGTGGGCATTTGAATTGCACTTTCACGGTCTTTCTCGCCCTCATTCAGAAGATTCAGGGGACACTTCTGGATGTAATATCATGATGGCTGCCTAAGGAGAACCCCAAGTTCAGTTCAAACTTGTGTCAGTGATGGTGGCACTGGGAAAACTACATTTGTGAAACATCATTTGACAGGTGAATTTGTGTTGTAACTATGTAGGTATTGAGGTCCATCCTCTTATGTTCCATACCAACAATGGACTTACTAAGTTCAGCATATGGGATGGAACTGGCTGGGAGAAATTTGGTGCACTAAGAGATGGCAATTATATCCAAGCCCAACGAGCTATTATCATGTTTGCTGTACCACTGAGAGTTACTTACAAGAAGTAAGAGAGTTACTTACAACTGGCCTAGAGATTTAATATGAATATGTGAACACTTCCCTATTGTGCTGTGTGGCAATAAAGTGGGCATTAAGGACAGGAGAGTTAAGGTAAAATCTATTGTGTCCCACTGACAGAAGAATCTCCAGTACTATGACATTTCTGCCCAAAGGAACTACAACTACAAGCCCTCCCTTTGGCTTGCTAGAAAATTAATCGGAGACCCTAACTTGGAGTTTGTTATGTCTGTTCTGGCCCCACCAGAGGTAGTCAGGGACACAGCTTGGGCAGCGCCGTGTGAGCACAATTTAGAGGTTGCTCAGACAACTTCTCTGACAAAAGGTCACAGAGGATGACCTGTGAAAGGAAGAAGCTGGAGTCCAGGATCAGAAGTTTAGTTTTATTGGCAACTCTCCTGTGATGTCGGTGGTGTGGTGCGCTTGCCACTTTATTAGCTAGCTAAGCAGATCATGCGCTGAAACTTGGGAATGCTGAAGGAGATGAATGGGCTTTGGAATGAATGCGGAAGCTAAGAAAGCTTTCATTTTTTAGATCTGAAGATTTAGCTGTTTTGGAACAGAGTTGTTTCCTTCTTGAGTTTCAAATATAAGATGGCTATAGTCACATCCCAGAGTTCAGTGGTGAAATATTGTTTGTTACCACCATTCTCATTCCTTTTTGTTTAGTCAGAATAAAGTTGCATTTCAAATATCTAAAAAAACCTCAAATGATTGTGTTTATCTACTTCTGCTTTTAATTTTATCCATTTTTGCTTCGTGTACTTAAAGGGCTAGGATTGGGTAATGTATACTTAACATTGTAATATCTTCCTGATGAATGGCCTTTTCTATCACTGTGAAATGTCTGTAACAGTCTTTGTTTTGAAGCCTACTTTATCTCATATTAACATAGTCATTCCAGCAGTCTTATGATTTATGTTTTTATTTTACATTGTTTTCCATCTTTTTACTTTCACACTGGTAACTTTGTGTTTAAAGTATGCATCTCGTAGACAGCATCTATAGGGACCTTGCTTCTCTATCAGTTTGTGTTTTGATTAGAATGTGTGGTCCATTTATATTTGATGTCATTACAGATGTGTTAAACTTTGGTTTTGCTATTTTGCTATTTGTTTTCTACTTGTTCTGTCTTTTATTATTGTTCCTTTGTCCACTTTCCTTGTCTTCTGGGGGTTAATTGAATATCTTCACTGAATGTGGAAATCTGGTTTGAGAGGTGGTTTTTTTTTTTTTTTTTTTGGCACTTTAAAAGTATTTATCAGTTGGGGGTCCAGCCTCCTTTGTGGTGAGGAGTCGGTTGTCATTTATATTATCGTTTCCCTGTTTAAGTCATTTTTCTCTGACCGTTTTAAAATTCTTCTGTTTGTCTTTCGATTTGAGTAGTTGGACTGTGGCAACTTTGTATTTATTCTGCTTGAGCATCATTGAGTTTTTTAATCTGTAAATTTACCCTTGATTACATTTGAGAAATCATCAGCAAATACTTCTTCAAATATCTTTATGCCCTATGCTCCCTCTTCTTCTAAAATTTGAATTACATAGTGTATGTAGATATTTTCATGTCATCCCATAGGTCTATGAGGCTGTGTTTATTTTTTTTCAGTTTTTTATCCCTGGTCTTCAGGATGAGTAATTTCTATTGATCTATCTTCAATTACACTGACTCTTTCCTTTGCCATATTCATTCTGCTATAAAACCTATCAAGCCAGTTTTTTCATTTCCATTATTATACTTTTCAGCTTAGAATTTCCATTTGGTTCTTTTTTTATAGTTTAAATTTCTCTGTTGAGTTTCTCTATCTGCTCATCCATTATGACTATATTTTACTTAGAGTCTTGAGCATGTAAAGGTTGCTTTAAAATCCAATATTGGAATATTGCTAATTCCAATATCTGGGTCATGTTTTTTGGTCCTTGAGATTGGGTTTTGAGGATGAATAGTTTCTCCGTATGCCTAACATTTGGTTTCTGTGTGCTGGACATTGTCAGTAATACATTATAGAGACCCTAAATTCTTTTATGTTCCTCTGGAGACTGTTAATTTTGTTCTATCAGGTGTTCATTTTAGCTGGACTCTAACCCCAAACCTTGTCTCCCTTTTAGAGGATAGCAGTTGAAATTTCTGCTCAGTTCTTTCAGCTTCCAGCTGCTGATTTCACTGCGATCCCTGGAGCCTCCGGTGCATATGTGTAGTTTAGTAGACAGGCAGGAAGGATCTGGACAGAGTTTATATACAGATTTGGGGATTCATCATCTCTACAGCTTCTTTCTTTCTGGGATTTCCCCCTTAGTCTTCCAACAGTTTGAGTGGAATTCTGTACTCTTGACATCTTAAAACTAGTAAACTGCAGCTTTCTACACGTAGTCACCTCCCACACAGATTAGAGTGCCTCAAGCAAAAATCCACAAAAATGCAAACCTCATCCAATGCAGTCCCTAGCTTTCAAGTATAAAGTTGACTTCCTTCACATTTCTGCCTAGTGTTGGATGTTTTCCAGTGCCTTCAAAAAATTGGGGTTTTGTGATATAAAAGTTATTTAAATTTTATCATTGTTTTCTGAGGGAAGATTATTTTAACCCAAGCTACTTTGCTATTGCTCACATTAGTCTTTAACCCCTTTAATCCTCAGAGCCCCCGCTACAGGACAGTATAATTAGCTCTCATTTTTAAGCTGAGGAAACGGAAGCTTTGAAACGCTAAGCCTAAGATCACACAGAGCCAAGATTTGAAACAAGTCAAATGTTATACCCCTAACCTTGCCCTACTTCGGAACTATTCCTACATATCTTCAAGGTAGTCTGGATTCCAGATTGGAATCCACTGGAAAATATTCAGGGATGGGAAGAGGTTCCTCAAACCCTTAAGCAGGGCTAGTGCAACATCAGAATCATTTGAGAAACTATGAAGAATAGAGAAGCTAGGCCCCATCTTATGGACTGGTATTTCTAACCGCCAGGACTAGAAGTCTACATTGTATACCATTTTCTGGTGATTAGAATGCCTAGCCAGGGTTAAAATTCTCTCTGATAAAGGCAAAGTCCTCTCATTAGTATTCCTCTGTCAACTGTGGCTTGTGTGTCTCACTTTCCACCATGCTTCATCCTAGCAGCAACATCAGTGCCAAAGTTAACACGGTGGACTCAGGGAGTCACTCCCCTTAGGTTCACATCCTGGCTTTGTTAGTGATTAGTTGTGTGACCATAGGCAGGTGGCCTCACCCCTCTGAGTCTCCGACTTTCTCCTCTCTTTGATGGATAAGATAATAGCAACAACCTCACAGGGCTGTTTTAAGGGATTGCATGAGATAAGCCATGTGAAGCATTTAGCACAGTGTGTGGCACGTGGTACGCTCTCAATAAATAGTGATTAGTATCATGAACACTTCCTCCCTCATCTTTTCTGCCCTTGTCAACTATTTGTATCTCTTATCTAAACCCAACCGCTAAAGTTAAACTATACCCATATCTTCTAAGGTATTTCAAAATCCCTCCATCCCAAAATAACACAACCTCCATCCTTGCAATATCCCTCCCCGCCTAAGCCCCTGCACCCTAGAGCAGGAAGCATTTTAAAAATGAGCCCAGAACTTGAAAGACTTTCCGGATGTGACTAAGGCACCTTTGGAGTCCCCCTTCTTAGCTGTGAGTTGGAGCTCACAGGCCACACCTTCAGTAAAGCCCTGAGTGGCAACTTTGAAGATCAGAATGGGGAGGGACTTCACTGGCCTGAGTGAGGCTCAAATCAGAGTGTCCAGAGGTGAAGGCAGGTCTGACCTAGAGGACCCCAGGCATTAAGCTCCTAACACCCCATTTTTAGAGCTCAGCCCAGTTTAGAAGCTCAAGGGGTGAGAGGGGACTCACTTGTTCCCCTTGAAGCTGGCTTCTCCCCACCCCCTCCATCTGGTAGACTTCTCTTCAGACTCCCCCCATGGAAACTTTTCCTAAGTGACACATGGCACACCCCAAGCTGACAAGGACCTGGCACAGTCCTGGGATGCTTCTGGTGGTCAGAAGCATCTATTTTATGTCAAGTTGTAGATTTCTGTGAACATTGAGAAGGGGAGGTTTTCTCAGATCTCCTGGGAAGGAAGGAAGGGCCCCCCATTTATTGGGGACCCCCTCTGTGTGCCAGATGTTGACAACATTTATCTTCACTCATCCACTGTGTTGGTGTCTGTTCTCTTCTCACCATCGAACCCCCTGCACCTAAATCCCCAGCACCTAACAGACTAGACTCTTGGTAAATATTTAATCATGATAACAGTAAAATATCTACCATGTACTGTGTGCTGATTACATGCCAGGCATTGTTCAGAGTGTTTTCCAGCTCTTGACTCATATAATACTGGATGGAAAATTTGATAACAAACCTATGAGGCTGGACTCTTTAGCCTTATTTTACAGAAGAGGAAGCCCATGTGCAGAGCAGGGAGAGAGGTGGTGGAAGGGCAGGCAGTAGATGAACAGCAGTGCCAGGCTTTGGATCTGGGGAAATGAGGGGCCCCAGGAAGGGGAAGGGAGGGCCTGGGTTGACTGAATGAGAACGGGAACACAGGGAAATCCCAGTGTGCACGGGAGGAGGCGATTCTGGGGAAGAAGGAGCAAAGGTGAGTCACAGTTTGGAGGGGGCTGGCTGCCTCTTAAGGCGAGTATTTCAGATGCTGCCAGACAGCCCCAGGCCACTCCCCTAAGAAATGCTCACATCACCTCCACAAGGACCAGACCCCCTTCCCAAGGAAGAGGCAGAAATGAATTTTGAATTTCTGCATGGCCACTCGGGGAGCTCAGGGGAAGGGGTGTGACTGCTGCCCCATTTATTCTCTGGTCAGGCCCTCCCCTGGTGGCCTGGTGCCAGAGCAGGGTTGAGGGTGGCCAGGAACCCCCTGTGATGAGTCACAGGTAACGCCCCAGCCCTGAAGCTTGGGTGGACCTGGGCCTACCTGGCCCTACCTGGGCAGGTAGGAGCACCTCTTAAACCCGGACAGTCGTTCAGAGAATACCCACCCTCATTCCTAAGGTGCAACCGGTGGCAGTGGCTTGCCCAGGAGGCTGTGGAACTTGCCCTGCCTTCCTGGGAGAGCATTCGAGGGCCTGAATTCTCAGGTGATATAGGCCCGGACGAGGATTGGCCTGGAAGTGGTATTCAAGGAAAGGAAACAACTGCGATGTGTTCCCCCATCTCATCCCACAGTGACACAAAGACCAAGTCTGCCCTGAACACAGCCCCACGCAGCTCAGGCCCTCCATCTGTCCATCTGTTCATCTGTCTGTCTGTTCGCTGGCAGATTTATTTGCTTCCAGGTCTGGCCTCACCCTGTCTGATCTGATCTGTAGTTATCTTCCCTGCTGCCCCAGAAGCTCTGGCCTGTTGTCCCTCACTCTACCCTTGGGATGGAGGGGGACACAGCAGGTGCAGCACAGGGGCAGCTCAGCTGTGAGTGTCACAGGTATGCCGCGACAGCCACTCCCACTGTCCTGATGCTCTGGCCCCCCTCCCACCCACCCCCCACACCCCAGCAGAGTCAGCAGGAAGAAGTCCTGTCTTGAACTTGAGCCCCCTGCTCCAGATTTTCAGTGAGCTCTGGGTTCTGACAGGACTCTCCATTCTCTCTACGGTCTGGTGAGGGGGGAGGTACTTCAGAAGTGGCTAAAAACACTGCATGTGTTGGCAGAGGCTAGAAGCCCTTTGCCCCTGTCTGCAGGGCTGAGCACTGCTCTGATGCCCACTTCCTTCCAGGACTCGCCTACCCAGGAGGCTTTAACTGACCCCTCTGTCTGTCTGTCTCTCTGTCCGACCAGACCCCGCAGTAAGTCTGGTTGAGCTTTTTTGAGGGGGAGGGGGAGGAGGCGTCCCTTGGAAGAGCTCTTTGTGCCCCACATGAGCCCCTTCTTGCTTTTGCACCACAGTCTTCTCCACCCCACAACAAAAGAGGCCCAAGGGACCATGTAGATGAAGGACAAACAGCCTCCAACTGTTCCTTGGACACCTATTGTCTCCAATCTCTAGGCCCAGCCGTCTGCCAGACATCTTCCTGCTGTGGTTTTCCTTCTGAGGCTCTTTTCCTCCCTTCTGTCTGTCCCTGCCAAGCCAGTTGGGCTGGTTTGAATTTGCCTGAATCCCAGGTTGAGACACCTGGATAAGAAGCCCATGGGTCCCACATAAATCAGAGGTGTGGCTGGCTATATTCTGCAAGGGGTCATGCCCGCCCCCTCATACCCAACATTCCATAGCTATTTAAGAACCTGTTTATTTCCAGCCCACAGGGTCTCTCTGGAGGGCACTGGAGCCTGATTTTTTAAATCTGGCCTCTAATCAAAACATCCCCACCTAGGAACTCTGCCCACAATCAAGAAGTTGAAGACACATTTTCTAAGCAACACTATGAGTCAAGCAACTTGTCAAGCCCTTCCCAATTTAAGATGTCAGAATCACCTAACTCTTTAATAAACTGTAGAGACAACTCCTTCTCTGTGTTACGCTTTATTGATCCTGGCTCATTTTACAACATTTTTGTGACCTGTTATTTCCATTTCCAAATTGCGGAGGCTGAGGGTCAAGGGAAGTGAAGAGATATTTCCAGGGTTATATAGCTAGTAAGTGACTCACAAGTCATTTCACTCTGCCAGCTTCAAGACCTTGAAGGACATGCTCAAGAGAAACAAGACGTGAAATACAACATGATCCTCAACCTAAAAGGGTCACAGACTCAAGCACCTTCTGGATCCAAATGGCTCATTTAAATGAATGAAGTAATCCAGGTGCAATGCAATAGGGATGAGTGGAGACTGTGGATAACTGAAGAAGTCACACCTATCTAAAGGAGGGAGATGCTACTCAACTCCAACCAAATGTTACCTTGTGGGAATATGGGTCACTGTGGTAAGACCTGATTTTTTCAAGAAAATCTGAAGCTTTCACATAAAATTTGCAAACAAGCATATCTGCATGTTGGCTATAACAGACTGACAAACCCCTCCCCCTCCCTGAACTAGAACATGCTCCGTAATCTTTGGAAGGATTTTATGTCCATGATCCAGTTGTTTCTGAGTTTTGCACTGTGTTTGGGCCCTCAAGATACCCACTCTATCTGGGGAGGGGAGACATAAAACATACACCCCGAAAGGCATGGCATACGTAGTAAAGGAAAGGCACAGAGTTCACATAGTTCAGAACCTCAGGACCTCTCAAAATTTAAGTCTATCAGTTAACAAAGGCAGAATCCAAAGCTAGGTAACTAAGGCAGAAATGAGTTTTATGGGAGGCTATTTGGAAACTTGGAGAACTGGAGAGAGAAACAGGATCAGAAAATTGGCAGAAATCCATGGGACCTGGATGCCTGGGACCACAAGTCAGATTTTGTCACAGACAGCCTGCTCCTACCGCGTGCACTGGAGTGCTCATCTCTCCTCCTAGATAGCCCTCGACCCACTCAAATAATCCAGCTTGTGGAGAACAGGTATTTGATATTTTTGTTCCATAAGGTAGATTCCCCCAAACACAGGAATGAAGATCAGATGCTGGGAAGTCATACACACACACACTGTTGGGAAAGGCAATCAAGAAAAGATGACTTCCCCTTCACCCTGGAGCTGGACCAAGGGAATTGGAGGCTCCTTGCCCCCTCCTGTCCTTGGAATGTACATTCTGCTTGCTTTCCCGGCTCCCAGAACCTGCCCAAGGACATACCCCCGAGATAAGATGTGTTGTTGACACCATCTGTATGACATATGTGACTAAACCTAGTGGAAGCCTCTATATAAACGTATACGATTTGGCAAGAGGGTGCAAAAACAGCTCATCTCGTGGCTGCCTATCGCAGCCTCTTAAGGAAGGTGTCCTGGTTATGAAAACTGCCAGCACCTATATGGAGAGGTCTGCCTTTGTCCTTGGTCTGTACCGGGGCGGGTGCTGGTTTTAGATGACACCTGGGACATTCCTGAGGTTGGACCCAAGACACACACACACGCATACACACACGCACATGCATGCACACACACACACGCATGCACACACACACACACGCACAGTCCAGTTCACAGTGCATGTTGGCAGAGGTTTTGAAGAGCCTTCTGCCTTTCATTTTCAGAATGGAGAAACACACAGAGCAGCCAAGGACTTGCTCAAGTTCACACAGAGAGTTGTGGTCCAGCCACACATTGAACCCAGATCTCCTGACAGTTTTTTTAAGTGTAAAATGTCACAGTTCTCATGAGGAAGGAGAAAAATATCTATTGTAGCTAAAGTGGGGGGCAGGGGCAGAAGGGAGCCTTGAAAACGATGATATGAATGACATACTTGTATTGTTAGAAATGCAGAACTTTGGGCCTAGCGCCCATTTTCACCATTTCCCCCAGGTGATTATAGTGCATGCAAAAATTCGAGAAGCAATGCTCTAATCAGTAGGGAGAAAGCAAATGCCTCCCCACCCCTCACCAAATCATAGCTTCAGGAGTGACATGTTCTAGCTCTTAAACTGAGAAGTGGGTTCACAGATAATGTTTATTTTGTGATTAAGATTTATAACTTATCTTTCAGATTTTGCTTACAAGTCATCTCCTTGGTAGCTTCTACAGCACTATCCAGCCACTATCCAGTATGTCCTCAACAAATGCTTTCAAATGAATATATGATATGATATGTATCAAATATTACATAACAAAATGCCTTTTTCAAAGCAGGAACACTCCCTAATGATGGTTGAGGGTTGCTCTGTGCCAAGTCCTGGGTGGAACATTCTATGTGTCATCCTATCTCCTTGAATCCTCTGTAATGAGGACACTGAGGTTCAGAGGGTATCTTGCTTGCCCAAGGTCTTACTAGGATGGGATTTTAATTTAGTGAAGACAAGAGGCTGCAACAATCCTGGAATTTGAACTGGGGACTAGGAGCTCAAGGAATCATATCGGAGGGGAAAATGCATTCCCAGCACAGGGCCATGTTTCAGAGCCTGCTGTCAAGCAGCTCAGGATTTCACCTGGGGCCTCTGAAGTCACTTGGGGAAGGTGGGTTGCATGTCAGCCTGGCATGGAGCTTGTCTGCACGCACTCAGATGATAATGTCCTAAGAAGACAACTCAGAACCTCATAAACTCACCCACTTGGCCACTCAGAGGCCCGGAGAGGGCAAACTACTTGCAGAAAGACATGTAGCCAGTAAGTCATTGAGTAGAGGTCACACGCTCTGAGACTTTCTGCATCCCAGTGCTGTGTGGCATCTCTTCTCTGAGCCACTCAGACTGGGGGGCCAGCAACTCTCTGAGAGGGTCTCCACAGTGGCTGCTATTAATGCTTTTCTGCCAGGAAATCACCCAGGGCTATTCCCTGCCCTTCTCTGCCTCCCTAAGTAATCCATCTTCAAAATAGACCCCAAATTCCATCACCCTTCTCCCTTCCTCTACCCCTTCCTTCTTTTGATTGAGATATAATAATTCATATATATATATATATATATATATATATATAGGACAAAGTTCTCCAGAGACACATAACCAATAAGGTAGAGATAAAATATTTACAACAGGAATTTACTCATGCAGTTATGAGCAGAGAAGTTCCTTGATCTTTGAACTGGAGACCTGGGAGAGCCTCTGGTGTCCAGTCGAGTCCAAAGGCCTGTGAACTGGGGGCACCAGCACATGAGGACAAGAGACTGATGTCTCAGCAGAAACACAGAAAGTAAATTGACCCCTCTCTGGGTTCTATTTGAGCCCTCAATGGGATGATACCTGCCGACATTCGGGAAGGTCCATCACCTTTATTCACTCCACCAATTTCAATGCTAACCTCTTCCAGAAACACCCTCTTAGACACGCTCAGGATAAACATTTTACCAGCTATCTGGGCCTTCCTGAGCTCAGCCAAGGTGACACAGCAAATGAACCATCAGAACAGTCTAAAAAATTCACCCTTAAAAAATCATTTATTTATATATTTTAGTTTACAACATTGTATTTGTTTTAGGGGTTATAGGTTCAGACCTCTACAAATGTGTGTGTTCATACCTTGCCTACCTCCAGAGCCCCAATAATCTGCTGGGCCCCTCCGTCCCTCACTCCTATCTGGTTGCCTCAGTTTTGCAGATGTCAAGGGTTTGTTATTGGTTTGGTTTTCTCTAACCCTTTGTTTGGTTAAAAATTTACCTTTTTAGCCTATCCTTCACAAACTCTTCCAAAAAATTGAGAAGGAAGGGACAATACCAAACACGTTCTATGAAGCCAATATGACACTAATACGAAAACCGAATAAGGACAACACAAAAAAGGAAAACTATAGGCCAATCTCCCTAATGAACACTGATGCAAAAATCCTCAATAAAATTTTAGCTATCAGAATCCAACAATGTATCCATAAGATAATTCACCACGACCAAGTTGGATTCATTCCAGGGGCACAAGGATGGTTTAACATCCGAAAATCAATCAACGTTATCCAACACATCAACAAAAAGAAATATAAAAACCATATGATAATATCAATAGATGCTGAGAAAGCTTTCGACAAAGTGCAACACCCATTCATGATAAAAGCCCTTGAAATTCTTGGGATACAAGGAACATACCTCAACATCATAAAGGCCATCTATGACAAGCCAACAGCCAGTATCATTCTCAATGGTGAAAAGCTGAAAGCAATTCCATTAAGATCTGGAACAAGACAAGGATGTCCACTCTCACCACTGTTTTTCAATATAATACTGGAAGTCCTAGCCAGAGCAATAAGACAAGAGAAAGACATCCAAGGAATCCAAATAGGAAAAGAAGAAGTCAAACTATCACTATTTGCAGATGATATGATAATATACATAGAGAACCCCAAAATCTCCACAGAAAAACTAATTCAACTCATCAATCAATTCAGTAAAGTGGCAGGATACAAAATCAACACGCAAAAGTCAGTAGCCTTCCTATACACAAACAATAAATCTGAAGAAGAAGAAATCAAAAAAACCACCCCTTTTATTATAGAAACAAAAAAAATCAAATATTTGGGAATAAATCTAACAAAAGAGGTAAAGGACCTATACAAAGAAAACTATAAAACACTGTTAAAAGAAATAGAAGAAGACACAAAGAAATGGAAAGACATCCCCTGCTCATGGATTGGAAGAATAAACATTATTAAAATGGCCATCCTACCAAAAGCAATATACAGATTCAATGCTATTCCAATCAAAATCTCAATGGCATTCTTCAAAGAAATAGAACAATTATTGATGAAATTCATATGGAATCACCAAAAACCCCGAATAGCCAAAGCTCTCCTGAAAAAAAAGAAGGGAATGGAGGCATCACACTCCCAGACTTCAAACTATACTACAAAGCCATAATCATCAAAACTGCATGGTATTGGAACAAGAACAGACATACAGACCAATGGAATCGAATAGAAAATCCAGAAATAAACCCACAGATTTATGGTCAACTAATCTTTGACAAAGGAGCAAAGACTATGCATTGGAGCAAAGAAAGTTTGTTCAATAAATGGTGCTGGGAAAACTGGGTCGCTACATGCAAAAGAATGAAGCTTGACCACTACCTCACACCATACACAAAAATCAACTCAAAATGGATTAAAGAACTAGACATAAGACCTGAAACCATAAAATACATAGAAGGAAATATAGGCGAAACACTGCGGGATTTGCACATCAAAGACATCTTTACAGACACATCACCCAAAGCAGTGATAGTGAAGACAAAGATAAACAGCTGGGACTACATCAAATTAAAGAGCTTCTGCACAGCAAAAGAGACAATAACAAAAACAAAGAGAAACCCCACCAACTGGGAGAACATTTTTGCACCCAACACTAATGATAAAGGACTGATCACAAAAATCTGCAAAGAGCTGATGAGACTCAGCAACAACAAAGAAAATAATCCAGTCAAAAAATGGGCAGAAGAACTAAAAAGAAACTTCTCTGAAGAGGAAATGCAAATGGCCAACAGGCATATGAAAAAATGTTCAACATCACTTGTAATCAGGGAAATGCAAATCAAAACTACCATGAGATACCATCTCACACCAGTGAGAATGGCACATATTAAAAAAACTAGCAACAACAAATGTTGGCGAGGATGTGGAGAAAAAGGAACTCTTCTGCACTGCTGGTGGGAGTGCAAACTGGTCCAACCACTATGGAGAGCTGTGTGGAGATTTCTGGACTTACTAAACATAGAGCTTCCATATGATCCAGCAATTCCACTCCTAGGTATTTACCCAAAGGACACAGAAACATCAATTCCAAAGAGCACCTGCACCCCTATGTTTATAGCAGCACTGTTTACAATAGCTAAGCTTTGGAAACAACCCAAATGCCCAAAAATAGATGACTGGATCAAGAAGATGTGGTACATATACACAATGGAATATTACTCAGCATTCAAAAAAGATAAACACATGCAATTTGCAGCAACATGGATGGCGCTGGAAGGGATCATGCTCAGCGAAATAAGCCAAAAAGAAAAAGAAAAATACCGGATGGTCTCACTCATAGCAGGAATCTAGAAAACTTAAATAAGGGACCAGGAAAATGAATATAAGAAAGTGAAAGTCAAAATCAACAAAAAACTATGAACCAGAGACACTTTTTGGGGGTGGGGGGCGGGAGGGGAAGGATTGGGGTCAGAATGGGGCGTTTGCAATTGTATGGGGGAATATAAAAATAAAATTTAATATTAAAAAAAAATTTACCCTTTTAAAGTGTAAAATTCAATGGTTTATAGCTAGTCATCAGCTTGTGTGGCCATCACCATGATTAATTCCAGATCACTTTTTACCATCCCCTTGTCCATTAGCAGTCGCTATTCATTCTCTGCCACAGTCCCCCACTCATTTTATTATAGGACAGGGAGAGGGTCAGCCCAAACCCTGCAAACCTGCCTATTCTAAATGGGTTCTGCCATCCGCCGCATCAACACAAAACATATAAGACTTTAATGGGAAGGAACTTTAATAAAACTAGGAAACAACACAGGAAAGGCAAAGAGTCTAGTTTCTAAATGAAGCACTCAAAGTTACCCGTCCCCTCGTGGGTAAAAGTCCATCCATATGGGATTGGCCCAGAGCAAAGCCCCAAAGCCTGCCACAAGTCTAAAGCATCTTCCAGTGGGGACCCATAGCAAAGGGTCAGAAATAACCAGACAAGCCCGGAAGGAAAAGAGCAAAATCAACATCAAGATAAAAACTGCCATTGTCACCTCCCCATGGGTCTCACCCACATCTGTGTCACCCAGTCTACGACCAAAAGACAAGCGCAGTTTCTTCACGTGTCTCTAGGCTCCATGCGCCTCCTCCAGGTCTCCTGGCTCCATCCTGCTTCCTTCCTCAGTCTCTTCTGCAGCTTCTCCTCTTCCTGCTCAGCTCCACTCTCCCTTGGGTGGGGCAGGGAACCTCCCCCTTTCCTGGGGACCACCCTGTTACAATTTCACTGTTGACCTGCTTTCTGCCTTTATGGTGTTGCCTATCCGGACATTTACATTAATGGACTCGCACCATATTCTTCTGTCTTTCCTGGCCCTCCATGTGCTAGAGGGGTTTCACATTATACCTGGGACACTCTTGAGGTTGCAACCCAACTACCATTGTGTGTACCTAGTGTTTTATTATTTTTCTCATCTGTAAATGGGGGTGATGACTGCAATGGACTGAATGTTTGTGCTCCCCCCTTCATATATTGATGCCTTAACCCCCAATATATAGTATTTGGAGGAAAGTCCCTTATGAAAGTCATCAAGGTTAAATTAGGTCATAAGGGAGGGGCTTGAATACAATAGGCTCAGTATCTCTAGAAGAGATCTCTTTCCTCCCCACTCCACAGTGTGCAAAGGGATCATGTGAGCACACAAACAAGAAGGCAGCCACCTACAAGTCAAGAAAAGAGCCTCAGAATGAAACCTACCTTGCCAACACCTTTGTCTTGAACTTGCAGCCACTAGAGCTTAAAAAATGAAATTTCTCTTGTTTAAGCCATGCATTCTATGAATTTTGTTATGCAGCATGAATGGACAAAGACATAACAGAATCTGCCGAATAATTGTCTTTTCAGGACTCATTGTCAATACCTGTAAAGCACCTAAAGCTGTGTGTGGCACGTTTTTAGCCCTATTCACTCTTAAGATTGTCACACACCAGATGTAAGAATTGGCAGAAGGAACAAACAAATCCATTTTGCAAGGTTAAGTTCTTTTTTTAAAATTAATTAATTAATTAATTTTTATAGAGGCATGTTTTATTTATTTATTTATCTACTTGTTTGTTTGTTTGTTTTGTTTATACATGCACTGGGTACAGTCAGAAGCGCGGGAGGGTGAGAGAATTCACCAGAGCCAGAGCAGGGAGCAGAGCAGGCAGACTGACGAAGTACACTGCTGAGGGGAGCATTGGGAGGCAGGAGAGGTCTGCGCACCATGTGGGACCCTCACCCGGCAGCCAGGGATCGAACCGGTGCTGAAGAGGCCGCGGGCAGCCTCGCAACCCAGAGCTCAACCGCTGCGCCACCGGGGAGGCCCAAGGTTAAGTTCTTAAAGTGGACTTACCTGCATCATTATCCCAGGATATCAGGTACAAACTGCAAAAAGGGCATTTATAAAAACAAAAGTATGGAGATATAATAGCTCGGCTCTGAGTATGTCCAAATTTTTGGTCCCTGGAATGTCCCCTGGAAGACCCTAGAGCTCTTTCTCCTTCCAGATCATCCCTGGCCCAGCTAACTTCTGTGGGAAGCACAAGAAAGCTGAGTTTTCTCAATGGATTTATTCCATGGGAGTAAAAATCACAGGGGGGAACAGATGGAGGGGGTGGAAATCCTCAGGAAGCAAGTCGGAGTCTTTGTTTCACTGCCTCTGAGCTGCAGTCTTGGTGACATCCCAAACCAGGTTTCCTCATCTAGAAACCAGGTTTCTTCATCAAGCACACCTAGTTGTTGGCAGGACCCAATAACCGTGTTTTGGAAAATGCTAGCTGTTGCTATGGTATCAATAAGTTGCAGGGACCGATTTTACAGGCAGTGTCTTGTCACAGAATTGTGCAGTGACCAGCCCCTCCCCCCCCGACCTGATTCAGCCTGCCCAAGTCCAGTAACACTCAGAATTTGAATGCATTTAGGCTGAATATGATTTTTTTTTTTAATCACCATCTCTGTCATTACCTATATATGTATATTCTTGTCTTAATTTGCTTGCTTTGCTTTGCCTCTCTGGCCCCTAAAGTCTTCTGAGTTTGCAACTTCCCACCTAAATCGAGACTTCTAAAAAAAAAAAAATAGAGACTTCTGTGCCAGTCAGATGATATCTGACATGCTGCATTAATAATTCCAATCACTGCTATTTTTTGAGCCAGGCACCAAGCTGGATGAGTAATATACATAAGCCAAATATAACCAGGGCTTCTGGTTGCCTGGTCGCTCTGCATGGTGACTTATTTGGCAGAAAAATGTAATTGAAAGTCATTAAAATCGTTTCTCCAATCTCTCAAAAAAATGCAAAGGAGTGAATATGGTTTTAAAAAGAGCTTTGTTGAGGTATAAATGACATGCAGCCAACTGTACACATTTAAAGTGTGTGATTTTGATGTGTTTTGACGTAAGCATACACCTGAAAACCTATCACCGCAATCAGCATTTGAACATACCTTTAATTCCTAAAGTTCCCTAATGTGCTTGGCAATCCCTTCCTCCCACCCATCCTGCCCTCCTGGCCTCCCCCTTCACCGGTAACCATGACTCTGCTTTTTATCATTGCAGATTAGCTTGCATTTTCTAGAATTTTATTTAAGCGAAATCATACAGCATGTTCTCATTTCACTCAGCATAGTTATTTTGAGACTCACCCATGCCGCTGCTGCCCAAACCGTCCATTCCCTTTTGTTACCGAATTTAACACCATCAATTTTCTATCCATTATTTTCCCCTTCACTGGTTCTGCTCATTTGCTTGCTTCCAGTTTTGGGCTATCATGTAGACAGCTGTTAGGGACATCTGGGGTCCTCAGCCATGTGTGGACATGTTTTCATTTCACTTGGGTAAGTCCCTAGAAGTGGAACCATCAGATCATAAGATAGTTACATATTTAACTTTTTAGGAACTGGAACACTATTTTCCAAGGTCGTTGTACCACTTGACGTGCCTAACAGAGAGGATGAGAGTCCTGGAGGCTCCACATCCTCCAGCACTTGTTAAGGTCAGTCTTAAATTTTAATCCTTCTAGCTGTGATTTTGGAGTAAGCACATTTTCAGAGGAGAGTAGGAAGTCTTTAAACACCTTTTTCCTCCCCAGGGTGTCTCTGAAGGAGGCAGTAGTTAGTTGGAAGTAAAATCCTTAGACCCTGTAGTGTCAGCAAGGGATTGGGCAGGTTGGATCGATTGGGAGACGGGTATAGAAGAGTCCTGGAGCCCCCAGTGCCTTTTTCAGGCCTTTAATGTTCTTTCTACACCATTTGTAGTGAGGCAACCAGGTACAGGGCCGGCATGGGCGCCGGGAGAATGGCTGGCAGGCCTCCCAGCCCCCAGTGAATCTTTATTCTCCCTGGTCTGGGGTCCTCTCCTGGCCCTGACTCCATAGTCTCGTGTCCTCTCGTAGCCGTTCTGCCATCGTCTCGCCATTCTGCACTGTCCGCTATGACGCCGCTCTTTCAGGCTCCGTTTCTTGGCTCAGGTGTGGCCACTTATGCATGCCCACACCATGCTCCAGGTGCCCGCCGCAAGCATGCGTGCCTCGAGCCCGAGCTCCCAAGTGCCTCCTGCATTCAGGGCCACAGGTGATAGCCACAGAGGCCAGCTGTGCAAGAGCCCTCAGGCTTACCTCACTTACCCTGCAGACCCATACTCAGGTTTCCAGCTGGCTGACCACTTTTCTCCCAAGTGTAACCCATTGCTGGGGTCCTGATTATAAAAGGAGAGCTAAGGAAGTGAACCCTCTTCCCTTGGGAAGTGAGGAGGCAAAGAGTATGAAAAATCACCCCTAGATAATAAGAAATTAGCTCATCTCTGCCTCATATTAACCCCAAGAGATTGTAAACATTCTTTACCAAATTGTAGTGATAAAGTAAAAGGCTCAGGAAGAAGATGATTTGCCCCAGGTCACACAGCCAGTTCTAGGATTTGAATCCAGTCCCACTTGTTTCCACTGTTGGCTCCTGCAAAATTCCCTATTCTGGATACTACAGTCTTGGAAGGTCCCCAAAACTCTCGCAGAGTCACAAAGGTGCAAACAGACTGTGTGAAATATGTCAGCTGAAGATTGGACAATGGAATTAGGACTGTTTATCTAGGAAGAGAAAACTCCCAGCAGTGGTGTGAAAATAGTCTCCAGACATTTGAAGGATGGTATTTGACCCAGAACATTTTATTTTTAATACCCCCTTTGTCTAGGGCATAGAAATATTTTCCATATTAATCATGTAGAAGTCAATAAGCATCGTTGATTCAGTCTTTCATCTTAAAACAATGAACAATTGGACACTAGGAAGACATTTTAATTTTAAAGATATTATTGAAATTTGGTAAAATATTTCAGGCTGGAACTAAAATCAGCACGGACCAAACAAATCACACCTTGCCCTTCACACTTTTTGAAATTTTAAGCACAAATAAAAACTCCAAGTGGTTACATAGAGTTAACAATATTGAAGTAGAGTAGGTTCTGTTTCTTAGTCTTTATAATCACTGGGCTGTCATTGTTTTTATTTTTTTAATCTGTTGTTTAAATGAGGACTCTTTCATATAATTGGGTGTGGAGTACTGAGCTGTGCCCAGTGATTCTGTATTGTATAAACTTACTCTTGAAATCAGCATAGCTAGGACCATCTGGATCACGGGTCAGCTGTGTAGCTGGGAATTCTCCAAATGAATGAATGAATGAATGAACATAGATGACAATGTTTATTAAGAGGCAAGTTATTCAGAAGTGTTATTTTTTATAAAAATTTATTTATTTTTTACTTTTTATTTATTTTGCATAAAAGAATTGGGGTGTAGGTCATAATTGGGGTTGGTGAGAGGATTCACCAGAGACAGAGTGGGGAGCAGAACAGGCAGATCCACTGAAATACACTGCTTAAGGGGACAGCGGGCAAGACAGGTCTGCTGCGCCCTACGTGGGTTAGCTCCCTGGCCAGGGATCGAACTCAGGCCATCACATTGCTAGTGCTGAGACTTAAGCTCTAGGTGCCACAAGGTCCAAGAAGTGCTACCTTTAAACTTCTATTATTTGTGTTATATTTTATAGTATATTTATATTACTATATTATCATTTACATTATTAAAACTCAATGGTAACTGCAGCCGTGGTCTAGAACTTAAGCTCATGAGGGGAAGAATATTTGATCGTTGACAGTGTTTAGAATTGCCATTGCCTTTTGACAATCACTGACTTTTAGTTCTCGGTTTATATTATTGCTTTAAAATCCCCTACACATGGACCTCCCCGGTGGCGCAGCGGTTGAGCGCTGGGTTGCGAGGCTGCCCGCAGCCTCTGCAGCGCAGGTTCAATCCCCGGCTGCTCCCCAGCCACCAGGAGGAGGGTCCCACATGGCGCGCAGACCTCTCCTGCCGTCTGCTGCTCCCCTCAGCAGTGTACTTCGGTCCTTCTGCCTGCTCTGCTCCCTGCTCTGGCTCTGGTGAATTCTCTCACCCTCCCACGCTTCTGACTGTACCCAGTGCTTGTATAAACAAACAAATAAATAAATAAAACATGCCTCTATAAAAATAAAATAAAATCCCCTACACAAAATGCTCCTCTCTGTTATTTATCACTCCCTCTGGCCTGTCACTGGCCCATCACTGGGTGCATGGACAGGTTGGACGCCTAGTGAGGCAGAGAGGTTGGGCAGAGAGGGGTGGCCATGCTACCCTGGGAGATTCTTTCCATCTTCTCCAGTTTTAATACACTTCAATGTGCACATGGACTGTCCATTCATTTTCATCACTGTGCAACCTGGGGGTGGGATTAGTGACTCTGGGGGTAGTGGGGCTGCTCGGTAATTCTTGGAGGAGACGGGGCCAGCAACCTCAGCACTTAGACATCACACATGAGCAGCGCTCAGAGCTCATGACACTGACTGCCCCCTCGTTTCCTCCTCAATAGAGGAAAAGACAAGGTGCGGGGAGCTGGGGGTCAGCCTGAGCACAGAGGACACTGAGATTCCACAACCTGCAAACTAAGATCAGCCTCTGCATAGCCCTGCATGGACTGGACCTGATCTGGGAGGTTTCCATTCCTTGCAATAAAATAGCACGTCTGTTCTCATTTCTGTTCTGCTCAGAAGCTAATATGCCAGGGATGCACTTGCCCCAGCTGCTCTCAGCTTGTAGTCCCCATAACCTCAGAGACAGGCGCAGGAGTGCTCTTTGCCATCTGCTGTCACTCTCTGGAGACCCAGAGGTGTTCCATGAAAGGAGATAGTCGCTGAGAATGTTGTTCGAGTAACTTACACAGCTGTGTCTCTGGCAGGCTATAGTGTACAGTGAAACAAACAAGAGGGGGTCCCACACATGGAGAGCCACACTTTAAAAAGTACCTCCCCTGTCAAGACCTGGAACCAATCTTGTCCACTGAGGAATAAATGAATGAATGAAGAAAATGTCACACACACCGAGAGGTGGGGGAGTACTATTCAGCCACGAAAAGAAGGAAATCTTGTCAATTGTGACAACATAAACAGAATTTTGAGGGTATTGTGCTAAGTGAAATAAGTCAGACAGAGAAAGGCAAGGATTACATGATCGCACAGGTGGAACCTAAAAACAACAATGAACTTGTAAATAGAGAGAACCAATTGATGGCCAGCAGAGGAGATGGGAGAGGGTTAGGTGCAATGAGTGAAAGTAGTGGAAAGGGACAAACTTCCATTTACAAAATAAGTCCTGGGGATGTAAGGTACAACATGGAGACTAGAGTTGATAAGACTATATAGTGTATTTGAAAGTTGCTAAGAGTACATCTTTAAAGTTCTCATTACCAGAAAAAAATCTGTAACTCAACTCGACTTATGGTGGTAATCTTTTGCAATATATGTAGATAGATAGATAGATATCGCTATATATTTATCAAATTATTTGGTTGGACACCTGAAACTAATGAAAAGTTATTGATCCATTAGATCCCTGGCCTCTCCCATGTCTGGTGTCGCTGGGACTCCTGCCTGACAACTGCAGCTCCGTTCGCCTCCGCTTCTATCCCCACATAATGTCCTCTCTGTGTGTCCAGCTTGGGATTGTTTTCGCCGCTGACTTCCATAGGAAAACATCCTAACTGACCCCTACAGGGTTAAAGTTGCTTGATATTGGGGGCTGAGGGCGAGGGTGGAGGAGGTAGGAAGATAGCCAAAGAGAGCTCTGCCTTCGCCCTGGGCTCTCAGGAGGCCATCTCTGGGTCTCTGGGATGTCCTGGCTCACAGGAGTGTCTTTGTTTGCTGGGGACTTGGCCACCAAATGGCCTAACAAACAATGTGGTTTGTGACCAGGGAGGGCTTGGATTCTAAAGGTCAGCGAGGCAGGCAGCATGTGATAGGGGCCCAGTAATTGCCCGGGACACCCAAGGCTTGGGTGAGCTGGGGCGGGGGGAAGTACTCTGAGTATTGTTGCACAGCATAGCTGGGGGGAATAACTGTCCAGGACTCCCCAGAAAGAAGCTGCCTGGACCTTGTCCTGTACAGGTCTACATCAGGCTGGTTCTGATGTAGATCCTTTTGCTGTAATAAATCATCATCGTAAAGGCAGTGCTTTCCTGAGTTCTTCTAGTGAACTATTGAGCCAGAGGCGGTAGTGGGAACCCCCACATTTTTAGCCAGCTGGTCAGAGGTGAGGGCGGCCCAGGCACTCCTGCCCCCCCCCACACACACACACACTCATGGCTGGGTCTGCACTGAGGGGTCTCTGCAGAGAACGCCGCGTGGCACCTTGAGTTTAGCAAACTCATCGAGGTGCCTGGTCACCTGCCTCTAAAGTATACCCCATTTCCTTGCAATGTGGAGGAGGAATGGGTTTCTGCCACAGGGACTAGAATAGCACTTATTTCTTTCTGAAATCCAATCCTTCCTGACCCAAAACCTCCACATGTCCCAGGTCTTCTTGTTTACATCCAGTCTTGTACAAAGGTTGTGAGATTCTTACCCGGGTAACAATGTTTGAGGGGAGGCCTTATGGTCTTTGTCAACACTGGTTACCCTGATATGCCTCCGTTCAAGCCTGCAGAACCTCCCCAGGCTGGCAAGAAGACAGTCTCCATGCCAATTTTGGTGCAAGAATCTGCTCAGTCTATTCCAAACGTAGGCTCTCCAACTTTTGCCTCTGGAACCCCCAAACCACTTCTCTAATCTTGGGGCATCTCCCACGTCCTAGAATAGGGTTCCCTTTCTTCAGCCCCAGCCCTCCAAGCGCCTACCACCAGTGCCCCTTCCCGGGAGGGTCCATTGCAATCTCCTCCCCCTGGGCCTTAGAAATGGCCTGGGCCTTTTCTCTATGGGTGAGTGTGCTCTGGAGTTGTACAAAAACCCTGTAATCTTGCTCCCCTGCTGACCTGCCTCCTCCTGTCCTTCCTTTTTACAGCTCGTGCTCTCCCTCCTGCTCACTGCCCTGGTCCTCAGATGGAACATCACCCATCCCTGTAAAGATGTCAGACTCCAGGCCCAAGCCCCTTTCTGTAAATTGCTAAGCACACAGTTCCCAGTGTCTGGTGACTGTCAAAAGTCTTTGTTCTAGGCGTTTCTGCTGACTCTTGGAGGGGAAGGTAGGACTTCGGTCTCACTATTCTTGGCTCCTCTGGGGCAGGAAGGGGTGGGGTCAGCTGGAATGAGGGGGGTTGCCACACAGGTAGGGGCTGGTTTTCTCTTGTCCTTCTGAAAATATTCCCTCTTTATTTTCTACATGGGAAATAACATTTTCCTCCTAGTTTTGATTTTTTTTTTTTTTTTAGATTTATTTATTTATTTATACAAGCACTGGGTACAGTCAGAGCGCGGGAGGGTGAGAGAATTCACCAGAGCCAGAGCGGGGAGCAGAGCAGGCAGAAGGACCGAAGTACACTGCTGAGGGGAGCAGCGGGCGGCAGGAGAGGTCTGCGCGCCATGTGGGACCCTCCTCCGGTGGCCGGGGAGCAGCCGGGGATCGAACCGGCGCTGCAGAGGCTGCGGGCAGCTTCGCAATCCGGCGCTCAACCGCCGCGCCACCGGGGAGGCCCTCCTAGTTTTGATTTAATTTAATGAGCACCAATGATCCTGACCTTATTTTGTTAAGGAGACGTTACTCTTCCCTGCCTGGGTTCACAGTGGCTCACAGTGAAGGGACCCTGCTGAGACTGAATCCTCTCTCTCTCTCTCTCTCTCTCTCTCTCTCCCTCCAACCCCCACAAGGGGCATGTAAAGTCAGGAATGGACACAGGGCAGGTTTTCTAGGATCCCATGCAGACCGGGTAAAGGAGGAGTCAGAGTCCTCAGTGGTTTTGCAGGTCTTTTATTGGGGTTCACCAGGTACACGGCAGGCAGGGGTGCTGGGGGTGCCGGGAGGCTGGCAGGCCTCCCAGTCCCCAGCAGGTCTTCACTCTGGGCTCTCCGGCCTTCTCTGCTTCTCTCGGCTTCTGCTACTTCTTTCTCGGCTTCTCTTTCTGCTTCTGCTTCGGCTTCTCCTGGTGTCCCCGTGACGCTACCCTTAAAAGCAGTCTTGGGGCCTCCCCGGGGGTGCAGCGGTTGAGCGCTGGGTTGCGAAGCTGCCCGCAGCCTGCGTGGCACCGGTTCAATCCCCGGCTGCTCCCCGGCCACCGGAGGAGGGTCCCGCATGGAGCGCAGACCTCTCCTGCCGCCCGCTGCTCCCCAGCAGTGTCCTTCGGTCCTTCTGCCTGCTCTGCCCCGCTCTGGCTCTGGTGAATTCTCTCACCCTCCCGCGCTTCTGACTGTACCCAGTGCTTGTATAAATAAATAAATAAATAAATAAATAAATAAATAAATAAAAATAAATAAATAAATAAATCTTTAAAAAAAAAAAAAGGCACAGTCTTAGCCCAGGTGTACCCACTTCAGGTGCCCGCCATCAGGCATGCATTCAGGATCACAGGGTTCCCTCATCTATCCTGATGGCGGGAGGGCAGAAAAGCCTGACATTTTTCCTTACCCTACAGGGCACAAGGAATCTTGTTTGATTAGCCTATACTTACTAAGTGCTTAGCTCTATGTCTGGTACATAGTTGATGCTCAATGAATTTAATCTCATTGAATTCTCATCACAGCCCTGTGGAGACCCAGGTTCCCCTACTTCACAGATGAGGGGGCCAAAGCTCAGAGAGGTGGCGGCCTTGCCCCAGGTCACACAGCAGAGCAGTTTGCACGGGCTTGGGTCTGTGCTTCGTGGCTGCAACTAGCCCTGGAACTAAAGTGTTGTAAAGGCAGGAAAGACCACTGAGCAGGTTTCCTATGATCCAGCAGACCAGGTGAAGGAGGAGTCAGAGTCCTCAGTGGCTTTTGCAGGTGTTACTGATTTACTAGGCACATGGCAGGCAGGGGTGCTGGGGGGCTGGGAGGCTGGCAGTCCTCCCAGCCCCCAGCAAATCCTCACTCTATCTGGACTCTCTGGCCTTCTCTCTGCTTCTCTGCTCTTCTGTTCGTTCTGCTGCTTCTCGGCTTTTCTTTTGGCTTCTGCTGGCGTCCCCATGACGCCGCCCTTAAAAAAGCACAATCTTAGCTCAGCTGAATCCCATCTACCTAGGCCCACACCCTACTCCAGGTGCCCGCCATCAGGCATGCATTCAGGACTGCAATGATCCATCATCTATCCTGATGGCGGGAGGGCAGAAAAGCCTGACATTTTCTTTACCCTACATAGGGTAAGGAAAAATGTCAGGCTTTTCTGCCCTCCCACCATCAGGATAGATGATGGATCCTTGTCCTGAATGCATGCCTGATGGCGGGCACCTGGAGTAGGGTGTGGGCCTAGGTAGATGGGACTCACCTGGGCTGAGACTGGGCTTTTAAGGGCGGCGTCACGGGGACGCCAGCAGAAGCCAAAGCAGAAGAAGCCCAAAGAGAAGAAGCCCGAAGCAGAACGAACACCAGAGAGCCCAGATAGAGGGAAGACTTGCTGGGGGGCTGGGAGGCCTGCCAGCCTCCCAGCCAGCACCCCTGCCTGCCATATGCCTGGTGAACCCCAATAAAAGACCTGCAAAAAAGCCACTGAGGACTCTCACTCCTCCTTTACCCGTTCTGCATGGGATCAGGAAACCTGCCCTGTGTCTATTCCTGCCCTTTACACCCTACAAGTGTGAAGTCGCAGCGAACGTATTTATTTTTCACTTTGTTTCCCAGTGTTGATCTATAGTCCGTCTCCGGGCTTCTGCCCGTTGGGACAGGTTATCTGTCTTCTAAACACCTGGAACGCGGAAGCCACACCTGAGACAAGCAAGAGGTGGTATGAGACGTCTCGGTGTACTTGACTCTGAGAAAACTGCCTGAGGTGTTTGTTCCCACAGACTCTCTGGCATTTCTAGTGGCGAGCTGGATTCAGGAACAACTGGGGGCAGGGCCCTGGAGTCTCCATTATTTTAACCCAGTGACTGAAAATTCTTAGACGATGGCCAGTTTAGAAACCTTCGCCGAGTGGAGTCAGCGCGCCCTCTGCTGTCGATGAACGGGATGACAATAAAGGAGACGGAGGCTCTCTGGGGCCGGCCCCCAACTTTCTGCAGGGTTTTTCCCTCCGTAAAGTCTTTGCTCCAGCCTTGAGGATCAGGATGTGGCCAGATCAGAGCCAGGCAGGGGCAAGGGAAAGGAAAGTCGAGGTTCTTCCTTCAGAGTTTATAACTGAATCGACTTCACCTGGATTTAATGGGCCTCCCTGAAAACACCTTCAGAAAATCATGAGAAAAATGTTGGGATAGAGTGGATTGGGCTCCTTCTGGCAAGATTTCTTGGGCTCGCGCTGTGTGAAACTCAGGTGCGGAGGGACATTTACCAGCACCAGGAGATCATATGTGGTTCTTGTCATCTGTGATCCAGAGCCCTGGAAACCCAGAAAAAGCACCTGAGATGGGGCACAGAACTGTGCTTGACAGGTAGCCTGGCTCTTTGGCGGGGACAGGAAGGAGGTACCACCCAAGTAAAAATGACTTAATTTTTTTCTGAAATGAAAATATTTATGTTAAACTGTTCAACTAGTACAGAAAAGAATAAGCAAAAAAATAAAAACCACTCAATACCCTATGAGTTATGACAGACTTATCTTTTTTTTTTTAATAGAGGCATGATTTATTTATTTATTAATTTATTTGTTTGTTTGTACAAGCACTGGGTACAGTCAGAGGCGCAGGAGGGTGAGAGAATTCACCAGAGCCAGAGCAGGGAGCAGAGCAGGCAGAAGGACAGAAGTACACTGCTGAGGGGAGCAGCGGGCGGCAGGGGAGGTCTGCGCGCCATGTGGGACCCTCCTCCGGTGGCCGGGGAGCAGCCGGGTATCGAACCGGTGCCGCAGAGGCCGCGGGCAGCTTCGCAACCCAGCGCTCAACCGCTGCGCCACCGGGGAGGCCCATGACAGACTTATCTTTGGAGATTAACTTTGCACGTGGCCTCCCGTGCATGCTGACAGGATGGTGGTAAAGCTAGGTTTACGGCAGCTGAGGTGATAAAAGCAAGTATCATGTAAAAATTGGTGTGGAACGAACAGGAAATGAGGTCATGTCCAATCTAATTCCAGCTTGTATAGAGCGGAATAGCCTACACCCTTGAGCAGACAGAGTCATGTTCTGCATAAGATGGCTTTTGGTCCACAGCTTGTAGCAGGATGGCCCACCAAATCCTTATTGCCTAGTGACATCCCAGGCTAGTGTCCTATTGGAGCAACAAGGAGTCACGGATGACCCAGTTCCTCTTCCAAGAAGCCCTCCTGAACTGCTGTGCCAGCAAAATGAAGTACTGTTTGGAGAATAACGTCCACTCTGTGATGTTTGCACAATAAGAAACCACCTAAGGGTACATTTCTCAGAAATACCCCTGTTGTAAAGACACTGTGCTTAAGATTATTTGAGAAGGAAGTAAAATATTATTGTGTCCTTCAATTTGTGTACATCTGTCAAGTGGCTACTAAGTTGTCAGACGTATCTTCTTATGAGTTGTTTAGATCTAACTAGCTACTAACAGAATCAGTAGGGGTTTTTGTGTGTGTGTGTGGAAAGTACTGTGAAAAAATTATTGAAGTACCACCACCACCAACAACAACAACAAAAAAACAACCCAAAAAACCCCACAAAAGTCCCAGAAGCCAGAAAGCTTTTTTTCCAAATTGTATTATTTGTTTTAAGGAAATGTCAGTTTACAACACTGAGTATGGTTTAGGGTACAGGTTCACACCTTTTCAGATGTATGTTACTCCACCGTTAACCTCTACCACAGTCCCTAGGACCCCTCCTCTCTTATCCCTCACCTCCAGTCTCTCCCTTTGGTAGCCTCAATTATGCAGTCAGATCAGTTAGTGTCGTCTAGAACCCAGAAGATCTGAAATGTCTGCATTATGCTCTTACAAAAAGTGGTTTTAATCGACCCAGGAGATCCGCATCTCTATTTTATTGATGAGTCAAGAAAGATTAACTCACTTGCTTGAGGCCAGCTAGCAGGGGGTTGGGAGTGGTGTAGGGGGTAGTGAAATTCAAGATAGGTTCTATGTGCTTCTAAGAAGGCAAACTGGCACAATAGCTAAGATGTGGCAACGACATCAATACCCCAGATGAATGGATAAAGACGTGGTATGTGTATTCAGTGGAGTACTATTTGACTATAAAAAAGATGAAATCTTGCCCTGTGTTCCAAAGTGGATGAAACTGGGGCGGGATTGTGTTATGTGAAATGGCAGAAAATGTAGGATAATGGTCGAATTTAGACTATAACAACCAAAGCAAACAAATCACAACAAAAATGACTCTGACTCTCAGACTCTAGGAAAAATGTAACAGTTTCCAGAGGGGCAGGGGAGGGCGTGGGAGGGAAGAGAGGAGGTGCCAACCTGCAGGTGGGAAGGGCTTTACTCAAACATTGGTGTTGGGTGAGGGGATGTTTACACACTTAGCGCTGAAGAGGTCGCCCTGAAATCAATATAGTTTTGTAAATCAGTGGCAAATTAATGCCATCTTATTAAAAGAAAAAAAAAAAAACCAACTCCTCAGCTCAGTGTGGACACCCAGCCCCTTCTCCCTCTATAGCCAGAGGGGTGGGAGGAGGGGGTGGGAATTATCACCCCATCCTGCTGTGGGCAGATATTTGGCGCTTCCAGTAGAAGGAATTCTGCCTTGGGGCATGGAAATCCCTACAGGCCTTTGAGGAACTCTGGAAGGAGAACCACTTTAACCTGAAAGACCCCTGTGTTCTTCTGCAGCTGATAAAATCCTTGAACTCGGGCTGGTGTGTTCATGGTCTGGGAGGGGCTGCCTGCATTAAGACAGAATGAGGGTTGCTAGCAGAGTCCGAGCCAGCCCCACTTAAGGTGCATCTGCATTCAAGTTGGCAGGCACACCGCTCATAGAATGAGTCAGTAAAAAGCGCCCAGAAAGAAACCAGCTCGTGCTTAAGCCCAAAGAATAGCAGGTGGACAAAGTCCTCTTTGGCACTGCTTGGCGTGTGCCCTGGACCCAGCTCTTCATATTATTGACTGGGAAGCATATTTCCTAAGGCTGCTTTACTAATAAAGCTTTGAAAACTGGTGGGTTGGGGCCTGGTGAATATGGCAGACTCTCTCTCCTGATGTCAGATTAATTCGGATTTGTCCCCTGATTGCGTCAAGGTGCAAGCTGGGGCTGGAATGAGCCCCTTCTGATGGTGGAGAAGTAGGGTCAGGCTCCTGATGGCCCTTCTCACTCATCAGTGGGCTCCCCACCACAGGGCGCTGGGCTGGTCACCTCTGTATGTCCTACGAGAGTGGAAGTTGGGCCTTGGAGGTGCATCTGTCCCTGGACTCCCTGGATACTCTGCCTGGCTGCTGCTGCTCCTGCTTCCCACCAACTGTATCCACCCTCTGCCCTGGAGTCACCAGCTCAGCCTCTTGGCTGCTGGAGGACCTGGTGGTGAGTCCACGAGTTGTGCAAAGAATGCAGGTCCTATCCTGCCTGTTCCCTCTGGATCCTCCTTCCAGGTGAAAGTAACCAACGGACAGTGCAGGCAGCAAGCAACATTTTGGCTAGAAAGCATAAGCAGGAGAACCAAGCAACCCTAAGGGGACAGTAGCTGCATCCCTGTGGCCTTTACCCTGGATTTGAGGATTCTGCTTTCCTAGAGAAGTAGCATGTGAACACATGCATAATTAAAAATTTCTGGTAGTACCATTAAAAAGGTAAAAAACCCCCCAAAACCAGATGATCATCTTAAAATACAGAATGGGGTATACATATAGATAATGGAGGCACCTGACTTCAAAGCTGCACGCCTTGGAAGAAAATGAAAGCACTGGAGGAAAAATGGGGTTCCACTGCCCCCCCCCGAGGAAGGGGTGGCTGCCAGCATCATCCTGCACAAACTGCCCACCTCCAGGAGACTCAGCAGGTCATTCAGCCTCTCTGAGTTTCTGTCTCTGCAGAATGAGAATAATAACAGTGCCTACTTCATAGAGTTGTTTTGAGGATTATATAGATGATTACTAAAGCTTAGCGCAGAGCTAAGAATACAGGTCCTGTGTGCAATGAAGTCTAGTGACTCGTTCATCCAACAAATATTTATTGAGTATCAACTAGCAATATTCTAGACACTAGGAAAACAGCAGTGAATGAAACAGACAAAAGTCCTGCCCTCACAGAGCTTACATTCTAGCCAAGGAAGACTGACCTTATATAATAAACATAACACAAACATTATAGAGCAGCGCTGTTCTAGAGAAGTAGCATGTGAACACATAAGTAATGAAAAATTTCTGGTAGTGCCATTAAAAAGGTATAAAAGAAACAGGTGATTGTGGGTTCCTATGAGCTGACCTCTCATGGGCAACTGTGAACTATTTGCTATCTGCAAATCACAGCAAAGTATTCCTGGTTGACTGCGGATGAACAATAGCCTGTGTCATGAGGCAGTCCTGGGGATGCCTAGGCTGCTGTTGACCAGATTATGTGACTATCTCCATGGTGGTCTCAGGACAACTCTGCCTGTGTGAACATCAACATAAACTGTGCTGATGCAAATGTCTCTTGACATATGGTCACAATGTCTCCTCGTAAACCTTTGTCCTGGACCTTATTCCTCATACCATTGTCGCATGATCAGTTTTTACTAGCTTGTGTGCTTTCAATAAATGGCACAAAAATTTCTGCTCAAGCAGCAGAGTCTTGCCTTGCAAGCCTACTCCACAACTGTTGTGTCCCTCGTCATGTTCCTGTTGCAACAGGTGATCACTTTAAAATACAGAATGGTGTATACATATAGATAATGGAATATTACTCAGCCAGGAAAAAGAAAAAGGTGCAATAAATGTTTCTAATTTTTAATTTTGAAAATTTGAAAAAATTTACATTTCACCCTGTATTTCCAAAATATTGTCATTTAAATCTGTGGCATTGATTGTGCTCAGTAGCCACAGGTGGCTCGTGGCTTCTGTACTGGGCAGCACACTTGTGGTGTATGTTATAAGGGGAGTGTGTGAAGACATAATTTAAGGTCAGGGTGCTGGAATAGCAGGTAGGGGAACAGACAGACATTGAAGGTGGACTTGAGCTCCACTATCATTGTTAACCAGCCTTCTCTCCTCTCTGATGGCCTGGCTGGGCTGCAGAGAGGGTCTTGTGGCCAACCGCATCTTCTCTCTTGCTCCTTTGCCAAGCATGACCTTGGTTCTGCAGCCCCGGGAGAAATGCAGACCTTCAGGAAATGCTCCTACCTGGGGGCAGTCCCTCAGCATTACCCTGTCTACTCTTGGGCACACCCCCAGTTTGGGGGTGCAGGACATCAATTCAGGGATTCTGTTAAGACTCTGATTGCAAGAGGGAAGAGGTGGGTAGGGGTGTGTGAGTGATGGGTCTTGCCAGGGCTGGAATTAGAAGGGAGGTAAGTCAGCCCTGGAGCCTCTCTAAAAATCTTTGATAGTTTGTTCATCACAAGTTTTTTGCATTAATTAAAATATTATTTTTTAATTGACTCATACAACATAAAATCCAACCCATTTGAAAGTACACAATTTGGTAATTTTTATTACATTCATGGATTGGCATAACATTCTCCCAATCAATTTTAGGACATTTTCACCATCCCCAAAGAGACCCGTACCCATCAAGCTGCTAGTCCCGCTTCTCCCCACTCCCAGCCCCTGGCAATGGCTTACCTGCTTTCTGTCTCTATGGATTCGCCTGTGCTGGCTAGTTCCTAGAATAGAATCACACACTGTGTGGTCTTTTATGGCTTCTTTCTTTCAGCAAAATGCCTTCAAGTTTCACAAATGTTGCTGCCCATGCCAGCACTTCATTCCTCTTTATGGCTGAATAATAGTCCACCATACGGCTAGACTACATTTTCTTTATCCATTCATCTGTTGATGGATATTTGTGCTTTTCTTACTTTGGGCCTATCATGACAAATGCTGCTATGAACAGACATGAGCCAGTTTTTGTGCGGATGTCTGTATTAAATCCTTTTGTGTTTCTTTTGATTTTGCAATGTATTGTGTAAGCATATTGTTTTTCTTGATGACTGAGTTTTTCGGTGCACTTAATGTTTTCACCCCAGTCAAGGCCCTCACTTGCTTCACCCCATTCCCACCCCTCAAGTCTTGTCCCTTCAGAGCCTGGGCTGCCTCCCCTGTAAAATGGGGAGAGTCTCTGTAGCACCTACAGCTATCGGGGTGATGGGAGATAACGCTGCACGTCACAGACCCAGCACACAGTAGACAAGTGAACACGTCTTCACTACGTGGAGGCTGTGCTGGGGCTAGGGTGGGGCCATTCCCAAGATGGTTGTGAACTAGCTCTGCCCTTGAGGAGAGCTGGCCCACCTGCCTGGAACTTCCCACCACTCCTGTTCCTGCCGGACACCTCCTGTTTTTGCTTTCCTGCCTAGGCCTGACCCCCTACCAGGTCCTCTGCAGGGGGGACCTGACGCTGCTCTCCCGAAGGCCTCCCCGGCTCCTGGCACCTGCCATCCCAGCCGCCCTGGGCCTCACCACTGCCTCCCCCACCCTCTGTCAGCCATTCCGAGTGAAGGCCGCGCTCCCTGTCCTCTGCCTGCCATGAGGCCTGTGCTTTGCAGGGCTGAAGTCCAAAGTTCAGCCCCTTCGTTAAGCACACGGATAAATATGAACCTTGGAGAATTTCCCCAGCTCCAATGTAAACAGAGCGGGCAGGGGCCCTGATTCACCGGCCGCTGGGGCCAGGGTAGGGGGTTGGGGGTGCCCACGGGGCTTGGCTAGTGGGGTTTGGGGGGCAGTGGATGCAAGGAGCCTGGCTCGTGCCCGCCTGCTGGCTGGCCGGTAAGTAGGCAGGCCACGCGGTGGGGGAGGCGGCCAGCTTGGTGGCCCGGGCTCGCGTGGTCCAGTGGAGGCAGAGCCATGGTCTCTAAGCTGAGCCAGCTGCAGACCGAGCTCCTGGCGGCCCTGCTGGAGTCGGGGCTCAGCAAAGAGGCGCTGATCCAGGCGTTGGGTGAGCCGGGACCCTACCTGCTGGCTGGAGATGGCTCCCTGGACAAAGGGGAGGCCTGCGGTGGTCGCGGGGAGCTGGCCGAGCTGCCCAATGGGCTGGGGGAGACGCGGGGCTCCGAGGACGAGACGGATGATGATGGAGAAGACTTCACGCCACCCATCCTCAAAGAGCTGGAGAACCTCAGCCCCGAGGAGGCGGCCCACCAGAAAGCCGTGGTGGAGACCCTGCTGCAGTAAGGCCCCCGCCCCAGCCTCCCCTCCTGAGCTGCCCCCAGTCCAGAGCTCTAGGAGCCGCAGCTTTATCCTCCCCGTAGGCGAAGGGGTCAGTGCCCCTGAGAGCTGGTCGGGGGGTCCTTGCTTTGGGGTTGGAGCCTCCCCAAGCTGCTCTCTGCAGAGTCCCCAGTTCCTTGAGAGCCAAGGCTTTCAGCCCAGAGCCTGGGACGTGGGGACATGCCCCGGGGAGCTCCACAAAGGGGGCAACAGCAGGAGAGCCAGAGGGTGGTGGGAACTTTCACCCGTCTCAACCCTTTCCTCTCCCCAAACCCTAACTTCCCTGCTAAGCGCTCAGGCTGAGGCTCTGGGCTGGGAAACACGACAGAGGGGGGGACGCAGAGGATGGGGTTTGGGGGCTCCCCAGGCTGCCCCAGAGATTCGAGAATTCAGCCAGGAAAACCCAGGTCTTCCTTACCTGAAGGAGACAGAATCTGGGACTTGAGCTGCGCACATTTCCCAGGACAGCCTTAGCCCCCGCACCCCACCAGTAGGTGCCATTAGAGGCTTCCCGGCTATGTACCCCCATCTCCTGGCTGACTCCCCATCTCCTGGAGAACTGGGTGGGTCTGAGCCAATGCCTCCCCTCTCCTCAGCAGAGCTGACCTGGTTACTAATTACCCACGGGCGTTATTATTTCTCTTTTGTTTTATAAATTTATAAACAGCAAAAGGCTCTGATAAGGCCTGTGATCATTAACTCGTAGGGCTGGTGGCCTGGGAAGGCCTGGGTCAACCAACCTGGCCCCCAGAGGGGGGTGGGGGCTGAAGCGTGGGGAGTGCGGGGTGGGAGAGGTGGCCTGGGGGCTGCAGGGACAGCCCCCTAAACACTGTAGACCCCCCCCACCCCCACAGCTGCTTATGCATGGGTTCCTTGCGTATAATTTTGGAGAACGTTGAGGGGAAACCTGGGAGGAAGCCATGGGGGACTCTTTGACAGAACAGAAGCCCAGAGAGGGAGGTAGCTTGGTCAAGGTCACCCAGCTGGGGCCCCACACAGTAATGCTCTTAGACACTGTGACTGGTGGCCAGGGCCAGGCTGTGTGGGCTTGGGGGGTCTGAGGAAGAGCCCCAAAGATGCTCTGCAGGGGGCCACCTCTTTTCTGTTTAAGGTCCTGGTCCCAGCTAGGGGTGGGGAGACCTGGTGCCCTCCTCAGTGAGTGCTCAGGGTCTGCCAGGCCTCAGGAGGGCCTGGGCAGGGGGCAGGGGCCCAGTCAGGGCCCCCTGACTTGGCAGGAAGTGGAGGGCAAAGGGCTGCCGGGCCCGCAGGGGAGGGGCACTGCCAGACCCAGGGTGAGGGCAACAGGGACAGGGACGGGGTGGGGCTGGGCAGATCTGCTCAGGGCCCCAGATGGGATTGGGAGCCTTTGGGTGGGAGTGAGGGCTGGGGGTGCCAAAGGCCTTTCTTACCTGACTGGGTGGGGCCTCTTGATCAGCAGCCCCTTTGGTGGGATGGTGGGTGGGGGGGTGGCTTGATCCACAGCACCTGAGGGGGGAGCAGAGGTCAAAGTGCTCCCTGGGACCAGCAGAGACCTGGAGGCCGAGGGAGAGAGGGGAGACAGGCAGGAAGAGCGAGGATGCCCAGGGAGATGGAGAGCTGCTGGGCAGCAGAGAGCAGGAGCCTGGAAGGGAGAGGGGCTCACGCCCAGGGGGAGAAGGGGCTGGGGAGAGAGCAAGGCGCCCCAAGCTGAGAGGAGGCTGGAGTGTTTCTCGCCTGCCCCGATTGGGTTTTCTTTAATGCTAACAGCATGCTATTTACTTTCCATTTAAATTTGAGATGTTGCTATAAATTATCAACCAGCTCCTTGTTCCTGCGGAGTTTATAACTAACTACCTGGGTTACTTATTGTTCAGGTAACAAAAGGGATCTGAAAACGCCCCAAGGGAAAAAAGTGGGGCTTCCAGCCTCAGGGCACAGGAAAAAAGCAAGGGGTTGAGGTGGGGGACCCCCATAAAGTCTGAAGGAGGGAATTGAAGGCTGGGCAGGCTGGGGCAGAGTCAGGGCTTCAGGGGAAGCCACTTCTCTGACAGGACAGTGTCTGGGGTATGTGGGGACAGGTCTGGGTGCCCCCAGCTTGTGGTTACAGCAGGAACTTGTGCTCTTCCCTCAGCTCTTCTCCTTTACTTCACCATGTGACCTTGGGCAAATCTCTTCTCCTTCTGCCTCAGTTTTCCTACCTGGTCAATGAATAAAATTCAACTCCTTGGCCTGGTTTCCTGACCTCTTCCCAAGGGATCTCTCTTCCTCCCTTGCTTCAGTTACATTGACTCTGCCGATTCCCACCCCAGGGCCTTTGCATGTGCAGTTCTACCTGGAATCCTCTTTCCACATCTTCCCATGGTCCATTCCTTCTCTTTCTTTTGCTCAACTATCACCTCCTCAGGGAAGCCCTCCCTGATTGCCCCCATCTAAAGATAGCCACTCAAGTCCCAGTTCTCTCTCTTTCATTACCTTCCTTTACCTTATCTTTTCCATTATCATCATCATCATCATCATCATCATCATCATCATCTAATGTGTCTGTCTGTGTTCTATCCTGCCATGAAAATAGCAGTTCTTCAAGGGCAAGGCTTGTATTGGCTTGTTTACCACTTATACCCACTCATAGTCAGCCCAGCTGGCACACAGCATGAATGAATGAATGAATGAATGAGAGATAGGATTCTCTGAGTCCCTGGGTATATCTGCTGCCCCATTGACCAGGGGCCCAGGAGACTAAAGCTGTGGCCATGGGGTCCTTCCTGGGTATCCTTCTAAATCCTCCCTGTCCCTGACCACCTCCAAGTATAACCTTGAGGCCTCTGATTTTCTCCATCTGGTAGTGCCAGGGCATTGAGACCCAGGAGTCAGCAGCCAAGCTAGGACAAGCTGACATCGGACTGAGGCCAGTTGGCATGGGTCTGAATCCCAGCTCTGCCCCATTCTAGCTCGAGCAGGTGATTTCATTTTTCTGAGCTCATTTCCTCTTCAAGGTAGAGGTAATAGAAACACCCACGCATGGGGTTAAAGAGCACAGTGTGTGTAGAGTGCACATGTGGGGCGGCTGTAAGTGCCTGGAATCAGTGTAGTCCATGGTTGCTGTTATTAGCAGCAGAAGAGCAAAGGAAGGCTCACAGAAGTGAAGTGACTTGCCCAAGGTCACTCCTACAAAGCAGTAAGGCCAGGACTTGGACCCAGGTCCCCCAAGCCCCACATTCAGCTCAGCGTGAGGTTGGACGCCTGTCCTGATTGTGTTTATCTCTCTTTGACCCTCCCAGTCATTCTTGCTGCTCACCTTCGCCATCACCTCATTTTCACGCAGTGCTTCAGTGCTCACAAAGAGCGTACAGAGGCTTTAAACTAATTTCCTGTTCCTGACAGCCCATGAAATATTCTTGACCCATGTCACAGATGAGGAAACTGAAGCATATGGAGGTTAAGCAACTTCCAAGGCCTCTTGAGGTGCTGGGGTTCAGAGTGAGATAGAGGGTTCCACACTGAGAACTTGGGTCCTCTTCCAGGGGCTTGGTCCCTAAAACCTCAGGTGCTGGCTCCAGAGAGTCCCAAAGCCTCGAAGCCGACTCTAGAATCAGTAGGAGGAAGAAGGAGCAGATGGTCTTGTCTCCTGGGCCCTCTGCTCTCTGCTGTGGGGCCAGGGCCCCAGGGCTACATGGTAGTGGTGAGGACGAGCATGAGGATGATGGTGATGATGACAATGGGGTTCTGGTAACCGAGCGCTTAGTGTGCTCGCCCAGAGCTAAGGTTTCACTCCTATTTGAAAATCATTTACTTTGCCCAAAGGCACGGCGGGCAGGTGCGGATCACCTGTGTTAGGGGCTGTGCAAGGTCACACATGTGTGGGATCACACTGGTGGGATTCAAACCCTGGTTATTTTGAGACTCAAATCCATTAGACTCAAAGCAGGAGATGACTGGGGACTTGCCTCTTAGTTCTGGATTGGGGAAACTGTCCTGAAAAAAAGTCAAGTGTGTGTGTGTGTGTGTGTGTGTGTGTGTGTGTGTGTGTGTTGACTTGGCACTGCCAGATGGGTGAGAACGAGGTGGAACACACAGAGAGACACACAAAGATGGCAGGGAGAAGGAATCAGATGGACAGAGACAGCAAATCTTTAGTGTGAGCCCAGGAGTGGCTTTGCTGAGAGGGGGGCTCCTTCTGTGTGTGTGGGGGGGGAGGGGGGATGGGCAGAAGGGAGGATTACGCAGGAGGGTGGGGAGTTGGGGAGGCGGGAGGCCAAGGGACAGCTCAGCCCCAGAATCAGATAACCATGTTTGCCATGGAGCACAGAACTGGACTTTGTCCTGCCGTTCCCTCACGGCTCTGACTGGCGCCCAGGACGCAGGGGAGGTAGAGAAGAGAGGATTGGGGAAAAGCAGAGAGAGAGAGAGTAGTTACGAGGGTCTGGGGGGGTCAGAGATAAGTGAGCTATTCTTGAGTCCCAGTCAGGTCATCTGGAACAAGTGAGTCTCGCCTTTCTAAGCCTCAGTTGTCTCACCTGGAAAATGGGCTTATAAGTAGGCCTTGCTTCGTTGGGTTACAAGATTTATATGATCAGCTCCCAGCACAGTGCCCTCAAGAAACACACCTACTCAGGAAACATTCATTCTCACACTATCATTTTTCCACCAACGGCACTTTGCTGACCAGTTCAAGTTTTATCTGTCTCTACCTTTGTTTCTTTGTTTGTACGAGAACCACAGTAAAGCAGAAGGAAGCCCCAGGGCCAAAGCTGATGAAAGGTCCAGGAGTGCTGGACCTCTGAGGGAGGAGAGAAGGGCTGGCAGAGAAGACAACTCAATGGGCTTCAGAGTGCTGGGGGGCTTATTGGCTGGTAACTTTTACAGTTCTTTTTTAAATATTATATATGCATATGTAGTGCATGCGGAAAATAAAATAACATCTCACGCCTATGGTAATACATGAGGGCATATTAGCATCATAGTATAACATAAGCATTATGCTATATTATAGTGCCCATATTATGATATCTTATACACTTTTAAAAAGTACGAGACAGTAACCGCCCCACCCACCCTGTCCTCTGCACCCATTCCCTTCAATCAGTGTCGACACTTCCTTCTGGGCACTTCTGGTATTTCACGCAAGCACGACCAAATATGTAGAAATCTTCTTTCACCCCACTTTAAATTTTATACAAATTTATACACGGCAAACCTATCGGAGGGACCCTGGTCCCTCTGGGCACCTGCAGGGCTTCCTGGGGTGGGGGGGGGTGCAAGGCTTGAAGCTAATGAAGGTGCTGCAGTTGAACCACCGCCCTCCTGTTGGGCGCCTCTGTTGTTTCCAGTCCTTCGCTGCGGCAAGCCACGTGCAACAAACTGCCTCCTACAGGTGCTGTTTGTCACAACTGCAAACATCAGAACACACGTTCCAGGAGCAAATGGCTGAGTGCGGGGGGTGGTGATGATGCACTGAATGCCAGACCAGTCTGGTCCCAGCTCTGCCTGTTTGAACTGCTTTTTACGGGACACATATTTGTAACACAAGTGCAGGAGAGGAGGAAGGGGAGGGAGGAGGCTGGGAAGGGGGAAGACGTCTGTATCAAAGGCCATCTGATTCTTTCCCTTCCCCCACGAAGCAGAGGACAGGAATATGAACCATGGCTGACCCAGGTCCCTTGAGTCTGTCTAGAAAATCTCAGCCTAAAGAATGTGGTTCTGGGTCTCCCTGGTGGCACAGAGGGTTAAAGTCAGTGCTATCAAGCTATCACCAGCCAGTGCAGCATGAATTTGATCCCCGGCCAGGGAGCTGACCCACATGGCACAGCAGACCTCTCCTGTCTTACCCGCTGCTCCCCTCAGCAGTGTATTTCAGTCAATCTGTCCCCACTCTGTCTCTGGTGAATCCACTCACCACCTACTTCCCTGCACCGCTGGCCTACACCCCAGTTCTTATATGCATAAATAAATTAAAAAAAAAAACTTAAAAGAAAAAAGGAGTGGGAATCTGGTGCTCGAACATGCATGTCTCACAGTGAGGCTGCAGAACGCCAGCCCACAGCCTGCGCATGGCAGCCTGGCCTGGCGTTGCAGGGAACTGTCAGGCCACTCCCAGGATCAAGGGTAAACTTTCAGGAAGTGTGACCCTGAGTGATTTTCACCTGCTAGTTTGACTTAGACTGAGTCCTTTGGGTGGGATGGGTTCTTCTGGGTTGCTTCTGTGACCTTGGTAAGAGACACAGCACTTAACCTGTATCTTCAGGGACCTCAGCTGTGAAATGGGAGGATCCTGTTTCTTACCTTGTTTTCAGATCCAATTTTTTTCTCCAATAAATCTCCCTTATCCGTCCGTCCATCCATCCATCCATCCTTTTGTCCCTCTGTCTGTCCATCTATCTGTCCATCCATCCTCCCACCCCCCCACCTACACACTCATTCATTCATGCATTCATCAAGGGTATACTCTATGTCAGGCCTATTTTGGGTGCTGAGAACCAGACAGTTCTTGTCCTCAAGGTGTTTGCAGTCGCTTACAGTGGATAAGTATACAGCCAGAAATAACACTTCCAGTGGAATGAGGAGAAAAGGTTTATTTATTTATTTATTTAATATTATTTTTAAAATTTTTTTACATCACTGTTCATTTTTAAACATTTGCTTCCCCCCACCCCCTCAGGTGTAGTCCCCATAGAGTTTCCTTCCCCAAGGCACCCGTGCACCATCACCTCAGCCCCCTCTGCTCCTCCCTCCCTCCCTCTGATCCCTCTCCCGCCTCCTCCCCTGCAGGATGTCTCTGATTTATAATTGAGGAGACGAGTTTCAAAGAAACTAGATGGCCTGTGCAACTTCTTCTGGGAGTCTGTTCATGTCTGTCTCTGTCCTGTGTCTGCATCATGTTTCCAAACCCTTCTCTGCTCCCACGTCTGTGAGAGAGGACCGAGGCCTGTGACAACATGTCTGTAGTGTGTGTGTGTCTTTAAGTCTGTTACCCCACATCCGTGTACCGTGCCCCTGTGTCCTGGCATGAGAACCCACACCTCCCTGTCCCTGGGTCCAAGTGTAGGCTCTGGGCTCCGGACATGGTGATGGCCTCCACCATGTGCCCTCCCAGGGCGGACAGGGTTTCTAGTGCCCAAGACCCTGCCCTGCCTGTACCCCGCACTGAGTGGGCCTGCCTTGCTTGCTTCTAGGGAGGACCCCTGGCGCGTGGCTAAAATGGTCAAGTCCTATCTGCAGCAGCACAACATCCCCCAGCGGGAGGTGGTCGACACCACCGGCCTCAACCAGTCCCACCTGTCCCAGCACCTCAACAAGGGCACCCCCATGAAGACGCAGAAGCGGGCTGCTCTGTACACCTGGTATGTCCGCAAGCAGCGAGAGGTGGCCCAGCGTAAGTAACGACTGACCACAGCCCTCCTTCCCCGGCAGGGCTTGGGACTCAAGGGGTGGGGACCTGGAATTTTCCCCACCCCCTTTCTCCAACTGAGACTGAGAGGGAGTCAGTGGGATTCAATTAAATATATTACTTATTATGCACAAGGGGCTCTGGGGGCAGGGAGCAGGGTCCTGAGCATCCTGAGATTGATAAACTGAGTCTCTGCCTTCCAGGAGTTCTCTGCATAGTGGGGCAGCAGAAGGACAGCTCATTATGATACAGGGGAACATGTATTAGAATGCAATAGCAAAATAACAATAGCTAGCGTTTCGAGAGCACTCACTGTGTGCAAGGCCCAGGGAGGAGCCCTACGCAAAATATTTCGAAGTGTTGAGCTGGCACAAGAGGAGCGAGGGATCTCTTCTTCCTCAGGGAGGCAGGGCATCGGGGAGGATCACACTAGAATTAGAAGCTTTCAACTAGATTTTGAAGTGTAAGTTGAACTTTGATCCATGGACATGCAGGGAAGGGTGTTTCAGGCAGAAGGAACAGCATGCGTAAAGGCTCAGAAATGGATGCACAGGGAATCCCCCATTGCACACCATGGAGGACCTATTATTCAGGAAATGATGGGTTTCCGTAGGCAGGCTTTATGCTCTACCAAATCCTAAGTTCACATCCACACTTTTTTTTTTTAAAGATTTATTTATTTATTTATACAAGCACTGGGTACAGTCAGAAGCGCGGGAGGGCGAGAGAATTCACCAGAGCCAGAGCGGGGAGCAGAGCAGGCAGAAGGACCGAAGTCCACTGCTGAGGGGAGCAGCGGGCGGCAGGAGAGGTCTGCGCGCCATGCGGGACCCTCCTCCTGTGGCTGGGGAGCAGCCGGGGATTGAACCAGCGCTGCAGAGGCTGTGGGCAGCTTCGCATCCCAGCGCTCAACCGCTGTGCCACCGGGGAGGCCCTATTTAGATATTTTTTAGTTATCCAGGTTTTTAAAAAGGCAATACAGGCTTAATTTTAATTTAATTCCTCCCAAAGGAACCACTGGCATTCCATCTCATATGTCTCCTTCCGGAGATATTTTATGCATGCATTAACAATATATACAGATATATACATATATATGTATGGATGTGTGTACATATGGAGTTGATCCCTGGACAACACAGGTTGGGACTGTGTGGACTCATTTATATGTGGATTTTCATGTAAACAGTGGACATAAATGCATGGTATTCATAAATACAGTCCAGTACTAGAAATGTCTTTTTTTTATGATTTTCTTAATAACATCTTCTTTTCTCTGGATTCCTTTATTGTACGAATACGTATCACAACATAGAAAGTACAACCATGTGTCAGTCTTCTGTTGATGCTACTGGTGTGGTCCATGAACAAGTCGACACTGGTGCACTACCATTAAGTCAGGGCCAGAATGGGTTCAGATTGAGGTTTCTCCCCATGGCCTCTTTCTGGTCCAGGACCCATCCAGTTGTAAACATCTTACATTTAGTTGTCATATCGCCCTAGTCTCTTCGTGGTTGCGACCGTTTCTCAGATTTTCCCTGTTTTGCATGGCCTATGCAAGGTCACTTTTTTACCTGAAATATTTTCATTTGGGGGGGCTAAGTCATAGGGTCCTGGTGCCAGATCATATCGAGGCTGTGGGTGTAGATAGTCAGGCTCACTGGGCGTCAGTGTGATGGATGCTCCAGCCACAGCTGCTGAGATTGTTGGATTCTTGGCCAACTTGGCTTCTAGTCATGTCTCTGGTTGACTTCTGAAGGGTCTAACTGGTGCCGGCTTCTGCCTCTTGGTACGTGATGTTGGGGCACCCCTATTGCTTCCCCGCTAAGAATCTTCTTTCTCCCCTTTCATAAAAACATGCTGGCCCCTGTCTGCCCCATCCTTCTGGTGGCCTGCTCAGGGAAAACCTAATAGACTAGTTTCCACTAAAGTGGAACCAGCTGACAAGGGCTGGCTGGCTTCCTTCTCTCCTGGCTAACCCTTGCCCATAAGCCTGATTTCTTGGTCTGGAAAGTTGCAAATAGCTCTGAATCTCCTTAGGAGATAGAATCCAAGTTTCTGCCTGTAAGGGCAGGACCTGGACACAGGGCAGGTTTTCTGATCCCATGCAGACCGGGTAAAGGAGGAGTCAGAGTCCTCAGTAGCTTTTGTAGGTCTTTTATTGGGGTTTACCAGGCATATGGCAGGCAGGGGTGCTGGGGGGCCGGGAGGCTGGCAGTCCTCCCAGCCCCCAGCAAATCCTCACCCTCTGGGCTGTCTGGTGTTCTCTTTGCTTCTCTGCTCTTCTGTTCATTCTGCTGCTTCTCTTTCAGCTTCTCTTTGGCTTCTACTGCTGCTCTCTCGGCTTCTAGCGTCCCTGTGACGCCGCCCTTAAAAGCACAGTCTTAGCTCAGCTGAATCCCATCTTCCTATGCCCACACCCTATTCCAGGTGCCCGCCATCAGGCATGCGTTCAGGACAAGGATCCATCATCTATCCTGATGGCGGAAGGGCAGAAAAGCCTGATATTTTCTTTACCCTACACTGCCCCACTGTGTGACCCGGGGCAAAATAATCTCCCTGACATCAGCTTCCTCATCTGTAAAATGGGCTAGCAAGTGTGTCAGCTATGAATAAACACGTGTGCTTGACTGGAGCCTGGTATTGGGAAGGATTGGGAGAGAACGTCTTGGCTCAGTACAGCAGCGTATAGGGCTTGATTAGTGATGTCTTCCCTGGACACAGGTTAAGAAAGTGGTGGCATGTTTGGTGTGTGTATGTCATCCCTGGATTAGATGATTTTTAAGTTCTAGATGTAAACACTTCTGTATCTGCACCCTGGGAATGGGAAAACATGGGGTGTCAGGGAAGCCATGTGGGAAGGTGGAAGTGGCCGGTTCCCTGCTCACATCTCTCTGTGCCTGCAGAGTTCACCCATGCAGGGCAGGGTGGGCTGATTGAAGAGCCCACGGGCGATGAGCTACCAACCAAGAAGGGGCGGAGAAACCGTTTCAAGTGGGGCCCAGCATCCCAGCAGATTCTGTTCCAGGCCTACGAGAGGCAGAAGAACCCCAGCAAGGAGGAGCGAGAGGCGTTGGTGGAGGAGTGCAATAGGTAGGCTGGCCGGTGGGTACAGGGCTGGCGGGGTCTGGACTGGGGGAGAAAAGGGGGGCTGAAGGGCTCAGGGAGGCTACCCTGTTCTTCAGAGCTTCAGCTGTTGACCCAGGAGTTCTCAAGTCCTGCTCAGTGACTGGAATCTAGCTCCACAGCACCCCCCAGGCCCCACCTACCCAAGCAACCCTTGAACGGCTCCTTCTCTCTCTTCATCCTCACTACAACCTTGTGGCTATTTTGCTCGTTTTATGAATGAAGAGTAAAATAGCGATGTCATTTGCTCAAGGTCACACAGGCAGAACTGGGGTTGGAACCCAGATCTGCCAGCCTCAAACATTCAGGTAGAACCTCACTTCGCAGAACCCTCCCCCCAACCCCAGGAGAGGGTTTTCTGAGCCTGGCCTGGGGGCTCACCAATGGCCATTTCTGCAGAGCGGAGTGCATCCAGAGAGGGGTGTCGCCATCACAGGCCCAGGGGCTGGGCTCCAACCTCGTCACGGAGGTGCGTGTCTACAACTGGTTTGCCAATCGCCGCAAGGAAGAAGCCTTCCGACATAAGTTGGCCATGGACACGTACAACGGGCCCCCGCCTGGACCAGGCCCGGGCTCTGCACTGCCCGCCCACAGCTCCCCGGGCCTGCCCCCACCCACCCTCTCCCCCAGCAAAGTCCACGGTGAGTGCTACACAGGCAGGGGGATTCAAGGAGATGGTAGTGGAGACAGAGGGTAGGTTGGAGGGCCGGGTAGCACTTTCGGTTGGTTCCATATTCTACTCTACCCTAGTCAGGCTACTCTCTCCGCTCCAGTGACAGTTCAACTCCAGCCACTCCACTCCATCCTATTCAATCCATCCACCTTCATTTGAGTTCTTCATTTCCATTCCTTCGTTTCAGATTGAGTCCACACAATCCAATCCAATGCAGTGCTGCTCTCAACTCAGTTATCCAAGTTAGCTCACTTAAACTTGGTATAGTTTAATCCATTCCCATCCAATCCATTCAGTTTCCCTACACGTAATCCAGAGAAATTTGGTTCATCTGGTAGAGTTCAAGTCAATCCAATTCAATTTGATTCGATTCAGTTGAGCTCAATCAAGCTCCATTCATTTCAGGTCCCATTCAACTGGATTCAGATTCATTCCGTGAACTCTACTTCATTCTATTCAGTTCTGTTCAGCGCAGTTTCATTTCATTAGACTGGATTCCATTTGGTTCAACTGTCGTTTAATGAGCACTTACTGCGGTCAGGTGTTGCTGTAGGCGGTGGCAGTCACAGGCTGATCAAGCACAGCCTCCTAAGGAGGAGTCAGGAGCAGGGAGCACAGGGCCTGGCAGGAGGGGCACATGCAGGCCAGGTTAGCTGGCTGCCCAAAGATGGCACGCCTGCCTAAGCAAGCCATGTAGCCTGGAGAGATGTGGGCTGTGGAGGTGGGGCGGGCAGGGCAGGGCAGTGCTGAGGCTGGCCTGCTCCTGCTCCAGGGGTACGCTACGGACAGCCCACAACCAGTGAGGGAACGGAAGTACCCTCAAGCAGCGGGGGGCCCTTGGTGACGGTATCTACTCCCCTGCAAGTGTCCCCCACTGGCCTGGAGCCAAGCCACAGCCTGCTGAGCACAGAAGCCAAGCTGGTGAGTATCTACCGCTGCGGGAAGACCCTTCCAACCTCACCTTCCCTTGGCTGGAGATCCTGCAGTGGCCCCCAGGGGGGAGGTGTGGGGCTCCAACCTGACTCAGTGTGGCTTCCCCTCCAAGGTCTCGGCGACTGGAGGTCCCCTCCCCCCTGTCAGCACCCTGACAGCACTGCACAGCTTGGAGCAGACATCCCCAGGCCTCAACCAGCAGCCCCAGAATCTTATCATGGCCTCGCTTCCCGGGGTCATGACCATCGGGCCGGGTGAGCCTGCCTCCCTAGGCCCTACGTTCACCAACACAGGCGCCTCCACCCTGGTCATTGGTAAGCTGGTGAGATGGGGGTTTGGGAGCGACTGGGTAGGGGCCACATAGGACTCACATAGACTCCAGGGGCTGGAAGGGCTACAGGGGCTGGTCTATTTGTCTGTCCATCCATGCATGCATTGAGTGTCTACCCTATGCCGAGCACCATGCTTGGTCCCTGACACGGATCACACGAAAGAGCCAAACCAACCAAAAGCTCAGCAACTCTAGTGGGGAGCAGGCAATATACAGGAAACATAAATAGCATCTGAAAAGGCACAATGTTTATGGAAAACGGAGCAAGGAATGGGGGGGGGGGTGACGTTTTCCAAGTTTTAGTTTTTTTTTTTTAAGATCAGAAAGACTTTTTGCAGGAACTACATGCAGAATTCAATATAGAAGACGGAGAGGGAAGTGCTAGGAGAGGAAACAGTTAAGCCCCAGGGCCTTTGCTCTGTGGTAGCACCCCAGGGCCCCAGGGAACCTGGTTTCACATCCACCCCAGCTCTATAATGAACTCAAGGCTTAGAAACTGGGAGAGACTTGCCAGGGCCAGGGAAGTCAGGGAGGTCCCAGAGCATGGGTGTTTCCTGTCCCAGGGCATGGTCCCAACTCATTGGTGCTGGGAGGGAGGGTGCGGGGGTCTGTGCTGGTGCTAGGGAGTAGTGGTGGGAGGCCTGGTTGACTCCTGCCCTCCCGCTCCAGGCCTGGCCTCTACACAGGCACAGAGTGTGCCAGTCATCAACAGCATGGGGAGCAGCCTCACCACCCTGCAGCCGGTCCAGTTCTCCCAGCCACTGCACCCCTCCTACCAGCAGCCACTCATGCCCCCAGTGCAGAGCCATGTAACCCAGAGCCCCTTCATGGCCACCATGGCCCAGCTGCAGAGCCCTCACGGTGAGCACCCTGGGCCCCGGGCTTGGCAGGTGGGGGAAGAGGTTGGCTGCCAATGTGCACAGGGGAAGGGTGTGGCTTAGATCCCGTGGGGTCTGAGAATGCGTGGTACAAGTGTCCGTGCTTCTGTGACAGGGCGTGACTGCAGGCCAGAACATGTTTTGTGTGAGTACATGTGGCTGCGTGTACACACGAGTGTGTGAAGGGCTGTGCATCTGAGGGCTCGTCGCTGTTTGTGTGTGCCTGCCCACGAGTGGGATACAGGGCGCAGCCTTTCTCTGAAACCTTGGGTGTTTCACAATTTCTCAGGTGTCAGAGTGCAATGTGGTAGCCACACCCCATATTCTATAACACCTCAGCAGGCCTGGGGATGGGGGGGCACCTGGTCTTCAAAGCACTGCGATTTCTGCAGCAGGAGGTAGAATGCCATGGAGTCGCTTTACTGAGCACTCGCACCAAGTTCAGGTCTGATTGTGCCAGGAGCCCCAGTGCAGACCCTATGAAAGCGTGTTGGTTTTCAGGCCTTTTAGGCATTTGGGCCGGGGCGTCAGGGAGTGTGCGTCTGTGTGTATGTGGCTGCACAGATTTATGAGCGTATGTGGGCGGTTGTCTTCATCTGAGTCAGTGTGAGAATATGCGGTTTATGTGTTTTTCTGCTGGTATCTCCGTGTGTGTGTTTTCTTCCAGGGGGGGGAGGGGTGCCGTAGGTGAGACGGGTACATTTAGGAGCAGTGTCCTGGAGATGGCGACGCTGCTGACTTCGGCTCCCCCTCACCCCTAGCAGGGGTAGTGGCCTTTTCCTCTGCAGCCTGGACTTAGTACACCCCCATCTCCCACTCCCTTTCACACCTGTCATCTCCGGGGGATGGGAGGAGCTGAGTGTGGGTTCCTGGCTGCCCTAGGCTTCTTTCCACCAAGATGGGCTGAGCGGGCCCCTGTAGTCGGGGAGAGCGTCTACCTTTCTACCTGGAAACCAGCCCTGAGTCCCCAGGCACTGCCCCATTGGGCATTTACCAGGTCCCACCCTTCTCCCCCCAGAGCACCAGGCCTTGAGGACCTCCTGGGAGGGCTCCAGCCCCGCCCAAGGTGCATGTCTATACCCTATCTCCTTCCCCCTGCCCAGCCCTCTACAGCCACAAACCTGAGGTGACCCAGTACACCCACACGGGCCTGCTTCCGCAGACCATGCTCATCACCGACACCACCAACCTGAGTGCCCTGGCTAGCCTCACGCCCACCAAGCAGGTAAGGCCCAAGCCTGCCCTGGCCCTCCCTCAAGACCTGTCCTGGGGTATACCTCAGGGGCTCAGGAGGCTACCGTTCCCCCAGGTCTTCACCTCAGACACAGAGGCCTCTAGTGAGTCCGGACTTCACACGCCGGTGTCCCAGACTACCACCATCCACATCCCCAGCCAGGACCCTGGCATCCAGCACCTGCAGCCTGCCCATCGGCTCAGCACCAGCCCCACTGGTGAGCGGTCCCCTTGTTGCTGTCACCACGGCGGGGGGAGGGGAGTGGGAGGAGCCACAGCCAGGCATTGGTGGTGCCTTGTGCTTCCCTAAGTGGGCCAAGAGGGGTGTGAAACGGAGGGAGATGGGTTCCCTCCTCAGGAACATCTCGCTGACTTGATGGAGGAGAAAGACCGAGTCACTGGGAGGGTCAGTAGAGACCAATGAGTAAACTGGGCTTGCTGTGGGATAAGGGGACGCATGGCGGTGTAGATTTGGCTCAGGGTTTAGCACTCTTTTAATTTGCTGCCAATATTTAAACATCAGGGGTTTTTGCAATGTAGTCCTGACATCTGGCTTCTCTGGGAAAATTAGACTGACTCCATTCCCAGAGCACGGCAGCTCAGCAGCCACCACGTCCCACCTAGTCCTTCATTCCCAACCCCCAAGGACCTGAGTCTGCAGCCTATGGTCACAGTTAAGAGAGCGGGCACTTGAGACGGCAGTTGGGCCTTGAGGCCTGGCGCCTCCGCTTGCTAATTGCGTGACTTTAGCTAAGCTGTCCTCCCTGAGCCTCAGATGCCTGGTGGCTGCCAGGGCAGTCCATGCTTTGCCCTGTGAGGTGCCTGTCTCATCACCCCCACTGTGATGATGCCCCAGCAGGCTTGAGACTTGGCCTGGCTACTGGGTGGCAGGGTGAGCATGTGAACCCAGGCCAGCCCATTCTTTAGCCATCTGCATCTGTCAGACCCCCCTCCACCCGGAGACACAGCACCAATAGGAATCTATACATGTAAGGAGTTGGGTGGCAGGACTGAGGGGCTGGCAAATCCGAGAGCTTGGAGCAGGCCAGCCTGCAGGTGAGGAGGGAGGAGTGAAGGCTGCAGTCTTGAGGCAGAATTCCTTCTTCAGGGAACTGGAGCCTAGAGCTCAATGACCGGGCAGGACAGCCGAGCCCCCCACGCCATCAGCTCCTGCTAAAAATGTCCTAAGGCCACTCCCAGGCTGGCCCCTGAGTTGGGCTGGGGCTAATGAGGACAGAGAGGTTTTGCTTTGGGATCCCGTTAGCTGCTGAGATTCAATTCAGCAGGCGAGGCACTGCCTCCCCCGTGCTGGGACCCCCTGAGGACCAGTGGGTGGTCTGGGTGCTCAGCAGCATCATTTGTCCCGCAGTGTCCTCCAGCAGCCTGGTGCTGTACCAGAGCTCTGACTCCACCAACGGCCACAGCCACCTGCTGCCATCCAACCACAGCGTCATCGAGACATTCATCTCCACGCAGATGGCCTCTTCCTCCCAGTAACCATGGCAACTGCCTCCCAGGGAGTGGGCCCTAGAGCCTGCTTGGGGGGTGACAAGGACATCTGAGCCTGCAACTTTTGCTGCCGTGGGGTTGCTGCTCTTCCCTGGAAACCTGCCATGGTCCCCAACCCTCTCTGCCAGCGTCAGAAAGGGAGGCTCTAAGGTGCCCAAGGAGCACAGCTTGGGATGACCCATTGCTGCTGCTTGTCACTGGCAGCAGAAGGGGACAGACTCTGGGTTCTGGGCCTGTGGACAGTCCTGGTACCACGAAGGGGACTCTGCTGCCACACCTCAGGACACAGGCCAGTGTAGCCGTGACTTGCTGAGCTCTGAGAGGGCCTAGATCAACATGGCCTCGTTCTGTCACCTTTGACCTGACCAGGCCACTCCACCTGCCCTCCTTAACCCACATGCCCATCTGGACCTGCCCGTCATCCACTCACATTATATTCCCTCAGTGGCTCCTCTGTACTAGGGCCTGAGGCGCCGAGCCCTGGGGGACCCCAAGCTGATAGGGAAGGCCTGCTGGGCTCTCCCAGCATCCTCATCCTGAGTCATCCCTCTCCTCAGTCCCCATGACCTCATTTTGGACATTTGTCCCCCTGAGCATCACGCCTTCTTATGCCAGCCTGGCATCTTGCCTCCACCGGACATCTCCTTCTGGACTGGGACGCCCTGTGCTCCTGTGGGAGCCTAGAGACTCCGTGCCTGGTGCTAAGTCCAGGTCCCTGGGCAGCCCTTTCTCAGACTATGGACCCTGCAGACCCTTCCTCAGTTTGGGGGAGAAGCTGCTGAGCTCAGCAAGGCAGAGCAGCTGGTGGAGCGCAGGAGCCTGAAGGGAGAGGAAATAGCTGTGTGGCCAGAGCAGTGCCTGGGAGCATGGGAGCCTGGCTGGTTGAGGACGGGGGCGTGGTCTAGGCGGTTTGTAGCCACCCTGAAGAGTGTGAGGCCCCAGGCACCACTGGGGGGCAGGGTCATGTGCCTGGGGCCCTCATCTCCCTGGGGCTGCTGCAGATGAACTGGCCTGCAGCGACCATCTCCCTCCTGGGCTAGAGAAAGCAGCCGGGAGAACCAGTACCATTGTGGGTGAGCCTGTGCATTTATTTAACTTTTAGTAAAGTAAATGAGGAACATAAGGAAATTTCTTGCTTGTTCCCCTGGCCCTTACATGCGGTTGAGCAGAGGGAGGCTGAGGGGGCTGGGGCCTGAGTAGCCGGCTCAGAACACCCTCACACCCCGCCCCTCTCCCCCACCAGAGCCAAGGCCGGGTGAGAAGGCCCGCATCTCACCTTGCGCCCTGGCTGCTTCTGCAGACTGTCTACAGCAACCCAGTCCACGAGTGCTGGGATTCTCCCTACAGTCTTGAAGTGTGCAAAGGAACACAGCTGGGGTACAGGCAGAAGGGCACCCCGACTGTGACACTTACCTAACATACAAAGAGTCAGCTCTGGTAGGGACGCAGCACCCACACCACTCTGTTGTATTTTGTGTCCCGACAACTTATTTCCAATAATCTGTTTGGCTCAGGCACGATTGTGCCTGGTATATTCACAGATAGGCAGAAAGAAAATTCTAGAAAACAAGGGGGAAAAAAAAATCTCTCTCCTTGTTTTTCAGACAATGTTGTATCAAGTCTGTGTGGCCTGAAGGGAGAAGTACAAAACTCTGTGGGCGCTGGCATCTCGGGATCCCCTTCCCTCATGTTTTAAAGGTCATCACCCACACCAGGCTGAGGAGGTGGAGGGGAAGAGAAGGCCTCCCTTCACTTGCTGGCCTCAGACAGTCCTGGGGAGATGGAGGGAGCTTTACTGAGTGGCTATCAGTCTTGAAAGGCTGGGAGGCACTTCTGGAGGCCATGGAATGTTCTGGTGTCACAGGTTTACCCCAGCCTGCAGCAGAACACAGCAGGGCACTGTATCACTCAGGAAACTCACCCTATGACCAATGCCTCAGACAAACCACACCATGACTGAGTCTGGACTTGTAGGGAGGCAGGGCTTGGAAATGGCTGTTCTCGGGGGTGCCTTGTCCTCAGAGCTGCTGGGCCCCGAGCCCAGAGGCTGGGTCAGTTTGCAGGCACGCTTGCTGCGCTCTGTGCTGGTGGGAATGGGGAAGCCTCACTGGCTTTCTTTGCCTTTTTCTTCCTTTTCTTCTTTTTGGTTCCAAATGATACCTGGTCACCGTTGAGCTGGGCTGACTCCTTTTCCTGCCTCCCGACCATGGCCTTGTTTATGGTGGCCAGGTCGGCGCTGGCCTCCTTCTTGGCTTTCTTTTTCAGCTTTTGCTTCTTCTTTTTTGCCTCTTTCTCCACCTTGACAGGGCTATGGATGGCAGACTCCTGGAGAATGTCAGAGGCCGACACGGCGGCCTCCCGGCACCTCTGCCATTCTTCATCACCACTCTCACTGCTGCAAGGGGAGGGCAGACTGGGTCAGCTGGAGTTGGGATGGGGCCTCACAGCTGCTGCTTGCTGGCCTCCCTCAGTCCAAGCCACCAGAGAGAGGCCACAGTGGGAGGCAGTTAGGAAGCTTGGGCTTGGGAATGAGGCCAACCTGGGTTCCAATACTGGCTTCTGTGCTTCCTGCTGTGTGACCTTAGTAAGTGACTCAACCTCTCTGACCTTCAGTGTCTTTATCTATAAAATAGGGACCTTCTATTCTTCTCTCTAAAAAAAAGAGCCCAGGCTTCACAGGCATGTCCCAGGAGTGAGTTGTCTGGCACAAGCTGGGTGCTCAGGAAGAGTAAATGTACTATCCACTCTTACCAGATGCCTATCCCCTCCTACTGAGGGTTACTATTTCTCCAGCTACCTGACAAGGCTCCTTCTTGGCCTGGACCTGACTGGAATCTGCCTGGCTATTTGGGGGTTCTTGCCAAGACAGAAAAGGGTCAAAATGGAGGGAACTTGAGGAACTGGTGGGAGAACGTACCTGGAGCTGGAAGGCAATCGCTTTCGGCGGGGCACAGAGGAAGTTTCCTTCTCAGGGACTCCAGGGATGGACGTGAAGAAAAGGCGGAAGCCTAAAATTCCAAGGGGCAGAGTCAGCTCTGAGTCAGACATGCGAGGGGACCTCAGAGAAATGGCTTCATTTCTTAAGAGTCTCAGTTTTCCTTACAGTTCCCCCTATAAATGGAAGCATCATATGTGCCTCAGGGCAGGGCTGCGGATGAAAGAACACACCAAACCACGCTTCCTGGCTCCAGGCTCACGGGAGGCGTTTAACAAAGCAGAGCTGTTACTATCAGCATGAAGAGCTACTTACCGTCATCCTCGGAGTCAACATTTTGTACCCCAACCTTTGCTGGTTCCTTCACTACTTCTGAGATGGTAATGGAGCTAAGGGGAAAAGAGATGGCTGATTTAGGACGAGGTTTTGGATAACAACAAAAAATTAGAACAACTTGTTTTTCTTTTTAAGATTTATTTATTCACACATACAAGAATCGGGGTACAGGCCAGATGTGGGGGAGGGTGAGAGGATTCACCAGAGACAGAGTGGGGAGCAGAACAGGCAGATTGACTGAAATACACTGCTGAGTGGAGCAGTGGGCGAGACAGGAGAGGTCTGCTTCGCCATGTGGGATTCTCTCCGGCTGGCTGGGATTGAACACATGCTGCAGAGGCGGCGGACAGCTTCACAGCGCTGCGCTCAACCGCCTGCCCCATCAGGGGAGGCCCTAGAACAACTTTATTTTAAAATGGTGGGAATAGGATCATGTTTTTGAAATGCAATAGCAGAAAAAAAAAAAAAAATGCAACAGCAGAGGACAATGGCCTGAGAAGAATGCTGGTGCCTACAGCTACTGAACAGCTTAAACTAGTGTTTCATTTATTTAAGCCTCACTTTATTCCAGAAAGTATTGAAGAAGTTTTAAAGATACAACATAAGGAATGCAATTTCAAGTAGGGCAAAGAGAAAATAATGGCAGGAGGGTCTGAAGAGCCAGATGTGTGGTCAGGATGTCCTAGAGACTTGTTAGAGGGCACACATTGTGTTCTGAGTTTCCTGGCAGCAAGCAAGAAAAGGGAAATATGGCCAGTCTAGACATGTGTTTTAGAGGTCAGGTTCTAGGGGAGGACAGATTTGTTATGTTTTTCTAAAATTTTTAAATTTAAAAAAAAAAAATTGGTTCTTGATTGGCATGCATTTGCAAGAAATAATACAAAGATCCTAAAATCCTCTTCACCAAATTTCTCCCTAAGGTAACACTGTACATAACGGAAGCTCTATCACAACCAGGTAACTGACATTGATAAAATCCATCTACTTTATTCAGACCTCAGAGACCTGGTTTCAGTCTGGCTTTGTCACTTACTAGCTGTGTCTCCTTTGGCAGGAGACTTTTCTCTCCAAGCCTCTGCTACCCACTTACACACTGGGAATGATCCCAGTCCCCTCTCTTAGGAGGGGACTAAAGTGTCACAAAGACTAAAAGTGACAGTGGACATCAAGCACTTAGCGCAGGGCCTGTCACAAGCAGGTACTCAGTAAATGGACTATGAAGAAGATGAAAATGATTACTTTGTCAAGACAGGCAATAAGCTTTGCAGAACCTCTAACATGAAAACAAACCCTCTCTCTAGGAGCCTAGAGAAAGCAGGGAGCACTGCCGAGGTCAGGAAGCCTGTTTCGGGTGAAGGCTGACGGAGGTGTCTGCATGTGCTACAGAGAACAATGCTCTCGACAGGGCCCGCAGCAGACACAGCCAGGCTCTGGGTGCTTTCTCCTAACTACCTTCCTGGGGTGCCAAAGGTATCCCCCAATAGTTTCTCAACTTCCTTACAGTTGGATCCCTTTCTTTTAGAGCCACACTTTGGACTAGGATCCCTTGGCACCTGCTTTACACATGTGTAATCTCAAGTGTAAGGAAGAGAACTGGCACAGTGCCTGGCTAGAGAAAGCACCAAAGAAAGAGCAATTCTGTCTCGTAATCGCTTGCCCTCTTGTGGCGATCTCAGGTGCGTCCATTCTCACAACAGCAGGCCAACAAGGTGGTTAAGAGCGCTGCTTTTGGGTCAAACATACTTGAGTTGTGTCCCAGCTCTGCTCCTTACTCCCTGTGACTTCATGCAAACACTTCTTGTAGAGAATCTGCTTCCTCACTGAGAGGTCTGAGGACCATATGACTGACGTGGGAGGGGGATGATGAGTTACGAGGGGATGTATAAAGTATGGGAGCACATCTGGAACTCCCAGTCAATGTGAGCCATTATGGTGTACATTCAGGAGGGCTGGGAGAGAAATGCGTTCTTGCTTACCTGTCCAGTAGCGCTCCCAGCTTCTTGGCTATGTGGGCTCGGAATTCAGGGGTGGTCTGAAGCTCGTTGCCATCTTGCTCATGCTCATCCACCTTATGCCTATAACACACACAAAAGGACCTCACTTCCTGCCAGCTCAAAAGCTGCCCCCTTGAGGGCAGGAACTTCGTGGGTCTTGTTCATGCTGACATCCCAGGGGCTAACCTAGCAAGGAACAGTATTTGTTGAACATATGGATGAAAGTGCACAGTACCTGAGACTTGGTTGTGTGGTTGGCAACTGATTATTTGCAGCATCTGTGGAAATAATGGAAACTGAGACATTTAAGGAGGAAAAACAAGAAACATCTATTATATGCCAGGAAATATTTTAAGTGATTTACATGTATAAATGATTGAATCTTCCCACCAACCACATTAGACAGGTCACTATTATCCCAATGTTGCAGAAGCAGAAACTGATGCAAGGAGATGTAAAATAACTTAGAGTCAAACAGTTAATAAGTGAGAGATGGGATGAAGACCCAGGCCATTTGGTTCAAGGGCCCTCCCCACTCCAACCAGCATGCCGAACAGGTAACTAAGTTACTAAGTGTAACTTGATTCCAGCATTTATTGAGTGCCTACTATGTGCCTGTTGTGTGCTACCATGTTGGGAGAAGACAAAAAAAGGTGGCTCAGTTATGTTGATTACATTTTTTAAGCAAAGACATTGGAGATGGTGGTCATTCACTCAGCTAAATACTGGATGTCTAATATGACCCAGGTGGTGTCCTAGTTGCTGAACAACTTACACAACGATCCTGCCCTCGTGGAGCTTACATTCCAGTAGGTGGAGACAGATGACAAAAAGTATAGATAATTAAAAAACAAAATTGCTTGAGACTCACAAAAACTTAGGAGTTAGACATTTAACTGATAAGGAAACTGTGGCTCCCAGGAGTTATGTTACTTGTCCAGGACCAGCATTCACTGCCATATGGGAATTCATTCTGTCAAGGCAGAATCAAGCACGGGTCCGGGGTGAGTCTCCCCGCTCATTCATTAGAGAAGTGCCTTTATGGCAAGTTCATTCATTCCAGCACTATTTTCCTGAGCACAGAGCCAGGCCCTGTGGATACCAAAATTAAGGGACAGCCCAGAACCCTGCCTTTATGAAGGTCACAATATGTAAACTTTTAATAAATATTTGTGTAGCAAGTAGGTGCCCTGGTTTACTCAAGATGTTAGGGATGCAGGGATGAAAGGAAAAAGACATGTAAGGGGGCAATAGTAGGAAGAAAGGAAAGCACTATCAAGGAAAGGAATCATACAAAATATGATGGCGGTACAGAGAAGGCATGCAACCCCGTTTCCCTTAAAAGGTGGGAGCTCAACTAGATTAAAGGATGATTGAGCGTTAGGCAGGAGGGAGAAAGTAGTCCATGTAGAGAGATCGAACACAAAATTCTGCCATTTATTAGGCCTATAATATATGCCAAGTACTGCAGATGTTGTAGACTCATCATCTCAGTTACTTTTCAACCTGATGGGGTGTCTACTACCTACCATTACACCCATTTTACAGATGAAGAAATCCAGGCAGAGTGCGAGTTAGGTACCTTGCCTGAGTTCTCACTAATTGCTAGTACTAGTGAGTGGTGGAAATGGAAAGAGATCTTTACATGGAAGCTGAAGAGAAAACTGCAGAACTGTGGTACCAGAGATGAGAGGGCATAGTGTGGGTGGGGGACTACTTTCCGGAGGTGCAGTGTGGCTGGGAGGCAGGAAGGGAAAGTCAGGCAGGGAATGGATTACCAAAGGGTTTTAAAGTCCTTTTAAATAAAAGCAGGGATCTTAAACTTGTTTTGCCTTGGCTGATGCCAGCTAGCTCTGAAAGTCTGGATCCCTTCTCAGAATATGTTTTAAAATGCATAAAATACAATGCCTAGGTTACAGAGAAAACCAATGATACTGAATTTAGTTATCATCAATAGTAAAAAAAAACAAATTTGGGATATTAATACAAATAAGAGCTACTGATGGGCCTAAAAAATTACTGCAATTTTAAAGCAGAGATGGTAGAATAACTTTTTCCTAGCATTTTGTTGTGAATAAAATGACATTTTGCTATCTGCAGAGATAGAAATTGGATATGAAAATTTGTGACTTTTGTTAGGACAAAATAACAGGTTTTAACAGACCTACTGTGGCTTGTTGCTCACAAGCACAATGGAAATTGAGGTGTTAAATTTCAAAGGGAGATAAATAAGAATAAAGATAAAAGTTTTCCCATTCCAAATTTACAGGCCACCCATGAATTCTATTGTGATTCCAGATCAGGCTGTCCCAAGATGTGCCAAAGTGGCATACAGATTGTTTTAAACTAAAAAAACAGTCCATGAAATTACTGATTTCCTAAATTTCACTTTCAACTAAAAGTGGGAATTTTCTCTAGCTCTTCTTCTGTCTGTACCCCTTGAAAACAGTAAATAAATGTGTGAAAGGTATTTCCCTTCCTTCCCCATCCACAAATCTGAGACACCCTTGCGGACAGAAATAGGGATATGAAACTATGCAACAAGTTCTACTTAACTCATGAAATCAGTTGTTCAAACTTTCAAACATTTCTTTGTCCTATCTGTTCTTTACAGATCTATTGCTTCTTTGTTGAAAATTTTATTATATAAACTTGCTGTTTGGGTCATTTACAGCAATATGTCATATTCACAATGGCACCTTCATGAATAGGAGATTAAATTTTTTTTCTCTCCTATTAACCTGTCTTGTGCCAATTTAATTAATTTTCATCCATAAGGACCTAAAAGAATAGAGGAAGATTAGCTTCCTCCCCAACACTATCCATGGTTAGCGACGCTTATGTTGAGGGGTTCTGGGTTTATTCCTAGGGTGCTGGGGAGTCAAGGTTACAGTTACACGTTGAACACAGCTCGCTGCAGTCCCAGCGTGTGAGACCGCACAGAAGTGATGAAGACTGGAAGCGAGAATCCAAGGGGGCTGGGAGCATCGCAGTCATCTGAGAGTTGCGGGCTGCCCAGTGTGAGGCAGTGTGCTGCAATGAGGATTGACGGAAAGCATCGGAGTACAGACATCCATGTGCCTCAATTTCTCTGACTAGGATAATGGGGTCCTCCCTGCCGTACTCACCCACGTTTGAATCTGAACCCCACAAATTTCAGAATTCTCTCCGGGAAGGTAGAGAGCAGGTGAGTACCTCATTATTCTCATTATCCTGCCTCTCTGCCACATGGGAAAAATCACGCCCTGAAGCCAAACTCCCCGAACATAGTTCCCTACCGGCTCTCGGTTTCTCTGGGCCCTTTGAGCACTGCTTCAAGCCCCAAGCAGGCATCGCTGCTTCGCGACACCGCGCCAGCTCCTCCGCATCGCTGCCGCTACTGCTACTACTTTCCGAATCGCTCACAGAGCCATTGGGCGCCGCCATCTTGGCCATCGCAAAGGATTGTGGGAGCTCTGCGCATGCGACCAGCGTTAAGACCCAATGTGCGAGGGAAGCGCAGGGCATTGTGGGGATTGTAGTTCTTTGGTTTGGTCCTCATTGCCTCTGAACTGTCCTGGGGTTTCCTCAAAAGTGAGCGCTGAAAGGGCCCAAGAGATCAGCTTCTCCATCCCTTTCCCGATGAGGAAAATGAGACCTAGAGAGGGTAAGGAATTGCCTAAGGTCACACCAGGTGTAATGACAAAACCAGGATTGGTTCCCATGGTTTGAATCAATGTAGTTTCAATAGTATTTCTTTACTCCAGTTATTATTCTAAGATCCATCTGGGAATTTAAGCGCCTTAGGGAGCTTGTTAAAATGCAGATCTAACTAAAATTAACTGAATTTTAGTTGAGTCTAACTAAAATTAACTGAATCAGTATTTCTGGGAGTTGGGACTCAGGAACTTCTATTTCCTCCAGTGCTTTAGAGTCTTGCTACTGGAAGTTTGTTACAAATACAGAATCTTGATTTCAATGCATACCTGAACAGAAATGGCATTTATTGTTTGTTCATATATTAAAATAATTATCTATTTTTGCATAGAGGAACTGGGGTGTAGGCCAGAAGTGTGGGAGGAGAGGGGTTGGTGAGAGGATTTACCAAGACAGAGTGGGGAGCAGAACAGGTGGAGCTACTGAAATACACTGCTGAGGGGAGCAGTGGGTGAGACAGGAGAGGTCTGCTGTGCCATGTGGGTCAGCTCCCTTGCCAGGATTGAACTCAGGCTACAGTAGTGATAGCTCTGAGACTTAACCCCTAGGCTACCAGGGAGGCCCAGACACTGCATTTAAACAAGGTTTCCAGGTGATTTGTGTGCACATTAAAGTTTGAGAGGTGATTCTGATGCATAGTTTGGGAAACATCCTGCAGTTTTCTAGCTCAGGACTTCACTTTGCCTGCACTTTGGAGACATTTGTGGGATCTTTTCAGTACTGAATCTCTGAGGATCCACTCAAGTCCTCCATGCTAGAATCTGAAGTTAAGGCACTCCTCTAGTAAGGATGAACAAAATCATTTTTTGTCTTTGGCATGCTTTTCTTCATGTTTTGTTTTTTAAGTTAAGAGTGTCAGACTTGGTTTTTTTGTTGAAACAAATTTTCTCACTTTGGGCTTTTCTATTACAAAAGAGAGGTGACTTACTTCTTTTTTAAAAAACAACAACAACAACAACAACAACAAGAATTTGCCACTACCTACAATGTGGGCTGTACGAATATTGCAAAGGGTACAAAGATGTGGGGTGAACCAGCCTGTCTACCCCATGGAAAGGAGACACTTTCTGACTGTGAAGGCAAAAAGTGGTGGGAAATAGGTTACTGTTGATACATTTCCCAGAGACTGTTAAGAACCACCTCTAAAGTGCAGTTTATATTCTATGGTAAGAAATCTACCAGAAAGCAGGGCAAAAGGGAGGGGGGAAAAGAAATGTCATTGGTTGGTGTCAATGTGGTCACATGATGTCTTTGGGTAATAAAGAGGCTAACATTTTCCTAAACTCATTGGACCATTATGCACTCTCTGTTATGTGTACTTCAGGAATTGAGGGGATTTTTTTATACTATTGAAAGGTCCATGCAGGAGGCCGGAATGCAGAAGCCAACCAGGAAGCCCACCTGGGGGGCAGGAATGCGGATACCTGCCTGGAGGATTCAGGCAATGAGCCTCCCGCCTCCCCCTACGAGTCTCTTCTCAGACAAAGAACCTCTACCTCCCCCCCACAACAAACTTTCTCCCGCTATAGGAGCCCAACTTCCCACCTGACCCCTCCTTACCCTATAAAACCCTGCTTCCCCCTAACAACGTGCATGGCTTCACTGACCCCCACCTTGGGTGTGTGAGGTCCGCCCAGGGCGCAATGAACTTTCCCTCCCTTTGAGAAATTTAGCCTGGCTCTCCTTTTCTTTACCGCACCGAACCTTTCAACTATGTCACCCTCGCTTGTTCAGACTTTGCCTCTCTTTGTCTCAGTTTCTTTATAGTCTTCACTTCCAGAGTTGAGAGGCTCAAATGATTAAGCAATAGCAACTGGGATGGCATTAGCACTATGGAAATAAACAAAGGACACCTAAATGAGAATGAATAAAGGTTATTTATTCCCAACTCTCTATAGAAGGGAGTCAGTCATTATCCCATGTGTTTAGCAGAGACTTAAAGACAGGTATGGCAGTGGGAAAGCTTTATAGTGGGATCAGAAAAGATCCTGATTAAGGTTGTTGGCATGGGGTAGGTGTAGGTAGGCTAACAAGAAGCGGGGCATCCTGAGTGACTGGTTAGGGAGCTTATTTGGCTTTTTCTGTTTATCTTAAGTTGGAAGCGGGGCTGGGGATTAGGGAATCTGTCAATTGTTGACCAAGTCTTGATGGTTTTGGGTTGACTACTTGCAGAGATTGTGGTCAGGATTCTATTGTCATATATGGTCTGGCCATTGTCCATTTGTATGTCTGATCTTTCAAATCTCTCCTCTTTCCTCTATTGGCAGAGCTAGGATAACTATTTACAAAGTTGGTTGTGACATGGGACCTCCCCAACAGAGAGCTGGAAGGACGGCTTGATAGGATGAGTCCAGGATTAGAGTGCCGTCAGAGGTAGAAACTACAGAGAGGTTTCCCAGAGGAAACTAGCTGGGTGGGAGTAGAGCCTTTCCAGCTATTTTCCTGGAAAGCATGATTATGTCATTGTTTTGGATACCATAGTTCCTAAAAACCAACCAGTCCTGCAGGACCTGGCCTCGGAACTCCAGCTGTTGCTGATTTTTGAGCAATCCCTGCTTGTTTTCAATTTGCTGCTTCAGGCTCAGGATTAAGCTGTTGGGGTGGAGGGTATAGGCGTGACTCCCACCATTAGGATTCTTCACAAAGATCTGGATTTCAAGGGAGATATTCTCCTCCAGACAGATGTCAGTGTCATAGAAGATCCCGTAATCAGCCAAGGAGCAGTGGGTTTTGAGGAACTGCCTCTTGCCACTCGGTTCCTGGAAGGACAGATGATGCTGGTCGAAGTAGCCCCAGGCCCGCTGAACTTTAATTTTAATCTTCTTTATGATATCATAAGGGTTCACCCAGAGGGTCAAATCTGAGGAACCCCATTGCTCCACCGTCACTTGGATGTCTCGTGCTCCCTGGAAAGGAGAGGAAAGAGGGGTTGAGTGGAGCCCATATTCCTCTGTCTGATGTGCAAAAGTTCCCTTCACCTGTTCTTATCTTTCCAACAACAGCAAAAGCAGCAAACATTTAGGGGATGCCACCTACCTTCTAGTTCCCGTGTCACACACTTTTCAGATTCTTAGTGCCTCTTATTCTCAGTCTGAGGACTGGTTCTACGAGTATCCCGTTTTACACAAGAGCACAATGGAGCTGAGCAGGGCGAAGTAATTTACCAACCGTCATAAGGTAGTGACAGCAGAACAGGTATTCAGACTGAGGTCAGACATACATTGGACCTTCACCAAAATTCTGTCCTTTTAACACCCGGGCCCACCTTCAAGGGCCTGAGATTCCCTGGGGGCTGAAGAACATCTGGGCTCCTGGGGAGGGCTGGACCTCTAGCAGATGTATGCCTGGCATTGCCAAGTCTTCTAATTTTTCCAGATAAAAATCTTTGCACGGTACTTTCTTTACTCAGGAAAAAACAAAAGGCATGTATATTTCAGTCTCATTTGCTTTCCCAGCTTGTAATCTCTGCACCTTATTAGAGAGGCTCTGTTCTGCTTCTGCCTTTTGCTCCAAGCAGGCCAGTCTTTTGTTCCAGCCTCCATCTCCATTCAGCCCTTTGCCCTAACCCTTTACCAGGGGGAGTGCCCTATGGTTTGAGTGTCTACATCCACCCACAGCTTTTAGGGCCCATTTCAAGCCTCAACTTCTTCAAGTAATCCACTGCAGTGACTTCAGATAACATTTACTTTCCATTCCCAGAGCCCCACAAACTCCTGGGTGTGAAAGCTGGCTCTGTTGCCTCTCAGCTGAGTGACTTTGGTTAATTAACCTCTCTGTTACTCGGGTTCCTTATCTGCAAAATGGGGATGATAATGATGATGATAATCATGATAAAGTACTTGATCTTTCTACTTTACAAAGATGTCCCCGTCAAGCACTTTGCGAATTGTAAAGCACTACGTGAATAAAACAGATTGTTAACAGTATTGGCTACAAGCACAGACGTTAGAGATTTCGTCTCCTGTGTGAGCCCCCATTAACCAGGTCTTGTTTCTATCCTATGGTTGCCCCCTTTCCTCCACCTTGGGGCTGGTGCAGTAGAGCTCGTTGACTTGATTTGCCTGGGTTCAGCTCATGCAAAGAATGATCAGAACCAGGACTGATTCTCAGATAGGTTATGGGATGAAGAACCAGAAAAAAAAGGCGGAGGGATAGAGTGAGGGAATAAGAATTTGGAGGTAAGAAATCTGAAACTCAGAGAGTTAAACAATTTCTCTAAGCTCACTAGCCTTAAACTATCTAACTTGCAAGCCCTGTTTGCTGCATTGAGGCAGGAGTAAAAACATAAATACTACATAGTTATTTCATTCTCAGTCTCACGCTCCTGGCAGTCCAGAGCTGTGTCATTACCCTCACTTCCCAGGTGGGGACTGGGTCCTCCCCATCGTAGCAACAGTCCTGCTTCAGGCAATGTCTGGCGCGCTGGGCAACTATGTCCCATCTGTATCCTTCTGCCACGTTGTGGGTGGGGTCAGCTGGATCCAGGATGATGGGCCTGCAACACAGGAAGAGGGTGATCAGGCTCCTTGTTTGGAAGCCGGAAGGAAGCCTTCTCCAGAGTCTTCATTTCAAGCCACTGAGCATCCGCTACATTCAGAGTCCCGGGTTGTGAGTGCTGGAGGGCGGAAAGCAATAGCAGAATGGAATGGAGATGATTCTTTTTCCAGGAAATTCTCTTGGGAAGAATAGGGGTCTGCAAGACATTTTGGGGGTGGGACCCCAAAAGCTATGCTGGTCAGGGGACCCAGAACTGGATGCTCTGGATTCTGTGTTTGTTCCTCCCAACATCCCTGGACCATTCCTGCCTGGAAGAGTCTGGCAGCAGTGCCAGGCTGTCTCCAGGCTGGGGGCCAACATGCAGGGCCTGTGTGCACTGATCAGACTGGCTCCTTTGGGGGTTTGCACCAGGGATGATGGAAGTCCCTCACCAACAGGCAGTAGGAGAGCTGCGGGACAGGTGGGCGAGAGAAGCAGAGCATTGAGGGGAGAGGGCACCTGGGCCACGAGAGCGTGAGAAGGCGTCTACAGGCTTGTCTAGGCCCCAGCAGTTTCCAACCTCAAGTTTCTTGGCATCCTTGCTAGTATCCTCTTTTCATAAGGAAACTGGATTTTTCTTCTGTGTAAAATAGCACCCAAAACTCACGTAAGGGGCCATAGACATTCTGGTGACACTGATCATACTGACCTGGAGCTTCCAATATAAAAATGGCTTCTGCTGCTGGGTCCCCCCAGGAGCAGATCCCAAGATAAGGATCTTGGAGTGCAAGTAATTTATTTGGAAGGAGTTGCCAGGAAGCACCAATTAGGGAGTGGGAGAGTAAGATGGGGAAGGGAAAGAAGCCAATAAAGCAGCTGTGTTATGGTTACCACTGTGGGCAACTGGAGATTACTCTGACAGGGGGGACTCTGGGAAACAGTAGAGGCCACGTGATCCAGAGAGACTTCTTCCATCAGAGATGTGAGGGAGCTGGGGAATTTAGCCAACAACTGCCACCAACCATTGGGTAAGCTGCTTTCAGAGCGGGAGGAAAACCCTCAGCCAAGGGCTGCAGGCACCAACAACTGAAGACTGAGCCAGACTTCACAGAGTTGGTGAAGGCCCAGGGGATGTGGACAGGGTGCAATAATTTGAGCATCAATCTGATATCTCCCAGAGGTTAGATACCGTAGGCCCTTTATATATGCTTTCCTAGCGGCCAAATATTATATTTTATGGGCAAGGCACAGGGGCTCACAAAGTGGGGAAAATGGCAGAGCTGGGCAACAACTTGGGTTTCCACAATCCTTTCCACTTTCTTTTTTTCTTTCTTTTTTTTAAATTTATTTTTATTTTTAAACAATATTTACTTCCCTCCACCCTTTCCACTTTCTTATGCTCAGACCATTTCAAAAGCACTGAAATGATCTGAGGGCAAAGAATGGGGTAAGGTGAGTTGCAGCTTAAAAAACAAGGATAAGCTACTGGGTCTCTATCTGAAGGACATGAAAACATTAATTCAAAAAGATATATATGCTTCATATGTTTGTTGCAGCACTAGTCCCAATAGCCAAGATACGGAAACAACCCGAGTGCCCGATGATGGATGCGTGGATAAAGATGTGGTGTATATACACAATGGAATACTACCCAGCCATAAAAAAGGTTGAAACCTTGCCAGTTGCAACAACTTGAATGGGCCTTGATGGGATTAGGCTAAGGAGAAATAAATCAGAAGGAAAAAGACAACATTATATGATTTCACTTACTTGTGGGAGATATAGAAAGAAACACAATCAAGCAAACAAAACAAAACAAACAAATCCAAATCCAAACCCTAGACTCTCACACCGAAATGGTAGTTACAAGTGGGGAAGAAGTGCAGAAGCAATAATTTGGTGGTGAAGGATGACCTGACATTTGGTAGGTGGGGAGGTGTGAAATATACATATACGGTCGCTAAGGTGGGAAACTGTCCACCTAAAGCCTATACAGTGATGTAAATCAACCTTACCTCAATAAAAAGAAAAAAATTGCTATAAAAGATCAAATGATTCACAGAACTTTCCAGGTCCTCACTTAAATGTGTATGCATCGTATGTAAATTATACTTTAATGAGGTTGATTTAAAAAAAAGAAAAAGCATAGATACGCCTAATAGCTCAAGGCCCCTGGCAATTTTAAAGGTGCTGACTTGAGGAGTCAGCTATGTGAGCATAAGATCTTGGGTGCAGTTTTTTACTTAATAATGTGTAATACCACCTTTTTCCTTAATACTTTTTTCTCTGTGGGAAAGCTGGCTCAGTACCTCTCTTTTTTGAGCTGATTTCTGACGAAGTCGCTGATGCGTGTGTTCTGGAGCTGGAACGTGTAGAACTTGGTCCAATAGATGCATAGGTACTGGTATTCCTTCAGCAGCAGCATCACAGTGGCAAAGCCCTCATCCAGCTCGAAATTCACATTCTCCTGTGTACCTATTTCCCAGGCATAGATGGTCAGGAGCTCCAGGGCATAGAGAGGGGGCAGCTCCACCCATGGAGACTTGGCTCGCACATACTGTTGCAAGAGAAGGAGAGAGAGAATCCCCAATATGCCATGTGAGGACACTGGCCCAGAAAGTGGGAAACGCATGTTCTTGTCTCAGCTCTGCCACCTGCTGCTGTGCTATCTTGGCCAAGTCACCCTCGCTCTCAGCTCCTTAATGGGGTTGCCCATCTCCCAATTAAAGGGCTGGCTTAGTCCACTGATTCTTATGTTCGAGGTAACTCCTGGAATGGAATTCTGAAGAGGTGTCCCAAGTTATGAGCACATTGGGCTCTGCCTTTGGTATCCCAGCCCAAGCAGCTCCATTTTAGCTTGTTGTAAAGTCCTGGGCTTCAGAGAAAGGATTCTTCCTAATGAAAAGCTACCTCGCTAAAGGGAGGGGGTGGGGAGAGGGAACTCTGGGACTAGGTAATAGCTGGGATTCTGCGGTGAACAGAGAGATAACATGGGGGTTATCTCTCTAGCAGTGGTTGAAAAAAAGCCCTCTCTGGTGTTGGGTGTAAGGGCAGGAACAGCGGTGGCCATTTTGTCATAATAAGGGAAACCAGTCTGAGGACCAAGTTGACATAATAGAAGAGAGAAAGTGAGAGAATTATTGAGAAACAGAGCCAGGGCTCTCACCAACAGAGCCTGAAACTCCCTTCCCACCTTAGGGGTTTTCACACAGGAACTGATAATTTTCTTCATAATTTAAGCCAGTTTGAATTTTTTTTTTTTCTGTTACTAGCAAAGGAAAGCACCTTAGTTCAATCCAGGCACTTGCTGTCTTAAAAACCTCTCTAGTATTCATCTAGAAAATGAAAATTTTTCTTTATTTAACATCCAGCTATTTAGTTTGTGGAAGCAAAATTAACATCTTGTCCTATGGTCATTATAAATAAGATCTATATCACCTTACAGTTAAAGGGGGACCACCCCTACCTTCACCTTGAAACAAACAAAAACAGGGTCATCTTATCTAGTTCTAGCTTAGTCCCCAAAATAAATAAAACCTTGAGCTTTTCCTAGAAGTTACTGCCTGATTCACTAACAAAAACAATTTTATCTGTGACTTTAAAATAATTTTTAACGGTGTTCAAATTGATTTAAAAATTTGTGAATTTGTTTTCATAACATTTTGTGAATTCACACCTAATTATACTGTAAATCTTGATCAATAAAGTTATAATTTTAAGAGTGAAAGCTCATTTATTTTCTCCAGTACTACTGAGGTTTTATATTCTTAAAACTAAGATGATAAATAAAATGTGGAATGCTTGTAATCATACGATGTTAATGTAAGGAAAAATGAATGCATTTGCTTTGATTTCTTCATGTTTTGGATTTCTCTGACTTTTGCAAATTCCTGTCTGAAAATATATCATGACCTTACTAGATGTTATAAGCATGTGATAAAATTATTATTTTTCCATCATCAACAGAGACTAACCATAAACCTAGTAATCTTGGTAATCATTTTTTTCTTTAACTATCTATCCTATTGTATATATAAATACAAATATCTACTATATATATTATTGGATTAAGCCTTTTCTTCTGCAGTCTGATTCCCTTGCAACTTCCCTTGCAAGTTCTTATTTAATAAATGATTTTTATCTCAGTTTTTTTTTTCCCTGCAGTTGAAGATTCCTCTGAGATTGAACTTATTTCCAAAACTGACTAAACTGTGTCACCTGAGAAGTGTACCCAGGGACTGTTTATACTCAAACATGCCTCGTGTTCAAGCTGGAGGATGATTCTTCTCCTCTCTTAAGTGGCAATAGCTTTTACTCTTGCTCATGTGGTCTCTCTCTTCCAGCTCTATTTCTATTTCTGATTCTGGATTAGAACTGATCTTGAGTAAGAGGAGAAAAAAAAAAAAAAGACAAAACTACCAGGCAAACTATAGATCTGAGACAAACAGCAGGGGAGGGCGAGGGAGGGGGTCAAAACATAGGGGGAACAGCACAAGGGACTATGGTGATAGTATTAAAAAAAGAAAAAATTCTTTTCCTGATAAATGTGTTAGCTAACAATGTTTATGCATGCGTAGCCATGGAGTATTAGCTCTGGAATGAGGCAGAGTTTATTGAGTTGGATCAATTTGTTCACAACATATTTCTCAAATTTCTTGATGTTTCTGGATATTGTAATTTCAAGGTCATATATTTTGTAAAACTAGAATTAGAAACTGGGCCCTTACTTCTTTCCCCATAATATTAATTACAGCAGGGCAGTCCCATAAGACATACTCTGTGCATCAAGAAATAAAAGTAAGATTTCAGGTTCAAAAAAAAAACCTGATCTTGGTGAAGTCAGTTTCTGGCTTTTGTTCATATTTGTATGGGCTCACTTTTGTTCCTGTGGATAACAACAACCTGTGAATCTGGTTTTATGATTGAACCATCTGGTCGTCCCTACTGGGAGACAGATGATAGGAAGTTATTCTCTGCTGGGTGATATTCGATAGGAATTTGAATGTATGTATTTCCTCTCATGCTTTTGGTTTGTTTGTCTTAAGAATTCTCCTATCTCCTGGGAGCCTCACTACTATTGTCATGCACACCCTGATGCATTTAAATCACTCAGAAATGTGTGTGTGCCTGTGAGTGTGCACAAGACTTGGGATATTAGCTTTATGAGATTAGGAGCTGATTGTCTGGTGGGGCTTTCTTATGCTGTTTGTTTTTAACACATAATTAAAGTAGGAAAGCCAAAGCTACTAGGTCATTTTGTCTTTATGTAAGGAAATGTAAAAAGTATTTTACAAAAGAATGGTCTGGCTACAATACAATCTATCTGCAGACTGATGTCTTTCTCCCCACTCCATGATAGAAAGTGCGGGGAATGTATTGGGAATAAATTCACAGAGAAAGGCTCATACCCTGCTCCCCGGCCACCAGAGGAGGGTCCCACAGGGCGCGCAGACCTCTCCTGCCGTGCCCGCTGCTCCCCTCAGCAGTGGACTTCGGTCCTTCTGCCTACTCTGCTCCCCGCTCTGGCTCTGGTGAATTCTCTCACCCTCCTGCGCTTCTGACTGTACCCAGTGCTTGTATAAATAAATGAATTAAAAAAAAAAATCTTAAAAAAAAATCCTACCATACATTATAATTAACAAATAACCAGAATAACAAAGATAATTATTCTGTAAGAACAATGGCCTTAAAATAAAATGAACATAAACTGACCTTGCTTACAAACTTTTTAGAGTGATAGTGACTATTCAAAATGTCTGTTTTACATGACTGTGGTATTTATATAAGCTCAATGAAAAATTTGTCTGTCTTTCTAAGATAGATGGATAAATTAATTTATCAATAAATCAATAATAAATTTATAAGTAAATTTATATTCATGCCAGAAATTTCACTCATATAAGTATGCTTAGCCCACGATTAAGAATCAGGACATGGGCCTCTGTGGCACAGGGGTTAAATCTCAGTGCTATCAAGCTATTGCCAGCTACTGTGGCTTCTCCCCTCAGCAGAATGGGCCAATATAATGTTCTGTGGAAATAACAAATAAATGCGATTGTACAAGGAAAAAAAGACGTTGTAGCCTGAAACCAAGCAACCCAGCAACCTAGCAACCTAGCAACCAAGCCATCTAGCAACCAGACAGACATCAAGCCAAGCAGGCAAGCACATGAACCATTCTGTTTAGTTCTAGTTCTCCGAATCCACAAAACCTGGGCACGCTTCCTGTGACTGACTCATCAATAAAAACAACGTCATCTTTAGCTTTGGCGTTGCTGTGGTATGAAGATAGGTCCCAACTCTGGCTGGTGTGATGGCCATGTAAGGAAATTGTTGCTTTCCTACCATAAGCAGAGTGTAAATTTACTAACTTCGGTCAGAAAATGACAGTCTGCTTTCTTCTTTTCTCACTGAGCCAGTTAAAAAAAAATTGACCTATTTATTTTCTAAGAAAACATTTTTTCCCTGCTAATTTTTGTGTTTGTTTCTGAGTCTGCTTTCCTCAGTTTATTTATTTATTTATTTATTTATTTATTTATTTATTTATTTATTTTTAAAGGTTTATTTATTTATTTATACAAGCACTGGGTACAGTCAGAAGCACGGGAGGGTGAGAGAATTCACCAGAGCCAGAGCGGGGAGCAGAACAGGCAGACTGACGAAATACATTGCTGAGGGGAGCAGCGGGCACGGCAGGAGAGGTCTGCGCGCCATGTGGGACCCTCGCCGGCAGCCGGGGATCGCGAACCGGCACTGCAGAGCCTGCGGGCAGCTTCGCAACCCAGCGCTCAACCGCTGTGCCACTGGGGGAGGCCCTGCTTTCCTCAGTTTAGATGACTCTGGATCATCTGGATATTTTGAAATACACTCAGCACTATTGCAAAAGTCACATGTGAAATCTAAACAGTGACTACCACATATATCCATGTATCCACTCGGTAAGCGTCATGGTACTCAGGAACTCGGCCATTTGGAGGGGAAATTGGTGTGGGTAGAATTTAATGAATTTCTCCTTCTGTTTGTTCTTAACCAGCTGGGATTAAGTCAGGGCACCCTGGTAACTGACATTACTGGGCTGTCACTGGAGCATTTTAAGTCCTTGTTGACTGAACTACTGTAAGTTCTTTATTTTCCTCTCCTCCTCCTCCAGCCCTCTCTGTCTCCATGTCTTCATTGTTTCACTTGACAGTTCAAAAGGCAGCGGGTCCCTTCTCTTCCCTCCCACTTGCCCTGGAAGCAGTTTCCTGAGATGGCAAATCTGCTCCTGTCTCTCCGCCCCCTCCTGTCCCCTCCTTCCCTGCTGGCTGTCCTGGCAGCCCCCTTACCTGCAGATACCAGTGTTTCACCAGTCTCAGGAGGCTTTTCAACTTGGTTGGCCGATGTTTCACGAAGTTTCTCTGCAGCTCGCTGAAGGATGGGGAGAAGCTGCCAGGGTAGCCCTCGGCCTCTATCAGATCGTTGTAGATCTCAGGATGCAGCTGCGAGTTGGGAACAGAAGGCCCTGGGGAGGGAGAGGGAGGCACTGAGGAAGCGCCAGGTGGGGTGTACCTGGGGAGAGCCTGCTAAGTCCTGGGAGTGTCTCTCTGGGGAAACCTGAGACCTCAGAGTGGAAAGGGCCAGAGGTTTGCCTGGCTCTTTGTCCTGGACAACCCAAATTTTTTTCTTTCCTTTCCTCAGGCCTCCCAAGGACTCTTGTCTTCTCTGGTTTCCCTTAATCTTCTGGGTCTCTTTCTCGCTGTTTATCGAGCCTCCCAACACCTATAAGGGAGACCAAGTTCCAGAAGAGAAAGCTGGGCTCAAAGAGCTCGTTTACAGAGGGGTGTGTTCTGTGGCACCTCATGAAAGCATCCAGACACTCTGTCGCTCAGGTGGGGACCCATGACACCTCTGCAGAGTGACTCTGGCAGCCTTCTGGTTAATAGGGGCCGGCACACAAGATGAAAGCTCTGATGTTGGTGCTGTGGCCTATACGGTTAACAGCACAGGCCAAGAACTCTTCACCTGAGGATAAATTAGAAGCAGCTCTTGGTCCGTGGCTGATGGGGATTTATTTGGTGGGTAAACTTCCAACATCCCCCTGGGATATGGCTGAGCCCCACTGCTCCCACAGGTGGCTTGCTCTGTGCCCACCTGGCAATGCTCCTTCCCTGCCCGGCTCTCTCCACTTTCTTACCCGTGTTTCCTGGGACTGCTTGTCTTTAAACCCTTGTCTCGGGGTTTGTATCTGGGAAAACCCCAGACAGGACCCCACACCTGGAGGAAGTGTTAGGGAGGCACCCTTGGTTGTTCTTCCAACTCCTTCCTCTCCCTGTGTCTCACCTCCCCCTGACTGTCCTCCTGAGAAGGCTCTTCCCCAGCAGGCTTTCTGTGGTCACCCAGTTCCTTTCCTGTGGCCTTTACCACCATTTGCAATCATCTATCTGCAAGATTCTTTGATAAAACTGTTTCCCAAGCTGACTGACAGAGTTGGGTCAGTGGATGGGGAGTTGAGGAGGGAAGGGCGGGAGTGAGTGGGGTGGGCATCCCTCCCTTACCCAGGGCCCTGTAGGCAGGCATGATGGTGACTGTGATGGGCTCTGCCATCCTCCAGTTCTGGATGGTGCAGACGAGGGCTCCCTGGTCCACCCTCACATTCTGGAGCCCGAGGTCCTTCAGGTCTTGGCAGCGCCAGGCCTCCCTCCGTAGCAGGTGCAGAGCGGCTTGGCTAAGATTGGCCTGATCCTGGAAACTTCGGAAGCAGCTCAGGAAGGCCACCAGTTCCACCTCTGCCACGTCCTTGAGCGCCGTGCCGTTCCCGAAGGAGCCCACCTGCCCAACACAGAGGCGGTCACCCACAGGCCGCTGCTGGGGCCAGGCGCTCCTGAGTCCCCAGCCTCCCCACACGGCGGGTCCCCATTCATGCCCACTGCCCTCTCCATGGGTGAGCAGACTGAGACATCAAGAGAATGAGCCACTCATCTGCGCCACACAGGATGGCACGTGGCAGAGCTGGGGCTGGAACCCAGCCTGCCTGATGCTGGGGCTCAGGCTTCTTAGCCAGCACCCAGCGCAGCTTCTGAGAGCGCTCTGCCCAGTAATACCAATCCCAAAGAGGCCATGTCTACCCCTGGGGTTGGAGAGAGAGAGAGAGAGAGAGAGAGAGAGAGAGAGAGAGAGAGTATGTGTATGTAGTGTGTGAGTATTCTGAGTAGTTTTCTGACATTAAAAAGGGGGCAGCAGGGGCCTCCCCTGGCGCAGCGGTTGAGCACTGGGCTGCGAAGCTGCCCGCAGCCTCTGCAGTGCCAGTTCCATCCTGGGCCACAGCGAGGGTCCCACATGGCGCGCAGACCTCTCCTGCCGCCCGCTGCTCCCCTCAGCAGTGTACTTTGGTCCTTCTGCCTGCTCTGCTCCCCGCTCTGTCTCTGTTGAATTCTCTCACCCTCCCGCGCTTCTGACTGTACCCAGTGCATGTATAAATAAATAAATAAATAAATATTAAAAAAAGGGGGGGGGCAGCAGGATTGCTGGTGGGTAAGAGCCATGGCTCTGTAACTGGGCATCTGACTTGGATCTTCCTCCCACCCTTGTTCCTTAGCTGCATGATCATTCTGGATCTTAGTTCTTTATCTATTAAATGAGAGTCGTGTTGGTGCGTGAGTCATCGGACTGGGCTCCAGTGAGTTAGTGTGGGTGAAGTTTGCATGGCGCCTGCCACAAGGAAGTTGCTGGCATTTTCTTCCTCTTTATCTAGTTGACCAAATGCGCCTCTGCGCTGCTTGGCATTCAGTTTCCTCCTCTGAAAGGAAGAAGCCTGAGCTGAAACTTCTAAAGGGCATTTTTGATGTCCTGGCTGCCCTCCAGTCCTGACTGCCTCTGGTGGACAGAGCCTGGCAACTCTGCCCTCCCTCTTTTTTTTTTTTTATTTAAAATTTATTTATTCATACATACAAGAACCAGGATACAGGAGGGTGAGAGGATTCACCAGAGACAGAGTGGGGAACAGAACAGGCAGACTGACTGAAATACACTGCTGAGGGCAGCAGCGGGTGAGACAGGAGAGGTCTGCCGTGCCATGTGGGTTTCTCTGAGTTTCTCACCGGCCAGCTGGGATCGAACCTGTGCTGCAGAGGCTGCAGACAGGTTCACAGCACTGAGCTCAAACGCCTGTGCCATCAGGTGGTTTGTCACTCTGTTATAGGACAGGGAGAGGGGCAGCCCAAACCCCGCAAACCTGCCTATTCTAAATGGGTTCTGCCATCCGCCGCATCAACACAAAACACATGAGACTAATGGGAAGGATCTTTAATAAAACTAGGAAACAATACAGGTAAGGCAAAGAGTCTAGTTTCTAAATGAAGCACCCAAAGTTACCTGTCCCCTCGTGGGTAAAAGTCCATCCATATGGGATCGGCCCAGAACAAGGCCCCAAAGCCTGCTACAAGTCTAAAGCATCTTCCAGTGGGGACCCACAGAAAAGGGTCACAAACAACCGGACAAGCCCGGAAGGAAAAGAGCAAAATCAACATCAAGATAAAAGCTGCCATTGTCACCTCTCCACAGGTCTCACCCACATCTGTGTCACCCAGTCCACGACCAAAAGACAAGCGCAGTTTCTTTACGTGTCTCTAGGCTCCATGCGCCTCCTCCAGGTCTCCTGGCTCCATCCTGCTTCCTTCTTAGTCTCTTCTCCAGCTTCTCCCCTTCCTGCTCAGCTCCACCCTCCCTTGGGTGGGGCAGGGAACCTCCCCCTTTCCTGGGGACCACCCTGTTGCAACTCCTGCAGGGAGTCAGCCCCCGGGTCAGCTGCTTCTCCTGGCAAGTGGGGTCATTGCTCACAATAGAATCCTGTCGTCTCAGGTTGAACACTCTTGTGTCTTTTAATTTTCACATCCGCTGATGAAGTGGGCACTGTGAGAATTAGCCCTGATGTACGGACAAGAAAGCTGAGGCAGCAGGGGTTAACCAGGCTGCTGTGGACTCAGAGCCAAGAGTCATAGTCAAACTGAGGGTCAGATGACATGGGTTCCTCCACTTCCTCTGCCTTATGACCCGAGTCTATGAGCCAGGCCGTGCTTCTGGGGACTCTGCCATCTTCTTTTGCCTTTGTTTCCCATTCTCTTTCCCCAACATCCTTCCCTATGTGAGAGGGCCAGGGAATGGGACACTGTGTGTGGATGAAAGGCACATTCCCCCCGAAGGCTGTGCCTTAACTGCCTTTCCCAGTGGTGAGACCCAAACGGAGAGGAAAGAACATTCTAGAATCAACCTCATAACTTGCTTCAGTTCAAACCTCTTTAAACCCAATTCAATTGCAAGGACAAGCATTCACTCATGTGTGAAAGGTCCATGCAGGGGGCCGGAATGCAGGAGTCAACCAGGAAGCCCACCTGGGGGGCAGGAATGCGGATACCTGCCTGGAGGATTCAGGCGGTGCGCCTCCCCCCTTCCCCCACGAGTCTCTTCTCAGACAAAGAACTCCTACCTGCCCCACGAACCTTTTCGCGCCCTACAAACTTTTCCCGCTGAACGAGCCCACCTGACCTCTCCTCACCCTATAAAACCCTGCTTCCCCCTGACAACGCGCGCGACTCCACTGACCCCCGCCTTGGGTCTGTGAGGTCCGCCCGGGAGCAATAAACTTTCCCTTCCCCCCAAGGAAACTTGGCCTGGCTCTTCTTTACCGCGCCGAACCTTTCAATGTGGACCAACCCAGCTCACTAGATTTTGGGGATGGGATGGGAGTAAGGTTTAGGTTTCAGATAAAGTTACTTCTCATCAGTCATTGCTCTTTGGGTATTTCCATTATTTAGTAGTCTTGAGAGGAAGTGGCTATGGTCCAAGGGCAGAAATTGAGTGTTGGATAAATACCACATCCTGTGGCCAAAACTCATTCTGTTTGTAACACCTGTCTGTCCCTAGACTTCCCCATTCTTTATTTTCAGGGTTATCGGGGGTCTGGAAGGGTCTCCTTGCCTCAGGCTGGCACCCAAGCTCAGAAGGAAGGTTCAGTAACAATTCATGATTTAAAAAAAATTTTTAACCTGTGTCATGCACTAATCTAACCTACACTGCCTCGTTTGCTTAAAGGGATACTATGTTGAGGATGAGGATGGTGTCTCAATTACAGATAAGTAGAATGAGTGTTTAAGAGAGAAGTCTAAGGTCACAACTGGCCAGGGGAGAAGTCAAGAGTCAAACTTAGGCCTTATCTAATGTTAAAACTTTTGGTTTCTCACTTCTAAATCATATAACCACAGTTTCCAGATGTTGAGAACAGGTGTCCAGATGGAATGGGAGCCTGAGGTTTCTAAATCCTTCCCTGTTGTGGCTGCCACTGGAGAGGGAACAAAGGAACTAGGCAAGTAGCTCTTGCCCTTGCTACTCATCGGCCTGTGACTTTGGAACGTCTCTTACCTTCTCTGAACCCGAATTTCCCTCATACTTAAATGAGGGCTTGGTTGAGGCAGGGTTGGATCTCAAGGACCTGTCTAGCTTTGGTGCTCTTGAATTTTGATACTGTGGCAACAGTTGGATCTTTGGCGTCAGATAGATGCTGGTTCAAATCTTAGTTCCACCATTAGCTGTGATATCGGGCAAGTCACCTCCTCTCTCTGAACATCCACTAAGAAAACTTTGTTTTATTAAATCATTTTAGAAGAAACTGCAGACGCCAAGGAACTTTGTCCCTAAATATTTTAGCATTTGTGGCCAACAGTGAACAGTATTTCCCCCCATAACTAAAAAACTCTTTCACCACCAAAACCAACCATAGTTCTCTTATTTGATCTATTTAAAGTTGTCCCAGTTGTTTCCCAACTATATTCTACTGGCGGGCTATCCACCCCAGATCTAATCAGAGATCTTACATTGCATTTGGTGGTTTTAAATCTCAAGCCTCCATTTTTTTCTCCTCTCTACAATGGGAAAGGAATAGTACCTCCCTCACAGGGTGCACAAATTAAAGCTAATATACGTGGAGGGCTTGGTTAGTGTGCCCGCAAAAGTCAACTATTATTAACTTCCTTGCCAGACTCATTCTGCTCAAGGCAGCAGTGAGGTGGGGTGCAGGCTGGTAGGTGGGGTGTTCTGAGATGTCAGCAGCATGGGCTGGAGATAATGAGACAAGAGGACCCCAGAATCTGCAGGGACATGGACCCTCAGCTGGGTTTTCCCCCCACCTCATCTGTGGATAGGAGGGAACCAGTCTTACCTTGACCACCTTCAGCACCCGCACCTGGTCCAGTCCCCGCTCCCCTTGGAAGTGGCCTTCCCTCAGGAAGTTCTCCACTGTCCACACAGCCCCCAGCACCTCTTCTTTCCACTCGCGGCAGGGCTGCAGCCATTGGGCCACAAAGGAGTTCAGCCGGGAGGCAGGGATCTCATATAGCTCCGGGGGCAGTGCCATCTCGGTCTGAAGGGTACAACTGCAGGGCAGATATAAGGCCACAGGCTCATCTGGCTCCTGATGCACACACCCCTTTTTTAAGGGGGCTCCTCTTCAGCTGACCTCCAGCATCTTATGGGATAAAGGACCAGAGCCAAGGGGAAACCAGGAGTGACTGGCTGACCTGGGGCTCCCTTTCTTGCAGATCCCTTGTCACAGCAGGGGTACTGGGGGACACTGCACTGGGGCTGGAAAACTTCGGGCCACCTTAACAGACTTGGCTTCTAGCCAAACTCTCTGCTGTCGGTTTCGATTCTCAGCTGGTAGAATTTCCCTTTTATGACGTTTGGAAACTGAAATTGGCTTGACTTCGGCTCTGGATGAGGCAACTCTCCTTATAGGTCAGAGTTGGATGGTGTGTTGATCTAATCACCCCATCCTGGAATATGAGGCTCATAAAGAGAGTGGGCTTGTGCCTCCCTCCCCAGTGGTGCAGCGGTTGAGCGCTGGGTTGCGAAGCTGCCCGCGGCCTCTGCAGCTCTGGTTCGATCCCGGCTGCTCCCCGGCCACCGGAGGAGGGTCCCACATGGCGCACAGACCTCTCCTGCCACCCGCTGCTCCCCTCAGCATTGTGCTTCGGTCCTTCTGCCTGCTCTGCTCCCCGCTCTGACTCTGGTGAATTCTCTCACCCTCCCGCACTTCTGACTGTACCCAGTGCTTGTATAAATAAATAAATAAATAAATAAATAAATAAATACATACATACATACATACATCTTCAAAAAAAAAAAAAAAAAAGAGAGAGTGGGCTTATGATTTGGGGTGAGCTGTGGGAACTCTGGAGTCCAACAGAACAGTCTTTGAATGCCAGACAGTCCTTCACCATCTGTCAACCTCTCTAACCCTCACAAATTTATGCAGAAAGTGGGTTTAATAATAATACCCACTCCATAGATGGTTGTGTGTAAACTTGAGAATGGTGAGCAGAGAAAACAGCAAAAGTGGTATTATTGTTATTTTCAACTTCTGAGTTTTTATTAACATGAGTTTTCAGTAACATGCTGATAAGCATCTTTATCAGTGAAGGTGGGAGAATGGACGGGGGGAAGAAATTCTGCTGTATTGATAATGAAGTTCCAGCTTCATCTCGTCACAAGACTCATGGTCCTTCAAAACTATGTGCCACTTCTTTGAGACAATCTGTTCCAATGTGCATCGGTTTGGGCTACAGTCAGCTTCTTAAGGGCCCCGATGGTGTCACGTGTATTGCACTTAACACGGACCTTCTTTCCATACCATCATTTCAGACCCCCAACATTCTGTCGGGAGCCGGAATGGCCTGGACCCTGCCAATGCATGACATCTTTGTCCAAGTGTGTGTTCTTAGTCCCTCATTAAACAGCTGTTGAGTGCCTGTGAGGTGCCACATATTGTGGTAAGAAAACAAAATAAGTTCCTGCACCCAGGGGTCCCCAGAGCAGTGGGGGAGATGGACAAGAAACTCTGAGTGCAGTGTGATGCATGCTAGGTAAAAAAAAAAAAAAAAAAAAAAAAGGCATAGAAACCTGGTGGAAATTTATGAAGAAGAGTTTCTTTTGGGTCACCTGTGGTATGAGTGGACACCTGCTTGAAATGAATCTTAAAAGACTGGGGCTGACAGTCCGGATAACCCTTGTGTATCCCAGTTTTGATTTAGTTGTCAAAAATGCCTTGGAATGGAGGGTAAGGATAAGAGAGGTAAGCCATAGGCCTGCATGGGTAGGGGCTGAATCTTGGAATGCTGTTGACACAGCAAATATATATTGAGCAGCTACTATGTGTCATGCAGATGCTTGGAATACAGCTGTCACTAGGCAAGGATATCTGCTTGCAGAGGGCTTCTATCAGTCATAATGAACAATATAGTGATAATACTAAGCAGAAAAATAAAGCAGGAGGGGGCCTCCCTGGTGGTGCAAGGGGTTAAGTGTCAGCACTATGAAGCAATCCGCAGCTATGAGTTTGATTCCCCAGCACGAGTTTGATCTCTGGCCAGGGAAATGACCACATGGCGCAGCAGACTTCTCCTGTCTTGCCCACTGCTCCCCTCAGCAGTGTATTTCAGTAGATCTGCCTGTTCTGCTCCCCACTCTGTCTCTCATGAATCCTCTCCCCCTGCCCCGTGAATCCACACCTGCAGCCCGTAACTCAGTTCTCGTATGCAGAAATAAGTAAATCTTAAAAAAAAAAAAAGAGAGAAAGAAAGCAGGAAAGAGATTAGGAGGTACTGTGGGACATGCGCGTTGTGTTGAGGTGTTCCATTTTAAATACTGTGGTTAGGGAAGGTCTGAAAAGGCATTTGAGCAAAGAGGTGAAGCAGGGAAAGACTGAATCAAGAAGGTGTCAAATGGGCCTCCCTGGTGGCGCAGTGGTTGAGCGCTGGCTTGCGAGGCTGCCCGCAGCCTCTGCAGCGCTGGTTCCATCCCTGGCTGCTCCCCGGCCACCAGAGGAGGGTCCCACATGGCGCGCAGACCTCTCCTGCCGCCCGCTGCTCCCCTCAGCAGTGTACTTCGGTCCTTCTACCTGCTCTGCTCCCTGCTCTGGCTCTGGTGAATTCTCTCACCCTCCCGCACTTCTGACTGTACCCAGTGCTTGTATAAATAAATAGATAAATAAATCTTAAAAAAAAAAAAAAAAGAATGTGTCAAAGGGAAAAGGATCATTCATGACAGAAGGAACAGGAAGTCCAAAGGTCCTGTGGCAGCAAAGCCTGGTGTGTATGAGGAAGAGTGGTGACTGGATGGAATGATCAAGGTGGACAAGAAAGGGGATGAGGCTTGAGCGGTGAAAGGGGTTTGAGGGTGGTGTTGGTGCTTGAAGATTACTGAGACTTTGCCTTAACGCGATTGAGATGAGGGGACCTTGGAGACTTTCAAGCAGGGGAGGGATATGGTTTGATTTTCTTTTTATCTTTTTTTTTAATTGATGTCAATTACATTTATTTATTTACTTTTTAAATTTTAAACCATGAGTTTTTTATTTTTATTTTTTAAAGATTTATTTATTTATTTATACAAGCACTGGGTACAGTCAGAAGCGCGGGAGGGTGAGAGAATTCACCAGAGCCAGAGCGGGGAGCAGAGCAGGCAGAAGGACCGAAGCACAATGCTGAGGGGAGCAGCGGGTGGCAGGAGAGGTCTGCGCGCCATGTGGGACCCTCCTCCGGTGGCCGGGGAGCAGCCGGGGATCGAACCGGCGCTGCAGAGGCTGTGGGCAGCTTCGCAACCCAGCGCTCAACCACTGCGCCACGGGGAGGCCCTCTTTTTATCTTTTTTGACTTAGTCATTTACTTTAATATTCAAAACACTTTTTTATTAAACTTTTAAATTATCTTACATTGTTGTTCATTTTTGTATAATGTTTGATTTCTCCCCCAGGTGTATTTCCCACAAATCTCCCACCACCACCTCACCCAGTGAACCAACCTTGTGCTCTTCCCTCCTCTATTTGACCCTTCTCCCTCTCCCTCCCCTCCGAATAACTCAGATTTGTAGTTTGCAAGTTTTATCTTTCTTTTTCAACCCTTTGTTCAGTTTCTCTATAATTCTCCTATAAGTGAAACCATCTGATATTTTTCTTTTTTCTTCTGACTTATTTCCTGAACAGGATCACATGGTTGCAGGGCTGGGGTGGGAAGATTAGATTAAAGCAGAGGGTGAGGATGGAGGTGAGAGGGGAAGCAGGAGTTCAGTTAAGAAGCTCCTGCAATAGTGGAGGGAGAGAGGTGGCAGCTTGGATCACATGGCGCAGAGAAGGTAAGGAGTAGTCTGATTTATTTCTTTTATTATGGGAAATTTCAATCATAACAAAAGTAGAATAATATAATGAACTTCCACACACCATCTTCCAGCTTCAATAATTATCAGCCTGTAGGCAATCTTGTTTCAGTTATACCCTCTCACATCGCTTCCCTCCTGTATTATTGTGAGGACAGGGAAGGAGAGGAGGCGCCTTCAATCGCCAAGCTCCAGCTCACTGATCATCCAGCGTGATGCCCTCCCAACCACTTCCTCCAACAAGTGGTCACTGATACCATGGGGAAGGATGACTAATGCCAACATTTAAATGATGGGCAGAGAAAGTGAAATTTGGAATACTGGATGGAATGGCCACATCGGAGGGGACAAAGCCAGAGAACTTAAACATGTGGTCCAGAAGTTAGTGCTTCTCATAAGTTATGAAATATAGTTCTGAGAAGTACTCAGGAAGTCCCTGGTGACTGGAGGGGGCTGTTTCAGGGGAGAACTGAGAGTTGAAGGCAGATTAAGGAGAGTCAGAGGAGTCAGAGGAACAAACACCAAGAGTGTGGATAACCCTTTGAGGAAGTTTATCATGACAGGCGAAGGGGGAGAAGACAGGTTATGAGCTAGAGCAGATAGATAGTAGGGTGCAGAGTGCTGCTTGTCTTAAATATCATTCCGAAAAGCCCCCTCAATCACTACACATTTCAATTTAAACCTCCAAACTGGCTCACTCTAAATGGAAAGCATGACATCTTTTATTACCTAAACTTATGTATTTATGTATTTCCAATGCTTGGTAGTGGCTAGTCCTTAAATATTGTAGTAGTTTAAAGAGCAGAGGCCATTTCATACCTAAGTCAACAAGAAAGTAAGACTTGCCAAACATTTGCCAGAGGTTTATGACGGCAGGTAATTAACTCCCGGGGCATGTAGAATTTATTCAAACAACAAACATTCAGACCTTATATATCTGTCTTTATTCAGCTTCATGAAATATCTCAAGAGTTGAACAGCTTTCAATTAGTTGATTGGTAAGACTGTGGATGGCATTTGAGAATTTTACAAGGGAACTTGGAGTGAGTAATGGGCTGTCTTTATGGTTTGTCAAAATGCCACCCAGTTGGGTTTGTTTCTATGGGCCAGACAAGAGCCAGTGCGTAGGAAGGGAGTGCTCCAGGCTTGGGGCAGGAGGAAGAGATGTGAAGTTGGGTGTTGTCTTAGCTTGGGTTCCTCCAAGAGCAGAGCCTGAGACTAGGGTTTCCATGAGGGTGGTTTGTTTGGGAAATGATCCCACGGGATAGGTGTGGGGGTACCCCCTTGAGAAGGAGGGAAAACCAATCTAAAAACTATTATTAAATTGATTACTGTGGGAAACTGGGGTTCAATCTCACTTGGGACCCCCTGAGATGTAGCGTAGAATATGCCTTAGAAGTACCCACCTGAGAGGTGGAGGAGGGGTGCCTACATTCACTGGTGCCTGTCCCCCCAGTGACTCCCCATCAGTCAAGGGTTTCCCTGTGGGATGTTAATGCCCTTGAATTTCCAGGCTTGTTCATGCATCATAATGGCTGCATGGGTGCCCACGGCAGAGAAGACCCCGTCTCCATTTCCCCTCCCATGCAGAGAGACATTATCTTAGAAAATCAAAAATAACGTCTTTAAAAATTTTCCCATCTCTTGTGTGCACATCCCTCTGTGATGCTGAATTTGCAGTTCCCTCCATCAAGAGGCACAGCCTATTTCTCCACTCTTTGAAGCAGGGCTTGGGCACGTGGCTAATGTGACATTAATGAGCATAATGCACGTAAAGCCTTAAAAAATACTTGTCTGTTGGGGCTTGTCTTATTTCTCGCTATTTGCAGTGCCCAGTGACTGTGAATGGGCTCAGACCAGCCTGTTGGATAATGAAAACCACATGGTAAAGGCATTTCTAATTTTCGAACTTCCATCCACGTGAGGGTGTTGTGGACTTCCAGCTTCGGGGAGGCCAGAACAAACCAGAAAATCTGCTCAACCAATTCAGAGAACCAAGCACAAATAAAGGTGTGCTTTGGGATGGTTTGTTATGTGGTGTGAACTAACTGATGTGCCTTGTAGAGTCACTTGAATTCCAGGATCCAGCTGTGCCGGATGTTAGTTATCCCTAGACTCTTAGGGGTTGTTGTGGTCTACTTATTTTTACTTCATTTTTTTAAAGATTTATTTATTTATGCATACAAGGAATTGGGGCACAGGCCAGAGGTGTGGGGGGTGAGAGGATTCACTAGAGACAGAGTGGGGAGCAGAACGGGCAGATCTACTGAAATACACTGCTGAGGGGAGCAGCGGGCAAGACAGGAGAGGTCTGCTGCACCATGTGGGTCGGCTTCCTGGCCGGGGATCGAACTCCTGCTGCAGAGGCTGTGGATAGCTTCACAGTGCTGTGCTTAACCCCTTGCGCCACCAGGGAGGCCCGCTTCAACTTAATTTGAATAGGGTCTCCATCACTTGAGATGAAAAGGCCCTTGATGATTCAAGGTTAAAATGTGTGTTCTTAGTTATGCCTCAGAAAAGTGGAGTGGTGTGGGGAGAAAGGAGTGGGATGTGGGGTGTAGCCGTTCACATTGGACCTCTCCTGCCTCCATGGGCATTCGTGGGGACTAGCGGTCTCCCTTAATGAACATCATGATGGTGTCACAGTCCTTGATCTGCAGGTCGGAAAGGGTGCTGCTATTCCACACCTTCCGATCTGGGAGCTTCAGGGTCTGGCTGTTGGCGAGAGGCCCTCCAGCCTCCTCAATCTTATATTTCAAGTCACGGATGGTGTCATCAGGCTCAACGGCGTAAGATTTGCTGCGGCCACTGGCCTCCTTCACAAAGACCTGGATCTCCGGAGGGAAGGTCTCTAGCATCCAGACGCGCACCTTGGAGAAGATCCCGTAATCTGCCAGGGTCTTCCGGCTGCTCAGCAGCTGCCGCTCCTCCCCACGCTCCTGGAAGGAGAGACGCTGCCTCCCACTGCAATAATATTTCTTCTTGAGCTCCGCTTTCATCTTCCAGATGGGCTGGTAAGGGTTCACCGAGAGGGTGTGGGCTTTCTCCCCTCTCTGTCTCACTGTCACCAGCACATCCCTGGCTGGCTGCAAGGGAGGAATAGATAATACAAGGGTAGCTGGTGGCCATGGCAGTCTGTGGTTTCTGTCTCCTTCCCCTTCTGGCTACTGACAATATAATTTATTGCCTACTAAGACACTTTTAGAAGTGGAAAGAGCTGTTAGGAATAATGTTCTCAGCCAACAGGCATAAACCAGGACTGTCCCAGGCAAAGTAGAATGTTCGATGATCCTAGACTTTCCGGGGCCTTAAGTCATCTTGTTATAAGGCAGCCCCAATATTGAATGGGTTGGACATCCTTTTCCCCCTAACAATCTTTGTCCTCTGACTCACCTCAACCAGAGGAATGACTAGCAGTAGTTTTCCAAATAACCACACCTCCTATCTGGACTGAGTTTCCATTCCTCAGATGGAGATAACATTAGCCTGTACTCCATAGGTACATCATGGGGCTGTCGTGAGGTTAGGTGATTTAATGTATGTCAGGCACTGGAATATATAGTCAAGGATATTTACTGTAATAGTGAAATCTGAAACATCCTAAAAACATATCAGAGGGGTACTTAAGTAAGTTAAGGGACTTTCATTCACTGGGTGATATTTTCAGTGATACAATGGTGATCTTTTTGGTGATCTTTCAGTGATATAGTGATATAGATTGAAAAGATTGATTAGATCCAGGATGACTCTATGTCCCTTATCCAGGGCAGCCCTGGTACATGCCCCTTGTCCTGGCATAATTAACAACACCCCATTTCATGCTCCAAAGTATCCCTGGTTCAGACCTAATGTTCCATGTTATGCCTTTTAGGTCTATGTGTGTGGATATGGAATTGTCTTTCAGATCATTTGATTGAGTCATCGAATAACCTGATCATTTAAGCAAATAAAAGTAAAAGCTCAAAAGATAGGATGTCAGACCCAGGCATGCACTTTTGTGCAAGGGGAACACCCATGGAAGAAGGTGTGATAAAGTGATAAGTGGGGGTTGGGCAGGGAACGGTACTGGGAGAACGGGGGTCAGGATGAGAGGAAGACAGTTGCTTATGAACCCTTTCCAATAGTTTGGTTTTGAATGTGTGTTGCCTTTTTACAAGACATGAAATACTAACAACAACGCTGCTGCTGATGAGGACGATGACAGGGGGACGGTTCTTGGCAAGAGCTGGAGGACTATTCCCTGGATCTTGTCTCCTGGGAGACCCCGGTCAACCCACTGGACATTCCACACAATGGGATGGCTGGGTGACAGGTCCCTTGGATGTGTTACGTATTTGGTCCAGTGGTGGCTGGTTTGCCTATGAGATGAAACTCAGAGTTTTTCCTACAGGATATGAAATGTGGGACGGGCTACAAGATTTCTCTGGGAGTAGCAGGTTGGGGAAATTAGAGCAGATCAAGCAGAGTCCTGATCTTCGAACCCTGCATTGAGACCCAGGAATGCTGAGATTGTGCTGGACGCGCCATGTGGAGGGAGGGGGCCTGGGCAGCCAAGATTGCTGCCTACAGTAGCATCTTTCCTATGTTCCTCATTTGTGGATTTTGGGGATGTATTTAGTCATGTGTTGTAATGAAATACCGAAGGGGATGTATTTTGAGAAATACATTGTTGGGCGATGTCATCATTGAGTAAGCATCATCGAGTGTCATTACAGGACCCAAGGTGGTGTAGCTGACTACACACCTAGGTGGGGGACCACTGTCTACTGTCTGTCCTTGACCACAGCATCATTAAGCAACGTGTGAATGTAGGCAGTCTCTTCTTGCTTGAACAACAAGAAGTTGAGCTTTCAACAACCCATAAAATCTTACCTCTCCAGGATGTATGTAGGTTAGTAAATTCTTCGACTATATCCTTCAAATAGCTACTGAGCAGGGCAGACATGGTCTGCCCATTTTACAGATGAAATAACTGAGGCTCAGACACTTAAACCACACAACTGGTTGGCTGGAACGTCTCCATGGAGGTGTTGCCTGTTCTGGGGACTGACAAGTGATGTGACAGAAGTTGGGGAGATTCATGTGGGGCTGAAGTGAGGAGATCACCAAGTCGTTGGTGCGGGTGGGTTGTACCTGTACGTGCCAGCCTTCGGTGGGGTCTTCAGTTCTGCAACAGGCCTGCTTCAGGCAGTGAGCAGCCTCCTTGGCCACCAGGTCCCATCCTCTTGTTTTGCCCAGGTTGTTGGTGGGATCAGCTGGGTCCAGTATAACGGGCCTGGGAGCGAGAAGGACAGTGAATTTCCATTGCGCTCAAGACACTGGCCTCTGTCACTCAAGTCTGTGGGATTGTACAGGTCTCTCTGTAGGGAGGTCTCCCCAAAAACTGAATCTCTGGGTTCAAGATTGAAGACAAAGTAGATGTCAGCTCAGTCAGAGTGAATCTCAGAGATTTTGCTGGAATGCTAGGGCAGACATGCCCTCCCTCTTGCACTAGAAGGTATGAGTTCAGTTGAGAATCCTGGAACTGGTGCAGCCATGAAGGAATTAGCCTGAATTCGATAGTAAAACTGGGAAGGGCAGAGCTGAGTCTCTCACAGAATAGTAACCTGATGACATAACAAACACCTGGATCATGCTATACCTGAAACTTCACTTATTTTCAGCCTTTTCAGCTACAAAAGCCAATATATTTCCTTTACTTTTAAACTTGTTTGAGTTGGATTTTCCAGTCCTTGCAGCTGAAAGTAGTGCAACCAACATACCCACCTGCTTTCTTTCAACTGTCGTTTGATAAAGGTTCTGACAACCTTATTTTGGAAATCATAGTACTTGGTCCAATATATGCAGATAGCTTCATATTCTCGGAGGAGTTTCATCACAGCTATAAATCCTTCATCCAGGTTGAAGTTCTCACTTTCACTTGTACCCCATTCCCAGGAGTAGATAGTCAGTAGCTCCATCGCATATTTTGAGGGCAGTGCTACTTTTTGATATTTAGGTTTCAAACACTGGAAAGAAGATAGATAGATGAGGCATTTGGGGGGAGAAAGAATATGAGATCATTGCTCTGGGAACTGAAATGTTTTCTGGCCACTCTGTTTTCAGGTACTATTTCATCAACTTCATTTTATATCTGGATTATGGGGCACATCCATAACATTACATGTAGACCCAGCAGCCTGGGGTCCAGATGAAATTATGTCTTGGGGTCATCAAGGTTTTAATTAAAGAGGAAGTTATGGCCTCTTGTGGATCTTCTGGGTCTTAACCCATATTACTCAGTTGGAATGGGGGAGGCAATATAATACAGTGAATATAGGGTATAATTGGAGAAAACAAAAACACACAGACTCTGAAATTATAAAACAGTGTCAGAATAAACAGAAAGGTGAAGAAGACTGGGTGATAATCTGAACTTTCCAATTCTTCCAAAATTTAGAAAGTTATTGCAATTATTTTTATGATCCACAATGCCTGAGGTCTGAAGCCTGTGGAAAACGAGGTTTGTGCACATCAGGAAGCATTTACTGGTCATCGAGCAACCTGCCATTGGAATCAGAGTCTGTAACCGGGACATGATGCCTCAGAAGTTAACAGAACACAGCTGCAACAAACAATAGAGTGCAAAACATTGTCCAGCTCACTATCGTTTACAAAGAGCTTCTGATAATCCTAATTCATCTATATGCTAATTCCCCTTATAGGAGGGGGGATACCTTCCAAGACCCCCCATGGACACCTGAAAGCTGCCGATAGTACTGAACCCTGTAGTTATAGACTATATTTTTTCTATACATACATACATACCTATGATTGTTTAATTTATAAATTAGGCTTAGTAAGAGATCAACTACAATAACTAATAATAAAATAGAATAACTATGGGGCCTCCCTGGTGGCCTAGGGTTCAAGTCTCAGTGCTATCACCTTTACAGCTTTAGTTCGATCCCCGGCCAGGGAGGTGACCCACATGGCGCAGCAGACCTCTCCTGTCTCGCCCACTGCTCCCCTCAGCAGTGTATTTCAGCAAATCTTCCTGTTCTGTTCGCCACTCTGTCTCTGGTGAATCCTCTTACTCTTGCACCTCTGGCCTACCTTCCAGTTCTTCTACTTAAAAAAAAGTGAAAGTACTAAAGATGTAAATTAAAAAAAAAATAGAGCAACTGTCATAATAGACTGTAATTGAAGTTATGCGAATGTGATCTCTTTCTCTTACTCCATTTAATATTTGCAGATCAAGGTTGACCTTGGGTAGCTGAAATCACAGAAAGGCAAGATAATGCAAACTACTGTTCTATTTAACCCAGTCCCTACCCTGAGATAGGTTGGTTCCATTTTTTTCCTCTTTGAAAAATGCTAGGATGCACCCCCCTCCCTCTTTTCCCTGCACCTCCCAACTCAACACCCGTGCTCACACCTGCAGGTACCAGTGCTTCACCAGCCGCAGCAGATTCTTCAGCTTAGCAGGGCGACTCTTCACAAAGCGTCTCTGCAACACCACAAAGCTGGGTGAGAACTCCCCAGGGTGGGAATAGCTGTTTATTAAGTTTTCATAGATTTCTGGTGATTTTTTTAATGTATCTGGACACATGTTTCCTGGGATGAGAAAAAGACCTGGTCAGGAGAATCCAATTTCTGAGGGGAGGAAGATGGAAGGTGTATATAAAAGATCCCAAGCCATCCTCACTGGAGCTTTATCTCCCTCATTTTACATGCAAATAAGTGGAGGCCTAGAGGGCTTAACAGTCCACCCAACAGTCACGTAGATTTTATTTTATTATATTATTATTTTTAAAGATCTATTTATGTATGCACACAAGAACTGGGGTATAGGCTAGAGGTGCGGGGGGGGTAGGGGGGAGTGTGTGTGTGAGAGGATTCACCAGAGACAGAGTGGGGAGAAGAACAGGCAGATAGACTGAAACACACTGCTGAGGGGAGCTGTGGGCGAGGCAGGAGAGGTCTGCTGCACCATGTGGGTTAGCTCTCTGGCCGGCCGAGGATTGAGCTTGTGCTGCCGATAGCTTGATAGCACTTGTGTCTTTAACCCCTGCGCCATGAGGGAGGCCCCACAGAGATTTTAAATAACTCGCATTAACCACAGATTTGCCAAGTGTCAGGCATGACTCATGGAGTCCTCAGAACAACTCTACAATATAGGTAAAATTAAGCTGAACCATAGAAAATTGCCTTTTTGGGGGGGGGAGGCTTCAAATTTGATAAAATACTGTCAGTTTTCTGTGGCTCAATCCAAATTATTATCCTGTTTAACAGGTTGGTACACTGAGACTTGGAGGGGTTACATTTCTTGTCCAAGGTCACACAATTACTAAATCTTAGAGTCATATTTGAAGACATTAAGAACCCTATTTTTAAAATGATTCTAATTCACTTCTAAACTGCAAAGACCTTCTAAGGGCTTGTTTCCCAGGAAGTCTGAGAAGAACCTGCTCCTTGAGCTGGGTGGGAATCCATTCTCTGGGAAAAGTCCTCTTTCCCCCAAGATAGTGGGACATGGCTGCACAAGCATTTATGGGAGGACTGAACCTTCAAAGTGTCACTCCAGTCACCTCCCTCCACCCCTGAAAAGAGCAAACTCCACTTTCTTCCCATTGGTTTCCACTTTCCCAAACCTCCCGCAGGCCAGCTTGGTGAAGGGCCCCCAGTAGTTCTCTGGATAAGACCCAACACTCTTTTTACCTAGAACATCGAAAGCTGGGAGCAGGTCCACCTTAATAGCTTCACTGCGCTTCTTGGCCTGCACATGGAAGGACAGGGATCGGGGGTCCCTCTTCCCCTCTCTGTGGTGGACTATGCTGATGCTGTAGGCCAGTGTCTTGCTATATTGAGTCAATTTCAACTCGATGAGGTCAATGATGACTTTACGGAGCAGCGCCTGGTTTTGGAAGCTGGAGAAGCAGCTGAGGAACAGGACTAAGTCCACGTCGGAGGTATGGTTCAGTGTTGTCCCCTTTCCAGAAGAACCACCCTGGGGAGGACAGCAATATTGAGTTTTACCTTCCCTGAGGCCTAAAGCTTAGAGGTTGGGGGAGAAGCCAGAGGCACCCATGTCAGAATGCTCACACGAAAGGTGTCCTGGTCTCCATCGGACACGGTGGCCTTTGCTGTGGGCATTACCACCTCTTTTCATGGATTGGAAAATGAAACACCTGATGCTTAATTCAAATGATACAAATGAAATGCAAAACTCCATCCCACCCACACCCTACCGCCCTTCTCTAGAGGCAACCACAGTTCAGTTACCCTGCCTTTTGAATACTCATTCAATAAATAGACGTCTGATCTCTAGACTTGTGCTATCCAACATGGTAGCCGATGGCCACAGGTGATTCTTTAAATTTAAATTAATTCAATCAAACTCCATCTTTCAGTCTCACTAACCTTGAGTGCTCAATAACCACCCAGGGATAGCGACTATGATGCTGGACAGCACATATAGAGAACATTTTCATCATTGTAGAAAGTTCTATTGGATCGTTCTGGCTACACAACATAATTTTGTGTATGTATTTGTGTATATATCTTGGACACATGCTTTAGGTGTGTGTATGAACACGTTTGTCCTTTTAAACTCTTTTATTTTGAAATAATTACAGATTCAAGGAAAGCTGTCAGGAGAGGTGTGCCTTTCACCCAGTGGGCTTTGAGGGTCACAGTTACATAACGACAGTAGAATTCCAAACCTGGAAGTTGATACTGCTGTGGGGTGTGCGTGTTTATGTCATTTATACAGCTTCTTGTAGTCACCACCAAAATCAATATACAGAAATACTCCATTTTACTTTCTCATTCTATTTCTTTGAGGCAGCACCCCTGCCTCCCTGCCACTACCCTTACACCCTGGAAGACACAAGTCTGTTTTCCATCTCCATAATCTTGTCTTTCCCAGAATTATCCAAGTGGAATTATACAGTATGTGACCTTTTGACGCTGACTTCTCCCCCCACCCTCAGCACAATGCCTCTGCTACCACCCATGTTTTGCATGGATTCATAGTCTGTCTGCTGTAATCGCCCTCTTACGGCTTGTCATTTTGAAGCAAGAAGTCGCTCAATCTGCTGCTGGGATTCTGTTGTTGCTGGAGCGGAAAGTTCCCAGGGTGTGCTGCTTGCCACAGCAGTAGCCATGGCTGCCTTGACCCCCTTCCCCAACAAAAAAGAAAGTCCATGATGGATGGGGTGACAAGCTTCTGCATACAAACTGTGTAAAACCTTACCACGCCTGCAATTCGGGGCTCAGACTTTTAGGAACTATCCCACTGGGCCCACCAGTGTGACAAATAAACCTCTCTCTCCACCTCTCCGAGTGCCGTCTCGTTTCTCTGGGAAATAGCAGTAACAATTTCAGTTTTGATTTTGCAGTCCCCAATTGGCCTGTGATTGTTTACTTTTCAGAGTGAACGCTTGCTCTGATGTCTGTCTAGAGTTTTAGTTGTATTTTGCATGAGAGGCCATTTGCAAGCATCTTTCTCCATCTGGGTTGCCACCAGAAGCTTATAATCCCTTTGAAAATAAATGTATTTATTAATGCACAGGAAGATGTTTTCTGAGTACTTGTAAGCATATAAAACGTGATCATAGCCTACTGATGTAAGATGAGCAAGACTGCAGCCATCTTGAGAGATAACTGTCATCTCAAAAGGGCACAGCTAGTTTCGTTTTGGGGCAAAAACCACAAGCCAAGGGTAAATGAAACCTAGCTGGCACCATGAGAGCTATCCAATCAGGGTGGATCCTGCCCCAGGTGTGAAAAATCCCCGCATCCTGTCAACAAAGTACAAAAACAGCTGGTTGCTCTGGGAGGGGGTCCCTCTCTCAACCTGATGAGACTGCTGTGTCAGTCCTCCAGGCAGAGTTGGGCCCTAGCTTAAGCTAGCAATAAAGCCTTTTTGCTTTTGCATTTCTGGCTCCGTGTGGTCTTTAGGAACCCCGGACAGAGTTGAGGCGCCAACTCCTAACACTAAAATGTGAATAGTGCTTCTTGGTGCATGGTAACTTTGCAGTTTCTGGGGGTACTTTCTTCTTTGTTTTTGTGACGAAGTGTGTGATTCAAAATCATGAAGTAATTTTGACCTCTGATTTCTATGTAGCCTGGAACATTTTCAGCCCATTTCTGGTGCTGATGGGAATTTCCTTTTTCGGTTTTAGATCCTGGAAGCAAAGATGCCTGATAACATAGTTGTAAAGCAGAAAGCATAAGATGCACTTTCTCCAGGAAGTTCAGATATTTACAAGTCAGAGTCCAGAAGTGCAAAGTTGAGTTTCTGTTCTGAAGCTCTGGGTTTGTTGAGAGCACCCTGGATCCTTGGTTTGAATGCTTAAAGGTTCTTTAAGGAGATATGTCTTTCCTTTTCAGTCTCACCCTTGGGAGCTGTTACCATTCTCAGGAAATGCCTAATTTACTAACGTTAATGCTAAGTGGTCAAGACACTGTTGTTTAGATACATTCAGATTTGAATTACAAGTGAGTCCTTTCCCAGGTGAAATCAAGCTATAAAAGGGTGTTGAATTACATGGTCATTCTCTAAAAACCCATTTCACTGAGGAAATACTCAGCTATCACAAAATTCCTCTGATAGCACATAACTATAATGGAATAGTGTCATTTCAGAAGAAAAAGATAGGTGATCATCTTTATGAGTGATGGAAAGTAGGTTTTCTTAAATAAGACACAAAGTATCAATTTTCTAGAGATCTGCTATCCACATTTCACTGGCCTCTCTGGTTCTCCGAGAGTTGGATCCCAAATCATGCACCTAATTCTAACCACAGCAATAATTAAGATCATGGGGATAACAGTTTATCAAACTTTAGCTTTGAGGAGTGATTTACTGTTTAAAAGCACTGTCCCACATTGCATCTCATTTTAACTTCTTATAACAATCCAGGATAAAGAGGAGGAGACTGTCAAGGGGGAAAAAACATACATAAAAACAAAACAAGCAAGCAAAAAAGGTCGAGACTGAGGTATGACTTAGGAAATGACCCCTCCCCAAGGTTGTACATGCCCCAAGCAGCAGACCTGGGAGTCCAGCCCCCGGGGCTCCTGTGTGCTTACCTTGACTATCTTTATCACTCGGGTCGAGCTCAGCAGTGGCTCATCCTGGAAGCAGTGATCCCTTAAGAACTTACAGATTCTCTGCCAAGCATCCTGCACTTCCTCCTTCCAGTCCCCCTTTGGCTGAAGGCTCTGCTCCACAAAAGTGTCCAAAGAGTCTGAGGGGGTCTCATACAGGCTCTGGGAGGCCTCCATCTCGCCACAAGTCCTGTCTGCCCAGCCCTCTTAAGTGAGCATTCACCTTTCGGCCTTTCTCCAGGGGACTGCAGGACTGGCTGGCACTTTGCTCTTCCTTCCCGGACTGTCTTCCCTGTTTCGGCTGAATGGAAACTGAAACTGAATTTGTTGGTCTGCGGTTTCTGTTTTTGTGTAAGCTGCCAGCAGAAAAAAGACTGGGAAGTGGGACTTTGTGTCCCTTTGGATTTCCCTGACAGACTCATCTAGGAATTTCCCGGTGCCCCGAAGTTGAGGTCTCTCCATGTGTTATAGGGCAGGGAGAGGGGCAGCCCAAACCCCGCAAACCTGCCTTTTCTAAATGGGTTCTGCCATCCGCCGCATCAACACAAAACATAGGAGACTTTAATGGGAAGGGACTTTAATAAAACTAGGAAACAATACAGGTAAGGCAAAGAGTCTAGTTTCTAAATCAAGCACCCAAAGTTACCCATCCCCTCGTGGGTAAAAGTCCATCCAAATGGGATTGGCCCAGAACAAGGCCCCAAAGCCTGCCACAAGTCTAAAGCATCTTCCAGTGGGGACCCACAGAAAAGGGTCAGAAACAACCAGACAAGCCCGGAAGGAAAAGAGCAAAATCAACATCAAGATAAAAGCCGCCATTGTCACCTCCCCACGGGTCTCACCCACATCTGTGTCACCCAGTCCATGACCAAAAGACAAGCACAGTTTCTTCACGTGTCTCTAGGCTCCATGCGCCTCCTCCAGGTCTCCTGGCTCCATCCTGCTTCCTTCCTCAGTCTCTTCTGCAGCTTCTCCTCTTCCTGCTCAGCTCCACCCTCCCTTGGGTGGGGCAGGGAACCTGCCCCTTTCCTGGGGACCACCCTGTTACACATGCTCCATTTGCAGCTGCATGGAGAGGAGTCCCCCTATAGCAACTGGATCTTCTCTGCCCCTGGGGTTGAGAGGGGCTGATGTACAGGTGAGGGCGTTGGGAGGCTGAGCCTGAACCCCAGGATCTGTCACAGGGCAACCCCAATGTATAGTCCTTGGTGTCTTGGGGGGCTTCCCTGGTGGCGCAAGGGGTTGAGTCTCAGTGCTATGAAGCTATCTGCAGCCACTGCTGCGCGAGTTCGATCCCCGGCCAGCGAGTTACCCACATGGTACAGCAGACCTCTCCTGTCTCTTCCAGGGAACTGACACACATGGTGCAGCGGACCTCTCCTGTCATGCCCACTGTGCCCACTGCTCCTGCCTTGGTGTCTTGGATCTCTTTGGTCTGGGGTGAAGGTGGGTCCATAAGACCTATTTGTGGAGTTTGTTCAGGACATCCATTCCCCCCCCCCCCAATAGATCCTGGGGGCTAGGATGAACTAAGCTCTTTATTTTCTTACTTTTTAATTTTCTTACATCATTGTTCTTTTTTGTACAATATTTGATTTCTCCCCTGAGGTGTAGTCCCCCTAAATCTCCCAGCACCACATCACCCATGAACCATCGCCATAGTCCCTTGTGCTCTTCTCTCCCCTGTTTTGATCCTCTCTCCCTCTCCCCTGCGGTACGCCTCAGCTCTATGGTTTGCCTGCCAGTTTTGTCTTTTTTTCTGACACTTTGTTCAGTTTCACTATATTCCTCCGATAAGTGAAACCATCCTATTTCACTGGAAGCTCTTTATTTTCTAAGAGCAAAGGTGTCTACCTCCTTTATTTGCTATTTTGGTCCTGATACTTGGTTAAACATCTTCCTCATTCCCAATAACTCCAACCCTAATAATTCAGGTGGCAATTAAAAAGGCAAAGCATGTTTATTTCATATCAAAACATTCCAGTCTGGGGTACCCGAAGAACCTAAAATGTTCTCCAAGTGAGCCATAGGCAAGAGGGTAGTTTCTGGGGTCATTATAGCATAAGGAAATGCCTCAGAGGAATAAGGGAGGCTCCAGAGACAGGTGCAGCAAATTCCAAAGGGAATTAACCAGACGCTCCCTGAACTAAGATCAGTGAAGGACTAACAGGACATTCCTGGACAAGGACAATAAAGAAAAAAGGACTCTAAGCTAAGGGCTGGGATGTAAGCTGTAATTGAGGCACAGCAGCATTAAGGCAGAATGCGTGAGACCATCGCGAGTGAACCATCACAAGGAGACTGATGGGGCTTCAGAATAATTAGGGGAAGAAGATAGATACTCTCTGAGGCCTGACTCCATTGGGGCTGGAGTCCCACTTTATTTCTGCTTCTTTTCTCCTTAATAAGCTTTCCCTCATATCTATTTCTCTAAACAAATTTACCTCTTTCGCTTGCTTGCCTGAGAGTCAGTGAAGTTGCTGCCGTGGCTTGGGGCAGACACCACCCCCCGCGGTGCTCTGCTGGTTAGGACTCAGCGTCTGGCTGGGGAACTAGACCTGGAAACCTGAAATTAAAACCACAATAAATAGGGATAAAAGTTCGTTTATGTTCCTATAAGGGAACACTTACTAGACTGCCCAGGGACTTTTTAATGGAAAACTCACCAGCAAGAGGAACTGGCAAGAGATATTTAAAGTAATCAAAGAAAAAGATTTCCCGTCTAGAATACTTTATCTTACAAGACCATCATTCTGGACAAGAGAAGGGTAAGGAACTTCACTGGCAAGCAAAGATGAAAAGGATATATACTACTAGGGAATTTTAACACTCTTACCTACAACCATGGACAGATCAATAACAAAGAGGCTAAGGAGACAATAGCCGTAGATGAGGAGCTAGAACAAAAGTTCTATGTTCTGCGATGTTGACTGCAACACAACTAGAACATGGAAAAAGCATGAGTGCCTGCTGACAGAGGGCTGGATTAAGATGTTTTCTATCCACATAGCACAGCAGGGTGCTTGGAAGGACTGTGACAGGACGCAGCAGGGGACCTGGTGAGCTGTGCTTGTTCTGAGACAAAGGACATGCAGAGGTGGCAACTCCAGCAGATTCCAAGACAGCTAAGGGCCTGGAGAGTTCTGCTTCCTCCTGCATTTCCCCCATGGTGGATTAAAAGGGAGAGTGGGAGTGAGGGTCGGGGGGAGTGGGCTGGAAAGACAGCTGGTAGGGGGGCAGTGCCTGCAGGTGGAGCGGGGCTCAAGCACACACACTGGGGTGGCAAGGAGGGGTGCTCTCAGCTGCCAGGCCACACACAGTGTGTTCTGTCATTCCCTCCTTTGTCTGTATATTAATCTGGGGGGGGGGGTGGGTCTCCGCTCCTGCCTGGAGCAGTGGGTGGCATCTGCTTTTCCTTGTACCCATGGGTGCCACAGACCTCAGGGGGACCAGGATCTGGGACCAGCTCATCAACCCAGACTCAGCCTGCACCATGGACATGATGGGAGCTCAAGCAAGTGTTGCTCTCAAGACCCAGAAGAGGCTGTGGAGCTCAGGACGTGCATAAAAAATCCTGGGATGGGATCTCCCCTGATCCTCAAACCTGATTTGCTTTGCAAATGGTCCCCCAGGACAGAGGACCTTTGTCTGATTTATTTGTTTTGTAGTTCTAGGAGTGGGCGGCATGGAAGCTACCTCAATGTCCATTTGCTGGATGATTGGATCAAGATGTGGTTATCCACACCATGGAGTATTATACAGCCACGAGAAAGGATGAAAGCAGTCATTTTCAACAAAATGGAGGGAATTTGAGAGAGAGTTTTATGTAGTAAAGTAGGTCATTTTGATAAAAATGATAAAAACAAACTGGATATTTACATAGCAGACAATTCAATAATGTGAAACATTCAAAATCCAGCGGACATCACTAAACACCCTGTGGGAGCTGAGGCTCAGAAGGAGGAGGAAGGAAAGAGACGAGGGGACATAAGCAATGGTGGGAGTGAACGGGGAGAAAAACGACAAATGCAAATAAGAGAAAAAAAGAAAGTGGGAGGTAGTTTGGCGATTTGTGTAGAACGGACCCAGGTTTAGGCTCTGGCTCTCTCGCTGGCTGTGTGGCCCTGGGCAAGTCGCTTTCCCTCTCCGAGCCTCTGCCTCCCAGATAGAGACTAGTCATCCCTCCTGAGGTGGGTAGTGGTGGTGATGAGCAATGACGGGCCCTGGTGAGCTTGGAGAAATCGGGGGTACTTAATAAATGTCACCTCCCTGCTCCTTCGTCCTTTGGAATTATTCTATTAGTAAAATTTTCTACTTGACAGATTAAAAACATTATTTTCCACTAACAAATAGAATTATATTTGCCTGTCTGTATTTTATAAAGCCATATGAACATTATTCACACTGGACACCAATACTTCGCCTTTTTTATGTCCTTCAACCTGACTGGAAATGGTAAATATAGTAAAGGAATTTCCATCAAACGTTCTGAGGAAAAGCGGGCCCTTTGCTTTTCTCTTGATAATGATGATGACAATGACGATGATGATGATGATGAAGGTGCAGGAGAGGCCTCCAGGCGTGGGTCCACCGTGGGCCTGGTGCTCACTCCACTTCTCCATCCTCCTCAGCTCTGAGCAGGCTCCAGCAGCATCTCTGCGAGGCAAGCACCAGGGAGAAGACTGGTTTGCTCTGAATTCTTGTGACGGAAGGAGGCGGGAGGAGGGCTGGTGGGCAGGCCTGAGGGAAGGCAGAGGAAGGATGGAGAAGGGTAGAGGACAGCATGTGTCTGTCCCTGCTCAGCACAGACCAGCAGAGCCAGAAACTGAGGGACCTGATGTCAGAGGGAGTTGAGGTCGGGGTTCCGCAGGCCTGGCTGTGCCCTTACAGCCCTGGCCCCTGAGTGCTGGGGCTGTGGGGTGCTGGCAGCAGAGCTGGGCACAGGTAGGTGGAGCAGAGGGTGAAGATTGCCTCTGAGTCCACAAGACCCGGAGACCCAGTTCGCAGCGAAGCCTGGCGGGAGGAGAGGGCCTCCTGATCCGTTGTCACTTGGGGTTCGGACTCATCCTGGGTCCTGTTAAGGTGACCTTGTCTCATCCCCTCCCCTCCTGGGGACACCAGCACAGGCAGGCCCCTCCCTGGCTTCTCTGCTCACTTTGCCCCAGCCTTTAAAGCTCACGCTTCCAAAAGTCCCTGTGACACTGTCACTTCCCTGCTCCTCCACTAGATGCTGCTCTGCACCCACCGAAGACGGTTGCCACATCTGATTGCCAGGGTCCCAGTGTCCACAAGACCAGGAGGTGACCTGTTCAGTTGTCCTCGTTTTCCGCACAGGATTGGGGCTGGGAGTGTTTACCAGGCTCTGACAGTGTTAACTCCAAACGCGGGCCTCAGCGTGTTCCAGGCTCTTTACACGGACCAGCTTGTGCAACCCTGCGGAACTCTATGATGTGCGTTCCCACCCTACCTGCGAGGCAGCTGAGTCCCAGAGAGGGTGTGTCCTGCCCAGAGTCGCACAGCATGCTAGTGGAAGAGCCGGGATTTGAATCCAGCTTCCCAGGGCAGAGACTTGACCACTATGCTGTCCCGCTGCACAAGGCGGATGCTGATGCTGGAGCAGCTGTGATGTGCTGGGCACAGGGCGAGGCTCAGAGAACATGGAGATGAATAAGTCAGACCCGTTCTCAGGGTGGTTCGTCCCGAGTCCTCTCCTGTGGGAAGCTTGGAGGTAGCACTGGCTTATCTCTAGCACCTGTCGCAGAGCGTTGCTCATAGTAGGGCCTCAGTTAATGCGCAATGAACGAATGAACTACTGCAGTCTTACAACAAGCACAAGTTGGGCACAAAATCTTAGTTTTCAAGGGACATGGTCCAAGATCTTGGATTTTTGGGGACCTGGAGATTGGAGGTGGAGGAAGACATCATAGAAAAAAATTCTACATTTTGTTTGTAAGGACAAGAAACACCAAATAAACCCACTATATTATCATTTCATTAAAGAAAGGCCATTTTAACACACAAAGAACATCCCGGGTCCAGGATGACTGTCCTACACAGAGGATTTTGTTTGGGAAAACTTCTGAAAGAAAACTTGTGCCACTGGTTTATGAATTTGAATCTTGTTTCCAATCCCACCTAGCTGTGTGACCTTGGGTGAGCAACTCCACCTCTCTGCACCTCACCACCTCCTTTTTGTGGTTGTTTTGAGGATTCAATGATTTAACCCAGGTAAAAAGCCCTTAGCAGGCTCCACAATGACTGAGGCTAACGCGGGTTTAGGGCCACCATGATGCACCAGAGACAACAGCGCCACCCAGTGGTCCATGTGGGGGTAGGGACAATAGCGATCCCACCATTGGGTGGAGAGTGGGGACTGTGTATCTCCTCCAAGGCTGAGGCAGAAGCAGGGAAAAGCCATAAATATTCATGGTATCATTTAAAGCTCAGGCCTGTCTGTCTCCCTGAGAATAAAGTTTGTTCCTTGGGAGCTACTGTCCAAGATGTCAGCCCTGGAATAGGAGAGAAAATGAAATCTCTCTCCCTTGGGGGCTGCTTCATTTGGGGAGAGGGAGCTGTCTTTCCATGGTGGTTGACAGGGCAGTGGGGTGTTGGCACTGTAACCCACTGGGGTTGGGGCTGGGAGTGGGGTGCTGTCAGCCACAGCCCTCCCTTCCTCTTGCTTTCCTGTGAGGTTTGGAGATGAAGAAGGGGCAGTCAACTGAAGGTGGGGCCTTTGTGATGGTCACAAAACAGGGACAAATGTAAGCTCTGCATGCGCTCCGATAAGGGTCTTGCGCCGAGGGAGCCATTAGCCATTGGAACAGCCCTTTATCCTCAGAAGAGTAGTTGCAGGAGAGTCTGTGAGATTGGAAAGCCGACTTGAGCTCTCTCTCTTTTTACAAGCCTTCCCAGCGCGAGAGATTGACATTGATTTTCCTTTCCTGCCTCTGCGAGCAGACTTTCATTTAGCTGGTGAGCCTGGGAGGGAAGCTTGGCAAAGGACAAAGAAGGCTGGTTGGAATCCTGTTCTGACACTTGCTGCCGTGTGACCTTGGGCGAGGCATTGTCTCCTTGATCCCATTTCTGCCTCTGCAGACTGGAGCCGATAATGGTTCATTCCTTAGGGCTTCGGTTGTGCCACTTGAATGTGCTAATTTATCCCACCATCTTAGATGCCTACAGGGGCCAGGTTGGCATCGAGAATGAGAGAAATGGGCCAGGTGCAGGGCATTAGGGAGTGGTGGGGACTGTGGTAAATCAGGAGCATAAAACCCCATGTGATGGGGGCAGCTGCTGGTCAGGGTAATCTGATCCAGAGCATAATAGACAACCTCGAAATCCTAGAATCTGTCCTTTTTGTTTGCTTGTTTGTTTTGCTCAAGAAGGCTTTTGTATAACTACTCTCAGGTAGCTGACCTGAGAGAATAGATTTCCTTGGCAGTGAAGTGTGGTAGAAAGAAATGAAGGCCCCTTGTTGTCCTTTTTCCCCCTCAAAGTTCAAGAACAACAGGGAATCAATTCCATTTTCTAGGACTGGCAATTAAACCCTTTAACAAATCAATACCGTGTGATCCAGACTAAACCCTGTATTAGCAGTGTGACCTTGGGTAAGTCTCTTAACATCGCTGAGCTTCTATTTCTTTGTGACATACGAGAGTAAGACTACACCTAACTTCTGATCTAAGCAATTTACACAAGCAAATTGCACTATTCATTTCATTTACACTGACCCTCATGTCTCAGTACAGATGAGGGAACAGGGAGCTAAGGAACTCATTCAGAACCCCACAGCTTATAAACGACAGGACTATTGTGAGACTTTAGAAATACGCATATAAAGTGGTCAGTGACTATTACCTGCTATTGTGTCATCATCATTATTATCATTATTATGAATAATACAAATGGCTGGAGGTCAGTTCTCACGCCAAGTTCATGGCCAATGGAAGCCACAAAGATCAGGGGCCAGCTCTAATGAGGTATGTATTTTTGCAGGTAGCTCTGACTGTTTTAACAGTTCCTTTTCCCCGTAGGGGCTGGGCCACCCCTGCCATGGTCTTCCTGGGGTGATAATTAGATTTAGACCCCGTGCAGTGGAGAGATTCTCATCTTGAGGTGACCAAGCCAATCACGCCCAGCAATTTACAGCTTGAGTTGCTCTGAAATCAATATGGATTTGCTCTTCATGGAGTGGGCTGTAAAACATGGGGAATGGGAGGCCTGAAAAACAGCTGACAGGGAGTGGAGAGCAGCTGACTTGGAGAGGAGCCAGTAGGGGTGGTGGAGTGACCTCTAGGGGGTGGTGATCAGAGCGCGGGGGTTCCCTTGGGGGCCTACTCAATCTTGTTGAGAGATTAGATTTGCTTGGCAGTGAGGTATGGGAGAGAGCCGCGTTGGCGGGGACCTATATGTTGGGTGCCCCATTTTTTTGTGGTACTCTAGGGAGTGGGCTCCTGCACCTGATACTCAGCTTCTCCGTGCAGTGGAAGCAAACCTGTGGCCCCGGGTGGGGCTGAAATGAGTCCGCATTGGCAAAGCTCTTTCTTACTGCAATGCGAGGCTAATATGAAGTCGGGCAGAATCCTGCCTCTCTCACCTCCTGAGTGATGTCCATTCATTGCGTCACCCTAGGAGGCTGCACCTCAGGGTGCTGACCAGGGGGCTGTGATCGTTTCATTGGCCAAAGTACATAAAAACCCATTAGCGCCACCCAGAATGTGCTGCAATGTCAGGTAAAGAGGGCGTTTCTGATCAGCCTGATCTCCCCACTCCCAGCTGGGCACAGAGGGGACTTCAGTGGACACTGGCTCAACTGCATGATGGATTAATGTTCTTCAGGAACTTGAGGACAATTACCCAGGAAGCTGGATAATTGGCAGAGAGCTTAATAAAAATAATCTGTAGCGTTAATATATGTCTAAATAATAAAATAGCCACTACAATCATACCCTCATGGGCTATAGATACATGGGTTAAAGGGCACTGAAATCCAACAAGGGAAATGTGTGCTGGGGCCAGGGTGGTCACTTGCCAACCTGAGTAGCTGAGACCATCTTTCCGGCCAGGTGATCTTGTGTTGCCTCCCAGGCAAATTGGAAGAAGAACCTTTCTATTCCATGGTCTGGAGCTTGACCATGTGACTTGCTTAGGGCACTAGGATATGCAGTAGGTTGTGCTATGAGCAGAGGTTAGATCTGTGGCTGCATAGTTTGGCTCACTCTCTTGTGCTCTGTCCTTTGCCATGAGAAGAACATGCTCCAGGGACCTGGTGGCCTCAGCAGGAGGACATCTGAGGAGCAGATCTGACTCCAACTGATAGCCTGGGCCTAGATCAGCTGAGCCCAGCAGCGCTGTGGCCCCAGAGCACAACCACACAATGTTCGCTCCTGCAGCCTGCTGAGATCATGAGGTTGTTTGTAAGGTAAAATCTACTAATGCTTATCTCTAGATTAGGGGGAGCTCATGGAGGTGCTGTTACTTGCTTTGCTTGGCAGACAGGAACTGTGACTTCAGTGCAGGGGAATACACGATGCACCCACAGCAGGGCCTGGAATAATGCTCTTCTGTTTAGCATCCTTTTGTTTTAACATGGATGAGGAAAGAGTGTATTCCCTGTTGGGGCTGCTGTTTGGAGTTTGCACCTTCTCCCCAAGTTTGCATGGGTTTCTCCACACTCTTGGTTTACTCGTAGCCCTCAAAGATGTGCAGGTTGGCTTCACTGGCTGTGAAGTGTGTGTGAATGTGTGTAGGTGTGAGTGTGTCTTATGATCAAAGTCCCCTGCCCAGGGTGGGGGTCCCACCTTGCTCCCTGAGTTTCCAGCCTCTGGCCATCTGCAAGCCTGCCCTGGAATAAGGGGGTTGGAAAATGAATGAATACAAATTATTGTTTAACTAGAAGTGTTTTGGTTTGGAAGTTAGGTGATGTTTTTGGTGATCAAAAATATGCCAAGGGAACTTAACTCTTGTATACATCAATTTGCCTATGGCAAAACTGGCTTCATTACACATCTCTTTTATTTTATTTTTTTTTTTTTTTTAAAGATTTATTTTTATTTATTTATACAAGCACTGGGTACAGTCAGAAGCGCGGGAGGGTGAGAGAATTCACCAGAGCCAGAGCGGGGAGCAGAGCAGGCAGAAGGACCGAAGTACACTGCTGAGGGGAGCAGCGGGCGGCAGGAGAGGTCTGCGCGCCATGTGGGACCCTCCTCCGGTGGCCGGGGAGCAGCCGGGGATCGAACCGGCGCTGCAGAGGCTGCGGGCAGCTTCGCAACCCAGCGCTCAACCGCTGCGCCACCGGGGAGGCCCTACACATCTCTTTTAAAGTCACAGTTTTAAGAACATTGTAAGCGAGGACTGACTGTACTCCCTTTAATCTTCTGCTGGCACCTGCTGGCTGGACTCAACTAGAAGTGGAAGCAAAGGAAACTTTAGGGCCACTAAAGATACATGAAGCCAGACCAACTTGACTTTGTTTTGGGCTCTGCCACGTGGTTGATGGGTGTCCTTGTACCAATCGCAACATTTTATTAAGCTTCAGTTTCCTCATTTGTTTAGTAGGAGTCATAATTGCTTCTATGCCAAAGGATCATGGTGAACACTAAGTAAGTTAATGTTAAATAAGTGGACTTGTTGTGAGAGGGTCTCATAGCAAAGAATTGCAGATGTCTTCAAGGATCGTAGAGCAACTGCAGCTTTCAACCAGCAAGTAAACAGGAACCTCAGTCCTACAACCACAAGTCACTGAATTCTGCTAACACCCATGTGAGCTTGAAAGGGGACCTGAGCTCCAGAAAGGAGTCAACTGACACCTCAATTGTAGCATGGTAGGACCACAAAAAGAGCCAGCTAAGCTGTGCCTGGACAACTAATTCACAGAAACAGATACTGTGTGTTGTTTTAAGCCACTAATTTTGAAGTCATTTTCCATGTGACAATAGATAATTAAGACATTAAGTAACTTGCCCAAGATTACATAGTTCCTCAGTGTTAGAGCTGGCATTCAGAATAAGAGTGAGCCACCACACTTGTTGGAAGATAACATGCTAGAGGGGTTAAAATGCAAAAGATTTTCTGATTAGCACTCAATTGACTGGAAAATTCAATTAATCAGGATCTCTAATTCTTGGACCTTATGATTAGTCAAGGACTTTCTGAATTTTTGAAATCAAGTTTTCAAAGGCAATAGGGTCAAATACCATGGATGCCTAGTGCTGCTGGAGATGTGAGCTAGACCTTCGCTAAGCCCAGGTCTGTTGCAGAACAGTGAAGTGGTTCCATTTCCAAAACATGATGGCGTTGCTCATTGCCATCTGCCTTTGTGCCTCTGCTGTGTGGTCCTCACTGCACCCCAGGGTCCTTTCAGCCCCCCTGCACCCCAGGGGCTGAAAAAAATTGCATCTCTGAATATATGACTTATTCTTTTTAAAGAGAATGACTCTGTGGGGGTGATGGTTTAGCAATCAAATAGCCCTCACTACCAAAATGGCAGCACACCATCATCTAGATGTTTCCTGAGTCTAACCCATTGACTTCTTGAGACCTCTGGGTTACCTAGGTAGGCTTTTAATTTGACACCTTCATCATTTATTTATTGGAAGTCAGGAAAATGAAGTTTCTATTAATAAAATGACATGCTTTTTTCAAACTTAGAATGTGGACTATCTACTTCACTCAAGCACAGCAGGAAAGGAAAAAAAGTCATATCTACTCATTCACACCCTGGGGCCAGCAGGGTATCAACTACCAACTACCTGAAAACTTTGGACAAAAGATTTCTCCCTTTTCTTTATTCCCTTTTCTCACATGACTTTTCCTTTGTGGCTCCTTCAGAGATATGTTGAAGGAATCAACATTCGGGTCATAAAACTGTGGATGGAAATGGTTTAGTAACTTGCCCAAGAAAACCTTAGGACTATATGATGGAGAAAACAAATTGAGTCCATGTCTGCTTGGCTGAAAGCTCATGGTCTCTTGACCCATGACTGCTGAAGAGAAGCACAATTATTTGCCAAGTGTCACCTTCAGTGTGGAAGAAGATAGGATGTGTAACTGGCCAGAACTCCTGCCTCCTAGGAGATTAACATCTGGAAGGAGAGACGGAAGCTGGTGAGAAATGTCTATATAGTGCTTACAATGCAAGCATCCGCACGACCCAGGCTAGGGAGCTCCTGAGTCTAATATTCCAGGAGTAACTTCCAAATAACTCACATTTGCCTCTTGTAATTCTTCAACACTGTGAAGGGGAGTCATGGTCCATACAAACATTTCTTAAACCCCCTTATCCTCTCTCCACTGATGCTCCCCTTTCCAGCCTCTTTTTGCCTTTAGTTTAAGATTCCACATCACTGAAGCTCCAAACAGCAGATAAAACTTGAACTAACACCTTTGTAATTCATGGACTGTCTCCTGAAAATTGTTCAAGTGCATGTGTCTAGATGCAGGCATCTGAGCTTGCACAGGTGTGTATACACACACACACACACACACACACACACACTGGTTCCACTGGTTTGCCTGTCATTTTAAACCATCCACAGACCTCCAGAATCTTCCCCACAGTTTCTGAGTGAGAACCCTGCTGTTGGTAATCTGAAAAGCCTTCAGCTCCTTAGCATTTGCCAAAGGAAGAGGGCCTCTCCTCTTTGCGTGTGCATGAAAGAATTTCAGAACTCGATGTAAAAATAGATGCACCCTCAACCAAATAAACCCCATGCTTGCTGCTTCAGAAGCTTGTCTTTCTGCACATTTTTCAGCCTGAAATGGCTTTTGTCTTCCAGAGAGCGGTGTGCTGTGTAATTAGGTTAGCTGATGACAAAGGCCTTAGTAGCGCTCCAGCTGTTAGTGCTAGTGGAAAGAGCTGGAACCATCGCTTCCTTTTTAGTCTGAGTCCAGCTTGTTGATGAGTTCCTGCGTGGTTTTAATTCAACCAGATGCCATGGCTCCGGAGACCAGCCGTTCTCAGCCACTGCGTATCGTCATTCAGTATCGGTTACCAGGGATATTGAAAAATAATTTGAACTATTGGAGAAATGCAACGTTAACAAATTATTTGCTTAAAAAACAAACTCGAGAGCATTTAAGTTTCTCCCTACAGTGACACTGTCTTCAATGCCCTGTTTTCAGGTGTGCTTTCCTGCAGGTGGGGGATGGTGGGAATGGTCCGAGGGTGGCATCTGGAGAATTCTGAACAACCCTGGGCTACCCCCACATGACTTGGCCTTGCTCTTCATGGTTCTTGATTTTCTTTTTAATGTTAGAAAGGGCTTGTTAACCCCAAGATACTTTTGTGTCAGTTTTCTTTTCTAGAACCATGTTTCACAAACCCCAGTTATTTTAATATTTCCTTGAAGATTTTTGCCCGAGATGCTATTGTTTTTTTATTTGAGATTTTACCTCCAAATATTCAGCCCTCATCATCTTGTCCTAAGCAATAATATTCATGACATCATGGCATCAATGTCTTTGTGATTTCCCCCTAAGGCACATTAAAGAAGTACACAAGTTTAGAAATAAAAGTCACTATCCATGCACCATCAAAAATCATTCTCCACACCTCCCTAGAGAATATTCACCACATTGGAGGACACACAGTTCTAATAAGTGCCTTCCTAGGTTGAAGAAATGAACTTTGGTCCATTTATTATTTGGTGCATTCCATTTCTTCTTTCAAAATCATCTTTGAGGGGCTAACCATTGCCAGGCACTGAACAAGGCATGTTTGTGCTCAGTATGTCATTTAATTCTTGCAACAAATCCTTGAGGTTGATCTTGTTATTCCCATTTTTACAGATGGAGGAAAAGAGGCTCAGAGAGTCTGAGGGCTTTGCTTAAGATCACACAACCTGGATTTTTCCAAGAGAAAAGAACTAGGAACCTATTTTAGGGTGGAGAAAAATGACCAGCCACAATGGGGATGCTGGCTGACCTCCTCAAGTACCGGGAACTAGATTTCCAAGACAGCTCCAGTTCCTCTAAATAGTCAAACCACAGTGGAGACATTTGTTTGTGAAATATGTCACTGTGTTCTAGCAGCACAGGTTCTTTCCAAGAGTTTCTCAAATCCAGCAGAATAAATATCAGATTTTTTATTGCCCACCACATAATAGGAATATAACTTATTACCGTAGGAGCGCCAGACTTTCAGCAGCCTCCATAAATCTGGCGCTCCAATTGACTCCATATGCATTTAAGCAAAACCCGGCCCACGTAGGGGAGCAGTGGATGTAATTGGAATATGGAGTGAGGCTTTTGGATTAATCACATTCTGAATATTAACTGTGCATTATGCTGATTTCCTTGTAAATATATTCAGAAGCCCCAGCGTGTATACCTGACTTGGTCTTGTACAATCAGAATAGCAAATATCCTGAATTGGGATTGGTCACAGTCGCAATGGCAGTATATGAGACTGAGTCTCATTTCCCCAGAGGGGGGAAAAAATATTTCAACCATCTGCAGGAGGCCTCAAAACACAATGTATGGTTTTCCGACACCAGGAAAAGGAGCGTGTCTGTTTTCAGCTGCGTGGTTCAGAATAGATTTTGCCAAAGAACAAGTCCGCACTTGGCAGTGAATTTTTGGAGGGTTTTTCTGGCCCTAGAACAAGTCACTCCATGCATTGCCTCACTGGGTAGTTGGTGGGGTTGGAAGGTGTGGACGAGGGAGCAGGATGGGAAACTGTCTGACCAAGGATTGAAGATTAGAAGGCAAACCCTGAATGACTCCCAGCCCTGCCAAGGGCATTGCTGGGGTGACAACCTCTTCCATGACTTGTTCACTCACGAAGCCAAGCAGCCACCTGCAGCATCAAACTTCAGACTCAGCTCTGAGTGGCAGGTATGATGATGAGACAAACCTGGACCTTGAGTTGAGAATAAGCAAGGTAGGAATGAAGGACCTGGACTTAGGCACAAGGTGAAGGCAGCCCCAACAAACTCAGCAGTCAAGAGCAAACATATTTTGATGCCATATTTCAAAATGATGGCAAGAAACATCTATGATGAACAAAATATTGAAATTTTATTTTATTTAAAAGATTTATTTATGCATACAAAAGCTGGGGTACAGGCCAGAGGTGTGGGGGGTGAGAGGATCCACCAGAGACAGAGCGGGGAACAGAACAGGCAGACTAATTGAAATACACTGCTGAGGGGAGCAGCGGGCGAGTCAGGAGAGGTCTGCTGCGCCATGTGGGTAGCTCCCTGGCTGGCCGGGGATCGAACTCATGCTGCAGAGGCTCTGGACTTCCGGACAGCTTCATAGGTTGCATCTTAACCCCTTGCACCACCAAGGAGACCCAAAATATTGAAATTTTAAATGCAGATGTGCTTTGCTGAGCCCTATTGGAGCCTGAGGCAAAAGGAAATACCAATAATCCCTAGCTTGTCTTTATGTATCTTGATGTTGGAGATTTTTTTGACTTTTCTTTAAGCTTGGTGCCTGAGATGCATCCTTGCTTGTCGCACCCCAGGTCTGGGCCTGTGTTGAGCCAGAATGATGGCTTCAAATCACATGTGTGACCACATCAGGCCTCTGACCGAGTCCCTCTGGGGGATCCCTGTTACCTACATGAAAAAGTCTGGATGCCCAGGCTTGACTGGAAAAGCCTTCTGGAATTGAAGGAGCACTGACTGAATGGGGCTCTGTGCTTCATATCAACAGATGATTATAATTTTGGGACTTAGGACACAGGCTCTGGCCGTAGGGTGGAGAGGGGTGTCAGCTTCCAAGCGAGACATTCTTTTTGGCCAAAGGCAATTCTTGAGATAAGAGGGCAGCTCTTTCATGAATGGGCGTACCTCTCGGAACAGGTACTGAGTGTCAACTCTATGTACAGAGGTGTGGGAACAAAGTACATATGTCATTTCCCATTTCTTCTTTCTAGACTGTATGTATTTTGCCTGAAGCTACCACTACCTTAATTAACAGTCTGCCTTGTTAACACTCTAGACGGTTCCCTTGCTGTGGACTGTGTCATGCCAATTAAGGTGAAGAGGGTGCTGAGCAGGAGGGCAGCATGTACTCACTTACTGGGGAACCCAGCCTTCTCTTGCTGGCTGCGCCCCCACATTTCTGCTGGGAGGTCACTATGACACAGGGTTCTGGAATGACAGTGGCTCCCAGGCAGTAAGTGGCTGTCACGTGGTGTGGGCTACCCACAGAGGTGGGAGCATCATGGGGTTGGAGCTACTGAGAAGTCCGTGTGTGTTCTGGTCCCTTTCTGTGCCTCAGTTTCCATATCTGTACCTACCTCGTGGGATGAGACCATGTTTAACTCATGAGCAGTGGTGAGGCTTGAATGAAGAGATTTGTGTGCAGGTACTTAGCACAGGACTTGGCGTTAAGCATTGAAGTTCTTCGCCCCTCCCTCTCCATCTGCTGCTAGTGGATGTTATTTGTCTTTTTGGCCTAATGTTCTTCCTTGATTGGGGTGTTTTGCCTTTGGTGGGTAGGGGGTCTCTCCTCCTCCAAGGAAAAATAACTCAGTTGTACGCATGTGCCCTAATCCTGAGACCCAGCCTGGGAATCTTGGATTTTGTTTGGGCAAGCTTTTTTTTTTTAAAGATTTTTATTTATTTATTTATACAAGCACTGGGTACATTCAGAAGCGTGGGAGGGTGAGAGGATTCACCAGAGCCAGAGTGGGGAGCAGAACATGCAGACTGACGAAATACACTGCTGAGGGGAGCAGCTGACCCAGCAGGAGAGGTCTGCGTGCCATGTGGGACCCTCGCCGGTGGCCGGAGATCAAACCGGCGCTGCAGAGGCTGCGGGCAGCTTCAGAGCCCAGCGCTCAATCGCTGCGCCACCAGGGGAGGCCCTGGGCAAACTTTTTTTTAAATTGAGGTAACACTGGTTTACAGCTCTGAATGTGACTCTGGGGCTCAGGGTCACATCTCCTCAGGTGCCTGTCCCCGCACCACACCCACCACCAAGGTTGTCCACTATAGTCTACTATGCCTCCTCCTCACATTGCTTCTTCCTCCCCTTCCCTATCTTGTAGCCTCAAATCCACAGTCAGATTTCTAGGGCTTGTTATTGGTTTGGTTTGTTCTAATCTTTTGCTTTGCTTTTCTATATTCTACATATAAATGGAACCATTTGGTATTTGTCATTCTTCTGATTTACTTCGCTTAGCATAATGCCCTCCTCTGCTTCCATCCATGTGGTCACAAATGGCAGATGTTCATCCTTTTTACAGTTGAGTAGTATTCCATTGCGTTGATATACCACATTTTTCTAATCCACTCATCTGTCCTTGGGCCCTTAGTTTGTTTCCATAACTTGGCTATTTCAAACAGTGCTGCAGCGAACGAAGGAGTGCATATATCCCTATATCCCTTCAAATAAGTTATTTTGCATTCTGTGGGTAGATACCTAAGAGTGGAATTGTTGGATTGTAGATACATCTAGTTTTAGAATTCTTATTACTTCATACTGTTTTCAATAGGAGCTGGATCAGTCTACATTCCCGCCAACATTGTACAAGGTTTCCTTTTTCTCCACACCCTTGCCAACATTTGTTGCTTCTGTTTTTTTTTTTTTTTTTCCAATTTGGGCCATTCTTTCCAGAGTGAGGTGGTGTAAAGGCAGGAACGGGCACAGTGCAGGTTTTCTAATATCCAGCAGACCGGGTAAAGGAGGAGTCAGAGTCCTCAGTGGTTTTTTTGCAGGTCTTTTATTGGGGTTACCAGGTACACGGCAGGCAGGGGGACAGGAGGGGGGCCGGGAGGCTGGCAGTTCTCCCAGCTCCCAGCAAATCCTCATTCTATCTGGGCTCTCTGGCGTTCTCTCTGCTGCTCTGCTCTTTCGTTTGTTCTGCTGCTTCTTGGCTTCTTTTTCGGCTTCTGCTGCTGCTGGTGTCCCCGTGACGCCACCCTTAAAAAGCACAGTCTTAGCCCAGGTGAATCCCATCTACCTATGCCCACACCCTGCCCCAGGTGCCAGCCATCAGGCATGCGTTCCGGACCGCAAGGATTCATCATCTATCCTGATGGCGGGAGGGTAGAAAAGCCTGACATTTTTCCTTACCCTACAGGTGGTATCTCATTGTGGTTTTGATTTGCATTTCCCAGATAATAAGTGATGAGTGTTTTTTCACATACCCGTTTGCTATCTGTATGGGCAGAATTAACTCTTCTGTCCATTTTTAAAATTGGGCTTTTTTTTTTTTTGTTGAGTTGTAGAAGTTATTTATACATCTTGAATACCATCTCTTTGTCAGGTGTATAATGTGCAAATATTTTCTTCCATTCAGTAGGATGTCTTTTTGTTTTAATGATAGCTCCTTTTGCTGTAAAGAAGGTTTTAAAGTTTGATATAGTCTCATTTGTTTATATTCATTTTTATTTCTCTTGCTGTTGGAGGTGAGTCCACAAAGACCTCACTGAGGCCAATGTCATGGAGTCTTTTGTCTATGTTTTCTTCAATGTATTTTATGGTTTTGGGTCTAACATCCATGTCTTTAATCCATTTTGAGCATTTTGTGAATTATATAAGAAATTGTTGCTTATCCCAAGGTGGTGAAGCTATTCTCCCATATTTTATTGTTTTACCTTCCACAGTTAGCTGTTCAATTCATCTGGAGTTGATTTTTGCATATGGTGTGAGGTAAGGATCAAGGTGGCACCTTTTTCTCCCATGAGGATAATCAATTGATCCAGTGCAGTGTTTGAAAACAACAACTGTTCCCCTCGGCTTCCAGTGAATTTTCTTTTATAAGCCAGGTGATTATATGTGTGAGTTTATTTCTGGAATTAATTTTATTCCATCGGTCTTTATGGTTAACCTTTAGGAAATTTTATTTTATTAATTATTATTATTTTTATTAATTAATTAATTTTTAAATTTTCTTACAACATTGTTCATTTTTGTACAATATTTGATTTCTCCCCTCCCTTTCAGAAACTTTCATGTGGAAGAGAGGTCTGTGAAGAAGGAGGCACTGCAAGGAGTCCATTTTTGGTAATGGCTGCGGGAAATTCGGGAATCCATCCATCCAGTTTCTGGAGCTAGCTGTGCAGGGTCCTGGAGCCTTGGTAGTAGCTACACTGTGTCTGTAGCCTCAGTGGCATTGGCTATAGGGTCTATCCCAGAGCATTCCAGGGGCATAAAGTCGACTTTCCCCTTGGCCATGTAGACTTGAAGCTTAATTATTTCTTCCTTCCATCATATTGGATACAAAGAATTAGAATCCTCTGTGCTTGCCTTCCCCTGAAAGCAATTTGCCCCCATGTGTTCCTTCCCCAGTAAGCTGTGAAATACAAGGTCTTCTTGTAATACTTTTATACACTGCTCGCTGCAGTTTAATATATGAGACACTGCATCATAGTCTGGAGGTTCAAAATTACCTCGAAGTAATCATTTCCTAGAGGGCTGGTAGTAAACATTCTGTCACACAGCTATAGATTGTTGCCTGTCACCATCAATCAGCCCCCAGGGAGCTACTAGGGGGAATGATATGGGAATGGATTGAGAACTGGTGCACGTGGCTGCTAGGTCTCTGCAGAGCAAAACAGGCTTGGTGGTCCATGGCAGCTGGCTTTGTGGGGGGTGGGCTCTGTCTGCACTCTTACCAGAGGTTGCGGGTTTGAGCTCCGGGTAGCCTGTGGAATCCCAACCCTACTCTGGGCTGTCTGCCGGCTTCCCTACAGGCTTCAGACCAAAGTCTTCACCAGTTTTGCAGAATAATAACAGTTGCCACTTAAGGGCAATTTACTCTGGCCCACTGAGTCTGCTAATCCCTTTCATGCCTCATTTTATTAATCTTCAGAGTGGCCTGACGAAGGAGCGAACTGAGTCTTGGGGATGTTGGGAAACTTGTGAAGTCCTATTTGGTCAGTGACAGAGCCAGGATTTGTACCTGGGTATTCTGTCTCCATAGGCCAAGTGCTAACTCAGTGGCTCCTGATAAACCCTTAGCACAGCACTGATGCCTTGTCTCCTCACTAAACTTCTTGCTGTCCCAGTGTGCAGCTGAGGAAACCAAGGCTCTGAGAAGTGCAGCCTCCCAGCCAAGTCCAGCAAGTGGATGGTATTGCTGAGTCCAGGGCTTGCTGGCTGCACACCTTGGGAACTCACTGACTTCCTCCTTGGGAAGGAGTAGAGAGAGCTCCTCACAGGGCTGCAGAGCAGATTACATGCCCTAACGGAGCATCGGAATCACTGGGAGGTGTCCTGGGCTGCCTCAGACCAAGTGGGTCAGCATCTCCAGGTGGGCCCTAGTATCAACGTTGTTTAAAGACTCCCAGGGGCTGGGCCTCCTCTGGTGGCGCAGAGGTTGAGCGCTGGGCTGTGAAGCTGCCCGCAGCCTCTGCAGCGCCAGTTCGATCCCTGGCCGCCTGTGAGGGTCCCACATGGCGCACAGACCTCTCCTGCCACGCCCACTGCTCCCCTCAGCAGTGTACTTCATCAGTCTGCCTGTTCTGTTCTCCACTCTGGCTCTGGTGAATTCTTTCACCCTCCTGCGCTTCTGACTGTACCCAGTGCTTGTATAAATAAATAAATCTTTAAAAAAAAAAAAAAGACTCCCAGGGGCTTCTGGTGTACAGTTGGTATATTAGTCAGAGAGGGCTGCAGCAGCACTGTGAAATACACAACTCACAAATATCAGTGGCTTACAATAGCAAACATTTCCTCTTCACTTCTGTGTCTAAAGATGGGCTGAGATGTGTGTGATTTCAGTTGGATATGACTCCAGGCTGAGAGTCTTGTTCTGGGGTGGCAGGAATGGAGGAGACAAGAAACACGTGAACCTCTGAGGCGCGGCTTAGAGCATTGACTCGATGGGGCCTCCCTGGTGGCCGAGGGGTCAAGTCTCCGCACTGTCACCACTATAGCCTGACTTTGATACCTCACCAGGGAGCTGCCCCACATAAGGCGCAGCAGACCTCTCCTGTCTCGCCTACCGCTCCCTTTAGTGGTGTATTTCTGTAGACCTGCTTGTTCTGCTCCCCACTCTGTCTCTGGTGAATCTTCTCACCCCCTGAAGCTCTAGCCTGTACCCCAGTTCTTGCATGCAAAAAAAAAAAAAAAGAACTTTGGCTTGATGGCTTCCTCCACATCTCACTGACCAAGCCAAGTGAAGTTACTAGACTTTGCCACCCCCAAGTCATGTGGCAAAGGAAATGGATGTATAATTACATTGAGGCAAGATGTGGAATGCGGAACAGTCATCCAATTTGCCACCGATGCTAACCACTGATACAGGGGCAAGCCCTGAGCGCAGGCAGCCCACAGTAGGTGCTCAATTAACACTTTGTCTTCTCCTAGAGAGCAGACTCTGCGGTCGCCTTGGAGGCTGTCATGGGAGAGTGGTTTTCCCTCTGTGATGGGTTCCAGGGACAAGTAGACTTCCCACCCCGGCATTAGGTCAGTCTCCAGGGACAGAGGTCTGTGCTGTAATGTATCAAATGCTTTGAGTTCCTAGGAAGAAAGATCCCAATGGGAAGTGGCCAGAACTATTATCAGCTGCTTAAATAGCTATTTCCCATCCACCGCTCACACAGCGCTCTATTTATTTGCACACTCTGTAATATAGCAGCGGAGGGAGAATTCATTAAGGCAAATTGTGAGGGTAGCTTTCAAAAAAAAATTCATCTCTCTGTTTTATGCAGTGCGTACTTGCCTGTTTAATGAGAACTCTGCAAGTCCATTTTCCTTAAGGGTTTAATAAAAGTATAATTTAAAAAATTAAGACAGATGGGGAAAGTGCCGAGGGAAGCTATTTCTCCCATTAACCCACGGAGTAGACCTTCACCATGCCGCAAGATGGGTGGGGAGGGGAGAGAGTTCTTTAAGGTTACATAAAAGCCCAGCCTGGGTTTATGTGGCCCAGGGATTCCTGCCCAACAGATAGGAATTAGATTTATTGGCTGAGTAATGGGACTGTTACTAGCTGGCAGTTTAATTAATGCTGATATAGGAGCTTTGCTTTCTCTTAGAATATGAACTACGGAGCACAAAGAGGAAGACATTTACATTTCTAAAACTTTCTGAATAATCTTGGCTGCATTTGGAAGGAAGAAGGGAACAGGATTTTTGAGAGAGGGAGATTTGGGGTGTTGGGGGTTGATGTCCAGGAGATGCCCTGCACCCGGCTTGTGGTATCAAGGCAAATTGTTGCAACTTGGTCTCCTTCTATCCTTCTGTTCCACCGGCTTGAAGCAGAATAGAACTTGAGATACAATCATTTGATAGTAAATAATAATAATATTATTAAAAAAACAAGAATTAGCATTCGTCCATTTTTGAGGGCTAATTTTTATTAATTTTCATTGGGAAGCTGGTGTTACCATCACCCCCATTTTTCAGACTGGGAAACCAAGGCTCAGTCATACAGAGTGCTGAGCTGGGAGCTGGACTTTGTGTCCTTGTCGCAACCCTGTGCGACCCTTTACTGTGTGCATGGGCCAACTGAGGCTCAGAGGAATGGGGTCAGATTCCCAAGACTCAATAGCAAGTGAAGTACAATGTGGGGACTAATTTCTTAGCCAGCATTTTTACCCACTCATTTTTCAAAAAAAATTTTTTAAGATTTATTTTTATTTATGCATACAAGAACTGGGGTATAGGCCAGAGGTGCAAGGGGTGAGAGGATTCACCAGAGACAGAGTGGGGAGCAGAACAGCAGATCTACTGAAATACACTGCTGAGGGGAGCAGCGGGTGAGACAGGAGGGGTCTGCTGTGCCATGTGGGTCAGCTCCCTGGCTGGGGATCAAACTCATGCTGCAGTGACTGCTGATAGCTTGATAGCTCTGACTTTAACCCCTGCACCACCAGGGAGGTCCCTCATTTTTCAAATTTAATGAGGAGATTCTAATTAATTTTAATATTAGTTTGTATAACACCCATTAAGAAATATCAGTGTGCTCGCCTGCCTCATCTTGAAAATAGTAAGCAAGTTGACAAATTCTCATAATACCTATTAGAAGGAGGGTGTATAACTCTCCACTGTCCAGATAAAGACTGCGTCTCAGAGAGGTAAAATGACTTGCCCAAGGTCACACAGCAGGATGTGGTCCAAACAGGATTCAGGATTGGGATACAGGTCTGTCTGAAACCACAAAGCCTTGGCACGGAACCCCCAGGCTAAGTAGAAATGATGGCTGGGTTTTCCTCTCCTTCACTTTACCTGTGTCTCAGGTTGCTTCGTAAGTAATAATTGAGAGGTGAAGGATGCACTGCAGCCTGTCACACCTGGGAGTTCCTTTTAGCCAGTTTCCACATAAATCCTTCTTCTGCGCAGGTGGGAAGGAGCCTGCTTTTCTTGGTGCATTCCCCAGTTGGCATATTGTTTTATGGTCTCATTGCCATAATGTGTCGTAAATTAGGAGACTCTTGGACCTTGTTGAGACAGACGGGCCCCTGAGTCAGCAGTTTGGGAAACATGCTCCTCTCTGCTTTTCTCACGCTACAATTCATTAAGTGAGACTTAAGAGAACATGATTCCTCTTAGACCAAGAAAATGCCTTTGGCTTCTCCCCAAGTTCAATGCAAAAGTAATCGGAAACAATTTTTTGTTTCTTCATCGTGTTGGCAAGGACATTGAAATGGATGGATAGAAGCAGAGAATGGAGAGGATGACCCCTAAATTCATGTTCACATCATCAAAGTTGGTAACTGGTTTCAAGTTCAATTAATTTCTACCTTGACCAAAGGAAATAAGGGGGCAGGTTTTGATTTTGTAAGAATCCTTGCATTTTCAATTTAGGATGAGCGGAAATGACTTTTGCATTACACAGACCTCTGCTGTCTAATTCTTCATCCATGCTGGATGGGCCTATGCCTGCCTTAGCATCCTTCCCAGCAGAGGGTACCAGGCAGCCTCTGCCACTGAGCAAAATTGGATTAGAAGGTGGAATCAATTTACCAAGTTTGACTGAGTGCTGTTTTACGTCCTTTTTGAATTGAGGCATCCGGGTTTCCCTAGCAGACAATCCACGATCCAGGCCAGAGCGGATTGAGTTAAGCTGCTAATCAAAGCATCTGATGGGAAAGCCAATGATGCTCCAATTTTTAAATAACTGGAAATGAAGCTTTGAATGGTGATTTGTTGAAGGTCACCCGAAGAGTAAGTGAGGGAGAGGGTTTAGTAGAGTGGGTGTCCAATAGACCCAGGTTCATGTTTTGTCTATACCACATTCTCACTTAGTGTTGTTGGGCGAGTCCCTTCAACTCCGTGGGTCAATTTCCAGCTCTGTGAAGCTGGAATACTACCTACCTCCCTGAATCATGGTGAGGACTAAAATGAGAGAATGCATGTGAGATGCTTAGGAGAGGACCTGGTAGCTAGAGGAAGTGCCGAATAAATGTTGGCCATTATTTTTCCAGCTTTCTTACAAACTCTTAGTCTCATGAAAAACCTAACAGATATTATCATGAAATCTGACAACCCTGGGGGATGGGTGCCACTAGTCTCATTTTATAAATTGCTAAATGGAGAGTCAGAGAAATAAGTTGGCAACATACAGAAAATAAGTAGAAGCACTAGAATTCAAATCCCAGAAATGGAGGGCACAACCCTTAGTTCCTTACAGTTTTAATCAGATCCCCCCCATCTCTAGGTGGTATACTGTGACCATCCTTTAGGGTCCCAGCCTCTCTGGGGCCTCTCTCTTCCTCCTGCCACTGTTTTATTTGTCTCACCAATACACCTCTTACTCTCTGCCTTACTGTATAGTATGCTTATTTTATATGCATGTGTTTTTTTTTAAAGTTTTTTTTTAAGATTTATTTATTTATTCATATAAGCACTGGGTACAGTCAGAAGCGCGGGAGGGTGAGAGAATTCACCAGAGCCAGAGAGGAGAACAGAACAGGCAGAGTGATGAAATGTACTGCTGAGGGGAACAGCAGGCGGCAGGAGAGGTCTGCGCGCCATGTGGGACCCTCGCCCTTTGGCCAGGGATCGAACCGGCACTGCTGAGGCTGCACGCAGCTTCACAGCCCAGCACTCAACCACTGCGCCATCAGGGGAGGCCCTATGCGTGTATTTTTATTGTCTCTTTTCCTCCCCCTAGGCCAGGAATTTGATCCATTTTGTTAACTGCTGCATTCCCTGGTTGAGCACGGATGTATTCACTCATACTTGACACATAGTAAGGGCTCAGTCAAGATTTGTTGAGTCCATTTGCAGCATTTAGCAACACTTTGTTCTTTTTCATTGTTGTATAATATACCACTGTATGGATATACCACTTTTATCTGTTTGCCAATGGATGGTTTTTTCAACAATGTGTTGCCATTAATGTATTGTCCCAGTAAATATCCCAATCTCTGGTCAAGGGGCTCAGGCATATGCATGAAACCAATGCAGTTTTATACTGCATTATGTTTTCTTTGGTCTCCCCCTACTAAACAACAACGAAGATCATTGTGACTCTTGGTACGTCAGAGGATGAGCTGGACCCTCTGCTAAGTGCACTGTAGTGCTTGCCTATCACTAGTGATGATCATCATTGTCATAAGGAGTACTATGTGCAATATTTTCTATTCATGACCTCATTTTATATTCAAAACACCCCTCAATGATAAAACCCATTTTGCAGGTAGAAAAGTTGAGGCTCAGAGAGGCACACATATAACAAGCATATAGCATGTATTTGAACTTAAGTATCTTTATTTTTTTTTAAAAGATTTATTTATTTATACAAGCACTGTGGTACTGATCAGATGTGCGGGAAGGTGAGAAAATTCACCAGAGACAGAGCTGGGCGCCAAACAGGCAGAAGGACCGAAATACACAGCTGAGAGGAGCAGTGGGCGCAACAGGAGAGGTTTGCTGCACCATGTGGGAATCTCCCTGGCCGGCCGGGAATCTAATCCACACTGCAGAGGCTGCGGACAGCTTCACAGTGCTGTGCTCAACAGGCTGTGCCACCGCGGAGACCAGAACCCAAGTATCTTTAGCATGAAACTCTGGCCGTTTCCAGCCCTTCTCATGTCATCACTCAGGTGGGTAGGGAATCTTGCCAATACATTGTTCTTACATTGCCACTCACTTTGGCTGCAGACCTTGTAGTTAATGAGCACAGTACTTACAAGCTGATCCTGACCCTTGTTAAATGACAAGAAATGACTTTGTTCTCAGCGCCTGTTTTTGATTTTCATCTTTGGATCAAAATTTTTGCTTGAGAATCATACCCTTGATCAACATAAAACACATTAGACCTCATGAGAGGACTCTATATTATACATATTCCAGGACCTACTGAAACAGAATCCCTGAAACAGAATCATCTAGTACAAACCTAGATGATTTCTATGATCAGGCAATCTAGAAAACAAGAATGGAATTTTTCTATATAGCCATCTAGACTTCTGTGCATCCACCCATCCAGCTCATTGTCTTTAAAGTAGAGATAATACCAATACCCACTTTATAGAGTTGTTGTAAGAATGAAATAAAAATATTTGTAGAAAGTCTTAAAACAGTGCCTGCCATGTCATAGAGCTGATGAAAAGAAACTTATACTTGGACACCTCTTATGGGCCTGACCCTCTTCTGGTTACCAGTAATATAGCAGAAATAGACAGACAAGGCCTTGCTCTTCTGGGGCTGACCATCTAGCAGCAATTATTAGGCACCAATTATGGCATCAGACAAAACTGGTGGAATCACCCAATCATGTTAGTCATACTCAAGTATAAGCATGAAAAAACTACTGAACTTCTCTGGACCCATTTGCTCAAATGTAAAGTGAGGATCATGAAGTGCTTATTAAATGACAAAAAATGTTTTCTAACATTTTTATTAGAGGAGACTGAGGTTCAGAGAGGCAAAGCAACTTGCCAAAGGTCACACAGCTAGTAGGTGGCAAAACTGGGATTTGAGCCCCTGCTTGTTAGGCTCTGAGGATATAATGTTACCTGTCATGCTTCATGGCTCCCCACAGAGAGAAATGGCTATCAGGAATCAACGGAAAGGTTTACAAATCAGTGAAGGTTTCATTCAACTGGCCAACACATACAAACTGAAGCACATGACACTGAGGGCCTGTGAAAACCCAGCACCATAGAATGCCCGGACTTGCCTCGTTTCCACTGGCTTCACACCAAGTTCTGCAAAGCGGGAATTTGGAGAGCCCCTTGGAGAGATTTGATTTCTCTAATCTCACCAGGCACAGGGAGAGTTGGGGAACATGAAAGGCAGCAGTTATTTATTTCATGAATAGATAACGGCAAGCCATTTAGAGGGAGCAGAGGCAGGAAGATGAAAAAGCTATTAATACAGTGGGAAGCTCATTTCTTTCAGAGTGGTCAGCAGCCGCCGGAGAGGACAAAAATGAGAAAATATTGCAATGGGTGCTCCTGACAACACAAATTATTCAGGAGCTATTAAAGTGCATTGTTCACCATCGTAAACATTTTTTTTTTATGTTTATGAGATCTGTTCAAAGGCATCTTGATGGATGAAACCCAATAACATTTATAGAGGTGTGTGTGTGTACTCACATTCTTTTGTTCCAGTATCCTTTGTAAATCATTTCTTTGAGCCAATGGACTCAGTTGTGGCTAGTCTGGGCCAACATAATCCAAAGTGAAGTCCAGGCCTCTGTGTCTGCTGCTTTGCAGATGGCGGCAAAAAGATATGCTCCAATTACAGAAGGACAACCAGCAGGATCCTGGAGATGAGAAACAAGTAGAAGCGCCTGCAAACATCTGCTGAGAACTGTATATTTCCACCCAAGAGGGCCCCATGGGAATGGAATTTGGGAAACTCTTGTACTTCTGATACCTGTGGGAGATTCACAGTGTGTAGAAACCTGTTCAAAGCTGTGTGATTCTGGAGGTGAAGTGATCCCCTTGACATGTCTTAGCTCTTCTTTTCCTGGTTGCTCACCGTAGGACAATACCTGAGGTAACACTGGTTCCTCAGAGAATGCCTTCAGGAATTCCATCTATAAGTGATAAAATTGAGCTAAAACTGTTAGTCATTGTAACTAAGTCACAATTTCATCTCTGCACATGATCATGAGCTCAATTACTTTAAATGGAATGACTTGTCAATTTAGCTAAGTGCTGACCGAATTAGTCTACTAGTTTGATAGATGTTTTGTTCCCCACTTGAATCGGTTTATTGTTTGATTTAGGACTCATGCACATAGCCATCTTACCTTTAATCCATAATTTAACTGTATGGATAATATTATCTGTTACCCAGTTTTGTAGACTGATTAAGAACCCCCCAGTTTGGGAGTCAAACACATATAATTAATTCTGCCACATTTATTTTTAGAGGTGTGACTTCGGGAAACTCATCATTTAAGCTTCAGTTTGCTCATATATAAACTGGGGACAATAATAACTGCACCTGTTTTAGTGGATTGTAAAGATTAACTGAAATAATGCAGATAAAAAGCTTAATATAGAGGGCCTCCCCGGTGGCGCAGCGGTTGAGCGCTGGGTTGCGAAGCTGCCAGCAGCCTCTGCAGCGCCGGTTCGATCCCCGGCTGCTCCCCGGCCACCGGAGGAGGGTCCCACATGGCGCGCAGACCTCTCCTGCCGCCCGCTGCTCCCCTCAGCAGTGTACTTCGGTCCTTCTGCCTGCTCTGCTCCCCGCTCTGGCTCTGGTGAATTCTCTCACCCTCCCGCGCTTCTGACTGTACCCAGTGCATGTATAAACAAAAACAAACAAATGAATAAATAAATAAATAAAACATGCCTCTATTAAAAAAAAAATAGTTAAAAAAAAAAAAGCTTAATATAGAGATGGCACATAGTGGATTCTCAAAAGTGTTGGTTATCACCATCATCATCACCACTACCACCACCACCACCATGATCATCACCACCACCACCATCATCATCACTGTCTTCAGAAGGAAGGAGTTGCAGTTAACAGGTGAACTGTAAAAATATTTCTTTCAGTATCAGGGATGCTTGAGAAAAGCTCGACTTTTCATGATGTCAGCGGATGGAAAGTATCTATTAGAGGTGAGTGATGGTCTCAATGGGATAGTTACATGCTGATCACAGACCCAACAGTGTCCTAAGCACACTGTAACTAGGTTGTCAGTTTTGTTTATTGCATGACCTGTAGTTTATGGAGTGAAGCTGTGCTGAAGAATGGGAGGGGCAAAAGCACCCTCCAGGCACTGACATGAACAAGGTAGTCAAGCTGAGGGACCAGAGATCCCGAGTCTTCCCTTTGTGACTCATGTGGCATGACCCACAGTCATGCCAAAATGGCATTTGGGACATTGGCCATTGACTCTGGATGTCCAAGGCCATTCTCATGCTGTTAGCCCACATGTTGCTCTGCTCATTATATTGTATCCCTGTATAGGTGAGGTAAACCTTGTGCCTGGTAAGTCTGTCATGTCTTGTGAATTTCAGTCAGCCCGAACTTGAATGCTATTCCAGTGATCTTGAAAGTATTATGAGATTTGCACCAAAAATGCCCGGACTTGGTTTGACACTGCCACTTACTCACTTACTAAGTAACTTTAGGTGAGTTACTTACTCTCTCTGAGCCCTAGGTTTCTCCTCTGTAAAATGGGAACAAAACCACATACATATCATAGAGTTGAGATTCACGAAAGGAGATAATCTACGCCAGATGTCTAGGACAGTGTCTGACCCCCAAACTGAATGATGGTTATGTAAAGTCTGACATAATATCCTAAACGAGGAGATATTCCACAGACTTCTCTCCTGCTCACCAGGGACAGCCTGGGTCAGGATTCAAATTCCCAGTTAGTTATAAAGTGGTCCCTTGCCCAACACTTAGTTATTTCTGGACTTTCACTAGGGTTGTCTTAATCTAATAAATCATTAGTTTCATGAGCCAGGAAAGTCTAATTCATGTCTAAGTTCCTTTCCTCTCATATGGCAAAGGGCTATAAACACCTACAGAGTTGTATGATTAATGTGTAGGACACATGTCAGAGAGTTGAAGAAATTAAACCGGGACAGGTACGATGATGTCATGTAGTGAAGGAGTGTGGACTCTAGTATGTACAGTGGGGAGCCATGGATGGTGTTTGAGCAAGGGAGTAGTAGGATGAGCTCTATACTATATTTACAAGAGCAATGATGCTGCCTTTCACAAGACAATGGTACTGATAATGGGAACATTTGAGCTCTTCTTTTGTACCCAAAACTGTACTAAATCCTCACAATGACTCTCTGAGCTAAGAATATTGGGTAATTGGTCGTATATGGATGGATTGAAGGACAGAATAAGTATCTTTTGATACTCAAAACAGGTCTCAATTAAGGGAGCACAGTGAAAATGGAATTGACAAGCCCCTAAGCCCATAGCACATATTTGTCAATTTCACTGGTTGGCCAAACACCTCCTTAGTTCAATAAAATGTTCAACCAAATCCATTTCGTCCCTTGTGCTGGAACAGCCGAAGTAGTCATGACTTGTACAAAAAGAGACTTATTAGGTCTAAAGGGGACAGTGTGACTCATGTTCCCGGGGGCGGAAGATCCTGGGAGAACACATTCGAAGAAGCATCTGTGGCAGGGGCTTTGATGGTGTAGGTAATTTGGGGCAATTTTCTCCTAGCTAGAGGTCAAGCCCTCCTGACTTCAGATTGCCCTTTCAGTTCAGTGAATAGCTCTTCTGGGATCATTGTGAGACTTCCTTAGGCCCTTGACAACGCTATCCTTCCCACAATTTCTGCTCCGCATGAGGCCACCTTTCTCTCACTTATTTAAGTCAGAAACAACTGTCTTCCTAGCAGCCCTCTCTGCCCCATCCTGTTAGTCACCACACTGGCCTAAACACAACCCCCAACAGTGCTTGTTCTTCTCTCCATCCCTGCTGCCCACACCCTCCACCCCCCACTCACCCTAGTGCCCTCCCTCCAGGGCACCAATGCTCCTACAGGGTCTGCCACGGCTTCCTTATTGAGATCCCCACCCCGATCCCCCCATTTTGCCTCTCCAATCTATTCTCCACATTGCACTTAGAATGTAGTTTTGAAGATTCAAATTTGATCTGTCATTCTCTGGCTTCCTGACCCAAACCCTGCATCCTGGCCTTCAATGGTAGTCATAACCCAGCCCCTCCCCACTCCGTTTTTAGCTGCCACTCCTTGCTTGCTTCTGCCATGCCACACCTTAACACAGATCCCCAAATACCAGACTCCTTTGGGGAATCGAGTCCTCAGCCTGACCCTGCAAATCCCTTGCAGGTAACTCTATTTCTCCTGCCTTCTTTTTCTTAGCCCCATCAGCATGGGGGGCTGGCAAATGGGGCCATATTTCCCCAGGAAGCTCCTCTGAGGCCATAGCTGCAGTTCCAGCTGAGATTGATGAACTTTCAAATGATGAGGTTTCAGGGGGCACTTACTGACATATAAATCAAACTCTAATTTATGTGAAGGAAAATCCCAGCTGGTTTACATGGCAAGATTATGAAACAGGTTTTTTTTGGGGGGTCTTCATGCACAGCCTCTTATACAATGTAAAATTATTTTACTTTCCACAAAGAAAGCTTGGCTTTTTAACTTCTGCTGGCGTTTTCCTGGGATGATTCTAGCTTGGGATTCAGTTGGATCACTGGTTCAACTGAAGGGGGAATGGTGAGTAAAATTTATTGCGTGTCTACTGTGTGGCAGGCACATCCCTGAAATAGCCAATTTTAACCCTCACAACAATAGGCAGGGGACTTGGAATCATATTGAAGGTCTCCCTCTCAGCCACATGACTGTTTCTGTTTTGTTCCTGAGAGGGAATTAATATACCCTCTTAATTACTTACTGCTGCTGAATTACATACCATGTAGCTTAAAGAAACTCACATTTTTATCTCTCCTTTTCAGTGGGTTGAGAATCTAGACACAGTTTAACCATCCTCTACTCAGGGTCTTACAAGATTGCAGTCAAAATTTTGGCCAGGGCTGTGGTCTCATCTGAGGCTCAGCTGGGGAAGGCTCTGTTTCCAAGCTCAAGCATGTCCTAGCAGCAGTCCTCAACTAATGATCTATGCAACTGAGGATTTAGTTTCTGGTTGCCTGTTGGCCAGAAATCACTCTTAGTTCCTTGAAGCCTGGCATTCCCATCATGATCACTTACTTCTCCAAGCCAGGGAGCCCAAACAGAGTCTTCAAGCAAGATGGAAATAACAACCTTATGGAAAGTATCATGGAGGGATGGCAATCCATCATCTTCATCATATTTATTGGTTGGAAGCCAGACACTGGTCTTGTCCACACTCAAGGGCATGAGTACTGGGAGGTGGTCATCATGGAGACCACCTCAGAGTCTGTTTGTCCCAGATGGGTTAAGACACTCCAGTTCATTCAGGCAGCTGTTTGTGGAGCTGGGATTTCATTTAAGAGGTTACACTCTTACCATCATGGTTTCCAGTCAGGTGATTCCACAGTCTGTGGGGAATTTATCCTGACTTCCGAATTCTGGTGATTTCTTCATATCTGGAGCTACTGTAGGTTATCAACACCCAAGTCATTAATACTGAAGTGAAAGTGAGGCCATTCTTTAAAAGACAACTCAAGTCATTACCCTGAATGGAGAAGGGATGTTGAGTGTGTCCACCCCTGCTGGGCACAGGCCTGCACAGGCTGTTCTCTGATGGAGAGAACACATCCTCAGCTGGTCATCATCTCGGCCTGTGATGCTCTGTGACCTTTGGAAGAAACCCATCTGGCCACATGGGGCAAATGCCATCACAAATCTCGTGCCTTGTGGTCACCCTTGACAAAAGAGGATTTCACCATCTGGCTTATTTAGCAGGGTAATGCTGCTGTGTTTTTAATTTTCCACAAACATGCACAGCCTCCAATTTGAATCTTGGCACTCTTCCAACTCTTGGATTACGAACAAGACTTGTGTTAACTCCTACATGGCTGTCATGTATCGTTGTATGGATTGTGCACTGCATAAGGGGTGCTGGTGGAGCAGACCCTATGCACAGTAAACACACTGAGACCATGTTTCCAGTGGGTGAACACACTTCTTCAATAACAACACCCTAGTTTTTATGCTTTATTTTGTCTTGGGAGTCTGCCCCCTGACTCTTCCGCCTTCTTGCCTCTCATTAAGCTGGGGAGAGCTGTTTCTGTCTGGGGAAAGAGGCCCCCCTTTTCAGTTCACATAAGGAGTCCCATCTAGGCTTGCAAATGCAGCCTTGATGACTATTGCATGAGGCAGGGTTTTCTGCTGGGCTGGGGCCGTGACATGCTCTGTCCAAACTGACTTTGAGAGCAAGCAACTCAGCTTTTAAAACCAACCGACAGCTGCCTAATCACGAAGGAAATTCTGCTTTCAACATGCTGCACCTAAATTCTTAAGTCCATATGTAGAGTCATTTAACTAAGGAATGAACAGCTCTGCTGTCATGTGCCTTTAAATAAACCTTAAAATTGACAGCAAGGTTGGGCTCAATGCTGAATTTCAGACACAAAGGCTGTGCTCGGGGAGTGAGTATTGAAAAGCCACATTAAAAAATATGCAATCAACACCAGCTGTGGTCCAATTAAATTCAACGATCACAGGTGTTTATACAGATTACACACACACACACACACACACACACACACACACTTTACCCAATAATTCACTTCCTTTAAATGCAGAGTTTGAAAACCACTTCACGATCAGGTCCATGGATCCCCCACACCCAAATCATACAAAATCCTGAATAAAATTGTAGATGTTTTTGGTCCTCACCTTAGATCCAAGTGTCTTAGGGGTGGGAGGCCCAAGAATCTGAATTCTGGAAAGCACCTGAAGAAGTTTTAATGCCCAGTGCGACTGAAGACCTCGGCTCCCAGGCGTGGGCTGCAGTCTAAGGGCATCTGGATTACTGAGCTGTGTTGCTCTGAACTCTAAACCCAGAATAAATGGTTTACACTGGGTCAGTCAGGGCCTAAGCCCCTGGGAGAAACCTCTGGAGATGCAGTTATTCTGGTCTCAGCAGTTGCTTTCTCCATCAGGATCCTGTAGATATTTTACAAGAATGCCTTTCTCTGAGTCTTTTCTCTCAAGCCCCTGACATCCCCAAGTGACCATGTCAGGAACTGTGCATCAGAACATGGGGAACAGGGCTTCCCTGGTGGTGCAAGGGGGTTAAGTCTCAGCACTATGAAGCTGTCCGTAGTCACTGCAGCACGAGTTTGATACTCAGCCAGGGAGCCAACCCATATGGCACAGCAGACCTCTCCTGCCTCGCCCGCTGCTCCCCTCAGCAGTGTATTTCAGTCAGTCTGCCTGTTCTGCTCCCCACTCTGTCTCTGGTGGGTTCTCTCACTCCTTGCACCTCTGGGCTGCACCCCAGCCCTTGTATGCATAAATAAATAAAATAAATCTTTAAAAAAAGGAACCTGGGGAACATTTAAAAGTGACACCACCTGGCCCCCCTATTTCAAATCATTTAGTGCAGCAGTTTGGGTGAATTTGGCACAAGTAGTTGAAAACCTGTCATGGTTCAAATTGTTACCTCGGTGATGAAGAGGTCTCAAGGGAGGGTGCAAGGTTCCCACAGGGCCCTGGACTGTGAAGTGGGGCTGCAACCCTTTGCCCACTTGCCAGCCCCACCCCACAGTGGAGAGGGTGAGAAGCTCCAACCTCTGGCCTCATCCACCTGCTTTCAAAAGGGAGGAAAAAGAGGCTGAGGAAGCAACGGGGCCTTGGAGGTGGAAGGGATCTTGTGGGTTCCTGAGGCCAGGTAGGAAGACACCTGTGGAGAGGTCACCAGTCCTCAATGGCAAACCGTCTCAGCTGAACTCCCAGCTCACTGTCAGCATGGACCCCCCTTCTTGGATGGACCAACCTAAGTGCACCTGTGTGTAAATGCAGTCACAGCCATCACCTGTAATACACAAGAATCTCCTACATCACTATCACTGGACAGAGACAGATAATCCATTGTTTCACAACACTACCTTTGGGGGTGACCAAGATGAATCCCTGGAGAACAAACAACCCCCCAGGATGTGAACACGGGAAATTTACATGACAAGGGAAGCTTTCCAACTTCTTGCAGCCTTTGGTTGACAGCTGCTGCAGGAAGAAAGTGAGAGGAGTATATTCCTCATGCTTCCTGCTCTGAAATGAGACAGAGAAGGTTCCATAGGCAGAGGGCGAGTATCCCCAAAGAATTGGATGAATGGGCAGCCGGAAGACAGTTGACCAGTGGGTGCACAGAAATGGTTGGTGGTGAGGGAGTGTGGAGAGGCTGAGGGCACACCAGCTTCTACCATACCTTGTCTAAGGAAGCAGTGGCCCAGATCTGGATGACCGTAGCCATAGAGGAACATGCACTGCACAGCATCTTGGCCAACAGTGGACCTTATATATAGTAGTGGTTCCCAGGTGTGAAGGGGGTTGCACCATCTAGGTTTGTATTTTACATTCTATGATATTTGCACCATGATGAAATTGCCTAATATTTCTCAAAATATATCTCCATTTTAAAGTGAGGCACATGTGGTGGCAGAGTTATTGAATCTCTGGCTTCTCAAGAAAAATCAAAAGGCTGGATATCCATGTACAATGTCACAAATTTTGAAAGTTGGAAAATGAAAAAAAAGTTGTACAGCTGAACCATAAAGGTCAAACAAAAACATGTTTAGGGGTGGATGTTGTGGGGATCAGTGCAAGATGGAATGGAGAGATCACTGAACCCATGGGGACGTGCCCGCTGGTGTCCAAAGCTCTGCCAAGGGCTGTGAGTGGTGGTGTTGGAGAGGATAGTTCTTGAATGCAGACTCACTTGGGCTTATAAATCCAGGCAGTTTTTGGAGGCGAGCAAGGGATATGATCAGACTGGTGATTGGGAAAGATCATATGTGTTGCTCTGGGCAGAAGGAGCTGTAAGACTATAGAATGTCAGAACATTGATTCATGCAACTCCCTTTCATTATAATGTTGATGAGAAAATAACTTCCTGACTGACAATGAATAAAATGAAGTCATATGAGGACTTCCTTTCACTCTATTTGTTTTGCTTAAGGTCACAGTTTCCAAGAACCCATCCCTGATGTTGTGAGGTCTTATAATAGTTAAAATACTAATTTAGGAGACTGTTCTGGTAATTCAAGTTTAAACTGATGGCCAGAAGTGAATAGATTGGGATGTATTTAAGAGACATGAGCAGCAGGATGTGGGTAAAAGAGAGGAGGACCGGAATGTTAAGATTGATAACAGGTTTTCAGCAACTGGGTGGATGGTGGAGGGAGCAGTTTTATGGTACAGAGACTGAGTGTGGGAGAGATGCTTAACTCTTAGCTGGCTCTTCTCCCCCCGCCCCCCTCTCCCTCTCTCTGCATACAAGAAGTAGAATGTAGGCCAGAGGTACAGAGGGTAAGAGGATTCACCCAAGACAGAGTGGGGAGCAGAACAGGCAGATTTACTGAAATATACTGCTAAGGAGACGAGTGGATTGTTCCATATATTGGTTAGCTCCCTAGCCTGGTGCCACAGTGGTGATAGCATGATAGCACTGAGATTTACCCCTTACACCACCAGGGAGGTACCTTAGCTGGTTCTTCTTAACCTCTAAGCCACATACCTCTTTAGATTAAATTCAAGGATCTCAATTGAACTTGCCAGTCATTCTTTCTGAATCTTGGACCAATGTAATAAATACTTTAGGAGGCAAGTTGGGAAAGTTCTTGTAAGTGTATCCTCTTGAAATGCCCAATTTTCTGCACATCTTTAAACTCAGTACAACAAAATGTATTCCTCATCTACTCTGTCACTTTCTGTGCTCTTTGTGTTGAACAAGGAAAACATGGCTCCTGCCCTCATGGGACTTATCAGTACATTCTAACTTACATTCTGGTATCTTCATCTAAGTGCTAAATCCGCCTGTCTGCTAGGGGGTGCCTGAACATGAATAGGAGTATATTAGTAAGTTATTGCTATGTAACAAAATGCCCTCAAAATCAAGTGACTTAAAGTAGCAACCATTTTGTTTAGCTTAAAATTCTCCCATTGGTAATTTAGGCTGGGCTCAGCTGGGTGGTTCTTCTGATATCAGCTGGACATATTCATTTATCTGTGTTCCCATACAGGTTGGGTAGATAGCTTTATTGATCCTGGTTGAACTTTCAGATGCTTGAGGCCTCAGTTGGATAATGGTTCTGGATTGCCTCTCATTCTACCACCAACTAGTGCAGGTGATTCATGTGGCAGCCAGGAAGGTTTCCCAGAGAGTGGAAATGTGCAAATGTCTATGTTCAGAAATGACACACTATCACTTCTGCTGTGTTCTGTTGGCCAAAGGTAGTCATGAAATCCAGTGCAGATCCCGGGGCGGGGGGGGGGGAGTGGAATAGGCTCCATTCTTTGGTGGCATCAGCATCTGTCTTATTGCAAAGGACATGGCATAGCCAGAGGAAAAATTGAGGCAATTTTAGTAATCTACTCTGAGAACTCATATATTCCTAATTCTTACCAGATGTGAAAGTAACCACAAAAGAGAACTCTAATGAACAGATGATGGCAATAGAACTATTTCTTATCTTTCCAAGCCAAACAGGACACATATTGAGACCTGTTTTTTTTCCCAAGAGGGCATTTACTCTACCCCTTTTAGCTGCCGGATCAGTCAATTTTTTCCATTTTAGTTTTCTGACTGTGTCCATTCTCGCCTTTTCATCTCCCGGACAACAGCCTGGGATTCTCTGCACAGATGTCAAAGAAATGAAATGTCAGTGGAGCCCATTGTGACCCTGGAGGCCCAGACTCTCCCCATCTCCTCCTTGTAGTTGCCTTTGGCAGGGCTGGTCAGCACTATTAATAAACCTTCCCCTTGCCTCAGGGGAACAGTATCAGATAGGCCCCATCTATCTCCCAGCTCACTCCTGCCAGCTGAAGAGAAGGTCCCCTGACATGGAGATAAGAAATCCCGACATTACAGGCATGTAGGGGAAGCTCGGGGTTCCATTTTCCTTATGAAAGGTCAAACTGTTTCTCTTGCAGTGTTTGGAAAGAAAAGAGCCAACATAATGTGCTTTCTAAATGCCAATGGCCTTGACGTCTCTGATAAGAAGTCAGTGAAGGGAGAGAATAGTCCAGAAGGAGAGCTGACTTCTAAGTGCCGGCTGGAGAAGGAAAGCATTTTTAATAACTCATGTTAAAGTCTGTGTTTAATTTGATCCTGGGTTAGGTTAATGCAATTATTGCTATTTAAAAAAAATTCCTGCTTTATTGCACTGAATATAAGCAGCAATAATAGTTTCTCTTCAATAGGCTTAGGACAGGTGTGGGAAACTGGCTGTACCAGCTTTTCATTTATTTATTCTTTCATTGCATACCTATCTGTTGAGAGGCCTCTCGTGCCACACACTGTGCTGGGCAGCACAGGTTCTGCTCTTAAGGAGCTCACTATGTAATTGAGAGCACGACAAGTCACCAGACAGCAGCTATTGAGAGTGATGGGTGTCAGCCTGGGAAGAGCAGCGTGTTATAAGAGCATCTCTACCCAACTAGGGAACATTATCACCTAAAGTTGCTTTCTCAAGCATTAGTGGCTCCAGGAAGCTGTGAGTCTGGTCTGGCATATCCACTACTATATCCTTGGTGCCTGGCACTTAGTAGGGCTTCATTCCTATTTATTCATTGATTTAGTGGTGGGAATCCTATATTTTCATCCCATGGGGCCACAGTCCTTCTCCAAACATCCCATGTATTCTTTTTTTTTTTTTTTTAAAGATTTATTTATTTATTTATACAGATTGATTGATTGATTAATTGATACAAGCACTGGGTACAGTCAGAAGCGCGGGAGGGTGAGAGAATTCACCAGAGCCAGAGTGGGGAGCAGAGCAGGCAGAAGGACTGAAGTACACTGCTGAGGGGAGCAGCGGGCGGCAGGAGAGGTCTGCGCGCCATGTGGGACCCTCCTCCGGTGTCCGGGGAGCAGCCGGGGATCGAGCTGGCGCTGCAGAGGCTGCGGGAAGCTTCGCAACCCAACGCTCAACCTCTGCGCCACCGGGGAGGCCCCCATGTATTCTTATTTCTGTGAGCCTTGGCAAATATTACCTGGAATCTCACTCTCTCTTGAGAGCTTAGAAAACTCTTATGTGTCTTTCAGCCCCAGACCAAATGCCCTCTATTTTGCAAAGACTTTTCTGAATCTGCTGAATAGAATCCATCCTCTCTCCATAATGCCTCTAAGCACCTTGGTTATATATCAAGTTTGCTCCTTATAGCAAAGGACTATTTTCTTGTATTACTGGGTTTTTTTTTAAAGATTTAATTGTTTGTTTGTTTGTTTGTTTGTTTATACAAGCACTGGGTACAGTCAGAAGCGCGGGAGGGTGAGAGAATTCACCAGAGCCAGAGCGGGGAGCAGAGCAGGCAGAAGGACCCAAGTACACTGCTGAGGGGAGCAGCGGGCGGCAGGAGAGGTCTGCGCGCCATGTGGGACCCTCCTCCGGTGGCCGGGGAGCAGCCGGGGATCGAACCGGCGCTGCAGAGGCCGCGGGCAGCTTCGCACCCCAGCGCTCAACCGCTGCGCCACCGGGGAGGCCCTCACATGTACATTTTTATTTGTTTTCTTGCCTATCTCCTCCTGCTCGCTGTGAAGTGTACAGAGCCATGGCTCGGCCCATGTGTGTCCATTCGTGTATCTCTTATGCCTGAAATTGTCGCTGGCATGCGGTCCAGTGCGGGGTTTGATTAATGAATACATGTGCTCACCAGACCTTCAAACAGCTCCGTGAAGGAGATCTTGGGATTATTACCATCCTATTTCTTGCAGGAGACATTCGGGGCTCTAAGCGGGGAGAGGCTTATTGAAGCTGCTTTTCTAGTCAAGATAATTGAGCTGCCAGGACTGTAGAAAGTGGTTTTTTTCAGATGGCTGAAGGAAACAGCTTAATTTATAGACATGTATGATTCCAGAAGGACTGGGAGGGAGAAATGGAAGACTGTGAGGACTCCCCGCCCCCCGGGCAGGACTATCACTAGGGTGTGCGCATGTCAGGGCCAGTGTCTTCTGTGGTCTTTGGTCTGTATCGACAAGAGTTAATCTGCTCCAGCAAGTCACGCCATTTTGTGGATCAGTTGCACGCAGTGCCGCCGTTGAGGAAACCCCACACTGGTGGAAACACTAACTCAGAAGGCCCTGGGCCCAGAACAACCCAATCTCTGGAGTCTCTGGTCAACCTGACACATGGGGTAAAAGTTCCCTGCAAGGGAGGAGCAGAGACTGGAGCTTATATGGGTGCTCATCTGGGTTTTAGGGAATCCTGCCTGGATGGCACTACAGCCTTAGCAGCTTCTAGGCTCTAGAGAGGGGGACTCAGAAAGTTTACAGGAAAGCAAGAAAGCCCTCCAAAGCCCAGGTCTCTTGAGCTGTCCGGCCTAGGGACCCTGCTATGTCAGGTCTCTGTTTCTCTGTCTTTCTCTGCCACAGGCCTCTCTGGCCCCAACTCTATTCTCTATTTCATTCATGTCTCTTTCAGTGCTTTGTCAGGCTGGCTACCTAGAGGAAGGCACCTCTTTTCTCCACGGTGGCCTTGGCTTCCTGATTTATACCCTTGTCGGCACATGTAGCTGAGTGCCTCGCAGCCCTCGATCCTCATTCCAGCCCTGGTAAAGACAGCCCCACTGGTGCTCTGTGATCCGGTGCACCTGCCTGGCCCAGCAGCCCCCACGGTGGGGGGTGGGTGTTGTGCCCAGTGACAGCTCGGTCCTGGCTGCAGTGCTGGGGACAGGATGGTGATAGTGGGCAAACGCCCTCGAAGTATTTGCTGTGGCTTATCAGGAAAAGCAAGGCTTCCCGCTGAGTATTCAACAGCCAAAGCTTGTATTCTAGAACAGCCACTGACCATTCTCCTACTTCAATATCTCCACCTGAGGGGCCGACAGGACCCCAGAATCCTGATGACCCTATCAAGTGAGAGCCATGCTCTGGCTTTCAAGTCTTTTTAGCTTATTCTTCATGGAATGGGATGTAGGCTCTGGAGAAAGTGGGCACATCCTGTCTGCAGACGAGCTGACACCCATAGCAGGCCGCCCTCTGCACAGCCAGGTGCTGAGCACACACACATAAAACCCAGCAAATTACACTGGGATGAAAGCACATTAAAAGCACATTAATTGGGTCATCTTCTCCCTTGGGCCTAAGCAGGGCACCTTGTCACACTAACAGGACAGAACTTGGGGTAACATCCAGATGTTGCCATTAGGCCAGACTCCCTGCTCAGCACTTCCTCCCCAGTCTCTATGGGACACCTGCAGCGCAGGTGGGAGGTGCTGGTGCAGCAAGGGGCCCAGGTCCACTGGGGAGCAGCCGAGTGGGCACAGGAGAGGGGTGGCCTGGGGGGAGGTGAGAGTAGACTTTAGTTGTCTGAAAGTTTGTCCAGTGCCAGAGGCAGCAGAACTGGGAATACAGTTACAAGAGCAGGTTCAGTCAGACGCAAGAAATGTTTTTTAACAAGCCTTTTTTTTTTCTTTTGTAATTTTCTTACATCATTGTTCATTTTTGTTCAGTGACTGGTTTCTACCCTCAGCTGTAGTCCCTGCAATTCCCCCACCGCTATAACACCCGTGATCCATCACCACAGTCCCTGGTGTTCTTCCCACCCCTGTTTGACCCCCTCCATCCCCCTCTGATCTATGGACAGCTTGCAAGTTTTGTCTTCTCCTTGACCTTTTGTTAGATTTCTCTGTATCATGCATAGAAGTGAAACCCTCCAATATTTCTCTTTTGCCCTCTGACTTATTTTGTTTAGCATAATTGCTTCCAGCTCCATCCATGTTGCCCTAAATGGCACGAGTTTGTCTTTTTTGATCACTGAGTAATATTCATTGTGTAAATATACCACAACTTTTTGATCCATTGGTCTATTTTGGGACATTTGGATTGCTTCCATATCTTGGTATTGTAAATAGTGCTGCAATAAACATAGAGGTGCAGGTTTCCTTTTGAATTAGTGTTTTCCTGTTCTTTGTGTGGATTCCTAGAAGTGGAATTGCTGGACACTACAGGAGTTCCATTTTTAGTGTTCTGAGGAACCTCCACAGTTTTCCAATGGCTGGACCAGTTTGCACTCCCACCAGCAGTGTGGGAGGCTCCTTTATCACCACGTTCTTCCCCATTATTTATTGTTTCCAGTTTTTTTAATGTGTGCCATTCTCACTGGTGGGAGGTGGTATCTTATTGTGTGTGTGTGTTTTTAAAGATTTATTTATTTATGCATACAAGAACAAGGTACAGGCCAGAGGAGTGAGTAGTGAGAGGATTCACCAGAGTCAGAGTGGGGAGCAGAACAGGCCGATTGACTAAAATACACTGCTGAGGAGAGCAGCAGGAGAGACAGGAGAGGTCTGCTGACAGTCATGCTTAGCTTCTTTCTTCTCTAGAGGACTGTGGTCCAGAATGCCTGCCCCTAGTGGCCTTCTTCTCACCCCCCCCTTTTTTTTAACCCTTTCTACCTTCACATTTCTTTCAAAATCTGATTAAGATGTCCAGGGCCAGTTTGGACAATGTCACCGGGGTCCAATATCTAGGGGGACAAAGGAGGTCCAGTCCATGTTTGTTTAGGACCATGGACAGCAACATATATTTGTACTTGCTCCTGCAACTGAAGTTAGGTTACATCCAAGATGTCAGGAGCCACAACGAAGCAGAAGCTGGGGGCTACCTGCCATAACTGACGCACTTAGATTCCTATATGGCCATTCACTTAATTCATCATCCATCCATCCATTGAGCCATATTGAGGAGGGGAGTGGGGTGAAGGATGGAAAGCATAGATATCTATTGACTTTTGATTATCAAAAAAGCCCTGTGGTTTTCCCCATCATTGAGGTTCACAAGATTACCCTTTATACACTCAGTCAAGCTCATTTAGCCTCAGTCAGTGAAAGGGGTTTTCATCCCTTTAACAAAATAGTTCTTGAAAAAGATAGCATTATTGGATAGAAGCCCCCACCCAAAATGACCAGTCATTGTTTTTCTGCTCCTGGGAGAGCTTTGGGCATGGAGGCCTCCAAGATACAGAGAGCGTGGATGAAGGGCAGAGCTTGGGGTGGACTCTCATGAGACATGTGTCCTGGGCACAGAAGAAATGGGCTTGCTCTCTGCCCATGTGGGTGGTGCAGCCACCATCACTTTTGGGACACAGATGTCAAGCAACACCAACAAATTAGACCCTGCTGGTGCTTGCTTTACTGAAACACTCAGTTTAATGAGTCTTTCTCTGACACACAAAGTTCTACTTGCTCCATCAGCAAGTGTGACCTGTTTGCTGTAAATAATTTAGTGTTTTGCAGGGGTTCTGACTTCCACCGAGAATGCAGCACTGTCAAAGATTGTTAACTACTCCTATGGAGCAGAACGGAGCTCTGGTTCACCGCTGAATCAGAAAACACTTGGGAAAACAGTAAAAAGAGAATAAAAGAGGAAAAATACTTTCCCCAACTAAGAACAGAGACCACTCTCCCCAAATTCCACTGACGCATATATCAGTGTGCAACTCTCCTCTCTGCAAAGACTCACTCCTCGTCTGGGGAGATTTTGGTCAAAAAGAAATTTATGAGGTGACATTTCCAAGTCAAACAAGGAAACTTAAGTGGAAAAATCCAGCTCCGAATGAAGTGTGCTGGCTGACTCTGCCCAGAAAATGCAAGGGATCTGGAAAAATGATGAAATGCTGACCACTAGCAGCTCAAAGACCTTCTCCTGCCTCCCTCTCTCCCTCCTTCCTTCCCTTCTGATCTTGGCCAAGTCAATTCCTCTCTGGACTCATTTGTAAAAATAGAACCTTGGATTAGAGATGAGAAATTCTTTTTTTTTTTTTTTTAAATTTATACAAGAGCCGGGGTACAGGCCAGAATCACGGGAGGGTGGAGGATTCACCAGAGACAGAGCGGGGAGCAGGACAGGCAGATGGACCGAAAGCACTGCTGAGGGGAGCAGCAGGTGAGTCAGGAGAGGTCTGCCGTGCCATGTGGGATTCTCCCTGGCCAGCTGGGAATCAAACCAGCACTGCAGACGCTGCGGACAGCTTCATAGTACGGCGCTCAACCCACTGCACCACCAGGGAGGCCCCAAGATGAGAAATTCTTAACCAAGAACTCTGATCCATATGTGGTCAATGAAGTCTCTGAAATTACCATGCAAAATTCTGTAGATATGTGCAATCGATGAAGGGGACAGGTTCTATAGCTTTCATCAGATTCTCAAAGTGCCCATGACTTCCAAAGCTGGAAAACTCCTACACTAGACAATTGGTAAGTCTCAGGTCAGTCCTAAGTCATGTCACAATTCTGATGTTTTCTGTGGGTCTGGAAAGCTATGTTTCTGTACCTGGCCTGCTCGTGATGACAGTGGAGGGGGCTTTGAGTGTTTCTATCTTTCAAATTCTTGAGCCAAGTTAGGGGGCTCAAGCCCTGGATGCAACAAGTTTGTGTTTGTGTGTGGACAGGTAGAGAAGATGTTCGTTCCTTTATTGGCATGAATAAAGGGTTCAAGTATTTATTGAACCCTCCTCTATGGTAAGCCTTCTGCTGCCCATCATCTTCCTGGAGTTCAGATAGGAGATAGACAGTGGGGAAAATTATGGATAACTCTGACTGTAGAGTACGACAAGAGCTCTTCAGGGCCTCTAAGAGTTTTGTTGAGAAGTGATAAGAAGTGACCTTCTTCGGTGCCACATTCCACACTCATTCAATGCATGGTGGACTCAAAAAATAGTTGACCTTTCCTGATCCCAGTGCTACCACCCTAGTTCAAGTCTCTTTCATCTCCTATGTGAACCCCTCAACCCTCTTCATTTTTGCCTCCATTTTTGTCTAATTGGACTTTTGTCTAAACTAAAATAGGGAGACTCTTAGATGGGGGTGTGAGTAGGATTCAGACATATACTATGTGTGAGGATATAAAATCAAACAATACCATTCCTGCCTGGGAAGAGCTCCCAGCCTTGGGGAAAGGGAGTGGGGAGGGAGGCTGGGGCAGTGCTCCTGGCACTCAAGGTAGGCTGACGGGAAATCATTACCTTCTCAAGGTGAGAACTTGGAAGGGCAATGTTCTCTTGGATGTGTGACTTACAGCAGTGGGGAAAAAAATGAACATGATTCAGTTGGCATCACACCTGGTGTTGCACAAAACAAAACAGCCTGCACGTGACGGCTGAGGCTGCCGATTCTCAGCCTGCAACAGGGTTCAACGCAGTCTAAATAAAGCAAGCAAGCAAATCCAAACCCACAAACCAGGCAAATTAGGGGGTGATTACATCCATTTGTGTTTCAGAAGCACTCTTTGATTTACAAAGGGTTGTCTTTAAATAGCATCCTTGGAGTGTTTACAGCTCTGTAACTGTTCGTTGGAAGGTCTGAAAAAAGGGGAGGGAGACCAAAAGCAAATGCAATATCCCTGGCCAATAGAAGCCCATTCTAAGGAGTGTGTAAACTGATTTAAAGCTCCAGAGGGAGGGATCTACTTGAGATGTGCAGAGAGGCACGCAGAGCATCAAGGCTGACAGCAATTGGGATCTGGGTTCTTCTGGGAGAAAACGCATTGAATCATTTGATATGCACACGCCGCACAATGAGCGCCCAGTGCAAATCAGTCATCATGGCCTTTCCCTGGATTCCAATAATTCCCTAACACCAGCTGGATGTCCTGCAGTTCAATCCAGTTCTGATGTGACCCTGAGTGAGGGCAGCTGTCCCCCAGGCGCCCACACTTCTGCTACAAACCTGGAGGTTCCTATGACTTCCCTTTGTTACAGGGAAGGGTGAGGGGTACCCTGGGACTCCCCAACCTGTCTGCTCTAAAAAGGTTCTGTCATAGGCCGCATTCTCTACTGTGTAAGGCCTTCAGTGGAGAGGCACTCTAACAGGACTAGCATGCCACAGAGAGAAGAGGCGGAAAGAATATAATTAAAATATTTTTTACACAAAATACCCAAAGTTACTCATCCCCTTGTGGGTAAATGCTCAGCCAAACAGGGTTGTCCCAAAGCAGGACCTCTAGGGTCAGAAAACTTGCCATAAGTCTAAGGCCCCTTCTGGTGGGGACCCGCAGGAAGGGGCAGAAGGGGCCAGACAAGTCTGGAAGGGAAAGAGCAAAAGCAAAATCCAAGTCCAGATCAAGGCAGCCATTGTCAGCCTCCCCAGGGTCGCTCACCCATGTCTCTGTCTCTTTCAAGTGTCTCCTTCCATGTCCCCCAAGTCCCTGGTGCAAGTCCAAGGCCGAGAAGCAAGGGTGGCTTCTTCACATGTCTCTGCTCCATGCACCTCCTTCAGATCCTCTTGATCCCCTTCCTGCCTTTTCCATGTCTTCAGTCTTTTCCCCTTACTGTTCAGCTCCTCCCTCCCTTGGTTGGGGCAGGGAACCTGGAACCTCCCCTTTCCCTGGGGACCCCCTAGTTACACCTTCAGATTTGATAATTGACTAGATCAAGTCAAGGAACTCACTCGATGTGCTGCACTTACAACTCAAGTTTTATTATAAAGGACAGAGACGCATGAGGCCTCTTGAAGATGGAAGAGGTGGATGGCTAAGGCGAGGTGCAGGACAGCAGAGCTTCCATACTCCTTCACCACGGAATCAGGGGTGTCACACCCCAGCCCATCCATCTGTTAGCCTGCCTGGAAGCATCCTCAAGCCTTGGTGTCCAAGTGTCTTTAATCTAGGTTTCATTATGTAGGCGGGACTGATGAAATCATCAAATAAGTGGTTGACTTCGCTCTTACGTCCCTCCTCCCCACCCCCCAAAAGAGGGGCGGTTTTCAGGGACTGAACACTCCTCTAACTACACTGTTAGCTCTTCAGACCAGCAGTCCCCATCCTGAGGCTATCTAGTCTTCTTCCTCCCTGCTCCCTACCTTACCCTAAGGGGCTTATTATGAATAACAAAAGATTACTCTAACACTCAGGAAATTCCAAAAGCCTTTGAAGCCCTGGGCCAGGAACCTGCAGCAAAGCAGCTACCCTTTTTGTAATGTCACAATCCTTCTGCCACGTTGTTCCCTGAAAAATAGGCTGAGGAGGGACTTAGCTCATCTCTCTGCCTCCAGGTGAGCCTGTATTTTAATCCTTGAAGGCAACTGACTAACACTTTCAGAAAAAAAGCCAACAAACAAGATCTCAAGCCAGGAGAGTCAATCTGTCCAGGATGTGCATTTCCAGATTCCCAGGGAGATGGCACAACAGACTTTCCCCTTGGGGACTGGCCATCTTGCTCCCCCAGGTCTTCCTGTGACAGTGTGATATCCATAGAAAGGGGAGGTTCCAGGTTCTCTGCCCCATCCAAGGAAGGGGGCAGCTGAGCATGGGGGTAAGCTAAAGACTGGAAGGAAGGAGAGGACAGGAGGAGGGACATGGAGCAGAGCCCTGTGAAGAAGCAAGACCTGCGCTTGCTTCTTAGCCTTGGACTTGAACTGATACTGGGCAATAAGGGGTCTAACACTGGCCAGGGACACTGCCCAAATAATTCACTGGTCACTGTCTGAGTTCTTCACCTGTGCGCACAATTGCAAGACCACTCAGGTTCAGAGAACAACAATGATGGGGTTTATTTCACAAACCAGGGAAAACAAAGAGTCACTGAGGCCACAATGGCTGGTCTCACCTGAAACCATGTCCAGTGTTTTGAAGTCTTAAACACAAGGTGTCTAAGATGGCGTCTTCCTGTCGTTGAGGGCCTGGAGCATGTGGCAGCCAGACAATAGGTCGGGATCCAACTCATGAAGACAGTAGAAGACACAACAGGAGAGGCTCACCTGGGCAGCCGAGATGCAGCACCAGACAAGCAACATTGGAAACAGCAGCTGCAGCAGCCGAGGAACCCAATAAACGGCCACACGCGGGCAGCTCAGCCAGGTGCCCGGCTCCTGGTCTTTGCCTTCCCTGCCAGACTACAATAGCAGCAAAGCTAGGAACGGTTTCAGTTGTGTGGCTACCTGCAAAGCCTCTGAACTTTTCTCCTCTGACGTTGGCTGCTGAAAATCTCCCCACGTCCTTCAGTGGCCCGCAACAGCTTTCTGGAAGATCTGCTCGGTGGGGGCAGAAATGGCTGACCCTGGAATGCTGAATCCTCAAAAACACTGAAATCCTGAGTATGCTGAATCCTGGGGGCTGCTTCTGCAGTTCCTTATATTTCCTATCAGAGCCTCCACCCCTACCAATACTTTGTCCATGTTTCGCCTGGGGCTATTCACCCTCACCAGTGCCACTGTCCGGAGGCACCACCTGTAACAATCTTTGGCTTCATGCCCGGGTTACAGTACCAGGTACTTGGGGGACATGGGAGGAGACATTTGAAACAGACATGAGTGAGACACCGTTGAGGAGGTTAACAATGGCAGCTTTTGTCTTGATTGTGATTTTGCTCCTTCCATCCCAGGTGTGCTGTGCCCTTCTGCCCCTTTCTGATGGGTCCCCACCGGGAAGTGCCTTAGACCTGTGGTAAGTTTTGGGGGCTCAGTGGCCCTACTTTGGGCCAACCCTGTTTGGCTGGGCATTTATCCACAAGGGGATGGGTAACTTTGGGTGCTTGATTGGAAACTATTTTAGCTATATTCTCTTCTCTCTATTGCACACTCATTCTATTAAAGTTCTTTTCTATTAGAGGTCTTACACACTAAGAATATGTTTCATCTTTATGTGGCAGATGACAGAACCCATTTAGAGAAGGTAGGCTTGGAGGTCCCGGGTCTCCCTCAGCCTGCCCATTATTCCCATTTGCTTTTATTGAACCTCTCAAATCTCCTTCCTAACCAGAAAGAGGACTGGCCACTGAAGGGTTAACTCTTTGGAAAGAACAAAGACAGGAGGAAAGGTGTTTCTAGGTTCCACCACATTAGGACGCCCTGCTCCATTGTGCGTGGTTTTGACTGCTCCTGAGATACTTTGTGCCCATAAAGGTCTGTGTCTGGAAGGGTTTTCAGATTTATTACTTTTGCTGAAGGTGTCTTCCTATACTTGAATGCACTTCATTTTCTTTCCCTGCAATTACTCTGAAGTTAGGCAGTCAGTAGTGCATATAATCACAGGTAGGACAACTTGTCAGACTCCTCTTGACTTTCTCAAAGGCCTTATAGGTTAGGACCTCACAAAGCTGAGCTTTCTTTTCTTACCCAGCAAAGGATCTTCTCATGTTGTCTTTTTCATTCATTCAGTCATGAATTTGTTCACTTTTGCCTTTCATGTGGATTACTCCCTCCACATTGTTTATGTGGTGAACTCTTTCTCAGCCTTTAAGGGTCGGTCTAAATGTCACCTCCTCTGAAAAGTCTTCCATGATTGCCTTCACGTCTCTCTTCCATGCTTCCATTGATCTGTGCACCTAATCAATCTGTTTTGATTATTTAATTAATGTCTGACCAGTTCTATTAGACTGAAAATTCATGGAGGGCAGGGGTTTGTCTAGGTCCTCTCTGATTCTAAGTGCCTGACATGACTTGTGACATTGAGCAGTCACTGAAAGAGTTATTAGTGAATAAATTTATGGCTGAATCTTGACTTACAATAACCCTAATTTCAACTATGTCCTAGTCTCTTATGTGTCCAATAGCTTCTTTCCCAACTCCAGGGTGATGAATGTGGTTTCTTCAATGTGGTGATGTCACAACTCCAGTGATTGGTTTAGCTGTGTGGGTGTGTGCAAACCCACCCAATGAGACGCAAGGCAAGTGTGCTGAGTAGGGGGATTCTGGGAGATGGTGTCTCCTGTCTTTGGATGGAATTCTGGGAGCCCAAGATGTCTCAGATAGGACCAACAACTCTCAGGCCACATAGAGGGTGGCAGCATCAGGATGGAGCACCTCACACGCTGTGCCTTTGAACTACCCAGTCTAGGTCTATCATAATCCCATAATAATGGGTTTTCCTTGTAATTTAACTTCTCCCTAGAAGGGGAAGGTTTTATTGTCTCTGGAAGGGAGCTGCGGAAGATGTTAGAGAGCTTCTCAAGGCCTGGAAAATCATCCACTTATTTTACTAAATCTAGCAACCTAATGTGAATGGGTTCCCTCCACAAACAATGCATAGATTTAATTTTTAGATGAATTCTGATGCGACAGTATTCCCCCGACAGGTGAGTGTGCAAAAAATAGTATTCATTGGAGAGTGTGGTCAGGAGTACTGGTGTCTTTGTTATGTGGCTTAGTAGACTTTCTGTGACAAGGAAAAGTATGCCTCCCTGTGCCTTCTCACATGACCAGTGAAGTGTAGGCTGAAGCGTTGTATGTCTCTCCCATCCTAAGGTGATTGCACACCCTCCACGCTCTCTTTCCTTGCTGTCTCAGCCTTCAGGGCTGTGTGTCCCAGATGGCATAGTAACAAGACAGCATCAATCCTTTAGCTTGCAAAAAAAGTTATTGCACTAAAAGTACTGATTGAGATATTATTTTGTTTTCTTATAGTCTGCAGTGACTAATATACAGAGTAATATATTTGAAAAATATAGACAAGCATAAAGAAAGACAGAAAAAAACCTCTTTTGTAGTTCCACCTGCACTGTTGGGCCTCAGAAGGCCAAGGTACACTGTGGGATGATCCTGGAGAAGACATACCTCTTTGCCTAATATTGCAGTGAACTTTCGGGAGTGTTCTAGGTTCTTTTGCATGCGTGACTTTCACCTGATTTCCAGGAGAGATGTGGTCCGAGTGTCCAGAAAAGACACACGAGAGGAGAAGCTTGGAGACAGCCTTTACTCTTCACGGTCACGGTCACGGTTACTGACAGCCGTCTTCATGGAGGAAACTGAGAAAGAGGGGGTGTCTATGCCTGTGAGGGGCTGTGTTATTTTCTGCTCCATGTAACTGTCTCCAAAAGTTTCTGAATCCTTTCCCATTAAAAACAATGTTCATTTTTCAACGGGGGCCACTGGCGCCTTTCTTCAGTAACATAATATATTACCATTCAAAGGTAATCCTGTTTGTGACTTTTGTTTCCAGTATTACATTTCTTTTCCATAATTGAGTTTCCACAATTAAATATTAAACCACAATAGTTATCCTATATTTATAAAGCTGGCAATGTATTGCCTGTGCAATTACAGAAAAGTCTTCTTTTTTTTTATGTAGGATATTATGAACATCTTTCCAAACCATTAAACATTCTTCTATAGCATCCATTTTAATGCCTGCCTAGAATGCCAACATCTGGATATATCCTCATGTACTTGACAAATCCATTGCTGGTGGACATTTAGGATGATTCCAAATTTTCAGCACTGAAAATAATGTCCTTGTAGATAATCTTGGCTTGTATCCATTATTAGTTCTTTAGAATAAACCCCCAAAGGGATTTCTCCAAAGTGTGTAAAAAATTTAAGGCTTCTGATCCATTTGGAAATTTGCCTTTTCTAGAAAGACTAGAAAAACGGTGTCAACCTCTAGAGGCATGAGTGTCCTTTTCTCACTCTCCTACATCACATTCTTAAAACCAGCAGCAGAAACTGAACAGGTGACAAGCTAATTTCACCTCCCTACCTCTCCCTCCCCCTCCCCCACAAACCTCCCCCATGCCAGCTTTGTGTCTTGTGATTAATGCTCTGTAGCTGCTGTTGATTCTATTTTCTTTTTTAAATCCTATCAATCGTACACTCAAATAACCTCAAAGAGACTTTTAAACAGGTCTTGTGCATATAGCTTCTATGGTCTAAATTTCTTTATTACTTGCATTTTCTTACTCCCACAAGAGCTTGGTTTCTTGATGTACTTGCTAATTTTTAACTGTGAGCTCATCTTCACTGGGAATTTTTCCCTTTGAGATTCCCAGGGGGACAAGATCGGGCAAGTTCATGGCACAACCTTGATATTTAAATATCCCCCAGTGAGTCTTTTCCCACCAGTGGTCTGTGATGTCACTCATTCACATGCCAGGCACTTAAGCCAGTGGGCAGAGTGTCTGCCCCTGTCATGGATGGAAAGCCTTTCGTGGCTCCCTCCCTGATCCTGTGGCTGTGACTCTGCTCTCCAGCCTTGGTGTTCTGACTAGCCAGGAGTCGGCAGTTCTGATAACCATGTGGACCACTTGTTTCGTTGAGTTTGCTCTTCCTCGCTGACACCTGGTATTCCATTTTCCTTTATTTTTATTTTTGATCTAAGTGATGTATTTGAAGCTTTTGATGTGGTATTTAAGCCAGCATTCCCATGTGTTTGGAGTACTCAGAGGGCTCTGATGTCAGCTCAGGCACTTTATTAGCTGGAAGTCTCTGAGCTCTTTCTGCACCTGCAGGGCTGATTTGACACTCTTTGATGGTGGTCATAGGCAGGAGAGTCGTTAAAGCAACAATTGCTGCAATTGTAAGAAATCTTGAGGCTGCATGTTAGAACACTTGAGACTTGGACGCATGTATGCAATACTCATTTGCAAGAAGCTTGTTATTGCAGGGGTGCACATGGGGAGAGGAAGAAGCATGCCAAAAGTCCTTGAGCTCCTGGTTCAGGTTATCTCTTTTTATATCCACCACCTTATAAATAAAAACAACAACTAACCTGCCGGTGCACCAATACACCATTGAGTGCGAGGCGCTGCTATAAGCACATCCCATACACTAGCTCATTGAATCATCAATAAAACCCCTGTGAGATAGAATTTGCTATTGCTCCCCCTGCTCCCTCCCACTAAACAAATAATGAGACTGGTCCAGAGAGGATGAGCAACATGCCTGAGGTCACAGAGCTATGAAATGGGGAAGATGGGATTTGAACCTGGGCAATTCAAGATCTCATATGATCTTTCCTTGTCGTCTGCATACTGTCCTATCAAACTCCACTATAGAACCTTTCTCTTGAGATGTCCTTGGTGTTCGGGCTCTGTTTCTTTATTATTAAATATTTTCATCTAATTCTATTCATTCAAAACATTTTATTTCTAGCAACAAGAGACAACTTAAACAGCCACATGATTACAGGCCCTAGTCTCTCCTCCTTACTTTCTCTCTGTCTCTCTGTTTCTGCTCTCTCTCTCTCCCTCAAACACACACACACACACCTTATAAGGTACATTTACCAACTAATTCAAAGCATTCTCCCTATGTAATGTGTTCATTTCCCATTGCGAGCAGTACCACCATCACCCTCTCTACAGCATCTGGCTAAACCCCAGCAGGTCACACTATCAGGCAGAATTTCCAGGTGTACTGGGTCCTGGCTAAATTTGCAACTCATTCTACAAAAAAGTATAGAACCATGATTCTCAACCATGTCTGTACAGCGGAATAACACAGGGAGGGTTAAAAAACCTCCTAGAGATTCTGGTTTAATTGGTCTGCAGGTAGCCCAGGCATTAGGAATTTGTAAAGCTCTCCAGCTGATTTTAATGGGCAGCCAGGGTTGAGAAACACTCAGAAGTTATCCCCAGGATTCTATCCTGATGGCCATCTAGATGGTTTTGGGTAGATATCTTGACTTTGCCTTACCCTTATAACCGTAGTCCTCGAGAATATCTTGTGGAGACTTCTTAAAAAACTGGTTTCTGGATTCTACACTATCCTCCCACCGCCCAAAGTTAATAGGTCTGTGTGGAGCCTGAAAATCTGCATTTATAACAAATTCCAGGTGATGCTGATGCTGTGGATCCCGGGCCATCCTTCCAGAGAACTACTGCCCTTTTGATGCCTCCTGTTGGTGCTGCTCACTGCCAGGATTTGGAGCGCCAAACCGCCCTGTTCTCGTTTTCCTGACTTGTCCTTCAAGGTCCTGTTCAAATCCTCCCTGCACAGATCTTCCATTTCTAGCCCAGCTGGTGGCATCTCTTCTGTCCCCCCAAGCCTTCCAGCTGCTGGAGGCCCGTTCTCTGTGCCACTCATTGTGGTTGTTAGTTACAGGTCAGAGACTTCAGAGCTGGAAAGATGCTCAGAATCCAACAATTTTAAACTTTATCTTTAAATTGAAGACCTCTTTTTCATTCAAGTGAAATCCTACTTCAAGTGGCAATATTTTGAATATACATAGGTGGGCTGGGACTAGGAAACACCCTATGTCTATCTCTTTTTCCCTATGAGGTTTTCAGGCACTTTGGAGAGGCACTTGGGACGTGGGGTGCAGAATTTAGAAATCATACATTGTCTAAGCCTTTAATAGATGAGGAAACTAAGGCTCAGAGAGAGTAAATGAAATGCCCATTCATTCATTTGATATCGTTCATCAACAACCCTGTGCCAGGCACTGTGCCAGTTCCTGGAGATGGTGAACGGGATGGCCAGCCCCCTACCCTCATGAATTTTTATTCTAGCTGGAGAGCCAACTAGTAAGTAAGCACACAGACAAAATGATCACTAATTGTGCTGGGAGCTAAAAAGGAACTGTTCCTCCAACACAGGCTCGGGCCCCCTGAGATCAAGGAGGGTCTTTATGAAATGACCTTCGTCCTGAGTCTTGAAGGATGAGAAGAAAGCAGCTATGTGAAGCTTGGCTTGTAGGCCACAGTAAAGTCTGGATTTTATTCTCAGTCAGTTGGAAAACCAGTTTAAGTCAGGAAATGACAAGATCTGATCTTGTTCCTCCAGCTGCTTGTCTCCTTGCAGACATACACACTATCGATCGCTGTATTTTTCATGGTATTCCATGCAGTGTGAGTGCTGCAAATATGACGTTGATGGCTGATTGCCTGAAATCAACAAGGATTTGTAAGCTCTTTTATGTTAGCTTTCCATCTCCCATATCTCTATCTTTTAACTTATTTGGGGTTTTAAATCCCTTCAAATGTCTGATCAGTGCTATGGAGATTTTTCCTTACAAATGATTACCAAGTACACCGTGTTTTGCATAAGAATTCATGAATGCCCCCAAGGCCAACTCAGGCCCTTATATCAGGACCCCCTGCTGCAGAAGCTGTATGGTGAGGCCTTTCCTCTGAAGACCCACTATTTGCCTGCCTGGCTGCCATTGCTAGCCTGGATTAACAGTCCAGTTTATCTTAATCTCTTAAAGCCCCAGCTTTCCTGCCTGTATGGTGGATTCAAGCATCCATCACGGGGATTGGGGGTGGGGAGGAGAGGCTGGAGGGGAGGGGAGACACTTTGAGGATTAAATGAGATAATGTGGAAAGGTGCCCCGAACACAAGTGCCAGGTAGGGTAACAACTTCCCCCCTCTTTGGCAAGAAAGAAAGTGACTCCTTGTGAGCAGAATCCCACAGTTAAGAACCTGACTCTGGAGGTAGGCAGATGTGAACTGAGTCCTACTCTGTCTCTGACTTAGTTTGTTCATCTATACAATGGGGGTCCCTATGTAAAAACACTTAGTATAGTGCCTGGCGCTTGGCAAGAACTTTGGCAATTAGTATCTGATAATTTTCATAATGACAAGGAACTAATATTGTCTGCTCTGAATCACTCTATGTCTTCTGGGTGAACAATGCCAGGACTTACAGGATGGATTTGAAATACAGACACGATTCTAAGGAGTTAGACTCTGGGGAATACCACTAGTCTGGGGAAAATCCTAGATTTTCCTGCACTTTAGAAATACTAGAGAGTTGTCCCATGGGTACCACCTTGGCTAAAGATGACCTGATACTCCCCAAATCTGTGTCCCTGGGACAGCTCTGTCAGCTGAACCCAGACAAATCAGAGTGAGAATGAGATTCCTGCAGCTTCTGAGATGGAACTGCTTTCCTCTGGTAAAGCTTGACTGTATAGAAAATCTGCACCCCCATGGAGTGCTTGGAGACCAATGAAATGAGGCCGATGCATAATGCAAGAGCCCGCTTTCTCCCCAACTTAATTCTATTTTGTTAAGTAATGGTGGAATAAAAATTCAGGATAGTGGAAGATGAGATTTGCGGCTCTATTTGATCAAATGCCTATTCTGTCATTTCAAGTCAAACAGTAGCTTCATAAACAGATAAATAAATCAGATATCAATGGCAAATGAAAAGTCATGGCCAAGAATGGAATGGGACAGAAAATCATTCCTAGCTGTGGTACTCATTTGGGGGTATCACACCCAGCTGCAGTGGCTGCCACGAGTGACTGATGGGGGATTATTAGGGTGTGGGGATGCAGTCCCCAAGCAAGCCCCTGCTAGGGAGCACCATCTCCCTAAGCCAAAGTCATCACAGGAAAGCACAGAGGCCAGTTATTGACCCTGTACCATTAATGCTCCATTTGTGGGATTAACTGGGCTGTGTGGGTAATAATTTATGGGGAATCATTAACCTAATGATATTGGGTCTCTATAAACTGCTTAGTCTGTCTCAGGGAAAATGGGTTTCATAAATCTAGGTGGAAAATTCTAGGTGACTCATAGAAGGCCTGTCAGCAAGGTGGGGATGGGTGACCCCACAGTAAAACGCTGTACTCTTGGCTTGGTCCACGGGCCTTGAAGTTCACGCCTTGATTTTCTTTTATCCACCACTGTAACAGTTACTCAGGTTGAAGCAGGAGGTGCCCAGGGTTGAAAAGCACCAGCCAGGAAAAGGTGTGTTGATTTTCCTCGCCTTCGATTTTAGGTCCCAGGCTTGCTCTGCAGATCCTAGCGAAGGAGAGAAGACAGCGTTCCCAGGGTGGTGAGTTCCTGGGATGCAGAAACCACATCTTTCCTTCTTTAGAAAAGTATCGATCTCCTTTACACGGCTTGGTTTCTGCATCTGCTCTGTGCCAAGCTGGGAGGTTCACTACTTCAAACAGGGGCGCCAGGGAAGCCTCTGGGAAAGTGATTTAAGATAGTGAATGATGAGACAGAGCCAGCATGTCAGAACTGGAGGGAAGAACAGTTCAAAGTAGAAAGAAGAACAAGGCAAGTGCAAAGGCCCTGAGGTCAGAGCAAGCTTGGTTTGTTTGGCAAACAAAGAATTTATCATCATAATTGTGGGAGAATGTATATTTATCCCCATCTGAGATACAAAAACTGAGACTCACCAGGATTTGGCAGGTCATTCCCACCCCACTGGAAGATGGGGTTTGCAGGAAGAGGTGATGGACACCAGTCTGTGTGCATAACCACTTGGCTGGGAAACTATGACCTGTGGGTCCGATCAAACCTTCACCTATTTTTTTGTAAATGTAGCTATTTATTGCATTTTTGTCTGTGGCTGCTTCATGTTACACTGGAAGCCTGAGTAGTTTCACCGGCAAACTTGTGACCTGGAAATTGTAAAATATTTTCTACCTCGCCATTGACAGAAAAAATTTGCACAACCCTGCACTAACATGAACATCTCTCCTCTCTCATTGGTCCTTTGTGGAAGCAGATGACAATCACGGCCCCTGAGACTGTGGATCATCCAGTCCACTGTGGATCCGGAGGAGAAGAAGGAGGAGAAGCAACTCTGACAACATCTTTTATATGCGAGCAAACAGGGAAGGAATGGCCCTTCCAAGTGAGCCGAGGGCACTGATATCCAGGGACCAGCATCTGATTCTTGTGACCTTGGGATTGTCTCTGCCACAGACAACACAGTGACGGCCACTTTAGGTCATACCAGACTAGAAACAGCTTGGGGTGAGAAAGCGGAGGGTATCTCCTCCATCAACAGCAGCCTGGTCTCTGTCCGATCAGAATGTGGGGTGCATGCAGCATCTTGGCATTTCCCCAATATGCTCCCCCAATCAGTAGCGAACCAGCTCATCTCCTCTTCTCCCTGAATCTGAATGGCAGGCAAGGATAACTCCCCCTGCTCACATCTCCCTCCTGCCTCCTGCTGATGCTCTGGCATCGTGTAGAGAAGGGGACATCAGAATTCCCAGTAAACCTGCCTCGGTTTAAATCTGAACCCTGCCATGTGGTAGCTGGTTGATTTGAGTGAAGCTACTGCCCTCTTCTGAGCCTCAGTTTCTACATCTGTAATATAGAGCTGTTCATACCACCGGTCTCATTGGGTATAGTTAAGATTAAGATGAGGACTATAAACCACGTGCCACTGGTAGTTTAAATTCCTGCTCTTGATTTTGAAATTGGGAGTAAGAATTGTATTTCCCAATTTCTCTTGTAGCTGGAGATGGTCATGTGAGCAAGGAGGCGTAAAGGATACTGGTGTCTAAAATTTCTAGGAAACACCTTTTTCCTCCTTGCTGGGTGCTAGGGAGATGGGCGTGATGGCTGGTGCTGGAGCATCCATTTTGAACCATGAGGAGGAAGCTTTATGTTGAAGTGTGAGAACAACAAGTTAGAAGGAGCTTGGGCCCTTGCACTCAATAGCTTGGTCTTTTGATTCTGTGTGAGAGAAATAAAGCAATATCTTGTTTAAACCATTTCACATTTTGAGTTTCTCTCCTAGAGTAGAAGTGATTCCCATTTATTAGTTGTGTGACCTTGAGCAAATTTTCATAATCTCACTGAGTTTCAGTAACTTATATTAACCTTAGTAAACAGGAACAAAATAGGTTTAAAAATCCCAAGCTCTCAGAGATGTTGTGAGGATGGATTGGATTCCACCTCTGGGGCCAGGTAACAGCTTGGCAGGCGGGCACAACCAGGTGCCTCAGAAACGTTTTGTGTGATGTCTTGTGATGGGGCTAAAGAATGTGCATCTTTATCATGTCCCCAGGTGGTGCAGACACAGCCAGGTTTGAGAAGCAGGGGACTGAGAGCTTCACCTTTCTTCCCTGCTTTCCAAGTTAAAGAGAAGACAGAGCGATGCTGCACCTATATCTTAAGGAGCTCACCTTCTGGAAGGGTCCTTACAAAGTCTCCAGCCACCCCTCCCTGACCGTCCCTGCCCCAAGTGCCCTCAGCTTCCCCTAAGAGGGGGAGGGGGATGATTTGCTATGTAATGACATGGAGTGTGTCATCCAGTACCAACAGCTCAGCCCCATCTGAACCCCTTATTCTGAATTTCTGTTTAAAATGCATCGGGCTCTGTGGATTATGGCTTTCTGGTTTACATGCTCATGATGGATCTTTTAATCTAATTAAAGGAAGGCAAAGATTTTCCCCTGATGCTTTTAACTGCAGAGAGCTCTGATTTTTAAGCATAGCATACTGGCTGAGAATATTTGTTTGAGGAGCAGGAAAACCTGGGCTCTGATGCTGGCTGTGTGTCCCTGGACAAATCACTTAACCTCTCTGAAGAGTCAGTTTCCCTCTCTATGAGCCAAGTTTTGAGCCAAGACCTTCGCATGAATAGAAAAATCCACCAGCAATCCCACAGGCCAGGTGTCCTCATTAATTCCCTTTTGCAGATGGGGAAACAGCAGTTCAGAGAGGCTAACTAAACCACCCAGATCACACAGCAATAAATGGTGTGAATCTGATGGAACAATAACCTTAGGCAGGTGGCTTCTTCTGAGGATGACATTGCTGAGTGGCTCCAGAGCTAAGCTAGCCTGTTAACCTGTGCACACACCACATGCTGTTTTAACAACTAGCTACTATTGTTATTGTCATTGTTATGTGATCATCATCCACCACGGGAGCACAGGAAACTGGAACACGGGAGCAGAGCAGCACAGGAGCATGGGAGCGGGAGTTCAGGTCATCTGTGACAAGCAGCGCTCCTGTCCAGGTGGAGGACCGTGGAAGGTAGAATGAGGTACTCCAGTCCCACAGAATTGCCCGCTCTGGTCCGGATGTGGGCTGATGTCTCAGGGGGTGGACATCTCATTGGGCACGATTCTTGACTCAAAGGTCTTGGCACCACAGGATCAGGAGACCCTGGTTTTTTGGTCATCCTATCAGCTATCTTGCTTGTTTTCATTCCACCCCCCACTGGGTCTCCCACTCTCTCCTTATTATATCTCCTCTGGTCAGAAATCAACGCACAACGATCATAAACCAGAACCTGCACTTGACCATCTGCATCTACTGTGCTTGCATCGTCACATCCCTCCATCTAGGATGTATCGCAATCTAAACGGCAGGTGTCAGCACTTTTGCAAAGCTTCCGAATCAGTTCAGCCCTGAAGTCTGGCAGCCTGGTGTGTTTGGCGCAGATGGACACGGAGCCCCTGAGGTGGTAGTGGATGGGGGAGCTGAACTCTGGAACCCTAGGGCCATTTTCTTATTTGAGCAGATCCCAAGGTTTTGGGGGGTTTGAAGAGTACCTGTTTATTATGTTTTGGCTGGTGGAAGAGCTGGGTCCTCTTGGACAGCAGCTGCTTGTTGGCCCTGCCTCCGGCCGCCTTCTGAACTGCTAGCATGCCGCCAGCTTCCTGCAGACGCCAAAGCAAATATCCCCACAAGTGTTTGGAGTCTGGACGGAGGGATGGGAAAGCCATCTCCAGTCAAAGGCCAGCCTTCCTGAGGTCTCAGAGTCTCCTCAATTTTCTTACCTACCTCCACCTCTCCCTTCTCTGAGTCTAGAGACCCCTATGAGCAGGCTGTGGGGGAGCTGGTCTGGCACTTGGGGGCCCCTGGACAGCTCTGACCAGACACATGGAGCAAGATAGAGTGTTCTAGGATCCCAGAGAGTGGGACCAGATCCAAACCCCAGAAGGGCAAATAAGGTCAAGGGCAGAAACAGTTTTCTAGTCTAAAGAATTCTGTTCACTCAACCTACAGAGCATGGTGTGGGGTGGGGTGGAGGAAGAGGCTAGAATATGAGGGACAATGAAACAGTGAGAGGAAAGGAAATATCATGAAGGCCAGGGAGGTAGTTAAGACCCTGATGTGTGGAGTCCCTCTCTCTCTCAATCCACCCACCCACCCATCCATCTAATCATCCTCCTCCACTCACCCGCTCTTCCATCCATCCATCCACCCACCCATCCATCCATCCATCCATCCATCCATCCATCCATCCATCCACCCACCATCCACCTATCCATCCTACACTCATCCATACTTCCTTCTATCCATTCATCCATCCATCCATCCATCCATCCATCCATCCATCCATCCATCCATGCATCCATCCATGCATCCATCCATCCATCCATCCATGCATCCATGCATCCATCCATCCATCCATCCATCCATCCATCCATGCATCCATCCATCCACCCATCCATCTATCCATCCATCTGCAATACCCCTCACTCCTGTGTATCTCCTCACTCTTCCTTGTGGGCTTGTATGTGTGTCTGTCTTTGTACCTACATTCACCTGATGTTTATGGAACCTCTCTCATGTGCTAGGTGTATGACAGGAATTTGGACTATAGCAGAGAATATGTCTAAAGCAGCCCCTGCCCTCAAATACCTGATATTCTAGAGTGAACTACTCAACAATCAAAAAGATAATAATAAACAGGTAATGATAAGGACTCTGATGAGATTATAACAGGATGATTTGATGGAAAGTGAAAAATGGCTTAATTTTTTAACTTAACCTTTTGAGGAGACAATACACATACAGGTTCAGACTTTATAATATATATTTAATTTTTATTTTCAAAAAGATAATAAACATGAACATTAAAAAATGAACATAAAAATCCAAAAATAGGAGAAAGAGGTGTTTGGTGCTATAGAACTTGCTTCAGATAACCAAAGCAATCCTATGTTATCTTATTTGATTCTCATAGCAACCCTTTGAAGTAGAAAACAATAATCCCATTTTACAGATAGGAAAACAGAGGCTCAGAGTCATTAAAGAGTATCATAAATTACATTCTTCGGAAATATCGGAGTTGAATCTCAGATCTTGGCTTTTATGTGGGTTGCATATACAAATGTGGACCCAGTGATTGATCCTAATGTAACAGGGTGGTCCCCAGGAAAGGGGGAGGTTCCCTGCCCCCACCCAAGGGAGGGTGGAGCTGAGCAGGAAGAGGAGAAGCTGCAGAAGAGACTAAGGAAGGAAGCAGGATGGAGCCAGGAGACCTGGAGGAGGCGCATGGAGCCTAGAGACACGTGAAGAAACTGCGCTTGTCTTTTGGTCGTGGACTGGGTGACACAGATGTGGGTGAGACCCGTGGGGAGGTGACCATGGCAGCTTTTATCTGGATGTTGATTTTGCTCTTTTCCTTCCGGGCTTGTCCAGTTGTTTGTGACCCTTTTCTGTGGGTCCCCACTGGAAGATGCTTTAGACTTGTGGCAGGCTTTGGGGCCTTGCTCTGGGCCAATCCCATTTGGATGGACTTTTACCCACAAGGGGACGGGTAACTTTGGGTGCTTCATTTAGAAACTAGACTCTTTGCCTTTCCTGTATTGTTTCCTAGTTTTATTAAAGTTCCTTCCCATTAAAGTCTCCTATGTTTTGTGTTGATGCGGCGGATGGCAGAACCCATGTAGAATAGGCAGGTTTGCGGGGTTTGGGCTGCCCCTCTCCCTGTCCTATAACACTAAGGAAATCATCTTGGATGTGTACAGAGATTTATTGAAGAGGTTGTTCATCACAATTTGTAATGTCAATACATGGAAAAAAACTTAAATTGCCACCCCTAGGGTACTGGTTAAAAAAAATGGAGGGACAGGAGAATGATATACCCGATCCTGCAAGCTGGCATGTTCTCTCTCTCTCTCTCTCCCTGGCTCCCTCCCCCCAACCCCCATCTCGCTGTGTCTCAGAAACAATACAAATCTTCATTGGAGTCTCCCAAAGAGTAACAAAGGGACTCAACCTTGTAATCCTTAGCAATCCTTCCAAAGTCCCTTCCTCTCCTTCCGTTTGCTCATACCCCAGCCACTTCCTGATGCTTTTCTCCAAATCACTCCACTGACATCTAACCATCTTAGGATCAAGCCTTTCCTCCCTCCCCTTCCACTTTTGTTCTTTTTCACTTTCAAGAATAAGAATCCCCAGGTCCTCACCATCCAGCTCTTTTTATAACTCCATTTTGCATCATAAAAGCTCAGGAACCCCATGGTTAAGACCTCTTCCTTCTCGGGGAGAGGAGGAAATGCTGAACAGGGAATCTCAGAATTATTTTTAGCAAGTGGAGGAGGGTAAAAAAATGTAAACAGGGCCTCCCCTGGTGGTGCAGCGGTTGGGCACTGGGTTGCGAAGCTGCCCACAGTCTCTGTAGCACCGGTTTGATCCCTGGCTGCTCCCTGGCCACTGGAGGAGGGTCCCACATGGCGCGCAGACCTCTCCTGCCGCCCGCTGCTCCCCTCAGCAGTGTATTTTGTCAGTCTGCCTGTTCTGATCTCCTCTCTGGCTCTGGTGAATTCTCTCACCCTCCCACGCTTCTGACTGTACCCCAGTGCTTGTATAAATAAATAAATAAATAAATAAATCTTTTTAAAAAATGTAAACAAATGTCATGATCAAATGTCATGATTTTACCCTTTTCCAGCACACGTACATTTGAAAAGATGTGTGATTTTGGACAAAGTTCCTTTCAGGAAATGGATGCCAACCAGCAGCCCATGGCTGTGTATCAAAGTGTCAGGAAGGGCTGTGGGGTGGTTGTCTGTGAACTAGAGAAAAAACTCTTGGGAAAATCCAAAGTCCCTTGCCCGGCCATGGGCATCACTTCCAGAGAGACAGAAAGAGCCTTGTCTCCTCCTGCGGCCTCTGAAGAATTGGTCCAGAAGCAGTTTCCTGGTTTGGGCCTTGAAATGAATGAAAATAAATTATCTTCATGTGACACCTGGTCAAGGAGGTCCTATTCTCGTCTCTGTTCAGAATCAACCCGGCTCAGTATTGATGTTCCTGGGTGAAGGGAAGCGGCCTCCGCAGAGGGGTAGACTTGGCAAGGCCTGGGGAGAGTTTATATTTCAAGTGACTTCTGAGGCATTCATTGGGTGTATTCACATCTGTCTGGGAGAGGTCTGAAGAGTGGAAACTGATATATATTGCTGCTAGAAATGGGCAGTCTTCTTCTCCTGGGGGCCAAGCCCCTCTGTCCTGGGGGGGGTCCATTCCACATGGTTTGGTCCGGTGGATCTGACTGATCAGCCACAACTATTGGCAGGTAGCTGCAAGGATCAAGTCAAAATAGCTCCTTCTCTGCCCACAGTGGTTCGTCCCACGATGGCTTCATGAAGCAAGCTGGCCAATCGGAGCCAGATTTTTCTACTGGAAGCAATGGGGGTGCCGAGGGAGGTGGTCCTATTTCATGAGCCAACACATAATGATTTTCCTTAAACCTGGTTTGCATGGGGTCTCTATGACTGCAAAGCCAAAGAATCCTGGCTAATATAATTCCAGTATCCAAGAGGTTATAACATTTTATGTGGCCTCTCTGATCCATAATCTCGGTCTCAACCTACCTGGCAAGAAGTCATTCAGTTCAATTCAATTCAATTTGATTCATCCAACTTGAGCACCTAGTGGCCATTTTACTAGGTTCTTGGGATTCAGAGATGAAAAAGTGCCCATCTTTCCTCTTAAGGAGTTGAAAGTGACTTATAAAGGGTCAAAGACCAATGTGATATATGAGCTTATGTTCCAAGTGCAGACAGTGCCCACATTCAGATTTTTCTTTTTACTATGATGGAGCCAGTGTGGTTCATGCTCAGGAGCGAGGAGGGCTTTGGGCTAGAGATTCATCTACTGCTTTTTAGTTGGGTGTCTTTCAGTGACTTTACCTATCTGAACCTTAATTTCTTCATCTGTAAAATGGGGACAAAGAGAGTATTGGTGTAGGCTTGTTGTGAAAAGTCATATGGAAGAATAAATGGGACAAGTGCCTGCCACACAATGGTCAATAAGTGACCAATCTCTTCTCCTTTCCTCTGTGGTGGGGAGTGGTGGTGGTTTGTAAGGGGTGCCAGAGAGCAGTGGGGGTCAGCAACACCCTTTAGTCACTGAAGTATAGGGTCTTGCACACTTTCTAGCCATAAAAGGAGCTTGAAACAAATTTCATGAGTGTGCTGGATGAAAAGTTAAGGATGTTGGTAGAACAGCAGAGCGAGGGGTCCAGGTTCCCAGTGGGGGCTCAATGTTCATGCCTCACTTTCTTTCTGGTAGAGTCTTAGGGGGTGCAACTTGGAACCATGTGCTGGGGACTTGACTTAAAAGTGTACAGTGGGCAAAGCCCTTTATCTTGGAGTCACAAAATGTTCATTTATTTCAAGAAATGGAGATAGAGAGTGGAAATTATGGGAGGGAGGGGTTGTAGGAAGTGAATCTCAACATACTGAGGATGGTCAGTGCCTCCCCAGAGCTCCGAGACCCTCTGTTTACTCGACATCCTCCTGGGGACAAACGACAAATCGCTGGAAGTTCATAGGTCAGTAACCCAATACAACAACTGCACTGTACAGGAGAAACCCAAGCACAGAGAACTTTGCCCATAGTGACCTAGCAGGTTGATGGTAGATCCCAGCAGGGACCCGTCACTCCTCTGGGTGCTCAACCTACCCTATCACCACTCTCAGAGGCTTTTATGTGTGTTACAGCTGGAGGGAGACAGGGTGGGGGGTGCTGAAGCAGCAGCCCAGCTTGTGTGTGTCCCATGCCCTCTGCCAGGCCATGCCTTCCCACCCATGAGGCCTTCCTCTCCTCACCTGCAGCATTCCCTACTTTGATCTCACCTCTGAATGGTCCATGGGCTGTTGATTAATTTCCTGCCTCTCCCTCCAACGCCTCTTGTAACCAGGCCTGCCTCTGCCAATTCAAAACAAAAACTCAAATTTTCACAGGGGTCAGACCTGTAACAAATGAGACAGCCAGGTGCAGCACTGTAGGGAATGGTGGGGACTGTGGCAAACCAGAGAATCTGTGTGCGTCTGAAAGTGGTGGGTCTCACGGACGTGGCCACAGGTGGGCTCGGTGTGGCCAGATCTTGCTTTTTTCAGAAGCCAGGAGTAGTGATTTGGGGGTACAATTTCCTATTTAGAAAGACCACACCTCTGCTTGGGGAGTTAGCTCAGGGCCCTTGGTGGCACCCCTTGCTGTGCTATCAATATCCATGGTTGACCCGGCCTCAGAGCGTGAAGATCAGCCCCACAGACCAAAGGGGGAAATGGAGCAGTCGGGAGCCTTGGCACCAAGTCAGCGGCTGAGAGGAAGGGGCCTCGGCAAAGCTGCTGAGTTTCCAAAATCCCAGGCACTCTGCGGTGTGATTTTTTTCTGCTGCACATAACAACTTCTGCCAGGCTCCTGGATGCTGACAGCCCAAGATGTGGAATTTACTTTGAAATGCTAATCACGGGAAAAAGTGATATTGATGCTGCTGACTAATTAAGGGCTGGCCTGGTTTAAACTTTGGAGGGCTCCTGCCTGTCTCGGGCCTTGGCGGGAGCCCCGGAGGATGCTGTTTTTATTAAATCAGAGAGATGGATCAAATGGCCTAAGTGGACAGGGAAGGCAGAGGGGGAATCACAGTGGCGTGGAGACTCGCGAGTTCTTCACAACTCATTTACGGAGACGCCGTCTCAGAACATTAGCGCCTGCGCCCCGTCCCTCCCGGGGTCTCTGGTCGTGGCAAGGGGTGGCCTAATGGGTCGGGCAACAGGGCTGGGCTTTATTGGAACTGAAAGCGGCACAAGATGGCTGATTAGAGTGGTCAGCTGTGATTTACTCGAGGGCTCCTTTGCAGTTTCTCTCTGCAGGGCCTGACTTACTCTTGGAGACGAGCCAGAAGCAGTCGCTGCCAAGACAGCTGGGGGTCACGGCCTCTGAGAGCCAGCGCCTTGGTAGCCAGGAATCAGGCTGGGGCCATCTCCCTGCTGCTCCGCGCAGGATCCCCTGTGAGAGCTGCCGTGGGACGCAGGCGGGTGGTGCGCTCGTGGTTTCCATTTCACAGGTGAGGAAACCAGGACCTCGAGAGGGTCCTGCAACAAGTGAGGGGCAGGACTGGGATTCGGCCTGGGAGGGTCAGACTCCAGAGTTCAAGGTCTTAATCCCTCAACTACAGCTTCTTGCTGTCTGCCCAGTATTTGTCATGGACAGACGCTCCTGCCTTCATGCATCCTCCAGCTCGTACCAGGTGCCTCCATGTTGTCTTACTGGCTCCGGCAAGAAGCTGGAAGCGTCACTTGGGGTGCTGCATGTGCAGGCATTGCAGGAGGGCCTCCCACTCCTCTGACAGTATTGATCACAGAGGATGTGTGCCTGTGAGGCAGGCCTCCCAATAGTTATGTCCATGTGTGGTGTTCTCTGATCCCCCTCTCATCCCCCCCATCCTCCACATCCTCCCCCAGTCTCCGCCCAGTCCTCCTGACTCTGGCCAGCCCAGGGACTGGCGGTAACCACCAGTATATGGCAGAAGTGAGCTGTAAGTCTGAAACGAAAGTGAGTTATTGAAATCTGGGTGGAAGCTTGTCTGCCTGAGGGTCTTCCCTGGGGCTTGATGGCCCTGGGTTAAGACAGGACAGATTAGCAACTGCCAAGTGTTAGCGACCTGCTATTGCCAGAGCGACTCCCTCCTTGGCTTAATCAGATGGATGAAAGGAAATGAAAATGGGAATGATTTTCTTGCTGCTGTTTGAGACCTGAAAGGGAATGGCTTTCTCGCAACGTGATGGGCTGCCCCACCCCCAAACCACCTAGCAGTGAGCACGGCATGTTGAGAAATGCTGGCTAGGTGACAGAGGGTTTCTAGCAAATTCTGTCCAACTGTGGGATGCTGCCTGCTTTTGGTCATGGTTCCCTAGCACGTCCCTGCTTCCCTGGGCCTTGCCCATCATCTGAACTCCCCATCGGGAACTCCATGCCTCCCCTAGGACTTCTGGCCAGGTACAAGAATAGTATTTATGGCTCAGTGACCAGGTACAGCAGGAATGGGGTGGGCAGTAGTGGCAGGTGAAAGGTCAGAGGTGCTCAGGCTGGCATCAGTTACTTACGGTTGAATTGCAGTTTTCCTCCTATTCCAGAAGGGACATTTCAATTTTGTCCTTGTCACTTTGGTTTCTTGTTAATGCATCCCTGCATCTTGCAGGCAGGAAGATAATTGGTTGCAGAGGAGAAGGGTGTGCCTGGGACACCTTCAAACCAGGGACATAACACACCCAATTGTGGCCACTTACAGAGGACTTGGGCTCGGCCCCCCTCCTTCCTCATCCCGAATTCTGACCATTTTCTCTTGAAATCACATGTGGAGTATCAATAATGTCGCTGATTGCTCCCCTGCCTTCCTGCTGCTTGGGCTAGAGGCATTTTGAGATCCCAGCCCTTGAAAAGGTGTTAACCCCAAACAGAAAGCTAATCTTGAGGTCTTGAAAGATGGACTTTTCACCTCCACTGGGGAAGTACTAGGGGCTGGACTTGAGCAAAAGCATTCCTCTTTCCAGATCAAGTTCCTTGACATCTACTCTCGTTGGCCATACTTTGGATTGCTTTGTAACTTATTTTCTTGGAAACATGGACTTTATCTGACAAGTAGGGATGCTCACTTGAGCCTATGTGGTGACCCTGTCATTCATTCCTCAGGAAGCCCCCAGGGAGACAACTCACTTAAGGGAGGAGGTGGCCCTGGTGATGACACGTCCTGGCAGCAAAGCCTGAGTGGTCACAGGACATGGGGATTCAGAGTGGGAAGATTATTCTATTTCTTTTTGTTTTAAAGGATTTATTTTATTTATTTATGCATATAAGAGCTGGGGTGCAGGCCAGAGGGGTGGGGGGGTGAGAGGATTCACCAGAGACAGAGTGGGGAGCAGAACAGGTAGACTAACTGAAATACACTGCTGAGGGGAGCAGCGGGCGAGACAGGAGAGGTCTGCTGGGCCATGTGGGCACCTCCCTGCCTGGGGATTGAACTCATCAACAGTGGCTGCTGATAGCTTCATAATGCTGCGTCTTAACACCTTGTGCCACCAGGGAGGCCCCAAGATTATTCTTTTTCAATGCTTGCTCAGAGTCACCCCTATCTAGGCCAGTCCCCTGGATACATGTGTTGGTGAAGCAGCAAAGGAGGAGCTTCTCAAAGCTTGTTGTCCAAGCAGCACCGAGACCCTCTCATCTGGTGCAACACAGGGGGGGAGCCACTCACACCTGCTCTTCCTCCCAGACCAAGGCAAAGTCTGCTCAGCTCATTAGGACTGGCTACTGGTGGGGCAAGTTGGGGAGTTGATGCCTGTGGAAGATGGGAAATGGTGTCTAGTCTTGGCCACGCCCCGTGGGGCAATGTAGGGGAGGTGCCATGCGTGGGGGGACATTTGGGGCACACTAACTCTCACCCCATCACTCTGGATTGCTGAGAGGGGTTGGGTGAAGTCCAGTGACCCTGATATTAGAATTAAGCTCAGGAGAGAACAAAAAAGGAAGGTGAAGAAACTCTGAAGAAAGCGTGTGCTTGCACGCGAGGACACAGCGTGGGTGGCTCAAAGTCATGGATAGCTGCCGAGCCAGACAGAAGCCCTTTAAAGGGCTTGAGAGAGGTCAAGAGCACACCACTAACCTGCAGGGAGTAGCCAATTAAAGGGATTTTTTTTTTTTAAGCCTGCAAATGGAGCCCCAGTGATCAATGAATGTCTCTCCTAGAGGCTGCCCCAGGCCACAGGTTAGAGATCCGCGGGGTAACTGGTGGCTGGGCTCTGGGGGTGAGCAGCTCGCCAGTCCCACACCAAGTGTGGTGAGTGTTACTTGGTCCCCAGGGACTGACACCGGGTCAGCAGCCTAGAGTGAGCATTGCTTCTCCAGGAGTGCAGACTCCTTTGTAAGAAGGGAGGCTTCCTGTTCAGATATGGGGGTACAGAGGTGTAGCCTTCAGAGGAACTCAGTTTGGCGCTTTAAATGACCCAAATTTTAGAAAGTTAAACTGAAACCACGTACCAACAATGTGGGTGCCCTGACTTTCTCTGTGCCAGGGAGATAGTGTGATTCCCCGCTGCTCAGATGATGTGGTAGATAATGGTCAGCAAATGTTCAGGCCTTGCCCGGCTGCCGGAGGCCTGTGTGTCTTGCCCTTTGCCTTGGGTTTGGTCACGTGATTTTCTCGGCCAATAGGACCTTAGTGGACACGACTCAGAAACTTGAAATGTACTTGAAATGCCTCTCGGGTCAGGCTGCTGGGGGCGCAGATGTGGACCCAACCCGACTGGAGCCAAACCCAGCACAGTCAGGCTGAGCTCAGCAAAAGCCCAGCAGAGCCACACACCAGGAGTGAGAAATAAATACTTGGGGGGCACGGATGGAGAGCTTCATCATCTTCGGGCCCCCAATGCCTGGAACACTTTTGAAACCCATTTCTGCTGCTAAGTGGGAAGTATGATCCTCTGAAAATTCCCCGACTCTATAGACACCTCTCCAGCCTTATCTCAGGCCTCTCCTCTCCCCGGGGGTCTTGGGTAAGTGTTGGTCACACCACTGGAATTCCAACACTGGGTTTGTGACTTTGGGTAAAATGAATTTGCAATCGCCTACCTCAAAAATGGTCTGAGCTTTAAATGAAGCAATGCTTGTGAGTATCACCGGGCACATAATCAATGCTTTTCCAACAGGTAGTAGCTGATAATTATCCCTTTTCCTGGAAGGAACTCATTAATCCACACCAATTACTTTTGGATTTTACTCATGGCTCATTCAGAATGGAGGCTATGATGCCTGCATTCACATCTCCTTGCTGGGGAACCTGGCCTCCACCCTCACCCCTGCCCCTCACACTTTGATTCCTTGTCGGGGGAGGACTCAGCAAATTCTGGGAGGCTAATGTCAAGTGCTGAGAAGGACACGCATCATGGTTTCCCAGGGAGGTTAAAATCCAGACCCTGGGCAGCTGCCAAAGATCACAGAGTGTGGGGTCAGCTTCTGAGTGTCTTGTAAACTGTATTCTCTCCTGATGGAGACAAGTCTGAACCCCCCTAGGAGGAATATCAAAAGCCCAGCTGGCCGTCCAGGTTCATAGACACACAGGCCAGTGGCCGGAGGATTGCACCGCCCGGGCCTCGGGAGAAGGTTCATCCGCTCTCCTGCACCCAAGCGCTGTGTCGAGGGTAATCGGTACCATTTGCTCATTTCTAGTGGTTCATGAAACGTGTATCTTATTATCAATGGCACCTTGGATTTGGTGAAATCTTTTTTTTTTTTTAATAGTGTGTATTGATATAGATTTTTTTGGTGCTAAATCCTGTGATTAGTGCTACGTGGACGAGTTCCTCAGAAGTCTCTGCAGAGGGATCTTCGTTTTGAAGATGAAGGTCACCCAGCGATGGAAAGGCCTGTGCCTTTCTCCTTGTTTTCAGGCCTGAATCCATCTCTCTTTAGTCTACTCTCTCTCTGAATATTCAGTTGTTGGTAAATCAGATTAGAGCTTACTTTGAAGGCCTTTCTTCCTTCTTCCTATCTGCCTTTCTTTCCTTGTTAAGATCCTGCAAAAAGTAAGTCTAACTGTACATACCTCAGTTTTTCCACCTTCCTGGTGGCGCAGCGGTTGAGCTCTGGGTTGCGAAGCTGCCCGCAGCCTCTGCAGTGCCGGTTCGATCCCCGGCTGCTCCCCGGCCACTGGAGGAGGGTCCCACATGGCGCTCAGACCTCTCCTGCCGCCCGCTGCTCCCCTGGTCCTTCTGCCTGCTCTGCTCCCCGCTCTGGCTCTGGTGAATTCTCTCACCCTCCCGCGCTTCTGACTGTACCCAGTGCTTGTATAAATAAATAAATAAATAAACAAATAAATAAATTAAAAAAATAAATCTTAAAAAAAAAAGTTTTCCACCTTCAAAATGGGCACGCTGATAGCAATATGTATATGTACAGATATTACATCTGTAAAATATATGTGTACAAATGTATTACATATACATATATATGTACTTACATACGAATACACACTTGTTCTGAGGCATTCTCTCTATTAATCTTCCTCCCTCCTCCCTTCTTTCTCTTTTTTTTTCCATCCTTCTATTCAGTCTTCCATCCACCCATCCTTATTCCTTCCTCACATTCATTTCTCTCTCCCTCTGTCTCCTCCTTCTTCCATCCTCTTTTTTCCCTCCCTCTACCTACCCCTCCTGCCTTATACTTTCCACAAATATGTGCATACTACAAATATGAGTAATTGGCCCCCAAATCTTTCTCTTACATATAACACTCTTGAGAAATTGGCATCATTCATTTAATCAACGTTGAGTGAATTATCAAGTTCTAGGGAAATTATTCTGTGGAATGAGAGATAAATAAATCTATCTCCCAATCTCATGTATATGTGTTTGCTTTTGGTAAACCAATTAAATGCATTAGAAAAACCTATTGATCAAAAAATGGTGGATTGCACCATTCTACCCCCAAAGCTAGGACAGGGAGCCCTGCCTGATGTCCAAAGGTGTAGAAACCTCAGAGGGACCAGCAGTCTCTGCATCCCTGCAAGCACTTTCTGCCCAGCGAGTAGTGGGGACTTAAACATCCTGTGGGGCAAGTTGTTCCTCTGTTTTGGGAAACCATCAGTCAGCCCTGTAACTACCCAAGAGTAAAGCAAGCGTGTGCCAATTGTCTCAGGGAAAGCTGAGAATTAACCACTATCCTGAGTACAGCTGGTCAAGCAAAGCTGTTTTGAATTTTCTAGAGACTTTTTGGTTTGGGGTGGCTGGGGTAGGGTGCTTCTTTCTTTTTTTTCTGTATGGTTTAGCTAGCACCTGCGTGGTTCTGGCCCTGCACCCTGTCTTCAGAGATTGCCATGTGCTGATCCTCATGGGTGGATGAGGGGGGAGTCCTGGTGGCTGCAGCGAGGACAGCAGATATCAGCTGATCCAGCTCCTGGGGTCTGCAACTGAGGCATCGTGATGGTATAGAAAAAACACACAAATGCCACAGGGCTTAAAAAAACAAAACGAAACAAGCAAGACAGGGTCTACTCACTTGTCAAGCAAAAGAATGCCAGTGAGGAGTTTTAGGGAGCAGGTCACATGTAGAGGGTAAGTGCTAGGAAGGAAGCTTGATGGTGCTCTGCCCACAGAGGCCTGGGTGTTGCCCTGTGCATGGAGCAAATGGGTCCAGAGTTCTCTACACAGACCTATGTCAGGAAAGAATCTCCAGTGACTTCCAGAGAGGCCTGTTGTTCAGGGTTCCTCAGAGCCTGTGGTCCCTTATCAGCTTCAGCTGGTGACAACCATTTGTGACAAGACAGCAGTTAAGTTTGGCTCTCTCAGACAAGTGATGATGTAAGTGGAATTCTTTTTATGGTAGGACTGAAGACTGATATTGTTAGTAAATCTCACTGACTATTAGACAGGGGAAGGTGTGGGCCAAATCTGGCCCTCCACCTTTCTTTTGTAAATAAAGTTTTATTGGAATATTAAAAAAAAGACTGAATAACTCAGACCTTGGGAAACGTACTGGGTGATTTTTTGATGTGATTTCCTGTGTTGGGGCCACAAGGCCAAGCCCTGGTGGGAGTTTCTCCTAAAGGAAATTGACAGTTCTGACACTGGATATTCAGTGACCAAGTCATCTATGACAGCAGTTCTCTGACCCACAACCCCTGCAACCACCAGCCTGGGAAGTAAACCACAGTCTCTGGAGCAATTATAGCCAAGGGCCAAGGATTTAATCCAGTACCACCAGCTTCCCTGAGTTTTGCCCCCACTTCCAGCTGAGGACCTATTAGGGAAAGGAAAGTAGCTCCCTTAACCTATCATGGATGCCTGCTTCTCACCCTCACGCTGACAGCCCCCAGCTTAGCACCCCCAAAGCCTTCCCTTTATTCCACCATGAAGCTTCCCCACTCCCCTGCCTAACTTTGGTCTCTGCCTAGACAAGGGACAGGTGACTGACTCCCTGCTTTATGGCCACCTCAGAATGAGCAACCTCTGCCTTTTCTAATTTGGGTGGTCTTCACTTATTCCCATGGTTCCTACTGTCATTTGGGGGCAGAAAAGGAGGACAGTGGGGGAGGCATTGTAGACCAAGGGAGCTCTACCCCAGGAGTGGAGGTGTGTCCAATGCACCCCTGCAGGGCAGGTTCAGCTGTCCCTGCTTCTTGGGGGAAGGATGGCAGCCAGGTAAGGGGCAGCTGGAGGCCCATAGAAGGGCTTGGTACCTGGGGGTTCTGAAAGAAGATACTAAGTCTCCCGGATGTTCAGCAAATTCTTGGAAAACCCCGATGGTCTAGTCTCACCTGTGCCATAGGGTTTGTTTCCAGGTGGGGCCAGACCCATAAAGGGCAAAGTGGAGGTCAGGAGACCACGATGCCAGGAGGCGTGGGGGCAGCGGCAAGGCCACAAATCACTTCCCTCGGGTACACGGGCTCTCCCACCCCAGCCCTGAAGGAGGAGCCTCCGTGTCCTCTCTCAAGGGTGACCCCTTGAAATGAGCATCTGAGCTGAGCCCCCACTTCCTTGATAGGCATCAAATATGGCATGGGCATCCAGAGAAGCCTAAGAAATATCTGATGGAGGAGAAAGCTCTTGAAAAGACTATCATTCTTGCTAGAAGTACATTTATATAATAAGAAAAGAGACAACTTAAGTCCAACAAGAGAAGTTTAAATCAGCCAAGTTGCAGCCACCAGTGGATCACTATGCAGCTGTGAAAAATGATGGGCACCTTACAGGCAGATGACTCTTACAATACATTGAGTGCAAAAAGAGGGCCAGAAAAATTGAACTATAGGATGCCACTTTTGTGATGAAAAGTGACAATGTGGATGGTAAGAAAGATTATGAAATTATTCACCACGTTGATATGTGCCTTCATCCTCTTGGCAACAGCCTGGGGGTCTTATGGACAGCATAAGAGGGGTCTGAAAGGCCCCTCTTCTGGGTTGTAGATGTCTCCCCATGTGGTAGAAGAGGCTGGGGACTCTCAGGAGTCTCTTACTAGGGGACTCATCCCATTCATGATGACTATCACCCCCTCAAAGACCCCATCTTCTCATACCATCATTTGGGGGGTTAAGATTTCAACATATGAATTGGGGGAACACAAACATGCAGACTACAGCAATGTGTCATGTGAGCACAGCTCTTTGGCCAGGCTCCGCCCACCTTATCTGCTGCATTCAGGTGCGTACTTAGACGTTGCCTGAATCTGTTTCTCTGGGGAAACTTTTGCATCAGGCATCCCTTCCCAACCCCCTCCCAAATCTCTTCTTCTGTGCCCTTGCTGTCTTCAGGAATAAAAAGCAAACATCCCTTTGGAAGCCTCTGGATGGGTTTGCACCATCATCAGATCTGCGTGATGGTTGGGCAGAGACACACAGAGCTATCAAGGGCAGTAAAAACCCCAGGAACCAATCAGCAGCCAAGGCAAGTTGAGGAGAAGAATCCACATTTGGGCTCAAAATTGTACCAGACAGCAGTTTTGACAAGAAGCTAAGCAAGTGCAGTGGAGAGAAAAACGCAATTGGCTTTGGGTTATGCTTTCTTGCAATTTTTATGTCTGCATTGAAATTAACTTTTTTCTCCCCCCTCTCACTTGAAGATAACTAAACTCTGATAATTAAGCTCAAACGAGCTGGACACTGTCCACTCTGTCACATAACTACATTTCCAGTTCTTGCTTCTGTTAAAGCAGTGCAATTATTTATTGTACATGGTAATATGTTTCTTTGCTCGCTGGCATCTCTTAGACCCTCAAGCAGATGCTTTAATAAAAATTTGTATAATGTTTCCTCAAAGTTGGGAGTCTGCATTATCAGGGATTATGGGATGGTTGAGTTTGGGGTGTTTTAATGAATCATTGCTAGTATTTCTTTTCTTGAGATACATATATGATTAGTAAGTGTTGTCTGCTCACTGATTAACTTTGTTTATTTCCTAATTAGGTTTAGGATCAGATGTCTTGTGGTTATAGAAATAATTGTTTGATTAATGTGTGAGGATTTACATTTTCATTACGCTCCTGAATAAGTTCTATTCCAATTAGCTGCGGCACCCCATACAGATCCGGGACACCGGAATTGCAATTTTCACCCATTAAGTAATAACTGTTACATTGATTGGTGATAATTGGGTGCAGACAGTAAATACGCATTAACAGAATTTATATACCAACTGGTTCTTTCCGTTTGCTTCCAGAGTAGCAAAGTTGTAGAGAAGAACACCCATGGTTTGGACAGAGTAGGACTTCACACATTGCTGAAGTTTTTGATGCATAAATCCCACTGAGTTCTGAGAAGAGCTATAGGATGCAGCTAGCTACCTGATGGAATTTGATATCTGAGCTTGTGAGTTCATCGCTCCTTAATTTTTTCCCTAGATTCCTCACCCTGGTTCCTCGTTGCCTCCTGGACAAGAACCCTCGATGGCTCCCCATTGCCTGTTAGGGCAGCTTAATGTGCTGGCTGGTGTCCAAAAATCTTCAGAATGCAATTCTTTTCTCAATGTATATTTACTTTAGGTTTCTGATGTGAACAGAGACATGCTCAAGGTGTCTCAGGAAAAAAGCAAAGATGTGTGTAGAGTGGAGGTGGATCCAGGAAATCCACAGGAATAGGTAACTTGGGGCATTTTCTTCTGTTTTGTTTCTTTCTGTCTGACTCCACCTTTGTCTTCCTTCTCTCCCTCTCTGTCTCTCTCTCTCTCCACTACCCCCACTCCCTCTCTCCCCCCTCCCCCCTTCCTCCCTTAGGCACATTTATTCAAATCTCCTGTCTCACCACTAATCAGTTTCCCACTTCTGCCTTATCTTCTCTCTTTCAGCTGCCTCCCTCACCTGCTCCAGGTTCGCTGTGGTTCCAACTCAATCCCAAGCCAGCCCTTCACCTTCAGCCCCTCACCAGCTCCTCCAGCCTCTCAGGTCCCTCACTTCCAATTCCTGAGGGAGGAATGTGGTCTTGGGACTTGGCCACACGTCAGTCATTCACCCTCCACTTTCCTGACTTGCTGTAGCTGCCTACCAGCTGGCCTAAAATGTACTTCATAAATTATAAAAAAATCAATTCCTCGTGAATTTTAATATCATGTATCATAGAGGGAATTTTCTATCAGGACCAAAAATGGGAACCAGCATGTTCTTGATATGCATTTTAAAAGAAGCATAATTAATTTTAAAAAATCATCCACAAGACCCCAACCAAGGTTGTTTCTTATACACCAGTAGCGTGTACATCCCAGCCCTCAGGGAGCACTGGACTAGCTCTTCCTTTCAAAACCCTGGCAGCCTCTAGACTGGTTGCCTCTAGGTCATGTGCTCAGTCCTGCCCAATTAACTGTGAGCAGGGTGCAAGCCGTGGTCACGTGATACAGAACAGAGCCACGCTGGTGCGCGGATTCTCCCACAGAGTCAGCGGTCGGTGGACTGTCTAAGCAAAGCTGGTTTCAGGTACGTCTAGGGGCCTGGGTTCGAATCAAATGCTCTACACACACAATCGCCACTTGTCCTCACAGCAACACCGCAGGGAAGGCATCCATAGCCCTGCTTCACTATCCCCTAAGGCCCAATGGGAAGGAATAACCCCACAAGGCTGCCAGGAAAGCCTAACTTGAGGCCTTGGGAAGACACAGGTCCATCTGGGACCATTCACGGACAATTCCATCCGGACCTGCATCTCTTTACTCCAGAAGCCAAGGTCAGTTCCAACGGCCTCCAAAATGGCCTTCCAAATTTCCCAGAGGTAGAACTTCAGTCAGCCAGGTCGTTTGTGGTCTTCCAATGAGTCTTTTTGTTGAGCCCGGAGGAAAAGCGTTTGGGGCTGAAGATGCTGCGAAAACTACTTGGGCTGAGAGAGCCCTTGGTTCCTGATTGACCAGGCCACCAGGGGCCTGCTGCCCTGGCTGCTGAGAGTGGAGGCGGGAGGGGGGCTGAGGCTGGAGAACGTGCAGGGTTTCCTCCACCTGCAGCTGGGATGATCCCATTGCCACTCTCTGTCCCCTGCATCTAATCACCCCCACTCTGTAGATTACACTGAGGGTGTTTCCTACCCAACCCTGTTTGTCCTTTCTCCGCACAAGCCCCAATTAAAAAGAAGTGGCTGTTTTGTGAAGGGAGCTAAAAATACAGCAGCAACCTCCTAGATCGTCGACTCGGGAGGGAGGACTGTAGCTGTGATGCTGGCGGAGGTGTCGCCACGTCTGAAACAGCATTTGACATGTGGTAGGTCCTTGGTTGTGACTTCCAAATGGAGGGGTGAGACAGAATGGTAGGCGTGACTGAGCTGAGTGTGAACTCTCGAGTAAATAGCCTCGGAGGGAGAGCAGATACTTCATTTTTAGTAAGGATCTGAGCAGAATAAGAGTCTGGCATGGAACAGTGACCCACACTGAGTATCATTTCTGATGGGATCAAAAATACCAGCTTCCCTTGAAGGAAACCAGAGTCATTTTTAGTTCTGGCAGAATTCTCTCTTGGAGGCTCAGCCAAGGAACATATTGTATGATACAGTTTTCCAAGAGGAAGCAGCTCCTGCCTCCGGAGCGAATCTCACACTGGTCCCCCAGCCACTGTCCCCAAGGGGCCAGTGCTCAGCCCTGCCTGGGGGGTGGCACAGGTGGCTGGTGGAGCTTCCGAAGTCAGTCTCCTTGGGTTTGCATCCTGGTTCTTGTGTCAGCTATGGGGCCCCGGCCCATCATCTTTAGGAGCCTCAACTTACCCCACCATAAAATGGGGATGATAACAACCACCTTATAGGAATAACGTGAGGCACAGAGCACCCATGTGGCATGTAGCCCATGCCCAGCTCATGGTAGGGCTGAATAATGATATATTCCCACTTCTTCCTGGGCCTGTTTGAATGTCTGGATTTGTGATACTCATCCCTCTAGGTTGGAGAGGTATAATATTGTAACTTTGTATGCAAGATCACTGCATAAATGGGGGAGAGCAAGACATGAAGCAATGGAGGGGTAAGAAAGGATGTTCTATTCTGACTTGTTTCTGACTTGGGATTGTGGGACACTAGCCATCGTCCAGTGCAAGCGATGTTGGCGAATCCAGACCATGAATGAAGCTCAGTGTTGCATAAACACAGACCTGAAGACTGCTGCTGTCCTCCATGAGCACACAGTCTTCTAGAAGCTGAGTGTCATGTGTGTGACCAAGATGGTAGCCTTGGGTGGCCCCAGTAGCCTTGGGTGGGTAACTTGAAGTTAGAGTTGTGTACACTATGTAGTGACCCATCCATCCTGTTAGAAAGCATTAGAGTCAGCCTTTTGGATAATCCTTGCATGGACCTTTCAAGAGAAATAAAAATATTGTTTCGGGCCTCCCCGGTGGCGCAGCGGTTGAGCGCTGGGTTGAGAAGCTGCCCGCGGCCTCTGTGGCGCCGGTTCGATCCCCGGCTGCTCCCCGGCCACCGGAGGAGGGTCCCACATGGCGTGCAGACCTCTCCTGCCGCCCGCTGCTCCCCTCAGCAGTGTACTTTGTTCCTTCTGCCTGCTCTGCTCCCCGCTCTGGCTCTGGTGAATTCTCTCACCCTCCCGCGCTTCTGACTGTACCCAGTGCATGTATAAACAAAACAAACAAACAAACAAACCAGCAAACAAATAAATAAAGCATGCCTCTATAAAAAAAAAATATATATTGTTTCTCTGCTTTAGGCAAGGGCAGCTGGCTTTTATGTTCCAGTCACTGCGGCCTCCCTGGTGTGTTACAGCTTCCTAAAGGCGTGAGATCCTTTCCAACACTTTCTGATATGCCATTAACTGTTACAACGTAAAAGAATTTAGAATTTGAGTTTAAAGGTGGACAAGGCAGGATGCAGGGCCAGGATAAGGGAAAGGCTGGGGACCAAAGACTTGCAGTCTTGTGCTCCGTTTCTGTCAGTCACTGTCATGGGCCACAGAGGCCAGCCCAGTGCAATGAAGGACAGCATTGGAGCTCAGCCCCGTGAGGACCAGCCCAGTGGCCTGGGGTTGACTGGCTAGCCTGGATATTCATCTCATCGGGGGATTCATCTTCCTGGGGCCTCAGGCCCTTCCTGCCTATTGTCCCCTACCAGGTCAGGGCTTCAAGGTTATCCCCGGGCTGTGGGTCCCATCCACCCACCTGGGAGGGATGTACACTAAGGACGCTCTCTAGTTCTCAGAAGACCCTTAGAAACTTCAGAAATGTGTGGGTACAGCAGGGGAGCCCCTAAAGCAACTGCTTGGAACTTGATGGAACCCAGTCCTTAAAGAGCTGGATTCAAATCCTGGTTCTTCTGGTTCCTCCAATGTAAGAATATATTACTGGTTTAGTGTCATTGGGCAAATTGCTTTGTCTTTCTAAGCCTGACTTTCATTATATGTGAGATCATTATGACGGTAATTTGGGGTAGCAATGCAGATTAAATAAGTAAGATACATAAAGCACTTAGCTCAGTGTGTGGCATATCTTAAGTATGTAATTATGACAGACACTATTATTTTTCTATTAAGGCAAAGTTAAACCCAAAATCAAGTGCATTGAAGAAAATGGTTGTCTTTTTATCCTTTTTTGCTCTCTGTGGAACAAGACACTTTAGGGTCTGGGTTTTAGACTCCCCAGGCCCCCATCACATGTCCAGACAGACATTTGCTAATCAATCACAGCTTCTCTCCATCTGAGCCCTGATGAAACTTTGGGAGCTTTCTTATCACAGGCAACCACTGCCCATCAATCTGAATTGGCAAGCAGATGAAATGTTCGTGCCACCCCGCCTTAGATCATAGCATCGTGCGACAGAAGGCAGATGTCAGAGCCCCAGGAGGCACCACCAAAAAATGACAGAAAATGAAGGCGGCTTTTGGGGGTGAAGAGGGGAAGGGAGAGAAAGAAAGACTAAGCATGAGAAGTGTTTTCTGCAGGAGGTTTAAGTGACAGGCCACAGATGGGACTTCTTCCTCCAGGGGTTTCTGTCTTGGAGTGTGGTGGCCGGCCTGCTCCTGGCTCCCCATGAGCCCTGCATTGGCTGGAGCTTGGGTACCAGCAGTCTCACTGGGATGCCTTCCAGGGCTGGGGTTGAATCCCCGCTATTTCATTCAGGGAGGCAGGTTCATTTAGAATTCCAAGGGCCTGATTTATCTTGTGCTGAGCTGCCGGCTGGTAACGAATGGCCGGCCATTTCACCCACCTCCCTGCTTCCCAATCATCCCTCTCGCTCAGGCCCTCAGTCACGGAAGGTCTCATGCGGGAGTGTGGCAGAGCCAACCCATCCATCTCCTGTCGATGGAGGGGAAATCTCCCTGCACCAGCCCCAGGGCCTCTCTGGCAAAGAGGAGAGAAGGAGAAGGGAGTTGACATTCCTTCCCCATGGAGAGGATGAGCAGAGCCAGGAGGAGGGTTAAGACAAATGCAAAGAAAACAGGCCCATCCATCTTTTCTTTGTTTATTCATTCAACAAATATTTGCAGGGGCCCAGGGCAGTTACTTAGGACCTGGAGGGAGGGGCTTGTAAAGATGGATCAGGCGTGGTTTCTGTTCTCAAGAGTTTACACGATGTGGGAGCAGCTACAGCCAGACGATCAATAACCGAAATAGCTAGGAAATGTCATGACACCTAAGGGAGGCCTCACCACGGCCCCCCTGCCGGCCCCCCGCTGGAAATCCTAGAGCCTTCCTGAGGCCTATGAATAAAACCCATCTCCTGACCTGGCATCATAAACCTGACCTATTGGCCCCACCTACCTCTTGGACTTCATCTTTTTTATTTTCTTAAAGATTTTATTTATTTATACATGAGCTGGGGTACAGACCAGAGGAGCAGGAGGGTGAGAGGATTCACCAGAGACAGAGCGGGGAGCAGAACAGGGAGACAGACCGAAGACACTGCTGAGGGGAGCAGCAGGTGAGACAGGAGAGGTCTGCCGTGCCGTGTGGGATTCTTGCTGGTCGGCCAGGATTGCACTCGCGCTGCAGAGGCTGAGGACAGCTTCACAGTGCGGTGCTCAACCTGCTGCCCCATCAGGGAGGCCCATTGGACCTCATCTTGATCTACTGCACCTGTTGCCTACTCTTCTCCAACTACAATGGCCAAAAGGTCCCAAATCTCTCTACAGTAAGTGCCTCAGGGCCTTTGCACAGCCATCCCCTGACCATCCCTCTGGGATGCCCACCCCACTTGCTCTTTGTCAGCTCCTTTTCATTCAAGTCTCTGCTATACAGCCTTTCCCCAGAGCAGCTTTCTCTGACTTCCACTGATCCCCACTGACCCTGGCTACTCTCAGCACTTATCACACAGCCCTGTATTCATTCTAGAGCACTTCTCTCTAGCCATTTATTTGTTTAGTACCTGCTTCTCCAGAAAGGAAACTCCAGGGACACAGGGACCTGGAACGTAGGTGATCAGTAAGTGTTTGTTTATTTAATGGATAAATAAGCCAATAGTTCATGTTTTTGGTCACCTAACAGGCATCGTGAAGAACATGTAGCATGAATTAGTCCACTGTCTTCATAACTACACTAAAAGGTAGGTGATATTCTTGTCTCTCTTTACAGAAAGTGAAGCCTTAACTCAGGAGAGGTTGACCCTCCAGCCTGGGCTCTCAGCTGCTAAGTGGTGGAGCCAGGATTGGAACCTAGGTCTGGGGGACTTGGGATTCCCCGGCCCCACACGTCCTCTAATGTGGATGTTCATTTGACTCAGTCCCTGATCTTTGTCATGCTCTTGTTCAGGTAGCTTCTACATTCCTGCGGCCTGTTATCTGGACGCCTGGGGTCAGGTCCTGGGTCCTGATGTGGGGTATAAAGTCCTGATGTGGGGTATAAGCCTCCCTTCCCCATGTGTTGGATGAAGGAGGCTGGGGAAGGTTCAGGCAGTACCACGAGGGCTGCAGCCCAGACAGCCCTGCTCTTCTGGGTTCCATGAAAGCAAGGGCCCCATTGCTAACCTGCAACAGAAACTTCTAGATGGGCCAATCTCTGCAATTCTCCTCACCTTTCACCTGCCAGGATCTTCTTGATTCTGCTTTGCATCAACATGTATGTGTGGAATAATGGTAACACCAAACTATGTTTTGAAATTGAAGAAATATTTTCGCTGACTTATCTCAGTTAATTCTCACCAGAAAAGAGGCAACATCTACAAAATCATTTTTATTTCTTATTTAGTTCCCATTTAGACAAAATATTTCCAACTTAGAGAATGGACTAAAATGGAAGACATACATTTCCTGACCCTCTGATTCAAATTCTGTAAGAATAAGTGATAAAAAGGTTTTGGACCAATCTATCTACAACATTCTGGGAGGGAAAGAGGAGCTGTTCAGAGACCAGGCATTTAATATAACTTCAGGAAGATGTAAATTAGATTCTAGCTGATCTAGAGAAGGAACTCTAGAGAGAGTCAGTTGATAACCCACCTCCAAGCTCAGAGAGATCAGGAAGAAGGAGTAGGAGCATTCTCGGGTGCTCATGGGGGATTATTTGTGGGCCATGCTCTGGCCAATTAGGCTGGGTGAGTTCTCTGCTCTCTTGAAGGGCTGTTGAAGTTGGACACTGAAACTTGAGTATAGGCTGGGCTCAGGGTGTGACTCTCCTGGGAGTGATGGGACCACCCACCTTCAGCACATCACCCCTACTCTTCTCAAAGGCAGGCAATGGGAAATGGAAATATTACTGATGGGCAGATTGTACCTTGGACACAGCCATGGGCATAAGTCAAGAATCTCTAAGTATTAGATAAAAGAAACCACTCCTGAAAGAGAAAAATGAATGCCCAAAGCAGCAGAAATAATTGAGCAAACAGAAGATGACAGACTAAATATGGTTAATCTGTTTGAAATGATAAGATGTGATATTGCATTACAAAACAAGAACAAGGGATTATGAGATAAGTTAGAGTATGTGAAATTGAAAACATAATAATAAATCCATTTTTCTCATTGCAAATAATATATGCTAATTATAGAAAACAGGATAACACAAAGAATTAAAACCATTGTTAATCATAAGAAAACTAGTTTAGTGTCTTTTCAGTTTTCAAATATATATGTGAGCTTGTATTTTTCAAATGATTTTTACCAAAAATGTATTATACTGTCAGTAATTTGCTTTAAAAGAACTCCAAAACTTAATGATATATTCTGAGCACCTTCTCGTGTCATTAATCATTTATCTACATATGATTTTTCATACATACATACTTTCCCATGGTATGGATCCACCATAATCTATTACATCGATTCCCTATCTTTAGGCATCCAGATTGGCTCCCACTTTTCACAGTTATGAACAAATAATACTGGGATAAACATCCTTGAACATGAATCTTGGCTCACATCTCTGTGTGTTTGAATTGATAGTCTTCTCAGACCCAGCTTTGGCAAGACACCAAACTGGTTTCTCTGTCTCCAGATCCCATTCCACTTTTGCTTGTTCTTGGTAGTGCTTCTATTTGGATCCTGGATTGCTGGCTTTGTCACCTGCTAATGTGTGAGCTTAAGCAGCTCTCGATTTTATCACCTGTAAAATGGGGATAACACTATTTAATTTATAGGGTTATTGTAAGGATTACATTCTTGGCATATGGAAGGAATGCAGTATATATATTAGCCACTTTTATTAGTCTGTTCACAGAGTGAATCAGGAATTAACATTATTCTTTTATTTGCACGTGCAGGGAATACTCAACTAGCTTGTCTTGATAATAATTTCTTTTTGTCAATCATTCTGCAACTGGGAGTTTTCTCCTTTGCCCTGCAAATGCATTTAATCTGGTAAGGGAGTAGAGCAGAGGGAGAAGGTGAGAAAATCCTTAGGATTTCCTCTGACTTCCTGCTGGCTGTGTAAATCCAGCGGGAATCTGCTTCTGGAGGGGCTGGCTTCCCATCTGGCTATAATCACCCGCTTGCCACCCAAAGTGTGAGCACCGCACAAATTAGGGAAATCAGAGGCAGCCACTTCAGACAGTGCGAAGGCAGCAGGATGCCAAGTAGCGGCAGAACCACTTGCTGAAGCTAAAATTAACAAGCTTCTTGGGTTGAAGGTTTTAATTAAAAAATGCTAGAGAATTATTTCCTTAATTCAGATACTTCTTCTTAGTAATCACTTTCCCCTGTGCTGCCCTGGAACTTTATCTACAGCTCCTCTAATGGTTGGTTTTGGTACCTGGAGATACACCGAACCAGTGGGTGGTTTGGGGATGTGGGTGTTAGATGGGGGTGAATGTTCTTTGGGGCTCTGCCCTGGGGTTTCAGATCTGTGTGTCCTCTCTGGTTCTCGCATCCTTCTGTCTTTTAGGTCCTGGCCATGTGCTGTGGCCCCTCCATTGACTTCATAGCCTGATGCCCCCATGATCTCAGGAGCCACATCCCAACTGACCACTGGGGGCCACCATAGCAGCAATGGGTGTAAAATAGCGCCCCCCCTCCTCCTCTACCTCTTCCCTTTCCACTCCCTGATTCAGTGCATGAGATATTGGATCTGGACACCCAACCCAGAATGATGGGGCATCCCAGATTCCCGAGCAGACACTGTGCCCTGACCATATCTCTCATCCTGACCATCAGGGTATTCCAGGCTGGCTTCATCTGCCAGCACCTGTGGTTTGTAGCAGGAGACTTTCTGTAGTCACTAGTGCCCTCTGTGGGACCAATAAGGTAGCTCAGATGTGAGCAGAAAGTAGTGCTCACCCCAAAAGTAGCCTGAGCTAATGCTGCAGGAGCTGGTCTACAAAGAGCCCAGCTCTTTGCTGACCCAGTGGGAGTCCTCAGATTGTCCACAGAAAGCCCTAGCAGGATTAAGCTGCATTTACCCCAAGTGGTAGTTGACCTGATAACCCATCCTTTTAAAAAAGATTTATTTATTTATGCATACAAAAACCAGGGTTAGGCCAGAGGTGCAGGGTGTGAGCTGATTCACCAGAAACGAAGTAGAGAGCAGAACAGATGGATCTACTGAAATACACTGCTGAGGGGAGGAGAGGGCGAGATAGGAGAGGTCTGCTGCGCCATGTGGGTAGCTCCCTGGCTGGCTCAGGCTTGAACTCGTGCTTTAGAGGCTGCAGATAGCTTCCCAGTGCCGAGTCTTAACCCCTTGCACCACCACGGAAGCCCCAAATAACCCATCCATTATTGACTGTCTTCTCTTTCTCTCTCCCTTGCCCACTCCCCCACCTCGACCCCCTAAATGAGATTCTTGCTCTTGAACCTTTGAGGGTCTACCCCGGGGGACAAATTAAGGACCCCCCTTCTTCCTTTGAGCCCCCAAGTCCATCATCTTCAATGCCTGTATCCCTAAACATCTCTCCAATCTGCCCTCTTGTCCTGCTTTTGTTGCTGCTGGTTTGGTCTAAGTCACCAGCACCTCTGATGTGGCTGTGCCCAGCCCATGCACCTCTCCCCCAGAAGGCCATCTTATGGTGCAGGTGGGGTGGCCTTTGTGGAATGCAATCTCCCCCTGGTGGCATCTCAATGCCTTTAGGAAACAGAAAAGTCTCTAATCTGACTCACAGAGCCCTCCAAGAGCCACCCTGAGGCCCTTTCGCTGTCCAAGGCAATGGACTTCCCCATGCTTGGAGTCCCCATATTCCCTTGGCCACCCCCTTTGTCAGACTCTCTTCTGTTTGTGCTGTACCTCCATGCTCACCCCTTCTGGGAAGCCTCCTCTGACTTGTCTTCCCACCCCAAAGTGAATTAGGTGACTAACTGAATCAGTTCCGTTACCATAACAGATTGCCACAGACTGGGTGGCTCCAACAACAGAAATGCATTTTCTCACAGCCCTGGAGTCTGGAAGTCCAAGAACAAGGTGTCATCGTGTCTGGTTTCTTCCCCCTGTCGGTCTGTATGTGTCTCTGTCCTAATCTCTTCTTGCAAGAAACCTCCATCATATGGGAGTGGAGCCCACCCTTCTGGTCTCATGTTACCTTAATCACCTTTTCAAAGACCCTTTCCCCAAATACAGCCCCATTCTCAAATACGAGGGCTTAGGAGTCCAACACTGGACTTTTGAGGGGGACACAATTCAGCCCCTAACCTAACAGTTACTTTTCTCTCTGCTCCCACAGTCCTCGCCTGCACACCCTCTTCTGACTCCACTCTAAGGACTTTCTCTCCCCAACTAGACGGTATGCCTGGGAGGGTAGGAACTAGGCTTTTCCACAGCTGCATCCTCACTGCCCGGTACACAGTCAGTACCTGGCAAATATATATCAAGCTCATGACTGTATTTGTCACCTTGGCCGCCTTCACAATGAAGTATTGGGGAAAAGAAGGAAAACCTATCTACACTCCACTGGAGCTGACCTACAACAGGTAGACCTCGGGTCGCTGCCTCTGGGCCACGCTCCAGGCCCAGCTTGTCCTCTGAGACGATGTCTAGAGGTTTTTTTCTCCTTTGGCCGGTCACCCTATCATCCTCTTGCTGTTAGCTCACCGACCCTGCTACCAGGCTTTCTCCAGCTGTAACCATCCTAGACAATCAATATGGGTCCTTTCTTGACGGTGGCAAGGAATGCAGCCGTCCATCTTGCCCAGGATGGGTCACCCTGCTCGGGAGGTGAGGACATCTATATTGTTTTATGTCCAACGCTGGCAGATCGAGTGGTATTTTCTTAATGACCTCCTGTGAACATGCAGAAATGACTTCTCTTTATCCCATTGATCCTCTTGCCAGCTGCCATCGCCCTTTAATTATAAGCCTCAGCTCCCCTCCCCCTGCCCAGCCTCTCTGACAAATAGATAATAATGACCTGTAAACAAATGTGTACATGCACCAGGGGAGCAAGTGTTGAGAACTCTGCGTGGCAGGAGGCAGCCAGGCAAGCAGCGCGCTGACGCCCTGCAGACCCGCAGTTAGATTCGCGGTTCTGTGCTCTCTAGACCAAGGCCTTTGGACAGCGTTCTGTGATGACTGCAGTGCTCTGTTTCTGTGCTGGCCAGCAGGGTAGCCTGTAGTAGCCACATGTGGCTATTGAGTATTTGGAATCAGCGAGGCTGAGGAACTGGATTTTTAAAAAATATTTATTTATTTATACAAGAACCGGGGTACAGGCCAAATGCGTGGGAGGGTGAGAGGATTCACCAGAGACAGAGTGGGGAACAGAACAGGGAGACTGACTGAAATACAATGCTGAGGGGAGCAGCGGGTACGACAGGAGAGGTCTGCTGAGCCATGTGGGATTCTCACTGGCTGGCCGGGATCAAACCTGCGCTGCAGAGTCTGCAGACAATTTCACAGCACAGTGCCCAACCGCCTGCACCACTGGGGAGGCCCAGGAACTGGATTTTTAATTAATTTTAGTTTTAGTTAATTTACATCTAAGTAGAGACATGTAGCTGGTGGCTACCATCCTAGACAGTGCAGTTGAAGAGCTCAGTTCTGTCACCTCTCTGAGCCTCTACTTTTCCCTAAAGTGCGGATGAGGAGCCTCCCTGGTGGCCTAGGTGTTAAGTCTCAGTGTGATCACTTCTATGGCCTGAGTTCCATCCCCGGTCAGGGAGCTGACCCACATGGTGCAGCAGACCTCTCCTGTCTCACCTGCTGCTGCTCCCCTCAGCAGTGTATTTCAGTAGATCTGCCTGTTCTGCTCCCTACTCTGTCTCTGGTGAATCCTTTCACCCTCTCCCCATCTCCACACCTCTGAACTACACCCTGGTTCTTCTATGCAAAAAAAAATTGTGGATGATCATCTCATGGCATTGGATCAACACTAGCTGCTCTGATAGACAGGCTCCATGGCACATGTTTTCAAGTTAGAAGTTTGTTTCTTGCCCATGTAACTGTCCAGAACCTGTCTCTTTCAGGGGACAGTCAGGTATTCCAGGTGATGGGCTCTGCTATCTCCAACTTGTATTCACTCCAATTATCCTGGAGGTAGTCAGCAGGAAGCAGAAAAATAGCAGAAATTCAAAGTGAGGGCTTTTCTCTTAAGTGGTTGAGGCTGATGTCGCAAATTATTTCCACGCTTCCAATCCTTGCTTATATAACCATCCATCACTACAAAAGGAGCTGAGAAATTTTGTCTCCAAGAGTTCACATCCCAAGTAAAACTCTCTTGTGTTGGGATAAGGAAAGAATGTTACCAGCCTTCCCAGGTTGTGCCACTCACCACCCAGACAGGCTCTGAACCCAGAGGTTGTTTCTACAACGGAAGCTTTTTATTAGCGAGTGGCGCCACATTGGGCAAATGGCAGTTACTACTGAAAAAAACCTGTTCCTCTGAGTGGTGAGTGAAGGAAGATTATATAGGACAGAAGGAATTTGAGGATGTGCTGGACATGGTGAGTTTCTTTGTTCTCAGGTCCAGGAGGACACCAGCGCTCGAAGGGGGGTGGGGGGTCAGCCAAGGGTTATTGATGACCTTCCTGGAGTATTTGCTTTCTTCTGCACTTACAGTTTAAAACGGCTCATGGTGTTCGTCAGGCATGGATGTTATCAGAATCATCAGCGGGAGCAAAATAGCTCATTATGCATTAAGCAAGCCTTTACCAGGGCCCTGAGGAAGGGGTTATAGTGCATTGAACTAAACTTCTAGGTTACAGACCAAGGAAGGAGTCATGTCATGGCCCTTGGCTCAGGCCTCACCATAGAATGCATTTTGAAAGATAGAAAACTGGATCCATCACACCCACTTTGAGAGCTGCAGGGGCTAAAAGACGTTCTGCATGTAATGCAGTGAGTCTGTGTCAGTTAACATTTACCGTGAGAAGAAAAACAACCCTCACACTTAGTGTCTTAGAACACTTAGATCCTAGAACAATAACTGGTTTAGCTCATAATTTGGGCTGGATTCACTTGAATATTTCTAGTCTCAGCAGATTTACACTTTCTGGTGTCATTTTGGTTGACTGTGGGTTGGTGAGTGGGGATGGTGTGGGGTAGAGCTGGCTGATCTAGGTGTCCCCACCTGGACCATCTTGTTCTGCTCTGCTTGATTTCTCATCTTCCAGTGGGCTAGCGACAGGGTTTCAAGATAGTCAGGGAATATACAGCACCTTTGGGGGCTTAGGCATTGGTACCCAATCACTTCTATCATATGCTGTTGACCAAAGAAGTTCCAGGGCCCATCAAGTTTCAGGGGCAGGAAAATGAGCTCCATCTCCTGGTGGGAGGAGATGCAGAGTCACATTGACAAGGGTACAGCTCCTAGGAGGGGAATAATTAGAGCCATTTTTGCAACCAATCTACCATAATCTGGCACACAGTTTCTTCACTATGACACTATAAATGTATGAAGGCAAATGTATTTTTCTATACTGTCCTAGGGGATCAATCTCCCAAAAGGTCAGGTAGGATTTTTTTTTTCCATTGTGCCCAATGGGCCTTTTGTCACCTTGGATGGAAACTTGAGGCTATTTGGGGTCCTGTGAGCCTTGGGAGGTCTGTTACTGTTATGTCGGGAATGTAGACTGTTTGAGTGGAGACCCTGGAGGCTGAGGACAAGCATCTATACCCAAGCCGTTGGCCCTTCCCTAATAAAAGAAGAGATTGTTAAATACTAAGCCTCTGCCCTTTTCCTAATAAAAGAGCACATCACTGCTCCTTTTTATGACCTAGAAGAATGTAGTGGGGGGGGGTGTGTCTTATACAGGTGCAGATTTATCAAAAACATGTCCCTTATTGAGGAATCTCATGGCAAGGCTCAGAGTGAGGATGCAGTTCCCCCTCCCCCACTCACCCCACTCCCACCTCGGTGCCTCAGCTCCCTAAAAGCTGGATAATACTCCCAAATCCATTCCATTTTTCTTTAGGCTTTACCACCACATAAATGCTTTTAAATGGGTTATTTATGTTATTATGTTATAATCTTATTAAATGGGTTGATTTGCCCCTTGCTAATCTATTTGATGCGGTTTTGGTTATTTGCCAGCCTACAAGAACCCAGACAGGTATAGGATGAATCCTCTGGGCCCCAACAATCCACTCATTTATTAACTCTCAGATTTATTGAATATTTACTATGGGCCAGGCGCAATGTTAAAGATAGTGGCTGGGTTTGCTCTGTTGGACATTGAACTGCTACCAAGTAGTTGAGTTAATTTTTCTGTCATGAAAAGGGAACAAGTACATTTCAGAACAGATGCTGGCTCTCTACCCTTCAGCCCGATGGATGTCTGACTTCCTTGCCATTTTCTGGCATATCTGATGAAAGGGTATCTTGTTACCTGTGACCCTGGTCATTTTAACTCTGGTGTGGCCATCTCTCTGGACCTGGGTGAATTACCAATGAGATTTGTAGCAGGTTGTGGAGGAAACCACTGTAGGATGAACCCTACGGATCCAGCATGAACTAACAAAAGCCTTTGGAGAGAGAATAAACCACTGATTCAGAGAGCTATAAAAGGAATCCTTTTTGCTACAGTGTAAAATGACTTGTCTTGCCTGCAAGATGGATCAGAAGCATAATGGGTGATGAATGGAGTGATTTCCAAAGCACTGGGAAATATCGGGGCCCCACAGTGAAGTCACATCTGGTGATTTTGAGAGACATCTTGCCCCAGTGACATCCATCTCTGTCTCTTCTCTGGTACCTGAAGCCCCGCTCTCATTATCTTGCTATCAAAACCAGCTTTCAGTCATAGCCGAGAGAACCTTGTTTGGAGAGATGCCCTCTCAACCTGACAACTCCCAATCAAAAGAAAATGTAAATTGAGATAGAAATACTCAAGACAGAGGATGCTAGAAAGACAAGCACTTCTTCGTATTTTCCTTTCCTGCCTCTCCTCTCCTTTGCTTTGGGCTTAAAGTCACTTAGACAAGCAGACAGGGACCATTTGCATCAGAAAATGGTTGGGAGTTTTCTCTTGTTGGGAGTTTTCCCCAAGATTTTATTATGAAAAGTTTCAAAACTATTGCAAAGTTAAATGGATTTTATCCATCACAAGATTCCACCTTTATTTTTCTACTAACACTTTATTTTTCTGGTTTTATCACTTACCTATCAATCAACCCACCCTTCTTATTTTTCTCACACATTTCAAAGTAAACTGCTTGTCAACAGCACACTTTGGCAAAGACTTTTTAAGACCACAGATGTCAGGTCCCTGACTCACTAGCCAGGGGAACTGCATTCTTAATAGTTGTTAACCATGTTTGGGAAAGAGAAAACGGAAGAGGCTTTGCAGGTCAAAAATCCAGAGATTCTGCTTAGGGAGAAAGACTTCAAAGCTCAAGCATGAGCCAGGAAGATGACCGCCTTATCACTCTTCTGTGTCAACCTGTTCTCAGCAGAGAAAGGGCCCTGCCAGGCATTTGCTGCCTGAATGGGATGAGCTATAAGGGAATGCAGTGGAAAACAAATACAACGATATTTCAGAACATTTTGCTACTGCACAAGGCTTTATCCTAATTTGTGAAGACTTTTAAAAGAATTACGATGATGACGCCTTTGTTTAGTCTCCTAGTCTCCTTCCTGCCATTTACATGCCCTTATTATGCAGACACCCCATTGTGATTTTTGTAATTAGGGGTATATTTTTTTCTTCCCCTCCCACATCAGCCTCTTTAACAGTTCTTCCCCCACTGGATTTTTCCCTTTTTTTATGATAAAATATGGGGTTAGACAAACATCTATTTTTCTGTGGGCTCTCCTAAAAATCATACTAAATGTTTGCTGCATACAAAACAAACCGCTTGCTTTGGGAGGGGGTGGGGGACAGGCAACAGGGCCTGTGGCCAAGAACATGGATTCTGGGATTTGCCACTTCAGAGCGGTGTGATTTCAAGCAAGTTCTTTGTTCTGAGTCTTAGGTTCTTAAATTGGAAAATGAAGGATAGTAATATGACCGACCACAGAGGGGCGCTGTGAGGACTTCAATGAGCAAATATATGGAAAGTGGCTCCTAGGGGCTTGTGTGGTTGTTGCCAGCATCTACAACAGCAAATGCATAATGTTGGGCTCTGAAGCCTGGAGTTCATCCTGGGTGTTTTCCAAGAAATGACCAGCATTCCATCTGGGTATCCTTCATTCCACTTGGCTGGGGAAGGAGAGACAGACTGGCTCTGGAAAACCATAGGGGTTGGAAAATGTCAGTCAAGGACAGGGATCAGTGAGAGGAAGGTTCTAGACTATTCTAGAGAATGTCCATTTTACAATGGACCAGAGTATCTCATGGTATCCCATTGGCCTTGAACTGGCTTTGTTAGATATAACAGTGAAGAGCAGGCCTCTTGAATTTTAATTTTATACTTTAGAGAATCCCAGTTTGGGGTTAGGAGAAGAGGGTTGGGGAAGTGTAGAAACCAGCTTTACAGCAGCTGCCATTTACCGAGGGCCTACTATGTGCTAAGCATTTTTCTAATAACTTATACTTTCATTTCATCCTGTCTTATCTACTCGGGCTGTTATAACACATGCACAGACTGGGCAGTAAAAATAGCAAACACTTATATTTCACAGTTCTGCAGGCTAAGAAGTCTAAGTTTAAGGTGCCAGCAGATTTGGTGTCTATTGAGGACCCTGAGGACCTGTTTCCTGTTTTATGGGTGGCCACCTTCTTGCTGTGTCCCCATGTGGTGAAGAGAGAGGAAGAGAGAGGAAGCAACTTTCTCCCATTTCTTATAAGTGTACCAATCCCTCCCTGATGATTCCACTTCCTAATCACCCCAGAGGCCCCACCTCCTAATATCATCACAGCGGGGGCTAGTTTCAATAAATGAATTTGGGGGGACACATTCAGTTCATAGCACACCCCCACAACAACAACCTTATGTTATGGTACCATTTGATCCTCATCTGAGAGGTGAAGAAGCCCGGTGTAGGGATGGTGACTCACCACAGTTCACCCACTATTTGGTGACAGCATCAGCATTGGAACCCAGGCTTGCCCCCGCCCCCCACCCCCATCCTGCTTTATTCAATGCTTTCCATTGAAAAGTGAAAGTCTCTTCCTCCAAACAACCCTTAAAAGCAATAGATAAACATCACGGCAGGATCATCCGCCCATTCATTGGGATTACATAGTCATGAACTTGGTCAAGCCGTTTTACCTCTCCAAATCAGTTTCCTCAACTGTAAACGAAGATGACACTTTTACCTACTTCTTGGGTTTTGTAGCGATATAACGAAACATGGTATGTAAAGTTCTTAGAATAGAGCCTGGTGCATTGTAAATTTCCCAAGAAGTATTTGCTATCTTGTTATTGTTAGTCCAGAAACAATAATCCCATGCCTTTCTCATTTCCATTATTCATCACATTTTTCTTGAATGTGTATCTGGCATCTTCACCAAAGCAGTGAGCTCTTGGGACAGCAAGATTAGGATTAGGGATTAGACCCTCAATTTATCCCTCCCCAACAGTGGAACCTTGGGAAAGAAACTTCACCTTTCTGATCCTCAGTTTTTTCTCTCCTCACATGGGAAGAATAATAATATCTGCTGCACAATATTGTGGATGCTAGAACAAAGCCTGGACTACAGTAAGGACTAAAGAAACATTAGCTGTTCTTACTGTAGTTATGAGCGTTATTATCAGTGATAGCATCCACTGTGGGCCGAGCTCACGGACGGGCTCCATAAAAGCTCTCTGGTTGGCAGGTGACCCCTTCCAGGTTAGAAAAATCAATTATGTTCCAATCAGTGGGTTTCCACTTACTGGGCAGGAGCGTGGGCCTTGCGGGAGTACATAAAGCAGCAGATCAACACCCACCCCGGCTCATCTAGGAACATGCTGGGTGGAAACAGACACTGAAATATGATGCTCCCAGCCCAATAAAATTGTCAGATGGGTTGTTCCGGGCAAGTGCCTGATTAAGAGAATCTAACTGCAGCTGTAGGTTACTCCTCGGCACCATCGATGGGCTGGGTATCGATCGATTGTCTGGGCTGGTAGCAGAGGCAGTGCTGGGAGGTGAGGGTGTCCAGGCAGCCCTCCACTGGTAGAAACAAATTAATTATGTCTCCAGGGCTGCCTGGCAGGAGGGCCATAAATCATGGTGGTAATCAATTACTTGGGGGGTGGACAATCCTCAGATGGCTGTGGGGGCTCCAGAGAATGTGGAAGGACCTGGATCCCACAGGGGATCTATCAGAACAGGCCAGATAGCCCAAAACCCACCTCTGCTCCCTCTGTGTGACCTTGGACAAGTCACTTAACCTTGTAGGGATCATTTCCTCATCTATAAAATGGCGCTCTTAATACCTTATAGGGTTCCTGGGAGGGTTACTGCACTGTCCTGGCCACTATGATGGCCATACATGGCTACTGAGCCCTTGGAACTGCTGCAGGTGCAAACTGAGATGCTCACAGTATAAGACATATGATGAAGGGAATGGAAAATATTTCTTTGATGCGTCTTCCTATCAATCGCATGTTTAGTAATACCATGCTGGATATATATTGGGTTAAATCAAATATTAAAATTCATTTCACCTGCTTCTTGTGATTTTCTAAATGTGACTCCAAGAAAAAAAATGAATGTAAACTATCTCAATAATATTTTACATTCATTACAGCTTGAAATGATAATATTTGGGATATATTGGTTAAATAAAATATGCTATTAAAGTTAATTTCACCTGTTTCTTTTTACTTCCACTAAAAATGTGGCTACAAGAAAATCTGAAGTTACCATGACTCTCGTATGATATTTCTATTGAAATTATAAATATAATCCATCGTAGGATAATCGTATTCACTATTTTGAATACTGGTCTAGTCCTTCCTTTCTCTCATGTTTGCTTCATAAAATCACTTCTTCCTGGAGTCCCGGTTCCTTGCCTGTCAGAGGAAAGCATAATCATAGTTCATCATAGTTTTATCATGTTTTTGGAGCCTCTGTTGTCTACCAGGTTCTGTTGCGAGTGTGCTTTGTGCATTAGCTCATTAATTCTCAGACAGCCCCACGAAGCAGAACTCAGTCCACTTCACAGCTGAGGAAACTGAGGTCCGAATGGCAAAGCCTTTACCCAAGTTGTGTAACTGTGAAGAGGCAAAGAGCCAGGACTTGAACCTGGTTCTATCTCACCCAGCAGCCACGTTCTTTACCACCTTGCTATGCTTTCCCCTTAAGGGGCCTCAAAGAGCTTGCCAGGACATGGGAGCCAGTAGGGATTTCACATGCACAGAGAAAATTCCTCTTCATCTCATGAACTTTAAGTACCCTGGGGCAGTGTCTTCAGGAGGCATCAGCTCATTTCTGTGTAGCCTCTGGGAGAGCCAGGCTCTAAGGACGGAGTGCCCTCCCCTTCTCTGGAGCTGGGGTCTTTATGTTTGCTGAGGGGGGGAGGGGCTATTCTAACCTGAGAGCCTCCCCCAGCTGCCCACCTCCCCACCAACTTGGCACTCACATAACTTCCTGAAATTGTTAATCTTATTACTAATGATGCTATTTCCAGATAAATAGGACACTTCATCTATACTTTTTGCACTGACTGAGGAGTGGGTGTGTGTCTCCACGACTGTATGTAGAATAATTGCATTGCATGGTGTGGGTCTGCTTTTAGGTTTGTAAATAAGAAGATGCTGGGCAGTCAAGGGGTGAAATGTAATGGTAACTTTGTGTGTTTGAGTGTGTGTGTGTGTGGGGGGGGGAGGGTGACCAGTACTCCCTCTTTCCTTTTTCTGGGACCCACAGCATCCCCTCTTATTTAAGGAACTGACCCTTTACCCCTCCATGTCTTGCCATTGGGATGCCATGAACAGAACCCCATCCCATTGACTCTCTAACTCTTGGGGTAACTGTGTAACTCAAACTAGGCCAATCAGAGTCTCTTTCTTGGGGATTTGAATCTTGAGTGGATACCACAGGACAAAAAGAATTCATTCATTGTCCCTGAGACCGACTGTCATCCCTGCTGCTGAGGTCCCTGGCACTGCTCTGGTTACTGTCTTTTCTGTGGTCTGTGGTTTAGCTCTTATTTCAATTCTAGCAGCTTCCAGTTACTTTCGAATTTTCCCCTCCCCTTTTAATGAAGCCAGTATCAATCTGTTTTTTGTTTGTTCATTGAACAAAAACATAAACAAAAATTTGTTCATGAACAAAAAATGTTCATGAAAACGAACAATTGAGACTTTTGGGGGTTGGTGGTGGCCATGGGGGATTCAACATCTCTTTCCAGCTCCAGCCTCTTGCCATCTTGCTGATTTTCCTCTTTTCTCATCAAGTTTTTACAATTTCCCTTTCTCATCTTCCACCCTGGAAAAGCAGTATTCTAATGGAGTTACTTCAGATTTTTCTCTAAAACTTCCAGAGATCTGATATCCAGGCCCTTGGAACTTACCTTCTACCCCCACCCCTAAGACTTTGGCAGCCAGCTATCAGTATAAATACTTTCCCCCTTAATTGCAGTGACTATTTTTTAGCTATGACCACAGGTCTGCCCAAGAACTCTCTCCTACTACTCTCCTTGCTGTCTTCCAAGGAAGCCATCCCCAGAATCAAGGATCTGTCTGCAAAGCTAGACATCTGCTGGGAACATGCAAACTGGTGATGTTCAGTGTCACCACGGTGGAGGAAGGGGCAAAAATCAAAGAGAATGGCTCCCATTTAATCAAGGGCACACTCTGTGCCAAGCCCGAGCTGGGTGACTGCATTGCTTTATCCAGTCTTCACAAGGACCTGGGAGATGGGGGCCAAAATGACCTCCTGGTCCCAGATGTGGAAGAGATTTGGAGAAACCAGCTACATCGGGGCCCCCAAAACCCATGGCCCTGCCTGTTTCCTGACTGCAGGTAAAACAGGATGCTTTCTGCTCGTCAGCTCAAGTGCCCACCTCCGCCTGCTGTGGGCTGACCGCATTCATTAAATCCACTCTTGGGTCATTTTTGCCCCCCGCTCAGCACGAGAGCCTGGAGTCCTGCTCTTCACACTCCAAATTGAATTACATCCATCAACCCTGGCACCAGCGCTATTGTTCCCAGGGCCTTCCCAGCTTTAATTAGAATATTTTTATTTTCCCTGGGAGAGAAAGGACAGCTGATCTCAGCTCCAGTAACCTTGCCAGGGGCCAGAACCTGGAACTTGAGGGCCTGTGGGCCATCAGATGCAGTGTCCATCAGGAGAGGGAGTGGGGAGCTGTGAGGCTGTGTGTGCATGGGGCCCTCTGCCTTCTCCCAGCAGGAAATGTCTTTGAAGGGGACACATGCATGCCTGCACACACACACACAGACACACACACACTCACTCACTCACTCACTAAGGCGTGAGGGACTAGAGAGTCAACTCAAGTCCAAGGGCAGCATCGTCAGAAGGACATGTGTGCAGAGGCTGGGCTGCATGCCTGGGGCTCACCCCCCACGGTGGTGAGCTCAGCGCTGCCCAGTAGGAATAAAGTGCATGCTTCGTGTGGAATTTTACATTTTCTAGTAGCCACGTTAAAAAAAAAAAAAGAAGCTAGTAAAATTTCATTTTTGTATTCTCTTTGCGTTAACCCAGAGCATCTAAATATCATGTCAGCATGCAGTCAATATGAAAATGGCTTATGAGCTATTTCAAACACAGTGTTCGAAATCTGGTGTGTGTGTTTATGCGCACAGCACATCGCCATTCGGATCGACCACTTCTGTGCTCAGTGCCCACCGTGGCTGCGGGACTGGAGGGCGCTGGGTGGGGGTTTGCACTGTGGAGCCCGGCCCTCTGGGCTCAGGCCCTGTGCTGTCCTTGGCAAAGTTGGGAATCTCTCTTCCCTTGCTTCCTTTGTCTGTAGATATGTGAGGATGATGCATCGAAGGCTGCTGTAAGCATTAAGTGAGATAATTCATGCAACCCCTTAGCGAAGTGCCCACACACAGTAGGTCCTCTGCTGTTAGCTAGCCCATCACTGTTGCCGTAGACTCCAGACAGCTGACAATAGGAAGGCGGAATGCAAGCTTTTGTGGGTTGCTTGACACTCTTTGTTCACGTGGAGCCCCCTGGCAATATTGAAGTTGAAACTATTAACACCTGTATTCAGTTCCTAGGAAACTAGAGGAGGCTCAATTACTCCTATTGCTTGCAGGATGGAACCTTCAAATGGCTGATTAGGGCCTTTGTGACCTGTCCCTCTAGCTGGGTAGCTGGGCAGGAGAGTGTGAGCTCACGTCTACACCCAGCCGCCCTGGGTACACAACTCATCTTTCCTACTTCCCTGCTGTGTGATCTCGGGCAGGTTACTTTCCCACCCTGAGCCTCAATCTCATCATCTGTGAACCTGGGACGACTATTGATTAGGGTCCTTGTGAAGATTTAATGAGTTAACAGAAGGGGAGCGCTTGGCACAAAGTCGTGGACGAGAGTAGCTACTTTCATTATTTTTACCAATGGCATCTCGCATCACTGCCACTCCGCTCCCCCAGCTCCTGATAGACCCTATGTTCTTTCCCATTCTGTAAAGTAATTCCAGAAGTTTCTTGTTGCCCCTTCCTACTTATTATCCTTTTTCTCTGGAGGTAAGTGCTATCCTGATTCCTATTACCTTAGAGTAACTCTGCCTGTTCTTGACCTTCAGGTGCACGAAATCTTGTATACAGTCTTGTGTCCAGCTTCTTTTCCTCCACCTGACACCTGTGAGATTCGTGCACTGTTGCACACATCAGTTCTCCATTCCTCTTTACTGCTGACTTGTATTCCTTTGCATGGTTACAAACTCATTTCTTAGCTTCTTCTCTTGTTTGTGAGCATTTGGGTTATTTCCTGCCCAAGTCTTTGTTTTCATCTGTCTTGGGTCAGTAGTCAGGAGCAAAATCGTTAGGTCCTAAGGTAAGAATATGTATTTCTTTGCTAGAAATGGATGCACAGTTTTCTGAAGTGGTTGAACCAGTTGACTTGATGACTTTAATTAAGCCTCTGTTTTCTCTGCTGTAAAATGGGAAATACGTGCAGAAGGATCTCTGTCATTGGAGACATTGTGAGGAAGAGGACAGTCCCCTGCCTGCCAGGGGGCTTCACTAGATCCCTGATCATATATTTCCCCTCCTGTGGGAGGATTTACACCAGTGGTTGGGGGAGGGGCAAGGGCTTAGTTCCCCAGGCAGGGTGTCGTTGGGGAGCGTTCATTCCCCACTAATTGTTGGACCCAGCATGTCATCATTGAACAAAAAGATGTCTTTCATCTCCACCCCTCATTGAGATTTCATTATCTCTCCATTCTGAGAGGCAATTCAAATAACCAGGATTATTTGCACATCCTTGGAGTCAGAGGGGACAGAAGACAATGGCCCCGAAAGAGCACCTTGCCTTCAGGTGTGGCCATGTGGCAATCCAAATTACCAGAATCATTGATATAAACCTCTTCCTCCCTGTGTAACTGTCCAGGAAGGGACCTTCTACCTGGAATGTGCAGCCTGGTGCCTGCACCGTGCTGAGACATGGCTCTGCAGGTGCTGTGATGAAGGCTCTGACCCCACTCCCACCAGAAATAACTGTTTCCAGGGACTTGAATTCTGTTGTCAAAATGGCTTGGGTTTGAAAGTCTACGTGTAAAATTCAAGTCCTAAAAAATAAAAAAAGCCCCGAAGTGTGTGATTTTGTTTTTTTTTTATTTATTTATTTATTTATTTTTTTAATTTTCTAGAGGCATGTCTTATTTATTTATTTATTTATTATTTGTTTGTTTTATACATGCACTGGGTACAGTCAGAAGCGTGGGAGGGTGAGAGAATTCACCAGAGCCAGAGCGGGGAGCAAAGCAGGCAGAAGGACCGAAGTACACTGCTGAGGGGAGCAGCGGGCGGCAGGAGAGGTCTGCTCACCATGTGGGACCCTCCTCCGGTGGCCGGGGAGCAGCCGGGGATCGAACCGGCTGCAGAGGCTGCAGGCAGCTTCGCAACCCAGCACTCAACCGCTGCGCCACCGGGGAGGCCCCGAAGTGTGTGATTTTGAAGGGGTGTCTCTATGGGTTTCTCTTGTTTGTAGAACTCTACACTGTATCTTTTTATACAGATTTCAAAAGGGCTGGTGGTTCAGAATGAGACAGACAGAGGCTCAATCCTGCTCTTCCTCATGCTATCTGGGTGACCTCTGACAAGTCAGTGCCTCTCTCTGAGCCTCAGTTTCCCCATCAGAGAAGCAGAATTGTTATTTCTGAGACAGACCAGTGTACTCCTTGTACCCAATAGTCATTCTCCCATGTTTTTCCCTGACTCATGGTCACCTAAAATAAAAATTTTATTTCCCACCACTCGCTGTGCTACAGGGTAGGGTAAGGAGCCTCCTTTAAATGGGTTCTGCCATCTGCTGCATCAAGACAAAACATACTCTAAGTGCATAAGACCTTCAATAAAAAAGAACTTTAGTACAATTAAGGTCCATAAAGAGAAGAGAAAGGATATAGCTTCCAAATCAAGGATCCAAAGTTACCCATTCCCTCGTGGGTAAATGCTCAGCCAAAGAGGATTGGCCCAAAGCAGGATTGCTGAGGCCGAAAAACTTGCCACAAGTCTAAGGCCCCTTCTGGTGGAACCCACAGGAAAGGGGCAGAAAGGCCAGGCAAGTCTGGGAGGAAAAGAGCAAAATCAAAACCCAAGTCAAGATAAAGGCTGCCGTTGTCAGCCTCCCCAGGGCCTCTCACCCACATCTCTGTCTCTTTCAAGTGTCTCCTTTCATGTCCCCCAAGTCTCTGGTTCAAGTCCAAGGCCAAGAAGCAAGTGCAGCTTCTTCACCTCACTCTGCTCCATGTGCCTCCTCCAGGTCTCCTTGTTGATCTCCTTCCTTCCTTATCTAGCTTCTCCTCCCTGCCCAGTTCCACCCTCCCTTGGGGTGGGTCAGGGAACCTGGAACCTCCCATTTCTCTGGGGATACCCCTATTACACCTGCCGCTAGGGTGGTCATGTGACTAGTTCTGGGGCAGGAGAGATAGACATAAATGCTTCCCGCAAGGGCGTGGAAGGACCCTCAAAGAAAGGGGTAAGCTCATCCTTGTTCCTCCTTCCTGCTGCTGGATTGTGATTGTAATGCTCGGGGGCCAGCACGAGGAGAATGTCACAAGCTGAGGACGGCAGAGCCTCAAGAAAGAAGGCCCCCCGTCATCAACTGCAGGCCTGGGCCAGCCCTCTCTGATCTTATTTCACATGAGAGAGAAATAAGCTGCTTTCTTTCTTAAACCACTATTATTTTGTTTCTTGCCCTTTCAACAAATCCTGATGGATGCCTGCTGATGGGAGCTAATTCTTATAAAGATGTGAACACAGTGCCTGGCAGACAGTTACCACCCAGCAGGCTGGAGATATCTGTATTGTTTTAGAGGCAAGAACCAAAGAGATGGGGGATTGTGCTTGGGTGATTTGCTGCAGCGTTTCTGCTTTGGTTTAGGTGAAAGAAAGAAATTCTAAATAGAGCTTCCTGTGCTGGTGTGTGTGTGTGTGTGTGTGTGTGTGTGTGTGTGTGTGTGTGTGTGTGTGTGTGTGTGTAATGAGCAACATCCTTTTCCAATTATAAAGACAATAAGGCTATTTCTACTTTGAAAAGTGGAATAAAAATGTCAGGAATCTAGCCTCACATTCACAGGATTGCTTCTTATTTTTCTCCATCCTTGTTTTTCTGCCCTCAGAGTAGATTCTTCCTCCTCAATTTCCTGGATCTCACTTTGCACAAAGTTCTCAAATCTTCCTTGGGCTCCATGCTTTGCTGGAAGCAAAAGCTCTGTTTTCTCAACTGCTCCTGGGTGTGGTGCTTCATTGTCTGCCTGGTGTGATGGCAAACTATGTCTATGACTGACATTCCTTCCCAGACTTGGGTAGCTCTAGGACCGATGCACCTTTGTTCCCCAGGGATAGGTGATGGGGATAGGGGAGGCGGGAACAAAGTGATGCTAAGTCTCTAGTTCAAGAGAGGCATTTCTATAAAGCCCATTTCTACACCAAACACAACCCCCTGCCTTATATTCTGGACAATGTTGTCATATACTTACTCTGTGCCCTCACCGAGGTCCATGCAACTTGCATTTGCTTGGGGCAGGTGCTTTCCAAATGCCAGGTCTTAGGCTGGAGGCTCTCGAGTTCAGTGATCAGGGGTGAAAAGCTTAAAGGTTTCCAGTGCCGGAGGTGGGGGCATGCCCCTCTCTATCTGCCTCGATGAAATTCTTGAGCCTTGTTTAAGAAGTCCCTTCCCCTACCTACTCCCTCTTGTGCAGCTCCACTGTGCACCAGGGAGAGCCACAGTGGGTTTTAGAGAAGCAAACATGGCATCAGTATTATGTGCCTTGGTCCCCTGCTAGAAAGGCAGGCTGGTCCGAGGTACCCCTTCTAGACAGGGCTGGGAGCCGATCCCTGGGGGCAGTGTTCTTGGAGAGAGGGGTGACTTCTCTCTCCAAATTCCATGATTAATTCTTAGTCATCCAAAGAGAACTCCTAAAGCCATCTCTGTATCTTTTTCAGTTGTTCTTGCTTAGCCACCCCTTCCCCCCTTTATTATCACAAAAGTAATACACAGGGATTGCAGAAACTTAAGAAAACAGCTTCAATTCTGCAGTCAGATAAAAACGTTTTCAAGCTTAATCGCATCACCTAGAGACAACATCCTATTTAATTTTCTCTGTATGTTTATGTACATGGAAGTATTTATATTTTATGTAACCAACTATCCTCAGATTGTAAGTCCTTAATTGCTTTTAGTCTCTTAAATCTATTATTAACATTTTTTTCATATCATCAAGTATATGTTGGCACATCATTTTTTACGACTGGATGCTGTTTCCCTGCAGCCAAGAGGAATCCCCAGAGTTCTGTGTGCTCTGGATAAAACACTCCTCTCCCCACATCACCACTGATAGGAGTGGGGAGTGGATTCTTTACTCCCGATTAGCCCCCTCCTATTCTCAGACCTCATTACCACTCCCAACCTCACCACCACTATCTGCCTTGAGACTAGCAGGCCCCAAGTAGCCCAGGACTCTTTGCTCATCCCTCATGCTCCATGCTGACCCCAAAAGGACTCAGTGAGATCTTCACTAAGCAAAATACCCACCCCTCCAGCCACACTGGCCTTGCCTCATACCCTGCCTATTTTTTTTCATTCTTCCATTATCATGTGAAAATACGTGTTTATGTATGTTATGTATGTTTGCTTATACACAGGCGTAATAAACTCCTTTTCATATACATGCTCAAACATTGGTGCATAAGCTCCCCAGGGCAGGATTTAGTCTGCTTTGTTTAGTGCTGTATCTCCATGCCTACAACAGTATCTAGCTAACAGTAAGTGCTATGTCTACATGTTGAATGGATGGATGATTTCACTGTGATCAAAAAAATGCTGCCATAAACATCCTCAATGCAAATATTTGCACTCATTTAGAAGATCCACTGCATCATACACAGCCTGCCTTTGCCACCTACTCCCATTCCCAGCAGTGCTGCCTGTGATCACCTCCAGCTGCTGATCACTGTTGCCTCTCGCCTTCAGTCAGCCTCCAGTCACCACCAGCCTGATTGCTGGCTGGCTGCCACTGCAAGTTGGGTCCTGGTTCACTGCTTCTGATCTGAGAGCTGGCCTTTCATCCCCTGGTGCCATCTTGGATAAGATTCTGAATCCAAGAATGGACATTAGGCAAAAACTAAGGAAATGCAAATAAAATATGGATTCTAGTTAATAATGCATCAATATCCATTCATTAGCTGTAACAAATATACCGTATTAGGGTAAGATATTACTAGCGGCAGAAGGAGAGGGGAGGTGTGTGGGAACTCTGTACTGTCTTCTCAAATTTACTGTCAAATTTGTTCTAGAAAGTAAAGCTTATCTTTTAAAAAATTGTCAGATTTAAAAATCTCTTTAAAAAGTTGTTAGATACAGATGAAAAATGGTATCTTGGGTTTCCTTGACTTTCTTTGTTTACTAATACAGCAAAATGCTTTTAATGCATTTATTGACAACATTTCTCCCATGGGCTGCCGATTGTCATGTGTCACTAAGATCTGTGGTTATTTGTTAAGCAGCATAATTGCAGTCCTAGCTGACTGATACAACCTCATGGAACTAGCACACCCATACAAAGTATTATTTGTTCACTTTCCATTGTCCAATATTTATTGAAGAAATGGAGACCCTGAGAGGTTAAGTAATTTACCCAAATTCACAGTCATATTTAAGTTTTGAACCCATTTTAACCTGTCTGACTCAATAATTCCCTAACCACCACGATGGTCCCTGAAGTGCCAAGTGTGATATTAGCAGAGGGAAGGGAGGGAATCCTGCACCGATGGGTGTCTAGTGGCGACTTTGAATGCTGGCCTTTAAGGTATTGATTGATCCATCAAAGACAAGCGCACTTGGGGACTTACGTAGAAGAAGTCCCCAAGTGGCTGTGGTGAGAATGGCTCTTGAAGGCACCAAACTTCCTGTCCCAAGCACAGGGCCTACAGTAGTCATTCCAGACTCTGCCGAAAACAGGAAAATGGGCTCTCTGCATTCCCCCAGAAGAAATGTAATTGTCAGGGGCTAGAAGGTGGCACAAGCCCATGTCATATAGTATCATCGTTTAATGTTAAGGCTCTGAACACTGAAGCCAGGAAAGAAAAACTCTCCTCGTCTGCTGCGGGTAACCCCACTCACTGTTATCTGCCTTCTCAGGACTTCACCTTAAGGGGGAGGGATTGGGGTCAGAATGGGGGCGCTGCAATTGTATGGGGAATATAACAATAAAATTTATTATCTAATAAAAAAACAAAAACAAAAACAAAAAAAAAAAACAAAGGGTGTGGACTCAATGAATGGGATTTGACCTCTGGCTTGACTGCTTGGTATTGTGCAACCCTGGGCAGGTCAGCTTGCCCCTCAGGTCCTTGATGTAGCAAAATAGGAACAATAGTTCCTCCCCTAGTGACCTCATAGAATTTTCCAGAGGATAAATAATAGTACTGATGGTTAACAGTTACAGCACACAATCCAAAGACCCACATTTTTGCATGCCTCATCTTGTTTAAATCTCCTAGCAATCTGCGCGCTCATCTTATCCTCATTTTAGAGGGGAAATCAGGTCCAGAGGAGTGATGTCACTTGTCTGAGGTCACCCTGCCTGCAAATACTAGGTTGGCATTGAGAGCCCATCACGGTCACCAGAGTTAGGTCAGTCGCGACGTTCCTGTGTGATGCTAGAGGGAAGAAATGCTGCAGGATGCTGCAGACTCCTAGGGAGGGACGAAATTAGGGCCAGGTGGGAGAAGTCAGACACGAATGGGTGTGGCTAAGAGCTGGAGCTTGCATTTGTCACTGGGTGGGCCTGCAAGCTGAGAGGGTTTGGAGAAGCCAGGTGTGGAGAAAACACACTTGACTGGAGAGATCTGGCAGAAAGGGAGGAGGGAGAGGTGAGGTAACTGCCAAAAGCAGTGGAAACATGGGCGGACAGAGGCACTGGAAGGGAGTTTTTAGGAACCTTTGTTCTCAGGTGGGCTTTGTCATCTCCATCCTCTGGCCTCTATAAATCATCGGTAAAATCCCTGAGGTTTTGGTCAGCACCTTCAGAGATGCATCTGTTATAGGACAGGGAGAGGGGCAGCCCAAGCCCCGCAAACCTGCCTATTCTAAATGGGTTCTGCCATCCGCCGCATCAACACAAAACACATGAGACTAATGGGAAGGAACTTTAATAAAACTAGGAAACAATACAGGTAAGGCAAAGAGTCTAGTTTCTAAATGAAGCACCCAAAGTTACCCGTCCCCTCGTGGGTAAAAGTCCATCCATATGGGATTGGCCCAGAGCAAAGCCCCAAAGCCTGCCACAAGTCTAAAGCATCTTCCAGTGGGGACCCACAGAAAAGGGTCACAAACAACCAGACAAGCCCGGAAGGAAAAGAGCAAAATCAACATCAAGATAAAAACTGCCATTGTCACCTCCCCACGGGTCTCACCCACATCTGTGTCACCCAGTCCACGACCAAAAGACAAGCAGTTTCTTTACGTGTCTCTAGGCTCCATGCGCCTCCTCCAGGTCTCCTTCTGGCTCCATCCTGCTTCTTTCCTCAGTGTCTTCTGCAGCTTCTCCTCTTCCTGCTCAGCTCCACCCTCCCTTGGGTGGGGCAGGGAACCTGGAACTTCCCCCTTTCCTGGGGACCACCCTGTTGCACATCCACGCTTGCTGTGGGAGTGGACAGCCTGGGACTGGTCATGGAGTGGATGCTGATGGACAGGCTCAGAGTCCAGCTGTTATAGAGCAACCCCGATATTAAACGGGTTCCTGGCTGTGGGTCCTCACCCGCGCGCTTTAAAGGGACTTATGAATACTCTACTACAGACACACGCAAAAGGGTTAATAAAAGGTTTATTTACAAGAGGAAAGGAAATAAGGAAAATGTACAACTCAGGGAGAAAATAGGGAAATAAAGTCTTTAATGCGTCCTACCCGATCCGACGACCTGGAAACCCAAAGTCACTCCCAGAGCTGGCCGGAGGCTCCGCGCTGGCCCAGAGCCCAAAATGGAGAGACCCCCAAAGCCCACGTGTCTGCCTTTTGTATCCACCTGGCTGCTTAACCCCACCCTCAGGTCCCAGCCACCTTCCCTTTGGTGGGGATGGGATTTGGAGTTCCCAGTGTCTTTGGCTTTGACCTGGGGTGGGGGTGGAGTCCACAAAGCCTGTATGGAATTTGCTTTGGGACATCCTTTCCCCCTAACAATTCTGTCCTGGGCTCATTGTCCTGAGGAATCCTCAGGCTGTGGCTTCCAGGAATTCTGCCTTTGGGTCCACCAAGGACAATAGTTTTTTAAGAGTCAGTTGCAAGATGTAGGATTCTAACCGTATCCTGGCAGAGATCTCTTCTCGAATATGTGTGAGTTAAATGAAGGCAGAATTATCCTTTTCCCTCCTTCCCATCTCCTCTCTCTCTCTCTCTCTCTCTCTCTCTCTCTCTCTCTCTCTCATTTTCTCCCCTTTGTCTCTCTCGCTTTCCCTTCTTCCTCAATCAGTCTTGCCTCCAGCTACCAGTATCGATCTTTCAACCACTAGTTGCAAAATACTCTGGTTTGCCAGGCACACAAGGTAAGCAACATGGGCATCCTTTCTTCTTGTGTCATTTATTATGTACCCTCCACTGGGCATGGAGCTAGGAGCCGGTCATAAATACATATGAATATAAATATATTTTTATATGTAGCTCCTACTCCCCGAGCATCCAAATCCGTTGGGAGATAGGCATCTAATCCGGTCCCCAGAATATTCTCCCTCCAGATTCAGCTCTCCAGGACAGCCAGATCCTGGGGAGATTTCTTTCATTTTCTCATTTTGTAAAATGAGGCTTTTTTCACCTTCCACTGCTGGTGTTATTTTGTAAACAATTTTTCCATGTTGCTACACAATCTCCATCCTTATTACTTTAATGGCTGCATAAATGCCACTAAATAGCCTCATTTACATAACTGGCCCTGTATTGTGGACACTAAGTAGTTTCTGGGTTTTTTTCTTTTTTTTTCACTTCTATAGGTAAAAGTATTAGGTATTTAGGGCCTGCCCTTGGAGGGGCTGTGGGTTCTGTTTAAAAAGGGGCAGAGGAGTCCTGGAGTACAGGGTTTGCATGGTGCAGAAGAGCATCTGGAGCTTCTTCCTGCCCTTTGCATGTCCCCATTGCAGCTGTGATCACACTGCACTTGCTTCATGAATGCAGCCTGAGGACGCCTGCCCAGTCTCTGTCCTAACCCCCACCACACTGCCTGCGAGCTCTCCATTAAAGCCATTGTCCTCCCACCTGATGTGACCTTCTGGTCCTCTTCCGTGTCCCCAGTTCCTGGAACAGGGAAGCCCCTCAGAATGCAAGGAAACAAAGAAGCAAGAAAAAGCTTTCCTCTCTTAACTCTGGCCACCTCCCATGAATAGGGCCTGGGACTGCTATGGGGTGTCGGTGCTGGAACGTGTTGACATTGTGTAATTTATTAGCCTGAACCATACACATTATAGTTTCCCCCCAGGACTCTCCCACAATGAGAAGCTGCTTTTCATGAGTTTATCCTGGGGACCCAAATAAATAAGCAGAGAAACAAAAACCTCATGAATTTTTTAAAGAGCTTATTGGAATCGGGGGAAAACCTGGCGTACTGAGTACAAGAGTCTCCCATAGATCAGGATTCGCTTCTTTTTCACCTCTTTACTCGTCTTTAATCCTCTTGCTTTCCTTAATCTGTGCTTTTCCTCCTGAATTTTTCTCCACTCAGGATCATCGGGGGATCATGAGGAGACCAATATCATCCCACGGGGCTTCCACCTGCATCTGCCACCACACCAGGGTTTGGGGGTGCCCAGTCGCTGTCCTCTGCTTGCAATCTGTTTGAAGGTGAGGTTAGTGGTGTTGGAATTGTCACACTGAGACCCTCGTGTCCTCCTTAAAAAAGCTTCTTGGCTACAAGCAACACCCAAGCTTATCATCCCCCAAACGTCAGCCTTGCTGAAAGTTAAGCGGTTTACAAGGTCTTGCTGAGAAATTCCATGTACTAGAAGCTAATAGAAGGTCAGCATTTTCCATTTCGATTTTTCTCCTTCTCACTGCCCAGGGGGAATGTGACTTTGGGTATTTTGAAGATGTTCCTACAAATTCTGGTGAGGTAGCTAAGCACTGGCTATGACTTATCTTCGCCAAATCCTGTGAAATGAGGGTGATTATTTCCATTTTAGAGATGAGGAAATTGAGACTTGAACAGAGAGGGACCCTTTGCCCAAAATCACACACAGCAAATAATAGAGCTGGACCTGAGATTTCTCCTTGCCCTTGGCAGGTCAAGAAAACTCCTTCCTCAGCCCCAGATTCCTTTTGCAGTGAGTCCTAGAACTGAGGTAAATGGCCTCAGATACAAGTTGAAGAACTGCAACCCTGAATAGATGGAGATTCCATCTCTAGTTTCCTCTAATTCCCTAAAACAGAGGTCAGCACACTAGAGCCTCTGCTCCAAATCCAGCCCACTGCCAGTTTATATAAATAAAGTTTTATTGGCACACAGCTATGCTCATTCAATTACACATAGCCTAAGGCAGCTTTCATGCTACAAAAGCACAGCTAAGTAATGTGATACACGACACAGTCCACAAAGCCTACAATGTTTACTTTCTGGCCCCAGAGAAAAAGTTTCTTGACTCGTAGAATCTGAAATAATGGTCTCTTATTCCAGAATAGACAAGAACAACAGTCCCATAAATAGATTGCACATCTAGAGTGCTGGCTGTGCGTCAGACACAGCTAGTTTCTTTCCATGAATGATCTCCTGGAATTCTCCAGCACTATTATCAGGTGAGTGTTCAGATTGGTAAGCAGCTCCCCATAGCTGCAGGGCTAGAAATTAGGGGGTGTGGGACTTGGTCCTGGTGCTGATGGCAAACACTTCATATACTGCAGTGTGCTTTAGAACATTTAGGCGTAATATCCAAACAGATTGTCTACCCAGTGCTTGGCATCATGCTGTGTGCTGGTCTGCTGGGCAGGATATGCCCATCTAAAGGCAGGGAACAGACATTTCATAAGGAGTCAGCGAAAACACAGTTACCACTTAGGGCTTGAGCTCAGAACTCACCCAGTTATTTCAACATATCCTGTGGCCCAAATGAAGTCACCTGGTCCAGCCCAACAGCAATGGAGTAGGAAGGTTCACACCCACAGGGAACTATTGTAAGTGTGGAGAATGAAGGGAGAATTGTGAGCAAATTGTACCATGGCCACATGTGCCAAATCTATAGCATGCACAGAACTCCCTCATCTACCCAACACCGCCCTCTGATTCTCAGAGGTTAGCAGGTCCTGAACTCCCACACTCTCATGGAGAAGTTGAGGTTTGAGTCCCTTTTCCAGGCACGAGGACCTTAGGGCACCAGGAGCCTGAATCTATTTTCCAGCGGGCACTGTTCGGTAGCCTCCGGCGTGAATTCTCAGAGGAAGCCTAACTTACTGCTGGAATGGGAAGGCAGCCACCCTCCTGCTCCCATATCAGCTCCCATGTGAGGGAAAAGGACCAAACACCTCCCTGTGAAGCAGGGGTCACTGAAATTTCGTCAGTGCTCAACGCTGCCCATTTTATTGCCTCTGGATGAAGTTTTTGGTTGTTCCATTTTCAAAACCGGGTTGACTCTATTCTGGACATTGATGTCTGCTGTTGACCTTATAGATAAATGAGATTTCAAGCTATCTCAATACCAGAAAAAGCTCATTCAAAACAATAGCAGCAACAACAAAATCAACAAGCTAGTTTTGTGGTATCCACCCTTGCCCCGGGGAGCTTGGTGATGAACCAATGAGTATTTGTGCATATGGACTACTTGGGTCTGGTCCTCGTCTACTCATTTCCTCAGTAGAGCTTTCCAGAGAGTTCAGATTATTTCCTAATTTACTCCAGATCCATTATCAGTTGTGGCTTCATTTGGGTACTGAAGTCACCAAGAGATGATTGAGCAGAGCGGTGGAGAAAGTAGGAAGGGGAAGGAAGTGCTTCATTTGTTCACCCACTCAGGTCAGCGTGCCAGTCTCTAAGCGTCTGCAGTGCCCATGGGTTGGGGATTCAAAGTTGAAGGAAGCCAAAGTTCTAATGTGTTGGGCTTTCAGCAGACCTGATCCTCATTGATTGTATCTTTTTTTTTTTATCATAAAAGAACTGGGGTGCAGGCCAGAGATGTAGGGGGTGAAAGGATTCATCAGAGACAGAGTGGGGAGCAGAATAGGCAGATTTACTGATATACTCTGCTGAGGGAGCAGCGGGGAGACAGGAGAGGTCTGCTGCACCATATATGGGTCAGCTCCCTGGCTGGGGATTGAACTCAGGCCATGGCAGTGACAGTGCTTGAGACTTAACTCTTAAGCCACCAGGGAGGCCCCTAATTTTATCTTCTTTTTTTTTTTTTATATTTTTTTTTATAGAGGCATATTTTATTTATTTATTTATTTATTTGCTTGATGGTTTGTTTATACAAGCACTGGGTACAGTCAGAAGCGCGGGAGGGTGAGAGAATTCACCAGAGCCAGAGCGGGGAGCAGAGCAGGCAGAAGGACCGAAGCAGCGGGCGGCAGGAGAGGTCTGCGCACCATGTGGGACCCTCCTCTGGTGGCCGGGGAGCAGCCCGGGATCGAACCTGCGAAGCAGCGGGCGGCAGGAGAGGTCTGCGCACCATGTGGGACCCTCCTCTGGTGGCCGGGGAGCAGCCCGGGATCGAACCGGCGCCGCAGAGGCTGCGGGCAGCTTCGCAACCCAGCGCTCAACCACTGCGCCACCGGGGAGGCCCCTAATTATATCTTCTTAAGGTGGGTAGTTGGTTTCCCATTAGCCATTGCTCTGTAGGGGGTTGGCTTAAGCTAATCTCAAGATGATCCTCTTGCCAATGATTGGCTTAGGGATAAGCTTGTGACATAGTTCTGCCCAGTGTCACAAGAGGGGCTTTTGACAAACTTTCCCCATAACTAAGGAGGAGCCACAGGAAGGGGTGAACGCTTTTCTGTACTGCTTGTAGCTCCGTGTGAATATGACACTTGCTCTGTGCCAGAAGACAGAGGATGAAGGTAACTGTAACGATGGCAGAGAGGAGATGAGAGGAACAACAGCCCCCTGCACATCACTGAGCCACGGAGTCTCTAACTCCAAAAACCACTCCTGCTTTGGGCTTCCCGCTCCACAGAATGACAGATGTTCTCGGAATGTTAGCCAGCATAGGTCGGGGTTTCTGTTATCCACCTTCCAAAGCATCTTAATCAATGTTAAACCATTATTGTAGAAATCGGATTATTTACAAAGGAGCAGGCACAGAGAAGTAGATTAACTTGCCCAGGATCACATAGCCTGAAATGCCTGATTAGCTTGTGGATCCAGGACTTTCTGCCTCTAGTTCCTCCACCCCATCATGACTTGTAGCTGGCCTCTGAGAATGAATGGTAGGTAAATAGCCAATGTTGGGTGCTCACAAAGGGCACTGGGTGTTGAGGGCACAGCTGGATGGGGGGCGGTGGACTAAGTCACACTCACCATAGCCCGCAGCTGCGTTACCTGGAGCAATTTGGTACAGCAGAAAAATTCCTGTTTTGAATTCAGGAAGATTTGGGTTCCAATCCTGTCTCTGCTACTTCCTAGCGATGTGCCAGAGTGTGTCCTATTATTTGCTTTTCTATAAGTAGACATGATATTTGCACAGTGTTGGAAACTTACAAAGTGATAACTGCGAGGATGGTAATGATAGTTCTGTGGCTATGGAGCACTTAGAGAGTCCTGGCGCAGAAAGAATGCTGTTCTGATGGCAAGAAGACCCAACACCTAGTCCCACCTCTGCCTCGACAAGCTGTGTGACCTCCAGCTGTCCCTGCCCCCTCTGGGCTATTCAGTTGCCCCCAACTATAACATGGTGGGGTTGGGCTTGACCCATTGTTTTCAAACTCCCCCATGGGGAACTGGAGTCCCCACTTCCAGCTTCAACCACAGTAGCTCTCCTTTCTTTCATGGATTGGGATTTTTTATAAAATTTCCTTTGCAGAGAGGTTTTAATGAAAAATAATAATGTCAAGTTTTAAAAAACTTGAAAACCACTGGATTAGATCACTAAGTGTCTTCCAGTTATTTAATTTTTGAGAGCACAAGCTTTGGCACTCAGCCAGCCACGCAGAAATAAACGATGGTTCTGACGCTGGCGATCTTTGCTCATTCAGGACGTTCCTGGACCACAGTTGGTTCCAGCCATTCGTGAGCTTTGCTTTGCCCGCATCTCCACCAGCAGGAGGTGTTATAGCTCTTTTTAATTTTTGCCAGTTCAGTGGGTCTAGAGTGGTATTTCTTTTTATTTATTTATTTTTGTTTTCTCGCCTCGTTCATTTTTATATGCAGTGGTATTTCATTATTGCTTTAATTTGCACTTCCCTTGCTTCTAGAGAATGTGAGCCTTTTTTTATATTTATTGACTGCTCAGATTTTTCCCATGAATTCTTCTCCTCTGCTTACTTTTCTATTAGATCATAGTCATTTTCTTCTCAATGTGTGAGAACTCTTTAACACATAGATGGATGTGGATATGGTAAAAAATAAAACTAGTTTTTCTAGAACTACTTTTTGTGCTTTTTAAAATCTCATGCTCGGAACACCCACTCCATGAGCACAGATTGCTGGTGTACAGTTCAATGAGTTATTCCTGTTACTTACAGGCCTTGGTGTGGGTCCATGGTTCTGGAGTTATTTGAATGTAGGGCGTGCTAAAATCCCATTGACCAAAGCAACTCATGTGACGGAGCAGTGCAGTCCCACGGTCAAGGGCACAGGCACGGAATTGGGGCATCCCTGCAATCTGCCACATGTCAGGGCACAGAGACAAGATGGCAGGTTATGGAGTCAGAAAGACCTGGACTCTGGCACCTCTCACTGCTGGGAAGTTCACATCCCCCACAACACAGCCCCCCTAGGTACCTGCACCAAAGCCTTTTTCCCACAAAGCTTTGAAAGCTTTGTTCTTTTTGTTCTGGCCAGCCAGAAATCTCTTTTCAGCGTTGCCTTCCAGCTGCTAATGCCCGCTCTCTCTTTCAAGGATATTTGCATGAAAAGGTCCTTATTGCTTTTCTGATTAAGAGGGAACAGAGGCTCACTGCATAATGCTGGAGCAATATAGGTAACCACGATCCAGCTCTACCCGTCCCCTCTAAGTGGGAATTCTCTGCCATTAACATTGCTTTCCAGATATTTTTCTGGAAGATCTCTTCGTTTGTCAACTATGGGGTTGAGCTTTATACCACATCCCAGCACACCTTGAACATATTGCGGCTTGGCCTCCAGTCCCCTACCGTAAATCGAATATCGCGGTAAAGTGAGCCATGCGAATAGTTTGGTTCCCTACGGCATATCAAGTTGTGTTTCCTTGCACTGTAGCCTGAAGTGTGCAGTAACAATACGTATAGACCTTAATTAAAAAATACTTGTTTGCTAAAAAATAAGAAATGAGTGAGCATGTGCAGTAGGAAAAAAGGTAACGTCGGGGTCTGGCCCCCAACTCTCACTTTGTAAAAAGTGCTTCATCTGTGAAGGGCTCTCAGCCAAGGTGTGCCTGGACAATCTTCACGTAATAGCCACAAAGAGCTGAGCGTGTTCCGCAGCTTCAGTATCAGCATTCTCTAGGGAGGAGAGCATCAAAATGCAGATTCCTAGGCCCTGCTCCTAGGGGTTTTAAGAAGTCCCAAAGGAGAGTCAGAAAAATGTGTTGTTGTTTTAAGGAATCGTAGATGTGCAGGGTCTCCCTGCCTGGTGCTAATGTTGGGTGGCCGTGGTGGAGACAGAAATACCTAATGAGGGAATGATGGGTGCAGGGGTTCCAGGCACTGTGACAGGCGGTGGGGGGCCTGCCCGGCTCAGAGAAAGGATCCTGCATTGGCTTGAAGCTGCAATGTCTTTGGCATCTGCCCAGGTAGGGCCCCCTAAGTAACCAAGTAACCATTAACCATTCTGGAACTTTCCAACTGTGTGTCCCTGGGAAAGTGCCTCCGCCGGCTCATCTGTAACGTGGGTCTGTGCTAACCCCACCGCAGGGCTGCTGAGAAAAAGCATTGCGTCCACACCCCTGACACGCGGTCTGGGTAGGGCTCAAGGTGGGTCTTCCATAAACAGCTTCCTTCCCCCACGAGATGAGGGGAGCGGGGACTCACTTTGGGGAAAAGCCAAAGAGTCCCCGAGGAGCAGCGGTCACACCAGGTGTCCTGACAAGTTAATTATGGAAAATTAGGGCAGTCAGGTTTCCACCTCCTGGGGTCGCATATTAAGGTCTGGAGGACAGTGTGGGATTTTAATCATTCTCCAGGGGCTGGCCAGGAGAAAGGCTCTTACTGCTGGGACAGAGGATAAGTAGGGGAACCAATCAAAATATGCAAATCTAGCTGAGGAAGAGTCTGGGCAAGGCCAGGGCCCTTCTGGGATGCTCCCTGGCTGGGCCTCTCACCCAGGCAGTCCTGAGGGAGGCGGCTCGTTCCTAACTCTGACCACACAGTCACGTGTAGTAGAGAGTGCAAGATGCCTGCAGATCCCCCCTCCCTCTCCCCACTCCTTTTTCAGCGCGACTGTTTCCCTTAGATGCGATCTGTTTCGGGCCTCCCTTGTGGCCTAGGGGTCAGGTCTTATCTTAGCGCTATCACCACTAAGGCCTGAGTTTGCTCCACATGGCGCTGCAGACCTCTCCTTTCTGGCCCGCTGCTCCCCTCAGCAGTGTATTTCAGTAGATCCGCCTGTTCTGCTCCCCACTCTGTCTCCAGTGAATCCTCTCACCCTCTGCAACTCTGGCCTGTACCCTAGTTCTTCTACGCAAAAAAAAAAAAAAAAAAAACCAAAGAAATGATCTTTTTCCCCAAAAGCGCTTTGAATCTGGCATGGCAGACCCTCCTGATTTCCCCTTTTAAGCCCTTTCTGAAAACATCCAATCCTTTCCCCAGGTCATTCTTTCTCCCTTGGTTGACCTTCCCTTCTTTACCTGGAAAACTCTTATTTATCCTTCAAAACCCAGCTCAGGTTCTGCCCCATCAGCTCCTAGTAGCAAGAATAAGAAATTCCTTTTTCAAATAATTAGTAATACAACATATAATACAATTTAATATTGTATTAAATTGTATTAATATTGTATTAAATTCAGCCCCACATGATTGGAGCTCCAGGCGTGAAGGAGGACAGACAGACTGACTTGGCTGCAATTCTACAGTGTCCTCACGGATCTCATCCCTCCCATTTCTTTGTTCTACATGCTGTACCCCAGGTAGATTGCAGGGTGGCTTATGTAACCTGGCATCACACCAGTCCCAGCCACATCCAGAAAAATCAAAGATGTTTTTCCTCCTTGTGCCTCTTTTTATTTTATTTTTTTAAAGATTTGTTTATTAATTTATACAAGCACTGGGTACAGTCAGAAGCACGGGAGGGTGAGAGAATTCACCAGAGCCAGAGCGGGGAGCAGAGCAGGCAGAAGGACTGAAGTACACTGCTGAGGGGAGCAGTGCCATGTGGGACCCTCACTCGGTGGCCGGGGATCGAACCGGCGCTGCAGAGGCTGCAGGCAGCTTCGCAACCCAGCGCTCAACTGCTGTGCCACCGGGGGTACCCACCTGAGCTGCTCGCTGGCAGGTAGAGGACTGTATCACTCTCATCACTCTGACACATACAGTCATCTCTGATGTGGGTGGTTTAACCACCCTGGCCATGATCCACCTCCCCAGGGAAGCCCCTCTTGACTTTCCAGGCTGATCAGCTACCTCCACTGGGTTCTCCCAGCCTCCCTAGGTTGCACATTGTAACACAGCCTCCCTAGGTTGCACGTTATAGCACAGCCTCCCTCCAGGAAAACTCCCATCACCGTGTGTTATCATGGCCACTTCCTTGATAAGATTTCACTGCTCACATCTATCATTCTCATCCTTGCCCCTTGCTCTTCCCACACTTGGAATTACTCACCCAGAGTCCCCCACAGACATGAACTTCATGACAGCAGGTGTTTTGTTATTGCTGCCTCGCTTCCTGCTGTCTACCCAGCCCCGCGCAGAACACTGCATTCACCAAGGTGTCCAGTAAATGTTTGCCGATGTCTTATTTGCTAGGATTGGAACTCTGGACCAACACGGGGAAAGGAGCCATAGGAGAAGTGTTACAATGTCACCTTCAAGGTCAGCTTTATGCAGATTTCCATCAGGAATGGCCCGAGGCTCAGTTGGGTGCCCACTGAGCAGGGCAGGACGTTTCACCAGCCACTGGGCATTACCGCTTTAACGGCAACGAATAATAACCAACAACTGTGGGGTGTTCATGGCCCACCAAGGCCCACACATTAGTCCTCTGAGCCTTGCAGCACCCCCAAGAATTTTGGGGGTCTTCATTTATAGATGAACCCCGGAGAAGTAAAAGGACACACCGAGGGCCTTGGTTGTTCATTCTTAGGCCTGGGACTTCAATCCTGAGTCTACTTTGATTTCAAACTGGGGACTTCTCTACTTCATACAAATATCAGGGGGTTTCCAGCCTCCAGAGCTGTCACCCCAGACAGATTGCACCCTTGGTGATTGTCTTGGAATAACACATAACTGTCAACCACCAGCTGTAATCAGTTTTATGGAAGAAACATTTTTCTTCCTTATACTAATAAAGAACTTTTATTAAGCAGGTGGTGTTTTGTGCTACTATCCAGCAAATATTCTCTCTCCCTTTCCTGGTCAGCGAGGAGAGTATATTTTCTCACTTCACAAGTCTGGGGCTTGGCCACGTGGATTGATTTGGCCACTGGGATGTGGGCAGAGGGCAGGTGTGCCAATTCTAGGTCCCTGCCAGTTCTTGCTTCTCCTTAGAGAACAGCATACCCAGGAACTGAGCCTTAGCCTGGGCCCCCAAATGAGAAGACATTTGAGGTGGGCCCTGCTCTGAACCTTGCAACTTTTGGACACGTGAGAAGTAATTTTGTTGGAGGCCACAGAGATTGGGAAACCGTGTTTGTCACGCAGATTGATCATAACAGCTGACTAATACACTCCGTTCCTGGATCACACGAGGACACGAGGCATTTCCCCGGCATTGGACTGTTCATTCCTCACAAGAAGCTTTGTGGGTGGCGCTAGTCAATCCTCGGCTGACCAGCCAACCCCTGTATCAGCGGAGCCCAGCACACTGCCTGGTACCTAGTGTAGACACTATCAATATCTAGGTAGGCCCTTGTGGCACTTACCTGCTTTGTGACCAACAACAGAGAGTAATAATGAATTACCAAGTGCCAGGCCCAGTTAGGTGTTTGTTAAGAAATTCTTTCAATAAATGTTTATCGAGCATCTATTTTTTTTTTTAAAGAAGTGATAGTACTTTCTTATTTGTTTCTTTTTAATTGAGGTAGTATTTGGAAACCCCCATCAGGTATTGCCACCTTGGTGCACCCACCGCCAACTCACCCATATCCTCCCCCATAGACCACAGCGCTCCCTTCCCTCCCCCCCCACCCCTCCAGTCAAGCATCTATTTCATTGCAGGCATTATTCTAGGTGCTAGGAATACAGAAGTGAACACAATGGTCATGTTAGAGCTGAAATTCTGCTGGAGGGAGAGAGAGGGAGAGAGTGAGCGAGCGAACTCCCAAACAATATATAAATCCATGATTTAATATGTTGAGCAAGAAATGTTTTGAAAAAATAAATCAAAGCCGGGAAAGAGATGGACGGGGGAAAGAGATGGACGGCGCCCAGGGCGGAGCTGTGATTTCTAAGGAGGTGATGAGGGAAGGGGCCATTCAGCAGAGAGGGCAGAAGGGTGAGTATGAGACTCAAGGAAATGTCTGGGGGAGACGGCCCAGAGAATAATAGTTATTAATCCATTTGATGGATGAAGACAGGGGCTCAGAGGGACTCAATTGCTTGCCCATTGTCAGATGGCAAATGGCCGGGCTGGGGTTTGGCCCCCCCCCCCCAGCCTGACCCTGGTGACTGCCTCTTAACTACTTATGCGGATGGTTTTAAAGGGGCTGCCTGGATTTAGCAGTTGGTCTGGGAATTCATGCACTGATCCCAGAGCCTCCGCCCTGGGCCTGGAGCAGCGTAGTCATCGGATTTCAGCCGATGACAGTGGGAAACCACTTTGGTTCCTAATGGAGTCAGCACTCTCCAAATGCTCCGTCATATTAGCCGTGGAAATGGGCTTTGTCCTGTCCAGGGAGTCGTCACTTGATGGAACAAGCAGACACTCAACCTTCCTGAGCCAGAGGTGATTTAAAAGCCCTGCAAGATCTGGCTTTGGATGAGGCTTTCGTGAAGTCTCTTTGATTTGGGGGGGGGGGGGGATCTTGTGGCCCTGCCCAGGGCCTTGAATTCCTGGGGAGGCAGTGGCGGGGTAGGGAGCAGGGTCCCTGAGCTGGGCGGGCAGTGTCCCCCACACACGCCTCCTTGGCCCTGCGCCTGGGAGCAAGACAACTTGGAAAGAGGAATCAGGCTCCCCAAGTTGTGTCCCACTGCCAGTGGGTGGAGGCCAAGAACAGGGCTCCCCACCCTTTTTGGAGATGTTAGTCCTGCTTGTATGTTCTCCAAAATTCCCATCCCATTTTCCTTTCCTCCTCTTTCTCCTCATTTTTTTTTTTTTTTATTTCCCAGCCTGGCCTGTTTGTCACCAAGCATCTGTGAGTGGAAAATTTTAAGTTTAAGTGTTGTCTGGTACAGGAGCCACCAGCCATAGGTGTCGATGGAGCACCCAACATGTGGCAAGTCCACCTTGAGATGTGATGTTGCAGTCTTAGTGCCAACTGCCACACCCCAAAACTACCTAAGAGCATTAAAAATATATTTTATGCATGTATTTCCTGTTAAAACGAGAACCTCTCTCCTAGGTCGGGTTACATAAAATATGACTACAAATGATAATATTTCACCTGTTTCCTTTCCCCTTCTGATTGTGACCACTAGGGGAAGTTTAAATTTACGTGCCACCTGCGTTTGTGCTCGTGCTGCATTTCTGCCAGAGAGCACGTCAGTCTCATCCCAAGACGTCGCTAGGATCACCCTCCCACGCTGACATTTTGGTGATAAATAAAATGGGAAGGAGTTACCACCCTGGGGCACTGCTCTGTGTCCATCTCAGTGCCGTGTGAGTGACTTCGATCAGCTTTTCCCAAATGCGGCCCTATTGATATTTAGTCTCAGATAACTCTCTGCTGCTGGGGTGGAGGGGAGGGGACCCTGTGCATTGTAAGATATTCAGCAACATCAACTAGAGGCCGGTTCCACACACGATTGTGACAACCAAAAATGTCTTCAGACATTGCAAAAAGTTCCCTGGAGGGCAAATTGGCCCCCGTTGGGAAGCAGTGATGTAAATTATTCCCTTGAATCCTTTAAATCCCCACATCTCTGTGAAGGGGTATTACTAGCCCCATGTTGTCCAGGAGGAAGCTGAGGCACAGAGAGGGAAGTCTCCCACACAAAGTCATAGCACTGGGGGAGGTGGGATCAGAACCTACATCTTTGTGACTCCAAAGACTGTGTAACCAAGGACAGGAAAACCCAGGATTTCTGCTCTACTTTTGGGCTGTTGATCTTCAATATTATGACCTTTATTACAGGTCAAGGCCGGAGCTGCTGCTCAAAAATAATGAATAGGTGAGTGGGCTTGGGTTGAAGAGAAATCATCTCTGGGGTGGGAGGGTCTGGGTGGTGGGGTGGAAGCACAACACATGCTTGATTTTTAGCAGGGTCGCCATGTTGAAAAAATGCAGGGGCCACGGATCTCACTGGAGCTTACACTGCAGGGGCCTCCACCCCAGTCCCGTCGTGAAGGGTGGTTTGAACAAGGGCGGCACCGTGCCCTGCCTCAGGCCTGGCTCACCGGGGAAAGGCAGCCCCATCCATGAAGGGTGAAGACTGGGGCCTCCACAGGGAATTGATTGTAAGTTTATTAGCAATGAGATTATCACCAGGGCTTGAGGCTGACTTTAAATCATCTACGAAAGAAAAGAGGGCATTGGACAGGAGAGAAGGCTGCAAACCAATAACGCCTCCACTCCCTCATGAATTCACTCATTAGTCTAGTCAGTCATTCAAATGTTCAACTGCACACTCATTGGCCCACTTGATAGGAGTTTCTGTAATGGGTCGGCGTGCCTGAGCTTCAGAAACTGATCTGAAAGGTTCTGATCTCAGCTGTTGTGCCCTGACCTTGGACAAGTTACTTAACATCTCTTAGCCTTCCTTACCTCCACCTTAAAATGGGGATGGTGAAATCAGCAACTTCTTAAGGTGGTGACAAGGAATGACAATATAATGTATATAAGTTGCTCTGCACAGTTCCAGAGACAGTGAGTGCCGATAAAGAGTTGACACTTAGCATTAGCAATTCACATATTCATTCATCCATTCACCTATTCATCCAGCACTTATTGAGCACCTACTATGTGTCTGATTCCTTACTGTGCGTGTATGTGTTTGTGAAAATGGGCTTCTAGAAGGCCTTAAAGCAGTGGGTCTCTACCCTGGCAGCAAATTGGAACCACCTGGGGATAGTTTAAACACACCAAAGCCTACCCTGCACCCAGACCTAACAAATCAGGATCACTGGGGATGGGCCCCAGATGCCAGAATCCCCTTCTCCAGGAAGTCTCCCCAGATTCCTTCGGCATCAACTGACTCCCTCTACTAAATGGCTCTAGTTAGTGCTTCACCTCTGGGTCCCCAGAGTCCTGTACTGTGTCAGGCACATAGTCAGCACTCAGTGTAGTTTTCAGGATGAATGAGCGTCTGCTTGGGGTAGGTTCCTGAGCTACAAATGATTTGTAATAATCTTCCGAGAAAGGAAAAGCACCTGTAGCCAAAGCACTTCCATGATGGATTCCAAGGCCTTGATGGAGGTTGGGGACTGACCACGGTTTGCTTGTCCATTCCACCCTGCAAACTTCTGGAGCCCAGACAACTGGGGCTCTTGCCCCACAAATGACAGCCCTCTCCGAAGTTGCTGCCCATAGAGATGAAGGTAAGAGGATACAGGAAGGGCGGGACAGCACCGCGGGGAGACCTGAAAGGCTTTCTCCCTAGGAATGCGGTCCTAAGAAAAAGCAGCTCTCATCTCCAGAAATGCCCTGCCCATAGCAGCTCCCTTCACACAGCAAGAGAGTGTGGGGGCCATGCAAAAACTGGCTTCAGATATAGCTGTTGGGGTTCATGGGCCTTTTCTCTCCTGCCAAAGAGGGTTGAAGCCAACTAAACAAAGGTGGACCTCAGAAAAGATGCAGCCTCAGTGGAGGGTATGGAGGTGGCCTGGTTATTCTTAGCAGTGACTCAGGGGAGGAAAGAGGTTCTCTGGGCAGCCAGGACTGCATAGCACCTTCCAGAGGGAGCGGCCAGACCACAGTCCTTTCTGACTTGCCAAGCTTGGTCGGAAATTCTTTCCACCCCAGGCAGTGGGGAATGCAGGGAATGTGGGGTGGGTCTGCCTGGACCTGCAAGAGACCCTTGACTAAAATTTCTCAGCTCTGCTGTCAGAGCAGCGGCCAGGCATAATGGGGGCTCTTCAGACAGCCGAGCTTGGCAAACAGGACCCCCGAGTCTGGGCTCCTGGCCCTGCTGTAATTTTCCTTCTCCTGCTCGAATGCTTGATTCACCAGGGGCCGGCCCAATGAAGGTGGGAGGAGCAGAAAAGGTACATGTCCTCAAATCCAAGGCAGGAAAAAGGGGTCACTACTACAGCTTTGCTGCAGCTTCGGCTTTTAAAGGTTCAGGAAGAACTGAATACAGTTGAACTTGACCTCTTGGTCCAAGTTATTGGTATCGGCCAGGGCATGAACACGGGCCTTTTCAAGGGCAGCAGGGTGGGTCAGAGCACAGGCTTTGGACTTGGAGTCCTGAGTTCAAATCCCGACTCTGTCACTAACCGCTTGACACTGCATTGGTTTTTTAACATTGCTGTGCCTCAGTTTCCCCAACTGATAATAACCCCTACCTCCAACTAGTAATAAACGCTACACAGGGGGTTGCTATAAAGATAAAATGAGGAAAACAGTTCTTAGAACAGAGCTTGGCACACAGAAAGTATTAGGCAAACAGTAACCCATATGCCTGGCTTATCGAAATCATTCCACACGTGAATAAGTCACTTTCAAGGGTGCTGGCTGACTCTCCTTACATCATGCAGACTGTTGTAGAGCAGCTTAGAATACCAAATGTGAAGGAATCTCCTCTTTACTCCTCATTCCCATGTGGTAAATGACTCAGTTTCCTCACCTGTAAAAGGGAAATAATTGTAATAGTTACTTCATAGAGTTGTAATGAGGATGAAGTCAGTAAGTGAATAGAAACTGCTTAGCACAGTGCCCAGCACACAATCCTAGTTTAGTCTTATTATTACCCATTATTTATTTTTGCTAGAATCATCCCTCAGTTCACTTGCTTAGTCATCACACACTTATTGCGTGCTTCAGATTTCTCTCAGAGAAATCAAATTCACTATTACCCTCAACAGGCTAAATCTAAGCATCTGTGTTCCTGCGGGAATGGAGGAGGGGTAGTTTCCAGAAAAATGGGGAAAGGACAATGGGAGGCAGCAATAATGACATGCACTCCGACTTCTGGGCTGGCACTTAAAGGTAGACAAGTGAAGGATGCCAGGAATCAGGGCTCACACGCATTCTCTCTGACCTTGCTATTTGGGAAGCCTGGAGCAGGGCGTCGATGTGGGGTGGGGAGCAGTAGGCTGCGGACCATTTTCTCCAGACCATCCAGGGAAATAGGTGCACCTTGATTCAATAAACTTTTTTTTTTAAAGATTTATTTATTTTTATACAAGAACTGGAGTACAGGCCAGAGGCATGGGAGGTTGAGAGGATTCACCAGAAACAGAGCAGGGAGCAGAACAGGCAGACGACAGAAATATACTACTGAGGGGAGCAGCGGGCGTGACAGGAGGTCTGGTTCACCATGTGGGATCCTCGCCGGCCAGCTGGCCGGGATTGAACCCGCACTGCAGAGGCTGCGGACAGCTTCACAGCGCGGCGCTCAACCCGCCGCGCCACCAAGGAGGCCCTTGATTCAATAAATTTTAACTGAGTTTATTTAAAAATCACTGAGAAATCCCGCACCAGACAAGCCCTCCATCTCTGCTTAATCCCCAGCACCTTGCAACCTGCTGCTTCTTCCCTTGGAACATACTACACTTCGGGGCATGCTGGTTTAGACCCAGGCCTTCGAGACCTTTGGGGAAAAGGAACTTTACAGTTCAGAGAACAGCCCCTTGTCTCTGCGCCCCCAGCCTTTTCAAAACCTTCTTTCCTGGGTCTATGAGTGGGCGGGGTTCAGCTGCATAGTATGAAGTGGTGACATTAAAGGGAAGGCGCCCTGCTTTGGGCATTTTCAAATTACCTAGACTCTCAGGAGAAACCAAGTGGGGGTGAGGCCCAGAAAATGTGGGGGCTGCAATGCATAATAACTACCAATAGGAAAAAGCAACAACATCAACTGAGGAAAGTAATTTGGAGGATTATTGAATGCCAGAACCCCAAAGCTATAAACAGGATGTTTGAAAGGATTTCAAGCATAAAGGTCACCATCTGCAATTTAAATGGATAGCTTGTTGCCTTTTTTCTTGGATATGGTTGGTTGCCACCAATTAGCTGAAGTGTGTTTGAGTGAATATGTGGGGGTGCGTGTGTGTTCACCCTCACCAAGTTCATTTTTCAAGGAGTGCATTGAGCTTTCCATCAGGCGGGGCTGGTTGACAGCTCTCAACCCACTCAGGAGTGGGCAAGTCCTTTACAGCCAAAGAACAGGCAGGACTCTTGAGAGACACAGTGAGGGCCTTCTTTCTCTTTCTGGAAAAATGAAAATATAATGCAACACAAGCCCTTGGTCACTCTAGCTCTCTGCGGGGGTTTTACCCTGAAAAAATGAATCATTGAAAAATCATGCGGGGGCTAGGATTGCCGTCAAGCTCCAACCTAGTCCAGCACTCATCAGCAACACGAGTCCCAGCGCCGACCTGTAAGTTGAGCAGGGGGAGTTTATTCTGCGGAAGCTTATGCCGCTGCCGATGCTTCAAGCCTCTGCTCTATGTTCAGACGTGTGTGGAGTTAATTTTGGGGCTTGGGGAGAGGTTAGGGGGCTCATCTCCAGGAAAGCCTGCCTGTTCTTCTCAAGGTGGCATGTCCTCTTTCTGCTGCTTATTGGGCAGTGGGGCTGTTACAGGACAGGGAGAGGGACACCCCAAAACTCCCAAACCTGCCTGCTTTAAATTAGTTCTGCCATTCGCTGCATTAAGACAAAATATACCCTAATGCGTGAGACCTTCAATGGAAAGGAACTTTAATACAATTAGTGTGTGATACAGAAATGGGGAATAATATAGTTTCTAAATCAAGCACCCGAAGTTATCCACGCCCTCGTGGGTAAAAGCTCAGCCAAACAGGCTTGGCCCAAAGCAGGATCGCAGAGGCCCAAAAGCCTGCCACGAGTCTAAGGCACCTCCTGGTGGGGACCTATAGGAAAGGGGCAGAAATAGCCAGACAAATCTGGGAGGAAAAGAGCAAAATCAAAAGCAAGATAAAAGCTGCCATTGTTAACCTCCCTGCGGGTCTCTCACCCATGTCTGTTTCAACCAGTCCAGGACCAAAAAGCAAGTGCAGCTTCTTCACATGTCTCTCTGCTCTACTTGCCTCCTCTAGGTCTTGCTCTCCATTCTGCTTCCTTCCCTCCTTCCTTTGTCTTCTCTCCAGCTTCTTCTCTGCTCCACCCTCCCCTGGGGGGAGCAGGGAACCTGGAACCTCCACTTTCCTGGAGACCACCCTCTTACAGGGCAACATGCCAGGGCAGCAGGGGGCTGACTGGGAGGGGCTGTCAGAACAGGGCTCCTCAAGCTTAATGAGGCGCTCCATGGTGAGTCCAGCGGCTGGACTCCATAATACAGCTGCCATGGCATCAGTTGGCATGGCCAAGTCGTCTGTAGGAGCCTTGACCTCACAGCAGCCCCCGGCTCTGGCCTCTCCCTGCAGCATGCCCTGGATGACAGGCGGCAGAGGCACAGGAACTGTGAACTCTCGTGGGCGCTGTGTGGGGAGTTGATCTACTATCACTCTCGCCTCCCAGGGCCCTTCCCAGGGTGCCCCTTGCATCAGACCTCCAAGAACTCATCAAAGTCTTACGAAAATCCTGCTCTTTTTGGTTTGAGTTGACCCATCTGGCCTGAGCCTGGGAACCCCAAAGCCCTCCCCCCTCAGACCCTCAAAAAGGAATGTACCCCAGGTCTACCCCCCTCTCTCTGCCCACACCTTGCCTTGGCCTCCACGGGTGGCGGCTGGTTCCTCCTCCAGGACCTGTGAGTTTTGAACTTCACTTTCACTCTGCCTTTCAGCTTTTGTCTAACCTTGGCCAATAACCAGCAACTCCCTCTTCCCCCTTAACAAAATTTAATTTAGCAAAGTCACAATAATCTTGTTGAAATGCAGATTTCAACTCAGTCAGGCAGTGAAGGAACTTGAGATTCTACACTTGCAGCCGGTTCCCAGGAGAGCAGATGCTGCCGGTAAGGACCACAGGCTGACAAGGGAGGCTCTGCGGCTGCTATCGAAGGAATGTTCTGTGCCCAGGATGGTGCTGTGGATCCGTACTGCCTAAGGGGGTAGCCACTAGCCAATGTGATGATTGAGGCCTTGAGATAAAGAAATCAATGTTACATTTTGCTCAATTTTAATTTTTTTAAGTTTACATAGCCACACGTGGCTACTGGCTACTAGAATGGACAGCACAGCTCTGGGCGATAAACTGTATGGGCAGAGATTAGATACTTTTAAGAGAAAAAAGTCATTAAAAAAATTGATAATACCAAGTACACCTCTTGTGTATGTGGGAGAGACTCAGTTAAGACAAAGGAAACTGGGGCCTCCCTGGTGGCCTTAGGGTTAAATCCTAGTGCTATCACCACCTTGGCCTGAGTTCGATCCCTGGCCAGGGAGCTGCCCCACATGGTGCAGCAGATCTCTCCTGTCCTGCCTGCTGCTCCCCTCAGCAGTGTATTTCATCAGATCCACTCTTCTGCTCCCCACTCTGTCTCTGGTGAATCCCCTCACCGCCCCCCGCCCCCGTACCTCTGGCCTACACCCCAGTTCTTCTATGCATGAATAAATAAGTAAATCTTTAAAAAAAAAAAAAAAGACAAAGGAAACTGGACAGAGCAAGGCAAGGCCGGTTAAGGCTTTCACTGAGGAAGGCACAGTAGACAACAATATGCATATTAAGTTCTGCTTTCTCCATTGAAAAGAGATGAGAGATGAGGCAGAGACCCTATTTTAATCTCACCCTTGGGACCCCATCATTTAGAAGAGTGCCTGGTCTCCACAAGGCTCTTAATAAATATTTGCCAGCTGTCACACAGGGTGTGTGCAGCAATATGACATAATATAACTGGAAAAGGAGTTTTAAAACATGTTTGTTAGAACCCTCTGATTGCAAGTGACCAAAACTTACTTTGAACTTGAACAAACCTGCCAAAAAATTTATTGGTTCTAATGATCTAACTGTGGAAAATCAGGGTGGAACTGATCATGAGACTAATTCAATGACAGTTTTTCTCTAAGCTTTTTCCTGCTTGTTTGTTCAGTCTCTGAAACTAGTTGTCCTCTCTGGACTCAAACCAATATCACAATAACTCTGGAATTCCAACCTTAGAGCCTCATGGCCACATGAAATAGGACTGTTCCCTACTGACCCAGTCAAAAAACTCCCAGGTAAGTCCTCTGATTGGCTGATTTGGGGTCATGTGCCAATTCCTGGACCAATCACTGTGGCTGGGGCAATAACATTCTAAGACTGACCCGACTAGACCCAAGGGTGGCCCCTCTACATTCAGAGATGAGGAGTGGTGTGTTCTTCTGGGCAAATAAAACAATAAATGTGGTCGCAAGGGTGGAGGGAGCATTTCTGGCTTCTGTAAATGGTTGTTGAAATTTGAGCTAGTCCAAGGACATGGAATTGCCTTCTCTGATTTTTTCAAAAGGCATAATGAGAATATTAAGATTCCATTGGCCAAACTGGTGTTCTTCTACTCTGCCTGACCCTGCTACATTACTGAGGTCAGGGAGTTCTAGAAACCAAGGATTTCCTGGGGAAGACAACATTTAAATTAAAAAAACAAGCAGGAGGGACTTCCTGGTGGCGCAAGGGGTTAAGCACCGCACTACGAAGCAATCTGCAGCCTCTGCAGCATGAGTTCGATCTCCAGCCGGCCAGGGAGAAACCCACATGGTGCAGCAGACCTCTCTTCTCTCACCCGCTGCTCCCCTCAGCAGTGTACTTCGGTCAATCTGCCTGTTCTGTTCCCCACTGTCTCTGGTGAATCCTCTCACCCCTTGCATCTCTGGCCTGTGCCCCAGCTCTTGTATGCATAAATAAATAAATCTTAAAAAAAAAAAAAAAAAGACAACCAGGAGCTTGTTGGTTGGAGCAGTGGCCAGGAAGGTGAGAAACAAAACATGCATGTCAAGGTGGGGAGTTTGCAGGCTCTGTGGGCACAGGATGAAGAGTCTACTTGGGAGGGTGGAGAGGGGCAGGGGCAGTGGGAGCAGGAGGTGGCCTGAGGCCAGACTGTAGGAGCCCTGTGTGCCAGGTGAGGGAGTAGGCTCTCATCTATGGAAAACAGGAAACCATTTTGAGGTCCTAAGGAGGGGGCTGGTATAGTGAGAGCAGTGTGTGTTCTAAGAGATTGCTGTAGCTGGGTTTGGAGGATGGACAAGCTGGTGATGAAAGGCAGGGTGCCAAGGACAAGGCTGTCCCAATATGTCTTGAAGGAGCCGTTGTGGGTGGCAGAACACAGAGCTCTGTTCTGGTGGCTGGTGTCTAATCCCACCTCCCATTCTGACCTTGACCATACTGCATCAGCTCCTTACTTTCTAGCTCTGTGACATTGGGCAGGTTTCCTTATTTCCCTGAGCCCCCAGTTTCTCCATTTGGAAAATGGGGGCAGGAATAACTACCTTGCATGGCAGATGTGAGGTTACAAAACCAAAATGGATATGATAACCTGCACCAGTAGACCCCAGACCTACACATAGAAGGCATTGCTGCTGACTGGTTGCTCCTGAGTGTATTTGCATGGAAAAAAGTTGACTACTGGAGACATGGAGGGAAAAGACATTCCAAAAATTGAAGCTCTGTAACCCGGTCAGACTGACTTCTCCTGAACATCAAAGTAAAAATCCTCCAGCCCACAAGCCCATAACTCTCCTTCCTCCCAGGAGACTCAGGTGTCTGAGTTGGAACATGCCAGAAGAGTGTAGTTTCCAAGAGCATTTCCCTAGAGGCCAGGCTAGAGTCTCCAGGGAGAATGAAGGTGTTGTACTGTGCTTTAGATTGCATCTTGAATTGGCCTGTTTGCCAAGACTGACAGCCACGTGTCCCAGTGGAAAAACCCCAATGTGGAGCCAGATGATCCTTCAGAGAATGCCAATAGCAGTGCCCACATATGGGTTGCTGGGGGCGGGGATTAAATCAGCTAAAGCATGTGTGCATGGCCTGTGCCTCCAGTTTGAGACCAGGGCTGTGCATTTGTTGGTCCCTAGCATGGGTAGGCTTCTTGCTAAGAGCTAGTGATGCACAAATGAGAGATGGATCCTGGCTCAAGGACAGACTTGGGGTACAGACAAGTGAACATACCACAAAAGATGATGTAAAACAGTGTCTGCTTATTATGGTTCCTTTCTACAAGGTAGGTCAGTGTATGTGAATCATGATTTTTCCAAGGAAGTAACAATACACAATGGACCGTCTATGTGCTTGTTGATTGCCACACGTTTCCTGAGGAGGTTCCATGGTTCCCACAGTAGGCTGTACCATCTGGGCCGGGTAAGTAGACTCTGTGATGTTTGCACCATGATGAAAACAGGTATCCATGCAGTTCTCAGAATTAATCTCCATCATTAAGGGACAAATGACTATTCATGTCTTGGAAGCTGAGGCCCTATAATTATGATTGTGAACACTAAAGGTAACCATCCATCCATAAGTCCACTTATCAGAATAGCAACAATAATAATACTGCAATAGGTCACTTCCAACAGCTCCACAGGTAGATATTAATAATAGACATGAATAAACAGAAGTTCAAGCAAGCAAGATGACTCACTTCAGTTCACACATAGAGAAGGGCTGGGTCTAAGACTGAAACCCAGATCCCACATCTAACCCCTCATCCTTGTCACTAAAATACATTGCGTGGAACATCCTCAGGAAATGTGTGGCAATCAACCAGCACTGAGGAGTTGATTAGGAGAGCTTGTCCGTCCACAGATATTAAATGAGCATCTACTACATGCCAGTCTTGTTTCCTGGACAGAATGATTCCTGCCTGGTGAAACTGACAGTCCAGAGAGAAGTACTGCCATCCAGTAATAGTTACATGGATGCTCTGAAGAGACACTGTCCCCTTCTTATAACCCAAGTACAGAGTAGACTGGTGCCCACTGGAGACTCTACAGATGGACAGTCTTTGCTCTGGGGCTCCTGCTGGGCTGCCTGAGCCTTTCTCAGAGCTGTGTCCCTGCACAGACCCCTTCTCTCCCCCTCTCCTTTCTCAGCTGTCAGACCCACATCACAGTCTGAGGCCTCTCCCTCCTCCCTCCTGCTCCCTTTCTCTCTCTTCAGCCTCTGCAGAGGTCTCCTCCAGTAAATCCTGTGCATCCCTCATCCTATCTCTGTGCCTGTTGCAGGGAATTTTTGGAGCATCCTCAAGAAGTGAGGTTCATGCTGAGGCCCATGGTGTGAGTAACTGAGGTAAGAGGGAGGATCTGCATTCCTGGTGGAATAGGGGAGAGGGACTGATGGTGAGAGAGTCAGTTAAAAAATAAATGACTCTGCTCTTGGGTGTGCACCCTTGGGTGACTCATGGAACCCCATGGTACCTCAGTTTCCTCCCCTGCAAAATGAGAATAATAATAAAGAGAATATCTTCTTCTGAGGGCTGTTGGATTAAATGAGATTCCCTAGTTGTGTCCTGGGGGAGGCTTGGCTGAGACTCAGGGCAGGATGGAGTGGGGGGCCCTCTCCTCAGGCCTCCAGAATGGCCTTACATCTCTGGCTTCTGCAGACTCTGGGGGTGGGACTCCCACAGCTCCTCTTGCAAAAATTAGAGCTGGGGGTGGTCCAGGCCTATGTGTCCTCTACCCACAGATATGGCCCTGGGCAAAGGACCGCCTCCTGGGTATTTTGGCTGGTGTCACTGTGGCAACCCAGCCATTATCTGGGTCATTTGATCCCAGGAAACTGCCAAATCAGATAATTTGGGTGGTTTGCCTGTCTCTCTGGATCGGGTGTCCTAAGTAATGGCCCTTGTCTTCACCTGGCTGGGTCCTATGTGGACTATCCCCCTTTCAGTGGGCCTGAAATGAAAGCTGTTCTCAGCTGGTGTGTTCAAGGTCAGCCCTCAGAAGGTGCCAGGTAGAGGATGACATTTACCCCTTTATTACGTGGCTCAATTGGCCATTCTACAGAAGCATAGAAATTGGTAACTAATAAAGGTTAAACTACTGGGGGCTGCATGTGTTTACATGAAAGCACATTTTTACACATGTGCAAAAATGTACAAATGATCAGTGTGTGGCTCAGGCATGTTCACAAACTCACCCACAGAATAACTAGCACCCAGATGGACAAAAGGAACATTATCAACCCCCAGACGCACCCCCAGTCCTATCCCAGCAACAACTCCCACCCCATGTAACTGCAGCTCTGACTTCTAGCTGCTGGCTTCGTTGTGCAGTTGTTGAACTTTATATAAAGGGCAGCAGACAGTATCTTTCCTCCTGGTTTCTTTTATTCACATTGGTGACACCCCCCCATGAGGCTGTGGAAGAATCCGCTGTCTCCTTGCTGGGCAGTGTCCTGGTGAATGAATACTGCACTATCTGTTCTTCCCTTGACGGACATTTGCCTGTCCCCAGTTTTGGGCTATGACAAACGGTTTGTTCTAGCACATGTATTTTGGGGAAGATATATTCATATTTGTGTAGGCATCAGCTTTTTTTTTTTTTTTTACAATTTAAGAAATATAAATTAGAAAGAGATGAACTTACAATATTCTCTCAATTTTTTCATGATGCCATAAATATGCTTTGGGATGGGGAGAGAAAGGGGTGATGCCACATTAGGATGAATCCTGCCTGCGAACTGTTTTGGCAGGTCCCCCTGCCATCCTCAGGCCCCTGGAAGGTAGTGAGGTGTCTAGGTTATTGGACAAGAGCTTTGGAGCAGGGGCCCCGTTCAGCATCCTTTAAAAAAATTTTTTTTTTTTGCATAGAAGAATTGGGGTGTAGGCCAGAGGTGCAGGGGGTGAGCGGATTCACCAGAGACAAAGTAGGGAGCAGAAGAGGCGGATCTACTGAAATACACTGCTGAGGGGAGCAGCAGGCAAGACAGGAGAGGTCTGCTGCGCCATGTGGGTAGCTCCCTGGCTGGGGATCGAACTCGTGCTATAGCTAGTGGTAGCGTGGAGACTTAATCCCTAGGCCACCAGGGAAGACCTGTTTCAGCATCTTATCCACAGGAGGCCCTCTGAGCCTCAGTTCTGTCTCCCATGTACCCTGTGAGACTTCACTTCTCCAGCTTCAGGGGTTTCACCTGTGAAAAATAGTTTAGAGTTGGATGATCTTCCTAGATGTTTCCAGTTCTGGAGTAATTTAAAATGAACTGCTGTGGATAATTAATTATGATTTTAACAATGATCATTTGTTGAATGCTTGCATTAAACAGTTTCTATACATTATCTCATTTAATTCTCCCAAGAGTTATTATCCACATTGTAATGTTGAGAACTGAAGTTCAGAGAAGTTGACTCCGTTCCTCAAGACACACAGCAAATGTCAGAACAGGGGAAGGAATGAAGTCAGGCTGTGAAGCCACACTAGCCTTTACTGCTACCTCGTTTATTTTTTCTTAAATGAAATACTTCAGGTACACAAAAAAGTAGAAGAACAATACAACTTCTATGTCTTTACCAAACCTTTTCAGAAATAGAGCATTGAGAACACAGTTAAATCTTTCTAGAATAGTCCCCGGCCCCTGGCGTCCCTCAGCAGCATACACGGATCCCATGAATGTTTCTCTGCCTTTACTATATACATAAATGCACTTGGAAAATACACTGCATTGTTTTTTAGATGTTTGAATTTTATTGAATGGTATTCTGTATGTGACCCTTTGCAACTAGCTTTCCCCCACTCAACACTACAGTATAATGACACAGAGTGTTGTCGCTCATTCATCTTTCCTGCTGCCCCCTTTTAGAATTGAATGGAATTGACCCATCATTCTCCTGGTGGGTATTTAGGTTCTTCCCAGTTTTTTTGCTACTAAAAGGTGCTGCTGTGTTCTTTTCTGTGCACCTTGTCCTCTGTCACCAAAATTTCAATGGTCAACTCTTCTGATCATACTGGGCTTTCTTTGTATCTGGATGTATAATACTGGACCACTTCATTCATTCATTGAGTTTTTTCCTGAGTGTCTATGCTATAGACTGAATGCTTGTGTCCCCCTGATATTCATATGTTGAAACCTAATCCCCCATGTGATGGTATCAGGCGGTGGGGTTCCCATGAATGGAATTAGTGCCTTTATAAAAGATGCCCCAGAGAAATCCCTCACCCATCCTGCAATGTGACAACACAAGAAGATGGCTCTTGATGATCCAGGATCCCAGCCCTGATACTGAATCTGCTGGCACCTTGATCTTGGACTTCCTGGACTTTGGAATGGTGAGAAATAAATTCCTGTTGTTTCTAGGCCACCTGGTCTATGTTATTTTGTATAGATGCCTACATAGACTAAGACAACCTACTATGTGCCAAGCACATGTGACTGTGTTGGGTGCCAGGGGCAGAGAAGTGCTTAGTCTCTACAGATTTGCACGGCAAACCAAGCACCAACCATTCTCAGATGGGTTAAGGGGTGTGTGGGGAACTTACAACAGAGAGGCCAGGAAACTCAGAGATCGTCAGTCCATGGTGGAAGTAGAAATGCGGCTTGTAGAGGGAATGGCCACCCTGGGCTTCGTGCCCAAACTCTGCCATTAAAAATCCTCTTCCAGGGCCTCCCCGGCGGCGCAGCGGTTGAGCGCTGGGTTGCGAAGCTGCCCGCGGCCTGCGTGGCACCGGTTCAATCCCCGGCTGCTCCCCAGCCACCGGAGGAGGGTCCCACATGGCGCGCAGACCTCTCCTGCCGCCCGCTGCTCCCCTCAGCAGTGTGCTTCGGTCCTTCTGCCTGCTCTGCTCCCCGCTCTGGCTCTGGTGAATTCTCTCACCCTCCCGCGCTTCTGACTGTACCCAGTGCATGTATAAACAAAACAAACAAACAAAACAAAATAAATAAATAAAAATAAAAAACATGCCTCTATTAAAAAAAAAAAAATCCTCCTCCATCGTGTACCTGCACCCAGGGCAAAGTCATGGGGACATCCACAATTCCCTCTTCTCAACCTTAGTCTCTCTCTTGCACATTAAGTGGTGATGCGCGTGGATCGCTTTTCAGTGCTTGAAAAAGATCTGACTCTGGGAAACCCAGGCATGCTCAGACTCTGGAGCAAGAGCTCTCTGTCCAGAGCGCGGAATGAATGGCATCCTCGTTTGCCTTGGAATCATGCTGCCCGTCTGCAACACTGTAATAATAGGTCATGGTTCGTGAGTAATTCACGCACTTCCGGCGGTATAGTGGATGGTCTCTGCATGCCTGTCATTTGAGCTACATGAAGTCTTCCTCAGATTGGCACTTTCATTCTCCATATTTTCAAAGATGAAGCCCAGAAGGACAGTTAAATTACCCAAGGCCCCTCATTGAGGAGGAGGCAGAGCTGGGGTTCCAGTGCAGGTCTGGCTGACTCCAGCATCCTTCATCTCAACCTCTGACCTCTGCCAGATTTGCCCGACATTTCTGGAGGCAAGTTCCCTCCTTTCCACTTTCGGAAAATACCACTCCAACAGGAGTTACTTACCGACTGCCGCAGCGCACTCACTACTCTCACATTCTCTCCATTTGCATCAGCTACTCAGGAAATTAGAACAAATCCTATTTTTAGATGCTGTAGTTCAAATGACAGTGATGTATGGGTTAGAGACTCATTTTATGAACATAGCTGGGAGTGTTACCTGATCTTATGCTCGGAAACTCTCTTACTTATATCACCCTGTTTTGATCTTTATAATTTATTTCAAAGATCACTTTCCCTTTTTTTTCTCTCCTCCAGCAGCAGATTTTGGCCAAAAAATCACATAATTCTGAGCTGAACTAGAAGGCATAGAGTGAGAAAGTGGCCCTCTCAGAAACCTGAGACACAAATGATGGCAGAGATCAGTGGAGAGAGAAGCAAGTCCTCCAAAAAATTAATTTTCCAGCAGTCTAGAAGAAGCACTTCCTTCATCCCCTTGATTGTGTGTCTTAGATAAAAACCCTATAGCTTCATGACTTACGTTTTATTGTTAATCACAACCTCTTAGTTTCAAAGGCCAGAAATGGGGCTAAAGGATGCTTGCGGGGACCTCTGGCAACCCCAAGAATTGGGCAAAGAAAGAAAAAAAGAACAAAAGGAAAGGGAGAGGAGAGGAAATGAAAGAAACAAATACAGAGACACAACTACACCCAACCACTTTCATCAATTTAATTCTCTTGTCAACACTGAAAGGGACATTTATTCCTGTTTTACAGGTTAAGCAACCAAGACCAAAGAAGGTTCAGGCAACTTAAACTAGGGCACACAGCTGGTAACGGAAAGGCTAGGACTGCAAGGTTTAGCAAATAAAAACAGAGGACACACAATGAAATTTGAATTCTAAAGGGAAATTTTACCATGTGAATGTCCCATGGAAGGTCACAGATTTATTCTAAAAATTTAACCTGAGCATCCTGAATTCTATTGGGCATCCCTTGCTGAGGTTTAGACTCAGTTCTTGCCATTATTCCTCAGACATGCTTTTACTATGGAACAGAGACCAGATCATAGACGATAACTTGTGATCTCTACCCCTTGATATATCAGCTGAGCACAGGTGCCTGCTTTTTACCTGTTATTTCACTTGGCACATTTTCACTCTTATGCCACCCTATCAATCAAGTAGGCATAATATTGTTCCCACTTAATGGGCGAGGCTCAGTGAGAAGAAGTAACTTGACTGTGGTTACACAGCCAGAAAGCAGCTAAATCCAGGTTTGAAACCAGTTTTATTCTACTTAAGAACAATCACTAAAAACTTCTTCAAAAGTTAAGTTTTAACACATGTCCAGAAAAGCAGTTGATACATAAAGGTATGGATCAATAACTTATCACAAATTACCAACTAGGTCAAAAAAGATAAGATGTCCAACACTACAGAAACCCCATGTGCTTCCTCCCAATTTCAGTTCATAATTCTCCAATCATTCTGAATTGCCTATTTGGATGTTAGGTAAGTGAATCCATATAGTAGGTCCTCCTAGTGTCTTGTTTCTCACTTAACATTGTACTTGTTGGATTCACCCCTGTGGTTGTGTATAGCTGAACTTTGCTCATGTTCATGGCTGTGTAGTATTCCATCAGGTGACCACATACTGTGAACCCATTCTAGGTTTGGAATTATTTAAAAATTTTCTTATCATAAGAAACAAAAATTCCTGCTGTGAACATTCTTTTTTTTTTTTTTTTAAAGATTTGTTTATTTATACAAGCACTGGGGTACAGGCCAGAGGAGTGGGAGGGTGAGAGAATTCACCAGAGACAGAGCAGGGAGCAGAACAGGCAGAAGGACTGAAAACACTGCCGAGGGGAGCAGTGGGTGAGACAGGAGAGGCCTGCCTCGCCATGTGGGTATCTTCCTGGCTGTCTGGGAATTGAACCGGTGCTGCAGAGGCTGTGGACAGCTTCACAGGGCTGTGCTCAATCTGCTGCGTCACGGGGGAGGCCCCCCTTTTTTTTTTAAAAAAGGATTTATTTATTTATGCATACAAGGGCTGGAGTGTAGGTCAGAGATGCGGAGAGTGAGAGGATTCATGAGGGACAGAGTGGGGAGCAGAACAGGCAGACTGACTGAAATACACTGCTAAGGGGAGCAGCAGGCAAGAAAGGAGAGGTCTGCTGTGCCATGTGGGTCACCTCCCTGGCAAGGCACAGAACTTGTGCTGTAGTAGCTGGGGATAGCTTCATAGTTCTGCATCTTAACCCCTTGCACCACTAGGGAGGCCCCTGTGACCATTTTTGTACATGTTTTTTGGTGGACATAAGCTTGCATTTCTGTTGGATGGACACCTAAGAATAGAAATGCTAGTCAGGGGGTCAGTATATATTCCGCTTTAGTAGATAATGTCACACAAGTTTTCAAAGTGTAACAATTTACACTCCTATCAGCAGAGTATTCAATTTCCAGTTGTGCCACATTTTCACCAGCACTTGGGATTGTCAGTCTTTGTAATAGCTCCTCTCATTTTAATAAACGTGCTCCTGATTTCTAATTAGATTGAGTTTATTGGTTCTTTTAATGAGTTAATTGGTTCTCTGAACATCCTCTTTTGTGAAGCATCTGCCTCAGTTTCTTGACCATTTGGTGGGGTTCTCTATCTTTACTTATTGGTATGTGCATTTTTTTTTTTTATAAATTCTAGATAGGAGTCTATAGTGATGGGTGTTGAAAATATCTGCTTCCCTTCTGTGACTTGACTTTTTACTCTCTTAATCGTGTACTTTAGTGAGAAGTTATAATTTTAATGCAATGAAATATATCAGTGCTTTTTCCCTTGTTTAAGAAATTTTCCTTCCCCAAATTTTCCTTTCTTTCTTCACTACGGGTTTCGAGAAGCTTTGTTGTTTTGCTGTTTTCATTAGATCTAAAACCTTGCTGGATAGATTTGTGTATGGTGTAAGGTAGCTGGATTGGAAAACTCAATATTGTAATGATGGCAAGTCTCCCTAAATTGACCTAAAGACTTAGTGTCACCCCAATCCAAAACCAATAGGTCTTTTATTGTTATATGATGGACCTCATAAATGGGTTCCAAAATTAATATGCAAATTAAAAGCCAAGAATGGCCAAGATAATCTTTCTGGGAAAAAGAAAATGTCTTTTTACTGATATTAAGACTATTACTAAGTTATAGTAATGGACACTATGTGATGTTGGCCATAAAGATAACAATATTGACCAACGAGACAGAATATGGAAAGTCCTAAACACTCCCCTTGCACACACACAAGGGGACATATGCTTTATGACAAAGGTGGCCCCACAGAGCAATGGGGGAAGATAGTTCTTTCAATCAGTGGTTTCGGGTCAATGGGACATTCATATGGGGAAATGCAAACTTGTCTACAGTCCGCAGGATGCGATGTTTTCATTTGCTTCTATGATGATGAGAGTGATTATCACATCACAGTTTTATTTTTACAATTTTACAGATTTTACTACTCTGAAGGTGCAAGCTATTGATTACCCCAACAACACTAAGAAGCAGGCAGGGTAGACTTGATCGGGCCTTTCAGGGATGATGAAGCAGGACTTGAAAAGGTGAGCGACCCAGCCAAGGACACGTTCCCACATCTCAAGCTTCACCTCCTTGATTCCAAGCTTGGGGCCCTTCCCAGTTCCAAAGGAGCCCAACTGCCATTCCCAAGGGGGATTAGGGAAGGGTAGAGAGAAAAAGAGGTGGTGGAAGTGGACTGGGCATTGCTGGAGGTCAGGAACTACCCTCCTAGACCCCCTCTGACCTGCAGAGGGCTCCTGGCCAGGTGCCAGACCCTCATCCTCTCCCCAAAAGAGATATGTCACCGAAACAGAGAGCCATGATTATGAGTTGGGGTGGGAAGAGATGGGCATGGGAAAGGTGTATGGTCTGCAGTGCTGGTGACTGGGTGTGGGGTAGAAAAGCTGAGGTCTGATCTGAGCTCTGCCATGAACTTGCTGTGAGCCCTTGGGTAGATGGGCCTCGGTTTCCTCATCTCTCAATGGACTAATTCCAATACCTACCCCTTAGGATGATTGTGAAGAATTAATGGAAATTGTCCCCATCACTTAGTACAGGCTCAACAATTGTAGCAATCAATGTTAGTTTCATTCGGATCACTTCTCGCTAATATAAAGCAACAGCTGCCATTAATTGAGCATTCACTTATCTTTATCTCTTATAGTCCTCAGAACAACTCCGAGGGGGTGTTGTCTTTTATACCCCCATGTTATAGATGCAGAACAGGCTCTGAGACGTGCTGCTGCCAGGGACAGAACCAGGAGTCAAACCCAGTGGCCCGGACCTTTAAGGTCCACCTCCTATTACCCCTGTCCCTTGGGGGTTCATACCTGGGCATGCTCTGTTCAGGATGGAGTGGGTGAGGGTCAGCAAGCGGGGGTGTGACACCAATAATCCCTACTCCAGGGAATGGCGTGATTAGGTCTTCCAAGAAGGAGGCACAAGGTGGGGTGGAGGAAGGGAAAGAATCGGAGCAGGGCTGCCCACTAGTAACTGGGTGAAATGCACAAATCCCCAAGCTGGTAGGATTTCTCTTGCGCTTGTAGGGTAATTACACCCGGGGTTGTTGGAGTGGTAGAAACTGGAAATCTAGTCTTAGCAAAGGATTTATGAGCTGCCTTGCCAGGCCCTCCCATCTCCTGATACAGAATGGGGCCCGTGGGATGATTCCTTTGTGCCTGCTGATTTACACGTAGGTAGAGAAAAAAGCCTGGAAGGAACTACATCAGGATTATTAACAATCAGTGTCTCTGGGTGGTGGGAATAGGGTGGATGTGCTTTTTTTTTATTCTTCTCAAAATTTTCTAAAGTACTACATTAGACAAGAATGAATTTTATTGTTGGGAAAAGAATGTGCTCTAAGAAAAGAAATGCAGACATGAATTCTTATTGCTAGACCCAAGAAATGGCCACTTTAGAGCCACTCCCTGAGTACCAAGCTTAGCAGACACTGGTTGTAGTGATCAGAAAGTTCAGGGTTCAAATCCTGGTTCCGCTGTTTTCTACCTGTGCCACCCTCAGGGAGCCCCTTATATCCCTGTGTCCTGGTTCTCTGAATGGGCATAAAACTAGCTGCTTCCAGGGCTGTTTCGATGACTTTGTGAGACGATGACCAGGTGTCTGGCCCTTCGGAGGGTCTCATTCAACGGTGACCCTTGTCACTTGTTACCTCATGGGATGGACTCCTTCCCCCGGAGAGCCTTTGACGGTGGGCTTTCGTGTAAACTCTCTACTTTACAAATGAGGGTACAGAGCACAGAGGGTTGTCGAGACTTGCCCAAGGTCACAGGGCTCTGCAGGGAATTTCTGAAACAGGCTCAGAGAAGGCAAGTGATCAGCTGGAAGCCACACAGTTGAAAGCTGCCGCCTGCTAGGACCACAGACCCAACACCAAAATGCCAAACCGCCCTTTATTGGGTGTTTGCTATTTGCGAGACGCTGTGTTAAGCTTCTTCAGCACCGGCAGCAGCAACCATAAACACACTGCCATTTGCTGAGTGCCTGCTCCATGCCAGGCGGCTTGGCACGTTGCACAAAAGTCTTCGTCAATTCTCCAAATAACTCTATGACGTGCGTCTTGAGCCCATTTCACAGATAAGGAGACTGAGGCTCAGAGCCCCAGGCCCTTGCAGAAGCTCGCAGCCCGGCGGGCACCCGGTGCGCCCAGCTGCCCGGGAGGCTGCGGGAGGGCCAGGTGGCATGCAAGGAGTTAAGCGGTAGGCAGTGCTGCGCTTCTGTGCGAGGAGCGCGCCGGGCTGAGGCGCGCTGCTGGCAGCAGCGGCGGCGCGGGGAGCTGGGGCTGGAGACGTGAAGTCCGGGGGAGCGAGCCAGTGAGGGAGGCGGCGAGCCAGAGGCGAGGCGGCCGGAGCCCGGCGCTCAGCCGCAGCCGGTGCCCGGCGCACAGCGGGCCCGGGCATCCCCAGGGTGGGTGTCTGCGCGGGGCCTCGCCGTGGCGCGGGGCGCCCGCAGTGCCGCCCGCCGGCCAGCCCGCCCGCGCGCCAGGCTCGCGGAGCCGGCTTTCTCCTGCCTGCGCCTCCGCCCGCCGCCCCGGCTCGCCGGCTGGCGTCGCCGACGCCTCCACGGCCCTGGCCACCGCGGCCGCGGCGGCTGCTGCAATCCAGGACGCACGCCCCGCCACTTTCCCGCTGGAGGCGGGAGGCTGCCCCTCGGACCAGCCCCGGAGGAACAGCCTGGGCCGGGCTGGAGGAGCCTCGGCGGCGAGAAGGGAATCCGGACTCCGTTTTCTTTGATGCCACTGCAGCATCTGGCAGCTGGGAAGGCGCCCCAGAGCGGGCTCGCCAAGCGGGACGCGGGAGTCTCGGAGAAAGACCCCGGCCCGGCCGGCTCCCGGCAGAGTTTGCAAGTGGCCGGAACCCCTCAGGTAAGGGCTGCCTGCCGCCTGGGCTGGGTCAGAGGGATCCGCAAAGAATCCATGAGGAAGCCTGCGGGGAGCTGCTGGGAACCGACTCCTGCCCTCCATCTGGGCTCCTAGTTCCAGTTGCTCCCCTGCTGACCTGGGGCTCAGCGCTCAGAGCCAGGTGAGTAAAGAACCAGGCGTGGTGACAGCCCGGCTGGCGGTGGATGACAAACTTTCTCTCCTTGGCAGAGGGTGGGACATTGGGCCTCCCGGACTCAACCTGGAGCCCTTCCTTCCCCGGCCCCAGGCATCCTGCTGGGTTCCCAAAGGCAGGCGCTGGAGGGCTTGTCAGGTTGAACTGAGTGAGAAGGAAGGCAGTGGGCCCCTTCATGAGTCACCCCCTGCTTGGCCAGTTCAGAGTTCCGAGGGAGAATGAGCTGGTCAGATTTCCAAGTTGGCTTGACGAGGGGCATGCTGGAGGTGATACTCTGGTGAATGAGGTTTGTTGTCATTTGGAACCAGCATCCAGGGCTGCCAGGGCGATGGACTTGGTGTCCAGGGCTTTGCAGGCTTGTCTGTGTCAATTCTGGGGTGTGTGTGTGTGTGTGTGTGTGTGTGTAAGGAGAGGGTGAGAACTGGAGACAGGGCTGTGCTCAGCCAGATTGCTTCCATCCAAGCCAGCAGCCCCAAGTATCTTTGCAGGAGCCTACTCACCTCCTTGGCAGACACTAGCGAAGGCAAGGACCGCTTCCAGCTCCTTGCAGCTCTGGCATGAACAAAGGCTTTGGGGGAAGTTTTTGGGGCTGCTTGATAGGGCCCTTCAGATGCGAACCTGGGCAGGTGTGAACTTTGTGTTGAAAGGGGTTGGAACGGGGAACTAGGTAGGAGCCCCCGGCCTTCTCATCGCCAGCTCTGGGAATGTGGGTGATCTGCCATACTCCAGGCCCCTAGAGGCTCTGCTGAGCTCAGTGCATAGCTCATGAGTTTGGCCAGATTATTTTTGTTCCTAATGAAAATCACACTTTGAAGAGGCCACTAGGTCTCCAAGGATTGTTTTGATGCCCCTCCTGTGATCACAGCCCCCAAATGGTGTCATGCTTCCTTGCTAGTACGGAGTTGGGGTCACTGCCATGGACTTGTTGGTCAGTGAGACAGGCAGGCAGGGAGGTGAAGGTTGGAGATCTCCCCCTGGCCCGTGATCCCTTGCTTGACCTGGGCCTCTGCCGCTGGGGAATCGCATCGCTCTGTGGTTCGCGGACAGTTGTTGAGACAGGAGCTGGAAATCTGAGGATCTCCTGTACTGGCTTGGGATTCTGACTTGGGGCCGGAGTAGGAGCTGCTTCCCTAGGCTGCTGAGACCCAGGAATTCCTCCAGGGTGTCTGGAGGCCAGTGCTTGATATCCTGGAGAGACCCACTCTCTAAGTCAGGACGTTGAGTTTCAAGTCTGCCCTCACTTTGCTCGTTGACTTTGAGAAATCACTAGACCTCTCTCGGCCCCAGTTCCTGCTTCTGCAAAAGGAAGAGATTTCACATGTCCTCTGAGGTCCCAGTTCAGACATTCTATGACCGAGTATGTCAACCGAATCACAGATGAGATTTTCAAAATCCCAGGCGGTGATGTGACTCATGTTTAAACCACCCAGGACTCAGGCGCATCTGTTTAACACGTTACTAGGCCCTCCGGCCTCTGTCCCTCCATGGAAAGGAAGAATTCACTGTTCCACTTGGGGGGACTGGATGGTGCAGGGACTGTGTCTAATACGGAGAAGGAGACTTGAGTGGGTTGGAGCTCCATGGATGCAGTGAGAGGGCCGTCTGAGTTCAGGTTTTGTGTGTGGGCATCTGGGTGCTGTTTTCCCCTGGGGAGTCTGGCGCTGCCCACCTGAGCACCAGGTGATCCTTGACTGGAGGGTGAAACCCTTGTTCTCTCCAATCACCTGACACCTGCAGTCCCCGCCCCCTCGTGCTTCCTCATAGAAGCACCAGCAGCTCTGAGTGGGGAGCCAGGCGGTCTGGGAGGGCTGGATGCACCCAGCTGCTGCATCACCATGACGACGCCTGGAGGTGGAGGTGAGCTGTCTCCATGGCTTCAACTTTGCAGCTGTATAGGGACCCAGGGCAGAGAAGTTCACATGTCTGGGTGTCAGGCATCCAGTTGGCTGAGCAGCGGAGAACAGGCCCCTGGGAAAGTGCCTGGCATGTGTGTGTGAGGTGGGGGAGGTCTCTGAAGTCGTGGGGGAAGCTGTGGATGGAGCAGTCTTATTTCTTTCTGGGTGGTGTGGAGACTTGGGACATCTATGCCCCTCTGGGATCCCGGGGGCAAGCTGACCAGCTGCACCCCTTGGCGGGAGGGCAGACCTATCCCGCTGACCTGGGCTGGGTTGGTGGAATGCGGTAGGGTCAGAGCAGCAGCCTGACCACCATGTGTATCTCCGTCTGCGGGCTTATCTTTTAGGACTCAGAAAACACAGTTTGCTTCCCTAGTGGAATAGGATATGTGGGTGTGCGTGTGTGCATACAAGTGTAGACACTTGTGCATGAACGTGTGCATGTATGTGCATTCTCACTCCAGGTTGTGCACATGTGCTTTTGTGAGTGTGATTCACACGTGAACCTTAAGTGTGTGTACACATATGTGTGAATAGTGTCAGTGTGAGTGTGCACTCGGGATACTGCCTGTCCCTGGATCTACGAGCATGTGTGTGTGATCGCCTGCCTGCAAGAGGAATGCGTACCTGGGCGAATCAGTGTGAGCGTGGGTGTGTGTGTATACATTCAGGTGTGTTTGCAGTTGTGCATGTGTGAGTTGCATGTATGTCTGTGACAGTGCAGGTGCCTGACTGTGCAGACGCTCACCTGTGCTGTGAGGGTTGGTTGGAATGCCCAGGCTTAGGAGCCGGCCAGGTCTGCCTGGTGCATGCTTTCGTGGCCGTATGGGCTTGTTTATATGTGTCTATGTGGGTGTTGGTGCCTACAGGTGTGTCAGTGTACATGGGGTGTGTGGTGATGAGTGTGAACTTGTGGCATTACTTGCACACCTGTCTCTTTATGTGATTTTCAATGTACCTCTGTGTAAGTGTACATGCCTGGGTGTGTGCTGCATTGCACGTTGCTTGTCTCCCTCCATTGTGAGTGCAGCTGCTTATCACGGGTATCTTCTGTGTGTGTACCTGTATAAATGTGAGCTTCTGAACATGTGCACATGGTGGTGTTAAGGGGCACTTTTCAATTTTGTGTCCACATGCGTGTTGCAGTGAGTGTGTCCTACAGTGTAAACTCCTGTGTACCTGTGTGCACGAATGTGTGTGTGGTGCCTGCTGTGCACAACACTGCATGTCTGACTGTATCTCCATGTGCCTGCCCGTGTTTCCTGAGTGTGAGGATCTGGGTGTGTCATTTGCCATATACACATGTGTGTGTCTCCGTGTGCATGTGGGTGTCTGTGATGCGTGCTCCTGGGTGTTGCGGTGTAACCTCCGTGCACGACTCTGTCTCCGAGGATGTGCGCCTGCCTGCCCATCTTGGGGGGATGCATGTGTGCTCCGGAGCGTGTCCGGGGCAGTGTCACTTTGTGTGTTTCTGAGCACATTCGTCCCCATAGGTGTGTGTAGAAAAGGGCTCTCCTGCCTGCCCTTTGGTCCGGTCTGGGTCTGTGCCGGGCACCTCCGGAGCGTTGATTCAGTGATAGCGCCAGCTCTGACGAGGGCAGGGGACGCCATGTATGCGTTGTCCTGGCACCTGGGCTCCGAAGCCCCGTGTTCCCTGCCCCTGGCACCCTCGGCCCCGCAACGCCCACGTCTCACCAGAAGCCTGCACTTAGGACAGTTGCTGAACGAACTCACAGATGTTGAGCGCAGGTATAATTTTAGGCAGAAGGTCTGAAAATAGGCAGCCTACAATGCACCGAACATCTCGACAGCAGTGCTTCTAATTAGGAGCAACTTGTTTTCCTTAAATAAACAAATCAAGTGAGGGAAGAAATTGCCCGAGATTAATGGCTCCCCAGAGCAGGTCCAGATGTCGGGAAGATGGGGACTGGGTCCCCACGAACAGACTGGTGCTGCTGCTAGGATCTCTTCCAGATTTTGACCCAGAGCTGATGTGGCAGGAGATGAAGAGGAAGCTGGTGAGGAGGGCAGGGCAGGGCCAGCGAGGGGTCCCTCCCCAAGGTTTGGCTGGTGTTGGGCTATTGGATAGAGGCATCCGTACTCTAACGCGCCCTCCTCCCTGCCTTTAGCTTTGCTGCCTCTGTTTTCCCATTCAAGGCGTAGGCAGGGATTTGTGCAGGTGCCTAGTTTGGGCCAGTAGCGTGAGGTGGTCTGTCCCAAGCCTAGGCCTCAGGGGGCCTGGCGTGTTTCTGCTGTGGCGGGGGTTGAACTCCCTTCAGGAAACTGCTGCCTGCTCAGCCTCACCCCCAACATCTGTCAAGCCGCTCTGAGCCCCAAACCTCAGCAAAGAGGCTCGCTCAGCTGAGCTCCAGCTGGCCGCAGACAGGTTAGCAAAACGGATGCTTTTTATTGTGCATCGCTGGGTTCTGTGGTTGGTTGCCACACGCCGTTGTGGGTAGCTCGCCGAGGGATCGCCAGCGGTTTGTGGTCCCAGCTCCGCTTGCTGTCTGAACACCTGTACTTCTCGCCACTGACATCTCATCCCTGTCTTGCCTCTTGCTTGTCCCAGCATCAGCGGTAACAGAGACAACAATGGCAGGGAATGTTTAGGGGTGTTTACTGGATACACACCCCCCGCTGGGGGCTTCAAATACCGTGTGTTACAACAACCCTGGCAGGTGATTCCTGTACCGACTTTTGTCTTGATCTGTGAGGCTCGGAGAGGTGAATTGGCTCGCCCAGGTCACACAACCCAGAAAAGGCAGACCAGGGGTCTACACCCAAGTTGCTGGATGTCAGAGGTCACAACAGCACATGCCTCCCCAGAATCCCCAGGCATGTTTGATGAAACTGATGTCATGGCGTAACTGTGGCATCTTCCTCTTAACTCACCTGGAGATTGGGTAGGATGAATCCCATCCCAGAAGTAGGAAGTGACTGGAGGGGGCATGATTTACTCATTCATTCATTTCATTCAGTCATTCATTCATTCAGATAGCATCAGTGTTGCTGATGCTCGATATTTGCTCAGAATCTTCTAAGAGTTACCGGGTGTTGGGCACTGAAGGTCCAGAGAGTTCCCAAATCTGTCCTTCAGGAGCGTACAGCCTGGAAAGGAAGCAGGAGAACTGGGGTTCTGGAGGCAGGATCCAGCCCAGCTTGATCTCTTCCTGTCATGAGGACCCACGGTAATGTGGACCAAGCCCCAGCACAGACCCTGGCGTATGGGAAGCCTCAATAAACAGATACCCTTCCTCCTCCTGTCTCTTCCTCTTCCTTATGAAGGGGGCCTCTTTGCCAGCGAGGTACAGGCCCCAGAGAGCAGGGACCAGCCATCCTGGCTTGTCTTACACTGAGAGAGGTTTTCTGGGGCACAGTATTTACTGCAAAAACTGGGGGAGATTCCCGTACAAACCCGGGAGGCTGGTTACCCCAGTGCCCAAGGAGATGTCTGACCCAGCTGGAGTGAATTAGAACAGAGCTTGGGGAGCGAGGCCCACAGGCCAAACTGCCGGCTCCTGTATGTCACGTTTGTTGGGACACTGCCACGCCCCTTCATTCACATATCATCTATGGCTGCTTTTGAGCTGTGACTGCAGAGTTGAGCAGTTGTGCAAAACCAAAAATATTTATTATCTGGCCGTTTGTAGAAAAGTGTTTGCTGACCCCTGAGCTATGGGGTCCTGCGCCTTGACTGAATGAGGCAAGAATTCAACACGCTGGGCTAAGCCTCTGGGTGGGTGATGCGTGGGGCTCACACCTGCTCACAGGTGAGGCATCCAGGGGCTCATGAGAGGGGCATCCAGTCCAGGGACCCTGTGAACTGGGGGTTCTTGGATGGGGAAGTGGAGACCCAAAGACACCCCCAGGCCACCAGCCAGTGGGAGGCAGGTGACTGAACTGTCAGACCTGGAAATCCAGTGTGCAGCTGCACACCCCTCCCAGCCCAACTCCAACAGACGCATCCTGACCGCAGCAGCAGGAGCCCCAGCCCAGCACACATCTCAGGTCTAGGTGTTCAGTTTCCAGCTCAGCTCCTGAATACTGTATTTTCCTTATTCCAATAAAGCCTGCCTTGTCCTGTGAGTGCAGGGTAAGGAGTCCCTAGATGGGGGTGAAGATACCTGAGTCCCCACTCTGCCACCTGTTGACTTAGTGTCCTTGGGCAAGCACCTGTCCTCTTGGGGGCTCACCTTCCCCATCTGTAGAATGGGAGAGGAATTATAAATAACCGGGAAGGACTTTTCCAGCCTGGCCTTTTATGGGCCTCTTTTCTTTTCTATTCAGAGTAGCCCCAAAGCTTAGTAAGTGTTGGCCTCTGCTCCAAGGTGGTCCGAAAGGACCCTGATCTGCAGACCCTCCTGATGATGATGATGGTGATGATGGTACATGCCTAGCCTCTCCACCTCTGCCTCCCCTCCCTCCCCTTTCCTCATGGCTTCTGTTGGCAGGGTGCTTACAATGCTGGGCCTATCCTCTCACTGAGTCCTTGACAGTCCTGTGAGTTAAGGAACCCATCTCTACTTTATATGTTGCCTTTGATGTTCAGAGAGATTCATTCAGTTATCCAGGTTCACATAGCCAGTAAGCTGGGGTTTCAGCCCAGCCACCCACACTCCGGCCTGCCTCCCCTCTCTGCTGTGTGGCCCCTGTCTTTCCCAGGTGGAGGTGATGAGCTATTTCGGGAACCCCACTGAAGACGCTTTCCTTTCCTCTCATTTATTAATGTGGAGGTCGTGTGAGCCAGGCCAGGTGCCCCCTCAAACTTGACCAGAGCAAATACAGGTGTGTTGACAGGGCTGCAGCCTGTGTGGGCATGAGTAGCTGAGGCCCCTCTGGGGCTCTGGTGGGTCTGGGGCACCAGGGCTGTGGGGCTCCACGCTCTGTCTCTGCAGGTTCCTGGCAAGTCTAGGAAGTAGGGGCCTTATGCCATTTGCTGTGGTGAACCATGTGGACGTTTCTGGAGATAACAGAGGACTCCTGGTTCTACCTCTCTTGGGTGGTTCCCAAGGCATGCCCCTCTTTGCCAAGATGTTCCTGGTTTCTCCTTCATGGAGTGTCCACTGACAGACCGGTGGCCTGGGCTCTGCCTGGTGGGACAGGTGGCAACTCTGGAGTCTCGCCACGGTCAGATCGCCTTTTGCTTTCAGTGCTTTGGGGTGTATCACTGTCACAGCTGCAGGCTGGAAACTCACCTATCTGGAAAGCCAAAGGAAAAGTCGTCTTTTCCACGGCCATAGAGGCCACCTTGGAAAGAGTCAACATTTCGTCACACAGAGCCTGTTTACTCTGAGCTGCACTCCACTCTGCTGGGGCCAGTGACCTGTCCCCTAGCTGACAGCCCAGAGAAAGAGAAGCAGGAGTGCGTGGGCTGGTGGAGAAAGCCCCACCGACAGCAGCTAGGAGCAGCAGCGAAAAGCCAGACAATGAAGGTACAGAGAGAGAGATTATAAACATAAGACGCATGAAAACAAAAGTATCACAGCTGGGGGGAACTTAGCACTGGGGTCAAATAGCCCCCCTCTTCTTGGTAGTTTGTGCTCATCTCAATACTGGAGAACAATATAGCCAATTATAGAAGGATTACAGAACAATGGGATACAGTCGCCGGCCTCTGTGCTGGCCTGAGAAGCCATCCAGCCCCCTCCGTGGGCAAAGGACAAAGACTAATTCATGGCATGACATATTTTCATCCCATGATGAAGCTAAATGTTTCTGTTTGATGCCTTGGATATCTCGGGAACTCACCTGGGTGGGACTCTTCACTTTTCAGTACTCAGAAGTGACATCTTACTGCATCTGGAAGAGTTCTTGGCATCTGGCAGGCACTCAAAAAACATTCTTGGAAATCCTCAGCAATAGCACATGGCTCAGTCTCTGGCCTCAGTGTTCACATCTGGAAAATGAGCACAGCTGCAAATGAGCTGCTGAAACTCACAGCACTTTCTGTCTGTGCTGAACCTCTGGCTCGTGACGTTGGCTTCCATCACTCACATGTCATGGGGGAGCCAGTCACTGTAGTCACCAGGCTGGAGAGGTTCCTAAGAAGTGGGGTCTTGACAGTGTGATGGTTAGCACGCAGGAAAGGCCACAGCCAGGGACTGGGTGCAACTGGGTGATGAGCCAGCTTGCAGTAGATGCCATGGTCTAGAAGAAGAACAGCAGAGCTTCATGCATGTCCACAGGCACGGACACTGACTCAGCAGGGGAGACTGGGATCATGGTCTCTGGAACTGAACAGGCTTCATTCAGATATGTCACTTCCAAGCTGTGCAATCTCGAGCCAGTTGCTTAAGCTCAATATGCCTCCTTTTCCCCATCGATGAAATGGAAGCAATAAGGCCGACCATAAAGAGGTGTGGGGAACCCAGTAAGGTAATGCCTGGTGTGCAGTACACACTCATCAAGGATTGTCTAAGCCAGAAGTCATGTGCTTGAGTAGGCATAGCTAAGATTCCTTGATTCCTAGTACCGTAGTATCCAGGGGCCTCTATGTAGGACCATGGGGAGATGAGTCTTCCAATTCCAGCATCTTCCTCCAACCAGCTGAGTCATTTGCAGTGAGTTCTCTCTTGGAACTTGAACCCTCTTTTCTGTGATTTGCTGCATGCAAATGCAGGTTCATGCTTCTCTTCCTGAATCCCGCTCCTTCACTGAGTGCCTACTTCATAACAGAGCTTCTGGGTTCCTGCTTGGCCTGGAAGGTGAGTCCAGCTGGTTGGGGCTGGGTGAAGAGGCCCTGTAGAAAGATGGAGGAGGTGTGTGGGTCCCTGCTGCACATTCACAACTGCACCTCTGCTGATTCCCAGTGGCAACAAGAGCTTCTAACATGCCCAGAAGTGTGATGTGTCCACCTGGTGTTTCCACTCTTGATCCCAACCATCACCTTTTGAGAAGGACATGGTGTCACCCCATTCTCAGATTATTAAGTGTGTTCATAGACAAGTGCACAATTGCGTGTCCACAATAGCCAAAACTGGAAGCAACTCCAACGTGCACGCATGAATGACATCTGGATAAACAAGAAGTGGTCTGTCCAAAATTGGAATATTATTCTGCCTGGAAAAGGAAGGAAAGTCTGGCATCTGCTACAACCAGGATGAACCTTGAGGATATTGCCAAGGAAATGTCATCTAAAAGAACAAATACTTTGGATTCCACTTATAAAGATACTTAGAGTAGTCAAATTCCTAGAGACAGATGGTCGAGTGATGGCTGCCAAGGTTAGGCGGAAAGAAGTGGAGGTAAGTGTTGAATGGAGACCGAGTTTCAGTTTGTGAAGGCAAAACCATTCTGGAGATACTGGTTGTGATGGTTGCACAGCCATGCGAATGTACTTAACTGTTCCCTTCGACATGGTCAACACAGCAAATTTAATACTGTATGTTCTACTGCAATCAACATGAACCAATGAATGAATGAATGAAGAGAGGTACAGGGAGGGGCAGTAAAGTAGCAGAGCTGGGGTTTGAACCCAGGTCTGACTCTGGAGCCTGTGCTGTCTTCCCTGCACAGCATGGTCTTATCCCTAGAGTACCACCGAAACCCAAAAGTGGATGTGTGAGCAGATTTTGAGACGAGCTGGGCAGAAGACAGCAAAGGGCAGGGCCACAGGTGTAGAGCGATCCCAGGGCACGCTGCTGCAATGCACTCCCATCCATTGGGACTCCCGCATTTGCTTGTTCAGCACATTTTTATTGAGCATCTAGTATATGCAGACTCTATGGAGACAGTGGAGAGAAAAACAAGATACTATCCTGCATAGGACTACACCTGATGTAATTGCCAGGGAGGGAGGTATCTGAAGCTGGAAGGGCATATATTAGGGCATTTGGAAGGAGGCTTTTCTGAGGAAGGAAAAAAGGGATCTGAAGTGTGAGGAGGACTAACCAGGTGAAGAAGGATGTGGACACAGAGGAAACAGCACGTGCAAGGCTCTGGGGAGAGAAGGAGAAAGGCTGAAACTAGGACTTGGGCACTCAAGCTTTTGGGGCCAGGGGAGCTGGCACACAATGAAAGTGGACAGTTGTAGGCTTCGAGGGCTCCACAAGTGTCTGGTTCTTTATCCTTTCAGCAGTGGGAAGCCTTGTAAAGATTTAAGTGCAGGGAGTGAAATGATTCCATTAAACCCTGGCCAGAGCTGCAAGAAGAAATGGCACCCCCACGTGAGGCAGGAGCTCATTGAAACCCCTACAAAGAGGGAGCCCAGCAGACAGCAGCAATTTCAGGATTTCAGCCTTATTATGCAAAGCACACAGCCTTCCAAGGGAGAGGTGCGCTTTGGAAAAAAAAGAGTCAACAAATTAGTTTTTTAATCTGCTTTAACTTCCTGAAATGCCCATCTTCCATCCATAGTCACCTGATGGCCTGTGGGCTATTTTAACTTTTATTAGAGAATTTTTTTTAATTAAAAGAGTTTTTTTCTTTCTGAAAAACAAATTCCACACTGTTTTGATAAGACAGATTAAAAATGGCACTGGGGAAATGCCATAGAAAGCTTTGATTTTTCTCCTTATGGCATCTGAACTGATTTAAATAATAATTATATATTTCATCTCGATGCTGCCCCCCCCCCTTCCTTCCTGGTCTACTTAACATACCACAAAGTACCAGCAGCTTCATACATGCTGTTTCTCAAATCTCAACTCTCAGCATCTAGAGGCAGGGGGACAGCCTCTAAGAGACCAGAATGCTGGCCTTAATGCTTTAGGTTTGGGGCAGACCTCACTCAAATCCAAGTGCTACCAAGTCATAGCCGCGTGACCTTGGGGCATTTACTTCAATTCTTTTATCCTTGAATTACTCCCATAAGATGGAAATAATGATAATATTTAATATTTGTCAAGATTCTTTGGTTGTAAGTGACAGAGAATCCAACTTAAATATCATCACTCTCTTTTCTTCTCAGTCCAAAAAGGAGACTCTCATGGTTCATGTAACTGGCAACAGCTTCAGGCTTGGCTGGATCCAGGACCTCCGTCTCTATCTCTCTCTCCCTGCTCATCCCAGTTTTTTGACTTTCCTTTTCTCTGTGTGGACTTCCTTCTCTGGCTGCCTCTGGCTGTCATATGCTGGGCATCAAGACCCCACTGGAAGCTCCATGCTTACATTGTACCAGCTGCAAGCCCAGTTCCAGCCAGTCCTGGAATTGATACCCACAACATCTTAGAATCAATCACAGTGGCCAGGAAATGGACTGGAAATGCATGGCCAGGAAAATGATGTTTGGCCAGATTAGGCTCATGTGATCAACCTTGGGGGTGGGGAGGAGGTGGGGTGAATTACCCTTTGTGGTTTCCTGAGCCACAAAGTCCAATAGTGGGAAAAGAATGGGTCCCCGAAGGAAAGTCAGGTCTTAGTTAAGGAAGAAGGGGGGTGAAGGCCGATCAGACTAAAATCACCTATTGGCAGGTCTAGTTTCTACCTTGGAGGGTGGTTGTGAGGATCTAGTGAGACCAAACACTCAAGGACTTAGCACAAGCCCTGCAGGCACCACATTTCGTAGGCTAACTAGTCCTACTACTGCTTTGCAGCTGCTGCTGCTGCTGCAGCCTGTTATTGGCTTGGAGACAGTGCCAGCCAGGCAGGGGCTCTACAAGTATCCAGAATAGTGGGAGCACCCAGACGATTCAGCCTGGACACCTTTCTGACCCCCTTGAACCTTGGACCTGTCACTTCCCCTCCAGCTTTGGCTGTCCAAAGCACTGTCCCTAACAAGCCCTCTCCCTGCTCCCTGGGTCACTTACCAGCTAAAATCCACGATACTCCAAGGGTGCAGGGAAGGTCAAAAATCTAGATGCCTCCAGGGGCAGGCAGGTGGCAGGCAGGAGGGGGACAGAGCAGAGGGACAGTGGGTGGTAAATCAGAGACTACATGTGTTGGGGGCACTGGTTCCTATCCCAGGCCCACTGTCACCCCATGAAAAAGTGAGCCCAGGGAGGGACACCTTGTGTTTCCAAGAGAATTCCAAGGTGCTATGCAAAATCCAATTGGACACACTGGCTGCTAGTTCAGGCACTCTTCAAGCACAGGGCGGAACCAGGCACGTGGGCTCACCGGACCCCTCGTGTAAAGCCAGGTCTGCACAGCGAGGGGGACACAGAGCCTGTTCTGCCTAAACCATAGAGAGCTCGTGTTGTGGCTGACCCCATCAGACCGATGACCCCTTGTTCTAGAAACCTGGCCACACACTGTATGCTTCCCACGTCCCCATGGATGGCCACGGGAGAACCTTTTTACTCTAAGCTGCGCCATTTGTAACCGGCTCCGTGGATGGGATTCAGCGAGAATGGCTGCTTTGAAGCAGTTCGTTTTGCTGCCTGAGATTATTAATGCTTTCTCTGATTTCCTGCTCCACGCTATTGATTTCCTGGGATAAAACATCCTCTGCAGAGGCTGAGAAGGTAATTCAGCTGCTGTGCCTGCACTGAGGGGTCTGTCCCTGCTCTCGCATTGCCTGCTGTGTGACTGAGGGCAAGTCACTGCACCTCTCTGACCCTCAGTTTTCTTATCTGCCTCCTTAGGAGGTGGCTTGCACATAATAGGTGCTCAACAATGCTCAGCCTCTCCTGTAATACTCGGACCCCAGCAACCTGGGGGGAGGTAGATGCTACTGCTCCTGGTATGTGCTGAGCCCTCCTCTGTGAGGCCCTCTGCTCACGCACTGCACTCTGAGGCTAGTGCCTTTGCCATCACTGTTTTTACGGATGAGGAAACAGATGGAGGGGTGGCCCATCCTGGTAGGATGGGGCAGAGCTGAGATGTGACCTCCAGCCTGCCTAAATCCAGAGGCCCTGCCTCTTGTGAAGGGCCCTGCCTGCTAAGGGAACCAGTTTGTATCTATACATAGCAACAACACACAGGAGCACCCGGGACCCTTCGTTGTGAAGTCTAGACCCAGCTCTGCCACTAACTTGCTGTGTGACATCAGGAGACTTTCTTGACCTCTCTGGGCCCTTTCTCTTTAGTTCCTTAAACTCACCTTGCTGTCTTCCATTTCCCAGTCTTTGTATAGGCCGTGCCAGCTGCCCAACACATTTCCTTCCCCACCTGCACCCCTTTCAGTTGGTTAACTGCAATTCCTCCTCCAGATCTTAGGTGAAGCATGGAGCTGGGCCAGGTTAGATCCCCCTAGCCACATACTCTCCGAGCTTTGTCTCCTTTCTTCAGGGTTTGTGATGACAGCACTATGTGATAACATAACTAATCTTTGTCACCTCTATCAGACTCTGCTTGGGGAGAGGGTAACAGGAAGCTGTTAGCACCTTCCCTGCGCTCTCACTCCAAGCCTGCCACCTGCATACAGCAAAACCTGGAGCTATTCACTGAAATTTAAAAGGAAGCCTGAGGACCCTCGCACTGCTGGTGGAAGTGTGAATTGGTACAACCGCTTGGCAATATTTACTAAAGTGGCAAGATACATTTCCTAGGACTCTGATACCTTATGTCAAGATATACACCGACAGAAATGAGACTATGTGTTCTTTTTTAAAATGATACTCAGAATCATGAAAACCCAGAAACTATACAATATACCATTACAGTAGAATGGACAAGTAAAATGAGGTTCAGTCATACCCCAGAATAGTACACAGCAGTGAAAGGGAAAAAAGTATGTGTTCCAAAAAGGATCTATCATGCAGGAATAATGGTGAGCATAAGAGCCAGACACAAAAGAGGCTAACGGACAAAATTCTTTTTTTTAAGATTTATTTATTTATGCATACAAGAACCAGGGTGTAGGCCAGAGGTACGGGGGTGAGAGGATTCACCAGAGACAGAGTGGGGAGCAGAACAGGCAGACTGACTGAAATACACTGCTGGGGGGAGCAGTGGGCGAGACAGGAGAGGTCTGCTGAACCATGTGGGTCAGCTCCCTGGCTGGGGATCCAACTCATGCTGCAGTGGCTGGCAATAGCTTGATAGCGCTGTGTCTTTAACCCCTGCACCACCAGGGAGCCCCAATGGCATAATTCTAATCACAAAATCTTGAAATAGAAGCTTAGCTGCATGATAATGTTTGGGGATGTTTGCATAATTAGATAGAAACATAAAGAAAAACAAGGAAGAACTGACCTTATGATCAGCGTGATGGTGACCTCAGGTGGGGAAGGGGGCAGGGTCTGGACCAGAAAGGAGCAGAGAAGGGGCTTCTGGGTATTGCTGTGGTTACATGGGTCTGCGTGCTTTGTGTATTGTCCTTCAAGGTGTAAGCTTTGTTTTATGTGTTCTTTTTTTTTTTTTTAAAGATTTATTTATTTATTTATTTATACAAGCACTGGGTACAGTCAGAAGCGCGGGAGGGTGAGAGAATTCACCAGAGCCAGAGCGGGGAGCAGAGCAGGCAGAAGGACCGAAGTACACTGCTGAGGGGAGCAGCGGGCGGCAGGAGAGATCTGCACGCCATGTGCGACCCTCACTTGGTGGCCAGGGATCGAACCGGCGCTGCAGAGGCTGCGAGCAGGTTCGCAACCCAGCGCTCAACAGCTGTGCCACCAGGGAGGCCCAGTTTTATGTGTTCTTTATGTGAGTGTGGTTCTCATGAATGGATCCTCTGTGTCCCCCTAGGCAACTCCCCTGGGGGGGGAGTCCCCTAGCTAGTCCATATTGCTTTGACCTGTGCGTGGAGAATCTCTTCTACCATCCTGCTTTAAGCCTAGTTGTTCTCTAGTTTAGCTTGACAAATCATTCCTGCTTAGGGCGTGCCCCTCTCTGTCCTGTAAGTCCCCCGGACGTCTATACTTCTCTGTGTGGAAACAATACCTGAGCATCTTATATCTTGGCATGAGGCCACCTGGCCAGAGGACACCATTAGCCTCTGTTTTCAGAAGGTGATAAGGATGGAGGGTTGATTGCCCATTAAAAAAGAAAATGTGAAAGAAAGAAGGAGAAAAAGAAAACCTGAGAAGTGTTTTCAAGTTTCTCGTTTTGCAGGCTACCAAAGACAGGCAGATAAGCTGTCGTGGAATGGGGGGGGGGTCAGATGACAGGGTGGAGGCAGCAGGTGCCAGACCCAGGGTGGGCTGACCTCCTTGTCTGGGAGAACTAGGTCTTTGGACTCGCTGCCCCAGTTCTTCTCCTGTGGCCTTGATCTCTCTTTCTGTACAGACAGGAGGGTGACTCTGCTATGGAACTTGGGTCTCAGCTGGAGAGCAGAAACACTGCGATTTCTATAGGTCCTTGGAGCTCGAATCAGATGGACCGGGAGTCGGGTCTTCTGGGGGCTTCCTAAAGTCTCGATACTGGCTTTGGATTATTAACTCCTTGATGGTGAACTTCATCCATCCATTCATTTTTTTTAAAAATTTTTTTTAAAGATTTATTTATTTATGCATGCAAGAGTTGGGGTACAGGCCAGAGATGCAGGGGGTGAGAGGATTCTCCAGAGACAGAGTGGGGAGCAGAACAGGCCAGTCTACTGAAATACACTGCTGAAGGGAGCAGCAGGCATGACAGGAGAGGTCTGCTGCGCCATGTGGGTCAGCTCCCTGGCCGGGGATCAAACTCTAGCTATGCTGCAGTGGCTGTGGATAGCTTCACAGTGCTGCGACTGAACCCCTTGCACCACCAGGGAGGCCCCACCCATTCATTTAAGAAACATTTGTCAATCTATTTAGCGTTCATTCAACAAATACTAACTTGAGCTTACCTTGGGCTAGACTCTGCTAAGCATCACCTACAATTAGAGTGGTTTTGGTTGGTCTGCAACTTCCCCAGTTTTAGCACTGAAAGCCTAACATCCTGGGAACTGCTTAGTCCCAGGCAAACCTGCACAGTTAGTCCTTGGTGAATAAGAATCTTGTGGTGCCTGCTATCACGGAGCTCACTGCCCCGTGGGAAGGACAGGAAATTGCAAAGCCATAGATCAGCACATTGAAGGTACGGAGTATATGAAAGCCCACAGGATGTCCCTTAATCAACAGAAGGTGTCCAGGAAGGCTTCCTGGAGGAGGTGGCATCTTAGTTGAGCCCTTCAAGAGAAATGGGGTCAGGCAGGGGTGAAGGGTGGGTACAGAAGTTACTTAGTGCATGCTTGGGAATTATCTGGTCCCTCACTTTGTCCTTCCCTTTGGGCCCTCTCTCTGCCAATCCTATCCTGAACATGGGTTCAGAAGCAACACCAGAAAGTTGTCCCCTCTTAGAAGTCCCAGCCACAGGCTGAGATGCCTGGTTTTTGAGGCCAAGTGTGGCCAGGCCTAGCAGGCCCTCCTAGTTGGAACCTTGAATCCGAAAGCAGGTGGTGCGTGCTTTGCGGTCTTACCCTCCGGTCCCTGCTTCTCAAACCAGCTTGAGTGTCCCAGAGAGCGGGGATTCCTGACTGTGGCTTCTCTCCACCCCGGCCCCCAGGGCCCAGGCTCTGCTCTCCCAGGGTCCCCCGTTGTCACCCTTCATGGGTCTCCTGCTGTCCTGCACTGTCTCCACACGCGGCTCCCAGGGTTCTCACGCTGATGATGTCCTCTGACTGATAATGTTTGCTATCTACCGTACAGCGACCCCGCCTTTCCTCTTAGCTGACAGGACCACCCTCTTCTTCTTTGAGAAGGGGAGGTGATTTGAGAAGGGAGGTCTGACTCCCTGGTTCCCTCCACTGCAGCGGTTCTCGGGCTCGGCGCCTTCTGCATTTTGGGTTGGACAGTCCTTTGCGCGGGCTGCCCCGTGTGTATTACAGGATGTAGCGCGGCAGCCAATGCCAGGACACCCCCCTCAATGGTGACAAGCAAATTTCTGCAGGCCAGTATTGCCACATGTCCCACATCACCCCAGTTAAGACTCCTGGTTTGGACCAATGTTAATACTTTCTCCCTGGGAGTTGGTTAAATCACCTCCCCTTCTCAAAGAAGAGGGTGGGCGGGGTCGCTATACGGTAGATAGCAAACATTATCAGCCATGTCATGTGGCTTTTTTATTTTTAACATTCCAGTAAAATTTTGTATTATTTATAAACACAGGTAGCCAGATTTGGGGTTTGGCTCTCTGCATGCAGTTTCCAGACCCTTGGAATGAAAAAATAACCTCTCCTCCCTGAAGGAAAGCGCTCCTTCTAGAACAGAACTGACATATTTATGTGCCACCTACTTTGGCTAGGGTTATCCACACAATAGATAATAAATCCATCCTTTTAAAAGTTTAATCCAATTTTTGAATCTCGATAAAAGACACGTAACACGAAACTTGGGCTCTTATGCACACAGTTCAGAGGTGTTGATACATTTACTCAGTGCTGTCTCTCAGCACCTCCGTCTCCGGGACTCTTCCCGAGAGTCTTTTTTTCCCTAAGATTGATTTTATTTATTTACACATACAAGAGCTGGGTTGTGGGCCAGAGGTGCAGGGGCTGAGAGGATTCACTGGGGAGAGTGGGGAGCAGAACAGGCAGGTCTACTGAAATACACTGCTGAGGGGAGCAGCGGGGTGCCACCAGGGGGGCCCCCACTCACCAAGAGTTTTTGATTGCCTTCTCCATTTAGATCTGGGGGAGACTGATGCCCAGAGAGAAAGGGGCTCGCCAAGATAAACAGGCAGAATCAAAGTCAAGGTTGGCATGAGGGTCCCCCCACCCTGTGCCCCATCCACACTGACCCCAGGCACCTCCCAGAATGCCTTGTGCACAAAGGGACCACACAAATATTTAGTGACCATGGCTGCTGGGGACACCTTGAGCCGCTCCCTGGGCCCCTTCCAGTCCCCACTTTAATCCCTGCAAGTTTTTGAGATGAAAACCTACTCCGTAGGCTGATGGCCAGTTAATTGCTCTCTCTGGCTAGATAACACTTCTCATCTTTTTTATTCTAGAAATCGCCTTGGCCTCCCCTGAGATCCAACTGACTCTTTCCAATAAACAGCCCCCTTCACTGGCTCCCCTCCCCCGCCCAGCCTGGGCCCGCGGGAGCGCGGCTCCGTGATAAGAGGCCATTGATCCCCTTTCAAAGACGTCACCACCCTCCTGGACTATCTCTAGGCGTCTGGGGCTACAGTTTCCTCACAAAGAGAGCATTTAGTGGACTCTCCTCCCTAGGGATGCTCAGAGGCAGAAACCCGAGGAGAGAGAGAGAGAGAGAGAGAGAGAGAGAGAGAGAGAGAGAGAGAGAGAGCTGGAGACCCAGCCAGCTCTGATGGCAGAGATTTCTCAGAAAGTGCCTCTGTGTGGCTTGTTTTCCACACTGGCGGGCTGACAGGGGATGGTGTCTGCGGGCAGACAACTTACAGTCCCCATTCAGGCACGCCGAGGTTAGGGCCCAACCTGAGGGGGCACAGCAGGGGCAGAACAAGAGAACAAGGGCCCTGTGTTCCTGGCTCCAGGGTGGCCGCCACTGGCTCCCACTGGCTCCGTCAGAAATCCATGAAGCGGCTGCAGAGGCCCAGGTGGGGGCCGCAGTGCTGTGTGAAGCAGTGGGGGGCACATTGTCACCGTGAGCTGCATTTGGGAGGGTGGCAGTTCCCTTCTCCAGGTCGAGCCTGCTCTGGCATGAAGATGACAGACCATGTCCTCCCAGGAGCCCCAGCGCGGGGCTGGCGATTTCTTGCCCTGGAGACACAGAAGAGCCTGGAGAAGGGGTTCAAGCTTGCATGCATTGGAGGCCAGGCAGGTGACCGAAGGAAGGTGTGTCACTGACCTTGGAAACGTGGGGAGCTCACACCATCCCCCAAAGACTTAGCCTCCCACTGCCAATCAAAGAAGCCAGGGTCAGATCCCAGCTCTTCCACCTGCCACCTGGGTAGCCTCAGACAAGTGATTTCATCTCAATGTCTCCACTTCCCCCTATTGAAAATCAGGGTAGTGCTAGTGCTTTGTGGGGTTACTGCAAAGATGAAATGAGTTAATACACAAAAGTTCTTAGAATAGGGCTGGCATTTTATCTCTCAAGACAGCCCTGAACTCTGGGTTTGTATTTAAAAGCTTGAAATCATCGACAGTTGGCCGTGAATTTGAGTTGAAAAATTAGTAAATGCAACCTGCCCCCTGGTCCTCTGTACCCACAGCCCCCGGGCCACCTTGACAGCCTCTGGCCGAAGGCTTTGAGAGATGCAGGCTCCCGCCTGGCCTACCGCTGCCTGGCTCTTGACCTCAAATAAGAGACTTTCCTTGTCTCTGTGGCATTTGCACTGTCTCTGTATTCGTTGAAACCCTTCTATCCATGGCAGGAAGCAGTGACTCACATCGGCCAGCGAAGAGAGGTGTTTTGTTTTGAGTTTGAATTTGAGGTCACGTTTTTGCTCTTCCATGTGTGCACATGTTCCGCTCACCCTTGATTTTTGAGTGTTATAGCCATGGGGATGTGAAGGGGGAAACCCCAGTGGTCAGTGTGCTGTGCCAGGGCTTAGTGGCATAAGGGGGCTGTCACCACCGCTGGTCCTGCAAAGGCAACAGGCAGGGTCAGAGATGGCCACCTGGGAATGGTGGCTGTGCAGGGAGGGCCGTGGCGCCATGGGGTAGCGGGGTGCTCAGCCAACACCCATGGCCTCGCCGAGAGAGGTGCTGGGGAAGGAAGCCCCTGACTATTTTTACCTGCTTTCCCATCTCCAGGTGGTGACTCTCATTGGCCAAGCTCAAGGGGAAGCCAGAGAACAAGAGCTCACTGAGGGTCCCCAGAGACCAGCCCCCAGAGAAGGGGCTTCAGGGTGAGAGCAAATGAAGACAGTCAAAAATCTGAGTAACCAGGGAAGCCCTGCCTGCCTCCACGCTGTGGGTAGACGTTCTTTAGTCTAGGGAAGGAGAGAAGCTGGACAGTTGTGCGATTAGAGAAAGGCATTTTCAGAGAGGGTAGATGCCTCCTTGGAACTGTCAGTCTGTGTGAGTTTCCTATTGCTGCTGTAACAAGTGACCCCCAACGTGGTGACTTAAAACAACAGACGCTTATATTCATATAGTTCCAAAGGTAGGCATTCCAAAATGGGTCTCTCCTGGTGTTGGCCCAGCCAGGTTCCTTCTGGAGGCTCCAGGGGACATTAGTCCCCCTGTTTTCCCAGGGCCCAGCTGCTGCCCACACACCTTGGCTCCTGATCCTCCATCCATCTTCAGAGCCAGCACTTGTATAGCTCAAGGCTCTGCTTGTTGTCACCTCTGGGAATCTGGCTTTCCTGCCTTGCTCTTACAAGGGTGACGTGGTGACGTGGTGACACTGGGTAACCTGGGATAACCTCCCCATATCAAGCCCCTCAACTTCATCCACCTTTTGTATGTGAGATGATGGAGTCACAGGTTATGGGGATGAGGATGGGGGCATCTTTGGGCGCTGTTAGCGGCCCCCCCACTGCCATGCCTGAGAATCCCAAACACTCTCCATAACATGACTTTTTGGGATTAATTGTGTCCCCAACTCAACCAGAATTTCCCCAGAGCTGCGTGTTTGCCTTTAAATCAACTCACTGTTTTACTCAGCTTTATCCTACGTGATCATACACGGAAAACCATGGCTTGATGTTCCCTTATAATTTTTCTAAATATTCCTATTAAACAATTTGCCTGACTATTGACATTTTAAGAAGAGTTGATATGTGAAGCACCTAGGAATGTCTCAAGGAATAACAAGAGTGTGTGTACACCACACAGGGAGAACTGTCTTACTGAAAGGGAGGAGGTCACCTGGATGATAAATGTGGCCTGAAGCCCAGCCTGCTCTGCCTTAGGATTCTCCAGGGAAACTGAACCAATAGCGTGGGTAGGGGGAAAGATAGAGGCGTTGATCTATCCCCTAATATATGTGTCCATCCACCCATAAATATATGTATATATGTATGTATGTGCGGATGGATGGATGGATGGATGGATGGATGGAATGAGATGGATGGATGGATGGATGGATGGATGGATGGATGGATGGATACATATATCTATAGATAATGAGAGAGATTAATTTATTATCAGGAATTGGTTCACACAGTCATGGAAATTAAGAAGCCCCAAGATCTGCACTTGGTAAGCTGTTGACCCAGAAAAGATTATGTATAAATTCCAGGCTGAAGGCAGAAGGCCAATGTTACAGCTAGAAGATGGCAAGGTGGGGTGGTGAATTTTCCTTCTTTTTGTTCTGTCCAGGTATCCAAAGGATTGGCTGAGGTCCATCCCCCCTGGGGAGGGCGGTCTACTTTCCTCTTCTACCAATTTGAATGTTAATTTCATGCACAGACACCTTCAGAGACACACTCAGAGTAATGTTCAACAGAATGTCTGGGCCCCCGGTGGTTCAGTCGTGTTGATAACTAAAGTTAACTATGGTGGTGATGTTTGGAAATGATTCTGAGGGAGGAGTGGAGACCTACGTTTGGGATCTGGGTCTGCTCTGTGATATTGGCCAAGTCTCATTGTCTCTTGGGGCCTCAATTTCCAAATCTATACAATGGGAATGATTCCTAAGCTTCCCTATAGCTCAAATATGCTATGACTTTGCTATTAGCCCTTTGTTATTTTAGTAATGAGATACTGAAATCAGATAGACAGGTTTTGACGCGGAGAACTAGAGAATGGGTTGCTATTGGAGGCACCACAGAGGTCCCCCACCCCAGAAACAGCATTACTTGTTCTTCCCAGGCCTCACATAGAACAACATGCACTTACAGATTGAGGCTTTTAGGGGGTTGGGGAGAAACTGAATTTTATTCAGTCTTGTAGCTATTATACTAGGCCTATGATAAGGATTCAGTATGTTATCTGGTTGTCGAATGACTGATTGACTGGGATAGTCCCAAGAGATCAACAGATTCTGAAAGCCTGCTTGTAGGATAGAAGCCCCCAGAAAGCATAGTGATGAGCATCCAGCTGCTGTCAGACAGACCTGGGTTCATATCCTAGAGCTTTGTGACCTGGGGGAAGTTACTTTGCCTATCTGAGCCTTGGTGTTCTCATCCAGACATGGGGATAATAGTAGAGTGGATTAATTCATTTGTGAAGAGATTTAAATGAGAAAATCTTCCCTAAAAAGCCAGCCTCCTAGCACATCGTTAATGCTCCATAAATATTAACAACCACATCAGTTGTTATTATTAGCGTCCTACCTCCTATGTTGTCTGGGAAGATGTGCGTGATCTGATAAGACCCATGCTTCTTCCAGGCTGCTCAGAGGCTGTAGGGAGTGGGTGGAAACCTCATTATGAGGAGACATGTTGGATTCTTTGAAATATACATTGAAACATGCCCCTCCCCCATCATTCTGTACCAACCAGCCATCTGGTGCAGCTCAAATACCATTCAAATGTAATATTTTGAAACTGTTTTTAAGATGTTTCCTAAATGCTTGCCAAAACTCTAAAAATCCCATGTGAGCAAAAAGTATAATTGTTAATTGCCTTTGCAGTGTGTGGCTAGATTGTCAGATGGAGAGAGAGTGAAGGCAGGAGAAATGACTTATCACAAAGAGGAGGGGATGAGCCCCTGCTGGGTGTACCCTGGCCCTGACACTCACCACCAGGGACCTTGGAACAGCCATTGACTGCCGCTGAGCTGTTTCCTCCCTGAGTGACACACAGGCTAACCCGTCAGGTTAACTTGGGGCCTTGTAAGCCTAACCAAGTGGTAGCTGTCAAAACTGTACTTGTGAAGCGACTGGCACGTAGTTGGAGCTTCATGGATGCTCATTTTCCTGTTAGGTGCACCCGGGAGTAGAGGGATCAGTGGACGAACTTTGGTCGGATTTGAGCAGAGCCTTTCTGAGAATGGGTTGAGACCCAACCCCGTCTGTGTATTTCAACAGCACATTAAGGACCTGGCTTGGCAGATCGCTGGCTTGTGCTGAGGCGGACAGGTGTGGGTGGTGGGTGGCAGGTATCAAGGGATCTATTTACATCCACAAATTCAGGTGAACCAGAAATATCAACGTTCTTAAATCTCTTAAAATGAATTCAAATTAGACCTGGAGGCTCTACTGGTTTGCAGGAAACGTAATTCCCATCCTTACTGGGACACCTCCCAGGTCACCCTCCCCAGACATCCCCAGGGACTTACCCTGCAACATTCCCCCCCACCCACCCACTCACCCACTGTCCTCCAAGTCAGGCAACTCCATGCTCCTACACCCAGCTTGGAGCAGGGGGGCTCCTGCCCAGGTTGGAGCTCCTGGCATTGAGGCCCCCACCCCTGCACCCCTTGGGTACTGCCAGGACTTGCTTGGACCTCTGGCCTGTTCCCTGAAGTGGAGAAATATCTTTGTCCAACCTCCCCCCACCTTCAAGGCCACTTCTTAGGCTCTTCAAATACCTTCAACAGCATTTTGCCAACAGACTGAGTGAGTAAAGACCCACTGACTTGGCCGAGTGGTTTGATTTTTGCTTAATTAATATTATAAATATGTCTGTTTTTTATTATAAATATGTCTGTTTTGATATATATTTATAGATAATACATACTTTTACTCTCTAATATAGCATAGAAAATGTGATTAAAATTATAATATTAAACTATAACACATCTACTTTTACGTATTTATATATTATCTATCTCTGTATTTGGTGGGGGGGATTTTTCAGGCTTGCAAACAAATTGAGCAGAAGCCCCAAGGCCTCCTGCAGATCCTCTCACCCCCACCTCCCACGCCTCCCTGTGATTAACATCTTGAATTACTGTGGTTATTTGTCACAACCGATGAGCCGGTATTGTTGTTATTATTACTTAAAGCCCATGGTTTACGTTCACTCTGTGTGGCTCTTTCTGTGGCTTTGACAAATGTATAATGGCGTGGATCCCCATCAGGCGCCGTGGGGAAGAGCTTGGAGGCCTTAACCCCTCCCCCCACCCCCACCCCCGCCCCGCCTTGCCCTCCTGCACCCTCCCCCCAACCCCCAACCCCTGGCCATCACTGATCTTTTTACTGGCCTCATAGTTTTGCTTTTTCCATGTTTTTGACATTAATTAATTTAGCTTCTACGATTTAGAAAATGGAATCTTTTATATAAAAACCCAGATATCCAGATCTCTCAAAAAATTGGGCTGTGCCAGGTGACTCTGGGCTGCAGTGGAACTCCAGGGCTGCCCTCCCAGAGGGGTGCTGACTTCTCTTCTTCTTTTCTTGTCAACTACATGCACCCCCCCTCCCTTCCTTGGCCCCTGAGGGCATTGAGTTGATGGTGGGGCCTGCTCTGGCCTCCTGCAGAGACCAGAGCAGCCCTCAGCTGTGGGCTGCTTTGCTTCCTGACCTGCAGATACCTCCCTGAGGCGGTGTCACCCCAGACTAGATACCTGCTTCAAATGGGGAAGAAAGGAGTGTATAGAGAAAGGACACACAGATTAACTCCTCTGAAAACTATCCTGTAACCTGTGGAAGGCTCATGGGAGGCCATGTGGGCCCCGGCCACACGGCCACCTCAGGCTGGAGCAAGGGTCAGCATCCTACCCTCACCACCCATCTGCACCCCGGCACCGCCTGAGTCTCCTGGGCCCTGGGTGGGGGCCACATGAGGTCCTTAAGTGGCTGCCACAGCTCTGGGTCAATAATTTATGCTAATGCTGCACACACCCTACTGACCTCCTTTCTGGAGTGTGTCAGGGAACTGGATACCCAGAGATTAAATTGCTTCCAGAGCAGAGAGGTGGGCGGTGGAGCGGGTGGTGGCACCCGGAGACTGAGGAGGGTCAAGGCCAGAGCATCGTGCGACACAGCCCGATGAAGACAGCCCTATCTCTTGGCTGCAGCATCTTTCTTTGGAGAGAAACCCGGGGCTCTAAGCAGTGACACATGACCAGGGAGCACGTGCCCTCACCCGCCTGCCCCAACCAGACCCCCTGTGGGCCTCGTGTGCAGGATGGCGCAGGCTAAAGAGTGGCCCGACGAGCGCTGGAACCCAGCTTCTGCCCCTTCTGTGCTGTGTGATCTTGGGCCAGTTGCTTTGCTCTCTGGGTCTTCATTTCCGTCTATGGAATGGCGGCTCAGAGAGGCCAAAAAAAAAGAAAGAAAGAAAGAAAAAAGTGAAGGTGGCAATAATGCTTGTCTCATAGGAGAGTAAATGGGGCTGGCCTATCCCAGGGGTCCCCTCTCTGTCTCTCCCCTCCTAGCCCCGTGTCAGGCGGCTTGTGGTGTGCTGAGAGCTAGTCAGAGCAGGGGACAGCCTCTCTCGCGCGCGCAGAGCTGTGTGACTCGGGGAAGTCCCTTTCCCTCTCTGGGCCTCTCAGTCCCCTAACCTGGGGACTGAGCACTGAAGAGTGAGGCCCTGGACACCACGCCGAGCATGCTCCAGCTCCCACAGTCCCGTCTCTTCTTGAACCCTTGCAAGGCCCCTGCCGCCCGGTCCTCCCTGTTTGACAGATGAGGACACTGAGGCTCACAGAGGGAAGAAGTCACTGCCCTAAGGTTATGCAAAGGCTGAGTTGCAGAGATGGGGTAAAGGCCTGCCCTTGGCATGGAGCTCTGGGCAGGGCTGAAAAAAAAAGAGGGCAGGGAGTCTGCTGGCCTCAGATTCCCCTCCAGGCAGAAGATGATTTGAACATATTACTCTTGTTTCCTTTTTGGGGGGCTTATCCAGCATCTCCCTGTAGGCCCATGTCACTCCCAGAGCTCTTGGAATCCTGCCTGTTCACAGACAGAAAGGAAGGGAAGGGGAACTTGCGGGGGGGGGGGGGTGTCACAACACCCCCTTTCGATGCACAGAGGGAATAATCAAGTGCATGCACCTTGGAAAATGCACCTCACCCCTCCAACCTTCTTCTCATCCTCGGTCCCAGGGCTCACAAAGCTTCTTCATTCCTACTTTATCAATGTGCCCTGCACATGTATGAGCAGAGTTCTGCTTTAGGGAAAAGAAAAAAAAATTAGCTCTATTTTGTTCTGCGTCTCAGCATCTGTTTTCCCCCAAGAGCCACGGAAATTTCATCTCTGATAAACAACAGTCAGCCACCAGAAAAATGAAGGTGTCTGTTGTCTGCTGGAGAGAGGGGTGAGGCTTAAGAAGAGACACTCAAAGGATAAGTGGATGTCTTGAGGGGTGGTGAATGAAGGCTGATACGTGGTGGGTGTCATCCTTGTGGGGTTACAGACCTCCTCATCCCAGAGCCCGGTGAGGGAGGTGTTGGCATTGCCACTAGACATATATCCTTCTCTGATTTATATTATTGTTGAATCCCACATCTTTGGGGAGGTGATTGAAAATCTTTTTATTGAGGTACAACTTATATCCAGTCAAATTAAACAATCAATAAATTTTTACAAATGTACAGAACCATGGACCCATCACCAAGGTCAAGGTATAGACCATTTTCATCAATCCAGAAAGTTTCTTACACCCCCTCCTAATTGGTAGCCACCAAAGGTAACCCAGTGCTCTGATGTCTGTCATCAAAGATTCGTTTGTCTTCCCTTGAACGTCATATAAATGAAATCATGCAGTGTTTTTTCCCACTGCAAGTCTTGTCCGTGAGATTTACCCCTGTCGTTGCATATGTCAGCAGTTCATTTCTTTCCTTCCGGTTTCATCCACTTTCCAGTTGAAGGACATGCTCTTATTTCTCCTGCTTGGGGCCATAATGAGCAGAGTTGCTAGGAAGGTTCCTGTTTAGGAGTAAAAGTGAGGGGCAACCTCCAAGCCAGTGGGGGTGCTCATAGTGAACTGGATGGTGGCAGGTGGAGCCTTCTAGACTCCACCTCCTGAGTGGGGGCTGACAGGAAATAGGCGCAGAGCTGAGGCTTTTGGTAATAAACTGTTGGACTTTTAGTAGTTAAAACCACTGGGCTTTTGGACAGTTAAGCTGTTGGGATTTCTGACAGTTAAGCCATGGTGAGAAAGGTTCTCTGTGGAGAAGCCACCAGCTTGCCACATGTGGCTTTGGTTTGGACCTTGGTTTCTGCTCAGTGGATGCTCTCTGCAGAGAGACAGCATCTGATGACATGCCAGCCTATAAATTCTCTCTCTCTCTCTCTCTGTGTGTGTGTGTGTATGTGTAAATAAATCCTGTTACTGCTGTTCCACACCCAGTGTCTGCTTTTGGGTCATGTCCTGTATTCATAAGTGAGCTGGTGAGGACCCACTGATGGGTCAGCTGCTTCTCCTGGGTTTCTCTTGTAAAATCTTGTGGTAGATAAAAGCACTCATTTCCCTTAGCTAAGTGCCTGAGAATGGAATTCAGGGTCAGAGAGTGGGTAGATGTCCATTTTCAGTAGACAATGCTGGTTCCACAGTCTGGAGCTAACTTTGGAAATGCCTTCCTTCTCTGGATCAGCTTTCTTTCCAGAAGATGCCTTTTGCAGACAAGGTTTTATTAGACTTGTTCACAAGGGAAAGTGCACCAAGAAGGAAAATTTCAGACTGGCTCCCAGAGTCCAGTTTCTCTCTCCACATTACACTGGTAACCAGAATTATGAGACAAGGAAGCCCAAGATTGCCTTACAACCCAGCCCAGAAGAGCATCATCAAATCTGGTGGTTTGGAGCCAGTGGGGCATGAGAGAAGATAGAGATGAGAGGGAGCTCCTGCTCCTTTTTACCTGGGCCCTGTTCTTTCTATGTTGGACCTTCTCACTTGCTGAATTGATGAGGCAGAACTCACCAACTGAGTGTGTGGTGGAGACATCGCCTAAACTGAATTCATCAACATACCACCTTCATGATTTTTGGCCACGTTTACTTATTTTTCTTTGAATTGACTTATTTTTTTTTAAACTGAAAAGTGTTTATTTAAGGGCCTCCCCGGTGGTGCAGCGGGTTGAACGCAGTGCTCTGAAGCTGTCCGCAGCCTCTGCAGCACCAGTTCGATTCCCGGCTGGCCAGGGAGATTCCCACATGGCGCGGCAGACCTCTCCTGTCTTGCCCACTGCTCCCCTCAGCAGTGTATTTCAGTCAGTCTGCCTGTTCTGCTCCCTGCTCTGTCTCTGGTGAATCCTCTCACCCTCCCACGTCTCTGGCCTGGGGAGTGCTAGTATAAATAAATAAATCTTTTTTAAAAAAGTGTTTTATTTAAGAAGACCACTGATCTGCAAATGTAAAATCAGTATAACTTTTCCTAAATAGAGGTTAATCACTATAAACACGATAAAAACACAACCAGGGCAACCAGTTCTAGTCTGACACTGTTGCCAGGCTGGCATTATGAGCCCGAGACCTCTTTTTGTCATGAAGGCAGACTGACAAGCATCAGGGAGGCATTGAAGATCTATTAGCACCAAAGAGAGACTTTCTTCTTGATACAATCAGAAAGATTGAGAGGTAATTAAAGAGGAATAAACTCACTTAGTGATCAATTTTGTTGCGGAAAGTGGGAATCTTCTCTCATGCAAGGGCTGGTCTTACAACTTGGGGAACATTAGAACACTGGTCTGGAGAACTTTGAGTGAGCTCTGTACCATTGAATTGATGACTTCCCCTCTCTGTACCTCAACTCCCTCTTTGGACAATGGGATCATCATAACATTTGTATCAGAGCCCCTGAGGCACTCATTAAATGACTCTGAGCTTGGCATTATCATGAATCTTGTGGCCTGCATGGGAATGAACACCTGGGACATTCCTGCATTGTGATTCTGTTAGGGCTTCTACTCCTAAGCAAAGTCAGCTGTTAGCTTCAGCAAAGTCCCCTGCCATTCTGGGGGAGTGTTTACCGCCCTTGGGATCCTGCCAAGGTTAAGCAGAGGACATGGTCCTGGTGAAATTCACACAATTTGTCATTTGCTTATAGGCACAGACATTATATCCCACCCACCAGAGGGAAAAGAGAATCTCCCCAATATACCTGCTATCAGAGATGTGTTAGGGCTGGGGGTTACCCTGTTAGAACTTCCTGGTTCAAACTCAGTTCTGCTGATTCCTCACTCTGTGTCTTGAATATAAAACATCCCTCTGGGACTCAATTTGCTCGTTTGTAGATAGAGATATTCATCTCCACCTGATCTGGTGGTATGGATGATCTGATGATACAATGAACACAATATAATAGTCAGATATTAATAGGCAAAAAAATGTTATGATAGTTATTCTCTCTTGAAGAAGTCATGGGGTTCTTTTGAATTCTCTGCAGAGCTGATTCTGCCTCTTGAGTTCATGATTACCCCAAATCTCAATCTCAGAAATCCTCCTCCACCCAACTTAAGTTCCAGATTTCTACTTCCCCATACCTCATACTGCCAAAATGCACAAACTTCAGTGGGAATCCTACAACAGCTCTAATGCAGATAAAACTTTTTTATGTTGAAAATGGCAAAAATACAATAATTAATTTGGGTTCACCGACATCAAGATCCACAGGATCTTGTTTCAGGTGTGGCTTGATCCAGGTTCAAAGACAAACCAACAAATCTTAGTTTCTCTGCATCTCCACCCTTCTCTGATCTTTGGATGTCCTCATAGTTGCAAGGTATCCCCAGGAACGCCAGCTCACTCTTCCTAGATGTCCATTCTGTAAGAAACTAGAACTGCTGTCACCCAGACAGTCTCATTGGTCTGTTTAGATGATCCACATAACCAACCACTGTGGTGGGAGTGGGAGATGGGTTGTGCTCAGGCCAATCAGGACCCATTTTTGGAGCTGAATGTGGGGTCAGCCCTACTCAAACCATACCGAGGCGGGAAATGTGGACTCTTTAGCGTACTGATGCTGGCAGAAGGGAGTGAGGCCTACAAGGATACTGGAGCAGCAATCAGCTAATGTCTTGACATCTTTCTCAAAGAAATGACAGATTTTCCAGTAGAAACCTAGCCATGCAACAATATGAAAGGAGTACCTCCATGCCAACCCTCCCAACCCCCCATTCATTCCAGAAGCTGAATTGCCTGAAAATAACAAGGTTGGAGTTGGAGCGATGAATGCCGCAAGATTGACTCAATACTAATTTTGCCTGGGAGCCGGAGCTATTTCAGGCTCCCACTGAGCCCTGGTTTAGCTTAGCTGGTTAGAGAGCAGGACTCACAAAGTCAGGGGTATAAAAAAGGGACAGAAATGTGGGCCTGGAGGCAGATGAAACTTCACTGGAGCTCCCAAGTAAATCACTCACCCTCCTGGGTCACTATCCCCATGTCTCCTGGCCCCCCTAGGTCCCCCTACCTGTGTCCCAGGTGAAACCTGACTTCTCACCTCAAGATTGGGTGGGATTCTCTCCCCTGTGCTTCTGTGGCCTAAGGCTCCATCCGGGATTCAAGTCCCAGTTCCCCCTCCCCCCTGACCCCCACTCTGGATAAATGACTTGGGGTAAGTTTATCAACCTCCCTGTGCCTCAGTTTTCTCATCTATCATAGTGGTAATGGGAGTAGAACCTATCTTGCCTTGGTTGGGTAACTTTTGTAAGCCTTTAACACAGGGTTTGGCTTAGTAAATGTTACTTTAAAAGAATGGTGAGTCTGAAATGCAGATAAACCATCTAGCCGGTGAAGTCCAGCTTCCAATCTCTTACTGCGGAGTATCACAAGACATACGAAGCTGGCGTTGTGTGTGATTCTCTCCTTCATCTCATTACCTAGCACACTGGCTGGCAGAGAGCAGATGATCAATAAAACTATAAAACTTGTTGAAATAAATGCCCCAGTCCAGCATGTTCTCAGGAATTCCCCCAACTCTATTGAGAGCCCAGAAATGCACAGCTAAGTCCTCTCCAGAAATGTCAATTTGCAGGACCAGTGTGTACTGGGATTGGGGGGATGTTTTGAGAGGTGCTCAGATTACCTCCCTTCTTTGAAAATTCCACTCTCTCTACTATCCACCCACCCAGAAACTTGAAGTTCAGGAACACCTGAGCATGCAGACATCCACACACATCCATGGTCACTGTGGTATCTCTGGCTGTAAAGAGTTAATTAGAATAACAGGGTGGAGGGGTTGGGGGGGTGGGTGAGGACTCTGGGCTGGAAGGTTTCGCAGGGTCAGGGATGGAGGAATGTAGTAATCACAGAGACCAGCTTTCTGGATGAGAGGAAGCACGGCTTTCGCTCTGCCCAGGCCTGGACGGGCGGTGACGCTATGTAAACTCGGTTGGCAGTCGTACTAACAATAAATAAAGCGCCCAACAAGGCCCCTGTGTTTGAGCAGCCCACGAAAGACCCGAGGGAGATTATTTCATTTGGTGTTTGGTGGCAGCCCTCATGGGTGGCCACGAAGCCAAGATGGGGGCTTTTCTCCTTGAGCCTTCTTGAACTGGGAAGGAGAAAATAAACTCCTTGGGTCCTGTGGTGGGTGACTTGTTTTTCTCTTCCTGGAGGCAAGCTCTAAGATGTAGGCTGGCACTGTTCTTTGGCCAAAGAAAATGTCCTGGGTGTAAGAGTGGAGTGTGTGTGTGCTCAAAAAAAGGACCATCTTTCAGCTTCACTGTTATTTGTACGTGTTATCGGTTGAATTTAACATAAGGTATTGCTTAACTATATTAAAAAACTTGGCAAGGGAGGCTGGCAACTCTGTGCCGGGCACTGTGCTTGGCCCCCCGAGCACACATGGAGGGGCAGAAGATGGTGACAATGGTTGTGGTGGTGAAGATGGTGGTGGTTGTGATGATGGTGGGAATGATGGTGTGGTGATGACAGCAAACACATAGCTGAGCTGGCACTACATGACCCATAGTCTTCTAAATGCTTTAATTTAACTTGCTAGTTTATTTGTCACACAACCACCCTATGAGGAAGGGCCATTTATCATTGACTCTCTCATGTGTGGGTTGTATAATGCTGGGCAAGTTGTTCTATCTGTCTTGGTTTCCCTACCCATAAAATGGGTACAAAAATAGCACTTCTCTAACATACTCAGTAGTTGCCTTCACGTAAGTGTTCAAGAGTAAAAAGTGATTCTTATGGCTCATCGCTGGAGGCTCCTGTGAAGAGGGAAGTATTATAAGGACCCTGGTTTGGCAGAACTGTGGGCAGATTCTCCCAGCTAGGAATGGCTGAGCTGGAGTTCAAAGCCACACTTGGAGTCTCAGTCCCAAAGGCTTGTAGAAGCTCCTTTAGTCATCTCCAGCAGGGCTGGGGGTAGGGGAGATGTTTCTGATTTGTGAAGTCCCAGGCTAAGGCAGGGCTCAGAGCACCACATCAGAGAGATCAGCCCTCAAGCTAGCTGGGCTCCATCAGCCTCTGCAGGGTCCTAGGCTGGGGTGGCCTGGAGCCCCCCATGGTGATGGGGGAAGGCAGGAAGAAGCTGGAGCTCCTGGGCACAAGGAATAAGTCACTTGGTACCAAGTCTGCATGCCAGAGAGGCAAGGTGTTCAGATGCCTCACTTCTTACGTAAGGAGGCCACAGAGCAGTATTGATGGAGCTGCTTTGAGTCAGGAGATTCTAGATAGTTTTCTGATGTCTGCAAATCTGTCAGATCTCTCAGGCTATGCCATCCACTATGGTGACCACTAGCCACATGTGACTACCGAACCCTTGAAATGAGACTAGTTCAAATTAAAGGGTGCTGTCAGTGTAAAATACACGCTAGCTTTAAATCCTGATAGATAAAAGAATGTGAAATAGCTCATAAATAATAATGTTTAATATTCACTTCGTGTTGAAAGGACAATTATTTCCTATTAATTGCTACTGTTAAAACTAATTTCACCTGGTTTATTTCCCTTTTTTAAATGTGGCTACTCAAATCCTTTAAGCTGTGCCTCTGACTCTACTGTGTTTCTGTTTCTCTGCTGTTTACAATCAGCTGAGGTCATCTAGCAGCTTGCTGAGGAGGTTCAGCCCTGGAGTCAAACAGTCCTGATTCCAAATCCCCTGTGAGCCACCAAAAAGCAATGGACCTTAGGGCAATTCACTTCTCCTCCCTAGGCTCGGTTTCCTCACCTGTAAAATAAGGGTAGCAAGGGTAGCTGTCTAGAGGGTTGTTTTGTGGGTACATGAGAGATGGCATGCACAGTGAAGACAATGCCTGGCACCCCAACTGAGAGCTATTGTTGCTATTTATTGTTAGCTGACATCAACTGACCTAAGGGAGCCCCAACCACTCCAGCCCCCATAACTGCCTTATTATTCCTCCCTGCTGTTTGCAACAATTTCTGTTTCTCAAACAAAGCACATGACTCTCAGTAAGAATGCCTTTCTTTTCCCACCAAATTAAAAAGAAACTATCAGAGACACTGATTACTATGGAGCAGGAATTCTGCTGTTCTGGAGGAAGAATGAGCTCTAGCGATGAGTCAGTCCAATTCTAGTCCAAAAGCACAGAGTTGCACCATTGTTGAGGACAGTGTATGATTTCCAGGGTTTCAGATATCCTAAGACATCCCATCAACCCCTTATGAGTTAAGGGACCTTTATGAGTTTAGACTAGGAGAAGAAGAGGAGGAGGCCTGTGGTATCTTTCAATCTCTTCAAATTAGACACAAGGATCCGATGATCAGAGAGGTTAGGTAATCTGTCCAAGGTCACACAGCAAGTAGGTGGCGGGTGATCAGGTGAGCACAAAACCACTTGATATATTGTGTCATCAGACTTAATCATCACAATAACCTTGTCATTCATTATAAGATCTTCTAAAATAGTTTCCTTATTTGAAGTTGAGGAAGCAGGATCAGAGAGGTTAAGTCACTTGTTTACAATCACACAACGGCAGGTGGAAGAAGTAGAATTCAGTACACTCTCTACCAGACTGGACAGTGTTTCCCAAAAAAAATTCCCATCCATCAGAAGCCTCAGAAATGGACCTTATTTGGAAATAAGTATAACTAGTTAAGATGAGGTCATGCTGGAATCTAGTCCTTTGGTGTTCTTTAGAGAAAACAGAAGTGCAGAGACACACAAGGAATGCTCGTGAAGACAGAGGCAGAGACTGGGCGGAAGCATCCACGTGCCACAGAAAACCAGGGGCTGCTGCAACCCCCAGGATCAAGGGAGACCAGACCTGGAGCAGATTCTCCCTCACAGCCTCCAGAAGGAACCAATCCCATGGACACCTTGACTTTGGACTTCTGAACTCTGGCACCGGGAGAAGAGACATTTCTGCTGTTTGAAGTCACCCAGTTTGGGTAATTGCTGCCGCAGCCCTAGGCAGCAGACAAACCAGGCTGACACCAGGGCCTCCCTTTACTGTAAAAGCACAGCTCATCCTGGGAGCAGCGGTGGGCTGCGCCCTCCTCCCTCTGCCCCAGACCCTCCCACCAGCCCTTAGAAGCTTGAAGTGGCCCCACAGGCTCGGGGCTGCGGCTGTGGTTCAACTGTGCCATCCCGGCTGCTCCTGGCATTGTGAGCTCTTGCAAATTACTGTTTTCAGTTGAAAAGAGGCTCCAGAGAGCTCTTCAGCTGCTCAGCAGGAGACGTGGATGCTCTTGAATTAACACGAAGCAGCAGAACCTTCCATGGCTGATAGCCCGGAGGACACCCGCTCCCCCCCCCCCCCCCCCCCCCCCCCCGCACCCGCACCTTTATCCTGTCCCTCCTTTCACTTGGGAGGGAGGGACAGGGCTACCTCTTCTTGGCTGCACAAGGGCAGGCTCTGCGGAGGCCAGGTCAGAGTCGCCTGTGTTTGATCTGCCTGTTGAGAAAGGGGTCAGGGGATGCTGACTTGGACTCTGCAGTTTCCAGGGGGTCACAGCCTTCCTTTGAGGGCCCCACGCAGCCTCTAACCCAACCTGGCAGTCCATCATTGGCCAACATGCATGGGGGGGGGGTCTTTATTATGGTCCGATCTGAGGGCAGGAGGCCATTGAGGAAGAGCAAAGCAGCTGTGTGTGTGTGTGTGTGTGTGTGTGTGTGTGTGTGTGTGTTTTACAGACTGTCTGGGGTTCAAACACCCCTGCCTTGCTGGTAAGACAAAAAATTACCTCTGTCTCTGTTTCCACCTTATCTGGGGCATTCTCCCCAAAGCCTTTTTCACCTGTCGCCATCCAACCAAAATGTATTGCACGGGCCATGTTCTGGGCCGCCTCAGGAAGACAGTACTGCAAAGCGTTAGCCGCTTGAATCTTTATGAAAACTCTGTGCTTTATTTTTGCAATGTCCCCATGTTACAGATGGAAGAACTCAGGCCCTATCCCGTGCCCAGTTTCAGAGAGATGGAAGTGGTCAGGAGGGATTTGGGTGCCAGTTTTTCCTGCACCAAAGTCCCCACTCCTTATGGTGTGAATCTTGGTAGTTTCTCCGCTTTGCGAGCGCATCCCGTCCCCGGGTGCCCAGACCCGTGTGTCTGGAGCTGAAGTTACAGACCCACCAGAGCTGGGCAGTAAAGTGGCGAAACCTAGATTGTATTGAGGCTTATGTGGCAATAGAAAAAAGCGACATGAATATAGAAGGGGGTTCAGCTCTGAATGCAGCGTGGGCAAGTGGGAATTTATAACCACGAGCGGGGCGGGGTGAATGAATGGAAAATTACTGGGAGGAAACACGGGGGTGGGAGGGGGCGGATCCAGGCTCCTCTGTCCTAGCAGGAGTCTTGTTGAAGGCAGGCCGGGTGATCACAGCCCCCGGGGCCGGGGCCGTGGCCGTGGGGGTGGGGGGACGCGCAGGGGACCAAGAGCCCTATTAGATATCAGGCGTGATGAGAATTGGAGGGTGGGGGGTGGTTCTGGTCGCGCTGACTTAGCAGAATTCATGCTAAATTTGGACAACGCGGAGACACCTACTTGGAAAGGAGTTCAGGGTGAGGCCGAGTGGAGTTTGGGGAAGGAGAGACTCTTTGTCACTATTTATTCCCCATCTTGTCCTTAAAAAATTCTTAAGGCTGCAGCTGCCCTGAGTAGAGTATGTAATTAGACTGGGCCTGGCGACAGACGTTCTCAGCGCAATCCCGACTCCACCACCCGCGAGGTGTGTCTTGGTTTCCTCATCTATAAAATGGGGATCACGGCGGGCCTTGAGACCGGGGCTGGATAGGGTGATGTGGAACAGCCTGGCACATGGCACAGGTCCACGCACGCAACCAGAGTCTGATGGCTGGGCAGTGTCCTCCAAGACCGTGGGTAGCCAGTGACTGTCGGCCCTCGCTTCCGCACAGCCTCACGGAGCCTCTGGAACTGGAATGCACGGGCGCGTGGGGAGAGCCGGGATGCAGCTCTCTCCTCAGCTGGGTTGTGGAAGGCCCGCCCCCAAGAGGGATGGCTGAGCTGAATTGGGGTGCTAGTGGTCTTTAATGGGGGGTATCTCCCAGGAGACAGAGACATTGTGATTGTCACCACTGGTAGATGCTGGAAGGCACGCTTCAAACATCCCGCACCGCGTAAGACAGCGCCCCTGGACAGCCAGTCGTCTCCCCACCAATGTAGTAGAGCCAAGGCTGGGAGATGCTGGTTCCTGCATGAGCGAGCACTTCAGTCCCCGCTGCACAGAACCCCGGAGTTCCAGGGGGGCTGGGAGGGAGCACGCGCCGAGCAGTCCTCCAGTCTGCCTCTCCCATCAGCTGCTTCCAGCCCAATCATCAGCCCTCCCTGTGTTTAATAGAATCCAGGCCAGCTGAGGCAAATGTAAAAACAAAATCCTGTGCAAAAGTGTTTTTATGTAAACACAGCAGGGGGTGGCGGCTGCCTGCGGTGAAAGTACCCCGTGGCTGGTACTTCTCAGAGCAAAAATAAGCCCTCACGTGTGCTACTTGCACTTGGAGCAGAGCAGGCAGAGAGCAGGGTCATGTGGGAGCCCAGGTGCGCCAGGAGCCCAACCTGGCCTGTGCCATCTCTGCCCTCCAGGTGAGCATCCCCCGCCCTGTGAGAAGTGAGCAGGTGTGGATTGTCTTGGAGGTCTCTCTTCTTTCGGGGCTCAGCCGGCCTAGCAGGAAAAAAATCACAGTGGGTTTTAGCTTAAATTTTTTTGTTGTTATTGAGCATCATTATTCACAGTAAAATTCACCCATTGTAGTTTATAGTTCTGCAAGTTTTAACAAATGCGGTCGGCCATATAACCACCACTAGCATCAGGATATAAAGCAGCTCACTCTGAAAAATTCCTCCCCACTCCCCCGGCCACTCCCCTGGCCACCAGTGATCTGTTTGCATTTGGCCTTTTCCAGAATGTCATATCAATGGAATCATGGCGCCTTTTGAGTCTGGCTTCTTTTACTCGGGGTAACGCCTCTGAGATTCAGCAATGCTGTTGTCCGTAGTCATCCCTTCTGAAGTTGAGGCGTGCTCCCTTGGGGAGATTTACCAGTTTGTCCATTTGCCTTTGAAGAGCATTTCGGTGGTTTTGTTTGGGGCAATTGCCAATGAAGCCGCTGTGTACACGTGTGTCCATGTTTCCGCCCAAGCCTGGGCTCTCGTTCCTCTTGAGTAAATATCTAGGAGGGGGATTATTGCGCCCTAATGTAAGTGGATGTTTCTTTTTCTAAGAAACCCTCAGACTGCTTTCCACGATGGCTGTCTGCCCTTCGGCATCGCTCCCCCCAGGATGCGTGGCCCACTTGTCCTGCACACTCTCCAGCACTTGTATTGTTGGGTTAGATATTTGTGTCTCTGGAGAGTTTGCTGTGGTATCGCCTGTGGTCCAGTGAAAGCACGGGCTGTTGGGTTCCGCGGTTCCAGCACTGCTGATTCCCAGGAGCTGGCTGACGACAGGCGAAGTCGGTGCTCGAGTGCGTGACATCTGTAAGCAGCTACTAGCGCTCCATCCCAGTGCTGCCACTTCCCAGCCCCGTGACCTGGCATGCACATCTCCATTGCCCTGAGCCTCAGTTTCCCTGTAAGCGGGGAGAGCTGTTAGTGTGCACTGCTGCAATACTACAGGGTGCGTGTGTGTATAAGGCAGTGCATGTGTCATGTACCTGGCTGGGCAGGGTCACTCTGACTGCATTTACTGGGCACACACTGAGGACTATAAAAGCAGTAAGTACAGGTTACCTCCTGGCTCTGCCACCCACACCCTAGCTGTGGGACCTCAGGCAAGTTACTGAACCTCTCTGGAGACCCTGACTCCTCCTCTATGCAATGGACTCGTGTCTTGTACTTTCTTTCTTTCTTTTTTTTTTTTTTTTTACAAGCATCAAGTGAGCTTAAATATAAAGGGCTGGTTTCCTCTGTTCAATATTATTCGGCCACTTGTATGACTCGAGAACGTGTCAAACTGCTCTGCGTGATAGAAGCGAGACCCGTTTGCCGCAGAGGAGCGGGGTTGGCGGGGAGGGGGGGGGCAGCGTGAGGGAGCCTCTCTGTCTTGATCTGGGTGAGGTGACGTGAGTGAGTATGCAGGTGAGAGTCCATTGATCTGTGTCCTTAAGATGTGCGCTTTTTCGCTACACCGTATGCAAAGTCTCTCGCAAAAAAGACCTGAGATGCTCTAGTGGCTTAAACAGAGATTTATTGTCTCACAGGTCTGGAAATGAAATCTTAAAGGGAGGTATCGGCAGGTTTGTTCCTTCTGAGGGCCTGGGGAAGCATTTGCTCCTGGTCTCTGTCCTGGGCTGGTACAGGCGGTCTCCTTGTGTCTTGACAGCGCCTTCCCCGTCTGTGTGTCTGTCCAAATTTTTTCTTCTGATGCCAGCACCAGCCATATGGATAGAGTCCCCTGAAGCACAGAGAAAGCACTCTGAGTACAACCATGGGAGCCCTTATTAGTGCTCATGGCACCCACGCAGGGAGGTACTGTCCACTTCCCATGTGGAAACTGAGGCTCAGAAAGGCTCTTCCATATCCCTTGAGTCTCATGTGTCTAACTGGCAAGCCTGGGACTCAAATGGAGGTGTGCTTGTCCCCCGGGCTATGCTCCCTGCCACAGGGTCAGACCCCAGTTTCTCCAGGCCTCCTATAATGCGAGCAGCTCTAATCACTTAGATGTTGAAGTTTGATTCCTGGGCTCAGAGCAGCAGCCTCACCTGGAAGCCTGTCAGAAATGCACATTTTCAGACCCCACCCCAGAGCTGCTGAAGCAGGAACTCACGGGTGAGCCTCAGCACCTCCAGAGGATTCCCCGGCATGCTTTGCACCCTCCTGAGGACCACCTTGCGTAGTCTCACTGAATCAGATGGAAAGGTTGCGTTCGGTCCCACAGGAGACCTTCAGCGCCAGGCATCTTGGGGATGATGGCTTTCTCTGACTTGATGTCTTCCTTTCACTGATGCGGGACACCTCGGGGGCCAACCTGCTGAGTGAAGATACAGAAAAGGCTTCCTGTTGCCTGGTGGAGCTGGCCTTTGCACTTGGGATGCCTTCAGGAATGGTGTGCTCCAGACGCTTAACAGGGACTGGCTGGATGATGCAATGAGTCAACAGAGAGGGAGGAAAGACTCTATCTAAGTCAGGCACTCCCAGCCCTCAGAGCTCACGTTCCCTTTGGGGATCAAACTTCTATACAAGAGGCAGCAGTGTCCTTAACAGCCCTTGGGGTCACACAGTTCTGGATGTGTGAGCTGTGACTTTGAACACAATTGCCCTTGATGTGTCTGAGCCTCAGTTTCTCATCTGTATATTGGGGAGAATGGCAACCACCTTCCAAAGTCATGGTGAACATTAGGAATGGGATATATCAAGGTCTGGGAGTCCCACAAATGACACTGCCATTGGGAGTGCTTGAAACCAACATGGACCCTGAAAGTTTAAAAGTTAAAAAATAAGAGGTCATCACCCCGATGAGAGGCCACACCTTCCTAAGGGGTGTGTCTGCTGCACCTGGCATGCAACAGGTGTGCACCTGGCACCACGATGCTGAGTAAAGTAAAACATGCTGCACCCCCAGCCCGGGGGTGGGGGAGGACACGGGGTGCCTGCTGGTGGGAGCAGAGGTGTTTTGAGGTGAGGAAAGACATTTTCTCCAGAGATGGGGCATTTACGAAGTTTGGGCGGGATAAATGCTCACCGTGGGTAGGTTGCTTGGCTGCGGCCAGGACAAAGGGGCACAGCTCAGCTTGGCAGGTGGCTGGTTCTCAGCAAATATTTGTGAGATGAATGAATGAGTGAATGAATTGTAGGATGAGTGGGTGGGGCAGTAGGTAAGAGCTAGAAGAAAATGTAAGGTAGCTTTGGCCTTGCGCCTGACAGAGCAGTCTGGAGTCATGGAGAGGGAAACCCGCGTGCGCACACAAGGACCTGGAAAGGTGGGTGGGAAGGGAAGAGAGAGCCTAGGATTGAGTCTCTCCTGCGTGCTCTGCACTGGAGGAGAGGGGCTTTCACATGAGCCCCCTCTGACCCTCAGCCCCCCAGGACCCTCATTTGCAGGGCCTGTGCAGAATGAAAATGCCCCATGTTCAAGAATTATTAAGGATTTCAAGGTAGTGCCAGCAGAACCTTCAACCAGGATTGGGACAGGGACCACGCAGGTCGCCTCTGGGCGTCGAGGATCCTGTGCCCTCGGAGAGAAGCCTCCAAGCCGGCTCCCCTGCCTCCCTCTTCCCTGGAGACAGACCTCCCTCCCTCCCACTCCTTATTCCTGGATTTATTCCTGGGGGTGCGTGGGTGGAGGCGTCTTTGCGTGCAGAGTGTTCATCTAAATTTAAAGACGTCACGAAGGCAACGACCTATTAATGCTGGGGCCGGCGGCCTGGCTTTCAGAATCGCTGATGAGTTGAGGGATGAGATGCAGGGCTAAGTTCAGTCCTAGTCCCGCCCACCTGGACAGGGCTAGGAGGGGGGCGCTGTGCCTGCCAGCCCTGGGGTGGGTAATAATAGTGCAGCATGGACTGCAGAGCCAGATGCCCGTTGGGACCTTGAGGACTGGCATGTTTGTGCCCATTTTACACCTTGGGAAAATGGAGGTTCCCAACAGGAACAGAGGTCTCCCTGAAGTCTGGATATGAAGTGATAGCTGAACGGGTGACCTGAACACATTCTAGAACCCACATGCTTTCGTCTTTCTCTGGCCCCCTGCACTGACTCAAACGCAAAGAGAATAGCGGGTGTGGTGGGGTGAGACCCACAGACAGGCCTGGCCCTGAGCTAAGCATTTTACATGCATCACTTGTGCTAAATCTCTCAAGAACCCAAGCGTGGTCCCCACGCCCTCCCATTCCATAGATCACAGGGCTGTGACTTAGAAGGTGAGTGGCTCCCTCACCTTCTTTAACCCACAGCCAATTGTGGAAAAAGAAAATACAGTTAGGCAAAAAGAAAAAAAAATTGCCTGTAAAGCTCATGCAAGCGGTAACATCTGGATGTCTATTGGTGTGCTGTGCTTCCATCCAGCTGTTTCTCTCTGCTGAAAAGGCGCTTCTTTCCCCTGGTAGCTGACCCCTGGCATTCCGTAATTGCTGGGCCATTTAGAGATGACTTGAAATATATAATTCATGGGCGTGTCTTTCATCCTGGTCACTGGAAGGCGGTGAGGCATGGCTGTCTCCTGGGAGAGCAGCCACCTCGACACAACAGGAGATGGAATCTTAGGAGCTCAGAATTTCAGTGTCAGAGAACCCGCCAACACTGAAATAGAGCTGGTAAATTCTAGAAATTGGGAATCCTCATGTGCAACTCCACGGGAGAATCCTATAGTGCATTAAGGGAAAATCCAGAATAGAGCTCTAGAATCAGGCACTCCATCGCCATTCCATCTGGAGTCAGAATCTCCAGGAGCAGCCTTCTGGCCACGTTTCTGTTTCGTCACAAAGGCGAGGTCTAGAACAAAGCCTCGAGCTGTTCTTCAGTGTCTGGCTCTGTGTGTGGGGGGAGGCGGTGCTGGCACCCGCTGGGTGGAGGTCGGGGATGCTGTCAGGCATCCTGCAATGCATAGGGCAGCTTGCTGCCCTCCTGACCACGAAGAATGATCCAGTTCCAAAAGTCAGTGGTGCTGGGTTGTGAAACCCTGGTCTAGACTTTTGAAGACAAGTGCTCGTTTATTCTTTTCACAATCCCCATGGATAAGAAATGCTGTTGGGGCAGAATGAGAAGCTTGGGTTTCTGGCCATGCTGGCCACACTGTGTGTGTCTTGGGCGGCTGTGGCGGCTGCTGGTTCTCGTCTGCGAATAGGGCTGAAGGATCCCCGCGTGTGCTGGGTGGGGACGGACGAGGAGACGGGAGAGGGTGACGTGTTCACGCACGTGTCTCTATTGGCCTGAGCATGTGTGTGGTCAGTGCCACCTTTTACCAGGAATCCAGAAGGGGGCCCAAAGGAGACCCAAGGGGCCAAGGTGTCGGTCCGTTTATGGCAGCAGTTGCCCTGGGGGGAGGGGTCCATCTCTTTGGGCCATTGAAGGACACAGTGAAGGTTCCACACAGGCCTGGGGACCCCTATACCTTCTAGAAGGGCTTCATTCCTTTACCCCGTGGAGGGGTCTCGAGCAGGGTACCGGCTTGCTGAGCAGACTCCCTGGGGATCACCCCACCCTGCAGAGAAGAGGCTGGGAGGTCAGAGGTCAGAGGATGGCACTGTGCAGGAGGTGAAGGCCCACAGAAGTTATGGTGAAGTTCTGGAGCTGGGCAGGCCTAGATTTGGCCCTTGCTCTGCCACCTGCCACCTCGGCCTTCTAGCAAGTTGGCTGTTCTCTCAGCCTCAACTGCCTCACCTGTAGAGTGAGACTAAATCCACCTGGCCAGAGAGCGCCACTAGGAGGGTGATGACACCGTGTGCGGGGAAGGGCCGGCGCACAGCAGCGAGCAACAGATGGCAGTTCATCCCTTTCCTGCTTTCCCAGAGGGGCGCCAGGGCTTGTGGCCCCAGTCCAGGAACCTGAGTCTGGCTAGAACCCCTGGATGACCATGGGGAGTCCCTCTATCTCCCCCTTCAGGCCTCAGTTTCCCTGTCCGTCAATGAGGAACCTGGCCTGGGCATTATGAAGGGTCCTCCCTCAGCTCTGACGGGCTATGAGCCCACTTCATAGTCCTGCCTGTGCCCCTGCAGGGACTGGAAGCCCCTCCATGGCTCTGGCTGCTCCATGAGGGAAAAGAACTTGAATCTGTGTAGGGGGCACAGAGAACACACATGCCCACACACGTACACACGCAGACACACAAACACAGACACACAGACACACAAACACATGTGTACATGAAAACACATACACATACACAAACATACACACAAACACACACGCGCTGACGGGCTTGGGCCATCTGGGGGTGGGCTCCGTGGTTCTTGTTGGGGAAACTCCTGATGGAAAATCCCTCTGGGGACAGAGTGGCTAATGGGAGCTGTCACACACCTAAATGAGAGTTTAATCCTCCGCAGTCCCTGGGGAGCCGGCAAGGGGCGCTTTGCTTGCTGGGTTGGGAGGTGTTGGCTCCTGAGGAAAGAGCATCCTGTGCCCTGGGACCCCGGGCTGGGCCTGGCGGTGGACCCTGTGCCACTCTCAGCCTCTCTGAGCCCTGGTTCCCCCTTCGTGAAGTAGCAGGCTTGTGCTGGTTTCCAAGGCCCTTTGAACGCGACGATTCTCTGAGGTAACAGTAGGGATGACAATAGCAATAGCTAAAGCTTCCTGAAGCCGGCTTGGGCCCAGTTCCCTGGCTTGGGCCCAGTTCCCTGCAGGCATTTCACGGGGCGGTTAGCTGGAGGGTCCCTGGACCTCGGTTTCCCCTTTAAAGGGGAATTTTTGCTGGGTCAAGGATCCCCAGGTCCATGCTGGCTCTTTGTCCCTGGCCCTGGGAAGGAGCAGGGAGGCCAGAGGATGGTCTTAAGCTCTGGGATGGTCAAGGACCCTCCTCAAGGACCTAAGCCCTCTCCCTGCAATCTCCGGCAGCCTCCACTGCGGATAAAGATCCAGGGGGGCAAACTCGGTATTTAAGATTCTGGGTGCCAGGGTCATGGTCTTCTCCCTCCTGCTCTCCCTCCTCCTTTTTCTTCCTTCTTCTCTTCCCCTCTGCTCCTCCCCCACCATCTCTTCCTCATCCTCCTTCTTCATGATTTTTGAAGTACATAAAAGCCATTCTTAGTTCTCGAACCTACAAAAACAGGCCAGTACAGGTGATATAGTCTGGCCACCCCCTGAAGGGGATGACCTCACCTCATCCAAGTGTCCTGCAGAATTGAGTCTGCTCTTCCAGCCAGATTTTGCCCCTGAACCATACCCAGAAAGAAATTCTAGAGCTTCCACCGGCCCCTGCTGTGGATCCAGACCGCAGCCTGTTCTCAGCTCCACCAACTGACAAATACTTCTAGATCCTAGCTCAGCCTCCCGAGAGCCACTGACACCTGGCTGCTGGGACTGGCAGAGTCGTTAGGGCTTCCTCCTCCATCCCCCTTGGACACGAAGGTCACACTAGAGTGCAGACATGGCCCTGAGCAGAATACACAGGGCGCTGCAGGCTGGGGTCCACTGTGCCCAGCCCCACTCTGTGCACACTGACCCTGACCTGTTCCAGCTCCTTCCCCAGCTCCCTAGCGCTGAGCCACCTCTGCCTGGGGCACCCTGGCTCCGGATCTCCCCAGACTTCAGGGCTCAGCTTCTTCCTGGTGCCCCTTCTGGGGTCACCCAGCCCAGAGCAGCTGTGGCTCCATCTCTCTATCACTAGGTGATGCAAATGGACCTACAGTGAGAAATGCACTCTACATTGGGACCAGCGCGCGCGCGCGCACACACACACACTCACACGTAAACAAAAGGTTCACAGAGTAATGCTTCCCCACAGCGGGTGAGTCCGAGTCTGCAATGGTCCGTTCCATTCCCTCCATCCCACCCCATCCTTTCGTCTCCCTCCCTCCTGCCGCCCCTCTCTGCCACCCCCTGCGGGTCTGCCCTGTGGGTAAACATTCTGCCCAGAACCAGCAGAGCCGTCCATTATCTCCCCAGACAATTAGCAGCCTATTAAGGAATTCTATGCAAATGTGCACTAATTGACCCTCAACATGGCAGCTCCCAGAGGAAAGCGATGACTCCAGATGGTTTAATGATAGGGATTTGGGGGCTTTCTTTAGACATCCCTCTTGGGGAGGAAAATGATCGGGGCTCAGTGGGGGCTGCCAGCTGCCTGCCAGTAGATTGGGTGACCGGTGCCTTGGGTCCCTTTCATCAAGCCACCAGAGAAGGGGATCTGTCATTTCACTTGCCCTCCTGCCCACCCCTCCCCTCTCCCCCCCACCTTCCTGCAACCCAGCCCCTTCCCCCTGCCCGAGTTCGTGTGGGTCACTGAAATCTACTCCCTGCCTTTTGAAGTATAGGGTTGCCTCCCCGTTTCTGAAACAGACTGCTTTTTAGAGCAGTTTTAGGTTCCCAACAAAAAGTACAGAGATTTCCCATATTCTTCCTTGCCCCGCCACAATCACAGCCTCCTGGTCTACCCTCCTCCCCGTTAGACAGGGATATTTATCACAATGGATGATCTGCATGACACAGGGTGATCACCCGAAGCCATAGCTTCCAGAAGCCATAGTTTCCATTAGGCTCCCTCGCATCTTTTTTTTTTTTTTTAAGATTGATTTATTTATGCATACAAGAGCTGGGGTAAAGGCCAGAGATGGGGGGGCAGGGGTGTGAGAGGATTCACCAGAGACAGTGGGGAACAGAACAGGCAGAGTGACTGAAATATAATGCTGAGGGGAGCAGCGGGCGAGGCAGGAGAGGTCTGCCTCGCCATGTGGGTCTCTCCCTGGCCGCCCAGGGATCAAACTTGTGCTGCAGAGGCTGCGATTGCTTCATAGCGCAGTGCTTAACCCCTTGCACCACCAGGGAGGCCCTCCCTCTCATCTTGTACTTGCTGTGAGTCTGGATGGAAGGACCACAGCTCTGTCCACTCCTGCAATACACAGAGCGGCCTTGCTGCTCTGGGCTTTGCTTCCTCAGCCCTCCCCTGACCCCAAGGCTGCCTGCCCTTGAGCCTTAGCAAGCCCTGGCAATGCTGAGGACCTGCCCTCTGGAAGCCAGGAGCCACCGCCCCTCTCCCCCAAGCTCCTCTCCCCCAAGCTCTCCACACCTGTCCTTCCCAAAAGGCTCTGGTCATGGGTTCCTTTCCTGCTGGCTGTCTCCTGGGGGCTACTGCCCCAGGCCTCCATACAGATGGAGCAACTCAGAAGCTGTAGCCTGGTGCCTTAGTCTTGCCCAAGGGAATAGCAGCCTCATGGACAATCAAAAACCTGACTCACACGGCACAGCAGACATCTCCTGTCGTGCCTACTGCTCCCCTCAGCAGTGTATTTTAGTAGATCCACCTGTTCTGCTCCGTACTCTGTCTCTGCTGAGTCCTCTCACCCCTACCCACACCCCTGACCTATACCACAGTTCTTCTATGCAAATAAAAAACTAAAACAGTCTTTTTCCTGGTCCCTTATTTAGATTTTCTAGATTCCTGCTATGAGTGAGACCATCCGGCATTTTTCTTTTTCTTCTGGCTTATTTTGCTGAGCATGATCCCTTCCAGCGCCATCCATGTTGCTGCAAACTGCATGTGTTTATCTTTTTTGATTGCCGAGTAATATTCCATGGTGTATATGTACCACATCTTCTTGATCCAGTCATCTATTTTTGGGCATTTGGGTTGTTTCCATAGCTTAGCTATTGTAATAGTGCTGCTATAAACATGGGCACAACAAGCAACTATAAACCAGAGACACACTACCTGGGGAGAAGAGGAAGTAGGACCAAAACAAGGGTGGGTGGGAATTGTACGGGGACTATAACCAAGGTGAAAATGCATACATTGTGCAAACATGAAAAATGATGTGAGAAATATATAAAATTTAAAAAAAAAATCACCAAAAAAACCCCAAACAAACAAACCCTAAAATAAACTCTTAAAATAAAAAAACCCGAAGTCTCCCAAGACGGAGAGGACCCCCAGCTTGGGAGGCCTCAGCTCCTCCCTTGGGCTGCTGCTTGCGGGTGGAACTGTGAGCTTGTGCCCACTCCCTTCTGGCTGTCTCCTGCTCTCAGAACCCCTCAAGGGTGAGACCGGCCTCCTCACGTTTAGCCTTTGTTCAGAAAACCAGAGCGTGTGATCTTGTTTGTTTTGGCACAACGAGGCATGACCGGGAGCACCAGCTGCTTTCAGATGACAGCGCACCTTGATGGGGAAGCCCGGACCCCAGGCTGCTGCTCCTGCCTTTACACCCATCCAGCCCAAGAGGAGTGTCAGACCCGCCCAGGCCCAGTGCCCCTGCGCGCTCACGGCCGCGGCTGGCGCTGGGGACCTTGGCTTAAACACTTGACAAAGTAGCTCTCCCTACGAGGGAAAGACGCTTCCCCAAAGAATAATCTTATGTCTTTCTCCTGTCCATCAATAAGTCGTTTTGGAAATAGATGAAAAGAACAGGTTCTTAGTTAGAGGAGCTTCGTGGCTGTTGGCAGTGTTTAAATAATAGCCCTTCTAGAAGCCAAAGCTTTCTGTCTTTTTCAGGGAAATAATATTGATGAATGAAAAGAGTTCCATTTTTGGAGGTCATCTCTGAAGGTCACAGCTCTGGCCTGCTGCTGCCCTGCATGTTCGTGTATTCCGTCTGATGCATCCCTGGGCTGCTGTCGCAGAATCGTTGTTGTCTTAGGAGAAATAATTTCCTTAATGAATAAAAAAAAGCACAAAGCTCTGAGCCAGATTACCTGGATTCAAACTCTGTTCCACCTCTTTGTGGCTGTGTGACCTTGTGCAGGTAACGTAACCTGTCTGATCCTCAGTTTTCTCATCTGTAAAATGGGCTAACTATACGCGCCATTGCACATACGATTGGTGTAAGAATTAGACAAGAGGAACAAGGTCTGACACATCATATCGGACATGCATACTTAGGGTGCCAGGCATGGGAAACACAGTAGGTACCCTCCCAGCATGGTGGAATTGACCATCCTTCCCTGGCCGTCCTCCCTGCCCGCCGTGGCCGGCCTGATTCCAGAACAAGTGAAGATGGCCATAAAGTTTGCCCATGGAACAAGAGGCACTGGAGTCGTAATCCAGGGAAACAAAATTTTGATATTTATTTATAATGGGCACCATATGCTCCCTCTGATTTTTTTATTTAATTACATCATGGCAGATGGCTGGGTGTTAAAGGCCATTAAGCTAATGGCACTTTGCCTTCTCATTTATTTTCTTGAGTTTTGGGAAAGATGAATGAACATGGATACTGCTGGTAGCTGTGAGCGCCGGGTGGTGGTGGCCGAGTCCCCTGCCCTGGGAGGGGAAGGGAGGGAAGCAAGCATTGGGGCTCTGGGGACTCTTCCTGGCTGGTGAAGGTGGTGGGGGTGCTTGTCTGTGGAGTGGGGGTGCTATGATTGGGAGCCTGGGACACATTATGAGCATAATCCTGGAGTCACCCCTTTTGGGGGATTTGACCCAGCAGCTACATCCGTATGCACAAAAGTGCCCCCTGCAGCATTGCATGGAGGGCCTGAAGCTGGAGGCACACGCTTCACGGACACCAGGGTCATTTCACCACAGGAGGACCGGGGTGGGGAGTTGTGGTCCAATCACCATGTGGGGGTCCAAAATTCTTCCTTAGGTTAATAAAATTTGGGATTTCGAGGATTGGCATTTGGGGTGCTATTTCTCAGGCTATTGCCTTACCTCTTTCACTTGCCTAATGGCTGGTTCAGAAACAAGGAGGATGAGAAGGAACATTGGTTAAAGGGGTGCGGGCATCCACCTACCCGGAGAAGAAATGTTTGAGACTTCTTGTCTTCCTGGCCTCCAAGATCCGCCAGTGCCCTTCCGTTGAGGCTGGGATTCAACTTGCAACAGTGTAAGCCCCACAGAAAGGCGAGGTTCTAGGCTCCCTGCCCCTCCCAAGGAAGGGGGGAGCAGCCGGGAGAGGATTTACCAGGAAGACCAGGACCAGGAGGCGTGTGGAGCAGAGAGACAAGCGGAGAAGCTGCACTTGCTTTCTTGGGCTTGGTCTTGTACCAGGGACTTGGGGGACACGGAAGGAGACACTTGAAAGAGACAGAGACGGGGCGAGAGCCCCGGGAGAGGCTGACAATGGCAGCTTTTGTCCGACTTGGATTTTGATTTTGCTCTTTTCCTCCCAGGCTTGCCTGGCCCTTCTGCCCCTTTCCTGGGGGCCCACCAGGAGGAGCCTTAGGCTTGGGACAAGCTTTTGGGCCTCCGTGGCCCTGCTGTGGGCCACCCCTGTTTGGCTGGGATTTACCCGCGAGGGAAGGGGAACGTTGGGTGCTTAATTAGAAACTATTTTTAACTCTCTTCTTTCTCTTTATTGCACACTAATTGTGTTAACGTCCTCGTCTCTTGAAGGCTTACACACCAAGAGTATGTTTAGTCTTGATGCGGCGGATGGCAGAACCCACTTAGAGCAGGCAGGTTTGGGGGTCTGGGGGTGCCCCTCATTCTGCCTGCTACCAAACTGAGAGATAGCAGTAAGAGAGGGTCTGGCTGTCTGGGTGTCAACTCGGGGTGCACCGTTGCGTCACGACCCTGAGACTTGGGCAGCTCACGCTCCGCTCCTCGCCAGCCGCCGGCTCCGGCAAGTCGCTTAATAGCCCCTGTGAGCCTCAGAGTCCTCCTCTGTGAAAGGGGCATCCTCATCCTTATGCTTTCTTGGGGTTGAGTGGCCCTCAGGTGCCTTCTGGGAGGCTGGCGCGTTTAGCCCAGCATTACTCGTACAGGGCAGGAAGCTGGAAATACCTCCCGTGTTTAGTGATAAAGCAACGGTTGAGCAAGCCGTGGTCTCGTTGTCGTCGAGATCATCACGAAGTTGAGAAGGTGAGGAGCACATGAGGGGGGAAGAGGGAGAGGGGAAGGAGAAGCCAACGAAGGGAGTGCTGGGGGCTGGGGGCTGAGGGGCTCCCATGTAAGTGCAGCCTCAGACTAGCCTGTGGAGGGAGCTGGGGCATTTCTACACGGGCCCCTGTCAAGGGCGCTTGATGGGGCCCTGCGGGGCACACACCACGCTGGTGACGCACAAAATGAAGAAGACTGACAACAGAGTGTTGACGTGGTTTCGGGAACACCCAGAAAGCTTACCTGTTCCCGGAGGGGGTGGCCCCCACAGCCTTGTTGGAAAACAAACCAGCATTTCTCGGGGAGTCGTGGGGGCTCACATAGAGCAGCCAGGAATTTCATTCCCAGGAGCGCATGTGCCCGCCCTGCACCATCAATTCCTGGTCACACGTGTCAGGGGACAGGCATGGCGATGTCTGCAGCATATATGGGAGGGGTTTCATTTGCCCCCAGCGACACGAGCTGAGAAGGAAAGTGGGGTCCTTCCACCAGAAAAAGGGGTGCTGGGCAAACAAACCCAAAATATGTCCTATGAATTTTTATAAGAGTTCATAACCCCCGTGTTAGTGCGTCCATCCACCCTAGGCTGAAAGAACTGTTATTCCCTGTGCTGGAGTTGGGAAATGAAGTGCAAAGAGGTTGGGCCCCACCTCAGAGGCTTCCCACGGGCGGCCATGGCACAGTGGAAACGAGGCGCTTGGTGTTCCCTGGCACGTGGCACAAGCTCCGTGAAAGTGGAGATTTCGGATCTTTTTTATTATTAAGCCAAGACATTTGATCTGGGTTCCCAGTTTCTTGGAAGCTCGCAGATGGCGGTCTCCGACCCATAACTTTGAAGAAGAAGCACCTCAAACCCTAGTTTCTCTGTAGCTCTTTCCTGGCCAACTTGGATGCTTAGGGAGTCAGCGGGTCTGGTCTTGAGGGGCAGCCCCTGCTCGACTCAGGGGCTCCAGCCAGACCCACCTGCCCCAGGGGTTCCAGAGGGAAGCCCCGCCAGGCCCAGGGGAGGTGGCAGAGAGGGGGAGAGGCCCCACCTTTGTTTTTTCCTCCCAAGGCCAGCTTGCCTTGCCCGCCCTGTTCTTGGCAGCACTTCACCAGAGGTTCATTCTGGTACTAAAAATAGGCTGTGTTTAGACACCCTGAGGCTCCAGCTGGAAACATGAACAGCGGTAAGGCCTGCTTACCCCTGCACAAAGGCCTGCTCACCCCGGGGGGAGGCTGTGAAGGCACATCCGCCATGTTCAACAGGCAGGGAAACTGAGGCTTAAGAGGACCCTCATGTGAACAAAGAGGGATGAAGCCTTGAGAGTCAGCTCCCAGCGAGGATCCACTCAGTCCCCCCCAGCCCCCGAAGGAGAATCGGGGTGAAGAGAGAAAAGAGCAGTGAAGACCTGCCTGCTGGTCATGCCCCTTAAGCAACAAAAGAGGGGGTGTTAGTGCTGTGTGGTTTCCAGTATGGAATGAGCAAATGGAGCCAGGAGTGAAGGGCCATGTCCCCCACCCAGTTCAGGGTTGTCCATATACAAGCTGTGAATTGGGGCGGGGGGGGAGCCTAGAAACATCGCATCTGCCCCCCCGGTTGCCAGGAGGGAGGAGTTTGTGAAAATACGCTTGCAAAACCTTTCAACACAGTGCCTGGCAGATGGTAAGCGCTCACCCAATGGTAGTTGGCTTCATTTCTCCATTCCCTTTGGGGTAGAATATCTGTCTGGGGTGGGGAAGGAAGAATGATAGACAGGCATGAAGGGCAGACATGGGGATCCCTTGGGGAGGTGGACCCTGAACAGCAGGATCACCCAGAGCAGAGGTGCTATCTCCACAGCCCCTGAGTGAGGCTCCCCCAGGCTGGCGGGGTGTTTTGGCAGATGCACAGAGCAGGGAGGCCGGTCTCCTCCACTCTTTTCACTCCTCTTCCCTGTGTGTCTTGGGGACATCTGTGCCACAGATGCTGGGGCTAACACGGAGGGGGAGCAGATGTGGCCCCCTCCGCACAGGGCTCAGAGGTCAGCGTGTCCCCCCACAAGGTGAGCCCCCTTCACCACCCCCTAGCATAGCAGGATGGTGTAGAAGGTTCAAGTCAGAAGGAGCCCCCACTCTTCAGCCCTTCCCAGGGAGCCCCCTTTTCTCCCCACATCACCAAGGCCTCTGTATCTTTCTGCTCCCTGCCAGTTTTTAATGAGCTCATTATCCTCTTAAAACCCATTTGGCACCCACTTAGAGAAAAGATGTGTTGAAATATAAAAGAACGAGAAGGGAACAACAATAAAGGACTAGACCTAGAAATATCCTCAGAGAGATGGGAAGCCACAGGGAACACAATGCTGAGATCGCTGCCGCCTCCACGGCAGCGAACGTGCTCCTGAGGCAAGCGGCTTTGAAGGCTGTTTGCCTGGGCCACAAGGGCGGCAGGCGGGGGGCAGGGTTCTTGAGATCTACCGTGTGCCAGGTACTCTTCCTACAGTTTTTACTCCTAACCTCCTAGCAGTATAGCTTTTGGGGAGTCACAGAGAATTGTCCACTTTATAGGTAAGGGGCCACCCTGGTGAGAGATAGGGTCTTGCCGTCACGTGGCTGGTGTTGGGGGCACAGGACCTGGACCCAGTGTCCGTGGTCTTGCCTGCACACCTCTGGAAGGGCTGGTGGCCCCCTGGGCATCTCATGAGGGTCACTGGTCTTTTCTCATACTCACCCAGCTGCAGAAACATCTGGTCTGTGTGTGATCTGCAGAGAATTCTATGGATTCCCTGGGGCACAGCCCTTGCCCAGGGGTTTTCAAGCTCATAGGGGTGTCAGTGTGGCCGAGAACCTTCAGTGGGTCCCCACACACTTTTTAGGAACACAGTCCAGACTCCTGAGCTTGGTAGTCAAGGCTCCACACGGTCTGGGCCCCTGCCACCTGCCCTGCGCACCTCTGCTGCCTGCACCCCAGAGACCTGCGTCCCAGGGACCACCCCAAAGTGGTCTCAGTCCCTCATTTCCCTGGGCTCCCACATTCCAGGGCTTCTCACTCTGGGATCACAAGCCTCCTGACACGGCAAGCCAAAATCTGGGGGCTTATATGCAAAGGTCTTTTCTGGGCATCCATCTGCAGTTTCTTCAGATTCTCAAAGGACAGATGCGCAGTTTGCAACACAAACTGTGACTTCAGGTGGTCCCCATTCACATCCAGCTACCACTGAGCACTGTGTGGCTCTGGACAAGTGACTTCACATCTCTGAGCCTCATTCATCTCCTCTGTAAAATATACATCTTCCTCATTGAATAGTTATAAGAACTAAATCAGAGTATGTATATGTTTGGAGCAGTATCTGACACATAATAAGTGTTCATTAAGCATTAACTAATATTAATATTAATTGCTTTTTTATACCTCATGCATATTTCTACTACAGATTTTTATCACTGTCTAAGTCAGTGATTTAATATAGTGATGTTTAAGTTGCATTTTCCTCAGTGGGCTGGATTCTCTGAATGGAGGGACTCTGAAGTGTTTATTTCTGCATTCCTTACGCACAACATATGTTTTTAAATGGACAGAGGAATGGGTGGCCGAATGGTTAGGTGGAGAGTTGGATGAATGGGCTATTGCAGTTCAGTGAATGGACGGATGAATGGATGAGAGAGTAGATGTATGGTGGATGGTAGTGGATTGATGGATGGATAAAAAAATAGATGATGGATGGGTGGGTAGATGGTGATTTAATGGATGGATGAGGAAGTGGACTGATGGATAGATTAAAGAATGATGGATTGATGATGTGGCAGTTGATGGATGGATAACATGACCTCACAAGAGGATGACTTTTTGACTGTCGATTCCAAGGCACTTGTTGATTCCAAGTGCCTAGAACAATAACTGGCACATAGTAGGTGCTTAGCTCCTTAAGTGCTTAGCTCCTTAAGGAATGGAATGACATATGGAGGACTGGAGGACTCTACTTTGAACCCCAGTTGAACTCCCACGCTGCTGTCTGCGTTTGGAGGAACATCATCCATTGACCAGCAATTTGAATTCCATGCATCGACCAACTTGGCACGGGCCCCCTGCTGGTGGCAATGTGAATAGCATCAGCCAAAGATAATCCATTTTCTTATTTACATTTGGGTTTCTTCCTGGTTGATGATCTCAAATGTTTACTCGAAAAAGCAGTGGTTCTCAAACCACTGTGCTCATTACTACCATCTGAGGACTCCTTCTTAAACCTTTAGATTTCCCCTACAGTCAGACATTCTGCTTGGAGAGGTCAGGAATCTTGATACTTAAGCCGGCACCCCCGTGATTCTGAGTCAGGAGCTCTCAGGTCCTCCTGAGGAGGTGAGTCACTACTGGCCCCTGGGAAGCTGTGGAGATGGGCTGCTGCTTCAGGGGTGTCTCTGAATCCCCATACACTGTCCTGACTGCGCGCGCAAAGCGCATTTGAACCATCCTGGGTTCAAGTCTCAACTCCACCATCTACAACTGTGTGGGCCCAGTTTCCTCTTCTGTAAAATGGGGAAATAATTACCTCCCACAAGAAGATTGGGAAGATTAAATGAGGTAACATACATAGAGGGCTTGGCCCAAAGCTGGGCAGACCGTAGATGAGCAAGGCTGAGTGAACGAGTATGTGACTAAGGGGTCCTGCTTCCCTCCTGTAGGGTCAGGAAAGGACACAGTGCAGGTTTTCTATGATCCAGCAGACTGAGGAGTTAGAGTCCTCAGTGGCTTTTGCAGGTTTTTTATTGGGATTTAGCGGGTACTTGGCAGGCAGGGGCGCTGGGGGGCTGGCAGGCCTCCTAGCCCCCAGCAAGTCTTCACTCTGGGCTCTCCGACCTTCTCTCACATTCTCTCTGCTCTTCTGTTTGTTCTGCTGCTTCTCGGCTTCCCTTTCAGCTTCTGCTGGCGTCCCCGTGACGCTGCCCTTAAAAGCCCAGTCTCAGTCCAGGTGAATCCCATCTACCTAGGCCCACACCCTACTCCAGGTGCCCGCCATCAGGCATGCGTTCAGGACCGCAAGGATCCATCATCAATCCTGATGGCGGGAGGACAGAAAAGCCTGATACCTTTTCCCTTACCCTGCACCTCCTTTCCTCTTCAGACAGAGGAGAGAGGTGAGGATTTGAGCTCTCCTGCTGCATTGGGAGCCCAGAGAGGGAAGGGACGTTGTCTCTCTGGTCCACTGCTTTATTTTCAGCTCCTGGGATAGTGCCTGCTATGTGGCAGTTGCTCACTGAATATTTGTTGGGGTGGCAGGTGGGTGAGGAATGCACTGGAGCTGGTTAAGTGTCAGCCAGATCCAGCAGGCAGTTCAGCAAGAGCTGGAGAAGTATTTTTTGACACTTCATGATACAGTGTATGTTTGACAAATATTTAGGGCGTGTGGGCCTCAATAAGCTTGTCCACAAGTGAATACCCAATCAATTGAAGTTGCTTGACCCCCAGTTTGGTTTAAAGAAGAAGGAAGGCAGTGTTCTAGAAAACTCAGACCGGGCTTCTCTCCAGCACCACTGGGGGCTTCAGGCCGTTGGCTTCCCTTCCCTTCTGGGTGCTGCATCCCTCCCTTGGGAAGGTTCAAGAACCCTGTGAGCTCTGGTCTCTGTGAGGAGGCTTCTCATGCCTGTGTCCGCTGTTTTGCAGGTAACAGCCCCGGGGCCTAATGCTTGACTGGATGGAAGCCCCCCAGCCTCTGTTTCAACCAGGTGGACACGTGGAGATGGGTCTCCAGCTGAGGAAGAGACTAGAAATGGAAATTGTGCGGTTGGACAGGCTGAGGAGCTGAGAAGGGGCAAGAAGGGACGGTGGCTGCTGGCCATCCCGACTCCTCCAATGACTATTTTCAAAGCTCTGTGGGAACTCTCTGAGGCAAAGAGCAAGATGGAGCGTAATGGGACCATCTCCTGGGTGTCTCAAGCCTCAAAACTGCTCTCCTAGCCCAAAGAAGCTCACCTTGACCTTGGGAAGGCTGGTGAACCCCACTCTCCTTGCTCTTCACCTCACCCCAACCCTAACCAGGCCGACCTTCCCCTCCTGGACCTGGTCATCACCTTCACTGAGGGAATAAGCTGAACAGCCCCAGGGGCTCCCTTCCTAAGGGAAGTTTGGGAAACAAAGCCCCCCTTCACCTCCTCCCCGGACCGCCCCAGCGAGCCCCTGCGCGTCATTCCGGAATGATCCCGCTATGGCCAAGCTCTGGTTCAAATTCCAGCGGTACTTCCGCCGGAGACCCGTGCGTTTCTTTACCTTCCTGGTGCTCTACCTGACAGCCGGGAGCCTCGTCTTCCTGCACTCTGGCTTCGTGGGTCAGCCGGCCGTCTCTCAGGGCCAGGGGAACCCCGCTGCAGGGGCCCCGGCCGAGGGTGCGGAGCTGCCCTTCTTGGGTGACTTGCATCTGGGAAGAGGTTTCCGGGACACGGGTGACGCCTCCAACATTGCCCGCCGGTATGGACCCTGGTTCAAGGGCAAGGATGGGAACGAGAGGGCCAAGCTGGGAGACTACGGTGGAGCCTGGAGCCGAGCCCTCAAGGGGAGAGTCGTCAGGGAGAAGGAGGAGGAGCGAGGTAAGAGGGTTAGACGGGCTGCACGATGGTTGAGGGGAAAGGATGGAGGAGGATGAGAATATGACCAAGCTGTGGGCTCGCAGTGTGTGGTGGAACCAGGCACATATGGGCATGGCTGCAGACACAGCACCACGCAGCACCGCGCTTCCATTTGGCGGAGGAGAAAATGAAAACTCAGAGAGGTTAAGCAGCTTGCCCAAGGCCACACAGCTTGCAAACAGTCAGGCTTGGATTTGGACCCCACCCCTGTCAGAGTTGAAGGTCAGACCCTCCCCACAGCCTTTTCCAATCCTTGTTAAATACACATGAGAATAAAAATAGCTGGCATCTCTTGAGGACTCTTCACGTGTTGAATCACTCCCATACCCTATGTAGTAAGTGCTGCTATTCCCACTGTAAAGATGCCCGTGGCACCAAGTCCCCAAGGTTACGCAGCGCAGGACGGAGCTTCAGCGCCACCTCAGTCCTCTCAGTGCCCTGCTGGAGCCCTTGGTGGTGGTGCTTGGCAGACATCAGTGCCTTGGGCATATTTTATTGCATTTCCTTTGCCTTTTACAGTCAAAAGGAGCTTTTCTCTGGGAGTACATTACCTCATTTGATTTTCGCTGCTCTGTGAACCTGAGCAGGCAGTGTGACCCTGTGTCCAGGAAACGTGTGCAAACTGAGGCTTAAAGAAGTGACGACACTTGCCCAAGGCCACAGAGTTGGTGAGCGCTGGGGTTCGAATCACATCTGTCTGACCTGAACGCTTTTGGCTCTGCTGCTGCCTCCCAGTCTGTTGGCATCTGCCATCTGACCAACGTGCTGGGAAGGACACTGCAAACCTTGCAGCTGGTGAGAGTAAAACCAGTGGATATTTCAGGAATCAGGCAGATGGTTTGGGAAGATCCACCACTGGCCGGGGCAGAAGGAAACCTCCCGGGTCTCAGTGTCCCTGGCCATGCGTCACTCACCTGCTGTGATTTGTGGAAAGCCCCTTTTTCCACCATGAGGGAAATAGGATCGATGGAGGGACCTCACCCTGGGAGCACACCACCTGTTTCTGGCCCCGAAGCCATCCCAGAAACTCACCTTCCAACCCCCAGGAATTTCCCTGAATCTGCCCCTTCAAGAGCCCAGAGTGCATAGGGGGGAAAAGGAGAAGGTAGCAGGTGGAAGAGTAGATTAGGGACTTGATTCCCATCCCAGCTCCATCTCAACCAGTTGTGAGTTCCAGGAAACTGGCTTCACCTTCTCATGCCTCAATTTTGTCCTCTGTGAAACGGGAATTATCACTCCTCCCTTGAAGGCTTCTCTTGAGAGTTCAATGAGACAGTGGTCATGAAAATGCCCAGAACAATGCCTGGGACACGGTAGGTTCTTAGAGGTGATCAGGAAAATCTCACAGATCTACACAGGAAAGGATCCATCTGTAGTCACAGGTGAGGTGTGAGGTGCTACTTTGACGCTACTTTTGCCACAAGCTTGCACCTTGGGACATGCTCCCAATGGTGTGTAGGATAAATTCTAGGGTCCCTACCATGGCTCACCTCTCCAACCTCAACTTACAACCCCCCCTCCCCCATCTCCCTGGCTACTCCCTGCCCCGCTGTCTTTATTGCTGTTCATGGAGCACACCAGTCCTGCTCCAAACTTAAGATCTTCGCACAGGCAGCCCCTTCCATCTAGAATGCTGTTCCACCAGCTCTTTGCAGGGCTCACTTCCTCGGGGCACCCGTCAAACCTCGCCTTCCCATGGAGGCCTTACTGGACTATTCTAACTAAAATGGTCTTTGAATCTGGTGACAGTCACATCCCCCGGTTTTATTTTTGCCACAGCCCTTATCACCATCTGCAAGCATCTTGGTGATGTGTCTATCGCTTGTTTGTTGTCTGCCTCTGCTCTGCAACTGTCTGCTCCATGAAGGCGGCCATGTGGCGTCTCCTGTTTGCCTGCGTCCCATCAGCACCAGGGACAGCGCCGAGCACACAGCTGGCGTGTGGTACTGGCTTGTTGAATGTCTCCCCTCTGGGTGGACATTTGAATGAATAACACCCCTCAGCCTCCAAGGGTTAACTCTACTTGTCCTCCAGGTCTCTGCTTAGCTCATCTCCAAGAAATTGCCCTCACCTCCCTCCACACTTGATGCTACTCCTTGATACTCCCTGCCATGGCCCTTGCATGAATGGTGTTGCTGTTTGTCAAGGTTCTCTGATAGAGTATGAGCTCCTTGTGGCACATTTGATACAATGACAGCACCCCCCCCCCCCATTTGTGATAGGAATGAACTTCTATTCATTCCTCCTCAGGCTACCACTACTAGTCATTATTCCCTTTCCTTGGGCACCTGCTTCATGCCAGCCACTGCCTGTGGCTTTTCATATCTTATTTGAATGGAACAAGCCATGTCAAATGCTATCACATCTCCTACTTATAATTATAGGTCACTTAATAGTTGCTGTTATTAATAACTGTGGTAGTAATAGCTGATATCTATTGAATTATCTTTATGGGCTTAGAGTCTAAGTGCTTCATTGCTTTATTTAATTATCACAATAACTCACAAAATTAGAGACAGTTGCTATCCTATTTCACAGATGGGAAAAATTAAAACCCAAGGAATAGTCACTTACCCTAGGTAGCAAATGGAAAAATCAAGGTTTAAAACAAGGTCCATTTAATTGCATAGCTTACAGTGTCTCCTACACCACACTGACCCCCTGGCCCTGGAAATCTTATATATGTTATGACATATCACAGAAAAGGAAATAGAAGATAAAAAAAGATGCTCTGAGCCCACAGCTCTCAACAGGCAGCCTTAGGAATCAGGCGGCATTATTAAGAAAACACAAATCCAGCCTGTCCTTGATTAACTTATTCAGAGTTCAGCGAGGAAGGAAAACATATTAGATTAACGCTAATAAAAACGAGACGCTTCTCTGACCTGATGGTAAACACATTTGGTTTTTCTCTGAAGCTGGCAAGAACTCTACTTGATGCGGTGAGGCAGGACTTAAACTGCAAAAGATTCAGAGGCCCTCCCAGGCCAGGAGCAGGAGGAAGGCCCTGCTCCCAGGATAGGCTGGAGCTGGGCTGGAATTCTGGGTGGAGTTGGCCTCTGCAATGTGCCCATCACTCTGCTGGGGCCTGTGCTTCACACAGATGCTGAGAACCATGTCTTGAGCAGCCAAATCAGGGTTCAAATCCTGGTTCTGCAACTTACTGGCTGTGCAACCCTGGGTAGGTCATTTCACCTCCCTGAGCCTCAGTTTCCTCTTGGGGATAAAAAGTCCTATAACATTTGATGCCTATTGATGAGTATATAAGATAAATTCATGGGGTGCTCTTTTAAGCTCCAGCTACTGTGCTAAGCACATAGCAATGATTACATCACATAATCTTCACAGCAGCCCAGTGAGGTACATGCAATTTTAACCCATCTTAGGGAGAGGAAATTAAGGCACAGAGAGGTGAAGTAACTTGCCCAAGGTTCTCCAGTTAGAGGAGGGGATATTTGAACCCAAGCAACCAGACTGTACACCAAACCTTACCTACTACTTCACCTCACTTCTTAGTGCACACACAGAAAGTGCTCAGCACAGCACCTGGCACAGAGTAAAAGCACTTAATTCATGGTCACCATTATTACTAATATTGTCATTTTACCTGTGAAAGAAGGTGCAAAGGGGCGGGGAGTGATTTGCAGAATGTAACACATCTAATTGATGGCAGAGCCAGGAGCCAGACCCAGTTTGGTTTCAAAGCCCATGCTGTTCCTATCCCCCCAGATCACAGGAGAAGTGGTTTGGGCATGACAGAGGACAGGGGTAGGCATTTTGGAAGGGCCACAGGGCGCCTACTCCCCACCTCCTCAGCTGAAGATGCAGTGTCTGCCCTGACTCCATAGTTTCCTCCAGCTTCACATCAGGGAGGAAGTACCCAGCCCCTCTCACAGATGAAGAAACAGAGACTCAGAGAGGTGTAGTCACTTGTGCAATGTCACACAGCTGCTAAGGCAGAGCAGACTCCAACCAATTCTGTTTGAGGCCAAAACCCTAATTCTTTTTTTTTTAAGATTTATTTTATTTATTTATGCATACAAGAGCTGGGATGTAGATCAGAGGTGTAGGGGGTGAGAGAATTCACCACAGACAGAGTGGGGAGCAGAACAGGTGGATCTACTGAAATACACTGCTGAGGGGAACAGCGGGTGAGACAGGAGAGGTCTGCTGTGCTGTGTGGGTTAACTCCCTGGCTGGGGATCGAACTCATGCTGCAGTGGCTGTAGATAGCTTCATAGTGCTTACACCTAACCCTTTGCACCACCAGGGAGGCCCCAAAACCCAGTTCTTAATCACTGAGCTACCACTTTCTTAAAGTGTAGAATTCCCAACTGCAGTGATTCATTCATGCATTCATCCACATGAAGTGTGCACCTACTATGTGCCCAGCCCTGTGCTGGGAGGTAGAGACACAGAATGGATTCAAGCACAGTTTTCCCCTCTGGGAATAGTCACAACTACTTGGGGAGAGCAAAAGGGAAGACACACAGGTAAAAAGATAAATTATATCTTCAAAAATGAATTTCTGATTTTCAAAATGGCACATACTCAGTGTGAAAAGTTAGAATCTATAGAACAAGAGAGAGCTATGAAAACCCCACCCCACAGCTGCCACGGGGAGCGCTGCTGGCATGTCCCCCTCCTGTCTTCCCTCCTGTGTGTTTCCATATTTGTGTGTGGCTGCCATTGTACCCACTATTTTCCCACAATAGCACTTTCTTGTTTCATTAGAAATTCTTTGATGGTGACCCTGAATTATTTCTGTGCGAAAAAGTCCTTCTACCCCAGGGAAACCCCGGTGTGAGGAGGAAATTCCATGTCCTGCATGGAAAACCAGAGAGCACTGAAGGGTCATCTGGAAGGACAACCTTCTAAGATGATGGAGAGACACAATTCGGTGAGTCCCTTCTCTGTGTCAGGCCCTTTGCTGGCCTCAGATGAGCCTCGCTTACGGTCAGTCTCAACAACACCCTTATTTTGTTTTCTGAGGCTGCCCTAACAAGGTATCATAAATGGGAGGCTTCAAACACAGAAATGTGTTCTCTCTCAGTGCTGGGGCCCAGAGTCCACACTCCAGATGTTGGCAGGGACACTGGAGAATCTGACCCGCACCCTTCTCCGAGCTTCTGAGGTCGCCAATAATCCTTGGCGTTCCTGGACTTTCCATTGTGCGGCTCTGATCTCTGCCTCCATTTGCACCCAATGGCCCCCTTGGGTCTCCGAGTCTTCCTAAAGCCATCTTACAAGGACATCGGTGATTCTGGATCAGGGCCATGCTGCCCCATCATGACCCCATAACTTAAATGACACCTGCAAGAACCCTGTTTCCAAATCAGGTCACTTCCTAAGGTCCTGCACTTAGAACTGCACCATGCCTTTTTGGGGAAGGGGGTGAACAATTCAACCCATAACACCACTGGGTTTTGGTCCCACTTTTCAGACAGGAGGGAGAGCTGTCTGCCCAGTGCTTGAGCCGTCCTGCAAAGCCGCTGCAGTGTCAGGATTGAAAGCCAGGTCTGGTTGACTCCAAAATCACTCTCCCTCTAGGACACTATGCCTGCTGGCTGGGAGTGCGCTCACAGACAGTCAAGAAGGGGAACACAAAGTAATATATGTTTGGCTATGCTTTTAACAAATTACCCTATTGAAGAGTGCAAAAATTTCTGGAAGAGGAAGATTAATGAAAGCAAAAGGCAAAGGGAAAGAAAAAAACACACCCAGAGGTCTCTTTTCCAGATGCCTGCACCCTCCCGGCCTCACCCCTGGCTGCTTTATGTGTTTGAGATAAATCACCAGGCTGGGGTGACTTTGCCATTTCAGCAATATTTGGATGACTGCAGAGATGAGCTGGTAGATTGTGTGAATGCAGCTATGAATCCACCTTCAAGTGGCCTGTGATTTTGTTCCTGTTTTACATACCTGGCCTCCCCGATTCTGTCACCGCTGCAGGTGCATTCTGGGACTTGAAGGTGGGGCCTGGGTGAATGGTTGTCCAGTGGGCTGCCTGCAACCGTGCCAAGGAACTCACTGCTCATGGGGGATGGAACTCCAGGGGCAGGGACATGGTTGTGTGGCTGCAGCCTGCTGTGCAGACCAGTGGGGAGGGAGCCCCCTGCCCGTGCCCAGGACAGGGAAGAAACTGACTTAATAGCCATGTTTTGACCACAGTGCTCAGCCCATTCATCATGCTCTGGTGTGAAATGTGCCCACATTTCTCCAGAGCATTAATGAAAGGTCATGTGTCATTTTCTGCCCCTGTGGGCAGATAAAATCGCAGACAGTCACCCGTTCATGCAGCAAGTCTTGGAGCACCTGTCGTGTAGGGATATCTCGGCCAGATAACTGGCCTGGTAGTCAGGTGAGGAAAGGTAGGCATGGCATTTAAAAGCCTGGACTTTTGGGCTGCTGGACCTGTGACCAAGTCCCAGCTCTTCTCCCCAAGGGACCCTCCGTCTCCCATCCTCCCCGAGATGTCTCCTCCTGAGCTGAATCTGACTGTGGTATGTGGGAAAGGGCAGCTTTGGAGATGACAGGTCTGGGGGTATCTTTGGGTTTGACCCTCACAATAGGGTGGAGTCACATGACTTAGCTTGAGTTCCAGAATATTCATCAGTGCTCCTTGGGCAACTCGGGACCATTCCTAACCCAGCTGAAGCTAAGTAAGAAAATGTACTATGCACCAAACTACAGGAGGGGCTGGGTTTGTAAATGAATGATTAGTGTCCGTCTCTCACTCTCCTCTCTGCTTATCTCTTCCTTAGTTCGGTTCTCCCAGACACACTTGCTTTGGTGCCAGGGATTATGGCTGTGGGTAGCTCTGGGCTTCCAGAATGTCACTGTCATAACCCAAGGAAGACAGTTTGTTCTCTCAGCTTTAATCTGTAAGAATCCAAAGAATAGGTCATGTGCCCACTCCCCAGTGTCCCTGATGGTTTGCCAGTGAGACGGACAATATGACTGACCTTGCAAGGTCAGTGTCTCCCCAAGGTCAGGGTGGGTGAGATCGGCAAGTAGAAAAATAGGAAGAGGGGATGCTTTAAAGGGGTAAAACATGTCATTACAGTCACCCCTTCACTCCCTAGTAGACACACACACTTTTGCTCCCACTAATTCGATGGCAGGAATCTTGTGTGACACAAAGCACCTACCTCAGCCTAAGGAGAGACCTCCGAGGTCCACCTGCCAGCCCAGCAGACCCCCCGAGGCCCACCTGTAGGCCCATGTCAACATGGCTCCCCATTAGATCTCTCTGAGGCGCTTCAGGACCCTGAAACCTCAAGGCCAGAAGGAAGCAAAACTTACCCCCACAGGAGATGGCTGGAAGATAGACCCAGGCTTACTTTTCAAGTGGCAGGCGCTTGCACAGAAGACATAGCTTCACCTCCACTTAGAAAGGAGGAAACGCAGACATGTCGTGTGTGGCGATGGGTCAGAACGTACACATGCGCCCAACCCAGGCGCTGCTCCTCAGGCAGACAGCTGGAATACCCCTGGGGTCAGCGTCCTCGTCTGGAAGCTGGGGGAGTAAGAAGCAGGTGGACTGTGAACAGTGACGCACTTTGTAGTAGAGTCGCCCTCACATCGATTTGGCCAAGGCGTGCACGAGCGTTTCATCCCTCCTCTGCCTCCCTCCTTCCCTCCACCCCTCCCTGTGTTGACCTGATGACACAGCCCTCGTGCCACCTGGCCCCTCCCATCTCCTTCCTCCACCTCCCTCTTCTCCCCCTCTCCTCCTCGCGCTTCCTCTGTGTCCTCCTGCCACCCTAGGGTGCATCCTGGACACTGTCCCCTGGTGGACGACTGAGCCAGGCCTGGTGCGGCACCCCCCCAGCACGGCCCCGGGGTGCTCTGTCCCCCTCAGGTGTGACAGCCTCGTGCTCCAGGCCACAGGGCCGTGGTTCCATCTGCGACAGGAGGGTCACGCGTTGTTGAACAAACACAATGACAAGGCCCGGCTGTCACTGGCTGACATGCCTGCTCCAGGGAGGTGATGTTTCTTTTGAAGATGGACTGTTCTTAGTCGGCCAGATCACCTCTGTCTGATGAAAGAAAGCCGAGGTGGTCAGGGTCGAGGCGCGGGGCTGTCAAACCCCACACTTAGCCGGGCAGCCGGCGGCTCAGGGCTGCTCAGCGATGAGGCTGCATCTTCCGCAGGCGCTGCAGGCGCAAACCGCAGGGAGACGGGCAGCAGACTGTCCAGCAGGAGGGACGGGGACCGGGGGCGTTTCCTTGGTCATTCTCTGAGGACCTTTGGGTGCCGGGGTCGGCCGGCTCCCCCTCCCCGACCTCCACTCCTTCCAGGTGGAGAAGGGCGTTGGTTTGGGTCCACCTGAATATAAATCTTCGTTCTCACACCAGCTGAACCTCTTCCCTGTTCTCCGGCTCTGTTTAACCACCCGAGAGAGAGTGAGAGAAACCAGGGCTCTCCCGCAGCACCTGCGTCTTGCACAGATCCCTGTGGGAGAAGAAGCAAGTAGTTCAGAACATGGACTCCGGGGCCTGTGTGCCCGGGTCCCTCCTGGCGTCACGCACACAAGCTGTGTTTCCTTGGGCAAGTGACTTAGCCTCTCCGGGCCTCAGTTTCCTTGTCGGTCCAGAATGCAAAATCAAGTGCTTACTTCACAGGCCACCGTAAGAATTCAGTGAGCCCGCATGTGTAAAGCGTTGGTCAAAGATCAGATCCAGATAATAATAATAATTGTAAGAACAGACTTCATAAACTGAAAATACTTTATGAACTGAACATGTGCACGTAGTTCATGTGAGAGTTATTTTTTTAACCATGAAGCACAAAACACATTTGCTACTTTAAGAAAACGAAGTATGTGGTTTATAATGGGACGGCTGTTTTACTTCATTTGAATTTTTCCTCCGGCTGGATGGAAACACTCACTTGGCTCACAACATATGCAAACTGTAAAGTGCTTACTCAGCACTGTGAAGGGCCTGTTCCTTATTTCACGCACCTTAACTTTGTGATCATCATATGCAAGACACTGTGGTAGAAACATTTGTCCAAGTCATTCTATTTTACCTCACTGGGTTGGTGTTTTTATCCCCACGATGAAGAAAACTAGATCTCAGAAAGGTTGACTGGTGCAAACTCACCAGTCCTGGGAAGTACCCAGGGCGGAGAGCCTCGGTCTCTAGATAGCCCATTTCCTCCCAAGGAAAGATAAATATCCTTTTTTAAGGATTTATTTATTTATGCATAGAAGAACTGGGGTACAGGCCAGAGGTGCGGGGAGTGAGAGGATTCACCAGAGACAGAGTGGGGAGCAGAATAGGCAGACTGACTGAAATACACTGCTGAGGGGATCAGTGGGTGGGGAGAGACAGGAGAGGTCTGCTGCACCATGTGGGTAGCTCCCTGGCTGGGGATCAAACCCCTAGGCCACCAGGGAGGTCCTGAAAAGTAAATATCTTAAGAAAACTTGTAGCTGAGAGGATGCTGTCCTCTGGTGATCATTTCAAGCTGTCTTAATGTGCATCTCTCTCCTTGGTGCTTAGGGCTAGGAAACAACACTTGGGTTCCTGGTGCCAGCTGTTTCCAGGAGAGCCCAGGGGTTTGACCATAACCATGGCGGCTAAAGGGCCCCTTCCTCTGTGTTGGCCTCCAGGCCCACAGCTGGACCCACTGGACCCACTGCCCTCATGGGTCAGGTTCTGCCAATGCACATCACATGGTTTCCAGTTTCTCCTGCATCTGTGCTTCTGCTTGGAGGGAGGAATGGATACCAAAATGTCGACAAGGCCCCATAACAGAGGTTACTCCGTATAACCCTTTCAGCCTTGCACCCCATCGAATCTGACTTTTCTCCTCTCCCCAAAGCCAAGTACATCGGCTGCTACCTGGATGACACCCAGAGTCGGGCCCTGCGAGGCGTGTCCTTTTTCGACTACAAAAAGATGACGGTCTTCCGTTGCCAGGACAACTGTGCTGAACGGTAGGGCCCCGATGTCCCAAGCTCCATTCATTACACCCCCTTCCTTCTCAGCTTCCTGCCTGTGGTGTTCTCTCCTGCTCCACAGAGGGTGTGATGGAGAATGAATATACCTGCCACAAGGAAAGGGCGACGCAAGGGGACATGTGTGTGCATGTGTGTGTTTGTATGTGCATGTGCGTGTAAATGACAGGGTTGTCTGGAAATGGGCTGGGGAAGTCTGAGCGTGTTGTTGTACGAGACCGTGTCTAGGAGTGAGTTTCTAGAGTGCAGGGTGAGCTGGTCATGTGTGTGTACTTGATACCACACATAATTATCTTAAAGTGCTAGTAGCTGTCTGTACAGGGATCTCTCAGCATTGCAAATATTAGCTCTTTGACCCCACAAGATCCCTCACATGATGTGGTCCACATTCCACAGGCTGAGAGTGCTGCATGATGAGGAATATGGGGGAGGGGGGATTCTGAAGGTTGAGGTATGAAGGGCTTCATATGGACGGCTCAGGACGACTAATAAAGGTGAAATCTTGAGTCAGGTTTTGAAGGGTGAATAGAAGTTTTCCAGATAGTAGAATAGGGCAGAAAAAAATGGCATGCTCAGAGAGAACTCCTGAGACATCCTGATACTCAGCCTCCTCAGGTAGGCAGTATAGGGGCACATGGAAGGCCCAAGGGGAGCTATTAGAAGGGGAAGCTACAGAGCTGGCTGAGACCCACTGACATGGGGTCCTGAATGCCAATGAAAGCAGCTGGCTTGGCCTTGGATGCATTGGGAGGGTGCTGGGGTGTTTATCAGGACAGTGGTCTCCATCCACTTAACAGATACTTATGAGACACCCATTGCATGGCAGGCACCGTCTCAGAATACAGGAACCCCGCAGGGTCACCACCCTCCTGGAGATTATATCCTACAGTGGAAGACAGGCAATTTAGAAGAGAAATAAATAAGCCAGATCATTTCAAAAGTCCTAAGTGTTAGAAGAAAGTAAAACAGGGAGGCGGGAGAGAGCCTGGCAGGAGGGGTGATGTTAGGGGGGTGGGTCATGGAGGATTTCTCTAGGACGGACTCTTGGAGCTCAGAGCTGCAAGGCAAGAAGGAACCAGCCACGTGAAGAGAAGGGTTAGTGTTCCAGGCAGGGGAGCAGTGGGACAAAGTCTTTGAAGCAGGGTCAGAGTTTGCAAAGGGAGGAAGGTGGGAGGTGAGGGTGAAGTGGTAGGTTGGGGGGTGCTTGGATGGGGGCCAGGTCAGCCAGAGTAGGGGTTCTTCACCTGGAGGGCAGCCGGCAGCATCACCTGGCAATCATTTGAAACATATCTTGGTGGGCTCCGCTGCCACATTTTGATCCAGAGGGTTTGGGGTGGAGCCCAAGAGTTTGCATCTTGTGTAGATGCTGCTGGGACCTAGGTTGGTTCTGAAGTTTACACCCAGAGGCACATTAGAATCACCCAGGAAACTGTTCAAACTCTTGCCGCCCAGGTCCCACCCAGGTCAATTATGTCAGACCCTCTGGGCATGGGACCTAGACTTGGCATATAAAGAATGTCCCCCAGATACTTCTAGCAGGAATCCAGCTTAGAGAACTGCCGATATGCGGGTTTGTAGGCCAAGCCATCTGAGTGCAGTGGAAGCCGCTGGGGGATTGTAGGCAGAGGAGAGCTGTGATCTGTTTTAATTTCTGAAAGGTCCTTTTGGCAAAGAGATAGCAGGAGGCCTAGTCTGGAGTCCTCTCAGGGATGGATGGGGGGCCCATGGTGCTGCCTCCATTTCCCTGAGGTATGTTATCCGTGCTGGGTGACCACTGTCCCAACATTAGCATCTTAAAACCACACATTCATTATCTCACAGGGTTTGTGAGGGTCAGGAGTTCAGAATTTGGGGATGGGATGAGCAAGGTGATGCCGCCTCAGTGTCTCTCATGAGGCTGCAACCAGGGTCCCAGCTGGGACTGCAGCCATCTGAGGGCTTGACCCGGGCTGGAGAACCCTCTTCCAAGACGGGCACCCACACGGCTGCTGGCTGGGGGTCTCAGGTGCTCTCCACCTGGGCCTCTCCACGGGGCCACTTGAGTGTCCTCACAACATGGCGGGCGGTTTCCCCTGGAGAGAGGGATCGAAAGAGGAGGCCAAATCAAACGTACCGGCTCTTCCACTGTCCGCTATTCAGTAGAAGTGAGCCCGTATTCACGGAGAGGCAAATTTTCTTCTTTTTCAAATTTTCTTGAGGAAAGGAGTAATATAAAGAACTTGTGGACACAATTTTTTTTAAGTTACAGTTTTTCCATTTATTTATTTATTTTAGAGTAGAAGAACTGGGGTACAGGCCAGAGGTGCTGGGGGTGAGAGAATTTACCAGAGAGAGAGTGGGGAGCAGAACAGGCAGACTGACTGAAATACACTGCTGAGGGGAGCAGCAGGAGAGACAGGAGGGGTCTGCTGCGCCATGTGGGTATCTCCCTGGCCGGGGATTGAACTCAGACCATAGCAGTGATAGCACTGAGTTTTAACCCCTAGGCCATCAGGGAGGCCCTGGTGAATACATTTTAAAACCACCTCGCCTCCCAACCTGTGGGGTTCCCTTGGCATAACTGTCGAACGCCCTCTGCTTGGGTCTCCGAGCACGCCCGTTCTCTTCCTCCCCAGACCTCACCCTCCCAGCCTCTGAGCAATGGTCCACCTACTGCTGTGGAGTTGATAACACCCTCTGGACCTACTCTTGGGGAGCGTTCCTTTCCTCACTGGGTCCAGTTATAGGAGAAGGGCCCCAAGGGCACCCTGAGATTCAGGTTTGAGAGAGACAGAGACTGACACAGAAGGCGGAAGGGGGGCGACACAGACCCAGAGGGATTCAGGCACCGAGATGCCCATTTACTCTCACCTGCTCTGGCCAGGCTTGGCCACATGCCACCCAGAGCAGCCGGCATGCGGGGTAGGTCTGTCTGTGGGTGAGTCTGCCTCCCCAGGGCCTCTCGGTGTCCAAAGCAGCTGGACATGAGCCGATGGGTCCCACTGGCCGGCCTGAGTGCTTGGGCTTCTGAAGATGCCACCGAGGTTCCGTGGGCCACAGGGCTGAGCTGGGCCTGTCCTCCCACACCCTCCCCACCCCTGAAGCCAGAGCCAGCAACACTCTTTTCCTGTGTTTACAGATTGGCATCCACTAAGAGTCCTTTTTAGGAAAGGATTCTATGGCTGTGGAAAAAAAGTTGAAAACCTCGTGCTGCCTGCATTTTTTTATTTCAGGGGAAAGCTTGTTGTGCTTGGCCGGTGCGAGGCCTAGACTTCCCACCTTCCCAACGGAACACAGAGTAGGCTCTGCGTCCAGCTCCTCTCAAGGGACCTGGCGGCATCATTCCTGGGAGATGTTTCCTGGAATGAAGGGGCCGGACTCTGGAGATTCCGTGTCTCCTGGCTGCAAACAGGGAGAGGCAGAAGAGGGGTGGGGGGGAGCCCCAGGAGCTGAGGGGTGTGTGTGCACGTGTGTGACGGGCACGTCATGGACGGTGTGTGCGCAGGTTGGTGTGAACATGCACGTGGTGCATCTATGTGGGCAGGCCCCTGGGGGTGGCAGACAGGTGGGAACGCAGGAGATGGGTCGCCCCTGGGGGTTCTAGTCCCCAGAGCCCTCCCATTCCCCAGGTCTCCCTGTCCCTGGGTCTCCACGGTGGCAGCTGCTCCGGCCTGACGGCAGCTTCCCCCAGGGGTTACCTGTACGCCGGGCTGGAGTTCGGCGCCGAGTGCTACTGCGGCCACAAGATCCAGGCCGCCAACGTGAGCGAGGCCGAGTGCGACATGGAGTGCAAGGGCGAGCGCGGCAGCGTGTGCGGTGGCGCCAACCGCCTCTCGGTCTACCGGCTGCAGCTGGCCCAGGAGGCGGCCCGCAGGTGTACGTGAGTCCGCCCTGACCCCCTGGCTCCAACTCTGCACCCTGCCCTGCCCCTGCTGCATGTCCCGGCTCTCCCCGCCCCTTGGCTGCCCGGAGGCTGCCCAACCTCCTACCCCACCCCCAGAGCAGCCCTCCGTGGCAGCTACTTCCAAGGTTCAGGGTCCTCTTCTCTCCCGGGCTAGCTGCCTCCTCAACAGACTCGCTCGCGCCCGAGCTCGCCCGCCCTTCCTGAGGGTCGTCTGATGTTCTCCCAGGAGGACGCTGTCCACAACGATGCCACGCGCAAGCGCCATGCCTTGCTAAGTGTCTGTGCGCATCAGCCCGCCTCATCCTCATGAGGCTCCTTGAAACAGGCACTATGACTCGCCTGCTCCCACTTGACAGAGGAGGAAATTGAGGCTCAGGTCACATTGCTCGTGAGCACTGGAGGATTTAAAGCAACGCCAGAGCCTAGGTCTTTAGTGGCACCATGGAGAGATTTATCCCCCGCTGGCCAGTGCTGGAGAAACCTTCAGGCCTCTCTTATGTGTACATTTTCTCCTGGGCGTTCAGTGACAAGTAATATCCATGATCAGAACCTGCCATGTGCCCAGTGCTGTGCTCAGCCCCGCTGGCCTGGTTTCATTTGCTATTTCTACAAGATTTTCAGACAGTGGCCAGTGCTCAGTAGCCCCATTCTACAGCCAGGAGCCCGCGGCCCCGTGGGCTAATGGCCTTGACTAGAGATAGAGGCTGAGGTTTCTTCTGGCTGTTCTTCTGATGCAGTGTGGAAGCAAGAACGGGAACTCTTTGGCCAGTGCGTGCCAAGTATGAATGTGCAGGTGCATTCCTATGGAGATCTTGCTAAAATGCAGATTGTGATTCAGCAGGGCGAGAGGCAGGGGGAGAGTATACATTTCTAAGGAGCTTTCAGGAGCTGCCAGGCTGCTGGTCTATGGACCACACTTGGAATCATAAGACTTTAGGCTTCAGTGGAGCTGACAAGTCCTGCCCAGGTAGTAGACCTGCCCAGACAGGTGAGTTTGGCAAAGAAAGGCCTCTTCCATGTGAATGCCATGGTTTGCAAACATTCTTTGTTGCTGTGCTTGATAAAGTGTGCTGCTTTTCAAATCCCATTCAACCTTTGCTCTGCAATAGGGTTGCAAAGGGGCTGTTTGCAAAGGGGCTGGTTTCTACAAACGGATGCATTGTCTACCCCTCCCTGCCCCCCTCTCACCCAGCTCAGAAGGCATGGCTGGTACAGGGCAGAGGTGGTGGGTGAAATCTGGAGAATGTCCACGCAGTGAGTTTCTGGTTTGGCCATTAGTGGAATGAGGTTTTAAGTTGCTGGTAGATTTATCATCCTCACTACTGATCCCTTGAGCCAATATTTACGTTATATTGATGGTGACTTTCACCCAATGAGGAGGGGACTTAAAGTCATGGGTATTTAAAGGGAAAACTGCTGCCACTAAAATGTCTTAGTGGATGAGGATGAGCTACATAACTACAACTATTGGCCAGACCTCCTTTAGCTAATGTTCAGATTGACTGGGTGATCTGGAAATCCTTTCTCTCTCTCTCTCTCTCTCTCTCTCTCTCTCTCTCTCTCTCTCTCTCTCTCTCTCTCTCTCTCTCTCTCTCTCTCTCTCTCTCACACACACACACACACACACTGTTGTGATTACCTGGTATAATAACACTCTCATGGGCCATCAAAGATTTTTCACTCAGCTGAAACACGCACACAAAGACCACTAGCTTATGTTCTAATAGGGTGTCTTCTGTCCTTATAGCAATATAAGAGCTGGTGGTAGCCAGAGAGCAGCCTCCAAGCTCGGCTGCAATGCTGCTGTACCCTCATCTTGCTCACCTTTGCAGGGGCAAAGATTGCCTGGGTGGTGTTTTATTCCATCTGAGAAATTTAGTATTTATGTCCAAGTAGGGGCCCAACAGAGAGTGGAACCCTGGGCTCTCTAGGTCCACCGCCGATATCCTGAATCACTGCTGTACTAAGTTTGAAGCTTTAGTCAGAGAATGCAGAAGAAAATCTAAGCCTTGTTAACCTCAAAGCTACAATGGCTGAGGTGAAAATGGAGATGGGTAAGGAGGTGGTCCAGTTGGCTCTCCCAGTGAGCTCTCAGCGGAGGGCGCATGGAGACTTGCTGAGCTCCCAAGTGCATTAGACATGGAGAAGATCAGTGGGGGATAAAGCACAGTCCCTGCCCTCAAGGAATGCACCATCCAGTACAGAGATAGACCTAAGACTAGTGAGACTAGCTGGAGCATGGTGAGGGGCAGGTGATGCTTGGGATTGCAGGACTGTGTCTGCAGGAGTCAGTGGAGTGACATTTGCACTGAATCTCATTCTAAAGAGATGTCCAGGTAAAAGGAGAAGTATTCTTCTCAAGCAAAGTATTCTTCTCAAGCAAAAGTCCAGGGCCAGCAAAAGTCCTGTGAATGCCCTGTTGGAAGCAACTTCCTTGCGATGTCCCCATTTCACAGTTTTAGAAACTGAGGCCCAGGGAGCAGATAGAACTAACTTGAATAGCCCTGAGGAGGCTCCACAGCAGGGTCTGATTAGACCTTGAAAGATGCAGAGTATTTTGCCTGGTGTATAAGAGGTTATCCAGACTCAAGGAAGGTCTCTAGGAGTGGGAGTGAAATCTATACAAAGGGAGCAGAGTGTGCAAAGGCCCAGAGGTCATTTCAGGAAATGATGGGCAGACATGGATTTTCCAAAGCCGTAGTGCCTCTTAGGGATTGGCATGGGCTGGAACCCAGACCTCTGATTCCTAATTTGGGTGCCCACTTTCTGCAGTGGAGCAAACACCTTGACCTCTTATATTGTTTTCAGTACCCCAAGCTCCTCTATGTATTACACAAGCAAGAAATGAGCAAAAATATCAGGAAACAGGTATGGTGGGAACCAAATGACAGTGGTCGAGCCATTCATGAGTATTAACACCATGTCTTAATTATGTTTTCCTGAACAACAGCATAGAGCTCTTAATGACTGTGAAGATTCAAAGGAGGCTCCTCATCCCCCAAGCACCACTCGGATGGGGCATCCTCCTTGAAGGGGGGCCAGCCCTCGTGTTTCTGAGGTGATGAGTAGCAAAAGCGTGAAAAGGTTGACAGAGCAAATGTCTGCAGGCACCTGCTATTCTGCCTTGACACAGACTCTCGGGCACATGGACTCTTTGCCCTTGTTACAAAAGAGCCGAGAAATGGACTTCCTTCTTGCTTGGATTACATTTTTCACAGCAGTTTGCTAAATGCATTGGCAAGTGCAGCTCTTCTCCCAGGGGCAAAGACCTGCTGGTGATTTGAGAACATTATGACTTTATAGGATGCTGCAAAAATTTTCATTTGCCTGAAAGATTCTTGCAAGATTTGCCTTGCAAGGTTCATTAAAACGACACTGAACACATATATGTGGGACCCATGGGTGGCTGTCCGTGGTCCTGAGCATCTTTTTGTGTTGCCTAAAAGCCCCATCACAGCAGAGGGACCTCTCCCAGAGCTAGGCACTTCTTCCTCGTATTTTTTCTTTTTCTGTCTTGGTGAAGGTATTAGGAAGCGTGCATTGTCCCCGAAAAAAATGGATCTTCGACTTTTAGTTCACAATTCACATAGCAGATTTTGTGTACTCTTGTTAGTTCTGGCCATTTTTGTCTTCCAGACATAGAAGGGGAATTTTGTTGAGGCTGTGCTTCATGCTGTCTGGCGCTGCATTCTAACCACTTTTTCTGAGGTTTCCTGCAGAGCCTCAGGTGACCATGGAAAGGTACACTGGATAGATGGACCCTCTCTAGCTCCTTCTTTGTCAGGCCTGGAGACTTTCCCCTTCCCTTTAATATATGCCTGGCACCTTGGAGCTCTATAATTCAAACGGCCCCTCAAGAGTTCTGCTGTCGAGGACCAAAGGGATGATAGGTAAGAAATGTCATCCTGTATCCTGATGGGAAGGGGTGTTGGTTTGCTTATCTCTCTTAAGCAAAACCCAGGAAGGCCCGGGAACAATGTAGAAATCAAGCAGACTTTGTCTCATCCCAGTTTTCTCTCTTACTTGCTGTGTTGACTTTGGCCAGTGCACTTATTGATTCTGGGCCTTAATTGTCTCATCTGTAAAATGGGCACAATTCCAAACTTTCAAGCACTGTGACCATTGAGGAAGGTAAAATCTAAAAAGCCCATGGCACAGTATCTGTTAGGGAGTAGCTGTGGTACCCCCCTTTCCTAGGGTGAAAACTCTTCAATTCACTTTGGGCAGCACCCAGTTCAAGCTACTGGAATTTCCAACAGCCGGCAGGAGCCTTTGGTGATGCCTAAAAATAGCTGGTTTGAATTTTCCTTGGACAGTTAGGCGCTTTGTGTAATTCGGTTTCTCTCTGATTATAGGTGGCCGTTAACAGCTCCCAGCTCACTGCCTTTCCTCCTCACCGGTATCTTTAATGCAGTAAAGCTTGGCCTAATTACCCGGGGGGTGGTGGCCTCTTTCAAACCAAGGAGAACTCTTCTACGCCTGGCTTTAAGCTGATGCCTGGTGACATTTACCTCATTTTTGTGAAGCCCTGGAACAAAGAGATGATAGGACTTCAGAGATAGATGCAGCTGGTTCTGGGCTGTTCTTCATCTGCCCCCAGCAAAGAGAGTTGATGAACCGTTGTTCGGTTTGCTTCTCGCTAGTAAAAACCCCAAGCTGCTGAGGTCAAGCTCCAGCCCAGCTGGCCTGGTCATGAAGAGCTGACATTGTCAGAATGTGGGGCGTGGGCTTTTGTGATCCTTGGGCCCCTATGGCAGGGACTGGGAGGGCTTCTGGGAAATTTAGGTGTCTGGCCTGGGGGTCTCTGCAGCCCAACCATGTTAGAATTGGACAGGCCCCCTGCAATGACAGAGAGGTGGGGAACTGCGATGTGACGTCAGATAAGATGGGGGTCAGACCCCAACTCTGCTTCCCACTAGCTGTGTGACCTGGAAAAGTAATCCTGGTTTGAAGTCTCAGGTCTCTGACTGTCAAACAACATAATAGTATCTTCTTGTCAACCTCATAGGTTGTTGTGAGGATTAATTGAGACATAGTATGTGTCACACACTTAGCACGAGTGATACAGTCTAGAACTGTTGTTAGACGCTTGTTGTTTCTCTTTATTTGGGAAGACACTGCTCGGGGTTGACACCTCCGGTGGGCACCATTCTCACAGACTGTGGGCCTTTAAGAGTGTCCCTGAACTCTGCAGACTAAAATGCTTAAAGATCCAGGATGTTGTAAGCTGGGATCCCCCAGAGACAAGGATGCAAACCTTGGTGTGTTGGGGAGGTGACCCCGGGATGCACCTGTTAGGGAGTGGAGGAGGGAGACAGGAAAGGGAAGGAGACAATACAGGTTCCTTTCCAGGGCAGATTACTACTGAGCTGACTAGCACTTAATCCCAATGAGGAGCTCTGAGAGATGGTGGGGAGTGGCATCAGCGGTGGCCTCCTGGAGGAGGAGTGTGCCACAGCATTTGTTTCCCACGCTCACCCATCCTGGGCTGAGGGTAGCTCCTGGGGAGACTGACTCCCTGGTTAGTCCAGCCTGTCCCTCCAAGGCCGTAAAGTGGAGAGTCCTTGTGGTTACAGTAGGTCACTGTCAGCCTGACCGGGGTGGCCGGGCACTGGCAGCACCTCCTAGGCAGGATCTAGCCCACCCTTCACATGTCATGGCGGGCACTGGGGAAAGGAGCAGGAGACACGGGCCGAGTCCTGGCTGGGTCTCAGGTGCCGTGGATGTCATCACTTGGACTTTCCCCCAACTCTGCAGATGTGACTCCATCTACAGATGAGGAACCCGACGCTCAGAAAGCAAATGCCTGCCCAACCACAGAGATAAGGAACACCTCTCCCGGGTCTGTCTGAATTTACAACCAATGCCCTTTCTTCTGGGCACCAGACCTTTTTGCCAGCAGGGAGGCGGCCACCTCCTGCTGTGGAAATCCACTGTTCTTTATATCACAGGAGAGTGTCAGGAAGGTTGAGGGAGCCGGTCTGGATACTTCTCTTTCATTTTTAGACTTAAGAGGTGAAAGATCTCTCAGCACCGATGGGAGGACAGGTGACCCATTTTGCAGAGAGAGGAAATGAGGGAAGCAGGAGGATTAGATGTCTCGGCTGCTTTGTAAGCTCCCAGCTCTCTGATTCCCAAGCCAAAGCAGAGTGACCCACAGAAACACCCTCCAAAGCTGTCCCCAGACCCCAGGGGTCCAGCCTTTCCACTGGCCATCATGAAGCCCTCTGTGACTCCACCCATCGTCCCCCAAAAGCTGCCAGGCCAGGACTTCTGGAAGGCATTCCATCTGGCAGATTCACTGTTCTCTGCTAGAACTGACTTCCCAAATCTGCTCCCCTTGCACCCCAACCCTAACACACACCTTGACCAAAGAGTCTCCCAATAGCATCTCATAATCCTTCTCTGGCCCTGTAAAGCCTCTGAAAACCTCGCCTTATTGAGTATTCAGGCAGTTAGCTCAGCCTTCTTCTCTAAGCTGGGAGGGTCAGGGACTCGTTAGCAGATGCTTAAATGTCAAAGGGGGACCTCTCTCAGCAGAGCTGGCCTTACTGTCTTCCCTCCTCTTCCCTCTCTTGCCGTCTGGCCCCCTGAAGTCCCAGCAGGCAGGAGAAAACCTCATGGAGAGATGCCAGGGCAGTGGCTCAGTTCCTCCGTCCCTTCTTTTCCAATTAAGCCTAAGGGCAGCTGGCAAGGAAACAGACGGCTCTACAGACCCTTGCCCGCCCCTGCCGCCCTCCTCACAGCTCGCCAGGCTCACTCATGGCCATCTCTGAATGACTCATCCAATATTCATGCCTCCATTTCAGAGATAATAACATGGGGCCCCAAAGGAGAGGAAACTTGCCCAAGGTCAGACAGCAAGGAAGGGAGGAACCGCCGGTGGCACCGTGGGGAGGAGAGCCACGGTGGGCCAGACAGACTGCCTTCCAGGGGAGAGCAACGTTGGCAGAACTCTGGTCTCCTCACTGCCAGTCTTCTGCTTCTTGACCTGGGCAGCTCCTTGACCCCGTGTGCCAGGGAAATGCCAGGCCTTCTGGTGAGCTGCCAGGCTGGAGGCCTCTTCTGGAGCCACCGAGTCAGGGCAGGTCACCTCTGGGCCGTCTGTAGACCCAGACCAAGGTGGCCCTGTCAGCAGAGGGGCCTGAGAGACAGGCACCAGGTGGGGGTGGTGGGAGGCAACAGCACTGGCCAAGGAACCCAGATGAAGAGCACCAGGGCATGGGGCTGCAGGATGCCCCAGTGCCTGCAGTTACTCAAGCCATGTCTGCAAGAGGATGCCAGGGTGACCCCTGACCGCAGGCGACCCCAGACACCACTTGGGTACACCCCAGACGTCACACCCCCTGCGTCACACACGTACTCCACACTGCACTACCGTGTTGTCACAGGAAGGACCTGAACAGCAGCAGCGCCCTGGCTACCGGCACGAAGGTCCCACGCTCAGCATGCTGGGGAGAGGCTCAGTCAGGGCTGGACTCCAGCAGAGGGACCTGGCCCTCCTGCTGCTCTCCTGGGATGATGCAGGCCGGAGACGGCTTTGAACAGGGCAAGTGAACGTTTCTGTTCCAACCCCGGCACTGGCTGTTCAGGGGTTGTTGAGAAATTCCCAGTCTGGGAAGGTGGGAGGCTGGTGGGGCTCATCCTGGCCCTCTGCTCGGGGAGCAGGGAAGCCCTCCCTCAGCTACGTGGTTGCCAGGCAACTCAGAGAGCACCCTGGGAGCTGTGTCTCCACGCCTGGTGGACTCACCCAGCGGAGGTCCCGTGCACAGACCTGCCCACACAGGTGCACACACACCTGCCACACCGGGGCCCATGATCCCGGGCAGACAGGCCACAGGGGCTTGGTGAACTACGGGCACATTTAGTCTCAGGGCTCGACATTCACCCACAGACAGGTAGATCTGGACCATATTGCCTCAAACACACACACACACACACACACACACACGAGAATCACGTGCAGCCGCCCTGTGACACACACACTGTGCACGCATGTCCTACCCCCCAAACACCCCCCACCAAACCCCTGCTGCCCCCAAGGTCAGCCCCTCCTGGGTGCACACACAGGTACACCTACCCCGTCTTGTGCCGGAACACCCCCACCCCTTCTGATACAATTCTGTCTTCTCCTGCACAGTCTTATGTTGGGGGTCTCAGATCCCAACAGTGTGGCGAGAGGGGGCTTCGGGAAGGAAGCACCCGAGGCCATAAAATGCAGTCTGCCTAGGATGGCCCCAACCCCAAGGGGGCCTCCCTTGATCTCAGCCCCAAAACCCCCACCTGTAGCCACCCTCCTGGCCCCAGCTGTGATGTAGGGGGACTGTTGTAGGGTGGACCCTCAAATAAGAGATGGTCTGCAGTCTTGGAGTCCACATCTAGACATTTTCGAGAGCTTGAAGGAGAATCAGAGGCCTGTGTCTAGAGATGGGGTTAGGACTGATGATGAGGGCGGGAAGCGGAGCGAGGTGAGGGACAGGAGGGAGCAGGCCCGTGCTACAGTGTTGTGAAAATGCTAAAACGAAGCTTGGGGGTGGCTTCCTCCAGAGTAACGTCCCAGAGAGCACGGAGACTGGGCGCTCGACACCCCTGGGTCAGAATCCAGAGGCGGCTGCTCATGGGCTGTGTGGCCTCTGGCGAGTCACTTCCCCTTTCTAGCCTCTGCTTCTCCTTCCACGCTGGGGAGGAGGCGGCCTCCCTGGCAGGAGCTGCAGGTATTGTAGCCAGCATTCGCCCAGCGCCTGGCCCACAGGGAGCGCTTGGTAATGTTATCCAGAGTGGAACCACTTCGGCTCCTGGGTCAAGCGGTTTGACCCTGAACCTTGAGTTTCCTCCTCTGTGAAAATGGGGGTTCTTGTGCCATTGGGGTGATGTGAGCGCTCAGTGAGATGGCACGTGTGAGCGGCTCAGCCTCTTTCTCCACAGAACAGTGATATGATAATACCATAAACATGGGATGAGATATGATATTACCATAAGCATCTCGTCCTGATAATAGCATTATTTATAATCAGTATCATCATCATTACTATTATTATTGGAAGAAGCATAGGTGGGAGACAGAAAATTGGCTTTAATCTCATTCCGTCATTTATTTATTTATTTTAAAAAGAAAAGCCTGTTGTTTTATTTATTTTGATTTTCATTTTTGTATAGAAGAACTGGGTGCAGGCCAGAGGTACAGGGGTGAGAGGATTCACCACAGACAGAGTGGGGAGCAGAACAGGTGGATCTAGTGAAACACACTGCTGAGGGGAGCAGTGGGGAGACAGGAGAGGTCTGCTGCGCCATGTGGGTAGCTCCCTGGCCGGTATCAAACTCAGGCCTTAGTGGTGATAGTGCTGAGACTTATCCCCAAGATCACCAAGGAGGCCCCATTACTCTCTTATTTAATGATTCTGTCACCCTGGAAGTCAGAGAGTTTACCTGAACCTCAGTCTTTTCATCTGTAAAATAGAAGCCTCTAGGCACTTTAATGGACCTAAGTGCCCAGCACCAGTGAGCCTGGTGGCTCAGTAAAGGCAACTGGAGTCTAAAGAGAGGGCCATTCTCTTATTTTGAGGCACAAGGCCAGCCTCTCCTGGTGCTGCCACCTGAGCTGGCATCCAGTTAACTGTGCTTCCTGGTCAAGTGGGGATGAGCCCCTGCTCAGGCCTCCCACCGCATTGCCTACATGTTTAGCTCAAATGCCTGCCTCTTCTCCTGCCCTATATGGCACATCCTGTGAGCATCATCAAAGCTTCTTTGGGATGGTTGTGAGCTTGTGGGATTCCCCTGAGCTCCCCAGACCACAGAATGGGAGACTGTCCTGTATTTCCCTGATGGGGCACTCATGGCACTTGGGATGTGATGATTCCTTCCTCATTTAGGGAGTAGAGGGCTGTACTGGACAGAAGAACATCACTGTCTAGGCTCCCTGGCCTCCCACTTGTCTGTGGGTAACTGAGCCCCAGGACTACATGGTGAAGCAGCAGCACTCTGACCTCCCACCCCACCCACTGTTGCCGCTGCCATCTGTCTCACCAGCCTGGAGCCAGAGATGGGAAAGCGGGGCACAGAGCCTGGGTGTGTGTGAGCCTGTGGCCTGCTCTGGAAATGAGCCACTTAACCAAATTCCAGCTGTCTCCTGAGTTTGCTAGATTTGCCTCCACAATGAACACCTTCAGGCTTGGGTGCCAGGTGGTGCAAGCAATCGCTAGGGTGCCTTTGGCAGCTAAAATGTAAAATTATCATTCATGAGCTCCCTCCCGTCCTCTGCCATGATTCCCCCCAGGGAGTAATTCCATATCCTTCCCTTGCACGTAAATATACATCTCCGTGTATGCTTTCAAAATTGGCTTTACGCTAGCGATGGACCCAATATAGATAGAGATGGAGCTAGATGGCTTTTGCAACTTTGCCTTTTCCCAGGGGTTAACATTTTGTTTCCAAAATAATCCTCCCTTAACTGGAAATGAAGTCTCAGCGATAGTTAGACAAAGGGCTTGTTAGACCATCAGAGAGCATTTGAACCTCGGAAGCAGCATACAGATTTTACTCTGCAAGCGCTGTTTCAACAAACCCAAGTTTGATGAGTTCATACAGGTAGGAACAGTGAGTCACTAACATTAAAAATGGCTATTATTTTTGCCAGGGGGTTTCTGGTTCTAAGTTCTTTTGACCTAAAGAGATGTTGATACTATCTATGTGCAGAGGAGGGCGATGCTGGGATTTGATCTCTTTCTTTTTAAAGAATGCACCGTGCAGACCCCAAGGCTGAGCACCCCTGGATTGGTGCTCTTTATATGGCTCCCTCGTTGTTGCGGGAAGGCGGGTGTGGTAAAAAGACTGGTTTACCCACAGTTTGCTAGATTTGCCTCCACAATGAACACCTTCAGATTTTGGATGGTTTCAGAGTCCAGTCTATGAAGATGGCTTTGCTGTCTGTCTGCTGAGCAGAGAGGGTCTTGTTCCAAGAACATTTTATAGGATGTTCGCAGGTTTTTGGTAAAGGTCGGTCTTCAGAATTGTCGTGGGGTCCAGGGTTTTGCCTCTAAAGCCCAAGATGACGGGAGGGAGGGGCACACCCTGGTGCTGTGAGAAGGGGCAGCTTCGGGCCCTTTGCTCATCCAGCCCCCAATGCCCAGCTCTCTGCGATGGAAGCATGACATCCACCCTGGAGTCTATCGTTTCCCTGAAAGAGTAGTTGCCACCATCGAGCGTGAGGAAGTGAGGGAATAAGTGGCCCAGGAATTGCTTCTCGGTGCCCTGGATTGTTGACAAATTTGCCAGGGTGGAGAGAACATTCTTTGAATTATCTACTGCCTTCGTCTCCACTTGGGCTTACTCTGTGAGCCTGGGCCAGACGCACTTCCTCTGGGCTTCCCCGAGCGCTCCCTCTGGAGCTGGCTCCCCGGCCTGCATCTGACTGCTGCCTTTGCCTCCTGCTCTCAGATGGCAGCGCTGTCTTCCGAGGCTGCTTCCGCAGGCCCGAGAACCTCTCCCTGGCCCTGCCGGTGACGGTCGCGATGCCTAACATGTCTGTGGACAAGTGCGTGGACCTCTGCACAGAGAAGGTGAGCCCAGGGGCCTGCTCAGGGGCTCCGCGGGGGCCGTGAGGAACATCTGGAGGAGCGGGGCTCGGGGCTGAAGAAGCAGGAGCTCAGCTGGGATGGGGGTGGTTGTTCCCGCTTTGGGCCTCCCACCGCACTGCTAGATCCTGATCTGCAGCTAGATGCCACAGTTCATATTTAGAATCTGTTAGAAAGAAATAAAATCTATTGTGGCAAAGCTCCCTGGATCCAGGGACTTCATTTTGCTACCAGATTTTTCCTGGACCAGCTACTGGGGAGAAATCAGGGCTGTGAGTCTGGAGCCGAAGCCAATTGAACAAAGGACAGCTCATTGCCCTTCAAATCTCAGGGCATTCTGCTCCTACTTAGCTGTTAGATAGAACAAATAAAGCAATTAGAGCAGCTCTCCCAACAAAGGCTGTGTCTGCACTTAGGTGTTAATATCCTTTTTGGCTTAAAAGAATGGATTCAGGCAGCTTTTCCCAAAGCCTGGGCTTCATGTTACCGTCAGACAGAGGGACGGGGCACTTACCGTGGGATGCACGCCCCGAGACAGGCATTTCTTTTTCAGTTTTCTTTCAAATCCTCCACGAGAAAGCTCCATCTCAGTGCCCAAGTGTCTTTTACCTCCTCTCTACCCTTTGCAGGGAGGAGGGAGCCGGCCCCGGCCCAGGGTCTGGGCTGGCTTAGTGCCCAGTTAGACCTGACCTGCGTTGTTCTGTCTCTGTCGCGCTCGCTGACAGTGTGAGGGTGTGCGGAGGTGCTACTTCTCTCCACGTACTACTTGTGGGTGTGAATCGAGGTTTTCTTTGAAATCTAAGTTTCAAAAAGTGGGTTGACTTCAAAGAAACATTACAGGGGAACGGAAACGAAGATGGTAGCGTGCAAGACAAGGTGTGAGCTCCTTGGGCTGCGGGTGGTTGCACAGAGTGTACAAACATCGAGTATCTGCTGTGTGTGCGTGCACCTTATACTACACACTTTTTGTCAACTATCCCTCAGTAAAGCTCGGGAAAAGACACACAGATGGAGCAGAAATTATACAAGTGGGATTTTCGGGGTATCCTCAATTTGGGGAGAACGATGCAGGAGGGGCGGGTGGGATGTACGTCGGGCCCAGCATTGGGAGTCTGGCCGGTCCAGGGGGCTCATGACCCTCTTCCTCTCCCGCTCATGTCCTGTCTGCAGGAGTACCCGCTGGCGGCCCTCGCGGGCACCGCCTGCCACTGCGGGTTCCCCACCACGCGCTTCCCCCTCCATGAAAGGGAAGATGAACAGCTCTGTGCCCAGAAGTGCAGCGCGGAGGAGTTTGAGAGCTGCGGGACCCCCAGCTACTTCATCGTGTACCAGACACAGGTCCAAGGTAAGCCAGGACCCCCAGACTTCTCCAGCCGCTCCCCGCTGAGGTACCCAGCCAGTCCCTTCCATACAGCTTGTTGGGCAGGAGAGAACTGTGCAGGCCTGAGAGCACACGGCAGTGGCAGGGGCGTTGGTGACCTGACCAGGCTCTGCATACAAGGTGGGCAAAGAGGAAGGGCCTTAGGCAAGGGGCGGGGCTTCTGAAGACCCTCACCGCTCTCCCTCGTACTGAGGACCCCCACGGCGGCCGTGAGATGAAGTGGGAGACATCCAAGCTGGGCGGGGGAGACCTGGGTCTCCAGCACAAATCCTGGGCAAGTCACTTCCCTCTCTGGGCCTCAGTTTCTCCATCTGTAAAATGAAGTTATGGATTGTTGACCTCTGAGGGCCCTTCCACTTTGAGAATTCTCTGGGCCTCAGTTTCTCCATCTGTAAAATTAAGTTATAGATCGTTGACCTCCGAGGGCCCTTCCACTTTGAGAATTCTATACATTCTCCTCTTTCTCATCTCCATCTTCTCCTTCTAGCCTTCTTCCTTGACTCGTGGAGCCCACACTTACTGTTTTTCTCCTCTTCCATCTCTTGGGGTCACCAGACTATGATGATGATGGTGATGGTGACGGTGGTGATAATGGAGGTGATGATGCTGGTGATGATGATGATGCTGGTGATGCTGGTGATGGTGATGCTGGTGGTGGAGGTAGCAGTAACAGCACTTAGGGTTTCCCAATTATTTTCCTTGTGCCCGACCCAGGATTGGGTCCCTGTGCTGCCCAGCCTACAGGAAAATCGGAGCCTGAAAATCAGCCCACGCTGTGCTCTGGATGCCAGAGCATCCGCCCAGAGGAACGGGGAGGTGTTTTTCTTCTGATTTTCACAAAGGTGTTGTAAAAGCTAGAGGCAGCCCCATCAGCCTGATGGGGGCACTGGTGGTGGGCAGCTGGGCAGTTTTTGAGGCAGCTCAAGTCCAGTTGAGGGCCCTGCGAGCAAGCCTGTGTTTAGCAAATTCAGCTCTTGGTGTTATTTACACTGTGACGAGGAAGGGTGAGCGTTTGTTAGTTTTCAGGAAGTGTTGGTTAGTCTGTGCAAAACTGTGATGTCCCAGCCTGGGGGGGAAAGTCATGCACAGATTAATTATCCCATGACCGTGAATGGCTTTGATGTGGACAGAACAGACGTTGGAGCCTTTTCAATAGCAGATAAAGAGCCCCTAATTGATGAGTTTGCTTGTTCCCTGTGCCCTGCCCCCAGGCCATTACTGCTCTTCAATTTTTCCATGTCACACTTGCAATCCCTACACACTGGGAGGTTTGAGAGACGTGCAGTTCATTGGATTGCCAAGAGCCTGATCTACTATGCCATTTATTAAGCTAAACACCTACTATGTGCCAAGCCCTGGCGTTCCTGCCAGGATCTAAATAACTGTTGAACACCTACTGTGTGCCAGGTTCTGTCTAAACCTATAGACCGAATTAACTCATTGAACCCTCACAACAATCCAGTGATGAAGAGGCTGCTGTTATTACCATTTGACAATGAAGGCAGCGTGGCACAGAGGGCACTTCAAACCCAGGCAAGCTGGGTCGAGAAACTGCAGTCTTTGCCACAGCTTCTCAACATACGCCACAAATACCTTACATGCATTAGCCATTTGATCCTGTAAGTTTTATTATTTTATTAACCCCATTTTACAGGCGAGGCATAGAGAAATGAAGAGCCTCATCACACGATGAGGCTGTCACAACCCTGGATCGAAACCCCGGTCTGTCTGGTTCCAAAGCAATATACAACACAGATGCCTCGGGCGTCTGCTTTGATTTATGGAGCTTCAGAACCAAATAAACTTGCTTCCTTTTTAATGCGGAAAACATCAGACTTTCCCTCAGAGTTGGTCTGAGCCTCCCAGGCAATATTTGAATGGGGAATTCTATTTTCAGAGGAAAACAGATTGAGAGGCCAGATACTTTCTTCCTCCCAACATTTTATTGTGAAAAAAAAAAAGAGAGCGCTCCAGAAAAAAATGGAAAGAATTACGTAGCGAACACCCATAGACTCGTCCCGTAGAGCTGACATTTGTTAACATTTATATATTTACTTTATCATGAACCTCTCCACGTCACCATCTCTCTCTCAATCCTTCTTATATTTGATGCATTTCCAAGGAAGCTGCAAATGTTAGTACACTTCATTCTGTGTATCATTAATTATAATTCAATATTTGCCTCTGATGTTTTGAAGTAACATTACGTCGAGCGAAATGTACCAATTTTAAGATTTCTATTCAAAGCAGCAGGATCATCTACCCCCCTATCAAGAGCTGAAAATAGCCACCATCCAGAAAGTTCTGCAGCTCTCTTCCTCCTTTTGCAATGTGTTCTTAGGAAAAGCACTCTCACACACCTCCTTGGTTTTGACAAAGACAAAGCCTTGGTTCACTTTTTCCAAAGTCTGCTCGCCTCTGAACAAACAGATGCAAGAAGGCTTGGCGAGAGGCGGACCTTACTCTGGGGGGAGTGACAGTGCTAAGCGCTCCCAGGGATGGCGGCCACAGTGAGTGAGCCCCTGCGAACATTCCAGGCATTCTCTCACCTGGCCCTCCAGGTGTCAGTAGTCCCATTTTACAGGTGAGGAAACTAAGGCTCAAATACATCATTTTCCCAAGGTCACCTGGCAAATGGGTGGCAGAACTGGAATTTAAATTTTGGGTTTCAAACATCCCCCTCGCAGAGCTGCCATGAGAAATCACCGTGGCTCAGGGGCAGATGTCAATAATGGCAGCTAATGTAGAACAGGAGCAAAAGGATTTTGGAGGGAATCGCAAGGGCAGAGTGTGTTGCGATCAAATGCTGCTGAGCAGGCACGGGAGCTGGGATGGACTGAAAATGGATGGGGTCCTGGCTGCCTTCTGCAGAAGTTGGTCTGTACAGGTAGCAGGGAGGAGCCCACTGGGAAGCAAGGAAGTAGGATGTGGGCGTGTGGGCAACTCTGCCAGAAACCAGCTGAACGAGGTGAGAAGAGTGATTGCTGGAGGGGAATTTTTTTTCTGATGATGGAGCTATTCAATCGTGTTGGATACTAATGTGACCAAGTCAGCAGAGACGGGGAGAGAAGATACAGGGGGACTGGTGAAGCAAGGAGACTGGGAAGGAGGGAGCACTACAGTAGGGGACAGTCCCTTCATTCCTGGAAGGGCAGGAAGGAGGACATAATGGAGTGCAGAGCCATCTTGTGAGCCCAAGGGGCGGGGGAGCCCCACGGGGAGAGGCAGGTTGATCTGCTGTCCCCTACGTGGTGGAATAAGGAGTGAGGTCCTCAGCCCAAAGTGAAGAAGCAGGGCTGGCACGGAACATCTGGGGGTCCCCCCTCTTCCTTTCCCATCCCAGAGCCCTGCTCTGGGGCTTTCCTTACATCACCTCTGTGCCTTCTTACCTCCAGTAGGGGTGTGGTGGGAGAGGCTGAGGCATAATCTTTGCCTCAGCTCTGATGGTAGTGGCATGCGGATGCCTCTGTAAAGCCAGAGAACTGAGAGTATCAGGATGGGGCTCAGCTCCCCAACCCATTTTACAGGTGAGGAAGGAGAGGGCTAGAGAAAAATAGTAATAGCTTCCTCTTTTGAGTGCTTTACTGTATTAACGTCTTACATGCCTTATTTCATTGGATTCTTATAAGAGCCCTATCAAGTCAATATAATTATTTACTCATTGATTCTCCATCCATCCTTTACCACCTACCCACCCATCTACTTACCTGTCACCCACCCACGGACCCACCCACCCTTCCACCTACCCATCCACCCATCCACTCATCCACCCACCCATCCATCCACCTACCCACCCAGCCATCCACCTGTTCATCCATCCAACCGACCATGAAATATTTACTATCACATGCCAGATGTGATATATGTTACACCAGTACTAGGGAATCAGCAAAGAACAATACAGTCAGGGTTTTGACTAACAGTTATTTGAATTGCAGCAGTGATAAGTGATAGGAAGGAGATGAACATGACATACTCATGAGAGCCCGCGGAGGCAGGGGAGGCAGGAAGGAAGTACCAGTTCAGTTGAGAGCTGAAGGATAAGATGTGTCTACCTGGCAAAAGCAGGTAGGAGACTTTGAGGGGAACCGTGTGAAGGTGCTGGGCCAGGAAGGAGCAGAGATGGAAAGTAAAGAGATACCAGGTGGCTGGTGGGTGCAGGTATGGGTGGTGAGAGTGGGTGGGTGGGATGTGCCTCGGCCGGGCCAGGGCCAGGCCAATCCGGACTGGGAGGCCAAGATAGGAACCTTGGACTGGATCTCATGTGGATGGAATGAGGGTTTGATTCTGGAGGAAAGTGTGGGGGTGGTATGTGAGAGTGACTCACTGTGCCGGGGGAAACTGAGGCAGGGGGAAAGACATCCTCCCAGCTGACTTTTGTTCTGTCCCTGCTCAGTGTTCATCCCTTTTCACACAGGGTCTCATTTATCTCTCGTATCAATCCTGAGAGAGAGGAATGACTTCTCCCACTTTACATGTGGGGAAACTGAGGTCCAGAAAGGGTCCCATCCTGTGCACTGAGTCACATGAATGGAAAGTGGCAGGGGAGGGACTTATGCTGGCCCCTCCAGACAGGCCCCGATGACCCCCCACTGAGCACTCCCCATGCCCTGCCCTTTGCAGACAACCGCTGCATGGACAGACGGTTCCTGCCAGCCAAGTCCAAGCAGCTCATCGCTCTGGCCAGCTTCCCGGGCGCCGGCAACACCTGGGCGCGCCACCTCATTGAGCTGGCCACCGGCTTCTACACTGGCAGCTACTACTTCGATGGTTCTCTCTACAACAAAGGTGAGGAGGCAGAGGGCAGCAGGCAGGGCAGGAGCCTGGCAGGGCTTGGGAAGGACCCACTGGGAGATTGTGGGAATACCCCTTCCTGAGCACCTACTGTGCGTTGCTCCTCTCCCCTCAAACATTATCTCTCAAACATCTCCTGGACACCACATCCTGGGTACCTCACGTGCATCCATTCAATAATGGACATATGTCAAGCACCTACTAAGCGCCTGGTAACTTCTCCCCAATTAGGTCACTACGAACATGTGTTGAGCACCTACTATGTGCTGGGGACTGCGCCATAGACATTTGTTGACCAGCAACTCTGTGCTCTACACAGAGGTGCAATAACTATGTTCACTTTGGGGGTATTTATTGACATTTACAACATTTATTTATTATGTATCTCATCCACATTAAGTCAGTGATACTTGTTGTGTGGGTATTTTATTTTTACTCTGTTCATCGGCATTTACTGAGCTCTACTATGTTCTAGATGTGCTTCCTAAGTTTGGTTTGCTGACAGGTGCTGATGGAGTGCCAACTGTGTGCAGCCTCTAGATGTAGGTTTGGATTCTCACAGATGTTGTCTTGGCCACTATTAGGTGCCAAGAGCCATGCTGGCACCCTGCACAGTGGATGGAGGATGATGACACCATTTCCCAGAAATGAGACCTGAGGCACCTGCAGAGGAGAAATAACTTCCCCAAAGCCACACAGTAGGGGCCTATGGGCTATGGCCTAACAAAGAACAGTGCCCGATTAGAGGACAGGTCACTGTCTGTGGGTTCTCACCCACGAGCACAATTGCAAGAGACCTCAGGCTCCAGGAACAACAACCATGGGGTTTATTTTACAAACAGGTTAACGAAGAGCTTACTGTATCCACAAGCGACGGCTACCTCACCAGATGGCATCAGTGATGGTCGCCACCAGTCACCAGAAGTGAGGGACAGCACTGTCCAGTAGTGACCATCAATACTGGTCCCTCAGAGGCGGTGTCAGAGACACCCAGTGTTAACAGCCCTTTGTGAGTTGTTGGGCTATACCAACAACAAACAGCTTCTTTGAGACACCAGGCCCGGGGCCTTTGCTTCTTTCAGGCAATGTCAGAGGCAAAGGTCCTTTGGCTTCTCTTCAACCCTCCTTGGTCAGAGGTGGGCTGCTAGATGCTTCTTTTCTTCTTTCATCAGAGGCCAGGAACCGAGTCTTCCCCTTCTTCCTTCGGAGGCTGGAACCATCGTCTCTCTTTCTTCGGAGGCTGGGGTCGTCTCTCCTGTTGGGGGGCTAGCATCATCTCTCCCTCAGCTCCCTCCAACCCTGGCTTATATCCTCTTTCAGGGTGCCCCACCCACACATCTGAATGGACCATTTTTCAATTCTGTGGCTGATTGGGCCATGTAGCACCAATCAGCTCATAGCTTGCACCTGATTGGTCCATTCCACAATCCAAGTGCACTGTTACATACACTGCTACAGCAGTACACTGTTACATAAAAGGGCTCTGAGGAGCAACTGCCACAACTGACGTGGTGGAGCAGCAGGGAAAAAGAACACCACTGCTGCTGCCGGCTCCCACCACTGAGGCAGCTGGGTTCTGGTAACAGCACATCTATGTACGAGGTTCCCAGCTGGGGAGAGTTGCATGCTTAGGGCAGTATCCAAGCTCTTAGCCATTGGGCAGTGTCTTGGAGAAGCCCCCTGGGAAGAGCCCCAAGCTGCCTCCCTCCCTGGCCATGGCAGCGCTCCTGCTCCTGGACTCTCACAATGTCACAGGTTGGAGGGTCCTTGAGAATCATGTCATTCAGGGACCCAAAGTAGTTTCATCTCGTGTGCCGGTCCCGAGGAATGCCTGCTTTGGGATGCTGTGTTTAGAAGGAGTCTGAGGATCTGTTCTCCCTCGGTGACAGTGTTCCTTGACCTGGTAGTGATGCTGTCGAGGGTGTAGAACGGGGAACGGCGGTCTACCTGCCAGGTCTGTACCATCTCTGCTCCAACTCAGCCTCAACCTCAGAGAAAGAGCAACGGAATCTCAGATGAAGCCTGCAGGGTGAATTTTCATTCTGAACGCTCGCTTACCACCTCTGGGAGCTTGGACCAGATTCTCCACCGCTCCGAGTTTCTTTTTCCTCATCTGTAGATTGGATTGTCAGCACCAAAATCACAGATATTTAAAAAAAAAAATAAGATAGTATGTGATATATGTATTATTTATTTTTAATTATTTAAATTTGCCCACACCACCCCTTGTCCCTCTCCCCCGCCCACCCTTAACCTCAGAGCCCTCATAGTATTGCTTAATGTCTGTTGCTTTCCATCTTTTGCTTTATCTAATTGGCTGCTTTGTGAATGTCCAGTATTTGTTTTTGTCACCTGCCTTGCTCTACGTTACATAATTCACTCAAAATCCCTCCATCTTGCTGAAATAACTGCATTTCACGTATCCGATGGCTGAATAGTAGCCCATAGAGGGGTGGACCACGTCTCAATTCAGTCCTCTATCGATGACATCCGGGCGGCGGCGGTGTTCCGGGGTTGTAAATGGTGCTGCGATAAACATTGCAGGGCGTATATTTTGTTTCATATTTTTGGATAGAGGCCCAAGAGTGGGATTGCTGGGTTCAGCAGTACTTTCGTTTTTTCCAGCCTTTTAAGGTAAATCCAGATTGCTCTCCAGTCTGGCTGCACCAGTTTCCATTCCCACCAGCAGGGTAATAGGCTGCTTCTTTCTCTGTAGCTTCTCTTGCGCTTATTGGGGGGTTTCTTCCTGTGTGCTGTTCTCAGGGGTGTGAGATGGGATCTCATTATGATTTGAACCTTATCAGAAGCCACGATGAACATTTTTCATATGTCTCTTGGCCTTCTGTAGCTCCTCTTTGGTGAGTTATTTGTTCATATCTGCTGCCCGTTTATGAACTGGGTGATTTGTTTTTCCGTTGTTGGATTGTTTGAGTCTTTATGTATCTTGGATATTAACCCCTTGTCAGTTTATATTGTGGAAATATAAAATACACATTATTTTTAGAAAGAAACATAACAAGGACAGTCAGCTATTTAGCCAAAGTCAGGAGGCTCCATCTCTAACCACACACCTGGGGAGTTTTTAAAGTCTTGATGCCCAGGATATAGCCAAGATCATTTTGATTAGATTCCTGGGATTGGGGCAAGCCATCAGCCTTTTTTAAAGCTCCCCATGTGATCCCAGTGCAAAGTCAGAAGGAAACCCCTGACCCTAGACTAGGAACCCAGCAGTCTCCTTCCAGACCCACGACACTGCAAAAATGGGTCTCTGCCTTATGCTTTTTTATACTCGAGTGTTGGGGGATATCAAGAGTTAATAATTAATTGGGTTGATAATAAATTTAAATAGATAATTGAAATTTTAAGGAGAGGAAAAGAAGAGAGAGAGAGAGACAAGAACAAGAAGGAAAGAAAGAAAGAAGGAAAAAGAAAGAAAGCAAAGGAAGGCAGGCAAACCCTCTGACAACTCCCCTGGCTCAAGCTGTGTAAATGTTTCCTTAAGCCCCACTGAGAAAGGCAGGGGGTTGTGGGTTGGTCACAGGCAGCTGAGGCTTTGCTTGCAGCTGCCTTTTCTTTAGGGCTTAAAAATCTTAAAAATACTTCCCATGGCCTGAACCCTTGCAGAGAACAATGCGCTCTCCCTGGGAATTCAGGACTGGCAGTGGGGTGCAGGCAAAGAGAGGACCCTCCATCCCCCAGCTAAGCCCCCAACCTCTCTCCCATCACGTTTGCAGCAGAGAAACGCTTAACTTCATGAAATCCTGGAGGGCCCTGGAGGGTGCGAGAGGGAAGCTTGGAGCCAGAGGGAGGCGGGGCTGCTTGTGCCCTAATTTGCCCCCACTGGGCTGTGGTCCTGCTGCCCCATTCAGGCAACAGACTCCAGGCATATGAACAATTTGCAGGGGATGCACACTCATCTGCACCTGCTCTTTCTTCTCCCTGGGAAGTCAGTCCCCTCCCCACGCTTGCCCCAGCTCATCTGTCTGGAAACCTGCTCCTCCAGCAGAGGGGCACCTCCCCCTTTGCAATGTCTCTGGCGGACTCCGGTGTCCTTCTCTTTCACCCTCCTAGTACCCAGGATCCTTCAGTGTGGCCCCTATTGATATATTCTTGTCACCATTACTAATACTAATCATTGTGGGCATTCACTGAGCGACGGACCCAGCACTGTGACAGTGATAGGTGCTTTCTATTTTTTTTATAAGTCAGTATTGGGGTGTGTGCACACAAGGAGAGTAGGATTTAACGAAAAGAAAGGAGGAAGCGTGGGCAGAGACACAATGAGGGGAGCCCCCAAATGTCCTTTGAGAACTGTTCACCCTATCCTGGGGGCAGTGGGCAGAGAGCCTGGTGAGCAGTAGGGGTTTAAGGGGTATTAGGCAGAGAAGTGGTGTTCGCAGATGAGTGGGGGAGAGGGGTTAGCTGCAGGATCACCCAGCTGAGTGACAGTGGGGAGGAGAAAGGGGCAGTGGGGAGGGACATTGAGGAGGTCATTGATTAGAAATGAGGGCCCCTAGGTGATGGGGTGGGCATGGTGGCTTCTGTCGTGAGCTGATCCTCCAGCGACTCTTGTTGCTTTAAGTCCTTTAGAATTCCCCCCCCCCATTCCTGCTCCTATCTAAGTGGGTAGCTGCGGGCATGACCACCTCATCCCCCACGCTGCTGGAGACCTCCATTCCTCCCGTGTCTGCGGGTCCTCCCCTGGGCCCGTCCCAGTTCAGAGGGCTGCCTGACGTTTACTCACTGCCCTCCACTCTCTCTCCCATCATCCTGGCGATCGTCCTCACCCCTCAGCCCCTCACACTCTCACACAAAATACAGAGGCGCTGTGAAGGCGTTTGAGTGAAAGAGAGAGGCATGGATGGAGGGCGGATGGATGGTTGGAGGGGTGGATGGTTGGGTGGATGGAATGAGATGGGTGGATGGTTGGGTTGATGGATGGGTGGATGGATGGGTGGATGGAATGAGATGAATGGATGGAGGGATGGATGGATGGATGGACGACCCTATCCTTCCAGAAGCCAAGTGTCTGCCCCCCTTGAATTCTGCCTTCTCTTCCTCTTACCGAGTGAGCTGCCTATTTGTAATGCAAGCTTCTCTCTGCATCTGTGCATCTACCCACCTGTCTTTCTGTCTACCTGCCTGTCTGTCTCTGTTCATCTTTCTCTTGCCCCTGTTATGTAAGTGTAGTTCCCATCTATTCTTTCTGTCTTTGTGTCTCTGCTCTTCTCTCTCCTTATTTTGTTTTTGTGTTTTTCTCTCTCTCCTCTTTGCCCGCCGTCTCTCTAGGCTCCTGTCTGCTTATCCCCTCTCTCCACTCTCCCTCGGCTCTGTGTCCCCTCTCTCTCCCTTGCTCCACCTCAGGGACCCCACAACCTCAAGTATATGCTCAAATTCTGTGGCTTGTCAGGACCACAGAGGGCCCGAGGGAGAGGTGCGAGGAGGCCCAGCATGGGCAGCAGATTGAAGAAGCAGCCTCTCGGCAGGAATTTCTGTTTTGTGGACAATTTGCCTCAACACATACCCCATTGTTTCTGGGGGCCCCAGCCTCCAGGACATCCATGTTTTGGGGTTAGGAGTGGACATGTCCTGCCCCAATAAGCTCAGGGCATTCAGAGTTGTTGAGTGTCTGCCACTGCCTTTCTCTGTGCCTGTTTTCCTAACTGCAAACTATATAGGCTAGTGTAAGATGGGGTGGGTGTGGGGGTAGGAAAAAAAAAAAACCTTATTCTCTGTGTTCCTGAACCCACAAGATCATTTCTGCAAATCCTGAGACATTGTCTAGGCCCTCAGGTGATCTCTATCTGCCTCAACTTCCTCACCTACAAAAACCCTCATAGGATGGTTGAGAGGGCTGGGGTGTCTGGTGTATGTGCAGGACTCAAAATCAGTGTCCAGCCCAGTGCCAGTGCTGTCACCCCCTCCCCCAGCCACGCAGGCTTCTCTCGGTTCCTCAGTTGTGAAATGAAAACCTGATCAAATCAGAGTCCCCCTTCCTTTTGCTAAATCCTTTTAAGGACTCCCCAGTATTTTGAGTCAGGTGCTGATCTCATTATCACGATCCTCACGACCCTCCCACTCATGTGCTCCCCGTACTCTCTTCTCCCTGGGTAGTCACTTGGTGACAAGTGTCTCCCGCCCATCACAGGACCTTGGCATTTGCTGCTCTCACCATCTTTTCCTCCTCTCCTGGGCTGGAAAATTCCTCTTTATCCTTCAGTTCTCAGTTTAAACTCCTCTTCCCTACCTCCCAGAAACCCTTTCTGGGTGCCTCTTACTACGTCAGTGATCTTGGCCAGGCCGGCCGGCCACTCAGTGCCAGATCACAGATTGGATCTCCGTCTCTTCAGTGTGTCTCTTACCATCTGCAACCCACAGCCCCCCAGGGCATGTCCTTCTCACAGAGATGGTGGAAGCACAGAGACGCAACAGAATGATGGAATGCATCTTGAGGCTTCGCTAGAAACCCACTTCTGCCCTCATTCCACTGGCCAAAGCAAGTCCATGGGCATATCCAACCTCAGTGGGGTAGGGGAGTCGATGCCAGCCAGAGGAATCCTCCATTATGCCACCACCTGGCCCCCTTCGGGGCACCCAAGCACAAATACTCTAATGTAGAATGGACCACGGCAGTGATTTTACAGTCCCTTGCATTCACAGGCACTTTTGCAAACCATTTTATCCCCAGCTCCGAGGACAGTGTCTGGCACATAGTAGGTGCTCAATAAATATGACAGTAAATGAAAGAGTGAAGAAATGCATGCACGAGGCTTCCGGAGGTGGCCCAGAAACCGGTGGGTGGGGTTCGTGCCTCCCCCAGCTCACTGGCCTGTTCCCTGCCCCCACCTGCGGGAAGGGTTTAAAGGTGAACGGGACCACTGGCGCAGCGGGAGGACCATCTGCATCAAGACGCATGAGAGCGGCCAGAAGGAGATCGAAGCCTTCGATGCCGCCATCCTGCTCATCCGTAACCCCTACAAGGCCCTCATGGCAGAGTTCAACCGCAAGTATGGCGGCCACATCGGCTTTGCTGCCCATGCCCACTGGAAGGGCAAAGGTATGGCTTGGTGCAAGGGCAATGAGTGGGGCAGGGCCCTTGAGGGCACGGTGTGAGGTGCAGCTGCCGCTTTCCATGTCCCTGCGGACCCACAGGCACCACCCGCCCCTCCATGCCCCGCGACAATCACAGTGCAGTGGGTAAGGGCAGGAGCTCCTGGGCAAGACTCCCTGGGTTCAAACCCCGCTCTGCCACTTCCCAGAAAAGCTGCTTTGCTACCCTGAACTTAGATTGTCCCGCCACTTAATAATTGGGGCAGAGGGAGATGGACACCCTGTGGGTCTTGAAGCAGGTTCAAAATTCCCAGGAGGGGGGAAATGTGGATCCAGCCCAGGTTGGAGACCAGGTGGCCATGGGCTCATCGCTGAGCTCCTGTGCGCTTGCGTGCAAGTGTGCCTGCCGCGGACCCTCCCGGCAGCTCTGGGGGTCGGGTTGGGAGGCACAGAGACCGCTAGTGACTTGCCCCAGGTCATCTGGGAAGTGACAGAGTGGGGCACTGAGCACCACCTCTGGCTCTTGGCACTTGGCAGGTGACAGCTGTGTGCGTAAATGACTCAGTGCAGGAAGTGGCCCTGCCCACTGACAGTTAAGAGAGCTTTGGAGTGGAGCCCACCTCTGCCATCTTGAGTACCTTGTAACCCCTCCGGGGGGGGGGGTGTCCTTAAAATCTGCCTTTTTGTAAAAAAGATTTATTTATTTGTTTGTTTGTTTGTTTATTTATACAAGAACCTGGGTATAGACCAGATGCGCGGGAGGGTGAGAGGATTCACCAGAGACAGAGTGGGGAGCAGAACAGGCAGAAGGACCTAAGTACACTGGGGAGCAGTGGGCGAGACAGGAGAGGTCTGCGCGCCATGTGGGACTCTCACTAGCCAGCCAGGATTGAACCGGCGCTGCAGAGGCTGTGGACAGCTTCACAGTGTGGTGCTCAACCGCCTGCGCCACCAGGGGAGGCCAAAAATCCGGTGTCTTTTAGCATCCACATCTCCATCACCATAACCAGAATTTTTATTTTTAAAAAAAGATTAATTGATTGATTGATGCATACAATAACTGGGGTGTAGGCCAGAGGTATGGGGGGTGAGAGGATTCACCAGAGACAGAATGGGGAGAACAGGCAGATCTACTGAAATACACTGCTGAGGGGAGCAGCGGGTGAGACAGGTGAAGTCTGCTGCGCCTTGTGGGCAGCTCCCTGGCCGGGGATGGAACTCACGCTGCTGCTGAGGCTGTGGATAGCTTCATAGTGCTGACACTTAACCCCTGGGAGATTTTTTAAACAGCAAATCCCGCCCCAGGCTGGATCAGAATCTGCATTTTAAGGAGATTCCCCCAGAAGCCTCATGTGCCCTTTAAAGTTTGAGAACCACAGCTGTAGGACGCCCTCAGCATGCACTATGGAGACTCCTGCAAATCCCCCACTCTTTTGGTTCCAGAACGTTAATTTTACAATCTCCCTGGAGTGGGTCCAAAGCAAAGTTTTATGTGATATGATTACACAAGGTGAATTGTCCTGGATCTGTTTAATGAAACAGAGACTGTGTTTAATGATTCTCTGGGGAATTAAGTACAGTTAAGCTATTAATCAGGCCCCGGTTCCTCCCGACGACAAGACGGAGCTGAGGGTGGCCAGCCGGTGGCCCGCCGGGCCCGTGGCGGCAGTTCCGGCGGAACCAGCACTCATTACCAATGGTCCGCGGCTCAGCGGGTCTTTATTACCCGCTTTGAAGGCAGACATCAATTACTAGAAATCCTGAGCTAATTGAGGGCCTTTGTTTTTAGTTTTTGTTCTTCCTACAATGAAGTAATTGAGGAGCTTCAAATGAAGAGGCTGTGCCATAGGGTTGGGGGGAAGAGAGGGGGTGGGCAAAGCTCTGGAACTGCTGGGACTCCAGCGTGGGGAGCTCTCCCCTACTCGATGGGCAGGTGCGTGCCTCCGCGATGCTGGGCGCCAACATCAAAACAACTGTGACAGGGACCAGCACTTTCCGAGCCCCGCTGGGTCCCAGCCACTGGGCCCGGATGTGGGCAAATCATTCCACCCCCTCTTCCCAGCTTGTCCAGGCTATAGGTCTTGGCACAGCCACCGTTTTGCAGGTGGGTAAACTGAGGCTCAAGGAGATGGATGAGCATCTGCAAGGTCACGCAGCAGATCTGGAGAGGGGCTGGGGTTTGAGCCCTGGCAGGCCGTCTCCAAAGTCCCCATGTCTACATTCACCTGGAGGGAGACTAGGATCTAGCGAGGACAGTGGGGTTGGTGATCAGATCCGGTGCTGCTAGGGTTTGCTACGAGGGTTTGCTGGAAGGGCAGGAGCCGGGCTCAGTCTGGGATAGCTGTGGGTTCGAATCCTGCATTTGATGCCCACTATGTGGCCTTGGCTTCCTGCTCTGACCCTCCCTTTTCCCAGGGCAGCTAGTAATTCTACTCCCCTAGCTTCTTGTGAGCACTTCTGCTCCTCAGAAGTGGGAGCTGGTGTCCCAGGGAGGTTCGCAGTCAACAGGGTGTGATCTATCACCATCCTACCTGCGTTCAAAGCTGGGGGAGCCCTTCTCCAGCAGCGGCTGGCAATGGTGAGAAGTGACCAAGCCTGGCAGTCGGGGTCTGGGGGCTCCATCCACCTGGCTTGTGCCCCGGGAAAGCAGTGGTCCTAGACCATTGGGGATGCTGTGAAGTGACTCAGAAGTGGGAAAATTCTAAAACAGGGCAGATTATACATGAGCTGGATTTTTCTCTAATCACTTAGATGCATCTGGTCTTAACCCATTATAACAGTACGGGCCCAATTAGCCAGATACATTGTAAATAATCTATTTTAAGGATAAAAACTATCCTTGTCACTGCATAAATATTGCCCAAACAGCCCTGGTGCTCCAGCGGGGTGGTGGGGGCGCAGGAGCTTCACCGCGGATTCTGATGTGTTCTGCAAAGAAAGAGGAGCCCTTTATCACATTGCTGTTTGGAGTTGGGAATTTCAATTTAGTTCAACAACCATTTATTGAGCCCCTGCCGGGTGCAAGGCAGCAGGAGGAAGTGGGGGTAAGGCTGCTGGTGATTGGGATGGGGCCTAGAATCAGACAGGCCTGGTCTGGGGGGTGCTTCCCTGCTGTGTGACCCCAGGCAAGTCGCTTCACCTTCTCTGAGCCTCAGTTTCCTCACTGCTCCTTTCCCTTCAGGGTAATCACTAGGATGAAATGAGATAATTGGTCACCCCTCCGGCTGGGGTAAGGATTTGGTGATGAGCCTGTCCTGACTTTGCAGCTACCTTGGGAGACCCACTGACCTTTGTTCCAGAAAGAGCAGGGTGGGGCGAAGAGTCTTTATGCCTCGGTGTCTTCTTGTATTGAATGAAGACAGTGGGGGCCTCCCTGGTGGTGCAAGGGGTTAAGCAGCGCATTAGGAAGCAACCGCAGTCTCTGCAGCGCGGGTTCGATCCCCAGCCCGCCAAGGAGCTACCCTCATGGCGCAGCAGACCTCTCCTGTCTCGCCCGCCGCTCCCCTCAGCAGTGTATTTCACTCAGTCTGCCTGTTCTGTTCCCCACTCTGTCTCTGGTGAGTCTCCCCCCTACCCTGTCCCACACATCTGGCTTGTCCCCCAGATCTTGTATGCATAAATTAATAAATCTTAAAAAAAAAAAACCTTATGAATGAAGACGATGATACTTACTTCATAAGGCTGTGAGGAATAAGTGGAATGGAGAACTGTTCATATATTATTATACGATGCTGTATATTAATATAAATGTATTAAAATATAGAAATACAGTAACCCATGTGGTATAGGGCTGTGCGGGGTTAGTCACCCACTGAGAGAAGGGAGGGAGGGCTCTGAATACTCAGGCAAAGCAGCAGCGCTGAGTTGAGGTGGGGGTATCAGGTGAGCCTGGGGCTCTAAGGGAAGCTAAGGGTGTCACGGCTGCTGTGAATGACCCCCCTCCTGTCACCGGCCCCCCTGCTCTCTCCACAGAGTGGCCCGAGTTTGTGAGGAACTACGCCCCCTGGTGGGCCACCCACACGCTGGACTGGCTCAAGTTCGGCAAGAAGGTGCTGGTGGTGCATTTTGAGGACCTGAAGCAGGACCTCTTCATCCAGCTGGGCCGGATGGTCAGCCTGCTGGGGGTGGCCGTCCGGGAGGACCGTCTGCTCTGCGTGGAGAGCCAGAAGGACGGCAACTTCAAGCGCTCGGGGCTCCGGAAGCTGGAGTATGACCCCTACACGGTGGACATGAAGAAGACGATCTCTGCCTACATCAAGATGGTGGATGCAGCCCTCAAAGGGAGGAACCTCACGGGGGTTCCCGATGACTACTACCCCAGATGATGCGGCAGAAGGGGGAGGGAGGCTGGGAGTCCTGATCAAGCAGGGCCTGAGACTCGAGACCCTGGGGGGCCCCATCTGTCAGCTCTTTGGTTTGGGGAAAACCCCCTTGGCTGCTTTTGCCTTCAGTGAGTTTCCTGCATGACAAAGGGAGCTCAAGAGAAGAGATTGTCCAGGTACTCCCCACCCTAACCTCACCCCCTGGAGAAGGAGAGGGCTGCTGGCTGGAGGAGTTCCAGCCACATGAATCCTTTGCTGTCTCCCCCTCTCTACTCCACCACTTTGGGTTCAACATGAGGGAGGAAGTGCCGCAGCCTGTGGGTGCCCCCTGCAGGTTTGGAGGACCTTGATGCACGAGCTAAAGGGACTTTTGTAAGAAAAGGGGCTGGGGCTGCGTTTCCCCCCTGGGCTGAGCATTAAGTGCCCCCCCCTTCTCTTCTCCACCCGGGCAGCCATGTCACCAAGGTTTTTGCAGGTCACCTCCTGTCTGAAGAAAGATTGCTGGGAAGCTTCTCCGTGGCCTTAGGTTTCTGACACTCTGGGTGGGGGGCGGAAGGCAACGGTGCTCGTGGTTCATTGGCACCACCCTGTGGGGGTCATGGCATCAGCAGCCCACCCCAGGTCACAGCCTCCTGAGAAACAGTCTTTCCACCTGCCCTTTTCCTCCCTATGTCAGGTCATCTTGGGGTTCTAGAACCTACTTCCAGGGGTTCCTAAGGCACCAACAGTTATCCCACTGAGGCGGCCCTGTAGTCTCGCACGCAGAGCCTGCGTCAGACCGGGAGCCCCAGTGACACCCTCTCTCCATGGGCCCAGCATGGATCTCATGTGCCCTGTTGACCACCAGCGGGGCCTGTGTGCCCAGGTGTGAGAGGGCGCCCAATCAGGCAGAGCCACGCCCAAAAAGAGACCCCCTGGATCATAATCCCACAGGGCTGCTTAGGGGACCCTTTAAGGAACAGGATGAACTGGAAGGCTTTTCACTTTCATGCAAATGCTGCTTTCTTGATGCCGAGACATCAAACCAAAGGATTTCCAAGAACCCGAGTCACTGATCACCACGGAAAACGTGGAGCCAGGGTCCCAGCTCTGCCCCTGCCTTGGCCGCCAGTGGCCGCTCATCGGCCACACGGGCACCTGCTCCGGCCCCACCGTGTAGAGGCAAAAGCCATAAGTCACAGCTCTTTGCTCTCCTGTCCAGAGCAGCCCGCCCCAGCAGTCCCTCTGAAGCCTCAGGGGGCAGGTCAGTGCTCGTTCCCAAATAGCCAAGAGACTATGGAGATGGCGAGTGTAAAGAGATATATTTTTTTAAGAGGAATATGACTAGTACATTCCCCCCCGGGACCTGGCCGTGCGTAGAGAAAGCCCAGGCACGAGACCTGGGCCCTCCTCCCGGACCCCCCACCCGCAGGGTCTGGGCCTCCCCGGGGCCAGCCAGGGGGCTCTGAATGTATTTTGTACCATGTTTCTTTCCCCGGGCTTATTTCTAGTCTTCTTCAGAGAGGCTGAGGAGGACTTGGCCTCCCTCCCTGGAGGTCGGCTCTCTCCGGGAGACTCTTGGCCCAAGAGCTGGGCCAGTGCTTTGCGGTGGCCACTTCTGGCCACCCGCCTCTGTCTGAAGATTCCTCAGGTCAACACCATCATTAAAAGCAAGTTTTATTGAAAATTCTACCCTGTGGTACAGCGTCATGTGAGGCAGGCTCATAAATGGGGGGGTTTCGTGTGTGTGTGTATGTGAGTGTGTGTGAGAGTGAGTGTATGTGAGTGTATGAGTACATGTGCGTATGTGTGAGTATGCTAGTGTGAGTGTGTGTGTACGTGTGAGTGTGTGAGTAAATGCATGTGTGAGTGCATGAGTGTGCATTCGTGTGTGTGCTAGACGCCCCGAGTGTGCTGTGCACTAGCATGCACAGAAGGGAAGCTGGTGAGAGCGCGGGGGACTGACGAGACAGCTGCTCTGTTCCCTGGTAGGCAAAATGGGTTCTCAGTTTCCAAACCCACGAACACCCCTGAAGGTGGCCTTGTGTCCTGTGTCCTCACACGAGAGCGGCCCCTGTGGAGCGGCGCGGGGCCCAGCCGGGGGGAGGGACAGCATTTCCCTGTGGAGGTGAGGAGCCCAGCGTGGGAGACAGGGGGGCCAGGCAGAGGTAGGGGAGGGCGGGGTTCAGGAGGACTGGGGAGGGGGAGGCCTGTCTCCCAGCCTGGGGTCCTCTGAAGCAGGGACGGGGAAGGAAGGGCTCAGAAGGAGAGAGCGAGAGGTTGCTCCAGCGTCGTCCCTGCCTGGAGATGGGTGCCGGCTCCGAAAAGTCTTCGGTGATGACTGTCGGGGCCCAGGCTGAGCTCTGACCCCAGCCTCCAGCCAAGCCTCACCTGGCCACACAGTCCCAACCCTAGGCTCTTCACCCAGGGGCCCGTCTAATCTCTAATCCTCATCATAGACTGAGCCCCGATCCTGGGCACACACTGATCCACAATCCTGGTCTCACACTGGTCCCTGACCCAGCTCCACAGGAACCCTGACCCAGGACAGTCCCAGATCCGGCCCTACTCGGTCTCACCTGGCCTTTGACACGCCCCGGCCCGCACAGGCTGCGCCCTGACTGGCCCAAACAAATGCTGACATTCTCCAGGCTGAACCTGAATCTCTGCCACAGACTGCGCCCCGGTTCTGACCTTGGCCTCGGTCTGAGCCCTCACTTGACCACAGACTGGCCTTGGCTCTGGCCCCAGGCTGAGCCCAGCATTTCCTTCCCTTTCTCTGAATAGCACCTAAACCAAATCCTCCCTGACCGCAAGTGAGCGGAGCCGGGGGCACCTGGCGCCAGGCTCTCCTGGACTCTCCTCCTCGGTGGCTTCTCCTCCTCCCACGCCGGGGCCCTGCGGGCGATAGGCCGACACCCCGCCCTGCAGGACAGGGGGACAGCCAGCACCTCTTCTCTGCCCTTTGCATCACACCTCGTGACCGTCTGGACCCGAGTCTGTGTGTTTCAGACCTGGAGGGAAGCGAGGCCGCACTCACCGACTCACTTCAACAAACACTTGCAGGACATGGGCGGGGCGGGAGGGGCCTGGATGCTCTAACTTCTAGAGATGAAAAAAATAAATAAAGCCAACAAAAATCCCAGCCCTGAGGAGTTTACATTCCCTAAGCACCAGCAGTGCCGGTAATGGTCGGAAAGCGTTGGGGAGATCCTGGTGGGTAAGGAAGGGAAAGACTGGGGGTTGGGGGCTCCTGACCCACCCAAAAAGTTATTAACCCCATTTTATGGGGGTGCCACTGACGCACAGAGATCATCAGTAACTGGCCTGAGTCACCCAGAGGTTAATACCAGAGCCGGGCCAGCTGGTGCCCTCTCCAAAAAGCCCCAGGGCAACAGGGGGTCACAGCGCCCCTGCACCCCAGGAGGCAGGAAAGCAAGGGACGCCTGTGCTCCCGCCCCCGCTGTCGCCTTGGGCACAGGACGAGGGACTCAGCATCCGCTACCTTCTGGGGTTTCCTCGGGCTTCTCCTGCACCCCTAGAGGCGCGGCACGTGCATTCCCGGGGACAAGGTGTGGGGAGGGGGAGGCCAAGGGGATGCTGGGCCGGGGCTCCAGGGGAACCCTCTCCTGCCAGACTCAGCCGCTCCCTCCTGCCACCCCTTCCACTGGGCTCCTCCCCCCTCCCTCCCTGCTGTTCTCTTCACACCCCTGCTCAGGGGGTCCCTCCTCCCTGTCCATCCTCCAGGGCTCAGCAAACCTTTTTTCTTTCTAGTCCTTCCCCTCCTCCTCTCCCCTCCTCCCTCCTCTCCTCCCTTCCCCCTTCTTCCCTTCCCCCTCCCCTCCCCCCTCCTCTCTCCCCTCCCCTCATCCCTCTCACCTCCTCCCTCCTCCTCTCTCCCCCCTCCCCCTCATCCCTCTCACCTCCTCCTCTCTCCCTCCCCCCTCCTCCTCCCCCTCCTCCCCTTCCCCTCTTCCCTTCCCTCTCCCCCTCCTTCCTTTCCCCTCCTCCCTCTCCCCTTCTTCCTCTCCCTCATCCCCTTCCTCCTCCCCCTCCTCCCTCTCCTCCCTCCCCTCTCCCCCTCCTCCCCCTCCTCCTCCCCCTTCCCCCTCCTATTTTGTGATGCTCTTTCTCAATTTCTGCTTCTGCTTGTGCCCGCATCGCCCCATCTCCCTCCACCTCTGAGCTGCCTCCTGGCCTGCCTGCCTCTTGCTTGCTCCCTCCATGCTCCCCACCCCTGCTGTCCTCCTCCTCCTCCTCCTCATCTTCCGGGAGAGTGGGGGCGACTCAGCAGGATCCAGACGCAGGGAGACAAATGCTACCCAGGCCTGTAACCAAGGAAGTGGTTTCCTTAGCAACAGCATCCGCAGGCGCGCGCTCCCGGCCCATCCCTGGCTGCTCCAGTGAGCACGCAGGGGCGGGCAGCGAGCCCGGGAGGGGAAGCCAACAGAGCCGCATCCCCATCGGGGTCCTCTCGAGATGTGGTCAGAGACCAGCTCAGTGCCTGGCATTTTGGGGAGACTCAAAATTAGGAGCAGTGGCGGGGGTGGAGTCAGAGAGGCCGGTTGCCGGTGGAAGAATCCCTGGAACTTGGGGACAGACCGGGGGTGGGAGGGCGAGGTGGTGAAGACGGCAGAGGGGCACCGAGGCTGGGTCTGTGCAGCCCGAGGTGACGTCACAGGCAGAGGAGCAGGGGGTGGTGGGCCAAAGATGGTCAGCTGCCAGCTCCCTGTCTCAAGAGCGCCCCGTCTAGGGGGGGACAAAGGGGCGGGAAGGTGGAGACCCACACAGGAATGTCTCCCTTCATCCTCCCTGCAAACGGGTGTTCAGGAGCATGGGGGTGGGGGGGCAGCACAGCCCCAAGGACTGTGCGAGGCTCAGAGAGGTCACTTCCTCGTGTGACCCAAAAGTGGGTGGCAATCCTTGGATTTGAACCTGGAAATGATCCAGACACTATCCAAGAAGATAGAAGACAGAAGAGGGTAGGAATAAGGAGAGACAAAGAGAGGGCGAGAGAGAGAGAGAGAGAGAGATTTAAGTCATTGCTTTGGCACTTTTTCCCACTGGTAAAACAAAAATATGTTCAATTTTAGAGAAATGAGAAGAGGGGAGGGAGGAAGCAAATGCCCCGTAGTACCATAGATTTTGCAGCTATAAATAACTGTCCCCAAAGAAAGCACCTGTCAAGACACATTCCTTTCCAGAGAGACGGATTGTGCCCCCACAATCCCTGATATTTAAGGGACTCACAGGGTCACGGGGGCAAAGGGCAGAAAGTTGATCGATGTCACACAGAAACCTCCTCGGTTCGGCTTTTCCCCAAATGCAATCAGCACAGGCGAGGAGGGCTGTAAATCTGGATGATAATAATATCCGTCCTCACAAAGGCAACATGTTTATTTATCATGTTCGCACGTTTACTATTTCCCCTCAAATTTACAGTCTGCAATCTGCCAGCACGCAGGGGGAGAAACATGGAAATGAGAACAAACTGGCAGAACACGGACAAGGAAGAAATGATAAAATATTTATCCCTTCCGTCCATCCCCCCACAGCCCGACCACCTTAAATCCAATTTTCAAACAAAGGTGGTGATGCCTCTGGGCCGGGCCCTGTGTCTATTTTGGCCCTGGCAGCTAATTGAAATGAACAGTCATCGTGGAATGGAATGTCTTGCAGCAAAATGATTTTCGTGTATTCTGGAGTCATCTGCTGAACAATTATGGGGAATGAAGAGTCGGCCAGAAGTGAGAGAAAGGGTTGAGCTTGGGGAGAGGAGGAGGGGAGAGCCGTGAGTGTCTTGGGGGGGGACTAGCAAGAGGGGGACCCTCCTCCTCTTTGGCGCTGCCAGCAGAGTTTGGAGTTTGGAGCAACCACCGGTTCTCTTTCAAGACCTGAGTTAGGCGCCCATGCTTCTGAATCAGAATTTCCAAAAGATGGAGTACAGCAGTGGGGAGGGAGGGAGGGGGAGGGATCCTGTGGACTTGCCAGGAGGCAAACGTGTATTTACACCATGGAAAATGGCAAATGCTGCAAATCAGGTGGGTGTGGCGTTTTGTTGCTGTTCAAGCACCAGGTGTTACGTGTTTACCTGCACTGTCCAAGCACGCAGGCCACTCTGAACTGTTTATCTTTTCCCTGTCTTTATCCATCCTGTCCACTCTACCCGGAAAGCCTTCATCTGGCTTCACCTCCTTAAGACGTGACTCGGGTTCTTCCTCTTCCAGGCAGCCTCCCCAGATCAGACAGAACAAAGAGATGACTGTTCTTCTAATCCCCTTGGATCATGGCTCCAGACATGGCCACTGGTGATTGCTTCAGTAATCTGGGTGTGTGTGTGTGTGTGTGTGTGTGTGTGTGTGCGCACGCACGCGTGCATGCGTGCATGCGTGCACATTCTCAAGTGTGTGAGACCAGGATGTGAGCTCTACTAGAGCAGAATCCACGTCTTTACCTGAGTATTTCCATATGCCTCTTGACACTAAGTGATGAACAAATGTTTAGCCAATATAAGAATGAAAACATCGATTACATTTAACACCATCCACCAACCTTTTAGCTCTCACAATTTTTGAAATAATACTGAATTGTTTTTGGATAGAAGGATCCACTCAGATCCTGCTCAGACAATGGCCAATAAGAAAGGGGAATGAGGGGCCTCCCTGGTGGTGCAAGGGGTTAAGCACAACACTGTGAAGCTGTCCGCAGCCACTGCAGCACGAGTTCAATCCCTGGATGGCCAGGGAGCAACGCACATGGCGCACAGACCTCTCCTGCCTCGCCCGCTGCTCCCCTCAGCAGTGTATTTCAGTGGTTCCACCTGTTCTGTTCCCCACTCTGTCTCTGGTGAATCCTCTCACCCCTCCCCACATCTCTGGCCTGTACCCCAGCTCTTATATGCATTTAAAGATTAATGGATCTTTAAAAAAAAAAGGGGGAGGGAATGAGAAACTCTTACCAAGACCCAGCCACCTCAGCGTGTTCTCCCGCCCTGCTGCTCCAAAAGTCAGTTGTGGCAGTTGCTCCTGAGGGCCCAGCAACCACCCTTTATTCAGCTGCCCTTTTATACTTACTTCCTGGATTGTGGAACAGGCCAATCAGGTGTGAGCAATGAGCTGATTTGTGCTAAATGTTCCAATCAGCCACAGGATTAAAAAAACGCAGACTTGTGGGTGTGGCACCTGAAAGAGAATATAAGGCAGGTCAGGGGAGGGGGTTGCGGAGGAGGTGGGAAGAGAGACTGTCCCAGCCTTGGAAGAAAGAAGGGGAAGACATTGTTCCTGGCCTCCAAAGAAAGAAGAAAGAAGGGCCAGAAGTTGAAAGAAGGAGGAAAAAAATAAGTATCCAGCAGCTGACCTCTGAGGAGGGAAGAGAAGCTGAAGACCTCTATCAGGGTCTCTCCGGTCTGGTCTCTGACATCACCTCTAAAAGAGCGCCAATGACTGGGCCTGGTGTCACAAAGAGCTGTTAACACCACCTCAGGGGGCCCAGTAGTGACCAGCACTACTGGCCAGTGCTGTCTAGCACTCCTGGTGACAAGTGGCTGGTGCTCTGCTTGTACTCCTGGTGGACACTGTCTGGGTGAGACAGCCAGCCACTTGTGGCTACAGTAAACTCTTTGTTGCTCTGTTTGTGAAATAAGCCCCGTAGTTGAAAGAGCCTGAGGTCTCCTGCAATTGAGCACATGGTTGAGAACCCACAGAGAGTGACTCAGCCTCTTGTCAGGCACTGTTCTTTGTTCGACTATAGCCCATAGGCCCCTATGTACAGGTGTTGTATTGCTATAACCCTTGGCCTTGACTTTTGGTCTTTTGGCCTCTTGGGGCTCTTTGGCACCTCTCTTGTCTCAGAGACCAGGCAGGTGGGTAGCCATTCCAGCCTATCCTGGTATCCCATCCAGCCTCCTGCCCCTACCTCCCCTGTTTCAACACTTCTCACGGTGATAACACGAGCTAATATTTATTGAGTACTAATTGTATGCTGGGCTCTGTACTGAGAACATGCATACAGCATCATTAAACTATCTGAGCCAGGGACTGAGGTAGAGGACTAATAATCCACCCATTTATAGTCAAGGAAATTGAGGCTCAGAGACGGTAAGTAATTTTCCCAATGTCACACAGCTGGGAAATGATGGAACTGGACTTTGAACGTAGACAGTCTAGCTCTGGAGCCCATTAAGTTTAAAAACTGCACTGAAATCTAGGGGTGAAAGGAGTCCAGAACCAAGAAAATGTTTGTCTTGGGCCTCCCTGGTGGCGCAAGGGGTTAAGCACAGCACTGTGAAGCTATCCAAAGCCTCTGCAGCACAAGTTCGATCCCTGGCTGGCCAGGGATCTACCCTCATGGCACAGCAGACCTCTCCTGTCTCTTCCACTGCTCCCCTCAGCAGTGTATTTCAGTCTGCCTGTTCTGCTCCCCACTGTCTCTGAGTGAATCCTCTGGACTATACCCCAATTCTTGTATGATAAATAAATAAATCTTAAAAAAAAAAAAAAGAAAAGTTATGTCTGGCAAGGCACCTGCAGCAACACAGGTGATAAGGGGAGAACAAATCATGCAAAGGGTGAACTTTCTGGGGTTGAGGATCCATGGGGTGGGGTGAAGGTGGAGGCAAGGCCACCATTCATGAAGCAGGCTGGGAGCTGGCACTCCAGATGACTTTGGGTTCTTAGCAGCAAGGTTGGTTTATAGGTTCCCATGGCAACTGCCAAGCAATAATCTCTTTTTCCACAGTTCAGTGATTCTCTAGAAATTCGTTCCTCCTTTCTCTCACTGCCACGCCTCCCAGCCCACAGAGGCACAGTGACAGCCTCTTCTCCAGGAGAGGCTGCAGAGAAGAGAGAATGACCCAAGATTCTCTCACTGTATCAATGGAGGAGGGAAATTTGAGGGTGAGGGCAGAAGAAGAAGAGAAAGAGGGTCCTAACACCTCAAAGTTCCAATCATCAGACTGGGGAGGGGCTGCAAAGGGGCATTCTCAGACCAGCTGAAAAATCTCATGGAAGCTATGAATTGTCTCCCCAGAAAAATCAAAGAAACAACCCCTCTATTGAAACAAGCAAACTGGCAAAGACTCTGACAAAATCAACTTTTTTGGAGCCTTTAGAATCTAATCCAAGATCAAAGCAACCAGGGAAATGCTTGAAGAAAAGCTCTTAAGGATAGAATTTCAGTACTTAAGGAAATCCCTGTCAGGTATCTGACTGAGCACCAAGATAATGCAGTAGGTACTTCAGTTACCACACAACACAAGGAATATGGTTTTTATTTTAACTTTTTAAAAAATTTACTTATTTATATATATTTTGCATCATTGTTACTTTTTTAAACAATGTTGGCTTTTTTTTTTTGTCAAGTGTCGCCCCATAGAATTCCCTCCACCAATGCACCCGTGCACCATCACCACAGCCCCCTGTGCTCCTTCCTCCCTCCTTCGATCCTTCTCAGCCCCCCTCCCCTGCAGGATGTCTCTGGTTTATAATTGTCTGTTTGTTTTTGTTTTGTTTTGTTACTATTTTTCCCCCATGTCTAATTTGTTTCCCTTATATTTCTTCTATAAGTGAAACCATCTGATATTTTTCTTTTTCCTTCTGACTTATTTCACTGAGCATAATTCCATTCTCAGCAACATGGATGGAGCTAGAAGGAATATAATTTTTGAAAAAATAGTTTGGAAAAGTCACAAAACAGACAATTGCAGCACCCAACAATCAACAACAGTAAACTTTGGGTAAAGGGTGGGGGGAATCTGATTTTCAGAGTTCTCACCTCATCAAACTCAAAATGCCCAGTTCTCCACACACAAAAAAATTAAAACACAAAGTATGCAAAAGAAACAGCAAAGCATGGCCTATTCAGAGAGGGAGAAATTAATTGGAAGAAACCATCCCTATGAAGTCCACATATTGGACTTAGAGATAATGACTTTAAGTCAACTGCCCCAAATTTGCCTAAAAAGTTAGAGAAAGCCATAAACATCAGAAAAATAATGTGCAAGGAGAATATCAGTAAAGTAGAAATTATTAAAAGGAACCAAATAGAAATCATGGACCTAAAAAGTACAATAACTGAAATGAAAATGACCGGAGGGATTTAACAGAAGATTTGAGAAGGCGGATTGCGTGGCTCTGCATGCTCTGCTCCCCACTCTGTTTCTGTGAATTTGAAGATAGGTCAATTGAAGTTATCCAGTCTGCGGGACAGAAAGGAAATTGAATGAGGAAACATAATGCCTGAGGAACCCACGGGACACCAACAAGCATAACAGCAGGTACATTATTGGGGGAAGGGGTCTGGGGAGGAAATAAAAGGATAAGGAAGGTTATTTGAAGAAATATTGGCCCCAAACTTCCCAACTTTGTTGAAATGCATGAATGCACATATAAAAAGTTCAGTAAACCCCAAGTAGGAAATACTCAGGTCGCACTGAGACATGATAATCAAACAATAAAAGACAGAGAATCTTGTAAGCAACAAGACAGAGGCTACTTAGCACACATAAATTATCAGTAAGATTACCAGCCAATTTCTCATCAGAAAACCTGGAGGCCAGAAGGCAATGGAATGATGTATTTAACATTCTGGAGGGAGAAATTTGTTGACCAAAAATTCTATGTCCAGCAAAATAGCTTTCAAAAAATGGAGAGATGGACATTCCCAGATCAACCAAAATGGAAGAATTTCATTGCTAATCAAACTGCCTTATAAGAAATGCCTTGTAGGGCCTCCCTGGTGGTATAGGGGTTAGTCTCAGTGCTATCACCACCATGGCCTGAGTTTACTCCCCGGCCAGGGAGGTGACCCACATAGCACAGCAGACCTCTCCTGTCCTGCCCACTGCTCCCCTCAGCAGTGTATTTCTACTCCCCACTCTGTCTTTGGTGAATCCTCTCACACACACACACACACTCCCGCACCTCTGGCCTGCATCCAGTTCTTCTATGCATAAATAAATAAATTAAAAAATGTATTGTAGTCTTTCAGTCTAGAAAGAAAGGATATTGGACAGTAATTCAAAACCATGACAAAGTAAAGAACTCTGGTAAAAGCAAATACATAGATAAATAGAAAAGTCAGTATTGTATTTTTACGTAGTCTATTAGCACAACAACATGAAGGTGAAAGGGGTGGAGTGGGTGATAGAGATGTATAGGACTATGTCCGGTAAAGGAGTCAGCCAGGTGGACATGGTACTAGGGAACCCAAGACCCACTGGCATTTTACTGAGAACTATGATGTAGCCTCTGCTGGCTCTGCTCTGCATGGATCACTGAATGACTTCTGCTTCTTGCTCAACTCTCTCCTTCCAGATTCCAGGAATACCCCCTTTCCTTCCTACTTGGGGCCCGAAGGTGGTTACAGTTTCTTGGGTAGCAGCCCCAGATGATGACACAATCTTGTGGGCCCTCCACATGCCGGGAACAGCTGTGTAATGACCCCTTTGTAATGAACCCTCCTCCAAAATTCCTAATCTCCTACTGATATGCTGACTGAGACACTTGGAGGCTGAGACTGCTGGCTGCCTCTCCAACATCATTCATTCACCAATACATCCATCATTTATTCACTTGCTTGCTCACCTGCTTCTTAACTCCTTAACCGCTCATTGGCTCACACATACACTTATCACCATGGCTCCCCCACTCACTGCTGAGTGGTGTTGACCCAACGTGCTCCAAAAATGAGTCTAGTCCCCGCCCCAGAACCAAGCTTCAAAAAGACTACCTAAGCAAGGCCCCACCTTCTAGGTCTCAGGGTCCCCTTCTGTAGAATCAGGTCATTGAATTGGGTGACAGCTGAAGGGTTCAGTCATCTATGCAATGGGAAGACCCAGGTGAACACGGACTTTCAGTCACACAAACCAACCCACTGGAGGAACCAGGCCTGGAGAGTGGAAGGGCCTTACTCAGAGGCAGGGTTTTTCATACCTGTGCCCCCTATTGTCAAAATCATGTGCCCTCTCTGTGTGTTGAAGGGCTGAATGCACAGAGGCCACTGGGCCCTAACACCAGCCTGAACTGGGAAGAGCCTCACCTAGTTCTGGCTTCATTGACTGTCCCAGAGAGCCAGCCCCTCCTCCCCTGGCCTCCCAGGGCTGGGAAAAGTGTTTAATTAATAAACGTGCCTTGAAAGCAAGCTAATGTTAAAGAGCAACGGTTAAGTGCTAATTATTGTTATCATAGGCCGCTTTCCACCTCATTAAATGCATGGATTCTGTAATTGTTAGCTAATTCCCAAGGAGAAACCAAGGGCCCTCAGGTGTTAGGATTGCATGTTTCTCCAGCAATTGATCCAATTCCCAAGCCTCATAGTGGCAGGCTGGTTGGTCTCAGCCTGGAGGAAGGGTCCTGGGGAAAACGTATGAGGTGAACCTGTGCTTTCCCGGGTTGAAGTCCTAGCCCTGCCACTTCCCGGCTCCATGGCCTTAAGAATGTCACTTCATGTCTTTAAGTATCAGTTTTCTAGTCTAGAAAATGAGGCAAATGTTTTTGAAGTGCCTGACCCATTTTTCTCTACCCTGACCTTTGTGTTTTGTCTTGTTTTGTGGTCAGGTTTACAGAAATGTACTTACATATGACACAATTTTTCAGTGTCATATATATGATTTGATGTTTTAACAGTCATGTTTATAATCATGGGACCACCATCACTCTCATACTATAGAACACTATCATTTCCCTAGAAAGTTCTTTCATGTCCTTTGCTGTCAGTTACGTCCCTCCACCCCCATGGTACCTGGCAAACATTGCTTTCTGTGATTATGATTTCCCAGAATTTCATATAAAAATATAATCACAGAATCATTGAATCTAGTTTTTTTTTTCAGTTACCATAATGCTTTTGAGATTTATCTACATTGTTACATGTATCAGTAGTTCATTCTTTTTATTGCTGAATAGTACTCCATTGTATGGACATACCACAACTTTTTAAAAACTCATTTACCAATTGATAGAAATTGGAATTCTTTCCAGGTTTTGCTTACTCTCAATGAAGCTGCTATAAATGTTCACATATAAGTCTTTGTGTACACATATGTTTTCGTTCTCTGAGTTAATACCTAGGAGTGGAATTGCTACTGGGTCACAAAGCAAATGGGTGTTGAACTTTGTTTTAAAAAAACTGCTGAATTGTTTTCCAAAGAAACTACCATTTTGCAATCCCACCAGCAGTATATCAGAGTTCAGTTGGTCACATTCTCACCAACCCTTGGTGTTGGTTGTCTTTTTATTTTTAAATATTCTAGTGAGTATGAGTGATATCTCCTTGTGATTTGAACATGCATTTCTCTAATGGTGAATAATGTATATCTTTTTGTGCACTTACTATCTCTATATTTTCTTTGGTGAAGTGTCAATTAAAATATTCTGCCTTTTTTTAACATTTGTGTTGCTTATCTTCTTTTTAATGATCAGGCATTGTTTGTATATTCTAGATACAAGAGCCTTATTTCAAGTCTGTGTCTTTGCTTTTCATTTTCTTAAGTGTCTTTTGAAAAACAAGAATTGTTCATTTTAATAAAGTCCAATTTATCCATTTTCAATTTGTTTCCTGTATCTTACTTAAGAAATCTTTACTTAAATTCCATCTGTTCTTATGAACCCAGGCATAATAGGGGTGCTAGCCTCAGTGAATTACATAAGTATGCTTAGCATTTCCTTTCTCATCTTGATGAAGTTTATACATCACAGAACAAGTAGAGCTGTGTCTTAAGTATCATTATTTATATGGCTGATTTCCTGGATGTTTGACAATCCCTTTATGTTTCTAAGTAGAAATTCACCTCCTTCCCTGCTCTGGACAATTTGGGTAGGGGTTACCAGTGCCTCTATCCTCCAGTGCCATGCTTCTGGTCTTACGCTTAAATATACAGTGTGGATATGATCAACTAAATCCTCATTATGGTTGATAATATTTACAATCGCAGAAATATCTGACCCACAGTGAGCTCATAATTCTTAAGCAAAACCCTAAGAAGTAAGCCCCAAAACTTTGTGGTTCAACAAATGAAGTAGAAAAAGCCACTTTAAAAGATAGGGTTTCCTTGGAGCTTTCAATGTCATGTATTGAAAAGTCAGGAGGATTCTCACAGATCTCAGAGATCACATTAATTTGTAAAAGTGGTCCTAGTTCGTCACCCTTCCTCTTAGCTGTCAGCATGTGACTTTGAAGTGTCCTCTCACCCTGACTCAGGGCATGGTCATGTAATTTGCTTTAGTTGATGGGATGGTAGAAAATATGATGTAATCACACTGGAAAAATACCTGCAGGATTGAGTTTGATTTCTCTCTTGCTTATCTGCTACCTTTGCTGGAGGATGAAAGCAAAGCTCACTCACCTCAGTTGCCCACACTGAGGCCTTCCCAGATTAGCCACAATTGGTCATCCCAGACATATGAGTGAGCCCAGTCAAGATCAGTAGAACTTTCTGATCAACCAGTCCAGATAGATAAGCAAGAAACCCTAATTTTTATATGCACTGAAATTATATGATTGTTATATAGTATTATTGTAGCAAGAGGTAACTAATACACCACTCATCCCAGGAGTTTAAAAACAGGACTCCTCAGAGTTCCAGAGGTGAGTATGGAGTAAGAGGTCCAAGCCCCCAACTTAGCTTTAGCTAGAACAGTGCAGCTTTTCTGTTTCATGTGTTTAAGTTTATTTGTGCAGAATTTCATCTGACAAATCATCTTCCCTTATAAGTTTGGAATGTTTTGAACAGTAAATATTAGAATATCTGACCCACAGTAATACATATGTGTTGTATAAATATATGCACATATATATCATTGTCCCTTATCTCACTTGATGATAGACAGTTTGAGGCCCAATTCAACAATTCAATAATGATGCCAACCAAGAACCTATATATATATATATATATATATATATATATATATATAAAATCCATATATATATATATATATATATATATATAGAGAGAGAGAGAGAGAGAGAGAGAGCTCTTGTCTTTTGATGATCTCCAGTTGTAGCCTCATGGCCTCATGGAAGATAGTTCCATAACCCCAAGGCAGCAACACTGACATTTGAGTTGGGAAGAAAGAAGAAGTGATTGCCAGCCACTCTTTCTTCTCTAATGCATATTCCTAGGACCAGGGTCACATGACGACTACTAACTATAAAGAAGCAGAAAAAAAGTGTGGTAAAGAGAGAGTGAAGTATGAGTGCTTAATTGAATCAGGATTTAACTCCTGGGGCTGGTCATATTGCTGCCCAAACAAATCAGAGCTCTGTCAGCAAGAAACAGTTCAAGGATGTCTGTGGGATGTGGTGTAGAGGACTTTGGGATGGGCTGCCCCTTTCCATCAAGCCCTAACCCTTGGTTATCAGCCCCTCCAGGGACTGACTCAGCTGCAGTCAAGTAACCACATCAAGGTCATACCCTTTCTAGGTAGCCAAGGTCATGCCCTTCCCAGGCAGCCACATCCAATGGCTGATTGATATAAGATTTAAAGGTCTGAACACTTCAGCCCAACTTGGGACAACCCCATGGGAGCATTCTCTCTCTACAGGCTAAGTTGAGATGTCACTGAGCTTGCATCGCAGCTTAACGTAGCTCTTTCTTTCGGCTTCCTTCCTCACTTTCCACATAAGTGATCCAAGGGGGATCACCTCCAGCTCAGAGCCTGCTTCACTGCAAACCCAACATGTAACAGGCAGACAACCAAAAGTTGCCACTTCCTGGAGAATCAGTTTACTCAACTAGAGAAAGGAGCAGCATTCAGGGAGAGGAGAGTTACTTTTACATAGAAAAGCAGAGTCATTTGCAAAATAGCTGTGGAAGTTTAAAATAAATAAGACGATCCCAATGTGCTTCCCCACCCAGGCTGCAAGACTGTCCTGCTAATGTCCCAGGATAGCTGTTCCCCAACATTCTGATGGACTCATGAAAATGTAGTGTGTTTGAAGAAGGCAGGTTTGGGGGCAGAGTGTTGGGTCACATTAACTCTCTGCCTTGCTTATTTGGGGTGTGGATCCCAGTCCAGCCCCACCAGCATCACTTGCTCAGGTTCTATATTAGACCCATGGAATCAGAATCTCCATTGTAACAAGATACCCCAGGATTTGCAAGCACATTAAAGCTTGCCTCTAGCCAATTCCTATTCATTCTTCATTCTCTAGCCAAGTCCTTTTCATTCTCCTATGTCTTCTGGGATGCTGTCCCTGGAACCCCAGCCTGGGTTAGGTGACCCTCTACTTAGCAAGCATCACACCTGCAGGCAGCTGCCACTTTATTTGGCTGGGACCCCTGGGGAGTGGGCAGGCCCTACGTGAGCAAGATGATGACCCCCCCCCCACCCCATCCTGGCTTTTGTTATTAGTGGTCTCCATTTTGGTGAACGTGTTCATCAACAGGCGACTTATCAGCATGTCATTCTCACACTGACCCTACTGAATAGAAACCAATACTACCCTGTTTCGCAGATGAGGAAACTGAGGATTAGAGGATTAAATGAATTACTTGAGATGAGCATAGAAGAGGCAGAGTTGACACTTGAACTTCAGTGGGTCTGAGGCCTAAGCCGGAGGGTTTAACCACTTGTGATATGGCTCATAGCAGGTGGGGAATTCCGGAGGGTGGGAAAATGTGCAGCCGTGTAGGAAATAAGAGAGGGACACAAATACACCAACAGTTTATTAGAAGGAAATCGGTGCCTTGTGCAGCATGCTCCGGAGGTGCAAGGAAGCAGAAAATCTGAAATCTCTAAAAGCCCTTTTTTCTCTGGCTCCATGGTGGTTTGCAGTCCCCAAGCCAAGCCTCCCCTTAATCCAATTAAAACGGACTTGTTTATGCTTATCAGCTCTTTATTTGGTTTGTTAAAAATGTGCAAATTACCCAGAGGCCTCTTGGTCCCCTGAACCAAACGGCATCGATAAAACTATTAAGTTAAATCCAATTAAACGCAGCTGCTGCAGTTTGAGCTTTGTGGAGCAGAACTAAGGTGAGAGAGGGAGGGCCAGGTTTGAATGGGGAGAGAGGAGATCTGGCTCCCCACTTCGCCAGCTGCTCTCAGAATGTTCCTTGTGCCTGGGAAGGCGAAGAGCAAAAGGAGACATGGTTTACCACATGCTGGTCCATGGACCTGCCATGCATCATTAATGCACCCACCAGTGTGATTGGACCCATTTTGCAGATGAAGGAACTGAGGTTCCGAGAGGCGAACTACTCCAGAGGTGACATTGATGGAGAATAAGAATAAAAATACTGGAGACCAGGAAAAAGAATACCTATAAGAAAGAAAAAATCAAAATCAACAAACAACTATGAACCAGAGACACTCTATGATGGGGGGTGGTGGGGGAAAGGAGGGATTGTGGTCAAAATAAGGGGGTTGCAATTGTATGGGGAATATAAAAATAAAATTTATTTAAAAAAAAAGAATAACCATACTGGAAAGGAGACACCACAAGCTCAGGAAGCTGTCTCTCACAAGGAGGTGGGGGGAGGGGCGGGGGGGGGGGAGAGGGATTAACATGGCCATTAATCCAGAGATAGAAACCGTCAGACTACTGGAGGGAGTGTCAGGAGCACAGACCTGAAGGTGAAGATATGGAGATTAAGGAACAAACCCTCCCCCCACAAAGATGAGCCCTGCCCAGCCGAATGAAGATAAAACCTAACACTACCCCCACAAAGGGGCAGCGTCCTTCCGCCCACCTGTGCCTAAGAGGGTGCTTCTTGTTACCAACGCTCTCCGTCCGCAGGGCAGCAGCCTCCTGGCCGCCCATGAGCTGCACCTGCCCGGGCTTCTCCTCACTGACCCCTCTCAGGCCGCCCGCCTGCGACCATGCAGGCCTCTCAGCAAACCCGTCCCTCTGAGGCAGCTCTTCCTGCCCGCTGGTGTCCATGCAAGTGTCCTTCACTCTTCTGTCCTTTTTCTAATAAACCAGCTCTTTTAAGTATAACCAACATCTCCGCCTCGTGGAGAAACTCGCCTGGGAAACGCCGTGTGCTGCTGAAAGGGGAGCTCTGGTGACACCTTCCCCAAAGTGAACCTGAGTGTAAGGGCAGGAAGACCACTGAGCAGGTTCTCTATGACCCGAGCAGAAGGGGTAAAGGAGGAGAGAGAGTCCCGGAGCCCTCAGTGGCTTTTGCAGGCTTTTATTGGGATTTACCCGGTACACGGCAGGCAGGGGTGGCGGGCGGGGGGGGGGTGCGGGAGGCTGACAGGCCTCCGGGGCCCCCAGCAAGTCTTCACTCTTTCTGGACTCTCTGGCCTTCTCTCGTGTTCTCTCTGCTTCTGCTTCGTTCTCAGCTTCTCTCTCATGGTTCTGCTTCTTCTCTGCTTCTGCTGGCGTCCCCGTGACGCCGCCCTTAAAAGCCCAGTCTCAGCCCAGGTGAATCCCATCTAGCTAGGCCCACACCCTGCTCCAGGTGCCCGCCATCAGGCATGCGTTCAGGACCGCAGGGATCCATCATCTATCCTGATGGCGGGAGGGCAGAAAAGCCTGATACCTTTTACCTTACCCTACACCAAGGACCCCAAACCCCAAACCCACTGACTCCAAAAACAACATCATCATGACTAGGAAGTGACAGAGGCAGGATTTGAACTCTAATCAGGCTTTTCTGTCAGGCTTTTCTGCCCTCCCACCATCAGGACAGATGATGGATCCTTGTCCTGAATGCATGCCTGATGGCGGGCACCTGGAGCAGGGTGTGGGCATAGGAAGATGGGATTCACCTGGGCTAAGACTGTGCTTTTTAAGGGCAGCGTCACGGGGACGCCAGCAGAAGCCAAGAAGCCGAAAAAGAAGCCAAAAGAGAAGCCGAGAGAGAAGCAAGAGAAGCTGAAGCTGAGAGAAGGCTGGAGAGCCCAGAGTGAAGACCTGCTGGGGGCTGGGAGGCTGCCAGGCCCCCAGCCCCCCAGCCTGCCTTGTATCTGGTAATGTAAATAAAAGACCTGCAAAAAACCACTGAGGACTCTGACTCCTCCTTTACCCAGTCTGCTGGATCCTAGAAAACCTGCTCAGTGGCCATTCCTGCCCCTACACCGTCTCATTTCTCTGCCTTCAATTGTGGAATGTCAGCGTTCACAGGGGGCTTAGAGGCTGTGTGGGCAAGAGCAAGCCGAGTCCCCACCCTTGTAAGACATGCCTGCCTGTGCCACCTCCTGGGGGGCGGGGAGGAGTCGCTGAAACCTGCGCCTCTCAAGGAAATTACAGGCTGCGTCTCAAGCCCCATCTGCTCTGCTTCCTTTGTCTCAGGAGAGGCTGACACCTAGGAGGGGAATGAACCTGACCTCAAGGCTACACGGGAGCCGGTAACTCAAACGCAGTCTCTTGCCCTCTGGTTTTACATCCCACATCAGACCCTGCTCCCCTCCTCACCACTCCCGATCCAATGAACACTTGGGGCGCAGGGAGTCCGCAAAGCCTGCGAAAGGCCTGTGTAAGCCGGGCGGTCTGCAAACGGCTCCACACACGGAGCATCGGGGGAAGCTTTCAGGAGCCGTGTTCTTGGTCTCCAAAGACTCAGGACAGGTTCTTAAATCCTGGCAACCTTCAGGCCTGGTGGACACAGATGGCTGAGTCGGGGGAGCCCAGGCGCCCAGGATTCCAGGCAGCGCTAATCCCACTAGAAACGCATTAGGAACCCGAGGGGGCGCACAAAGTGCCTTCTTTTCCAGCCCTGTCCCTGACTGGCCCCCAGATTCTCAGAAAACTAGTAAGTGGCTCCACATAAGCAGAAGACTTGCAATGTGCCCGGGAGCCTGGCCACACCCTCACCAACACCCCAGGCCCTGAAGCTCTGCTGGTACCGTGACCAGCACCTGAAAGTCCAGCAAAGATGGCTTCATTCCCCTCCCATGTCATCTCCCCAGCCCGGTCACCCCCCAGAGCCTCCGTGCTTCACCTGTGCAGTGTAGAATAATTGCCCACTGCAAATAAAGTGTTGTTATGAACCATCTTCCAAGTGACTTCATGACTCTTTCATTCCAGTTTTTAAGAGGCAAAGCCTGTTGGGAGCAGCAGAAAGCCACAGTAAAGGGGAACTTCTGGAAATTTTGAGGAGCTGTTATTGTTAAGCATCTGAACACCTGACCTTGGTCCAGTTGGCCCCCAGGGCCCTTGCGCCTGGGAGGAGAGGCAGAGGTGTCACGGCGGAGGGGGGCGTGTGATACTCTGCTCACAGCGATGGCTCAGAAGGACAGTGGACGAAGGTCAGGCGGTTGTCTTGAGGGAGCAGTTTTCTGACGTCTTTAATTCCCTTCCTTTCACACACAAGGCTGCGCCCGGCAGCCAGCTCCAGGATTCGCCAGGGTGAGGAGCACACCCCCGCCCCCCGTGGTGTGAGGCTGTGCGCGCCTGGCCACGGCAGAACCTACCCAGGAGAGGAGAAGAAAAGGCGCGTCCTTCCCAGCAGCGGGCTTGTAGGATAAGGGAGACTCAGGAGAGCGGCCCGCAGGGGCTGCCCGGTCTTTCCTCTTGCAGGGAGCACGCGGGATGGGGCTGGGGTGAGGAGGGCCCACCTCGCTGACTCTCTGGGCTGCTCCATTCCCGTGTGGCCTGGTGGGAGCCGGCAGCCGCTGGGCACAACTGAGTCACCTTCAGACAAGATGGGTGCTTCATTCCAGACTGAGCTGGGGGAGGGCAGGGCAGGGGTGCCAGGGGTTTCCATTCAGGAGAGCCCGGGAGAAGCTAGTCAGCACTAGTCAGCATGAGTGCCTCCTTCCAGGGCTTTCCATGGGCACATTTGGGGAGAATGGAGGCATCTTTGGTTGGGGGGTGGGGGGGTGTGGAGCAGAGGGTCCTGAGCAGCTCCAGACCCTGCTAGCTCCACTGGGGCCCTCTGACTAAGCTCCACCCTCCCTGCACTCACAATCAGCCCAGGAGAAAACTGGGAGGTCAGCTCAGAAATGCATGTTTCTCCAGGGGGGACTTCCCCAGGAACCTGTAAACTATCATTTGCACAAAAAAAGTAAAAATCAAAATCAACTGGCAGCTGTAAACCAGAGACACTCTGCAGGGGGGAGAAGGGAGGAGGCGCAATCCAGGGAAGGGAAGAGCACAAGGGACCACGATGGCCCTCCCGGTGAATGGGGGGTGGGGACTTCATGGGGACCATAACCGAGACGAAAATGCATACATTGTGCAAAAATGAAAAATGATGTAAAATATATATATAATAAAATAATAATTAAAATAAATAAATAAAAGATTTCTGTAAGGGAAAAAAAGTTAGACTGGCCGTGTTGGTTTGCTAGGGCTGCTGTCACTAAGTGCCACAGGCTGTGACTTACATCACAGAAAGGGACTGTCCCCAACTTGGGGTGTTGGGAGGCTGGAAGTTCAAGATCAAGGAACCGAGCTGGGTCCTCTGGGCGCAGGGAGCAGCTGGTCCTCTGTCCTTGGCTTGCAGGTGACCTTCTGGCTCTTTCTGGCCTCTTCCCTCTGCAGGTGTCTACATTCAAATTTCCCCATTTTTATAAGGACTACAGTCCTATTAAATTAGGACCCACCTTCAGGATTTCCCCATTTTTATAAGGACTACAGTCCTATTAAATTAGGACCCAGCTTCAGGATCTCATTTTACCCAGTGGACATTCTCTAAAGGTCACGTTCTGAGGGTCTGGGGGTTAGGACTTTAACATATGGATTTGGCTGTGGCGGGGGCAGTGGACGGGGGATACAATGCTGCCTGTAATATGGATTCATTTTTGCCTTCTAGTTTGTTTTGTTTCCTGCCAACAACAGGGGAGTGGGAGAGGTGAGAGGGATATCATCAGGGAAGACCCGAGCAGATGCAAACAAAGAAATTGCATTTTCTTCACACACCCAAATGGTAACTAGCATTCCATGTGCGACCCCAATACATAATTTAGGCAGATTTGTGCAGCCTCCTGAATCAATGGCCTGGATTAGGCACAGCCCCCAGAGATCACAAAGTAAACGCAGTCTTATAGCTCCAGTAAAAAAAAAAAAAAGAAAAAGAATTTACAACAGCAAAAGCTAGCAACTCTTAAGCACATGATATCGGCAGATGCTGTGTTAAGCTCTTTACATGTATTATTTTATGGAATCCGCATACAACTCTACAAGGCATTTCACTCCCAGTCTTGCAGATGGGGAAACTGAGGCTCAGACGGGAAAAGTTATTTGCCCAATCAGCCTGAGCTGAATCCACAGCTATGTGTCTGCCCGATGGTCACCCACGGCCCCACCAGCCCTTCTTCTCTGAGCTGGCTGACCAACTCTCCCCTCTGCGCCAAGGGGTGTAGGGACCCAGCGGTAGAGAGTTCTAGTCACCCAGATCTGCCCATGTGGGAGCAAGGTTTTAGAGGCTCAGCTCTGCCTTAGCTACTCCAGGGCACTCGGCCAGGGAAACTAACACCAGCAACACTTTTAAAAAGATAAAACCTAAATATCTAGCAAAGGGGGTTGCCTAGATATGGCAACCTAGATATGGCTGTACTTCTACCAGGTCTACGACTAGGCAACTACTTGAAGAATCAAGATGATAGCGAGGACTATTTGGTGACCTGATTTAAAAAATGGATAAAAAATGCTGGAAAACAGACGATATGTACAAATCTCTTTGCTAAATAGACGGAGATTGAAAGATCTAGGCATGTAGACCAGACTGTAGATCAAGAATTGAGATGGTAATAACGCAGAGCCCCCGGTGATCTCTGCGATTACGGGGATCTCTCTCTCATTTTTCTTTTCTTTTTGCTTGTTCTATATTTTAATTTTTTGCCAAAGATTGTATGCTGCTTAGCATAAAGGGAAGGAGAAATCATTATTCTCAGGAGGGAGAGCATTCCGATTGTCTAAGGAGTGTCATCTTAGTTTCTAAGCCCTATCTCCACCCTCTTCCATCCCACCATGCACCAAGACATATTTTTGTTCAGCTCTAAGAATTTATGGTTCTTTGTAACAAGAAGATGAAGCTGTGGTCTCATCTGCTTGCCATAATATCTTCGTGGTTGGCCTGTCTTCCATGCTGGAGACTCCACTGGGTGTCCATCTCGAACCCTTTTCCTTTCTTCCTGATGTGGACTCTGGTTGTGTTTGAATGGCCACTGCCCTCTGAGGAATCTTCTGGGAAGACCCTTATTGATCCAAGCCAATCTCCCTTCCCTGTCATTGATTTGTTTAACCGTCACCATTTGACCCGGTTTGGACTGATGACGTGAGGGAATCTGCTGGGGCTGGGACATCTGACACTACCCAACCAGGGAACAATGTCCTGTAGGAGAGATGTCATCCAGGGGACAACGACCATTTGCTGCGACAGAGCAGAGAGAAGGAAACACTCAGGTCCTTGACTTCGTCGTCATTGTTGAGTTACAGCATTCCCAACCCACAGGGGTTCTTACTAGGTGAAGGAAAGCGCTTTCCTCATTCTGAGCTGAGCTTTCTGTTACTTGCAGCCCAGACCCTCCTGTTCACAAATCTGACATTTTCCTACCTTTGCTTTGTTTATTTCAAACTGTGAGTCCAAAGGTGAATGCTAATGGGCATGGACTATCAGGAATGTTATTCATATCGTTTATAGTCCCAGCTTTTTAAGATACATTCATCTTCTGCCTCTTTGCTTCTCAGATTAATGTGGGCTGATGTATCCAAACCAAAACACGAGAAAAATACTGAGGCTTTGAAAAGATGATTGCGTTGAAGAGCAGAGAGCACAGTTGCTGGGCATGGGGACTTTTGGGATCTTCCCCTGGAACCGGGGGACTGTTTTCCCACCAAGAATCTTGGGAAGGGGCTCTCCTCAGCAGACCAGAAGGGCCCTGTCAGCTTTGCCATATTAAGACCAAGCAAGCCGGGCCTCCCCTGGTGGCGCAGCGGTTGAGCGCTGGGTTGCGAAGTTGCCCACAGCCTCTGCAGCACCAGTTCGATCCCTGGTTGCCGGGGAGGGTCCCACATGGCACGCAGACCTCTCCTGCCGTGCCCGCTGCTCCCCTCAGCAGTGTATTTCATCGGTCTGCCTGTTCTGCTCCCCGCTCTGTCTCTGGTGAATTCTCTCACCCTCCCGCGCTTCTAACTGTACCCAGTGCTTGTAGAAATAAATAAATAAATCTTAAAAAAGAAAGACCAAACAAGCCATTTCCACATATCTACCTATCCACACCCTTGAACGTGCTGTGGTCAGAGGCCCAGCATGAGGTTTCCAAGTGGGTGACATGCCTGAGAAATCCAAGAACCAGAAATGAGTAACCTTTCAGATTCCAACAAGCTGAAATTTCAGTTGTCCCTGAGGTGATCCTGGAAGGAGACCATGAAATCCTGTTCTGTTCCCAAGTTCTTGCTCCTTCAACCCACCTGGGTACCTGCAAGTCCACGTTTAGCAGCCATTCGTTTGGGTTAAGCAGGGCTAGTTCCCTGCTACTCTTCCAAGGACTGGGAGAACTGTCGGATCAGATCACTCTCCTACTTAGAGGAGTCGGGAAGGAGGGCAGTTACTGACAGCTGCATCCTGACTCCCAGAGTCAATCTCAATTCAGCGAGTTGCAGCCAAGAAGTGTTTTTCCTCTCACTCCCAAGAGGTTCAAGACTTTATAAGAAAAAGCCTTTCTCTCCCTTCTGTACAAATTCCTCTAAACCTAATACATATAACTCAGAAAGCAGCACATCCAGTGAAACAGTATAAACCACAAAGCTCTACAGACATGGGTAAAAAAGTCCCAGTTCATGTACACACTAATATTGTAGGATTGATTCATAACAATAAGGATGGTGACCATTGGGCCTCCCTGGTGGCGCAGCGGGTTGAGTGCTGCGCTGTGAAGCTGCCCGCAGCCTCTGCAGTGCAGGTTCAATTCCTGGCCAGCCAGGGAGATTCCCACATGGCGCGGCAGACCTCTCCTGTCTCACCCGCTGCTCCCCTCAGCAGTGTATTTCGTCAGTCTGCCTGTTCTGTTCCCTGCTCTGTCTCTGGTGAATTCTCTCATCCTCCTGCACCTCTGGTCTGTACCCCAGTTCTTGTATAAATAAATAAATCTTTTTTAAAAACTTTATTAAAAAAAGAAAGGATGGTGACCACTGACTGTGCCCAGAGCTGGGTATGGTGCCGGGCACATAGTAGGTGCTCAATAAAATCAATGGCTGACTATACTTGTGGTTCTGGGAAACATTACTTGGCCCCTTTTGGGATAGGGTGGTCCCAGGGAAAGGGAAGTTTTCAATTCCCTGCTTGGAGCTGGGCAGGGAGGAAGGAGATCAAGAAGAGGATCTGGAGAGGTGCATGAAGCAGAGAGAAAGGTGAATTGAAGGAGCTGAGCTTGCTTCTCAGTCTTGGATTTGCACCAGGGGCTTGAGGGACACTGAAGGAGACACTTGAAAGAGACAGAGACGTGGGTGAGAGACCTGACAATGGCAATCTTTATCTTGATATTGATTTTGCTCTTTTCCTTCCAGACTTGTCTGGCCCCTTATGCCCCTTTCCTGTGGGGCCCACCAGAAGGGGCCTTAGACTTGTAGCAAGTTTTGGGGCCTCAGCGGTTCCGCTTTGGGCCAACCCTGTTCAGCTGGGTGTTTGCCCATGAGGAGATGGGTAACACTGGGTGCTTGATTTGGAAACTCTAGTGTCTCTTCTCTTCTCTTTATTGCACACTAATCGTATAAAATTTCTTTTTCATTGAAGGTCTCATGCACTAGCGTATGTCTTGTCTTAATGCGCAGACAGCAGAACCTATTTAGAGCAAGCAGGTTTGGGGGTTCTGGGGTGCCCCTGCCCTGTAACATTTTCAGTTTCTTCATCTCTAGAGTTAAGGGATTTTGCCCTTCAGGCTTCCGATGAGGATGAAGTGAGAGGAGGGCTGTGGAATTGCCGCAGACCGCTTGTCCCCAGGCCGAAAGCCTGTCATGAGTCAGTCCTTCCCAGTAGAGCACTGGACCTGGGCAGCCCAAACATCTGTATGGACAAACCACTGGGTTCTGCCTCTCCCAGTGCTAGGCATCTGGGCCCCAGCGACACTCAGTCACCAGGTATCACCCAGTGCCCAGCACAGACCTGGCACCCAGTGGATTGCTCCATCCATGATTTCCAAATGGAAGGACAAACACAGGAAGTTTGTGGTCATGCTTGTATCGGCCAAATCCTTAACCGAGTCCTGGTCTGGAAAAGAACCACAAAACAATAGGAAGAGGGAGAGGAGGGGGCAGGCATCTGGTTCCTTTATTTTCAGGCTGCAATTAATCAGACAAAGGGGAAGGGACAGGCCAGGGGAGGGAGGACTTAATGGAAACCTCCTTTGTGGCTGTGCCTGATAGTACAAGGGAAAGAGCCTTGACTCCTCCGCTTCCTAATTCAGTGACCTGGCCTCAGTGTCCATGCCTGTGGAATGGGGGCTAACCCAACCCACCACCCCTGCAAGTTTCGCCAAGATAGAAAAAACTGTGACCACATTTTGGAAATGATGTATTGGAGCAATAGTCACGACACGTGATAAGGATGATGATGAGGAGGAGGAGAATGATGATAGAAATAGGGTCCTCTTAGGGTTCGCTCTTCATTTGTTCAACAAGATACTGTTCGTGTGCTGAGCGCTGCCCCGGGCGCTTGGCTGCAGAGGTGAGCAAGGCAGACAGGGCCTCTGCCCTGAGCATTCTGCCCAGAGGGGGACAGGCTTAAGACAGCTAAACACATAAACAAATAAAATCATTCCAGATGGCAGGAAGGAGGGTAATGAAACAGAAACAAGGGATCTGAGAGACGGCGAATGGGGACAACTTTGCCAGGGGTCAGGTCAGGAAGGATGTGGCCTTTGCGCGGAGACCTGCAGGGCAGGAGTGGCCCGGCAGGCATCAGTGGCCCAGGGACAGCCAGACAGCAAGTGCCAAGGCCCCAGGGGGAGCAGACTTGGGTGCATTGCTGCTGCGGATGACCCCTTTGTTCTGCTTTGCTTTGGGTTTGGAGGCAGAAAGGATCCGGAGAAGATGGGGCAGGCAAAGCTGGTCCTCTCGGGTCTTCTCAATCATGAGAAAGGGACTGGATTATTGGGCTCTGTGATGGGTGCTTGCTCGGGCTGCTTTGGGGAGTGTGAGTGGTGAGGGGGTCAACCTGGAAGTGGGGAGACCAGTGAGGAGGCAATGCACATCCAGATGAAAGAGTGGGGCTCATGTGAGCCCCACATCTGCTGCATGCACGTGTGGCATCTCATTTAACCCTCCAGGCAACCTCATGGGCAGCAAACTCTTGTTAGACTCATTTTAGAAATGAGAACTAAACCTTTGGAGATGTCAAGTAGTTTGCACAAGGTCTGAGAGATGAAACCCTAGCCCATACCAGCTCGTGTATATGAAGAGCAGAAGCCGAGCCCAGGCCATCTGGCTCCTGGGAACGTGCAATCCTGTGTCAGAACCGCCAAAGACCTTTTGAGTCCCTTTTGGGAGGGCTCAGTCCTCCCTGAGCTGCTGCCTCTTTGCATGGACCCTGCTGGCACCTCCTTCCTTAAAGATGCTCTTTTGAATCAGAGAGAAGCCGCCAGACCTGACTGTGCAGGACTCCGAGGGAAGTGGGAGTCATCCCGCAGACGCTGTGAATTACTTTACTTTTTTTTTTTTTTTTTTTTTATACAAGCACTGAGTACAGTCAGAAGCGCGGGAGGGTGAGAGAATTCACCAGAGCCAGAGCGGGGAGCAGAACAGGCAGAAGGACCGAAGTACACTGCTGAGGGGAGCAGCGGGCGGCAGGAGAGGTCTGCGCGCCATGTGGGACCCTCCTCCAGTGGCCGGGGAGCAGCCGGGGATCGAACCGGCACCGCAGAGGCCGCGGGCAGCTTCGCAACCCAGCGCTCAACTGCTGCACCACCGGGGAGGCCCGAATTACTTTACTTTTAAAAATACTTTCAGGGCCTCCCCTGGTGGCGCAGCGGTTGAGCGCTGGGCTGCAAGGCTGCCCGCAACCTCTGCAGCGCCAGTTCCTTCCCTGGCCGCCAACAAGGGTCCCACCAAAAAAAAAAAAAAAACAACAACAACAAAAAAAACCTTTTATTGTGGCATTACTGAATACAGTAAGTGCATCCAACTTATATGTACAGATAAGTGGGTTTTTGCACAGAAAATCACATAACCACCACTAGATCAAGAGAGAGCATCCCTCACCTGTATCCAGGACATCTTTGAAGGGTAAAGTTTTTGCCCTAAATACAGTGTGTCTTTGCCCCGTACTGGGTTTTTCCAAGATCTCCTGCCTCCACGTCAGCCAGGATTCTGCTGGAAACTTCACAGTGATTCCCAGATCCCGAGCAGAGGCCCTCTTGGGTGGCTGAGCACCAAAGCCTTTGTCAGCAAATTAAAACATGAAGAGGGCAGTTTGGTGAATGCCCAGGTCTTTAAAAGTGACACACGAGCGTGTTTGCCCGAATCTCACAGCAGTGATGGAGGCGGTCTCCCAATCTTATTTGCAAAGACACCTCAACTTTACCATCTATAAAATGGGAACATGGGCAGAGATGAACTTGATGAAATAGAGCCTCTTCCAAACAATAATTTTTTTGAAGATTTATTTATTTATGCATACAAGAGCTGGGGTACAGGCCTGAGATGTGGGGTGGGGGGGTGAGAGGATTCACCAGAGACAGAGCGGGGAACAGAACAGGCAGACGGACTGAAATACACTGCTGAGGGGAGAAGCAGGCAAGACAGGAGAGGTCTGCCTCGCCATGTGGGTTGCTCCCTGGCCTGCTGGGGATTGAACTCGTGCTGCAGAGGCTGCAGATTTCTTCACAGTGTGGTGCTTAACCCCTTGAGCCACCAGGGAGGCCCCCAAACAATAATCTTAAGATCCCCAGGATTAAGAGGAAGTGATAAACCCATCAGGACACTATTTCCTCCCAAAGGAAAAAGTCACCCCTCAGTGACTTTCCCCGCTCCCAATTCCTTAGAACAGGCTCTGGGGAGAGATCACACCTTGCTCTGCTCCCTCCAGGGACGTCCTCTTCAAAGAAGAGCTTATGTGTGCGAGTGGCTTGGGAATCAGACCGCAGGTCACATCGTAGCTGTCACTGGCTGTGTGACACTGGGCAAGGCACTGCACCTCTTTGAACCTCGATCTCCTCCTCTGCACGCGGAGATAATAAGGACTCAGTGAGATAATGAAAATGGAAGGGCCTAGAGGGAACCCACACCTTGGTGAGTCCCCAGGAAAGGACTCGGGGAGACTTCTGAAGTCAAGCCCTGAATCCAGTGACTTGGGAGTCTCATCTGCATAAATTCCCGCATCGCGGTGGGCGATGCTGCATTAGCATGCCTCCCTTCCTCTTAGGTTAATATATGTATTATTTATAGGGCTTTATTATGTGCTCAGAGGGCTCCCCTGAGAAATATAATTGTGCACTGGGAGGTAAATTTGAATAATATTTACAATTAATTTCCGTCAATAAAGCAATGCAGCGAGGACTCTGCGCAGCTGAAATGGGCCCTGGCTTGGTGTCTCACTAACTGCTCCCCTGACCAAGGGTGGGGAGCTTTTGAGTAATCTCTGAGTTCCACCGTGGCTTTGGCAGGCCACACGCCATCACGATCCCCCTGGAGACAGTGCGGGGGGGGCCCCCTCCTGCCTGACGCGCTCTGCCCTCCCCAGAGCAGCCGCTTCGCTTCCAGACGCAGGTCCAGGCAGGCCACTCGCCTGCAGAGGCTGCCCCTTCACCCTGCATCTGGCCTCGCCCTCCTCTCTACCACATCAGGCCCCGGCCACGCCGTGCCCTCTGCGGGGAGTCCCCTCTCCCACACCCCGCCAAGCCCACGCCTGCGGCCTGCACATCTCCTGCATCTTCCCCGAGGGAGTTTCCTTGGCCTTGGAGCAAGGTCAGACCTTTATCATATGAGTGCAGCACGCACTATTGTCTTTCCCACTGGGGTGTGTTTTTAAAAATTATTGGCTGTCTCTCCCACTAGCCAGTGAACGAGCTCACGAGGACAGAGGCTGTGTGCGTCCTGGTCATGCCCGTATTCCCAGTGCCAGCCACGGGGCCTGGCAAAGAGTAGGTATTAAATCAATTTTATGACCTGGAGGAGAGGATGGGTGCAGAGTTGGGTGTGCAGATGGATGGGTGCCTGACAGGTGTGGGAAGAGATGAGTGGAGGGATGTTGGGGTAAATGGGCGGGACGTTAAGGGGATTAGGCTGGTGGGTGATGGGTGGGTAAGCAGATGCATGGATGAACGTGTGGAAGGAAGCTTCTGGGCACAGGAGCTCAGGCAGAAAAACCGGCTCACAGCCCAGCTCTGTGGTTTGCTGCCTGTGTGGCCCCGAACAAGGGAGGCGGGCCCTTTCTGCATCACCCATCCTGCGGAGGGCCTCCCCGCAAGACCCTTCTGATAGTTTGATGAGGCTTTGTGACTGCTGATGGCACTTGGCTAACATCGGCCACTTCCCTCATCGCCATTCTCCATGTCCTCCATGCGTCTCTCTCCTCCTGACCTGTCCCCAAGCACCCTCTTCTCTTCTTGTGCCTCTGCCTGCTTCCCCTGCCCCGTCAGCCACCCACCCCACCCGGGAGGAGCTCTGAGGCCCAGCTGGCCAGACCCTGGCTCCATGGGAGGGGCCTCCGCTGGCTGCCTATGCAATAATGCAAGTGAGCACAGTTTGTGAGCCCCGGGGCATACATGCCCCCTGCCAGGGCCTCAGAAGGAGCTGTAAGGATGAGGTTAAAGGGACGGTTGTGGGTGCATTTGGATTTTTTTTAAAGATTTATTTATTAATACAAGAGCAGGGGTACAGGCCAGAGGTGTGGGGCGTGAGAGGATTTACCAGAGACAGAGTGGGGAGCAGAACAGGCAGAAGGACCGAAGACACTGTTGAGGGGAGCAGCGGGCGAGACAGGAGAGGTCTGCTGTGCCATGTGGGAATCTCCTTGGCCGGCCGGGATTGAACCCGCGCTGCAGAGGCTGCGGACAGCTTCACAGAGCAGCGCTCAACCCGCTGTGCTACCCGGCAGGCCCCTGCATTTGGATTTTTAATGGGAAACCACAGTCAGAGCAGGAAGACTGGTGGGCAGCCAGAAAGAAGGAGGCTGACGCGAAAGGGGAAAACAGCCGGTTTGAATTTTGCTCCTGCTCATCAGCTTTCCCAGTGACAAAATGATTCCCAGCTCTGCTGGGCCTGTCCTTCACGCAGCCCAGGAGGAGCGAGAAACTGGGCCTGAGGAAGCAGCACGGCCCTGGGGGGTAGAGTCCCGGGTGGCTGATGTCCCCTCTGGGGCCTGGAGAGGGCCCAGGGCACCTTGTGCCTTAGCTGCTCCCTCTGTTCCACTGGAGAGGGAGGTGGGGGGGGGTGCACTGGGCAGCCCTGCAGGCTCCCCTTTTGCTCTCAAACTGCCCATGTTCAGACTGTTTGAGGCAAGTGGAGGCCCCAACTGGGGTCAATTCAGCGCTGCCTTGTCATCAGCATGAAGACCCAAGGAGAAAAGGAACAATTTGTCTCTTAATGAGCTGTGATTCCAAACAGCCCGTGGCCTCGGGAACCTGCCTGACATGCAGACACTACATCTGTTCACTGTATCTTGTTGGAGAGCTGGCTTCGCAACTAAGAGATTTGCAAGAGAACAGAATGTGGACATTTGGGGGCCAGAGGGCCTTGAGTCCACAAGAGGCTGCTTCCTGCCAGGATTCTCTCCCCACTGCCTTCTGGAGTGCTCCCGGGGTGCAGGAGGTGGGGGTCCTGCTGGGTGCATGCTGATGGGCATCAAGGAAGAAGGCCAAGTGCATTTTCTTTGCCATGTTGAATCTTTTTTTTTTTTTTTAAAGAAGATTTATTTATTTATGCATACAAGAGCTGGGGTATAGGCCAGAGGTGGTGGTGGGGTGGTGGTGAAAGGATTCACCAGAGACAGAGTGGGGAGCAGAACAGGCAGATTGACCGAAGTGCACTGCTGAGGGGAGCAGTGAGTGAGTCAGGAGAGGTCTGCTGCGCCATGTGGGTTGCTCCCTGGCTGGCCGGGGATCAAACTCAAGCTGCAGAGACTGCGGACAGCTTCACAGGCTGTGTCTTAACCCCCGGCGCCACCAGGGAGGCCCTGTTAGATAATTTTTGAGAACGATTTGCAAAGCTGATTTAAAGGCTGTTAAGATGTTTGCATTAACCCACTGAGGATTCTATATTTATGGTCAAAACCCCAAGATTCTGCAACTTTCCTTGAGCGAGGGGTAAGTTTAAATCCAAGCTTTGGCAGGGACCAGCTGGGCACCTCAGGCAAGTTACTAAACCTCTGTGAACCTCTGATATACGTAAAGGCAAAGTAATAATTGTACCTAACTCAGGGCTGGTGTAGGAATAAATGAGATAACATATAAAGTGCTTAACATAGGAAGTGCTAAATAACATAGGGTAGTATTATCGGCTAGAATATTCTCAACAGATACATTCTCCATAAAAGAACAGGGTTCTGGGGCCAGACCAAGCTGAGTTCAGATCTTAACTCTGTCTCTGGCTCACTGTGTGATGCTGAATGAATTTCTTCCTTCTCCGAGTTTGAGCTTTGTCGTTTGCAAGCGGGACAGACACTGCAGCTCTGGAAGCTGTCGCGCTAGATGAGGAAAGTAGTGTGCTGTGCACAGAGGTGCTTCTGCGCAGAATCAGGCTCCAGGTTCTGCTTTGTCCTGCATGTGCTCCCAGGGTGCTGGTGGAACCCAGCTTGGGGCCGCTGTCTAGCAAGGCTTGGAGGCAGTGGAGAAGAAAGGGATGCCCAGCCCACTCCCACGCCCCCACCTCCACTCCCATGCCTGGCCCTGGAATGCTTCCTTCTGGACGCCTCCAGCCAACACCAAGTGGATTAGGAAGGAGAGAAGAATCCCTGGGAAGAGGTGGAGGCTGCAGTCATACCTATCTCAGACTGTCCCGCTAAGAAGTGCAAAGTAAGAGCAGAGCGGGGTGCCACCCCTTGCTCACCCCCCAAAACAGCTGAGTCCTATAGCACCATGGTGTGGAAAGTTCCAGAGTGAGCTGCTCTTTGAAGGGTCTTCTTCCCCCAGACCCGAGTCCTCACTGCAGCCCCCCTTCTCTTGTTCTAGCAGAGAGCTCACGTGACCCTAGGACCTATTGTCTGTCTTCACAGCTAACCTGAAAGCCAAGTGCCAGGCCTTGGAAGGTGGTGGCCTCATAGGTCCTCTTCCTCCCAGGAAAGCTGGGCATTTGCACAGGCTTGAGTGGCGGGATTTCTGGCCACAGCTGATTAAGGTATACAGGGTGAGTGTGAGCTGCATGACATTGGGTTTACTCTGACATTCTCTGCTCACACCAGGAATGGGCATGTGGAGTGCTCGAGTCTTTCCTGGGGTGAGCATAGTAGGTAGCTTAATCCCACTGTCCATGGCAATGCCCTTGAGAATGCTCCCTTTTTTGCCTTGCACTGTTCAAGGCAAGTCTCCCCAAAAGGGATGCTGGCGTAAGGCTGTGACCAAGATGGCATTCCTCCACATGCCACATGAAGAACAGGGTCCCAAGCCCTGAATTCCCAGCCCTAAACGCTGTTCATACCCATGCAGAAGTAGTTCATGGGGGTGCTGAAGACATTCCGGCTGTGGTCTTGAAAAGGCATGGTTTTGGGGCTCCAAGTTTGAGAGTGTCGGCTGGGCATCTCCTGTGCATTCAAAGCATGCTGGTCTCTCTCTCGTTCACCGAGGACTTCTCGTTCACCGAGGACATCTTGGTAAAGCTCCTGTGGCTGGGGAAGGAGGAATGGCCAGTGTCCTCACTCAGAGCATTGACCAGGCGGGAGAAGAGGGCCACCTTGAACTTCTTGAAGTCCTGACCCATGAAGACGTAGAGAATGGGGTTCATGCAGCTGTTGGCAATGGCGATGGCCATAGCCAGGGGCAAACCCAGGTGGAAGACAGAGCTGGGCACAGCAGTGTGGTGGAGCTCCAGGAGGTTGAGCGTGTGGTAGGGGCACCAGCAGAGGAAGAAGGTGATGATGATGGTCATGATGATCTTGAAGGGCTTCTTGGTCTTGGCCAGGCGGTTGCGCCGTAGCTTGCAGACGATGGTGAAGTAGCAGGCTGTGATGATGAGGACCGGGGCCAGGAAGCCACAGACGAAGCGAGTGATGGTTATCGCCATTTGTTGGCTGAAGCCCACAGGGTCCTGTCCGAGGTGAGCCAGGTGTGGGGCAGAGCCAGCCGCTGACAGGCTGAAGTTGTTGAAGCAGATGATTTTCCCTTGCCGATCGACCGTGTCCCGGAAGACGAGGGTCGGAGAGCTCAAGACGAAAGCCAGGACCCAGATGAACACACAGGCCATGTAAGCCAGCCGGACACTACGATGGTTCTGGGACCAGACCGGGAAGACCACAGAGATGCAGCGGTCCAAGCTGATGACAGTCAGCAGGAAGACGCTGGTGTACATGTTGTAGATGAGCAGGAAGTAGCTGACCTTGCACATGGCCTTCCCAAAAACCCAGTGGTAGTCCATGGCGACGTAGGCGATGTAGATGGGGAGGAAGACATTGAACAGGAAGTCTGCCACGGCCAGGTTGAGGAACCAGACCGTGTTCACCGTCCTCTTCATCTTGAAGGAGACAATGGTGATCACCAAGCCATTGCCCACGATCCCGAGGAAACAGACAATGCTGTAGATCACCAACAGGAAGATTCTGGCAAAGCCGCCTTCCAGGCTCGATAACTCCTCCAAAACCACGATGGGGTCATGCTCTTCATACTCATCATCGTAAACGAGGGAGTTGTTATAATCTTCCATTGTCTGCGAGGGAGCACAGGGGCTGTTAGGGGAAGCCTGATTGGAATGGGCTTTAAGAGGTGGGTCCCAACGCCCTCCCTGAAAAAAGGCCATTTGGTGGTTTCACCGTTTCTTGTTTCATATTTTACTTTATTCAGCCTCTCCAGCACTGCCTAAACACCGGGTACTGTCTGAAGGCTTGACCTATACAAACTCCTTTAATCTTTGAAACAGCTCAATGAGGTAGGGAGGTAGGTCATGAACCCCACTGTACAGAAAAAGAAACTGAAGTGCAGAGTTTAAGTCACTTGCCCAAGGTCAGACAGCTGGGAAGAGGTAGAGCCGGGAGTTAAACCCACTTCAGAGCCTATCCTCTTGACAAGATGTTTTGTTGCCTCCTTGGGACCCTCTGCTTCCCCTCACAGTCTGGTGAGGGAGATGAGCATTCATCAACAAATTCCCAACATCTCACAAAAATTGCAACAATGCCAATGGCAATGAAGGAGAGCTGTGTAATTGGGGTGCAATGAAATTGGTCCCAGCTGTGTGTCCCAAACCCAGAGAACAGCCAAGCTGGCATTCTCCGGTGCTCCCACCTTGCCAGTGGTCCTCCACTGGTACCCTGGGAAATCTGATCACAAGTGTCCCTTACCATGCGCTCCTACGGTGTCTGAAGCTCTTCCGCGGGGGTCCTCGGCTAGTCAGTCCCCGTGCACAGCTAGAAACACCTGCAGAGAAGAAAGAGGAGGCAGAGGTTGGATCCAGGTCTCAGCCAGAGAGATGATCTGTTGTGATTATGCTCAGTTTGCAGAGGAGGAACCAGCAACTTGGAGAGGCTGAGTGACTAAGCAATGGACCCAGGATCGATCATCCAGGCCCTTCGGGTCCCCCACAGCTAATCCCAGCTGAGAGCCTGAGCAAAGGTGGAACAGAGGAGAGGGTGCAGATGTCATGATGCAAATATATCTGGGGGAGGGGGACCAGGAAATGCCATTCCAGGTTGTGATGGACACCCAGAGACAGAAAAGGAACTGCTCAGAGTACCCACTATGTGCCCGAAGCACCTGCTATGTGCTAAGAACCGTAATTCAATCATGTCATTTCGTCTCCCTGGGGCTTTTCCAGACAGGTGTCATCACTCATGTTTAGAGTTATGGAAACTGAGACCCCAAGGATGAAGCCTCATTCTCTCTGGGTATTCGGGGACACAGGCCCTGCTGTCAGCACCATTTGAAAACAGTGCTGACAACAGCACTGAAAACAGCCATGAGGCACCTACTATGTGCCAGACAACTTCACCAGGACTTCCCACAACCCCCTAATAACCTTGTTGGACGGTTTCCCGGTTTATGGGAGAACAAGCCGAGACACAGGCGCTTGCAAGCCTGGGAGGTTTTGAAGGCTGAGCTCACGTGTATGGTTCAAAACCAGCCTCAGCCACTCACCAGCTGTGTGGCTTTGAGCATAGGACTTACCCTCTCTGAACCTCAGTTTTCACTCAGTAAAATGGGAATTCTCATTTATAAGCAGAGTATAAGTAAGAACAGCAGCACCGGGAATGAGGAGCATTTAGGTGAGCGTTGGGATGCAGGAAACCCTCAGCATATACCAGTGATTGTATTGGGCCCCAGGATACCAGCTGCAGCTTGAATCCAGGGCTTTGGCACCCCCAGAGCCCATGTACTTTCCACCATCTAAGTTCTCCCCATCTGCTCCAAAGCAACTGTTTTAGCTCGGCAAGACAGCCAATGGGGGCCTCCCTGGTGGCGCAAGGCGTTAAGCACCGCACTATGAAGCAATCCAAGCCTCTGCAGCATGAGTTCTATCCCCGGCCTGCCAGGGTGCAACACACATGGCGAGGCAGACCTCTCTTGTCTCGCCCGCTGCTCCCCTCAGCAGTGTATTTCAGTCAATCTGCCTGTTCTGTTCCCCGCTCTGTCTCTGGTGAATCCTCTCACCCTCCTGCATCTCTGGCCTGTGCCTCAGCTCTTGTATGCATAAATAAATAAATCTTTAAGAAAAAAAAAAAGACAGCCAATGGATGCTTCTTTACAAACAACGCCAACCTTCCTCCATATAAATTCATTACTGCTCCTTAATGGGTTTGAGGTTACATTTTATTGCATAAAAGTCCTCTTTTGATTTTATTAAATAAAAACCACTTGGAAAATTCCATGGCAGACGCTAGGCTCAGGAGACTCCGGGTTTCAGCTTGGGTGTTGTCCCACCCTGCAGGCTGGAATGGTATTCTAGAGGCGTCCCAAGGGCTCTGTGTGGCACTAGAGTGCACGAGAAGACGGGAACCCAGCAGCTGCCTCCCATTTCCACAGTCAGGTGAAGTGTGACTGGTGGGCCTGATGATAGTGTGTAGCAGGGACTGTGCTGGGCACGTCGTGGCCCTGAAGGGCCCAGACGGGCTGAAACAAGGCCTCGGGAGGGGGAGACGCTGCCCTAAGGCATCCAGACGGGTAGGAGAGACAGGGTTTGAACCAGGGCTGCAGAATCTGGGCTCTTGGCCATCATCTACATTGCCCCCCAAACCATGATTTGATGACAGCCACCGAGTGTGTCCTTGGGGAACAAATGAATGTGTCCACGTCCCCTGAGCTGGGCCGTGCAGGCTCAGGAACAAGGAAATGGCTTCCTCAGGGTCTCTTCCCACAGAAGCACCGAGTCACAGGCAGAGACAGTACTGGGCCAGGGCAAGGCCAGGTACCCCAACCAGCCCCAAGGAGGGGTGTTCCCCAGCCCTGGTACCCCTGGCTTTCTGGGGCAGGAGATCTCTGAGCTGAATTTAAAAGAGGAGTGTGACTTCAGAAGGTGGAGAAGTCACACCTGGCCATCTCCCCATCCTGCCACCCCCCTTGTTGGCAGTGGGCCGGGTGCCTGAGCTCTGCTGAAGGGCGAGAAGGCAGAACCCAGAACCATGCAGTCTCTGCAGAGACGAGCCGGACACAGACAACGTCACGTCTCTCTGGCCAGCGGGGCTGGCAGTAGCTGGGGTCAGAGGCCACATCTTTTCATTTGGAGCAGAGGCCAGGCCTCCCCGGCCCTAGGGGGTGCTGACACCCACTGAGCAGGTCTGTGCCTGCACCCCTCATTCCTCATCCCAACAGGAATTGAGTGAGTCGGTGTCCCCAACTGGCATGAGTCCCCCTCCCAGTCCCCAGCGTCCACATCATCTGTGGGCATGAAACGCCTGTGACCCTTAGCAAGTTAGTGTCTTCTCTGCACCCCAGCTGCCTTTCTGCTCGGCCCTAGTGGTGTCTAACCTGGGGGATGGCTGAGAGGATTAAACATCCCAGGTGAAGTACCAGGCACAGGGTGCGCACCTTTGCCCGGCAGACTGTGTTGATGTTACTATCACGTTGCTGCCCTTCTCGCCTCCTCAAAGCCTTTGTCTGGGAAGACAGGAGGGGCCAGAAGACCAGGGCGTCCCGCCCACTTGATTCCCTGGCCCTGGGTTTGAGGGCAAGTTCAGGGCAACACAGGCAAGGACTTCCATATCCTCTAAGCAACCTTCTCCTCCTCTCTCCAGGGGGGAGGGCCCCAAGGGGGGGGCTGGGAGGAAGTCATGCTGTTGGAGTGCTGTGACATGGCAATGATTCCTTTGCCAATTATAAATTGGAAGGGGCTATAAAACTCGTTACTCATAGTCTTTGAAGACGGCAGAACCGGGGTGGGTGGGGGGCAGCATGACTATACAAATATATATGGAGATACATATGTGAGCGGGCACACCGAGGGGCGCCCAAGAACCCTAAACCTGCACCGTCTAAATGGGTTTGCCATTCACTGCCTTCAGACAAAGCATATTCTTAGCGTGTAAGAACTTCAATAGAAGAGAACTGTGGTAGAATTTTGTGGACAGAGAGAAGACAGAATAGTTTGCCAGTGGAACACCCACAGCTACCCACCCCCTCGCGGGGAAGTGCTCAGCCAAACAGGACTGGCCCAAAGCAGGATCTCTGAGGCCCGAAAGCCCGCCGCCAGGCTAAGGTCCTTGCTGGTGGGACCCACAGGGAAGGGGCAGAAGAGGCCAGGCAAGTCTGGAAGGAAAGGAGCAACATCAACATCAAGATCAAGGCTGCCGTGGTCAGGCTCCCCACGGGTCTCCCACCCACGTCTCTGTCTCCTTCAAGTGTGTCCCTCCACGTCCCCCAAGTCCCTGGCACAAGTCCAAGGCCCAGAAGCAAGCACGGCTTCTTCACCTGTCTCTCTGCTCCATGTGCCTCCTCCAGGTCCTCTCCGAAGTCCTTTTTAACTTGCCCTGAAGTCTCAGCTCCACTCTTCATTAGGTGGAGCAGGGAACATGGAATCTCCATGTGTGTATATATATATATAATGTATACGTATATATATGTGTGTGTATACAGCATTTACAAACTTATCTATAACATAGCCAACTCTTATCTGAGCACCCCCTCTAAAACACAGCTGTGCAAGAGTCTGTTCAATGTTCTCAATAGTCCTACAAAGAGAACTAGTTCACAGAAGAGAATATTGAGGTTCAGCGAGGTAAAGCAACTGGGCCGAGGTCGCCCAGCTGGGAAGTCTTACTCCAGAGCCTGACGTCCAAAGATCCTAATGAAAAGTCTCTTGGGCCCAGACCATAGCACATTCTTGATCCTCGAACACTGTTGACCCCTGTGCTGCCTTCCCAGGTTTCTCGTTGCCTTTTCTTCAGGCTTCTACAAGCAACAGTCACATGAAAATCATGCCTACAACGCTGTGGAAGTCCTGCTCAATGACGCTGCCCACTGCCTCCCTCATGGTGCCCTTTCTGAAACTGCCTGCCCAGTGAGAAATGTCCTGGAGAATTCAGAGTACCGAGCAACATTGTTTCCCTGAGGTACTGGGCTGAGTCCTCATTCTTGATCATCCAAGTTCTATAACCAATCACATTTCCCTTTTTGATATGGCCACAAGGAAGCTCAGAGTCACATTTGCAGGTCAAGGGCAGTAATGCCACTAGCCCTGTTGGTCGTCAGGTTTCTATGTAGGTTTAGGTTGATACTTATGTCTAATCTGTATTGGTTTCACATCCTTGTGACAAGCAGTAATTGGTTAGTGCACTCAATAGCCCAAACACTACACTAAGCATTTTAATTGCATTAACTCACACATCCCCAGCAATCCTCAGGAGGGACACTGCTACTACTCTCACTGTAACGGTGAAGAAGTGAAATAATGTCACACATTCAGCTAATGGCCAATTCACAGCCCAGTTGCTCTGACCCTGCTCTTACCCTCTTGCTTTTCAGAAAGTGGAACCATCTTTCCACGTCTGTGCACAGCCTTTTTGATGTCCCGGGGTCCCCGGCTCACTCTCTAGGGACACCTCCTTGTTGCTCTTGTTGTCCTGGCTTCTCAGGAAATCTACTTTCTCAGGTTTCTGGACAATCTGGGGCACACATGGGAATCGTTTGCCAAAGGTGACATCATCCGTCACTGTCCAAGCAGGCAGGTCAATTTGCACCAACCTGTTCCCCTTTCTGCCCCCAGCCTCCCCAGAGAGCCCAGGGGGCAGATGAGCTGTCCCTACCCAGATTCTCCTGTGAGTTCAGGAACTCACACCTATTTGGAGCCAGTGCCCGGAGCTGGTCTGCTCTGAGGCTCTGGGCACAGACTCCCAGGCCGGCCCTTCTCTTCCAGCAGTCCGAGGCCCCCGGGAGCGGGTGCCAGGGGGAGGTGCTATGGGAGGCCCGCTGTACCACCTGAGCAACTCACCTGAGTAACAGTACCCGCCCTGCCTACTTGTCAGGGTTGCTGGGAGGAGGCGCTAAAATAATGGTGAGCATTTAGAACAGAACTGGGGAGGTGTGGGGGCCTGACTCCACTCCCTGTGGCTGTCCCGGCCACCCCATCTGACCTCCGTGTCCTCTTTAAAGCCCTGTCTTCAGAATGCAGTCCCATGCTCAGGCTCTGGGGATCCGCTCCCAACACCAACCAGTCTTTGTCATTATTTTTCCAGCTTACCATTGCTACCTGTGGCTCTTCAGCCTGCTCACTGCACTAGGAGACTTCCCAATTCTCTGCCCCACATCCTCACCCATGCTGGGGCCCAGGCCCTGTCCTGATCAAGGGACACACACACACACACACACACACACACACAAAACATGATTGCACAGACAACCAAATACTCATAATCATAGAGGTACACACACTGTGTGCCCGCACCCATACAAACACCCAGGCAGACACACAGCCTCACAACTACATATATCTAGAAGTGCAAATATTTGAAGTGTAAACCACGACAAGCATTTTCTGTTTCCCAGGCTGTGGCAAGAACTAGAAAGCTGGCAGTGGGGGGGAGGTACCCCTCAGAGTTGTCAGGTACGGCCACAGTTCTCATGCTGTTCCAGGGCAGGAGGAGGGGCACCCTGAGACCCCAAACCTGCCTGTTCTAAATGGGTTCTGCCATCTGCTGCATCAAGACAAAACATACTTAGAGCATAACACCTTCAAAGGAAAGGAACTTTAATACAATTAGTATGCAATAAAGAGAAGGGAAATAAGAGATAAAATAGTTTTCCCATGAAACACCCAAAGTTACACATCCCCTCTGGGGTAAATGTCCAGCCAAACAGGGTTGGCCCAAAGGAAATTTAATACAATTAGTGTGCAATAAAGAGAAGGAAAAGAATAGATAAAATAGTTTCCCATGAAGCACCCAAAGTCACCCATCCCTAGTGGGTAAATGTCCAGCCAAACAGGGCTGGCCCAAAGCAGGACCACTGAGGTCAGAAAACTTGCCACAAGTCTAAGGCCCCTCCTGGTGGGCCCCACAGGAAAGGGGCAGAAGGGCCAGGCAAGCCTGGGAGGAAAAGAGCAAAATCCAAGTCAAGATCAAGGCTGCCGTTGTCAGCCTCCCCAGGGTCTCTCACCCACGTCTCTGTCAAGTGCCTCCTTCCATGTCCCCCAAGTCCTGGTACAAGTCCAGGGCCGAGAAGCAAGCACGGCTTCTTCACATGTCTGTGCTCCATGTGGCTCCTCCAGGTCTTCTTGACCGCCATCCTTCCTTCCCCATCTTCTCTAGCTTCTCCTCCCTGCCCAGCTCCACCCTTCCTTAGGGTGGGGCAGGGAACCTGGAACCTCCTTCCCCTGGAGATGACCCCAGGCTGTGGGGACCCATGAGCCCTGTTGGGTGTCCCTGCCCTGCACGAATCCCACTACGGCTCGCTTGTGCACAGAGCTGGGGAGGCACGCCTTGGCTTCTGCTGTCCAGTCCTCAGATGAGGACTCCTGGCTTATTAAGGAAGTATTAAAAAAAATGCTAAGGGAGCGGAGAGGTAGGATAGGGAAAGGGAGGAGGCTGGGGCTGCAGGGCCAGGAGAGCCCCAGGGAAGGTGGCCTTGACTTTGGGCCAGGGCTCAGGGAACAATGGAGGTCACATTCCTGCAGGCAGAGTATTTATATCTCCCCACCCTGTCCCGGGGAAGGGGGTGGCTGTGTTCCCAGGCTCTCCCAGCCCCAGAGGGCAGTTTGCCGACAAAGAGCCACAGGTGCTGGCTGTCAGGAGCGAGGCCCTGGGGAGACAGCGAGCACAAACTGGGTCCAGGATCCAGGGGACTGGGCAGCCACAGAGGCGTCTGCTGATGGCTGGAAGCTGGAGGCCCCTGGCAGGAGAGGGACCGCCAGAGCCAGGCAGCTGCTGGAGCGACAGATCACCAAGCAGAGGCACAGCAAGGGAACGCGGAGTGTCTTAAGTCTTAAAACCATCTACCCTAATAGCGCAAAAGTACATTGAAAACAGGCCTGGCAAACAGGAGCGCGTGCTTTGCAAGAACACAGTCAAATAACAAGATACACAGGGAACAGATTAGCTCGGCTCCGTGGGAGCGGAGGTGGGAGGGGAAGGAGTCGGAAACGGGCCTGAAAGGAAATGAAGGCTGCAAAGAAAGAAAATAAGGAAAGCACCGAGGCTTCCAGAGGCCAACGAAGCAGAGGAGGATGGACAGAGGGGGTGGCCGTGTCGTGTCAGCCTGCCCACCCCCCCGAGGCCCAGAAAAGCCCCAAAGAGGCACCCCAAATCCCTGTCTGGGGTTCCCTCTTGGGCAGCTCATGCCTGGGTCACTGAATGCCTGAGGAAGCCACGCTGGGCAGGCATAGGGCTAAACAAGCAGCCTTGACCTTGCGTGGGGAGGGCCCCAGCAGCCTGGCAGGGCCCGCCTGCCAGCCTGCTCTGCTAGGTGGGGATGAACTTGGATGACCCCAGCCCAGCAGCAGCCCAAGTGCCAGGCTTCCAGGCCGCCATGCGCTCCAGGGCCCAGGCACCTCCTTGGCCAGCCCAGCCCCGCTGCCACCGGCTGGCTCCCAGGTCGAAGCTCCTGCCACAGACGGCCCTGCCCACACCCCTACCGCTGCCACCGACCCTCGCTGGGGAAGGGGCACGGGTTCAAGGCCACATCTGGTTCCCCAGCCTCGGAGAACAAAAACCTCAGGCAGATGTTATTTGCTTAATTTTTATTAAACAAACATGTATATGGCCCCATTGCTTTCCAGGAACTGCTCGAAGCACTAGTGAAGTTGAGGGACCCGAGACTGAGAAAGGGCTGTGCCCAAGGTCACAGATGGCCCAGGTTGCAAGGTCAGTTACTCTGGACAGAAAGGACGTTCTGAGCAGGCGGTGCCACGCGGGGCATCAAACTCAGCACCTGCTGAGCTGCCGAATGCTCACTTTCCTTGTTCCCTGCCTTACCTCCTAGGAACTTCCAGAACCCTCTGGTCTTTGCCCAGTGGAATCTCCCAGAACCCTCTGGTCTTTGCCCAGAACTCCCACTAGCTCAGTCTGGCAGTCTGCAGGTGGTGCATTTTACAGAAGGGGAAAGACGAGGTTCCGGGCTCCCTGGAAGCCCCTCTCACACAAGCCCTCTGCCTGCCGCTCCTGGCTGGGTGGGAAAGGCCTCAGGAGCCCAGGTGCTGCGGGGAAAACCCTTCAGAGGGGCTCATTCACTCTTCCGCCCCTCAAGAAGCAAGGATCTGGCTGCTCCCTGGCCCTGTGAGACTGCAGGCGCTGCAGACAGGCTTTTTCTCATCTCCCCTCCCCCTGAGCCGACAGGGTCGCTGTCACCAGCCCTACCTAACCAGGGGCCCTCGGAGACCAGGCCAGGGGTCTGGGGGGAGTGTCACATGCCTGGCAAGCAGCGGTGAGGGCTCTGGACCCGCTGGGCCATGTGAGGCCAGCCCACTCTTCCAGCTGCCCGTGTCCCTGAGGGCCCCGGCAGGGGTGGGGCGGCATCTGGGCAGCAGATGTTTGCCTTCCGCTTCCTCCCTGCGTCACGGCCCCAGCCCCTCGGCAAGTGGGCGCCCTGAGTCCACCAAGGACCCGCTCCCTCTCTCCAGTCGCTGTGTCTGTCGCGGCCTCGCGCCCTCTGTCTCTCGAGGACTCTGCCGCTCGCTCCCTAGCTCTGTGCGCCTCTCTTCCTGCCTCTCCTTGCCTCCCCTCTCCGTGGAACAGGTCTTCTCTCTCAACCACTCTCCTGACAGAAAGGACGTTCTGAGCAGGCAGGTGCCACAAGGGGCATCAAACTCAGCACCTGCTAAGCTGCCGCCCCATCTCCCCTGGAAGCTCAGCCGCCCCCCAGCTCACCGCCCACATCCCTCTCCTGGGCCCCAGTCAGTGCAGCCGGCAGCAGTCGGCCACTCACTTGCTCCAGCAAGACCCCAGTTCTCCTCTCAGCCAACACTGACCTTCTCCTAGACATGGGCCCAGGCGCCCAGGCCCAGGCAGGGGTCTCCCAGGGCCCCCCAGGCCCCACTCTCCCCTCACAAAGGCCCCCGTCTCCCCCAGACCCCTCTAGGCCCGCAGAGCTCCCTGGATGCTCCCAGCCACCCGCCCCTCACCCTCCAGGCCAGAGAGAAGGGGCTCTCCGCCCCCACAGCTGGCTCCAGGAGACACCTTGAGCTCATAATCCCTGGATCTCCCGCTCTGAGGGTCTGGGGAACCTCGAAACCACACAGCCCCGGCGGATGTTCCAGCAGCAGGCCTGGCTGCCAGCAGCAGGACAGAATTAGCTCGTGCCGGGAGAGAATTTCCTCCCTGGTCCCACGCCCACGTGGGGCTCTCGCTGAGTCACCGCAGCGGAGCTAGGAAGCCCGGCTGCCCGACAGGCTGGCCCATCTTCCTTGGGTTGGGATGGGGCCATGGTTGAGCTTAGCACTCTGCCGGGGGCAAAAGCTAGGAGTTTAGTTTACACCCCTGGACCTGGCCAGCTGCTTGCTCAGAGGCCAGAGGCCCCAGAAAACCTCCAGTAACTGATGAGACATGGAAGCAGGATGCCCCAAAATATCCTCTCTCCCACCACACGCCCGGCTTCCCGCCATTGAAACAACGCTCCTGAGTCTGAGAGCCACTCCCCCTCCCTGGGGTGCTCTGTCCCCAAATCCACTGCCCCCTGCTCTGGCCAACAGGCGACAGGTGACCACTAAGAGCAGCATCAGCAGCCCGCTTGCTCTCTGACCGCTACTTGGCTGTGATCAACGAGAGACCCAGCGAGGGTGGCAGGAGCAGAGCAAGGTCAGGCTTCTCCCAGCAGCTTCTCTGCAGGGTGTCCACGAATCAGCCGCAGCTAAACTCCCTGGGTGCTGTGGGGCAGTGGCCATGCCCTGCCTCCTCCAGGCCCTCAGCCTGCGGGGGACGGTCCCCTTGCTTCCCAGCCCCTGCATCATTGCACTGTCCACTGCCCACTGCTGTCTACCTCCCACCAAGCACCCCGATTCAGTGGCTCATCAGCTTCAGGCTGAAACCCTGATCAAGACACCAGGCTGCCCATACTACCCTGTCCCCACGTCTGTCCAATCTCCTCATTTTATCTCCAAACAGCCCACCAAGCTGTCTGTGTTTCCTGCCCACGGGACCACTGGGACAGGACCCTGACCACCTCTCTCTAGGATTCCTTTATCCATTAAGTAGCCAGAGAGATCTTTTTCCCCCATGTAGGGAACATTTACTAAAATCTAAAATTTCTTAAATCAGTCTTTCAGCCACCTTGATTAAGAACAAAAGAACTTGGCGGCAGGCAGGGGAACATACCCAAATATAAAAAAGATGAAGCCCTATCATTTGCCACGTGGCTGGACCTTGAGGGCATCGTGCTGAGTGAAATAAGTCAGACAGAAAACTCAGAGCCAGATGATTTCACTCGTATGTGGGAGATAAAGAAACCAAATAAATGAACAGAACAAAACAAAAGCAAACAGGCTATAAAAACACAACAGTGGCGACCAGAGGGGAAGGGTGGTGGAGGAACAGGGTAATAGCGGCCAAGTGCAGGGTCAGGGTGAAGCATAACTGGTGGCTGCGGACACTGATTGACCAGACTGGCCACCTGAAGCCTATATACTGTGATCATGTGCTGTCACGTCAATAAAAGAGAGAGTTTTTCAAAATGCAAACGACATCCTATCACTCCCTGCTTAAGAGCCTGCAGCAGCAACTCCAGTTCTCAGGGGAACACAAACCCCTGATCAAAGTCCCTAAGCCCCAAAGGGTCTGGCCCCTGCCTCCTCTAACACTGAACCAGGGCTGGACCCAGCCTCAGAAGGCCGCCTGGCCATGGGTTCCTGGGCCCCGCCACTGGGGGAGGTGGGGGGCGGGCTCTTTCTTGCCAAGTCAGCCCCACCAGTGTATGGGAGCCCCAGCACCCATTCCCAGCCACAAAAGGCCCCCAACGAGTGTTTTCACGGGCGGCTCTCCTTCCAGGCCAAAAGCCTTGCTGACTAGTAACAATGGGTCCCCTGTACAAACACAAGGTCCCTCCGGCTGCTCAGCCTGTATCCCAGGCCAGAGGGCAGAGCCTGGGCCTCTCCCCATAAACACTGCCCAGCCCCTGGGGATGGGCTGTAAACAGATTTTCTCTACTGCTTATGTCTCACTGGCCAGGAAGGCCCAGCACCCCATTTGCTTAATCCCTTGAAGTCAGCCTTGAGCCCACTCATGCAAATAATCCCTGAGATGTGTACACAGTGTGTGGGGAAGCCTGCCCCGGCTGCTGAGCTGCTCAGGATGTGGTCTGCGGTGGTCGCCCTGCCCTCTCCCAGCGGGAGCCAGCCCTTGGTCCAGCCCTGCTCCCGAAATCCAGGCCAGCACAGCCCTCTGCAAGGACCCCGATACTGCCTGCAACTGATGGCTTCTCCCTGGCATGTTGAGGTGCCTGTCTGCAGCGAGGAGGAAGAAGTCGTAAGTGGGGGGCCAGCTTCTGAGCTGGTTTCTAACCCAACTGGACTTTGCTCCTCCCTCCCTACTCCCAGTTGCTCTGTGGGATGAATGGGGACCTTCCAGGCCCCTGGAACTCACAGCAGAGCCCCAGGCTGGGTGCAGGAGCCCAGCAGGCCCTCTGCCGAGGTGCCTTGGAGCTTAGGCAGGGCACAGAGATGCTGGGCCCAGGGAAGGTAAATCTCACCCATATCAGTGACCAGTGAGAGCTGAGACTAGAGCCCAGATGAAGAATGAGGTGCTCTCGCTTTTCTCTCTCACAGACTTTCCTTGGCAAATGTCCTTAGATAAAAGGACCCTTTGGGGCCTCAGTTTCCCCATCTGTTAAGCCAGGAAGTTGGAGTTGATAGTCTCAAAGGCCCCCTTGCAAGTTTAAAAAATGCCAGAGTTGAATAGACCAAGTGTCTGTTTATTCCCAGCCTGTGCCAGAAGTCACTAAAAAGATAGCACGACTCAGCTTCATGCTGTGTGACCCTGGGCAAGTCAGTCTACCTCTCTGAGCCATAGTTGAGTCAACTATGAAATGGTAATAATACAACCTTTTTCCAGGAAATCAGGGGGTCTGGACAAAGTGATTTCTTGGGACCCCTTGGAATTAATTTACAAGTCTCCCCCTCAGTCCCCTATGGGCACGTCTGTGGTCCTTGATGACTGTGACAAGGTGTCTGAGATGCATCCCCCACTCCCAGCTGCACGGTGGCAAGGAGCCCACACTTACCAAGTTCAAAGCTGCTTCCTAGGTCCGAGTGAGCATGTCGTAACACAGCGGTGTGGATCCAGTGCCTGGTGCAGTTAGTGCTCAGCAGCACCTGCAAAGAAAAATCAGGCTGCAACACATCTGCGAGCACAGCAGCACCTCTTCCCACAGTGGGGAGGAAGTCAAGCCTCATCCCGTTTGCAGCGTCTGAACCAGAGCAAAAGACTGTGTCGGGAATGCTTAGAGCTCCAGGGCCAGCTGGGTGGTGTCTGGAGCGGAGCAGGGATGGGAGCCGGGTGCAGCCAGCGGGGTCTTGCAGCCCCGCGCCAAGACCCACGCTGCCCTGGCTGGACAAGGAAGTGCCCAGGCTGCCGACTCTCTCCACCCTCGGCTCAGGCCCATGCCCCTTCTTGGCATCCCCACATCCTTGGCAAGAGCCCCTGCAAAGCATGTTTCCACTAATTAAAGCCTCCCCTGCCCCCCACCCCCCATGGAAACCAAGGTATTGTGCCCCTTCCACCCCCCTGTCTGCAGAGGGCCACCGTGCCACAGGGGATGACCCTGGTCGTGTGGCTTCAAGCCCTCCGCCCACATCTCCAAGCCTCCATTTCCATGGCCAGGACACGGAGATGCCCACTACACTGTGAGGACGGGAAAGGACCCATGTGGCCAAGCAGCCAGCCCTCCTAGGGGCCAAGGGGACGCCACTGTCCCTTCTTGACTAGATGAGAAAACTGAGGTTCCACCGGGTTCAGGATCTTTTTCATCACCGGTTAACTCAGGAGGCTGAGCTTTTGATGGGCCCCTCTGTTCTCATTGTCCTGGAAATCCCGTTTCCTAGCAGGTTCCTCCAGAACCAGGTTTGGACCCCAGCTCCAGCACTCGCAGGCTGCGTGACCTTGTGCAGGTTACTTCGCCTCTGTGAGCCTCAGACTCCTCTGGAGCATCAGACACTGTGAGAAGTCAATGGAACAAGCCTGGGGAAGTACTTGGCCTCTCGCTCACCACTAGTTATTCGTTTGGTAGGGAAGGGAGGGTTTTCTCGTAGCAGGGAAACGGGGCCACGTGCTCCGGGGCTCCCTCAGAAGGCCTGTTGTTTTAGGGAAAACTCAGCAGGGCTCAGTCCTTCTCTGGAGCAGGGTCTGGAAATGCAGGATGGATTGGAGACGGCAGCAGCCGGCAACCAAGCTCCCAGGCCCCTTGCTCGTCTCCTCACGTCTGAGCAGCACACAGGCCCAGCACATCTGGCAGAGGACAGCCCCGCCCGGGGCCCCTCGCTGGCCGCCAAACAGCCCCGTTCACTTTCAGGCCACCTAGTTCCAGAGACTTCCTGCCTCCAGCCTGGAACATTCTCCTCCAAGGCCCCATCAGGGGAGGAAATGTGCTCAGCATGGCCCCGGGTTCCAGGAGTGCGGTTTGGCACCTGTGGCTGGGAGAGGTCAGAAAACAGAAGCCCTATTGGAGGGTGGGAGAGGGTGGGGCAGGGACCCTCCCAGACAGGCTGACTCAAACCCTCTGGGAGTCTGAGAAACTTCCTACACGATGGCCTTGACATTGGGCTGACTGACAGGAAAGCTCGGAGGCCAAGGATTCTTCCCTCCAGTTCTTGATCCTCTGTCTTCCTGCCTCCTGCCTTCCAAGAAATGTTCATGAAGCACCTATTTGGCGCCAGGTCCAGATCTGGGGATATGGCAGGGAACACACTGTCTCCCTCAGGGGACCGGCATCCTCAGGGGAGCAGAGCTGATCGCAAACATAAACAAGTTCGGCATAAATAAGGCTAACACCGCTGGGGCCACGCTGCCTGGGTGTGCATCCTTGCTCTGCCACTTCCCAGCTCTGTGACCCTGGGAAATTCAATGCACTTCTCTGTGCCTCAATTTCCTCATCTGAGGAAAAAGAGGAGTGAAGAGCTTTCCTGCCAGGGGTGAAGAGTGATTCCAGCTTCTCCTTTACAGGGTTGTTAAGGATGAAATGAATTTACATTGGTAATATATTAAAGCATGCCGGGTTTATTGGAAACACTATGCAAATACCGGAAAAAATAAAATGAACGGAACAGCAGGTGGTGATACGTGCCATGAATAAAATATAAAGAGGGATAGGGCATGCTATTTTAGGCCAAGAGCTCAGAGAGGGTCTCTCTGAAATGATCACCTTTGAGCAGAGACCTGAATAAGAGAAGGAGACAAGGAACTGTCTCTGATGAAGGCGAACTCCAGGTGGTGGGAGCCACAAGTGCAAAGGCCCTGAGGCAGGAGCAGGCTTGGCAGGTTCAGGAAATAACCTAGGTCCAAGCATTGAAACATCTGTTCAAAAAGCTGCTAATGGGTATGGTACTTGTTAAATACTAGCAGTTGCATGGCCCAGCCCGGAACATTCTCCAGGGGAATGCAGGAACAGATCATGGCAGGGTCAGTGCTCTGAGATGTCACTCAAGGTCCAGACTTCCAACAAACTGACCACGTTACCTTACAGACAGGCTAGGGTTCTGCACAGTCTCTACCCTAATGTTCCCTTGAGGCTGGAGAATGAGTTAGCTCCAGTTCACCACAGAGTTGGCCCTGGAGGCCTGCTGTTGCAGAATAAGCAATCTGATAAGAGAAATCTGAACGTAGTCACTCTTACTTTCAGCTTTAACAGGAGAGGGTGCATCTCTTTGTGCATGTAAAGACTATCCCTAAGTTAGTTATTCGTGTCTCTTGCTGGCCTTGTAGTTGCTGAGTTTGTGACACTGGCTCTGTGCAAAGTAAAAGGAAGTGGCTGAGGTAATCAGGGTTAAGCTTCTTGAAGGAGGTAACATTTGAGCAGAGACTTGCAGGGCGCAAGGCTTTTGCTAAATGAAACAGAGAAGGCATTCTTATAGAGGGAACTGAGAGAGAGAGAGAGAGAGAGAGAGAGAGAGAACACATATAGGAGAGATAGGAGAGACATGGCTGAGAAAAGAGGTTCAGATTGTGAGACCTTCTGCAAGGCATCAACTTTATCCTGTGGGCAACAGGGAGCCATGAATGGTTTAAACAGAGGGGTGTTCATCTTTCTCAAATGACCCCAGCTCCAGCCCACATGGGTGATGGCGTTGGGGGTTACATTGGAAAGACCAGACTGGAGACAGGAGACTAGCAAGGGACCTGGTGACCTGAATGAGGAGCCTTCTGCCAGTTCCAGGTCCATACCCAAGTGGCAGTTTTGGAGGCTCCAGGAACCAGAGATGCCAGCAGAGAGCTGGGGAGTCTGGCAATCTTCCCATTTTCTTGAGGAACTTTTCCTCAGCCCACATGGGTAGATTTGCCTCAAGAGCCGTTTCCATGGCAACTGCCAATGCTCGAAGGTCTTGGATGAGCAGAGGCGGGGGCGGGTTGGGGGGTGGTGAGAGATACCCAGATGGGGCTTCATGGGAGAAGTCATGTCCCAGAGGGTCTTCACTGGCCAGTCCCAGGGACTGAGACACACCCTCTCCTCTAAGTCCTTGATGACAGGGGTGAAACCTGGTCACCATGGCAATGCCCATCCCCCATTTCTGGAGTTCTCTCACCCGGGTATTTCAGCATGGGGGTGGGGAGGAGCAGCAGTGGGGTGATGCCAAGGGTCAGCAGAGCCTGCAGCTCACGAGATATGCTCCTTTTCGGATGGGTGTGTGAGGCAAGCAACTCAAGCCCTCCAGGAAGTGCAGATGAAGGAGCAGCCTCCGGGATCTGATTTTTAGATTCCAGAAAGGCACTACCCCCCCCCAAAATTGAGGCGTGATATACCCTACAGTTATGCCTTGAATGCCACCATTAGTGATCTGCTTTTAAATACACACATGCACACACACACACACACTTTCACCTACAGTAAAACAATAACAACCATAATGACTGCAATAGGTGATGTCTGTGTGCCCCCAAATGCATAGGTTGAAAACCTAACATCCAAGGTGGTATTCAGAAGTGGGGCTTGGGGAAGTGCAGGATGGTGCCCCCACAGAAGGTGCTTTTATAAAAGAGGTCTCAGGAAGACCCCTAACTCGACCTTGTGAGGACACAACAAGAAGAGGGGCAGTTATGAAGCTGGGAGTGGACTCTCGCCAGCCACCAAATCTGCAGGTGCCTTGCTCTTAGATTCCCCAGACTCTGGACATGTGAGAAATAAATTTCTATTGTTCCTAACAGTTTATGATATTTTTGTTATAGCAGCCCAAACAGACCAAAGCAAAGGATAGCACTAATTGAATGTACCAGGCACTGTTCTAAATGTTTTATGCACATTCACTATTATAATCCACACAGTAGTGATAGAGTGGGTATTATGTTCCCATTTTATCGATGAAGAAATTGAGGCACAGAGAGGTTAAGCAACCTGCCCGAGGCCACACAGGCACACAAGTCACAGAACCAGGAGTTGGATGTTGGTACCAGTTCCAGGGCCTATACCCCACGTATTCTTCTATTCCTCCCCACTCACCTCTCTGGAGTTTCCTTCTAAAACCTACACCCACTCCGGCCACTGTGCAGCAGGCAGGGCTTAGCCTAGGGAGTGACCCAGAGCAGAGGCTCAGCAATGTCCAGTCCCTTCTTCCTTCCTGGCATGTGAGCCCAGAAAGGAATTCACACATAAATCAAAGGTGTGTGTGTAGATGTGCATAACCCCCTTAACAGCAGAAAAACTGGCCTTTTATCCAGAGAAGGTAGCTAAAAATTTCGGTAGCCTCAGACTCTGATAAGCTGCCCCCCTAGAATCCAAGCAGGCCCCCCTAACCCACCAGTCTGTTCACCTCTTCTTTGTCAAAAGTCGTTTCTCACCTTGTAGGGCTGACCCCACCCCTTGCTCCAAGCCTGGCCAATGAGAATGCTACATTCCCCTGGCCACCAATCACAGCTTTTGGAATTGGGCACATGACTGTCAGTGGGCCAATGAAAGTCTTTCCTGTGACTCTTTCTAAATGCCCTGCAAAAGAGGCCACAAGGATGAAAGCCTGAGTTGCTGGACACCATCAGTGCCACCACCTGGCAGAACTTAACAGAAACCAATAGGAGGAAGCCGAGCTCAGTGGTGGAGACCAGCCACATCTGAATCCCATGCTGACACTGGATGGAAGAGTCCCCATCCCAACCACCCCCCCACCATGGGTTCTGTTACTGCTTTAACCAGTTTGATCTGGGTCTCTGTCACCTGCAACTGAGAGACTCCTGACCCAAATGACTGACTAGCTCTGCCATCCTGCCAGCTGAGGCAAGACCTGGCCACAACAGCACCCTGCTCTCCAACATGGAAGGCTTGGGTGTGGGTGCATCCATAGAGCTGATCTTCATTGAGGGCAAAGACTTTTGTCTGTTTTATTCACTGCTAAATCCTTAGCCCCTGAAATAGTATATGTCAATTGCTGGTGCTCCCTATCTGTTAGATAAATCTGAGAGTTTATTATGTGTGAAGCATAATAACTCAGTCCCCACAACAGTCCTTCAAGGTTAGAAATATCATTAGCCCCACTTTACAGATGATGAAACAGAAGCTCAGTGAGGTTAAGGAACTTGTACCAGGTCACCCAGCTAGGATTCGAACCCAGGTAATCACACATTGCAGGGGCTGCGGTGGACTGTGTGGGGCAGGAGCAGGCATGAGAAAGACCATCCTAGCTGAGGGGGAATCACAGAGGAGGCAAGAGAGGACAGTGTGAGAAGGCAGGGAGGCAGGACAGAAGGAGAGCTGGCGGCTCACTCTCTCAGGAGTGGAGGAGGGCGGGTGGGGGAGGTGGGGGGAAAGAGAAATAAGACTGAGAAGGTCCAGATCAGGAAGGTCCTTCAGACCACAGAGGTGTTTTCCACTTCCCCTGAGGGTGACAGGGAGCACAGCAGAGCGGGGGCGGGGGGTGTTGGGGGAGGGCACAGCTGGCTGAGAGACCAGATCGGTGGTGCTTGCACTGGGGTGGGCTGACATTGGGTGTAGAGAGAAGGACACTGGCACAGAGCTGATAGGACATGGGGGTGCATTGAATTTGGAAAAGGAAGCAGAACAAGGCATCAAAGATGCCCCCCAAGATTCTGGCTGCTGTAACCTGGTAAGAAAGTCCCCCAGGAGAGGCAGGACACTCATTCAGAGCCTGGAGTGTAGGAGGCAGGGGCTTCCCTTCCTTTTAGCAGAGGGCAGAGCCCACCCACCTGGAGTCACCCTTGCCTCTCTCCTAACTCCCCTGAGACCCCCACCCCGCCCCCGCTCAGTAGACACCAAGCACTGCTTAGGCTGGAGCCTCAAATGTGGTGCCCTTTGGGGGACCTGAGTGCTGGAGACTCCAAGCCCAGGCCTCATTGAACCTGACAGCCAGGGCCCCTTCGCCAAGTTCCCACCCCCAGGCTGGCCCCAGGAGTTCATGCAGGTTCCCTGGGGCCCTGGGCCAATAGCCCCTTCCACGGACAGGTGTGGGGTGTGGCAAGCATGGCAACAGGAGAGGAGAGAATGGTTGATGGCGCTGGGGAGGGGGGACATCTCAAGGATGCACCTCGATCTCCCTTTCATGTCCCACAACAGGAAAGTGGGGGGATGCATGAGGGTTGAGCGAGAGACCATAGTGGTTTGCTGTGTGACTTTAGGCAGACGCTGTCCCCTTCTGACCGGGTCTGGGTGTCCACACCTCTAAAATGGGCAGGTTGGACTGGGAAAAGGAAACCAGAGTTGAGGAAAGGGGTGCAGGGAGGAGGAGAAAGAAAAGAAAGTTGGGGTGTGGGTGTGGAGGAATCACAGGGTCACAGAAGTGTGAGAGACGAGGGCTGACACCCAGGAGGAAGCGTCTGCGGAAATGTCACTATGGTGCAATCATCAGTTATTCAGCGAGGCGGGGCTGAGGCAGACAAATGTCTGGTCTCTCCGTCTCGGATTCGAATCTACTCGTTTGTCCTCCCCCGTCTCTTGCAATTCCCCCCTTGTTTGGCAAGTTCGCCTCCTCTATGACGGGCCTCTCACAGAGGCATTAACTAGTTTGTCTTTCCCAAATTTCTTGCACTTCCCCCTTGTTTGACAGGTTTGTCTTCTTGCCTTCCTTCCCCGCCCTTTGCAGACCCTTCCGTTGCCCCCTTTTTTCCCCTTGGTATAAACACCCCTGGACTCTGCCAAAGACCAGGACGGTTGTCTTTCAGACATGAGTCTGCTGCCTCCTCATCTGTCAACCAATTAAACCACTTTCCTTTTCCTCAAACTGTTTCCTTTCATTGGCCGAGGGAAACTGAGGCCGGCGTTCAGTATCAGGTTTTCTGGGAAAGGCTAGACCGTCGCCCACCCAGCCCCGCTCTGGCTGAGGCCGAGCCCTGGCTGCGGAGCCAGGCTGGTGGGGCCAACTCTCAGCTGCCTATGGTCCGGGAGGGCCATTCACCCCCACATTGCCCCATCTATAAGAGGGGCGCTCAGGAGTACCCCTTACAGAGACCTGCTCTGGGGTTAGGTAACTCAACATACAGAAAACCTTCAGATAAGGCTGTCCTTCTATCGCCAGGGAAGACAGAGCTAAAAGCACACGTGGGGAGCAGAGTGTCAGGCCCTGCGGGGCCGGGGGAGGGGGGAGGTGGAGGTGGGGGGGCGCGTGTTAAGGGCATGGGCAGCCAGAACAGGAACCCCGTGGAGATAAGCCAGAGAGAGGAAGGGAGGCCCCTTTGCAAGCTCTGGTTCTGTTCCCTTCTGGCCAACCCCTGGGTGAGGTCAACTGCCTGGGGTACATGCACTCACCCAGGACAGGGCTGCAAGGCTTGTGGGGAACCCCTGGCTGGGGTCAGTGGTGGACCAATGAAAAGTGAGGGGACCACAGAATCCAGGTCATTCCAAACCAGCCTGCTCCCCCGTGCTCCAGGAGGCCAGTGTCCCCCTCCACGGTGTTCATCAACCCTGGGCTCTGCCCTTGCAGGTCCCTCTGCCAGGGGTCCCCTCTGCTCCACACAGCCTGGGGTACAAGCAGCAAGGTAATGAGGTATCCCAGGGTCTGGCTGGGCCCTAGACATTTTTTTTCCCTGTCTACTGATGAGGCGTCCGGAGGGGGTGACCATGATCCCCACCCCACAGGTATTGGAGCCGGGTGGTGGAAGCAACCAGATCAAGTGGAGACAGGACTGGGATCTAGGTGTCTCCAGGGCCCAAGCTCTGACTAAGCCCCCCACAACACCCACAGTTGTGGACTCCCCTCTGTCTCCTGGCACCCCCTCCTGACTGGCCTGCAGCCCCTGCCACCAGAGGGCTAGAGAAGCAGACAAGCAGCACCCCCGTCCCTCACCAGCAAGGCTTCTCCACTCCCAGGGCCCCAGCTGAGAGACTGGGGGCGATGACATGAGCCCCCACTTGCCAGGTGCTGACTGAGGACAACGTCTCTACTCAGAACAAACTTCAAGGGGGGTATTTTAACTCCCATTCTTCAGGTGTGGAAACTGAGGCATAAAGAAAACACGGCCACTGGCCCGAGATCCCACAGCTAGAAGGCAGAGGAGGGGTCTGAACCTGGGCTGTCTGACACCCTGTCTTCAAACTCCAGGACAGACCTGGACGGTCCATGACATGCCCCTGGGAACCCCACGGGGCCAGAGTCCTGCGTTCTTGTGCCTGATGACGCAGCTGTGCCCAGGGCTGGTGGGGCTGCAGCGCCCTCAACCCGCCACCCGCCTCCAGGAGCCTCGGTGACGACTCACCCGCCTCCAGACGACGAGTGGCCACAGGCTGGACTCCGGGGCAGCAAGGGGCTGCAGGCGCCATCCTGCTGGCTGCACCCCTGAGAGAGCCCTGAGCTGCTGCAGCCGCCTGGCCAGGGCAGCCAGCCCTGGGCACAGGGGCCCAGGGGCATTCAGGCAGGTTCTGGCCCCTTGGAATTCCCTGGCTGCGGCCCAGGCAGCTGACGACAAGGCTGGTGCTGCTGCCAGTCTAACGCTGCACGCCCCCCTCCCTCCCCCTGCCCTCCCAGCCGCACCCCTACCCCAGCCTCCCCTGTTCCCTGGCAGGGGGCGGAGGGACGCTGCCCTCCCCCTCAACCCAGTCCCGCTCTCACAAGGCAGAGCTCCTCCCTGACCCGGCAAGGACCTGGCTGGGAAAGCTGCCGCCCTGCCATCCCCAAGGAGGGAGGGAAAATAAAGTAGTTGAAGACCTGGGGAAATTCCAACAGCCCCAAGCCACCGCTGGGAAGGGCTGGGGAGTGAATGGCCGCAGCCCTGGGGTTACAGAGAAAGGAGCGTGGCCGGGGCCGTGAGAGCTGCCCCAAAGCCAGACGCCAACACCCGCCAGTCCCGAGCCCGCATGTATCTCGGGGCACAGAATTAGCCCCCCATCTGCAAAGTGGGTCCCTGTGAAGCTCACATGAGCTCTCACGGGCATGTAGAAGGACCCGTCATTCTAGCTGGGGGGTGTTCTGAGGGGCAGGAGTTTTGGGGCCAAGGCCAGGGTGCCATGGGCAGATCGGGTGGGGCGCTATGTGAAGGTGTGGAAGGATCCTGGCTCCGCGGTAGCAGCCGTCGGCTGTCCTGCTTAAAGAGGCCCCCTCCAGAGTCAGGTCACACGGGGTCTGGAGTCTTCTCTACCATCAGAGACTTGGTCTGGTGTGCAGATCGCGGCTGGTGTGCCAGGCACTGTGGGAACGCCCTGGGGAGCAAAACGGGCAGGGCCTTGCCGGGGAGCCACCTGGGGGTGGGAAGGGCGGGCAGGAGGTGTCCTCACACAGGCAGCACGCACCTTTCTGAGTGTTACTTTCATCTGAAATGGGGGGTGCCTCCACCTGGGACCTTATCTCTGGGTATCCCCGACTCTTGGTGTCTCCCTTCTCCAGCCACCTCCTCCCGCAATCCATAAAGAGGCTCCCAGCTCCCCCAGCCCTCCAAGAAATGAAAGCATCCTCTCTCTGCCCTTCTCCACCCCATCAGCAGAATTTCTAGAAAAGACAAGTGTCATTAGAAAGCATTTCCTTTTTCTACTGAATGAACTCGAACAACCTGTCCGGTTCACTCGAGCCTGGCTCGGGCCCTCCTGGCTCAGGCCCGGAGTCACACGGGATCGGCGGGCGAGCGTCTTCCCTAGTGGAGCTGCTTCCTCAGCTGTGACCGCGGCTGCGCTTCCTCTGCCTCCATAACCCTGGCCACTTGCTCTGCTAACATAGTAGCTTGGTCCAAAAGTGGGGGTGGGGTGGGGGGAGCTCAAAATAGGCTCACTTGCCCAGGGGAGTGTAAATCAAATAAGAGTGGTGGGAGGAAGGGAAATGTGGGTGGGGACAGAAAATGGAGCCAGCACCGAGGGAACATGCAGACGATAAGTCATGTCCTGAATACTTAGCATGGGTGGGCCACGCTGGACTCCCAGACTCTAGTCTGGAGAAGGGGAGCCTGGTCCAGAAGTCATGTGACCAGGGCTAAAAACAAAGCCGTCCTAGGGCACAGCAGGCCTCTCTGAACCAGAGGCAGAAGGCCTTTCTCCAGCGGTCTCTGTAGCCAGACGGCATGATACAGTGATTAGCACCCAACGATGCCCGATTGCTCTGGTCTGGGATGCAGCCTGGAGCTTCCAAAAGGTTCTGGAGGCCTCCGGGCACTTGCTACCTGAACATTACACTCTTCCCCGCTCCCAAACCACAGCTCAGTAAGGATTGGCTCTTCCTTTCAGTCTAGACACCCAGGGCTGACTCAATTTGAAGAAATTTCTAGAATATCTGGGAGAGAGCCTGCACACTTGGGTCTTCCAGCTACTACCCCCGATGTCATTTCTCAGTAAACAGCGTGCTATTTTCTGTGGCAAACGCTAGAACCCAGCTGTGCTCTCAGCCAGTGGGGGGCTGGCCTGTGGCATCATCACGCTCCCCCTCCCCAAGCTCACACATCTGCCACCATGCTCTATAGGAACAGGATGCCAGCGCGGTCACTTGAGACCCTTTCCCCACTTACGGTGACCCTCCATCCTGGCTTATAGCTCTTGCCTCAACATGACTATTGAGTCCCCTTTCACTTTCAAAATCTGGCCTGTATCGCAGGATTCCCCCACTCCCAGAACACCCTCTCCTCTGCCCCAGAGGGGAGAAGGGCCAGTGGCATAGAAGCTCCAGGCTCTGATCTTGCCCTCCCAGCCGTGCCACTCAGGTGCTGAGCGCTGGTTTGTGTCATTAACTTGCCACACGGGTCCTGTAGGGCAGGTACCCCCAGGACCTTCATTTAGCAGATGAGGAATCAGACTCAGAGAGGCCGCGGCTGCTACTTAAGGCAGCCTCTGCCGGGCACCTGTGCCAGCAATGGCCGAGGATGAAGATACTCGCTGGTTCTGCACTGGGATGGCTGCTCATCTTGCAGCTAAAGGAGAGCCTGCTGAAGCCCTGACAGTCTCAGCCGAGTGCCCAGATTTCAGAGGCAGCTTTCTCCAGTCCAGGCTTACAAGCCACAGGCCCTTTGGCTAGTGACTGGCCTCTCAGCCTTGGTTGAACTCATCTGGCCAGCAGCTTCTGTCGAAGGAGGGCTGCCTGGAAGGAGCACCTGGGGAGACTGGAGGCACATGCAGGTTAGAGACCTGGGGGGAGTGGGTGGACAAGGAGCGGAAGCAGGACTAGACATGACATTGCCCCAGCAGGTGTCCTCCCTGGAAGCTCACACTTCTCAGCAGAACCCGCTGTGCACTTGGTGGGACCTGCAGCAAAGTGAGCATAACCCCGTGTGACGGCACTGGTCACACACTCAAAAAGCTGGCCCTGCCCCCCAGATCTGGGGACTTGGGAGAAGAGACCTGTGCACCCCAGGGCCTGAGACGCAAGGGTTTGGAGGGCTGAGTAGGAAAGAAGGAGCAGGGGAGCCAACAGGGGACTGAGAGGTGGGAGGCAGAGAATGACACCACCGTGTAGACAGAATGAAATGGGAGGAGGCAAGTGGTGGAGGAAGCACAGAGGGAAAGGGACAGAGAAATAGCACAGGGTGACAGAGAAAGACGGGAATGCAGAAGAGACAGAATGACAGAGACAGACACAAGGACAGGGTAAGTGACGAAGGCAGTAGAACCACAAGAGCAGGGAAGGAAAATCAAGGCAGAAAAAAACACAAAGACTCAGAGAGAGACAGAGAGAAGGGAGAGAGGCTAAGAGGAGCCTTTCTGCAATGCCTGAGAAGGTGCTGGAAGACCCAATGGACCTAATACAGAGGGGACAGATCATCCTCCCAGGAGATGGGGGTGCAGAGCAGCTGTCTGCAGACGGTAACGGTTGTATTCACACAGGTTTAAGCACAGTAAGGACAGCCCTCGGGGATTTCCAAAATTCCCAAAGACTTGGAGGCAAGTTGTGAACCCCACAGAAATGTGAGAAGCCTTTGCTTTGGGATGAAAAGCTGGACCCAAATACCACTGGTGACAATGTGCTGCTAATCAGAATATTTAGTAGGAGCTTATGCAGCTCTCAACTTTTGTTTTCATGTCTCCTCCCAGAGTTTCTTTAGGCAAATAATTTCTCTCCTGTTTAGCATAAAAGGTGGTAAACTACACACATGATTTTACAATGTGTCTTACCTAACAATTTATCTTGGAGGTCCTTTCATAGCAGTATGCACAAAGTCCCTGTTATTTTTGATGCGTGCATAGTATTCCATTGTTGAGTTTGCCATCAATGACTTAATCTGTTTCCTGGGGATAGGCATTTGTCTTGTTTCCAGTCTCTTTACTCTGTGTGTGTGTGTGTGTGTGTGTGTGTGTGTGTGTGTTGGTGTTAAAATCAATCTGTGTGTGTGTGTGTGTGTATGTGTGTATATGCCTCATTTTCACTTATCCTTAATAGAGTCCAGGGCTCTCAAACTCTTGCCTTTTATGATGAGCAAATGAATTTTGGGCACTGGATATGATTTTTTCTTTTAATATTTAAGGTGGTTCTTCTTTTTTTTTCCTTTGACCCTACTTCCTTCCCCACTTCCTCTTCACCCCAGAATCTTTCAAATTAAACTTCAGTTTGGTTAACGTGTCAACTAGTTTCTAATTGTTTTATTTGTCAGTTCCTCCACTTGGTTTTCTTATGTTACTCAGATATGTGAAATTGTCTAATATTTGTCTTTATCTTCCTGGCTTACTTCACTTCGCTGGCTATGCTGTGTTTTAATTCACCAAGAAAATGACCCACTTAATCATCAAGTCCCCACAGAGTCTGGAACGTGTCTGTGGTACAAGGTCTCACGGGAATCAGGGAGTTGGTTTATCCCAGCTGTACCAGTCGTGCTAACTCCTGGTCCTCAGTTTCTTCCTCATCAAGGGGAGGTAACTATGGTTCTCCGGGTCACTGCGGGAATCGGGAATTGGGAATGAACTCTGGGGATGCAGGAAATGATCTACAGTGTGGGGGAGGTGGATACATGCTCCCTCGCCAACCCCAAAGGGTAGATCTGGACACTGTGGGACCCAGCGAAAAAGTCAGTCAGGCTACAAGAGGCCGGCTCTTGGGGAGCAAGTAGTGACCAGTCAGCCTGGTCTCCAGGGTCACTGCATCTTGGAGGCTGAAGGCAATGCCTGCCAAGAGCAGTGTTCTGGAGCTGGCTTGGTGGCCTTGAGCAGCCCAGAGCAGCTGCCAACTTCAATCCTATTTTAAAATAAAGCAGTGATTGCATTCCTGGGGTGTGGAGAAATCTTTCTCCTCCATGAACGGCCCTAGACTTCCAGCCCCTAGAAAAGGATCCAAAGTAATTTTCCACCCATTGCTCATGAAGAGCAAATCCTGGCTGGTGAGAGTGCCCGCCCGCCCCACCTCTTCCCAGCTCTCCTGCCCCAGGGAGGGCCCCGTGGCTGACAGAGGAGCCTTTGTGTCCCTCCTCCCTGTCTCACTGTCCTCCTGCTGAGAACCCTATGGCGTCCTGTCTGTGCAGGTTTCAGCACGGTGTGCGTGGACACGAGCAGTGACCCTTGACACCCAAAGCTGAGCCGTGCGAACCATCGTCAGTTCTCAGGGTCCTTCTTGCCCCTCACTCTGCGCCAGCCTCCTGACAGCCCTGACCACTTCCTCCACCGCTCTCTCACAGTTGAGGACACAGAAGCTCAAAGAGGGGGTGTCAAGCTACCTGCCCAAGGCCACACAGCCACAGAGGAGCCGAGACCAGGGCCCAGGGTCATGCTCAGCAGGTGGTGGTGCGGGGCCAAGCTCTGCAGTCAGACCCCCTAGATTCAAATCCCAGACCTTTTTGTTGTTTAAACTCTCTGTGCCTTAGTTTCCCTTTCTGTAAAGTGGACCAGCAGTGACACATAGCTCACCAATGGGTATGAGGATTACACAAGAGAAGGACCATAAAGCGCCCGGAACAATGTCTGGCTTGTGGAAGCTCTCGGTAAGTTACCTGCTACTGTTTCTATTGTTGTTGCGTCTGATTGTGAGTCTTACCATTAAGTCACATTGTCCCGGACATGCACGTAGTAAGTCCTAAGGGAGTGTGACTACACAAAACCTCCTCTCAGAGAATCTTTCACATGGAGGTGAAATATCTGACGACAGTATTTCTCATTCATGCATTTAATAAGGCTTGCCGAGGGCATGTGATTGGCCCAGGTACCGGGCAAGAAGCTGGGAATGCAAAGATATTGTTCCTACACCCAAGAAAGCCAAAGCAGGTGTGGGGGTGTGGAGGGGGAATCAAGGACTGATCATAACAGAGGAAGCCCTGTGCACTGCGGGAACATGTGAGCAGGGTGTCAGCTCCAGCAGCCACAGCTGGGAAGGCTGCTGGAAGAAGTGGAGCCTTCTTCCAGGCCATGACAACGGCAGAGGCCAAGGTACCAGAGCTTTGCACATTCAGGTAATATGGCTGGAGAGAACGTTACGTACTGACCTGGGATTTTGAAGCATTGGTGCTGGAAACCAGGGCGCTGTGTGGAACGGGGTAGAGGCAGAGAAAATATGGGCCCTGGTGTCTCTCTGAGATCCCAAAGGGAAGAAGCCCTTGTCCTGGGAGGTGTGTGGTGGGTTCCCCCAACACAAGGAATGTGTCGTCCCCGCTCCAGGGGATCTGGGACTCAGAACTAAACACCCCAGGCCTCCGCCATTCCTTTCCCTTCGCAACGTAGAAAATCCCAAGTGCCCTCTCACCTGCTGAGAGCCACCCAGGACCAAGCTTCATCTTTTCCTCCCTCGGCCTCTTCCTCCTCCCTCAGCTTCTCCTTCCAAAGCCAGATTCACACTTGCTCCCCCGTGGACTCCCTCTCCACGCTCCCACCCGCCAAGGAAATGAACCAGCAGCTGGGACGAGTCCACCCCTCAGGACACACCCGTACCCTGGGGGGCTCCACCCCACAACCCCCGCTTCACTCACCCCCAGCCTGGGACACCCTCCTTGCTGTAAAGCATCCATTTATCCAAGGCCCATCCATCCTGTGATGGGGAGAGAAACGGGTCCCGTGCAAGCTCCTGGCAGACGCAAAGAAACACCCTCCCAAGGCCAAAGCACTAGCACATCACTCAGCTTCTTACCCCCACGACACCCAGGAGTACCGTGGCGTGGCGGATGCTCTGCTGCCCAGTCCAGAGCCCCTTTTCCAGCGGGAGGTTCCCAACCCACAGTGCCTCCTCCCCTGGAGAATTGCCCTCAGCCAAGCAGGAGCTTCCTCTCCCCCCCTTCAGGCTCCAGGGATCCCTGTGGGGTCAGACTGAAGCAGGCCTCCTCCAGAGACCCCATGCTTCTCCCCTCGCCCTGCCCTTGAACGCAAATTCAAATTTAAATCTGAATGCAATGTTTCTAAAAACCTCAGATCTAATGTATAAAATGCACAATGAGCAAAAACCCCAAGTTTTAAATAAAGATGGGATTCAACCCCGAACTTGCATGACCCTGCCTCTCTCCCCTCACCCCCACCCCATCCTGCCTGAGAGCGCCCCTCAGTACCTCACCTTCACCCAAATCCCCGTGACAGGCCCGGCTTCTGGCAAACCTGACCTAAGACAGGGATCCAGCCCACGGTTCGCAGCAGGCTTCCTGAATTTTCTTTGGCTCATACCTCTCCTGCAGCAGAGTCCCCACCTCTGTGGGCAGGCGGAGCCACCTTCCCCTGACCCCCGTGGCTGTCTCCCCTGCCCTCGTCTTCCTGCCAGTCCTTCAGGCCCAAGATCAAGGTTTTCTCCTTTCCCTCCTGCATCTTCAGTCCTCGCCCTCCTGCCGTCTCGGAGGGTGGGACTGCCTCCTCCGTCTCGGAGGGTGGGACTTGCGGGTAATCATTGTTACCCCCCTGCGCATCCTGCCCCTGCTGCGGGAGCAGAACTGTTCCCTCCTCTGCCCCTCCCCTGTCTCTGGATTCTTCCCAGTGACCCCACCTCAGCCACACCCAAGCCAGGGCCCAGGAGACATCCTCGCTCCGTGAACTCCAAACTTGGGGATTTCATGAACCAGTGATGGTTTGGTTCATGAGCCAAATGGTTTTCAGCTGTCCCAGAGCTGTGACTTTTCTGTTTCCCGACTCAGGACCTTGCAAAATCAAAACCATTCTTTTCTATCACCACCTTCTCAGAAAAGAAACAATTACGTTAATGCTGACTAAAATCGGTAGGGCATGGATTCTCTTCCTTGGAAGAGACATTCCCTGTTCCTGGTGTTGGCTGTCCTTTCTTCGTCTCTCTGCGGGCTGGAAAAACCCGGCCCCATGTGGGTCCCAGCAGGCTGCAGCTGTCAACCCTCCTGTTTGACATCAGGGGAAACTGAGACCCAAGGAGAAGCTGTGACTTTCCCATGCAAACCCTGTCCTTGACTGTTCCCTGGGGGAAACAAGGATGAACAGGAGCTGGGAGAAGCAGACCTGGGTCCCAGTTCCAAGTCTGCTCAGAATTTCCAGTCTCTCCATAAATCTCTTGCCCTCTCTGAGCCCCAAGTCCACAGTTGTTTCAGATACCACTGAGCTGGAAGGCACCCTCTGGTCCAGCATGGGACTTGGGGTGCAGTCCCTGCCCCAGCACAGGGGCTGGTGAGGCTGGAGAAATAGGACTGGACACCAGGCCTCACTTTCTGACATCTCAAAACAAGTACTAGGATCCTGGCCGGCTCCCAGCTGCCTCCCAGACAGGGAGGGACACAGGAGCAGCGCCACCTGGACAAAGAGGCTGCCTCCTGAGCCAAGACAGGCACGTGGGCCTCGTTCCAGCTCCAGAGAGGCCAGTGGGTCCAGAGAGCCAGCCCAGGACAGGGGCACAATGCTCCAGCGGCGAGACCCCAGTGTTTGCATCTTTGGGCAAAACCAAGCACCTGAGGCTGGTGGAAGGTTCCTTCAGGCTGGCTGGGTTCTGGGGGGCTCTCCTCACTGGGAGCTGGGAGCGATCAGACAAGAGGCTGTAGGTCTCTGTTGTCCAGGGAACTGTCCCAACTGCCCAGTCTCGGGTGTGGGGATCTGACAGGACTGTTGCTCCTTTGCAAGCGTTGTCGTTAAGGTTGCCTGGATTCAGCCTCTGGCTTTGCCGCTGCCGGCCTGCTGGCCCTCTCTTAACCTCTCTGCTGTGCGCTCTCATACACAGCGGAGAAGTGAGCAACTGGACTCCGTGCTTCCCCCTCAGACCTGTTATCCGCACATCTCTACCCCCGTTCTCCTGATGAGACGCGGAGACCATGAGCGAGAGCTCAGCCAAGGGCCCACTTGCTGGTGCCCACTTGCTGGTGCCCGCTTCCTGGTGCCCGCTTCCTGGAAGTCTGACCCACAGACTTCCAAGGGCCATGGGGTTTTGTTCTGAAAGAAGCATGATGGACCAGGCGCTGCATGCACAGCGCCCATATATATTTTTTAAGCAAAGCTTTGCCCTCCAAAGAATTTTACACGGGTTAAGAAAATAAACTTTTTCCCACAAAATAATCCTAGTGAGGGTTTGGCCTTTCCCTGAGGAAGACAGGGCCTTGGGGGATGCCCCAGGTCCTGTTCCCCAAAATAGGAGGCTGTGCTCCTCTGCTGGGGGGGCTCATTTCTTCATTCCCTCCCCTGTGTGCTGGGGGTGGGGGTGGGGTGGGAGGGTGCCCAGCATGTTTCCTGGCCAAAGGCGGTGCCTCCAGTGCCCTCCCGGCCACAGCCAGCCCCTCCCAGCCATAGTCAGCCTCCCCAGGGAGAGTGACCAAGACCAGCCCACACCTGGGGCCTCGAGGACCCTTCCACCTGCAACAGGCAAGTGCTGGGTGCCACCCAAAGACCCCCGGCCCAGTCTGGAGGACAGCAGCTGCGTCACAGCACTGTCTGCAGGAAGGGAGGGGGAGGAGACCCAGGAAGAAGGGGAGGGAGGCTGGGTGGAGGGTCACAGGGGTGTGAGGTGCCCTGAGAAGTTAGGGCCAGCAACCTCTCATCACACTCCTCAGCGTAGCCTTGCTCTGCACCCCAGGTCTGGGGGAAACAACCCAGGAACCCATGATCTTGCAACCCCTTAAGGAGCTTGAGTGCCTGGAGATGCCCCCAGCATTTCCAGATGACATCCTAGGAGAGAAACAAGCTGGCCACCAGCACCCGGGAGGAGCCAGATGATGCCCAGGGAGGCTTTTCAGATGGTTCCAGAACCTTGTCCCAACCCCAGGGCTAGGGGTGAATCTGACCTCACCCCGGCACTCCCCAACCAGCTGAGAGCATGACTGTCAATGGGGTGAAGCAACTCGCCCAAAGCCATGCGGCAGGAAAGCAGAAAAAGGCAAAGCTCCTTACTCAGTCTGCCTGTGGCTGGGGACATGGACAGCCAGGGGCACACAGCGAACGCCCCACTCCTGCTAAGTGTGGGCCTCCAATTCCAAGGTCTTTCCTATAAATTACTGGCTTTGGCAAATAAAAAAAAGGATAAAACATGAAGTTTGCCCTCCCCTAGACACAGCTCCCGGGCCCCCGCCCCAAACTCCCATGAGGTGGAATCATTCTCAGACCCATTGCACAGACATGGAGACCAAGACCCCCTAGCTAGGAAGTCCAGAAGCTCCAACACTTCACCCCGCTGACTCCCCAGCACTGCCCAGCCCCTTCCACACCCCTCCAACTCTGCACCGGGGGAAGGGTCAGTAGGAAGATGGTTTTGCAAATTCAGAAGGTGATAGGAACCCAGGTCCTCACCCCAGACACAGGATGCAACGGGCATAGATACTCTGCCCAGTGCAGGCCATGTAGACCACACGGTCGTGCACGACTGCAGCACTTGCTCTGCGCCTTCCAGGCCTGCCCTGCTTCTCTCATCTCTGCAGATAAGCACCTTTGTCAGACACAGGTCAACCCGGCATGGAGGGCCGGGCAGAGGTGTGAGGGAGTTGGAGCTACAAATTTCTCCCATGGAGTAGACTTGGTGGCTTCTGGGCCTCGGGTCCTTATTAGGAGCGGAGGCCGCAGTCCTGGCCTCCAGGATGGTTCCTGGCCTAACGGCGCCTGTCACTGTATCCATAGGACCCATCGTGGACATGTCGTGCTCCCAATCGCATTGTACTCATAAACGCACCGTGCTCGTAGGCCTCCACCCCGGGGGCTGTCATCAGGCCCTTATGCCTCAGTGTGAAGGAGCCGCTCACTCTGACTTCCAACTGGACATTGGGATGAGGACAGGTTTCTCTGGGATGGGGCATGAGATTGCCCAGTTGTGACCCAATTATCAAAGGTATATGAACTAGCCCTCGGTCAGCCAGTTTCCTGCCTCTCCCTCCTCCTCCCTCCCTTTCCAGCTGGTTCTCTGGCAGCTGGTTCTGTCCCATTCAGGGCAGCAGTGGTCAGCAAGGAGCTCAGGACAGAACTGGGACTCCAGTGGAAGGGGCTGGGCAGTGCTGGGGAGTTAGCGGGGTGAAGGGTTGGAGCTTCTAGAATCCGACTTCTGGACTTCCAATTCCTGGACTTCCTAGCTAAGTGGCCTTGGTCTCCACGTCTGTGGAAGTTGGAGGTCTGTGGTGTAGGTAGAGAGGACAACACAGAGCAGAAGGGTGGGTGGACACTGAGAAGGAGGCCAGGAGGTAGAAAGTGGTCAGAGACTAGCCTCAGGCGGCCCGTCAGGAGCCCTGTCTCCTTTCCTCACAAGCTGTGTGGTGTTAGGCAGTGAATTAACCTCTCTGAGCCTCATCCTGAAGAGGATGACATGACTGCTAACATGCCAGGGATTGGAGCAGGAGGGGGCATTTAGGAATTCAATCTCACTCCAAGAAGCATTCACTGGGGATCACGCAGGCGCCCCATCTTGTTTAAAGCTCCCAGAAGTCTGAGGCGTGCTCCTCTGCAGGGACCAAGTTTGGAGCCCAAGTAGGCCCTTTGCATGGATGATCTCATTGACGCCTCACCATACAATTCAAGGCAGAGTCCATCACCCCACTCTTTTACAAGCAGGGAAACTGAGGCTGAGGAATTACAGCCATCCCGAGGTCATGCAATGGGTCATTAAGGACACAGGATTCGAACCCAGGACTGTCTACCTCTGAGCTGCATCATTATGGCTGCAGGGCCCCCAGGTGCAGAGAGCTACAGCCCCGGGGGGTGCAATTCAAAGGCAAGAGGGAGTGCGACTAGGAGATGGAGCCAGAGGAGGAAAGAGGAGGTGCGTGCACATCCTCTGGGCCTCAGTTTCCTGGGCTGCAGAGAGAGCATTTTCCTGCCAGGATCCCAGAAATCTGCCTGACCCCTGGGAAGGAGCCCCGAGCCCCAGATGATAGTCTGAGCACCAGGAAGAGGAAGCGCAATTGGACAGAAGCCCAGGAAGTCCCAGCGACCTGCCCCTTTGGGCAGTGAAACTGACACAAAAGGCTCTTGGAAGGGGGAACTTTGGGGCGCTGTTGGCTTCCCAGCCCCTTGGGGAATGGGAACCAGAGATGGGAGGGGGCCGAGAGAACAGCGCAAACAGAAAGCGGGGACCAGGGTCCAGCCCAGCAGGACAAGGAGGGCCCCTGGCCCCCAACCTGACAACCCCCTTCTCCCCAGTCCATCAAGGATCAGCCTTCAGGAAAGTGAGGAGCCCCCCAAGAGCCACTCCTGCCCTTCCCCAGAGCCCTGTTTCTGCGTCCCTCTGCAGCCAAGGCTGTTCACAGGAGGGGAGAACACAGAGAAAGAAAGGCCCATTTAGGGTCCGCAGGGCCCCACCTCCCCGGAAGAGGGTCCGGTGACCCAAGGTCTGCTCAGCCCCTGCCATGCTCTCAGGCCCAGGCAGGAAATGGAGGGAAAGTTTGGGGCGAAGTTAGGACGCTGGTACCATCTGCAAGCGGCATGTCGTAGCCTCTCAGGCCCGAGACCTCCAGTCTCACGGCCACCCCCGCTCAGCCCCCTCGGGCTCAGTCCTCATGTCCATCTTCAGCCCAGTCTGTGCCACGCAGCCACACCCTGCAAGGAAACCCCCGAGCTCCCCGATGTACAGTGGAGGAAACTGAGACTCGGGGCCATTCAGTGACTTTCTGCAAGTGGCAGACGTGAGTTCCCAAACAGGTCCGTGCTGGCAGAGCTGCGGCTCCCACCCACGGAAGGCTGCGCCCGTCCTGCTGGAGGGAGGCCCTTTTTCTTCTTGACCCAAATCCCTGACAGCTGAAGAGGCCCCCTGTGAGCCTGGCCTGCCATGAAAGAGGCTGCAAACTGCCCACACTCCCTTAAGACCTGCTCCTGACGTCAGCAGCGCCCCCTCCGGTGCTGGGCCAGCGCACCCTTTAGTGCCCAGCCCCAGAGCCTGGCTCCAGCAGGAGGTGGCGGCGGCTCTCCCCCTCCACACCAGGGGCGCCCACAGGTGCCATCCGACATGGACTCTTTAACCCTGCAGGAAACAGGAAACTGCTCCGTCTCCTCCCCATCTCCCTGCCTGCAACTGTCAGCAAGTCCTGGGTGTGGCAGGAGACAAGGCTCATCATTCAGTCCAGAAGCCAATACAAAGAAACACTCTCCTCTCTGAGCTGATTTATGGACCAGACAACCCAGCAGACAAAGCCATAAACCAACATGCCCTCTGCAAAGTTGGAATTTCAAACCCAATTAGCTTTGGATTGTCTGGAATCTTCCATGGTCCAAATGTTTGAGTTTAAGCATTGAGTTCGGAGAAGGCAGGGTGTGGGGATAACAGGAGGCCATTCCGGTGAAATGGGGGTGTATCGGACCACCCAGAAAATGGGATGGGACCATCGGGGCCTATGGAGCAAGAATCCAGACTCTCTCCTGCCTCTCCCTGCTTCCGGCCACCACATAAGACACCCCTTTCTCATCAGGTCTTCACATCTCTGTCCAGGCTGCTCTCAATGCCTGAAACATCTTTTGTTTCTGGCCAGCTTCTCCTCGAGGGAGTCCAGGCCAACTCATCCTTGGAAGCAGTTCAAATACATGCTTCCTTCTCGAAGCCCTGTTTCCTGACTTCCCCATCACAACCACCTCCTCTTTGTTCCCGGGCACCCCGAACGCACCCGGTGGGCACTGATAGGGGGGGCTGCTGATCATAAGCTTGCAGTCCAAGTCCAAATGGCACAGCGTCACCGACTGTGCTTAATAGATGATGGATGGATTGTCACTGCTGATTGTCACCCGGGAGCAACTGGTCCCATGCTCTGCCTGCAAACCAACCTCCCGGCTACGAGGACCCCATTCTGTTTACATATCCACTTCCTGCTCTGCCAAGGGCTACCTGGGCTCAGAGCTCATCTCTCCCTGTATGTGGCACACAGTAGGTCCTCAGTAAATGCTAGCTGAGTTCACGGAGACTCCATCTCGCTCTCACAACCTACCTGGCTCCTCTGGACAATCCCTGTGCTCTCAGCTTGTTTTCCAATCTGAAGGATGGAAGTGTGAACCCGCTCAGTGCTACAGTCTGAACATTGTGTTCCCCCCAAATTCACAGGTTGAAATCCCAACCCACAAGATGATGTTACTAGTAGGTAGGAATTTGGGGAAGTAACTCAGGCACGAGGGTGAAGCCCTTATCAAGGGGATTAGCACCCGTATAAAAGAGACCCCCAGAGGCCTCCGGCCCCTTGCACCATGTGAGGACATGGAGAGGAGTCAGCAGTCGGCGACCCCAGAGAAGGCTTTTGCTCGAATCCTCTATGCTGGCACTCTGCTCGGGAATTCTGCCCTCCAGAACTGTGAGCAGTGAATTTCTGCTGTTTCTGTCACCCAGTCTGGTATTTTTTTTTTTTTTTTTTTAATGCAGAAGCCCCAATGGAGTAATTAGATGCAAGGATGACAAATGATTATCTCAGCTGACCCGTGACATCCCTGGGATTTCAGGGTCAAACCTGCTTGGCAGAAAGTCCTTAAATATAGACTCAGGAGCCTCCCTGGTGGCACAAGGGGTTAAGTCTTAGCACTATGAAGCTATCTATGAAGCAATCCGCAGCCACTACAGCACAGAGTTCGATTCCCTGTCAGGTGACCCACAAGGTGCAGCAGACCTCTCCCGTCTCTCCTGCTGCTCCCCTCAGCAGTGTATTTCAGTACATCTGCCTGTTCTGCTCCCCACTCTGTCTCAGGTGAATCCTCTCACCCACACCTGCCACACACCGCTGGCCTGTACCCCAGTTCTTGTACGCATAAATAAATCAATCTTAAAAAAAAAAAAGATCGACTCTGGCATCACTCCCTCCTGAACACGCACGCCACTTTTCCACCAAAAGGTAGACTCTATTTCTCCTCCCTTTGGCTCTAGGCTGCCTGGTGGCTTGCCGTGGCCAACATCACGTGGCGGAAGTGACGCCGTGCAGCCCCTGGCCCCCGTCTCAGGATGCCTGGGAGCTTCTATCCCTTCCCCAACCCTGACCATTTAGAGAAGGTGGGCAGTCCTGCCACCTGGAGAGTGACATCCCAGCACGGTGCCCGCTGGATGCAGCCCCACGAGTGACCAACAACACCACACGGAACAAAGACGGGCCATCCCACAGAACTCGCCAGTGACAGAACCATGAACAAATCAGTCATTTCAAGCCACTCCATTTTGGGGTGGTTTGCCACAGAAATAAACAGTCAAAACATTCGGGTTCAGCTGGAAGCAGCAGGATGGGGGTTTGTGGTGTGTGGAACTCTGTGCCTGAACTAGGTACATGAGGTCGATGAAAGAGTCCATGTCATTTTGAAATCTTTCTTGAACCTACTGGAAGTGAAGGTTCCAGACTGAGAGGGGAGTTGTCCACCATCAGAGAGAAACCTAAACCCCACGAGGGCTCCACTGGGAATCCTGACAACACTAAAAGAAGCGATGAGGGGGTCTTTCTGGGGCGGCATTTCCACTGGCGACTCAGGGAAAGGGTGGGACCATCAGTAATCAGGCCAGAAGCACTGTGCGAGAGAGAGTTAGAGGAAACTGAGTCACACTTACACTAGAAGTGACCATGGAAGCTGCAGGCTCCCGCAGCCGAGGGAACAAAAGAGATGACCCATCCCGGGAGCCACCCCGGATCCTGAGGACCTTCGAGGTGGGCACGAGCCTGGCTGGGCAACTGCTACCTGCCTCCCCCTGAATTTGGACACTGTGAGTGAGTTGAATTTGCATACAAGAACTGGGGTACAGGCCAGAGGTGTGGAGGAGAGGGATGAGAGGATTCACCGGACAGGGTGGGGAGCAGAACAGGCGGAATGACTGAAACACACTGCTGAGGGGAGCAGTGGGGAGACAGGAGGGGTCTGCTGCGCCATGTGGGTCAGTTGCACACACGCCCTCAACGATGACTCCCCTGTCCTCGGAGGAAGAAGGGAAGACCTCTGCTCCTGGCAGCCCGTGAGCAGGTTAGAATTCCTCCTGGGCACAGACCAGAAGCAGAAGGGGCCTCGTGTCCAGAAATCGCCAGCGCCTGACAGCCAGCCTGGAAAACCCCGCCGCGGAGGGGCCCTGCTTTGTGAGCCCTTTCCCGCGCCAGGGCCTCTGCTCAGCACTTGCTCGGGCCCCGCTTCGTCCTCCAGGGGTGTGTGTTACCAGCCCATTTCCCAGACAAGAAATCTTCCTGGCTCTGAGCCCAGGGCTTGTAAGTAGCAGCTCAGGGATTTGAATCCAGCGTGAACCAGGTCAAAGCCCAGGGCCTCGGTCAGGCCTGTTCCTCTCCCGCAGGCCCTGGTGCAGCCCCAGTGTTCACGCTGCATCCGCGCTGGCGGGTCGCAGCCCTGCTGAGCCGGCTCACTCACGGTGTCCAAATTCAGGAAGCCAAATCGAGGCTGGTCAGAGTTTGTGATACCCCTCGCTGTGGGGGCAGGATGTTCCCACACTCCCCAGCGTCCTAATCCCCGGAACCTGAGATCGTATTGCTTGATATGGCAAAAGAGACTCTGCAGACATGATTCTGTTAAGGACCGAGAGCTGGGCAGATGAGCCCGGATTATCCAGGTGGCCCAATGTCATCACATCGGTCCTTACAGGTGAAAGAGGAGGCAGGAGGGCCAGGCAATTGGATGTGAGGACCCAACCCTCCCACTGCTGGCTTTGGAGCTGGAGGAGGGTCGCTGGAATGACCAAGGCGTGCAGCCTGCAGAAGCCAGAATGCAAGGGGCTGGATTCCCTCTGGTGCCTCCAGAAGGAACACGACACTCACCTTGATTTTGCCCCAGTGGAACACCTGCGGACGGCTCACCTCCAGAACGGCAACTTAGTACATGTGTTGCTCTAAGGCGCCAAATTAGCAGTGACTCTTATGGCAACGACAGAAAACTCATACACTGGCTGACTGAGCTCTTTGCTGATCTCCCTCTCAGGTAGTCCCAGGTTCTGGTAACTGCTCACACGAGCTCAGAAAACAAGGGGTCAGCATACTCTGGATGCGCCCCCCACCCCGCCCTGCCGCTTCATCATCACCCCAGATCACTTATTGAACCCTGCAGATGCCCCAGGCTAGTAGGCTCAACAACTCTGAGACAAGAGGAAGCAGAGGCTCAGAGAGGTCATGTGATTTCTGGCGCTCACACAGGTGGTCAGCGCCCAACTCAGGGAGGAGCCCAGGAGTACCTGGCTGCACCACACACACCCTGCCCTCCCCCCCAGCCCTCCTGTCTCTCTGACCCCCAGGAGGAAACACGGAGAGTGTTCATCTTTGTTTCTTACGCCATATGCCTCCCCACCCACCTCCTTGCACAAGAGTGGGAGCCAAGGACAGGAATCAGAGACTTCAAGTCATGTACCCCAAGAAAGCAGAACCGATTTCAACACTGCCTGGAGGCCAGCTGACCCCCTGCTGAGTCAGCTGCTAGCCCTTGTGTGGTTGCCAGCACGTGTCCTGGTGGGGGAGGCAGGCCAAGGCACCCCTGACACCCGAGTGCAGGACTCCCCGTGGGGAGAGGTGTGAGGTCAGAAGACTGGACAAAATGACCTTTTCCAGGGGGGCAGCCCTGGTCACCAGGCACCAGACACCTTAGATGTACAAAGGCAAACTTCAACGCCTACTTTACTGACACTAAACATAGAAATGCGGTCACTGAACCAACCATGTCTGCATATATGAACTCGTTTAATCCCACACCAACCCTGTGAAATAGCACTAAGAGAACACACCACATCGAGCAGCAGGAGGGGGCGGAACAGAGGTGGGATGTGAACTCTAGAGCAGTTGGCGTGGATGTCTCTGTCCATGTTTTCTGTCAACTGATGCCAAACAGACATTAATGTTTCCTTGGTAGCCTGTGTAGAATTCTTGCCTCTTGGTTCATGCTGCAGGGCAAGCTATTGCACTTTCTTTATCATGCATGTGCCCATCACTGAAAGAGGCTCTAAAAGAGAAGTAAATTAACCCGTTTCCTAATTTTGCCTGGAACCAGCTTATCCCAGAGTCCCAAAGCAGCACAAAGTGGCTGCCAAGTCACAAGACCTCTTCCCTTCATCTCAGGCCCGGCCACCACCTCCTCCTTCTATGGGGCATAGAAAGAGTCCTGGCCTGGGAACCAGGAGTCCAAGATCCTAATCCTACCCAGTGACCTCGAATATGTTACTCAACAGTCAAGGTCTTGGTTGCTTCATCTCTAAAGGAGAGGCAAATCTAAAGAGCCCATGACCTCTCCAAAATCCCGTGAGGATAAGAAAAGAGTTGTCTTTTCACTGTCCTACCCTGTGGAATGCCTAACACATAGTAGGGCTTGTAAGTACGCTCAACAACATACTTGTTGAGTCAATGAATAAAAGTGTATAGTACAAGTTTGCCTCCTGTCCCCCAAGGACTGTAAGAACAGGCCTGGAGCTGATTCCTCTTAGGGTCTCAGACTGGTATAAGCCTCAAAAGGTTTCTTCACACAGAAAAACATTCCCAGGGCCTCTTGGGTGGCGCAGGGGTTAAAGACAGTGCTATCATGCTATCGCCAGCCACGAGTTTGATCCAGGGAGCTGACCCACATGGCGCAGCAGACCTCTCCTGCCTCACCTACCGCTCCCATCAGCAGTGTATTTCAGTAGATCTGCCTGTTCTGCTCCCCACTCTCTCTGGTGAATCCTCTCATGCCCTGCACCTCTGGCTTACACCCCAGTTCTTGTATGCATAAATAAATAAATCTTAAAAAAAAAAATTCCCAAACACCCTCTATAAGTCCAGCTCAGTCAAGGCCTCAGATTGCCCAGGACCCACAGACACCATCAGGGTCCTGAGCCCTCACACGCCATCCCCACTCTCTTCTGGCCAGTGGCAGTAACACCTAGTCACACTGACTTCCAGGCTGGGACAAGTACCCAGCTGCCTTATAACCAGCACATTTAATTCATTCTAGGAACTTAAATGGTGGTTCCTGTACTTCTGCTTCCCCAATGTCCAGTCCTGGAGGAAACTTCACCCCAAGGAAATTCCCTACCTTAACCACCCCACCCCTGAAAAATGTACACATGCATATTCGCACACGCATACTCCCAGGTGCAATGGGACCCGAGGACAGGACTAGGATTTTCTGGATTCAAATCCCAGCTCTTTTGCTCGTGAGTCATGTGACCTCAGGCAAGCCCCTTCATCTCACTGAGCTTCACTTTCCTCCTACAAAAAATGAGGGTGATAATTGTGAAATTTTCACATAGACTTATAGGGGATTCGATGAGATAAATGCTATGAACACCTGTGGCTCGACAAATCCACTGTACTCAATAAAATTGTCTTTTTTTTTTTTTTTTTTTTTTTTTTTTTTTGCCTAAGAGAGAAAGAGAACGCAGTTGCCCAAGTTCCAGGGAAATCCATGTTTAGGGGCCTGGAAGATGTGCGTTTACTCAGCAGACTGGAAGGGAATTGCGGTAAGAACGAGAAAGTGTTTGTATCACCCAGATAACTTTCAGATGAAAGAAATGAAAATTTAGACTTGGAATCAGAGAACGGAGAGACCCAGGAGGTTGCCACATTTGTGGCACAGACAGCTGGCTGTCACAAAAACCCACCTCCTATTGCATGGTACACAGCTGTAGTTGGAAAGCGATGTCCTCACAATGCTCTTTCCCAGCCTCCTTTGCAACTAGGTTGGCCACATGGTAGTTCTTTCCCACAAGAGGAAGGCAGTTAAGAAGCAAATATGCCCCCTCCATGCTTTCCGTTCATCAGTGGTGCCACCCAAGGGAGTAGTAGACAGGATCATAAGACAGAACACAGAATGGCTGCATCGGGAGAGCCACCCTCACTGAGAAACACCTGCTTGATAATAAATGTCTGCTTGTTTTGAGCCACTATATGTGCTGGTTCTATTTGTTACATCAGCTACTACCTTGACTGATTCAACACTCAGCCTCCTCGTTTACAGGTGAGACGATTGTGGCCGGGGAGTGAGAGGGCCTTGCTTCAGGTCACACAGCAAACTCAGCTAGAACTTTGCTATCTTACCAATCGCAAGTAGCTGTGCAGTTTCCAAGCCGCCCTTGGAGATCTTTCAGCAATGGGAGCTGAGGCCTCAAGTCTTCTACTTCTGTCTCAACTTCAATCACACCAATTTTGTCTGTTTTTGGATTGCACGTCTCCAGATATTTTCATTGGGTTCTGTGATTTCAACTATTTTCTGAGCCCATACATGGGCTAACATGATCTTTTTTGGAATCACAAGACAAGGTTTCACTTCTTCTCCATGCCCCCTGCCCTCAAATGCTGACTCTACAAGATATGTAGTCTGCAGAGGACTATAGATATTTGCTAAGAAAGGAAAAAGAAACCTCAGTGTACAGCAAAGAACACAAAAACCTGGACAAAGGGCAAAAAGGAAAAGCTGTTCAAATGCTCAAGCGCAGTGGTTCTCAAGTTTTAGGGGTACAGCAGAATCATCGGAGGAGATGGTACAAAATGCAGACTTTCTCAAACCTCACACTCATAATTCTGACTCCCAAAACTGAAGCTTTAAGAAATAAGCATGTTATTCTGGTGCTGGTGGTTCCAGGATTGCCCTTGAGAAGCCCCAAGGCTACTTCATAGCCTTGAAACCGGCAGTGATAACCACACCCATGCAGTGTTGCTCAAAAGCACTGAAATACGCCTTTGGTTTTCCCCTACATCTGGTGGGACACTGAGCATTAATAATCCAATAATAAAGGATTTAATAATCTCAACTTGCTCAGAAGAATGTCACAGGCCCTGACTGTGGTGGTCTGGAAATAATAATAGCTAATTTTTATAGATCCCTTGTGATAGAACAAGTTTTCTGCTAAGAGCTTCGAATGGGTGATCTCATTTAATCTTTATAATAATCCTATAAGGCGGCTACTATTTAGGTTCCCATTTTATAGGTGGGGAAACTGAGGTTTAAAGACAAGAAATAACTCACTCCATGTCACTCAGCTGGCAGGCGAAAGTCCAATTCCAAACCCCAACCCAACCCTGCAGCCACAATGTTCTATTGCCTCTCACGGAGGTCAAACACCAGGACCTTTTCTGGGCATCAGTCTCCTAATCTGTAAGATGGGTATGTTAATAGTGTCATTATCACATATTCATGGCAAGGATTCCAGAAAATCATCGCGATAAAGTGGTTTGCAAACTGAGTGCAGACGTCTGAGATGCTAAGGAAACATCTAAAAGATGAGACTTTAGTCCAACTCCCCAACCCATTTTACAAATGCTGAAACCGAGGCTGGGTGGGTTACTTTATTGATTCAATGAACACTGACTGAGCACTTGCTATATACTAGGTCTTCTGCAGGGGATTGAAGATACAGAGAGAAAAACACCCAAGTCTGGCCTCAAGGAGCCCCAGGCTGGCAGGAAAGGCAGACAAGATAACAGCAGTTACAAAACAGGGTGACAGATGCCTTCATGGGGGGAAGTGCAGGCACTGCCAAGAGGACCGACCTTGACCCCATGAGGGGAGGAGAGCTGCTCAGACAGGTCAAACCGGTGACTTGTCCAAAGTCAAGTTTATCTACTTCCTGAAGTTTTGAAGGCTCCAGAAAAGATAACTCACCCTGAAAAGGTCCCTGTGCAGCAAGAGATACCCTTCCCACGGACCGCTTAGGTGACACTGGCTTAGATCAAACCTTTTTTCTTTTCTTTTCTTTCTTTTCTTTTGAAGATGGGATTTTTTTTTTTAAAGATTTATTTATTTATTTATACAAGCACTGGGCACAGTCAGAAGCGCGGGAGGGTGAGAGAATTCACCAGAGCCAGAGCGGGGAGCAGAGCAGGCAGAAGGACCGAAGTACACTGCTGAGGGGAGCAGCAGGCAGCAGGAGAGGTCTGCGCGCCATGTGGGACCCTCCTCTGGGGGCCGGGGAGCAGCCAGGGATCGAACCAGCGCTGCAGAGACTGCGGGCAGCTTCGCAACCCAGCGCTCAACTGCTGCGCCACCAGGGAGGCCCTCTTTTCTTTTCTTTTTAAAGATTTATTTATTTATGCACACAAGAGCTGGGGTACAGGCCAGAGATACAGGGGGTGAGAGGAGTCACCAGAGACAGAGTGGGGAACAGAACAGGCAGCCTGACTGAAATACACTGCTGAGGGGAGTAGTGGGCGAGACAGGAGGGGTCTGCATTGCCATGTGGGTTGCTCCCTGGTCGGCTGGGGATCGGAACTCATGCTGTAGAGGCTGCGGATTGCTTCGTAGTGTGGTGCTTAACCCCTGCGCCACCAGGGAGGCCCCCAAACCTTTAGACAATTGTCTTAAGACAATGCCAAGCCTTCCTCTGCTGGAGGCCTGGATTAGCCAAGCATGTTCTCAGCAAGTGAGGCATTTTGAGGAGTGTTTAGAGGAGCAAGTGTGGCGGAAGCAGGAGAGACAGCAAGAACCGCAGGGAAGATTGGTCTTGAAAAGGAGAGAGGAGATGCCAAAGGGAAGTGGGAGGAGGATAGCGAGAAAACTGCATTTCTGGCTGACCTCGCTGAACCACAGGTCTGAGCATCAGTCTTACATCAATTTACAACTACTTGCTGTTGTGTTGGGTTGTTTATCTGTAATGTTGCCAAAAGTTAACACCCACTTACAATGTGCTAGTGTGAAAGCAGAGGGATTAGTGGAATAATTGCAGCATATAGCACTGGCAAAAGATTGTTATCCTTCATATGCAAAGAACACTTAGGTATCAATAAGAGAAATATAAATATGCCAAAAGGAAAAAAAATGGGAATGGACTTGAACAGGATAGTCATCAAAGAAAATGGACCATAAAATTATAAAGAATAATCAACACTAGTAAATGGGAATTGAAGCATGGGGTATTATTCTTACCTTTCTCATCCAGGGAGGGGTTAGGTAGCAACCAGTATAGAGGAGACCAGAAGAATATCACACCCCAACAGGTACCAGGAGGGTGCAGACCAGCACAACCTTCTGGAGTAATGTGTCCAAAAGCCTCAAAAACCTTGGAACCATTGAGGTTTCTGGACCTGAGGTTTCTGGCAATTTCACCTCTGGATATGTAGCCGTAGAAAAAAAAAACATGCAAACAGGATGCCCTAGAACCTCATTGCAACACCATTCATAAAAATAACAAGACAAAGGAAGTGACCACAACCAGGAACGACTAAATAAATCCCAAGACATCCTTGCCATGCAGACTTTAAATTGTGCATTGGAAGTGTAGCTGATATCTCGTTGATGGACTCCGGGTGCCTGGCACTCCACAAACATCACAGGGAAATTAGTGAGTGAGCGATGGACAGGGGTACCTGAAAGGCCACCTCTGGGTCAAGACTCCCGCCTTTGCTTCCGTAGGAGAGGGCGTGCAGCCAGCTGCTGGATCAGGAGGTGAGCTTCACCTCATCCTTGTTTTATCCTCTCTTTCTCTCTCTTATACACACACACACACACACACACACACACACCCTTACAATCTCCATAGGCTGAGCCACCCCTTCCCTCCCGAGCCTGTTTTCTCACCTGTAACACGAGGACAATGAGGACAAGGACAGAAACTCCCGCCCAGGGCTGCTGAGAGCGTCAAGGGCGGCAGGAAGGAATACACGGAGCCCGCTGCTTTTCAGACTGCGGTGCGCGTCCTTGCTCTGGCTCTCTGAAAGTCATGATAGAGTTACTATCATTTTGACACAGATGAAATTTTACAAAGAAGCAAAGAGCTTTTCCCTCAGCTGGGGCTCCCCAGTTCTGGCTTCTCCGGAAGATGCCAAAGCCCAGGTGATACCTTGTGATCGTCCTGTTCCCCCGGCGCTTCCTGAGGGCTCCCGGGGACTTCAGCAGGAGACCTGTGTTCCCCAACTTCTTTCTCCCAATCAAGTCGTTCTTCGGCTGCGGCTGTTTTCCCAGAAAGCAGCTCATCCATTCATTCCCGACCCCCTCCGGCCCCCCAGAGCACAGCCCCCGCCCCGGAACGCCCTCACCCCCTGTGAGGCTCCCAGCGAGACCCAGTTCTGTCCTGAGCTCCTTGCTGCCCGCTGCTGTCCTGAATGGGACAGAACCAGCTGCCAGGGAAACAGCTGGAGGGGGTGGGGGGGGAGGAGGGAGAGGCAGGAAACTGGCTAATGAGGGCGGGGGCGGCCAGCTGTGTGGAGTGGGGGCGGCGGGAGGCTACCCCTGCCAGCCTGGGACTGGACTTCTGGGTGTTGGCTGGTGGCAAAGCCTATAGGGCACAACCCCCCACCCCCTTGCAGTGAGCTCAGGGGGAAACTCCACCGTCTGACCGCAAGGCCAGAGCACATGCAGGACCCCAGCAGCGGGGGAGCGGGTGGCTCCCTGCCAGCGCCAGGGCTCCAGACACCACAAGACTGGCTGCCTGTCCGCCTGCGTGACATCCCCCCTCCCACCTGGGTGCCCTTCATGCTCAGTGGCCTGGCGACCTTCTGCCACCTCTTTACTTGCTTTACTTTCCTTCTCTCTTGTTCCTTCCTCCCTCCCTCCCTGCCTCTCTCCCTTCCCATTACAACAGCAATGAGATGCTTGTGTTTTTTTAAGATTTATTTCTTTATGCATACAAGAATTGGGGTACAGGCCAGAGGTGCAGGGGGTGAGAGGATTCACCAGAGACAGTGGGGAGCAGAACAGGCAGACTGACTGAAATACACTGCTGAGGGGAGCAGCGGGCGAGACAGGAGAGGTCTGCTGCGCCAAGTGAGCCAGGTAGGTCAGCTCCCCGGCCCGGGGATCCAACTCGTGCTTTATTCATTCAAACTAGTGAATGAATAAAGATTCAAATGTTTTCTGTTGAATTTTAATAAATGTTACAGGGATGCAAAAGTCCTTCCCTTCCCTGCACTACACACTGCCACCCCATTTCTGGAGAGCTAGCTGGCAGAATACATCAAAAGGTTTAAATTCCAAGCCTTTGTTGTTTAAATGTAAATCCTGTTCTCTTCCCAAACCCTGCTCCCCATAGAAATATCATCAACACTTTGGTATGAACACACACACACACACACACACACACACACACATTCTGTGTTTTATATTTAAATATGAACTGGCCAGATCATAGCTTAGGTACCACATTGTAACCAGCTTTTCCTGTATCTACTCCTTACCCTGTTTTTAACAGCTGCTGTTCCATTAAATCGGTGCATCAGTTTATTTAATCATTATCTTTTTCATTATCTTTTTAGTGAAGGTTATTTTCAACTTTTTGACTATAATAAACACACCATTTTACACTTGTCCAATTACTTTCTTTTCAAAATTCCCACGAGCATATTTATTATTTAAAGTGTTGCCTGTTCCTTCAGGCCTCTGTTTGGGGACCACCTCCTGGGGAGCCTCCCTGGCCCCATGGGGGGCTGCTGTGGGCTTCTCTCCATGCCTTGGGCTCCCCCTCTCACTGCCCTGACTCGGCACTGCCCCTGCCCCAGTCTCCTGGTGCACAGGAGAGGCCATTTCCACAACGCCATGGGGGCCCCGAGTATCCCCCCCTAAAGCCTTGTTGCTAATAGAGACCAGTGGCTCCCGAAGAAGTGCAGCTCCCAGACCCCCAGCGGCAGCGTCCCCAGGAGCTGGTTAGAAACACCAGTCTCAGACCTGGGCCTCAGGACTGCTGGGGGCAGGCAGGGAGTGAGCAATTCTGAGGCTGGCTCGAGTGTGAGGACCGCTAATACACACGTTTCCATTTGGAATAAATTCTGGCTCCCAAAACAAGCGATCTGATCAATCCACAAAGTAGTAAGAATTGAGGCTTTTGGGATCAGACAGACCTGGGGTGACTGGATCCGTCTCCACCCCCCAGAGCCGTGGGGCTCCGGCACGTCCTTTCACCTCTCTGAACCCCGATTCCTCATCTGCTGTGGGCAGTGGAGGAAGGGGCGGGGGAGAGGAGAGGAGCAGGAGGGAGGGGAGGACACGGGGGAGGAGGAGAAGCTGGAGTGGGATGAGCAGGAGGAGGAGGACCAGGGAAGAAAGGGAGGAGGGAGAAGGGGGAGGGGTGGGGGCGGGAGGGACACCTTCTAAGGTCTGAAGAGGGACAGTCACCCTCAGGGGAGCAGGGTGAACCCAGCCCCTAGACAGATTAGTGAAAACTGACTCTTCCTCCTTGGACTTGGATGCGGCTACCACGGGCCTCCCTGAGGCCTCTGCCACCAGAGGCTGTAATGAGGTTCTGGTTTTATCAGCTGGGAGTCACATCTGGCAAAGCCAGGACGCCTGGCTGCAGGCCAGCCGGGCCTCTGGATGCCGAGGCGGAGGAGGGGGGGGCGCACAGCCCCAAGCCCCGAGGCAGCGCACAGAGGGGAGCTGGGAGAGCTGGGCTGCCCCGGCCGATCAGAAGCCACAGATCTTTGGCCACCACTCTGAAAATGGATGAAAAGTTGAGTTTTTTCTCCTTGAGATGAAAAGGTTTTCTGTTCTTTGGGGGTGAGGGGGAGCGGGTGGTTTTTTTTTTATATGATTCTGAAATGTAAAACTTGACATAGGGGTAATGAGGCCTGACAAAGAGGCGGTGCCCCCAGGGCATGTAAAGACACTTCCGTCTATACACTTGGAAATGGTGCCCACCTCCAAGATGGCAGATGACGCTTCACCCCAGGCCCTACTCCAGTGGGTGGGTTCAGGAGCCCTGGAACCTGTGTTAAAGGGAATCTGACTTTGCACCCAGGCCTGCCTGGGCCCAGCACAGTGATCAGCTAGGCCGGCCCTGAGCCGGGTGGGAGTGGGGGGTGGAGGGGGTGGCTTTGACTTTCTCATCTGCCAAGTCTTCCAACAAAAGACCATCCCATTGACCTAGGAGCTGGGGGACTGATTCCAGGGCCGCCCCTCTCCCAGCCAGGGGTTGGCTGACGCCAACGAAGACCAACCTTATACGTTAATCCCCACACCTCTGGGCAGCTATTTGTTTGCTCTTTAGCATTCATGGCTTCTCAACATTCTAGTTAGACCTAAATGGTTTCCTCAATCTCTCTGACCATCAGTTGCTAAATCAGGTCCTTCATCAAGAGGCTCTCAACCCACAGGAAGCCTTGGAGATGCTGGGAGCCGTGCTACTCATGTCGTCTGACAAAGGTCCGGGCATGGGGCAGATTCCTGAAAAGTCAGGAATCTCGGGAGCTGACTCCTGCTAGATTCTCCTCATTTGTTTATGGCTAGTTTGTACCATTGTTAAAATTAAAATGCAAATGCTGTTTGATCAATTACTGAATAACCAATTGATGGCAAATGGCAGTGCATGATACAAATAATTACATTTTTTATAAAATTAGTAATTCCCTGCCAAAAGGCAGTAATTCAACACTGGCTTTACATTAACAAGTGAAAAAACTTCTGGGAACAAAAGGCTGTAAACATCCCTTGGCCAAGTCTTTAATATGGAGAGGGGGGCTTTTGAGGCTAGGGCTAATTGGAGAAGGAAATTCTTTTACTTTAAAGTTGAGGATAACAGTTGGGTGGCGGAAGCGAGCCATGCTCCAAGTGTAAGAAAATTCCTAATAAGCCAGGAGGCGCCCTAGCTGGCTTCTGCTAAACTCTACCTGTTTGTTTAGGGCTGACTCCCCTGGAGGTGACATTGGTATGGTAGCTGTTAGAGTGTGCATTCAAGAATAAGTCAACAACAGTTTTGTGACTGGTTGAGTTAATAACCACGGCAGCACAAATAATGCACTTGGAAATAGTCAAGGTTACAACTACTGATATGTCACGTGTTAACCATTCTGGGAACCAAAAGCTATCACCATCTCCCGCCCTGCCTCTGCTGAAATATTTGTAGATTCTTAAAACAACAATCAGCAATCCTGCAGAAAAAGGAATTTTCCCTTGATCTTAATAAAGTATTTACGGAGGCTGATGAGATAAATATAAGAGTAATAGGAAGAAAAACCCTCTGTTCAATTAGGAAAATGCCTCCCTTAATTGAGAGCTTGGGGCTAGGGAAGCATCGATGCATCTTCCATTCCCCAGGTAACTTCCTGCCCTTTGTTTCCCGAGCCCTTAGTTAGTCGTTCCCTATGGCAAACATGGAAATGTTGGTTTCAGTCACATAAGGTTTTTGCTGGTAATAAAATGACTGTTTAAGGTAAATGACTGTTGTAAGAACACTTTTGTTTAGCAACTGTGCCTTCTTTAAAACAAAGAATAATAAATGTCACGACCTCTGCAGGACGGCAAATAGACCCTTGGCTGTTCTTGAGAAAGATGTGATGAATTTTATCTTCCTGCCTTAATGCATGTGCTTATGCACTCTCGGGGTTTGCTTGAAATGTATAAATACTAGGCTGCTAAGCCCCTCAGCAGGATGAAGTCTGCACCCTGATCAAGTGTTTGGTCTCCTCACTCCCCCTACCCCTCATTTTCTACAATTGCGCAGATGCCATCCCATCCTTCAGGAACCCCTGACACCCAGGCTGCTGCGGCTCGGGGCAGAAAGACACTTGCTTTCTGGGACATGAGGGAGTCTCTTTAAGTCCAAACTGTGTATTTTTGGATTTTAAGATGTGGGAATGAGACTGGCCATGTGGCCTTGGACAAGTTGCTGGCTTGCTCGGCTTGTTCGGTGCTCTCGTGTGATGACAGGTGTGATTAAGGCATGGATGGAAGGGGAGGAGTGTCCTGGATTATCCAGGTGCATCCAGTGCAGTCACAGGCATCTCAACAGGACCAAGAGGAGCTCATTTGGTTCAATGCCACGCCACTGCTCTACAACACTCCATGGCTCCCGAGTGTAAAGTCTTCACTGTGGTCAATCAAAACCCCCATATCCTGGCTCCCACCAACCTCATCTTTCACAGAGGAGAAAACTAAGGGGATGACAAAGCTGAAAAGGGAGGTTGAAGAGCCAAACCTTCAGGTGTCAATTGAAATCTCCCTTTCTCCAGTTCCCAAGACAGGTCAAGACCCCGCCTGGCCTCCACTGCAGACCAGTCTCCACAGTAATGGGATGACCCTTTGTGCTGAGACACAGGGCAAGCTGGGGTTATTAGGCAGTTTTAGGGAGGCTTCAGAAGAATTTAGGGAGGCTTCAGAGATAAGGACAACCAAGGGAATGTAACCAATTCCACTGGGAAAAACAAACATCCCAGGACCATTGTTAACAATAGGGGAAAAACAAACATCCTAGAACCACAGACAATATTGTTAAGGATGGTCCTGGTTTTCTTCAGGTGATAAGATAAAGTGTAGAGATGCTCACCTGGAGGACTAGACCATAAAGATAAAGCGATAAGCATAACAAATGGGGAAAGAAACAGCTGTTAGATAAGGAATGTGAAATTCCCCCACTTAGTACCCTCTGGGAGTTAGCCAATCAGGAAGAGAGACTGAAATTTTAACATAATGAGAGAGAGAAAGTATATATTCCTAAAGTAATATCCCGTACTGGCTCATCTCGGCCCCTCCCAGGTACCTTATACCTGGGAGTCTTTCTTCTTTGTCTCTTTTCTTCCTAAATAAACTCTTCTTTCAAAGACAAGATTTGTCTCTCTCTGCTTACTGACTTCAAAAGGTCTGTGAATTCCTTTCTACGGTTTCTCGAGACAAGAACTCGCGAGACAAGAACTCGTGGTAAAGTGGCGACAGTTGTTACACACGCCGGCATCAGTGCTGTGCACATACCACCCACTTCCCCCCTTCCAGGGGGCGGGGACTGATGCTAGACACATTGTCAAATGAATGGGTAGAAGTGATACCAGAATTGTCAGGCCTAGTCTCCCAGCCAGGAACGGATCCCAGGCTGCAGGGGCAGCGCTGAGCCCCAGCCACTAGACCCCCACGGGTTGGTGTCTCACGAAGCCAGAGCAGGAACTTCGCAGATGCTCAGGCAAGCAAGCGAGAAGAGGCAGTTTGTTTAGAGAAAGAAAAAGTTTACTGAGGAGAAAAAGAACAGAAATAAAGTGGGACTCCCAGGCCAGGGAACCAGGCCTGGGAGGGGCAAGGAAGCCAAAGTGGAGTCGTGTCTCAGGGAATATAGACCTTTTTTCCCTCATTATCCTAAAGCTCCACCAGTCTCTTTGTGATTGCTTAGTTCTCGGCTCTCTCACTTAATTTGCTACTGAGCGGGGGATCTTCACATTCCTTATCTAGCAGGTCTGTCTTTCCCCATTTGTTGCATCTTTATCTTCATGGCCCAGTCTTCTGGATGGGCATCCCTGCATTGAAGTTAAACAGCTGCCCTTCTAATGTGTCCATAAATTAAACCACGCTCCATTTCCCCAATCTCTACCTCCCTTTACCACCTGAAGGAAACCAAGGCCAGCGTTAACAATGTCGTCCTTGGTTCTGGGATGTTTGTTTTTCCAGGTGGAATTAGTTACATTCCTCTTGCTGCCCTTATCTCTGAAGCCTTCCTCAATTCTCCAAGGTCTTCTCCTGCAGTGTCCCTAAAACTGCCTAATTACCCTAACTTGCCCTGTGTCTCAGAAGGGCCACCTAGGTCAGCACCTGCCTCCGATGGCTGGGGCTGAGGACCCAGAGACTTCTCCTGATGGCCAAGTTCTGGTTCCCAACCACCGAGAGGACAATCATGTATCCAAGTCAGGGGAGCTGAGCCCTGGGTCAAGTGTCAGCAGGTACCTATAACATGCTCAGCCAACAGTGTCAGTGGAGGTCTGCTTTGTGTCTGCAGGGCATGTGTGCAAGTAACAGCAGGAGTGGATCCCCCAGCCTATAGACCAGGCTCTGAGAATGGGGAGGACTCGAGCCCTGGGAGACTGTCTGACAAGGAGAGAAGGAGCACAAACATGAGAAGTTGAGTTTGGGGAACTGAGAAGGAGGAAGGAGGCAGATGCCCACAGTCCAGCTAATCCTGCGCGATGAGCAAGCACCCAGGCACTGGGCTTCAGCCCCTGTTGGAGTTAGTGGCGCCCAAGGGGAGCTGGGGGGGGGGGGTTAAGGAGAGAGGAAGCATTAAGTGTGGGGAGGGCGCCTTCTTGGTGGGGGATGGATAAAAGGCCCATCGCTTCCCCATGAACCCTGGACGCCACCCTCCTGGCTTCTCCTACTGGAAGAGACAGTCTCCACTGGGGAGGTGCTGGGTAGTGGACCACCCTGGGTGTCTGGGTTGGGTAGGAGAGGTGGGAGGGCCTGGTAGGGTTGTTCTGGTCCCTTTCTCCAGGACAGGGATGGGAGGAGCTGGGCATGAATCCCCGGGCCGTTCCCTAGCTCTCAGGTGATGCCTGATTGCACATAATTTGGTTCTGGGAAAGTTTCCATTTTCCATGAGGTGGAAGGGCCCAGAGAAGATTAGCAGCTGCTCCCAGCCAAAGCAAGACCTTAGCAACTTTATCCTCCCCATTCCCAGAGGACCCTCCCATCCCTGCTACACACACACACACACACACACACACAGGGTTTTTGTGATCTTGTCTCTGCCTATTCTCCTCCTTCTACTCTGAACCCATTATGCAGTTTCAAATCCCAATGCCTTTGCCCCAGCTGCCCCTTCTTCCAGAAATGCCCTCTCTTGTCACCCTGTGCCCAGTCTAATAAACTGGTCATTTTTCAAAATCTAACTCAAATGTCATCTCTTTCAGGCAGCCTTCCAGGATTGCCCCTTATCATCCCACCTACCGGGGAAAGTTGATCTTCTGTTGGGCATGTGTGTACTTGACCCACACATTCAACCTTTCTGAAATCACACTGCTTTTTTATTTTGCTGAGCACACCTCGGTCTGCCCCTTGACTCGTGTTACCCCAGCTCCTAATACAGACCTGACCCGTACTAAAAAATGCTTGAGCCAGTGCCTACCCCCGCACCTCCCTCTCCAGGCCAACTGTTATATAAGCTACTAGAAAAGGATCAGAAGCATGAGAGCCGCTGCATAGTAGCAGTTCAGACTAGTACACAGACTTTTGCTGGGTTTGACATCCCCCCAGCCTTAACACTTTCTTGCTGTGTGGCCTTGAGCAAGGCATTTACCCTCTCTGGGCTTCCCTTGACCTTTCTATAAAACAGAGATTGTAATCTCGCTCTTGTAGGGCTGGCTGGGAGGATTCTCTGAGATGACGCACATAGTAGCTGTGCACTGGGCCCAGAAAAACATTTAACAGGTAACGTGGCCACGCCTCTGTGCCCCATGTCCAGAGCCCATCTGAGCCATCCCTCACCCCCACCCCTGTGGGCCTGGCTTCACATCACTCACTGACGTTTGGGTTCCTGCTGTGTCACTCACATGAAGGAGGGAAAGCCATGCTCAGAGCCAGGTGCTAGGATTCGCAGCCCAGCTCTGCCTGTCCCTGGCTGTGTGGCCGTGAGAAAGTGACTCACCTCTCGGATCCTCAGTTTCCTTGTGTAGAACACTGGGATAGTAACAGAAGCTGCCTGGCAGGGAGTTGTGAGAATGTAAAGTACCTAGAACAGCATCGGCAGGTACTGAGCTCAGTGGCAAGGGGCTGGCAGTAAGTCTCAGAATCCCCGAAATCACCATCTGAACTAGTTTCTCCTCCTCTGCCCGACCCACCAATCTGCAAACAGTGACTTCTTTTCCCATCACTGTTAGAAAAACCCAAAGCCTCCCCAGGCACAGGACTCAGGGACCTTCAGCCTCCCTTAGCCCGTGTCTCTGCATCCATGGGTCTCTGACTTTTCTTGAGAGGACCCCTTCCTGGGCCTTCCTGGTTGTGCAAGGGGTTAAGTCTCAGCACTGTGAAGCAATCCTCAGCCACCCTGGCCAGGGAGCTGACCCACATGGCGCAGCAGACCTCTCCTGTCTCACCCGCTGCTCCCCTCAGCAGTGTATTTCAGTAGATCTGCCTGTTCTGCTCCCCGCTCTGTCTCTGGTGAATCCTCTAACACTCCCGTACCTCTGGCCTATGCCCCAGTTCTTGTGTGTATGAATAAATAAATGTTTAAAAAAAAAAAGGACGCCTTCCTTCCAGAAGAATCTGTCTGGGTCCACACAATGTAAGGCGCATGAAGGTGGGCCTGAGTGGCTAAATGGGATAGGGAATAGGGAGCCGTACCCCTCGACCCCCTAGTTGCTCTGGCGCCCTGCTGGGCTCCTTGTGAGCACAGTGAGAAAGCTTCTCATTGATCTACCCTCTCCTGTCTTCCCACCCTCGGGCAGAAGGAATTTTTCATTTTTTTCATTTTGATATAATTTCAGCTCATTTTTTCATGTTGATATCATTTCAAACTTCGAGAAAAGCAGCAACAATAGTTCAAGAAACTCCCTGATATCCTCACCCTAAGTCACCTCTGGTTTCTACTTTGCCCCTTTTGCTTTATCACGCTGTCCCTCTGTCCACCTCTGCCTCTGCACATCTATTTCTGAATCGCTCCCATTTTGTGTATGAGAAACCTAGTCCCAGAGTTGCCTGAAACCACAAGCAAACCGCCCCTGGAACACCAGCAGGCCAGAGAAAGCGCAAAATCGGCAGCTGTCAGATTAAACGCCCAAGGTCCAGCAGCGAGGGGACTCCAACTTGCTGGCGATGCGGAGCAGCGCAGGCCTCAAGGAGACGGCGCCTAATGTCCTCTTCATAAACCCCATGTAGTACGGATTATTGGAAACCCTTTTCAGATATTTTTGTAAGAAAATCTTGTGTGTAATGGGATCTGCAGGGACATTTCTGAGGTTTGCTGTGATGTAGGGTGGGGTCCCCAACACGTCAAGAGCCCTGAGTCTTCAAAGGCCTTAAAATGAGCTCTCCTGGCCCCACAGCCCCTTGAACTTCACTCAGATCGGGCGCAAGATGGAGATTTTTCCATGTGTTTTCACAAGGAGGCTGTATGTACCTTTTTATGTGGGTCATAAAAAAAATAATTTTTTTTAAAAAAACAGAGCAACACAGGGAATTCGTCATAGCAACGGGACTGCCTCTCTCATTTTTGAAAAGCGAGCTTCTCCCTCCTCCCTTTAGAACAGAAAGTTTATTTTCCTGCCGGGGGCCTCTGACTCAGAGGAAAGCCTGAACTCGGTCGGGGCCTCTGAGGACAGACAGGAGGGGTGGGGACGCCCAGGGGTGCCAGGCTTCAGATCCCCCTCAATTGCAGTGTCCCAGGTGCCACCACCCGGCTCCCCACTCTGTGCTCACCCATACACCCCCGCCAGGGGCGCTCTTCAGAGCAGCCCCACCTTGTAGGTAAAGCTGTAGGCACAGCTGGGGGCCTGGTAGGCAGCCTGTAAGTATTAAATATTTCCGGACCACTTGAAAGCCCCAGCTGTACAGAATCCCCTCCTAGGGCTGTTAGGGGGAAAGGCTGTCCTAAAGCTAATTCCATACAGGCTTTGTGGACGCCACCCCGACTCCAGACCAAAGCCAGACACTGAGAACCCCAAATCCCATCACCACCCAAGGGAAGGTGGCTGGGACCTGAGGGTGGGGTTCAGCAGCCAGGTTGGTATAAAGGCAGACACGTGGGCTTTGGGGGGGTCCCTTTTTGGCTCTCCACCAGCTCGTGCCCGGCCAGCTCGGAGAGTGACTTTGGGTTTCTAGGTAGACGGATCGGGTAGGACGCATTAAAGACTTTATTTCCCTATTTTCTCCCTGAGTTGTACATTTCCTCAATTCCCTTTCCCTTGTAAATAAACCTTTTACTAACCTTTCGTGTGTGCCTGCAGTGGAGTATTCATAAGTCCCTTGTAAGCGCGCGGGTGAGGACCCACAGCCAGGAACCCGTTTCATATCGGGGCTGCTCCATAACAGGGCCACCCTATGAGCCAGGAACTGAAAGGGTAACAAGATAAACAGGACCCAGGATTCTGGCTTGGGGCCGCCTTCCAATTCACCAGTTAGGGCCAATCAAAAAGTAAAAGAAATGGGCCTCCCTGGTGGCGCAAGGGGTTAAGACGCAGCACTATGAAGCAATCTGCAGCCTCTGCAGCACAAGTTCGATTTCTGGCCAGGGAGCAACACACATGGCGCAGCAGACCTCTCCTGCCTCACCCATTGCTCCCCTCAAGAGTGTATTTTAGCAGAACCGCCTGTTCTGCTCCCCACTCTGTCTCTGGTGAATCCTCTCACCCCCCAAACCTCTGGCCTACACACAAGCTCTTGTAGGCATAAATAATAAAATCTTAAAAAAAAAAAATAATAAAATAGGATATTTACTCTCTGGCCCTGTAAGAACAAACTTGCCTGACTGGTGTCACCACGACCGTCTTTACCAGCAGCCATTGCAGTCCATGCGCTCTTCACCTCCCTCAGTGGTCTACGCAGCTAAGACTTGCTCTCCTGAACAGCCGAGGTGCCTACGGCTGGGTGCCAGTGGTCCGAAGCCACCTCAAATTCTACGTGATAGAAATGCAGGGAGACAGAGGCCCTCACTCTCACTGGCTTCTCAAAGGTGTGTGTGACCCGGGGGGTAGGCCACCCCCACAGGGTCCACCACTGGAGCAGCCAGCCTGGGTCTGAGTGGACGCCCCTCTATATTCCCAGGCTCGCCCAAGCAGTCCCACCGCGGGGCGCTGGACATCGAGGGCTTGTAAATAAGATTTCTCTTTGTGCCGCCCATTGCCTGTTCTGAAGCAGCCCACTGCCTCCTGGTTCAGCGCACTCCACATCCTCTTTGTGTGATATTGGGGCGAGAGGAAAGAGCCCAGGGCCCACGAGAGCATTTAGAATTCAGCAGAGGGAACCTATGAATCATTCACCCTGGAAAGATGTGTCTTCCTCTCTCTTCTGGGACTCACTTCTTTGGGAGGCGGGCCCAGGCCCTGCCCTTCCTCACTGGTTTAAGAGGATTTGGGTTGTGAGATGGAAAACTGCACTGAAAGCAGGATTTGGACCTCCCAGATCGCGGGGCTCGTGGTGGCGTCCTGGCATCTTCCCATGCCCACATGTCCACCTTGTTTTGACTCTTCGAGGCACACTGGTTCTTAAAACCCTAATGGGGGCCTTATATGGTCTAAAGACTAGATTGGACTCAGCAACCCACAGCCTCCTGTCGAGACAGGAGGTCACCAGACCTGGTAAATCCAGGCACCCTAACACCCCGGCCATGTGCATGTCCCTCTTCTGCTTATTCACCTTCTTTCCTTCCCAATGCAATGCTGGAGGGAGCCAGAGGTCAAGTGCTCTGCTGAGATGCAGCACGTGTCCCTGGGTAGCCCAGGTCAGGAGGGGACAGGATTGTCCGCTGCTTTGCAGGCTCACTCTGGGCTGGGACCATGTCGGTCAGATTTTCTGCTGAAGCTGCAGCACCTCCGACAGCCCACATGTAGAACCTGGGATCCCAGGTTCAAGTGGCAAAGTCAAATCCTGCAGCAGGAGGAAGGAAACCTAGATTAGGAGTTGAACTTCAAGGTGTTATGTACTTATAATGATACCAATATGCCAACGACATCATTTTTTTTCATTTATTAGATCATAATGATCTGGATACCTGGCATCTGTGCCCCCTCCCTGGGAAATCCACTGATGGTCTCCTAGGAGACAGGTGTATGTGCCTGTGTGGCATAAATTTTCTGGGTGGGAAGGTCCCAACATTTTCATCAAATTTCAAATAACCACAAATGGTGACAAACATGACAGCAGAGATCTGCCCCACCTTTGGGTCCCTAGGGCCTAGGACTAGGGCTGGTGTTCCTGACATTTGCTGGATGACATCACCAAGTGACAAGGTGCTACTCTGCAGAATAAGCACATTTCCTGGATGCTCAAACCTCTGACCTAGAATTGAGGTCAAACTTGAATGGATTCTTTGTCGCCACCAGGAAGGAAAAGAGAAATTCAGGCGGGCACAAGCATGAGTGGAGACTGCCAGCCAAGTGTTCTTGGAGTTGCCATTTCCTGGTCTGTGCCATGAAAACAGGCTCCCAGAGGAACTTTCCATGGAGATGCTTTCTCATCTCAGAGAGCTGTCGTCTGCACATTGGAGCAGCGAAGCTGCGTCTCTTGAAAGATCTTCTGGAATGTAATTAGTTATCCCTTCTACCTAGACTTGCTTCTGAGCGACCTCAAATTTCTTTCCCCAGATAAGGTTCTAACAGACCTGAGGCCCCATCAGCTCATAAACACACATCTTAAGAGTCAGTGAGAGTCAGCAAATTTTTCTTTTGTAAATAATAGCACGAGGAGATGCAGTGAGCAGACCCTCGACGGCATGGCTGGGGGTGGGTGATGGGCAGAGGGGGGCACGTGGGTATTTCATCTGGAAAGCAAGTTGGCACAAGTCATACCCTTAGGAAATGATCATATCTCAATGGCAGTGGGGGGAAGCAGGCATAAAGCTGTGTGTCGAGGATGTGAGTCCAGTAGGGGGCAGGAGAAAGGAAAATGCGTATATACGGAGGGAAAAAAACGCTAGAAGGAAATGTGCCAAGGTATTAGCAGTGGTCATCGCTAGGTTATGGGGTGGAGATATTTTTTTCTAAGTTCTTCATGATACTTTTTTCCCTTTTTCATGTTCTTAATCAATGTTGCATAATATTAAATAACAAACATGGTTAGTGCAACAGATGAGACCCAGGAGGGAAGATATTAAGCAATGTTTTGCTGGAGACAGCTTGGCGCACAGGCTTACAACCCTGGGGTCACAGATGGATCCTAATAGGCTGCCATGTGCACACATGGAACTCCCAGCATCCTCCAATTTCTGCAGGTGCTGGCAGAGTACATGGGTTTATTCTAAGAGGGGAGATGAGGCCAGAGACTTTGCAAAACTCCAGAGAGGAAGAAGAAAATCATCATTCAATGACAAGAGCTAGAGGAAGTAAGCAAGGATTGCCATGTGTGAGGACAGATGTCTGGACCCGATGGGCACCAGGAGATGTGGGTTCAAGCCTTTATCTTGCTGCCCACCAGTTGGGTGACCTACTCACGCCACCTCCTTGCTCCAGGCCTTAGTTTCCCCTCTGTACAGTGAAGGTACCAGGTCCTTCTAGTTCTTTTCTAGTTCTTTTTTTTTTTTTTTTTAAAGATTCATTTATTTATGCATACAAGAACTGGGGTGTAGGCCAGAGGTGCGGGGGGTGAGAGGATTCACCAGAGACAGAGTGGGAACAGAACAGGCAGATATACTGAAATACACCCTTGAGGGGAGCAGCGGGTGAGATAGGAGAGGTCTGCTGTGCCATGTGGGTAGCTCCCTGGCCAGGGATCGAACTTGTGCTGCAGTGGCTGGCGATAGCTTGATAGCATTGTCCTTAACCCCTGCGCCACCAGGGAGGCCCAGGTCCTTCTAGTTCTGACGGCTTATGATCCTGTGGCCTCACATCTGCTGTCCTGTTTCTACCATCTGTGACAGTTTGAAACTGTTCTTACTGACTACCCAGCACAGCTCCTGCTCCAAGGATTTCAAGGGCCATGCTGTTCCCAAAGACAATTGACACACGACACTTCTCAGCTGGTCTAATAAAAGAAGTCTTAGAAGAAGGCAGCGCGAGCAGACAGCTACCCCGTACTCCTCAGCTTGTTCACATCTAAGGCTATTTATTGAGGAGGGACCAGGTGCCAGCCACTGGGGCTGTGGCCGTAAGACAGACACTATTCTTTCAGAGTGTACAGGATCGATAGTAACTACCAACGACCAGCCACATGTCCTGTCTGAGAGGGGATTCACATACCACACTTTTCTATAAGCCTCACATCAGGCCTTTGAGGCTGATATGATTATTCACATTTTTCAGCTGAGAAAATGTAACTTAGAGAAATGAAATGCTTTTCCCAAGAGCACAGAACAAATAAGAGGTAAAGCCAGTGTTCCAACCCTGGTCACTGACACCCCAAAGGTACCTGTGTGTTGATTCGTGGTTTTTAACTTCACAATTTAAGCAGAACTGAAGACCTCAAGACCTTGTCAAGCTCTACCTTTCTAACTTAACTGCAAGAAAAGGAGTGGAGGAAAACAAAAGGAGAGTAAACTTGATCCTAAAACATCAAATTTGATAATTACTTTATAAGAGGGACACAAAAACATTAATTCAAAAGGACACCTGCACCCCTATGTTTACTGCAGCACTATTTACAACAGGTAAGCTATGGAGACAACCCAAATGCCCAAAAATAGATGACTGGATCAAGAAGATGTGGTACATATACACTATGGAATATTACTCAGCAATCAAAAAGATAAAGTCATGCCATTCGCAGCAACATGGATGGAGCTGGAAGGGATCATGCTCAGAGAAATGAGACAGAAAAAAAAAGAAAAATATTGGATGGTTTCACTCATAGGAGAAATATAGAGGAACCGAATAAGGGATCAGGGAGAAAAGGTAATCATAATTAATTAAAAATGAAAATCAATAGGCAACTATAAACCAGAGACATTCTGCAGGGGAGGAGGAGGAGAAAGGATCAAGACAGGAGAGGGAAGAGCACAAGGGACTAGGGTGATGGTTCCCAGGGGAATAGGTGGTGGGAATTTCATGGGGACGACACCTGAGAGCACAAAAATGAAGAATGATGTAAAATATATAAAAAAGAACATATATAAGCGCAAACTATGAGCTCATAGGGATGAATCTATATGCTAAAGCAATAGCCTGTAACAAGGAAGAGACACTAGGCAAATATGGAATCACAATAGCAGAAAGTTATTCTCTTTCAATTCTTTTCAGTCCTTCTAATTATACTTAAGAAAAAGCCTTGATTTGATACTGACAAGCCTTTAACACTTTCTCCAGTGGCCAATCTCCTCGGCAGGCAGCCGTATCCAGCAAACATTTACGAACATTATTGGCCGGGTGGTATTTTACGGTTATCTTCTATTTGCAGAACGTGATGCCAGATTTTCTATTTACTGTGGTCATTCAAATTTTCCTTTGAGCTACATTTACTGATGTTTAATGAGTACATTTACTGACATTTTTTAATGAGTAGATATAAAGAAAATTATTGAACCCGTGACACCATAGAGACTGTACACAGGGAAAAATCAGAAAGGTGGCACTGGAAGGGCTGAGGCTTGAGAAACACTACCCATGAAATTAAAAATAACCCAGCCATGTAATTATATTGTCCTGAAAGAATATTGTAAGTTACCTAAATAGTACAAACTCACAGTAACCCATCACTATTAAAGCAAATTTTTGAGGGCTTACGTATGCAGTTACTTTAGCAACAGAGATATAACTGAATCATATTCAAACCACAAGACATATGTGTCTGAAAGTCTAATTATCGGAAAATTATAGACCTAAGAAATAGCTGTGCTTCACGGCACACCACAGGATCGAACCAAATACCTCACAGTAATTGGATAAACTATTTCTCTGTAAAACCCTTCCCCCAACTGTGGCACCTTCAACCATCTGTGTGTGCAGAGTTGCATTTGCTCATTTATTGACTCAGTCAGTCATTCAATTGTGCATTGCAGTTTTTACTAAGCCCTTGTCAAGTGCCCAGGAAATATACAATGACGGACACCTGCAAGCTTTCTGTCCAGAAGGGGGTGCCAGATATCAAGCCCAACCTCACGAGTTTGAGTGCCTACCTTGCTTGCCTCCCTGGTGGCCTGGGGGTTAAGCTTCAGCACTATCATTGCTGTGGCCTGAGCTGGATCCCTAGCCAGGGAGCTAACACATATAGCGCAGCAGACCTCTCCTGTCTTGCCCACTGCTCCCCTCAGCAGTGTATTTCCGTAGATCCACCTGTTCTGCTCCCCACTCTGTCTCTGGTGAATCCTCCTACACACACCCTACCTCTTGGCCTAAACCCCAGCTCTTCATGCAAAAATAAAGTAAGTAAATCTTTAAAAAAAAAAAAAAAAAAAAAAAAAGCAAGATGCTTTGAAATTTTTTCACAAAGAAATCTGTCTGCCCTGGGGCTAGTTGGCCTCCTGGAGGTTATTTCTACAAGTTGACATGTAATGAAAGAAAGGGAATTAACCAGGGGAGGTGAGAGAGGAGAGGGAAGTAAAAGGGCAGGCATATCCATATAGGGAGATGATCTCTCAGGACCTTTGGGGTCCTCATAAAGTGAGCATCTCACCCTGGGGCCATCACCCAAGTGTGATCCTTCAAAGATAAGCACTTCTTAGGTTATGGTCCCTATACTTGATCTTAGCCAAAGGCCCTAGAGCTATGGTCTGGGCCCCTACATGCAAACCAGCAAGGGCACCACGCCATTCTTATGTAGAGAAATGTCTGAACAGCTGAAGAATAACACACATAGTGGATCCCCAATATCCCAGCCTCCCTGTGGAATTTGAAAGAACAATTCTGACCCCTCAGAACTTTTATCATCACCCACGTAGTGGGCTGCACTTGGTAACTTCCAGAGTTTTCAGGGCTCTATGCCCAGGTCATACCCAACCCATAACTAGACCATGCCCAGGATATACAAGCCACACTCAGTCTACACCTAGGCCATGCCCAGGCAATTAAATTAGAACTTCTGGGGAAGGGGCCCAGTGACCAGTCATGTTTAAAGTTCTCCAGAGATATCCAACATATTCTTGAGGTTGAGACCACAGAGGGAACCTAACCCCTATTGAGGATTCAAAGCTGCAAAAACTTACTAAGCACCACTACAGGTAGAACAGGAATTAAGTGCAATGGCTGCAGACTCCTAGTAACCCATTCAGTATTTAAGAAAACAGCTGTGGGCCACAGCTGGTGGCGCAGGAGTTAAGCACAGCACTATGAAGCAATCCGCAGCCTCTGCAGCCGGCCAGGGAGCAACCCACATGGCGCAGCAGACCGCTCCTGTCTTGCCCGCTGCTCCCCTCAGCAGTGTGTTTCAGTCAGTCTGCGTGTTCTGTTCCCCACTCTGTCCCATGAATCCTCTCACCCCCTGCATCTCTGGCCTGTACCCCAGCTCTTGTATGCATAAATAAATAAATCTTTTTTTAAAAGTAAATTAAAAAACAGCTGTGCACATTTCAGAACTAACCGACGCAAACCCTATTAGTCTGATTCTAACCCTAGTAGTTTATCCCACACACTGGCACCACTAGTTGTAAAACTCCTCTTATCTCAGCAACTGGAGGGTAGGGTCTGGTAGGTTTTGTTAAACAAATTGGCCAAATCTTATTACCTGTAAACTCCTGTTGCTTTTGTTTAACAAAAGTTGTCAAAACACATTCAGGATCCCAGCTGTGAGCCCTGCCCCCTCGAACTAAGCCTGTTTATACCAGCCAACTTAAGACCCCAGGAGGCGTCTCCTCTGACCTGCCCACCCACTCCTGGGCGTGTACTTTCACCTACAATAGGTCTTCATTTCTAACTCACCTACACCGACTCCCACATGAATTCTCTCCTGCGTAGAAGTCAAGAACCTCGGGGTCCCGCAGCACCCTTGGGCCTCATCAACTATGCACCAGACACCGTGTGAGAGTGGTCAGGGGGGTTCAGAATCAGACCCCAGGTCATGTAAGAATCACTCGGCAGGCCGAACCTCTTCTCCCTAAACGCTTTGGAGCCAAGATAAAAAGTGCTCAGGTCATACAAGTGTCTGTGGATCTGGGTAAAATGCAGATTCTGATTCAGCAGGTCTGGATCGGGGCCAGAGAGTTCATTTCTACAGAGCTCCCTCCTGCAGCTGAGCAAAAGCTCTCAGATCCTCTGCCTCCCCCTCCCCGCCTCCGCCCCTTTGGCAGTCTTGAGCAAAGCTGGAGGTGATAACAAAGTGTTAGGGAAGAACAAAAGCTCCCTGGCAGCCTGCCAAAGGTGGGTCCCTGTCCCCACCTGCATATGTCCACCATACATGGGACAGATTTCAAGAAGAGAAGGGCAAGGTGGAAAACGGGGTGCTGGGATGGTGGTTGTCATAAACAGCAAACTGTCTGCATGTAGCAGCCCCCCACCGCTTAAGGAGTCCCCCATCTGGGGCCAGAACAAAGGCAGAGAAATTCAAGAGGCATCAGCGATCAAACCGGCCTCAGAGGCTCTCCTGCAGCGAGTCTTCCTTTCTAATTAATCACACGTCCTTGGCAAATCAATTGTGCCTGTTTTAAAATCTGCACTGCCAGGGCGAAGGAGGGGTGGGCTGGAAGCTGGAAGCAAGAAGGTCTTTAGAGCTGACTCTCCAGGCAGTGAGTTCTAGGGAGGGGACAGGGGGCCAGAAAGGAATGGATCAGGGGGTGCCAATGCTGGCAGAGACCAGGCCGGTGCCAGGAGCCAGTGGGCTGGGAGTGGGAGGGGGCAGTTATTAGGGGGAACATCAGCCAGTGGAGGTTGATGCCCCCACCCAGGAGGGCAGCGTCTACCCATTCCAGGCCCTCATTGCTAAGCCAAGCGGCAGTCCCATTTCTGCATTTCCGGAAGATGAGCTGGCTCTCCCGTTTTGTTTTTGAAAATGACCGAAGAAAATATGATTTCTCTAAGTACAAAATCTCCTGGCTTATGAAAGTTGGTTCAAATTGTTTTTGAAGCACCAGGCTATCCATCAAAACATACCTGAGCCCTACCTTGGGGGCCCAGACTGCTACTGGGTAACCTCTGAAACAGAGAGGTGAGGTGGGAGGAATTACCTGAAAAACTAAAAATTATTCCCAATTGTTTTAAGCCCAAACCCATCAGATTCTGGGGGAGGTGTCGGACGAGGGAATGAACGAGAAAAGCTGCTCATGAGAGAGAACAGCTATTCAGAGCAGGCTCATCAGAGACCGCGGGGTCTCTTAACAGCAGGGCAACTGTGCACCTCACACTTGGCGTCCATCTTTCCGTTCATTCATCTCTTCAAACAAGGTTCATGGAGTCGCCGCTATTTGCCAGGCCCTGATCATCGCGGAGTCCGCGGGGGCGCCCAGGATCATGTCAGACTTGGCAAGTCTCAAAAGTAAACAAAACGGGGATGTGATGAACCCTGAGCTGCCGTGCGTGAGCACCAGATTAGGTCTCCGAGGAGGCATCTGAGCTGAGACCCGAGTGATGACAGGTCGTCAGCCATGCAGAGTCTGGGCGAGAACCGTGCCAGGCAGAGGGAGTGGCGGGCGAGGGCCAGGTGGGCATGGGCTTGGGTCATTCTCATGCATCGTTAAGGAAACATGCTAGGGGGGCTGTGCCCCCAGGACAGGAGGCACCCTGAGGCCCCGACTTGGCCCCAAGGCCCTAAGGCCAGTGAGTCCTAGGAGGCTGATTCCTGCACTAGGCGTCCTTAGTAATGTCACTAGAGGGAGCAACTAAGGGGGGTGGGGGAGGGAAAAGCCCATTTTCCACTCATTGCAAGGCCAATAATTCTTCCCAGCAGGTGAGGCTGCAGTCTGTGGGGCCAGTGCATCCCCTTGGGTCGCACGTGCTCCCTGTGTTTGGAGCACTTGATGCATCTGGCTTTCTTGTCACTTCCATGGTACAAGCTATAAGGCCAGGGGTGCTATCCCCCACATTCAAGGCTCCTCCCTGGGGCCTGAGGGCAGTCTTGGTGGAAGCCTGCATGGGATCAGGACATCTGAATAGCACTGAGCTGGGAAGCTCAGGCGAGGGTGAGAGGAAGCCTGCGAGGTCTCTTAAGGCTTGTGCTGGGAGCTGGTACCTGTGACTTCTGCCCCCTTCCCAGAGCCAAGCCAGTCTTGAGATCTAGTGGCATCTAGAAATAGATTCCACTTCCCAGTGGAAGGAATCGTGAAGCCATAAGGCACAGGTGCTGACACCACCTGGGGAAGGGAGGAAGGGGGTTCACAGAAGGAGTCATCCCATGGGGGACGTTCCCAGAGGGGGTACCACTTTGGGCAAGAGAACTGTCTGCGTCAGAGGACCCTGTAGGGCTGACAGGTGAAGACCCTCTTCCTGCAACGAGCTTGGCTGCTGGGGCCGCAGTTCCTCCATCTCCATCCTGGGGCCCCTCTGGTGCAGCTGGGCACCCACCTCGCAGACCCCCCTAACACTGTGGAGTCCAGGGCAAGAGTCCATATGGAGGCCCACATGCCATATGTCTGAATGTTCAGTGTCATCCATCAATCCTGCCAACTTTAATAGTAATGTTCTGTCCTCCACCTTGACAAATAGGCCTTCCCGGCAACCAAGGCCAGGTTCAGCTTTGGAACTCTGGGCTTGCTCAGAGTTTCGTGCTGGGAGATTGCATAAGGAAAGCCAGCCACTGGCCTGAAGCCTGCTCCTGTTTTCCTGCCCCTGGCTCTATCCCATGCTGAGAGACCCTTCTACCCACAGGTATACACATCACCCAACACCCACAACCAACTTCATCTACGTTTCCCACAAACAGTCACCTCTTGGCCACTTTTGAGTCAAATGCACTGGCTTTGGGATAAGAGATTCAGGGATGAAATCACTGGAGAGAGATCTACAGGCCCTTTGAACAGGGCACTGGGGTTCCCAGGTACCCAGAGCATGGTCTAGAAGATGGGGGAGGCAGGCATGTCCCCACGGTCACCAGGATGCCTCATCTAAGGGGAGGGACATGGTTAACGGAGGAACAGATCAGGGTCCTCTGCCACTTGGACCAGGAAGTTATTCTTGCCCAAGACCCACTGTGGGATGGATCTGGAAGACAAATAAACCTCCTCAATAAACTGAGCTCACTGGTGTTGGAAAGGCAGATGGCAAGGCGGTTAAGAACTCGTTTCTCTGGAGCCAGACAGGCTGGGCTCCACAGCCCACGAGCTCTGTGATCCGGGTCTCAGTTTCCACATCTGTAAACCGGGGGCAATAAGAGTCCACGCATCACAGACTTGTGTGAGAGCCAGGTGAAAGCTGTGGCGTAGCACTGGGGACCCAGCAAGCTTTACAGAAATGTGTGATAAGTCAAGACCACTCCCCACGCACAGCCTTGACATGATGCTCTGCTGGAAGAGCCTGCCTTCCCACGAGGTGAGGAGGAGGGAGAAAGGGATGGTGCAGGGCACGGGGAAACCCCTGACTGCCATGCATGTCAATCACTTAACTTTCCCCACCTCCCAGTTGTCCAGCAAAAACAAAAGCCCTTGAAAGCTGGACCACATCTGACTGTGGATCCGCGTAGCTACCCCCCGCCAGGGGCAGCCACCGCCCCTCCTGTGCACGGGGCCTGGCCTCTCTGACAAGAGCGATGTAGGCACAATGTGACCCTTATGGCCATTCACTTGTTTGGAAAAGGTCGCCGTGGCCACAATGGCTCCAGATGTGGAGCAAGGAGCACGCATATGTAGGCATGAGTGAGCTTGTGCAAGTGTGAGTGTGCACACAACCATAGTGAGACGTTAAGATGGTTTGACTAAGAGAATGGAGCTCATGGCAGGGCCCTCCCAGACAGAACCCGTTTTGTGAAAAATTTTGGGGAACTGGTGTCAAGCTGCTCTGCTCTGGGACCCAGGTGACCAAGGCAATCCCCAGACAGAAAGACCCTCTTCCCCACTGCAGGATGGGTCATGGAGAGCAGATCAGATTTAATGTTGGTGCCCAAGAAGGGACCCACGTCCTTCAGGAGGGTGCTGTCAACTGGACCAGCCTGTGGGCTGGACAACCTCAGAGACTCAGTGCAGGGGGACAAGGGCGTATGACTTCCTGGCACAGGGAAGTCTCCCCTGGAAACAATGAGGAGAGTGAGGTCCTACAAACAGGGGATGAGAGCCCTTGTAATCTGGGCATTAATGTCCCTGAAGCCCCGTTTGCATATCACCAGGGACGTTGACTCCCATTACATCTTCAAGGCAACAAGACCAGGCTCACTGAGCATGCACTGTGTGCTGGCCCCGTGCCAAGTGCCGGCTGTGGACTGACTCCTCTAATCCTGTGACAACCCCATGGGGTGGGTGTTACTGTCCACTTTACAGATGAAGCTGAGGCTCAGTGAAGTGCCTTACCCAAGTCCACACGGCTAGACGTGGCACAGCCAGCATTTAGTCCTGGGCAGTCAGAATTCTCCTAACTGTGAAACCCTGCCTCACTCAACTCCCACAGTGGAGCTCAGCACACAGTAGGTGCTTAAGAAATGTATTCATTGAAACAAGCTCTCTGTGAATGAAATCAGCATGAAACGGATGCCATTGTTTCAACTGAGTTTGCATTCCTATTTCAAGAACTGGTTGGTGGTTTCTGCTAGACAGGTAATATTCTCAGCTCTGTGTTCAGCTGGTGCTGAATCACCCAGGCACCATCTGTAAAGAGACAAAGTCCCCTATCATCCCACTTTCATCCTCCCTTCCCCCTGGAGGCCGACGGAGTCAACCTGCAGACCTATCCCAGCTCGGCCTGGAAGTTGAGGAGGTTGACCTGCAGGCCCGCCAGAGCCAGGCCTGGAGGTCCAGTGTGTCGACTGCAGGTGGGCCCAAGGTCAGACTGGAGACTGAGGTGGTAGACCGGCAGGTGGGCCCCAGTGTGGCCTGGAGGCTGAAGGGGTCGACCCACAGGACGGCCCCAGCTCTGCCTGGAGGCCGAGGGAGTCGGCTTGCAGGCCAGCCCCAGCTCGGCCTGGAGGACTTGTGGGTCAACATGCAGGCCAGCCCCAGGTCGGCCTGGAGGCCGAAAGGGTAGACCTGCAGGCCGGGCCCAGTCAGCCTGGAGCCTGAGGGTGTCGACTTGCAGGGTGAGGGGGTCAACGTGCAGGCCTACTCCAGCTCGGCCTCGGGGATCAAATGCAGGGCGGCCCCAGGTTAGCCAGGAGGCCGAGAGGGTCAACCTGCAGGCAGGCTCAAGCTTGGCCTGGAGGCCAAGGGGGTCATCACAGGCCAGACCCAGCTCGGCTTGGAGGACTAGGGAGTCCTCTTGCAGGCCAGCCCAAGCGCGGCCTGCAGGCAGTGTGGTTTGACCTGCAGGCTGGGCCCAAGTCAGCAAGGAGGCCTAGTGGGTGGACATGCAGCCTGGCCCCACCCAGCCCGGAGGCTGAGGGGGGCGACCTGCAGACCGGACTCAGCCATCCAGGCGGCTGATGAGGTCAACCTGCAGGCTAAATATATCCGAGCCGGGAGTGTGAGGAGGTAGATCTGCAGCTGGCCGCAGCCCACCCTGGAGGCTGAGGAGTCAACCTGAAGGCCAGGCCCAGCCCAGCCGGGAGGCTGAGAAAGTTGACCTGCAGGCTAGCCCAAGCCCACCTTCCAGGCTGAGGAGGTCGACCTGCAGGCTAGCACCAGCCCAGCCAGTGGCTGAGGAGGTCAACCTGCAGGCCGGCCCCAGCCCAGCCTGGAGGCTGAGGATGTCGACCTGCAGGCCAGTACAGCCTAACCTGGAGGCTGAGGAGGTCGACCTGCTGGCTGACCCCAGGCAGACTGGAGTCTGAGGAGGTCAACTTGCAGGCCGGCCCCAGCCCAGCCTAGTGGCTGAGGAGGTCGACCTGCAGGCCAGACCCAGCCCTGCCTTGGTCTCAGGAGGTCGACCTGCAGGCCAGTCCAGCCTAACCTGGAGTCTGAGGAGGTCGACCTGCAGGCCCACCCCAGCCCAGCCTGGAGGCTGAGGAGGTCGACCTGCAGGTCGGCTCCAGCCCAGCCCAGCCAGTGGCTGAGGATGTTGACTTGCAGTCCAGCCCCAGCTGAGCATGGAAGCTGAGGAGGTCGACCTGCAGGCTGACCCCATCTCAGCTTGGAGGCTGAGGAGGTCGACCTGCAGGCTGGCCCCATCCCAGCCGGTGGCTGAGGAGGTCGACCTGCAGGCTGGCCGAAGCCCTGCCGGTTGTTGAGAATGTCTACTGCAGTCCAGCCCCACCTGAGCATGGAAGCTGAGGAGGTCGACCTGCAGGCCAGCCCCATCCAAGCCTGCAAGCTAAGGAGGTGGACCTGCAGGCCAGACTCAGCCATCCCGGAGGCTGAGGAGGTCGAACTAGAGTTCGATCCCATCTGAGCCGGAAGTGTGAAGAGGTAGATCTGCAGGCAGTCCCCGTGCATCCTGGAGGTGAGAAGGTCGACCTGCAGGGTGGCCCCAGCCCAGCCTAGAGGCTGAGGAGGTTGACCTGCAGACCATTCCCAGCCCAGCCCGGAGTCTGAGGAGGTCGACCTGCAGGCCGGACTCAGTCATCCAGGAGGCTGAAGAGGTCAACCTGCAGGCCGAACCCATCCGAGCCAGGAGTGTGAGGAGGTAGATCTGTAGGTCAGCTGCAGCCTACCCTGGAGGCTGAGGAGGTCACCTGCAGGCCGGGTCCAGACCAGTCTGGAGGCTGAGGAGGTTGACCTGTAGGCCTGCCAATGCCCATCTTAAGGCTTAGGAGATCCACCTGCAAGCCGGCCTCAGCCCAGCCTGGAGGCTGAGGAGGTCAACCTGCAGGGCGGCCCCAGCCCAGCCCTGCCGGTGTCTGAGGAGGTCGACTTGAAGTCCAGCCCCAGCTGAGCATGGAAGCTGAGGAGGTCGACCTGCAGGCCGACCCCATCCCAGCCTGGAGGCTGAGGAGGTCGACCTGCAGACTGGCCAAAGCCCTGCCAGTTGCTGAGGAGGTCGACTTGCAATCCAGCCCCATCTGAGCATGGAAGCTGAGGAGGTCGACCTGCAGGCCGGACTCAGCCATCCAGGAGGTTGAGGAGGTTGAACTAGAGGCTGAACCCATCCGAGCCGGAAGTGTGGAGAGGTAGACCTGCAGGCTGAACCCATCTGAGCTGCAAGCGTGAGGAGGTAGATCTGCATGCTGGCCGCAGCCCATCCCCGAGGCTAAGGATGCCGACCTACCCAGCCGAGCCGGGAGTGTGATGAGGTATATCTGCAGGCTGGTTGCAGCCCAGCCCGGAGGTTGAAGAGGTAGTCCTGCAGTCCGGCCCCAGTGCATCCTGGAGGCTGAGGAGGTTGACCTGCAGTTCGGCCCCAGCCGAGCCTGGAAGCTGAGGAGGTCAAACTGCAGGCCGTCCCCATCTGAACCTGAGGCTGAGGAGGTTGACTTGCAGGTAGCCCCAGCCAGTGTGGAGGCTCATGAGGTCAGCCTGCAGGATAAGGGCGTCGACTGGCAGGCGGGATCCAGCTTGGCATGGAGGCCTAGGGGGTTGACCGGAAGGGCGAGGGGGTCGACCTGCAGGCCTGCCGCAGCTCAGCATGGAGGCAGAGGGGATGGATCTGCAGGGCAAGGGGGTCGACTTGCAGGCCGGCCCCAGCTCGGCCTGGAGGCCGAGGGGTTGGACTTGCAGGCTGGCCCCAGGTTGGCTTAGAGTCTGAGTGGGTCAACCTGCAGGCCGGCCCCAGCTCGCCCTGGAGTCTGAGGGTGTCCCAGACCAAAGGGACCCAAGACACCAAAGACTACAAATCCCACAGTGCCATCACCCCCGAAGGGAGGGTGCTGGGACCTGAGGGTGGGTTTAAGCAGCGAGGCTTGGTGTAGAAGCATACACATGGGCCTTGGGTGTCTTTTGGCTTTTTGCCTGCTTTCAGCATGCTCTTGGGGCTCCAGCTCAGTGGATCTGGTAGGCTGTGTTCACCAATTTATCTCCCTCTATTTCTCCCTGAGTCATTCATTTCTTCATTTCCCCTTTTTTTGTAAATAAACCCTTTATGAACCTGCAGTTGAGTCTTGTAAGTCCCTTTGAAGCATACAGGTAAGGACCCACAGTCAGGCAACCTATTTTATATCAGGGTTTCCCTGTACCAAGATCTGAACCTCATTATAATCCTGTTAGTGGGCAGACTGAGTGTAACAGGGCAGCCCCGATACAAAACGGGGTGCCTCACCCGCGCGCTTAAAAGGACTTATCAATGCTCTACTGCAGGCACACGTGAAAGGTTAATAAAAGGTTTATTGACAAGGGAAGGGGAAATGAGGAAATGTACAGCTCAGGGAGAAAAGTGGGAGACAAAATTTTAAATGCGTCTTACCCAATCTGCCTATCTGGAATCCCGAATGGCACTCTGAGAGCTGGCCGCGAGCCAGGAGCCGTGAAGCCAGGAGGCGAGCGAGAGAGTGAGAGACCCCAAGGCCCATGTGTTTGGTTTTTATACCCAACCTGGCTGCTTAACTCCACCCTCAGGTCCCAGCCACCTCCCTTTGGTGGTGACGGGATTTGTCTTTCCCAATGTCTTGATGGCTTTGGTCTGGAGTGGGGGTAGAGTCCACAAAGCCTGCATGGAATTAGCTCAGAACATCCTTTCCTCCTAACATGAGGGGCACCCTGGGATCCCCAAACTTGAACACTATGGGTCCTGCCACCCACTGCATAAAGACAAAGCCTATTTTTGTTATGTAAGAACTTCAATAGAATAAAATGTTAATAGAATTATTGTGCACAGAGAGAGAAGAAAGGACAATAGTTTCCCAATAAAACACTGAAAGCTACACACACCCTCATGGGTCAATGTCCAGCTAAACAGGGTTGACCCAAAGCAGAGCCGCTATGGCCTGAAAGCTTGCCACAAGTCTAAGGCATACACACACACACACACACACGTGTATATATATACCATACACACCATATACACACACACACACACACACACACACACACACACACACATATATATATATATATATATATATATATATATATATATGGTGTCAATACTAAATTTAAAAACTAAGCCTCCACTCCTTGCCCAGCAGGCAAGTTTGGGAGGCTTCAGTGGATAAAGGGAGTGGAAGAGACTGCATGGGAACCTCGTCTTAACCTGATGATCTAATTAGCTGATCCATTATGCAAATTCAGACCATTAGGACACACCCAAGACTAGTCACCCTAACCAGTCCATGAGGCAGAGCCTAGGGCCACTCTCTGGACAGGTGTTACCTCCATACTTCCAGGCCTATACCTGGCCCCCCTGCACAGCATAGTGAGAGAAGCATCACATTTCAAATGTTTCCCAAGAAGTATAGGGGCTCATGAGTACTTTCACAGCCCCCAAATCACTAAGTTGTTTAACCCTGTGCCACATGGCAGCCACCACCAATCCCAGCCCTACCTGGTGGGTTCTCAGCTTGGTTCTGAAGCCCCAGTCAATTAATATGAAAACCCCCAGCTGCTGCCACGCCATGCATTTGTGATTTGTGCACAGGATTAATGGCAACCCCTTAAATACTGCTCAAGGCCCTCCCATAATTTGCCACACCCTTTGTTATCAGAATATAAGATCAGATTGTTTTTCTGACACTATTCGAGGCCAAGGAGGACATGCTGGGGTGGGCATGATGGCATCATTGAGAGGAATTTCAGGCCTCTAACCTCCCCACTTTCCCTTACCAGGGATGTGGAAAAACGAGGATTGGGAAGGGGGCTGGGAAGGCAAGGGGCCACAGACAGCTCTCCAAATGCATCCCCCTTCAGAGGCCAGCTGCAAAGTTTGATTCTAACAGTAACTCACTAACTCACCCACACAATGGGCTCACTATGAGCCTCGTACTTCACACTGTCTCCCTTCATCTTGGTAACAGCACCAGGAGCACGGAGCAGTTATTGTGCCCATTTTGCAGATGTGAAGACAGAGGCATGAGCTTGTACTGCAGTTCAGTTGTATAGCTCAGATTTAAACCAGGATGCCCTGACACTAAAGCCTGAGCTTTTCCTCACGATCCATGTAAGAGGGACCTATGAATCAAGCTGACCCTTCTCTGAGGGCCGTGATAAGGTGGCCCCTGGTCAGGACTAAATTAAGGAATAGGTCCTCAGAGTCTTCAGGACTGGACCCTTTGAAACATGGACTGCCTTTGGGGCTCCCCCATTTCCATTTGAATCCCCAACTCAGGTACCTGGTGTTAGAGAGTCCAAATTCTAGGTAACACATGGGGTTCCAGCCTCAGCCCCTCCAATATCCAGCAAGGGGCCATGGACCTTGTCTGAGCCTCAGTTTTTCTTGCATAAATCTGTTTGCTCCAAGGACTGTTTTGTTTTAGTGTTTTGCTAAATAAGAAGTGATCATGATCTTTAAAAAAATGTTCCAAACGTCCACCCTATCCCCACCATCTCCCAGATTCTCCCCCCAAAGTTAACCATGGTTACCAGTTTCTTTTGCATTCATCTACAGGGTTAACCGAACTTTCCATCAATGGAGACAATCTGCCGTGTGCTCTCCAATATGCTGGCTACTGAGCACTTGAGTGTGGTTAATGGGATGAAGAATTAAATGCCTGATTCCAATTCATTTAAATTTAAATAGTCAGACATGGCTAGTGGCCACCATACTGGACAGCACAAGTCAAGAGGCCCTGTATTAACTAACAGAGATTGAGCAATGATTATGGGGCAAGTCTTGTCTAAGCATTTCCACCTATTAACGTCTAATTTTCTAAGAAACACATGAGTAGGTACGATAGCACCTGTTTTTCTTCTGGAGAAGCCCAACCTTTTGTTGTTTACAGAAACTCATCTTACTACTAAGGAAAAGCACAGACTTAAAGTTAAAGGCTGGCAGCAAGTCCTATAAGCAAATGGAAATCAGAAGATGGAAGGAACAGCTCTGCTTAAATCAAATAAAAAAGATTTCCAGTTAAAAATGGTAATGAGAAACAGAGATGGCCATTATATAATGATTAAGGGCCTAACACAACAAAAATATATATGCACCAAATGATGGAACATCAAGATATAGAAATAGTCACTGGTAGAACCAAAGAGAGAAATTGACGATAACACAATAACAGTCAGGAATTTTATACTACACTTATAACTAGGGACAGATCAACACAACAAGACAGAGGATAAATAAGGATTAACAGCCTTAAGTGATAAGCTAGCTCAGAGGACTTAACAGATAACTATAAAATACTCTCCCCAAAACCACAGCATCTACTTCTTCCTGAAGTTCACATGGAATATTCTCAAGAATCTACTATGTGCCGGATACAAGCCAATTGTCAATAAACTTATATAGATTGAAGTGAAAGTAAGCATTCTTTGAGAATATAATGCTATAACTAAGATTCAACTACAAAAAAAAAAAAAAAACACTAGAAAAGTGTCCAACAAGGTCAAGTTCTAGCAAGATCACTCTCCCAGAATGTGAAGAAACTGATCTGAGAGCAGGATTACTCCAGAACCTGAAATCTTGGTTACTCTGACCCAAGGTTTTTGTAAAACAAATGAGTGATTTCAATGACAATATGTGTAATGACTTCAGCACCGTGTCTGGCACCAATCAGCAGGCAGCACCATCTAGCAGGGCAGTGAGATGGCAGACATCAGTAGGGGTGCAAGTACCATAGTGGGGGGCTATGGAAAGGAGGGTAGGTAGGAAGGGCTGGAACAGGACATAGGAGCTTTACCTGCCAAATGGTTTGATCTAACTCAATATTCTGTAAGGGGCTAGTGTTGATGCGTTCAAGTGTTTAGCAAACATTTATTAAACACCTGCTTAATTGATCATTAATCATTGGGAGCCACTTCAGAGTTTTCCCACCACATGATTGTGCTAAAGACAAATTGGCTAATGACTGTGCTAAAGACTTTCTGGCACACCTCACAATGTCACCTTCTCTAACTAGGAGAATGTAGAGCAAAAAAGGTTCATCCTATTACCAGGCACTTCCTTGGTACATGAGTCAACCCCCAGTGTCATCATCCTATTTTATAGATGGCAAAGCAGAGGCCAGCGGAGATGATGATTCGCCTAGGTCACCTGACCTGCTAGTAGGTGGGCTGGGGTGAGCATGCAGGCCCCAGCCTGGATTTCTTTCTTCTGTGTAACTGTTCCCTTGCAGGGCACCCAGGTCTGCAAACTCCATCTGCTAAGAAAGGCTTTGCCAGCAGAGGCTTCTGGCACCCCTGGCACTGGCTCAGAGGACTGCCTTCCTGCTGTGGAGGGAATGAATCCTTTTGGTTGGCACACCACCTGCCATTTTCCATCTGGCTGGGTTTTAATCTTGCAGGCAACAGTTACCCAAACATTCAACCATTCTGGAAAAGCAAAAGCTCAAAGCACCCCAGGAAGAAAGGACTCCAAGTCATTCCCTAGTCCCTGGGCACAAAAAAACAGCTGCCATGGTTAGGATCCAGACCCGGTGCCCACTGAAAAAGCAGAGTAGTTCACCTCTGGATCTCTGGGAGGGAACACTGTCACTTGCATCTCACTGGTCTGGGCCTGTTTAATTTCATAACATGCCTCAACCTTTTCTGACTCAACTCTGTCTCAGAAAGCCTGGCCCTTCAGGCTGTATTTCGCAGGCTACTGGGTCAACTGGATTCAACAATGGAAGCTCAGGCAGCAGACTTGGGAATGGGGAGAAGGGAGGAGCCAGGCCATTTCTCTCCTTCCTTTTTCTAACTGTGTTGAACTCTTTGGTGGCATCAGCTCCTTCTGGACAAGTTCAGGTGATTCAGCTTCGGCCAGGTGCCCCCAGCTCCTGGGCACCAGTAACACCACCCCTCTCTTTGTTCTTCCAGCCCTGAGGAGGTAGAAGCTTCTTGCTCTTGGTAATTTCTGGGGTATCTCTTGTCTTAGTTTGGGTTACCATCAAAGCAGATCCTGGAACAAAGACTTGGGCGAATGCAATTCATTTGGGAGATGAACCCAGGAAGAACAAAGAAAGCAGTAAGGAAGGGACAAAAGCTAATATAGGATAAGTGTGTTAATGAGCTGGTAACTTTAGTGGGCAATTGGGCTCAATCCCACTAGGGTCCTTCTAGGCATAATCAGGAGACATACGTCAGAGTCAGCCCACTAGAGGAAGGAGAAGCTGTATCATCTATCTGCTATTTGAGGATTATTCCTGGGTATTAACTCTCTTGTTCCTCCAGACTGTGGCTTCAAGCTCTCAAACCTGGTGGAAGACTTCCCGAGGAGAAACAGAACTGCATGGTCTTGGGGTAGAGTTGAAAAGATACTGCACAAATGCAAATGATCAATAAGCACATGAAAAGATGTTCAATAAATCAGTCACAAAAATAAAATTACAATGAGATAATATTACATATCAATCATGATGGCTAAAATTGAAAATTGATAATAACAAGTGTTGGTAAAGATGCAGGACAACTGGAAATCTTTCACATTTCTGATGAGAATTGTAACTTGTAACAACCACTTTAAAAAAAAAGTATCTGGCTGTTTCTTACAAAACTAGACAAGCGCTTACCCTAAGGGGCAATATAGGTACCCAAGGAAAATAAAAATGCATGCCCTTGTATGCATGTATTTGAGAGTTTGTACACAAATGTTTACAGCAGCTTTATTTATAATTTACAGAAGCATTGCAGGTGTCCATCAATAGGAGAATGGATAGCAAAATAGTGGTATACTCATATAATGGAACACCATCAGCAATAAAAATGAGCAAGTTACCAAAGCATTCAATAACATGAATGAATCTCTAATTAATTAATGCTAATTAATGCTAATGAAGGGAGCCAGACACCAACTATATGATTCCATTTTTATGAAACTTTAGAATAGACAAAACTAATCTATGATTCTAGGGGCCAAGATAAGAATTGTCTAGAAGCAGAGGTAAATTGACTAGAAAGGAATGAGCAGAATAGAAATGCTTCACCTCTTGAGCTGAGTGGCTGCTTACACCATGTTCACAAAGGTAAACATTCATGGGGTTGTACATTTAAGATTGTGCCTTTTATGTAAATTTCACTCCCAATTTTTCAAATGAAAGCATAAAATAAATTAAATGAGCAGCTCCGTTCTTTAAAATCCTTCTTCAAGCCTTCCCCCACTGCCAAAGATGACTCTGCAGTTGGCATCTCCAGCCTCATTAGGGGGAGTTGAGGGAGGGTTGGGCCAGGCTGAACCTCTGGAGCTGCCAGTGCAGAAAAAACACTAGCTCCCGTCAGTGAGTTATGATTAAGAATTTTCCTCCTAGCCTCCAAGTGTTTTACTGGCTCATCCATCAATCTGTCAGGGTGGCCGTCAAGGCAAGAGCAGCAGAAAACTAACAGCTCACACCCAAACTGCCTGAATAATTCAATATCCACTGTAGCCTCTGTACAATGGGAGCTGAAGCTAATTTTTTTTATTTATTTCTTAGGCTCTGAAGTCTATTTCCATGACCCTGGAGACTCTGAAATGGGATGCAGGGTTTTCTTGGGCCCAGAGAGGAAGCTAGTGGGGGCAGAGCACTTTTGGGATTTCCGAGTCAGAAGCCATTCTGATAGGGGGCAAATATCTTTGTGGCTGCCTTACCCCTGATCCCCCAGGGCCGCTCTGTTCCACTTACATCTGTCATCTGCTTATCACACAATGGGGTGAGCCAGACCCAGTAGGGTGCAGGTTAGACAAGGAAGTGCCCAGCCACATTAGGGAAACTGAGGCAGCCCACTGCTTATAAGGCTCCACCCCCAGGACAAGGTTAATATCTCCCTATGACCCATTCCTGGGAGGAGAAGTCCAGAGTGGTCAAACTCTCCTGCCCCAGAAAATGTCAGCTCATTCTTCATTACTGGCTCCTCTCTCCCTGTAGGAGAAAGTTCTGGTGAAGAGTAAAAGGAAGGAAGTGATAGAGCAGTGCTTCCCAAAATTTAAGCATCAGAATCCCCTGGAGAGCTTAATAAAATACAGATTGCCAGGCCACACCTCAGAGCTCCTGATTCAATACGTGAGAGAAGGGCAAAAAAAAAAAATGTGAGTTCTAGCAAGTTACAGGTGATGCTGGTGCTCTGGTCTGGGGACCACACTTTGAGCACAACAAATCCCAAGAAAGACAGAAAATATGGAGTTAAAATCACTCTGCCATTTCCTTGTTTTGTGACCTGAGGAAAGCTACTTGGCTGTGCTGAGGCCCAATTTCTTCATCTTAAATTTGGGCAAATAACATTATTTCCAAAAGTTGTTAAAATAAGAGGCAAACTGTAAATAAACCTCCCAAATTAGTAGGTCCTCAATAGGAGGCACCTATAGGAAAAAATTCTCTCAAGATGCATAAAAACGATCTTTTCATAAAGACCACCACTGATGGGTGGAGAAGTTGATGGTTTCACAAAGAGGACTTCCATGAAGTCAGAAGTGAGAATCTGCAAAACTCAAAGGAAACATTCAACATTGCAGTAAGCAGAATGGATGCTATATGTGTCTGTGCACACAAAAAATGCCAACCTAAAGATCAACTTGTTCCCTGGAATAATGGCTGGCTAACCCAGCAAACCCAGCTAGAGCCTACCTACCCTGTGCAGTACGGGAGCAAAGTTTCAAAGTCATTTTCTCTCTAGTTATGACACAATTAAGAGCCAAGAGGCTTCAGGGAGCTTCTCAATCATGAGATAACTCTACTAACAATCCTCAAGTGGCAAAACACCATTGACCACAGTGTCCTGGGCAGGAGAGGTCCCAGGTTTCTGTTGCAATATCACCTTCTGTTGCATGAACCAATCTGAGAGTTAAGCCTCAGTTTTCTTTTATTACAAAAGAAAGGAATTAGACTAGTGATGTCTAAGAATCTTCCAGCTCTGATGCTGTGTAAGTATTTGTACAACAGTCTCAGGTAAAATCAGGAACAGGATTCCAACTGGATGAAGAAAGGCTGGTGTTTGGAAAATCTACAGGGATTGAGCTAAGAGGGCGGGTCCACTTCAGCACCATGGACAAAGAAAAGCAACCAGGCTCCTCTGGGGAAAATTGCTGAGGCACATGGGAGAGAAACATTCACAACTTAGTCTGAATTTCTCATCCTTACCACAACTGACATTTGGGATGAGATTATTGTGGAGGGCTTCCTGTGCACTGTAGGTTGTTTAGAGGCGTCCTGGGCTCTAGTCACCCTGCCCCACCCCCTAATTGTGATAATCCAAAAATCTCCAGATAATGCCAAATATCCCCAAGGGGTGGGAACAACATCATCCCCACTTGAGAGTCACTTACTTAGGTGAATAGCATCCCTGGAGTTGTTCACTGCACATATGAAGCCATTTCCATAACCCCTGTCCTAAAACTGTCCTTTTTGACTCTGAGACTCTCTTTTTGACTCTGAGGCTCAAAAAGATTTACATAGTCCAGGAACAGGCCTCTGTTCTTCTCTCTTCTGGTAGGCACAGTAAACAGGTAAGATGTGAAAAAGATAAACAAAAATTTAAGACTGCAATAAAAGCTTTGAAAAAATTAAACAGGGGTCTGTGATAATGGGGCTCAAGATGCAGTCACAAAAAGAAAGGATAATGGAGAATTTATATCATCCTAAATAAATTGGTTGGGAAGGGTCTCTTCAAGGAGGTGACAGTTGAACTGATACCAAAGGATTAGAGGAAACTACTTGTAGGAAAAAGTGGGCAAATACGTTCTAGGAAGAGGAAACAGAAAGTCAAAAATCTCTGATGCTGGAAAGAGCCCATTATGTTTGAGGAGCTGCAAGGAGGTGAGCATATCTGGAGCTGAGGTGGAGGGGAAATAGCAGGAGATGAAGCATGAGCAGGTCTGAGCATTCAGGGTCTGGCCAAGTAGGTTCTTCAGCAGGCCCACAGATAATATCATTTCATTCAATGCCTTTTTATTATGTTGATAAGAAAAATAATATATTCTCCTCCGGGGCCATTGTCTATAAGTGATTTCTCCAGATACTCTGATTTCCTTCCACATCCTAAAGATGTATACATTGGGTTCATTGGGGTGTCTCAAATGTCCCAGTCTGAGTGTGTGGCCATGAGTGTGTGAGTGCACCCTGTGATGGGAGGGCCCTGAGCAGCTGGGATAGATTCCAACCACCCATAACCCTGAACTGGAATGAGCAGGTTGGAAAATGAATGAATGAGTGAATGGATTCAAATTATTTTTTAATACTAGAAGTGTTTTGAATCAGTTTCATAGTTTCTCTGAATGCTACAGATTCCAAGAAACTGTCATTCTGAGAAGTGAAGACTTACTAGACTTTAAACTAAATTCTTGGAGAAAACTCAAGGTGCTAATGAAAGTTTTCCCTCCTGTGTCCTCAGATCTCTTAGGCACAAGCCCCAGGCTTCCTCCATTATGTTTAGCTGCAAAAGCCACAGACTCAAGTGCATTTGCAACTGAGGAGAGGCCAGTATCTGTTGGGATGCTCTCAAGGCTTTCATTAGCCCTCTGCTTTTCAGAAAACTAACAGTCTGTCTATAGCTTATGAAAGAGTCCCATATTTCTAACCCAAGGTCAAGATCAAGGAGATGCAGCATATTTTACAACATCCAGGGAACAAGATTTGCTCTTCCTCAAGCGTAAGTCTCGCCCTAGATCCTATGGTATTATTAAGCTTTTGAGTGCATCTTGTAACTTAGTCAATGGCAGGGTATGGGGGAGGAGAGAGAAAATAGCAATTTTCTCAGGATTTATGCCCATGTAATTTCATTTTCCTGCCTGAACCATAGTCTCTTCTCCCAATTGTCCTTCAAAAGCCAATGACTTCAGCACTTTAAGAACCTGTCATGGTCCTATCTTCTCCAGGGAAAGCCAGGACATCTCTGTCTTCCTGCTTAGTGAGTGGAACATTGGAGAACAGGGAGGTCTGGTGAGGAGTCCCAAAGCACCCATATATAAAAGCATCCCTTACCACCTACACTCTCCTAAATGCATGTCTTTATTCATCACTGCCTGGAAAAATAAATATCTGTAGGGGAAAGTCAACAGCATGAATCTCAGAGAAGAAATAGGCAGTGTTTCAGACCTTGACAAAGGCAGTGGAATTATATTTCAGGGAAGAAAATTATAATGGTGGCACCTATGCATTAGAGCTCTGGAATCAAACAAATCTGGGTTCAAATCCTAGCTCCTCCAGTTGTTGGCTTGAGCCCCTAGGTAATTGATTTACTTCTCTCAGCTTGAGTTTCCTCATCTGAAAAGTGGAAATAATAACAAAACAAATTTCATAGGGTCTCAGAAGGGAGGATAACTAAATAAAATACTGGTCAAATGGAAACTCCATGAGCAGAGTTCCTGAAACTGTTTTATCATTATAACCACATCTCAGATCTATCAATATTGGTTGATTTAATGATTCATGAATGAGTGCATGTGTGAATTGTTGCGTCGGAAAACACCACACTGACAAACAGGAGTCGTGGAGCAGGCTACATAATGCAGGATGCTGCAGAAGAGCAAGATCCTGGCCCTTTTATTGACACACATAATTTGTTGTAAGGAGATTAAGGAGATTAAGGAAAGGGGAAGGATGTAGAAGATTAGGGATTGTGAGTCTGCCCTCCAGGCACTTCTTATTTACTTGATGACACACCCTAATCCCCAGCCATGGTTCTAATCTTATAACAAGGGGGTCCACTGATCAGCTTCTGGGGTCCCTTGTCATACATCAGTCCTCAGCCCCCCTCCCCGGGCGTTCCGGACATACCTTGTGATGCATAACTTCCCAGTGTGGTCCAGCTTTGTGCTCTTGTTTGATTTGAAGGGCTGAAGGGTTGGGCTCCTGTTCCTACCTGGCCAGACCACTTTGACCTTGTTTAGGTGACAAAATGGTGGCTGAATAGGCTGCCTAGGAGTAACAGACCCACGGTGAATAAACCATAAATCAGAGGAAAGGGGATGCTTGCTGTGCAATAGCAGAGAGTTTAGCAACAATATCACCTGTGCAAATTTGGACATTCATTGATGTACATAGTTGACTGGGTGATTTAAATAAGGAGATTTCCAGGCAGAGCACTGAAGATGACACTTCTATGTGATAAGAGGAGAGAGATAACCCAAAGACATGACTGGTAAACAAAAAGAGGCCAGAACTTGCTGGTTTTGAAAATTTCCTGTGTCTCCAGATGGAAAATGATGCTATAATTAAGAAATGTTTCCGGACAGAACTAAAATTCAGGGAACTGTCAGGAAATAGGATGTAAAGATGAATTATTAATGCCTCATAAAGATCCAAAATGATACCACAGCTAACCAGTCAATCAAACCATGCAGCTTTTATTTTTTTTTTTTTTTAAATAGAGGCATGTTTTATTTATTTATTTATTTGTTTGTTTGTTTGTTTATACATGCACTGGGTACAGTCAGAAGCGCGGGAGGGTGAGAGAATTCACCAGAGGCAGAGCGGGGAGCAGAGCAGGCAGAAGGACCGAAGTACACTGCTGAGGGGAGCAGCGGGTGGCAGGAGAGGTCTGCGCGCCATGTGGGACCCTCCTCTGGTGGCCGGGGAGCAGCCGGGGATCGAACCTGCGTCGCAGAGGGCGCGGGCAGCTTCGCAACCCAGCGCTCAACCGCTGCGCCACCGGGGAGGCCCCCATGCAGCTTTTAATAAGGATATTGTGCCTCAGCTGCCTTGGGATTTTTCAGAAGCTCAATATAAAGAACTCATCTCAGTGAAGTTCATGGTATAATGTGAAACTAGCCTCTATAAGATTCACAAAAGACCCACAAAATACTTAAGAGAAATGTATTGGCAATGACATAGCCAGCTTGTATTGAAAGAGATAAAACCTCCACATATTGAAAAAAAATCTTTAGACCTTCACATGTCTACAGAAAGAAAGTGGGCGGTGAAAACAGTTCATCTGCAAACACTGCTACCTGCGTTTCATGGAGGAGGATGAATTAAAGGGTGAAATCAAGAGTGCAGAGAGTAAAACCAAGAGGCATAGAGATTTATTCCCAGAACTTGAGTCCTAATTTTAAAGCCCACCAACATGTGCCCCAAGGTGTTACAGAATTACGATGGACCAGTACCTGCTGGGTGCCTCCCTTATCCCTCACCCCACCCTTTTGAATAGGAGAGTCTATTTTCTCAAGCCCATCTGTCTACTGTACATTGTATGTATCAGGTGCAGTTAACTTCATTCACAGGTCTTCAGAGAGAGAGAGGCAGAGCTCAAGAAGCTGGGATGAGGAAACCACATCTGAGGATTTTTACCCAGACCTGGACTTTATTTAGATGATTAGATTCTGACTTTGCAGAATGGGGGGGTTGGCTCTGAATGTCCTGCCTTCTCCTAAACCTGTGAGCTTCCTGTGCTGGGGCACTCCACTTTTCTGAACCCCCATTCCCTTGACTATAAAACGGGAAATGGTAACACCCACCCTAACTTTCCATCATCATCATTATCAGAACCCTGTAGAATTACATAGTCTAAAATAATCATTTTTCAGATTCATTCATCGTACTATTTGAGCACCTACTATGTGCTAGACACTGAGAATAGAAGAATAAGTGACAGACTTTCATTATTTAATATAAACATCTGGGGAAGGGAGAGAATGTTGGGTAGATGATTCTGATTCAGTGATGTATGATATGGGGGAGACCCTGGGGACATCAGGAAAACTTTGGGGTGAATTAACTTCAGTCATGCAAAGCAGGAGCAGGGTTCCTGGAAAAGGGAACAGCACATACAAAATCCTGGAGGTGACATCATCTTCACTTTATTCAAGAAAGTAAAGATACTCTGTATACCTGAATCATAAATATGAGAAGCTGGAGCAGAGGTGGAGAAGGGACAGGAACTGAGCTTGATTAGCAGAGCCAGATCACCACAAAGGGCCTTCCAGATCTTTATCTGAAGTTGGACTTTATCCAGGGCAATAGAGAGCTATAGATGAGGATAAACAGGAAGGACAGATGTGCACTTTAGGACACTCACCCTGGCTGCACAATGGAGCTTGGATTGTGGGGGTCAGTAGCAGAGACAGCATCGCCAGTTAAAGGTGATGAGCTCAGAGCAGCAAAGGATTCCAAGGGCAAGGTGGGCAGAAAACCCCACCTTCAATAGTGAGTCCAGGTACAGTCGATTACACTTGTGGCCAGATTGCTCTTATAAATGGAAGCACAGGCAATGGGAAGATTAGTATTCATTCTTATATCCATTAACTCCTGTCTACACCCATCCCAGCGCTCCGCCTGGGACGACCAAGGGGACAGGCTGGCCTGGGTCACCAACTCCCCCTAGCCACATGGCCAGGAAATAATCACATTTTCTGGTTCCCAGGGGCAGTGGGCCCAGACAAGTGAGACCAGAGGCAAAGTCAGTAATGGCGGTGGCCAGGGTGCTTGTGGGTTAATTGGGAGCATGGGAGAGAGTCGCTGCTCTGTTTTCATCTTGATGGATCTAATTAGAGTGAGCGGTGGTCATGCTGAATGGACGGGCCTCACAGATGGGGCCACAGCCGGATGCCTGTGGACCCAGGCATGAGGCAGAGCAGTCTCTGCTGAGACAATTATCTTTCTTAAAAGAGACTGGGCTGTGGGACAGAGGGGGAGTGCAGCTGGGGCTTAGGGATGCATGTGTCCTTGAGGAATCAGTCCCTTGGACACCATCTTGCAGTCATGTCACCATTTGCTACGATCTATTAGGTATTTCTAAGCTCCTACTATGAGCCAGGGGCTGTGTTGGGTGCTGGGGCACAGCTGTGAATGAGGCCGACTCGTCCCTGCCCTCTAGGAGATTCCAGGCCAGCGTGGTGACAGATGTCAGCCAGACAGTCACACACAAAGGAAACAGCAATCACGGCAGAGCAGCGCAGGGAAGGGTACCCGATGGGAGAAAGGGGCTGTAAGAACTGGCACTGAGTGCTGGTCCTGCACATAAATTAGCTCATTTAATCATCACAGTGACCCCATGAGGCTGGTTTTGTTACTGTCAGGCCCATGAGGAAATTGAGGCCCAGAGAAGGAAAGTGGCTTTCCCAAGGTCACCCAGGGCGAAGTGCCAGCCCCAGCATCCGGGTGCCTGGCCACCACTGAGGGCTAAGCAAAGGTCCTGGAGGGAAGGCACGAGTGGTGGAGGCTTTGCCCATAGGCAGGGGAAGTGGAGGCTCAGATGGGGTGGGGAGAGGTCGGTGGGAAAAAGTGGGAGGCTGAGGGACACAGAGGACCTGCCAATCACACCAGGGACTCCTGTCCTGAGGGCAGTGGGGAGCCACAGAAGGATTTTACGCAGAGGATCAACTTTGATTCTTCCCCACTTAGTACACACAGCAGGTGAGGAGCAGAAGCAGGAGGCCAAAGAGATGGGGTAACTCAACCCCTACCTGAGCCACAGGCAGAGTGCATATGCATGCGTGCACACACACAAGCACGCGTGCACACACACACAGACCCAGAGTCTCCAGAGGGGGAGAGGCTGGAGAGGGTTTGGAGGGCTCCACCTGCTGGGTGACCTTGGTCAAGCCCCTTGACTCCTCTGGGCTCCACTTCCCTATCTGTGAAATGCGGACATAGGGTGATAATTGGAGACCACTTTGGCTCCCACTGGCTGAAATCACTTGGCTTCTTTCTTTTTCTTTCTGTTCATCCTGCCCTCTAAACACATGCAACACTCCCACTAAGTGCTGGGCATTCCGCCTGTATCAGATCCGTTGTGGGGAGATCATAGATCACCCCCTGATCCTTTCATGTCTCTGACTTGTGTGCCAAACATGGGGGGTTTCCGGCTCCCACCCAGGACCCCCACCTAACTCCAGCCCCACGCCACCCACTCCAATAGCTGTGGCCACAGCATGACCCCCCCCCCTCGGGACCATTTTCCCTCTGATGAATACAGATGGAGAGACTTGCAGGAAAACACAGCCAGCCCTGGCCCGGGCGTGCGTCTCTGGGATGGGAAGAGGGCCAAAGCCAGTTCCCGACACCAGCTGCCTCCTCCTGCTCCAGGCTGTGAGGCCAGCTCCTCAGGAGGCTTTTCCTGCCTCGGGAGCTCAGATTTCATTTCCTTGTTCCTTCTGCTGGCACACTGCATCTCCCCGTCAGGTGCCAGGAGCAGTTTCCACTCAGGTCCCTCTCCAAGGACTTCCCCACTGAGCCCCAGCCCCAAGCCCCCCATTCACCCCGGGATGCAGGCGCCATGGCCTCCCCATTCATAGAGGTCCCAGCTCAGAACTAATGCTGCTTAGAGGACAATTTGGGACAGGAGTTTATGAACAATTATCAAAAGTTTAAAAATGTATAGATGCCTCCATCCAGCAATACCTTGTCTAGCTTGTCTAGAATCTTTTCCCCCAACCTCCTGGCTATTTCTTATATAAGCCAAACATACTGCCATCTTTGAGCTATGTGCTCCTGTTCTTTTATCTTTTGATTTTCCCAGCACCATTTTTTATACCCCATGGGCTTTCCTCTCTACCCTCTTCCCTCTTTATCTCAGAAACCTCCCTTTGTTTATCAGTGTTGACTCGTTTTTGTAAGTACTTTGTTTTGTCAAATCATCCACCATGTACGCATCCAATATCCAATATCCATGCAGACAGCCGAGTCATTCTGACTTGCTTTACTACATACAATTCCCTTGAATGCCTTCCAATTTGCTTGAAATAAAAACATTTTGTCATTCTTCATAACTGAGTAGTATTCCATTGTGTGGATCGACCACATCTTCTTAATCCCGTCCTCTGTATGTGGGCGCTTAGGTTGCTTCCATGTAAATAATGCTCCAATAAACATTGTGGAATCTGTGATTTTTTTGGACTTGATTGCTGGGTCATATGGTATTTCCATTTTTTTTTTTTTAAAGTCAGTCAGATCACTTTTCAAAATGGCTGCACCAGTTTGCACATCCCACCCCACCCCCCATCATGGTGTAACAGGTTCCTCTTTCTCCACATCCTCTCCAGCACTTGTGGATGGGGGTCTTCTTAACACAAGCCATTTCTCTTGGTGGGAGATGATATCCCATGGGGGTTGGACCTGCATTTTCCTTATTAAAAGCGATGCTTTTCTACAAATGTATCCTACAGAAATATTTGCCCAAGTACATAGTCATGTATTTATCTGTAATTCAAAACTCCAGGAGGCTCTGAAAACAGAATGTGTTGCCATCAGTTTTGAGCCAACTTTCACTTGGCAGCAAAATCTCCAGGAACCATCGTGAAGCTATTTATAGTCTTCATCAGCCCACTTAGTTAGAAATACTTACGTATTTTGCTGAAGAATTTATTAGTGTGTTTGATTACAGGGTACTAGTCCAACCCCACTAGTGGCGTTGTGGAGTGTATATGCACCCTATCCAAACCCAAAACTATTGAGTCCCAACACATAGGTGGCCCCCAGAGGGTTTGCATAAGAGACTGTGCTTGCAAAAAGTGGGGGCCAACCTACAAGCCCACCCACAGGGTACTAGTGAACAAGTTAGGATACATCCAAAAGATACAAAGCTCCAGTTATAAAATAATAAGTCCTAGGAATGTAACACACAGCATGGGGACCACTGTTGATAATACCATGTTAAAGATTTGCAACTAGCCAAGAGAGTAGATTATTAAAAGTTCTCATCCCAAGGAAAAAATCAGTAAATGTGAGGTGACGGGTGTGAACTAAAGTTATAGCATGGTGATCATTTCACAATGCAATACAAATATCAAATCATCAGGTTGTACACCTGTAAGTAATGTAATGGTATATGTCAATTATAACAAAAAAAAAAACCCATTAGGATGCATCTAAACGTGCAATTGCAGTGACAACAGCAAGAATCACAACAAATTACTTGAGATAGATTCTGTTATTACCCTGACTTCACAGGTGAGAATAGTGAGGCTTAAGGAGAAGTCACTTTCCCAAGGAAAATTATGCTAATGTCAAAAAATGAGGTATTGTTGACATGCAGAGAATGAGGCGAAATAGCCCAAATGCATCAAATTTTTTTAAAAAGGCAAGTTGCAGGACAATAAGAAGAATGTAAATCAATCACGTGTGTGTACACATGTGCGTGTATGTATGTGTGTGTTGTGTGTGCATGTGTGTGCATGCATCTGTGCACACATAATCCACACCTATATAATATATAATGCATGATGATCAGGTTTATATTAGTTTGGCTAGCTTATAGCACCTCGTTATACAATCACATGCCAAGCTAGGTGTTTCTGTGAAGGCATGTGCTTTCTCCTTTCTCTACTTTATTTACACACAAGCTAAGAGTGCTCTGGGAGTAATTTTTCTCTCTTGCCATAGTAGGACTTTTGTTTGTTTGTTGCTCTACATTCAATCTTATGGGGAACCCTGCATTGGCCTTCACTTTGACTCTCAGGGGCCTCCCTGGTGGCACAGGGGTTAAAGTCTCAGCGCTATCAAGCGATAGCCAGCCACTGCAGCATGAGTTCCATCCCTGGCCAGGGAGCTGACCCACATAGCGCAGCAGACCTCTCCTGTCTCACCCACTGCTCCCCTCAGCAGTGTGTTTCAGTAGATCCACCTGTTCTGCTCCCCACTCTGGTGAATTCTCTCACACCCCACACCTCTTGCCTACACCCCAGTTCTCCTATGCATAAATAAATAAAGATAAATCTTTAGAAGTGACTCTCCCACGCTAAGTCATTTGGGGAGCCTATCAGTCAAGACAGCCTCCCCTTCTCCCATGAGAGAGGGTCAGGAATCCCAGGTTCGGGTCCTCGCTGGGAAGGTAATTTGTAGATGTCTTCAAACTTCATGACCAGTTCACTTTAAGTAAAGAGGATGACCCTCCCTGATGCGGGTGGGCGTGATCCCTTCAGTTGAAAGGTTTTCAGAGGAGAACTCAGATTTCCTAGGAGAAGAAGAAATTTTCCTGTGGACTGCAGCTTCAGCTCCTTCCTTAGAGCTTCTGTCTGCCCTTTCCCTAATGTCAGACTTGAAGCTTCCAGCCTGCTCTAGATTTCTGACTTGCCTCATCAGCCTCCATAGTCACATGACAGGTTCCTTGCCATGAATGTCTTAATCTGGATCTCTCACTGGTTCTGGTTCTCTCATTGGACCCTGACAGATGCTCTTCACCCCCATGGGTGTGTCCTGTCCTTTTGGGAAACGCTGGGAAGGGTGGGCATCAGGTGGAAGTTCTCTGTGACCACCTCTGGATAGCCATTCTGTGCTGGGCCTAGTGCTAAGGATTCTCTTGGTCAGTGCTGACCACCCTCCTGTGAGGTGGGTACTGTGATTAGTCCCGCCTTACAGTTGAGGAAGGTGAGCCTCGGAGAGGTTAAGCAATTTTCCCAAGGACACACAGACACCTGTGACTCCATTCTGCCTGACTCCAACACACATGCTCTTAGCCACTAGCTCATCAGCTGGGAAATATCTCCCTGGGACAGAATAGGAAGGACAAAGGGGGAGGCGTGACTGTCTCCTCAAATCAGACAGCTTGCAGACTAGTTGAAAACAAGGCAGGTAGATGACTAAGGTGAGACAGCGGCCACTATCTCTTGCCTGCCCTGTAGTTCAGTTTCCAAAGAGGGCCAGCCTAGTGGGTCCATGTCTAGTCTCCTGAAACTGACCCCCCTCCCCAAACAGTCAGTAACAACAGTGAAACGAGTGAATTGGCAATATCCTGTACAATGCCATCTTGTAGGTACATGAGTGAAGGGTCAGCAGTGACCCTTGATGGAGAAAAACAAAGCTGAACTAAGGACACCTGGCTTCTGGCCTGACTCCAGCATGAGGGAGCAGAGTGGCACTGGACACATGACGGAAGCCCTCAGCAGACAAGATGGAGAAAGCCAGATCCAATCACTTTTATACTATAAAGTCCTAAGGTTCCACCACCTCCATCTCACAGATGAGGAAATGTGCTGGAAGGTCACATGACTTGCTGTTGTCATGTGGTAGTAACTGGTGAAGCTGAAATGCAGCCCTTAATCTGTGACCGCAGAGTCCAAACTTCTAGGGGGGCCCTTTGCTATTCCATGAGCCCCAGAGGAGCTTCAAGGTAGTGGGAGATCTGGGCAGCAGGGAGCCAGCCTGGTTCAGTTTGGTGATCTGATTGCAGCTACAGAATGGTCCACTGTTGTAGAACTACTAAACAATACGGCACAGCAGCCTCTGATTTATGAAATGCATGGAATCATGCCAGGCAAGCCAATCAACTATCAGGAATTTACATATTAATGAGACCTCATCAATAATGCAGAGGACTGCCGAGTTGATCTTTGCCAGTCAGGGCAGGAGCTCCAGCCCTCTAATGCAGGGTGTCTCAAACTGGAGTGGGCATCAAATCTCCTGCAGGGCTGGCTACGATGCCTTTGGGGTCCATTCAGGATGTGTCATCTAGGGCAGCACTTCTATCAGTTCCCAGGTGGTGCTAATGCTACTGGTGGTCCAGGAACCACATTCTGAGAACCTCTGCTCTAACCTATCATCCCAGCCCCACTAAGAAGGGACCAGGGGGCCCGCCCCCACATGCCAGGTCGAATCCAAGGTCTCACACCAATAGCTGAATGACTCCAAGAATCTTCCTTAAGTCCTTGGTCCTTAGTCTCTTTGTATGTAAAATGGGACAATAGGACCCACCTCCAGGAGCTAGTGTGACAACTGAGTGAGATAAAGCACTGATCTAGGGCCTGGAATGTAATAAGAATCCAACAAAATCATAGTTTTCACATGTCCAGGCATGACTGAGAATCTAAGTGTTTTTCAACTATCCTATTATTGTTTTTTAAAATAATTTCAGACACACAGGATAATTGCAAAAAAAAACAGCAGACAGAATTCCCACATATGTGGCAGATACCAAGTGATCCTAATTAATTTAGGGACAAACCAACATCACATACCTCCTGGTATGATGTACTGAGAAGGACACAACATCACTTTGTAATAGGATATTTTCCCCAAAGCACACCTTGAATATAATCTAAACAACAGACAAATCCATACTGAAGGACATTGTACAAACAACTGGCCTGAAATCTTCCAAGTTGTTAAGATGATAGTATTGTCAGCTCAGTCAGGTCAGCAACAAGCTTCCATGCATCTGACATGGCCCTGTGCATACTCACCGAAGTCAGCTCAATTGAACTGGCTTTTACTGAGCAGGTGCCACCCTGGATGCTGGGGGTACAGGGGTGGAAGCATCAAGAGGCAGCCAAGTCAAGAGCTCATTCTGCACCCTAAACGCATCTTGGTGGGGGATCCTTGGCTGTGCCTTGTCTCTCTGCTTTCCTGACCTGCCCCACTTTCCCACAAGTCAACAAGCTTCCTGGTGCCCTTCCAATAAGTTTATTTTTTGCTTAGGATAACAAAAGTCAACTTCTGTCTCTTGCAAACAAGATACCTAACTGGTACACACACACACACAGAGTTGAATTTCTGGATGTTAAGTATGCTGAGTGACTCAACAAACCATAGAAAACCCTGGGGGTGTCAGAAAGTCTGGGGTGAGCTTTTCTCCACTTCGCCCTTTGTTTTTTCCTGCAGAGACACTGATCCATGGGCCCCATGTGTCAGTTACTTTTCAGCTCTTAATAATTATTAGAAACCTTTATGGAGGACTTACAGTAGGCCAAGCATTATCTCATTATTCATGGATCCTGACCTTTAGAATTCACCTATTGGCTAAAATTTACTTGTGATCCCAAAATTTACACAGTGGTGCTTTCATGGACATGCATGGAGCAGCAAAAATATTTGAGTCACTCAAAATGCGTGTTTCTGGCTGGGGTCAAACAAGGTGAGGCCCTGCCTTCTTGTTTCCGCTCTTAGACTGTAAGTGCCCTTTTCACAGACTGTTTCATAGCTGAGTTTGCATTTTGTGTTTTTTGTTGGTGATTTTGCTATTTAAAATGACTGCTGAGGGCCTCCCCTGGTGGCACAGGCAGTTGAGTGCAGCACTGTGAAGCTGTCCGCAGCATCTGCAGCACTGGTTCGATCTTGGCCAGCCTGCAAGGGTCCACATGATGCAGCAGACCTCTCCTGTCATGCCCACTGCTCCCCTCAGCAGTGTATTTCATCAGTCTGCCTGTTCTGTTCCCCGCTCTGTCTCTGGTGAATCCTCTCACCCTCCTGCGCATCTGGCCTATACCCTGGGTTTGTATAAATAAATAAATAAATCTTTAAAAATAAAATAAAATGACTGCTGAGTATAGTGCTGTTATAGGGCAGGAGGAAGTGTGCCCTGGGACCCCCAAAACTATCTGCTGTAAATGGGTTCTGTCATCCACTGCATCAAGACAAAACATACTCTAATGCATAAGACCTTCAGTGGAAAGGAACTTTAATACAATTAATGTGAGATAAAGAGAAGACTATAGTTTCCAAATCCAGCACCCAAAGTTAGCTGTCTCCTTGTGGGTAAATGTGCAGTCAAACAGGGTTGGCCCAAAGCAGGGCCACTGAGGCCCAAAAGCCTGCCGCAAGTCTAAGGCCCCTTCTGGCAGGGACACACAGGAAAGGGGCAGAAGGACCAGGCAAACCTGGGAGGGAAAGAGCAAAATCAAAACCCAAGTCAAGACAAAGGCTGCCATTGTCAGCCTCCCTAGGGTCTGTCACCCACGTCTCTGTTTCAAGTGTCTCCTTCCTTGTCCCTCAAGACCCTGGTACAAGTCCAAGGCCAAGAAGCAAGCGCAGCTTCTTCACTATCTCCCTGCTCCATGCGCCTCCTCCAGGTTTTCTGTTCTCCTTCTCCCCTTCTTCTCTAGCTTCCCCCCTGCTTAGCTCCGCCCTTCCTCAGGGTGGGGCAGGAAACAAAGAAGTCCCCCTTTACCCTGGGATTACAGTTACAGTGCTGAAAAGCTGTCCAGAGTTCCTCAGTGCAAGAAGCCGTGATGTACCTTGCAGAGAAAATGCATGTGTTAGGTAAGCTTCATTCAGCTATAAGCCATAGTGCTTGTTGCCATGATTTCAATGTTAATGAATCAACAATATGTTAAACAGAAACCTACATGAAACAAGGCTCTCTACTGATGCTGATGAAAAGCAGAGGCTCACGGGAACCTCATCCTGTACTTCCTCCAGAAGCCACGGACCAGCACTTGCTAATTCAGGGTTTGCAGTGGCTTATAGAACATAATGACCACAAATAATGAGCATTGATTCTATGTGACATAAATTAACCCATCTTAATTATGTTAGCAACCTTACAAAATAGGAAGATCATATTATTTCCCCTGTCTTACAGTGAGGAAAATGAGGCACAAGCTTCAGTGAAGTGACTTTTCTAAGCTCACACAGCCAGTATGTGGTGGAGCCAGGATTTGAGTGCAGGCATCCTGGCTTGGAGACATGAATTTCCTCCCCTATACTGTGTTTTTCCAGTTTCTAAGTGTGTGCATATATTTGAGAAAATCTGAAATGCATAGTCCTGGCCTTCCAGAGGAGGCAGAGAGATCTGTGCACAATGTAACTCTGTGCAAGACAGGGAGGGGAGACCCAGAGCAGAGGCCCCAATAGGGAGTTTTGGAGAAACTGAAGCCTCTTGAATCCATGAGGCACCTAAGACCCAAGAAAATCTCCACTAGGAACACGGAAGACCAGAGAACAATGATATTAGGAATCTGGCCCTTTAAGTTTCTTTCAGTAGCCTCCAGACCAAATGCCCATCTGTTCTTCACGGTCCCAACACCCCTAGGACTTCCCATGCTGCTGTGTCCATGTGTCCTGAAGAGCTCTAGAGGAAAGACCATTTCCAGGTTTCTCGTGCTGTGTCTCACTTTCCCTCCAGTTGCCACACCAGCCAGATGCCCATTCTCCACCCCCACTATGTCTTTCACTCTCAAATCCATGGAAATATATTCTTCCTGCCACCATAAACACTCAGTTCTGACCCCCACTCAAACAACCACATCTTCTCCCAAGTACTGGTTCATCCAATTTCTGACGAGTGGGACCAAAACAGGGATTAAACATCAGTTCTACCCATTAATAGCTGTCTGACCTGGACTAAGACATTTATTGTCTCTTGATAGTCATTCCTCATCAATAAAATAAGATGGGGTAAAAGAAGATGTTTTCAAAAGTCATTCCCAGGCTAGTTTTACACCCCATCTTTCTCCATAGATTCTGGACGCTACTTAAATACCAATCCAGATGACCTGTACATATGTTTCGCTGTTAAGGACAGACACTTAAGGCAAGCCTGGAGAAAGGAGATAATGTGGTTGCTGACATATATTTCAAGCCCTCTAAACATTTCTTTGGCTGATGGATTGGCCCACTACATAGGATACCGAAAAGAATAAACCCTCTGTACAACTGACAGGATGTGGAATGCAGAAGAGGGTAGAGATTTAGAATACTAAAGTCCTCCTAACTTGGAAAGTGGGAATCATGTTAAAATTTTCTTGAAATGATGAGACTGCAATTTAATTTTCAAGTTCAATTAGTGCTTAATGTTCTACTTTGCATCAACTGAAAAATGAAGTAGATTCCAACTCTAGGGTTTAAGGATGCGAGAGGCTTCCGGATAGATATCACCTCATGACAGATTTTGTGGCTCAAAAATATTAAATCCCAATGATCCAAGACCAAGCAAAGATTGATGAGCAATGAGATCAGTCTAATTCCAACTTTGTGATGGGTCCTCTGTCTCCCAATGCATGACTGCAGACAGCAATTTACAGCCTTCTTGTTGCTTCTTTGATCTCTTGATTTCCACCACATTTCAAAGGAGGAGGAGAGGTTCCAATATTGTGGTTAAGCTCTGGAATCAGACTCCTGATGGATGTGGGTCCACACTCTTTGAACTTATTCTGTGTTGTTGGCCATGTTAAGAAACCTCACAACTCACTTTCCTCATCTGTAAAATGAGAATAAGAGGAAGAAGCTGCTTCCACTTGGGGTAGTTTAGAGTTATATTTATTAAGGGCATATGAGTCACTTAGGAATCTTGTTATGATAAAGATTCTGATTCTAGGATTCTGGAATTCTTTGCCTGGCATGGGAGAGTTAGATCCTAACAGACTACCTCTGCCATGTATACCAACTATAAAATGAACAAAATATGAAAAGCAATGACCTTAGGTGTCAGGAAAATGGAGAGAGAATAAAGGTAGATTTCAGAGCGAAGTCAAACCTTAGAGGAAGGGACTGACATGAAATAAGTTTCTCATTTTTGCTACTCTGGTCTGAGCACAGGCCACAGTCATAGTCCAATGTAAGATAAAGAAAACTCACAGAAATCTTGCCAACTTTCTGGTCTGCAGAACCAGAGGATACAGCCAAAGCAGCCATATTTACAATGAGGAACAAACTTAGAAAAGAATGAGTAGAGACGTGGACCCCAAATCATGAGTATAGACTGAGTACAAACCTCTAGCTGACTCATAAGTCCTGCAAGCACAGGAGAGATTCATTGTAGCTTACAGCTAAAGATTAAAAATGTTAGTGGCTGCTCACATATTTAAGACAGAAATTGCAGTCTAGCAACTAAATTGCTTCCTAAAACAGGAACACTTATACTCTTTGGAGCAACATAACAGAATTCCATATTATCCACAACAGCCAAGATAAAATGAAAATTGTTGAACATGAGAGAACTGACTCAATTTCATAGGACTAGATCAGCAGCAGGAGCCAACACTGAGATGACCTAGATGTTGGAACTGTGAGGCTAGGATTTAAAGCAGCTACTGTAATTATGTTCAGTTTTGCAAAGGAAAACATGCTCATAATGACTGAAAAGATAGGGAATCATAGTAGAGAAAGAAAATATAAAAAGGAAGCAAAAGGAAATTTTAGAACTAAAAACACAAAAAAAGAAAGTCTGTGAACTTGAAAACAGCTAATAGAAATGATCCATTCTTAAGTAGACAGAGGGAAATGATTGAGAAATACAATGAACAGAGCCTCAGAGTTCTGTGGAACAATATCATAAGAGCTAAAAGTACGGGTGATGAGAGCCACCGAGGAAACAAGAGAAGGAATGAGTTGATGAGACATGATGTACAAAAACTTCCCAGATGGGTGATTCGGTAGATGCGCAGAAAGGGCTGAGATTCTGTCTTCATAACAGAAAATTTCTCTCTCTTAAGTGATATTGATGGTACACAGTTTGAGTTTAGGTTAACCCCGTCCAGGAGTATATGCTCTGAGGCAAAAATGTTCTGTCTTCACGGTCTTAAATGGCAGTCGCTAGCCACAGTGGCTATCAAAAACTTGAAATGTGAGTAGTGCAATTTACAGAACTTAATTTTAGTTCATATAAACCTACATTTTAAAAGTAGCTAGTGACCACCTTACTGGACAGTGCAGGTCCAGAGGATTCCATGGGATGGATAGTACTTATAAAGAATTCACATGGTGCCAGCATAGAATACTCTGTATATGGACTAACCAGCATCACCAAGATCCATCTGTTTCACCGCCTTCCATCATCCCTGCTGCCTAGCAACAGCCAGGGCCCAGGCGCCATTCCTGAGGACCCCCAGCTCCTCTACCATCCAACTGTAATTGACATGGTTTTTTCACCTCTTCTGCTCTTACATCTGACACAGGTTTTGCTTCTCGCTCACCCCAACAGCATTAATTACCCTGTGAGTCAAATACCAGGAGGTGCTGGGACCACTCACTAAATACTACCTGTAGCTTAAAGGGCCCTTGGCCCTTCCACTCCAATAGTGTGAGGTTTTTATTCTCTGCTTAAAGAAAGATTTGTGAAAGCGTGACAGCCCCCAAGCTTTGGGGAGCACTTCTGCTCCAGCTCCAGAGTGCTTGGGCTTACACATGCTCAGCCATGCTCATAAGGACCAAGCCTGCATGCAAATATCTATTCACTTTAGGGAGAAGAGAGATTATCATCAGAATTAGTGGTTCTGTACAACCAAATGGAGCGGCAGCCCCCAGGGGGCTGAGGGGGTGTCCCTGGCTGGCTTTCCCGGTCTCTGGAAAAGGTATAAAAGAAGGAATGCTGAGTGGCCACCCAGCCCATCCCCTAGAGTGGGGATGGGGAATTATCCTCTTGCTTCCTGGTGCCAGAGGAGGATGTGCAAAGCCCTTGGGAAGAGTTCAAAACACTCTGTCCCCTTTAAGCTGGGTGACCTTATGCCAGTTCTGTACCTCTCTGACCCTCCACTTCTTTCTATGGTAAGTGGAGCTAATACCAGCATCTCGCAGATAGAGCTATACTGAGGCTTTAAGAGTAGTCCCAAAGGAGAAACACTGTCAGGAGCTCAGAAGTCCTACAGAGTGATTTCTGAAGCTCTTTTGCTCGGAAGTGTCTTCCTATCTCAGTGCCTGAAATTCCCTCACTAATTACCTTGCCTGATGGCTGTAGAAAAGAATTACCCACACCCAGGGCCCTAGGCTCAGAATATTCTAGTTCAAGGTTTCTCAAGGGTTAAAGTAAAGTGCACACAGGTGACCTGGGGGTCATGCTAAATTGCAGTTTCTGTTTCAAGGGCCTGGCAGTGCCTATGACTCTGAATTTCTAACAAGGCCTGAAGAGACAGTGCTATTCCATGCACCACACTTTGGGGAGTGAGGACCTGGAGATTTTGCTGCATGTCGTAAAATCATTTATTTGTGTACCAAGAAGAGAAAATTCTACATTTTTGTTCTGCTGAAAAAAGTCTACCTTCACCCTGCTAACGCGGCCTCCAGAGGTTGGAGTCAGTAGAACAATGATTCTTGCTCACTGTGAAGAACCCGGGGCAAGGAGCTTGGACAAGTCCACAGACCAAGCCTCTGTAATGTTTGCAAGTTGCAAGAAGAAGGAGCAGGAGATAATGGCCTGGCTGTGCCCCCTGTCTGTGAGGGCACTTTTAGGATAAGAGATTCAAGTAAACTTTGCTCCTTACATCTTCCCAAACACAGACAGCTCTGGCTGATTTAACTCTGTAAGATCAAGGGGCTGCTTTGAAGAAATGAACTGTATTTCTCTTTTATCAATTAACTAAAAGTGTATTAGAAACTAACCTCTCAGTTAGCTGCAAATGCTAGAAATGAATTAGGTGTCTTCTTTCCTTCATTAAGAAAAAATGTGTGTTTTTTGTACATATAAGGTTACCTGGAAAATCTGATGTCTCCCTGGCCTGCATCCTTGGTTTAACTGAATAATCTCTTTCATACATTTCTCTTTTACTAAAATTTGAGTTTGCTTCACAGCAGTGATAATTTCAGTGGGCCTCCTATGAGTTATCTTGTTCAGAGTGAGACACCAAGTATTTAATATTCAGATAAAAATTGGAAATGCCAGATAATAATAATGGGGGCAACAACAACAGCTAATGTTTAGTGAGACTTATTCTACACCCAGCATTGTGCCAAGTGCTTACTTTTGGTGATAGTTCATTTATCCTAAAACCCACCCTATAAGAGAGGTTCTATGATTAACCCTACTTCACAGATGAAGAAGCTACATCTCATAGTGTAATAGGGTGGTCCCCAGGGAAAGGAGAGGTTCCAGGATCCCTGCCCCACCCAAGGAAGGGTGGGGCTATCAAGGAGGAGAAGAAGCTGGAGAATGAAAAAAGGAGGATGGAGAGCCAAAAGGAGACCTGGAGGAGACATGTGGGGCAGAAAGACGTGAAGAGATGTGCTTGTTTCTCAGCCATGGACTTGAACCAGGGTCTTGGGGACATGGAAGGAGACACTTGAAACAGACATGGGTGAAAGACCCACAGGGAGATTAACAATGGCAGCATTTATCTTGATTTTGATTTTGCACTTTTACTTCCAGACTTGTCTGGACACTTTGCCCCCTTTTTTAGGGGTCCCCTCCAAAAGGTGCCTTAGACTTGTGTCAAGCTTTGGGCCTTTGTGGTCCTGGTTTGAGCCAACCCTATTTTGGAACTATTTGAAAACTAATTTCCCTTGCTTGTCTTTATTGCACACTAATTGTATTAAAGTTCCTTTCCACTAGAATATGTTTTGTCTTGACATGGGAGATGGCAGGATCTATTTAGAGAGGGCATATTTGGGGGTCCTGGGGTACCCCTCAGCTTTTCTGATAAAAATAGAGGTTAAGACATTTCCCAAAAGCCCACAGCTCGTGAGAGGAATAACTCAGACTTGAACCCAGGGTTCCCTGGTTCTATTTGCTTCGCCTCTATGAAGTACTTTCAAAAGCCCATGACAAAGTTTCTATCCCAGAATCTGCATTTTACTAGGGGAGAGAGACCCAGTAACCTGAAGTATTAGTGGTTTGACTTCTGGCTGCCCAACAGAATCACCTGGGGAGCCTTAATTACACCAAAGCCCAAAGTGAGACCCCAGATTTCAATATCTTAAGTTCCACCAAAGCATTTCTAATTTGCAACCAAGGAAGAGAATTGTTGACTTAGCACCAGTGCAGAGGGGAAGGACACAAGGGGAAGATCCAAACAGACTCAACAGAGAAGCTGCTAGCATGATTGAGATGTGATGTGGCCAAGGCAGTTCCCACCCCCGATTCCAGAAACCATTCTCCCCACTCATGAACATCATCACTGTATGATCCTGGTGTATCTTTTTATCTGTGCATAATTAATCCTGACAGGGATTAAGATGGGTTTGCCATAATGTGGGAAGATCCTTTTCCCGAAGCACAAGGAAATGTTTTGCAAACAAAGGGAGAGAGAAGATCAAAGTGACAGTGGTGACTATGTTCCAGGAATGTACCTGTCAGGAGCCTAAGAAATCATCACTCCTCAGCCGGTGCTGTTAAGTGCAGGAGCCAGGGGATCACAAGAGTCAAGAGTAGAGAGTGGACTCTAACATACTCTTTCTACAGATGGGGAAGACCAGCAATCACTATCCCAACTCCTAAAATACCTGCCCTTGACCTGAGCTATCCTGTCCCTCCCCAGAAAGTTTCCTACATTGGACTTCTACTGAACTGTACCTGGGTGGTATTTTTCCTCTTCATCTGCTACCAGCACCTTCATTTTTATACAGGGACCTGCTCCCACCCACCCATCCCCACTAAAAGCAGTTCTTTGAGGGGCCTCCCCAGTGGCGCAGTGGGTTGAGCGCAGCACTGTGAAGCTATCTGCAGCCTCTGCAGTGGGGGTTGGATTCCCAGCCAGCCAGGAAGAGAACCACGTGGCGCAGCAGACCTCTCCTGTCTCGCCCGCTGCTCCCCTCAGCTGTGTATTTTCACTTGTCTGCCTGTTCTGTTCCCCTCTCTGTCTCTGGTGAATTCTCTCACATACACACCCCTGTGCCTCTGGCCTGTCCCCCAGTTCTTGTATAAATAAATAAATCTAAAAAAATAAAAAGAAAGAAAGAAAGCAGTTCTTTGAGAGCTGTCAATCAAAATGTCCTGTCTTCTCTTGACTGAGGGACAGGCCCATGATCAGATCGAGACCACTGCTCTCCTAGGAATCTGAGTATTTATGTGCTTAAGATCTTAATCAGAAGATAGATCAGAAATATGGGGAGTTAATATGATACATCATGACCAACAAGCCCTGAAGCCATTGGTTTCTTCTGCAGCCTGAATCCCCAGGGAGCCAAAGTCCTTTCTGTTCGTGGATCTGTTGTTCAGCTATTTGATTCAAAGCTTCTTCCTATCAATTGTTTTGGCCCAAGTTAGCCAGGAGCTCAATGGTACAACGTCTTACATTTCAGTGGAGTATCCAAAGAGGCTTTGCTTCCATTGCCATAGGATTTTGAACTCACAGAATATTATCGTGAGACAGGATTTAACTGACCAGCTCCCTCCTTGCTGGTTAACTGCTTGTAAACTCTGCCAAGTCACTGACCAGTCTTCTAATGGGAAGTCCTCTGCCTCCCAAGAATCAGCTTCAATGGGCATTGACCAGCTCTGCCACTCGCTGGGTGTGTGATCTTGAGCAAATCACTTTGCCCCTCTGTGCCTCAGTTTACATGTGTTATGTTACTATACATTCTAAATGAGATAATGTATTAAGATACTTAGCACATATAGGGTTCATATATTAAAGTGCATCATTAAAGGCAGCCACCATAACTTATATGGAAATAAAATCTATCTAGCCCCCAAGTCCCCTATTTATTTCATAGAACCAAGGTTTTTGATAAGGGAAACACTCCTGGCTCTTTATGTTACTGAGAAAGGCGCAGAGCACCAGATGCAGCAACACAGAAAACATCTGTGATGTGGGGCTTGAGCTTCATGGTCTCTTGCCGGCTGGATGGTCTTTGAGCCACACCTTCAATGCTGTCTCCAGGGATCAAAGGAAGAGTTGAAACCACCAAGACAGTCAACGGTGAAGAAAATTGTTTCTTGTGGCAGGAGAAAGAAGAAAAAGGAAATTATTTGGTCCAGCGCTCCCAGATCCCATCTTGAACATGTCCATCACCCATCACCTCACTGGGTAATTGCACACACAGTTACTAAGTTACAGCTCAAATTAGATGCTGTGGCCTACATTTGGGAAACAAAGTAATTCACTCTGCTAAATTTGGCACTGGGATTCTGGGTTTATAAATCCAGCCCAGCGTGGGATCCAGGACAAATAAAACTCTATTCCCTGGACAGGTTCAGATGAGGCATCCATTCTTATTACCAACCCAATTAAAGCTCTCTAGAATCACAAGACTTCTAAAGGTGAGGTAAGGCATGTCAGAAAGCTCAAACACAAATGCCTGAAGAGGCCAGGGAAGCAATATCAATAAATGAAGAGGGCCAGGCAGGGACAGTGGGGAACTGGAGGACACATGTCTAGTCTAAAAGAGGCAGCTACTACCCAGCCAAGAATTGCCACATGGGACCACTGGCCCAGAGCTGCCAGTCCCGGCCCCATCACTTACCAGCTGTGACCTCAGTCAAATCACTTAATCTCTCTGTGACTCAACTTTCTCCTTCACAAAATGGACATAATAATGCCCACCTCTTAGTGTTACTATGAAAATTAAATGAGTCAATGTTCAATGAGAACATTGTCAATCCCATTGGGAGAACTCCATCATTAATGGATATTGTGATCAAGTCAATGGCTTTAAACAGGGATTCTTGGAGCCAATGATGGGAGCATGAGTATTCAAGCAATCCCCAGGGTAGCTGCACAGGGTAAGACCAGGTTGGCTAATGACACTTTTATTTTGCCTGGAACTCTGGCAACCGAAGTATAGTCACATTGGGATTTGCCTGCTGATCACAACCTTATTCAATTCTTGCTTAATGGCCTTAGTTTATTAAAATGTAGGCAACTCATTGATTCTTATTTTATGCAGTGCATTTAGTGAGCAAACTTTTCAATTAAGGAGTCTTGGAGATAGAATAGAGGGATTCTTGCAAGAGGAAATTTTGGGTACCATTGTTCTAAAACTACAATATAGATTCAAGTTGGTCATCAAATATGCTAAAATCATTCACTTTATAATGACAATCAAAGGTAAACTCAACGATCATGGGTAGAAGAGGCAAGAGTGACCCAACTCTATATTTCAAAAAAAAGAAAATAAAGGGAAAGAAGAAGCACATATCCTCTCTCTCCTAAAAGAGCTGTTCTTTTAGAACTAACCAAATAGTAGAAGATAGTTTATAAACACATTCCAGAATAAGAACATACACAGATTTATAGAATTAGATTTTCACCCATTGCAATGCCTATAGAATGAATAGACTTGGGTATTGAGCATTAATGGCTACTGATAACACCCCAAAAATACAAAAATACCTGCCCTGAAGTAGTCTTCCAAAAAGAAATAAACATAAATTTGATACAGCCTCTACATCCAACTTCCAATTTATAAGAAAAACAGGTAACAGAAGAACACTTTAAAGAAACCATGACAATACAGAAAAATCTAGGCTGGAGGACCAGTCTTGACTAATGAAACTTTCATTTTGGCTGGAATTCTGACAACCCAATCATAATTTGCAAGAACAAAAAAAGTTATGCTGGAGGGATCTATGGATTTTACAAGACTTAAGAGATCTACCAACCAACCACAGCATATGAATGTTGTTTGGGTCTTGTGATGGCAGAACAGTCTCCAAAGATACACATGTCCTGATTCCTGGAATCCATGAATGTGTCACCTTATGTGACAAAAGAGACTTTGCAGATGTGACTAAAATTAAGAATTTTGAAGGGGGAGGATTATTCTGGATTATTCAGGTGGAACCAATCGAATCACATGCGCCTTTAAAAGTTTTTTCTGGCTGTGTCAGGAAGATGTGACAACTCAAGAAAATCAAGAAGAGAAATAGGCAAGGAAACGGATTCTCCCCTGGAAGCTCCAGAAAGGAATGAAGCCCTACAAATACCTTGATTAAAAAAAAAATTATTTATTTATTTATTATTGCATAGAAGAACTGGGGGGCAAGCCAGAGGTTTGGGGGGGTGGTGAGAGGATTCACCAGAGACAGAGCGGGGAGCAGGGCAGGATATCTACTGAAATACACTGCTGAGGGGAGCAGCAGGCAAGACAGGAGAGGTCTGCTGTGCCATGGGGATGAGCTCCCTGGCTGGGGATCAAACACAGGCTATCATTAAGGTGGGTCGTGGCAGTGATAGCACTGAGATTTAACCCCTAGGCCACCAGGAAGACCCAAATACCTTGATTTTAACCCCGTGAGATGTGCATCCAACTTTGACTTTCAGAACTGTCAGATAATAAATTTATTGCGTCAGCCACCACGCTTATGGTAATGTGCTGCAGGAGTAATAGAAAAGTTATAGAGATTCTAACAAGCAAACTATATTTCAAAAATTATAATCTTTTGGGAAATTTTCACAGTGACTGGATATTTAATGATTTCAAGAAATTGTGAGATTAAGGAATGATTTGATTATACCAAAAAAAAATTACTTGGTGTGATCACGATGCTTCACATCTTTAGTTAAATTAATTGCCAGATTTCTTATGGTTTGTGGTGCTATTTTTATTTTATGCAAGTGATTTTTTTTTCAAGTGAGAAAGTAGGGAGAGGGGACTAGGACAGGCAGGGGATAATAGCTAAGCAGGGATGTGGCCTCAGAGCCTAGAGCCTCAGCCTGATTCCACAAGGTTCTCTGGACCATGAATTATGTCAGAGATGGTCCACCCAGAGGCAAAGGGTCTGGGTCTTATTCCTGTGTCAATCTACCCTTGGCTGTCAGCTGTCCCATGTGACAAAAGCAATCCTGTTAGCTGATGTCAATTTGCCAGAGAATTAGGTAGCCATGCAGTCAGACCTTCCAGCACCTGGAAGATGGATCCACCAGCCCATTAAAAGGACCTAGGAGGGACCAGCAGTGTCTGCTACAGTCCACCCCTTCAACTGCTTTCATGCATTGCTTCTCACAATGCAGCCTACAGTTTCTCAAGAACACTGGGTAGTCACAGTTTGGGGAAGTTTTTCATGATAGGAATGTTAGTGGGATAACTAACATTATAGAGATTCTGGATAATCAAGAACGCTTGATGCTGCAGCCAGTCTCAAGACCAGAGTAATACTCATCATATCCCTCTTCCCTCATTCTTCCCAGAATGCCCTTCTGTTAGCACTTCTGCAGGACTGAGTGATTGGCCTGATGGGACAACACAGACCCTCACCCTAGAGAGTCAGGACCCCTGGTTTTAATGCCCTTATTGGGCAGAGTTGTCTACTGCCATTCCCAGGTACAATTAGGCTGAGTTTCTTCAAACAAAGATAACTCAGATGATCTATGTGAGCAATGTATCAGGAATGGAACCTGGGCCAACTAATTAGCAGTTAAATCCTATTTAACAGGATGTGAAGAACACCCTGTAATAACAAATTCTCTTTAACACAACTTTCTATGCTGTCCTCTTGATGGAGCCCAATAACAGGTCCTGCAAATCCTTTGGAGTGTATCATCATCTCGACTCCCTCAGCAGATTCCAGCACTTTCTGTGCCAAGCCATGCTGGGGATGTCATCCTTCTTATAGGTCTGATGGTGATGTGAAGATGGGGCAGAGAATGGAGTCATGTAGGTACAGGGATGCCAATGACCTTCAGGAGCCAGAAAGGCAAGGAAGGATTCTCCCCTAAAGCTTCCAGAGGGAGCACAGCCAATACCTTGATTTTGTACTCTGGCCTCCAGATTTGTGAGAGAATACATTCAAGTTATTTTAAATCACCAGCTTGTGCAATTTGTTCCAGCGGCCTCGGGAAACAACTGCAGAGGTTGTCATGTTGGGCAGGACTGGCCAGCTCCGTTACCCGCGGTGCTGTCTTTGGCTGGGTGCCTTTGGAAGAAGCACATCCGGGCATGAACACCACAGGGGATCCTGAGACACAGCATGGGGAGGCCCCCTTAGTGGCGTGAGCCTCTCCAACCCACAGAACCTGCCTAGGAGATAGTGTGAGATGATCATTGGCTACTGTGCTGACTCGAATAAAAGGGTTTCACTCTGCTCATCCTCGCAAGGCAGACCATATGGGAAGCTTATTAGTAATCAACAATACTAATAAATGAATAGCTATGTTATTATTGTAATACCAATGGCCAACACGAGCCAGGGACTGCTATTTCCCATGCACTTCGGCACGTGCTTATGTGCGACACACGCCACAGACACTCATATCTACACACAGGGAAGAATATGTGTACACAGACACAGCTTGGTCATTTGAAACTTCGCCACAACCCTTGGAGGGCGCTATTACAAGTCCCCTTTGAGGAAACTGAAGCACGCTCAGTGACTTGCCCAACTCAGGTCTTGGAAATGGCAGATCAAGGGTTCAAAACCATCCTCTCCTGCTCCTGAGACCAGGAAAGGAAGAGTAAAAGGGCCCAGACCACTCCAAGCAGCAAAGTGGTTGCAATTCAACAACTCGGAGAGTTGGGGATATCCCATTATTGGAGATAGGCAGGAAGTAGCCATTTTGTTGACTTATTCGATAAAGAGCTACTAAGTGGCCAGGGCTGGGGGTCAGGGATGAGCAAAAGGGGCATCAGCTGGAGGGTAGAACCACCTGAGCACCCCAAGGCTGCTTTGCACGGAGCTCTTAGGGCCACCAGGCACCCTTCTAAGGAAGGCTTTGATCAGTCCTCACTCATTTAAGTGACCTGGCGAGTCTACAAGAAGCACAGCACTATTCTTATTTTATAAATAAACAAGTTCTTGTTTTATAAATAAATTCAAGGTCATCCTACTGGTCAACCAAAGCCCTGCTCCTGTGCATGAGCTTGTTGTGTGTCCCCTGTACCAACAAGGCTGCCATTTCAGGATTCTATAGGCCACGGTGGCAGACACACCAAATGCACCTTTTTTTCTCATTTCTTTTGCTGCCTTTGGTGTCTGAGATGGAAATGCATGCCAGCCCGCAGGGGCAGTGGCTCCAGGGGAATGCCCTGACCTCCCTCCACTGTGGCTGTCTGGCCCAGACATGGAGCCATCATTGACACCATCTTCCCGAACTACCATGTTCTGACAATTTGCTGGTAATTGGCCGCCACTAGCAAATCATTAGCCGCCTCCATCCCACTGCCCTTGGCCGGCTTGGCTTGTTGCTGCCAAGCGTCTGACACATTTCAGCTCTGGCTGGAAATTGGATCCAATCTGGAAAGTCACTCAACCACAGCAGGGTCTGAAGGGAACAGCTGAGCCCCCGACCCTGACTGAGGCTTTCTGTCCTTCCCTGAGGCTGTGAGGGGGCCTGGGCACAGTGACATGGGCTTCTGTCTGCACCAGGGAGGTCTGCAGGGCCAAGAGGGCAGAACTGAAGACAGGCAGCCTGATTGCACCTGCCAGGGATGTGCCACTTCCACTGTGTGACCTGGGCTAGTCACTCACCTCCTCTTGGCAATGCGGTATAGACCAGATGCGCACTCTCTGGTGTCAGAGGATCCAAATACTGACGCCACCCAAAGGATGACCTTGGGTGAGTTCTCTAACCTTCATAAGACTCAGCTTATTCATCTACAAAGTGGAAGTAAAGAAGCTTTTATTCACAGGATGACTTTGTACATCCTGTGAGAATGCGTGTGATGTGTTTGGCAAGGGGCCAGGCACACAGTAGGTGCTCAGTCAATAGTGGCTATTGGTACCTGCATCACCACCCACCTGACACTCCCAGCTCCACAGAATTGTTCATATGGGATCAGGGTCCCTCAACCACTTTCTGATATAAAACAATTGATTGCATTCAGTTATCCATTCATTCATTCAACTCAACATATTGCATGAATGCAGTCAGTGGTCACCTACCTATCAACAGAATGATATGGGACTCTGCAGCAAATTAAAAACCTAATAGGTACTAGACAAATAAAGACAGTTCTGAGGCAGCACCTCCCACCTGATTCTCAGTTTTCCCTTCAGTGAACTGGGCACAGAGATCCTGCCTTGCAGTCATGACATCTGATGAGAAAACCAGGATCATGGATGTGTTGTCTCATTGAATTCCTGCAGCAACCTTGTGAGGTAGGTGTCATTTTCATCCCTATTTTACAGATAAGGAAGCTGAGGCTCAGAGAGGTGGGGTGGTCTTCCTGAGGTCACACAGCTGGTAAGGGGAGGAGCAGGGATTCAAACCCAGGCATTCTGGCCCCAGAGCCCAGGCTCTTAACCCTTCCAAACTGGGGCCAATCATCAACAGAGACTAACGTTCTCTGTCCTCATGCTTCCCAAGCCTCCTTCCAGCCGAGGCTGCATTTTAGGTCAAGTACATCAATGGAGAAGATGCGGGTGAGTCCTTGCTCCCCAAGCTCTACTGAATACAGCTCACATTTTCCAGCCCCAAAGAACTGGAGCTTCAGAAGCACAGCCCCAGACTTACTTTGCCTGCTGAACTGGATGCATTTAAACATCTCCCAGGGCTGGAGAAAGTTGCCCAGAAGAGCCTCTGCCCGGTACCACCGAGACAGCAGCTCTTCAATGTCCCTTTGCATTTGCTGACACTCGCTTCTTCCTGACAGATCATTATTCCTATTCATTCACCCATCTCCATCCTTGCTCCCCACCCCCAACTCCATAATTCCAGGGAGGACTGAAAGAAAAGCTCTGTTTAAAGGGCTGGCTCCGTGCTGGATGCCTGCTCCCCTGTCAAAAGTGTGTCTCAGCCCCAGGAGGGATGGAGCACCTGAGACGGTCAGGGTCACTGCTAAATTCCAGAACCAAGCATGGACTTGGCTCCTGGGAGGCACTGGACACATTGCTAAATGCGCCGCACAGGCAGTGGTAATACGCATTATAATCACTACTGTTTACCAAGCACTTACAACGCACTGGATAGATAGTTTCTTTTCATTATTTTTCCTCTTTACAGACAGGAAATTGAGGACCACGGTTGCATGTTATCCCTTCCCGACATAGAGAATGGGGGAGACTGAGTGGGGGGTGGGGAGAGGACCAGCGCTGGGAAAACCCTATTCCAACGCCAGCAGCGGCAATCCCTCCCCGGGCATCTTCTACCTGCCAGGCTCTCCGCTCCACACATTCACATCACCCCTGTCTGTACACCACGCCCAGCAGAGTAGGTATGATTATACCCCTTTCACAAGTGAGAAAATCGAGACTCAGAGTTTAAGTAACTTGCTTCTATGCCAGGAGTCAAAGCCAGGAGTCAAACCCAGGTCAGGCCAAGTCCAAAGTCTGCGCGCTTAACCATTGATGCCGTAAGCCCCTGCCCTCCCTTCCCAAGGCCAGCAGGAGCTCGAAGGTCAAAGGAGCATCGCCCTGGTCAGTCTGTGCTGGCCATTCACTTAGGTCACTTTCGGGTCAAGGAATCCCTGATCAACCCCCAGCGTCCCCAAAGAGCGAACACAGCCTCCACCCTAAAGCCCTGTGGATCTGCTCTTCCCGCCTCCTTGACTCCCCTTCTAAGCCTTTGGGGGTGACTGTCCAGCCTCAGGAGAAGGAGCAAGTAGGGTGTTGTGAAGTGGGAGGAAGGAGATGATTCCTCTCTAGAGACCTGAGTCTTACCTGAGGGAGAAAACTAAAAAGTCTCTAACAAAAGGAAGACTGAGACACGATTGTCCTTGACAACACACTCAGAGAATGGATAGGTTGTTGCCAGGGCAACAGCAGAGGGGTGGGGGCATCACCCAGGCTGCACCACCTATGCTGAGAGTCTCTGTTTTATACTCTAACAGGGAAAGTCATGCACCTTGTGCACTTATCAAAATAGAAAGATGGTCCCGATATTTTAAGTGAATATTGTAGATTGAAAAAACATTATAGATGGTTTACTAGAAGGCATGGAGTGGGGCCTCCCTGCTGGCCTAGGGGTTAAGTCTCAGCGCTGTCACTGACCGCTAAGGCCTGAGTTCAATCCCCAGCCAGGATGCTAACCCAGCTATGGCACAGGAGACCTCTTCTGTCTCGTCTGCTGTTTTTCAGTAGATCTACTTGTTCTGCTCCCCACTCTGCCTCTGGTGAATCCTCTCACCCCTTGCACCTCTGGCCTATGCCCCAGCTCTTCTATGCTAAAATGAATAAAATCTTTAAAAAATAAATAATTGGAAAGGACACATGGGGTGGATTACTGGTTACCCTGCCAGGACCATTCCATCCCCTTCTTCCTGACTCATGGGCTCTGACGTTGCCCTATAGGATCAGTATGTTTAGCCCCACAGTTAATTAAGACTTGTTACTCATTCCCTCATCCGGCGGCAGGTCTAGAAATGATGACTACTTCTATAACCCAGATCTGACCACTGAGACATAAAGAAAATCTGCCCAGAGGCTTTCAGGGAGTAATTCTCCTCCCTGCCCCCTCATTAGTAGAGAAACTCCTTTGGCGATAATGCAGAGAAAGCTCTTTCCTGCTCTAGCTGTCTTCCCTTCCTGGTTTTGGACACTCTCTTGGTGAGGATGTGATTACTGGAATGGCAGCAGCCATCTTGGGACTCTGAGGACAGACCTTTCCTATATGTCAGGGGAGGCAACACAGAAAGATGGAACCAACTCAGAACCACCCTCCTTGGTAAATAAATACATGGCTTCATGGTTTAAGCTACAATTAGACATTGGGGTCCTTTTTGTTGTCACTTGCCATACTGATTGCCAGTAACTGAAAACCTTTCACTCTGGTTGACTTGGAAAAGGAAGGTTTGCCACAAGCATAGACAGAGAGCTCAAAGGTATACGATGCGGCTGGATCATGGGAATTATCTCTGAAACTCCCTCTCAGCTGGCCTCCGCCTCTCCCTCACTGCAGACCGCTCTGCTGTTTCCAAGCCTTTATCACAGTGTGGTGTTGCCTGTTCCAGATTCTCGCCTGTTCCACTGCAGGGATCAGTAAGGCTGTTGTTGGAAACTCCTCAGTCTCCAGTCCAAATTCCTACTCTAGACACCGGTGGACCCCGTGTGCATCTGGGCCTGGTGCCTGAGCCTGACTTAATCGACAACAGCTAGGGTCAGGTCTTGCTCCCCAGGCCTGGCTTCCGGGAGCCTGCCATGAGAAAATTAGATGAGAATGGGGCTGCTCAGCAGATAAGATGTCCACTGCAAATTCCACAGAAGGATGACACGCCAAAATTTAAGTGTTTACCTGTAAGCGGCTGGATTCTACCAGGTTCTTTATACATACCTGTGTTTTCTAATTTCCCTACGTTAAGCACGTCAAAGGAACTAGCAAGACCAGATGTGCCATTCACCAGTTGTGCGACTTCACCGTCTAGATCTCCTTTTCCTTGTCTCTGAAAACGAGCATTGGTCTCCTCCATCTCGCAAAGTTACAGACAGGATTTGAGGGGCTAAATCAGGCTGCCAGCTGGACATGCTATAACGTGGGAGGCATGTTTACAAGCATGGACTTGTGTTTCTATGCTGACATGTGCTCCTCTTGTCTCTGCTGCTGACTTGTGAGCCCCAGAGGGGCAATCTGTGTTACCCCCTTCACGCTTGAGCTTGGTTGGACAGTGTCTCCCCCAATGTGATGTCCACCCAGAACTTGGGAATATGACCTTATTTGGAAACAGAACCTTTGCAGATGTTACCAAGTTTAGATGAGGTCATCCTGGAAGGAGTGGGCCCCATCGCCGATGGCCGCTGCCCTTATAAGGAGAGGGAGCCTAAGAGACACCCACACAAGGAGAGACGGCCATGTGGAGACAAAGGCAGAGGTTGGAGCAATGCCAAGGAACCAAGCAACATCTGGGGCCAACGGGGGCTGGGAGAGGCAAGGAAGGATTCTGCCGAGAGCCTTCAGAGGGGACGTGACGCTGCCTCCAGCAGCTTCATTTTGGATTTCTAACCTCCAAAGCTATGAGAAAATAAATTTCTGTTATTTTAAGCCACCCTATGATGAAGTTACAAATAATTTATTTGGACAACCTTAGGAAACTGTTAAGAAACCCTAACATAATACCTTGCCGAGGGTAGTTCACAGTAAATGTTTGTTGAGTGAGTGAGTGAGTGAATAAATGAATGAGTGAAATGAGTTGGAAACTGCCCAACAGGGCTTAGCTAAGTATCTGTGGCAGCTTCTCTTGGCAACCACAGCTGATGTTCAATGGTCTTTCCTAACCCCGATCCACTCATTTACTCACTCACTCACTCACTCATTCATTCACTTTCCACTTCTTGGGCCACCTACGCACAGAGTGGCAGTCCCATTTTAACTAGAGCAAGGATTTGGGAACCGGTCTCTTTTTCCAACCCCCGCCTCCCCACACACCTGTGTTTTGATCGATGACTCCCCAGAAGCCACCCAACCGTGCTCACACAATAAAAGGAGAGAAGAAAATTTAATAAGATTCAAAATTGCCTTCCCTTGAATTCAAATTGCTTCATATATTATGTTCATGATAACTACCGTAGTCCCTATTTTTTTTCCCAAGTCCCCCCCCCCCGTCGTTTTCTAATACGAGACAAGTTCCTGTGTTAATGAATTCTAGATTTTCATTTAATAAATGTTGCGTGGGAAGCTTCATTATTTGCAACTTCATCAATCTAAAGCAGACACATAAATGCCCCCTTTCTAAGTACCTGGGATCAATAGAGCATGAGTCTCACGTACTCGCCCTACGCGCAGCCTCCAAGAAGAATTCAGTAATTGAAAAGACCTTATAAATCAATACAGCCAAATTGAAAACTCCAAGAGAACTCCACATCAGTCACTGAGGTGCTTGTTAAGACTTCTCTTTACTTTTAGAGGGAAAAAACCAACACTGGGAAAGGTTGAAGGGGAGGGAGCAAAAGAAAACAGATATTTCTATTTAATCCTAATCACTTGACAGCACTGGCAGTGCCTACTTAACATGTGAATTTAATTTAGTTTTGATTACTGTCCTGATTAAATTTATTATTTTTTTTTTACCTTTGCCTCTATTCAAACATAAGGTCTCTGCACACCAGACCACAAAGATGTGGCTTCTGAGTCTGCTCCTGGGAGGGACTGAGAGAAAGAGAATTCTGGTGGTCACTGAGGCTGCCATGTCATAGGTGCTGGAAAGGGGTGGTGGATTTCAGTTCATCCACTTTGAACCAAGTGACTGCTATCTTGGGCGCTTTAAAGAATGGGGATAAAGCAGAATCCCTTTCTCTTTGTTCCTCCATGTCCTTCTCTCACCTGACACATCCCCAGCGTGGCTAAAGGAGTTGAAGGAAACTGATGTTGAGTGATCATGACGCAGCGTAGGTAGTTTTCTATCCCTTCCCCCCAATTTGCTTCCTGATTGTGCTAAGAAAATCAGCTTTAGTGATTATAAGTTGCCCACTCTGCAGGAAGAGGGATCCTTTGTCAGTTGATGGAAGCGCCTGGATGGACGGCTGCTGCCGGACGCCTCTGTGCAAACCTAAATTGATCATCTGCGTCCCGGCTCTGCTCCCAAGCTCCCCGCTCAGTGTGCCCCATTCCTCTGACGAGGGCGTCTCCATTTATCCACAGAGTTTAACAGTTCCCTGCTTCCTTCTTCATCCACTCCACAGCCAAGTCCCCATCTCCACCCTCCTTCCAAAACACCCCTGGGTGCCACCCACCTCTCCACCTCCACTACCCCTCCCCCACGCTATCTCCTTCTGATACAACTACAGGGACGTCCTCACTGGCCTCCTACGTAGCTTTATCCTTGACCCCCATTTCTGTCCGAACTCCCAGAATCTTCCTAAACCAAATATCTGAATGTTTCAACTTCCTATTTCCAAATTCCTCAATGGGTTTCTATTGGTTTTGGGTTAAGGACAAATGCTTTACACTTTATAATATAAAAAAAGGTCTGCCTCTCCCCTGCCTGGTGCCCTTCCATACCCCTCTGCCCCCACATCCACCTGAACGGCAGCCTCATTAGATTTTTTCCTTCCCCTTTTTATTGAGGTGACATTGGTTTACAACACAGTATAGGTTTTAGGTGGAATTTCTCACCTCAGTGACTATATATATCACACCATCCGCACCCACAGCCACCAATCAGCCCCCTACACCTATCCCCAACCCTCTCTTTCCCCTCTGGTAACCACCCTTCTGTTGTCGAGTCCAAGGGGTAGTTTTTGTTTTGTTTATTTGTTGTTTTTTTCTTCCTTATATTCCACAAATAAGTGAAAATCATACGGTATATCTCTTTCTCCTTTTCACTTCATGCTTAGCAGCCAAAAAGCTTAAGACTCACAATGCCTCTTACCTAAGTACACAAGTAAATTTATTCCCAAATTGAAAAAAATGAATTATTGAAATCTTTTCCTTGTACGTTGTTACACAAAAAAGCTGTGTGAGAAGAGGGTATATACTCTTCAAAAAAGACTAGATCATTTGCACCAAAAAGATAAAAAAGTATCTTAACCCTGGAGAGTGGGATTATGAATCATTTTAGTAAGTTTTTTTGGTAGCTTCCACTTTCAAATTTTCCAACAATGGACACGTATTAATTTTAAAAGGTTTTTTTTTTTTTTTAAGTTTACCTACCAGGGTGTGACGGTGCTGGCTGGCTGGTGCCCTGGGCTGAACTACAAGGCTGAGATAAACATCCAACAAAAAAGTGTTGGCTTTAAAGGCTTGGATTTCTTCAGATGTGAGTGGGGTCAAAATAACTGAACTAGAAATTAAAAACCAGGGTTCAGATCCCACTTCTACCACTTCCCTCTCCTGAACCTCTTCTCTCTCCTGACTGTGATGGGGATAAAAGCCCCCCTCAAGGGTGGGCTATGTGAAATGAAGTGATATGGTGCATGGGCATCTTTCGTGACACGGGAGGGTCAGACGTCACCTCGCAGTGGGGGATAGTGTCTCTAAAGTTAAGAGAGAGCAGATGACAGGAGTTAAAGCTCACCCACCAACTAGCTACGGGGTCTCCAAAGCAAATCATCACTCAAAGCCTTGGTTTTTACATTTCCAAAGAAGGATAATAGAAGTACCAACTCCATAGGTTACTATGGGGTTAACATGGGACCACGCCCTTGAGGCCTTCAGTGCTGCCCCTGACACGAGTGCATTTTGTATTATAATAATTATTTATTCCATCTCCAGCCCTTTCCCACCCCCATTCCAGGCCAGCCACACTCATCCCTGATCTTGACACCTGTCTTTGGCTTCTGACTGCAAGCTGATTGACACAGCTCATCCCTGGGGTCCCAGGAAGCCTTTCCAGACCCTCAGCATTCTTACTCCAATCTCTCTGCCAAACCCACTGGCAGCCCACCCCCCCGGCAGAAACTTAAAGGTGAAGGCCAGTGAACACCCCTTCTTCTAAGCATGCTCTACGTCATCGACCTAATTTCCTTCACTGAAGCCTGAAAGGACCTCAGTGAGATTAGGTTGTGCCAGTTACACTCCCAGGGGACCCAGGCCTTGGCCATGGAGCTCGAAAGACATCTGTCAACCCAGAGACCCAGAGAAGAAAAGAATTGTGATGTTGAGAGTGGGAAGAACTGGGCTGGTGGGTGGAGTTGAGAAAAAGGAAGTTGTTTGAGAATTAAACAAATAAAGGAAATGGAAGTGAAAACCACAAGGATATCCTGCTTGCCAGTCAGACCAGTAAAAGCAGAACAATGGCAATTGCCCTTTGTTGACAGGGCAGAGGGTAGGTAGCAGGAACTCACCAGCAGGAAAGCCTGTACCGGCACCTTCTTGCCCAGGGCAGCAGCCACTCCATCAAAATGTAAAACTTGCATAACCTCCTACCCTCCCTACTCTCCCCCTCACCCTCAGATGCATCTTTTCTACAGAAACATCACAAATATGTATGGACAAGAATGTGCGGGAAACACACCCCACACACTAAGCTGGAAATAAATGTCCATCAGGGAAATAGATGATATCCCACTGGAATATTCCACTGAAATACTAAGTATTTCTTTTTAAAAAATCAAGTAGCTCTCCTTGTGTTCCCAAGACCTCTTTATTAGTGTCAAAAAGCAAGTCATAGATCTCTAAGTATTATACAAGTAGTATTAAAAATAAAAGAAATGCTACATCTAGGCACCTGCATAGTCAGGTAAATACATAGATACACCTGCCAGGGTGTGCTCCAAACTGTTAAAAACTGCATACCTGGGGTAAATAGGAGGAAAACAGAGGACTTTTAGGGCACTGAAAATATTCTCTATGGTATATAACGATGGATACAAGTCATTATACATTTGTCCAAACCCATAGAAGGTACAACAGCAAAAGAGAACCTGAAAATAAAGTAAGAATTATGGATGATAATGACTTGTCCATGTGCATTCACCGATTGCAACAATCTCCCACATGGTAGGGGGTTTAGTAGAGGGGAGGCTGTGCAGGTCACTGGGGGAGGGGTGTGTGTGGGAAATCTCTGCACCTCCTCTCAATTTTCCTGTGAACTTAAAACTGCTCTAAAAACCAAAATCTATCTTTAAAAAATTTATTACAAATAATAAAATCTATTTAAAAATTAAAATAACCTTTTTAAAAAGTGGCTATCTGGCTGGAAGGGGTCAGAGGACTTGTATTTTATATCCTATACAAAAACCGGAGAAAAGATCTAAGGGAAAAAATACAGAAATAGGGGATGATGATGCTTTGTCAGTTGAAAGAACCTTTCCCTCCCTGCTATTTTGAATAAGAATGTAGATTTAGGCCTTAATTTTAAGATTCAGAAGGCTTTGGACAATGCCTTGCTTTGTGTCCCCAGGTTTGCATCTGCTTGGCATCCAACCCAGGAAGGCCTCCCGCGGGCTGTGCTCCTCTCCACAGATGCCCTGAGCACATCAAGATCTCAGCAAAATTTGCATGTGACACAGTTATAGGCTTGCACGATTCCCCACTGGCATCTGTTTGCACTCCTTGATTTAAATTTCCAGATACATTTGCAATGGCTATTTTATGCCTTAAGATCTTCTTGGTTATACATGAGAGAAACTAAATCAGCAGAAGGTGGGACGGATCCTAAGCGTCCAGGAAATGCTTGTGTTTGCTGATTGGGCCGACGTAGGTCACATGCCCAACCATGATCCAACTGCGGAGGCCCAGGGAAATGAAACGTGCCAGCTGGCTGAAGTCCATCAAAATCCATCCCTGATGGTGTCTCTGTCCTGGGAGCACAGTGACATAGGGGGGAGGGTGAAATGGAAATCAGGTACTGCGGGAAAGCGGAGAAAGGGGATGAATGTGCAGGCCTGAGAAGGCTGGTTGGCCAAATCCAGTCCGGGGGCTCTTTTGTGAATAAAGTTTTATTGGAGCACCACCATGCTCATCCGCCTGCATACTGTCTCTGCTGCTTTGTGCTCCTGGGTAGAGTGATTGCCACAGAGACCACAGCGCCTGCAAAGTCTAAAATATTTACTACCACGTCCTTCCCTGAACATTTTGCACACCCCTGCATGGAGGCAAACATGCAATTTCCATTACAATTGTACTAAAAAAAATATTTTTACTTGCTCCCCAAGCCTTCTCTATCAAGACACCCTCGCAAACCAGCCGAGCAGGCATCCACAGACAGGAGAATCCTCCCAGGGGCATCAACTCCCACCCCACCACCAGCAACTAAACACAAAGTCTGTGAACTTGCGTCAGGTGGTGGGCTGGCCCCAGGAGCCCCGTCACGGCTGCCAGAGCATGCAGGCTCCCACTCCATTACCCGCCACAGAACTTGACCATTCAAAGATCAACGGCTTGAAGCCCAGATGATGCTGCCAGCCCGGGGGCTGCAGATCCCAATTTTTCTTCTGTGATAAATGCGGAGCAATCTCCAGGAGCTCTAGCCTGGAAGACAGTCCTAGTTAAATTACTTTATCACCCAGCTGAGAGATGGCCAGCTTGGAGAAACTGTACTCGGGCAGCATGCTAACTAGCAAGCACCGGCACGCAGGCTCTTCCCTCCTCCTTCCCAGCCAGAAGCAAGCACTCCACCCTGGAGTTGACTCAGGGAAGCTGTTCTTCTTGCCACATGCGTTGTAACTCACCCCAGCCCCGGGGTCTGCATGTACACACCCAGCCAGACCACTGCTGGGTAGCTTGTCAAGTACAGAGAACCTGGACTTCATGGTGACCTTGCAGATACTCCAAATGCTGACATATATGGCTTAAAAGAAAGTTTTAGAGTAGCAACTAGGTGCCCAGACATCAGAGAGAGGCAGAAGAGGATTCAAATCCCAGCTCCAGTTTATTGCTTATCACTGGCAAGTGTCTCAGCCTGAGATCCCTTAGAAACTTACTCTGTGACAAGGCTCATGTGCAAGTAGTTGATTTAGAAGGTGACCTCTGGAAGTACCAACAGGGCACTGGTGTGTTGCAGGGAAGCTTCCCAGATGGGCAATTGGAATTGAAGTTTGCTGGGACCCCTAGGAGCCACTGATGACACGGCATGGGTGGTAACTCATCCAAGGAACAAAAGCAGTGGGGTTTATTCACCAGCTCCTGTATGACGAGGTTGAGGGGCATGAACTCCCTGGCACTTCTGGCTGCTGTGCAAGGGGCCTCCTGTGGTGAGCAAGAGCCCTCAGGTCAAGAGCTGCAGATGGTCAGGGCTAGGAGTCCAGCCCATGGACCCTGAAATGGTAAGACCCAAGGGGGTACTTGTGGAGGAGCACTCACAATATATGCTATACACAACAAGCTACCTAACTGCTCTGAGACTCAGTTTCCTCATCTATAAATGTAACAATATCTAAATCATGGAGTTGCTTTGAGGGATAAAGATAATACCATGAATTAAAATATTCAGCTCGGTGCCTGGTGCTAGCAAACAGTGGCAGCTCTGTTGCACATAGCCAGCCTGCTCATGTTCTAATCAACTCTGAGCTCTCATCCTGCAGAGCGGGTGAGCAGTTCAGTCTCCATATTCTGGGGTGGCTTTCCATCTCTCTAAGCTTCACTTTGGACTCTGAGGGGCTTAATAGGAAGCACAGGAAATAACAGGCCTCTGATCTTCAGTCTCCCATGATCTCACTGGGGGAGATACCCCTGCACAGATTGTTTGGACACAGACAGAGAGCCCCTACACCCAGAATCCAGTTTCCTTCACTAAATCCCAGCCAGTCCACACCTCCTGGTCCCCTCCACCAGTGGGGGGGCAGCCATCTCCCCAGGATCCTGTGCAGTATCACATACCTACAGAGTTCCAAACTACCCACCCCCAGCTATCAAGGAGCCTCACTCTGCTCTCACTGCACCTGCTTTACACCAATCCTCAAAGGCAATATCTCAGAGGCACTGTTGAGGTTTGCAAGTTGAGGGACAAGCAGCAGGGAACAAGTTCCCTCCCTGAGATAATGGGGTGTGTTCCTGGGGCTGGGCTGTCAGCATCATCTGGCTGTGCGGTGCTGGCCTCTGGGTGGCGGGGACTGTGAAGAGCCATGGCGTCAGCGCCCTGATCCCCTCCAGCATCCCTGACAGCTCTCGGCCACATAGTCCCCTGCGTGATGTGAATGCACAAGCTTTGTATGTAAGCCATTGGGCGTGGGGTAGGTCTTGACTCTCCATGGGAGAGTTCTGCCTCTCCCAGTTTCTCTCTGTGTCTAACAAGACAGTAGAGGAAGAGAGAAACAAACACATACGAAGCACCGACAACAGCAGACACTGCATGTCGGCCTACCCAGCGCCCCTCACCTTCCCGCTTTGCTAACCGCATCCAGTCCGGAGACTTTACAAATAACTGCCATCTATTCTCATTCTTTTTGTGTAGCAAAACAAAACACAAATTAATATCTCAATGAATTATCCTGCCACGTAAAATTTTGCGCTAAATTAACTATCATCTCATACCAAATACTAACACAAGCCAGAAGCAAGAGCCAGTGATCTAGCAGGGAAAGGATGGAGGAAAGGTCCAAAACGATACATTCTATTCATCAGGGTTTGACTGGTTTTATCTGTGAAGGGAAACCAGTGAATTTCTGCAGAGGACAGTCTGGTATACAACCAGCGCTCAACACATGCTCAGCCCCGCAGAGCACATTTGCCATTCTAAAGACAGGACCCCGCTTTCAGAACCAGTTCATGCTATTCCTCTGGGTGTGGCCAGATACCTGACTTCTCAAAACAAAATAATTTCTTTGCCCCAGGGGATGGGAGACGAATTCAGGAAAATAAAATTTCCTTCACCCCCGCGGAAGGGATTAAATGCTTGAAAATTTAACACAGATAATTGGCAACTATTTGGGGCTCTGCACATTTCAAATTGGTTTCACCTCAGTTACTCTGTTACGTAAGACTTTTCAACTGTCAGACACCCAACTCCAAGCGATTAGACCCAAAGAGGAATTGACTGACTCGCGTAACTTGGAAGCTCAAGTGTGGTTTGATTTAGGTATTCTAAAGACAGCATCAAGACTTGTTTCTTTCCATTTTTTTTTTTTTTTAATCTCACTTGGCTTCACTCTTGGTGGGTGTTTCCCAAATGACTGACAGCAGCTCCTTGGCCACATTTCACCAGCGAGGACCCAGCATAAAAATGCCTGTGTGAGTCAGAATGAATGGCTGTGTGTCTAAGCAGGACATTCCAAGTCAGCTTGGCGGGGCCTGTCCATCCCCACTAGAATGGAGACCAACAGTGGAGACCAAACCTGCTTGGCCCTCCTGTCTCACTTGGAGCCCAACCCCCAACTCAGGTGAGCAAATGCTAGGGTGAGAACACACACCCCAGCTCTCAAGAGCAAACAAGCACACTCAGGCCTGGAGCGGCCTAATTCCACAATTGAAGTCAAATTTTTCTCCAACCCTGCAGGGGCATGTTCTGCTAACACACACAGTTTGCACTGGGTTCTCTTTAGAATACTTAACAGCTCTTGGAGCCTCCCTAAGAACCAAAGGCAGCTATTTTTCTTATTTTCTGCTCACCAAGTACTCACACCCAGAATCAAGGGATGATCTTTCCCAAAGGTGAACTCCAGTCTCCTTCTGGAAAGCAGAACACACATGAACTATATTAAATGAGAGCTTTCTGGGCCTCCCTGGTGGTGCAAAGGTTAAGTCTCAGCCATCACCACCTGAGTTTGATCCCTGGCCAGAGAGATGACCCACATATGGCGCAACAGACCTCTCCTGTCTCCCCCGCTGCTCCCCTCAGCAGTGTATATCAGTAGATCCACCAGTTCTACTCTCTACTCTGTCTCTGGTGAATCCTCTCACCCCCTCACCCCACACCTCTGGCCCACACCCCAGTTCTTGTATGCATAAATAAAATAAATCTTAAAAAAAAAGAATGAGTGCTTTCTAAGCCTTGAAAAAAATATCACAAGTTGACTCTGCTCCAGGAATCCTATTAAGTATATATTTACTATATATAACATAGTAATACATTTAAATGTTTCATTCCTTTGACAATATTTTCTGAGCTCCAACTACCTGCCTGACATTATTCCACGTGCTCAGGACACAGAGGTGGAAGAAACAAGTCAAGACCCCATGGAGACTGCCTTCTAGAGCACATCTGTATGAACAAGCCTAAAAAATATTTTTAAGTAATAACGGTTACCATGAGTTTTGTGATAATAGCAGGTTCTTTTAATGGTTTTGTTGCTTGATAGTTTTCCACTGCAAAAAAAATCATGGTTTACAAGAATATGTATAGTTGTGGGCGTGGGCTCACAATATATTGCTGTGGGAAAAGAACTGGCTACAGAAGAATATGCAAAGTATGCTATTTTTAGTAAACACACTGTGTGTGTGTGTGTGTGTGTGTGCGCGTGTGCCTGGTGGTAAGTTTTGACTTGAATTATAGAGGAATTTGTTATTTCATCTTCTTTATGCTTTTCTGTGTTTTCCAAGTGTCATGCACTGAGCACATGTCACTTTTACAAATAGGGAGAAAAATGCTATTTAACAACTGGAACTGCTACCTAGCTCTAAATTATTCTATCCCTTGGTCTATCAGAACACCTGCAATTTCTCCATTACAGTTGCTCATTTGATTAAACACTGTTCACGGAGGTCCCTGTTAAAATACTTGAGAAGAATAGCATGCTGGTCTCCTGGCACCTGTGAAATGGAGACATGAACAAGGGACCCTGAGAATGAATGGAGAGCAGGGATTCCCCTGGCTCCGTGGATAGGTGGAGAAGGTGATGGGGAAGTCTAGACCAGGGGAGATCTCAGTGGGACAGTGGGGGCTCTCTGCTCTGAACAAGGGGGGAGGTGACTCAAGAAATGGGGAGAAGGAAGAGCCCCATCCATGCCCCTCCACCTGCCCCCACCATCTCAACACCAAGAGTTATTCTGGAGATGAGGTCACAGCTAATGAACAGCGACATAAAGAAACATGATGCCCCGGTTTCTCTAAGCTGTCCCCTAGAATGTGAGCCCACCCTGGACCGCTGGAGCAAGGTCATGTTTAGCAAGTTGAGATGGGGGTCAGGCAGGTGGTAAGACTCAGTTTTATATTCAATTCAAGCCTCTGATGAGTTATTCCTTAATTACTGACTGCCATGAGGCGCCTGTTTCATTAAATATTTACAAAACTATCCAAGAAAGGAGATATTGAGCTAAAATTATATTATTCTTCTTTCCATCAGGCATTCAGTATCTGTTCCAAATAAACAGCAGGGACCAGGGTAGAGACAAAGTTCATTTGCGCTTTAACATATCTGAGAACATCTTGAACTTTTAAAAACATGCATGAGATTTTGAAACTATGAAGATAACACATGCTCACAGTAATGTGACAAAGGTTTAATGTGTAATGTGGAGTAACTCCCCTACTCCATTCTCCAAGCCCACCCTGAAGTCACTATTGTTAGCAGATAGAGTTCCTTCTATATGCCTTTTTTCCTTACAAAAAAAAAAATCAAACTGCACACAACGTTCTACAAGGCACCTTCAACACTTCATCATGTAGTAAGGACAATCTACAAGGATGGCACAGAGACATCTGTGGCATGTCCTTTTTCATAGCTACGTGGTATTCCCAGAGTGACTTGGGCAACTGGTATGTCTCTAGCCACTGGAGGGTGAGCTGAGACTCAGACCCAGGAAGGCTGAGTGCAATTAGTGCTTTCAACCACTGTATAAGGAATTTCTCCTGTCTGCATCAGTGACACTTTCAAGAAGCCTCCAATGTTCTTCACCTCCATTTTCTGGGGGTCCACAGGGGCTGTATCACAACTTCAGCAGCCTACACTGAGCTGGGGAGAGGGTCAGTCTTGCTCTGGTCAGAAGCTGCTTCCCCTTGCTCTGTAAGGAGCAGGGGACCAGGTCAAACCAACCGTGGTGATTCCCCTAAATTCCACTTTCTTTCTTAGGCAAGGAGAAAGCAATATTGATTCCGCAGGTTCCAGGGATGGTAAATTTGCCCCTGTCAGGCAGGCTCTGCTGGGCTGGGGAGAAAACAAACCATTCCAGCACCTAAATTTAATAAACCTGGGAGAGGTAGCAGCAAAGATTGCTGCCAGGAAGGGAGGGAGCAGGGGGCAGGGCTGAGAGAGATTTATGGGGTACCAGTGGGAGAGAAATGGGGATGGTTGAGCCCATTCTTCTGGCAACCCCAGATTTATATGCTGCAGGCCCAGTGTAGGGGCAGGAATGGTCACTGAGCAGGTTTTCTAGGATCCAGCAGACTGGGTAAAGGAGGAGTCAGAGTCCTCAGTGGTTTTTTGCAGGTTTTTTATTGGGGTTCACCAGGCATATGGCAGGCAGGGGTGCTGGGGGACTGGGAGGCTGGTAGGCCTCCCAGCCTCCAGCAAGTCTTCACTCTATCTGGGCTCTCCGGCGTTCTCTGCTTCTCTCTCAGCTTCTGCTGCTCTTCCGTTCGTTCTCGGCTTCTTGGCTTCTGCTGCTGCTTTCTCGGCTTCCCTTTCAGCTTCTGCTGGCATCCCCGTGACGCTGCCCTTAAAAGCCCAGTCTCAGCCCAGGTGAATCCCATCTACCTAGGCCCACACCCTACTCCAGGTGCCCGCCATCAGGCATGCGTTCAGGACCGCAAGGATCCATCATCTGTCCTGATGGTGGGAGGGCAGAAAAGCCTGACATTTTTCCTTACCCTACACCCAGTTCACAGTCCTCACAGGACCTGGAGACCTTTCGGCCTCTCCTCCTAGACTTGGGGAGATTAATCACCCACAGAGAGCAGGAGAGTGTAGGTGTGCCTGGGTGTGCTTGGATGTGTGTGTGGGAATCGTGGGTCTTTGTGGGTTGGCCTCTGTGTGTTTGTGTGGATTTGTATGGGCAAGTGTTTGCGTTTCACTCTTTTTTTTTTTAAATATTTATTTATTTATACAAGAACCGGGGTACAGGCCAGATGCGTGGGAGGGTGAGAGGATTCACCAGAGACAGAGCGGGGAACAGAACAGGCAGACTGACAAAATACACTGCTGAGGGGAGCAGCGGGTGCGACAGGAAAGGTCTGCCTTGCCATGTGGGACCCTCGCCAGCCGGCTGGGATGGAACCGGCCAATCCATGCACTGCAGAGGCTGCGGACAGCTTCACAGCCCTGCGCTCAACCGCCTGCGCCACCAGGAGAGGCCCTGTTTCACTCTTTGACTACAATTTTCAAATACATGATATCAGCATACCTTCCAAATAGCCTCTGGGACTTTGCAACAAGTTCCATATTCCCCTTCCTACCAAAGCATCTTAATTCCTCCTCTTCCCATCCTGAAAGTCAAGGCTGCTTCTCCCCTGCTGAGCACAGAGCACATCTTGGAGGGGGTCTTGGGTCATATTCAGGGGGAAGTGGTGGTCGGTGATCATGATATGCTAAGAAAATAAGAAGGCAGAGCCCCTAATTGGCGAATACCTTCCTTTCTTCTTGCAAACCAGTTCTTATTTAGAGCAAAGATTGTTAAATTCTGTGTCTGTACTTGTTAAGTTTGCAACATCTGCAGCCCTTCAGGTCCCCTGCCCCCACTTCATGACTGGCAGCTACACCATGACGCAGCAGTTTCACAAAAATCATAGCCTCCCAGGTCCTTGAATCCTTGAATGAAGGATCGCCGCCCTAGATGGGTGACTGACCCTCATCAGAATCCGTGTGGGAGAAATAAAGCTTTGTTGTGTTAAGCCACAGAGATTTCTAGGTTTGACTGTTATTGCTGCATTAGTGAGCTTATCCTGACTCACAACATCTACATCATTGTCTATAGCCCCAAGGATAAGTACAATAGATAGTACAATAGATGGGATAGATTGAACTTCACTGTTCCTAAGCAAATCCTAACCTCTTAGGATTGCATGACACTAATTCTTTCTCCAGATCACACCTCTGGAGTCTCTGCAAAGATAAAATCTCATCCATTGGCATCCAACCCCCTGCAGAATGGGGAGATAAATCTAAAAATGCCATCAGGTCCTCCCAGAATAGCAGAGCACGAAACCAAGTGATTTTGCTATGACTGTGAGGCCTCTATTATTTATCATCCACTTCGGGACTCACACAACTGCCCGTATCCCTTGGCTGGGCCAGTGTTCCAAAACGAACACAACCCAAACCTCTTCTCTCCAGATGCCTTCCTCTGATCCCAAATCCTCTTGATTAAGGAAACCACTTTGAAATTAACCACATCAGAGCCTCACAGGAGAGCCCTTTTCCTTCAAGAAAGGTGTGTGCCTCGAGGGGGTGATCCTGACTTCTGCCTAGCATGTCCCTCTGGAGTGTCAGTAACCTGAGTTCAAATCCCAGCTCTGGCATTTCCTAGCAGTGTGAACTCTGATAAGTTGCTTAGTATCTCTTGGCTTCTTATTCCTCTTGTGCAGATGTGAGTAACAATAGCACCTGCCTTGTAGGGTTGCCCTGAAGATATACAGACCATGAAATTAGTGTCACAAGATTATGTGAGTAAGAACAGCTCTGTGTAAACAGACTGGGGACCTGTATTTAAAAATGCTTTTCCTCCTGGCTCTAGCAAAGTGTCCACTCCTTTGCTATTTGAGTCACTAGTTTGTGTTACGCTACTACTTCCAGAAATAAACTTAACCTGAGACAATAATTCTTCAATTCATCATCACACTCTGGCTAAGATTGGCTTCTCAGGTATGCACTGTTATCAGAAATGAGAGGGGATGGTGCAGGGGACGAATAGATTTTTAAGAGGAAGAGAATAGTCCATGCTTGGTGTAGGGTAAATGAAGTTGATTAGGCTTTTTATACTTCTGGCCTCTGTGGTTATCACCTGAAGCCTTGATCTTGCTAACATAGAAGGTTCATGGGCTCAGGGCATGCATGCCTGATTGTGCATACCTGGAGCATGGGTGTGTGCACATGTGTAACTGTGCACACCTGAGCCTAGAGGTCACCTATATATGGCATTTTCACTCAGAGATGGCAGGACAGCTGTGGGAGGACAGCTGCAGGAAGACAAGTGGCTACAGAAGAGGCCAGAGAGAGTAAAAATTGTGGGGGGGGGGCTGGCTGGGAGTTTCCATTGCCTGCCTGCCTCCCAGGCCCTCCCCCCCACACCCAGTCCAAGCCTGCCTCCTTGTGTGCCAGCCTCCCTGACTGGTGTGCTGTGTGCCTGGTGCCCTGAGAGAGCATTAAAGCCTGAAAACTCCACTAAGAGCTCCAGGACTCTCCTTTATCTGTGCCCGATTCAATAGTGAACTTGCCCTGTGCATGCTGGCACTAGCCTTGGTCACTGGTGGAGAGGTCCTGGTGAAGTAATGAGAAATCCAAGCATTAAAGAGACAGCATGAAAATAGTGTGTAAGTCACCTCTCCACTTGAGGTCCCCTTTTCATCCTGAATAAAATTCATAGGATGAATTAAGGGTCTAAAGTGGATGCCACTAATTTCAAAGTGGGGAGGACTTGTGATGTGTTATCACTGATGTTGATATTACTGTTATTGTGAACCTTCTGCCCACGAAAGCCCTTCTAAAACCACCCTTCCTTGGTGCCCCCTTCTTCCTGGCACTCCACGCTATCTGGCTGGACAATTAAAAAAATGACAATTTTCAGGACCATCCTGGAATCATTATTTGTGCTCCAAGAGGGTGATTTTAATTCCCTGTAGGTGAAAGCCTGGATTTCATTTCCTCCTCTCTGCTGTCATGGAAACCAGAGCACCGGCAACTTGGCATGGAAACAAAAACACGGTTTTCTTTCACCAAGCAGAAGAAAGGCTGGGACAAGTTCAATGCAGGAGGAGGAGGAGACCTTACAGTCAATTTGATCTCCCTTTGTGAAGGAATAGCCATCCAGAAGATGCCAACGGGACAAATTTCTGCAGAGCCCTGGAATTGATTTCAGGACCATGGAAAGCTCCCTACAGCGTTAAAGGTTGAGTGGGAAGAAGGGAAAATCAAGTTGGTGGCTGCACCATATCCTTGACTTCTGTAGACAGTAGAGATTTAAAGGTGGAGACTACGATGTGTTTCAAAAGCACCGGAACCACAAAAAGGAAATTTTAATTACCATTTGTGTCACAGTTCCTCAAAGTGTGCTCCAAATTGTGTATCAAGGGATACCTCAGAATCACCTGTAGCATTCTGACATCTGAATAATTCACTGCAGAGTGGAAACTTATATTGTATATTTGAACACATGACCCCCAATAATTCTGATGCAATGAGGGTTGACACCAACTAATCTAGTACCACACCCATATTTTTCAGGTGGGAAAATGAGCTAGTTGAGGTGAAGTTACTTTCCCAATATAAGCAGCAAGATGGAACCAAAAATGAACCCATGTCTCCCAACTCCAAGATTTCTCTAAACTTTCCAACACTGCTTTGTGTCCTCCCTCAAGACTTTACCCATATTGGTAGCCCTGGAGAGCACAGGGGAAAATCATGTCTTATGTCATTATTCGGAGAGTTCTCAGAATAATAATCTCTTCTATGATGCTAATTCTCCCTGGGAAAGCAAATCATCTTAACACTACATTCATATCCCTGGAGCTTATCCCACACAAATACCCAATCCATGCTAGATAAATAACTAATCAATTCTTGTCTGATGAATGAACAAACCAGTGCTCTCAACATTGAAGGATAATTTCTCTTAATGGAGCTATAATAAAAACTTTGAGCAAGTACCATATGCCAATTACAGGGCTAAGAAATTGACATTCATTAGCTCAGTGAGTTTGCACAACAACCCAATGAGATAGAAGCTATTATTGTTACAGACATACCTCCAAGAAGAGGAAGTACCATTTCCTTTACCCCATTTATATGCAGCCACCTTGGGCTAAAGTCCCAGTATGCCATGAACAGGACTCACTGAGCTGGGGAGCTACTGAAACTTGGGGAGAGATGAGCAGCCCCTATATAACACAGGAGGTGGGTGGGCCATTATCTCTCTTGCCTCTGTGACCTGTCTTGCACCTTGGTACTGCTGAGGAGTCTTAGAGGAGACATGTGGAGGACAGACATGTAGAGACACATGGATGAGAGAGGCTGCTCTTAGCCCTTGGCAGAGCCAGCGGTAGCCATTGTCCTGACTTCATGGTGGATTATTTGGTACATTTTGAATTCTGAATCTCTCCTCCAGTCCTAGCTCTTTGGGACCTGCTTAACCTCTTCCTTACGGTTCCCTGCCAGAAGGTACCTTAGACTTGGGACAAGCCTTCAGGCCTCAGCAGCCCTTCTTGGGCTGACCCTGTCTGGCTGGGCATTCATCCAAGCCACATTCTCTAGACTCATTCAGAAAAAGGTACTTGTCCTTGCAAACAGCACCCATGCACAGGAAGAAGTTTGCACAAAATGACACTCAGGTCCCTGTAATGTTTTTGGTCACTAGACAGAACCTTTGCTTGGGGGTTACCAAAAAGAGGTTCAAATTATTCCCTCATTCATTTCTTCAATTTGTAAGCATTTCTTGGTCATCTAGTAAGTGGCAAGCCCTATTCTAGATACTAGGGTACAGTAGTGAACAAGATAGACAAAGTTCCGGCTCTAGTTGAGGGAAATAACCAATAAGCAATGAACTCTCACAGAGGTATTACAATATTAGGGAGTGATGAGTGCTAAGAAACACAGAGTGGGCCTCCCCTGGTGGCGCAGGCGGTTGAGCACAGTGCTGTGAAGCTGTCCGCAGTCTCTGCAGCACCAGTTTGATCCTGGCTGGCCAGCCGGCGAGGGTCCCACATGGCGCAGCAGACCTCTCCTGCGCGCCCGCTGCTCCCCTCAGCAGTGTATTTTGTCAGTCTGCCTGTTCTGTTCCCCGCTTTGTGTGTGGTGAATCCTCTCACCCTCCCACACATCTGGCCTGTACCCCGGTTCTTGTATAAATAAATAAATATTTTGAAAAAAAAAAAAAAGGAAAACAGGGTAGGGTAAAGGTAAAAATAGTGATAGGGACGGAAGGAAACAGCAAAAAGTCACTGACACACAGCTGCTGTGTCTACAAGAACCCACAACAACTGGTTGAAAAATAACATGTCAAGCAACCCACTGGTTGGCATCAAAAATACCAAACTGTCTGAGTGATTTTCTCCACTGGACTGATTTTCTAGTTTCTTTTTTAACAGAATTGCCCATGGATAGAGAGAAATAGAACCTGAAAGCTGGAGGCTATGACTGGTGCTCCAGTCCCTGGCCTGGCCCTGGGCCTTTCTTCTGGTTAGGATAGCACTGCTGTGAGCAGCAAGGATTGCCAGAAATGCTCTCTTGGGTCTCAGAAATAAGACCAAAGGCCTGTCCGCTGATCATTATGTTGGCTGGGGCTCCTTGAATACAGATAACAGAAGCCTTCTAAATCTAAAGTTAGGAATAAAAGGGACCTTTAGTATAATAATACAGCGTTGTTTTAAGGAACGCAGGGCAGAGGCATGCCAGGACTCAGGAGACACCTGAACAAGGGACCCCTGCTTCCTCTCTGCATCTGGCCCTCAGCCTATTTCTCTCCCTGCATAAGGGTCACCCAGTACATGTAAGAGAAGATAAGGCAGCTGCCTGTACTGCCTGAGTTTTAAGTGTTTGCTCAAAAGCACTGACACTGGATCTTTTTAGCCCCAACCCCAAATTCCGACTGGCCCATGTTGGGGTCAGAGCTCCCCATTTAGTCAATCAGCCCTGACCAGAGAGGGTGAAACTTCACTAAGTATATATGACTACCAGGTCCACACCCCAGGGACCCCGTGCATCAGAGGAGTCAGGAGCGGGTACAGTTTAGGTAATCAGTGTGAGCTATGGAGACTGTTTAAAACTTGCCATGACAGTGATGTATCCTGGGCCCTGAAAACAAAAAAAAGCGCATGCTCTAATAAATGCAACATCTGGCCAGGGAGAAACTTGGGGTCCATCCAACATGGAAGCTAGATCCAGCTTGTGAGAGAGTTAAGCCAAACCTGTGAACTTTAAAGAGCACCCAACTCCACTCAGCAGTCATTGAAATGGCCTCCATAAAGTTCTGAGGCAAAATTATAGATCATCACTTTAATTGAGTGAAATTGGCTATACATTAATATTCATGATTATTAGAGCAGCTAATTTTCCTCTTTATAGAAAGTGAGTGGGGGATCATTTCATCTGCTACTTACTTTTCCTCCTTTAGATTTCTGTGAAAGAATAAAAGACATGGCACTTGGAATCAGCTATCAATTTCTGAATGTTGGATAATTATTAAGGATTTTTAATTACTTTGACCTCTTAGAGGGGACTGGGAGGAAGCATCTTATGAATATAAAACACACACACACACACTCACACACACACACCCATGAGCCTGAAGAATGGGCTCCTTTGGCTAGAGAAAAGCAGATTATCCAAATAAGAAAAGGATCTCAACTATTCCACAGTCCCACCACTAGCAAGGATGATAATAACAATAACAGCAATAATAATAATTATTATTATAATAGTAGTAACTGCCATCAGAGCCCAAATGGGATGAGTGCAGACACCACATGAGGGTAGGGCCTCCCCTCGTGGTGCAGCAGTTGAGCGGGCTGTGAAGCTGCCTGCAGCCTCTGCAGTGCTGGTTCGATCCCCGGTCACCAGCGAGGGTCCCACAAGGCACGCAGACCTCTCCTGCCACGCCCGCTGCTCCCCTCAGCAGTGTATTTCGTCAGTCTGCCTGTTCTGTTCCCCGCTCTGGCTCTGGTGAATCCTCTCGCCCTCCCACGCTTCTGACTGTACCCAGTGCTTGTATAAATAAATAAAATAAATCTTTTTTAAAAAAAGAGAGAGAGAATCCGCATGAGGGTAGAGCTAAGAAGGGATGAAAGAGCACAGGCAGGGTGACAAGGGTGTCCTGCAAAGCAGGAATGGCAGCCGAAACAGGAGTGTCTCATTGATCAAACGAGTATATTGAGGATGATGACCTTTCTCACCATCAGAGAAGGGAATCCCAAAAAAGGAAAGGGAGAAAAGCAGAATGAAATCTGGGGTGATTAATGGGACTCAGAGGTCAGTGTGATGTTATGGTTTTAAATATGTAAGAAACATGGGGAAAATCTAGAAACAAACACAGATGTGAATATATGTCATAAACGCGCACATGTGTGCATGCACACACATACACACACAGCCTTGCTTTGTCCACTGAGGGGCCTTCAGATCTGTGAATCCCCAGCACTTAACACCAAGATATTTGTTTCTAGATTTTCTCCACTAGACTGTACTGTGCATGGGCTCCTCTGAGAAATGGTGGATTCCAGGGCTGCCTCAGGGAAAGTACAAGATGAGCCTGGAACATCTTGTCTCGGAAAGCAAAGAAGTGTTCTTAGTACAAAGGGGCTCATCTCCAGGGACAGAAAAGGCAGTTTGAAGAGGCTCTCACAGGTCAAAAAGGAGGCAACTGGGGCATCCAAATAAGTGATGATTGTGATGGGTTATAAGTACGGAGAATAGTTCATACTGATATAAGCAAATGAGTGAAGTAAATGTCTGATGATCCACAGCATCTTTACATAGTTTCAAAGACACTTCCCATAAGAATACTTACTAACAAGGTGTTCTAAGAAGAGGAAAAGAATAACTTCACAGTGGAGAAGCTTCCATAAAGTACCTTAGTCACAGGATCAACATGAACCTCACCAGTCATGGAACAAATGGGAATCGTGGGGCACCTGACAGGAAGGGCTGATGAGAAGGACTCAGCACCTCTCATGCCCTCTCCCCGAATCTGCTCACCAGGAAGCATCGGGCAGACCTGCTGATGGAAGCATCCAGCGCGCCTGAGTCCAGGCAGACTGAGCAATGTCCCAAACTGAGGCAGCCACAAGAGACAGGACAATGACACGCAGTGGAAGCTCCTGGACTGGGTCCCTCTACAACCAAGGCCAATGTTAAGACCAATGTTCCTCCTGAATGGGGTCTGAGGATTGGCTAGTAGGAGCGTATAAGCTACTGTCCCAATTCAAACAGCTGTATTGTGACTACCTGGGAGGCGTCCTTGTTTTAAGGAAATAGATTCTACTGTATTCGGGGAAGCTGGGGCATCAGGAATTTTCCCCGAAATGGCTCAGGGAACACACGACTTGGGTTGAACACTCAGTTTTTCTATAATCATAAAAACTGCCAACTGTGGTGTGGACTCCATGCTGTGCACTTTTCATAACTCCCTTCCCACCTTAAAAACAACCTTACAAGGTATTTCTACTTGATTCCCATTTTACAGAGCCGGAAAGCTGTGCTTCAAAGATGTCGAGGTGCACACAGGCCACTCACCACCTCTTATTTCAAGAGAAGTTATGGCAGCTCTGGGGACTGTGCCGGCACATACAGTGAGGAATAAAAGAAGCGTGACGTTTCCCGTCTAGGAGGGAAGATGGACAACAGCTGGGGAACAATCAAGGAAATAATCTCTGGATCACTAGGCAACAGACAAGAGGCTGTGAAAGGAGATAATGTGGGGGGAGTGGGGGAGGTGGCAGGTCACATGGGTCTTTACAGGTCCTGGGAGAATGCGGATCAATGGTAGAATTTCTGGTAAAATTTGTGAATCAAGGGAAATCAGGGCCATATTTACCCAGGAAGTTGACATGAGCTGATTCATATTTGAAAGGGATACCCTAACTGCACTGGGAGATTAGATGGGGTGAGAAAAGAAAATGTGGGGCCAAAGAGCTAGAAAGGGGCAGGACCAGTGTCCCCCATGGCACCTTGTGTCTGGCCTCACTCTTGCCACTTGTTGCAGGCATTCTGGGTGCCTGCCACCTCCCTCCCCACTCCCCATGTCTGGGCACCCCGGTCCAGCTCCCAGCTGCCATGCCAGCTCCTGCATCCCCTTCCTGGGCTTCTCTCTGGCCAAGGAGGGAGGACAGCACCCAGAATTCATGCTGTTTTTGCCACCCAGAGCACATCCCTCAATGGCTGACGTGTCAGAATTGGTGGGTAATTGCCACACCTCCCTGGCTCAAGAGATATTTCACAAGATGAGCCGCGCCCTAGTCGGCTTGGGCAGTCCGTGTAACACCGAAGTTAAGGATGGGGGCTCTGGGTTGACTGAGATCTGGGTGACAACCAGCAAGTGGAAGACAGGTAAGAGGCGCTTAGGAGCCTTAAGCTAGGGCCGGTGAAGATCCCCCTCTTTTCTTTTGTTTGAAGGTCTTCCACTTCAAGTCTCCCCAACAGCTGACACCAGCGCGGCCCTCCAGATCTTCCCGCCTTGAAGGAAGCATTCTGCATCTGTGCCATCCAATATGGTGGCCATGAGACACGGTGGCTGAAGGACTGAGTTCTTCATCTTCTTTCATTGAATTTGTGCGAGTGTAAATTGCCACATGTGCCTAGGAGATCCCGAACACTAGGGAGCAGAGGCCCACACCCTGCAACAAACACTAGAGCACCCCCCTGGAGTGGGCAGCCTCCCCAGCTCCTGAGCTCTCCAGAGAAAGGCAGGTGGTGAGAGCCACCAACCACACATCCACAGCTGACCTGACCTTGGCTGCAAGAGCCTTGACCTCTAGTGCCCCGGCCCCTCCAGGCCTTCTCTCTCTTTTGTCTCATCTGGACAGAGTTGCTCCTTGACAAAGACAAGGTCACTGGAATGAGAACGTCAGGAACTAAATGGCAGCTCTTCCTTATCTCCTGACACAATTCCCCTCTAATAAGATTTTCTCTGGCTAACACATTTTCAAGGCCACGGTTCTAAAAAAACCACCTCTGATTGAGCCATGACTTAGGTAAGGTCGGGGGAGGAGGGAGAGCATGAGGCCCAAAGCCAGAAGGATTTAGATCTATTTCCTCCTCCGTGGGGACAGTCAAATAATATAATCAAGCCAAAGACTCCTTCCCTGACACCCGCTGTGAGGCCAGCTGACGGCCACCTGCCATGTTCCGTGATAAGCGACAGAAAGCACCCGGGTCGTGGGTGGGAGAGGCGGGTCCATATCCCTCACTTCCCTGGAGTGAACTTTTTTTTGCCCTTTTTGTAAAGTGAAAACAGACCTGATTCTTGGGCGAAGATGAGCAGAATTTATTCTCTAAGAGCAGACCGTGTGAGGGACTCTCAGCGCAATGCATGGTCCGAATGCTGTCCAAGTGGCGAGTCACAGAGCAGCCCAGCACAAGTAATGCCCCAACCCCATTGCAAATACACCCTGTATCGTTACCACATTACATCTCACCCAAGTGCAAGTCATGGCCTCTTAGCACCAATTAGTACCTGACCCACCCCTTTCGCCCATCTCACTACCTCCCTTGTCTCTCATCTCGCTCAAGGAATGAGACCACCTGCTCTGAGGTCCCCTGTTTCCATTCCTGCCTCCATAACTTCCTCTCCCCATCCAGAGGAACAGGCAGGTGGGACAGGCCAGGTGATGCTACAGTAACAATCAAGCCCCAGTTCATTCCTGCTAATGGTTTATTCCTTGCTCCTGCTCCATCTAACTAGGACATGAGCTCCAAGTCCCCATTTTCAGGATTCAGCCTCTACCACGAAGTTGCCCCCAACAGAAGGTTTGACAACCAGCCAAAGGCTCCCTCGGACCCGCCGCCATACACCCCCAGCACGCAGCAGGTGGCCATGTCCACACCTGTGGGCCTGTCTCCTTCAGGACCAGCTATGACAGGCTCCGTCAGGAGCCTGCAGACCCTCTAAAGAGGACAAACCTCCACTCTGCCAACCACTTTTAAGCAGTTTATATCAGGATGGAAAAAACCACAGGGACACACTCACATCCCAAGTTGGTGCATCGTTGATGCCACCTTCACTCGGGCACCCACGCCAAGGGCAGGCCAGGAGTCCTAAGTGCTGATCACTTGGAGCTTTGACTTTGTAGTTGCTAGGAGTATGAAACAGCCTTGTTTGTTGGATCAGCCACCGATTTTTTTATTGTTGAAGGGAAGACAGCACACCAGGAGCAAAATCATCTGATAAACAAGAAGGAGAAATCCTTCCTGGCCTGGCCAGTATCTGTCTCACCTCCTTATGGGCAGTTTTCCTAGCCAGGAAGAGAGAGATTGAAAGGTTGTCATTTTTTTTTTTTTTTTTAGTAGACTGAGCAGAAGGCCCTGTGATTCCTGACTTCCTCTTTGATGGAGGGAAATCAGGGCAGAAGTCAGCCAAGGCCAGGATCAAAGTTCCCAGTGTGGGCCCTGATCCCAATTAACATCTGCATGGGACTTAACTGAGCCCTCAGCCTTCCCATCTATAATATCTGCAAAATTAATAATTTAAAAGTCACTTCCTCCAAGAAGTCTTTCTGGATTGCCAGATAATTTCATAATTTGTTATTACACCACAAACTTGGTAACTTCAAAAACAGAAATTCATTCCCATACAGTTCCAGAGGGCAGAAGTCCAAATCAAGGTGTCAAATCAAGGGCCCTGATCCACTGGTGGTTCCAGGAACTAATCCTCCCTTGCCCCAACCAGCTTCTGGGGGCTCCACATCCTCTGGCAGCACCCGCAGCACTCCCTCTGTCTCCACCCCACACGTCCTTCCCTCTCCTGTCTTGTGAGGACTCTCTTAATTGGATTCACAGCCCACCTGGATAATCTAGGATGATCCCATCTTAAGATCCTTAATCACATCAGCAAAGATCCTGTTTTTCCAAGCCAGGTCACATTCACAGATTTGCAGGGAATAACACATGCACATACCTTTTGGGGGAACCAGTGCTCAGCCAACCCATGGCACCTGGAAGCTTCCCCCCCACCTCCCTTAACCACAGGGGGCACTTTTGTGTGACCTGGGACATCACTGGTGGTACCCATCACCTTAGGAATGCAGATCTCCGGGTCTGCCTCATTCATACCACACCCAGCACACAGTAGGTGCCTGGACTATGTTGATGGGACATAACTAAGCCCTGAGCTTTTGGAGGGTCTCTTGTCAAGGATACAGGCTGGGAGCCATCAGCCAGGCCTCCAGCTGGTTCAATACTCAAGACTTTACTGCCTCGTAAATCCCATGGCTGGTGGCATGATTAGAACTGAGTGAAAATGCAAGACATTTAATTTTCCAGTGCTCAGCCTGCAGGGCCATAGAAACTCTGCCCCCCTCCCAAGCCAATCGCCATAAATGTTGGATGAAACATTATGTGATTTCCCATTTCCCAGAAATGTCCCTGAACCCAGGGAAGCAGCAACACTCGGCTCCCACTACATGTGGCTCATGTTGTAATTAATATCTGGCCACGCTCTTCCTAATGGTCTGGACTCTGTGCGGTTGCATCAACAACAGCGACATTCGCCCAGCCAGTCTGCCATGAGACGGGTCCAGAAAGTTAAGGATGGAGGAGATCTCAGGAGCAACATTCCCCCACATCACAGGGGAAAGGACCATGGCAGTGGATCTGCACAGCGCTTGGGGCTTACAATGGAGTATCCACTTTCTTGATCTTGCACCGGGTTGATGAGAAGAAGAAAGCAAGAATTGCTAACTGCATTTAATGGAAGAGGAAAGTGAAGTTCAGGAAGGGAACTTTCTAGCTCGAACAGCTCAGAAAATCCCCAGAACCTGACCCCCAGTCTCAGGACCTCTCACCAACTCTCACACCTTCGGTGGTGACGAAGGCAAGGACAGTAGGACGGCAGCCGTGCCCAGACTTCACAGCTGGAGGAAGGCAAGTCAAGTTCACAGAAGACCTTCTAGACCAAGAGCATTTGGCAGCCCGCACCCATCTGCCATGACCATGGCTTCTGCCAGGCTGTAAGAGAAGACAGTCCCTTTCATGTTGGCTGGAAGACGTCCTGGCCAGAGCAGAGTGGAGCATCTCACAGGCCCCAGGACCCCGCCATGCACAGTGTAGACCAGCACTTCTCAATGCATAGACCACTACCCCGTGACCTTGTTCACATGGAGGTTCTGATTCAGCAGGTCTGGGTTGGGGCCAGAATTCTGCAATTCTGTCCAGCTTCTGGTGATGCTGCTGAACTCTAGACTGCATCTGAGTGAGAAGTGAAGCCTGATCCACACAGAATACTGCAGGCCTGGTAGGGTCCCCGCTGGGTAAGGGGCCATCCAGAGATGCAGAGATCAGTGGAAGAGCAGCCACCTGTTCCCCGAGCTGTGAGTATGGCTCAGATGTCTCATACTCAGGGAATTTTGGCAAATGGCCCCACCTCCTGGGAGCCTCAGTGCTCTTTCTAAAAGGCAGGCTTGGGAGGAAGGGGGTTGAGCTGTATTATACCTGAACTTCCATCTGGACTCCAGAAATGAAAAATGCCAAGAAGACTCTGAGGTCTGTCTCTAAGCCCCCTGAGGGTAGGTGTCTGTTGTTCAGGTCTGCTCAGCACCCATTGCCCATTCTTCTGGCTTGACGGTCTCACATTTCTATGGGGAACTTCCACCTGTCTCTGTTGGTGGTGTCTGGATGAGGCCCCCAGCTCCAAAGTGAGCATATGACCCAGTCATGCACTCCATGGTGGGCATTTAAGCTAAGCCAAGGAAATCTGGGACTTTTGCTAAAATCTCTGAGGGAAAGGCTTTCCCTTTCTACCACAGTACTAACCTAGTGGGATAAAGGTCTGGCATTGCTGATGGTCATCTTCACCACTGTCAGCGGAGAGCCTGCCTAAGAACACAGGTCAGCCTGGAGGAAAGCAAGACCTTTCAATGGACACCTGGATCCAGCCATACCTGAAGTCAGGTCCCTAGAAGTTTCAATCTGTTCAGTCAGCAAATTGCCCTGTTTCAGCCAATTCGAACTGAGTTTCTAAGGCTGTCAATCAAAAGAATCTTGATTTACATACTAAGTTCTATCCCTAAGATGAAAACAGGGAATTGGAGGGAAAAGTGCCTCTCACACTCAGACATGTAAGCAAGAATATTACCGACTTCAATAGATTCCAGAATGTCAGAGCTGAAAGAGTCACCTCATTACAAAGAGGAAGAAACAGAATGGACTTAACTCTCTCAAGGCTACACAAACCAGTACTCATGCCTGCTTCAAAGTTACTTCCTTGACATTCAGTCAAGGGCATCCAGCCCCATAACATCACCTGAGGAGCACCAGATTAAACAGCAACCCCCAGACATGCACTACATGAAAATCACCTCCCACTTCCCAGCGCACTCCCGCAGTGCCACTGTTAGAGACCCAGTCCTCATTCTCCTCTATGTCCAAGATGCAACTAACAAATGCATACACCCAGGGACGGAATCACAGCTGGGCCTCTGGGAGAGTGAGACAGATAGAGAGCTAGAGGGATAGTTGTGAGTTATCATGGGGTAGCTTCACAGGTGGGGACACTGAGGCTTGGAAGGGAACCGTGACTGGCTTTCCCCTTTCACAGAGGAACTTGACCAGAGCAGGCTGAAGGCAGAGCTGACAGTTTGGGGAATGATGCCCCAGGGAAGAAGGAGGAGGGTAGACGCGGGCCAGATGGTGCCGGCTTCCCTGATTCACCTGCATTCAGCGTGAGGTCTGCAGTCTGAGCGGGCCCTGCTTCCTTCAAGAGTCTGGAGAACCCAGCCAGCTCTAGTCAATCTTTCTCTGTAGTGAGAAGGGAGGAGAACCTCATATTTTGCCCTTAAGAAATGGGTGTTGACGTCTCTTTACATTATTAGAGAAAATGCCCAGCCAAGAAATAAACCACCACTTTTATTTACAGTGTATTTCCCAGAACTCACAGACAAGCCGCGTTTTTCTGCATAGATCTCAGCCCAAAGCATCATTTATCACAATACATCAAACTTTACAGTACATAAACCTCTCCCCACCTTACAAAAACACCAGGAATTGCTCACTCTTTACGGAAATTACTTAAGACCATCCCCGTTGCACACAACACTTGGAAAGGATTTCCATTACTAGGAAAAGCTGTTTCTACCAGTGGCATCTTTGCAGCGGCTGAGGGAACAATTAAAATGGGAAAGAGAGAAGTTGGAGCGAAGCACTTGGTGGGAAAGAAATCCATCCCGGATCAACCTAGAGCAACGTGTCCATTTATTATGGGTACCATTGAGATGACATGGGTTACAGCACATGTGACTCAGGCAGAGGGTCCCACCTCTGTAGCTGCCTGGCCCCACACCAGACCCCCCGGGGCCCGGCATCCTCCACCATTGCCCCCGGGGCCCTCCCCCCTCTTCATTCTCCCTCTCCATGCTTGGCCACCTTAATTCAACAGACAGATTTCTAGTGTTTCTTATTGGACTGGCTTAAGCTGACCCTTTGTTTTTTTTCTTTCTCTTCCACCCATTCATGAAACCATGCAGTAGTTATCTTTCTCCTTCCGACTAATTTTACTTAGCATGATCGCCTGGGTGTTGTCACAAATAGCAAGAGTTCAGCATTTTTGATTGCTGAGTAGTATTCCACTGTGGATACATACCACATCTTGGTCCATTCATCTGTCCCTGGGCACATAGGTTGCTCCCATATCTCAGTTATTGTAATTAGTGCTAACCACGAAGTAAATCACATCCTTCCTTTTTGAGGTTCACTCTTTCAAGACAGGTGAGAGAATTGAGCGATATTTACAAATAGCCTAAAGGCAAGAATTGTGCCTATTTATTTATTTCCCCCACCACCCTCCCTCATATCCCCTGTCCCATCCTCCTTTCCCCCTCTCTGTTCATCTGGGGGCCCTCACAGTGTTTAAGGTCAAGTAGTTTTTGTAATGTCTGGTATCCTCTATGCAAATGTCCAGTATTTGTCTCTGTTGTTCTGACTGACTTTACCACACATAATTCCCTGGCACGCCCTCCATGTTGCTATAAGAGGCTGCGTTTCATCTTTCCTTATGGGTGACAAGAGCCACATCTAGTTTGTTCACCCCTGTATCCAGGCACATAGTAGATAAATAAATGTTCCTGTTATCTGCTGCCATGATATGGCCCAGATGACTTAGCACAACCACCGTTTCTATCAGTGCTCACAAGTCTGCAGGTTCCTCGGGTCTGGGCCGGGTTCACCCATGACTGCAGTCGAGACATTTTTGGGCCAGCCTGGAACATTCTGATAGTTAAAGCAGGCGTCCAAGACACATGGACACACTTTGTGTCCAAGACACACTTTGTCCAGCTCCGCTCACCTTATGTTTGCTAGTATCATAAAGTCTTATTAGCCAAAGAAAGTCACATGGTCACATGGGGACGGATGCCATTCACAGGACCTCAGGCAAGCCACCTGCCACGAAAAAACTCCCGATTCCCACCAGCCCCCACCTGCCCTACCTTCATCCCAAACCTGGCCCACATTCAATGATCTAAAGCTCATGGGAAAAGAGCAGAGAGCAAGATTCTACTGACCCAGTATCCACATAGAAAAATAAGGTCCAAAGTCAGGTTCTCCCTTCACAGTCCCATTTATTTAACCGGATCCTAGTATCCACAGGGATCAGGAAGAAAGGTAATCATTACTGAACCAGACCAGGCTGGGAGCTGAGTGAACCGGCAACCACTAACTAGCCTGTCTCCCCGGGTGGCTGCCTTGCCACCCAAACCCACGAAGGCCTCACAAGAATGCAGGCCCAGGGCTGCCAACTCATCTAATTATGACAAAAAGCTGGAAATAGGCGTTGTTAAGTAAAAGTCCTATTTTCAAATTAGCCACTATTTAAATAGACCATGTTAAGCATATACAGGCCCCCAAAGTATAGCCTGAAGCAGGCCCCATGGCCAGGCCTGGATGTCCTAGCTCTGATTTCACATGCGGCATTTTGGGGGTCTCGGGCCAAACTTCAGCTTACAGATATTGTTTCACCATGGGTCAGAGGTCAGATATTTTTCAAAAAATGAAGGCTGGAGCAGTGACAGTCTTGTTTACTGCTGCTTGCCAGCTCAGAAAGGTCCTGGAACATAATATTGGCTAGAAGGAAGGAAAAGAAGGAAGGAGGAAAAGCTGAGGGGAAAGGGGGGGTGGAGAGGAGAAATTAACATTCATGGAGTATCTGCTGTGGATTATGCTGGCATTTTACACATGTTACAGACCAGATCGTGTTCTCCCCCGCCCCAAATTCATGTATTGAAACGGTAACCCCCAGGTGACTATATTTGGATACAGGGCCTTTAAGGTCCCGAAGGTTAAATGAGGCCATAAGGGCGGGGCCCTGATCAGACAGGACTGGTGTCCTTATAAGAAGAGATGCCAATTCTTGCTGTCCCCTCCCTCCCTCCCTCCCGCCCTCCTCTCTCTCCAACCCCCACCCTGCCTGTGTCCAGAGGAAAGTCAGCCAAGCTAACTAATACTATACATATGTTGAAGACTCAGCTAGAAGGCACCATCTGCAAACCAAGGCGAGAGGCCTCACCAGAAATCATCCCTGTCAGCACCTTGATCTTGGACTTTCCAGCCTCCAGAACAGTGACAAAGGAAATTTCTGTTGTCCGAGCCACCAATCTGATATTTTGGTAGAGCAACCCAGCTGACTAATCCAACACAGCCCCATCAAGTTTAAAATCTAGAACACAGACAGGAAATAAATAAATCACAACCCACATCTATGTGGTATTTTACAATTTACAAGCCCTGGAAGGGAAAGGCAAATAATTGCCTCCATTTTTTCAGAGAAAACCAGGGCTCAGAGAGGTTGAGAGACTTGCCCGGGGTCACACGGTGAGCAGAGACACCAAGTCAGTCCCAGATTCTGAGACCCCTTTCCAACATATCCCAGCATCTCCCACCTTGAATCACATCTGCACTGGATGACGCTGGTGCTCCACCCAGGTCGTATGGCCATAACCACCATCTCCCCGCCTTCCCTCCCACGACCAGAAGCTTTCAGTGATCTTTTGAGCACCAGTCTTGGCTGCTGGGGTGGGGGGGGGTCTCTGCTGGCGTTGCAGAAAGGCTGACGTGGCTGAGCTTCTCTACTCTGCCCCTACCACAGGCCCAGCTCCCCTTCCTGGGCATCGCAAACGCTGGGAGGTGACTGACATCCAGGCTCCACCTCGGGGTCGGGCTGAGGTGACCCTTCCTGGGACTTGGCCGAAGCTGTCCTTGTTTGGCTTCCTCCATTCCCTGGCCTGCCTCTCCCACTCCCTCTCTCCTCTCCCCTGGGACACACAAGTCCTGCCTCAGGATCTGGGAAACCCAGCCCAAGAAAGTGCCCTTGAGGACACACGCACACAGCCAGGCCCTTGGCGCACCGGGTCCTGGTGCAGCAGGAGGCAGGAGAGTCCACAGAGCCACACCTCTGGGGAGACCCCTTGGGAAGCAGCCCTGTGGCTTGGGGGTAAATGGGAGGGAGAAGGGGGCTGGACACTCCACAACAACAAGGAGGAACAGAAGAGAATCGGGCTCTTTGGCCCTCTTTGACCTTTATTATTTTATTGTTACACAATTTGCAGATGTTCCATATATAAAAACATGCTTTTTTAATTTATTTATTTTTAATTGAGCTAATATTTGGATACCCCCGTCAAACAAATGTTTCCAATGCAGATTTTTTTAAAAAGATCATCCAAAGATAGAATAAGCAGTAAGCGCATTGGGGTGTCTCCAGCCAGACTGTGTGTGTGCATCACAAACCCAGGGCCATCCCACGGAGTAATGGGGTACAGGAGAGGTGTTAGGAGAGGGGGCTCTGGATGCAGATCTTGACTCTACACTTAGTGGCTGTGTGACCTGAGGCAAATAACTTCACCTCTCTGAGATTCAGTCTCCTCATCTGCATGACAGGAGGATAATAACGTCTGCCTTAGCGGGTGGTGTCAGGGATGAATGAGCTAATGCATATAACGCACAGTCCCCTGCGGGCACAGTAACAGTATGTGCTCAGTAACAGTATGTGCTATCATCATCATCATCATCATCACCGCCTCGGCAGAGCTGTTGTAACTAGAAGCCATAAACCAGCAGCTACTGGCAGGATACAGCCTGCAGATGTGTTTTGTTTAGTCCAAATAATGTTTCCTAAATCTACCCAGTTGCCAACACTTTGAATTCCAGAGACTTCATGTCAAAAAGGCAGATTTCTGGCTTCTTGAGAAGTAAGAAGATTGGGCAACCCCTGGCCTGACAGTCACAGGCTAAAATCAGCTGGGGGCTGGGGGTCATGGCGCCCCAACAGGGAGGCACATAGGCCCCCTGTTTGCCTCGAAGAACGCTGTTCCCTCACAGACAGGCGAGTCCGCGGGCAATCTTGGGCGGAAGCCCTGTGCTTCTCAACCCACAGTGACCACGTCCAGCGAGTAACATGCACACAGCATTTCATAACTCCTGGACACTCTGGCCAGGGGCTCCAGCATCCCTTATTTCACAGGAGTCTTGCCATTGAACGTCAGGGTTATTTCACACACATAAACAACACTTTGATGACCATCCTGAGGTCTAAAACTTCCGGCATGCAGAAGGGGAGGCAAGAACCACTGCAGACACCGGGAGTTAGAAAGATTTAAGATCAGAAAAGACCACATAGTGGTGGTAACAACAGAAGGAACAGTGGTGATAAGGGGGCTGGGGGGGAGGGAGGGGTACAGAAATCCTCAAGCAGTTGGGGCTTCTGAGAGCCATTTCGTTGTTTGTTCATTTCAGGAGTGTTTAAAGAATCAAAACATTGATCACTAGGAGCTGGGTGGAAGGCACTGGGGCCAGATTCAGGGTCCTTGCTTCCAAATACAGGCAGAAGGTTCTAGCACCCAAGTTCTATGTAGAACTCATCAAATGGCCCAAGATAAATAGATGAATAAATCTCTTGATTTCACAGAACCTCTATTTCTCTTTCAATTAATTGAGGCAGAGACCCAAGTCTTCTACCCAAATGGCAACAGCCCTTTGCACTGTTGTGAGAGCTGAATAAAATATTATCTAAAATAAATTCTAGTTGAAATGCTTTAATAAAAAAAAAAAGCAAAGCTACATATATCCTACAAGAAAGGGCTGAAGAATAATTTTATAATTATAGAGTGGAGAAAGATTTTTTTAAGCATGATATAAAGTCCAGATGTGGAGAGAAAAACCCCGACATATTTCACCACATAAAACTTTATAAACTCCTAGCTGACAAAAATACATAAACAAACGAAACATCATGTAAAATAACAAACTGGGAAAAATATCTGCCACATACATGACATATGGATTAAAAAAACTAAGAGTGGGCCTCCCCGGTGGCGCAGTGGTTGAGCGCTGGGTTGCGAAGCTGCCCGCAGCCTCTGCAGCGCCGGTTCGATCCCCGGCTGCTCCCCGGCCACCGGAGGAGGGTCCCACATGGCGCGCAGACCTCTCCTGCCGCCCGCTGCTCCCCTCAGCAGTGTACTTCGGTCCTTCTGCCTGCTCTGCTCCCCGCTCTGGCTCTGGTGAATTCTCTCACCCTCCCGCGCTTCTGACTGTACCCAGTGCATGTATAAACAAACAAACAAAAAAAACCCAAACAAATAAATAAATTTTAAAAAAAAGCAAAACAAAACTAAGAGTTCCCACAGTCCAAAAGAAAACCTTAACCCTCCACCCGCAAATCGAGGCATGGACATCCACAGGCAATTTCAGAAGTAGATAGATGACCTTTAACGAATAATCAAAGATCTAAAAATTGCAACTACTAGAGTATTATTTTTCCCTCCTTCACTTGTCAGACATTTTAAAGGTTAATATTCAGCATCAGGGAAGCTACAGAGTGCAAAGGGCTGCAACCAAGGTGGGCAACTTAGCAACAGTCTCAAATTGGCCGAGGAGCAAGCCCTTCAGCCCAGCCACTATTCTTCAGAGAATTTATCCCCAGAACTATTTTCACAACCTAAAAAGTTTTAGGTCTGAGGAGATTCATTGCAGCATTTCATTATCGATGTGATGATTCATTTTATGTGTCAAATTGACTAACCACAGGATGCCCAGATTAAACATCATTTCTAGGTGTGTGTGTGTGGGAGGGTATTTCCAGGAGAGATTGCTATTTGAACATTTGAGGAGGGACTCATGAAAATCGGTTGCCCTCCCTGGTGCATCATCCAAACTGTTGAGGGTCTGAATAGAACAAAAGATAGAGAAAGGGGCAATTTGCCCCTTTCTGGAGTGGAAGAGCTCATCTCCTCTTCTCTCTGAACTGGGAGTTTATACCATTGGCTTCCCTGGTTCTGAGAACTTTGGACTCAGACTGAATTACACCAGCAGCTTTTCTGGGATTGTGTGGTTTCTCTGCCCCCATAATTGTGTAAGCCAGCTCTTCATGATGATGAGAGACAGACAGACAGGCAGGTAGAGAGGTAGATGATAAGAGTGATATAGGGATGGAGGTGGAAATTGCAAGCAATTTCAGTGTTTTTCCTCTGGGTACTTCATTCAGGGCCATGCACTCAGGGAGGAGAGCGAGGGAGTGGGGAGCAAATGGGAATGGTGGGGAGCCCACACCAGGATGCATTATCAAATTGGCCACAGCCAGCGTGAGCAGGGGCTTGCTCCTGCAGGATCCTCAACACAGCCCTAGGAACCATGTCTCAGAACTGTCCTAGGGGGAGAAGGGAGGACTCACTGACCCATCAGCTCCTACTCCCTCCTGAGAGCCCCACACCGCAGCATCAGAGAAGCCCTGAGCAGAGCTGGCCGAAGCTGCACAGAACTGGCTAGGACCACTGTGGTGAGAATATGTTCTCCATGGCCCCGTCATAGGCAGGATGGACCTGCCCTCCATGTTGACCTGCTCTTAGGCAGGGATGGCTGTGCAGTTTGTGGCTGGTCTTACCTCCATCTGATGGCTTGTCAACGAAGACGGTCCTAACCATGGGCAAGACCCTGCCATGGGGCGGGCTGCGGATCCTGCTGGTGGCTTCTCCCTCTCCCTCCTGCCCTGAGGCCCAGGTGCCACGCTGGGTTAATGGGCTGTGATTACATCTCTGCAACAGTGTCATTCAATTTCTTCTCTCCGAAGTGGCTTATCTTGTGTTCCACCAATTTTCTCTCATTTCCCAGACTACACAACACCATATGTTTTTAGGTTTCTCCTTTCTGCTCACCCAACAAGCATAAAATCCCTCTGCAAAAGGCCTCCCCAAGGTCTTCATGTTTGCTGATACCCTGGGAGGAGCTGGAGTGGACAACTGTGGCCCGGTCTTCCCAGAACACTCTTCCTGGGGCACCACCCTCCATTTTATGAGCTTCCAGTAGCTTCCACAACTTCCACAGCAACAGGTATGGTCTGAGACCAGGATGGTTCAGAGAGAAGCCTGGAGCTCAAGCTGGACAGATCTGAATTTTCCCCTGGGGACTTCTCATAGACCCACATTGTCTCTGGGGTCACAATGCTGAAGGGGTGAAAATACGGGTTTGCCAGTCACATGGTCCTGCTGCTCAAAATGAACCTGGATATGTAAAATGACACATGAAGAGAAACAGTCAAAAAGGGAAAGAGAGCGTCCCAGGAGCGCTGCTCGATCCCTGGCTTCAGCTATCCCTGTCCACATACCACTCCTGCCTTTCCCAGATACACACGCCAACCAAGCCCCCTTAGAGCACTAGCAAGTGTAGCCAAGTCATGTCACTTGCAACAAAAGGAGTTCTGGATTAAGCAGAAATAGCTTGGGGGTGTTGGACAATGAAAAGGAGGTGGACAAGATCTCAGGACCTCTTTACAATCTAATTCATATCTTTTGCTGATCTTCACAGACACACAGGGAGTTGGGCCTGAGTCCCTTCCCCTCACTCAGCTCAGCCCTCTGATTCAGTCTTGAGAGGAAACCCCCTTTTTTGTTTCATCTGTGAAAGTGAGATTACTGATCTCACTTCACTTGCAGCCCCACTATCACTCTTTTATACTCCCTTGTCATAGGGACAAATAACTAAGAATACAGTGGGACATTCCCTAAAGACTCAGGGAAAGTGACAGATAGCTCAGATGAAACTCCGTCTTCACACCATAAAGCCACTGGAGGGGCCTCCTGACAGCGTATCTGCTGACTTTAGGTACTATACTGGCTTGAGGATGGATTAAATCAAATTTCAACAACAATAGTGATAATGACAGACACTAACCTTTACGGAGCACTCACTATGTTATCAAGGACCACATGGTGTCTGACAGGTGCTACCACATTTGCAGCAAGGACCATTATTACTCCAGCAGTAGCATTCTGTGGGGCTGTGCCCCCTCTTTGGAAATAACCTCAGTCCTTATGGCCACAAGAGGAGCAACCCATTTACATGAGATCCTGCCCTCAGTCACAGCTGATTGGCCTAGGGGATGATCACCTGACCCGGCATAGGCCAATAATATCCTTCCCTGTGAATTTTGAAGGTAGAACCAACTCAAACAAGACTCTTTCGGGGTGGCTGGTGTGATTCTCATGTAAGCCCTGAAGAAACACAAAAGCCATGTTTTCCATGGTGTGGTCTGCAGAGCAGAGGACACTTAGAGACAGAAAAAAGAGATCCAAGTCACTGCCCAGAGAGAAGCAGGCAGTGAGGAAGAAGCAGCAGAGAGGAAGCCCTATTGGGTTCACCTGGACTCTGGCTGGTGGAATCCGCTGAGTTCCTGACCTTCCCCTGACTTGATTTCCACCCCGTCTTAATAAATTTCCTCTGTTACAGTTGCTTTTTTGTCACTCGAATTTTAAAAGTCCTAATGAATACAGTTCCCATTAGCCAAGAGAAACCGAAGCTCATAGTAGTTATGATTGTGGGAATGAATCCCACACATTCATTCAGAAGTGATGCTCTCAGCCCCAGAATCTTCCCTGAACATCATAAACATAAGAATTCTAGTCTTCCGAGAGAGCTGCTCACCATCCAAGAGGATGTTTAGAGATAGCCCAATGAGTAAGAACTCATCCCCCGTGGAGAGATTTTCATCAGAGAAGATGCTTTGGGGCCCTCTAGTGTCTCGCTGATTCGTTAGTGAACAGGGCCAGCTTCTAAGAGAACCCTCAGTAGATTTAACATGAAAACTGTCCCTTCCAGTGGTCATTTAAGGCAACAAAGCTTGATTCCTCCCTCTACTTCCCCATCCCACCCAAGTCCTGTTGGTTCTAGCTCCAAAGTGGACCACACCTATCCACATTCCTCTCCGGACATGATGCAGGCTACCTCCCCTCTGATCCTGCAGAAGCTTCTGCACTGGTCATTTGCCTGTTTGCATTCGACTGGGGATAGTTAAAGCCAAATGGGTTAGAGGCAGAGGGGCAGAAGCATTTATCCCCTTCCCACGCTCCTCCCCAACTGGTGAGGAACTTAAGGATCATACATTTCCAGAAAAATAGATTCTGCCAGGCCATGGCAGTTCAGCCATAGACACAGGTGCTGGATGTTGGGGGAGATGCACCCTGAGAGGCAGTGTGATCAGGAACAGGAAAGGGACCCAAGGACATAAGCAGGGAGCTGACTGTGATCCCTACAGAGGCTTTCAGAAATGTGCAGGGGGTGTTTTGTGGCTGGCAGTGATTGGGGGTTGTAGGGTAAGGTAAAAAGTATCAGGCTTTTCTGCCCTCCCACCATTAGGATAGATGATGAAACCCTGCGGTTCCGAACGCATGCCTGATGGCGGGCACCTGGAGTAGGGTGTGGGCCTATGTAGACGGGATTCACCTGGGCTAAGACTGGGCTTTTAAGGGCAGCGTCATGGGGATGCCTGCAGAAGCCAAGAGAAGAGAAGCAGGAGAAGCAGAGAAGCAGAGCAGCAGAGATCACCAGAGAGCTCAGAGTGAAGACTTGCTGGGGGCTGGGAGACCTGCCAGCCTCCTGGCCCCCCCGGCACCCCTACCTGCCATGTACCTGGTAAATCCCAACAAAAGCCTACAAAAGCCACTGAGGGCTCCTTTACCCCGTCTGCTGGATCAGAAAACCTGCTCCGTGGCCATTCCTGCCCCTACAGGGTGATGTTGGCATATGGTCCTCGGGGACCAGGAATGCTAAATGCTGTGCAATACCTCTCCCAGTCCCACACAACTGAAAGTTGTCCCATCCCAAATGTCAAAAGCACCCCCAAGATGAACACTATCTACTTCTAATGCCTCATTAGACAGATGAGATAATTGAGGCCCAGAGAAGGAAAGCGACTTGTCTAAGGCCACACAGCAAAAGTTTCGAGGCTACAATGCTGATGTCTTTACACCAGCCCCTGAGTATCCTCCCAACACCTGAAGGAGAACACCCTAAGCTCCAAGTGCAAAATCGCTTCTGGAATTCTAGAGGAAGGAGCCAATCCCATGTGCTCCTGGGGTGACAGGGTGGAGAACTCAAACTTGAAAACACCAGAGGTGAGTGCTGAAAGCAGATGAGCAAACAAAGATAAGAGAGACAGAGTTTCCTCCAGACAAATTCGCACCCTGCTCAGTTTAGACATTAAAATGAACTAACTTAATTTCATGCCATATGCAAATCCTTACCAGCTGTCAGCTCTGTAATCACAGGAGACTTAATGTAATAACTAAACAAGAACAAAAATGCAGCAAATACAGGCTCTGGGCAAGTCCATTGACAGCAGGTTTTGTGTTCCTGGGAACTCGGCAAGTGCAGAGCATTTACAGCGGACATCTGGAAGCCACGATGTGCCCAAGCTCCTGCCATCTCTTTCACAAAAATGCCGGCAGCAATAATAAATAATGGCTAAAGACTGATCCGAGCCCCCGTGGACTAAGAATCTCTCTCTCTCTAGACCCCACAGCTTCCCTCCAGTTGCTAAGGTTCAGCTCAGTCCAGCCAATTGGATAGAGAGCTCAGGAGAAGCCAAAAGATGTCCCAGACTCACTGCATTTGGGTCTCACCCCTACTTGGAACCAAAGGCTGGGAGGACAGCTGCTGAGAAACACGGAGGAGCAGCCGTCCAGTCCCAGGGCCCCGTGTTTCTCTGTCCAGACTAATAATCATCATAATAGCAAACATTTGTCAAAGACTCACATGGACCAGGAGCCAAGCACACCATCTCCTGCGAGTTCTTTTAACACTTCCCAAAGTGTGGAGGGTGACTGAGGGTTATTCATTCATTCCTTTATTCATTCAACAACCATTCATGAAGTACTTGTGATGTGCCAGGCACTGTGTTGGGGGAGCAGCAGTAAACAAAATACCCAAAAGTCCTTGGTCTTGTGAAGTTTAATTTCTAGTGGGATGAACATTTTTAAGAACAGTTACGATGTGTAGGGGGAAAAAAAGCCCTTTGAACATATAATGTCATTAAGGTTTTAGGGCAAAGCTTTATGTTTAAAAGTTGATTTAAAGAAAAATGTAACAATAAAACAGATGATTCACAAATGGGCAAAAAGTATGATGGGATATCTTTTCCCACACACCCCTGCTATAGGTATTACTGTTAATCCCATTTTATGGCAGGGGAAACTGAGCTCAGAGAGGTGAAGGCATTTGCCTGAGGGCACGCAGCTGGGACATGGTAGAGTTCAGATTTGAACTGGAGTCAGTCTTCAGAGCTGCTGTGTGAGCCAAGGCCATACATCAGATGGGCCATTTCATTCTAACACTCAGCTTCCAGTCACCAGCTACCAAAAGTCACTTTGTACGTGGCCTATTTGCCCTTGACAAAAATCCTGCCAAGAGTTAAGCAACTTTTGTTTGGTCCAATCTCAGGGTTAAGGAGGACTCGGGACAGCCTATTCAGATCTGTTTTGAAGTTCAGGGCCTAGACACTCACCAGCCTGATTCAGGGGCCAATGGAAACAGGGAACACCCCTGGTGACCCACAGCTACTTTCCTGGCCCCAATAGGACCCACCTCGGCTGTAGGGCTTATGACCATGTCTGCAACTGGATACTTCCCATCACCACTGGGATCATTCCCATTTCACAGATGAGAAAACAGGCAGGCTGAGAGAACCTGCCCAAGCCGTACAACTGCCCTGCAGCAGAGTGGGGTCTCCCGCCCCTGAAAGCCCAGCTCCAGAACCCAAGCTCTAAACCAGGGCCAGCAGACTTGCTCTTTTAAGGTGCCTTTGGATTTTGTGGGCCACCGCAATGGTTTAAAGCAGGAGTTGGCAACTACAACTTGTGGGCTGAATGCAGCCCAACACCTGTTTTTATAAATAAAGTTTTATTGAAAGACAGTCATACTCGCTTGCACTCTACAGGCACAGCAGAGTCAAGCAGCAGTCGAGGGCTCAAGAAGCAGAAATGCAGAGCAAAGCATCTACATGAAGTAAAAGAGGTGGGGTTTAAGTGGATCCCATAAAAAGATGGTTTTAATCCATGTGATGCTCCTGCTGCAGTGCCAGGAACCAGGTAAGAGTCCGATGATTGTCTCCCACACTCCAGCCTCCAAAAGGGGGTGTCATGGGAAGGGTGTCAAGCTGGTATGACATCTGGCCAGCTGTGCTTCAAAGGGGCCACTTCCCCCTCAATGGTCTCAGAGCAGGAAGGCTCAAGATAGAGCAGGAATGGTTATGGCCTCCAAGGAACCTGCTGCTTTCCTTCCATCTTGAACCTGTGGGCAAATTTGGCAACTGTGCACCAGGGCAATGAATTGCTCTCAAAGGAAACAGAGGCAGCATCTTCATTAGAGAAACTAATGAGCAGCTTAAGGAGGTAAAGAATAAAAATGCTGAAAGCAGTCAGGACAAAAGATCACAGATTGTATGATTCCACTTACAGGAAATGTCCAGAACAGAGAACTTTATGCAGATAGAAAATAGATTGTCAGGGGCTGAAGGAGAGAGTGGGGGAGGCATGGGGGATAGAATGGGAGGATGATAGAAATATTCTAAAATCGATTGTGGCCATGTGGATATACTAGAAACCTTTGACGTGTACGCTTTCAACAGTGTTATATACCAATCAAGCTGCTATTTAAAAATAAGTTGCCTCAGTTCTAAACATTTCTCTCATTCTCCTAAGATCTCCAAAGCCACCACCATCACTCTGATTAGGGTTGCACTCATTTTGCAATAATTTTTTTAAAGAGCATTTCTTCAACACCTGAAAAAGACCCTTTGATGTCTATCCAAAGCCCTCCCAGGAATTCTTATCATTTAAAAGAGAAATGTGTATTAAAAGCTTGGCTTTCTTAGCTAGGCAGGCACCTGTGTTAATTTCCTTGTCTCCATGTTACTATGGCAACAGAAAGCTTCCACTGAGAACTTGTGGGACACATCCAAACGGACTGCAATTGGGACACAGGATGGCCTGCAGTCCCTCTGCCCAGCAGGTCCCAGGTGCTGGTCACATAAAGGCTGCAGCCAGGGGTAGGCGGGAGTCAGTGAATAGAGAAGGGGAATGCAGGTGGTACCTCCTCCAGGTCTGCACTCCATGCTGCCCAAGTGGCCACAATGAGTCACCATTACCATTCAGAAAGAGAGGGTGTTAGTCACGTCTCCTAGAGACTGTCCTCTCCACCAGCATCCTCAGCACCTGAGCCAGTTTCCGTGTCAACACAGCCATATTTTTAGGTAGGAGTAGGAGTTTCCTGAGCCAATGAGAACAGGTTGGTCAAAAGGCTTTCATTAAACAGCTGCGGGAAAGGCAGTCAGCAACTGGGAACCACTGTTCTCACGGGGAAGTCTCAAGCCTGCAGAATCTGCCTCCTAGCAGGGGTCCTCATCTCCCTCCTGTGGGGCTGTTGGGCCAGAACCACAGGGAAAGAGGAGGGGCAGGCACAGGGGGAATAGCATAAGCAGATCCGTCCTTCTTTGTGAGCCTCCTGTAGCCCCCCCCCAGCCTGTACAAAAGTTGGTCTCTGTAGAGCTCAGCAGAAGACAGCTTTGGAAAAAGCCAGGCCATAAAAGACACTGTTCTTCTATCAACCATACTGGGGAAAGCCCGCCGCCATGTTGTGAGGACACTCAAGCAGCCCTGTGGAGCTGCCCACATGGACAGGAAGAGAAGCCCCTGACCACCAACCAGCACCAACTTGCAGGATGTGCGTGAGCCACCTTGTAAATGGGTCCCCAGTGCAGGCGACAGTAGCCTCACCCCACTGCGACCGCAGTCTTAAGAGCAGACCCTGAGTCGTAATAATCCAGCTAAGATGTTCCTGGATTCTTGATACACAAACTATGCAAATTGATAAATACTTATAGTCTTAGATTTGTGGCATGGCTCTCTCCTTGCCCTCTATCAACTCCAGTTTCCCCACCTAACAGCTAAAGTGTAACCTGTCAGCTCTGAAATCATAGGGTCTCATAGTGGTTAAAACCTTAAGGTTTTAGTCTGGAAGACCACTTGTGACCCTTGGCTCTGCCACTTGCTTGCTGTGTGACCTCAGGGTAATTACCTAACTTCTCTGAGTCTCAGCTTCACCTTCCATAAAGTGGGCTTAATGACACAGTTTTACTTTAATGGTTTCAGTTACCCTAGTCAAGGATGGTTCAAAAACATTCTGAACAATACACTATTTTGAGAGTCTACATTCACATAATCTTTAGAACAGTATATAATCATGCATTGCTTAACAATGGGTATACACTCTGACAAATGTGCCATTAGGCAATTTCATCTCTGTATGAACACAGCAATTACACAAACCTAGAAGGTCCAGCCTGCCACACCTAGACCCTGTGGAGGAATCACCGTGGTAAATGCAGACTGTGGTTGAACGATGGAAGGTTGTTGTGACTGTATTGTTACAACTGTTCATTTTATGACTATTGTTGTTAACCTCCTACTGTGCCTAATTTATAAGTTAAACTTTATCATAGGTAATGTGTACAAGAAAGAACATAGTATATATAGGCTTCAGTACTCTCCATGGTTTCAGACATCTGCTGGGGGCCCTGAATTCTATCTCCCCAAGGTTAAGGAGAAACTACTATATCTACTTCATGGCACTATTACCAAATTCCAGTAAAATAATATGAATCAATTACTTAGTATCCAGTAAGTACTTAACAAGCGTTAGTTACCACTCCCAAGAGTCAGATACCGTGGTAGGTACAATTATTACCATTATAGCTAAGATCCAGGAAGATCACAAAGGACTTTATTGGTCTGGAGCAGGCCCAGTTATGGGTTTGTTTTTTTAAAAAAGCTCCTCAGGTGATTCTTTTAGAAACTCTGCCCTAGAGAAACTTCTGCATGTGTGCCAAAAAAGCACACAGGAATTATACTGCAATACAGTTTTGTAACAGGGAAAGATTGGAAGTTATCCAAATGCCCATTAATGGGTACATGGGAAATAAATTATAAGTGGAGTAGCATGCAGTAATATAAAATGAATAACCTAGAACTTCTCTAAAGCATTGTGCTGAGACAAAAAACAACAACAAAAAAAAACACAGAAAGATGCATAGAACATTGTTATAAAGAAAATGACAGTCCCCAAATGAAGGTACTTGTCTTAAGCCCACCAAAATTTAATATCTAACCTAACTGTGATCCTCCCCTCTCAGGAATGTATTCTTAACTGATTAGTTAGACGTACATAGAAAAAAAACTAATATAATTGTGTATGGGTGATTTTTCTTCTTGTTTATTTGTGCCTTCTACTATATTTCTAACTATCCCATCTTGTTTTTTGGAAATAAAGTTATTGGTTATGTAACAAGAAAAAAGCAGTGATGTTTAAGTTTTTTGAGAAATGCATTTCTCAAATGACTTGCTCTAAAGATAATACTTATTTGCATGTCTGAGATCTAATTGGTGAAAATTAACTTGACCTGTATGGTATGAACAACATCCTGAGTCGGGCCTCCCTGGTGGAGCAAGGGGTTAAGACACAACCTATGAAGCTGTCCGCAGCCACTGCAGCATGAGTTCGATCCCCAGCCAAGGAGCAACCCACTTGGCACAGCAGATCTCTCCTGTCTCGCCCGCTACTCCCTTCAGCAGTGGATTTCCGTAGATTCACCTGTTCTGCTCCCTACCTTGTCACTGGTGAATCATTTCACCCCCTGCAGTTCTTCTATACAAAAATAAAATAAGAAGGAGATGAAGCAAGAATTGGGGGGAAGGGCCGCTGGATGTCCTCTTCTTCTGAAGCAACATGAAGTCAGGAGGAAAAAAAAAGTACCGAGGTGGGCTGGGAATTAGAGGAATCTGGGAGAGAGAATGGGTATGGTGTATTTTCTTCTAAATGAAGTGGAGTCATTCTGGAGCCTTCCCAATGCAATCTGGCCTTAAGTTGGGGAGTTTTGTGTTTCCTAAGCAAAAGAAGCTGCTTCTGCCAGCAAAAAAGTACTTGACTGCTGTTTCTTAAAGAGGCATAAGGTTGTTTTGTTTTGTTTTGCATAATGGACACATTTCCTGTGCAACCACTTTCAGGTTCTTTGTCAAGTGTCAAGGTACGCTTTTAGAAAACTTCTGCGTGGGCCACAGGGAGGCAATTTCCACCAAACACAGGATGGTTAAGATGGAGAAAGCCAACATTTGAATATCGCTTCAGGGACCATATTTTGTGCATTCAACACAACTGAATGCAGACAGCCTCCAGAAAGAAAATTGACTATAAACTCCTGACAAAGGAATTGATGGAGGGATGAGATGCCAGCTGAACTACTGCCCCCTGGTGTCCACAGACTGTGGTGCAATCATTTGCCAAGAGTCATTTGTGCTGGCCTCCTCCCATATTCCCTGCCTGTTCTCTGCAGACAGCTTCCAGAGACTAACAGGGATTACAACTTGGCAGCCCTTTGAAGGGAAGACAGGCCAACTGCTTAAAATCTGTATATTTTCCTTGAAAATCTAGGCCTGAATTTTCTTTTGAGAACTTGGAAAACCTGTCAATTTTTGAACTGTATCACAGCATAATAAATATAGGCTAGAGTTGAGAAGCTGCTGCCCACTTCAGACAAGGCAGGGGTTTCTCATATTCACCACATTCCACACCTCTCCCTATTGTCTCACACTCAGGTAGTTTTATTCATTAACAGTTCTTGTGTAGCACCTGGATTTGCTACCTGTGGCCAAAAGTCATTAAGGAGGTTACACTGAAATCCCAAGAAGGAGAGGAAAGAGGATAGTACCTTGAGAGAAAATTATTACATCACCAAATGTCTAAGAGGGACAGAGACCCACAAATTCTGATACCCTGCTCAGCAGGGTAAGTGACTTACTCCTAGTCACACAGTCAGGAAGCAGTGGGCCCTGCATTTGAACATACATCTGTCTGACCCCAGAGCTTTAGAGTTTTCCACCTCTCTCATGTGTCCGGAGCCGTCCGGAGTATGTGCCGTGTTGCATATGCGTGCCATGAGTTCGCTTTACCGTTTCGCCTTTGGAGAACCACAGGTTTTTCCTGTAAAGCACATGAGACTGGGAGGTATGGGGGGAGGAGCTACGAGGGTATAAGAGGAGAACGCGGGAGAGAGAGGGAGAAGAAGAAAAGAGATTTAAGAGGAGAACCACGAGAAAGGAGAGTTACTGCGAGAGGAGCAGAGAGAAGGCCAGGGAAGTAAGAAAGTCAGGGAAAAGGAAAACATGTAAAAGTAGGAAAAGGATAAAGGAAAAATAAAGAAGCAAACGCTAGCGTCAAGTTGTCAAGCCCCTCATTTCAATCCTCAGCCCTTCTCTTTCCGTGCCTCCGAATCCCGAGGGTCGGGACACTCATGATTAGCTGATAGTAGCCCTTCCTCAGGGGGGAGGTTTTAATAATGACATTACCACTTAGACAATCAAAAATGAAATTCAGGGGACTCTGAAAGAACAAGAATCAAAGTCTTTGTTCAAAAGATAGGAACAAGCAGTCCCAGAAATAACCACCATCCTGATTTTTGTTTCTTGAAAACTCCATGGTTTGTCCCACTTCAGCTATTTAATATTCAGATCAACAATACTTCTTGAGCATCTACTCCATGACACAGGTTGGGAGTTGGGGAAAAACAGGGGCTAGACAAGATATAAAAGGGCGCCCAACGGGCAAAAAGCTGTGTGGTCCCTCACCTCACATTGTTCCCCCGTGTTGTCCTTCATGATCACACATATCTCCCTGGACCTGGACACTTCATTTTGTGCTGTGGATCAGTAGCTTCCCTGGAATCTCACTGAAACCTGCAAAAGGACAAGGAAAGCAGAAAAGTCTTGGTGCAGGAATAATTGCAACATGGATGCTTATCAAGTGAATGCTCTCTGCCAAGATGTGTAGGATGTCACCTCACCCTACACAAAACCCTAGGAGGAGGTACTGTCATCATTGTCAGCCCCATTTTAGGAAAGCTGGGGATCAGGAAGATCAAGTGACTTGCTGAATGTAACTTAGTTTGCAGATGCAGAGCTTGGTTGGACAACCTGAACTTGGCTGGACAATCTGAGCTTGGCTGGACAACCACTGCCAGGCACTGGCTCCCAAGGGGAATGTGTGTCGTGGAGAAGGTGAAGTCCTGAAGTGATCAATTTTTTGCATATCCCAAACTAGAGGGCAAAGGAGAGGTAAGCTTTTTGTTCATTTTACAATGGGGAAACTGAGGCTTAGAATAACTTACCTAGGGTCATACAGCATAGGTGACAAAATCTGAATTTGAGCCCGGGTCTCTCTGACACCTTAAAGATGCTGCTGACATCTTAAAGCTTACCATTTCCGGGCACATCCTAGGTGCTGGGATTCAAAACTTGTGGACTAAGATGGAGGCTTCAGCGCTCAGCTTCAAGGGTTGACAATCTTCTCATAAGGACGACAAAATAACAGTCAGCCCCTTCTTAAGAGGATGAAAATGTAGGGCCTCCCCGGTGGCACAGTGGGTTGAGTGCAGCGTTGTGAAGGTGTCCGCAGCCTCTGCAGCGCAGGTTCGCTTCCCGGCCAGCCAGGGAGATACCCACATGGCGGGGCAGACCTCTCCTGCCTCGCCCGCTGCTCCCCTCAGCAGTGTATTTTAGTCAGTCTGCCTGTTCTGTTCCCCACTCTGCCTCTGGTGAATCCTCTCACCCTCCGGCGCCTCTGGCCTGTATCCCAGCTTTTGTATAAAAATAAATAAATCTAAAAAAAAAAAAGAGGATGAAAATGTAAAAGGGGGGGGGCTGGAATGCGAAAGAAGGAGAGAGAAAGTGTTAGGGGGAAAGGATGTCCTGAGCTAATCCCATACAGGCTTTGTGGACGCCACCCCCACTCCAGACCAAAGCCATCAGGACATTGGGAAAGACAAATCCCGTCACCCCCAAAGGGAAGGTGGCTGCCCTATAACGAAAGGACAGAGTGACCCCGCGGGGGCAAATGTGGAGGTTTGGAACTGGGGTGCGGGTAAGGGGCTGTGCAGTCAGATGAAGCGGCGGAGACGTGGAAGCCATCATAACCTCATCGCACGTCTAAGAAAACTGAGGCCCAGGACAGCGGCGCCGGGCCGAGTCGAGGGGACCCGAGGGAAGAGCGGCACGTTCCGGGGGGGGGCCCGACAGCGCCACAGGCCTCACCACACCGGCTTCTCCCGCCAGTCGCCCAGGCCCCGCCCCCCTCCGCCTATTGGCTGTTGCTGGCACGAGACCGTCCCCGGACCCAGCCAATGGGAGTGGCCCACGGCGCGTCTTTCCCGGGAAAGCAGACGCTGACGCGAGAACCCGGAAATGCGAGGGGCGGACGAGTTGGGGAAGCCAATCCGCGGAGACGAGGATGGCGGGCCGACCAATGGCGAGCCACGGGGGGCGGGGCTAGCCGGCCGGCGACCGCGGCGATCTGGGAGCCGGGGACCGGGAGCCTGCGGGTGCCGGGAGGCTGCGGGCGGCCCCGGCGCCGCGCGCGGTGAGAAGGGGCGAGCCCGCGGCCTCGGCGGGAGCCACCCCGGGTGGGTACGGCGGGACGGGGGCCAGGAGAGGGCCGGCTCCCCGAGCAACCTTAGACCGGTGCCGTCGCCTGTCTGGGCCTCAGTTTCCCCCTCCCTAGAGTGGGGTGAGTCGCGCCCCCGGAGCGCACCCCTTCCTGCCCCGCGACGCCGGCGAGCTCCGGGGCCCGGCCCCGGGACCCGCTCGGCCGTCGGCACGAAGCTGTCATCGCACCCGCCTCCGTGGCCCGCCGCGCCGAGGACCCTGTGAGGGAGAGGCCGAGCCCTGCCGTGCCCCCAGCTGGCGCCGGCAGAGACCTCGGGGCGCAGGCTGGGCCCCTCCAGGAGCCGCAGACCCTGCTTATGAGTGAGGCAGGGATTAAGACCGAGGCCCCCCGGACCCCGGCGCACTGGCCTTTTGTGGGCCTTCTGGAAACTGACTTCTCTGCTCCTTAGTGTCCCTCGTCTGAAATGGGAGCTGGGGGGAGCGTTCCGTGGTGAGGTGGTGAGGATTAGGAGAGATGAGGCTTGGCCAGCAGTCAGCTGGGTGCTCAGCACACCTCAGTTGCCCAATAAATGCTTATTATTATCAGCATAATGGCCTGCATCCCTGACCCCTCCTTTCCCCCGGCCACTCCCAAGTTCATGCCAGTGGGCACTGACAGACAGGCCAGTGGGTCACCGCCTCTCACCCAGAGCCTTACACACTTGTAATAGAATAGGCAGGACTCTGCAAGACATGCCAGGAAGAAAGGCCAGAATGGGGAACGGTGTTGTGGCTAGGAGGTGGCCACCCTGTGGCAATAATCCGAACTACCGAATAGCTGTGCTTACCAAAGGATGGGCCCCGGAACTACCTCGGCCAATCCAGATCTGTGTTATTTCCCAAACACCCAATGTGTAAGGTCAGAGGCCACAGATGTGTGAAGGGAGACCTAAGAGCTCACTGAGTGACTTTGGGCAAGGAACTTAACTGCTCTGGGCCTCCATTTCCTCATCTGGAGAATGGAGTGTGAAAGCATCAGCTCCTGGCGAAGATCACAAGAGAGGAGGTCCTTAACGCAGGACCTGGTACACAGCAAACACTCCATAAATGTTGGGCAGTAGTGGTGTTACTTCTTAGGGAGTCACACTACCCTACAGGCTGGCCTGTCCCCACTTACAGCCACTCCTTGTTATGCTCCCAGTGAATGAAGAGGCACGGGATCACCGTGCCCCGGCAGAAATCAGAAACCTATCCTGAATTACTCGATTCCCCTGCCTCATCTACAACTCTTGGTTCCTTGCAGATCACAGATCCTGCTCTCTCTTAGGTGACTGTGGATATGTGCAAGGGACTCGCCCAGAGTCCAGATGACACTCATGCCGATGGCTTCAGTGATGGCAGTGACCGAACCAAAATGGGTCTCAGTCTGTGGTCGTTTGCTATGGGCGGTGCTGCTGAGCGTGGTCCTGGGGTCCCTGCTGGCCATGCTGCTGCCGCTGGGGGCCATGGAGGATCAGTGTTTGGCCCTGCTCAAAGGCTTCTACCTGCTCAGGAGCAAGCTGGACAGGACGCAGCACACGGCCACCAAGTGCCCCAGCCCTTCCACAGAGCTCAGTCTCACCTCCAGGGATGCAGCACTGCTAGTGGTCAAGACCAAGGCCTCTGCTGGTAAGATGGATTGGCCATCTCTCCTCAGCACTTGTCAATTCCATAGGTTATTTAGAATTATGTCATGTGTGCAGGGCCCAGGGGTGTAGGTGAACAGGTCAGCCCTGAGCTCCCAGCCTAGACAAGCTAACAGGTGTCTGAACTATAGCCATCACCAGTGTAGTAGTAGAGAAGCAGAGTAGTAGAGGGGGCCACAGGAGCACACCAGGAAGGCTCCCTGAAGGAGGGGATGCCTGAGCTGAGACCTGAGAATAAGGAGTGATCCAAGGGAACATGAGGGGAGCGTGCTTTGTGGGACATCCTATGCATGGTAGGATGTTGAACATCCCTGGTCTCTACTTCTGGATGCCAGTAGTGCTGCACCCCCGTCTTCCCCTACCACATACACACATAGAACCAGCAGTTGTCTCCTGGGACAAAATCCCACACACATGCCTCCACCTAAATCACTAGGTTAAAAGAATTTAAGAAGAGCCCAGGGATGGGCCCCCAGACCCTTCCCTAGAGTGGAGGCCTAGCAGGAGCTGTGGCGCAGAGGAACTCAGCCACGCACTACAGAAGGCAGGGGCCAGGTGATGCCTCCCAGAGAATGACTCTGGGGACAGATGGACAGTGACCAGGACGCCAGCCCTCTGGGCTGTGGGGGACAGACTTGTCCATACATGTAGAGTGCTCCAGGGCACATGGCGGGGAGGTAAGCACAGGTGACAGCTCCCCTGAATGCCTTGGCCACTCCCCACCTTCCCTGACATGCTCCCTTGGCTCTCTTCTAGCTGGTAAGTTGGAAGCCAAAGCAGCTTTGAATCAAGCCCTGGAAATGAAGCGCCAGGGCAAGCGGGAGAAAGCCCACAAGCTCTTCCTGCACGCCCTCAAGATGGATCCGGGCTTCGTAGATGCGCTCAACGAGTTTGGCATCTTTTCGGAAGAAGACAAGGACATCATCCAGGCGGATTACTTATACACCAGGGCGCTGACCCTCTCGCCCTACCACGAGAAGGCGCTGGTCAACCGGGACCGGACGCTGCCGCTGGTGGAGGAGATCGACCAGAGGTACTTCAGCATCATCGACAGCAAAGTGAAGAAGGTCATGTCCATCCCCAAGGGCAACTCGGCGCTGCGCAGAGTCATGGAGGAAACGTACTACCATCACATCTACCACACCGTGGCGATCGAGGGCAACACCCTCACCCTCTCGGAAATCAGGCACATCCTGGAGACCCGCTATGCTGTCCCAGGGAAGAGCCTGGAAGAGCAGAATGAGGTCATCGGGATGCACGCTGCCATGAAGTACGTCAACACAACACTGGTCTCCCGCATTGGGTCCGTCACTATCAGTGACGTGTTGGAGATCCACAGGCGGGTGCTGGGGTACGTGGACCCGGTGGAGGCCGGCCGGTTCCGGACGACACACGTCCTTGTGGGCCACCACATCCCTCCCCACCCTCAAGAGGTGGAAAAGCAGATGCAGGAGTTCATACAGTGGCTCAACTCCGAGGACGCCATGAATCTGCACCCGGTGGAGTTTGCAGCCTTGGCCCATTATAAACTGGTTTACATCCACCCTTTCGTTGATGGCAATGGGAGGACCTCACGCCTGCTGATGAACCTCATCCTGATGCAGGCGGGCTACCCGCCCATCACCATCCGCAAGGAGCAGAGGTCCGAGTACTACCACGTACTGGAGGTCGCCAATGAAGGCGACGTGAGGCCATTCATCCGCTTCATTGCCAAGTGCACAGAGACCACCCTGGACACGCTGCTCTTTGCCACAGCAGAGTACCCAGTGGCGCTGCCAGAGGCCAAACCAAATCACTCTGGGTTCAAGGAGACACTGCCTCTGAAGCCCTGATCCTGTAAACCCCTCCTTGGTGAGAAGGGATGTTGGCAGGGGGAGGAAGGGGGTTAGGATCAGACTTAGCATTTCTAGAACGTCTCCCAAAGCAAAAGGAGGCAGATAAGGACCGTGAAACATTCTTTACCTCCAAATTTTTTTTAAAGGAAAAAACTAAATTATTAAGTTTTGTCTCTAAGATAACTTATAATTCAGCCAAGTTATTTATTTTCTTCTTTTGAGCTAGCAAATGTGTGGTGTCTGTTGTGTGTGCTGGTGGCCCCAATCTTGTGGCCCCAAAAGGTTTTGGGGGCACGGGTGCCCCTCGTGTGACCAGAACACAGGTTCTGGAGCAGAATTTGCACTAACGTGAGAGAGGCAGGAGCTGCGGGACGAGGTCCGGAGCCAGAGGATAACTCCTCCAAGTCTCTCTGAAACTGGCCCAAAAGGCTGTGACTTTACCTGGGAATTTACTCCTGGGGAGAAGCCAGCCCCAGTTTTGGGGAATGGTTGGAAGCTGTCTTAGAAGTTTTTGCTCCTTGGCACAGGCGACAGTGCTGGGACTAATTCTTACTGGTAGAGCAGACTTTTGAGATAAGAAATGACTGTTGAATGTTGATGGCACTTCTAGTCAGATAACCTTGCTTATTTCAAGAATTCTTGAGCCATAGTTAGTGTGCAAATCTAGTAGCAGAGGCTATTGTTTTCCAAATCTATTTTTCTAGTGAGGGATAAGGGAATGGCCGGCCTGGTTCTCCTGTGTATTGTTTCTCCCCCTTCATTTACAACAGCTCAGACCCGGTTTCAGTCTACAACTTGTCTGGGCTGATCTGCACCACCAGGCAGCAAACCAGGTGTCTTGCAAGTGGACTCACCTGCCCTTGCTCCCACTCCGAGTGTTTAACATGTCTCGGGAAGTGATGTTCAAGAACACACCTAACACTTTTGATAATGGATTAGCCAGCTTCTACTTTGACCACCTTTGGCCAAGGCATGTCCCTGCTGCCATGCAGTTTTACCTACTGTCTGACCAACCTGACCCCCTCCACAGCCAGTGTACCTGTGGACTGGCATCCCCTCAGGGAAGCAGAAGAGATGGCCCTGGAGTGGCCTTATTTTTCTAAAAGTGACTTGTAAAATGACCAAGTGTTGTAAGTCGTACAGCCAAGCTGTCATTCAATGGAAGCAGAATCTTCTCTTTCAATCACGTGTGGCACAAGTGCCAGCAAGACTGCTGCTACCGAGTCAGAATGGCCAAAATCACTGGGTTCCTTTCCCGGCACGGCCATGGTGTGGGCGCTGTCCTGCACCTCTCAGAGTACATATGACCTAGATGGAACGGTGTTGCCTCTGACTTGGGAATTCAGATCTAAGAGAACTGAGGTCAATGTTCTGATGTAGCCACTAGTTATTCAATTGTATAATCACATTCAGTTTTCTGGAAGATGAAGAAAAATAATGTATGGAATGGTCCCAAGTGATACTCAAAACCTTTCTAAGAGTATTTTCCTACTTGTATGCTGCCATTAAGGTATTAACTTGAACTCTGCTGTTTAGGTCTTGGTTTTATCAGTACACTGAGAAGCCTGACAGAAGTGCTTGCTTTGTACCATAGAAATTTGCACTTTAGTGACATGTGAAGGATACTAGTTTAACAATTACTGATTTTAATAAAGTATTTTATTACATAAAGGCCTGACTCTTTGCTGTCTTATTTAAGAGATATTCCCCATTTATCATAAGGAAAAGAAAGGATTCTCTCAGACCTTCAGCCCTATTTATATTGTTCTGGCAAAAGAACATTTCCAAGATGATAGAGGGGAAAACCTACAAGTATTAAAAGATTTAAGAGGTTTATCAACCAATCATAACTTTTGTGAGGAAAAATGGACATTTATGAAATTGGAAATCTAGATAAAGACACTGAGGTGCCACTGGAAATGGTTCTAGGAATAATGATACAATATGGCCTCTGTCCTCACCTCTGAGGGATACATGCTACATAGTACTGGGTGAGTGCTGTCTGGGGGTGTTGGGGGGAGGTCTTTCAATACAGCCAGGAAGGAGGCAAGGTTAGAGATGAAGGAAGACAGGCTGAGGGGAAGATGCTGATAGGAACACAGGGGTTTATTTTATTTTGTCTACTTTCTTAACTTTAAATTTCCCATTAACAATGCTGAGTGAAAAAATATAAAGCCTAACTGATGCATAATACTTAAAGAACAGAAAAGTGAACTAATTTCCATTACATATGAAAGGATTCAAGCCTCCCTGGCGGCCTAGGGGTTAAGTCTCAGCACTATCACTGCTACCGCTAAGTTCAGTCCCTGGCCAGGAAGCTGGACCCACATGACAAACAGCAGACCTCTCCTGTCTCACCTGCTGCTCCCCTCAGCAGTGTAATTTAGTAGATCCGCCTGTTCTGCTCTCCACTGTCTCTGGTGAATCCTTACACCCCCTGCACCCTATACCCCAGTTATACACAGGGGGAAAAAAAGAATTCCCTGATTTTATTTTCTACCCCCGGAGTACCTTTAAAGTCAATTTCCCTTGCTCAACTGGTGACAGTGCTTTCAAAGCATTAAGTATTTGGTAAAAGATGAGGGGTAAAAAACTTGAAAGCTAAAGTATCAAACTGCTGTAAACTGAAGCTTAAAAAAATTGAAGCTGCATCACAGCTGAAATGATTTAAATCCAGGACAACAGATGTTGACTTACAAAAGTTCTATTTACACATCTATTAGGTAAAGCAAGGTACACCCACCTCAAAATTCATCCATATTTGAATGTACATCTGAGTACCATGTGGCAAGAAATCTTTAAGAGAACCTCAGTTTCATAAACAAAGAGCTAAATGGGGAGAATTTAAATTTGCTCTTGGCATGGTATTTAAAGAAAACCGAAGGGCTGAAATGCAATGTTTCGACAAAGAACACAATCCACTAGTCACTAGGCAAAGAAAATGGTCCACAGCAGCTGGCGCACAGAATTCTCACACAAAACAAATGTCACAAACAGTTTGCTTTTAGGAAACATAAAACAGTGGGTTGACATGTCATTTACAAATACATAATATAAAAACGCACAGCCCCCTTGAACAAAAATCCATCAAATGTTTTATGTGTCTTCTGTTACCCCGCCCCCTCTTACCAAAATAGGCCATTCTGCTTAATTCCTAGCATCTGCCATTGTGTCTTTTAAACATTAAAAGAGTGGCGGGCACGTGTGCTGTGCAGGGTGTGGGAGAGGTGTCTTAGAAAAAGGGGCCAGAGCTGGCCGAAAACAACTGGACCAGTTTGGGTCCAAAAACTGTGTGTGCGAGCTTCACTTCTTTTTCTTACTCTTTAAAGACACAAAAATATCGCAGGAAACTACACCCTATGCCTGACCTGTAGAGTGATCCTTTTCCTCCTATTGCCCTCAATATGAGGGAGCTCTGAAGTTGCTTCACTCGGACAGCCTCTCCCTTTCTGCCTAAACCAGAGGAGGAACTGTGGAAGGGGGCGCGGCAGCGGGCCTTCCTCACCCAGGGTACAGTTGGGCACCCAATGGTCTTCGTGGCCAGCATGACGTAAGGCATTTCCCGACTCTCAGAGTCCTGTTCACTTTCTCAGAAGCAACTTGGCAAAATCTGCATTGGACATCTTGGGTGCCTCAGTGGCCGCTGAGGCGGTGACTGCGGGCCGTGGGCCAGGGCCATTCTCAGCCTGAGGAGCCGCAGTGGCCGGGCGTTGCAGGGCACGTGGCAGCAGAGAAAGCTGGGTCCTTCCCTTGCCCCGCCTGTAAGAGCAAACACAGAATGTACTCTCTCAAAGCGACAACTCCCAGCCCCTGGTTGGTCTGTGAAAATTAGCCACGGCAGTCTTAAACTGCCTAGGTAACAGGTAAAAAAGAAAACTCAAGAAGGGCAAGAAGAGCCCTGTCTCTTTGACTCTAGTTTTAAGGTAAAAATCACTTTAACAAACTTTTTCACAATTTTGGCAAGGGCCAAGCTGTGTGACAGTCATGAATAACCTGGCCATTCTGCAGATTCGGGCTATGGGCGGAGGGGGTCCTAGCTTCTCTGTTACTACAGAGAGAATGTAGCTGGCCAGGGTGGGGCTATCAGGTTTTGAATCTACACACATGGACTCAAATGGCAAAGAAAGGGGGCTTTAAAATAGTCACTGCCTTGGGCCTCCCCTGGTGGCACAGCGGTTGAGCGATGGGCTGCGAGGCTGTTAGCAGCCTCTACCGCGCCAGTTCGATCCCCGGCCTCCAGCGAGGGTCCCACATGGCACGCAGACCCCTCCTGCCGCACCCGCTGCTCCCCTTAGCAGTGTATTTCATCAGTCTGCCTGTTCTGTTCCCCACTCTGGTGAATCCTCTCGCCCTCCTACGCTTCTGACTGTGCCCAGTGCTTGTATAAATAAATAAATCTTAAAAAAAAAAAAATCACTGCCTTGAAATTTTTTAAACCTTAAACAAACCATGATCACAAGTTGGCATACACCAGGAAGAGTTCTGCTTCTGGCCTGCTGCAGACACCCAGCTGGCAGCTGGTCGGGAGCATCCCCAGTGGCACGGGCTTTCTGACTACCTCACTGAACCAACAGGAAATGGATTCATGGTGCAGCCGTGTCTGCACTGGTCAGCATGAAAACACTTACGCTCCGTATATCTGTCGTGGCATCATGGGGCCACCTGGTGTTCTCCTTGCCTCTGGCTTCTCTGGAACTTTCCTCTGAGGGGGATTACTAATGGCCACTTTGATGACGTTCTCTTTGATGGTCATGCCGTCCATCTTCATGACAGCCTGGGAAGCCTGGGACTCATTCTCGTACTCCACATAAGCCAGACCCTGAGAGGCAAAATCCAGAGCAGGGTCAGGTGCTGCAGAGTCAGGACACGCTTCCTCGCTCAGGCCCGGAGGCCAGTACAGGGCAGTCACCCAGCACGGGGCGGCCTTCCCCACAGCCACCATCCTTGGTCTTGGTTTGTTTCCCTACGCTACTACTCTCTGTCTCTGCAAACGACCGTCATTCAGGTAACCTTTTTAAGTTCAATATATCTTGTGCTTACTTGGGAGAGAGGGAAGGAATTTACACACAGACCAGTATAAAACTGGCGAACTGATCAGGTCTGGACATAGGGTAAGCAACCCAGGCAAGCCCTGTCTGCCTCCAGACAGGGGAGAAAGGGCAAGGGAAGTAATCCAAACTCGTGCTGACACCACCACTCAACATGCAGTGCATTTATTTCCCAAGAGCCGCAGGGTGTGGGGAGGACACAGAAACAGGCACTCGGGTGGAGGGAGCTGAAATGGTTAGAAGCCTAGTGGCTCCCTTCTGGCAAAGGCAGAAGACTTCGGGGGGACACCTCACTCCAGGTCCCACAGCCCATGGTCCACACTGTAGCCCCCTACTAATCCACTATAGTTCCCCACCAAATGTTTTATTCCTTTTAGTACAGTAGCTACAGATGAATCTGGCTCTGAGTGCAAGTAGTGTCACGTTACCTATCTTTACATCCACTTATCCTTTGTTTCTTAGCAGACAAACTAGGAACCTATCTGGAACCAGACAAACTCTAAACAAATGTGGAGCTGGGCTGGCCAGAGGCACGGGTGGCGAGGTGCCACCAGCTCAGATGCTGACCTTCGGTTTGCCAGCCCGGTTGGTCACCAGCCTGATGTCCTTCACGGTGCCGTGAGCCTTACAGATCTCTTCTAGTTCCTCTTTGGTGCAGGAAAAGGGCAGACCCGAGACAAACAGCTTGTGTTTCTCCAGGGCAGTGCTGTACCTGAACACCTATGGCAAGAAGGGAGGGAGGAGATCAGGACTTGAGGCCCACCAGCTCTCTACAGGCCCTGTCCCAGCCAGAGCCAGGGCTGGATGCTGCGAATTATTCACTGGGAAGCCTCGCTGTCTGCTCTGTAAAAATAGCACAAAAGAGGGCAGCCATTCTGTTTGGACAACGCTCCAATGAGGCGACAGGGAAACACTTCGCTCGACACCTGGTCACAGCCAAGCATTCAAGAGAAAGAGCCCTTCAGACCACTGCTGACTTTATTACCATTTGTCAACGGATGCAAAAGGGACTGTGCGTCAGACCTCAAACCAGCTAGACCAGACCCCAGTTAATGTGGAAACTTAGCTCTGAACAGAGTACAGAAATTGCCCTGACATTATAAATGCTAGTTGCTGCAGGAAAAAAGTGGCAGCACCCTGAAAGGCATTTTTTTCCACAAACATACCTTAAAATCGGGATTTTTGCTCTTATCCACACAGGGGGAAACAAACATCGGTCGCCCTTCTACATTCTTCCGATCCAACTGCAGCGCCTGTAGGGCCGACTTCTCTTCTTTAAACTCCACATAGCAGTAGCCTCGGAAATCGCCGCGGTTACTGAAGATGGGGCGGACCTGGACCACCTCCCCACAGGCCTCAAAGAGTGGCCGTAGCTTCGCTTCCGGCTCCCCCATGCTGTAGGGCAGGTTGCTGACGAAGACGGTGATGCTGTCCTTACTGCTGTCATGGAGCACCTTGGGCAGGTCCCTCTTCAGGGCGGCTGCCTTCTCCTTCTGCTTTGAAGGGGAGTCGGCATCTACGGGGGCACTTTTCCCAAAGAGTCCAGTTTCCGCTTCTAGGTCTTGTGCTTCTCCAGCTGCAGAAACGCTGTTCTCAAGCCTTCTGCGTTTGGGAGGCTGTTCTAGAGGTTGTCAGGAAGAAAGTAGCAGGATTAGCTGTTTCTTCTCTCCCCCACCTCACCAGCTGCGCCACAACAGCTGACACCTGCCCACCTCTCCACACTCAGAGGGGTGCACACCACACCCTCCATCCTGATCCACCCATTTTTCTTGCTGCTTTGTAGGCCCCGATTACATCTGGGTCAGTGGACTCCATCAAGGGCAACTGATAACACAAGTGCTCATCGTCCACTCTGAATTATATAAAAGGTCAATTCCAGGGCCCTCTCCAAGAAGCCCAGAGCAGCAAGGGAAAAGGTGCTGGGGACCTGCATTTAATAAAGCACCTGTAATGAAGCTGCAGTGTGTGCTGCACTTAGAACATGTTATAGAGTCTACAGTTCTAAGACATTCACCACTGTCTTATGTGAGCCAAGAGATAAACCCCAATATTCTACTCCAACTCACTCTCACCACTGCCACCGGAGCATCGGTACTGAAAAACAACTGGCAGTGACCCTCACTTCCAGACTTCTCCATCAATTGTCCATTGCCTTTCCGATGAAGTCTTAAAGTCCCACATGCGGCACTCAAATGAGCTGGGCACGGCCAGCTGGTCAGCCCCATGCTCCAGCCTCACCCACTTGCCACACAGAGTGGTTACCCAGCTGCTCGGAGAACATACCAGTCGGTTTTGTTTCTCACATTTTGCTGACATGGCTGCTCCTTCCCTCTGTATCCCTGACAGTCACTCACTCCCCATGCAGCGTTCCAAGGTGCGCTCACCCTACCCCATGAAGTCTTTCTTGCTGAGGCTGATCCACTAGAGACCTCCTCTCTGGCCTCTCCCATGATTCACATCAATATCCTCCACCCTCTTTACATGTCACATCTGCCCAACCCTCTAGACCAAGGGCCCTAAAGGGCAGTGAGCTACTCACAGTTATTTCTAAGGCCCCCAAAGATGCCCAAGAAAAGTCCCCTAACAATGGCTCAGTCACCATTTACCTCTGGCTGACAGTTTCAATGTCTAGAAATAATTCTTTAACTTCACTAAAATCAATCTGACCCACACTTGCCCACACCTAAAATCACAGGGGTGATGGAAACACTGGCTGGAAAATTCTATCAAGTCGAAACCACTAGGCAGTGGAGTATGGCAGGCAGGCAGGCAGGTAGCCATGCAAAGGACAGGGGGCAGGAGGTGGCAGCCTCAGCCAGAGTGGGATCGAGGGGGTGTGCAGGGGTATGGCAGCCGAGGGCTGAGGGGCACACACAGAAGGGCCATGGTGGCAACGGCACTGTGTGGGGGGTGGAGCCAGGTGGACAGGTAAGGGTGCTGATACAGGGTAGTGCCAAGGGTGCTGGGGCCCTCAGCACGGCAGGGAGGAAGGCGTGTGAGGAACCAGGGACAAGAGCATGTCTGGGTCTCACGCTGGCAACCACTGGCAAGAGGAAAAGTGCTCTGTGCTACTTGCATCTTCCCTAGAAGGGGGAGCTGGCCCTAAACAAACTGCTGGAAGCTCTACCTCCTTCGTCATCGCCCCACTCTTTCTCATCTTCCTCCTCTGCTTCCCGTTTGTCGGCTCCCCTGGCCTTTTTCTTCTTTTTTAACGCTTTCTTCTCAGCCCGGTTCCTCTTCCATTGTTCAGCCTTTTCTTCCTCTTGCTGGGCAAGGGCTGCTTCCTTCTCTGCGGCCTGGAAAATCAGGAACATGATCCCTGGATGCAGCAGCCACATTAACTGTACTGATGTTGAGGAGTGAGGCAGCAGGAGAGGGGGTGGAATTCGCTACCCGGTGAGGACGAGGAGGACATGTTCATAGCTTCTCCCTGCCAGAGCTTTTTCAGGTTTCTAAAGATGCTAGGTCTGAAGTCTACGTTACGTGTCACAGTATCCCCCATACTTACTCACCAAAAAAGGGGGGAAATTTATAAATCTGGGACAAGAATTAATTACAGGTGCTCATGTTCCAATCACTAGGTTGAGTCTCCTCTTTATTGTTTTTCCTCTAGTCTGGTAAGCTTTAGGGTACAAATTCCCTCACTACCTAGAACATTTACTGTTGGGGATAAAGCTCTAAGCCAATCTGAAAAACATACACAAGTCAGGTTTAAATATTGATTCAAGTTTCACAATTAACACTGAGTAAAAGACACTTCCTTAGAAGACCTCAAAGGTTTTGACAAATCTTCATACCCAAAACAGTCAAAATAGTGCTCAGAAGTTCTGAAGACTTTAAATAAACAGCATGATTACCTTTATTCTCTGCTCGTTAACACGAGCTAGCCGGGTTTCAGTTTTCTGGACAGCTATGTCCCAGTCTTCTAAAGTTCCTTGAGAGAAAGAGAAACAAATGTTCACCTCCTAGATTTCTGAAGGATACACCATAGAACTCTTAACTTCCCCACACCCCCTGAGGAGCTCTCTCCCATCAGATGTTAGGTACTGGAGCGTCAGCTCCCCATTTTCAGAAGCTCCAGAGTGCAGGCCTGAGGCCTCAGGACACACACAGTGCTTCCAGATGTGCTTAAAAGGTCGTTTATAAGAATCATTCTTTTAGAAAAGACTTTCAAACCAAAATAAGGCCTATGGGCGTTCCACGTAACAGACTCAAGGCAAAAGCAGAAGTCAAGTGTCTCCACCTTCTGTCCGCTCCATGGTGAGCAACACTTCACAGACGTGCTCTGGGTAGTCACTGGTGCACTGGACGGCCCGGTGCAGAGCCTTCCTGCAGTGCTGGGTGTCGCCGTGTGCCCTGGGTCAGAAAACAAAGTCACCACCACCAGGAGCAAAGCAGAAGGCACATGAGAAGGGGCAGTGTGTTCACAGGTAGTGCCAGAGGACTGGAAGCTCTGAAAGGGCTCTAGCTTCCAGAACAATCCACGGCTATTTGTACTATCACTACATTTGATTTTTTCCCTTTCCTTTATTCTTAAGAGTACCGACAGTCAAAAACTGAGGCTTTCTTCTAAACCAGTCTTCCCCCTAGTAGGTAGGTGCTCCTGGAATATGCACCTGGACAGTGGTTCTGCCTTTACTGCACTCGCATGTGCAGTGCATATGGGGGATCCGAGAGCTGTCTGTGACCTGACAAGCCTCCAGAGAAACTCTCCGATGCAGTCCTACTCAAGGCGAGTCATGAATCCAGGGGACTGTCAAGTTTCATGCTTACAATCAGACCTTTTGTAACAATATGGAAAGATATACTGTGCTAATCACGATAGTTATAAAACAATCTTCTGCTTATCATGACAGTCAGGAAACACTGTATTCTCTTTTGTTTAAAAAATATATTCAGGGGCCTCCCCGGTGGCACAGCGGTTGAGCGCTGGGTTGCAAAGCTACCCGCAGCCTCTGCAGCGCCGGTTCAATCCCCAGCCACTGGATGAGGGTCCCACATGGGCGCAGACCTCTCCTGCCGCCCGCTGCTCCCCTCAGCAGTGTACTTCATCAGTCTGCCTGCTCTGCTCTCCCCTCTGGCTCTGGTAAATTCTCTCACCCTCCCGCGCTTCTAACTATACCCAGTGCTTGCATAAATAAATAAATCTAAAAAAAGAAAAAAAAAGGCATTCTCTTAAAAAAAAGTTAAAAAATATGTTCAAATATACATAAATGTTGTAAATTCCTAGTAAGGCACTAGAAAAATTTTAGAGCAGTGGCTCTCAAAGTATGACCCAAGTACCTCTGAGGGTCTCTGAGACCCCTTTGCAGTGGGGAAAAACTAAGGATATTTACTAAAAATACAAAACCATGTGATTTTTCTCAATATTTTAGAGTTTGAAAATAATTATTTTTCATGAAAACGTTACTTACACTAAATGTAAATACTTTTTAGTGAATTTTTAAAATTTTTCTTTTTTAGTTTCAGTTTCTAAAATGGTAAATATTGATATAAATCATGTAAACAATAGTTCTCTGGGATTTTCAAATTTTAAGCATGTGACAGGGTCCTGAGACCAAAACATCTGAGAACCACTGATCTAGAGGAATATTCTTCCAGATGACTCTGAGGGGCAGGAATACAAGGAACTTTTATTTTCTATCACCTTCTTCATAAGCCCCACAACTCTTCTCATTAGAGCATGCATTATTTTTTAAATGGGGGAAAAAACAAAATATTCAAAACAGAAAAAAAGATAATGTAGAAATACATATTGTGTAATACTCAAGATATATTTGTAAAAAGCTAGTCATTCTTTTGGAGGCAGGTCATACTCTTTCTATCTTTCTCCATGTTATACTCATCAGCGAGCTTATCTTATTTAAAATAAACTTCGAAGTTTATAACCTGTATACTGTAACTGCATTTACAGTTTTTAAAAAAGTTAAGTATAGAAAAGTGCCAAATAATATACTCAAATCATTCACTAACAGGAGTTATGTCGAGATCTGTGACGGCAGATAACTTGGGTTTTTTTTCCTTGAACTGTTTAGTATTTTCTACTATTATGTACAAAGCACATATAACAACAAATAAATAGCTCTCAAATAAAAATTTATGTCCAAAAATCAAAGCCAACAGACCAAAATAACAAATGAAAGAAAGGCTGGCTGTCAGAGCAGCCCAGGCACAGAATCCTGTGTCTGGGAATCTAAGCCTGTCTAACTGCTAAGGGAGGGTGAAGGAGGAGCCCTCCACGGCAGGCTCAGCCAGGACTGTAGAAGCGTTACCCCTGATGAGCACCACCTCCCCTTCCCAGGAGGGTTACCTCTCCAAGTTGTAATACTCAAGCCACATGTTGGCAAACTTGGCGTTTCCTTTGGTCATGATGTTATCCCAGAGTTCCCGAGCTTTCTGCATATTATTGCACAGTCGAGCCTGAAATAAGCCAGCAGGCTTAGTTAGGAAGGGACACAAACCTTATGACATTGACACCCCTTACAAAACATGATTCAAACAGACATGCCTATACAGCCCCCCACGACTGTCCACATTCCATGATATACCCTCGGACCGCCTTCCAGTGGTAACAATTCCATCCTAATCATTCAGCTTCTCTGCAGCAACAAGTCTCAAGTGATCAGTCTGTCTAGACCTCTTGAAAGCAAAGAGCAGGAGACAGGCACACTTCTGACAGGCCTGGCTAGTTGGTTTTTTGTTTGTTTGTGTTTTTAATCAAGCTTAACCCCAAGTGTTTCGCTGAGAGGCAACGCCGAGACAGGCTAATAGCAGACAATGCCAGCTCTCCCACTGACTAAGGGACTTGGGCAATTATTAAACCTTGATATTCAGCTGCCTCATCTTTAAAAGGGTTACAACACAAACATTCCATCTAAAAACTGATAAATGTTAGTGTCTTTGACTGACCTCTCCTCAGAGCATAAAGCATGATTAGAATTTCATAATTGTATGAGCTGATCAAGGACAGGTCCCAAGTCCTACTGAGCTTGGGGTTCCTGGTCAAGTAGTAGCACCCAACTCATCATCCCCTCTGATTACATGTCAAGCAGCCTGTCTTCCACACTAGACTAAAGCCTGACAAGCGCAGCAGCCATGTCTATCTCATTCCCCAGCACCCAATAAAGTTTTAAGCTAATAGGACACCCTGGGTCACTCTCACAAACATGGCAACAGTGTGTGGGGTCAGAGTGGAGGCAGAGAGGAGTGAATGTCTGGCATTCAGATGTTTGCTACACAACTTCTAGCCGGGAGCTAATATTTTCATTAAGCAATAAAGAAATATCTAGCCAGGGATACAACATGAATCCTTACAGAGCAGACCATGACGCTCAGCCAACTGTTAGACAAAGGTCCTTCAAGGAGGGTGGATGAAACTGATGTATTTGTCAAAAACATTTACCTCAATCCTAGCCCAGTTCTGCATGATCATGCAGCTTGGATCTCCACTCTCGCTGAAACCTTAAAGAACAGAATTAGTTAAAATTAGATAGTAATTTAGAGACAAATAACCTCTGACTGAAAAGGTACATAGGCTGGAGCCACACTTACGCTCTTCCACTTCCTGTTTCAGATAATCCAAAGCACGAGTAAACGCAGACCTCAACTCTTCCAGCTCTTTACTGGAGTCTGTTAGAAATTGCAAAAAGGGTTTGGTTTTGGTTTGTGAAACCACCTAGCATGTTTTTAGTTTTTTTTTTAAATCCTACATCAAAATTCCTGGGAGTCTTTCATACTCCAGGCACAATCCTAGGGACAGAGAAATTAAACAGCCAATCCCTACTCTCATCACACAGTGGCAGAGAAAGGCACAGAACACAGCAGACAGACCGAGGACAAATGTGCGCACAGGGAGTGTGTGGGGGAATCAGAGCAGAGAGGGGTCTTCCCAGGCTGGGAGAATGGCTACAGGCTACCTGCATGAGCCAACACTGCCGTGAGTACACCCAAGTGAGTTAGAGATATTTCTGGTTGATATTTGGGAGGGTGGGGGTGAGATAGGCAAGATCATAAAGAAGCTCAAAGATTGAAAGGAAACACTGCAACCTTACTTAAAGGACTATTGAGCAGATAAAAGGGAAAGAAGAAATGAGAAGACTGAAAGGCCGGCAGGAACCAGCACACAACATAAGGATCGTTACCCACTTCCTTTATAATCAATAGCATGATTTAAAGATTTAATTAGCTAAAATTTCTGGGGGGTAAAGGTTACCCAAGTTACCCATGTCTGGTGTTTTTCATGTGCCCAATCAGCATGTATATGGGCAACTGGGACAATTCACCAAAAAATCTGCTAAGAAAAACCTCAGTTCTGAGGTGAAACACATGAACTTAAATACCTTGTTTGAAATCAACCCTTCTTCTCAGGTAGTCAAGGTAAGCCTGCCAAATCTCCACATAATCAGTGGCCTGAATGAAGCCAGCACTCAGAGCTTTCTCAAACGTCACTAGAATTGGGAAAAAAAAAAAAGGAATTTGTTGCCAATTCAAAAAGAAGCTATTATAAAAACCTCTGCTGACTCTAAAACACTGTAGTAAGCCTTTAAAAATTAGTAAAAGGAGGGCCTCCCTGGTGGCGCAGCGCTATCAAGCTACTGCCAACCACTAGAGCAAGAGTTCGATCCCTGGCCAGGGAGCAACCCACATGGCGCAGCAGATCTCTCCTGTCTCGCCAACTGCTCCCCTCAGCAGTGTATTTCAGTACATCTGCCTGTTCTGCTCCCCATTCTGTCTCTGGTGAATTTTCTCAACACCCACACCTCTGGCTTATACCCCAGTTCTTATAAGCATAAATAAAAATCTTTAAAAAAAAATTAGTAAAAGGATACCACAGGATGAAAGGCTCTAGAGAAAAATGCTCAGGATGAAAGGCTCTAGACAAAAATGCTCAAAAGAAACTGCCACAGCATCATACAAACTGTTCCAGAAAGGGCCAATTCCACAAGATGCTCAGCTTTAAGAGGCCTAGGCCAGGCAAGTTTGGAAAAAAGACCATGACTTCTTAGACAATTAAAATGAACCTTAATATGTCAAAAAGCTCTAAGAAGTCAAAAATCCAACCTATGTATCTCCAACACAGTCTGTTCTCTTACTAATCCTCAATATCCAAAAAACACCCTGCGAATTCTGATTGAATGATTAGGTCAAAAAGCTTAGAATTCTCCCCACAAAACACCGCACCAGAAATCACTCGATGCTCAATTCCGTGTCTTTCCATGGCCAAGAGGTACCGACTCCACAGCGCCACAGTCCAGGGGCAGTTCCGAACTGCACGGCTATGTACAGATAAAACCAAATCCTTTACTTTCAGCTGCCGATCCTGTGGTAAAGAAATCCAGGATTAAGAATTAACACTTTATTGTAAAGCTTCACTTTCCACTAGACACATTCAGCACAATTGATAAGAGAAATTTCCTTTAAAATGTCTCTTGCGGGCCTCCCCGGTGGCACAGCGGTTGAGCACTGGGTTGCGAAGCTGCCCGCAGCCTCTGCAGCACTGGTTTGATCCCCGGCTGCTCCCCGGCCACTGGAGGAGGGTCCTGCATGGCGCACAGACCTCTCCTACTGCCCACTGCTCCCCTCAGCAGTGTACTTCGGTCCTTCTGCCTGCTCTGCTCCCCGCTCTGGCTCTGGTGAATTCTCTCACCCTCCCGCGCTTCTGACTGTACCCACTGCTTATATAAATAAATAAATAAATAAATAAATAAATAAATCTTTAAAAAAATAAAATAAAACAAAATAAAATAAAATGTCTCTTGCAATGTTGGTTTCCTCAACAAAGAACTCCCAACAGGGAGCGGGAGAGAAGAGAGGTAAAAGAGGGCAAACCTTAGAAGCCACAGAAGACTTAGAAGACATCAGTCAAGGTATGGCTCTTTTGACTCCTGATTCAAGCCTTTTATACACACATATTGAAAGATTTACCAATAGAATGTGATTGCAGGACTTGCTTTACAACACCACCAAAGGGGCAGTAGGTGAGGATACAGACTCGCCCACACTAGTACCATTAGGTGTTGCAGCTGCGTGCTATGTGAGGTCTCCTTTTGCTAGTCTGTCTACATTCGTGTGTTCACACATTTTTCTCTGAGTAGCTAACAGAAAAAAAAATGAATGTAGTAGAAAAAACATGTCATGCTGGGGGCCTCCCTGATGGCGCAGTGGTTAAAGACACAGCACTACCAAGCTATGGCCAGCCACTGCAGCTCAAGTTCGATCCTCGGCCAGGGAGGTGACTCAAATGGCACAGCAGACCTCTCCTGTCTCACTGGCTGCTCCCCTCAGTGTATTTCAGTAGATCTGCCTGTTCTGCTCCCCACTCTCTCTGGCACCTCTGGCCTGTGCCCCAGTTCTTGTATGCATAAATAAATAAATAAATCTTTTTTTTTTAAAGTCATGCTAACTTCCTCAATAGTGAAACTATTAGCAATTTTTTTTTTTTTTACAGTGATCAGTTTAAAAAATTTCAAAACACTGGGAGAACTTTCTGAATGAGCCAGCAATGAGGGGAAAGGGAGGATGAAAGGGAAGAAAGCACAGCGAAGGGCTGCACGCAACTAACGCCGGCTTGCTTACTGATTTTCTTTCGATGTATTCTAAACTGGTGAAAACAAAATGAAATTAGAACAAGTGAGTGATCTTACAAGGTACTGACTGTAACGGATCCACAAGTCTGGGACAAGGCAGTTCTCCACCAAGGCGCGCTCAAAGATCAACTGGATGCGAGCAGGATCGCCGACTTTCATCTCGAAGTCGATGTAAGCTTGGTATTCTGCCAGCCTGGGGGCCTCCGCTTTTAACTGCGGCAAAGGAAAAATGCACTGAAGTTGATGTCAGCAACCTGCTACCTCAGGAAGCATCAACCCATCCTCAGATAAAGTAAGACGTGGCAAGACTGGCTGCACTCAGATAAGCACCACCAAGCCCCACTATGTGAACCTCTGTGTGTTCGGGGGCGACCCTTTGGTGGGGAGAATGTATCTTCCCGTCTGGTCCCAAGTGCCTCTTCACTTTTAGCCCTTTTCTAAATCCACTCCTAGAGGACAGAAGTTCACATCTCCCATCCATCGGGAACAGAAAGACAGGAAACACCTTTGCCACTGACCACTGTCAGCCAGCTGTCCAAAACGCAAGTCATTTTCCCGGCCCACTGAGTGGAAGGGAGGGAACCACTGGAGTAATTCAGTGCCTGGTGCTATTTCAAGTTTCTCATTCCAAATATCAGTGCCTGTCAAAGTTCAGGGAGACGAAGATGGAAGAGACTTTGCTGAATGCTTATTAAGCTGAAAATCAGTTCTTTCTAGACACTTTCGTTCAATTTGTTTGCTCTGCAGTCACACTGCTGATTGTACCACAAAACTAAGCCAACTGAAGATTTCATTAACGGGGCTGTATGAAACACAAATATTGACATGTGGAAAGAAAGGGGAGAGAGAGTGCAGGCCAGCATGACTGCACACGCTCTGTATAGAGAATGACGTTTTTGCGCCGCCATTTCTAGTAATTACAATAAATTATTTACCCAGTTATTGAAAAGAACTGAAGCACTGGATTAAATATATAAACATCTTAAATTCATCAACAAACTGGCAAACAAAGAAAATACTAGGGACAAAATCTAGGTGAAGGCAGTTAGCAAGTTAAGTGAAGGTTAAGTTTTTGCAAGCTAAAGGTATATTAAGAATTTGATCTTCACCTATTTGATCTTCAGATAACACCTCTGAGGCAGGTATTATTACTATTCCTCCTTACATTTAAGGCAACTGAAATACTGAGGAGGTTAAGTGCCAGTTCAAAATCAGAGAGTAGATGGCAGAGCTGGAATTCTACCTGAAGCAGCCTGGATCTCACAGTCTCACTATGCCACGCTTGTGCTGTGTTCAGTTACTACGCCAGGAAAGGTTCCAAAACCAGAGCCAAGAAGCCCAGTGAATCTCAAGCCAAACAGAATATATGCCCATCTGGACCCACTGAAATGAAACTACTGGACACTGAACCAAAACAGTGAGATCTTAAAGTCAACCAGAAAAGAAAAAAAAAATTAACTTTCAAAGACGCAAGAGTTAGACGGACAGCTAAGTTGGCACCAGCAACAATAGTAGCCAGAAGATACAAGTGTCAAAATCTAGAGTCTATATCCTGAGAAACTAACTTTTGAGACTAAAGACATTTTTCAAAGACTGAAGATCTGTTCCCAGCAAATGTCCAGAGCAGGAGACGCTGAAGGGTAGACATCCAACAAAAGAAAACTGATCCTAAGTGAAAGACCTAGGATGCAAGGAGGAAGGAAAAGCAAAGAAAGAGAGACGTGCATGTAGTAATGTAAACAACCTGCAGCAGTGTGACACACAATTAATGCCCTGGGAGTCAAAAAAAGAAAAAAAGAGAGAGTTTATGTGTGAGGTATGGGAAATAAAATAGTATTCTAAGGCCAAGAAAGGGAAAGAAAATGTCACAACCATTATCGTCAACACAGTTTTATTGTCAACACAGAAATTCAAAAGAATAATAATTTAGCAAGTTTGATAGATTAAAAGTAAGAAGGAATGAAAACCATTTAGTTGAGGAGGAAAATCAAAGTGTGAACAAGTAAGTGAGAACTACAGGTGGTCTCAGATTATCCCCAGTTAAATAAAAAACTTGCCCAACCTATGTAGAGAACACTGTGAGCTCAGGGATTTTGGATTCGGTTTATAATTCATATAATTGTCTTTAACTTGGTTTTAAAATAATGAAAGGGGGCTCCCTGGTGGCGCAAGGGGTTAAGCACCATGAAGCAATCTGCAGCCTCTGTAGCACGAGTCTGATCCCCAGATGGCCAGAAAGAAACCCACATGGCGCAGCAGACCTCTCCTGTCTTGCCCGCTGCTCCCCTGAGCATCGTATTTCAGTCAGTCTGCCTGTTCTGTTCCCCGCTCTGTCTCTGGTGAATCCTCTCACCACCACCACCACCGCCGCATCTCTGGCCTGTATCCCACCTCTTGTATACATAAATAAATCTTTAAAAAAATTGCAAAAAGATACTATTTTTAAAAAAAAATAAAAATAATGAAAAATATAGATATAAAAATAAATTACATTTTATTAACCAGAAAAGAAAATCTTTAAAAGAATACCATTTATAAGAACATCAAGCATCAGTTAGAAATACAAAAAATACTGACAAATATGTCCATGTCACCAGATAAATTTATAAATTTAAAAAACTGTATAAAAAGATAAGACCTTAATAGCACAGACCTGTACCATGTTCATAGATTGGAAGATTTGATGTTTAAAAGAATTTTCCTACATTGATTAACAGACAATGCAATTACAATAAAAAACTCTAGCTTTTTTATTTTTTATTTATTTATATATATTTTAAAGATTTATTTATTTATACAAGAGCTGGGGTACAGGCCAGAGTCGCAGGAGGGTGAGAGGATTCACCAGAGTCAGAGCAGGGAGCAGAACGCAGACAGACCAAAAGCACTGTTGAGGGGAGCAGGGAGTGAGGCAGGAGAGGTCCGCTGCACCATGTGGGAATCTCCCTGGCCAGCCAGGAATCAAATCCGCACTGCAGAGGCTGTGGACAGCTTCATAGTGCAGTGCTCAATCCGCTGCGCCACCAGGGCAGCCAAAAAAAATTCTAGTTTTTTTAAAAAAGAACCTGAAAAGCTGATCTAAATTCAATGACAGTATTAAGAGCTAAAGAAAGCCAGGACCCTAGTGAAGAGGAACAAGGTGGATGAGACTCAGACTACCTAAAATCAAAACATATAAAATCATTGTCACTCTGATGGCCTCATATAAGCCAGTAGGGCCGAGCAGAACTGCAGGTGAATGCAGAGCAGATAGATGGCAGACGCAGACCACACAGCAGTGAGGGGAGAACAGGTCATCAAAGTCAGTGCCAGAACTACTGGAAAAAGGAGCCTGGACCCTCTCTCACACCACAACATCAAAGCCAATTCTGTATGGAGATCTAAATATGAAATACAAAACTATAAACTTTCTAAAGCAAACACAGCTAGGTATGTTGACTTGGGTGATGGAGAGAATTTTGAAGCATAACAAAAAGCACAAACCATAAGAGAAAGAATGATAAACCCAAACAGATTTATAATTTAGAAATATTCACCACAAGGTGCTATTTTAAAAAAAGTGAAGAGGGCCACCCTGGTGGCGCAAGGGGTTAAGCAATGCACTATGAAGCAATTCGTAGCCTCTACAGCACGAGTTCGATCCCCGGCCAGCCAGGGAGCAGCCCACATGGCGCAGCAGACCTCTTCTGACTTGCATGTTGCTCCCCTCAGCAGTGTATTTCAGTCAGTCTGCCTGTTCTGTTCCCCATTCTGTCTCTGATGAATCCTCTCACCCCCCACATCTCTGGCCTGTACCCCAGCTCTTGTATGCATAAATAAATAAATCTTAAAAAAAAAAAGAAGTAAAGAAACAAGTCACCAACAAGGGGCAAGGGTTGTAAGACATAAAATAAGAACTAATACCAAAAATAAGGATTAAGATGATCCAGGACTCCCACAAATGAATTAGGAGGGAAAAAATGATACACCAAAAGAAAAATGAGTCACAAAAAAGGAAACCAGAATGATGTGAAAAGATGCTCAATTTCATTAGGAATCAGAAAAATGCAAATTAAAATTAGAATTTCAGACTCATCAGAAATACAGGTATGTCAATATCCCAAATTGGAAAGAAAAATGAGAAAACCTCAAGTTCTGTTACTGGGTGTAAATGAGTAACCTGCAACAGCTCAGCATTACCCTGTGATCCAGCGATCCCAACAGTTATGTGCTTAAAGAAATTCTTCGTGTGTACAGGAGACACAATGGCCAGAGCAAAGCTGCTCATCCTAGCAAAAAACTGGAAACGATCCAATTATCTAAGAACGTGGGTTAACAAATCATGATAACAACTCTATGGCACTGATAACAGAGGGGCTGTAACTGTATGTATCAACACGAGTAAAATCCAAAACAAATTGAATGAAAGAAAATACATCATGATTCAATTACATAAAACTTCAAAAACAAACAAAATTAAACAATATATTAAGGATACGTTCAAAGATATAAAACTATAAAGAAAAGCAAGGGAATGATTATCACGAAAGTCAGGAAAGTGATTACCTCTCGGGAGAGGGAGGAGGAGGCAATCGGACAGGGGCACATAGGAGACGTCTAAGGAAGGTACTGGCAATGCGCTATTTCTTAACCTGGGTGGTGGGTACATGATGTTCACTTTATTATTAGTATGTAAACTGTATGTATACATTTATACACTCTATAAATCTCAAAACAAGACATAATTTAAAGACATTGTTTCACTTTCAACTACTAATCAGGGAAAAATTGGTAGAAAAGTTTACTAGGAAAGAAGCTAACACTTACCAGTGACTCTTCATAGGGCTTGTATTTCTCCAACTGCTGTAGTGCTTTGTTATAGTTCTGAATTACTGACTCTGGTATAGGGTCTTCTGACCATTCTTCATACTCTGCAAATGTGGCCTCCATATCTATTGAAAGATGCATTTAGACCCATGGGTCTTGCCACTGGGTTTTATCAACTTGAACACAGATCGACCCATGAAACTCGGGCCACCAGTCCCTCCCACATCTGTGACCCAGTAGCTCTTACTGGTCGAATCCTGAGCTCTTACGCTGAGCTACAACTTGGCCTTAGACTCTGTCTCAAGCATGGTTCCAGGCAACCCTACTAACTAATTAAGTAGTTAATGAAACTAACATCAACCCCAACAACACTCTCCAAGGGCTTCCCATGGCTTAGCATTTCACATCTATTAACTCTTTCTGACCCTCACTACCCACTCTCATGAGGCGGGTGTATAATTTTTCTATAGTTTTGCAGAGCAAGGCTTTGAACCCAGGCTCAAGTGCACGTTCTACTCACTGTGCTATGCTGCCTCATGCTGGGCATGAGAAGGAATCTACAAACCAGCTCAGCTCTAACCTTGTCTGCATGTCACCCAAATATTCAACTGGAGAGTCATTTTATAATTTGTTAAACTGAACGCCAATAATCTATGAAATAAAAAGGGAAAGAGCATCCAGGCTCAGGTAAAGCTGCCCACAGGATCTGAGGGTGTGCAATGCATAACAAGCTAGATGGCAGCGCCAGACTCTTCCCAAACCCTTAGAAAAACTGCCAGTGTGCTCAGGCTTGCGCTCCAGAGCCTCATGAGCATGTCCTGCCAAAACATCCACCCAAAGGAGAATCCTTGCCAAATCCCATCTGAATATTTCCAATCAATGGTACCCCCAAAGCCAATCACTCCACCAAAGAATGATATAAGCACATGTGAAATGCCCACTCTTAGGTAAGAGGTCACTCCTGAAGAGATAATGGTTAAAATATATAAAGGGTCAGCCTCCCTATTCCTTTTAGAGACCTTGTCTACATGAGCGAGCTCAACCTGAAGTCAGGAAGCCTGGTGTCCAGTCCATCCCTGACTCTCATAACCATCTCGAGCATGAATAATTCAAGATAAGCTTTCCCTGGGGCCTCAAGGTGGTCATATCTGCCTCACAGGATGTTGGGAAAGTCCTAGTTACATGACATACCCTCACACATTTCAAAAACCATGAAGGGCTGGCTGCTGACACATCAGTTTCTCTTACCATAGAGTGGGATCGCCAGCTGTCGCCGGAACAGACTGTGGACTTTTTCAAGCTGTGAATCAAAGGTTTGTTCCCGGTCAGAAGGGGAAAGGAAGTCAGCTACAGGCTAAAGAAGCAAATCCGTAGTAAATGACAAACTTTGATTTTTCCTACCTCAAAAATTATTTCAACAATTTTTTAGTTCCAACTGAAAAAATGTGTGACTTTTTAAACATGAAGTATTGTGCCAAATGCTGGAATAGGTTCAAAACTAAATGTTATCTCTGCTTCTGCTTATGATAGGGAGAAAACAAGAAGGAATATAAGCAACAGAGCCAACTGATGATAATAAGGCCAGAAGCCAGGTATCACAGTATCAGGTGTTGGCGCTGAGATTTATGGTTATAAGGGAGGAAATCAGGAGACTCCTGGAGGAGCTGGCTTTTGGGATGCGCCTGCAGGCTCCCCAGGGCCAGTGAGAAAAGGAAATTGATGCCCAGTTGAAGGACCGGCCTAAGTAAAAGAGTTCAGAAAGTGCAAGAACATTGAGGGAACACGGGAGTAGCATCCATGCAGGGGTGAAGACTGATTCAAGACAGAGCCACACGCCAGGGGCACCAGAGTTAGCCTGATGCCTCAGTCAGGTTAAGATTTTTCAACAGGGACTTGGGCTACTTCCCAAGGGACAGGGCCACTTCCTCTCACAGGGCTCCGCGATGGACCAACAATTACTTGTGCACACACAGAAAAGCAAAGTGCAGAGGTGACACTGAGAGGGAGATGCTGTATGAGTTATGGCTTAAATTCTATAAATCAACCCAAAAATGCAATTATGGGGGGCATCAGATGATCTCTCACAGTCACAAAACAGAATTTTTTCTCTTGAAGTGGCATGGTTATTCCTGTACATTCTTGAGAGCGTCATCAACAAGCAACTCAATGCACCTGTACACCCCGATACTACCCACAGGTCCATGTAACCAAAGCAGTAGTATTTTCAAGTAGCACAAAGAAAGGACAGCATCACCTGCCTTTCAGTCAAAATCATTCTTGCCATTCCACAAAGACTACTGATTTTATTTGTTTAACTGCCCAGCCAGCCAGGGATCTATTTGGCTAAGACCATTAACTGTTCTCCCGGACCATCGACAAAAACCATCCTGACTGTTCAAGGGCAAGGTTGTGGGGCCAGAGGCACTCACCCGGGCAGCTTCCACGATCGCACTCTCAAACTCCCGGTAAGCCTCCCAGATGGCCAGTCCTTTGGTCATGTGCAAGCCGACAGACGAGAGGGCCCTTTCAAACACAGAGCGAACTTTTTCAAGGCCACCTTTCTGACCAATCCCACCGACTGAGTACTGGCCATATTCGAGCCAAATGTTAGGACCTACAAATGAGAAGAGTTATTCTATTAGTTCAGGACAGGAAATAACCAAACATCAAAACTGATGCATCACAGAAGGAATGTGCACATCCAGCGAGGACGCATTCATTCGTAAAGATGAGAGCATCATCAACAAGCAACTCAATGTACCTGTACACCCCAATATTGCCTACAGGCCTAACACTGGGGGGGGGGGGGGGAAAGGTACCTTGAGCAACATTCCTAAGTGTGATCACTGAGCCTTACTGCACAGTGTGTGTCACGTGGTAATATGTAACAGAAGCATGAGAATAAAGCTCATTAAACCTGAAAGGATCCCAGCAATGGATTTCAATGGAAATAGCCACAAATCTCACGCAGCCTTAAGGAAGACTAAAATTCAAAGCCTAGAGTTTTTTTATTTTTGAACCTTGGTTCACTTTTAAGCCTTCTGGTCAAAGTGATCAAAATTAAAAGCACCAATCTTGTTCCTAAAAATCTATTTTTAACGGGCCTCCCTGGTAGCGCAAGGGGTTAAGACGCAATCTATGAAGCTCACCTCAGCCACTGCAGCACGAGTTCCATCCCCGGCCAGGGAGGTGACCCACATGGCACAGCAGACCTCTCCTGACTTGCCCGCTGCTCCCCTCAGCCATGTGTTTCAGTCAGTTTGCCTGTTCTGCTCCCTACTCTGTCTCTGGTGAATCCTCTCAACCCCCAAAACTCTGGCCTGTACCCTGCTTCTTGTATGTATAAATACATAAATCTTTTAAATATGAAAAATAAATCTATTTTAACAATACCTATGCAAAAGGAAATCAGACTTGGCTGTCTTGTTTTACTTTCTTTTTAAGCTTCTCACATATTCCTATAGCTTTAAGATCAGATTAACAGGTTAAACTCTTCAGGAATGCAATCGGGTCTTACTGTGCACATTTTCCCTTTCAAGTCCCTTTTCAGAGATCTGAACATTTCAGAAGCCTATATACTAACTTTGCAAAATAAAAATACCAAAATGATAAAGAAGTAAATTTAAGAATTACTATATGTTTTCCTGACATTTGCTTTTTCACTGAAAAATCCATTTCAAATAAAGTCTGTTAGCTACTGTTTCTCTCACCAATTAGCTGCCATATGGGCAGCCAAGTAAAAGATGAGCTAGCTTTTAAAGCTGAAGCCCTTTTGAGAGTCAAGTTTGCAGATATCTAGGAAACTGCTCCTCCAAAGAGAAGAGACTTTTCAATCCATCACATCATTGGCATGGCTCTTCCCAACACTCAAACTAGAGTTAAAATCTCAGAGTATTTTAAACTCAGCAAATCCAAGCATGCAGAGACCATAACTACAAGAGGCAAACAAAAGAATGTGTCAGTAGACACCTGGGTTCCAAAAGAAGCACAAAGCCTCTAGATGTGGCTCCTCCAAAAACCCAGGAGCAAAAGGGACATAGCTACATTCTACTAGAAACCCAGTAAACACCCCCAGATATCACTACCGAGCACAGGCTGAGAAATAAAGGCGGTCCATGGGTTGTCTCTTCAAATATGCAAAGCAAAGCAAAACTGAGAAGCAGACAAGAGGTTTTTAACAGTCAAAACAAGCAGGGACCATTTGCCCACACTGAACTCCTAAAAACAATCCAAGAGCTCCTCAGGTCTTCATCCAGAACTAATGACGAGGCCTAATCTAAACGCAGTTATCTGGTTTCCTTACCACGGTAGCTTGGAGGGGGAAAGGGAAGCATCAGCACTGAGCCTGGCAGCAGGCTAGAAGCCTGAAGGCGGGAGCAGCTGGAAACCATAATAGACCAAAAAAGCAGTGTGAGGAGGGACAAAGCATTCTCAGAGAAAGCAAGTATGTGTTGGTAACTTGGGGACATGAGGGAAGGGTGACAGGGTCATCAGAGAACACGGGCCATCATGTGTCTGGAAAGAAGAGGCCACATGCAGAGGCACAATCCAGCTTTTAAAATCACTTTAATTATATTACTTTATATTAAGAAACACCTATTACTCTCATTATTCAGGTTTTATAAAAATCTGGTCAATTTTTCTTGGCTAGTTAAAAGACATAGACAGTACTCTCCCTTGAGGCAATATATCTTCTAAGACTTGCTGCATCTCACAAGGGGAAAGTCCCACAATGGGGAAGGAGGAAAATCAAATTGGGAAGAAGGAAGTTTAATTCAAGGGGAGTGGGAGGGAATGTCACATCCCCAGTGTATGTAGAAAAGGCATTTGGAAGATGGGAGCACAAACAGGAGAGAGGAAAAGGACCAGAAAGGAGGTAAGGCAGGTACACTTCACTTGCGCTGGTCACATGGCACCACCAGCAAGAGAGCTCTGTGGGGGGGAGGGTTCTGTATCTTGACTGCAGTGGTGACCAGTGAACCTCCATGTGGGATAAAATGTCAGAGAGGATGGAGACGATGGAGACGATGTCACCCAACTCTATTTGATAAAATTGATTGTAGTATACACTTACAATGGATGTGTTTTTACAAAATATAAATTGTACTTTAATAAAGTGATTATAAATTTTAAAAAAAATCACAGAGCCATACACACAGACGGAACCAAATTTCCTGGCTTTGATTTTGTGATCTCATATCTCAGAAAACTGGATGACATGAGTACAAAGGACTTCTCTGTGCTATTTTTGCCATTTTCTTTAAAGCTATATTTATTTCAAAATAAAAATGTTTTTCCTAAGATTTTTAATATTTAAAACAAAGCATACTGAAAACCCCTTCACTGTGTGGTAACCATTAGTCACCTCAAGTGGTAAAATCATGTAAGCTCCCCCTGGCGGGAGAGAGTTGCCGGGTGAGAGTTGTCAATTCCCTCTCTATAAATACTTCTACTTTTATTTTAAAAGCAAATACCCTCAACTGAAGATCCCAGACAAGAAGAATGAGTGAACTCCAGTTCAGAGACTGACGATGTTAAGCACCCGTTCCAGCCACCCCAGCACAGCCCTCGGGGAACTTACAGATGTAATCCTTCACGGCCTTCTCAAAGAGGTCGTACACATGCTCTCGGTCCAGGCCGTCCAGGGCCATGCTGATCTCGTCGTGCAGCCACTCCAGCCAGAGCTCTACAAGACAACAGCACCTCCCGCATTACCACTGCCCTCACCACAACATGCGTTAGCATTTCCTCCATCTTACACACTGGGCACAACTCCCAGAATGCAATTCTGCAAACCCGCACCAAGTACACAGAAGGTCTTATGCTTCCAACAAAGATCAAATCACCAAAATCGTAATAGCCTACACCCCTTGGGCATTTTATATTTTTGCAAGGTAGTTTCATAGATAATTTTCTCATTTGATCTTTGGGAAGATCCTGCAGGTAACAGTACCCTTACAACAAAGGCAACTCTGTAAGCATTACATTGCTTCAGTATCTCACAAGAATGCCTCATGCAACCCAGGCACTACCAGGCAAAAGCTCCTATTATTCCCACTTTTACTGCTGGGAAAACTGAGTCTTAGGATGTTTACATCATTTGCTTAAGGTCTCACAGGGAGTAAGACAGAAAAGAATGAATCTGGTTTCAGCTTCCATAGCCAGCAGGTGTGCTGGAGTGAGAGGGGAACAGAATTGGCTCCAGGACTAGTGTTTTCCGACTCCTCATCAAAACCTCAATTATTAATTCCTGAAAATTTAATTGCAAAGATACTCAATGCAATTATGTGCCAAGTAAGTAGAAATAACTTAAATGTTCAACTACTGTAGAATAAATGAGGTATGAAACATTTACAGTAAACATTGCTTCTAAGGACCTCCCTGGTGGCTCAGGGGTTAAGTCTCAGTGCTATCAAGCTATCACCAGCCACGACGGCCTGCATGTGTTCAATCCCTGGCCAGGGAACTACCCACATGACACAGCAGACCTCTCCTGTCTAGCCCACTGCCCCTCTCAGCAGTGTATTTCAGTAGATCCACCTGTTCTGCTCCCCACTCTGTCAATAGTGAATCCTTTCACCAGACCCTCCCTCCACTCGCACCTCTGGCCTATATCCCAGTTCTTCTATGAATAAATAAGAAATATATCTTAAAAAAAAATGCTTGTAAAAGCTTACTTATAATACATTAACAACTAGTTATAAGAGAACTGGTTAAATACATAAATATTAAAAAGGGAAAGAGAGAGAGAATAGGGATAGAAGTTTAATTACCTCGAAAGATTTTATCATAATGTTAAAATAAGGAAATCAGGATTCAAAATGTGAATCAGTGCTGCGTGATCGCAGCTGCATTTTCATAAACACCATACAACGATAAAAAACAGTCGACTCTGGATGATTTTCTTTTGCCCACTCTATGTTCCACATTCCTTCTAAGGCACGTAGCCCACTTTCAGCAATGAAAAGAACACACGCTCTCCACATGTCTGGCTTACACATGCATTACCTTCCGTCAAAGGGAAGATCTCACTCATTTTCTGACGGGCCATCCTCACTTTGGTGAGCTCCCCTTCCAGCCGCAGCAGCCTGATCAGGTCCACGTGGCAGTTGTAGTCATAGACGTTGATAGACAGCTGAAAGGAAAAGTGAAGCTGAAATTAAGATGCCATCATCAAATAACTTCATTTTTGTCACCGATGGCGACAACCCACAATTGCTTCGGACAAAATAAATGTGTTATGGGGGAGTCACTGAAAAACCAGCACTGACCCTTAGGGGGAAGACAAGTCAATGACAGAGGCCTTTTACAATAAGTAAAAGGATGAGAAAAGTATACCATGTAAACATTAATCCCCCAAAGCAGAAGTGGTTACAGCAGTACCTCAAAAAGTAGGCTTCAGAACAAAGAAAATACCAGACACAAAAGGGAAGATTACGGAATGATGAAAGGATTAACCTACCGGGAAGATTAAACAATCCTAAATGTGTATGTACCAAATAACAGCATCTCAGAATAAGTGAATCAAAATCTGATAAAGAAACAGACACATCCACAATTGCGCTGGAGGCCTCAACTCCCCCCACTTCAGAAGCAGGTAGTTCTTCTATTAGATACAATCAGGAAGGAGAAAAGAGCTCACCACCAACCGCCAAGGTGCTCTAACTGACATATACAGGTCACGCAACAATAATGAATATACATGCCTTTTGTCTAGTGTCCATGGAACATACATTAAGACCATTAAACAGGCCTCCCCGGTGGCGCAGCGGTTGAGCGCTGGGCTATGAAGCTACCCGCAGCCTCTGCAGCGCCAGTTTGATCCCCGGACGCCGGGCGAGGGTCCCACTGGTGCGCAGACCTCTCCTGCCGCCCGCTGCTCCCCTCGGCAGTGTACTTCGGTCCTTCTGCCAGCTCTGCTCCCCGCTCTGGCTCTGGTGAATTCTCTCACCCTCCCGCGCTTCTGACTGTACCCAGTGCTTGTATAAATAAATAATAAATAAATCTTAAAAAAAAAAAAAAAAAAAGACCATTAAACAAACCTCAACAAACTGAAAAGAAATACAGAATATGTCTTCTGACCTTCTGACCACATGGAATCAAACCAGAAATCTGTAACAGTAGAAAAATCTGAGTTAAACGCAAAGAAAATTTTGAAAATCACAGAAATGAATAAAAATGTAGAAAAAGAATTATATGCCATGACTAAATAGGACTCCAAGCACGCGTGTTCAATCTCTGAAAGCCAACCACTGTAACCCACTACATCAACAGGCTAAAGGACAAAAATGATGATTAGCAATTGTACAGAAAATGGTTTTGTCAAAATCCAACAACTGCTCATGGCAAAAAAGTGTCAGCAAGTTAGGACCCGATCAGAGTCAAAACCTTCTGTTCTGTAAAAAGACTCTGTTAAGAGAATGCAAAGACAAGCTACAAACTGGAAAAATTATTTGCAAACCACATATCTAAGAAAGGACTCACATCTAAAAGATTTAATTCCAAACTTAATAGTAAAAAATAAAACAATTAGAAAATGGGTAAAAAAAAACAAGCCAACATGTATATCCAAATAGATGCATACCCATTCACATATTTACTGATGGCAAATAAGGGACATCATATTCAGTATCATAAGTCACTGCAGAAATGCAAGCTAAAACCACAATGAGGGCCTCCCTGGTGGCCTAGGGGTTAAGTCTCAGCACTATCACCCCTATGGCCTGAGCTCGATCCCCCACCAGGGAGCAGACCCACATGGCTTAGCAGACCTCTCCTGTCTCACCCGCTGCTCCCCTCAGCAGTGTATTTCAATGAATCCACCTGTTCTGCTCCCACTGTCTCTGGTGAATCCTTCCACCTCCCCCTCCCGCACCCCACACACACACCTCTGGCCTACACCCCAGTTCTTGTATGCATAAGCAAATAAATCTTAAAAAAAATAAATAAATGAGACATTTCCAATGTCTCATGAGCACTAAGAAACAAGTGCGTATGTGGGTCTACTCTGGTCTCTGAACAAATTAACAAAAGATGCTCTAGAGAGATCTGTGAAATGTTTTCCTAAGCCCCTCACTCCAGGACCTGGAGCTGGAGGTGAGTGGAGACAGCAAGGAGGCCTGGTGGAAAGAATGCAACTGGTACAGCCATGGGAAAGGAGAGTGGAACAGGCCCTTTCGCATAGCACCTACTGAGTGCAAAACTGCCAGGAGCTTTCTGCACATAGTGTCACTTTAGCTTCACACAGGCCTATGAGGGAGGATTATTACAACCTTCATTTTATCAAATGGGACGCCAGGCTCAGAGAGCTGAAATAACTGTCCAAGGTCTTTCTACCACTGAGTAAAGGGTGTGAGCTCACACACAACTCTGTACTGCACCATGCTGCCAGGGCAGCTAGGGCCCCAGGAGGTACCACGAACAGTGTCAGTGCATTAACACAAATAATGGAAAAATCTTTGCTTTTGCTACACAGACAGAGAAAACAGAATTCTGAGATTCCTTAAAATACACTCAAGGATGAGAACTAGAATTCACAAATCTGGGAAAGCCAAGTTATTCACAGGCCTATGAGGAAGTCATTCATCATTATGTTCCACCACATAGCAATTACAGCACGAACTAGAGACTGTGGGATTAGGATGAGACAAGAGGGAGGTTTGGAAAAGTCCCATTTTCAAAACCCCAGAAAATGGGAGATAAAGTCAGAGGTTCTTTGGGTTCTTCAATTCACCATCACCTGCCAGGTCCCATCCTGGGCCAGTCTCAGAGACCTGAGGCAGGGCAGACAAAGCGCAGAGCACCTGTACCGGAGATGCCTCTGCCCTGGCCTCCTCCCTAGTAAGCTGTGTACCCACACCACTAAAATAAATGATTCTATTTCCACCACATCACAGAAGAGTAAGACTCAGTAAGCCAATGGCTACTCGAAAGGCCCAAGGCCAGAAGTCTGAAAGATAGGCAAGAAGTCCTCCCAAAAGGACGGGCACACAGTCAGCCTGGCACCTCCTGTCATGCCGCATTTGCTCGATGAATACAAGACTGAACACCAGCATACTTACCTATAACACCTGCCATGTCCAACTGGATCCTTTGAGAATCAGATGTGATGAACGGGACAAGGTACATCTATGGATGATATCACAACCTCACAACTTAAAAATATCACTGCCAGAGAGAACATTACAAGGAAACTCACACCCAGCAAGGTGATGTGGGTAACCTAGATTAACTACTTCACATCACTGAGTGATTTCACATCCCGTGTGGTCCAAAGACAACCTTGAAAAGTTCAAATGAATGACTATGAGCAAATCCTTCAATCATATGTTCTAAGCCCACTTCCTCATCTGTAAAATGAGAATGTGATCAATCCCTTCCATGAGGCGCCCCCATGTCTCTCTCCCTTCCAGGAGGTTTGCCCAGCAGAAGACACCAACAGATATCTGGAGAGAGGAAGAGAGGGAGGCCAGGGTATTTCCCCCAATCCCAATCCCTTGTGGGAAACTGGGCTGAACCCTTTCAACCAAAGGTTTCAAATCTTCTCATACAACTATTCAGGTAACAGGTCACTCCCCTCACCCCTTCAGGTCTAAGGGTGGACACAAGGTCCAGCAGTTACTAGTCCGAGGATATTAAATCTTTGCTCCTGATTTCCCAGCCCACACCCTTACAAGCAGGCAGTACCTTTATTGCCTTTATTGATCTTTTCTCAAATGATCCTAATTTCAAAGTGCCACCTATTCCTGCTGAACCCCTGAATGACACAGGAGTTAGAGATCACCTTACTCCTTAGGGGGGCAGGCACTGAGCTGGAAGGCGAGAATCACAAGTTAAGAAATTAATCCAAGCACACACAGGTGTGGAAACGCTAGAACTGGAGCCTTAGCCACTGGCCGCTGAAATCTCTCTCTTTTCATTTCTGTTATTGTCGACAGGGTCCGTACTTTCTCTACCACGCCACATTTTATCGTCATCCTTCCCACGGGAAAAATAACTGACAATTAAGACTGTATCCTTACTACTGACATAGTTTAAAGCCCTGGCTAAGAATGGAAGTTCTGCAGTTGGTTCAAAGTTCAAGGCCCAAATCGCCACCAGGAAATGTAATCTTAGGGCGGGGGGGACTTCCCTCCACTAGGAGACCCAGTAACCTCCCGTAAAACACTATTTCCTTCCCTGCCTCGTTGGGAGAGCTCGGGGAGACCAGGCTGGCAAAGCCCGGAGCCAGCAGTAAGCGCATCAATAGGAGCTGCGGTGGCTGATAGCGGTTTTGCCGTCTTGGCGGCTTTATTACCGCCAAGGGCCGGGGAGAACGGGCTGGACCTGGGGCGCACGGGAAAGAGCCAACGCCCCGGCGCACCTGCTCCTCCAGACGCTCGATCTCCAGCTGGTTCTTCTCCTCCTCCTCGTCGTACTCCCATTCGTACTCCCCGGGAGAGCTCTCCGCCGAGGAAGCCATGGCGTACTCATCTCCGTCGCTCTCACTCACGCCTTCCTCCTGCTGGTCCCACGCTGACCCCATGGTCTTGTACGTCGCAGAGGCCACGGCCCGAGATAACACCTTCCTCCTCGTTCTAGCTGCCTTCATCTCATCCTCCTCTCCCTCAGCCTTGGGCGCAGCCTTCGGCTCAGCCTCTGGTTCCGAAGCCGATGCAGCGGCCGCAGTCGCCATCTTGCACTTGCAGCGACTCTCGGGTCTTCACTGGGCCTCCGAAGACCGGCCGAGGTAGAGGCTGCCCGCGGCGCGCGCCTGACCAAAACCCCCCCACACCTGCCTCCTAAAGAACCCGTGAGCCTCAGATGAGGGGGAAACAGCGATATACCTGCGACGCACATTATCTTTAAATACTTAGGGGAGTCCCCGTTGAAATAAAAACTAAATTAACACCGCATGTGTTCCGTCACAACGTTGGACAGAAGTGGGGTCTTTGAACAGGAAGTGGAGGCCATTAGCGGAAGTCTTGGAGGGAGCGTGGTGACAGTAGTGACGGATTTGGCGCCATCTTGAGAAGGTCAAAATGATTCTTGGCATCAATGTCTTCGTTGCCTCCTAGTCTGAGCTGGAGCGTGATTCAGTTTGATGAGCCTCAAACGCAAAGAAAGCCCCAAGTTTTCAGGGAAGGATCGATTGCATCATTCATAAGAAAGCCCCACTTTCCAAAAGATTCCTCCCCTTTATATAGTAGCTGCTGCCTTCTAGGCGTCAACTACGTGGGTTTTCTGGTTTGCAAAATCATGTTCAGCAAACCAATATTATTAAACTACATTACTGAACATTTAGTTAGAAACTCCTGATTGCAAGGCATTTTCATGTAAATTGTGAGTTCGTTTTATATAAAAATAGGTACCAGGGATAGATACTTTTTTTTAATAATCAGGGCATGGTATTCGTTGCTTCTTAATTAAGCTCCCCAGGCTTTGAAGTAGTTAATTCCTGCTGGTTTTGTTCGTTGCTTTTGCTTTCATCAGCATGATGTTAATTACATCAGGAATTGTGTCTCTTTCTTTCCGTTGAATACTCAAACCCTAATTTAGCTGCTTGACACGTGGTAGGTGCTAACACATAACCTGCTCAATGGATGACTGAAGCATTGCCCGTTAGTTAGTCCAAAAGACAAGATCGAGGCTGAAAGAGCCCCACGCCAGGGATCACGCAGCCAGGAAGGTGCAGGACTGAGGTCCTAACCCATCATTGTCCGAATTCAAACCTCAGGTCAACCTCACTCGGGCAACCCTGGACAAGTTACTAAAGTGCTCTGAACCTCAACTTCCTCAGCTGCAAAATAATGTCAAGAAAGGACTGGGTGACCTTCTGCGCCGCATTCTGGCTGTGGGCTTTGAGACTGCGAACTTGAAAGCCCCGGTGGAGGCTGAGGTCTCGGGTCCAGAGCCCAGCACCGGGGAGAGCCCAGCACCGGGGAGAACCCGCCCTGCAGCAACTTCGGACCTTCCCGCTCCGCGCCCCGCCCGCCCCCGGGGGCGTGGCCCAGGCAGGCCCCAAAGGGCCCGTGCTAGGAGCAGGAGGGCGCAGGCGCGAAGTCGCGGTGACGTCAGAGGACGCGCGCTCGCAGCTGGGAGCCGACTAGCAGGCGCGCCCCGCCCCTGGGTCTCGCGCTCGGCCTGCGCAGGCGCAAGCCCGCAAGATGGCGGCGGCTGGAGCGGGCCGTCTGAGGAGGGCGGTTTCGACGCTGCTGCTCCGGAGTCCGCGCCTGCCGGCCAGGGAACTCTCAGCTCCGGCCCGCCTCTATCACAAAAAGGTAGGAGCGGGTCCGCGTCCGCGGGGAGCCGGGAGTGCGAGGAGCGCCGGGGGGGCCCAAGTGTGTCGGCGGCCGGCGGAGGCCTGGCCCCGGGAGAGGGGCCGCCGGGCTCTGCGCGGCCGGGGTCGGGGCCGGGGCCGGGGCCGGGGCGCTCGGCCCTGGACGGAGGCGCAGCCCGCGCCACGACTCTGCTCCGACTCTGCCCCTGACTCGCTTTGCCTCGTTACGCAGTAAGCCTAACCGCACGCTGAATAAAAATAAGAAGCGCGCGCTACAAGCTGACCCCGCTGTTGTCCGAGATTTCGTGCGTCCAACCTTTGAACTCTGGCAGCCCGAGGGGGTCTTGCGGGGACCTGCCAGCCGGGCTCCGGGGACGCGCGCCGGGCCCCCGCCCTCCCTGCCCTGGTGACCTTGGGCAAGGCTCTGCTTAGACCCCCGCACCCCCCCCCTTTTTTTTTGTAAACAAATGAGGCTCTTAGCCCCTTGCATGAGATAGTGTTTGTGGTAGAGCGGACACGGTGCCTAGTACACAGCACATTCATGGTGCTTGATGTTGTTGTTAGTCTTCTGAAAGCTTATAACCTCTGGGTGAAGTCACACACGTAACCAGCAGTCATCATGTTTTTGGTTTTTGGGGGGTTTTTTTGGTTTTGAGCCGGAGGGAGTGGGGGTAGAGGGATAGGGAGTAGAGATAAGTGCGTGGTTGGCAGTCCTGGCCTGCTGGAGGCGCAGAGTTCCCTGGGCCTGAGAGCCCTTCCCTTGGGAAACTACTGCTTAAAGGATGCAGTATGTCAGCCTGGATCAAAAAGTCCAGATTGGATATTGTCGTGCAGGGCCTTGGGCTTGGCGTCGAAGGCCGTGGTCGGATGCGTAGGGGAGGGGCGGGGGAAGGGGACAGGAGGATTGGGACAGTTACAGTTAGCTTGCATGCAGACCTCAAGGTTATCAAGCCATCTGTGTGCCAGTCTGAAGAGGGATTTAATTCTGTCCGGGCTTCGCCTTGGCGGAGCACGTCACCCCTCCCCGCCCACCTCAGGGGTGTGTTTTGTTGACAAGAACACGCTGTTTGAGTTTGAGCTCGCGACCTTTGTCAGCCACTAGGGCGCGCTGCTGTGCCAGGCTTGATTTCAGGGCCCTGAAGTCTGGGTACGGTGTTCTATTAGTGTATGTATTTTTTATTACTATTGTTATTGTGGACACATTCCATGCATTGCTCCTTCTCTGATAGTCTCCTTGAGGCTTCTGGGAACGCCTTCATTTCCTGGGCTGTAGTTATTTTTAGAATTTTTGATTAAGCCATTTTTTTTAATGGATTTTATTTGGAAATTACAATGTTTTTTGTCACTTAGGTAAAGGTCAAGTAACTACCTGATTTTAAAACATTATGGCACTAAGACGTGATTTTCCTACAGTATCTCAAACACTGCTCAAATCTCTGAAGATAGGTGGAGAAGAGATACAAAAAGATATGGGTCACAAATGGTTGTCATTGGCATGAGGGCAGGCCTTCCTACTCAGGTGAAACTTGGTATTTAACAGTTGTCTGCCAAGTACAGGTTGCTGACTGAAAAACTTGCCATCAAGTCAGGGGCACCAGTACCAAAAGAGAACTACGATTTCTTTTAACCCTCTCATTTCAGGTAGTGGATCATTATGAAAATCCCAGAAATGTGGGCTCCCTTGACAAGACATCTAAAAATGTCGGAACTGGCTTGGTGGGAGCTCCAGCATGTGGTGATGTGATGAAGTTACAGGTGCAACTGGTTTTCATCTTTATTTTTGCATAGAAGAGCTGGGATATGGGGGGGTGGGAGGGGGCAGATGAGAGGACTCACCAGGGATCGCACTCAGGCCATAGCAGTGATAGTGCTGAGACTTAACCCTTAGGCCACCAGGGAGTCCCCTGTTTTCATCTTTAATGGTAGTGATGATGATCCTTTTGCCTTTACACTGCTTACTAGTTTGTACAGAAATATTTCAGTCAAGGTTTCCATCTTGATTCCTGGGAAATGAGATGAGTCAGTGTTATAAGTGATTACAGCAGGGACTGAATCCTAGGTCTCTGTTACACTGTGCTTACCCTTCTGACATAGTAAACTGATCACACTTTTCTATGCACTGTGTCAGCTTACATTCCAACTTCAGTTAAACAAAAGGTTTTGTGAATTTTACTGATCAAAGGAAAGCCATAACTGTTCAGCTAGCAGTCCCCAGTGAAACAAGAAATACAGTAAGTAAAACCTTCCCCAAATTGGAGACAGCATGAAGGTGGTGACTGGCCCTTTGGGTAAACAGTAGCTTTAGCCACAGTCTACTTCATGTGGGTGGGCAGCTTTCCAGAGGTTTTCATGCCTGTCTTGGAAAACAGAAACAAGGCAAGAGGGAGCTACCAGTTGTAATTTGGTGCCCCAAAAAAGCATTAGGCAGAGACCTTTATTGCAGACCCTCCCGTGTTTATAGAATCACATCAACCCAGCAGCCATGAGCAAAAATATCGGGCAAAAAAAACAAACTAGAGTGGATTTACTAGGCCGGTATAATTCTCTGTACTTATTCTCATGTTTAACTTTTCGGCTCTAAACTCTTTGAATTAAAGTGAACTCAGTAGTTAATGCCAGGACTGAAAGACTTGGAAGCAAGACCAAAGCTCCTGGGGAGACTCGGTGACCCCTCCATGAGTGCCAGGCTCTGCAGGGAGCCACCAGGAATCACCACTTAACTCCTGTCTCTCTTCTAGATTCAAGTGGATGAAAATGGGAAGATTGTGGATGCCAGATTTAAGACATTTGGCTGTGGTTCTGCAATTGCCTCCAGCTCATTAGCCACTGAATGGGTGAAAGGGAAAACGGTAAGATTGCTTCCAAGTCTGACATTCCCCACAAACCTGGCTCCCAGTTCAAAGAAGGGCCCAGTAAGTGAGAAAAAAAAAAAAAAATCATAATTTTTTCAAAATAATTTTTTTTTTTAATTTTTCCTACCCAGATTTTTATTAAATTCTTCTTCACATTGGGAATTATGGATAATCTTGTTAAGTGATTTTTAGTTTGGAGGTGGTGGTTATTAATGATCATTTTTATTTGTTTGGAGGTTTTAGTGGCATTTTGTTTTTAATTAACTAGAAAAAAGATCCCTATCTCCCCCTATAATAAAGTAGAACTCAAAAAAGCTCTTTGACTTGCTAAAAGGTGCTGTGTTATTTCTCGGGAGTGTGGAGGTAAAATGGTTTGTTGGCTTGTTTTTTCTCTCCCCTCATGTTTCAGAAAAGATCATAGGTGGCTTCTGAGGATTCATGAAATTACAATCAGCCAGTGCTAAAATAGGGGCTAAAACATCCGAAACAACGAGGGTGGGGGCAAAGGGAGCAAACAGAGCAGAGCAGTGACGCAGGTGGCTGCCCAGCAGACCCTGTGAAGGTAGAGTTAAATAAAGCTGGAATGTCTTTTCCCTCCTGTTCTGTCAAAACCTCGTTTCCCAGCAGCTGCAGGGGTAGAAGGTGAAGGGAAACCTGGTAAAAAGCTGAACTCTAAATCCAGTCTTTACTCAGAAAAGCCACGTTGCAGGGTTCTCATCTCTGTGGCCCCAAGGGACCAAGTTCATGGAGCAGCATGCCTGGGGCACTGGGCCACTATAGCAGGGACTATGCCAGGCCACGTGCTGCCTGCTTTCCATGGCTCAGGCCTTCTTCCTGGCAAGGTTCCCTGTGCCCAGAAAGCATGAACCTGACCTGTTCCGGCAGGAGGCGGCTCTGGAGCGATTTGTCAAAAACTGTCCTCAGGGAGAGTGGAAATGAGGAGCCAGTTATCTGTGGCTCTATGAGAGGATGATGATCAGTGAGCAGAAGGGAGAAAGAGGGCCTTTCTTTGACCTTGAGAGCCTCATCTGAGTTTTCATGCAGGCAAAGAACTTCCTGCCCCAGGGTATGCCCTTAGACACTCAACTAAACCTTAGGTCCCTTTCAGTATGTCTGGAGGAGAGATTCTTCCTTGAGGACAGGAGGAACCCAATGAGAGCTCTATTTCCAGGTCTCAGGTGTGCCCCCGCCACCAGCCTGGAGTGACACCGGCCTGTGTGACATTTTTCCACCCTCCCCAGCACCATTCAGCACTAATTGAGGGGTTAGGTATTAGGACCTCAGAGAAACTGCTAATCCAAACACCAGCATAGGCCATAACTGCCTTTTTAAGGAAAACTCATATTGCTGGCCTCTAGTACATCCCTAAGAGATGCAGGTTCTCCTCTGGGCTTATAGAAATAGCTGCTGGCCTGCCTCGCCCACCAGACATGGGAGTGCATGCCTCAGACTGACAATCCCGGCTACAGCCTGACAAGCAGATGGGGGTCCCCTTGTTTGGGGTTCCTAAACAGAAGTCATCCCACCACCCTGCCCTGACGACCACTGGCGTTTTTTATTGTCTGTTGCTCAAGACACTAAAACTGCCTCTCTTTCCTGTGTCTCTCAGGTGGAGGAAGCCTTGACCATCAAAAACACAGATATCGCCAAGGAGCTCTGCCTCCCTCCGGTGAAGCTGCACTGCTCCAGTAAGTCTCCGCGCACAGTGTGCCAGCCAGCCGGACAGCTGGTAGTTATTTCATAATAGTGTCAGTGTGCATCGAGAGAGTGGCGATGAGTCATTTTGGTCACGGAGTCCATCTTTATAACCCACCAGGGTTAGAGCCACGGAGTCCATCTTCATAATCATTAGAATAGGGTGGTCCCAGCCATCTCCAGGAGCCTCAGGACAGGCATTGTGCTGGGCATTGGGCTGAGCTTGTCTTTGGCACCATTTCTAACGCTTAGAAGCGTCCTCCAGTCCATAGAAGGAGATATTCGGACATCTTGAGCCACGGAGGAAATTGGGGCACCCAGCCCTATGGCTCCCTGAACGGAAGGGCCAGGATTTAAGCCCCTGTCTGATTTCAGGATCTGTGCTGTGCCTACCCCTCTAGTAAAATCACAGCCTAGAGAGGAGGAAACTCAGCTTTCTCCTTAACCTATTCTGCGTGCCCTGTCACTTCCTGCCCAGCACTGCTGTGGTCGGGGTGCCTCTGGGTCTGTGGGTTAACCCCACCCTGCTGGGTAACAGCCTCTGCATTGTCTGAGGGCAAGCCCAGGTGCCGGAACTCTTGCACTTGGCTTTCCAGTTCTGCCTGTCTCTGAAGCTTCTCCCAACCTTTCCAAGGTAAAGAAGGAATGAGAAACAGTAACCTTAACTCATTGGCGGAGGTTGACTGGCCAAGGTAGTTCAAATCAGCAGCTGGGCCTCTTGCCAGGGTTAAGGCTCACAGGAGAAGTGCTGAGCACTGGGGCGGGTGATGCTGACGCAGTCCTAAGTCGGCTAAGCCCCAGCTTCTTTCCACTCGAGTTGAAATTTCAAGTCCCGGTGAACACAGACCACAGCTTGTAAACATTTTCAGGCCGTTTCCCAAAAACCCTGGACTTTCCATGAACCTGTTTTTTGCTAACATCTTCAGTGATGCTCCCTGCTGTTAGCTGGCTTTCCCGGATCTCCATTTTGATTTTCCCCCATTGCATCTTTTTTAATATTGACTCCAAAATAAAATTTTCAAACTTGGGGTCACTAGAGTGTGAAGTACCAGAGGCCATCAGGTCAACTAATCGGCATGACCTAAGTGAGGCCTGCTACCTTAACCAGCGTCCTGCATCTGTTCCTGACTTCCATGTAAGCAGATGAGAACTAACATTTGGTGTCCTTACTCCGTGTCAGACACTTTCTGTAAGTCCTCATGCTGCCCTAGCAGGAAAAGCATGAGATTGTCCCAGTTTGCAGAAGAGAAAGTAGATTCCAGGCAGCCAAGGCTCTGACCTAGAATCTCAGGTGTGTAGCCCTCTTCCCGTCTGTCTCTAGCTCCCCCGGCAGGAGTACTCTAGCTCCGGGACCGGCTGGCTCTAGGGCTTGCTGCTGCCCCCCAACATGGCTGCCCCCCAGCCCTCAGAGATGCTGTTCCTAGGGCTGTTTCTTCCAATCCTAGACACTCACACTTTCTTTCCACTACTTCCAGTGCTGGCCGAAGATGCCATCAAAGCCGCCCTGGCTGATTACAAGCTGAAACAGGAGCCCAAGAAGGGGGAGGCGGAGAAGAAATGAGCCTTCAGCAAAGCCCCTAGCAGGTCACTTGGCAGTTTGTCCACCCGCCTGCGAGCATAGATGTTCAGAAGCCCCTCGCGCTGCAATAAATAATAGCCCCCGCACTATGAGATGCGCACTGCTGTTCCTTCGTGGCTCTGTGCCGGCACAATACAGTCTGCTTGTTCTGAATCCTGTGGCCTCTGTGCGCCCACTTCTATCGCCTTACCCTAGTTCATGTATATTTTGAATGGTGGGGCCTCAAAACGGAATTGAACAAGTTTTGCTGGTCCATGAAATGCACAAATACCTAATTTGCCGGACTCTGTTTTGGAGAAGATTAAATCGGGTGCCCTGGCGTGAGTATTCGCGAGGGCTGGTTACTGTCCATCAGGCAGAGAAGCGTGTATGTGATAAATAAAAGAGTGAAGACAGTGTTCTCTGGTCAGCCTTGTCTCTTGGACCCTTGCCTCCAAGTGCCCAGAGCCCATTGGGGTGCTCAGATGCTGGGCCATGGTGACAGCTGCACACTTCTGAGCAAACTCAACAGTAAAGACTGCAGCTCTTCACAAAACCGAATGCGTGATGTGCTGCGGGACACGGGTGGGGGCGGGAGGGCCTGGCGTCTCGTTGCTCCATGAGGGCCAGAGGACTGAGACTCAGGGCCAGCCCAGTTACTGTGATTTCTCTGGTTTTTGAAATCTGAGAGCTCTTGGCTTAAGCGAGTCTGAAGCTGTAGATCAAATATGCTTCACCTGGGGAATCAGTTTTCATGCGCGCTGCACCCAGGTGTGGGCACCCCTGACTGCTGGCAGCCTCCTAGCAGATGAGCCGAGCCCCAGGGAAGACACTTGGGGTCTCTGCCCTACACAGGTTGGTGGTTAAGCAGTTCCTCCTGGCCTATCCGCGTGCACAGTGACCTTGAGTGGCTTAGAAACCACCATCCCTGGCCCAGCCACGAATAACGCTGGGATCACTGTCCTTCCTAACGCCTCTCCCACAGGCGGACAGGCAGGGCGTGCCATTCCGAGGTACCCACAGGCCTGCTCCGCTAAAATCCACTAAAGGAAGCGGGATTTTCTAGTGAAGCCAGGATGCTGAGATCTCTCTAATCGCCAACTCTTCCAAAGTAAGATGTGTCACTGTTTCTGATGGTGGTTTTTGGTTCAGGCACAGACTGACTGCCTCCTAAATATACCTTCCTTGTTAAAATGGCTTTAAATCCTCTGGGTTCTGGTGAAAGGCACAGAACTTCAAAGGCCATTCCCTCCACAGCCCGTGGAGACCACAGAGCAGTCCTTTATAAGAATCTCAAATTAGAGCCACCGGGTGGAACCCTGTCAAATTGTGCTGTGTGGCATGTTCTGTTTAATCCTCGGTCGTTCCAGGCTGAGCTTGTCTCTTCCCCATCTTTATTACATGTGGTAACGCAGCAATTCCCTACCACTGTCTCTGTGATTTTATAAAGGCAGCATTTTTGTCCAGTTGACATCCTTTCAGACTTGAACCTGAATCCTAACATCAGAAGCTTCTCGTAAACAGCCATGGCAATGCTACCAAGAATAGCCCAAGCCTCAGTGCGTGCTTGGACAACTGAAAGACACAGTTATTTGTAATTACGCTGAAGACGCTCCTTTGCCCAGTAAATCTAGTTTTAACCACATGAGGGCATCATGCGCCCTTCTGCAGCCTTGGAGTGGGTCTTAGCATCTCTTACTTAGCAGACCTTGGCATACAGTTTCCCACGTTCTACCGAGCACCCCTGCCCTGTGCCAGGCCCCCTCTCTGTCATCCCGCTGACTCTTGAGCGTGCTCTGTGGTACACATTTCAAACAAGGAAACTAGCTCAAAAGGTCAACCAATTTTGGCCTGCTGATCTGGGCTGCGTGACCCAAAGCCTGCACTTCCCCTGCCTCACATCCCGGCAGAACACACTGAAGGGTCTACCCGGGCCTCAGAGACTCACCTGGGTCCTGAGCATTCACATGAAGAGTGGGGACCAGCACAGGATGAGCCCCAATTCATTGTTTGGCCAACTGGCCACCAAAACCGTGGCCCTCACCCATGGCTGTGTGTCAGAAGCAGTGGGAGCCCAACTTAATCCCAACACCCAATTAAATTGATGGTCTGGGGCTGGGTCCTGGCACTGGTGCTATCTTAAAGCTCCCCAGGAGTTTCGAATGTACACCCGAGGCTATGAACCACGGTGACCACTGTGCCCTTGGCAAAGCAGTTTGCTAAACTATTTCGGTGGGTGCTCACGGTGATGTGTTACTTCCCATTTCCAACAGAGCTCTGAAGCCTGGGCCCTGCCGGGCCCCCAACCCTCCAGGCCCCACCACGACCCACCTCCAGCGTCTGTCTTATTCCTGGCCTTTATCATCCCTCGCTGGGCTCCTTGCCTCCAGCTTCGCTGTTTGGATCCGTTCCCCAAGGGTACAGAGGGGTCTTGCTAAGCAAAACTCTGGCCCTGTTGCTCCTTAAAATCTGTCCAGGGCTTCAGACAAATTACGAATTTCCCGCCATATGGATGGCTACGCCTCATTGCACCAAGCCTCACCTTCTGGCCTTTGCTCATACTGTTCCTCCTCCACTCAGCCTGGGGTTCTTGTACCAGGCATCACACTCTCGGGAGAACCTCCTCTGACTCCCCCAGGCTGAGCTAGGTGCCCCTCTCTGCTGCCACAGCCCCCTAATCCCATCAGTACTCCCCTAATCCCATGTATCGTGAGGTATTGAGTTTGCTATTGTCGTCCTATAGCATTACCCAGAGACTGGGTTGGGGGTTTTTTGGTATATTTTTGCTCAGTTTTAAACAGGACTATAGAAAAAAATCCCAACAGCATGAAGTCGAACAGAATAGGCATTTCCCAGCCACCCCTACTAACTCCCCGGACTCCCTCCTCAGAGCCAATGCCTGATACTTAGGTGCTCCATCAGAAATGTTCTAGGCGTATCCAAGTATGTTTAAATAAACTGCCCCCCTTTTGTCTTTCATACACAACTGGCATCATAGTGCACATCTTTTGCATCTTTTCATTTTCCTCGCAACCATATTTCTGAGGGTCATTCTATAGCAGTCCCCATAGATCTGCCTGGTTCTTACTAACAGCTGCACAGCATTCTATGTGTGGGGTCCATAATGTAGTCTCCTGTTGATGGCTGTGGACATTCTTTTCACTGCAATGTGTTAACTAGGGAAACCAGCATCTTAGTAGGGACTTCATGAAGGCTTATTGGATGGATGGATGGATGGATGGATGGATGGATGGATGGATGGACGGATGGATGGATGATAGATGATAGGCAGGTGTATGGGTAGATGGGTGAGTTTGTGAGTAGGTCATTGGGTGGGCTGGTGAGTGGTAGATGGATAGATGGGTGTGGGAGTGGATGGATGAGCCGGTGGGTGGGTGGGTCAGTGAGTGAGTGGGTAGGTGGGTAGGTGGATGGGTGGGTGGATGGATGGATGGATGGATGAATGGATGAGTTTATGGTTGAATGGGTGGATGGATCAATGGAAGGAAGGAGGGAGAGATGGTTGGAGGGACTAGAGGCCTAGAGAAGCCTCAGCTGACCCAGCTAGGCCAGAGCTCCAGCTGAAGTCGTCTTCCCACCTCCCACCCCCTTCAAATCACACCACAACTATGAATGCATCTCTAATTTCCTCAATGTTATTCTTGGATTTTGACTACCAGGGACCACATCAAAATGCACAGTTTTAGAACCTTATATTAAGCACTGTACTGTCCAACCTACTTATCTATCATGGAGTCTTCCTAAAAAGCCAGGCGAACAAGGGGTTATCTCTTGAGTCCCCTTGAAATTGAGGCTAGAGTGTATGCTCTGTCCCTCCTCGTAGCAGGACAGATGACTTCTAGGTCTCAGGGAGTCTTAGCTGTGCTAGGGAGACCCTGCAGATGAGCTCCAGCCCCAACACAGAGGGGGCGCACCCCTCATCTATAGCTTGCTTTCTCCACCCTCCAAGATGACATCAGCCAGTGCTCAAACGGCCACATCCCCAGAGAAGACCATCTCCACCCAGGGAGGCAGCAGCAGGGCAGAGCAGACTGAGCTTGGAGAGCTGGGGTCACCCTGGGTGGATTCTATCATGTGAACTTGAACTCAACCTCCCCAAACCTTGATTTATTCATCTGCAAGATGGGACAGATAACAGCACCTATCTGGTCAGCTGGACATGATGGTTAAATGAGATGATGCATGTGACGTATGTGGCTCATGAGAACCGTTCATCGTCGGCGTGGTCACGGTCAGGGTTACGTGGAACACCCAGCCCTCAGCTTAGACTTACCAGGCACATTGCTGGGAATTTTATAGAAAGGAGATCATTTAGTCCTCATGGAAAGCCTTAAATACTATGGTTACCCCATTCCACAGAGGAAGGAACTGGAAGGCAAAGTGATGTATCCAAGATCGCACAGCCAGGAAGTGGCAGAGGCAGGATTTTAGCTCAAGGTCATCTGGTCTGGAACCACTCTTGCGCTCTGCTTTCTGCTACTCTACTCTCTCCTCCCTACTGCTATTATTACTATTAGCACCGGGGATTATTACCATTAGTAATAGTAACCACTGAGGCTTGGTAGGGGACCCCTGCAGATTCCTGCAGTCCCTAAGCAGAACCATTAGCTGTCACTACTAATATTACTAGAACTGTTTCTTCCAAGCTATGGTGTCTTTGCCATGGATCAGCCCTTATAGGAAGGTCTCCAAAATTAGGCAAAGCTGTGGTCTGGCTGCACCCACGCAGGAGACACACAGACTTGACTTCTGTCACACATGGCTTGACAGGCAAGCTCACTCCCACGGTGCTTGGCCAACCATAGGGCACAGCTATTCCCCTGCCCAGCCTCAAATACTGCCACCACCACCATCCCTGCAGCTATCTTTGGAAATACCATGTTAGATGCACCAGTCCTTGGCCTCACCTCAGAGGAGCCCAACTCCCAGAATAACTGCAAAGGCCCCGGGCAGAGGACAACGCTCACTACTCAGGAGCTGCCGGCTGGCTGGGTGGGCAGTGGATGCATACCCCAGTCCATGGATGGGTGGGTCTTCCATCGTGCCCAGTGGGAAAATTTAGCTGGACCCCCTCTGCCCAAATACCTCCTGGACTCAGCTCTATGAGGACCTTTGAGCAGGACCTCAGGGCAGTAGGGGACAACCTTGGATAGGCACCCTGGGGTGTGGGTTCTTAACCCAGCTCTGCCATAATCTCTCCATGTGACCTTAAGCAGGTATTTCATCTCTCTGCACCTTGATTTCCTTTTCTGAATAACTAGTAGAATGCCAGCTTCTAAGTGCCAGACTTGTTGAGGAGTAAATGAATTATCACATGTAAAGTTTCATAAAGCAGTGCCAAGCACCCATTAAATGTTGACTGTGATTATCATCAATACCACCAAGAATACCATCACCGTCATTGTCATCATCCCACAGTCATCCTCAATACTGTCATGTCATCCTTGTCATCATCCTTGTCATCACCACCATCATCATCACCACCATCGTCACCACCCAGACCATCACTATCCTCATCACCACCATCATCACCACCATCCTACCACCACCACCATCATCCTGTCATCATCACCACCATCATATCTGCCACCGTCATGGTCATCATCATCCTCATTATCACCCTCATCACTGCTGTGACTAAATCGTGTCCCCCTAAGAGTCACATGTAGAACCCCTAACCCACAATGGATCTTTAGGAGGTGATCAGGATGACATGAGGTCATAAGGGCAGGGTCTTATAAGACGAAGTCTCTCCACACACACTCAGAGGAAAGGCCGTGTGAAGACGAAGAGGCTGCAGACAGGCCGAGAGCCCTCACCAGAAACAGCCCTGTGGGGACCGTGATCTCAGACTTTCCAGCCTCCAGAACAGTGAGAAAAGAAATTTCTCCTGTGGAAGTCATGCAGTTTGTGGGATTTTGCTCGGGCAGCCCGAGAAGTGTGTTACATCCACCACCCCACCATCATCCGCTTCTTCATCATCCTCATCAGCACCACCATCACCATCACCATCATGGCTACAGGTTGGATTCCCCAGGGGCCTGGCTCTGAGGTGAAATTAGCTGGCAGGGCACTGATTGGGGAGGGTTCTTGGCGTCAGCACCAGTGGAAGCGCCGTGGAGAGAGCAGGAGCAGGCGGAGGGAGGAGAAGAGCAGTGACGTCTCAGTCGACCCCATTGGCAGCTCTAAATCCGATGGCCCCTCTTGTGTACATTCTAGAAGAGTCATCACAATGTGACTTGAGACTTCATCTTCCCTTTTTCTGAAAGATTTGCATTTCACAGAAAAAGGCGCTGAGGCCAAGGGTGACTGACGCCTACCACCAGAGTCGTTCATGGTGGAATTTCAGGCATCTGGGGGGCAAAGGAGCTTTGTGGGAGCTTCTCACGCTGTCCCATTTGCCCTTCAGCCCCAGAATCTGGCTCACTTTCCCACAACAGCAAGTTCCCTGGGGACCATCTCCCTTCAAGTGGGTGCTCGTCCATTCTGACCCCAAAGACTAGGGACAGCGTGGCCCTGCTTCCCGGCAATACTTCTTGGGCGGTCTCCCCGGAATCTGAGTCTCCTCTCAACATTTCCCGCTCTGTTTCTTAGGGAGCCGAAGCAAGGGACGGTCTGCTGGTCTGCTCGTGTGGGCAAGTCCTTCTCTGGCTGAGTTAACAGAGCTGAAGGCCTAGAGGAGAAAGCCTGGGGCAGGGAAGCCTGGGGCAAGTCTCTGAGCAGCCGTGGGCAAGCGCAGGCCTCTCATCTGTCCTCCTGGGGACACCCTGAGGGGCTGTTGCTGGGTGAAATGAGGTCACATGGGCACGGCGCCAGGGATACCCCATGGGCGCTCACTGCATGCTCATTCACCCACAGCTTAGGCTGCCAGGAGGCACCACAGGCCAGAAAGAGTCAGGAGGGGGGATCAGGACCCCAATTTATACCAAGCCCAGTTTCTCATCAAACCTGTCTCTCTGGGCCCCAAGACGTGTCCAGCCCAGACTCTGCTCACCTCTCATGTCACTCAACCCTCTGCAGGACTGTCCTCTCTGCTGCCCCTCAAGCTCACAAGCTCATTCCCACCTCAGGGCCTTTGCGCTTGCTGGTCCCCCTGCCCACAGCCCTCCCCAGAGCTTCACGAGGCTGCCTCTTCCATTAGGTCTCACCTCAAATGTCATCTCCCCAGACAGGCCACCTGGCCACCCTGGCTTAAGTAGAAACCCACGTCCGCTCACTAAGTCATCACGCTGTTCTTTGTCTCCACAGCACATGTCATTCTGGACAGATGTTGCTCAGGGAGAGTCTGTGTGAGGGGTCGCCAGTAAGTCTCTGGTGCCTGGAACAGGCACCTGCTATACAGGAGGTGCCCCCCAGGCTTGTCCTGGCCACAGCTGCACCCACACCCTTCAGAGGGCCCCAGGGAACACAGTAGGCAAGAGACCAGTTCCTTATTCCCTGCGCGAATCTTTCTCTCTCTCTGCCTTTGCAGTTTCTCTGCAAAATGATGGGATTGGGCCCAATGAATCCATATTCCCTTCCAGCTCAAACAAAGAGATCCCACAGATTTAGACAACTTCTCATTTTAGCCAGTTACCAGCTCCTGCCAGAAGGTGATTCATCTCTGCCGAATTCGCCTAGCAAACAGCCAGCCCTTCTCCCCACACGCCAACCAACTCCCCGCTCAGGAAAATTCCTCCCCCACCGCACACCCTCCCCTCCCCCTGCATCCTAGAGAGGAATTCAAGTCTTCAAGATCCCCCCATCCGTCTGCCACCAGCATTTTAATGCAACCTCAAAATGTCTCGAGCTATGTCTGGAACAAGTTGGGGGGAAGCTGTCCCCCCAGCCCCCTGGGATTAGCACAGGAAACAGCAGCAGAAGTGAAGCCGGCAGAAAGCGCTGACCCAGCACAGGGAGAGCATGTCTGCCCTGAGGCCTGGCCCTCCCCTGCGCAGCTCCCAGACCCCAGCAGTGTCCGTGTGGTGGGGAGCGAGGAAGAGACAGAGAAGGTGAACCCCAAGGAGGGAGGTTTCCTGCTAGAGACAAGACCAGCTCAGATTGCTTGAAGGGTGTTTTCATCCAAACCCTGGTGAAAAAAAAGAATGATATCGTCTTAGTAGATACTTAAAAGCCTCTGATAAACTTTAATACCGTTTGCAACACAAATCTTGGCAACGCAGGAAGAGAAAGGAATCCCCTTCACTGGAGAAAGGATGTTTACAGCAAACGCGGTACCCACTGGAGAGCCTTGGGAGCATTCCCATCAGGAGGGAATGCCAGCTGCCACCACCACCATCTCTGCACTCATTTCTGCCAACCTCCACCTCCTGCATCACCTCCTGCATCACCTCTACCTCCTGCATCACCTCTAACTCCACCTCCTGCATCACCTCCACCTCCTGCATCACCCCCACCTCCTGCATCACCTCCACCTCCTGCATCACCCCCACCTCCTGCATCACCTCCACCTCCTGCATCACCCCCACCTCCCGCATCACCTCCACCTCCTGCATCACCTCCACCTCCCGCATCACCTCCACCTCCAGCACCTCCACTACCCACACACCTCCACCGTCACTTCTACTACTTCCTCCATCATTTCGACCTCCATCAATTCTACATCCACCTGCACCTCCGCCATCACGACCACGGCTATCACAGCCACCTCCAGCACCACAACCAGCTCTCGGTATGGAATTAGAAATTCCAGCCTTTGCAATAAGACGCAAAGGGGAAATGAAGTGCACACATGAAACGCCACCAACGCCTTGCTCATCTTCCTGAAGCCCCTTCTGGAAGGTGCACTGTCGAGGTTAGGTGACCTGGGCCGTAGCCCTGCCGTGGCCATTACCTTTCTGGGGGACTTTGGGTCTCAGTTTTTCTATTTGTAGTTTCAGCAGTAGGACAATGCCAATTGTTTGCACACTTTCCTCCACAGAGCCCCAGGGTCCATGCAGGGGACCAGTTCTTCTACACAAAAATAAATCAGATCTTTGAGCAAAAAAAAAAAAAGGGAGATGAACAGGTGCCCTCTGGGTATCCTGCACCCCCCCCCCCTAACGATGCCCCTTTACTTCCTTGGGCTGCTGTGCTGGCATTCCTAGTAAGAGTTTATTTGAACAAAGGTTTGTTCTAATGTTAACGGAGAAGAATGAAGACGGGCAATTCTCAGAGAGGAGCTTCGAAGGAAAGCCCTCGTCCCCCCAGCGGTCAAGATCTGAAAACAACCACGGGGTATCATTTCTTACCTATCTGATCAGACAAAAAGTCCCGAAAGCCAGCAGGTTGTTGAGAATATGGGGATAGAGGCACCCTCTTGGGCCACGAAGGGGACGGAAGGAGGTGGCGCCCTTGGGAAAGTGCCTGCCCGCTTTGACCTGGCAACGCCATGGGTGGGGGAGGGAGCTGGCAGGAGCTGCGCACACGCTGCTCAGATGCACAAAGCCCACCCTCGGACGCACGCCGTGACACGGGACCCTCAGCTGGGCACCTGACATCCCTTCAAGAACTCCCCCAGGGCCTGCTCTGCCCCCACCCCTGCCCCTGAGGAACCCTGAGCAGGCCCCATTCTAGAACACTCAAAGCAGGGGCAGAGGTGGGAAGCCTGGGCATGCACCCCAAACTGGTGATGTCCACGTGCTAGTCCCTCATTCAGCTGCCCCCCCCCCGGGGTGCTTCCCCTCGTGGAAGGAAGCCCACAGACTGCAAGGAGGTCCAGCTGCTGGCCAGCACTCTGCTGAGCCCTCTTCCCCTCTCTTCCTGTGTCCCCTCAGGCACCCCACATTCCGGGGAGGCCATACTTATCAACAAGTCATTTGGCGGGGAAGGGCTCCTCACCAGCTAAATGGAGCTGATCAAACTGATTTCAGAGCCACATGAAATTATTTGTGTGGCAAGCAAATTGGAAAATGCTGACGGTATTTACGTGGCAGAACCTTTGCCCACAGGGAATGATCTGGAAGAGCTCTCACTCGCTGCACCGCTGCACCGCTGTAGCACGGGTGGGCAGTGAGCAATTTCCTTCTTGCCATTGATTTCAGACATCACCTGTGCAAACACCCCTGGCCCTCATTCTCGGGCCACACACAGGGGTTTCTGTAGGCAGGTTCCAGAAAAGAATTCCTGGGGTACAGGGCAGGAACAGTTACCACGCGGGCAGACACTACCGTATCTTTCACTCCAGCTCAAAACCAGACATTGTGAAGATCAGATCTGGACAAAGACAAATGTTCTTATCTCACGAGAGGTCGTGGGAAACATCCAGAAGTGTTCTGACTTGGCCCCCCAGTGGCTGGCCCAGCCCCAGCCGGAGCTCCGTGCACCCAGCCGCCCTCACCCAGCCTGGGCAATGCGGGTCAGATGGAAGGAGGGGCTTCCTGGCAGTGCGGTCTGTGGGGGTGCTGGGGAGACACCAAAGGAGCTGGGCGATCCCTTCTAATGCCACTAAAAATCGCTTGCTCCAGGGAGGCCTAAAGGACAAGGAGGAAGCCAAGTTCTCCGAGACCTTCTTGTCCGAGAGGAAAGCGACTTATGTTTAGGGGAAAACAGCATCGTGTGGCCCGTTACTCCAGGGGTGGGGATAACGCCTCACCCAGGAACGCAGAGTTTGGGGCCCACCAGCTCACTGAAATCCCGAGCAAGCCTCGTTCTTCCCTTTGTCAAAGATGCAGGGACGGCACACCCGACCTCCACCCCAGAGCCCGAGACCCAGGGTCACCGCAGCCCTGGAGCCTCCACTGCCAAGTCTCAGGAGAGCTGCAGGGCGGTGGGCCTGGACCCCAGAGTGGTGGGCTCCCAGCATCTCCTCCATGCAGCATTCTGGGCAGGAGCAAGGGCCCTGGAGTCATCCACGGTCATGTGAACTTGGGCACCCGCCCCCCTTCTGTGAAGGCTGTAAATGTGGACAAAGGCAGCCTGGCAGGTGCTGGTGGAGGGGCTGGACTGCTGCCCTCCCGGAGCAAGGGCGTTTGCCCCCAAGCAAGCTGCCTGCGCTGCTGTTTGTGAGCAAGAAGGGCTTGCCCCGGGGGGCTGTGGTCAAAGCCCCTCTGCTGCCCTTTCCTGCCTAGCAGACCACAGGGACACAGGACTGGCAGCCATGACAACCCCCGCTGCTGCCAGCCGACCTGTGGGGCCCCGCGGAGGTTTGGACATGTTGGCCTTGGGCCTCCTCCCTCAACCTGTTCTCTTGCACTCATGCACTTAATCATTCAGCCGGGAATAGCCTCGCGGCCGACTACAGTGAAGGTTAGAGCAGGGGTCCTGGGGTCCAACATCCCAGCAGCCAGGTTCGGGCACCCTCCGGCTGTGTGGCCTTGGGCGAGTCACTTCTCTCTGAGCCTCCCTGTCTTCCTGTGCACCCCTCAGCTTGGTGACGGCCCGGTTACAGAAGTGCTGAGTCCTTAGTACACAGTAGGTGCTCATTAAGTGGTAGAAACAGGACCAGGTGGTGGGAGTTAAACACTGAAGGAGGGCAGAGGTGGGAGATTTGGGGTCAGGGGTTTCTCTGAGCCCCGACATCACAGCCTTCCCCAGAGCAGATGCAGAGACGTCCAGCCCCTGCCATGTCCCCTTCCCTCTGCTCCTCATGCTGGGCTCTCCTTGAAGAGAGCGCAACGCTCCCCACGGAGCACTCACTGAGCACCTACTAGGTACCCAGGGGAATACTATACTCTGAGCCACGGGGCCAGGAGGAGAGGCCAGGGAATATCAGACTTCAGAACTGCCCACAGCGCCCGCTTCAGAGCTTCCACAGCAGCAAGGGCAAGAGTAATGGCATCCTTTCTCTCTCCTGGACGCAGCGCCACGCTCCGGCGGTGGAACTCCAACACTGGGATTTGAACCCGAGTCTTTCAGGGTGCAGACCCTTGGTGGCCTCCCCCAGCCCCACCTGCACCTGCAGGCATTTCCTCCCAGAGTGGGTGCTGATAAAGGTTTGGCTTCTTATCAGCCAAAGATGGGAACACAACAGAGAGGGCTGGGGAGACCGTCCAGGTGGTCTGGCTACTAATCCCACTGGGACCCCTCCCACCCTTCACACCCCCAACTCCGGCGCCTGCCCCAGATGGACCCAAGTCCCTGGCTCCCCAACCCTGTGACTAGCCGTGTCTCCAGCCATGCTCACCCAGACAATGTCTAAGCCCTTGCAGGGGTCATCAACCCCCAGAGGGAGACAGGGAACAGCTGCTGCGTGACCCCTGGTCCCCACCAGGCGCCAAATCCCTGCAGAGGGGTGCACGGCGGGGGTGGCCCCCAAAGGGCAGCAGGAGCCTGTCTCCCTTCTGCAGCCACATCCCGGAGTTTATGGGACTTCCCTGGCACTGGCATCGCTTTGCTTTCTCCGACACTTCTAGGACGCTGCCCTGACCTCCAAGAAAATATCTTAAGACTCAAGTTTCAAGCACAGAAGAATAATTGAACTCACGATTCTGAACCTAAACCTGGAAAGAAGAGGCGACTCTCCGGACCACCAGGCAGTGGAGACAGACGTTTCCCCCTAGCACTTCACAGGCTACAGCTGACAGAAGTTCGCGTTCCTTGCGCAGCCAGGCCCTTGCGGTGAATGAGCGCACCTCCAGCCAGCCCTTCCACGCAGGTGCCGCCGTTTATCCCCTTTCACAGAGGAGGAAACTCAGGCCCAGGGAGGTCAGGTGTCTTACCCAAGGTCACACAGAGGGAAATGGCAGAGCTGGGATTCCAACCCAGGTCATCGGAAGCCTGCGCCCTAACCAGCGCGCACACCGCCCCGCGCTCGGTGAAGTGCGTTCTCCTCCACTCACCTGGACGCCTTCGGAGGAGGAGCGGGGAGTGGGGACAGGGCAAGGGCTTGATCCCGGCCCTCCCAGTTTACAAGGGGGAGGTAAAGCTCGAGAGGTAATCTGACTTACCCAAAGTCACACAGCTCTGGTCATTGAGTCTCCTTGGTCCATATCTGCATGTCCCACTACTGCCGTCTGCCTTGCTCCCCAGTTCTCAGCCCCTATGCCATACAGACCCTCCAGCTGAGTTCAGCCCCCCAAACTCTAAGGGAAAGGGTGGCCACCCTAAACCTGGACCCTCCAGCCTTCCAGGTGCAGGGCCCCAGCAGGCGGCGGGATGCCATTGCTGGGCAGCGGAGAGGCCTCTGGTGTCAGGAACCCTGGGAAATGAGAATTTACGAGCAAGACTATTTTATACTTTGCAGCTGCCACTGCCAACACTGGACCCATCTGAGCAAGAGGGAGCAGCTGTGGGGAAGCCTCCCAGGCCTGGAGCCATCACCAAATCCTTCCTGCTATTCCTGAGCAGCCAGAGGAATCCGAAATTAAACCTCCTGAAAATAAGGCAAATCCCTGTCCCATTCCAGACAGGCCGGGTCCGCCCCCCACCAGGGGAAGAGCCAGGATGAAGCAGAGCAGAGCTGGACACAGCACAAGGCTGCCCACCAGAGACCTGTATTCCTGCCCAGCTCTGGGTGGGTCCCAGCGCCTATCTCGTCCTCAAATGACCAAGTATAAAATGAGGAGCTTGTCTACATCAGGGTTCAGAGGTCCTCTGAACTTTAGAGGTCCCCCCTAAAGTCACCTAGCCCAAGTATTCCCCTGTTTAAGGTTCTGTGCCACAATTCCTGGCTATGTGACCACGGACAAGTTACTTAACCTCTCTGAGTCTCCCTTTTTCTCAGCTATAAAATGGAGAGAACTAACAACCACCTCGTTAAGAAAGTCGTAGGAGTAAAATAATATCAGTTCTTAGCAGCTTTATTCTCTACAACAAGAAACAACCTAAAAGGCCATCAGCAGGTGACTAGATTGTGGCACATCCCATGCAAAGGAATGCTACTCAGCAAGAGTAAGGAGGGACCTATCGAGTCATACAATAGCGTGAACAAATCTCAAAATATTGATGCTCGGCGAAAGAAACCAGACTCTCCTCCTCATCCCCCCAAAAAAGAATATGCACTGTATGGTTCCATTTATATGAAATTGAAGAAACTAAAACATGAATCATAGTGACAGAAAGCAGATCAATATTTACCTGGCGGTTTGGGGAGGGGGGGAGGGGAACAGTACGACGTTGCAAAGAAACTTTGGGAGATGACAGATATGTCCGTTATCTTGACTGTGGCCAGGGCTTTCTGAGTATATGCAGATGTCAAAATCACCAATTTGGACAGTCTAATGTGTGCTTTTTATTGTGCATCAACTATATTTCAGAAAAGCAATAAAAAGCCAAGCGCCGGACACATGCCCACTGAATCCACAAACACCAGCTATGCCATTATATCGTGGTTGCGGCTGGATCGTTGTTTGATTCATTTCCATCTCCTCCGAGCGAACACTGTTGCACGCACGGTGTGCCCCAGTCCCTGCACATAGCGGGCGACCGTCAAATAGTTATGGCTGGAAAACAAAGCCTATGAGCTGGCACTTGCTCCTGGGCCGCCTCGGAACGAGGGGTTGTTATCCCACAGGGAAGACTGGATAATTCCCAGGCTCCGTGAAGGAGACCCAAGAAGGGCCCCACAGCACTGGGGAGCCACTGTCAACACCCCGGGAGGCGGGAGGCGGAGGAGATGCACCAAGGGTCCTCTTGGGAAATGCAGTGACTGCAAAGCTCACATCTCCTTACCCCTCCCTCCCGCTCGCCTCCACCACCCCCTCTTTACCCGGATGGAAACAGAGGCCCAGAGAGGTGAGCTGACTTGCCCAAGGCCACACAGCTGGAAAGGGGTGGAGCTGGCATTCACCCAGGCAGTCTGACCCCAGGGCCTCTACCACCCTCCCCTGGGCAGAGGGCTTGGGCTGTGTCCCACACAGCGCCCGCCCAAGTGAGAGTTTCTCCTGCTCTGGACAGGAGCCCCAGTCAGGGAATGCCCAGCCTGTGGGGGCGAACAGAGCCCAGCACGACAGGGGAAAGAGGGGTCTTCACACCCCCAAACTCTTCACCAGAATCCCCCCTTCCACACTAGCTGCGGGGGGTTCATGTCCGGGCTGGTTTGCCCACCCTCCCCCTCTCCCTTTATGCCACAGCAGGCCCGGCCCAGGACAGACTCCCAGGCTGGGGGCAGCTGTGCTTTTACGAGCCCTGGGACAGTGGGGGCCTGTTTAGGCCCTGGCAGACTCCGGATCCCTGGGAAGAGTGGCAGCCCTTCCCCCACCCCCTCAAGCTTGGTTCTCACACCCCCTTCACCTGGCGCAGCCCACACAAGCCCCCAACCACTCTCTCCCTCCAAAGCTCACCCTCTGCTGGGCCAGTCAGATGTGTGTGCATGAAAGATGCCTCGGGGCACGCCATCGCTGGGTGGGAGCAGACTGGAGGGGCTCTAAGTGTGGGTGGGGTCCTGCTGTCCCCTCCCCCGCAGGATTCACACATGCATTTGCTCATTCATTCATCAGAAAAGCAGTGGAGTGTAGCAGAGAACTCAGACTGAAAGCAGAGGGCTGGGCTGCAATCCTGGCTGTGTGGCCTGGGCTGCACCTCTCTGGACCCGTGTCCTCGTGTGTGACCTGGTGCCCGCCGGTGGGGTTGAGAGTCTCCATGGGTCAGCGATGGCCAAAGTCACAGCCAGCAGTTCCCCTCAGGGTCCGCTCAGGGTCCAGCAGGTCTGCTCAGTTCCGCTCACGATGACCGTGAGCAGGGTCGTCGTCACTGGGCCCTGGGGACTGTGGAAGAGACAGGGCAGGGCTGTTGGAGAAGGGTCCCGGGAGGAGGGGACACCTAGGCCAGAAGCTGACGGATGAGGGGCAGTTAGCAGGCAAGGAGCGGAGTGGAAGAGTCCTAGTCAGAGGGAAGAGCAGCTGCAAAAGCTCAGAGGTGAGGGATAGGTTGATTTCTTAACTTCCCCCAACACACTCGCCAGTCCGAGGGAGACCAGCCATGGCTGAGCCCACACGCCCCATGTCCTCTGGGGGGCCCACCAGCCAAGCATTAAAGGGGAAGCACTGACCAGGAAACAGCTGATTGGGAAACTCCCCCCTGTCTGCTCCCTAAGGACCTCCAACCTCTGCTTCCATCTTCCATGGTCCTTGCCAGTCACGGGGAAGCTCAGTGCCCTTCCTGGCCATTCCCCAGCCCCTGAGGCCCCACGGGAGCTCAGGAAGGAGAACCTGGCACATCCAGAGAGGATGCGCGACGTGTCAGAGACGCACAGCATCGGGTATTGACATTCGGGTATTTGTATTCAGCTCTCCCTGTTCTTGGGCAGAGCCGGGCTGGGCGGAGCAAGGGAGGGCCCTTCCCCGCTGAGCCAGACAGAGGCCATTGTGTGTTATGAAACCCAAACCCTGGCCCTCTCCGGATGGATGTGGGTTCAGCAGAGGCAAGGGGCTGCAGGGGTCTGGCCTCCCTGCCCCCATCACACCCGAGGATCCAGCACATGCGCCCTGCTTGGCCACATCTGGATTCCAGCTGGCAGCCCAGGGCGGAGGGGGAGCAGTGCCTGGCAACTTGCAAAGGCCAGGAGGAGCTGGTGGGTGAGGGGACAAAGGCCAGGGCTGCCTCCAGCCCCGGAGCCAGCCAAGGGTGCGGTGAGGGTGAGCGAGGCCCAATCCAGGAGACCCAGTCCTGGGCCACTCCTGGGGGCGCAGGAGACTGACACCCCACGGGGAGCTCCCCCACTGCTGGCATTTCCTGGATCAGAGTGGGGTGGCTTTTCCAGGTCACAGCAAGCAGCAGAGCCGCAAGGAACCAGGTCTGTGGGCCAAGTCTGGGGCTGGTTTAACCCCCTCCCCGGGTTGCCCACCTCCCGCCATCCCATGCCAATGTCCCTCCTGCAGCATCTGGCCCACATGCCTCCCCCCCTCCCAGCAGACTCAGCTCCCTCAGAAAACAGGCGAGACTCAGCCTGATCAAGGTTTATTGTGAGCTTTGGGTATCTCAGCACCTGCAGAGCTGTGCAGAGGTTGGGGAGAGGGGTGGGGAATGAGACTCCTCAGAGCCTCCCCAAATCAAGACGGAGCTCAAGCTCCCTTGTCAACCACTAAGGAATGCTGTGAACACAGGCTGCTGTGTGAGCGCGAGGTGGGGGCCAGGGACCCCCGGCTCCAGGCTGGGTGTGGAAAGCCCTCCTGTCCCCTCAGACCCCCTCATAGTCAGGCGCCTCACATGCAGCCCTGAAGTTTCTGGGGGTCTGACAAGGAAGGCTGGAATCAGACTCCACCCAGCACATGGGAGGATGAGAAATTCACCCCTGGGCTGAGATGTTTGGGCAGCACTTGAGAGACCCCCACGCCCCACACCCTAACCCTGGACCAGAGAGTGGGGGGCCCCCTTGGGAGCACTTAGGGCACATATTTCCAGATCGTGCCCTGTAAGTTGTCATGCTGTAGCTGCAAAAATATTAGAAAATTGCACTCCACAATCCAAAGCAGTTTGAGAAAGGCTAAGCAAAGCCAGATTCCCAGCAGCCTTCACTGTGGGGTTGTCAGAATCCGGGGTTCTCTCAGGGGGGCACGGGGAGCAGAGAGGCTTATTCCCCCAACTCACTGACCCTCAAAATCTTTCTTCCACAGAGTTCCTCAGGGAAGCCAGTTTGGGAAATGCTCATTAAAGGGCTGTCCCTGGAAGTTTCCTGATTAATCAGGCCACTTCTGTGGCCGCTCTGGCCAAAGACACGGAGACATCAGCCGGGATGGGGGTCCAAAGAGTGGGCCCGCCAGCCGTCCTGAGATAGAGCCGCTGCTTCTCCTGTGCGTGCGGCACCAGCGGGCGCCCCGCCGAAGGCCTGCTTGCTCTGCTCTTGTCTTCTGGCTGCATGGAAACTCGTGAGGTTGCGCTGTCACGGGGACTAGACACATGTTTCGCAGTTGTGCGGCTGATTTTGTGGATCATTTTATGGAGGCTGGGAGGGGCCCCCCCTCCTTCACCATCCCCACCTCCACGTGGAGTTGTGTTGGTCTGTAGCCCTTTGGGGCTGCGGGGCAAATATTTCTGGAACTTGGTGAGGTTCCTGGGCCAGACGCGAGAGCACCATATCTGCCCATAGAAGGACCAGGACACGCTGGGATTTGCAGCAGGGGAGCAGCTGAGGAGGGGTGTCAGGGCACAGTGAAGGACCAAGGTCCTTTCCACACCCATGGGGGTGACCACGAGGGGTCTGACAGTCAGCACGGGCAGCCCCTGAGCCACTTAGACGCTGGGGGTGACACTGCTACAAGCACAGGGGCCTTCAGGGGGACCGTCTGCCCCCCCAGCCCCCTGGGCTAATGAAGGAGTCCCCTCTGGCCCCTCTTGGACTTCGCTGACCCCTGCGGCCACCTCCACCACCACTGCACAGGGGTCCTCTTGCATTGCTGCTTTCTCTGCTGCCACCCCAGCTCCCTGGGCTTCCTGCTCCACCTCTGGGCCGCTCTTGGCCTCTTCCTCTGACTTGCCCTCCAGCCTGGCTCCCTCGCCATTGCCTGTGGCCGCTCTGGCCGGAGACTTGAGGTTCTGGGTGGCCGCGAGGATGTCAGCCTGGAGCTGCTGGGAGGAATCCAGGGCCTCCTCGGACCGGCCGTCGGGAGCCCTGTCTGGGACCTCGCTGAAGGCCTGGGGGCCTCCAGCCCGGTCACTCTGGTCCACATACTTCTTCTTGGGGAAAGATGAGGGGTAGTAGGCCGAGGCCTTGTGCTTCTGGCGCGTGATGAGGGCAGCACAGACGATGAACATCAGCAGGAACGCCAGAGAGCCCACCACAGCGATGAGCATCACGTACTGGCGGAAGAAGTCCACGATCCCATCCAGGAAGTTGGTGGGGGGTTTGGGGCCCGCCAGGGGCGTGGGCGGGGGCCCCACCGATGTGGGGCTAAGTACCGGGGTCCGGGATGGCTGGAGGCTCGGGGAGGAAGCCGATGAGCCCTCAACCTCCCCGCTGCCCCCCAGGTCCTCCAGAAAGGCGGCCTGCATTGGCACGGAGTGGGCCGCCAACTGCAGGGCCCTCGGGAGCAGTAGCAAAGAGACGATGAGGCCAGACGCCACTGCAGAAACCATGTTGCCTGGCACCTACGGGGAACAGAGGCAGGAGAGAGGTCAGGGAGGGACCCGGGCCTAGGGGACCTCGAGGAGGTGCAGGGAACACAGAACATTTCTATGCTAGCAAGTCACTTCCCTTCCCAGGGTCTGAGCCTTCCACTGTTCAGGGGACCCTGATCATTCATATATGGGGTTCACACCTGGACCCCGACTTCACTTTAAGGTTCTAAGTGGCAAGGAACTGAACCTCATTTATTTTGGCATCCTCAGGCATTTGCATCAGACCTGGTATACAGCAAGTGCTCACTCAATGCATCCTGACTGAGTCAATAACTTACTCTTTTACTGTTTGCCAAGAGTCAGATCTATTAGTTTCTTACATGGAACCCTGAGATCCACTCAGTGGGGGAGGTACTATTATCCCCATTTTCCAGATGTGGAAACTGAGGCTCAGAGGGGGTTAGTTATTGGCCAAGAAGAGCTGAGGTCTGGGAGAAATGAGATTGGGGCTAAGTGAGAAACTGAAGGAACTGAGTCGTCCCCACCTCTAGAAGTCCTCCCAGCAGCTCCAGCCCCTCTGTAGACCATCGTCTTCTCTAGAAGATTTGTAGGTTTGGAAAACTCCACACTGAGCTCAGCCTGAATGCCAGAAACGCACTGAGAGGGTCTGCCCTGGGGCTGACCCTCCCTCCAGGCTCAAAGCAGGAGGAAACCCTCCTTCCTGCCTGCACCAGAGATGGAGTCTTCTGGCGCCTGAGTCCTGGGGACCACGACTAAGTGGAACCAGATGAACCCCCAGACCTCATCTGGCCCAGACAGCCCAACTAATTAATAAATTCCTCGTGGTCCATGTTGAAGGAGAAAACAGCTTCTGAAACACTAACTCTCCCAGCCCAGGTGAGAGGCCTGGGCGGGCAGACAAACCCAGGACCCCTTGATGTGCCCGCTGAGCGCCCAGCCTGGCTCAGGGGACAGCCCAGGATCCTGGACACTGGCTGGGGCTGGAAACTCCAAGACAGAAAAGTCTCAGGATGCCTCCTGAGGGGCTCTCCCCCTCGGCTCTGAGGGGACTGAGTTGGGAGACGGCTCAGGGATGGCAGGGGCGGACTTGAGGCCACACAGCAAGTTCCTGGGCTGGAGGAGGAAGCCAGCGCCCCTCAGGCCTATGCCGTGCTCTGCCAAGTAGGTGACAATGCTGATCTGGCAGGTGTCTGAGGTGATTTGGAAGCGGTAGGAGCAACACAGGGCCAATGAGTGACCAGGGCCTCTCAATTAAGTGTCATTTTTTGAAATGACTGTACTGACCTACATTTAGACAAACCCGATCAGATTTCAAAAAGCAAACGATAATTCCAGGACATGAAGGCAGAAGGATTGAGGTGAGCTGGTTACCCCAAAGTCCTTCTCTGAGGGTCCATCCCATAGGAGCTCTGGGGGCCGGGGCTAACATTGTGTCCACTTCACAGAGGAGGAAATACAGGCTGAGAGGTGGACAGTGATTTGCCCAAGGACACACAGCTGGTAAGTGTCAGAGCTGGGATTCGAACCTTCCTCAGTGTGACGCCAAATCTCTCTCTCGTGCTCATGCCCAGGGCTGGCCCGAGAATGGGCTCCTGCTCCCTGGGTGACATCCCCTGTCACACGGGGCAAGCCATGAACTTCCTTCCCAGCCACCCCCTCTGGTACTTGTTCCCGCAGACAGCTCGGTGTGGCCAGTCACTCCCTGCCCTGAGCCTCCAGTTCTGCCCAGAATTGCCCTCGGGGCAGTGCTAAAGCTTCTCATCACAGAGGGAACTCTGGCCAGTGGAGGCCGGAGAGCAGGGGGCTTTCCTGGGGGTCGGCTGTGAAATTCCCGTGGCCTCACTCTGAAGGCAGCTGATGGGGGGGCAGCTAGACTGGATTCAAATCTTCACTCCACAGACTCTAGCTCTGTGCTGGCGCCCCACTGGGCCTCACATTTCCCTTCTGTAAACTGGGGGGTGGGGTGGGAAGGTGACTGCAGGCCCTGGGTCACCCATGTGTAAATCTGCTCATTGCCTCCCCATCTCCAGGAAAAGAGCCACTTCTTACCCCGTTGAGGGAATTCTCAGCGCTGGCCACCGAGGAATCCAGGACCAGACACACACACACACACACACACACACACACACACACACACACACACACGGCAGTGAATTGGACAAAGGACACCTCCCTTCCCCCTGGAGCTTTGGGGTCAGGGTCAGTAGACAGGACAGATGATCACGAGCCATCGCAGGCTTTCAAAGGCCAAGAACCTGACTCACGACCTTTCCACACACCACCACCTTCCTGGCTCCCTGGGGAAGGTGGGGAGCCGGCCTGGCCTGGAAGGTGTTGGCTGTGTGACCCCGTGTCACGACCCCCCATCCCTCTCCCTGCTCTCATCCCCTCTGTAGCCTGGAAGCAGAGACCAGGACAGCTCTGGAATGAGCCTGCTGCCCATCGGCTGCCCCCATCTCCTGGGAGAAGGTCGACTTCGCCTGCTGGTGCAAATTTTTTCCAGGACTCAGAAACCCACAGGTCTTTAAAAGCAGGGGTCACCCCGCACCTTGTGCCTAAGAGGAAACTCCCCCCTGAGGCTGGAAATGGTTTGGGGGTGGGGGGAAGGGGGGTGACTAGGGTTGCACAGTCCCCAGGGGCTGAGCCCTGAACAGAGAGGCGGCACAGAGGACCCAGGAGGGGGAGGTGGCTCCCCAGCTGCATGTCCTGGGGCCCGGCATGTTACCTCTCGGATCCTCAGTTCCCACAGCAGCGCAGTGGGGATGAGGGCCACCTCCCTGGACAAGAAATAGCAAGGTCTACACATAGTAGGTGTCCATTAGTGGGCGCCACATGATAATCCAGGAGCTCAGCTGGGAGCCCTTTGGAGGCCTTTGGAGGCCATGACACTGGGGGCCTGTTGTTTTAAACCATGGTGGCCCCACCGAGGTTAGGAATATGCAGATGATGCAAACCCACCCTTAAGGCCTAGGTACCCCAAGACCTGAGGCTGAGGGGTCAGACACGATGCCCCACCCCCACCAGAGCCTAGCGACCAGAGGGGGAGGGGCAGCTCACAGAAACCTGGCTTCAATTAGTGGTCTTTGGGGGAGGGGGCTGAAGCCCTGCATCCTCTGCCCCAGGGCAGCATCCTCTGCTCTGAGGACAGAGATGGGGACCCTGGAGAAGAGGCTAGGGAGTTGAAGGGGGTCCTGGGGACTCAGAGTGTACACACATCCAGAGAGCAACAACAGTGCGGACACACAACATGGACACAAACACAAACACAGCAGCAGGAGCCCAGACCCCGCAGACACAACGGACTTATGCGGCTGCCCCCCCACCTCCCCGACATGAGTGCATCCGTCACCCCCAGACTGGACAGCCTGGTCCACACCACCCTCCCCCGGAGCAAGCACCCTGGCACCCGGCCTCCACCCACGCACACCCGCCACCCACCGGCCCAGCGCGCACCCAGGACCCTCAGACTCGCTCGCCTTCCCCCACCCTTCCCGGTCACACGGGGCAGGCTCGGCACATCGTGCCCTGGAGCTCCCTCACAGACAGGGACGCCCCCAAAGTGCTCACCCAGTCCCCATCCCTAAACTCCAAGAGGCGCCCAGTCTCCCCCCACAGAAGAGGGGACGCAGGACTCACCAGTCCCCCTGCGCACAGACGGGCTCCCACCAGGTGGAGCGAGAGTGTCCTCGCCGGTGCCCCAGCGGTCACTGCTCCGGGCTGGCGGCCCTGCCCTCCTGCTGTCCGCCCGCCTCCTCCTTCTCCTCCCGCCCAGGCTGCGGGGCCAGCTTGATTTCATTAGGAGAGTTTGGGGTGGGGACAGGGGAGGGGCGGGGCTGCTCTGGGCCACACACAGCCCCCCTCGCTCACACTCTGCCCAGCCCCTCCATGCTTGGGGAAGACCAGATGGGGCACTTCCTCCCCGACTGTGGGTCCCTAGGGCCGCTTGAGGCAGACAGACAGGGGCCCAGAAGGCAGGGGGGCTGGGGCCTGCCCCCCTTCTGAAGGGGCCGAGGTCAGGGAGGTTCAGAGGCCCCTGGAAGCGAGGAGAAAAATTCCCCGTCCTTGTTCCAGTGGTGACTCAGGTTTTCCAAGGCTCAGGGTGCAGAGTGGGAGCTGGGTGTGTGTAGGGGAGCGGATAGAGGAGTCCTGATGGAGGGTCCAGGTCTGCAGCCAGGGCCAGGGTCCTGACCTTCCCTTTTCCAGCCTTAGTTTCCCCATTTGCAGGGATGGGTGGTGGGGAAGATCTCTAGGCTCCCTTCTGGCTCTGACATCCTAAGATCTGTGGCCTTAAAAACCCCAAATGGAGAAGTTAGAGTAGAAGCCGTGACCCCATTTTGCAGATGGGGCAATAGGTGGGGTGAATTCAATGGCTCGGCCAGAGAATAGAGGGTAGTCAGCAGCAGGCCGGGAACCACAGGGTCTCTGGCTGACCTGGGGATCCAGTGGGTCCGTAACCCCTTGCATTCATTCATTCATTCATTCATTCATTCAGCAAGTGAGTAATGAACACCTGGAGTGGGCCAGGTCCTGTGCCAAGAAGGTTTCAGGGGTAAATCAGATACAGTCCAGGGCTCAGTTTGCGCAGACTTCCCGGGAGAAGGGAACCCTAGGATGGGAATAGGGAGAGAACCCTCCTGGAGGCCGTGGCTGTGAAGGAGCAGGTGTGAACAAGAGACCCAGGAGAGGCACTCCAGGAGAGGACAGCCCCGAGAAAGGCCTGTGGCTGGAGTGCCACAGGTGGGCGAGGGCCTCTGATGAGACCCTCTGGAGCATGAAGGGACAAGCAGTTACAGACTTGGAGAAGTCACAGGTGTGGGAGCACGCCACTGAAGGTTTGGGAGGTGTCGATCATCGGCAGTGCCCACCCATCTCTAGGAACCAGGACTATGGGTGACTGCCCCTTTCGATGGTCCTGGCAGGCCCTACTTACCTCTAAAGGAGACAGTTTTTGTTTGGAAAATAAAATCAACTTTTGAGATCACCCCAAACCCTGCATCCTAGAGGGGGGGCAGGGAACTGTTCCCTAGGAGACATACACACACTCACGCATACACACTCATACACTCATGCACACACACCCTCCCCCCCCAAGTCCACATGGCCTCCCACGACATGTTGCAGCAGCTGACCAGGGCATGTCGGGGGCAGACAGCAGGTGGGCAGGGGCAGCCAGACCTCCCCCTGCGCCCACTTCCCATTGATCTGAGGGCTGCAGGGAATCCAGGGGCACAGTCAACCCACATGGAACCTGTGTCCTGCACGTGGAGCCCAGAGGCCCCAGCACTTTGGGGGGAGGGGCGGGATCCAGTCTGTGTTTCTTCTTTTGGGGGCAGAGCAAACCCCACAAGGCCCCCTAGATCAGAGCCCAGTCGGTGCCCTGCCGGGACTGCTCTGTCCTCTGTGCGATGAGAACAGAGATCTCTACTGCTCACATGGCTGCTGGGAAAGACCAGAGGGGCAGGCGGGCGGGCCGGGCTGGATTAGAAATGCATCTGCCAGATGCCAAGTGGATGAGTTTCCTCTTGCTGCTGTAACAAATTGCAGCAGACTTAGTGGCTGAAAACAACACACATGGCTCGTCTTACAGTCCTGGCAGCAGAAGCCAGAGACGGGTCTCGGGGAGCTGACGTCAAGCTGCCAGCAGAGCTGCCTTCATCCCAGAGTCTGGGGGGGCAGGAAATCAGGGGGACCCCTTCTCACACTGCCATCCCTCTGGTTCTCTCCTGATCCCTTTCGCTTTAAGGACCCCGGTGATGACACTGGGCCCACCCTGGCCATCTGGGAATCTAAACTCTATAGCTTAATCATGCCTGCAGAGCCCCTTTGTCACATCAGGTGACCTCTTCACAGTCACAGGTCTCGGGATTAGGGCGTGTTGGGGAAGGGGCGTCTTCCTGTCCTCCACAGTGGCGGGACTCACGGCGGCCCCTCGCCGGTGACCGATGGGGACACTTTCTGAGACACGTGCCGCTAGATGGCCCCATCGTGTGGGGCTGTCACAGGGTGCACCACGTAGGCTGGTGACACAGCCTAGTCCCGTGGGCTCTGTGGCTCAGGGACCAGCTCATTAACCAAATGGTTAGGGACAAGGAGCAACCTGTTCCCTGGGGAGCTGGAACCTCCCACAGCGAGAGCCTTGGGCTGCCCTCCCATAGAGCCCACCTCTGTGCCTCACACCCAGCAGACGCCAGAAGCACTTGGGAGAGGCAGAGGAATGAGCCCATTTAACAGATGTGGAAACTGAGGTTCACGGCAGTGTGAACAGGTGGGGAGTCAGTGCTGATGTTCTTCTGCATCAACCCCGTGTCTGACCTGGACATGAGACTTCCAGGCCTTGGGTGCTCCCCTGCAAGGGGCCCACTCCCCACAGGCAGGCCATCTGCCATCTGCCCTGTTAAATGACTGTCAGACTATCACACACACACACACACACACACACACACACACACATGCTTTCCTTAAGCAAATATCCCAGCCCACAATCTGGGGACCAGGCAGCAAAAATGAGGTCACTGATGGGAATATAAAGACTCCCTGACTTCCAGGCCCAGCACAAGCCTCAGCTGTGGGTGACTGGGCAGATGACTGCCCCTCTCTCAGCTACAGCTAAATGCGGGTGGGCCGTGCTTGGCTCAAGCCTGCCAGTCCTCAGGTTCCAACACTCTCACATTCTGAATGTCATTCATCCTACAGGTCTTTCTTGAGCATTTACTTTACACCCAGCCCAGTAGTCAGGCCCTGGGAGACAATGATAAGCAAATAGGCGCAGAGCTTGCCGAGCAAACGGGAGACCTGCCTTAACAAACAAATGACTATGTAATTGCAAATGGAGCTCAGAGTTGGGATGGGCAGCTCAGAGGCTGTCGGAACAATTGTCAGGGGGGCCATTCTGGTCCCAGAGCTCATGGGGACCTCCATGAGGAGGTGATGATAGAGTTGCTGGTGAAGATGAAGAGAGGGGACTTAGGAAGGCAAGGATGCAAGAGGATTCCCAGCAGTGAGAAGGGTACGTGCAAAGGTCCTGAGGTTGATGGGAACCTGGCACCTTCCGGTAGATCCTGAAATTATTATCAAGTAAGAGTAGATGAACGAGGTCTGTGGGAACCAGGAACTTTGCCTGTCTGTGTACTGCCGTAACTCCAGCATCTAGGACAGAGCCTGGAACACAGTAGGTGTTCAATAAATGCTTCTTCAGCTGTGACTGACCTTTCTGACTTCCACTCTTGCATTCTCAGGTCTTGGTGAGCTACTGCTCCTCGCTCCTCATCCACCAGAGGGGCTCGCATTCTGCATCCTCCATTTCTAGAACCTGCTGTTGGGCCCGGCTCCAGGGAGCCCCGTGGACCACACCACCACACTCTGAGGGGCTCAAGCAGACCTGTGGTAAGGAGCAGGCTGGGCTGCCCACTAGCAACTTGTAATTTCAGAGGCAGAGAGCAGCACCCAGGCCCTCTGCCCAGCCTCAGAGTGATTCAGGGACCTCGCCCTGTGCCCACCGTGCAATTAGCAGCTGTGACCCCCGCCCTGTTGAACAGCCCTGCCCAAGGAGGCGGGAGGATGAGGAAAAACCTCCCCACCTCCAGTCTCTGCCAGGGCGCTTCCAGGCTGAGCCCAGGGCGGGCCGCCGGGCCCACCACAGCCCCCAGCTCCAGTCTCTAGTGGGCTCAGAGCCACTTCTAATTACACAGCCCCTGAGGACACTGGGCCTGCCCTCTGGGCAAAAAATATCCCAAGCTTTTCATGTGGCTGGAGAGGCATTGGGCTGTGGCCCCTCAGCACAGGCCTGGACTTTGGAGGGACACCCATGTAGGGGGCTCCTGTTGGACACTTGAGGAGGCAGGGTGGGCCTCGTCCAGGCAGGCCAGAGCTCCAGGTGTGCTTCTTATGTCTCATTTTCCCCATCTGTACACTAGAGATGTTCACTGTAAACATCTCCATGTTCACTGATGTGTTAACTCTTCACTGAGCCAGAAACTGTGCCTGCTGCAGAGAGCAGCAAACAAGACAGGCATTTGTACACCTTTGCTCAGGCTCAGGCTGTTCCCTCTGCCTAAAGCACTGTCTTGAACCCCCCCTTTACCTGACCACCCCCTGCATCTCTTATAGCTCAGTCATCTCTACCTCCACGAAGTCCTCCCTGAAGCCCCGCGGAGGGAGACCAGCAGCCTCCTCTGTGCTTGCACACTCCCAGAGCTCCCCACTCTTTTATTTTTTTAAGATTTATTTATTTATGCATACAAGAGCTGTGGTGTAGGGCCTCCCAGTGGTGCAGCGGTTGAGCGCTGGGCTGCGAAGCTGCCCGCAGCTTCTGCAGCACCGGTTGGATCCCTGACCACCCGTGAGTGTCCCACATGGCGCACAGACCTCTCCTGCTGCCCACTGCTCCCCTCAGCAGTGTACTTCGGTCCTTCTGCCTGCTCTGCTCCCCGCTCTGGCTCTGGTGAATTCTCTCACCCTCCAGCGCTTCTGGCTGTATCCAGTGCTTGTATAAATACATAAATAAATCTTAAAAAAAAAAGCTGTAGTGTAAGCCAGAGGTGCAGGAGGGTGGGTGAGAGGATTCACCAGAGACAGAGTGGAGAACAGAACAGGCAGACTGACTGAAATACACTGCTGAGGGGAGCAGCGGGCGAGTCAGGAGAGGTCTGCTTGCCATGTGGGTCAGATCCCTGGCTGGGAATCAAACTCATGCTGCAGTGGCTTAACCCTTGAGCCACCAGGGAGGCCCCTGTCTCTTGTAGAACCACATGTGCTGGGCTATAATGGCCTATTCACATGTGTCTCCAGATTGTCAGCTTCCTGGACTAGAACAAGGGCCTGTTCTGCCTCAATACCCCCAGCACTGGGGCCTGGAACCTAGCAGGTGCACAGTAAAGGCCCTTCCTTTACCTGACTCTAGTTCAAAACCCAAGTTACAGATGGGGAAACTGAGGCCGAGGGAGGGAGTATGCTGACTTTAGTTTGCTCTGTACCTGTTCATTCAGGGGAGCATGACAAGTCTGCCCCAGCTCAGGGAGCTCTTAAGGGGAAAAAGACAAGAAACAAGTTGCAAATCAGGAAGCTGGCACAACCCTGAGAAATACTATCAAGCAGATATAAAGGATGAGGAGACAGGGAATAACCTGGGAGGGGACGGGGGCTAGTTGTCTGGGCAGTTATTTTAGAAATTGTGGTTGGAAACAGCCTCTCTGAACTGATGCCTACAGGTTAAGAGGAACCAGGCATGTAATGTGCAGGAGGAAGAGTTTCCAAGGCTGGGGAAAGAGCAAATGCAAAGGTCCTGTGGTGAGTAAGGCCTGGCATCAGGCCTCCTCCAGAGAAGTATGCCTGGATGCTGAGAAGTTCTCACCAGGGAATAACTAGAGTTTGGGAATTAGGAGACGTATATTAACTCCTAGCTCTGTCCCTCACACACTTTGTGATCTGAGCCTCAGTTTCCCATTCTGTAGCAGGAAGGTCAGCAGGCTCCTCTAAGCTCTGTTGTAATTACAAGTAAATTTTCCTCTTATTTCCACTTTTTTGACCACCCCCAGCAAGCAACCCATGACTCACCCACTAATGATGGGAGAGAAAAAAGACACAAACACTTTGGAACATGGTTTGGTAGTTCTTAGAGTTAGCCATACACTTCCCAGATGACCCAGCTACCTCACTCCCAGGTATTTAGCCAAGAAAAAATGCAAACACATATCTGCACAGACAAACATGTCCATAGCAGCATTATCCATAGTAGCTAAAAACTGGAACCAGCCTAAATGTCCACCAACAGAAGAGTGGATAAACAGACTGCGGTACGTCCATACAGTGGAACACAGCTCAGCAATGAACATGAACAGAAGTGAGACATAGGACAAGTGGGATGAACCCCACAGACTCAATAGACTCAACAGAACCCCACAGACTCAACCCCTAAAGAATACACACCGGGTGCTTCGGGTTAAAGAAGTGCAAGAACAAAGGCAATACTGAGCTATGGCGACAGAAGTCAGAAGTGCAGTCCTTGGGGTCCTTCCTGGGTAGAGGTCCAGGGAAACTTCTGGGGCTGAGAACAGGCAATATGCACCTGGGTGGTGGTCACGTGCGGTGCACAGAGGAAAATCCAGATGCATACTTCAGATGTGTGTGTCTTATGTAGATTATGACAGCAAAGTTTTCTAAATAATCCTAATAAAGAACCCAGCACCCCCCTCTATTTTGGGGAGCATCGATGACGGCAGGCTCTCCGGCTCCCTGTGGCCGTGGCGGCCAGCTGCAACTCCCCTGTAAACATTTACATTCCCCAGGCCCGGTGCGAGCAGCGGTTTCCTCAGCGCCACATGGAAGCCATCTCGGCGGGCGGGAATGTAAACACGCCCTGTGCGCTGCGGGCCTGGCCACGGCTCCCTGCCCTGCCAGCTGCCCGCTGGGTGTCCTTGGGCACGCCACTCCCAGGACACCCCGCTGCCCCCACCCCACCCCAGCCCACATCTCGAGAAGGAATTGAGCTGAGGCTTCTGAACTGCCTTTGGGGTACTGCTGGAAATGGGGGTGCGCTGCCTGTCTTTGGGCAGAGGTAGGGCTGACCGAGAGTGAGGAATGGGGATGACCTGGACCTGAACTTTGGGTCCCCTGATACGCAGAGAGGTCATCTCACGTTTCTCCTGCTTCAGCCCCTCACTGTGCACAAAACCCTCCGCTGCTGCCCTCCTACCCCCCCCTTCCTGTCTCTCCCCCCCACACACCTGGTCATCCTCTCCACACGCACTTCTTGCACACACACCATATATGAGACCCTTTCCAAGCACCTGGGCCGCAGCAGAGAACACAGGGGTGAGCCCTGTCCTCGCAGAGCTTGCATTCTAGAGGGACAAGTCACGCAATTAACGCGCAAACTTGGTAGCACACACTCGAGTGGCAGGTGGTGTAAGTGCTAAGGAAAAGACTGACGCAGGGAATGCAAGTCTTCAAACACAGACTTGTAGGATGTGAGAGAGAGTCAGGGACACGGCCAGAGGGAGAGCAAGTGCAAAGGTCCTGAGGCAGAGGGTGCCTGGCATTTTCAGGAATGGGAAGGAAAAGCATCCGATGGGACTGGAACAGAGTGAACGAAGCGGGAGTAGGAAGACGAGAGGTCAGAGGTCACTAGGGCCAGACGGTGCAGGGCCTCTGCAGGCACTGATTCGGGCTTTTACTGAGGGGAGGAAGCCCGGCCATGGGTCCCTGTGTGAACACGTCACGACTTCTCTTCCGCTCCTTGCCTCAAGCCCGCCTCCTCCCCCCTACCCCGGGCACCACCTCCTGACTCAGTGGGGCCCAGAGATTTGACTCTCCGGGTCTCCTCATGAGGAGCAGCTGCGCCAGTCCATCATCCTCCCTGGGAACCTCACCGAATGCACCCGCACACCTGGAGGGTGGGCCTAGGGGTGGGGGCGAGGAGGTAACCCCCCCAGGATGAGCCAAGACCACCTGCCCTTCTGGGGCCTCAGGGCCCCCCTGCTTCAGAGCTGGGTGACCTTGGACTAGGTTCCTCCACCCCCCTGGGCTTGTTTCCTCATCTGTAAAATGGGGGTGATGAGAGCACCCACTTTTCTGGATTATTGTGCAGATGACGTGAGCCTGGGGGCCCGGCATGAAATAACTGCAAACGCTAGGACCAGCATCGCTTGACACCCAGGCCAGGGACGGCGCAGGGACGCCTGGCCGCACCTCTGGGCAGCGGGACACGGACACATAGGCCGCAGACCGCAGACGCCCCACGGGGGAAGGAGAGGGACAGAGCAAACAGCCACCCACCCATGCAGCTCAGTGAGCGAGAGGTGCCCTTCCGTCCTCAAGGGGTGTCCCCCCCTTAGCGGGGTGCCCTCACGGGCTCGATCCACTGCCCCCTCACCCCCCCACGGCCACGCAGCGTGCAGCTGACTGTCTCCTGGCCCAGCCGACCTCCCTGAGCTGGGACACACGAGGGCGCTGGCAGTGGGGGATGGGCCCCGACAGCTGGAAACATCTGGTTTGAATTGTCCCTTGGAAGCACCCGCCAGGCAGCCAAGGAATTTGTGAGCTAATTTTAGGCCAAAAGACAGAAAGCTCAGCAGGGCGGGACTTGCCCCCCAGGCCACAGGGCCGGGCCTTCGAGGCTTGGGGGGCAGACGTGCAGGCCTCCACGGCGCCCCTCAGAGCGTGCCCACCTGGCCCGGAGCCAGGCACTGTCTCTCCCGGGAGGAGCACTGGAGGGGCACGTGCAGCCTGCCAGGCGCGGGTGCTCACTCACCCTCCCAGCGCTGGGGGTAGCAATGACTCTTTTCCCCATTTCACAGGTGAGGAAGCGGAGGCACCCAGAGCTCCGGCTGCCCCACCTGTAAGCAGTGCAGTGGGATCCGAACCAGGCCCGCCTGGCTCCAGGCCTTACACCTGAGCCTCCCTAGACCTCCGCCCCTGGAATTATGTTTTTAGTCAGATGCGTTGCTTAGGTCCTCAGCCTGGTGCAAAGCTTCCCTTGCTCACTCATTCATTTATTCACTCAATGCTTCTGAGGCCCTACTGTGTGTCAGGCACTCGGTAGTGACAAAGAGAGAATGACAGACAGAGGCCCCACGGGCATGGCAAAAATTATATCAGCCCAGGGCTTCCCTGGTGGCGCAAGGGGTTAAATCTCATCACTATGAAGCTATCAGCAGCCACTGCAGCACAAGTTCCATCCCCGGCCAGGGAGCTACCCACATACGGCGCAGCAGACCTCTCCTGTCTCACCCGCTGCTGCCCTCAGCAGCGTATTTCAGTCATTCTGCCTGTTCTGCTCCCCACTCTGTCTCTGGTGAATCCTCTTACTTCCCCTCCCCTGCACCTCTGGCCTACACCCCAGCTCCTGTATGCATCAATAAATAAATATTTTTTAAAAATTGATAGCAGTCCAGTCATCAGGGCCTTGAAGGGAGAAAGGGGGTGTCACTAAGAATAACAGGGGACAGGGCTGCAGAAAATCCTCTCTGAGGAGGTGACATTCAAGCTGAGACCTGAAGGATAAGATGTCTTATCTGTATCCTGGACACCTGTGAGGAGAGACTCAGGCAACAGGAAGTCAAGTGCAAAGGTCCTGAGGCCGGAGCATGTGACAAAGGGGCGAGCCGGCTTGTGGAGCTATTACAGAAATGGGGAGGTGACAGGAGCTTGACTCATCCAAGCCAAGCGTTTGTCAACAAGTGACAAGGGGGTGCGAGCAAGGCAAGAGGTTGGGCTGTGGGGAACAGGGGACCCGCTGTCCTACATACTCACCTGTATTCCGGGATTCGCTGAGGCGAGGCTCAGCCTCCCCGGGAATCACTCGAAGCCCGTCCTGGAGGCTGGCACAAGGCCAGGCAGAGAGCCACCCAGAGCCAGCGCCCAAGCTGGAGGGAGCGTGGTCCCCTGCACGTGGTCGCTGGCGGGGTTCACAGGCTGGGGTCAGGGCTGTGTCTGCTGCTCGCTCTCTGTCGGGGGCCACTTCTCCCCACCCCATTCTTGGGAGGAGCAGCACCCGGGCTGCCCCACCTGAGCCCTGTTGACAGGCCAGACCCCTCATTTGCAGTGGGGGCCGCCCTGTGCCGCCTTAGAGGGTGTTGGCAGCATCTCGACCACCTGCTAGATGCCAGTAGCAGTCCCCCCAATAGTGACACCCCCAAATATCTCCAGATGAAACCACAATGGTCATGATGGCCATTTCCTATTTTTGCTTATCTTGCAAAAACCGCAGGACCAGCAGCAACATCGGGACAAAAATGGCCCTGCCACCCCCGCCCCCCATCCCTTGAGGGGATTTTTCTTTGTTCCTCATCCCCATAAATACTACCCAAAGCCCATTATCGCTTTTCTCACACCATGGACGTGAAGATGTCCACATGGGTCCGAGAGCATCTTTTCCAGCATGAAGGGGTGTCACGTTAGAAACAGCTCACCCCCTCTTCCAGGGAGTCCCACCATGGCTCGGTCCCCTAACCCCTACTTCTAGGCTCTCTTGCTCTCCTAAGGTGCCATCTCATGCGTCTGCTGGGGCCTCTCCCTGGAGTCACTTTTCACCACACCAGCCTGTCCAGTGCCCCCAAATCCATTTCTGGCTCCAGGGAGCTGTCCCTGCAGCAGGGAGCCCACCTGCTGGGTAATACAGGTTACCCACCCCCTTACAGAGGGAAAATTGGGCCCCAAGAGGGTGGCTGCACGCCCGGGGTCTCACAGAGCTGAGCATGAGGCTGGAGTTAAGGGGTCCATCTAACATGTGCCCATCTCTCCAGCTGGTGCAGGGAGGGCCGCAAGGATGGGCAGAGGCCAGTGCCTGCCCCCAGAGCCTGCCAGCACCTCCCACCCACCAGTGCGGTTGGCATGGGCACAGAACAGCCCCTAGAGAGGACGCCTCTCTGCTTGTGGAAAGTCAGGCCAAGGGCATGGCTTTGAGCTTGGAGATTTGGGGAGTTCCCAGCTCCTCCTCAAGGCACCAGTCCCTGGTGAGTGGTGTCCTCAGGAAATCTTACAAATTAAGACCCAGATCTGTGATTTTCAAGCGGTGTGACCTTGACCTAGTCACTGAACTTCTCTAAGCCTCAGTTTGTGCATCTGTGAAATGGGGTTAAAAAAGCACCTACCTTGCAGGGTGAGGGGTAAATGAGAAAATGACAGCAATGAGCTTGGCCCAGGGGGACCCACCAGCAGCGGGTGCGAGTGAGCTGCCGCTGCTGCTTCTGCGGCCTTTGTGAGGGTTCACCGCGCTTCGTCACTGTGCGGGGCGTAGGACAGGCCCCGGTGGCAGACGAGGGCCCCAGGCCCGGACAGGCGTGCAGCCAGGACAGCGGCAGGCACCACGCTGATGGCTTCTGTCTCCGGGAAGAAAACCCACGAGTGCCGAGTCGCGCGAGGGGGAAGGACAGTGAATGGCGGCCGCCCCGGGGTATGGCAGACACGCCGGCTCCCAGGTGGGGAGATGGAGGGCCCAGGGCGAGGACGAGTAACCTGGAGTCCCTCTCGGCACCCAGGGCTGGGGCAGGAAGAAGGGAGAGGGGATGAGCTAAGGGGGAGCTCGAAGGCATGGCGGCATCAAGCCCCAGCTCCCAAAGCTCCGAACCCTCGGGAGTGGCCAGCTGGTGGCAGGGGGCGAGGGCCAGGAGGCCCAGAGCGCGTGCGAGGAGGAACGAGGGGTCAGTCTGTCTGGACAGCGACACATTTACGCTAATGGTCGGTGAATGGCAAGGCTGGAAACTTCTTTTGGACTTGGGGACAACGGGGAGGCGCTGACGGTGCTGGATGGGGGCGCAGCCACTGCAGGTCAGAGGCTTGGACTCACGCAAGACAGAGAGGCGGGGGCCCCCCAGCTGGACTCCCAATTCTTCTGCCTTCGCCGGAGCAGACCTCTAGGCTCCAGGGCTCGTGCACCCACCTCTGCTGCTGCTTCGTGGACTTGCCCCTGGGGGGTCCTTCCCATCGCGCAGGCTAGAGCAGGTCCCCGAGGTCTGGCTAACGCCCCAAGGTCAAGACCAGCACGTTCCCATCACTCCGGTGTCTCTGAGCCTCCTCCTAATCGTCCCCCTCTACCGCTGGGGGAACCTCTGATTTGGTTTCTCTCTCCATGGATTGGGTGGGCCTCTCCCCGCACTTCCCAGACTCGGGCTCACACAGCCCTGCCCGCATGCACAGCCCCGTCTCCACCCAGCCGCCCGCGCCTGCCCTTTCCTTCAGCGCCCTTTGGAGCTTCCTCAGGCCTGTGCGCCCTGAGCGCTGCTCCCCTGCACGGACCTGTGCGGCTTACCCCGCGCAGAGAACCCCAGCGCCTGCCCCTGGGGCTCGGGCCGAGCCATCCTCTGATATTTTTATAGGCGATCATGTGATTCATCTGTGTCTCTCTAGAATACGAGCCGCAGCGGGTATCACAGTCCCTTCCTGCTCACCTCCCATCCTGGGGTCGAGCATGGCGCCTGCCAAGCTGTGGATGCTCCGAAACCATCGAATGATGTGGCTGGCGGAGTGGCCGATGGGGCGGGACATGGAGGGAGCGTTGGGGCTGGGGAGCCGCTGTGAGGATCAGAGACTGGACGAACCACCCATGGGGCTGGCAGGCCCAGTCATAAAGGAGAAGGGACCGGGAATAAACTCAGCAGGCCCCCAGCTCGCCACCCCCCACTTCCTGTCTACCTTCCTTCCTTCCCTGCCGCCAGAACCGCGTCAGCAGTCTGGTCTCTTAGAGGCACAAGGTGCTGGAGCCAGTGGTCCAGCTTTCTGGACCTCAGTTTCCTCAGCAGTAAAGTGGGGTCATTACTGTACCCACATGATGTGGTTGTGAGATCTGAGTGAGATCTTGCTGATAAAGGGTCTGGCAGGGGTCTGGGCACGCAGTCAGGGCCCAACCCCCGCCAGATCCTTGCTGCTGGCCACCTCCCTATGTCCTTGGCCCTGTTCTGCTGTGTCCTGCCCTCCCAAACCTGCCGCCTCCAGCAGCAAGCAGGGGTCCCCAGAGATGACTGGTGGGGGAATTCCAGATGCCAGGACGGGTCAGCAGTGAGAGCTGGGGGTTCCCCAGAACCCCTGTGACAGAGGACAGAGTATCAGAGGTGAGAGTAAGGCCTTCTGCTCCAGCCTGGGGCTCAATCTCACACATGACCTGGGCCAGGTGACTTCTTTCCCTGAGTCCTGGTTTCTTCTTCTGTAAAATGGGGGAGAAAATTACTTTTATTCCCAAGCTGTGGCGGGGATTGGTAGAGCTATGCAGATCTCTGCACGGATGAATGAGGTTCAGGCAGTGCTGTTAGGGGCAGGGGGCAGGCACGCTGGTGGTACGTACCCAGGAGTCAGCCTTGACAGTTGAAGTTTGAAAATTCAAATTTCCAGAATTTTGTGGGCCAGTTGTTTAATAAGTTACACGAAAAACCAAGACCTCAAAACTCAAAACTCATCATTTTCTTGTAATTTTTGTACCACCTTCTACTATCATCTGTGCCCTTGATGTTCACATTTGTTGTATCCTCTGCTCTCTAAACGCTCATTCAACACCGGCCACAGCCGGACATACCCGAGGGAAGCTGGCAAGGGCTACACATCATGGCTTGCACACATTTCCACCCAAGCTGCTAGATGTAAATTTACGGGCGCTCCACTGGTTTGGGGGGCCCTGGAGGAATGCTCTCCTTTGTCCTCAAAGAGGCTGAAGTGCTGGTGTCAAGCGCCCCCCGGTGGCTGCCTCAAGCACCCATGGTGTCCGACACTGACCTGTCCTGCACCTTGGGGACCAACTGCAGAGGGGAGGCCTTCTTCCTGCAGACAGACGGAAAAGCAGCCTGAGCAGCCACCCAGCATCCTCACAGAGGCCCTCTGGGGGCCCTCAGATGAATGTGGAGACCTGCTCCCTCCCAGAAGAAGGGGAGACCAGACCCCAAGGGGACTCACTGACCACATGTCCCTGTGGGTCCCCAAGTCTAGGATGTGGAGCCCCCCAGCTGGCTTCTCTGATCACTCCCAAAGGGGACCTTTCTCCTGACACATCAAGCTGCCTTCTCCAGAGTCTGCTGCCTTCTCCAGACCCATACAGATGCCCCTCTTCCACCAGCCCCCGCTCCACGTGCCTGAACAACCTTCTTGAGTATCAAGCTGATTCTAGAGCTTAGGGGAAGGGCAGCCAGTTCTGCACTTGTCACACTCTGTCCCCCCAGGCCTGCCATGTTCCTCCTGTCTGCCCAGGCCCTCTCTCCCCAGCTATAGTCAATACCTCCCAGACTCAACTCCCTCTCAATTCTTTTGCAGGTTAGACCCTGGAGTGGAAAGAGGCTGCTGGGGGGATTTTTCCCGAAGAGAAAAATAGCCCCCCACTAAGAGGAACTGTACCAGTGTGTACCAGTGTGCCCTTTGAACAGCTGTCTCCTTCTCCCTGAAGAAAATGACTAACAGGCATTGGGAGGCAGAAGGTCAAGGGTTTAAATCCCTCCTCCGCCACTTCACCTGGCTAAGCCTTGGCTTTCGGATATGAAAGGGTCACCGTGGGTTCCAATTGGGGCAAAGTGGTAAGTGCTGCTCACGTCAGGCACCCAGCTTCTTGGGGAGTTTTCCAACATACAGGACCTCCAGGGTGAAGATCAGGAAAGTCCTAGGCAAGTGGGACATCTGGTCACCCGACGCATCAGGGCTCAGCAAACTAACAGAGCCAAGTCCAGTGTGTCGTCTGTTTGTAAATAAAGCTTTATTAGAACTCAGCCACACCCCTTCATGTATGTGTGCCAGTCACCACCTTCACGTTCGGAGGACAGAGCTGACAAGCTGCCACAGAGAACTTGAGGCCTGACAAACCATAACTGCCCTTTAAGAAAAAGTTTGCTGCCCCCAGACTTTCAGGGGCAGCTAGTAAGTCCTCCTGTGGGTATCCCAAGGCCTGGAGGCTGCGGCTGTCCTCGTCCGTGGGGCTTTCATGGGAGACAAGCCTCTTGCAGAACTAAGAGCACCAGGTGGGCTCCTGGGAGGATGGCATTGACATTTAGAAGGGGTTTTAGTCTGAGCTTTGGAGGGCATCTAATTCTAAAGGACAGAACTGGGTCATGGGGACATGTGAATAAATTTCCCGATTTCTCCCTCAGAGCCCTAAACTTCCCCTGGCTGCTCCAGGATGTACCAAGATGCCCCCCGTGATGAAGACACAGCTCTGAAGTCAACCTTGCAGCTGGTGTGGGGCTTCCGGAGGGGCTGGGCCGGGGGGACTACCAAAGGCCCATTTTCCACCTCGCATTTTCTGGGTGCCTGTGCGGTCCCTGACCCCGGGCTGCGCAGTGCAGTCCTTCAGGACAAATGACCCTGCAGAGCCCACCCAGAAACGTGACACAAGGGGCGGGTGAGAGGGCAGGATGGGGGAAAGCCCCTGAGTATACGTGGTGCCCAGGAAGGTCTAGCCTGGGGCTCCCCAGGCCTGCCCCGGGCCCAAGGGCAGGGAACTCGGCCTGGTGCCCAAGCTGCCCAAAGGAGAGAGGCAGGAAACAGCCTCGGGGATGGGGCACTGCTGCCCGAGCGCCCCGCCTGTATGTGCCCGTGGCCACCGGAAGAAAATGGAAGGAGCGTGGAGGCTCCGAGTCCTCCCTGGAGCGAGGAGCAGGGCAGAGAGAGGCTGTCGAGGAAGCCCAGCCTTCGAGGGAGCCGGAGTCTGTGGGGGGGCAGGGAGGTGGGGCAGATGCGGCGGGAGGACAAGCTGCTGCTTGCCTCATGCCAAGTCCTGCTTGATGGCAGCACCTTGACCCCTATCCGTCCCCTGAGGGACAGCCAGTGTCCCTGCCCCAAGACCCCCGCCCCCCAGGGGACCGCGGGGAAGCCCGGGCCTGTGGGAGCTGGACACGGGGTCCCCTCAGCGGGCGGGCGGTGGGCGGCTAAGGGAGGAAGCTGTGCAGAGTGAGGTCGTCCCCGTCTCGGTCCGGCCCAGGCTCCGCCTTCCGGTCCTGGCTCTTGGCGTTGGGCAGGTCCCCATTGGTCGTGGTGGCCGTGGTGGCCGCGGGCCCCTCGCCCCCCTCAGGCAGCACCGCCGAGATGCAGACCATCTCGGTGGGGGAGTAGCTGCGCACGGGGTACATGTGGCGCTTGCGGGAGAGGCGGATGGCCAGCACCACGGTGCACACGAGGAAAACGGTGGCCACCAGGGCCAGGATGAGGATGGCCAGCAGGCACTGCTTCACGGGGATGTAGTCCTGGGCCCTGGTGGGGCTGGGGGTTGTAGGGATCTTAGGGAGGAGATTTTGCCTCTTTCTCCACGTGTCAGGTGACCTGCTGGCTGCCCTGGTGCTCAGACCGCTTGGGGGGGCAGGCTCTGTGGCGAGGGCCTGCATGGTGGCCGGATCCGTGGGCAGGGCCTCCGTGGTGGCGGGCTCTGTGGCTGGGGCTGCTGTGGCAGCTGGCCCTGTGCCCAGGGCCGTCATGACAGTGGCTTCCGCTGTGGCCAGGGCCTCCGTAGCTACAGGTGCCATGGCCAGGGCCTCTGTGTGAGTGGATTCTACGAACAAGGCTTCTGTGGTTGCAGGGAGCGTGCTCAGTGCCTCTGTGCTGGCCGGTCTCGAAGGCAAGACCTCCACGGTGGTCGGTGCTGCGGAGGGAGTGTCGGTGTGGGAAGGGACTGCAGTGGCCGGGTACTTGGTCAGGGGGCCCGGTGTGACGGGCATCCCTTGAGTAGTCAGTGCCCCTCTCTCATTCCCCACGGCAGGCCCTCCAGCCGAACCCACTGTGGCCACCTCCAAAGTGGCTGGCTCCGGTGTCCCAGGCCCTGCAGAACCGCTCTGTCCCGAGGTTCCCATCACCGCCAGGAGCTGGTGGAGGGGCGCTGCAGCCTCGGTGCTATTTTCAAGCGTTTCAGGATCATCCGTGCCTTCCGTGACATAGTCAAAGTCCACCTCTTCGCTTGTGTTCAAAGTCACCTGTCTGCGGTCCCGGGAGAGCAGGAGGCCTGGTGCTTCCATGGACCCATCTTCCCAGGCCTTCCACAGCTGGAGGCTGCTGCCAGGGCCCAGCAGCGTCAGCAGCAAGAGAAGTGGCGGGAGACGTGGCAGGATCATGGCACCTGGAGGGACATATGGACAGAGGGACATGAGGACCTCCTCCTCCGGGGTCTCCCGCACACCCTCCACTGCGACCCTGGACCACCTCAGTCAGCGTGTGTCTGATCTGGGGCAGGCACTAGGCTCAGTGGCCGCCTGGTGCAGAGCAAACACTCAGTGAACAGCCATTACTATTTATTCACAGTAATAAATCCATCCGGGGAGACTTCCAACTCTCTCTATAAGGTACAGAGAAACTTCATTTGCCTTTCTAGCAAAACTTTTGACTTGTGAGCAGCGCAATCCATTGGGGTATAGAAAGAAGGCATTGGAGCTTCTAGTTACAGTAACTAAGATGTCACCCCTTCTCAACTTCTATTTCTGCACATATCTAGCATATAGCGTGGGTCCAGAAAACCTGCACACAGTTCAGATGGATCCGGCACATACGTTGTCCGCTGAAGGGTGTCTACGAATGAGAGAGACCACAAGGGATGATCTTTCGGGGTGCTCTTTGAGGCTCCATGGAGGCTAGTCCTGACCCCTCTCTCCAGGTCCCTCTGTTCCATTTCCAATTATCTTGGCTCCCAGCCCACACAGCCTTGGCCTGCCCCTCGGAGTCTCGTCCCTTCTCAGTGTCTCGGCTTGGGCCAGCTCCTTTGGCTGTGCCCTTGCTCACATGGCGGGGACAACCTGTAGGCTACTATGAGGATAAGAAGAGGTGATGCCTGCAAGGACCTTAGACCTTTGCCTGATCACCAGCTCCAGCAGAGGGCCGCCACTTTGGTTTTGCAGTAAACTTATCGCGTAAGTCTGCAATGGCCCAGAGCTACTAGCTGCACTAGCAGGGGCCAGGAGAAAACTCAGTTCTTTCCAGAACAGCCCTGCTCCTCAGGGAACTGACAGTCATCTTGTAAAAACAGGGAGGGCCATTGTGCATCCTGGTGTCACCTTCAGCCTCCTGACCAGGCAACCAGGAAGGGCAGTGTCCCCCCTAGGCCCTCACTGACCTCCTTCTTGGCATTGTGAACACACATGTTTTCTTTCTCTGTACGTGCCCCCCTGGCACTGGATGGTGTTTGTGGGAGTCACAGAGTTGTAGACCCTGGTGGTGAATGACAGATGCGTTTTGGGGCGGGATTCCAGTGCTCCTGGGAGCCCAGCACATCATACCCTTTGGCAGGGTGCACCTAGCGTGGTGTCTAGGGCAGAGAGAGCCTCAACAGTCTCTCATCCTGTCCTCATTTCATGTGATCAGAAGACAGAGCAATGACTCACCTTTCCTTGAGTTACCGACTTACAGGCCCCTCAAGCTCAATCTCACCTTCTTCTCAAGTCAGCTGGATTTAGAATTTAGAATAGTCTAAAATGACAGCTTAGTCATCTCTGTGTCTTAAAGCAAAGAGTATGATATGTGGTCCAGACACAGTTGGCCTGCACACTGATCCTCATTTTACCGAGAAGGCATGAGGCTCAGAGAAGTGTGTGCCCAAAGACACACAGCTGGTGAGTGGCAGAGCTCAGATATGAATCAGTGACTTGGCATAACTGAGGGAACAGAAGGAGCAAAAGCTTGTGAGTGAGCGTAACTTCATGTGTGTGTGGCCATGGCTGGGGACCCAGTTGGAAGAGGGAGGTCAGGATAAGACTAAGGAGACCTTAAATGCCCAGAAAGATCAGCCCCATAGGTACCAGGTGCCACACAGGACACAGGAGGAAAAGCAGAGACCATGGGGGTCAGACAAAAAGATGCTGAAGTCCCAGCTCTGTCCCATACAAGCTGCCTGACCCTGACAAGGATCTTTGCCTTCTGAGTCAGTTTTCTCATCTGCAAAATGGGATAACAAACAGTGCCTGTCTCACAGGGCAACTGAGAGAGTGTAAAAAGATGATGGATTTGAAAGTTCCAGGCTCACAGTAGGTACTTCATAGATGTGTCACACACACACACACACACACACACACACACACACTTTGCCTCCTAACCTTCCTTACGTCCGCACATAAGCTTGCAGACATAAAGAGTCCCCAGCGGGAAGAGTGTAGGGCCCAAACGTGGCCCTTGGCTGTGCTTTCCTGGGTGGGCGGGGAGGGTGGGGCTTTAGAAAGAAACCACTCATTCAGAACCATATTTCATAATTATGACAAACCTCACACCCCTTTGGCCCGTTCTCAGTTCCTGGAAGGCAGAGCCCTCAGCACTTCCTGAAAGCAGAGAGGGAGGCCCCAAAACACAAGGCCCAGCCTACCCATTTCTTGGGGGGAGGGATCTGGTAGAGTCAGGCTGCTATGCTCCGCAGCCCAGAAGCTGGCTGGGCATTGAGGAGGGCACCAGGTCCCCTCCTAAGGGGGGCTCTCCTGTGGCTGCTGTGGCCTCTCCACCAGGAGACCTTCGTGGGTTGCCCAGACACTATGGGTCACTCCAATGTTCAAACACTTTCTAACGTTTGCTTACTTTCTAGACCTTCATTCCCCGCTGGCTGGCGCGCTGCAGGTGGGCGGGAAGCACAGAAGCCACGCCTCGCGGTGCTTGCTACATGCCGGGTTCGCACCCGTGTCCCCTGGTGCACAGGGGACAGACGCAGGGGTCTCTCCCTGCCTGGCTGGAGGAGAGACCAGCCCACGAAGAGACACTGAGCAGGTCCCTTCACCTCCCCAAGCCTCAGCCTCCTCATCTGTAAAATGGGCACCTCTGATTCCAAGAATGGCCAGGAGGATTGCGTCAGAGGCTGCGGAACGGCCCCCTGTGTTCGCATCCTACAGGGGGTGTGTACTTGGGGATCCTCGTGGGAGATGGTGACAGAGGAGCAGATTGAGGCAGGGAAGAGAGAGTGACCTCCCTACTTCCCTCCTATGCAGTAAGGGGAGCTGGGGCAGCTGTTCAGATAAAACGGGGTACACTGGGGAAGCCCAATGCTCCCTGCCTGGGCCTGGCGAGGGTGCCGAAAACCTACCTGGATGGTCCCCATGTCGGTGTCGAAAATCCCTGGTCCCCATAGACAGGGTGTGGGGTCACCCCAGCCTGATGCCTGCCATCCCATGGGCTTTGAGGGGCCACAGCAGCCTCGCACCAGGTCACCAGCCATTGATAGAAAGTGGACTGGCCCCGAGGCTCGGCGGCTCCGAGGGGCCCACACAGGAGGAGGGCAGAGGGTGTGCCATGTGGCCAGTGGGATAATAATCCTTAATGTTGCTCACATAAATGTAGTATGACAAAAGCGTGGTCTTCCAAAGCCCCAGGGAGGGTGGCTGGTTCCTGGTCCTCTGGGGGAGCCCTCATTCACCTCAGCTCGGGCCCCGCCTGCTAGGAGGCCTGGGCGCTGTTCAGGAAAGCAGTCAGGGTGCTGACGACACTTCCCGCGGGCCCCACCCTTCACCTCTTCTCTCCTTGGTGGCAGAAAACAGGCCTCCCCACGGCGGGGCCAGGCAGGGCCCACGAGGGGCAGTGGCCACATCCTATTTGTCTCACTTGCTTGCCCAACCGTGTAGGTCGGAGACCCGCTGCCCGTTTCCTGGCTTCCACCCTCAAACTACTCTGCTGCTTTTGAGCCCCACCCTTGTGGGTGGGGCCCGCGCCCCAGCTCCAGAGCCTGCGGCGTGGCCGCTGGGGCTGCTCAGGAAAGTCCTCCTAAGTTTGGGGCTCCTGCTCTCTTGGACCCGAGAGTCTCGGTGCTGAGGGTCCTGCAATCTTACAATCTCTTCTCTTTTTCAGAGACGTTGCTGCAACGCCACTGTGCAGAATGTGTTCTGAGATACGCGTGCATGTGTCCCCCGCACCCTGTCCCTAAGGGTCCCCCGCCCCTTTCTCCCTCCTGCCTCGCGTGAGCCCCAAAGCCCTCATTTCACTCCTGATCATTCGCTGGCTTTGGAAGGTATTTTGCCGTGGAGTGCGGCGTCTGCCGGGCTCCGCTAGGTGACTGTCCAGTATTTGCCTTTGTCACTCTGATTTGTTTCCCTGCACACCATTCCCTCCAGCTCCCTCCGTTTCGCTGAAAGCGTCAGCACCGCGTCTTCCCTTACGGCGGAGGGTCCCGCACAGGGGAAAGCCAGCATCCTCCCCTTCCGTCCTCTAAAGCACGGTTGGCTGCTTCCGTGGCCTCGCTGGGGGAAGCAGCACTGCGGGAATCTTAGCATCTTAGACTCAGCTGTCAGGGCGTGGCCTGAGCAGCCACCTCGAGAAGGAAGGAAGGAAGGAAGCCTCCAGTCAACAAGCAGGCTGCCGCCCGCCCCAGGGCACGTCTAAACAACAAGCCAGATCCAGCCCCAGCTCCGTGGCTCCAGGAGCTGAACTCCCCTCTGCGAGCCACGGGCTCCTCGTCTGGAACACACGGACAAGAGTGGCACCTGCCTCTCATGGGGTGGGTGCGGTTGAAGTGAAATGGTCCAGGCTGAGTGTTTAGTACACAGCAAGTGCTCAATAAAAGCAGCTGCGGTCATTGATATTCTGCATTTATGGCCAGGTCTCTGAAATAATCCCAGCCCTGGGGAGCTGGACATACCTCTGCCCTTGACAATCAGAGAGGGCCAGGCAGGGAGCCCTAGAAACTGTCTGCATGGTGAGCCCAGGGCAGGCGTGAGGTCTCGGCCTCGCTGGCTTGTGACCACAGGCATCGAGTGCAGAAGCCATGCCTGTCTACTGCCAGCCGCTCATGCCCCACAGCCTCCGCTTACGAACCTCATATGCAAGTGGGAAACTGAGGCCGACTTGGAGCCTGGGGTCACATGGCCAGTACGGGAGGGAGCAGGAATGTGAACTTGGGTGGTCTCACTGCAGAGCCCCCCATCATCATGACCCCCATCACCCGTGAGCAATACAGTGTCCATCCTCTAGACCAGAGCAGATGCCTCTTCCTCCAAGGAATTGTTCCCCCTGTTTAAACCTTTTTAAAGATTCATTTATTGTGCAGACAAAAGCTGGGGTACAGGCCAGAGGTGCTGGGGGGTGGGGGAGAGGATCCACCAGAGACAGAGTGGGGAGCAGAACAGGCAGACTGACTGAAATACACTGCTGAGGGGAGCAGCAGGTGAGACAGGAGAGGTCTCCTGTCAGCTCCCTGTGGGTCAGCTCCCTGGCCAGGGATCGAATTCATGTTGCAGTGGTTGCGGATAGCATTTTCCCACTAAAACTTAACCCCTGCACCACTAGGGAGGCCCCTGTTTAAACATTTTTAAATGTTAATTACATTAGAAAAATTCATTCCCACTGGCCCATGAACTCCAAGAAGTCTCACTGCTCCTGCTGGTTCCTGGGGCTCTGCAGATGGGGCGGCGTCGGTGGGTGCCAGGATGCTCCCCAAGGCCACACAGGCACTGTGACCCTCATGCTGCCCCACCAGACCCCAAGGTCTTGGAGGATGGCGCATCCACGGGGTCCCCAGCCCCCTTGGACCCTGCTGCAGCAGCAGAGGAGTGAGCGAGGCCCCAAGTCCAGCAGCCGTTGCACGGGGCCTTGTCTTCAGGCCCTTGGGCCATCCGTCACCCGGCCCATCCTCCCCCTCTCACCCCTCAGCCCCACCCAGGGTTCTCTTCAGGCTACTTTTTCTCCTAGTCACCACCTGCCCCCTTGAAATTTCACCACCGCAGAGCTACTGGCTCCCAGTTTCATGTTCTGTGGCCCTTTGCAGGGACACAAACAGGGTGGTGTCTAACAGTTTTTGCATGCCCCCCACCACCCCAAAAACGACTTTCTCCTGTTGGATCCTGAATTTGCTGGCCTGATATGAAGGAGATGAGGGACTTTGCACAAAAGAATTCAGTAAAACCGGGCCTCCCTGCTGGCGCGGCGGTTGAGCGCTGGCTGGGTTGTGAAACTGCCCGCAGCCTCTGCAGTGTCGGTTCAATCCCCGGCTGCTCCCCGGCCACTGAGGAGGGTCCCACGTGGCGCGCAGACCTCTCCTGCCGCCCGCTGCTCCCCTCAGCAGTGTACTTCGGTCCTTCTGCCTGCTCTGCTCCCCGCTCTGGCTCTGGTGAATTCTCTCACCCTCCCGCGCTTCTGACTGTACCCAGTGCTTGTATAAATAAATAAATAAATCTTAAAAAAGAAAGTCTTAAAAAAAAAAAAAAAGAATTCAGCAAAACCTACACCTGGTTATAGCATAACAACCAATGGTTTTCTGAGGACACCTGTAGACAAACTGTTGGATGAGCAGACAGACAGACAAGCACACCCCACACGTGCGCTGCCCAGCCGTCCTGCCTCCCTCCGCGAGGGCCCCCACTGCCGTCTTCCTGCTGAACCTCGGAGAAAGTGACCAAGGGATCCGGGTCTGCGGTCACTACGAGTTCCACAGGGTAAGTCCAAGCTCGGCCACCTCCCAGCCATGCCACCCTGGGCAGCTGCCTCTGCCCTCTGCCCCTGGGCTTTCCCAGCTGTCAAAAGGAGGCACTGTCCACCCGCCAGGATTCTCAGATGTCTCTTCAGCTCCTCTGAAGGCTCTGCTCCCCCTGGCCTGGCTGAGGTGCCCGGGAAATACCCTCTGGGTAGCCCAGCCCTTTTCACAAACCAAGTTTCAGTCTCCCCTGGTTGCCAGCCAGGTCTCATGAGGGAAGCATCTAACACGTAGGGTGTGGCCAGCCTGGGCAACCCCCTCAGGAAGCCACTTTTAGGCCCTGGACCGGGAGAACCACCCCTGAGTCGCCTACCCGCTGAGAGGCCTGATCGCCGGTACTAGAAGGCAGAGACGAGAAAGTATAGAATACAAGGGGTTCCCAAGAGAGGAAGCCCTGATCACTGCGTGTGGGTGTGTGTGTATGTGGGGGGGATGTGTGTGCATGGGGTGAGGCTCTGCTTTAACCATCAACCCCTCATCATTCTCCTTTCTGTTCCCAAGGCACCCTAAATTACAAATTATTAAGAGCATTCTAATTATTATTTTTATTATTATTTCCTCTCTTGCTCGCAACAGTATCCTAATCCTCATATTTCATCTGCTACAGACAAGTGTCATTTTTCTCTCTTATAAAAGACATGAACGCAGGTTTGGAAATGATATTTTTATGGATCCACAGCCTCTGTGGCTTCAGAACTACCCCGCAGCCCGCCCCAGTTCTGGAGTCCCCCAGCCCCAACACCAGTTCTGCTCCTGAGTAAATCCCTTCACCCCAATTTCCCATCTAGGAAAGAGGGGGACAGGATCATTTTCAGGGAAGCACTCGGGATTTATTTTTAATTCAGGATGCCCCAGCCAGCAGCTGCTGGCGAACCCAGGGGGGAGAATGATCCAAGTTGAGGAGAGCAGGGTCCGGAAGAGACAGCCGAGACAGGCCGCGCACTCCAGAGGGACCTCGGTCCCCAGCGCCCCAGCTTGGGCCTGCTCTCCCCGGGGACTGAGCACAGGAAGAGCCCCGGGTCCTGGCCCAGCCTATGCTTTCTGTCAGCCCTCGGGTCCCCAGGGGCCCAGCCACTCCCTGTGGTTTTGCCAGCCGGCACTTACCGTGCTCAGCGGAGCATGGGACACAGCTGCCTCGTGGGCCCCGGGGCGGCTTCTCTGCCGTAGCGAGGACCCAGCAGAGCTGAGACCAGACACTGCTGCGGCGCCCACTTCTGTGGTGCGGACCTGCCAACCCCCAACGGGCCGGTGGAAAGAAGGAAGCGAGAATGTGGTTACTCAGGGCCACGTGACAGGCCCACACCCCCTTGTTTGTAACAGCTTTGGTGAGAGTTGGTGGGGACTGAGCGGACGATGGGAGGCAGGGACCAGCCCACCCTGATGTCATCTTGCATTCCCGTAACCTTGAAAACACCAAGGCTGTGTGGAAACTTTCTTGGGGGAGGGTGTTGAGGGGACCCAGCGAAGAAAGGCTACCGCGTAACTCCACACATGTGCAGAGCGGGGTGAGGGGGACCTCGCCCTGAAAGAAGGGGTGACCACATGCTTCTTGGCCGAGAAGGGAGAGGGGGGTGAAGTACACAGACTGGGGCTTGCACAGATACTGGGGGTTCTTTCACGACCCAGCCATCTCTAGGCACTCGGGCAGGCCCTTCAGCCGCCGTCACTGGCCTCTGTCAGGAGCTAGACGGCCAGTTCCACCGGGGCCAGACCCGCTGCTTTTATTTCTTCTGATTTGTTCATTTAGCCAACGCTGGCACCCCAGCTTGGGGCCCTGAGATCCCCAGGCAGGTGCTCTGGCCCCCCTGAAGCTCTTCATCTGTTGGGAAGCCAGATGAAGCGGGTAAACACAGAAACAGACCGTTAGGGCACCCTGTGGCAATGACGCCCTGGGGTGAGCCGGAAGGGGTGTCAGAAGATCTTTCAAGGAGAAGTGATACCTGAGCCCACAGGCAGCACAGGCAGTGCAGAGAGCGTGGCATGGCCAGGACCAGGAGGCCCGAGGACACGGGGGACTCTTAAGGAGGTGAAGGTAGGGGTCCTCTCGTAGGGTCTGGGGGGTCATAGCAGAGAGGGGGTCATACCCTCCCCACTTTGCACTCTACCCCCAGGCCTTACTAAAATGACAGCCGGAGGCCCAGCGGGGGTTCTCTGTGACAGTCGCCTTAGGAAGCTACAGCTGGAAGGGGCCAAGTCTCACCAATCGGTACAGACAGGGAAACCGAGGACCCAGGAGGGAACAGGAGACTCTGGAAGCATCCTACCCTGTCCCCAGCAGCTTTGGGAACAGCCAGCCCTGAGGGGTAGGGGTTGGGAAGCCTGAGAACCCCAGGAGGATGCTGGAGGCCACGCCCCGTGACAGGCAGTCCAGAGGGGTCCTTGAGCCTGAGCCACAAGCACAAGGGGTGGGACACTGTCTCTGCTGGGGACTGCCCAGGGGCCCACCCCTCAACAGAGCCCAACACCTGACCGGCAGGTCGGAAGCTGACGAGGTCCCCAAGATGCAGAGGACGAAGGGGGAGTGCTGGCCTGAAGGCGGGGCCTGGGTGACCTCGGGGTGTCTCCCTCATCTTACCCGGGTTCTCTGTCTGTCAAACGGGAAGCCTCCGAAGATGGAAGGTTCTCCAAGAATTGGGGAGGACGCTGACGGCCAGTTCAGAGGGTCACTTGGAGGGGAGCTTTCAGGGAGTCACCGATTGGATGGGGAGGAGAGCAACCCCAACTTTGCAGCGGGAAAGACAAGTTGAGAGTGGGGTTCTCTGCTGAGTGAGACTCTGGCTCAGTTTACATGGAGGGTGAACAACTATCCCTGCTGCCTGGGACCGAGGGGGCTCCTGAGAGGCAGGACTTTCTGTGCTAAAACAGGGTAAACCTGGGCAAGCGGGGATGAGTTGGTCACCCTGGAGTGGGGACCTGTTCCAGCCAGACCGTGGGACCGGGGGACCTGGCCACTTCTTAAATTCCAAATGGGGTGTTGGAGGCTGTTCACTCCAACCCTGGGATCTGGGTGGAAGGACAGCTAGGAAGGTCCACTGAGGGTGGACACCGATCAGCACATCCCAGCAGCCTCCACCCTCCCTCCCTGATACAGCCACAGGCCACTTCTCAGGAGGGTTGGGCACAGCCTGGGGTAAGGTAACTGACTAACTGCCAAAAACCGGCCTCCAGGCCACATTGTCCTTCGAGTTTTGAAAAACATGCAGGGTTGGGGCCCTAAAGATGACAACTGGCAAAACCAGGAACCGAAGACAGGCCACTTAGGAGCTGTGTGATGTCAGGCAAGTCAAGACACTGACGCCTCAGTTTCCCCATCTGCAAAACCTCGCAATACAAATGCTTGGCATTTCCTGGGTCCCTGCTCTGTGCTAGACACTGTGCTTTGCATTTATTACTGTTTACAATCCTCAGAGTAGTTTCTGGAAATGAGGAAATTGAGGCTCAAAGTGTGTTCCTGCTTGAGGTCACACAGAGTATGTGGCAGAGCTGGGATGCAAATTCAGGCTGCCAGGAAAAAACCCTCAAGAGAGAGAGCCCCTACTTGGGGAGGTGTGGCTGGAAGTACGGACTTAGCTGCAGGTTGGCTATGTCAAGGCCCGGCTGGCTCAACTAGATGTGCCTTGTGGAGACACAAATACATAGTCCCTACATAAGTGAGTGGCTGTGGTCGTGTGTCCATAAAACTTTATTTACATAAAAACAGGCAGAGGGCCGGATTTGCTCCACAGGTTGCAGTTTGCAGCCTAGAAAAATGGGGGTCACTGGCCATAAGGAGAACCAGATTGGAGTAAGAAGTGACCCTCTCAGTTCCTCTAATGGACAGAATGAAACACAGATCAAGATGTGAGAGCAAGATGTAAGACTCCAGACCTGAAGACAACGCCGCTGCTGCACCGGCTGTAGCCACAAACAGGATACACCCTGTCCTAGCCCTCTTGGGGCCTACAGGTTAGTAAAAAGCCACCAGCCAGGACCACTCACATGGCCAGGTGAGGAACACAGGGCCGAGAAGAGGGAGACCTGGGTCCTTGCTTTGAGCTTGCTGTGTGGTTTTAGAGAATTCACTTGAGTCTCTGACACGGCCTAATCTGGAAAAAGGCTATCGAAACGCTTAGTGCCAAAAAATGCAAGGAAACAGCAACGGTCTGAGAACACCTTGGCCCACGGATGTAGGCAGAGGCCAGTCACCCGCCTCTGACCCTGAGTCCATCTCTCATAAAACTTGAAAGCAAAACTCGCTTACAAGTCTCGGGTGCCAGCCCCCATGTGAGAGAGCAAGCCCGTCCCAATTCCAGGTACAGGAACGCTCCCCCTATGCAGCATTCAATGGCTCCCCAGTGCTTTTAGAAAAAGACTCAAATCCCCAAAAAGGCCACATTGCCATGGACACCCCTTCTCCTCCAGCCTCATCTCACACCGTGTCCCCCTGTTCTCTGCACTGACTCCCTCTTTTAACTCCTCCTGTTTGCTCCCGACACAGGACATTTGCCTGTGCAGCCACTTCTGCCTGGAGCACTCTGGACTGCTCATCCTCCGGTAACTCTTTCTCTTCAGACTCAGCTCATGTGCCCCACCTCAGGCAAAGCCTTTCCTGACATCCTGCCCCAACTCTGTGAGCTCAGAACATGGCCCCTCTCCAGTGAGTTTGCAATGGCTAGGTCAAGCCTTCACTCCCTGGAATCTGCAGGAAAAAACCAGGGCTCTTTCGCTCACTGTTGCATCTCCCGGGCCAAGCACAGTGCTGGCCCAGGAATAACAACTGCTAACGTTTATCAGGTGCTTCCTCATGTCAGCACTCGTGTGTGTCGTCATATTAGCTGGCTGAGTGCTCACCATGGCCCCTTGAGGTAGCGCCTCTCAGTATTGCCACTCTGTGCATGGAAATAACCAGGACCCAGAAAGGTCAAGGAACTCACTGAAGGTCACACAGCAACTACACGGCAGAGCCAGGGTGCACACGCGGGCCGGCTGATTACAGAGCTGGTGTTCCGTTGTAATACATACTTGATGAATAAATGCATGCGCTGTCCCGGCTCCTCCTGGCTGACCTGCTGCTCTGGCCGTCCAACGCGGTGCAGTGCTCCTCACTGCTCCCCAACACCATGTGAACTGCGGGGTGCAGCAGGAACTGCCGTCAGCAGAGCCACTGGGGTGAGGTTCCCCTCGGTCCTGGAGCTCAGTCAGGGCTAGTGCAGGGATCAAGGACACTTATGGGGGCCTCCCCGGTGGCGCAGCGGTTGAGCGCTGGGTTGCGAAGCTGTCCACAACCTCTGCAGCGCTGGTTCGATAGCCAGCTGCTCCCCAGCCACCGGAGGAGGGTCCCACATGGCGTGCAGACCTCTCCTGCAGCCCGCTGCTCCCCTCAGCAGTGTACTTCGGTCCTTCTGCCTGTGTTGCTCCCCGCTCTGGCTCTGGTGAATTCTCTCACCCTCCCGTGCTTCTGACTGTACCCAGTGCTTGAATAAACAAACAAACAAATAAATAAATAAAAAACATGCCTCTAAAAAAAAAAAAAAAAAGGACACTTATGGACCTTGGGGGGTAAATGGGCCCCTTGGTGTGAACTGACACCTGCTGCTGCCAGAACAGCCCCGTCCTGAAGTGACCGGCTCGGTCCCTCCTGCCCCCACTTGGAAAAATGAAGCCATGGTGTGCACACCCCCCCCCCAAGCCCCCCACTGGACACTCCTGCTCGAGGGGCCCTGCTCCGAACGCAGCCTGCTCACACCAGCTGCTGGTGAGCGTGCCGGGGGCCGGGACCACCCTCTCCAGCAGCGGCCTCTCTGGCTGGAGCTTGCCCCTCTGCTCTGAGTGGGGAGCGGGCTGGGAACTCCTCACACCGGCCCAGCTCTAACGAAACCCAGCGCCGTGGAGACAAAGAGGAAGCACTAGGCGGCCAAAGCCAGCCTCAGCCTGGAATCCCCGGGCGCGCCTCGCCCACGGTGCCGTCAGTTATTGAGGGAAACGAGGGGAAAATAGAGACAAGCCCGTGCCGTCGTGGAAACGTGTGGCCGGGCAAGGACTGGGCCCGAGAGGCCGGGGGAGCTGGGACCTGGTCATCGGCCATCCCTGGGAGCTCGCCGCGGTCTCTCCTCCGGCCAGAGACCCGCCTTCTGTGTGACCCACTCCGTTCCCAGACAGGAGGAGGGCTGCAGGAAAACGGGGTGCCGCCTCACACAGATTCCTGCTGGCCCCCGTGGCCACTCTGCTCCCCCGGAAGCTGAGGCTCAGGGAAGGGCCCGTGCGGAGCCCGGGTCAGCCAGGACTCAGGCCGCTGCGTCCCCAGGCCCAGCCGGTGGAGCAGCCGGGGGCGGTGGTGCTCGAATCCCCCGCAGGGGAGGCTTTGCTCCCATGAAAGCCGGGTTCTCGTGGAACAGGGACAACAGAGCTGCCGTAATGAAAGGCCCAGCACAGAAGGAAGGGGGTTCCACCCAGCTGCCTGCCCACCCCTCACCACACACGTGTCACACCCCCGCTTTGATGGGGGGGGGCTCTCACAGACTTTGATTTGCAGCATCTGAAGGGGAAATGGCCACTAAGGAGCCCACCACAGCAGGGGCTCAATTCCCCTTCTCATGTGGGGCCCACGCTTCGGGGAGCCAGCCGCACACTTCGGCTTCCACCCTGGGTGACCCCAGAGCGGGCTTCTGGGTGGGAGACAGCAAGTGAAACTGCTCCAGAACAGCGGCGCCCCACGCTCATGGGCTCGGCTGCAGGAGGCCAGGGCTGGGGCTGGGCCCGGACCTGCAGGCCAGAGGGCGGATCTGGCAAGGTGCTCAGACTCAGAGGGTCGCGGCTGAGGCAACTGCTGCCTCCCACAGCCCCCCGAGGAGCTGGCCTGGCCGTGGCCCTAGCGCTGGAGCTCCCAGACCTCAAGGGGCTCGGATGGAGGAGACGGGCCGAGCCAAGGAAGGGGTCTCGCTTGCAGACAAACACAACTCAAACTGGCTTCGCGCAGTAGGATCCCTGGGGTATGGCGGGGAAGCCAGGGTCAGAGAGGACGCCGGGCCTTAGGCATGGACTTGGGGAGTGCGAGGCGCAGGGAGCCCTCTCTCCCTCCGTGCACACCTGCTCTGGCCCGCACGCCCAGGCCTTCGTGAAGGGACTCTCAGACTTGCGGCCACTGGAGATGACTCCTAGGGCCTATGGCCCCGGCCTGGGGGTGACTGGGGGGAAAGGAGGCGTGTTCCTAGAAGAAAAGCATTGCGGAGCAGACCATCGAATAGGCACCCCCATCCCAGATGTCGCTATCTTTACCTCACTCATGAAACATTTACTGACACACCGTCCCAGATCCTAGGGCAAGTCAACAAGCGGATCTTCAGGGAATAGCATGGCGGGGTGGGGGGTGGGGGCCTTTGCTGCGGGGTGCAGATCCTGGGGATGGAAAGGGTGGGCCGTCCAGAGAGAACAGCACGAGCGAAAGCCCGAGGCAGAGGCCTCCTCCGAAGCAGGAGGGCAGGAATATACAGGCCAGGTCGCCTCAACGAACCCAAGCGCCAAGATCTTGGCTTTTCCTGAGTAGCCATGAGGGCCACAGTGGGCTCTGTGGCGATGCAGCGGGGCGGCACGCTGCCTGTCAAAGGCCGGACTGTGACCGTTTTAGGCTTTGTGACCACAGGGTCTCTGGGGCGACTACGCCCCTCTGCAGGTGCGGGGAGAAGCAAAGATGACGCTTTAGATGACAGGTGTGCATGTTGCAATCCCCTTGGGATGCTAGAACATGCATTGCATGTAGTTTTTACTTCTCACTGTTCCGTTTATCCCCCAACCATTTGAAAAACTATTCTCAGTTTGTGGGCTCTACAGAAACTTCCAGCTGGCTGGATTTAGCAGTGGGCTTTAGTTTACCCAACCGTGAATGGCTATCTGAAAAAGCTCCTCTGGCTGCTGTGGGCATGGTGTGGCAGCATATATTCGAAGGCGTGTGATCCTACACCCCAAAACATACAGTGTTGTAAAGCAGTGTTAGCTCAATTTTAAAATGAAACCATGACAGAAAACAGAAAGAACCGACTAAGGTAGGGGACTCCCGAGAACACGATGTGGAAGTTGTGGTGATCTTTTGTGTCCATGTGACTGGGCTCCAGGGTGCACTGATATTTGGGCAAATATTATTCTGGGGTGTCTGTGAGCATGTGTTTGGATAAGACTAACATTGGAGTCAGACTGTGGAAAGCAGACTGTCCTCCCAACATGGGCCTCACTCAATCAGTTGAAGGCCAGAACAGAAAGACCTAGCAACAGGAACCTTCTTGCCTGGCTGCCTTCGAGAATCAGATTTTTGTTGCCTTTGGACTTGAACGGAAACATCTGTTCCTCTGGGTCTCCAGCTTGCTGACTGGCAATCTTTGGCCTTCTTGGCCTCAATGATCTTTTTTTTTTTAAAGATTTATTTTTTATTTATACAAGAGCCAGGGTACAGGCCAGAGGCACGGGAAGGTGAGAGGATTCACCAGAGACAGAGCGGGGAACAGAACAGGCAGACTGACGAAATACACTGCTGAGGGGGAGCAGCGGGCGAGACAGGAGAGGTCTGCCACGCCTTGTGGGACCCTCGCCAGCCAGCCGGGATCAAACCGGTGCTGCAGAGGCTGCGGACAGCTTCACAGCACTGTGCTCAACCCGCTGCGCCACCGGGGAAGCCCCGGCCTCAATAATCTTGTGAGCCAATTATCAAGCCAATAATCTTGGAGGTGCCAGTGGTGGTTGGATCAAGGAGGCATTTTTAAATGGCAGCCAGTGTGAGCAGCCTGCAGCCTCCGTGTGGGATAGAAGAGACAGGGATCAGGTTGAGGGGGAGGGGCGCCAAGTCGAGGCGGCTTTCATTGAAGACACAAGATGGGAATCATTTGTGTCGCCATCAGAGATCTTGACAGATTCTGTTTTAGAAAACATCACTCTGGAAGCAAAAAAGGGAACAGGTGGGTGGAAGTAGAGGAACCAATTCAAACTACGGTCTGGCGTTGCTCGTAAGGCGAGGTTTCTGGCAGGTGCCCATCTGCCCAGATGGGAAATCACCTGCCTGCTCTGTAACATCTTGATCCACTTCCTCTGGTAGAGACTGGCCTGGGTGATAAGAACTCATGTGTCATTTGGGGAAAGGTAGCTGAGGGCAGCAGTCAGCAGCCCAGGAGTTTGTTAACCATGAGGTGCTTATCTGCCTTCCACAACCAAACAGCATGTCAGCCCGGAAGTGAACCCGCAACAATTTCCTGTTATCTACGGGGCAACTTCCCAGTTGTCAGACCTGGCCAGTGCCACCCAGGAGCTTGGATTTTGTTGTTGAAATTGTGATGGTTGATTTCTCGACCCTCAGGGCACTGCTTTTTAGCCTGTTTTTCCTTGCTGACTACTGGGTGACCCACGCCAGTTTTCACAAGGACCCTTAGTTGCTCATTGCAAAAGCAAGGATTCACCCAGAGGATGCCCAGAAGAACAGAGTGTGCCTGGGGGGGACAACGAGACCGCAAAAGAATGACGGGAAAGCAGCAGGGCTCACACAAAGGCAAGGCCGCTCCTGGGGCACTGGGGAGGTGAGGCTGCACAAATGGGGTAGCCTGCCCCCCATTTTCTCCCCCACCCCAGCTTCTGTAGCACTGCAGGGCCCCCACCCTTTTTGCTGTAATTTCTTTGCGTCGCCGGGACTAGGGGACCACGAGGCGGGGAAAGTGCTGTTTGTATTTGGAGGTCTGGTGTGCAGGGGTGTGTGCACGTACACACACTTGGCACCTAGCACCAGGTGGGCACCTCTTCCCCTTTGAAACACCTGTGACTGCTGGTCTCTTTCAACCACAGCCTTCCCCATGCCTGCAACTGCCTGCCCGGCCTTTGTCTGAATCCCCTCTCCCAGGGCTGCGCCTAACCCACCCTTCTCATCCCTTCTGAAAACAGGCATGTAGCCTTCAGATCAGCGTAAGACGCCATTAAGAAAAAAAGCTGTTCCTCACCCAAACACGCCCCCGCAACCCCATTTACTAACAGGCTGTTAAAATCAGTGTTCGTACCCAGTTTCATTTCCATGCAATAAAGTAAAACTACACCGAATTTCAAAGATCCTGCCAACCTCTCTAAAACTTCTCTTTCTGCACATTTCAAAACCACCCACCCCACAAAATCAGCAGTGACCCGACCCTGGAGTACCTTGGGGTGTGGAGCAGTTTCTCATTCCCCATTTCTTCATTCCACCTGTTTCAGAAACTTGCAATTGAGGAACTTTGACAAAGCACATTATGACTAATGTCTCTTAGCATACTTCTTCCACCTCGTGGGCGTGTGATACACCATTTGCTGTGGACTCAATTCCTAGGGGCAGTCAGGGACAAGGAACACCACCAGCTGCTATCTTGGACTCAAAACTGGTCACCTCCACCAGGGAGGGACGATCACGTCCATTTCAAACAGAGGCGGAGGAAAGAGTTTAAGCAAATTCAAATATATTATTCCTTATACTATTGACATAGAATATATTTCCCAGTTTCCACAGCCTTCTATTGTTTTAACATATTACAGTCTCATGCAATTCAATTTTTATGTAGCCAGTCTCTTCCTTTGTGACTCATTCCATTGCTTTGGGATTTCGTATGTGTTCCCTAGTCTGGAGTCCAGATTAAAAAAAAAATGTTTTGTTCTCATTTTAATTCCTTTTCACGTAACTATTGACTATACTAAGAATCTATCTGGTGTCACCATGAGGTTCGGTGGAGTCCCTGCCCCAGTCACTTCATGTGACTTCACCTGTCCTTCCCCATGGTCAGATGATGCTTGTTTTAATAATGTCATCATCACTCACCCATGTTAATAACTTCTCTCCGCGTATACAAATATTTACAGGAAATTTATTCAGAAAAATCCAATAAAAGGACCCATAACTGCTATTTGGAAATAGCAACATTTGTGGCATTTATTCTACTCATAAATACACGCTTCTTATGCATGCAACCTTTAAGGTCAGTCTGTCGAAAATAATCTGCTCTGGGTAGGTTACCCCGCTTCATTGATATTCAGGGTCGTGGGGCAAAGCCTGAACTTTTGTCCAGAAATTCTGACCTGTTATGTTCTTGAGGTTTAGCGAGTTTTCTAGTGGACTTCACCGCCCCCCTAACTTTCTTTGGAAAATGTACTTTTGGAATTGACTACATTTTACAACCTATTTTTAAAATGTTTGCTATTTCATATCCTTTTAAAATCACTTTAAATAACTACAGTGTTTATAACACAAGTGTGGCAAATAAATTACTCATGCAACCCCCTGCAGCTGGACTAATTTTTATTCTTCTAATTCTTGGGTACCTGTCTGACTAGTTCCTGGGTGGGGCAAAATTCTCAAGAGGTCCAAAGGCCAAAAAGCAAGCCTCTCTCTGGAAAGGTCACACCAGTCTGCATGCACTCCCTCTGGCAGTACAGCCAAGGGCATTTTTTTTTTTTTAATGAAAAAAAAGGAAGAAAGGCCACCATCCTGGGCAGCAATTACAGCTCCTCTGAAGGAAAGGTGTGCGCTCCAATCCTGTGGTGACACAAAGATGGGCTTCGGGTCATCTATATGCTAGCTGGCAGAAAAGGGGCCACTTAGAGTTAACAGATTCCTAAGAGCCAACTGAAAGTTTTTCTGGACACAGAACTCCAAGTACAGTAAGGGAAGTTACTTTTTAAAAAAACGGGAAGTTTCCCCTGGCTGTCTGGGGCTACCATGGTGATTTTTAGGTCTTCTGGCAAAGCAGCAAGGCAGCCAAAGTAAGAAAACCAGCCAGTTGCAAACCCCCCACACCATGCGTCTCCCCGCTGACCGTGGGCACCGAGGGGCAGACAGTGTCTGCCAGCTTCTACTTCCTGCCACAACGGGCTGCCCACGGGCCCGGCGGCCGTTCTCAGGCCACAGCAACTTCAGGAGAAGGTATGGGAGTGGGGGAGCGCCCCAGCTGTTCATCATGTTTACAAATGTTTAGAAAAACCAAACGGTGGGAAATCTTTTGCTACAATCACTGAAACGTCATGAGAAAATGTTTTAGTGCAAAAATGTTTTAGCAGAAACAGAGGCCAGGTCACTCAAGGGACCCTGAAAACCTGCTGCTGGAAAGAAAATCACAGGCGAGAAGTTGCTTCTACTGGAGAAAACCACGTGGTCACAGGCCCTCTCCGAGAATCGGCTCACTGCAGTGACAATAGCACAGGGCAAGGCCGGCAAGGAGAGCTCTCTCACCTCAACTATACGAAATTCTCACCCTCTTTCAAGATTTAAAAGGCCCTCTGCCCAGGCCGCACCCTTAGCGGGGGCAGCGGACAGGCTGGACTCTGGGGCCGAAGCGCTCTGTTTGCTGGATACCCCGACTCCCCCTTTACTGCAGCCGAGCGGCTGACCCCTTCCCCCAGTACTTACCCTCGGAGAGGAAGTCACCTGGCTAGGTCTACGCCGCCAGAGACGCTGCATCAGGCAGAGCAGCGGGGGCTGCCCCTTGAGCCAGCGAGGGGTGAAATAAACACGGACACCGTTTTGTAATCAATGATCTTTTTATCTTTGAAAATGGAAGCAGGTGTTTTGACAGAATACTATGGCCGCTCTATAAGAGCCGATCTAGGAGTCATTCACTGGTTCTCCTCTGGGATAGCATGACTTAAAAAAAAAATAAAGACAAAACAGGAAAAACAATCCACAACGCTTCGGGCACCGGACTCTGAGCCTGGCTGGGCATCCGCTCATTAAATAAGTCACAAGCTACACAAGACGATCAGGACCGCCTCTCTTGCCCTCCCGCTGCTCCTTCTACCACATTCCCATGGTGTCTCACCACCATCCGCACTTTTTTTTTTTACTTAATTTGATATCAGAACCTTTAAAACATTTCTGACTCTTAAAAATGAAGGTCCTCAGCAGATTCCATTGAGCAAGAAACATGTACAGGTCTGAACACAAGTCACGGTAACTACTGCTTTCGTTACAGCTCATGATCCACTTCATTATTAAAATCACACACATGCACACGCACACACCACCACGTCACACGTTCCGATGCCCTGAAACCCTGGAGACAGCGACCCCGGTGTCGGTGAGGAACAGGTACCGTTCCCTGCAGACCGTCCCCCAGCCTGGCTGTCTTCCAGCCCACTGAGCTCATCCCGGTTCCCTGCACACACAGACGCGTCGGCCGGTCCAGCCCCACACCAGCGCGTGCGAGAGGCCCCGGGGGGCCCAGTGGCACTGCACGCTTCAAATTCTGTCCTAGACACTCCGTCCTTTCAGAACAGAGGCTCCTCACACCTTGTTCCACAAGCATGCAAAAGAAGAAAATGAAAGTGGACAGAAGTCCTCGCTAACCTAGATGGAACGGGGAAGCAGAGCTCGGTCTCGGCCCCCGGCCCCAAATCTGGTCTTGTGCTCTGACACAGCTCTGGTGAGCTGGAGGGGCAGCAGGCTGGCCCGTGCGGATGGCGAAAGGGTACATGGTCCGGACACACCGAAGCCACCACAGGGGTCTGCGCTCTTGGTCTCCCTTCACTCTGCACTACTCTCCTCAGTCTCAGCACCCAGAGCACCCTCGGCTCTCTCGTCTCAGCTGAATGCAGTTGGGGCGGACAGGCAGGAAGGCGAGAAGGGAGCCCTGAGAGGTGTCTGCATACGTGAGGGACAGGGAGGGCAGGAGCTGCGCTGGTGCGGGCCGAGCCCCTTCCTTCCCCAGTGCAGCCTGGGCCAGCAGGGGGCACGGGGAATCCCCTCCTGGGTCCCTAGTTTCTAGTCCCCCATTGGGCCGAGAGCTAGGCAAGCCGCAGGAACGGGCAAGAAGGAACACTCAACAGCACGGGTGTCATCCTGTCCCGGGCACCCTTGTCAAGTATTGACCAAAACCAGAAACGTGATGTTTAAAGTGATAACGCGATGGGTCCATGTGTTTAACAAAACTGCAGAAACACGTGCTAGTTTAGGTTAGATTATAATCATCTGAAGCACAAGGTAACCAAGAAGCAAAATTCCATTCTGATACAACCACCTAATTTCTAGAAATGAGAAAGGGAAGAAAGGCAACGACAGGATATGGACTTTTGGATCAAAGGAGAGGTGACAGGAACCCACGTGATCTTGCAAGCCCTCCTCCGTCAGTGCCGCCGAGCGCCCCGGGCGCGAGCTGCCCACGGCCTGGAGGCGGTGGCCGCGCGGATGGCGCGCAGATGGCTGCTTATACAAAATAACATCTTCATTTAGTTTATAAACATACACAGTGCTGTCCCTTTCAAATTAAAGAAAAAAAAAACCACACACAAATACTGCAAAGTAGCAAAATACAAAGAAAAAAAGCTACTTTTGGTTTTGGCAACATTAAAAAAGAAGAAATATAAAAAGCAATGTGGCATTGGTCCCTATTTAAAAAAAAAAAAGTACTTGGGCATGACACTGAATCAGAATTGGTTGGTGTTCTAAAATTGAGAATATCTGGGATTTTAAAAGTAGCACTTTTATCTTTTGAAAGTTCAACAAGTCACATAACACTTAAAACATCAAAAAAGCTTTCTGATAAAAAGCTCAGCTTTTAAATCACATTTTGTTTCTGTAAATTTGGGAGACGAATTGAGTTCTCACTGGAATGTGGCCTATCGCTGGCTGACAGATCTGAAATGGAATGTCTCCAATGGCAGTGCCTCCGGCTCGCCCTCCCGGGACCACACCAGCACCGGCTGCGAGCTCCCTGCGCGGGGTGGTCCTCAGGCTGCTATCTTCGCCATCTGCTGTTCTAACTTGGAAATGCGCTCGTCTTGATTGCAGATTGTGTCTTTAATAGATTTGATCTCTTTTAAAATCTCATCCAACTTGGCTTCATTTTGCTAAGGAAACAAAAAAGGTGGGGAAAAGATGGTTAAAAATCTGTAAACTGAGATGTAAAATGTAGTTTTCTATTTTTCAAATGGCCAGCTGCAGCCGCTGGGCCTTGTGAGGGCATAATTTGGCCCTGGGGCCTGCGTGCCTGCCTGACAGTCTCTGGAAACAGGTAAACGCAGGACAAGACTGACTCCTTCAGGGCCTCCCCGGTGGCGCAGCGGTTGAGCGCTGGGTTGCAAAGCTGCCCGCAGCCTCTGTAGCGCCGGTTCGATCCCCGGCTGCTCCCCGGCCACCAGAGGAAGGTCCCACATGGCGCGCAGACCTCTCCTGCCGCCCGCTGCTCCCCTCAGCAGTGTACTTCGGTCCTTCTGCCTGCTCTGCTCCCCGCTCTGGCTCTGGTGAATTCTCTCACCCTCCCGCGCTTCTGACTGTACCCAGTGCTTGTATAAACAAAACAAACAAATAAATAAATAAGTAAAACATGCGTCTATATAAAAAAAAAAAAAATTAAAAGACTGACTCCTTCAGAGCTTTCCTGCACCCCAAGAGCCCTAGTGAAAGCTCCACCAGGACTAACCTCTCTGACCAATGTGAGGGGCGACCTTCCAGAGCCCCCACCATCTCCAGGGAGGGTCCTGCTCAAGGGTTAATCCCCGGTCTTGCCACTAACCCTTCTTCAGAGGCCCAGGCTCTCGGAAACCTCAGTCACCGAAGTCCTCATGGGGCTGCCTCAGTTGTCATGGCCCAAATGCCGGTTCCTCCAGGCACTTCACCGCTTCATTCTGCTTACCTTCTCTGACAATTCACAGTGCTGGCCCCTAAAACACCCCACAGCCCACTGCCCACCAACGTCCTCCGGGGCTACCCAGCTCTTCAGTGCCAGGTTCCGTTCCCCTCACTCCACTGCCGCAGTCCCCGTGGAGATGCTATGGTCGCCTCTGCTGCTAAGGCCCACACTGCCAACACATGGCAGCATCACAGTCCTCTCACTCCCCTCCCTCCCTGGCGACTGTGACCACAGGCTCCCAGGCTCACTTCTTCCTCAAACAGTTTGAGGAAAGACAGTTTCAAAAACTCAAGAAGCCCTATTGACTCTCAGAGACAGTAGCAGAACCACTTCTATCCCAATCATCGTAAAAGTCAGAGTCAGAGGGCCAATGCGGCACCAAACATGAAGGTGACGTGCCTAGGAGGCTGGTGCAGACAGGACGCACCACTGTTCACTGAAAGCGCCGCTGGAGGACTGGCAAAGGGAATGAGGGGCACAGGCCAAGCACGCCCCTGACCTCCCACAGGTCTTACCACACTAGCCGTGTCCACGGTTTTCTTGGGGGCGTTGATCAGGTCGCACTTCTTGTTTGCGCTGGGCTTGCTATCCAGAATGTTCTTCTTAACAACCTTGAGATCCCTGTTTTTGCCTGGAATGTAACCGTGCCTCAAGGAGATGAGGATTGGGTCTGCGTTCTTCCCCTCAAACCACTCCTCTGCTTCCAGCGCGGCTTCGGGCCCCGCCGTGTCAGGATATAGGTCATCTTGGAAAAGGTCTGACTGCAAAAGACATTGTGGGGAAACCCTTAGGCAAGGAAGAAGAAAGTCAGGGGTTTAATTTTTATCTCTTCAACACATGGGCTGCCTAGAAAGTCAGGCACTTACCTTCCTGGGGACAGTCATGATAATAGGCTCACACTTTCTCTCATGGAGTTTGAAGAACCTTCAAAGGGAAAGTAAAGGCAAGGCTGCATTAGGCAAAAGAGGAGGCCAAGTAACAGTCACAGCAGCTCTTGTACAGTGCTGTGAGGCATGAAATGCTCTGCCTGTCACCTCATCTGACCCACCCGGGGAGCAGGCAGACTTAGCATTCCCATATCTCAGATGAGAGAGCGGAAGCAGGACTCGGCGGGCTGGAGGCAAGAACCAGGAGGAGAGAGGTCTCCCCGTCGTGGTAACAAATTCTGGCTATTTGGGGGCAAATCAAATGTGGTGGAAATGACACCTCCACCGACAGTGAGTCACTTGGGAAGAAGTCACTGAGTCAGTAGAAGGGAACACACGCCTACGTGTCAGATAATATCTGTGCTTGGATGCCAGGTCTGCCAACTTGAGGAGGCTGAACACTTGTAAGTGTAAATATGATCTTTAAAAAGGAAAACAACCCTAGGAATTAAAATTTTGGCTTCCAAGCAAAACACATCATGTCTAACACTCAAGAAAACATTTGGAATTATCCAAAGCACGGACAGAATAGAACACGAAGCACAAAGCCTCTGAAGCCAGCACACTGGCGGAAATGATCGAGCTGGGTTTGACTTGCACCCACCGCAGTGCCTGAGCATGTGACAGCTTCACCCAGCCCAGAGTTCCCCGCCAATGAAGTGGGGATAAAGAGAGCTCCCTCAGGCTGTCAGAGGGCAGAGGGGAATCCACACAGCTTCCAGCACAGTGCCTGACAGATGGTGAAAGGCTGAGGGAGGGGGCATCCTGACTGATTGTGCTTATTACAGTCTCTTAAACCTTGCGGCGGCGGGGGGGGGGGGGGGGGGGGGCAGTAAAATAAATGTGTTCCTGATATTGGGTGTAATCTTAAACTCAGCTTCAATCTGTTTTTAACCACAGCTTGTTAGTCTGGTTTAAACTACAATTTTGAATTATCTGTGACAGTTTTCCTTTATTACTCTCCAGCTATTACAGAGCTATGTATTAAAAAAAATCCATAGCGATTAATATAAAAAATACTCTTATTTTTATTAAGACAGAGATAGGTGTCCATTATTTCATTATGTGACCAGGGCAGACAGCCAGGATGATGTCTGGTGCAAGCACAGCATCACACAGATGTGTGCTCCAAGCTGGTGCCAACTAAGAGCTAATAGTGCTGACTCCTTCGCATTTAAAATGGCCAGTGGTCAGTGAGCCTCACTGATGACCTTTTGTTGACTACTGTGGGAAAAAAAAGGCCTGCCCCTCAGGGAGCCCATTTGCATCAGATGGGCCCATTTGCAAAATCAACAGACAGAGAGACAGGAACCAGATGACACCACAGATTCCCTAAGCCCAGCTAGCAGGAGAACAGGCTGAGCTGGACAGCACTAGCTACTCTAGTTCAGTTTAGCCTCCGTGGGGTCCACAAGCCAGTTTGGAATCTGGTTCACCCTCCTGCATTTCCATCCCAGGACAGCCTCGCCTCCTAGGGGACATGGCACAGTCTCAGTCTGAAGGATGGTGATCTCACTGTTTAAGAACGTGCATCTAACTGCAATCCTCGAAGGTATATAATCTGAAGAATGGAGAGGGACACAGTTGGATTAAAAGATTTTGAAAGTTCTTTACTGCTCTGAAACTCTTCTTTCCAAATGTGGGCAGGAAATGAGATATTAATTCTACACCACAGACAAGCAGAGAAAACTTGGGCACTGGAGAATTACTAGAAGCTGTATTGCTCTTCTACAACTCGGACAATAGAAATGATTTGAGTACCTTCCGACACGGATTCTTTACCTGGCAATCTCACATTTGTTGACATCAAGCCCCCTCTTGGACATGTACCCCATGCCTCTCTGAGGCTCCTTGCTGCTGAACGTATTGAGGTAGTGGACATAAGGGGATTCGTCTGTGATCTCAAAATAGCGGATGCTGCTGTCTCCCTACAAGAAATCAGAAAAGTTTACGTTTAATATCAACTGAAACATCTGGTGTGGATGTGTCACTTCCCTTAAAACCCAGAGTTAACTGGGACTCTGTCACAGTGGCCAACCTCGTCATCCTCTTTAAAAAAAAAAAAAAAAGGCCTGCCGACACCACATGAGTTAAGCTATCACCTAGCGGACCACGGGTGCTGTGCTTCTGAAGGCTAAACTCTGCCCCTCTGAGCCTGGACGCCAAGTCAAGAGTCAGGGCAAACAAAAGTTACCAACTCTGCCGACAAGTGTTCCCTTCCAAAATGGGAGAACACTAGAAGCTGTATTGCTTCTATTCAAGTCCAGCAGACAGACCAAGACCAGGAGGACAGCTGAGAGCGTGACTACGGACCCCACAGCACCATTGGGCTTGCAGAGCCGAGGGCACCACTGCCAGACAAGCAGATGCTGATGAAAAGTAAGACTTTTCTAATTAAGAAACAATTCCTTTCAGTGAGTATCCTCTAACTTCAGAAGGCAGTGCTGCCTCGTCACACATAAAATTCTATGACAACCTTGCTCACAACAGTCAGATTGTTTCTGGAGAGCTGAAGCTGATCCTGGTCTCCTTATGCACAAATAATCATCACACGGTTGCAAGCTGAACAGCGAAGGTGGCCCTGCCTGGCAGAGCGGGAGGCACGTGTATGCTCCATCTGTACCTCTGAGAAGTAGCCAAACCATACTGCATCCTAACATTCCTCTCAGTTCTTATGATGCGGTCTTGTTCAATGATTTATATATCTAAAGCAAACGGGAGGAAGCTAAACACATAGCAGTTGTTTTCTGCATATTCGAAATAATGTTCTACCTCGTGTGAATAATTTCTGGGGAGCCTCTGCTTGATGGTGTTGACGCAGCCATGGCAGCACTGGCCAGGGGAGGCCTGTGCACTCAACAGCTGTTAACATCAGAAGCAAGATGACTTTCAAGGAAACAGACAAGATCTTGGTTTCTAAGTAACTTTACATAAAAATGTAAAGCAGGTGCGCAGCATGCTCAACCAACTGTGAAAAAAGTGAAAACAGCCCCAGCTTGATCCAGCAAGGGGCAATCCTAACGGCTCTGAGGCAACACATCAAAGCTCCCTGGTTGTCAATTCAGCTGTCTGAACTACAAAAATTTCTGAGGAACACTGAACCTGTAAAAGAATATGGAATATTGAGGTCACCACCCATCAAAGGGGAATAACAACAACAAAGGCACCAACAGTTAGGCAGAGATCATGAGGCTGGAAAGGAGTGTTGAGTTCAGCACGGCCACGTCTTCCTGCAATAACTGTCACCTCTTGAAACGTTAGTCAGGCCACATATTTTAAGGTCCTGGAACAAGGACCTTCTAGAGAGTCGCTGAGGTCCTGAAAAGCTCCTCCACAAAGCCCTTCTCTCCTCACAAGTCCAGGCCACGCATAGTAAGTAACTTACTGCCAGTTGTAGGCTACCTGATCGATTTTAGCATGATATATGGCAAAGTGGTTATTTGTCCCTGGCACCAATTCAGAGCAGCCTAACACCATCAACCACACAGCACCTGTAGGTGAAAACACGTCAGCAGCCTGTACTCCTTCTCACTGAACTGAGTGACGATTCCCGTCAGCGTTTGCCCCAACACCCTGACCCAGCTTCCATCAAAAACACGGAGCACGGTACGTTATCACCACACAAGCGGCAGGCCACACACAGTCCAGTCTGAAGACCGAAAACTAAGCCATCTGCCCTTATTCTCGCGCCACACACACAAATAGATGAATTAAAATATTAAAATGCAGTGTTATAAACCAATGTTACCTCGTAAAAAATGATACAATTTAAAAACAATAATAAGAAAATGATTTAACATCCTGCTCATCTTCAAAAGCTCTGAAGGATAAACTCAGCTTCTTGAATTTAATGCCAACCATGAAAACCACTGTTTACCTTTCCACACAAGTAAATGATACTGGTGTCAGGGTCGTAGAAAGGCAGCAACACCCCATTGCTCGTGTCCATTTCATGAAGAGCAATCGGTTCCTGCATGTTTTTCTGGAGAAAAATTAAAATACAGATGGAGACATTTTTTAAAGATGAATTTCTATAACATTATTATACATTCTTTCATCCTGTTAAGTTAGCCATTTCCCTGGAATAATGGAAGTCTGGGCAATGCACATTAACATTCTGGCCTGTAAATAGCAACAGTGACATGAAATGGGCTCCAGCCCACTGAAAATCATGTTCACTGCACACGGTAATTACGGCAAATGTCACTGTGATTTCATGATGGAAATCAGAGAGGCCTTCTCCTTTATGACTCCTTTTTTAAATCTTTTTTCTTATTATAAAATAAATATGTTCTTTAAAAGATATAAGAAAAAAACAACAACAAAAATTCCATAATCCCCAGCACAGTGAGTAGCAGAAATAACTACCATTTTGGTCCGTTTGGATCTTAGTGTATCTAGTTCAGTATTTTTTATACTTATGCTGTTACGATCATTTTCCCAAGCATAACTATTTTGATGTCGACACTGGATCACATTCTTTATAAAAGAGAACCAAGTTCATTATTTTCCAAGTCTAAAACACACAATTCTTCCTGCATTCTTTTTAAAATATACAGTCAACACACACTGCTTAGGAGTACCAAGAATGTGTTTCTGAAATACACTTAGCAATGTTTCCAGTGAGAATAACAACTTCACATATCCAATTTAAGATATGCAGGAGTTCAAAAGAGTCAACCAAGAATCCTCACTCACCCAAAGACCCATCATAAAAGAGAAAGCGCAAGTGTGAGCAAGTGGGGGCTGGGGAGGACGTACCGGGTTCCAGAGAGCCAGCTGCCGCTCGCTCATGCGGCTGAAACCAGTGGTAAAGACATTCCCATCTGCCAGGAAGATGGCCCTCATGGGCCTTGCTCCTTCATGCGCCTTCTCCTTCTCCTGGGGGCAGGCACATTACACATATTCAAACAGCAAGAAGGAAAAGAGGGGGCTCACAAACTGAACCCAACCACACCCCACATGCCATTCATATGAAAGTGAACACACGTGTGAGCGTGCATGAGAGAGAGAGAGAGAACAGACCACTTCCCCTTCCCAGATGAGGAAACAGACACTAAGTGACTTGGTAAAGGCCCCTCAGTGAGTGAGCCAAGTAGCCAGGATTTCACTTAGAGTCTTACTCCTTCCACAAGGCCCTGCTGCCAAACTCAGTTCTTGCAATGCAAAAACAAACCAACCAACCAACCCACACACACGAATGAGCTCTGCCAAATGTCTGTATCCTAAGAGCATAACAACATGCAGGCTGGACACCCCTCCAGTTTCTAGCACAATTCCTACTTCCTAGGACAGAAAGTCTGGCTAAGCCCTCCCTCTGCCTCATCTGCTCAGTGATGGCACAGCAGAACCATCCTCAGAGGTTCCAATGGGAAAAGCACGTCGTTGTACGGGGCCAGGCATGATCCTGCTGTTCAACAAGCCCCAGACACGACTGGGCCCAAAATCTTGAGAGGCCACAGGGCAGAGAACCACCATATCTCAGGGAAGCAGGCTCAAGGGAAGCATTCTTGGCTTTAACACTTGTCATTTTAAGCCTGACTAAAGTTCCAAATGTCCACCTCCTGTCATGAAATGTGGTTTTGTTGTAGTCTAGTTTGGGGGCAGAAATTAAAGACATGGAGGGCCTCCCCTGGTGGCGCAGGCGGATGAGTGCCGCGCTGTGAAGCTGTCCGCAGCCTCTGCAGCGCCGGTTTGATCCCGGCCGGCCAGTGAGGGTCCCACATGGCGCAGCAGACCTCTTTGTCCCGCCTGCTGCTCCCCTCAGCAGTGTATTTCGTCTGTCTGCCTGTTCTGTTCCCCACTCTGTCTCTGGTGAATCCTCTCACCCTCCCGCGCATCTGGCCTGTACCCCGGCTCTTGCATGCATGCATGCATGCATGCATGCATAAATAAATAAATAAATATTTAAAAAAAAAAATTAAAGACACGGAGCTGCTGAGAGGACTTACGACATTCTCGTAAGGCATCTTAATGGTTTTTGGAACAGGGTGGGGAACCAATCGATATTCAGTACTTAAGTCAAGAGCTGATCTAAACGGCTAAACTCTTAAGGATTCTAGTGCACTGATAAAAACGTTTCTTTGTGAAAAAATGGTTACCATGTAAGAAATAGGACTTGGATACAGGCAAGAAACAAACATCCCTGAAAAGAACTGATTTGAGATAGTCAGAAGTCCCACAAGCCCTTCCCGATGCCGGTGTCTACACACCGAGGGTCCACTGGTGGCCGCCAGCCTCGCCCGCCCACCTTGATGCGTAGAAAGTTCACACTCACCAAAGTGCTACACATAGTCAGGGTTTTGGCCAAACAGTACTCACAGCGACAATTTCTTGTTTCCGAGGATCGATTACTCGCACTTTCTTGTCTTTGGAAGCTGTGCAGATCAGACTGCCATTCCTGTTCCAGCTGACGTTGTAGATCATGTCCGAGTGCATGTCGTCCAAGTTAATCAGGGCTTCCCCTGTTCCCACGTTCCAGATGATGATGGCATTATCACAGCCTGCAGCAAGCACAGCCCTCCAAGGTTAGAGACACGTATACGGCAACAGTCCTGAACACTACAGTCAGGCTGTGCACCGCCAAGAAAGGGCTGGGTGTCACAAACTGAAGTGATGAGCAGCAAAAGACACTGGTGTGAAAGAAATGCTTAGTATGGGCTCATGAAAGAAACAAAGAACTATCAGAAAATTAAATTCTGTGTTTAAGAGTTGGGGTTGGTGGACCCCAAGTGATTATATAAGTTTCTTTTTCTAGTAAAACAAGCATCAGATCAAATGAAGCTTATTTTCTTTTCTAGGGGAACCAAAACACCCGGGTTTCAGTAAGTGTTTAGGTTTAGGACACGCTACGAAAACGCCGGGTGGCCAGTTACTCAAGTCAGTGACACACTGCGGACCATAGGGCTGGATTAATGCAGGGAAAGCACACGGTGGAAGGAAGTGCTGCCAAGACTGGCCTCACCGCCTGCTCACAGCAGATCTTTATCTTTAAAGCGGGAGAAAAATGGGCCAAGACTGGCCTGATTTGAGAACCCAAACTGGAATCCAGCAGGCTTGTGGATTCAGAACCTGACCCAAGAAGAGGCCAGTATAGACACAGCCACAACCCCTCAGCTCATTAACTCCATTCTCCCTTCCTCCAAGTTCACAGGACCCTTTAAAAAGACATGCACTTGTTGTGCCAGGACACTAGTTCAAGTTGAAGCAAAACGAGGACGGACACTTGGAGAGTGAAATTCCCACCCATAAACCCATCTTGCAAGTACTGTAGGAAAATAAGCCACTAACATCCAGGGCACCTGTTACCTAAGATTAGAAGTAGGAAATTTGGGGAAAAAATTGAAACAAAAACACCTGCAAAAGGGTATGAAAAGATGGAGCAAAATTCTGGGATGGAGACGCGACCTTTCCTCTGCGTTGCTCATCACCAGCAAATGGTAACTTCAGTCACAGTGGATAGATCACATCGTCTTAAAATATGCAGAACCATGCGAGCCATCACTCTCCTCCACTTGTGAAGGGAGGAGAGTGAGGATCAGTCTCCTGATGAGACTTAATGTCTGACCTAGATGAGAAGGGGAGGAGGGAATTTTCCATGATGGAATTCCATCTCTGGAAGTTTTTTCTCTCCTTGTCAGATTGTGGTCTGAGGACATCATCTGAAGGATTCCCAGGTACAGCCAATTGGAATTTAAAAAGAATCCTAAGTAATATCCTTTTCGAAAAGTCGTCCCTGGTTTCAATAAGTTCCCTAGCATTTAAGATTTAACTTATATCATAAATACCCTCTATTTCCAGTTAAAAACTGACTGCACACTCTTCTTTTTTCTGGCGAGAAAAAAGACCTTAAAATCTACCACTAATGTTAGTGTTGCTTTTTTAATAAACCACTTTATTAAAGTGTAATTTACATAGAATGCAACGCACCCACTTGACGTATACATTGGGTAAGTTTTGACACATATACTCCCATAGAAACAGAACATTTCCATCACCTCAGAAAGCTCCCTCCTGCCCTTTGTGTTGCTTTTATAAAAGAAGATAAAAACCTTCAATTCTGACAAAGGCAAAGAATTGTCAGACAAAATCTGGAAACTCCTCTCGTGGAAAAGCAGTAAGAACACCAGGGGGTTCACAGCAGAGCTGTTTAATAGCAAAAAAATCAGAAACTTCAATGACTAGAACTAGGGATCTGATTAAATAAACTCAGGAACACAACGAACTCTAATGCAGTCATTAAAAATATCACAGGAAGAACATTCAAAGGTACACGAAAAGGACCACAATGTGTCACTAAGCGCAGAAAGCAGATGATGTGTAAAATGTCTGAACCCATCTTCCTGTATAAAATTATTTATGGATGTGCACAAAACTTGCTTCTGGAAAAAGCCATGGAAATGGCAGGAATGATGCTCCCTCTGGAAGGTGGGATTTTTATTTTCTTCCTTTTGTTTATATATACTCTCTGCAACACACATATACTGCTCGCTAAGGAGAAAAATGAAAGCATTTTTTTTTAAGGGTGGAGGATATTTGCCTAACACGATCACCCCAAATTGGAAACACCACCAGGGCAGGACCCAGAGCCTGGGTGCAACCCGTGTTCCTCCTACTATGTGAGGAATAACTGAGCCTCTAGCACGAATCAAGAGCCCTCAGGAACCAGGAATCTGCTGAAATCGCGGGCAATATGATCCTGCTCATTTTCCTCTGTAGGAGATCTATGTTTCAGTCGGATTATCAAAGCGCACTCGAACTCGAGGGTTAGGACACCACTCCCAGGATTCTTAATGATCTGCTTAAAACTGTAAAGTACACAATCAGAATGCGTTTGAAGGTCCCTCAACACAAAGGGAGGTGAGGACCAAAAGCCAGGGCCCAGGAGAGGAGTGCTTAGCTCTTACCTGCGCTAAGAAGCACGTTGCGGGCTGTCGGGTGCCAGGCCACGATACCAACTCTCTTTGAGTGGCCTTCTAAAATCACCACGGGTTCGGTCAGGGAAAGGGTGAGTCCATTTTCTGGGATCTGCCACACCTGTTGGAACAGGAAGACAGATAACCTGTGTGAATACTGTCACCTTTATCACAGCTACTGTGACCGTCCAGAATACGCGATGGTGCTTGGGTGAGGCAGCATATTGTGAAACAACTGTGTAAGTTTGTTTATAAGATATAAATAGGATATTAAAAGTCAGAATAACCATAAGCCTTTACACAACGTTACAGCTCCTCTGTTATTTAATATTAGTTGAGATTTTAAATTCCCCGATAAGTTCAAAACCAGCCAGTTAGAAGCATGCAAAAGACTGAAAGATTGAATGACGAAGTGCCCAGGCGAAGCAGCACTGGGTGAGAACTCCTAATTCAGTCCATGGTTCCTAAGAGAAGTGCAAACTCTACCCACCAAAAGCTCTTGAGGGATGCTGTTGTTTCTAACACATCAATATTTTCTACGACTTTAACTTGGAGAATAAAAATATACCTAATAGCTTTGTAACATGTAATATAGAAATCTCACAGAAGAAAAAATTAATTGAATCTGGTTGGAACTAAAAACGTTCGTGTTTCAAAGGACACTATCAAGAAAGGTAAAAGACAAGAATGTCTTTAGAATGAATTCAGAACAGAATGAGAAGAAATGGTTTGCAAATCACATGTGATCAGGTCCATTATCTAGAATATACTAAAAAAAAAATCTTGCAACTCAACAATAAAAGAACAAGTAACTCATTTAAAAAATGAGCAAGGGTTCTAAACAGACATTTTTTCAAGACATACAAGTAGCCAGAAAGCATATGAACATAAGCTCAACATTTCAGTGATTAGGGAAATATAAGTCAAAACCACAATAAAATAGGAGGTTGGAATCAAGGAGTCACATAACAAGTCCTGGTGAGGATGCAGAGAAACCAGAGTCCTCACACGCTGCCAGTGGGGATGCGAAGCCACCCCCTCTCCCCCAACACCCTTCCTCAGGGCTGCCAGCTGACCGGCAATACTGCCCCTGCATACCTACCCAAGAGAAACGAGAAAGCACTGCATGAAAACGTGTGCACACATGTTTTCAGCAGCATTATTCACAATAGCCCAAAGGTGGAAACAATTCAAATGTCTAGCAACTAAAGAGAAGATAAGCCCACTATGACAGGGACTATCTGGCTACAAAAGGAAATGGAGGACTGACACGTTACATCATGGCCTGGAAAGAGTACACTAAGGAAAAAGAAGCCAATCATACAAGACCACGTGCTGTAGGATTACATGTACATGAAATGTGCAGAACAGGAAAGCACACAGAGACAGAAAGAAGATTAGAGGTTGTGTAGTGCCTACTGCTGGGGACCAAGGGGGTGACAGCTGAAGAATATGGGGCTTCTTTCTGAGGTGGCGAAAATATCCTATAGCTATCTCTGGTGACGGCTGTACATGCATATTCAGCCAGTGATAGCTGAATATACTAAAAATCATTGAAATGTAAACTTTAAATGGGTGAACTAATTGGGAATATTTCAATAAAGCTATTTAAATCTTGATGACTCAAGAGAAGATTTACCATATCTTATCTGGGGATGTGCCTGGGTGGTGGGGAATGACAGGAATAGGAAAAGCAGCAGAGTGGGAGAAACAAGAGACTTCAAGGCTAACAATGCAAGACCAAGCCGGCTTCAAAAAATAAAAGGACCAGGTCTTAGCTAAGCCAACGAGCACCAAGAACCCTGTGGGAGGTCAGATACTGAGTAATGTTTAAAGTGATCATCTTCTTATATATGAAGATTACAGTATGTTAATTTCTTCTTATATATGAAGATTACAATCCATGAACTTACCCCCCACACACACACAAAAAAAAGATTTTAAAAACTACTTCATGAAAAATTTAGAGCTTGTCAGTGAAAAATCATGTTCAACAGTGGAACAAGTGAGAAACAGAATTTTCCTTTGTTGGGGTTTTTAAGAAGGAGACAAACAACTGTCTGTTTTCAATTGCTTGGTGGAAGGCAGAGATCTGGATTAGATGAGTGTTTACGGTTCAGTCAGTTCTGTTGTCCTGCAAAAAATTAGAATGAAAACTTTGCCATCCTGATAATGGGAAAAAGTCACGGATTTTTTATAGCTAAATTCTGCCCTGCTAAATATAACCCGCTAGGCAAATCGTGGCAAAAGGGAGCTGCCTCTTGAGGGTCCAAGTTTAGGGTATCACCTAATTTCCTCTGAGCCAGTCTCATCCTTCAGCAAGCATTACGCAAGGCAGATGGGAACAATCACAGAAGGCGCAGAAGGAAAACCTACCTGCCTCCTCCTGCCCCTCACCCGGACCAGTCTCGCTGGGAGCACAGGCAGCTGCTCCTCATCTCCCAGCATTACGTGTTTGCTTTCAACTTGACATGTGCTATTTTTATTCAAGGGTTTATGACAGTGAACAGCTCCAAATTGAACTTGGCTATATGCACATCAAGGAGGGCTGAAATTCTGAACAAAGGAACAGAAAGCAACTGCTGATAATGATCAAAGCGTGAATGAAGTCATCAGAGAAATAATTATGAAATGAGACCTTAGAGACTCAACAGGAAATGCACTTTGCACGGAGGTCTGACAGGCATAGAAGCGAAGAGCAGCAATACCACCCGCCATCTCCAGAGGGCACCATAACCATGGGGTGTGGCGGCGTCTTGCAAGGACTGTACAACCTTCTGTGCCTAACTCTGACAGGACCAAAGAGTGCATTTCCACACCGCCAGAGAGGCATGGTGTGATGGGAGGCTTTGGTTCCAATCAGCATTTCCAATCTTAAACAGTGTGAAAACAGAACTCCTAACAGAACTTCATCTTTCCCTTGGATGGCAATAAACTTTAATGATGAAGCAAAGTATTTATTGTATTGTTTTTTAAATGAGAAAAACTCTGTTCCTTTTTTATCTCATTTTTGGCAGATTCAATGGTTCCTTCAACGAGGTTTATGCATTTAATTCAGTCACTGAACCAACCGTTTTACTACCGTGGTTACTCATTCATGCTACATGTTTCTGAGCAGCCACTGTAAGGCAGGCACACTAGCAGGCAAGGAGGGAAACAAAAGTCTAGCAAACAGCAGGCCCTGCCTTCAAGGGGTGCACGGTCTAAAAAAAGGCAGAGACTTCTACTAGATTGAGAATCAAAGACAGCAAAGACAAGTGGTGTGACGCAGTGTGGGAGCATGCACTCTGGGGTCAAACTGACCCGTGCTCACCTCCCGCCCGGGACACTGACGTGAAGGTGCTGGGTAAAGAACCTGACATCACTGCACATAGGAAACGCCAGCCCTGTACTTTCTAGGGCTACTAGGGGGATTAAATGAATCAATAAGGCCCTCAGAACAGTATCTGACACAAGTCAGTGTCCCCCCAAAATGTAGTGACAGTACAGTGCAGTGGTTAAGACAATGGCTTTAAACTAGAACAGATTGTCCACTTCCTAATTTCACCGCCTGTCAGCTGCATGACCATGGGTCTGTTCACCTGAATTAAACCTGGGCCTTAAGTTTCCTCAACTATAAAATGGGAGTAATAATTGAATGCACCTTCATGGGGGTTGTCTTCAGGTCCAATGTAGCAATATGAAGCTGAAGCTTTTAGAACAGTGTTTGGCATATGGCAGGATTTGGGTGAGTGTGAGCTACAGTTAGTGCTGCATATTCACCAGGAATCCTCATGGCACGTGACCCGCACTATGCCAGCACAGAAGCTGAGCGCCCATGGCATTGCGAGTGCCACGAGATCGCATCCACGGCTCCATTGTGGTATGTTCGGGGAGGCTCCCCAAGGGCACCACCTCTGAGGATGAACAGGAGTTGGGTGACAGGTGGAAGGGAGAAAGGGATGAGGAGGAAGGAAATCAAGTATTCAGTTTCAAAATGAAAAACACAGATTCACAGAGCAATTTGCTAAAAAGCACAGCCCCAAAGAGGCTGGCTGAGGGACTGACAGGAAAAGGCACCCGAGGAAAAACGCCAACACAGGCAGGAGGATTTACGGTGAGAGGAGTAAGTGACCGGGAAAGTCTGTGAAACTAGTTGAAAAGACGACGGCTCTTTCTTGTCTTTGCTGGTAAATAAAGATGGTGTTGTTCTCCACTGTAGACTGTGCAGAGAGCTGGGAGATGTGTAAGCCTTTCCACACTGGGCAGACACACCCCCTGGCTGGTGCTGCTGCCCGCGCTCACAATGAGGCCCTCACTATTCGGCTCTCTGCCCCTCTTCGGGCTGGGTGCTCCTTCCGGGCGGCGGCTTTCCAGTGTGGACTCAAGGGGGCTTGCCTCCGTTTCAGCTCCAACAACAAGCGCCAGTCCTACTCGACACAAAGGAAGTTTCCTCTTCTTGTGCATAACCTGGGACATGCCCTGGTGTGGTGGGAAGGAGGCTGCCCTGGAGGTGGAAGACATGGGCTCCTGTCAGAGCTGGGACACATACTGGCCATGGCGGCCTAAAGAGCTCACTCTGGGGAGCTTCGACTTCCTTGTCTGACACAAAGGACAGCGTCAGCTCGGCTTGCTCGGGTCACTGGGAGGGTGAAATGAGCTCAGATGTTTTGTATGCACAAGCACTACACCACTGTGAACTCGGGAGAAGGACACGGGCTTTGGAGTTGCACAGACCTGGGTCCCACAGGGCCCTCATCCACTGTGTGCCCCTTGTCCCCTGGCCTGTTTCCCGGGCTGCATGATTAATATAACCAAGTACATTACGACTTAGAACACAGTCCTTGACACCCCCCCTCACCCCTTGCCAAAGTGATTACTCTATGTTCATGATTGTTTTTCTTGCTGTTACTATAACCTCTAGGACTCCGTATATAGGTCTATATATCAAGGCTTCTGAGTCTTATCTTTAAATATATTTAGCCCTGTACCCAGCTACCTAAATGGCATCATGTGTGTAAGTCTCCAGTTCATGCCTTGGCCAATGAGCACAAATGAGAACAGGTTTCCTCCCCCTGCAGGCCTGTCAGCTCTGCTCTGCTCCCTGGCTGCAGGTGAGGGAGAACTGTAGCAACTGCCTGCTTTTTCAAAACCATATATAGTGAGCAGAGAAGACGACAAGGAGCAGCATCTTCTGCTGTGCCTGAGCAGCTTCTCAGTGTGGCAGGAACGGCAAGTCACCTCCCCATGCACGCGCAATGTTTGTTTTTTTTTTAATGCTGCCATGCGGCTCCTGAAAATTTCTATTTGGAAAACACATCACTATGGCAATGTTTTGTTTTGAAAGGAAGGGGAAAAAGGCAATCAGTCCCAAGGCTTTCCAGATGAAAGAGTGAATCAATCAGTGAAAACCCATCGTGGTTCTGGAAAAAAAAATCAAAACAACTTGACGTTCGTGCTAGAACTACAGCATCGTGACATCGATCTGTGCGTGAAATTCTGGAATGTGGAAATTGGACGGCTCAAGAGAATAGTTCCAATGATGAAAAAGCGAGGAACATTAAGAAACTTGGGTTTCTTTCAAGTAAGTTTTAAATCCATTTGTCGGATGGTTTTGTTTCTCAAACAGAGAGAGCTAAAGACAAAGCATTTCCAGGCACCGCTTCCCTGTCCTAAGGGCCCATCATGAACTGGCTATCAGGTTGGGCACTCTCATTACAGCCACAAAAAGGGCCAAAACCCCTCTGCCCTGAAAGGTTTTATTTTTAAAGTGCTAAGGAAACCAATTCCAAAGGGAAAATGAAGGAAAGGGACGCTCTTAAGAGACAGGAAGAGGCATGAAGACCCTGAGCAGCTGCAGAAGAGCATGCTCTCTACGGAGGCCTTTGATCCCCCAAGCCAGGGGGGACAGCCAGGACATTCCCAAAGAGCCATGACATGTGTGAGTGACAAAACGTTTGGGGAAATCAAAAACCCAGTACTGGGTGCTGATCTGCTAAGGGCACAATACCCACGGGCACAGGGCCCAAATGCGAACTGCACAAGATGAAAACAACAAGTAGCCAGCACAGGACTGGAGGGACGAGAGCCTGAGGCACACACGCTCATCATCCACTACAAAGGCACTTTGGCTTTTATTTCAAGGCAAAACTGTATTAGGAAGTTTTACAATGGAAGCAAAAAAAAAAAAAAAAAAACCAGTGTAAAATCTGTAGTTTTTTTTTTTTTTCATTTGATTTCCATAGGAGGGCGAGGCTGAGCTGGGAGAAGAGAAAAGCATCCATTTAAAACTAATTTGATCATTATCCTCAGGCACAAGTTGATCACCACTCAATACCTGGACTGCTACTCTCTGTATTTTTAAAACACTTATTTACTTGGAGCTAAAATTTCCCCACATATATCTTAGTAGTCACAATCTCAAGAACTCTCTCTGAGAAGTATCCTGGAGGAGAAAGAACTCACAGTACCAAACGTTGGAAGACCTAGGAAGAGTACAGTTTCTGGGAAGAGAGTTTATATTAACTGTTATTTGCTGGTATAAAGTGGTGCTTCAAAAAATAGTAAAGGTAAACAATGCCAGTATAATTTACTTTGCAGCTGCTGAAAAGAGCCTGCCTGCTCTAAAAGATGAAGGCGCATACCATCGAGCTGGCACCCCCTCTCCGAAGACTGCAGTCCAAGTGACCTCACTGTCATGGGACGATGCTCAAAGTGAACAAGTCAATGCTGCATGCCTGGATCCCAAGAGAATTATAAATACAAAAAGCAGCTTCAAGTGAATTTAATCATTCTGCAGTTCCTTTGGTAAACGGGTTCTCCTGGAGTCTTTGCACTGATGGCTGCTAAGGCAACAATCCATTCTCGCTGCCATGACCCGCTCCACATGCACACCAGAAGTGGCAGAAATGTCGGCTCGTTACACATTTACACCTTCCTTGCCCCTCGCGACTAGGTTTTTGTTTCTGACATGTAAGGCACCTGAGGCTGAGGCCATTGAAGTGACCTGCATGTGCTCAGCCCTCCTAGCCTCAGTCTCCCTTTCTGTCCTCCAACTTGGCCTTGCTATGCTCTCTACTCTACCTCGTGTGCCACGACCAACACCCCAGAGTTGGGAAACTACAGAGAGCTTTCCTGTTTGGGGTTTTTTTTTTTTTTTTTTTTTTTTTTTTAAGGGAAGGAAGTAATGGGAGTGGAAGGAAATGGTGTTTAAAACCATTCAATCTACTGTACGGTGTTCTTTTACCTTCAGGAGAGCAATGTGAAAAATGAGGCATTAAGAAACAGGTGGGGTAAGAGAAAACCAAATATTTCTTTGAAACATTATTTTAATTGCTAAGCTATAAAAAGCTTCTTGTAATTACCCAATAATAATATGTGATTGGTGGAACATTAAGTGTTTAAAATATCAGTGCCAGCTTTAAGGGCTTTAAAAAAAGGTAACAAAACTAGGAGGAGGACTTACCCCAAAGCACTATTTAATTTCCAAGATGTTCAGTCTGGCAGCCCCAAAGAGGGCCGACATTAAAGGAACAGAGTAATGTCGATGGCAGCGGAGTGTTCAGATCTTCTCAAATTCCCTCCATAAAGATATAGAACAAGTGGGTAACAAAATAAAGACCCCGGGAGAATATTCACAGAAAACTAGGTGATTACCCCAAAAAGCAAGTAGGTGGAGGACAAACTAGCAGCCTAACCCAGCTATTACACCTCCAGGCATGGGGAACTCACAGGGCAGCCATCACCCTCAGGGACCAGGAAGGGCAGGCTCCCGCGGGAGCCAGGAGTGGGGGGCGGAAGCCCGCCCTCTCCAAAAGCAGGTGAGCTGGGGGCTGCTGCAATCTAGACCTCCATCCTCTAGAAGCCAACCAAGGATGTTTCCCTTACACCCCACAGAGAGGACCCATGTGAGGAAATATTCCAGGGGTTGGAATCAAATCTGAGCAGGGTAGAAATAAGAGGGACAAAGGAATGAAAAAGGCCAGGAACTCTCAGAAAGCAAGTCACTGTGTCTCCGAACACTGCCTGACAGTGACAGAAGGGGGAGCTCTGGGAAGCTGGAACAACTGTGAACCAAGTCAGCTTCTAAAAGCATAAAACTTGAAAACCATAGAATAAAAATGAGACATGAAAATTACTCCAAGGTGAAAAAGAGATGTGGCTCAAAAAAGTCATTACAAACAATACAAGAGTGTTAACAACAGATGCTCAAAAAAAGAGATAAAAATTCTATTTCAAAACAAGATAAAAGATATCAAGAAAATAATACAAGACAGGGAACATTATAAATCAGAATTTGAAAAACTCAAAACACAGAAGAGGCTAAGAAAAAGTTAGGATTAAAAGAAAAGTGACTACAGAACTGAACACTAGCCATGAAAGAACCCAAGGGCAAATAAACTTGACAAACAGTGCTCCCCACTCTCCAGGTAAAAAGCAGAAAACATTCCATCTATAAGAAATGAACTAGAAAAAAAAAGGTTTGGAGAGAATCTGACAAAGACTGAAGACAGGTGACGAGGATTAAGTGTATGGATAACAGGATTCCCTAAAGAAAAAAAAACCAGGGCCTCCCTGGTTGCGCCAGGGGTTAAGACGCAACCTACGAAGCTCTCCGCGGCGAGTTTGATCCGCCGGCCAGGGAGCAACCCTCACGGCGCAGCAGACCTCTCCAGTCTTGCCCGCTGCTCCCCTCAGCAGTGTATTTCAGTAGATCTGCCTGTTCTGCTCCCCACTCTGTCTCTGGTGACTCCTCTCACCCCCCACACCTCTGGCCTGTACCCCAGCTCTTGTATGCATAAGTAAATCAATCTTGGGAGGAAAAAAGAAAAAAAAAACAAGGCAAGGACACAGAAGAAATACTAAAACTTTAATTTGAGGCAACTTTCTGGAAAAATAAAAACAGGGCTTAAAACTATATTGAAAGAGCATACATTGAACCTAGGACTACCAACCCCAAATGACAATATTCTGGTAAAACTACTTTGTTTAGGGAAAGAAACCTCATGAACATCCGAGCGAAAGCAGCATCTGATTTGTACTGGAAAGAAAATTAAACTTATCATCTGAATTTTGTCAGCAACAGTTAATGCCGAAAAAAATATGGAAAAATATATTTAGATACTCAAATATAAAACCATGAGCCAAGGATTTTATCCCCAGAAAACCTCACCTTCAGAATAAGGGTCACACACAAGCTATTATTGGTACTAATTGACAAGCTCGGGTCACAGAGAAGAAATTTCAGAATATTGTTCCCATGAGCTTTTCCTAAGCAATCTGCAAACGGAGTTTCAGATGATTCAAGTGACTGCAGACCAGCAAAAGGGCTGACAGAGCACTCAGTGCGGTCACTTGTACACCAGGCTAGGAGAGGCTGTTAAGTAGGTACGTGACCTTGAAGAGAGATCCTGAAGAGCGAGACGCACATCATTTTAAAATAGAGGACAGAGATAACATAGGTTTACATGGGTCTTTAAGTAGTCATAATTAGTGATAACAGTATTTTTACTCTGAAACTATTGTAAAGTACACTATACTAAAGCAAATGAGATAAATCAGGATATGTTTATATCTTTTATATCTTCAGTCCTTGAGAACCAGGATTCTCAGTGGAAGGAGACAGATAAAATATTAAATAGGTTAAAACTCTAGACCTCAGTTTGAACTAGAAATATTAAGATAAAGCCTTAATATTACGAAGGCATTATATCTTTAAATATATATGTATATCCTAGCCCCTTTTATTGCAAATTCTTAAAAACATATTACACTGGAAGAGTATACCATGAACCTAGGACTACCAACTCCAAATGACAATATTCTCGCAAAATTGCTATGTTTAGGGAAAGAAACCTCACGAACATCCAAGCAAAAGGAGCAATGAACATTCCCAGCACCCAGACTAAGATCCAGAAATTCTATTTAAAAAAATATCATTTCTGAGAGAAAGGACTGGTCTGAGGTGTAGGACAAGGCTGTGCAGATGACCTGGGACACCACAGCACACCAGCTGGCGAGGAAGCTATAGGACCATGTCAAAATGGCTCCAGAACCTTAAAAGGCTCTCACTGACAGGCAGAATGATCTGAACTTTGAGAAAGGAACTGGATCAAAACCCATGGACTATGTTCAAATCCATAAACTCGCAATGAAATAAAGGGGGGAGGGGCACCTAATCGGTCACCTTCTGGGGCTGACAGAGAATCAACTCGCTGCCTTGAAAACTGGATAAAAGAAAGAGTCGAGCGTTACCCTGCTTGCCTCTAGCGCCGGTAAATAAGAGAGAGTATCCTCTTATAAAATTTTACCAGTTAAATACTGAAAACAATAGAATTCAATATCACCATTTTGTGACCCCTAAAGAATTGCAGGGTCTAGGTATTGAACATTAACAGCTACACAAATCAAAAGAATAAAAACCAGCTGTCCTGACATCCTATGCCTTGGACAGAAGAACCTAAGCCAGCTTCATTCAGTCTTGTCAGAGGAAAGGAACCTGAATCTGGTGGCCCTTCAGGATCCAGCTGCCCATTCACAGGGAATTCAGAGAAGAAAGGAGCATGCTGGACTGCACCACAGAGTGATCAGTAAAATCCAGATTGCTGAAAGATACAGGTGAAGGATCAGACTCCAACAGATACACTGCCAGGGACAAGACAGGAAGACAGGATGGAAGAGGAGCCCAGGGGTTAAGAAGAAAACTTAACAAAGGAATAGCCTCCGTCAACCCGAAACAAACCCGTGGACTCTGATGGCAGAGCTTAAGTTTCCAGGAGGGCACATGGGAGCACAGAGGAGGAACAAGTGTGGGTTACTGTGCTGTGGTGGGCACGGTGCGGTGACAGCCGCATCTGAAGAGATGTGGACCCATACTCCTAAAACTATATAGTGTTAAAAACCAATGTTACTGCAATAAAATCTACTTTGAAATTGACAAAACTCAGCTAGAGTGTCCAAAGATGCACAGAAAACCACAAAGAAAGGCAATGGTATATATATACTAAAGCCGTGGGGACACTGGTTAGCTTTAGAGGGAGCTAGAGGACAAGACAGGGCACACGAGGGTGTCGGCGGCCAGGAAAGTTCCATTTCTTGACCAGGTTGGTACAGGTCACTTTGTAATAAATCACTCAACTTCTTAATTAACATCTTTATGTAACTGTTTAGTGCGCTTTATAATACAGATTTTTTTTAAATGTTAATGCTGGAAACAAAGATTAAACCTGCATTTTCAAGAAAGGTTAAAAATGGAGTTGGCATCAATCTAACTAAGTAATGTTCCTTTTCCTTAGAAAAATATGTCTGCCACCATTAAAACGATCGATTTAGCAAGGCACATTAAATGGAACAATTCCTTTTAACAGCAGCATATTTCTTTAATATGCTTTGGCTGCCAAAATGATGAGATTACAGGAGTTATCCTCAGCCAAAAGTCCATGAGAAAAAATGGATAAATGTTTAAATGACATATTTCAGGAATTAATTTGTTTATGTAAAATAATTTTAATTAATCAAGCATTCCAAACAATGTTTTTCAGTTTGGTTCATTCCACAAAAAAATGAAAAGGGAAATAAAAAGCAGGGTAATCCCCCAAGCTGCCCACCTGTTGTGTGAGACTGCTGGCAAGTGCATTAGGGACCGACTTCACTTTTTCAGCACCCCAGTCTGTGCTGTGCCTAACCATTTCAACATATTTCAGGCTATGATTAAAAACTGATCTAAATGAATGATTACATTTTAAGGCTAAGAAGACGAGCAGCTTTTATATCAGAAAGTCACCCAAAGCCTGGTTTCACACACAGCTTGTTTTTGGAATCTAAACAAAGGAATGTAAAGAACTTAACTTTAAAAATCTTCAAGCTGTTCATGTACCTGCATGTAAGGGACTGTCTGAACCAGGGTCCACTAGACAGAACACACCTTCTGATGCAAGCTTGGAGATAAGCACTTACAAAAACTGGTCACTATCTCCGTATCAGTCACACATTCCATTTTATCTGTATAACCTTTGGCATCCTACCTCACTAATATACTATTCACGCGAGCAGTGTTTTTCTCTTTGGTGGTAGTGGTCTGTGGGGGTGGGGTAGGGAGAATATGGTCCCAGGGCATTCACAGAATTATTGGAAAAGTCCTTTTACTTTCCCTAAAATCTTCCCACAGAGTACATATTTCAACTGTCAAATAGCATGTACACACACACAGTAGAAAGATAATATAGTACCACTCAATGTAAGAGGTTATAGAAGGCTTGTCTGTAGTTAAACTTTAATGTTGATAAAATCCTTATACATTTCAATGGTCAATTGAAATTGCTATGATTTTCTGCTTTTCGAGTCTGTCCACATACACTCTGGAAAGCATCAGGCAGCCTCACTGGCCTGGTGCAACGCCCCCCAGCCCCGGGAGCTCACCATGACCGTGCAGTCCTCCGAGCCACTGGCGATGACCTGATCGTTGTGTGGGCACCAGTCTATATCCAGCACCGGTCCTGTGTGGCCACATACTGTCGGGTAGGATTTGTCGATACGGCCAGTCTGAAAGAGAGAACAGACCTATTACGCACATCAATGCCACAGAGTTTGTGTGTTTTCTCAGGCCCGTTTCTCCTGTATTCCCACCAAAACTCTTAGGCGTCCAATGTGGTGGCATTCATATTGGTCGATGTCAATTCTAAGAACTGTCACCTTTCATTTCTGGAAAGAGCTATTATTAAGCTCCACCAAGTTAAAAGGATCCAAATTTACAGAACCACTGTATTAATAGATATAGTAAAAGAGACTACAAAAGTTTTTTTTCCCCCAAATTCCATGATTATATTTTACATATGGCATGTTACAGTTGTTTTTACTATAAAAAAATTCATATTATAACGCAGCATTATAAGTCAATGTTATCTCAATAAAAAACAACTCAATGTAAAAAAAAATTGGTATTATTCAATATGTAAAATATAATTTGTAATACACTAATATCCTTAACTATATAAAATAACACTTCTGGAAATGAATGACACTGTGAACAAGCAAAGTTAAAGAAAAGTTTTAGCTATTGCTTAAAAGCTAAAGGATATTCTATATTTTAATCTGTTGGTCTCTACTGCCCTCGATTAACAAAAATGCCAGTCAGACCATGTGGTCAACACCCACTTTGATGTCAGTCATTATTCAGTTCCATATCTCATTAATACAGTTTTTATTGCTGGTGATAAGCAACCTTCAATTTGCTCGTGTTAAACATTTGACTCTAATAAGCCAATCTGGCTTATCAGAATAAGTGAGTCAAACAAAACAACTGCTATTGTCCAAGTGCACAAAGGCTACTTCCTCTTTTAAACAGGTTAGGGTCAGCTGATGCTCAGGTTCTATAAGCTCTAAAAGCAGGCCTACAGAAAGGCCCACTATACCACACCCCCAAGTCCATCTGTTGCTGCTGCTGCTCTCCTGTGATCTGTTGCTGCTGCTGCAAGTTGTCACACTGGGGTGTTTTCTGGCAATTTTTCAAGGTCAATAAATTCTATGATATTTCCACTTTGACTCAACTGTGGGAATCTCCAGGGAAGGAGCGTGCTAACATGCCACAATCACAGGCCCCAGAGCCAGAGAGTTATTGGTTTAAATTGCTTGAACAGTATGTGACCTTACAAAATCAGGTAATCTCTCTGAGCTTCAACTCATCATCTGTAAAATGACACTTCTCTCCCAGGAATAATGTGAAAACTAAAAAGAACATTTTTAGGCAAATCATAACTTAGTATTATAATTATTTGTATACCTGCATAAACAATTTAATCATAGGACTTAAAATGTAGTGAATACTCAATAAAAAACTCATTTATTATTCTTCTAGCATATATTAATTGACTTCATGATTAAGAACTAGCAAATATGTATTATTTGTGAACATTTACAAACTAGACACTGTGCTGAGTGGAGATAAGAAGTGAACGGGGTAGCCATGTGCTGGCTGAGCAAGGAATCTATTTCAACTGTCGGTTACACTGCAGCCTGAGACACGCTCTGCCAGCACAGGCACAGGAGTGGCGGGAAGACAGAAGGGCATGCGACCATGTTTCTGGGGCTCGTTGTCTTTGCGAGCTCTTTTGCTGAGAAAGGTTACATCTAAGCTGAGATATGAAGATGGTCCTATCTGGAGAACCGAGGCCTGAGGTTTTTCCACATGCTCCTTTTTCCCCTTGCAAAACTAATTAAAGTCAGCTTGGATCTCCTAATTTGCATCACTAGAAAAGGAATTAATAAAAAGAAAATGCCAATAAAACACAGTATCATATAGGATCCAGGTGTTATAAACAGGGGCAACACAGGTTATTTATAGGTGGTGAAGCACAAATCAAGGAGAACCAGCCTGTCTGGAGCTGAGTTTGTGCTGCTTTCTACAATAGCTAGGAAGCCCCTGCCAAATTACTGCATCTTTCAGCCTTAGCTCCTCAACTGTACAATGAGAACATTAGAGTTCATTTTTTAAGAGCTTATGTGAGAATTAATTGAGTCAATCAAGGTAAAACACCTGGTACAGGCCTAGCACTGGTTATGTTCAATAAGTGCTAGTGAAAAATTAACAACTTCTACAATCCACTCTACTATATCCTGATTATGTCTTTCCTTTAAAAAGGAACTGCTACTAAGCACCTAAGCTAGGTGACTTTACCTAGTTCTCTTACTTCATCCTTATAAAATTCAGGTGTGTACTCTACCCTGGAGCTAGTAACCCTGGTAATCTGTGATGGCTCAGCTGCTGTTGGTGAACCCATTTTATAATGATAATATTATAATATTATATAGTATATTGTTATAATGTTATATATTAATGTATATATTATACTATATTATTACTATCTAAACTATAGCTATACTCTTTTGAACATGTGCTATTTCATAATTTAAACCTGAAACAGGGAGGCCAAGATGAGGCCTGACATGCATTTAGATTGTTCTTTTTTTTTTTTTTTAATAGAGGCATGTTTTATTTATTTATTCATTTATTTGTTTGTTTTTTGTTTATACATGCACTGGGTACAGTCAGAAGCGCGGGAGGGTGAGAGAATTCACCAGAGTCAGAGCGGGGAGCAGAGCAGGCAGAAGGACCGAAGTACACTGCTGAGGGGAGCAGCGGGCGGCAGGAGAGATCTGCACGCCATGTGGGTCCCTCCTTCGGTGGCTGGGGAGCAGCCGGGGATCGAACCGGCGCCGGAGAGGCCGCGGGCAGCTTCGCAACCCTGCGCTCAACCGCTGCGCCACCGGGGAGGCCTCTGACATGCATTTAAATAGACGTTTTAGAAGGAGAAAATAAAGAGACTATAAGAGAACAAAAAACTGAGGGGACAGGGCCTCCCTGGTGGCGCAGTGGTTGAGCGCTGGGTTGCGAAGTTGCCCACAGCCTCTGCAGCGCCGGTTCAATCCCCAGCTGCTCCCCGGCCACAGGAGGAGGGTCCCACATGGCACGCAGACCTCTCCTGCCGCCCGCTGCTCCCCTCAGCAGTGTACTTCGGTCCTTCTGCCTGCTCTGCTCCCCGCTCTGGCTCTGGTGAATTCTCTCACCCTCCCGCGCTCCTGACTGTACCCAATGCTTGTATAAATAAATAAATAAATCTTAAAAAAAAAAAAAAAAAAAACTGAGGGTACAATGGTTAGGAAATTTTCCAGGTTCAACTAACGTCATAAATCTTCAAATTTAAAGAGGCACAGTATAAGGAAAAGTAAATCCACATCTATTAACATCCTGATGTAATTTAGAACACCTAGAGAAAAAAGAAAAGTCTCAAAAGCAACCAGGGAGAAAAGACAGATTACCCACAGAGAGAATAATTTGGCTGGCTGTGGGCAGACTTCTCAAAAGCAATTACAGAAACAAAGACTTAAGAGGAAATATTTCATAAATGCTAGGAAAAACCACCACCCTTGCGTTCCATACCCAGATAAACTATTATTCAAAAGTGATGGCCAAAAACAAACAAAAGATACTTCAAACAAAAAGAGAGAATTTATAGACTTTAAAGAAATAAAGGACTTATTTCAGGAAAAGAAAGTGAACTAGGGCCTCCCCAGTGGCACAGCGGTTGAGTGCTGGGTTGCGAAGCTGCCCACAGCCTCTGCAGCGCCGGTTCGATCCCCGGCTGCTCCCCGGCCACAAGAGGAGGGTCCCACATGGCGCGCAGACCTCTCCTGCCACCCACTGCTCCCCTCAGCAGTGTACTCTGGTCCTTCTGCCTGCTCTGCTCCCCGCTCTAGCTCTGGTGGGTTCTCTCACCCTCCTGCGCTTCTGACTGTACCCAGTGCTTGTATAAATAAATAAATAAATCTTAAAAAAAAAAAAAAGAAAGAAAAGAAAAAGAAGTTAAAAAAAAAAAAAAAAAAAGAAAGTGAACTAGAAGAACTGTGATACCAAAGCGACAGGGAACCAAAAAAGAACTGTAAATGAGGTTATTTAAGCAGGCTATATAAAATAGAGGGAATTATGACTAACTGGAGTACATGTAAAACAAAGCAGAACAAATTACTAATATGTAAGATAAGAGAGATAATCAGTGTTCAAAGGTTTCAGGGTCCTTCTCTAGAGAAAGGTAGAAAGATAGAACTGGCTTTAGATTAAGTCATGTGAGTATATTAAAATAAGAGTAAAAACACTAAAGGGAAAGACAATGTTTAACTTCTGAAAGCATGTGGAGTGAGCAGGAGGTAGGCAGAAATTACAGAGGGAAAAAAAACCTCATTCAACCCAATAGAAAGAAGAAATACATACATATGTATAAATATATACACATAGGTAGCTGTAGTAGAACAAATATACTTTTTTAAAGATTAATGTCACCGTGCATAAAGTTAAGCTTACAAAAAAAATTTAACATCACTCTATAACATTTACAGAAACAGTTCACCAGGCCCGCAAACCACCGAAGTGGACGACTAGCAAAGGTGTGAGCAGGGGAGTCCGGGGGGCACTGAAAGCTCAGCAGATACATGAAGAGCTAGCCATCTCTCTGGCAGCCGGGGAACTGCAAATGACACAGGTAACATTTTATAACTAAGAAAACTGGTGTAAAAAGTAGAAGTCCAAAGAAACAGAACACAAGTGGAGCTTGGAAAAGAGGAACTCAGAAAAAGCATTCATGGCAGACTACCCTGCTACAGCTTCTTTTCCGAGAAATCTGGAAGCAGAGGTGAGGATGCCCGCCCGCCCGCGGGCCTGTGGTCTGGTTAAGAGAAACTCTCCCACATTTTGCACCAGCTGGAGATTAATCACAGTTCTGTTGGGAATAGTGAGTGAAAAAAGCAGAAGCTAACTGTCCTTTGTTACGGGAATAAATATCACATGAAAGTTTCACACACCAAAGTAATAGTTTGTATTATAGATACAGATGTAGTAAGGACAAAAATATGATCTATACTCACTTCGAGAAAACAATTACCTCTGATGAAGGAGAGAAGGAAAGAGGGAATGGTATTTTAGCTACATCTGTTATGTCTTAGTGTTTTTGAAAAAGACAGATTATGAAACAAACACGGCAAAATATTAACATCTGTTTAATCTTGTGGGTGAGTACATGAGTGTCCTAGGTTTGATTTGTTTTTTCAATTTAATAAAGTTGAGAAACATCAATATGGTGTTACTAACCTTACATTTAAAAAGTCTTTGCTTCCAAGGGGAAAGGTTTTTCTGTCCGAATTGTTTTATTTTTTACTCTCCCCAGCAAACTTCATATGGCATTTCTTATGGTAAAGCACAGTCACTGAACTCTGAACTTCCCAGGACACCAAAGAATTGTGGTTTTTTGTTTTGTTTTTTGTTTCTTCCCCAATCTGGGCTAAGAAGAGCTTTTGCTCAGACATAAGGCAATTCTGAGGGGAATCTGGAAGTATTAATACTAGTTGTTCTGAATTACATACTGAGAGGCTTACTGCATGGTTTTCTCCTTAGGTTACAATTAAGCAACCCTGGCTAAAAGTTAATAGTTATTCATCAGTATTCTTCTGTCAAATAAGATATCTAACAATAGCAATCAGCAGTTCTGCCACTCAAGGGGCCCCCAAAAGTGTATGGCATGAAAGCACTACAATCAGAACATTTCCTTGGGCACATGAATGTCATTTAAAGGCAACTGTCACCTTCCCTTGCTCTGTATCAAAGACAAAAAAAATAACAATAGCACATACTTTTAGAGCCCTTACATTACATACTAGAAACTGCAGATCTTTTTATCTGCCTTCTCACTACTTTTATGATACAGCAACTTTATTATCTTCATTTTCTAAATAAACTGAGGTACAGAAAAATTCAAGAAGCAGAGATCTGAAATATCACTGACCATCCATACTAGATTTTCATAGGGAAATAAAATCTCCACTATGCCCCTGGGTCTGCATGAATGCCACAGAAAGTAATGTTGACATTATTGGCAGTTGGTCATGAGACACACAGAGTTAATAAAAAAAAATCTTGCAAACAGCTGCTTCCTTTGGCTGTGACATCATCACAAATCCTTACAACAAATCAAAACAGGGAGAGCAGCAGCATATTACAGTACAACAGAAAGGGACCAGCTAAATGTCTAGTAGTGACAAAGGAACAAAAAGGAGAAGAAAATGTGAGGGAAAATTAGAATTTAAATATACACTGATCGTTTGACACAGAGGATGCTCACAACACACAGTCAAGATCAGCAATCTTGCTTTCAAGGGCCCATACCTCCGATGTCTTCTTACCCACCACAAAATCAAATCAGAAGAAAGGCACAAAAACACATTTCACCCAAAGACTATATATTATTAAAAGGTAGGAAGTGAGCAATTACAAACGGCCGAGAGTTCAAATCCACTGAGACTGAAGGCGAGCATTCAACAACGACCTTGTGTGACTAAGACAAGGACACATCATTTCTGAAAGACTCTGCAGTAGGATCTAATGAGAATGAATTTCTCATTCATACCCAGGACATAGACTCATTTATCATCCAGTGAATAAACCAAGGAGTCCATAGCTGACCCTCTCAGCTGCGAGGGGGCCCTCAGAAAGAGCCACCAAGACCTGCTGCCACAAGGGGTACCTGTACCTCTAAGCAGCAAGGGTAGATGATGCTGAGGCTGGGAGGAAGAGTTACCAGCTTTTAATGCTGGTCTTTATGATCTTCGTTGACTAAACAGTGATTTAAGAACATTCATCAATTTTCAAGACTTATATACAGAATAATTTCATCTCTTAACAAGTCAGGCCATGGTTTCATTAAGGAAGTGCCACCTCACTTGCATCATGGGGAATGTTTCGACTTTTCTAGCATGGAACTGGAAGCTTAGCTGAGAACAATTAGCCATTTAGACTAAACTTTTAATTTATTGATTACTTACTAGTCCCGGTCACATGTCATGAAAGAGCTTTACTGTACTTCTCTAGCAAAAACTCCAAGTGGTGGGAATTACCTGCAAGTCAATACAAGTGCCGAAAATGGCCACCAGCAAGGTGCCCAAAGGTTCTGGCCTAGAGCTCAGTTCCTAAATGTGTTGGACTTTAGACAAACAGGTCAGGGCGCTGGCTCACAGGCATCATTATCTAAAATATCCAGTAGCTCGCCAGGGGCCAAGCAACATGAGCCAGGGGGATAACTCGGCCCCTGGGAGCATGTGCAGCTGGCACGAGAGACGTGACGGCACGATTTCCATGGGGTTGGTCTGCGCTGAGGTTGATGCTTTGACGTGATCCAGTTAGCCACCCTCTCGGAGGCAGAAAATCTCCTAGATATCAGCACTCTCATTTGCTTTGGGTTTGGGGAAAGTCCTCAAAAACTTCAAAGCAGCCAAAAATGCTTAGTTAAGCTCCTGAAGACTGAAGCTGCCACTAAACCCACAGAGGGAGGCAGCCCTTTCCTCCAGTGGGCAGGAGGTTGAGAGAGAGAGAGAATCAAAACATCGGTGAATACATAACTTTATCTAATTGCTCTAAAAAGGAAAGTTCATAATTTCAAATAACTATAAAAACACTCCTCCTTAAACAATTAAATTCAGTGAACTCTTATGAAATGACGTGTTTAGTTGTAAGGATATTTCTCAACAGTTTCAATGGAAACCACAACTGCTTCCACATCTAACAGTATCTTGTTTATTTCTCGCACCTCATTTTGAAAAGGAATCCCTATGTAAGAGGTGCATTCGCCCTACATGCAGAGGCAGTAAATACTATGCAATTAAAAAAAACAACTCTAAATATATACAAACAAATAGATACAGAACATTCCTCACAGATATGTTTCTACAAAGGGGTTCCACTCAGATATGCTTTTAGGGAACTAATGTTGTTGCAGGTGTACCTGGAGACATTTTCATCTTCCCAAACCCACAAAATTCACACTGAGATCCTGCCAGTATGACCTACATGTTAGATTCAAAATCATGCAGAATGACTGTTTCTTAATGTAAGAGTGGCCCCTTCATGCAGCTTCCTCAATATTAGGAGAAGGTGCTACTGGCCCTCGCTAAGGACTAACCTGGTCACCTGCTCACTCGCCTGTGAAGTCCCAGCCCTTCTTGCGCTTCCTCATATGCACCTTGTTTCCACAAAGTGAAACAATTTATCATTCAAAGCAAATGTTCCTTTTTTTTTTTTTTTTTTTTTTTATAGAGGCATGCTTTATTTATTTGTTTGCTGGTTTGTTTGTTTGTTTTGTTTATACATGCACTGGGTACAGTCAGAAGCGCGGGAGGGCGAGAGAATTCACCAGAGCCAGAGCGGGGAGCAGAGCAGGCAGAAGGACCGAAGCACACTGCTGAGGGGAGCAGCGGGCGGCAGGAGAGGTCTGCGCGCCATGTGGGACCCTCCTCTGGTGGCCGGGGAGCAGCCGGGGATCGAACCGGCGCCGCAGAGGCCGCGCGCAGCTTCGCAACCCAGCGCTCAACCGCTGCGCCACCGGGGAGGCCCTCCTTTTTTTTTTTTAAAGAGTTATTTATTTATTTATACAAGCACTGGGTACAGTCAGAAGCACGGGAGGGTGAGAGAATTCACCAGAGCCAGAGCGGGGAGCAGAACAGGCAGAAGGACCGAAGTACACTGCTGAGGGGAGCAGCGGGCGGCAGGAGAGGTCTGCGCGCCATGCGGGACCCTCCTCTGGTGGCCGGGGAGCAGCCAGGGATCGAACCGGCGCTGCAGAGGCTGTGGGCAGCTTCGCAACCCAGTTCCCCTTTAGGATGCTCAAGACAGTCCACATGTAATTTCTTTCCAATTTATATTCTGGAACCTAATCGGAGAGCCCAAACTCTTCTAGGACAGCAAGTTTCTATTGCTTACTGCGCGGTCTCCCCTATCCAGTGCAGCACAGCGGCTCCCCGCGGCTTTTTCAACTTCTAACCTGCAGCCATCGCAGTACAAAGCCATCTTCTAATCTCTATTAGAATCTGTACTTATTACCCAGCTGGTTACCCCACTCTCAGAGGTAAGAGCCTAAACAGCCCTCACCGCATCCTGACTCAAAGAACAAGGTATAGCTGAAGCCTTTCCTAACTGCTCACCCCTACTTCGTATTCAGACACATTTTCATTGGAGAAAGCACGCTCATGAAAATCACTTTGTCCAAGTTCAATGTGTTCATTATACGGTCCATAAATTAAAATATCTTTTTTACAGGCATTGATAATTCTTGACCTCTCAGCAAGAATGGCTAAGTTAAACATGTGCTTGGAAGCAAAGGAAAAGTTTTCAACCCAGGCATAAGGGCTCCATTCACACTGTGCACAGTTCAAAGACATCCGAAAAGGCTGAAGTGGGTTTTCCTTTTTTTGTTTTCAATGTCTTTTCCCTGCAGCGGTGCTATTTTGGCGACACATCTTTGCCGCTCCACAGGGAGGTGCTGTCGTGACTGCCCGCGGGTGGTGAGCGGGGCACAGATGCCCCGACCACGGATCCTGAGCAGCCAGAGACTGAAGCCCTGCGTGTGCCTTGATGGCAGGGTGGACACCGAGACTGAGGTTCAAGGCCCAGGACTAGAACATTCTGAGGTGGTTTTACTTTAAGGGAACCGAAACACCAAGCTGGGTGTAAGACAGGATCCGTGGAACAAGGAGGACAGATTGGATCACCTGCTTCTGTAAAGCCAGTGGCACGAAAGCTGCCGGGGAGAGGCCACATCGGGGAGAGGCAGCATCAGTCTGCACAGACCTCACCTGCCCGAGCGCAGAAGCGCAACAGACTCTCGGGGCACCAGGGGAAAAGCCAAGCTAATCATTCTGGTATCACAGGTTCCTCTTTAAAATCTGGGTTCCATGTCAAATTGACTATTTTTAAAGTCCAGTCAGAACCTGAGGAAAGTTACTGCAAAAATACGAATATTTTGTTATCAGAAAATAAAAAAGTGAGAGTTAACATTTTCTCACTGAAGTAAATGTAATAGCAACCAGAGAGACCATAATATTTCCGAACTTTCTGACTTAAAAAATTTACAAAGTAAAAATCTCATCAATACAGACAAGTAAGTCCATGTGATGCTTCTGGTGTCAGAACAAACAAAAATTGGGGACCTAAGATGAGGTAGAACCCAGTCAAAACAAAATTCAGCTTGACAGCAAAAACTGGAAACCAAAAGAGCTATAAATAATTGTGAGTGCAAATATAGGATATTAAAGCAAAGCATTGGATATCAAATCAGAAAGGAGTCACCGGTTGCTGAGCCCTTGTACACTGGAGGTTGCTCCCAGGTGGGCCCTCTGTGAATGAATCAGAGACACCCCCTCCAATCCCCGCTAACCTGATTTACCACAAGATTCAGAGTAAAAACCCACCCTCCTTGAAGTGGGGACGAAAAGCAAACTACTACAACATTTCTTTAGGTAAACGCCTTGGACTGCAGGACCTCGGCATCTCACATCTTGCGGAGGTTGTAAACAAGCGAGAGGACCAGGGGGTAGGTCCAATTCAGTAGCATATCATTTACCCAAGACTTAAGCTCAGCCAGCAAAGAAACCCAAGTCACCATTCCTCTGTGAAAGCCAACACGTGCTCTCGCTGCCCCCCCAGCTCAGCCCTCCCCCAGGTCGGCTCAGGCCCCACCCTAACCACACAGGCAGTCCAATGGATGGGAGCAGAAAATGCACAGAACAGGGTTCTAAGGCGAAATTCTCCAGCAATCTGTATTCAGAAGCCTTGTCTTTGCCACCTTTCCAGACGTGGGCCGTCAACGTTTATACACTGAGGGCCTGCAAGCACCTACCTGTGTGCTCAGTGAGACTCATGCTCCAGGAAACCAGGAAAGAGTTAAACGTTCTTTACACTTGACTCAGTGGCTTCCCTTCACCACACATTCCCAGATCCCACCATTCTCTGAGCTGTGCAGCCAATCAAAGCAAAGGAAGGAAATGATCCTGGCCGGCTGACAGCCCCAGAGCTCTGATGGCCATATATGGTAAAAACCACTGTCAGAGCCCTGTCAGGCCTGCGGGCCGGCTGCTGTGGACATATCAGTGAACTGCAGCAGCAGCAGAAGCTGGCCGAGGAAACGCACAAAGGACAGGGAGCCTGCTCATCTCCAAGGGGGAGGGGGAGGGAAGGGGGAGGGAAGGGCGTGTGGAAGCCATCATCTGCCAGGGCACACTCTGAGTCACAGCCACTGTAATCAAAAATAGCCCCGGGGTACATTGTGAGGTTCCTTCTGCCAGGACTTTGTGCTCCATTGTTAATTGGGGGTGAGTAGGGTGTCCCCCTCCCATCCCCCAGCAAAACTGTGGAGACACAGTCACTGGGAGAAAATGAAAAGGCCCTTCTGTGGCACTTCATGTGGTAATGAGGCCGTGCAGTGCTCGTGTGGCTGGCAGCTCGTGACATAATTTGGAAGTCATTGTTCTGCACCTGGTGCCCTCCCTCTGCACCCCCCCCACCCCCACCCTGCCTCCCAGTCTTTCATGGCCCATACAATTGACAGTTTAAGGTGCCAGGCATGGACTACAGCATCTATTTGAGGAGGTGGGGAGCAGCGTGCAGGGACGCATAGGACACTGGCACGGATTAAATCCCCGGCCCATAACACCCAAGCCACTATGTGCCAAATGTCCACATCTGTACAAAGGGCCACTGGCATGGCTCTGCTTGTCCGGCACGGAGCACCGCTACTTGTGGGAGGAGATCGCCTGTCAGCAGTGTACAGTAAGGGGGAGATGCAGCCAATGCAAATCCAGCAGGTGCTGGCAGTGACTGAGGGTCACAGAGAAAAGCACCATCGGGAGACTGCCATTCCTTTTGAACTAGTCCATGAAAGAAGGCACTTATCAGCACGGCGCCTGGCACTTAAAGGAAACCCTCAATGATGTGAACTGCTGCGATGCCACCATTGGCGCTGCCTCCTCACAAGGCATGGTATAGAGCAAGTACTTTGCAAGCCTGAAGACAATTCTCCAAGCTGACAGACTCAAAACCCTGACAAGCGAGTGTTTTTATTATTAAGCCTTCTAATCCAGAGAAAGAATGCAAAGGATTAAGTGTTGTCAATTAGACCACAGTTCTAAAACTTACACATTCAGTGGGGGTTGGGGGTTGTTAATCAAAAATACACATGCACAAATCAAATAAAGACTAAGAGACCTACGTTCTAATCCATGAAAGACCCCACAGCTCTGGGCAATCACCCCATCTGAGGTTCAATTCCTGCAAATGTAGGACAGCAACCTTATTGTGTACAAAAAATGGAGATTTCACTTAGAAGCGGACTCTCCAAGCAGATTCTGATGTCATTTTGGCATCTCATTTTTACCAATATGACATGAAGTCACTTTCTGGAAGATAAGCCAGAGAAAAGATCCAGTTATAGCAATAATCTGAAAATATAGAACGCTGCTCATACTGGTTCTTCTTCACCTAACAACCAAGGAAAGCACCAATTCTGCATGATACACAATGGAAGTGAACAGGGTGGGGAAGAGCGAAGAAATGTGATTTTCTACCAAACAGCTATTCTTCAGTTCATCAGAGACTCCATTCAATATCCCATCTCTCCAATAACAGAAAGTCATCTAAACTCCCAGAGACCCGCGAGTCTGAAGGGGCAACAAGGCTTCCACTTTTAGGAACACAGCGCCGCTTTCGACTCATTGGTGTGGTGAAATGGAGGCCCCTCTTCTGTCTCACCACTAGCTCCTACAGACAGGGGAAACCTCAACTGCAGTGGAACATTCTCTGTGATGTCTTGCATGACTGTAGAGCCTCCACTGGAACTTCTCTCTCACACAGTGGTGCCAGAGCACTTCAGGCACACACATCATGCCCCACTGGAGAGATTAAGGTCAACTGTTATCAGAGCTTTATAAGAGCAAAACCCAACAGAGGTCCTGGCACAGGGCAGGCACCCAATGGTCTAAGGAATGAGCATGTGAACAAAGGAACACGGTTTTTTAAATTTTAGATTTCACTAAAGCTTAATCAGCTCTTTATTATGCTTTGGTAGTATTACTAATAATGCTTTTTTAATATAATTTTTACATGTAATAAGTTGATTGTAAACAATTTAAGTACAGATAATTATAAAGAAGAAACTAAAACCACCTTTAGTCTCACCATCGATGCTAACATTGCAGGCTTTTCCAAAAAACCAGTAACATAATTTAAAGATACACATAAGATGGTGATTATGACCTCATAACATTTTTAGGCCATATGACAGTATCAGGAAAGACAGAATAACCGTATCTTGCCATTTCATTTAACTTTCTTTTGCTACTGTAGAGGATGCCTCAATTATTCATTTTAAGATTTATTTAAGGACGTTATACCTATATGAATTTGTATATCCACATAATTTTTTTAAAGGAGAGATGAAAGAATATTTAAAAACACCAGAAGACATTTTAAATGCTCTTCGTGAATTATTTATGAACTGTGTGACCTAAAATAATTAAGTTACTTTATTCTAAGAATACATGTATTACATGATTAGTTATCAACTGCAGCTTAACAAGCCACCCTGAAACAGTAAGTATATATATATATATATATATATATATATATATACTGCTTAAAACAATAAACATTATTATCTCACAGTTTCTGAGTTTCAAGAGTTCAAAAGCAACTTATCTGCACTGTCCTCACCCCAGGTGTCAGCTGGGGCTGTGAGGATCCACTTTTGGACTGGCTCGCTCACAGGCTAGTAAAGTGGTGCTAGCTGTTAGTGGGGGTTCCTACGGATCTCTCTGCAGAGTCATCTGAGTGCCCTCATAACATGGCAGTCTCAGAAGTCACATTCCATCGGTTCTACACAGGTCAAATTTCCTTAATGTGGGAGGGGCCCCAGAGAATCATGAATACAGTGAGATTCACAGGAGACCCTTTGGAGACTGCGTACCACACAAGGTCAGATTTTGGTACCAAGATTTTACCAGATTTGGTACAGACCCTGTCCCAAGAATCACAAATACCCATCCAGTTTGGTTCCTCCATCCAAGGGAAGAATGTCAAGAGATTAAGAGCACATCACTCTTATCTGTTAAGTGGCTAAAGATAATCATCATAATACAATGTGATTTGCAGCTTGTGGACTACAGACACATGGACAGGCAGCCAGAGGAACCCACAGGATGATTTCCTCTGTCTCAACAAGTCAAAGGGAACACAGACTGGATACCGAACGGTAAGAAGAGACATTTAAAATACTGACTCAAATAAATCAGGAATTTCTTTCTCAATAAATACAACTGAAAACACTCTGAAGCAGCTGTTGTCAACTCTGATTTCATAAATGAATTAAATCCTCAAGCCCTAAGGCAGTGACTGTGCATAAAGAATTAATTTCTCTCCTATGCATCTAAAAGGGAGAGCTATGTGCCATGATTTTCCACAGGGCTGAATTCTCTCACAGGACCCAAGCTGAGAAAGACGACAAAACTGAAAAGGTAGTTCACAGACATAAAGCAAAACTCCAAATGGTTCCAACACAGTTCCTGTAACAAATGGTAGAAATGCGACTGTGTAGAAAAAGGACTGTACAGCTATACCAGTGAAGCCAGGAGGAGGAGGGGGAAGCAGATAGTGACCCAAAGATTAACAGAGACCTGGCCACACCCATCCCATTAGGGCCCAGGGCAGAGATGTGCTCTCCAAGGCAATTACTGGCAGGATGAAATTAGCCATCACTCCAATACCCCAAAGGAAGGGCAGCCAAGGGAGAAAGCAACCAGAAGAGAAAGGACCCTCCAGTGTGTATCCTCCATCAAGAGAATGTTAAGAGATCAAGAGCATATACTCTAACCAACTCCCCCACCCTTATTGTTTAAATTAGGATTGATAGTTTCAGTGTGAGCTGACGTTTTGGAGTGTGTGCACATGCATATAAGCACCTACCCACAATCCCTGTGGGTGCTTGTGTGAGCCACCACCGTCATTCACAACAAGAATGGGGAGGCCTCAGCCTCACATCACGAGTGTGGCTAGTCTGCACAGAAGAGGCTTATTCACGCCCACGTGGTAGCCTGCACAGGGGGCTGAAATCAAGTGCAGTTGTGGGAAAGGAAAAAAAAGAATCCCTGGAGCCAAAACCACAAAGCCAACTTCTGCTCAGCAAGACTGCTATTATTCATCCTCTGAAAGACCAAAGAGTAAGAAAATGTTCTAAGCCACACCTTGAAAAATCATGACAGAACAGCATGCCACAGCTTGTGGGAGCAGCACAAAAGATCCTGAGTCACACCACCTCAGGGCGAAGTACTCCCCATATTCCTCTAGCAGTGATTTCTTAAAATCCCACTTTCTCTAATAAAGCCTTCCTAACAAAAACCTCATAAACCATACACTTAAAATATACACATTCCTTCCTGACTTACCTCCTGCTGTGTGTGTGCTTAATGTACTTGTCCCCACTCTCCTTCCACTTTCAATTCCAAGTCCTGGAAGACACAGACCATGACTGACCCAGAAACTAACCACAAGTCTCATGAGGCTGCACTAATAAGAGCTACTTACTGTGGACACTAGCTGGCTTTGAAAAGAAATTCATGGTAGGCCATGTTTGCAAATGGCAGCCTTACATCTTAAGGCATTATTCATATCTACAGAGCCCCCAAGTATCACCAAGACAAACCTGCCAGAAAGAAAAACGGGAGGGGGGAAGTACTACAGAAGTCTCTGATGTAGTCCTTTAAAAACCAGCCAAATCTCCTACAGTTCATGTTTGAAGTAATCCCAGACCGCTTGTAACACATGCTGGGGTCTAACACACACCTAGAGCGTTGCCTCCTGCAATCTGATTTCAAGCATCACTTTATATCATATCATATGTGGGAATAAGGCTTTTTTTTTTTTTTTTGCATTTAAGCAAAAGCAGGATATTATTATAAAACTATTTCAAAGTTGCCAAGACACTGAAGTTGTAGAAATTTCTTTTCCAGGACACAGTCTTGTATTAGGATTAATGGGTTCACCATGTACTTAGAACACCTATCACATTTCTCTTTCAAGGCAGCGCTTAAAGAGGAGACAAACACCTCAGTCCCGCAGTCTTCTGGGGTAGATTGGGAAATGACCGCAACAAAAACTAGAAGCAAGCGCTCTTGGAGGCAGAGACCCACCCGGCAGACCCAGCACCTCCAGAGGAGCGAGCCGCCTGACCACATGCCAACAGTAGGAGAACAATGAAGACTTGTATGTACAATATCACCTGTAAAAATGTAAAACTTATAATCCTTATCAAATAGTCTTGGTAATACCACAACCATGAGGCAGACGCAAACACAGGCTTCTTGACAATGGAGAACGTGGTTCTATTTTCTAGAAGTTACCGATGCCCAGCCTAGGTAGTAACTAGTCAAGAGACAGAGTCCCAGGAAGAAAAGAAACAGGAGTGTCACCTGTCACTCCAGAGGTTACGGGCTTCAGGCCCTCCCACCACACCAGGTCCTCCCAAGAGCTTCGCAGGCACAGAACTGCCTAGATGGGCCACAAGACCCCCTCATTCCCTTCCTGGGCAGGGCTCAGCCTTGACCTTGGTGGAAAAGCAGCCATGAGTAAAAACTTTCCAAAGTTATGTACTGGCACTAAGGAAGGAAAAACTAGAATGACAGTATTTCCTTTGCTGAATTTTGGGTACCAAACCAGCTGCACTAGAAGTCATTTTATAATTAAGAATCATAGAAGATGAAAGATATTTCTGAGATATCCAATATTTCCAAGGCAGAAACTCACTTTAATATTCCACCTCTAGAGCAAGGGGAGAGAGTGACACATAAATGTCCCACTACTGATCAGTGACTCAACCAGAACTGAACATCGCAGGCTCCCCAACTCCTAAACCCAAGTTCTTTCCTCTATGCTACACTGACCCTCAGGACTACATACACACATTTTACAACCCCACACAGTATATGTCAACCTGTCGATTAAAAAAGCCAACCGCCCCACATTTTGACCTTTTTTCCAATGGGTGTAACCTAGTTTATACGCCAAGGTCACCTCCAAAACAAATTAGTATTTAAGGAGCAAAGTCACACAGACAGGATGCAGCCCAGGAAAGACAGCCCGTGGGGCAACTCAAACACCAGTACTTTATCCAAACATGATTACATTTAAAGCAACTTACTCTACCCGAGTTCCTGCACAGCTGGTTAAAGAACAGAATGCTAAAATCTATTGTCTGCAGGCCACTTAGTGTGAGTGAAAACCAAATCATAAGATCCAGTTAGCTTGGGGTCTCCCTTAAATGGTATAAATGAAACTCAAAAGTTTCCCAGGGTTTGTAACAGCAAAGATGGACTCCCACAGCCTTTTGTGGAAGTGGAACTTGAAGAGAACTGTCTGAACTCAGAGATTAGCCATTCAAATGTTTATTTTGGGCTTCTTAATTGACTTGTTCCATGTCTTTGAAGAAAAAAGGTCTTAAATTTATCCCTCAGTCTATAAAAAGGGGGAATAAAGACAACTCCAAAACAGATCACAGTGCTCCAGTGCCTGGTCTTGGCTGACAAGCTGAGGCGCCTTGTCAGTCATAAAAACCCACCACTAAAAAGTCAGTTTTCCATATGCTCTTTGCTCTTGATAACAAACTACAGAGTTGTGGGAAACAAATACAACAGGCATTAAATTCAAGCTCCCACTCCAAAATCAGGTAAACACAGCTATTATAGTGTAATGTATTATTCTAAGAGCATTTTTCTCCACAGACATAAAAGTATCCAAGTAGAAAATTAAATTTCAATTTAAAAATGATCAACAACTTTATCAGTAAGATGGCACATTTGAAAACACTTATCAAATGTGTTCCTTGAAGGCCTCCACCTCCCATTTCTACAACGAGATGGTTCTATTGTGTAATATCACGTGAATCCGGCCACTAGAGTAAAAATCAGATGCTAAATTAAAACAAGTTAGTCGTGAGCATCTGAGAAGAAAGAAAAGTACAAGAGAATTGGAAGTTTTCCCAGTGAGAGCTTTCCTAAGGAAAACACACCAAAATATAATGGGAAACAATACTCTGACAGAAATTCACTTTATTGTAATCCCTTTCAGAATCACATGGTCCCATTATGACAAGACGCACCCTAATATGCATGGCTCGGCTGCAGGGGCCCCACCGTTCTCAGCAGATTGGAAACGGCTAGAACATGACCCAACATCTGCATCCTCACCAGCGCTGAGCCCTTATCACTAATTAGCACTCAGGACTCACTCAACTCATTTTCCTCCTAAAAACTAATGAGAAAGTGACTCTTTTCAGATCTCTTCACAGCCCCTCACCCCCATTATCCGCAATTCTGGGATTTCCTTTTGAAGTAACTACAGTTTTCATCTACAACATTCAAGAACAGTCAGAAAACCACAGATTTCCCATCTTCTCCCCCATTTGGAGAGGGCGGTCTAGAAGGCTAACATTGGGAGGAGGCCTCGAGGATTGGGAAGTCTATGAAGTTGACGGTCACAAGGAACCACTTTCAGTAAGCTCCTTAATTTCGACCACTTGCTGACACTCCTTAGGTCCCACGCTGGAACTTACTATTGTCCGGGCTAGAAGCGTGCATTGTTTTGGAACATTTTCTTGAGCTCTTGCCCTATTTACCATTCAAAAAACCAAAAAGTCTCAGTTCTCATGACTTCACCAACAGAGAGATTATATTACATATTTCTGCCCATTTAAAAACATAACTTTTTAAAATTGCACATTTTGGGAAAACTTTGTGAAAACTGGAAGATTACTAGCCAAATCATGTGTGCTTGCTCATGCTCACAGCATCATTCTAAGAGTCTTTTTCATCCACAGAGGACATGCCCAGAACAGAGCTCACCATTCTGTTTACTGATCGCTGTTACAGAAAAACCGATGTGGTTAGTAAGGTGTGTGGGACTTAACCTCAGTTACATCAGAGTCTGACGGTCTGGGCGTCACCGAGTTCTCAGCGAGCTATCAGTCGCCAAACTCAATCTATGAAGGAGCAAACAGAGACAACAGATGTCCAACAGGATGGAAAGTCAGATTACTTACCTTGTGCAAAGGGAGCACAAGGAACGCTCCTCCCCCACTCGCTTCTATGATTATGGCAACAAATCTGGGATTGACAGCGCAAAAGGAACTATCCCAGGTCACACGCGAAACCCGGATGTCATCATAACACTGGTCATTTTTCACCGCTTGTCCAAAGACATGCCGAAACTTGCTCTGTCGTACCACTCGCCTCATCGTGTCTGTAGAAGAGCAAAGATTACATTAAAATTATACACCTACCTGCAAGCTTTACTTTTACAAATGAAAAGCTCAAAGTAGGAAAAAACAGAATGCAATGGCATTTTGTCTGCTCTCCTAAAAAGTAGCCAAATAACAAATCCCAATTTCCTTTAGCAGTGCATACCCAGAGAAAACTACAAAATGCGTCAGGGAAAGAATTACAGGGAAATGAGAAATTCCTAATTCAAGATTCAGAAACAGTTCATCAGTTTTAATTTCAGGAATAAGATCAAGGCAAAAATTAGCCCCTAAAGGTAGGGTGGGAACTGAAAGATGATTCACTTCAACCCTTCCCACTCCGCGTACAGATAAGAAAATTCCAAGGTGAAGTTATATGGGAGATGTGAAACTAAAGAAAATCCCCATGCAAGTTATGAAACAGTGGCTTTTTCCTGTCTGCCAAGGTAATTTCTCTGTTTTTAGACATTTTCCCCAGACATCAGCACTCTGCCTGAGCACTGTGCCTGCTCACAAGCGTATCCACAAGCCCAACTAACAACATGTCGCAGAGAACCCAAGGGGAGAAGCTAAAAGTGAGGCACAGAGAGGCCGTGACGACCACGGCAACAGCAGCTAGACAGTGGGAAGAAGAGCTTAGAAGGGGGACAAAACCAGGATGGGGGTCATGAGAGAGCTGCTCATTCTCCACAGTTACTTTCCAAGTAAACCAGGGAACCTGGGGCGGGGGGTAGCGGGGTGACACTGAACTGATGCTACCTGGGCTTCCTCAAAGGTCATTTCAGAATAGTCCACTAGATTGTCTGATACCCACAGGCAATGAAAGCTTCGTGCTTTGGGTAACCAGGCCCCACCTGACGGAGGTTTCCTAGACTGTGCTCGCTGTCATTTGCCTGTCTGCTAAAGCAGGACATCTCTGCTCACACTGACTAGGAGGGAGGGACCTGGAGAAAACATAGGTGAAAAGGAAATCTGGTCAAACCTTGATGACTCAGCTGAACGAACTCCAGTCCTTCTGACCCTGTGTGCAGCAGAGAGCTAACACCTGTCCACTCACGCCAATGGGACATATGGTGGACTGCTGCCAATTCTCTGATTTACTTCCTCATGGCCCTGAGCCTATTGCTAAATGCAAAGGGAAAGAATTTATTTTTGCCAGAACCTCCTTCTTCCCTTCCAAGACATGTGCTAAAGTGGCCTCTCTGCAACCCTGGGGCATGTGGCTGGGCTGAGGCAACAGACCCTTGGCAGGCAGAGCTCCTAGCCCAGCTGCCAGACCTTTCCAGCTGACTGTCAGGACCATACATGCAGAGTACTAGGTACAGAGATGCCTGCACTTGGCCGGGGTCCTGCATTTGTTAAACAGTATGAATACCTCCCAAGCACAGTAGGCAAGGCAGCTCCCACGAAGTGGGGAAAGTCAAAAGGAAAGCACATCCATATACAAGCCAATGTACAGCCAGTAGTCTCAGGACCCCTTTCCTCACACAACCATCTGCGGGAGTTAGCAAAAGCTACAATCTCCACTAGTGAGTGTTTCAAAAGTAAGTTAACACAGAAGAAGAAAGGACTGTATCATATACCAAACAGTTAATATCCTGTATATACAAAAAGTTTTACAAATTCAAAGCATGAAAAACCCCATGAGAAAATTACAAGAAGGACATGAAGAGGTAATTTACATATGAAATCCAGCGTGTATCTCCACTCTACCTTGAAACCCTAGTTAAATGACTGCAAAGGAATAAAAACAGGTATCAATACCAAAGGACAAAAGAAAACGGCCTAGAAAGAAGCCTGCAAGAGAGCAAATGTAACAACAAAGTCTGGAAGACTTATAGCCACAGTGTCTGCGTATGTGTGACTGTCCTGTCTGAAGCGTGAGCGTTTACCCGTTCGGTTCACAAAGGATGGCCAGGCCTACTGTGAAACCCCAAGCGCTGAGCAGAGAAACTCTCCGAAGACAAGGACGTGGGAGAGGGGCTGCAGAGAACTGACTGAAAGCTGAATTAGGAGCAGTTGACATGCAGGTCCCCTCCTCCAGTGTTGCACAATCAGGAGACTACCAACACCTTCCCAGAAGCCACACCAAAGGGCCCCTATACAAGACAACACCCAGCACAGGTGAGCACAGGTATAAGCAGGTGCCACAGTAACCACCTGGTTCTGTAAAATGGAACCTCCAGGCCCCTTGCTCCCAGGGCTCCCAGAGCACTGACTGCAGGCCTAGATGCCACCCACCCACCCTGCAGGAGATCAGACCTCACTGCCCTCTCTGAGGTCCACCATTCGACCAGTCACCTCCACTCACACAGGGATCATGCTGGCTTTCTGCACCTCACTTCTAATTGCGAGTGGACATTTGCGGCTAGCTTCTAACTTGAAAATGAGAAAAATTTTCCTCTTCATTCAAATAGGCTAGATAATATGTAATCTCACCAACAATATGAATATTAACATAAACTTGTAAAGAACTTTGAGAGTCTTCAATGATCACACAAATTACTGGCTCATTTATACACAAAAATAGTGTTTTTTTAAGCATTTCCATGTTACACCTAGTGAGAACTTATTTTCCTCCTAACTGCATGGGGTCAGAATGATAGGCCCTGATGCTACACCCATGGAGTAGGGTGCCCACTGCAGAGCAGAGCGGTGAGAAAGGCCAGTGCTTCTACGGCACTGTGCTTGCTGAGCAGGGATGTCCAAGTGGAGCTGGAAAGGCAGTGTGAGACCATTCAACTCCAAAGTGGAACCTGATCTGGGCTTAGATGACTACGTGTGACCTCTGCTTTGGCTACACAGTGTCTTAGGTTCTCCAGGTACACAACAGGGAAAAGCAATTAAGAGGGCAGGTTCGAGAGTCAGGCTGCCTCATGAGTGAGTGAGTAAGTGATTGAGAAGCACAGCCGGGCCCTTTACTTCTGGGCCATGGTTCAGTAGGGCGAGTCACTGATTCTCCATTTAGTGTTGGATTCTCTGCCTGAAAATGGGTACAATACACATAAAGCTCAAGTAATCATTAAATGAGCACTTCGTGATGCGATTATGGCAGGTTAATATGCTGAAGCTTGTATGGTTAGAAACATAACAAATCACACAATAAAGTCAGCTACTGTTACCCTAGTACTTGACATAAGGTAATCTATCTGGGTTCAAATCCAGCTCTCCAAGGGGCCTCCATGGTGGCGCAGGCGGTTGAGCATGGCACTGTGAAGCTGTCCACAGCCTCTGCAGCACAGGTTCGATCCTGGCCGGCCTGCGAGAATCCCACATGGTGAAGCAGACCTCTCCTGTCTTGCCCACTGCTCCCCTCAGCAGTGTATTTCAACAGTCTGCCAGTTCTGTTCCCAACTCTGTCTCAGGTGAATCCTCTCACCCTCCTGCACATCTGGCCTGTACCCCAGTTCTTGTATAAAAATAAATAAATCTTTGGGCCTCCCCGGTGGTGCAGCAGTTGAGCACTGGGTTGCGAAGCTGCCCGCAGCCTCTGCAAAGCCAGTTCAATTCCCAGCTGCCGGGCGAGGGTCCCACATGGCGCGCAGACCTCTCCTGCCGCTCACTGCTCCCCTCAGCAGTGTACTTCGTCAGTCTGCCTGTTCTGTTCCCCATTCTGGCTCTGGTGAATTCTCTCACCCTCCCTCACTTCTGACTGTACCCAGTGCTTGTATAAATAAATAAATAAATCTTAAAAAAATTTTTTTCTGAAAATAAATAAATCTTTAAAAAAATAAAATAAAATCTTATAAAAAAACAAAAAAACAAAAATCCTAGCTCTCCCATGTTTTAGCAAATTATTTAATCTTTCTGACTCTCAGCTTCATCATGTATAAAATGAGAAAAATGATACCTATAATAAAAATTAAAAACAGATGGCTTCACCACTAAAGTCTAGTAAACATTAAAAGAATGTCAATTCTTCATATTCTCCCAAATATTAAAAGAGGAAGACACATTTCCAAACTAACTTTATGAAGTATTACTGATACCAAGATCAAAAGACATCACAAGAAAACGAGGCCTATATCACTAATGAAAAGATGCAAAAATCTTTAACAAAATACTAACAGACCAAAATTAGCAACATAATCAAACGAATTATACACCATGAGCAAGTGAACTTACCCTAGGAATACAAGGTTGGTTCAATATCTGAAAATCAACAATGCAACATATTAAATAAAAACACAAAAATCGCATAATCATCTCACACACAGAAAAGGCATGACAAAATCCAACACTCTCATGATAGAGAACATTCAACAAACTAGGAAGAGAAGTGAATTTCTTCAACCTGATTATGAAAAAACAATTCCAAATAACACACTATTCAGTGGTGAAAGATGCTTTCTCCCTAAGATCAGAAGCTAGACAAGGATTATGTTCTTGCCATTTCTATTCAGCAATGTACTACAGATTCTAGCAAGAATTAGGCAAGAAAAATACATGAAAGACACTCATATTGGAAAGAAAGAAGTAAAACTATCTCTGACTGCAGATGAAATGATCTTCCATTTCTATAGAAAAGACCAAGGAATCCACTAAAAAACTGTAATAAACAAGTTCAGCAAGGTTGCAAGAGATCATTATGCAAGAATGATATATGTATATTTATAGCAAGTAATATGAAACTAAAATAATTCTATTTATAGTAGTATAAAAAGCATAGAATACTTAATATAAAAAAGTCAATTACTAGTCAAGAAGATGAAACAGTTCTACAGTAAAAACTATAAAATAAATAAATGAAAGACCTTTGTGGTCATGAATCAGAAGACTTACTAGTAATATGACAATACTCCCCAAACTGAGCTACAGAATTAATGCAACCCCTGTCAGACTCCCAGCTGATTTCTCATGAAAACTGACAAACTGATTCTAAATTCATATGGAATTATAAGGGATACAAAATTAGCCAGAATAACCTTGAAAAAGAAGAACTGGTTAAGAAGATTCATGCTTCCTGATTTCAACTCTCAGCACAAATCAATGGTGATCAAGACATGGAGGCTCCTGGACCAGGATAGATATATAGATGAATGGAATAGAACTGAAAGTCCAAAAATAAACTCATACATCTTTAGTCAAGCAATTTTCAAAAGGGGCACTTAACCCATTCAATGGGGGAAAAAACAGAATTTTCAACAAATTCTACTGGGACCACTGGATAGATAGTCCACATGCAAAAGAAGTTGAACCTTGATCTCACACCATACAAAAAATTAACTCAAAATAGATCAAGACTTAACTGTAACAGCTAAAACTATAAAATTCTTGGAATAAATCTTCTTGACCTAGGATCTGGCACAGGGTTCTTAGGATACCAAAAGTATGAGCAACAAAAATAGATAAACTGGACATCATCAAATTTAGAAAGGATACCAAAAGCCCAAGTGATAAAAGTAAATAAATTAGACATCATTATCAAAATGAAACTTTTGTGCTTCAAAGGTCACCATCAGGAGAAAAGGACATCCCACAGATGAAAGAAAATTTTTGCAAATCATTTATCTGATAAGGCACCTGTATCTAGAATATATAAAAAAAGTCTTACACCTCAATAATAAAAAGACCAGTAATCCAGGGCCTCCCTGGTGGTGCAGCGGGTTGAGCACAGTGCTTTGAAGCTGTCTGCAGCCTCTGCAGTCCAGATTTGATTCCCGGCCGGCCAGGGAGAAACCCACATGGTGCAGCAGACCTCTCCTGCCTCGCCCACTGCTCCCTTCAGCAGTATCTTTTGTCCATCTGCCTGTTTTGCTCACCACTCTGTCTCTGGTGAATTCTCTCACCCTCCAGTGCCTCTGACTGTACCCCAGTTCTTGTATAAATAAATAAATCTTAAAAAAAAAGTCCAATAAGTACATGAGAAGAAGCTGGACATCATAGATCTTCAGGGAAATGTCAATCAAAACCATAGTGACATACTATCACACCCACAAGGATGGCTAGAAAAAATCAAAAGGTTGGAGAATAACAAGTGTTGATGAGGATGCTGAGATATCAGACCCCTGCACACTGCTAGTGGGAATATAAAATGATGCAGCTGCTTTGGAAAGCATCCTGGCAGATCCTGAAAGGATTAAACACAGAGTTACCATACGTCCCAGCAATTCCATTCCATCCAGGAATAGAAAATAGGTATTCAAACAAATACTTATAAGTGAATGTTCACAGCAGCATATTCACAATAACTCAAGGTGGAACCAATCTATATAAGTTATCCAAGGGCATTCATCCAATATCCAAGCAGATATATCCAATGGATATTCACTGGATGAACAGATTTTTAAAATGTGATACATCTATACAGTGGAATATTATTTGGCAATAAAAAGGAATGAAGTACTAATATATAGTACTACTTGAATGAATCTTGAAAATAGTATACTTACAGAAGCCAATCACAAGTCTATGATTCTAGTCATAAGAAAGTCCAGAAAAGGTTAATCTATGGACATGGAAAGTAGATCAGTTGTTGCTGAGGGGGAGGGGAAAGAGAACAGGAGGTTACTGCACAAGAAGACAGGGCTTCCTTAGGACGTAATGAAAATGTCCTAAAATTGACTGTGGTATTGCACATATATGTGAATATACTAAAAACCACCAAACTGTATACTTTAAATGGGTGAATAGCATGGTATATGAATTATATCTCAATAACTCTGTTTCTAAAAACCTACAAGGCGCCTAGAATAAAATCTCTCCAATAAATGTTAGCAATTATTATTTAATAAGAGTCCACTAATAGGTAGATTTCTTTATCTACTCAGAAGGGAGGGGGGAACAAATCAAATCCCTACTTACTATGGGACAAGAACATAATTTTCACATGAGAGAACCAGCATCAAAAACCCTTACTATCAAGGACCTTTTACAAAAGTTTATGTTCTCGCATCTCAGCACAGTACTTACTACACTTCATATCCCCTCAAAGGGAAAACCTGGAACTATCCCAAACAGAAAAACTCTTCTCAAGAGAATTGCCTGCATTATTAAATGGATTATTTTCATGAATTTAGTTCATTTATAAATTTTCAAATTAAGATGTCACATCAAACTTTGTTCTTTTATTAAATAAACCAAAGCATTCCCCCAAATTAAAGCATTTTATAAATAAATGTAATTCAATAATATTTTTAAAAGCAAATGAAAAAATTCTAAACTAATAAACAGACCGAAGTGGATGAAAATACTAGGTACACCTTTAAAAGTCCTGTCAGAGTTCAACTCTGGAGAAGCTGTCTGCTCATTAGGTCTTTCAAGAACAAATTCTTAACACTGCATAGGGCCTTTTATTTGCAATTATAGAATCACCTCTGTAGTAAAAAAGCGAGATAATGTAGAATAAGTCATTCACTAGGCAAATTAAAGAACTGTTTATAAATTTCAAAATAAACTGACTTTAGATGGGAGAAAATGCAACATGCTCTTTAATTTCCACAAATTGTGGGAATAACAAACCTTACCTAAGCCTCAAAAGATGTCTACCAGACGGCAACTACTGCAGGATGGTTTTTAGAATAAGAAAAACCGACACAGGTGCAACCATGAAACCCTCTTTCTGGGGTTTTATTTTACTTTTTTAATTTTATAAACATGGACAGCCATGGCCCTTGCCCAAGTTTCCAGGTGATATTGAAGGTCCCCCCCCAAAAAGATGAAAGTTTCAATCTTAACTTTCCAGAACCATAATAAATTTCTAATTTATAGATAATATGCTCCAGTTGTTAACTTCAAATATTCAAATAAAGAAAATCTAAAAGTTGGGCCTCCCCTGGTGGCACAGCGGTTGAGCGCTGGGTTGCGAAGCTGCCCGCAGCCTCTGCAGTGCCGGTTCGATCCCTGGCCCCCGGCGAGGGTCCCACATGGCACGGACAGACCTCTCCTGCCGTGCCCGCTGCTCCCCTCAGCAGTGTATTTCGTCAGTCTGCCTGTTGTGTTCCCCGCTCTGGCTCTGGTGAATTCTCTCACCCTCCCGCGCTTCTGACTGTACCCAGTGCTTCTATAAATAAATTAATTTAAAAAAAAAAAAGAACAAACAAAAAAAAAAGAAAGAAAAGGCTGCTCTCAGAATAGAAGCTCCATCTCACAGTCAATCAACAATCCTCGACCTCTAGGAGAGCATGTAGTTTGTTTCTTATGGAACTGCTATATAGAAAATTTATTTCATAGGGCATGCAAGATATGTGCTGGGGTCTTAGGAGGAAAAAATGTAGACAAGACAGTGTGTTTACACAGCAATGGCACCAAATAAAATACACTCAAAACACCTGAGTAAATGTTACTACATTTTCTCTATTCTGTCTACTTCCATCAATCTCATTAAAAATGACCACAATTTTGACATTTTCCTGTTTGTTGAGAAGTTATCTGTTTAAAGATTCCAGCATATGGTTCATACGAAAGGAAACACATCCTGCTGGAACACATACAGGAAAACCCCTACTAGTAGCAAAATCCTGCTCGGCACATTTGCTGAGTCTGTTCCAGAGCGTCAGTCACTCAGAGTGCTCAGTAACTAAGAACAGTCTCTCAGTCAGCAGCCACCACAGGAAGACTCCAGAATGTCCCAACAGGGAAAGAACATGTTCCCTCTAAGTTGCTGCCTTTGTGGCAGGCATTTTTTAATGTGGAAGGATTTTATGCATTATTTAATAGAAAATGGTAAGGAAGATGGCAGATGAGGAAACAAATGTCCTCAAATCATCTGTTTAAATAGCAACGCCAACTGTTAAAAGCTTATTTTAAGAAGCTGGAAATGTATGTAATGTATAAGCCTACCTAGAATACATGTTCACAAGATCAGATACCCAAGGTAAATGGGGGGTGGGGGGGGTAAATCTAATTAAATCAAAAATTCCACATTCATCAGTTCTGACTGAGATGCTAAGTTTTGAATTTTTAAAAATAAAACCTACCAGTGACACTGAAAGAGTTCACCTAACAAATCATGTTCACTGCATCCAAGTCCTTAATGGACAGATTCATACATGGGATACTCTTTAAAAAAAAAAAAAAAAAAAAAGATGTATTTATGCATACAAGAGCTGGGGTACAGGCCAGAGGTGCGGGGGGTGAGAGGACTCACCAGACACAGAGTGGGAAGCAGAACAGGCAGACTGACTGAAATACACTGCTGAGGGGAGCAGCAGGCGACACAGGAGAGGTCTACTGCGCCATGTGGGTTGCTCCCTGGCTGGCCGGGGATGGAACTCGTGCTGCGGATTGCTTCATAGTGTGGTGTTTAACCCCTTGCACCACCAGGGAGGTCCCTGAAAACCCTTAGGTTTAAGCCAGAGAACAATGTGCTAAACTGCACAAGGAGAGAACAGCATGAAAGGACAGAAATAAAACATTGGAAAAACATATCAAGGACAATTTCTCAGAGGTGAGGCATAATGAATAGATTTATGCTTTTTAAAGCTTTTTAAGAAGACAACTCCCACTTATACATTGGGCAATTTTGTACCCCGTATAGCAACTTGTTACAAAGAGAAGTGGGGACCGCCTGGGGACACCAGCAGGAGCATTCGCTGATGGCTGAGAGTAGACTGCGAGGCTATGAAAACGATTGCTAAGAAGGAGCCTGACAGGAAATGAAATGCCCTCTCCATAAATCAAACCATCACAATGTACACTTTAAATATTTTACAATTTTGTGTCAATTATATCTCCATAAAGCTGAATATTTTTAAAGAAACAAAATAAACATGATATAAATAGCAAAACAGCAACATACAAAGATCCCAAGTACAAAAGATTAAAATATTCAAATTAACTCTCACACTTGTATTAAAGAGACCCTTCATAACTAAAAGATGCCTAAGATGACCCATAACTCATTTTAATTATAATAAGGTGGGCAGTAAGTTTTGCAGTTACTAAAACATGAGATTATAAGATTTAAGGGGTGATCTCTAGCTCTTCAAGACAGAAATACATAATTTTATTACACTACCAAAATAAGAACAAAATCTTCCCGAGATGATATACAAGGATGACACGTTTACAATCTCTTGTGGCTGCCAATTTACTGCTTATCACACCACCATCTTCATAAACACAACCACATCTACCCATCCCTGGAGATATGAAAAGACATTGCTGAAGAAACCTCAATCGTGAAGACAGAGGCAGGCACCACAGAACACTGTGGAACCACGTAAAGTCGTCAGAGGCTGGAGTCATCTCCCTGGAGTGCCACCACAGGAGACCAGGTTCAGAAGCTGAACGCTGCCAAATTAATCCCAAGAGTTTTCATACAACTGCAGAACTTTTACAGACATTACTGACCCAACAATCTCACTTAAAAGTTAATGATGACTGTGTTTATAAACATGTTTTCTGAACAGATGACCTACTTTTCTTATCAACAACTGGTTAAAAAAAAAAAAAAGCACACCATGTATGACTGTTCAAGCTTGCTAAATCTGTTTCCACTATTTAGTCAGGTGGAGTGTCTCTTAGAATAAAATTTTAATACTTCTTTGGCAATATTCTTATACCAGGAAGTGAAATTACTGTATTCCCAGGTCTTTCTGCTTTTAACGCAAATATTTTTATGACCCTCATAAGGATAGTCACTGATAAAACTAGCAATGTCAAAAATCAAAGTAATCACCTTCAACTGAAGAATTTCATTCTTCCTTTTTGAATATCCTCTACCTAGGCAAGCAGTGATTAAATAAACATAAACTGCTGGCAGCATGCAAAGGAACATGAGGCAGAGTAGGAAAAACTCTGGCTTGGATGTCAGACACAACTTTATCCTGACAGTCACCTACCCACGACATCATTTTGGTCCCATGGTTGTTGGTTTCTTCATCGATAAAATGTGAGAACTAAAATAAATGGTTTCTAGAGTCCTATTATAATCTAAAGCCTACTAGTCTACAGGGAATACTTCTTTCACTGGGATCTTGTCCACGACTACCCAATAAAATACACACAATCCATGGAGTACTTACTGAATTAGCCACCAGCACTCTCAGAATTATACATACAACACACAAACTCAACTGTGAACGCTGCTGAGATCTTTAATCCAACTCATTCATCATTCATCTACCCAGTGACTATTTATTGAGCTTTGACCGTGGCTGGCATCATGCTAGATGCAGCAGACATAGTGGTGAGCAAGCCAGCTTAGCCCTGTCCTTGCCCAGTTTAGTCTACTGAGGAGACACACCAAACATAAATAGTCACACAAACACTAATGAGCTGCTGTGACAAATGTTGGGGTGCAGAACTACACAGGGGAAAGAAAAAACTATACAACAAGCAGGGCAAAGAACTACCTCTTAGCAGTAGCACCAAATAACCTTCTCTTTACAAGTACAGTGTCTGAAAACAGCCTAAAACTTTGGGGAAATAATTACTGACTGTATCTTTTCTGATTAATAACTGAATCTTTGACTTTAAAATTAAGGTGTTTTGCCTTAGGTGCCCAGTTTTGAAGGTAAACAGACATGCTGAGCATGCTACTTAAAAATAAAACATAGATTAGAATAAAAATCTTCCTATGTTTCCAGAATTTTCAGACATCCCAAAGAAACAGTAGATCTCAAAATCTTATTGCACCTTATGACAAATCATCTTGACTGTCTGATCCTTTTTGGTAAAATTTTAATTTCCTTAGTAACACATCTCTCCTCAGAGGAGGAAAAATCAGAATATCAGTATCTACAACAGAGTACAAGAAGCTGTAAGAATGCAGCTCACTGGGGAAGAAGTAACTACCATGAATACTTTACCACCGTTAGCTTCCAAAGGTCTCAGGTCTTTAGAAAGTAAACACCATGCATCCTATTTTGCCAATAAAATGAAAATACCTCTACCTCTATAGAGCCAAAGACACACGGTCCACTTTTAGGAGGAAACATCTGGGTTAAGTATTTGGGGAGTGAAAGTTTTCACCAGCCTTATCTACTAAATCTGTAGCCCTAACCATTCCTAATCCATTTTCTTTCCAAACTATGATGATTTGAAAAGAAAATCTTAAGTCCTTATATCAACTGGACTGCACAACAGTAATTAAAATAGAAATTCTATAGGCCTCAAATGAAAGTAGGAAGAAGCTTTTAATTTTTCTTTTAAAGATTTATTTTATTTATGTATACCAGAATTGGGGTGTTACCAGAGGTGTGGGGGGTGAGCGGATTCACCAGAGACAGAGTGGGGAACAGAATAGGTGGATTTACTGAAAGACACGGAGGAAGGGAGCAGCGGGCAAGACAGGAGAGGTCTGCTGCGCCATATGCATAGCTTCCTGGCGGCCAGGGATCGAACTCATGCTGCAGTGGTTGCGGATAGCTTCATGTGCTGAGACTTAACCCCTTGCACCACCAGGGAGACCCACTACAGTCAGCCTTAAAGGACAAGAAATTCCAAAAGAGAAAGACAGTAAAGGGAAACTCAGCTTTTCCAATGGCTACCTTAACTTTAAATCCTTACTTTGATACAAATTATGTTTCTCCCTTTATTTGTTGTGACAAAATTCTCAAGATGAAAGCATGCTTTCCCCTTAAGGATGTTACTTTATTGACTCTTTCTGAAGAAAAAGTTGCTAATCAGACTACGAAACAAGAGTAGTAAGGACCCCATGCCAGTATGTGCAATTTAGTCAAGAAGTCAGGTAAGGATATATGAAATGTAACATCACACTGCTTTTTGGACAAAATAGGTTAAATAACCACAAGTCCAAAATTGCTTTACAAATAAAACATGTTTCATTAATTGGATGTATCCATATGTGTGCAGGCACACCCCCCCCAACATTTATGAAGAAAATTATGAGGTTAGCTTACCATAAGATAATAAGCAAATGTTTATGACAGTCATTCTATACCAAGCAATTTCCTCCTAATCCTTTCATCTTCTGGGAAAATGGGAAGGCTGATCATCTATCACAAGTATATCAGGTAAAACTAATTCAGTTATTTAACTAACATTTATTAAGCACCTACTGTGTTCCAGGAAATATACTGAGAAAAGAAGGCACAAAAAAATTGGAAACATCTCTGCCTTCAAGGAACACAGAATATAGCAGTACTGGTGTACGCTTCACACACTGGAAAGCATGAATCCATACTTACACTTCATTTTAAATGTTTAACCATTGAACCCAAAACATAATTACATAATTACAAAGAGATCATTAACACTATGATACCCACAAGTTCCACTTTCATTTACCTTTATTACTCCACATCTAAACTATACATGTTACTCAAGTACATTGTATAACTGGATAGTCTATTACCATAACCTTCCACAGCCTAGGCCTTCTCACCTACTCACCTTATACTGCTCTGCCCCAATCACTCCTGGGCTGAGTCAGCCCAGTGCTCTCAGGCACACCCCTAGGCAGGGCCTCATCCTCAGTGGCCCACAGACATGGACTCTCAATGCCCTGTCCTCTCTGCTCCCACCGAGCTCAGCCTCAACACACAATTCAGCATCAGGAATTATATACTTGAGGGCCTCACTGGTGGCCCAGCACTAGCACCGTGAAAGCCTATCACAATGGCCTCAGTTTGATTATCCGGCCAGGGAGTTAACCCACATGGCGCAGCAGACCTTTCCTGTTTCGCCCACTGCTCCCCTCAGCAGTGTGTTTCAGTGAAACTGCTTGTGTCTATTCCCTACTCTGTGCCTGGTGAATTCTCTCACCACCCCCCGCCCCCACCTCTGGCCCACATCTCAGTTCTACACAAAATAAATAAAAATCTCACAATATCACAATAAAGGAATAATCCTTTTTAAAAAATGAATTATACACTTGCAAGCTAGAGGGACTTCGTAATGTATGTGTATGTTTTTTTTTAACTACTGCACATTTTAAAAGTAAATTGAAACATTAAGCCTGCCATTAACACTTTGTGAAGACTTTATAAACCAGGAAAATCAAGTCTCTAGTCATAAAACGTTTGAATGAGAAGAGTTCTTGAAAACCAGATAGTCTAAACTCTTCAAAGAAGCAATAACAAAAAGAGAGAGAGAGAGAGAGAGAGAGAGGCTGATTATTTCCCAGTGCCTGAGGGGGAAAAAGGGGCTTTTCGGTAAAAGTCTATAAGGAAATAGAAATAAGATGGCCATGAGCACCTGGCTCGACCAGTACAAGCTGCTGTCCCAATTTATAACCACTAGTTTGTCCTGATCCACTTCTCAAAGGTCAGAGGAACCAAGTCACTTTGATAAAACCTAAGATCCTTCAAGCTATGGTTTCCAAATGGAAAGAGGAGGGAAAAAAAGGATCATGAATAGTTTGCAGGGGGAGGGGAGCCTTGACAGATTCACTGTTTGGGAGATGACAGGAAAACCCGGTCAGGCTTCTCCCTGACCCCAGGTGCCAGGGGCTACTCCTCATATGGCTCTGCCTTATCTACCCCAGTGCCTTTGCTTCCACTTTCCCCTTGAAATCCTGTTAGGCTAGCTGAATGCCAAAATTTCACAAAGAAAATCTGTTTATCAGTAAGGAACCTCCTTTTAAAATATATTAATATTATACCTCTAAAAGAGTTAAGGGATGTTAGCGAAGTAAGATAATATCAATAAAGTCCACAGTCGCCCTAGCACTAAACAACAGTGATAGTCTTCAATTGTCATCAACCAGGCACACAGCAGTGGAAACGAATTTGAACCATTTGCTTTGCTACCGCTATTTAAAGGAGATCAGCTTAACCAGGAGAGTACAAGCTTCAAATTAAGAGAGAACAAGGAGGAAGAACTTGGTGGGCTGCTGTGGCACGAGGCCACTGGGTGCCACAAGGCAGGCTGCCTAGCAGTACTTGGGGACAGAGCATATGGTCCCTTATGTTTTACTTCCAAACACCCAGCATTCTGCTATCACCATTAACAAGTTTCAAAAGTTATTCTGTAAATTAAACAGATCTCTTCAGTATAGGCTGGGAACTCTCCCACCACTTACAATAACGAATCTATGCCCACCCTCCCAAAATGCCATCTGAGTTCCAAATAACTAAGTTAGACTTTGGAGCACAATTCATTCCTGAGTTGGGGCTGAATGTACACAATGTCTCCAAAACAGAACCTGTGGTTCACTTGTAGAGACCCACACAGCTCACAACTATTCATTGTGGGGAAGGTGTCCCACTTGACATCATCTGTCCCACTTGACAATGCAGCCCACCCAGAGCACGCAAATGTCTATCCTCCATAAAAAGATCACGCCAGGAACCTTATGGTAAAATTTTTTTTTTTTAAAAAAGCCTTCCAGTTCTCTTTCTCTACTGCAGCACTGTAAAGCAGTCCAACACACAAGAGCCTAAAGGACAGTCACTCAATTTCTAAAACAGACAACACCCATCTTATTAAATATCACCCCAAAGAGCTGTGGCCAGCACTTGTTGGCTCCGGGCTCTCTCTTGCCGGCCAAGAAAAACTAGGATGACAATGTTAAGCTAAAGACACAACTAACCACAAAATTATTTCACCATCTAGCTTATAAAGTGACTAGTTTCCTAATAAATCCTTCTGCTTACCAGAGACGATAGCTCAAGTTTGCATGTGTTTCTCAGTCACCACTTGAGCAGCATTTGAGTTTTTAATAATAAATCAGCCTCAATTCTTTAAGTTTCTAAGAATGAAAAGAATTAGAATCTTTAACCAGAAAAGAATGCTTGACCATTATGAAAAGGAATTTAAGTATCTTTTATGTGAAGTAAGCAAATAATGGAGATTAAACATTTGTCCCAAGGAGAAGGTTCTTGTGAGTTTTGTCAAGAACCCCTACAATATCAAGAGTAGAAAATACATGCCCCTCCCCTCACAACAGTTTAACTCCCCCCAACACTTCCTTTCTCACTTGTTTATGGCCTCTCATGAAAATGGAAAACTACAGCTTTATTCATCCAGGAGGAAGATATCAGCAGTTGTTGGAACATGGGGGTGGGGGAGGGGAAACACATCTGATGCCTGATGGGGAAAAGAGGCTCATACACCAAACTGCCAAGCACCCAAATGCTGGGTCTGTCTCAGTTCCCAGAGATGGAAAGACCATACTGCGCAGCAACGATCAATTTCCGCTAATGCTAAGGGGTTTCGTTTAGCACCATCTACGCAGTTTCAGGGCTGGACTGGGGTTGTTCACGTCAAACTCAGTGTGTTCATATACAGACGGCTGAGAGTGCCAATGATGATGGCAAGACGCAATTCTAGCGGCACCTCTGCAAGATTCATGAGTCTTTAATACTTAGAGCCACAGCTTATATTAACAGATAACAAGACTGAGGGAAATAAAAAGAGATTGATAAAATATGATCAAGGAACTTTACATTAGAATAGGAACAGAAGTCTCCCAAGGCTTATCTAAGAGATTCCCTGGATTTGCAAGTGTCCCAAAAATGCAGTCTAAAAAACCTTCTGAGGGCTTCCCTGGTGGTGCAAGAGGTTAAGACACAACCTATGAAGCTGTCTGCTGCCTCTGCGGCACGAGTTCTAAGCTCGGCCAGGGAGATAACCACATGGCACAGCAGACCTCTCCTGACTCGCCAGCTGCTCCCCTCAGCAGTGTATTTCAGTCAATTCGCCTGTTCTGCTCCCCACTCTGTCTCTGGTGGATCCTCTCATCCCCCCCCCACACTGCTGGCCTGTACCCCAGTTCTTATATGCATAAACAAATCTTTTTTTTTTAAACTTTTTTTTTTAATAGAGGCATGTTTTTATTTATTTATTTATTTGTTTGTTTGTTTTGTTTATACAAGCACTGGGTACAGTCAGAAGTGCGGGAGGGTGAGAGAATTCACCAGAGTCAGAGCGGGGAGCAGAGCAGGCAGAAGGACCGAAGCACACTGCTGAGGGGAGCAGCGGGCGGCAGGAGAGGTCTGCGCACCATGTGGGACCCTCCTCCAGTGGCCTGGGAGCAGCCGGGGATCGAACTGGCGCCGCAGAGGCCAAGGGTAGCCTCGCAACCCAGCGCTCAACCGCTGCACCACTGGGGAGGCCCGCATAAACAAATCTTAAAAAAAACAAAAATAAAAAATCTTCTGAAAATATGGATCAAATTTCAGTTTAATACATGCATAATTTGAAGATGTGAGAAAAACAAACAAATATAGGTACTAACTACCAATTGTGGTGATGAACTGAAGATACACGCTATGGAAGTAGGCTCAGTTTATAGATCTGGCAAGAGACCACGGTGTAAGGTTAGGAGAAAACTGCTGCATTGGGTAAAGGACTAAAAAGAGAAAGTTCTATCAGGTTCACACTGTAAAAAATTAAAAATAATTTTTTTTAATCCACACAACACTATAAATCCACATCAACAAATAGGAGAAGGTGAAGGGGGTTGGGCGAGGAGGGAAGGAAGGACCCTAACTCCTGGGACCACAGTCCCCTCATCTAGAAGGCAGGTACTCCCAGCCTGGCTGAGGCTCAGTCACCCTGGAGCTCAAGCCCAGCTAGTATTTATAAAGGTCTCCAGCTGATCCTCAGGGACTTCAAGAATGAGGATCTCTGAATCAGAGATATCACCTCCCAATCCCCCTAAAATGAAATGTACTTTTAAAAGTTGGTGAGACGCTGGTGCTATGATCCATTATTCGTTAATTTTGTAAAAAAGTAATGTGGATAACTGCGTGACCTAAGGGTGAAAAATTAAATGTATATTGTGAAATCACTGCTTTCAGTCACAAAATATAAGCCTTCCTACTCCCATTTACAAGCCAGCTTCTTTCTCATTCTGACCTTTGAATTAATTTAATTTCTCTTTTCTGTGGCAAACAGGAGGAACCATTTTTGTTATTAATTAATGTAAGCCTCAAATGACGGGCCCAACTGAACATCCCAGGAAGCTGCTTTTCCCACACAGTGTGTCACACCTGACCACAAAGCTGCCACGCATGTCACAACCAGATGACCATCTCGGGCACTGCAGTGCAATCTCCCTTCAAATCCTAAAAAGATTAATTTTTCCCCCCTGGACACTAAACCTTTTTCTTTAAGATAGACCAACAGATTGAATACAAGGATCACGCCTGATTAAGAGAAGCATGTCTGAACAGATAGCTCCAATTTAGATAAGTGGCAAAGAAGTGCCTCATTTTTTGCCAACACCTCTCTATCCTAAAATTAGACATTTTTTCCTTTTCAGTGATTCAACTTTGATTCAAAGTCTAAAATGCTGTGGTAAGAGTGGGACTCCATACATTATTTCTAATGTTAAGCTATCACATAAAATCACTTTATGGGATCTTCTGCAGTTCCTCTCTTTACACAGTGAGGGGTGAAAAGCAAGAGCTTACATATTTAGCCAGAGCCTACTCATTATTAGGCATGTTACATATTTTTTCTCATTTAATTTTGACAGTAATGCAGCAAATGCAGCGATGACCACTAGCAGCACCATGCTACACTGGGGGAAACTGAGGCTCCAGGAGATGAAGTAATTAATTGGAAGCAAGAGTAACACCCCGCCTAGTCCGGTTCTGAGGGTTTCACTACCTTGGTTTTTCTAAACACTAAATTCCCTGAGAGCAAGAAACTACATACGGTAAGGATAGCTCATTAAGCCTAATGAGACAAAAAAAGAAATCTGATGTTTATTTTTTCTTCTCTTCTTTACTATCTTGCCACAAGTCAACCACTTTAATGAGCACAAAAAAAAAGGAAAACGTTCCCAAAATGGCCAAGTGATTTCTTTCAATTCTCAGGAAGATACTTAGTTTAGCATTTTTAATTAAAGTATTAAAAGTGAACATAAGAACACAAATTATAACTAAAGTATACTACTTGAGTCAGAGGCTCCAGGAGAAGAAAGAGAGCATGCCCAAAAGAACGAATAGGAAGTATTCACCCTTAAAATCCAATTTCCCCCCCATTATCAGATGTGCATAGGGGTGGCTCCAGTAGTGGCTGATTGATAACATCAATACCATGACCAGCCCGCTGTGTCTGGTGTGGCTAAATCCTACCAAACTAAATATGCTTCCTGGCCACCAACCCCACAGAGAGGGCTGTGTGCCAGCCGCTGCTGTAGATTAAGGCGAAAGAACCTGAATGAGAATGTTCTTTCAGACTGTAATATCAAAGTCAGGTCCAGTTCCTTACAGCAGTGATGAATGTAGGATGTCCGAGGACAGGACAGGTATGAGGACAAGGCAGGGCTCGTGGAAGATCTCAAAGAACAGAGGGATTCAACTCTTAGAGAGATGGCAGAGTAACAAGTGCATCACCGAAGATCTAAGGCAGGGAAGCTTCAGGAAGCGGCAATGGAGATGAAAACATAGGAAAGAAAGTACTGACAAATGAGGCAAGTTGAAATCAGAGACTTCTTGCTTCACCACTCCATTAAGAAGTCTGAACTTGAACTGCAGACAATGGGGCAGGACACCACCCGAGGATGACTTGCTCCTGGATGTATACTTTTGGATCTCGAGCTAATTCCAATCCTTCCCTAACTCTTTCACATTTGGCTTTTAATTTATGTAACTAAAATACTGGCGAAGACATGATTTAAGGTCTAAATAATTTCCAACTCCATTATTATCAATTTCAACTTTACTATGCATAAATTAGACTTCACCAAAATTCAAAATTTCTGTGCTTCAAAGGACACTATCAAGAAAGTGAAAAACAACTCACAGAATGTGATTTTTTGCAAATCTCTTATCTGATAAGGCATTTGTATCTAGAATATATAAATAACTCAATAACATTAAAAAGATAACCCAATTTTAAAATGAGAAAAGCACCTACATAGGTCTTTCTCCAAAGAAAATATACAACTGTCCACTAATCACATAAGATTGTGCTAGACTTCCCTAGTCATTAGGGAACTGCAAATCAAAGCCACAATAGGATACCACATCACACCCACTAGGATGGCTAGAATCAAAAAGTCAGCAAATAACTAGCTTGGCTCAGGATATAGGGAAAATTTAAACCTTTATACATGGCCAGTAGGGATGCAAAATGTTACAACTGCTTCAGAAAATAGTGTAGCTGTCCCTCAAAAGGTGAAACAGAGTTACCATATGACCCAGCAATTTGATTCCTAGGTCTATACCCAAGAGAAATGAAAACATATGTCCACACAGAAACCAGTACACATGCTCAGAACAGCATTGTTTAATAATTGGCCGAAAGGGAAACACCGAGATATCATAATTGATGGTTAAACAAAACATGGTATATGATACAATGAAATATTAAATACACATATAACAAAACACCTATCAATGGTACTACATAGATAAATCCTGAAAACATTATACTTAACAAGACATATCCACAAAAGATCACATACTTAACGATTCTATTTACCTGAAATGTCGAAAACATGCAAATCCATAGAAACAGGAAGTAGACTGGAGCCTAAAGCTGGGGTGGGAAGAGCATAGTTGGGTTGGGGGTGGGGAGGAGGACCTGCTAATGGGTGTGGGGGTTTTTTGTGACTGATTTAAATGTCCTAAAATTGTGGTGATGGCTGCACAAATCTGAATATGCTAAAAACCTCTGAATTGCACACTCTAAATGGGTGAATTGGATAGTGTGTGAATTATAGCTCAATAACATCGTTATAAAACAGAAAAGATTCCATTATGCACTGTTGGAAGACAAAATAAGCTGGCAAAAGGGAGTACAGAATCTTGTTCCCTCACTTTAGAGCATCCAAACTAGGGCACTGAAAACCCAGAGAGATTCTATTACTTAACATTCTAGGTACTAGGTCATACTGAAATATTCATGAGGATTTCCATGTTTTAATACAGAAAAGGCATCTTAAGTTTAAAAAGACAAACCCACAAATGTCAGGAAAGAGTAGGATAACAAAGGGAAGTCATTAAATGAAAACAAATATGTATTTGTACCCTGAATAAGAAAGTAGCACCCAAATTTATTACTGTTCCACTTCTGAAATAGTCAAAGGGGAAAAGACCAGTTAAAATGTTTTTAAGGCACAGTATTAAGAACTAAGTATTTTACCATCATAAAGAACTGAATTTCCACATTTCCAGTTATATAACTGAGAACCAATAATTTATCCTTTTGAACATTCCATTTCAAAGGCATTAGAATGACTTTCCTCCTCATAGCTGGATCCGAAAGTAAGAGATGCATTAAACATAAAACTTTAGTTGAAAAAAATCTAATAATGTTTTAAAAATGCTATTTGTGAACTCTAGTTCTAAACTACATATCAAGTAATATACGTAAATACTGATTAGCACAACCTACAAGGCAAAGCAACAACTGATGGTGAAAAATTCAATACTGTGTGCAGTGATATCTCATTGGTATTTGTCTGTTAAAATTCATCAGGCTTTAAGATAACTTCCACAAATATCCAAAAGCAAATAGAAACAAGGCACATTCCAAATTTGTCAAAAAGGTGTGTACTGACCTTTACACCAATCTTTGTTCAATCCTCAGTACACATGACTATCACCTATCACAAAATATTGTGCCCTGAAACCTAACCTACAACACAATTCCCAGTTTATTTCATATTCTTTTCCGATAAATGCAACTTCTCAGACCCAACGATCACTCTAAGGCTTCATATCCAAACACTGTGACTCTGAAATTTACTTCCAAGGCAAAAATATTAGTAGTCTGAAACATACAGAATCAATTCCAAAATAGATTTCCCCACTTCTTCAGTTTTACAAGGAACGTAAAAGTGAAATAGTATAAACAGATAATAGTATAAACTATTTGCCTTCACCACTGAAAAGACGGTATAAAGCAACTGCTTAAACTTAATCGTGTTTCTTTCTGTCTATTCTAGCTCGCCCTGGTGTCAGGATAGAGTTCTGCCAGATAAGGACAATGAAATGCATTATGATATAGAGTGACTGAGAGTTCCACAAATACTGTTTTAGAATGCAACCGAGCAGGAAGGCTGCAGGGTAAAAGGACCTAATATTTGGGGAAAACTGTTTCCAGAAGTAAATATCCTCACCACCCAGTACTAGTTAAAAAAAAAAACAAAAACACGCACTATAGTCAATTCTTTTTAAATGCTATATAGGAAAGAAAGGCCTTTTATTATCTTGCTTTCCTGGGGGAAATGAACAACTTGCAATTTGCTTCTCACTCGGAATCCCACGTTTGCAACATGTAGAGCAAGGACTTCAGACACCACAAAACAAGGGCAGCCTCCATGAAGGCCAAATATAGGGTGCGATTCTAAACCATGATGCAGTAAAGGCTACGTTTCCTTTTCCAGCAATCAAAACCCTTTGAGCACTCCCAAAAAAGGACGGCAGGGCCAGCGCCTCTCTCTAAGAGGAAGCCCCTTTCTTCTTGGCTCTCCCAGCAGCCAGCCTGCCACTTCCCCCAGCGCATTCAGATCGCTGGAGAGACCGAGAGCTCGTGTGTGCGCCTGTGTGGACCCGCGGGCGGGCTCGGCTCCTGCATTTCCAGCCTCAACATCTGACCTCATCCTCAGTCATCTGGGCGCTGCGGAGCCCCACCTGCACCTCTCCTTTTCCCTGCGCCCCCGTCCAGCCGCTCCGCAAATCGGGGAGCACCTCTCGGGACCACCCCGTTCACGCTGCCCTCCAGGCCCCCGGCCCTGCAGGGTCCCCGCTCGGCCCTGCCCCTGCCGGCCCCGCCAGCCCCAGCCCTGCGCGCCCCCGGCGGGGCTCATCTTCCTTCCGAGCCGCCCCCCACCCCCGGCGCTCCAGCTCCAGCTCCGCCCCGCCCTGCCCGGCCCGCACCCCAGATCTCCCGGGCCCCGAGCTGGCACCGCACTCGGAGCCCGGCGGCCCCGGGGCCGGCGGCCGCCCGCGCCCCTCCCCGCGGGCCCAGCGCGCCGGCCGCACGTGAGCGGCCCCGGCCCGCCCCGACCCCCGCCGCCGGCTCCCCGGGCGGCTCAGACCGCGCCCCCGGGCCCGGCGCCCCGGCCCGCAGCGCCCCTTCCCGCCCCGCGCCGCACCCCGCGCCCCGAGACCCCCGGGGCAGCCCCGACCCCGCGCGACCCCGGCTCCTGCGCGGCCAGGAGGGATCGGAGCCCGGGCGCCTCCCCGGGCCGCCGCCTCCCACGGGGACCCCGGCTCGCCCGCGCCCGGACAAGGGCGCCGCCCGGAGCCCCGACCCCGCGCCCCGCAGCGGCCCGGACCCAGCCCCGCACCCCGCGCCGCCCCGCACGGCGCCCGCCCGCCTGTCAGCCGGCGCCGGCACGCGGAGGGCACCGGCCCTCCCGCCGCTCGGCCCCGCGCGGTCCCGCCCGGCGCGCGCCGCTCACCAGGGCCGAGGTGCCTGTGGCGCCGCCGAAGTCCCCGCTGCACAGCCCGGCGAAGCTCCAACCGCTGCCGCCTCCCGCCTGGCACTGAGCGCCGCGCGGGGGAGGGGCGCGGGCCGCCGCCCCCGCCCCCGCCGCCGCACGCAGGCCCCGCCCCGCGCCGCGCCGCGCCCAACCAGCGCCCCGCGCGCCGCGCGCCACGCCCACTTCCGGAAGGGGAAGCCCGCTTCCCACTCTCCGTCCGTCCGCGCCGCGCGCTCCCTAGCGCCGCCTCTGGCCGCGCGGGGCGACGCAGGGAGCCGCGAGGAAGGCGGTGCCCGAGCGCACGCGTCGCCCACTCGTCGGCTGACCGGCCCGCGCCACGCCCACCGCTCGTCGGAGCCCGGGGCGGGATTCCTGGGGCTCCACCAGCGGACCACCTGGGACCTGCAGGGCCGCGCCCCCGACTCCTCAGAGGGGCCCTCAGGGCCCCTTAAAAGCGGAACATGAGCTCCTGCGAGCCCACCCTCTGCCCACCCAAGTCCTCAGTCAGCCTCCCGGCTCCCTGGCCCGGAATCCCCTCTCGAGGCTTCAGAACGGACCCACCCGCACCACAAAGCCCCGCCCCGACTTCTAGAAGCCCCGCCCCCGGGCCGACCTCAAGCCCCGCCGAGCGCTTGTACCCCAGGCCCCGCCCCCATCCTGGAATCCCGCCTCCGGCCGAGGCCCCGCCCCTGTGGGCCTCCTCCCCAGGGGCTCGAGGCCCCGCCCCCACCCTGGAATCCCGCCTCCGGCCGAGGCCCCGCCCCCACCCTGGAATCCCGCCTCCCGCCCGAGGCCCCGCCCCCACCCTGGAATCCCGCCTCCGGCCGAGGCCCCGCCCCCGCGGGCCTCCTCCCGAGGGACTCGAGGCCCCGCCCCCTCACGGCCCGGGCCGCCTTCCCACAGCCGCGGCTGCGCGTGGGCCGGGCCGCACCCGCGAGTCACCACCACGCGGCCGGCGGGGCTCGCCTGGCCCCCGTTCGCAGGTGAGGAAATGGAGGCTACGGCGCCCTCCCTGCTTCTCCGTCCGGAGCCCCTCGGCGTCGGCCTAACAACCGGCCTGAGTCGGCGGCCTCTGACGTCACAGACTGCCCGGGGCTCCCGTCCCCGCCCCGCTTCTCCCGGGCCCGGCCCGGGGGGGCCCCGGTGGCCGCTGTCCCCTCCGAGATGCCGCGGTTTGGGTAACTGGGCGTGAGAAGCCGAACTAACAGCTGGGAGCGGGGCCCGGGCGGCGATGTCTCCTCGGAAAGCACCTTTGCAACTCACAGGGGGGTTTCCGTGTTCAACGCCAGCCTCAGAAGTGTTTTATGTAAATCGAGGTCCCCCTGAATCCAGGCAGCTCTCAGGATGAATTCATCTTGTGTAGGCCTCAGTTTCTTAATCTGTGAAAGAGGGATGGTAGCAGCTACCCCTCAGTCCTTCCCCTCAGGGGTCCCCCGAGTTCTTGGGAACTGGGGCGCCTTGGGTCTGAGAGCTGCCCCTGGTGCTGCTGCTGCTGCGGGGATGATATGGCAGGAGCCCTGGTTTGGTTTTGCCTCCAAGCAGCCACCGCTGAGAGCAGGGACTGAGCGTCCTTTCACAGCAAGACCTTGGCACTCATTACATGTAAATGAGGCTTGGGGGTGAAGTGCCTGCAGTGTCCCCCATTTGGTGATTTACAAAAGACTGGCCATTATTAGGATTCTGAAAGATGGGCTCCCACGGAGATGTTCAGAACAGACCCCCCCAGATCTGCCGCTTTGACATAGGGATTGTTTCCAGCTGAGGTCCATGGAGGGCCTGCAAGCTCTTGAGAAACTTCTCCCTTAACAACCTGAAAGAATGAAAACTAGTGGGGGGTGGCCTTACCCAGAACTAGGTTTTAGCAGAATTAGGTTTTTATTTGAAAAACCTAACCTATATGGCAGGGCAGACATCTAATTACAGAATACCTGTCCTTCTTCATGTGAATCAGCCTGTGGTCCGCCTGTGAGTTCCTCTCCCCTGGAAGCCCCGGGTTCCTATCCCATTCCAGAGCCCAGCGTGTTCCTCACACTCCCTTATGTCTATATGGGCACTTATGGACAAATTTAAATCTGTATTTTTATTTCCTGTTATTAACCTGTCTGATATTAATTTGTTTGCCCAAGCTGAGAAGAACCCAGAGGGGTAGAGGGAAATTCCCCTTCCCCTCCCCACAATTCCTATCTTTAATTAAGCAGGGCATTGACAGCATCAAGCTCTGAGTGGTTGCGAAAAAATTAAAGTGCTTGGAGATGGAACTGAAAATCAAGTGGCCCTTACTTCTTGGAAACAAATTAATGCTGACTTTTATCCATTGTTTATTGGCCAGGCACACACTGAGTGCTTTGCAGACAAAAATCTCCTGAAATCCCTGACCACAGAAACAATTCTTAATCCCCTCTATAGAAAAATGAAGAAACCGAGACTCAGAGAAGTTAAATCACTTGCCCACAGTCACACAGCTCGGACAACCCCCATCCATCTAACTGCAGTCTGCGCTCTTAACCAATTAGTCATTACAGGAAACTGCCTCTGGACTTTGGATTCTGAAAGATTTGGCTTTAAATTCCGACTCCACTAAGTAGCAGTTGTGTGTCCTTAAGGGCAAATCTCCCTTCTCTGAGCCCTGCTGTTCTCATTTAGATAGTGGGGTTCATCCAAATACTTAATTCAGTGAGTGGTTTTGAAGATTCAGGAATGTAGATTCAACACATTAAGGCATAACAAAGCATCCAACATCATCCCTGGCAAATGGTAGGTCTGTGAAACATGTGATTCCCTTCTCCCAATGTAAATGATGTAATTTGAAGTAAAATTCCCCATGATTTCCCCTGGATGACACTACCATAGAGAAGCCATGGACTGCTCTGGGGTGGGGGCTGGCAGGGGTGCGGGAGGCAGATCTCAAAGCCACCTCTTTCCAGTTGCCTGTTTCCGCTTCCCAGTTTTATCCCTGGGCAGGGGGAGGGGAGTCTTTCACAGGAAGCATGGAACACCAGAAGCAATGCCATCTCAGCATCCCACCCCACACCTGCCCCAAATGTGGTCAGCTGAGAGCAGCTACTCCCAGAAGTATCAGGAAAAATTACAAAACCCTTTGCAGGAAGAGAAGTTCTGCAATCTCACTGTTTTCCGATCCACAGCAACTCCTTCATGGGCCCAGAGGAAACCTTGGTTTTGTCCAAATTAGCCCTAAATGGAAAGATTCAGGTCCAGAAAAAATGCTGGATTTGAGTCTTTTCTTGTTTTCAAAAGCCAGTAATTTCTGAAATGACCTAAAATAGATGCTAGATGAAGAGGAATTTAATGATCAGGAAAAATAAAGAGTTATTCCAAATCCAATGATGCAGATGCCAGGAAGAGGAAGAAAAAAATTGTGGGACCTGTATTCAGAGGCTTCTAAGCAAATCATTTTTCTAATTTCTCTTAGTAGCAAGTGGGGACATTAGTCTTAGGTTGCCAGGGCAACCTGAAAGCTGAGTGAATTCACCCTGTGGAAGCATTAACAAATAATAATAGTGATAAATAGATGAAAGACCGGAAGCCCCTAGAATAATCTCAGTAGACCCCCTAATTGAATGACAGAAGAGGACAAAGCTAGGAGAATATTATTAACATTCAGCCTTACATTGGCAAATCTTGATTCTCTTTATTCTCACTATTTTGACTGCTTCTTTCTACAAAGTAGGAACTGGAAATGATTGATCAACTATAGACAGGATTCCCTTTTTTAATTAATCTTTTAACTTTGAGAGATAATCATAGATTCACAAGCAAGAAGAATAGAACTCATAATAGAAACTCATCTATCCTATATCCAGTTGGCAACATCTTGCAAAACTCTACTACAATATAACTGATGTTGACATTGATACAGTCAAGATACAAAATATTTCCATCACCCAGGACCTCTCACATTGCTTTTTTTCTTAGCGGAGTCCATGTCCCTTCCTTAACTCCTGGCAACCATTCATCTGTTCTCAATTTCTATAGTTTTGTCATTTCAATAATGACAAGTGAGATCATTGGGGATTGGCTCTCTGTTCAGTATAATCTCTGGAGGTTGTTGCACTTGGAAGAGTGTTTCTTATTATTGCTGAGTAGTATTCCATGGCATGTAACACCAGCAGATTTAACCATTTACCCACTGAAAGAAATTAGATTTGTTTCCAATGTAAGGCACTTTGTTATTAAAAAGAAAGAAAGAAACCTACTGGGGCCTCCCTGGTGGCGCAGGGGGTTAAGACACAGCACTATAAAGCAACCCAAGTTCGATTCCCAGCCAGGGAGGTGACCCACATGGCGCAGCAGACCTCTCCTGTCTCACCCGCTGCTCCCCTCAGCAGTGTATTTCAGTAGATCTGCATGTTCTGCTCCCCACTCTCTCTCTCTGGTGAATCCTCTCACCCCCTGCATCTCTAGCCTGCACCCCAGCTCTTGTATGCATAAATAAATAAAAATAAATCTTTAAAAAAAAACCCAATCTGCTACAAACATTGTGACCTTTGAACTACAGATAATTGTGTGAACATAGGTCTTCATTTCTCTCTGAAAAAAATGCCCCCAAGTGCTAGGTCATATGGTAGTTAGGTATTTAGAATTTTAAGAAGTTGCTAAACACTCTCCAGAGCAACAGTATCATTTTACATCCCCAACGACCCATAATCTATGAGTGATCCAGTTTCTCCAGATCTTCACCAGCATTTGGTGGTGTCACTAACTTTTTATAGTCATTTTGATATGTATATATTATCTTGTTTTAATTTGCATTTTCCTGCTGACTAATGACGTTGAAAATCTTTTTTTTTTTTGCCATCTGTATGTCTTTTGCACATTTTAATAATAATAATAATTAATAAGTTAACAACTATTATTTAAAAGACTATAGTTGAATTTTTAATCTATTTCTCTACATTCTACATACTAACTCATGGGTGGATATGTGGTTTTCAAATATTTTTCCCAGTCTGTCGTTTGTTTTGTCATGCTCTTACTAGAGTCCTTCACAGAGAAATGTTTTTAATTTTGATCAAGCCCAGTTTATTAATTTTTCCTTCTATGGATTATGTTTTGGAATTAGATCTAAGAATTCAGTTATATCCAAAAGAGTTTCTCCTATGCTTTTACTAAAAAGTTTATAGTTTTACTTTTCACATCTAAGTTTTGTGATCCATGTTGAATTAATTTTTTATGAAGTTTGACATTTGCATGAGGTTCATTTTTTTGTCTGCCAATAAACACTTGCTTCAGTATAATTTGTTGAAAAGGCCATCTCTATTGAATTATTTTTACAACTTTGTCAAAAGATTGGCACATTTATGTGGATCTATTTTAGAGTACTCTATTCTGTTGCACTGGTCTACATGCCTGTCTTCTGCAGTTACCAGCTGTGATTATTGTATTTATATAATAAATCTTGAAATTCGGTAGATTGTTTCTTCTCACTTCGTTCTTTTTAAAATTGTATTCAGGGGCCTCCCCGGTGGCGCAGCGGTTGAGCGCTGGGTTGCAAAGCTGCCCGCAGCCTCTGAAGCGCCGGTTCGATCCCCGGCTGCTGGGCAAGGGTCCCACATGGCACACAGACCTCTCCTGCCGCCCGCTGCTCCCCTCAGCAGTGTATTTCGTTAGTCTGCCTGCTCTGCTCCCCACTCTGACTCTGGTGAATTCTCTCACCCTCCCGCGTCTCTGACTGTACCCAGTGCTTGTATAAATAAATAAATCTTTAAAAAAAAAATTGTATTCAGGGGCCTCCCTGGTGGCGCAGCGGTTGAGTACCGCAGCGGTTGAGTACGACGCTGCGAAGCTGTCCATTGCCTCTGCAGCGCCGGTTCAATTCCCCGCCGGCCAGGGGGAACCCACATGGCGCAGCAGACCTCTCCTGCCTCGCCCGCTGATCCCCTCAGCAGTGTCTTCAGTTGCTCTGTTCCTCTGCTCCCCACTCTGGCTCTGGTGAATTCTCTCACCCTCCCTTGCTTCTGACCTGTGCCCCAGTTCTTGTATAAAATAAATAAATAAATCTTTTTAAAAAATTGTTTTCAGCTATCCTAGCTTCTTTGCTTTGCCATTAAATATTACAATATTCTTGTCTGTATCTGCAAAAAAATCTTTCTGAGATTTTAAAGGAATTGTGTTAGATCTATCCTTCAATTTGAGTAGAATTGATAGATTTATTATGCTGTCTTCTAATCCATGAACATTATGTCTGTTTAGATCTTGTTTGAGTTTTTTATTGTATTGTGTTTTACAAGTTTTATTAGGCTTACATCCTTTTTTCCAGCAATTATAAATAGGATTATATTTTAAAATTTTTGAGTTTATTGCTAATACATTGAAATACAATTGATTTTTGTTTACATAGCCTATATCATTTTGTATCCTCAAACCCTGCTGAAAATATTTGTTCTAGGACATGTTTTATAAATTTCTTGGGGTTTACTATGTGGACAATCATGTTATCTGTAAATGGAACAGTTTTATTTCTCCCGCTCCAATCTTTATGCCCTTATTTCCTTTTCTTACCATATTACACTAGCTAGAACTTCTAGCATGGTGTTGAATAAGTAGTAAGTGCAAATATCCTTGCCCTGTTCCTGACTTTGGAGGGGGAAGGGTTCTTTCTTTTATCATTAACAATAACATTAAATATAGACATTTCATTTTGCTCTTTATCAAGTTATAGAAGTTCCCTTTATTCCTATTTTCCTAAAAGCTTTTATCGTGAATGGGTATTGAACACTGTCAAATATGTTTTCCACATCAAGTGATATAATCATGACATTTTTCTTCTTTATTCTGTTATTATGGAAGATTACATTGATTGACTTTTGAAGATTGAGCCAATTTTGTATCTCTGGGATAAACCCCAATTAGTTGGGATATATAATTCTTTTTTATATGTTAAATTCTATTTGCTAATATATTGCTAAATATTTTTGTTGCTAAACTAATGAGAGATATTGTTTTGTAGTTCCCTTTTTTGCATGTCTTTGGTTTTGATGTCAAAGAAACACTGTTCATAAAATAAGTTGGGAAGTACTTCCTTCCTCTATTTTCTGGAAGAGATTGTGTGGATTGTTGTTGATGCTTTAAATGTTTTGTAGGCTTCTCCAGTGAACCACCTAGCAATTTCTTTGGGGGGAGCTGTTAAATTACAAATTCAATTTCCTTAATAGTTATATTGCTATTGAAATTACTCCAATTTGCATGAGTTTTGGTAGTTTGTGTTTTTAAAGGAATTGGTCCATTTCACTGAGTTTGTCAAATTTCTGTGAATGGAATTGTTTGTAGAGCCTCTTATTATCTTTTTTAAAAAAATATTTATTTATTTATGCATACAAGAACTGCGGTACAGGCCTGAGGTGCAGTGGGTGAGAGGACTCACCAGAGACAGAGTGGGGAGCAGAACAGGCAGACTGACTGAAATACACTGCTGAGGGGAGCAGCGGGTGAGACAGGAGAGGTCTGCTGCGCCATGTGGGCTGCTCCCTGGCTGGCCGGGGATCACACTCATGCTGCAGAGGCTGCGGACAGCTTCACAGTGCTGGCGTAACCCCTAGTGCCACCAGGGAGGCCCACTTATTATCTTTTGATATATCTGCAGAGTCTGTAGTGATAGATCCTGTCTTACCAGTATCAGGAGATACTGGTAATTCGTGACTTTTTCTCTTAGACTTAGATTTGTCAATTGTGGTGATCTTTTCAAAGATGATGGTTTCATTGATTTTTTTCATTGTTTTCAGTTTTAGTGATTTGTGCTCTTACCTTTATCATTCCCTTCCTTCTGTTTGTTTTAGGTTTGTTTTGCTCTTCTTGTTCTATACTTTTGAAGTAGGAGATTATTGATGTGAGACTTCTTTTCTCATATATGCATTTAGTGCTATTGATTTTTTTTTAAATGAAATGTATTTGCTTTTACATTTATACTTTTTTAAAAGAACTGGGGTGTTAAAAAATAAAAAATAAAAAAAAAATAAAAGAACTGGGGTGTTGGCCAGAGGTGTGAGAGTTGAGAGGATTCACCAGAGACAGAATGGGGAACAGAACAGGCAGACTGACTGAAATACACTGCTGAGGGGAGCAGCGGAACAGGCCTGAGGTGTGGGGGGTGAGAGGACTCACCAGAGACAGAGTAGGGAGCAGAACAGGCAGACTGACTGAAATACACTGCTGAGGGGAGCAGCGGGCGAGACAGGAGAGGTCTGCTGCTCCATATGTGGGTTAGCTCCCTGGTCAAGGATTGAACTCAGGCCATAGCAGAGATAGTGCTGAGACTTAAGCCCTTGGTCACCAGAGAGGCCCTGGTGCTATAGAGCTCCCTTTCAAAACTGCTTCAGATAAGTCTATTTATATCTATCTATATCTATACCTATATATCTATATATATAGATATATACAATCTACTGTTACCATTTTACCAGTTCAAGTGAGGTTCAGCAATCTATTTCTCCTTAAGACCTTTGTAATATAATTGTCTTACAGATTTCTTCTGCATCCATTTAGAGCCATACTGGACATATTTTAGCTTCAGCTGTCAATCACTATGGTACAAATGTGTCCTCCTCTGACAGCAGAGTAAGGTGTCCTCAGACAGTGTGAATGTCCTGACTCTCCAGTGTATCTCCTTTGATGCCAGCCTAGAAGAGACAGAGAAAAGCCTTTCACTTCTGCTGGGTGGGGTGGAAATTCCCTGCTCCCTACTCAGCTTTCTTTGATACTTCCTCATGGTGGAATGGGTGTATCCGTGATGAAATGCAAGCTGCATTCTTGGCTCAAGGACCAGCATCTTCTGGAGGTTTGTAAAAATAAGCCCCGCTACAAAAACTGACACTTCCACCCCCCAGCTCTGAGATCTTGAGTGAGTCACATCACCATTCTGGGGCTCAGCTTATCTCATCAGTGGATAGAGATGATACTCACCTCAGATTGTGTTTGTGAGCTCACCTGCCACAGATCCTCACCTGCCACAGATCCAGATAAATACTGTGATGGAAACTGACTATTAAGCATATACTGCTCCCCAGGCTTAGTGTTACCAATAAATTCTCATGCTAAGCCAATAAAAAATAGTATGCCCTTTTTAATCCCAATTTTACAGAGAAGAAAACTGAGGGTCAAAGAAGTGAAGCTGCTTCCCCAAGGCCACACTGTTGGCCAGCTGTGTAGGGCCTACTTCCTGCTTGACTATGCTGCCAATGCCATGTCTCTGTGTTAGCAAGGATCAGTGAGAGGCCCTTTGGCTCTTGGAGGGAGATTCTGTTTGCAGAAACATTCCCAAGTCTTCCTCCCTCCCTGTAGCCATGCCCTGTGCAGTGTGATTTTGCAGTTCTTTTCAAGAGCTGGAGTCTATTCTTGAATCTGGATTTGGTCTTGCTTTGATCAACAGGATGCCACAGAAATGATTTTTGTGACAGCTGTAGACCCAGATCTTAAGTAGACTTGACCATTTCCACTCAGTCTTCTGGAACTCTGATGCTGCCACAGGGACAAATAGAGGCAAATTTCCGGAGGATGGGAAATATTAACCCTCACCTGTAAGAGAGGTCGTCCTAGGCCAGCCAGCCCCGACCCATCCACCATCAGACCATACACATCTGCAAACTCAACAGAAACCTGCGGAGCTTTATCCCAATCAACAAAACCAGCTACCCCCTAAACTTGTAAGAAATAAAAAGTGCTATTATTTCAAGCCACTGAGCTGGAGAGAGGTTTGTTTCATAGCAAAACCGATACAAGACTCCAAAGAGGTATTCTACTTGGACCCAATTAATTTTGTTTCCAGGAATTTATTCTAAGGCAATAATCATGATCACATGCAAAGAAATGCATTGATTCTTCTTATGTGCAGTAGTCATGTTCTATAAAGTAGTCATATTCTGTAAGTCATTCATTTTGTCAACTGAATTAATCATAGTCACTGCTCCTAGGCCCTAGGAGAAATATAAGGTTAGCTTCCTGCAAAGCTCTGGTCACATTTTTATCAACATTTTATCAACACATTTTGGTCACATTTTATCAACATTTTTATCTTGTCTTATGTGTGCTTCTGTTTAAAGACACCACATTGTATAGACACACACATATTTATATAATATATAAATATATATATTTATATATTTGATTCATTAACACTGAACTCACAGCCAACAGCCCCATGACTCATGCCTGAAGGAAACTTACTGAACACATGTATTTCTTAGGAACATTAGACATGACACCACGTCAGCATGACATTTGGGAGCCATTGTAAATAGCAAAATCATGCCTAAAAAGCACTTGCATGCTAAAAATGTGCAACTAAATATACCATGAAAGGACACGTGTTCACAGTACGAGGGAAACAAGAGGGCAGAGCTTCCTTTCGCTGGACCTCAGCTGGGAATGCGAGCATCGTACGGGTCAAATGTTTCACCTCTCTATGCATGCGCATGCCCACGACTGCCCACCAGAGCACCACAAATGTCTCTTTTGGAGTTACAAACAAACGTTAATGGTGGAGTTTGAAATATGGCATCCACAAGTAATGAGGATGGAATGCCTATGTGTAAGGACGTTTATCATGGCACTCTTTGGGTTGGAAATGGCCCCTGATAAAAATGACAAGAGGAAATGAGTAAATATATTCCAGAGCAGTAACTGGAAAGAATTCTATAAATGACGGATACAGTCAGAAAAACAGACTGAGGCTGGGCACTGGAGAGAAAGAGCAGCAGCCAACAACATCTGCGCGTCATCCTGGAGGCAGGAGTGACTCCCCAAACCCCGTCTCTGCCCTCTCCCTCATAAGGCCTGTGGTCCCAGCCTCCCGTGCCCGGGTAACACCTGTAAGGGACTGTGCTTCAACACAAACCGTGGGCTGCAAGATACATTGGCCTCAGCCAGTTCCCCTTGTGAAGTCTGACTGCTCCCAGGCCTTCGGAAGCCACAGAAGGTTTTCAAGCAGGAAAAATAAGAGAATTTTGTGAAAGAATATTTGTTGCTTAATGATATGTAAAGATGTTCCAGATGTGCTGTTAGATGAAAAGGGAAGGTCAGAAAATGGTATGTTCCCTTTTAAAAACACATACACATTCACACACCCATATAGTGTAATAGAAACATATTATAATAGAAATTCTCTCTGAGTGATAGGGTTTGAGTTCTGGGCTTCCTCTTTATATATTTCCTGTTCTGTGTTTTATAATGTTTCTGCAAAACACAGTCTATGGCTTCAAATTGTATTTATATTTATTTATGTATGTATGTTTTTATGTATGTATGTATACAAGAACTGGGGTATAGAACAGAGGTGCAGGGGGTGAGAAGAATCACCAGAGACAGAGTGGGGAGCAGAACAGGCAGATCCACTGAAATACACTGCTGAGGGGAGCAGAGGGTGAGACAGGAGAGGTCTGCTGTGCCATGTGGGTCACCTCCCAGGCTGAGGATCGAACTCGTGCTGCAGTGGCTGCAGATAGCTTCAGAGTGCTGAGATTTAACCCCTTGCACCACCAGGGAGGCCCAATGGCTTCAAATCTTAAAAGGCACCTTTTGCAGGAGAAGGGAGTCTCTAAATTCAAGGCATTATATCAAGACCTCGGGCCTCCCCAGTTGCGTAGTGGGTTGAGCACAGCACTGCGAAGCTGTCGTAGCCTCTGCAGCGTGGGTTCAATTCCCGGCCGGCCAAGGAGATACCCACATGGCACGGCAGACCTCTCCTGTCTCGCCCACTGCTACCCTCAGCAGTGCTTTCAGTCTGTCTGCCCGCTCTGTCTCTGGTGAATTCTCTCACCCTTCTGTGCCTCTGGCCTGTGCTCCAGCTCTTGTAAAAAATAAATCTTGTAAAAAAAGAAAAAAAAACCTCATGTCCAAAGTCATCCTGGGACATCCTCAACAGAACCCCAGCTAGAAAAATTTCCAGACAATCCTCCTGGGAAGATTTTTCAAAATTTCAACATAAATCTTAGCCCCCAAAGCACTTACTCATCATGACAATCTCATTATTGAGGAATTAAGCCTTGCGGCTTCCCATTGACCGTGCCACCCACTGCAGGCCCTGGGGCAACCTCCAAAGCCTGACCCAGCCAGAGCTCCCTTTGACAGGCACCTCGGTCTCATAGGAGAAGGGAATCATTGTTAAGTAATAACAATCCAGACTGTCCAGTGGTTCTCTACTGGGGGCAATTTTACACCCCACCCCTACTCCAGGGGAGCTTTGATTACCTGGAGACATTTCAGGTTGAAACAACCAGGATCTTCTCTGGGGAAAAGCAACGCTGATGGTGGCTCTGAGCCAGCGCTGTAAAGGAAAAGGGAATGAATCCAGCTACCTGAGATGGGAGGTGGGTGCAATTTATCACGGCCAGTGCAGGACTCTCGGTTCTGCAGGAAACCCTGACGCCCACGAGGTGTCACGTGCCGCCCTGGACCCGTGGAGGCAGCTGAGGTGGGTTTCCTCACTTCTCATTATGTCTGGAAGTTTCCACAAATCATAGGATCCAGTGATTCCACTCCTAGGAATCTACACAAAACACTAATTTGAAAGGAAACCTGCACCCCTACGTTTGTTGCAGCATGTAAGGGGCAGGAATGGGCACTGAGCAGGATCTCTGTGATCTGAGTAGACAGGGTAAGGGGAAGAGAGAGTCCTGGAGCCCTCAGCGGCTTTTCAGGCTTTCATTGGGATTTACCAGGTGCACGGCAGGCAGGGGTGCTGGGGGGCCGGGAGGCTGGCAGGCCTCCCAGCCCCCAGCAAGTCTTTGCTCTTTCTGGGCTCTCTGGTGTTCTCTGGAGTTCTCTCTGCTTCTCTCGTGGTTCTTTTCTCTGCTCTCCCATTCGTTCTTCTTCTGCTGGTGTCCCCGTGACGCCGCCCTTGAAAGCCCAGTCTCAGCCCAGGTGAATCCCATCTACCTAGGCCCACACCCTGCTCCAGGTGCCCGCCATCAGGCATGCGTTCAGGACCGCAGGGTTCCGTCATCTATCCTGATGGCGGGAGGGCAGAAAAGCCTGATGCTTTTTATTTACCCTACACAGCACTATTCACAACAGCTAAGATATGGAAACAACCTAAATGTCCCAGGACACGTGAATGCATCAAGAAGATGTGGGCGATATGGGATACTGCAGGGTAAGGTAAAAAGTATCAGGCTTTTCTGCCTTTTACCTTACCCTACAGATAGGAACAGGGCACTGAGCAGGTTTTCTGATCCAGCAGACCGGGTAAAGGAGGAGTCAGAGTCCTCAGTGGCTTTTGCCACTGGGGTTCACCAGGCATATGGCAGGCAGGGGTGCTGGGGGGCCGGGAGGCTGGCAGTCCTCCTAGCCCCCAGCAAATCCTCACTCTATCTGGGCTCTCCGGCGTTCTCTCTGCTTCTCCTCTTCTTTTGGCTTCCGTTCATTCTTAGCTTCTGCTGGTGTCCCCGTGACACCGCCCTTAAAAGCCTAGTCTTAGCCCAGGTGAGCTCCCTTTGACAGCAGCACCTTCTGGCCCCCCAGCACCCCTGCCTGCCATGTACCTGGTAATCTAAATAAAAAACCTGCAAAAGCCACCGAGGGCTCCAGGACTCCTCCTTTACCCGGTCTGCTGGATCAGAAAACCTGCTCCATGTCCTTCCAACACCCGCCCCCCCCACACACACCCCCCTCAGTGATCAAAAAAGATTTGCCATCGGCAGCAACATGGATGGAGCTAGAAGGGATTATGCTCAATGAAATAAGTCAGAAGAAAAAGAAAAATATCGGATGGTTTCACTTACAGGAGGGAAACTGAACAAAGGGTCAGGAAAAAGACAAAATTTGCAAACCCATGGTAGATCTGAGGCATCCAGCAGGGGAGGGGGCCAAAGCAGGGCAGGGAAGAGCCCAGGACTGTGGTGACGGAGTGAAGGGAATGTGGGGGGGGGGAAGGGGGGGAATACACCTGAGGGAAGAACTCAAATGTTGCACAAAAATGAGCAATGACGTAAGAAAATAAATAAATAAATTTAAAATGAAAAACAAACCCATACTTGAAACTTACTTAATGTTATAATGCAGCGTCATTTTAATTTTCAAAAGAGTAACCCAGCAGCTGGGGCTTGGAGCGTGGGGAGGGGCCTGCGCAGGCTCTGAAGTCAGGAGGGTGACGTGACCCTGATTCTGCAAGCTCCGGCTCTGCCGTCTCAAGCCCCTTCCCACCCCACCCTCAGTTTCCTTTCCCGTAAATTGGGCCTCTGAGCAGGCCACTGTGAGAATCAAATGGGATCTCTAGCTTTAGCTCCCAGTCCAGTAAGGCTCCCTGTGTGTGAGTGAGGGCTCCTCAACCTTGCTACTGGGGGACATCTGGGACCACAGGGCAGCATGGAGACTGTGCACTGTAGGATGCTGGGCAGCTACTCTCGCCTGTGTCCACTAGATGCCAGGAGTGCCACTAGCTGCCACTCTATCCTTGGTGCTACAAATGGCAAATCTTTTTTGATCACTGAGTTGTATTCCAGTGTGTGTGTGTGTATCCCATATCTTTTTTTTTTTTAAAGATTTATTTATACATACAAGAGCTGGGGTGCAGGCCAGAGATGCGGGGGGAAGGGTTGTGTGAGAGGATTCACCAGAGACAGTGTGGGGAACAGAACAGGCAGATCGACCAAAATACACTGCTGAGGGGAGCAGCGGACAAGGCGGGAGAGGGCTGCTTTACCATGTGGGTTGCTCCCTGGCCGGCCAGGGATCGAACTCGTGCTGCAGAGGGTGCGGATTGCTTCATAGTGCGGTGCTTAACCCCTTGCTCCACCAGGGAGGCCCCCACATCTTCTTGATGCATTCATTTGTCCTGGGACATTTAGGTTGCTTCCATATCTTAGCTATTGTGAATAGTGCTGCAACAAACGTAGGGGTGCAGGTTTCCTTTCAAATTAGTGTTTTGCGTAGATTCCTAGAAGTGAAATCACTGGATCCTATGATTTGTGGAAACTTCCAGACATAATGAAAAGTGAGGAAACTCACCTTAGGGGCCTCCACGGGTCCAGGGCGGCGCGTGACACCTCGTGGGCGTCAGGGTTTCCTGCAGAACCGAGAGTCCTGCACTGGCCGTGATAAATCGCACCTACCTCCCATCTCAGGTAGTTGGATTGAGTCCCTTTTCCTTTACAGGGCTGGCTCAGAGCCACCGTCAGCGTTGCTTTTCCCCAGAGAAGAGTGAGGTGTAAGGTCATCTGTGCTCTCTGTCCCCCAGGAAGCGTCACCTTTTTTTCTGAGATACAAGAAAATAGCTTTTCCCCAAGGAAAACTGAGACAGGAGAACGAAAATTGTTTGCAACAGGCAGGAACTATTTGCGATGTGCTCTCCCTCCTCGTCTGCACGCATGCATAAACTCTTATGGGTGGAGGTGACAATATCTTTTATTCAAACAAATGCTCTCTGGGGCCTGCTTTGTGCCAGGCTAGACTGCGTTCAACCTGGAACAACAGATGACAAAGTCAGCTGGCTTCAAATGAGGCCAGAACTTCATGGTGGGATGAGAAAAACTGGGTTTGTAACCCAGATAGAAGCTTCTATTAGTCCCCGTTAATGTTTGAGCTGAAACGGTGGGAGAGCAGCAGAAGGGTTTGAGCTGAAAGGCAGGGAGAGCTGATTCCAAAGCTCACAACAGTGCATGTGAGCTTTGGAATCAGACAGCCCTGGGTTCAGAGTCCAGCGCTTTCACCAACTAGCTGTGTGATCCTAGGGAAGTGATTCAACCTCTCTGAACTTCTCCTTGACCTCACAAGTGAAGGCTCTTCATTCAACATGTTTTGATCAGCTCCTATTATGAGCTGATCAGTGATTTCTATTATTTTAATTACTCCTTAGAACCGATGACCACAAATAATTGATTTCCATCTGGTCATGCCCTTGGAGTTGCTCGCCACTCTGATCTGGCCTTGACCGTGTGACTGGTCTTGGTCAGCGGACACCAGCAAACATGAGGCCAGTGTGTGGGCTTGTGCTCTGTTGCTGTACTAGTCCCCGTCACCATGGACAAGCAGACGACACATGAAGAGCACCTGTAGTCCTGTCTCACCCCATTCCGCCGTCACAGCTGCCACCACCAGACATGCGTGCGTGAGGACATCCTATTAGTCCCTATTAGCTGACCAGGAGCTGACCACAAAGGCAAGAGCAAACCCATAGCCAGGCCAGCTCCCAAATGGTTATATTGTTTGAAGCCACCAACATTTTGAGGAGCAGCACGTAACTGCGATAGATCCCTCTACTCTCTCTTTATAGACAAAGAAATTGAGGCCCAGAGAAGCTTACCCTGGTCACAGAGGCAAAGCTGTCTCTTTCCCCTACTCTGTGCAGTGCGGAGCCTCTGACGCCCCCAGCCCCTGAAGCAGGGTCAGTTGCTGGTAAGACAGGGTGAGGGCTGTGCTCCCTGCCTCAGCTCAGTGACCTGCTTGGAGACCCTGGCCTTGCCCTTGGCCTCATTAGCCTGGCTGACTGTAATTGGCTGCTCAGGGAGCTGTGGAGCTTCTGGTACATGAGGCGGAGACCCATACGGTGAGTTAGAGGAGGCAGGCTCTGTGAAAACTCGCCACTCACTGGAACACTCAAATGGCCATCAGTCCCTTGCCAGTGCTGACCATCTGCTGTGTATCTGATGGCCAGCACTGGGGGGAATGACCTTTCTAAAATATGTATGAGTGTAAAAACACTCTTCAGGGATAAGGTGGATCAAGAATAGCAAGAAGTAGCCAGTAGCTCCCTTTACGGAGCACATTGGTACACCCTGTACAGCAGACTCTGAGTTCAGCACTTTACAAGTGTTATCTGATTTTATTCTCCTCCAGATCCCATCACATGAACAGAAAGCTGCAGTTAAAAGTTCAGAGCACTGGCTGGGGATTCGACTGGCTGGGTTTAAATCCTGAGCTGGCCATTTACTAGCAAGTGACCCCCTGCCATGACTTACCCTTCTGTAAAATGGGACTTTGATAACAGTACTTCTTCACGTATGAATACTAAGTGAGCTAACAAATGTCAAGAGCTTCAGCAAGGCCCAGCAGGTAGCTGGGACTCAGGGCATAACAACTGTCCTCACTGACACTACTTTCCAGATGAAGACACAGAGGTTTAAAGAGGTGACTGCTTTGATTCATTTTACTTAGCTAAGTTGGTGGTAGAGCCAAATTCTGGGCCCTAGCCTGAAAGGCTCTTAGTAACAACCCACCACTCCTAGAAGTTCCAGGACAATCTGTTCACAGGACACAGGGTCCTCCTGCCTCTGCGGTCAGAGTTCCTGACCCAGCATCAAATGAGGACTTGCTTAGGCGGATCCTAGCACACAATGGATTGCAGGCTGGCTCCCCGCAAATTACATCCAGACCTCAAACAGTGAAGACATTCTCTGTAGCGTTTATTCCACTGTATTGTAATTTTCTACTTTTCTGATCATCTTTCCTATGAATGGAAGCAGCTCCTGTGATTTGTGGGTCTGCTGCGTGCTGAGCTAGCATCCACTTGCCTACCCTGCCCTTCTCAACCTGCACAACCACCCAGCAAGGTAGATGGATTAAGACTCAGAGGGCTGAAGGTATTGGATGAGTGGCACACACTTGGGATTCAGCTTCCGTTCGTGTTATTTTGTGATGTGCCGCATCAGAAGCGTCATGGGACCTTTAACGCTAACAATAAGCTCAACGGTTGGTAAACAGGCTCTAGGCCCAGTACTATCTCTACGTAGCTCTCAGTTAATCCTCCAAGCATCACAAGTGGGAGATACTATTATTATCTTCTCCTTTTAAAGGAAGCAGGTTCAGAGAGGCACAGAAACCTGTCCTGGGTCCACAGCTTGTAGGGGGTGTAGCTGGGATTTGAACTTAGTAAAACAACATCTGTGGCCTTTTTTCTCCATTTGCAGCCTCTGGGAACCACCTCAAATACAAAGACCATGATTTACACTCCTCTGGATTTTCACAAGGCCCAGCCAATTCCAGGATGCTGACTAAATATTCATTGACTGTATTAAAGCTCGAGTAGACGTTTCGTTTCTCCAAGTGCCCACGCGGATTCCCTCAATCTGTGCATCACGTGGGGGATCTTTTGAGCGTGTGAGCCAGAGAAATGGAAACTGACCCTCTCACCATAACCCTGACCCTGGGCATGTGGCCTCTGATGAAATATTCATTCTAAAGTCAGATTTTTTGCTTGTACTCCTAAAAAACTTGTTGAGAATGCAGAGAGAAAAGGAGCAATTAACTTACAAAAGTCTGGGCTTTCTCTGCTGCCAGCGTGGTTATTAGATGGTTGAGCTGGGCACAGAAGCAACTGTGAACCGCTCTCCCTGGAAGGGTTCACTGCCACAAATCAAAACCCAATCTTCCTGTGGGAAGAGCATGGAAAGGGCTTTCCAAATAGACTCCACGCCCCCAAGCCCAGAGCAGCTCCTAAGAGGAAGTCATCTTAGATCATCAGGCCGGTTCCATGAAGAGGAAAGGTGGCATCTCCATCCCAAGTCCTAAGAATGCTCTGGTCTCTGACCCAGTGTGCATGTTATCTATGGCTTTGAAACGTGCTGCTTTGAAACAACACAATCATTGACGGTCACTTGTGGGTCAGGAATCTGGGAGTAGCTGGGCTGAGGATTGGGGATCCAGGCCTCTGGTGAGGTTGAGGGCAGATGAAGGCTCGGGCTGCCATCATGGATGAGATCCACTTCCTCTCCAAGTTGGTATCTCAAGAGACCCAGGCAAAGCTGCAATGCCTTGGATGACTGAATCTCCCATGTCACACACTGTCCCACGGTCATTGTACGCGACTGTCAGCTCAGCCCCGATTCGGTGAGGAAGGTGAATACAGAAGGTTGTGAACATTAGGGGGTGTGGATCACCAGGCACCCCTTGGAGGTAGGCTGCCATTTCTGGGAATCCTGTCAAGGGAAAGATGCCAGGTGCTACAAATGCATTAGGCACAGAGAGGTTCCTCACAGTGTGTTAATCATAGTAAGAAACTGGAAATAACCTCTAGGTCCTTCTGAGATTGAATGAGTCGACTCTAGCACAGCCACCCAACAGAAAAATGATGAGAAAAAAGTGGAAAATCATCATCACACTTTGAACAGTGGTTATTTCTGTGGACAGCAATGAGTTTGAGTAGTTCATGTTGAAAATTGAGGTGCAGGGCCTCCCTGGTGGTGCAGGGGTGAAAGACAGCGCTATCAAGCTATTGCCAGCCACTGCAGCATGAGTTCGATCCCCAGCCAGGGAGCTACCCACATGGCACAGCCGACCTCTCCTGTCTCACCCGCTGCTCCCCTCAGCAGTGCGTTTCAGTAGACCAGCCTGTTCTGCTCCCCACCCTGTCTCTGGTGAATCCTCTCACCCCCCCGCATCTCTGGTCTACGCCCCAGTTTTGTATGCATAAGTAAATAATCTTTTTTTTTTAAAAGGAAAGAAAATTGAGATGCAGAGTGTCCCAAGGTGGAGCCAAATGAAGGAGCGACAGAAGTTGACTCTGTAAATCCATCTGGCTGCTTTGTCCTCAGCACCTCCAGAAAACTGAAGCTGAGCACTTCTGATTTCTGAGGGCCCACGTTGAGACATCCCTCGAAGCAGGCTGTGTCTTTTCAAGCCAGAGGCTCTGCAGCCACCTGTGAGGTTGGATTCCAAGTCGTAGCTGGCGCAGCTACAGGTCAGGGATCAGCTTCCATCTGCCTCTCTAATCCTCTCTGCCACCTCCACCAATGAGGACACCGAGGTCCTCTCCAGCACCCAGGGCTGGGCAGGGCCGCGGGGCACTCCTGCTCCTGTTAATTAGAAACAGACGTTTATCCCCTGCCCCCTTCCCCGCCACCAGTTCAGTGGGAAGTGACCAGCCATTTTCTTGACCCCAACACATTAATTATCCAGGGATTGCAAAGAAAATGAAACCGTTTCTGGAAGAAATCTATGGTCCCATCTGTCGCTCTTTCCCTAAGGCTCCCAGGTCTCAAGAAGCTTTTAGTAGATGCAAATACAGGTTTCTCCCTGCAGATTAAACTAAGACCTTTCCCAGGGCCTGGGACAATGATACCCTTAAGGGAGAACAGGCTAACTGGGTGAGAAAATTGGATGCTAATTCTTCCTCTGTCTCCCTCAGAGAGTGGGAGATGACGAGAAAAAAGAAGGCCGCTTTTCTGCTATCATTTTAACACCGATGAAGCAGTTTGGCAGAGGAACACAGACTTTGGTAACAAATAGATTCTATTTTGATCTCCATCTATCCCAGAGCTTTGCTGTGTGGCCTCGGGCAAGTCACGTTGCTTCTCTGGGGCTCCATGTCCTCTCTGTCAAAAGGGGACAGTAATAAGGCCTACCTGTCCTGGTTGCTGAGGGGTTTACCCCTGGGAGGTTAAATTCTTTTTTATTTTATTTTATTTTTATATTCCCCATATAATTGCAACCCCCTTATTTTGACCCCTATCCTGCCTTTCCCCGCCTCCCCCATAAAGTGTCTCTGGTTTACAGTTGTTTGTTGATTTTGATTTTTTCTTTCTTAAAGTTATTCTTTTTCCTGGTCCCTTATTTAAGTTTTCTAGATTCCTGCTATGAGTGAGACCATCCGGTATTTTTCTTTTTCTTTCTGGCTTATTTCGCTGAGCATGATCCCTTCCAGCGCCATCCATGTTGCTGCAAATTGCATGTGTTTACCTTTTTTGAATGCTGAGTAATATTCCATGGTGTATATGTACCACATCTTCTTGATCCAGTCATCTATTTTTGGGCATTTGGGTTGTTTCCATAGCTTAGCTATTGTAAACAGTGCTGCTATAAACATAGGGGTGCAGGTGCCCTTTGGAATTACTGTTTCTGTGTCCTTTGGGTAAATCCCTAGGAGTGGAATTGCTGGATCCTATGGAAGCTCTATGTTTAGTAGGTCCAGAAATCTCCACACAGCTCACCACAGTGGTTGGACCAGTCTGCACTCCCACCAACAGTGCACAAGAGTTCCTTTTTCTCCACACCCTCGCCAACATTTGTTGTTGCTACTTTTTAAAATATGTGCCATTCTCACTGGTGTGAGATGGTATCTCACGGTAGTTTTGATTTGCATTTTCCTGATTGCAAGTGATGTTGTCTTAACCCCTTGCGCCACCAGGGCATCTTTACCATTTTATGGAAGAAATTTCTTTCCCCTCTGCCGCATCTCCTTCAGCCCTGAACCCTTTCACCAACAAGCCCTTCAGGAGCTACAGCCACAGCTGCCTCCTCTCCTCATGTCCAGTCTGCCTGGCCAGCCGTTCGTAGCTGCTTCTGCTCCCCATCCCGCGTCTGCTCTTTCCAAGGTCACTGACAGCATCCCCCGGTGGCACCCGGGCCCTTCCCGTGACGCTGTCTCTAGCACCTCTGCTTGCTCCTGGTTTGCTCCTGCTCCTCTGGCCATCTCTCCAATGAGAGTGTCCCCAGGCATACTCCTGCACCCCTTCTTCTTGATCTACACCCTCTCCTGCGTGCACCCACCTGTTTCCGAATCTCTGCTCAGCCCATACCTCACAGCCGACCTGTAGGGACCAAGACCCAGTCGCCTCCTGGGCTTCTCCATGTGGCCCCTGCACCTCAGACTGTAGCTCATTTCCTCCCCACACCCACCCGCCTCCCTCGTGGGTTCCCACCTGAGGTGACGTCCTCCTCATCCACTCAGCTGCTCGCTGCAGAGCTGAGGTGCCTCCCTTGACTCTTCAGCCCATCAAGTCAGTCTCCTGAGGTGCTCCCAGGTCAACCTCCAACCCAGGCCAGTCACCCTTCAGCTGTCCATCGCGGAGCACCCACTGTGCATGGGCACACAGTAGGTGCTGGCCTTCGCACCTGGATCTCTGGCACCCCATCTTTAGTGGTCTCATCCACGAACACTTTCCGCCAGACCCTGGGTGATCTCTCCAACACAATGTTGTCCACGGAACTTTCTGCCATGATGGAAACCAACACTGTGCCATCCAGCAGGGCGGCCACACAAGGCTGTGGAGCACCTGGAAGGTGGCGGTGGGACTGGGGTGCTGAATTTTTTATTTCATCTATTTAATGATGTGTACATTAGCTTGAGCGACCACAATGAAATGCTACACTGGGTGGCTGGAATGAAAGAAGCTGATTTTCTCACAGTTCTGGAAGCTGGAAAGTACAGTAAGGTGCCAGGCTGTTGGGTTCTTGGTGAGAACCCTCTTCCTGGCTTGTTGAGGGTGTTCCTCACATGGGGGGACAGCAAAAGGGGGGCAGGAGGGAGACAAAGGACTCACTGGTGTCTCTCTTCTTAGAAGGGCATCAGCCATATAGGGTTAGGGTCCTACCTTATGACCTCACTTAACCTTTGTCACGCCTCACATTTGCAAACATTGCCTCACCTTGGAGTTAGGATGTCAGCTTAGGGCTCGGTGGGGGATGCAAACCTTCAGCTCCTAGCAGCGTGGCCTCCCTATTGGGGAGCAAGGAGCCATGTGGCTACTGCAGCCCTAGAGGGAAAAGCTGACCGTGTCCCTCCACAGTTCGCAGGCTTTGCAAGGCTCCGATGCCCTCAGCGAGGACAGGCACCCCTGCCACTCTCTGAGACACCAGCCTTTGTGGGGTTCGAGGGAATGATCTAAGGGGGTAGCATTTTTTGTGGAAAGAACACGAGGTTTTGAAGTCAGACAAGGTAGGGGAGCTCAAGCTCCATTTCCACAACTCTCACACTTTCATCTATGACCCTCAGTTTTGGCATCAATCAGATGGGGTCACAGCACCTCCCTGGGCCGGTTACTGTGAGAACGAGATCTTGTGCCGCTCTGGCGGCTCCAGATGGGAAGTCTGGGGAGGCGAGGGAGGCTCCTACAGACGAGACACTCTGGCTGCCACCCCACAGGTAGGGACTTCCTCTCACAGAAGCCAGTCTTTGAGTTTTGGGGGTGGAAGATCAAAGTCCCTCCCATGGTAGCAGGGAGAAGAAACGGACGGTGAGCAAGGCCCAGAGTTATCCTGTCACTGGGCAAAGGGCAGCAGCACTGGCAATGTGGGTCTGCAGACACCCCAGGGAGACTCCGCCCCACAACTGGCAGTTCCCGCAGTGGGGAGGGAGACCCCCAAAGATGGCGGGTTCTGCCTACTTCCTGTGAGTCTTTGGGACTAGCAGGTCCTTCATCTGGAATTGGAGTCTGAGGTGCCTCCCAGCCTCCCCTGGGGGGTATGCCCAAGATGGCGTAGCTGGAGGTCCGCAGGAGGCTCAGAGGGCTCGCACTCAGCACCGGGTGGGTGCCAGGTCATAGGGGTATCGCCTACATTCATTCATTCTTTCACTCAACACAATGGTAGGCATAGGGCGAACCACAATAAACCTGACCCAGTCCTGGCCCTGAGGGGGCTGGGAGTCTTGAGCATGCCCTTGGGGTACCCACACTAAGCAGCCATCTCATCCAGATTGGGGCGGTGCTGGGGTGCTTTCTTGGACTTAGTTCTGTAATTCTATCCACCTTCCAGGCCGCCCGGCCAGGGATTCCTATAACTTCTGAGCCTCTGGGCCGAGAGGGAGAGATGTGATGGCCCTGGAGGAGACGGGAGGCCCTGGGAGGGGACATGCAGAGTGCAGGGAGCTGCGCTGAGCCCACAGTCCAGGGAGACAGTGCAAGGAACGCCCAAGCCTCAGGCAGGGTGTGGTTCGCTGAGCCTCCAGCCAGAACTGTGACCTCAGTCAGACCCCGGAAGCCTCCAGCAGGAACGAAGCCTGGGCTTGGGGGGCTGTGACCCAAAGAGAGGAAGGCATCTGGAGAGGCAGGCAAGAGCTAAGAGAAGCAGCAGCAAAGGGGGCCATGGTGGGAGAAGATTTTGAGCTTCTACTTCCAGAGCTGGTGAAACTTGAGTTCAAATCCAGGTGGGATGTGCATGGGGATCTTCAGCAGGTGATGTCAATTCTTGGGGCCTCGGTTTCTAGAAAACCTGTCACTAACACTTTTAGGTGACTTGAACAACTACCAAACACGCACAGCACTTGCACAGGCAATCTGCTCCCAGGACTTGATGTGCGGGTGTGTTTTTTTTTTTTTTTTTAATTTTTTTTTTTAAGATTTATTTATTTATTTATACAGGCACTGGGTACAGTCAGAAGCGCGGGAGGGTGAAAGAATCCACCAGAGCCAGAGCGGGGAGCAGAGCAGGCAGAAGGACCGAAGTACACTGCTGAGGGGAGCAGCGGGCGGCAGGAGAGGTCTGCGCGCCATGTGGGACCCTCCTCCAGTGGGCGGGGAGCAGCCGGGGATCGAACCTGCGTCGCAGAGGCCGCGGGCAGCTTCGCAACCCAGCGCTCAGCCGCTGCGCCACCGGGGAGGGTGTTTTTAATGAGAGGTGTGTGGCACTGGCTCGGCCAGCACCCGGGAGCAGCACACCAGCTCCTGCGCTTGCCGCTTTGTTACAGTGACTGTTTCACTTTCTAATCAGGAATAGCAACCACAGTAACAATCAGCAGAGTGAATTCCATTTTGGGAGCTGGATGGCTCTGGATAGCCTGGGAGCTTGGCTGTGAGCTAGACTAGGAGGACGGTTCAGGAGGGTCTGGTCCTGTGGGGGCTGTGCCTTTGGGATTTTCTCCCAGAACCCCCAGGAAGAAAACCGAGAATTAGAACTCCCTATGGGAGATCTGGGTGTGTGATGTGTGTGTGCCTGCGTTTGTATGTACATGTGCTGGCATTTGTTGCATGCGCTTGCATTTGAGTGTGTGAGTTTGTGCGTGTGCGTGTGTGTGTGTGTGTGCACGGAGCGGGTCTGTGGGGATGGTTCAGAGAAGGTCTCTCACATCACAGTCCTGCTCAAGTCTCTTGTGCACGCTCCATCCCAGCCTCCCCGGCCTGTCCAGGCCCTCCACCGTCCAAGCCCAAGCCCCGCTGCCAGCCTCCAGCCTCAGCGTCTGTTGTGGCAGATGTTTGGCTGTGCCATGGCAACACCAGAACAGGATGTACCTCTGGATTGCAGCAGGGACAAGCCCACGCTCAGGGCCCGCCCACACTGCTCCCCTCCCCAAAGGCTGGTCGGAAGGATCTCTAGGGCCCAGGTCCAGGACAAATGGTGTTTGTGTCTACAGAGAGGCAGAGCCAGCCAGAGCACTCTGGCGGGTGGATAGTGCAGGGGAGAGGGGCCCATGTGCACATCCCATGTGCATCCTGGCTCCAGCGAGCTTGTGTTTGCTTCCCTCTGCCCTTCAGAACAATTAATGGTGGGGTGAGGAGCTGCCAGCAGCAGAGACCAGTCTGCGAGTGGCCGCCCACTCTTACAGGGGCTGCTCACCCCAGGGTAACTTTGAGCCCAGGTGTGTGCTGAGTAGTTTATCTGACAAGCAATATCCAAAAAAATGCCAGGGCAATATTTTGTGCTATTTACACTATGCTAGCCTTTATGATAACATTGTGAAGTTATTCCTGCTTTTCAAATGCAGAAACTGAGGCAGAGAGGTTGTCACCTGCTCACAGGTGTTGGGCATAGAGTTGGGCAAGCTAGAGAAGCAGACCCAGGGCTGTCTGGCTCCAAAGCTCCTGATCTGTGGTTCCAGGCCCGGCTACCTAATTTGCAGCATGAGAAACACAAAGGATAGACCCTTGTTAAAGAGTTATTAGGGAGGTCCTCCCCGGGTGGCGCAGCGATTGAGCAGTGGGCTGCAAGGCTGCCCGCAGCCTCTGCAGCGCTGGTTCGTTCCCAGCCGCCAGCGAGGGTCCCACAAAAAGGAAAAAAAAAGTTATTAGGGATTTCAAGATAGCTACAGCACTCGCCCGGTCCCAGGGCCCTGGCAAGTTCAGAGTCCTGTGCACCAGGCGTGCGGCCAGCCCGGAGGCTGCACTTCCATCATTATACCACTGGCTCCACTGCCATCCCCTAAGATGCTCAGAAGGGTGGGCGCGAGCACCCCGGGCAACTCACTGCTCAGGATAGGAGCCCCTGCCTGGCACCCCAGAGCCACAGAGTTCTGAGAGCTGTCCTCGTTTCGTGGAGCCAGGCTACCCCATCACAGGCGAGAGCTGCTGAGTTCCCTTGAGTGATGTGCCTGGAAGCTTAGACTTGCGAGTTTTAGCTCAATTTCCATTTACCAGTTTTATTATGTGAGAGCTTTTGGGATGTGGGTAAAAGGCAGGGGAGGGAGGATGGAAAGCTCAGATCTGACCGGCCTACCCCACTGTGTTAGCAGGTGTTGTACTTTCTTGCCTTTTACAGAAGGACTTCCTGTCAGGACCCTCGCGGATGAAATGGGCGGCCCATTCTGTGTCCCAGTGCGCACGGGTGCATGTTGTCAAGAGACAGGCTTGGATGGCCTTTCAGACTCTTTTGGATTCTGGAAAAAATTCAGGAGTCTTAGATTTATGGCAAATACTTGGTGTTGACCTGGGTTTCTGTCCAATGTCCCAGAGGTGACAGACTCAGGCCTGCCTCACAGGAACACAGTTAGGTAGTCATGGGTCTCCCCAAACGCTCTAAGCCCTGATGAATGAAACAAACTTATTTTTGTGGCGTATTTTACCCACTCACTCCTTCACTCCCTCATCAAATGTTTATTGAGCACCTACTGCATGCTAAGCACGGCACTAAATACATTAAGGGTTATTTTCTTTGGGATGAAGGTTATGGGGTAAAAAAGTGCATGAATTTTGAGTCATGCACCCTGGGCCTTTGTCCCTTCCTGGCTGTGTGCCCTTATCGAGGTTGCCTAACCTCTCTGTGCTTCCAACTCTTCCTTTGCAAAACAATCACGTCTGCTGTGAGGATCAACTTGTTAATATATGTGTACACTTGGAACTAGTAGATGCTCAGTAGAGTCTACTTCCGTTACTGCCCCCCAATCTCTCCTGCTGGTACCCACATTAACAGCCACCACTGATTGAGTACTGGTAATTTTCTGGGCTTTGCACACATTATCAGCTAATTCTCAAATAATTGGCCCCAGGAGGTAGTCAGCATTGTCCTTAGCCCGTTCTGATATCAAATATCACCTCCAACTACCACTTGTGGGGGAATTTCTCATGCATCCTCTTCTGGGCTGGAGGATATGCACAGGTACGCCAACATTTTGTTTGCTCAAGCAGTTTACAAAAATAAAAGAACTTCAGGCTGAAACAGGACCCTATGCAAACATACTTCAGGGAGGAGGAGCATTTCCCTTTAGAGGTGAAACACGGGAGCATGGTTGGGGGAGACACCTTGCCTGGTGGGAGTAGCCTCTGGAGCATGATGTGCTGCATTTCCCAGGGGCTGGCGGCTTCAATCATCTCTATTTCCTTGCTGATGCCTCAAGGGAGACCAGACACACCTTCAGCTTGTTTCCTCCTGCCTCTGGGTGAGAGACGGCTCTGGGAAGGGCACAGGTGGGGAAGGAGTTGCCCCAACCTGGCTGCCCCATTTTTTAGGAGTAACCTTGGGCCAGAGACTTCATACTCTGCAGGCCAGTTTCTCCATCTGTAAGCTGAGGATAACGTCCCCAGGGCCGTTTGGAGGACTCGAGGGGATGTAAAGTGCCAGTGCACAAGGCAGGAGGTATAGAAATGCTCCCTGCTGTGGGGGTGGCGAAGGGGATAATGGTGTTTTCTGGGCAGGTCTTGCTTTGTGCACTGCTGTGACCAGCCCCTTTAGACAGGGCTTCCCTACCAGGAAGTGAATCTTCCCGATATGCCCAGTCTTCCTCCCAGCTCTACTTTCCGGAGCATCTTCCAAGCATCTTGCCAAGAAGACTTTCCCAGGCAAACACATGCACGTGGGTCCTCCCCTGCAAATCACCCCCACTGGAGGTGCATCAGGATCACACTCAACCTCGGGGTTGCTACCCAGCACGAAACCAGGGTAAAAGCAGGAACATTCTCCCAGGGCCCTGTGTAAGCATGTATCTGCCAAATTTTGGGAACACCCATATTCTATTAGGCTGATGTGGGTGTTGTCTCCAGAAAGCATGTGTGGAATGTGATCGTAACTAGCAGAGAGGAAGCCTACTTGATTGCATCACATTCTTTTTTGGATGGTCTCTAAACTTGGCTATCAGAATCCCCAGGGAATTCATCAGAACCACTGTGGGCTGAGCCCCAGCCCCTGGCTGATTCATGTTTGCATCCTGAAGAGTTTGTTGGGTGTCCCTGCCAGGTGTCCCTGGCAGCAAAGCCATCCTGAACTGTGACCCTCAGTGGGTCAGCTTCAAAACATCTTTCAGCAAGGGCTGTGTGACAGCCAGTCAGCTCTCACCACAGGATTATCCCACTACCTTGGCTTTGACCTCATACTCAATAAGCAGCCCACAACCATAATTGGGCTTCAGGCGTAGATTTATCTGGAAAAACTCAATGCACTATTGGGCAAGGATGAGTAAGCTGGACTGCTCGCCTGTTCTAATTCCCGTGTAAAGGGAAACACTTGCATCTCGCTTTATCCATCAGTTTCCCGTGAGTCCAGGTGAGACACAGCAAGCCTAGGTGAGCTGTTCTGGATCCACAGGAACTGGCCTGTAGTGTTCACCCAAGGCACCTGAGTCAGTGTGTGCTCACCACACTGGGTGCACCCAACAGGTCCCGGGCCCCCTGGCGGCTGGGGCGGGGCCGTGTGACTCAGCTCCCATTGGAAGATGAGGTGTGGGAGGGATGGAAGAGAGAACATGAGCCGCACTCTCCTTCCCGACTGCATAGGTGGGAGAAAGCCAAGATGGCAGGGTTTGGGATGCAGCAGCTTGGCCTCCTAGCCACCGAGGAAGGGAGCGGAAGCTACCTGACCTGCAGATGGTGACCGAGCACCAGCTAGTTTCTGATCCTTTTCTGTGGATCCCCCCTGGAAGATGCTTTAGACTTGGGGCAGGCTTTGGGGCCTTGCTCTGGGCCAATCCTGCTTGGGTGGACTTTTACCCACGTGGGGACGGGGAACTTTGGGTGCTGGATTTAGAAACTAGATTCCTTGCCTTTCCCGCATTGTTTCCTAGTTGTATTAAAGTTCCTTCCCATTAAAGTCTCCTATGTTTTGTGTTGATGTGGCGGATGGCAGAACCCATTTAGAGCAGGCAGGTTTGCGGGGTCTGGGCTGCCCCTCTCCCTGCCCTGTAAGATTCTTGATCAGGTGCAGCGACTGACACTCCCCAGAATCCCTGTCCTGGCGTGGCCATAAGCAGCCCCACAGCCCCCTTCTCCCACCGGGTCGGGTATGAACAGCACAGGTGGCCTCTCCAGCTTTTACGTGGCATGGGGGGGGGTTCACCCCGGGGCCATGTCCCACCCCCGTGAACAGGAGACAAGCGGGCCTGCCCTTCCTCACGGTCAGAGCCAGGAGGGAAGATGACTCCTGGCGGGAGCTGACATTTGCTCCCTCGGCTTTTCCTCTGGGGTCCTTCATCCACGCTTTTCGCCTGGGCTTAGCCCACGGAAGTTGCTCAGAAAAGACCGGCCGTGAAGCGGAGGAGGAGGAGGAGGAAGGGGCATCCCACTGGCTCCACAAGGGTGGAAGAGGCAGCTTCCTTTCGCACAGACTCGCCGGTCGTCAGGCACTTATAAACGAAAGGTTTATTTCCGTCACAAGAAGCACAGACTATATACAGTACACATCAACCAAAGTAAAAAAAAAAAAAAAAAAGTGCGTTATGCATCTTCTACTGCAAATTCACAGTACAAAAGATACTGCCTTTTAAATATATAATATAAAAACGAAAAAAATTAAAAAATATGGGTATCATAACGCAACACACTGGATCTCACTGGCAGCTTCTGAAAACCAAAGGGCAGTTTGCCTCGGGGCGCCAGGGGCTGTACCTGCATTCTGCTGCAAAGAGCTCAGGCCCCCAACAGGAGAGAGAAAAGGGTGGCCGAGGGGGTAATAAAATCTCTATTAAACGAGAGTAGACGGTGTGATGAAGGGGGCGGGGCCCGGACGGCGCGCCCAGCTTGCCCGCAGACCAGAGGCCCTGGGACGCAGCGAGCAGGCTCCGGCGGGGCGCCCGGGCCGCGGGCGCACTCAGGACGGCGTGGCCAGGACCACAAGCAAGGGCCGGGGCTCGAGCCCTCACACCAACCACCACTGCCAAGGCAAGGGATCCAATCACAGAAGGTGAGAGCTTAACAGTTTCCCATAAATACACAGTATTTGTAAACTATTATTAAGGCACTCAATTGTAAAACAATAATTACAGTGTAGGAGGGAGGGAGGAAGCAGCCATCTTCTCGGGCGGCAGGGCCAGCAGAAAGGACAGCAGAGGACTGGCCGCCTGGTTAAAAAGACTCCTGTTTAGGAGGCGGAATGAAGCCGGGGCCGCAGCAGCTACTGCAGGACAAAACCAAGGCAGATCTACGGAGGGAGCGTCAGCTCCTGGTGGTTCCCGGGGACCGGCTTCGAGGTTTGGGTACCACAGCGGGCATGTGGATGCCGGACAGGGGAGGCGTGTGATTGTTGGGCTCAAGTCAGGTGGGTGTCTGTGCAGAGCGCACTCATGCTCATAGGTTTTCCATTGCAGAGCAGACGGATGAAAAACCAAGCGGCTAAACACAGGGCTCAATGGACCGTGCTCGGGGGCACCGGCCTCGGCCAGACACCCAGCTCGGCAGCCCGGACGCACCTACTTCCAGCCTCGCCCGGCGCCCTTTGTGTGCGTCTGGGGAAGCCCTGCGAGGAGCAGGACGCATTCCGACTGCAAGCATTTCCCGTCAGTGGGCAGCAAGTCCTTCTTTGGGCACCTAGGCCAGGTTACTTACATGATCTGACCACATGACGCAGCACTTTTTCCCATGAGGGAGAACTGGCCCCTGGGGAGCAGGGGAGTCACCGGCCTTCTGGGACCCGCCTGTGCAGGAGAGAAGACTACGGAGGCTAGCACTGCTCTGAAGGTGTTCATTCTATTGCCTGGCTCCATCCTGAGGCTGCCTGGTGGCTTCTCGGCAGGGGGAGGACTTCAGAATGGACTGGAATGCTCTTTAGCTGAAGAGGGTGCAGAACTGGGGTGGGGGGGGGCAGGAGAAAAGGCAGTCCTCTGTGAGCCCTGGCGAGTCTGCATGCCCAGTGGTCAGTGGCACTGTCCAGCAGAGCGCTGCTCAGGAGCCAGGAGATCGACATGTGTTCCCTCACTGAGCCCACGGAGACAGGGAAGACCAGAGAAGAAACCTTGCTCTGACGCTCCCCCGGGGAGGGGTGCTGCTCTGAGACCCTGAAGTTGCTACAAGACAGAGAAATGGAAACGGGCATCGCTCAATCATGATCAGGCCACAGGGCATCCCTTTGCTCCACGGCCAGTCTCCCCCTTACACTTATCACTTACACTTATCACAAAAAAGGGGGGACCAGAAGGTGTCCCTGTGTCCATGCAAGACGAAGATCTAGTTCGCTCTACCTCCAGCCTGCCGCGTGACCCCAGCGACGGCTCAGCGCCGCCGAGCCCTGGGGTATGAGGAGTGCCAGGAAGGTGTGTTTTCTCCTAATTCAACACAAACACCCCATGAAAATGGCAGTTACCAAACCACGGCTGGCCCGGCAGACCCCTCCCTCACATTTGTGCCGCTCACGCTCGGGATTTCCCCCGCAGGCCAAGATTCCGAAGCACACCTCAAAATAGGGCGTATCACGGAGGAGGCCCTCTCCTCGGACACCAGCATGAGTCTGTCCTGCCAGGGTGCCAAGGAGCCTGTCTGGTCAGTGTAACATTTTGAGCAGCAATTCACCTGATCTGGGTCACAAAGAAAAATCACCCTTTTCTCCAGGCCGGAGGGTTAACCTGCACCTCAAAAACACTTTGTTTTGCGCTGCTGATGAGGACCTGGGCCCTGGTCTGTCTCCGTGTTGATACGCTAGCTGTGCTGCTGAAAATGAATGGGTAAGTTTGCCAAAAGCCGAATAACCACTCATATTTGCAATTTTCCTCCCACCCTTTAACTGGATAAGAAAAATTATGGCTTTCAAAATTAAAGTTTTCAAAAATGTGTCACCTCATACACAGACATGGTTTAAAAACCAACAGAAGCCTGTCATCACCAAATCTGAAGGATTATTTTGACACAAAAATTGATCTACCACATGAAATTTAATTTGGCAAAACATATTGAACTTGGTATTTTTTTTGAAGACTCTGCTTTTCTTGGCGGAGGGGCAGGGGAAACCCATAAGGGTTTCGGAATAAGTGGATAATCACCTTTTAAGGTGATTTCAATTGACAGTGGTAGGAAAACAAAATGCTTTAAAGAAAAATACTGTATATTAAAAAAAAAAAAAAAAAAAGGTGGTCAGGGAGAAAAAGTTCCTGGAGAGAGGTTTTTGCAAAAACTCTGCCCACTGGTAAAATATGGAACGGCCTGTCCCTAAAAACCCTGCCGGGGGAGCACTTGGCAGGGGCGGTGGGCAGTGCTGACCAATGTAAGATGGCAACCCATTCACCTGCTTCCAGAGCCCATCTGGCCCTTGAAGGACTCCTAGTCCTTTCACTGAATTCATCTGGCTGACCCCGCTGAGGGCAGCGGCTACTGGGGAAGCCTCAGCCCCTCCTCGCACGCAGCTGCCCTGCCCTGCCCTGCACAAGACCCCGGCCGGGGCTGCGCTGGCGAAGTCTGGGTGGGAGGAGGGAAGGGCTTGCCTGGGGTGTCTAACAGGGGGCTCTTCAGATGGGGCCAGCTTTGTTTAGAGGGCCCTGAGCCGCCCGTGTTGTCAAATAAAGCCAGGAGTCAGCTGGCTTTTTCTATGGCGTATTAGTTGATTTTTAAAACAGCCCCTTGAAAATGATCTTAGCTCATTAAAATAACATTTTTTAGGTCATGGGGCCATACACTGTCATTACTAACCCCTGAGTTAAACCCTCTGCCCTCTTCTAAGCCTCTTCTCTTGCTTCAAAATATTTTAATGTCTTCTGGCTGCTGGAAACCAGGCGAGTCCCTCTACTCGGGCCCAGAGCCCAGGGCAATGTGCCTCCCAGAGGGCCCGGGTTCCTGACTCGGCTGCCCATGGAGTTCAGCTGGGGAGACCAGCTCAGCCCATGGAGACCTGCCTCTCCTTGGGGAGAGCCAGAAAGAAGCAGGAAGCAGTGTTTTCAGCGGAGGAAGGGGCCACTGTAAACATCTGTGACGCTTATCAACAGTCTCGTTTCCCTTGGAGAGGCTGCCACGGAGCTGCTCCTGCAGAGACTGATAAGAGCTCACTGCTGAAACCTCCTTTTCCTCCCCGAATATGCATGGACGGGAGCTAAAGAACCTGAGTTCGGAACCACTGCCAGACCCACCAGGTCCTCCAGCGCTTTCAGATCCTAAACACAACCTCTGTGGGGGCAGCAGCAGATGAGACCCAGAGGTGCACCGGGCAACACAAACTTCTCATCAGCAAAACTAGGACCCCCATACACAGCGCCCCCACCCCACCCCATGCCGGCCAGACACAGGCCGCGCGGCGGCCACGACACAGGCCAGAGACCTGGCGGCACAGGGGTCCAGGCAGCGCCCGACGCCCGCGTGGAAGGTTTCCCAGCGGTTCTCGGCGCAGCTGGCTTCGAAGTCCTTACACCTGTTGGGGGGCCCAACCCAAACAAAACAATTCTTCTTTTGGAAAACCCTTTCCCGACACAGCTTGATTCCCTGGAATGAGCCTTGGTCATGACTGTATTAAAAAAAAAAAAAAGCAGAGCAAGAACAGAGGTAGGACTTCTATTGCCATTCAAGCGTTTCCGCGACGTGTGTGCGTGTCCGCTGCGCTCTTCCCCAGACTGGATCCTCCCTGACCACACGACTTGGGGACTGAGTTGTGTCTCCTGGCCGACAGCTTCTGGGTCGCGCAGGCCACACAGTGAAGCCCCCTCTCTCCTCGCGCTGCCCGTCCTCAGTCTTGCTTCCCCTCCTCACTCCGGCAGGCGGGGGGCAGTCCGGAGGCCGCCAGCTGTCTGAGACACCTGAAGGAATAGGGGCGACCAAAACCCACCGTGCAGTGCTGGGCGGGTCGGGTGAACGTGGAGGCTAAAGGCAGCAGAAGGCGGGTCAGCTCTTGCTCATCCACAAGGGGCTTTTCAAGTTTTCTGGGGCAGTTTTCCCTGACGGTTGAGAGGGGGCGGCTGGGACTTTCGGGGTGGCCTGGTGCTCCTGCAAGAAGGAAGACTCGCCCGTCCTGGCGTCCTGGGAGTCGGCGATGGTGGACACGTCGGCTTCGCTGGCCAGGTCTTCTGTGGAGAAGTCGAGGCTTCCGAGCTTGGCGAGAGAGTGCGAGCGCTTCAGCGGGGATGAGATGGTGAGGCCCGCCAGCCGCAGACGGGTCTCGATCTCCTGCGTGCGCTGCTTCACCAGCCCCGGCTTCCCGCGGACGCTGTGGATGCTGTCGCTGCTGGAGCTCCGGGTCAGGTTGGAGCTCATGGAGGACGAGGTGGGGGTGTAGCAGATGGTCTTCAGAAAGTCTTTTGAGAAATGAGTGGTGTGGTCCAGGCGGCAGAGGAAAGCAGGGGGGCTCCTGAGCGAGGCTCCTTCCGATGGAGGGGGGGCGGCCTCCACCTTCTCATCGCCCCTGGCTTGGCCAGGCAGAGCCGGGTCCTGGCTCTCCTCAGGGATGCTGGCCTCCAGCCTGCCGGCGGGGCCGTCCCTGCATGGAGATGCGGGGTCTGTGGGCGCGCCCTTCAGCCTCTCGAGCTCTTTGGTGTGCTTGCGGACCAAGCCCGCCTTCTGCAGCTGAATGATGGATTCCTGGTGCTGCATCAAGTAGCTGCTGGCTGTGGGCTTCTCAGACTCTTTGCTGAACAGAAGCCGGAGGTCCTTGGCTGGCTTCAGGTCTTTCTTGGGTGGTGATTCTTCCTTCACTACCTCCATGCTGGGAGGGTTCTTATCACAGTGAGAATTCTTCAAAAGGAGTGACTTTGGCAGGGTGACTTTTGGGGTCTCTCTGGAAGATTCCAAAAGGCTGGCTGGTAGCTCAGGGGCAGCCCCGGCCCCAGAGCCACCGGTGTCTGACCTCCGGGAGCCTGCTGGTGGTAGGAACGGGGCAGTTTCGGTTGGGCCCGAGGCCAGTTTTTCCAAAGCTCGGGACCTGCTGGACATGTGGGCCACAGGGGAAGATGTGAGGTGGGGCAGGAAGGTCGGCTGGGTGCAGATGGCAGGAGCACTGGGGTTCTGGCATCGCTCCCCCGAGGCCTCAGGAGCCCCGCCAGCTGCAGGGTACATGCAGTCAGCACAGGATTTGTAGGAAGGTTTCACTTTGTTAAGGATCCCAAAGATAGCGTCATGCTGAAAGGGGACAAGAACAGGGTCAGAGTGTCATCACGAGCCAAAGACGGGAGGGGCGGCGGCTGGGCAGGCCAAGGGGTGTGGGCTCCTCTCTGTGCCCACCTGACCGTGGGTAACATCAGCTAGAGGAGATGCTCAGCCAAACTTTCCACCCGTGACGTGCCCCAGAGCCACGGCAAGCCTCCCTCGGCCACATGGCTGCTGCTGGCCACGGCTGGCCAGGAGCAGGACCTCCCTTTCACCCTCCTGCGCTCTGGGGTCCTTTCTGAGTCTTGGGCTCATCAAGAAAGGAGGAGACTCACCCTTGTGGCCCTGTGAGAATGAAATGAACCCGCATGTCTGGCACGCAGGTGCTTCTCCCTTCTTTCCCTTTGGGAAGAAGCTGCATTTGGGGAGGCAGCAGCCTGCACAAGACCCCATCCCGTCTGGCACGAACAGCTTGGCTCCAGAGAAGCATCGTTGAGCTGTGGTCTCCCAAGGGATGGCAGAGGTGGAAATGGCTTTGGAAAGACTTGAGTACAGCCCCCACCAGGGGTGCCACGGCCCTGATGAGGGAATCCAGGCGGAGGGGGGCTTATCTATCAATGGGAACTGCCTGCCTCTGTCACTGGGTGGGGGAGGGGGCCAGAGAGGGTGGAGGCTTGAAATGAATTGGAGCCTCTATACCCCCACCTCTGAGGACACGTCCCTTCTATGCCAGCCAGGTGCCGGGGGTGCCCTCTGGGCTGACACTGGGTGGAGAACAGCACGAGTGCAGGCAAGGGGGTCGGCCACCCCCAGAGCTGTTCTGCCGTGAGTCCTAACACGGAGCCTCTGTGCACAAGGCTGATGTGGTAGGTTGCTCCAGCCAAGTGAAACCTGGGGGATCCCCTGACCTTGACTGTCAGAGATTAACAGCATCTTGTGCGGCTGACTTAGTTTCCCCCAAAGTAAGGCGTCGTGGGCCGTCCAGAGCTGGAAGAGCCCAGAGGAGACTCAGCAGTATTCCGGGAGCCGCGGGCCAGCGTGTCAGGAGCACGCGCTGCGGGAGGCAGGAGGCCCGGGCCTGAGGAATCTTATCATAGTCAGGATTCCTGGGCTGGCTTCCAGCTGGACCAGTGAAACAGGTCACCCTCGTGGTAAGGTCTGAACTCTTGACACAGAAACTTTCTGAACTCTGACCACACCGTCTGCATTTCATTTCTTGTAAAACCTTTAGAACCTAAAGTCCTGAAATATGCTGAAGTTACCGCAGCAGGAGGCTTGAGAGCACCTTCCAGAGCCTGCGGGCCAGCCTGGTGGGAGGGGATCCTGCTCGAGTTCAGGGAGCCTCTCCGGGCTGGGATGTGCACCTGCCCCCAGGAGGCCACCCCACTGGTGGGAACAGGTCAGGAAATCGTGCACAGAGCTCAAAGCCCACACAAGGGAAGGCCTCCTGGAGGAATCACACCTCTTCTGAGGTCTCAGGGACAAGCAGGCGAGGAGGCATAGGAGGAGAGAAGAGCCCACACACAGGGGTACATGGTGTGCAGGACAAGGCAGGAGGGGTGGTGGGCTCTGCTCTGCATGAACCCCAAGCTGTGCATTTCTGTCCTTACCTGTGCTCACTCCACCTGCCTGCCTGCAACCCCAGCCAAGGGCCTTGTCAGCCCCTCCCCCAGTGCCCTCCCATGGCCTAGTACCTCTGGGACAACAGGCAGAGCCCCGCCAGCCATCATGCTGGGGGGCCTTGCAGGCCCTGATCACCTGTCCAAGCACACCTGGGCCCACCACCCCACCACCATGGGGCTAGCTTCCGTCCTTCTCCCCACTCTTCAAGCTGTTCTCTCCAGCGTCACACTGAGCACCATCTGCCTGGTTTTGTTAGGTTTGGTGTCTACCCTCGGCCTCCATGCACTGAGACTCCCTGCACTGAGTTATCCACAGCTGGACCCCCTCACCAACCCGGCCCCACAGCTAATAAATACGAGCCAACGCCCGTCTAAGGTCCCGCTCCCTACATGCTGTCCCCGTGGCAGCTGGGGCCAGGAAGGAAGGCTGTGGGCTCCAGCTACCTGCTCATCCCCGCTTCTCTCGGGCTTCTCGTCCTACAGCTCGCGGCTTTACCATTTCAGACTAAGGAAGGCACCACTGTCCTCACTTAGGGGTTTTGCATCACTTATCTCCACAGGTATTTACTCCTCGAGGGAGGGGTGTGTGGGTGAAGTCATGAAATTAGTATTTGCTTTGGAACATGTTTCAGATCTAATTTGCAGTTTTGCCCGCATTATCACAAGACAAAGAAGCCCTCTGCGTGGCTCAGATTGTATCTGCTGAGGCTTCTCACTTGAGAATGGCAGCTGCAGGGAGATGGGGGCAGGGGTAGTGGAGGGGATAGGGAGAGCCTTGGCCGAGGCCACGGTGGGCCAGGGCAGAGCAGGTGGCACAGCCTCCACCCTGGGCCATCCCCTGGCAGGAAGGAGGCGGCCAATGAAATAATGCTTTTATGAATATGTGCCAGACTGCGGCTAAGGCCTTGCTGCAGATCATCGACCAGATACGACAGCTGTAAGGGACAAATGGGGTGAAGCATTAGAATCTGAATTCAAATCCAGACACTGGATGATGCTGAGGAATTACTGTCAGCTTTTCAAAGCTGTCAATGGCCCTGTGTTATGTGAGCTCTGAGAGCGCGCGCGTGGACGGCAGGGTACATGTGGGATTTGGTTCGAGATAATCCAGGGTGTGGGACAGTGGGCGAGGGGTGAGATGAATTAAGAACAGCCTCATAGTGATAAATGCTGAAGCCAGGGGGATACGCTGGAGGCTTGATGTCTCACAGGAGACCGAAGAGCTGGAGTTCCCGCCTGAATAGGAACAAGGTACGTGGGGAGACGGCAGCTCTTCCCTGGGGGACCCCGACCCACTGTGTCCACCTTCCCTGGTGCCTGCAGAGTAGGTCCCGGAAAGAACCTGGCCGCGGGGGTGGGAAGGGCTGAGCAGAGGCGGCCAGGGGCGGGGTGGGGGTGCTCCTCCAGTGGGGCCACAGGGCGTGGACTGCTGCCCCACAAGGCTCCCGCGCCTACCTCCAAGTCTTCGGGACAGCTCCTCTTGCTGTTGTTGTTATTGAGGTTCTCCCGGTTGATCGGGCTCTGCTCGAGCTGGCTTGGAGGCCGCCCCCAGCACTCTGCTCCGGGGGCCTCCTCCCTTCCGCTCTCCTCCACCGGCGCCTGCGGCAAGGAGCGGCTCTGGGCCTTGGGGCTGCCGAACTCAAGTTTCTTCTTCACCTCCTTCTCGCAGGGCGCAGGGCCCTCCTGGAGATGTCTGGCTGGCCTGTGCACTTCTGCTGGCTGGGCGACCTCCTCCAACAGGGCATCCCTCTCCAGGTCCTCCAGCTGGACTGGGTTGCCAGTTCCATCGCTGGGGGAATGCAGGAAGGGGTCCGAAAGACGCCGGAAACAGCAGGGGAGGCTGGGTCCACCCGTGGCCCTGCCGCCTGGGAGCGAGGGCTGGGTGGGGTCACTCAAGCAGGGCAAACGAGGTTCTGGGGTGTCGTCCAGCGTCTCTGGCAAGGAGTCCCCAGGTCCCACGGGGTCACCCAAGGGCTGCTGGAGGCAGTGCTCGGTCTGCTGGCGCCACAGCTTGTTGTGCCGTTGTTTGCTGTGGGGAAGAAGGGCAGAGGGGGGTCAGCAGAGGCCGGCCTGTGGGTCCTGGGACAGCGAGCCAGCCAGGTGTGGCCCAAGGCTTGGTGGACATCAGGATCTCACTGAGGCAAAGCCAGGTCTGTTGATTTGTCCCCAAGAAACTCCAGGATGAGAGGAGCAGCCTAGGAGCCTCAATCCCCACGGCTCGCCAGCAAGGCCTCCGGGGACCCCGTCCTGGGCGGCGCCGGGGCAGACCCGCGCAAGGACGCCAGCCTGGAACCCTGGCCGTGGGCCCGGAGGCTGGCGCGTCTGTGAACGCGGTCAGGCCACTGACTGTTCCCTCTCTCAGCTTCTCCGTTGTCAGCTCAGAATGACCATCCTCTCCTAATCACGCCTAGGGAGCAAAGGGGATCAAAGCGGCGCGTCGGTGAAGATCCACGCGCCGCGACGCTGCCACGTGAATGTGTGTCGCGCCGAATTCAGTTGGGAAGACCCCGAGAATTGGAAATGGTTCAGGTCAGAGATTCCAGGTTAGTTTTAAAGTGTCTGTCGTGCCACGGCTACTTTCATGACGCAGTTTGAAACCACGCCGAGAGAGAGAAACGCGGAAGGGCTATCAGGGACAAGGCCAGTCAGCCAGCAGCCCGCGAACCGCCGGGCAGCACCAACAGGGTGGGCTTGCGAGGGCGATGGAGGGAGGCGGCGGCTCGCGCTCTACGAGGCAGAACCACACGCCTTCAGCGCTGGCTCCAAGGGCACGACCCAGGTAGGCCACGAGGGCACTTGCGTGGGGCTCATTTCAAGGTGAACGCCGTGCTGCTGTGAGCCCAGTCTGGAAGCCCCTGATGGCGGCAGTGAGTGCAGGGCTGAGGAGAGGAGAGCAGGATGGCAATCTTCCTGTCCTCAGCCCTGCAGCTGCCCTCTGGTTGACAGTGAAGGGGTCCAGGGTGTCCAGAGCTGCTCTCCAGATGCCATTCAGCCCTCCAGGGGCGCTCGTGCCCTCCCAAACTTAAGTTAGGGAGCGGGTGGATTTAGCTTGTGGCTTTTTCACACCAGCCAGAAATGGTCCAGCCGGGCCTCATCCAAACTGAACAGAAAGGGGACAAGGAGCAGGTGGTCCCGACACCAGTGGGGACGCCCTCCCTTCCGTGGCCTGCCGGCTGTGTGGCGTGGGTAAAGTCATCGCCAATGGGGGTGACGGGTACTTTGCACACCTTTTCCAGGTGGGGTTTGAGAATTACAAGGCAGCTATGTTATTATTTGCTGTAAGCAAGGACTAGCAAAGCCCCTGTAAAAGTATGTAAATCTCACCACAACCCACTAGGTGGGTGTTCTCAACTCAGACGAGGAAGCTGAGACGGGCCCCAGGTTGCCCAGCTCCTGGCTCTGCCTCTGCAGTCCTTGGAACTTCCCTGCAACGAAGTCTGGCACCAGCTCAGCACAAAGCAGATGCCTGGGAATGGGGCATCCACGTGCCCAAGCCGAAGCTGTGCCCCGGATTAGAAGTTAGGCACCATTCCCTCCGGCAGCAAAATAGCTTTCTGTGTGTGCCAACAAAATCAAAACAGATCCCTTCTGGAAACCACTAATCAAACCTCAAACAATAGTTGTTTTTTCAAAACGGCTCCCCCAAGCAAGGCACGGTTATGGCCGTGGGAGCCCCCTGCCAGGCCAAGGCGGGCAGGTCTGAGATGCAGACTGCGCCGGCCAGCTTGGGGGGCAGGGTTCTCCAGCTCAGTCCTGCCAACCTGCCCTCCAGACGGTCACCCACCTGGCGTCCAAGATGCCTTCATACTCAGACAGCTGCCTCATAAAGCCCGCGTTGGGCCGCGTGATGCTGCGCCTTTGCTTCACGTAGTTATACGCTTTCTCCAGCGGCCAGCCAAATTCCTTCATCGCATAGGCTATGACCGTGGAGGCGGATCGGCTGACGCCCATTTTGCAATGTACCAGGCACTTGGAACGGTTCCTCCTACCAGGGCAGGAGAGAGTGAAAAAGCTTCAACAACTTCATTTTCTCAGGTTTTACCCAAGGGATTTTTTTTTAAACCCGAGTTATCTCATAGCCCAGATCCTCCCATGTCCTGGTGTTTATGCAGCAGATGTCCACACACCCTCTAAAGGAAATACTTTGGCTGCAAAATCAATTAGCACACAATGGGAAATCGAGATAAATCTGTCTCCTTGTCCAGCCAAGTTTTGCAGGGAGAGCCCCCAAATTGGGCTGCCTTTGGGGACAAAGTGGTAGTCCTTCCACACCCTGGGATAGGCCAGGAGTCTAAGAACTCTTTTGCCTGAGGCAACTGAGTCAAGGAAGGGATAGCTGTTGAAACCACTAGCCGTTCCAGCATAGGGTGACAGCGGAGGGTGCCTGTAAAAATAAAATGGGCTCAGCAAACCTAACGCTGCAAGGCCCGGGGAGAACAAGATACTTGGAGACAGCAGGGTCCAGGAGTCCAACTTGGCCACAAGAAAGAGAAGCCTGGGAAGACAGGCTGAGCCGTCACAGGAACAGCAGCCGGCAGAGGCAGCACCTGCGAGACTTTATTTGCACAGGAGGTAGACGCCTGCCTGTTTACACCAGATGCAGCCTGCCCACCAGGTGGGAGCAGACTCACTTCTTATACCCCATGCTTAAAACGCACCCCCAGTCACAGAGCTCCCTCTCCACAACGCCTGATCTGAGTATATTCCCTGGGAATGCAAACAAAGATTTGTAAGGACATGTTATGTGGCTTTGACCTGGAGGGGTGCAAAGCCAACAATGGTGTTTCTCTTGATTGCATTGCCAAAGGTTATCTCTGTCTTGATTTCAATAAGGCAGAGTTGTTCTACAGGAGAGTAGGGTGAGGACCAAATGGGGGGGAGTCTGGGACAGGCTCAGGGGCAGGGGACCTCTGATGGTCTGTCCCTTTCCATTCAAACAGGAACACTGCACAAGTCAGGCAAGAAGGCAAGTCATGGGCAGGCCCCTCTGGGGAGCAAAGGTGCTCTGAATGCCAGGCCCTTCCTCTTCCTCCTTCAGCTCAGCAACTCCCAAGAGTGTCCACTTGGGGTCAGATTCTCACCTGCAACCAGTGTTGATGGCAAAACGGGGTGTCAAATGTCACAATAAGCTCATTTGTGGCCCCCACGCGGAGAAGATCAACAACCTGACCCCTCTGGTGTTTGCGGTGCTGGGGTCTAAAATAAGGGCCATCAGACATCAAAGCCTCCTCAAGCCAGGAGCCTTGTCTGGGACTGCCATTAATTTCTGCCCTCCCGGCATCTGCCAGTTTTTCCCTGTGTCTTTGGTTTCTCCTCCCACTTACTTGGCTTTGTTTATAAAATGGTACGCTTCGTTCCAGTGGGCAAGGAGGTCTGTTGTTTCTTCATCGTAGACTCGGATGTTATGATATGCAAATAGGCCAGGAAAAAAATTGTCTATTTCTCTAGTGACATTTAAAATGTAGTCAACACTGTGATGGGAAAAAAAGAAAGAACAAATCTGGAGAATGAGAACAAGGAACTACAAGAAACGAGTGACAAAAAAAGTTGGGTAGAGAAAAATTAAGTCCACATTAACAGACTACATGGTTATAGTGGGACTTTCATTTTTCCTAATAATATATTTTGTGTATATTCTAAATGTCCTCTATATGGTGAGAATAGCAAATTTATAATTAAAAAAAACCACTTGAGACGTTTTCTTTCTAAAAGAAAACTCGGTTCAAATGTTGTTAAGCAGTGTCAATTTTGGAAAGTAAATGTAAATATCAAATGCACCTTCAAATTTGCTTAAAGTTTCAAAATTCATAACTATTATGAGTATACAGAGGCTTGAGAAATCAAAGTCTCCACTTTTAAATAGTTAAAGAGCAAAATATAGCCATTCATTATTTATGCCCTTGGGAAGTGACTTAAATCCTTGTTGAAACAAGGAAGACTGTAAACAAATATTTGAGAGGGTCTGCTAACCCAGGTTCTGTAGTTCTCTAAACTTAATATTTATATTCCTGGAAGACCATTTAAGGAGTTATAAAATACCTCAAATAGAGTTCATAGAATACTTAAAAATGCTTTTGAAATAAGTACTTTTAAAAATTATTTCCAGCACAAGAGAAAGCATCAGACAGTAGCACCCTACATTTTAAGAATACTTTCTGTTGGAAGAACACATCTTAACCAGTAGTTCTAAAGATATATTTTAAGATTTGTTTAGTCTTGACTTTCAAATGCAGTAATTCAAGAATGCCAACATGTCAGATTCACAGAATGGTGATTTTGTGGTTGTATTGGTTTAAAAAAAATGTCCAGACATCTGTTCTTGAAGGTCTAGATTTAAACATTTTTTTTTTTTTTAATTCCTGTTGCTGAGTATTTCTCAGACTAAGGAAGCCATATGTTTCTGGCCAACACTGAGGATTTGGCTGCAAGACTCCCACCAGGCTCACAAGTATCATCTCAGGTAGAACCGGGCTAGTCCGGGGATCAGAGCTGCTGCCTGCCCAGAAGGTAGGACACGTGTCCCCAGGACTCTGTCAGCTCTACAGGGCAGGGGGCAGTGGGAGGGGCTTGTGGCCCTAGCAGCACCGGGCTGTCCTATACCATTTGAGTGTGATTTTAAATCATTCTCCCTAACACAAGCCATCACACAAAACCCCAGAAAATCTAAAACTCCATGAATTATTCAGGATGTGGCATTTTGAAGCACATCTGTTTAGTTATGCAAATCAGCCGGGCAGCAGCCCCAGGGTGCTGGCGGTCACAGGCAGGCTGCAGGAGGGCTTGCTTGCTCGGAACTGGGGGTTTCTATGCTGCCGGAAAGGAAGAGGGAAGACAAGGGGCGCAGACTCACCCTGAGCCCTGCAGTTCCTCCAGATTGGATGCATTCCATTCAGAGCCCTGGGGGACAGATCACACAAACCCCATAAGTGTCACATGTTAGCCTCAGCTGCTCACTGAATGCAGTGTGCCCTAGGCCTGATGTTGATGGTTAGTCTGAGGTGCTTGGCCACAGAGAAGTGGATATCAAAGCCAGCTCCCAAGGCATTCACACTATGTCGGCATTGGTGTGGAGGCCCTCACCAGCCCCCTGGCCTCCGGGGAGGAGTAAGTTCCAGAAAACCTGCTCTCTGTCTCAGCTCTTCCTTTCCTAAGACCCCAGTAGGGTCCTGTAAGCAGGGCCAGTGACCTCTGACCTCCCACACAGGAGAGGACACTTTCACTCGAATTAAAGCAGATACCAAGCGACTTCTGTGGCTTCCCTTTCAGCGATATTAGAAAAGTTGCCACCCTCTGACCTAGCAATTCTACTTTCAAAAAGCCACCCTGAGGAAGTACCCAGAATTTGCAAAGGGATTTGTGTACAAGGATATTTGTGGCTATTTATGGGAACAAAACTGGAAACAGCTCAAAGATCCAACAAGAAATTGGTAAAATAAATGATGGTGGATCCATAAGATAAATTGTACTTTTGGAGGTTCTTGAATGACACGGGGAAACATCACATAATGAAAAAGACTTTTCTTAAAACAGCAGAACACAATCTATATACCCAACATACAGATAACTATACATGTGTAACTACATATAACTATATATAAACCATATATATAGTATATGTAACTAAATTTATATAAGCTATATATATATATGGTTTCTTTCCTTTTTAAGAAGCTATAGACTCATTAAAAAAAGCAGATGGGAAAATACCATCTGAACACACCAACATATTAACATTTGACAACTTCTAGATTTGTGAAGCTGGGAATGCTTTTATTTTCTTCTTGAGACTCACTTTTATATTCTTTTAACTTCTCATAGCATGTTTTTAAATGTTATTAAAAAAATGACAAAAAATTTTCTGGGCATGCGAACAACACAGGAAGGGAAAAAACGGAAGAAACAATATTGCTTTGCACTTAGGACATGCAAACGAAGACTCACCAAGAGCACTGACCCCTGCCTAAGTGTCCCCATACACTCCCTTTCCTGAGAGGGGACCCCTGGATGCAGTGACTACAGGGGCCCTGACGCAGCTGGCAGTGCGGGTGCGAGCTGGATTTTCATACTTGAGGGAGAGGCTCAAACATAAAAATTCCTTTAGTATCTCTCATGGAAAAAGTGACATAAAGCACCAAACCATACTGAAAACATAAGGACAGCGCCACTAAGGCTGTGACCACCACCTAGTGGAGAGACAGACAGGAAAGTTGTTCCCACACAGCTTCCTCTAGATAGACTTCACTCATCTCTGCATACGCTTCCCCTAGATGGGTTTCACCCACCTCTGCATATGCGTGCATGCATGTTAGATAATATATGCACACATGTGGATTGATAAGTGGAAATGCATTAAATATATATTTATGTCCTCTCTTTAGCATGTTAAAAACCTATCATGACGTCTTGGAGAATTACCAATGACTTCCAACAAAAATTGGAAGAAACAAGATCGTCATGCCTTCAGCAGCAGACGCATTTGCTCAACTTTCCCAGCAAGTGATTTCTGCTCTGATGAGGACCCCCATTATTAGTGCCTCGGAAACTGCACCCAGTGCTTAAAGACATACTGTACTTAATCCTCGCCATCACTCCAGGAGGGATCAGGTGACTCATCCAAAGAAGAGAAGACAAAGACTCGCTCTAGTCACGCTGCTGGCTGGGCTGGGGAGCGGGGACTTGGCCTGGTGGGTCTGATTTCCATCACACCATGCTACCTCTCTAATTTTAGTAACATGCCTGCCTTGATAGTCTTTGACTTTGAAACCTTGCCAGTTGCCTTCTATGGTGATTTACAGCATTCAGAAAATCTGAGCGAGAGATGGAGAGACCTGCGTGGCCTGCTCGCAGCTGCAGCATCAGGACGATTCCTGCCAGGCCCTGGGGGCCCTGACATAAGCAGCAGCTGCCGGAACAAGCTCGGAGGCTGCATTTCAGGTGAGGGATCTGTTTCAGGATGCCCAGGCATAGTGGATTTTAGCCCACGTGGAGGTAACTGGATGGGACTTCAGGTGTTCGGGACTGAAGGTGACAAAGGCCGGGGGAGAGTCTGAAAATGCTGCCAGTGATAATGCCGAAGAGCTTTCAAACAACTCCCCTCGGTTCAGCTGGGAGCCACATCACAGAGAGAAGGGGGTCAAGAGGGGAGTCCCCGTGAAGAGTCAGGCTGTAAAATTCAAGTGTTCCCTCTCTGACTTACAAGCTTTAAACAACCGAGTCTGACTTATGTTCCCCAAACCAGACCCTGCCACATGCTGAGCCTCTTACGAGATAGAGGTGATCGAAGATAAGGGAGGGCTTGTCCATCTGTCCCAAGATAAGCAGCATCTCGTTGTCTATGAATTCCTTGAATTCTTTCAAGTTACAGTTCATCTGTTTTTCTAATTCATTACGGATCTGTGGAATGGAAAATATTAGGAAATATGATCTGTTAAAGAGAACAGCTGTCAACTGCAAAGTAGTCACATCACAACATAAATTCCCCATGTTTTCAAAAAAGGTCCCTTCCCCCAGCCCCCGAATAAGCACATGTCCATTAAGACACAGAACAGAAGTGCAGGTGGCTGGACCCAGTCTCAAAGGCAATTCGACTGGGGGAAGCTTATTATTATTATTTCAAATCCAAAGCTGACTTCCACGGGACCTTTCCTACTGAGTCTAAAGCACTCACCCTTTTACAATTATGTATCAAACATACCACAGTGAAAAGCTAAAATTGCTTTGGAAGTAAAAAGCTAAAATCACACCACAGTATTTTCTAAGTGCATAAATAAATAAAACAATTGCATATGACTTTTCAACTGACAATTTCAACCTCCTAGATCTACCTAGTTTAGGCTGTTACAATTCTTTGCTTGAAAAGGAACCAAATCAAGAAAAAAAAAAAAGTGATTCAGAGAAATATGAAAAGGCAGGTGAAAGACAGTCCAGGGTTAATAACATGCTTGTAAGTTATGATCCGAGAGAAGTAAGAAATTTTCGCATTTCGATTAAAACACATGGCAAGGTGGGGCTAGCAGGCAATCTATGGGTCACCTGCAATTCTCAGCAAAGGTCTTACAGGCTCAGAGAGGTCAGGAAAGTTGTCCCAGGCCACACAACTGGTAGGCAAATGGGATCCAAAGGAGATTCTGACTCTAAGGCCCACGCTTTTTTTGGCCAAGTCCCACTGCTATTTAAAAAGGAGGCAAGCTCCCCGGTGGCGCAGCGGTTGAACGCTGGGTTGCGAAGCTGCCCGCGGCCTCTGCGGCGCCGGTTCGATCCCCGGCTGCTCCCCGGCCACCGGAGGAGGGTCCCACATGGCGCGCGGACCTCTCCTGCCGCCCGCTGCTCCCCTCAGCAGTGTACTTCGGTCCTTCTGCCTGCTCTGTTCTCCGCTCTGGCTCTGGTGAATTCTCTCGCCCTCCCGCGCTTCTGACTGTACCCAGTGCATGTATAAACAAAAACAAAAAAAACAAATAAAGAAAGAAAGAAAGAAAACATGCCTCTATATAAAAAAAAAAAAATAAAAAGGAGGCAAGGAAAAGGCTGGGAGCAGGTGAGCCCAGTGATGAAGAACAGCAGGTGCTGGGCCTGTGCCCGTTAAGCTTTGGGCAGCAGGACAAGTGACTGCCTTGTGGCCTGTGGCCTGCTGAGAAGGCTAGAGTTATCTTACTTCTTTGGAGGTCACGTTTTCTAGGTCCTGGCTCATCATGATGCTCCGGAGTTTAGCTTTGATGAGGCGCTCGGTCCTCTCCCCTTCGGTTGGCCTGGAGAAAATCGCATTTAGGGAAACACAGGGCTCTCAGAAGCCTGAGATCAGAGCTGACCGAAACACCAGATGCTTCTGGGTTAAACGGAACCCCACTTGAGCACAGAGCTCACTTGGACGTGTTCTCAGCGGGAAGGGGAGTCCTGCTCTGTGTCTAGAACCCCCAGGAGTCAGCAAAGTGGAGAGTGGATCATAAGGACAAACACTGGTTGGCAAGCATGTCCCTCACTGTGGACCTGCAGAGTACCAGATCCCAGGGTGGGATGCCCGAAGGGCCAGCAGGCCTGGCAATCTCTGTCAAGGATGTTCCTGCAGCCGCAAGGCCCAGCTCCCAGGACCTCCCAACACCAAAGCCCTCTCTATGTATTCTCCCTCCCTCCTATCTATGTAAACTCCCTTCCACCCACCTCAGCTTCTGAACATCAGCCCTAGTTCTCACTGGAGGCCACATGGACTAGGATGACCCTTCTTCCACAGTTCCCCTTCACATCCTCAAAGGCGACCAGCATTTCTCCCCAGCTGGCTTGTAATTTCTGAGGCCCTGCAGCATGTGGCTTCTGGTCCTCTTCTGGCTCAGGCTGCTCCCCTCTGCCTGTGGCCCTCTTCGTGTGCTGTGTCCCTAAATACCACACTCTGAAGGTGAGTCCCAACCACAAGAGAAGTGGGGAGCTGTCCCCTTTATCTGGAAGCATACTTTAATTCAGCGCGGCCTCAGGCCCGTGAGTTCTGCTGGGGCCACAGGACAAGTGCGGGTAGGTGCCCTTGGTCTGTGTTGGTGCAGTTGTGTTTTGGGATCCAAAGGACCAGGGAACATGTCCATGACACTCCTAAGGGTACCGGGAGAGGTTCTGGAAGCTAAGTCTTTGGCAACCTCAAGGGGACAGGCCAGACCACAGAGCCCTGCTCAAGAGCCAAAGAAGTAATGGGTCACATCTTCCACTGAGAATCTGATAGAAGTTGGGCCCTTTCCTTGGAAATGCAAGACACCCACATTTGTCAGTATTTTTAAAAGGGAGCAGTGGTCACAGACCCTCCCCCTACCAAAAAGACCATACAAGGGCAGCAGCTTAGGAGCCCCTGCTTGAGATGCTGAAACAAACCCATGGGAGAGGCAGCCCTCAGCCAGAGGAGCACAGGGGGCCTGTGGCCCTGTGTGGGGCGAGGTGGGGGAGGCATGTGGGTGAGGAGGCACTGTACTTACTTGTCCACAAACAGGGCCGGGGAGTCGGGCCGCGTGGACTCCAGGTCCTGCATGGCGTTCCACTCGTTGAGGCAGCTCTGCTCCGAGCTGATGCAGCTCTCGTAGTAGGTGGCCCAGATGAGGGCCACACCCCCGGGGAAGTAGTTGTGCCTCCGAGCGACTTCACAGGCCTTGTGAAGGACCTGCAGGGCAGACCTGGGGTGAGGAGGGGGAGAGGGTCAGGCCTGGGGGGCACAAGGATGCTTGCTGGGCTGCCCTAAAAAAGGGTTTACCAAGGGGGCAGGGGGAGGGTGGTTCAGAGACCTTCCACAGAAGGTTATGTGGGGGGCATGAGGCAGCCTGGAACTGACAGCCACCAGGCAGCAGTTACTCTCTGAAAGGCGCTCTGAGCCCAAGAGTGGACAGAACAGCCTTCACCATTGCAGAGAGGGACACCAAACAGCTTCCTAACCATCAGGCTAGCTCAGTCCTTTGCCATTCCACTGAGAACCCTGTTAAGGTTTACTTCTGTGAACAGAGGAACCACGATTAAGCCCAGCAAAGAAAAGCACCAGAAACACTTTTTGGCATGCTGAATACTCAATTTCTGACCCCCTCATCAACTCTGAAAGAGCTTAGATGCTTAGATTTCCTAAGGAAATGAGTTCTAGAAACTCATTTTAATACAGGCTGCGGGGACGGCAGGGAGCGGGGGGTGGGGGGGGGTGATGCGGGGAGGGCAGGTATGGCAGAAGAAACAATATTGAAAACATATATGGTCATGGCCAACCTAGTCATTTTTTACTTCCTTTTACAAAAATACAGACTGAAATTTCTCAGTGAATGGGCTGAGTCAGAATCAAGAAAGGGTGGAGGAACGAAGCCTTGGACAGAGCTAGAGCTGTGGAGACGGGGAGCCACGTCACGGCTCCCAATTGTACATATTTGTCCTATCTCTACGCTGGCTGAGGGAATGAAGTTACACTGAGCGTTTACTAAATTTAGCTCTGGTTCTGAAGTTTTAGAAAAACATGTGGACCTATTTTTTTATTTGCCTGTAGAGAGGGAGATAGCAAATTACCCAGGGACACGAAGAAACAATCTGAAACATGGACAGAATGATAATTTCACGATTTTCCCCAAAATGATCCAGAATTGACTGCAGTGTGCAGTGACAGAGGAGGGGGAATGGAGGGCAGTGTCAACGTATGGTCCCTGGGAGAACGCTGCAGAAGTCTCGCTGTCCCAGAGAAATGAACATTTATTTTGAAACACTGGGTGGAACTCAGTCTTTTCAGGAATCACAGCTTCCTCCTGAGTCTTTTCCAGATTACTTTCAAGATGGCTGTGTCTGTTCTTTGTCTCCCAGGTGCTCAATGCCCTGCAGAACCCAGTGCTTTCAGGGAGCAGAGGGCCTGCTGTGCCCTGGCACAAGCAAGGGAACTGGTGCCAGAATGACATTTTTACATTGTAGATATGTAAAGACAAAGTACTTTCAACAAAAACAACCCACTTAAAAGCTGACCAAAGGACTTGAAAAGACAATTCTCCAAAGAAAATACAGAAATGGCCTATTAATAAGCACATGAAATGATGCTTGACATTAATTAATTGGGGAAATGCAAATCAAAACCATGATAATAGCGCTCACACCCATTACAATGGCTATTACTTTAAAAGAAAAAAAAGGACAAACACAAGCTTTGAGGAGGCTATGGATAAACCAGAACCCTCACGCACTGCAGGTGAGGATCTAAAATGGGGCGGCTGCTATGGAAAAGTTTAGTGGCTCCTCTGAAAGTTAAATGCAGAATTTCCATGTGATCTAGAAATCCTACTTTTAGAAGTAGGATTTCTCAAAATATTAAAATATTAATATATTAATATTAAAATATTAAAAATATTAAAAATAGATGTGACACGTGATCCAGCAATTCCACCCTTCGGTATCTACCCAAAGAACTACCCACTAGTTCAAAGGGGTATATACACCCCTATGTTGGCTGTAGCACAATTTACAATAAACAAGCTATGGAAATAACCTAAGTTTGCAATGACAGATTTGTGGAATAAGATGTGACATATGCACACAAATGGAATAATGCTCAGCTATGAAAAAAGATGAACTCTTGCCATTTGTGACAACATGGATGGAACTGGAAGGGATTATGTCAAAAATGTCAAAAAGAAAAAGACAAGGGCCTCCCCGGTGGCGCAGCGGTTGAGCGCTGGGTTGCGAAGCTGCCCGCAGCCTCTGAGGCGCTGGTTCGATCCCCGGCTGCTCCCCGGCCACCGGAGGAGGGTCCCACATGGCGCGCAGACCTCTCCTGCCGCCCGCTGCTCCCCTCAGCAGTGTACTTCGGTCCTTCTGCCTGCTCTGCTCCCCGCTCTGGCTCTGGTGAATTCTCTCACCCTCCCGGGCTTCTGACTATACCCAGTGCTTGTATAAATAAATAAATAAATAAATAAATAAATAAATCTTTAAAAAAAAAGAAAAGAAAAAGACAAATACTGAATGATTTCACTCATGTGGAATAAAGAGAAATAAAACAAAGGAATAGGCAAAACTAAATCAAAACAAGCCCTAGACTATGACTGCAGAATTGAGGCTACTAAAGGGGAAGTCTGGGTTAGGACAGAAAGGGGAGAAGGAGCCCCAAGGGTTATGGTGACCTGGTAGTAGGTGTGGTAACACCCACCTGAAGAGGTGTGAACCTACACCTCTGTGATGCAAAAATAATAAAAAACTTCCACTTTTAGTGATATACCTAAAAGGACAGAAAGCAGGGACTCAAACAGATACTTTATTCCCCAGGGTTCATAGCAGCCAAAAGGTGGAAACACCCCAATGTCCATGGACAGATGAAAAGATGAAAACAAACATGGTTTATCCACACAATGGAATATTATTCAGCTTTAGAAAGGAATGAAACTCTGGCACGTGGTACAACACAGGTGACTCCTGAACGCATGATGCCAAGTGAAAGGACCCAGACAGAAATGATTCTAATCACAAGCAGTATCTAGAATAGGCAACTTCATAGAGACAGGAAGCAGAACAGAGGTTACCAGAGGCTGTGGGGAGGGGAAAAGGGAAGTTATTGTTTCACAAGTACAGCATTTCTGCTTGGAATAATGAAAAAGTTCCGGAAGGACAGTGGTGATGGCTGTATTACATCATGAATATACTTAATGCCCCTGCATGGTACACTTAAAAATGGAAAAATAGGGGCCTCCCTGGTGGCACAAGGGGTTAAGATGCAACCTATGAAGCTATCCGTAGCCACTGCAGCACAAGTTTGATTCCTGGCCAGGGAGCGATCCACATGGTGCAGCAGACCTCTCCTGTCTCGCCCGCTGCTCCCCTCCGCAGTGTATTTTAGTCAGTCTGCCTGTTCTGTTCCCCACTCTGTCTCTTGTGCATCCTCTCACCCCCCACCCACACCTCTGGCCTGTACCCCAGTTCTTGTATGCATAAATAAAATAAATCTTTTAAAAAAATGGATAAAATAGTAAATTTTATGCTACATATATTTTGCCACATATACAAAATTGGCACATCTACATGAGTTTCCAAGTAGAAGAGGGTTTTTCTATATATTCTTGTTGGCTAGGAAAGTGTTTCTAAGGAAATAAGGTCCTTACTTACCACATGGCCTGGACGGACACAGGCTTAAAGACATGCATCCTTCCTGCTGTGCTGACGCTGAATCCGCTGGGAATGAAAAGCAAAGAGAAAGACACTGTGGTTAGAACTGCTGCTGACTGGTCACCAAGGACCCAGGAGCAGGCCCAGCGTGGTACCCAGGGCCTGAGTGTCTCACACTGTCTGGTGAGGGCCTACAGGCCTGCTGCCTTGGAGACAAGGTAAAGCAAAAGAGCCAAGATAAGCTCTCAAATCTGTAAGACCTGCTTTTAACTCAGCAGTGCCAGGTATTCCAGACACTAAAATCCGCTAACGGGTGGAGGCAACGAGGGCATCTGAACCACCATTTACCTTGGTTCAGGCAGCAGCCCTACCCCACCTGCTACCTCCCATCCCCCACCTGCTATCTCCAATCCCATCTATTTGCTTATTTATTTATTTTATAATTGTATGGAGACTGTATCAGTGGAAGACAAAATTTAAAATGGAAAGCTATAACCACAATTCTGCTTCTTCAATCCAAATTTTATATCCCCCCTCCCAGTTTTATGAGGCAACAGGACCTTCACAGATGGACACCGAGGGTGGGGTCAGTTTCCTGTCCTGCTTCTTCCACTCACCCTAGTATCTTTGTCCTCCCTGCCAGGGGAGAGGAACCTGATGGCCCCTCATCCCATCCACCTGTTAAGGGGCTTTCCTTACCCGTCTCCATCAAGGTGGATCTTTGTGTCGCTCCAAAGTCGAAGAACCATCCCGATGGTGCAGCTTTTACTGCTCGGTAGGAAAGAAGAGGGTCCAGAGTCAGGGCCTACCCTCAGGCATGCAATCCGTTCCCTGTCTCCCCCAGAGGGCCGAGCTGACAAGGGTGACCACCCCCTGCCTGGTTGCTGTGCATCTTAGGTTGTCTGGGTAGGGGCCTCTCTCCACTGAATTCCAGAAGACACAGGTCTGGGATGGCCCCACTACAAGGAGCTGCCACAGGATCCTTTAGTGGGGACAGTCACAGGCTGCTCTGACCCCTTCACTAGGTGTGGACGTGGCTCCGTGAACACCGGGTCTCAGCTGCAGCTCTCAGGAGATGGGGTAATCGGCTAACTGTGCAACCCACTGCAGCAGAGGTGAAGCCACAGATGGGTGCACATAGGGCACAAGGCCACCCTCACTCAGGGGGACACAGGTGCCTGGAGTTCACTTCCTGTAAAGACATGCATCCTAGTCCAAAAGCCTAGTCTGCTTTTGCTTTGCCCATCCTAAACATGAAATGATACTATCGATTTTAGAGGCTGGCACCGCTGAAAAATACAGAGGGAAAGACAAGGCTTTATCAGAAGGTCTCCTTACATTATTGCAAAAATTCTTCAGGCATTTAAAAAACAGTCAGCTTGTGAGGAGCTGCTGTCACCATGCCAGGGGCCAGCTCTGCCCACCTCCAGGAATCTGGAGTTTGCATTTCTGCTTCCACTTAGCAGTGCCCCTAGGGAGCAAGGCTAGGTGTGCCACCTTGCAGACCGAGTGCCCTGGGCTCCGGACCAGCCCCTGTGTCTGTGGGGAAGGTAGTGAGTTCTCCAGGTGATGTCAGAAAAAGCCTCCTGTGAGGCAAATCCCCAAGCCCCACCCACAACCCCACCCCTCCTTCTCAGGCCAGTTGTGTTTCCTCTGTTGAGCTGAGAAATAACATTTCCACTGAGACTCAGAGCTCCTGAAGCTTGTTGGCTAGGTCAGTGCTATGGAGAAACGATAAGGTGGGGGGCCCCTCAGAGCCCCAAACCGACATGCGGACAGTCCAGGTCCCGGGGCGCCCAGAACAAGTGGGCAGGCCGGGGAGACGTGCCCTCCTCAGCACTGATGACTCCTGCCCAGGACTGGTAATATGGGAGGAAATAGCGCAGAGCTCCAAAGGGCAGAGATGGGGACAGAGGCCCAGGCCAGGGCAGAGGGCGTCCTCCTGGCAGGCAGAGGCTGAGGGGGCCAGCTTGACACTGTCCACAGGAAACGGGTAGCATCTAACCAGCCTCCCCTAAGCGCAGACAGGCAGAGCCAGGCGAGGGCTACCCGCCGGGCAGACATCCACATCCACAGAGGACTGGCACCCTCGGTCTCTGCCCGAGTCAGGAGCAGGGACTGGGGACCATGATGTGCCTGTGACAACTCTGAAAATTCCAGAACGCCCCCTGATGTGTGACTCTGTGAGTTTCGAGCAGTCCTACAGTGTCTGCATCAAAGGCAGGCTGGTGAGTTCTCACGCAGGGGAAGCAGAGAGCACGCAGTAAGGGAAATGGGGGGGGGGGGTGGTGGTGGTGGTTCTTAGAGGAAGAATGACCTGAAGGGTAAAGAAGGTGAGGGTGATGGCAGGACAAGAACATTCCATCCGGAGCCCTGAAAGATGGAGAAGAGAGGCCTGCACTGGGACTGGAGCCTGCGGGACCCAGGCTGCATGGGGTGCTGAGTGTGAAACACCAGCGAGCGAGCATGTGTGCTCCTAGGCTCGGTGGCCCTGGGCCTAAACAAGAACCCCAGACGGGGTGTGGGGGGTAGCTGAGCCGCGATCCCCAGGAAGTGAGGATGCAGAACTCTGAAAGGGACTGAGAGCCGTGGCCAGTCACCTGCCCAGCCCTCTCCAGACACGCTGTGGTCTCCCCGGGGGGCCACTGAAGTCTGTGGGGGGCAACGATCCCCTCTCGCTATCTCTTTCGAGTTCTCTCTTTTGGAGTAAGGAAACAAAATCTCAGGCAGGAATTTAGAAAAACAAGCCTATCTTGGTCTCAGCAGACCAAAGGCTGCAGGAGAAGCCAGGAGTTGTTTGCAAGCCAGGGTGAGTAGAGCACAGCAGCGTGGGAGCTGCAGAAAGGCCTGCCCCAGCACCCCCTCCATGTGAAGAGGAGAGCTGTCTCAGACCCCCGCAGGGAGGTCCACCTTGTTTCTGGTCCCCTGCCCACTCTCTGCCACCCTCCACCCACCTGCCCTACCCCGGCACGCCAGCTCCAGCCTGGGCTACTGGCTGCACACAGGCTGTGGCTCAGGGTTGGAGAGCAGCAGGGATGCTGGCTTGAGAGCCAAGTGAATGGTGGAGGCCAAGAGGACCCAGGGGCAGGGGCCCCAGGGAGAAATGGAGCCCCGCGCCAAGGGGAGGCAGAGGCTGGGTTCTCTCCCTGGTGTGGGCCCCCACCCTGCCAGGGCCCCAGCACAGGGATAGTGCCAACAAGCGCACACATGGCAGGTCTCGAAATGAGTTGCTGGACAAGGGGTATAGAGGGGAGAGGGAAAGAATGAGCAGGGTCCAGGCTGTAGGGCCACAGTTACAGCTGCTGACAGTGGGACCAAGCACACCAGCCTCCTGAGGCTCTCATCTCTGAAAGGAGTTAGGGCACCTCCTTAAGTTGCCTCACAGGGCAACTTACGGGTTCAATGAGACATTTTGGGAGCACTCTGTTAAGTGCACTGCACTCTCCAACTAAAGCAACAGGAACAGCCAGAGAAGGGACAGCCAGCCAGGAGCCACCAGCAGTTGAGGCTGGGTGGGCTGCCGTGGAGGGAGGAGGCTTGAGTTTAGGATCAGGTATGGGACGGGATCCTCCGTGGGGAGGGAAGCCCTTGGCACAGAAAGAATCCAGACAGGCTGGAAAATCACTAGAAGAACAAACCTAAACTGCGACTCTGTTGAACACTAAATGCTTCTTTGCATCCCGGCCAAGCTAACAAGGACAAGAAGACGGGGTGCTGCCCTGTCTGACAGCATCTGCCTGCTAGAACCTCCATGGGAAGCCCCCAGCCCTCCATCTCCACGGGGCTTGGCAGAGCCCACCTGCTCAGACAGACCAGATTTCCAGAGCAGCCCCAGGCCTAGACGCCAGCTCCGACTGGCCTCCTGGAGTGTGCTGCAGTCAGCTTTCCTGCTGCCACACGCACGGGCAAGAAAGTCGCCAGTGAAAGTCCTCCCTTTCTGTCCATTTACTTGTGACAAGCAAATGAGTCCTAGTGGCTGGCGAGTGACTCACAGCGGTGCTCTCCCTGAGCAAGGCAAAACGGTCACCATGCCACCCAGCCACTGACTCAGTGACTTCCTTGCTGTCAGTTCTGCCTGAAAGGCCCTTCAAATGCACCGCCCTGCTCTGGCCCCACCCCTGAATTTGCCCAACTGCCCACTGGTCATTGAAGACAGCTTAGTCATCGCAGGCTCCTGAAGCTGTGCTAGGCCACTCCTCTCCTGTGTTCCCCAAGCCTCTGTTCGTCTACTCCTCATGGAGCTGATCACCCAGGTGCCCAGCTGTGGCTTTCTTCCTCGCTAAGTTCAGAGGCTCCTTGAGGTCGAGACTGGTGTGTACTGCTGCTTCTTTGTTAACCTGGGCCCAGCCTATTGCCTCATACATGGGAGAATGCAAATAAATTGTTTGCTTAATGAATGATGAATTAAGGGAGTCTCCTTTAATCCAGTTTTAACAAACCCTGGTTTTGCAACAATCTCACATGCACTAATTCACCCTAGATGTTAAAAAGCTGTTCGCCCTCAATTCACACACACAATAAGGGCTAAGATATAAAGAACTTGGCCTCCAGTTAGTGGGAAATTCTAAACCTCTCTTAATATCTCCTCAACAAGTCCTGGGGAATCCACAGAATATTAATGTGGGATGAGGCTCTTGAGAGGGTGCCATCAATCACACACTCCACACAGGCCCATCTGTCTCTAGGGAGTCCTCTCTATTTCACTTGGTTGGCTCCTACTCATCCTGGGGTTTCACCACAGCCGTCACCTCCTCCAGGAAGTCCTCCTGGTTATAGAGCCCTCTTCTATTTTAACCCTGACAGCACCAGTGTTAAACCTCTCAATGTAACATCTCTGGCCTCTCAGAAGAGCCTGGGATGAGAGCAGAGACTGAATCTACCACAGTCCCAGCACCTGGGAGCTGAAATGGCGTGATTGGCAGTCCCCACTGCCTGATCACCACCTACCACCCACCATCACACATCCCACTGTCCTCCCCTGGATGGAAGGAGCATGAAAACCCCTTTCTAACAGCAATTCTTGCCCTGATGGCAGAAGGGAACCAGATCTCATCAGACTTACCTTTCCTTACTGGAAAAGTCGACTCCCAGCAGGATGCTCTCTTCTGTATCCTGGCGTCCGCTGCTGTCCACCACCACCATGTACCGGACCCGCTCCGCCCAGGCACTCTCCAAGCGCACGGCCTAGACAGGCAACAGTGCTCTCACTGGCTGCCCTTCAGGGTGGGGGCCCTTCCTTTACCAAGTCAAGAGGAACTTCTGCTTTCTACCCTCCCTGCCCCTGGTGAGTTTAGGGATTAAGATGAGATTCTTACAAGCAGGCGCCAAGGCTTGTTTATATCCCCAGCATGAGGGCCAGTGCCTGGCTTGGAGGGGCCCCCAAAGTTTGCTAAATGGGTAAGCAAATAAAAATCCACAGAATGAAGATTCCAACTCAGGACAGACCAACAGTGAGACATGATCTTTTCTCTGGATCTTCTGGGTTCAGAGGGAGGACAATTTGGAAGAATATGCTAAGATGCAAGAGCTGCCCCTGCCCCAACTCCCCACCCATTGCTCATGCATAACTCCCTACCAAATTTCACAATTAAAAATTAAAACTTGCCACTCTCATCTCTTCTTACCAGCTTGATTCTATCTTCACAACGCAGGAGGTTGATCATTACTTGAAGGTGTTGGGGCAAGTCACCTGTTGAATCAATGAGGGAAACTTTAAAAGGTCTCCCACCTTTTAAAACAGACAGAAACCCACGAGCAGCTGATTTGAAGGCCCTGCTTGTCAGCACCTCGCCCCTCTCAGCTGTCCTCTCCCAGGAGGCCACAGGGTAAAGCTCCCCACGCTAGTGCTAGAATAACTGGAGGCAATGGTTCCCTTTCCTCTGCTTTGCGACTCCCCATGTCAGGTCACCGATGACACCACAGCGGTTCTGTGTCTGCCCGGGCCCCACCACCCTTGTTCTGAGTCAGAGAGGCAAAAACAATCCCCTTTGTCTATTGAGTGCCTGAATGAAAGGGACCTTCTCCACACACACTCCTTTCAGTGGGCTTGTCTGTGGAGTGTGGAATTGCTGACAGACAGAAATCCCAAGCCCTGTCTGCCATCCACACAATGTCACTATATGTTGAAGTGTTCACTAAGCATTTGCAGAAAAAATCAGAGTGCACAAGCCTAAAGTACAAGCCCTAGAAAGACTGAGTGACAAGGCTGGCTGGAACAGGTACTCCTGCATGGACAGAGTCACCCTCGTCTCAGCTCTGTCTGGTGGCTGCAGGAACTGTGCACGTGATGGAAACTCTAGGTGAAAACTCTAGGTGACTTTATTCTAAAGTCAAATCTGAGCCTGCCCCAGGGTGGTTTACATAGCATCCTTGCACAGCTGGCCACCTTCCGCCTCTGGGAGCTCCCAGACCATTCCAGATGCAGAAGCAGAAGCAAGCCAGGCTCTCCTCCTGCTCCTGCCGGAGAAGCACGGGCCAGTCTGACTCTGGGTTTCTACAGAATGGTTTTGCACTTACTTCCCCAAGATTTCTCACAGGATGAAAATGTTCTTTGAATTAGAGGAAGGAGATGTTTTATACTTAGTGAACAAAGCTTGAGCATTCGTTTGTTGTATGTATTATGGTTAAGACGTGAACAATAATTCAATGCCTAAGGGGGCAGTACCATGAGCAAAGAAGAGAGTGTTTATAGTTTTATTGTACTAAACGTCATTGTCCTAATAACGGCCGCTACCACACATCCAGCACTGATGAGGAGGCAAGCATATGACTGGCATAAATTTAAACCCCATATCCTCCAAGGGTGGGAATCTGGTGCACAGTGGATAGGAATGGGAGGCTCAGCAAGCTGCCCATGACCCTTGGGGAGCTGCAGTCCTGGGACCAGAAGCCAGGTCCCTGTGACTGCAAAGCAATCTGTCTTTCCATAAACCCCTCAGCCTCCTGGGGCAGGACAATTATTTCCTTAGCTTAAAGCAGACCTAAATTTGATTATAAATATCAGAATATGAGAAAAGATACTGAGTCTTGGTGTTTGCTGTCAATGGCTAAGACACAGAATTCTAACCGAGGCACTCAGGTTTAACATGAGGCTGATGACTTGAGGGGAAACCAACAAAAGGACCAAAAGTGACAAGAAACTGGGCTCCGCTGCAACCTGCTGTCACCTGTGGCTCTACGGGGAGGGGCCTCCCCAGGTCGCCTCGAGAAGTGTCCCAAAGATCCACTTTACACAAATGATTTTTTTAATTCCTCTTTTCAAACTGCCATTGGTTTCAAAGTCAAGTCACCTAAGAAAACTAGCCTCATTACAGGCATTTCTTAGTTGTTTGCTTTTGGACCTAAGTCAGTAGGTTTGAGCCCTACTTCACCACCCCTGCTACTTCCCCAAACCAAAGCCACCATTAAAGAATAAAGCCTCCTGCCCCCACAGTGCACCCCAAAGGCTTCTGAAGAAACGCCCCGATGAGCAGAGAAGTAACAGGGTCTCCAGGGCCCCCAGCCAGGCAGACAGCCCCCCACAGGGTAATTTTCAAGGGGACAACATCTGGCTATGACACATTCTGGTGCCTAGTTAAAAAGACAGCAACTTAAAATCCGCAGTTAACTGACCAACTGTGAGCAGGAAATCTTTCCATCCAAACAGAGTGTCCCTCATTTCTTGTGTAGACATGTGTGGTCAGAAGGAACAGAGTCCCCACTGCCACCCGGGAAGTGTGAGGCCCGCCCATGTCTGCTTCAGATAAGAGCTTGATCAGCACCAGTCCTTACAAACCCATCCCCACCCCGTTTCTCTGGCCTTGAAAAGCAGCATGACGCTCCCCGCAGTAGCAGAAGGTGCCTCGGTCACACAGAAAGCAAGTTCTGGTGTGAGAAACGTGGGTTTACCTGCATGCTTGTGGGGGTGCTGAAGACTCCGCTGGCCTTGAGGGCTGTTTCCCTGTTGTAAGAAGAGGGCTGCTCCTTTCACCATGAAAAAGCTCTCACTTAAGCTGGAAAGAATAAAACCAGAGTAGTTAGGCTGGAAATCAGAGGACAGTGGGCAGTCACCAGGAAACGCTGGGAAGCCAAGGAATGGCACGTGAGAATCAAATGGGACAAGATTGCTCCTACACTGTCATTTCTCAGCGTTCTCCCCAAGCTTGGCCACACGCTTACTGCTGGAGTCTGAGTGATGAAATAACGCTTCTGCTCAAACACCCTGGGTTCTATGCGCCTCTGCCGGGGCCAGGAGTCCCTTCCTATAGGGTACATTAAAGGGACGTCACTGTAGTACAATAATTTCTAAAAATAGAGGACAGGTCTGATAGGGAGCCGTGAGTCACTGTGTGCATGCTTCATAGTGTGACCTTTGACCTTTGTTTCTAACTCCCTCCTTTGCCTACGTCACTGCTTCCTTCCCTCAAGGTAATAATACCAGGAGAGGATGAAAGGATCCTTTCACTAATTCTTGCATCTTAAGAAGAGCAGGTGGCTGTTGACCTGTGACTTGACATCGTCAAGGTCGCTGTGTCCACTACTTCTGCAGAAACCGTCCAGTTGAGCCAACAAATTTCTCAGCAGAATGAATCTTTGTGGATTTTTTTTTTCCTTTTTGGTTGTTATTTTAACTAACAATGACATTCACATTCAACCTAAAGATTCTTTTAGTTACAATTAATGATTTGGCTATCAAAAAGATCTTTAGCTTATACAGAAAGTAAGACTAATGAAAATGAAATCCTCAGATATTAATTGCTACCAATCATTCAAAAGTACTATCAATGCTGAAGATTACCCATAAAATACCAACATGATGGCAGGGTTTTTCTGGGGGGGTGGAGTATCACATGTGATCATTTTCTTTGTATTTCTTACTATCTCTCAAATGTCTCAATAGAGCAAATATTAATTTTTAAGTGATCATTTTTTGTTTGTTTTTCAAACTAATATAAAACATACATGTTATGATGGGAAAATTTTATTTTCATTAATTTGGTGAAAGAAGATGACAGTTCAATTTACATGGAACTGCAAAAACCACTTATCTTCTCTTAAGCACCCAATTAACACACGATAAACTTAAAGAGAAAAATCTCTAAGAAAAAGCAACACTTTTCTCCTGTTTTAATGGAAAGCAAATCAACTCCTGAAATACAAGGATGTCTTCAGGAATGTGAAAAAAACAAGATCACCTTTGCCCCAGATACCTAATACAAGTAGTCAGACATTCTCATCCTGGAGAAAAACATTCAGCTGAGTCTAGTACCTAATTCTAGGAGCTAAGAAATGCACCAATGACCTGGCATCTAAGTCAACAGTTCCAGGAATCAGCAAAACGATGATCTTTTTTCTATATTATTAAGTCCACTTTGAAATCTGTTCATTTTTCTGGGTGAATTCTCACGCTAAAAAGAGTGACTGCTGGGCCTCCCTGGTGGCGCAAGGGGTTAAGACACAACCTATGAAGCAGTCCGCAGTCATCACAGCATGAGTTTTCAATGCCCCGGCAGGCCAGGGAGCTGACCCACATGGCACAGCAGACCTCTCCTGACTCGCCCGCTGCTCCCCTCAGCAGTGTATTTCACTCAATCTGCTTATTCTCCTCCCCACTCTGCCTATGGTGAATCCCCTCACCATCCACGCCTCTGGCCTGTACCCCAGTTCTTCTATGCACAGATAGATAGAGCTTTAAAAAAAAAAAAATAGTGACTGCTCAGATACCAAATAAGCAGCCTGGGTTCTGCCTCTCCAATTCTGGACTTTGAATCACTGACAACCGGTTTTGTATGTTTCATAATACCGATACTTTACATCCTCCTGGTCCTATTTTTGCCAGTGGACAGCCAGCTCACCCTCTCCACTATTAGTCATATATTTGCTCTGCAAGTTTCAAGTGCTAAGGAGCCAGGATTATAAATAATGGAGGAAATGAGAATCATCTCTGTTCTGCAATCTCTCTCACCCGCCAGTGACAAAAAGCTCTTTAGCACCCATTTGAGCAACTAAAGTTCAGGTCATCTTATGCAGAGTCACCCACCATTTTTCTACCCCTAAAACTCATCACCCTTACCTTCCTTAAAAGCTGATGACTAAGTTTGTTTTCAGAACTATTTGGTTTTAGATAGACACAGGTCACTTCCTACTTATTCTCATCAAAACCTGAAAGAGCTACAAGGGACTCCAATACCCATGAAGTGTATATGAGCAATCAGATCATCCAAACTGCTGGGGCAATCTTTGCAAGGCAACAGCAACCTCTTTTGTTCATGAGTTATTAACAAAAAAGCAAAAAAGAACAAGAAAGAGTCCATACTGACCAGAAACCCTAATGCTCTGGAAACAACCAGCCATGAATGATGACCTTTGCCTTGGAAATCAGGGGCAAAAATTCCCCTTGGTTTCCCTTACATTTCCTTTGGAAAAATTTTTTTGAAAAAGGAACAATGCAAAAGAACAGGCCGGTTTTATCCCTGTTCGCTCACAAGGCTGGTTGTTCCTCTGTGTTTCTGAGGCTGATGAAGAATCAGAGCTCCCAGCTACACACGGAGTCAGGGGTTGCACCCACAGGGGTCGGGACACTTCACCTCTGTTCCAGGGCGACCAGCAACCAGCAGCACAGGACTGTGTGCCGCGGGCAGCCAGGGGTGCGTAAGCAGGAGGATAACCACACAGGATGACTTGGGGCCGAGAGGATTTATGAAAACGAGCCACAGATATTCCTCATGACCCCATTTCCTGTCTTCTGTGCTGAGCTTGCTGCAGGCCCAGGCCCACTGGTGAGAGCGCAGTCCTGCTGCTAGGGCTGGGGGGCTCTGCACCTAACAGGGAGCAGTGCAGCCCCCACTCACCAGCCTCTCACAGTGCCGTGGTGGGGAAGTCCTTTATGCAATCCGTGTTGGTGATGGCACATTTCCTGGCCCTGAGAACCTAGTAGCGCAAATCCACAAATCGCCCTTCTCAGCACCCAGGATGGAGTCCTCAGAGAGCGACTCAAGTCACAGGAGGTCGGACTCAGACCAAGAAAACTGAAATGTTTTCCTCGGCGGCTTTAAGAAAAATCTTGGGTGGTGGGAGGTGAGGGGGAAGGTTAAAAACAAGTTCCACTACTGCCCTCCCTCCCCCCACCCTCAAGGCTTCTCTCTCCACAGAACAAATGTTCTCAGACACTGGTTCCTGTCATTTGAAAAGATGACACAAGATTAAAGTTTCTACAGGCACTGCAGACAGACCAAAACCTCAATCGATGCTCCTCGAAAAACCCCAGCCCTCAGAGAATAAACACCAGTGTCATCCCGAAACCGACACATGGCTGGAAAACAGAAATCAGAGGTGGTGATACGTACTAATTTGGGCTGGAAACCTCTGAACAGCAGAAGTAGTGAGCTGGCTGCAGGGAGATGCAGAAGTCAGTGAAATAACAAAGGCTCATGACGGCAGGGCTCACATCTGGAGCGTCCCCAGCTCAGGCCTGCATGCCGGCGAGGAGCAGCTGGGTCCGGGGAGAGGCCGGAGTCTCCAGGCAAGGAGCCTCCTGGGCGATGATCCCACCCTGAGCGCAAAGGGCTCTGGCGGAATTCTTGTCTTCCCCTGATATTTGGGTTTAAAAAGGCCCTTGTCCCTGCATCTCCTGATGAAAGACGGCCATTCAGAGGGAGCAAAACAGCTGAAGTTCCTCTAATCACTTTACTCCTACGGCTGTTTTGTGCAGGCCCCAGGAACAAGCAACAGGGTGTGTGTTCGAAGTGGAAAGGGAAAACAGCTGGCCGCCGAGGCACGAATGCCAAGCGACCAGGACCCCCTTATTGGTGGAATCGACATATTGAAGGATTTCTATTTCTTTCAGCTAGCCATCCATTCACCCCATGGTGACCGTGGGCAGCTGTCACAGTTACTCAGCATTTTCAAAGCCTTTTTACATTCTAAAAATTCTTTAGTCCTGCTAATCGCTATCTGAGAAGGCAATTCTGGAGGGGGGACTCCAGGTAGAGGGACCAGCATGTGCCCATGGGGCCGGGGGAGGGGGGGACCCCTTTGAGAAGCTACCTTGACAGGGGCAGGGGAGGCAAAGCAACCTCAACATCCACCTGGCAGGAGCAGCTGAGAGCTATGTTTTCATTCCTCTCAAAAGATGAAATAAACTAGGCCTCCTCGGTGGCACAGGGGTTAAAGGCAGCACTATCAAGCTATGGCCAGCCACTGCAACACGAGTTTGATCCCTGGCCAGGGAGCTGACCCACATGGCACAGCAGACCTCTCCTGCCTCGCCTGCTGCTCCCCTCAGCAGTGTATTTCAGTGGATCTGCCTGTTCTGCTCCCCACTCTGTCTCTATTGAACCCTCTCACCCCCTCACCTCTGGCCTGTACCCCAGTTCTCGTATGCATAAATAAATAAATCTTTAAAAAAAAAAAAGATGAAATAAACTAAAGCTAGGAACAACCATAAGGCAGGGCAGGATGGGAGAGTATCCTACAACAGGAACAGAGAAGAGAGACAGCACCTAAGCAGTGGGTTCTGGAACATTTGGTGAGGGAGGCGTCGCCTGGAAGGTTTCCCCAGTTCCCAGAGGATCGCTGCATCCTCACAAAAGGATTAAGTGAGACACATACTGCCACTGTTCTTATTTTGCAGTTGAGGAAACCCCAGCTTGCCCGGGAGCACACACCTCAACAAGATGGGACTAGCCCCAAATCTCTACCCCACACCCACCTTCCTAACTCCAGCAATGCCCGTAGTTTCTGCTGGTCCAGAGTGAAAGTCAGAGCTGGGGTCCCGCATCACCTCCACCCATGCCTGCACCGAGGGCCACCTGCAGCATGCGGCTTGGTTCCAGGAAAGCACACATGGCCGGGAAGTCAGGGCTGGGATGAGGCGTCAGTCTTGCTGCCCAACATCGTGTGTAGGGAAGAGAGAAAAGGTTCAATTCTGGGAAACAGAACCTCAGGGAGAGAAGCGGAGTTCTTCCGCCATCCCCCTCCACTGTCAGCCTCACCGTTAGGACACAGGACACACGGTCAGGACTTCACGGGAATCCAGCGGTGCCGGGGCGGCCAGCCAGGCTGGTGGAGAAGCTGCTTCTCATCAACGGTCTCTCATCTGCTGAGCACCTGCCACGTGGCAGAGACTGTACCAGCCACTTAGCTATGCCAGGGCGTCTAATTCCCACAGCACTGCAGGGTAGTCATTATTCCCTCCGTGTGACTCAAGAAGGAAACCAGCCGAGTTTCTGAAATCATCTCCAGGGACAGCCTGGGCAGCCACGTTTTCAACACACTGCCTTAGGGATTCTAGTGCAGTGTGAACTTCCAGAAAATATATGCACTGGTGTGGGGATCACACTTTTGGGATCTAACTTATGTTCTACTATATGAAAGTTCTGCTATTCATTTGCAGGGCTCTGCTCATCCAAAATAATCAAGTACTCGCAGACCATGGAGAATAATGCCAAGCCATGCCACCCAAGCTTCAGCAGGCAGACACCATAGAGACTCTGCTCACAGATGGACATGGTTTGGGTGGTTTAGGTGAGGGTCATGCCACTTAGAAACATAACTCCTTGAAGACTGGAAATACAGCGGTAGAAAATATGATGTTAATGTCCCTGATTTCCAATTTTGGCTGGCCATCTAAAGAAACGATGAACCTTCTAGGACATATCCATGCCCGGGTCTAACCTCAGTTGATTCTAATTCAGAAGGTCAATATGGGTCCTGGGGAATCTGCTTTTTGGAATGTTCCAGAGGTGTTTCTGATGCAGAGCCAAGGTTAAGTTCAGGGGTTTCCTGGATTTAACCATAATAAAAGACACAAAGAAAACCCATCTCAAAAAAATGCCTTACATGCAGTAGGCACACAATGAAAGTATTTTAATCGTATCATTTTTCAATTGCGGTAACGTTGGTTTGTAACACCGTATATGACTTAGGGGTTCTCACCTCTTCAGATGTATGTCACCACTCCATGCCCACCATCAAAACACCAGAGATCCTCCAGAATAGCCCACTGGGCCCCCTGCCCGCTTTGCTCCCGCCTTTCAACCTCCCCTTCTGATAGCCTCAATTCTTCAGTCAGATTTCTAGGATTTGTTTTGGTTTAGCTTTGCCTTTTCCTTTGTTTTGTTTCTTCATATACCACACGAGTGAAATCATGCGGTATTTGTCATTCTTCCGGCTTACTTTGCTTAGCATAATCCCTTCCAGTTCCACCCACGTTGTCACAAATACCAAGATTTCATCTATTTTTTTTAATAAGTGAGTAATATTCCATTTTGTACATATACCACATCTTTTTATCCACTTGTCCGTTGCTGGGCACTTAGGTTTCTTCCAGAGTGTCCACTGTAAATATTAGCATTGTAATGAACACAGGAGTGCATTTATTTTCCAGTTATCTTCCTGCATTCTTGGGACAGACACTGAGGAGTAGAACTGCTGGACCATGTGGTAGATCTATTTTTAATATTTTGAGAAACTCCATACTATTTTCCATAGGGAGTGGGCCAGTCCACAGCCCCACCAACTGAGCATGAGGTGCTTTTCTCCTCACCCTCCACAACACTTGTATCAGAAAATGTTTTCTGCCGGTAAAAGATAACACCAATAAAAATGTGAGGCCCCCCACAGGAGAGTAACACAATGAGGGGCAATGAAGGGAGAGCACGCTAGGTCAGAAAACAATGTAATACTCTCCTCAGAAGCGGCAAGACAGGTTAGCGGAAAACTGCAGGTGCACATCTTCTGCCAAACACCTGCAGAGTCACAGGTGTTCCTGCCTGTTAGGCAGCCCTGGGTTACAATGACACAGCATGACAATAATGACGAGGACAGGGCAGACCTCTGATACTCTGCTGTTGACAAGGCATTCCAGCTCCTGCCAACTCATTTATCTTCACAAAACCCTTCAAGCTAGAACTGAGCAGTCACTATGACGCTCACTTTATAGAGGAGGAAACAGGAAGTCAGGTAAGTGTCTGGTTTAGGATTGCCATGCAGCATCACGCAAAAATTCAGACACTCTGAGCTAAAGTATAGAATCTGAAAAGGGTCCCAAGTCGACTGGACTGGTTGAAATGAATAGACCTACATTTATTTTTAATTTTTCAAATAGACCTACTTTTACATGGTTAGAATTAACCCTGGATTGCACTCGGCTCTGCAGGGTGATTACTGAGGGGGCAGTAGTTCGCCCAATGGACTTGTTAATTCTAGAAAAGGGAGAGTGAATGTAAAGTTGTTACCACTGAAAATGTGGGGGCCAAAGAGCTGTCCCAAGAGGTTTCGTTAATCCCATTTAGATGAATGGATATTTGCTGGGACCCTACTGTGCACAGTCAGTGCTAAGACTGCAGACTTCAAATGAGACAGACAGGGTTCCTGCGGGCCCTGGAGTGACATTACAGTCTAGTGGTTGGACAGACACAGGACAGTTAACTGCAACATAGTGCAATGGGGTTCCCAGCAGAGGGGTGACTAGGGAGCTGCAGATGCACCCCTCCACACATGCACACACATAGGAGGGACACCTAGCCCAGAGAGATTCGCAGGAAGAAACCTCAAAGGATCATCAAATAAAGAGGGGACAAGGGGGCAGGGAGATTGCGTGACATGCACCCTACAGAGAACAGGATTTAGCTTCTGTTTTAAAGGGCTCCACTGTGAATTCACAACATTCTCGTTTATAAATCAGTTCCCCACAAGTCTGATTAGCAGAAACTGGTTCTCAGAAAGTGATCACCCCTGAGTGAAGAGAGATTCAGGTCTCAGAACGTGCAAAGCTAAGGAGGAGCCTTGGGCTCCTTCCTGGCTGAGCCATCAAGTGTCAGCACAAGCTTTCAGCACCTGAATGCCCAGTACACAGCAGGCGCTCAGTGTGGGGTCTTTTAAATAATTAAATGACACCTTTCGTTTGAATGGTGCTTTATTGAGCGCTGGCCCCTACATTTTTTCCACTTACTTCTTAACAATTTCATTCTGATGAAAGAAGACAGAGAAAATAAGTGGACTGTCTGTGGTTATAGGACCAAGAAGGGGCAGAACTGGATTGAGAGGCTTCAACTTTGCACTCAGTCTGCAGAATGCTCCCATCAGAAGGTGGGATGGTCTGACCCGTGGCAATAGCATTAGCAGGTGAAGCCGGACGGACACAGATCTACTTCCCAACCACCACTGGCGATGTCAGATGGACTCAGAATCCCACGCCTGGTAAAGTGAGGTTTACAGAGACGTAAAGGAGACTGAAGATTTAGTATCCGAAGTAAGCAAAGAAGACTGAAGGTGCAGACAGAAAATTCTTCCAATTTTTCTCCCAAAGGTTGATCCATCATTTTGAACTTACTGGGCCAGAAGTCACAGGGCCCCTGAGTTACACCAAAGTCTTGCCTTTTTTTTTTTTTTTTTTTTTTTTTTTAAATTTTGTGCTTCATGGTGTAATTGGGCAGGGTCTTGCTCCAAATAGCATTCTTCAGAACATAAGAAAACAAGGAACTCATCTGGCACACCTATCAGCTAAAGCTCCAGACTGTTCCTTGACACTGTGAATGGGGCAATTTCCAAATCTGCAGAGCACTAAACTTGGGGAGAGGGTGATAGGCAAGAAATGTTGGTGGAGCTCACTACAAATGTCTTTGCTGCTCGGGCAATGTATTGTTTGGCTAGAAAGCGTAGGCTTCTCTCAGAGAGAAGGAATGTCCAAAAGGATTTCAGACAGTAAGAAACATTCTCTAAAGCCAGTTACACAGCTCTCCTCCATACCAATGGGTAAGACAAAGCAGCTGAATATACCAGTAAACTCGCAAAAGCAGGATATTGCCCTCACATAAATAAGACAGAAATGACACGCCTTGAATCGCCTGAACAGCCCTTAGGATAGTTCCTTGATGGCCTTCAAGAGCCCTCAGGCCGGTTCTGTGAAAGTTGAGCTAGTGCTCCTTCCTCTGTACATCTGGTCTACCAGGATCTAAGCCCCCTGAGTAAGGGCAGAGGCATAAAGGCTGCATTGTGCGGGAAATGCAGTGGCAGCAAAGACAACCCACCCAGCCAGAAATAACAGGCACATGAAGGAAATGTTCTTGAAACAACTCAAAAATTCCAAGAACAAATTGTCTCAATCACCCCAGGTCCTTAGTTCTTTCTTTGGTTTATAGTCCCATCCCATATTTTTTACCTGCCAAGTCCTAACCTTTCCAGGGGCCCCTTCCTTCCCGGTTCTGCAGTGTGCGCTCCAGTTCTGAGCCTCCCCACCCCTGCATGCCATGCTGGATACCCAGCGCCCGGCAGGGCAGTACTGTCCAAGAGAACGGACAGGTTCTCCACCTACACAGTCCAACGGTAGCCAACAAACCATGCCTACTGGACGCTTCAGATGGGGCTAAGCGTGACTGATAAATTTCTCATTTAAATTATATCTGGGGCCTCCCCAGGTGGCGCAGGCAGTTGAGTGCTGCACTGTAAGCTGTCCGCAGCCTCTGCAGTGCCAGTTCCATCCCGGCCGACCAGAGAGGGTCCCACATGGCGAGCAGACCTCTCCTGCCTTGCCCGCTGCTCACCTCACCAGTGTATTTCGTCAGTCTGCCTGTTCTGTTCCCCACTCTGTCTCTGGTGAATCCTCTCACCCCCCACATCTCTGGCCTGTACCCCGGTTCTTATATAAAATTAATAAATAAATCTTTAAAAAAAATAAATTACATCTGAATTATCCACACATGGCTAAGAGCTAGGGCCAAGGACAACACAGGGAGGAGCTTTCAGCCTAAGGAGAGTCAGGGCTGGGCCTCTGGTCTTATGCCTACTCTGCACAGGTGGTGCCCCCCATGCTCACCACACCCCTCCCCAGCCCAGGACTTTCAGTGATGTGACACTCACTATAGAGTCCAAGCTTGTTACACCAGCTTTCCTGCTGGCCACTGTTAGCCATTCTATGTCGCTATGCTAATTTCAGGACACGCCTGGCCTCAAGGAGCATATAATACCACCAGAACAATGCTTTATAATAAAAGCCTTTCTTGTTACAGCTCACACTACTTCTCCCTTCTCCACACCACATGTCCTCGCCACACTGTCCCCACCTCTGTCACTGTCCTCATCAATGCTTCTACTCTGCTCTCAAGCCACAGCCTCTCCCTCTCTGTATCCCCACTTCATGCCTGCATTACAGGGTCCAGGCCTTCTCCAGGAGTCCTTTCCTCAGCTCCCCAGCTGCAAGCCACAGCGCTTCCCTGCCAATGTTTTTCCCATCTCCTCTCGTTTTGTAGGTGTGGAAACTGAGGCTTCAAGGATGTCATAGGAACGGAAGCCCCCCACTTCTCCGATCACATTCCTGGAATTATTTACCTACAAACTTGTGGCAAAATCATCACCACACCAGTAAATTTTCACTTCACAATGGGACTCAAGGGCCAGATCACAAAATTTTTGAAATCTCCTCCTTTTTGTGACACGTAGCAGAATTTTCAGGAAACACTCATGAGTAAACTGAGCCGGCCGGCGGCCTTGCTCTCCACCTCTGCGCATTTCATGACTAACCTACTTGGGTAATCTCTGAGCAGCTGGGAAGGGGTGCTCCCCACACACATAATGCAGCGGACAGGTAAGACTCCCCACATAAATGCTCTAGGTCTGGTGTCAGTCACATGGCAGCTGGGTCCTCCTGGCAACCAAGTGCTTCAAACAACACGACCATGCTCTCCATGTCACCCTGGGCATGGAGAGAGCTGGTCATAGCAGCTTCTCCAAGTCAGAGTCCCTCCCAGTGGGAACACAGTGTCCACAATGCTAATAACAAACATCTTTGTTGACACCGTGCTAAGATACATATGAATTAACCTAATTCTCAGCATCCACCTGTATTTCATATATGGGGAAACTGAGGCTCAGAGAGGTTACATCTCTTGCCCAAGGTCACACGCCATGAAATGGAGAAGCCAGGAGAGGAATCCAGGCGTCTGACTGAGGCTTGCATCTCTGCAGAACTGACTCAGGAAAACAAGCCAAGAAAATCTACTTCTCCCAACAATTCAGACTAAAACACAGGGTGGGCAGAGCAATGCCGGCATTGTCGCTGGGGCAGGGGTGTGGTTCTCCAAACTGGGGCGTCTGTGTGAATAGGGCATCCATGTGGGGGAGAGGTGGCTTCAGGGATTGGGGGTTAATTACAGACAGGGGACCAATCAAAGAAGTAAAATTAGGTGGGCAACTGGGAGCCAAGCTCCTCACTGTCAGAGAAGGAGTTACCAGTTGGGAGAGAAAAGGAGAATGAACCCTGAGCGTTTGGACGAGAATTGAAGGTATGAATCTGAGCTCTTGGTTTTCAACATATTTAAATTGAGAAATGAATACAGATGCGTGTGTGTGCGTGTGCGTATGCACACACATCCACATGCGCCCCAGTTGGGCCCCCCCCCCCCGAGAGGGCCCGTGGGGAGCAACACAATAGTGACAGCAGCACACAGCAGCACAACTACCTCAGTTTCTAAGTCCCATTCTCCACTAAAGGAGCCAGGGCTCCTCGGAGAAATGATTGATTCCAGAGACGGACATGGAAAGTGCACGATGAGGCTGGAACATCTGGTTCTAGAAAGCAAGGCTGTGCTTTCAGGGTGATGCAGACATGCCAAGGGGCACGGAAGCCAGACGTATGGGATCCCACTGGCCAAATGGGGGACAACACAAACTCCAAATTCAAACATACTACCGGCAAAGTATGAGCCACTGAATAACAGGCAAACATGAGTCCACAGGTGTAAGTAATTCAAAAAGTTGTTTTGGGGGGTTAGTTAGTTTCTAAGTATCCCTCCAAGGACTATCCCTTAGTTTCTAAGTATCCCTCCAAGGACTATTTCTTAATGATAATGGGGGAAAGAGTCCAGTCCATTCAAGCAAACGGGCAAAATCCTCGCTGGCGACCAAAGTGAACATCGCCAGAAATGGGACAAACCAGTCACCACCACCTGAAAGGACGCAGAGAGAGGGCCCCAGCATCGCACCCGCCATTCCTGCCGAAGATGCATGACCCCAAGGTATTCTCAAGGGAACATCAGACCAACTCAAACTAAGAGACATTTTACAAAATGCCTAGCCTGTCCCTTTCAAGTGTCCAGTCCAGAGAGTCAAAGAAAGACTCAGGAATGTCCCAGATGAAGGAGACTGGAGACAGAGAACAATCACACACAACAGGGGGCCCTGGGCGGGGATCCTGCTACGACAAAGGACATTGTTGAATCAAACAGGGCACCCTGAATGGGATCAGAGAATTAGATGGCAGTAATGCATTGGGGTCAGAGGTCAAGGGTCAAAGGTCTGGCCCGTGGGAGAATTCCCTGGCCTATATTCAAAGCGTAACAGGCATGAGGCAGGCCGCTTGTTCCCCGATGCTTCAGAAAAAGTCCTCGGTACTATATTTGCAACTTTGCTGTAAGTTTATAATGTTTCAAATTTCATTGTGTTTTTAAATTTCCTTAACTGGATTTTGGTAAAACACTCCGTGTGACTTTACTGGCAGGTGATAAAAGCTTATGACTATTTTACTGATCACTGTCACTGGCATACTGAATGGCTCTCCAGCCACCCTTTGGAGACTTTCCCCCAACCCCAGCGGAGGTGTCTCTCCCCGCCCGAGGGCCCTCTTCTCTCTTGGCAACTTCCAGAACGGGAGCAGCCCTCTCGAAGGCCAGCTGGAGAGGGAGGGGGGGGATTTGCTTTCCCAGTTCCTCTTGGCCCGTGTGTGTACAGACTTTGAGGCCTCGTGCACACACAGCCCTGGTCCACGTAAGATCTAATTTTAGCATTTCCCTGCCAGGGAGACCACTCTTGCAGCGGTGGGGGGCCAACCTGCCCATGCGAGCCTCCCATTGTGAAGGGCAGGCAGAGTCAGGATGCTGCAGGCCTGCAGGATGTGACTCAGCATCCTGTTTTCAATGTTCGGGGCGGCCAGCAGGGTTGGCACCAAGCACTGCCACTGACTTCACCTCCCAAGACCACAAATACCCAGGTTAATTGGTGGGACGGGCCACAGCACCAGCTTTCCCTGCAGGCCTCAGGGCCCAACCGAAGACAACCTGCCTGCCCGCCCATCACACTGGGTCTGTTTATGAGAACCCCAGACACCCATCCGAGTTCAAAGGAACCGACTTGGCGGTGTTTTAAGGACACCAAGAATCCAAGCAGCTGCTCCTGTTTCTCTCTTTGCTTTTACTCCCAGGAAGCGCGACGTCAGATCTGTAGCCTTCTTATTCATCTTATTTTCCTCTACTTCTCCATGTCCCACTTTCCTGATTTAAAATCACACTGTTGTCTGTGAATTTTATAGGCTGCTGCAAATCCCTTTTGGACAAAGCGGTGGCAGACACAACACATACATGCCACCTCTGGAACATAAGGACTATTTTTTCCACTAAACATGGACGCCCCAGAATTTGGCACTGAATGCAACACACGTCTAGGCCCAAAATATGCACTGACTGAGCTGGTCAAGGAGCCAGCCTAAGACTAAGTAAGAATCGCCTCCACTGCCTCCCGAGAGACACTTACTTCTTCCTCACGCCCCATTTGGGGGGCCTGCCCAGGGGTACCCAGCACTGGGGTGCAGGCTCCCCAGGGAGCTCTTTTATTGTCCAGTGGCCTCACTCTCAGACCCAAACTCTCACACACAACAGGCCAGGCACGGGCCGGGCAGGCTGGACCTCAGGAAGTGGAAAGCAATTTCCAGGGCAGCCCAGCTCTCCCCAACCCACACCAGCCCGACCTCCCTGCGGGGATCCAGCGCGCTCCCAGATTTGGGGAAACCAACTGAGAACTCATGGCCAGCACATGCTGGGCCCTGACTGGGAATTATTTCTGCCAGCAAGTGTGGGGACAACACGTTTCCCAATACCTCGGGACCTCCAGCAGCCTTCTCTGCAACAAAGTCTTTTTAAGAAGACTTCAAAAGTGGCCATTCAAGAAAATAAAGAAAGAAAGAAATCAGTGAAAATAACGGATGCAAGACAGGATGCTTCCCAGGCCCGGCGGAACTTGGAGGGACACAGCCAAGCATCGGAGGTTCCTCCTTGGGTTCCACTTCGTGAGCTGGACTGTTGTGGTGCAAGTACCTGGAGTCTATGTGGAGGTGGGGGGGCAGGAGGGGCAGCGGGAGGGGCTTCGCGGGCGCCATAGATGGAGATGACAGAGCCACGTGTCAAGCGGGATCAAGTGAGGACCAGACCCTACACAGTGTAAGACTCTCTCGAGGCCTCGCACGGGCCCTGAAGTAAGGACTCAGTTGTGGGAAGGGCACTTGGCTGGGCCAAGGTCACGGCCAGCAGGCTGTCAGGGGGCAGGAAGACCCCTGCTCGGGGCCGGCCCAACTCCATTCTCACCAGCACGCGTCCTCATCAGCTCACCACCTTTGCCACGGGAAATACCACCAGCGCTTACCAGAACCCCAGGTGGGAGCCCCCCAGGCCAGATTCACCCCTAGCCCAATCACTCAGGCATCTTGAAAACAGCTCCTCCCCACCTTGATTAATCCTATTTTGATTAATCCCATTTTCTGGCTACAGCCTTCTTTGAAGCAAGACCTCTGTTTTGGAGGTTCCCCTGGTTTAAGGAATTTTCTAATCAGCTATTCAAATCCAGATACCTGGCCGCAGCACTACTTCAGCTGAGGAGGAGTTCAAAAGGCCGAGACTTTTCTTTTTAAGTCGAATGTGGGCAGCTCAACCCTCAGTCTAGAAGGAGGCTGGTACGAGAAGAGGGTCCACTGCCTCTCACTGGCCAAACTAGTTCTCTCACCTGGGAGTCAAACCCTAACCCTGACCAGGCCAGACACTCCCAAAGTATCTGACCTTGCTCTCACTCAGTATGGGAAAAAAAGGACAAGGCTTGACAGTCACTAATCTACGGTGAATGATGAGAAGCACAATGGGACACAGAACCAGATGGGGAGGGGGGCTGAGGACTCTCATTCTTGGATCTGGAAACCATAATGTGGTTGTGCCTCTTCTTACAAAGGTGAGAGTGAGAGGGCCTCCCTGGTGGTGCAAGGGGTTAAGCACAGCACTATGAAGCAATTCTCAGCCTCTGCAGCACGAGTTCGATCCCCAGCTGACCAGGGTAAAACCCACATGGCACAGCAGACCTCTCCTGTTTTGCCCGCTGCTCCCCTCAGCAGTGTATTTCAGTCAGTCTGCCTGTTCTGTTCCCCACTCTGTCTCTGGTGAATCCTCTCACCCCTTGCATCTATGGCTTGTACCCCAGCTCCTGGATGCATAAATAAATAAATTTAAAAAAAAAAGGCGAGAGTGAGGTTCAGAGATGTTTAGTGACTTGCCAGAGGTTGCACAGCACATCACACATCTCAGAACAGAAGCTAGGCTTTCTGACTCCCTCTCAGAACTCTGCTCCATTTATCAAGGGGGTGACCACCAGCACCATTGTCACCTACGAAGAAAGCGTGAGTGTTTCTGGTGTGCTAAGCGTGGGTCCCACAGCGTTCTGCAGACATCTAAGTACCGGTATTTCCAAAGTTTAATGAAACCTACTAGACTCCAAGCAAAATTCATTTTAAGTTACCTTAATAATACGTTTAATTAAACTCCAACAGGATCAAATTAACTCTTCACCTCTGTCCTCATTTCTCCCCACCCGTAGATGAGTTTTCTGATGAGAAAATAATTTAACACATGCCGAAGGCAAGTTCTCATTTTGAAATCAATCGTTCCAACAAATGCCAGGAATAATACCTGAATGAAACCCAAGGGAACAGAAACACAGTATAATGGCTGCAGGATTCTAAAAGCTTATGTTAACCAATGTTTAAGCCAGTGAAGCCCAAGGGGTGGGGACGGGAAGGGGCAAAGTCAAACACAAATCTGCATGCTTCCTTGAGGGAGCAGAAAGGAAGCACGCGGGTCTCTGAGTCAGAGCCTGCTTTCACCCGGCGCCCCCTACACACACACACACACACACACACTTTGCTGGCTTGTGGTGACAACAAAAAGAGATCAAGTGCACAAAGTGCCAGCGCCGGGGCTGCACCTACAGGCACCCGAAGCTGTAACAGACAGAAGCTGCTCTGTGAGGTCCTGGTGCTTTGCCCAGGCACCGCTAGGGGAGAGGACACGTGACATTCTTGCATTACGCAGACCTCAGATAAGGGACAGGACTTGCCTGGAGCTCGCAGCTCACAGTGGAACCTCCAGGGTTTGAGCAGAAAAATGGGCAGCAAAGTTCATCAGGTCCTCCTGGAGAGAGGTGGTGAACCGTCAGGGAAGGGGGTTCCCAGAGATGGCTCTGGAATTTTGGGGCTGAGAGTACACGTTTAGGAGTCAGAGACCATGGAGCATGGGACCTTGGCTCAGGACCTCCTACTATGTGGCTTCAGGGTCATTCCCTTTCTGAGGCTTAGTCCCCTCATCCGCAACATGGGAATTAAAATGGGCCCATTCATGCAGGATTTTTGTGTGGATGAGATGAAATAATGTACAGAGGAGAGCATGTTTGAGGGGTTCACTGCCATGTACCCATCCTTGCTTCACTTTTCCTCCTTTGCACTTACTCACACACCAGCACTGTACTTATGTGTCTTACTGTCTTCTCCCAACAGAACATCAGACATGAGAGCAGGGATTTATGTTTGTTTTGTTCATGGCCATATTCCAGCAACTAGTGCAAAGCTTGGCACATAGTAGGTGTTCAAAAAAAATGCTGAATAATTGGCTCAAAGGCAGACAGATCAGGCCAGAGAGGTCCTGGGATTGGTCTAACAATGCCTCTGTGGCCAAACTGTAAGAAACTGCAGGAAAAATCTCTATCCTTTGTATCTCATTTGTCCTCTAAGACACTTTTGAGTTCCTCAGTGTGAAACAGAAGACAGGGCCTCCACAATATTCCTTGTAGGCTCTACAAATTACGTAGCCAGCCCTGACAGCAGGGAACATTTATGTACTGAAGTGAATATTCTACAAAGCAAGGCCCAAGGACATACTAAGGAGAGGAAAATGCCCAAGGAAAGAAAAAGGAAGAGTCGTGAGTCACTTCCTACCGAAGCCAGGCCCAGAGGAGGGACGGGCAGGGCACATTTGCTGAGTGTCTGCTATGGGAGAAGAGAGTTGTGAGACTATCACATTTAATTCTGACAACAACCCTACCAGCTGGGCATGACTTTGCCCATTGGAAACTGAGGCCTGCGCTTGGTCATGGAACAGCCCAGAGAGGTGACAGATGATGGGGGTGGGGGGAGGGAGGCAAACCCAGGCTAGTCCCTGCCTCACGGGGAGCTTGTGGAGAAATGACATAAGGGACAACAGAGGTGGTATTTCAGAAGCCAAAATGAACAAGGATGTGGGTGCTGGCTGGAGAGAACATGGCGGCTCTGGCATGGTGGTCAAACCCGGTGGCCTTCCCAGTGCTCCTGGTCTCTTCCCATGAGGACGGAGCACCCCTCAGCTGGCACCACCTTTGGGTAACGCACCCCTGCTACCTTAGTAACACTGAACAGAAACCTATTTCTATGAACATCTTCTCAACAGCAGACTGGGGCAGATGAACATCTTCTCAACAGCGGACTGGGGCATCTCAAGGATGCCCAGACTGAGGCTGGGGGGGGCAGAATTCTGAAATGGCCCATGATCTCGGTCCCTGGTGCAGGCAGGGCCCTGGCTGAAGTCCCTATTCTGTGTGTGGTGGGACCAGGGAATGGGATGGGGCAGCAGAGTCTCCTGCTGGGCTTGAAGAAGCCACGTCTTCACAGTGGCAAGGAGGCCTGGGGAGGACCGGAGCCTCTGGTGAGATGGGCACTGCAGGCCAGCAGCATCTGCACACGCAGAGGTGGGGAGGGAGAGCGAGGGCCGGGCCTGCCTCAGCCAGTTTCCCTCTGCAGGAGAGATCAGCTCCCATTTGAGATGCGTCCCAGAGGCCTTCAGAGAAACTCCCCAAACCACAACACTGACTGCACAGTGAGTCTTCCTTTGCGCACCTCAGGAGGTGCAGGCTCAGAGCACACCCCAGGATGCCCTCTCAGGGCTGGACCTGGCCCGACACAGCACCTGCGGGGAATCAGACCCTCTAATTCTAGGCTGTGAGCCAGGGCGACGGGAACCACGAAGACCCAACAGGGCCAGCTCCTGGCGAGGAGCTTCACACAAGCTATTTGACAGCCCCGCAAGGTCCTGCAGGTGAGCCCCACACAGCTAAAGGAACTCAGCCACTTCCGCAGGAGCCAGATTCTGAAGCCAGGTCTGCCTGGTGCCGAAGCCCATGCTCGCGCCCCTACACCTGCTCTTCTGCGTACATGTCTGCCATTTGCCGCAGGCTCCAAATTAATAAATTTGCACTGTTGAAATGCTACGTGTGGGCAGAGAACTAAGGCCCTGTTGTAAAGAAGTATCAGTGGTCCAGAGTGAGATGAAAGCGGGGTGCCTGCTACATAAGGCAGGGGTGCTACCTGCTGGAACAGGGAAGCTGTAAACGACTGGGGTGAGCCAGCAGTGGGGATTGCTGGGGGGTGAGAAAGGAACTGACTGGCTCAGGAAAAGAGCATGGTGAGGCGGGAGTCACCCCATGTGAGAAGCAGCTTGAGCCACAGGGCAGAGATGGGGGTGGTGAGCAAGGGCTGTGGAGGTCTGGAGGAAGAAGCGGGGTGCTGTGAGATGTCAACCTGGGAGCAGAAGAACACAGGTAAGGTGAGGGCCGATGGACCCTGAGACCAGGCAGGAACCAGGACCTGAGCGGTGCTGCCAGGGGCCAGGAAAAGGGCAAGGAAGACAGAAGAGCCAGTCCCTGGGGCTCAGGACATCACTAGCTCTGGTTGAGCCAAAGACAACTTCTTGAATGACCTGAAAGACAAAACTATCAATTAAGGGGAGACAGAGGGGAGACCAGGGGAACAGCCTACTGTCCCTGGTGGTGCTGCTGCCGGCAGCCTTTAGAACCAGGTCCTGTCCATTTACCTTCAGGATCAATCAGAGAAACCTTCTAATGCTTGTCCCCCCAGACAAGCAAAAACACTGGCTGATCCCATATATTTTTCTCCAGAAGCTTAGAGAACAAAGAACTGAAAATGCAAACTGACACAGGAATGTGAACGGGTTCCGGTGAAAGCTCAGCCCAGAATGCCAGACATTTCACATTTGTTCAGAAAGGTAGAAGGCAGGACGGTGTCCTCTGCCTAACACGGGAGTGGGCATCAAGGTGATGAGGGTCTCCTGGCTGTCACAGTGGCACTGGGGCTCCTGAGAGCAGGGGAGAGTCACAGAGATCATCAGAAGGCTGTGACCCCCAGGGACACCACCAGAGTTAGTAGAGGTCTTGGCTCTGGCCTGGAGCTGCCTCTGACCCCAGTGACTCAGGTCAGCTCCCTCATCTGCACCCTGGAGACAGATGACTCCACTGAACCACCAAATGGGTCTCCAAAAAGCCAGGGGCACGGGGCGTCCAGGTGTTACAGGCAGCACAGGCCTCGCCTCCATTCAGGGGCTTCCATGTGCAAGCTTGGGGCTCGGGCTCTGCACCTGTAACTGGGAAGATGCCCCTTGGGGCTCTTGTGCAGATTCAAAGTGGCCACATACAGAGCAGCTGTGAGTTCCCGCCCTTCCCTTTGCAGGTCCTCTCCAGCTCCCTACGGGGCCGAGAAAGGGCCTTTTCTGGACCACAAGGACACACACAGTTCCTATCACTGCTCTTTGCAAGTTCTCATGATCTGAAACAATTGCCAGCACTATGCTGTGAGCCATGTAAAAGCGACTGAAAAGGGCCTCCCCTGGTGGTGCAGCAGTTGAGCGGTTGAACCAGCAGCCTCTGCAGCACCGGTTCAATCCCCGGCCACCGGCGAGGGTCCCACATGGCGTGCAGACCTCTCCTGCCGTCCGATGCTCCCCTCAGCAGTGTATTTCAGCAAATCTGCCTGCTCCGCTCTACCCTCTGGCTCTGGTGAATTCTCTCACCCTTCCGCGCTTCTGACTGTAACCAGTGCATGTATAAATAAATAAATAAATAAATCTTTAAAAAAAAAAAAAAAAAAGTGCTACACCCTAAAGACCAGCTGAGTGAGAGCTGAATGCCAACTCCTAGGCAGGAGTCCTAAAAGAGGGGCAAGGCCAGAGCTCCAGGGGAAGGCTAGAGAGAAGCTGGGGGGCGGGGCAGGGGGTGGGCAGAAGAGCCTCCTGCTGCCGTAGCTGCTCTGACCCAGGCGTCCAGCAAGGCCTTCTCCCCCACAACTTCCACTTCTCTCCCTCCAAACTGCCCCCACACGGGAGTCTGGCTGATTCGGACCTTCAGGTCCTGACCTAAGCCCGGAGGAACCAAACACCCCAGGCGAGAGAATAAATGTGTCATGGCAGCTGAGGCTTCCTCAAGCCATTGCGGTAGGACATGTCCTTTGTTTTTGCAGGCTGTGATTTCTCTAAGCACATCACCTACAGACACAGTGCCACACAGTAAAAGAGGATGTTTTCCTGTCCTTCACCACACACAGGCCCTCAAAGCCAGACTGCGGATCCTGCTACCCCTTCTGCCCCTGAGCCGAAGCCAGGGGACATCCTGGTCTTGGTAATGAAGCGCTGACCCCAGTTTCTGACACATATTTCCTTTTCCAATTAATTTTCCTCCCCCTCACAAGACCAAACAGACATTTTTTTTTTTAAAAGAAGAACATCCTTGAAATTTTGTTTACTTTTTAAAACTCTGGAGAGTCAGAGTTTAAGACCAGTCCCTTGGTGCAAAAGATTACATTCTATATAATGTGCTAAATCTTCTGTAAACCAACAAAATACCAAAGGAAAGGTCTTTGTTTTTAGCAAAGAAAAACAAAAATGGTGTGGGTGTCCATAGACGAATATAGCAACTTACAACATAAAGATTAAGGAATTTTTTTTTAATGAGCATGGCTAAAAATTTTTCACAAGGAAAATCAAAACAAAAAAAAAAAAACCCTACACCTTGAATTAATAAACTTAGGGGTCGAATGTCTGTTTCAAATCAGCAATGTGCTTACCTCAAAGGGAATACCTTCCCAGAGGCAGGATGGAAAAGTGAGAGCCTATTACGACGATTATTTTTTTTTAAAGGAGAGGTAAAATCTGGAAGAATGTATATAAAAAGACTCATAATGGCAAAGCAAGGCGGTGAAATGGGAATTACTTTCCTTCTTTTCTCAATGTTCAGTGTTAGTAAAGATGCTTCTCATTCAACGTATGCATACTTTCTAAAGGCTACTTGTGAATATGCTTTTGGTATAATTTTTAAAGCACTCCCAAAAGAAATGCGAATATTCCTTTTGGAAGGTTCTTCTCCCCAAGAGTATTTCTTACCTGATTGGAAAGAAGCCTCGAGAAGGAAATGAAGCCTCCTTACCTGAGGTTTAATTTTCGATCTTCATCGCTGGCAGCCTCCAACTGCGGAGAGAGAAACAGAGGGTCACACCACAGACACCACCAGCAAGAGCCCGAGACACGAGTCTCGCATTTTCTGCTCTGGTGTCTGAAAAACACACAGATGTCCAGGAAGCCCGTTTTAAACAGCCACGCCCTTCCCGTGCCCATCCTGCTCTGCTGCTCCTTTGAGTGACTTCCCGGTGGAATTTTCGGGTTTCCCAGCGCTCACCCACATTCCCGCCACAGTCCGTGGAGCGATTCCTGCTAGCTGGCATTGTTACACAACCCACTTTTAGCCCTGAGTGCTCCACTTTCCAGGGTGGTTTTGGATCTTATCCTGTTTTTCTTTTTTAAGGGGAGGGGGCTGTTTGAAGACATTTCCTCCTTCGAGCTGGGCAGGAGCTGAGTGATCAACACGATTACAAGTCCCAACATTTGGGTTTAAAAACACCATTCCATGCAAGTCTTTCACCAGGGAGGATGGCCAGGATTAGGCCATGTGTGTGTGTGTGTGTGTGTGTGTGTCAAAAGCTCCTGATGGTTCTTAAATGTTCTATATAAAACTTGGGAGACCAATGGTTTGTTTATAAAAGGAGAGAAAGTGAGTTTGCTATTTTCCAAAAGTCAAAAGGTCAAGAGATCAGGCCCCAAAAGCAACTAGGATTCAAGCCCCCATCACTATTTTTTTTTCTTTCAAGAAAACCGAAATGAGAAGAAGTCCCCTCCCCAGCCCCCACTGACTGTGCCGCTGGGACTTGGCATGTGTTGTATGTTACACAGAGGAGCCCATTGAATGGGAAAGAGAAACCTGGAAAGCAGTGATGGCTGGGAGAGATGTGAGGTTGATCAAGGACAGAAACCAGACAGGAGCCCAGGCCAAGGGGCAGGGGCACCAGACGCACGCAGGAGGGGCCAGGCACCAGAGCTGGCGATTTCAACAGGGAATGAGCACAGCAGAGGCTCCCGAGTGCCTACATTTATGATGATGATGCATGACAGTGTGGCAGGCCGTGAGTAATGCTGTTTTGTTATGACATTGATGAGAAAAAAACATTAATTCCTGTTGATAAAAAGAATCAACTGATTCCTGCATGGGCCACTCGCTTGTGGAGTTTGCATGTTCCCCCAGGGCTGCGTGGGTTTTCTCCGGGTTCCCGGGTTCCTCCCACATCATAAAGCTGTGCACGTGAGGTTCCCTGCTGGGTCTCAAGCGTCCCAGCATATGTGCTCATGGGTGTGTGTTGCATGTGGTCTAGAACAGCGGGGTGTCCCGTCTAGGACTGGATCTGACCTTGAAGGCTCTGAGCACCCTCGACCCAACTAGAAATAAGTGGGCTAGAAAAAGAAAGAAAGAAAGAAAGAATGAATGAATGAATGAATGCCAATTATTGCTTCATGTCAGGAGTGTTATGGGTCTTTATTTAGATGTTTTGGTGATCAGAAATTTGCTGCAGGTCCACTCTCGTTTCTATCAGCCTATGGTAAAATCGGTTTCCTTATATGTCATTTCCCTTAAAGTCTCAGTTGCCAAGAACATGTTCACATCGCTGGACTCACTGTACTATGCAGAGACACACTCTGGAGACCCATCGATTAGTTCTCGCGCTCCCTACCCCACACTGAGGGAGCGACCCAGGCCAGGCTTTGCTGGCCATGGGGTCATGAGCTTCGGTCCCAAAATGAAGCAGCAGCAAACCAACTTACAACAGCAACAAACTCAGAAGAGAATCTCAGCTGGTTCTCAATAAGGGACAGTGGGCAACATCTGGAGCATTTTTCTGGAGGGTGCTACTGGCATCTAGTGGGTAGAGGACAAGCTGCTGCTACACATTCTACCATACACAAGACAACCCCCACAACTGAGAAGTTTCTGTTCCCAGAGTCAGCGGTGCTGAGGTCAAGAAACCCTGATCCAACCCCAAAAAATGTGACTGGAGATCTGCCCATGAAAATTAGTCACCATGAACATTTGTCAAAAATAACAAAGTTACAATCCATTCCTGAAAATTACTGATTTATCTATTCTGTTCTCTCTGCCTGTTCTCATAAAGGATGAGATGAGGTTAACAGCAAAGTGACATAAATGAGAAAATAAATGACTGAAAAGAAGAGGGAAAACAAAAGGAGGAAAGTCACTGTGCTGGCCAGGCTGTGATTTCCCTCGGGCCCCATGCGCGCAGCAGACTGGCGGGGGCAGAAATAAGCTGCCTAAATATCTCTGCATTTGGATGAGCAAGGAAGTGATCTGGGGGGTACAGAACTACAAAACCATCTGAGTCTCAGTCACTCTGAGATTCTCAGGATAAAAGGCATGCAAGATCAGTCAAGAGAGCAACCTGTGCCAAAGAACACACATACAGAGAAGCCAGCCCTTTCAGACGAGCTGAGGCCCAGAGTGGGGAAGCAAGCCATGGACGGTCAGTCCAGAGGCAGAGATGGCCTGAGCCACATCCTCAGACTCTGAGCACTTGTATTTGTATGCTCAGTTCCATCTTGCTTCTTCATGTCTCACCCCAGCTGGGATAAAGCCTTTCCTTTAAGGGACTGTCCCAGGCCCTACCTGGACAACTGATTTACTAAAGTCAAATAAAAGCTGGTTGAGTTTTATTTTATGTTTATCAGGTTATTGATGCTTTGTGAAATAATGCTTTATCTAAAAATTTAACATTTCTCTAGAAGAAACCCAAATGTCCAACAAAATGTGTAACAGTCCATTCAGTGGAATATTACACAGCAATGAAAAGAATGAAGTACTGATACATGCTACAACACAGGTGAACCTTGAAAATTTTATACTAAAAGAAAGATGCCACAAAAGACCACATAATGTATGCTTTTACTCATATGAAATGTCCAGAATAGGCAAATCTGTGGAGGCAGAAAGTACATTAGTGGTAGCCTAGAACTGGTAAGAAATGGGTGGGAGACTACAGGAGGGAGTCTGCAGATAATGGCTAAGGGTTGGGGATTTTTTTGGGGGGCTGATGAAAAGGTTCTAGAATTAGAGAGTGGTGATGGCTGCACGAGCTTGTGAATGTACTAAAAACCACTAAATTGTATGAATTTATGGTATGTGAATTATATTTCAGCTTACAAGTAATAAAAATGTAGAGCTGTGTCTAAGACCAAATAGTTCAAGTGTAAGTAAACACAGGCTACGCAGAGTTTAGAATCCGAGCCCTCAGCTGAGAGGCCTTCTGTGTTATCCCTTCCTGAAACCAAAGTGCTCGCTCATCTCACATACTTCTGGGAAGGGAACATGAGATCAAGCGCAAGGAAGTACTTTGTAAACTGCAAGACAGCAGTGATGGGGATGATGGAGGAGAGCAGATGTCTCCACGGAGAGCAGAGAAGCTACCGCAGCCTAACTTCTCAGGTGTCAACATTGACTACCCATGTCCTTCTGCCCCATTCAGCAAGCAGAGGGGCGACTAGAACCTTCTGCCTGTAGACAAGATAACTATTAATGGCATCCTCAGCCACTTTGAAAATGTCCCTGCCAGTTCTGGCAAAATAGGTCAAAGCGCTACCCCATTGGCAGCCACAGGACAGACAGTGCTGCTAAACCACAGACAGGCCCTCATCTCTCAGAGGCATACACAGACCTTTGCTGCTGCTGTGTTATTCTGTCAACTTCCCCCTTGCACCACCCCCTTCCTGCCCCAAAGGGGCCTAAATCACCCAGAAGCTGGGGCCCACTTCCTGGGCTCCTCCCCAGCCCTCTCTCCCTTCTCTAAACAGTTCACATCTCCTGCTGCTCGGTCTTCAGGTTAACACTCAGTCTGGCTGTGGATATGAGTTTAGGCCAGGACCTTAACTGCCCCAGCACAGACCCGCTCCCCAGCGAGAAGCCAGCCAAGCACAGAAGGGTGCTACGCAGAACCACACAGGGCAGCCTCAGAAACCCAGACTGGCCTCAGCTATGCAGTTCCAGACACAGGCACATGCATCCCTGAGTGAAATTACAAAAAGGAAAGCCCCTGCCTGAGCTGCACACGCATGAGACACAGTCACCTAGTGTTCGGGGGTCATTCGGTCACTGTCGCATGGCGACATGGCAGCCACGCACACTGAGAAGTCCCTGGGTATGTGGTCAGGGAAACAATCGCACACTCACAGGGGCAATTCAAGCACCCACTCTCAGCACCCCCGGGTACAGTTCCCTGCAGACAGGCCGCAGTCCCGCACAGTGAAAGTCACAGGCCCCCAGCCCAGCACCTGGGAAGGGCCGAGTCAGCCAGCCAAAGGGTGACAGATCTCAGTGCCAGTGTCACGCAGTCACCCAACTAGGAGTCCCAGTGGGACATCCAGTTTCACCTCCAGGAAGGGGTCACACCTGCACATGGATCACACCCAGAGGCTCACTGAGTCACCCCCAGACAGGGGGCATACCCATACACCATCACCCCCCAGCCTGGGGTCACTCACAGTCTCCTGGATGGGGGTCACACCCACACAGTCACCTCGAGACACCCGCACAGACACCCCCAGGCAGGGGTCACAGCCACAGTCACTCCCAGAAGGGGGTCACACTCATGCAATCCCCTGCACAGTCAACCTGGGATGGGGGTGACACCCGCACAGTCACTCCCAGAAGGGGGTCACACTCAGTCTCCTGCAGTCACCCCCAGATGGAGGTGACACGCAGTCACACGCAGACGGGGATCACACCAGCACACACCATCACCCCCAGACGGGGGGCACCCCCAGACCGGGGTCAAACTCACACCCTCCCGCACAGCCCCCCGCGGCGGGCATCGCAGCCGCCGTCACCCGCACATGGAGCCACAATCACAGCGTCCCGCACATGCACCCTCCGCCGGTCTGACACCCCGGCCCACAAGTCTCCCACGCAGCCGCCCGGCCCCGCTGCCCAGGCGGGGCGCCCGCAGGCCCCGGGCACCTCGGGGTCCAGCCCCGCGCCGCCCCCGCGCCCCGCGCCCCGCACTCGCGGCCCAGGCCCGGCTGGGCGGCCGCTCGGCGGGGCCGGGGCCGCGGGCCCGGGGCTCACCTCGCTGTTGCTGGCCGAGGAGGAGGCGGCGCTGGGCGTGGGCGAGCGCTGCAGGGTCACCAGGGCCATGGCCGCGGCGCGGCGCGCGGGCGACGCGCACCCCGGGAGCTCGAGCCGCCGCCACCGCCGGGGCCGGGCCCGGGGCGCTCCAGCAGCCGCGCGCGGGCGGCCGGGCCGAGCCGGGCCGGGCCCGCCCCTCCCCCTGGGCGCCGCGCCGCCCCGGCCCCCGCCTCCCGCGCCGGCGCGCGCCCGACCTGCGCGCGGGGGGGCGGCCGGGGGGAGGCCGGGCGGGGCGCGGGCGCGCGTGCGCGGCGCGGGGGGCGGGGGGGCGGCGGCCCGAGCCCCGGGCGGCCAATCACGGCCCCCGCGCGCCCCCGCCCGCGCGCCCGCCTGCGCGTCCCCGCGCGCCCCCGCCTGCGCGCAGGCCCGGCCCCGGCTGCAGGCGCGCTCCCCGGGGCTGGCGCGGCCGCCCCCAGGCCTGGCCGCTGCGCAGCCGGGGAAACTGAGGCCGGGCCGCTGGGCAGCCGGAGCGGCAAGGGAGGAGCAGGGGCCGGGAAAGCAAAAGCTGCCGCTTGCGCCGCCGTGCCATTGAGACGCGCGAGAGCCCAGGACCATGAAGGGGGCTCCAGTCCCTGGATCCCGGGGATCCTGGAGGCTGCCTGGGTTTCTGGCTGGGCGGGGACATGGGTGATGGAGACACGGTGGGGGCACCTGACAGGCAGCTCGTGCGTGCATGCCAGGCCTGGAGTAGTCTGCAGCGAGCAGAATAGATTGGGCCTGTCCTCAGGGACTTTGCAGAGGTCAAATTATTAGGCAAATTTAAAGATTGTTGTTTTGGTTTTTGTTTGTTTTTTGCTAATATTTTTATATGAATTACTCCTATGAGTCCAGAAACAAAGCCAACTCTTTGGGAAGCAAAGGAAGGCTTCCCTGTGAAAGGGCCATTGGCTCTGAGGCCCAACTGATGAGCAGGATTGACCAGAGCAGGGAGGGAGGTCAGCTCTGCAGGGAGAGTGTTGCAGAGACAGTGAAACTGGAAGAAGGTTGTCCATCAGAAGCTGGCGTCTAGGAAGCGAATGTTGGGGTACCCTTTAATAAAGTCAAAAACCAAGCCCCCACTCCTTGCCCAGCAGGCTGGTTTGGGAGACTTGAATAGATAAAGGATATTGGTGAGGTTGCCTTGGAAACAGGACCACAAGGCCCACCACCATGACCAGAAACACCAGCCTTGCTCCAGGAATGCAGAAGCAGGGCCAGGGCACACTCTGTGTCAAAGGCCAGCGCTGAGGCCAGACCTCCCAGTGGATAACTCGTGCAAACTCGAGCCCCAAGAAAGCCTGTAAAACAGTATAAATAAGAGCCTCAAATTCTTTTCCCCCCTGCACAGAGGTGTATCACCCCTCTCACCCCCTGCTCCCGTGCAGAGTACTTCAATAAACCTTCCTTTCCTGTTCTCTACTCTCTCTGGTGAATTATTTCACCCCTGCACCTCTGGCCTCAGCCTGATATTACGCCCCCACAGAGGCCAGGGAGGAGGCCACTGCTGCCATTTTCCTAGGTAGAGGTGATCAGTATGTTATAGGGCAGCCCCGATATTGAATGGGTTGCCTGGCTGTGGGTCCTCACCCGCACGCTTACAAGGGACTTATTACTACTCCACTACAGACACACACAAAAGGTTAATAAAAGGTTTATTTACAAGGGAAAAGGAAATAAGGAAACTGTACAACTCAGGGAGAAAATAGGGAAATAAAGTCTTTAATGCGTCCTACCCGATCCGCCGACCTGGAAACCCAAAGTTACTCTCAGAGCTGGCCGGACACTGCGAGCTGGCGGGGAGCCAAAATGGGGGACCCCCCTCCAAAGCCCACGTGTCTGGCTTTATACCAACCTGACTGCTTAACCCCACCCGCAGGTCCCAGCCACCTTCCCTTTGGTGGTGATGGGATTTGGAGTTCCCAGTGTCTTTGGCTTTGGCCTGGGGTGGGGGTGGAGTCCACAAAGCCTGTATGGAATTAGCTTTAGGACATCCTTTTCCCCCTAACAAGTACAGGGATGGAGTGACATGAAGGCGGATATCAAAGAAAGTGGACTGACTTGATTTGCTAATAGAAAGTTTCCTATACCTGAAATTCCCTCCCTCACCTGTTTCCACACACACCTTGCACAAGCACCCCCACAGGCAGAGGTCCAGTCCTGTTCTCCATCTTAACAAATGGCTCCACCATCCACCTCACTGAATAACCAGAACCCAGGCAGGCTTCTGGGTCCCATCCCTGCCTCCCCCAGATCCAGGGACTGCCTTCGTCTTCCTGGGGTGTGACTCGGCACCATTCATGTCCGAGGTGGTTCTCAGTGGGGCCACTAGAGCTTTTCTGGCAAGAGGGAATTTTGCGGAAATATTTTCGGCTGTGTCTCTGTGATGAGGGGGAGCCTCTAACCTTTAGAGGGGGAGCTAGGAATGCTAATGCCAGGCAATGCTCAGGGCAGTGTCCCCCCCAAACTATTCCATTCCCATGAGACCTGATTCTCTGAAGCCAGAACCTGACTCCTGTACCAACACAAAGTATCTATTGCTGAATTTTCAGAAGTGCGACTTTGTTTAAAGCAAGAGAATATTATACTTTGTTTTGTTTGATCTGTCAGGAGTTGTTCCCATTTAGGAAAAGGAGTTGTTAATAGGACTCCTTACATTAAAACAAAAGCACTTGCCTTTGCTGATGACTCTTAGCGGTCAGACGGCCATATTTATTTAGCACTTAGTTTAAAATGTCAAGTGTAGGACAAAATCGTGACAAAATTCAGTTGATTGGAGAATATCTTAGTTCTCAAATCCAAACACATTCACTATAGACAGACACAGGCTTCGGTGATGCACCGTGTCCCTCCAGGGAGTGTCCCCAAGCACTTACAGAATGACATGCCTGTCGCCTCTTTACGGTTATTCTCTCCTGTGTATTACAGTGAGATTATGAATTGGAGGCTTGTAGATTACAGATTTAGGTGGGTTTATTACCTATGAATTTTGTCTCTGGTTGGTAATCACAAACTCAGAATTTGTAAAAGTGGTGTGAGTTTGTAGGACTGAGAACCTCAGGCCAGTGGTTTTCAAATATGCATGTTTGCTAATCCCCAGGAGAAAACACAGACGTCTAGGCCCAGCTCTCCAGAGTCTTTAATTTACTAAAGTTTTTGGTGAGGCTGGAAAATTTGCATTTTGAACAAGTCCCTGGTGGTGCGGATGGTCCTGGTCTGAGGACCGTGGCACCTACACAATGCTGTAGACTCCTGCTGCTCTTCCATTGTAGGGTAAGGTAAAAGTATTAGGCTTTTCTGCCCTTCCTCCATTAGGATGAGGGAACCCTGTGGTCCTGAATGCATGCCTGATGGCGGGCACCTGACGTGGGTACACCTGGGCTAAGAGACTGAGTTTATAAGGGTGGCATCATGGGGACGCCAGTAGAAGCCAAGAACGAACAGAAGCTGAGAGAAGAAGAGAAGCAGAGAGAACACCAGAGAGAGCCCTGATAGAGTGAGGATCGGCTGGGGGCTGGGAGACTGCCAGCCTCCCGGCACCCCAGCACCCCTGCCTGCCGTGTGCCTGGTAAATCTAAATAAAAGGCCTGCAAAAACCACTGAGGACTCTGATTCCTCCTTGACCCGGTCTGCTGGATCAGAAAACCTGCCCTGTGTCATTCCTGCCCCTGCATCCATCCACTCTCTTCCTTTCCAGGCCATCAAGAAACCTCTAGCAAGATCTGATTCTGCCATCTGGACAGCACTAAGCCCAAATCCTCCTGCCCTAGCTCTGACTGCCTCTCCACTCCCGCTCCCACTTTTCCAAGCTATCTGCATCCCTTCTCTCTTCCTCCTAGAGCTGAAAGCCCTTTTCTTGCCACAACTAACTCTTGCCAGACATCACCTCCAAAGTAGCCCTCCTTACCCCCTAGCCTGGACGCATTGTCCTTGCCGGGGCTTGGTAGCGCCCTATGCCCATCTCGCCCCCATTGCTACCCACAACCACAGAGTGTTATTTGCACTGTCATGTCTGTTGGTCTTGTCACATGGTCCCTGGGCAGGGGGCAGGGACCTAGGTGAGGGGACAAAATTAAAAGGACCACCAGCAAAATAAAAACTAAACTCAGTAACCAAGAGAAATAATATTTATTGATTTTTAAAAGATTTATTTATTTATACAAGAACAGGGGTAGAGGCCAGAGCAGCGGGAGGGTGAGAGAATTCACCAGAGACAGAGTGGGGAGCAGAACAGGCAGAAGGACCGAAGACACTGCTGAGGGGAGCAGCGGGCAAGACAGGAGAGGTCTGCCGCGCCATGTGGGTGTCTCCCTGGCCGGCCGGGAATCAAACCCACCTGCAGAAGCTGCGGACAGCTTCACAGTGCTGCGCTCAACCCGCTGTGCCACTGGGGAGGCCCAATATTTATTGATTTTTTTAATTGAACAAACATTGGGTTAATATAGTCTATAGGCCTCAGGTGTAGAACACTGCAATTTGACATGATGATTACCACCAAAAGTCTGGTTTCCATCCACCACCCTGCAATTGATCCCCTTTATCCGGTACACCTACACCCCCCATTCCCTTTTTCTCTTCTGGTAACTACCATTTTGTTCTTATAATCTAAGAGATTGTTTTACTTTTATTTCTTCATTTTGTTCACTTCTTTATCTTCCATATGCATGTGAAATAATACATTTTGTCTTTTGCCCTCTAACTTATATGATCAATATTTTAATGCAATATATTAGAGAATTGAAATTAAAGCCAAAAATCCATGACAAGCAAAATATCTACATTTGAAACAAAGCTTGCTCAATACTGTCTCACTGACTTTTACTCTCACTTCAGGCTCCACTGTGACTCAGCAAGGCATTTTTACCAATCCTATCTTGATTTGATGCTCATTTTATTGAAAATTTTGGTCAGTCCAGGGCATCCCTGGTGGTGTAGGTGTTAAGTCTCAGCACTATCACTGAGATGGCCTGAGTTGGATCCCCAGCCAGGGAGCTGACCCACATGGCGCAGCAGACCTCTCCTGTCTCGCCCGCTGCTCCCCTCAGCAGTGTACTTCGGTCAGTCTGCCTGTTCTGCTCCCCATTCTGTCTCTGGTGAATCCTCTCACCCCCATGCCCCAAAACCTCTGGCCTACACCCCAGATCCTCTATGCATAAATAAAATAAATCTTTAAAAAAGAATTGTCATTCTAAGCCCTTCTGTGCAAATGATCTGTGGGCTTACCCATGGCTTGTAAGAGGGCTGAGGCAGGAAAAGGAGAAGTAAGAGCCCCAGGCCTCAGCCTGCAGACATCTGGGAAGTCCAGGCGTGGAGGAGGGCAGCCAGCTGGAAGAGGCACTCCCAAGTGGTGTTGCATCCAGTAGGATCCTTTTCACTTGATATTCTAACTTGTGTTTCATCATAATTTATTTGTCAAGTCATCCTTGACTTCGTTCTTATAGTCTCAGCTCACTTTTACAAGTATTAAAGATGACAAGTTACAGAGTTATTTGCTCTCCTGCTAGGTGCAATGCAAAGTGTGTTTTTGAATTTGTTGGGGCCATGACTTAGGAACATGTGAATGTCCCCCACTCTTGCTCCAAGGTCACCTCCTCCAGGAAGACTTCTCTGACCCCAGGTGGCTCAGGTGGACTGTGTCTTCTTCTATGGCCCTCGAGCCTGTTCCTGGGCTGGGCCACTTTACTTCTGTTGTGATTCTCTTTTCATGGGTAAGAAAATTGAAGCACAGAGCGGTTAAGTCACACAACCCAGGTCATATAATTAGGGGGTATAAAGCCAGGTTTTTCTACTTTGGAAGTCAGGCAAAAGAAATTTTTCCAGGCCAGCCTCAGAAGGGGGATGGGAAGAGAACTTGACTGATAGCTTGCAATTCCTTCTTAACTATTTGGAAGTGAAATGCAGGGATAAACTCTGATAGACTGAAAAATGGAAACCAACAATGTCTATATCGCAGCCCTGGAAACTGCATGGGTGTAAGGGCCGGAATGGACACAGTGCAGGTTTTCTATGATCCAGCAGACCGGGTAAAGGAGGAGTCAGAGTCCTCAGCGGCTTTTTGCAGGTCTTTTTATTTTGATTACCAGGTACACGGCAGGCAGGAGTGCTGGTGCCCAGCAAGTCTTCACTCTGGGCTCTCCGGCCTTCTCTCGGCTTCTGCTTCTCTTGCTTCTCTCTCGGTTTCTCTTTTGGCTTCTGCTGGCGTCCCCGTGACGCTGCCACTAAAAGCCCAGTCTCAGCCCAGGTGAATCCCATCTACCTATGCCCACACCCTACTCCAGGTGCCCGCCATCAGGCATGCATTCAGGACCGCAAGGATCCATCATCTATCCTGATGGTGGGAGGGCAGAAAAGCCTGACATTTTTCCTTACCCTACAGTCCACCCCCCTCAGGGTTTTCTGCCTTATAGTCTTTATATACACAATTTTCTTAGCAAACATAAACAATGCAGCCATGGCCCACAAAAGCAAATACATTACAATATAACAACAAAATACAACAGAACACAAATAAGTCCAGGCAGGGCCCCAACCTAGTGGCAAAAGACAATTATTGGTACCAGCAGATGAGCCACCAAATCTGCTGCTGAAGGCACTGCTCATACGAGGGAGGGGAACCACTCATGGCATCTACTGTAACACACCAGGAGCTGTCAGGCTTCCTGGCCTTCTCTGGCTGTAGTCTCGGCTACAAGCCACACACCACATCCACCCCCAGGATGCATTCACTTTGGGATTGGGGATTCTATTCTACTGTTGGGGGTAATCGCCCAACCCTCAGGGTTTGTCTGCAGTCGCTCCAACATTCGGCTTTCATAGTCACCAATGCGACTCGCAGACCCCTGCACTCAGGCCAACCCACTGCACAAGCACATGGGTCGGGGATCCAAACTCTACATTCGGCTTGGGCTCCACCCCAAGCTACGTTCCCCACCCGTCCCCCAAGGACGGGTTCCTCAGCAACTCACCCTGACTCAAGAATGAGCAGGGCATCACCCACAGGTGATTTTACGAGACTCACTGGTCTTCAGCATACTCAGGCTGCTTAACAGCCACTCAGGGCTTCTCAATTTAGCATCAGAACCAGCTTTTGCCTTCTCAGTTGGCTTTTCTCCTCTGCCTAGCTGCTGGGCATACACAGGCTGCTTTTGTCCATCAAGGCCCACTGCCCACCCCCAGATTCTCAAAAAAACATAACCTGCCAAGGTCCTCTGCCTTCTGGCGGGATAGTCAGTCCAATTCCATTAGTCCAAGTCTGTTGGCCTCTCCCTGAGTCAGCACTGGCGAGCTCCTAATCATGGTCCTCTCCTCCCCAACAATTCTGCTGCCTCAGGGGTTGTTGGCTGGTCCTTTCGGGTGTCATTGGCTGGTTCTCTTGGGCGTCTCCTCCTCCAGGCGTGGTCTTATTCCGTAGCTCCCAGACCTTGTCCACCCTCTGTGCCACCATAGCGCCTCCAGCGTCATCACAGGCAAACATGGTCTGTAACTTCTTAGTCCCTCCAGGTCTTTGGAGGGCTCCATACCTGTCTGCACGGATCATCTTGACGACTTACGTCAATTGTAAGGGCCAGAATGGACACGGTGCAGGTTTTCTATGATCCAGCAGACCGGGTAAAGGAGGAGTCAGAGTCCTTAGTGGCTTTTTGCAGGTCTTTTTATTTTGATTACCAGGTACACAGCAGGCAGGGGTGCTGGTGCCCAGCAAGTCTCCACTCTGGGCTCTCCGGCCTTCTCTCGGCTTCTGCTTCTCTTGCTTCTCTCTCGGTTTCTCTTTTGGCTTCTACTGGCGTCCCCGTGATGCCGCCCCTAAAAGCCCAGTCTCAGCCCAGGTGAATCCCATCTACCTATGCCCACACCCTACTCCAGGTGCCCGCCATCAGGCATGCATTCAGGACCGCAAGGATCCATCATCTATCCTGATGGTGGGAGGGCAGAAAAGCCTGACATTTTTCCTTACACTACAATGAGTATGTTACTTGATGTGGGAGGAGGGGTTTTGCAGACGTGATCAAGTTTAGGATGTATAAGTGGGGAGGTAATTCTGAGTTATCCGTATGGGGCCAATATAATCCCTAAGGTCCTAATGACAGGGAGGCTGGAGGAAGGCCTGAGGAGTAAGAGATATGGCAGTGGAAGCCAGGGTTTGGAGTGATGGAAAGAAGCAGCCACAAGGCAAAGTATGGAGGCAGCCTCTAGAAGCAGGAAGAAGCTAGACACTGAATTCTTCCCTCAGAGCCTCCAGAAAGAACACAACCTAGATGACACCTTCATTTTAGAACTTCTCGCCTGTAGAACTACCAGAGGATAAATTTCTGTTCTTTTCAGCCACTGAAATTCTGGTAATTTATTACAGCAGCTATGAAAGGTGAATGTAAAGACTGATCTAACATATACTGTGAAATAGACCATAACAATGCATAGTACGTGCCAGACACTGCTGGGACATTGTATTATTTTCTCATTCACTCACCTCATTTCACAAACGTTTTGCTGGATACTAGTCTAGGAATTTGGGGTCCATCATGAACAAAACAGAGCCACTGTAGCAAGTGGGGGGCAGAGCCAAACAACATACAAATAAATATATTTAGTATATGCTGAATATGTGGTATTTCAATGGATTAATACAGGTGAAGTTCCTAGACAAGCACAGTAAGTATCGAATAAATGAAATGCATTCGGTAGCTTTGAAAAAAACTTGAGAGGGGGCCTCCCTGGTGGCACAAGGGGTTAAGTCTCAGCACTATGGAGTTAAGTCTCAGCACTATGAAGCTATCTGCAGCCACTGCAGCATGAGTCCGATCCCCAGCCAGGGAGCAACCCACATGGCGCAGCAGACCTCTCCTGTCTCACCCGCTGCTCCCCTCAGCAGTGTATCTCAGTCAATCTACCTGTTCTGCTCCCCACTTTGTCTCTGGTGAATTCTCTCACCCTCCCTCCAGCATCTCTGGCCTGTACCCCAATTCTTGTATGCATAAATAAATAACAAAATCTTTAAAAAGATTGAGAGAAAACAAAGGTAAAGGTATAGGGACTGGAAGGGGCTATTGACACATAGGGTGAGGGGAACCTCTGGACAAGGGGACTTTTTTAAAAAAAGATTTATTTATACAAGAGCTGGAGTACAGTCGGAGGCGCAGGAGGGTGAGAAGATTCACCAGAGACAGAGCGGGGAGCAGAACAGGCAGACAGACTGAAGACACTGCTGAGGGGAGCAATGGGCGAGGCAGGAGAGGTCTGCCGCGTCATGTGGGTTTCTCCCTGGTGCCTGGGAATCGAACCCATCCTGCAGAGGCTGCGGACAGCTTCATAGGTGGCGCTCAACCTGCTGCACCACCAGGGAGGCCAAGGGGACTTTTGAGTAGAGGAATCACCATGACAACCCCACCAGGAACGCATGGAGACCCTGCTGCTGGTTCAAGGGGTGGGGCTCCTGGCCAGCCTCTTCCTTTTTTTCAAGCTCACTTCCTTACTCTGTGTTGTTTACCCAGGGGCAGGACTGGTTGTGCTTATCAGCTGGTTGGTTGTGAGGCTGGGATGTCATAGTGCTTCTGAGAGGCATTGTGTGCTGTCCTGATCTTTAATGTCACCAAGTGTAACTGATTGTGGTCCCCACTGAAGATGTTGTGTCCTAAGCCCAGGACCTGTGCATATGACCTTATTTGGATATAGGTCTGGGCAGATGAGCATACTGATATGACGTCATGAGGGAGGGGCCTAGTCCAACATGACTATGTCCTTACAGAAAGGGGAAATTTGGACCCAGAGACAGAGACACAGGGAAGCCACCACACTGCCACAAGCCAGAAATGTCCAAAGTTGCCAGAAACTGGGAGAGAAGCATGCACCAGATCCTCAGACCCCCAAAGGGAGGACTTACCAATAGGTTGTTTTGGGATTTCTGACCTCCAGAACTGTGAGGCAACACATTTCTGTTCTTCAAACCACACAGTTTGTGGCCCTTGGTTATAGCAGCTCTAAGAAATGAATAACTAATGTTATCATTGCTTTGGATGCAGGAGCTGAGGCTGAAAGCAAAGCTCGGATTAGACCCCAGGGGCTATGCATAGATCATCACTCTTCCTAGCTTAGATGGGGGGCAATAGTTTGGAACACCATTTTCAGGGTATGGAGGTTCTAAGGACTCAAAGCCTTGGCAAATCACTGGTATCCAGGAACTCCTGCCAAGGTAGCTTACTGTACTGGTTGATGGGCACCAGCAGCCAGGTCTGGGAGCTCCTCACCCCTGTGCGGAGTTGGCCAGAGTCTCCCTTCCTCTACTTACCCTCTGATCTAATCTGGTTCTTGTTTCTGGGAAGTCGGAAGGCTCTGCCTCTCCAGACCGCTCCTCCCTGCTCCAGTGATTATACTCACTGGACCTGGGCTAGCTTGACTCTGCCACTGCCACTTGCTGTGTGTCCACAGGCAACACATTAACCCTTGCAATTCTACTGAAAATCCCAACCTAAATTTTGGGGGTGTGAGGGGTCTTGATAAGAGATAACTGAACAAACCAGCATTTATTAGGCACCTTCTGGGCACTGTGTCCTGTAACAATCACCATTTCATATATTCCATAATAGAAGAAAGTACCTCACTATTTAATGTTTCCAATAGTCAGGAATTGTTATTACCCTCTCCCCAACTACACATATAAGGGGTGACTTGTTTGAAAATCTGGGGACCTTGAAGAGGAGACCTGGGGTTGACAGTAAAGTGTGTGCTCTTGGACCTCCTGCAACATGGCCTTGATTACAGTCTAGCTTCCTTAAGTAGCAGCCCAAGACCACACAGGAAGAGGGGCAAAGCTGGGGTACTGACCCAGTGTGCTTGAATCCAGAGTCCATGGATTCATACCTTAATAACTAACCTGTCCAGAATGGTAACTACAGGAGAAGAGTCAGGCAAAAAAGAAAAAAAAAAGTAGAGTGAGGAGAACAGATCTATTTTACCAGATATTAAAACACATGACAAAGCTACAGAAATGAAAATGGAATGGGCACTGGCTTAGAAAGCCATGAACACATCAAAGGGGTGCAGTGAAGAGCCAAGGAATATACTCGAAATACAGGAAAGTGTAGTGAATGATAAAAGCAGGTCAAAATTGGTAGAGAAAATGTGACTCAACCAAGAGTTTTGGTGCCATTGGCTCGTGAGTAAAGTTGGGTCCCTACCCTGCCTTTTATTCTCCAAAATTAATCCCAGATGAATCAAATATTTAAATGTAAAAAAAAAAAGGCTCAAAGGCTCTAGAAAGTCTTTGTATTTTATAACATGAGGTGGTATTGGTGGGGAGCAAGATGTCTAAACATGACATTAATGGCAGAAATCCTAAAGGGAGAAAAAAAGGAGTAGAGTTGATGGCAAAAATATTTTGAAAATGTCATATAACAAATTAGGGGAAATATTTGCAACAAAATGATGGGCAAAAAAAGGCACTTTATAAGAAAAGAAACCCAAAGGTCCATCACTATCTGAAAAAAATTGTAGTCTCATTAACAGAGCTGGCATTAGGGTAAGGTGTGTGTGAGTGTGTGCACGCATGCATCGTGCATTTGCAGATTTTAAGAAGGCTCTCTTAGGAAGGTGCAAGTACCTGAGGGCAGACAACCCCCTTCAATTTGTCATTGGTGAGAGTCATTCTGGCAGGCCATCTGAAGTGTGGATCTACATTTAAAATGTGTGAACTCTCTGGCACAGAGATTTCCATTTTTAGAAATTGTACCCAAGGGAATAACTAGACAAGTGTGCCAAGAAACACTCGCTGGATATTTGTTTGTCATATCAGAAAATGACAGGGACAGCCCCCATAGGGACTGTCTTGAAAAATCATTCCACCTGGGGGACAAGGTGTCCTGTGTGTCTGGCTGCAGCTGTTCTGTGGTGCTGTACTCCCCATGTATGACACGGGAACAGAAGGGAGAAGACCTGCCCATTTCTGTCGCCTGGGTGTGTTTCTGTTAATATTGGGGATATACACTCAAAAATATCAATGGCCCCTATTGATATTAGGAGGTGGAATTAGCTACAGGTGATTAGTGCTTTCTTCTTTATACCTTCTGTGTTGTATGTATAATCACAGGGGGTATGCTTACTTCAATACTTAGAAGAGTAATGATAGAGTAAATTTCATCAGAGAGAGTATGGGGGGTTAACTGTTATTCTATAATACCACGTGATGCCCCCACCTCACCCAGTTCTGCTTCCTGCAGAGAATTTTCAGGTAAATGACCCTTGTGCCCTGGCCTGAGTGTACTTCAGAGCAGCTAAGAGGCCATGTTGTTTATCAACCAGTCAGTGCATCAAAAGGATCTTCAACTCCTACAACTCCTGCCAAATAAACAGAAATTGCTTCCAAAGGTTCTTCAGGGCCTTTTAGCATGCTGATCAGTGAGTTTTGGATTTCAGAGAGGTTTCTTAATGGCCTTGTCATCACCAGACCAGAATGAGCCCATTACCCCTGAAGCATGTCCCTTTGGCTCCTTGGACCTCAATTTATCCAACTGTAAAATGGACTCATTCAACCAGATCCATTTTCCTCAACTTTTTCTTTTTTGTTTCTTTTTTAAGCTGACGCCCCTCTCTGATAAAGATCAAAGTCTTCATCCCTCCCAGGAAATACCTTCTTCTTATTCCAATAGCCAAAAATCCTGCAGGACTTCCCTCTTTTGTAGTTTGTATCATGAAAACCAAAGGTGTCTCCCCACTTCATTTCCCCAAATTAAATAATAACACTGAATATGCTTCCTGCGCACAGCACAGGACTTGCAAGAGACACAACCCCTCTAGTCTTGCAGTGCCCGGCATCCCTGGTGCCTGAGCCGCTTCTCACCTCTCTGGTAAGCTCTGTAGTTAAGCATTTCAGCTCTGGCCATGGTGAGGGATTCTGCATAAAAGATAGGGTGTCCTCTGTCACCATCAATTGGTTTTGACCTGCTCTTAAATGGTTTTATTTACTATATGTGGCAACCCTAACCTGGATTCACATTTGGGCTTCTGCATGTAGACAGTTACTGTTGACAAATTACTTCATTTTTCTCTCTCCCACTCTTCATTCCTCCCCTGCTTTATTTCCACCCCCTCGTCTGCCACTCTCTAATTGTGCCAAGCACATTAATCTCACTTTTATATGCAGCTTGATGGAAGTTCTTTCACGGATGCCCTCCCGTAATCTCCATGCAGATTAACAGCAATGTTTCCAGCATCTCTTGCTTCCCAGTCAGTGCCTCCCCAGAGGTACGATCAGGTACCACTCAGCAATGCTTCGGTCAACAATGAACCACATATACGATAGGGGACCCAATACACTATACCTTCTAGCCTAGGTGTGTAGTGAGGTGGACCATCTAGATTTGTGTAGTTATACTCTATGACAGTAACAGCACAATGAAGTCATTGCCTAGTGTCACATTTCTAGAAAGTATCCCCATCATTAAGTGACAGATGACTGTAGTCACGTCCTACATTCTCTATCATGGTTGATTAGTTTTGCCTGTTCTTGAATTTCATATAAATGAAAGACTACAGTATGGACTCTTTCATTTCTGACTTCTTCTGCTCAATATAATGACTGTGGAATTCATCCAGGTTGTTATGTACAGCAATATCTGTCCTTTTCACTGCTGTATAATATTCCACAGTGGAAATTTTATGAAAATCCTACAACTTGTTTGTACGTTCTGTAGTTAGCTTGTTTCTTGGTCAAGGTTATGAATGTTCTTATATAAACCTTTTAATTGATATGTGTTGTTATTTCTCTTGGAAATATATATAAGGGTAGGGCTCTTGGGTTTTAGGTTAGGTATATATTCAACATTAGTGGGACACTAGAATCAAGTTTTTGAATTTCAGTTATAAAGTGAGCATCTACCTTATAGCGCTGTGAAAAAATTAAATGAGATAATCCAAGGTAAAGTATTTAGAACTGGCATTTGGTGTATTTGTGTTCACAAAACACAAATCATTGACAGGATGGGTGAGGGGTGCACAAAGGTATCTGATTAACTTTTGTTAACCTTTAAGTGTTCCCATGATGAACTAGAGGTGCAAGAAATTTTCCAAAGGGACATGAAAATGGTACGTGACTATTGTAAAAAAAAAAAAAAAAAAAAAATCAAACAAAATGGAAGTATATAGAGTAAAAGGAGATTACCCTATCTTTTTTTTTTTATAGTTAAAGAAAGTATAAGCACTAAGTTTTTGCCTTCATCTTATTTTAACTTCATTTTTTTTTTATTTGATGATGCTAAGGTGGGGGAGGAGGAGGCTAGACCTTAAAGTTGATTGATGTAAAGGCTGTCTTACCCTGGGCTAGTTGGTCCAGCTCTCTGGGCCTCAGTCTCCCCATCCAAAGCAAAGCCCTAATGATACTGGGCTCTAATAAGCACAGTTTCAGGTCTACCCCTGGCAGCAGAAGGACCTGGAGTCCTGCCGCTTGTGTCTCTGGGATACGAAAGCAAAGGACCACGCATCCTCATAGCCCAAACAGGCGTTGCCTTGAGTCTGTCCTTGGCCTTGTTCACCCGGCGTCCCAGAATGGCACTGGACTGGCTGTTTGGCCCTGGAGCCCCTGTTCTGTACCTCTGGCTTCTCCTCAGGGACTGCCAGGCTGGCCACCCCCACCCCGCAGGCCAGGCCCACAGCAGCCCAGGGAACATCCCTCCCCTCCCCCAGGATGGCAGCCAGAAGAGGGAAGAAAGAGGATTGTCTCCAGCTGGCCCTGGAGACAGCCCTCCTTGTGCCCATCAGCCCTCCAAGAGCCCCTGCCCTCCCTCCCTCCCTCCTTTCCCTGAGGCCTGTCCACGGGTGCTTGGGATCCGCCAGAAAAGTCAGGCAACTTTTCAGGGACCAGGGCAAGGGGAGGGAGGTCTGGAGACTTGGCTGGGGTCCAGCTCCTGGGAGCAGCTCACTGCCCAGCCCCACCTCTCGCTGTGTCCTGTCCATAACTCCGGACTTTGACCCTGAGTTCCAGCCCTGGCTGGTGGGCAGAGGGCTGAGGACAGGTCCTCCAGAATCAGAAGCCTCCCCTCAGGGCTAGGACCCGGTGTGCACTGTAGCTGCCGCTTGCCTTACGAAGTTTGGCACTCCAGGGTCAGGTGAGTGGCACACACCCCTTCGAGCTGGGGTTGGAGGTGGGGGCAACAGAATGCAAGGTCTCTCTGAGTCAACAGAGAAAGTTCCACCTTAGAGCTGGAGGCAGGTGACAGCCAGGAGTCCGGCAGCCCTCTAAGTCAGCGCCTTCAACCTCTCCAAGCCCGTCTTCTCTTATGGAAGACGAGGGTCCTAGCTCACCTCTTGCAGGGTAAATCTGAGGATTGAAAGAGGTAATGAATGTCAAGTACTTAGCACAGAACTGGGCTCATAGCAAGTAATCAATAAATGGTAGTTGTTATTGTTGGGGGGGCAGGGAGCTGGTAGCTGACTTGTCAAGCATTTATAGAATCTGCTCCATTTTAAAGATAAACTCTGAAAATATCAGCTTCATAAGAAGCAGCCATATGGTGTAAACTGGAGGCTGATTATGCTTATCAGAACTCCATCCCCTTGAGGATTTTTTTTTTAGAACAAGACATTCGCATTCCTTGTGCCTGTAGCAATCATAGACATAAGTTGTTGCAAATACCCTCCAAGGAACAAGAGAGGGTATAAGCAAACAAATGCTAAGCTGAGAGACAGACAGAAAGTCAGGTGCAACTTGTCACAGGCTGAAAAGTTTCACCAGGCAATGCAGAAAGCACCGATAGAACTGGGTCAGCCAGAATGTCATCCCACCCTGGCTGCGTGGCTTAGGAGAGTGACTTCCCTTCCCTGAGCCTTAGTCCCACATCTGTACAACCTTGGAGGGCAGCTGAAAGGATTAAGTGAGAGGATTTTACACCACATCTACATGTATCCCACAAGAGGCAGACAGCCACAGTACACACACACACGCATGCACTCACGCACGCACACATGCACACACCACACACACCCGCATGCACCCACACATCCCAAGGTAATAACCTCAGCCATTTGCATGTTCCTGGGTGCACTCTCCAAGCAGGCTTAGTTGAAGGAATGGCATAAAACACAGGAGAACAACAATGCTACTAAAAACACCAACAGCCACAGGAACATGGCTGGTTCCATAACTCAAGGGTGTGTCTGCGAGCCCAGAAGTTTATTACCCACGCGCGTGCGTGATTTTATACAAGGCTGCATCTGTCAGACCATAGGGTCTGGCTCCTGCTTCTAAGAAGAACCTCAGACATTTATATTCACACACACACACACACACACACACACACACACACACCCCACAGTTGCTACAATCACCATCAATTTGATTCGTGTATTTATTAAGACAGTTGACGTAGGACATGTCCTTTCCTTTGCATTTCAATTCCTACCAAAGTTAGACTTGACTTTTTTCAAGTCAAATGGGCCTGAGACACTGACTGCTTCTTCCCACCTGCCTGATCCGCCGCTTGTCAAATTGTGTGACCAACTGGAATAGTGTGACATTTTAGCTCATGAACTTGCAAGTCAGGCCGGTCAAGGCTGCTGCTCACTAGTGAGGGGTCTGAGCCTTGGTTGCTTCATCCATAAAATGGGCATGACGATAGCCCCGAGGGGTGGTGGATTAAGTAGATATCGCAGGGAACGTTCCCAACACCAACGGCTGACGGCTGACGCGGACCAGTGGTGAGAAACCAGCAGCTGCTCTTCTAGTCTTGTTACCTCCATATTTACCAGTTTTGTTTCTGGACTCTTGCCACTCACAGAAACTTTTAACCCCAAGGCCCCAGAAACCAAACCCCAAGATTTTGGATGAGCAACTCTGCTTCCCTGGACCTGTTTTCCTGTCTGCCTGAAGCCATCTAGCTCATCTTTCAAGTTTCACACGCTGGAGAAACTGAGCTCTGTGCGGTTACTAGTTCCTCTTTTTTTTTGGCCAGTGGGAACCAGCTCTTGCTTGGGGGCCCCCTTATGCTCTTCCCTTGGGCTCCTGGCCTCTGCTCGCAGAGACTTTGCCATCCCTCCCAGCCTTGCTCGCAGAGACGGCTGTGGCTGAAGAGCGTCCTCTCTGCCCAGAAACCCTGAAGGGCTTTCAAACACTCATCTTCTCTCTCGCACGCATTTCTATTATATAAGCAGCTCTTCCCCTGCCACCCACCCCAACTCAACCCTTTGCTGGTTTTCTAGGTGACAGGAAAATGGAAAAAGTGGGCCCTGGCAAAAGCAGAGCTGGGCTCACAACCCTTCCTGTACCTCGTGTTCTGATCATTTCCCTCGCTCCTCTCCAGCCTCAGCTCCCTCATCGTGCACCGGGGCAGTGGTCATCATCGCTGTCCTTTATTATGAGCCCTTGAGCTCTCCATGGGAATTTTCTTTTTTGATCCTCTAAAGAACTCAACTCATTCATTCATTCATTCACTCATTCATTGACTATTTTAGGCTCCGGGGAGAGAGCACTGGACAAACTCCAGCCCTTCTGGAGCTGATATCCTGGTAGGGAGACAATATTACGGGAGCATTATTAGCCCTTAAAAGCTTACAGGACAGGAAACTGAAGCTCAGCTAGAACGACCAATTCACCCCAGCTTACCCAGCACTATCGCAGCAGTAGCTCTCAAAGTCCATGTCCTGGGAACCCCCTCCATCCTGGGTAAACTGGGGAGGCTGGTCATGCTTGTTTGGGCAAGTTGAGAAACCCGTCCAGGGTCACAGCTGGTGTGTGCAGGACCAGGCTGTGAGCCTGGTGTTTCTGACCCTAGTCGGGCTTGTGCCTGCCACCTGCCTCCATGCCACCAGCCTCCTGGTTTCATTAAAGGGAGTTTGGGAAATATAGGAAAGCCTCGTACTCTGGCCTCCTTATTGTTAATGTACAAAGGTGGTCAGACTCTAGCGATTATGCAGGGGCAGTCAGCAGCCCCAGAGAGGGGAAGTGACTTGGCCAAGGTCACACAGCAAGCCAGAAGGGAAGCCAGGCCTAACTCCCTTTGTTCCTAGCTCCTTCTCTCCTCCCAACGTCCTTCCCACTGTTGCATGGGGACACAGGTGGCTCCTGTGTATTGAGGGCCTACCCTGTGCCAAGCACTATCTTAGCAGCTGTCATTTAATCTTGGGATGGGGGTTACCCCTATTTTACAGATGAGGGAGTTGTCTTTCCTGATGGGGAGGGAAAAGAGGGGTCCCCGAGAGGGTCTGCCCCTCACCCTCCAGCTGGGCAGCAACCAAGCTCAGGCTCAGGGCTGGAAGGAGAGTCACCCAGAGGAACGATGCCTTCCGTTGTTTGCTTCTATCTCCAACTTGGCTGCTGAAAGCCCAATGGAGTCCAGTTCTCGTGGGCTGGAGCCATTTCCCCCACTTTGCAAAACTAGGCCATATTGAGAATGTCCTCCGTCCAGGGCCACAGGCCTGAGTTGCCAGGAGCCGAGGTTGGAGGGAGAAGGGCTGTGAGTCAAGAAGAGGGTAAGTTGAATTTGGCCCTTGCGGGCACAAAGTGTCCCCTTGTTCTGCCTCAGCAGGAACCGGCTTAATATTTCCCTGCTGTGTGGGGCCCAAGCAACTTCAAGGTCAAAAGCCTCTACGCCTTCTAAACTCTGAGGGCCCAGACAACTGGGCACCCCAAAGCAGGTACTAAGGGGTTGCCCAAAAGACATAGACCTGAGTTCTGAGGGCAGATATGGCATCCGACATGCTCGCAGCTGCATCCAGTGGCTGCCAGTTTGGCACACAGTAGGTGTGCAATAAGTGTGTGTGAGTTTACTTTAACTGAAAATTAAATTCCACTTACTGGGGCCTCCCAGGTGGCACAAGGAGTTAAGACGCAACCTATGAAGATGTCTGCAGCCACTGCAGCATGGGAGCAACCAGCCAGGGAGCAACCCACATGGTGTGCAGACCTCTCCTGCTGCCCGCTTCTCCCCTTAGCAGTGTACTTTGGTCAATCTGCCTGTTCTGTTCCCCACTCTGTCTCTGGTGAATCCCCTCACCCCCCATACCACTGGCCTACACCCCAGTTCTTGTATGCATAAATAAATAATCTTTAAAAAAATTGTTTAAAAAATTTTTAAAAATTAAAAAAAAATGCCACTTACTGGCTGTGTGAGCTCAGGTAAGTTACTTCATCTTTCTGAGCCTCAGTTTCCTCATCTGTGAGACGGGGCCAAATGCTATAAAACCATGGAGGGACTTAGCTGAAATAATCTGTGGGAAACACTGAGAGCTGGGACTGGCACACAGTCGGTGCCCACAAATGTCAGCAAATCACTCCCATTGCACTAGACACTGTGGTAGGTGCTTTTCGCTTGCCATCTTGTGAAATCTCCCTCGACTGAGTTATTAGTTGTTTTGTTCATCTTCCAGAAGCTGAGTCTCAGGAAGCATCTTGTCCAAGGTCAATGGCCAGTAGGTGGCAGAGCTGAGATTGGAAGCCAGAGCTCATGGTCCAAACCACTAGGCCACCAGCCTGCAGCTGGCTGGGCTCTTGGCTGTGACGATTTGTATTCCCAGCGTGAGGACAGGTGTCCAGGGAGGCTCCCCAGCGAAAGCTGCATTACTTACCACCTAGGGGACCTTGGGCTGTTGGCTTTGCTTCTTCATAGCTCAGTTTTACCATTGGTGAGGGTTATCCACAGAGTCAAGCAGAGAAAGGGCTGGGCAGTGTGGGCCACTTTTTAAGCCTCAGTCAATGGTGGCGATGATGACTGAGTTCGTGATGACGGAGACGATGGTGATGATGGTATGTCTCAATCCTTCTTTCCTGCAGGCTGGCACGATGCGTGTGGTGGTGATTGGAGGAGGGGTTATTGGACTGTCCACCGCTCTCTGCATCTATGATCACTACCACTCAGTCCTGCAGCCGCTGGATTTGAAGGTCTACGCAGACCGCTTTACCCCGCTCACTACCACCGACGTGGCTGCCGGCCTATGGCAGCCCTACCTCTCCAACCCCAGTAACCCACAGGAGGTGTGAGTAGCGGGCCCCAGAAGGTGGCCCGGAACCGAGTCTGCGGAGGGGATTCCCCCACTCAACAAGCACAGGCTACTGTCAAAGTTCTGACCTGGCATGACGTAAAGAAATGTTAATACATAATAAGCCCTACTATGTGCCAGGCAATAGAGTTTTTCTCCATTTCTCCCCTAAACTGGGTGACGGTCAAGGCCATATGTAGGGGTGAATACTTCCAATGGGTGGATGGAAGCTCAGGTTTACCAAAAGTTGCAAATTTCTTATGTTAATCTAGAAACTGCCAGTTGTTTCAACAACAAAAGCCACAAATGAAAAATGGCTCAGGCAGATGTTTCATTTTCATGCCCATAAATTAAAACACCAATGTTCCTGAGCAGTGGGTGTCAGTTCAGGGGCCCAGGCTCTTTCCTCCTCAGGCTCTGCCATCTTCACCAAGCCTTCTGATTTCGTCATCGTGTAGGAGGAACATGTGGGCAGAATATTTAGGACTCATTGGCTAGAACATAGTCACATGACCACACCTACATGCGAGAGAGTCTGGGAAATGTAGGTTAGTTCCCGCTCGAGTTTACAGGGGTGATGCCAGAGAGTGAGCCTAAACCCTGTGGCTTATGGTCCCCAAAGTTAGTCCCCTGAGTCACTCAGGACTTTCATTTACACTCAACAAGCAGGTCTCCCTGGTGGCACAAGGGGTTAAGATGCAACCTTTGAAGCTATCCGCAGCCACTGTAGCATGAGTTTGATCCCCGGCCAGGGAGATACCCATATGGCGAGCAGACCCCTCCTGTCTCTCCTGCTGCTCCCCTCAGCAGTGTATTTCAGTCAGTCTTCCTGTTCTGTTCCCCACTCTGTCTCTGGTGAATCCTCTCACCACCACCCTTACACACCTCTGGCCTGTAGCCCCGTTCTTGTATGCATAAATAAATAAATCTTAAAAAAAAAAAAAAAAAAAGCTCAACTAGCTATGTGATCCCAAGCCAAAGCTGGGTTCCAAATCATGGAGAGGGAGCATCCTTTGTTCCACCCTCTTATCTAACCTATTAATGGGGGCATATTGGAAAGCTGGCAGTGTGGGGAAACCAGTAGGCACTTGGGGTACTGCAGGAGAGAACACGGTTCATGCAAGTTGACTCTCAGAACTTCTTTGTTCAACTTGGGGTAACAGAGACTTGGGGTGACCAGAGTCTGGGGAATGCTTCCAGGCACTGGAACCAGCAGACCTTTGACTACCTCCTGGGCCACATCAATTCTCCCAAGGCTGAAGACATGGGCCTGGCTCTGGTCTCAGGCTACAACCTCTTCCGGGAAGCTGTTCCGGTGAGTGAGAGTCTGTCCCGTTGGGGAGACCCTTTGTCACAGACAGGAGCTGGGGCCCTGGGTCTGGGGGGTATAAAAATGCGCTAAGAAAAGAATCTACCTCAACGGGTGGTTGTGAAGATTGAATGGGGTGGTATAAGTAAGATGCTTGCAAGAGAGCTTAAAACACAGTAAACATTATGTAAATGTGTTATTAATGATATTATTGACTTTTGTCCATTCCTGTGCCCTATTCACTCCTTCCCCCATAGGACCCTTTCTGGAAGAACACAGTTCTGGGATTTCGGAAGCTGACCCCCAGAGAGTTGGACATGTTTCCAGATTATAGGTAAGCTTTATATCCACTCTGAAGCCAAACTGTGTGGACTCAAATCTCAGCACCATTTATTAGCTGTGTGACTTTAGACAAGTCACTTAACCTCTCTGATCATCCTCAATGGGCCTGTGTGACAGAGGGGATGAGGCCTCACACTTCAGACAGACTAGTGCAGAAGGCAGCAGGAGACGGATGCACCAAATTCCTTGTCCCAGCCAGAGCCAGAGCCCCCAGAACTGTGGTCTCCAGTTGCTCTGTTCCAGTTCCTTCAGAGAGGCCACCCACCCAGCTGAGATATGGGGTAGGGAGGAGGGGATATGGAGCCACAGCTCTTATGCCCTGAGGCACCATGTCATTATTCTGTTTTGCAGATGAGGAAACTGAGCTTCAAAGAGGTCAAGTCACTTCCCCAGGTCACACAGCCACTGTGACATGTCAGTCCAGTGGTGTCATCCCAAATTTATTCTTTCCTCTACCGCCCATGCGTCTCTGGTTCTCTCCTCAACCCGCCCCAGACCCGAGTCTCCTGGACAAAAGCACATCCAACCTCCAGTGTCAGGGATGGCTTTGTCTGACAGAAAAGTCTTCCTTGACTTAAGCTGGAAATGGCTCTTCTGTTGTACTGCAATCAGTGAGCCTCGATATACCCTTTGAAAGCCCAAAGTAGGCAACTACTCCCACCTGCACTTGGTCCCCTTCCAATGTAGCTCTGATTCTGATTCTTTATTTTGACATTTTGCCTGCTGTGACGCTAGCTATGGATGGTTCAACACAAGCCTGATTCTGGAGGGGAGGAGATATCTGCAGTGGCTGACAGCGAGGTGAGAATTGCAGCTTCACTGTGAGGGAAGCATCCTCCAGGGACAGGGTGGTTGTGGATAATTGTTTATGGAATTCACCTCTGTACTGGCAAACCCCACCTGTGAATAAAACTTTTAAAAAATCTGGAATGAATAATGCCTTTGAGCAAATGGCCTAGAGTGTTTAGATTCCAGGACCCCACTTTATATCTCCTGAATCAGAACCTCTGGGCAGGGCTCAGAATGTTGGATTTTAAGGAGTTTCCCAAGTGATTCTCTTATGATCAGTCAGGTTTGAGAAGGACTTATTAATCCTAATCATGGGATGCTTATGATTCCTTTTCAGCCTCTTCTAGTTAAGAGAGCTCCCAGTTTTTCTGCCTCGCATAGATAAAATATCCTGAGATTATGGTACACTTTTTAGATGGCATAGTCCTATTCCTTTGATGTTTCTCATAGTAACAGATATTTTTACTCTGGGGCTTTCAGATGGAAGGGTTGGGAGTCCCCAGCCCACCTCCATCCTTTTGTCCTGCTTCTGAGAAAGGGGCATTTGGAATTCCCCCCCACCCCACCCCACCCGGCCTGCCCCTCTTCCATGCTGCATCTCTTACCCTCTGATGATATGATGCAATATATATGGGCTAGTAGGACGCAATATATATGGGCTAGTCAGTCATTGACTGACTTTCTGATCTCCAGCGAGACCCCACTCCCATCTCTGCCTGCCCAGCAAGGGGCTTGGCCACCTCAGGTTACTCAAAGAAACTCCATGGACCAGTAGCCCCATTGAGGTGCTGTGAGCAGATTTGACTACACTGTCATTTTCTCAAAGAGCATTTTGTGGGACTAGTCATCACGGGAGGTTCTTTGTGAGCTGCCCCCACTGGGGAGATAAGACAGACAATTGACTCCTGCTTGTTTTTTTTCTTTATGTGTTTGATGATCCCAGGTTAACTGAAAGGGGGGTGAAACTCTTCCAGCGGAAGGTGGAGTCTTTTGAGGAGGTGAGCTTCGGGGTGGAAGGGGATGTGGGAGGAAGAGCACAGAAGGGTGGCTTCTGCTTCCTGTTGCTGGGGTAGGGGCTCCTTTTTCAGGCGCCCAGAGTGAGGACTCAGGCATTCTGCTTCGATGTTGGTTGTAGAAGCAAAGGGGAAGTAGGAACGCTGTGACCAGGGGAAATAACTTATATCGGAGCCTCAGGGTTCCGGGTCAGAAAGTTCACTGCCTCTTACCACCTCTTGCAGTATCGGCCGCACTCATCCCCAAGTACCAGACACTGGCTCACTTCCTGCCAACACCTGGGTTAATGTTTCTGCAAAGTCAAGGCTCTCAGCTGACTCATTCCAGAATAACTGCCATGCATAATAATGAGAGTAGCAGCTGTGTCATCAGGCATGAGCTGTGTACCGGGAACTTTGTTGCATGACTTTACTCAATCGCAGCTCCTAGAACAGTGCTTGGCATGGGGAAGGCACTCAGTACATACAGCTTCCAGCACTGACAGGTCGGTGCTTGAGAAACTCAGTGAACTCTGACAGCCCTCACAGCCCAGTGTGGCCAACACCGGCTGGTGAACAGTTCGTGGGCAGGCGTGTGTCCCATGACTGCCCTATGGTGGGGAGACCTTGGGACCGGCTAGCAGGAGTTTGGGTGCCACCAGGCTACATACTTGAGCTAGTGAGCATCCCATGGACTCTCAGAGGTTCCAGCATGTCTTCTGCAGATGCCTAGCAGAGCAGAAGGCAAGAAAATAAAGTAGAAGGAGTGAGAAGGAGGGAGAGCACTATTTCTGCTCCCTTTCTGATTTCTTCTGGAAGATTCCAAGAAATTTCCCAACACTTCCACAGCACTCTGTTCCATACTTTTATATCCAGAGTCACATTTGGATCCTCACGGCAGTCTGTGATTGGGTATTACCCATTTGATAACTAAGGAAGCTTCCAGAAGCCTGAGCCACGAGGAGGGGAAGGGACATTTTTGAGGTCCCACAAGGGGTGAATGGCAGAGGGGAGCTTTGGAGGCAGGCCCATGGATTCCTCCCTGGGTCTCCTCCCCACTGCTCCACAGGGAGCCAAGAACTGTGGTTGTGTAACTGGAAGACAGAAATTCGGGCTACCTGTCACCACCGAATGCCAACAAAGTAGAGACAGGAATTGAATCTTTAAAGTGTCCTTTAATCAGACAGCCGGCAACCTGGAAGAGGGGGGTTAATACCCTAAAGAAACCGCCTTCCCATTTCATTTCTAGCTAGTTTTTTATAGTGAGTTGAACAAAGACAGTTCAGCAGTAAGCAGCCTTCACTACTGCCAGGAGATTATGATGTCCAGCCCCTGCAGCTCCTTATCGCCCTCCTGGACCCCTGGCCTCAGGCTCATCCCACTGTGCTGAGGCTGGTCCGCAGAAAGCACTTGCACCCCGCACCCCACCCCCAAGATGTGTCCTTGCGCTGGAAAATTAACTCATAGCTCACAGGCCATAAACAATATTCGTGCAGATTTCCCACTATACCAGTTTAGTGTGTCACCCGGTCTTCTCCCCCTCCCCAGCCCCATCAGTTGGAGGAGGAGGAGGGAAAGAGGACTCTCACCCTCTCCCATAACCTGCCTGTTGGTTACGTCAGGTGGCGAGAGGAGGCGCCGATGTGATTGTCAACTGCACGGGAGTGTGGGCAGGGGCCCTGCAGCCAGACCCCCAGCTGCAGCCAGGCCGGGGGCAGGTCATTAAGGTGAGTGTGAAGAAGTGGGGTGATTGGTGATGCCTGTTAGTGCATCTCCAGGGACAGAGAACATGTCAGGGCCGTCTGTTAAAGGAGCACCCAAGACTCCAGGGAACTGACGTGTTAATGAAGCAGAAAGGACCAAATCAATCATCCCAAACCTTTCCTTTGAGGGCTTCTTCTCAATAGTGCAGCACGTGTAGCTCTCTTCTTACACCTATGTGGAAGCTACATACGCCAGCATAGTCAGATAAAATGCTCTTGTGGAGTGTTTGCTAAGTGAAGGCACAGGCCGGGCATCTCATTGTAGTAAGGGATTTGATCTTCACCACCACCTTTGGAGATGGGGGCCTTACCTCACCAGTGCCATCTTAAGATGGGGAAACTGAGGCACAGAACGTTCAACAACATGCACAGGTCCGCAGAATAATGATGTGGTGGAATTGGAAATGGAAGGCAGAAACCTGGCTTACAGTGTGTCAGCATCTGTAAGTCCGCCTCTAAGGGTGCTTGGGTGTGAAGCACACCTATTTGTGCACATATGTGTGTATGTCTGCCTGTGTAAGTCTGTAGGTGAGCAAGTATGTTCTAGTTTGGGGCTATTGTGTATGTGCATTTCCATGCATGTTGGCTATTCTGTGGGCCTGGGGGTGAGGCTGTGCCATGCTTCAAGGAGCAGGGGTGGCCTCAACCCGGAGGTCTCTTCCTGCAAGAGCAGACAGTCAGGGCAGACTTAGGGTTGAGGGGTCCTGGGAGGGCTGAGGAATGGGTCTTGCCACTGTTCCCTAGAGGGAAGCAGGTAGGGGGGCTTCATCCATCCAATCTCCTGACAGCTTTCTTCTCAATCCACAGGTGGATGCTCCTTGGATAAAACACTTCATCCTTACCCATGACCCAGGGAGAGGCATCTATAGGTCCCCATACATCATCCCGGGGTAAACATCTCTCAGCCTCTGTATGCCCTTGCTGCCTGCCCCAGGGCCTTTGCTTAGGCCCTTCAGGTCTTTTCTTCCAGTGTTGTTGTTTTTTTTTTTTAAGATTTATTTGTTTGTTTGTTTGTTTGTTTATTCAAGCACTGGGTACAGTCAGAAGCGTGGGAGGGTGAGAGAATTCACCAGAGCCAGAGCGGGGAGCAGAGCAGGCAGAAGGACCGAAGGACACTGCTGAGGGGAGTAGCGGGTGGCAGGAGAGGTCTGTGCACCATGTGGGACCCTCCTCCAGTGGCCAGGGAGCAGCCAGGGATCGAACCAGTGCTGCAGAGGTTGCAGGCAGCTTCACGACCCAGCGCTCAACTGCTGAGCCACCGGGGAGGCCCTCTTCCAGTGTTTTTGAAGTGTAGTTGAGCCATTGAATCCCTGGGCCCGCCCTTGTTTGGGCTCTATCTTGAATGTGGTTTTGGGTGACATTGGTCGTGATGCTGTAGACAAAGGTAGTGGACATGATGGCAGTGATGCCAGACATGATATGAATGGGAGTGGTGGTGGGTATGGTGAGTGAGGTTGATGGTGATGATAATATTAATGGTAGAGGTGACGAGGCTGGAGAAGAGGGTTATGTTGTTCATGGATGATTATCCTGGTGGCAGGAGAGATAGTATGACTATTGATAGGGAAGTCAAAGTTGATGGGGGTGGTGGCTGGGATAAGGATAATATAGTGGTGACATTAATGGGGTGGTGCTGATGACAGCAGTGTTGATGGTGATGGCTGGGGGTGGAGGTGGTTGTTGGTGCTGATGGAAATGACACTGTCAATGATGATGTTAACAGGGTGGTAGAGATGACAGTCTCGAAGGCAGTGTTAATGGCATGACTTGCTGACTGTCTTCTGATAAGAGCAGGATAGAAAAGATAACAATATCAATGATGCTGTGAAGAGTGATGGTGAAGATGATGAACAGGGTGGTGGTGATGCTGTATTAACCGCATCACGGAAGGAAGGTGATGTTGATGATGGAGATGACAATATTTTTTCCAGCTTTATTGAGATATAATTGACATGTAACATTGTGTGCATTTAATGTTACAACATGATGATTTGCTAGATGTATAGATTGTGAAATGCTCCCCATGAGGTTAGTGAACACATCACCTCACATGATTATAATTTTTTGTGTGTGGTGAGAACAATTAAGGTCTACTCTCTTGGCAACTTTCAAGCATTTAATACAGTTTCTTAAACTCCAGTCCCAAGGCTGTCCATTAGACGAGATGAGTGTTGACAGCGATGTTCATGGTGCCGATAGAGATGGCAGGTGACGGTGACAGTAATGACAAGGGCAATTGCCATGGTGTTGATGGGATTGCTGGCAGGAATGGCCACGTTGGTGGCAGTTGTGATTTACACAGACATGGTGATGAAGGGTGATGGTGACAATGACCCTCAGTTATTTCAAAGGCTTCATTTTCCTTCATTCACAACCCGCCTCACTTTTGTACAGGATCCAGACAGTAACTCTCGGAGGCATCTTCCAGCTGGGGAACTGGAGTGAGGTGAACAATATCCAGGACCACAACACCATCTGGGAGGGTTGTTGTAGCCTGGAGCCCACACTGAAGGTAAGGTGGGGAGGGCACCATTGCCCTACACAGGGTCCTGGCAGCGTGTTCACTAGGAGACTTGAGGATGGAAAGATACCACCACTGGGATAATTAGGCAAATTAGCTCTAGAAGAAACTGTGGGATAGACCAGTGTTTGCTTATGCACAGGGGACTTCTGCTGTGGGTTGATGAAACCTTGGCCATGACTAAGAGTTGCTCTCTCTTGAGGTAAAATCCCCCAAATGCCTTATTCTGTCTTCCAAAGGAGTCAATGTAGTTGTTACAGAAATCTCAGTGTTCACAGTTGCCTGCTAGTGTGATGGTGATGGGGTGGTGGTGAGGGTGGGGTGGGAGTAATGGTGGGTATGGATGGTGATGAAGATGCTGAGGATGGTGATGAGGAAGAGGCGTTGGTGATTTGATACTATCATGGTGGCTGGTGGTGGCTGGTGAAGGTGGGGTAGCTGATGGAACTGGAGTGAGGAATAGTGAGAGGAATGATGTCAGTTGCTGATGAAAGTGGTGACTGTGACGTGGTGCTTAGTAAAACGAACGGTGTTGTTGTTGGTGGTGACAATGATTTTAATGAGATTCCAAAAGTGAACTCTCCATCCTAAAAATAACAGCAGAAAAATAAAATCCAGAGATGAATTACTAACATTTTTCTTTCTAGGATGCAAAAATTATTGGTGAATCATCTGGCTTCAGGCCAGTACGCCCTGAGGTTCGGTTAGAAAGAGAACAGCTTCGCTTTGGGCCTTCGAAGACAGAGGTATGCTCTCCCCGCAAGGAAATTAATGACTCTCCTCCGCAAGAGGGCTCTGGAATTTTCAGGGAAGTCACGCCTGGCCTGGGGCTCCCCACAGCTCCCTGGCAGGAGGCATGGTGGTGGATAATGCCCTCTCATCTATAAATGGGGAAACTGAGGCTCAGTGATGGCAAAAGACCTGCTCAAGGTCACATAGAGGGCAGCACCTTGAGTTGCTAAAGGCTGTGGTCAAGTAGAAGGAAAACGGGCACTTCTTAAGCACCTACTTTGTGCCCATGACACAAACGATCTTACTGAGTCTCCCTTGGAACAGGGCTGTGGGCGGGGAAGTCACTTGTATCCATCAGCCCTCTCGTGAGGGCAGGACAGGATGTGGTTGGATTTGACTTCAGAACCACTTCCCAGATGTCCATTTTGTGGCTTCCGCATCATCTCTCTGGGGTCCTCTCTGTCCTCTCTCTCAGGATAGGAGTGGGGCTGTTGAAAGGGTGGGCGTTGCCCTGGGCTGAATGCAAGGAGCTGACCTGGTTGGCGGTGGTTGGGCTCTCACCAGGAATGCAATGCTCCCCAGTAGGCGTCACCTCCTCGCTTAGCTGTGTGTGAGTTGAGTGTAGAGAGTAACACACAGAGTTGAACTCTGCTGATGGCTAGGACCCTGCAGGTCTGGCCTCTGTCCCCAGGATGAGTTAGCACCCAATCCAGAGCACCCCCCTGTGTTGTCCCTTGTCTTCCCTCCCGAGATGAGGTGAAAGGCCCATCTGTTAACACAGGACAGCCAACATTTCAGGGCAGGATGGGTACAAAGAAGGTGATTTAAGGAACTATGAGCAATTGGATGCCAAGGGGAAACTTCTGGCCTCAAGTTCTGGATGATTTTTCTTTTCCTGTGCTGAGTGCAAGAAGCAGGTCCATCTTGTAAGCAAGAGGAGGCTAGGGGGTCATCTTCTAGCTCCCCAAACAATCCTAGGGCCCCACCATCCCTCCAGGGTGCTGAGAGGACCCCTAGTGACAAGGGGCTTTGCTCAGGACTCTGCAGGGAGCTCCTGAGACTCCCAGAGCAGTCCCGGCCACCTTCTCTCTTGCCTCTCCCAGGTCATCCACAACTATGGCCACGGAGGCTACGGGCTCACCATCCACTGGGGCTGTGCCCTGGAGGTGGTCAAGCTCTTTGGGCAAGTCCTGGAAGAAAGGAAGTTGCTCAGGATGCCTCCGTCCCACCTCTGATGATGCCAGTGGCCTGCACCTCCTCCATACAGACTCCCTGCTGTCCTCGCCAATGAATTAGTGTGCTCCCCTATAAACCATGCTTGCTCCCCACCCCACCCCTGGCTCCTTCCCACAAAAAGCATGAGGTGAGAGGAAACCACAAGGTCAGTTCCTGTGGACAAATCTGCAAGGTTGAATCCAGTCCCAGCTAGGGTCCCCTCTGAGGGCTGAGGCCCCATCCTGTGTGGGCCTGACCTGAACGGCTGTCATTCCGTGAGTCTTCAGAAGAAAGGAAAGCTCAGAAAATCAGAGGGGGCAGCAGAAAACTGAAGATCATTGAAGTCACACCTATATATGAAAGGGTCTAAAAAGTCCCACTGCAGGATGCAGATCTGACCTTGTTTAACGCCTTCCTAAGCCCATTAGAGCTCCAGTGCCGCGAAGACTGGAACAGATTTCACTGCAGAAATAGCTCTACTTCACGTAGAGCTAGAGTGTGCAGGGCACAGAAGAGGTGAGGAACATCTGATGCCATTTTCATGTCCAGGATTCCAAATGGCATCAGCTGCCCACTTGAGTGGCCCCCCGGGCACCGGGGGACCCTTGAGAAGGAGCCACTGCGGGGACCATCCCACAAGGAACCTCTGTGTAGAGAATAAACTCACCAAGCATATTCTGTGCTGGGGGCAGGGGCTGATTTAACCCCCCTCCTTATCTCCTGGTTGGTAGCCCCTGAGATGCAAACAGGCCCCCAGGTGTTTTGAAAGCCTTAAATGATCTAGAAGTCACCTGAACAGCTTCATCCCTATTACCTGTCAGCCTCTGTGAAAGACCAGAAGTCTTTGTTTGTGGGGCCAGAGCACTAAGTGCTGTCCAAGCCACAGCTGTCTGCTCCTCCCTGTGCCAGTTCACCTGAGGGTTTCTTCATGAGGCATGTGCCCTGAATTTGGCCAGCCCTAAGCTAAGCAGGGTGAGAGAGCCAAGATCTAAGGTAGAGAGTTCTTGTCCTAATAATAATAGCATTTAATAATAAGTAGACGTAGCATTTGTAGCATTCAGGCTGGGTACCAGGCTCTATGCAAAACTTATGCACATTATTCATTGAATCCTCATCCCTCCACCCCCCCACCCCCCGTCATGAGTAGTTAGGTTTGGAGAACAAGGCGCAGACCGTAGTATGAGGTAAGCAGCTAGGAATGGATAGAATGTCTAAAATATTTTGATCTAACATACTAAAATTTGGAGCTTTCACTTAAAAAAAAAATCCAAATTCCTGTCTTGAGAATCAGGAGCATCCATGATACAACCAAGTTATTCAGAGCTGAGTAGCCGTCGTCCACCTGGGACTGGGCTTGTGTTCCCCCCGCCTCCACCGCGCCCCTATCCCCCACCCCCTCCTCTTCCCGCTCTGGTTCACTCACTCACGCTCCCTGGCCATCCCCTGTAGGAAATGAACTACCAATCCCTCTTATAATAAAGCTGCACATCTTCACCTGAATTCGCCTGAGTATAATTTCTGTTCCTTGCAACTAGAACAGCCTGAGAACTGTGAGGCAGGCTCCTCTCAGCTACCCCTCATCTGACCGCCATCGACTTCCTTTTTATGTGGTAATAGAATGCCAGTTTTGTGTTCAAGAGGCTGTGGGTATCCCTTCATCCTGGGGGATGTCCTTCCTTCATCAGCCCTAGAGAAGGACTCAGGCTGGGATGGGCATGTGACCCAGGTCTGGCCAATGACCTTGTCATCAAGGTCAATGTGCTGAAGAACTTCCCCGTCCAACTCAAAACAATAGAAAGAAAACATTTTTGTGACTACTCCTTCTTCATTCTAAGCCTTGGAAATAAATGTGATGGCTGGCAAATGGGTAGCCATTTTGTGACTGTGAGGTTTCACACATAAGGTCAAATAGCCAACATGCAGAGGATGCTAGAGAGGAAAGGCAAAAGTAGTTGGGTCCTTGATGACATCATTGAGCTACTTACCCTCCCTGGAACTATCTGACTCTGAACTTCTTGTTAAATGAATAATTAATACTCTAATGGTTTAAGCAACTATGCACTGGTTTTACTATTGCTTGTGGCTCAAAGTAGCCCTATCCTTTGATGTTTATTAGTAATAACCAAGGGAGACACTTGATCTCCATCCTTTAAGGCTCTCTGGTGCTCAACATTGTTTACAAAGAATAAAGAGCCATATTCATTTCAATATCAAACTTGAAGATCCTCTTTCATCTCATTTTCAACACATGTCATTTATGTGTTCCTGAGCATATTTGAAGTTAGGGAACACATACTACCCAGACTACACTGAATGTCTTCTGCCATTTTCTGAAATCTTCCCTAACACTGAGGGAAACAGATGACATTCCCATTAATGGGAACAGGAGCTTTGGGGAAGTTCAAAATTAGCTACAACTGTCTCCAAGGAAAGTCCCCACGTATTTCAAAGGCTTGGCCAACTCTTGGGGCAGCTCTTGTATCATTCAATAATATTGATTCTCTTTAAAGGGCAGGCAATTTAGAAGGCAAAGAATTTTTAACTTTTATTTTCTCAAGAAGAAAAACCCTCAGCTGCAAGCCCCTTGAGCTCCTGGGAAACATTCCTGCCCATCAGATACTCCTCCCCATTATTTGAGGGTGCAGGAGTAGATTTGCTCACCCAGCAGTGTCTGACCAGCTGGAAGGCAAAAAAGACAGCAAAGGTTCTGTGTCACCCAGGAGCGTTTAGCAGCCCAGAAATAATGAAGGGGATAGCCACTCTGGGTTCAAGGAAAGGCTGGTGTCCAGGAAAAACAGATCTACCATGCCACTTCCTCTCTGATTGCCTGGCTCAGGGGGGCTGTAGCCCATATTTCAGGGATGTGGGTCTATCTACCATTGACCTAGAACTTGAAGCTGAAGAAGTCACATAGAAGCAGGGACCTCAATGCCATAAGCAAAAAGTGCTGCCAACAGACTCAAACTCACAGTGCTGGCGGTCAGCTGCGCGACTTTCTCCCCATGTTGGGAAGGTGATCAAATTAACGCAGAATCCAGCATCGAGATGACCCCATGAACAGTGTTGGCCGTTACGCGAACTCTCACAGATGTTATGACAAACGAACTTACTTCAACCTTGCAATGTCCATCACCAACATGTTTAATAAGAGATGAACATACACATTTGGCTTCCTGAAAAAGTTTGCTTCAAGCAGAGGGTCAGTCTTCTCTGGCCTTTGAAGGGACCTGGCAGCTTCCTTCTTCCTCTCTAGGCTCCTGCCTTCATGATGGGAAAGAGGCTTCGTGTAAACCAAATCCTGAGGTGGAAGTTGCCTGTGAGGTCGTAGCGCCAGCCCTTCTTACAGAGGCCAACCCCAAACCCACTGACCTCCTTTCTCCTCCTTTGAAAATGGACACAGGTCACACGTCTGGGCCCTCCCATTCCGGCCCACCCTGCGATGCTCCTGCCATGGGGTCCTGAGTAGAAGCCCCTGGAGCTGCCTCTGTGTAAAGACCCAGCCTGCCCCTGACAGCAAGTGTGTCAGAGAAATCGGGGAGGCAGGGTCCCCGCTCCCTGACGCCGCAGGAGGTGGTGGTTCACATTACGTCCTCTTGTTTTCTCTGCCCCGTTAGCCACCTACCCACGTGCAAAATCCACAACGCACCAAACACTGAACGGAAACCCTGAGTTAACTGTGTTCTTTCCCAGAGAGTCGCCCGTCAGCCTGACCTAGGAGGGGCCAGAAAAGAAGCCCCAGTGGGGCCTTTACTGCTTCCACAGGGGAGACCCCGCTTTGGCGCTGAGCTTGGTTCTCACCTCCCTTCTGCCTCAGTCCCCAGGGGTAACAGCGTCCTGAAGGTATCATCTGGTGCAAACCCAGCTCTCATCATGGATACATCTGGATCCCCTGCAACTAGGGACAGCAGCTTTATAGGAGGTTGGGGGGCATGTGGCTCAAGTTCAAATGTATGTCCACCTGCCAGTCTCCACTAGTTAGGTCCTGGGGAGGCAAACCAAGGGGCCTCTTTTGCAAGCATCTCTTAGGCCCAAGGAAAAACTCTTTAGGCCATACCTGGGTCACCCACAATTTCAAAGCCTGGGCTGGAGCCATGGGAGGCACCTTCTGAAGAGGTCCGGAGCTGGGGGTCAGGCGCCCACTTGCAGGGGTCTGGGTCTGGACAGTATCTACACAGATCTTTTGGTGGTCATTCATGGAGGGTGTGGCCGCTATCTCTGGGTGGCATCCGGTTGGCGACCGGTCACCAGACACTCCTAATGTGGCAGTTTTCCCATGCAGAACCCCAGGTTATGAACAAACCTCCCCCCACATAGAAAGAACCCCCCGGAGCAAACACCTCCCCCTCTCCGGGTGGATCTCGATGAATATGAGCAAACAGAGTCACGACACAAAACCCTGTTGATCCAGTTGCACCCTTGGGTGAGTTCTGGGTGTCGGCAGTGACGTCGGTGCCCCGGCTGGGCTTCCACCAGCTCCCCGCGCTCTACAGCCTCAAAGACCAGTTCTGCCCTCACTGGTCACTACTCTTGAGAGCCCGAGTTCGACCTGGTGACGCCGGCGCCGTGCGTGCCTCGGCCGACCATCTCCTGGCCCCACTCCCGGTGGCTGGACTCCTGCAGGCCGCGGCCTTTGGTCTCTATGGGCAAAAAGCAGGAGGCCACAGCCGCCAGGAGGCAGCAGCCACTGTAAACTGCCAGCGACAGGTACACAGAGGATTCCAGCATCACCTGGGGAGGGAGACACATGCAGGTGAGAGCCGCCCTTCTGGAGCACAGGTACCCCCACCAGCTGGGTAATGCCAAGAACGTGAGCCCCTTTTGTTTGCAACGTGAGATGCTTAGTCCTCTTGACAGCTCTAGAAGCGAGATGCTTTGTCCCCATTTTACAGATGGAAAAATGGGGGCTTAAAGAGGATTAAGTAACATGCCCAAGTTCAGACAGATAAGGAATCAGGCTCAAGGGGCTGGATTTTCCTAGAGCAGTTTCTCTGCTGATTTCCTGGCTTTATTGCCTGGACAGATCAGACAGCAATGCTGAACCTCATTTCCTCCTCTGTGAATGGGCACAGGGCAGAGAGGATTTCTCAGGAATACTTGGCACCATGCAGGCACATGGTCAGCTCTCAACCAGTATTAGTAGCAATATACAACGGCCAAACAGGAACGCACAGGGCAGAAATACTTTGTTTAAACATGTGTTGGAATTCTTTTTATACAAACTACCAATAAGCAGTAAATGCACACAGACAGAATCCGGTTGAAGTTTTCTAGGGATGGGGGAGGGAGTAATGGAGGTGGAGTTCTTTTGGGGGAGATGAAAATGTTCTGGAACTGATACAGCAATACCTCTCCTGCCTCTAAAAATAGAAATGCTTCAAGACACACAAAGAATTGCAAAATTTTGCAACAACCCCTAATTATCCAATTCAGAAACCAGGGGCTAGGGCGTTTGCGTTCCACTAAATCATGTTGGCCTATCTGTTTCCATCCAAATCAGTTTTGGCCAAGTCATATGGTACCCCCGTGGCCTTCTACACAGGAAAGACTTGGGTTTGATTACCAGCTTCTCTGCTTCCAGATGTGTGACCTTGGGCAAGTCCCTTCACCCTTCTAAGCCTGCAAGTAATACTATTGCGTGTGAAGCTATTTCTTTCATAGGATGGGTCATCAGGCTCAAATAAGAGGACTTGGTGGAAGGCTCAGCAGAGAGTCACTGCTTACCATACACTGGCTTTTATCATGGTCACCCCCTCCATGTTTGGGGGTGGCACCTACCTGGGCAATGAACGGAGTGATGAGCGCACCTACTCTGGCCATGCCACTGCAGGTACCCAGGCCCAGTGCGCGCGTCGCCGTGGGGTAGACCTGAAACACAGCCACACACCTGCATGGGCTTGAGAAAACACAGGGCCCCCCACCCCTTCTCTCCAGCTCCAAGGTAACAGGCTAGGCCCCCATCAGTGGGCCTGAAGTTAGGGTGAGTTCCTCGAGTGTGAGTGAAATAACACGAAGGGGTTGGGAGACCAGGCTGGGTATGCTCACCCCAAAGGGGATAAGAAGTTCTACTGAGAAAGGGCAAGAGGACAGGTTCTGGGTGAGAACCCAAGAAGGGGTAGTCTCTAAGACCCTGCTTGCAACTGGTACACATTCGGGGTCCAGGCACCGTCCCACTGGCCGCCTCGAAGCACTGGCCATAGATTGTCAAGGAATTTCATAAAAAGAGATGAAAATGTTTACTTAGTTTCATGGTTTATACCCAGGAGGAGCCTGATGCCTACTTCTCCCCTGGGCAAAATGAGATGGGACTGGGCAAGGGACTTAGAAGTGGGCACATCTCTATCCCCTCACAGGCTGTAGCTGGGAGGAGGACTTGGAGGCCCTGTGCAGGGCTTCTCCATCCCAGACTATGGACATGTTGGGACGGGTCATTCTCCAGAGCAGGGGGCTGTCCTGGGCCCTGTAGGATGTTTAGCAGCACCTCGACCTCGAGATGCCGGTAGCATTTCTGTACCTCCCTCCACTTCTTTTTTTCCTTAAGATTTATTTATTTATGCATACAAGAACTGGGGAACAGGCCGGAGGCATGGGGGGGGGGTGAGAGGATTCACTAGAGACAGAGTGGGGAACAGAACAGGCAGACTGACTGAAATACACTGCTGAGGGGAGTAGCAGGCGAGTCAGGAGAGGTCTGCTGTGCCATGTGGGTTGCTCCCTGGCCAGGGATCGAACCCGTGCTGCAGTGGCTGTGGACAGCCTCATAGGTTGTGTCTTAACCCCTTGCACCACCAGGGAGGCTCACCTCCCACCACTTCTGTACCTCCCACCCAAGTTGTGACAATCCAAGCTATCTCCAGAGTTGCCAAATGTCCCTGGGGGACAAAATTACCCTTGTTTAATAATCAGCACTGGAGGAAGCCGCAGCGTCCCTAATCACTGTGGGGATGGAAGTTGTCTGCCAACCTGGAATACTTTATTGGGCTATTTCCTAAGAAAGGAGCTTCTGTGGTGTCATTGCATTCCATTTGGGGGTTATTTGTTATAGCAGCTGGCATATCTCTAACAAGGACACTGCTCAGAAAGCTTGGAAAGAATGAAAGGCTTAAATCGTGCTTGACCCCAACACTTAGCAAAAACCATCATCACACTTTCATGCATATTCTTCTAGGTTTTTCTATGATTGTATACACACGTGTGTATACACGTGTTCATTTATTGATCTGTTCATCTAATACCTTTTGAGTGTATATCATATATATTTGTATATGATATTTTAATTCACTCAATGGCACAGCAATAGAGACATGTATTTCCCCTGTAAAAAAATCAAAACATCTAAATTCCCTTTGATTTACTCCTTCTCCCACAGTCTCCTCATACAATCTGATTATTATGAAGTTTGAAATGTACCCCCCCACAGTAAATGGGTCCAAAATATGCACATGGAAAAGACAGAGCTTTAAAAATAAATACAAATGGGATCATACCATACATGATCAGCTGGTAACCAGCTTTTTCCATTCGGCAACATGTCTTACAGTCGTACCCACATCAGTATATAGACATCTACAGCTGCAGTATATTCCACAGTGGATATGCCACAGTTTATAATTCAATACAGACTATGGACATGATATATATGGATGTGTGTATTTTATATATGTTCTATTATGTAGTAATAGAATGTAAGTTTATATTCATATAGTTACACATGCTAGTACTTCAACTAATAATTAACACATTGATATCAATATATAATAACATATTACACATGTTATATATTGATATTATATTGATATATAACTATATATATCATATACAATAAATATAACTCAGCAATTATACATGTTGAGATTCATTGTTTTTCCCCTACTTTATCAAAATCTGTCTTTATTAAAGTGAACAAATCATTACCAGACTACCCCAAACTCAACAGTCAATGGCCATGCTGAGTTTGAGATTTATTCTAAAGGAAGCACATCCTCAATAATTTGTGAAAATAGTCATGTTAGCACTATACGTGATAGTTGAGAGTTGGAGAATAATTCAAATATCCCTTAGCAGGAGTTAAATTCAAATGCAATTATAAATAAATATAATATATACTATGTACTATATAGATAACACACAATACACAATATATATTATAGACACTATGTTATACATATACAAATATATGCATAATTTGGTTAAAAAGTTATGAGTTTGGCAATTCCATATATATATAAACAGTAATACATGCATCTATAGACATGTGTGTATATAAGAATGCATATAAATATATTTGCATGTACACTTATGATATGTAATATATGCACTTGCATGTATGCAATACATATGTATATATGTATAATTATATACTGTTATATACATGTAATTGTCCAACATATGGTTGACACTCCTCCTAAAGTAGAATAATGAATTAGATAGAATTCGATTTTTGTTCTTTCGCTGTGGAGAATTTTGAGCATGGACTGAGACGGTATGGCTGGTAGAATGAATTCTCTGCTACCCAGCTCAAAGCCTGTGTTTGTCTCAGTTCCTCCCTTATTTCCTTCCTGTTGTAGCCTCAGGCCACTATGAACCATGAGCCCATCCTTGCAGGCTGGGCAGCCTCCTAGTGTCTCCTGATGCCCTTCTGGAGGACTCCAACTATTAATCCACAAACCTTTGTGGAGGGGACACAAGGCCACGAGATGACTGAAGACCAGGAGGCCCAGGTCCTGCTCACATGGAGCCTTAGAGAAATCTCCTTTGGGGGAGAGGCTATCTGACATGACTGAAAATACCAAAATGGGGTGCAGACACGGAGGATGAAAAGAAGTCAAGAGGGGGAGATCTGGGAGGGCTTCCTGGAGGAGGCAGGATTGGAGCTGGACCTGGAAGGGAAAGTGGGGGGGATGGGGTTCCAGCCCATAACTCAGTGAGGGCTCTCGAGTGTCATGCAGACCCGAGGGCCTGAGGGACAGTGCAGACCTATTCCTTCCCTACACAGCGTCTGCTGCATGATATTTTCCTCCTTCTTTATGATATGTAACATCATAAGACAGAATAAAGGAAATAACACACAATCCCTGAATGTGGGAGAATGGAGGGCTCAGACTCTACTGTGTGCAGTATAAGTTGGCGCAACATTTTAGAGGATGATTTTTTCCATTTCTTTCACCCTTTGATAATGTTTACAGGCTTTAACTCAGCTATTCTGCATCTAAAGGAAGTACAAATTGCACAAGAACACAGAAAGCTGTTCACCTCGGCATTGCTTGTGCTAGTGAGAAGTTGGAAAGCAATCCAAATATCCATACATGGGAGAACTATGACAAAATTATGATTTGTCTGTACCACAGATATGTAGAATAGTGTATGATATCTAGAGTGCATATACTGTAACTCACACAATATACATTGCCCAGTATATGCATATCTAGTATTTATATTTACTACACAGCATAGTAAAGGATGGATATAACACATATACCACCTGTGACAGACTAATTAGAGTATAGTATAGCAGCTGTTTACAAAGTACAAAGCAGCTCCATCTGTCTGCTGCTCATTGTCCCTCATCTCTTCCTCCAGAACCACAAAGGGTTCCTCCTCCTCTGGCTTCCAGACCAGTCAATGGAAGCCCCCCAGGGAGATGGATGAGGTGGGAGAGGACAGGTATTTACCCTCCTACTCCTTCCCCTCCAGGTTGCCTCAGGCGACCTGTGCTGCTCAACTGAAGGTCAAGCTTCTCTCAAGGTGACCCTCTCCACACTCTTTTCTGCTAGGAACCTGCCCAGCACCCCTCCCTTATCCCACTGACCTTCCGTAGCAGCAGTGTTCCCAGGCATCTCCCCCGCACTCCATCCTAAGCTCTGGGGTGCTGTTTATCACTTATTAGTTTCCCTAAAGCCTGCCCCACACCATGTAATTCATCCCTTCATTAAACTCTTCCCAGTTACTCAGTTACTTGATTTGACTCATGCACTAACATGTATTGGTATATGCTTAGAGAAAACTCCAGAAGAAAATATACTAAATTAATTAAGAAGGTTGTCTCCAGGAAGAGGGAGTGGGGGGCTCTTTACTTTTTGGCTTTATACAGCTCTGTACATTTGGAACTTTTACAGTGAACATAAGCTCTTATAAGTGGGGTGGGGGGAAGGGGAATCATTGCAACATAGTCTGAAAGAATGAGAAGATTCCCAGTTGCACTCACACGTGGGGTCCAGCTGGGGAGTTTCTGCAGGCAGAGCACCACCCTCCTTGCCCCACCAGGTCCCAGATACCCCTCCTACCTCAGGTGTGTAAACATAAGCCGCCTGGAAGCCACCAGAAATAAAGGCTCTTGCAATGAAGAGTAACAGAGTAAGCATATTTCTAAGAAAGAGATAAAAAAGCAGATGAGTAGGTATTTTTTCTGCCAGCTTTTATCAGCAAAGTCCTAACTGCCCAGACAGAATTTACACCCTAGAAATTGCAAAGTCCACCCCACACAACGCACAGAGGCACACAGCCAGCATGTCCCAGGCCCACTATAAAGGCCTGCTTTACAAGCTCATCCCCAGGGCACGAGGCCAAGAGATGGGGACATCTGTGGTTCCCCCAAATGGTGACAAGTGATATAAATAAAACCAAGTTTAGGACCTTGTAGGGATAGAAATTGAGTCAGAAGCCAACTCAGCTAGGGAAAGGGAAGTTCTATTCTGTAGTATTTTGAGGGTCATCCTGGCCCCAAAACCTCAGTTCCATTGTTGCTGTCAGTGTCCCAGAATGCCAACATTTCAGGGTCTAAGCTACATCATGGACCTTCCACAGATTCTTCATCAGGTTTGGTCTGAGGCCTCTCAAAGGCCACTTCTGTATTTTGAGACCCTCGAGAGAGGGGAAAATGGAGAAATGCCAAAAGGGGTTCCAGAACACGGTCTGTTTGAAATATCTCATCGAACAAATGAACTCTTTTAATCCAGACACAAATTAAACAGTTACCTGCATGATATGGCTGGGTGAGGATGTCAAAAGGATTGTTAGAGCAAAACCTGAACCCAAGTGTCCCCCCGCCCCCCGCAACCCCACATCTCTGAGCCTCATCTTTTGGTTAGTTGCCAGGCAACCAGGAGCCTCCATCCTAGTGAGGGGCTGGGGTTGGGGAGGGTCCTTTAGATGATCCCAGGGGGTATAGTACACAGCCTGCAAGTCCAGAGAGCCACTGACTATGACCTGAGAAATGGGCCTGCGGGCCAGAGAGCGCTGGTGTCACACCCACCTTCCAACACAGATAAACAGCAGGAGGCTGCAGAGGGAGAAGACGATGAAGCAGAGTGCCATGGTCTTCTTGCGACCCAGGCGGTCAATGATCCACAGAGTCACAAGGACACCTGCAAGGGTTTGGGGACACTGTGATGGGCAGCTTCTCACATGACTCCCGGGGACCTCCCTACCTCCTGGCATTCACACTCTGTCTAGCCCTCTCCGCTTGAGATGGGCTGGCCGGGTAACTCGCTTCTAGAGACTAGAATACAGCAAAAGTGATGGGATAAGGTTACAAGGGACTGTGACTTCTGTCGTGCTAGCATTCTCTCTCCCCCGGCTCCTCTCCTGTTCTTGTCTTGATGGAGAAGGCCACCTGGCAAGGAACTGAAGGTGACTTCTGGCCAATAGCCGGTGAGAAATGGAGGCCCCTTGTTCCAAAGTTCCTCAAGGAATTGAATCCTGTCAACAACCACCTGAGTGAGTGTGGAGGCACTCACTGCACCGTGAATAATAGTCTTTCGTCTGTGACCCGGGGAATCTTGTATCTTCTGCCAGCAGGCATAAAACCAGGCAGCTTAATTTATCAGTTTTCTGGTAGAATAAAATCTCAGTCCCTTCACAAGTCTTGACAGTTATAGCTAAGGGCTGGGGAAACAACCTAGCAAATCCCTAGAAATGGGATTTGCTTCTAGGTGGTACCAGCTGAACAGCTGCCACATTCTCAGGCTCCCCAGCCCCAGCCCCGCTGTGCAGGGCCCTCACCTGGGAACTCAGATAGGGTCGTCCACAGCAGGTCCATGTAATCCTCCTCACTCAGGTACTCACAGGCTAGGCTGCATTTTGCCTCCACTGCCTTCTTCCGGCTGGAGACTGGGAAGTGGGAGACAGAGAGAAAGAGAGGAAGCACACAGAGCCTGATCACACCTGCCTGTGCCCCAAACCTCCTTCCCCGGGTATGATCCAGCTGGGGTGCCAAGAAATACTAGGGGAAGTACCAGGTTCCCTGCCCCCACTTTCAAGCAGTTGCCTTGGACTAGCTACTGGGAACAAGGGCAGAGCTAAGCAGCCAGGTGAAGTTACATAACACAGGAGGCAGGTTGGCTCTGTGTGTTCTTGCTTTTGCAGTCCCAACTTCCATCCTGGTGCTGTTGCAAGGGGACTTGAAAGAGCTGTGTGGGTGAGGGACACATGGGGAGGCTGACAATGGCAGCCATTACATTGATTTGTAGTTTTGCATCTCTCCCTTTGTCCCAGACTTGCCTGGCCTCTTTGGCCCCATCTTGCGTTCCCTGCCAGAAGGTACCTGAGATTTATGGCAATCTTGTGAGCCTCAAGAGCAGGCCCCTTGGGGTGACCCTGTTTGGCTGGGTATTTGACCATGAGGGGATGGGTAATTTGGGGTGATTTATTGAGAAAAATATCCTGCCTTCTCTTCTCACTCTATGCCTATTGGTTCTATTAAAGATCTACTACACTAAGAGTGCGCATCCCTTGTCTTTGTGTAGCAGGTGGCTAGACTGTTTTAGAGTGTGCACCCTGTTTTGGAGGGGTCCTGGGTAGCCCTTGGTCACATACTAACAGAGTACGTCTGCTCAGGAGTCAGAAAAGTTCAGGTTAGAACACCAAAAAGCAGTGCTATAGATTCATCCCCTGAGGCTCAGTTTCCCCATAAAACTGGGCCAATAAAACCACTGGGCAATGTAGTGGGAAGAAGGGAAGCAGCTATGTATCTGAATATGCTGGGCCAGGAATTGGCACATACCAGGTGCTCTGTGGCAGACAGAATTTAGGGTGGTCCCAAGAATCTCCACCTTTGTTATCTGGCCCTCAATGCTTCCTTGATCTGCCTTCTGCTTCTCTGTCCTTTGCTCTGCTCACTCAACTCTAGTCACAGTGGCCTTCAACAAGGCATGCTTCTACCCCAGGACCTTTGCACTGGCTGCTCCCTCTTCCTAGATTGCACTTTATATACCTCCATGATGAATTTTTTACCTTCTTGTCTTTTTTTATATCTCATCTTCTCATTGAAGCCACTCTGACCACCCTATTTTAAACTTCAGCCTTCCCACAGCCTCTTGCTCTATCCCACATACCTTATCCTGCTTTGCTGTCTTAGATACACACCCTACCCCCTGTTCCATCTTATTTGTTAGGAAATAGCATGAGAGCCTTTGAAATGGGAAAAATGTCCTATCTATTACACCCTCATAGATTTTCATACCTTTTGTTGTCTTTGAGCTATTTTATAACTCTGCACATTATAGAATACTGATGTTAATGCAAATGAGTCTTGTCCATCAAAATGCAAATTGTGTCTGGTGGTGATGCAATTATTGCCTTATGCATACTAACAAGTTTACCTCTAATTGTAAATCCATCTCAGCATTTCTGATTGTCCATATACATGTGTGTTTGGAATTCTCCTTTGAAATCAGATGGAACCTCTTACTGGTATTAGTAACCTCTCCATGGGTCTCTCAGGTTTCCCACATCTTAAGAGCAGCGGCATGGCAGGGGCTGTCCTTGTTTGAGACTATCTCCTCAAGGACTTTTATTTATTAAACAGACTTGAAAGATGCAGAGTTTCTCTTTTTGGAGCAAAGGGCTGGTTTGCTTATGGCCTTTGAAGATATAGTGCCTCCCACGATGGCAAAGCATGGACAATCCAGTATAAAAGATCTGGGGACTCTAAGTTTGGGGTTCTGCCTTTGTAACATAACCCACTACTTTTGCCCTCTTCATATCACCCTGTCGGAATTGGGGCTCAAGAAACTTGTGTAAGAAAATGCTGATATTATAGCTATTAGTATTATTGTGAGTGATCAAGTCCTTTGTCTCTGACCCAAGAGTGTCGTGACTTTTGCCAACATCTGTGGAAACTGTGAAAGGATAACTTGTTAGCTTGAAAATAAATAAAATGTCATACTTTTCACAGTTCTTAACAATGCTTTCATTCATTCATTAATGAGTTCAACAGAATAAAATCTTTCACATGTGTTCATTTTATCTTTGTATGAGAGATATTTTACTTTTTCTTAATTTTTTAAATACATCGATCACCTTTTATCATACTATATAATTTCCTTACTTAGTGTCCTATTCTCTCGCTCTCTTTCTCCCCCACCCCCAGGCCCCATGAAAAAATAAGGTTATAGGGCAGACATTTGTGGATTTTTTTTGTTTTTCACTGATGTAGCCTAACACTTCAACAAGTGCCTGGCACATAGAAAATAATTATTGCATGAATGATCTGCCCAAGGTCACTCAGCTGCTTGGTGTAAAGCCCAGGTTCCTTGACTTCCAGCTGTGGGCTTGTTGAATGGTATCACTTTCCCACCCAGGAGTGAGAGAGCTTTCAATGGGAGTTGGCAAACAATTGCCTATGGGTCAAAACTGGTCTCCTCCCTGCTTCTTCTTGGCTCAAATGGTAAGAATGAGTTTCATATTTTCAGTGATTTTTAAAATAAAAAGAATCATATTTCATGGTAAAAATTATATGAAATTGAAATTGGCATTGATAAATAATGTTTTATTGGAACACAAGCAACACTTGATTGTTTACTTATTCTCCAAAACTGCTTTTCTGCTACAAAACCTAAAATATTTACTATCTGGCCCTTGATAGAAAAATCTGGTGAGCCCCTGCTTCGTAACATTCCACTGGAGCCTCTGCTTTCCTTAAGCAGTTCCACTGTTAGGGGATGAGATTTATGCTCAATCAATACCAAACCCCAATCTATAATTAAGTTGCTTCCTCAAGCAGTTAATTTAGATGCTCTACCACCCTCCAGGGAGATGTGATTCCGCTAGCTCATGAAATCCTTATACCAATCACCAAAACTATTAACTAAGACTTTAGACACTTAATACAAAACAGATAATTGGGCCAGTTCTGCAAATAAGCAAGAACTTGATCCCTTCATCCCCCATCTTGGTTTACTATTAGGCACCTATTCTTGTCCTGCAAGGCCAGATCCCTGTCCATCAACCTCCCTTTTTATTCACTCCTTTTGTTCAGTGGGTCCCACCTCCAACTGCACAATAGAGTCACCTAGGGACTTTTCCAGATGCGTTAATGCCTGGACTCCACCCCCAGAGATGCTAATTAAACTGGTCTGGCATTGTTTAAATGGCGCTGGCATTGTTAAAAAGCTCCCCCAGGTGCTTCTGTGGTTGGCCAGGGTTCTTGGGTTCTCAAGGCAGGGTGCACTTAGAATAGCAGCCCAGGGCCATGGCCATAAACTCAGTGCTGTGCGGCTTGGAGCCTGTAGGGGACCTAAGATGTGACCGTGGAAGTGCCAACTCCATCATGATGGAGTTGTCCAGGTTTTTACAAGGCATCTTGGAAGTCACAGCTCAGATCTCCTATGTGCAGATTTTTCAGGACATACCTCTCTGGAGTTTTAGGGAGAAAATCACTGGAGTGTTTACCAGGCTAAGTCCTAGAAGGGCAGAACTGGGGTGGGAATGTGTGTAGGACGGTGTGTGTTGGGGTGAGGTAGTTAACTGAGAAAGAGTACTTGTATACTCACTGCTGCAGACGTCTCCTGCCTGAAAGAGCTCGGTGGTGAGCAGAACTAATCCATAGTAAGAAAATGCATTGGAAAACCTGCCAGGAAGCAAGCAAGAAATGAAAGGAGGAAATGAAAAGAGAAATGCCAGTCCCCTGACCCCATCTACTTGGGAAGGACTGGCATTTACAGCAGTGGAGACCAGTCTCTGGGCCTATGACTCACACTGGGACTTCAGGGACATTCCTAGGGCCCTTGACTCGGAAGATGCCAGGTGCAAAGCATAGCAATGAGATCAGGGAAGTGATCATCCATCATCTGGAAGACCAAAACCTGTACAATATCACAGACATGCCACCCCAGGGGTGTCTACTCAAGTGGCAACAGGGGGAAGAAAGTTGGGGAGACCAAAATTTGGAAGAAAACAGTCAGCGTTGACATCTGTTGGGGCTTTTAGATCTCACTGGTCAGTTTGGATAGGGAAAGAGGGAAAGCTTTGAGAGATACAGAACTGGGCTCCAGTTCTGCCCCATATTCTTGCCCCAACTCACCAAGCATGTATTAAACATGTGTTGTGTGCCTAGTGCTGGTGTGGAGCTGGCAGACTTCACTAGAATTTCTGATCTGAATGAGATAGTTAATGAATTCCTGGCTGTCCCAGGAACCAAAATACATAATTCTGTAGGACCAGAATGTTCTCCTCCTGTGGCACAGTTATGTGGGAGCTCAGTTATAATCAGATGATTTTCTTGGGTCACAATATGTGCTTTCAATAGTGAGCTAAAATTAGTTTCTAATTAATTGCTTTGTATTTGAGTAGGATCTGCCCAATTGAACCCCATGCACTCAAAGGTAAGTACTCTTGACAGCACCCCCACATTACCACACCCACTACTTCCTTTTAAAAAATCCTGCAGACTCCGCACTTGTACTGGGCACACAGCAGGTGTTTAATAGATGCTTGGTGAGTGGATTCAGCTCTCAGGGAGGCAGGAGCAGAGCCCGACCCCGGTTCTGTGTACTCTCAGAGCTTTCCCTCCTCTTCCCTGCAAGTCACCCTTTTCAGGCCTCTCCCCTAGTAGCACCTCTGCTCAAAGGTAAATATAAAAAAATGAGAACTGGCTAAAAAAGAACACAAATGCTTAGCCAGACTACTTTGTGTCTGGTTAATGCTATATGCATGATTTGGCAGAAAGAGTTGAAAGAAAAGCTGACAGTTGATGAGTTGTGGAATTTAAGGTAATTGCTCTCCGCAATGCCCCACTCCGGCCCTCTGTCAATGGCTGTTCATTAAGAAAAATTGAGCAGGATCAGAACTGAAAGTTCTAAGAATGGGCATGTTGACCAAACCAGTGGTCCCTAAAATCTGGGCCCTGTGCCAAGGTGATATGGGTGGGAAGAGAGACTGACATAGCAAAAGTATTAAATCTGTTATAAAAAAAATTCCCTTGTAAGTTTCCTTTCAATTCTTTCGGGAGGTCCAGCTCCCTTATGTGCCGAGTCCTTAAAAGCCCCCGACCCCCACTTTCTCTCTATGTCTTAAATACAATGGCTCAGTGTCTTAGCAAATCATCTAGCTACTTTTTAAGTATTTATCTTTAAAAGTTCCTTTTATCTATGGTCCACAATTAAGGCTGTTTTCCTCCTTAAAGCAGACATATAACGTTTCCTTTTAAAAAGGTATCTATCTGAATAAAAAGTGAGTTAAATTGTAGATGAGCCAGAGAATAACATTACAGTAGATGCCTGGACCCAGCATCAGGAAAGCAATGCCCAAGTTCTGCCCCAGATCAGAGGTTCTCATGTGTTACATTCAAACAAAATCCAAAGAAAATGAAGTAAAAGGGGGTCCGAGTGGTCCACAAACAGCTCTTACCATATAAACCACAGCAACAAGGTGGTCCATCTAAAATGGGGTGAGAAAAGGTCTCTCATTCGGCCTCGGTCTTCCTGTATCAAGACAAGTACAAGCTCTTTACTCTCCCCCTTCCAGATGTTTGGGCACCTGCTCTGGCCTGACGCTGGCAAGCGGGACATCAGGCTTGAGAACCCAGGACTCAAATCCACAGTACTCATCCCAGCCAGGTTCATTCAGGCCTCCCTGATCCCCCGCCCCCACCAAGACTAAGTACTGTGCAGAGGCTCAATTGTGGGGGACGGGGGTGGGGGTCATCCCACACCCCTCACCCCAACAGGGAATTCTGGATCTGATTACAGCAACCCCAGGCTTGCTCCCCTGAGGCATTTGGCCGATTCTTGGACAAAGAGAGCAGAAACCCAGTCTGAGGAGTATCCAAGCATTTCAACCTCACCCAAAACCAACTCCAGGTCAATGGTGATAAAAATGAGTATGCTGAAAATTAATTCACCAAAAGTCAATTTTCCAAAAGATTGATTAATGACCCATTGGCCAGTTTAGTATAATTTACTAATCTATCAAATCTTTGCTTTACAATGTTCTTTTCAATAGTATATCCTATGACTGATTATAGTCTTCTTAGATATGAGCGTATTTTTCATAGTAGCATTTAAGAAATGTTCACTTAAGCATGCAGAAGTGAAAAAAAAAAAAGATGACAGGCCGTAGGTGGTCTTGTCTATCTATGAGTATTGTCTTCATGAATAAAATGTTTTGCAATATATCCACAAATAAAAACATAGTGTTTATTAAATACGTTGATTGACTATATCTGAGAATGTTTATATTTGTTGACTATTTTGTTGACTAATTTGGAATGGTTATAAAATGGTTATAAACAACAAATGTGTATATTTGTTGACTAGTTTGGAATGGTTATAAAGAGAATATATTATGAATAGGTGCATGAATACATACATAACAACACATTCCTATTTACTAAATATATTAAAAAAGGATAATTCTTAAAAAACAGGATCTTCAGATGGTTCCCTGTCCTGCACCTGCCCTCTCCAAAGAAATTCAGGGTAAGTCTCACTTTTGGCGTGCTTGCTTCAGTTAGCACTTCTTAAGCCGCTATGGGGAAAAATATGTTCAGATCTAAGACTATAATCAGTCGGAAGATATACTTTTGAAAAGAACATGGTAAAAAAAGATTTGATCAGTTATGTTATCAGACTATGTTAAACACCTCCCTTCAATCTGGTGAAATGCCATTCAGTTCTTGCAGCGTATATAAAAATAATCAGAAATATCATTTTATTTTAAAAAAGGATTTCCTTATAGGGTCTGTTGTTTGCTTAAGGGTATTCATCATGTTCCTGCAAGGCCGTTGTATAATTCTTGAGGGCAGGGACCCAAGTCTATGTGTGCTGTGTGCCTATGCATACAGTAGGCGCTCATAAATGTTCAGGGTGGTGGGTTCCCAGGTGGTGTTACCACCAGGAGCAATGTGCCTTGGATCTAAACCCACGGCAGCAATTTCTAACTAGGTCTCACTGCCCAGCTTTTGCTGATCAATCCCCTTTGCTGATCAGAATACCGGGCTCTGAAGGGGAAACGAAGCAGGCACGGTTATGGGATCCATTAGTAAACATTCCATTTCTCTAATCACTAGCTGAATTCTCCAGGCGGGACTCTCAGGACTTGGTGTTGAAAAGATAGAGACAAGGGCCTCCCCTGTGGCGCAGCGGTTGAGCGCTGGGTTGCGAAGCTGCCCGCGGCCTCTGCAGCGCCGGTTCGATCCCCGGCTGCTCCCCGGCCACCGGAGGAGGGTCCCACATGGCGCGCAGACCTCTCCTGCCGCCCGCTGCTCCCCTCAGCAGTGTACTTCGGTCCTTCTGCCTGCTCTGCTCCCCGCTCTGGCTCTGGTGAATTCTCCCACCCTCCCGTGCTTCTGACTGTACCCAGTGCATGTATAAACAAAACAAACAAACAAATAAATAAATAAAAGCATGCCTCTATTAAAAAAAAAAATTTAAAAAAAAAAAAAGAAAGAAAAGATAGAGACAAGAGTCACCAATTCCCTTTGCCGGTTCTGCCCATGGGCCCCGCCCCCTCCGTGTGCACCCTGAACCCACAGGTGCCCATACACCAACCTGTCTGGAGATGATGAGCTTCCCCAGTGGCATGGGGGCTCCATTTTCTGTCGCTATCCTCTTTAAGGTGGCGATGGCCTTTTCCTGGTTCCCAGACAGCACGTCGTACCTGGCACTCTCCGGCAGCCACTGTGGGGACAGGAGAGCCAGGCATGGCCAGTGAGGGCAGAACAGAACACAGGATCCCAGCCACATGCACCAGAATGAGGCAGCAGCAAAGTTTACTAGGAAGGCATGGGCCAGGAGCAAGGAGCAGCCTCAGCAGAGCGAGGAGCAGCCCTGAGCTGTAGAGCAGCAAGCAGGGTTTTAAGGCTTTTTCCTTTCTGAGTAGGGGGAGGGCTCCCTCCTAGTTATGCCTACCTTGCTCCCATCACTGCCCCGATTCCGACATTGTAGCCACCCCTCCCTCCATTTAGAGTGTGTATCGGGTGGGATCTGTAATTAAAAGACTCTTCCCAGGCCTCCCAGACCTGCCAGACCTTATCTGGTGCTTGAAACCAAGCGATAGTCCCAGGCGGGTTGTGGGATGGCAGACAGGCAGCCGTGCTTTGGGGGGGAGGGGAGCATGTGCGAGATCACTTTCTATCCCTAACAGGGGCTCTGGAGCCACAGGCCTGGCTTCAAATCCTGTTTCTGCCACTGATTATATTGGTTGTGTGACCTTGAGCAATTACTTGACCTCTCTGTGCCTCCATTTCCTCATCTGTAAAATGGGGAGAGGACCTGTTAGGGTTGCTGAAAGTATTAGGTGGGATAACCCAAAGTGTTAGTGTGTGTTGGAATGGATCGTTGTAGTGTTGCTGTTACTGTTATTTGCTACTGTCACAGCTCCAGAAGAGGGTTGAATTAAATCAAGACTGCCGCTCTCATCCCACCATCGTCAGTAATCTCACCCCATCTCTCAAGAAATGATATCCTGCCTCTGATCAGCAGTAGCATCTTGCAAACACAGTCCAAGACACAGAAAGAAATCAGAAAGCCCTTTAAGCCTAATGGGGTCCCAACCCCGAGTGACTAGATAATAAATTGCTGTACAATGAATCAATGGTAATGAACAGCTGGTGTCAGAGAGAGCGCGTGAGGCTTGGACTCAGAACATCGGGTCAGGTCAGTTCTCTTGCTCCCATCACCCCCACCCTTGCTTGCTGTGTGGCCTTTGACAGCCAGTCACCCTCTCCAAATCTGTTTCCTAATTAGCGAAACAAGAATGTAGCAGATATTGCTATTGTCCACTGAAATTCATGCTTCCCTTCCCATGGTGCAGAGTTGTCCTTGGATAGGGCTCCCAGCCAGGAACTACATTTCCTAGCCCTTCTTGCATCTAGATGAGGCCACGTGACATGCTCTCACCAATGGCAAATGAGCAGAGCATCCTTGGCCAATGGACTTAAGAAGAGAGTGTGTATATCCACATCCTTCCCCAGTCTTCATACAGAAGGCCCCAAAACTCTTTAGGATGGCAGAGCTAGAAGCTGGAGGGAACCTGGGCCCTATAATCACACTTGCCAAATAGGAGTAGCCATTCTGGACTGTCAAGTGGCTGAGAAATAAACTCCTATTGTGTTGAGTTACTGAATGTGGGCACTTCAATATGTCGGCTTCAATATTACACAGACTCAGTAATTATTAATTCCTTCTATCACTGTCAGGAATTACATGAGACCTACCCACCTAAAGGCTTATTTTGGGGCCCACTAGCTGTGCTTGGGTTTACACACATGAAGTGATAAGACTGTGGTGTGATCTTGCTAGGGGATGCAGTTTATACAGAACTGGGGTAGAGACATCATTTGAGTCCCTGGACCCAGACAGACCTGAAGCTAGATATTTAATCCTCTTACTCAAGCCATTTGAATAGGGCTTCTGTCACTTGCAACCTAAGAGTCCAAACTATTTTAATACAGTCACCTTTAGGGTAGGTCTTGTAGGAGTGGGCTCAAGGCATCCCCCTCATGCCCTGCTATTTCCCTAAAGAACATCCCAATAATATTTGTCTGGAGGAAACACAGTGGCCCATACTGAGCCCTCCCCAACTCCTGTTCCTTTGTTTTATTTCCTGATGTTAAAAAATAATCTTAAAACGTGACTCTGAAGCCCCCCACCAAAATATAGTGAACAGTAGGAGACCAAGCAGTGAAGGTGAGCTCAAGGAAAGGATACCTACAAAACACAGGACTGCAAAGAGAAGCAGTGGGACAGCCGAGAGGAGCAGCAGCCAGCGCCAGCCCAGGCTGGGCATCACAAACACGGCCAGGATGACCTCGAACACCGTCCCGATGGCCCAGAACACCTGGCAGAAAAGAATGGGGGTCAGTGATGGGGGAATGTACTAGCCAACACAGTGAGTGATTTCTGGGTCCTTGTAGGCAAAGCTATCAATGTGGATAGGGGCCCTTGGGTTCAACAGAGTCAACAAGGCCATCACTTTCCCTGGGGTCCATACGGGGCCAGGGCCACCAAGCTGTTCAACCCCCAAGGATTCCATCCACACTGTGCGGTATTTGCAGGGTGCCTCCTGGAGTTGTGAGGCAGCTCCGGTTAAGGAGATCGATATGGTCCTTATTGTATGAGGTCAATATGGTAGACAACACATTGATTTTTTTGTCTACTGACATCCACCTCCCCGCCCAAAGATGCCTTAATATCTGAGCAGAATTGCCTCTTCTCTGCAAGCTGCATGTCTTCTGTTTGTCTCTTGGAGTCACTTTCTATCCCTCCCACCTTGTTCTTTGCAAGAATTACATCCAGACTATCCTCTGGCTTCCACGGGTGCGGTCAGTGGGAGCCCTCCAGGAGACAGGAGAAACTGTGGTGTTTATTCCCCTGGCTTCCTCACTTGGGGTGGTCATGGCTGGTTGCATCCCTGAGCTGGAGGTCACAACTCCTGTCCAACAACCACGCCCGACCCCTGGCCTGCTAATTACTCTCTCCCTTTGTCCCTTCAGGACTGGGACTTTATAAATAGTTCCTTTATTCAACCTACGTCACATTACCCTAGCGTGAGTATGCTGATTCCTACAGGTCCAAATTCTGTAACTACTGTCTATTCCATCTCCCCATCCATTCTGGAAGGCCCCGAGAGCCTTGCTAAAATCCCATTTTGTTTAAATTAACTATAGTATAATTCTGTTGCTGGCAAGCAGGATGACAGTCAGCATATGTAGCAACTGGTACAGTATGGGCCAACCAGAACGGACATGTCATTGACCCACTTGCCCCCCACAACTTTAAGAAAAGTTAATACTTTAGTTTCTGGATCATGGAGAGTTCTAGGGGTCCTAAGAGAGGACAGGGACCAGGGTCAGCTGGCACAGATGCATTTTGAAATTTAGACAATGGGTTCATCCAGACCTGTGTGGACCAGGTGACTACCAGAGTGATTGGTCAGGGATAGAAGCATCCAGGATGGTTAAGTTGGGTCATAGGATCAAAATGTCGATATTGACAATGTGGACATAGCAACGGGGGAGGTAAGAGTGGCATCGCAGTCATCACTGTGGACAGCGGTGTCCAGCAGGGCAAGTGAATTCTTTGGCCACAGAATAGAAGAGGGGCTGATAAGTGATGAGTATCTTCCAGGTTGTGGTTGAAAAATGGGTCACAAGACCCTGGCAGAAGAAGGGCTTGAGAGGGACTGGCTGTAGCAAGAGTTTTAAGACAGTCAAAGGCGGTAGAGGTGCCCATGAATGGAGATCTCGCAAAAGACACAAGTGAGTCCTGGTGCAAACAGGGATGAAGGGGGATGTAAGAATTTGGTCCCCTCAAGCCATACCATTCAGCATCAGCTAAGAGCCATTTCCAGTTCAAGCACAACCTGCCACCTGCCCGCCACCATTTTTTTAAAGGATGGTAGCTTGAATTTCGTGGCCGATTGAATTTATCCAGATTGCAAAGCAACTATGTTGAAATGGACAGAACCAATCCTTTGAGATCTTTGCATACTGAGTCTGCTTGTGGCTCAAGACACCTGAGAATCTTCTACCAGAGAGTGATCCGTCTCTAGAGCCCAGACCCCCTCCTTACCTCAATTAGCAAAATGCACTTGGCTCTGGCTTTCATGGGCAGGAACTCAGCATACAGTGTCACCCTGGGGAAGCCGAGAGACAGAAAGGAGGTTAAGGACAGGACTTGGTGGGAAGACCGCTGCAGTTTTCTGAATTTCGAGATCAACACTCCTCTGGGTGTGATCTGTGAACCACACTTGCTCTACCCTCTGTCCACTGTCTCCACCCTCCGACTCCTCCTCCCGTACTGGGGCAGCATGCTGGGAAGAGAAGTGGACTTGTTGTCCACTCCCATATGCTGACTTTCATTTTGCTGGGAAGAGGAGGTTTGCTTTCTCCACATCTACCACCTTCGCTGGGCATTTGAGCTCTTAGATGACTTCATGGTGCTCTCCAGGGTCCTCATAAGGAAGGTTGGGTGAGGGAGGCTGATTTCCATGAACTCTCTAGAGGAAGATGATGCTGGTTTCCCATCTAGATGTCCTGGGATCCCCTCACTAGATCAGGGTGCCCACCTCCTGGCTGCGGCTAATGGCTCATACCTGCAACCCTCTCTGAGCAATGGGGGGAAAGTCTTACCACACAGTGTAAATATTTTAGTATATTTCCTCTCTGTCCTGGTGTCTGTCTGTCTCTCTCCCTCCCCCCACCAACCTCCTCCCTCTCCCTCTTTATCTCTCTCTGTTTGAACACCTCGTGAGATCATATTTTAAGATTTTGACCACCATTTAAAAAATTCAATTTATAAATAAGTATTTCCATGCCATTTTCATTCTTTTACACATAAAATTCATCATATGCACAAACCATATTTTCCTTAATAATAGCTACCTTTTATTGAGAACCTACTGTGTGCCAAACATTGTTCTAGATGTGTTACTCGAACTTTCTACTAAATCAACATTGCAAGTCATCTACATTTATATCTATATGACAGATAACTTATTAGTTGGCCAGGATCACACAGCTAGTTAGTTAATGAGTAGAAGAGCCAACATTTTCACCCCAGTCTATCTACATTATACAGCCCATTAATCACTATCCTACTTGAAAGGCCTCACAATTATAAACAATAATTCAACAAAAATCTTTAAGCTGAAGTCTTTGTCTGTATAGGGTTTCCTAATGCTAGACTCCTTCAAGTAGAATTTGAGTCAAAAGGCATGTATATTTTGAAGGTTTTTGTAATATAACTGATGTAGTTCCCAAAAATGTAGTTCTAATTTACATTCCTATAAGCACCACCATCAACAAAAACCATTAATGATGTTATTGACTCAGCTCTGATAATGGGGACCTAGGTAATAGTGATTTCTTAAAATTGTATTATATCCTCCACATGTTGTGCTTATTATTATTTTAAAAAATCAGCAATGACAATAACATAATACAATACGAAGCATGTTAATCTTTCCTCCACCAAACTGAAGTCAAACTACTAATGACACAAAACTGTACAGTAGCACATTCTGAGTTGGCAAAGCTATTCCTATCCTTAGATGTCAAAGATTGGTTCTGTTTTATTTATTTATTTTTTTGTTCAGAAGTAGCACATAAATGCATTCACATTGTAAAACAACGCAACAATATGCAAACAGACAAGATACATGATTCTTTTTTCCATTCCCTACCCCCTGCTTTCATTCCCTGCCCCAGAAGTCATAACTACCAGCCATTTCCAACTTGCTCTTTATGTAAATAAATAACTGAATTTAAACATCTCTCTTTATCTTCCCTCCTCCTCCCTCCTTGCCTTATTCCTTCCTTTTCTTAATACATGAACATCCTATCAATGTTCCACCCACATAAACCCCCCAGACTTGTCCACTTCTCCACCTGCCCATCCAACTTCCCATGGCCAAAACTGCAACTCTTTCCCGAGTCTTCTCTGGTCACAAAACCTAGCTGACTGAGCCAGGCAACACCCAAAATGCCAAAGAATTTAAACTTCCCAGGGGTAACTCCCAACAAATGACAGTTCCCTCGTTCCTTAGTGGGATAATTCGGAGGTGTGAGCTGCAGTCTCCAGTAAAAACCACTTGCTCTTGAATCTCTGGGTCAGGATCTGCTTCCATTAAGACAGTTTGGAAATCTTCCCATGTTAATAAAAGTAGATCCACTGCATTATTTTTTTTAACAGCTGTAACCCTGTTGATGAATATTTAGATAATTTTTGATTCCTTGTTTTTGCATCCCAGGCCATGAGAAACCTCTTTCCTACAATTGCTGGTGCCCTACATTTGGCCAGTATGTATAGCAGTTCATTATGAAAATGAGCTGTTTGATCTTTACCCAGAGGATGGTGATTATTACAATCACATTGAAGAATAAAAGAACGAGCGATGAAATCAGCCAAGAAGCAGCTGATTCTGGCACAAACAAATTCTCCCTGCAAATAATTGCATTTATAGAACTTGGCAATTAGAGATTTGCCATTTGGATCATAGGCTTGCACAGAAATGACCTGTGATCTCAATTTGGGATTTCTGTTTGGCCCCTGGAGGAAAGGGTAGTGCCAACAACAGGCTTGTGAGCAATTTATTCTAGACACCAATCTAAAGAACCTTCTGAGTCAGGTTTCAGGGTAGAACAAGTGGGGAGCTACTTGGGACTTTAATCATTAAGAGAAGCTAAAACCCAACTAGGGTGCCAGACGATGCCACTTCCCTTGCAGCCTCTGGGTAAGGAGCTTTTCTGCTGAAGCACATAGCGCCCTCTACTGGAAATATCAAGAGTAAATCATCAGCCCTGGTGCGAACCTGCCTCTTACACATTTTTGCAAGGTGATAGTTGATTCTTGTATTAGAGGCAATCAACAATTTTTGGGTGTTTATTTGCATTTTCTAAATTAAAAAAAAATGTGTTGTTTTTCATGATAAAAACAGAGTTAGATTTAACTCCTTGGCTTGAAGGAAAGTCTCTTCTTGACTCTCCTCCATAGACAGAAATGTAGTTGATTATCTGGCATCCTATTTGTGATGCCTCTTTCCTACCTTAACTAAAGGGAATAGAGCCTGCTCAGAATGCCACTCCCCATTTCTAGAATCTTCTCCAAGTCAGTCCCAGTGGACGTTAATAATTTATTAGGACCTGGGCCTCCCTGGTGGCTCAAGGGGTTAAGATGCAACCTATGAAGCCGTCCACAGCCTCTGCAGCACGAGTTCGATCCCCTGGCTGGCCAGGGAGATACCCACATGGCGCAGCAGACCTCTCCTGGCTTGCCCGCTGCTCCCCTCAGCAGTGTGCTTCAGTCAATCTACCTGTTCTGTTCCCCACTTTGTCTCTGGTGAATCCTCTCACCCCCCACACCTCTGGCCTGTACCCCAGCTCTTGTATGCATAAATAAATAATTCTTTGAAAAATAATTTATCAGGACCTTCTGACTAAATATTCAGAACCCCTTTGCAATATTTGTTCAAGTGTAAGAACGTTTCGCGTTAGACAGACCTGGATTTAAACCCAATTTCTCCATGCAATAGATAAGTTGCCCCCTTGTTCCCCTCCCATGTCTATGGGCCCTTGCGATGCGATTTTGCAGCTCACTCCATCAAGAGTCTATTCCATGTCCCTTGATTCTGGGCTGGCCTGTGACTTGCTTTGAGCAATCAAATGTGATTTTGTGCCAGTTCCAAGCTTGGGCCTCAAGAGGCTTAGAGTTTCTGTGTGGTGTCTTGGACCCCTGCCCAGGGGTCTCATGTGCTCAGGCTAGGCTGCTGGATGACGAGAGGCTTATGGAGCAGAAGTGAGTCTGTGCTCATGCTAGACTAGCCAGCCCCCATCCAACTCACCTGTTGACAGAAGACATGTGAGCAAGCTCCCCAAACCAGAAAAAGAATCAAACCACCAAGTAGCAGCATCATGAGTTAAAGAAATCATTGTTGTTTTAAATGGCAGGTGTCAGGGTGGTTTGTTACAAAGCAAAAGGCAACCCCACATAGTACTTACTGACCCGTTTAGGACCTTGAGCTAGTAATTTATGATCAGGTTTTTTTCATATGTAAAAGGGGGACTGTCGGTAAAACAAGGTAGTGACTGGGCTCTCCTAAAGGAACAGAAACTCTTCATTGCCTTTAATTACATAAAAATATCTTCAACTCAGTGTTTCTGAACAATGCATTTAGGGGAGTCATTTTTATAACCAGATGATAAGCTGGCATGATGAAAATACGATTATCTTCATGTAACGGCTGGCTTGGGAGTGCTGGGAGCCAGTGGGTCTCTGGGATAGCTACATATTTCTGTGACGTTTGGGTTTTGCCTTACTCTCTTCATGGATTAAAGAACTATAGAATAGGTGAGAGACTAGGTTTGGAGGGTTAAGTGATGCTTTTTTTGATTTTTAAATTATTGGCAATTTAAAATTTTTTTAATTACTTGTAAGAATGACCCGTACCCAAAAGGCCAGAAAAAAGAAGTATTGGCAAGGGTTTGGAGAAAAAAGAGCCCTCATACATTGTTGGTCGGACTGGAGACTGGTCCAGACCCTATGGGAAACAATATAGAGTTTTCTTAAAATATTAAAAAATAGACGTACCACATGATCCAGCAATTCCACTCCTCGGTATCTACCCAAAGAATGCAAAAACACTAATTCGAAGAACTCCTCTGCACTCCTGTGTTCATTGCACTACAATTTGCAATACCCAGGCTATGGAAACAACACAAGTGCCCAACAAAAGATGACTGGATAAAGAAATGTTGTACAGATACACAAGGGAACACCATTTAGTTTCAAAAAAATCTTGCCATTCACAACAACATGGATGAAACAGGAAGGGATTATACTAAGTGAATTAAGTGATGTTTAAATCCCAGCTTTGCCAATAACTAGCTGTGGGACCTTGGGCAAGTTACTTAACTTCTTTAAAGTTCCAATTTTCTTATCTGTAAGATGGAGAGAATAGTGTCTATGTCTTAAGGTTTTGTGAGATTTTAAGTGATCCTGTGTATAAAGCACCTGGAGTAGAGCAGTAACTCAGTAAATAAACAGAAAGCTACAGTAAATGTTTGATAAAAAGACAGCTAAATGGACAGGTGTGACATGGGGGCCTGGAGAAGGGAGCAGGTAGACAAGCCAAGGACCCTCGTGTTGCTCCCAGTCACTCGTGTTTTATTCCTCTGCCCTCAGGGTCCTGTCCTCTCTCCCTGGAGACTTCTCCCTTTCGCTGTGTTAGGGGGTGGTTTTTTTCTCCTCTATTACCCCGCCATTGCAATCCCATCTGTTTATCATCTTGCAGAGGCCCCTCAACATTTTCTGGTCTGCTGATGGCACCCTCTTCTTGTTTTCCGGCACCATTGAAGATGTGTTCTATTTCTTCTACTTTTTACGTCATTTCCATAAAAAAAATTGGAGGAAAGAGTCATAGGAAATAACGCTTCTCATTCCACCATCTCCAAGAAGCATCACCATGGACATTCTCAACACTGTGCTGCTTTCCCTCCCTGCCTGGGGAAGACAGCCCAGGTGTCTGCTTGGAGGCTGGCTGTGCTGTCCTCTACCTGAGCAGCTCTGGGGAAGGAATTCAGATGCTCACTGAATTGCAGCCACCAGGGAAAGCTGCCCCCGGTCAATGAATGGCTCATGAATGGGGAAGTGGCTGTGTCTGCAGGAATTCCTGGGGCCGGGCCAGAAGGTAGTGCATTGGCCACAAGCCCCTGCCAGCCTGGATTTATGGGTTTGGCTTAATGGCCTCTGCTTCAAGCGCTAGTGGTTTTTCAGCTCATACCTGATCAAGGAGAACATGTCAAATGCCTGCGCTGCAGAGTCTGGAGGAATTTCTGATGAATAAGGGAGGAGAGGCCTAGAACTGAGAGCCACTCCTGGTCCTTCCATCCTCTGCATGGCAGAAGTCTGGGGATTTGCTTGTGTATTAAATCCCTGTCACAGCTCCCTCCCCGCCTCCCTCTCATCCATTCTGTCAACGACTGCACACTGGGTCCGCTGTCCATCTGAGCTTCTTACCAGGTCTGTGCTGACGCGTACTGACCACTCTGCCAGGCATGGGCCTGAGTCCTTCACATGCATGGTCATTTAATATTCTAAGTGACCCCACGAAGTAGGTATATTATCACCCCAATTTTAGAGATGAAGAAACTGAAGTGTGGAAAGGCCTAGTGACTTGCCCAAGGTCATCTGGCGATTAATGACAGAGCCAGGATTCAAGCCCAGGTGAGGTGGTATCAGAGCCCACCATGGAAGCCCGGTGCTTCAGCACCTGCATTGCTCTCCTAGGTCATCCCGGCCAGTCCTGCCCAGTCATGACACGCAACAGGCTCAATATACTAGAGGGCAACTACCTGCTCCTGGTGCAAAATTTCCCTAAATTATTGCAATAGGATTCCTTCTCCCCAACATATCCTACCCACCACTGTCAGATCAATACTCCTAAAGTATGTCCCCTGCTCAAGAACTCTCAGTGGTTCCCCACTGCCCATAGACCACACCTTTGGTCTGGCATTCAAGGCCTCTGATAAGCTTGCACCTGATTTACCTATCCAACCTCAGCTTTCAGTTCTTACGTATCTCAGCCTAACATTGGCCTCCCTCTCACTCATTTCCTGCTTTTTACAGGCAATTCCCATCCTGTGAAATATCCTACATCGTCCTCAACCCCCTTTCTGGGTCTTTCCAAAGCCTATGCATGGATTCGGATGTAGCAGCAAGATGTATGATGAGAAGCACCAGGCTCTGGAGGGCCTGGGTGCAGTTTCTAGCTCTGTCTCTTCCTCGTTGGGTAAGTTTCTTTCCCTCTCTGTCTCCTTTACCTCTCAGTTTCTTTATCTACATAATAAGGGTTAACACTCAAATTTCCCTCAGAGGGAAACTTCAAGAGTTAAATGAAATAATCTGGGTAAATAGTTAAAAAATAGCACCTGCCTCTTAATAAACACTAAGTATTGGTTATTATCATCATTCTTTAGCGTGAGCTCAACACACTTTTTTCTAGAAAGGGTCCGATAATAAATATTTCAGCCTTTCTGGACTGAGACTACTCAACTCTATTACTAAAGCCTGAAAAAACAAAGATTGTACTGTTTTACCCATAACTTTACAAAATTGTTCAACACGTCAGTGAAGCCCTGTGTGTGGTGTCTCAGTCACTAAGGGACACTTGTTTTTAATTACATGAGTGGTTATTTTTTGGCTGGGTGCCAATAAAACTTTATTTAGACAACCAGTCAGCAAGTTGGAGTGCTTCATATACCACAGCCTGTCAATGCCTGCTTTAGGAGTCCCCAATCTCCTAGGACAGAGCTACTTCTTCCTACAACTCTGACTACTCTCAGCACCTGAAACAACAATAGTAACAAAATAACACCCAAAAGGCACAGGGTTAGCCCCACCCCCTGCCTCATGCACAGGTCAGAGGTGGGTTCGAGGCAGCATATATAGTGGTTAAGCCCCCAGATGCTGCAGGCAGAGAAACTCAGGTTCTTAGTTTCAGCTGCATATGGTGTGATCTGGGCCAATGACTTCACCCACAGAGTTTCAGCTTCCCTCAACTGTAAAAGACAGATTCCAATAATACAATGATACACACCTCCCACGTGTGTCAAAGAGAAATGGCCGATCAATGTCAAAGCTCTTATTTTTACTGTTTCACACTTACAACCTTCCGGCCATGGATTTGCTTTGGTGGCTGTTGAATCATCACAATATTGACAACAATGCCTTCCCTGGTTACGCGAGGGCTCCCTGATACCGAAGCCCTAGAGGTTCTCTGCTTCCCTCCAAGACCGGGAACACACTTGACTGGCTGCCTGGCTGCATGGCCAGAGCTGGGTTTTTACTTACGACTGAGGGACCCCTCCAATCCCGAAGCCCACCAGGCCCCGGAGCACCAAGATCCAGCTGTACACGGGCGCAAAAGCACTGAGGATGCCGTAGTATAGGGTCCAGAGCACGCTGATCTTCAACCCCTGCAGAGAAGCAAAGACGCAAGTCACAGGACTTCTCAGCACCCCAGGCCCCATGGCCCCTGCACGTTACAGCCACTGATACAGTGGTGCTGAAAGGGCAATGCGCTGGTTGATGCCAGCCCTAGGGTGGGTGTGGGGGTATTGTGGGACATTCTTGTTGGCACTTAATAACCAAGGCCCAGAGATGCCAGCAGTCCCACAAGGCATGAAACCCCATAGACTTACCCTGTGTCCTGTAGCATCCCCAAACAAACTTCCTGCCTGCCTGTCACGCACCTGAAAATCCTGTTCAGGATTATCTGCACCTTGACCTTCACACTATTTTGCAAGAAAACTGGATTCTACTGGCACATTCAATAATGCATCTTCCAGGGAAATCAAAGGAAGATTGTACTGTTTTACCCATAACTTTACAAAATTGTTCAACACATCAGTGAAATCCTGTGTGTTGTGTCTCAGTCACTAAGGGACACTTAAGTACACCCTTCCATTCAAGGGGCTTCTATGGATCTGTATGAACAATCTGATCTAAACCTCATTTCAAAATGTCAAATGTAAAGAAAAGGCATCCAAAATATTCTGTTAAATCCAAACCTTTTTAAAATCAGAGATCAATATTGATCCCTTCCTTTGATCATCTAGGAATTGTTGTGCATGAACATTTGCATATTGAAAATAAATCTTATTTTATTCATTACCTCCTTTTAAAAATTTCTCCCTCATAGCATAGTTAGAACATTATAACGGGTTTCTTTTTTTTTAATTACATGAGTGGTTATTTTATTATATCTTTGAAATCATTTTTGGATACTGAGGGGCCACTGCTAACATTTTTATAACATATTTTAAGTAAGGAGACATTGCATTTGAACCATAGGGACACAAGCCTGCAGGACAAGCATGGAGCCCATTCCCAGAGTGTGAACTGCCATAGAGACTGAGAAAAAGTTAAGGGTGCACATAATTAAAGATATTATTTTCATTTTACAATATTTCATAGGGTAGAACTCAAATCTTACAGGAGCTCTAGACCTGCCTCCTGAGAACACACCTCCTAGGTCTCCAGGGTGGATTTGGTCCGCTGCCCTACTGGGGACACTTTGGAGAATAAATGTGAAACATATTGACTTCAGTTTTAAAAACTTAAACTGAATTAAGAGGGGCTTAAGAGGAAGACTGGTGGTCAAGCGGATGATTATGGAGTCTTTGGGGACATGGTCTTAGGTGGGAGAGAGGATATTTTAAATGACTTTGCATCCTCTTGCAAGAAAGTGATTTCTCTTTCATGTCAACCTTGGTTCTGCTGGTGGTGTCCAAGAGAAAGTGTCCACAGGGTGCTACTCTATCTTCACCCTTTCAAAACCACCTGCTAACCTCTTTTCCTAATGGCTGCAGGGAGCAACTGCAGCCATGGGGGCCCCAGAGACATCGCCTTGTTTTCATTGCACTTATTTTTGCAGACATTTCCTACATAGGGCAATTGCTACTGATTTCCCTTTTTGGAGTTTAAAAGTTCCTTTTCAAAAAGCATGCATTTAAGTTAAAAAAAAAAATAGTTCAATGCACCATCCCCTTCTCCTTCAGTGAGGAAGGGCGGCAGTGTTAAGGAGAATGATGACTTAGATCTTGAGACCAGGGCCTTCCTGGACCTGAGGAAACCTCAGATTCAAGACCTTCTGACCAGGCACCTGCGACTTCATATTACTCATGCATTCGAGGTATCCCTGGGGGTGGCAGCTTTTTGTAACTCTGCTGTAGCTGAACCAAGGAAGAAGGTGGATTTCTATAGCAATGAATCTGGGAAAGGTGTTGAAGACATGAGGAAGGCTGGGATCTTTCAGAGTGCAAAGTGATTTTAGAACAGAAAGAGTTTCTTTGGCTTGACTCCATGGAAGTTTGTCACTGACCTATATCCCTGAACGGTGAATCATGGATATTTGGGCCAAGGAAGAGATTCTAGTGAAAAATAATTAGCAAATTAAAAAACAAACAGGTTGACATCAAGAAAGATAGTAAGTATATGAGAGAACTGCTGGGGCAGGAATTATTAAAAATTTTGAAGCCCTGGACAGGATATACTGCAATAATAGTAAAGCAACATTTCTGCACCCTGAGGAAGGAAGGAAATTAGTACCTGCCACATATATACTTAAATCCTTTCTATTGGATTTAGCTAATTTAATAGTTTTTTTTTTAATTTAATAGAGATTTTTCTTCCTTGGAACCCAAGGAGTCTTGAATCAGAAACAGGATATAATTAGCAGCAGAGAAAATAAACGGTAAGAAGGGAAACAGCAGGAGAAGAGGAGAGGGGAGAGAGAGAATACCCAGACTGGGACCTGCAAGGGAGGTCAGTTATCCCGGTGAGACCACTGGGTGACCCCACGCCAGGCAGCACAGATAGGCACGCACTGACCTGTCCTATTCATCACAGCACACTGCAGCTGGCTCTGCATTTGCCTGCTGATGCCAGGGCTCTCCAGCTGCCCAGAAAACAAGGACTCAGCAATCATCTGTAAGCATACTGGCCTGGCAATGACAATGCCACGCGCACTGCCAGCAAGCCCCATCCAAACACAGCTCCGGGACTCTCCAGAAATGTCTCCCGAGCCTTTGGGCTTTTCATTAACTACACTTGTCATACTGCCTAACACCTGTTCTGCCTTTTAGGTTGTGAGCCTCCTCCTTCCTCTCCTCCTGCTTCTCTTGTCTCCTCCCTCCCTTCCATGTCTACATTCATTTATAGAGCATCCCCTGTATGCCAGACTCTAGAGACAGATGCATAGGCATTATATATTCATTGACTTGTTTATTTAACAATAAGCATGTACTTAGTGTTTGCTGTATGCCAGCCACCAAATACACTGATAGATACTATTCGTTCATTTATTCATCTTCTAAACATTGAACACCCGCTGTGTGTTCAGCTCTAGAGGTACTGACATTGTTTATTCATTTGTTCAATATGCATGTATTGAGCACTTTTTGTATGCCTGATATATATTATTATTTTTTAAACTAATATGTCAGTTGTTTACAAGTCTATATAACTTCAGGGCATATTTTCACACCTCCTTATGTGCACAAACTTCACTCAAAGCCACCACAAAACTAATGTGTCTTAGCCATTTATTCCTCCATTCATGCATTAATTGCCTGCTGTTTGCTAGGCACTGGCCTCTGTCCTGGGCGACAGGGGGCCACGTGAGAGGCAGAAATGCTCCCTCCTTCCATCTTACCCTCCTTCCTTCCTTCTGTCTTTCCTTCCATTTTCCCCCTCTCTCCAATTCTCACTCTGCTCTTTCTTCAAACCAGATAATTGCTAAAGCAGTGACTCACACCTTCCAGAAACAGGAAGTGAGTGGGAAGGTGGATGGGGGCAGAGTTTAGAGAGTTCAAGACCTAAGACCAGAGAAATCCCCTGTCGGTTCACAGGAAGGAAGGAGAAACAGCTCCATCCTTTTTGCCAGGCCCAGAGAGGACTTTCCCAACTGATCTCTCCAGCCCCTAAAACTAACCAAGATCCTCTGGGTTCTACAGCTCTGGTGAGTTTCCCAAACTTGCGGCCTCCAGCCCCGCCATAGCCACTTCTTGGCCTCTTATTAGTCAACATCTCCCAAGGGCCTGCTGCCCATGTGTTTCCTGTCCCATCCCAGGAGAATGAGCTGCAGCTGGAGTCTACTTCCTGCACGGCACTGTCAAATATTCATTCATTGATTGAGATGGCCTCTACGACGCAAGCTGCTGGCATCATGATTAGACTAGACTCATGCAAACGGGGTGGCCTTGAGCAAGTCACCCCTTGCTGGGACTGCTTCCTCTTCTCTGACATCAGAGGGACCACGGTGCCTATTCATCCCTGTTGGGGTCACAAGCTGGGTGAGCGGATGTCTGCGTGGTGCTGGACAGAGTGACTGACACACCTGGCACTGCTTTATTTCAGTCCATGGCTTGCTATTTGCAGTGGACCTTGACCAGTAGCCACATCTTTCTTTTTCCTGCCTAACAGAATTCTAAGTTTGCTTAGATATCTAATGGGGCAAACTTTGCCCCATTGCCAGCTCCAAATGTAGAGTTTCAGCTCTATAAACCAGTAGTTCCCAGAGTGGGGCCCCTGGGCCAGCAGCACAGGAATCACCCGCGAACTTGTGAGTGACGCCATTGTTGCAATGCCATCTGCCACGTGTCCTGGGCCTGGGGTGTGCCTGGCACTGCCAAAGTCCTTTACTCTCATGACCTTGGTGACTCCTCCAGAGTAGATCGTTTTTTGTTTTCTTTATACATATGAAGAGGAATGCTCAGAGAGGTCAGTTCACTTGCCCAAGGTCACTCAGGCAGGAATGACAGTCAGGAATGAACCCGGGGCCACCTGACTTCAGAGCCTAAGCCCTTAACCACTACATGGCCTGTCTCTGGAGGAACCACAGGCTGATGAGGAGAGTCCAAGGAAGAGAACAAGAGAGCCGGCTGGGAATGGCATCACCCCCGCCCCCAAGCTCAGTCCTGCTGGGACTGAAAGATGAGCCACTTTAGGGCAAGAAAGCTGATGTCTCTCTCCACTAACCCTCACAGCCCCCAGCCTTGTATAGGGGGAGGGGAGTGTCGAGGAGACTGCGTGGGCACCACTAGAGTTTTCTATATTCTGAGATGCACGTCACATGGCCCCCCTGGGGCTGGGTGATTTTAAGAGCCCACAAATGCTCTTCCCCTCACACGTCAACACAGCTCATAATAAAGCCTCCCAAATGTTCAGGCAGCTCTGGTTTTACTACTTGCGGCATCACAGCGCGCCCCCAGACGATGTGCAGGTGGGGGAGAAGCCTTACTGTTTTCCGGCCATACTGATCCGAGATGTTTCCCCAGAGGGTGGAGCTGGACATCATGCCGACAAAGACCACCTGTGTGGAAAGACAGTTTCCATTAGTGGCACGGAGGGAAAGGCTGCAGCAAATCAGACATGAGGTGTCACACCCTCCTAATGACAATGAGGCAACATTTGCTGAGGTCCTGCTGAAGGGCCAGGGCTGTTCTCAGAGCCATTTAAACCTCACAGCAATCCAAGGGGCGGGGGCTGTGATTATCCCCATTTTCTGATGAGGGAACTAGACTCCCAACGGGGTATCAGTGAGGTCACCTGGCCAGGCGTACATAGGTAGAAGACGGAAATCAGCCCGTCTGGCTGTAGTGCTAGTATTTTAGCAATTTCTCACCATACTGATATGTCCGCCCCTTTGTTAAGGAAATACCAAAGGTTGCAAGGGAGTTTGGGGAGTAAGAAAAGAGGCAGACAGGAGGTAGGGATGGGCACTTCATGAGAGGAAGCATTCCTGCAGTGCCTACTGTGTGCCAGGCACAGTCATTGAACAATTGGTTCATCATGCCCATTTTATATATGGTGAGCCCGAGGCTCTGGGTGAAGAGAACTGCTCAGTATTTCAGGGCAGAGAGGCCAGAGTCAGGTCGTAAGCCAGGGAGGCAGCCTAGAGCTTCCACTACTGTGCTCGCTCCTCCTCTGGGCACCCACCCCGTGCCCACATCACTCTAAATACTTACACACAGTACCCTGGCCCCAGTGCATTCCTGCAGTCACGGCCTAAAAGTGGGCTCCAAACTGGGACTTGATTATTTTTAAGCAAATTGAAGGAAAGACTAATCAAGCCTTTCCATGGGCAAATCACATCACCAAAAATCACTTTTCCTAGGCGACTGCTGAGTGCTCTCTGGCAACTGTTGCAAAAAATCAAGTGGCATTATTTACTGAGTCGTTGCAAAACTCCTTCAGTTCCCCTCCAAACTTTTTGTATGTGAGCAAAGCTTTTCATAGTCCTGTCCATTCAGTAAAAATGAAAACTAGGAATAGATTGCTGTTGAACGCTGTCTTATTTTAGTAATAAGTAATCATCCAAAATTCATGATGGAACCGGGAAACATACCATACCACTCAAACAAATTTACTTTTGCTTGACGATTTATCAAAATGAATTACATCTTGTTTTGATCTACTGCATATTGCTAAAAATTATCATGGTGACTCAATAAAGGAGAAAAATTTTAATGTTTAGAGCCTTCTGATCTCAGAAAATTAAAAACAATAACTTAAAATGATTGTGACAGATATACTTTGTCACACAGAAAAAAGTATCACAAGCTGACAAATGAAATGCTTTCCAGCAAAGTGAAGTATTACTGTGAGATAAAATCACATGGAGAAACAGAATAGAAACTTTTCTTTCCAAGATGAAAATGAGACAATGCAAGTTTCCGAATGCCCCTAAAGGGCCTCCCTGGTGGCCTACGGGTTAAGTCTTTGCACTATCACCACTACTTTCTGAGTTCAATCCCTGGTCAGACCACATGGCATAGCAGACCTCTCCTGTCTCGCCCACTGCTCCCCTCAGCAGTGTGTTTCAGTCAGTCTGCCTGTTATCTTTCCCACTCTGTCTCTGGTGAATGCTCTTACTCCCCTGCATCTCTGGCCTACACCCCAGTTCTTCAATGCAAACATTAAATAAATAAAATCACACACATGTGACTTAAATGTTAAAAAAAAGATGCCCCTGAAGAGCTGAGATATTATTTTTAAACAGATGGTGGAGGGGAATCAGAAAGTATTTCAACTCTGTTAGGTGCATTTAAAAAGTGACCAGGTTGGACCTCCCCAGTGGTGCAGCAGGTTGAGCACAGCCCTGTGACGCTGTCTGCAGCCTCTGCAGAACCGGTTCGATCCCCACCAACCATGGAGCAACCCACATGGCAAGGCAGACCTCTCCTGCCTCGCCCGCTGCTCCCCTCAGCAGTGTTTTCCATCCATCTACCTGTTCTGCTCCCCACTCTGTCTCTGGTGAATTCTCTCACCCTCCCACGCCTCTGGCCTGTACCCCAGTTCTTATATAAATAAATAAATAAATAAATAAATAAATAAATAAATAAATAAATAAATAAATAAATCTTTAAGTGCTCAATACGCATTAGCTTTTGGGTGCATCATCATTAGAACCCCCTTCTCCAGCCTGGCCATTGTCTTCCCTTAGAAGGTTGCCGCTGAACTCCTGACAAAAATTGAGGGTTCTACCTCACTCACCTTCAAGTCTTATTTATTGACCACCTGTGTGCCAGCTGCTGTGTTGTCCTCAAACCTCAAAGCACTCTCATGTGGAAGGACTGGCGTCAGTCCTTCCAAATAGGAAAGTGAGATTCAGTGGTATGCACAGAAGGGTTCCAACTCCCCAGGATTAAGCAGGATTGCTGGGACCCCCAGGTAGCTGCCCCCGCTGTGTGGAGCAGAGTTGGCTGCAAGGCTGGTAGGGAGGGGAGAAAGGGAAGCTGAGGTCATGGTATTTCTATGCAGGGCTTAACTCTTTTCTGCTGAGCCCCCGGCACCCACAGGAAGAGGGAGACACCCAGCAGAACAACCCAGAGGCCAGTACTGTGCACAACAGGAGAAGCTCCCTGCTGCCTACCGAGGTCAGCAATGCCACCTGCCAGCTGGGCAGCCGCCACTCGCAGTGCAGCTGGGGCGCGAGGATGCTCAGGATCATCATTTCCATGGCATCGGCCATCTGCAGGGAGGAAGCAGACATCATCAGTCTAGGATGCTGCCCAGTGCCTGGGATGGATCATGGCCAAGCCCATGGCCCCAGACAGCATAGAGAGGAAACCCCTCTTCAACCACCTGCTGAGTGTCCTGCCCACACATTGAAACAGACAGAAAGCTCTTGTAGTTCAAATAGTGTGGGACCATGTGGCAACTGACAGGTGTTTAATGTTCTTTGTGTGTATGTGTGTGTGTTCCTATGTTTAAAAGATTAGCACACTCTTGAATAAAGTGGAAAAACATCTTATCTCTAAAATCTGAGAAAATCATTTTGATAGAGACAATGATCTTTTCCCTTTACTTCCATTGAAGACTAGTTTGTCTTTGGTTTATAAGTCAGGGTTCTATAGGGAGAATTGCCAATAGATTTAAGAAGTGAGACCTTTTCATATGTTAAGACATATTAGGAAGTCCCAGTAAGTAAGGCCTTTATGGGACTAGACAGACACACAATGGAACAGAAACGAGAGTTGAGAAGCAGATCCTAGAGGCCATGAGAATGTGACAGGAGATTAAGATGGCTTTTCAAATCAGTGAGGAAAATGAAATAGGGATATTGTTGAGCCATTTGTAAAAATAAGTGTTACATCGCCATTGGCACTATTCACAAAAGTCAATTTCATTTGTGTTAATGATCTAGATATGTAATTTGCTATAGGCAGATCAGGGGATTTACTGAGATGCCGAGCCCCTTAAAGCAGAAGGCACGTTTTTTGTCTATGTATGTTTTTTAGGGAGAGCTGCACTGATGATATAATAGTCTCATAGTAGCCTGAGCCCCCAAAGAGTTAAGAACCACTTAATTAGCCAGAAGCTTCGGCTCCTTCTTGAGGGCAATCTCCAGCCATACTCGGTACCTCTTCCTCCCACACCCCCCAGCACAGATCTTCACTATCACCAGGATCACTCAACATGAATTTGATTTAAGCAAAAGCTCTAACTGTCCTTCCTTCTAGACATGGGAATCCGGCTAAGCAGCATGGAGGCTCCTCGGAAATTGAAGGCGAGCACACTGCCCCGCAGAAATACTTGCCCATGCCAAGCCAGTGAGAACAGACAGCTTCCACTGAAATTTTCCAAACCCAATGGCTTCCACCGCATCTTCCACCATGAAAGTATCTGGGAAGGAGAAAGGGGGAGGGATGGAGGAGTGAGTATATCTTACACTTGTCCTAGTGGGCGTGTGTGTGTGTGTGGGGGGGGGATATCCCTAGTCAAGCTCATAAAAGGCAGCACATACAGCTTCTAGAACTTAGCCTAGAAAAACATTCCAGCAAGTGTGAAGAGATATATTGCTACAAAATCCACTGCATCATTGTTTACTGAGAAAACTGGAAGACCAGAATGCCTGCCGGCAGGGAGCAGATTAAATAAATTATTATATTCATATATAACTTGTTATATAGCCACATTATGAAATATAATTCAAGTGTTACATAGAATCTGCAGATATAGAAAGATGTGCACCGCATATTGTTGATTAAATGTCAAAAACAAAGCAAGATGAACAACGAAATATTTTGTATGGTTCTATCCTTAAAAATGTGTGCGCGCGCATGTGTGTGTGTGTGTGTGTGTGTGTGTGTGGCTATGGATTTGTATATACGCACAGGATGCCAACAGAACTTAAAATGATAGTTTCATTATTGTTGCCTTTGGAGACAAGAGGGAGCAATCTCGTGAGATTTTAACTTAGTTCCTTTTAACAATAATCTCCATAGTCAGGGTGAAAAGTAGCTACTTTTTAAAAGGTAAAACTGTATGTACACCATATGGAAAGAGGCCAGGCTCTATTAGGTGAACAGGGCCATTCAGGGAGAGGTGTGTGCCGTAAGATCAGTATCCCTGATAAATTTCTATACACGTATGCAGGAATAGGGAGTGTCCGCAAACTGTGAAGAGTGTCCTCTTTGAGGATAACACCTCCTTTCTGACTTTGTACATTTTAATAATGTCGATATACTTTCCAAATGAACACAGAAAAAAATAAGGATATAATTTATAAGCTAATGAGTTTTTGAAAAAATTCTAAAAGATTAAATACAATGTGCTATGTTGGAACTTGTCCTGGAACAGTTGTCTGAATCAAGTCTGGAGTTTGGTAAACAGGACTGTGCCGTCTGAATTTCTTAGTTTTGACAAATGGACCCGGGGTTAGGTAAAATATTAACTTTAGGGGAAGCTACATGAAGGGCACAGGGGAATGCTCTCAACTATCTTCTCAACTTTTTGGTAAATCTAAAAGGATTCCAAGATAAAAAGTCAACTAAAAAATAAATATTTATCTAAAGGAGCGTCTTGTGGGGTGCTTCTGTGGGCTGCCTCAGAGACTCTCGTTAGCCCTGTTGGGAGTCACCACCACTTGGGAATTTCAAGCACAGACCTATTTAATCTGGAAGTGTGAGCTGGTGTTAACCACAGCCGAAGGGCCTGGCTTCTTCCAGCAAAAAGACTGGGGTGAGGGTTTACTGGGGCACTGCACTGATTGATGGGCATTATCTCATTCAGTGTCTGTCACAGCCATGTGATTTAAGGCCGAGCCTTAGCCCCTTTTGCAGAGGAGAGCATGGACTTGCTCAGGGGCACACAGCTGGCACGCTGAAGGTTCCAGAGCTAAGCCCAGAAGGGCCTGAGAATAAAACCATTGCTCCTAGCTACTGCCTCTCTAGCTCCATTGCTTCCTCAGCTCTGCCAACCACAGCCTTGAGTTCAAGTCCTAACCCTCTCATGATGGGAATCTGGGGTCTTTCAGGGATCATGGAATGTTTTTGCCCACTGGCACCAGATGGTGAGAGGAGACCAGGTCCCAGAGCACCGCTGCAGGTCTCTTGCTTGACTAGCTCCACTTCAGTGCACACAAGGCACTGGGCAATATTGTGGACTCTGAGCCAGAGTGCCTGGGTGTAAGTTCAGCCTGGCTAATTTCTAACTGTGAGACTCTGGGCAAGATACTTCAGCATTTTGTGCTTCAGTTTCCTTTCTTGCAAACTGGGGAGGGTGATCCTAATAGCTGCTATTGCAATTGTTGTGAAGAATAAATGAGTAATATGTATAAAGTGCCTAGCACAGCGTCTGACACAGAGCAGGTAGGTATTCAGCCGTTAGCTGCTCCTATCAGTATTATCATTCCCATCACCACCTCCATCCTCATTTCATCACCACCATCATCATCACCACCACCACCATCACCACCACCACTGCCACCCCCATTGTAATAGTCCTCATCACTGTAGCTGCCATCCTCAGCCAAGTGTTAAGCAATGATGCTGACTGGCAGGGATTGCAACAGACCCTCAGCTGCTGAAGTAAGCTACATAGCAGCTCACTCTTCCAGGGCCACCCCTGAGCCTCCCAGGCCTACTACCTGCCTCTCTAGTTCCCTCTGACAGAGCCACTTGGGAAAGAAATGCTGGAACTTCAGAACCCCTGAGTGCGTCCCAAGCTAATGGCCCCACTACAATGCGCCCTCACCATCAGTGGGATTGGCAAACTCCTTGGGCACAGCAGCTCCATCATCCAGCTCGACAGCCTCTAGGCCAGTGCGGACCCCTTCGATCTGGACCTCATGCTCTCCTGAAGCCGTGTCGTCCTCTGACCTCGCACTCTCGCCTGTGCGCCGGAACTTTACCACCCTAGAGGACAGAGCACATCTGTCATGATGGCAAATTTCCCCTCGTGACAGCCCTGTGCCCAATTATTGTAAAAATATACATATCATAAAGTTTACCATTTTAACCATTTTTAAGTGTGCAATTCTGGGGCATTAATTACATTCACATTGATGTACTACCATCACCACCATCACCTCCAGAACTTTTTTGTCTTCCTAAACTGAAATGTTGTACCCAGTAGATACTAACTCTCCATCTGCCTTTACCCAAACCCTGGAAATCATCATTCTACTTTCTGTCTCTATGAACTTGAGAGTACACCGGGTACATCATAAAAGTGAAATCATACAGTATTTACCCTTTTGTGACTTATTTCACTTAATATAATCTCTTCAAGGCATTTTTGTTGCAGCAAGTATCAGAATTTCCTTCCTTTTAGGGGTAAATAATATTTCATTGTATGGCTATACCACATTTGTCTAATGCATTTATCTACTGAGGGTCACTTGGGTTGCTTCCGCCCTTTGGTTACTGTGAATAATGTTCTTATGAATATAAGTGTACAAATATCTACTTGAGGGGCCTCCCTGTTGGCCTAAGGGTTAAGTTTCACTGCTATCAGTTGCTACAGCCTGAGTTTGATCCCCGGTCAGGGAGCTAACCCACATGGCACAGCAGACCTCTCCTGTCTTGCCTGCAGCACCCCTTAGCCATGTATTTCAGTCAGTCTGCCTGCTCTGCTCCCTACTCTGTCTCTGGTGAATTCTCTTACCCCCCACACCCCTGGCCTACACTCCAGTTCTACGCAAAAATAAATAAATAAAATCTTTTTAAAAATCTATTTGAGTCCTGCTTTCACTTGTTCTGGGTATATACCCAGAAGTGGAATTGCTGGATCATATGGTAATTCTATGTTTTGTTTTTGTTTTTGTTTTTAGGAATCTTCATAAGTATCCCACATTTTATATTCCTACCGACAATGCACAAAGGTTTCCATTTCTCTTCATCCTCACAAACACTTATTACAATATTTTCCACTTTTGATAACAGTCATCCTACCAGGTATGAAATGGTATCTCATCGTGGTTCCTATTTGCATTTCCCTAGCAATGAGAATCTTTATATATGTTCGTTTACCATCTGTATATCTTCTTTTGAGAAATATCTGTTCAAGTCCATATTTTAATCAGATTTTTTTTATTTGCTGTTGAATTTTAGGAATACTTTCTGTACTTTCGCTATCATCCCTTATCATATGTATGGTTTGCAAACATTTTCTTCCATTCAGTGGGTTGCCATTTTATTCTTTTGATTGTCCTTTGATGCACAAAACTTAAATTTTGATATAGTGACATTTATCTATTTTAAATTTTGCCTGTGCTTCGGTATCATATTCAAGAAACCTGCCAAATTAAATGTCATTACGCTTTTCCCCTATGTTTTCTTTTAGGAGTTTTATAGAGTTAGGTCTTTGACCCATTTTGAGTTAATTTCTGTATATGGTATAAGGAAAGGTTCCAACTTCAGTCTTTGCATGTGGATATCCTATTTTTCCCAGCATTGCTTTTGAAAAGACTATCATCTCCCCATTAAAAACTCTGGCATTCTTGTCAAAAATCTCTTGACCATATATATGAGGGTTCATTTCTGGGCTCTCTCTTCTATTCTATTGGTCTAGGTCTTTCCTTAGGCCAGTGCCACACTGCTTTCACTACTGTACCTTTGTAATAAGTTTTGAACGCAAGAACTATGAGACCATCTTACTCTTATTTTTCAAGTTGTTTTGGCAATATGAGGTCCCCCCACATATGAATTTTAGGATGGATTTTTCTACTTCTGCAAAATATTAGATGAGAGTTCTTGTGCCAGTGATTTATTGAGGAAGTACTCTCTATAGAAACCCATTGGGAAGTGAGGGAAGCAGGACAAGGTAGGGGGAAAATCTAAGCAAGGATGTGGTTTCTGTAGAAATCTAATCCCATGGGGGACTCTGGGGTATGCATTGTACCAGCAAGACTGTCCCAAGAGGTCTGGGGGTTGAGCTTGCATTAGTCAGTCACTGACTGCATCATCACAGGGGTAAAAGGCATAACCTTTAGGCATCCCCAGGTGAGGCAGCTTCCTTTAGCCAAGGGCAATCCTCTAGAGGCAACTGCAGCTTTGAGTTGTAAGCAACCAAGACTGGCAACAGCTAGGGGATGCACCAACCTGATAAAGGAGATTTAGGATGGGCACCAATAATACCTGCTACCAAAAAAAGAGTTATGCAAACATTTTAAAGCTCTGTCCACTGTGATTGATTAATCATCGAATCATTCTCTTAAACTCCTTAGACAATAGCCTTTAAAACACATAGTTCTTCGCTGAGCACTTGCTATCTGCTAAGAGTTATGCAATAAGCTTTTTACATTAACTCCTATTATTCTGATAATCAACCTACGAATTAGATACTGTCATTTACCCCCACTTTGCAATGAGGAAACAATTGTTCAGAGAGGTTAAAACATTTGTCTAAGGTCACACTTCAGCTAGAGCTGAGGCTTTGGCCTGCTACTCTTTGGTATTAGAACTCTGAGTCCTTATTACTGGGCATCAGTGTCTCTCCTTCCCCAGCACTGACATGTGCCTGAGGAATGAACGTGAGGCCTGAACTGGCTGTGTAGGTGGCCTTGCCAGACAGTGGAAAGTGGCGTGTTCTGGAGCAGGAATCAAAAAGCATAGCTCATTTCCAATCTGGCTGACAACTCTTCAGGTCAGGGTGGTTGTGCAGGGGATCTTGAACTAGATGGAGCCTCAGAACCCCACAGAGCTAGCCACAACACACAAGGTTGGGCCCCACCTCCCAGAGAGTCTGATTCAGAAGGACTCAGTGGGGAAGTGAGATTTTGCATTTCTATCATGTTCCCAGGTGCTGCTGCTGCTGCTGCTGCTGACCTGGAGACTGATTAGAGCATCAGAGTCAGACAAATGATTTCCTCTTCATCATGAAGCAGACCCTGGCTGCTATCTATATTGGCTGAACAAGATGCCTGAAGCCCATCCTCCTCACTCAAGAGGACCAAAACCCCCATGAAGCAGGATTCTGACAAATGGCCATGTCGTCCCTGCAGCTGGAAGGCAGATTCCACCTGGGAGCAAGACAGACTCCCATAAACCAGGAAATCTGGTTGAAGATGGGACCTGAAGCTTCATTTAAGGAGCACTTTCCACAAAGAACACCATCTTACTAGAGTATGAGTTTATTTTGGGTAGATTTGGGGGGTTCTTTAAAGCCAGTGGTGCGCTTAGAAACTGACTCTCAAATGAGAGCCTCCAAACCATACTGAAGTGTAGCATTTGCCAAGCCAGGGGGTAAATACTACCACCATGACTGATTTCAAGCTATCAACAGTTAAATAAGAGGCTCCAAAAATTCCTGAATATTTAATAATCAACCTGCTGTCTAGATCTAGTATGAGAATCTCCACACCACTGTAAAAAGTTCTCAAGCCACTGACATATGCTAACACATGAATGGGGATGAAACACAATGCTGAGTGAAAGAAGCCACTCACAAAAGTCACATATTCATCCAAAATAGTCAAAGTCATAGAGACAGAAAGCAGGCTGGTGGTGGCCTAGGACAGGGAGAGGGACAAATGGAGAGTGGCCACCTAATGGGTATAGGGTTTCCTTTTAGGGTGATGAAATGCTCTGGAACTAGATGGAGGTAATGGTTAATGGTTACACATTATAGTGAATGTACCCCTATGTTCACAGCAGCACCAATATTATTCACAATAGCCCCAAAGTGGAACAACCCCAATGTCCATCCATGGATGAAAGGATAAACAAACGTGATCATTCCATATAACAGAATATTACTCAGCCTTGAAAAAGAAGGGAATTCTGACACATGCCACAACATTGATAAAACCTGAAGACATCGTACTCAGTTATATAAGTCAATCGCAATAGGACACCTACTGTAGGATTCCACTTGTGTGAGATACTTAGATTCATAGAGACAGAAAGTAGAATGGTGGTTGCCAGATATTGAGGGAAGCAGGGAACTGGGGGGTTGAATGGGGAGAGTTTCCATTGGGAAAGATGACAAAACTAGGCATGAATGGTGATGAATGTGCGTACATCAATGTGAATGTATTTAATGCCGCAGAACAGTCCTGCTTAACATAGCAAATTTTATGTTACGTGTATTTTGTCATCCGGTCCTTTTGCTCTGCTACAGATGATACTGGAATCCGTTTGTTCATTTATTCAACAAATATTTATTGAGCACCTGACTTGTGTCATGACTAAGGATGCAGAAGGATTTCAAAGGTGGGTTGAACAGATTCAGCTCCTTCCTGCACCTCAGTATCTACTGGGAGGGGGGACACCTGTGGGTGTCACTATTTAGATGGCTCAAACAGTGCGGGAAATGCTGTGAATGAAACCAGAGGGGTGGTGACATTTCAACCACAGCATACTGAGTAAGGGTGGTATAAAATGGGCTCAAGGGAGAGAACTGGAAAGGAATAGGACTCCCTGGCCCCCAGAAGTCACCCCTCAATTAAAAACACAAATAGTCCCACCAAAGTATACATAGAAGTTTTTAAAAAATGCCTACATGAAGAAAAGAAATAAACAGATCTGTAATATCAATTCATTTTCAGGGATGAAGAGAAGGTCAATGGATTGCACTTAACTCTGAGCAAAACAATATAGAAGGAAATGACTGTGGCCTGGTAATCTTCCTTGAATTCTGTTTTTATCATAACCTCTCTTCAGCAACCATCCAGGGCTGCATGCCTCCTTATGTGCCTAATAGCAACCACTGCAAACTTTTTTAGAAGGTAATCAAGACATATCTGAAAATTTTAAATGTCTTGAGCTCCCACCCTGAAGCCTTCTTCTACAACTCATTGTAAGGAGAGACACAAGCAGGCAATGATTTACCCTATAAATAACAACTAATATGGATTGTTAGGTTGCACTTAACAGCGATTATCTTATTTAATGTTCACTTTCACTATCCCTATGTTGCAGATGAGGACACTCAAGCACAGAGGGGCTAGGAGTTTGTCCAAGGTCACACAGTAGCCAAACTGGCAAAGTCACCTGCCTTCAGAGTCCCCATTCCTAGCCACTCTGCTATATTCCCTTCTGGTGCTGGCATACTCTTAGCAACTTTGCATGAAATAATACAAAACTAGAAATAATCATCAGGAAAGAAATAATTAATGATGGCACATTCATTTAAGGAAATGTTAAAAAAAATCTTTTGAAGTTGATCTGTTGATCTGCATCTACTAGCCAGAGGTGGAAACAATCCAAGTGTTCATTGTGGATGAAAGGATAAACAAAATGTGGTCTGTCCATGCAGCGGAATACTATGCAGCCTTAAAAAGGAAAGCCATTTTGACACATGCTACAACATGGATGGACTTTGAAGACATTATGATAAGTGAAATAAGCCCAGAAAGAAAGAAGAAAGTTTGCTTCTGGGAGGGGGGTTTGAGAAGTTTTAAGGGAAGGTATTCTTTTTTTTTTTGCATTTCTAGTTGGATCTTTCTGCAATGTTTGCAGTTTTTAACATGTGCATTGATAGCTGATCTTGTAGCATCTGCCAAACATGTTATACAGGCTCTCATCTGTGTATGAATGGAGACAACTATAGTTTGCAGCACTGTGGTGAAGATTAGCTGGGTTGATGAACAGGAAAACCATGGGTTTAGAGTAAATATTAGCTTCCCTTCAGCTCAGCTTCACTCAAGCCTGCCTTGAGCACAGAGTACACTGACCTTTGTGAAATGTGACTTTGAGGGAAGTGGCTTAGCTCCCTGCAGTTATAAACCAGGATCTGTTCACATTCCTTCACTGGCCAACCACTAGAAGCCAGGGCACCTTTATTCATTAGAACTTGTTTTAAAACAGATATAAAGAGAGACCTCTGACATCAAATTATGCTCAGAAAGCCAGACTACATTTTGAATCAGTCGGGTTCCTAAAAGTATTTATCAACTACATGAGCCAAAATTTCCCAAGCACAAAAAATGGATATGAAAGAAAAAGAAAATAGCAGTGACATGTGTTAAATATAAGAGGGCTTCGAAGCAGGCTGGCTCACAATTTCTTGGCATTTGTTGTGTATATATAGCTTATAATTTACCAAAATAGCAGGGAACATTTATTTTACATAATTTTGCTATTTAAAGGAGAGAAAAGCTTGAGGGAAATAGCTGTCAACTTAAAGATCTTGTTTGCACCATCATGTAATTTACCTTAGTACCTTCAATTAGAGTCTGAGACTTGACCATGTTATTTTAGATAAGAAAGCTTTTTTCTCACTTCATCTAAGTTTTTAGAACTTTTCTCCCAAGTTCATGAATCTGTTAGACTGAAAGGAAGTTTAAATCTAATGGTGATGTTTGCAAAGTGGTATTTAGTGTCCAGCATGCAGAGGAGACCTGCCATAGCAAAGAAGACAGCCCAGTTCTGGCAAACAGACTGACCTGGGGCCTTCCTGGTGGTGCAGGGGTTAAAGTCTCAGCGCTATCAAGCTATCACCAGCCACTGCAGCATGAGTTGGATCCCTGGGCCAGGGAACTAACAACTCACATGGCCCAGCAGCCAGAGAGCTAACAATTCACATGGCACAACAGACCTCTCCTATCCTGCCCGCTGCTCCCCTCAGCAGTGTATCTCAGTAGATCCACCTGTTCTGCTCCCCACTCTCTCTGGTGATTACTCTCACCCCCTGTCTCCACCTCTGGCTTACATCCTAGTTATCGTATGCATAAGTAAATAAAAATAAATATTAAAAAAAAAACAGGCTGACCTGGATTTGAATCTCCCTGCCCATGCCCTTTGAGTAGCTGTGTGACCGCAGGTAGGTTACTTTACCTCTTTGAGTCTCTGCTTCCTCCCAGGTAGAAAGGAAAGGGGAATTCCTACCTCACCTCACGGGTTGCCATGGAGATTAAAGGAGCTCTTAGAGAGACAGCATCTGACCTTGCAGAGCCTGGCACAGTCATTTAGCATTTCAGTAAGTGTTGATTATGCTCTGAGTGCTAAGATGCAAAGGGAAACTAAAGAAGACACTACCCTTGCCCTCAGGAAGTGGATGCCTTAGTTGGTGAGATGCCAAAATACAAATAAACAAAGAAATCATTATACATATGCAAATGAATGGCACCTGGAAGGGTGCCAAGACAAAGAATAATTGGAGGAAGGCATAGTCAGACCTCCCTGGGGAGGCTGAGGTCAAGAAGACAAGGCGCACCCCATGCAGATGTGGGGCCAACAGTGGAGCAAACACCTAGTGCCAAGACCTAGAGGTAAGACCAAAGGGTGGCACTCAGAGGGACCGGCTAGGCCACGCGGAGCTCTGGCAACCACAGTGAGGACTTTCTGCTATCCTGAGACCAAGGGATGCCAGGGACATGTTTCAGGAGGGATGGAAGGGTGCAAGGCCATCAGGGTTGAGTTTTGGGAGTTCACTCGTGCATATTTTTTCATAAAAGGAGAAATAGACTGAGGAGAGTGTAGCAAAAGATAGGCTTTATTATTATTTAGGCTTGGCAAGATCAGGAGATGACTGTCCTGCTGCTGAAAAGTTAGGCTGCACTCCACTCACAGACCCCAAGGGGAGAGGCTCGCCACACCTCGGGCCATATGGGGGAGCACCAAGGTCAGCAGGAGGCAGAGATGGGGGGGAATGTAGGGAAGAGCTGAGCCTACATTTCCTCTTCCAACTCTCCTGTCCACGAAAAGCACAGGTGAGGCGTAGTAAGCAGGCAGTGATGGGCAGTCTTGAATAATTTCAGGAGGCCCTGGGGCATGGGCACTGTCCCCAGGTGTCTGGTGCCTGGCCTTGGGGTGTGAGGGCAGGTGCAATGTCTCTGGCGTGTTGGTTTGCACATGAAAAGCACTCAGGTCTTTTACTATCTCTAAGGATTGGTTAACCCTGGGCATGGCAGTCCCTCTAGGGTCAGCTAGGCCCCAAAACATCAACATATCAGAATACAGAAAATATGGGCCTCCCTGATGAAGCAGGAGTTAAAGACAGCACTATCAAGCTATTGCCAGCCACTGCAGCACGAGTTCGATCCTTGGCTAGGGAGCTACACACATGGTGCAGCTGACCTCTCCTGTCTTGCGTGCTGCTCCCCTCAGCAGTGTATTTCAGTCAATCTGCCTGTTCTGTTCCCCGCTCTCTCTGGTGAATCCTCTCACCACCACCCCCCACACCTCTGGCCTGTACCCCAGTTCTTGTATGCATAAAATAAATATATATATAAAAATAAATCTTTTTTAAAAAAAGAAATAATAGCGTATAAGGAACATTGAGTTTGGGGTTTAAAAGGATTTGATGACTTAGCCCTCAGAAGTCTGGGCTATTACAAGAATGTCCTACTTTTTGCCCTAAAGGGTAACAACCCCCATCCCTTCTTGGCCAGGAATTCTTATGTGTCTTAGCCACCTACTCTGGTCCTATATCTCCATGCAGAGGTCATCTCATTGGAGGAAACAAAACCCGCTTCTAACTTTTTGAGAACTCAAAAATCAATCCTTCCCAGGGTTACCAGAGACCCAAAGAGTTTACCTGGGACAATTTTTTTTTTTTGTGGGACCCTCACCGGGGGCCGGGGAATAAACCGGCGCTGCAGAGGCTGTGGGCAGCCTCACAGCCCAGCGCTCAACCGCTGCGCCACCAGGGGAGGCCCCACCTGGGACAATTTAAAGTCAGGTAAGCAGTAAGTCAGATGGCATTCTCCCAGCCTCCCTGATTTCATGGAAGGGCATCAGGAAGCAGAAAGACAAAGGTGATGAAACAAGAGCAATCTGAGCTTTCGAGGTGAACTCAGTTGTTAAGCTGCTAAACCTTAATAGTGCAAGGGGACCAGCAAGACGACCACTGAAATCAAACCAGGTGGAAGAGGATGCAGAGAGTGGTGGGAGTCTGGATGCGGTTTCATGTCAGCATTTCCTGATGGATTGAGGTGAAATATAAGAGAAAGACGAGTCGAAGTTGACTTTAAAGTTTTGGGTGCAGATGCAATGGATGGAGTTCCCATAGCCTGAGATGACTGAGGCTGAAGGAGGTGCTGGGTGAGGGAAAGTTCAGAAGCTGAAGCTTGAACACATGCTTTCCCTAGGACATTTGAGTGTTCTAAAAGGAGACCATGACTTCCAGATGCTGTCTGAACAAGTTGGAGGGTAAGGGAAACAAAACCAGAGTGGAGGAAGACAAATAACACTGGCATCACCAGTTGAGCCCTTACTAGAACCCAGACACTGTGCTGAGAGCTTCCCAGTGATGGTGTCCCAGATCCTCGCAACAGCCACCATGCAGACTCTGGCCTGACTTCACAGAGAAGCACCGGGCCTTGCAGAGATGAAGCCTCAGGTCCAAGGTCACTCAAATGGTAAGTGACAGAGTGGAGCTGCAACCCAGCTCGGCTTGACTAAGGACCCACACTTTTTCCACCTGTTACTGATTAAGGCCAGAAGTCAGAGGAAGATTCTTGGAGGTGACAGACTTAAGCTCAGGGTTTGTAAGAAAGGAGAGACAGAGTAAATTGAGCAAACACAGGACGAAGTTCCAATTCTGTGACAAACTACAAGATCTTCCATGGCCTGGTCCCTGTCAATCTTTGTAGCCTTCCCTTGAGTAACTTGTTCATTATGCGCCACTGGCCTGATTTTGATGCACACCAAGCTCTTTTCTACTTCAGGGCTTTTGCCCATGCAGTTGCCTGGAAGTCTTCACAGCCCATCTTTTTTCCTGGATGACTCCGACACATCCCGGGAGGCTCAACTCCAATGTCACTTCATCAAGGAACTCTCTGACCCACCCTCCCCGTCTAGAACTAGTCTCTCTGTGCCATGCACTTGTGCTTCTCAGCACATAAGACAAATCTCATAATTATTTGTGCAATTATGCGTTCAATGTCTGCCTCTTCCACCAGACCGGTGCTGTCCACTAGAACCTTCTGCGTGATGGAACTGTTTTAGACCTGTGCTATCCAAGAAGGTAGCCACTACCCATATGTAACAATTGAGCACTTGAAATGTGATTAGTGCCACTAAGGGAACAATTTTTCAAATTTCACATATTTTATTTATAAAGCTACTTTATATTTTATCTTCTATAAATTATTTCATATTCAAATTACATCATTTAAGGTTACATTGAAATAAACCACATGTGGTGAGCAGCTGCTGTATTGGCCAGTGCAGCTCTACATTGTGAGTTGCTCAAGGTCAAGGATCATGTCCATCTTATTCGACTGGAGACTCCCTTATACCTAGAATATCCCAAGTAAATTGTTGAATGAATGAATGAGCAACCAAAGTAGTCTGCAAACAGTCTTTGAAGAAATTATCCTAGAAAGGAGCGACCCAGAAGTCTGACTTGCCCAAGGTCACATAATAAGGCAGAACGAGATACCAAATCTTCGTATTTCCTGGACATGGTGCTTTGCCTGAGTAGACAGCAGGTGAAAAGCAAAGGCTGCCTGTGGTCTCAAATAACTGTGCTAGAATTATGAGAAGATGCCCCCAAGTTCAAGAGAGGATTGTTTTCCTAGTCACCCTCATCCTCGTTCCTCCCTCCTATGACCCTGTAAACTACTTAGTGGCTTATAATCTATTAACACTTGGCCTCCCATGGGACTGAGCCAGTTCCAACGTCCATTCTTGCCAACCCTCTACAAGGCACTCTTTTTTTTTTTTTTTTTTTTTTTTTTGTTTGTTTTGTTTTTTATTTATTTATTTGTTTGTTTTGTTTATACAAGCACTGGGTACAGTCAGAAGCACGGGAGGGTGAGAGAACTCACCAGAGCCAGAGCGGGGAGCAGAGCAGGCAGAAGGACCGAAGTACACTGCTGAGGGGAGCAGCGGGCGGCAGAAGAGGTCTGCGCGCCATGTGGGACCCTCCTCCAGTGGCCGGGGAGCAGCCGGGGATCGAACCGGCGCCGCAGAGGCCGCGGGCAGCTTCGCAACCCAGCGCTCAACTGCTGCGCCACCGGGGAGGCCCTACAAGGCACTCTTTTTGAAAAACCATATTGCTCTCAGAAAACCTGCTGCCTGCAATCTGTGCATATATACGCAGGGTGTGGTTTAAAAAACATCTAAGTCGTGATTTGTAACCCACTCAGATTCTCATGGCTGTTCCTTTCACTTTACTCTTTTTTATAAATCAAGGTCAACACATTTCAAGGCTAAATTTGACTTCATTCAAATAGAATCTGGGGTTTACAGATTAAAATTGTGGGGAGTCCAGGATAGGGAGCCTATTTAATTTGTATTTATAAATGATTTTTCAGTGTAATCCTAATATTAGCTAGTGTGTGTTGAGTACTTTGTATCGACCGGGACTTTTGCACACATTGTCTCATTTAATCTTTATGTAGTTCTATGAATCTAATATTATTACGATTTCTTGGCCAGAGAAACTGAGTCTCAGAAAGATTTGTCATTTGCTCAAAGTCACACAGACAGGAAGGGCACAGTCAGGATTTGAGCCCAAATTGGTTTTACTCAAGAGTCACTGTTCCTAACCAGTAAACAATTTGGCTCCTCTGATAGAGATTACACATAGTTATGTGTTTAAAATATCAGAGAATAATCAAGAAACTTAACACTAGGGGTTGGAGAGACATCCACTTACATTCTTGTGCTTTTTTTTTTAAACTTTAACCTATGTACATGTTACTACATGTTATATATTAACGAAGCTATTTTTTAAATTGCAATCATATTATTTTTACCATTTTATTAAAGAAGGAATTGTCACAATTACGGCCTGGCTGTATGTTAGTGGTTTAGATATACGTGAATCTTTGAGTAACTTTCAAAGTTCATATATACTCATATTATTTGAAATTTTATCTCAGTAAATCTGCAGTTCCAATAAGGATCTATATTCTCTGAGTCCTGAATTGCATATTTCGCATTCTAAGTTATTTTTTTTCTAAGTTATTTTTTTATTTTGAATAGGATGGTTTTTCAACACACTTATTTTCAATGAAGGTGATATGTTTTCTTTTAGAGATTTATACTCAGATATTTATAGTTTTATGTATTTAAACATTCACCTCTGGATATGATAACTGAGCATCCTTTAGCATTGTGAAATAGTGCTACATTACATAAGCCATGTTACATGTGGACCAATTCATAAAAGTTTAAAAATAAATTTTAATTAAATTTTTAAATGAAAATTCATTTTACATTGATTGAGAAGTAAACATTACAATACCCTTCAGTACACACAGCCTCAGAGAGCTGTATCAGTCACACCAAAAGTCGCTTGGGAGAATTCCTAAGTGGTTGGAGAGGGGATAAAAATGTAATTCAAGGAAATACACTTATACTAACAATAATTTATCCTTGCCAACAAATCCAAATGGTGTCTACTTTTATTAACCAAATGGCGAGTGATTCTAAAAACTGAAACAAAAAAATCCCCAGAAATGTTCCTTTTAATGCCCCATCTCATACTACTGGAATATGCTTAACAAATCACTATTGGCTTGTGGTAGGAGGAATCGATAAGCCCCTCTCTCTAAGGCCCCTGTCCTTTCCACCGCTGGGTTGTATTCTCCCAAGATTTTAGGAGCAAATTTAGTATCCTTTAAAGATCCCCATCCTTTGAGCGGCATAGTCCTCATTTCCCAAGGAGAGCTGTCCACAGCGCGTTTCACTCTAGCTGTTACAAAAACCTTTCATTCAGAAGAAGGCAAGAGGTTTCAGCGACAGTGCCCAGCCCTCTCATTCACACACTTCATAAACAACAGGACTTTGCCCAAGCTTCCCTTCTAGCAAGGAATCTAAGCTTTTAGAAACCAGTTTGCAACATCAGTAGCTTTACCTTCCAAAAGACCTTGCAAAAAATTAGGAATTTCACAGCACAGGAAAAAGGCTGGAAAGCACCGATGTCATCACACAGCCTCATCAATTCAGTTCACATTTCAAAAACAGCAGCGAAGGCTTTCTTAAAACACAGACCTCAAAATCCCTTCAGGATTGAGAGCAATTAAAAAGGAAAACCTAACACCCGTAGCTCCCCCATAAGATTCTGACGGATCTGAAAAAATGGAACTGAGTCAGAGATACAGAAGCTGGGCTGCTGGGGTAGGAAAATGGCTTGTCTCCTCCAGGCCTAAATCTCTCCTCTGAAACGGTCCCCTTTAAATTCAAGAAACCATGCAGAGATGCCCCCCCTGCAGATTTTCCATTTTTTAAAGGAAAGCCTGTCTGCCTCTCATTCGCCCCCAGGATACTCACGGCAGCTGCCTTAGCTGGAATAAGTCCTCCTCCATGTCCGCGCTGCGCCAGGACGAGCCCTTTTCATGGCCCTTACATGGTGCTGGTGGATGACGAGCGCTCGGGGTTTCAGCACCGGGGTGCTGGACAGCTCCCGCACCACGTCCTCCCTTGGGTGGCAGCTGTTCGGGGGAGGGAGCCGTCAGGGACCAGCCCACGAGACAAAGCCACCGCCGCCAGGAGACCGCGGGGAGAGTGGGCGGAGGGAGGAGGTGGAGGGCAGAGCAAGCTGCGCGGGGAGAGGGGGCGGGGAGAGCCCTTCTGGTTAGAGGAATTTACAGGCTCTCTGTGGCTGGTGGTGTTTTACTGAGGTGCCTATAGGGCACGCCGCCTGTGAAATGGCTGTCGAGGTACCAGTAACGTACTCCTTGGTTAACGACGCCTCTCTAAATGTTTATTTGTAGGGATTCATTAATGCTGTTCTCCTTATAACATTCTTGAGACCCAGGCTGCTGTAACAAATATAGAGAAGAAAAAAAAAATTCTATGTATTCCTACATTGTAGTACTGTTGGAGCACTTAGTGTGTGCCAGGCACTGGAACAGGCATGGGCCATTGGACAGAGAATAAGTTGGACATGTCATTGTCATCATGGAGCTGAATATCAAGAGAGATGAATAAAGAAACGTAAACAAAGTATGAGAAGGTTGAAAGCACGCCTTATTGAGCCCTGACTCTGGGGAATCAGAAATGAATAAAACAAAATCCCTGCCTTCAAGACCTAGCCCTCTCTTTCAGTGGTTCTCACACCCCTCTCCCACTGGAATGCCTGCTGCCCTTCAGAATTTAAGCCTCATAAAAGTTTGCTGATGTATCCCTAAGGGCCTAGAACAGAGTCAGGCACAAAGAAGGAGCTCCAAACATATTTGTTGAATGAATGGTTCTAAATTCAGGGTGCGCATAAGAATGAGCTGACTCCACCCCCAGATGAACTTAACCTACAATCTGAAGGTGGGAGCCTGACCTGGGTATTTTTTTTAAAGCTCTCCAGCAGCCAAAAGTGAGAATTTCTGGCCTCATGTGAACAAATGAATTGCAGAGAAATCCATCAGCGGCAGAGAAAAGAGAACCACAAAGATGACCTGTGATGGCAGCAGCAAGAAATGTGAGAATGGTTACAAGGGCACATGGCAGTTAAAGAAGAGGGAACACTTTTTTATTCCCTTCAATTAATTGTTGATGTGTGTGAGAGGAGGGGGTGCAAGAAAACAGACTGGAAACAATCTCATGTCAAGCATACATGGGATTAATAGGCCCTGAATGGATACCCAATGGATTTGTTGAAAATCCAAGGTTGAGTGTGTGCCAGGCACCCAGGAAAGTGCTTCACCAACATTGTCCCTTGCTCTTTGCAATAACCCTATGAGGCAGGTGAGATTATCCCCATGTTACAAAAACGTGGCTCAGAGAGAGGACATATAACATGCAAAGAGTCACTCAGACAGCAAAGAGTTGACCTGGAATTAAAATCCAGCAGTGTTATCTCCAGAGCTCGTACTCTTAAGAGCTAGGTTTTCTTGGAGATACACAAAAGAAAGCAACCCATTGTGGAAATAGTAGGAGTAATTTGAATGATTGAAACATAATCCAATGGGATAACTAGAAACAATGTGAATGTCAAAAAAACCAACTATACAATGATACTAAAACTCCATAATTCATCCAGAAAATATTATTTGAGCAACAACTATGTGCCTGGGACAATGACAGTTTAGTACCAACTTATTCATGGGTATTTCTGACTTTATAATGGGGAGTCAATCACAGCTTGCTCCTCCACACTCGTATCCAGGGAAGTCTGCCCCACCCCTGCAGTGTAAGTACTACACTTGGTATCACATGATTCCTTGGCACAGCTGATTGGCTCAGAAGATGGGCACTAACCTGAAGACATCCAGCCCAAATGCTTGTCAGTAACTGGATGCTGCATAGCTGGGAAAAGGTGGTGGGCATTCTGGATCCTTGTCCAGATGGTACACAAATATCTCTGAAGGCTCTTACTTTACTTGTCCCTCATTTACTTCTCAATACTTCTAGCCAAGTCAGATTTTTCAGACCATTCAAGTTGTCTTGGATAAAAGAAAGTTTGTAGCTGAAACTGGAGCTTTGTGAGACCAGAATCAGCCCCAAGGGTTCTTTTCCAAGCTGCGCCTCTCACTAGTTGGATGGCGCTGAGTAGATTTCCAACTCTCCACAGTCTCCAGAGGAGACTATGCCTGAGTCTCCCCATCAGCAGAACAGGGATACATAACTGCCTACTTGGGGTGTGGCAGTGAGAGAAAAGGATAAAATATAGGTAAAGGAATAAGTATCTAGGCCAAGCGTAAGCAGTGTTAACTGTCATGATTTTCCTCTTCCCCCACTCATACCTTTGGTACTCTCTCAATATATTAGTTGGCCTTTGCAGGGTAGGAAGGGGAAGTGGTATCGGAGAAAACTACATAATCATCAAACTTAGGGAAATCTGCAGAAAAGTACCCAAAATTGAGAAAGCCAAATAAGCAACTTAATTAAAAAGATGGCACCAACTACCAAAAGCAGTAGCTGAAAAGACTGAAGGTGGCAAAAGGGGAGGGGGGAAGAAGTGGGGGGGCAGTGGCTTTTTCCAGTGTATGTATTTTTCCCTACCCTACCAAGTGCCTATCACCTTGGCAAAACCCTGGCCACCATACAATGAGCACCAGCTTTGAAATCTGATAGAGTTGGATCTTGAACTTTCTACCTGTATCAACTAGCCAAGTTATTTACTGGTTTCAGACTCATTTGCTGCATCTGTAAAATGCGACCGTGATACCCAACTGTTGTGAGACTTTAACAAGTAAATAGATACCTCAACCCAAAACACAGCTGAGGTGTGTGGAGGCTTCTTCCCCCCAACATCAAGCAATTCCTGGATACCGGCAAGGTGTCAGAGGACTCAAATCACAAACCTGAGACAGTCTCAGATTCCACAAGTAAAGGAATCACTCTCCCAAGACTGCCCTCTGCTTCGGACTCCAGACCCAAGCCCAGGCTGTTACCCAGGCTTCTTACCAAGTGGCTATAAGCAGAAGTTCTGCCATCTCCCTTAGGTTCTATTAATTTGTTAGAATGGTTCAGAGAACTCAGAAAACCAGTTCACTCCCTAGACTACTGAGTGATCACAAAGGACGTTAAAGGATACAGAGGGGCATCCAGATGGAAGGAGAACTACACAGAACAAGGGGAGGGAAGGGTGTGGAGCTTGCAGGCCCTCTCCAGGCACCGCACTGTCCCGTGGTTCCACCTGCTTCCCAACCTGGAAATCTCCTGAACTCCATCTGCTAGGTGGCTTAAGGGAGCTTCATTACATGGGCACAATCAGTTAAATCATTGGCCATTTATTGCCTGAGTCCTGTTTTCAATCCTTTCGGGGCTGGGTCCCAAAACCTTTAGGAGCTGGGTCCTCTCCTCTCCCTGGAGGTGGGGTGGGCAGGGAAGGGAAGGTGAACCTGAAAGTAGGTTTGTTCTCTTGGCCATCAGCCCACCCCCCTCCCCACCCTTGCCCCCTTAAATGTTTCCAAAAGTCTCCTCATCTACATAATAAAAGACACCTTTCTCTCAACACTTAGGAAATTCCAAGAATTTTGAGACCTGTGAGCCAGGAACTATGGACAAAGATCAAGTATATTTGACAGATATATTTAGGTCTTCTAAATGGCCAATATGATTTTTCCTATAATTCACAATATTGTAACAAGGTAATGGATAGTCCTATGCTTGGTCAATGATTTGTATATATGCTCAACCTCCCATTGTAGGCAATATATTAAATAGAAGGTTTAAAAATAAGTTTTTGAGACAATTTAATAGTTTATTTTATAAAACTAGATTAAAATGTTCTAATGTCTATATCATATTACACAAAGCAATTCATTTAAAAATGTTACTTTTCTCCATTATATTTATGGATCATGTATTTCCAAACTCTAGGCTGACATCTTCAAAAGCAGTGGCTTTGTCATGCCTACATCCATCTTTTTGAGTCATTTAAGTAAGATTTTTCCAGAACATGACATCTTCACTTTTTCTCCACTTGTTTGAGACAAAACACTTTTTAAAAATTGACCACTTTGGGGCCTCCCTGGTGGCATGGGGTGGAGGGGTTTAAGCGCCTCACTATGAGGCAGTTTGCAGCCTCTGCAGCACGAGTTCAATCCCCAGCTGGCAGGGGAGCAACCCACATGGTGCGGCAGACCTCTCCTGGCTTGCCCGCTGCTCCCCTCAGTAGTGTACTTTGCTCAATCTGCCTGTTCTGTTCCCCGTTCTGTCTGCGGTGAATCCTCTCACCATCCACATCTCTGGCCTGTACCCCAGCTCTTGTATACATGGATAAATAAATCTTTAAAAAAAATTGACCGCCTTGGGTTTCTTAAAAAGTTAAACATAGAATTACCCTATAATCTGGTAATTCCACTTCTTGGTATGTGACCCAAAAGGATTGAAAACGGGAACTCAAATACTTATACACCAATATTCATAGTAGCATTATTCATAATAGCATAAAGCTGAGAACAATCCACTTGCCCATTAACAGAATGGATAAATGTACTATATCCATTCAATGGAATATAATTTAGTCGTGAAAGGGAGTAAAATTCTGATAGCTGCCACAACACAAAATATGCTTTGAAACATTAATCTAGGGCCTCCCTGGTGGTGCAAGGGGTTAAGTGTCAGCATTATGAGGCTATCCACAGTTACTGCAGCTCCAGTTTGATACCAGGCAGGGAGCTAACTCATATGGCACAGCAGACCTCTCCTGTCTCACCTGCTGCTCCCCTCAGCAGTGTGTTTCAGTAGATCCACCTGTTCTGCTCTCCACTCTGTCTTTGGTGAATTATTTCACCCTCCCTGCATCTCTGACCTACACCCTAGCTCTTAAATGCATAAACCAATATAATAAATCTTTTTTAAAAAAGAAAGAAAGCATCATGCATGCTAAATAAAATGAACCAAGCACAAAAAGGCAAGTATTGTATGATTCTACTTGTTAGCAGGCAGGCTGAGAGGTACACCAGGACCCTCAAACCTACCTGCTCTAAATGGGTTCACCATCTATCATATAAAGACAAATATACTCTTAGTGAATAAGACTTTCAATAGAAAACCACTTTAACATAATTGGTATGCAGTAAAGAGAAAGAATATAATTAAAATAGTTTCCTAAATACTAGAAGTTACCCATCCCCTCATGGGTAAATGCCCAGCTAAAGAGGTATGGCCCCAGCTGGGTCACTGAGGCCCAAAATCATGCCACAAGTCTAAGGCACCTTCTAGTAGGGAACTCTAGGGAAGGGGCAGAAAGGGCCAGGCATGTCTGGAAGGAAAGGAACAAAATTAAAATACAAGCCAAGATAAAGACTGCCATTGTCAGCCTCCCCACAGGTCTCTTACATACCAATGTGTGTTCCATGTGCCCCAAGTCCTTGGTAACAAGTTCAAGGCTGAGAAGCAAGTGCAGCTTCTTTACCTGTCTCTCTGCTCCATGTGCCTCCTCTAGGTCTTCTCTCTTCTTCCTCTTCCTAAGACCTTTTCCCAGTCTTTTCCAGCTTCTTCTACACTGCTCAGCTACCCCTTGCTTAGGGTTGGGAGGGGACCTGGAACTTCCCCTTTCTATGGACATCACACATTTGCATGAAGCACACAGTACAGGCAAATTCTTCGTCAAATATGTAATCTGTAAATACCGTCTCTCAGTCCGTGCTTTTGTTTTCATTTCCTTAATCTCTTTCAAAGAAAAGGTCTTAATTTTGATGAAGTCACCTTTACCATTTTTTTCTTCTATGAATTATGCTTTTGGTAGCATAGAAAGAAATCTTTCCCAACCCAAGTCACAAAAATTTTTGTAACTTGTTTTCTTTTGTAAATTTTATAGTTTTAGGTTGAAATTTTTGGCCTATGAGTCATCTTACATCAATTTTGGTGTAAGGTATGAGTACCAATTGAAGTTAATATTACTACAAGTATTCAATAATTCCAGTTTCACTTGAAAATCTTTTTTGTTTTTAAAGATTCATTTTGTCCATTTATGCATACAAGAACTGGAGTATAGGCCAGAGGTGCAGGGGGTGTGTGTGAAAGGATTTACCAGAGACAAAGTGGGGAGCAGAACAGGCAGATCTACTGAAATACACTGCTGAGGGGAACAGTGGGCGAGACAGGAGAGGTCTGCTGCGCCATGGGGTCAGCTCCCTGGCCAGGATTGAACTCAGGCCACAATGGCTGGTGATAGCTTGATAGCTCTGAGACTTTAACCCCTGGGCCACCAGGAAGGCCCTCCAATTGAAAATCCTATCCTTTTTCTATTGAGATGCTTTGTACTTGTGACAAAAATCAGTTTGCCGTAAATGTGCACTCTGAAAACCCCAGATCTAAAGTTATCTGGATGGGATTATCAGCCAAGAAAGATTTGGCCCGTATTTGTACCTCTGATCTGGGAAACATCCTGAGCAGCTAGAACTGTTATTACAAAGGCAGTTGCTTCCAGCTAATATCATCCATCTGTCTGGAAAATGGGGGCACATCAAAAGACAGATGGGTTTTATTTCATATGACAACAATGCATCATGATATCCCCCCTTGGATTCTTAAAACAAAAGTTAATATTTTAAAATAGAGGCTGGAATAGAGTAACGAGCTGCCCTTTAACCTGAAAGACTTAATACAAAAAGCTTGCGTTATGTATAAGCATTCTTCAATCAACTGTGGTCTAAATCCTATTTTCATCCAGACAATATTCTACTAGTTAAAAGAATGGCACTTCACTTAAAAAGGAAACCCAAGGATTTAAATGCATAAAGAAATTAATTTTTATTACATTTATTTCTTACATCATTATAGTCCCCACAGTTCTCCTACCACCATATCACCCATGAATAATCACCATATTCCCTTGTGTTCATCCCTCACCTGTTTTGCCTCTCCCCACCCCCTCCTTGGCTGTATGCCTCAGTTCTATGGCCAGCTTGCTAGTTCTGACCATAAAGAAATTTTAAAGGGGGTCTTTTCTCCTTTGGAACTGAAATTGTATAAAAATCCAAAAGAGAAAGATTAATCTTGGGTGGTGGATCTCTGCTCTGCTATCCATGCTGATAGGATGACACCTCCCCCGAGTCATTACCAGGTTCTTGGCATTGTGCTGGCAACTCTTAATTACCCCCTGGTTGCCAGAGAAGCTGGCAGGAAGGGGAGACGTGGTTAATAGGTTAAGCCCTTGTTAAAATATGCAAAGGTGCCCAACTTCCAAGTCCCCTGGTTCTATGTCTTTTACTGCCATGAATTGCAAGATGTCTTCATTGCAACTAGAGAGTCCTGAAGAGGGCAGAGAGAACACCCATGCAGTTGACTCAAAAGACAAACTCTCTTCATCAAACTGTGATCTCTCAGATGATGTGTTTCCGGGGGAATAAACAAGAGGGAGTAGTGAGTCAGCAGCCAGTATTCCTGGCCAGACCTTGGGAAGCGGTTCTCAAGAAGAATCAGTTTAAGGTGTCTGAACAGTCATGGATAAAAGGATGGCCTTCCCGCCACGATATTTGTGTTTTCATTCAAAGTATTTTCCAATTTCCTTGTTCATTTTTCTTTTATCAATTGATGATGAAGAAATGTGTTGAATTTCCATGTATTTATGAATTTCCCAAATTTCCTTCTGTTGATTTCTAATTCCATTTCATTGTGATCAGAGAACATACTTTGTGTGATTTCAATCTTTTAAGAATTATTGAGATTTGTTTTAGGATCTAACATATGGTCTGTTTTGAAGAATGTTCCATGTGCACTTGAGGAGAAAGTGTATTCTGCTGTTGGGTTGAAAGTCCTATAGATGTCTGTTAAATCCAGTTGGTTTACAGTATTGCTCAATTCTTCTGTTTCCTTGCTGATCTTCTGTCTCGTTGTTCTAGCCATGAGTGAGTGGGAGACTGAAGTCTTCAACTTTATTGTCAAATTGTCTATTTCTTCCTTTAATTACACAGTGTATTTTGGGGTCTTCTTGGTATATTTTGGGGTCCTCTTAGGTGCATGTATGCTTACACATATTGCTACATTTTCTTGATGAGTTGACCCTTTTATAATTATAAAATGTCCTTCTCTGTCTTTAATAACTTTTTTTGTCTTAAAGTCTATTTTATCTAATGTTAGGATGGTTGCCCCCAGCTCTCTTAGGTCACAGTTTGCATGGCAAAATGTTTTCCATTTTTTTTTATGTTTTCCATTCTTTTACTTTCAAACTATTTGTGTCTCTGAATCTAAAATGAAGCTCTTGCAGACAGAATGTAGTTGGATTATGTTTTTTTAATCTATTCTGCTAATCTCTGGCTTTTGATAAGAGGTTTTAATCCATTTAAATTTAATATAATCATTGATCATATAGAAATTGCATTGCCATTTTATTGTTTTCAATTTATTTTTTTTATTATTAATTTTTTTCTTACATTGTTGTAGTTTCCATAGCTCTCCTGCCATCATTTCACCTGTAAACTGTTGCCATATTCCCTTGTTTTCAGTATGTTTTATGCTTGTTTAAATTTCATTACTCCTTTCTTTGGTGCTAAATATATATAGTATGCCCTTTTCATTCCCTTGTCATTTTTTTTTAAAGATTTATTTATTCATGCATACAAGAACCAGGGTACAGGCCAGAGATGGAAGGGTGAGAAGATTCACCAGAGACAGAGCAGGGAACAGAACAGGCAGACTGACCGAAATACACTGCTGAGGGGAGCAGCGGGTGACACAGGAGAGGTCTGCGTGCCATGTGGGATTCTTGCCGGCTGGCCGGGATCGAACCTGTGCTGCAGAGGCTGTGGACAGCTTCACAGTGCTGTGCTCAACCGCCTGCGCCACCAAGGGTGGCCCTCCCTTGTCATTTTTTATTATATATTTGTGAGTTATTTTCTTATTCCATTGTGTGTGTGTGTACCACAACTTCTTTATCCATTCATCAGTTGATGAGCACCCAGCCTGTTTACAACTCTTGGCTATTATAGTGTTGCAATAAACATGAGTGTGTGTGTGTGTGTGTGTGTGTGTGTGTATATCTTCGAATTAGTGGTTTTTAAAATTTGGTGGCTAAACACCCAGAAGGAGGATAACTGGATCATATGAAATTTCTATTCTTAATTTTTTGAGGACTCTCCATACTGCTTTTCCTAATGACTGCACCAATTTACAATCTCAGGAACAGTGTAGAAGAGTCCCTTCTCTCCACCTCCTCTCCAACACTTGTTCTTTCTTGTCTTTTGGATAACAGCCATTCTCACAGTGTGAGATGATATCTCAGTGTTGTTTTGATTTGCATTTCTGTAATAATGAGAGATGATGAACATCTTTTTGTGTTCTTATTGGCCATCTGTATGTTTTCTTTGGAAAAGTGTTGATTCAGATCATCTGCTCATTTTTTTAATTGAGTTGTTTCCTTTTTTACTGTTGAGTTTTATGAGTTCCTTGTATACTTTGAATATTAACCCCTTGTTGGACATATGATAGTGAATTCTACCATACCTTCACAGAAGAATTAATATCTATCCTTCTCAAACTCTTCCACATGAAGCCAACATTACCTGATTCTGAAACCAGACAAGGACATTGAGCGTGCAAGTGTGCGCGTGCGCACACCCGCGCACACGCACACACACATGCACACCAAACAAACAAAAAAACTACAGGTCAATATCTCTGATGAACATAGATGCAAAAATCCTCCCAAGGAGTCTGCTCCCAAGTGTAAATAGAGTGACATGTACAAACCTACATTAAAAAAAAAGTTAGTACATTAAAAAAAAAGTGGTGGCACAAGAGATTAAGACGCAGCACTATGAAGCTACTGGCAGCCTGGCCAGGGAGCTGACCCACATGGCACAGCAGACCTCTCCTGTCTTGCCCTCTGCTCCTTTCAGCAGTGTATTTCAATAGATCCACCTGTTCTGCTCCCCACTCTGTCTCTGGTGAATCCTTTCCCCCCAACATACCCCTCTGGCCTACACCCCTGCTCTTGTACACATAAATTGTTAAAAGCAAAACAAAAACAAACAAAAAAAGTTAGTGCAACTTTGTCTTGCTACATTCCTTTTTCCTGAAATATGTAAATGATAATAAAAGTTGTAGGTTTTAAAATGACACAAACTAAAATAGTAAAGGTGATACCTGGATATGGCAACAAATATTAAGGTTGTATTAAATACCCAAATAGCTGACATTTGGGAGAACTTTAGAATCCATGAGAACTAGTAGGGAAGCATGTCAAAATGCATCATGCTGATATATTCTCTTCCATTTGGCCAGGAAACTGCACATTTAAATAGCAACTTGGGGTATTTTAAGGTAGATAATCTAATGTCTATAGTCTGAGGAGCACTGTTCCTACTGTTTTGATTATTTCATGTTGCACAATATGTTACTTCAACTCTTAGCATTTAAAAAAAAATAAATGTATATCATCACACACAATTTCTGTGGACCAGGAATCCAAGAGCAATTTAGCTAGGTGGTTCGGACTCAGGGTCTCGCAGTAAGTTGCTGTCAGATACAGTCAGGGTTGCAGTCTCATCTGAAAGCTTGAATGGGACCAGAGGATCCACTTTCTTTTTTTCTAATTTTTATTTATTTTTGCATAGAATTGGGGTGTAAGCCAGAGACACGACGGAGGGGATCAGAGGATTCACCAGAGACAGAACGGGGAGCAGAACAGGCAGATTTACTGAAATACACTGCTGAGGGGAGCAGCAAGTAAGACAGGAGAGTGCTGCTGTGCTATATGTGGGTTGGCTCCCTGGCTGGATCAAACGCAGGCTGTTGGAGTGATAGCACTGAGACTTAACTCCTATGCCACCAGGGAGGCCCCAAGAGGATCCACTTTCAAGATGGCACACTCACATGGTTGGTAAGTTGGTGATGACTGTTGCCAAGAGGCCTAGATTCTTTGCCAAATGGACTACTCCACAGGGTCACCTGACTACCTCCACACCATGGCACCTGACTTTTCCCAGAATGAATTGTCCAAGAAAAATCAAAGTGGGAACAACATAGTCTTTTATCACCTAGACTTGAAATTCACACACCATCATTCTCACAATCTTTTGGTTACACATGTCAACCTTATTCTATATGGAATGGGCATTAGGATATGAGATGTGTTTGGGGATATCTTGAGGCTGGCTACCACACTTAGCTTCTCTTCCATATCATTCCACACTGTCAAAATCTCAAAAAAGAACTTAGAGACAGAACACAGAGTCTCTGCCAATAAATGGAACTACTTGTTTGATTGATGGCAGAGATTAATTCTGCCTCAATTAACTTCTCTGGGTCTGTTTCCTTATCAGTCAAATGAATTGGCCTGTGATGTCCTCTTTAGTTTAGAGCCTTCTTGATCAGAAAAGGAAACAATTGTGACTTACAAGACTGTGTGATTCCTTAAGATCATATGTTAAGCAATGTGCTAAAGACTTTTGTTTGAACAGAGGAGGACTTTGAAGCCAATGCCATTCTTAAAGTGCAAAAGAAAAGAAACTCGGTCACTGCCTGACAACACATAGATTAAAATCAAATAGGAGGAAGCACGCTCCATTAACCATAACTAAGTTCCTGAAAAGCTGTAAGAGCTTGCTGATTTAAGAAAGTGAATACATGCAAAGTATGAACAGATTAATCATGGAATTTAGGTAACAAACACTGCAATTACTTATTGCAAATTAATTACTTTTAAGAAGGATTTATATTGAAGAGCTGCTAAAGTTGGGCTTATTGTGAGGATCTGAGAGAAGATGAGTTGAAAAGTTGCGTTTTAGGATATCTCTGTCAACTGAAGATCAGCCAGAAAACATGGATCTGAATTACAAAGGTTGTAACAATTTTTTTTAAAGATTTATTTATTTATTTATACAAGCACTGGGTACAGTCAGAAGCATAGGAGGGTGAGAGAATTCACCAGAGCCAGAGCGGGGAGCAGAATAGGCAGAAGGACCGAAGTACACTGCTGAGGGGAGCAGCGGGCGGCAGGAGAGGTCTGCGCGCCATGTGGGACCCTCCTCCGGTGGCCGGGAAGCAGCCAGGGATCGAACTGGCGCTGCAGAGGCTGCGGGCAGCTTCACAACCCAGCGCTCAACGGCTGCGCCACCGGGGAGGCCCCAAAGGTTGTAACAAATTATAACCACTGTATAAAGAAAAACAAATTTATATAGTCTTTTCTTAAAACAGGCTTTTCTTATTTTAAAAGAAATAAATGATCACTGCAGAAATTCAGATAATCTAGAAAAGTACTCAGAAGAAAATAAAAATCACTACTAATCTACCATAAAGAATTACCACTTTGGAAATACGTCTTTACAGTTGTTTTTTTGATGCAGGGATACTCATACTTAGGTATTGTTTTACAAATCTGAGATCATATTTATCCTAATAGGTGGCACGGATTTCGCTTTTTATAAGCTTCTAATGAGCACATTGACCAGAAGGAATGTCAATTTGGATGCCATGTTTCCCAAGTGTTAAATTTTTAATTATTTTTAAATAAATAATGCATGCACACAGTGCAAAATTCACAAAGGACAAAAGAATGCCTTTCCCTGTCCTCAGTCACACAGTCCCCTTACTAGAGGTATGCAGTGTTCCTAGTCTCTTGATGATCTCTCTAGTCATAAACCTTTAATCTTTTATCCTCTCACACAAACCATTACATTCTGTCCCATCAGCCTCTACCTTACTGTTTTCTCTTAATAATACATCTTAGAATCTTCCTTATTGGTACACAAAAAGCTGGTTCATTATTAAGGACATAGTATTCTGTTAAGTAGAGTTACCATAATTTTGCTGGGTATTTATATTGCTTCCAATCTTTCAGTATTGGCAACAGTGCTGAAGTGAATCTGTTTATACACAATTAATACTTAGGTCCCACAGCATGCAGATTTGTAATTTATGAAGAAATTTCAAATTTTCCAAAATGGAAATGGTACCCACCTATTCAGGGATGCCCAAGGGGGCCTGTTTCCTTATATATTCATCATCACTATGTAGGATCATATTTTTTCACTGGAGAAAAATTTTCTCATTGGAGTTTTGATTTGCATGGATCTCATTGCAAAGAAGCTTTTTAACAGGGCGGTCCCCAGGGAAAGAGAAGGTTCAAGGTTCCCTGCCCCATCCAAGGAAGGGTGCAGCTGAGCAAGGAGGAGAAGCTGGAGAGGAAACTGGGAGAAGAGAGGAAGGAGAGGATCAAGGAGACCTGGAAGAGGCACATATTGCAGAGAAACATATTAAGAAGCCGCGCTTGCTTCTCAGCCTTAGACTGATATCACGGACTTTGAGGACATGGAAGGAGACACTTAAAAAGACGTGGGTAATAGACCCGTGGGGAGACTGACAATGGCAGCCTTTATCTTGATTTTGATTTTGAGCCTTTCGTCCGAGACCTGCCTGGCCCCTTCTGCTGCTTTTCTATGGGTTCTCACCAGAGGTGCCTTAGACTTGTGGCAAGCTTTTGGGCCTCAGCTCTCCTGATTCAGGCCAGCCCTGTTTGACTGGGCATTTACCTACAAGGGGATGGGTAACTTTGGGTGTTCTGTGTGAAAACTCTTTAATCTATTCTTTCCTTTCTCATCTCTTTATAGCACACTAATTATATTCAAGTTCTTTTGCATTGAAGGTCTTGAGCACTAGAGTATATTTTGTCCTGATGTGGCCGATGGCAGAATCCATTGAGAGCATACAGGTTTGGGGGTCCTGAGGTGCTCCTCACCCTGCCCTCTAACAGTTTGAGCATCTTTTCAAAAGTTGTAAGAGTCTCTATGCCTTTTTAACAACTACTCCTTTAGTCCTCTGGAATAAACGGAACCATTTAGTTCTCCTTTAGTTCTCTGGAATAAACGGAACCCCAACTAGAGCCAGGGCTAGGTTGCCCCATGTGCCCAGGTGAGCCCTTGAACTGGGAGGAATGTGAACTGAGATGACCAAGGTAGCAGTGATAGCCCCATCCCAATGGGCTCAAGCTGGGGGCAATAATTGTTCAGCTTACAACACAGGCCTCATGACCACCAGAGACCTTAGAACTTGCCCGATAGCCAGCCTGGTCACAAACCCAATGTGTGACCTTGGCCAAGTCATTTCAGTTCCCTGGGCTTCAGTTTCCTCTTCTGTGAAATAGAAAATTTAACACAGCCTACATGATGGGGTTGTTGGGAGGATAATATGGGGCATAGGTCCTTGGCACAGGCTCTGGGTCTAGCCACAAGCAAGTACTTGGCAAGGCAATTGTGAAATCCAGTGAACTGGCCAGGGTTTTATAGGATGTGTGTGTGTGTGCGTGTGTGGGTACATACATATATCCTATAAAATCCTACATATATTATACATAAATTCCTATTGATTCTGTGTAGATATAAAATTTCTTTGTCTCTCTCTCTGTATAATCTATACATGTCTATTTTATTATGAAGAATTGGCTCATGTGACTCTGGAAGCTAGCAAGTCAAAAATGTGCAGGTAGACTAGCAAGCCAGAGATCCAAGAGGTGATGTTACAGTTCCAGAACAAATGTCCTGCTAGCAGAATTTCCTGTGCTTGGAGGAGGTCAGTCTTTTTAATTCAGGTCTCCAACTGACTGGATAAGGCCCACCCACACCAGGGAGAGCAAGCTGCTTTCCTCAAAAGGAATTTCAATTTATGGCCTCCCCAGTGGCGCAGCGGTTGAGCGCTGGGTTGCGAAGCTGCCCGCAGCCTCTGCAGCGCCGGTTTGATCCCCGGCTGCTCCCCGGCCACCAAAGGAGGGTCCCGCATGGCGCGCAGACCTCTCCTGCCGCCTGCTGCTCCCCTCAGCAGTGTACTTTGGTCCTTCTGCCTGCTCTGCTCCCTGCTCTGGCTCTGGCTCTGGCTCTGGTGAATTCTCTCACCCTCCCGCGCTTCTGACTGTACCCAGTGCTTGTATAAATAAATACATAAATACTTTTTTAAAAAAAGGAATTTCAATTTAAATGTTAAATTTTAACAAGTTTGGATAAAATTAAACTTTTACATTTATTTAAACAATTAAATTTATTTAAATGTTAATCTCATCTAAAAATACCCTAAAAGACACATTCAGAATAATGTTTGATTGAGTACCTGGGCACTGTGGCCCAGTTAACTAAATGCATATTTTTAACCATCATGCCCAAGGAAAAAGATGAATTACGTAAATTTAAATGGCCAGTCAGCTATAAGTTTAATATCAATATAAAACTAAGGATTTATTTATTTCAGCCCTGTAACCAGGGTGACCCCCATATGTGGAGACAGTCCTGTTGTTCCAGCTAACAATTATTAGTAACACATCTTTTCACTCCACCAAAGGGTCCAGTTTGAACAATGAAGGTGGGCATTTTTTTTTACCAAGGAAATCCTTCTCACCACTGCTCAACCTTTAGAAATTGAAGAGATTTCTAAACATTTCACCTCACCTTGTTCTGGTCCCGGGGTCAATCCCAGCTTTTATCTGGGAAGGAGGGTGAACCTGTGCCAAGAATACGTTGTTGATTAGGGTCAACAGTGAAGTCAGAGGAAAGATGTGGGAAAATCCACCAGCAACTGAGGACCCAGGAGAGTTCTGAAATGCTGTGTGAGGCAGAGTTTATCATTTTTGAGCCATTTTGTTATTTTTTTGTTTTCATCTCCGAAACAACCACAAAAGGAAAAAAATTCTGCCGGTGCTAGAATCCTCCTGTTTTTATTCTCCCCACCTGGGAACACAAGCAGGCATGTCAGACATGTGAAAGGATCCTCTGGTTTTTCCAGCAGGGACACTCAGGCCCAAAGCCGAGGACAAAGTGATACAGGGAAGCAAGGGGCACTAAACTGGCCACGGACACTGCCCAAATAGTTTACCGGTCACTGTCTGAGTTCTTCACCTGGGCACACAATTGCAAGGCTACTCAGGCCTTGGGCACAGCAACAAAGGGGTTTATTTAACAAACCAGGGGAAAACAAAGAGTTCCTGAGGCCAATAATGGCCTTTACCTCACCTAAAACTGTGTCCAGTGTTTCCCAGTCCTGCACAAAAGCAGTGAAAATGGCATCTTCCCGCCACTGAGGACACAGAGCTCCTCTCCCGAACAATAGGCCACGTGTCTAAGATGGCGTCTTCCTGCCACTGCAGACACGTGGCAGCCAGACTACATTAGGTTCCAACTCATGAAGTCAGCAGCCAACACAACAGGAGATGTTCCATGAGGTGGTGGGATGCCTCACCGCAGCACCAGACAAGTGACACTGCAAACAATAGCAGCTGAACCACCCTACAAGGGGCCACACTTACACATCTCAGCAAGAGCCTGGCTCTGGGTCTCCTGTCTTCTCTGCCAGCCACAACAGCCTTTTAAAAGATCCGCGCGGCGGGGGCCCAAATCCGTGAACCCCAAACGCTACAAACACTGTCCCATCAAGTCTGCTCAGGAGCCCCCTTCTGCAGTCATTTATATCACTTACCAGTAGCTCCACCCACTTTCAGCATTTTCCTTGGGGCTATCTATCTTTACCAGCAACCCCCTCCAAGGGGCACCACCTATAATAGTCTATGGCTTTAGCTACGGGTTGCCACTGGTTACAAAAGGCCCCAAAGAGCTCCCCAAAGTGGAGAGAGAGTTGCCAACCTGGACCAGTTGTTCAGGCTAGTCTTCCCCTCGGGGCTTGAGAGGAGGGTGTTGGGTAAGAGGAAAATTTGAGGAGAGGAGCACCAGATTTCTAGAATGCCCCAGGGAAGAGGGAAGCCTTCTCAGCTCAAACTTCGCATCAACTTCTACAGACTGTTTGTAGGGTAAATGAGTTACAAATCGGGCTTTTCCCCACCCTTTCACCATTATGTGGATGCCCAGGCCAAGAGGCATGGGCTTGGGGCACTTGGACCCAGAAAGCATGGGTATGCACAAGTGTAAATGCTCACACCTGTGCCCAGAGAGACGGCTAAAATGACCTCTCAGAAAACTACTCCCACATGGGAGGACCACTCTGAGGCAAGACCACGAGATGACAGGAGACTGAGAGAATGCCAGAGAGAGGCCGGAAAGATTTGCATTAAAGTGAGAGAGAGCATTAAAGTCCTGTAAAATCCACCCAGGGCTCCAGGACTCTCCTTTACCCATCCGCCCAGACACATTCAGAATAATGTTTGACCAAGTATCTGGGCACTGTGGCCCAGGTAACTAAATGCATATTTTTAACCATCATACCCAAAACCTCATCAAACTGACATCAGTAACAACTGGTCATCTGTGAATTTTGAGCACATAGAAAGTCACTGGTTCAAACCCCGGTGGCCTAGGGGTTAGTCTCAGTGCTATCACCACTGAGGTCTGAATTCCATCCCAGCCCAGAGAGCTAAACCACATGGCGCAGCAGACTTCTCCTGTCTCGCCCGCCTACACCCCATTTCTTCTATACATAAATAAATATTTTTTAAAAAGTAAATTATTTCATTAATGAATTTTAGATGGAAATGACAATCGTTGAGAGATAGTGATAAAGTCAAGCAAAAGATATTAAAATTGATTTCATTTCCTGCTTTTTATTTTAAGGTAGCTGTTGTGCCCAAGGTCAGCAGACTCCGCGAGCATAGCTTCCAAGAACCCAAAGACAGCTGATGCAAACACAAAAGGGAGTTTATTTCAGACTCGAGTCCGGATTCAAGGCACCTACCAACACAGTGGCAGATATTGAGAGCCCCGAACAAAGGAAGCAGGGGTCTTTTAATAAGGTTAAATTGTGCTGGCAGTTACTCATTGGCTACAAGGATGCGTTCTCCAACTTTGCCAGGCTATCATTCTAAGCTGACTGGCCAGGCCAAGATGCAGCTCCAACCTGCAGCTCCAATTACAGCAAGCTTGCCCTCATTGGTGACCGGAGAGTAAGGGTGGAGTGAGGGTCCAAACTATCTCTGGAATGCAGTCTTTTCCCATCAAAACCTAAAATTCTAAAATGGCAGTTACACAAAGCAATGCTAAGAATACTTATGCTTGGTTCCACAGTAGCTACTAGAAAAGTTTAAATGTAGCTCCCATTATGTTTCTGTTTGGACAGCAACTATTCTGGATACACCAGACTTGACTGCCAATTTTTGTTTCCACCATTTACAAGTCTCGTCAGGTGACCTACTGCTTTTCTAAAAGTCCGTGTTTCCTGGATTGTAAAATGTGGGTAGTATTGGGGTAGATGAGAAGATTGTGAATAATTCTTGTAACTACTTAGCAATGCACTGAAATAGACAGTAAGTATGGTGCCTGCTATTTACTGGAGGCCACGGTTTCTCTATTGATACCGTCAGCGCTGGGCAACATTGGTTATTAGAGGCCCTTCCTCTGCGACCTATTTCCATTCTGACGACAATAATAACAAACGGTAGCCAGCGCCTGATTACTCTTTCGAGGGGGGCCGCCCTCCTCACACCGAAAAATTAAAATGACCTAGGTTCCCTCCTGGGAGTCGGGGTATCTGTATTAACAGAGCCCAGGAAAAAACAGGAAAACTAAGCGGCCACAGGTCACATGACGACCCTTAGCAACTGACGCTGGCGCCCATTGCTAAGGAGGAACAGGAAACACAAGATGTGGTCCGGCGGCTGTTGCTCTCCGGCAGCGACTGCTTCCGGTCTCGCCGGGAGCCCGTCCTTCGCCCTATCTTCCCCTTGGCAGCCGGGACTCTGGCCGTGGGTTCCGCCGCCTCTGGAGCTTGCAGGGCCCGGGCCGGTGCTCTAGGGCAGCGGCGGGGCGGTGCGGGCTTCCCGCGCGGCCGCAATGCTGAGCTCCCGGGCCCAGGCGGCGGTGACCGCGGCAGACAGGGCCATCCAGCGCTTCCTGCGGACCGGAGCGGCCGTCAGGTGAGCTCTGGGGGGCGGGGCGGCCGGAGAGGCCAGGACCAGGAGCCCCAACCTGGGCCTGGGGCGGCCTCTTCGCGCCCCAGTCGGCGTCCTCAGGGCCGGGGGGAGGTTCCCGTGACTTGTGCGTCCCGGGCGCGTGGAGGCCCAGGGCGTGAGGCGGGAGGGCGACGGACCTCTAGGGCCTCCAGTTCTTCTGCAATGCCAATGCTGTCTGCACTCCCCAAATTCTGTCACTGCACCCGACCGCCCCCCGCTGCCTGCCGGTGCCGCCTCCAGTCCTCGCATTGTTCCCAGAACTTCCCGGGACCCTCAGGCGTGTCAGTGTCCCGAATTCCCTCAGAGCCCCCACCTCCCACTTAAGGCCCCCCCACCTCCTCTTAGTGCCTTGCAGACCTTCCAGGAGAATCTTTCTAGGATTCCTTAATCCTTTTAGAATGCCCCAGGTTCTTCTGGGATCCCCCAGTCACGTCAGCTCCCGACCTGTCAGGGGTCCCCCATCTTGCCAAGCTTAATTAATCCTGCAGTGTTTCTCACAATGCTGTGAGTGCCCTGGGCCTACTGCCTCCACTTGCCCATCCCATTTTGCCAGTATGCCTGTTCCTGTCAGCCCCACCCCCAGTAATGCCAGGGATCCCCTATTCTTTATGGGTCCCCTATTCTACTAGTGACTCCTTACCTTGCAGGGGCCCCTAAACCAGTCAGGATCTCTTAACCTGTTAAGGCTCCAGTCTTGCTAAGGCTCACCTGTTCCTGCTAGAACCCCTTATTGTGTGGGTCCCCATTCTGATGAGGGGCCATATTTCCATCCTCTTATGTGCCTTCCCTCTGGGTTCTAGGCTTCACAGCTAAGCATCACCCCCACCCCTCATTACTGACCCTAAATGACCCAGACCTGTTGTTCGTGTCAGCTTCTTTCCTCTGGAACTGGAGCAGGTGTAAAGAGCTTATTAAGGCAGAGCTGGAAGTCTTCAGTGGCGCTCCTGTCCAACGCCCTGATCTGTAGATGAGAGATGGGCCTGAAGTCATCCTTGCCCATAATGCTGCACCTGACCTGATAGCAGAAGTGGGAAGAGAAGCCAGATCTTTTCAATCCCAGGCCCCACTGCTCTCCTTATGTTGTCATTTTGCAGAGTAATGGGGTTCCCAGATTAACCACTTGCCCTGGGATTCTTTTGTCCACGCCCTGCTCAGGACCTAGGTAGGTCCTTTTTTCCATTCCTTCAACACTCTGTCCTTCACTTTCTCTCATGAGCTTTGTGGATTTAAGCACAGACTTGGCAGCTCAGTAGGCATGAGTTCAGATCCACGCTGCCTTGTGCACTTTGACCTTGTTGGCTGTGTCTCCTGATTTCCTAACCCATAAAAAAAAAAAAATGACTGTAGGATGTATGTCCCTAGGATTGATTTGAGGATGAGATCAGATTATCACAGTGCCTGGCAAAGAGTCATGCTCCTTAAATATTAGTGTTTGATGGGGGGAATTTTAAAGCACTTATAAAGTGCTAAGCATTTCAGTGATGGTTCTTTTCTGTCTTTCCAGGCACTTTTGTGGCTATCCTGTTGTGTATACATCTATACAAGGGTGCATTGAGAAACTTCAAGAATAACTTTCATGAGTGACACTAAGATGAAACTTATAATCATAGCAACTAGCACTATGCTCTTTGTCCAGTAGCACTTACTTCATCCTCACGACAACCCTTTGGGACAGGACTTGTGATAGTTCCTGTTACACAGATGAGGAAACTGAGGCTTAGTTGCTGAAATGATGCCCTAGGGGCTAGCAAAGCCAGTATTAAACAAGTTGGATGTGATTCCAATCTCTTAACCAAGTTATGTTCACATTTTATTGTCTCTGTCTTAGGAGAACAAAGGTTTATTTGAAATTCATTACCAGTTAGGTAGCATATCAGTTATGAAAATGTTGGTTGTTGTAAGACCCTCAAATGTTGGTTGAGTCATCATCAGTGACTCTTTGCTGAGTTAATGTTGACTGACCTAAGATCACATATTAACATGATCCAAATAAGAATATTGCATACATATACATGTAACATGTCTGTACAGGAATATATCACACATCAACACATACATGGTTGGCCCTATTCAGTGGAAATACATTAATTTTGTATAAAATTGTTTTAATTGCCGGTAAAATTTCTTTTGTAGTAAAAAATTAAATTCAGTGTTCATCAAGTCTAAAATTAAGAAATTCAAACATTTTCAAATAGTAGACATTTTATACTATCATATGCCCCCTCCCTATTTAATATTCTAAAGGATAAATCAACTTTTATATGTTTTCATTGGTATCCCATCATTCAGTAAATACTGTGAGGACCACTACGTGCCAGGCATCATTGAGATACTTGGGATATGTCAGCAAAACCAAGATCCATGCCATCTGGGACTTTGCGTTCTAGTTGAGGGAGACAGGCAAGCGCTGTGAGTAAGTGTCGTGTTAGAAGTTGGCAGATGCCATGGTTAAAGGGGATAAAGTGCAGGTTCTACTAATCCATTTAGAGCAGGTCTCCTTGATGAGGGAGGGAGCCAAGTGGTGACCTGGAAGAAGAGCATTCCAAGCAGAGAGAGCAGCCATCAAAGGCCCTACGGTGGTGGCCAGTGTGGCAGCACTGTGCATGGCAGAGCAGGAGGAAAACTCTGGCTTCTTCTCTGAGCGCGAGGGGCATTGGAAGGTTGTGCCCTGACTCAGTGAAACCTAATGTCTATAAGATGCTGATTTTCAAGACATAATCCTGTTACTGCTGATTACTCTAACTTGGAGCTTAGGTATTTGGTGGGTCATTGGGTTACTTGGACAAAATGGCACTTCTCTCCCCCAGTCTGTTTATACACATGCTGTGTTTGGATGAGGGATGACAGTAAACTTACTTTCTTTTTCAGATACAAAGTCATGAAGAACTGGGGTGTTATAGGTGGAATTGCTGCTGCTCTTGCAGCAGGGATATATGTTATTTGGGGCCCCATCACAGAAAGAAAGAAGCGGAGAAAAGGTAAGAATGAGCCATGGCATCACAGTCTGCAGACTTGACACAAACCCTGTCATCCCAAAACAGTACAAGGGGGGAGGGAGAATTTTTTGTTTCTTATTCCTCAGTTTTTGAAGTAGTACTTTATTTTAAACATAAGTTAATTTTAATGTTATTTTTATTGTCTGAGTGCTGTCATTAATATGACAGTTGTGTCTTACTAGGAAAGTGGGGCAGCTTGACTGTTACATTGTGGTTTTCCGGACTAGCTACTAGTCACTAGTAAGTTTCAGGTTAGTTTCTTCATTAACACAAAAATCTATTCCTTTTTTTTTTTTTTGAAGATTTTACTTATTTATTTTTGCATAGAAGAGCTGGGGTGTAGGCCAGAGGTGTGGGTGGTGAGGGGATTCACAAGAGACAGAGCGGGGAGCAGAACAGGCTTATCTACTGAGATACACTGCTGAGGGGAGCAGTGGGAGAGTCAGGAGAGGTCTGCTGTGCCATGTGGGTCAGCTTCCTGGCCAGGGATTGAACTCAGGCCACAGCAGCAGTGCTAGCATGGAGACTTAACTCCTAGGCCACCAGGGAGGCCCCCTAGTTCCTTCTTTTTAAAAAAACTCCCTTTTCTAAATGTTTCTCTATTTATATTGATTAAAATTCCATAACAAAGATGGGGGGGGAAATAAATGTAATAAATGTTGATCATAGTAAAATCTGGCAATGTTTGTGATCGGGATTCATGTATAGCCTCTCTTCTTTTGCACATGGTTGACAACTTAATGGTAAACAGTTATAAGAAAGTAGAAGAAGAAAGTCTGTCAGACTCTGTTGATCTCTGCAGAATTGCTATCGTGGTGGCTTTCCCACCAATTATAAAAACAAAATTGCTGTCACAGGGAGCAACAAAAGAACAATTGTTTTCCTTGCTCCTGAAAAACAGTGCTTTTTTATCAAAGGAGAGAAAGAGAATGAGAGAGCAGTGTTACTAAGTGTTTCTGCACATTCACTGCAAACCATGCTGGCAGGCACTGTGCTGGGTTTCAAACTTAACCCACGACAGGGCCCTGTCCTTACAGTCTCCTGAAGGAGCAGCAGTAGGACCGGCCCTGCGTGGGCAGAGTGCCTGGCCCCGGCCCTGTGGAGAAGGACCTTTCACACTGGGATTTCAGATTCAAGGCTCCCATGTGAAACTTCTGGGTCTGAAATTAGAGAGAGCTGGTCCAATGTGATGTGCTGTTCTCTTCCTCTGTCCTCCCCACCCCTGCTTTTATTTAGGGCTTGTGCCTGGCCTCGTCAACTTAGGGAACACCTGCTTCATGAACTCTCTCCTGCAAGGCTTGTCTGCCTGCCCAGCTTTCATCAAGTGGCTGGAAGAGTTTACCACACAGTACAGCAAGGATCAGAAGGAGCCTCCGCCACACCAGTATTTATCCTTAACACTGCTGCACCTCCTGAAAGGTATCTAGTTGGGAACTTAAAGGGGATTGTGCACGCATTTTCTTTTATTTCTTTTTGTTGTTGTTGTTTTTTAAGATTTGATTTATTTTTCTGTAGAAGAGCTGGAGTGTAGGCCAGAGGTGCAGGGGCGGTGAGAGGATTCACCAGAGGTAGAGTAGGGAGCAGAACAGGTGGATCCACTGAAGTACACTGCTGAAGGGAGCAGTGGGCGAGACAGCAGTGGTCTGCTGCGCCCTTGGGTTGGCTCCCTGGCTGGGGATCGAACTCGTGCTGCAGTGGCTGCCTATAGCTCCATAATGCTGAGACTTAATCCCTTGCACCACCAGGGTGGCCCCAGTAACAACTTTTTAGGAACAAAAAAAAAATATGTCTCTTAAGCATTTTGATTGAGGTACTTTGAGTTCAAAAACATTAAAAAGTGTCCTCATTTAGGGAATAAAGTAATTTACAAAAGAAATAATACAAATGATATTGAGATAATTCAAGTACTCAGTATGACCATAATCAAAGAACTATAGGTAACATAGTAGAATTTTTTTTTTTTTTTTTTTTTTTGGCCTGTCAGTAAAGGTTGACAATCAAATCCACAATCCTGACCTGATCATAGGCTGTGATTGTCACTGCTGCTGGGGTGTAACTTAGGCCACTCTTTCTGGAGGGCAGTTTGGAGCAACATCATAATAGCTTGCAAAATGTTCAGTCCTATTTGACCTAGAAATTCCGTGTGTGTCAGCCTGTCTTATGGAAATAGTTAGAAATGTGTATGGTCATTTTACTGGCCTGAAATGCAAGTTCTACAAACAAGTCCAGGAGTGGCGGAAGCCTGCCTCTCAACCTGGAGAGGCACAACCTGGAGAGGTTGATAAGGTTTTAAGAAGTCACCTAGCTTTATTAACCACATTTTTGGACCACAGAACTGTTTTTTCCCCTCCATAACATTGTTAATAACCCAACACCATACCACAAAACAAGATTTGAGAAACAGTATTGGGTGCACAAAGATCTCTGATGCCTAGTTTTTTTTTTAGTAAAAGAACTGGGGTACAGGCCAGAGATGTGGAGGATGAGAGGATTCACCAGAGACAGAGTGGGAAGCAGAACAGGCTTATGTACTGAAATACACTGCTGAGGGGAGCAGCGGGCGAGGCAGGAGAGATCTGCTGCATCCTATGTGGGTAGCTCCCTGGCTGGGCATCCAACGCAGGCCATGGAGGTGATAGCGCTGAGACTTAGCCCCTAGGCCACCAGGGCGGCCCAGATGGCTAGTTCTAATCAGGAAAAGATGGAAAGAATGTAAGTCGTTCAGCAATAGAATGCTTACGCAACAAAGGTAATATTGCAGAGCTCTTAAGAATCATCTTTGTGATGTGTCTGCATTTGAAAGAGGGCATAGGCTGTCATATTAAGCTTAAAAGAACAGGATTCACAGAATAATATAATTTGACAACAGCGAAGCAAAAACTTCCACAGATATAGGCTGGACTGAGAAAGATCTGAATGTTAGCAGTTGCTACTCAGGTATTATATAGTCGATAGTTCAAGAACATTAAAAAACTGAAACAGGGCCTTCCTGATAGCATAAGGGGTTAAGACGCAACCTATGAAGCTGTCCTCAGCCACATCCCCAGCCAGTCAGCCTGCCAGCAGACCTCTCCTGACTCACCCGCTGCTCCCCTCAGTGGTGTGCTTCGGTCAATCTCCCTGTTCTGTTCCCCACTCTGTCTCTGGTGAGTCCTCTCACGCCCCACTCCTCTGACCTGTACCCCAGTTCTTGTATGCATAAATAAATAAATCTTTAAAAAAATAAATAAAATAAAAACAGACAAACTATACTTCTGAAACTTTCACCATGAAGAATACATTACTCTCAAGGTTAGAAGAAATTTGGATTTAAAAAATACTCAGTTATGTATTGCTTCACTGAGGTGTTTCCCAGGTGATCTTAGCTTGACCCAGAAATTTTTATCAAGCAATTTCTGCTCTTCTGGATGAAGCAATTAGAAAATAATTTCTTTTACTACCCTGTAAAAAATAATAGCATCCCAGAGGCTGTGTGAAAAGCTGGACCGCGTGCACAGGTGTCGGGGTGCAGGCTTGGGAGCTGTCACCACCACAGCCGAGCCCCTCACTGACCCCACCTCTGTGACCCAGCGGAGCCAAGCTGCCCCGACTGGACGCGCTCCCCTCTCTGCTTCCACTTCTCGGTGTCTTTTAATTTGGCTTGTAGAAATAATTTTTAATTATGCAAGTAATGCATGAATACATTCTCCTTGTTAAAAAAAAAAAAAGGCATTACAGGAGGCCCTTTGCTGGAGTGCCCAGCCCCCCAGTCCTCTCCTTCCTTCCCAAAAGTCAGGTGTAAGTGACTTCCTGGCTGTTTTCTGTGCACTTAAATCTGTTTCTAAGTGTATATATCTGAGGAGTTCTGTGTTGTTTGGTTTGTTTTTTCATATCCACATAATAATATGTAACCGAGAAATGCCCATTTTGGTATACAGAACGCTACCCCTTTCGCTTTTTTTTTTTTTAAAGATTTTGTTTATTTATGCATACAAGAACTGGGGTACAGACCAGAGATGTGGGGTTGTGTGTGTGTGTGTGTGTGTGTGCATGTGTGAGAGAGAGAGAGAGAGAGAAAGAGAGAGAGAGAGAAAGAAAGAAAGAGAGAGGATTCACCAGAGGCTGAAATACAGTGCTGAGGGGAGCAGTGCATGAGACAGGAGAGGTCTGCTGTGCCATGTGGGTAGCTCCCTGGCTGGGGATTGAACTGGTGCCACAGTAACTGCTGATAGCTTCATAGTGCTGTGACTGAACCCATTGCACCATTAAGGAGGCCCCCTTTTTGTCTTTTTTTAGAGTTTATTGGTCTACTGAATTTTGTCTTCTGTGAATTGCATGATCATAGCCCTTTCCTCTTTTTAAGAATTGTGGTAAAATAACCATAACACAATTTACCATTTTCTTCACTAAGTGTACAGCTCTATAACATTGAATAACTGGGCATTTTCTCATTGTTGTGTAACCATCCCACTCTTCATCTCCAGAACATTCTCACCACCCTGTATTGAAACACTGCCCATTCAATACTACCCCCAGATCCTGATAACCACTCTTTCTAGTGCCCTGATCACCAAGTTCTGAGGTGAGAGTAGGGGTTCCCCATGTCACAAACTGCGTGTCTGGATAGTATGCACGCTACCATACTTCATTTTTTTAATTTTTAATGTTCACTGGTCACCTTTTATCAGGTGTTCTTGGGCAGGCTACGGAAGGATTCAGGAGTGCTGGTGAGGAAGGTCATCTAGTCAGGAATGCTGCATGGGCCTCCTCCGTGGCTTGGGCCTCCTCCGTGGTGCCCGTGCTCGTGTTTGAACTCCTTGTAAGAAATTAGTTTGGTTTTTTGGGGGGGCAAAGAACTAGGGTTTAGGCCAGAGGTGCAGGGGTGAGAGGATTCACCAGAGACAGTGGGGAGCAGAACAGGCAGATTTACTGATAATGCTGACTTAACTCCTGGGCCACCAGGGGGGCCTGAAAGTTATTAGTTAAAAAGCACACACACCATCAGTGGAACCCAGTAGTACTCCCTTTCTTCACACTGACATTTGTGACACTGGTAGTAAGCAGTTTGAAAGATCCCCACACCTATGCAGCGTGGCATGTCACGCTGTGCAGGCTTTCTGGCTGGTTGTTATGCTGGTGAATTTAATAATCTTGTTAACGTTTCTTGCTTCCAGCTTTGTCCTGCCAAGAAGTTACTGATGATGAGGTCTTGGATGCAAGCTGCTTATTGGATGTTCTAAGAATGTACAGATGGCAGATCTCTTCATTTGAAGAACAGGTGAACACAATATTCAAAACGGGCTTCGTATGGAGAACCTCTCCCGCTGATGACTTGGGGCGCAGGCCTCCAGTGATGGCGGAAAATCAACCCTGTTATCATCTCAGGAAGAATAACCCCCAGGATTGACCTTGTAGTTTCCTGACCTGAGTGTTCACTCCTGCTACTTGATGTCTGGATAGCCTGAGTGTTCTGGGACCAGATCGTGAACTAAGTTCCTACTCTTGTCAGAGGTGAAACACAGCTCCTTTTCACCCAGTGGATGGAGGATTAGCAGGGTAGAGCATACTCATAGCTGCCAGAGGGCAACTTTGCATTTCAGTGGATGATAGGGACACTTGTTCTGGAGGGAGAGGCAGGTGATTTCACCTCAGAGGCAGTGATATTCAGGTGAGACCCTTTTTTTGGACCACACCCTGATTAAAAAAAAAAAAAAGCAAAAACAGCCATCAGAGGCTAGCTTAAAGTGGCTTCAAACCTCCAGCAGCCATCATGTGCAACTCCAGGGCTCTATTCCAGCCCCCCAACCACCCCATTTTCTACAATTCTGGCTTCATTGCCCTCTTTGGTACTGGCCCATCCTCCTCAGGTGGCTGTGCCCAGCAGCAAGACTGAGACTGGGGCCAGAGTGAAGTTCTAGAGACAATGTATCTTCCATAGGTTAATGGTATATTTGCCCCAGCAGCACTTCCAGGAAGGCCTCCTCCAGCCTTGTGGGGGCTGCTTCTGCCTCCACCATCCAGACACTGGATCAGAGCAGTGGGAGACAGCCCTTGGGCTCCCCAAACTGTGGTGCTGAAGTGAGGCACTTAAAAACTGGCAAGTGTAGGGGGAAGGCTTTCTCGCTCCCCTTATTTTAAACAATTACCTATTATCACACTATCTGAAGCCATGCATGTGTTACTTTTTAAGCATATTTATACCATATTACAATGCATCTTGATAAATCTAATACAATCTCAATTGTATGTTGAAATATTTTTCCATTTAGAAAATCATTTTCAAATCCTCCTCTAGAACCAGAAATAATTAGTGGCATTTTGCTCTTCTCTAAACTGAGTGACTGAGGTCTAAGTCCCCATGGCCATCAGATGCCTTTTCTAATTCCTGTCTTTCAGCCAAGACCCTCTTAAGCCCCAGTTACTCCTTGAAGGTATTTCCATTGTCTTTGGTCCAGAGGCAGCTCTCCCTGAGCCCCCTTGTGCTCTAATGTGTGTGCAAAAGAGACGGGGTGTCTCAACTTCCTCCCTGTGAAGGCATCAGAGCATCTAGCCCGGAGCCCTGTCTTCACTGTTACTCACTACCATTGTTCTAATCAATGGACCTTAGTGTCCCACTCTCAGCCACTCCGGAGAGTCTAGCTGTGGAGGGCAGGAGCGCACGGGGCTGAATGCTTGCTTTCTGTGAATGGTCTCATTTAATCCTCACATGCCCCTTCAGGTTACAAGTGAGAAAAGTGTGTCCTCTCCAGCTACACCCCCTTCTGCTGGACGGTTCCTTTTTCCAAGGCCAAGTAATTAGCTGACTGTGACAGAATAGGGCTTGGATTTGACTCTATTCTCTTTGGGATTTTTCTCCCTGGTGAAACCCTGCTTGTTTCTGGGATTGGCCCAGGTGCCTTGTCTGGGAAAGCTCCCAGAGCTTCCAAGGTTGGGCTGTTCCTCTTTCAGCCTCCCTTTCCGGACCCCCAGGGCTTGCTGGTCTCGAGAGGGTGTGGCCTTGTGCTGCTAGATAATAGGTGGGCTGCCTCTTCTACCCCCTGCATTGTGAGTCCCTAGAGAGTAAGAGTCTTGCCTGGTTTATCCTCAGACCTCCATTTCTCTCTGGCCAACCCCCTTTCATAGCCTAGGAGGAGATTGATTTATATTTGCAGCAAATACTTGTTCACTACTTGCCTTGGGCACTCGAGGGCATTGGAGTTGAGGCAGCAAACTTGACTTGAGAGTTCTGCTCTTACGGAACTGGAATTCCTGTGACAATGTAAGCAGGTCATTTCAAGATGTGTTAACAAAATAAATGTGGTGATGGGACAGATGTGAGTGTCAGAGAGCTGGGGGCAGGGGGCACTACTTTAGATAAGAACAACTCTTCTAGAAATGTGAGGGGTCAGCTGAGATGTGACACCTACAAGGAGGGAGGCCTATGAAGAGTGTTCCAGAGGAACAAGCCAGGCAACAGCCTTAAAACAGCTACAGCGGTGCAGCATTTGGAAGCCGGGAAGAAGGGCTCCTGGCTGGGCCTGGCCTGAGAACAGTGGAGGAGAGGGGTTCAGGGAGCAGGTGCTTTTTCCACAGAGATCTGCAGAGGCCCCCAGGAAGGCAGAGCATCCCAGGCCAAGAGTGCATAAAGGATGCAGATACTGAGACAGGAAGGCTTGTTGTGTTCACTGGGCCAAGAGGCGTGGGGCCCCAGCCCAGTGTGTGAGGGAAAGCACTGAGGGAAGATGGGGGTCAGCCTTTGTAGGCCAGCTCAGAGGGGCTTGCTCTAGGTGTGAAAGCCTTTAGAGGGGTGGAGAGCAGAAGAGTAGTCATTTCCCTTATCAGAGGTCACCCTGGTGACCCTGGGTGGAGACCAGGCCAGGATGGACACCTTCAGAGACCTGCCCATGGCGGGCAAGTGAGCTGTAGCTTTGGCTCTTTGGAGAGGGCATTTTAGGGGTCTGTGAAGAGTAGTCCCCCGCTACCTGATGCAGCAGCTCCACTCTGGGTGTATGCCTGAGAGAGCGGGGAGCAGGCAGGTGAACCCCCACGTTCACAGCAGCACGAGTCACAGCAGCCGGAGATGGAGGCAATGCAAGTGTCCATCAACAGATGAACTGATAAGCAAATGTGGTGTGTGTGTGTGTGTGTGTGTGTGTGGATGCGCGCGCGCACAATGAAATAACATTTGGCCTAGGAGGAAGGGAAGGAAATGTTGCTACCTACTACACTTGGACAAACCTCAAGGACAGTCAGCCAGTGGCTTGAGTCCACCCTGGGGAGTCAGGCTAGAGGCAGAAAGAGCACATGGCTGCCAGGGCTGGGAAGGGAGCTGGGACCTGGAGTTTCAGTTGAGGACAATGAAAGTGTTCTGGAGATGATGTGATGGCTGCACAGTAATCTGAATGGATTTAACGCCGGAACTGTGCCCTTCAAAACAGTTACTATGGCAGATCTTCTCACACAAAAGAGTAGGCAGGTGGAGTGAAGGTCAGGGCCGTCTCAGTAAAATTAAAACAGCTTAGAACAGCTGGCAGGGGGCAGTGCACCCAGCTTTCTTACCTGCTCTCTCCCCAGGACTCTCAATCCAGGGTCTTTACTGTGAAATCATCTACGACGTGACTGTTTCTGTATGATGAGCTGGGCCTTGAGGAGGTGCCCTCATTAGCCATGCTGGTCTGCCTAGGGGTCCCTACCAGGGGTTCTGATGCTGCCCTGGCCTCTTCAGGCCTCTCTGAAGAATGCTTTGCCCTTTGACAGGATGCTCATGAATTATTCCACGTCATCACCTCCTCACTGGAAGATGAGCGGGACCGGCAGCCCCGGGTTACACATTTGTTTGATGTGCATTTCCTGGAGGTAAATCATTAATATTTCCAATACATTTTAGGTAGTTTGTGCATGTCTCATAGGTCTAGGAAGCGCAAGTAGAATCTTTATACAACTGTAAACTCCAAAGACGGGTTCCATAAAATTCAGTAGTGGGAGCGGAGCAGGGGGTGTGGCTTAGATTCCATGCCTTGTAGCAAGTGACTCAGGTTGTGGATCTCAAGGCTCTCGAAAACAATTCACTCCTGCAATTTGTGTTGGCTTTGAGAAGAAAGAATGTCATTTCCCCCGTGCTTAATACAGGGGAGCAAGGAGCCTCAGGAATGCTAACTGAATCCTTGTTTCCTTGGAACAGTATAAATCTCAGAGAGTTGACTAATTAACCAGTGAAGGGGGGAGTGTTCCAGAGAGAAATGTGTTTCAGTTGCATTTGATGAAGAAACAGGCATAGTAGCCAACCAGAGGGGATCATTAAAGCTGCTTTTGGAAATCTGTTTAAAGTGGGTTTTTAGTGGCACAATTAGCACAGAAACTTGTCAGAGTTCAGATTGGGGCTTGGGGGGTAAAAGGAATTGCAGTAGGGTTTTTAGTCTGTTTCTTTTCTTCCCTACAGCAGCAGTCTGAAGTCATCCCCCAAGAAATAACCTGCCGCACAAGAGGTAGCCCTTCCCACGCACTGGGACACATAAGCGTATGCTCTTTAGATATGACAGGCTTGCTTGTTTAAAAGGGTTTTTTCCTAGTGACATCCAGTCCCACTTGAACTGTGTGTCCTTGCAAAGGAACTTGTGTTTTAGAAACAGCTTTAAATGATTCCCTTGGCAAACAGCATCAGTTGTTCCCTCACACCACAGCCTTGCTCAGTTTTCCCTAAATGATCTTATTTATACTTCAAACAAGGGCTTTCTTTTTGCCACCTTGAAGTGATCCTGTGAGGAACTTAAGCCGAAACTCTCGCGTCCTCAGCATTTCCACTCTGGCCCACTTTCACCACCAATGGTCACAGTCTTCCTTGAAAGGGAATAACTGTTTTCTTAAGACTTAACGCATTACAAAAGGATATATCCTTTGTGTATCACTAGTGATAAGAACACTTACCTTTGCAGCCTATGCTCTGTGCGAGGCACCGTAATATTGCATTTAAGCTTCATGACAATTCTATGAAGTTGGTGGCTTTGGGGACAATGGGATAATTCTCCCCATTTCCAGCAGCCAAGCCTTAGGAAGAGGAAGACTTCCGAGGCACATCGCTAAGAAGCAGCAAAACCGAGTTGGAGCCCTTCACTGCCCCACTCAAGGGCCTTGTTTCTAACTAGCATATCACCCTCCAAAGAAAATCCCATTTTCTAGAACTTGTTTATTCTGATTTTTCCAGGAGTTTATCTTGAAGAAATAGTCACTCATGATATCCTTCCTTTCACATCTCAAACATTTTAAGCTTATGTTTATAAGGTGGATGGGGAATTTTTAAAAAAAGACATTATTAAACACTAATTTCTTTTCAAAATATGGCTTCACCACCCATGATACAAAAAAAACGCACTTAAGGACCTGGTGTAAATACTCATGTGGAGGGAATGGGTTGTGTTTTTGTGTGGAAGTCAGTAAGGAAAGCTATTTCAGTTTACTTTTCAGGAACTTTTTTTTTGTGAAGAGGGAGTTTCTACACCTACTAAGAAGGAGGGTAACTTTTGAGGTTGGTGGCACATCAAAAGATGCTTTGTATTCCAGGTTCACCTCATCCCACGTCCAATCACTGGAAGTCTCAGCATCCTTTCCATGGAAGACTTACTAGTAATATGGTCTGCAAACACTGTGAACACCAGGTAAACACAATACCAATACTGGCGATTTTCTAGTGAGGTTTCCTTTTGAGTTTCATGAAAGAGATCTAGAAAGAGTAGATGGGTGTTGGGTTTGTGACTGCCTGGGCTCTGCACCCCTTAGTGTTATTGTGCCTCTTAGGTTTACCAGGTTGTTTTTATTTATTTTAACTTTTTTTTTTTTAAGATTTTATTAATTTTTTGTGTAGAAGAACTAGAGTGTAGGCCAGAGGTGTGGGGGTGGGGGTGAAAGGGCTCACCAGAGACAGAGTAGGGAAAAGAACAGGTGGACTGACTGAAATACATTGCTGAGGGGAGCAGCAGGAGAGACAGGAGAGGTCTGCTGCACCATGTGGGTAGCTCCCTGGCTGGGGATCAAATTCAGGCCATGGTGGTGGGCTGTTGAGGTGATAGTGCTGAGACGTAATCCTTAGGCCACCAGGGATGCCCTATACAAAGTTGTTTTTAATAGAATTTGCTTCTAGGTAAGTATATCATGTCATTGTGTTAATGTCAAGCATCTAAATACTCAAGCTGTTTCATAGGCATGTATCTTCCCATCTACAAAGTTTTGAATTGAAACTAAGTTCCTTTCTGGATTTTCTGCAATATCTGTTTCAGAGTCCAGTTCGATTTGATACCTTTGATAGCCTGTCACTCAGTATCCCGGCTGCCACGTGGGTATGTACTGACTGAGGTCTTGTTTGGGGTCTGTTTGGGAACATTTGAGCTTGAAAGGGCTTGGAGGCATTTTATAGTACTCAGACATAGCTAGCCCATCTTAGTTTTAATGTGGGATGCCATGGCCTGATTTGGGGGTTGAAAGGAAGGTGGAAGGTTTTTCTCCGCTGCAGAATTTTGACTTTTTTGAACACACACAAATCTCACACTCAAAACTATCTAAAACAGTATGGAAGTCCATTATTTTCTGCAGTGTTATGTGCTCATACTCTTGAATCTGTCCCCAGTGGCAAGGCTAGGGTTTCTGGAGCTCCCGTTTGTTCAGGAAACATTCAGTTGTGTGTGTGAAACTTTATAAGCTGTGTAAGCAAAAATAAAACTCTGATTCTCACTGCCGTCGTTGAATAGCTTGGGTCTGCTGCTCCTTTGTCATCGTGAACTTTCTTCTTTGGTGCCGTAGGGTCATCCACTGACCCTGGACCACTGCCTTCACCACTTCATCTCATCAGAGTCAGTGCGGGATGTTGTTTGTGACAACTGTACAAAGGTATGCTTTCACCCCGCCCCTCCACCCCCAGCTTACCTGTGTCTCCTGACATAGCGCTTCCCATACCGCGGCCCTATGCTCTTCTGACTGTACCTGGAGGGTCATTTCAGCCACCGCCACCTCTGCCTAACTTGGCTGAGAACCCAGCCATCCAGTGTCTTTCCCAGATGAACTTCTTTGATCCACAGAGTGTTTGAAGAAAAAATTTGGAGGCTTTGCTACAATCCCCTCTGTGCCCACCTGCTCACATCCTGCCTTTTTGCCTACACTGCCTGCCTGACTCCCTGCAGCAAATGGATTTCACCCTCTGAATCAAAGGAACTGTGTGCAACAGAATTTTTAAAGACACAGAATAGGTTACATGCCAGTGCCAAAGTTTCAGTGAATCTTCATTTATCTTCCTTCTACTGCTTATGTTAATGACTAAAAGGAATGAATGGAAACAACTCATAAATAATTGGGCAGCTCTGTTCATTTCAGCAGGTAGAAGTCAAGTGCCAGGTGAATACAGGTGTAACCCCAGCCTGACCTGCAGCTCTCCATAGCTGTCCCTGTTTAAGAATTGCTACAGAGAGATGTCATTTCTTCTATTTCAGATTGAAGCCAGAGGGACATTGAATGGGGAGAAGGTGGAACACCAGAGGACCACTTTTGTTAAACAGTTAAAACTAGGGAAGGTGAGTCCCAGCACATCCCGGGGCGGGTTGGCTTTTGAGGACCCCAAGTGTCCCACTCCTGACACACAGCTCTTTCTGGTCTTCCCCCCCACCCCGGCCCTCACAGCTCCCTCAGTGCTTATGCATCCATCTGCAGCGGCTGAGCTGGTCCAGCCACGGCACGCCGCTGAAGCGGCACGAACACGTGCAGTTTAATGAATTCCTGATGATGGACATCTACAAGTATCACCTCCTCGGGCACAAGCCCGGGCAACACAGCCCTAAGCTAAACGAGAACACGGGCCCTGCGCTGGGACTGCAGGAGCGGCCCGCAGCCCCCAAGTCAGGTGTGTGCCCCCCAGGATTGAGGCGGGAGGACCCACACAGAGAGATGGAACGGGGCGCCACTACCTCCGGTCCCTCAGGCCACGAGAGCGAGGCCTGTTCAGGAGTCACATTTGTTCCGGAGAACAGAATTGGGGGCAGGAGAGGGATGATTTCTTAAAGGAAGTTATAAAATCATTCAGTAATGAGATGTATAGTTTTAAAAACTATTGCTTACATAGTTAAAAATGAAAGTATATATCGTTTTCAAAAACAGATGCAAATATATAGGAAGAAAAGCTTAAGATAGCAAACAGTCTTGTTTTCCGGTCTGTTGACTCAGCAGCTGGCTCCCTCCATTCCACTGAGTTTCTTCTCTTTTTCCCTCCCCCGGCTCCCAATAGTCATCTCTTTATATAGGAAAGGTGGGGAGGAAATGTCTGGGCTAATTATCACTGAACAAAGGTCACTGAGCATCATATTTGTGCCTATACTTCTGCACAGAATTACTTATGTACCTAATTCCATTACTGTCCTCATGTGAGGTTAAACCCAGTGAAGCAAGGTAGCTACCACCACCCTCAGTCCCACTGATGAGAAAACACAGGCCCCAAGAGGTTAAATGACTAGTCCAGGGGCAAACAGCCCATGGGAGAAAAACTCTGGGCTGTAGCGTCGGAACAGTTTTGTAAAGGTGTCTTCTGAATGAATGAGGATCACCCACTTGACTTGAAGATTTCCAAAACTAAACTCACCACCTTCAGCTGCTCCCAGTCAAGTTAGTACTATCTTCCTGTTTTCCCAGTTTGGCATCCACCGTTAGGACCTGGCCGGACATTATTCACGGAGAGACTTTTGCCCTTTCTCAGCAGGTCACTAGATTAACGCTGGCAACAGCTGGGGTCAGGAGCGGGCTCAGTCCTTGGCCACTGTTTTAAATCAAGGACCTTTGCCCTTGCCCCAAGTTGTCTCGGCTGGGGTGCAGGTCTGTTTGTGTTGGGAGTATGTTGGCTGTGGTTAAGGGCCAGTAGCAAACTATTTGTCTTCTCTTTCTAGCCTTTCTGGGGAGTTAAATTTCAAAGTTTTGTTTACCCAAAGCCACTGCTAATTTTAATTGTTTTTTTCTCTTGCAGTTCTGAATCAGCCGGGGGCGCCCAAAACACCAATTTTTATGAATGGTTCCTGCTCCCCATCTTTATTGCCTACCCTGCCAACCCCGATGCCCTTCCGCCTTCCTGTTGTTCCAGACCACAGGTGAGGCTCTTTAGAAACTTATTTGCTTGTTGGCTGCTGTTTCTCTTGGTTTCCAAAATTAGCTTTTTTTCAGAAATGAATGGAAATCTAGATCGCATTTTTTTTTGTTTTGGTTTAAGGTGGGATTTCACCATTATGCATTCCTGTTTATTTTTGTCTAAAATGGACATCATCTTAAAAACAACTATAAAAGTACATAAATATACATATGTGTAATACGTATGTGTGTACACATGTATTGACGTATATATCAAGAATGAATAAGAAAGTTTTAAATTTCTGGGGATACTACTTGGAGATTTCCAGTTCAGTCTCTCAGGTCTACTCTGTAAAGGCGTGTGTGCACCAGCGCACAAGTGTACACATATGCACAGGACACACTCACAGGACATCTTGCCATGCCAGTAGATATAGGCCTGTATTCTATTGGTTTATCAAGTCCTGATTTGTATGGACATACCATTTACCATCCATCTTTGGACAGCTGTGATTCTTTTTGTTTTTGCCTATAAACCTTTGTCGTATTTGTAAGCCACTGGCCTTTGCTCCTCCCGTTCAGCTCCTCCATGTACCTCTTTCGGTTGATGGCAGTTGTCGTCCACCACGGAGACATGCACTCTGGACACTTTGTGACTTACCGACGGTCCCCACCTTCAGCAAAGAACCCTCTCTCGACCAGCAACCAGTGGCTGTGGGTTTCCGATGACACTGTCCGCAAGGCTAGCCTGCAGGAGGTGCTGTCCTCCAGCGCATACCTGCTGTTCTACGAGCGAGTTCTCTCCAAGATGCAGCACCAGAGTCGGGAGTACAAGTCTGAAGAATGACTGCTGTGGCCCCAAAGCTAGAGATGATGGCACTGTCAAAACTGGCCGGAAAAAGGCAAACTCAGATCTCATGTGTGTGTGTGCAAGCAGCCCCACTAGAATCCTGCAGCCTTCTGGTGTGTTCTAAGAGCAGACCCCACATAGGAGCCCAAGGCCCCAACGCAAACCAAATCAGGCTCCCTGAGCAGCTCTGCTAGCATGCTTTGGAGAGTATCAGCGTCCTCTTAGAAAAGCATTTACTATGTCTGGAGTGTCTTTTTAATCACCTGATACAGGAAATTAAATCAGTCTCCAGAAGCCACTTTTTTTTACATTCTAATGTTAGGTGTTCTTAGAGGGGAGTTAGCCATCTAATCCTGATGTTTCAGCATAGATGTTTTATTTTGAATAAGCAGATCCATAAAAAGAATGAAATTATTAAAGGCAACAATTTAGAAGAAAAAGTGCCTTTCACTTTTGATTGCTTTTATAGCACCTACATTCTGGAATATTACATGACTTGACTGTCATAGAAACAGTTTTTCAGAAGCTCTGTTCCTTCCACATTACTCAATGAGTGGCAAAGTACAGTTACAAGATGCCTGAAGAACACGCCTTCCCTTTTTATATGTCTTTTTCTAACCTTTTAATTCTTTGTAGGCAGTAAAAGCTATCCTGCCAAATCTGCCCCTTTGGGAAATTCTTTCACCACTCTGTCATTTGTGACACGCGGCTTGTCGCTTTTCTCTTTTGTGTACTGGGCTGATGTGATTATAATTTATTATAAAAACTGTGAGTCGCCAGAATTGAACCCATCTGCAATGCCCACAACACCTCTGCTCTTAGACACCCCTTTCTTACACTAAGATCCATCATAATGGTTATTCTCAGCTATTTATTTATTGCCTGTGCAGAGTTCTTAAGGTTTACAGGTTGGAGCAGGGGGCGACGCAGATGATCCCTGCCCTGCTGTGAGAGCTGATTCAGAAGGATGGTGGGACCTCAGGGCTGCCGTCTCTCTGGACCAATTTCCTCATTTGTATAAAGGAAAGGGTTAGATTTGATGACCATCAAAGTCCAACCCTTTCTACCAAAAGAAAGTTTTTGATTTTTTTTTAAAACATAAAACTACTGCTGACTTCTAATTCATTTTGCTGTGGGTCCATGTTCTCAATGTACTGGTTTCCAGCAGCCTGATACAAAGACAGTACTGAGCAGTCTCTTCCCTCTTCAGATCAGTTGCATAACACAGCCCGAGGTCAAAGAATTTTGATGACACTGTAGCATCTATTAGCTAGATTTTTAATTAAAAGATATCAAATTCAAAGACTCTTCCAAGAGATTTGGAATCACACTAATCCAAAAAGTCACCGGAGGGAGTGGGGAGCCGCGCTTCCTCTGGTGGGGTGAGCCCATGGACACTTCTTGACAGCTCCTTGGTGGCAGCAAAAAGTGCAGAGGCCCAGGTGGCAGCCACTCCCAGCTTGTGTCCTGAGCCCGCATCATCCGCCCCAGGATGTGCTGGGAAGGTTCTGCACAAGGCTGGGTGTCAGAATGCAAGGAGCAGCGGAACTGTCCGAGCCAGTCCTGCCTGACGCCCTTCGGATTCCGTTTCAGATCCTGGCTTTGATGTTGGAGCGAGTATACCCGTTTTGCCTGAGACTGGTGGAGCTAATGTCCAGTCCCGTGACTGTAAACTGCATCACAAAGCTGTAGCTTTGAATGATTGCTGTTCGGCCACTGCTTGCTCTTTGAAATCCCCATGAAAGACAGATGCCAGCATGAAAGGAGCGCGAGTGTCTCCCTGTAAGCAGATTTTTGGTCAGGGGGCCAGGGTCTGGGTCAAGGTTGTAAATGTGAATGATGTGTAAAGTCTCTTAACCTGACCTTAAAGCTGACTTCCTCATTTTGTAAATTATTAGACATTATATATAGCCAGATAATCTTATTTCTGGTTTTAAGTTATTTGCAAAGTAGGGTTTTGGTTTTTTTTGACAAAAACCGGTTAGTAGTTTATGCCATAATAACTGCTGATTTATGTATTTGCTAAAGCTCCCTTTTGTATCTGCCGTGTAACATAGCAATAAAAGAATCATTTTGTTAGGAAAAAAATCAACTGGTATTCTTTCATCATTTACCTATTTGATATATTCTCCCAAGTTCTGCACAGCTATACAATAAGCCCTGAATCTTGATTAAACCTATTTTGTGTGCCCTGTTGGCAACGTAAATGCCAGCTCCTCCAAGCAGAGAAGGAAGAGATGAAAAATGCAAACACTTAAAATGTTTTTACTTTTTATTAGGCAAAATTTTACGAAATGTCAAGTTGACCCGCGGAGCCAGAATCTTCTTTCGGATGGGCAGACTGTGGTACCAATGGGTGTTGGTTGGGGGGTTCATCATAAGTAGACTTCCATGGGCCAGCTGAAGCCTGACAGCCTCCATCTTCCGGGAGGGGCTCTTCCCTCGAGAATCCTTGTGCCGGAAGAAGAAGTCTCTGCAGGCCCCAAAGGAGACCGAGGCGATGGAGCTTCCTGGGGCTAGTTCTCTTTCATCATCTCGGTGCTCACCAATGTGGTCACAACCGTCTTTATACCTGCAACAAGAGAGCGAGCACAGCTCCTGAGATGCACCAACACCCAGAATCCCTGCTTTCTCACCGTATGATGTGGCGCTCCAGGTGCGCTGTCCCTGCTGTGCTGCTGCCTGGACTGGAGGGACCTTCTAGTTCTACAGATGAGCTGGGCCTGAAGCAATTCACTTAATCAAGCCCTGTCTGAATATATATTTTAAAGCCTAACACACCAAAGGAAGCCAAAAACATCTAGTCCTGGTTTGCATATGCAAACCTTTAGCACAGTTTCTCCTTACATCTAGAATAAAATCCATACTCATGCACAGTCCTACCATGCCCACCTCTGAGCTCATCCCATACCCCCCCTTTTCCTCGTTGGCTGCTTTCCAACGATTTCAGTGGGATTTCTACTCCACAGATACTCTCAGCTCTTGCTCCTCTCCCTCCACGTGTCTGCATGGCTCACTCTCTCCATTCGATTACCAGCTCCTGGGTCACCACCTCAGTCAGCCCTCTTCTACCCACCTTCCCCTAAACCCAGAGTTCTCCCCAGGGGCCTGGGTGATGTCTGGTATCATTTGGGCTGCTATGACTAGAGGAGGGGCTGCTGCTGGCATCCAGGGGGTGGCAGTCAGGGATGCTGCTCCAAACCCTACAATGCTCAGGGCAGCCCTGAAAACCGTCAACCAACCCAACATGTCACTAGTAATCCTGCCCAAAACCCAGATCCTTTCCTCCTGGCCATTCTTAGTCAAATCAACCTGTCTAATTTTCTCCAAGTCACTGATCAATGTCAATTATCTTGTTCAATTGCTTGTTCACCAGTCGATCACCATGAACTCCCTGAAGACCCTGCTGCTCCACCACAACTTCCCCAGTGCTTAAAGACGTCTCATCGTACAAATGAATAAAACTGGGTGGACTCCTACTCTTCCTCTGGGGGCAGACAGATGATGTGTCAAAGACAGTCCATGGCCTAGGGAAAAAAAGTCAAAAGTAGGTAGGGTATCACCTGTTGACAAGCACAAAGTTGAAGGTCTGTCCAGTCACCAAAGAAACACGATCCCGGACTCGCTCCAGAACTGGGATCCAGGGCTTGGGAGACAGAGTAAGTCCAGAAAACGTGTAGGTCAGCCCGGCATCGCCATACGTGGCCTGCTTCCTGGGCACGGGGTGCCACTTCCCGAACACCTGCACCCTGGTCAGCGCACCTGCGCACAGGAGACACGGCTGCTCAGAAAAGCAGGTGGGTGAGTGCCCAACATCCCAGGGATTGGGGGCCAGAGGGAAATAAAACGGGAATAGTATTTGATGCCCTGAGAACCTCTTCCTCAAAAATCAATGTGGCCACCTCAAATTTCCATGTGAAAACAGGGATTCCCATCTCACACTTAGAGAAACCAGGTTCTGGGTCAAGTGTGTGTGTGTGTATATGCGAGTATATATGTGTGTTTAACACTGTAATTGCCTTAAGTACAGCAGGAGCAAAATAAAAAGACTGAAGTGCCAACAAGATTGTCAGTCGTACACCAGGGTGACTTTGCCAACTTAGGGGACTCAGCACAGGGCTGCAAGGTGGAGTGAGCCACTCAGGCTACAGGCTGAGTCTCGGGTGATTCTGTATGCCCTCAAGTGCCCTGCCCCCTCTCGTGGTTCCTGGACCTGCATCATCAATGTCACTCAAACTCCTCAGATACTTGGCTATGGGGATAAGTGGGGCCCAGCAGTCTGAGTTCTCACACCAGTCCTCCAGGCTGGTGATGCCCTGAACACCCTCTGGAGGAATTCGCTGGTTATTTGCCATCTCTCCTGCTAGTGTAGTAATCTCAGCCCTGACTGCACGTTAGAATTACCTGGAAGCTTTCTAAAAAACACAGATACCCAGCCTGCACCCCCTTTCTAATTTGATTCAACTGGTCTTGGGTAGAATCCAGTCTCTTTTTTTCCCCAACCATTCCAGATGAGTCTAATCAGTAGCCAGGTAGTGATGCACTCCAGCTATCTGTCAACTCCCGGAGGTTATCATATGTTTTTTTCCCAAGGTCATATCCTAAGCACCTATTAACGTGCTTGGCCCAGATAATTTGAGGTAACTCCATGAACCAGATCATCAGTATCTAAAGGCTCCCGAGTCAGATTCTCCCACTGGTTTTATCAAATAAACTTCCAACATTCCTGCCCAATCTCCACACACACACCGCCATCCCTTACCTGTGAAATACTCCACTTCTTTCTCCAACTCTCGGAAAATCTCATCGGCTTGGGTTTTGCCAAACAGGACAGTATAGTCACAGTCCAGACCCTGGGCTCGAATGTGCCGCCAGCTGGGCGCTGCCCCGTCAGCTCCACTCCCAGGGGCTTCTCTCCTGAGCCTCTTCCTGCCACACTCTTCGCGGCCTGCCAACTCACCTGGGCCTTCTGCCCTCTGCTCTTGCTCCTCTTTTCCCAAAGGGCCCCCAAGAGCCCCCTTCACCAGGAATCTGTCCATTCTGTCTCCACAAAACAAAGACCTGGGAGCCAGTGAGGGGGCAGGAGAGAGGCTGCTCAGGTCGATGCGAAGCTTCCAGTTGCAAAGATCTCTGTTCAGCACAGTGTTCAACAGCAAAACTCCTTTTCACTCTTTTAAGTTTCCTTTTAAAAGTTTGACCCCACGTCCTAGGACGGAAGTAGAAGTTAAACTGGAAGTGCCCCTCGGGAGGTAGGTCTGGTCCTGCTCCCAGGGTGGCTTTGCATCAGAATCAACTGCTGGCGCCAAAAAACCCCAAATGCCTGCCTTCCACCCCCAGCAATTGAATTTTTAAAGAACCCCCCCCACCCCGGGATTTCGCGTGCCAGAGCAAATTTGGAAACTACAACCCAAACCCTCACTCTACAGATGGCGAAACTGAAGCCGGAGAGGGGCAAGGGTTTGCCCAAAGTCACGCAGAAAGGCGGCGTCTCTACCTTTCACCCCGTGAAGAAGGATCCGTGTCTGCAGCGCCTTTTCACGCCAGCATTAAAATAGGTGAAGTACAGCAACCTGCAAGCGGGCTTGAGTCAAAAGCTAAATATACACGCGCTCATACATACGCACGAATGGACTGGCAGAAAATAAGACCCGTAACGAGCAGGGGGTCGGGGTGGAGAAGGTTCCCTTTCAAATCTCAGCACCTGCTCTGCTCTGAACCCCGCTACACCCCGGGAAGGGGCGGAGGGAAACACGCCCCTGCAGGCGGCTCTGCTTCCGGGGCCTCCCGCCCGCCCGCCGGGGAGCAGGCCCCGCGCACAGCCAGCTCTGGGCGGCCTCGGGCGCCACCTTCCGCCCTCTGGGCGCATGGCAAGCAGCAGGTGTGTTCAATTTCACCTGCTGCTTGGTGTCGTGTCTCCCGGAGAATTAACTTGGTGTCTTGACAGGGAGTTGAGCCACCTGCATATCATCTCAGGTGGAGCATAAGTCCTGTCGTCAAACTCCCTGGCTTCCATCTCTGTCTCCTCTTCCCCCTGTGTGATCTCCTGAAGGTCAGCTAACCTCGCTGGGCTTGACATACCCATCTCTACAGTGAGCATTTACAAAACTTTCACCCCAGGGAGCTCCATGAGGGCTAAACCAGAGGATTCATGTGAAGTGTGTATATGCTGCAAATACATGTTGAGTTATATTATTATTCATAATGTTTTGTTTGTTACCCTCGACGGAATGAAAGCTCTGAGATAGAGGGCTTTGTGCTGAATCTTCTTAGTGTATAATTCTGAGAATTTTGACAAATGTATCCAGCTGTGTGACCACTGCAATCAAGATGCAAAAGCTCTACCACCCCACAAAATTCCCCCAAGCCTCTTAGCTATTAACAATTCTCTGGTATGGTGTCCCTGGCAACCACTGATTTTTTTTTTTTCCCCTTAAAGTTTTGCTTTTTCCAGAATTTCTTATCAATGAAATCGTCGGGTATTTATTTTGTGTCTAGCTTCTTTCACTTAGCATAATGCTTTTGGCATGTATCCATGTTTTTTGTATCAATGGTTTGTTACTTTTTTTTAAGTTTTTTTTTTTTATTTATACAAGCACTGGGTACAGTCAGAAGCGCAGGAGGGTGAGAGAATTCACCAGAGCCAGAGCGGGGAACAGAACAGGAAGACCCAGGAAACACACTGCTGAGGGGAACAGCGGGCACAGCAGGAGTGGTCTGCCCGCCTTGTGGGACCCTCGCCAGCTGGGGATCGAACCGGTGCTGCAGAGGCTGAGGGCAGCTTCGCAGCCCAGCGCTCAACCGCTGCGCCACCAGGAGAGGCCCAGTGGTTTGTTACTTTTTATGGCCGAGTAGTATTCCACCCATGGATTTGGGTTGTTTCAAGTGTTGAGCAATCACAAATAAAGTCACTGTATCCAGTAAAAAAAATTTAAAAAATTAAAAATTTTTAAAAACTTCATTGAAAAAAAAGTCACTGTAGCCATTCATCTACAAGCTTTTGTGATTACAGATTTTCATTCACTTGAGAAAATACCTAGGAGTGGGCCTGCTGGGGCACATGGTAAGTGCACGTTTCACTTTCTACAAAACTGAAATGTTTTTCAAAGTGGCTGGAAGAGCAAATGATTTTAAATTATGAGCTTTTCCCCTTACACAACAAGCTCCTTGTCCTAGGTGCTAATGCAACAGTAACAAGAAGGATGAAGTCCCTGCTCTCACCCAGGTTACATTCTGGAGATGGAGACCGAAATAGACAAGAATAAACAGATAATTTTAAGTAGTACATAAGCTATAGAATGACCGGCCAGAAAGTGGGGCAGGAGAGGAAGGCCTTTGAGAGGAAGAGTCTGGGGCTGAGAAGTTTCCCAGGCAGGGAGACAATCGAGCAACGATGCAGAGACATGAGGAGGGACATACAGACGCATCCAGTGTCGAGCTGAGGCCCAGGCTGAGTCAAAGCAATAGAGTAGGGGCTTCGCAGAGAGGAAAGCGGCCGGAGGGCATGGCAAGAAGCTGGGGGTTAGGAAACCTGGACTTCAGCTGTAGGATGTAATTCACAGTTCAAAAAAATTGACTATATAGGAAAAAGACGAGTTGGGATTGTGGCCGGGAGATGGAGAGCACCAGTTGAACGGGGGTTTCCCTTTGGGGCCAGGACCTAGGGGACCTACTGATGCTTTGGATGTGGGGTTCAAGGTGGGGGGATCCTGGGTGGACGTACTCGGGGTGCGGCGCTGTCTTTTGCAGGATCAGTAGTTGAGAGTTTAACCTTCATGGCGGCAGTTCAAGTCTTCCTCAGACTTCACAGGTTGGACAAAATGTCCGACTGCTCCTCATGTTAGTTTGCCTTCAGTGAAACAGGTAGTGAAAATTCGATGAGATCATCTAAGCAGCAAATACCAGCCTAACGCTAATTTCACCCCCACAGCCTCCCGGGGGGGTTGGTATTTTAATCTTCCTTGTACAGCGGAGAGGTGTGTGGGGGGGGGTAGCTCCCAGGCTGAGACCTGACACGTAAAATGAATGAAAATCAACAGATGAGCGTCCCCCGCCCGCCCCCTCAGCCCCCAAGCCCCACCTGGCGCGGGGGGCGTCGCCCGGCGGCCCCTCCCGCACATGCGCACTAGGCCCCCGCCGCCCCCGCCCAGACCCCGCGTCGGAGCATGCGCGGGGCGTTTCGCGCCAATACCTGACTGGGCAGCGGCTGCCAGCCTTGCGGGTCCCGGGCGGCGCTCCCTCCTCGGCACCGGGATGATCGGCCAGAAGACGCTGTACTCCTTCTTCTCCCCGGGGCCCGTCAGGAAGCGGTGCTCCCGCAGCCCCGAGCCGGGGGCCGGCGTGGCGGCGGTAACTGAGGAGAGCGGGGATGCGGCGGTGAGGCGCGGCGGGGACCGTTGGCGGGGCCGGGGTGAGGGCAGGGGGGCGGGCGAGGGCGGCGGGCCCCGCGCCCCGCGCGTCTGGGGGACGGCGGGCCGCGCCTCAGCCGGGGGGACGGCGCGCCGGCGGCGTGATGCCCACACGTGTTCAAAACAGGCGCCTCGGCGCGCCACCGGCGGCCATGCTGCGCCGCCGGCCAATGGGGACGCGCCTCGGGCCCGGCGGAGCCAATCAGCGGAGGGAGGGGCGGGGCCTCAGGGGAGGGTTTTGCCGCGAAAAGGCCTCGTGGGGCCGCAGCTGCGGCGCGTCCGGGGCGGGGCGCTGGGGCCGCGGCCGCCTCTCCCGCGAGCCCGCGCGCGCCCGCCCGCCCTGCGAGCCGCAAACGCGGACTCTGGGGCCGCGAGTCCCGGGCTGGGGCTCCGCCCCTGGCTCCTGGAGCGCGGCCGTGCGGAGACCCGCCCGCCGGGCCCGAAGCCGCGGGGATGGGGGTGCTGTGCCGCGCGCTGGGCGCTGGGCCGGGCAGCTGCGGGCGCCCGCGGGAGGCCCGCTGCAGCCCGCGACCCTCTTCTGCGGGGGCCCCTTGCAGGCCAGCCCGGCCAAGAGGCCCCGGGCCGCGCAGGAGGACCCCGGCACGCCGCCCTCGTCGCCGCTCAGCCCCGAGCAGCTGGTGCGCATCCAGAGGAACAAGGCCGCCGCCCTGCTGAGGCTCGCCGCGCGCAACGTGCCCGTGGGGCTGGGCGAGAGCTGGAAGAAGCAGCTCAGCGGGGAGTTCGGGAAGCCGTACTTCATCAAGGTAAGGCTCCGAGCCCCGTGTTTGTGAGCACGGCAGGCCGAGCCCGCGTTCATGCTTGCAGGCGATGGCTTCCATGCTCGCCTTGCTTCCGGGGGCAGCGCCTCGGTGCTTTAAATTCGCACCTTTATATTTGCTGAACTTTATAAAAGGCCTGGAAGACGTCGCGACTCCCCTGAGCCGTTCTTGTTAGACTGCTGCGGGGGAAGACTGGCCTGGCCCCCCCCCCCCCCCCCCCGCAAGCCCGACTGGAGGAAGCCGGGCCGAGCCTGAGAAAGGAGGGAGGGAGGGGCTGGCGCCAACCGGATACCAAAGGGTCCATCAACTTTGACCCCGCCCAAAGAGGGGGGCAGGGAATTGAAGGGGTTGATCCATCTGGGTGGGGCACAGGTAGTTTTTGTTTGTTGTTTTTTATTTCAAAAGAATATGGATATAAAATCGCGAAGTCCTAGCTCTGGCTCACACTTCAGACAGAATTCTTTGGCTTGCAAGTAGAGTGTGCGATTAAAAGGCTGGATTCTTAGACCTTCTGAGTATCTGATTTTAAATCTGGTTTATCTTTAAATCAGCTCATGGGATTTGTTGCAGAAGAAAGAAAGCACCACACTGTGTATCCACCCCCCCACCAAGTCTTCACCTGGACTCAGATGTGTGACATAAGAGATGTAAGTACAGGTTGTGGATGGGTTTCATTAAAGGAGGAGGAGAGGATCAAATAGTATTTCTTAATTAGGGACACTGAGTCATTCCTTAGTGAGGGCCACTGTCCATAATTCAGGAATGAATAAAATTCATTGCAAAGTTTGGCTGGGCCTATCTTTACTCTTTCAAACCATTACTATGCACTGTTTAGGCAGCTAGAAAGAAAGTCGTGTACACAGACCATGTGTCTCTGTCCCCATTTCTAGTCAGTCCTGAAACCAGTTACATGCCAGGCTTGGAGGGGGTGGTGGTGATGGGTATGCAGCTATTGAGTCTTTTTACCTTGCGGGTATCTACCGCAAGTTGTTGGTTTTTGTTCTTTTTGTTCTTGTCATTTTTTTATTCTTTCTGACTCATTGAGTTTTCAGGCTCTTGACCTGGCCTGAACAGTTTTGTTCTCCTGTGGCCAGATCCCTTTGCTTTGGTTCACTCCACACCCTGGCTGCTGACTGGCAGCTGGGCATGTCCGGAAGCTTGTTGACGGCTCAGGCTGTGTGAACTGTATGGCCACATCATACTTCCCTGCCTCCCTCCCCTTCTCCCACCTCAGAGTTGGGCAGTGCTCTGTCCTCACTTCTGTCTTTTTGAAAACCATCCAGCACCCTGAAGCCTGATCCCCACACCATTGTGATCTGGTTTTCCTCTAAAACCCTTGATGAGTTTGGCCTCTGCTTGCACTGGAGGTTTTCACATTTGTTCTTAGCCTTTTCCCTCACCTGTTTTCTAACCTGAAGGTAGGAGTCCTGCAACGTAATAAATATCTGTTGAATCAAATAGAAATTAAATAGGTGAGTAAGCCATCTTGAAAAGGATAACATAGAGCAAAACCTCAATTTTTCATTTTAGAGCCAGAACTTTGAATATGGCTTTGTTTTCAATGTTAAGGGGGAAAAAAACAAAACTGACTCCGATTAAACTCAGTACTATTTTGTGCCCTACTTGAATAGTATGTTCTGCTTTGAACTTGCCCATAATCCACAGAACCGGGAAGAATAAGAAAGGGACGTCAAACTTCTGAGGACAGATGGCCCAGTGAGACTTCTTTGCAAGTGAGCCGTTGGAGGCTTGTCCAGGACCAGGGAACCTGACCCTGAGCCCAAAAGCTTCCCTGCTGGGACAGTAGACAGTGTGCTGGGGGTGGTGTGAGCACCCACGACTGAATAGATGTCCCCTGAAGCTGGATTTTGAAGGATAATGTGTATGAGAGAACATCTTAAGAAGGAGCACCATGGACAGAAGCAGGAGAATGAACAAGAGGTGGCTGACATAGGTCTAAAGAACTTGCTTAAGGTTGCCATGATAGCACCTCATTAATTTTCACTGCCACCTACTCCCACGGCCCTTTGACCTGACCTCATTCTCTTCTAGTTTCAGCCCTAAGGGGAAGTAGGCATCTATATATGCTCCTGGTTAGGAATTTGAATTGCTTCAATGCATTGAAAAGTAACTTGGCACATGCATGTGAAAATGTAAGATGCACTTATCCTTGACCAGCAACCCCACTATGATGTCTTTCACAGAAATAAAAACAACCATATATGAGGGCATATGAAATAGGGTGTTGACAGCATTGTTTTTTGTACTGGAAAAAATTGGGAAACAAGGTCACTGCCCATCAGTACTTAAGCTGCAGTGAGTGGTGTGAAGGATGTGCCAAATATATAACATGAAAAGCAAAAGTAGGGCCTCCCCAGTGGCGCAGCAGGTTGAGCGCTGTGCTGTGAGGCTGTCCGCAACCTCTGCAATGCGGGTTCGATTCCTGGCCGGCCAGGGAGAAACCCATATGGCGTGGCAGGCCTCTACTGCCTCACCCGCTGCTCCCCTCAGCAGTGTCTTCGGTCCATCTGCCTATTCTGCTCCCCACTGTCTCTGGTGAATTCTCACACCTTTCCACGTGCTTCTGACCTGTACCCCAGTTCTTGTATAAACAAATCTTTAAAAAAAAAGCAAAAGTAGGGTGATGAGCAAATGTGTAGGTAATTAAAATGGTTGAGCCTGAATGGAATGGGGTGCCTGGGAAGCGATTAACCATTTTGTATCTTGCTGGTGGCTGCACTTCGGGAATTTGGAAAATGAAGAGGGTAAAAGCAAAGTCGGCCCCAGCCTGTTTCAAACACCTGTGTTATGCGTTAGGGCTGTGCCACAGGTTGCTTGAGTGAAAGATAATTACAAATGATGCCTGAGTTGCTCCCTTGGGGGGGTGGGGGCTGCCCTTAGCATGTCCCTTTGTATAGCCTATCAAGGTTAGGGTAAGCCAGGTGTTCGTTTAAACAGCTTACACCATGGAATTGTTTTAATTTCTTGCCACCTGGTATTCACAGGTAAAAGTTGTCATCCTGGGACAGGATCCCTATCATGGACCCAGTCAAGCTCATGGGCTTTGCTTTAGTGTTCAAAGACCTGTTCCACCTCCACCCAGGTATGATTGCTTTACACATGGCTCAGTGCCAATTGTGATTACTTTCAGATGCAGACTTTACAGATTATAAGTACAACTTAGGGGAACTTCCGCTAGCCTTTCAAACAAGATTCTCAATGTTGGCACTGTAGATATTTGGGGCTGGATCTTTGTGGGGGAAAGGGCTTGTCCTGTGCACTGTAGGTAGGGGCCAGCATACTTGACCCCTGCCCACTCCATGCCAGTAGCTGTCAAGGTCTTGGGCAGGTTTACCTGTGGGGAGGAACATGGCACTTGCTCATGAATTAGTGCCCTCTCTCAGACCGTCTTTACAGGCTGTGGTTCACATCGTGTTGGAGGTTACTGCTTCCACAATTGTGCTTTAAATTATTTTTTGTATTATTCTCCCTGTTTGCTTTCAGTCTGGAAAACATTTATAAAGAGCTGTCTACAGACATAGATGGTTTCGTTCATCCTGGTCACGGAGATTTATCTGGGTGGGCCAAGCAAGGTAAACCACCGTGTGGTTGGGTACGTTTTGGGTGGGTTGTCAACAGTTTTGTCTTTTCCAGCCTCCTATTTGTAAAAGATGGTCATAAAGAATTTGAGAGCACCAATAAAAAGGCTGGATTTATGCGAGTCAGAAAACATCAGATTTTTTTTATCCTGCAGCCAGTGCTCTCTCATGATTCGTTGTTACTCTTTCATGTTTATTCACTTCCCTGAACTCCGGGCCATTCGTACAGTGGCCTCATTCTGTTCATTTCAACACACAAGAGGTTTATGTGTTTAATACCTACCTGCAGAATATTCTTTAGCAAGTAAACTATGCCAGGATAGAGGAAGAGTATTTACTCTTCAGTTTCTTGCTGTCAGGTTTTTGTGTCAGTGAGACATTTATGGCCTCCTTTTGTTATTTTCTGAGGTTATTTAATACCGCTTAAGGAAAATTTTTTCTGACTATGCATAGAATGTATATCGCTGTTGTAATTCCAGAACATGCTAAAAGGGCAGAGGTGAACATAAAAAGCCCACTAATCTCACCCAGAGGTGAACCGCTGGTCGTGTTGTCAGGCTTTTTCTTTCTGACCTAATTTCAGTTGCCTACACCAGCGTGGTTTCGTCACATGGTGACACCCGCCCGCCGCCAGGTGTTTGGACCTACTAATTTCCGCTTACCTTTAACCTGTTTCTTCGTGTGTGTTCGTAGGTGTTCTCCTGCTCAACGCTGTCCTCACTGTCCGGGCACATCAAGCCAACTCTCATAAGGAGAGAGGCTGGGAGCAGTTTACTGATGCAGTTGTGTCCTGGCTGAATCAGAACTCCAGTGGCCTCGTCTTTTTGCTCTGGGGCTCATATGCTCAGAAGAAGGGCAGTGCCATCGATAGGGTAGGTTTGTTTTTTGACACTTGAAACCAGCTAAGAGAATTCTAGGAATCCTTGGCAATGTGGTCCTGGAAAATCCATATCATTAAATGAATCTTAGTTTCCTTTAAGAATACTGCAGTTAGGGTTAGAATTCCCATTGAAAATTGAGCAAAATTCAGACAGATAACAAGAATGACTAGTTGTGTAAGAAAACAGCTGTTTTCTGATTTAATGCTATTAGTAAGGGGGAGATAAACTTGCCCCACTTAGTAAGATGCACAGGCCCCAGGTACCATTCATTTAGCAAACTGTGCAATAAGTAATGAACAAAATTAATGGTTTCTCAGAAATTTGGGGGTATATAGAAAACTCGGAGTATTTAGTTTAATTACAAAAGTGACGTGCCCACAAGAATGCTGGCAGTGAGCTCTGCCAGCCTATGCCCAGCACCACCGAACCAATTCCTTCACCTTCATAACTGCCCTCCCTGCGTCCTCCCCCAACCTCCTCCCACCTCCTCCATTCATGTACTGAAAAGCATTTACATAGCTGGTTGCTTTGTGAAGGACCAAAAAGTCACCAGTAAATCTTGTCACCTTGCCTCCTAAAAAATCCCAGTCCTCTTCACAGTTAGCTGCTGCCACTCTGGGGTGAACCACTGTCCTTTCTCTCTGGGTGACAGGGACAGGTTAGAGATGGTGGTGGTTTGGTGGAGAATGGTAGAGTGAAGGGGGGTTGGGGGGAACTCCAGAGGAAGCCCTTCACTAAGTGGAGTTGAAGGGGTGGACTGAAGTGGGCTGGCAGGTTCTTGTGTATCAGCAGGAGGTAACTAGTTATCGGAAAATGCAAGTATAGTGAGGCTCTCGCCTGACTCATGCACCCAGTTAAGCACTTTGCATGCAAGCATCTGGTTCATATTCGCAAAGACAGTAAGAGTAGGCACGCAACGGACCCCCTTTTCTACTGGACCTCCTGGAGATGAAGTTCCTTGCCCAAAGCTACAGTGATAGTGGAGATGGGATAGAACTTGCCTGCCAGGTTGGCCCCCAGGAGTATGAGGCCTCTAAGCCAGTGATGCAGTTCAGGTCTACAGACTTGACTCACTCTCTTAGATGGAGTTGTCTTCATTTTTTTAACTTGGGTATTTTTTCTTAAGGTTGTAGATTCACTTGTTCAAAAACAAGGCATGATGTCTATGCTAAGATACTGCTTTTTTATGCTCATACAAGCAAACAGCAGTGTAGTGTGTTGGTCAAATTCAGCTTTCTCCGTTGAGTTGAATGTACTGTGTGAATGGACAAGGTAATTCCAGGTGTTTTTCTTTTCCCAAAGAAGAGAAAAAGAAAGAAGGTCTGGCGTGAATGCACATATGCGGAGAGCCGATTATCTAAGAAGTCTGTGCAGGAGTAATCGCAGGTCTCTGCCTTACGGGTCATGGTCATATTCAGTATATTCATAGCTCCTAGCTAGTTAGTATATTCATAATCTTTATTATTATTCTCAACATGGTTTGGGCTGAAAGTCAACAGCCATTAAACTATCTTGATGGTTAAAACAAGCGACGCGTTCAGCCCAGTGCGTTGCCTGAGCACAGGATCTGGGTATTCAGCCCCCTGGTAACACATAAGTACATTAGACCTAACATTTCTCCAGTGAAAGTCACCTTTCCTCCTCCATTGCCCCCTAAACTTGTTCCTCTGTACCACTGTCTACCAGTTGTCCAACCAGAAAGAAGATGTCATTCTACACCTCTGCTCTTCCTTTATCCTTCCCACCTTGTTCCGTCCCCCACTCCCCCAGTCACTCATCCGTAGTCTTCTCAGACCAACCCCCGCCTGGCTGCTTTTGCCTGCTTCATTCCATCATCTCATCTGGCCCAAAGTGTTCATCCTTCTCCCTGGAAGGCCATGGCTGAGGCTGACAAGCTTGGACTAAGGAAAGCCACAGTTCCTTCTCTCTACCCTTAACTCCAGACTGGCAGAACCCCCAGATGTCGCCCCTGCCTGCCTTTGAACATCCTTCTTCCTCTGCCCAGTGGGTGGAGGTCCTTTCCTCCTTCAGAGGTGACTAACATCCTTCAGAGCTCAGCACAGCTCACATCTCCAGGGGCCTGTACTGCCTGCCAGACTGCCATTTCTCAGACACTGCATCATTGATTCTTGAACAGTAATTCACAAGTGACACCAGTGAGGCTCTACTGAGGTTCCCGGTTTCCCAATGAGAAATGAAGTGCAGCTTGCTGAGGTTCAGTGACTTCCCCTTGGTAGCGGAGTGGCAGCTACACAGCTGAGTGGCAGGGTCAGGACTCAAATGCTAGACTATGATATTCACCACACTGCGCTGCTGGCTTCAATCAGGGTCCCTCCTGGACTAAACTCCTTGAAGGCAGGGATGTTTTGGAAAACGGATTTGTTAGGTGGTTTCTATAGCCCGGGACTTAACAGTAAATTTTATCTGATGAAAGTGGTACAATAGTGAGCCCCTTATCTGCCTGCATCCTGTAGCAAATGCCAGCTTGGTGCTGAGTTATAACATACGAACTCTTAAAAATTGCTTACGTGAAGCTGAGCCTGGGGCTCTGCATCCTCAGAACCCAGCAGAGGTAGCTACTCTTTAAAATACAAGTGTGGTTGAGCACCTCACTGTGAAGCTGTCCGCAGCCTCTGTGTGGGTTCGATCCTGGCCGGCTGGGGAGAAACCACATGGCGCAGCAGACCTCTCCTGTCTCGCCTGCTGCTCCCCTTAGCAGTGTATATCATCAGTCTGCCTGTTCCGTTCCCCACTCTGTCTCTGGTGAATCCTCTCAGCCTCCTGTACATCTGGCCTGTACCCCAGTTCTTGTATAAATAAATCTTAAAAAAAAAAATTCCAAATATGTCACCTTTCTCTCTTTTGTTCTCTTTCAGAAGCGGCACCACGTGCTGCAGACAGCTCACCCCTCCCCGTTGTCTGTGTACAGGGGGTTCTTTGGGTGTAGACATTTCTCTAAGACCAATGAGCTGCTGCGGAAGTCTGGCAAGGAACCCATCAACTGGAAGGATCTGTGACCCTGCACCAAGTCGGGGCCTCCACTGGTGTTGAAGTATTTGCCAGTTAAGATGTTGAGTTGAAAAAAATGATTTCCCTGGTAATTCTTAAGCACTCTTGTATAAAAGGGAAAGCTTCAGTTCCGCAGCCGTGAGCCAGGCTGCCCAGCAGCAGCGGCTTCATCCAGCCAAAAAAAACAAAGATGGCAGCACGCGCCTGTGTCTGTGCAGCATGGCTTTGGCCTACACAAGCCATCAGTTGAGCTCCTCAGAAAGGAGATGAGGTCAGATACTCTTTCTCCCCTCTGTTAGCCTGCATAATAGCAAAAGTGGGATGAGGGGAGCCCCTTTTGGTGCCTGTTGCTACTCATTTTTACCTATTAGATCAGACTTAGATTATAAGGGGCTAAGTTTTTTTATTTGGAAAGGCCTCCCTTGGCCCCAGGATGGTCTTTGAAGCCAGCCAAGTCCACAGCTTCCCTTGGTCTTCCACACAGCCACAGGCCTCCAGAAGGAAGCATCATGGGGACTTTTTTTTTTTTTTTTTGAAAGCTTCAAAAAATCTAGCCCTGAAATTGGGGGATCAGCCACCTGGTTGTAGTCGAGAAGAACATTCCCAAGGAATGATCCTAAAGGATGAGCAGGCGGAGGTGAGCTGGCTTATGTTTACGCTTTACTGTGGGTGTTTCTAGGAATAATTTGTGAAAGTTTAACAGGAATGAGAAAGGGTTTTATTGTTTTTTTTAAAGAGGAAATGTTTTCTCTTAGGTTTATCCTGACTTGGGGTTTTTAAGGCAGCGTTGATTGCGAAATGTTTTATAAACTGAAATTGCTTTTGGAACACTGGAGAATTTTTTCCTTTAATTAGATGTATATATTTGTTTAGTCCCTTGTTTAAGAGACAATCTTTATTCTGTACCTCTCCTAGATCCTGGTAGTAATAGTTTTTGCTCTTAGCTGAGTGAGAGTTAAACCTGCCTGTTTGGTAATAAAGATTGTTGGTGTTTCACTTTGTGCCAAGTGCTCTTCCTGGGCTTCCTCTCTGGGCCCTGGCGTCTGCAGAAGTGTTTGGGCTGCCCTGGACGCCCCCCATGGGACAGGGGTTGCCTGGTAACCATTGTATGGGAAAGAACCAGCCCCAGGTCTTCCTTGCCTTTCCCTTTGATGGAACCACCCACCCCTCTACCTTGGTAAGCCCTGAGCCTGTTCCCTGGGAGAGGCACCTATAGGGCATGATGGGGTGGCTCTGATTCCCAAAGGCTACAAGGTGTCTAGATGGGGTCAGGGTCTGCTGAGACCCTAAAGGGGCCACTTTGAACTAGGAAGTATCGGGATCTTTGCATGTCCTTTGTGGCTGTGTGTCCTGCCTGCCAGACCCTGTTTCTACTGCTGGTGTTTCCAGACTATGTATGGGGCAAGGACACTGGGAAGATAGGTGCCCAATGGCCGGGCACTCGGCTCTAGAGCTGGGGTGGACTGTCAAGATGAAAACTTTTGACTTGAGATGTTGCTTCTCCAGGCCCTAATGTTCTTAAGGTTTGAAAAGGGGGTCACATTGTGCCATCAGCAGGCAGGCTCTCACCAAGTGAAGATGCAGACAAAAATCTATCCTTAATTGCCCTCAGGTGAGTTTGGGGAGAATGGACACATTCCAGGGAGAAATGAGGAAATATTTGTCAGGCTTTGCCACTTCTAGGAAACAGCTCTGAATTGCCTTAAATAATGCCAAAAGCAAACTAATGTGTGTTTTTTGAGTCATATATAGAACTTCAGAAGTGCAGAGGACACGGAACAGCATCTCATGGCCCATGAGCCACCCCCAAGAAAGAAGCAAACTTAATCACCAAATTTCTAAAAGGGACCCCTTGTTTTGATGGACTCTTGGTTATGTAGTTGTCATTTTCTTAACACTAAAGTTTGCTATGATTCTAACCCTGACCTTTTTCTATAAAGGCTCAGATAGTAAATATTTTAGGCTTTGCAGTCATTCTGTCTGTGGGAACTACTCAACTCTGCAGTGTAGAGGAAACAGCTGCATGCAAAATGTAAATAAGCAGAATAGCTGTGTTCATTGAAACTGTGGACTGAAGTTGGAACTTAGTAAGATTGTCATGTGTCATGAAATCCTTGAATTTTTTTTCAAGCTTTTAACATGTAAAAACCTCTCCCAGCCTGGGAGCCACTATGTGGACCCCTGTTCTAGGTGCTTCCACCCAGAAGTCAACTCTGACTGCCCATCTTTCCTCACTGGGCAGTTCTCCCTGTGGGAACCTGTGAGAATCCAGCCAAAAATAATTCCTGTCTCCTTCCTTGTCAGGGAGGGCATCTGCTGAGGACTTTCGGAAATGATAACACAAGGAAGTCAGTTATGCAAAATGTCCCAGAGACCTCAAGTTGTTAAATAATTAATCGCATGAAAGTCACTATCTGTTTTTGGTCTGAATCCAGGGGGGCGAGGTCAGACGAGCTACCATTAGACTAAATTCTCTTAAAATTTGCTTCCTGCCGTGCTTTACTCCTGGCATAAAAAGTCTTAGGGTTTGGGGCTGAAGAAGCAAGCTTTGTGGTGTACGTGCGAGACAGTGCCTTTTCATCCTTGTCAGACCATAACAATGAGCAAGAAAACATAGGTAGAGGCTCTGGGCTATGTTAGAGGGTCCTGGCGTGAGAGCTGGCAGTAACTCAAGCTAAGAAGAGACTGGAACTTGTGCCTGCTGGAGACAGCCTCTTCCCATTTAGAGTTCTTCTGACACTTAATCTGGGTCTCACAACCTGAAGTGACTATGATGATGATCTCAGCTGGAAGCAGTTTTTAAATTTTTGAAGTATGTTTGGGAATGCAAATACTGGTGAGTAGGGCAGACCAGGAGGGCAGTGCTTTGTATTCTTTGCTTCTCTGTGGAGTGTTTTCCTGTGTCCTCATGTCACTATTTGGGGGGGGGGGGGGTTCAGGTTTCCTTAACAAGTTAGCACTCCTTAGGCCACGTGGTCACTTAATGGGGGAAGGAGGAGGTTATCTTGACATGGATGACTTTCTCAATCTGTGTGAAGAAATGTATTTTTCTATTCTGGTATTTGGTGGGAAAAGTTTATGAATAGTTTCAAGCCTTCCATTGACCTCTAGAAAACACTTGTAAAAATAGGAGTGTGTCAGTAGAAATTAAGCCACCAGAAATTCTCCGTGTGTGTGTGTGGTCTCGTTGAAACTAATGAATTTTATGAGAAAGATATTATTAAATGCCTCTTCCCCCATACCACTATGTTAGGAGCTCAGTATATGCCATATCATTGGATTTTCTCCACCATATGATGAAGTTAGATGAGGAAACAACCACTTGCCCAAAACCACAGGAAACAGCTAGAATTTGAACTCATGTCAACCTGATTTCAAAGCCCAATAGTTGACAGTCCGCCAGGATCAGAATTAATTGTAGTCATCAAGGAAGGATTTTATAAGTTCCCAGAAACATGGAAGGCCAGGTCTGTCTCTGAAAGAGGCCCCATTTAAAGGAGAATGGCTCATGCTACTCTGGGTAGAAGCATGTAACAGTCAACATCTGCATGGGGCTGTGGCTTGTCGACAATTTAGAGGGCAGATATTGTGCTGAGCGCTCCACCTGGGTTATTTCATCCTCCAACTCCTATGTAAAATACTTGAATATCTCAGGTTACAGCCGATGATACCGAGGCCTCCAGGGACCACAGGGAACAGGTAGTGAGTGTGTGTTCTGCTTGCAAGTCCAGTGGGAAAATTTCCAAGAAGCAGACTGGCGACAAGCTGGCAGATGTGGGGGTGTGGGCAGGGGAAGGCCACACCTGTCATGGCTGCCATTTAAACCACTTTTACACAGATTCAGTGCTCTGGCTATTTTGTAAGGTGCTTTCTGGCTTAGCAAAATGGGGCCACCAAGTTGCTGAAACTCTTACCTTTTGTCTGAGCACACAATGCCCTTTTGTGTGGCCTCTGCTTTCCTGCAGCCAACACCAGCTCCTGTTTGGACCTGGAGGTGACCTTTGTCCTATATGCTCCAACCCTCCCCAGTGGCAGAACACACTGTAACGGCTGGGTGTACTGGTTTCCGTTGGTCTCCACTCAGCTCTAGCAAGAGCCAGCAGCCCAGAATGGGCATCAAACAACTCCCCTCCCCCCAGTCACAAGAACTAGGAAGCATTCTTGGAGTAGCGTTTCCATTGAGAGGTTTCTACCAAACCCTTTCTGCAGAAAGAAGCCAGATAGGGCCTCCCCGGTGGCGCAGCGGTTAAGCACTGGGTTGCGAAGCTGCCCGCAGCACCAGTTCGATCCCCGGCTGCTCCCCAGCCACCGGAGGAGAGTCCCACCTGGCGCGCAGACCCTCTGCCTGCTCTGCTCCCCGCTCCGGCTCTGGTGAATTCTCTCACCCTCCCGCGCTTCTGACTGTGCCCAGTGCTTGTATAAATAAATAAATCTTTAAAAAAAAAAGGAAAGAAAGCCAGATAATCTGATAGCAATCAACTTAAACCATCCAAACCTAAACTGGGGGCTGGTTCCAGGAGCCATTTCTCAAACAGCCCAACATTCCATATGCAGTTAATTTCCAGCATGTACATAGGAATACCAAAACAACTTTGTTTTTGTTGCTCACGACAACGTGGACTTTAAACACCTCATGGCTTAGATATCTAAGAATTTTGAAATGAAGTGAGTTACGGGGTTGCCCGTGAGAAGTAGAGCCCTTCCTGGTGGGACAGGGCCCGGCCACTGGCTTGGTGCTGGCTTCCTCCCTGCTGTCCTGGAAGGTTAAGTGCTCTGGGATATTTTTAAACAGCAGAGGCCAGTTAATCTAAAAGTGACATTTACAAGCCACAGGAGTGAGCAGTTAGCCGGCTTAGATTCTGGCCTTTAGCAAAACAAGGAACCTGGAAAATGTAACCCGGAGGACATGGAAAAAACAAAGTGGAGAGACGGTGGTAAGTGAGCCCGCCCCTGCCTGGGGTCAATAGAAACGGAGTCCTGTGAATGGACATTTAATGCAGAGAATGGCACTGACGCAAAGGCTGCTGGCTGGGTCTCCAGGGGAACAACAGTCCTAGTTGTTTGAGAGAAGCTGATCCAAAGGCTGGAAATATGCTGTAGATGAAGGAGAAGGCCTGTCTGCTTCTGTAAATGGTTATGTTGCTAGGAATCCCTTTGCGAGCTCTTTTCCTCAGTTACATAAACCGAAATGGTAGATTGAATTTTTCAGTTTACTTAAAAGCAGTTCTGTGATTGCCTCCCTCCAAACTTGTCTTACAGAAAAATACCTTAACTGTCCGAGCTCTGAAACTATTGTTCATGTTTTATAAGCAGACTCCAGGACTACGGCCTTGATAGTGATCCTGCATTCTAGGAAGATGTGATTTTCAACTTTTAAAAAGTAGAAGTCAATAGCAGAAAATAGGGTTGAGTCTCCCTGCATCAGCCATTTGTTGATCCCCCTCCTTGAGGAGCTGCTGGGCACACATTGGTGTAAAAATTCCCAGACCCTTGCTCTTCCAAGACCGTTTATTCTGTGCATTCACCGGAGACATAGTTCTATCTCTCATGACGGTCATTAGTGTTATTTGACTATGAGGGGACTATTCTGTAGCTAAAGTGACTGACCACCCAGGTGTGCCTAGGACTAAGGGAGTACCTGCACTTTCCATTTAAAAACAAAGTTTTATAAATGGACTTTTCCTCCCTCTGACAGTTTCTTACGAGATTTTTCAAAACATTTCTTCAGCAACTTCTCAAGTTTTACACGGAAAGAGCCGGTCAATTCCTAAAGCCCGTACCCAATGCTGGAAATATCCCTAATGTCGGTCTTTATTTGAGGAGTCAGGTGAGGTATTTAATGTTTATACAAAGGAGGTGGCTTTGCTCCTGCTCAGAGGTTGTGTAAACTGGTACTTGTATCATCTTTAGGGCTGAGACAAATTAGAGTATCACATGAGATGTGCTTTCTCTGTAGGGAAATATTTTAAATCTTTTGAAATGGAGGTTTCAGTGTTATCTTTGTGGGAACTTTGGCATAACTTATTCTAAAACTCCCTCTGAACTTTGACTCAGAGACTCCTTATTTCAGAGGAGTGTGCATCTGACCTGGAGAAGCTTGGAAGCATGGGCAGAAATCTAGCATTTTACTTAAATGTTTGTGCCTGTTTCACATTCTATTCTAATTGCTCTCTCTGTGCTAATAGTACGCATATTGCAGAGAGAAAGGCAGTTCTCCAGAAGGCAGACTGTGCTCGTTTCTAGGGTTTTTGGGCTCCTTGCACTGGAGAATATGGATTATTGAGTAGTTGGCATGCTCCAGATGTTTGATTCCACCCCAGAACAGTCCGTGGAGGGAACTGTTATTACTCCATTTCACAGACCAGGAAACCAAAGGTTGGAGAATTTCCAGGGTCAAGGATGAATGGCAGAGCCTCCATCCAAGTCAGTCCCAGGATGAAGACCTGGGCCAAACAGCTCCCTTCCCTGCTGGGGTCCCAGAAAACAACCACACTCAAACAGCCTGGGGTTTGTGCCCTTCTGTGAACTAACTACAACTCTGCCTTTTCAAATCAAATTAAATCCTGAGTCAGAGGGAGAGCAGAAGACAACTTTGATCTCTGGGGCTCAATAGAGTAGAGTTGCTGGAAAGACCCTGTTGGCAGGTATTTCCCTCTCTATTACAAGCAAGGAGGTGACCTTTTCACAATCCCAGCCATGGGAGGTGGACGCGGGCTCTGGCACCCATTAGTTAGGGAGACATTAGCTGCATGGTGAGAAAATGTCCCTTTCCAGAAGGATTTCCCAGGTGGTGATGTGCTAACTTGCAGTGGGACTCCGAGATGTGATTTTGGAATGTGGCAAGGATGGGGACCATCTCTCGGACTGGAATCCTCCAGACACTACTGGGAAATATGGAACAATTTTTTTCACTTTGTGTCATCCTCATTTCCCTTAAGAATCTAGGGAGGCTGAATCTTGGAAGAAGCAGGACTCTATAGGTGTGTGTGTATTTCTGCCCACACACTCGTGCATAAACACGTAAAATAGGGCTCAGGTTTCCAGGGTTCTGGGTGGATTGTAGCAGAAGAGTGAGTAGCAGAGGGTTCTAGAGGAGGGAGACCCACTAACTTAGAAAATTGCACTAACTCAGCCTTGGAGGTGGTGTATATAGAAGAGGTAAGGAAATTAGGTGCACATGTGTGTGCACACAAGCACACCCCTTAGCCATCCCAACTCACCTCCTTGCCTTGTCACTTCCCTTGGGCAACAGAATTCCCCTTCACCTCATCTCTCGTTTGCAGAATGGGATCACATACTTAATAGTTTTGTGAACAATTAAAGGGATAATGGACATAAAACACACAGCGAAGACTGGTGTGTAGTGAGTACTCAATAAAATTAATCTTTATTATTCAGTAATCTCCTTGGTTTGTTAGAAGATTGCCACATATCTCCCACTGTCTGAACTGGATTTACAAAAGACCCCTATTTCCAGAGTCATTTGTTTTCAAAAGCCTGCTCTTTAGTTCAGGTCTCAGCCTATCAGCAACCGATGTTGTAGTTGAACTAGTCCTTGTGGTTCTTGTTATGATTACAAGATGTCCTTCAGCAATAACCAGAAGGAAACTTTGAACCAAAAAAAGCTTATTTAACTGGAAGTAAGACCTGGAAATTACACAGCACATCTGGGCCACAGTGAGTTCCAGAGAGAGCCCTTGCTTGGCTTCTGTTTTATTGGAGTTGAGGGTAGGGGCCTGGGGCTTTAGGGGATCACTTTACTGGTGAATTTAAAGCATTAGAACAGAAATAAACAGTGGGGAAGAGAAAGAATAGAAGAAGGGGGAAAAAAAGCTAGTCCCCAAATGGTTATCAAAATCAATTAAAACAAGGGAACCTCAGTGGTGGAAGCTGCCTGGCTCTTAGCTGCATAGTTGTTTATCCAAGCTGCCTTCTCTGAAGTGACTGCCTTTGCGACGAACCCTCAGTCAGGCACGTTGCTTTTCATTAGGAAAAGTCAATTACCAGGGTTTAAGCTACATCTACTTGTTGGGAAAGGGGGTGGGGGCGGGAACCAATCTGGGTAGAACTGGGTTTTAAGCCCCATCTACCCTCACAGACTTGACTTTCGGCAGAGGAGACATGGATGCCTGTGATAACGACCTCGCACTTGACACCCTGTGATGAGCCCTGGGAGGGATGAAACAGGGAGCCATGACGGCACAGAGCAGGAACCCGGGCCTTCTGGGTGACATCTCCAGACACCCCTTATATATCACCGTAGGGGGAGTAGGACATTGATGGGCTTAACTGCCCATACAGGTGCTTGCCCGGTGCCTCACCTTGACACTTCCTTGGGGTAGGAGGACACTCCTGAGAGATAGGGGCGTTGGACTGGGCAGTCTGGTGCACCTGAGCTCAGCGCTGACCTCAGTGTATCCATCAGATTTAAGGACCCTGCTGTGTGCTAGACACTGTATTGGGGAGCCAAGAGCAAGGTGGAGCCAGCCCCGGCCCTCAGCTAGCTTACATTCCCTCGGGGGAGATGGGTGAGCAGAGTGGGGAGAAAACGGCGTGGTAGCAGCATGTATAAGCCCCATGAAGGGAAGGACGTGTCGTAGAGATGCCTCCCAAAAGGTGTCGGGTGGATGAGAGCTGGGAATATGGGAGCCAAAGACAGAGGAGCAAAAGATAATCATGCTTGGGGGCAGAGTGTATAAGTGCTAGAGATGAGAGGAACATTCCAGAACATGGGGCAGCAAGTGCAGAAGGACTGAAGGGTCTTAGATGACCAGAAAAGGAACGGGCCACATCACCTCGGCCACGTGGGCCTCAGGAAGGAGTACAGCGAGACGCCAAATGCTCACTGCAAGGGTGGCTTGGGGCAAGTTTAACTTTTTTTTAAAAATTTACTTATGCATACAAGAGCTGGGGTGCAGGCCAGAAATGCGGGGGAGTGACAGGATTCACCAGAGACTGAGTAGGAAACAGAACAGGGGGATGTACTGAAATACACTGCTGAGGGGAGCAGCGGGCGAGGCAGGAGAGGTCTGCTGCACCATGTGGATAGCTCCCTGGGCGGGGATCGAACTCATGCTGCTGAGGACAGCTTCATAATGCTGTGTCTTAACCCCTTGTGCCACAAGGGAGGGCTCAAGTTTAACTTTTCAAACCCTAAGCGTCTTCAATAAAGTTAGATTTCTGATGATACTGATCTCATAGAGTGGGATGAGATAATGATTATAAATTGTATAATACAGAGCCTGCCGGGAAGATAGTAACTAATGAATATTTACTATTAACATTGAGGTTTTCATCAGCAGGCAGGGTGCCTTACATTTTGCCTTTTGTATTTAAAAAAACAACTGTATATTAAAAAAGGCTAACCTATAAAACAATTCAGAGGGAGAATGACTAGCACTGACCCCTATGTAATCACTCCCCACCTTCAATAACTTTGCTCTTCTATTTTCAGTTACCCACACACCCCTTTATCCAGTGTTTTACCACAACATTTTATTATAAAAACTTTCAGATATACAACAAAGTTGAAAGAATTTTACGGCAAGTGCACCTATATTTACCCCTTGGGCTCTACCATTTTATTGCATTTGCTCTGTCATCTGTCTGTCCTCCTAGCTATCTTAGTTTTTTTTTTATGTACTTCATATAAATTGTAGACATCTGTCCCTGTTCCCCCTAAAGACTTCCCCCTAAACTAGAATTCTGGGTTTTTGGAGTATTTTTCAAACAAATCCCAGAGCAAGATAAAGACTTTAGTGCCTATCTCTAAAAAACGTTGAGAACTTAAAAACAAACAAACAAAAAAACCACTGCCACGATTATCACCAACACAGTTACTGATGAGTCCTTAATCTAGTACCCATTTCCTGCTCCATAAAATAAATAATTTAGCACTTTGCTTTTTTCATTTTTATTTTTTTTTTTTTTTACTGACATACACTCTAAGGGGACAGGAGAGATCTGCTGCGCCATGTGTATAACTCTGGTCAGGGATTGAACTCAGGTCATAGCAGTGATAGTGCTGAGACTCAACCCCCTAGGCCACCAATTTAGGTCCAGAGACTTGAGTTAATCCTGCTGCAAATCCTTGTCAAGAACACTGAAGGTGTTGCTGTGTGCTTTCTACGCTCCCCTCAAGAACAAGAATTTGTCAGGTTATTCCACCCATGGCCATGCTGACTTTTCAGTGAGTTTGGGGGTGTCAGCATGCACTCCATTGTAAGTTCCCTGACAACTGCCACTAAATGGTTTTCCGAGCCATTGATCTGCGCCTAGATGGTTATTATTTCGTCACAGTTGCTAAGGTCGTCTTCTACTTCCACTATCTTTCTGCATCTTTTTAGTTGTCACTGTTCTTTAATAGATGACTTTCTTTAGAGAAAAAAAGGTTTTTCTTCAACCATTTGGTGACTTTGAAATACAGGAAAGGCAGAGTAAATGCTCCATTATAGTCTTTTTCTTTTTCTTTTTGGAAAGTCACCGTGCAGGATAATGAGTGTTACCAGAGCAATCTCCCAAGGTGTTGTTGACCAGGTTGTATGGCTTTGCTTTGAATAACATCATGACCTCATGATATTTTAAAATATATTTGATGTATTTCAGTCCACTGCAGATGCAGTCGATGGAGACCCTGTGACTTTGCATCATCTGTGCCTTTTCCTGACTAGGGGAAAAAAACTGAAGTCCACAAACTTTTCTTAAAAAGTTCCCAAATCACAGCCCCTGATATGCACACCTCCTCCACACTAGAGTCAGGTGGTGGGATTTGGCACAAAAATCACAGAAACAGCTATTTTGTGCTTACTCCAGCTGGATTGCTGGGACCTTTGAAAGTCTAGGTGTTCTGACATGTGCAAAGTTTGAGAACTGCTGACCTCCCTTCGGGGCTTCTGATTTCACCCACCCACGAGGGTGGCCAATCAATGCATTGAATCAACAGCCTGCTCATCTCGCAAAGCTGGGGTCTGGATTCAGGCAGGCAGGGACAAAGACTTTGCACCTCAATCTGCAAAATGGGCTAATAATACTGTGAAGTGGCATAGGGATAACTTACACTTCACTCATAGGGCTCTGTGAGGCCTGAGAGCTTGAAGCTGAGATGTTAAAACAGGAGGCGGTGGTGTTGCTCTTATTAGCATAAGGCGCTTAGTTAGTATAATCAGTCAGTCAGTAGTAGCATAACAGAGCAGGGCCTCTCCTGAGAGCTGAGTTGCAATTCCTGTGCTCTCCTTGAACTTTCTTTCCTCTGGGGCAAGAAAGCCTGACTTGGCACCTGCATCCCCAGTCACAGCCACCATGGAAGGCAGGTACTTGGGTGACACCAAGGTGTGAGCTTGCTTTTCAAGCGTTCCCAGCGGGGGAGGCTGCACCTCCTACCCCATTATCTGAGGGTTGTTACATGTCTTCAGATGTAAAAATATTGAAGAAAACAAGTGATTATCTTTCATAATACAACCAATTTGCTTATCTCTGCTCCTGGCTTAGCGACTGGCAGGACTCCCATCTGCAGCCAGTAGCTTTATACACTCACTATCTAAGAGTACAAAGAGCAAATTCAGCTTGAGCTGTTCTGCCCCTTAGGGGCCTGGTCAACTACTCCTCAACTTTCAAAAGCCCAGAGCAGACATCTCCTGTTCTTAGCTCTCTCCCGGAGTTCTCCCTGAACTGCCTTCCAGACGGGGCTTTTTCTGACTCTGATACCCTTACGCAGATCACCGTTGGCGATCTCTAAGGTGATGAGCATGTGAAGTGCACCCAGCTCTGTGCTCCATGCCCCGCCTGGGTACACTGGACTCTCGACAACTCTTTCCTGTAGATATAACCTTGCCCTGCTCTGCAGATGAGCAGTGTGAGGTCCAGAGGGGGCATTGGACTTGCCTAAGACTCACTCCATTTGTAGGTGGCAGAGCCAAGATGTGAACCCAGCTAATTTCAGAGTCCCCCAGCAAGGTGTTCAAGAACAGGGGAGTTGCAGTGAATGATGCCTCAGTACAGAAGTCACCCTGGGCAGGAGCTGGTGTTGTTGGTGTTAGTCATGACTGGGTCACTGATTTCACATGGGACCCCTGACCTCTGCTTACCTATAAAACAGAGACATGGGATTTGCCCATCCCCAAGTGTCCCCACACCCCTTAGTCTAGCAGTGGGAGCAGAAGACTTTTGGGGGAACACTGTGACCTGTGATAACCCCAGCCCCGTCTCCTGGAGCACAAGTTAAGATGTCTACCAGACTGGCCACCTTGATGGCACAAGGGGTTAAGTTTCAGTACTATGAAGCTATGGGCAGCCACTGCAGCACAAGTTCAATCCCCGGCCAGGGAGCTGACCCACGTGGCACAGCAGACCTCTCCTGTCTCACCCGCTGCTCCCCTCAGCAGTGTATTTCAGTCAATCTGCCTGTTCTGTTCCCCGCTCTGTCTCTGGTGAATCCTCTCACCCCCATACCTCTGGCCTATACCCCCAGTTCTTGTATGCATAAATAAATAAAAATAAATCTTTTTTTTTTTAAACATGTCTACCAGATAGCTTTGGATGTCCTGGCAGGCACAGGTGGCTGCTTCTATCATACTTAAGATTTCTGAACTTGCAAAAAGATATTGCATCATCCACCTGCCAGCTGGTGGGTCCTTGGCCACCCATTCTTTGTGCTGACACTTTTGCTTCTGTTTCTGTCCTGCCTCCAGGTTCTAAGGGGATGTCCTCTCCCCTGCAGGCAGGCACCTGCCAGATTTACACAGAGGAACAGGAGGCTGTTGTGATTCAGGAGCATTTAAAACATATTCTGGAAGCATAACATTGGGCAAGGGGAAGATTGCTTGAGCAGCCAAGTAGACCTAAGTACAAGCATGTGGCAAGTTGGGGGAGGCCGCCCTGTGGGCCAGTGAGTCCCTGAGAGTGTGGGTAGGCTCTTAAGGACCTGAACTTGAGGTCAGGGGAGGGCCAAGCGAGGACCTTTGAGAATAACTTATGTTTGCGGGTGACAGATAAGGGCGTGTTGCTTGCCAGCTTGAGGGAGAACTCACTCACCCGTATTGGAGCACAGTCCCGTCCAAACTCCTCCTCCCGTGGCCTGATGCATGACACCAGCCTCCTACTGAAAGGTGACACTCCGTGGGCTGGGTTCCCTTAGTCACCCTGTGGGTGCCTGTCAGACCCACATGAGAATGGAGCCGGTGCTGGTATCTCCAGTGACGGTAAGTGGCTCAGGCAACTGTGAGCTGCTCTTGGTGGGGGGAAATCTGAGTGTGGAATGGGGTTGCTGGTTTAACATTGACATTCTGCCCCCTTGTCCCTAGAAGACCTTGCCAGGCATGAGGGGGGGTGGGGCAGGGGAGCTAGAAACCAACTCGTGGCCCCCTCCTTCTCTAGCATTCGATTGGCCGCTCGCCAGCACTTGTGGAGCCCTGCAGTTTCCTGTATTCTTTATGGCCTGGACCAAGATTGCTCTGGCACCAGGCAGCTGCTGCTTGGGTTCGGTTTGCAAGAAATAAAAATAGTTTTGGCCGGCACTTGGTTTTTGGGTCAGCTGGGTTATTTGAGCAAAGGGCAACAGCTCAGCATGACATGGTCCCAGAGGATCACAGGAAGGGCTTCTCTGGTCTTTTCTGCTCACGGCATGGAGCCTCATGCCCAGTGTTCCTTCTAGATAATCCTGCGTGTCTGCCTTTGCAGTTGACACCTTGTTCTGCTGCTCTGTTGGTCAGGTGTCCGGTTGAGAGATTGTATCCACATGCTCGTTGTGATGCCTTCTGCTTTACAGAATGTGTTTGTGCTCCGTTTCAGTGGTGGGGAAAGCTGTTGGGCCTGGATTTGAATGAAATCTATTGAAAACTATCGCTGAGCCTCAGTACCAAACAATGAAGTGGGAGTAAAATAAAGACGACAACAATAATAATATCTGCCAAGTGGTTCTGAGGATTGGTGAGGACTGGAAACTTGAAGGCAGTCTGCTCTCTGGGTGATTTGTGAATGCACGTGCTATATATGTATGTAAGTTATTCTAAGAGCAACCCCAAGGGAGGTACCCGGGTCAAGAGTTAGTATCCCCATTTTACAGATGAGGACACAGGCCCAGAGTTTTTTGGGGAGCTTTTTCAAGCACTTCCTCTTTGTCCCTACGTACTTGGGAGAAGTTCTCATCTAATGTCTTTGAGTCTGAGGTCATTACTCTGCAAAGAAGAGGGAAAGACCTGAGGTTTTCTGTGCCAGTGACCCCTGCTAGGTCAGGTTTGGGTGTTAGAGCCACTGGCCCTATCAGAATAATAGCAGATCTTAGAGAATCTGCAGAGATCCAGAGGGGGCCAAATCAGAGAGGATTGCTGGTTACCGCTTTCATAGGACTTCTAATGAGAGCTTCCTCCACCAGCCTAAAGGTCTCCCATCCGCCTTGCGTGCCTCTGATCCCTCTCCATGCACCGCTTGTCTCTCCTGTCCACATTTCTAATCAGCCATCGTTGCCCCAGCCCTCTGGGGTTTCCTAAGCAAGTCACCATAATGCAAAAATTGATTAGTTCAATTGGTTTCTTATACCCCAATCCATGGTAGCATGTTTTTGCCTTGATGTTCTTTTATTCTCTCAGCAGTAGGGGCTCAAGTTGGGATAGAGTGATGCCCAGCATTCCAATTTTATGCATTTACTCTTTCACATATCTTACAATCTCAAATGTGCGTATTTAAGACTAGCCTAGAGCCTGCCTAGTGGAGCAAAGGGTTAAGCACAGCACTGTGAAGCTGTCCGCAGCCTCTGCAGCATGAGTTTGATCCCCGGCTGGCCAGGGAGCTACCCACATGGCACAGCAGACCTCTCCTGTCTCCCTGCTGCTCCCCTCAGCAGTGTATTTCAGTCTGTCTGCCTGTTCTGCTCCCTGCTCTGTCTCTGGTGAATCCTCTCACCCTCCGTACCTTTGGCCTGTACCCCAGTCTTGTATGCATGAATGAATAAATATTTAAAAAAAAAAAAAAAGACTAGCCTAAAACTGCCACATTCATGCAAGGCGCTCTGCTGGGCCTACTTCAGAACGGCCGTGGATACACTGCTTGTTCCCCTCGCCTTGCTGACTGCAGATTCATAAATGAGGCCTGAACTCAAAATTCCACTTTGGCTCAAGCTGTCAGTGGGTGCTCAAGGCATGTGCATGGATTCTTCACTCATTTGATGCACACATTTGAATGCCTACATGTTGCAGACACCAAGTTGGACACGTGGATCCAGAAATGAATGGCACTTGGTGTATGTCTCCAGGGTCTCTGAATCCCGGGGGGAACAGTGAATAGGCCATTTTCTGTGACCTGTTGGCATCTCTGTGGAAGCCGGGGTTGCCTTTGCAACATTTTTAGCATTGCTGTCTGCCAATTACTAATTTCAAAATTTGTCCTGAAGCCATATATGAGCCAGCAGTGTCAAGACTCTAACCTTTCTTGCTATTTTAAAAAATGTTTCTTGAGGATTTTCTGTGCAAGAGAAGAGTAAGAAAAAGACCCTGTCCCCCAAAACTCCCACTTCACCATCTAGAAGCAGGCAGGAGCAGGAAGAGCAGGAGAAATAGATATAAGAATTAAGACCAGTGGTTCCCACTCCAGGGCAGTTTTGTCTCCCAGAGACATTTGGCAACGTTGGAGAGATGATGGCTTGTCCCAACTGAGGGTGGGGCTGGGGCGTGTACTGCTGCCATCAGTGGGGGAGGTCAGGGATGCTGCTCAACATCCCACAGCGCCAGGAACAGCCCCCCCCCCCAAGAATTCTTGAACCCCAAACATCAAGAACAAGGCTTAAGCATTAGAAAGTTGAGGTGCTGCTATGAACATGTGTTCATCTCTTTTTGGGGTTCCTTTGAGATATACTCACCCTCCCTCCTACTCTCCTTCCCTCCCTCCTGCCCTTTTCTCCTTCTTTCCCTTCCCTCTGATCACTACTTCAACCCTTCTTTTCCGTCCTTTTCTGCTTCCCCTTCTCTGCCCCCCTCTCTCTCTACTTTTCTTCTTTCTCCCTTCTTCCCTCTCTCTCTGATTATAGTCTTCCGACTGAGTGTGAGGTGGCATTTTGTCATTTTGATTTGCATTTTCATAGTGACTAAGGATGTCGAGTATTTTATCATAAACTATTAGCCATTTGTGTATTTTATTTGGAGAAATATCTATGCCAGACCTGTGTCATTTTAAAATCCAGTTGTTTGTCTTTTTGTTGTTGAGTTGTAAGTGTTCTTTATATATGTAGAATACTAGGCCTTTATCAGATATGTGCCTTGCAGGTATTTTCTTCCTTTCTGCAAATTCTGTTCTTTGGGTGTATGTATATTGTTATATCTTTATGTATATATGTTAGTATCACACTGTCTTGATTGCTGCAGTTTCAAGTAAGTTTTGAAACTGGAGGGTATGTCTTTGTTTTTCTTTTTCTTTTTAAAAAATTTTGGCTTTTTTAGGATCCCTTACAGTTCCATATGGATCTGTGAATCACTTTGGGTAGTATGACCTTCTTAGCAATAGTCAGTCTTCCTATTCATGAATATGGAAGGCCTTTCTGTTCATTTAGGTCTTCTTTAATTTATTTCAGCAATGTTTTGTATTGAGTGTACAGGTCTTTCACCTTCCTTGGTTAAATTTATTCCTAGATTAATTCCTTTATGCTTTTGGATGCAATTGTTTCCCTAACTGCTTCTTCAGATTGTGTATTGCTGGTGTATAGAAACAAAACTGCTTTTGCAAATTGGTTGAGTACCCTACAATTTTGCTTAATTTGTCTATTACTTCTAGTGGGCTTCTTTTTGTTTATTATTTGAATTTTGTATATATAGAATCATGTCATCTGCAGATAGGGATGATTTTACCTCTTCTTTTCCAGTTTGGATGCCTTTTATTTCTTTTTCTTACCTAATTGCCCTGGCTAGAACTTTCAGTGTTAAATAGCAGTGATGAAAGCGGGCATTTTTGTCTTGTTCCTGATCTTAGGGGAAAAGCATTCAGTTTTTCACGATTAAATATATGTGAGCTGTAGATTGTGTGTATATGTGTGTGTGTAGAAGATCTGGGGTGTAGGCCTGAGGTTTGGGGGGTTGAGAGGATTCACCAGAGACAGAGTGGGGAGTAGAACAGGCAGATCTACTGAAATACACTGCTGAGGGGAGCAGCAGGCGAGACAGAGAGGTCTGCTGTGCCATTATGTGGGTCAGCTCCCTGGCCAGGGATCGAACTCAGGTCATGGTGGTGATAGCACTGAGACTTAACCCCTAGGCCACCAGGGAAGCCCCTGTAGATTTTTCATAAATTTCATAACAATGATTTGTGTTAAAGTTACTTTCAATTCCTAGTTTTCTGAATTTTCTTTTTAATCATGAAAGGATATTGGATTTTTATCAAATGGCTTTTTTGTATCTGTTGAGATAATCATATGGCTTTTTCCTCTTTATTAATGTGGTTTGGTTAATTGATTGACATTGAACCACCCCTGACTGACTGCTTTCCTTTAAAAATAAACTCGATGACATTAAAAGGAAAAAAATCTTCCTGACACTGTGTATTACCTAGAAAATACTCTTGATAACATTCCAGCAAATTCTGTTGCCCAAACTGTGCAAGAAGTACTTGGATCCTGTAGTTCTGGGAAATCTTGAGGACTTTCCAACTTCCCATAAGAGCATTGTGTTGAAATTTTAAACAAAAATACCTTTAAGATACTAAATTAACATGCTTTGGCTTTGTGGCCCTGCCTCTTCAATGTTTCTAGAATATATTTATGCAAATTTCGTTCAGAAATTTTCATATACACTATTGTATTCTTGTTTGTTTGCTTTATAATAATATTTTCTTTAAATAACAATTATTCATTAATAGGGAAGAGGCATGGGTTAGAAATCAATCTGGACTTACTTATCCAAAAAAAGAATTTTGGGGGCCTCCTTGGTGGCACAGGAGGTTGAGTGCAGTGCTGTGAAGCTGTCTGCAGCCTCTGCTGTGCCCGTTAGATCCCTGCCAGCCCTGGCACAACCTACACGGTGCAGCAGACCTCTCCTGTCTCGCCTGTTGCTCCCCTCAGCAGTGTATTTTAGTCAGTCTGCCTGTTCTGTTCCCCGCTCTGTCTCTGGTGAATCCTCTCACCCTTCCACACATCTGGCCTGTACCCCGGTTCTTGTATAAATAAATAAATCTTAAAAAAAAAGAATTTTGTCCATGGTTATACTCTTACTCTAGTAGCCACTGCTGTAGACCCTGGATCAAAATACTTTCTTTGGTCTTGTTAAGCTTAGGTGTCGGTATGCCCGTCGTCGGCTGTGCCAGCTCTGTGGAGAAAGTAACCTAAGGCACCCCTTCTCCTGTCATAGTCCACAATGAGGGTTATGATAATAGATCATGATAATAATTCTATAATACAATGATGCTGGTGATAATGATGAAGATCATAACAGAAGCAACAGATCCTTTATTCATATAAATTTGGTGAGAGATTAGTCTTTTTTTTTTTAAAGATTTATTTGTTTATACAAGAACTGGGGTCTAGGTAGGCCAGAGGTGTGGGGGTGTATGTGTGAGAGGATTCACCAGAGAGAGTGGGGAGCAGAACAGGAGGATCTACTGAAATACACTGCTGAGGGGAGCAGCGGGCAAGACAGGAAAGGTCTGCTGTGCCGTGTGGGTCAGCTCCCTGGCCGGCCGGGGATCGAACTCGTGCTGCAGTGGCTGGCGATAGCTTGATAATGCCATCTTTAATCCCTGTACCACCAGGGAGGCCCTGAGATTAGTCTTTATACATGGCAGATTTTTAAAGATATAATTCACATTCCATGGAATTCATTCATGTAAAGTTTACAATTAAATGGTTTTTAGTATAGTCACAGCATTACAGGATCATGAACATGTTTTCATCACCCCCCCAAAAGAAATTCTGTATCCTTTAGCCATCACCCACATCCCATAGCCCAAGGCAACCATTCTATTTCAATGAATTTGCCCATTGTGGATATTTCATGGAATCCATGGTGTGGCCTCATATGGTATGTGATCTTTTGTTTGACTTTTTTCACTCAGCATCATGTATTCAAGATTCCTCCATGTGGTAGCATGGATCAGTACTTTGGTCCCTTTTTATGGCTGAATAATATTCCATTGTACAGATGTACTACATTTTGTTGACCCATTCATCAGTTAATGGACTTTTGGATTATTGCCATTTTTTGAATATTTTGGGTTTTCTTTTTAAGATTTTATTTATTTAACTTTGTGTGGAAGAACGGGGGTGCAGGCCAGAGGTGTGTGTGTGGGGGGGGGGTGAGAAGATTCACCAGAGACAGATAGAGTGGGCAGCAGAACAGGCAGAGCCACTGAAATACACTGCTGAGGGTAGCAGCATGCTAGACAGGAGAGGTCGGCCACGCCCTGTGGGTCAGCTCCCACATGATTTTTGTCTTGAAGGAAATACTGAGGTGAGGGGCGGTCAGGATTGTGTGTATTCAGCTAAGAGAGCTGGGGATTGAACTGAGGTTGTCATGGTGATAGCTCTGAGACTTAACCCCTAAGCCACCAGGGACACCCCATTTTTTGGATATTTTAAATGATGATGCCAGGCCAGAGTTCTTTAAATACATAATTTCACTTCTCTCTCACATGCATGTTTATGATTTCTCCTGAGCATCTGTTAGTATACCTAAATTAGAGGTGAGAAATTTAGATTCAGAAAAGTTAAGGAAAATGCACAAGACCACAGAGCATGTCATGGGCAGGACCAGGAGGAGAATCCCTTCTCTACTCTGTCCAGTGCTCACCCCCCAGCTCTCTTAGCTGAATACACATAGCCCCGACCGCCCCTCACCTCAGTATCTCCTTCAAGACAAAAATCACTCTATCACATAGACTCTAAAATGTCACTCTTCTCCTCCTTACAGATTTTTTGAATGATCCTGCTTTTTCTGTCTTGTCTGATTTTCTGCTGCCTGACCATTTCCTGGTTAAAAATCTGGGGGAAAATGACAGACTCCACACCAGTTGCCAAGAGTAAACCGGAAGTGAACTTTATCCCAAGCCAGGAGCCCTCTGTCGTCTCAGAAAACTCAGGGGAGCCGCTGCAGAAAAATGAGGACAACAGGTCTCTGTCAAAGACTCCTGACCAGGCTGAACTAACCTCCCACAAGGATCCTAAGGATGCCCGTCGGCAAAGACCCTCCCGGCCACCCCCACGCCAGAAGCCCCCACGAAACTCCCTTTCCCCTGATGACGCCTCCCCAGCATGCCACTCCAATGGCACAGGGACAGAAGGCCTGGAGTTTCCAGACACCAATGGCCTGGCCTCCCCAGCCAGACCCCAAGGCCAACGAGCCAAATCCCTCTCCAAAGAAGATGAGAAGCAGGCACACATCAAGAGGCAGCTGATGACCAACTTCATCCTGGGATCCTTTGAAGAGAACTCCTCTGATGAGGACCCTAGCACAGGCTCTTTTCGAGTATCTTCCCGGAAGAGTAGCCGGGCCAGCCTGGGTGCCCTGTCCATAGAGGTCACTCCAGCCCCAGGAGAGTCTGAGACGCCCATGCCCTCTATAAGGTAACACATCCTTTGTAGTAATGGGGAGGCACAGGGTTTGGGTGGGGTCTGCACCCTTCCCCATGCCGTCAAGCCTTCAGCTTATGCCAACACTTTGAAGGTAACCATGTGAAAAGCAGAACACATACCCTTCTCCCCCGCTTTCAGAATCAATTATTGAGCATCTACTGCATCTACAGGGTCCCTTGCCAAAAACCCACCTTTCCAGGAGATCACTGTCTACTTGGGGGAGATGACCCTGCATGTAACTAGTGATAATTTAAGCCAAATGAGCTAAGTCTGGCAAGAGCCGTAGGGATGGTGGGAGCCTAGAGGATACTTTTCTTGCCTTCTGAAGGGACATTCCTTTATTCATTCATTCACTCATTCTTTTATGCATTTATTCAATAGGTAATTAACAATTGAAAGGCACCCCTGCCCCAGGAATGCCTAAAAAAGGAGAAACACACTGTAACCACTTCTATCAATTTCATTATTGGGAGCAAATACCTACTGGTGGGACTGTCCCAGGGATGCAGATGTTGGCTTTGTTTGTTATCACCTTTCCCACATGTACTCCTGTGTTACAGGGAAAGGTAGAAAACTTGGGGAATACAGGAGAGCAGAGAGAGGGAGGGAGCCACCTACCAGAACTTTGCCAGCCGATGAGAACTCTGCTCCCAGCCTTCCTGACTGATCTTCCTCCCTGGGGGCTGAATCTTACTGGCTATTCTTTTAAGCACCTCTTGGGCTGCCAAAGTGAGGAAAACCTGGACTGGAAGGTGGGTTCTTCTGTAGACACATGTTCCAGGTGAGCTTAATCTTAACCCTTCTGAGCAGAAGTAGGAGAGAGGGTCGAAAGAACAGCCAAGTATTCTGTATACTGACTACCATCAAACTCATCCTTTGAGTTTCTAGAAGGGTTAATGTACAAGAAGGCTTCAGACTCTGGTACAGAGAGTCTTTGGAGTCAGGCAGAGTTGGGTTCAATCCAGGCTCTGCCACCCCCTGCTGTGTGACTTTGGCCATGGCACTCACCTCTCCCTGCCTCAAGCCCTCATCTGTAAAACAGTAAAGGGATGAAATGGGATAATGTTCTTGTAAAGTAGGCGTGGTACACAGTAGGTGCCTAATAGTAGCAGACTCCTCCCCAGCTCCTTTCCTGGGCCTGTCCTTCACCCACTAGCACCCACTTCACCCAGCACTCGAAGTCACTCAGCACTTTTCCATCCCCCTTCTACATACATTTATTCCTTATAATAATGGCACAAGGCACCACAGGATAATGGTGGATCTCCGCTGATAGATGAGAAAACCACAGCTCAGAGAGGTGAAGTTCCTTTCCCAAGATCACACAGCAAGGAAGTGGCGGAGCCCAGTTTTAAGGCCATATCTGCAGTCCCCACAGTGTCCTCCCTCCAGTGATCACAAACATCCTCTCCCTTCCTAACAGCTTTCTTTCAATGTGGCAGTTTTGGCAGGAATTAGGGAAAAGCAGCTTCTTAAACCAATTCACCCAAATTGATGACTATCAGAGGTTGTGTTGAAATGGATGTTTAAGGTGGGGCTGCTGGGTGGTCTCTAACAGGAGGGATAATGAGATACATTTAGCACAATTACTGCAGCAGAAAGTAAGTCCCATGGTCTAGCAGGGAGGCGGGAAATGTACAGATCAACAGGGTAAATGCATCGGATAGTTTCTGAGTTTGTTCAATGCCAGGGAGGAGATATGGTATAGGAGAGGACATATCTGAGGGCATCTATTAATTTTGTTTTGTTTCTTTTTATTTTGGGGCTTAAATTTGCTTCTTTTTCTTTTGATTAATTTTTTTTTTTTCTTGAGGGGATCAATTTTAGAAAGATATGGTCAGGTCATGGAAAAACTCTTCTTGAAAGAGGCAACTTTTAAGCCAGACCATAGCTGACCAACAAAACTTTCTGCCATGATGGAATATTCTAGAATGGGATGTTCTAGAACTGTGTTGTCCAATATGGTAGCTACTAGGCACAGCGCCTATAATTGCTCCTTGACTTAGGATGGGATATGTCCTGATAAACCCATACTAAATTTAAAATATCGTAAATCAAAAATGCACTTAATACACTTAACCTACTAGACACCAGAGATCTCAGATTCTCCGGGACCTACATGTGTTTGTTGTTTCTCAATGATTCAGAATGATACTCTCATGCAGAAACAGCTCCAGGGAGTCAAGGCTTACATGTTTACTCTCAGGCCCGTGCCTCTGGTGGTACCTAAATAAAAATGATGTCAGAAGCTATGCTTTCCAGCCTGAGGGACTCATGATATCAAAACTAGGTGGGGTGTTCTTCTTTTAACTTGTTGAGTTTTCAGCATTTTGGGGAGTCTCAGTTGCCTTGTATTTTGTGGCCCCCATGGGCCTTCTGCTCACACCCACTGGAGAGACTTGAGACGCCTCTCTGAAGGGATGTTTAGGGAGACCCCTCTGTGTACCCCCCAAAAAAAAAATTGGACCCTTCTGAGTGTTGCTTTGTGAAGCACCACTACTGGGTTTTGTTTTGTTTTTTTAGTAGAAAAACTGGGGTGTAGGAGAGAGGTGAGAGGATTCACCAGAGACAAGAGTGGGGAGCAGAACAGGTGGATCTACTGAAATACACTGCTGAGGGGAGCAGTGGGCGAGACAGAAGAGAACTACTGCACCATATGTGGGTCAGCTCCCTGGCTGGGGATCGAACTCAGGTCATGGTGGTGATAGTGCTGAGACTTAATCCCCAGGTCACTGAGGAGGACACTAAGGAGGGCTTTTTCTTTTAAGCAAGGTGACATTGCTTTATCCTGGGCCCTTGGGGAATGCCAGTTGCATATTTGGGTCATAGAGTACCAGGGGGCAGGCTGGCCAGGTGCCTGCCACCTGGCCACAAGGAAACATGTGGTGAAAGAGTCCCTTTGAGAATCTAGGAAGTTCCTTTGTTCTTATTTTCTTTCCTGATATATTGCTGAAGGGTTGTATCCTCGGGCAAATCGCCTACATTTTGAGGCCAAGTTTCTATAAAATAGAAGCAGGGAGTTGGGGTTTGGGATGTTCCTGCTGCCGTGATCTAACTCCTTCCCCTTTTCATAGACAGAAAACTAAGGCCTGGGTATGTTTGTTCCAAGGCCCCATGCTCACCACAGCAAAGATGGGATGTTGGTCTGTGACTCTTCCCTGCCTTTGGCAGTTTCCTTGGGAGCCACATACCTCTGTGCTACCTGCAAGGTCACCTTGTGGCCCACACTGGCCTCTTCCTGCCAGGCCACCAACTGGGAGACTAGCTGGGCACTGATGGAAAATGCACATGCTTAATTTTGTGGTTTGGGAGGAAGCTCTTTGGTAGCAATCTTCAAAGGGGCCTCTCCTCCCCCTGGCCCTCAGAGGCTGATGAGGGGTTGGGCATGAAGGAGAGGCCCTGCCTTGGGGGGATGGAACACCAGGAAAGCCAACTGACACCTGGGACATTGCCTCTCCCTCCCTTTCCTGGTAATGACTTTCAGTGGCCACCTCCCAGCTTCTTCCTGTTCCATTCTCATCAGTTCCAAATAGTGAGCAGGTGATAAAACTTTAATCTGCTATATTTTTATTTGTCCCTAAATGGAATGCCACAAATCTTTTTATAAAGGTTTCTTTTATTTATTCATTTATTAATTTAAGAAGGAACTGGCAGAAACCCCATTTTCAAATCTCCTTAACTCCTAAGATGTTTTCTGGGAGCTGGGAAGAGAGGTGTCCCTGCTTTTGCCATGTTCCATTTGAGATTAGATGTTGAGATTTGGGGGAGGTTGGCTATTTAATGAATACAGGGTAAAGACTGACCAAACATTCTTCCTACTACCCCCCTCTAAGCATCAGTATCCTGTTTTAGAAAACCATCCTCTTCTGCTTTATACTTAATGTAGCATTTCCCCATCTTATATTGAAAGAGATTATTTTATTTCTCTTTTTAAAATAAGATTTTATTTACTTATTTTTGCATAGAATTTGAGGGCCAGAGGTGTGGGGAGGTGAGAGAATTTACCAGAGATAGAGTAGGGAGCAGAACAGGCTGGTCTACTGAAACACACTGCTGAGGGGAGCAGCGGGCCAGACAGGAGAGTCTGCTGCGCCATGTGGGTAGCTCCCTGGCCGGGGATCAAAACTGGTGCTGCAGTGGCTGCGGATAGCGTCATAGGTTGTATCTTCACCCCTTGCGCCACCGGGGAGGCCCTCTTTGGATCTTTTTAATTTAACTACACCGAGAAGCATTTATTCATTCATCCTGTCACCTTCAACCACACACATTTCTGGATCCTGGTCCCTTATCTGTATTATGGGGAGAAAACCAATAGGGTTGTCCTGAGTATTGAGACAAAGGCACAAAAGAACAGTAACTGTTAGCCGTACCAGAAAAAAGTTTATTTAGGGTGACAAGGGCCGTGGAGGCGCTCCCGTGACGAGAGGCCCCGAGCTGCTCAGCCGCGCGCCCCGGGCGCAGGGAACGAGCCTTTCTCTGGCAGCCCAGGCCAAAGGCCGAGCCCAAACAGGACCTTGGAAAGTGCAAAACAAACGTTAACTCGACTACGGGGCTTTGCACCAGGCACGGTGCTGACACCCGACCCACACTGTAACCCGGGTTTCCCCTCGCCTCACACTGTGTGTGTTCAAGCAAATTAATGGCGAGTTTCTTCCAGCGGCCAATATATGGGGTGCGCACCCAGGACCTTCTCCTGCGCCCAGGGGGCGGCACCCGGCGGGGGGGAGCGAAAAGGGGGTTTTGTTTGTTTGTTTTTTAAGTCGGGCCACTACTGCCGGGTGCTCAAAGTCAGCCGCAATTGGTGGGTCCGCGGGGCGGGATCGGGTCGGAGTTCGCCGGGTCCGGAGCCAGCGCTGGGGCAGGAGGCGGGACAGGCAAGGGGCGGGGCCAGGACCGGGGCGGGGCCAGGAGGGGCGGGGCCATGCGAGGAGGCGGGGCGGGGCCCGGGCAGGGGCGGGGCCATACGAGGGGGCGGGGCGGGGCCCGGACAGGGGCGGGCAATGCGGGGGGCGGGGCCTGGGCGGGGCCTGGGCGGGCGCGCCCTCCTGGACACTAGTGCGCAGGCCGTGTTTCGGGATGGAGGAAGCGCAGCGCGGAGCTGGCGGCTCCCTGGCGGTCCCGCTGGGCCGCAGGCCCCGGGGCTGCTCCAGGGGTCTCGGGTGGTGCATGCTCTGTACCCCAGCAGGAGTCTGCTGGGATGGGCCGGCGGGACGGTCAACATGAGTCCTGCCAAGTGCAAGGTCTGTTTCCCTGATCGTAAAGTAAGTAAGCCTGCAGTTTTAATGACGGTTACAGTTATCTTACAAACTTTGGCAGCGCAAATTCTCTGTCCTTTTAGCACCACCCTCTCTCTTTCCGCTCGCACCCAAAGAAATGCAGCCTTTTGGGGGCATGGAGCCCGCGCCTTGCAAACCCTAGGCGGTGGAAGAGGAGACCGGATTAGGCTGTGGTGTTGATGGGAGGAAGAAGCAGGAGCATGCAGGTACCTCAGGGTTGAAGGGGGCCCCTCTTTGCCACTCTTACTCCCCCTGGATAAAAGTGATCGTCCTGGAAGGCAAGTGTCTGAAGTCTAGTGATTGAGAAGAGGGGGTCGAATCAGTGTGGATCTGAGCAGGCAACAAACTTAAGGTTATGTTCTGAGCAGGGTAGTGTGTAGGCATTTCCCTGCCCCAGCGCTTCTTGGCCCCACCTGTGTGATTTTGCTCATTTTCTTTTTGGTCTTCATTTTACTGCATGGAAAAAAAGTTGCCAAAATGATGCAAAGTTTGTTGTAGAAAATGCAGACAATTTTAGATAATCAAAAAGCAACAGCAATCTCCTGTAATCTCCCCACCTGTGTGATATTGAACACTTGCTGTATATCCTTGCAGCCTTGTGAGTGTGGTGTTTTAATTTACAGACCTGCTGCATAGGGAACACTTTGTAACTTCTATTTTGACTCAACATTTTTCACCATCTGGCTCAAAGGCCTGTTGCCTGTTTATATATGACCTGTGAGTAAAGCCTGGATTTTCCTTCTAAATGGTTGGGGGAAAAGCAAAAGAAGAGTACTATATGGTGGCATGAAAATGACACAAAATGTCATTGTCTATCACAAATAAAGTTTTATTGGAACATAGCCATGCTCATCACTTATGTATTATCTCTGGCTGCCTTCAGGCTTCAGTGGCAGAATAAAGTAGTGGGACAGAGACTGTCCTAGCTGTAAAGCCTAAAGTTTTAAATTCCTGATTCTTTATAGAAAACATTTGGTTCTACAACATGGTTTTCACTGAGCCCACAGTGTTCCTATGACAGGATACACCTTAAAATGTAGAAGTAACCCCCTATAAATAGTGGATATTTGGGTTGTTTCTCCCCCTTTGCTAACACAATAGCACAGTGAAGAGCAGCCTTGTAGCTAAGTCTGTCTCCATCTGTTTTTCTCCTGTCAGGATATATTCACCTGGTCCATAAACATTTCCTGCACACCTCCCATGTATATGACCTGAATCTGTAGCAGGAAGGCACATGCAAAATTTTGGGAAACATGACCTCTGGCCTTCGGCAACTCTTGATCCAGTGGGAGAGCTAGGTGTTTTCTTGGTAATTCAAATTCAAAGCCCATAGGTGGTAACAGCAATAATTGCTACCATTGGTGGGATACTTTCAGTATTCCAGGCTGAATATTTTGTGGGGGAATTCATGCCACCTTTGCATCACCACCATGGGGCACTAAGTGGGTGTTTTCCTTGGAAGATGAGGAAAGTGCTGGTGAAAGCAGGTCCAGAATTCATATGCAGACTCTCTACTTTAGGAGCACAACCTGCTCCAATAGACTCCTTCAAAAATAAGAGGCCTCTCCTAATGTAGGACTAGTCGAAAGACAAAAGGACTCGGCTGGTCACTAGTTACTGAGGCTCATGAACATGCCAGAAAGGTGAGGACTCTTGGGACTGGAAGGGCCTCACTGGTTGTTTCATTCCATAAATGGGGGTTCACAGAAGGCAAGGGACAAGTCCTAGACGTGCAGCCAGACCGCCAGGAGGAAGGCTGACCTTCCACTTCTTTGGTTCTTCTGCAGAGGAGACTGACAGCTGATGGGGGGCCCTCCATGGTGTGCAGGGGGCAGGAGTCCCATGTCTGAATCAGTCTTTCTTATGTGTGGTGTTTTTCATGGAGCGTAGAGGTCACATTTCTTCCATGTGTGGATCCCTAATCTAACTCCCCTGGCAAAAACAGGCGAAGTCATAGGGTATGCCCACAGTAGTCCAAGGGGCTGACAAAGAGTACAGGGTTTCCTCATCTATAAAGCTATTTACACAAAAAGTTTAGCATATAAATCTTGAATCACATTTAATCATACATTTTCCTCCACGAGAATACTTTTCCCAAACCATTTTAATCCCAAAGAATAAACTTTCAAAAAATTGCAATTTTCTGAGCAAGTTGAGGTCTGGCAGCCACCATATTTATGAAGATGCTTGATTGGGTGACCACATGCTGCTTCTTTTAGCTGAAAGTTGTCACACAGATGGAATTAGCTCCACTCTGTAACCCAGCCATGTGCCTGACCTTGGGCAAGTGCATCAATTTCTGAATCTTGGTTTCCCCATCTGTCAGTGGGGCTGGTCCTAGCAGGGTCCTAACAAGTTCAGCGCCAGAGTCTAGCGCTCAGCAGGTACTGGCCTTGAGCACTGTCCTGGGTCAGCATAAACATTCTCAAAGCTGATTACGGTGATGACAAATTTCTGTTGCAAACGAAACCTCCAGAGTCAAGACACATTTGCCTTCTGGTCCTAAAAGCCTGGACAGTCTCCTGAGGAGCCAGAATGCATAGAAAGGCAAGGTCACATGATGCCCACATCCCTCGGAGTGCACACTGGACTTGGCTTAAGAGAAGGGAAAAAGAAAGGGGGGTCGGAACTGGAGAAGAGCTTCTCTGAAGATACTTGAGTTGAATGGGGAGGAATCAATTTAGGAAGGAAGAGGCAGCGTGGAGAACCTGGTTTTCAGGGAGCCCTGGATGCCCCATTTGAGTGGGAATTTTGCTGTTTGTGTGGAAATCCTGGTTGTTGATTCTCTGGGTGGTTCAGTCCTGCAGCACCTTTGAATTTCCTGGAGGGCTTTTCAAAAATGTAGATGCCTGGTCCCCTCCCCCTTAGAGATGCTGATTAATTAGTTCAGGTAGGTCCCAGGCCTCAGTGTCTTTTACAGCTCTGCGTGCAATGGAGTGTACTGTCAGACTTGGAAACCATTGCCTAACTTGAAGTCCACACACTCATTGCTTAACTGGCCAGGTAGACGGTGTTTTCAGCTTATGGCTATGGTTTCTGTCACCATGACTCAGCTCTGCTGTCAACTGCACTGGCAGCCACTGTTGGTGTGATCGAATGGGCCTCTCTTCCAACCACACTTTATTTACTGACCCTGAAATTTGAATTTCATATAATTCTCAAGTGTCACAAAATAACATTCTTTGGATTTTTTTTCAACCATTAAAAAATGGGAAAACCATTATTTTCTTCTGGGAGGTACGAAAGTAAATGGCAGTCTGGATCAGGCCCATGGACCTGGTTTGCTGACACCCAGCCTCGCCAAAGTGGCCGTCTCAAGAGGCACCAAGGACATGGTGGCCTGAGAAATTTCCAGCGGTCCATTTATTTGGAGCCCAAAGATGAGTTCTAGGTTACCACCTTTTCCTAGACTGTGCAATGTCCTTTCTTGCTCACGTGCTTGGGGTGACAGTACAGCCTCCGTTTCCAGCAGCTCATTGGCTCTCAGCCTTACCAAAGAAAGGGGAGGCTAAGGGACCTGAGGGTGGGTTAATGCCAGGGCCATAGCCCAGTGCCCCACTCTGGGGCTCTTATAACAGCTCTCCAGTGGCTCTAGAGTGTCCAGAGCTCTGTGGACCAGGCCCCATGTGGAAGCCTGGACATGTGCTCTATGAGGCAGATCCTGTTAATATGATTTCCATATGCCTTCCATATGTGGAAGGTAGGGCACAGAGTAGTGAAGCACCTTACCCAAGAATACACAGGTCATAAGTAGTAAATTGTGCATTCAGAGCCTGGAAGGATGAGTCTCGTCTCTGAGGGTTTCTCAGCTGGTTGACATTTGGCACTGTTGACTTTTGGGACCCTCTGATGTTTTGTGGTGGGGCCTGTCCTGCATATTGTGGGATGTTTAGCAGCAGCAGCTCTGGCCTGTACCCATTGAATGCTAGTAGCATCCCTGTTCCCCACCCCCACCCCCCGCCCATATGATGACCCAAAAATGCCTGTAAATATTGTTGTCTGTTCCTTGGGGAGCAAAATCTTCTCTCCCCCCATTATACATATTGTCTCTCAAAAGTTAGCACTTGTTTTTTAAAGAGGTTCTTCCATTTATCTCAGTTATCTTTTTGCCTCTCCGAGACTTGGTTTCCTCATCATGAGTTGGAGGCTATGACCTCCCCTGCACAGGGCTGTGGGGATTCAGTGAGAAGTCCTCCGTGCCCCATCCCTAGGAACGTGGGAGAATCCTGACCCTCCCTCCTTCCCAGTGCTGCTCTGCCTGGTCTCGTGCCTGGACAACGGACGCGTTTGGTGTTTGGCTAACATCATACCATACTCCCAATGTCACGATGGAACATTCAGCCTCCACACTTACCTTGCAGCAAATGCTGGCAGAAGGTCAGACCTCAAGAGCCGAGGTTGGCTGGCCTCCAACCTTGTCAAAAACAAATAAAAATAGCCACTAGCCCAGGGACAAAACGGGTCATTGCAGCAGCTTGTGTGTCATCCTCCTACCTTGTTGTTGAGGGTTTGTGACCCTCCCGTTGCTGGGTCTCCATCACTGGTTCGGGAATTAAAATGGCGGCCATGAATGGTATTTCCCAGGTCAAGTAATGGTACGTTTTGAATGGTTGAGTTTTCTTTTTCTTTTTTTTTTTTTTTTAAAGATTTATTTATGCATACAAGAGCTGGGGTGCAGGCAAGAGATGTGGGGGATGAGAGGACTCACCAGAGACAGAGTGGGAGCAGAACAGGCAGAAGTACTGAAATACACTGCTGAGGGGAGCAGCGGGTGAGACAGGAGAGGTCTGCTACACCATGTGGGCAGCTCCCTGGCCAATCAGGGAATCGAACTCATGCTACAGTGTCTGCGGACAGTTCCACAGTGCTGCGTCTTAACCTCTTGCGCCACCAGGGAGGCCCCCTGACTGGTTGAGTTTTCTGTTGTGGCTTTTTTGTGTTTGCTAAAGTTTTAACATTTGTGTATATGGAATGAGACATCTTACACTTTTTGAAGCCTAAGGATCAAGCCAGCCATTGGGGGAAGGCCTGGACAAGGTGGGGATGGTGGACGACAGGGAGCAGGCCCTGAGCAGAGGACTGGCCTGATGACTTTCTTGGTTGAGTTGGGAGATCAGCAGCCTGGTCATCCTGGTAACACTGCATTGAAACAACAACATAGAGTTTGCTGTGTTCCAGAAAACTTTCCATGTACTAGCTTATTTAATCCTCACAACCCAGTGTCATGTCACCGTCTCCGTTTTCTAGATGAGGCTACTGAATGCCCAGTGGAGACCAGAATGACTGCAGCTTTCAGCATGCTCATTGCAAAATTAGTGATTGTCTTTTACTTCTTGAAAATACTATATCATTGCAGAAAATTTAACAAATACAAACAAAGAAAGAAAACAGAGACCACCCATAATTCAACCACCCTGAGATAATTGCTGTTAACATTTTAAAGATTTATTTATTTATGCATACAAGAACTGGGGTACAGCCAGAGGTGTGGGGGGTGTGAGGACCCACCAGAGACAGAGTGGGGAGCAGAACAGGCAGATCCACTGAAGTACACTGCTGAGGGGAGCAGCGGGCGAGACAGGAGAGGTCTACTATGCCATGTGGGTAGCTCCCTGGCCAGGGATAGAACTCATGCTTCTTTGGCTGCAGATCGCTTCATATTGCTGAGACTTAACCCCTGTACCACCAGGGAGGTCCCTCTCATTGAAACTTCTGACCCCTTGAGCCATTCAAGGGTCACAAGCCATTCAAAGCCATTCCGGCTTTCCAAGGTGCCTGATCACACAGTTGCTGGACACAGGCGTTCTAGGCTAATTGCTGGCAGGTGGCCCTGGCAGGTTCGTACCCCATTGCCAGATTGAGAGTGGACTGAATGTGCATACCTGCTTCTGCTCCTGTTTAAGCCACACCAAATGACAGACAAGAGATTTTTTTTTAAAGAAATAAAACCCCAGAACAGGAAGGAAGATCAGCAATAGCATTTTGGAAGCCAAAGAGCAGATGGACAGGAAATAACTGGCTTAACAGGACCAAGAGGACCGATGAAGAGAGTGAGAACCTGCTGGATATGCACCCAAGAGATGTGGGGAGTGGCAGCCTTGAAAGTGGGGGTGCCAAAATGAGAAGGATTGGGTAAGACGCTCCCAGATTTCTCACCTACTCTGGAGGCTGCCCATTTCTCCCCCAAAGGAAAGCAGGCAGTTTATTCTCAGAAGAGAGGCAAGCCTTGGTGGAGGGTGAGAGGAAGAAAAAGGTCTGCGAGGCTGCTGAATCCTGAAGCCTGCCCTGCCCCCCATACCCATCCCACCCAGTTTCTCTTCCTCCTTCCCCTCCCCAGGCTCCAGCCAATCTTTATCACCAGGCAGAAACCCAAAGACTTCTCTCAGGGGAACTGAACCAGCAAGGGAGGAGACTCTAGTGATGCTTGGGGATCCCCTAACACACAACCCTCCCAGGTCACCCCGAGTGGAGTTGAGGGCCAGCCAGCCTTACCAGCTGCTTATCAGCTCTTAGTTCCTGCTCTTGGTCACGAGGAAGTAACTAAGGCTTCTCAAACATTTCTCTAGTTTGCTGTCATCTATATTCACTGAGTAGAACTGCTGGTGATCATTGGGACCCAGTCTGTGCCAGGGTTCTGGGTTATTCTTTCTATCCAGCTGACACCAGGATTGAACAAAGCCAGACATGTGATACAGAGAGCAGCTCCAGCACCTCCAGCTCCGATAAATACAAAGAGGGGACTCAAGCGAGGATGCCTTTTGGCCAGACTGAGGATCCGACAATGCACAGTTGCTTGAGAGGCCTTGGCCGGGAAGGAGAGAAGATACCTGCAAGACCTGGGACCAAGTCCCTGCCACCAAGGAGATATTTGAAGACAAATTCCTGAGTATGTTTACAATTGAAGGAGTCTGACAGGTTCCCAGGCTCTTTGATGGAAGCAGACACTTACCTGCCACACTCCTGTGAAATTGTAGAAGACAAAAGATCCTGTAAGCTTCAGGATATTAGAAAGGGGATTACTCACAAAGGATCAAGATCAGAGGGTCTTTGCAGCCACAACAAAATGATGCAAGTCTTCTAACACTCTGAAGGAGAAGGTTTTCGCTTCCAGAATTCCGTACACAATGACAGGGTCAAATGTGAGGCCAGAAGAAAGACAGTTTTAAAACATGTAAGGCTAAAAAACATTTACCCTCTGCCTCCTCCCCACCTCCCCATACCTTTTCTTAGAAAGCTACTAGAGGATGTCTTCCACTGAAACAAGAGAATAAACCAAAGAACAACTACATGTGGAAGACAGGAAACAGAAATCCAAAATAGAATGAAAGAGAATCTCCAGGGTGATAGTGATGAGGGAGCCCAGTACTGCCAGGACCAGGGCAGGTGTGTTGAGGGCATCATTGTGACCTTTTCTTCCACTGCCACTGTACCACCTCTTAGCCAGATGAAACCACCAGAGAATATGCCCCAGCAAAACAAGGGAGTCCACCAAGAAAAAGAGCGAGGTGATTTCCCAAATTAGGGATCAAGCCCCAGGAAAAGGCAAAGGGGAACACTAAGGATTTCAGTAAGGGGAAACCCCAGAATAATGGTTGGATATGAAGTCTAGAGAATGACAGCCAGTCGGGTTCAAGGAGAACTAAGGTCTTCAGGAGGGGTGTTGTTGATGGAGAAATAACGGAAATCATTGATTGTCTGATGTGTACTGGGAGGCTATTAGGAGTGGGATGAGTTACTAATAGATTTGAGGAAAACCAAGCAAATGAAAAAAATCATTAATTCCAGGAAAAAACACTAAGAAAGAAGAAAATCATGTATATTATAACTCTTATGTGAATACTGATCACAAATGAACAAAGCACCCATTTACTAACAATACCAAATTGCAGTATACAATTAACTCTTGAACAACGCAGGAATTGGGATGCCGATCAACTCTCCCTGCCATCCATAGTGAAAAACCTGTGTGTAATTTTAAAAAATATTTATTTATTTATGCATACAAGAACTGGGGTACAGGCCAGAGGTGTGGGGGGTGAGAGGATTCACCAGAGACAGAGTGGGGAGCAGAACAGGCAGAAGGACGGAAATACACTGCTGAAGGGAGCAGCGGGTGAGACAGGAGAGGTCTGCTGCACCATGTGGGTAGCTCCTTCACGGTCCTGTGCTTAATCCCTTGCGCCACCAGGGAGGCCCTATGTATAATTTTTGATGATCCGAAAACAATAGCATTCTGTTGACTACAAGTCTTATTGATAAACAGTTGATTGACAAGTACTGGGTATGTCGTATGTATACACTGTATTTTTATAATAAAGCAATTTAGAGAAAAGGAAATGTTATTAACAGTCTCAGAAGGGAGAGAAAATACTTACAGTGCTGGAGGGTATTGATTAACTGTAAATTTATGTCATCTGTTTATAAGATGAATCCACATATAAATAGACTCTGCAGATTGAAAGCTGTGGTGTCCAGGATCAGCTCTCCCTCTATTGAACAGTCGGGGGAGGGAGTGGATGGGATGGCTGCATGAGATTGCTAGTTCCTCACCTCTCCAGATGGGAAGGACACCACGGTGTCTTGGGTGGAAGACTCCCAAGATAATTCACACATTGTTCAGAACCGTGGAGGTGTGTGAATGCCAGAGAGAGACCCAGGGGTGTCCTCTGGTGTGGGTTTCTGGAGAGGAGTGGAGCAAGAACTTTTCTATTTACTGTTATACATTGGTGTGTTTTCAGTTTTTTTTTTTTTATTTTTTTTTTATATTTATTTTTTATTTATTTTTTTTTATTGTCCAAATGGGTTTACTTTATTTTTTTTTAATTAATAAATTTTATTTTTATATTCCCCATACAATTGCAATCCCCCCATTCTGACCCCAATCCCTCCCCTCCCGCCCCCCACCCCCCAAAAAGTGTCTCTGGTTCATAGTTTTTGTTGATTTTGATTTTCACTTTCTTATAGTTATTCATTTTCCTGGTCCCTTATTTAAGTTTTCTAGATCCCTGCTATGAGTGAGACCATCCGGTATTTTTCTTTTTCTTTTTGGCTTATTTCACTGAGCATGATCCCTTCCAGCGCCATCCATGTTGCTGCAAATGGCATGTGTTTATCTTTTTTGAATGCTGAGTAATATTCCATGGTATATATGTACCACATCTTCTTGATCCAGTCATCTATTTTTGGGCATTTGGGCTGTTTCCAAAGCTTAGCTATTGTAAACAGTGCTGCTATAAACATAGGGGTGCAGGTGTTCTTTGGAATTGATGTTTCTGTGTCCTTTGGGTAAATACCTAGGAGTGGAATTGCTGGAATATTTCATATAGGCATACAGAAAAGTACATGAAAGATACTAATACTGTATAGCAAGTCTAAAGTACTGGAACATGTGAACTTCCTCCCTGGTTTGAAACTTCCTGTTGCAGCCTTTTAGTTTTATTTGAGGTCCTGAATCATGAGTATATAAAATGAGTGTGAATTTAAGATTAAGAATCTGCATGGGGCATGTTGGGCTGGCCCCTGCTTCATTCCTGCTTTGGCCTCTTGAGTTTCCCTGTGAGATGCCTTGGGGTCTCTGAAAGGGAGGGCAGAACCGAAAGGCTCTGACAGGCCTTGGCTTCTCTAGGGTGTCGATTTCCTAGCTGTCCAGCTCTAGACCCTCAAGCACCCCAGGCTTCCTCACTCAGGTTCTGTCCTGTTCCCTCTACAGGCCCAGCATGTCAGGACTCCACCTGGTGAAGAGGGGCCGAGAACAGAAGAAGCTGGACCTGCACAGAGACTTTACCGTGGCCTCCCCAGCTGAGTTTGTCACGCGCTTTGGCGGGGATCGGGTCATCGAGAAGGTATAGATGAGGTCCTAGGGATCTAGGTGGGGTGGGTCCCTCCTCCCAGCTGGAGGTGCAGGCGCAGCTTCAGATTCAATCTTCATGCTGCAGAGAAAGGTCCTGTGAGCACCTGCTGAGTGAGCACCTGCTGCGAGCACTTTTGTGAACACCTGCTGCGAGTTGGGTGCTTGATCTCATGAGCGTGTCACCCTAAGGGAGCAGCAAGTTCTTCCCTCTGTTTCACAGAGGTGCCTCAGAGAGCCCGAGAGCCTCCTGCAAGGACCCCGAGGAACCTTTCTAGGTAGTTGGAGGGAATCATAAAACCCAGCCCTGATGTCTGGGGTGTATAGCTCCTTTGAGGAGAGCTTAACCCCTTGCACCACCAGGGAGGCCTCAGAAGCTTTTTTTTTTAAGCAAGAAAAGTAGAGCTTGGTTTTGTTTCTTAGAAACTAAGCCAGGAGATTGGCCAGTGTGAGCCCCTCATGTGAAGATGAAGCTTGTGGGAAGGGATGTGCCCGAAGTCATACTGTCTCATGACAGAATGAGAATTAATGCCAGCGTCCCTTCTTCTTTGTTGCTTCTTTGTTCCTCCATACCAAATCTGGGACCTTTAACTTATAGGATGTGGAGGCAGCCACAGGGGCGGATCAGAAAACAGGCAAGAACATGGAAGAGGCTCAGCTCTGCCACGTTCTCCAAGGACATTAACTCCTTGGAGTTTTAATGTCTTTAACCCCAAGTAGGAATAATAATAGAACCTCTTTTAAAGGGCTGTTATGAGGATGGACTGAAATTATGGTGGTAAAATACATTATACTGCAGATTGGTACAGTTATAGATATATCATGTCATCAACAAAGGAATAAACAGTTGCTCATCCATCCATCCCTGCCATCCATCTATTCCCATCTTCCATACATCAACCCCTATAATCCATTCATCCATCCATCCATTCATCCATCCATCCATCCATCCATCATCCATCCATCCATCAACCCCTATAATCCACCCACCCACCCACCCACCCTTCCATCCATCCATCCATTCCCATCATCCATACATCAATCCCAATCACCCATCCATCCATCCCATCCCATCCCATCCAGCCATCATCCATCCTTCCCATTTTTGCATCCATCCATCCATCCATCCATCCATCCATCCATCCATCCATCTGTCCATCCAGTCACTCATTATGTAACCAGCATTGAATACCTGCTCTGTGCAGGGCTATGTGCTGTAGGAATACAAAGAGAAATGATGTGCTCCAGGTATCAAAGGAGGCTCTGCATCAGTGATATGGGTCACAGCACTCAGCCTCCAGTACAGGCAGATGTGCAGCCCCCGCCCCTTTTCACTTTCCCTGCCCAGGTGCTCATCGCCAACAATGGCATTGCTGCTGTGAAGTGCATGCGGTCCATCCGCAGGTGGGCCTATGAGATGTTCCGGAATGAGAGGGCTGTCCGGTTTGTGGTCATGGTGACTCCCGAGGACCTCAAGGCCAACGCAGGTACATACATTGGTTCCCGTCCCCCTGACCCCCCGCACCCCATCCTTACCAGGCCTCACCTCCTCCACACCACCTGGGCAAGTCCATCCTGGACTCCAGACATAGTCCCAGGGTTCTCTTATGAGCCCATGTTTATTTGCCTTTGCTTCTTTGTTTAATCAAAATGTCTGCTGATACGGGAACAACCTATGTGCCTTAGAAAAATGCAGATGGTTAATGTGAAAAGTGAAAATCCCCCTTTGAGAAATGTCTGTATTACAGCAGATGGGTGTCTTTGCCTCCAGCTGTTTTTTCTCACAACTGTATATACTGTATATCAATCATTCATTCATGTACTTATCTGTGGGTATTGACATAGATCATTCTATAAATGCTTTCCTTCCCGGCCCCTACCCACTGAGCAGCCTTGTCCCTTCACAGACTGTGTCTACATAGCAGCCAACATGATCTTATAAAATACAACTCAGGTCCCGTCAACCCCTCCTTAAACGTGTCAGAGCTGCAGTGCTGCCTCCAGCCCTATTCCCTGAATCCTTCTGGTGTGCAGGCCCTGGGCACTGCCCTGCTCAGCCTTGGCCGCCTTTTCATTCAAGACAATCAGGACAGGCTTTATAGGTGAGGTTGTTGAGGCATGGGGACAGAAGTCATTCTGTCTTTTCATTCAAGACAAACAGGACAGGGGTCTTACCACCCATCTGGGGCCTAGGTAAGTATAGAACTCTGTCCTGAGTCCACAGCCTTAGTTATCCCTTGGCGTCCCCCATCATGCTCAGCTGAAATTCCAGACCCCTACTCAGGCCCTGCTGACCTCCTTCTCCCACCTTGTGTCTCTCACGCTCCATCCTGGGTCTGGGTCACACTGGCCTCCGTGGCTCCTGGGCTTGTCACAGAGGCTTGGAATGTGCTGGGCTTTCTACTGATAGTGCTCCTGCACCCCTATTACCATCCCTGAACTCTGCAGAGCAGGCCTCACCCCAAACTCTAGGTCTCCACTCCTGTACATCTCTCTGAGTCCTGGCATGATGTAGTCCGTGTTAGCACGTCTGTTTTCTTATTAATCCAACATTAAAGAGAAGGAGTTCCTCTGACTCCTCACTTTGTAATATAATCGCACATCTCCCCTGTTGCCAGCATGTGGTACAGAAACACCAGAGGCAGGCGGGCGGGGGATAAGTCACCCTTGGGTTTCTGTCCAGGTCCTCACACAAAACCCCTCATTGTTCCTTCTCGGGACCTTAGAGGATTCCATGGTACAGAGGCGCCCACACTCGACCTGGGATTGAGCCAAAGGATTCACAGGCCCGTACACTGTCCCGGGAACACTTTCACGCTTTGCCTAGCTGATGCCGAATGTCTGCCTTGAGGAGCATGAATATTTTGCTTTATTTTTTATTTATTTGTTTTTTTTTTAAAGATTTATTTTTATGCATACAAGAACTGGGGTGGGCCTCCCCTGGTGGCGCAGGCGGTTGAGCACAGCGCTGTGAAGCTGTCCGCACCTTCTGCAGCACGGGTTTGATCCCGGCTGATCGGTGAGAATCCCACGTGGGGGACAAACGTCTCCTGTCTCTCCTGCTGCTCCCCTCAGCAGTGTATTTCAGTCAGTCTGCCTGTTCTGTTCCCCGCTCTGTCTCTGGTGAATCCTCTCACCCTCCTGTGCATCTGGCCTGTACCCCGGGTTTTTGTATACATGAATAAATAAAATGTTTAAAAAAAAAGAACTGGGGTGCAGGCCAGAGGTGTGGGGGGTGAGAGAGGACTCACTAGAGACAGAGTATGGAGCAGAATAGGTGGACTGACTGATGTGCACTGCTGAGGGGAGCAGCAGACAAGACAGAGGTCTGCTGCGCCATGTGGGTTAGCTCCCTGGCTGGGGATCAAACTTAGGCCCCAGTGGCTGCTGATAGCTTAATGGTGCTGAGACTCAACCCCTGTGCCACCAGGAGGGCCCAGCTTGAATATTTTAAAATAAAACATTGTATTGCATTCAGCCTTAAAAAGGAAGGAAGTTCTGTCACCTGCTGCCACCTGGGGGACCTTGAAGATATGATAAAAAGACAAATTCTGTGTGATTCCCTGTCTGGGGGTAACCCAGGGCAGTCAGGGTGCTGGAGAGAAATCACAGGACCTTATGGAGAGGGCGAGGAGTTGTTTCGTGGATAGAGAGTTTCAGATTCACGAGATGAAAATTTCTTGTTTCACAACAGGATATGATTCACACTGTTGAACTATACCCTCAGGAAATAATTTAGATGGTAACTCTTAGGTTAGGTATTTTTCACCACAATTCAAAAACATTTATGGTTTTTTTCCCCACAGCATATTTTTCAAATTTTATATTTTTAAAATCAAATTTGGTTGATTTACCATTCATTAACAAAACTATAAAATTTTGAGCATACAGATTCACACCTCGACAGGTAACATTATATTCTTTTAATGGCAAAACGGTATGAAGATAGACTTGAGATAGGAATTGAAAACAAAAACCCACCGCTAATCCCACTACCCCGTGAGTTTGCTTTCTCTTTTTGTCCCTCCTAGGTCTAGTCCAGATGCATGTGTATTTTCACATAATTAAAGTCACATTCGGTTTTCTTCAATTATTGTGCTTGTGTCCATTGCTGCCATAGAATCTTCCTCGCTAGCCTTTCCGTGGCGCTACGCAGTTGCACCCTGCAGACACCCTGCCATCCACTTCGGGCTCTCAGGCCTCCCTTTTCCTTCCTCTCCTGTTTCATACCAGAGTATATCAAGATGGCAGATCAGTACGTCCCCGTCCCAGGAGGACCTAACAACAACAACTATGCCAATGTGGAGCTGATTGTGGACATCGCCAAGCGAATCCCAGTGCAGGCATGTTGGATGGGGCTCCCCAGTCACCTGATGCCCTGAGCTCTGAAGCAACTTGAGCACCCAGTTCAGAGGGGTGGGGTGCTGGATCTTCTGAGACTGGAAAGTCCAGAACTGACATGACCCAGTGAAGAGCTCCCAGTGTGTGTTGGGAGGTGATGCTGGAAGGAAGACCTCTGTTCACACCTCTCTGTGTTTGCAGGCAGTGTGGGCTGGCTGGGGCCACGCTTCCGAGAACCCCAAGCTGCCAGAGCTCCTGCACAAGCATGAGATTGCTTTCTTAGGTAGAGTGCATCTTTATCAGATATGTGGGGGTTGGGGTGTTGATGGGATACTCTGCTGGGTCAGATTCTCTTCCTCTAGCAGCCCTGTAAAGTGGGGGTCAGTTTGATATTCCCACCTCACAGTTTCATGGTCAGAAGAGCAAATCTAGGAGTGGGAGGGCACAAGTCGGTCTGTCAGCTCAGGGAAATAGGAGCCATTGCCATGGTCCCATGGTGGAATGATGCTGGGATAAGTAGAACCCCCCAGCATGAAATGCCAGCCATGTTCAGATTTCTAACCAGGATCAGAGGTCATATTTCTGATAAGGTCATAGCTGTGTTTGGGGTGTCTCAGACCTGTAGGATATCCTAACCCCTTGGGACAAGAGACCCTCATCTCTGCTACTTATTTGGTAAAGTGATACTCATTGTCTACGATATCTATTTCGGGATTTGTCTTTGTATTTATAAACTTGGTGCAGTTGTGCTATCTGACATCCTTGCATAGTTTAGGGACATCATTTACCATAGTAAATCTTGTTGTTCCTTACCTCTGGGCCACAATACACACATGTGTGAAGTAGCTCAGTGCAATTCAACACCCAGTACTCACCTTACTGTAGTTACCTGGGCCTGCTGATGTCTCTGTTAATATTCACTGATTGGCTGTGATATGGACTCTCATAATTCTTGTTTTTAACTCCTGGGGAGGTTGAGGGTCTAGCCCAGGAACTGATAAACTACAGCCCACAGGCCATATCCTACTCACTACCTGCTTTTATAAATAAAGTTTTATTGAAACATGGTCCTGATCATTCACTTATGTAATGCCAATGGCTGCTTCTCCCTATACTGGCAAAGCTAAGTATCAATGAGAGTAAGATCGTGGTGTTGAAAATGTTTCCTGTCTGGGTTGTTCTAGAAAACTTGCTAACCTGTGGTGTAGTTTTTTGAGGAGATAGTTTGACTCCTTGGTCTAACCTTTTGCCTTCTCCCTTAAAGTAAATTTTGTGTATACCACAGTAGCTTAGGTTTTAACTCAGGCCCTGTTTACAATCCACACGTATTGGGAGTTGACAGAGATGAAGTAACAGACAGGCAGATTCTTTTCTTCCCCAACCTAATGTTAAATGCCTTGAGAGCTGGGACCTGAGTACTTTCTTTGACTGTGAGGGTCTTCTTGCTCACTTGATTCTGCTTCCTGCCATGTCCCTGCCATCTCAGGCCCTCCCAGTGAAGCCATGTGGGCCCTGGGAGATAAAATCGCCTCCACCATCGTGGCTCAGACGCTGCAGATTCCAACGCTGCCCTGGAGTGGGAGTGGTAAGGGACCCTGAGCTTCGGTCTGGGGGAACTATTCAGCCTACTCTTGCTTAATGTGGGGGGTAGGGGGGAACATGCTTTTTTATTCTTTCATTTAAATTCTTTTTAATTATTGGAAAAGTAATAGAATGTTGCTGTAGTCAACTTAGAAAATATGAGAATTAAAAAAAGAGATAGAAATCATCCATAATCCTATGACCAGGTGTTCAATGTTTGTTATATTTTAGGCGCCTTGCCTTTCTAGCCTTTTCTCTGGGCACACCCTTTAAAAAAATCAGAGATCTTATATTTACTATTGAATTGTTTGTGCTTTTTTTCCTCTCTAATCTTCCTTAGTCAATAAGTATAGTTTACCGCATTTACAGTACCTACATATGATTGGAATGGAAAGGTTATATGGATGTACCATGATTTATTTACCAGTTCTCTGCAGTTATACATTTAGGTTGTTTCCATTAATTTTGTTCTAATTTTTAAAACATTGAAAGTAACTGAGCCTTAATAATCTTATAGCTAAATTTCTATGTATATTTTAATCATTTTCTTAGGATAAATTTCAAAGAGTGGAATTTCCAGGATAAATTTTAAAGTAAATGGGAAAAAGATTTAGGAATTTCTTATTCATGTTGATTTTTTTTTCCTCTAAAGAGTGAATTTTAAATTTGGAATGGAAAGGTTATTTTTTGACTCTTCACAGGGTCTTAGAAAATAATGTTTCATATATAAATGACTTCTTAGGGTAGAATCCAATTTTTTTATAAACTCTGAATTTCTTAAGCTTGATTTCCGATTCAAAGTTTAGTCCCCCAAATTAAAAGCTGCAGCAGGAAACTGAAGGGTGGTGTCTGTATGCTGTGTTCTGTCGGTGTGGCGGCTGGATCTTGCAAGGGCAGCCTGGTTGAGGAGAGGCCTGATGGCTCTGTAATGTGTCTGTGCCTTCCCTGGGAGGATTCAGCTCTCTTTTTGACTCTCTAGGTCTGATTGTGGAGTGGTCAGAAGATGATCTGAAGCAGGGGAAAATAATCAGTGTCCCGGAAGATGTTTATGACCAGGGTTGTGTGAAAGACATAGATGAGGGCTTGGAGGTAAATGTACTCTGGGGTGGGCGGTAGTGGGGGGCAGGGTGCCAGAAGCTTTCATTGTCCTGGTCTGAGCGGAAGCTGTCTTCCCTCTAATGAGATCTCTGTGTCCTTTGCTCCACAGGCAGCAGAAAAAATTGGCTTTCCATTGATGATCAAAGCTTCTGAGGGTGGTGGAGGAAAAGGAATCCGGAAGGCCAAGGGTGCTGAGGACTTCCCAATCCTTTTCAGACAAGTGAGCCATTCTTGTTGTCTGTTTCTCCCTTTGTCTCTGGAAATTCTTTTTCTTCAGTTGTTGGCCACCAGATTATTTCCATCAGCATGATTCTATCAGAATTGAGAGGACATTTGTGGGAGTTGGAATGTTGCTGTCGTAAATGTGCATTTTCACTCTGAGAATTCCATTGTTTGTATTGATATGGACGCCATTTCCTTAGATGGTCAGTTCTCTGAATCATTCTGGCTCTAACTGATCTCACAGGTAGAAGGGCCAGCATCTCTCTTTGCCAATCAAGAGATGAAATTTTTTTTAAATTTTATTTATTTTTGCTTGGAAGAATTGGGGTGTAGGCCAGAGGTGTGGGGCAGGGGTGTGTGAGAGGATTCACCAGAGACAGATTGGGGAGCAGAATAGGGGGATCTACTGAAATACACTGCTAAGCTGAGCAGTGGGTAACACAGGAAAGATCTGTTATACCATATGTGGGTTAGCTCCCTGGCCAGGCATTGAACTCAGGCCATAGTGGTGACAGCACTGAGACTTAACCCCTGGGCTACCAGGGACACCCCAAGAGATAAAATATTTTGCAATTTTAATAACCTTGGTATTTTTAACATTTCTAGAAGATCAGTTTTTTTATTGTAGGAAATAATTTATACCCACTTATTTGTAGCTGATTTTTCACTTTAAAAACATTGGATCTATTATTAGCCATGTCTAAAAAAAATTTACACTGGCTAGTTTCCCATTCTTAATCCATCTATTTTACTATGTCTAGGTTTTCTCCCATATATGTATTGTTCACATATATATTTTAAAGACTTGCATTCAGGCTACACACTTTGTTTCTTCTATATTTTCTTCTACAAAAAATGTAGAAGGAAGCTGTATATTGTTAGAAAACTAGTTTATCCCCAACTCTTAATGATGCATTATCTTTATGAGATGGGGTTACGGGGGAGATTCACTTTCTGCATTATGTATATTCACAATATTGACCTAAAACAACAATGAGAATATAATGTCACGAGAGAGGGACAAAAAACTAAAAGGACAGTGAGTTCGTGGACGTCATCACTTTGCTCCTGCCCAGCCCTGGTTCCCAGGCAAGTAGCCACTCTGCCTCCCTCCAGGTGCAGAGCGAGATCCCGGGCTCCCCTGTCTTTCTCATGAAGCTGGCCCAGCACGCCCGCCACCTGGAGGTCCAGATCCTCGCCGACCAGTACGGGAATGCTGTATCCCTGTTTGGACGAGACTGTTCCATCCAGCGGCGGCATCAGAAGATCATCGAGGAGGCTCCAGCCACCATTGCCACGCCAGCCGTGTTCGAGTTCATGGAGCAGGTGGGTCCTGCAGAGCCAGGAATCAGGGGTAAGGGGCAGGCAGCTTTCAGACGAGAGGACATCTCAGCTCAGGGCCAGCAAGAGCTTCTGCGGTCTTGCCTTGCCAACATGGGGTGGGTGACCAAGAAGCTTCTGGAGGCCTTTCACAGAGACAGTTTCTGCTGTCATGGTTTATCCGCGTATGATCTCTGTGGTCCTAAGGTAATTGACACCCACTTGTCCTCAGTCTGTATCTGGCTAGGAAACTCATAAGCCATCACCACTGCCTGAGAAAACCAGCGGAAACCCTCCATCTCTGTTCCTTTGCAGTGTGCCGTTCGCCTGGCCAAGACCGTGGGCTATGTGAGCGCGGGAACCGTGGAATACCTCTATAGCGAGGATGGCAGCTTCCACTTCTTGGAGCTCAACCCCCGCCTGCAGGTGGAACATCCCTGCACAGAGATGATCGCAGACGTCAATCTGCCGGCCGCCCAGCTTCAGGCGAGGAGACGGGCTCCAGGCCCCAGGGCTTCTTCCATTCAGGGTGGGGTCCCCTGTCCTGCCCATCTCGTGGTGGCTGTCCCTAGGGAGGCCTGGTGGTGTGTGAGTGCTTTGAGACCGGTCAGCTCAGGCTGTTTGCTTGTTAAATCCAGGACTGCAGGCATCTTCCATTTCACAGTCTTGACACCTTAGTCTTTCTTTGGCAACAGTTCCTCAGCCTTGTTCTTTCATCCCTGACCTTGGCATTTGTAAAGAGTTCAGACAGCATGTCCTTCTGTGTGGATTGATCTGGTTGTTTCCTCCTGATTAGTGTCACTCCAGCATTTTGGCCATCACCCAGGGATGCTGGGTCCTTCCAGTGGGCCACATAAGACAACGCTGCTTGTCAAATCTGAGCCTGTGGCCAAGCTGGTGCTCATCATTTTTCTCACTTATGCCTCAAGCCCATCTTGCCCTGCATCCTTCACAAAGCCACGATTATGCAGGTGCCTGGGGTTCCTCCTTACCTCCTAAGCACTAAGAATCTTGGTTCTTGATTGACACACAAGGAGCCTGTGCTCTGTGATGTGCGTGCTTGGGCGATCTTGTCATGGAACACCATGGAGTAGCTGCACGGGCCTCCATGGCACAGCGCACTGCATGCCAGGCTCCCTGGTGGCAGGACCACTGTTGCATAATTGGGCCGTTCTTGACCCAGTCATTGTTGTGGGTGCTTGACTGTGTCTGCTTGTCCTTTGATGTTTTGCAAATGTCACTTCTTTTCCCAGTGACACTATTTGTGGGGCAGAGTCGAGCCTCCTGCCTTTTTCTTTCTTTGTCTCTCCCTCTACCATATGGCACAGTTGCGTGCACATTAGGGGCCCAGTGTGTCTGACATCACGTGCTGCACCCCTTCCTTCACAGCACGTGGCGTTGTCCTGGGGGTCGGGGCCGGGTTCTTGTGGGACTGACACGGGGACGGCTTTCTTGATTCCAGATCGCCATGGGGGTGCCACTGCACCGGCTGAAGGACATACGGCTCCTGTATGGAGAGTCACCGTGGGGGGTGACGCCCATTTCTTTTGAAAGCCCTGCCAACCCTCCCCTCGCCCGAGGACACGTAATCGCAGCCAGAATCACCAGTGAAAACCCAGATGAGGCAAGTTGTGGGGGTCCCTGGGCTTCAGCCATCTCCAGTCTCCCCAGTGTGGGACAGACCCCCAGTGTTAAGCTTGCATGGGAACCTGGAGCTTACTGATGAGTCGTGTGTGCCAGGCACCAGGCCAGTCCCCACACACCTCCTCAGTTACTTACATGGCCACACCACCCTATATGAGAGGTCAGGATGTTGGGGTTACCTGCCTGCCTTCCCCCTGGGACCTGCTGCCCCCTCATTGGTGGGTTGTAAAGGTCGCATTGATCTTTGGGATGAGCTACAGGGTCCAGAGTCCAGGTCCTTAAAAATCTGGCCTCAGGAATGTTTTGCTGTAACATTAATGCAGTCTGGTCTCTTATCAGGAATCTCTTTGGGATTCATTCTTATTTGTGTCTCAAAATCCATCCAATAGGCTTTGATCACAGCTTACATGCTTACTAGTGGGTGGTTATCATATAATCACCATCGACTGGCATAATTTAATTATTTCATGATTACCATCAAGAAACTGGGGATAAGAGAGCTTGGTTGTTTTTTCCCTCCCCCTTTTAATGAAAGAATTGTGAGCTGTGGGATCTGTATTAGTTTGGGATGTTTGGTTGCAAACAATCAGCCAGCTGTGGTTGGTGGACAAGCAAAATAGCAATTTCTCAAAGGGATAATGATTCATTCACCCATGCCTGGGAGGACAGAGGACCAGGTGTGGACATGAACTGGGCACTTGGAACCTTCCATCTCTCTAGGCACCTCTGTCAAACAAATGCCTCCATCACTCACTTTCAGAACCTAATTCCAGGGCCTCCCCTGGTGGCACAGCAGTTGAGCGCTGGGCTACGAAGCTGCCCACAGCCTCTGCAGTGCCAGTTCGTTCCCCGGCCACCAGCGAGGGTCCCACAAAAAAAAAAAAGAACCTAATTCCAGAGAGGGGGTCTTTACCCACCCCTCCTTTCACAAAATTATGCTTTGAGGCTAACAGGAGGTCACTTCCCTGGCCAAAAAAAGGGAGTCAGGTGTGCGTTAGCAGCAGCAGGCACTGACACGGATGTCTTGACCTGCTTCTCATAATCCACAATTGGAAATCCAGCCTCTGTGCCCTTTTATGTATACATTTTATAATTGAAAATAGCAAGCATATAAAGTCAGAATGTATACCTTCACCCCGTTCAAAAGTGATCAACACTTGCCCATATTTTGTCTGTACACCCCACCCCAACTCGGTGGTGGTTTCTTTAAAGTTTGTTTTAGTACAAATTATAGAAACTGACATGCTCACATGGCCACACTCACCGAGAGATACACCCACACTAATGAGAAGTGTCAAGCTTTTATTGATCATACAAAACTTTTGTTTGTGGGGGTTCCTGGAACTTAATTCTGATGAAAATGTATCTGGGCTAACAATTTCTTGCATGTTGCATTTTCTGTCTCCACTTCCAGGGGTTTAAGCCAAGCTCTGGAACGGTCCAAGAACTGAATTTCCGCAGCAACAAGAATGTGTGGGGTTATTTTAGCGTGGCTGCTACTGGTGGCTTACACGAATTTGCTGATTCCCAGTTTGGGCACTGCTTCTCCTGGGGAGAGAACCGGGAAGAGGCCATTTCGTTAGTATCTCAGCCTCTTTCCTCTCTTCCTCCTGTCTGTCTTCCTCCTCTCCTCCCTCTTTCCCTCCTGAAGCCTGCGGCTTCGGATGCAGCAGCAGAGGAGCTCACAGGAGGTGAATCACAGAGCAGACCCTGTTACAAACACTCGATGCTGAAGTCCAAGAACATTCTGCCCTTTCCCCCTGTATGAGAGCCATGAGTTAGAATGAGCTCACTAAAGCTATTTGGTTCTGAGCTTATTATAGGTCAACCAAAGTAGCTCCAAAGAATGTTCCAGTTGATTACAAAGGTTTAAAGATATAGAGTATCCAGCATTCAAAAAAGATAAACACATGCAATTTGCAGTAACATGGATGGAGCTGGAAGGGATCATGTTCAGCAAAATAAGCCAGAAAGAAAAAGAAAAATACCGGATGGTCTCACTCGTAGCAGGAATCTAGAAAACTTAAATAAGGGACCAGGAAAAAGAATAACTGTAGGAAAGAAAATATCAAAATCAACAAACAACTATGAACCAGAGACACTCTATAGGGGTGGGGGACGGGGAAATGAGGGATTTGGGTCAAAATAAGGGGGTTGTAATTATATGGGGAATATAAAAATAAAATTTAAAATAAATAAAGATATAGAGTATCATAGCTTTAAAAATAAAAAGGTATGTGCTCAGGGTACTCCTTTAAATTTGAACCTCAGGGCCTCTCTGGTGGCGCAGGTGGTTGAGTGCAGCACTGTGAAGTTGTCCACAGCCTCCACAGTGCCGGCTCGATCCCCGCCAGCCATGGAGATACCCACATGGCTCAGCAGACCTCTCCTGTCTCGCCCACTGCTCCCCTCAGCAGTGTATTTCGGTCAGTCTGCCTGTTCTGTTCCCCACTCTGTCTCTGGTGAATCCTCTCACCCTCCCGCACATCTGGTCTGTACCCCAGTTCTTGTATAAATAAATCTTCAAATAAATAAATTTGAGGGGCCTCCCTGTCGGTGCAGGAGGTTGAGCATGGCACTGTGAAGCTGTCTGCGGCCTCTGCAGTGCCGATTTGATCCCCACCGGCCTTGGAGCAACCCACGTGGTGGGCAGACCTCTCCTGTCTCGCCCGCTGCTCCCCTCAGCAGTGTATTTCATCAGTTTGCCTTTCGGTTCCCCACTCTGTCTCTGGTGAATCCTCTTACCCTCCTGTGCATCTGGCCTGTACCCCAGCTCTTGTATAAATTAAATAAATCTTAAATAAATCTTAAAATAAATAAATAAATAAATAAATAAATAAATAAATAAATTTGAACCTCATATATAGTTCCTGGAGAAACCCACACTGACAAAGGGGTGCCTAAATTCCATAACACCCATTTCTTCCATTTCTCCTGCCTGAACTTGGGCATAGAAAGGTAAAAGCCAGTTCACCTTGTCATGAAACATTCCTGTATGGGTAGTTAACTGTCCTTTGGAATGAAAAAAGCCCAAGGATGTTGAGAACACTGCCTTTAAAAGGCATTAAAGTCTGTCTGAGCCGGGGCCCTTGGCGATGAACTAAAGTGAGCTTGGTGATTTTGATGAGTGGACTTTCTTTGCCTGCTTCAAATAATTCTTTTTAATCATGTTGTGTTGATACCTCTGTTGAACTGGAAATTAATCCATTGCCTTCTCCCCAGGAACATGGTGGTGGCTCTGAAGGAGCTGTCCATCCGAGGCGACTTCAGGACCACGGTGGAGTATCTCATCAACCTCCTGGAGACCGAGAGCTTCCAGAGCAACGACATCGACACTGGGTGGTTGGATCACCTCATTGCCCAGAAAGTGCAGGTGGGGAGCTGCATGTCTCCCTTTGGGGTGGTGGGGGTTCCCAGCTCCCCTTGGGCTTGGCCAGCGTGGATGCTGAAGCTCAGAGTCTTTCCTAGGCCGAGAAGCCAGATATCATGCTCGGGGTGGTGTGTGGAGCCTTGAACGTGGCCGATGCCATGTTCAGAACCTGCATGACGGATTTCTTACACTCGCTGGAAAGGTAGGTGGGCAGGTGCTGCTTCTTCCCTCTCAGGGTGTGTGTCAGTGGCGGGCAAGGCAGAAAGTGCTTTATTTGGGGGCAAATCAGTCCCCAGGTAGTTAGTGAATCCTATATGTGCTTGCCTGTGAAATTTCTTGGGTTAATCCCAGCTGGCTAGGAAGATCCCTAGGGAGGCATTTGAAGACCAAGGCAGCAGTCAACATACAGACACAGTCGTGCGCTTGTGCCAGTGAGCGTGAGGTCCGTCCCGACATCAGTCCTTCTGAGAGGAGGCGATGTACGTCATAGGTCCTGCCTACAAATTTTCCTTTCCCAAACCCTCGCCTGAATCAGAGTGACTGGTGAGCTGGACCAGAACACTCTGAGGTCAGGGCAGGCTTTCTCAGCTTCAGCACACTGACGTCTTTGGCAGCATAATTATTTGTGGGGCCCGTCCTGTGCATTTTGGGACCCCATCCACAGCACCCTCTCTCCTCCCCAGAAGTCTTCACAACCAAATCTATCTCCACACATTGCCAAATGTCTTGGGGTGGGGGCAGAATCACCCCCAGTTGAGCACCATTGGGGAAGGCAAAAGAACTACCAAAAAGAAATAACAGGATCAAAGCTTTTGGCCCTTGACTGTCAAGCTTTTGGGTGCATGGAAGGGCAGCCTGCATGCTGGCTTAGTTCTTAAGCGGGTAGCAGGATTCTCCCATGACTTATTTCTGAGATGAACCCATTGTAGATTTTGCCTCCTGAGACGTCCTTTAAAGGTTTCCCATCCCTCACCAGGGATTCCAAAGAATGTCAGTTTCTTGGCATTGTCCATATTCCCTGCCTTTTCATTAGATTGAGTTTTTTCAGCCCAGCCAGGTGTGATAGTGCTTAGGAAGGACGAGTGTTAAAGTCCAGGGTATAGCCACGGAGTCCTCTATTTCTCCCAAGGCTGACCGCAGCCCTGTCTTCTGTTTCAGGGGCCAAGTCCTCCCCGCAGACTCTCTGCTGAACATTGTGGACGTGGAGTTAATTTACGGAGGCGTTAAGTATATTCTCAAGGTAAGGCCTGGTGATTTTAGGATGTCTCCGACGCTCTGCAGGGTGAGGGGATTTTAATTTCTGAAGTGAGCCATCCCTGGAAGGCGTTTTCTGTGCTTGGGTCCCAGCCCTCCCCATGCGTTTCCATTGTGACCTTGAGACTAAACCCTTGGGGTCTCATAGCATGTAGACCCGAACATACAGTTCACACAAGGCATATGTGGGTTTCCTGTGCTGCTGTAACCAAGTCCCCACCCACTGCTGGTTTCCAGCAACAGCATTTTATCCTCCCAGTTCTGGAGGCCAGAAGTCCAAAAGCAAGGTGCGGGCTGGGCCTGGTCTCTTGCAGGCTCAGGGAAGAATCTGCTCCATGCTTTCCTGACTCCTGGTGCTTGTGGGCAGTCCTGGCGTCCCCTGGCTTGTGGACACCTCTCTGGATATGTCTTCACGTGGTCTTCCTTCTGTGACTGTGTCTGTGGTCTCTTCTCCTCTTAGAAGGACACCAGTCAGTAGATTTAGGGCCCACCTAGTCCAGTGTGACTCATCTCACTATTTACATCTGCAAGGACCCTACTGCCTAACAGGGTCATGCTCTGGAGTTCTGGGAAGGACATGAATTTGAGGGGACACTGATCCAGCACAGAGGTCAGCAGGATGCTGAACTGGCGGAGTGTCTGGGCCAGCTTCCCAGGGCCATGAGCTTGGTTTGCCCTGTCTGCACCAGGAATCAATGTGTAGGTTTCTGATCTCTTCCTGGTCCTCTGCTGGTGCCCCTGGAGCTGACCCAGGGTCACTTTCTCCATCAGAAGTGGGTGGTTACTCTTCCTGAGCATCCAGTGTCAATTTAGCAGAGCATGTCAGGGAGTATCTGAGCTGTGTGGGCATAGAGGGAGGATGGGTGCAGTCAGGGTGGCCCGTGGGGCAGTCTCCCCAGCAAGCCTCCATCCGCTGGGTCACTTTCCTAATCTCATGTTCTGTGGAGGGAGGAGAGCTCAAGTTTGCTTCTGAGGCAGGTTTCCTTTTTCAAACTTTGCCAGTTATTTACATAACCATGTAACTTCAGGGTTACATTTTTAAAAAGATTTATTTATTTATGCATACAAGAACTGGAGTGTAACCAAAGGTGCGCGGGGGTGAGAGGATTCACCAGAGTGGAGAGCAGAACAGGCAGATCTACTGAAATACACTGCTGAGGGGAGCAGCGGGCGAGACGGGAGAGGTCTGCTGTGCCATGTGGGTAGCTCCCTGGCTGGGGACCAAATTCAGGCAATGGTGGTGATAGCTCAGACTTAACCCCTGCGCCACCAGGGAGGCCCACCAGCTACTCATTTTTCCTGATGCCTCAACCTTGACGAAGTTGAGGTTCTGGTACAAATGCTTTGATATTATTGTGGCATAAAGTTTCTTATGTTATTAACAAATTTTCTTCAACTTCAGATTGGTCTGTAGCACTGCCTCTAGAACGTTCCATGGAAATGTGCTGTGTCTTGCTGTCCAGTATGGGACCACCTGTGGCTGTTGAGTACTTGACATGTGGCAAGTGTAACTGAGGAGATGAATTTCACAGTTTATTGAACTTTAGTGAATTTACATTTAAATAGCCACATGCCGCTGGGCACTCCCATATTTGATGGGGGCAGGTCTAGAGTATTCTATTGTAAGGTTATTGGAGCGCTAGATTGGTCCTAAGTGTTACTTTAGAAGTGAAGTTACCTTGACATATGAATGTTGCATTAATTGAAACTATCTTGCCATCTTTTGTCACAATATATGTATTCATGAAGGTGAGGGCTCTTTAGGGTGTTATTTTTATGAGTGAGAACATAGACTGAACTGAGGGCCAGATGCTGCCAGTACTTCCCGCTGAAATGCAGAGTCCAGGTTGGGGTTCAGCCCGCATGTCTGTCTCTAATGTTGAGGGCTTTTTTCTGCCCTTGGAAAGAGCCCTAGTCCATATCCAGGGCACTGGTGTAGAACAGGGCTGCCTTGCCTGGTGTGAGACACCACTTCTTGTCCCCGAGGATGACCCTGCTTGGGGCTGATGCTTGGAGAAGGGAATCAGAAGTGAGCCCCCAGCACCTGAGGGCATGCCATGGCAGGAGATGGGCAGGCTGGGGCCAGAGACCACTAGCCTCCCCAGGGCTGGTGTGGCGCTGACTCTAGACTCTCTCTGTTGTCAGCTGCTCCCTTGGGTGAGCGAGGGCTGGCACTGGAGAGGCGAGGTGTCCACTCAGGCACTCCCAACATGCACGACACTGACCTTGTTCATGGTTGGGGGGCCCAGGGGCACAGGGACAAACTGGCTTCCTGAATTCAGGTGGGGACATGAAGGCTGTCCCCCCAGGTGGCCCGGCAGTCCCTGACCATGTTCGTCCTCATCATGAATGGCTGTCACATTGAGATCGACGCGCATCGGCTGACGGATGGTGGGCTGCTGCTGTCCTACAACGGGAACAGCTACACCACCTACATCAAAGAAGAGGTGGACAGGTATGTGGGTGCAGGGCCAGCTAGCCCTTGGGGGTCTGTTTGCAGTCCAAGGCACCTGTAAATCCCACTGCTTTTCAGGGAGACACTCTTGGCTGGGATTTCATGCAGCTGGCAGGCAGCCACAGGAGGCTCCAGGAGGCCCTTTTCTAGAAACCAGGGAATATATGGAGCTGAATGGGACCTGGCTCCCGGCTCTGCAGCCTGCCAGGCTGTGGTGAGGTGCCAGCTGCTTGGTGTCTGAGTCATCTGAGCAAGGCTCAGGAGAGACCTTCCTGTCCCTATTTATTGAGCATCTGCTTGTCCCAGCGCTGGGCTAGGTGTTGGGCTAGAACTCTGGTCAGGACCATGGGGCCTATCAGGGAAGATGTCACAGCAAACAAGTGGACAGGGGCAGGAACGCTGCCATGTGCTTGGATGGGAGAGACACAGGATGGTCTTAGCACAGAGGCTTCACCAGAAAGACCCGAAAGCCCCACTGGAGTGTATCTGACACATGGAGCTTAAACAAGAAAAATGTAGAGCATCTGGCTGAGCAGGCAGCACAGACCCCCACCAAGGACACGGCAGGGAGGGTGGGCCTGGGGTTACTCAGAGGCCCCAGGCCTGAGAAAACTGCAGTTGGGGAGTGGCTAGTCCCTGCCCAGTCCTTGATCTTTTGAAGAAGGTGGACTAGAGCATCCCAGGACAGGGTTTTATGGCCTCCTTGGAAGCCATTTTCTGTTGGTAAGAACATGCAAGATCCTTATAGGCTCAGGCATGGGACAAGCTCTCCCCAGTTCAATGTTAAGGTGCAGACTTTCAGTCAGTAAATTTGTATGGTTTTTTTTTTTTTTTTTTTATAGAGGCATGCTTTATTTATTTGTTTGCTGGTTTGTTTGTTTGTTTTGTTTATACATGCACTGGGTACAGTCAGAAGCGCGGGAGGGTGAGAGAATTCACCAGAGCCAGAGCGGGGAGCAGAGCAGGCAGAAGGACCGAAGTACACTGCTGAGGGGAGCAGCGGGCGGCAGGAGAGGTCTGCACGCCATGTGGGACCCTCCTCAGGTGGCCGGGGAGCAGCCGGGGATCGAACCGGCGCCGCAGAGGCCGCGGGCAGCTTCGCAACCCAGTGCTCAACCGCTGCGCCACTGGGGAGGCCCAATTTGTATGTTTTTTTATTTTTTTAAGGTTCCCCTTTCCACCTCCTCCCAGATTTACTAAGAAATAATTAACATGCACTAAGTTAGGACAGTGTGAAGGTTTGATTCCCATGTGTGGTGCAGTGATGGCCACAGGAGGTCCAGCTGAGACCTGTCTCCTCAGATAGATGCCGTAAGAAGACAAGAGAAAGGGAAAAACATTGCTCCTTTGATGAGAACCCCTGGGCGTTTTCTCAGCTTTTTAACAGCTTTCCTGAGTCTGTTCGCAGAGTCATCTGTCCCCCTCTTGCTGCTCATCCCTAGTACAGACCCCTCCCTGCAGTATTTATTGAATAAGATTTATTGATTGCTTTCCCAGTGCTAGTTTTCCTCCAGAAAAGTGTCCAACCATTGGTTCATCTGACTTATTCCCAATCTCTGTGATGACAGTCAAGTGCCACGGTTTGGGAGATGGAGACCCTCAAACCTCACGCAGGGGCACACTCACGGCCACCTTTAGGAAGGGAAAGTACTGTCAAAAGCCTGACTCGGGCCCGCTGGGTTCTCCAATCTCCCTTCCTCCCTGCTCTTCCTCTCTCCCAGTTACCGAATTACCATCGGCAACAGGACATGCGTGTTTGAGAAGGAGAACGACCCCACAGTTCTGAGAGCAACCTCAGCTGGGAAGCTGATGCAGTACATGGTGGAGGACGGAGGCCATGTGGAGGCGGGGCAAAGCTATGCTGAGATGGAGGTGACTGCTCATGGGGGTGGGGCTGGGGCCGGGCCTCCTTCAGCACCGCTCCCCAAGGAGGGCCTTTGGCATTGCTTCTGCACCTAAGCAAATGGGCCTGACCCTTCACCTGGGCCACTGCCTGCAAATCCCTAAGGGAGCCAGATGTGGGGTTCAGCTCAAATTCCCTGCAGTATTTAAATAGAAAACTTCAAAAATCTATATACTTCCTGCAGGATGAACAAGCACTGATAAAATAACAGTGATAGCAAAGATTAAAAAGTGTTTTTGCCAACACCTTGTGGCAGACTCTGATGGAAGCATTTTATGTCTTGCCTCCTTTTATCTTCCAGGTAACCACAGGAGATAGGCATAGATGTGATCCCCAGGCAGGCCAAGAATTCTCTGCAGGTCACATAAAGCCAGGGCTAAGCCTGCCTTTCCATGCTGCCCAGGAACACCATAATGATACAGGCAGTAAAAATACAGCAAGAGCAGGAGCTAATGCTGGTTAGTCTTCTGCTTCCTGCTCTTATTCCCCACTTTACAAGAGAGGTAGACTGAAGCTCAGAGAGGGAAAGGCATTTTCTGGAGACCACAAAGTAATAGGGGCGGGGGTGTTCCTGGGGTCCCAGCCCAGGCCTGGCTGCCTTGTGTACCAAAGCTGTGGGCTTCTGAACAAAAGGAACACTGTCCTGTCTGCAGTCCACACTCACACATCCATATACAGGCTCCGGCCAGGGAGGGACTGATGGCTGTACCCAGAGCCTGTTCATTTCACCAAGCACCCTCAGAGGGTTTGCAGTCTGCCTTTAAAAAAGGAGCCATTCTCGGGCCTCCCTGGTGGTGCAGTGGGTTGAAAGCCATGATGTGAAGCTGTCCACTCAGGCTCTGCAGCGCCGGTTTGATTTCCGGCCAGCCAGGGAGATTCCCACATGATGCAGCAGACCTCTCCTGTCTCGCCTGCTGCTCCCCTCAGCAGTGTATTTTTGGTCCTTCTGCCTGTTCTGCTCCCTGCTCTGTCTCTGGTGAATTCTCTCACCCTCCCATGCCTCTGCCCTGTACCCCAGTGCTTGTATAAATAAATAATTCTTTTTTTTTTTTTTTTGGTGGGACCCTCACCGGTGGCTGGTGAACGAACCGGCACTGCAGAGGCTGCGGGCAGCCTAGCAGCCCAGCGCTCAACCGCTGCACCACCAGGGGAGGCCCTAAATAAATAATTCTTTAAAAAAAAAAAAAAGGAGCCATTCTCAAAATGCACTACCCTTTAGGCCAGTGTGTATTTCTCAGACAGGGCCCTTTCTTTAGAAATAAACATCAGTTTTCATGTCTTTAGAATGGGCACGATAAACCCCTCCCTCCCTGGCTGGTAGTGCAGGTGGTGCTGATTTGTGACAAGTACTGTGCCTGGCACACAGCAGGCTTCCAGCAATTGCCAGTTTCCTCCAACTCCCGCTTGGACTCTGCCTGGGGAGTCATTCTATCTAAATGACAGTCTGTGCTCCAGAGCGGCTAGTTCTGGGTCACTCTGGGTGTCACATACACAGGCCAGCCCTAGTAGGCTCTTTCTTATTGCTTCTTTCCGCAAAACAGGTGATGAAGATGATCATGACTCTGAATGTGCAGGAAAGTGGCCGGGTGCAGTACATCAAGCGCCCGGGGGCCGTGCTAGAAGCTGGCTGCATGGTGGCCCGGCTGGAACTTGATGACCCTTCTAAAGTGCACTCGGTACGTAGCACCAGGCACAGCCTCCCCAACTGCTCAGGTGAGCTCAGGGCCTCCACCTGTGCAGTGAGCTGAGCCGACCTGAGGCTCTAGCAGCTAGCGGGATGGGTGCAGAAATGCGCCCAGCTCAGCTCTCAGCAGCACTCCATCCCACTTAGAGTAAAACTAAGCTCTTCTGATCACTGACAAGACCCCAGATGGGCTGTCTCCCATTTCCTTCTCTGGCTTCATCCTCTCTCCTGCTTAACTGAATATTCCAGAATCTTCCACTCCACAGCCTGTTCCCTCTCCCTGGAAGGACCTTCCCGTGGACGTTTATCAGCCTCCTACCTTACCTCCTGCGAGCTTTGACTCATGTCATCTGACCTAGCAGGTCTTCTTTGACCTTTTAAAATTTTTTACTAGATTTTATTTTAGGGCAGTTTTAGATTTATGGAAAAATTTGAGAAGATTGTATAGGTCTCTTGTTCTGTCTCCTCAGGCCAAGCCATTCACAGGAGAGCTCCCTCCCCAGCAGACCCTGCCCATCCTTGGGCAGAAACTGCACCAGGTCTTCCACAATGTCTTGGAAAACCTGACCAACATCATGAGTGGCTACTGTCTGCCGGAGCCTATTTTTAGCATAAAGGTAGGTTCCTGTGCAGGGTGGGGGTGTCCTCCACACACATGTGTAGGCCCTTGTGAAGAGCCAGAAGGGTTAACTCTGAGCGATCAGAGGTCTGTGTCAGGAACAGTCAGCCCACTTAGATGGAAAAGTTTTGAGCAGACCCTAAAATAGTGCCTACTAAATCTTACCAAATAAGTACTTCAAATTGGTAATCACATCAGCTACAATCCTGATAATCTGTCTTTGGGGGAAACCTGTAAGTTCTCAAATTTGCAGACACCTGCCAAAGACCTGTGACCTCAAACCTGACACCAATATGGATAATACTGTGGCATCACATTCCATCTCAGAATAGCAAATCACAGTGATGGTGCTGATGGTAATGGCCGCCCTTTGTCTAGTGCCTGCTGTGTGCCAAGTACTGCTCTAAACACTAAACAATCATTAACTCATTTAATGCTCCCAACAACCTATGGAATAGGAGCTGATATTTTCATTTTATAGTTGATGAAATGGAGGCAGAGGGCAGCTAAGAAATTTGCCTTATTTCACACAAGGAGAGAGAAAGATAGGATTTGAATCATAACCATTTGTCTTCAGAGTCTGCTCGTAACCCCTATGCTGTGTTGCCTAAGTGTGATTGCTCTAGTGGCAATATGGAGTTAGTCTTTGCACTTGCTAGTGTTGCATCATTTCACTTTTAACCTCACAACTACCCTATGGAGTTGGCACATTATCCTCCTCATTCAGGGGCCAGCATGTCGGCCATCTGAGTGCCCAGAAGCCGTGTGGCACAGCTGTTAAGTGTCTCTGGAGCAAAATAGCTGGGGTTTGCTCTCTGGTTTTGCTTCTTGCCAGTTGGATGACTTTGGGTCACTTAAGTAACCTTTCTGTATTCCTCGACAAAATGAGGTCATATTTATATCTACTTCATGGGGTTTGAGGCTCCAATATGAACATGTAAAGGTCTTAGAACAGGGTGTAGCAGTAAGCGAACAGCCCTACAAAGCTTAGCTCTTCACCAGCCCTCCTGTTACACCCTCACAGCACACAGGCTCTCTGAATGCATGGAAAGGGAGATGGGTGGGGTAGTTGGGCATCCCCAGGTGGTCAGGGGGCTGTTCCACTCTGGATAGTTCCCAAGGCTGCTGGGGGGTAGATCTCGGACTACTTGAGCACATAGGGCTTGGGTAGCTTGAATGTGTTGGTCAGATGCCAGCAGTGGGTGGCCGTACCCACCCCCTGAGGCTCCAGCAGCTATCAGGCTAGGTGCTAAGCCCTCAGGCTGATGCTCTGGTCCCTGCTGCAGCTGAAGGAGTGGGTGCAGAAGCTCATGATGACCCTCCGGCACCCATCACTGCCACTGCTGGAGCTGCAGGAGATCATGACCAGCGTGTCGGGCCGCATCCCCGCCCCTGTCGAGAAGGCGGTCCGCAGGGTGATGGCCCAGTATGCCAGTAACATCACCTCGGTGCTGTGCCAGTTCCCCAGCCAGCAGGTAGGTGCCCCCCCAGCCAGGCCGGGTGCCTTGCTGGGTGCTCAGCACCCATCAGTCTCTACTTTCGGCCACCAGTCCAGTCAGCCTTTGTGAGACCACTTACAGCCAGAGATGGTTGGGGGTCAGGAGCTTTCTTTCCCTCCTTTTCTGGAGAATCACATCCCCCCAACAGCAGTTGCTTAGATGAACACAGCTGCTGTTCCTCACTGCATCAAACTCAGGTTTGGAAGAGGAGTGAGCCGTTGGTGCAAGACAGCAAGCGTTTCCCAAACACGTACTGGCCAAAATAATCGGAAACCATAGTGAGTTTTTCTTTCTAACTGGTAGCTTTGGTCCTCTCCTGATTTTATAGGTGATCACTTGCACCCATAAGGTCTAGGTAATATTTTTACGAACAGGAGTCATTCCAGGGTAGTAGAAAATATCTCTAGTCATTCGACATTGACTTGTTCTTTTGGGGGGAGGTGGCTTGCTTTTCATCAAGCATTTTATTTTATTTTTTACATTTTAAAAGAATAGGTTTATTAGGAAAAGGAGAAAGAAAAAGAGAGGCGCCTGCATAGTCACACGCGGGCAGAAGAGCTGCCGCTGCTGCTTTGCAAAAGGGAAGGGTTTGTGAAAAGAAAGTTAGCAAGCATTTTAAAGGTGTCGGGCATTTGGAAGTGCCCCCTCTGCCGCTCACTTCCTGTTATGTCTGGGTGGAAAGGCTGCCACCATGCTCTCACGCCTCCCACATGTGAGTGATTTGGGGGTCAGTGGTCAGTGGAGGTCAGGTTGTTCCCAGAGCTCAGCCACTCCAGACAATGGTACTGATCTGTGTGCCACGTGGAAGAACCTCGAAGGCAGGAAGCTGAGTGAATGAAGCCTGACAGCAGTGGAACCTTGTGGATTCCATTGCCATGAAATGTCCTGAACAGGCAAATCCATGAGAAAGAAAGTAGATGGGTAGTTGCCAGCAACTGGGGGTTGGGAGAGATGGGGAGTGGCTGCACCTGGTAATAGGGTTTCTTTCTGGGGTGATAAAAAGTCTCCTAAGTTAGATAGTGGTGATTGCACAGGTCTGTAGAGATACAGAAAACCACTGAATTGATTGTATACTTGAAAATGGCGAGAATATTATGGTATGTGAATTATATTTCAACTTTAAAGTACTAAGAACAAATCTCTCCAGGACCCCAGTTTGAGAAAAGTACCTTCCAGGAACTTACACCGACACATGTTTTTTCTTTAAAAATATTAAACTAGGGACTCCCCTGGTGGCACAGCGGTTGAGTGCTGGGCTGTGAAGCTGCCCCCAGCCTCTGCAGCGCCGGTTCGATCCCCAGCCACCAGCGAGGGTCCCACATGGCACGCAGACCTCTCCTGCCGTGCCCGCTGCTCCCCTCAGCAGTGTATTTTGTTGTTCTGCCTGTTCTGTTCCCCGCTCTGGCTCTGGTGAATTCTCTCACCCTCCCACACTTCTGACTGTACCCAGTGCTTGTATAAATAAATTAATAAATCTTTAAAAAAAAATTAAACAAAAAAGATTTTAAATACTTTGTTGTCATAAACAGCATGTTAATGACATTAAAATGACATAAAAATAGGACCTTCCCTACTCAATGTCTTCATTCTCGCTGGGGTTGGAAATTCCCTGCTCTTTCCCCAAAGAATCCAGATCTGTGAAGAGGTATCATTGTAATTTGCGATGATAAAAAGAGTTCTGTGCATTTTAATGTGATTGTTATCATTCTGAGCTCTTGAATTCCTCAAGCAATTTGTCGAGTGGGGTGACCAGGGCTATTCTGGGTGGCTTAGAGGACTGCAGGCTGGGAATTTTGGTCTTTGAATGAGCCTCTTGGATGGGAGCCCGTGGTGAGGCCTCCCGGTGACGGTGTGTGGCAGCTGAACTGTACGGGGAGGGGGTGTGTGTGACCATACCTGTCCTGTCCTCCTGTCCAGATAGCCACCATCCTGGACTGCCATGCAGCCACGCTGCAGCGCAAGGCTGACCGGGAGGCCTTCTTCATGAACACCCAGAGCATCGTGCAGCTGGTCCAGAGGTACCAGTCCTGGGCCCTTGGGGGTGGGGTGGGGTTCTCACACGGAACTATTCCCTGTGCTGGGCCAGGTGGCACCCTGGGGCTCTCAGAGCAGGACAAGAGACAGGGCATGGGATCCAAAGACCCCTATGAGTGTCCCACCATGACTGTTCCTAAGAGCAGATCCCCAGCAAGGCACCGAATGTCTGAGAATCTCATTTTGCCTGTTTTAAAACTAGAAATAAAGGCACTTGCCACACACAGGTTGTCCTGAGCTGGAGCGGGCTCCTTGTTAAGTGCTGATGCAGTGAGAAGTGAGACTATGGAGGAAAGGGCTTTGTCTGTCCCAGGGACTCTGTGGGTTTCCATGGTGGCTTTGGGGGGGGGTCATTGCGGAAAGCTGATAAGGGATTGGTACTGTATCTTAAGTAGCAAGTAGGCAGGACATTTACTCTGATGATAAAAAGAACAGCCACTCTGTGTGCAAATCTCACCTAGCGAGGAAGCTGTGCTTATAAAGACAGGACGGAGACCTTCTGGATGGAGACAGGTGGACTCTGCCAGGTGCCATGATCAGAGGCGCAGGGAGTGGGGGCTCCTCTAGCTCATGGGGACTGGCACAAGGCCCACCTCTGCAGGGGGAGATTTTTGTGAGGGTTCCCCACAAAGAGAGTTTCACAGCTCACGGTTGGGAAGGGTGCCCCTCCCCAGAACACGCAGTGGCTCACCTTAAACCCATCTGTGGCTTCAGAGAAACGCCTAGGAGAAATGAACAAATGAGTCATGCATCAAATTCAGATATCTGAGTTCTGTGTTGTGGTTTTATTAAATTGAAGTCACATTTGAGGACCCGAGTGTTTTAGGTTCCTATTCTTCCCTGTCGTCACTTAGTGATGGTGGGGTAAGCCGGTTTCTGTGTCCCTAAAACTTGGTGTCACATCGCCCACGAAATTCACGCCTGTGGGTTCAGCAGTGATTTGGAAGAGGAAATGCTTGGGGGAACATCCAGGATAGAAAATTTGGTTTTATTTTCTTTCATTTTTTATTTTCTTTTATTTTTTACCATGGTTGGTTCAGCTTTTCCCACCACCATCCCTCTGTCCCTCTCTCCCTTACCCCCGCCCCCTGGGCCTCGGAAACCTGACTTCATTCATCAGTGTCCGCTAGTTTTTGTAAGTATTTTTGCGTTGTCGTGCCCAAGGCTCTGTAGATGTCAGATACTCGTCTTTGTCATTCTGACCTGCTTCGCTACACACCAGCCCCTCCGGCTCCCCCTATGTTGCTGGCAGGGGCAACAGACCACCTTAGAATCTGGTTTTAAAAGGGAAGTGAAACTCAGACAGGAATCTTTTGGTAAATGTCTTTCAAGTTTTGCCTTGTTCCCAAATTGTCTGCATTGCACGGTTAGCCGAAAGCTATCTGTGACCTCGTGTGCAGGCAGCCCCACCGTGAGCACCCCAGCCAGGGCCGCCCTGCTCTCTGGGGTTGCCAGGCCCACCCAGAGGCTCAGGCTTGACCTGTGGTTGGTGCCTGACTCGGGCAGGTCACTGCCCTCTTTGGCCTGCAGAGTTGCTGCCCATGAGCTCCCTAGCACCTTCCTCCCTTGGCCAAGGACAAGCGGGTGCAGCCCCCAAGCCCTTTCTTACTGTTTTCTCCACTTGGAAATCATGAAAACCTCGGCTGGAGATGTTGGGGTGTGCCAGGCAGCAGGTTGATCACTAGGTCCCTTCCCTCCCTCTCCAGGTACCGCAGCGGAACCCGCGGCTACATGAAGGCTGTGGTGTTGGATCTCCTGAGGAGGTATCTCCACGTCGAGCACCATTTCCAACAAGGTGAGGGTCACCATTGGCACTGGTAACCAGCCCACCGGGCAGGAGGGGACCCAGACCTCACCCCTGCATGGCCTGCCTTTTGTCTTCCTCCAGCCCACTACGACAAGTGTGTGATTAACCTCAGGGAGCAGCTGAAGCCGGACATGTCCCAGGTGCTGGACTGCATCTTCTCCCACGCGCAGGTGGCCAAGAAGAACCAGCTGGTGATCATGTTGATTGTAAGCAGAAAGGGGCCCCTTGACCCAGAGCGTGGGGTGCTCAGGGGCCAGCATACTTATTCTGAAAAGGCCCAGAGAGTAAATATTTTAGTATTTGTCCATCATAAATCTCTGACCAACTGCACGTTCTGAAAGCATCTCCAATGGGAAGCTTAAATTAGGTCTGTATATTAGATAATATTATTACACTATTACCAGGTTCTTGGGTGGTTTTATAGCTATTTACATAGCCCTTGTACAATGTCAGCAAGTGTCCCAATAAAATTTTACTAGAGGGCCTCCCCGGTGTTGCAGCATGTTGAGCGCAGCGCTGTGAAGCTGTCCGCAGCCTCTGCAGCACCGTTTCAATTCCTGGCTGGCCAGGGAGGTCCCACATGGCACGGCAGGCACGGCAGACCTCTCCTGTCTCACCTGCTGCTCCCCCCAGTAGTGTTTTTGGGCCTTCTGCCTGTTCTGCTCCCTGCTCTGTCTCTGGTGAATCCTCTCACCATCCTGTGAGTCTGGCCTGTACCCCAGTTCTTGTATTAAAAAAGAAAAAATTGTTACTAGTACCAAGGTGTGAGTGGTATGAGCCAGGCCCAAATTTGGTCCAGGCTGTTTTAGCTACCCTCAATGGCTTGCCTGCTGTCTAGGAGATCATGTGTACCATTCACAGAGCACCTACTGTGTGCCAGGTGCTCCTGATTTGCTTTACAAATATTAACTCATGTAAGTCTCACAGCAACCCTGGGAGGTGGTTTCAGCTCTCACCTCCCTTTGGCAGCCCACAGAGAGGTAAAGTCACAGGTCCAAGTCACGTGCCCACCAGCTTGTAAAGGCAGAGCTGCAGTTCGAGCCCACAGACTGGCACAGCTATTAGTCAGGATGTTGGAGTCTCAGTCTTGTGGTGGGGCTACCATTTGGCCTTCTTGGACAGGTGTGGAATTTCTTTGCTCTTTTTTCTCCTCCTCAATTAACAGACTTTCACAGCTAAAGAGTTTTCCTCTTGATCTGGGGTCACATATGTGGCTTGGAAAATGTAGGATCAGCAGCTAGTGGGAGAGACTTGGCCTTGCCTTTTAGCAGGAAGGGGTTGGCAGATGTTTTTTCTGTCAAGGCTTAGACAGTAAGCATCAGGGCTTGTAGCCACATGTCTGGCACAGTTTCTCAGCTCTGCCTGGGCAGCTTGGCAGCGGCAGTGGACAACTGGCAAACCAGTAAGGATGGCTGTGTCCTCTGAAACAATGTTTATAACAACAGACTTGGACCGAATTTGGGCCTGGCTCATAGGACAGTTAACACTCTAATACAGTGGATTCATAAATAGTGTATTTTATAAAGAAGCATTTTAAAATCTCTGTTGCAGCTACTCTGGATCCCAGCTGCCTTGAGAATCCCCTGGGGTTGGGGGAGGGGGGTGGTTTACAAACACCAGGCCCCCCCCTTGGTCATTTAAATCAGGGTCTCTGGGGGTGGGGCCCAGGGACTCACAGTGCCTGACAGCATCCCCAACGGGAAACTTAAATGTGGTCTGTATATTTGATAATATTATTACATTATTGTTCAGGTTCTTGGGTGTTTTAATGGTTCTCTACTTAGCTAGGAGATCTGTTTTCTCAAGGAGGTAACTTCTAAAATAGTGGGAAGGACCCTGGTGTCTGTCACTGACATTCAGAAACAGTGTGCGTATATGTGTGTGTGCACATATGCATAAAATCAAACATGGTAACATGGCAAAAGTGTAACAATTGGTTGGTGAATTGGAATGATTACTGTAGGGGTTTTCAAGGTACTGACTTTGAATTCTTCTGTAGTTGTGAAATCCTCTCCAAGTGATGGCAGTACACATCCAGGATCGGAAACTTAGTCCCAAGTAGATAGTGGCTTGGGAGGGAATTTCATTGTGAAAATAATATAACCTTTTGCAAAATTCCTCCTTTGGATGAAGTTTGTTTTGTTTTGTTTTGTTTTTTTTAAAGATTAATTTATTCATTTACACAAGAACTGGGGTACAGGCCAGATGATATGTTGAAAAGTCTGTGAGCATAAGAACAGGGTGGGCTCCTTCTAATCAGGGAAAGGCAGAAGCAAGTGTGGAATAAATGACTCACAGCCCCGCCACCTGGAGAATTCCTGTCCCAACTGACATGGGGGGGTGGTGAGGGCGGCAGGCCTGGTGCTCGGGCATCCTAGGTCCCAGCCGCTCAGTCCTGAGCTCCTCTTGCATTTGGGCGTAAGGGGAGATGCAGAGGCTGGTGGCACAGAGCCCTGGTCTCCAGCAGCAAGGTCCCTGCCTGGTTCAGAAGCAGAGATAGAGGACACACATAGAAGCCATCATTTTACTTCTGGCAGATTCCGCTTCTCCCACAAAAAACCACCCTTGACCCCTTCAGACCCAGATGCTCCCTGCAGCCTGGGGCTGCCAGGGAGTGGCTTCCCCTCTGAGCATCTTACCCTGAGCCTCCTGTGTGGTCCTTATTCTGTTGGGATTTGACTAAACAGTTTCTCTGAAGCTGTGAACCCTTAAGTCAGGCAGCAGCGTATGAGGCAAAGAGCAGAGGCCTAGGGGACAGAATAACCCTGGCTGGAACCTGGCTCTGCCTTGCACTTGCTAGATGGCCTTGGGGCAAAGTGTGTTGCCTCTCTGATCCTCAGTTTCCTCATCTGTAAAATGGGGATCATGCACTCTACTCCTCAGAGGGTTGGGAGAACTGGGTATCACATAGGAGTCACCTGATAGCACTGTTTAGAGTGTTGCAGGCAGAGGCTTAGTTGTGTCTTTCTTCTTACCAGGGCTTCAGGGTGTGTTTGGGGTGGGTGACTGGGTGCTTGAATGAATGAATGAGGACATCTGTAAGGGAATGTGTATCAGGCCATGCCCAGTGTGTGAGGTGCCCTGGCCGAGGCTGAATGCTGGCTTGTTTCCATCTGGTGGAGAAAAGCCATTTGGGGTCACTTTTTGTCCCCCAAAGGATGAACTCTGTGGCCCAGACCCTTCCCTGTCGGACGAGCTGACCTCCATCCTCAATGAGCTCACGCAGCTGAGCAAAAGTGAGCACTGCAAAGTGGCCCTGAGAGCCAGACAGGTAGGGGCATGGGGCTGTGTTCCCACTGTGCATGAGGGGAGCCTGGGGGGCCATCCTTCACCTGTGAACATCCCACAGCACACGCAGCACCCTGTTGTCATCCCAGGCCCTTGGCTTCCCCTGTGAGTTTGGCTCACCTGACCCCTCCCTCCCCCCCTCCCTGCAGGTCCTGATTGCCTCCCATCTCCCCTCCTACGAGCTGAGGCACAACCAGGTGGAGTCCATTTTCCTGTCTGCCATCGACATGTACGGCCACCAGTTCTGCCCAGAAAACCTCAAGGTGAGGCCATCTCCTCCGCTCCACCTTCCACGGAGCACAGATTGGGGGCAGGTGCCCATGCCCTCGTGTGCTCACACTTGGTGCAGCCACAGAACCCAGGATGGTCAGGGCTACCCGAGGGGCACTTCCAGGGAGGCCCCCAGAGAGGTGGGTGGGGAACTCAGCCTGCAGGCTGGACAGATGCCAGGCAGCAAGGCTCGTCTGGTGGGTACAATTTAAAACATTCGGGTGTGATGGAGCATATTGGGAAGCTTTGTGCTTTCACCTGGCCCAGTCTAACCAAAGCCTCCAGTCTAACCGGGCCTGACTCTGGCTCATTGACAAGCTGCTAGGCCCAGGTGTTGTCTCTCAGAGCTGTTCCCACTTCCAAGTCGCTGGGCCTGGGGCTTTCCTACCTGCCCCCAGCCCTCTGCTCTTCTGGTTAAAATTCTCTACCATATATTTTTCCCTTTTCATTTCCTGTAGAAATTAATCCTTTCGGAAACAACCATATTTGACGTCCTGCCCACATTCTTCTATCACACTAACAAAGTCGTGTGCATGGCATCCTTGGAGGTAAGCAGGAGAAGCCCACAGGATAGCACCAGGACTGTGCAGGCCAGTTCCAGCATCCCCTGTTGTTTGATGCCGCCTGACCCCGGCCCACATGCCCTGCCAACGTGATCTCATTCTCTCCATGAGACAGGGACTGTCACTGTCCTTGTTTTCCAGAGGAGGGAACTGAGGCTCAGAGAGGTGAAGCCACTTGCTCAAGGTCACACAGCCAGGAAGTGGCAGCGCCAGTGTTCACAATAGGTCTGTCTAGGGCAGAGTCTTTGCCAGTAAGCACTGCTATCTCATGTGGTGTTCCAGTCTCATGCGGCAGGGCCCAGTTAAATACTAACCCCCGGGAGCCAAGTCTGAGGCACCTTGTCCATGCGTTCCTGCTCACCTGTCCTAGGGACCTTTGATTGACCTTTTCTGCTTGGCACTAGGGAGCTGAGTGGAACCTTGGTGAGTTTGTGCCAGGGGCAGGGAAGGCTGGCACCAGCAGCCAAACCCAGAGTAGAGCTAGGCAGTCTTGCTGAATTCAAGCCAGAGAGGTATGAGTTAGTTTCAGGAGTCAAGAGTGTTTAATCTGCACTTTCAGAAACCTTTCAGGAAAATATGGGGTCACGTCTGGTGCTTTCAACTTGACTGACTCTGGTGGTTTTTCTATCTCTTCACCCTCTGACTTTAGGGTCTCTGTTCCCTTGTGTCCCCCACTCACTCTCCTGCTGTCTTGTAGACCCTGTGAGTCACCCATCCTGACTGTGTCTCCATGGAGACCATTTTGGGCTTGTGAGCCTGCAGTTTTCCCCCTTGGGAATCGCCCTGGCCGGCCGGGAATCGAACCTGCACTGCAGAGGCTGCGGATAGTTTCACAGCCCTGCACTCAACCCACTGCACCACCAGGGTGCCCGCTTCTGTTCCATTTCTATTGGACAGCCTTGCAGGACTCAGCAAACTATAGCTGCAGGCTACATCTGGCCCACTGCTTTTGTAAATAAAGTTTTATTGGAACACAGCTGTGTTCCAATTTCATTTCCATGTTGTCTGTGGCTGCTTCTGTGCTGCAACAGCAGAAAGGAATAGTGGCAATAGAAATGATAAATGCCACAAAGCTTAAAATACTTACCATCTAGCCCTTTGCAGAGACAGTAACATTCTGAAATGGGAGCAAACTTGCTTTTTAAAAATATTTTAAACTTTTAAATTTATGTTTTTAACATCTATAATTACGTTCTTCTTTTCCCAACCACCATCCCTTATAACCCTCTGACCCTTTCTCCTTCTTCCTCCCTTTTAGCCTCAGAAACCTCAGTTCATTTCTGAGTGTCCACTAGTTTTTAGTTTGCTTTGTTAATTTATCTGCTGTGATCCCTTGTACTCTTACATTCGAAAACATCTAAAATTCATCTTTACCTTTCGGACTTGCCTTCCTCCACCTAATCCCCTTGAGCACCTTCCATTTTGCTGTAAGTGGTGACACTTGGTCTTTCCTGTGGCGAATAGTGTCCCTGGGGGGGATGGACCACATCTTCACGATCTGGTCCTCGTTCAGCAGGCACATTTACTGTTAACTTCTGCATAGAGACCTTGGGGTCCTTCCTGGGATCCCTTCTGTCTGATTCCCTCCAGTTTTGAGGACGCTGCCCCTAAGAGTGTGTTCGTTGTGCTGCTTCCTTAGGTTTATGTGCGGAGGGCCTACATCGCCTATGAGCTGAACAGCCTGCAGCACCGGCAGCTCCCGGACGGCACCTGCGTGGTGGAATTCCAGTTCATGCTGCCCTCCTCCCACCCAAACCGGTAGGAAGTGGCACAAGGCGGAGGCGGCTTGTGTTTTTTCTCCCCCTGACTGCTGTGCTCCTGTCTCTGGAGGGACCTAGCGCTACACTGATGGGGGGACATCAGGGATACTATACTCCCCATGTAGGGTCTCCCCACATTTTTAGTCTCTCATCTATAAAGTAGAGAGAAACTAGTGCCTGCCTCATACACTGCACTGTCCAGTGTGGTAAGCACTACCAGCATGCGGACTATGAATGCAAGCAAAAATTAAATGAAAAAATACAGCTCCTCGGTCATACCAGCTACATTTAAAGTGTGCAGCGGCTGCCGTGTTGAACAGTGCAGTTCTAGAATATTCCATCACCACGGACAGTTCGATTGGCGGGTATAGTCCTAGACCATTAGGACCAGTGAATGAGATAAGCCATTCCCTGTGTTTAGGGCAGTGGCTGGCACACAGAAAGTTGTTGATGAGTATTGGGGAGCTCTGTGAACAGTGTGACTGGTACTCTTACTGCTGTCCATCAGCACGCTGTTGGTTGGGTGCTGTGATAAGTGCCTCCACATTCCACTGCTTGATTCAGCCCTCACTATGTATCAGCCAAAACTGTTCTCATCTCTGTTTCACAGATGACGAGCCCTGGGGCCTTTTATTTGACATGGGCTGAGCTGCCCACTTGATCCCTGGTGATACCTTCACTGCCGAATTCTTTTTTCTCCCTCATGACTGAGCAGTTTTATTCCTCGCTCTTTACCTTCAAGAAACTCATACACTAGCACGAGGAGGCACATACAAGATTGTTCACTACACTATTGTTTGTAGTATCAAAAACTGGAAAGGACCTCATTATTCTTCAGAAAGATAATGAATCAGTAATTGTGATATGGCCAGGTAATGGAATACCCTACTGCCATGAAAAGAAACAAACCTCAGCTGCTCAGTATACAGGAGTGACCCGTACAATATTGAGTGAAAAATCTGGTAGAAGAATTCATAAATATGAGCTCACAAACACTGCTTAGAAGCTTCACTATCTATTTTTGAGTTATACATGAATATCAAAGTATAAGGAATGGGCATGGGGAAATTCACAAGGGCAGTTACCTCTTTCACCCCAGAGATCTTTCCACAGCAGGGAGAGAACCCGACAGCCAGTAGCAGGGGCTCGCATTGGCCTCTCCACATCCAAAATCGAATCCCCATGATATTCTCAGCTGGGGACGCCCTGGTGTGTCTCCATGCTCACTCACTTTTTTTTTTTAACCCATTTTATTCCAGGGCCCGAAGTCCCTATCTGGTCAGGTAGAGTGCAATACCGCCTCCTGGAGTAATTCTGTCTCCCTGGGGTTTGGCGCCTGCTCTTCCTCTTCCTTGTCCCTGTTTCTGGTTCTCCCGGGTGTCTCAAAGGCCTTGCTTGTGACTAAAACAGTCTTATTGTGATTTGGGCATTTAGTTGATCAAAACTTACACCTACTCGGGCAACAGGGAATTTTCTGGTCTGTTGGGATTTAAAAACTCTGTTTGTCTCTCCATTGGTTTTAAGAAGAAAGAAGGGATTCTGTTAAGGATGAGGAAGAGGACAGCTTTCTGATCAGTCCCTTCTTTTCCTGCTCATCATCGATTTCTACCCTATTTTCTAGCCACAAAAGAATTATTACATTTTGCCCAATTGAGAGAAGAGTGGACTGCTTGTGGCCTGGAACCATTTTGGGTGCTGTGGGAGGGGCACTGTAAAGATTCTTGAAATTGCCCCTGAGGAAGAATTCCTTTCCTTTCTCAGCTGTCAGTTGGCATCTGCCCAGCCTGTGGGCCCTGCCTGATTGGTTAGGAAGACCCACATGTGTAGCAGGTTGTTGATTGTGTCCCTCAGAGTGGACACAGCATCCTGTTTCACCCAGGGGAACATCCTGGAGGGTTTTCCTGACCACCTTGGGTCTTCCCGGTGGGAGTGTCAGGGAGCATCAGAAGCATAGTCAGGGCCAGTGCCTCAGACGGGACTCTGCCTGCATCTGACTCCACCACCCCGCCCTTTGGAAGGGCCACACAGAGGGAAGTCTTCCCTTCTGGGAGAGCCTGGCTGGGCCACACCATAGGCTGTACCACCCGTGCCTGTAGAGCCAGGCATGTGGTGAATTTGGCCAGGGGAGGTCAGATGAGAGGCCAGCCAGGTTTTGGGTAGTTGGGACTTAGGTCCAACGCCAAGGGATGGTGACTGATTCAACCTCCAGCCCTCTCCCCTTCCTAGAAATCAGGAGTTGGGCTGAAAGTTCTAGCCTCAAATCACTATCAGTTCCCTTGGCAACCAACCCCCATCCTTAAGTGATTTGCAGAAATCCCCTCATCCATCTAACAGAAGACACCTTTAGTCCTCTCATGGTTTAGGAAATCCCAAGGGGCGTAGGAGCTCTGTGCCAGGAATGGGGACGGAGGTCAGATACATATTTCTCACTAGACCTCACAACATCACACCTTGGCACTGTTGGGGGACCATGTTGGGGGACCGTGTTTGTATGCATCTTTCACTGTGGAGTCCACAACAGGTCCTGAGGAATCAGATGAGACTCCTCAGTCCCTGGCCCTGACCCCAGGCACCTCCATCCCCTACTTTAAACCCCTTTGCGGTGGGTCTCTTATGCTGGTGTGACTCCTGGAAGCTTCTGGGGCAGGATCATTCCTGGAGCCACATGTGTGAACAGGCTTCATCCCCCCTTCCGTCCCCTGCAGGATGACTGTGCCCATCAGCATCACCAACCCTGACCTGGTGAGGCACAGCACCGAGCTTTTCATGGACAGCGGCTTCTCCCCTCTGTGCCAACGGATGGGGGCCATGGTTGCCTTCAGGAGATTTGAGGATTTCACCAGGTACTGAGTCTCCCAAATACCCGGAGCAGAGCGGCTGACATGGGTGGGGAAGCTAGTGAATAGTCAGCCTTCCCACGCAGGCAGGCTCTTGTATGAGCCTCCCTGCATTTGGATCCTGGCCACATGCTTCCTACCTGTGCCACTTCACAGCAGCCCTAGGAGGTGCAGCGGTTACTTTTAGTCTCCTCTTTTGACTGGGAGATGAGGCGACATAGTGAGGGTCTCCCAGCCAGTAAAGGGGAGTGTCCAGCTGTGCCATCTTCTTGCCTCTTGGGGATGTGCCATCAGAGATCCTGGGACCTAGTCTGGAGCCACACAGCTCTGCAGAGCTGGATGAGCCCCCAGAGGGTAGCTGGGGAAAAGGGAGGGATGGGGCTGACCTGCAACCATGTGGGACAGTCCCCCTCACCCTCCCTTCTGCCCTCTACCCCCCAGAAACTTTGATGAGGTCATCTCCTGCTTCGCCAACGTGCCCAGGGACACTCCCCTCTTCAGCAAGGTCCGCAATTCCCTCTTTTCTGAGGATGACAGCAAGGTAAGTATCTGAGCAGGAAGCAAGCCTAGGAGGGGATGGGCATGGGCTGGTACCCCCAAACCTTTCTACTGCCCGCCCCTGTTTTTTTCTCCCAGAACCTCAGAGAGGAGCCGATTCACATCCTGAACGTCGCGATCCAGTGCTCAGACCACCTAGAGGATGAAAAGCTGGTGCCGATTTTGCGGACCTTCGTGCAGTCCAAGGTAGGTTCGTGTGGCCTGGTTTGGCCCCTGGAGGAAGGGGTGCCTCTTGAAAAGAGAGGTGTCCCATGCCCCCAAGTGGTCTTGGGGAGGCAGTCCTGCTGAGTTCTTCCGTGTGCAGCCCTGGCTTCCCATCCTCGAGCTGCTGCCACTCGTCACGGTGACGGTGGGCAGAGCTGGCCCACTGGCAGGCCTCCACGTCTTCCCACTAACAGGATGGCATTTCTCTCCCCCAGGGTGTTGCAGTGATTAAATGACAAAGGATGAACACACCACCAATACATCAGACACTCAATAAATAGTTTTAGATTTAGGGGGAGTTTTTTGTTTTACTAACCCAGAAAACTCAGTTTTATTAACTGAGTTTATTAACAACCAATCATGTATGCAAATAACCACAAGTTGCTTGTATAAACACGTGGTGACCACTGCCAGCATATTCTCACCCTGGCAGTGGGGCAGCTATTATGTGTGCTCCAGGACCTCAGCTACAAATAGATGTGGAGCAGCTTGGTGGGTAGTAGAAACAGATGCTGTGAGACTTTGGGCAGGTTACTTGACCTCTCTGATTGTGAGTTTTCCCATCTGTAAAATGAAATACTGACATTTGTAGCTCATAAGTTAATCAAATCTGTGGGCTTCCTGTCTAGCTCTTAGTCCTTTACCTGCCTTTACCAGCCTCTCTCGGTCTGAACTTCAAGAACATGTAGGAATTTTCAGTTGCTTCTTTGTGTGTTCCTACCATGGAAGGGACACCCCTTTGCATCCCTCAGAGGACCTGGCCTGGTGCTCTCTGGATAGATGATGTTAGGAGAATGATGACCAGTCACAAGTAATGTCTTGAAAGCTTAGGACATTGCTATCTGTAACTTAGCATTTCCTTAATCAACTATGTAATGATATTCATTCTGAAAAATATTTAAGGAACAGATGAAGCTTAAAAGTAGGTTTTAAAACAAAACCCATAGCCACAGCACCCACTGTGGAGGTCTTGGCCTGCGTCCCTTCATCCTGTTTCTCCTGGACACGGCTGGTGTCCCTACTGGATCTGCAGCTTGGCCCCTGTCTAATGAGATATTTTTTTACATTATACATTTCTATATGATTTAACATTTTTTACTTAAAGCAGATCTGTGTGTACACATTTGCACAAACACATACATCCACATTTGCACATACACTTACATTCACACACACACATCCTTTGATAGTTGAGAACCAAAAATCAGGCTCCGGTGAGCAGGCTGGTTGTCCCCCATCAGACCCCACTTCACCGTGCCCTTGACCCTGCTCTCTTTCCAGCCTGCAGTCTCTCAGGAGTCTTCTGTGTGTCGTTGAGCCTCATTCTGAAATGGGCCAAGACCATTTATTTCCCCTGATATTTTTCCTTACCCCCAGCAATAACTGACCATTGTCCTGACTTCTAATAACATGGGTTCGTTTCCTCTGTTGTTAAATTCCCTAAGAATGAAATCATCGGGTCTGTAATCTCTTGGCTTTTTTTGGTTCAACTTGTCTTTTAAAAAAATACTTAATAGTTTCCTTTCTCCAAGTTTGATTGAAGATGGTATGAAATAGTTTTAAAAACATGGTGTATATAAGTTATTAAGTGTAGTTATATTTATTAAATATATTAATGTATATATTAAATAGATATTATATATTAAATATAGGTTGAGTGTACATATATTAATTATGTTAAATCATAGTTAATAAATGCAGCTTTATTAACTATGATTCACATACCACACTGTTCCCCCATTTAAAATATATGATTCACTGCTTTTTGGTGTATTCCCAGAGTTGTGTCACCATCACTGTGAGGATTATATTTAGGACATTTTCACCACCCCTGACCCACAAAAGAACCTTTGTGTCCTCTCTCACCTCCCTCACCTTGCCAACCCGGACTACCACTAATCCACTTTCTATGAATTTGCTCATTATATCACACAAATGGAATCCTACAGCCTGAGATCTTTTCACCCGGCATATTTTCAAAGTTTGTCCATGGGGAATACATATCAGAATGTCCCTCCTTTACACGGATGACTATTATTTTGTGTGTTTCATTTTTAATGCAGAAAAACATCCTCGTGGATTATGGACTCCGGAGACTCACATTCCTGATTGCCCAAGAGGTCAGTCCAAATCTCAGCCCATCTCTGCGAGGCTTTTCCATTCCCCAGCTTCCATGCCACTGATTTGATGTCTGTCCTGCAGCGTGGGGTGGAAGAGATCAGTGGCTGGAGAAGAGAAGGCTTTCAAAGGCTTCATCTAGAAGCACCTAGGGTTAGCCTTAGAAATCGCAGAACAAGTACACAGATATTTAAGTGAGTCTTGCTTGCTCTAATTGTCTTTTGTATGAATATCTTTTTTACAGAAAGAATTTCCCAAGTTTTTCACATTCAGAGCACGAGACGAGGTATGAGCAGATGCTGGAGTATTGCTCCCTCTTTCCTGCTATCTTTGATGTTCACGAGGAGCAGAGTTCCTGGTCCTTTGGGAACCCCCACATTCTAGAACACAGCAATGTTTGTGTGAACTCCAGCCTTCCTCTGGGACTACGTTTCCAATGACAACCTCTTGTTTCCTCCCTGGAGCTCAGGACCTTGTGCTTCCCAAACTTTCAGCCTTTGCTACAGGTTTCTCTCTCGTTCAGGGAATAGCTAAACGGACCACTTTTTACTTGCTGGTGTATTCAGTAAGATGGTGCTCCCAACCTCTCTTTCTTAGGTTCTTCTCAAACACTGGTTGGCAAACTAGGGCTTGTAGACTGGCCACCTGTTTCTATAATCCAAATTTTATCAGAACTCGACCGCCCCATTTGATCACCGATCATCTGGGGGGCTTTGTTGCACCATCAACATGACTGAGGAGAGCATGTGGTCCATCTGCCTAACACATCTCCTCTCTAGCCCTTTAAGAATTTTCTGACCCCTCTTCTGGAATCAGAGGGCTTATTCCCAACATAGATTCAAGCCTTCACCAAATTCAGAGATTGGGATTTTAATTCCTCCAATGCCTGATGTGTAGCTAAGACCCATCCTTTCTCTAGATGCTTCATTTTCTCTTCACGTCTCCAGCACTGTCAGTTGCTTCCTCTTCCACAAAGAGATATAGGCTTGAGCGACTGCTCAAGAAATACTCTGAGCTGTTCCAGAACAGGCTGGCAGTGCTGGCAGGTGCTGAGGATGAGCTCGGAGCATTAGGCTGTACCCCCAAATTGCAGTGCTCAGGACTGCCCTACATTAGCAAACCCCTGAAGCTCTTGAGCCCTGGGGCTTGCTCACAATCAGGTGCTATACCCGAGACCTCCAAGGGTCTGCAGGACGGGGCGAGGGTCAGGCAGGCATGCGGGTGGCCTCAACATCAAATCTCACATGTGTCCTGTGTCTCCACTCTCTGGTTGGTCTGCAGTTTGCAGAAGATCGTATTTACCGCCACTTGGAGCCAGCCCTGGCGTTCCAGCTGGAGCTCAACCGGATGCGGAACTTCGATCTGACCGCTGTGCCCTGTGCCAACCACAAGATGCACCTTTATCTGGGCGCTGCCAGGGTGAAGGAAGGTACTGAAGTCACGGACCACAGATTCTTCATCCGCGCCATCATCAGGCACTCGGACCTGATAACGAAGGTAAAATGTCCCAGGGAGGGCTGTCCTCTCCTGCACTGGCCTTCCCCCTCCACTTTGTGCCATGCCCTGGGCTGCAGGCAGGATGTTCTGGATATACACCATCCTCCCCTTGTACCCACAAGGGGGTAGGGGGGAGTCAGACTGTGCCTTTGGTTGTTATTTTCAAGTCCCTGCTGGTGTCATGTGTATCTTAGTGCAAGAGGATTGAGAGATACTGTTCAGGGGCTTTCTTCTGTTTGCTGGTTGTGTGATCATTTTTATTATTTCTTGCATTAAAAAAAATAAGCCATGATTACATTGTGAAAATCTCAAGCAATACTTGGTATGTAAAAGTGGTTTTAAGTAGTAATTTTAAAAATCAAGAAGGACCCAGAAGCCTGGCTGTCAGGGGTCAGCCTTGGTGGAGACTCTTCTAGGCCTAATTCTATATGAGGAACTGTAGACGTCACATTACTGTTGGGAGCTCAGGGTGGGTGGATCATTTGAAGACTTGATTTTTGCTGTCCAGTTACTCGCAGGCTACTTTCCATGCTAATGCAGACGGTCCAGGCTATTTCCTGGCGTGGACGTAGCATGGGTGGAAAGCTTTAACGCCCTGTGGGTGGATGTTAAGCTGATCTCGGCTTTTTGCTGCCTCAGTCTACTAGATACCTTAATAGGTTTTTTAAAAAATTATTCAGGTAGGGGGAGGCCGACACATGAGAGACAGTTATCATTGAAAGGAGAGGTCAGTACGCACAGTGCCCAAGAGGAGGGCACATGCCCTGTCACAGAGGAAGCACCAAGGTGCCCCCAGAAGCAAAGGAAGAGGGGGACACTGGACAAGAGCCTTTATTGTGGCTTCTGTGGGAAGGAATGGATGAGGCAGGGTAAGCAGGCTTAGAAGGGGTGGCTGGAGCGATTCCAGCCAGCTCTGGAGCACAGGTGCCATCTCTAGTTGGCTGGTACTTGGCACTGCGGTGCTTAGGGCAGGTGGGCGGATTGTGCGGATAGGGCCTAGAGCCTGTGAGCCTTAGACAGAAGACGTGTGCTCTGGGGTGGCCAGTTTGCATTGCAAAGTGTGTTCATGGGAGGGTCACTTACTGTTTCTGGGAGGGGCCGCCCCTCCAGGGTCCACCGGGCTACAGATGTCAAAGCGTAACATGGAAAGTAGAGGACACGGTGACTACCCCAGACAGTCTTTGCTGTCCCTTTGCCTCTGGCAGGCTCTGCCATCCTCGGCTGGCATGCCCAGGCGGGTGGTGGGGTGGGGAGAGACACTGAACAGAGGGGGTGGGCTCTGCCTCCCGCCTCAGCGGCTGCTCCTCCTCCTTGGCAGGAAGCGTCCTTTGAGTACCTGCAGAACGAGGGTGAGCGGCTATTGCTGGAAGCCATGGATGAGCTGGAAGTGGCGTTCAACAACACCAGCGTGCGCACCGACTGCAACCACATCTTCCTCAACTTCGTGCCCACTGTCATCATGGACCCCTCCAAGGTCTCACCAGGGCTCTTGCCGGGCTCTGGGTGTCACTTCACAGGGCCCCGGGGCACTCTGTGACCTGCTGCTGTGGGCTGTACCTCCTGGCACCCGCGACCTGACTTACAGGACGGGCATGTGCCTGTTGGAGCCCAGGTGCTCAGGTGGAGAATAACCTTCCATGGTTTATTTCCAGAGCACGTTTTAGCCACTGCCCATGAGACAGTGCTCTGGTATTCACCCTTCACAGCCACGCTGCCCTCAGGGCAGTGCAGATGCTGCAAAACGAAATGTCCCCTCCTGATTCTAGGCCCTGTGGGTGGGTGGGAGGGGAGTGAGAACCTGGGTGTGTGGGTGGGAGGGGAGTGAGAACCTGGGCCTTCTCCATTGGCTGGGTCTTCACAAGAGAGAGAGAGTGCATGGTAGTGATTCTGGGATAAAGTCCTGGTACATCAGCTTGGCGTCTGTGGGTGCAGATGCCCCATGTGGATACCCCAACTCCATCAGAGCATATAGTTCCCAGAGATGAAAATGCTTAAGATGTGTGGGAGAGAGAAATGGTGTTACGTGGAGGCACTCGCTCTCATATACCAGCCTCACTTCCCTCATCTGTAAAGAGAGATATGAACCTCACCTCTCTGAGAAACTGAGGCTGGAATGACACAATGAGCTTTAGATGCCTTTGGTTATCATTAGAGAATAGTTGTGGGATACATACTATGTCCCAGGCCTTTTGTTTTTTGTTTTTAAGATTTATTTATTTATGCATGCAAGAACTGGGGTATAAACTAGAGGTGGGGTGGGGGCGGAGTGAGAGGATTCACCAGAGACAGAGTGGGGAGCAGAACAGGCAGATCTACTGAAATACACTGCTGAGGGGAGCAGCGGGGAGACAGGAGAGGTCTGCTATGCCATGTAGGTCACCTCCCTGGCCGGCCGGGGATCCAACTCCTGCTGTAGTGGCTGGCGACAGCTTGATAGTGCTGTCTTTAACCCCTGCGCCACCAGGGAGGCCCTGTCCCAGCCATTTTGTATGCAGTAGGTAGCTTGTGTCACTATTCTAAGTGCCAGGATGACAGCAGGTATGTGCAGAGCAGGCTCTGAAATTGCATTCGCTGTGATGGGGCAGATCGAGGAGTCAGTGCGCTCCATGGTCATGCGCTACGGCAGCCGCTTGTGGAAGCTCCGTGTGCTGCAGGCCGAGGTCAAGATCAACATCCGCCAGTCCACAGCCGGCAATGCTATCCCCATCCGCCTCTTCATCACCAACGAGTCAGGCTACTACCTGGACATCAGCCTCTACGAAGAAGTGACTGACCCCAGATCCGGAAACGTAAGGCGGGGCGGGCCCCCAAGCGCAGGTCCAAGGGAGGCCCGCTGCTGGGGAGAGCGAGCCATAGGTTTAAGGGATGACCGTGCCCATGTCACCTGCTGTGTTGGGGTGGGGTCGCTCCTCTGCGTTTTATGATAAACGTGTTAGCTTCCAAATCCCAGCGCAATCTCCCAGGGAGGATGCATGCAAAGTTTAATCCATTCTAGGACTACATTTGAGATAAAATGTGGAGTAGCGTGGTTGATTATAATCAATTTCTCAGATTGGTTCACTGAGGGAAATGGATATTTACCCCAATCAGGTTTTAAGAACAGACTTTGAAAAAGAGAATTAAATTTCCCACTGGCAGTCACATATGTCGTTTTATTTTGAAAGACTCTCTAGAAGCTGCAAAAATAGTAGAGAGAAAAAAAAAATAGTAACAGTGTGCAGTGATTGCATCTTACATAACTCAGGACCTTGTGGAAACAGGAAATTTGACACTGGTACAGTCACGCTCACTCAAATGCAGACTTCATTCAGATTTCGCCAACTTTCACGCCCAGTCTTGTTTGGGTGTGTTGTACTCTAATACATTTTTGGAGCCACGTCACCACACTCGCCCCTGGTGCTGGTGGACCACCGTGGCAAAGGGGAGGAGATTGGCACTCGGCTGTGTGATGAGACCTGCTTGCCTCCCCCACCCGCCACCGTGGCGTTTTCACTGAGGCGAGGGGAGAAATCACTGGGGCTAGAGACTGCTTCTCTGAGGCTGGTCTTCCTTACTGTCTGTCTTTCTTTCCTTCTGGTCCAGATCATGTTTCACTCCTTTGGCAACAAGCAGGGGCCCCAGCACGGGATGTTGATCAACACTCCCTACGTCACCAAGGACCTGCTGCAGGCCAAGCGGTTCCAGGCCCAGTCCTTGGGGACCACCTACGTGTACGACTTCCCGGAGATGTTCAGGCAGGCAAGTCCAGCAGCTCAGGTGCACCACCACCTGGGTCCTCTCTGGGGGCCGCCAGCACTGCACGCCCCCGCCCCCCGGCCCCGGCTACAGAACTAGGTCCTCGTCAAGAGAGAAATTAATACTGGGGATGAGTTCCTGGTATTTTTTTCTAAACAAACCAGATTTTATTCCAATAATGGTATAGAAATAGAGGAAAATAAAGAAAATTGGGAAGATTATTAAGGTAGACTTGGGAAATTCAAAAAAGTAGGAGTAAGCAAATGAAATTTCTCCCATGTGTAATTAATCTCTCTGCCATTGATGACTACAATAACAGTTTAGTATATTTCCTTCAACTGCCTTTTCTATGCCTTTGGTTGTTTTTTTTTTTTAAAGATTTATTTATTTATACAAGCACTGGGTACAGTCAGAAGCGTGGGAGGGTGAGAGAATTCACCAGAGCCAGAGCGGGGAACAGAACAGGTAGACTGATGAAGTACACTGCTAAGGGGAGCAGTGGACACAGCAGGAGAGGTCTGTCGTGCCATGTGGGACCCTTGCTGGTGGCTGGGGATCGAACTGGTGCTGCAGAGGCTGCGGGCAGCTTCACAGCCCAGCGCTCAACTGCTGCGCCACCAGGGGAGGCCAGCTGTTTGTTTGTTTGTTTGTTTGTTTTTCAAACATGGTAGGGCCTTTGAAGGAGACTGAACACACTGGCATTGGAGGGCTGTTTACATCCCTGTCCCTTGCTGGTGAATGATGTTTATGAAACAGGTCGTGGACCTTCCACTGTAGACAAGAAGGTGACAGTGGCCTTCAGCATAGGAGCTGCAGAATAGTAGGAAAAGCTGCTGTCTAGGGTCCCCCAGACCTGGGCTTGTCTCCTGGGTCTCCCTGTGCTTTATATCTGTCCCTGGGCAAGTCCCTTCACCTCTCTGGGTCTCAGTTTCTCTTCTGTAAAGCGAGGATAATAATAATACTCATCTTGCAAGTTGTTATAAGAAATATATGTATTTAGTCGGTGCTTAATAAATGGGAGCTTTTATGACTAAGAACGTCATTGTCTGTGTCCTCTGAACTCAAGGGCCACAGGGCAAGAAACAGACAAACTAGGAGTAAGTTCGTTTCCTTTCTTTTCTTTTCTTTTTTTTTTTAACATCCGAAAGTGCAGGTTTATTATTTAAAAAAAAGGGAGAGACGAATAAAGGACATTTGCATAGACACAAGCGCTGCTTGTCTCAGAAAGAGCTGCTTGTCCCCTTTCATTTAGATAAGGAAGCAGAATATTTTAGGAAACCCATAATCTGAAAACTTAAAATGGAAAATTTCCTAGAAAAGCATATCTTATCAAAGCTGACACAAGCATAAGTGAAACATCTAAATAGATTATAAGCATTATAAGTATTGAAATAATAATTTAAAAAAATCTCACCACTAAAATTGGGTTCTGGTGACTTTATAACAATTTTTGTAAACTTTCAAGGAACAGAGAATTCCCCTATAAGAATTCCCTTACTGAAATGCACTGCTGAGGGGAGCAGCAGGTGAGACAGGAGAGATCTGCTGTGCCATGTCGCTCCCTGGCCAGGGATCAAACTATGCTGCAGTGGCTGCAGATAGCCTGATAGCGCTGACTTTAACCCCTGCGCCACCAGGGAGGCCCCAACATTTTATTTTTTTAATGGATGTATATAGGGTGAAATTAAAACACAACAGCATGCAGAGAGAGCAAATTCAGGAAGATGGGTACCTGGGGGTTGGTGGGAAGGAGGCTGGGAGTGGGTTGGGAGGGGTACACCAGGAGCTTCACCACACTTAAGCATCTATGAAAAAAAATTGTGATTTGACAAAAACATGAGATGAGAGCTCATATATTTATTATCCTGAATTTTTGTGCACTTTTAATAATTGATAAAAGAAACAGAACTAGAAAATATACCTCCCTACTGATGACTTCAGGTTTTTCTTTCCTTCCCTCTCTCCAGGCTCTCTTTAAACTGTGGGGCTCCCCGGACCAGTACCCCAAAGACATCTTGACGTACACAGAGCTGGTGCTGGACCCACAGGGCCAGCTGGTGGAGATGAACCGGCTTCCCGGAGGAAACGAGGTGAGAACACAGCCAGCCGAGCTGGAATGGCCCTTCCCCAAACTCCCCACCTGAGAGAACGAACCCCTTCTCCCGTGTGCCCGCCTCCTCCCCAGGTGGGCATGGTGGCCTTCAAAATGAGGTTTAAGACCCGAGAATATCCAGAAGGGCGAGACGTGATCGTCATCAGCAACGATATCACCTTCCGCATCGGGTCCTTCGGCCCCGGGGAAGACCTTCTGTATGTGCGGGCATCGCAGATGGCCCGGGCAGAGGGCATCCCCAGAATCTACCTCGCAGCCAACAGTGGGGCCCGCATTGGCCTCGCGGAGGAGATCAAACACATGTTCCAGGTGGCCTGGGTGGACCCAGAAGACCCCCTCAAAGTACGTCACAGCACCAGGGAGGGGTGTGATTCCCCTTACCTAGCATTGTATTTTGGGGTGGGGGTGGGGGTAGAAAGAATCCTACGTTTTATTTCTTCAACACAGATACACATACAGCACATAAACGGGCATCCTAGGAGAGGGTGGTAATTAGGAAACTAATTGAGAAACCCTGGGTCAGGGCAAACCCGTGAGGTTGTGTGGTGAGGATGAGTGGCTAGCGTTTCCCACAGCACAGACCTCCAGTTTCCACCTGTGACTCAGTGGTGTTAACATTCACCAAGGTAACAGGTTCCTAACATGCTGTGGTAAACATGCCGTTTGCTAACATGACATTTTTAAAAGCAGGGGTTAGACTCAGAACCTCACTGAAGTCTGTTTTTTTCTTAAGGGATTTAAATACCTCTACCTGACCCCTCAAGACTACACCAAAATCAGCTCTCTGAACTCCATCCACTGTACACACATCGAGGAAGGAGGAGAGTCCAGGTAAAGAACTCACCGGGCGGGGGAACTCATTTCCCCTGCAGGGAATTTCAGCAGTGAATGGGGAATCGTCTCTGTCTCTGGGTTTGGGATGATCTTTTTAAGTGGGATGGTGGCGCTGCCCTGTGGCACTCCATGGTGGGCACAGGTGACTTAGACACCTGGGGTGTTGGCCAGGGTGAGCCCATCCTTGTCAGTCCATAATGAGTCACCCCTTGCACAAAACCAGAGTTAGGTTCTCCCCCACCATGTCCCAGAAGCTGCAGGCTCACGGCCTATCTCTGAATTAGCCAAAGTGATGCCACTGTCATTTGGCAAGCTGTGCAGGTGTGGGCAGGGTGAGGGCTCTGCCTGGTAAGAATGCCAAAGATTATCTTTTCCAGGGAATATTGCCTTTTTTTTGTTTTTGTTTTCGTTTTTTTTAGTGAGTAAATCAGAATTTCCTAGGCTAAGTTTTCTGGTTACTTGGTGATATGAGAAGTGAGAGGTAGAGAGAAAATTTTCCATGACCAAGCTAGCTTGAGAAACACTGTTTAATGTGATCTAACAGGATCCTAGGTTGCTTTGGAGGAATGCTAGGTGGGGTGACATTTCAATAAAACAACCTCCAAACAGACGTCTGTGGTTGGAAGGTGACGAATGGGGGTGCCATACCTGCCTTTCTGGCAACTTTTGGGCCAATCATGAAAGCCCTAGACCCCTGCTTTCCCTTTGCCTGTACCTGCTGTCACCTTCCTACCCTCACCTTTCTCTTCCTTCTGCCTTTGGTCTTGGGCTATGCATCCCTCTTGGATTTTTCTCGACTAGACCTCAGTCTTTGGTTCTTGAAGGTATGTGGTCACGGATATCATTGGGAAGGATGATGGCCTGGGCGTGGAGAATCTGAGGGGCTCAGGCATGATTGCGGGGGAGTCTTCCCTGGCGTATGAAGAGATCGTCACTATCAGCTTGGTGAGTTTCCCCTAGTTTTTCTTTTATACCTCAACCTTTTATATTATGAAACTTCAAAATAGTTACAAAAGTAAAGAGATAATGAGCCCTTTGTAATGAGCCATTGTCTGCTCTATCTTTAAACACTTCTTCGAAACACTTCTTGGACAGGAGGCCAAGGCCAGGCGAGCCTGAGGATCAGGCTTTTTGCCTTTGTTGTTTGGCCCCGAATCAATTGCCGTGGCCAAGCTCTGACTTCCATGTGTGCCCAGCGGGTTCCTGGGCTATCCTCGGGAATTCAGAAAGGATCCTGTCTCCCCAGGTGACCTGCCGAGCCCTTGGGATCGGGGCCTACCTGGTGAGGCTGGGCCAGCGGGTGATCCAGGTGGAAAACTCCCACATCATCCTCACAGGAGCCAGTGCTCTCAACAAGGTGCGGGCCAGGGGTCATTTAACATTCCCATTGTCTCCTGATTGGCGGGGGTGGGTTCCTCAAAGGAAACCTGTTTCAGTCCTACTATTTATCCAGTTTGCAGCATGTGTGTGTATATACATCTATCTATATGTTAAGCTCTTTTGATAGAACTAACTTTCTGCATTACATTTTTTAAGCAAATTTAAATCATTCAATTAAAAATGTATTAAGATGGCATTGCACATTGCAGAAAATTTTAAAAAGACCAAAGAAAAAGGACTGTTGCTCCGAATGTAACTTGGTCTACTGTTTCCCTCTCCGGTCTTTTCGTGGTAGACACTTAGTGAATGTGCTACTTGGTGTTCTTTTTCACTGTATGGAAACGTGTTCTAAAGCTTGTGTCATATGATATCTGCTAAGATCCGCCCTCCCACCCCCACCCCACCCAGGGTCTCAAAAGTCTGAGCCAGCCGCAGCAGCAGCACCTGGGAACTTGCCAGCAGTGTGTGTTCTCAGGCCCCACTGCAGACCTGCTGCATCAGAAACACCTGGGGGACTTTGCTGGATCACTGATTTTCAAATTGGGCTGCACATTGGAATTATCTATAATAGCAAAAGAAAGCAAAGATCCTAATGTCATGGGTCTGGGTGCAGCCCAACCGCAGGGTTTCTGAAAGCTCCCCAGCCACGCTTATGTGCCACCTGGGCTGAGCAGCACCCAGGAGGTGATTTCCAAGTGGCAGAAGGCCCGGGCCAGGCGGGACCTTGCTAACCATGCTGTGTCAGAGCAGGTCCTGGGCAGAGAGGTCTACACGTCCAACAACCAGCTGGGTGGAGTGCAGATCATGCATTACAACGGCGTCTCCCACATCACCGTACCAGATGACTTCGAGGGCGTCTACACCATCCTGGAGTGGCTGTCCTACATGCCAAAGGTGCAGTGCCCCCCACCCCAATGCACACAATCCCAGCAACTTCTGCCACCAAGTTCATTTGCAGTGTGGGCTGGTAGGGTAGGGAGCAGGGAGCAATGCATAGGTCGCTGGGATTCATTTTTCTTTCTTCTTCTCTTACTGACACCCAGCCCTGCACAGCTGTACTTTACTTTTTAGAAAATTCAGTCATCAGGATATGATTGGTCGAGCCTTTAGGAAGGGGTGATTTGCCTCTTGACCATAGTGATCCCTCAAGCTTTGTGGTTGGCCTGGCTTTGATCTCTGGCTTCCTCCTCAGTAGCAGTGTCTCCTAGGGAGTCTCTTAATCTTTTGAGCCTTGGTTTCTCATCTGTAAGGTGGCATAACTGGCACTCCCCTGTGGTGTTTTCATGATGAGTAAGTGGAGTGATAGTCCGGATGCTACTCATGAATGTGGACGTTAGCTGCCTCGGGCCGGGCTTCTTTAACAAGGTGTCACCTACGTGATGCTTGAGTCCTTTTTTTGACTGCTCAGTGAGGGTGATCCTCATCCTCTCTGGCTCACGGGGCATCTACTGACCAGCAGCTTAAGAAGAGAAACTAACGAACATGGTTCTTGATTAACTTGACTCACACGGTCTGTACAGTGAGAGAGGCTGTCGGTCTTCATGATAATTATTTCTAAAAGGTAGTTTCCAGAGACCAGATTATCTTACATCTCTGTCAAGAACCTCAAGTCTAGGGCCACCCCTGGTGGCGCAGCGGTTGAGCGCTGGGCTGCGAAGCTGTCCGCAGCCTCTGCAGCGCCGGTTCAATCCCTGGCTGCTCCCCGGCCACCGGAGGAGGGTCCTACATGGTGCGCAGACCTCTCCTGCTGCCTGCTGTTCCGCTCAGCAGTGTATTTCGTTGGTCTGCCTGCTCTGCTCCCTGGTCTGGCTCTGGTGAATTCTCTCACCCTCCCGCGCTTCTGACTGTACCCAGTGCTTGAATAAATAAATAAATAAATCTTTAAAAAAAAGAACCCCAAGTCTAAATATCATAAATGTCCGTTCCCACTCCCTTGCGGTGGGTTTTCCCATTGCCTGCCAGCTCATCACTGTCTGCAGCCAGCCTCTTTCCCCCACCTTCCCTCTTAATCTGGCTTTGTGTAGCTGTAACAATGCCTTTGTGCCTTCTTTTTTACTTCCTAGCATCATGGAGTCTATCTGCACCCTGAAGTGAGTCCAGGAGTCCATAAACTAGATTTCAAGAGACTCTCTGGGATGGCCAGTCCTTGTCTGACATTTTTCAACCAGAACGGTGGCTTTAGAAATCCTAGAGAGGGGTTACTGCTGTATCCAGGCATAGCAGTCAGAAGAGGCTGGGCAAGGAGCAGATCACAGGCACTGTTGATGGCAAGGGAGACTGAGTTGAAGACCTGGTTTTTCTTTCCTAGGATAACCACAGTCCAGTCCCTATCACCACAGCCACTGACCCCATTGACAGAGAAATTGAATTCATCCCATCCAGAGCTCCCTACGACCCCCGATGGATGCTTTCAGGAAGACCTCACCCAAGTAAGTTGTAATGCATTTTGCCTGATGCTTGGGTCTTGGGTTTCTTGTCTGGTCCTGGACAGAAGAACATTAGGTGGAAGTGCTGATGGTCACTCATCTCAGACAGGTACACTTGAGATAAATTTCAGGGGCAGTAACTCTTTGCTTTTCCTGAACTATTGACAAGAAAGAATGGAAACAGCCTCTGGTCTGGAGTTGACAGAGGTGCAGCAGAGGCCATGGCTTCCTCTTTTTTAAAAGAAGATTTATTTTTATTTATACAAGAACCGGGGTACAGGCCAGAGGTGTGGGAGGGTGAGAGGATTCATCAGAGACAGAGCGAGGAACAGAAGAGGCAGACTGACAGAAATATTCTGCTGAGGGGAACAGCGGGTGAGACAGGAGAGATCTGCCACGCCATGTATGTATCTCCCTGGCTGACCGGGATCAAACCCGCACTGCAGAGACTGGACAGTTTCACAGTGCTGCGTTCAACGCCTGCGCCACCAGGGAGGCCCCACGGCTTCCTTTTCTAAAGTACACCGTGATTGCATATGTGGAAAATCCAGTGTCGAAACTTCACATGGAAGACTGCCTCTCTGTTTCCTTCATCCTTTTCTATCTGGCTAACCCTTTTCAAGGGTGCTCTTGTAAATCATAAGTGAGTTCACCTGGGATGGGCAGGTTAGCTTGTTCCACATCCATGCACACATGCACATCCACACTGACAGTATCTCCTCTCTGTCTCTCTCTGAAAGGGGCTGGCTTGCCTCCTGGAGGTGTATGGTTATATTCTGAGCAAACAGAACAGGAAAGCTGAGCTACCCCTGTTACTATAATCCCTAGGCTAGAATTTCACGTGCTACCAACCACCGTTAGCCTCAGCCTTTTCATCCAGCCACATGGTGCAGTAGAGGTGGCCGCCAGGACCATGCCAGACTCTGCCCTCCAGGGTGGCCCTGTGGCTTCTCTGTCTCCCATTTCTCGTGGGCTTTCTTGCCTGTGACCATGAAGGTGCTGGTTTGATCTTGACAGTTTTCTCCATCTTGTCGGACCAGCCCTGACATTGAAGTTGGGCTGCTTCAGTCCCAGGAGCCAGCCGCTCCTGCAACTTGAGACCCTCAGGCGGCCTGGCCCTTCTTGTCTGCAGGATGGTCGCTTCCACCATGCTAGGAACTGAAGGCTCCATTTCCTCCAGGGACAGCTGCAGCTGACGTCCTCATATTCTCTCTTTCTCTCTGGGAAATGAAATTAAGTGCCTGTTAAGTGGCAGGCAGCCAGCCAGGTCAGGAATGACTTTCCCCAGGCGGGCCACCTCTTCCTGCAGCCCCGCCTTCCCAGGTGTCCATCTGCTCCCCTTGCCACCAAGGGAGGCAGAGGCTTTTGTCAGGATTCTGGTGTGTTTGGTGGGAACCCATGTATTTGGAGGTTCCATGTGGATTGAGTTCCTGACTTGGTGTGTTTCTTGCTGCCCTGGGTTTTGCCTTTTCTTCTTTGTTTTTGGTATGGTTGTTTTGACTGGGGTGTAGGGTAGTGCAATTTTCCCAGGAAAGCAGCTTTCCTTATCTTAGACTATGGGGCAATATGCCCTGCCAGGTAGCCCAGAAACCCTCATCAACCCAGCCCCCTGACCTGGCCTTCTGTCCTTCTACCCACAGCTCTGAAGGGATCCTGGCAGAGCGGGTTCTTTGACCAGGGCAGTTTCAAGGAAATCATGGCACCCTGGGCCCAGACTGTGGTGACAGGGCGAGCAAGGTAAGCCTGAGGACAGGGCCTGCTGCATGCACCTGGCCTACCAGATCTTGGGACCCCCAGGTACTGGGCTGGAAAGTCTTTCCTTCCAGATCACCCCCAGGAACACTTTCTTCTTGGCCTCAGGATTTTCTGAAAGGAAAAGCAATTTGGGACATGGTTTTCTGGAAGATGAACGTCATAAAACCTAGATGCGTCTGTGGCCATAGAAGCCCCCTCAACCAACTTCTGGCTGGGGGCTGGCACCCCTACCCCTGGTGTCCACTCCTGGGGCAGGGCTTCCTAGCCCCAGCAGCCTTGTATCTCTTTGGGGATCAGAATTTGTGTGTCACCCCAAAAAACTGCACATACAACTGTGACCCCCATTTCAGCAGGGGTGCAAGCAGTGGAAGCTGGTGTGTGCACAATGGGCGGGATGCTCAGATGCTCAAAGCTTTCAGAGCCGAGCAGCTCACTCCTCCACCTCTGTGGACAGCTCCCTCTGCCCGAAAGTTCCTCCTGTTGTGAAGGTCACAGCAGCAGCCTCAGAGTTGACCCCTCAGAGTCCTGGCATGAGGTAATTGCTGCAAGTCCTAGCTGCCACATCAAACCTGAGGTCAAGTGTGCTCTGGGCCTTCGCATCCTCATGTGTAAAGTAGGGGTGATGATTTATCCCCAGGGAATTGTTGTGAGGAGTAGAAGTGATAATATACGTCAGACACTTACAAGGTGATGAGTGTTGACATGTGGTTAAGGCGATTGTCACTGTCACTATTGTTAGGGACCTCAGTACAGCTGAGCCTCCATCTGCCCTGAGCCACTTCTCCTCAAGCGTTAGTTTTTAAAACATATTTTCTGTAGAAGTACAGATAATATAATATAAGCATCCCACTTCCTGTGAGATCCAAACTGACAGCAAGAGGGTGGAGCACGTTAGAGCCAAGTCATAGGCTCTATACAGCTCTCTCATCACAGAATAAAGAGACTCTTGGAGGGATGATTCTGAAATCCACACTTGTGCTTAATTTGTAAGCATAGTTTAGAAAAATGGGGTCATTAAAGATGTGTGTCCCAGCGTTGTCACTTAAAGGCACTTTTGCATCAGAGACGGATGAACTGAGAAAGCGGCACAGCAGCACTCTAGGCTACAATAAACCGAGAAACTGGGTAAAAAATAAATAAAAGCTATTTTAAAACTGAGATTAAATCTATTCCTTCTTTCATATGGCAGCCTTTTCTTTATGTAAAGTCTGCTCTTCCGTATCCCCCAGTTCTGTAGGGTTGTTGAATGACTAAATGAGAATAATCCACTGATGCACACAACATGGGCCAGCCCATAGCAAGCAGGGGTGGTTTCTGCCATCATGGCTTCCCCTAAGCTAAATCTCTTTCAGCTTTCACATCCCTTGACCCTTTCCAGCTGTGACTTGGCCTCTAGATCTGTGCTGTCCATTGTGGTAGCTGCTGGCTGCATATGACAATTGAATGTTAATGAATTAAAATGAGAGGATACATGTTCAGTTCCTTAGACATACTCACCATGTTTCAAGTGCTCAACAGGCACATAACGTTCAGGGCTGTCGTACTGGCCAATGTAGTCGTAGAACATGACTATCATGGAAAGTTCTAGTGGACTGACCTGGCTTAACCCTCCCCACCCACAAAATCTAGCACCCCAACAAGAGCATTGACAGTACCTTTCCAGCCTGTAATGTGTGAGGCCTAAATGCTTTGGAGCTGCTTCTTTGCCTTCTAGTAAAATTACCTGCCAGAGTGAAAGAGGGGTGTCCTCCGTATACCCCCAGTCCAGCCATGGCTACCCATTCCCAGAAAACCCATAGAATGTCAGCCAGGGCTGAGTGGCCCCGACTGGCCCCGAATCCACCTGGCAGTGCTATCAGCACTTGGCTCACCTGTGCCCCACCTTGCAGGCTGGGGGGGATCCCTGTTGGAGTGATCGCTGTGGAGACACGGACAGTGGAGGTGGCTGTGCCCGCAGACCCTGCCAACCTGGATTCTGAGGCCAAGGTGAGAGGAAGGGTTTCTGGGCTGCTGTTTCAGCAGACTCAGCTCTCGAGAGTGTGCCTTGGTGGCTGCCTGACTGCCTTGGCTGCAGAGTCAGGGGGTCCTTGGCTCTAGAGGCTCGGTACCCATTTTGCAGCACTCTCTGTGGAATGCTTCTTCCTCAGAGGATGATAGAGGTTTCTGGAAATGCCTCCCATCTCATGCCCTGGGCCCTGTCACTGTTGTGGGGGGAACATGATGCATGCTGAGAGGAGCTCAGAAGTCCGAGGGCAGTTCCTAGACCTGGCTTTGTGTCTGATTCCACCATTGGCGCCATGAACCTGTACATGGGGCAACAGGAACCTCCGGGGGCTGCTGTGGGGGGAACATGACGCATGCTGAGAGGAGCTCAGAAGTCCGAGGGCAGTTCCTAGGCCTGGCTTTGTGGCTGATTCTACCGTTGGTGCCATGAACCTGTACATGGGGCAACAGGAACCTCCAGGGGCTGCTGTGCAAGGTCCAGCAAGGCCAGTAGTAGCTGAGCCCTGGCTCCATGTTGGTGCCAATGCCAGTGCTGGACTCGAGCAACTGCCCTCGTGTCCTGAGCCACTTTGCACAGAGGATCTGACCCGGGTGGCTCTGCGTTCCAGATAATTCAGCAGGCGGGCCAGGTGTGGTTCCCAGATTCAGCCTACAAGACAGCCCAGGCCATTAAGGATTTCAACCGCGAGAAGTTACCCTTGATGATCTTTGCCAACTGGAGGGGCTTCTCTGGTGGCATGAAAGGTAAGGCCACCTCTCCATGGTGCCTGAAGCTGCAGGCAAATATAGGATCCCACTGTCTTAGCTGAGCTCCCAACAGCCAGGAGTTCCGGTAATGGCACATTTTACAAAGGAGGAACTGAGGGCTCCTGGGGTGACTTGCTGGAGGTCACATCACAAGGGGCAGGGAGAGCAGGGGCACCCCAGGACACAGCCGGTTCCCATGTGGCCACCTCCCTATGGTGAGACGAGAGGGCGCACGTGCCCTGCCTTCCTAGAGGCTGCTGTGACCTGACCTCGTCCAAGTGCTACTCAAGCTGCCTAGCACATTTCAAGAGGCTGGCCCTCTGTGGGGACCCTTGTTAGCCAGGTGACCTCTCCCAGCCTCAGTTTCCCTCCTTTGTGAAGGGATTAAGGCTACCAAACAGGCCTCAGAGGACCAAGGGAAGGATTCTATGAGCCATTCGTGTGCTGCTGGCATTAGCTCTTGTGTGATCGTGGTTGATTTTCCTTTATTGTTACCACCAAGGGTGCCCGGTGCTTGGAGGGTTGCATCTTGGTGGAAAATGAGGGGCACACTGCCTCTGGGCCGGAGGGAAGGGCCGTGGTGTTGCTGGGAGAGGAAGGTTTGTGAGGTAGGAACAGTAGGGTGGGTGCAGTCATGAGTGATGGCATCTCAGAGTCAGAGCTGGAAGGAATCTTTGAGATTGCTTGTGCGCTATGACGCTGAGGCCCAGGCAGGGACGGTCACTTGTCCAAGGTCACACAGACACTTAGGGAATGGTCAGAGCCCAGACTGGCTCCTGCCTCACAGCCCAGTCCTCTTTCCTCGGTGCTGGGAAGGCTCCCAGCTGAGCATGCTCTCGGGACCCAGGACATGAAGACTGTGGGGTTTGCATGGGCGCGTGCTGGGTATAAAGTCACTGGTGGACTCTCTGGTGGCTGCTTTGCTTTTCAGACATGTACGACCAGGTGCTGAAGTTCGGAGCCTACATTGTGGATGGCCTGAGGCAGTACAAGCAACCCATCCTGATCTATATCCCACCCTATGCGGAGCTCCGGGGTGGCTCCTGGGTGGTGGTGGACTCCACCATCAACCCCCTGTGCATCGAGATGTATGCAGACAAAGAGAGCAGGTGTGTGTCTCCCCCTCATCTGGCTTAGCCTTTCTTGTTCTCACTCCCAATCCTGAGGCCCCCTCAACTTTGAGCCACTGACCGGGGTCGTCGGGGTGTGGTGAAGGATAGAGAGCCTACAGTTTTACTAATCTGAAATGAGCATCCACTTTTAAAAAGTTGATTCAGTCCCTCTCGTGATGTATACAGAACCAGATGACTAGAGGGCCAGTGACTTGTCCAAGGTTACACAGTGAGTCTGTGAAAGAGCTGATAACTGAATCCCAGATTTCCTGGCTCTCTTGCCTCTACCCCACATTTCCTGGCTATTGCTTGTTGGGAGATACCTCACCAACCCCACCCCTGCCTCTTCTTTTTTTTAGGGGGGGTGTTCTGGAGCCTGAGGGAACAGTGGAGATTAAGTTCCGAAAGAAAGACCTGATGAAGGCCATGAGAAGGATCGACCCAGTTTACAAGAAGCTCGTGGAACAGCTAGGTGAGAAGGTCCAAATTGTATCACCTCTCAGGGGTCAAATGAGACCAGCCTCTCCATCCTGGGGAGCTCCAGTGTGTTACAAATAAATGCATACCAAGCAAACACAGCTATAAGAACTGTGAGATATTTTAAACGTTCACCCCGTTAGCATTAAAATATTTATACAACAGCGAATTCCTCTCAGCACACACAAGGCATGACAATTGAGGTATTTAGGGCTGATAAGAAACTTCAAAATCTTGGTAGCAAAATGTCACTTTAGAGTTTCCAGAGATAAGTTTTTTTTTATTTTATCAATTTTGAGGGATGGTTTTGTTTCACGATTATGACCTTAGATGTAATTCTCTTTAAATGTCCATATTAGGTGGCAAAGTCTTTTTTACTATATCATTCACTAGATTTATTACTATGTCTGTGGAGGGGATGGGTGGGTGGGTGTAGGTGTGCAATTTCTTTACCTCATTTGGTGTCAAGATAATGCCTGATTTCTCTGAATCTTTGATAGAAGGTTCCTAACTACAAATAGTGCATACAGGACCAAATAATATCTAGTCTTTAATATATATAGGACTATTCAAGCTATCTGCTTCCTCTTGGGTGAGCTTTGCTAGTTTGCATATTTGAATGAATTTGTCTATCAGCACAACAGAGATTGCAAGTTCGGTTGAAGAGCCCTGCAATAAAGAGAGTCATGTGAAGTTTCTGGCTTCCCAGTGCATATAAATGTTGTGTTTACACTATTGTGTAGTCTAAGCGCGCAGTAGCATTATGTGAATAAAAAGAACAACAATGCACAGACTTTAAATGAGGCACAGAGACAGAGTGAGCGTGTGCTGTTGGAAAGTGAAGCCGATCCCCTGTTCAAGGCAGGGCTGCCTCAAACCTTCAGTTTGTTTAAAAAAAAAAAAAAAGCAGTATCTGCCACACACACTAAAATGAGGCACACTTATATTTGGTCTCAGTCTCCCTCATTATATTTCAAAATACGTATTGACAATAGTAACCGGTCGTCTACTGGCACAGGCGGGGGTTTAGCCAAAGGGGGAAGATTTAAAGTCGCATGTTGAATACTGTCTTGCAACTGTGAGCCCAGTTTCTTGCTGAAATTGCAGCTTGATTCAGGGGTACTATTAGAGTTGAAGCCGAGGCTGTCCTGAAAACTGTGCTTTGTGCCCCCTTTAAAAAAAAGCACCCCTGGGCCTCCCCGGTGGCGCAGCGGTTGAGCGCTGGGTTGCGAAGCTGCCCGCGGCCTCTGCAGCGCCGGTTCGATCCCCGGCTGCTCCCCGGCCACCGGAGGAGGGTCCCACATGGCGCGCAGACCTCTCCTGCCGCCCGCTGCTCCCCTCAGCAGTGTACTTCGGTCCTTCTGCCTGCTCTGCTCCCCGCTCTGGCTCTGGTGAATTCTCTCACCCTCCCGCGCTTCTGACTGTGCCCAGTGCATGTGTAAACAAAACAAACAAACAAACAAATAAATAAATAAAGCATGCCTCTATAAAAAAAAAAAAAAAAAGCACCCCTACTTCTACCCTCGCAAAGGCCTGACCTGCTTGTATGCTGCCCACAGGATCAGCATCATCATCGGAGCTCTCAGACATGGACCGCAAGGACCTGGAGGGCCGGGTGAAGGCCCGGGAGGAGCTGCTGCTGCCCATCTACCACCAGGTGGCGGTGCAGTTTGCCGACCTGCACGACACCCCGGGCCGGATGCTGGAGAAGGGTGTCATCTCTGTAAGCGCCTGCAGCTGCCCACCTGGGTGTGAATGACCCACCCTGAGGTCGCCAGGTTTCCAACAAGTGGGGGGATGTGGCCTCAGGATGGGTCGAATCAGCTGGGGAGCTTCAAAAGACCCCAGTGCCCTGGTGGCTCTCCAGACCAATTAAATCAGAATATCTGGGGTGAATGGCAGGCATCGGTGTTTTGTCACATCCCCAGGAGAGTCCTATAAGCAGGGAAGGTCGGGGACCAGCAGTCTAATCTCTGCGTGTGTTTTTAACTGCTAGGGCAGATTTGGGAACCAGTATTCACCCACCACTGACCATTGCATCCCCACTCTATCAACCCTTCCCCCAAAAAGACACCCCACAGTCACCTACTCCCCTACCCCCACCCCTGCCTGTGTCCTGTGCTGCTTCCCAGTTGGCCTCAGCCTGCCTCAGCTGCCTCTGGCCAGCCAGTCCAGAGCCCTGGTGAATCCTGGCCCTGCCTCCCCTGGGCAGGTGCCCCCACCTCCCTGAACCACAGCTTCCTGGCTGTCAGATGGGATGATCACAAAGTCTATGTCCAGCAGAGGGCCACCCTGCTGGCCCTTCCCGAGGGACTCAGACCTGGGTGTGTCCGCAGGACATCCTGGAGTGGAAGACAGCCCGCACCTTCCTGTACTGGCGCCTGCGCCGCCTCCTACTAGAGGACCAGGTCAAGCAGGAGATCCTGCGGGTCAGCAGCGACCTGAGCCACGTGCACATCCAGTCCATGCTGCGTCGCTGGTTTGTGGAGACAGAGGGTGCCGTCAAGGTGGGCCCGGGACAGGGCGGGGGTGGGGGGCAGCAGGTACCGTGGGACAGGGTGCCAGCCCACCCAGCAGCGGGTCCCTCTCTGAAGCAACGTCTGCCACTCCCCAGGCCTACCTGTGGGACAACAACCAGATGGTGGTGCAGTGGCTGGAGCAGCACTGGCAGGTGGAGGACGGCCTGCGCTCCGCCATCCACGAGAATATCAAGTACCTGAAGCGCGACTCTGTCCTCAAGACCATCCGCAGGTGAGTGGCTGCCCACCCGTGCCTACCCACCCGCTGGGCACCTCCAAGGCTGGGGCCAGGATAGGCCACCAGCTGCCTGACCCCAGAGTAGCTGCTGGATCCACTGCACCCCATGGTTCCCCGGCCTCGGCACAACCACAGGTGCTGAGGCGGCTGCTCCCCAGCATAGGGCCTGGGATGCTATGAGGAGGGTGTGGGATGGTTGTGATTCAGGATTCTTGCTGGCATATGTAGGGTGACTAGTCCAGGGTCACAGCGAGAGCATGTTTGGTAGGAAACCCACATTCTGAACTACTAGGCCTTGGGCTGCTGGGTCCCATTCTCTGCCAGTCTTTCTGGAGGATTTGCTTCCCCCTAGTCCCCTGGGGTCCCCTGTGAAGTAGGTAGTGGAGCACCTCCCCCTTTGGAGGATGAAGCTGAGTTTCAGGGCAAGTGCCACGGCTCAGGTCACATAGCTCGTAACAGCCAGGTCAGCTGTTGCTCCTCCAGGCACCCCAGCCCCCAAGCCCTATTCCCTCCTGCCCCAGAGGTCTGTCCTTCGCATGGTGACCACGTTGGGAAGTGACATGGGAGCCCTGGGTTGTCCCTGCTCAGCCACGTGGCCCAGCCCTGCCCAGTGATTCCAGGCACTGCCTGGGGCTCAATGAACTACATGACGGGAATGAATCCCCCCTCCTGCCCCTCCCCTGCAGCCTGATTCAAGAAAACCCTGACGTGGCTGTCGACTGCATGATGCACATGAGCCAGCACATCAGCCCGGCCGAGCGGGCCCAGGTGGCCCACCTCCTGTCCACCATGGATAACCCGGCCTCCACCTGACCCCAGCCCAGCCGCCTCTCCCAGGACCACAGGCTGATCCACCAACTGCAGGCTCTCCCCAGGAATTTGGGGGTTTGCTTTAAAACAATCCTGGGCATTTCTGCAGGGCTGTGAGCCCAAAACTCACTCCTATCTCAATAAAAGGCTCAGGAGTGTCCCTTCCAAGCAGAAGTAGCCTCTGCTCCGTGTCAGAAAGTTCTCTTTGTTTTGTCCCTTGAGACAAAATTTTTGCTGCATCAATGAATTGAACCCAAACACCCCAGCTTCCTTTTGCTTTCTGGGACCTGGCAGGTGGGACCCAGGTGTTCTTTTAGGCTCCTTTTATATCAGATCATGGAATCTTTTATTTTTTTAATCTGAGACCAGCTCCTGGTATTAGCATCTTCTGTATCCCAGCAGAATAAGTATATGAAGGAAAGAAATGTAAAGACAAGACAGGAGAAAATCTATTTTTGTAACGATGCTTATTCCACTTCTATCAAGTTGCCCAGGAAAGAGTAGGGGTGATTTTATATTGAGAAGAAAATGGTATTTTGTTCCCCAAAGGGCACCTATGAGTCCCAGGCACTCCCCATTGGCCGGCCTTGCTTACTAGCAGACCTTTTTTGAGCTGGGAAAGCAAAAGAGCTGTGTGGCCACTGCTCTGGGGCATTTGCCTGCCTGTCCCCTCCAGAAAGAACAAGGACTAGTCCCTCCCCAACTACAGGACTAGCCTGGACCCCTGGCCTGACCCCCTGGCCTGGGCCGGGAGGACAGAGGCCCTGGGAAGCCAGCTTGCTCACCACTGTGATTGCTGCCGCCCTCCTCGGACAGCCCCTGGAAGTCACTGTCACCCCCTCACCAGTTGCCATGAAGTCTCTGGCGGGATCAAGCCGGAGGGGGCAGAGCTTTTGGACCCCAAGCACTGGATCACAGGGACCACACCATTGCACAGGGGGGTCTCTGCACAGTGCCCGCAAGCACTGGGCTCTGAAGGCGGCGCAACACCCGGGCCCACGTTCGGTCTGGCCCATCGCTGTGCCCCAGGGTGTTGGCCAAGGAAGGAGTTGGCTACCCCCACTCCTGTGTTGGGCAGTTTGAGGAGAGCAAATGTTACGCCAACTTGGAGGCCAACGACCGGGGAAGCCCCACCGCGGGGTTGCCTGAGAATGTCTCCTCGTCTGCCACCAGCAGTGACGGCCCTGGAAGTGCAGGTGGTGCCGGGGCCGCGGAGGGCGGGAGCAGGACAAACTGTCCGTTGACCCCTCAAGGTGGGTGGACAGGATCCACATTGCTTTGGGAACTGAGTGTTTCCTGGGTGGGGGAGGCCCCCTTGGTTTTGAAGGGAGAGACAGTTTGATGACTAACTGCTCCCCAGGAATGGGGGCAGAGGAACCTACCAGGAAATATGTGGAATAAATTATTTTTTGAAGGAAGCACTTGGCCTTGACTTATTACTGGGACCCGAAGAGGCAGGCTGCCTCCCTGGACCATTCCCTGGAGTTCTCATCTTCCCAAGCGAGCTCCCCTTGCAGGCGGACACAGCTCTGATTGAGTATTATCCCCAAGGCTGCAGGTGGGGTGCAGAGTCTTTTCCCCTAGATTTCCAAAATGGACACGGGCTGCTATGGGTGGGTAGCCAAGGCCGAGCTCTGCCCATTGACAGTCAGCTGGAAGTAGCTTCCCTGTGCCACCAGCTTTCCTCTCTCTGGGGACTTGGCATATCCCTACTCTGGGGAGGACTGACTGTAGATGGAGGCCCAGGTAGGCAGGGCAGGTGCAAGCGGAAGGCTCAAGATGGTGGTCCCTGGCTCCTTGCCATGCTGGCCTCGCCCATGCAGCTCCCATGAGCCTTTGAGATGTGGCTCCTCTCTCATTTTTATAGATGAGAAAGCCTAGCTCAGAGAGGAGCTAACAGATGAGCAGAGGTCACACAGCCAGGAAGTCCGACCTCACCCAGTCCACTGTGTATTCCTTCATGCTTCCGGAACCCCTGTGTGGATTTTCTCCTGCAAGGTGAGAACACTGCCCCAAATGGGCTTCTTTTTTCCTTCCCTGGCTAATTCAGCCAAAGGGCATCACGAGGATACTCATGAACCCCAGTCCTCACATCATCATTGAAACCAATCCCTCGCAGGATGGGTAGATTCTGGGGACCCCTAAAACCTCTGGATGAACCCTGTCTTCCTGCATGAAACCTCAGGCTTATCCACCTTATGAATGTAAGGTGCCCAAACCTGGCATTCTGTTTGACTCCTCCCAGCTTCTCTCCCTTTCCCCTGCACACACACTTTATTTCTGCCTCAGTTTGAAAAGCCAATGGATCTTTTTCCCTCCAGGGTCATTTTTGGGGTGACTTTTTGTTATGAAAAATTTCCAAACACCAAAAAGTTAATTCACAGAAAACTCCCAATTACCCACACTTGGTGTCATCATGCATGCTTGCCTGCATGTACAGCTGCTTCCCAGATTTTCTCTGTTCTCCAACAGTGGACTGTTCCCATTTGCTATGATTTGGTAGATTATTTTTGGGTCTGGGAACACTATTACCATTTATTTGGAAACATTTTTGAGCGCTCTCAAACTCCCCCAAAATAACCTACCAAATCATACCAAGTAGGAACAGTCCACTTTCAAAGAGCAGGGGAAACCTGTACCTCTTATCTGTCCATCTGTCCATCCAGCCCTCTCTCAAGCTGTCAATCCATCTTATTTTGACATGTGATTCCAGAACTTACCCCCACCCATCTCCTACCCAGTCTGTTATCATCACACACCAGCCAGACTGAACTATCCATTCATCTCTCACCTCTCAATGAGCACAGGCTATTCTGCCAGAACCATGCTGCCCCAGGCCTTTGCCTAGCTGACTCCTACACACCGCTCAAAACACAGTTTACGGGTCTCCCTGGTGGCGCAGCGGTTGACCCCTGGGTTGCGAAGCTGCCCGCAGCCTCTGCAGTGCCGGTTCGATCCCCGGCTGCCGGCGAGGGTCCCACATGGCGCTCAGACCTCTCCTGCCGCCCGCTGCTCCCCTCAGCTGTGTACTTCGTCAGTCTGCCTGTTCTGCTCTGGCTCTGGTGAATTCTCTCACCCTCCCGCACTTCTGACTGTACCCAGTGCTTGTATAAATAAATAAATAAATCTTAAAAAAAAAAGTGGAAACATAAAATATTTAAAAGAAAAACAAAAAAACACAGCTTAAATGGTTCGTCCTCTGGGCAACCTTCCCTGGCTGCCTCTGGTGGATTGGAGGATGCCCCTCTGTGGTTCCATAGTCCCAGTGTTCCCCCCTTTTGTGCATATATACAGTCATAAGCACTTATATTCCTAGGGATCCCTCCATCCCTCTGGTTGCCGAGCCAAGCAGGGAGGTGGAGAGCAACCATCTGGCAGAGGAGGCTCCTTTCTGGAAGGTGAGGTGAGGGTCACTTCTAATGATGTTCTCTGCCTTATGAGGCACTGATGCTGTGGTATGTCTCCAGCCTTTTGCAGAAGACAAGCCAAGGGCCTAGGAGTAATTTTTAGTTTTTTTATTATGGTAAAATATACATAAAATTGACCATTTTAACCATTGTGAAGTGTACAGTTCAACGGCATTAAGTGCATTTACAGTGAGCAGCTGTCACCACCATCTGCAGAGCATTTTCATCACCTCAAACTGAAACTCTAGGCCCATAAAACATTCCCCATTTCTCCCTTTCATTAGCCCCTGGTAACACCACCTACTCTCTGTCTCTATGGATTTGACTGCTCAAAGTAGCTCATGTAAGGGGAATAATAAGTGTTTGTCTTTCTGTGACAGGCATATTTCACTCAGGTTCTTAAGGTTCATACACGTTATAGCAGGTGTCAGAATTTCCTTCCTTTGTAAGGCTGCATAATATTCCACTGTGTGGATATACTACTTTTTATTGATCCATTCATCTGTCAGTGGCACTTGGGTTGTGTCTACATTTTGATATTGTGAGTAGTGCTGCTATGAACATGGGTGTACAGATATCTGTTGAAGTCCCTGCCGTACTACTTTTGGAAGTGGGTTTGCTGGGTCATATGGCATTTCTGTTTTGATTTTCAAGGAAGTTCTATAATGTCCACGGTGGCTGTGCCATTATACATCCCACCAACAGTACACAAGCATTCTGACTTTACATTCTTACCAATATTTGTTTTTATTTTATTCTTTTATAATAGCTAATGGGTGGAGCCTAGAAGTAACTTTAACTCAAAAGTCATTGAACATTTTGACTTGCATCCTTCCAACATGGTGGGTGATTCCTCCACCTCCACCTTGTCCACCCTGCTGCTCCTGCCCTGGTGACCAAGCCTTCCTTCCTTTTGGCTTAGAAGTTGTCTGTGTTTCCACTGCCAGTTTGGCTTTTGTCCTGTTCCAGCTGGACTCGGGGCTGTGACTTGTGAGGTGGAAGTTCCAGCACGCATTCCCACAGGAAAAGCAGAGTTGGCATGACTTGCAGTGTCCACGGGAGGTGACCTCTGACCCCACCACCTCATCTCCTAATTCTGACCAGACCTTGTATTCCTTCCCCTAAACCTCCACCAACTGCTCTTCAGGAGCGAGGCTGGTGGTGTCTAGCATAGAAGGAGCACCCGCAGATCATCAGTGAATCCCAGCTGTGTAAACTCAGGGAATTTTTGCTCCTCTTTGAACCAGCAGGCTTTAGAGGGTGTGAGCCAGGCCCTCTAAAGTTGAGAAAAGACGGCAGGAAGACACGGTGACACTGGAGTCCTTTGTTGCAGGGTAAACGAAGTTGATCAGGATTTACGCCATTGGCCTCTGTGGCTATCACCTGCGGCCTTGATCCTGTTCCTGTGGAGGGCACGTGTGCCTGGCTCTAGACACCTGAGCTTGGGTGTGTGCGCATGTGCGAGTGTGCACACCTGCGCCTAGAAGTCAGGGATATTAGTGGTGGCGATACTCAGGGATGGCGCGGTTAGGGGAGGACGAACGACGCCAGAGAAAGCCCGGGGAAAAGAGTTTCACAGGGGGCTGAAGGTATTATTTTCCTGCTGGCTTGTTTCCCCTGCTTGCCATTAAAACCTGTGAAAATGATGCCAAGGGCGCCAAAATTCTTCAAATCTCCAGAACCGACGATGAACCTACCCAGCCTGGGATGGTTGCAAACGTGTCTACCCTGACTCGCCACAGGTAAGCTGCTCAGCCTCTCGGAGCCGTGGTTTTTGGTGAAATGGGAATGTTTGTTTTCCAGTGTGGCTGTGACAGTGACCACACATTTAATACATTTTAAGGCAACAAAATATTATAGCTCCAGAGGTCAGGAGTCCTAAATGGGCCTCTCTGGGCTAAAGTTAGGGTGTTGGCAGGGCTGTGGCCCTTGGGGGAGCCCCATTCCATCGACACTAACCTCCCTGCCCCCCTCTTCCTGTGATTACATTGGGCCCACCTGGCTCACCCAGGCGACTCTCGCTCTCCAAGGGCAGCTGATTAGCAAACTTCGTTCCACCCGTAGACTTCTCACCCCTTGCCAGGAATCTAACGTGGTCCCAGGTGCCGCGGTTGCGCATGGTCTGCAGTGGTGGCTGCGCTTTGCCTGCAGTCAGGAGGTAACAGCTCTCCCCTGGGGGGCAGGGGGATGGTGAGTGAGTCCAGGCCGGGTGGGTGCAGTGGAGGACGCCCCTATGCCCGCTGGCCAGTGTGGTCAGTGTTTTTGCTGTTAGAACGTGGCTGACTTCTTGTGGGGAGGGAAGAAAAGCTGCCCCCACCCCCGTGAGCTCTGAGCCTCAGTTTCTCATCTGGGTATTGGGACCCTCACACTGTGTGGGATGTTGTGCTGTTTCGGGATGTTGTGCTGATACCGCCTCCCAAGTGTGGCACTCGAGGCCGCTCCCGGCAGGTGCTGAAATGGTGGTGGCCAGCCTTTCTGTGCCTCAGCTGCCCAGCTCCAGAGAGAGCCTCAGCAAAGACCCCAGTCCTCTGCTCTCCCTCTGGCGACACATGGGCCACGCGGGGAGTCTCTGGTAGGGTCATACCCCAAGTGTGTGACCCCGGTGTCTTTGCCCTGACTGTGCAAGGAATGGCATCAGCCTCAAGCAGGGCCTCCCCAGCCCCTCCACATGCTCACCCAGGAGGGGGCACCCTCGGGTGATGCACATTGACTGTGACCAACATGACTGCGTCACTGGTCCCCCAACACTAACCAATCAGTGGGGGCTGGGATGCCCTAGTTGGCCAGGCCTGGGTCACCAGGCCACCCTGGAGCCAAGTCCAGAAGGAGGGTGATGGAGACAGGACTGCTGAGGGCTGCGCAGCCTCTGCTGCCCGCCTACTGCTCTCACTGAGTGGGGCAGTCCAGCCCCAGCCACTGCCCTGCGACCCTGCCCCTCCTTACTAATCATCACACACCCCCAAATGCTGTCTCCTGAGTGAGGCTGCAGGCCACTTCTGGGTGGTTTAAGAGTCAGTCTCCTAGTTAATGTACTCTGTTGTGGCTATCTTGGCTGGAGGGCTATCTAGCCCTCCGAGCCTCCGTTTCTTCCTTTGCACAATGGGTGTAATAAGGAATCTGCCTGCCTGCTGGGGCTATAAAGCGTGAAGGAGCTAATCTATGGGAGCGATGAGCACAGAGCCTGCTGCAGAGGGTGGTCTCCGCCTTCTGCGTCGCCACCTCCCCTGAGCCCCAGGGAGGCACCAGGGGGCAGCGCTGCTGAGCTCCAGCCCCAGGCTCTGGCACACACAGACCCAGTCCTGCCTCCTCTGTTGACCAGGATCCCACCCAACTTCTCTGAGCCTCTGCTTTCTGAGCAGCAAACAGGGTTCACATCCCTGCCTGTAATAACGACTGTCAGTTCACGCCTCCCCGGGCCTCAGGGCTGCCATTCCACCTTTATTGACAGAAGAGTCACTCAACATGGGGCTAACATGGTCTTGGGGTCATCTAAACACGGGGTCCTTGTTAACCACCACTCATCAGGGTTCATGTCACACAAAGCAGTGGAGCAGTGCTGGTCAGATGGCAGCGCCGCTCTCTCTAAAGACGGTGGAGGCTTGGCGGAAAGTTCCAGAACTGGGAACGACTTAGAGAAGGTCCTTCAGGACAGGACTGAACACTTGACCTCTCAGGTGCCTGGCTGACCTGTTGATTAATTGGAAAATTCTGGCTCTGGAGTTGAGGAGCTCCCAGACACAGGAGCCAAACCTCCAGTTGGTCAAGAGGGGACGGTTGGGACAGTGGCTGCACTGCCTCATACCCGGGACCCCTAGGTACCTTCTCTTCTCCCAGGCCCCTCCCCTGGCTCCCCTCTAGCCCAGTGTCTATAGAACCCGGTACTTGGAAAGTCAGCAAGAGCAACAAGAGGAAAAATAGAAACAAGTTGTTCTAGGCCATGAAGCAGGCAAACGGGCCCTCAGACATTGCGCATTTGCAGCATCTCAGCCCACTCGCTATGCGGGCTCGTTTGCTTCTCTCCATCAGGGATGGCTAAATTCCAGTACAAACCCCCCAACTCCATCCTGATGTGCCTTTAGAAAGCCCCCCAAAACTATGGCACCTCCTCTCTTGGAGACACATGAAATTTTGAATCATGACCCAACAGAAAAATAGCTGGTCTCTACTTTAAAAAAATGGGATGCTTCACAGTCTCAAAAGTGCTTGTTTGTTCTAAAAAAAACTGCTCAAGGCTGCAGAGGGACTAAAAGCCAGTTGGTGGGGTGATTCTTGCATGATTTGGGCATCGGTGTGGCCAGGACGCGGGGAGAGACCATGGCGGGAGGATCCAGGGAGTCTCATCACAGGGGTCTCGGCTGGATGGGAAGAGTTGGTGCAGGTGCGCCCCAATAAAAATAAATAAATGTACACACAGTGAGAGTGCCTGGCGCGGCCAGGGACCAGCTCCATGACTCCTACACACGATAGGAGAAAGGGGCCTGAGGCCGCCAGGGCGGGCGCTCGTTTCAGAGTTCTGTCCTGGAACAGGGGGACAGCGGCCGGCTCCACGCAGGCCTCAGGGCCTGTCTGCTGGAGGCTGACCCAGACGTCTCATCCCAGAAGAATAAATTAAAAGGCCCGGCCGCCACTGTGTTTCCACGGCGCACCGGTGCGTCCCCAGGCGGGCTGGAGTGAGTCCCGAGGAGGGTCCGGGCTGGAGAAGCTCGCTCTTGCCACCATCAGCTCGCCCATCGCCGGTCTTGAAGGAACGTCAGGGAGTGGCGGAGGCCGGGACGCTTGTCCATTTTCCTCTGTCCTTTGGACTTGGGGAGGCCCAGGGCTTCCTGTGGATGTGAAAGGGCCAGGGGGTGTGGAGAGGAACTTGCTTCTCTGTCAGCCAGCGCCCCTCCAAAGGCTTAAGAGCCCCCTCTCTGCCCTGGCCGGGGTCTGGGGCCGGCGAGGCGTCAGCTCAGCTCAGCTCAAAGCAGGGCTATGGGCTTGTTCCCCGGGGCACCCAGGTACTGTGCAGAGGAGCTGGGGGTCGATGAGGCCGCACTGTCCGGGGTCGAGTAGGCAGCGTAGAGACCCGTCACTTGCAAGTCTGGGAAGGACTGGTCGCTGCCGCCGGAGATGGGGGTGAGGCCGGAGGCGCCCAGCTCACAGCCAAGCGGGAGCGGGGGGTCTGCGAAGGCCCCCAGCGTGTCCAGGCTGAAGCCCTCCTCCTTCATTTCCTCCCAGAGGTTTCCTTGCAAAGATAAGAACGTCTGCGTGAGTCGTGGGCCGGCTTCCTGTCAGACCCGAGTTCCAGCCCCGCCTCAGGGAGGAGACAGGACACGTGGCTGGGGGTTGGGGGGGCTCGTAAGACCCTGTGTTACGTTATGGAAAGGCGGACGAAGGAGCCAGTGCTCTGGCCCGGCCTTCACGGCCCACAGCACCTGCTTGGGAATGTCGCTCCCACTGGAGCCCCAGGTCCTGCGGGGAGCTCAGAGGACCCACATCTGAGGGGGAGTATGGAAGCCCTTGCGAGGAGGAACCATCGTGGCCAAAGACAGGACGGGTGGTGGTTTCTTTGCTTCACACTTTTCTTGCACAGCCATCGGGGGAAAGGCCAGGGGTTCAGATAGACCCTGTTCGCAGCTATAACTAACTCCCTAACGAGCCCACTAGCCTGCCCATTTGCTTCGCCAGATGGGGGCCCTTCAGGGCACACGTGCCTGCGACACTGACTGGCAGCAGCACCTGCGGCGGCGAGCGGGCAAAGAAGGGGCTCCCCCTGAAGCCTGAACTTCATGGGCTAGTTGGTACCTTCTTTGATGCATAGATCCACCCCTCATCAGGGTGCCCGCGCGGCAGGCCTGGGTCAGGGAGTGACCTGGCGTGCGTTTGGCACCTGCCGGTTGTATCAGTGATGATCCACAAAAAGCCTGGGGTCAGACCAACTGGGTTGAGATCTCGGCTCCACCACTTCCTGGCAGGTGGCCTCTGCCAGTGACTGCACTTCTCTTTGCTGCTTCCTCAAGGGCAGACGGGGCGTGTGCAAGGGCAGTGGCCTCCTGGGCCGTGCGGGGTGGCAGGAAGCACTTGGCATGGAGCCCGGCATCGAGGGACATGTGTGGCTTACTGCGACTCACTGTTACTAGGTGGCAGGGAAGTGTTGGCCGAAGGAAGGAGCTGCGGGGAACGCGCAGGCAGCCCTCCTCTCCTTCGCCCTCCCCTGTCTTTCTGCTCCCCCAGCCTCACCCCTTCCCTTGCTCCCCTCCCCCATTCCTCCAGGCTCACCCTGCAGAGCGAAATCCATGATGCTGGGGTCCAGGGCATCCACCTCGGTGTTCATGTCAGTGCTGATGTTGATGAAGTCCCCAGGACCCCTTCCCAAGCCGGGGTGGGGCAGGGGGCTGGGGCTCAGGTCTGGGAGGGCATGCAGGGGTGGGGTCTGGGCTGGGGCAGGAGAGTCTGGGGAGAGATGTGCCTGGGGCTGGACCTGGTGGTGCAGGGGCACTGACTGCAGGGACAGGGTCATCAGTGGCTGGGGCGGGAGCTGAGAGACAGCCAGGCAGCTGTGGGCCATGGCCACTGTGGTCAGCACGGGGGCCTCAGACTCCCGCACTTTGCCAGGGCGCCGGCAGCTTTCCGGTCGGTCTGAGATCAGCTTGTCCAGCTCTTCTGTAGGCAAGTGGAGAAGTCACTCAGAAGCCATCCTGCAGCTCCAGGGGACCCAGCCCAGGCTTGGGTTCAAATCCCAGCATTACCCATGTGACCTTTTTTAGCAAGTCTCTTAGAGATGGCTTTTAAGGTAGCATCACGCACATCACACAGGGTGGTGGAAACAATGGAATCACGAACTGTGTAGGGGCTCTGAGGGGTGAGAGGCCCTAACTTGAGATCCTCTCATTGGGACAGAGGCTTATAGGGCAGTCCTGTAACTCTGGAACCTCTCTTGAATTTCCTAACAGCCCTGAAAGAGGCATGGAAGGCAGAGGTTACAAATCCCATCAATTGGGACAAAATTAACATGCAAGGGTCCTAACCAGTTCCTGCTACTAAAGTGACATTAAGTGTAGCGATGGGTTAAAAATTGGATCCTCCTTAACAAGCTCAAATAGACACAAAACTGAAATGACTCAAGTAACTTTTGGTTGTTGAGTAATGTTTCATTGACTGGAAGACAATTTCAAGACTGGACCACTAGGATCCTGATCTCTATCCGGGTTGCACCCATTTTAGAAACGAGAACATTTGGAATCTAGAAGGTGAAATCACCTGCCCAAGATCTCACACTACGTATGTGTGAGGCCTGGCCCTGGGTTTCCAGGCAAACCCCAGAGCTCTGTGCGGGGCGGGCACAGCTACCTCTTATCATGTGACGGCTCTCAGCCGAGGGCCTGCTGAATCTTGCTATGGCCCTTTATTGAATCGTTCCTCTCTCCCTGTCCCTTCCAGATCAGACCTGGAGCATATGATATCCACAGGGCCAGGCAGAATATTCCTAAGGCTGGGTGGGATTAACCTCCACTTCGTGTTTACCCCTCTCATATGCCCCTCCCTTCCACATCGCTTAATTAAAAAATGGGGGGAGGGGGCAGATGCAATTTTTTTTTTTTCACAAAGAGCTTAGATTTGGAAAATACAGAAACATGAAGCTTGAGCATATCACAATTATGTGTTCTCTCCATTCACAGTAAGGAGTTTGTTATATTTCTCTCTCCCCCTTTAACTCTCCCACTCTACTAATATACATATGTATACAAATATAAGAATGGGGATGAATATATATGCATTTTTAAATCTGATCATTTTGTGTATATTGAGTCATAACCTGTCTCTTCACTTGTTATATTGGTAGCATTTCTTTTTATTTCAAAAATACTTTTATCTCTAATAGTTGTACAGTATGGTATTATTATATTTATTTAATCTACTCTTGTGGGATGTTTAACCCTTAAAAAAAGAAATGTTGTGATGGGTAACTTTGTTCATTAAATGTTTGATCAAAGCTTTGATTTCCTCAGCATAAATTCCAGAAGTAGACTACTTGGGTCAAACTGGTCCAAATGGGTAGAGTTCACAGGGCTTGGGTTTATTACTTTGCCCCAGAAAAGTTTAACCTCTTCCATCTCCCATCAATTGTATGTGAAGGGGCCTATTTCTCTACATCCTCGCCCACACCTGGTGTTATTGTTTTGTGATTTTTTTTTTAACAATCTGCACCAGAGTGGCAGAGCAAGTAGGAAAGCAGTGTTATCCTACGGTGGTTTGGTTTGGCTCGTCTGTGTAAGAAATCAGGGATCACTCATAGGCTTCAGCAGCTTGTCATGTTTCTGACCAGGCCCCTCAATTTGCCAGGGGGAGGAGGCAAGGTGGATTTTACAGGAAGGAAGGAGGAAAGTTCACAGGCCCCCCACAGGGCTCGGGTGCATTGCTGGTGGGCTGGCCCAGGTGTGTGTGGGTGCAGGTCCGGGCCTCACCGGGGTTGGCCATGCTCCGGTGGATGGCGGCCAGGTCCTTCCTCTTCCACTTGTGCATCTCCTCCTCCATCTTGTCGATGCGGGCGAGGTTCAGGGCCCAAAGGCAGCCCTTGCGCGAGGAGCCGCTCATCTTGTTTTCCACTTTTTCAAAGCACTTGTTCAAGGACAGGTTGTGCCTCACCGAGTTCTTCCAGCCATCGGGAGCTGTCTGTGGGGAGAAATGGGCAGGCAGGAGACCCCTTTAGAGACTTCCCGAGACCTCCCTCTTCAGGGGCATCTCAAACTCACTGCCCACCAGTGGTGGGATAAAACGACAGCATGCAGCCCTCAACCTGGAGGACAAAAGGGCGGGGTGGGGACTGTGGCAAACTTGGGGGCTGTGCTCTGATTAAAAGGGGCAGCTGCACTTCAGGTGCTGCCAACTATTAGATATGAAAATAAGGCCCAGGGCTGCCTGACTGTCCATCTTTCTCTCCCACTGAGGAAGCAGGCAATTGAGATGATGTTGACACATATGTAACTGGCCAAGTGTGCTAAATGCTGAACATTTTTAAATACGTGCCAAGGATACTGTCCAGGCCAGGGATCCCACAGCTCAGTACCCTCTGACCTCCTATTGTTTTTTTTTGGCTACGAAGTCAATAAGGATAGCATTACTAATGGACAACCATGTGCCAGAAACTGGTAGGCCCTTTCCATATGGGGTCCTTACGAAGCTCGCCAGCTGGGTTTTATTCTCCCCATCATACAGAGGTGGAAACTGAGGTGAAGGTTCTCATCAGCTGTGTTGTATCCTGTTTTACTGAGCTTGTCCTGAACAGCGATGTTGGTTCTTTTCCCCTTTGTTCCCTGGGATGCTTGATGAACTTCTCTTCATCTGCCAGAGCCCAGCTCAAATGCCCCCTTCTCTTTCTGGGTTTATTTTTTTGCCCCTGTCTAAGTAAAGGCACACGGGTGGTATCCTTACTACCAGGTCTACAGCCCACCTACACTGGCGGTCCAGTCTGGCTTGGGGCAGTGCAGGAAGGGGCCCAGGAACTGAGTTTCTCTGCTGTGGGCGGGACTCCTCACCTTGAAGTAGGGGAAGTGCTCCTTCATGAAGCTGTAGATCTCACTCACAGGCAGGCTGCCTGTCTTGCTGTTCTTCAGGGCCATGGCGATCAGACAGCTGCAGCAAGAAGGGGGGCAGGCCAGGCATGCGAGGGTCTCCGCCCAAGGTCCCCTCTACCTGGAAGCCTGCCCTGCTTGACCCCACCAGTAGCAGCCCGCCAGACTCAGGTGTTAGCTCCACTCCTTAATGTAGTCCTCCATCTTTCCCACGCCCTGCCCTTGCTCTTGACCCTGAACTCATCCATGGGTACTGACCTGAGAAATCTTGTCCCCTTTTCTCTTCATCACCTCCCCATGATTAATGTCTATGGGCTTGAGACTTTAGGCTGTTTCCTCCCTCCCCAGCCTCCTGCGAGTTTTTCGATGACTTTCTACATTAGAGGGAACTGAGGCTCAGAGAGTTCAAGCCACTACTGAAGGCCACACAGCTGGTGCATGGAGGGGTGCTAGGCTCAGAGTAGAAGTGGGTCCTCAACCTTGGTGCTTGCTGACTGCATGTTGGTATTTCCTGAGAGTGGGATATACCTGGGATCTCTCCAAGCCCCAAAACTTCGGCATTAAATGTCTGGCCCACCCCACTCAATTGTCCAAGATGACATCCGGGAGCCTTTAACCTCCTCCCCCCTCAGGCCTGCCAGCCCCAGCCCAGTCCTCACCTGTATGAGTAGATGGGCTTGGGGTAGTGTTTGGGGTGCAGTTCCTGAGATGAATGTGCAGCCATGTGGGGCTGGGGATAGGGAGGCCGTGCCCCAAATGGGGAGCCATATAGGCCCACAGGAGGGCACTACCCACAGGCAGGGGCACAGAGAGAGAGAGAGAGAGAGAGAGAGCATAAGTGACTCACAAAAACTCCATTCCCACCCCAGTCTGGAAAGCAAGATGGGGGTTTGTAACTCCAGGAGACAATCTTGTCTCTACTCCATGGATTTGGGGGGAACTGAATGACCGTGACGGGCGCATGGTGTGGAATGTTATCCCCATGCTCTGGGTAAATAAACTGAGGCTCAGAGAGCCCCCTGGCCAGCCCAAGCCAGGGGTGTCTGCCTCTGAGTGCAGGGTTGCTTCGCCCCCAGTACCTGCTGGACCCCTGGGGGCAGCGGGAACTGGGTTTGAGAGGTGGGAGAATACAGCTGTGGCGGATCCTGCAGGCCAGACGTGGGCTTCCCCCCTACAGGGAACTGGTTCATCTGCTGACGGCAGGAGAGGAGGAGACACAGGTCAGGGTGAGGACAGGGCACCCCAGGCTGGGGGATACACCTCCTATGCCCTGACCCAAGCGGGGCACTTACACTGGTTCCGTGGGTGGCCATGCGGCCCAGGCCCAGCACTCCTGGGGGGGCCAGGCCAGCTGGGCTGTGGAGCACGGGGCCTGGAGTGGCTCCCACATGCAGGTCAGCAGCGCCAGCCACAGCACCTGCAGGAGGAAGCACAGGGTGACGGTGGGCCTGTCCAGAGGATGGAGTCACCTACTGCTGTTGGGGGCAAGTCACCTCCCTGGGGTATAGAGAGGGCCCCCCCCCCCACATGTGAGGCCCCTTAAAGTGTGGGCTCCCATTGGCCTCAGTTTTCCCACCGGTACAATGAAGTTACTGATATTACCTGCCTATAAATTTGTTGTGAGAGTTAAATGAAATCATGTGTATCAAGGACTTAGCACATAGCTGGGCACATGATGTTATCCTGATAAATAGGAGTCAATAATAAGTAATGATGATGACATTAATGCCTTGGTTCCTATCCTTCATGAAACTAAAATTCATTGTCCATCTCTCCTCCTTGAAAATAGGCCCTAATTCCCCTCTGCTTTGAGTTTAGGTCTAATTGCCTTCGTGCCTCCTCTCCCCTTTGCCAAGTCCTGCCCCTCTGCCAAGAATTATCTTGGGAATAGCAGGTGCACACATGTCCACCTTACCCTACACTGGGCCTGTAACAGACATTACTAATCTATCATAGAATCTGCACCACCTGATTGCAGGCAGCCACCTCTAATCTAGCCTAGGTGACCTGCAAGATGAGCCTGCCCTAAACTCATGTTTTCCAGAAAGCCTTCTGGCTCCCACGTGGGCTCAGCCTTTGTGTCTTGGTCTGTCTTGTCCTTCTCTCTCTGATCAGATCCTCAACTCCCTGAGAGCTACAACCACAAATGGCTTAGGGCTTCAAGTACCTGGCATAGTGACAGGCACATAGGACGTGTGTGATGACAGTGGAGAAAAAAGGGGCCACCTTATTGCATAGGAACCATTTATTGAACACATACTACGTGCAATGTACTTTCTGCATCAAAGCCTCGTAATATCCCATGAGGATAGTTCTATTATCTTTCATTGCAGGTGAAATAGCTCAGAGGGAATGTTCTTCTGCAAGGTCACACAGTTGTCCCCTGGGCAGTTCTAGATCAGGGCCTGGCAAATTCCGGTCAGCAGGCCAAATCTGGCCCACAGACGGCTTTTTTTGTAAATAAAGTTTTATTGGCACAAAACCACACCCATTGTTTATATATTTAAGGCTGCTTTAACTTTAGATGAATAGTTCAACAGTTTCTGACATATTTACTACCTACCATTTTACAGAGTTTGCTGATTCCTGCAATAGCTGTATCTGCCAAGAGCAATTTGTCCAATGAAAGAAATACTCCTAAATACTAAGTTTCAACTACTGGTGCTTTTAATCTACTGCAGTGCACAGTAGTGGTTTTTGTTGACTGTTTTTCTTCAGTGCTTTCCGCATCCCTAGCTCTGAATCCACTGCCATGACTACAACTAGCTGCTTTTTATTGGGCATTTACTATGTGCCAGCACTTCCCATGTATTATTATCTCTTGAAGATTAGGGTCAGCAAACTTTCTGCAAAGGGCGAGGTTGCAAATATTTTAGGTTACACTAGCTGCAAAGTCTCTGTGTTTTTATAACCCTTGAAAAAGATAAAAATTATTCTTAACATGAAGAATGCAGCAAGACAAGCCAAGGCTGCACTGTGCCCACAGACTGCCCAAAATGTTCAGGATGTGCCCGACTGTTGACTCTTTGCTGAAACCTTGGTCACACCCGGCCTGGTGCCGTGGAGGACCAGAGAACGAACCAGTCCCTCCAAGGAAAGTAGGATCAGTCACATTTTACAGACGTGTAATGGCAAAATCAAAGATCCAGAGAGAGTGACCTAGCCACAACAGTCAGGAGCTGGGTGGCAAGCCCTGCCTCCCATCCCACATGCCCCCCACTTTGCCTCTGACGCTACCTGGGTGTGGGGGTGGTGCGCTGGGGCCACCCAGGTCCAGACGGCCACTCGCCATCTGCTGCAGCCGTGGCACATCCACGGCCGTGAGCCAGGACAGAGACTGCAGGTCCCCGAGGATGTCCGCATCGCTGGAGGAGCTTAAGAGCCTGCAGGGAGGGGTGGGGGCTCAGGCAGGGTGGGGAGCTCAGGCCCTTTCCTGGGGAGTTCCCCTATGTCCAGAATCACTCCCTGATGCCCTCACCTGTACAAGCTACCCAACCCTGCAATCTGTCCATCCACAGGCCTAGGCATGGCAACCAGGTCCCAGGTCATCCACCCTCAAATTATTCCTTCCCTGACATTTAGCATATCTTACGTAGCCCTGACCAGGGCAATGAACGCTGATGTTTGCTGAGCACTTACTATGTGTTGGGCACCATACCACATCCTTCACAGGTTTTTAAAAACCCATTTAACACTCCCACATCACCCCTGTTATTTATTATCATAATCGTTACTATTCCCAATTTGCAGATGGGGTAACTGAGGCACTAGGCTCAGTGCTCAATAGGCACAGTTCCATTTAATCCCCACAGCAGCCCTGAAGTGGATATGCCCCCTCCCCCTTTTACAGAAGGGGAAACTGAAGCTCTGAGCACTAAGTCACTTGCCCAAGGCTCCAAGGAACAGAAGGCACAGGGCTGGAACCCCGGTCTGTGGCCTGAAGCTGGAGCCCCTTACCACGGAAGGCACGGGTGCCGTGCCCCTACATGTGGAAGGAGAAAGGTCACCATCACTAGAGCAGGCAGTGCCCCAATGAGGGGGTCACCATGGTTCCCAGGCACCCCCAAAGTCTTGCTCTCTATGTGTGGCTCCAAGGGCACGGGACCCTACCGCAGAGGCTCCTCCCCGCTGTAAGGGCCATGCTGCACCTGCAGCGCCCCCACCCCGCGGGCCTTTCTGCTTTGCCGCCCAGGGGTCACCCATCCAGACCCCAAACTCCAAGTTCACAATCAGGTGTCTCGGGCCTCATGGGAGGGGGAGGCGGGCAGGGGGACGTGGTTTTCCCTCGCAGCTGACAGGGGATCCAGGTGGGACACTGGCCTCCACACTTGGCCATGGTGTGGCCACCTCAAGCCAGGCATCTTTCTCCCGCCCGCCCTCCCCTCTCTGCTGCCCTCTCTTTCCTTGTGTTTTAGGGCCACAATTAGCGTTGCCATGGCCACGGCTCCTTGTAGCAGGGCCCGGCCTGGGCCCACCAAGCTGGCATCAGGTGACACCCGACCGCCCCGCGATTGGCTGCCTTGTAGGAAAACAGCCTGGAACCGATTTGAAAACTCGGCCTCATCAGAGGCAGCGGTTGGCCCGGCTGCTGTCCCTCTGTGGCCCTTTGTGTGATAACCGACTGTTGCCCCCGTGGCACGTGGCCCCCTTTGTCCCGGGGTCTCCACTCAATTGTTTCTGCAGCCCCGCCTCCCCAGGCCGCCCGGGCCGCTCATGACTCATCTGCCTGAGTGAGAGCCATGCCCGCCCTGCCCCCCCCCCCCATCTGTCTTCTCGGCCCTTGGAGACCATGGGGTGAGGCCTAGGGCAGGGCCGGGTGTGCTGCCCCCTGTCGGGGGTACCTGCTTCCTCACCCCATCCATGACTGACCCAGCTCCCCACATCTGGCGGTGCCAGCTCCACTCCTGCTCAGCAGCCTGCTGTAGCTCCCCACTGCCCCGCCTCTGCCTGTCCTAGGGCCGCTGGAGGAGAGAGGCAGCCTCTGGGGGAATGTTTCCCAGGCAGAGGACCCCAGCAGAGCTCCTCAGTGGGGGTGGTGAGGGGGCTTGAAAACCAGCCAGGTTCCTGGCCTCCACAGTGCACAGCACCTCTGGCGTGGGCGAGCCTGGTAGGGCGGTACAGTTGGTTATAACTTGGGCTCTGGGTTCTCATCCTAATCTGCACTCACCCGTGTGCCCTTGGGCCACTAAACCTCTCTGAACCTCAGCTCTTCCTCTGTAAAATGGGAATAATAAAGTTCCTACCTCCAAGCATGTGGCAAGGGAATAAATGTTCTCGCACACAAGGCCTTTGGAACAGTGTCTGAGCCGACAATGTTAATCTGCACGATGATCTCAGCCACACCCCAGGGGAAGCGCCTGGACTCTTTGGACTCTGGGGCCACACAGCCCCTGCAGCTGCAACCACGAGCAGCTTCCGAGCACTGAGAGCTGCTTATACGCAGGCCGGGGCAACACGCTAGCTCCGCCGTGCGGGTGGAGGATCCGGCCTGGAGTCACTTCCCGGCAGAGCGAGAAAGTGCGCAGGAGGTCGCGGGGGCTGAGGACAGGGTGTGTCTTCATGATTTTTTTCTCCTCTGACTTCTGGCCTCTTAACACCAAAGTCCCCTCAGACAGCACCCCCCATTTTACCCAGGGGGGAAACTGTGGCTGCAAGAAGGGAAGCAGTTGGGTCCCCATTTCATAGTCCAGGAAAGGACCAGGGCTGGGGCTGCTGGCTCTGGGGTGGGCTCCCCCTGCTGGGAGGACTCTGCCACCCATGCCCCAAACTCAGGGCCGCCTCTGCCTGGGCCGGGCTTGTCACCAGGGCAGTGAGTCCTCACGTCACCTCTCCGCCCTCGCCCTGCCTGGGCTCCGCAGGGCTGGCTCCGAGCCCCACCACACACCTGTCTCGTGCACAGACGTGTCCCTCCAACACCCGCCGGGCCAGCAGCACAAGAAAGGACTGACAAAGCCTGTCTCGTCAGAGTCAGGGGTCCTCTGCCTCCTTGTTCCGCAGCAGCTCGGGACAGGGATGGGGACGCCAAGGCCACACCAGTGAAGGCAAAATCCCTTCGCCTGAGATGGAGCCGGCTGTCGGCTCTGGTCTCAGCTGCCCTTGCGGCACCAGCACTTGGGGGCAGAGGGCCCCGCTTGAGTCCAGGGCTCTCGGGGGGAGCTGCATGCACTAGCAGCTCCCGGGAGCAGAGTCAAGTGCAGAGACCAAGACCCAGCCCAGACCCTTGAGTCCCGCCCTCAGGCAGCGGATTCCAGCAGCCGCTCTGGAGCCTTCCGGCAAAGTTCTGGGGGGAGAGCAGGCCCCAGGCTTTGACTGGACAGAGCTGCGGCAAGTCCCCTGTGACTGGGCAACCTCAGACCAGTCAGTTCAGGCCCCTGAACCTCCACTATCTGCTCTGGAAACTGGGAGACTGTATCTGTCCGCATTGTGAGGACCCAGTGAGCCAGTGTATATTCAGCTTTTGGCACAGGCCTCACCCCATTTTCCCTTCTCGGGGATTTGCTGCTCCTCTGGGGGCACGGCCCTGCTGCTTTGCTGCCTCAGGCATCCCAGATGTGTCTGGTCCCTACAGCTGTGCCTGCCCGCCTCAGCGGGGCGGGTCTCCTGTGGCGCATGGGGGTGCCCAGGAGCTCCGTGGAGGGCCTGGCTGCCCTCCCATGACCTCAGAGGGTCCTCTGGCTTTCAGACACCCCTTCACCACACATCATGGGGACCCAGTGATGCCCAGGGCCTAATGGGAGCAGCTCATCCCCGCTGTCCAGCCTGGACCCTTGACCTTCTCTCTCCTTCTCTCTGCTCTGCCTCCCTGCAAAGAGGCGCGTGCACGCAGCCCTGTCCCTGGTGGCGTGTGAACCCCCAACCCTCCCCCTCACCAGGATGGGCCCTCACTAGGGCTGCCCTCGGGGGCCCATTCTTGCTCCCCCTTAGCACTGCATCCCGGGTGGGGTGAACCAGAGTCCCCCCCCTGCCGGCCGTGGCTCTCACAAGGGCACTCGAACCCCTCCTCAGCTTGCCCACCTGGACAGTGGGCAGGAATGATAAGCAGCAGCCCCGCGCTCCACCCCCAGGGCTGCCCGGAGTTACCCCCGGAACTACCCGGGGAGTGTGTCCCTCTCAGCGCCCCCAGCGGTTTCTCTGCCAGAAAATGATGGCGCATTGGCAACTCAGAGGAAAAGGCAAAATCCAAGCCATGGCCCTGGGGTCGCCCAAGACCTGTCCTGTTTCCCAGCAATCTCTGAGGAGGTAAGGGGGAGACGAGCTCCCCCCACCAGCCTGGGGTCACCTCACAGGAGCTACAAGAAGAATCACATTTCAAAGACCCAGCTCCTTCCTCCTGTCCCCCCACTTTCTCCCCCAGGCCCCCATTTCTTCCTCTGCTCGGCATCTCCCATTCTCCCCCTTCCCGGGACTGTCTCCTCTGTGCCCTGTGACCGTGTCTGTGTCTGCCCGGTGTGGGGGCTCTGTTCTGGCCGCCGGGACGGCGGGGCCCTGAGGTGAGGTCCTGACCCCCTCTTCTCCTGGTGACACCAGATGTGCTTCCAACACTTCCTGAGCCTCAGTTGCCTCAGCTGCAGAACAGGGGTAATGAAGATGGAGGCAGAGCACCCCCAAGAGGCTCTTAGTGGTGCTCCATCTCCTCTTCCCTTCTGGTTCTGACGTGGGATCCGGGGCCCCTCAATATCCCCCAGACCTGTCCCCTCCCCACATGCCCATCACCTCACTGTGTTTGCATTGCCCCCGCCAGGGCTGGCCAGAGCCACCGAGACAGGCTTTCTGGGCATGAGGCGGGGTACCAGCAGCTGGCCACCTCTGTGCCCTCACAAAGGGTGCCTTCTCCCTCTCTGCCCCTTGCAGCTCCCCCCACACCTGAGCCTCAGGCAGCCCCCCAGTTGGCCACAATCCTCCACCTTTTGAGTCAAGCTGGTGTTACAGGGAAGGCAGGGGCTGCAACCTCCGGTCTCGGGGACCCCAAGGTCTGGCAAGGAGGAGGCCAGGACAGAGACTGCGTCCACTGGTGGGTGCAGGGCACTTTGACTCTGAAGCAGGGAGACCTGCACCCCTGAGGGAGGTGCTGCACCCCAGAGCTAGCAAAGGGCCGGGCACACAGTAGTTACTCAATAAATACAGATTGGACAAGTGAACAAACAAACGAACTTTCCAGATGTCCCGGCCCCTCCCTCCCTGGGCCAAGCAGGGGTAAGAGGCCCAGCTTAATTTTATACTTAAATAAGTTAATTACATCAAAGCTGTGGACACAGCTTGGGGCGGGCGAACACTTGTGTTTCCTCCCCTTTGCTAGATGGGGACACTGAGGCCGGGGAGAGAGGGGCCTGTTTAGAGCGCCCCAGTCAGCGATGGGGTTGGTTCCAGCTCCACTGCCCCTTTCTCCTGCCTGACAAGGAACTCTCGGAAAAAATGTGTTCTGTGTCTTCTGGAAACTCAGCCCCGGGCTGTCCAATAGGCCCAGTCACTAGCCGCACGTGCCTAGTTCAGTTTAATCCCCTAAAGGTAAATGACAGGTTGAGCTGCTCTGCCACACCAGCCACATCGAAATGCTCCATGGCCACCCGTGGTCGCAGTAAATTCCACTGGGCAGCGGTGGTCTGGAGCATTCTTTTCCCTCTTGATGGGAAAATCTGGAGTGTTTTTTACATTGCCCTAAAATAACTGGAAATTAATTTAGGTTTGGAAACTGCAGGACCTGATTTCATAGAAATTTGCACCCACCTCAGCAGCCTCCTGACAGTAGCCTAAGGTCCCTTCCTGGCACCTCCTGCCTGAGCTCCTGCACCTCAATTTCCCCATCTAGAACAAAAGGAATCTGAGCCCTTTCCACCTCTCAGGTTGCCACTGGGACACCCCAAGGGGCCGTGGGGAGGGGAAGGAAAGGAGAGGAGATGGGCAGCCCAGCTCTGCCAGGAAGTGAGGGGGGTGCTGTAGGGTGCGGTCTCATTCTGGGGGATGGGAGCATGGGGGGTCTGAGGAGGACACACCTAGTTAGGGGCAAGGCAGTCCCCTGAGGAAATGAGCATCAGGACAGCACTGTCATCTGTGTGATCATCGGCCACTATTTTCTGAATGCCTACTATGTGCTGATCATTTTCTAGCTGTTAACCTCATGCCCCTGTGAGCTTTACAAAGGAGGCAGAGGGAGATCTGCCCCAAGGTGGGCTCCCTTTCAAACAGCCCTCTTAGATCTGCACCTCCCCAGTCTCGCGACAGCCTGTGGGGTGGTGATTCATCACCCCCAAGATGGACAAGTGAGGCCCCAAGACGGGGAGCAAAGCCCCTGAACCACACAGCACATCAGCAAAGGGGCCGGGATTTAAACCACCACCCTGGAGCCTCTTCGCTCAGCTATTCTACCAGCGTGGCCGAAATAAATGAAGCTGTGGCAGGAAGAGCAGACCACCGTCGTATGGGATTTGGAAGGACCTCTAGGTGTCTCCATGGTGACAAGGCCACTGGGCGCCGGACCCTGCTGTGCCCCGGGCAAAGTGAGACACCCCTGAAGCCCATGGCTGCCGCCCTCCACTGACTACGGGGCCGGCATGGCCAGCATTAGTTAGCAAATACTTAATCAGTGGCCGGAGGGATGGAAGGGGGGGCTGCAGAGCAGGGCCCTGAATGGGTGAGCCCAGGGAGTCCTGGATCCCAGTGGCTCCATTCATAATGGGGGTTCTTGGGCAGGTGGCTCAATGCCTTTAAGCCTCTGTTCCATGTGTTGAATAGAGAAGATAACAGAGCCTACCACTTGGTTCAAAGTGGGTAACCTACAGGGAGAGTGTTGTGGTGTTTGGCTCAAGCGTTAGTGTTTGTGGAATGAATAGATTTAACACCCAGCAGCCAAAATGACCCTTTCCAAGGGACTGTTCTTAAAACCCACTAGGAAACTAAGAATCCAGCTCCTTATTCTGGGCTTTAGCCCTTTGCCTCTTTACCGCCCACCCCCTCTGCTCTAGCAGACCTGTACATCTTCCAAGTTATTCAAATATTCTAAGTTCTCTTTGCACACGCTATTCCCTCTTCCTGGAATGCTGTTCCATGCACTCATTCATGTTTGTTTTTCCCCCATGTTTCTGGTTTCAGGCTAAATGTTCCCTTCTCTGATAGGCTATCCCTGGCCATCCTAATTTCTGGTGGTCCTTCCTGTGTGAGTCTGAAGAACATGAAGCATTTTGTAATGAGATATTCATTTACACTTGTTTCTAGTCTTCCCACTCTAGAAGGGCAAGGCCTGAGAGGACTTCTATTTTGTTCAGCACCCACATAGGGGCTGGTACTCTGTGGGCATTTATTACATACCTGCTGAAATAGGAAAATGAAGAGCCATCTCCCAGCCCAACCCAGATCCAGCATGCCGTGCTTCCCCAGTCACTATCCATTTCCTGCATAGCTTAGATACCTCCTCCTCCAGGAAGCCCTCCCAGACCAGTCCAGCATCTCCTGAGACTAATTTCACTTGGGACTCTCTTATCTATTCCTGCCTTCTAAATGCTGAACTACAGGATGGAAGATGACTTGACTTTGTCTTACACTTGATTATAAACCCAGAGCAACAAATTCAGGCTTTTATTCTTTTACTTAACCAATATTTGTCCACCCAAAGTGATTTGGAGCCCATGACCACTGCCCTTTGTTGCTATAAAGGAGAAATGTAATTTTGCTCTTGATAGGGAGCTTGGGAGGCGCCTGTACCGAGCCACACACATTTCTGGATAGATTACAGTTTCTGTGAGGATCTTTGCCTACGGACATGAAGTCGAGAGTCCACATTTAACCCTTTATTTCCTATCTTAAGTTTCTTTAAAGTTAATACAGCAACTGTGCAGTGGAAAGAATGTCCATGTTGGGGTCAAATCCCCTATCAATCCCTTTGGAGCTGTGTGACCTTGGTCAAGTCACTTTACCTTTCTGTGCCTCAGTTTTCCCATCTGCAAAATAAAACAATCCCAGCCCAGAGGGCAGCTGTGGAGCTAAGATCAAATAACCTGTAAGACAGGTGCTCAAACTACTTTTCTCTCCTCCTGCCCACTGCCTTCTGTCCTCGTGCTTATGTGGCCTCTGGGATGGGTCTGCCCAGACAGTATTGTCCCTGAGGGTCAGGTCACCACCCAAGGGAGGCAGGGGCATGTCCGGCCCTACCTGGGACGTCACTTCCACTCTGACCACAACCAGAAACTTTCACCTGCCTTCTGGAGATGTGGTTAGTAAGAAACTCTTCATTGCTACAAACCCTTCTTGTTTCCAATACAACCTTTACACAAAAGGGATTAAGCATTTCATGGAGGTGTTTATTTAGCTAACATACCTTTTGTAATATCTTTTGTAACCGTTTACAGGAAAAAGAAAATCCAATCAAGGGCAATTTAGCAAATAGAAGTTCCTAGTAGGGCCAGGAGTGAGTGTAATGTAAAATGATTGGGTTAGGAATTTGGAAAAGAGAATTTTTCTTTTCTAGAATGAGATGCATGACCTGGGATGTGTGTGTGTGTGCCTACGTGGTGGTGCAACGGAGGTGCAAGACCCCACAGGAGGACTGTACCCCAGGAAGGCTTCCTTCCCCAAAAGGTAGCCCGAGAGGCTGCTCCTGCCACCCTGAGGGTGAAGGGGTACAAAGATGTTCAAATGGTCATTGCCCATGAAAGATGGAGCCGTGCCCAGCAGGCGGTGTTTGCCCACACAGCGCAATCTGCCCAACTAGAGCAGGAAGCCTGCTGGGTTTTCAGGGCTGTGACGCTGAGCCAGCCAGCTGGCTACTCAATGCGTATCTATTCGGTATCTACTGAGCACATGGCTCTGTGGTTCCCAGATGAGAAAACCATCCAGAAAGGGAATGATTTTGCTCAAGGTCACCTCGTGTCTTGAAGGAGGAACTGAGGGCTTGGGGGGTGAATGCCCAGCTCAAGAATCCCAAAAGAGAACCAATGAGCCGCGTGGCCCCAGGAGAAGGGCCGGGTCCAAGGAGCCAGCAGTCTGCCTTCTCTCACTGGGGCCTCAGTTTCCCTGAAAAAGCTTCTCCAACAGCTTCTCTGTTGGAGCTGATCTCTAGAATAAGTTGTAAAAGTTGGGGCCGGTGGTTACAAGCGGCAGTTCTCGCCTTCCAAGCCTTGCCCCTAGGGCTCAGGGGCAATCGAGACACCACCAGCCCCTTGCTCACCTTGTCACTAGGCAGATGGGACGGGTCGTGCTTTTGCTAAGGAGCTAGCAGGTGCCTGGTGCATGGAGCTGCATCATAAGGGTCCTCAGCACCTGTCAGCGCGGGCTTCCCTCCCCGCCTCCGGGCCCAGGGAACGGCCAACCCACGGGCTGCCCGTGCTGAGCCTGAGCTCTGTTTGCCGTTGCCCAGGAGGTCAGGCTGCCCCCACCCCGGGCCCTGGCCTCAGCAATGCCGGCAGGGAGGTTGCTGCCAATTTGCTCTCTAGGCTGGGCCGCTGACTCCTGACAGCTCCCTGGGGAGGAGGACCCGGCAGCCGCCTCCAGCTGCCGCCCCCCACTGCCCTCCCAGCGCACAGCCATAGAAAGTTAACGGCCAAACTCGGCCCCTGGGAATGGAGGGGCAGCTTGCTGTGGGGGGCGGTCTGGGGCCTGGAACCAGGCTGGGCCAGCTGCCCGAGTGTCTTTCTCCGGAGACATGGGACGGAGAAAGAGAAGCCCATAAACTTCTCTGGGGCTCTCATGCGAGCAGAAAAATGGGAGTGGTTGGCAGCAGGGGTGGGGAGTCGCTGCACAACCCCAGAAGCCCCCCCTGCATCAGAATGCGCGCCGCCCCCGGTCTGGCTGGAAACCGCCTCTAGATGAAAGCACAGAATCTCCCAGTAACTGCAAGTTGTTCTCTTATTGCGCCACTTCGTAGGTGAAGAAAGTGAAGCACAGAGAGGGACAGTGACTTGTCTAGGGTCACACAGCTGCCAGGTGGTGGGGCCAGTGACTCGGCCCTTCGCCTGTGGTGGGGCAGCTTCCCTCGAACCCCCGCTTCACCCATAACCAGCACTTTGTTTTGTTAAGTCGTTTCCTCTGAGCCTCGATTTCCTCCTCCACCAAACGGGCACAAGAGCTCTACTCTCCCGGGTGGCTGTGGCGCAGGCAGGTGGCAGAGAGTTAAGAAGTCCCCGGCTGCCATGGGGAGGGTGAGGATGGCATTCTGCCTCCCGGATAGGACGCGTTTATCACGGCAAAGCAGCCCCAAATCCACGAGCGTGAGAAAGGCCAGGCATCTAAGCAACTCTGGATCCACGTTGATGCGGCGCTCCCCCACACCCCCTGTCCCTACAGCTGCGGGGGGAGCTGGTTAGGTATTGCCAGGCCCCCCAAGTCAGCTCACCAGCAGCCCTGCCCTGTTTCTGGAGAGGAGCTGCCCAGCACCCCCAGGAGTGTGTGAACTGGGCCGAACAAGACCCCTTGGAGCTGGTGGGAGCCCTGGCGGGGCAGCACCTGGGTGTCTGGACTCAGGGGCCTGTTCCCACCACGCTCTCCCACCGCGCCCCCCCACCCCTCATCCAAGCCCTCCAGGAAGCTGGCCTCTGCAGTGTAATCAAGTGGTCAAGCAACAGCAATTACTGGTCCTGCGGCTCTTGCTGCACCAGCTGTATTGACGCAGCGCTCCCGGCAACCACAGGGCCACGCCCGGCTGTGCCCATTTTAAAGATGAGGAAACTGCCGCGAGGCTCGCAGCTCGTCCAGAGCTGGGCTTGGAGCCCGCCAGCGCTTGACTCCATGGAGCTCGTCTAACCACTGGCCTCCCTTGGCCCCCGTGCTTTTAGGGGCTTTATGGAGCACTGTGGGCAGCAAGGGGGTACAAGAATCCCTGGCTTTGAACTCTTCCAACAGGCCCAGGGGAGGGCCAGATCTGCCACAGGTTTCCAGCTGGGAGGGCGGAGGGGTAACCAGAAAAAACAGGGCCTGCTGGGGGCCGGACCATCTCATGGAGATGTCATTAATCCTCATAAGGCGGTTGTTATTGTCTCAGTGGCACCAATGAAGGTTCCAAGGTGCATACAATTGTTCATCTTTAGGACAGCTCCATGGTGTGCACTTCTATCCCCATTTTATGGATGAGGAAACTGAGGCTCAGGGAGGTGCACACAGCCAGAGAAGCTGGGCAGGTTCTGGGCTCCAGAGCTCTTGCTCCACTGGCCATTACTGAAGCCCTTTTAGAGATGAAGGAAACCCGGGGTCTTTGGCTGTGCAGTCCTGGGAAAAGCCATTTTGTTTCTCTGAACCTTGGTTTCCTCACCTGTGCAATGAGGCTCCTAAGAGCACCGCCCCCCAACAGAGGTGAGTGGTTGGGGAGGGTGCCTGCATACTGCCACCTAGTCCACATCTAGGCCACCCCCCCAAAAAAAACCAGCACGTTCTCATCAAATATCTATTGGAAATGTGGTCTCACTGGGTCGCAGGAGGAGCCACCAGCCCCCTGCTAATTGGGGACCGTGGTTTGTCCCAGGAAGGGGGGTGAGCAGAGAGTCCCCGTGTAAACAGGGCTGATCCAAGGTGACAGGCAGCTCTTCCCAGGCCAGCCCCATCCTGTCCCCACTCCATAATCTGGCTGTGCCCCCTTAATCCACCAGCTTGCAGTTGCCTTGGGGGCCTTTGGGGCTGGGGCACTGAAAACCAGATCAGGCTTCCCTGGGTTCAAGGCACAGAGCGGAAGGGTCTCCAGGTCTTTTCCCAGTTTCCTGTGTGACCTTGAACAAACCCCTTCTCTTTCTTGGCCTCAGTTTCCCCATCTGTAAAGGAAGGGGCTGGACTAGTTGACCTCTCCCACCAGGGTCTTCCCAGCTCTGCCGTTTGACGTTGTCTCTCCCTACTTGTCTCTCCCTTCATCCTGCCTCAAGAAATTATTTTGGCCTCAGTCTCTATCTAATGTATCCCTCAGACATGTGAGACCTGGAAGAGACCTTGAAGCCCTCTCATTCTAGAACATCATTTCAGTGATGAGGAAATGAGGCGCAGAGAGGACAAGGGGCTTGCTGAAAGTCACCCAGATAAGAACCCAGAAGTTTGAGCTCACACATTGCCCAACATCCAAGGAGGATGGAAGTTAATTCCGCCCCCACCCCCAGAAAGCTTTTGGGGGCGTTTTCTGGAACCCGTTAGGGTCACTAGAGGGGAAACGAGAGCTGCTATTGTCATCTTTACATTCATCAGGATGCCCAGTCTCCAGCCCAGGTGGGGTCTTTTGGACAGGACAAGAGGCTGCAGGCACAGAGTTGCCCCAGGTCATGAACCCCACACCCTCAGAAAGATCAGCTTTGAAATCAAGATCTTCTAGCTCTCCTGCAAAATCACAGAATATAATGGAACAACAAGAGTTCTCAGGCAGTTTCAGATACCACAAACAGCGCATTGACACTCGAAACAGTTAAAAAAAAAAAAAGTATTGTTTGTTATTGTTGAGGCCCTCACCTGTATTCCCGTGGCGAGGGGTGGTGAGTTGGCCCTGAGTTTCGAATAATTCCTGACATTATAGATGGGATGTCACTTTCTAGCATCTCCTTGGGGGAAAGACAAGCAGAAAACAAAGCACCCATCAGTATCAATGTGGCCAGGGCAGAAACCCACAGTTTTCCCACAGCTCAGAAGGAGGGAACTCAAACAACTGACAACACTTTTTAAAAAAGAAGGGGGGAAAATACTAGAGGATTCCTGGGCATCCCAGGTCACCCTCCCAGGGCAATTCTACAGGGTTTTAGAAGCAAATGAAGAGAACGGAATGACATTCCAGGTTCTTCCGAATGAATGGGGGAAGGGTCGAGGAAGGCTCTAGAATCCAAATGTCAAGTCTTGGGAAATGTAGACTCACAAAATAGGAATCAGAAAAAAATATTCACTTCCAACGCTCACGTTTCCAACTGCAGTTCTGATAGCATCACTTTGAAAATAGAAAACAAAAAAGGACAGCTTGATGGGTCACATGTTTCTCTGGGAAGCCAAATTCCACTTGCAAAGGGAATAAATCCCCGTCCTAGAAATGAGAAATGCCACATCCCCTGGCTGGAAAAACCAACCCACCCCACCGCACCCCACCCCACCCCAGACACAGCCTTAAAACAAAAACAAAACAAAACTTTGCTGAATTTCTCAAACTCCAGGTCCGAAGCGAACACAGAGGCCCCCCGAAGACTCTCGGATCTGCCCCAAAAGTCATTTAAGGATTCCCGGGAGGGAGAAAAGGGGGGCCCGAGAGAGGCACTCCAGACCCCGAGCCGGGGCTCCCCTGGAGACCCTGGAGCCGCGCCGACCCCGCAAGGCGGTACCTGGAGCCGATTCTCGCCGGGGCCGCCGCGGGCGCTCCTGGGGCGCGGGGGCTCGCAGGGGGGCTCCCTCGCGCTCACCCCTCGCGCTCGCAATTTGGCCGCTGTCGCTGCTCGAACCGTTTTTAAATTTCCCTCCCGGAGCTGTCCAGCCCGGAGCATGCGCAGAGAGCGGTGCGGGCTCGTCCCCAGGGTCAGCCGCGGGGCAGGTCAAGGGGACTGCGGGGCGCTCCCCGCGCCGCGCGCCCGGCCGGCCCCGGGGCTCGGGGTGGGGGGGGCGCGCACCCCGCTTTAAACTTCACCCGCAGCGGCGGGAGCTGCGCGCTCGCGGGCCTGCGTGGAGCAGCAGGGGCGGGTGATGGGGCCTGAAGAATTAAGTTGCAGAAGGAAACTGGGTGCATGAAAACGTGCAGCCCCGTCCGCGCCCGGGGGGGAGGAGGTGGGCGGGTGGAGGGATCTGTGGCAACCCCCTGGCTCCCCAAAGAGGGGGCGGGCCAGGAGGCCGAGTCGCGCCCCCAGGTGGACCCGGGGCCGGTCACCTGTCCCTTTAAGAAAGTTGCTCCCGCGCGGGCTGGCGCGCGGCTGGGGGGGCTGCGGGGCGGGGAGCCCCCGCGCCGGGCGCCTCCACCTGCCGGGCCGCGGGCGGGGCGGGGCGGGGCGGGGGGTGCCCCGGGGCCGCGCGCCCCTGTCCCGCGTGCAGGGGGAGCCGCCCGGGGCGAGCGCGGGGCGCGGTGGGGTCGCTCGGGCCGGCCGGGGCTGCGCGGGCGGCGGCGCTCGGGGTCCCCCCGCGCGGCCGTTGGGGGCCGGGCCCGCCCGTGCGCCCGCGCTCCCGCCCGCCCGCCGCCCGGCCCGCCCTGCGCCCGCCGCGGGAAAGGTGGCGCGGCCCGCGGGCGGCGCGCGGCCCGGGCGGACAAAGGTCTCCCCAGCCCCTCCAGGGGACTCGGGTTAGCTCGTCCCCCCGAGAAAGTCGGGTCTCCGGCGCCCCATCTCTTGAACCTCCCCTGCCCGGAGCAGCAATAATAGTCACAGCGACCCATGAGCTTTTATTTCCACCTCCGCGTTGGTCCTAAACACGAGCCTTTAGGGTTTGGGGGCCTCTTTGGGCCCGGGGGGTACTGAAGCTCTGAGCGGTGACGCGCGGCCCCAGGGCGCCGGGTTCGAGCCCAGGCCCCCAGGCCGCGCAGCTCGCAGCCCCCGCCCGCGCGCCAGGCTCCTCCAGGCTCCTCCAGGCCCCCGCGGGGCGGCCGCGCCGCCATCCTGCGCGTCTTGGGTTTCTCGAGGCCCTGCTCGCGCTGTGCACCCCGCAGCCGCTCAGGTGCTGCATGTCCGCACCTGCGGGGAGGGGCGGCCTTTCATAGCCCCTGTTGAAGTTCAGGGAGGAGCCCGGACTCCTTGGGCTGGATGTACCTGCATTTTATTTTCCATCCAGGTGGGTTGTGACCTTGGCGCTCGTCCACGTCCTCCTGAGTGGTTTCCTTGTCAGCACCTGGGCGCCCGGGTTCTTTCTTCTCTGCCAGGAGTGAATAGATCAGCTTGCAGTCTCTAGGGGTGGGGAGGTAGTTTACAGATGTTGCTTAAGGTTATGGACATAAACCTCGCTCAGTTTTCATCTCTCCAATCTGCATCCAGGTAAATTTTGCATTATGGCCGGTTCTGAAAGTAGTTTAGGTTGCGCGGAATGTCCCCAGTGACCTGTAATGAAATTACAGGTTAAGTGTTTCGAAGTCAATGCATGTGGGTTTGTGTCGGTTCATCCTTAATGGAGTTGTAAGGAACAGGGTGACTTGACAACTGCCTTTTGAGGTGCCAGTCATTTGCATTAAGGTATCATTTATGTCTTCAGCAACTTTGAAAAGAAAATCTCTCCTGAGAGCTGGTGCCCTCAGTACAGGGTTTTAAGTAAAAGGTATCTAGTCCATGACTTCTGTAGACTCAGGCGCTGTGGAAAAAGAACAAGAACCTTTTCATTAAACATACACAAAACGTGTGTGTGTGTGTGTGTGTGTGTGTGTGAGCGCAAGGCCCCTGGATTTTGGGCTGGCCGCAGTGGTCCCTTTACTCAAGAACTGTGATCTTGAGTGCCTTGCTTTAGGAATGGCTGCTGAAAATACTGTGCCCGAACACCTACTGTTAGAGTTATTCCAAAAACCAAGGTAACTTAGCAGAAACCCTTCTTTCTGTTAGATGAAAGTATTTTTTCCCCTTTTACAAATGCCTGGCGTTTCTCGAGCCTGGTCAATAGCGGTCACCTGGAGTGAACTGGAACCCTCCAGGGCACGAGAACTCTTATTTATCCACAAGTGTTTTGGGTGAGTCTGTGATCACTAAGGATGGGCACCTGAATCCCATGAGGCCCTTCTTCAGAGAGTGGCCAATAGGATTTCGTTTTCCAATCACAAGCAGTCTCACCTGTGTCCACAGCTCTGCAAGGGCTGTATTTGCCTCTGTAGGAACAGTCTGAGTTTGGTTCCTGAGTTTGCTGACATACCTGCTTCACTGCCAGCAAGAGCGCCACAAGGCTCGACAGAGAATCCTGTTCACCAGACCTCCGATCACACGGGAATCCGCAGAAGGAGAGAAAACAACAGGTATTTGGCCTTTCTGCTTATTCTCTGGTTTGCTGCGGTGGGAAATGTTCTTATCTGGGCTTTTAAAGTTTTGGTAGCGGAGCAGTCGCGGTTTCTGCTTGGTTTTCAGAGCTGTGGAAGAAACACTAGGTCATCATGTTAATGGGGAGCTGCCTCGGTCATCCCTGGGAAAGCCAGTTCCTCGCGTGCCCTGTGGGTGCAGGGTTTGTCTTGAAGGGTAAAAAACTTAGCAAGTTCGGTGCAGGTTTTAGCTTATCAGAAAGCAGCTCAATTTTATTACAAGTCATCACTGTTTCTCCCCTCCCCCCGCCCCCCAGGTTCTTGACATTTGTTTATTTTGATTTTCTGCTAGGAGGGAAGAGGAAGCGTGGTCAGGAACCCTTAATTTCTAGCAAAAAATAATCCGTCTCTTCATTCTGACCATAGGCTGGGGTGGTGGACTGCAGGTGTGTCTGTGAAGCAGCAATCTCAAAGTGTTTTCCACTAAAGATGGTGCTAGAACAACCCCCAGGCCACAGCACCTCAGGCCATGTCCCGCACGTATTAGGTGCTGTGGAGAGATAGTCCTCCAAAAAAAAAATTTGTCCATTGGGCCTCCCCGGTGGCGCAGCGGTTGAGCGCTGGGTTGCAAAGCTGCCCGCGGCCTCTGCGGCGCCGGTTCGATCCCCGGCTGCTCCCCGGCCACCAGAGGAGGGTCCCACATGGCGCGCAGACCTCTCCTGCCACCCGCTGCTCCCCTCAGCAGTGGACTTCGGTCCTTCTGCCTGCTCTGCTCCCCGCTCTGGCTCTGGTGAATTCTCTCACCCTCCCGCACTTCTGACTGTACCCAGTGCTTATATAAACAAAAAACAAACAAAGCAAATAAATAAATAAAACATGCCTCTATTTAAAAAAAAAAAAATTGTCCATTGCTAAAAATGAATTGGATGATATTTTCTTATAAGAAAGATCTCAGGTTCGCTTTCCATGGTGTACGCCACCTCGACAAGTGATTGACTCTGATCTCTTAAGACTGTCTGATTCTCTATCGCTGTGATACACTGTCCTGTGTGTGCTGTGGCCCTTGGGTGTGCTGTGGCCCTGGGTGTGCTGTGGTCCTGTGTGTGCTGTGGCCCTATGACAACAATTGCTGTCACAGGTCTTATTGAATACAAAGATGCTAAGCCCTTGGTTGTTTCCAGAAAGGGAACCCACCCCACCCCACCCCCGCTGATCCCCCCAGCCAGTTCAACCACTGGCCAGTCTTACTCCTGAGGAAGGTGTTCAGTCCTTACTAAGTCACGCCTGTCTTGCTCCAGGAAGTGGCAAGAGCGTATTTTTTTTTTTTTATCAATTTGTTTTCCTCTTTCCCACTGTAATAATCTCATGTTGTCATTTTTGCAATATACCCAGGGACTCTGTTATGAAAAAGTGACTTTTTGGGGAGTGTTTTTCTTTTTACTTTTGAGAATTTGTGTGTCAAAAAGAATAGAAACTCAGACTCTTGCCTCAGTGGCTCCACAAAACAGAATTAAGAGCACCAGGTTATAAGCTTATTTTAATCAGTGTAAGGGGTCACTTTCTAACAATAATGGACCCAGGCCGCTTGGTTCCGCTGATGCTGTTGATGGGGAACAGGTGGAGGAGTATTCCCGGCCCAAACTTGAGTAGAATTAGATCTCCGAGGTCCAGCCAGTGCTGACATTCCGTGCTCGTCTAAACCTCATCCTGGAAGTTCAATGCCAAGTCAGTGCACATAAATAGCAAACTGTATTGAATGTGGTTAAATTTCTGCTGCTTTAAGATATTTACATCAAATTGTGATAATGCAGAGGCAGACAAAAATAAATGCTTTGAGGGAAAAACATAAAATAATAATGTATCAATTTCATGTATCTTGATAGTGACCACACCGAAACTGTCGGGCAGTTATCATTCTATTTGACTTACATTTAAAAGCACAAAGCAAATAATTGAGAGAGTAAAACATTTTTCCTACTGTAAAAATGCTTACAAAGCTGGGCTGTCTCTTGGCAGCATTACCCAATAGCTGCATCGTTGTTATAATGCTGACATTTACTCGCTTCATTCTGAATCAAGAAATATTAAATTGTTAGGCACCATCTTAACCCTAAGCATATTTTATTTTTGGAAAGTGGATAATCTGGCATGTAAACATAGCAATTCCAGATGAAAAACTATTTCCTCAGGACCACCCTTCACCTGCCACATGAGGTGACTCTTCAAATGAGGTGACCGCTAGGTAGAGGAACTCGTGGTGGCTGAGCAGTGAGACCCACCAGAGTTCAAGTCCCCGCTGACCCTCCCTCCTGGCTGAGTGACCTTGGGTGAGTTAGTCCTCGAGCTTTTGCTTTCTCATCTGTAAAGATGGAACAACAACACTGCTCTTTCAGGGCGTGTGAGGCTAGGAGATTGTACCTGGTGCGTACCAAGTCCTCACCTGCCAAGGACTGTGTCTCCAGGTGCTTAGGATTTTCAGAAGGCTCTTATTCTCTAGCTAGATTTTCCTGGAGAAAGTAAGGAATCAGTCCAGTTATTTTGGGAAGTGAACTCTGCTTTTTTTTTTTTAATGCATTTTTTTTCCCTTGCATAGAAGAACTAGGGTGTAGGCCGGAGGTTTGGGGGTGAGAGGATTCACCAGAGACAGCGTGGGGAGCAGAGCAGGCAGATCTATTGAAACACACTGCCAAGGGGCGAGACAGGAGAGGTCTGCTATGCCATATGTGGGTCAGCTCCCTGGCTGGGCATCAAACTCAGGCGGTGATAGCTGAGACTTAACCCGTGGGCCACCAGGGAGGCCCCGAACTCCACTTTCTAAACCAATAGTTTGGATTTACCATGGGTCTCTAGTGACCTAAAAGGTGTAATACCACCTTTTGACATCCGGGGAGAAGTCTGCTTATACTTGCTCCAGATAATGCCTCGATATTATAGTCAAGGTCCTTCTGCTCCCCACCCATAACCTTATCCTACCTAAGCCTTTATCTTCATTTGTTCCCTAGAATGTTCCATTAAGCCCCCATCATTTGGGAAAGGCTGCATTGCACCTGAATTCTAGAATTGATTTAATCTGGCATCTTGTGTCTCTCTCGTAGAATTGTTTGTTCCTATCACACAGAGTATATGGCCCCTGCCTCTCTCTGTGTGACAGACACCATTGCAGCTCCACGTCTAATGGAGTCTGCCTTAGACGGAAGAGTGACTGTCACGCTGTGGCTTGCTGATTTCTTTGTGTGCCATTTTCTGTTGATTTCTATCAGGGACCCAGAACCAGAGGTCCACAGGCCACAGTCAGCCACAGGCAGCCTCTGGATGGGTCAGAGGTTTCTTTTCTACAAACTTGAATGAGAACCCAGCATTTTAAAATCCCTCAAGGTGATTTCCAGCTTTCCTTGAAAAAATCTGAAACATTGGCCATACTAGCCCTACAATCCAAAGATGTTGCCATCAGCGGGTGCTGAATGCTGGCTGCCCCTAGTTAGTGGAATGGTCATCACATGCTTTCCAGTTTGCCACAGGCTCCACCTTTCCTTATTACCCCACCTCGATGCCTAGGTCTTTGCCATTTGTCATTGAAAGCACCCGACATCGGTCTTTATTTTTCTTAGAGTGAAGACAGTTTTTTTTGTGTGCCAATGTTGCTATCAAAACCTCAGATTGTCAGCAGCTAATAAAAATAACAAACTATCCTTTTTGAACAGCTTATTCTGTTCCACAACATGCTAAGCGCTTTGCACATCTTGCTCAGTCCTTCCAGCGGTGTCAGGTGGGTGTTGTGGCACCAGAGGACAGGTCAGGAAAGCATTTGGCTTGCCTTTTCTGTTCTACCTGACCACGTTGGTGGAGGGGAAAGTGATATGCAGGACCCCCTCCCTCCTACTTTCCTGAACCACGTGGTTTCCCATGAGCAGCATATTTGAGAGATTTTATGATACGTAGCTTAGGAGAGGCAGGTCCCACTTGTGGGGGTGTGACCATCTCCTAGGGGATTGCTGCCCCTTCCCCAATAACTCCTTAGAGGTCAAACATTTAGTTGATGGGATAAATTAGGATTAAAAAATAGAAATGTGCAGGCCATGTATAACCACCTAATCCATAAAGAAAGGAACATTGGATATGCAGAGAACTTCCTTACTGGAGCAGACAGGACTAGTCTACATTCCCACCGACCGTGGCTGAGAGTGTGGGCACACATCTGAGCAGCTGTGAACCTGTACCCCGAAATCATATAATGTGGAAAACAACATTACCTCAATTAAAACCAAAACAACAAAAAACCTAGCGCATTTGAACCCATCATCAAACATGCAAGGAAGTAAAGGAGCTGTGTTTGTCTCAATCTAATGGAAAGGCTTCATTCTCAGTAAATAGACAAAACGCTCCGGCTTGATTTCAAATAAATACATATTTTTGAATCATGTATTTTGAAATAAGTTGCAACTTTTGATTGGAGTAATACCTTTTATGTAATAGTTTATGGCTAAGTCTTAGTTTAAGACATGGAAAAAAAAGTGACTGAAAAGGGAATAAAAACTCTGCATGCTTCAAGCTGCTCCCTTTGCTATCACAGGCTGATTTAGGGGGTCCCCCTTTGTCCACAGGGCAAAAAAAAAAGCCTTTAACAGTTCTTTGCTCAATGAGAATCCAAACTCAGATTATTTTTCTTCTACCATGAGCAGCTTTATCCTGCAGATGCCAGACAGCCCAGAGTGACTTGAAGAGACTGCTTGGAGGACTCCTTCAGTCTTATCACTACTGCACATTCAGATCCTTTTCCCCAGTAACAAAAAGCAGTGAATTCATTTACTAAAAACCCCATCTCAAGGTTCTGGAACTGAGGTTATTTTCCATCTATGCTTAAAGTGAAGTGATTGTAAACTAGGTGCGGCACATACACACGTTCTAATACAGCAGTCGGTGGGCACTTTCAGCTTTTTATGGCAAGATAACAATCCAGGCTGTTTGTTTTAGAAATGGTAATGTTGTATCATTGTAACAAATTATACTTAAAAATCATTTAGTGTGAAATTGCAGATTAATCCCATGGGGACGGGGTATTAACAATCACCCAGCTCTTTGCGGCATACAGATGGTGAATCTGGGATTTACAATAGGAACAATCGCTGATTACATGCATGGGTGTAACGGACAAAAAGACCTCCAACTTCAGCTGGGAGCAGACAGTGGAGGTCCTAGTGCCTGACTTGTTTGGGACACTCGGGTCCAAGCACGCCTGTGATACCTCACCTAGCCTGTAGGAGAGTGGGCAGTGCTGCCTGTGTGCCTTGAAGCCTGTGGCATGTGTGCTGATGTGTGCTCGGGGTGCTTGACTTGAAGCCTCAGTTCCACTAGAATTTGTTTAAAGGGCATCTTCACCGTGGGGCATGCAGTGGGAATTTGGCAGATGTGCCCAGATGTGCTCATTATCAAAACCAATACCTGCTGGTTGCTAATTTCCGGGAAGAAAGTCCTCGCATCCTGCATGCTCTAGACACTTGGGATGATGCAAAGCTTCAGAAATTAATCTGCATCTGACACAAAAAGGACTTGTAAGTATAACACTCCTGGTTTTGAAACTCATCTGGCTGATCCCCACACTGAAAACCTACTGACGTGCTTGACATTTAGGGTGAAAATAACACACTTGGACACAGTCTGGAGTATAGGCCACATTCCAGTGGCCAGCCAGTGTGTGCTTGGGACTCTGAATTAAGCCATTTGTATTTGAAAAGCATTGTTCACAATTTTTAAAAATCGGAGAATGACCATTTTGATGGTTTCATACTCGCATGCAATAGCCAAATCCGTACTCTCCCTGAAGCTCTGGTTTGACTTCAGCTGATAAGGTGAGGAATAACTTCCCTATCAGGAGAAAAAGTTGTGTCAGAAGAAAACCGAAGAGCCGGAATGCTGAAAAGAATATAGTGCCATTGAATGAACTCATTGTCCAAATGAGCTGTTGTTTATCCTAGATGTTCTTTTTCCAAACTCTGTTTTATTTATAGAGCTCAGAGCAAAATAGAAGTATAAATGGGTGCCGTATAGAACAGACTGTGGAAACTGCTATGTTTTGATTTTAGGCATATACACCCCACGCTGGTTTGACTGCTTTGCCTTGGCACAGGGACTCTCGACAGCGATGGGCCTACTGAGTGATTGTGGGCATGTCTTCTCTCTGGGAGCAGTTTATTAATTACCTTCCCAAGATGGGACTTTATCGTCCTATCTTGAAGGGATGTTTGCAAGCTTCTCAGGATTATTCTAGAAGTACTTTGCAACTGGTTCTTATCACAACCCTGCCCTTTGGGTGCTAAGTTGGATAGCATCTTACTCAGAATGACCACAAAGGACCTTTACTGGCACTTATCAATGACTGAGTCTAGGTTCATTTCTTGGAAAAAGTCTGCTTCTGTCTGGCTTGAAACGTGCACTAAAGTGTCAAATGCAAAACACATGCTTGTTGAGACCCTGTTTAAAAAAATAAAGGCCAGGAAATGGCCAAAGCTGAAAATGGATCACAACCTAAAGTATATAGGTATCTAAGTTTATTTAGTATTAGAACCTAAATCCTGATATAAATGATTGGCGAGAGACAAGTGGGAGAGAAGAGACAAATATTCCTTACCCACCAATCCCAAATAACGTGTCCATATTTTCTCCTCCGGGAGGCAGAATTTAAATCTGGTCCCCGCCTCCCTCCCCCTTCACAGTTGGGCTGGTTTTAATGACTCAAATAATAGTATAGCGAGGGGGGCGTCTAACTTTATAGCAGAGCAGCCTGTCTTAACCCAGTTAAGGTTAGTGACGAAGGTTAATGACAGCAATGAGGTCCCGTGGAGTCCTTGCACCCCCGACGGGACGGGACGAGAAGGCACAGGAGCACCCCACCTCTGTGGTATTCCTTCCAAAAGACCACCCCCCAGTCTGCTTGTAAGAACACTGGAGAAATCCAGATTGAGGCATCCCACAAAATACCCTCCCAACTCTCAAGGTTAATGAAGAGCAAGGACACAGTGAGAAAGTGTCTCAGCCAAGAGGGGGCTGGGCAGGGCGTGCTCACTGGAGGCAGTGTGGTGTCCTGGGGTAGGATCCTGGGAGAAGAAAGGACATTGATGGGAAAATAGGTAAAACCTGAATCAAGCCTGGAGTCTAGTTAGTAGACACATTCCACACTAATGGGATTGAGAAGGTTTCCGACCATGGCAGAAAGTTCGATGGGCAGCCCCCATCTACACGCTTAGCTCTTCCCTGTATTTCTCATTTTTGGGGGGTGTGCGCCTTCCAGCCTGTCCCCGTGTGGGTTGTTGATGGTGAGCAATAGAGCGGGTTGCCCAACAGCCACACCAGTAACTGTGACCAACCTCACCGCTCTGGGCAGAGGGACTGAGAACCAAAAATTAGAGAACATGTGAGCTCATCTTACCCACTGTCAACAGTCCTAGCAAACGTCAGCCAGAGAGCTCCTTTCTTGGAAATTATAAGCGCCCCTTTCAGCTGAAAACAGTCCTGGTTAGCTCTACCCTCCGATTCTGGACCTCCTGGTCAGTCCCCACCACTCCCCAGTAGGATCTAGGGAGCAGATCAAATTTACTGCCCTATTCGAGAAACTCGGCTCTCCTTTCTTGAAGGCTTACATGAGAGACAACTGCATCGTAAGGATTCTTCTCTCCTGGCTAAAGGCACCGTCTAGGGAGCATTTCTGCATTGTCCAAGATCCTGTCAGTTTACCAGGGCCCTTGCTGAGGAGACTAATCAGACTTGTTGGACACACGCGCTGGCCTGTCTGAACCTGTCCAGGTGTTCTCCTCTATAATAACAACAGTGAGTTGTTGACTCCATCATTAGCCCAGTTTCTCAGGGCCTCAGCAGTTTGGGTTTCTGGATTCCTTCCTGCTGAGTCCCCCTCCACCCCACCCTCAGTCCCATCACACTAGCGCCATTGCTTTTCTTCCAATCTCAGGCTAATGAGTCTGGTTGACAGAACGTTAATTTCCCTTCTGAGCTGTGACAAATGGGCCAGATTATGTAGGATGTTAATGTTGGGGAAACTGGGGAAGAGATATATGGAGACTCTATACTGTCTGCAACTTTTCTGTGCATCTGAGATTATTCCAAATGGTGTTCTGCTTGCATATTTCTACATGCCCATGTGTTTATACACGGACACATAAACACATGTGTGTACATGCATGAGATCAGCCACACAACATTTTCAGTTTTTTTTTTAAAAAAGATTTATTTATACAAGAGCTGGGGTACAGGCCAGAGGCACAGGAGGGTGAGAGAATTCACCAGAGACAGAGCAGGGAGCAGAACAGGCAGAAGGACCGAAAGCACTGCTGAGGGGAGCAGCGGGAGAGACAGGAGAGGTCTGCTGTGCCATGTGGGTATCTCCCTGGCCAGCCAGGAATTGAACCCATGCTGCAGAGATTGTGGACATCGTTACAGCGCTGAGCTCAACCTGCTGTGCCACCGGGGAGGCCCGTTTTCAGTATATTTTAAACAGTCATTTAAGTCGTATGAGCATTACTGAAAAGTTTTGAATGTCGAGGCATCATTTGGCTAACGATGTGGATTTGAGTTGGCAGGGTAAGTGGCTGACGGAAGAATGTCTAACGGGGTTAGTTCTACTTCCTTATTTAATAGCTGGATTCGTAAGGGCTTCTTCAGCCTGAATGACCCATCTTTGTGGCCGGGCCTATCCCAGTGACCCTACCGAGACCCCTGTCCCAATTCGTCTATCAGAGAAAAATGAATCTATTTCAGGAGCTATCAGTCCTCATTATCTCTAATTGGGTCTGGCGGCCAGAGACAGGCCTCATTATTTTTAATTGGGGCCCATCACTCTAGAATGAAACACACCAGCTTCATGCAGATCATGCCTCGATATTTGCAAGTTCAAAGTGAAATTGCATTGCAGGATTTCCAGGAAATCACATTATATTTATCCTTTTGCTTCACCTAGCTTTATAGTTGTAGTCTTGGGTTGCTAAACTAAAGACAACAATTGACTTGGAACCATCCACATTGATGTCAAAGATTTTTTTTTTTCAGCATCTGGGTAGTAGGGGTATAAGTTTTTCTTTCAAAATTAATGAATATTATAATACTGGAAATAATTTGACTGCTCATTTTAGGATCATTTAAATGCTGCTTTGGGCATGGCATGATGCCTTGGCTCCATTTTCCTTATTTAAAGGGACCCCTTTTTGCTAATTCCTCTAAGTCACTATAAAATAGATAACTTCACATATCACGTGCTGCTGTGCTTCTTGATTGTTACCCTGTTGCTAAATCATCAATCAATTTCCTACTTTCTTGAAACTGGAAATGCACTGCAGAAAATTCACAGGAGCATCTGCCTCCACCATTTATTTTTTAACTTTCAGTTCTTCCAGCCTTCATAATAGTTTAGCAATCCAAAATGCTAAGACTTCCTTCTCTGACAAGTTCAAATGGCTTCCAAAGGCTTCCTGAGGCCTTGTTCCTCCGTAGGGAGAGGTTCTGAGGCTCGGCCTGGGTTCTACCCCTTGCGACAGCATGGACATGGGCCGGTGGGGACGTGGGCTGGTGGGCACATTGGGTGGGGGAGACCCCAGAAGCCTTGCCAAGCATGCAGGCACATCATCCGGGTTCCCTCAGAGCCAAATGCTTCCTGAGAGGAAGGCAGACCCCTGGAAGGAGAATGTTCAAAGCAGCTTTTACTTGCTTTGCTGCTTCTCCCTAGGGATACTTATTGGACTTTTCAGGAAAGGGAAAATGCTGGGCAGGCTTTCTGTGGGTGTGGCTGGGGCCAATCCCTTGGTTCCCATGCCGTACTTCACCCTCTTGTACTTAGGTTTCTCTGTCCTCAAGCTGCAAAGGTGGTTTAATTTTCATAGTCCAAGACACAGTGTCTTCTCTATTCTTAAATAGATCTATTGAAATCAAGTTTCAGCTGAGATGAAATCAGTTTATCAGGAGCATGAGATACGGCCCATTTTATCAGAAGTCTTTTGGTTGCTGTCAGGTTTATATAATTGAAAATTCAGCGATGGGATGGACTTTAGGCACAGTTTGACTCAGCATATCATAGTGTGGCAAGTCCCCTTGTCCAGTTCCAAGGTGGTTGTCTCTGCTCTGCTCTCAGGCTGTTTCCCCTCATGGTGGCATTAGTGGCTGCAGGGGTGCCCCTGAGTCCCTATTAACCAAAGGAAGGAAGGAATCACTGCTCCCTGTTTCTGTGGAAGAGATGGAATTTTTCCTTTCTAAAAGTATGTAATAACATTCCCTTATTCCTGATTGGCCCTGTTTGAGTCATCTCCCCATGAGAGAGTCAAGTGCAGGGACAGAATCTAGTCCAAGAGCAGGAGGAACGGACCCGCCTCCCTCTTGGGACATTGTTAGGGTGAGAAAGAGGGAGATGGGACATGGATGGGTCACCACGCACGTCCGCTGTATTCATGGCTCGATATTCGAGCAAGGCCCTGGGTGTCTGTGAAGAGGTGACCTGTCTCGTGGATGTTGAGGAGGAGCGTGTGCTTGAGGGGGTGCCAGGACCCTCAATGGCACTGTTGTGCAGCCATCCCAGGCCGGGCAGGTTCATTGTTGATTCTGGCAGGTGGTAGAGAACTTGGACCCTTCTGTATCTCCGACAAGCCCTTAATGCTGAAGCAGGGGGCTGGATCCACAGGCAGGCAGCCACCAAGGCTCCCAGCCCAGCCATCTCCCTGGCTTCTGGGCCCAGGAGTCTGCACACCCTGTGCTCACACTCCCAGCACTTTCTGCAATAACACGACATCGCATGTCCCAGCTGTTTATCTTTCCCTTCATTTTGTTTCGGGGGATGAGTCTTTAAAGATGTTTCTGAGATGTATGTGATGGAGTGTTTGGACTGGGTTTTTTTCTGTGTATTGTGTGGTTTCAGGTCTCACATTCAGATCTTTCATCCATTTTGAGTTGATCGTTGTGTACGGTGTGAGGTAAGGTCCAGTTTCATTCTTTTGTATATAGCCGTTCCAGATCTCCCAGCACCATTCACTAAAGAGACTGTCCATGCTCCAGTGTATATTCTTTGCTGCTTTGTCATAGATTAGTTATCCATATATGTGCTGCTTTACGTCTGGGTTTTCAGTTTGATTCTATTGGGCTGTGTGTCTGTTTTTTAAATAGCACTTTTTAAAAGTCTTAAGCATAAGGGTAAGTTTGATAGATTCATAAACATGCCCTTTCATAATATATCCCAGAAATGGCAATATCATCCGCGTCTTATTTGTTCAGATTAGCTCTTGCAGCTTTCCAGTGTCTCCAGAGTTGAAAATTCCTACTACAACAATTTCACTACATAATTCATTAAATTTTTTCCTAACAACTTCTGTTGTTTTTCTTCTGCAAAAGTCAGAGAATGGTTGAATGACATTGACTGTGGAAATACATGAAGACGGCGTAAGAACAGTGAAAGGTCATTTCTCCAGAATGTGATTTCACAAGGGAGTCAGCACAGTCACTTGCATTTTGGCAGAAACTCAGACAGGCAGAGAAGTGGAAAACGTTAGCGTTGGGGGGCGGGGTGGGGTGAGGAGGAAGGACTTCAGCTTGCCCTAATTTGAGACTGTTGGCATGAGGGAGCTATCTAGAAGCAGAGCACGGTGTGTGGTCAGGCAAGCTGCTTTGGTGTTCTCAAACTGGCCCAAAGTTGGGAGTGGGGACAAAAGTTAGGGAAGTTGGTGGTTGCTAGTCAGTTCCTTGCCATTTGAGCTAATTACTGTAGAGGTTACTCTTTGATTTTACTGGAGTGTGTCTGGAGATTGATAGCAGGCTGACTTCCTGGGCTGTTCGTTGTGGTGTTATGATTAAGACATTGGTTCCTGGACAGATTACTCAGGTTCTGGGTCACGGTTCTGTTTTTTACATGTTGTCTGGCCATTGTCCACTTGTATATTCTATCTCTCACGACACTCTCATTATTTTGTCCTTTGCTTTAGAAACAAGCTGGCACAGAAGCCTCACTGTAAAACCACCTACAATTTTATAGCCTCCAGTCGCCTTCATACTATCATTTTTTTAATGGGAAGGCACACCTGCTATTGTTGCACCTAAATGTTAAACACCTAAAAATAAAATAAAGGCCTGGGAAAGGCGGGAGCCTCCATATTCTAAACCTGTGGTGTCCTGTCCACTTGCTCCCCTGAAGTTTGAGGATATAAAGTTTTCCAAACAGTCAAGAGACTCCAAGAGGATTTCCATTCAGCAGGATCTAGGCAGAGAAGTGGGGAGAATTTACATTTTTTCCAGCGGAGCTCAGGGAGGGTCCTGACTGTGTAACAGTCAGCAACTGGTTAGGAATGTAAGTGACTAATCAGAGATCAGCAGTGGCTGTAAGGTAATCTCCAGGGAGGTTGGGTTTCCAGTTCTTATCGGTCCCCAGCGTCCCTCGCACCCACAGGTGAGTGGCCATAGGGTACAGTCCCTGCTGGCATCATGAATGATTAATGCCGCTCCACCCACCGGGCCAGAGCCTCTGACCATGCTGCTGAGGGCCCTGCGTGCCCCAGGATCATAAGCCAGAGGAAAGCAGGTGTGAAGGGCTCAGGTGGAATAACAGCCAGCTCCTCCTCGGTGCAGGATGGAATCCAAGGTAAAGTGACGGAGGGGGCTTCAGCCTGGCACTCTCTTCTGCCAGGAGCCAGCCAAAGGCCAATACTCTGGGCCCCCGATAAGATTTTGAATTTGTTTGGTAAAGATTTGATATAAGATCCACCTCCTACACACCCGCTTTGTTGGTTGGGGGAGGTGTGATCACTTCAACTGATGTGGGGGGTGTTGCCGAATCATGTAGGCTGTTCTAGAACAGTGCTGTCGGTCACGCGTCCTGTGATTATAGAAATGCTTTGCGTCCTCCGTGTCCAGTGCGGTAGCTTGTGTGGGCACCTGTGACTTGTGTGACTGGGGCACTGAATTGCCAATTTTACTTAAATTTAGTTAATTTAAATAGCCACATGTGGACCATGGGCAACACAGGTAATTATCACTGCATAATAGATGGTGACTTCCTGCTGAATATCCTAGATAATAATTACCCATCCCTGGAAGACTATGCATACATTTTCTTTTGTTATCCCACATGTGTTGTGTTTACCTTTAAAGATGGTAACACTAAATTGCCCACGTAAAACTCACCTTAAGAAGATAAAACTGAGGGTTTTTTCTATCAGCACATAGATAACAGGAAAATTCTCCTGAAGACATGAGAGATTGAACTTGCCTATCAAACTTGTTGCCTTTTTCTTGGAGTTAATAGAAGGTTTAAAGATTTAGGGCAAATTTTCCTATCTCTTTTAAATAGCCATCTCGTATGTTGTCTAGCTGGAAAACCTTATTTGTTAAAGTATTATTTCTCCTCTAGATGGCCAAAAGAGTCACAGAAGCATTTATGTCTGCAGTGAGAATAATTTAGTAGCTGTCACAGAAGCCTCAAGCACAATGGGGAAACTCTAGCTACCCCCTGTCATCGATCCATTAGTTATCCATTTCTACAGCACCTAATACCCTGTGTTGGCAACTGGTAACGCAGAATGACAACTGGTAACCAAAAATGTTTTGATTACCCTGAGGTCTTAATGTCATTCCTGCTTTGTGTCTGAAATCTCTCAGAAGCAACATTCAGTGGGAGAAATAATTTGGTTAATTGGTAGGAAGAAGTAGTCACTGTGGAACAGATCATTTAGAGCAAATGCAACAAGCCTGTCCCCAAGCAGGGTCACCTGTGGGATTTTTTTTTTAAAGATTTATTTATTTATGCATCCAAGAACTGAGGTATAGGTCAGAGGTGTGGGGGGTGAGAGGATTCACCAGAGGCAGAGTGGGGAACAGAACAGGCAGATTGACTGAAATACACTGCTGAGGGGAGCAGCGGGCGAGACAGGAGAGGTGTGCTGTGCCATGTGGGTCACCTCCCTGGCTAGGGATTGAACTCGGGTCATGGCAGTGACAGTGCTGAGAATTAACCCCCAGGCCATGAACCCCTACATTTTGCCCTTCAATGAAAAATTGGGACAGAAAACATGTTTTTATAGGAAGAAGTCATGAAGACTGTCAGTATCTTTTTGATTTTGATGTCTCCAAAAATCTGTAACATCTTGGCTTTTATTGATCAGAGACTAGGCATTTTGGGCCCATGTCCCCAGAAGAAAAAAAAAAAAGAGGGCCTGTCCTAAGCTTCAATGTCACAAAAGACAAATAGTGTGTCTAGCATTTGAGATGGAGGAAAAGAGGTTGGAAAATCTGTAACTAGAATTTGTTAGAGGAAAAGAAAGAAAAGTTGGTCTTGCCAGTTGTATAACCAGCAGGGGCTGAGCCCCTGGCTGGTGGGCTTGGTGGAACCGACCCTGGTAGTCTTCTCTTACAGCCTCTGTGAACCCCTTTTTCAACCTAATGGTGTTTGATGGAGCTTTCTGTCCTATTCTTATTTGCATCCTGCTTCTGGGGAGTGACATTTCCCTGCTAATATTGACCTTTCCATAACCTAACTTTAAAATTTCCCCAAAATCACTAGGTAAGACCTTACCTATATTTGTGTTCTTCAAACAATAAAGTGTATACCAATCACCTGAGGACCTTGTTAAAAAAAAAAGTGTGGGTTCTAGATCAGCAATTCTGGGGCTGGGCCTGAGACTCTGCATTTATAACCAGCTCCTGGGTGATGCTCACCCTGCAGGAGCATGGATCACACTTTGAGGAGCAGGATTAGCAATCAGGCCCTGAGTTGCCCTCATCAGCATGATCCCCAGCTTCCTGGGCCCACCCTCTGCATTTTCCCAGGTGTCACACGTGATTCTTCTCCAGGTGAAAGTTTGAGAACCAGAGTCTTAGGTTAAGTAATTTCTAAATGTGCCAGAAGTCAGTTATTTAAACATGCCTTTGAGGATGGGGAAGAGTTAAAAAGTCATGTTGAAACTTGTCTGTTGTGTGCAGTCTGTTAATTTCTTTCCTGCCCCAGAAGGGCATGGACTGGACAGAGGTGTGGTGGAAATGCAGGGAAGATTCCAAGCCACATTTTGCATTTGTTGATCCAAATAGGTTTTCGTATAATCCATGGTATATCCAATGTATACTGGGTGTTTTGCTAGGCTCCCAGACCATGAAATGTCTTTTGTTCTAGGGACAGAAAGCTGAGGATGCCCATGAGATTTCCCATTAAGGCAAGAAAATGCCTCTTTTATAAATTTATTTGCAAACTCAGGGAAACAGGATTTCAGGGAATTTTCATGGATTTGATGAGAGGCTGAAAGTTAGACTAGATACCCTCCGTTTACTACTGCTATATTGCACCCCTGTGTTCATTGCAGTATCATTTACCTGAGACAAGACGTGCATGCAACTGAAGTAGTGGTCAATGGATGAATGTGGTCAATGGTATATGTGGGTTGTGGAGTATTATTCAGCTATGAAAAAGCTATTATTCAGCAACATGGGATGGCCCTTGAAAGTATTATGCTAAGTGAAAGAAGTTAGAGAAAGACAAATACTGTATAATCTCATGTGTGGATTCTTTAAAAAAAAAAAAAAAGGCCCAGATCATTGTTTAAAAAGAACAGATTGGTGGTCAGTGCAGTCACTGTTCAAATGACCAACTCTGGGAATTCAAATGACCAGGGGGAGGGCTGTGAGGCGAGGGGTGAGTGAAATGACTTGGGGGGTGGGCCAGAAGGACAAACATTCAGTGATAAGTTAAAGGGATGTGATAAATAGCATGATGACTGTAGTTAATACCATGTTACATACTAGAAAGTTGCAAGAGTAGACCTCAAAGAGCTCTCATCACACGCAAAAAATGTGAGTAGTGATGGATGTGAACTAGATTTAATATGTTGATCATTTCACGATATAGACAGTTTGAACTGTTGTATACCTGAAACTAAAAAAAATTTATGTCAATTATATTTGAGCTTTTTTAAAAAAGAAGGTATGAAGAAGAAAATCTATAAACACCAAAGACCTTTTTTCTAATGGTATTTATTGTTGGGAAGTCCAGGCCTGAGCTGATGTGTTTTAATCCTGTGTACTGAAGACTATGGCCTTGTAATTGCATATTTTTCTCTACCTGTAACTCCCATGGGTCAATTAAGACTCTGAACTGTTCTAATTTTTACCAGGAGACCATCTAATCCCTAAGGTAATTTAGAGGCATTATTCTGTTTGCTGATTTTCATAATTATTCTCATTCAGCAGTGATTAAAAGGCTGCAGTGGATAATAAAACACCAACAGCTTTCTTGTCGTTAGCTGAAAAGATAATCCTTCATTTGAATGGTTGGGCCATCAGTATCGAGCAAATCGAACGCATGAAAACGTGCAGTGTAACAATTCTTTCATCACTCAGATTTGATCCTTGCCAATTCTGCAGATAAGACCTCCTTGAACCAACATACAAGACAGGCTGTCTGGCTTGCTATTTGGCTTAAATTTTAGCTGCTGCAGAGTACTCCATTCTGAATTGGGGACAGCACCTCAGTTAAAATTTAAAATGTGTGTGGGCCTCCCGGGTAGTGCAGGCAGTTGAGCGCTGCACTGTGAAGTTGTCCATAGCCTCTGCAGCGTGGGTTCAATCCCAGCCTGCCAGGAGAAACCTACATGGCTCAGCAGACCTCTCCTGTCTCCCCCACTGCTCCCCTCAGCAGTGTATTTCGTCAGTCTGCCTGTTCTGTTCCCTGCTCTGTCTCTGGTGAATCCTCTCGCCCTCCCGCACATCTGGCCTGTACCCCGGTTCATGTATAAATAAATAAATCTTTAAAAAAAATTTAAAATGTGGCTTCTTGAGAGCTGGACATGCCCGTCTGTTCCTGGAACAAACATAGATTGCATTCTATGTGAGAAACTGCACCCTGCTGTTAGCTAATTTTTTGTTTGCGTTTTGCAGGCGAGCGAGCAACAGTGGCGCTAGGGAGAGGACGTCTCCACTGCAGACATTATTTTTTGACATAATGTTGAGTGGATGGCAATAAGGAAAATCTTAATTAAGGACGACAGCAACTCCTTCTTTGAGGGATGGATCATAACCCGTCAGTGTTTACTAGGCAAGGGTAATGTTTGAAACGGCACTCTGCTTCGCTTGCTGCATGCAGTTCTGAAATACCAGTCATTCAGAAATCTGCTTTCTCAGGAAAAGAGAAACGTGTGCTAAACAAGAGACAGAGCAGGGATCAGCACAATTTTTCTGGAACGGACCAGATGGTTGATATTTTAGGCCTTGTGGACCCTCCAGCCTGTTTCCACCACTTGTTTCTGCTGTGGAGCGTGGGCAGCCACAGACGTCCCTAAACAAGCCGCGTGGCTACGATCCTGTAAAATTTAGTCTGGACATGGAAATTTGAATCTCATTTAATTTTTGCATGCATGATGAGATCTTATTAATTCTTTGCCTCGCCCCTCCACTCCACCCCACCCCCACTGAAAAATGTAAAAGCCATCCTTAGCATGAGACAAAAACCTGCAGACTCAGACTGGTCCCTGGTCACGATTTGCAGCCCTTGTTGAGCATTAACACTTGCTTTTAGGACTTCACTGAGCGCTGGCCAAGCTGCTTCCACTGGCTTTATTAAAAATCTTGCTTTCTCCTTAAGTGCCTACTGCTCTCATCTAGTATGTTTCTGTGGCTTTGCTCCAAGACCCAGGCCGTTTTCTGTGACTCATCATGATAATTAGTTCACACGTGAACTTGAGAATCGCTGTGACAGAAACAATAGCCGTCCTAGGGACGTGACACATCTTTGAGGATCGGTGAACACCAGCGCCCGTTTGTGCTCACTGGCTTCGTATCCGTGTCTTCTGGGAGCATCGCTAGCCGTATGTGCCCTGCACTCTGTGCAAGGTAGAGAGCACCCTGGAAGTGTTTTAGGTCTGCACCTGTCTGTGTGTGATCAGCTCCGTGTGTCCAGCTGGGGAGATTTTCAAGATTTTTTTCCCCCACCAGTATATGAAGAAGCCTCTGGTGTCGAACATTTTACCCCATTGAGAACGTCTTAGAAAATGGCTATGAGAAATTTTCCTCTTAGGCCTCCTGGGTCTTTGGCCCGAGTGTTCATCTAAATTTTAACGTGCAGGCTTGAAGGGACGAGCCGTAGCGGGGCGGGCCGGGGGCGGTGTCGGCATGTGGTCCCTTGCCGATGTAGCAGATGTCCCAAGCTGTTGTTCTGAAAGATGGTTTTTGGTGTCTGGGCCCGGGAGATGGCCTTTTGCTCCAGGAGGCTGGGAGGTGGCTGGGAAGCTGCCCCCTCACTAACCGAACTGCGGGCCGGATTTCTGGCCTGAGCCCAAAAGTTTGAGCGGCTCGGAGCGCATAGGGAACCTGACAGGCAATTGTATTATGAAAGCTGACATGCTGAATGGGCCCCTTTTCACGATATTCTTTACCTGTCTCTTTGTGTTAAAGTGGGGACAAGCAGAGCAGCAGAGGAGAGAGTCGGTGAAGGCCCAAGGGAGATGGCAGGTGGAATAAATATCGGGCAGTTTCATGTGCGGAGCTGGTGTGGACTGTGTAACAAGAAAGGGTCGCACAGAACAAATCTCTTTTGTTCCCTGTCATCTTTAAATGAGTGTCAAAGTAGGCAGGGGGCCTTTGACCGTTAACCGCACAATTTAGCCAGCCTGTTGTGTCCTGTGGGCCCCACCTCCTTGGAGTTTCTCAGATTAGAAAAGAAGGCCCCCAGCCCCTTATAAATGGGCCATCTCTTGTTCTTTGTGTCCAGACTGCCCAGTGTGAAATCCACAGTGACGTTAAATGTTTTCTAATGAATAATTACTGAAAGGAAATGGAGGACTATATGTGTAATGGATTGTAGCGCGTTAAAATGTTTTATTTTGCGCACAAAAATGTTGTCCTTCACAAGCGCCATGATTGTTGCAAGAAAGCCTTTGTGCGGGGCCTGTTTCAATGGATTATCTGCAAGCGTTTCCATCCCAAATGGGAATCAAAGGGCGCCTTTGGCAAACGAATGTTTTTCAAGATGGCAGCCATGAAACACATTTAGTATTTAGAGTTGTGGGTCTTAAAGGAATGTTTGAACCCGGGAGATTTTCTCACTTACTTTCCCCCCTTTTGATTTGGGAAAGTGAAGCAGCTCCCCCCGACCCCTGTCCTGTCCTGGCGGCCGGCCGGTCGCCTCTACAAGACTCTTGGCGTCTATTTCTTAGCAAGAAGCAAGAGGTCCCAGGAGTGGACGGTGGGCATTTTCTCTTGGCTAAACTTCACGTTTACTCTGGGTGTGTGGGGGTGAAGATGAAATGGCGGGGATTTTCCACTGTCACCGTGTAGTGAACTTAAGAATTTTCCAATGGGCTTCATGGAACTGTTGGGATTTGAGAGGCTGTTCAGTGTTTCTCTAAGGACCAAGGCCCCGTGGTTTGCGCACCAGCTCACATAGGTTTATGACAAAACTAATGAGACTTTCTGTGTTTCTTGAATTAGTGTGGCTTTGAGGTGTCAATGCTGTTTTGCTGCTGATTTGACACCTGCCACAACCAAGAGTGTGTGTGCGTCTGTCTGTCTCTTTCTCTTCCTGCTCTCTTTCCTCCTCCTCCACCCCCATTAATATTAGGGAGCTGGAGACAAGAATAGCTGTGGTTTGCTGAGGTTTGTAGGCTAAACTTTCATAAAAGACCTAACTTTCCAACTCTCTGGTCTTCCGCTTTTGTGCAGTAGCGGGGTAGATGTGATTTTTTTCCCTGAAAAAGGTGTCTTTGGTCCGGATGGAAATGCCGCAGCCATAAACCTCACAGTCTTGTAACCATCATCTAGCTGGGGGCATATAACATACTGGTGCTCCAGAAACCCTTTATAGTGCCTCTTTCATGCAACATCTTCATACCCACCTCAGATAACCTTTATTTGGATTTTCATGATCGGGTTTTGATCACTTCCTGAGCATTTGCCAACAAAAAGTAGTCTTTTTTTTTTTTTAAATTACACTAATTTCACGAAGTGGAAACATCTAGATGAATTTAGCTCGTCTACACATTAGCATGGAGATATGTCTTAATGTGTATCAGGAAAAATAACTGGCAAATCCAATGCGCCACTCTCCTGATACTGTTACTTAGAACTAGGTGAAAGTAGATGCTCTTGTTAATCCTGCCTCAATGCAAGGAAAGTGACGAGCAGGAAAGCTGAGACAGGGACAGGCAAAAATCACAGCTGAAATAGGGCGCCACGGGACTCATTCGTGACTGTCTTTCGGGTTGGGAGGGAGTGCCTCTGTCTGAGATTGGAAAGACAAAGTAGACACCCAACAGTGTTTATTGCCCAACCGCCAAAGGCTCTGTGGTCCTGTCAGCAAAAATGAGTTTTTATTCCTAAAATAAAGTCCCCAAATAATTATTGGGGGATATTGAGGCGCACTATGGGACCATATTATTGTGTTGAGGAAGGGCGGGCCTCCACCGACTGTGAGGTTGAGGGGAAGGACATAGCTCTGTGCTCCGTGAATGCTTTTGCATTCTGAGCGCCAGTGGGACCCCAAAGCTGCTCTCCTGAATGTAAGATTTATTATCTTAAATCTGTCCAGTATGTCTTGTTTTGTTTCATTGGTGCAAGCAATATAACCAGCCCTGCCCTTACGCCCAGTAAGAATTATGGTTCTTCTCTTGGGCCTGCAGATGCAGGCCGTGGGAGGGAGTTCTTCTCCCAGGCTGCTCGGCCCAGCGTTTTGGTTCCTGTAAACCTTCTCTCTGCGCTTTACTTGGTCCCTTCATCTCCCTCCCGTCCACCTCCCCAGTTAGGAGCACTTTCCCCTGTTAGTGCATTGGGTATGCAGCCTTAGATTGGTCACCTCCACGGACAGCATGTAGCTGTGCTCCACACATTAGTTACATGGTACATGTTTCTCTTTTCATAATGCACTTAGGATTTTTCCACGATGCAATAAGAACATCCCCCAGACCCCAGAGCAAGTCTCCTACACTCACTCAGTCCCCCAGGGACTACCCAACTGCCTCCAAACTGAGTTGTAAGCAGTGGCCCTCTTCCTTCTTTCTACCCATACTCTCGAGATCTAAGTTCCCCGCGGGAGACGTCTGCAAGGCTGAGCTATGTCTTCCGGCCACCACTTGCTGGAGTTGGTGGGAGCATCCAGCTGGACTGTCCCAGCTGAGACCTCGGGAGAGAGAGCACACCCCGGGGGCTCAGCGGAGGAGGTGTGATGTTGGGAGGGTAAGAGCAGGTATCTGGCATCACAGTAGGAAAAAGAAAAACCCTCTTGGGCCCAAAATGTTGGTTGAGTGAACCCTATTTGTTGAATCTTCCTAGCCTGGATTCCGCATGTATCTCATTTCTTGAAGTCTTCTTTTATGTCCTTCTAGAGTTAAACAAATAAACAGCAGTGATTCCAGAGTCAGAATGTTTCCCTTTGAACACTGGTTCACACATGATGTTATTTAACCTCCTTGTGCCTCAGTTTCCCCATCTGTAAAGTTGGAAGTAAAATGCCTCTTACCTCATAGGCTCGATGACCTCATCGATGAGATGCACTGAGGCTTGTGCTTGGTGCCCTGTCAGATCTGTGGAACTGGCATGTGACACCCCTGTGGGAGGGTGATGGGGGTGTGCTCTGAATTGGTGGGACTGGAGGGTGTTACCAGGAGTGTGTGCGCATGCGCCCCTTGTGTCTGTCGGCCAGTGCAAGTCAACTCGGGAATGAAGCTGCTTGGTCTGAGCGGGTGAGAGCTTAGAGGGCTGACCCCCCGCAGTCAACTTGCAGCCTAAAGAGATTTGACAAAATCTTGCAGGTGAAGCAAAGTGACTACGATTTTTAACTTGCAAAGGCCAAAGTAAGCTCTGTGTACTTCAGAGTAGGGTTTTATTTGTAGCGATATCCCAATTCTAACATCTGTTTTTCCTTATATCGTTCATTTCACAATGTGTTTTTTAGACTGGATTACAGGTTCTAAAAGGCTAGGACTCAGGAACAGCCAGGTGGAAGAGATGCACCGGGCAAGGGAGGGGCAAAGGACATAGTTTCCACGCTTTCCCCAGGCACACCGCTTTCCCCCAAATCTCCACCTGTTCAGCACCCTAGAAGCGCCTCAAAATATCTTTGAAAGGACATGGGAAAACTAGTGTCCTAATGACACTGACAATGTCAAAGGGATGAATGTGGGAACAGAAGGGAAGAGGGTAATACATTGAAATGGCTCCATTTTGACTAAAAAGATGATTTTAGAGACAGTGTCATCAAAAGAAATTCAGAGATGACCAAATAAAAGGGGGGGAAATTAGAGAGATGTCTTTACTACTCCTAAGAAAGAATGACACTTGTGAGGTGATAAGATACCACAAGGCACATGGGTAGAGCAAGAATCACAAACTCTGCCCCTACAGGGTTCCTGGGAGGGACTGGAATAGAGTCAAACTGCTGAACGGTAGGAGCTCATTTAGACTAGGGTATGAATGACTATCTAAGAGGTGTAGCCACTACTTGGCTCCAGCCAGTTGACACCAGGCATGAATACACCAGGCAACATGGGACCTATGTTGCCAGACCTCCCCATTTAAGAAAAATCAGAAATTTGGGGTTTTATATGAAGTCTTGTAGACCATATATTTAGCCTTTTCAAACATTAGTTGAAATACAACCTTTGCAGCAGACACTCCAAAATAAAGCAAGTCACCACTTGTTGTGGATGGCTTAGCTAATTCACTCATCTAATAACGAGGAATTCCACAAGATGCTCCCATCAGGACCATTATTTTGGAAGCACCGTACACTCAATGATGACATGACCGTACCACCTTCTAGATAACCTAGAGCTTGACCTGGTGTAGGGGTGGGGGGAGGGAGTACAAGTTATGTAATGTGGCAGAGACACTAATATTCCATGGGCTCCCCCACATTTCTCCTTGCAGTGAGTTAGGTGGTGTCATTGTCACCGCTATGTAAATAGACTGACATTTGTGCCAGCACCTTCCAGTGGGTCATTAGGACCCCTTCAACGCTGCAGTGACTGAAAATTTCTCCTGTTGGATGGATGAGCCACAAGATCAAAGCAGCCTAGGTTCCTGAGCCATCACATCGAGGGACGATGTCCTAAAGAATCATCCAGACTCACAGTAGACTTTGTATAAGCAAGACGTGAACTCCTGTATGGCAAACTCCCAAGAGTTTGGGGCTGTTTGTTACAGTGGCAGATGGATGCCTAGTCGCCAAACAGATGCTCACACGGGATTTCCACTGGGAGAAAGACCATTTGAACTTGGATCATGGTTCTTGAACGTTAGATGCAGCAAGCTGTTTCAGCTACTTCTCTAAAGCAGGCAAGATGAGAAAAGGGATTTTTTTTTTTAAGAGAAGGTAAGTCTTAAGAGTCGTAGCTTTTGAATTTTATTTTATGCCTCATAACCCTTTCTTTGAGGGAAATCATAAGAAACCTCAATATATGAAATTAAGAAAGCAGAGACTTTCTGATTAGGGAAGGCAGAAGCCTCGCTGGGCTGCTGATAGACCCATGGGGATGGGGCTAGAAGGGAGCTCTGTTATGCTCTGCACCTCCACCTACAGAGATCTGACTGCAGTCGTATTTGTGGGTGCAGCTCCAGACATTATTTAGGATTCGCGCCTGCTCCCAACTTCACAGGGCCTCTCTGACGACTGCCCAGCAGATTTTTTTTTTCTCTTGTTCTTGTTTCTAACGGTGGACACAAGCAAGTATTCACAGCGCTGACATTGCGTCTGGCACTGTTCCAAGGGCTCTCCATGGGTCTGTCCAAACCAACAGCCCCATGGAGTAGGTACAGTGATTATTCCATTTTACAGACATGAAACAGACGGGGACTCGGAGAGATTAAGAGGCTTTCTCAAGGTTGTACTGCCAGGAAGAGACAGAGATGGGATTTGAACTTGGATGGCTCGTGTTCCAAGTTGTGCTTAATCTGTATGCTATCCTGCCTCTTATGCAATCTTATGCAAGACAAATGCAAAAAAAAAAAAGAAAGAAAAATCCTTTTAAATGGGAATATTGGAATCACTAAACTATTCTTTGATCAAAATGCATTACTTTCCACTTTAGAGAGCAGGTGTTTATTCTAGCTCCATTTGGCTAGGGTAGGGAGACATCTGGTGGCCGCCCGTTTCTTTAACTTTTTATTACAGAAAATTTCAAATATATACAAAGTAAACAGAAAAGTATAAATCCCTCCTATACCCATCACCCAGCTTCAGCAGTATCCACCCTTCTGCCAATCCGAGTCCATCTCTCATCTATACCTCTACCGGCTCCCCAGGCCTTCCCCTTGATTCTTTGTTATTCTTTTTAAATAAGTTACCTATATCCAAATGCAAACATGTACGCCGGGAAACTCACTGCCTATCAAGACAGAGAACGTTTCCCTTGCTCCAGAAATGCCCTTTGCCAGACAATCCCCCTCCAGCGAGCGGCAGCGGTTCTGATTTTTTCACTGTAGATTAGCTTTGCTTGTCCTAGAATTTCATATAAAGGGGAGGGTCGGGCATGTGCCCCTTTGTCCCGTGCACTTTCTCTGGGCTTCGTGTCTGGGGAGCCCCCCCCCCCTTTGCGCCCCGGCATTGTGTGCGTGGCCATTTCTCTTTCATGGCTGCCGTGCTGCGTGCAGATGTGCGCGTCCAGCTCCAGTTGATAGAAATTTGGATTGTTTCCAGTTTGAGCCCATTGAATACAGTTGATGTAAACCTCCATGTTCAAGTCTTTTTGTGGACATATGTTTACATTTCTCTTGTGTAAATACTTGGGACTGGAATTGCTGCATCAAAGGGGAGGTGGTTAACTTCATTAGAAACTGCCAGACCTTTTCCTGCAGTGAGTCCATCCCTTTACACTCCTGCCAGCTGTGCTCTGCCGGCCCCAGGGCCCCCTCCGATCCAGCACCCTCTCAAGCCCTCCCGTCTACGTCACATCTCCCTGCTGATGAGTGACGCCGAGCGCTCTCTTTGTCCTTTGTCACCACTTTCTGTTTCCGTTAGAAGTGCCCATTTTAGTCTTTTGTCCAGTTTTTATTGGGTTTTCATTATTAAGCTGTTGTATCTCATTCTGGAGACAAATCTTTTGCAGGCAGTATTTTGTGCCAGTCTTTTCTGCCAATCTGTGGCTTGTCTATTCATTTTCTTAACAGTCTTCTGATGAGAACCTTTTTTTTCTTTTATAGCTATTTCTTTCTGTATCCTAAGAAAACTCTGCCTTCCTCTGAATGTAAAGATATTCTCCATTGTTTTTGCTCAGTAGTTTATAGATTTTTGCATTTACACTTCACTCTAAGATCCACCTCAAGTTTATTTATAATACAGATAAATATGGCATCATATTTAATGTGCATATTGCATGTATACAACTCATTATGTATGTGCTTGTATTTATGATTATGTGCCCATGTATGAATGAATGTGTGTGCATACATGTGTGCTATGTATGTGTATACATGCTTGTATTGTGTGTGTAGTGTGAGGTAGGGGTTGAAATAAGATTTTTTTCCTGTGGATATCTAGTTCCTTCACCATTGGTAAAGATATTTCTTGTCTGCACTGAATTGTTTTGGTGCCTTTGTCAAAAATCAATTGACAGGGCCTCCCTGGTGGCACAGGGGGTTAAGCACAGTACTGTGAAGCTGTCTGCAGCCTCTGCAGCATGAGTTGGATCCTTGGCCGGCCAGGGAGCTGTCCACATGGCACACAGACCTCTCCTGTCTCACTGGTTGCTCCCCTCAGCAGTGTATTTCAGTCAGTCTGCCTGTTCTGTTCCCCACTCTGATGAATCCTCTTAGCCCCCTGCACCTCTGGCCTATACCTCAGTTCTTGGATGCATAAATAAATCTTTAAAAAAAATCAATTGACACACAGTTAAGTATGAGTCCTCTGGCTTAGTTTTTCTTTTCAGTGTTGTTTTGGCTCTTCTAGGGCCTCTGGTTATCCATATGTGCCAGTTGTCAACTTGGGGTCCTTCAGATCCTAAGTTCACCCTTAAGCACCACTCTGTGATGCCTGAGCTAGACGCAGAAGCCTCTCTCCTTGCAGGGACATGCCCCTAGGGTGCTCTGGAGGGACACCGCAGTAGCAGAAGCCTTTCCTTCCTGGCTTCTTTTGCTGTGCTTTGCTGTCTGTCCCTTGTCCCGGGGCGGTGCACGTGGGTAGGACATGCACTGGCTGTGTGTCCAGAGCAGAGTCCCACCATGACCAGGCCTGGCTCGGGCCTGGTGACCACCTTCTGGCATTCTTACCAGTGTAGACATCACACGCGGCAGTCTTCCTGTGTCAGCAGCACCCCACTGTCTACGCAGCCCCCACCCACAGCTCAGCTGAGCCTGAGACCTTTGCCCATAGCCTTTCGGACAAAGCAGAGCAGCACCAGGTCTCCTGACTCCTTTGCTTGCCCGGGCTGGGAAGGGGTGTTCTGCCTGGGACCATGGGCCGGCTCACACCCTGCTAACCCAACGAGATTTCTGTTCTCCATCAAAGCTGCAACTAGGCTTTCTCCAGTGTGGTCCGCAGCCCCAGCGTGGGGAGGGACCCTCTAAATTCGTCCATCTTGAAACACTGCTCTCTAGTAAGTTCCCTCTCTCACCAAACTCATCATTCATTTGGGAATGACATAGTTTAGGCAAGTGACATTTATGAGTACATGAGGGTGTGACTGTATTTTGAAGGATCTGGAAGCTCCATCCCCCTGCCTTTGATGTACAAAGCCATAGATTTAAAGCCAGAGCAGGCTCTGATGAAGCCATGCAAGAACTGGACGCCTGCGGGCAAATCCACCTCCAGCCCCCACGCGCGGCCAAGGCGCCAGCGGGAGGCCTCAGCAGTGGGGACCTAGACGTGTTGTCTCCACGGTATAGTCTTCAGAAGTCAGGAAAATGACTCAGGCTCAGCGTTTGCTCTCCATGCAAAGATAGCGTCAGTATTTCTTTAGGTCAAGATAACTTAGGAAATCAAAAAATCTAAACCTGTACATGAAAGCCAGAAGCCCCTTATCAAGAATACTGAATGTTTGCATCCATGACTCCCTGTCCCCTCCCTCTCCTACCTCTATCCCACTCGGTAACACGGTCTCGAAACCAAAACTTGTGATAATTGGGAGTAAACAGGCTGTTTCTCAGGTTCGAGTCCTCGCCTAGGTTATCCATAACCTCGTGGTCTTAGAGACTTTCCTTCCGTTGACAAGCATCAGAAAAGCATGCTTGGGCCAGGTGTCCAGGACCTATCCTGACGCTGTCTTTTGGCAGGTCTTGGGAACGTTTTATAACCTCTGTCCTCGGGGCCCTCCTCTGTTGGACGGGCGAGAGGATGCTCTGGAGGGGGCAAGGAGAACGAGCAGATGAAACAGGCCAGCACTCAGGCCGCTGCGCGGAGCTGCTCTGCTCCTGCTGGAGCTGCTGTGACTGTTACCGTCCTCTTGTCCCGAATCGGCTCATAAGCTTATGGAAGACAGCGCGGTGTAATCCTGGCTCTCTGCTAGCCCCGGGCTGAGCGTCTTGCTACCTGGCCTAGCAGACCTGTGGTAGGAATGACGGCTAACCCAGCTCCTGAGGGGTGTCCTGTTTCCTGCAGAAAGAAGAAGGGAGGCAGAAGCACATTCGTCTGCACATGGAAGGGGCACTGACGGCTCGGGACAAGGTCGGGGTGCAGGATTTTGTGCTGCTGGACCCGCACACCAGTGAATCTGCTTTTCTGGAAAATCTCCGCAAGCGTTTCAGCGAGAACCTCATCTATGTAATGGAACGCGTGTCTCGGCTGTTTTCCCACAGTGGCGGCTCCCTCCCTGCTTTCACGGCTTTGATCTGCAGAACTGTCACTCTGTTAGTGGGGGAGGGGTGGGCTCAGCTGTACTTTAGTTACAGGGCAGGGTGAGGGGCACCCCAGAACCCCCAAACATGCCTGCTTTAAATAGGTTCTGCCATCACGTCAAGACAAAATATACTCCAGTGCATAAGATCTTCAATGGGCAGGAACTTTAATACAATTGTGTGCAACAAAGAGAAGACAAAGAATATAGTTTCCAAATCAAGCCCCCGAAGTTACCCGGCCCCTTGTGGGTAAAAGCCCAGCCAACAGGGTTGACCCAAAGCAGGGCCCCTGAGGCCCCAAATCCAAGGCACCCTCTGGTAGGGACCCATAGAAAAAGGGCAGAAGGGGCCCGTAAAGTACGTCTGGGACAGAAGGAGCAAAATCAAAACCAAGATAAAAGCTGCCATTGTCAACCTCCCCCGGGTCTCCCACCCACGTCTGTGTCACCCAGTCCAGGACCAGGAAGCAAGTGCAGCTTCTTCACATGTCTCTGTGCCACGTGCCTCCTCCAGTCTCCTTCTGGCTCCCCATCCTGCCTCCTTCCTTCCCCAGGCTCCTCCCCAGCTTTTCCTTTCCCTGCTTAGCCCCACCCTTCCTTGGGTGGGGCGGGGAACCTAGAACCTCCCCTTTCCCTGGGGACCACCCTGTCACACCTTGAGCCTTGGTGTGGAGGTCTTCCTACTGCCAGTGACAGAGACCAACTTGAACAGGTCAAAGCCCCAAAAGGATTGTATTGACCTATATAACTTCAGTGCCCAGAAATAGACCCAGGTCTTAGAGGATGTCTTGAGAACTCATTTCCATCTCTCTGCCTTTTTTTTTCTTTTTCCTTTTCGGTATTCTCTCCATGGAGGCCAGATGGCCGCCAGCAGAAGCAGGCTGACGTGTTAGCCCTTAGAGTTGCTGCTGAGGAGAAAGCAAGACTTCCCAGAAACCTAGGTTGGCTCTGAGTGGCTGATCTTGGGTCATGCACCCATCTCTGAACCAATCCTCATGGCTCAGAACCGGGAGTATTCTGACCCAAGCCCTCTCCTGGAAGTGAGGGGTTAGCTCAGTTGTCCCCCGGGGCCATTTGAACTGAGACCTGGAGAAGAAGGTTCCCATGTTCTTGATGAGGTGTTATTAAAATTACCTATCATTTAATTGAGATTTTACTAACTTTGCTAAGGGTAAATCAGAACATCTGAAGCCGTGAAAAAATATTTGTCTCATAGCCGTTTGCTTATAACAGGGCCTGTGACTGGATGTTGAAACTAAGGTGATCAGAAGAAGTAAGCAGGGTGCTTCACTGGGTATATAGTTTTAATTATGGAAAGGAATTTTACATGTAAAACCTAAAGAAAGAAATGCCAGTAGCGGGAGCATTTGCTCAGTTGAGGTCGCTGGTCTTTAGACTTGCCCTGCTTTCGCCTAGTGGCCAGAGAGACCTTTGCAAAACATAAATCAGATCATTGTACTTCCCTGTGAAGCCATCTTCTGGAACAGTTTAGGGCAGGTGTCTAAGTCAGTAAGGAGAGTGGTGCCCCGCCATGCATTGCCTTTGGAATAAAGTCCGATTCCTCATGCCCTGTGTGATCTGAACCAGCTCTCATGCCTTATCTAACCACTTCCGTTCTCCCCTCTGGCCCCCAGAGTAGCCAGCCTGCCACACCTGCCCCTTCATCCTTCCCAGTGACTTATTTTTGTAACTGGCTCCTCATTCTTCAAGTCTCAGCTTGGATGTCGCTGCCTTCCCACCAGCTCATGCGGCCTCCTTATTAGTCCTCTCTCTCTCGTTAGTCTGCTCACCACATGTCTCTAGCACATATCTCTAATTGCAGGAGTCTCGATCCCTTGGTTGTCTGTCTGTCTCACTCCCGCCCCGCCCCATGTGAGCACCACAGGAGCAGAGACCCCCCCCCTGTTTCATGTCTCATGTTATACCCCAACATTGAACGGTCATTCGCTGTAATGGTCTTTCACTGTAGCCATCTGCAGCCTGGAATTCCTCACTGTGCCTTGGTTCATTCCTCCAGACGTATATCGGGACTCTCCTTGTATCCGTGAATCCATACCAGGAGCTGGGCATCTACACTGTGAGCCAGATGGAACTTTATCAAGGGGTCAATTTCTTTGAACTGCCACCGCATGTGTAAGTAGCACCCATCAGGTCAGTTACAGGAGTATCTGTCTCCTCCCCCGCCTCCTTACTGCCCCCCCAAACTCCCCCATCCGCTCATTCTTCTGTCCGAGTCCTGCATGCATGCACGTAAGGTTCTACATCTCACTTAGGCTGCCACTCTCTTGTGAAATATATCATTCAAAACCATAGACTATTCTAGCAGATCATCCCCAAATCTCAGCTTAAATGTGATAAAAGGTGAAATCCTTGTGTAACTGCTGGGAACTCCAAGTGTGGCATCCAGGGGTCTTCTCTGGGAAGCAGGTTGCTATAGTGCCATCTGCTGGTGCCTGCGTGTCATGGTCGCTGGGGGGAAGGCCCGTCAGTAGAAACTTAGCGGGGTTGCAGAGTCATTCCTAAGATGAGCAATTTCCTTCCTAGTCTCTAGGAGAGTCAGGTGCCGATGAAGTTCTCAGGGGTCTCTTTGGTTGACTTCAGAACTAGTATTTAGGTTTCTCTCTTTGTTCTGGTCACGTAGCTATTTCATCTTCCAAGGCATTAATCTTTCTGAATCGCCAGCACCAGTGATGGCTGAAATGGCCAGCTTTCCAACTCTACCATGTGCTAAGGTTTTATGGGGAGATCATCATTCTTCAGTTTTTTATCTTAGCACAAAAGATGTTGAAATAGTCTTCCCTCTTGTTCTAAAGATAACATAGCAGCTTAAAAATCCTTCTGACTTTGTCTCTTACTCTTAGCACTGTAGGTTTTAAGAAGAAAAAACATGAGCTCTTATTATGTCCACTGAATTATTTAAGATTTAGACATGATGTTAGTTCTACCTACAGTTAATAGACCATCTCTTTGGTATGTACCTTGGTATTTGGCTTACTCTTAACAGAAAGGTTTATTAATTTAAGTAAAGTTTGGTAAAATGGAAGAATATTCCTAGGACTGCCCCATTTTCCAACTCTTCCATTGTTTGAGTTTTGCTGTCTTGGTACAATTTGTGTGTGATCAGTCCATGGGTCACGGAGGAGTTTGCTATCTGTGTGACCTTGCTGTCCCTGGTGGCTTCCAGGAGGGGTGTCTTTGTTCCTTCGAGCTGGCGGGCAGCACTGCCGAGGGAAGCAGCACTCAGGCCAACTCCCACTCCTGTTCTGTCCACCCCCAGCTACGCCATAGCCGACAACGCTTACCGCATGATGTGTTCTGAGCTAAATAACCACTTCATCCTCATTTCTGGAGAGAGCGGGGCAGGGAAAACGGAGGCGTCCAAGAAGATTCTCCAGTATTTTGCAGTGACCTGTCCAATGACCGAGTCGCTGCAAATAGCCCGGGACAGACTGCTGCTCTCCAATCCAGTGCTGGAGGTAAGGTGTCTGTGAGGATTTACAGAGAAGGGAGTGCCAGGGAGGTCACTAAGTAAGAAGAGTCTTCTGTATGGGAAGGTCAGTCAAAATGGGCAGGTCACGGTCTTGGCGTTAAAAAGAAGGGTCCCTTGGTAGTACTGTGGTTAAGGACATAGCCTTGAAGGTCATCTGACTTGGACGCTAATACACCAGCAGGCTTTAGCAAATTACTCCAAATATCAGAACACAAACCCCATCTAAGGAATGGTCTGTTCATAGTACTTCTCTCTTAGGAGGTTTTTGAGGTATAAATGAGAAGAGTGTGCAAAAAAGCACACAGCAGAGTTAGGACTAAAATAATACTCTGATTATTAATTTTTTTTAAGATTTAAAATTTTTTTTTTATTTATACAAGTGCTGGGGTACAGGCCAGATGCGTGGGAGGGTGAGAAGATTCACCAGAGGCAGAGCGGGGAACAGAATAGGCAGACTGATGAAACACACTGCTGAGGAGAGCAGCAGGCGAGACAGGAGAGGTCTGCTGCGCCATGTGGGATTCTCACCTGCCGGCCGGGATTGAACCCATGCTGCAGAGGCTGCGAACAGCTTCACAGTGAGGCGCTCAACAGCCTGCACCACCAAGGAGGCCCTGATTATTAATATTTTATATTAAAATCATGTTGATTTTTTTCTACTATTGTAATTCACTGACTACTCATTGATTTTTTTTTAAAAAGATTTATTTATTTTGTAGAAGAACTGGGGTATAGGCCAGACGTGCGGCGGGGCTGGTAGGGGGTGAGAGGCTTCACCAGAGACAGTGGGGAGCATTCTGTTTAGATAGATATATTGAAATACACTGCTGAGGGGAGCAGCAGGTGAGTCAGGAGAGGTCTGTTGCACCATAGATGGGTCAGCTCCCTGGCTGGGAATCGAACTCAGGCCGTAGTGGTGATAGTGCTGAGACTTAACCTCTAGGCCACCAGGGAGGCCCTGCTGGTTGATTTTAAACAAGTAATTTTCTTCTGTGTTTTCATTATCTTCTCTGTAAAAAAAAGATGCTGTTTATGGTTGCAGGAATTTTCCCAGTAAATTTTTGGGCTGAATAACTTACCTCCGATATATATAACAAGGGGTCTGTCTGCTTGCATGCTTCCTATTCTGAAACTGTGTTTCTATTATGCCAAAAAAGAAGGAATGTTGTCAGCTCTACCTTCTAGAGCAGTAAGAGCTTGGGTCCTGTATTCCTCTGTTAGGCCATTTCTAACCTATTCCTAGATTGGATTCTAGGGAGAAGATATTTTTCCTTTTTCTCTGGGTCCAAGCATAGTATTTGGCATCGAATCTTTTAGTGATTCCTTCTTAGAAGATAAATTATGTCTTTCATTTTGGTTCCCCCTTCCTCCTCCGTTTTCATCATAAGCATGCTATTTGGGGTCGGGCACGTGATAAGCACGGTGAGCTTCAATGACAATTTGGTTCAGTGTCTCCCCCTTCCCCCACTTTGTATTCCAAGGCTTTTGGAAATGCCAAAACTCTCCGGAATGACAACTCCAGCAGATTTGGAAAATACATGGACATACAGTTTGACTTTAAGGTACATCGAAGTTCCTGTTACTGGTTTATGGGGAATCTCTCAACTAGCCAGCCACAAAAACCCGGCCCAGGGCACCTTAAGGGAGAAGGGGCATTTATTGGCTCAAATAGTTGCAAAAATCCAGAATTGGTGCTTGTTTTAGGAAATACAAATATAGGCTTTTGTACTTTAGAGTTGGGCAGAATTGGGGAGTGAGCCAATGCCAGGTGTTGCTGAAGATGGGGACCACTAGGGACTCTTCCCTGCTGCTGGGGTGGTGCACACCCGTTCCACCCATTTGGAAAACAGCACATTATCTTGTGGAGCTGAAATCCCATACTCTGTGGTAGAGCCAGTCCACTCTGGATGGATTCTCAGCAGCATGTTATGATAATTATTGACAGTTCCAGTTGCTTCACACCTTTGCCAATGTGTAGTATTGGTGACCCTTTACATTTTGCTACTGAAAACTAGTTCAGCTGTTCTGTGGGGCACAGGAGTTTCTCACTGTAATTTAAGTTTCTGTCTCCCTGACTGGTGATGAGGGTTTGTTAATTGGCCCCTTTGCACATTTTTAATAGGGCTGTTCATTTTTTTTTTAAGATTTAATTACCCATACAAGAGCTAGGGTTCAGGCCAGAGGTGTGGGGGGTGGGAGAATTTACCAGAGACAGAGCGGGGAACAGAAAAGGCAGACTGACCAAAACGCACTGCTGAGGGGAGCAGCGGGCGAGACAGGAGAGGTCTGTTGCGCCATGTGGGAATCTCCCTGGCCGGCCGGGGATTGAACTCGTGCTGCAGAGGCTGTGGATTGCTTCAAGTGTGGTGCTTAACCCCTTGTGCCACCAGGGAGGCCCTGTTTTTTTTTTTTTTTTTTTTTTTCTTAATGATTTACAAGTATTCTATATATGTTTTGGAATACAAAACTTTTTTTTTCTTTTTTAAAGATTGATTTATTTTTATACAAGAGCTGGGGTACAGGCCAGAGGCACCGGAGGGTGAGAGGATTCACCAGAGACAGAGTGGGGAACAGAACAGGCAGACGGACCAAAGACATTGCTGAGGGGAGCAGTGGGTAAGGCAGGAGAGGTCTGCTGTGCCATGTGGGAATCTCCCTGGCCGGTTGGGAATCGAACCCGTGCTGCAGAGGCTGCAGACAGCTTCACAGCACTGCGCTCAACCCGCTGCGCCACCGGGGAGGCCCCAAAATCTTTTTTGAATATATTCTTTAAAGAATAAGACAGAATGATATTAGTGCAAAATATAGAAACAGGCCTATAGAACTGAATGGAGTCCAGAAAGAACACCACGTATATGGCAAGAGCTGGTGATTAGTAGCAATAGGATTGTCTTTCTAATAGTGCTGAACTACTAGAAATTCATATGGATAACCACCCCCCACACTCCTTATACAAAAATTAGATCAAGATCGAACATTAAATAGAGATTGGTAAAACCAGCAAGCTTCTAGATGAAACCCTAGAAAACATCTTTGTGACCTTAGTGTGGACCGAGATCTTTTTAAGAAGAATCCAGAAAACACTAATGATAGAAGACTGATAGATAGGACTTCATTCAGATTCATAATCGGCTCACTGGACTACACTGGTAAGGGAGTGATTCGATTACTGTTGCCATCGCTGCATTTTTTGTTCTGCTAAGGGCATCCCAGTCGGCGGGCACATCATCAGTTACTTGATAGAAAAGTCTCGAGTTGTCTATCAAAACCAGGGCGAGCGGAACTTCCACATCTTCTACCAGCTGCTAGAGGGCGGCGAGGAAGAGCTGCTCACTTACCTGGGACTTGAGCGAGACCCCCAGCTCTACAGATACCTCTCACAGGTTGGAAGCGTCTGGCTTTGAGGGCCCTTTGGCTAGAGAGGGGAGAACCCAGGAATGCTTGGTGGGGCTTGCTATAGCATGTTCAAGAATTTTCTCATTATCATCCTGGAGGTATCCTACTGATTTCTTGAAACTTAACACAAGCAACCTACCCCCTCCTTTTCTGTGATTCTCAGCCCTTGCTGATATTTGAATCACCCAAGGAGCTTTAGAAATATGCAAATGCCTGGCCTCCACCTTCTAGAGATTCAGATTATATTGGCCTGGGGTGGAACCTGGACATCAGGGTTGTTTTAAACCTTGTGATCAAATGTAAATCAATGAATCCCTGTGTGATTCTCACGTACCAAGCATCTTCAATTTACATAGCAAAAATAGCAAGAAAAAGCTATTTTTAAAAACACACATGGAGATATGTACCACCACCCACTCATGAAGAGACGCATCTTCCCAGAACAGAGAGAAAATTCTAAATAAGTCTGAAAAAAGCAGCAGTTGCCAAATCACCATATGCTACAACGCATAGAGTAAGACCTATATTCCCCCTCGATCCAGAGCATTACAAAGCTCGTTCGCACGTGCTTCTAGGGAAAACCTGGTCTAGGAACGGGCTGACGCTCCTCAATGTCCCCCCTACAAATGCCATTAAGAGACCCACTGCTGTGCCAGCAGGGTCTTCGTGCCAAAGAGTCCTCTATTAACGACAAGAATGACTGGAAAACTGTGTGCAACGCCTTCGCTGTCATCGATTTCACTGAAGATGACCTGGAGGTTTGGACCCTGAGGGCGGGGACTGTCTGGGATTGAAGGTCTTGATCCTGTTTCTTGGTGACGCCACAGCGGGGGTTGCCAGGGGCTGCAGATAAAAATACAGGAAGCCAGTTACACTGGAATATCAGATAAACAGTGACCACATTTTTTCATTTTTTTCATAATTAGGGCCCAACGTTGCATGGGATGAACTTTGACTAAAAACTTAGTTGTTGAATATTGGAAATATCAACATTCATTGGGGATGCTGTGTTTTCCTGGCAGCCCTACATTTTCTCAGTGTTGTATGAAAGGAGAGGTCATGTTCTCAAGTCCCACCTCAAAGATAGACTCTCCCAGGTGATCCTGATAGAATTACCTTTGTATACACCTCTTCAGAACAAACTGTAGGTCTTATAAACCTTTTTTGCCTTTTTGATAAACTGTTGATTTTCCAAGGACCAGAATATGATTACATATCTATATAATGTTATATATCTACTCTATATTATATACAGTCTGTGTGTATATGCACATACACTCACAGACATACAAACATATGGGATATATTGATTTCCCAAGGACCATATGAATATATAACATAATATACATAACATGTGTGTATGTATGTATTTATACTGATATAATCACACACACACACACACACACACACATATCTGGGACTATGGCATTTGCAACTATGGGTGGGTGGAGACAATATTAACATAGAAATGTCCTGTGCTGGAGATTGAGTGAGGCCTCTTTCTCCCCCTCACTTCATATCTGAAGTGGCTGATTTCTGGGGTCAGAGGCAAGTTGGTTCTGTGAGTCGAGGGCTAGAATTCTAGGGGCCTCGTCTGATGACATTTACCGATTGGGGGGTCACCATCTTCTCTCCCTGTCCTCCCTGCTTCCGACATTCCTAGAATCTCTTTGGAATTATTGCCAGCGTCCTACACCTGGGCAACATTTGCTTGGAGGAGAACCCCCAAGGCTGTGCCAACATCCCACACACCCACGAGATCAAGTGGATCGCCAAGGTGATGCTGTACTTGGAAGCGTGCAGGGGAGGCTGGGGGCCCTTTGGGAGGTGGAGGAGCTGGGCGGCTGGATGATCTCATCCAAAAGGCTCACGCCAGGTTCTTTCAGATGATACTGGTTAGGAGTTTAAAGAGTGTGGGGTTTGACAAGGGACTGGGTAAAATCCAGTGGATCCCAAAACCCACTATGGTCTACTTTGTATTAAAGGACAATTATCAGATAATCCTTGGTCGGACACTCTGCAAACTTTAAGTTAGCAAGTAAAATTCAGTCACTAAAATTTGGTGTCCATTTCTGCAGCTCCTGGGGGTCCAACCATCAGTCCTTCTGGAAGCTCTCACCCATAGAAAGATTGAAGCCAAAACTGAAGAGGTAAAAATGCACCTGCCTTCCCTGCTGCTGCTGCCTTCCTGGGACAACAGCAGGATGGAGACCAAACCCCTCCAAAGGCCCATCAGGTCCTGCCAGACTCTCCTGTCTCATCTTCCCAATCCCCACCATCACACCATCACTGGCTCTCCATTCTCAGGCTTGCCATACCTTCCCCCCACCCCCCCAGGGCTCTTTACATAAGCTGTTCCCTTTGCTGAAACACTGTTCCCTATGCTGCTTCTAGTTAAGTGCTCATCCTATAGTTCCCAGGAGTCATATCCTCAAGGAGCCTTCCCTGATCAGCCCACATGTACCCTGAAGCATCACATGTACCACCTTACAGCACCTGTGACTCGGCTCACAGCTTGACTCCCTGGTGTGACTCAATGCATTTCGCACACACATGCACAACTGTGAGCTCACCAAGGTTGGAACTGGTTATCTTGATCAGGGTGGAATCTCAGTCTCAGCACAGTGACACGGCGTGAGCACTCAAGGAGTAACTCTGCATAGATGGGCAAAAGCAGAGGCAGCCTCTTCCCCCAGCCCAGGTCCTTCACAGTCACCATGACTAGCTGGTCTGAAAACTCAGCCTTTGCCTCAATACACACCTGTCCTCCCCAGGTGATATGCCCGCTGACGCTGGAGCTCTCTGTCTACGCTAGAGACGCCATGGCGAAGGCAGTTTATGAACGAACATTTACTTGGCTGGTCAACAAAATCAACTCCTCCTTAGTGAACAAGGTTAGTCTGCGCATTTGGGGTGACTTTCCCTCACCCTTGGGGTAATGTTTTGTGATCAATGTTGTCACTCCCAAGAATTGTGTGAGAATTGACAGCAGGCTCCTGATGGGCAGGGACGGTGCCTTTCCACGTTGACATTTCTGGTGTCTGGCACACAGTAGGCTCACAAAATGCACGCTGAGTGATTTTTGCAGAGTGTGGATGCACAGCATTTGAAATATGCCAGATGGCCTTCAGTGTACAGAGAAATTTTTAAGAGTAGTATATTTTAATGTGTGTTAGAACAGAGATCACCACTCCTGCAAACTCTTCCTAATTTATGTTTCCTTTTTAAGTGGAATTTTTTAATTAAAAAGGGGATTGACTCAATGATAAATTAAGGCTGTGAAGGCCCCGGGGCGTGTGGATGGATGACACTCATGAAGGTGGGATGCAACGCACAGAATTGGGAGGCGTGGACTAGGGACACTCACAGACGATATCCAGCTGTGTCCCTTTTTGACAAGCATGTCCTCTTAAGACTGCCCTGCCTGAGCGTGCTTGGCTCCCAGTTGCGATGATCTCTGTGCTCCCACCCTCTTGCCTGGATAAGTGTCTCCTATATCTCCTTGATTGTCTGGGGTCAATCAGGGTGCCCCCCCTCATTTATGTGGCTAGGGAGGCTGAGGTCTGAAGCAAGGAAGTGAATCAGAAGGGACCAGTCTCTCCACTCAGGTGCTGGGTGTGGTTGCTGGCAGAGGGTCTGGCCAGGCTGCAGGGAGGAGCCGGCTGGAGAAATTGTTTCCACCCTAAGGTTCTTCTGTGAGCCATTGTTGGAAAGGGAGAAGCCATGAGCTTTATAGCCAACTTCCAGCTTTGGGGACGGCCGCTGAGTTTGGAGTGTCAGAGAGCAAAGACCAATCAGTTAATGGTATGTTGTTTTGACTAGGACTTCACGAAGAAAACCGTGATTGGGTTGCTGGATATCTATGGGTTCGAAGTCTTCGACAAGAATGGGTGCGTTTGTCACTACCACCTGCCCTTCATTCATTCGTCTTTCAGATCTCAGTCTGGTTTCAGGCATCTCTGATGTTACTGGAATTGCCTTTCACATCCCCAGAAATCCCCCAGATTTGCAACCCCGAATTTACAGGCTATTCTAGAAATGGACTAGCTACAACAATGCAAATGTCTTTAAACTTGACATTATGAGCTATTTAGGAGATGGTTTGATTAACAAGGACTTTGCTTCTTTATTTAAAAGCATTTTTAAAAACAAGCACAGTTTAAACATCAGTTGACTTTTGTAGCTTTAGTTATTTAAATTTTTTGTAACTCTTAAATGGTCCACTATGGAAAACCATGTGGCTGTTCCTCAAATTACTAAAAAAACGCATCTACCATATGACCCAGCAATCCCACTCCTAGGAATATACCCAAAAACATTAATTCGAAAGGACGCTTGCACTCCTATGTTTATTGCAGCACTATTTACAGTAGCTAAACTGTGGAAACAAACTAAGTGCCCCAAAACAGAAGACAGGATCAAGATGTGGAATACTACTCAGCAATCAAAAAAAGATAAACTCATGCCATTCACAGCAACATGGATGGAGCTGGAAGGGATCATGCTCAGCGAAATAAGTCAGAAGGAAAAAAAGAAAAATACTGGATTGTTTCACTTACAGGAGGAATCTAGGGAAACCAAACAAAGGGTCAAACAACAAAACTTGCAGGCAAACTGGAGCTCTGAGGCATACAGCGGGGGAGGGGCGGGAGAGGGATCAAAACAGGGGAGGGACGAGCACAAGGGACTATGGTGATGGTGCCCGGGTGCTGAGGTGGTGGGAGATTTGTGAGGATTTATTCATTTATTGCACACACATGAATAACAATGTAAGGAAAAATAAGTCTTTCCTATCTCTAGTTTTGAACAGTTCTGTATAAATTACTGCAATGAGAAACTCCAGCAACTGTTAATAGAGAGGACTCTGAAAGCAGAGCAGACAGAATATGAAATGGAAGGCATCGAGGTAAACATTTTGATGCTTTATCCTCTGACTTCATTTTTTTTCCTCCTCTGATTTCTTCATCTATCACGAAACACTCACCCGAGAAATATTTCATTGGAGAATTTTCCTTATTAGTACTAGAATTATTTTTTGCTCCTTGCCTGCTTATTGCCTTATTGATATTCAGAAAGTATTTTTGTAATGTTGGATATGAAAATCAGATTTGGAAAAAAAAAGGCTTTTGGAAAATCCATTTTCAAAAAAGCTGCTTTGTGTGCACATAAGCCCTTCTTAGAGAACCTTCCTCTGTCGTTTCAGTGGGAGCCGATCCAGTACTTCAACAACAAGATCATCTGTGACTTGGTGGAGGAGAGACACAAAGGCATCATTTCCATTCTGGTGAGAAAACTGAGGGTGCCCCGGCGCCTCCACCCCCACGAGGCTTCCCAGGAGCACGGGAGCCGCCAGGGGACGCGGGGGTGCAGGCTGGGCTGGCTTGCTGCCTCTTTCCTGAGCTTCCCCTTCCGTGTTGGCATACAGGCCTAGTCACAGCCCGCGGGGCGAGCAAGGACAGGCCTTGGAAAGCGTGTCTGTCGAAGGTCAAGCCACCCCGGGAGACCCGCGCCACAGGAGGCCATGGGGGGTGGCCATGGGGGGTGGCCGTGGAGAGGGGCGGCTTTCTGGCCCAGCGCTGAGCAGGAAGCCCAAAAAACTGAAGGGAAGTTTGATAAGAGCATCCATGGATCCTGAGTTGAGGCTCCCTGTGATCTTGTTTTGAACCATTTCAACTTCTCAGAACCTCAGTGCCTTCCAATCCACAATCATTCCAATCCGAGCCTCAGATTTAAAAATAAATTTGAAGGCAAATGAGCAATTTGCCTTGCTCTTCCTTTGGGATCATCCGTACCACAGTTGGCCTCTCCTTTAATGTAAATCACTGGTCCTCTTCCTCCTCCTGCGGCCACCCCCCCATGCTGTGTGAACCCCCAGATTCTAGAGCATGGTGGGGACACTAGTGAATGCTAATTGCTGGGAAGAACGTGGGCACCACCCAGATTCAAATTCTAGCCCCAGTGCTGTCTCACCCAGTGCTGTCCTGCCTTCCGTGCTGTCTTAACCTCTCTGGGCGCCAACTTCACGGACTTTGAATGGGACTTTGAGTGGAAAGGTCAGATTCGGTGGGATAACACGCAGAGGGCTTAGGACTCAGCCTGGTGCAGGCAGCCGTTCAGCTTCTGTTCATTCAACAAATAGTTAGCAAGCACCTACTTCATGCCAAGACCAGACCCCACGCTTTCAGGCACAACAGAGAACAAAATAGAACAAAACCCTGCTCTGAGGCCTTGAATCCTAGCATGGAGTGGCAGCAGGCAGGTTAGTAGGCAAAATAGAGAGAGAACGGGAGGAAAAAGCAGGAAAGACTAGATGTGCTGGGGGGTGGGGCGTGGGGGTGTATCAGTTTGCCACAGGGTTGTCAGGAAATGACCCTCTGAGAAGGTGCCATTTGAGCAAAGATTTAAAGGAGGTGGGGGCAGGCGTGGAGCACGGGGTGTGCACAGCCAGTGTGCCTACGGACCGCTAAACAAGCGTTTTAAAATCCTTTGGTAATTAATTCTTGTTTCCATTTGCTTTCCCATGATGGAGTCAGAAAGCACAGACATGCTATTCACAAGAGTCGCCTCACCAACCTTCACCTGGGTCTTTTGTTGTTGTTTTAGTAAAAGCTACCAGGTCAATTCATCCTTCATTTTTTTTTTTTTTTAAGGCTGTCAAATACATTGAAAAGTGAAAATAGGAAATAGACACAGCTTGGTAAGGTAGAAGGTTAGACCCAACTGGTGGCATAGCTTTTTTCCCAGGGGGGGGCTTTGAGCCAAGTAGAAGAGGATTTTTCTTTTTTCTTTCTTTCTTTCTTTCTTTTTTTTTTTTATAACAGTTTACAATACTGTGCAGGCTCCAAATTACACCTTCTCATCACACCTGCCACCCGGTGTGCAGTCACCACCCACCACCAGCTGGCCAAAGGAGCCACGTTTTTGTTTTTTATTTTAAAGATTTATTTATTTATTTATACAAGCACTGGGTACAGTCAGAAGCGCGGGAGGGTGAGAGAATTCACCAGAGCCAGAGCAGGGAGCAGAGCAGGCAGAAGGACCGAAGTACACTGCTGAGGGGAGCAGCGGGCGGCAGGAGAGGTCTGCGTGCCATGTGGGACCCTCCTCCGGTGGCCGGGGAGCAGCCGGGGATCGAACCGGTGCTGCAGAGGCCGCGGGCAGCTTCGCAACCCAGCGCTCAACCGCTGCGCCACCAGGGGAGGCCCAGGAGCCATGTTTTTGACCAACAACGACTAGTTCAGAGAAAACAAGGTGGAATATTTAAACTCATCGTGGAAACTGGGGGGTGTCTTTGGGAAGACTTTGGAAATACGGGTCAAGTGGTAGAACTTTTCACAGAAAAAGTGTTGACTTTTCACAGAATTTCCAGTTTCTGTGAGAAACGGAGTACATAAAATCGATTACTTGAGCACCCCTCCCTGCACCGCTCTCCTGCCCATGTTCACACAAACTTGTGTGAAATGACAGTGTTTTAGTGTTCTAGCCTAGTACATTCTGCCAGAGCTGATGAAGCATTTAAAGTTGGAATTGGTGGAGCGCGGTGCTGTGGATTGAGGCGTCTCTTTTTCTTTCAAAGGATGAAGAATGTATCCGCCCAGGCCCTGCTACAGACTTGAGTTTCTTGGAGAAATTAGAAGAGAAAGTGGGCTCGCATGCTCACTTCCAAACGTATGTACTTCATTTGGGTAGAGGGTATCGTCTCCTCATTTTCCTGGGGGTGGATATTGTGTAGTGTCCCCGAGAGGACAGCGGCTGCTTCCTACACAGACATCTCCTGGACTCACCGCTCAGGCGCACGCCTCTCCTTAGTAGAAATCAAGCTAATTCCAAGTAGAACTTTTTTTTTTTTTTTTACAATTTTGTGTCTTTATTCATTGATCACCACGTTTGGACATGTAAACATGTATGACATAGTCTCAGAATTCAGGTATCAAATACAGTGGTGTGTAGCTCTGAAGTGTACAACCTAATAAATTATCCTATTTATCTTTACTAATATAGCCACCATGCAGATCAAGATAAAGAGCACTGACAGGCATCCCAGAAAGTCAACTAGAAATTTGACTTAGTTTTTGAGAAGAGGAGGAAAGAATTTAAGAGCATATACTCTGACGTCGTAAGGACCTGATTTTGATGACTGTGAATCCTCAGAGTATATGCTCTTAAAAAAAAAAATCCTAGTCAGTGGCCTCTGACTAGACATGTGACATTGGGCCAGTAACACTCTTGCATTTGTGTTTCCCCGTCTACAAAGTGGGGATACCACGATACCTACCATCCAGCACTGTGAATGACTACACGCATCACCTAGTAGCATTTCTGACCATACCAAAGACTCAATAAATGGCAGAGGCTTTATTCAACCTCTTGTAGAACATTGAAAGGATAAGTGGAGTTGGGTAAGTACATGAAGGATGGAAACGCAAACAGTGGCATAGTCCCAAGTTGAATAACACAAAGAGCGATCTGTGAGTACATGCAATGAGGAGGGTGAAACACAACCAGATAAACAAGAGAAGCAAGACACAGGAGCACCTGCCACATAATTTCATTTCTATAAAATATAAAAACCAGGTGAAGCCACCTGTTCTGGTAGACCCTGGGTTGTGACTACAGGCTCCAGGTGAGGAACTGCTGGGCTCCCAATGATCTGTCTTGACCTGAATCCTGGTTACATGAGTGTGTTTAGTCTGCAAAAACTCACTGAGCTGTACGCACTTAGGGCCTGTGTACTGTCACTATATATGCACATACATTTCAAGAAAAATTAAAAATTATGACCAGATTCTGAAAAATGACGTTTCTTGAAAATTTAAGTCTCTTGACATCCTAAAAATATAAGGTAGTAAAATTGTTTCTTAGTCATCAAGTAGGAAGATAAAAGCCATGACACTGCAGAAATTAATGTGTTTGTGGTTCCCATTTTTAAAATTCTTCAGTGCTTCTCTGCCTCTGGTAGATGGATCTAATTTTATTTTTTAATAGATTTTTTAAAATAGTGCATAGAGTAACTGGGGTGTAGGCCAGAGATTCAGGGGGTGATCACCAGAGACAGTAGGGAGCAGAACAGGCAGATCTACTGAAATATACTGTTAAGGGGAGCAGAGGTCGAGACAGGAGAGGTCTGCTGCACCACTGTGGGTGAGCTCCCTGCCCGGGGATCGCACTCAGGCCATCTCCGTGATAGTGCTGAGACTTAACCCCAGGCCACCAGGGAGTCCCAGGATCTAATTTTAGACTTTGACCGACAGCTCGACAGAAATGGTGGCGAGGTTTCCTGGGAGCAACCCCTGTGGTAGCTCTCAGTGCTGCTTCCGGTGACTCATGGTCCTCAACAGCTGTCAAAGATTTCCCTCAATCTTTGCGTTTTGTTGCAGTGGATGAGTTCAGCTTGTGTCTATTTCTGTCTTGCTGTAGCCGGAAGCTGGCGGGTCCAAAGGGCCGGAAGAGAATTGGCTGGATGGAGTTCCGGCTCTTCCACTATGCAGGAGAGGTCACGTACTGCACCAAAGGTCAGCGCCTGTGGGGCACAAGTCAGAGCCATGCCCCGTGTCCACTGAGGGCAGCTACACACTCACCTCAAGTGTTTCCTAGCCTCACATTTGAATGCACCATTTGAAAACTGTTATAACTTTTATCTATAACCACTTTTATCGAGGCAAATCACATGCCATGGAGTTTTCCCATTTAAACTGTGCAATTCAACCATTTTTAGTATATTCCCTTATGCAATATTCTTTATATTCATATATACTATATATTGGGCTGTCAGAAAAGTCATGATGCATTTTTGCACAGAAAACAGAAAAAATACATCATGACTTTTCCGACAACCCACAGTCTGTTTAGAACATTTAGAACATCCCCTGCCCCTCCCCGCCGATGCCCCCCTCTATTAGCTGTCATTTTCCCAGCCCCTGTGCCCCACGACCCTAGGCAAAAACTAATCTATTTTCTGCCAGTACATTTGCCTACCCTGGATGTTTTTGTAAATGGAACCACACACCGTGTGGCTGTTTGTAGCTCACGCCTCTCTCACTTAGCGTAATGCTGTCCAGCTGCACCGCGCCGGCGTCCTTTTTATTGCCAGATGAGAGTCCACTGCGTGCACAGACCACGTTTTTTTTTTTTTAACCCCTTTCATCTGTTGATGGTATTTGGGTTGCTCCCACTTTTTGGTTGCTGTGGACAGTACGACTGTGAACATGTGTTTCCACTTCTCTGAGTGCACCCCTGAGACATTTCTGGGTCCTCTGGTAACTGGACTTACCCTCTTGCGGGACTGCCACCCACTTGTACAAAGTGAGTGTCTCCCGCCACCCCCTCCTGGCAGGCGTGAGGGTCCGTCTCTCCATGCCTTTCCCGCGCTGGCCGTGACCCGTCCCTGGGTCCCAGCCGCCCTCCGAGGCTGTGAAGAGCATCTCATTGTGGTTCGATCTGCATTTCCCTGGTTCCCTGGTGGCAGATGATGTCACATAAAGACACTGGCCGCTTGCCTGTCTTCCTCTCACTTCAGAATGGTTTTTCATTGCTTTCAGGATTCTTGGAAAAAAACAATGATCTCCTTTACAGACATTTGAAAGAGGTAAGTCTGAAGGTGACTGTGTTCCTGATGGTTCTATCACCCATGACACTGGCCTTCTGGATTTTTCTTTTCTGTCGGGTGTGTTAGCACTGCAGCCCGTCGTGACTGGAGCAGACACTGGAGATGATCCGTAAGAGCCTCTACACAGTAAACCCCTCCCGCGTGTGGCGCCCTCCTGAATCCCAGGCCTGTGCTTGCTCTGGGGTCTCGGCAAAGACCGAGATCTGGTCCCTGCTCTCCTGGGACTCACCCTTGGCAGGCATCAGAGGGAAAGCAGCTGAGAATAAATATACCCACAAACAAGTTATCCATCAGTGAGAAGGGCTGTGAAGGAAATATGGTGGAGAGAGGCAGTTTTACTTTAGTTTAGGGGATCAAAGTTGCCCTGGGGAGGTCACTTTGAGCTGAAACCTGAATGAGAATGATCTTGGCCTTGGAAAGCTCAGCAGTTACTCTAGGCAGAGGGACCGACGTGAGCTACTCTGGGTAACATAGATTGTTTTGAAAATACATGCACGGGAGGAGAAAAATCCAACAGTACAAAAGCTGATCTCCTTGGCCCACAGTGTCTCTGCTGAGAGTCTTCAACTGCCCTAACCAACATCCTGTGCGTCCTTCCGTGTGTGTCTCCCCTTTTTCTTGTTTCTCCTTGCACAATAACAGCACCCCCTGCACTTGGAGCGAGGTTTTTTGTTTTTTGTTTTTCCTCAAGGAAACAACAAAGGGAATTATTTAACAAACCAGGTGGAGCTCGTTCTTAAAGAGCCCTTTATGGGGCCTCGCCAAGAAGGCCGAGCAGTGGAGACGGAACTTACACTTTCCCTCTGCGCTCACTCGAGTGTGTCCCCCCTTCTTCTTCAAGTCCTCCCAAAGCAAATGGCCTTGGGCGTGTGCACTGGTGTGAGAGGACTTCCTGAAGCCCGAGGGGTCTCTGGGGCAGTGAACATGTGCCCGCCTCCCCCTGCAGGTGCTGTGCAGGTCCAAAAACCGCATTCTCAAGGAATGCTTCCTGGTGGCTGAGCTGGAAAACCGGAGACGGCCCCCGACGGTGAGTGGGGACACACGCCCTGCTGGGGCAAGACTGGGAAGGGAGCAGACGCCACGCGGGGAATACAGTGACCTCCTGTGCTTTAAAAACCTGTTCTCCCTTTTTCTGCAAGAGTTCCCAGCGGGCTCTACTAAATAGTTACTGTCCAAGTTTAGCTACCAGCACAGTCACTTGCAGACATTCATTAAGCACCTACTGTGTGTCACGGGCTGCACAGGGCACAAGGGGTTCAGCCATAGACAAGATCTCGTGGGCTCACAACCTAGTGGGGGAGAGTGTGGGCGGTAGCGTCAAATAAGAAAAGATTCTAATAGTGTGAATGTTGTCCAGGGCGCTGGCTGGCTTGGTAATAGGGAAACAGGCAGGCGGGGGTGTGATGGGCTCAGTGGTGATGCTGGTTCCTACTGTGTGTTTTCTGAGTGCCAGAGGCATCCTGGGCAGAGGCTTGTCTAGTCTCTGCTTGACCAGACTGAGCTTGGGCTTCTCAGGCCAGGATATCCCACACGGTCCCTTAATGAGCAAAGTAGTCATAACAGGCAGCCAGTAGGATCATCAGTCAAGAGTTCGGGTCTGAAGGGCTGGAGTCTCCTATGCTAACCAGTACTTCTCTGTACTAGCTGGGAGCAATAGTACTACTTAGTTTGGTCATTCGTTGTCTCTCCGCCACCCCCTCCAGGTAGGAACTCAGTTTAAAAACAGTCTGAGCAGCCTTCTGGAAACTCTCATCTCTAAGGAACCTTCGTACATCCGGTGCATCAAGCCCAACGCGAGGAAAGAGCCCAGTAAGTGGCGCTTTGCTCTGAGCACTGAGCTTAGGGAAATAAGGCTGGGAAGAAAGCCAGGATGGCTGCCGGTGAGAGTCCTGAGGCTTGCTGCTGTCCTGTGTAAATGAATTGTTTTTGCTTTTAAATAATCGAAGGCAAAGGAATTAGCAGCGGCCTTGCTTTGGCGGTCCTCAGTGAGCACTGCTCAGAGCTTAGCCTGTTCGAGGGCCAGCTGAGATGAGGGGAACAGCATCACTTCTCTGTAGTCTGTGAATAAACTTCTGAAATGGTCTATGAGTTGCCTGTTTTCTAAGCTCGTGTCACAATCTCTTGTATAGATCAAAGTTTACAAGAGGCCAGTCAGGAGAAGCAAATGAGAGAAGAAGATTGGATGTAAGGCAATAGGGAGTGGAGGAGACTATGGCAAACTGAGAGAGGGCACATCCTCTCAAGGGGCAGCCAATACTGCCTTCCAGCCTGTTAGTGCCACCTGGGACTCTGGGCCCAGATTGGTCAGATCTCATGGTTTTTCAGGAGAATCTAGAAATCCCTACTTTCAAACACCACCACATATTTAGGACCTAACAAGACATCTCTCTAGCCAAATCCAACCTACAGATCATCAACTTGTGGCCTCTGCCCTGTTTTGGCTGAAATAGAGCCATGGGATCCTTTGTCCCCTTCTGTATTTCCAAAGGCAAGTTCGACGATTTCCTCATAAGGCATCAGGTCAAGTACCTGGGACTAATGGAGCACCTGCGGGTGAGACGGGCTGGCTTTGCCTACCGGCGGAAATATGAGCATTTCTTGCAAAGGTAATATTTTGTTGACCTGAAGCCAATAAAGTAAAACACCTGCTATGGGCATGTCTCTGGATGCGGTCGTGAACAAAAGCCCGTCCCCTAGGGAACTCATTTTGGTTCTTAGCTGCTGTTGTCATGACAGTGATATACACTAAGGGTTTGCCATCTCCCCTGCATTTCACTAAGCCCCTAACTTCTTGGCATCCAGAAAGCACACAACCAGGTGCATAAACATGTCAGGGGCAATGCTGGGCGATGCACCACTTGGTCTGTACTTGCCTGAGGAAGACCCTCCCAATAGTGACCCCTAGGTGCTCCTTTAGTGCTGTCCTTCTAGGAACAATCACCTTGACCTTCAAGGGCTGTCCAGAGAAACAGGTGATGGGAACATGGGATTGGGGCGACACAGATTGGGTCAGAATCCACAGTCTGTCTCTTCCAGCTGTCTCTATTTCCTTCTCTGTAACATAGGATTAAATTGTCTGCTCTCAGGGATTCATAAGGATCTAATGATAAACCCCCATCCCCCACCCATTACTGTCACCCAAATTGCTTGTGCACAATTGAAGCATTGATGTCCATGAATTTATGCTAATTTTTGTGTTATTTTGCCAAAAAAGCAGTGTATTCTTAAGAAACAAAATGATCATTTTGTAGACCAACATGGTTGAATATTGGCAATTGCATATTTTGATTTAATATTAGGTTTCTTTTGAAGTACAACTTCATAGTATAAAAACCATGTGCCTGAGTTGGTATTTCAAATCTAATTCCTTGCATTTGTAACTTATGTCAAGAGCTTGCGCTCTGCAACTTCAGCATTTTCTAATTAGTGATCTCCGATTTCTTCCACCAAAATCACACTTGTTTTTCTTCCATGAACCCATGTCTTGATATCTACTGATACTTGCAGAATAATAACCACTTCCTCTCTGCTGCTTCCGGGGTCGATCTGCCTGCTGATCTGAACCTCTGATGACTGCACCGAGGTTAACCTTTGAGTTAATCTAATTCTGCTTTAATACATGTAGAACCACACAGGTTGATAAAATCCTATCTTGAGAAATGGTGTAATTGTCTTTGGGCTTTAAAAACAGTGAAGAGAGTTACAGACAGTCCCACCCAAATACAACTTTTGAAGGCTCCCGGCAGCACCCAGGCCCCAGAGTGGGGACCTCTGCCCCGCATTGCTCTACACTCTCGTGGGGACGCATGTTTTTGTGTCTCTTGTGCTTTTATAACTAGCAATGGAATTGAATTTCTTGGGTTGAATGTCTGACCATGTCCTAGTTCCAGGAGCACAGGCCAGACCTCCACACTGTTGAGACACTCTCTTTTTGCTTTCTCGCCAAGAATATGTTGTTGAATTCAAGAAAGCTGGGGTGCTGTCTGCTACGTTCCTCGGGCGCTAGAGCGGCCCTCGAGATGTCCCTGTCCTCTGCTCAGGTACAAGTCCTTGTGTCCGGACACCTGGCCGCACTGGCGCGGGCCTCCGGCGGAGGGCGTGGAGCGGCTGATCAAGTACATTGGCTACAAGCCCGAGGAGTACAAACTAGGGAGGTAAGCGGCTGGGAAGCCACGGCAACAGGCTGCGTGTGCGGGGCTGTCTCCATGTGGAGTCTGGAGACTGTTCAGGAATTGATGGACACTTAACAGAGGTTTCCATCCGCTCGGTTTAAATGCGCTGTGGTCTCGCTCTCTCGATACTTCACCGGGCTCAGAGCAGCCCTTCCTGCTGGGTGTGCTGCAGCTGCCCTGCACTCTGAGCGTCTCCCGGGAGGAGCTCAGATCGCACAGGCTGCGTGCGACAGCCCTGGCCCTTCCTTTAGATGCCCGCGGCAAGGCCAGGTGTCCCCGTGCTTCTGCACCGCCGGCCGTGAATCAGAGCTCGCTGTGACCTTCCTTGGGTTCCATTCACTTGCTGGAGTGACTCACAGAACTCAGAGAAACGTCTTACTTTCTAGATTACCAGCTGATTCTAAAAGGGTAGAACTCAGGAGCAGCCGGGGGAGGAGACGCATATGGGAGGGGGCAGTCCCGGCCCTCGCCAGGCCAGCGCCTCTCCCGGCACCTCCCGTGCCACCCGCCCAGATCTGCAAACCACACCCTGGGATTGCGATGAGGCTTCCTCACTTGCTTGATGGAATCTCTGGTCAATGATGACTGTTGAGTCTCCTGTCCCTCTCCCCTTCCCCATGCTCTCCCTTCCCGGGAGGTGGGCGTGGAACTGAAAATTCCAACCTCCCAATCTCAGGGTTGGTTCCCCTGGTAACCAGCCCCCAGCCCTGGGTTACCTGGGGGGCTTTCCGAATATCACATGAGCTTCAATTTAGGACTGAATGGCAACAACCCACTATTGTAACAAAAGACGCCCCTATTTTTCTAATCACTTAGGAGATTACAGGGTTTGGAGAGCTGCAGGAACAGGGCCAAAGACCAAATACATAAATTTATTATTCATCACAGTGTCACGAGCTCTAAGTGGTTAGGAGGGCAGTCCTGGCCCCCTGGAATCGCTGGCTTCCAAAGGCCCGGTGTCCTAACCTTCCTGAGGGCTCCGATGAGCAGCTCTGCCTGCAAAATGAGGGTCCCAGGTGGGTCCCTAACCTCTGGGCCTAGATTCTTCCATTCTTCAGATGAACACTTGACCGCCCAGAGGAGACTGCGGAGTGATGGGATGTGAAAGCTCCCGGCATGCGGGAAGGTTGTGTTCCGGAGCTCCGGGTGTCGCTACATACAGTTGTCATTGTCGTGAACAGAATTTTCATGTGTTGAAAGCTTTGAAGCAGTACTTGGTGGGGTGAAATGGGAAGAGTTTGGTCTGTTAGGCGTTTTGGCCGGAGCTAATTTGGTTGTCAGAAATGGATCCATTCCCCTGCCACAGAGATGCCAGCTTTGGGGATCTCTGCCTTTGAGTCTGTCCCTGGGCTCACTGGGCAGCGCCTGACTCCCACTCGCATGGGCTGTCTGTGGCCACCTTGGCCCCTCTCCGTCCTGACACATCTGATCTGGGCCCTGCTCCAAGCAGCAGTTACAGGAGTCCCCCCTCATCCATGGGGAGTATGTTCCAAGAGCCCCAGTGGATGGCTAATACTGCAGACAGTATACACACATTCCCACACACGTACTTACATATATACACACATTTACATATTTATAGATACATATATATATATTTACACTCGTTTTCATATACAGGTATGATATTAATACACTTTTTAAGTGAGGCCAGGAAGCTAGACGAGTGCCCACACATGTGCAATCTGCAAACTACAAGACCCAGCATGCCTTGCTTCTCTGACAGGAAGTTTCGTTTCTTACCCAGTAGAATGAAGGCCACTCTATACGGGAGCGAGGGTAGGAAGGCAGGCGGGGAGTGCTTGTGTCTCCCCACCAGACTGCAGTTTCCAAACTGCCTTTCTCATTGTTTCCAAATAAACCCATTTTACTTTTGCTTAAGGTCAATATAGTCAAAGCCAGGATAAAGTCTAAATGTTAAATTAGGCACAGTAAGAGATAAAGAATGGCAATGACCAAACAGAGCCATTATAACAATCGACTCTAGTAAGTGATCTGACTGTCTCAAAATACCTTATTGTGTATAACATTTTCAGACTATGGCTGACCCTGTACCTGAAACCACAAAGAGCAAAATTGCAGATAAGGGGGGACTACTGTACTTTTCCCTGAGGGCAGCCAGGCTTAGCACATCCTGAGGTCAGAGGTGGTTTCAGCCCCATTCCCAAACCACACGCGAGGAACTGGGGTCACGTGGCATGATGCACTCCTGCCCCCAGTGGCTTCCCTGGGAAGTCTCCTTCCCTCTGTGGGTGGGGCAGGCAATACAGATCAAGTGACAATTTCTCTCTGCTAGTTGGTGGGATTGTCTTTTAAATTAGACCCACATTCTCTGCCATCATGTTTTAAAGCCCAGGGACCTAACTCCGGATTAGGAGGCCGTATTTCTTTGCTAGGGTGCGTAACAAACGACCACAGACTAGCTGGCTTAAAACAGTGCAGTTTATCCTCTCACAGTCCTGTTGGCTGGATGTCCCAAAGCAAGGTGTAGGCGAGGTCATGCTCCCTCTGAAGGCCACGTGGGTGGCTCCTTCTCACCTCTTCTAGCTTCCAGTAGCTCCTCGCATTCCTTGGCATCTCTCCAGTCTCTGCCTCCCTCTTCCCAGGCCTCCTTTCTTGCCACTGTGTGTTCCTTTCCGTCTCTTGTAAGGACACGCTCATTAAATTTAGGGCACATCCCAATATGGTATGATCTCATCCCGATCTTTGCCTTGATGACCTCTGCCAAAACCCCATCCCCAAATAATATCACATCCTGAGATGTAGATATGAATGTGTGGGGGCTGCAATACTATTCAAATCATTACAGATGCTACCAATTAATAATTACATTTTCCCCATTTTTAGAACCAAAATATTCATTCGCTTCCCCAGAACGCTGTTTGCTACTGAAGATGCCTTTGAATTTAGTAAACATCAATTAGGTATGTTTTTTTTTTCTACCCTCATTGCAACAGAATGTGAAATGAACAAGTTCAGTTTGGAATCCATCTTAAACATGAGTGTTTGATGTCAGAAACATTTGTTTTGAAGACTAGGGGCCAGATGTGGGCTTATGGTGAACTACGCAGGGATTTATGCCATAACGCGTGTGTGGAGAGCATCGTGGATGCCCCTGGGACCTTAAGGTTCTAGTGCTCTCCAAGTTCTGGCTCAGACCCAATTCTGTGGTGTCATACTAGGACCTAAACCTGCAAAAGTCCATCCCTTCTAGGTTTTTAAAACTTTGTGTAAGTAGCTGATGTAGGGAGGTGTAGCTTCGAAGCCTGCAGCCAGGATGATTTTTGTGGATAGTAAATGAGAAAAGTTAGATGAAAGGGTGAAGGGGATGTGAAAAATAAAAACTCAAAACTGTCTCCCTTGACATCTGAACTTCTGTTGAGAGAAACTCTGTCTTGAGTAATGTGCTTGCTACAGGCTGGGTGTGAACTAGGTTCCTGGTGTGATCACACTGCATTTAAAGCAAACCCATGGTGGGATATTCCCTCCATTTTTTATATTCAAGGAAACTGAGGCCAGAGAGGTTGTCTGGCCAAGGGCAGGTGTGGGCTGCAGGGCATCTCGAGCCAGCCCCCAGGGGTATGACACTACTGGTCTTCAGGACCACAGGTGAGCTTAGCCTGTGGTGGGACCTCAGGCGTGGACAGAGGAGAAGCTATAGGGCCAACATGTATGGGTCTGGGAGCCTTGGGTCCTTCTTAGCAGGTACACTTCCTCTTGAGTCTGTGCACCCCTTTGTAAAATGTGCTGATGCCTGCCTTGTGGGGTGTGAGGATGAAGGAGTGCCTAGCATGAATCAGGGGCCAGCAGGTGTTGTGAGGAGAAAAGGAAAAAAGGAAGCTCTAGAAGCTTCTGGGAGGACTTGAGGTAATACACCCATTCTCACTTCTGGTCCCGAGAATGGGCTGCCCTACCCCAGCTGGCTCTACGCCCCACGGGCCACTTCTGACACCCCCCACCCCGCCCCCAAGGTCTCAAACACAGATGCACAAGTGAAAGCCATTTCACCAGTTTTGTTTTATTTTAAGTTGCAAGAATCCAGGCCACATACAAAGGCTGCCTAGAAAGGAGAGCATTCCTGAAAAAAAGACAAGCAGGTAAAATGGAACAAACTTCGTTTCCTGGCCGGGGGTTGAGGGGAGTGTGTGGGAGGCAGGCAGAGTTCTGATTTCCCTCTCATCCTCGGCTCCGCAGCCACAGGCTCTTTGGTGCTTGTTCTCCTGCTGTCCACCCCAAAACCATGTGTGGGGCAGCCTCGGGAAGTTTGGTTCTGGAACCTTGGCCTTTATTTGTTCTGTGGATGTTTTATTTGAAGTACATGGGTATGCTTAATGATTTTTTTAAAAAGGGTTACTAACACTGTATCTTTGGCATCCCCAAGTTGTACCACAAAGCCTAGGTGTGTTACAGGCAACGGCCTCTAGGTTTGTGTAATTACACCCTCCTGTGTGTACAGCAGTGACAGAATCACCTGATGATGCGTTTCTCAGAGCATGTAGCTATCACTAACCAGTGCCTCTGTAGGCTGTCACATTTTGAATTTAGTGAAACTATATTGGTTTTTTTGCAACACTTTTTTATTTATTTTTATTTATTTTTTAATAGAGGCATGTTTTATTTATTTATTTGTTTATTTATACAAGCACTGGGTACAGTCAGAAGCGCGGGAGGGTGAGAGAATTCACCAGAGCCAGAGCGGGAGCAGAGCAGGCAGAAGGACCGAAGTACACTGCTGAGGGGAGCAGCGGGTGGCAGGAGAGGTCTGCGCGCCATGTGGGACCCTCGCCCAGCGGCCGGGGATCAAACTGGCACTGCAGAGGCCGCGTGCAGCTTTGCAACCCAGCGCTCAACCGCTGCGCCACCGGGGAGGCCCTGCAGCACTTTTTTAAACTCAACCAGTAGAGGCCTGTAGATTTGGTTACTCATTTTCACAGCTATATAATATTCTGCTATAGCAAAGATCGGCATACTTAAAGGGTCAGATAGTAACTATTTCAGACTTATGTGTCAGAGCAGCTACTTGCTCTGTCCTTGTAGCATGGAGGTGGCTTTAGGCGAAGATGTAAATGACGGGGCAACATAGCTTTGTTGCAACAAAATTTTATTTCCATGAACAGGCAGTAGCCTGAGGGCCGTAGTTTGCTGACCACTGCACTAGAAAGAGCATCCTGCTGTGTACCCATTCTGTGAGGGGCACTGGGTTGTTTCCAGTTGTTTTTATAATAGCGATAGTGCTGCTATGAAGAATTTTTTAAAATCTGAATGTCTGAAAAACATTAAAAATTGGGAGATAAGCAGCAATCTAATTTTTCCGTGTCCCGGTTTGTGTGTACCAATTTTTAAATGTGGACAACGAAATCAAAGTAAATACTGAGTGAGACAAACCACTCTGCTGCCCAGTCCGTTGCACATCTGAGCATCCCCAGGGGGGCTAAGTGATAACACTCCTCCGACTTTCATCTCTGGGGCTCGTGGAGTGCTGCGGTGGGCACCCGGGGTTGTGACTGGATAAGTAATTCAGAAAAAGTCTTTTGTATTTAAATGATCGCGCTAACCTTCTAATGTCAGCAGTGAACTCTTTCAGCCATCAAACTTGAAGCTCACTGGCGGGGAGCCCTGGCTCGGAAGGAGGCCAAAAGGAGAAAGTGGGCGGTGTGGATTATAAGAAAGTAAGTTTTCGGTACAAGCGTGGGAGAGGTGCCTGTAAACATGGGTGCGTGCAGAGGGCGTTAGTGGTCTTGGCTGAGCTTTTTGGATTTGCACAGCACCTTCCTTCTGGAATGTCAATCCTTAGGAACCCAGTTTCATGTCTCTCCTTTGAGCTCCCTAATTGGATGGTGATCCCCATGCAATGTATTTATTTGTGCTGTCTCTTAGCCTCACTTAAAGGTCAAAAAGTTGATTGCCTTCTGCTGTCAAGCAGGTAAATGAGTGGGGGTAAGACAGTAAGGAATGGCGGGGGCTGCAGCAAGCCAGAAAGCTCAGTTCATCTTGGAGGGGCAGTCAAAAATCTCATTCAGCCGACCGCTGCCGTGGAGAAATGGCAGGTGAGCGTTGCCAGAACTTGATTTTTTTTTTCCCTCCAAGAATAGCTGGAAATCTGGCTCACCTGTCACCCTCCCATTTTTTTTTTTGGTGGTTGTTGGCAAGTAATTCACAATACTAAAAACATAGTGTGAATAACAGAACATATCTGTGGGGCAGATTTGGCTTGTGAGTGTCATCACTGTAGCCCTACGTGGCGATCAAAATAATTTCTACCATTTTGGCTGCCTCAGAATCAAACAAATGGGGGGACGGACACAAGTCTCAGTGAAGAAATGGGCCAGAAAACAAAACAATTTGCTGTTTAGGTTCATAAAGGGATTCATCAATCGCTACAAGCCCTTTTCTCCTGACAATGAGGAGTTTATTATGTTTGCACGGAAGAATTACATCTTGAATCTTCGGTATCACATCCCAAAGAACGTCTTGGACAAGAGCTGGCTGAGGCCTCCTGGCATCCTGGAAAATGTAAGGCCTGAACGGGGCCATGTAGCAAGCAGCTGGGGCACAGACAGAGCTTGACTTAGATTTCTTTGTGCCGCATCCCTGGGCTCGATAGGGCTGCTTTAGCCAAGCATGTCTTTGCAAGGGTGTTGCACAAAAAAATTAATGCTTTAGTGTTCATAATACCCTCAATGGAAGTGAAAGCCAACAGAGGTCTGTTTACAGAGGACTTTGAACAATTTCTGATTTAGTGACTGTTGCCCTGATGACCCTGTGTCATCAGAACAGGGGGGGCTACTCAACCCAGCACACTGAGTCAGCATCTTTGGGGCGCCACAGCCAGCTTCTCAGGGGCCTCAAACACATTTAAGTTTAAGGGCCTCTAGTTTAGCAGCAGTAAAAAGCGAATGCAAAGTGAGGAGGTTAGCCGCTTCTCTTTCACTATAAAATACTAACACTGTATTTAAGTTGAACTGAATTCGGCTGCATTATGAGCTTCTATTTTGGGGACCACAGTCTAGGAAAGGGTGTGAGTGAGGCAGATGGAAAAGGGGTGTGTTCTCCACACAGGCATCAAATCTGCTCAGGAAAATGTGCACGAGGAACCTGGTTCGGAAGTACTGCCACGGGATCCCAGCGGAAAGGAAAGCACTGGTAGGTGCTTGGTGTCATGGGGGTGGCAGGAGGCCCTGCCATCAGTCTCCTAGCAGTCCTGGCCCACCGCTTCTCCTGTAAGCTGAGGGTCGTGCTGGCCCCATGCCTCATTTGCGCTGACAATGAAATGTACATAGACCACTTAGCAGAGCCCCGCCCTCCTTAGATGTCAGTGGTTACACCCGGTTTGGCTGGCCCTGTTACCATGGCAACAGAGTCCCACTGCCGCCCTTCTCTGCTGGAGGTCCAGCTTTGTTTATGCTTATATGCTGGGCAGCAGACTTTTTCTAAAATGGACAGAGAAAATTCTCCAGCCTTCGTGGGCCATATGATCTCTCGTAAATACCCAGCTCTGCAGTGACAGCAGGAGCACAGACAACTGTATGTGGAGGGCATCGCTGTGTTCCAATAAAACTTTGCTTACAAAAAGCAGGCTGCAGGCTGGACTTGGCCAGCTGGCCCATCTGACCTAGAAGAAACTGCTCTGAAACCCCCAACGCCCCACTTCCAAGAAGCCAGCAGAAGTCAGGAGATGAGCCCAAGTATCACCCCCCGTTTCCACAAGTGTAATTTTTTTTAGGGCAAGTTGGCCAAAGCCAGGGGTGTGTTCTGACTTGAACTTGGGCGTATGAAAAGGTTCCTACCGCCATCCAGGGATGCACATACCTGTCCCAGAGCGCCCTCTGGTGACCATGCTTGTACTTTGGTTATGTATTAACCAGATGCAGCAAAAGGTGGTTGCAAGTGAAGTGTTCAGGGGGAAGAAAGAAGGCTACGCAGAAAGTTTATATCAACCCTTTGCCAACAGCCGGATAGGTGAGTACGCTTCTCCACTTAAGACGCTATTTGGAAAGAAGGAAAAGGAAGGTGCTCGCCCCACAGCATCTCCTGACCACTATTGCCCCAGTTGAGAAGGACCTAAAAGCAGCAGATGCCAGTGACTGCACCAGGTGCTGTCAGTGATGACTCTGCTCTGGTTCCCTCCCTAGATGAAGGAGACATTAATCCCAAAGTGCTTCAGCTAATTAGCAGTGAGAAGATTCAGGTAAGGAGATGCGTGTCCTGCCTCAAACAGGAGTCCCTTCTGCAGTCTGAGCACAGGGTCTGTTTTCTACATGGCAGATGACAGTAGAGCTGCTGAAATGCAGGGGTGTGTGTGGGCCAGACCCTCGACTGTGATGCTTGGGTATTAGCTCAGATTACAGGGACACATGACTGACAGACACCTGTTAAGCGCCTTACCTGTCACCCTAGGAACTGTCTGGCTTTCTTTGAAGCTGTAAAATGCAGCCATGAACTCAATCCCCACATATCCTGTCAGTGAGAAGCTGTCTGGCAGGTGCCAAAGTGGGCTTCACCATTCAGTGAAGGGTGTGAGGTCCAGGCCAGGTTCATCTCTCGGGGCTGCTGTCCTCCCAAGTGGGGAAAGCGTTCCTGAGAGGATGACCGAGTCCATGGTGTGAGCCGCAGGCAGCAGCTGGTGAGTGCGCCCCTGTGGCTGCCTTGTGCCTTTTGGTTCCTGGGAAAAGAAACCTGACTGGACTGGCTCGTCCTTGGCTGTGAGGGTGCTTTCATCTCCGCTGACCTCCCCGAGCAGGCCTGTGTGGCCGGTGCCTGTAGCCCTGACTGCCTCAGAAAGGCTAGGGCGTAGAGAGAAAACGCCTATGTGCAAAGTTACAGGATTCTGGTGGTGACAGTAGTCTCCTTGCAGTATGGTGTCCCGGTCATTAAATACGACAGGAAGGGCTTCAAGGCAAGGCAGCGGCAACTCATTCTTACTCAGAAAGCAGCTTATGTGGTGGACCTTGCCAAAATCAAGCAGAAAATAGAGTACTCCGCACTCAAAGGTAAGAAGCAGGCAGAGGCCGCTTACTAGGTTCATCTAGCTCCCAGGTATATGGGTGAGGAACCCCCCCAAGTAGGAGACACAGACAGGGTGTCCACAAAGCCTGGGGCTGCCCAGACCTGTGCCTGTCACTCTGGCACCCTCCTCAGTGGTGCCCCTTCTCTCAAGTGTCCAGGTTGGACAGTGACTACAGCAACCTCATTTTTATTCAGCACACGGGCCCTTACAGCCAATGGCAGGCTGATTTTGGGAGCAGGCCCTCGCTCTACTGTGCCCAACTGGGAGGAAGAAAGCATGGGGGCGGGGGCCCCTAGTTGTGCCTCCTTTTTCTCTGCATTCATGTCCAGCTCCTGGCCTCTAACTTTGGATGTGTCTTAAGGTATCTCTACCAGCAACCTGAGTGATGGAATCTTCGTCATTCATGTTTCACCAGAGGACAGCAAGCAAAAGGTGATGGACAGCCCCTCGTCTCTAACAGACACAGCACGATGGTAAATGGCTGTCGTGAAACCCGTGTCACGTGTCCTCTCCACCACAGGGGGATGCCATCCTACAGTGTGAACACGTATTTGAAGCAGTCACCAAACTTGTCATGCTGGTGAAGGAGATCGTGGTGAATGTTGTTCAAGGAAGGTAGGTGCTGCCGGCTTCGGTGCGGGGAGGATTCAGCGCTTGTCCCCTAGTGACAGGTGGACCTCTGGGCAGGTCACAGCTGCCTGCTGGTTGAGATTAGGGAAAGTGTGGACATCCCTTCAGGATGTGGGCCACCTGGTACCCGGAGGCATCCCTTCTCGACTCAAGGCGGGGTCATCAGCACACGCAGTGTTGCCCGGGTGGGTGGGATGGTGCGTTCTCCAGTGTACCCTTCTCATCCTTGGACCAGGCTCCCAGAGCCCTGGCTGCTATCTCCCCCTCATACTTTTGCTGCTCCTAGTAGGCTCTGGCAGGTGGTGTTGCTGAGGTAAACCTGGCCCATTATGAGCTTCAGCTTCAAGATGTATAGGTGGGGCTTCCGACATCAAACTGGTCCCCTGAAAACAATGTGCTAAACTGCTGTTAAGGTACTACAGGAATGTGGTAAATTCCCAGTTGCAGAAATGATTTTCTTGCCCAAATATGTAGTAAAGCAGGAATTCAACTGAAAGTAAAGTTTTGTAAGTGAATTTCTGTTGCAGATCAAAGGCTGAGGGGAAAAAAACAGGTTGGTAATACACCATTTTGTGTATTTTAAGTTTACAGTTTTATATCAGTCCTGGAAAAGAAGGCACAATCGTTTTCAACAATGGCCCAGAAGAACATATCTACAAAGATAAAAACGGACAGTTAACAGTGGTGAGTGGCTGTGTTTAGGGAGGAAGGTAGGCAGATTTAGATGAGGATATAACTTGAAATGCCACCCATTTCAGCTCCAGTTTGTTGCAGATTCCAGGTTGACTGGAACATTTTCCCTCGATTTCTCATTCCACGTCTGAAAAACAGGAAGGAACTGACCTGGAATTTTTTCCTAATGAGCTTCAAAAATTACCAGTGCTTGTGTCCATCCCCAATACTGCCGTGTGACTGGCTGGGTATGGCATGGGCTTTGCAATGCAGGCGATCCCAGATGTACAGAGCAGAGAGGGGCTTGGAACCAAGATGCTGAGCCTGAGAGCTGGTGCTTTGCCCTCACTGCCAGCCATGGCACCAATAGCCCCACTGGCAAATCGTGTGCAGAGCTTCATTTTGATCTGATTTTGCTAGGAAATGACATTTTAAAAGCCAACTGGGCTGAATCTTTAAGGTGTGTTAATAATACTTGGTATACACAACTAATATTAGTTTATAATATCTGGTATATACAAAAACCATGGAGTTTCTCAAACACATTGAAATTTGTACACATGAAAGTGATATTTTGTGTATGTAAATATTAGACAAGTACCTTTTATAACACAAACTCCTTGAGGGCCAGGTTGAAATATGTACACATCGCCTTGAATGTCAAATAGAAGGTGATTTTTCCACTTGCATGCGGTCTTAAAATACACGCCCTCTGAGACCGGCTGTATCACTTGGAATCGCACACAGCCTGTCTTCCCACCTGACAGGCTAACAGGCCACAGCAAGCCCATTCCTGATTGTGGCTTGAGTGGGTGTGGGGCTGGCTTCTTGACGCTTGTCCAGACCCATCTTGATGATGCTGATAGTTGGGGTGATGATTTCTCCCTTTTGGGTGAGGCCAAGTGAGCGGTCCCTAAATCTAACTTGCTTTCTGCCAGGTGTCAGTCCGCATGAAGTCCTGATAGAAGAGGATGTCGTCCTGTCACCACTGCTCTGAGGAAAGTCCCTGGGAAGTGGGGATTTGATCCAGGCAGCTATACCCTCAAGGGAAGGTTACAGCAGCTCTAGGGAAGGGATCTCAGCTGAAGAAATGAAGTGGCATCTTCTGCCAAAGCCCAGCCCCTGCTCCTCAGCTGCCTGGTGGCACTAAATTGTCTTTTTTAGGGATCCAACCTCAAGTCATCTAAGGGAATGGTTTTAAGTGTCCCCAACAGGAACAAGACCTATCCTGGATGGGCACGTGAACCTGTGATTTATAGGGTGAACAGACTATCCTTGTGAAGGGGTCCTGAGACACAGGAGTACTGCATATGGTCTCAGTAGATGAAATTTCAAAAGCTGCACAACTGAATTCCACTTCAAATAGATGGAACACAGAAATATGAAGGAATTGGGTACCTCTCCACGAGGCTCTCTGGGGTCCAGACGGTGAGTTTACCCACAGCCCACCTCCCGATGTTAGATCAGCACCAGCTGACCAGCTCTTCCTCTAGCCCTGTGGCATCCCACACGAGGCTTCCTTTCACGGTCTAATTTCAACCACAGAGCACGACTCATCTTTCCCACTCCAATGAGCGCTAAGGTAACAAAGCAGAATGCAGGGTTTCTGCCACAAACCGCACGTCTGTGACTTGACTGTGCTGGGCATTTCTGAAAAGACCCAGAAAATAGAGGCATGACTTTTATTTTACACATGTCCACGAATGCGCGTACAACACACGGACTACTACTGAAGCTTATCACACTTTTTCATAGCAGAGACAAAAAAGGCAGTGACGCACGGATGTTACAAGGACTGGGGGGCCTTAAAGACAGCACACATGACGGGGGGCGGGGGGGCTAAGTGTTGTTCACACTGGGTCCCGAACAGCTGCTGTAAGCACAGGCGAACGCACGCAAGGCTGGGCTGCCCGCGCGCTAAGCCAGGAACCTTGGGCACCAGTCCCGGCTCCACAACCAGACGACTTCTCTGAAAACACGGAACCCAATTACAGGAGACCAAAAGTTGTCACACTGTAGTAAAACTTCACTCCTTACCAAATGATAAGCCAATATTTTACTTAGCTGGCTTTTAAATAAAAATGACTGGCTCGCCCTCAGTGCTAGCATCACTATCAGTTCCTCTTGCAGAGTATGTTCGGTAACAGAGCTGGGACCAGCCAATGCTTTGTCAGCTCATGGCTCTATATGCAGCGAACATGGAATGTTTTACGAATCTGCTCGTATCCCAGGGAAGCAAAGACTCAAAACTACAGGTGCAAAGCTGGAAAGTAGAGAGACTGCCAGAAACATTAAGTCATATGGTGTAAAGCCAAAACAAATCAGATTGTTCCACAAACTTACTCTTTACAAAAACAGTTAAACAATTTATATGATGGCTTTCCCATCCTCCTACAGAAAACATCGGAACTGACATACTTTAACGTTCTAAAAAAGTTCAACCCAAACAGCAGGGTTGGTGTTAAACAGTATAAAATATTTGCAAAACATCTTAAGCCCCCTTTTCCTTAGTAAAATCTAGGTGGCCTGATAAAGTTTCCCACATGACGGCTAAAAATCGTACATTGGGTAGATGTTTTCTAAAGTTCAGTCATGATTGTTTTGAAGTTTTATTGTAGTCTTTGCTGCTGGCTACAAAATAAAGTCTAAGCTGTAAAAAACCATTTCAAAATATAAACTTTTTTTTTTTTTTGGAGTACATTGTGTCAAAGGATGCCCACATGAATACCTTTGGTATAAAACAGTAACATTTCCCTCAAAAAGCAGATAAAACCCATCCACTACCTTAATACACACACTCACTTCTCCTTTTAACTACCTAGTCTAGTCTCAACCACCCACGTCAGTCACAACTTGCTTCTCTGCCTGTCAGTCACAACATGCTTCTCTCCCTTCACAGGCGCAGAGGAGACTGGGAGGTAGTAACTGAGAACGTCTGTCCTACACGACACCGTGCAGAGAGTCGGCTCCAGGGCAGGCCACCTGTGCCCACAAGCATACGTTCCCATTGACAGTCACATGTCCCTTGCGCAGACACTATCCAGACCCAGAGGGTCTGCACATGCTCTCACCTGCTCACTGATAGCCATTCCTTCCTGTGTAAAAATCAGAGGCAAAGACACACAGGGGATCTCCAGCGGATGCCGCGTTTACAACAGGGAGACTACCCTGAGAGGGGGGGGCTGCTGGTGTGGTGGGCTCCCGCGGGGATGCCAGGCTGCGGGGGACAAAGAACCCGGGGCACATCTAATTTGGAAGCAAGGGCAGGGACCCACTTGCAGCGTAAGCCCAGCTGAACAAGGAATAAGGCTGAGGGAGAAGGAACAGGTCCCTGGAGCAGCGGATTGTGAGCTGCCAGGCCGGCTGGGCTCCTGGGCATGGTGGGGGTCAACAAAGAGGGAGGGTGGTTGGAAAGGGCAGCAGTCAGGGATGGAGCCAGAAGAGCCCCGCCCCTCGCCAGATATGGGGTTCTAGCAGGCACCAGACCAAGAACAGCCAGAGTGGCAACAGATGCCCCTTCAACAGCCAGGCATCCAGAGCTGCTAGGAACCACCATTCGGGGCACGAAACTCATTAGGTCTCTTCATGCGACAAGTTTCAACCTCATCGCGTTAGAGGTGGAAGCCTGTCGTAGGACGGACTTCTAGCAAAGCCACGGAGACAGCTAGCCAGGTGCAGGGGAAGCGAATGGGGAGCACAAGGACATCTCGGGCAGCCACCAGCTGCAGGATCCCTCTCAGAGCAGTCAAACGGAACCCCGAAGGGAACACCACCCAAAAAGTTCACATAGGTTGTCAACACCCACAAAAATAAATACTGTAGACAAAGGTTCTCACATACACTTCACACCCATTCACATGTTTCCTCCGAGAACCACGAAAGCCTGACTCCCAGGAATCTCATGGAAAGAGACACCTCGGACACAGCTTGTTCAACAGGGCACAAATCACCTGGGTACCGACAGCCAATCCACCTTGAACTATCAAAACAATCTTCTGGCTTGTGACAAAAGTCTCTCCAGGGCTCCAGGGGAAGCGGAAGGGCCCAGGAGCTGCATAGAATCTGAGTGGAGCACGGAGGGAGGGGCAGGGCGGCCGGGGCTTGCCTGCTCACTGATGGAGATGGGCCCGGTCATCAGGTCGCTTGATGTGGATCCTCCGCACGCGCTCGATTCGCTCCCGCTCTCGCTCCTCATCTTCGTCCAGATGGTGGGAGCGCCCAGCCGCCCCGCCTGTGGCTTCCAGGAGTGCATTGTCAGGTCCCCGGCCATCCTGGGCCTCGTAGAGCAAAATATTCAGGGTCTCCTCATAAATCCGGGCTTCAGGGAACTCAACCTGAATCCCCACAAGATAAAAAGCGGGTAAGTTAGCATCACACACAGCCCCACCAGTAACCAGATTTCCTCTTCAGAGATTGAGAGGAAATGACGAAGTGTACAGCATGATTAACAAGGAAGCCATGCGTACTGCCCAAGGAGAGCAGGCAAGTGGAAGACTTAAAGGGACTGAAGTTCAGTTACCAATGGACTCCAAAAGTGCTTTGGGTCTGACTGAGCTTTGCAGAACGTGACAGCAATAGAAGTCAAGGGGAAGGTCAAGTGCAATGGTTTTGAGAGGATGACAGAAAAGTGGATCCAGGTTAGCCAGGGAGTCACGAGCTTGGTAGGAAGCCAACAGGGTCCACTGAGTGGCCAGGCCCTGCGATGGTGGAGGGCCACTCCAGGACAGTGTAAGAGAAGAGACATCTGGCAAACAAGTGGGCCATGACTACAAGGTCACACTGTTCCTGATGAGAGATGGGATGGGGCCATGTGGTGGGAAATGACAGCACGTGGAGGATGGGAGCAACAGCACAGGCAGAGTTCCAAAGATCAGAGACAACAGAAAGCACTGGCAGCCAGGGAGCCATAGGCACACGGACACGTCTGAATTAACAGTCACGGCAACGGAACTGAGGTATGGTAGGACTGTTTCCACTGTCGAGTGTCAGATAGGCAACGCCATTCTGTGCTTCCAAGATCTACACTTGGATCTTTCCAGGGCCCAAAAGAGAATAGTTTAACAAAGAGCAATCAGAAAAACACTGTTAAAGCCTTTCCTGCTATGTTGCTTTTGCGCCAGTGAAGAGGGCAGCTGTGAAGCACCCAGCGCCACTGGAAGCCCTTACCTTGGTCTGCTTCTTCTCAGTGGCATAGACGATGGAAGTACAACAGACTTCAGCGATCTTGCGGCCCTGGCCATAAAAGGACCAGCAGCAGATCTCGTCTCCAATGACATCCTTTATGAATAGGACCCTTCCATTAAAGCGCAGAGACAGCTTATCAAAGAGCTCAATGTTTTTCAACATATTGTCGTCAGAATTGCTGCAAGAGAGCATGTGATAAGGTGACCACCTGCTACCACCTGCTGGGCCCTCATGTCCACTATCACATTTCAACCTCACGATAGTCCCATACGAGGGCATTACTGTCCCAATGCTCACAGAAGGAAGGTCAGAAAAATTGGGTTAATTGCCCGAGGTCAAAAACTAACAAATAGCAAAGTCAGGTCCAAGAGCTCCAGCCTAAGCCAGAGCACGGAACCCGCTGCTGGAGTGACCCTCTGCCCGCTCTGCAGTGCTGGAGGACACTGAAAACAGGAACACTCGGTGGTGGGACCTGGACACCCCCTAAACCACAAGTAGCAGAAGAAAATGCCCAAGGGAAACTTTACCTGGGGCAGTTTATGGATCTTGGGTAAACTCATGAAATCCCCCCTGCACCCCTCAAGGTCCTGATTGAGAGCCACACGTTCCAAGGGCCAAAAGGTGTTCTAGAAACCTGCATATACTGCTGGTGGGAATGTAAAAAGTGATGAAGCCACTTTGGAAAACAGTTTGGCAGTTCCTCAGATGACTAAACACAGCTACCACATGACCCAGGGGTATACACCCAGGAGAAGTAACTACACAGGGCCATGTGAAAACATGTAGATGAATGTTTGCAGCAGCATCATTTACAATTGTGGAAACAGCCCTAACTGCCTATTAAGGGATGAATGGTTAGTCAAACTGTGGTCTGTCCATACAATGGAATATTATTCATCCACAAAATGGAATAAAATACTAAAACATACAACATGGATGAAACTTGCGAAAAGCTAAGTCGGAGAAGCCAGAGGCAACATTGTGATTCTATTACACGAAAGGACCAGAGACAACTCCATAGAAACAGCAGCAGCAGTGGCTGACTAGGGTTGGAGGATGATATGGGGAGAGGGAGGAAAATGGGGAGTGACAGGGTTTCTTTTGGGGATGAAAACATTCAACAACCAGGCAAGAGGTGATCAGTGTACAACACTATGAACATATTCAAAAACACTGTGTTGCACACTTGAAAAGGAGGAACTGTTTAAGGTATGCACGAATTTTATCTCAAAACTGTCTAGCCTATCTTATCTGTCCATCCACCTGTCCATCTAGCTGGGTATTCTAGATATGCAGGCTGCCTTCATCGAGGAGAACAAGAGGAGCTGGGCCTGGCTGGTGTGAGCGGAGGCTGTCCTGGTGAATGCAGGTATCTTTTCTGGCTGACACCTTACCTGGTATATGAATATTTATTGTTACTTCTGTTGTACAGCAACTTCACAGCGGGCTGTGGGTTGTTTGAAAAAAGAAGAGAGTTATTTGGAATGCAGGTACAACAATCCACTGGCTTCCCACGGGGCTGAGGGCTGCCATCAGACCAGAGGCATAGACAAGAGTAGCTTGCCAGCTCGAGAGGGAGGCGGCGTGACCCAATATCCGGGGAACACATCACTAGGGTAGGTTCCCACTCTTAATCCTTTCTCAGGTCTTGCTCAGACTGTTACACATGTTTTTATTTCAAAATGTATTGAAAAGAACCTCCATTACTTCTGGTAGTAAAAGAAATGCCCCAGGGTGCCTCCAATTTACCTTATTTGAAGTTGCTATAAGTTTCTGTTCTTCCTTGGATGAGGTGATGACAGGAACTTTGCAGAAAGGCTCATAAGTATCTTTGTTCTGCTGGAACAAAATGTGCTTTTAGTATAGGAGACCTGCCCCACACTGGATTATTTAAGCTGGCCTGCCAGACTAAGACAGGCTCTGGCAAAGAGAGGTGGGCCAGTCACAGCTGGGAAGACAGGAGGATTCTTATACCAATGACTTAGGATGGAGAAGGACAGAGAGTAAAGTTCTCCATAAGTCTGCTCTTTGGCCAGGGCCACTGTGTGCCGGGTGCTCAGGACACACTAACAGTGATGACACTTCTCCAGAGCCTAGAAGCCCCTCAGTAATAAACTCAGAACTTGGCCAACGAAACAAAATTAAATCAAAGCTCCTAAAACCCCACTACCATGACTACAGAGGAATAAAAGGGGGGTAAGCACATTAGGAGAAAGAGAATGGAAAGAGAGGGGCCAGCAGACAAAAGACGTCAAGATTCGAGGTTGGAAACCAGCTCACAGATGACCAAGGGGAAAGAGAAAGCTGAAATCCAAGTCAGCAAGAGGAAAGACTCCTGGGGATTCTTCACAGAACAGCTCTGAAGCCAGGCACCGTGCCAGAGCAGAGAGCTGCCTGCAGCCAGCACAAGCACTGGTGAGATCCCCATAGAGATCCTGTTCCCAAGCCTGGCAAGGAAAAAATCCACTTTCTTGGAGGGGTTTGTATAGCCAAGAAAGGCTGAGTTGGTATTCTGAACCGGGGGATTCAGTGAACAGTCTACACACTAAATGATGAGGTCCCCACCTCCAGGCCATTCCCCTACTCAGATCCCAGAAGGCAATCAGCAAGGCTTCCACCCACCAGGTAAGAAAGCAGAGGATTCCTCTACAGGGAACTGATCTGTTCCAGAAAAGACTGGCAGATGTTGACATTGGGGGTTCCCACTGAGAAAGTCAGCCAAGTCCACTGGACAACAAAGGACCACTCAGGAACAAACAGCTTTTCAGAGTCTTACTCTTAAATTTCAACAGTCAGCCAGGGATCATCAGATTATATGTAGAAAGTCTCTTAAATATGACAGAGAAACCAAAACAGACAGAGGAAAGGGGAGGAGTGAGATGCTGAAGAAAGCAGAAAGAAAACTGCAGGTATCAGAGACATGAGATCAGCATGCAATGTAAAAAAGAGCACTCAGAGAAGAAAAGATTCTTCAAAATTAGAAATAGGACAGCAGCAATGGAAAACTCAACAGAAGCACTGAAGAGGTAAAACCTTTGAGAGAGCAGAACAGAAAAATAAAAGTGCCAGAAACTGGAAGGTCAGTCCTGGAGCTTTGACCCCAGACTAACAGAAACCACAGAAAGGGAATCCAGAGGACATACCCCCCAAAAAAGAAGAAAAAGAGATTCCTTGATGTGTCTAAACATACCAGTGGGAGGAATGATCTTTCTGGACATTCAGGGCTGAATTAGGAATATAGATATTTAGAAAACCAAGCAAACAAAACACTGAAGCAATCAGTAACTCTGGCAAACTGAAAAGTTACACAGAAAAGAATTATACGTACTGTGATTCAACAATATTTGCACATCACACTGTAAACTCTGCATACTGATTCAATCACAACTATAACTAAATTGGGAGAATGGGAGAAGGAATATATATGTCGGTTTAGTATCAGCTGGGGGTGCCGGCAGTGCATGAGTAAAATTTTAATTTTCTGCAGTAACGCATAGATAACGCTGAAAACTGACATGTCAGTTAATAGTAGTATAAGGAATATGAAAGTAAATAGAACTGTTGAAAGAATTTTTTTAAAAGGCTGGGGACAAGAGACGGCATATGGCGGTTTTGACATTAATCTTACAATACTATGACTTCTTAAATGATGCACATGTATTACTTAAACATAAAAATAAACTAAAAATAAAATAGATGCTACAACATTCAGCTGGATTTACACTGAGTTTACAGACGCTCAGGGTAGCAGCAGAGTGCAGAAGTACAGCTTGAGGAGCTAGGCCTCGTGGGTTTGCTCCAGCAAAGGACCAGACACGTGGCTCTGGGAGGCAGACAAAAGCCTCACATTTACAGGTCTGATTCCTGTGACCACCTCAGGGACTCCTCTGATACGCTGCCATTTTGGAAAATCCCTTGAAATTAAGTGGCTGTGGCAATGTCTAAAAGCATTCTGGTTTTAAAGGGGTTTGTTATCACTAGATTTGACCCCAATGGTCTTGTCTCAGGCTCAGCTAAGAAGTGAGGGGTGTTTGTCTGTACAGATTTTTCTGGATTCATAATAGTGACTCATGGGGCAAGAAAAAGTCCCAAGATGTGCCCAGAAAGCCAGTTTTACACCCTGTGGGCAGAACTAAGGGTTTCTGTGTACACATGTGATGACCCACCACTGTGGGGGAAGAAATCAGAGCAGCTGGTGGCTAAGCATGAAATGAAGGCTTTCCAGGGTCACCCAGACCAAAGTGGGGAGGCTCCAGGGTAGCTCATTTACTCTCACAGCCCCTCAGTGAGGGAGAATTGCCCTCTTCAACAGAGGGAGGTAATGAGGACGGGTGGGTTTGGTGCCTTCCCATCCATACAGCAAGAAAGGGTGATGCCTACTTGCAGGGCAGCCTGGCATTCTTCCACCAGGCCCTGGACCAGGTAGTACTTGGCTTCTGCCAGCAGCTCCTCGATCTCCCGGCGGCTCTCGGGCAAGGGGACTGCCCCATCACGAAGGTAGTTGAGTATCGTACCGAAGTGCTTCCCACAGCGGTCAATGAGGATCCAGCCTGCAGGGGAAGGAGGAAGGGGGGGGCTCCTTACACAGTGCTCTCTGGTGCTGAGGAGAACAGGCGTGCCTCTTGGCTTCCTCTAACTTCCAGGGGAAAGTAAGATCACAGAGGCTGCAGCCCCACCTGCCCGGCTATCAAGCAAAGGGCTGATGAGGCCCTGCTGGGCAGCACTGGCACATAAGCAGGCCCTGTTGGTTAGTGGCAACCACACCCTGGACTCGACCCCAGGCCCTGAGGCCTAAGAAGCACACCCAGAGTACCCCCAAAAATCCCTTGGACAGTAACATCCCCACAGGGGCAAAGTGCCCTACATCTGGATAAAAGGGGTCCAAATGACCACACCTAAAGACAGGGGATAGGTTTTGGAGGTGAAAATGTCTACTCCTTTCTATTATACTTTTCACCTTTTTCAGACTTCCAAACAACAGCCATTTCTAAGAAAACACACTGCAACCTCTGACTCGTGAGGGTGCCCCCAAACACCGAGCAACCCCATGGACAGTTCCACTTCTAACTCCCAAATATTTACTGACGAGTGGCAGTGATGAGACAAAATAGTGAACCAGGGAGACCCAGGCCTCACGCAGTTCAGGCTAACATGGAGAGGTGGGACTCGCTTTTATTAGACATGGAACAATGTCCTAACCACTGACCAGAACCGGCACAGCGAGCACTTCTTAGGACAGGGTCAGGCAGGCAACCCCTTGCGCTTCTCGATGTCCTCTCCAACCTCCTTGCTGGCCTACGGTCCTTCCACTAGAAATCAGAGGGGTCTGCAAAATTCCTTACTGAAATGCCAATGTCCTTGGGAGCAGTAAGCAGGACTGGAGCCTGGGAAGAAGAGGAGGTACCAACAAGAGAGGTAGGGATGGAACAAACAAATTCTATTTTCCCCATAGAAAAGATGAAGCAATAGAAGCCAGCCAGGCCCTGACAATGAAGTCCCAGACTTCCCCACCAACAGGACAGTCTCCTGCCCCCAAGACGGGCATGAATACACTAACATGCAGGGCAGAGGGGAGGTTTAAATAAGAGTCAGTAGTTCCATGCCCCCACTTCTTGCTCCTTTTGCTCAGTTTGGGAAAAGAGGCCCGCATTCCCATCCCTAACACCCCTGGGCCCTGATCCAACTCCTCCACAGACCCCAGGGCCCTGGCTCAGTGGTAGAGACCAACGAAAGTCCAGCGCAGCAAACACTTTTGAGTCAAGAGTCACCCCCCAAACCTAGCCAGTCCTACCAAGAGCCTGTCAGCGGCGTCACTGCGCTCGCTGGCATTCCTTGCGGCAATGGCCAGGGGAGTCAGCGTGGTGAGTCACATCCCCGACAGGGACTAGGGGGTGTCAGCCCACGGTGGTCATCTACAGCCCAAGACAACAAAGTATGGACTCAGCATGTGTTACCCAGCTCGGATGCCTACAGCGCCTTGAGCAAGGAGCACAAGTGAGTGCAGGCGGGCAGTGGCCCTTGGGGAGAGGGGCTCTTCCTGCTTCAGTTAATCCTGGTCCAGCAGGAGCATGAGCCCAGGGTCGCAAGAGCCTCTGATGTTCCACTCAAAGCCAGAAATCCAGATTTTCCTGTGAGTGGTAAACTAATTACTTTTAAATGGCCCTAATCCACCCTAGGTCAAACAGAACAGATGTGCAGATGGCACCCGGCCCGCAGGCCACACCAGCTACTGCCTTCGTTACCCTGCAGCCAGTGCTTCTCTTCCCTTGAGTGACAGGTGTGGAAAGACAGTGTTACCTTCCCAACTGTTCTCTTGGGTGGGGGGGGGGGGCGCATTCCCTGTTTTCTACAGGGGGGTAACAGAGGCTCAGAGAGGTTCAATGGCATTCCCAAGTGGAGGAGGCAGAACCAGGTCACAAAGAACAAGACACTCCCAGGAAGAAGCCTTCCACCAGAACTGAGAAGACAAGCAGAACCTCAGTCTATAGGACAATCAGCAACCGATTCAACTGCCCTGGGAAGAGACCATCCACAGCTCTGACACTTGGACTATGCAGCTCCCAGAGCGAGTGAGGTCCCCGAAATCATTATCTGAGTGACAGCCCAGCGTTTCCATAAGCGAATAGGCAGACCGTGACACTGGGCTACAGCTCAAGAATGCTGTCAGGAAATGCTTGTGGTGAAGGAATCATACTTTGGACAAATAAGGGCAAAGGAGCCAGGCACACTCTCCATGAGGTTTCAATTAGCATTTTGACTTGAAAATATTTTAGTTGCTTTCAAAGCAGGAATATATCCCTTTGAAATAGTCAGCTCAGCATGCAGAAAAGCAAATGCAAGTCAAGCAGTTCGTTGCCTACAGGGTGTCTTTCCTGCTGCCGTGGGCCACAAGGGATACTTAGGAAGGTTGTACAGTCAGGGCAGCCTGGAGTCTGGTGGATCTTTGGCAAGGCTGGAGCACAGAGCAGGAGGGGTGCAGACTTGGAGGCTCCAACTGGCTCTGGGGGGCTGTGAGAGACACAGCACAGCAGTCACAGTGCAGGCCTGCGCAGGAACCCAGCTCCGTGGCTACTTGCTGGAAAACATGGGTGTTTCACTGAACCTCTTGTCCAGCACTTTCCTCTTCCAGAAAGGTGCCCCACATGGCTGGCATAAAGAGAATGTATGGGAAGCATACGGCACAATGCCGAGTCTGCCAGCAACACCCAAATTAGATCTCTGAGGATAAGGCCCTTCACCATCTTATCAGGGCTGGGGGACAGGGCAGCAGCAGCAGCAGTGTCCAGAGGTGCATATTCCGGCCCCCAGTAGGGACTCTGTGTGGTTTCTGGGTCCATCAGGGTTTTTCTTGGGGGTTAAGGGGATGGGCCTCCCAGCCCCAACAGTACACCGTGCGCTTTCTCTTCCCCAAACCCCCGGCCTTCTGGGAGCTTTCAATGACCTCCCCTCACCATACCAAGGTATCGATACTGGTATTTTTCTGGCTCCCTAACCTGCCTAATCAAAAGTCATCTGAGGTTTGTTACAAATTCAGATTCTAGGAAGTCGCCTCATCTGGAACCAGAATCTCCAGGCTTGGCCCAACCGACATTTCGGACCAGATAATGGGTTATGGAGGGATGTCCTGAGCACTGCAGGGTGCTGAGTGGGACCCGTGGCCTCTACACACTAGACACCAATAGTGCCCATCCCCAAACTCTCTCTGGGCATTGCCAAATATCCCTCGGGGATCAAAACTCATCCCTGGTTGAATACTAGCCAGCAACCTAAAAACTTTGAGGTATCAGAAGACAACATTAAAAAAGCTAAGACATCTTCTGGGAGAAGGTATTTCAACACAGAACGACAATAAAATGAGATCTATAACATATACTTCTACAATGCAGTAAGAAAAAATAAAAAAATGTGCAAATGTGTAAATAAGATGCATCAGGCAGTTAGACAATAAAACACAAATGACCACTAAACATAAAAATATGCTCAATGCATTAGAAATTAGGAATTTAAACCAACAGCAGAGCACCCTATCACAACCACCAGACCACAACAATTGGAAGGTCTAGCAGCACCCAGTGTTGGTAAAAATTCAGACTGCGCAGTGAGGAGTATAAACTGACACAACCACTATTATCTAAACAAGCCAGAGATGCTACTCTCAATTCAACCCCCTCAGAGTAAATTCCAGGACAGAGCTCCTGGCGGTGGGTAAGATCTTAATGCTGCAGTCCCTAATGCACACCCCGAGGTGGAAGGGTGGGGGCTGGGGAGTCCAGAGGCTTCTACTCACAAAGCGAAGACATGTTTTTCTCTGTGTGTCATGATGTGGCAAAGCCTAGGAAGCACTGCCCCAGGGAAAAGCACACTGCAGAGGGAGAGTGTTCCAGAACAATGACCTTCCTGCTGGTGAAGGCTGGAGCCATTGAGATACCTGTCAACAGAAGACCGTGCTGCGGAGTCCTAGAATGGAACACTCTACCTCTCACCCCACCCATAGAAATGTCCTCGCCAGAGCTAGTTATTTATGGCTCCATCTCAAAAGCATCCTTCTGAGTAAAGCAGAAGCAAAAATGCTACAAACCATGGGACAGCTGCATTAAAGTTACTCATGGCCCGCAGTGGTTCTCTGCCTCTGCTGCACATCAGAAGGCCCTGGAGAGCTCCTAAGAGTCCCCGTGGCCCACACACCCTGCCCAGTGCAGCTGGTTCATTGGGGGATCTGGGGATCAGGACTGGACTCCAGGGGTGTCTCACTGTGCAGCCAAGGCTGAAAACTAACGAGTGAGCCCAAAGTCAGGCTAGAGGTTACCTCAGGAAGAAGAGAGGCAAACAGATGGTAAAGAGAGGCACCGCGAATCCAGTAGTGTTTTCTTCATTGTCCAAGTTGGGGCACAAAGGAATTTGTCATCATCCACAATTTAAAAGATCTCAAGGTATTTCAGGGTTTTACAAAAGGTCTGGAGATCTCCAGGAAACCGCTGGCTACTATAGTTTTCCCACGTATTTTTTTTTTTTTAAAAGATTTATTTTTTATGCATACGAGAGTTGGGGTACAGGCCAGTGGTGCGGGGAGTGAGAGGATTCACCAGAGACAGAGTGGGGAACAGAACAGGCAGAATGACTGAAATACACTGCTGAGGGGAGCAGCGGGCGAGACAGGAGAGGTCTGCTGTGCCATGTAGGTTGCTCCCTGGCCAGGGATCGAACTTGTGCTGCAGTGGCTGCGGGATAGCTTCACAGCGCTGAGACTTAACCCCTTGCGCCATCAGGGAGCCCCGCCCGCCCCACCCCCCCATATTTTTACACTCACTTCCTCACTGGTTTTCTAGGCAACATGTGCTGCAGATAAAATTAATGATTTAACCTAGTTTATAGACTCCCTCATTCCAAAAACATTAACAAGAGCCCAGAGACCACCGAAGGAGAAAGCACTGTACCCGACACCTACAGGTGAGCGCTAGGTGGAATTCCTCTTACCACAGATACCGCATAACTCTTCCACATAACCCATGGCCAATGACAGTGTTCACGGGGGCTAGGGAAGAATTCCAGGCTGCAAAGACTGGCCCTTCCTGGGAGGGAGTCTGGGAACACTGCCAGCGCTCCAGTCCTCTCAGGAAAGACTTCTCTCGCGGGCCACCTGGAACTGCAGCACACGCGCCCCTCAAAGCCAAGGCAGACCACTTTCCCCCAACTCGCAGCTTCTCCACTGTCCCCCCACTGCTCTTTCCTGTCCCCCTACATCCCACCCAGGCAAAAGCCAGCGATAATGGGACACTCCCCATTTACCTAGTCTTCCAATGTGCCCAGCACTTCAGCAAGTGCTTTCTAATGCCCTCCTCCAATCCACACAATGACCCTGAAAAAAGCAGTCTTGTTCACACATTCAAAAGGGAAACAGGCTCAGAGAAAGTCACTCAGCCAAAGCCACACAATAAGCCTACATCAGCACAGCCCCTGGCACACAGAAATCGCTTCCTAGATATCAGCTCTGGCTGTTGCCGCCTGACAGAGCCTGGACTCAAACCCAGATCTCTCACTCAATACCCACGTTCTCCCTGAAGGAATGACGTACACAAGTACAAGTTCCCACCGGACAAGGGCACAGAGTCTTCCGCCAGTCTCCCACTCCCACCCAGATCCCCTCCCCAGAAGCAACCGGCCTCTTGTATTCTCTAAATCTCTCCTGCAGAGACTTCTATGCCACAACAAGCCGCTGCTCTTGCCTTCAGAGTGCCTGTGCTCGAGCTGCTCTGCCAGTCATCTGCCTAGTCAGGCCCTGGTGGGGTACTCACCAGGGAGACGGGACTGCCCCACCTGGCACAGCACAGGCTAGAAGACAAGACAGCAGTCTGACAGCCCAGGACATCATGGGACCCCAAAGGGGCTGCAGCACAAAGGTATCGGTTAAACCCTAAGACTATGACACTTGGGCTTGGGCCCCCATCAAGCCACAGACAGCAGAAGGCCAGTGAGTCCTGGATTCAGTAGCTTGCCCATCCCCGTCGCTTTTGTAAACACAACCTGAGTCTGGATTTCTCAATTATCAAATGGTAACAACAGCACTCACCCCCAAAGGATTATGGTGAGGCTTAAATGAAATTAACACCAATAAAATGCCACACTGTGGGCTTTCGGTGAGAGGCAGGAGGCGAGAGTTCTAGTAAAATGAAAACAGCCGAGGTCTGGAGGCCCAAAGACAGCAATGCTTCTCGGCATTTCCCAGGAGCACCGGGATGACATCCTATGCAGCTGCTCTGGCCGGAGCAGCCCACCCGTAGCCTGCCCGCGCTGGTCCTAGTGGGATGTGGGGGCGTCTAAGGACAGCCCCTTCTGCAATATGGCATTAGGCAGGCCATGGAAGCCAGGGCTTTCAAGGAGCCAAAGCAACTGGGCGCTTTTCCTGAGCCCCACCAGAGACTGGGCAGGGCGGAAGACAAGCCACAACCATCCTGGGTTCTCAGATAAGGTCTCCTTCCTTCTGTGGCTGGGATGCTATTGTCTTGATTTCCACAAATACTCCCAGGCACTGCTGGGTGTGGCACAGCAAAGGGGATCCTCCCACTCATAAAAAACTTGGCGTTTTCTGGGTGAGACACAGAAGGCAGCTCTAGGGCACCGACTTCATTTGCAGCAGCTGCTGCCGGGCCAGAAACTGGAGTTCACAGGAAGCCAGGGAAGCAGAATCTCAAGTCCTGCAGCCTAGCCTCCAGGATGTGGAGGGAAACACCCAAGCAGGAGGCAGCCCTCTTAGGTGGGAAAGGAACAGTACAGACCAGGCTCTGGGCCTTCAGCCCCACCTGTGTCAACTTGCCCTTCCTCTGAGGAACCACTGTCTCTGGAAAGGTAGGGGTGTCAGCACAAAACAGATGAGTGAAGGTCAAACCAGGCTGTGGTCTGGTCTGAAGCATTCTTAGGTGAAGGAATGAAGGACAGGGCCATTTTTAAACTTCGTGCCAAACTTCAAGCCACCAGCCACCCTATAACCCAGCCAGGGAAGGATGTCCTCACTTGCCAGGTGCGCTTAGATTTTTTCCAGGTGGGTAGGGAGTAGTTATATGAAAACCACTTTAAATAGTCTCTTGCCTTTTATTAATACCACTCTCCACAAGAAAAAAGAGTACACAGAACACACAGGTACTAATTAAATACTTATTCTGCACCAAAAGCCTCACAAGGAAGGTATCCTCGTACCCATCTCACCAGCTGGGGAAAATGAGACATCAACAGGTTAAACCACCTGGTCAGGATCACCAGACACCAACTGGGGAGCAGTGACTCAAATCCAGGTGAGTCTGTCAGGACCCCTGGCCTGAGATGACAAAGATCTAGACAAAACACATGCCTCACACTTGAGTTTTACTCTGTGAACCACAGGGATCATTGTTGAGAGAACTAGGAGGGAACCAAGTAGGGCAGCTAGTCCAGCATCCATTTTACAGAGCTGAGGTCCAGAGTGGTCAAGTGACTTTCTCCAAGTCACACAGCAAATCAACTCAGACTGTGAGTCACTGTGGCTGACTGTGACCCATCTTTCTTTAGGTCTCAGTTCAAATGTCACTTCCTCAGAGAAGCCTTCCTTGACCACAAACTCCAGACAATATCTGGTCTCCCCGCTGCTCAAGGCTCCCCGCACACCGTGAGCACGGCACTGAGCCCCACTGGAACCTTGTAGCTGTGTGCTCAACTGCCCGCGAGTGCTGGTCTTCTGAACCAGGATGAGGCCCTCAAGATGGGCAGAGCCCCAGTGCCAGGAGGCAGCCTTACCTTCGCTGTCGGTGAGCACTTCCATGCGCCCGCTGAACATGGCTTTCAGCATGGTGTCCTGCTTGGTCAGCGTCTGCATGGTTGTGTAGTAGAGGGCGCCGCCGACATTGAGCTTCACGTACTTGGAGCTGGGGCTCGTGCCCTTGAAGGAAGTGGTGCGGGTAGCAGCCGCTGGCACCGCTGAGCTCACCACACTTTCTCCTGACATCTCTTCCTGCCAGGGGAGAAGACAGAGAGTCACCAGGGTCAGGGCACGGGGTCTGCTTTACCTCTTTTCAGCTGTGGGCTGAATCTGACCTTGAGCTCTGTTTTGCTTAATCCAAGTATATGCTGACAACTTAGAAAAATTCCCAGAAAAATCTGGATTTTTGGCGTCTCTTAAAATCAAAGGCCAACTGGGGCAGCGGGGTAACAACTGGGGGCACACGGGGTTATTGGCTGCCCCTGGAGGGGCAATCTGCCCCAAACTCCACACCTAGATAGCCTCATGCACTGACCTCGCCTGCTTATCCTATAGGCCCAAGGACACCACGAACTCCTACGACGAGGACTTCCTCTCTGTCCACTACCCATATAAACCAACGCCTGGCTCCATCCTAAACACACGCCCAGGTCTCTGCTTCCTTCTTGCCGCTGATAACAACTAAAAGCACCACCTTGGCTGAACTCCACATGCAGTAAGTTTTCATGAAGCTCCGTGCGCTCCCACCGCCACTCCAAACACTCCCTAGGGGAAAGGTGTTTCTGAGGACCAAACAGCAGGCGGAAAAAACCCTTAGAAGTCGTTTCAAAATTAGAGACTTTTTGTACTGGCACCACCCGAGCAGCAAAATCCTGTGCGCCTTCCCGGCAGCACGGCCAGTTCCCACGGATGTCTCGGCCAGAGAGATGCAAGCAGTGCCTGATCTGGGCAGGCCTGGGGGGCGAGAGGTATGTGGGCATACGTGTCCTCAAAGAGAACATTCCTTAGTGGCCAGCTAAAATGCTACAGCTGGAGAAGACGGTCAAGAATTGGCTGAATCTTTGCTCCATCTGGGACAGCGCTGGGAGAGCAGCCCCCGCGGCCCGGTGCCGGCCTGGCGCCTGCAGCGCGCCTCTGGCTTTCCCGGGAGCAGGAACGAGGTCACAAGCACCGCCGTCGGACAGGGTCACCTCACCAGGTCCAGACACATACCAGAGCCACTGGTAATCATGTCTGAACACCGATGAATACCAAGAACACTGTCCCAAACACAAAAATGACCAAACATTCCCTATCCTGGCTCATGAGTCACTGTGGCTTCTTCACAAATGAGAGCTTTAGCCCCATTTCATTCTTCCCACCTTCAAACCAGGAGTTACTGAGACCCAGGCACAGAACGAGCCTTGCTTCCTGACAGCATCCAATGCAGAGCCAAGCCCCACTTGCCCAAATCCTCCCCTAAATCATCCAGCGCAAGCCCAAATCCTTTGAGACACCCCACAGTTCTCAAGGCAACAAAAAAATCCAACTTTGACTAGAGGTATGTTCCTGTGGTTTTGGCTGGAAGGAACTGACAGCACGAATTTTTAAAAAAATATCTCTTACTATTAAAAAGGGATTATTTTTCCAAAATCTTTATGCCATATTGTCTCATCCAGACTTTCCACAAGGAGTATCCACTGCATCTATACTTGGCAAAAAACACAAATTTTATTTTTTGAAGGAGATAAGGGACTAATGGGTGACAACTGCAGAGGTAAAGCCAACCCTCTCAATCTCCACCCCTCTAAACAGTGGCCTCAAAACCACCGGCTGGGGGGACCGACCCTGCAGAGTGGAAGAGGAAGGATGGCCTCCTGGAAACAAGTGTTTTCTTAAGGATCCGGCCCTGCTTCCTCAAGTGAAAACTGCACTCTCAAAAGCTCAGTCTTAGCTCACCTGGGGTCTCTGTGGCTTGAGGCTAAACATAAAAGAAAAAGACCAACAGGAAGCAGTGACCCTCTCTTCCAGGCCTCCTTTGAAGCCAGTCCCCAGAGTCCAACACTAACAGTTTGCACCAACCATTTCTCCAAGAAAAACCCTTTGTCCACAGGATTCTAGCAGCTCATGGGAACAGAAACTTTTTTTAAAAAAATTGAAGACCTCAAGAGGAAAAAAAAAAAAAAGGTGTACAGCTATGGGGTTTTCTTTTGAGGGGTGGTGTAAGGAGATAAAGAAATTTGCCCCAAAAGGGAAAACATTTTTTAAAGTACCCTTTTCAGGGAAATGTTTTGGAAATGGTCTAGCATTTTGTAAGGCAACTATGGTGTAAGTCAAAGTATACTTCATGTTTTTTCTGTTGTTTGCTTTCCAATACTGTTTCTAAGATATCTGTATATAGTAAAGTATGTTTTAGGTGTGCAGCTTGGTGAGTTTGGGTTGATATATGCATCTGTGTGTCCCCCATTCCAATCAAGCTGGAGAACGTTTCCCTGGCTGCAGGGAGCCCGTACATGCCTAATCCCCCCCCCCCCAAAAAAAAAATACTACTGTTTTCATTTCTACTGCCACTACAACCTTTTCAAATGCAAACAATTCTGGGAGATGGTTATTGTTATTCCCACTTTGTGAATTTTGGATACCACAACCTAGAGAAGTTCAGTCACTCCCCAAAGTGTCTCTGATGGAGGAAGTGAAGGATGTGGGCAAGTCCTGCTGGCATGGAGCCCATGATTTTATCAAAGGTTACTCTTGGTTTATAGAGGGAACTGTGACATATAAACTGAGAAAAAAGGACTGTACTCCCTCCCCCCCCACCCCCATCTTCAGAAAGTACAAAACTCTGAAAAAAGATGGGAGGCACTGTGTGCCTAAGGGCTTGGGGTTGGAAGTCAGGCCCTGGCCCTGCCCTAAAGTTGCTGTGGGAGTCTGGGTCAGTCATCTGAGTCTAGTCCCATCTACCAAAAGGGAACAACAGTGGCACAACCTTCCAGGGTTGCTGTGAGGGCTGCACAGTGCATGCAGCAGGGCTCCCAGCTTGGAGCAAACACTGAGGCATGAAACATTCAGACTATGATCATTTGAGAATGCTCTCAAAGTCTCAAATTATCTTCTCTTTGAAGACTGTTTCCAGCTCTACTGACATCACTGCATTACTAAGGGATAAAGGCAGAAACCTTCCTGATCTTGCTTGGCGCTTCAGAATAGACAAAGTTTTGAATCTTTCCAGAGCCTACCTTTCCAAAGGGTGTGGGAGAGGTCCTCGGAGAAAGGTTTCCAGTTGTGTGAATGGCCCTGAGCCCAAGTTACAGTGAGCTCAGAACACAAGGCAGTTCACAGCGGGCTTCCAAACTTCTCTAAGGGGACCCTGGGCCGCCCCTACTGGAAGCATGCTTTCTAACTGATTTCAAAGGTTTGATCTCACTGCTAATGAGGTTGGGGCAGTAGAACAGGAGAGAGCAAAACTGAATACAAGAAGCGGAAAAGATAATTAATATTTGAGGAGTTTGTTACTGATTCAATTCAATCAAAAAAAAAAAATTCATCCCAGTTAGATGGATAAGTCAAGGTTTCTCTCTTTCCCATGTCCCTCCAGTTGTTTCTAAACAGCAGCTCTCTACGTAAAAAAATACTGTTTGGTCTTAACCACAGAAATTCTGATATAACTGGCCAGAGTCACAGAATTTTTCACTTCCCTAGGTGATTCCAACGTGCAAAGTCGAAGGCTCCTGTTTTAAAGAGTTCTGTATGGCTTAATTATGCTACAATTAACTTCATGGTTTTGGAGAAGCTCCCCAATGTCTTACGCTATTGGCCTAGTGAATTCCTGACTACATAAAACCCTAAGCATCAAAACCAAACTTCACAATTTCAGAGCCTGAGACAGGAAGCACCACTCTGCATGCTTTCAAAAATAAAATCAGACCAAGGAGGAAAACCATTGACTTGAAAGGCAAGTACGATAGGAAAAGGGCACCAAATCCCTTACCCTTGTATGTTTTCTATACAACCTCTGTAGAAATGCCTGCATGTAAGTGTGTGTAAGGTTCAATAGCAAGTTTGGCAAACTACAGTCCCAGTTCCACCATTTCCTTCCTCTGTGATGTTCAGACATGCGGTTTAATTGAGCCTCAGCTTCCTAATTTGTAAAATGAGGAGTTAATTATACAATCCTCCAAGAATGAATGTTAAAGTACTTGGCACCTGGACGTTAGTATTGTTTCCTATCTGTCCCTCAAGCTTTCCTTAAGACCAGAGGTTCCCTGCTGTACTACTATCAGCTGTACACCCTTAAAAAGTTTTGACGCCTGGGCTTCACCCCAGACCATTTAATCAGAATCAGGGAAGGGCGAGGTCAATTTTTAAAATGCTCTTCAGGTGATTTAAACATGCAGCCAGAACTGAAAGCCACAAAGCTGTCTTTTTCACCAGCTATACCTAAGAGTCGCTACCTTGAGGTTAACTATAAAACTTCCCCAAACTGAAAGTATTTCTATAACTCAGAAAAGTCTGCTGCTTAAGTTTGTGCAACCAAACAATATTCAACCAGCCACATAACTATAGCATTATTTTACATTCAACACTCACAGGATTTATAAGGTAGCTACTGCTATTTCTTAAGCAGTTAGAGATAGCCCAAGCTATCGACCATTTCAACAATTAGAACTAAGAATCAGAGTTATGGGTCCTCTCACTCCCTCTCAATCCATGCCCATTTCATTATATAATAGAAATTTTTAAAATCACTCTAATCCTCTGCAGGGCTTGTTAAAACAGATTGATGGGCCCCACCCCCAGCCTGATTTAGTAGTCAGTGTAGGGCCTAAAAATCTGGCCCTTCCTAACAAGGTCGCCAGGTGATTTTCCTGCTTGTCTGGGGGCCAGTTTGAGAAGCTCAGGGGTCAGCCTTCTTTCCCAAGGGTGGTCCTTTTTTATGCAAAAAGTGGCGTCCAAAGTCAGATTGCCAGACTCGTTTTTTCTCCAGCACTGTACTTAGGACGGGTATTCCCGAAAGCCTGCACTTTCTAGGGAGGAGACCTGGCGCAAACAAGTAAAGGGAAGGTCTGTGCTGATAATTTATTCCTGCTCCAGGAGCTATACGAGAAACAGACCCCTAAAGGAGCCGAAGCAAACAGAAACTGCCCGCCGCTGGGAGACATCCCTAGCTCCTTAGGTGTGGCCTTCTGGGCCTCAACGGAAGTGGCTAGCGAGGTCCCCAGGCGCTGGACTCGGAGGAGATGGTCCTCTGACCTCAGGCACCTGGCATCCCTCCGCGGAGTTCCAGGCATAGAACGCGCGCCGCTCGCCCCCACCCTCCCTCCATTTCTTTTCTCCATTCGCCCGTGGGTCAGACGCACCTGAAGCCCCATCTCCAAACTTCCCAGATATCCAGCGACTCCAAACACAAACTTCCAAAAACCCCAACACTCCGCGCCAAGGAATCCCACCCGACCTCTCACGGCCCACCCATTCCCCTTCACACCCCTCCAAACCCGCCCCCCCCAAAGTCCGTGCCCAATGACATCCCTTTGTTCTCTTCACAACCATTTCCAAGAAGCTCTCAAGACTGCGACAACCCCCGACACCCCCCAAATCTCCCCCCCAAGCCCAAATGCCATTTCCCGGATCCCCAACAGTTAGGACCCCCCAATTCTCCACCCAAAGCCCTTCCCCCACCCGTGACCTCGCCCCCATCCACTCTCCCAACCGCCTCTCCCCTGTCGCGACAGTCCCTCATCGCACCCGCTCCTCGCAGTCCCGCCCCCCTCTACGCTGCCGGTACTCGGCTTTCTCGGTCGCCCAGAGCCCCCGGTCGACGGGCACCGCCTTCCTTACCATGAAAAGTCGGAGGACGCCGGAGTCTCCACACCCGGACTGAGAGGCAGGAAACACCCAGCTCGCGCGAGCAGGGGGCGGAGGCGGGCTGGGGCGGCAACTTCCGGCGCTCACACCCCACTTCCGCCCCGCAGAGCGCACCGTCCTAAAGCATCCGTTGTGCCGCTAGGTTTAGGCAGGCGGCTTTCCTTGCAGCCTGCCCTGCCGGAGTGGATTGCGTCTCCGCCCAGCTGGCCGAGGCATTTATCCTGTTCCTGAATGTTCGCAGAGATAAGGATAAGGCGCAGGAAGGTTTTCATTCCCGGCGAAGAAGCTCTGCGGAACTGTGGTTTTCCGGAACTGGATAGTTGCTTCCCGGCGGAGCTCTAAGAGGCAGCACCCCGGGGCAAGATGGCGGTCGAGCCTCGGCCGCTGCCCCGGGTCTGGCAGATCTCGGGGGTGTTGGGCTGAGGCGGCGGTAGCTGTGGCCCCGACCACGAGCGCTGGGGCCTCGAAAGGATAAAGGTCTACACCCTGCGGGTAGCGAGTGGGAACAGGGTCGTGGGTACTCCGGGTGGTGGGGCCGGGGATTTTGAGGGAGGTGGCTTTAGGGCCGGGTCTCAACCTCGCTTGTTTGGAGGGGCAGCTGCTGGGGGCTGGCTTTCGGGCTCCAGGGGATTGCTCCGTGGCCCCTTCCACTTTTTCTCTTTGGGGTGATAGGCCTTTGTAAGTGGACTGATGGCTGGGTGTAAAAGGATTGTTATTGTGGTTGTTGATGCCGAGAAAAGACGCCGGGCCGCAGGAGTCACCCATATCGGAATTCGAACACTATTCACTCGCTGTGTGACCTTGGGTGAGTTCCCTCACCTCTCTGAGCCGCAGTTGCCGCCTGTAAAATGGAGATCTTAGCTCGCTTCACAAAGAACGTTGTATAATACAAGTTTTAGTGCCGTGCCCAACACTCAGCTCTCAAGAAAGGCAGCTGGTGTTGATATCAATAAAGAAAAACTTGGTCGTCATTTCCAGTTTAGCTTCACTGACAGCCTTGCATTCTCAGCTTTTCTTTGCTGTTCTGTAAGTGGGGGGTGGGGGTCCCAGGGTTTTGGTTGTGACTTACAAATAAGTAATTGCTTTGAAGTTAGAGATGGGTCCAAATTCAGGAGCCCAGCGATCTCCAGCAAGTCGTGCCCCGCCCCTTTACATTTCATTTACTCCATGTGAAGGTGGGATTGAGAATATCCCCCATCTCAATAAGCTGTAGCCATCAATAAATGACAGCTGTTATTACTATTAATCTAAGCCCTGTCACCTATTCTTAAGAAATTTGACTGTTGAGACCTGCTAGAGCTGTTGAAGAGACAGTGTAAAGGCAGGAATGGACACTGTGCAGGTTCTCTGATCCCATGCAGACCGGGTAAAGGAGGAGTCAGAGTCCTCAGTAGTTTTGCAGGTCTTTTATTGGTGTTCACCAGGCATATGGCAGGCAGGGGTGCTGGCTGGGGGGCTGGGAGGCTGGCAGGCCTCCCAGCCCCCAGCAAGTCTTTACTCTATCTGGGCTCTCTGGCGTTGGTTCTGCTGCTTCTCGGCTTCTCTTTCGGCTTCTGCTTGGGCTTGTGCTGCTGCTGCTGCTGGTGTCCCCGTGACGCCGCCTTTAAAAGCACAGTCTTAGCTCAGCTGAATCCCATCTACCTATGCCCACACCCTATTCCAGGTGCCCGCCATCAGGCATGCATTCAGGACAAGGATCCATCATCTATCCTGATGGCGGAAGGGCAGAAAAGCCTGATATTTTCTTTACCCTACAGACAGGTTGGTAGATATCTGCACTGTGTTTGGTACATGATCTGCTCTTAACAAATGGTGGTGATTATTAACCCTGCTGCCCAGCTATTCCCACCATACTGGGAGAATCCTCGTGAACTCAGCCAGCAATTGGTATTTATGGCGCTTCATCTTAGGACAATACTTGCTAAAGTGCCATGCTCTTTCCTAGGTGTCTGTGAAGTTAGCCTCATCCCGAAAAGACTGATTTTGAGCAGATCTCCTGGGATTATAGAAATAGAGAAGAGTCCTATCTTGGCTCTGCCCTTATTGGGAGACAACCTGGACTAAGGGAGACATACTAAATGATCTCATAGGATTGCTGCTCTTACTAGACGAGATCTCTTAAAAAGGACTTCATACCCAGTGGGTACCTGACACATTTTCCTTTTTGAAAGATCTTGATTATCACCAAGCTTTGTTTTCTAATCTTTTCCACCTATATCCTTCTTGTTTCCTTAACTGAATTGTGACAATACAGTAAAGACCACTTATATGTGATCTGCTTTCAAATACTCATTAATATTTCCTATTTAATCCTAATCATGTCATCATGATGACTAAAAGGGCAAAAGTTGCTTAAAGTAATCCTTTTAGCAATCTTAGGAAGTAGGTAGTACAATTATTCTCAGCTGACAGGTAAGGAAACTGAAGCATCAGAAGGATAAGTAACTTGGCCAAATGAAGTTCAAGACTAAAAACCAAGGGCTACTTTCTCCAAATGAAGGTTCTTTCTGGTACATATAACCTTTTCTTTAATTTTCCCTGGCATTTAGCTGAGGAGAGAGATGCTTGATTGTGTGTTTTATCTGCTTGGTGAACTGTAATGACACTGTGTGGGTAGAGGAGGTGAATAAGAGAGAATTAGAAAAACTGCAAAGTATAGACCTATCCTATGGTGTAAACAGAAACCAACATAGAGCATTGTGAGGAGATGATAATCTCAAGGAAAGGATTTTATCCTGCAAGGCCCCTTGGGAGAAGTGAAAGTTTTGAGATAGTCTTACAAACCCGACTTAGTCATAGTTGTATATAAGCTCCTGTTTTTCTACTGAGAAAAGGCTCCCCCGTCTGCTTCCCCTGCCACTTGCTCCCAAATGAGAGACCATCTCCACATAAAGGAAAACACATATCATTGTGTTTGTGGCTTGTGCCCTGCTCTTTTGAACTTGAAGCTGTTATTCAACCTAAACAGCACCAGAAGCTCAGCCCAAGTGACAAGATTGGTGAATCATCATACTTCCAGGGGTAGAGAAAAATTCAATGACTGAGGAATGTAAGGATCCAAGCATTATTTCCTACTCAAAGAACCTTAGTGACTGTGCAGATGGGACCCTCTGCTAAAGAGTTATTTTATTTACTTATTTTTAAAATTTTTTTTTCTTAAGATTTTACTATTTATTTTTTGCATAGAAGAACTGGGGTGTAGGCCAGAGGTGTGGGTGGTGAGAAGGTTCACCAGAGTCAGTGGGGAGCAGAGCAGGCAGATTTACTGAAACACACTGTTGAGGGGAGCAGTGGACGAGACAGGAGAGGTCTGTTGCTCCATATGTTGGTTAGTTCCCTGCCCTGGGAATCAAACTGTAACCGTCGTGGTGGGCCTTCACAGTGATAGAGATGAGATTTAACTCTTAGGCCACTAGGGAAGCCCCCTGAAGAGTTATTTTAAAAGACAATCTGTGTCTGTAAATTACACACCAGTTAGACTTAATTGACTTGGCGCTGTGACGGCCACCTCGATAGGTACTTGATATGTATCATCTTGTTTAGTCCCCATGGTCAGACTCTGAGCCAATTAACAGGAAGACAGAAAGGCTGAGACATCTCCCTATAGTACATGGCTGAGCTAGGGACTAACTCCAGCTCTGTGCGACTGCAGGGCATGTTTGGCTCTCACAGTGCTCTGCTTTTTGTGGGAAATTTAGAAAATGGGAAATTAAGGAGGAGAGATTTCCCACAATTCCACTACCTCAGAACAAACTCTCTTAACATATATGTTTTCTGAGTTTCATATCTTTGTGCACATGCCTCTTTTTCATTAATTCACATCATATGGGTTCACAGCTAGTTCTATTTTCACTGCTAAGGCATAAACATTTGCCATACCGTTAAAAACATCAAACATAATTTTTAATCACTTTTTAATATTCCGTCCTCCACTGTTTTTTGCTAACCACCACAAAGTATATAGAGCTTTCATTCAGCAACTTCTTTGGGAATATTTTCAACCTATTCCTTTAAACAGTGACCTGTGAGGACTGGGGAGGTCCAATCTAATATGGATGCAAGTGGCTTTTTGTAAACCTACACAGTATTGCTTGTACTTAGTGACAAAGATATATGCCCTACTTATTAAACTTAATCCTAAATCTGGATATTTTTTCTTCTGCATCTGCCAAAAAAGACAAGTTTCTCTGAGTCAAGGAGCTGCCCTGTGCTGAGCCCTGTGCAGGACCACTAATGATCACCTCGCATTTCTGCAACACGGGCAGGTCCTCAGGTGAGCTCTCCAGACTTCCACTGCTGGGACGGAAAGAATGAATGGTTCCAAAGACTGCTACCATTTTCTCTCAAGTCTGTCTATCCTCTCTGCTGTGGTTGGGTGTTCTTTGTTCATTTGTTTTGAGAATTACAGGTGAGAGATGCATTTGTTGGAAAAGGTTTGTTTAATAGATGTGAATCTGTGTGGAAAGGGACCACACAGGCCCCTTCTATGTTGACATGGAAGGAGCGGTGCATGAGATTTTTATTCTTGATGGTGCTTCTTTGAGTGAAGACACTTTTCCGGCAGTCTGAATTTCTGCATAACTTATTGTACCTTTATCATGATAGATTTTGGATAGAATAACAAAGTTGTCAAGTATCTGGAGGAAACATTTCCGTATGGACAGCTCTGGACTGGTGCTGTGTGCGCTAGGCTGCTGGCCAAAGCTATTCCTTTGGGGAAAAGACAGTTACTGTGTGATTTAGATTAAAAAATGTAATTTAGAACCTCTGACCAAGAAGTGCCAATCAATGAACAGGAGCTATTCCACCCTAAAGTCTTCATCTGTCCTTGACAGGATGGGACAGTGGAATAAGTTAGATTCAAAACCGAATTTATTTTAATGGGTTGTCTTTTATTCTGGAATCAAGTACCCTTTGCTTTAGTGTTAAAAGGCCTTTTTTTTTTTTTAAAGATTTATTTATTTATACAAGCACTGGGTACAGTCAGAAGCACGGGAGGGTGAGGGGATTCACCAGAGCCAGAGCGGGGAACAGAACAGGCAGACTAATGAAATACACTGCTGAGGGGAGCAGTGGACACGGCAGGAGAGGTCTGTCGTGCCATATGGGACCCTCGCCAGCGGCCAGGGATCGAACCGGCGCTGCAGAGGCTGCGGGCAGCTCCCTAGCCCAGCCCTCAACTGCTGCTCCACCAGGGGAGGCCCTAAAATGGCCTTTAAAAAAATGAAAGTGAGGCCTCCCTGGTGGCGCAAGGGATTAAGATGCAGCCTATGAAGCTATCCACAGCCACTGCAGCATGAGTTCGATCCCCGGCCAGGGAGCTACCCACATGGTGCAGTAGACCTCTCCTGACTCGCCCGCTGCTCCCCTCAGCAGTGTATTTCAGTCTGCCTGTTCTGTTCCCCACTCTGTCTCTGGTGAATCCTCTCACCCCCCACACCTCTGGCCTGTACCCCAGTTCTTGTAGGCATAAATAAATCTTTAAAAAAAAATGAAAGTGAAAGACTTTGTTCTGGGCATGAAGTAGGCACCAGTTATTGTGAATGGATGAATAAAATAATAGTAACAATAGATAATCAGCTTGGATTTTTTTTCTTTGGAGTCTTGGCAAAAGAAAAGCTTACTGCTCGGTGTTGGCTTCTCATATTATGGACTTCTCCAGAAAATTCAAACATCTAGGAACCTTTGACTTAGTGGGTGCCTGGCTTAAATTAGAGCTTGAGACATAGTATCAATTCATGCTTTGTTTATTTGTTGAACTATTTTATAGAGCCTGTACTTACACCAGGAGCTTTGCTCATTTTCCTAGGAAAATGTAATTATTTAATACAGGAAAGAGCTTTGCTGGTCTTGGTGAGTTGCATGAAAGGATGAAGTTGGGACTTGTGCCAGGAGAGCTATTAGCACTTGGGAGCGGGCAGGGGGACTGCTTGGTAACTCTCTGCTGCCATCTGAGTCCCTGCCCGCCCTCCCCTCTTGAGCCCCTTGCCGGCTGTGTTTGCCATGTCATGGCCTTCACCTGCTTCTCACCATTTTCCTTGAAGGGTTTGTGCAAGTTTGCAAACATGTTCACCGTTTCTCAGACGTCGAGAGCGTGGTTCATTGATAGGGCCCGTCAGGCTCGAGAGGAAAGGCTTGTGCAGAAGGAGCGGGAGCGGGCAGCTGTGGAGATTCAGGCCCATGTCCGGAGTTTCCTTTGTCGGAGTCGCCTGCAGAAAGAGATCAGGTGGGTCCCAGACCCCTTGGTGCCTTCGCTCTGCTTCCCGTTCATAGCAAGAAAGGCTTTCTCTTATCGAGCTTGAAAAGCCTTCCAGCTGCTGTGAGTTCCTAATTTAAAATGTCCTCTTTTTACCTTTTCCTCCCTAGGAGAGAGATCGATGAATATTTTAAAGCAGGTGATGCTGAGTCCAGTAAAAGAAGCGCACTTTCTGTTTTTAAGATTGCCAGGAAACTGCTGTTCTTGTTCAGAATCAAAGAAGATAATGAGGTAAACTGACAGGAAACATTCATCATGCTTGTTGTCTGCCAGTCTTCTTATATGTGTTTTATAAATATTAACTCATTTAGTCCTCAACTATTCTGTGAAGTAGGATCTGTCACCCTCACATCCTGCCCCTTTTGTTTTCCTGGGACCTGTTTTATAGGTATTCTGCCTTGTGCTGATGGGCGTCCTCACGTCTTTTCACATCGACTGTTATAAGCACTTGCTGGGCTCAGGTGCATATGGAGCCGGCAGGGTGAGCGAATTAGTGAAAGAAGCCATTTGAGGGACAAAGCACAATGCACGTTGTAACAAATGGTGAATAAAAGGCAGGGTAGTAAGGACATCAGGGAGCGTGATGGGGTCCATGTGGCATTCATTGTCCACCGAAAGGGGACAGCTTCTATTTGGCTTCAGTCAATGGTGGACTGACGCCCTGATTTTTTTTTTTTTTTTTTAAAGATTTATTTATTTATTTATTTATTTATTTATTTATTTATTTATACAAGAACTGGGTACAGTCAGAAGCGCAGGAGAGTGAGAGAATTCACCAGAGCCAGAGCGGGGAACAGAACAGGCAGACTGACGAAATACACTGCTGAGGGGAGCAGTGGGCGGCAGAAGAGGTCTGTCGCGCCATGTGGGACCCTCGCTGGCAGCCGGGGATCGAACTGGCACTGCGGAGGCTGCGGGCAGCCCAGCACTTAACCACTGCGCCACCAGGGGAGGCCCACCCTGATTTTTTTTTTAAAGGGGTGCAGTGATAATGCTGAGACTTACCCCTACACCACCAGGGAAGCCCCATCCCAAAGCTGCTGGCACCGGGGCCCAGAAGGAAAAAGCTGGGCAGGATCTCAACCCTTGTGGAGGCTGTAGCCCAGCAGGAGAGGGAAGAGTACCTGGCGGAGAACACAGTCACCTAGCCAGGTACAGGGAGGTAACCCCCATCCACAAAGGAGTGTCATAGCATAGCCACCCAGGGCCACCCTACTTTTAAGGGTGGATCCAGGGTTGGTATAGCCAGAGTGATTTCCAGTTTCCATTTGACAGCCTTTTGCATTTTTTTTTAAATAAATCACCAGAATGGATCCTTTTTTTTTAAGATTTTTAAAATTTATTTTTATACAAGAGCTGAGGTACAGGCCAGAGGGTGAGAGGGTTCACCAGACAGAGCAGGGAGCAGAACAGGCAGACAAGCAAAATACACTGCTGAGGGGAGCAGCAGGCATGACAGGAGAGGTCTGCCACACTATGTGGGACTCTCCATGGCCGGCCGGGAATCAAACCCCCACTGCAGAGGCTGCGGACAGCTTCACAGCGCTGCGCTCAACCCGCTGACTAGAGGGGAGACCCAGCCTTTTGCATTTTAAGATAAAACTGCTAATGTGACCATTTGTGAGGGAAAAGTCAGTGTCCGTAGTGCTGATTAAATGGCACCCAGGAGAGCAGGGTTTAGGAGACAACTGCTAGTCTGCAGGATGCCCAATGCCCATTTGCAGGGGTGGTTTTGCTTTCTAAAGGAGCCCCCATCTGTATTTTATGTGCAGTACCAATTTCTAAAAAAAAAGGTGTAGGGCACAGCCAGCCCATGACCGTTTGAGAGCCCTTTGTTAGCCTGTCTGATCCTCAGTAGCCATACCTCCCAGGGAACTGAAACACAGTGACAGTGACCTGACAGCAGGAGTGCCTGCGCATGCCAGGTGCCACCCAACATTTGCTCCCTGCTCCTTCCCGTTTCTTCATTACTTGTGGGAATTTATAACCTCCATTCTGCCTCTTTGCAGAGATTTGAGAAGCTGTGTCGCTGCATCCTAAGCAGCATGGATATTGAGAATGAACCCAAGGTAAGTGGGGCAAGAGCTGGGAAGTCTCCACCAGCTCTCAAGTCAGCCTGTTTGGCTTTGAGAGTTCCTGTTGCTTGTCAGGGCTTTGTTAACTCCAATACATATGCAAATAAGCAATGGATGGAAAACATTCACCAAGCCAACTCTTCATTCTCTAAGAAGCTGTGCTCTGCTCTGCTCTGGCCTCTTTCTGAGTATGGAAAGTTCCCTTCTCGGCTATTTATCTTTGGGTTTAGGATTTAAATAAGTCGTGTGTGCTGCTTACTCAGCCCTCATCCTCATGCCTTATCTGCACTAGACCCAGCTAATTGGCCCCCATCCAGTAGCCCAGACGTAGTGGTAGGCGTCCTGTGACTAGCCACTTACATTTCTCTTTCTCCTGCTTGTAGGTGTGGTATGTGTCCCTCGCTCTTTCCAAGGATCTCATGCTCCTGTGGGTTAAACAGATCAAGGACATTCTGTGGTATTGCTGTCAGTTTCTTGAGCAGCTCAAGGTAAAAAACAAAAAAATATATCTTTCCCTCGTGGGGCCATTAGTGTGTATTTCCTGTCCCCAGATCCCCTCAAAGGTGATACCTTTGGAGAGCTATCAGCATCTAGTGATGAATTCTTAGAGCCTGTTCCAGCAGAGAGCAAGGTGTGACCCTTCTTTCATGTACAGCGTTTTGACCTGTAATTGACCTGTAATTGCCACAGGCTAGATGCCAGTGAAACTGGTCTTCCTCCCAATCCTTTTGATGTAATGGATACTTCAGAGTCTATTATGATAGAAGATAGGCTTCTTGTGACAAGTGCAGAGACCCAAGTGAGTGTACAAACTGAGCAAGGAAGCAATGTTTTGTGACAGACTATATCCAAAACATGGCAGCCGGGTTTCACTGGAGCCAGTGGCTTCTGGGTTCTCCTTTTTTCTTTCTCTGGTCTTACATCCTTACTGTGGTTTTTTTTTTTTTTTTTTTCCTTTCTTTCTTTCCTCTGTCTTCACCAAAGAAATGGGAGGGCTCCCCCTACTAGTTCCAAAATCTGAGAAGACTCACTAATCCCATTGAGATCCTGGTCTCAGCCCTTAGCTGGTGATGGTGGTGAAAGGAAGGGGTTTTGCTACTGGCCCAACCTCACCTGTGCTGCTCACCCTTGTGTCCAGCAAGATGGGCAGAAGTGCAGATAGATACAAATAGCAGCTGCAGATGCTGGGGCGATATATCAAGGGCAGAGGCTTGGCTAGGACTCAGGTGGCCTGAGCGATGACCAGATGTCCTCCGAGCCCCCCACATTCCATTTGAAAACATCTCTGAAGCCTCTGGTAGCACTGCTGTTTGCCTTGGCCCGGCAGCAAACCATACCCTACTGTCAGATGAGGCATTAGGGCCCAGAGTAGTGGTCTTTACCTCCTGATCTTGGAGCCCTGGGCTTCCACTGAAATGCTTCAGGGCCAAGCAGGCAGGTTCTTCCCCTCCCTTTACTTTGATCTGTTTTCGTGTCTGCATTCCAACAAGAGACTTCTCTTTGGGGCCTCCTTGGTGGCCTAGGGGTTAAGTCTCAGTGCTGTCACCTCCATGGCCTGAGTTCGATCCCCGGCCAGGGAGTTAACCCACATGGCACAGCAGACCTCTCCTGTCTCACCCCCTGCTTCCCTCAGAATTGTATTCCAGTGGATCCACCTGTTCTGCTCCCTACTCTGTCTCTGGTAATCCTCTCACCCCCGCACCTCTGGCCTACACCCCAGTTCTTGTATGCATAAATAAATAAATACTTCTTTTTAAAAAGAGAGAGACTTCTCTTTGACGAGGCTCTTACACTTTGCAAAAATAAAAATAGTTTTTGTGAAGAAGTACACATTAGAAAAAGAGAACACTGAACCGGAAGCCAGGAAGATATGGCCTTGAACAAGTTATTTCCTTTTCCCAGTCTTAGTCTGAAGTTAGGGGTTTGTACTAGACAGTTTTCAGGGTCCTTTCCAGGGGTACACACTGTCAGGTCTCTGAACCAGAAAGGAGTTAGCCTTTTTGTCCAGCCTGCTCTTGCAAAACAACAAATTATAGTCATAATTATGTTAATAACCAGCACTACATGAAGATATCTCTGTACCAGCCATTGCTCTGAGTATTTATGTGCATTAGTGTGTTTATTCCTCACAAGCACCCAGTGAGGAAAGCAGTATTACTATCCCTAGTCAACAGATGCAGAAGCTGAGGCACAGAGAGGTTAAGAAACTTCCCCAAGATCACACATCCAGTAAGTGCTAAAGTCAGAGTCTGAACCAAGAGGGCCTGTTATGCTCAGCTGCATTCCACTCTTGCTCCGCATGCACATGCGCACACACTCACAAATGCACACCAAGCCAGCCAGCCCTGGCTGTTCTTGTTTTCCAGGAATTCCCATTTCTCCATTCCCAGGAGTAATTCAGATTCCAAGGCCCCCTACCAGTTTGCCTGTTATTTCATTCCTGAAGTGACTTATAATCCTGACTCAATTATTTGAGGCTGAGCACGTGCAGAAAAGTTGTAAAAATGATTGTTCCACACCTGGGACCGGAGGTCATGTGTCTTAATCTTGTTCTCTTTATTATTTCCAGCCTGAAATCTTACAAGACTCCAGACTTGTCACACTGTACCTCACAATGCTTGTCACCTTCACAGACACTTCAACCTGGAAAATTCTCCGGGGAAAAGGTCTGTGGGATTTGCTTCAAAATTTTTCTAAGTTGCATTTTCCGTAAAGATCTCGGAAACCTTTTCTTCTTTTTAAGAAGCATTTTCACCACCACGAGCCTCAGGGCAGGCCCTGACACCACAGCAGTGCCCTTGGTGCTACCAGAGAGTGTTCAGTATTGGCTGTCACGTCTTCTTCTTAGAACTTGCGCTTAAAGGCATGGCCCCTCTGATCTCATTTTCCATAATTCCCTCAGCTCCTCAACCTTTTAGTGAAAACAATATTCACTTAATCCTTGTCATTTCATCTGGAGAATTGTTCATCAGCAAGTAATTCTATTTTGCGTGTAGGAATTTGCTTGGTAAAGCTGCCTCCTTCCCTGAATGTTGTACTTAGCTTAAAGTGTTTTATAGATCCTCTTCATTCATCCATTCAACAAAGAGTCTACTATGTGCCAGAGCCTGTGAGCTCTGGAGGTGCAGAAAAGGTCACTGCCCTTGCAGGGTTTTGCCATGCTGGAGCCCTGCTGGCTGCCTGCATGTGCTCATAGAACCTAGAGTCTCTCGGGGAGCAGACATGAAGGAGAGGTTGTATTGTGGCAGCAGTGAGTGGTGTCGGCGGGGCGTGGTCTCACCCTGCTTGTCTGGGGCTTGGGCTAAGAGCTGGAGGGAGGTGAGAGTTCACTGAGCAATGGGGAGGGACAAAACGGAAAGCAGAGGAAGCTGCTGTGCAGAAGGCTCCGAGCCAATGAGGAGGGTTTACTTTACGGCATCATCTTGGGCTCTGGGGCAACCAAAATTTGGTGAGTTCTGGCTCCTACCAGGCTCTGTGTCCTGATGGAGAGAGGAGGCAGCCACAGAAGGTAGAGCGTGCCAGGTCCTCGGAGTGAATTAGAAAGTTGCCCTGGGATGTGACTTCAGGCTAGGGGAATGATAGGACCCGTCTTTGAAGAGGTGACACTTGAGCCCGCCTTCGGGAGAGCTAGAATTCTGGAGATTTGGCATCTCCCTGTATCCTGATATGAACCCTAAGGGGAATAGGAAGGCAAGCCAGGGCGTAACTGGTTTCCTCCGTTCTTGGGCCTAGGGCGGCATTTTCTGCCCCACAAATAGTTCCTATTATAGCCGGAGGCTTGATTTTTCTTACTTTTTTCTTCATTTAGGTGAGAGTCTCCGACCAGCCATGAACCACATTTGTGCTAATATAATGGGACATCTCAACCAGCATGGATTTTATTCTGTGCTGCAGGTCTGTGGCCCTCATCCCCTAACGTGTGACCTCCTTCTCCTGCATTTGAACTTGGAGTTTTACATTTGGTGTCAGTACGTCTGAGGCCCTCCTCACAGAAAGGAGGAATTTTGCAGGAGGAATTTAATGCCTAGTGTCCTTCCTCCTGCCTAGGGTCACTTGTGGCTTGTGTAGAGAGGCAGCAGTGGCCCTGGGATCCCTTTACTGAGATACGTTTTGGTTACAGGGCTAATCGAGTCACTTGAAGTTAAAACTTGGGAGGGGGTTTGTTCCCTGTTTCTTGGTTGGTGTCTAGAATGATCTTTCTAGCTCTGTATCCTCAGTCTTCTGTCCACGCCACCCCTTACTGTGCCAGATTGTACATCCAAGGAATTGTCAGAAGCCTAATTGCTATTTAAGAGCATTGTGGAATAAATCTGCTGGTGTGAGGTAGTCTCTTTCCCGATGTGGTTTCATTTCCCCTCACAGCAGCCCTGGGTGGGGGTGTGCCAGCAAAGCTTCTGTGACCCACAGTCCATCAGTGAGGAAGCTTCTCCTGGACCCTACAACTCTTCATTGCTTCTAAAATCAGAGGGAGTCTCAACATTTTAAGTCTGGCATTCCTTGTATCAGCTGCCATTTTTTTTTTTAATTTAAGCATGATATTTACAGTTAGAGAAAGAAATGTATAAAATGTATAATGAACCTCAGTACCCACTACTTTTCTCTACTTTCATTTTTTATAAACATTCCGATACGGAGTTTTTTGTGAGGCACTCATTTTCCTGTTATGCTTCTTTTTCATTGTACGAATAAGTAAAAAAAAATTTGGCTTCTTGCCCTAACCAATTAGTGTTCTTTTTCAGATATTGTTAACCCGTGGCCTGGCAAGACCCCGGCCTTGTCTGTCCAAAGGCACTTTAACCGCAGCCTTCTCGCTAGCATTGCGGTAAGTAGGAGTGCGTTAGAGGTGTGGCGTGCCCCTGAGGCTTCCTCCCCTTGCCTCTCCTTTCTCTCGTTACCCACAGTAGGTGTGGGCTGCCCACTTTGTCAGAAGTTACAGGAAGTGTTATAAGTGACAGTGAGACATCTGTCACTGCTTTTTTCAGTCTTACTTCATACTCCTGAAGATTTTCACATCATGATTTGAAGGAAGCTATTCAAAATGACTTGCTTTCATTCTGCCAGATACAATTATTTCTCCTTTTGAATTTTTAATTGATAATGTCAGGGAAACCTAAGAGCTGGAGGAGGCCCAGTAGGGCACGGTGAAAGAGTTAAGGGAATAGTGTTATGAACATGCATTTAAAATGTTAGCATTCAGAGAACCAGAGAGGATGTGATATTTTCCTTCACTTAAGCAGTTTGGAGACTAAAGTATTTCCTATTAGAAATTATGCCTGCAGTTCTGAGAACTGCCAGGTGTAAAAAGGTGTGCTTGTTAATAGGTCTAGAACACTCTTAAATTGTTGAGCCAAGTACTAATTTAAGGAGACATTAATAAGAAACTTGACAATTTCAATCCCCAAGATAATAATAACTTGGTGGGGAAAATAATAACTTGTTATGGTCAAGCCAGCTTGGTATAAAAGCAGCCTGCACTGCCCCTCCCGCTCACCCACAGGCACCTGAGTGCTGAAGGAGCTGATGAGTTTCCAGTAGCAAGGCCCTGTGGGTGTGCGCAGCCTGCTGGTGTCCCATACATCACTGGGCATGGAATGCCCTGGCCCAGTTTTTGATGGTGGAGACTGTCTGTCATTATCATGGAATCATTTTCTGTGATCTAGAACATAGGTTGGCAAACCTTTTCCGTAAAGGACCAGCTAGTAAATATTTCCAGCTCTGTCTCTGTGTACCTGCTTCTACAACTGCTCTGCCTTTGTATGAAAAGCCATAGATAGTACATGTATGTCAGTGAGCATAACTGTTCTGATAAAACTTTATTTACAGGAACAGGCAGAGCAGTGAGCAGAGTTTGGCCTGTGGACCCTAATTTGTCAATCTCTGGTCCAGACCGTGTTTTCTACTAACCATTAACCACAGGGTACTATCTAAATAGAAATTTATTTAAATGAAAATGAAGAATTCAGTTCCTCGGTTGCATTGGCCACATAGCTAGTGGCTAAGAGACACATGTGACCAGTGACAGCACATTGGACAGCACAAATATGAAATTTTTCTATCATCATCATTTTTCTATCATCATAAGAAACTTGACAATTTCAATCCCCGAGATAATAATAACTTGGTGGGGAAAATAATAACTTGTTATGGTCAAGCCAGCTTAGTATAAAAGCAGCCTGCACTGCCACAGTGATGATAGAAAAATTTCGTATTTGTGCTGTCCAATGTGCTGTCACTGGTCACATGTGTCTCTTAGCCACTCGCTATGTGGCTATTCATAAAAATACGAATTTTTCTGTCATTATAATGAATAAGACTTATGTAGAGCAGCATAGACCAACAGAAATACAACCGGAACCACATTTCAAATATCAAAAGGAAGGGGAAATTAATAGTATATTTTCCTTAAACCAATGTTTCCAAAATGTTTTTATATAGAATCAAAATTTTTAAATTATTGTCATTAAAATGACAATAATTCTATACCGAGTCTTTCTGGTGTGTTTTACACTTAGCACATACCTGCATTTGGACTAGCCACATTTTAAGTGCTCAGAGGCCGCTCATGGCTGGTGGCTACCAGCTGGACAGCACACCTGGAGGCCAAGCCCTCCTAGCAGAGGAACAGGACTCAACCAGTTTCGCTGTAACTAGTTGTATAAGTACTCAGTCAACAATTAACACTATTCAAACTCTGAGAGAAGTTACATCAACTTGTATTTAATGAGTCACAGCGCCTAGGTATGAACAGGTTTTCCTAGTAGCAGGTTTAACTGTCCTGAGTCACCTTCTGGGGCAGCTCATTCTGGCAGCATCCACCCACTCTCCTCTGTCGGAGGTGATGAAGGATCGGCACACAGGTGCACCAGCTCCAGCACAAGGGCAACTCTGCCTCCTCCTCTCCCCTCCCCTTTCCCGTATTCCCCCCATACCCCCACCCCACCATTATGGTTGTAATTCACAGTATGGTTCAGCAGGAGGTATGCATCTAATCATTCCACTGGGTTTCTTCTCCTTTGAGAATATGTAATAGCATCCGTTGTTTTAGGGTTTTTTGTCTCATATGTTAGAACCCAGTGACTAACTTGTTAAGACCAGGCTGCTGAAAAACCTTTTTCTTAATGCACTTTTCTCCCCCTTTGAATATTTGTATGTGATTGATCCTGACCAAGACCTTTTTATAACTAGTTAGTGAGTGGTTTTGCCATACAGGGATATAAAGTCTATAAAATCACAAATGATATATTTAGACATGGTGAACAGATCCTGTAACACAAGTGGCTAGCACTTAGGCATCACACGTTGTTCTAAGGTTTCTTCACATATTAACTGACACCTCCCCACCTTCTCTTATCTCATTTTATAGCTGAAGAAGCTAAGGCCCATAGAGATTAAGCCACCTGCCCTTGGTCCTACGCAGTGAGTGGCGGGGCCATAAAGAAACCCAGCTTGTCTGACTCCAGAGCCCATGCTCTTTACTCCTTCTCTGTGCTTGCTCACATCATGGACATATTTTAGTATTCTAAGAAAATATTTTTTCAATTATGGCACATGGGAACCTTCCCAGTCTTGCCCTGTTCCATTTATATGAGCCTCTCATTTGCCAGGCTGGTTTCTCTTTCCCTGTGTGCCCACCCAGCTCCCTGGTTGCAGCATGCGCCCTCTGCTGGCAGGGACTGTGCACTGAGCCCTCTTTTACCCTCTTCCCCTGCCCTATATAACATTGCGGCCCACACATTCTCTGTGCTCTGTCACATGTACAACTAGCAGTATATTTATAGAACTTGTCACCCAGAGGAGCTTAGCTGCAACAACTACAACTTGGCTAAACAGAGATTTTGATAACGCATGTTGGGGAAACAGATAGTAGGAAATTGAGGGAACAAAAGCATTTGGTATGTGATTTTTTTTTTTAATTTAAATTTTATTTTTATATTCCCCATACAATTACAACCCCCTTATTTTGACCCCAATCCCTCCTTTCCCCGCCCACCCCCCCATAGAGTGTCTCTGGTTCATAGTTGTTTGTTGATTTGATATTTTCTTTCTTATATTCTTTTTTCTGGTCTCTTATTTAAGTTTTCTGGATTCCTGCTATGAGTGAGACCATCCGGTATTTTTCTTTTTCTTTCTGGCTTATTTTGCTAAACATGATCCCTTCCAGCTCCATCCATGTTGCTGCAAATTGCATGTGTTTATCTTTTTTGAATGCTGAGTAATATTCCATGGTGTATATGTACCTGGTATGTGATCTTTCAAGACTGGCCTCATGCCAAGTAACCCTGCTTCCACGAGGTATCTTTAATGCTTCACTCTGGGGGTGGGGCTGACTCACCATACCTGGTGGTTTGACTCACGGTGGCATCCTCAGGTCCTTGTGAGAGCCCTCAGATAAGCCCTGGTCCTTTACACCCCTATGATGCCATCCTCCCCTTATGTAGAAAGTGACTAGTTCCAGTTTTGGTGGCATCCTCTTGTGGTTTGTTTTTCCTGTCTAGGGAATTTTTAGTCCTGATTTAAACTTCTTTCCAACATGCTGAAAATAGCTTATTCTCTCTTTCTCTTTTGCCCATCTTTGATCAGTGAGTGTAACTTGGTTGGTCCTGCCTCTAGACAGGTGGTTAGTGTAGGCACTGGTTGATAGTTTGAGCAGTTCAGTCTTTTAAAATATTCTTGTTCCAAAAGACATTTAAATTTTGATAGTATGAATACCAGCAACATATCTTCTCTCTGCTATTGAAACATATAAGCTAGAAGAAGTCATTTTGCCCCACAAGTTGTTTTCATGATTTTTTTTCTGTGCAGTCTTTAGGTGGTTTTTTAAATGTCTACTTTATTGACATATAGTTCACGTATCATACATTTCACTCATTTGAAGCATACAGTTAACTGGCTTTTAGTATATTCTTAGACTTGTGCAACTATCACTGCTGATTCCAGAATATTTTTACCACCATAAAAAAAATTCCCAGCCCATAACCTATTGCATTCCTTTCTCATCTCTGAGAAGCCCCTGGCAACTTTCTGTCCTTTTGGATTTGCACGTTCTAGATATTTCACATTAAATAGAATCCTACAACTTAACAGTCTTTGTGACTGTTTCATTGGGCATAATGTGTTCATCCAGGTTGTAGCAAGTGTCCGTATTTCATTCCTTTTTATGGCCTAACTATTTCATTGTATGGATGTAACGCATTGAGGTACTGCCACTTTTTGGGCTGTTAAGAGTGATGCTATGAACACTTATGTACAAGTTTTTGTTGGACAAATGTTTATATTTCTCTTGGCTCTGTGCCTAGGAGTAATATTGCTGGATCATGTGGTAACCGCATGCTTAACTTCTTTAAGAACTGCCAAACTATTTTCCAGAGTGGTTGCACCATCTCATATGCCCACCAGGAATGTGTGAGGGTTCCACATTCTCCACGTTCTTACCAACACTTGTTATCGTTTTTATTTTATTTTTTAAAGAGAGTGTGGAAATGACCTTTTTTTAAATTTTTATTTATTTATGCACACAAGAACTGGGGAACAGGCCAGAAGTGTGGGGGATGAGAGGATTCACCAGACACGGAGTGGGAAGCAGAACAGACAGATCCACTGAAACACATTGCTGAGGGGAGCAGCGGATGAGACAGGAGAGGTCTGCTGCACCATGTGGGTCAGCTCCTGGCTGGGGATCGAACTCATGCTGCAGTGACTGTGGATAGTTTTATAGTGCTGAGACTTAATCCCTTCCACCACCAAGGAGGCCGTGTTATCTTTTTTATTAATGAGTGTGGAGTAGTCTCTCACTGTTGTCTTGATTTGCAGTTCCCTGATGGCTAATGATGTTCACCATCTTTCATGCTTATTAAGCTTTCATGCATCTTTCTTCGAAGAAATGCTAGTTAGATCCTTTGTACATTTTAAAATTGGGTTGTCTTCTAATGTTGAGTTATATGAGTTCTTTATTCTGGACACAATTCCTTTATCAGATATATAATTTGCAAATATTTCCTCTCATCCTAAGAATCTTTTCACTTTCTTGATAGTGTCTTTTGAAGCAAGAACATTTAAAATTTTAATTGTGATTTTTGTGTCATATAGAAGAAGTCACAAAGATTTACAAAGTTTTGTAGTTTTAGTTATAAAACTAGCATTTAGGTCTGTGATCCATTTTGAGTTAATTTTTATATATGGTGTGAGGTAGGGGGTCATCATTTGTTTTACATATGTCTTTTATCTCTTGATTTGGGAAGTATTACATGCTAATGTAGAAAACCTGGAGATATATATATATATATATATATTTGTAAATATATATATTATAAATATATTTATATACATGTATTTGGGAAGTATTACATGCTAATGTAGAAAACCTGGATTTTTATATATATTTATATATATATCCAGGTTTTCTACATTAGCATGTAATACTTCCCAAATATATATATATATGATGAAGAAAAAATGTCTCTCATGGTTCTACAACCCAGAGATACATTGTTAATATTTTTTCATCTGTCTTCCAGGTCTTCTATTAAATTTGTATATATGAATATATGTGCTTTTATACATATTTAAATATTAATCATAGTACACACAAATATATTTACATCTGTATCTATATACATACACTTAAAAGGAATGGCTTGATTGAACTCTGAGTTATTGGTGAGTTATCACACAGTAAACACACCTGTGTAAGCACCAGCCCAGTTGAGAAGTAGAATAGCAACAGCACTCCAGAAGCTCCTTTCCCTCCCTCTCACTCATGACTCCCTCCTTCCTGTCCCGTGTATGTAGTTTTTTTATACTGCTTTTTTTTTAAAGTTTATTACAGTGTGCCTATTCTCTCCTGTCAATAAAACTTCAAAACTGACTCTCCATAGCTGCATCATAGGGCTGTACTGTCATTCCACCATTCCCTAGAATGTCCCCATTTGCAGCTTTTAGTTTTGCTAGAGGTCCTTTGACGCCACATTTCAAGGTATTTGAGGGGCGTTGGTAGGGTTGCTCTTTTGTTCCAGGTTCACTCACCTACCTGTCTGAATAAGGTCATCTCTCTGTGTCTAGCCCTGTGATTGCTGCACAATTTTCAGACAATCTGATTCGGCCATTTCTCATCCACATCATGTCCGTGCCTGCTCTTGTGACTCATCTCAGCACGGTGACCCCTGAGGTAAGTGGGGTCTGAATACCCCTCCAAAAATCGCTTCCATTTTTGCCTTCTTGGAGAAATTAGAAAGTATTTTCTCTGTTAATTTCTACCTCTTCTAAATTTTTCTTCCAAATCAGCAGCTACTGTAGACATGTTTCATGTTAATACTCCAGAGAAATAGGATCTCAGCTTTGTCCATTTTCTTCTTGGTGATCCATTGCACATTTGGCAACAAGGGGGTGATCTGTAGGTGATCAAGTTTATGCTTAGTGGGAAATTCTTCCTGTAAGCTTCTGCTTTAATAATTTTCTATCTTGCAGCGCCTCACTGTTTTAGAATCTCACGACATGCTTCGTAAATTCATCACATTTTTGAGAAATGAAGATAGATGCCGAGATGTGTGTGAAAGTTTAGAAGGATGCCACACCCTTTGTCTGATGGGTGAGTATATGCAGCTGGAGTCTGGGCATCGGGGAAAACCCAAGTGTTTCGCTTTCCACCATTAAGGAGATCACCAGTAAAAATTGGAAGTGTTTACTATAAAAAACATGTATCTAGATAGTTTAAAGAGACACGTAAAATATACTGCGTGGAAAATCTATTAACTAGTCAAATGACCTTAAATGAATGTTCAATACCAGCCCTTAGCTTCCAAGGGGCCAAAGGAAAAATGAAAACACTGTATGCTATATACACAATTTTCATTTCAAGTGAGAGAAGGGGCTTAAGATCAGAGTAGGGCCTGCTTCATCAATTTTTCAATATTTTCAGTGAGGTGGGAAAAAGTTTTGTAGAGAAAAGCGTTTGAAAGCAGTGGACATAATTCTCATTGCCTAATAAGAAGAAATTAATTTTAAAGATATAAACGTTCTCTGGGCTAACTTTAAAGGGAGTATATGGGAAGAGTTAGGAATACTAAGTAAATCTGGTGAATATTGAATACCAGTGATTTCCCAGGACATTCAGATATTCTTCAAAGGGTCATTGATGGTGGCCCTTGATTATAAAATGATATAGTGATACTAACAAAATATCACATAGCTCTGTGTGCCTGACATTCTACATGTTACTTCCTAGAATTCTCACATCAAAGTGGGGATGATTATTCCAGTCTTATGTAGATGAGGAATGAGATTTGAGGTGGATGGAGTCACACAGCTTGTCAGTGCAGAGCCAGGCTGAGATGTCAGGTTGCCTATTTCTTGCCCCTGCAACACACTGCCACTCCCCACACTGACAGGCGCCCCACATGTGGAATTTTTTCTTGCACATAGACATGCGCCTGTGCCACAGGCAGAGAGCAGGCTGGGAGGGGACCAAGTGCTCTGTCTGGCCTGGTCACACTCAGCCTTCTTTCTTCGTAGGCAACCTCCTGTCCTTGGGCTCCCTCAGCCCCAGGGTGCTGGAGGAGGAGACAGATGGGTTTGTGAGTCTGCTGACCCAGATGCTGTGCTACTGTCAGAAGTATGTGTCCCAGAAGAAATCCAACCTGACCCACTGGCACCCTGTCCTGGGCTGGTTCTCCCAATCCGTAGACTATGGGTGAGTCCCAGAGTAAACCACATTCTGTCCTGCCTCTTCCATTCCTCCTCCTCCTTCTAGCTTCTGTTGTTTTGTTTCACATTACAAGAGTAACACATACTCGTTGTATAAAATATGACTAATACAATAGAAACTGTCCCACATCCTACTACCCAACGATAGCCTGTGTGTACACCCTTTAAGTCTTTTTCCTACCTATCAATATCAATGGTTTTCATAACCCCTATCAACATTATCTTTTCTTTTTCAGTGTTACTTTCATGAGTTGCCCAGACTGTCATATTTTGGAGATACTAAAAGAAAAATGATTCAAAGAATCATTCCTGATCCTTTCAAGAGATGAAATATAAGTTTCTAAGATTTTAATTAAGACCTCAAGAATGTTAAAAACACTAAACTAGATAGGGATGATCAAGCAGTATCATGGATTTGATAAAAAAAAAAAACATGTGCCAGACTGAGATGAAGGGGGTCTCGGGGGCCCTGCCAGCTGTTTTCCTATCAAACATGTGCCTGGCACCTGGGGCCCTGATGGGTGCCCTTGAGGCAGCAAAGTGAGACCAGGGAAGGAAATCCCTGGATTTTTCTCCCTGTTACTCATACCAGAGTGTCATCCTGTTAAAAGACTCCTCAGGGGAGGAAAGCCTGCCCCAGCTGCAGAGGATGGGGTGTGGGGAGTTGGGAGGGAGTTTCTGGGAGAGGGTGGCAAGGACAGCACAAGAGGGACCCCTGCTCTCAGCTCCACTGCCCCTTCTCTGAGGGACTTTAGACAAGTCCCTTCGCCTCGCTTCCCACATCTGAAACAAGGGGACACTTTTCTAAGTCCCTCTGATAAAGTCATCTCAATGATTGAATGAGACTGTGTGTGTGAGAGGGGCCTGCTGCTGGACCTGGCCACCGTCGGATGGTAGCTGTGACCACTGCAGTGCTGGAAATGTGAGGGGCCGTTCCGGGGTCTTGAGCAGGGACGTGATGGAGGTGGGTTTCGGGGGTATGAGTCTGTTGCAGGGCTGCAGTGTGGAGTGGAGAGAGGAGCACTTGAAGCAAAAAAACTAGGGTCCTGGTGAGTTGTGGATATTTGTGGCCTGGGCCTGCAGGCCAGCTGTGAGGAGCAGGACAACACAGCAGGCACAAGGTGGCATTTGTCAGTGGGGTGGTAGGCAGGATGGAACCCGGCTAAAGAACAGATAGGGGGTGTCTGGGAGCTGACCATGTATGTGAAGACTGGGGAGACCGCTAATGTGGTGGCAGCACAGGAAGTCGGGGTAGAAAACGACAGAGAAAGAGAGAGGTTAGCACCTTACACGTCCACTTTACTCTGATGATTATCTTATGGGCTATGTTGAGTGGGGGCCCTGGCATCCCTCGGCGGAAGGCCCCTCCGGGAGCCAAGCTGACCATCTGTCATGTGGACTGACGCGCTAGTCTGCTGCTCTCTCCTAGCCTCAACGAGTCAATGCCCTTGATCACCAAACAGCTGCAGTTCCTGTGGGGTGTGCCTCTGATCCGGATCTTCTTCAGTGACATCCTGAGCAAGAAGCTGCTGGAGAACCAGGAACCGGCCCACGTGCAACCAGTGTCCCCACAGAACGTGCTTCCCGTGAAAAGTGAGTGGCCAACTGTCCTTGGCTGAAGTATTGTTCCTGGTGGTTCCTGGGTACTGCACCCCTTGTTCATGTGACACTCTAACTTGTCCCAAAGATATCGATGCCGCTTAAATCAAGTTTGCATTTAGCAAGAGTGACAGACAATCCGTAGGAGTAGGAAACAAGGCCCAGGGAAATATAGGTGAATAAAATCAAGGTCGGGTATAGGGGAAACACATCTACAGCCCCTCCACGTATGCTACTATGGTTATCTCTGAGCTTCCATTTGGCTCTGAACTTTCTAGTAACCAAAATACAAAAGGATTTTTGCATTTATTTTTCTACCTATTCACAGAAAGAGCTGTTTCCTAGGGAAAATAAGTGTTTTTCTGGTTTCTGATTATAGGGGTTACTCATAAAGGAGCCACTGAGTCACTGGCCAGGTGGCACCCCTATTGCAGGGTCAGTGACAGGTGCCAAGGAAAGACTTCTTGTTGGCCACTCTGAGGAAAGGTCAGGCCATGCTGCCGCCACGTCATTGTGGGGTTCCCTGCCTGTGGCAGATTGCCAAGTCCAGGGTGGCTTTAATCTTAGAACACCTAGTGTGTCGTAAGGCTCCTTCTAGATGCCATCCGTGAACGTGGGCTCATGAATATATTGGGTTGTCAGAAAAGTCGTGACGTATTTTTTTCTGTGAAAAACAGGCTGTTTTAGCAGTATATAAATGGGAAGGTTTAAAACAGAAGTAGAATAATCAAAGAGAGGCAGAATACGACCTCATACTAAATATCAGTAATTGAGACTGACATATCTACTTCTGCCTAAAAGCGTAGAAAATTGGGACTCAACCAGACTCCTTAACTTTTCTCCTCTTCCTCTAACAGTCCTTGGGATTTTCACCTTTGTAGGTGCTAAAAATCAGAGGTATGGTACAAGAGTCCCATGTAAGAGTCAGATATGCCTGGCTTGTTCTGAGAAATTTTCTGATTCTCTGAACAGGTCTTTGGGTTCTACCTAAAACCGTATTGCTTTTCTAATTTATCCCAAAGAGATGACTTGAATCAAAGCAGCAGCCCCACTGTCTGGCTCAGCTGTCACTTGGAGCTTTGTTGAAATACTCTTACCTTTGAAGGGTGGAATCTGGCAGATGGCTCAGCTTCTGCTCACACATTCCTTCTTCCCCTGTGCCAGATCTCCTGAAGCGTGCGTTTCAGAAGTCTGCATCGGTTCGGAATATTCTCAGGCCTGTTGGGGGGAAGCGCGTGGACTCTGCAGAGGTCCAGAAGGTCTGCAACATCTGTGTCCTCTACCAGACCTCGCTGACCACCCTCACCCAGATCCGGTTACAGATACTTACAGGTTTGCAGTCCCACGGTGCTTCTGTCGAGTCTCTTAGCAACTTTTCTTAGAAAAAGTTGGTTTCCCCCTGCTTTCCTTGCCCAGAAAATCGATTCTGAGGAAGAGTATTTTTGAACCATTGTCAGAGGTCTTAAATCGCTCCAACTAACCTTAATCCAAGCACTTCCAGTTCGTCCTGTAACCTGGCTCTTACTTTCATTATGAAGCACAATTTGCTTTGAAAAAGTTATTTTTTTCTGAATAGAAAATTTTAAAAAGGCAAGGAAACAGGAGAAAATTTAAATCAGCCTTAATCCCACAACCTGAAGATGACCCCGTGCCTGCGTGTGCTCCACATACACATACACGTGCTGGGATTGAAGTTCAGAGCTTTATCCTGCCCTTCCTAGTAATCACTTTAGAAGCATTTTATCATGTCAGAAATTCCTCACAAACTTCATTTTCATTGGCTGCATAGTGTCTCATTGCATGAATGTGGCCAACATTTTCATTTTTCATGTGAGCAAGGAAGAAAGTCCCCTCTGTGAACACAGAATTGGGTGTCCAAGGCTTTATAGCTGCAATGCAGGTGCCAGTGGTATGAACTGATATTATCAGGACAGAAAATCTATAGGCCATGAGGTTGTTTACTACATAAAGGGATTAGGAACTCTGCTGCATCTCACATTTGATAAAATCATAAATTGCTGCTTCTCTTTCATGCTTATTTATTCATCTCCAAATACCTTAGAGAGCCTCTACATGTGCAGGCACTGAGGATACTGAGGTGACTAGGACAACCAGGTCTGTGTTCCCACAGGAATTTTGTTCCAGTAGTGGGGAGACCAATAGTAAGCAAATGAAAAATGTATCCGTATGACAGTGAAAATAACAAGAGACAGTGTTGGCTTGGACTTGAGCAGGATTTCTCAGACTTGGGACGGTTGACATTTTGGACAAGGCCATTCTTGGTTTTGGAAGCCACCCTGCCACTGTCAAATATTCGTTCCTACCAGAGATGCCAGTAGCACCTCACTCCCCCGCTTCCCAGTTATGGTAACCAAACATGTGCAGACATTGCCAAATGCTCCTTGGCCGGGCAAAACTATCCCTATTTGGAAACCTATTTGGTGTAGTGATGGAAATGGAAGCAGGAGGGTTTGTAGTGTCTTTTATAGATTTGGGGGAGTGAGGACTGAAACCCTCAAAGATGATGCCAGATTTTTGGCTGCAGCAGCTGTGTAGATGCTCGTGACTTTTCCTGAGCTGGGAATGACCAGCCTGGGGTGGGGCTCGTGGAGCCTGGAACATTCTATCCTAGCTATAATGGGTGTGAGGAGCCCCCTGGACCTCAGCAGAGGTGTAGTCAGAAATACGAGTGCACAGGTGGGAGAGCAGCGGCCAGGTACGTGAGCAACAGAAGGTGTAAAGTCTTGGGATGGGGGCAGATTCCCTGAGGAGAGTGAAGAGGTAGAAGAGAAGGTGCCAGTACTGAACCTAGGTATCCCTTCCCCCAGTGTAAGGACTTGGGAAATCTATTGAAAGAGATAATTTTGAGGTTATAGCCAGTGTCCAACTTTTTAAGGTCATCACAGATTTAAGCATCCCCCATTATTCCAATAAGAGAATCCATAAAGAAGTTTTGTGGCCAACTTGAAAATAAATGTTTTTAAAAATGAAGATAAGCTGGTCTCTAAGTGTTACGTGTAATAGTCAAACTATTGGTATAGCTATACACAATTCAGACTGTGGAAAATAACAGTCTACTAAAAATGCTACTGGTTTTCTACTTTCACAATTTACGAAGCATCTTCACATGCATGGGGTAGCCTGGGCCACGCGCTGCAACTCTGACACAGCTCTGCAGGCACAGCACCTTCATTTCTACCTGAGTTTCTGGGGGTGCAGCCCGTGATGGACCTGTGTATGAGACTGTAAGTGAATATTCTCATCCACACCTCAGGGTCCATTCACCTGTGAGGGAGGTTTCTTTTCTTCTTTTGTCCTATAGAAGTTTATTTGTGATCACCACAATGTAACTACTTACTCTGCTGCTAATTATATAGTGAAGCTTCTACATTTTATAACCATATCCTATTACCCTTGCAAATGTGAGGTCAAGCTTCTAGGAATAATAACCAAATGGATGTTACATTTTTTTTGCTGCCTTTGTAATTCCTGCAGTTAACCCTTAAGCATCCATAAAGGGCACTGATTGTGCACCTGCTCCTACCCCCAGATTATCTTTGCTCAAAATTAAGTAATCCAGGGCGCCCCATAAAAGGAGAGTTACTATAAGGCTCAAATGTTAGGTGACTCCCCCTTTTCTGAGGAATGATTTAAGGAACATACTTTACTGCATATTATGTGACCCTAGGAACTTCCAAGCTGGACTATCTTAAGTCAGTGACTACATTGATGGATTTAAAATCTTTCACTGGTGTAGCTGGTGTGTCAGAGGCCTTGTAGCCATCAGGAAGAAGACTTAAAATGTCCTCTGCCTCATCCAGGGTTAAATATTTGTCAACACTTGACAGTATCTCTGTTGCAGTCACTGTTTTCCCAGAGACACAGTAACAGAAGCAGATGAGAGGAAATCCCTGCTAAACGTGGGTGAGTCTGCAAGAGAATTCACAGCAAGGACAGCAAACAAAAACCTGGCACACCACTTGCTTTTGTAAATGAAGCGTTCTTGGAGCACAGCCACACTTACGTGTTGTCTGGCTTCTTTCATCTGTGGTGGTGGTGTCGAGTGGTTGTGACATACCGTCTCCCCCGCAAAGCCTAAAAATATTTACCCTCTTGTCCTTCCCAGAAAAAATTTGCTGATCCCTGATTTAAAGCATAAACTCTGAGTCAGTCAGACTTGGGTTCTGCTCTAGGTTCTGACACTTAGTGGCTGGGTGATTTGGGGCCAATCACTTAATCTCTCTGTGATTCCTCTTCCTCCTTTACAAAATGGTGATAACATTGGGTTTCACAAGGTAGAAAGGAGATAATGCAGGCAGAGTTACTTAGAATGGCATCTGGCACAAGTAAGCACCCATTAAATAAATGCTAGCTATTGTTTTTCTCATGGTGATAATGATTTTTTTAGTAATTGCAATCTTTCTCTTGTACACATTAACTGTTCACTAATAGGCTTAAGCATTTTGTTTTTGTACTGGGTAGGGGAAATAATGGATGGAGCCCCACCTGCAGCTTGCGTTTCTTTATCCTTTCCAGGTCTCACTTACCTGGATGACCTGCTCCCCAAACTGTGGGCATTTATCTGTGAGCTGGGGCCCCATGGGGGGTTAAAGCTCTTTTTGGAATGCCTCAACAATGACACTGAAGACTCCAAGCAGCTCTTGGCCATGCTGATGCTGTTCTGTGACTGCTCCCGGCACCTCGTCACGTAGGTTAACTGCGGTGGGGCTGAATCCCTTTCCTCAAATGTGCAGAGACCAGATTACAGTGTTGGAAGCAATGACCAGTTTGGGCCTGTGTGGCAGGGCCGCTAGAAGAATTAGATGAGAAAACATTTATGATGTGGGTGGCCTGTAATAGGGGTTCCGTAGTTGTCAGCTTCTCTTTCAGGGGAGCTGGTTCAGTACCACCAAGTGTGGGCTTTGGAATCTCCCAGAGCTGGATTCAAATTACCATTTACTTCCTGTATACCTTGCTAAAACATCCAGAGTCGGAGAACCAGGGTGTAAAATCTGGCTTACCCACTTCCTAAGGCACCCTGGGCAAGGAAACTAGGGACTCTACCTCTCGAGCCTCAGTTTCCTCATCTATGGACTAGAGTAACAATAGGCCTGCCTCTCTGCCACATGATAAGAATAGAAGAGATAATGCCCACAGAGTATTTAGTGTTATCTTTGGCACTCAGGAAGAACTCAGAACTATTATTCTTAACCATCTTTATCAAGCTGGCCCTGGACAAGTTGTTTAACCTCTGTAAGCCTTAGTTTCTAATCAGTTTGACAGTCTAATAGGGAGTGAATGAAAAACAAATGTTAAGTCCTTGGTACAGTATCTGGCACAGAGTGAGAAATTGACAAATGTTAGTCCCATTCATAGCCTTTGTTCTTTAAACTTAAGTTCCTACTTGTGTACCTGGTATTCTTTCATTCCATTCACCCCCACCCAATTTGGTGAAGAATTGTAAGATAGAATGGCCCTTAGGTGGTGATGTTCAGACATGGCAGGGGGCAGGGGGTGGAGGCAGGGAGGTGGCAGATGAGGTAAGAATCACAGCGGGAGGGGCTCGCTGATCAGCTGGAGATGAGATGGGAGACCTGTAACAGCTGGTGAAGACACCACCCAGTGGCCCAGGATGGAGTCGAGCTCTGCAGTGAATGGAGCAGTTTGAAGAAATTTTGGATAGAGCTATATCTGAAATGATTCACTTAGTCATATGTTCTTTCAGATACTTTATTCATTCACAAAGACACAATAAGCGCCTAGCAAGGCCCATTAGTGTCTGTTATAGAGAATAAGATTCCTCACCTTTCCTCAGTAGACACAGACTCTTGCTTCCAATTCCTTGATATTCAAGCATAAATTAAGAAAGTTCTATTTACTTTTCAAGTAAGATAAACAGAATAGGGCTTATTATTATTTTTTTCTTTCTTGGTTTTGTATTTTTAAACCTTTTACTATGAGCAGTTTCAGGTAAGTAGAAAGTGGACAGAATAATGTGAAGCCTTACGTGCCCATCACATGACCAGCTTCCACAGCTCCCAGCCCGTGGCCCGGTTGCTTCGTCTCTAACACTTCCCAGATTATTGTGATCCTTGACAGCACATCATTGTGTCTGAATTTGATCTAAAGTTAGAGCCTATTCTAACACCTTATGCTATGTGTCTAGTAAGAGGTACAGATCTCATTTTCCCCCCTTTTCTCAGTGTGAAATTGTAGCTAATTTTCTGTTTTAGGATCCTTGATGACATTGAAGTTTATGAAGAGCAAATTTCGTTCAAACTGGAAGAATTGGTCACCATCTCCTCTTTTCTGAATTCCTTTGTGTTTAAAATGATCTGGGATGGAATTGTAGGTAAGGTAAAGACATTAGCCATCGGTTAAGTGTCTGTAACAGCTGATCCTTGGCATCATTGTATACAAAAGTTAATTGAAAAGGCACATTCGTTTACATAATTAGATGTTTTATTTCTTCACTCTCTGATCTCTTAAGGTAGTAGTGTGGTTATGAAAGTCTTACTCCCCCAGATCCTTCAAGATCTACATTTGTGTGTAAAGGGTTATTAATGATGATTACTTTTGCTCTGAATCTCCTTTTGAGTCTTTGAATTGATTTCCATGAAGATAAACACTTTGCCGGGTCATGTTTTAAACTAGAGTCCAGCCTCCAACGTGTCTCCCACTGTTCAACACCAAGTGCCTTAGATTAAAAGGAACTTGGGGCCTCCCCAGTGGCGCAGCGGGTTGAGCGCTGTGCTGTGGAGCTGTCCGCAGCCTCTGCAGCATGGGTTTGATTCCTGGCTGGCAAGGGAGATTCCCACATGGCAGACCTCTCCTGTCTCGCCCACTGCTCCCCTCAGCAGTGCTTTCATTCTGTCTGCCTGTTCTGCTCCCCGCTGTCTTATCTGGTGAATCCTCTCAGGCCTGTACCCCAGTTCTTTTATAAAAATAAATAAATCTTTAAAAAAAATAAAAGGAACTTGGATGACACTAGGGGGAGGCAGTGTGTGTGACTGTGTCGAGACACTCAGCTCCTGCAGACACTTGGAGCATACCCAAAGGTGCGTTTTAATTCCATCGGTTCCCCATCAAATTCCGAGTGAGGGAGATGGAGAACTTGATGGAACGTAATAAAGAAAGGAGACAGAGACTGTCCTTGCTCTCCTGTTGTGATCATGTCCATGAGTGTGACTATACAGGTTGTTTGCCCTACAGAGAATGCCAAGGGAGAGACCCTGGAGCTGTTCCAGTCTGTCCACGGCTGGCTGATGGTGCTCTACGAGCGGGACTGCCGCCGGCGCTTTGCTCCTGAGGACCACTGGCTGCGAAAGTGAGCATCGGGGTTGGGAGGAGGTGTGTGGTTCAAGCCAGGCTCAGGTGGGTGTGCAGGTTCATTGTGGATTGGGGCAAATGGGTAAGGAATCTTGGACCCCTTGGTAGATTTGACAGGCCTTGAATGCTGAAGCAGGGAGGCTGGGAGGCTGGCAGCACCTGAGCCTTCCAGCCCCCACGATCTCTGCGCTTTGTCTCTCATAAAGATCTCTGTCATAATGGTCTCTCGACCCAGGCATCCGTACTTATAGGTACGCACGCCCAGTGCTCTCTGGCTTCTTGGCCCAGGTATCTGTAATCTTCAGTGCGCATGCCCCATGCTCATGCTGCTCAGCCCGGGTCCGTGCATGCCATGGGTAGCAGCTATAGAGGCTCGCTGCAGGAGGCAAAAAGGAACCTGACCCACTCCATTTTCTCTACAGACTGTATGGAAGCCAGAGTGCCTCTGCCACACCCTGGCAGTGAAGTACTTGTCAGCACTGACCACCTGGCAGTTGCTTATGCTCAGACTTGCTTACAGCAAAGATTACTAGGGCTCGTGAATGGTAACAAAGCCAGCTCACATCTAGTAGATGTTTATATTCAGCTGAACTGAGCAGCAGGTTATGATAGTTAAATGGCAGTTTTATCAGCAGGGTAGAAACTGCAGCAGGCTTTTCCAGGGGTGGGAGTGGGTGGGAGGAATCTTGCAACAACTAAATATAAGATCGAGTCTGATTTTTATCAATAGCGTGCCTTGGGTAACTCTTAAAGCTGCGGGGACTGGCAAGCTTCTTTTGTAAAGAGCAGGCGGTAAACATTTTAGGCCCTGCCTGCCAGCCTTGGGGCAACTGCTCCACTCTGCCACTCGCAGACATAGTACTAACATGAATGAGCATGGTCATTAAAACTTGATTTACAGAAACAGCAGCAGGCTGGTCGTGGCCCCTGGAATGTGGTTCGCCAACCCCATGCTAGAGAGTGGCTTACTTGTTTTAATTATACCAATCCTGCATCTTTCTTTTTAAGAGATCTCAAACCTAGTGTGCTCTTCCAAGAACTTGACAAGGATAGAAAACGGGCGCAGCTGATCCTGCAGTACATCCCTCACGTCATTCCTCATAAAAACGTGAGTAGGACCAGGTTCCTAGCGTGTCTTTCTATCCCAAGGCGTGGTTCCAGACTTTCTGTCTTTCAGTAAATGAAATCAGTTCATTCAGCAACTGCAGACAGCGACTGGACCTTATTGTGTACCAGGTCTTCTGCTCAGTACTGGAGAGACAGGTGCAGGGCTGTGCAAACTGACCTTCAGACTGGGTTGGGATGTGTGCTATGGAAGTGGATGCCGTGGGACCGGACAGGGGTGTGGACTGCTGGAGTTGGGGAGGAGCTCAGGAGAGCAGCTGTGTTTATAGGCCTGGGGTGAGAGACAACGCTCCAGAAGAACCAAACATCTGACAGGGGAGAACACAAAGGAGAAAGTCGAGAAATGAGATTGAGGTTTGTAGGTCCTGGAGCAGGAAGGGCCTTGTACACCAAGGGCTGGAGTTTGGATTTTGTCTGAAGCCATTGGTGGGTTTTAACAGAGCTTTGAGTCCCCTGGTCTGAGAAGTGCTTTAGGAAGCACCTTCTGGCTATTGTGTGGAGGACAGGCTAGACATGGAGGATGTGGTGGTAATCTCACTGGACTCGAGTGGGGCACGGGTGTGGAGAGACAAGAAAGCCAAGAGATTTTTAAGGAGGCACCTTCAGGCTCTGGGAATGATACAGAGGAAGGAATTCAGGTGATGATGCTCAGGTGTCTAGTTTGTTAGCAGTGACAAGCCTGAGGTAGGGGCACAGGCAAGAGCAGGTCTGGCAAGTGGAGCTGAGGCCCACTATGGGCAGGCAGCATGTGAGGTATCTGTGGCTCCATGAGGCCAATGGCCACATGGGTCAGGAACTCAGGAGAGGGGTGGGACTGGAGGTAGACTCGACATGTGGACAACACCCACATCTCCTCACTGCATTCATCGTCACGGGCAAGGTGGTCAGGGAACAGACTGATGGGGAAGACCCGGAGACTGAGGCCAGAGCCCCGAAGGACTCCCCTTAGAGGCCCAGCACAGGAAAGCAGGAATCAGAGAAAAGGAGCCAGGAGGGTGGTGTCACCCACCTGAGTGAAGTGAGGGACTTGGGGAGGGTCAAGTACTGTGGCGAGGGCATCCAGGAAGCAGAGCATTGCTGGTGTAGTGCCTGGACTCCTGACAATGCTTTGCTCTCTCAGAAGAGGCGCTAAAGAGCCTGGCTGTGCCCTTTCTTTCCTTTCTGTTTTTTTAAAAAATAGATATTTTTAGAAAAGCAGAGATCACATTTTTCTAAATCAAATCTCTCTTTTCAGAGATACTTGCTTACTTTCTGAGATCATTTTGACCTTGACATTACACTTACGGTGCCGTTCATTACCCTTGAAGCAGTGATTCACAAGTGAAGGTAGCTGTTTAAATTCTTGACAGCAGAGCCTCTCAGAAACCAGGGACCCTGCAGAGATGACTTAGTCAAAAGTGCCCTCCATGAGGGTGCCCCTTCAACAGTACCCCCGACCTTGCCTCAGCGAACTCGAGGCTTTGAGCAGTGGGTGTCGTATGTTTGACTCCCCGGTGATGGGACCTGCTTCTCGGTGATGTCTAGCCCCCGTCTCTGAGCAGCCACGAGGAGCGGCAGCCCTAAGCTCCTGGCATTGGCAGGCGACTCTGTTTGCCTTCTGAGGATTCTGTTTTCCAGGGTTGCATCCTTCCCTTCTCCCAATGGCCCCCACCGGAGGGTTTCTAGCCCTCCATCTTGTGGGTCTCGTCCAGTTTTCTGGAGTTGGACTCGATACACAGTGCCTCGTCCTGGGCCGATGTGTCCAAATTCAGCCCCACGCAATGGCGTCCGGTGACTCCACGGCTTAGATGCAGTTCACAGGCAGTGTGCCGGGATGCCCGGGCCTCACGGGAGGTGAAAGCTGTTGAGAAGGAGTGAAGTGTGTTGGACACCACTTGCCACCTGAGTTCACAGTGTCAATACCGGGTCCTGCTATATTCTTGGCAATGGTGTCATTTAGCCAAGCTGGGTTGGTTTGTTTTTGAAATAACGTTAATTTTTATTTCAATATACATGCTTTTTAAAACCTCTTAGGCCATAAATACTTACTAAGTTGTTAGGATTTAACTACTTAGTAAATGGAATTGTTAGGCATTCCTCTTGACCTAAGATTACCATGAAAAAAAATCACTGAGCCATTAGGGGTACTGTGAACAAGAAATTTGGGGACCTCTGAGGTTAGTTGTCCTGATTTTGAGTCCAGGCTGTGTTCTAATCCTCACCATTTTGCAGGGAATGGGGGGAGCCTTGCTTAAGATTGCCTTCAAGGCCATTTCTCCTTGTAAAATTGCTTTTCTCTCCCTTGGGAAATGAGGGCCCTTCCTTGTCTCTGGGTCCCTGCCCCACCTGGGAGGGTCCTAGGCTGGTCTGTTCGAGTGGCTAGGGTGCCCTGTTGTCCCCCATCTCAGGCTTCCCTTCCCTCTCAGTGGGCTGCAACCCACCCTCTCCCTCTGGCTGGAGCCACGAGAGGGAAGCAGGATGTCCGCAGGGCCACCTTCTCTCTCATCTGCTACCACTCTGCACGCTGAGCCCCGCCTTGTCCTGGATCTTACTCGCGTGGATGGCCTGGATGTCTTTCTTGCTTTAACAGCAGCACTTTGTTCTGTGCATGCTCTTACTTTCTTCAACATGTCTCTGCACAGTTCTTCTCCCGACCACTGCCAGACTATGCCTTGTTTTGGCCGAGATGGCCTAGAGCCGGGTGGGGTCAGCCGGGGCTTGTAGTGTGGCTTCCCCTGCCTCCCACTCCGTGACCTCAGGTGAATCTGTTCCTCATCTGTGACTTGGGAGGTTCAGGATTCGTACCAGTTGTCCACAGAGGTCTCCAGCCCCTTGAAAGCTGGTTAAGGTAACCCCATGGTAATCCAGAGCCCCTCCAGTCTCCCCTGGGCTCCAAGGCGGCTGGCGTTCTCATGGTCACCTCTGCACGGCTGCTGCTCTGCCACTTCTCCACTTGGGTTGCTTTAACCTGCACGTGAGGCCCATCTTCAGCCCTGTGTTCCACAAAACGCCTCCCCTTGTTCCAATGCTCATACTCAAGGTTGGGGGTAGGTCACAGGAGGCAGTCATGTCAGTCAGTCATGTCATACCTGTTCCTGAAAGTCTCCTGTTCCCCAACCATAAAAAAGAGTAACAAGAGTGGCCCTCCTTGCTGCTCCTCAGGCCTGCGCTCCCTACAGCACTGCTCTCGAGCCCCAAGAGCTTTTGAGACTTTTCAGAGCACTTCAGTTTTGCTTCTGAACTTGTAAACCAGCCCCACTGAGCTGTTTCACGAACCCCCTCTCTGCTGACTACAGCCCCTTCTCAAGAGGCCATTGGCAGTTGCTTTTTACAACCGTATTTTCTTCATAGACCTTATGTAATGATGAAATGAAAATACTCCGGCCCCCTTGTACGTGGTTAACCCTCACACCGTTGCTGGTCCTGTGACTGCTGCTCTTATTTGTATTTTATTAAGCTCTTGACTTTTGTGTGATTCCCATTTTTTTAAAAAAAGCAACTGTAGTTGGATGTATTTATTTGTTCTGCTGCCACTATTTGAGTGACATTATAGCAATGATTCTCAAACCCAGGGTGGGACAAAGGGTCGTGCTGTCCTAAAGGGGCTTTTCAGGATCTTGAGAATGGAGTCTTTTTGGACGATAATTGAGAAAAATTACTATTGGGACCGTGGTGTGCTTGAGGGCACAAAGGAGACAGATAAAAAGGTCAGGGACCTTTATTCTGTGGGATCATTTTTAAAATTTCTGACAGTGGAAAAAAAAGACCTTTGAAATGTTTCTGTTTTTTAGATTCATAATATTGATTTCCTTTACTGCTGGCACAACTGTAGAAAACCTCTGCAGCTTTTCTTGCCACCAGCTTTTTACTGTGGATTATTGACAGAACCAGAACGATTTTCTTGCCGTCTGTTCTTAGCTGGACTCCAGCTGCAGCCAGCTACTCTTTCTGGAGCCTTTCTTTCTTGGCCTCCATTCAGCTATATTCCCAAGAGTAATTGGGGGTGTTTGCTAATCCCACAAGTCCCTTCTATCTCAAAGCATCCCATTCTGGTTGCCTCTCAACTGACTTAAATGTCGCTGATATTTATGTAGTGCGTTTTAGAGAATCATCAGTTGCTGACCCCGTTGCTGGTCTCTCCTTTGCTTATTTCAGAGAGTGCTCCTGTTCCGAAACATGGTTACCAAGGAGAAGGAGAAATTGGGGCTTGTGGAAACCAGCTCCGCCTCCCCCCATGTCACTCACATTACTATCCGCCGGTCCCGGATGTTGGAGGTGAGACGCCTGCCCCAACAAGGTGCGGCCTGCAACGTGTAGCATTGTCAGTGGGTGATCTGTTGCCTCTGAACTGTTCCTGTCTCTGCTTGATCTAATGACATGGGACATTAGATCTAATGACATCTAATGACATGATCTAATCTCTGGGAGCAGGAAAGGAAACAAGTGTTTCCCAAGAACTGTTGGATTTAGCATGTTCTCAATGCTGGGGGTCCACTGTAGAATCTCTCTTCTTTACCCCTCACCCCCCTGGGCTGGAGCTTCAAACAGCTTGTGCCTCTTTGAAATGAAGACAAGAACTGCCACATGCAGACATTCTTACATCAGTGCAGACTCCAATTGTCCCAGCAGGCACTTTGCCCAGCCCCAACTGTGAATGTGGAGGCTGGAGGGGAGGTGTTGAGTTTACTGAGCCATATTAGGAAACAGTTAGCACAGAGCTGTAAGTCCTATGTAGCCATATACTCCTGCGATACGGTCAAGTGGCCTACCTTAGTGAAAGCCAGTGTCCAGGATCAAAATATAAGTAGAAACAGGTGCCTATCTTCAGAACACTTGACCACCATGTGACAGAAGATTGTTGCAATGTATTGATTTTGTTGAACCTGCGGGAACACTGTCCTAATAAATTCACACCCTCACAGTGTCTGCATTGTATGGTCACACGTTCCTCCAGGGTCGTGCAGTGCACAGCCTGCCTGTGTGTGCCAGCCCTGCCCGCGGTGGAGTTGGTGATTGAGCCCCAAGTTCCCTGGAGAGGTTTGACCTGATTTGCCTGGGCTAGTTCTTTAGACCTTTCCTCACACTCTACCACAGTTCCTCATTAGCACCTTTTGCAGTGTGGGGCAGTCACGGGATCCTGGACAGACTTGGCCACATTGCTAGCTACCAGCAAAGAGCAAAGGCAGCCACTCTTCCTCCCCACTCATTTTCCTTTTCTTCCTTGGAGCAGTCACACTCCTTCTAGGAGAGCTCCTTTCTGTCCCCTGCCCACTGGTGATTGGCATCGAGCTCCCCCAGGGAAAGCAGCCCGTGGTAAACATGATATGTTTGGCATTCTTCAAAGCAGAGAATAAGAAGTTAAGTGCAGGGACCTTGCAGGTCACAGGAATGAGTCAGGCTGGCTGAGTGTGTCTCGGTGCAGGGGCATCTGGTTTGCATGCCAACCAAATAGAAAATAGAAAGTCTTCGCTTTCTTTGGTTTCTCTCATTTTTCCTAAACAGAACCCTTGGTCTGAATAACTCAACAGACCCAACGCACAATGGGGTTGATAAAAAACAACTGACACCACGCCGCAGTTTAGGGGGTGCTTAGAGAGGAGTAGGCAAGTGATAATCCTATGCCCAATCCCCACCCTAAAGAGAGGCTCCTAGCTGGTTGCCTGTGGAGACTTGGCCCCATAATGCTCTGGTTTCTTGAGAGAAGCCCGAAGTCCAGGATATTGTGTGAAACCCCTAGATCTTTTATGCTGTGAGTTTTTGAAATTTCATGAAGTATCTAAAGGACAAAAAACATGTCTTCCCTCTGAATTAAACTCAGGGACCACCTGTTCGTAGCCTCTGCTTTTTCTCAAAGAAAGGGCCCAATTGTACTGCAGAAATTCCTTCCTCCTGCACCTTCCTCATCAGACCCATTGGCACCTCTCCTGTCCCTTAAAGTCCTCGGGTCTACCCTGCCCTCTCAGATGTGGCCAGCACTGGCAGGAAGAGTTTGGGTGCTAGAGATGGACGGTGTGTCCCCTGAGAGTGAAGTCTCCCCAACTCCCTCCTCGAGGGCCATTGTTTAGGAGAAATTGCTTGACATCCTGTGGCCTGGTCTGCTTTTGTAAACACAGGGACATCAAAGGAGGGATGTCTGTCTGAAGCTTTAGACAAAGTCCATTTTCCTCTTTACTTCCCAATATCGTATATCTTGTCATGAAATTGACCGATGTGTTTAGATTGAGTTCCCAGACACCAGTTATTCTCATGCGCTGATAGATTGGTTATTAGAACGTGAGAGCTCAGTGGCCTTTGCTTGATCTGGACACAAGGGGGCATTGAAAGCTGGTATAAGACTCATAGGAGACCCTAGGCCTCCATTGTGTTATCTTTTCTTGTGGTTCTGTTATAGGTGGTGCATCTGTGCTAGGCTTCCAAGTGTTAGTCTCAAGACCTGCAGGAAGGCTGCTTCTCACAGAGCAGATGGCATATTGGAGCTGGAACACTAACATTTCAGAACTAGAAGGAAACAGTTGTCCAGCCCTTTCCCTCACAGAACTCAAGCCAGAGAATTCAAATTCTCAAGGTCAAGGTCACTCAGGTATCAGAGAGAGACCCAACCTGGGAGTTGATGCTTCGGTGCCCAGGTCACTGAGATCAGTAGGAAGGAGTGATGCCCACCCCTACTCACGTTCCCAGGGGCACAGGTAGAATCTCTGTGTGTAGCACTGGTGCCAAGGGCACTAGGTGCAGCAGGGTCTGTGTCAGGGGAGGCAGGTGGGAATTCCTCTGCAGTTTTTCAAAGAGGTGGCTGATGGGCTAATGCAGCAAAATAGTGACTGGAGTCTGGCAAGCGTTGTTTGCGCCCCTCCCCTGAGCTTGCCCAGTGCTTCCGCATAGACCATCTCCTCTAATCTCAATAGTCACAAACTCGCTCGCGTCCATTAAGGTGAGGGGCATCACTCTAGAGCAGAACGGAGGAAATGCTGCAGCAGGAATGTGTTAGAATTCACCTGTCCTTGAGTCAGTGCAAGGTAATCATCTTAAATTTAAGCAGAATGATTCAAGTGCTGTAGCATCTGCGTGGTCTGTTTTCTTCTCTTTTCGTCTAATGGTTCTCAAAATCTATGTGCATAACAAGTGTTTCAGAATTGCATTCCAAGCCGTTTCCTGTTCCTTTAGTGACTTAGGGCACTTCAGAGGTAGTTTTTTCCTTGCATGCTAACTTTGGAGCCTGGCCCCTACCTACATAAGATTAAGAGCCACCATAGGACAGTCTTTTGAATCACTGGGTGAGTGGAGAAGCGTGACTTTCGGGAAGGCAGCGTGGGCTCCCCAAAGACAGGTCTTGTCATACTGGCCTTGTCTGCTTTGTGACAGGGCCCAGACTGGCAGATGAGGGGATGCTGTGGGGACAGTCCATCTCAGGGTCACCAAAGGTTGAACAGCTCTGCACTTGGGACTGAGCGGGAGAAATCTAGGGTGGCCTTGAAATTGCAGTAGACTTGCAACTTAGTGGTGCTATGCAAAGACATCGATTTCCCTCTGGCGAGAGGCCTCAGGTTGTGCCCTGCCCTGTCCCACGCTCAAAAATGAAACCCTAAGCAGCCTGCTTATGAGCCCCTGTACATGCCAAGAACACATTAGGTAACAGACTCAGGAGCCAGGAAGCCCCCAACCGATTAGAATCGAGACACACTGAACAAGACGAGTTAGTCGGGGAACTCTTACGCAGCGCCCTAGCGTCCTGGTTGGGAGAAACTGACTGCGTGTCTGGAGAGAGCTGACTATGAGCCAGAGGAGCAAGAAGAACCCTCAGGCTTTTGCCTCCCTGCTCCTGCCCTCACCCAGACCCCAGATGGCTACTGCCCCCTCCATTTCCCTGCTTGTGACCCCGGCCCCTCCACCCATGTGCTCTGCTGCCAAGAGAAGTGTTTCCCAAGACAGCCAGCCACGATGCCCCTGCAAAGACACTTCTGGGGCTCCCGTCACCCTCAGCATAGTACGTGAACTCCTCAGCTTGGTCACAAGGCCTTTCCTGATCTGTGGAAAGGAGCCGAGGGCTGGAGAGAATTTTGATTTCTCATCTTACAGCCATCCACAGGTTTGATTGATTCATTGGCTGTTTTTCTCTTCTTATCATAAGCTAAAGGATATTCTTAGCATTACAAAGAAGCGAGGAGACCCTGTCCCAGGTCCTCCCAGGGCGCTCGTCAGGACTCCTTGGCTAATTTCCCCCACCTCACGGCTTTGCGTCCTCTTGAGGGCAGTGTCCCCTCGCCAGAGAGCAGTAAAGTCACATCCCCAAATGCATTTTCCTTTCTCCAGGCTCTCACAGTGGGTGTGACCTGCTCTTCTTGTGCACCCCTGCTTCTCACCTTGCACCTTTACAGCCACATGGGGAAGGTGTCCCATTCTTGGGAGCCTTATGGGGGAACCCTGAGTCTTGAAAAGGCCTGGTGTCCCTAATGGGTTGTAATTGTGCCCTTTGCAGGACGGCTATGAGCAGCTTCGGCAGCTTTCCCAGCATGCCATGAAGGGCGTGATCCGTGTGAAATTTGTCAATGACCTCGGGGTGGACGAGGCAGGGATTGATCAAGATGGTGTTTTCAAGGAGTTCTTGGAAGAGATCATCAAGAGGGTGTTCGACCCCGCACTCAATCTGTTCAAGGTATTTAAGGGGAACAAGAGCAGGGTTGACAGCAGCTAAATTCAAAGTGACAAATGAGAAGTGAAGGACTAGGCGGGTTTGTTACAAGGTGTGTAACCCCCTGACGCTCCCCATCCTTTTGCCTTTCAGACAACCAGCGGGGACGAGAGGCTCTACCCCTCACCCACGTCCTATATCCATGAGAATTACCTGCAGCTCTTTGAGTTTGTGGGAAAGATGCTGGGGAAGGCGGTGTATGAGGTAGGCATGCTAAGGAGCATGGGACTGGGACAGAAAATAAAATGTTAAAAATAATGTGGGTTTCATACACATTTATGTGGCCAGGCCCAGCCTGTCCTGAGGCTAGAGTTGAGGAAATAAGAGCAGGAACCAAGATTTACCAGACCTAGTCCTCAGTGCTTTCCATGTGTTCGCTCTGATCCTCAGCGGTCCTGCGTGTGGCCGCTGACTCCCTGTTCACAGAGGATGAGAACTGAGGCTCCAGGAGTCACTAAGCCAAGTCTCGTCACTAGTTCAGGATGGAACCTGAATTCAGAGCCAGGCGGCCCTGAGCCCTAAGCCAGCCCTCTGCTTCTCTGAGTGGGGAGGGGTGGTTGGCCAGAGCCAGGTCTCACGTGGAAGCTTCATCCCAGCCATGGGGGGCAGCATTTTGTGGGGCTTGATAGTTGTTAGAGTCATTCTAAAATATCATGATTTGAGTGAGTCCGTATCACAGTGAGCCAGAGGCACCTGGAGCTGCCGGGAGACTAGAAACCATCTGCTGGCAGACTGGTCAGCCCAGCCCCATGCGGCAACTCTCTTCCTTACGCACCTCTTCCCTGCGGGGCTGGCCTTGGTCACTGGGGCTGGTGGGAGCTGCCATCCTCACTGTGAAGAGGATGGTTATCTTCCACCTTGGTCTCTGGGGTCAGGGGTCTTGGGAGGTCAGGAGGGCGTGGGCTCTTGCAGGCTCCTGGCAGGCCCACAGAGCTCCTGACCCCTCTCCATCGAGAGGCCAGCGTCCTCCGGGCAGCATCTGCTTTCCACCCTGAGCATCGGAAGTCTAGCGCAGCACAAGCTTGTCAGTCTCTGCGCCCCTCTCAGTAGGCTCTGTAGCTCCTCGCCCAGCACCGAGGCAATGGCACCTTGGCAGCACTCATTCACACCCATCATAAACCCCAGAGAAGCCAGGATGCCTTCCAAACACAGAGAGCCAACAGCCAGGGCACGTTGAGTGGTCACCTAGTGGCGCAAGCATATTTTGACTCTTAAATAATCCATCCTTCTTCCCTGGAACATCCGGGCCCAGCTTAGTCCCCGCCCAAATACCCTCTGGCCTTCTGCCTTGGGCAACTTGGGTGGCCTGGGTTTATTCTCTGCCTTTGTTTCAGTACCTACAAAATAGAAGCAGTTTCTCAGGTGATTCATGTGGCATATGCCATGTTTTTCCTGTAGATGTGTAGCTGGATGATACCCAGAAGAGTCTGAACCAGCTGACAAGCATGACTTCCTGGCTTTCGAGAATGTCCTCATTTCCTGGGCCTAGTACCTGTCACCTCACTCCAGTAGTAGTGCTGCAGGCGAGAGAACTGAGGCCACACCAGCTGTGTGCGGGGAGTGGCTGTGTTAGTGCAGTTGCCCCTCATGGTCCTCTGTGCCAGTGTGATTGAGTCTTCCTTCTAGATTTCTCTGGCCCTCACGCTTCCTTCCATCCATCCCATCGCTGCCCTAGTGCAGCCTGTTTTCCTGGCATGACACCACGGCTCTCTAGCTGCGTCCTGCCTCCTGTCTTCCACCCAGAAAGTACAAATCTGGCACTTCTTGCTTGGAGCCCCCCCTGCTGCTCCCAGGAGAGACTGCAGACAGTTGCAAGGCCCTGCCTCTCTGGCCTTATCACTCCCCTCTCCTCCCTCACCAGGGTGCTGTAGCCAGACAGATGGCTGTTCCATTCCTGGGGCAGGCCCGAGGCCTCATGCTCCTTTGGGTGTAGCTTAGCTGTCTCTTCCTCCTGGATGTTTCTCTACCCTATCCTGGGTGAGCGGCCCCCACTGCGCATTCAGTCCTACTGGCTGAGAGGTTGTGCTGTCCACATTTACAATGAGGCAGCCCCTGTCCTGGGGCCTGGCAGCTGCAGAGCTGGGCTTAGACCCATGAGCTCTGTATCTCCAGAGCCTGTGCGCATGGCCACCATGCTGGGATGGCACCCAGTGGTGTTTATTATGTGATGGGGAGGTATCACACTCCAGATTGAGAATTTGGGAAGTGCCTAGAGATTCCTGTGGCACGCACAGCAGGAGGGGCCTCTGCAGCCAGAGCTGCCCCATGAGCCCTGGGTGGCAGAATGGCAGACTTCGTCTTTCTACCTCCCAGGGCATTGTGGTAGATGTGCCCTTCGCCTCCTTCTTCCTGAGCCAGCTGCTCGGGCACCACCACAGTATCTTCTACAGCTCTGTGGATGAACTGCCTTCTCTGGACTCAGAGTTCTATAAGAACCTCACTTCCATTAAGGTCAGTGTGGAAACAGGGAGGGCACAGGGAGGCAGTGGAGGAAGGCCGGGCGGGTACCTGTCGGGTGGTGGAGTTGTATCCTCTGCCGTGGTAAAGGCAGTTCCGCAGCCACTGCAAGCCACACGCCACTCCCGGGCACTCCCTTTTGTCTGTGGCGCCTCCCTCCTGAGGTGACATTGGCCTTAGCTTTGCTTCAAGTTCTATGGCAGCCATAGTGCTGCTGCCCAAGTAGCGCCTCATCGAAGTGGAGTTTAGTTCAAGGATATTGCGCCTCTGCACCCCAACACTTTCCCCTTCTCTGTTGCATTAGCGCTATGACGGGGACATTGCCGACCTGGGCCTGACACTGTCGTACGATGAGGATGTCATGGGTCAGGTAGGTCGCCTCTGGCTGAGCTTTTTGTCCTCTCCCTCAATTGGCTTTCTGACACCTGCCCTCTTATTGGTGTTTTCCCCAGCAGGTCCACAAACTGGGGTTCTATCTGCCTGTCTGGCCTCTCCCCTCTGTCTCTCTTACCATCCCCCTTCTCCTGTGGCCCCTTCCATCCCCAGTTGACCTGACCTTCACTTGCCCACCGCCCAGAGGCTTCCCACAGAGACCCTGCTCTGCTTAGATGCAGGGACATTCCCAGGGAGGCGCTGATGCCCTGTTTATTATAACATTGCTTTCGTTACCATGGTGAGGATTAGCTGTTACAGAGGATTATGACTTAAAGAGGGGGAAGAGGCCTCCCAGAAGGACCTCAAACAGAGTTCTGTTCTTGTCTGTACTCTTCATAAAGAGCAGAGCAGGAAGTTGAATCCCTGGAAACCACGGCAACTGAGGCATCTCTCTTAAGTGTAGTGGGCCCAGCTGCGTGCTGGGGCTCCTGCTTGAGCCTCTGCACACGTGGCCTGAGGGCTGCTCTGGAGAAACCCTGCCTTGAGCTTCCTAGTGCACAGCTGTCTTCTCAGACGGTTGCCCGTGTCACCTCAAAGAGGTCCCTCAGTCCCCCTGAATCCTTATGTCAAAAAAGTCCAGGGGACTGAATATGAGTCTTTGATGGGACCAGTGTCACCACACACCCCAAAAACACCTTTTGGAACCTGTGTGCCCCTCCCTCCCAAAAAGCCACCCGGCACACTAGTATACCAGCGCGGAGAAGCCTGGGAGCAAGAAACCTTAGCGTAGTTGCATTGACCTCCGCTTTCACGGATGCCTGTGATCACAGAACGCTTCTGGCAGGGAAAGAACGAGTGCCACCTCACAAGTGATCCTCCACGTGTAGCATTCAGACAGGTGCTGAGCCCAGTGTGGGAAACACCAGGCTGGGGGACTCCTGAGGGCCCTCCTGCTTCCAGAGCCTCTGGTGTGCCCTGAGACGGTGGCGGCAGGGGACCCCGGGTCACCGTTTTCCTTGCTACATATTTATAGTTTTTGTATATTATAGTAATAGAACCTCTGTTGAAATAAGCTTATAAGTTTGCACTCTTTGATAGTTAGGTAACTCACATTTGTTCTTGGAGCTGAGGAAAAGTCAGTTCTATAGTTTTCAAATATCACTAAAGATATTTGAAATTTTGATTTGAGCCTTACTCCTGACAGCCATAATTTTCACTCTTAACTATAAAAATAATGCAGACTCCTGACCAAAAATTCAGCTATTATACGGGCATAAAGATGAAAATTCAAACCACCTAAAGTAAAGACAAATATGGGGTGATCTCACCTGTATGTGCTATATCAGGAAACAAGATGGATGAATAGACTAACAAAATGAGAATAAACTAGTGGACATGGGTGACTGAAGTGAGGGTGCCATAGGCGAGGCGGGGGTGGGCACCTTTTGTTGTGTGTGGGGGGGGGTTTGTTTTTTGTTTTTTTTTTTAATAAAGTTTCCTCATGCTGCATCGGGGCAGCCGAAGCCTTGAGCTTCTCTCTTATTGACTCGCCACAACAGGGGAAGGGGGGCTTATTAGCTTCAAAGGGCACCTAGTAGGTAGGGCTCCAGGCCCTACCAAGGCCCTGTTCCTTGTTGAATCCCTTGTAGCCACACTGCCTGCGCCGGCCCGCACGTGGCACATCACCAGGGAAGGGCGATGTCCTGGCGCCCCAGGATGGGCCTCAGTGGGGAAAACAAAGAAGAAAACCATCTATAATGCCAGTGTCAGGCCTGTGGCCTTCCAGAACCAGCCCACCCTCCCCCCCTCACTCCCCCCCACACAAGGCCCAGTATAATTTGTTTTTGCAGGTATGGTACTACATGGTACATACTGTTATGTCTTATTTTTTTTTTTAATCTTCTCAAGAAGTGTACATTTCCATCATATTTTTTAATAGCTACACATTCCAGAGCACGGTTGTACTAAACTTTATTTAGCCATCATACTTCGTGTGCTCCTAAAGGCTAACATGTCCCCCCCTCTTAACCACCCTCCCCCCGCCTCCCCCATGACAGCCCGAAGCCATGGTACAAACGTTTGAACGAGGATGGGATGAGGCGCAATCTTTCAGATTGACCTTGCAGGGTCGCTTGTTGATAATTCAAGCAAGTCCTGGCTTTTTGTGAAAATGGTTGTTTCCAAATACTCCCCATCTCAATTCAGTTATTATCATGGACGTTGGCGCCGGTCCCTTTCATCTTCAGGAAGCTTTATTTCCCTGTTAGAATTCTCTGGAGTAATTGCTCCTGTCTTCTCTCCCAGCTTGTTTGCCATGAACTGATTCCTGGAGGGAAGACCATTCCTGTTACAAATGAAAATAAGTGAGTATAGCAATTAGATTTTTAAGGTCACCACTTGAAAAGACTTCATTCTGGCTCTCCGGGCTTACTTTGAGAATTTATTAAGATAGATTGAAGTAGAACGAGGCCATAAATATCATAATGGAATTTACTGGTTACAGTTCATAGGCTGAAATCCTATTAAATTCGATTTGCAAAATAAGAATGGACAATTTATTTTTTGCAGTAGCTCTTCTAAGGTCAGAGGCACCCAGGCCTCAGTGTTCCTAGGAATTTAATGATGCCTCTGGATGCAGACAGCTGGATCTTCAGACGCTCAGGCATGCAGCCCTGAACCCAGAGGGCACGGGGGCGGAAAGACGCCTTGGAGAGGCAGGTCATTTTAGAATGATAGCATGTGGCAGTTGTATAAAACGCTGTTCTTGAGGAGACGCAGTGATGAATTCAGATGCAGCAGAGGACCTGAGATACGGGAGATGCTACAGCTGGCAGCTATTGTCCCAGCTAACTGGCTTCTAGGTGCCTATCCTAAATGTCAACCTCTTTGGTCTCTAAAAGCAAAACCCCTCAATGCACCTGTCTCCACCTAGCCCTGTTCCAACCTAATGAAAACAGTAGAAATGGGCACGAGAAGTTAATGTCGGCCCTCCTCAGCCCTCCCATCAGTCTATCCATCTGCTGCCAGGCTCAGCTGAGCATCGCTTTTTTCAGACAAGTGAGAGCCCAGTCCCACTTGGTGAGTCATTTGAATCAGAATCACGTTATGTGCACTGTTCCGAGCATCAGGGCCCTCTGGGGTCGGGTGGGCGGTCTGAATGCTCTGGGGACTTTGATTTAGACTGTCAGAGCAGTCAGAAGAACAGACCCTGTTCTTAGCGTGATTGAAACAGACCAGCTTTGCCTTTGGTCACAGGGCATTAGTTTGACAGCTGAGGAAGAACAGAGTACCAGGCAGGCGGGCCTGCCTGGGCATCAGAGAGCAGGACCGGATACTTGTCCTGCCCACCATGTGCCCATTAATCTTCTTTTCAGAGTCCTCACATGAGTTAACAGGTGTAAAAGACCTTCCAGGATGACTCCCTCCTAGGAGGGGCTTAATAAATAGAGCAGTGATCATCACCATCATCAGATCAATAGGTGACATGTCACATAAAGGCAGCCGCCTCTAGATCGGTCCCTTTTGGCCAGTGGTATGGCAGTGGGGTGATATTGCTAGATGGATGGCAGCCAGAGGAAGCGAGTTGGTGAGGTGTGATTCCCGTCCTGCCCCGCAGCCTTCTGGGTGGAAAGTCACTTTGCAAATTCTTGCATGTTCTGAGCATAAATCCTCAGGATGAGGACAAAGGTGTTTCATTCTGCAGACTATCTCAAAAGGCAGACAACACATTTCCCACCCCTTAGGGGTGACACTTGATGTTGTACTTCCTGGGTGTGGGATGGGAAGGTTTCAGGATCCTCCCTTGGTGAAATGGAACAGTGTTAGTACCCTGCTTCAGAGCACATGAAAGGAGTCGCCATCACAGGAAAGTTTATATTTCAGTGTAATGTGCAAATTCACTGCTGGATAATTTTTTTTTAATAGGGTTATTTTCAAGGTCAGTAATCTAGATCTCAGCTCTGTGGGGTAAAAAGATTTATTTGGACTGTACTCATTGGAAATTTTGAGAGTTGTGCCTGGGCTGGCCTCAGATTCTTTCATCTCTAAGTAAATGGTTTGCCAAGAAATCAGCAATGCCAACAAGCCTGCTGGAAAGAATTATATTATCTAGTTGTAGATGAGGCCATTGGGCTTGGAACCACTGTCAGTGCTCTGACTGCCCAGTTGAACCTCAGCACAGGCTGACCACATCTACCCTCCTCACAGCCTCGACGCAGCCAGATTAACAAGGCTTTTTTGAAGTTTCAGCATGAAACAATTTTCCTCTGCTTTCAGGCTTTTTGGAAGCCTGGATTATATCTAATTGGTTTATGTCCAAAAGGATTATATTAAAGTCAAGAAAAGTACCATTTGTGCTGAAAAGGCCCTTTCACTGTGAGTCTTGCCACAGTGAGGGGTCATGTGAGTGAAGCGGGTGGGGGGTGGCCCTCACACCGCCCTGCTGTGGGCTCTCCGTGTGCTGCTCCAGAGCACGTTGACGCTGTTCTGGGGAACTGCTGTGCTACTGTTGGTGTTGCTGCAGGACGGCTCAGCTGTGACTGGACTCATCTTTCAGCCCGTTGGTAACAGCTGCCTGGTCCTGCTAATTTCCACTGTTTTGTCTTGTGGGCAACAGAATTAGCTACATCCACCTGATGGCACATTTTCGAATGCACACACAAATAAAAAACCAGACAGCGGCCCTCATTAGTGGATTCCGTTCCATCATCAAACCCGAGTGGACCCGAATGTTCTCAACCCCTGAGCTACAGCGTCTCATCTCCGGTGACAATGCTGAGATTGATCTGGAAGATTTAAAGTAAGGGGGCAAGTGATGGGGGAGGGTGAAACTCTCGGGCCCCTAGGAACTTGCTGCTCCCCACTGGGATCCTTTTGGAGGGTTGTTCCGGGAGCCTGTCTCCAAAGGTACTGCTCCCTCCTACGGTTGCTCTGAAACAAAAACTCCCTTGTCTACTGAGAACCTGAGGAGAGGAAGCAGGTCCTAAGGACTGATGGGCTCTCGCAGGTTCTAGGAGGTGATATTGTAGCATCTCCTACTGGCTCCTGTGTGGGAACAGTAGGGCCAGCTCTCACACTCTCTACCTGGGAACTTCCAGAGAGATGGGGCTAAGGCATGAGCCAGTTTTAAGGGCACTTGGTCACGCACCCAGGCTTGCCAGAGTTCGCTGAGCCACTTCTCTGAAACGCCCTGCCTGGAAGTGCATGTCAGCATAAGCGGCTGAGCCCTCATCTGGATTCTTTGCAGGAAGCACACAGTATACTACGGTGGTTTCCATGGAAGTCACAGGGTCATTATCTGGCTCTGGGATATTCTGGCCTCTGACTTCACGCCCAACGAGAGAGCCATGTTTCTGAAGGTACTTTGTATTTTCCATCATCAATCTGTCCTCCCTCAGGCAGGCCTACCCGGTAGCTTGGTGTTGTAAATAGCAGGTCCCTAAAACCCCTAGAGAAGGGAGAGCATTTTAATGTGTGGGATTAAAGTCAGTGGTTTCTGAGGACTTCCCCGTGCATGCAAATCACTTAGATTTGAGGGGGCGACAGATGCCAGGCATAGGTTAGCACATTTGGGGAAAAAACACAGGTGCTGCCATCTGAAAGGTGTCAGGAGGGCAGTGTGACTGATGCCCCCGGGCCCCTTGCTTGGCCCCCAGCCTTGCCATCTCCTGAGGCCTGATTTTTGTCAGCGTGCTGAGAGCAGGTTTCTCAGAGAGGGTCCCCTGAAGCCATGCTCGCAGATCCCTCTGTAAAACCCACAGCCGGGGTGCTCAGGCGAGCAGGCCTGCGCCTCCTTTCCTGTGTGGCTGGGAAGTGGAGCCGGAGGCCAGGTGCAGTGAAGGTGAGTGTGAAGGGTGACTTGCTTCTCATCCAGGGCCTCAACTCATGGGCACAGCCCTGTCTCCCGAGCAGCACCAGGTCTGCCTCACCCTCTCCTCTCCGCGCTCTGGTGCACGGTCTCTGTAGGAACGGTGTCAGCAGCAGCTCCAGTTCCTATTGCCTGCATAACAGTCCCCTTTGGGGCCAGCCCCCAGGTTGGAAGTCTGTGTTTCTCCTGAGCTCTTCAGCCACATGGACTCTCCAGCACCTGTCTTGATCCCCACAAATGACCTGTCGTGTCCACTGCTGTGGATTTCATGAGATTTTGCTTTGGAGTCCAGCTCCCTGAAGAGAGATGTGAGATACATTCCAGTTCTTGGGCTAAATGCACCCACCATCACCCATCCTGCTAGCAGAACAGCAGTTAATGACACAGTGACTAGACAGCAAAAATGTTTCTGAGGGAGCGAGAGCCCCACTCTGCCCTCGACCCTGCTTTGTGTTGCAGTTTGTCACCAGCTGCTCCAGGCCCCCGCTCCTGGGATTTGCCTACCTCAAGCCTCCTTTCTCCATCCGCTGTGTCGAAGTGTCAGATGATCAGGTACTTGACCCTGCTTGGCCGTTGCTGCTGTGCCCAGGGGGGTGGGGTCAAAGAAGAAATGTTAGGCTGTTTTCAGAAATGTTTTGGTACCTAAAATATTTTTACAGTATCTTGGCTCTTTGAAAACTGGTTAACAGGTAATTAGCTGTTAACCAGAAGGCTCCATTTCCAAGCATTTAATACAGATGCCCCGTGGGTCCCAAGGAGCTGGGTGTCTCTGGACACTTGCCTGTCAGCATCACTGCCCGCAGTTTAAGGGGCTGGCCCTGGGCAGCAGTGCACGTTCCTACACCAGCTTCCTGGAAGCACCCCGTGCCCAGCTCAGCACCGTGGGCTGCCCAGCCCTCATCCCCAGCCACTGCACTGGCACCTGCCCAGGCCCCCACCCTGGAGCCTCCCCAGCCCGTGTGTGTTGCAGGACACTGGGGACACCCTGGGCAGCGTGCTCCGGGGCTTCTTCACCATCCGCAAGCGGGAGCCGGGCGGCCGCCTGCCCACCTCCTCCACCTGCTTCAACCTGCTCAAGCTGCCCAACTACAGCAAGAAGAGCGTCCTCCGGGAGAAGCTGCGCTACGCCATCAGCATGAACACCGGCTTCGAGCTCTCCTAGCTCCCACCCTGCCCGCCTGCCTGGCAGACCCAAGGGCCACCTGCAACCTTCAGCTCCAGGCAGCAGCACGCCCCTGGGAACATGACCCACAAGCAGGTGACCTCGGCGCCAGGTCCTCTCTATAGCCATGAGACTCCCCTGTGGCCTCAGGATCTTTGGATGCTCTGACAGCTCTACACAGCCTTCTCCAGGTGACACTAACGGGAGGGAGTGTTGAAAATAAACCTCCAGATTCTGCCAGCGCTGGTCCTTTGTTCCTACTTCCAGCGGCCTGAAGCCCAGGCAGGCCCGTGATTGCAAAGGAGTTTCACTTTCTGAAAAAAAAGTGGTCTTTTGTGAGTCTTTGTTTTTTTGACTTTCTGAGTGAGCTGTGCATGAACAAGTCCCAGAACTCCAGGGGTCCAGAGTGGTTTTCATACATGGATGGGCCTGAGTGCACGAAGTTACCACGCAGAGGCGCTCTCCTTCCGTTTCTGAACACTCTTTACTCAGGTAAGGCCTGGCCAAGCCTCTATGCACCCGACGAAGTCTCTGTCTCCGTCCCTCCACAAAACCTCTTGGCAGGCAGCCTGGCCTGCCGGCTCCCCAGGGAAGCAGAGGTGCCACTGGGGAGGCCGGAGGACTCGCAGGCCCATCTCGAAGCCACACATTCCACATGGCGCCAGTCCCTCTTCCCCACTCTCTCAGATGCTCTGAGACCTCAGCAGGCCAAGCTGCCAGGGAGCCTCCACTGGCTTGTTCGGTCTTAGGCATTCACCTTGGCTTCCTGAGTTTGAAGGAATACCTGTTGGTCCTTAAGAGCAACTCCGTTTCCACAACGCACTGGCTGTTACCACAGCCTGCTGATTCCGAAGCGGCCAGCAGCCTTTCCTGCTTGCGTGCCTGCTTGGTATCTAGCAAGGAACAAACACTAGCCTGAGGCACCCGTCCCAGCCAGGCAGCAGTTTTACTCCATAGACTGTAAAACCTCAAGACTCTTCAGTCTTGCCGCCCGTCCCCCTCTGCCCGGCAAGCAGGTGGCCTTTGCACTGATGGCGGCTTACCAAGCCGGGGGAGTCACATGCCCTTTGGGTGGCTTGGTCCTTTTTACTTTGGTTTCTCTTCCAACTCCTTGTACTCCCCTACCCTCTTCGGTTCCTCGAAGCTCTCTCCTGAACGCCGTGCGTGCACAGAGCAGGTTTCTAAGTCTTGCCGGGGCCTCACATAACCATCTACCCACACAAAGAAGCCCAGTCCCATCTTGATTTTTATTACCCGAGAAGCAGCCGGTATGGGAGGGAGAGAGCAGTTTCTCAGCACCAATATCAACTTTATTTGGGCTTTTTTGTAACAAAGAGGGTAGTTTGTAATTTCATTTAAATTCTTTTCAATAGCTGGAATTATTGCACTATCTAAAACACTGAATCTGTATTTTTATAGCTGGTGTTCGACACCTCGATGGCTCTTGATGGCTCTAAAAAGTTGTGGGTTTGTTTGTTTCATAGATAACTTATGTTTAAACGTGATCAAAAGCTTTATTAAATTTGTATTTCAGCACATGATGGCTGTGTTCTGCGTTTTATCCTCCGAACACGTGCCCAGCTAGCTCAAGAGGGGGCGCCTGGGGCATAGGCCCCCACAGTGGGAAGACAGGATCGTGAATTCCAAGTCTCGCTCGCTGGCCAGAGTAAACAGTGGTTGACAGTTTGTCAGATTTGCGCAGCCTCTTTAAGAAGTGACACACTTCATATAACATGGAAGTCACCCTACACACCACCCATGCCTCGTCCTCTCACCCGCTTCCTGGAGGGCAGCCATCGCCCCAGATTACCTGTTCACACAAATGCGTAAAAGTGATAGATATCTGTGGGGAAAAATCCACATCATCCCAGAGTGCGTGAAGTCAAATCTGACAGCAACATCTGGGTACACTGGGCCTTTCTCCCTGACTGAGGAGCCTGCCTGCAGGACCCAGAGCCCACCCTTACTCCATGAGACAAGCCAGCCCCACACTCAGCAGAGAACCTGTGTCAAACCTCCTGGGAGTTCTGCCTCCTCCCCAGGCCAGGCCTCTAGTGCCACCCACCTGGCTTGAACCAGGGATTCAGGAAAGAGGTCTCAAGAGCTAGTAAAGCTCGCAGAAGCTGAGGATGGACTTCAGAGTCACACTGACCAGGTCCCAGTGCTACCCTTGGTGCTCTGACAACTCATGTAATCGAAAGCCCCTCAGAACCTTCCTGTCCTGCCTGGCAGATGGGCCAATTACATTTCCGGAGCCCAAGGTCCCTGCGTGGATTAAACGTGACTTTTTATGCACAGGGCTGAGCACAGTGCTTGGGCCTGGGTGCAAGCTCAGGGGAGTTATTGACACCTCCACTCCTGCCTGTGGTCTGGCTGCTTCCTCTGCCCTGAAGGTCTTACTTCCTGTCTCCAATCTGAAACTCTCTTTCCAGGTAAAAAAGAAAAGAACACATTCTTTGTGGCCCCTCTCTCCCTAAATAGATGTGACCCCTCGCTTTTGACCCCAATACACTCTTTATCCCATTACCATCAAGGAGGAGGCTTGCAGAGGTGGCCAAGCTCCCATGGCCAGAGTGGCCAGGCTGGGCCTGGCACTCAATTCTGACCCTGTTCCCACCGCTGCCTCACTCTGCTTGTGGAGTAGTCGGGATAGGTATTCTTTTTTTTTTTTTTAAGAGGATAGGTATTCTTATCATGAGGGCTGTTGCGTTGATGAAGAAAGAATATTCTGGGCCTGTCTGCTGGCACAAGGATTAGTCTCAGTGCTATCATGCTATCACCAGCCACTGCAGCACAAGTTCAATCCCAGGCCAGCCAGAGAGCTGACCCATATGGCTCAGCAGACCTCTCCTGTCTCTCCCACTGCTCCCCTCAGCACTGTATGTCAGTAGATCCGCTTGTTCTGTTCCCCATTCTCTGGCGAATCCTCTCACCTCCCCTGCAACTCTGGCCTACACCCCAGCTCTTGTGTGCATAACTAAATAAATCTTAAAAAATAGAAGGTTCAGGGCCTCACCGGTGGCGCAGCAGTTGAGCGCTGGGCTGCGAAGCTGTCCACAGCTTCTGTAGTGCCGGTTTGATCCCCAGCCGGCCGGCAAGGGTCCCACGTGGCACGCAGACCTCTCCTGCCATGCCTGCTGCTCCCCTCAGCAGTGTATTTCGTCTGCCTGTTCTGCTCCCCACTCTGGCTCTGGTGGATTCTCTCACCCTCCCGCGCTTCTGACTGCACCTAGTACTTGTATAAAATAAATAAATAAATCTTTAAAAAAAAAATAGATGGTTCAGGGACTTGGAAACAGGCCAGTTTTTGATGCCAAGTTCAGGTTTGTTTTTTTTTTTTCCCCATCTGCCTGAATGCTGGGCATGTGCAGCATTGCCTGTCGTAACCCATGCTCACGCTGAGAGGGTCTGCAGGGGGAGCCGGCAGGAATGGGGTACCACGCGCCCTAGCCTGCCCTGCCGAATCAGGCTGTGCCTGTGACTCGTGTGCACACCCGTGTCTGGGGAGTGCTGGCGTGCTCTGCTCGTGTCTGTGGGGTCATCACCGCAGTATGTCTTCTGTGCCCGCCTAGTGGATGCTCATGCCGGGCTCTCGGCAGAGCCTATAAACTGACACACCCCAGACCCAAGCTCAGAACAGCCCACTGCCATATGCTGAGAAAACACCAAAGGAAGGTGCTGCTTGTCCCGGTTGTGAGAGGTTCATCTGCCAAAGTGAGGGTGCAGGGAAGCGCAGGGTGTGGGCAGGGCTGGGGCAAAGGAGCCCCCGCAAACCTGGGGCTGAAGCCCAGCGGAAGCGCCAGGGAATGTTCCGGTGTCAGTGGATGCCTCCTAGCAAGGAGTTTGAGAGCAAAGACAGCTCCAGAGAAGATGTGCATTGAGTGCCCGGAACACCAAAGAGACGGCAGTTCTCACAGTGTGAGTCACTCAGCGCCCTGGAGCCTGACGCAGGCTGGGGCACTTGGGCAAGGCTGCATGGTGGGCGCTGTGCCCCGGGCTGTGGAAGAGGAAACTGCAGCCCAGAGAGGCAGGGCCCGCGGCTCAGCCTCACAGCAGCAGAGCAGCAGAGCTGGGATGCGACTGGGTTCCTGCTACCCCAAAACCCATACTCTCTAGCGCCTCGATTTGATGCTTCCTTGGCTCAGGATCTCCTACCAGCTGCAATCTGTTGAGCACAAGCTCTCAACCAGTGTTAGTCACCAAAGTTGTGGAGAGAGGCAACTTCATGCTGACTCGGTTCCAAAGGCTGGAGAGAACTGGGGGTCCCACCTGGGCCCCAGATCTGCCGCCTCCATCGCCATGTAACAGAGTATGTGTGTGTGTGTGTCGGGGTATTTGCACAGAGTGGTGCCCCAGGGCCACACAAACCTAGAAACACCTCAGCCCCCCATCCTTCCGGTTGAAGAAATCTCTGCCACATCCTTTCCCCTCGGTGGCTGCCTGTGGGCGGTGGAGGGGAGGGCGTGTCCGGCCTGTCCCGCATCAGTTCCACAGTGGTCACGGAGTTCCCTCCGGACCATTCCTCACCCCCCTGCCGTCACTGTGGTAGCAGCAGGAGCTGCCCTGGAAGCTTGGCCAGGGCCCGAGCAACACGGCCCTGGGCAACCCCGTTTTCTTAAAGCCGAAGGTGAGGAAATGAAGCTAGAAGACTAACAGCTGAGGGCTGACTCAGTGCCAGGGCCGAGCCAGGCACCCCCACGCATTCCTTCCTTTCAGGGCCCTGGTGGCTGGGGCCGCAGGTGTGACCCGAGCCTGCAGAGCCTGGGTTTGCATCTCCCGGGGGCTCAGCCTCTGCGCCGCTGCTTGGGAAAGCGACTCTCCACAGCTCCTAGTGCGCCCATCAATTCAAGGTGTTTCGGCAAATAAGTTGGAGGGCTCAGGGGGTCCTGGCTTGACAGGGTCACGAGCTTCGAGGTGGCCTGCCGCCCCGTCTGTCATGTTTCCAGAAGCATGGTAAATGGACAGGACACGGAGAGGCGGTGGCTTTGCAGCTGGCAGGCAGGGGAGACCAGTGTTTCTCAAACGAATCCCACCTAACTATTCCTAGGCACTTGCAAGTCCTCAGTGTATTAAAATTGTCTTTATTTTAATGGTGTTTTTTAAAAACCCACTAGTTTGTGTTACAAAGACTTCATGTTTGCAATGGTAATGTCCCCCGGCAGACTTCCGCCAGGGAAGCAGGCATCACTCAGAGAGGAGGGAAGCCGGCTTCACGCTGGCAGCCCGGAGGAGCTGTCTCTCCAATGTCTGAGCCCCGAGCAACTAGGTTCCAGAGTATTTATTGACTAAAGCAAGGGGTACAGTCATCTGGGAATGCATTAATCAGGGTGCTTATCAGCTGCTCCCTAAAACTCTCAGTCTTCAGGCTAGGTCCCCACCAGCTAATCCACAGGTCAGCCCGACACTTTCCACTTCAGTAACTTGTCATTAAAAGCCAAAATGTCATGAATAAGACTTCAGTTTTTTAGGTGGGTTTGTCTCACCCTTGAGGCTACTAATACATTGGGGGGAGCTTGCAGAACCCTTTTTCCCTTCTTGTGTCAGGAAGTCTGGCATCCTCGATTCCTCCTGGGGGCCTGGGCTGCAAGGACTGGGCAGGGGTGGGTCTGTGCTGGGCATCCCTGTGGTGGGGGATCCAGGCAGGGTGGTCAGCCAAGATGGGCTATAGAAGTCATGGGGTACAGAGAGACAGAGGGAGCTGCAGGCAGGAGATCCTGAAGTTGGAAGCAATGGGAGGCCAGAGGTGGGAGTACCCGGTGACCCTTTGTCTCTTCATGATTTTGCCTGCACCTGTCTCACACTTCAGGCCCCATGAGCCTGCCCCCACAGGGGCTGGCCCCTGCAACTCTGAGACCCGCTCACGTCACCCCCAGGGACACTGTCCAGGGAAGAGAGCATCACACTCTGTGGGGCAGCAAGGGGCTGTGTGGATTCTGCCCTGCAGCCTGGATGACTTTGTCACAGCCATAGATAGTGCCAGATGGAGCTGGCAGGTGTCCCAACAAGGAGTCAGCCCAGGAAGTCAGACTGCCAGGGAGTTCAGACTCACGCCCACTCATCCAATAACGAGACACACAGGACCTACTTTGCTCCAGGCGAGGCTGGGTGCCAGCACCCTGCTCTACAGAGCTCTCAGCTGGGTGGGGAGAGGCGTAACCAACCCAAGGAGGAGGTATGTGAGCACATACCATGATCACCCACCCCCAGGGTCAGTGCCTCACTTGGGAGGCCCACATCACAGCTGTGGGGTGGGGGTGGGGGGACATGGTAAGCCCCAAGATGCAGACCCTAGTCTACCATACTCCAGAGCCTCACCTGGCTTGAGTGGGCATCAGAGGGCTGGGAGAGCATCCTAGACAAAGAGCCCAGCTTAAGCAAAGCCCCAGGGGCTGTTCCTTGCTTATCCGGAGCCTACTGCATAGTCCCATCTGCCTCCAGGGGCAGCCGGAAACAGAGTTACACCCACTTGGAAAATAAAGCCTGCTCTACCAAGGACCTTCTGAGGACCCAGCTCTCCTATCTCTCACGCAGAAGGAGGAGAGGTGACACTCTGCACAGCAACACTTCCCCCAGCTACAGGGCTCAAAGGCGGAGGTGGATTGTGAGTGAGCAAAAGGCCTCCTGTTAGATGAACACCCCACCCTAGACCTCCGGGTAGGGGGAGGCTACAGAAGTTTCCAGACCTCACCACTTCCCTAACTCAGCGCCAGGGCCGGCCCCTCTATAAAGTCAAAAATCGGAGGCACAGACCCAGGTGGACAAGACCAGGGTCGCTCCAGAAGAGGCTCCTGTGCATTGGAGAACATGTCCCATTCTGGGGGGGCAGTGTCTCAGCCCCCAAAACATCTTTTTTTAAAGATTTATTTATATTTATGCATACAAGAGCTGGGGTGCAGGCCAGAGGTGCCGGGGGGAGGGGTGAGAGGAATCACCAGAGACAGAGTGGGGAGCAGAACAGGCAGACTGACCTAAGTACACTGCTGAGGGGAGCAGCAGGTGAGACAGGAGAGGTCTGCTGCGCCATTGGGACAGCTCCCTAGCTGGGGACTGAACTCGTGCTGCAGTGGCTGTGGATAGCTTCACAGTGCTAAGACTTAACCCCTTGTGCCACCAGGGAGGCCCCCCTCAAAAACATCTTAATAACAATGGTGAACTTGGCTGTCATTCCACAGCAATGACCAGAGCTCCTTGGCCTTGGTTTGCTGTGACAGTGGCCTCGAGAACAAGCTGGGTGGCTTGGCCAGCAGGTGTTCAGACGGTACCACTGGAAGGGTGGAAACTCCTCACCTCCAAATTGCCAACGGCTGGCCTCCATCAGCCAGTGAGCAACAAAGTCAACTCTGCTTCATGCAGACAGAAAAGGAATTTCTTGGCAGGTGCTGAGGTCCAGGCCTTAGGCAGAAGCACCTGGAGCAGCTCAAGGGACCCAGATAGCAGGTGCTGGCTGCGTCTCCTTAGGAAGCTGAGCAGGAATCACTGTTCTTCCAGAGACCCACCTGGCTAAGCATGTGCAAGAGACTTCAGGGAGATTCAGAGAAAGTAGCCTGGGCCGGGCACCGATGTCATTCTTGATTTATTCATTCACTCACTCTTGCTGATGCCTGCTATGCGCCAAGCGCCCTGCCAGGCTCTGGCTACAGTTTGCTCTGGGAGACACTGAGCAGGAAACCAATGTCATTTCTGGTCTGTTGGGAAGACAAAAGGCCCCAGGAAGATTGTATCCCATGGGGGAGAGTAAATCCCCAGAAGGAACTTGAGCCACAGCTATCAAGACAAGAGGAGGTGGATGGTGGGTCCCCAAACAGCAAATCTCCTTGAGAGTCCCTGCCATTTTCAAGGCTCTAAAACCTGTTCGGTCCCCCAGGGCAGTGATAAGGATTCAGGTTCAGACTAGAACTGAAATCTGGCCCCGGCCACTTCCTCACCATGACGAGGGGCAAGTCACCTTCCCACTTCAAGCTTGTGAAACATGGTGACAGGCCTACTCTGGCGGGTTGCCGTGAAGTCCAGCAAGGCCACGTGTGCGTACAGAGCCTGGCACACATCGAGCACACAGATTACTTCCCAAGTACTTGGCCGCTTCCCAAGGTGTGGGGGGTCGGGGAGGGTGAACACGTGCAGAGTAGCTCCAGGTCTGTGAGGATGAGGACTATGCCTTCCTGCCCCGCCACTGTAGTTACAGCTTTCACCGCATTCATTTCTCCCCCACGAGCGGAACTCCTCCAGGACTCTCTCGCACCTTATTCCTGAAATGCCCCCGATTGCCACAGCGTGGGTGCTGTCTTCTTGCAGCAAGACAATCGGTCCAACTTGGTTCACCCACAGGTGCATTCTTGGCAGCATCTGGCAGGAGGATGTTGCGAACTGTAACCCCAAAGTCCCCTGAACCATGTTTGTTTATCTAAATGCAGCCAGCTTGGCAAGGGTAGTTGGACAAAGCACCCAGCATAGTAGGAACAGCACTGGAAGGAACTGAGGGGGAAAAAGTGGCCATTGGGAAGTGGCTTCTGAAAGCAGAGCCCCTAGAAGACCTGCTGGTGGCAGGAGGGGGGATGCTGGTGGCAGGGGCTGGAGGGGGACTGGGGTGGGTGGTGTCACACCATTTCTCACTGGATTGCATCTTAACTTTGCGTGCTTTAATGCAAAACGTAATTACAGATTCTGAATTATGGTGGTGAGCTCGTCCGGGTTGACTAATTTCTCAGATTTGTAAGTGTTTGGTTCTGAGAGATCTATGACCCTGGTGTGTCACCTCAGAGCTCTAAGAAGTTCTCTCCTGCCAGTTTGCTCTCCCAGGAGCCCTGGGACTGGGGGAGCTGCTGTTAGGACTGGCTGGTAGGGACATTCTGACCACTCCCAGGCCACCTGGAGACCAGACCTACGTCTGAAAGTCCCCCCAGCCCACACTTCTGAGATCTATGAGGGCTTTGGTCTAGGAATCCAGAAATGTCAAGTCCACACCATTGGTTCGACCAGCTTGGGCAGCAACCATGCAGACATTACTAATGGATTACCAAACTCCCTCCTGCTGAATCTGGACACTGGGTTCACCAGTCTATCCATTAGGGCTCCAGTTTGTCCAGGTGCCTTCTGGGTTATAACCTAGAGTGCAAATCTATGTAAGATAAGAAATATGAAAACTCTTGGTCTACTGTCAAACCCATTTAAAGATGCAGCAACCAACAAAGGAGAAAGACAGATGCCAATCTCATCACCCTGTGAAAAGCTGGAGTGATTAACCCCAGTAGCACCTCAGGGGGGCCTCAATCATGTCTTGGCCCTCCTGCTGCCCTGGAATGGAGGCCTGGCATCCACATTCAGGCTGCACTCCAGCCAGCCATATGCCCCGGTGGCCCCTACCTTTGGCTACAGGAGGGCGCCTCCCGCCATGGGCTTCCCTCTGGGCTCCAAACATCCTAAGGGGGAGATGATCCATTACAGGCAGGCAAACAGTTGTCCGTCTTTTCTCTTTTTCTGTCTTGTTTACTACACAAGAAAGCCTTTGTCAAACCGCGCCCAAATTCATGGTAGAAAAATTAGAAAACCCAGACCCAAATGAAAGTTTAAAGTACCCGTAATCCCACCACTTAGAGATAAGTATTATTGACATGTGGAATGGACACTGCATTTTTCTCTCTGGTTTATACATACACAGCAATGTCTTTTTTTTTTATGGCCATAATGCTTACATTTTTGTTTTGTTTTTTACTTTTTTTAATAAATTTTTAAATTTTTTTACCTCATTGTTCTTTTTTTTTACTGCCAGTATTTTTTTTGAGAGTCATACACAAACTTTATTTTTTAATTTTATTTTTATATTCCCCATACAATTGCAACCCCCTTATTTTGACCCCAATCCCTCCTTTCCCCGATCCCCACCCCCTATAGAGTGTCTCTGGTTCATAGTTGTTTGTTGATTTTGATATTTTCTTTCTTATAGTTATTCGTTTTCCTGGTCCCTTATTTAAGTTTTCTAGATTCCTGCTATGAGTGAGACCATCCGGTATTTTTCTTTTTCTTTCTGGCTTATTTCGCTGAGCATGATCCCTTCCAGCGCCATCCATGTTGCTGCAAATTGCATGTGTTTATCTTTTTTGAATGCCGAGTAATATTCCATGGTATATATGTACCACATCTTCTTGATCCAGTCATCTATTTTTGGGCATTTGGGTTGTTTCCAAAGCTTAGCTATTGTAAACAGTGCTGCTATAAACGTAGGGGTGCAGGTGCTCTTTGGAATTGATGTTTCTGTGTCCTTTGGGTAAATACCTAGGAGTGGAATTGCTGGATCATACGGAAGCTCTATGTTTAGTAGGTCCAGAAATCTCCACACAGCTCTCCATAGTGGTTGGACCAGTTTGCACTCCCACCAGCAGTGCAGGAGAGTTCCTTTTTCTCCACATCCTCGCCAACATTCGTTGTTGCTTGTTTTTGTTTTGTTTTTTTTTTTTTTTTTTGATAATACAGCGATATCTTTTACAGGATTAAAAAAATAGTTTTATTAATTGAGGTAACATTGGTCTACAACAGCGTATATGGCTTAGGGGTACAGGTTCACACCTGTGTAGATGTATGCTATCATACCACATCCACCACGAAAGAACCCACCTAGCCCGGTGTCCCCCACCCCTTCTTTTACAGAATTTGGATCATTCTATAAACACTTTTTTCTAACTTGGGTTTTTTTTCCCCCACTTAAAAAGAGGGAACATTTTTCCAGCATAATAAACACACGGGAACCATCATTTTCAGTGACTTTCTTATATTTCTTAGGGTCCTTTATTGTTCAATATTTTACTTATTTAATTATCTAGTTCCTCATCGTTGGATATTTGTTTCCAATTTTTCACTATCATGCGTAACACTGCCATAGGGATGCATGTTTCTAGGACTTTGCTAGGCATTGCCAAATTGGCCCCCTGAAAGGTCGTACCTGTCTCCAGTGTCCCCAGTAGCTGAGTGGCAACGCCTCCCCTGCTGTGGCTGGAGACTCTCTCCAGCTGCCCAACCCCTGAGGGCAGGGAGACCATGGTCTCCTCGATTCTCCCCGACTGGGTGCCTTGGGAGTGACCTGGCCAGGCTGCACGGGTCCCGATGCCACAGTGGCCACCACCCTTCTCCCTGCCCCGGGCGCCTGGATGCCTTTCCGCAGGCCTGCCGCCCACACCAGGCCCGGCCAGCCCGCTTTTGAGTTATCGTGAGCCTCATTTCCCTTTACAGCTCCCATGGAGCTAACAGATGTACGCACGTCTGAGCCAGTCATGCGGCAAGAGACTTTGGGGCCAATCCTTCCCGTTTTGACAGTGTGTAATCGAGGTGAAGTCATAAATTTTATAAACAAGAACAAACGACCCTTAGCAACATATGTCTGCTCGACCCTTCCAAGGTGATCATAAATAAAGGCTCTTGCTCGCCGGGGAGGGCCGTGGGAGCCGCAGATGGCCAGTGACCAGCCCAAGAGCCTGTGCCTGGGGAGCGGCTGGTGTTGGGGGAAGCACCCAGAAGCCCAGGTCCTTGCTGCGTGCTTTCTGCCATTGGTCCAATCAGCCCTGAGGGCGCCCCTGCTCCTGCTCTGGTGCCTGCTTCTCACCCTTCTGTGGAGGGGGCAGCAGGATCCTCCTGGGATGGTGGGTGCCCTCTCCTCTCCCTGTGTCCCTCAATTGTCAATCACATCCTCATCACCACTGTCCTCATAACCACTGGCCCACTGGGGCAATCTGGAGACCAGGATCCCTCTCCTGGCTCTGTGGCTCCTCAGGGACCCCTCAGGCAGCACGAATCACCGTGGAGAGGTGAGAATAGGCTAGAGTTGGCAGATCCAAGTTCAAACCCAAATTTGCCTCTTACTTGCTGAGTGACAACGGCCAAGGTGTCGCCCCCTGTGCCTCAGTTTCCATGTCTGCAACAAAGATGCGAATTCCCTCCTGATGGGGCTGCTGTGGCTAGTGACGCTGGAGGCTGGCAAGGGGCCATGTGACACAGTTTAAAAACTCCACACACACGAGTTCCGCAAATGCCAGCTGTTCAGTGTGACATCCTTGTCACCATCACCACTGTCCCAGGCCACTGTGTGATTTTCAGCAAGTGACTTCAACCCCCTGAGCCTCGATGTCCTCAACTCTGAAATGGGGAGAATAACTGGACACACCTCATGTATCTCCATTGCCTAGAGCCATGTGACCTTGACTAAGTCATTTCTCTTCTCTGGCCTGTGTCTTCACTGTACATTGGGGGTATATTAATAGCACCACCTTCACCGGCTATTGAAAGAATTAAACAAAGTATTGCACAGAAGGTGCTTAGCAAGATGCCTGGACACCTTCAGTGCTCAGTTTGTAGCCATGATATTTACTGATGACAGCCTCAGTTTCCTCCTCTGTAAAACGGGGGCAGTGATCTTTGAGATCACTTCTGGTGCTCATGGTCTGCGGCCGTCACCTCTCCCTTTCGCTTTGGCACTGTGTTCCTGGAGTCCTGTCCTCCTGACTGACTGGGACCACCCCCTGGAGGCTGGTGGTCTCCCCGCCTCCAGCAAGTCCACTCAAGTCAGAGGCTCTGCGCACGGCACTTCATCTGGGGCTGAGCTCTTTGAAGTGCTTTGAAAAGTCTAAGACATGATCCCCTAACAAGCACAGCAGCCCGTGGTTGCTGGTCTCACTCTGCTCCAGGTGCAGGAGAGGAGGCTTGAGGCTCAGAGGGTTAAAGGAGTTACTCATGGTGACTCAGCTACACGTGGCAGAGCTGGAACTTGCATTCAAATAACAGTAATAATGATGCTAACATTTGTCAGGGGTTATGTTAAGCCCTTTAAGCTATTGCCTCATTAAACTATGCCAGTGGCTCTACGGGTGATGCTGGTGATGCTGGGTCCAGCCCCTATGGCTGATAAATATCATCACCCCCATTTCGTAGATAAATAAACAAGTTTTAGAAGAATGGAATGGCATCCCTGGAATCTTGAAGCTAGGAAGTGACAGGGCTGGTCTTGAACCTGAGTCTGCCTGAGGCCAGCCCAGGCTGTGCATTTGACGACTGTCACTGCCCTTTGCGACTTTGCAGGCATCAGAAGTCTCCCAGCAGCCATTTTACAGGCCAGCCCCAAACGCTGGGCCTCTCCAAACCCGCAAAGAAGCTGTGGATCAGATTATCTCCTGAAGAGGGGGCCGCAGGGGTTATCTCCGGCCAGGGATTCTTTAGGATCTTCTAGGGAACTTGCACACAGCCTTGGCCAGAGGATTCTGAATCGGTAGAATGGGGAAACACAAGGGGATCCCCAAAGTTCCTGAGGGCCCCCAGGCTGCCTCTACATGGGCGCAATCACTGACTACCAGTGCAGAAAAGCAGGGGCCAAGGCAGTCAGCACTGCTCTGAGGAGCAAGATGGGACAGCCTGGGCCCAGCATCGCCAGGAGACTCCCAGCAGACTCCTGTCTGAAGCAGGGATGAGCCACAAATCCTTCCAGGCACTGATTTATGTAGCATTCATGCGGAATTCATTATACAAAGAATTTTATTCAATTAAACTTGAAATGCGTCTGGATTCTTAAAGGTTCAGTAGCGATAACTGGGACAGGAGCGATCATAAAACCGGATGGGCTGTCGGGGGAGGGCGTGGGGAGGCGGCAAGGGTGACATTGCAGCTGACGGGGCTTCGGAACCGGGGACGTTTGTCATTGGGATGTTACAAGTTCGGGCTGTGAAAATTACTTGGTGAAAAATGCACATTAACCATAGCCATGAAATATCAGTTAAGGGAAAGCAGCTTGAGAAATGAGACAGCAGGACATATTAGTGCCTGATATTGTTCTCCGCGGCCCAGGTGATGATGAAAACGACTGTCAGGCGGCGGCGGGGCAGGGAGGAGCACTGGGCCAGGAGTCACAAGGGCACATCCTGGCGCTGACTCCCCAAGACAAGCTGTTCCCCTGAGCCGGCTTCCTCTTCTGCAAAGCAAGAGAGCATAGCGAGCCTCACCCGGGGCCGCCCTCATGCTGCCTGAGCCCCCGGTGCCGACTGGCTCCCCATCACTGTGGCTTTCTCTCCATGGAATCGCCAGCCACACACTCGTCTCCGGCAAGGCCGCTAATGCTGCTCAGAGAGCCAGGCCTGGATCAGAGCGAGGCACCTTCTGGGGTGCCCACCAGATGGGAGTGCCAACTGCCTTTAGTAATGAAGAGGATTAATCCTTTCAAGCAATACTTTTAAAATTCAAAATTTTGCAAAAATGAGATATGTATTTTCCACCTCCCCAAAATAGTCTAGCGCCCATAGGCATCCCAACAAATAAAGAACGCCCAGCCCGCGGCATCCCGGCCGGGCACCCTGGGCAGCAGGCCCTCGTGCAGATGGACTGGGCGGTGTGCACGCAGAGTAGGCAGAACCGGCCTCGAGAGTCGCGTTTTGGTTGTCACGATTTTATCAGCTTTTCCTGATGGCCTCCACACGCGAAGCTACTTGAGAATGTACAGAGGTAGTTTTCCTTTTGCTTAGGCTCCACTAGGGCTGAGGAAGGCCCCACTGAAGAGTGAGTGTTTTGAATCAACCCCCAAAGCAGAATTCCTGTTCTTCCCAGGCTGGTGGGCCAGGATGCCAGCTCCAGTGGTGCCAAGTCCTCCCCGCGCCTGGGCGTGTTTCTGGGGGAAACTGTTAGTGAGGGGAAGACACAGGTAGGGCCTGGGAAGCTGAGGGGCTGACATGCCTCCTGCGACAGGCCCTCTCAGCAAGAGCTGGTGGGGACAGGATCTGGCAATAGGCAAACTGCCTTGTTTCCAAAATGGCCACTGTGGGAGGCTGGATTTCCCCAAAGAGCTCTCCTCGTCCTTTGTGGGATATGTCCTACCGTGGCCAGGAGTGTGGGCCAGGAGTATGTGCCCTGCTTCTTCCTCGAAGATGGGGTGTAGACAGAACTGAGTGATTTGCTGCAAGCTCCCCCTGGGTCACCTGCATACCTGTCCAGCAGAGAGCCCCCCTGAGCCTCTCCTGAACCTGCGTGTTTTGCTGTGTTGTGGTCACACACCCCGAGTGCCTGCAGGGTCTCATGAACCAGACCTAGCGCTAATCACTGCGCAGGGAACCCTGGAGGGGCCTTCACTCGTAGCCCTCTACAGCTCAGCCACTTGCCCAGCCTGAAAGGCCACCACTCTGACCAGGGACAGAAGGACCCAGAAGGGGCAAGATGGACCTGTTCCTCAGATAAAATGAGCAGGTGAGGGGGCTAGGATAACAGCCACAGGCACACGACTCATCATTTCAGTGCTTCCTGACCTGCCAGCCAGGACAGCGGAGCCACCCGCCATCCCCAGCCCCGCTGGCAGCCTCACGCTAAGCACTCGGTGAAGAAATCGTCTAATTGAGTTCGCCGGGCATTTCGGCCCCAATGGTTAGCAAAAGCTTGCCCTTCCGAAGACATGTCCTGCAATTAGCAGCAAGGAATCTTGAGGTTCTGAGGGCTGCCTCTTCAACCTTCATAAATATCCCTCTTCCCAAGGACACAGCTGGCACTGGCAGTGTAGCTTCCTAGCAGGAGGGAGCAGTGGTGACAAGTGAAATAAAATACAGTCGTGGCACGGATCTCAGAGGCATAAACCAGCCAAGTGCAACACCAGAGAAATCAGTCTCAACCGTGTCAGCCTCAGAGGAGAAGGTCTGCCTCATACTCTCCTCCTGGGCCCCTCCACGCCCTTGCCTGGCTGGACATGCCCTCTGCTAAGTGGTGGTGTTTCTTGCTCCAGGCTCTGCTCCTTGACGGAGGAAGGCTCCCCCCTTGGAAAGACCACCGTCCAGGCTGCACCCCACCACACTCTCCAGTCCAGGTGTTTCCAAGGCCACGCCTGCCAGTCAGCAGCTGTCTGCCCCCCACTTTGGTGGTGATAGGTGGCTCAGAGGCGGCTAAACTTCCAAATCCTGCCTGCTTTCCTCTTCCTAAGTGTGACATTTAAAGCCCCTTTGGCACAGGTAAATCCCGGTTACACGTGCAAGGGCCGCTGGTACTATTCCAAATCCTGAACAGCCTGCGCTGGCAGTGACAGGGCTCGCCCGCTCTGCACCCCCATCCCCCACATGTGCACACACGCAGCTCAAATCTTTCCACTTTTATTTTTTTTCTGTGTGGCGCCTCAGCACAGCGACCACCTCGCCTCTCTTCTTCAATACCAAGTTCATTCCCACTTCCTCAGAGACCCGGGGGAGGCCAGGGGAGCAGGACTGGAATTCTGGAAGCACCGCAGCTCTGGAGGGAAGTGGCAGGTCAGAAAGCCGTCCAGACAACAGACCAGCGTCCAGCCCCTCTGGTGAGGCCTCCAGACACCAGGACCCCGAAGGGCAACCTTCTCTCCACCGTCGTGACCAGGGAGGGATCCACCAAGCCCCCCTTTCCAGTATTTCCCCGTGCCTCAGGCTTGGTCCGACGGGTCATTTTTCTTGTATATTTTTTCTTGATTCCCCTCCTTCATGGCTGCATATCTGGCTAATGTGAAGAGATAGTCGCTGAGTCTGGAGGGGCAGAGAGAAGCCAAGGGAATGATTTGAAAAGAGAGATCAATGCTAACTGGGTCTTTCTCATATTAGCCTTCAAGAAGGAAATATAAATCACTTGCCCCAGGAGCAGCGGGCGGGACAGCGGGTGTTCAGCCAACTTGGGCTTGATGGATGGCACTCGGGGCCAGCTTCCACGAGAGCCAAGCGCCCGACTCCGGCGCCAGGGCTGGGGTGGGGCCTGCGGGAGAGGCTGCCACCCCCATCTGCCTGTACAGAGCTGACTGTGCACATTCTTTCCAGGGGCCAGGACTGGCGCCCCTGCACCGTGCCCTCGCTCAGTCTCTCACGGGGGACAGGGACAGTGCCCCCACTGCTCCCAGCTGCATCCCCATGCCTGGCACACGGCAGCCCCTCAGTGGGGTCACGGAGCGAATAAATGTGAGTGAACACTCCTAGGTCCACCCCGCCACTGTCCTTTTCCATAATGTGCCCGGTGATCAAAGAGAGACTGTGAGTTCCATCCCAGTACCTGTTTAAGAACTTGGCAACATTTGCATCCGTCTCGCCCATCTGGACAAGCGGCACCACGCTGGACGGAGAGGAAACACGTCGGAACATGATTGGAACATGATCGGAAACACATTACAGAACATGATCGGCCGCACCGGGCCAGCAGCTCACTCAGGAGCCGCTTGACCAAGTCTGCACCAGCCCACCCGGGGTTACAGTTGGGGAATCATTACCAGGGGGTCCAAGCAGAGCCCCCCATCTCCTCTCCCATGGGCTGTCACATGAGGGCCTGGTGGGGACAGCTAGGGCTGCAGGGAGATGACTCGGCCTCTACCACACCCGGTGCCGCTGGGCCTAGGTCTGGGGTTCCCTTCAGGTGAGAGTCAGTCACCAGCCTTTGAAGGAAGGTGGAGTCTGACCCATAATTCCCAAGGAGCTGCCACTCTTGGCCCCTTTTAAGTGGAAACTTAGAGCAACTTCACAGGGGAGAAAAAGAACCAAGCAGGCAACCTCCCAGTTCCATGCATGATTCCGGGGCCTGCTGTGCCTGTCTGCCTGGCTGTAGCAGTTCTGGACGGTGGACGGCTGTTTGCCAAGTCCCAGCGACGTGGCACGCCCTGACCAGGCCTTCCGTGCACGGAAACTCTGCTATACAACCCTTGTTGGGAGGCGCTCTCCCCAAAACTGAGGCTCTGGGTTTGTATCCCCGCCCAAATCCGCACCGCTGGCTAGCGGCCTAGGCAGGGTGTGAGGCCTGCCCTGAAAAGCCCGGCCACCTTCCCAAGCTCCAGGCTGCAGTTGCCACATCGCAGGGGCAATGGCTTTTCCACCCTGCCTTGCCGGTGCATCTCACAGGCCTGTCTCACCTCCCTGTGTGGTGCAGGGGCACCCACCCCTGCTTGGCATTCCTGTTCTCAGGCCATTGTGTCGCCAAGTCTGGGCTATCACGAGCACTGCTGATGCGGACGCCTTTGTGTGAACGACTTCGAGGCCGAGGCTCTTTCTCATCACCCCCTCACAAGCCACCTGGGCTTACGAGCCTTTCACAAGGATGGGCTTTTAGGATGTGGGGTGATGGGGAGAGCAGGGGTCTGGGCGAGACAGACCTGGGCTCAAATCCGGATGGTGCCATGGACCACTTGGGGGACCCTAGATTTTGTCAGCTCCTTGAACCCCAATTTCCTGACTCCTGAAAAATGGGGGCTGCCACCAACTCTTTCGCAGGGTTATCATGAGGAGTCAAGGGCCCAGCCCTGTCTATTCTATCCAAGTAGGGCCTTATGCCCCTTTTCCTGGAAAGCCGGGGAACAGCATGCACTGTGTGCGGCATCAATGGAGATTGTGCAGTTACTCTTTTAAAATTTCCTTGAAAAGGCTGTCAGCAGCGGTTGGAGGTCCCTGGCTCTCTGACTTGATGGAGCTGGGGCAGTAGTGGCTGGTGTGGAAACATCCACTTGGGCCCCCACGGTCTATGGGGCCCCGCACTGTCACCCATGGCCTACAACCTATTGGTGCTTTCTGCTACTCTCAGGATAGAGGCAAACCACTCTGGCTTCATCTTGCTCCACGCCTCCAGTCAGCTCAGGCCACCCTGTCTAAAGCAACCCCCAGGATGGGGCAGCTGGGCAGAAGGGCAAGAGGATTCTCACTGAGTACCCTTGTGAATTTCATGAGCATGTTGTTACAAGTAACCAACTGAACCCCTAGACCCACTCCCACCGTTCACCCTGCTCCACGCCTGTCCCCACAGCTCTGATCCTGAGGTGTGGTTAAGTCGTCTTCCCTGCCTGGTCCCTCCACAGCACAGGGACAAGACCTGGCCTGCTCCTGCTCCGATAGAGCTGCTCACCGTCGCTCAGCTCGGCGGCACACGGCCCGGCACAAGTGCAGTGCGGCGCTGCTCCTGCCTCCCGACTGGAAGGAGAACATGGGCGTCAGCTGGGACTGGGGGCGGGTGGATGTGCCCACTGCAGGCAGGGGGTATCTGGGATGGACAGACAGACAGGTCTCCCTCCAAGGGGGCTCACCGAGCACCCCTCCAAAGTGGGCAGGGCTGGGGAGCATCGCTGAGGGTCTAGAGGGGGCTTGGGGGCGGGAGTACAGTTTCTGTCACTGTTGAGTCAAAGAGGGGTCCTTTTCAACCCAATACTTACGGGCAGAATAAACGTGGTGAGAGGCGGGAGCTGGCTGGAGTACTTGTCGATCCACTGCTCCAGCTCCAGGACAGGGCCTGCCTGGAATGCGGTTTGTTCTGCAGAGTAAGGAGTAGAGGGAAGCTGACACCAGGCCCACAGCCCCGGGGGCACCAGGGAAACTGTCCTTGTGATCCCTTGCCCACGTGCCCTGCAACCACTTCTGCTGGCCTGAAAGGTACCTTCCCCCCCAGTGCCTGTGGGCAACAGGTGCCCGGTGACACCCAGGAGAACGCTCTCCCCACCCCCCAGCAGGGCCCACACAGGGGGTTCAGAGAAAGTTACTTAAATGAGCCTCCCGGGATGAGGAGCGGGGCGTGGCCAAGGCGGAGCCGATGTCCTGCAGCGAGCACTGGATCTGGGGAAGCAACAGAAGGTGCAGGTGAGGACCTGTTGGTGGCGGCTGGACAGACATGGCGATCCATGTGCAGGTGCCACCTGACACGCAGCAGGCACTCGGGCTGGTCTGCGGGGGCCTGTTGGAACCTCTAATTAGCTGGTATTTAAAAGCTAATTAGTAAACTCTGTCAGAAGCTCTAGCATGATACCTATGGTGGGCACCAGCCTCGCACCCTTGGGGGCAGCAGGGTGATGCAGAAGACAGCAGCACCCGCTGTTGGTCAAGGGGAACTTTCTCATCCTGACCCTTGTCTCCCATGTATCTGGGTCGTCGAAGGTGCTTTCTTTTCTCTAAACTGAAAGCTTTGGTTTTCTAACTTGCGAACATTGGGTCAAGAGGCCAAACATGCCAGTGGTTTGTCGACTACAAAGGACAAAGCCTGTGCGAACGCGGTCAGCAGGTGCCTGGAGCGCCCTGGGAGCAGGAAGCGAGGCGGGGGGAGGCCTGTGCTACAAGGGGCAGGAGCACCGGGGTTGCCTGAACAGAGCTGAGCTGTGCTGCCAAGACTCCAGGCCCCAACACAAAGAAGACCCAACAGACACCTGTGCCCAGACCACAAATGCCACCTCTGCCTTGGTGCCTGCCTGGGCTTCACTCAAGCTGTGTGGCAGGCTGTGGGGAGGTCTGTGATCTTTGATAAGAGGGCCACAGCGACAGCATGCCGGGAGCGGTCACGGCAGATGGGGGCAGAGGCTGCACACAGCAGCGCTGGAGGAGAAGTCTCTCTGGGCCACTGACCAGTTGACCTGGGGCAAGTTTCCGGACCATTTAGTGTGTCCCTACAGCTTTCCATGGAAGGGGCAGTGATAATACCACACCTTGGCTGGCCACCTGTCGAGAGGTGCACTACTTTGGGAAGTGGATCCCAGCTCACTGATTGCTGAGTGTGGGAATCACACTTTTCCTTGGGGAAGATACCCATCCTAAGCTTTAGGTCTTTCCTCTAGAACACAGAATTAACTTCCACTTCGTGGGCTTCTGTGAGCATCAAACAGGGTGATGTAAAAAAAGCAGCCAACACACTGGCGGGTACCTTTCTGCCAGCCCGGCGAGTAGCCCCCAGGGCCAGGCCGGGCTCCCAGGTAGACACTTCACAGCCCAGGTCCGTAGGGTACCCGGGACAAAGAGGGACAGCTGGCAAGGCAGGCAAAGAGCCCAATGGCCTGTCTGCCTGTGAGCTAGACTCGGGCAGTCATCCCTCATCTGTTCCAAGGACATGGCCTCGTGTGCGAGCTATGGTGTGGGATGAACTGCTGAGGTGATTCGGGTGGCACCTGTGATTGAAAGTGTTCAATCTCCAAGTTCAAAGACTTTGAGATTTGGGAGGAGGGTGTACAAAAAATATATTTGTCACGCAGCTGCCCAAGACAATGCTTTGTTAAGTTTCCTGTTCGTTAAACCACTACCTGCCGATCCAGAGCAGCCTGCCCCATCTTCAGCCTCTCCCTGCCATCTACGTATTAGCCAGGTGACAGCTGGACACATCTGTGTGGTGCCTCAGCAGGGACACAGGCAGGGGCCTTGGGGAGCCTGCTGTTTGAGGGGTGAGCAGGAAGCCATTGCAGCCTGGGACAGATGCCTACCCCAGGGACGTGGGAGTGGCCAGGGAAGGCCCTGGAGCTGATGTTGAAGCTGTGACCTAAAGGCCAGGGGCCTAAAGAACAGGGACTCAGCCCCATCCCGCCCCACCCTGAAAACTTGCTTGGAGATAAGCACAGCACCCAGAAATGACCAAGGTGGATGTGACGGGTCCATTTCGAGGGTAAAGACCTCCCTCCATTACACAGGAGGCATCTCATTTCACAGAATGTTCTAGCAGCTGAGCCTCCATCCTTCTGCAGTCCCTTTACTGCTGTTTGCTGGCAGCGGGCTCCAGAGGGCTCCTGCCTGGCCTGCAGCCTACAGACTGAGTAGCTTTGGTCCCAGGGCTGACACTCGAGGGAGCAGTTTGTAAAGACTTGAGTCAACCTGTGTACTGAAACCCTGAAACGATCACATCCTGTGCATTCCACAGGGTCATCCCAGGCTCCACTCACAAAATTCTCTCTGTGGGTTGGTGCTTCCACTGCTCCTTAAGGAACAGAACCAAAATACTACCCATCAGCCCCTGGCTGAGATCTTACTGTATGTAGCTGTGTTTCCTCGGTTGTATGACCTCAGTGCTCTTGACACTGGGGGCAGGGTCATTCTCTGTTGAGAGGGGACAGGCCTTGTCCTGTGCCCTGCGGGATATTCAGCTCCACCCCTAGCCTCTAGCCACCAGATGCCAGTGGCACCCCCACTTCCAGTTGTGACAACCAAAAATATCTCCGCCCAACTCCAAAAGTCCCCTGTGGACAGCATCGAGCTGGGGAGAGATCACTGTCCTCTATGTTTCCCTCGAGTGCAGTCCTTACCACCACCACCACCACATCTCTGTAAGTCCTTATTTCACAGATAAAGAAACTAAGGCTCACAGAGCGCGCATGACAAGCTCTGGGTGACACAAAGAGGAGGTGACGGTCAGATGGCAATTCCAGTTGTGGTGTCCAGGCCTCAGGCTTTAAAAAAAAGTCCCAACTGGGCCTCCCTGGTGGTGCAAGGGATTAAGCACAGCACTGTGAAGCTGTTCGCTATGGGGAGCCATGCTACTCATGTCGTCTGACAAAAGTCCGGGCATGGGGCAGATTTCTGAAAAATCAGGAATCTCGTTAGCTGACTCCAAGATTCTCCTCATTTGTTTATGGCTAGTTTCTACCATTGCTAAAATACGCACTTAAAAGTAAAACTGCAAATACTGATCAATCACTGAATAACCAATTTGATGACAAATGGCACTGCATGATACAAATATTACAGTTTTCATAAAATTGGTAGTCCTCTGCCAAAAAGGCAGCCATTCAACATTTGGCTTTACCTTAACCAGTGAAAAAACATCTGGAAACAAAAGGTTGTAAACATCTATCGGCCAAGTCTTTGATATAGAGATGTGGTCTCTTGAGGCAAGAGCTCATTGGAGAAAGAAATTCCTTGACTTTAAAGTTAAAGATAAAGATAACAGTTGGGTGGCAGAGGCGAGCCATGCTCCAAGTATAAGAAGATTCCTGATAAACCAGGAGACAGCCATAGTTGACTCCTGCTAAATTTTTCCTGTTTGTTTAGGGCTAATTCCCTAGGACGTCACAATTGGTATGATAGTTGTTAGAGTGTGCATTCAAGAATAAGTCAACAGCAATTTGTGAATGGTTGAGCTATTAACCACGGCAGCACAAATAACACACTCGGAAATGGTCAATGTTACAACTACTGATATGTCACATATTGACCATTTTTTGAGAATCAAAGGCTACAACCATCTCCGCCCCTACCCCTGATTAAATATTTGTAGTTCCTTAAAACAACAACCAGCAACCTTATGAAAAAGAAAATTGCCCCTTGATCTTAAAGTTAAATACGGAAACTAGGCTGACTAGATAGCAGAGGAGTGATAGGTAGAAAATTCTTTGTGTAGATTAGGAGACTTCCTCCCTTCATTGAGAGCTGGGGGCTAGGGAAGAGTCAGTGCGGCTTGCCTGGCATGAACGCCCTCCAGGCCCTTGGTTCCTTAATATCAAATCAATATTAAAACAATATACTATAGATGATGATTTCTATATAAAAGTCTTCTGTTTTTTTTACTTTAATCAATTAGTTAGATGTTAGTCTAAACTTTATAGGTTAGTTGGAAATAATCTCTTTGTCTCCCACCCCCCAGGTAACTTCCTGCCCTTTGTTTCCCTCAGCCCTTAGTTAATTGTTCACCATGACAAACTTAGAATTGTTAGTTGCAGACACATAGGCTTTTTTGCTAGTAATACAATAACTGTTGGATTGTAAATAATTACTTTGAAAACATTTGTTTAGCAACTGTGCCTTCTTTAAGACAAAGAATAATAAATGTTACACCTCTGCCGAAGGCAAACAGACCCTTGGCTGCTCCTGAAAAAGAACATGTGATGATTATTACCTTCCTACCTTATGCTTGTGCACTCACGATTTGCTTAGTATAAATATAGGGCTGCTGAGACCCTCAGCAGGATGACGTCAGCACCCTGATCAAGTGTCTGCGTCTCCTCATTCTCCCATCCCCCTCCCTTACCATTTTCTCTACAATTGCACCGACGCCTTCCCATCCTTCAGGAACCCCTGACACCCAGACTGCTGCGGCTGGCTCGCAACAGTTCGCAGCCTCGCAACATGAGTTTGATCCCCGGCTGGCCAGAGAGCAACCCATATGGAGCAGTAGACCTCTCCTGTCTCACCCGCTGCTCCCCTCCGCAGTGTATTTCAGTCAGTCTGCCTGTTCTGTTCCCCACTCTGTCTCTGGTGAGTCCTCTCACCCCCCACACCTCTGGCCTGTACCCAGTTCTTGTATGCATAAATATATAAATCTTTAAAAAAAAAGTCCCAACTGTGGTAAAACTGGGGTAAAAGGATGCTACTCACTTTCTGAAGCTCTTCAGCAAAAGGGTGACCCTTTTCTGTGATAAATTCCATAGCGAACCTAGGAGGAAAAAGGAGAGAGAATGTGCCTCTGCTGTAACATCCCAGGCCCTGTCCGACCGCGAGGCGGCACATCCTCAGGGGTGGTCATTTGGCTAATAAAGCTGTGGTAGCCTCAAGATTATTTTTCTTGCTGACAATAAGAACATCATAACCTCCCATTTGCATAGTTGTGTCTGTTTCTCAGAGAGCCTTTTCTTACAGTCATTACTCAGCCAGTCTACTGTTCCTGGTAGAGTGCCTGGTCTAGCGAGGCCCTGTGAACAAAAGGGACATGGGTTCTGTTCAGCAGGTGAGGGAGATGTGAATCGATCTCACATGAATGAAGGGGAAATAAAAAGTGAGGCCAGCACTCTGAAGGAAAGCGAGGGTCCTGGGAAGTTTGGTCTCGGTGAGGGTTCAGGGAAGGCTTCCTGGAGGAAGCGACACCAGAGGTGGGACTTTGAAGGCTTCATGGTAAAGTGAGGCAGGGAAAGCCAAGTGCTCTTCTGTAGGTCAGGACAGGCTCTGGCCTCCCTCAGAAGTCCCCTTCTGACCAGTCAGGTCCAGGCAGGGAACAGACAGGGTGCCTTCGAAGGGTTCCCAAAGAAAGTCACATACATCAAGGGACAATTCACAGGGTGTGGGAACAGTTGTGGCCACTGACAATGGACGGCAGATGCCACAGCAGGAGCTTGAAGGAACAAGAGAGGCAGACAGCATTCCTAATCCTGGAGAGAACTGGATTCTGGGTGAGTCCACAGCCTGGAGCCCGAGGGCGGGGAGAGACATGGAGGCCACAGCCAGAGCCACCACACTGCTGCGGAGAATAACAAAAATCCTCCCACACCCCTCTCCACCCACAGTCCCACCTGCTGTGGGCGTCTCCCCTTGGCTGGACCCTCTGTAAGTCAGAGGACAGGGAACTGGGATGACCGGGGAACAAAGGTTAGCCTCCTGGGCACAGAGACAAAGAGAAGGTGGAGGAAATGGCTTTGAAATCTCAAAATGAAGAGCCACCACTTAGAAGGAAATAAACAAATGTATAACTCACTGTCTAGTGCCAGTCTTCTCTGGACAGAGAAGATGCTGCATGCCTGTAGATGCTCAAGAACATCCACTTACTGAAAAAATTCCCGGGACCAGCCCAGAGAGAGGCCCCCCTCCCCGCCACAGCCCCCTGCACCCAGACTGTGGCTTGTGAAGGCCGGGCTGAAGCTCTCTGCTTATTAGTGCCTGGTGCATGGAGCTGTTTGATCAACATCTGACAAAGGGAGACCCCACGAGCGAGGTTCCCCTGGTCTCCAGCCCCATGTGGACTGGGGGATGGCGGCTCACTGATTTGCTGATTCTGAACAGCTCATGCCAGAACTCACCCACCTGCCTTCCCCTCTGCCCATGTCACCTGGTGTCCGCCCTCTGCGCCCCCAGGTTCCCACATACACCAAAGGGGGTGCCTTCTCTACTCTGCTGGCAGACTAGCCCCCCTGCTCATTATCTGTTTGAAAATCTCACCCAGTCAGGCCTGTGATTGAGAAGCAGAAGCCACAAACAGGTAAGTTTTAATAATGATGAAAGTAACAGCTGACCTAATTATTTCTTGTACTAGGCTCTGTCCGAAGGGTGAAGCATGGAATGATCTCATCAAGCCTCATAAGAAACCAACAAGATGCATATAGAAGAGGAAAGTAAGGCTCAGAGAGACTAAGTGATTTGCCTAATGTCACACAGCAATCAGCAGTGATAGAATATTTTAACCCAAGGTCTGCTGATACCCATGTCTTTCACCCACAGAACATGTGAATCAGCATTTCAGGAAACTGCCGCTCACGCTATTGACAGTGTGCTGTGCGTGGTGGGCTGGACAACTGTACTCAAATATTTACAGCCCTTTCTACCTCACTGCTGTCAGGGGAGGCGTGTACTTGTGACTGACTCTGGCCAGTAAACTGAGCAGATTTAATGTGTCATGTTACCAAATCTTTCTTCCCTCTGGCATGATTACTGGTGCTGTCTGGAAAGTGGCTGTCCTGCTGGTTGGATACAGAGTAAAGGCCACCTGGAGCAGAAACACATACCACCTGTGATGGACAGGTAAGAGGGTGAAATACACCTCTGGTGTCGTAAGCCATGAGAATTTAGGGTTTTTTGTTATCACAGCATGACCTGGCTGGTCCTGACTAATGTGGAATTTGTACTCCTATGTTTATTGCAGTGCTACTTACAATAGGTAAGACACGGAAACAACCTAAATGTCCTAAAACAGATGACTGGATGAAGAAGATGTGGTATATATACATTTTAGTTTAGAACTAATGTTCTAAACTCTGACCAGTATGTGCTAATTTAGAGGATGAGACTCACAAAAGGGATCACATCGAGTGCTCTGTGTACTGTGCTCAACTCACCTCTTTCACTGAATATGTGCTTCCCGGTGCACACACACTCACTTGAAGAGCGAGGCTACCAGGGATGGCAGGGCAAGTCAGTGTGATGTGGCCAGGACAGCAGTGCAGGAGCAGGCAGGGCCACAGGGCAAAGATGTCTACATCTTGTGAGGCTGATCAGACCTCTCTGTGCTTCCAGGCTGAGGCCTGAAGCCTCCAGGACCAGCCCACATTCTCTGAGGCTCCATGTTCATTGCCTTTACTAAAGCCCAATTCAAACTCTACCCCAAAGCCAATCTCAACTCCCTTACCCAATAGCTGAACTTAATTCATCCGTAGTTCCCAAGGCTTCAAACACTTGGTCATCTTTGGGTCTTCTTTCTCCAGTGAAGGTGCTAGAAAATCCTGTGAAAAAAACATTTAGCCACCCAAATTAATATTTTTTTCCCCTCATACGCTCTTTTTAAAAAACTTTTCATTGAAAGTATAACATTCACACAGAAAAATGCTCAAATCATAAGTGCACAACTAACTGAATATGCCTCAGTGATCAGCAAGAAACAGCCTGACGCTAGAAGCATCCATGTACTCCCTTTCAGTTGCTGGCTCCTAAAGGTGATTAACCCTCATTTCTTTCCTGAAATGTTTTTATTTTAAGCTTTAAAGCCATGCACTAACCATCTTGCCAAAGAAATAAAACACAGGTGTACATGTTATAAACACATTCTTGGTATTACACATTCTACTGCACATAAGATGAAAGTCCTTTGTACCTCTGCCCGGGACATATTTCCCACATTTCCCCCCCAACCACTTAGAAAGAGAAAACTTGCTCCTGATAGTCAGGAGCTGGCTCAGTACTCTACCAGCTGGGCTGTGGTACTGCTGGTGCTGGCCTGGCCCTCACAGGTAGGCAACGGTGTTGCTGAACATACGATTTCATGGAACACCCACAAACCTGCGACTCTGATGACAAATCAAGATCCAACAAGACCACTCCATAATTGTGTCTGAGCAGAGAACACCGTCCAAGTGATTAAAAAGGAGCAAATTTCCCTCTTTCCTGGCCAATGCAAGTGACTGCACTTTATCAATTACGGCTCTAGCCCTCTTGGTCCCTTCCACCTTGCAGATACAAATGATTAATACCCAATTAAAGAATTTGTTCTTGTAGAGGATGTGGAGAAAAGGAACCCCTTTACATTGCTGGAGGGAATGTAAACTGGTCCAGCCACTTTGGAAAACCATGTGGAAGACCCTCAAATTATTAAAAATGGAGGTACCCAGCAATTCCCCTCCTAGGAATCTACCCAAAAGACACAAAGACATTAATTAGAATGGAAATTTGTACTCCCATGTTTATTGCAGCACTACTTACAACAGGTAAGATACGGAAACAACCTAAATGCCCTAAAACAGGTGACTGGATCAAGAAGATGTGGTATATATGCACAATGGAATACTACAATACTACTCAGCAATTAAAAAAGATAAACTCATGCATTCGCAGCAACATGGATGGAGCTGGAAGGGATCATGCTCAGCGAAATAAGTCAGAAGGAAATAGTAAAATGTTGGATAGTTTCACTTATAGGAGGAGTATAGGGGAATCAAACAAGGGGTCAGGAAAAAAAAAGAGACAAAACTAGCTGGCAAACTATAGAACTGAGACATAGTGCAGGGGACAGGAAGGGAGAGGGGTCAAAAAAGGGGAGGGAAGAGCAGAGTGATGGCTCATGGGTGATCTGGTGGTGGGAATTTTATGTGGATTATACCTGATGGGAGAAATCAAACATGAACAACAATGTAAAAAAAAAAAAAAAAAACAAAATTAAAAAAAGTTCGCCCTTGTGTACTGTCAGTATATAATCTAGAGCAAAGCCCCACCTCCCCCCACAAATTCTCCCCAAATCACCTAACATAAGCCCAAGTCTAGAAATCCTTTCCATCACCCTTTGCCTGATCTGCCCCATAGCTCCCAAGGGTGCTGTCTCTGTAGTCGTCATGATCTAATGGACCAACTTTGACCAGCTATTGTTCCTGGAGGTCTTTGACTGGCAGGCACCAACACTACCTTTTTGATACTTGTCATTCTCTGCACGCTTTCTTTCTTTTTCTTATTGACATAATATATTTATAAACACAAAATTTACCACTTGAAGCATTTTTAAATGTACAGTTCAGTGGCATTGAACACTTCCTATGCATATTTTTATATGTTGCTACCTGAATATATATTCCCCCAAAATACATATACTAATGATCTGTACAGTTTTAAACTTTAGGCGATAGTATCATATTGACATAGTCTTCTGCTTCTCACTTCTTCTGTATAGCATTAGGTCCTGGTATTTTTTTTTTAATTATCAAAGTAATACGTGCACCTTACAAAAACAATAAATAGAATGGAAGTATGTCCAATAACTCACGAAAGCCTCTCTGTTCATTCCCCTTTCCCACAGCTCAATCTTTCTCCCAGATGTGACTTTTTTAGGTGACAGCCATGCTCCACATGACGACATTTTGGTCAATGAGGAACCCCATGTATAAGTGTTCCCTAAGTCTCACCCGTGTAGCAGGTATCCAGGTTCATGTAATTACACTGACATTTGCACATGATGAAATGGCCCAATGACACATTTCTCAGAAGGTAACTCCATCATTCAGGGAAGCATGACTGTATTCTCTGCATATCTGAACACATGTGTAAATATATGCACACATGCACATTTTTAAATCGATGGATTCTAATTACTTAGACTGCCCTGTAACTTGTTTTTATCACTTCACAGATCTTAAGTATTTTTTATTTCACATCATACTCTCATGAGGTATGAGGTCTACTGTTACATACTTTTTAATGGCTGCAAAGAATTTGGAAGAACTTTAAAAGGAGCCTGCCACATCTTTCTTTACATTCTTCACTTGTCCCCACCCTACCTTTGTCTCCTGTTTTGGTGTAAATCTTGGGGATCTTGGGTTTCTTCAAGGAAGGCTGTGGCCTAATAAGAAATAGACATCAAGAGGTGGTGATTGGGGATGGCGTATAATGCGGGGAGAGGGGCAGCTCCTTAGTGGGTCTCAGTTTGCTGCTCACAGCTTCAGAGGCAACACTTACCCACCTCTGCTTGGATCTCTTATTGACACCACTTCCCTCTATCCCTCTGAGCTTTAACCCTCTAGTGGACCATCTCTGTGTTTTTCCCACATCCAGAGTTGTTGATGTAGTGTACTATTCAATGCAGATGGTCAATAAACACTTGCTGAAATAACCAATCATTTTCTATAGTCCCTGCATTGTGCTAGATGGATTACTGTGGGCCTCCCTGGTCCCTAGCGCAAGGGGTTGGGATGCAACCTGTGGGGCTGTCCACGGCTGCTGCAGCACGAGTTCGATCCTCCGCCACGGAGCTACCAAATGGCACAGCAGACCTCTCCTGACTCACCCGCTGCTCTCCTCAGCAGTATATTTCACAATCTGCCTGTTCTGTTCCCCACTCTGTCTCTGGAGAATCCTCTCACCCCTGCACCTCTGGCCTGTACCCCAGTTCTTGTATGCATAAATATTTTTAAAAAAATAAATGGATTACTGGCATTATCTCTGGTATTTTCTCATAGCCCAAAGGTTGGTGCCTATGACTTTTATCTTACTGTGAGAAAACTGTAGCTAACAAAATGAAATTAACCTTTCTAGATCACCCAGGACTGGGATTCATGCCCAAGATGAATTTATTCCAGACCCCAAATGCTTACCCCTATCCTTTACCCTCTACTCCAAGTCGGGATCCATTTTTTTTGTGTGTGTGGGGGGGTGTCAAAAACCGGCATTTTCCAGTAGCAACATAAAACCTCTAGTACATATCTCAAAAGTGAAACGTGGCATTACAAGGTTATTCAAAGACTAAATTACTGCGTCCATGAAACGTATTAATCCCTTCCTAGTTCATGGTACTCCTGAGGTTCTGAGGTTCCGGAATGGGCGTAAGTTTGAAAGCATATGATGACAGCGCTCTTCAGACGGCGGGTGTAACTCTGTATCTTAAAGTATAAATGTTGTAGAGCAACCCCGATACAAAATGGGGTGCCTGACTGTGGGTCCTCACCCGCGCGCTTAAAAGGACTTAGCAATGCTCTACTGCAGGCACACACGAAAGGTTAATAAAAGGTTTATTGACAAAGGAAGGGGAAATGAGGAAATGTACAGCTCAGGGAGAAAAGTGGGAGACAAAGTTTTAAATGCGTCCTACCCGATCCGCCGATCAGGAATCCCAAAATGGCGCTCTGAGAGCTGCCGCCAGCCAGGAGCCATGAAGCCAGGAGGCGAGGGACAGCGAGCCAGCCCAAGGCCCACGTGTTTGGTTTTTCATATCCAACCTGGCTGCCCAACTCCACCCTCAGGTCCCAGCCACCCTCCCTTTGATGGTGATGGGATTTGTGTTTCCCAATGTCCTGATGGCTTTAGTCTGGAGTGGGGCTGGGGTCCACAAAGCCTGTATGGGATTAGCTCAGGACATCCTTTCCCCCTAACAATTCCCCCCTTTCACTTTTTGCCACCATTTCCATGGTGATGAAGATCAAACATATGGATGCTGGGATATAGTCTCAGATGAAAACTTTCCAGGGTTACAGTGTGAAAGAAAACCTTTTATGAACCTTTCGCGTGTGCCTGCAGTGGAGCATTAAGTCCTTTTAAGCGCGCGGGTGAGGACCCACAGTCAGGCACCCTGTTTTGTATGGGGTTGCTCTACAACAGTTATGGCTTTAGTCTGGGGCGGGGGTGGGGTCCACAAAGCCTGCATGGGATTAGCTCAGGACGTCATTTCCCCCAACATAAACTGCTTTGGTTACAGGTTAAAATCTGAACCGAGACCCCTGAACATGTCCTCCTGGCGGACATGCCCTGATGGCCCGTAGCTGGACTTCCTTCGGGCTCCTCGCCCAGCTTCGGCCCACGGTGACGTCAGGACTGAGAGAGGACGTCACCTGGCAGCTTCCCGCGTGATGTCACAGCGGTGTGACATAACCAGGGCGACGACCCCACAATTCCCGGCCGGTATTCGAGTTACCCTCCCCGTCAAGCACTCACTTCTCCCCGTCTTCCACGCCCTGGGGGCCGCGGCTCTGGAAACGGGGACACAGCAGCCGGCCGGCGCCGAGGCTCCGGCGCAGGCCAAGGCGGCCAGCGGGGCCCCACGCAGCCATGCGTCAGGCCTCCGGTCGGGGCTGACCCCGCCAGGCTCCCGTCCGCGGCCCGGGGTGACTCCTCCTACAGCCGACCGCGCCACCGCGCAGCCTCGGCTGCCCATTGGTCCGCCACTCTCGCCTCAGGGCGGGACACCCCAGGACTTGTTTCCCATTGGTTCAAGGAAGGAACTGGGCGGGGACACCTGTGGCGGCTCGGCGGCAACACCCATTGGCTGACGCGCCAGGCGCTCCTGCGCTCTGATTGGCCGGCTGGGAGGAAGCGGCTGCCCCCGCCCGAGGCGGCGCTCGGGGGATGGAGTCCCCGGCCCTGGGGTCGGGAGCGGGAGGCAGGCGGCAGCGCAGACGCCGGGCCCGCGGCGCGGCAGCAGGTGGCCTCAGGTCCGAGACCGAGATCCTGCACGGCTTTTGGTCGGCTTCTCTCGCTCGGCTTCTCCGCCGCTGAGACCCGCCCTGCAGAGTCGGCGCCCTGGGACCTGGCAGGCGGGGTTCGGAGCTCGGGATCCACAGCAGGTGCCGGCGCGGAGCTGCTGCGCCTGCCGGGGAGGGACCCCAGCCCCCTTCGCTCGTCGTGCGGCTCGTGTCACACACCGTGAGCTGGTGGGTAACTTTGCATTATTTCTAGAATTGCAAAACGCGCACGCCCGTCGATCCTGCAAGTAATTTCCAGGACTCTGGCTCGGCCAGCGCTGCCTCCCTGTGCCCACAGGGGAGTGGCAGCGGCTTCCTGCAGGCGGCTTGTAATTTTGACACTTTGGAAAGAGCCCGAATGCCCAGGAAAGGGTTCTTTCTCGTCCACGATTTCGTTTTATGGTGCTTGACGATTTGCTTCTACCATTAGTAGCTGTCAGCGCTGGAAGCAAAAACAGAGCCAGGAATAAGAATCAGTAATTGCAAAAATGCAGTTGCCTACGATGTGGCAGGCATTGCTTTTTCTCCTTGTTTAAATTCAATTTAACCTTCCCAGTGACACGTTGAGATAGGGACCTTAACCTTTCCAGCCACCTGTGGGGGTAAGCACAGGTTTTGTCTCATAGAGCCTGTGGGGAAAGCAAGTTTAACAGCCATTTAAGTGAGTTGGCTGAGGTGACATCAACGGGGAATGGAAGAGTTGGGATTTGAACCCGGTCTTTCTGAGGTATTTAGCTGACTGCTGCACTGCACTGCCTTAGGGCGCATAGCTGATGCAGGATGGTAGTTGCCTTTTGTTATGATAGGCTTGCACTAGATGTTCTCTCAGAGTTCTGCTCTAAGCTCTAGGGAATCTTATTTCTTTTTTTTTTTTTTAAAGATTTATTTTTATTTATTTATACAAGCACTGGGTACAGTCAGAAGTGCGGGAAGGTGAGAGAATTCACCAGAGCCAGAGCGGGGAGCAGAGCAGGCAGAAGGACTGAAGTACACTGCTGAGGGGAGCAGCGGGCGGCAGGAGAGGTCTGCGCGCCATGTGGGACCCTCCTACAGTGGCCGGGGAGCAGCCGGGGATTGAACTGGCGCTGCAGAGGCTGTGGGCAGCTTCGCAACCCAGCGCTCAACCGCTGCGCCACCGGGGAGGCCCTAGGGAATCTTATTTCTCTTGGCCTTTCCCTTTCAGGATTCCCAGGAACCATGGTGTCGGAAGTCCTGTTGGTGTCTGCTCCAGGGAAAGTCATCCTTCATGGAGAACATGCTGTAGTCCATGGCAAGGTAAGAGGCCCCCAGGATTGGATACCCCTTCTCCCTGATACGAATCTTAAAAGAGGCTAAAAGGAAGCCTTGACACATAACCTGGGAGGAGATCATAGAGGTAATGAGTTTCTTTTCCCACCCAGGCAGGGAAAAGAGGTCTTATGCTGACCGAAGGGCTTCTCTCACCTCTCACAGCACCATAGCAAAAAGATGATGTAAATCCCTGTGGGCAGAGCGATGCCACCTAGGAAGTGAGATTCAGTGAAGAATAGAAAGCCTTGAGGGTTTAGCCTGGGGGCACGCCAGTATTTAGAAATCAAGATAATGAGCTGGAGTCTGAATCATGCATGATCTCATTAACACAACTACCCTCTGAGGTTAAAGTTTAATTATCCCAGATGTGGAAACTTAGGCTTAGGAGAAGACCGAGGCAACTTGACTAAGGTCCCATATACCTCAGTAGAGCTCAAGTGAACCTGAGTCTGAATCCAGAGCTCATTGTTTCCCCATGCCTCCATGCTAGCATTCTTTATGTTCTAATCGGTATCCTGGAAGACATGGTGGTTATGGGGAAGCCAATCTAGAGTGCCTCTGAGGTTTTGCATAGAGAAGGCAGATATCAGTAGATAGGAACTTCTAAGTGATTGGTAGTGGTTGTGCCCAGGCTTAGTGAAAGAAAGGGCATGCCAAGGCTGATGAGCAGTGTCTGCTGAAGATATAGGCGGGAGCAACCTGTGTGCTAGTATTGCTCTCCTCTTCACATATTGACATTGGCCCTTTTTTCCTAAGACAGGAGCCATGATTTTTGCCATCCACTCTCAGCCTAATTGTTTTTGGCTTTTATTCTACAGGTGGCACTGGCTGTGGCCTTGAACTTGAGAACATTCCTCAGGCTTCAGCGCCACAGCGATGGAAAAGTGGACCTCAATTTACCAAACATTGGCATCAGGAGGGCCTGGGATGTGGCCAGCTTTCAGCAGCTGGACACGAGCTTTCTGGGTAAGTCCAGGGAGGAAGAACCGAAGAGATGGGGAGAGGGTGACTGGGAAGTTATTCTAGGCTGCCCCAAGGGACAGAGCCTCTCTGGGAGGGTTTTCTCTCCTGACCCTATAAAATTAGCTTCATTTATTTATTCATTTACTAACATTTAAAATCATAAAATTATGTACTAGATTTATGTGGGTGGTTGTGGACAGATTCTCAAGGCCTGCTATTGTGTGAAAAAGCAGAAGATGCAAAATAGCACATAGTGTAGGATGAGGAAGGACACAGATTAACTATCAGTATGTGTGTATACATAGAAAAAAATCTGGGAAGACATACAGCCGGCTGACCATGGTGGTTTGTAACTTCTGGGAGGGCCCTGAGGTCAGAGTGGACAAAGGGAGCCCTTACTTTCTGGAATGTTACAGCAAGAATATATAGGTTTCCCCGAGTATCTGAAAAATAGAACATTCTTATTTGATAGGATTGAGTAGGTTAGATTTTGGGGATCTGGGAATACTTAAACTTATCTTCCATATAAATTACTGATAATAGCGTCACTGCTGTTTTTAACAATACAGAAGTATTCCTCTTCTATTGAGAATTGGTTGTGGTGGTAGGGGACTGGGTATGTGGATTTTGAAAGGGGTTCCTAGGTATTTCCAGGAGCACCCTCAATTAAGAGCCACTGCTTTGGAGAATGCCTCAGGAAACAGCCTTCTAGAACAATCTGGACATTGCTTTCGCTGGTACACAGGGCCCCCCCAGCCAGCTAGAAATGTTCCCTGAGAACCGGCTGCTGCTTTCGCATGTCAGGGACACAGATGGAGGTAGCCAGGTGTGGTAGGGCCTGTGCCACACCACTCCTGCCTCTGTGTGAGCCTGGGCGGGTTGCTTAACCCTTTGAGCCTCTGTGTGCAGAGTCTTGTTGCCTGTGGTTGCTGCGAGGACCCAACAGGCTCAGAGGTGGGTATAGGGCGTGACGCTGGGTGGGACATAATTGAGCACATGTTACTCCCTGGAGACTAAAGAAAACAAGCCTTTTGGAGCTTGTTTTCTACTAGGTTGCCAGTTTTTTCTTACTTTTCCTCACTGTCCTTTTCCTGTCTTTTCTTTTGGTGTCCTTTTGTTCCCTTCCAACACAGGGATAAGCACAGCAAGCACATGTATGTGCCAGGCACGGAGCCATGTCTTATGTGTCTCAGCACTCTTACTCTCCATCCGTCTTCCCTGGGATTAGAGAATATGATGCATCCCCATTTTATGGATGAGAAAATTGAGATTCAGGGCTCAGGAGGCTCAGGTCTCACAGCTTGTCAGTGGTACAGATGGCATTCAGATTCAGTCTTTCTAAACTCCAAGGCCTAGGCTCCTAAGGAATAGTCCACCTTCATCACATCTGAACTGCCTGTGCTCTCAGCAGTACAGCCACTGGCTTGGCTACCTTTAAAATGTATCATTAATATGATCCGCACGTAGCACTTCATACGTGCCCCACCTTGCACTTTCCTAGCAGACACACCTAGCTCAGTTTCATCGTCCTTTTATCCCGGGACTGCTCTGTAAAGGTGAGCTGGTCAGACTGGCTCAGCCTCCCCAGCCCCAGGGGAGAGGCCCAGCCTGCTGGAACACCTTGAAGAAGTGCCCCTTTCCCTCCTGCCCTGGCAGATCTCCCCACTTCACGTTCACAGGCTAGGGCTGAACATCTTGCTCCTGCTAATTATGCTTTGGGAAGGGAGTGATTTGGGGAGTAACTTAAAACTGCCTTGATTTTAATTTGTGCTGTTGAGGTCAAACCCAGACTTTTGAGTGACTGAGCTGGCGTTCACTTCCTCTGTGGATGTGTGTTTTTAAACTATTAAGTCAAAACTTACTGTGTGCCAGGAGCCGTGCTGAAGATTTCATGTATTATAAGTTTATCTTTACAATAACTCTGTGAAGAGGTGCTGTGATTATCATCATTTTATCAAGGAGGGAAACTGAGGTCCACAGATTAAATCACATGGAGGGTTGCATGGCCAGTAAATGGCACAGTCAGGACACAAACCCAAGCCTGCCTCCCAAGCCTGAAGTCCACTCACAGACTCACACCAGGAATCCGCGTCCATCCAGAGTCTGTTTGCTGTGACCCCTCAGTTTGATTGTATTCTGCTGTCCATAAAAGCCCCCCAGGCCTCTCACCCTTGTGCTTGTTTGCTTGTGTGACAGAACAAGGTGGCACCACAGTGCCCACCCCTGAGCAAATGGAGAAGCTGAAGGAGGTGGCAGGCCTGACCGAGGACTGTCCCAACCACGAGTGCCTGGCTGTGCTGGCCTTCATTTATTTGTACCTGTCCATCTGCCGGAAGCAGAGGTGTGTAAGTGGGCGGGGGAAGTGGCCAGGGGTTTCTGGTGGCCACAGAATACACATGCTCCCTGCCTGGTTTCCAGTAACAGCTGCCACCAGCTGTCCTCACCAGGTGCCAGGCACCACGCTGGACACTTGATTCGCTGTCACAGCAACCTCTGAGAGAGACACTGTCCCCATTTTGCCCACAGAGAAACAATCAGAGAGATGGACACCTCAGACACACAGCTAGTTAGTAAGTGGAAGAGCAGGAAGCCAGCCAGGTGATTTTACTCCTGACACCCACATTCCTCGTGCCACATGGTCCCCTCTGGCCTCTTTGATGCAGTAGAAACAAAGCCCAGTTCTGTTCCGTGATTTGCTGTGCAGCTTCTCCCCCAGCTGTGTCCACCGAGACAGCCTTGTTCCACCACACAGACCCCAGGGTGCCCCAGGATGGGCAGAGCAAACCCCGTGTCTGCTTCCCTCTCTATGATGAGGTCTGGGTTCTCTGCCCTCGGGAGGTCATTTCCAGCAGCACAGTGGAGTTGGTGTCACCTGGTGCTGCAGAACTTGGGCTGGCAGCCAGACTGCGGTGGTCCAAACCCCAGGGCAGCTGCTTAGCAGTTTGCTTGAAGTTCTTGCCCTGCCTGAGCCTCAGCTTTCTGGTACTGACCTCGTAGGGGTCTCGTGAGGTTCAACGAGTTCATTTTATCTGAAGTGCTTTGCATAGAGCCTGGCATTGCTCGGTAAACTCTAACTATCATTATTATAGCTGCTACTACTACTACTGTCGCTGTTAATATTTTTCTCAGGCAACCATTGGAGGGTTAGAAATTATTACAGTCATGTGTTACTTAGCAACGGAGATGTGTTCTGAGAAGTCTCATTTTGTTGCTGTGCTACTAGCATTGTAGAGCGGAAGTACAGCCACGTAAGGGGATGGCCCACTGTGTGTCCAGCTAGGCGACACAGTCTGTTGGCACCAACGTGGTGGCATACACACTCCCTTGCTGACCAAGCTGTTGCTAAGTGACACTTGAGTAACTATGTGACCTGGGCCTAGCCCTGTAACTGGCACAAGGTGAGTGTCCACTATGATCTTTTAAATCTTGAACCCAGAGGCCAAGCCTCCGGGGCAGCCCATCACTGGTGCAGCAGGCACTGGCTGAGCAGGCACTGGTGCCAGGCCCTGTGCTTAGGACAAATTCAGAAACGTCTCAGTGCTTGCCATCCGACGCAGGGGTTTTCGACTTGCATGTTGCCTTCCACAGGCAGGGACAGGGTCGGGGCAGGTTGTGCGTTTCACAATCTGGTCTGGATGGGGTGGGCACTGTAGCTTACGAAAGGCCATTTCAAGTTTAGAAGGCAAAGCTTACAAAAGGCAATTAGAAGTTTGTATTGGAAATGGGAAGAGTGCTTCATGGGAATTACAGAACACGAAGCCTGACAGTCTGACTTAGAGGAGTTACACTTAGGATGCAGGAATTGTGAACGTTCCAGCTACCGGAAGCTGGCCTGCATTACACAAGGTCGGGCAGTGCTGGCTGGAGAGGCGTCCTGTGATCACAGTCAGGTGCTTGCACTGAGGCAGCAGTAGGAGGGAGATTACGTGCTGAGTCCTCCAGGGAGAGCTCTGCAGGGCCTGTGTGGGTGGTCAAGGGAGATCCTCAGGATGGAAATGACTTTTGAGAACTGGCTGGCAGGATGGGTGGGAACTTCTCTGGGGGATAAAGAGCAAAGCTATTCCAGGCAGCCTGTGCCAAGAGCAGGCCATGAAGATCCTCGCTTGTGTGGGAACAGAAAGCATTTTTGAGAAATGCTTGGGGGTTCCCGAGGCACTTTTAGGGAAAGCTGTGGTTGGACAGTGTAGTGATTTCACTGAATCTCCTACCTGTTTTCTAGTTGTCTGATTTAAAATGAGCTCTTGCTGTCGCACAGGGTCACCTTTGGGGTCAGGAAATCTCCCTAAGTTTAGAGAACAAAATGCCCGGAGTCAGGCCCTGTGCATGGCCCGTCCTGGGCCTCAGCCACTGGCTCAGTGTCGCTCCCCTGCTGCATTTCAGGACCCTGCCCAGCATGGACATCACAGTGTGGTCAGAGCTACCTGCTGGGGCCGGGTTGGGCTCCAGTGGCGCCTATTCCGTGTGCTTGGCAGCCGCCCTTCTGACCATATCTGGGGTGATTGCAAACCCCCTGAAGGACGGAGAGCCCGTCAGCAGGTAAGAGACCCTCACCTTGGTCATTGTCCTTCTTGAGCTCCTTCCATGAACGTGAGTGTGAAGCTCTCACTGAGAGCTCACCACCCTGTGAGGGAAGAGGTATCGCAGGGGCCGCTTTACAGTGGGGGAAACTGAGGCACAGAGCAGCCAAACAGCTCGCCCAGGCATCACAGTCAATGATGGCAGAACCCAGACCCAAGCTTTTTATACCTCTAATAAACAGCTTCACCTCCCCACACGCCTTACCTCAACCTTATCTCTTTGAGGTTCAAGTTCCTGTGGTGTGATAAAAAGAACTCGAGCCCAGTTGCAGAGGGTGTCGGGTTCAACGAGCCGATGGGCCCACCTCTGCCACTGACTCACTGCGGTTGCTCTGCTGGCCCCTGCGGTCCACAGTGTCCTCTAGACGCGGTGCTGCTGCTGGTGGGGCTAGTGCCAGCGAGTTGTGAACAGGTCACAAGAGCAATGTCTGTTAGATTGAGGGGACCCTTCTTCTAGGCCTCCGCCTGGCCCCCACCAGGGTGGTCACCTCTGTGGTTCTTACTGTGCTTCTTGGGACGGGGTTGCCCACAGGCTGTTCCTGTTGCACAGGGGATGTTAATGGGGACCATGCAGTTTGTTCCTGGCCCTAGGAGCTGAGGATGAGGCCTCAGAGTCCAGCCTGGCAGCTTCTTTGTGAGGCTGTCCCTGGGCCCACATGACAGGGGCCCTTCCTCTGGGGACCTTGGGTCCCTGTCATGTGGAGCCCAACTGTGCCCTGCTGGTCCCTTGTTTCCCAGTGCAGTAAGCAGAGTAGAACACTGGTCAGAAAGTGCAGGATGCCCAAGTCCATGTCGCCATGTATTTCCCCACAGCAGTACTCCCTGCCCTCTGTGCCCACTGCTGGCTCCAAGAGGAGCAAGACCCAGGGCCACAGTGTGCTGTGGCAGGAGGCCATTGTCGGGAAAGTCATGCAGTTTGCCTTTAACTCACTGTGTGGCCTTGGGCAACCCCTTTCCTCTGGGGTTCCTTTCCTCACCTAGAAAGGTGTGTCTGCCCTGGATGATCCCTTGCGAGGCTGCCTGCCTTGACATTTGCTGATCCTGGGATAAGATGGTGACTTGCTCAGAGGCTTCAAGACAGCTGTTCATTGCTCTGTGCTAATTCTTGATGATAGCTTGGATGGAGGCCTGGTTGTCTTGTTCCCCTGACTAGACACCTACCCACAGGCCAATGGAGGGTGACAGAGGCAGAGCGAGAGAAAGAGAGAGAGAGAGAATTCTCACCAGTTCTCTCCCAAAGACCTGTCACTCCTTCTTAGAACCTTCAGGGAAAGCAAACCCCAACCCCTACACTGCCCCTAGCATTTCTGAGTCAAAGGATCTGGAGCCCAGCCTCCTGTGAAAATTCTGTGCATCTGAACTTCCTGAAGAACAAACTGAGCAGAGCGGGAAGAGGACCCACACTTGAGAGGCCAGGCCCAGGCTGTCTCAGCTGCTGCCTCCCCCTCTTGCTCACTCATGTTGGGGTCTTGGAAAGGGAGCTCACAGCTTTTGTCCAGCTTGGGCATAGAATGCTCTCCCCGCCTGGCCTCGCTGACTCTGTTGTGTTCCTCGGGCCCCTCCGCCCTGACTCCATCCTCCAGCGCTCCAGTTAACTACCATTGGGCCCTGACTTCCCCTCTGTCCATGGCTTCAAGCAGCCATGGCCATGTCTGTTCTGCTCCCTGCTGGGAGCTCACTCATAGGCACTTAGTAGATGCTCAGTGATGAGTGAGTGAGTCCTGCTGGCACTACGGTTCAGTGGTTAAAAGCTTGGGCCTCAGTCAGCAGATGCAGTGCTGATGTGGCAGCGGGTAGCATTGTGACTTGGGGATGTTCTTTTTCCCCTGTGAGCCTCAGTATCCTCCTCTGTAAGAAAGGGGCTGGCACCATCAGCCATGCATCAGTTAACAGTGGGGACATGTCTGAAAAACAGGTGGCTCGGTCATTGTGTGAAAATCCCAGTATAATCACACACGGAGATGGTATAGACGCTTCCCAGCAGCCTCTGCGGTACAGCCCCGGGTGGGGGCGGGGGGACGGGGTGCCGGGGTGCCGTTGTCCATGCTGCTCGCCATACACTGAAACCTGGTTATAATCATACCTTCCCGAAGGGGTTACCGTGAGCACAACAGATAGTCCGAGTGGAAAAGCCTTTGGCACGACGCTGGCCACTTGAGACTCGATAGTATTGAGCAGTGTTAACTCAGGGTTAATCGTAGCTGCACACCCACCATGCGAGTCACGGGTCCTTAAAATTCTCATTTGACAGATGAGGAAAGAAGCTCAGAGGGGGTGATTGACTTGGCCAAAGTGCACAGCAGTTGAGTGAGTGGACCAGGCTTTGACTGAATCCGGTGACCCTGGGGCTCTCCCTTTCGGAGCACACACAGCTCCTGGGCATGTCATAAAGCAGCTGTGTGCTCTTCCCATCTCTCAGTGTCCCCTGTCGCCCCTGCTTCGAGGGCGGGAAACAGGGTGGGAGGTGAGGCAGTTGCTCTGGGGTAAGAGTGAGCCGGCAGCAAGATGGGGTCACAGCTCTTAATCCACAGTTGCGTCACTGAGCCTCAGCAGACAGACACAAACAGAACTGCTGGTGGCTGTTTCAAGGGGGAGGGAACCGACAGGAGGGAAACAAAAGCTGCGAGAGGAGGGCAGGGGAGTGGGGCCTCTCCTGGGCCTTGCTGGGTGCTCAGGTGTCCTGGGCGTGTTCACTCACACTGTTAACCATTACCGAGCCCACACCTCTTCCGAGGGCGGTGCCGTGCTGGCCTCGTGCTTGGGAGAGAGCCAGAGAGGACTGGTGCATGGGTCCATGGGTGTTTGGGGTTGCCCGGAGTCCAAAGTCACACTGCTTACATTTTGCCCTACACATAGGGCTCTGGGAAACATTCACACCTCCGCTTGCTCCCCTTAAAGGCAGCCTGGTCAGGAGCAGGTGCTGGTGGAGGGGCTGTTCCAGTGACACTGCCACCTGCTATTGACACCCTGCCAGGCGCTTCGCCCAGTTCCATCTCCTGCCGCTGGCCTTTGAGGAGGGTGGGGCAGAGCGGGGCTCAGAGAGGTTAAGTAAGGCACCCAAAGTCACCCAGCTGGCAGGCAGCAAAGCGGGACCACGTAGACTTAGAGCCAGTTCATCTTGATCGTTCTCTGAGCCAGCTGGGAGGGAAGGGAAGGCGCTTCGCACTCTGTGTGGCTGGAAGGGCCCAGAGCAGCCTTTCTCGTCTTTCAGAGTGCAGGAGCTCAAGCCCCTTCTGTTTTGGTCTTCCCCAAATCAAGCCCATGGCCCCTGCCCTCTGCTGCCGCGGTGACCCCACTCGCCTCCCCTCTAAAGGTGGGTTTCTGTCTCCTTCAGGTGGAGCTCGGAGGAATTGGAATTAATTAATAAGTGGGCCTTCCAGGGGGAGAAGGTGATTCATGGAAACCCTTCCGGAGTGGACAACGCAGTCAGCACCTGGGGTAGGTGCTGCCTTGAGCTGTTTTCTTTTTTAAAATTTTTATGACAATTGTAGGTGACCAGGCTCTGTTGATTTGGAATGAATAGAATCTTGGATTCTGAGGAAGTAGCATTTTCCTGTTTTGAGGTGCAGGGGAACAATCTCAGGGTTCTGCCCACACCTCCTGAATGGAATAGCTGGGGGCTGGGCAGCTACAGTTTCATGGAACTCCCCAGGGGTCTGTCCTTTAAGTTGCAGAACCAGTGCTGTAGAGTGTGGTTCCCCCTCCCCCCAGGACAGTACTTACTAGGCCTAGGTGGCGTCCTGGGCCTCACCTTCCCATGTGGCCGGGGCTCGTGAAGCTGGACAGTGGTGAGAGCGCCTGGGGCAGCTCAGAGCGCCCTCTAGCCCTCCTGGACCTTTCCTGCCTGCACTTGAGGCCATGAATTGTGGTGTTGGTCTGCTGCCTGGATGGGGTGAAATTCTAACCCCACCCCAGATCCAGCCTCTTCCCCCCGAGATTTCCCTACTGCCCTGACCGCTGGCTTTTCTCTTCAGGAGGAGCGCTACGGTACCAGGAAGGAAAGATTACACCCTTGAAGAGGTAATGGGGGCAGAAGTGGTGTCTTCTGCTGGGGGGGGCGGGGAGGGGGCCAGCAAGGCTGCGTGTCTCCATGGGGAGCTGTTTGTTTCTTTGTGATGCCACATGTGGGCCTGTGTCCCTGGGTCTCCCCCACCCCAAGATGCCCCTTGGGCTATTGGCTCTGTCTTTTTCTTCTCCACTTCAGCTCTTAAATTGCCCAGAGATTAGAGAGGGACGTCATGCGTGGCCGTACCATTCACCTTCCAGCAAGTGGCTGTCCCCCCAGACCCGGTTGCTTGCTCGTTCATTCATCCATTCGTCTGTTCATTTTGTAAACAAGAATGGAGATTGTCCTGTGTTCCTGGTGACACTGCACTAGGCCTGGGATATAAAGATGAATTTCAGAAGGGGAGAGATGGTGCGGGGGGAGACATGCACACATAAGCCACTGCAGACACTGCAAGCGTCGCCTTCCTGAAGGCATGCAGGGCAGCAGAAGACAGGAGCCCATGGGGGCGTGGTGGAGAGCAGAGGTGGCCTTTGGCAATTCTGGGCCTGTTTTCTGGGCTGCTTCTCCCCTTCTCTCCAGAGTAACTAGAATTAGGAATCACAAACACAGTCCGCTTCAACGTCCTTTGTCCTGTTTGTGCTCACAGCAGATGTGTCAGACGTCAGGGGTTCAGTATGTGGCCGCAGGAGCAGGTGCCTCTGCAGGCCTTTCCACTGCTGGAAGGGCCTCAGGGTTCTCTCACCTTCTTTACTTAGTGTGGTCTTCAAGGTTGGGCAGCAGGTCCTGGCTGGCCAGGCCCCTCTGTGACTGGCTTGGTGACCTGGCATGCCTAGTGTGGCACCCGCCCCAGCTCTGTCAGCTTCCAGGAGCCTTGTGAGCCTGCACTTCTGAGCTCTTTATCAGGTTCTCTTAGCTTCAGCCTTTGACATTTCGGGCACATAGTTCTTGCTTGTGGGTGCCTCCTGGGCAGGGCAGTGTATATTTAGCAGCCAGGAACTGTTTAGATGCCAGGAGTGCCCATCCCCCAGCTGAGGCCAGCAAAAGTGCCTCCAGACATTGCGCCTGTCCCTGGAAGCAGAGCCATTCAAGAGTGAGGCCCAGCTTCCTCGCTGCTCAGAACATGTGGCAGTGGGGCTTGGGGCCCAGGTGGGCACTGGCTGTGCCAGCTGGGCTGAACCCACGTGGAGGAGGAGCTGGAGGGGATTGTGAGCTGGGCTCACATGCCATTGGAGGAGGTGGTTATGACCACCATCCTCTGATCGAGGCCCCCCACAGGGTGTTGAAGCTGCTGTGGATGACAGCGAGGTGTCCTAGGTTGGGCTGCAGATTTGGGGCATTTGTCATGAAGGCTGGCATTTCATGCTGTTTCTAAGAGCCATGAATCTCCTAAGCACTGAACTGGGCATAGTAAACCAATGAAGATATGGTCTGGCTATGGACACCACCTACTAGTATCTACATCTACCTGAACTGAGCACTGAGGGGTTCCAGTGGTGGAGGCCAGGGCAGAGGTGTGCTCAGGAGCAGTTGGTGGTGTGTGGGGGGCAGGGGCTCTGGGGCCTGCTGTCCTGGGTTGGCGCCAAGTTCTACCACTTGAAAGTGGGTGCCCTAGGGTGAGACTTCTCTGGATGCCTCCATTTCTCATTTATATAATGTCTTCCTGAGCATGAGTTCAGGAATGTTATCTATAGAGTGCTTGGCTTGTTGCTGACCACATTTATTTACCATTTGCACAAATACTATTAGCAACTATTGGGTGCTAGGCACTTACCAGGGAACAAAATTGTCCATTTCTCAGTGGAGACAACCAACAAATAGATTGGTGTATAAGGCGTCATAATTGACTTTAGGAAATATAAACAAGGGAGGGCCTGGAGAGTGAAGGAGGGAGCTGGTTGATGGGGTGATCAGGGGTGGCCTCTAATGAGATGTCATATGAGCAGAGACCTAATTACATAAGGTTGGGGGGTCACAGAGCCAAGGAGGATGAGGTCAGCCCCCTGGCAGAGGAACTGCAAGTGCAAAAGCCTTGAGGCAGCAATGTGGCTGGTGTGTTGAACAGCAGCCAGCATGCCAGGGTGGCTGAGTGGAGTGAGTGGCCGGGAGGGGCGGAGGGGAGAAAAGACCAGCATAGGCACTTAGATAAGGGCACAGCCCTGGCAGGCAGTCACCAGACATCCTAGGAGCCCTGGGTTCACGAGCTTGGCAGGGCTGGCAGCAAGCCTGTTTACAGAGGACTTGTCTGAAAAGGATGAAGATGCAGGACCCAGCCTCCTCCCACCCCCATGGAGGGGACCCAGAGCAAACTGACCTTCACTGCTGACCGCAGGGCACTGCAGTGAGCAGATGGCAGATTCTCTGAAAAGCCGGGGGGCCAGCCTCCACATTAATCCCAGCGATGGCGGCTTAGAGAGGAGCACTTTCCCCCAACCACGCATGGTGCTTCTCCATAAAAAAGCGCATTGTTTGCGAAGTAGATCACGATGGGGCCTCCCAGATCGCTGCCCTTTTGAGGAGCAGCTTGTCTTTAAAGGGAAGAGAAAAACCAAATAGAATGTTCATCTTTTGTAAAGATTAAAAAAGGGGGGGGCAGCCTCCAAGGCTGAGAATCGATATTAATTTCATGGGCTCCTGGGCGGTGAGATCAAGCAGCGTTCAGGCCGCGTTTTCCAGCCCTGTTGGATTTCACAATCTTGAACTGTGAAAAGAAAAGCATATAGAGGTATTGGGAGGTCTGTCTGGCTCCAGCTGTCTCGGGCCAGAGCTCTTCCAAATCCCCCACCCTCTGTCTCGGGCCTGCAGCGGGTGGATGACAAGAAGTGGTAGTGTGATCCCCAAAGACAGCTCCACACGAGGCCCCTCGGGATTGTGGCTTTGGGGAGGGAGGGGTGTAGAAAGCACAGAGGGCAGGAGAGGCCAGCGGGTCACGCTGGGGAGCCAGCTTACTGGGCCTGTGAGGGGGGCAGTTGACTGCCTCCGCCCACTTCTGGCTTGGGGCCAGGGTGGCTGGTGTGGCACCATTGAGGCCCAGCAAGAAAGGGCCCAGCATGCTGGGAACCTAACTCCTCGCAAGCTGCCCTTTCCTGCATTGACTACCAGCTACCCGGGGTGTCTTCCTTCCCTGTACCCCCTCTGCACCATCCATCCCGGGTCCCCTTGCTTTTTTTTTTTTGGAACTCCGCAGCTCCCTGGGATGTATTCTTGACAGAACCGCAGCCCCTTGTCCCTTCACTGTACCTTTAAGCCTCACGTTCTCCGCCCCTCCCGGTGGGCCCGGGCTCTCTCCTGTGAGCCCAGTGCACCAGTAAGCCAAGGCAGAGTGTCCACCTGCCAGGGCTGCAGGGAGACACGTGGTGGGGGGCAGGAGGCGCCCCTGACCTCCTCTTCCTCACCAATGTTGTCACCTCCCCGAGCCCCCACTTACTGCCTTGTATCAGGGTGGCATGAAATGCAGGGTGACTCCCAGCCCTCACCGCCCCCCTCCACCCGAGTTCACTGAGGCCTTCTTCACCCCGCAGGCCACCGACTCTGAAGATCCTGCTGACCAACACCAAGGTCCCTCGCAGCACCAAGGTGCTGGTGAGCAGCGTCAAGAGCAGGCTGCTGAAGGTGCTTCTTCCTCCGCGCGCGCCTTCCGGGAGGGCCGTACAGTCCCCTTTGGGTGTTCAGCTCTCCCTCTGCCTCATGAGTGGGTGGAGGGATGGGACGCTAGGGGCTTGGGGAGGCAGCTTTGGCAGCAAAGGAAGTGCTGTCTGTGTCTGCACCCCAGCCAGGGGCGAGGCAGGGTGTCGGCCCCACTGCCTTTGCAGGAGAGCCCCGGCTTACGGCGGCACAGACCAGCAAGGCAGACGTAGGCCGGAAGGAGAGGAGGTTTCCTCCTCAGAGGGTGGGTGGCAGCTCCTTCTGGGCAGCTGTCCAGCGTCTGCCTGCCCCTCAGCCTCACCGGCCTTCCTTTCCCTCCAGTTCCCGGACATCATGGCCCCCCTCCTGACCTCCATCAATGCCATTTCCCTGGAGTGCGAGCGAGTGCTGGGAGAGATGGCTGCGGCCCCCACCCCGGAGCACTACCTCGTGCTGGAAGTAAGAGCCCATCTGCAGGGTCCAGGGCCCCTCGCTGCACACCACCGTCCACTCAGGAGCTCCCCATCTGACTGCACTCAGAGTCCCCTGGGGCTAAAACACAGAAGCCAGGCCTGCGCTCGGGTTCCCATGGGTGCATGCCTGAGCGCATGTGCCTTATTTTTGAGCCCTTGCCAGGCGATTCGGGTGATGAAGTGAGAAAGCATAGGAAAAGTGCTGAGGGCGCTGGTGAGTGCCACGGGCCAGGTGTGGGGGCCCATGTGTAAGGAATACCAGGGTATTGCTGACAGTCCAAACATCCAGGAGCAATTTCTTATCTGGCCTCTGTGCTGTCATTGGTAATTGCATTTGTTGATTCAGCAGTTATTTACCACCTGCATGCCTTGGATCGGGCCTTCTAAACTTGTTCTTTCACCTTCGTAACCCCAGAGTTGTGTAATTCAGAATTCCATAATTCGAAATTATGGAATTGCATAATTCCAGTATGGAGGTTAAGGCCTCACACTTTGATTTGCTCAGGCCAGGGTCTGAATCCCAGCTCCATCCCTACGGGCTGTGTGGTCTCACTGGAGTGTCTTAAGAATGCAGCGAGTTCCCATGGGTGACACACAGGAAAAATGCCTAATGAACCACCAGCTCAGTAAGCCAGGGGGCCCAGGCTCATCCTCAGACAGGGTCCATCTGGCCTGGTGGATGTGAGCTGACATTAAACAGCCATCTGGCTTCCCTTGAAGAATCAGAGGATCATGCAGCCCCTGCTGATGTGGCTGTGCAGCAGCAGGAAGTGTAGAGGAGGCTCCCTTGAGAGAGATCCTATGGGCTCCATTTTGCCACACTCCCCACAACTCCCCAATCTGGACCCACAGCTGCTCCCATCTTGGCCTCATGCCTCCCTGTGCTGCTATAGACAGTTGAGTCTGGTATGCCTGTAATGAATGGAAGCTACTATACCAAGACTATTCACCAATGATTTCTCATTAGATCTCTACAACCTGCCTGTGAAGTAGCCGTGTCACCACCACTTTACAGATGAAAAAGTGAGACCTTAATGAGAGAGACTTTGTCCAGGGTCTTCCAACTAATGAGTGGCAGAGCCACTGACTTTTCAGTTTATTCCGTGAGTGAGAACCTTCATTGAGCACCTACTATGTGTGGGCCAGGCACAGAGTCCCATCTCGTTCTGTGCTTTTGCCCTCACCCAGCGCCTGCCTTGCCTTGGCTCTCGATTCCTTTCACGTAGAAAGGAGGGAACACAGTCCTCCTGAGTAGGAAATTAATAATGATAGAGTACTGCCTAAAATATACCCTGTTGAGCCCCCGGAGAATGCCACAGAACAGCACGTTGATTATACATTGTGTGTATTTTTGGCTGTGGCAGCCGCTGAAATGTGCAGCTCGGCTCCCGGACAGCTTTGCACTCAAACCAGCGAGCTGCTCTCCTGTGTCACAACCTGTCATCTGATCCTTGACAGATTTTGGATCAGAATGTGACAGGTGTCTGGAACCTGCCTCAGCAACGTGACACCTGGAGCTCAGGCGCAGAGAGAGGCCCCCAGAAGGTTTCTTTCACATCTAGCCCTCGGGGCCGGTGTGAGGCTCTGGGGCTGCCACAGGGCCATCACGCCTGTCTGCTTGTTTGTCAAAAGTGCTGGGCTGTGTGAGGTGGGCTGTGGGGGGACCATCCTCACCCCGCCACCCCCCCCCAGTACTGGGCAGGAGAACCAGGTGGGCCTCAGCAGACAGCTCCGTGATGGGCAGCCCTCGTGTGCACAGGCGTGGAGCAGAGCTCACACTGTTAAACCATCTCTGTAAGAAGTGGGTGGCCGCAGAGTGCCTGGGCATGCTTGGAGGCAGGGAGACAGGAGCCTCTCGTCAGGCATGCCCAGCTTCCAGTGCTGGCTTGGGATCTTCTAGCTCTGTGACCTTAGGCAAGTCATTCTCCTCTGTGAGCCTCCATGGCCCTCTTTGTAAAAATGGGGGTAATGATCATGCAACCATAAAAGGCTGCCTATGCCTTTGTTATATGAAAGACTCCCCTCATTATGAAAGTCCTCACAGTGATGGGGTAGGTATTCTTACAATCCCTTCCTGATTGACAAAGAGGGAAACTGAGGCTCAGAGTGACAGACCTGGCTCAAGGGCACATAATCCCGAAGCAGCAGAGCTGGGACTCAGACCCAGGCCTGACTCCAGAGCTGTGTTCTTAACGTCTGGCCAGCAGGGCAGCAGCTGGGTACTTGTGCCCACAGCCCAGGCCTCCAGCACCAGGCCTGGCATATTGCAGGTATCCGGCAAACACTGATGAAATAAATGAAATTTAAATAGTGGATGCCTAGGCTGTTGCATCATTTGATCCACTTCTCATTTGATCCTCAGGAGAGCAGGACTTTTATTGTGCATAATTTAAGAAGCCTGAACAAACATTTAGCTATTTCTCCTACTCATGGCCTTGTTAGAACTACAAACGGGTTCTTACCCGCAAATTTGGACCTGAGGCGGCTGTAGGATAGCATATATCTTGAGAATTACGCAAATGGCACAAATTCATCTCCACCAGGCTCTAGCAAGGAAAGGAATTTATTGGCTCATGAGTTAGAAGCCAGAGGTATACCGCTTCAGGCATAGTTGGATCCAGAGGCCAAAACAGCATGTTTCAAAATCTCTCTCCATCTTGCATGTAATCTCCAACCGTGTGGTGGGGAGAACTCTGGCAGCCTGTCTCTCAAGTCAGCTAGTTTTAGCAGCTGTGGAAATAGACAGAAACCCAAGAGGGCCCTGATTGGACTGGCCTGGGTCATCTGTCCATCCCTCACCAGTCACCAGGGCCAGAGGCTTCTGTGCCAGACCTGGGCCATGTGCTCACCACCAGCTCCATGCCAGCGTGTGGGGAGTTCTTCAGGAAGGAAAGTCTCTTGCAGTAGAGAAGGACGGTGTGCTGGGTTTTATTCAGACACATGGAGCCAGCTAGGAAGGGCCTGGGACCTCAGTCCCAGGAAGGCCAAATGGGCTCAGAATGAACCTTCCTTCCAGGAGCTCATCGACATGAATCAGCACCATCTGAATGCCCTGGGTGTGGGCCATGCCTCACTGGACCAGCTGTGCCAGGTGACCAGGGCCCACGGACTGCACAGCAAGCTCACCGGCAGTGGTGGCGGCGGCTGTGGCATCACACTCCTCAGGACAGGTACCAGGGGACTGGCAAGGTGGCCAGCCTGGGCTCATACAAAGGTTCAACCTGGGCAATTCCCTGGGGAGGAAGGAGAGGCCTGTGAACAAGTCTCTCCTGTGTTCTGTGGCTTTGGACCAGTTCATTAGCCTCTCTGGGCTTTTCTTGCCTTGATAAAGTCAGGTTGTTAGTAACTAGTTTACAAAGTTGTCGCCCAGGCTCAAGAAGGAAAAGGCATTGGCAGAGGTTTATGGCATGGTGGCTGTTCCTTTTTTTTTTAGATTGATTTATTTATGCATACAAGAGCGGGGTACAGGCCAGAGATGCAGGAGGTGAGAGGACTCACCAGAGACAGAGTAGGGAGCAGAACAGGCAGACTGACTGAAACACACTGCTGAGGGGAGCAGCAGGCGAGTTGGGAGGTCTGCTGCGCCATGTGGGTTGCTCCCTGGCCGGCCAGGAATTGAACTCATGCTGCAGAGGCTGCGGATTGCTTCATAGTGTAGTGCTCAACCCCTTGCGCCACCAGGGAGGCCCCAAATAGTGGCTGTTCCTACCACCTCCCTCCCTGCCAAGACTCCCTACAAGCTTGGGAAATACCGGGACATTGGCATACCCAGGCTGGCCTCACCGCCCACCCCGCCCCGGTCACCTACCCAGGCTACTACTAAACAAGGGGGCTTCTTCCTGATCATCTGGAAAATAGCAGGCGAGCCATGGTGTTTGGAAGCCCCTGTGCTGGTGCCTGGCCCACAAGGAAGGGCTCCTGGAGGAGGTTCCCCTCCCACACACCCTGCCTGAGCGAAAGGCGCCCTCTGCCTCCCCTTCTCCTGAGCTCTTTGCCCGCGCCCTCTGGTCTCCTCATTCTCTCCTCTTCCTCCTCCCCTCTTCCTCCTGAATCCCCCTTTGGCTTGCACAGTGGCCCAGAGGCCGCTCTCTCCCCCTCAGTGGGGCTCCTGGGCCTCAGGAGATTGCCTGTCCTAATTTCAGCAGACTGACAGGCAGTTCCTAGTCCGGGGCCCCTGGCGAGGGTGAGTGAGAACCTGTCTGGAGCCTGAAGGGTGTGCCAAGTGCCATGGCAGGCACTTGCCCTCATCATCCCATAGGAGCCTCCCAGGGGCCCTTGAGGCCTAGGGAGGTGTCATTATTAGCTCCATTCCCAGGTGAGGAGACAGAGGCCTAGAGGGGGGAGGTCATTTATATGTGGCCCCATGTGACAAGACCTGGTCCTGTGTCTTGAGAGTCTGCTGCTCTGTAACCCCCTGACCCCCGCCCCCAATCTAGGGAGGGTGTGAGGCCTGGCACCCCCAGGAGGAAGACCTGGATCCTGGCCTTTTCCATGAAAGGGGATGAACATTCTCCAAGGGAGGGGACGGTTGTCACGGCTGACTTGCTGCTCTCCCTCCCTCCAGATATGGAGCGGCCAGAGGTGGAAGCCACAAAGCAGGCACTGGAAAGCTGTGGGTTTGACTGCTGGGAAACCAGCATCGGCACCCCTGGAGTCTCCGTGCACTCAGCCACCTCCCTGGACTTGCCTGTCCAGCAGGGCCTGGACAACCTCTGACATGAGCCCACGCTGCTGCAGCCCCAACAAGAAGCCACTTCGTGGATTATTCTGGGTTCCAGAGTTGATCTCTGTACTGGCCAGTGGGCACCTGCTACTGACAAGGGCCCCAACAGTGGCCGTGTGCCTCCAGTCCTGGAAGGGGGACCTGGAGCCTGCAGTGGACCGGGCTGCCCAGAAGACTCGGTCTGGGTTCTGCGTTTTCTTGAGCCAGCAGCAGTGGGACCAGAAACTCCCCCACACCCATCTACTTAGGCCTCTGCCTTTACCTTTGAACTCCCTGGCCCACATGGTTGGACACTTGGATGTGGGGATCTGGTTTCCGAAGCAAGGTGCCCTCTCCTTCCCTATCCCTGCACAGGCCCGGGCCCCTCCCACCTCCTCCAGGAAGCCTTCCCTGATCCTGGCAGGATGACCCTTGTCTCACCTCCCTCTCCACTTTATTCTGCTTGTACCACACAGCACCTTATGCCCCCGCTCTTATCTCTGGCTAGACTGTCCAGGTAGTGGTCTTTGCCTTCCTCCTTCCTCACGAGGTTGACTGAAGTCAGGGTCAAGTGTGCTTCCTCCCAGTCTGTATCTGCAGGGTCTGCAGAAAAGAGGGCAAAGGGGGAATAAAAAGGTTGACTCTGTGTTTACAGTGCTTCACTCCACACCCAGAAGAAGGGTGAAGATGAGGTAGACGTCAGCTCACCCCTGTCGGCCTCTGTCCCCGTCCCTGCTCCAGCCCCTTGGAGCACTCTGGGGGGTGGAATCACTGGGTTGTGTGTCTCAGGATAGCGGTGAGGTTTCCCCAGTGGCCTCGCTGGACAGGAACAGATGCCAGGACAGCGTCGGGCCCTCAGTCCACGAGCACAGCTCCAGCTTTTCCCAAAGAGCACTTTAAGTCTCCTGGCGCCTGGAATCACGTCACCCTCAATGTACAGACTTGTAAGCCACGGAAACAAAAACCTGCTGTGAGGCCTGGCATCATCCCTTCTGAAATTAACTATCTGGACGGGGAAAACAGACTCAACTGCTCATAGCCCGGTGCCCTTGGCACCTACCTGGCCCTATTTGAACTTTACCCAACCAGTCAGGTCCTGCTGAAATGGCAGGATCCAAGGAAGAACCCATGCGGCTAGCACATGGCTAACAAGTTCTGGGTGCTCAGGATCTGCGGGCAGGTCGGGAGGGTGGGGCCTGACTCAGTGTGCTCCTGCCCTCGGCCACTAGGGGGCAGCTGGTGCCTTTCCCACACCCTCAGGGAGGGTGAGTGGTTGCTGGCCTGAGAGCATCAGCTCTAGCCCCAGAGGCAGGCCTCTCCCTAGGCTCTGCCGGGGTCTCCCCCTGGAACATGAGAGCACTAGAAAGGATTCCTGCCCCACATAAGAATGGCACCAGCACCGCTAGTGGGGAGTTCCTGTCCCTGCTCTTCAAAGCGCCCACATGCATGAAACAAGACCAATTCTGAGCTCTTACGCAGGCTTGGAGAGTAATTGTTGGTCTTAGTCCCATTTTACAGATCCGGCAGCAGAAGCTCAGAGATGTTGAATACTCCAAGCCACACAGCTAGTCAGCATCAGAAGCAGGAGCCCAGCTAGGTTTGATTACAGTCTGCCCTCAGCCCTGTGTGCCTCTGCCTTGAAGGGGGGCAGGTGGAGGGGAGCACAGGTTGGTAGCAATTCTTGGCTACTTTCCACACTCATGCTCAGTGTTTCCTCTCGATTGTGACGTACTTGGCCTCGGTCCTGGGCCTGAATGTTTTTCTGAAGTTCCATATAGTGTCAACAAGCAGCTGGGGCTGAAAGGTACTTGATTGCTCACCTCTGCCTGGCTCCACTTCAGCTCTGCACCCCCTCCCCAGCCACGGGACCCCAATCCACCTCTGGAGTCCATGGTCTTATCTAGGAGAAGGAAGTAATAAAAATGCTCGCCTTAGAGATATATGAAGATGGAGTAAGAAAATGCAAATAAAGCCCTTGGCACATAGTAAGTGCTCAATAAATTCTCATCATTGAAATTGTCTGATTCTGAAAGATGGTCCTTAGGAGCCAAAGCCCTCACCGTGGCTCTCCCCAGCTTTCCCCCAGCACCTGCATGGACCTTAGTGCTTTGTGTGCCTTGTCCCTGAGAATCAGCTCCATCCAGGGAGCTCGGTGTCCTCACCCCCATTCTGTTGAGTACTGAGCCCCCGGGAAGGGAAGTGACTTGCCTGAGGTCACAACAAGTAAGAGGCTCTCCAGCAGCGTGGGATTTGAACTCAGGTCTGTGTGACTTCAGAGTCCTGCTCTCTCACTGTTGTGAACTGTTTGCTCTGAGAGATGACGCCGACCCCCTGTCCCATCCCTGATTGAATCGTCACACCCACCCCCTAGCATCACCTAGCTCACCCTCCCTACCCACTGGCCCTCATTGCTGCCCATGCCCTGGACCCCTCATGACCTTGCCAGTACAGCAAGTGTGCAAAGTGGCCAAGCTGCCCAAGAGCATGTGTGTCCTCCTCTCAAGGAAGTGTGCCAGAACCACCTTCTCTCCATCCAAGGAAAACCCGGGCTCCATTGAGAAGAAGCCACCACACTCGAAGTCTGTTAAAACTGAGACGGGGCAACAGCCTCCAACACCAACCAGATGCCTGTTTCAGTAGCTTGTAACTAGAATCCAAAAGTGCCAGGCTCGAGAGGGCCTCAGAGATCACACAGTCCAACATCTTCTTTGCTATTGATGGGGAACCAAGGCCCAGAGAGGGCAAGAGACCTGCCTAAGGTCACACAGCGAGCCACCCTTTGGTGTCTTCTCACAGCCAGGGCATCCCAAGTAGGGCACTGTGTTTGGAGTCCAGATACCTGTCTCAGGCTCTCTACCTGCTGAAGCCTGGCCTGGAGCAGGGACGCCCCTCTGGGCCTGTTTCCTCCAATGTAAAATGTCAGGGAGAGAGCTAACCCCCTCAGGTGCTGTCACACTGCATCCTGACAACAGCACTGTGGCACAGGCAGGATGGGCCCACAGCTCCTGGTCGACAGCCCAGGGCCAGAAGGGACTTGGAATTCAGAATCCTGCTGTCAGCAGATGCAGCCTGTGCTGCCTCCCCCCTGCCCCTGCAGGGCGCCTCCCAGGCTGCAGCACGAGGTCAGAAGAGCCAGGATCACATAGAATGGGTCTGCCCAGGTGTGTTGCTCCCCAGTGAGTGCTGGCGCCAAGCTCCTGGATGTCAAGTATGTCAGATGCAGGCTTGGATGATTCTCCCATTTTGCAGAGAAGATGCTTCCTCAAAGGAGACCACGGGGCCAAGAGGAGTTGCCGTCCCTACTTGAATCTCCTCAGTCTGGTTGGACGTGACCTCCTGGCAGCAGGTCTGGCAATGACTGAGGTCTCTGTCCGTGGGAGTGACAGGGCTCAGCACCCGCCAGTGGGGGTTGAGGGACAAGGCTGCAGGACACACACTGGGGGTGAAGGTGCTGGGCGCCACTACAATAGCTCGAGTTAAGATGTCAAACCATTTGATTTATTTTCTCTCCACCATGAAGCTTGTCATGTGGCCAGCAAAGCTGCAGGAAAATACCCCTCAGAGTCAAAAGGACCCACTTCCATCAAAGGGGAAACTGAGGCACAGAGAAGGCTATTCCTGCCCCGTGGGCACAGCGACCTGTGGCTCTGAATGCTCTCAACCCATTCTTTCCACCTCCACCTTTGGGGAACATTTGAGAAAAGTATGGTGAGCCCCATTTTATAGATAAGGAAACAGGCCCAGAGGGGAGTCCCTGCCCTAGACCAGGTGTCAGCAGGTGCGGAAGCTAGGCCTGGAGAGGAATCTCTGGGCTCCAGATACAGTTCCCTTCCTGGGATGCATGGCTGTGAGGAGAAAACCAAAAGATAGTTTACTGTGTGGCCTGAGGCAGGTCTCTTGCCCTCTCTGTGTCTCAGCTTCTCATCCACAAAGTGGCAATCCTCGGTAACAATGCACATCAAACCCTGGGCCTGGGGCCTGGTGTGAGCACCCAGTAGGTGAGAGCTGCTGTTGTTATCAACTAGGGAAACTGAGGTCCAGAGGGTGCCTTGATGGCTTGGAGAAGGGCGAGCTGGGATTGGAACCCAGCGTGTCTGACCCACATTTTCCATACCTGGCAAGGCTGTGGAGGGAGGAGACTGGGTGGCATTTGAATCAGAAGGATTCAACCAGGCTGCCTCGGACACCGTGGTCCCCAAGACTGCGGCGCTGGCCAGTGATTATCATGGGACTGGGGTTGGGGGGTGTGACTCTGGAGAAAGAGGCCTTATGTTGCCAAGACGTGGCCACATTTGTGCCCCCCCTTCAACTCTCATGGGGGGGTAATGTGCCACAGCCAGGCCGGAGTAGGGGACCCATATAATGGCCCTCTTGTCAACCCATATTGGCACCCTGGGCGCATGCCGCTGACCATGTCCTTGGCAGATGTCAGGAGGGCTCTCACTAACCCCGGGTTTTATCGCCTGCCATCTATCTGCCTCAGGCGAGTCTGCCGTTTGAAAGCATTCCCCGAGAGTCACGAGGACCTACTCCTGCCAAAGGGGAAACTGAGGCACAGAGAAGGTTGCACAGCATGTGTGGCCGAGCTGGGCCTCCAACCTAGGCCTTGTGACTGACCGTGGTGGTGGTGGGGGGGGTTAATCCATACAGGCATTGCAGGGGCAGAAAAGGAGGCAGAGGGCAGCAGACGTGCCATGCTTGCCCTGGCAGACGCCAGTGCCTCCTCAGTGTCCTTAGGGAGCTTGACCGGAGCCTACTCCCAGAAGAGCTGACGGTGTAGGCAGCATGCAGGGGAATCTTTGTGGGGAGCCCCGAGGAGAGAATCAGGACCCCCGTCTTCCCATGTGCCTCATGTAGTCGAGGTGAACACACTGTCAGGAGTCAGAATTTCTGAAATGCTGTGTGGCTGAGGTGAGTGTCTCCTCTCGGGGCCTCTGTCACCTCTGGTTTCTGAGCATATTACTTCCAGCCCCTTGAGAAGTGCCTGGGGCTTTCCACTTGCTCCTCAGCACCTATCTGAGGAAGGGTCTCAACCTCACCAACCTCCAGGAGCCAGGCAGGCGACAGAGAATTCAGTTACAGGGGTGGGGTGGGGCCATGCAGTTCCCCCCGCAACTGCCAGGGAGTATTTGCCCTTTGGGGTGGTGGACCCACGGTTGCCAAACCTTTCAACCCAGTTTTTAAAAGAGAATTCAGAAATCTGTATTTTTGGGTAAAATATCCAGGTTTTTAAATACCGTCAGCCAAGAAAGAAAAGCCAATTAAAAAAATAAATAAACACCACCACCAAATGGCCAAATCAAGTGCTTTTCAGCAGAAAAAGCAGCCTGGGGTTGAGACCTCTTTCAGAGCCGGTCACCCCTGGCTCGGTAGAATGAGTTCGGGAGTGGGGGCACCACCTGTGGGAGGGCCCGCCACCCCCACCGAATCTGATTACCCCTTGGCACCCCGGGAAATGGCAGGCAGGCGGGTGGCAGGGGCGGGCGGGGGCGCCAGAGGTGGGGTTGGGAGCTCTTCCCTGTGAGGCACAGATGGTATTTTTTTTTTATCAGTGTCAGCATTGGCTTCTTTCTGCTCTGATGAATAGATTCTAAAGAGGCAGTGACATTATTCGAGATAACAGAGAGAACAGAAAAAGGGTCAGCGATGGAGAGAAAATGGTAGAGCCAGCAGATAAAGGGGTGGCAGAGGGGGCAGAGTGCCCTGGCTGGTTGGGGTGCCCCCCACCTCTGTTCCCGGCTGCCCCTCCAGCCAGCTCCCTGCAGTGGGGGGCTGCAGGACAGGGCAGAGGAGGCCCAGACAGCTGCAGCGCGCCTGCCCACTCCCGGCATCCGCCTCCGCGGCCTGGCCGCCCATTCCGCCTTTTCAATTCGATTCAATTAGGCCTCCCCGCTCGGAAGCTTGTCTCCTCTGATATCCAGTTTAACTGACAGGGGATTAGAGCTGTTTGTATTACACACACACACTCTCGGGCTGCTGTTCCTCCAGCAGGGCCCAGGGACCCGGCTTATTTATGGAGCCTGCAGTACAGTCCCGCTCCAACCTACTTCCTTTGGGTGGGAGCCTGGTGCACGGCTGGCGGGTGCACCCCCACATTCTCCTAACCTTGCCCTCACCCCACTCTGGGCCTGGGCAGTGGAGAGTAAGAGCCCAGAGAGATCTGGGTTCAAATCCCAGCTCTGCCGCTTGCTGGCCGTGTGGTCTTGGGCAAATGTTCACCTTGAGGAGTCTCTGTTTCTTCATCTGGAAAATGGAGACAGCAACTCAGAAGCTGGTTGCAGGGGTTGAGCGAGGTAACAGGTTAGGGCGTTTGGCACAGTGCTTTTGTATTCCCTCAACAAGTACGATGGACAAGTCTGCCACGCACTGGCCGCGTCACCGAGGAAGTCCTGGGGTCAAACGGCCCCCCTGCCTGCCTGCAGGAAGCTAACATTCCAGTGCAGGGGAGAGAAGAGACTGGCTTGCCCCAGTGCTACGTGAGCATGATGGGCACTTAGGAACGAAGACCAAGGTTAAGGATGGAAACAAGTGCCAGCCCAGAACCCCTGCTGTTTCCTTTGCCTGGAATGTCTGGGAACACCTCCCTCCTGCCCCCTGCATCCTTCTCTTTGTTTCATTTCCAAACTGTGCCATCATCTGTTGTCAAATTGCCCATTCCCTAGTCAATTGCAGCTCCCCAGGGCAGGGTGGTGGCTGCATTACTGCTGTGTCCCCAAGGCCAGCACAGAGCCTCGCCTGTGATAACAGCTTGAGGTTTTATGACTGGGTAGATGAATGAATGAATGAATGAATGAATGAATGAATGAGTGAGTGAGTGAGTGAGTGAGTAAGTGAATGAGAAAGAAAGGAGACAAGTGGCTTCTCTTGAGTGCACCGTGGCTGTTTTGCTCAGTTCTTGGAATGTGGCTACTCCTAACCCACCTCCCCAGCCCGCCAAAGGGGCTGCAGGAACTAGAATGGGCGGGTGCCAGGTTCTTGGTTAGAGGGGAGTAGATATGTTGGGGGCAAAGGGGCTTATCCTTTCTTCACTCAGAGGGAAAGAAGGCCTCAGCAGACTGCCCCTCAGCTGGAACAGGGGGCTGGTGAGACAGACAACCCTTTGAAGTGCTGGGCTGGAGGCCCCAGGTAGAAAAGGCCTCGTTGGGGAAGGGGGTGATGCTACCAGCACCCATCTGTATCACCTTCTGACTCCATTTGCCAAAACCTGAGGGACGCTGGCGAGTGCAGGTGTGGACACAAATTCAGTGTGATAAAATAGCCACTATTCCTGCACTCTACGGTGGCTCACATGGAGAGGTCTCAGTGGTCTCTGTTCTCTGGAAGAGAAAACTGAGGTTTAAGGTGGTGGTGAGGGAGACCCAGCATCCTCCAGCCAGGAAGGAATGGAGCTGGGAGCGAGCCCAGGACTCTGAGATCAACACCTGCTCCTGCACCTACCACCTGCTGTGTGCCAGGCGCTCTCAGGGGCTTTGTTTCCTGACATCCTGAGACACAGGCACTGCCTCCATTTTGCAGAAGGGAAAACTGAGGCTCAGCAAGGTGAAATGACTGGCCCTCAGTCTCACAGCCTGCTAGAAGCAGAATCAGGTGGAAACACAGGGCTGCCTGACTCCAAATCCTCTCTGCCCCGCAATTCCCTCCTCAGCCCAAATCCCTAGAGTGTTTCAGATTTGTATTAGGTGCTGGGTGGGCAGTGAGGACTTCAAATCAACTAGTTGTTGAGTCCCTCCAAAACCCCTAAGGTAGGATACAGTCTCCACCGACAAGGGAGCTGTCATCTAGTTGGGAGGTGACATTCATATGTAAAGAGTTACCAGAACTAAGTGACAAGTAGAAACTTTGGACACTCGCAAAAGTGGATGTACAATTCACAATTCTGACCAGTTGGTCTGGGAAGCTGACCCTGAAGGACACATGGATTTTAGAAACGGAAGTTCACCTATAATTTCTTAATTACAATGAAGTGATAACATTACAGGACAACACCGTTAAGAATCACTATTATTCGGCCCTATGTTGTAGGTTTTGCTGCTCGCATTTCACAGTTAAGGATGGTGGGGCTCAGAGATAAAGTGGCTATGGCCAGTCCGTGGCAAGCAGGACTGAAGCCCAGGTCCCAAAGCCAGTTTCTCTCCTCTGAGCCTGGGTCATCCCACAGTGTGACAGGCAGGAGGCTAGCGCAGCCTGATAGCTGAGCCAGCACTTGTTCCCAGAACCATCTCCTTAGCCAAGGCCTGAGTTTGGTTGGGGCTGAGGAAGCAAGAGGATATGCTGCTTGAACTACGTGCTGGCCACTGGGGTCTCAGGGTGACTAAAACCCACCCCAGTCCTCCAGGGCTCACAGGGCAGAGCCAGCTAAGCAAACATACAATGAAAATAAAGAACAGCAGGTTCCAAGTTACCATGGGAGGCCAGCGAGGGGTGGTGCATATCCCAGCCTAGAATGTGGAAAGGGAATCATGGAGGGCTTCTTAGAGGAGGTGGTGCCTGGGTAGAATTTTGACTGAGCCAGGAGGTGAAGGAGGACATTCCAAGCCGCAAAGACAGTGAGGTAATGATGGGCAGAGGAGCCACAGATGGTCTGGTGTTCAGACGGAGTCTGCAGCAGGGCCTGGGCCGAAATGAAGCCTGAGGGCCCCGGGGAGCCAGGATGGGTATTAGGCATAGGAAGGCAGGTCACAGTTGTGTCTTAGAAAGTCCTCTGGCTATGGCCTGGTGGATGGAGGCAGGGAGTAGATGAGAGGTGGCAATGGCTAGTAGGGGGCAGTGGCATTAGGGACAGAAGAAAAGAAACAAGTTGGAGGATTATGTAGCCCCTGGAAGGGTCTTTCAGTTTTGGGGTCCAACTTATCTTCCCCATGCAGCCAGCAGGTGTACCTGCTTTGCTAGTCTCCTGCCAGGGGTGGGAGAAATATCCTTTCATAGTTCTGGAGGCCAGAAGTCAGAGGTCTGAAATCAAGATGTCAGAGGGACCAGGCTCTCTCTGAGACTCCAGGTGAATTCCTTCTTTGCCTTTTCTAGCTCCTGGTTGGAGGCTGTCAGCCCTGGCACTCCTTGGCTCACAGCTGCATTCCTCGCCCCGCACCCAAATCTCTGTCCCTGTCTCTTTCACATGCCCATCTTCCCATGTGTCTCTCTGTCTCACCTGACATTTCCTCTCCTTCTCAGGAGACTAGTCCTATTGGATGATGAGCCACCCTCGTGACTGTCTCTGAACCCGATGACCTCTGCCAAGGCCCTGTTTCCAAGGTCATGATCACAGGTATCAGGGGTTAGGACTTCAGTTTTTTTCTAGGGGAAGCAACTGAACTTATAAGTTCTTTCTGCATCTCCAGTCCCCGGCACAGCCTGGAAGTTTCAACGTGCGGAGGGAGCCAGGGTGCCAGCCTCTCCCGGTGGCGGCCCCAGCCCCTCTGACAGCCGCAGCAGGCCCAGCCCACATGGCATCTGGGCCAGGCAGGTCCCGGGGGGCCGCCTCTCCCGCAGGTTGTTCTGTGAAAGAAGTGGTGTTGATGTCAGCAGATGCCTGTCACTCTCCTTCCCCAGCAAAATCTCAACTGTCAGAGTAAGTGAAATAGTCATTGCCTATCCCTGCGTTTGAGATTGTATTGACAGTTTCAATGTCACCCTAAAAAACCTCCTTTTCTTCCTTGGTATTTTCATCAGGCAAGTCCGGGGGCAGGAGGAAGATGCAGGGCTGGTTCCTGAAAACAGATTTTGACAGGCAGTGGGCGCTGGTGCCCGTGTCTCGGGTTCAGCAGGGGCAAAGACCCCACGGTGGACTCCATCATATCCCGAAGCTGGGCCACTGGGCACTTGCTCCAGGGAGAAGAGAAATGAGACAGGAGAGGAGAGGGCCCTGCAGGCACCTGGAAATCACCCTAGTGGCCAAATGAGGCAGCCCAGGCCCCACAGTGGGTCTGAGGCCCTTCTCCAGCTCTTCCTGTGGACATCCGGGTGCCGGGCTGAGAGCAGGGCGGTGGACCCCAGTTCTCAGCTCAGCATGTGCAGCTTAGGGCAAGTACTTCTCCCTGCAGAGGCCCATCGGCCCCATCTGTCAAATGGGCTGGTAACAAGTAGCTTCCACTGGCTGGCGCGTTATCTGGACCCAGCACCCGTGATGTGGTTCAGTCCTCAGCAGAACCCAGAGATCCGGGCGTCCCAGGATCCTCGCCTTACTGGCGTGGGACAGGAGGCTCAGAGAGGCGAGGTGGCCTGGCCAAGACCCCACTGCGGGAAGAGGCCAAGGCTGGATTTGACCCCAGGATGGGAGAATCCGAGCTTGGCCATGAACCCCCCTTGTAGAACCTGTGGAGAGGACAGGCAATAAGGTGCCACCTCACCAGAGGGGAAAGCCATCTGCTATTGCTGCTGATGTCAGCCTGGGGTGCAGCCAGGTCCCCTGCAGCCACTCCGCCCCAGGACTCTCTGGACATCGCTGGGTGATGTTGGCCACGGGGCAGCCCGGGGAGCTCTGAGGGCATCGAGCCAGCTCCGGGGTTGGACAGGGGCAGGAGACCCAGTCATGGCTCCTTGCGGTGGCCCCCTGCAGTGGGCGGTCATCTGCTAAGCAGGCAAGGCTAAGGTCAGCTGGCTACAGAGTCCAACTGGGGCCTTGCCTAGCCTCTTCGCCATGACCCAGCTGCACAGGTGGAACCCAGGCCCCGGGAGCCCGCGCGGGGCAGCCGAGCCAGGCAGGTGGGCACTGTCGCTAAGACCACAGATTCTGGAGTCAAGGAGTTGGGAGCTTGAGCTCTGGTGTAGAGCCGTGTGGAGGCTCACTGGGTCTCAGCTGCATTCCCTGTACAGTGAGATACTAAAAGCTCCCCTCGCAGGGTGGAGGGGCTCACGGATGCTGTCCGGCAGCACTTGGCACGGCACAGAGAAGAGAAGATGGAAATTGAACCTCTAATACTTCCTGAAGGATCTCAGGCTGCAACCGCCTCCGGGTGCGCAGGAGGAAACTGAGGCCCGGAGAGGGCAAGGGTTTCCTCTCAGCCACATCCCGCAGAGAGGGGACTCGAGTCTTGGCCTGCAGACCGGGGTCCGGAGCCCCAGGCGCTGGCCCGCGTGTCAGCCGAGCCCCCGCCGCCTGGCCGGCCCTCCTCCCGTGGCTCCGGCCCCCGTGGCTCCGCGCGCCGTGGCCCGCAGCGAGGAATGCCATTCTCCCTCTCCCCGGCACACTGAAGGTTTTGAAAGTTAAAGTATTACCGTCGGCTTTGTTGTTGCCTAACTACGACAGACAAATTGAGAACCAGTTGTCAAAATGTCAGTGCACAACAAATCAACATGCAGAGCGAGTCGCAGCGCTCGGTGGTGTATAATTAAACAAAAAATCCCTTTTAGAAATTTCAGCAAGCGTTGGTTCCACTTTATATTTGTCTGTGTGATTAATAAAGGCAGCTAATTTTCAGACTTTAAAAACAGCTAGAAAATAGCTCCTAATTACATATTAGGCTCCTCGCGGCCCCCGCTGCGCTCCGCCGGCATTGGTGGGCCGAAGAATTCGGCAGAGCCTTAATTGCATTCTGAGCATCATCTAATTTTAGTTAAATGTAATGTAATCAGCAGCAGATGTCTGAAATAAAATATGAATTATGAATATGATGAAATTTCATTCTTGAATAAAAAAGTAATTTGCTATTTAGTTCATTAAAGTCTTAGAGGTTTATTAAGAGCAGGTAGATACAGCCCGGCGAGGTGATGTATTAAACGATATCTGGGAAGAAGAGAGAAACCCCAAAGGAAGGGAAAACTTTATCCAGGAGGGTCCAGTTATGATTAATTACAATGGGGCCTGGGGGAGACCCCTGGGGGCCCAACCACCACCTCTGGCTCGTGGAGGTGGGCAAGTCAGGATTTGGGGGGAAGAAGCCAGGGGTGCCATGCCTGATATCCCACCCCATCTCCATATCTCCCCCCTAGTTTCTGTGCCGACCACGTGGACATGCTCCTAGGGTGCTCTTGTGTGCTGGCCCCATGCTAGGCTCAGTGACACGCGTCCCCGCCCTAAGCAGGGACACAGGCTCTGCCTCTCACTGACTGTGCAAGCACAGGTCAGGGCCTCAGTTTCCCTTTCTATGAAGTGGGGATACTACGACCACCTCTCAGATGCTCCGACCGTACCATGTCGCCGAGCCCTGCTTTTGTGTCGGCTGTTGCTGGTATTATTAGTCATAGGGGGTCTGAGTAAATCCATATTAAAATGCCTTCTATTGTTTCACTTCTAGAAGCAGAGAATATGAACTCTTATTTTTCAATGGAGGCTCAGAGAAGTAAAGCAACTTATCCACAGTCGCAGAGCTCGTGATTGCTGGCGTCAGGATTCGATTCTCGGACCATGCCTGTTCCTAGTGCTTCCCGCTGCATCCCAGTCCTGTGCTGGGAGAGGTCTAGGCTGAGGATTCTGGAAGGGGGCCTGGGCAACGAGCAGGAGGGAGCAGGGTTATCTGCCCCAAGTGGGAGGCAGAGAGGTGAGTAAGGGCCAGCATCCTGGGCAGGTCAGCGGACAGAGGCTGACTCACCACCCCCACTTCACACCAACTAATAATTTCCTGCAATTATCTGGAAAAGATTAATTAGCAAAGTGCACCATATTGACTCAAGGCTACCCCAGTGATCAATAAACTTGGGAGTCTCCCGGGTGCTTAGAGAAAGGACTAGAACTTGAAAGTGGGGGAGGAAGCTCAGACTTGGCAGGCCTCGTTTTCCAGCACTGGGGATGGCTGATGGGCTTCCTGGGTTGAGATCCAGCTCTGCCTGACTTCCTGTTGCCTTTAAGCATGTCCTTTTGCCCCCTCTGAATCTCAGTTTCCCCACATGTAAAATGCCCTGGGCCAGGGATTTTTCTTGCTCCTGTAGTTTCTGGGAAGAGAGCAGGTTCTCTGGGTGCAAGGGCCAGTGGGGCCCTTGCTAAGAAGGGAGCTCTTCTCCCTTGGCCTCCATGTCCCTTCCTGACGTGCCAGCTGAAAGGACTCACCATGGCTTCCATTCACGGGCAAAAGAGAACATCTGGTCTTTCCAATGAATCATTGATGTACAACCTCAAACAGCCCTTGGCTGGCTCTGATTTCTGGCTGGGGCAAACAGTTGAGCATGCCCAGCATGGGGGCCCAGCCTCCCCCATCTTCCTGCTGGTGCCCTGGCCAGTCTCCTGGCCTCTCTGGGCCTGGGTGCTGTCCTCTGGGAATGGCAAGCCCATTGATATAGCCATAGTTTCCAGTGGCCCAGTGGATGCCCTTGGCCTGGCTCAGCGCCTGGCATGGAGCAGGTATGGGGTAAATAGAAGCCATTGTCTCAAGGAGCTCCCATCCCCATCCCCCCACACCTTCACACCCCAGCAGGACACAGCAGCATCCACTCACAGAGTACAGCCAAGGGAGTTGAGTTAAGAGAGCTCTATATCCAGGGGTGCAAGCCAGCCAGGGCCATTGAGACCCCCCCACGGCCTGGAAACATCACGGCCCCCTAGACCTGAAGGGCAGAAATGGAGTTACCAGAGACTAGTATTTGGGGAACCCTGGGCAGAGTGTCACTAAGAGAAAGCTCAAAGGGACACAGCCAGGAGTGCTGTCCAAGGCAAGCAGAGAAGGTGGGGTTGGGGTACTCCACGGTCCTCCTTCCCCACCCCCTCTGGAATGGATGTGCTCTCCTTGAAGTCAGAGGGTGGGGAACCTGTAGAGAGAGGTGAGTGGTTCCGCTCACCTGGGCTGGGAAGAGCAGGCTGAGAGAGTGGGGAATAGGCAGGTGGGGAAAGGGAAAGGAAAAATCCACGTCTGCCCCCATTCCAGGAATCTGGAAAAGTATTCCAGAATGGTTCTGGATGGGAGTGAGGTTGATGGGGGTCCTTGCCAGGCAACATCTTCATCCAGATTTGCTGATACCTGGTCCCATGTGACCTCCCCAAACCCCCAGGCTCCTCCCCGCTCTCCATGGGATGCACCCTGCCCCTAAGGATTGCTTTGCATCAGTGCTCCTGAAACAGTGCTCCTTGGGGGTGGCCGAGTAAGATCAGACAGGCCTGTGGTCTCCAGTTCCCACCTTGCTTGTGGCTTGGGCTTAGTGGTTTCACCTCTCTGAGATTAAAGAGGCCACCTCAGCAAAGCCCCAACACTGTGCATGACTTATATGGTTGCTCTGCAAACCACTGCCCCCGCCCCAATACATACACACCGCCGTCCTTTCTTATAAGCCACCCTGGCTTCACCCAGTAATCTGATAGCGACTGGGTTCCTGCCATCTGCCCGGCCAGGTCCTGATCCAAGCTGCAGCAACACAGAATCATTTGTCTTGCAACAAAAACTGATCCAGCATCTACAAGCCGAGCTTGGGGACATGGCGGGGACAAAGCAGGACAGGGCCTGCTCTTGAAGGCCCCAGTGTCCCAGGGAGGCAGGCTTGAAGCTGGGGTTTCTAGACTTTTGGATGCATTGGTGGGGGGTGGCCCTGATACCAGTCAGTAGTCCCTGTCCAGGAAAGAGACCCCTCCCTGTATTCTCAGCTAGGGACAAGGCAAGCTGTCCCCCCAGATGGAGGCAGAGGGCTCAGTGTGCAAAGCCCCAGTAGGTGGGTTCGCGCATCCCTAAGTCCCCGGGAAGGGACCAGGGAAGGCTGGCTCACTCAGGGGCCCTGCCTGTTCCCACCACTTACCTCACGGCTCTACCCACCACTGCCTTGCCTCCTGCCAGACCCTGTACCCGCCTGCCTGCCGCCCCCTGGCCACTCCCCAGCCCAGGTCAGCCTCCTGTCCCTGCTCTATTCATCAAGGGCATGACAGCTAAAATTCATTTGAAGATGAAGAAAGTGCCCGCTAATCCGTTCTGCAAGACATTGATAGACTAGCAGCTCAGGGAGAATTGCACAGCAGTAATGAAATTAGGCTAAAACTGCTGGCGGATTGCAGATAATTGCCCTTGTCTGTCACTAGGAATAACATCTCCCAAATCCAACACAAGGATTGTTCAACTTGCAGGAATTTCTTTTCTTTTCTGTTTTTTTTTTTCCTTCTTTTTTTTTTTTAAACAGCAGCAAAGCCAATGCAGGGTTTGGAACCTTTGCCTGGGCAGTGGTTTGGCCCAGGGTGGGGGGCAGGAAGGGGCAGCGTGGGTATTGCCATGGTGATGGCCTCCCCTGCCCCCAGGAGCCCCAGACAGAGGGGTGAGGGCAGGAGGAGGGGACTGAGCCACAGACCCACAGCCCTTTATGGGTGCATATCTGAGCCTTGCTATCTCCTCTTCGTCCCCCACCAACAAGTTCCAGCTGGCAAGACCTGGGGTGGGAAGTGGGAGCAGAAAAACCTTGGGAACTGGAGCTACAGCAATGATGACTCCAGATCTAGTTGAAGACAGGTCAAGGACTTGTGTTAAATTTTCTTTTCCACTGTGCCAAGACGGTGACTGCACTGATCCTTCATATTAGAGAATGAACTGTGTAGGGGAGGGACAGACAGAGTCTCCCTAAGTCACCCTCTGGTGCTGCCATGGGAGTCTGGATTGTTGGAGGGGAAAGTTCTGATAAGGGACAATTTATGGACTCATGGATTTCCCAGGCTGTTGGTGTGACCCGGACAGAGCTGTTCCTCAATTAGCACTGATGCAATTAGCACTGATGTCATCCAGCGCGCAATGTCAGCAGTAGCACATTTGAATAAGTCAACATAATGGCCTTTTCACAAGTTAGCATTATAGACTGTTTGATATCAATATCACTGGATGATGTCACAGAACATTTGAATGTCAACATTCTGCTATGTTCTAATGTCAGTGGCCTGGGAAGCTTGAATATTCCCCTCACAGGAAGGTGGAGTGTTCACATCATGGGCTGTTAGCTGGAGAATATTTGACTCACGGAATTTGGGAGGGGTAAAGAATCTTAGGAATTGAAGTCCAGAGAGTGATTTTCCAAATGTCACACAGCAAAAAGGACCCTAAATGTAAATTTCTCCAATGTCTAGGTCAGCCCTCAGAGAATTTATAACCCCTTTTCTCCTCCAGGCCCCACCCGTTCAGTCCCCCCAGGGTGCTGGTCCCCAAGCTCAGCTCCTGGTGATGTGGAATGTTCTGGGATTCATAGCAGGATCTCCCAGAATCCTCTGGTCTGCTAATCACTGTTAGCCATGTGTTGCTGATCTGTTCTAGCCATTGGCCAAGTCATGCTTCCAATCTCCTCATTCCTTTGGATAGACCTGGGGGCTGTTGGGGCCTTATTATGTCTGAGTCAGGGCCCCTGGGGAGAGCTTATGTTCAAGAAGGCTTCGAGAAGAACTTGACTGAGAAGGCTTTTGAAAGAGCCTAAAAGCTCTCATTAGCAGCCTCAGATAGATTTGGATTTGAGGGAAAGAGTGGGCAGGGGGATGAAGGACATTTGGCCCCAGAATGGGGAGCAGGTGATGGACTAGGGATGGGGTGCCCAGTGACAGAGAAGTTCCTCGAGGTCCTTCCCTGCATCAATTTTCATCTGCATCTGCCTATTACCCTGGGACCCTCTCTGGACCACAGCTTCCTGGGACCATCCCCTGGAGCTGAGGCTTTCAGAGTATACCCCACAGGTCTCTGGGGGTCCATAAGACCCCTTCAGGGTACCAGTGAGATCAAAATCACTTTCATCATAAGACATTATGTGCCTTTTCACCATATTGGCATTTGCACTGAGGGTGTGAAAGTAACAAGCAGATGAAACTGCTGACCTGTTATATGGATCTCAGCAAGAGGCACCGTGTTGTAGCAGAGACCAGTGCATTCTTTACCCCAAACACTCTCTCAGTTAAAAATTCGAATGTCAGTTTCACTTAAGAATGTCCTTGAAGAAAGTAAAAATTATTCTGGGCCTCCCCGGTGGTGCAGCGGTTGAGCGCTGGGCTGCGAAGCTGCCCACAGCCTCTGCAGCGCCAGTTCGATCCCCGGCCACCAGGTGAGGGTCCCACATGGCGTGCAGACCTCTCCTGCCACACGCTGCTCCCCTCAGCAGTGTATTTCATCAGTCTGCCTGCTCTGTTCCCCGCTCTGGCTCTGGTGAATTCTCTCACCCTCCCGCGCTTCTTACTGTACCCAGTGCTTGTATAAATAAATAAATAAATCTTTAAAAAAAAAAAAAAAAGTAAAAATTATTCATTAAAAAAAAATCCTCACCATTGAGTATACATCTCTTCAATATCCTGTGTAACCAAATAGCAAGTCTGACATAAAATTCCCCTGCACCATCAGTTGTTCCAGAAAATCTCCACATGAACATTTGAGTTGCGAGCTATGCTAGCCACTTTTTTTCACGGAATCCCCTTTTTACCCGAAATAACGACTGACAAACGATAGCCTTCCAGGCCTGGCGGTTTGGCAGGTATTTCTCCCCAAATATGAACAAAGTTTCCTGTTAACTGACAGTATTTGTTGCCAGTGATAAAATTTGACTTTCAAGCAGAAATTAGAATTTTGGAGAACTTGTATCTGCCACTGTGGGTTTGACAGCTTCCTACTCTTTTCCCGCAGAGATTGGTGGTAATATTATCGAATGTGACTCTTTTTTTTGATACTATATAATGAAATATGTCAACATTTGGAAGAGCTGCATGACTCTGTACACCAATATTTGCCTGATGACCAACGCATGAGTAAGAGCCATTCTGAGTAAAGGGACCCACGGGGTCGTGCACCAATGTCATTCCCCATACCACAGGACAGCTCACCCCTCAGGAGCTACCGTGTGTGGAGTTCTAGTTTAGTATCCAAGAATATCCACGATGATTAGAGAGGCTGGCAAAACACACTTCTCTTTGCTTGCTATGTGTGATAGGAGGCCTGATAGTCTCCATAACCTTCAATCTAAATAACACATCCCAAAAGATTGACTACAGAAGCAGATGTGAGCACCTTGCTGTCTTCAGTTCAGCCAGATGTTAGAGATTTGCAGAAATGTTGAACAATGAATGAATCCCCATTTTGCAGACACAGAAACTGAAGCTCAGAAGGCAGCAGGGCCAGGCCTTAAATCCAGATCCCTTTCCCTGCCTGGGCCTCCTTCCCATCTGGTTCTAGACCTTCAAGAATCCCTTGGGCAAGGGTCTGCTAGTGCCTCCTGCCAAAGCACTGGGAGCCTGGGTGGCTGTGCCCTCCTCTTTCTCAGTCTGCTGCCCTGGGTAGGCAGGGGCCAGGCCAGGGTAGCTGGCAGCTGGCCCCACACCCCTGGGGCCGGGAGGAGGTGACCAGGGCCATTGGTGGTAATGGATTGCGGGAGGGTGGCAGCCGTGTGAAGGAGCGCACTGGCCACGGCCCGCAATGCCTCACGAGCCAGCTCTGGCATGGGTAATTTACTGCTGCCGACAATAACATATTTCACTTCCCGTCGCCCCGATGAAGATTAGTTGTGTTTGAAAGTGGCTGAGTACACAGTCAATTCCGCTTAAACGTTTACAGTCAACTGAGCACAGATAATGCCCCCTCCAAACATGTGTCTGGGCCTCCTGAGGCTTGGGGAGGGGCTTGGAGGGGGGCAGGGGGTCCCGCCCCAGAAGGGGCTGCAGCTGTGTGGAGGGAGGGATTCCGAAGCTGGGGGCTGGGTGGAGATCAATGCCGTCCTTCCACCTCTCTTTTCAGATTGTCTTTTAAAATCATTCATTCAATAAACGCCTCCCGGGACTGACCAAGGGCCAGCAGTTGGTTACTGGGAGAATTCAAAGCAGTGATTACATCTGATGCCAGCAGTATCCCCGGGAGGCAGGCTTTATCTGCCAATGGAAACGGAGCCTGAGAGAGGCTCAATAGCTTTCTAATGTCACACAGCCTCTATTAGATGGAGCCAGGATTTGAACCCAGTTCTGATGCAGCCTCTGACTGTTGAATCTGCCTGGTAACCCAGATTGTAGGAGTTTGAGCCCTGAGTTGGGCAGGGTGATCTTCCCACAGCTCCTGGATGAGTTTTAGACTCACATCCTCTGTGTACTCGTGTTTGGGTCAACCAGCAGTCTCGAAGCTTTGGCGTGGATCCCCTAGGTCAAGTCAGGGGGTGAGGGGGTTCCATGGCAGGGCTGGGATACCGTGAGACTAATGGGATGTGAAGCTGGGCAGAGTCCCACATCCAGAATTTCACTCCTCGAATGGGAAAAGTTGCCCCTAACAAGCAGGATTTTTGCTGTCTTGGGAAGGTAGAGTGGCTGGGGGGGTCACCACATCTAGTCTTGGGCTCGGGTCCCCACCAGCCTATCCATGGCTCTCTCAAGGGTCCGGATCAGGTACAAATGGAGGCCCCAGCACCAGTCAACTGCCTTCTCCTCCCCACGGGGGGAAGAGAAGGGCAAGCAATGTGCATCTCTCATGCATGTGGACACGAGCCTGCCTGCCTTATTTCACTTAAGCTTCAGGAACCTGGGGGTGGCTATTCCTACGCCCTGCCTCAGAGGAGGAGCTGGAGATCAGAGCAGGAGCAGGGCATGCAGAGTGTGGAGCCTGATTCAAACCCAGGTCTAATTTCCTGTGGGGTGTCCTGGCCTCTCTGCTCTGGACATGTGGCGTGAAGATGTGTGTGTGTGTGTGTGTGTGTGCGTGTGTGTGCGTGTGCGTTTGTACTGGCCATTCGTAGTCCTATGTGCAGATGGGGTATGTCCAGACTATGTGATACTGTGTCCAATAAATCACGCCAGCATATGCCTGGGCACTTGGTCTACTGGGTGACACTCTCCCAATTCCATTGCATTTTCCACATTTCTAGGACATGGTCACAGAAAAAGGCAAATGATGTTCAGAGAAGGCAAGTGACTTGCTCAGTTGGTCCAGCAGGAGACTAACAGAGTTCAGATCAAACTGTACTCAGAATAACTCCTACACCCCTGACCATTGTCTCCAATATGGATGGGGCATGGTAAGAATTATCAGTCCACTCACAGATGGGGAAACTGAGGCTCAGAGGGGAGATACAATATTTTGGGGTCTCTGGACTCCCAAACCAGTGTTCTCTCCCACCCCTCCCCAATGTTTCTACTTCCCTGAGTGCAAATCACCGTGGGTGGGGTGGGGGAGGGTTAGGCAGACAAAGAGAAGTGCTGTGACAAAAGGCTGTTGTGACCACACAATGGTGACAGTCCAATCCAGATGACAGGCACTGGGCTTCAGGGCCACTTGGAACCCACCTGCCACTTCCTCCGGACAATGGGAAGCCTGTGCTCCTGGGAGGGGCACAATAGGCACGCTGTGTTTGGGGCCTGCCTCTCCCTGCACCACTCTGGGGACAAGAGATGACCCTGGTAGCCAGTGCCCAGCCCAGAAGCAAGTGGTGATGGGTTGGGTGAGCTCACATGTAGCGCTGGTGGGAGAGGGGAACTGGGCAGCCACCCACACGGTAGGATTTGGAAGGTCTCTTTCTTGACCCAAATACTTCAGCTAAGTGGCCTGTTATCATCCCTAAAGTGTGTTCCTAGCTCTCCATTCCCTTGCCTTTGGACAAGCAATTTAAACATTTCAGAGACTTAGTTTCTCCATCTGTAAAATGGAGATGATAGACTTGGCAGAGATGCTATGAGGATCAGCTAAGAAGGTCACATTGAGGAACACATCGTTACGACTTGAAATGTGTTAGTTCCTTTTTGCGATGGATGGATGTGTGGGTGGATGGATGGATAGATGGATGGGGGATAGAGGAGATGAGAGATGAGTGAAAGGATGGATTGATGGGTGGGAGGATGGGTAGATGTTTAGATGGATGGATGGATGAGTGGATGGATAGATTGATGGATGGATGAAGGGATAGATGGATGGATGGATGGATGGATGGATGGATGGATGGATGGATGAATGGATAGAAGGAAGTATGGATGAGTGGAGGATGGATAGGTGGATGGGTGGGTGGATGGATGGATGGATGGGTAGATGGATTATAAGGGTTGATGCATGGAAGATGGGAATAAATGGATGGAGGGATGGAGGGATGGATGGACGGATGGATGGATGAGTGCATGGATGGGTGGATGGATGGATGGATGGATGAGTGCATGGATGGGTGGATGGAAGGATGGATGGATGAGTGGATGGATGGATGGATGGATGGATGGATGGATGAAGGGATGGATGAAGGGATGGATGAAGGGATGGATGGATGGATGGATGGATGGATGGGACAGTAAACAAGTGGAAAGATGGGTGTATGAAGGGATGGATGGGTAGATGAGATAATAGATGAGTGGAAGGATGACTAGGTGGATAGATGAACATGAAGTGAGAATCTGGGTAGCCTGTGTGCTCCTGAGGGGCAAGCAATGTGCATCTCTCAGCTCTGAACCCTGAGTTTCTGAGCCGACACAGAACAGGTGCTCAGAGATCTTTTATTGAATGCCTACATGGGCAGGGCACCTTTCCCTGGACCCCAGGTCTGGGCCCATCAAGGTCAGGATGTTTTATGCCTCACAGGGCCTGCCAGTGGCTGGCATGTGGACTCCAGTCCCCCTCTGTCCTTGGTGGGGTGGTGAAGCCAGGCAACTTGGAAACAGGTGGCTCTGCTATGTAGTCACTGTGTGACTTCAGCTCTTCCCCACCCCCCTGAGACTCGAAGGTCTCTCTCTTCGTTCTCTTCCCAACCGCACCAGCGGTGTGGGTATCACGAGACAGAAGCTCCCAGCGCAGAGTAAGATGCAGTCAGGAGTCTGGGGTGTGGGGCAGAAACAGAGGGCAATGAGGGGGCTCAGAGTCCAGAGCCCCTGCTGGCCTGTCGCCTCCCAGACCCGGTAGTCCCCCGAAACTGGAGGAGCGACAAGATATTTCATAATTTAAAGAGAATGAGCAAAAGCCTCTGGAACCACAGTAGCCTCTTAATGGAATTACTGAAAAGGGCTTTTTAATTAAAAACAAGAAGTTGGGGACAGGTTCATATCCATAATTCAGGGCCGGCGCTGAGGCCGCCCGCGGTTTCATTTCCTTCTATTTATGTCTCACTCCCGGCATGATCTATATTGTTAAAATCCGGCACGAAAAATGGACCCAGCTTTTCAGGTGGAGCCGTAAATATTTACCCTGCCTAACTCGGGTCCCCTACCCCCACCCCTGTCTTGCGAAGCTTAGGGGCCTTTAAATGGAGCTTAAGACATCCCATTGTTGTCTCATTAAAATTTAGTCTCACCTTTCCATCTGCTGTGATTAATGCTCCCAGGATATGGGGGTGGCGCTGGGAGCAGGATGTAGAAGGGAGCAGGTCAGGGGGACCCTAGCAGTGCAGGCCTGGATACTCTGCCTCATGGGGTCTCAGGAAGGGCCAGCGGAGCAGGGGAGGTGGCCCAGGCCTGGTTCTGCCCCTGGGAAGGGGATACTCAGGGACGGGAAGGCTGAATATGGGGGTGTAGGTTGGGGAGACTTGGACTGCTCCATCTCAAGCCCTCCCAGTAACCTCTTCACAGCCAGGGGTCCACCTGAACCCCCACCCCTTCCTCCTTCCTTCCTCTGAACTTCCCATGCTCTCTCAGCCTCTAGGCCTTTATACTGTTCCTCTCCTGAGTTACTCATTCCCTCTCCTTCGATCCTTCCGGCCTCTGCCTCATGTCCTCAGGGATCATCCAGGACCACAGCTGGGTGAGGCCCCCACCCTCTGTGCTTGCACTGATGGTAGCAAAATCACCCTGGGCTCTCAGCCCCACCTGCTCTGTCTCTTTCCGGGGGTAAGACCTGATTCTCACATCCCACGAGGCCCCCAGCTCCAGCATAGAGCCTGGAATGTTGTGGCAGGTGGGGTTCAGGACTGGCCCCCAGCAGTGACTTCCTCTGTGACTTCCTAGGCTGTGCCACACATCTCTGACTGGCTTTGTGGGGAGTCTGAGGGCTCAGGGGCACCCCAGCTGGGTAGTTCCCCAGCACAGGTGCAGTGTGTGAGTCACACGGGTCAGGGATCCCGTGACTATGCTGCCAGTGAGCACTGAATTTTTTGGTAACAGCTTTTGTGAGCACTCATTTGCATGCCGTGTAATTCACACACTTGAAGTGTATCACTGAATGGCTCTTCGTGTGTTCACAGAATTTAGCAATTTTCATCATTTCCAATAAAAGGCAACTCCCTACTCATGAACAGCCACACACAAGCGTGCCCACGAAATCGCTGGCAACAAGTAACAACTAGTGGTTCTGACTCCCGGATGTGCTGACTCTGGGCATTTCATGTGAATGGAATCATACAACACGTGTGGCCCTTGTATCTGGCTTCTTTCACTCGGCACAATGTATTTAAGGTTCCTCACATTGTAGCATGTCTCCAAGCATCATTCTTTTTCAAGGCCGACTAATATTCCATTGTGTAGATGGAGCACATTTTATTTATTCACTGCACTTGGGGCTGCTGGAATAAAGCTGTAAGAGTATCCAAGTCCAGGTCCCCGGTGGACAAATGTTTTCATTCCTGATAGGTGAATAGTGTGGGGTGGGATTTCAGGGTCACAGGCCTGGGTTCATGGAGATGGGGTGGCAGCCCTGAAGCTTTCTAGTGGTGAGAAGTTTCTTTTAACTGCTAACTGGCACCAGTGTGAGATCCCAGAGGCCGATCTGCATATCGAGCTACATGTATTTGTGTGAGACCCAGGCTTCAAGGCTGGGGGTGGCTTTTCTAAGAGAAATACACTGGGTGGGGTGGGGTTGTTTGTTTTTAATGTGACTTAGGCAAGATCTTACTTTTTAGAATATTTTTACTTTTTGCTTTTCTATGAACCTTTCCTTTTAAACTTGAGCTTTTACTAAATTTCCTCCTGATTTAAAAGTTTGTCTTTTAATCTGGGAATTTGAAACCTAGATACTTAAGGTTACACCAAAGATTTCAAACTGTTTTAATACCAGCACATACTTAAAACTTTCCAACTACTTCAAGAAGTCGGCAGGTTCTTTAGGAAACATCATTGGCTGGTACTTTGAAGTGCTCCGAGAGGTGAATAGAACATTTGAAAAGTATAGGTATTTGAAAAGTAAATAAACCTTCAAAGAGGAACCCCCAAAGGGGAGGAGGGGCCTAGGCTGAGAGATGGGGAGTGGTAGGGGGGGGATGGAGAGGGGGGGCAAATTGGTGGGGGAGAGGAGAGCCACCTTTCTGGGTCACCTGCTTTGGGGTCTGGGCAAGTCACTCCATCCTGAACCTTGGCTTCCCCATCTGCCAAACGGGCACAAGGTGCCTCCCAGACTTGCTGGGGATCATGTGGAAGGACAGGCTGGAGGGAAAAGTCCCTTGGGGAACATTCTCCATCTTGGGGTATAGGGAAGGCTCTGGAAATGCTGTGTGAACAGTGATGCGCTGCCAGCAGGAAACAGAGGGGCAAGAGCCAGGCTTATGGGCATGACTGTGCTGCCTGGAAAAGAGGTGCCATTATGGGCCCATTTTGCAGATGAAGAAACTGAGACCTTGGGTGAAATCCCTTGCCAGTCCCAACCTGACGAAGTCCTTTCCCTAAACCTACCCCTAGCCCCGGCCCTGCCTTTTCCTTGCTGAGATGCAAAAGGTTCTATTTGTGATGTGTGACCCTGGGGGGCTGTGACTGTCTGTCTTGTCCCTCTGTGGTGGCCATCATGCCCAGAACAGCCCCTGGCACAAAGTGAACACTTGGTATTTTTGCTGAAAAGATGCGTGACTTATAGACTCAGTTTCTTCCTTTGTGAAACAGGAGTAGCACCCGGGCTGGGCCTGGTGAAAGCAAAGGGCACAGAGTCTGAGCCTCTCAGAGACCTCCCAGAGACAGCTCCCCGGGAGGGCTGGAAGCGACAGCCACAGGCCGGTCCTGCTCTTGTGGGGCATGCGCGGGGCCCTGCAATGGTCTGACTCTCCCGAGCACCTGTAATCAGCTCCCACACACCCATCTGGGGTCTCAGTCCCACAGTACTGCCTTCTTGGGGGTGCCAAACAAGTGTGTCATCTATACAGCCATGCCCCCACTCATTTTCCAGATGATGGAGCCAATTAGTGGTGCCAGGGGGTCCACGTACCTGTGATTCCTTCGCGACAGTCAGATTTTAAAAGCCCAGCTTTCTAGGGGCCCAGTGCCACCCCTGGCCAGTCATGTGGGGTCACAGAGGGAGGGCCATCCTGTGTCAGACCTGGCTTGGAGGGGATCGTGGCTTTTCTCCCCCCATCATGGGCCATTGCCCTCTGTGTGCTAGTGGGGCAGGAGGACCCCCACCAACTTTCCCTGACTCCCTATTCCAGGTCGCATAATCCTCATAAAAAGCAGCTCATGTGACTGCGGTGCTGAAGTTCACCTGGGGCTGCAAGACCCTTTATTATTATTCAACAGCCCCCACAGACACACTTTGCAAAATGCTGCTCCAGCGGGAGGGAGCGGTCTCGGCCGCTTGGCTTTGGCAAATCCCTCCCCTGGGCCAGTGTGCAGGGGCGGGTCTCGCAGACCCAAGGTGGGGGCCAGTTACCTGCTCTGGCCCTCACAGGCAGGGCCTGGGGCAGGCGATGTCAACGCCCAGAGCTCCTGCTTCCTTATGCATAAAGTGGGAACCCGGAGGAGCCGCCAGGATCGCTGTATGCAATGCGGGCTGATATCAGGCTCTGTCAATATCAGCCAATATTGCAGCGGCAGGCCCGCCGCCGGGTGGGGGCGAAGGGTGGAGAGGTGCTTGGGGAATTGCAGGCAGTTAACTCAAGGAGGTGGAGGCTCAAGGAATGAGATCCCTGACAGACCCCGGGCCCGTGAGGTCAGGCAGGGCTGGCAGTCCTCACCCACCGGCCCCCTAACATGTGACAACCGCACAGGTAGATCCACACAGGCCACCCCGGGGCTGCGGTGGGAGCAAGCCACCATTCCTGTCATTTTCCAGCCTGCCACGGGGAATCAAAGGCTCTGACGGGCCTGTTAGCACCCATTCTCCGGGGATCACTCAGAGATTTCCACGGCTCTCCGTGACAATGGGCCATAATTAAGGTGTCAGCATATCATTTAGCCCTTTCAGTTTGAAGCCTAGAGACAGGCTGGGCCATCAGCAGCCTCTTTAATGAGAGATTTGCAGAAGGAGTAAGAGAGTGGGGGGCAGAGAGCTGCAAAGGGCAAGTGGGCGGGCACTCCCCAGAGGCCTCGGCTGACCCCAGGGATGGACACAGGTGGGAGCTGAGTGACCTCAGCAGTCGTGGCCATGGAGGTGGGCAGATGACGTGACCTGGTGGGGTGAAGAGGGACAGAGAAGACCAAGGGCAGGTTGGTTCAATTGCATCAAGTGTACCTCAAGTTCCACAAGCCCTTGCTGAAACCCCGATGAAGCCCTTTGGCCAATGGAGGGTCTGTGCAGACCTCTGGGGAACTCAGAGGTCTCCTTTGTCTCTGTGCCCCTTGGGGTCTTTGCAGGTGAAGATGAGGCCATTAGAGTGGACCCTAATCTGATAGGCTGAAGTCGTCTTTAGAAGACCACCAGAAAAAAAAAACAGAAGAAGACGATCAAGACCACAGGGACATGCAGAGCAAGCACATGTGACAGCCGAGGCCAGGGCTGTGGAGACACGGGAGGTTCAGGAATGCTGTGGAGTGACAGCCACTGGCAGCAGCTGGGGGACCAAAGAGGGGCTCCAGCCAGAGCCCCGGGGGGGGGACGGCCCTGCTGACACCTTCATTCCAGGCTTCTGTTCTCCAGCACTGAGAAAAGAGTCATTGCTATTGTTTTAAGCCTCTGAATTTGTGGTACTTGTTAAGGTAGCCCTAGAAAAATATCACAATATTTTGTGATACCTAGTTTGTGTAAGAAAGAGAGGAAAGATGAGAGAAGAGAGAGATGGGGAAGTAAAAACACAGTGGGTGATGCAGTGCTTGGGGGAAGCGGCGGCTTTAACACAGCCTGGTCTAGCACACATCACCTTTATCACCACCTTGACCACCCTTCCCACCACCAACACCATCACCATCACCATCGTTACTACCATCACCACCACTACCATCATCACCACCAACACCATCACCATCATCACCATCATCACCATCATCATTACTACCATCACCACCACCATCATCATCACCATCATCACCATCATCATTACTACCATCATCACCACCACCACCAACATTACCACCACCACCATCACCACCATCACTACCATCATTATCACCACCACCATCATCACCACCACCAACATTACCACCAACATTACCACCACCACCATCACCACCATCATTATCACCACTACCATCATCACCACTGTCATTATCACCACCACCATCATCACCACCACCATCATCACCACCACCAACAGTACCACCAACATTACCACCACCACCAACATCACCACCATCATTATCACCACCACCAACATCACCACCATCATTATCACCACCACCATCATTATCACCACCACCATCATCATCACCATCATCACCACCATCATTACTACCACCACCATCACCACCACAGCTACCACCATCATTACTACACTTCCAGGTTTGGGGTGAGCAGTGGAGTAAATGGGAGATGGGAGAGGAGAGAAGGAACCAGGTCGAGTGTTGAAAGATTACCCTGCTTGCTGGGTGGAGTGATGGAAGGGACAAGCCTGGGGGTGCTATCTGTTGCTCCCATTTGACAGATGGAGAAGCTGAAGGCTGACTGCACCACTCACAGGTTCCTGCACCAGGAGGAGCTGATATAATCCTCCTAGTGGGGGACAGTGGCAGCCGCACCTAGGACAGAGGTGGTCTGGGAGGGGACTTGGGAAGCTGATGGAGGGGCGGCGTTGACCAGTTGGAGAACATTCTGACATCGCCACTGTGTTCATCTGCTAAACACAGTTCCACAAATTGGGAGGCTGAAAGATAGAGACATAGTCTTTTAGCATTCTAGAAACCAGATGTCTGAAATCAAGGGGTCATCAGGGTTGGTTGATTCTGGAGGTTCTGAGGTCAAAAGGCCCCCTACCATTGGGTGAGGGTCCACCCTAACATAACATGACCTCATCTTACTTGCCTGCAATAAGTAAGACCCCATTTCCATCTGGCCCCATTCACAAATAGTGGGGGTTAGGACTTCAGCATATCTTTTTTGGGGAGGGGTACACTGTTCTATCCAGTACAACCCCTGCTACTCATCCCATTACTAGAGGTATTTAATAAGCACCACCTTGCTCGTGGGCTGGCCCAGACATGGGGTTCCCTGTCCCACAGAACTTACAGACCTGAACCAGGATGTGGGGCAAAAGTTTTGGGGGACAGGTCTGGGAGTCAGCCTGTGAGTGCATGGGGCCACAGTTGTAATGCTGCTCAGAGCTGGGCCTGGACAAGGAGGAGGGGGGTGGGAGGAGAGGTCTGTAGCCTCTGTCCCCAGCCCTGCCCCTCTCTCCCTGGCATTTGGATAAATCCACAAAGGAGTCCGTGACATCTGGAGCCTGTGTAAACAGAGCATAAATTAGCTCTAACAATCACATCTGGAGCCACCACTCTGCAGTCTGCTTCCTGCTGAACACTGGGTGTGCGTGGAAGGGTGGGAGGGCAGAGGCTGGTCCCTTATGTGCCTGAAGCCTGCACTGGTAGACCACACTACTTAGAAGCCTCTGCTAAAATGGGTTTTGCTCACAACAAGCATTCTTCTCCTGCATCACAGAATCAGGGTGTTAAGGGATATGGAGCTTGAGGCCTCCCTGGTGGCGCAGAGGTTAAAGACACAGCGCTATCAAGCTATTGGCAGCCACTGCAGCTCGGATTCGATCCCCGGCCAGGGAGCTGACCCACATGGCACAGCAGACCTCTCCTATCTCACCCGCTGCTCCTCTCAGCACTGTATTTCAGTAGATCTGCCTGTTCTGCTCCCTACTCTCTCTGGTGAATCCTCTCGCCTCCCGCATCTCTGGCTTATACCCCAGTTCTTGTATGCATAAATAAACAAATCTTTTTGAAAAAAGAGAGAGATGTGGAGCTGGAAGGGGCAAGTTTTGAAAGGCAGTGGAGTAGGTCTAGGGCACCATCTGGGGTGAAGGGGAGTGAGACAGTTCTGATGCCACTGTGCCACTGTCCAGTGGAGGAGGCAGCTGGGAACAGCTGAACTTGGCATCAGACTGAAGCAGGCATCTCAGGAGATTAAGGAGGTGGGTTTCTGGAAGAAGTGGCATTTGGGAATTTTCTCCCTGAGCACAGGGACTGTATCTGTCTGGTTAAAGTAAACCCCAGCTCCCAATACACACCATGGTTGCCCCAAACATGTTTGTTGACTGACTATTGATTGAAAGATGGGAACACATAGAGTTGGGGAAGGAGGCACAGAAGTGGGGCAGTGCTGAGAGGTTTGGAAGGAGCAGTTTTTCAGGAAGTCTCTATTAGGAGAAAAAGTGTGTCCCTGAGAATCATTCAGTCTGGGGGAGCCTTGGCCTCATCATTTACATACTTGCTGGGAGAGTTGAGGCAAATTTACTCACCTCTCCTACCCTCTATATTCCCAACTCCAAAGTTGAGCTTTAAGGAGACTTTTTCAGGGTTATTGCTTTATTTTTCAGTTTATTCAGGTGGGGGGGGCTCCTGCTTATTGTGGGAACTTTTTTTTAAAGATTTATTTATTTATTTATTTATTTATTTATACAAGCACTGGGTACAGTCAGAAGCGCGGGAGGGTGAGAGAATTCACCAGAGCCAGAGCAGGGAACAGAACAGGCAGACTGACGAAGTACACTGCTGAGGGGAGCAGCAGGCGTGGCAGGAGAGGTCTGCGCGCCATGTAGGACCCTCGCTGGTGGCCAGAGATCAAATCGGCGCTGCAGAGGCTGTGGGCAGCCTCACAGCCCAGCTCTCAACCACTGCGCCACCAGGGGTGGCCCTGTGGGAGCTTTTAAGTGCATGAAAAAAGTGGGAAGACTAGACTAATGAACTCCATCAACACAAACCCATCAACACTTACCATCATTTTGTGTTCTGGTTGGAAGATAAATCTGAATGTGACTGAACCAGCACAGGAGTGAAGACAAGACCGGGGCAGGGCCCATGGGCAATGACAGTCCCACCATAGCCGGGGGCCCAGGGGCCACCTCCACTGCAAGGTGCTCGCCAGTCTCAGAGAGGCTGAGATGTAAAGAAATGTGCAAGCTGGAGTCCAGGACAGTAGCAGCAGCGGGGCCAGGCTGCATTTTACTTGAGGGGGGGGAGAAGAGAGCTATTGATTTATTATTAGGAATTGGCTCATATGATTTTTGCTGTGGGAAGAATCAGGGCATAGGCCAGAGGTGCGGAGGTGAAAGAACTCACCAGCGACAAAATGAAGAACAGCAAAGGCAGATTTACTGAAATACACTGCTATGAGAAGCAGCGCTTGAAGAGGGATTTGGGGCTCCCTTTTATAACCTGTTTTCATAGGTGTTTCATGACTGGGGAGTTGGTTTGGGCCAGTTAGTGCTGGGATGTCTGGTCTTGGGCATTGACCTTTGACACAGAAACATGTCTGGCCTCTGCTTCTGCTTTCCAGGAGCAGGGCTGGTTTTTCTGATCATGGTGGTCATTTTATGACCTTGTCCCGAGACAGCTTTATCCACTCCCTTATCTACTCAAGCCTCCCAAAACTGCCTGCGGGGCCAGGAGTGGGGGTTGAGTTTTTAACCTTACTAAATTGTACCCCAACAATTATGGAGGCCAACAAGTCCCGAGGTAGCTGCTGATTTTAGCTCCAGTCTGAGACCAAAGGCAGGAGAAGGCCATGTCCCAACTCAAAGACAGCCAGCGGGGAGAGAGAATTCTTTTTAACTCAGTCTTTTTGTTCTATTCAAACCTCCAGAGAATAGGGTGGGGCCGGCACACTTTAGGAAGAGGTGATCTGCTTCCCTCATTCTACCCATTCAAATGTGAATCTCACCCAGAAGCAAGCCCACAGCTGCACCCACCATTCTGTTTGACAGAATGTCTGGGTATCCCCTTGAGCCAGTCAAGTTGACATGTGAAATGGACTGTCACACTCTCAGCATCCAAGACCTCCTGACATGGAGTAGAGGTTCCATCCATATTTGCTGGATGAATGAATGAATGAATGAACAGTGGAATTGGAGAGGCTTGACATGGGACTCACTTACATGGATGGAAACACTCCTACTGTTAGGGGGAAAGGATGTCCTGAGCTAATCCCATAGAGGCTTTGTGGACGCCACCCCCACCCCAGACCAAAGCCATCAGGACATTGGGAAAGACAAATCCCGTCACCCCCAAAGGGAGGGTGGCTGGGACCTGAGGGTGGAGTTAAGCAGCCAGGTTGGGTATAAAAACCAAACACATGGGCCTTGGTCTGGTCGCTGTCGCTCGCCTCCTGGCTTCAGGGCTCCTGGCTGGCGGCAGCTCTCAGAGCGCCATTTTGGGATTCCTGATGGGTGGATCGGGTAGGACGCATTTAAAACTTTGTCTCCCACTTTTCTCCCTGAGCTGTACATTTCCTCATTTGCCCTTCCCTTGTAAATAAACCTTTTATGAACCTTTTGCGTGTGCCTGCAGTAGAGCATTGATAAGTCCTTTTAAGCACGCGGGTGAGCACCCACAGCCAGGCACCCCATTTTGTATCGGGGTTGCTCTACAACACTACTTCAACCCTGCACAAAACCCACCCCTTCACGGCACCCTTTCTATATCTTGGGCTTCTGGATGTAACTCAACCTCTCTGTCCTTGAACCTCACAAGAATCCCGGTCCACTTTGTCTCTTTGGGGACCCTCCATATTTTCCCTAGGGGTGTCCTCCCAGGCAGGAACCGCTCCCCTGACAGACCTCTTCAGGGACAGCACCTGGATTCTGCCCACTTCTGCATCCTGAACAGGTCTTGCAAATGTTAGATGTCCCCTCCTTGCTCACCCCAGATAAAGGATCTGTGGAGTGGATGCTTCAAAGAACTTCCAGTCCACAAAGGGCTTCCTTTCTCTCATATGGAGCCTGAAATCCCCCAGAATATGAATCTGCAGGTAATGGTGGCCCCAGAAGTGTCCCTGGGAAGATGTGGAAGGTCCACGTGGGAGATGTGAGGGTATGGACAGAGTCCAGGCCGACTCTTGTCCCTTGAGCCCTGAGGCGGCCATGACAGGTATTGCTGCTATGACCACATTACAGACTGGGAAACTGAGGCTTACTTAAGGAGGAGGGGAGGCAACACTAGAAAGTGTGAATGAATTGCCTAAGACTTCTCTGCTGCTTCTCAGAGGTGCCCAGACTCAAGCCACTCTTCAGACTCGAAAACCACTCTTCACCCCACTCCAGTGTTTGAACCAGATTTGGGCCCTGACCCAGCTATCTCGGAGTCACAGGGGAACTACTTTGACAGGGCAGGACCCCAGACCTCACCCTGGAAACTGTTCTGATGGATCTGGATTGGGTCCCAGGACTCTGCCCTTTTTGAGTCAAATCTGCTGCTTTCTGAAGCATGAGGCTCTCTGTCTCTACCCTGCTGTGTGTAAGGGTGTAGGACCGGGGCTCAGAATCCAGAAGCTTAAAGGCAAATGTGACTGATTCCCACCTCCAGGAACCCCCGAGCCCTGCTCCATGGGGACTCAGGCTTGTGCCTCTGCCTCTGTCCCCCTCCCTCCGGGGGGGCTGCTGCCAGTGAGTATGGCTCTGCTGGTAAAGTCTTTATCGGCAATGTCGCCTAATGCATTCATATCAAACAATAGCTACTCATACATCATCCCTGCCAGAGGCCACCTCCGCTAGGACAAGCACAGTCCATTACCCTGACGGGCGCAGGCCGTGCGAAAAACAGATAACGGGGCCTGACTGTGTGGGGGTGGGGGAGTTGTCACAGGGTCCCAGTGAGCAGCAGGGGAGCCCAGGGCAGCCACCACCCTGGGCAGTTGGGACGCAGGGTGGTCACAGGGCATTTGGGGTCCCAGTCTTACAGGATAGCAGATGGGGATTGGTTGAGAACCTGGCTCTACATCCTCAGGGAAGTGATCAACCTCTCCAAGCATCATTTTCTCAGCTGCACAGGGGGCTAAGACTAGTATGTGATTCACAGAGATCTGTAGGCTTAAGAGGAGGCCAACAGAGTCCTGGGCACGAAGCCTGGGTACGAGGGGACATTGTATTCCAGGTAGCTCTGACTACTGCTTGCTTACCTGAAGCCTGCTTGTCTACCCTGCACCTTTGCAGGACCATCCTTGATGTCTTCATTATCTCCAGACCCCGTGGACACAGAGGACAAGCCACAGCTCTGACTGCCTGTTCCCCAGAGACAGACCCTGAGATAAGGCTTTGAGTGCAAACCTGCAAGTCGTTTGCTTTGGTGTGATGCGCACACCAGGAGAGAGGGAAGCCAGGCAGGGAAGAAGCAGCCGGTAAAAGGTGTGTTAGAAAGCCAGGCTCTCACGTGGGTGAGCCAGCGGAGTCCCGCCAGGGAGCTCCGACGCACTGTGTAACAAGGAGCTGTGGACAGCGGTTTATAGACCAGCTCCCAGTGCCACTGGGTTTGTTCGGGGGCATTAATTCCCCTGCACTTCCAGCTTGGCTGACAGGTGGCAAAATTCAGAGAAAGTTACCAGCTTTTGAGCTGCCAGCACCTGAGTTCTGGCAGTGGTAGCTGGAGGCTGGATCAACGTGTACCTAGGAGATAAGGGTGAGGGGATGGCCTGGACCAGTGTTGAGGACTGAATTGTATGCCCTCAAATGCCCATGTTCAAGGCCAAACTCCCAGAACCTTGGAATGTGACTTTGTTTGCAGATAGAAGCTTTAAAGAGGTAACTAAGGTAAAATGAACTCGCCTGGGTGGTCCCACTCCACTATGCCTGGACTCCCTATAAGAAGTGGAGGTTAAGACACAGACACCCACAAGGAAAAGCCTGTGTGAAGCTATAGGAAGAGATGGACAAGCCAGGGAGAGATGCTCTAAAAAAACAAAGCTGCCAACGCTTTGATCTCAGACTCTGGCCTCCAGGATTGCAAAGTGATACATTTCAAGCCCCCCAGCTTGAGTTAGTAGCGTGTGCCATGCCCTCCTTTCTCTTGCTCCTGGCTATTTGCCTTTTTGACTAATCAAGAGTCTCAAGACAAGTTCGAAGTACAATGGACATCTTGATCCAGCCACCCAGCCCTTTCTCAGTTCCCCAAGTCTCCCCAGTTTCTGTTCACCTCAAGATCTTTGCTATACTCTCCACCTGGAGTGCCTTTCCCCCACATCTTCACGGGGTTGGCTTCTCATCCTCTGGGGCTTGGCAAACTGGCCCTCCCCTTGCAGAGGCCCTTCCTGCCTCTCCATCATTCCCCTCTCACACCATCCTGTTCTTTTTTCTCCTGTGCACTGTGCTGGCCCTTCTTTGCCTGTTTGTTGAAGGCAGGAGCCTTGTCTGTCTTGTTCTCTGCTGGCTTCAGTGTCCAAAATGTTGCCTCATTCATACTGGGGACTCAGCACATTTTCATGAGTTGGCATGAATTCAGGAGTGAATTTTAATCACCCAATTTCCTATGTGAAGTATTTGTCTCCCAGTCATACGGTGCTATGGACAGAATTGTGTCTCCAGTTCTTATGTTGAAGCCATCCTCCCAATGTGCTGTTATTTGGAGATGGGGCCCTTGTGAGGTGATTAGTTATAAGTGCCCTTATAAGAAGAGACCCCAGAGTTTGCTTTCTTTGAAGACACAGGGATAAAGGGACTATCTACAAGCCAGGAAGAGGGCTCTCACCAGAAACTGACCGTGATGGCACCTTGATCTTGAACTTCTAACCTCAAGAACTGTGAGAAAGTAAGTTATGTTGTTTAAGTCACCCAGAAACAATATTTTATTTCAGCATCCTGGGCTGATTAATATGCAGGATAAGCTCTTGGGAGTGATTCACAGCTGTTTGCATCTCCTCTGTCCCTTCAGCACAGTACAGGGATACAGTAGGTGCTCAATAAATCTTTAAAAAGAAACAAGATCCATGGAGGTGTTTGTCTTTATTCCCTTGCATGTCTGGTGGGTTTTCCTTGTTTTTTTTGCCAGCAAAGTTTAATTCCAGGAATGTTCTGTTTCCCCTTCACCTCTGTAAGGAAGGGGTGACCAGGTAGGTACTCTGAGGGCAAGAGGATAGATTGCCCATTATTCAGGACAAGGAAGTTTGAAACGCTATTAGGTTCTATCAGAGGGGATGTGGGAGATAAACAGTGAGGCTGGATTAGCCGCTGAGGACTACCGGAGATCTTGTAGATGCTCCTGAGTGGGCTTGGTACCTAGGGCAAGGGTGGGAGGAGACCTCTGTGCCTGCTCACTCCAGGCGCCTAATTAAATGCTTTTTAGCTTGAACTCACTGGGGGAGAGGGCAGTTTTAGACGGAGGGAGGTGGTGCTGTCCGTGGTGCTGAACCCCACCCTATTGTTGGGAGGCAGCCTTGCTTAGTGGTTAAGCAGGGATGCTGGAGCCTTGTCTCCTCGATTTAAATCCCAACCCCACAAATTATTGATTGTGAGTGTGTGTCCTTGGGCAAGTCTGTGAAACTCTCTTGCCTGTGAGATGGGGTAATGGTAACTACCTCAAATAACTGTTGCAAGGACTAAATACAAAACCTGATGGTATGAGATTTGAAGCCAACAGAAATGGTTTCCTGCTGTCTGTTCCAGTCATTTATCCAAATCAAATCATGTGACTTTGTACTATATTCAACTAAACATGCTGGCTACACTTTCAATATTATGGAGGCGGTTTTACTACTTAGAAAGCATTTGCACACTACGATACTATATAAGTGTTAGCTATTTTTGTTAATACAATTTAAAGATGACAAAGCTGGTACAAGAGCTGACAGCTGCTGGAGTCCAAGGGCAGGAAGGGCATTTGGTGTCCTCTGAGATGTGAGGACATAGTGACTTCAGGTATTTCAGCCCTCCCCAAGAACTATTGGGGTTCCCCAGGGCAGCAGCTTCATGTCACGCCTCGATCTCCCCACATCCTCTGAGACAATGCAGAGAAACATGATCATGAGCCAGAGTTTCATTAGCTGCCCTCATGGTGGCTGGGTCTGGGTTCTCCTCCCTCTGGGCCCAGAAGCAGAGTCTGATGCCCACTGTCCACACAGCCCCCTGAGTCCTGGAAAAATCCAGTAGGTTCACTAGAGTGAACAGAAATGGAAGTTGGGTTTAGGTTTTCATGGTGACCCAGAGAGAAGGGGATAGGTCAGGCTTTTAACAGCATGTGATTAAAGACCCCGGTTATTGTGTCTGACAAGGGACACATCCCCAGGGCTGGACAGGAGGGGGACCCCAAAGCCCAGATGTGGCCCAGGGTTGGAGGCTGAAGGGGTGGTGGAGCACCCCCTCACAGCTCCTGAGCAGTGAGTCTTGTGGTTCTGGAAGATGGTGTCATACATCACCCGACACGCCTTTCCATGGGACCGGCCTGGCTGACAGCAGCCATTTATCTGAATGTCATTGGAAGTAAACTGGTACAGAAGAGGGCAGTGGGGAAGAAGGGGCCCAAGGGGGTAAAGGGTGTTCCTTGAGAATTTCCCAGAGACCAGTCCACAATGCCAGACTGGAGGAGGGGGCAACTGCATGACTGGGGAGGGTGACCCTGCCCGTGGTCCTGAATCCCAATGGGCCCCTTCCTCTTTCTGCCCGGGACACTGAATCTGGAGGTGCAGGGAGCCAACAAAGTTAGCTCTGCCCTGGGAGTCAGATGGGAGGCGTGAGGTGACACATTTTGGCAGGGGAGAAAGGTGACAGTCACATACCCTCATGGTCATGGGCATGGAATTTGGAGCCATAATCCTGGTATGCTCATTTATTTAAAAGATATTTATTTATCAATAACAGATTTTTCAGGACACAATTCTAGCAGGTATCAGTCAAATAGTCACATAACCTAAGGTAAAAATGTCAACACTAGCTGTGTGACCTTGGGCAAGTTACTTAACCTTTCTGTGCCTCAATGTCCTCAACTGCAAAATGAGGCTAATAATCATAGCTACTTCAGAGGGTTGTGAAGGGATTAAGTGAGTCACTGTAATTAAAGTGCTTAGAACAGTGCCTGGCCCATGGATAATGCTCAATAAGCCTTAGCTAGCATTAATGGCATCATTAATACTATGAAGTATGCAGGGAACGTTAAGCGATAACAACAGAAGGAGCCAGACTTTATTTGAAGAGGCAGGGAAGACCCTAAGGGTGATGAAGGCTTTCAGGGGCCAAGATATAAGGCATTCCAGGGAAACAGGACAGCATGGGCAAAGGCCCTGAGGTAGGAAGGAGTCAAGAAAAGATCAAAGAGGCCCTGGATCATGATGGAAGAGCCTCAGTTTCTTGTTCTGTTCAATGAGCGCAACATACCTTCTGCAGAGCTGTGAGGGTTAAATGAGGTGATGTATTTAAAGTTTCCAACACAAAGCCTGAGAACGCAAATGTGCTGGCTTGCATGATGACTGGGGGACCAAACTCAATTTGTGGCATGCCACCTTAAAGCCAGAAAGGACCTCAGAGGCCATTTATTTTAAAGACAGGAACACTGAGGGCTTTAGAGAGATCTGCTGAAGATTTGTCTGTTGTGGGATTTGGTATGATGAATGCAGCCTTGAGGCACTCAGCTTGCTCTTCTGCAGAGTGGGAAGAATAGCATCTACCCAGGAGGTGTTCATGGTTGTAAGAGAGGCCAACACTTGGAGATCCTCAGGGTCTGGGCAGGGAATATGAAGGAGGCAGGAGGTCTGAGTAGGAACTAGGAGTAGAGCATACCAGCTCCATCTAAAGGAGTAGCCACACCCAATAACCTTGTGGCGAAGAGGGCTCAGCACAGGCCTGGTGGACCAAATTCTCAGGAGAGCGCTAAATCCTGATCTGATTTTATGCAGGATTTTCCAATTTGTAAAGTGTTGGAAATTAATTCAAGCTTTTTAAAAGCACAAGGGTGGATCAAAGAAACTGTGTGTGTGGCCTGAATTTGATTTGCGGACTACAGGTTTCCCGCCGCTGGTAGAAGGTAATGCACTCGATAGGTGCTCAATAAATGAGGTGTCTTTCATTTAGGGACCCGTTCTCTGCATCAATCTCCAGTGTCTCTCCCTTGTCTATCTCTGTACTGCCACCTGCTTGCTTGGAGGTCAGATCTTTGAAAGTCAGGCTAGGGCCTGGGACCCAGACCTAGTTCAGGAGGCCGCTGATATAATCCTTTTGCCATCCTCACCCCTCCTCTGCCCGATCCCAGGAGGTCCCTTCCTGCCAGGAAGGAGCTGCCTGCCTGAGGACTGGCATCATAAAGCATGCAGGTGGCTGGTGTGGGAGGCACGTGTCAGCCCTGTCACCGCCACCGCCGTGCTCTCCTCCTGTCTGTGGCATCAGGAAACCCTGGGAACCAGGTGACATGACTCCCCCGGGGTCTGCACCTGCCTCAGGGAGTAGGGGCTGTGACTCAGAGGTGCAGCCAGGCTGAGATGCTGGCAGAGGTTCCTGTGAAATGGGCAAAAAAGGGGCAATATGAGGTCAGAGCTGCACGGGGCCTCTGAGGGCAGTCCGACAGTGTTCAGTGGGGGACACTGAGGCCCAGAGGGAGGAACTTCACACAGCAAGGTGATGGAACTTATATCCGCTGACTTGGCAGAATTGAATGTTCTTTCTGTGAGACCTTGCAGCCAAACCAAGACTGAGAGCAAGACAAGGGAGCTTGTGGCAGGACTGTGTTCCCTGGTCTTCCATATTCCCTGCGCCATGAGGAAAGGGTGGCTCTGGAGGCCTGAATACTGGCCTCCAGGTTATGTCACCTACTGTTTGTCCTTTGGCAAATCACAGAGCATCTCTGGGTCTCAGTTTCATCATCTGTAAAATGGGAATAAACCTTTGTCAAAGGTCAAATGAGAACTTATATAAAATGCCTGATTCATAATGGATGCTTAAAAGCTTTTTTCAGAAGGTGCTTATATCTGGCTTCATTTCCAAGAAGCTTAGCTGTGGCTCACAGATAAACACTGCAATGCCAGAGCAGGAGACACCTGGGGAGAGGACCGGGGTGACTGGATGGTGGGGTAAGGTCCTGTGTGATTGCAGTGGGTTTCCTCCCTGGCTCAGTTTCCTGGCAGCCAAAGTAAAGAGAGAAATGTGACCATTGTATGACTCGACTCCAAATGTCCACACAAGCTGAGAAACTGTAAGTTGCCTGTGCCGGGTGTGGGTGTGGGTAATTTGCTTTTATTGAGAATGAAATATGAATGACTTCTCATGTGATTCCTCAAAACTGAACCCTGTGGGAAGAAGTGTTAAGTTTTCCTTCTTTTTGTTTTAGCAAAAAAACCCTTCTCACCTCCCCGGTGTTGCAGGGGTTAAAGAGAGCGCTATCAAGCTGTGGTCAGCCACTGCAGTTCAGTTCCCCAGCCAGCCAAGGAGCAACCCACATGGTGCAACAGACCTCTCCTGTCTGGCCCCCTGCTCCCCTCAGCAGTGTATTTCAGTCAGTCTGCCTGTTCTGTTCCCCACTCTGTCTCTGATGAATCCTTCTGCGCCTCTGGCCTACACCCCAGCTCTTGTATGCGTAAATAAATAAATCTTTAAGAAAAACAAAAACCCTCTCTTGCTATTCCTGGGGATCACATCAACCCTACAACAATAGCCGATGGCATCATGGTTAAGAAACCCAGTCATGAAGAAAAAAATCAATCTCCACCACTTCTCTGCACCTCAGTTTACTCATCTGTAAGTTGAGGTTGGGGGAGGTTGTAATGATCACTACCTCACTGGTTGTCTTGAAGATTAGAGGCATCCTCTGCAGAGGACTTGGATTGGTGTCTGGCACACAGTAAGTGCTCAATAAATGGTGATTGCTCTTCTTACAGCAGGAATTCAATAAGCGTTCCGTGAATGAGGATCCCAGGGCAGTGAAAGCATTTTATCTCCCAAACCTTCCCTTCAGTGCTTCTCGGCAGTGAGCTTTCTCCCCAAACCAAATTGAAACTGTGTGTATTTTAATCAATTCCATGGTTTGTGGGAGCCAAAAAGCCCAGGTTAATGGAACACTGCCGAATCCCCTGTGATTTCAAACCCTCCTTGAAAGGCCTTTGCTTTTCTCTGTTCAGCCACTAGGAAACTGCTGCCTCCACTTGGGGAGGAGAAATTGAATAATTGATGCAATTTGAATAACACTAGGATTTGTAATGATATTGAAATGTAAAGATAAAAAGGGGCGTGAACGGGTGCTGATAGCGGAAGGGGAAAAGTTGTTAATAGGCACTTAGGGGCTCATGTGGGGGGAAGTGCCACTGGAAATGCACGTTAAAGAGGCATTTAAGAGAGGAGGCACTGGGAGGGGGTGGGCTGGGAAATCTCCACCCGATGAAGGAGAAAAACCATATTCATAAATAAGATGTGGAAATTTCTCTCGACTCAGCAGCACTAACAGTTAGAGAGTGGATAATTATTTAAATGCCAAATCATTCCGTTCATTAGAATCCCAAATCATATCTGAAGAAACTGATTGCCCAGGGCAGGGTGAAGGAGGGGGCGGGAATAGAGGGCTGTGACTAGGAAAGCAGGAAATCAGGGGAGGGTCTCCCCAAGTTCTCCATCAACCCAAGGGGAACATGAGGTAGAAAAGAATAGTAAGAAGATAGGACATGGGTTCAAAAGTCAGACAGACCTGGGTTCAAGTCCAGGAGCTGATAGAAATACAGACTCCTGGGTCCCTCCTGGAATGGCAGGGCCTGAGAGCTGGGGCTCCATAAACATATTATCTTAGCTCACTGAGCCTCAGTTTTCCCAGTTGAAAATGAGTTAATGCAAAGATCTACAGTGATTGTTAACTGCAATTATTAAGGAAGAATTCTAGAAGGCCAGACTAAGAGTGGATTAGGGAGAGAATGGCCTAGGACTGGGAGAAATGGAAGCCTCAAATGAGCCTCAAGTCTGGCTCCTTTCTCTGTTCCCCTACCCCCACCTTTCCCTTCCCCAACCTGCCCCCAGTCCTAGACTTGAGAGGTAAAGCCTGGGGCCCACAGAGGATAAGGGGCCAAGTTCAAGTTGAAGCAGCAAATTGGAAGCAGAGCCAGGAACCCCAAATATACATGCATCATTTCATCCCCATGGGCACCCAACTCCCAACCTGATCTGGTCTTACTCTAGGGTGCCGGGAGGTCTCCCTGTGGGAGTCGGCTCAGCCAGGGAGCATCATCCGTCTGTGATGATGGTCGGTAGCAATTCAACTATGCCCAGGGATTCTGGGCTGGCCGGCGCCCCTCCCTTGGCGATGGCCACATGACCCCTCAGACACAAATGAGTGAGGTCCTGGAGCAGGGAAGGCCGCAGGAGCACTGGCTGGGCTCACCTGGGATAGGGAACTCCCCAACAGGCCTGCAGCATACTTTCATGGGCTCTCACACTGGCAATCAGGATAGAAATAATCAGACAACAGCACCCCTCATAGTGTGTGGCTCATAGTGCCTGGGGGCTTTTACTCTGAACCAGACTCTGTGCCCAGTACTTTCTATCATTTAATTGTGATAAGAACCCTTTGAACAGGGTTGATAGGGAAACTGAGGCCCAGAGAGATGAAGTGATCAGGTCACGCATCCCAAAAGCTATGAGTCTGAGCCTGACCCTCTCAGTACCCCTGAGCTGCATCAAGCCTCCGTCCACAGTCAGAGCCTTGCTCTCTCCGCACCACGGTTCTCAGAGGTTCCTCAGGTGCCCTTATCCAGGTGAGGTCTTTCATAGCCCCATGGAGTTGAAGAAGGAGCTGGGACGCAGCTGGGATGCACCAGTGTCCATCTCGCTCATCTCTCCCCCCAGAGTCTCAGACCCTCTGGCACATAATAGGGGCGCTCAATAAATGAGGTTCCCCCTCCCACCACCCATGCCCCTTCAGTGGAGGACTGAGTGTCAGCCTCCTTAAGAGGAAAAGAGGGGTGTCCCCCCTCTACGGAGCCTTGTCAGCAGGGCCCGCTCCAAATCGATCTTTTCCCCCGTTTTCTCACACGGCGTCAGCATCTCTGGGGGCAGGTGAGGAAAATGCCAGCGTCAGCACACTGTGCCCCAGCCAGACACCACTGCTCTTTATTAATTAACCGCCAGATGTTAGTTTTGCATCTTTTATCAGAGGGAGGTTTATCACCAGGACCCTGTATGTCAGGCCATTAGGGAGAGGCAGGAAAACATCCCTTGGGGGGCCCTGGAGTTGGTGGGGAGCTGGGGAGGAGGGGTGAGAAGCCAGATATCTGACTCCCTCCCCTCTGGGGCACAGGGCCCCCAGCCCAGAACACCCCCCAGTTTCTCTCTGTCATGTCTACAGCGGCCATTGCCCATGAAGCAGCTACTTGTGTGCCAGTCACCGGGTGACCGAGGTGAGCAAAACAGACCCAGCCCCTGCTCTCTGCGGCTCACAGTCTGCTGGAGAGACAGCCACCATCCAGTACACTCAGATAAATAACATTATGACAAATTGTGATCTGTGTCACACAGGAAACTGACAAGGTTCCCAGAGAGGGCGGAGAGCCAGCAGGGGACCTAATTTAGATGGAGCAGTCTCCCTGGGGAGGTGACATTTACGTGGCATCATGGAAGGGAAGCCAGGGGCAGAAGGTTCAGTGCAAAGGACACAACAAGGGCGAAGGCCCTGGGGCAGGAACTAGCTTGACCTGTGTAAGGACCTGAATAAACAGCCAAGGGGCTGGAGCCTGGCCAGGAAAGCAGCCGTAGGTACCGGGGTTGGTTGGCTCAAACCAGGGGTCCTCGTGGGACTCAGGGAGGAGTGTGGATTACACATTTTGAGGGTACTGAGGAGCCACAGCAGGTTCTTTTTTTTTTAGAGTTAACTGGTATTTTAATTCTGAATTAGTATGAATAGGATATAATTTCTTTTTTTAATTTAAATTTTATTTTTATATTCCCCATACAATTACAACCCCCTTATTTTGACCCCAAACCCTCCTTTCCCCGCCCCCCCACCCCCCCTAGAATGTCTCTGGTTCATAGTTGTTTGTTGATTTTGATTTTCACTTTCTTATACTTATTCATTTTCCTGGTCCCTTATTTAAGTTTTCTAGATTCCTGCTATGAGTGAGACCATCCGGTATTTTTCTTTTTCTTTTTGGCTTATTTCGCTGAGCATGATCCCTTCCAGCGCCATCCATGTTGCTGCAAATGGCATGTGTTTCTCTTTTTTGAATGCCCACAGCAGGTTCTTGAGCAGGGAAATGATGTGATGATGGGATTTGGACATTAGAAAGAGCCCTTTCTCCGCTCTGCTCCAGAGGGCAGGGGATAGCTGGGAGGGGACAGAGGGAGCACAGGGAAAACCACTAGATGGTCAATTTTTGAGAGATGGGAAGACCTGAACAGTGACCTCACATGATGTAGCATTGATCAGGCCAATCAGTGTCACATTCAAGAAATGTTTAGAAGCAGAAATGGGTGAGGAAGCGATGTGTTTAGGGTGACTGTAAGCACCTGTCTTCTCATGCTCGCGACACCCTACGAGCCTGGAATTACAGATTGTCTACATTCCACTGGTGAAGAATTGGAGGCCCTGGGGTGCTCAAGGTCACACAGCTAGGAGCAGCAGACCCTGCATTGGATCCAGGTCTGCCGCCGCCATCTTTCCTGCACAGAGCTGCCCCAGCTCAGGCAGGCAGCACTGAACTGCTGTCCTTATCCTGTAGCTTCACAAACACCTGCACTGCCTTCCCCCAATTATCCAAGGGATGCCCTGGGCAGAGCAGAGGGGCCCCATCTGACCTGACCAGGCAGGGATCAATGTGCCCCAATTTTAGGCTGCCCTGGTTCACCTGGCCCAAGCCCTTGATCTCACCAGGGTACAACAGATGAAGACACAGGTCTGTGTCATCTCCTTTCAAACAGACATGATGCCATTACCCCGGGTTATTATTTTCTGCCTGATCCACATGTCATCTGATAAACAGGTGATTACTTCTCCTCCCAGTTCAGTTTCTGATTTGCACACAATGAATATCACCCCCAGTAAGTGTGTGCGGGGTGTGTGTGTGTGTGTGTGTGTGTGTGTGTGTGTGTGCGTGCATGTTGGGGGGTTGGAAAACAGTACTCAGGTCTCATGTCTCATTTATGAGAAATAAATAGAAATGCAAATGCGCATAATCAACATATTGTGAATCAGGCCCTTGTGCTTTTGACTCTAACCAGGCCTGCGTGTGTGTCTGCCCGCGTCCGCATGCACAGGTTGCCAGGGACACCCCTGTTGAGATCATCTCATTCAGGTTGGGCCTAATGATTTGAGGCATAAATTACATAAGGGGATTCCTGAAACTGCAGCCCACCCGGTAGTCTCCTCCAAGGGAAATTTGGGGAGTCCAGGTTCAAGGACTGAGAGGGGAGCATTTACTTACCGCCAACAACTGGGCAGAGACAATTTTTGTTTAATTACCAAAATAATTTTGAACCATTAAAAATAGCAGGAACATAAATTGTGCAACTATCCCAGCAGTTTGCACCATTTACAATGACATCTAAATGTCACATATTTTTCAAGCTAGAAAAGCAAAACTGAAAAAATTTTCAAAAGTCAAGCATGTTTGTGGGGATCAAGGTCACACAGTGATAAATAAATGCCAAAACCTGAACTTGGGACTCCAAAGCCCAAGTCAATGCCACTTCACAATGCTGATCCCCTCAAGAATGAGTAAGAAGCAAATATGGTGAGTCACTGCCACTGAGCTCCTGTTCCTTTGCTACAAAAAACTGGGACCAGAAAATAAAGGGGCCCACCATGGTCATACTCAAAACCATGTCAGAGCTGGCATTCAAATCCAGGCCTTACTGTGTGTGTTCAAATAACAACGTTTTAGACGCTGACCTTTAGAGGACCAGGAGTTTAGGCAGGGCACAGCAGAGACAGCCTGGGTTGGCTCAGGGACAGGTCTTAATGGGGTGGCTGGAAAGACTAGAAATTGGTCTGAGGTCCCAGTTCTGTCTCTTAAATGGGCTCCTTTCTTCTTCTCCAAGTTACATAAGCTGGGGCCTTAATATCCCAGATGACTCTGGCTCATGTATCTGATGCCTGGGCTCAGTGGCAGCTATGGGTGAGCTGGTGGGGTATCTCCTGCCTCTCCAAACAGCCTCTCCACTGAGCTGGCTTGGGCTTCCTCCCAGAATGGCCATCTCAGAGTAATCAGACTTCCTACATGGTGGAAGACTCCCCCCAGAGTAAGCAGCTGAGTCTTGGGGTGTTTTTTTTTATTTTGGTATACTTATTTGTTTTTATGAATTGGTTGCTTTCATGCAAACACAAACAATGAGAATGTGCTGTAAAAATTTTGAACAATTTGTAAAAAGAGATTGGCGCAAAAAGAATCACTCAAAATTCTACCACACAGAAATTAACATTTGTGAATCTTAATAAAGGAATTGTTCTACAACAAATAAATACAGATAGAAGGGTGGATGGATGGATGGATGGATGGATGGGTGGATGGGTGGATGGATAGATGGATGGATGGCCTAATGGGTGGGTGCATGGATGGCCTGATGGGTGGGTGCATGGATAAATGGATGGGCAGATGGATGGATGGACAGTGAGATGGGTGAGTTACAGGTGCATGGACAGTTGGGTGAGTGAGTGCATGAATGGGTGATGAGTGGGTGGATGATTGGTGGGTGGGTGATGGATGAGTAAATGAAGAACGCAAAAGACAGAAAGAAGAAAATAATTCTGACTGTTGAGGGTCTGAGAGTGAAGAAAAGGACAATTAAGGTACTAAATGTGCAAAAATGGGGAGAGATCTGTCTTTCTAAGCCCTCACTCTGTTCAGCAGCTTTGACTGAGTCTAACTAGCTGCAGAGTCAGTTCCCAAATTGATGGTGGGATTTTCTGGAAGCAAACTGCTTCTCTCGGGTGAATTATTTTAGATTATGTTCGACCCTGCCTGCACCCTATCACCTTCCTGAATCTTCCTGGAATTCAGACTCTCATCCTTCCTTGGCCCTCACTGACTCCCTCTGCCTGCAGGTAAAATTCAAACTTTTACTACTATTACTGTCACGACCACTACTGCTACCGTTATTTTTACTAACATAATTACTACCGTTTCCGTTACTGTCAGCATTGCAACTACTGTTATTACTATTGCTACTACCACGATCATTACTGCTACCGTTGCTACTGCCACTATTACTACTGTTACTACCACTAGCCTACTATTACTACCACCACTCTTCCTACCGTATTACTCCCATTACTTCCACTATTGCTACCACTACTATCACCTCTATTACTATTGTTGCCACTATTACCAGTATTACCATTAGCAATACTACTAGAATTACTAGTACTATTATTGCTACCAGTACTATTTCTCTTCTTCTCTTTCTTCCCTTCTATAGTAATTTTTGTTGTTCTCCAAACATTTTTTATTATAAAGGGAGCATATACTTACTATAGAAAAATTAAGAAATTAGCGTTAATTTTGAAGGGAAATTAAAACTCACCCCCAAATATCACAGCAGAGGTGAAACCCCACTAGTTACCCATTCCTCTGCAGGGTGAACAATGACCCCTCCAAGGTTGGGCAGTGTCCGTCTCCATTGTGACTACATTTCGGTCAGGCCCATCCTCTCACCCTCCCACCCCTGCCTCTGGGCCTTTGCATGTGCTGTTCCTTCTGCTTGGCCTGGCCTCCCTCCGGTGATCATTTGACTGAGCCTCATGCTCCCTCTAGGGAGCTGGGTGAGAGACCCCCTCCAGGCCCCAGAGTGTTCCCTGATGAAGCACAAGGTACTCTGCCTCTGGGTGAAGCCCTGTTTACCTGTCTGTCTTCTCCACTTTCAAAAGCACAGACTAGGGTTGCACCAACTATCTGTGTCCAGCACAGGTCTGTCACATAGTTGGGGTCTCCCTATGTATTTGTTGAGTGAATAAGTGACCGCATCAGTCTGGGAAGGTTTCCTAGAAGATGTGGCATTCAAGCCTTGCTCTCACGGTAGAAGGGGAAGAAAACACTCAGGATAGGTCCAGGCAGCTTTGTCTATACCAATTGATGGGTCTTCTGCACTGACCTTTGGTCTGGGCTGTCACTAGGGCCCAGGACCCCACATTTGAGACCTGCCAAGCTCCCAGAGGTATGTGTCAGGAAGCCAGGCTGCTCCCATCATGTCCACACTCCCAATAGAGAACATCAGACACAAGGATCAGGGTTCCTCTGTGAGCTATTGATTTTTCATAACAGCCTACTGACAGACGAGGCGAACAGTTCACCTTTACGCATCCTTGTTAACGGTGCAGCAAGAGATACATCACCGTAATGGCCCCCATTTTGCTGAAAAAGAAAAATAACAGAAAATGTAAATTATTTCCTTGTGTGAGGTGAATGTGATAACTAATACACTATGGAAATGAGTATTCCATTTGGAGAGACACCTAGAGCACCGGAATGTGCCTTCAGAGGAGACAGAGTAGGGACTGGCTGGAATTGAAGAGGTGAGTCCCCTTTACCCTCCAACCGGTCGTGCCCATCCAGGGGACTTCCCAAAGCAGAGACGGGTTGGGCAAGCCAAATGTGGGCAGTGGAGCAGGTCCTTGTAGCATAGAAGCTGACTCTGTGCTCTAAGTGGGAACGGAGAAAGTACAAGGATGCTCACGGCAGCCTTGAAAAAATGTATAGAACTGCAAGCAACCTAAGTGTCCATCAACAGGGGACTGGTCAAATGCAAATTATGACATTGTGACACATCCATTTAAGCAGAGTACTATGCAGCTAGGAAAAAGAATGGGATTGTTCTGTGTGGACCACTGAGAAGAATGTACATGGGCTATCCACCCGTGAGTGGGAAAAGCACATTATAAGACCATTGATAATGGGGTACCATTTGTGTAAAAGAAAGCACATATGTGTTTGGTGTACGTTAGAATTATCGATATATGGAAAGTGACACAAAATCTATTCCTGGTATCTTTCGGTGACGCGACAGGAAGTGAGGCTGAAGAACAGGGGATGGTGAAAGCTTTTGATTTTCCTTTCACTTACTTTTGTGCTCATTTAATTTACATTTTACTGCATGCAGTTTGACCTTTTTCATTTTAAAAGTTAAGAAAAAATTCAGCTTAAGGGGAAACTTTAATATTTTCCTTCACATTCTTTCTTATTGTTTGAGGTTTTCACAACAACCAAGATGTGTGTAAATATAAAAATATAATACAAACTTTTTAAACGAGAAAATGTTGGCTTTGGTGTCACGCCAGCCTAGTGATTGTTCTCAATCTTCCATTTAGGAGCTGAGTGATGTGAGGCAAGTCCCTTAACCTTTACGGGTTACTTTCCTCCAGCAATAGAGGATGTTCATCACATGTACAGAGTAAGCCGTGGTTCTAATTATCATCACCCCATCAGCAGAGCGGGCCAAGCCCCTGAATCACACTGTACCTGAAGTCAGCTCACTTTCATTTTTGTTGCAGAAGCCATTATGCGCTGCAGGTCAGAGAATTAAAGCCCCTCCCTGTGACAAGCCCTGTGAAGCCATTTTAAATGTTGTAGGCCAGGAACCTCAAAAAGTTTCTATGGATGGAAATTATTTACAAATGGAATTTCGGGTGGTAATTTAGCATATATAAAGTAGGAATGAGAACTTTTGGGTTGCTTTCAAAGTACGTGTGCAGCCTCTGGCTCTCTTGCTTTCTCCTTCTTTTGGTGACACTATCCCAATTTCCTTTTGGGGGTATCACCCTCCCCCACTCCCAGTCCTATGCCCACACTAGCGGTGGGCATGGAGCCAATGCTAAAGACATCCTCTCTGCTGTTCCTCTGCTTGGTATGGCCTCCCTCCTGTACTCCATTTGGCTGACTTTCATGCTCTCTCTAGAGAGTCTCCTGAGTGTGTCACCCCTTAGGCTGGGCAAGAGGCCCCTCCAGACCCCAGACTGTCCCTGATGAAACACAAGGCACTCTGCCTCTGTGGTAAAGCCCTGTTTACCTGTCTGTCTTCTCCACTGTCAAAAACACAGACTAGGGTTGCACCAACTATCTATGTCCAGCACAGGTCTGCCACATAGTAGGGGCCTCCATATATGTTTGTTGAGTGAATGAGTGACCGTATCAGTCTGGGAAGGTTTCTTAGAAGATGTGGCATTCAAGCCTTGCTCTCATGGTAGAAGGGGAAGAAAGCACTCAGGATAGGTCCAGGCGGCTTGTTAACGGGCAACAGGGAAAGGTTTGGGGATCAGATTGTGGCCAGTGTGAGGCCAGTCAGGCTTGTGACTTCCATGCCAAACGTAGAGGGAAAGACAGCATTTTTCTCCTGGATTTGAGCCTTACAGAGGGTTGGGGTAATCCTGCCCAAGTTCACTCTCAGAGTTTAAAAATGAAGCCAATAATGTAAAAAGCAGAGCTGAGGGGGCCTCCTGTGGTGGCGCAGTGGCTGAGCGTTGGGTTGCGAGGCAGCCCACAGCCTCTGCAGCACCGGTTTGTTTCCCGGCCACCGGCGAGGGTCCCACCAAAAAAAAAAAAAAAAAAAAAAGCAGAGCTGAGGGATGGCAAAATCTTGAACCCTAGCAACATGACCAAGGCCCTGAATCATACCTGAAGTCAGCTCAATTTCATTTTTGTTGCAGAAGCCATTATGCTCCAGCCTGCTATGTTTTCTGTCACTGGCAACCAAAGGTGTGCAACAGGATATAATATATTTATTCATAAAGCCAGTTAGGAAGTACAATGAAGCTGTTTTGACAGACATAACACTTGAAGTCAGGATTTAGGATGACATGGATGGTTTGTAGAATCTCCATATCTAATTTGTTTTTGTATTTGATCTTGGTTGCCCAGGATCCAGAAAACCCAGTTCACAGGTAAGCGTTGCAGGGGTTCAGTGTTAGGCTTCGACACTGAAGCAAGCTGGTCTGGATTTAGATCCCTTGCCTGGTACTCAGCACTGGAGGGACCTGGGGCAAGTCACTTCACCCCACTGTTTCCTAGCACCAACCTCATTGGAGAGGTGGAACCATAGATGAGGCGATACCTGTGGAAACATTTAGCTGGTGCCTGACAGCTGGCAGGGTGAGCTCTTATTATTCTGCCACATTCTGACTCATCGGAGCACCTGTGTGTTGCCTGGGGCTGACAGCTTCCCTGGAATAAGGATCCGCCTGCCATGTTGGTTTCACAGACAAATGTCCAGGGAGAGCAGGGCAAGCTCTTACAAGGTCTATTGGCAACTGCTTATCTGGATTGAGGATTTTTCTGGACAGTGACTGCAGGGGCCAGAGAATCCCTAAAGAATTTGAGGGAAGTGAGTTTGAGTTCCACATATAGAACATGTTGCAGTGCGTGGAATTTTCTAGAGATGGAAATGAGCTACCTGTGTGAGGAGAGGTACACAACGAGGCTGGACTGTCACAAGTGAACATGGTAACAGGGATGACCGCCCCGGGCGGAAGGAAGGCTCCATTCATCCATCCAGTACTTACCATGACCCTGGCACTAGGATGAGCGTCCCCACCGGCTCTCAGATTAGGTCATTTCATAACTGATTTCCTGCTCTCTTAGGAGGGACTTCCTCCTCCTGCCTTCTGGGAATGATTTCATTTTTAAAGAGGATCAGCGTCAATGCTCATGCTAAGGAATGGGTTTCTACTGGGGTCCTCTCAGGTGCTTTGACAGCTGCCCTGGGGGTAGGGATGCGAGACAGCTCCATCTCGCTTGTCTTCATCTTGCCTGGCCAAAGTGGACAGAACAAAGGAGTGGGACACACCTCATCCTCTCCTGGGTGGGGTTTCAGGTTGCAATAAATGGGATTAAAGTGAGCAGCTAAGCATGGGACCCATGTGTCCTCTCATTTCATCTCAGCTGCCCTGGGTGGTTGTGGGTCCCCCCAGGCAGGCAGCTTGGCCTCAGGTAGTCCTCCTCCTTTACCTGCACCCCCCTGGAGTCCTTGACATGTACGGCTGGAGGTGGAGGTGGTGCCAGCAGGCACAGCAGATCAGTGGAATTGTCTTTCCTGCAGTGGGCAGGTCAGATGCCTCAGGCAAGGGGCAGAGCACAGGCCTCCAGGTGGTGGGGAGAGATGGGTGTCATGCCCAGAAGGCCCTGGAAGGTCTTACCTCCCTGAACCAGGAGACTGCCTCCAGCCATGGAGCATTTGCTATGTGCCTGATGATGATGTCAACAGCAGCAGCAGCCGCCTTGGTGCAGCCCAGAGCACCTGTATAAGTCATTCTCTTATCTTCCCAATTTCAGAAGAGAAATGTGAGGCTCAAGAGGCAACGGTGCTGCCAAAGCAGCAGGCCGGTCTTCCTTCAGAGCTCCTGCCTGCACACTGGGGTACCAGCCTCCCCAAACCCCCAAGAGTGGTTTCTTGCCCATTTCACATGTGCAGAAACAGAGGCCCAGAAAGGCAAAGTCATTTGCCCAAAGTCTCATGCGAGCTGAGCCATACCTCAGCCTGACACCCACTGCTCTCCAACCCTGGGGTTCCCCTTTCGTTATGACCTCCCTGAATAAGACCCCAAAGAAGACACTGGGGTAGACAGTTTCATTTCCGGCTCAGTGGCTTGCGGTGGGAAGATGCTATGGGCTCCTCTCTTCCTCTGCAGCCTGGGAACTATCCCCCCAGGAGATATCTATAAGGGGCTGCTGGTAGAGCAAATAAATCCTTATGTTTCTCCCTTTAAATGTAAATGGCAGATGAGTGGGATGTTATGGATTGGGAAAAATAAAAAGCAGCAGAAAACTAATTTGCATAAGAGATGTGTGCAGTCCTCGACAAACTCTCAAGAGACAAGGGTTCCCCAGCTCTAGGTTAAATTCTGGGCCCTACCTTGGAGGGTGGTGGGGGCTCACAGAGGATGTTGGGGCTCCTCATGTCCCACCAAGGGTTAGAAGATCAACCTCTTTCCTCTCTCCCTTCTCTTCTCCTCTTCCATCCCCCCTTACCTCTCTTTTGTTTCTCTTCCTCCCTAAGCCCTTCTCCCTTCTCTCCTTCCCCTCTTTTCTCTCTCTCCAACTCCCAAGAACCCTGCTGGTATACTGCACCAGAGATACAATTTATAAAGCAGATGTTTATTGCAAGGTTTCACACAAGCTTGGTGCCTCGCCAAACGTTATAGTAATTGGAGGCTGCGTTTAATTACTGATCAATGTAAAGTTGAGACCAGACAGGCCTGGAAACTGCCTTTGGTCTAGACTCTCCTCTCTGCCTCAAGAAGGCAGAATTCCTGGTCCTTCATGGCTCAGTCCCTCCCGAGTCAAGGCCTGGGCAGTGGCAAAGAAGGCAATGTGGGAGCCCGCTGGCTGCTAGGAAGAGGCTTTGGGGAGAAGAGACCAGATTCTGCTATAGTCCTTTTCTTGCCATCCCATTATTGTCTGTGGCCAGCACTAGGGTCCAGTCTGTGCCCAACACTGGGGTCCAGAGGATTAATGAATTTCTCCCAGTAGCAGGTAAAGTAACCAGACTTCAGGTTAGCCCATAGTGATCCTTGCCTCCAGGTATTCACCTCTGAGGTGTAGTCCTCTCCCCTGTGAAGAGAGCTGGTCTGTGTCACCAGCAGTGCAGAAGTGATAGCTTGTGACATCCAAGCCTAGCCGTTAAAGATACGGCAGCTTTTGCCTTACTTTCTTAAATCCCTTACTCTAGGGGAAGCCAGCACCACATCAGGAGGACACTCAGGTAGCCCCACAGGGTGATACACATGAGGAGGCACTAGAACCACCTTGGGGAGTGGAACCCCCAGTCTAACCAAGCCTGAATGACATCATAGTTGTCAGCTCATGAGAAAGATGGAGACAGAACCCCTTGCTAAGGCACCCCCAGGTTTCTGACCATAGAAACTATGAGATACTAAATGGTCATTGTGATAAACCACTAAATTTTGGAGTCAGATAATACAATAGCCATGAAAGATGGAAACATAAAGAACTGATGAAAGGAATCACAAACAATTGTGTCAAGACTGTCTAGCCATGTTATCACATAATTATGTAATCAGTGTATATGGATATGGATTTTTTAATATACTGCTAATATGTCTTCTATATGCTATTATTAAAATATAATCACAATAAATGTGAATAAGTTAAATTCACCATTAAAAGAAAAATATATTTCATTCTTCCTTCACAATAATCCCATGAGGTAGCCATTATTAATCCACTCTACAGATGAAGATGTGGGAAAGACACTTGCCCAAGATCTCCCAACTCAGGAGTCATAATGTTGAAATTCTGCTGACTGTAAAGCCCAAAGCTCTAACACATGCTATACTGTTAGTCTCAGGAAACTGAGACTCAGAAAGGGTGAGTGACTTACCCAAGGTCACACAGCAAGTTATTGCAAAACTGGAGCCAGAACTGAACACATTATATGGCATCTACCCCATGACCTTTGGAGTTCTACCATCAAAGTACAAGGCTTTCAGGAGTCCTTTGTCTCTGTAGCTGCTTAACACAGCTGGAGACCCCTGGCTGTGGCCAGAAAGACTCTGTGGGGTCAGGGGAGGGAGCCTCCTTGGGGGAGAGAACACCAACACAAAGTGATATGCAGGGGTGTAGGGTGGGGGGTGGCTCGATGCATTGAGCTGAGCTCTGGTAATTACATCAGGGCCAGCAGCATAATTTGTATCTGGGTGATGAATGTTGGTGTTTTCGGGCCTGATTGCCCTATTTACATTTGGAATTTGCTGATCTATTATTAATATCTCCTGGAGGCCAGGGTGATGGGCATGAGTAGCTGGGGAGTCCCCTCCGTACTGATCCAGGGAGCACTAGCTCTTAGACCCCAGCCATCCAAAGTTCCAGCCTGCCTGCTCTTTGTGTCACCCCAGCATTCACACGGCTCTTGGACCAACTGGCAGAGAAGTCTCTCTGAGGTTGAAATTATGCTGAGCTGGGGTCCGACTTCCCAACCCCCTACAGACCCATACACACACTCAGATGCAAAAACTCACACACATAATGACATCCACATCCACCCATACTCATAGGCCCTTCACACAAATATGCACATCCATGAAATACATGCAGACACACATACTCATGTGTACATGCACATTTGGGCATGCATGTGTGCACATGACTACAGTGTGCACACTGTTGTAGACTAAATGTTTGTGTCCCCTTCCCCCAAAGTCATCTATTGAAACTCCCAATGTGATGGTATTTGGAGACAGTACCTTTAGGAGGTAGTTAGTGTTAAATGAAGTCATGAGGGTGTGGCCCTCATGATAGAATTAGCACCCTTGTTAGAGTTGACACCAGAGAGATCTATGTTTCTCTGTGCACACAAACTAAGGAAAGATCATATGAGCACAATAAGAAGGCAACTATCTACAAGCTCACCTCGCAAATTAAAGTTAATCTCCTTAGACTATGGGAAGTCAGTTGGGACTGACTGTCAATGGGACTGACCCATTGCCTGTCAATTCTTTGCCTGCAGGCCCTGTGACAGGTAGGGAAAGTGAAACCCAATATGTAAGGGATTGGGGGGTGCGGTTCTTGAGTCACCAAGGCCAGCCCCAAAGCTGGTGGTGGCTCTGAGAGCTGGAAGCCAGGCTCCTGGTTGCTTGAGGCTGGGCTGATACAGGCAGCATCTCTGCAGCCTTCTCTGCTGGGAGCAGAAGCAGGTCTTGGCAGCTGAGCGGGGCATGGCCAGTGCCAGGGTCACCAAGCCCCAAGCAGTGACTCTGAAAATAAATCAATATAATAAATAAATAAAATTTTATGTGAAAACCCCAAAGCAGAAATAAATGCAACCCTCTATTGAGTAGCTACTACATACTGAGCATTTTCATCTGTTTTATCTAATTTTTTTTTAAGATTTATTTATTTATTTATACAAGCACTGGGTACAGTCAGAAGTGCGGGAGGGTGAGAGAATTCACCAGAGCCAGAGCAGGGAGCAGAGCAGGCAGAAGGACCGAAGTACACTGCTGAGGGGAGCAGCGGGCGCAGGAGAGGTCTGCGCGCCATGTGGGACCCTCCTCCGGTGGCTGGGGAGCAGCCGGGGATCAAACTAGCGCTGCAGAGGTAGCGGGCAGCTTCGCAACCCAGTGCTCAACCGCTGCACCATCAGGGAGGCCCTGTTTTATCTAATTTCATTCTCACAACCAGGCAGCCAAGACAGAGGAGCCTATAGGGTGAAGATTGCAGTTGAGGCTCCATTCCTGGCCCCTGCTGACTCCAGAGCCTCTGCCCTTAGCTTATGAGCCAGCACCTCCCAGAAGAAGCAAAGTTGAGAAAAGTAGGTTTAGAAACTGCAACAGGTGGGGTAGGCCCTATGGCAGCTACTTTGACTTCTCCAGGGCAGGAGAGTGGGGGCACCACCCTGTGACCATGGCTGTGGCAGCAAGAATCACCTGCCCCGGTGCCCTGCAGCAGGGCTCCGTTTCTCTGGGATCCCAGGGAAGGTCGGGCAGTGAGCACATTAAATAAAGCTATAAATTTGTCATGAAGGGCTGGAAATGAACGGGGCTTATCATTTATGGATGGAATAATTAAGCCACTGCGTTTGGCAGTTCACCGAGGCCTATGCCTAGACATCAGGCATCACCAGCTGCTAGGCCAGGACCAGTTTGTGGTCTTTATGGTCATCCTGCTCACTCCACAGCCTGGGGCCCACAGCCTCAACCCAGCTTGGGCCCAGGGACGCCACCAGCAGGAAAGGAAGTTAGAGAAAAACCCCACCCCTCCTTTTTGTCCCCCCGTGATTGCAGAACAGCCCTGGTCCATCCCTGGAGACACCCTCTCAGATGATGGTGTTGGACCTGACCCTCTCCTGATATGTCTAGACAGACTTGTGTTCAAATTTTTACTTTCTTACGCTTTGGCTGTGTGCCCCTGGGCTAGTCATTTCACCTCCTGAAGTGCCGGTTTTCTCTCTCAAATATGGGCAAAATAATACAGTGTAGTGGGTCAAATAAAACAACAGTTATAAAGTACATAACAAGGGTCTGGCTTATAGGAAGTGCCCTATAAATCCAGCATCTTATTCCTTTCTTCCAATAGGTAAGGTAAGCAGGAATCAGAGGCTCAGAGAGGCAAAGGAACTTGTCCAAGGATGCACAGCAAACAGCCGAAAATGGGAACCTATTTCCCTCCCTGGAGGTTTCTGTCATCCCTCGGCCCATTCGCCTACAAACGCTTGAGCTCTCGGTTCCCTCCCTGCCCCCAGTTGCCCCAGATCAATGGAGGAGAGAGGTGATTGCAAATGTGATCACACCACTAATATTTATGAACTGTTGCAGCCAGACACCCTCCCAGGGCCTCTGCAGTTATGATTTCATTTTATTCTCCAAGCGACCGTCAGGAGTAGGAGTCCTTACTGTCCTCCCCATTTTAGAGGTGAGGAAACAGCCTCCCTCCCAGACCCTTGGCTTGAGCCACTCAGCCAGGAAGTATGCGTGTGATGTTCTGGGTCCCGGCAGTGCCAGGCGTGGGGAGAAGGTGGCAAGCAAAAGACTATATGGATTTCAAAAGAGAGGTCACTTGAGTCGCCAGCAAGTTCCAGAATTCCAGCTCTGATGTTCCATGTTCTCAAATGGGTTCCAGACCTTATTTTACAGATGGGAAAACTGAGGTCCAGCCGCCAGAGGCGGAACCTCAGGGCTTGCCCACCAGTCCCCCAGGGCCAGTTCCATGGGTCATGGACACCAAGGATGGTGCTACTAGAAAGACCTTGGACACCTGCCTTGGGGTGGAGTCTGGACCCTTCTTGCTGCTCTACCCCACCCACCCTCCATCACCATGGCAACCATGCAGGTGAGCCTCATCACCGCTAATCCTCTAATTACCAGCCACCTCTTCAATCGGCTGTAATTACTTTGGGGACACAGTTAACCTCTCATTAGGAACGCACGGCCGCTTTCTCCAAAAGCGCAGCGGTGACATGCCTAGTAATTTACCGCCCCGGCTCGCTGGGCCGCTTTGTGTTTAACTCGGGCGCCATCGCATCCCTGTCATTACTCCAGCCTGGTTGTCATGACGATTAATCATTCAATCCCTCATCAGCAACTTTTGCCAAATGTCACCCCGCTCTTGATCAAAATCCATCCTGCAGCCCGACACTGGGGGACTAATGACTTGGAAATAGGCTCCTCCATTCCTGAGAGCTTTTCCCCAAGACTCCTCAGCTCCTTCCGGAAAATGAAGAGGAGGACCCGAGCTCAGGGTGGTGATAGGGGTGATGGTGGGCAGAAAAATTGGCGTGTATTGGATGCTCACTCTGTGCGAGGCCCCTGAGGAGCCCGACACATTGAACTCAATCTGCTTCCTGGAGGGGGAAACTGAGGCTCAGGGAAGTTGAGGGGTGTGCTTACAAGGCAATGTGGAGAGATTCTAACTCAGACCCATCTGACTCCAAAAGCTAGGCTCTTTTTGCCAAGGATATTGAACATCACCTAGAAGGATCCTAGTATGTCGGAATTTGGGCAGCTCTCTCAAAAATTAGTTAGCCTATAAGTTCATAGCAAAAGCTGTAAGAGACACCTTTTGATGAGAAGTCCAACCCTGAAAGAGCAGCTGTCAGGAATATCTATGTCCCAAATAACATAGCAGCAACGTCCAACAGACAGCAACCTCAGAACCCAGACGCAGAAATAGACTGCAACACATGGGTCTACAATATGATCTTTAGACTTGGGATTCTTGACCTGGAGTCCTTGGAGCTTCATGATGGACTTCAGTGGCCTGCGAGCCTCCTGAAAATGCAGGCTGTATTGCAATTGGATACAAGTATGGGCATTTTTTTAGGGAGATACTGCAGAAAATTAAGACCTGCTCTACTACATTCCCACACAACCTTATTTCACAGAAGGGAATACTGAGGCCCAGAGAGCAGTCATGACTTGTCCAAAGTTCCACAGCAATTTAGAGTGGCATCCACTGATGAACCTCTTAGGTGCCCAGGGTTGTGCAAGGGGAAGAATTCTTCCTTCTTCACAGTGCCGTCTAAGCCCCAGTCCCCAATCTCCTGAAAAAACCCAACCCCCTACCCTGCTAAAGGAATCTTTCTGAGGCCCCTCCCAGGGAACGTTCCTGCTGGCTGGGCCGCCAGCATGTGTGAGACATAATTACAGCACGTTGTAAATGGCATTAACAGACTGTCACAGCAGCCACATGGTATTAGCAAACGGCTCTGTCTTCATCATGCAGTCCCCGCAGCCCCTCGGCTGGAGCACTTCCCAAGGGGTCTTCCAGCTCCAGGTTGCACAAGTCTCCTGGCAGGGGACTGGGAGGAGGGGGTGGGGATAGTGCTTCAACTCAGAGGCCTGGAGATTCTCCCAAGATTTTCTGAAGTCTCAGCGAAGAGCTGAGTGGAACATTTAGGAAATCTGATTTGTAAACCTGTTTCAGCTTTGAAGAACTAACTAAACTTTTTCAGGCAGCTACTTATGTGCCAGGTGCTCTGGAAGGAAATCTCATTTAAACCTCATACCCAGGACTTGAGAGAATGATTTTTTTTTTTTACTCCTCTTTATAGATGAGCTAACTGATTCTCACAGGTGGGAAAGGTGACTGGCCCAAGGTCCTCCTACTAATTAGGGGCAGTGAGAGGATGGATTCAAACCCACATCTGATGCGTCCAGGACTGGGCTTTTCCATATAAAGTTCTGCCTCCTTGGAAAAGTCTTTGATCTGTGTTCTGACGATAGCAACTGTAGCCTTGAAGTAATTCTCTAAAGCTACCAGCCCAGGGGAAAGTTACCAGTCCCTGAGATCTGTTTTCTGGGAGGTCCATGGGCAACATAGCAACAGTCAAACTTGTAACAAATACTGTTTCCATGCAGTTTCTCCTATGCTCTTAGTAGCAGGCATGGGGGAAAGAGGAACAATTTGTCTTGAGAGAGGGCTGAGAACTCAGGCCCAGAGGCCAAAGCTGCCCAGGACTCTACAGTAAGTTGTGGAGCTAGATGATCTCCTTTCTGCTGATTCTCAGTCCCAGTCTTTTCTGCAAACCACTGAGAAAGGAGTCGCTAGGCCTATGGCCAGGTCTCAACAGAGGGCATTCGCTTTTCTGGTCGTCTCATGCCCTCTCATCTATCCTGCGTGCATGGGTGATTTATGCTTTATCCGGGAGGCCTCTAGGCTGCAGGCAGCGGGCTGGGCTGCCTCTGACTGGTAAGCAAATCCCCTGCTGAGCAGGTCATATTTTATCCGGGCGCCACCTGCCAGCTCATTTGCTTACAGATACAGGTGCTTCATCAGGGAGGAATTAGCAATTACTTAGCCCAGAGACCCTGGCAGACGGAGAGCAAGCCAGGGCAGAGCTGGGTGGGAAGCCAGGAGCCTATCTATGAGGTCTCTATCTCCTCCCAGACCCTTCGCCCTGCTCTGGAACCAAAGGGTTGGAGTTAAGAATGGAAGGAGGCACCTCTCTGCCTTGGGAGCTGACTCCTCACTCCCACACCATCCATATTCCACCAGTTCTCCAAGATCTGGTGTCAATCATCCTTTCCTGCAGCCTTCCAAGATCCTCCTCTTACCTGCCAAAAATAACAATAGAGTAAATCTAACAGTCCCAGAGTGTTTCTTGGTGCCCCGGGCTTTATATACATTGCCTCTTTTAATCCAAATCAATAGCAAGCATTTTTTAATCCCTATTTTGCAGATGAAGAAACTGAGACTCAGAAAGATGAAGCAATTTGCTCAAGGTCACATAGTGAGGTATGGCACCTCAGCTCTCCTGCCTCCTCCAGGCCATTCCCCAAATCCTCTACCTTGCTTGTTGAAGTTTTATTCCTCATTTATTTACTGATTTTTATAATAATTTGCCATCTCAGAAGAAGTTTGTACTTGTAGACAAGGTACATAGTACATAGTGTTCCTAGACACCCGCACCCAGCTCCCCATCAGAAACCCCTTACATTTGCAGCTACATTTGTCACAACTAATAGCAATAGCAATGCATTATTATTAACCAAAGTCCACTTTTTTTTTTAGATTTTATTTATTTGTAAAAGAACTGGGGCACAGGCCAGATGCACGGGAGGGTGAGAAGATTCACCAGAGACAGAGCGGGGAACAGAACAGGCAGACTGACGAAATACACTGCTGAGGGGAGCAGCGGGCAAGACAGGAAAGATCTGCTCACCATGTGGGTTACTCCGAAGCCGGCAGGGATTGAACCCGCGCTGCAGAGGCTGTGGACAGCTTCACAGTGTGGTGCTCAACCGCCTGTGCCACCAGGGAGGCCCTAATGTCCACTCTTTATTCAGATTCTTTTCATTTTACCTAATATCCTTTTTCTCTTCCAGGATCTCACCCAGGGCCCACATTGCATTCAGTCATTTCTTCTTAGGTTCTTTTTGGCTGTGACAGTTTTTCAGACATTCCTTGTTTTTGACGACCTTGACAGTTTTGAGGAGGTATTTTAGGTATTTTTTAGTGTGCACCTCAAATAGGATTTGTCTGATATTTTTCTCATAATTATGTGTTTGGGGAGGATGTCCACAGACTAAATGCCAATCTCATCACATCACGTCAAGGTACCTACTGTGAACTTGACATATGACTGTTGTTCTTAACCTCGATCATGTGACGGGGGTAACGTTTGTCAGGCTTTTTCCACTTACAAGTTTCTTTATCTCCTCCTTTCCATTCTGTTCTCTTTAGAGAGAAGTCATTATGTGCAGCCCACACTTAAGGAGTGGGGAGTTATACTCTCCCTCCTTGAGGGCAGAGTAGCTACATAAATTATTTGGAATTCTTCTGCACAGGAAATTCATGCATTCTCCCTTGTGTTTATGTATTTGGATTTTTAGTTCTGTCAGCGTGGACTCATGGATATTTATTTTATATTTGGGGTTATAATCTGATACTACTGTGTGCTTTTTAAATGACCCTGGTTCCTTCTTCCTTGGTTATCAATGTTTCCCAGCATTTTTTCTGAGATAGTCTCATTCTCTGGGATTTAACAGGCTATCCCCTTAAAATAGATTCTGGAGGCAAGTCATTTGGGGTAATAGTGGTTGAAAAAGAGATGAAAAGAGGTCTTGACTGCAGGACTTGTCAGATCTTTTAATGTGCTAATAATGTGAGCAGTGAATCACCCAGAGGGGGATCTAATAGGCAGCATTTCCCACATTTCTTTTCCTGACACCCTGGGGTGACACTGGGAAGATACATAAGAGAAAGTCATCTAGTTATGGATCCCATCTTCCCCTGGGGACCAGAAGTTCTTAAGAGCCAAGATTATGTTTTATTTTCCTTGTTATTGCCAGAAATTAGCACTGAGAAGGTGCTAAGGAAAAATAGTTGAATGGGTGGTGAAAGGATGGATGGCTTGATAGGTGGGTGGGTGAGATGGATCCATGATGAATAGATAAGATTTGTGCTTGGTAGGTGGGTTGGTGGGTGGGTGGATGGATGGATGGATGGATGGATCGACGGATCGATGGATCGATGGATCGATGGATGGTTGGATGAATAGCCTGGTAAGAATGAATTTGTAGATGTTGACTTCTCATTTTGGCAATTCCCTTTATTAGTACTAAGAATATCCCTCACCCCCTCAGCCTCCCACAAGCTCACAGACTTAAGGTTTAAAATAATTGTTCACTCCAGAGACACTCTATGGGGGGTGGGGGGCAGGGAGGGGAGGGATTGGGGTCAAAATAAGGGGGTTGCAATTGTATGGGGAATATAAAAATAAAATTTATTTAAAAAAATAAATAAAATATATTAAGATTTAACATAAAATAAAATAAAATAATTGTTCACTGCTGACAGATAGCAGTGAATTTGGTGACCATTTCTTATGCCCTGACTATGTGCCAGTCACTTTACATAGTCATGTCTCCTCTCAACAATCTGTGAGGTAGGTAGCATTATTTATCCCCATTATTCAAAGAAAGGGCGCACGGGTCAGAGAAGTCAAGAAGTTGGACAAAGTCCCTTTGCTGGAAAAAGTGATGGAGCTGGAACTGCAAACCGAGACCTTTTTCCTCGCTCTCTGGAATTTCCAGTGAGCCATCATCATCTCTGATTTCTTTTGCTGGGCTCTGCTGGGTTAGTGGGGAAATGGTAGAGATCTTTGGGGGCTTGGGGAAGAGAGATCAGCACAGAGGTTAATCCAGCACAGGTTCCAGAATGCCCCCAAAGAAAGAGAGCAGAATGTAGACAAAACAGGAAATGAAGGGTAGAAGGTCTTCAGATATTTATGTGTGTGTTTATAGGCATTTGTGGGCATGTGTGTGTGTGCATTTAAAGATAGGACATTTGTTTCTGAGTTTAAAGATAGTGTTTTATATAGTTAATTGTGTTTCTTAAGAAAATTATTTGAGGTAGTTGGCATTAAACAAAAGTGCTGCCTATTTAAAAGTGTACCATTGAAACTAGAAAATATAAGCATGAACTATAAAGAGGACAGGGGGCAGAGACATATCAAGGCTCTCATATGAAGAGGGAGTGAACGGTGGGGGGAGAAAGCAGGGCAATGCCGTTGGATGGGGGTACAGGGTATGTGCACACACAAGAAGGGTTCTATTCTCTGACTAGTGTCTTTGTGATTTCCAGTCTTGCTAGTTAATCACTAGGTCAACATATTCCCTTTAGAAATTGTTTAAGAAGCACTTTTTTGAGAATTTTTCTTCTAGGCGGTATGTGAAAAAACAAATTATATCAGGGTGAAGTAAGTGGTAGTAATTAAAATCTAAACCTGGTCCTGAGCTTCCTAGCACCCATGGCAAAAAGGCAAATAGTTAGTTTTCCTAGTTTTAGTTGTCAATCAAATATGGTTAGTCCAGAAAGAACATTTTTTTCTCAGGAGCTGAATCCTGAGAGAGATGTGTTCCCTGGGTCATTCGAGATTCCGTATGACATAGAATGAACAGCATGGACAACATTTGCAAATTCCCTTCTATCAGTTTCTTGATAACAGCTTTACACAGAGACATTCAATGTGCGATTCTTATATAAACCTTTAGTGACCACTAAGTTTCCATCACTTTGTGTCCCATGGGAGGCCAGTTCATGGAAAAGGGGGTTGTGATTTGACCTGAAGAAGGAAGGAAGTCAGCATCTGCTGGTCTGACTTTACATGTATTATCCCCATCCCTGGGTTGCTGAGAGTCTTAGGTGGACTAATACACGTCAAATCAGCTCAGTAGAGGCCAATTTCCTTCCTTCCTTTTTTCTTTACACCCTGGAAGTATTCAGTCCCTTAATGCCCACCCCATTTGCAATTGGGAGACAGAGCCTGCTGCTTAAGGTGGAAGCTCTTGGCTCCACAGGTTGGTTTTCTGTGTTCACGAACCCCTGAAAAATATGTAAGGCTGTGTGTACAGATTCTGGATACAGAATCTATCAAATACACAAAGGGGCTCAAGATGAAGGGCCACTGATTGCTCTGAAGGCTGGGTCTGATCTCCTGCTGTGTGTCCATCCAGCCCCAGACTCCAGGGCCAGTTCTCAGCCATCTGCCAGCCTTGCTAGTTCTCAGGCACCAGCCAGGGGTTCTTCCTCTGGCACAGGGAAGGGATGGGCAGACTTGGTTCTTCAGAGGGTGCAGCCAGATTGTGGGCTGATGCCAGGGGACCAAGGGCCAGCATGTACTGAGCACTTAAGAGGGGTTGCAAATCATCTCCTTCTATTATCCCTGAGCCCTGCAGTAGAAGAGGTATTTTCATCCCCATTTGAGGGGTGAGGAAACTGAGGCCCAGGGAGGACTGTGGAGGGCACACCCAGAGCTAGAGGTGGTGCTGGTATTTGGACCCAGTGCTCCATTGATTCTGGAATCTATGCTTTTTCTGTGGTGTCTCAGAGGGAGCTTTCAGGGGCTCAGAGATGGGAACAGGGCGGCAGGTTCTGGTCGTTCACAGCATGCCCTGTCTGGGGAGGGAGTGGGATTGGGGTGAAATGCATCTGAAATTCAGCTCCAGGTCCACTGGCTGTGGCTGCTATACCAAGGGCCTTCATAGCCTGGAGAAAATGTAGCCTTTTGGTAATTATTTCACCCAGCAGGGTGCTTTTTCCTAATCAGTCTGCCCAGAGGGGACACCTTTTTCTAATTCTAACAAAGCCCCCAGATGGGCTCCCTGCAATCCTGGTGGAAACATATTTTAAAAGGTGAGCACATCACCATGAGCTGGGAAACTGCCAGCTTCTAAGATGACCCTTTTGAGGTAGGGTTGTGTGGGCCCCGCTAACCTGGAAGAGCCAACGCAGCTCAGCAGGTGCAAGACAGTTCCCAGCCGCCTTCCAGGCAAGCTAGGGCCAAGGAGGAGGCAGAGGGGTAGAGACCCATCCACTCTGCTCTAGGGTGCCCCTCCCATCCCACCTAGTCCAGCCTCCACCCATCTCTAACCTCTGAAATCCAGGTACGGGAGGCAAGACCATCTGTGGTCATTTCCTGAGCTACATTAATCTAAAATCTGGTATTGTCTTTCTAAGCAAGAGTGGCTGGTGAGTGCTCCTGGTGCCCCAGAATATGCTGCCACCACTGGCAGCTCCCCAGGGCAGAGGCTGTTCCTCCCCAGGCACCGGTGGCCCCTTGTGGGCACTGAGTCCTCCAGCACTCAGCACGCAGGCCCCCCCTTTCCTTCCCTTTCCCCTCCTCCCCCTCCTTGCCACCACCTCCAGTCTGATTAATTCCCCCAAATCTGCCATGCCACAATGACTAATCAGGCTCATGCCTGACTAATTGGCAGTAAGAGACCTGCCAAATGACTCTGTTGGCGGGGTTCTGGGGCTGGGCTGGGTTAACGTCCCACATGTGAACTGCCCTTAAGACAAGTGGGCTGGAGCCCTGGGCCTGAGGAGGGGGGAGGTGAGGACCCTGGACAGACTGGAAGGCACCACCACAACCTCTGATTAACTCAGCCCGGCCACTTCCTGGCTGTGGGGCTCAGAGCAGGCTGCCCCCCTCTCCAAGCCTGGCATTGGGGCTCCTACACCATCTGAACTTGAGCTCCTTCCCACCTGCTCCATCGCAGTGGCTTTAGTTCCACATCTCTGGGAAAAACAGTTTGTGCAGTGTCTGTGTGTGTGTGTGTGTGTGTATGCGCATGCACGCACATATGTGTCCCTGCATAATTATGACCTTTATTGATATGTATTATATTGATACTGATATGCCACATGCAATTAAAAATAATACTAAAATATATTATAGTGTTTATTGTAAATCCACAGAGCCAACTGATTCTCGTTGATTTTTGCCCAACTCTGGTGTCAATAGCCAACCTGTGGTTAGAATTGATGAACAAGTGTCATTTGGGCATGAATGTTGGTGCTACTTTCATTTAAGCGTTAATGGGTGAGCTGGAAGTGAAACAATGAAGACGTACGTCAGGATCTCACTCATTTGTCAGTGATGTGAGCAACGACTTTGCTTAATTTCATAATGGATTTTGAATGCTGGAAGAGTATTTCCTTAATGCTGGGTGCTGCTCACATGCCATGGCTCTAAACACAACACACGTCTAAGTTTAATCTGTGCTGTTAGCATCTCCTGCACTGCTTTCTAAGTTTGGATCATCAACAACACAAAATCCTAATGCCCAAGTGATGGTCTTGGAGGTGGAGCATCATCTTGTGGGTTCTGTGCCTCTTGACCGGAGGCATCTGACACCCCACTGTCAGGAGTGAGGGGCACATACACTCCGTGGCTCTCTGTGCATAGCAGTGAAACGTTTCTCATAGCCCCAGGACAGCTCTTTGAAGTCACAAATGAGGACAGTGGAACTAAAGCACGTGGAAGCTGGTGGAGGGGCACGTGGACTTGGCCAAAGGACCCCAGGCCAACTGAGTTGGGTGCTTAAGCCGCCGAACTGGACTGAGTCACCCCGTACCAGTTGGTGTTGAAATAGTGCATTTAGCAACTGGCTCACTGAAAATTTAAGTTGGCATTCATTGGGTGGGGACACGTGTCCCTGCCCAGTTCCACTTCTGAGCTTTGGCTGATGCCTTCTTTCTGCCAGAACGCCCTCCCGACACTCACATTCCTTCCTTCATTTATTCCTTCATTCACCAATTCCCTCTCAAGTGTATGCTCTGTGCCAAGCTCTGTGCTAGGTGCGGGGCATGGTGAGGAAAAGAGATGCCCTTTGCAGGGAGTCCAGTCAACACTCTGCTCAGATCTTGGGGTCCCTTTGGCCAATTCCACGCACCCCTCCACCAGCTTCCATGTGCTTTACTTCCACGTGCCTACATTTGTGACTTCAAAGAACTGTCCTGGGGCTATGAGAAACGTTTCACTGCTAAGGACAGAGAGCCAGGGAGTGTATGTGCCCCCTCACTCCTGACAGTGGGGTGAGAGTTCAGCTCCCTTGCCACAGGTCAGGATAACGGTGCTGGAATCCACACTCCAGGAATCCTGTGTGGAATCCAGTTGAAGGCATTCTCCATGGGACTTTGCCTCTAAGTGCACTTTATGTGATTTGCTCCCCTTCCTTGTCTTCTCCCCTGCCTCCCTTACTTATCTTCTATGGGATCACTTCCTTAAAGCATCACTTGCACAGGAATCCTTGTCCCAGGGTCCAACCCAAGACCCCATCTCTGTCCCTTGAACCTCACAGCCGTCTAGTGGGGAAACAGACATGGCTCACAGAATATCAGAAAGAAATCTTTATAAGTGGAGATTAGTGCTCTGGAGAAAAGCATCAGAGTCAGGAATAGGATCTCCATGAGCTGTAACAGAGGCATGCCCAGTCAGAGCAATCAGGGAAGACTTCCTGGAGGAAGTGGTACTTTCTGTAGGATGAACTCTGATGGATAAGGATAGGTGAAGGTGAAAGAGGGAAAGGAAGGCAACAGTGCAGGCAGCTGGCAGAGCAGGTGCAAAGGCCCTGTGGTAGGAGAGAGAGGTCAGTGAGACTGGAGTAGAGAGTGAGATGAGGTGGAGGAACTGGTAGGGGCAGGACCTTGCAGCATGTCGGCTTAAATAGGGATTTGGGTCCATCTTCTGAGAAGAGTGGAAACACACTTAAATGTGAAGCAGGGGTCTGACTTGAGAGATTTAAATTTTGAATTTCATCAAGTTTTGAAAGTTAAAACATTCTCCAACCCATAGGAATTTACCCTGTGAACAAGCCCACCTTGAGGATTTCTACTGGGAGCTGGGCACGATAAGAAATGAAACCTAGACCTCCCCACGTGTCTGTCAGGAGAGGACAGATCTCATAAGTTTGGTTCATTCAGTCACAGGATTCCATTGCAGCCTTTCAAAAGCCTGAGGGCGATGTAAATGGACTGCAGGCTGGTCCATTGGCTGGGGGGAGAATATGCAAACTAGACTGTTGTGTGCTCACATTCACCTAAAAGCAAAGTCTATCCAGAAAATGTTTCTAGAAAGTCACACACATACACATACTTGTGAAAAGGAGCTACATGATGCATGGCATGGAGTAGATACTCAATAAATATCAGATGAGTGAGTGAGGAGTGACTGAATGAATGAATGAATGCACAAATGCATTGTTGCTTCTGGGAGTTGAAATGAAGGTAGGAGAGAGTCTTAGTTTGCTTTTTAATTTATATTCTTCTATATGATGAATTGTTTTCTGTGTGCAATGGGGTTGTTTGCTTTGTTTTCATTTTTTAAGCTTTATTGAAGCATAATTTACACACAACAAAATACACATTTTTTTAAGTGTGCAAAATAGACTGATTTTAAATGGATACCATCTTGCAAACAACACAGCAATCAAGATGGAGAACTTTCCATCACAAATTTCCCTCTTGTTCCTTTGTGGTTACTTCCCATCCCCCACACGTTGGGTCCCGGCCACCGCTGATCTGCTTTCTGTCACCAGTGTTTTGACTTTTCTAGAACTTCATACACATGAACCATACAATGTGTAGTCTTTTATCTGGCTCCCAAGGATGAGGGGGGCAGTTAGCCAGGTAAAGAGGCTGAGGTGTGGGGGTTGGGGGGAAGAGGAAGCTTTGCAGGCAGATGGCATAGCAGGTGCAGATCTATCATCTCCGTGGAGACTCAGGTGCACCACTGTTGTCGAGACTTCGTTCCTTTCTCTTGCTGAGTGGTGCTCAGTGGTACAAGTAGACCGCGATTTGCGTGTTCACAAACCAGCTCAGAGTCCTCACTCCCTGCTCATATTCCTGCTCTTGTGGCCCCACCTCGTGCACCCTAGTTTCCCCCAGTCCTGCTCCTCACCCTGTCACACACAGCCCCCGGGCCTGGCCCCGGCCCCATCCCCTGCCACATTATTTCCTTTCCCAGTAAAGCCCCATAAAAGGGATGATACTGGCAACCCCTCCCTCCTCGGTGACCTGGGAAAGGTACAGGGGACTGTGATGGAAACGAGGCTGTGGATGGTCAGGGTGGCCACCCCCTTACTATTGAGGCCAGGTCTTGGGTCTGGGAGAAAACTGGGCAGAGATCCAGGCAGAGGACCTTGGCTGCGCCCTCTCTCCATGGGACTCCAGCTTCGCTCTCTCCTGTCCTGAGAAAGGCAGCCAGCTCTGGAGAATTAGGCAGGGGTGACACTGGACCCTTCATGGACGGAAGCATCCTGCCTGCTCTGGGAATGGCCTGGCTTAATCCACCACAACCTGAGGGATGAGACTCCCCAGTTTGGAACAGGAATGAGACTCCCCAGTTTGGAATAGGGGAAGAGTAGCTCAGAGAGGGCAAGGGTTCACCCAAGATCACACAGCTCAGAGTGAGTCAAGTTGGGACTGCATCGCCATGCCTGCTGTCAGTCACTGAGATGCCTGGAGTTCTGGTAAGATCCAGACAAGGAGGGAGAAGCTCCGAGAAACCTCAACCATTGTGAGTGTTTGAGTGGAGCCAGACAAGGTCACCTTGCTCCTCCTTCTGGCCTCACGCTGCTGCTGGGGAGCCAGGCGGGAGCAGGGGACACCGCTGCCACCCTGGATGGCCTACTTGGGTGCTCTCCCCACTGTCTAAACCCCTCCAGCTTTCACCTGGCTAAATAGAGGGGAAGAAACAAATGAGGGGGCCCTGCTTCCCAGGCAGGGTGGAAGGCTAGACCCCAGGACTGGGAAGAAGGGGGTGGCACCTGCTTTTTACCCTCCCACCTATTTACATTCCCTGCCCCCATCATAAGCCAGTAATAATAATCCATTTTTTAAAACCCCCACAGTCTCTACTGCTGGGCTTAGGGACAAGAGATAGCAGCCTCTCGCTGTCCATAAACATGAGAGACAGATGTTGCCAACATCTGGAGACCAGGGAGGCCCAGTCCTGCCTGGAACTGGGAAGAGTGCCCAGCTGGGAGGAGTGCTCCAGGGGGAGGGGACCCCTACCTGTCACTCATCTGGACAGAGGCCATACCCACCCCAAATAGAGCCCCCCAGGGCTGGCCAGAGCTCCCAGGCTTGGAGGCCCTTTGGAGGGGAAGATGGGCGGGTGCTGCCTGCAGGGAGGGAACTTCAAAGGCTCCCCTAATCCCTGGTGACATTTTCAGACACAGGAGTTTGCTTTTTTATGCTGCGGATCAAAGCCCAGAGCTTTATAAATAACCCCATAAAAGCCAAGGGGCTTGTAAAGTTAAACAATAAGTCACAAAGAGTGTGAGAGTTTGGGGCAGGAGAGAGACTGGGCGAATTGGCCCCTGCCCCTCCGCCTCACCAGATGGCCACCAGCCCTGCCCCAAATGAGGCCAAAGATTGAAGGCCCCGTGGGAGGTCAGGAGGCAGGCCCGGAGAGTCAAGGGTGGACTTGCAGCCTCCTCTCCTGCCCCTACCAACCTCATAAGCATTCATTAAGTTATTCCTTCACCATTCATTCACTCATTCATTCGTTCTTTCAGTCAGTCAATCAACACATATTTCCTGATGCGGTTCTTGGCCCCAGGTGAGATCCTGGCCCAGGAGCATAAGATCTGGCAGTACTGGAGTCAAAACCATAGGGAAAAATCACCTAACCTCTCCAAGCCTCAGTTTCCTCATCTGTAATGCACAGATAGAATTCAAATCTATGAATACATTTAAATCCATTGCCTGGAGAATGGTCAGGAGGCTTCTGTGGACATGAGTTGTGATAAGGGCTCAAAACGTGGGTAATTATTACTATTAACCAAACAGCAATGATCTTGATCCATGGAGGTCTCTAGTAGGGGCCACTTTTCTTTGTCTGGCTCCTAGCTGCAACCCCCCTTCCCCGCAATAATTTCCCCTTCTGTTTGCTTATCTTTGGGGACCCAGTTGGAAGGTAGATTTTGGCCACGAGCCATCATCCAAGGGCTGTGAGTTCAAGTCCTTTGTTCAGCATTTTCGTTCCTGTCTGCCTCCTGTGAGTCTCAATTTTCTCCTCTGTAAATGGGGGTAGTGGGGAGAATCCAGTGAGGTCAGGAGTATCTGGGGCCTGGTACATGACTAGATACTTTTGCTCTTCTCACAGTGGACATTCCCAGGGTAGACCTCAGCATCAGTACAGAAGGGGAAGGAGGGATCAGGCGGGCAGAAAATGCAGGCAGAAAATGGGTCCCTCAAGCTCAGCATGCTGGGAGCTGGGAGCTGGGACTGGCCCCTCCCTCAGACAAAGAGGCCAGGATGTGGGACAGACTGTGCCTGTGTGTTTCCCCTGCTCTGGCCAAGGGACTTCCCTAAGTGTCCACTGCAGCCTGAGGACACCCACGAGTCCACTTCATAGATGAGAAGATTATGACCCAGGGTGGTGAAGGCCTTTGCCTATGGTCACCGGGTTGGATTGGACCAGCATTGGAATTCAAACTCAGGCCTGGCTGATTCCAGGCCTGCTGCTCCTGTGGGCACCAGAGGGGGACATTCCACAGTTGGTGTCCCCTCACAGCATGTCCCTGACCCAGCAACTCCGAGGAAAGCAAATGAGCTCCCAGGGCTGAGCCTGACTTGACATCTGGGCAGCTCTTGTTACGGGCATCAAATTTAGCTGCTGCCACCCAAGCTGCCAGCTTCCTGGTTCTCTGTGAAGACAGATGAAGGTTGGCGAGCTAGAGAAGTGGGTACGTGACTTAGTGCTTGGCTTGCTCTAACAAAATACCAGAAAACCAAAATACCAAAAACAAGGAGTATATTTCTCTTAGTTCCATGCTTGGGGAGTCCAAGATGAGGGTGTCGGCAGGGTGGGGTGCTGATTTCTCCCTGTCTCCTCATGTGGCCAAAGGGGCCTAAGTGCTCAAGGGCTTCTCTTGTAAGGACACTAATCCCATTCAAGGAGGATCTGCCCTCATGATCCAACCACCTCCCAAAGGCTCCACTTCCACACACCATCACCTTGGATATTAGGATTTCAACAAATGAGCTTAAGAAGGACATAGACGTTCAGACTATAGCACATGTCGTTGGACCCCACTCACTGGTTCCACCATTCATTAGTTCAGTAAATCATTGCACAAAGTCTTCATTGCCCCTGACATGTGCCAAGTCCCTGGCTGGATGTCGGGGCTGCAATGGTAACCAGATCACCAGGGACCAGACATCAGTGGGGATGCAGCAGACGATAGAGTCTGGCATGATCGGGGTGAGGCTGGGGGTGCAGAGGTGGAAGAGGATTGGTGACAGGTCCCTGGTGGAGGTGGCCATTCAACTGCGACCCAAACAATGAGTAGAAGTTAGCCCAGGCAAGGGAACCGGAAAGGGAGTTTCCAGCAGAGGGAACAATCTGGGTAAAGTAAGATGGCAGCACAGGGTGTAGACACAGAAGGGCTCTTCCCGAAACACTCCTGTTTCAAGATCAGAAGCCTCTGAATGGCAGATGTTTTCAGCAGCCCATGATCCTCATAGCCATCGTCCCCTCACGCCTACCCCCAACTCCAAAGATATCCCATTATGGCACTTAGGGCAAGCGGGGGCTCAGAGAGGTTGAGTAACTTGCCCAAGAGCACACAGCGAAGACACTTTGGCTCTGACCTGGACCACCTGCTTGGATGTGGGCACTGGGGAGCTATTTATCAGGGGCCCTCCCAAAGCATGCAGCCTCAGCAAGGCACCTCCCTGAGGAGCCTCAGTTTCCTCATTTGCAAAATGATACCCAGGTGACTTACTCAGCCCTGGGGATGCCTCTTCCCCCCAGCCTATTATAGCCACATTTCTCACTGACCTCATTAGAGCAGGTGGCCTGGAAGCAGCAGTCTCTGGGGGAGGCTCAGCCTCAAACCCTGTCCCAACTAGGCCAGGGACAATGGGATCTCTCTGTGGGTGTCTGACCTAATTGGCAGAGGACCCCCGGGATCTGTGCCAGCTTTACTATGATCATCTCACAACCTATGAAGCTCTTGCCTGGTACTTCTGTGAACCAAGCCTAGGCCCCTGCTCCTCTGTGGTCAGTAGATGGGTTCAGAACATCCCTGAGCCCCAATTCCCGGAGGACCCAAGGTGGGTGGCTGCCAGAGGTGGCCTTGCTTGACTCCCAGGGTATCCTGGGAGGTCACTGCTTAGGTCTCATTTTCCAGAGAAGTCTGCCCAGGAAGGGGCTCCCTGACACCCCACCTTTGATTCCTTGTCTGGAAAATGAGGATGAGAAGGCCCATCTCATGGACAAGGCACTGGCCTCCGTTCCCTCATCAGTAAAATGGTGTGGCTCCGATCTGCCAGATTAGTGTAAGAATTAACCACCAGGGCCTCCCCGGTGGCGCAGCGGTTGAGCGCTGGATTGCGAAGCTGCCCGCAGCCTCTGCAGCACCGGTTCGATCCCCGGCTGCTCCCCGGCCACCGGAGGAGTGTCCCACATGGCGCGCAGACCTCTCCTGCCGCCCGCTGCTCCCCTAGTAGTGTACTTCGGTCCTTCTGCCTGCTCTGCTCCCCGCTCTGGCTCTGGTGAATTCTCTCACCCTCCCGCGCTTCTGACTGTACCCAGTGCTTGTATAAATAAATAAACAAATAAATAAATAAACAAACAAACAAACAAACAAATAAATAAATAAATGTATAAAAAAAAAAAAAGAATTAACCACCAGATGATAACAATAGCCCACAATGATTGAGCCCCTACTGTGTGCTGGTTTCTTTTTAGGGACTTTGCACGTGTGAACTTGTTCATCTTTACAGCAGTCTCAGGAGGCAGTTAAAGCTGATCACTTTACAGCTGATCAAACAGAGACCCTGAGAGGTTGAGAAATCTGAACATAGATAAAGGGCTTGGCACAGAGGAGCCCTCCATAAGGTGACTCATTTCTTTTGGATTCCCTTCAGTATCCAAAGCCAACCCCTGCCCACACACCACACCTTTCCCCATTGTCTGCGTCCTCTAGACAGCAAGACGGTATCATTTGTGCAATCACCTAAGGGAGAGAGTTGCACATGCTTTTACCTTGACCAAAGTTAGACAGCAGAAGGAACTTCCCAGCCACGGAGGCTGTGAGCACAGACCGTGTCCTTCACAGAGAGGTGAGATATAAACCTATCCCGAGACCAAAATAGGGACGGCGGCCCCTCCAAGTTCCTTCTGGCCTTAGATTCTAGAAGGACTGCAGAGAGACTTGGCTGGTGCCATCTCTAGGATTTCTTCCTAGGGTTGGGGAGTGCCAGGCTGCTGTCTGGCACTGGGGGAGGAGGCGTGCCTTGGTGACAAGATCCTGGGATTGGCGAGAACACCCCCTTCCTCACCCCCTGCACGCCAACCCCCCCCAGAGCAGCTGGGCAGCATTTCTGCTGTCTGCGGGCTCATTTATCATTCCGAGGGGGGCATCGCCGTCACAAGGTCCCTGGGGACAGCTCTGCTGTGGCCCCGTCTGATTGAAACCCAAGCCCAGTGCACACTCGGCCCTGGGAAAGTGGCCGCCCAGAAACTGAAATAAATAATACCCTGGATGGGAGGCACAAATCTGCCGCTAATTACGGCATATCCTGATTAAATGGGGTGCGTAAATAAATATTTCAGCTTGGAAGATGAATCAGCCAGGAGGGCCGTGTGGCCAGCCCAGCTCTGAGACACTCTCATCCCGCTGCTTCCCTGTGGGGGAGACAAAGAACTGTCCCCACTTGCTGAGTGCCTCTGGATCAGTCAGTGCCCCCTCTGGGCCTCAGTTTCCTCATCCAGCAAATGAAATGTCAATGATCGCGCCTCAGCCAAGCTCACAGGTTTGGGGTGAGAATTTAAAAGGGCTTTCACTACTCGATGATTGTGAGCAGCAAAGAACAAAGAATTTGGGGTGAGGCAGTCTTGAATCCCAGCTCTGGAAGCATATCTGTGCCTCAGTTTCCCCTTCTGTAATTAGGGCAGAAGTGAAGAGACAGTGAATGCTCTGAGGTGTGCCCAGTGCAGCACAAGGAGCAGGGAGCTCTAAGGATAATCAACACCACACCCGTGAATCCTGGTGGCTATTTTCATTCAAGGCAGAGGTGCCCAGAACACCCAGTCACTCTCCCCACACCTGCCAGTGGTTCAGCCTGGAGACTTCTGTCCTCACAGATGCCACCTGCTCATTTCCGAGAGGCAGAGTGATAATAGAACAGGGGCCCTGGGGAGGGGAGAAGGAGGGAGAATCAGCTTGGAAAAGTTTAAATCAATTAGCTTCCTTCCAGAAAACAGGCTGGGAAATGTAATGGAGAAATAATGACTTTTCTCCACAGGATGAAATGACATAGACCAGGACCCAGTGAGGATTCTGGGAGGCAGGCACCAGAGCCCATCTGTGACTGTCATGTGGCCTGGAGTGAATCCTGCTTCCTTCGCTGAGCCTTCACTTCCCAATCTGTGTAAGGGGAAGGTCTGGGCTGACATTGGGAGCAATAATCAAGCTTTCTGTTACTCTCCCCTCCTGCACCCAGGCAGGCATCTTTAATCCATTGCAGCACTATTCTCAAAGAACCCACATGGCATATCAAGACCAATCCATGCCTATGCTCAAGGCATTCCCTGTGGAAGGGCCAGAAATGGTGCATAGGCTCCAGCTGGGTTTATTTATTTATTTATTTTAAGATTTATTCATTTTTATAAATAACCCGGGGTACGGGACAGATGCGTGGGAGAGTGAGAGGATTCACCAGAGACAGAGTGGGGAGCAGAACAGGAAGACTGATGAAATACACTGCTGAGGGGAGCCGCGGGCGCAGACTGGGTTAAATTGGTCTGCAAGTCCTCAATGTCCAACGATAGTGTTATTACTTTGGTGGTAGATTCAGAGGCTATTATACCACTAACAACTCTAGCATTCAAGGAGTGTTAGTGGTGGGCCAGACTCTGTTCGAAATTAAAACCTCATAGCCAGCAGATCAGGCAGTTACTATTACCCTCTTATTTTGCCGAGGAGAAGCTGAGGGCCCAGAGAGGGCAAGTGATTTGGCCCCTGGTCCCACAGCTCATGAATGGGGTCAAGAGGCAAACCCATGCTCTTCATGCCCATCTTCACAGAAACAGTCCAGATGAGACAAAAGGGAACCCTCCTATTCTCTTTTAACTGGAAGTCTGGAGAAGAAAGCCACCATTTCTCCGAGCTGTCTGTCAGATGTGTTGCATACATTCTGACTTTGGAACAAATCATACTCATCTTCTAGCCAAGGAAACGGAAGCTCAGAAGGGTGGTAGAACCTGCCCAAGGTCATGGGACTGGTTGTTTGCTTGGAGTGGAGTGATGTTACTGTTCTTTATTTCCCACCTGCCCCTCTCCCTGCGGGAAGGGTGCCCATTCATCCTGGACTCTCCAGAGCGCAAGACCTGGCACACTGGGGCCATGGAATAAATGAATGAATGGATGGATGGATGGATGGATGGATGGATGGATGGATGGATGGATGGATGGATGAATTCACACCTAGTTCTAGAGGAGTCCAGGTTACGGTACACGCTACCCCTTCCAACGCCAGCCCTTCAACTCCTAAACTGACTCCCCATCCTTGTCCTTGCCGACCCACCTGCCTCGGCTGCGTAACCTCTCACCTCTGCTCATGGCCCCAGATGACCCTAGGGGAGTCTCATCGGGGCCCAAATCCATCATTCCTGAGTAATCTGTCCCAGCCCTGACTCCCCCATCCATCTTCCCACCACAGCCGGAAAGAAGGGGTGATTCTGGGGTGGAGAGAAAGGGTCCCGCTCCAGGTAACTCTTGCCCCCACTGAAGTCCTCTCTAGTGTCCTCACATCACCTCCCAAATGGTCACGCCCCCTGCAGGAGCTTCTGGCCAAATACCTTGGAAACCTATATATAAAACAGAGAGCTCTGGCTGGAGGGTGCAGGGTCCTGCGTGGCACCCACCCCTCCTTCTTGCTTCTCAGCAGTCCTCCGCATGGAGACCCCAGTGAGCCTCCAGAAAGTCACAGAGATCCTGGCAGGAGACCTGGATTTGAATTCCTGCCAGTCGCTGACTTCTTGTGCAACCCGGAACAAGTCCCTTCCCTTCTCCGTGCCTCAGTTTTCCCATCTGCAGCATAAGAGGACTGAACTCTGTGGTTTTTAAGTCTTTATTGTTGCAACAATGGAAATCGTTTTCAAATTAAATCACATGTCGAATTCCAATATGAAAAAAGATGAAATTGAACTTGCTCCGGTTGAAGGGGGGTGAAGTGTGGACGCCCTTCAGGCTCTCTGTCCAGCCCTGCCCCCACCAAGCTACCTTCCCAAAGCCCTAAGGTTCCTAGAAAGATTTGAAAATACAGAAATAGTTATTTTTTCCAATCATTTTATGAACCATTTCAAACCTATAGCAAAGTTGAGACAGAGACCGTGAAAACCATTCAAACGTCCACCACCCAGACTCTATCATTAACAATATTTTACTCTACCTGCCTCATCAAATAAGAACACCCTCAGCTCTCCAGGATTCCGTGATCCAAAGGGAACTGCCTGGGTCAGAGGGAGGCCTGCGCAGCCGCGAGGGCAACACCTGCCACTGTAACAAACACGCCCTGGCATCTAATGGCATAACTCAATGGAAGTTCATTTCTTGAATAACAGCTCAAAGTCTGTGCTGCTGTCCAGCCGGGCTGCTTCCCGCCACGGGTACTGTAGGGACCCAGCCTCCCTCCATGTCTTCCCCCTCCAGGACCTGAAGGATGGGTCCTGTACCTGGGGGCAGAAAAGAAAATTTATAGAGGAGAGGCACATTCAATCTCCCATCACGCTTGTTCACATTTCACTGACCAAAGCTACTCAGACATCCGTGCCTGGAAATGGGGTGCCCAGCTCCCTCGCCCCGCTAGGCTCTGTTTGCAACCCATGGAAGGGGGCATGCGTGTAGTGGCAGGTTGACTCGGCCTCATCCAGTGTGGCTGGAAGTCCCCTGACCATTCTGAATCATGTCATCCCTGCCCTTGCCTCCATGCTACCCTATCTCAGATCAGAGGGGGTCTACCCAGCTCTCCTGAGGAGCTTAACTTTGCTCAACAAGCATGTATTGAGCTCTTACTGAATACCTGGGCTCCGAGCCCAGACTTAGCCATACAAAGATGAAAACTGGGCCTCTCTCCTTCAGCACCTCCCAGTAAGTGCAACAGATAACTCTTTCCTCTTGAACCCTTGGTCCGTGAGGTCTTCCACTGAGGGAAGCTGATGGCCAGGGCATTGGAGCCCAGGTAGGAGGATCTGGTCTGAGAGACCTTTACTCGGCAGCTTCCATGTGCCCGGAACATTCACACAGTGGAGCTTGTTTAATCCTTCCTTCCTACAAAGACTCTTTCCCTATTTCTGTGCAAATGCCAAGGCTCAGAGTGGTGAAGTGACTTGCCTGAGGTCACACAGCTAGTGGTAGAGCTGGGATTTGAACCTGAATATCATTTCCTAGTTCCCTGCTCTTTTTTGCTCCATCAGGGTATCTACTGGGATCTGTGGGAGAAACACAGAGGGTTGACATCCTGTGGTGAGCCCTAAGCCAGGGGCTTCTTGCGTGTCCCCTCATTTTCTCTCCTTGCAGCCTGTGGAGTTGGTGCTACTACATTCACTGTTTTAGAAAATGAGAAGCCGAGGCTCAGAGAGGTTAAGCACCTCACCCCTGGTCACACAGTCAGTTTAGCTCCACCGCCTGGTATATGTGACCCCACGGGACACATCTTGATACCTCGGTGCTTTTTATGCCTGAACAGAGAGGTAGCAGTGTTGTTCTTTGTCACAGGGGTGGTTTAAAAGGCAACAGGGTGCTTTCTCCATCAGCAATGGTGTGAACACATTTTAAGGCAACAGAGTGGCGTTGCTGAGCAATCGTGGTTTACAACACGTGTGCAGCACACCCCTCCCCACTGGACCCCAGCCAGAAGCTGGCTCTGGGGCAAGGGCGGAGGCACCTTCCTGGGGCTTCCTGGGTCTGAGCCAGGGGCTGGGGCTGTGGGAGGGAGCCCAAAGCCACTGGGCAGGAAGCGGAGCCCAGCCTATCGACAGCGAAGGCCCCAATCAATGCTATCTCCCCAAGCCATGCCTGGCCAGACATTGATTTCTGCCACTGTTGTTAACTCCCTGTTTATGTAACGCCTGAACTTTGCACAACTGAACCGTTTCATGTGCAGAAGAGGGCCTGTTGCCATGAAAACCAGCCTGCACATGACAGCCGGGATGCGGCGGTATCCCTGTTTTATTGGCCTGCGCTGAATGTATTTTAACCCTGATAAGTCAATAACTTTTGGTACAAAAGGAGACCTGCCAGGCGGGCTTGGGAGGGCCTGTTGGCCTTTCCAGGCCAGAGGGGAGGCGGAGCAGGCGGGGCTTAAGCCCCTGGAAATCTCCCTGCCACTCAGCCTGGAGAACCAGGCCCAGCTGGTCAGAGAGGAGGGCGACCTTGGGTGGTGGGGACCACCCCCACCTCCAGTCACTGTTTCCTGTTTGCTAAGGCCTCTGGACAAAGTCAGAAACCTTCTATGGCAAAGAGACCCAACAGGGTTCAAATCCTGGTTCCCCCCCACTCCGGAGATTTCTGCCCCTTGGAGCAAGGTTTCTGACGCCAGACTCAAGGTCCACATCTGTCATGTGTCAGTGGTTCCTCCTCTTGCATGTTGCAAGGTTTACAGGTCATGTATGGAGCTCCCGGGGTAGTGTCTGGTCCCTCATGGGCCTGACTAGCTGGATGTTAGTGACATTGTCGCTGTGTTTCACAACAACAGCACAGAGCATCTATGTAGGGTCCACTAGGCTTCTGGAAGCTATTTTCTCATTATGGTCGTTGAGGTAGGCAGGGCTAGGGTGCTAGTCCCAATGTGTAGAGGAGGAAACTCAGGCCCAGGGAAGTTGGCTGATTTGTTTAGGGGGTCTAGAGGGATAAGAGGGGAGCTCTGATGGAAGGCTGACACTCAGTCCAGTGCTCTTCCAACTCCAAGCACAGGAACAGGCTCCTGCTGCTAGTTCCCCAAGAACCAGCTCTCAACTCACCACCAACATCACCAGCAAGGGCAACACCACGCTCTTGCCTTCTGAACATGGTGGAGGCCCCAGAACCCTCCTCAACACAGAGCTGATGCCGGAGAGGAGACGCGGATGGAACTGTATGGCTCCCTCCCCCAGGTCTCTGGGTTCAAGTCTCACCTCTGACCCAAACTTTACTGCATGGCTTTGGGCAAGTGCTTTGCTCTCTTTGGGTCTCCTGATCCCGGTGGTAAAATAAGGGAGCACTTAGTGGTTCCCAGATTCTCTGTGGGTCTCCCAGGTAGAAGACACCCCACCACTTCCTGATTTTTGTATGCTTTCCCAGCCCCTTGAATCCCTTTCAATTTGGCCAATAACTACTGCCTGCGATATGGAAGGTGCTGAGGATACATGTTGGAATCACCTTCCTCTCCCTGAGCTGAGTGTCTGGACCCGGAAGAAGAAAATAAGTAAATCAACCCACAAGAGCTCAGGGAGTGACCAACGGTGGCCTGTGTAGAGAGGGGAAAAGCAAAAAAGAAGGTGTTCTGGGGAGAATAAGTGCAGGGATGATCAGGGAGAGCTTCTCTGAGGAGGTGACATTTGAACTGAGACTAACGTATGCTGATGAGCCAGTTGTGCAAAAATCAGTGTTTGAGCAAAGGCCTGGAGCTGGGAAACAGCTTACTGCCTCCAGACAAGTAAGAGGCCAAAGTAGCTAGAGGGGAATGAGGGTGGAGTGTGGTCAGAGAGCTTGGCAAGGGCCAGTCCCTGAGGCTCCCTGGGCCTCCACAGCCCTACACCATGCCCTCGTCCCCTCCTGGGCCTCCTGACCCCATCCCCCTAGGCCTACCCCAGAGAGAGGCTCCAGGTAGTGGGGGGCAGGGCCGGGTGAATAACAAGGTTACACGTGCTTCTTCTTTCCCCTTTTCTCCAGGAGGAGCATAAAGAGCTCTTTCTTTTCTGCTTATTAATAGCTCTGATTAAATTATCTCTGAAAAACCTACATGGTGTGCACCAATGGGGGCTCGGCTCCCTCCAGGCTCTGGCCTAGATTACGGCAATGAGGGCAGGTGAGGCAATTGGGGGCTGGGGAGAAAGGCTGGGCAGGCCTGCTCCCCACCCGATACAGGCTCCAGGCTCGGTATCTGCCTCCTCTCCTCCCTTCGCGTTCCAGCTCAGACCCTGAGACCTGCCTCCACAGTGGAACACCCACTGCTCCCTCCCGCAGGGTGCAGGCCTGTGCACTGGTCGATCCCTCTGCAGGGAGCACCTGCCCTCACCTCTCCCTTGCTGCCGCCTGCTTTTCACAGGCCCAGCATTGCCACCATCACAAGTCAGCCACGCCTGCTCTGGGCTTTTCCCTTCTTTGATGCCCTCATGATCACTATTGGTTGCCTTCTCTGTCCCCTCATGAAACTTGAGATTCATGAGGTCAAGGAATGTGTCTGGATCAGGGCTGAAGCCCCAGTGAACTGGCATGGAGCTGGGACTTAGGAAATGGTGAATGAATGAATGAATGAGAGAGTGAATGAATAGATGAATGAGCAGAGTTAAAAGGGGAAGGAGCAGGACTGAATGAGGGTGTAACTAACTTTACATAAATGGGAGGGTGGGAGCAAATGTTCCAGGTTCCATGCCCCCACCCCCCCAGCAATGCCTACGTGACTATTAACCCTATTTCACAGATGGGTCAAATTGAGGCAAATTAGTCACATGACTAGTAACCTGAAGTGTTAGAACTCCAACCCAGTCAGACTCTCTCCTCCTCTCTGCTCACCACTCCATGCCCCAGAAAAAAAAAAACCAAAAAAAAAAAGAGCCTGGGCCATATCCATTTATTGATTCAGAGATTAATTCAACAAACCTGTCTGCCAGTCTCATGCTATGGATACAGCTGTTCAGTGTAGCTCCTGCCCTCAGAGTCCTCAGACCGGTGCGGAGACTGACAAGTAAGGGGGCCAATGAGAACATGGATGGACAAATCCGTGAAGGGGGTGTACTCCAGTCTGGAGGGTGGTAGTCAGGGAAGGCTTCCCAGAGGAGATGGCACCCGAGATAAAATCTGGAGGAGCAGCAAGAGTGAATGACCTGAGGGAAGGGAAGACACTCTAGGTGAAGGGGACAGCATGGGCAAAGGTCTGGAGAATAGAACGACACTTAGGATGATGGGCAGGTATTTCCCCAGGGCTGGTATGCATGGGGCATGGAGAGTCAATGAGGAATGAGATGTTCTCTGTCTTCCTACTCCCTTGGGGCCAATTAGGGACCCCCACTGTAGACAGAGGGTGTTTTGGGTTAGGGGCTGGTAGCCTGATCGTCCTTTGGATTGTAGCAAATCCATCTTGACACCGTTTCCATTCATATATGCACTTATTAGACACGACCAAGAGCAAGGCCAGGCTGGATAGAGGTAGGGAGTTAGGTGGGGGCATTGACATGAGGGTTTGACCTCAGGGAGGTGGGCATGGGGGTGGTGGTAGATGCAATATATGTGTGCACGTGCAGGGGTCAAGTGAAGTGTCTCATGGCACCAGCTCACCTGCCTGGAGGGGTGTGAGAGGCTCCTGGAAGACCACCTGCCACCTATCTAGACAGCAAGCCTGCTGCAGCCTCCACCATGAGCATGTCAGGAACTTCAGAGAGGGAGGGACCCTCTGAGGTCTTCTAAACCCCTACTGCATGTTGGAATTACCTGGGGACCTTTGCAAACTACTGAGGTGGGTGCCAGCTCCAGAGAGCCTGATTGGTAGGGCTGGGGTATGCACCCCACCGTTTGTTTTATAGCAGAGGAAATCCAGGTCCACAGAGCAGAAGAAACTTGCTCTCAAGGTCACATCCTGTCAATTAATGGCTGGCACAGGATATAATAAAGCAAGGTCAGGGGCTCTGGTATCTGGGACCAGTCCTGTCATGTGTGACCTTGTGTGAGTCACATGGCCTTTCTTGGCTGTAAGATGTGAATAATAATCAAATAGACATCACGGATTGCTTCGAGGGTAAAAGGAGATAGAAATAAATGCTATAAATAGCATGTGCCCGTCACATAGTAGGTGTTCGTCACAGTAATCGACAATGGAACTGTAAGGGGCAGGACAGGGCACAGTGCAGGTTTTCTGATCCCATGCAGATCGGGTAAAGGAGGAGTCAGAGTCCTCAGTAGTTTTGCAGGTTTTTTATTTGGGGTTCACCAGGCATATGGCAGGCAGGGGTGCTGGCTGGGGGGCTGGGAGGCTGGCAGGCCTCCCAGCCCCCAGCAAGTCCTCACTCTATCTGGGCTCTCTAGCTTTCGTTCTGCTGCTTCTCGGCTTCGGCTGCGGCTGCTGCTGGTGCTGGTGCTGCTGCTGCTTGCGTCCCCCCGTGATGCCGCCCTTAAAAAGCACAGTCTTAGCTCAGCTGAATCCCATCTACCTATGCCCACACCCTATTCCAGGTGCCCACCATCAGGCATGCATTCAGGACAAGGATCCATCATCTATCCTGATGGCGGAAGGGCAGAAAAGCCTGATATTTTCTTTACCCTACAGTCCACCCCCTCAGGGTTTTCTGCCATACAGTCTATACATATATACACAATTTTCTAAGCAAACAAACAATGCAGCCATGGCCCACAAAAGCAAATACATCAAATAACAAAATACAACATAACAAAATACAACAGAACACAAATAAGTCCAGGCAGGGCACCAACCAAGTGCAAAAGACAATTATTGGTATCAGCAGATGAGCCACCAAATCTGCTGCCGAAGGCACTGCTCATACGAGGGAGGGGAAATCACACACGGCATCTGCTATAACACACCAGGAGCCGTCAGGCTTCCTGGCCTTCTCCGGCTGTAGTCTCGGCTACAAGGCACACACAGCATCCACCCCCAGGATGCACTAGCTCTGGGATTGGCAATTTTATTCTGTTGGGGGTAATCACCAACCCTCAGGGTTTCTGTCTGCAGTCGCTCCAACACTCGGCCTTCATGGCCACCCATGCGACTCACAGACCCCTGCACTCAAGCCAACCCACTGCACAATCACATGGGTAGGGGATCCAAACTCTGCATTCGGCTTGGGCTCCACCCCAAGCCACATTCCCCACCCGTCCCCCAAGGACAGGTTCCTCAGCTCCTCACCCTCGCTCAAGAATGAGCAGGGCATCACCCACAGGTGATTTTACGAGACTCACAGTTCTTCAGCATACCCAGGCTGCTTAACAGCCGCTCAGGGCTTCTCAACTTATCATCAGTACCAGCTTTTGCTTTCTCAGTTGGCTTTTCTCCTCCACCTGGCCACTGGGCATACACAGGCTGCTTTTGGCCATCTAGGCCCACTGGCCACCCCCAGATTCTCAAAAAATAAACATAACCTGCTAAGGTCCTCCGCCTTCTGGCAGGATTGTCAGTCCAAAATCATCAGTTCATCAGTCTATCAGTCCATTGGCCTCTCCCTGCTTCAGCAATGGCCTGCTGCCTCAGGGGTCATTGGCTGGTCCTTTCCGGTGTCGTTGGCTGGTCCTATCCGGTGTCGTTGCCTGGTCCTTTCCGGTGTCGTTGGCTGGTCCTTTCGGGCGTCTCCTTCACGCCAGGTCTCATCCTGTAGCTCGTGGACGTATCCATCTTCTATACCGCCATGGTGCCTCCAGCGTCGTCACAGGCAAAGTCTGTTCTCCTTAGTCCCTCCAGGTCTTCGGAGGGCTCCAATACCCGTCTGCATGGATCCTGCCGACTACGCCAATTGTAAGGGGCAGGACAGGGCACAGTGCAGGTTTTCTGATCCCATGCAGATCGGGTAAAGGAGGAGTCAGAGTCCTCAGTAGTTTTGCAGGTTTTTTATTTGGGGTTCACCAGGCATATGGCAGGCAGGGGTGCTAGCTGGGGGGCTGGGAGGCTGGCAGGCCTCCCAGCCCCCAGCAAGTCCTCACTCTATCTGGGCTCTCTAGCTTTCGTTCTGCTGCTTCTCGGCTTCGGCTGCGGCTGCTGCTGGTGCTGGTGCTGCTGCTGCTTGCGTCCCCCCGTGATGCCGCCCTTAAAAAGCACAGTCTTAGCTCAGCTGAATCCCATCTACCTATGCCCACACCCTATTCCAGGTGCCCACCATCAGGCATGCATTCAGGACAAGGATCCATCATCTATCCTGATGGCGGAAGGGCAGAAAAGCCTGATATTTTCTTTACCCTACAGGAACAGATCTCAAACTTTGGGAACGCTGTCGCCTTGCCCACTGCCTCCTCCTCCCAGCCTTCCTTCCCAGGGCTTTGGTTGTCCCTGAGCCCTGCCCTGCACCTGGCTTGAGTGGGGCTGTGCATTCTCCCCACCTGTTCACCGCCCCGGTCCACCCAGCTTGTCTCCTGGGCAACCCGCCTGACGTCACTGGCAGCTCTGGCGTCTGGCCCTGGAAGAGAAGCAGCTGGTGGCCGAATCATGTTTCCAGGTAAATCTCCACCCCCACGCCAACTCCCAGAGGGGCTGGGTGGGGTGACCAGGGAGAAATGGAGCAGGGGCACCGGTCAGAGCTGCTGGGAACAGCCAGCATAGCGGCCTCTCAGCGCCTGAAATCGGGCCAGCTCCTGTCCTAGATAAGGCAGTGGGTGGCCTACTTGGGCAAGCCCTGGAGCTCCCCCGCAGGCACCTCTCCCAGGCTCTGGGTAGGGGTGGGCTGGCTCCTGGAAGTAGGCTAGGGCCCGGCTATAATCAGCTCATCCCACTGGGTCCATCCGGCAGGGTCTCCAAAGCGCTTCATGTCTGGATGACCACAGCTGGCATTTATTGAGCACTTCCTGTGTTCTGAGTCCTTTCTATGCAACAACTCACTTCACCCTCACGACAGCCCTGTAAGGTGGGAATTATCATACCCTCCACTTCACAGACAAGTAACCGAGGCACAGAGTGACAAAGATAAATGTCCAAGGCCTCAGCTAGCAAGGACAGGGCTGGAATCACACCCAGTTTCTGTGGGACTCACATAGTTTGTGAGTGGGAGTAGTTCCAGCTGCTGTTCTGCATTTTTGTGGGGATACTGAGATCTTTCTTGCAGAGCTGAACACATGGCAACTGAGCAGCTATCCCCCTCAGAATTCAGTTTTCCCAAGTGTAAAACTGAGCTGGTAACCCAGCCACCATGGGCTATCAGGTAAACCAACTGAGGACCTATGAAGCTGCTTAGAAAGGAAAAGGCCAGGTGTGGTATAGTTTGATGGATTCAAATTTTGGACTCTAGGTGACTCTGAGGTATAGTACAATCATCCCAGACAGGGTAGGTTCATCATCAGTTCAAGCAGCCTCTCTGTTGTCTTAGCTGATCTCATGACATTCTCCATTGTACTCTTCGCCATACTCCACTGCCACTCCACACCATGCCACTCCATGCCATGCCACACCACGCCACTCCATGCCACGCCACATCTACCGTCCTCTGATGGTTCTTCTGTTTTTCCTACTTGTTCTGCTGGTGTGCCTGTGATACCGCCCTTATAAGCCTAGTCTCTCAGCCCAGGTGTGCCCACCTATGCCTGCCCACACCCTACTCCAGGTGTCTGCCATCAGGCATGCATGTAGACTGCGGGGATCCATCATTAATGCTAATGGCAGGGGTGGGGGAGTGGAGGGGGGCAGATCCTGATAGTTTTCACTTACCCTACATGGGGTTTCCCCATCTAATAAGTGAAGGAAAATACCAGTGCTTCGCTTTCATATATGTGGTGTGGATTCCAAGAAGAGGAATTCAAAAAGACCTAAGCACAGTTCCTGGGTATATAATATAATTAGTGTTCCCCAGATCTCAACTAAACCCATCACTGCCAAAAACATGCCTTGGAGAAAAAACACACAGGAAGAGTGTCACTTCACATCTCTTAACTTCAATTTCCTCTATAAGTGGAAGTACAATACCAGTACAGCCCCTGTCAGTTTTCTCATCTGTAAAATACGGGTGTAAAATAATACCCACCTCACTGTTATGTATTAGCTTCTGTTATTTCCACTTTACCAAATTCCTCATACGGTTGTTTTTAATGCAACAATGCAGATAATGCACTCAGCATAGCGCTCTGCCTCAAACATGGGCTCACTAAAAGAGACGGGTTTCTACCCCGGCTTCCCGATAAGCGGACTACAAGTACCAGCCTGCCCAGCGCCCTCAGTCGGGGCTCCTCCGCTCGGCGCCGGCGCGCTGCACGCCGGGAGTTGCAGTCCTCCCCAGGAAGGTCCCGCCTCGCCCTAGCTTGGGGACGGGTTGGAGAGCCGCCCTGCCGGCCTTTGAATTTTGCCGCGAAAAGCGCGCGTGGCGGCCCCCGGCCCCGCCCCCTGCAGGACGCGGCGCCGCGTCACCCTGGTAACCGCCTCTCGGCCGCCGCTGATTGGGCTGGGCTGCGGGGGGCGGGCGAGGGGCGAGGCGCGGTGGCTGCTGCCGGCGCTCGAGCCTGTCAGTCGGGCCGGAGCGGAGCAGCGGGCAGGACGGCCGGGCCGGCGGCTCCGCGGAGAGGCTGCGCGCGCCAGCCGGGGAGCGACGAGCCGGGCCCGCCGCCCGCGCGGCGCGGCGCGCGGCCCCCGGGCCTGAGGCGAGGCGAGGCGCCGGCGCGCGCCAGGCGGCGCGAGGCTGAGGCCCCGGAGCCCCCGCGCGCCGCCCGGGCCATGGGCGCGTGAGAGTCCGGGCGCGCCGCCCCTGCTGCAGCTCGCGGGCTCGCCCGCCGGTCCGGCGCCCTCCGGCCGCCCCCACGTCCGCCCTGCGCCGCCCGGACCGGCTGTTTCTCAGCGCCGAGGTCTTGGGCTGCAGCCCAGCCTCCGCCGCCCGCTGCCGCGGCGCCTCGGCCTCCCCTCCCCCCACGCCCGGCTCGGAGCAGGAGGAGGAGGAGGGGCCGGTGCTTTCTCGCCGCCGCTCCGTGCAACCTGCGGGGGCCGGTGCACGCCCGGTGAGGAACCCGGGCCGCGGCAGGTGCGTGCAACCTCGGAGGAGGGGGCGACCCCCCACCCCCGCGCGGACCCGGGGGCCGCGAGCCGCGGGCGGGCGCCCGAGCGAGAGGAAGCAACAAAGACAGGCTGCAGCTGGGACCCGCGAGCCGGGCCGCGGCCGCCGGCCTCCCGGCGCGGTTGCCGCGGGCGCCCCAGGGAGCGGCGCGGCCCGAGCTGCAGCCCCGAGCGCGGCCCGGAGGGGAGGCGCAGCGCCGCCCGCCGGACGCGGCGAGGACAGACCCCCGCGAGGATGCGCCGCCGGGGCGCCCGCACGGCCGGGGTCCCGGACGCGCGCGACCCGCGCTGAGCGGAGACACCCCCCGCCCGCCAGCCCCCCACTTCGGACGGCGGGGCGGGCGGCTGCATCGCCGGCGCCGACGGGGTCCCTGCCCCCCGGGAGAGGCCTCGCCCCCAAGGGGGCTTCCTCGGACTGCCGCCGGCGCCTCTGCATGGCCGCGACCCCGCGAGCGCACAGCCGTCGCCGCTGAGGACCGGGGCCCCTGACGGCCCGCCGGCCGGTGAGTTCCCGGGCGGGGTTCCGAACGCGAGTTGGGGCGTCCTGGCGTCGGCGCAGCCGGGATTGAAAAGAAAGCTGCCGCGGGCGGTGGGGGATCCTGATGCCCCTGTTCGCCTCTGTCCCTCCCCTGCGTAACTTGCCGGGGCCCGACAGCCGCCCCGACTGGAGGTGGGGACCCGGGGGGCTCCGCGGGGTTCGGGGCGGGGCGGAAGCTGGAGCGGAGGGGTCACCTGAAGTCAACTGACAAAGATAGAGACTCCATCTCTGAAAATTCCCCAGGAGCTCCCGAGCCTTTGGAGGGGTTGCGTGGGGTGCACCCAGGATGGGACAGCTCGGGGTTCTCCCAAGTAGCTCCTGAGCTCTTAGAGGGACATCAGCTCAGAGAAGGATGTGGAGGGTTGGCCATGTGGGTGGCTGCTTTTTAGGGTTGTGCCCTCTGAGGGTAGACAGTAGGAGCCACGTTCTTACAAAAAACTCGCAGGGATTTGGGGTTCCCCGGAGGGGGCCGTGGAGTGATGTCACTGCTGGGTCTCTGATGTCACTGGAGTTACCGTGGCGACTCAACTTGTCTTGACCCAAGGCCGGAGGAGGCGGGTCGCGGTAACCAGGGGGCGGGCCTGGATGCCTTTGGGCAGTGGAGGAGTGAAAGCCGGGTACCCCCACCCCCACCTGCAGTCCGCTGACCTAAATCCCCCCCGAGACTGATGAGGTGGGGGAGGGAGGCAGTCCCAGCTGTCCCTGCTGATGCTCCTTCCCCCCAAGGACAGGTGTTCAGCCCATATAGCCTGGCAGTGCCTGGGGGCTCAGAACTCCTAAACAGCAACTTTCTGCTTTCAAAAGGCATGCCACAGGGGAGACCTCCCTGTACACCCCACACACCCAGCCAGCAGATTGAAGTTTACAAGGACCCCAGAGAGATGTGGGTCCCCGGTCTTTAAAAAGGCTACTTCCCCTCAGGAAAGTATGGGTGACCCACCCCCAGCCAGAAGGTACAGAGGAGCTTACTACCCCCCAGATCCAGGGCATCTCCCTGCTGCTCAGCCCCAAGATGAGGGGCCTTGATTAAGCCTAACCCCCAACTGCCCCGTCTCCATTTGGTGTTGAAGATGATGTTGACTGGCCCAGGTGGTGCTCCTTAGGGGAATGGCCAAGGGCTGAAAAGTGTGTCTCTGCCAGGCTCTGGCTTTGATGGGGTCAGGCCCCAGCCCTCTCTTCCCCACCACTGGCCCAGCTTCCTGTGAAGGCCCAGGGCACCTACTGCTGGCTGTGATTCCTAAGTTCCTTCCAGCAATTGCTGCCTGAGTCAGATGTGGGTGAAACTGCTGTGATCACATTTCTAGGAAAAGGTTAGAGAACTGTGTCAATGCTTCAGCAGCATTGGAGAGTTGGGGGGGGGGCAGAGCAGAGTGTGTGTGTGTATGTGTGGGAGGGGGGGCATTATGAGAAGCCAGACCCCAGTCTCTATGCAGTGAGCATTTTTTTCTGTTCTGCTAGGCTCTCCAGCTAGATTAACAGGTCAATAAATATCAGTGGAGCTGCTTTTGGGGGCTTGGCAGGGAGATGATATTTCCAGCTGAAATGGTGTCGTTAAACACACAGGCTTCCAAGGACAGGAGCAACAGCAGATGGGGGGAGAGGTGGGCAGAAGGGCTGTTTGTGCTCTGCCTCTCGAAGCTTCCCAGTTTAGAAACAAACTCGGAGTGCGCGCCAGAGATCCACAAACACAGGCAGTTGGAGGTCCTCCGTGGAGTATTTACACTTCCATAGCCAAGGCGGAGGGAAGGGCTGTCAGAACCAGGCAATTCCTTCTGTTCCCTTCCCTGGGCTTGGCAGTAGCACCAAGTGATGAGCAGGAGGGAGTGCCAGCTTGCCCAGCCTCTCCCTGTGTGTCAGGCACTTTATAAGATCTGTTACTCCTTGGAGTGGCTCTTTTGTTTGCTGCGGCCCATTTTACAGATGGAGAAATTGAGGCTCAAAGGAAGTGGCAGCCTGTGGGTGCTCAGCCAGGCAACCGCAGAGGTTCAGCTCTGAATTCCTGGGCTCCAGAGTCCCCAGGTCTTCCCGCCAGTGGCAGGAGGAGAGGTACCCCAGTTGTTGGAGAGGGCCCCTGTGAGAGGCAGGGCTGTGAGCTTTGGAGTCTGGCCTTACCAAGATCCCTTGCCACACTGAAAACCAGATTTGAATCTGATTTCCCTAGACGTACAGGACATTGTTGAGCAGAACAGCATCTTCTGCCCTTGCCTTGAGGTCAGCCTGCTCGCCTTGCCCATGGAACCCCTTTCTCCAGCAACAGAGAAAGGAAGATATATCAGGAAACCCACCTGCCAGGAAGGGTTGAGAGAACCGGCTGGGCCTGCAGCTCACCTGGGAAAGACAGTGAGGCCCAGCTGGTGGGGCAGCAAACAATGTAGACCTGGTCGTGAAACTTTGATAGATGGGGCTCCGGATCCAGCCTGAGAGTCAGGAAGGGCTGGGTAGGGGGGGTGCTGTGTGACGCTCAGGACAAAAAGGGGTCCTCCGGGCCGAGCAGTGGAGAGAGTGTTCCAGGCAATGAGAGTGGCCATGTCTTAGGCCTGTGAGTGCTGGGGTGTGCTGACCGTGGCCCCGACGGACTGTGTCCTGAGGCTTAGGTGAATGGGGCCATGGGGAGGTAAAGCAGGGAAGAGCTTAACCAGTTAGGGCTCCCTTGGCAGGAATGGCCACGTCTGCGGGAGCTGGGTGCTCTCAGCCCATCCGGGCAGTCCCCTCTCAAGGTTAGCTCTCATCCCCCAGCCCTCAGTGATCCTTATTACTTGTCTAATGCTACCTAAGCCTGCCCATCCCTGCCCCTTCAGAGCCTCACGGTTGCGGTGCACCAGGGCTGGGTGGGCTCTGAGCCCCCTGCATGAGAAACTGGAGGCTCCCCATCGGTAGGCAGTTGCTCCTGGTTAAGAGCCACTTGTTGGCGGCGTGACCTTGGGTGAGTAGCATTACCTCTCTGGGCTGAAGTTCCTTCACCTGTGAGAAGGAGCTGCTATGAGGGCCGGCATTGGAGGTGGGGAATCCATAAGCCCTCCATGGGCATCCATTCTTGTGGCCGCTGTTAGCCTGTCCTCAGAGCAGGGCCTTGAGTGCTCTCCAGCAGCTCTGGCTCCAAAGATCAAAGAACCCCAGGGCAGGGGCCCCCACCTTTCCAGCTGCCCCTGCGGGGTCCCCCACCCAGCTACCCGGGCTGTCCTGCACGGTGCGCACACGTGGCTGCCATCTGAGCCCCTGGGGGGCTGGGGCCTCGTCAGGGGGTCCTTCCCCAACCTCCTCCTGCCCCCTCCGCCTTCCAATCCTTCACAGACGGGAGGACGCGAGCGGAGCAGCTCATATTCATGAAGCGTAATTCAATCAGGCGGCGATTCGATTCCTCTGGGCTCGGGGCGGGGGTGAGAACGAGGAGGCGCGCACAAAAGGGCCGCTTTATTACCTCCCGCGGGCCGGGAATTGCTGCTCTCCCCCGGCAGCGGCCGGAGCCGCCTTTATTGTGTTAACCCATTTGCGTGTCAAGAGCTATTGTGCGCTGTCGCCGCCGGTGCGGGGCGGGCTGCGGGCGGAGGGCCGCGCTGGCCGGTCACCTCCGCGGGCGCCGCCCGCCGCCCTGATTGGTTGCTAAGTGATTTGCATCCAAGGTAATCACTTTTATCTCAGAAGGATGTCGACTATAATTATAAGCTACTGACATCTTTTGAAATCTGCCTAATGACTATTTTAGTCTGCACTGGCTGGGGGTGGGGAGGGGGCTCTGGAGGCGGAGGGGGTGGGTAGGAGGAGGCTGGAAGGGGAATGGATTCCTTCCACCTGGACCATTGATTTGCTGGTTGAGAAATCGCCCGGTGCCTGCTGCAGGCCTCAGACAAAAGCTGGGTGGCCGCGCCGGGGAGTTTATTCCTCTGGGCAGAGTTAGGGCCATTTGAGAGATGAGAAAATAGAGGCCCTGGGGAATCAACCACCTGCTCAGCCTCACACAGACAGTAAGTGGTGGGAACTGAGCTTCTCTGACCCCCAAATTTATGTGCTGGCCCCTCCGGTGAGGTACAGACAGAAATGATAATGGGAATCATCCCCGGGTGGAAATCACTTGTCTGAGAACTTCCAGGGTTTAAGTCATAACCCGAAGATTCCCATTGAGACTCCCATTTTATCAGAGAGGAAGTAGGCACAGAGAGGTGTTGTCACTGCCCGAGGGCACACAGCCAGGGAATGGCAGAAATATAAGGTCTGCTGGCAGCCAAAATTGGGGAAAAGGGCAAGCCTTGGTTCCAGCTCTCCCTCCAAGCAAGTGGTGGTTCCACTGGGGAAACACCCAGCACCAGGTGGGTGCAGATACCCTGCGGGCGACAGTCTCAGTGGCAAAGCTAAGGAATCTTACAGCTTCGAGACTCTATCAAGGGTACGATGAGTCCACAAGTAACTAAAATGCTGGTCATGGAGGGCTTCCTGACAGAGGGTGCTTTTGCTTTGGCCCCTGAGGACTGGGTTGCTCCGACCAGCATGGAGTGAATAGATGATGTCGCCGGCAAAAGTCTGAGAACCAAGGGGCATGATGACCAGGAAGAACATGGGAGCTTATCAGAGGGTGGAAGTAAAAGGGAACTGAACTAGAGTGTGTCCAGGATCTTGAGCTAAATACCCACCATGTCCAGAAGAAGAGCACGGGAAGCAGTGAAGGTGTGTCTCACGGGGGAGGGATGTGATAGGACCTGGGTGCCATAAGTCAGTCTGGCAATCTTTGCAGGGCCTTGGGAGTCACAGATTGGGGTGGAACCCCAGCTTCTGTTCTCTTGATGACTGTGTGTCCTTAGACAAGCCACTGTACCTCTCTGGGTCTCACTGTCCTCATCTATTCAAGGGAATAATAACAGTTTTCTAGCAGGCTTGTGGGTGGGATGAACTTGGGAGTGCTGAGTGATTTGGGGAGCTCACTGAGCCCCTCAAAACTGGGTGGGCCAAGCTCAGGCATCAGCCCAGCCAGGCAGCATGGCCCCACCGCCACAGCAGCTGTTTGGGGCCCTGGGAGCCCCTGCCATTGTGCAAAGGGCACAGGCGACAAAAGCCCAGGAGGTCAGGGGGGAAGGCTGAGGCTGGCTGTGAACAGGCTCCCAGGGAAAAGGACTTAATGACGCAGAACTTAATGACCCAGAGTCTGCGGGGAGGGGGCTTCCCTTGGAGGGGGAGGAAGAGGGAGGTCCAGCCGCCAGCTGTCTGCTATAGGATTTGCTGCCAAGGGAGGGGCAGTTACCCCTAGGGGTCCAGGCCTGAGCTTGGTACTGGGGCCACGGTGGCAGGGTCTCCCAGTCTGCAGTTTCTCAGGAATGGCCCCTGCCCTGCAGCTCCTGTGTGACCTCAGCCTCCTGGTCTGTCAGATGGGGCAAGGGTCCACTTTGGAGGGCAGCTGTGAGGCTTGGCAGTAACCCATAGCCAGTGGGCAGTAAACAGGAACTGCTATTTTCGCTCTTCATTCATCCGTTCATTCTGAGAGATTCACTGCTCATGGCCAGGCTCCCTGCCAGGTGCTGGGGATGAAAAGATGAACAAGCCCCAACTGCCTTGAAAGGTGGTGAGACCTCAGACGTTCCAACACAGTATGGTGGGTTCATCACCACAATACGGGAAACCTGTAGGCGGGGGGACACAGCAGTACAAAAGCCAAACGTGGCCCCTGCCCTCTGGAGCCTCCAGTGTCAAAACCTACTATGAAAGCAGAGATAGAAATGATTACTTCTGACTGAGTAGTCAGGGAGGGCTCCTTGGAGGAAGTGGCACTTTCAACTCCTAGTTTTTGAGACTTCCTTTTGAACACCTTTGCCTATTATGGTAATCACAGGACACTTTCTGGCATGTGCTGTGTGACAGACTGAGCTTCCTGCTTTGGTATTTTGTTCTCTCATTTAATCCGTATGTGGTTCTGGGAAGGGTGTTTTTTTTTTCCCTGTTGTGTAAATGAATAAACTGAGACTCAGCAAGGTGAAGGGACAGTCTGGGTCACATGGCAGGTAACCAGAATCCCCTTCATTATCTGTACACAAGCTTCTGCCTGTCCTCTAGCTGGCACTGGGCTGAGTGGGGCTGTCACAGGAAGCATCCATGGGCAGGGATGGAGGAGACCCAGTTTGGGGCCAGCTGTTGCCTTTATAAGCTGTATGACCTTGAGCAAATCAACCCCCACCCCAGCCCGTCCTCAGCTGCGTCCTCTGTAAAATGTCAAGGATGGCAGATTCGTGGCCTGACTTGCCTTACACCACTGTGCCCTTGGCAGACATCGCCAATCAATTGCTGCCCTCTACCCCTGCTGAGTTCTTCTCCGACCTTGGGTTCTTTCCAGGGCTCTGGGCAGGCAGCACCAATCAATCAGCGAGGCCCATGCACTGAAGCCCACTTGCTAGACCCACTTTGGTGAGCTTAGGGGGCCCTCCGGCCTGTCTCTGTGCAATTCAGAGGACTAGGGTACCAGGGATTCTGGGGGACCATCTCTGAAGCTGTGGGTGGTTCTTCAGCCATGAGAGCTATTGAGATGTGAGAATCTGTCCCCTTCTTCCACCTCCCAGAGAGACCTGTGTCCCCATCCACACAGACCAGCACATGCTCACTGTAGGAGTGCCAGGCAGATTCCAGGCACTTTCAGTCTATATAATAATAACAGTTTTTATTGAGCTATTCCTGACAGCTAGGTCCTGCATGGGCATCCTGTAGTCATCATTCTGCAGGGTACTTGCAATGTCCCTCTCAATACCTCTAGGGAGAATTCTTAGCCCATTTTAGAGATGATGAACCCTAGACTCAGCTGGTAAGCAGAGGAGGTCATGCACTTGCTAAGTGGCTGAGCTGGTATTCAAACCAAGTCCCAAAGTCCATAGCCCTAAGTCCATAGTCTGGAGCAGGACTGAGGACAGCGACAAACAAGGCAGCCTTCCTGGAGGAGGTGTCATTAAAGACTGAAGTTTTAAAAGCTGGTAGGCTTCTAAATGACGAAGCAGGATGTTCTAGGAAAGGGGGAGGGGCTTGTAAGTGGAGGGAACAGCATGAGAAGCAGCTCGGGCAGGCATGCAAAAGTGTTGGTTGCGGGGGTTAGTACGTGGCTGGGATGTGGAAAAAAGGGACGGTGGAGGGAGCCAGGGGTGGTCTTGGCATCCCACAGCAGGAAACTGGCAGTTCTTTGAGTAGAAGCATGTTCCATCCTAAGTGTGTTTATTCCACATCTCTACCCATCCAGGGAAGATTAGCTGGTGCTTGGGGCTACCTCTAGTCTAATTGGCAACTTTAGCCTAGGACCGTGCCTTGCACACAGTAGGTACGTGTCCAGAATGTTTGTTGAATGAATAAATGAGTGAATGCTCACTGGACAGACCTTCCCATGGGTGCAGACACTGGAGAAGAGAGGCTTAAGTCCTTCTCTCCAGGAGTTGAGCATCAGGCCTGGGAGAGGGGGGCCAGTCTTGGGGGGCAGGGTCTGCCCTGAGGCAGGGTCTTCCCTCCTGACCCCACCGCCTGTTCCTAAGGCCCCTCTTAGACCTTCCTACAGAGCTGTCCAAGCTTCGCAGGCTACGCCTGGCAGGCAGCCTGGACCCAGTGCTTGGGGGGATAAAAGATGAAGGTTCGTGACCATTTTTTAACTCAATAAAGGGAGAGACAAGCTGCAGGCTGCAGGCCGGAGATATAATTAGTTCGCAGCAGTGGCGCTTTCTTGATTTAGCTTCTGAGAGAACAAGACAAGGATGTTATACCCAATTAGCAGTAACATCCAGTCGGAGCCTCAATAGGTGAGATAACAAGCTATTTTTATGACTTTTCTTTCCCAGCTTGGAGGGGGCGGGGGAAGGGGTATCAGGGCCTTATTTCTTTTCATCAGGGAGCAATTATTCGTGATCTCAGGATTTCCCAAAGCCAAATGATGCATTTTTTAACCCAAACAAGCAAGTATCCTGGGCGGCACTGGAGCAGCAAGCTGGCTTATTTGAGCCCGGGAGTAGGGGAAGGGGTGCAGGCCTTGCCCCATTCTGGAAACCCTCTGAAACAGTCCCTTAAATAAAGAGGGAGCCCACTGGTTTCTCAGGCGAAACCCAGGCCCTTGAGCTGTTCTCAGCGCCTGCCTTGATTTCCCCACCAGCTTCAAAGAGGCACAAGGAGGCTGGGCTAGTTCCACTGGGGATGGGGACGGAGCCAGTTCTGGCCCTAGGCAGCTCTTCCTGGCACCACCCAAGGTGCTTTCTGCCAACTGGGCCAGAGGTTCTGGCTGCTCAGCCTTGAACCTGCCTTTGTACTCTGCCTGCCCGACCACCCTTCTGCCTGTCCCAGGTCCCAGATCTAGTCTCTGGCTGGCACTGCATGGTGATTAGCTGCACTCTCTCCACCCTCATCACCCCTGGCAGCCAGGGCACCCAGCACTGGCCAAGTCTCTGCTGGGCAGGGAAGCCCAGCCAAGCCCCACCCCAGCTGCCTGGCCACACTCCGACTCCTGGCGAGGGCTGGGGGATGCCCAGAGTGGGAGTTGGCATGGCTATCAAGATGCCCCATCAGCTTAGGCCCCAAGCCCAGAGCAGGTTCCTGGGCCTCTGCCCATTGGGCAGAATCTGGCCCCACCCTGCCCCAGTCCCATCTCCCTGTCAGTGTGGAGCCCCAGAATCGTGGTTCAGACAACCGACAAATCCAGCCATGCAAAGTGGGAGTTTAATTGCAAACAGTTTTTATGGATCATGGGCCCATCTGTGCCACCATATGCAAAAGAAAAAAAAAATCCCCATTTAAAAATTTTTTTTCTCCCTTTCCACCCTCTGAAAGAAACAGTTGCCAAGGTTTTTCTGGCTGGAGCCAAGCATGGAGCTGGGACCCGTCCTAAGGGCTTTCCTGCAGGATGGGTCTGGCTAAGTCAGGCCCTGGCAGGGAGTGGGGGGCAGGGGTGAGAGGTCCCCACAGGGGAGAGGAGACTCAGCAGCTCCTGGACCCACTGGGTTTGCTCAGCACTCTGGGCCTTTGCATGTGCCAAGCCACTGTCCGAGTACCCCCATCCTGCCCTACCTGGCCTACTGACGCTGCTTTTGTGGCCTGGAGAGCGGGACTTGGTGTGGCGGCTGCACAGTGTTGCTGGAAATGTGGGAATGAGCTGGTTGTCAGCCATGGACAGGCACTTCCTCCCCCACTTCTAGCCTGGAAAGTAGAACCCCCAAGGGATGGGACTGGCCAGACCTTATAGACCCCCTTCCCTAGGCCTGGCCTCTTGCCTGGGCATCCAGCCTGGCTTGGCAGATGAGCCCCTCCCAGGGGTGCCAAGAGGACTCGCCTCTGAGCCGCCAGGCTTCCATTGACCAGCCACCTTATTTCAACTGGGTGACTTTGGAGGGTGCTGTCTCCCTCTCTGTGCCCCACCCAGTTTCCTCCTCTGTGAAATGGGGGTAAGGACTAATGGACAATCGCATGCGAAGTGGTTCTCTGTCAGATCTCTTCCCCAAGGAGGGGAGTCTTTGTTCACCCACATCTAATCAGGACACATAGGGTGTTTATTGAGGGAGCGAGCAGTGAGTTATTTGAGGGATTGTTCAGGGAGGAGATGGTATAGGGGCTCTTGGCTTGACAGAAATTCGGCGCTTCTGCACCCTTCCTTTGGAGTCCACTGTCGCCTGCGGGGACTCTAAACTCCCTTCTGTAGATGAGGAAAACTGAAACTTGTACTCTGCCAAGGTCAAGCTACTGAGAGGAGGTGGACTGGAGACCTTGGTCAGCGTGACTCCAGCTGCCTTCCCTGCCCCTCACATTGTAGGTCACTTGGCAAGGAAACAGCAGCGGGTGTTAGTGGGGTCCTTCCTATCCCATTTGTAAGATGAGGAAGCAGGCCCTCCCCCTTCAGCTCCCTCTTCTTCCCTCCCCTGCCCCCTCTTCCCCCAGGTCTGCACCCAGGACCACTGAGCTGGTGGGTTTCCCCATCAACTTTATAAACTGGCAGCTGAGGGTGTGCCAGCAATTGGACCCTCTGCAGGGTCCCGAGACCCCCAGGCTGGGGACTCAGTGTGGCTCTCAGCAACAGGTGGCAGGGGTGAGGGGGAGCCCTGCGCCCCCGCCAGGCCCAGGCTGACCAGGCCCTGGCAGGAGCTCAGGCCAGGCACCGGCAGCCCGCGCCCCGCCCGGCGGTGATCACCAGCTCCCCTTGTAATCATTAAAACTATTAGAAGGAAACGTTCGCTTGAAGCAAATGTCAGGCGCCGAGTTGTGCTTTGTAAACGCTCACAATTAATGCCAATCAGGCCCGGAAAAAAGCCGGCCCGGAATCCTGTCTGTTTCGTCTCATTTGTCAGCTGGTGCGGCTCCGTGTTGCACATTTTCATACAATTGCTATAAACATAAAAGGGAAACTCCACAGTGTTCCCAGCGCCCGGATGGTGTGCGCTGGCTTAATTACTCGGTATTCCGCTGTGCACTTGGCCGCCCTGAGCGGGTGGGAGGGAGAAGCGGGGACCTGGTGTGGCAGGGTGAGGGCTCTGGGGGTCGCGCTCCAGACCCAGGCCTCCTGCTGTGCCCTCCTCAGGCCGCAGGGCCCATGGAGCCGGGGCTATCTGTGAAACAAGAAAAAACTGCTAAAATATGTTTGCTGAACCCCGAAGGAGAAGGGGGCCTCCGGGTCCACTCGACTTGGCTTTGGGTCCCAAGTGCACCTTCTAGAATGATGCGTCAGGTTTACTGCCAAGCTCCTGCGCTCGGCACGGTGCTGCTGCCAGTTGGGCTTAGTTTCCCCATCTGTGAGGCGGGGCAGTGCCCCAGTGGTCAGGATTCCTAGCTTGCTGAGGCTGGGCTCCACGTCTGTTTGGGGGTAGCCTGCCCTCTTTATCATTAGGGATGTGAGGTCCTGAGTCCCACGGCCAGGAGTGGTGGAGCTGGGGTTTCGGCCTGGGTCTCTGGACCCCTGATGCTATAACAGTTACGCCTTCCTGCTGCGCCCTCCACAGTAGCCGTGGAGTTGAAAGGGTGTGCTATAGCTAAAAATCTCGGCACATAGTAGGTGTTTCATAAGCAGTGGCTGTTGTCACTCCCCTGCCTGAAAATGGACCAGGAGCAGTCGGGGCCTCAGACCCCAGCCTGAGCACCAACATCAACCCCCTGGAGCTCTCTAGATGGATTGGAGAGAGTGGGGTGGCCTACCAGGAGGTGGTGTCCTCTCCCACATGGGGCTGGGCCCACCAAGCTTCCAGCTTAGGGCTGAGCACATCCCTGGTTGAGACCTGGGAATCCCTCGCCCACCACCTCTTCCCCAGTGGCCTTGAGGTTCTGGATGCAGTCTTTGCACCCCACCCCGCCTAACAGAATCCTCAACAGCCCGGGAAGCTGGGAATGTTATCATTGTCTCCATCACACAGATGAGAAAGGCGAGGTCCACACTGACCTTGCCAGGGCCGCGCAGCTGAGAGATGGGGAAGCTGGGGCCCACTCCAAAGTCTTTCTCAGGCCTTCTAGCCCCTCCCTGTGGTGACCTGTGAACCCTGCCCAGGACTCTTTAGAGCTCTCTGCGGACAGGTCTTCTGAGGCCACGCTGGCTCGGCAGGGACACACAGCCTTTGTGCATGCTCGGGTAGGCTCGGCCAGGAGGGGCAGCCAGCAGAGTGGGGAGAGGGTGGTGCAGCCCCACCAGACAGGGACACATGCTCAGAGCAGGGAATAGAAGCCCCTTTGTGTAGCTCCCAGTGGGGGAGGGGTGCTGCCAGCTGCCACCCTGTGTGACCAGGGAGGCCCGGCCCTCCGTGGAGGTCTGCCGCCACCCCCAGGGGACTGGCCATGGAGCTTGTCCTCTTCCCTGCTGCCTCCCTCCACTGTTACTTGCCTGCCTCTTGTTTCCTGGGGGATCTGGTTGCTAGAGCTGCCATGGTCAACCATTAACCTGGTGTGCTGTGGGCCTACTGTGTGCTGTCCCTGAGCCAGACACCCACCAACCCTGGGTGGATGTCCCATGTGAAGGTAAGGGGTGGATGTCCCATGTGAAGATGAGGACAGTGAAGCTCAGAGAGCACAGGCGACTTGCCATACTCACACAGCTGGCTGTGGGGCCAGAGTTTGGTCCATTGCAAAGTCTTTTTTTTTTTTTTCTCCCATGTAATTGTCCTTTGCGTCCTGCTGGTCTCAGATGCCAGGACCCAGGGCTGCAACATGAGATGCCCACCTCTGTTGTCCGGGTGGCCTCAAGCAGGCTGCTGGCTGGCTGTCCCCTGGTGGACATCAGATGTCCACTCCATCCCCCCATCCTGCCCAGGCTTGGGGTTAGTAGCTGCAGTGTTAGTGGAGATGGAACACGGGACCCACTAAACCTGGGAGCCTCCATCTCCTTTGCTTAAAAATGGGAATGAAATAGAAATTCTCTCCTGGCAACAGTGGGGATGCCAGTTCTCAAGTAAGGCACTGCCTGGAGTTTCCCGGCATCCCTACCACCTGCTGGGAGCAGCGAGGGGACCAGCTGAGGCAGTGGGCGGGTGCTGGGGATGTGGAGGTAATTCTTAGGAGCGTAAGAATGTGGCAGGGAGTGTCTCGTGGGGCCCCTGCTGCAGCATCATTTTACAGATAAGCAGAATGAGGCTCAATTAACTGAAGTGACTTGTCAGGAGTCCAGGATCTCAAAGAGCCTTTAGTCTCTTCCTTACCCCACCTGGTCCACTGGGAAGCTGTCCACTGCATGCAGTGACTGGGTTCCCTCTGTGACAGCCCTGTGGGAGGCGCGGGACCACACGCAGGAAGCTCCCACAGGCCACATGGCTTCCTATGGCATATTCCAGCCACCGGGGACCAGCTTGCCTGCCAGGCCACTCTCGCCTCTGGGCCTTGGCTTGGGCCAGGGCCTCCACCTGGAGCACTCTCACTGTCCCCGTCCCCTTGCACACATGTGCATGCACACACATGCATGCACACAGCCGTCTGCAGGTGTGACCCTGCTCACCCCACCCCTCTACAACCCCTGTCCACTTAGAACCCCTCTTCTGGGCCTCAAGCTGCTCACAGCCACCAGCTCTTGGTCCAGGGTGATACATAGTAGCCCGTCAATGAAGTCTGAACCAAAAATGCAGCCCTGACCCTTGGGGATCTGGTCCCCAGGGGTGGGAGGAACAGAAACAAACAGATGAGTGACCAGGCTGCCTGTCCAGGGACGGGGTCAAGTGCAGGACACTCCAGGAGCAGGAAGCACCCAGCTCAGCTCTCCCTTCTCTGCTCTGCTCCTGAGAACAGCGCCATCTCTTTGCAGTGCTCTCAGGGTGAGGCAGGGCCTTCTCAGACAGGGCAGGAGGCTTAGGAACACAGAACCGGCCTTGGCCACTTGCAGAACCTCAGACACTCCGACCCCAAAGCCCATCCGCTTCTCCAAGGTGGAAAACTCGGACATGATGGCCTCATGGAAATGTGGGCCCAGGGGCTCCAGAGCTGCCAGCTTTTTGTTTTTTCAATGCAACCAAACAATGAGAATAACAAGGGCCTTTTTTCTTCCTTTTTGACACAACCATGTCATCATGTTGGAGGTTTTTTGTTTTTTATTTTTTAACTGCAGCAAACCGGGCAAAGACATGATCTGCCCCTTCGGTGGTGTGCTGTCTGGCTGGAGGGCATGATGCGCGTCCCAGGACGAGTCCTCTCCCCATCCCCAGCTAGCAAGAGCCCCCACATCCCAGTGGCAGCTCCACACACCCCTCAAGACACCCCCAGCACCGCCTTCACTGCCAGAGGCGGGAGGCAGGGCCCAAGCCCCACGAGGGCACCACCCAAATAGCTATAATCAGCAGCCTCGCCAAGACTTCAAACTCACCCAATTATCCTGCGAGGGGAAAAAAAACACAAAATGAAAACAAATTAACATGTTTGCATAGAAGCTGCTGCAGCAACACACACAGAGGCGCGCATGCACATGCTGGCGCATGCCCTGGCGAGGCTCGAAGGCGCCGCTGCCACCCCTCCCCAGCCTGGCACCCACCTGGCAGGGCCGGGCCAAGCCGGGCCTGGCTGCACCCAGCACACAGGGCCAGATGTGGGTGCGGGCCCAGTGACACGACTCTCCAGACTGGGCACTGCCCACATCCATCACCTTTGGCTGGCTCTTTTTCCTTCCCAAATTAATAAGCATGAAATTCATTGTGTGCCAAAGATTCAGCCTCCTTGATGTGAACCCCTTTCTTCAGTTGAGAAATCTGAAGCACAGAGAGGTCCGCGGGCTTGCTCGAGGCTGCACAGCTGGGGACTGGGAGAGTGGGGGTTTCACGGGCCAGCTCTGGAGTCCTGTTACCTCTGCCTTCTCCAGGGCTCCCCACTGCCTGTGGGTGATGTGCCCGGGCCTCAGCCTGACCATCAAGACCCCAGCTTCTCCCAGCCCCTCCTGCCTGTGTCCAGCTTGCCTCACGCACCCCACCCAAAGGCCCACTTGCCCACCTGGGGGCTCTGGGTGTGTGGTGGTCACTGATTGTGGGGCCAAATGGATATGAGTTCAAATCCTTCATCCTCTGCCCTCCCTGGGTGGCTTTGGGCAAGTGGCTTCCTTTCTCTGCACCTCAGTTTCCCTTGTGGGAAGATTCGGGTAATAGTTTCCACCTCTGGGAGGTCGAGAGACTTCAGTGGGTGAATGACTTCAAAGTACTACCTCTGGCCTCCACCTCCGCCCCTCTGCTCTGCTGGCCCTGCAAGGCCTGGTCCATCAGACTCACGGGGCCCCGTTGGGTGCCTGTGGGCTCTGTGCCAGTTGCGGTACTTGCCCGCAGAGCACACAGTCAGGGAACTCAGATGCTCCCTCTTCCAGGCAGCTCTTCCCCCCCAGAAGCTCTGTCTGCCACAGGGTTGGGTTGCTGGGTGGGTGCCTGACCATCCCTGCTGCGTTTGACTCTTGCCCGTGCCAAGCCTGGCATTCAGCAGGCACTTGGGCCAGGCTCAGTCAGTGGAGCCACTTTTTCCACCCCTCTGTCTCCTCTCACATGGGTACATTTGGAGCCTCATTCTGGGGAGTTGGAGGATAAACCATGTGGGCAGGAGTTGGGGCTTAGCTCTTGTGCGCAAACGATCCCCAGGCCAGGCCAGCAGAGGCCTCCTGTCTCCTTCTCTGCGCCGTGAGATCACCGACAATTCTCTGTACCTCTCTAAGCCCCCTACTGTCTTTCTGCCCCTTGACAGTGAAAGCTGAGGGTGGAGGAGGCTGGCACAGTGGGCACCCAGTGGGTGGTGGGTGAGAGGGTAGTCATGAGAGTAACCCCCTGCGCTGAGTAACTGCTCTTGACATGGACACCGTGGGGCTTGGCCTGCACCTGTGGGGTGAGGCAGCTGTGGTTTCCAGCTCCATTTTTCAGATGGAGGAGCCCCAAAGGACTCAGTGACTTCAGAGACTCCTGCTGGTGTGTGACAGAGCCAGGGCCTCAGCAGCAGTTCTGGGTTTGTGCTTTAGTCCAGTGCCATTTAGTCCTTTCTGGGCCCTGCTTGTTAGGTGGAAGGGGGCAGTGCCTTGTGTTCAGGAGACTAGGAGGACACCCTAGGAGGTGCTTAGAGGGCTGACCTCACTGGCCTCAGAGCAGCCCCTTGGACATCTGCCGCTGGGTCTCCAGTCACACTGGCCCCTCAGGAAGAAGGCAGTGAACCGGGTCCACCCCAGGAATGGCCAGTCCACTGGAATCCCAGCTGTCCCTCAGCACCATCCTACCAGTGGCCTCAGAAAAACCGTTGTCCTCTCTGCAGCTCTGCTCGCCCGAGAGGAACGGGCAGCGAGGGCACCTGTACCGCCGGGGATGGGCTGAGGCTTGGTGCCTGGCATATGGTTGCAGCTGAATGAAGCAGCTCCCTGGCCCACACCTTCTGTGGAAAGGGCCCTCTCCCTCCTCCAGAAGCTTCCTAGCTCTTGCGCCTCCACAACACAGGCTGGGGTCGGGTTTGCCTTGTGTTTTAGCCCATGCTCCTCACCCACCTGCGTTGACAAGTATCCACTTGGCTCCCTGGAGGTCCAGGTGTTCCAGATGTATGGAGGGGTTTGTTGAGTTGAAGTAGTAAACTGTGCAATGAAATGAAGGGGGAGAGACCCCAAGACAGATGGCCAGAGAGGAGAGGAAAACCGTGAGCCCTGGGCCATGCAAGGAGCGGGTGAGAAAGAAAGAGCAAATGCAGCCTGTTTGTTGAGTGGGGATTTATTGAGCATCTACTATGTGCTTGGCCTAAAATGGGTATGCAAGTCCCAAGCTTGGCTACTGCTGCTGTGCACCCCTGCACAAGCCATGCGTTCTCTCTTGGGGCTTGGAGAGGGTTGTGGTAAGATGGCATTTGCTACCGGGTAGTTGATAATCTGGGAGTGGTGCACAGGCCGATTTAAGCCCCCACCCCACCCTTTGCGGGCCGGAGCAAGTTCCTGTTGTCATTGTGGACTGTAAATGGCAGGGGCATTGTCCCCTCCTGCCCATCCTTCCAAGCCTTAGAGAGCAGGAGCTAGGGGCCTGTGAGATCCCAAATGGAAGGAGAAGTTTCTTTTTCCTCCCCTATTACAAAAGTAATAATCACCTTTTAGTATTTGGAAATGACAAGTTTGATAAAGAAAATAAAATCCAGACATCACCCAACTGGCCAGAGCTAAGCTAAGGTCTTGGGGACAGTCTTCCCAGGTACCGGGCAGGATTTCGCCTTGCATAGATGGCCGGTTCAGCAGGGCTCCCGTGTACTGGTGCGGAGGTGGCCCAGCCCAGGGCCTGCACCCGAGGAAGGGCCCCCTCCATGCTACACCCGTGCTGGGTCCTCAGCAGATCAGCACGTTCTGTACACGGCTTCTGGGAGCCACCTGCCCGCCCGCCCTGCAGCCCATTGTCTGGCGTGTGGGGGCTCAGAGCAGCCGTTGTTCTGCACACATCTGATCGCGTCTTTTCCACATCAGATCATTTGTAACCGTCACCAGGCAATCGGGCCCGTCGCTGATTCAATCTCGGCTTTGTGCTGTCACAGCCGTTTTTCTGCACTGGGCTGATTTTGAAAGGAGGCCCATCTTCTGGGTCTGCTATTCATAAGCAGGGGGAGTGAGAGGTGTGTGTGTGTGTGTGTGTGTGTGTCTGTCTGTCTGTCTGTCTGTGCGTCACCAAACACACACACACGTAGATCTCTGCCTCTCATTACCAAGATTAGAATTTAGAACTTGGATTGAGGTGGGGCAGGATGTCAACAAGGGCCCTGGGCTGCCATTCCCCTCCCCTACTACTTGCCCAGCCTGAGTACCTACTGTGTGTTCCAGTCTGCAAACACAGCAGCATCTGTGCTCTCATCGGGGAGATAGATGCTACACCATTAATCAGTAAGATAGTTTCAGAGTGGCAATGACAATAAAGGGACTACAATGGTAATGGGATAGTGGCCAGGGAAGAGGGGTGCTAACTTGGACAGGGTGGTAAAGGAGGGCTTCTTGGAGGAGGTGATGTTTGAGTTGAAGTGTGAATGAGGAGATAGAGGAGGCACAGAGTGCGGCCCACTCTGAATTGAGAGGTCCTAAATAGGCAAAATCCACACCAGATTTCAAATCTTTGTGTGAAAAAACAACGTAAAATATCTCATTGGAAATATTAATTACATGTTGCAGTAATACTTTTTTGGATATATTGGATTTTATTTTTAAACATCATTTCTCTATGGCTACTAGAAAATAGATACTTCATTACATTTGGACAGCACTGATGCATGGTATTTAGGTTAAGATAGAATGTAAGTGCAAAGGCCCTGGGGTGATCAAGGTTACCTGTTTAAGGACCAGGGTGAGCAAGAGGAGAGTGACAGCAGAGTAGGGAGTGAGGACAGGTCACCCAGGACCTTAGAAAATAGTCAGAAATGCCATGGAAGTGAGTGGGGGGGTTCTGGGTGAAGGAAATGAGTTCCTCATGGAAAAGTCAAACTGGCACCTGCAGAGAGGGGATGACTTGCAGGCCAAGGCGGTGGGCACGTGGTTGGAGCAAGGGTCGCTGCAGAGGAGTCACAGGCCCACCTGGAGGGGGGTCAGCTTCACCAGATCTGGCTCCCCAGATAGCTCATTGCTTCCTTTTGTGCCTGGATTTCACGGCCTCTGGGCCTTCCTGACCCCTGCTTCTACTCCACCTTCCCCGGCCACCACCGCTTCCTCCCGAGCAGCAGCTCCCCATCACATCAGTGAATTTACAAATAGGCTCCAGCCTCCTGTCTCCAGGTGGTCAGTGGTTGAAATCCCTTTCTCAAAGCTATTTAAAAAAGAGAAGAAGAAGAAGAAGGGATGAACATTCATTGTAGAAAAATTAGAAGTCCAGAGCAGCACAGAAGGGTAGAACTCCCCAGCGATGGATGCAGTCATAGAGTCGGCCCTGGCAGAGCTCGGGTTTCAACCAGGTGGACTGGCTGTGCACCTCATTGCTGCCTAAGTCACAGTGCCCTGTGGCCAGATGACACAGGGGCAGCTCCCCACCGAGAAAGGGGCTTAGAGCCCAGCGCCCAGCAAGAGGCAGAAGCTGGAGCTCCGGCTGGGGTTTGGCTCTCAGGGCATCATATATATGTATGTTGGTGCTGTCGTAGGACCCAAGTCCCTGGCCTGTTTCCTGCCCCTTTCATTCATTTCTCTGCAAGCCTGACCCCCAGAAGCATGTGTTGATCCTCGACTTTGTACTAAAAGTGGCCACTTTCATCCATGCGCCCCCCAGCCACCCATCTTGCTCTCTCTCCTAAACACTCCTGGCCATCCCTGCCTGAGGCCTGGTCTTTCTCCTCCTCTTTCAGGTCCGTTCCTCAAGTCTGTCTGGCCCAGGCCGCCGTGGGCTCTCCTCCCTCCCGTCACCTACCCCAAGGCCCTAGACAGTCCCTTCCTACCTTTCCTCCTGGGTACACCAACCACAGCCATCACCATCCTCCCTGGCGTGGGGTGTATTCAATGAGGTGATTCTGTAAAGTGCTGAGTCCATGGGGAACACTAAAAAGCAGGTCTTGTTATTGCTCTGATTATTAGATTGCCTTCTTCCCTGTCTCCAGGTTAACCCTGAGCTTTGGGTGCAGGGACTGGGGGCTAGGGATGTCAGGGGATAGATGAAAGGATGGAGGGGAGCCCCCAGTCCCTCCTGACTCTGCAGCAGGTCTCACCTTTGCACATAGTGTTCCCTCTCATGGACCCCTACGCCAGAGTTGCCCAGTGACACCCACTGTTCTTTTTTTTTTTTTTAAAGATTTATTTATTTATACGAGTGCTAGGTATAGTCATAAGCATGGGAGGGTGAGAGAATTCACCAGAGCGGGGAACAGAACAGGCAGACCGACAAAATGCACTGCTGAGGGGAGCAACGGACGCGGAAGGAGAGGTCTGTGAGCCATGTGGGACTCTCCCCAGCAGCCGGGGATTGAACTGGCACTGCAGAGGCTGTGGGCAGCTTCGCAGCCCAGCGTTCAACTGCTGTGCCACCAGGGGAGGCCCGACACCCACTGTTCTTTTGGACCCTGCTTACAAGTTTCTCCTCCAGGAAGGTTCCATGACTTCCAAAAACCCTGGATTGAGGCCTTTCCACTGAGCTCCCCCAGGCCCTGGGCCCCGGGCCCCATTATAGCATCATAGCACTCATGACACTGGGTGTTGATTTTGGCTTTACCCTCCCCACCCCTTTGCTGGAAGCTGGGTGGATTGTGGACTGCCACTGATCCTTAAAGCCGCCCCACCCCACACTTCCCACGTTGAGGTTTGGCTCAGCAGGAAGTGTGCTGCAGGAGGTGGGAGCTGGGCAGTCTGGGGTCTTTGCGCCCCCACCCCCATTCACTCACTGGGTGGGGATTGTTGGCTCTGGGGGAGGACAAGCCAAGTTTGTTGCCAGTGTTACTAGTGGCAATGGCAGCCCCTCACCTTATCATCTGGAGGGGTATATGAGCCTTCATATGCGACCTTCCTCCCAGCCTTCCCACCCAGCACCTCAGCATCCCCCTGCCCTGAATCAGCTTGTCCACAGAAAGCAGATTTCCCTGTCTCCAGGTTGGGGGTCCCTGTCCCCTCCGTCCCGGTGACCTTGCGTGTCCTCACAGATGGGGAACTCTCCATTACTCACTAAGAAGGTTTCTTCCCCAGAACCTGAAGATGCTCCAGCTTCTCCACACTCTCCAGTTCAAGTCCCCATATGTTTGCCTGTGCGGTCCACTGTTGGGGCCCCTCCCCCACTTTCATCACTGGGCTATTTCCTACCTGCCTGTCGATAATTGTTATAAATGATACTAATAACAGCCGCCACTTAGGGAGTTACTACTCTTTTCTTGGCACTTTATTTGTGCTAATTCCTGGAAAAGAACTAAACCCTTTTCCAAATGAGGAAACTGAGGCTCAGAGAGATGGAGGGACTCCCCTGAGGCTGCAGAGTTAAGGGATAAAGCTGGGGTGTAGGTAAGGGATAAGGCTCAGGCTTCTGACTCCAAATCCTGGGATGCAATACTATCACCTGCTTACAAGGCAGGGCTCTCCTTTCATCTTGACATCCCTGGGCTAGCGAGGGTGGCCCCAACATGGCTACCATTTGTCACCCAGTCTTGTAATGGTCCTTCAAACCACTCGTGCAGTTCTCTCCCCATTCTCCTGCTAGGGTCTTTTTTTTTTTTTTTTTTTTTTTTTTTGGGTGGGACCCTCGCTGGTGGCTGGGGAACGAACCGGCCCTGCAGAGGCTCGGGCAGCCTCGCAGCCCAGCGCTCAACCTCTGCGCCACCAGGGGAGGCCCTCCTGCTAGGGTCTTAACATCCACACAGACCTGGCACACAGTAGGTGCTTCATTTGTCAGGGAATCAGTCTGCAGAGGTAGAGAGCTGCCCAGGTCCTTCACATCAAAATTAGTTCCCATGGTGACTGACGTCACTAAGCTCCCAGGGTTTGCCACGCCCCCTCCCTCAGGGCACATGCGCTGGGAGCTGGCCATGGTGCTGAAGGGCCTCGGCGCCCTGGATCCTAGCGGGCTGCTTCCTGAGCCCCGCCTTGCTCCAACCTCTTGCCCATCTGTCCTTCAAGGAACATTCTCCTGAGGGCCTGCTGCGCTTGGTCACTGGTCATAACACCGTGAACTATGAAAGTGGGATTGGGGCAGCCACACTGGGAACTCCATTCAGTACTTCATCAGCACTTATCAAGCACCTTGTATGTGTGTCTTCAAGAAGCCCTTGAGAAACCTGGGCTTCAGTTGAAAGTCAAGTAGAATCTTACAGGAAGGGCTTGCAAGCAGAATGGGTTGCATGGCAGAGGCCTGCCAGTGTGGCTGTGAGGGGCATGTCCTGAGGGACACGGGCCTCAGGACTGCTGCCTGCCATCCAGAACCCGTGATTGTTTGTTCACTCTTTGATCCCCCCTGTGGCCCAGAACTAGTGGTATCTCTGGCTCCAATGCCAAATGAGGTGCTTGGACTGAATAGGGGTGCACTGTGCCCCAGGCCAGGGGCTGGCACCTCTGTCCTGGGAACAGAGAGAGCCAGGTATGTGTCTGTGTTCAGATTTGCATTTTAGAGAAACTGCCAGTTTGGGGGCGGGCAATGGAGGTGGATGCAGCAGAAATCCTGGCAGTAGATGAGGCATCCTTTTGAAGGGAGTCCCCCCCCCCCAGTCTTAAAAAGAGAGAGTAAAAATCCCTTTCTGGTGCTGAGGCCCAAATGGCAGTGGGAAATAATCACTTTTCACAGGCCCCTTATCCACAGCCAAGCCCTGCACCAGTTTAATCAGCAGTGCCAGTGTGACTTGAAGATTCCCGGGCTTGAGAGATCAGGAGAGGGGTTAAAGAAAATTACCCTCGCCTCCTCCATGCTAATGTAATCTCTAACCAGATCTGCCTAGCCGCAGCTCAAATTGCTTTTTAGATTAACATTTAATTATTAACAGGGTCCCCTGGAAGGCCTCGGGCTTAGAACAGGAATGGGGAGAGGGAGCAGTGGGAGGGGGTGGGGTGGGCTTCTACTCTGGCTGCCTTGCAGAGACAGAGCTGGGGGGCTTAGGGAAGAGTGGGGTCAGGGAGGGCGGGAGAGAGAGAGAGAGAGCAGGAGAGGAAATGGGAAACACCAGGACAGAGAGGCAGATGGACCAAGGGGCAGGGGCAGAGAGGAGAGGAAGGTGGCATAGACAGTGGCTCCTCCTGTTGGCGGTGGGGGGTTGGTGCACGCAGATTTCCTATCTCACTCCTGGACAAGGGCCCCTCCAGCCCTCTGTCCTGTCCAAGAGGGCAGGCCATTCACTGTTTAGGGAGCCTGATCTTTCTGAGGCTTTGTGCTTCAAATCCAAATAGAGAAGTGACTCGCATAGGACCACACAACCAGAATCCTACCGCAGTTCTCTGGCTCCTAATCCAGTGCTCATCCCCCTCCCCAAGCCCCTGCCCTCTGACTACCACTTCAGATTCTTCTCTGCATTTGGGGGCAGGCTCCATGGCCAGGGAAGGGTAAAGGACACAACAGAGAACCTCAAGTACAGCAAAGGGCAGGAGGTGAGACTCGTGTGGGGACTCCTGCTCCTTCTCCATCAGGGTTGTCAGGCTGACAGGAATAGCAGGCATCTTCCTTGTAGGGAACTCAGAGTCCTCAAGGTCCACTCGGTGCTTTATGTGAACTGCTGGGTCTTCCACCTTCTTGTCTCCAAGATTCTAAATGGCTCATGAACGCACTGCCTCCAGAACCCCCTTGCATGCTGATGGACGGAGGACCTAGTTCTGTGCTTGGCAAAAAGGCCCCTCCCCATCCAGAGTCAATGAGGGAAATAGACTCAGAGAGGGGCTCCCTCTCCTCCTCTCATCTCCCTCTCTGTGACTTCTTCAAGGTCACTCAGCCTATCAGAACCCCAGTCATTGGCCCCTGCTGACAGGTGCTACCCCAAGGCCTCCGGGGCAGGCCCTCCTCTCTGAACTCCTAGTACTATTGGATGTTGGGTCCGGCATGACCTTCTTGTCCAAGCCATAGCTAATCTTTGGCCTTGAATGGAACCACACAGGCCAGAGTGCGTAGCTCCAGGGAGGGGGATGGCCAGGGACTGGAAGATGCATAAACCTTGGCCTTCATGACGTCACAGCCTTGCCCTGTGTGGAGCCCAAGAATGTGTTCGCATTCTGCCCTCCTGCAGTGCAGCGCAGCCCAGCCCAGGGCAGTCTGCTGACCTGTAGGACGCATGAAGGACAGTTCTGTCCACCCATCTTTTGGGGAAATGTTGGAGGCTCCAGAGAGAAGCCAGGAAAGTCCATTTTTGATGGGCTGGGAGTGGGAAGTCAGTTCTGGTTGGATGGTCCCTACAGCAGGACATTCTTAGTGCTTGCTGGTCTCCCAGCACATAGCTGGGGGCTGACCTTAAAGGATTCTCAGGAACTGCCTGCTGCCTGGATGGATGGATGGGCGGATGGAAGGGTAGGGGGATAAATGACAGACACCACAAAATGGTCCCCTTGCAGGGGCAGGGCCTGGGCTTGAATCATCTCAGTATTGTTCTGCCCAAGGCCTGCCTCACATGGTGTCTTCCATGAATGTTTATGGGGTAAGTGGCCTCCTGGGAACCCTCTCCTCCTCTCATCACCCTCTGTGCCCCTAGTCCCTTCCAGAGTAGAATATCAAAGTCGACTCGGGCAGTGGGCAGCCAACCTTCACTTTCGCTCCTTCCTGCCCAGTTGACTGGAACCAGGGCTAATAGATCCCCGCAGCAATGGAGCCAGGGATGCGGACCATACCATCTGGGCCTGAGGGTGCAGGTTCAGGCCGGGGTCGACACCCTCAGGCTCTGCCATCTAAAGGTTGTGTGACCTGTTCAGATTACTTTCCTTCTCTGTGACCCTTTCCTGATCTGCGCACCTAAAAACAGCACCCACCCGAGGCCACTAAGAGGGTGTGGTGGGGCCACTGGAAAGGATGCACGTGGGGTGTGGCACAGGGGGCCCATCCATGGCTTCATGCAGCTGTTATTAGTGCTAATGTGCAGGTATTGTTATCTCAGCTCCCCCTCCCACTGGCCCGGGGCTCCCCAACACCTCCCTGCAGCCTGACAGGCCAGGAGATGACAAAAGACCGGCAGGGCAAAAGGCCCCAACTCCCCCTTCTTTTATAAAAATAAAGACAAGGCAAGCAGTGGGCTCAATGCCTCCTCTGGCTTGGAAAGTTCCTTCCTTTCTTTCCCTGCCCTGTCACATGTCCTTTATCTAAATCCTCAGCTATGAAAGGCCATATCGACAGCTGGGGGTGTTATCTGGTGGAGGGGACCTTTTCCTCGGGGTGCCTCCAAGATAAGACGTCTTATCAGCCCCCATGTCAGGAATGATGCCAAAGCATTCTAATCATGGAGGCTTTTGACATCTCGCCCCCCCCTTTTATTATTAAAGTCACAAAAGACCTTGGGCTTATAAACAGCCCGATGTGCAGATAGGGTTTCGAATGAGCCATGCTCCCAGGATGGCCCTTGGCTGGGGAGTAATGAGTCAGGGTGGGGGCTCTGAGGGGCGTGCTTTCTGCAGACAAGGCGATGATGACGAGCAGAGATGGGGCATGGTAGGGGTGCGGGATGATCTTGTGTTTTAGGCGCCTGACCCAGTCTTGTCTCTAGCTTGCTGTGTGACCTTGTGCAGGACACTTGGCTTCTCTGGGCCTCAGTCACTTCATCAGACAATAACCAATTCACTGATTCCACCTTTCATTCAACACCTATTTATTAAATGATTGCTCTTTGCCAGACACTGGGGAGAAAGAGACAAATAAGACATGGTCCTTGGCCCTGAGACGCTCACAGTCCAGTGGAGAAAGACAGACATGAAAATTGGCAATTACAACTGTGTGTGCTGAGGACTGTGAGGGGTGCCCGGAGGAGAGGACAGCTGAGCCAGAGTCTGAGCTACGGTGGATCGGAGTGGGGGTGCTGTGGGCAGCCGGAGCAGTACGGGCAAAGGCCTGGAGGTGTGAAGTGGCCAGGCTGGAGGGACGACTTAGGGAGCTAGGGGAGGAGGGGCCAGCAGAGAGGGCTGGGCTCTGTTCTGCGGCCAGGGGAAGTCTGAAGGCCAGGGAAGGGGCTTCCTAGTGGGGATGATTCAGGGACGGGGAGTGTAGTCCCTTCCTCCTCCGGCGCCGCTGGTCCCGCCCCTTCCACACTGGACACCCCCGCCCCCAGCAGCAGGACACAGGGTTGGTTCGCTGGTCATTGAGCTGGGGGGATTGTGGGTGCAGAGAGAGGATCCCCTTCTTTCCAAATGGTCTTGTGGAATGTAGGGCCATGAGTGCTGATCCCCTGGAGACATGAAATGATCCAGGCCGCTCCACTAGAACAGCCGAGCTGAGGCCTTTGTGTTGATACCATCTTTTTCAGGGACTCTTCTGAGCTGGGTCAGGTGACCCCTCAGCTCCCAGGACTGCTGGGCGTCCAATATCAGAGCACTCTGAGAACCAGAGCCCCGCCTCGGTGCAGGGTGTGGAGACCTCAGAATACGCAAGCATGCCCCTCACCCCCTAAAAACTGCAGCCCCCAGCTGTCCTACTCAACTGTGGGGCATGCTGGAGTGTATGGCCTCTGAGGAGTTGTGGGCCTGGCACCCTGTGGAAGGCCAGAGGTCAGTAAGACCTCCAGAGGGAAGCTAGACACAGCCAGACCTCTAGAGGAAATGACCAGAGAGGGACCATGGAGCCATTTTTACAAGGCCAGAGAGGGGCAGTGTCTCCCCTGGGGCCACACAGCAGGTGCTAGGCCCCGGGAGGTTCTAGCTTCCAGCCCGTTTCCTCAGCGCACCCGGTTGCTGGCCTCCTCGCTGCCTTGCCTGTGGTGAAGGGCAGGTCCACCCAGCCACTGCCTGCTGGGTGGCAGGGTGCTGTCTCCCCATCTTGGGCCCTGCTGCTGACTGGCTGCCTCTGGCTTTCCCTCCGTCCCCCGACCCCCGTGTCAGAGTGGCAAGAGGCAGCGGCAGCACTGGGCTGGAGTAGGAGAGGGGGGCCCGTGTGGGGTGGCCACAGGCTGCTGACCTTCCAGGCGAGCACGAGACTGTGGTGCTGTGGATTGCCCGAGGGCTTGGGGAGGTCTGTGGCCCAGTGTGGGGAGGGTGGGCACCTGCAAGAAAGTCTGTCACGAACTTGGGCTTGTGGGGCGCCAGGGGCACAGCCTCTGTCCTTGGGTGTCCCAACGGGCAGGTGCCATGTGAGGGGCTGCGTCCCACAGGCCGGGGGCTCCCGCTGCCCTCACATCCAAGCCCCCAGGGGCCGCGCCTCAGCCTGCAGTCAGGGGCTTTCATCCGGCACTAAACCCCCCTCCGTTCCCTTTTAAACTGTATAATTTCTGCCTGATTGTAATGGCATATTTTAAAATTACCAGAAATCGAAGTCGGGAAGTGGATACTGCAGCTTTTATTGCGTCGCTGTGTTAAGGCTGGCGATTGGGGGGGGTGGGGGAGAAGCACCTCCCCTCCCCCCGCGTCCCCTACTTTCTCTCTCCTCTCTTTTTGAGACAGTAATAGGAGAAAATTGGTTTTGAAACTGAATAAAAGTCCCTTTCAGAGTAAATCATTTCTTTCAGGGTACCTTTGCTGAAAGTAAAATAGAGCATAATGAAAGGTGGTTACGTGATTGCCTTTCATTTACCGAGAGGCCAGGACAGACGGGAGGCTGCCACCGGCTCGGGAAATACAAGATTGGAATAATTGCGCGGTAACAAGGAGCTTGTTGTGAAATTAGTATCTTAAGAAAGTAGTGAAAAAAGGCTTTTCCTCATGAATACTTCATTATTAGAAGAAAGCAGCAGAATGTAGGGCTGCAGACACCTGTTTAGTATTAAATAACTTCCCTTTCTTCTGCCTAAACACCCCGCCCCCTCCTCTCAAACCAGCGGGAGCAACTGGGCTGACCCAGCCTGACTGTCAGGACTCGGGGTGTCCAGAGTTGAGCCCACACCCAGGCTGCCCTCTCCTTACTGGAAAGGGGGCGGGGAGACTGGCAGGGAGACGCCCCACCTTCTCGAGGCCTCCAGGCAAGGTGGGTTTGGGGAAGATAAAAATGTGATCCCGCGAGTGCCCAGCACCCGAGGCTGGGTGAGCGAGCAGACGTGGACCTGGGAGCAGCACTTTCTGGAGTGTGTCTGAGCTGCCGCCTACAGGGCCCTGAGCAGCCCGCCAAGGGGGGCTGCCCTGGGGCGGCCTGTCCCCGCTGACTGGGGTGCGGAACTCAGGCCATCTCAGAGATGCTGGGCCAGGGAGCCGCAGTGCCCCTTCGGGCCTGGGCTCAGGCGCAGTCTGAGACCAAGGTCAGGCTCAGCACTGGTCCGAGTTGGAGCACCTCTTTCTTCCTGGGACAGCTCTCCTCTAGGTACTGTGAGAACACCCGGGTGCAAGGGACAGGCCAATATGTCAGTAAACTGGACCTCCAGCACCCACTCCACACCGGGCCCAAAGATGAGCCCATGGGGTCTTGGCACTTGCCAAGCTCTAGGCTAAAGGTGGGGTACAGGCCTGTTCACGGTGGTTACAAGAGAGGCCACCACTAGCTGGAAGGACAGCCGCTGAGGGAACATGGGGTACATCTGACCAGGCCTGATGGTAACAGGGAAGCCCCTTGAAATTGGTGACCAGCATTCTGAGGCCAGGTCTCAGGTTGGCGGGGAGGGGCTCGGGCTGAGTTCTGGCCCCGTCATGGTGGAAGGCACCACTCAAAAGACCCGATTCTACAGTGAGGACACAGACGAGCCTCTTGGTGCCTCTGGGCCCTCAGTCTACTCACCTGCCAGATAAGAAAGTTTCCAGTGTTGTTCAAGGTAGAGAGGAGGCCGCTGGCAGGGTCTCCCAGCTGGGGGTGGGGGGATGAAGTAGGTGAGCCCACAGCAGCCCTGTGTGACAAGCACCTCATCTCCCTCCTTACAGGGACCCTGCTGCAGAGTGTGCCCCGCCACGGGCCCCCAGCTCAGCCATGCTGGCCTGTCTGCAGAGGACCCAGAACCCACCGGGCCAACACCTGGCCTGCCCAAGCAAGAGCCTGGAGCTGCGCAAGTGTGAGTAGGCACCCTCCCCCAAGTTTCCCTCCATGCGTCCCCAAACCGTCTCCTCTGCCCTCACTGAATCCACAGGGGCCTGCTCTGTGTCCCTGGACAGACTTAGACTACCACCTCAGGCCTTTGCAGAGCACTTCCCGGGCAGGGAATGCCATTCCCAACCACCCCCCCCCACACACACACACACACTCTCAGGTGCCTTTAAGCCTAAGCTGTGCTGCCTCCCTGGGGTATCCCCCCGCCAAGGGCACCAACTCCTCAGCAACCTTCACTGCCCACTACCATCACCGTGGCTCCACCATCAGCCATCATTTGCCTGCATTGGCAGAGAATAGGAGAACACAGACCATACCCCTGTGGGGTCCCAGCTTGGGCCCTGATTCACTGTGTGACCTGGGGTGTGTCTTTCCCTGATCTGGGCCTTGCTTTTTCAGTGTGTCAAACTAGGGACACTGGTGGCCTCCAGGGGGCCTGTCTTCCTTGACACCTAGGCCAGGAATTCCAGACCTTCTGATTATTTTTAGCCACTGTGGGATTTAAAATATTTTTTGAAGTATTTGGAAACACTTAAAAACAAGAAGGTTTACATAAAAATTTAAATTGCTAGTGCCTCAAAAAAATAAGTGGCTCTGGTAACACAGACCTGTGTTCCCACGCTGCAGCCATTGAGAAGAATTAAACTACGTCTCTTTAAAGGGGACATTCATCTCCATGTCACCACTGTCCCCACGCCTCCCTTTTGCCTCTGTCCTAGAGTGCACAGTCAGTTGCCATTTGTCGCTGTGCCTACATGTTGCTTTCTTTTTAAATATGTATTTACCTTTAGCAAGGTAATGCATTTGTGAGGTCCAGTATTCAGATGAAGGTGTGTACAGACAGAAGCCTCCTCCTGCCCCCTCTCTGCCCAGCCAGCCTGCTCTCCTTCCCAGAGACAGCCATGTTGTTGGCTTCCTGTGTGTCCTTCCAGGAGATGTTTTATGCCCTTTGCATACACACTGTTCTGGACTTCACTTTTTCCACTTAGCAACACACCCTGCATGTCAGCATGTGTCGCGTTTCCTCATGCTTTTGTCACATAGTTGGATGAGCCATAATTTATTTGACCAGTGCCCTAGATAGACCATTCCAACCTGTTAATACTACAAACAGTGCAGCAATAAGCAACTGTGTATGTGTGACAAAGGTTTGACTAAAACTGTAGGATGAATTTCTAGAAGTGGAAACACTGGGCCAGAGGTAGGTACATTTGTAATTTTCATAGCTGTGGTCTGACATCTTCAGCTCTCTGTTTCCCCACGTCCTTGCCATCACAACGCAGTACCAAACTAAGGCTTTGCTTCCCTGATTAGTGAAATCGGATCATGGTGCAGTTTTAAGTTAAACATCTTTCCATGTTTGAGCCATTTATTTTTCCTTTAAACTTTACCTATTCATTGTCTTGTCAGTTTTTCAATTGAGTTTTTATCCTTATTGATTTGAAGGAACTCTTTGTATATGATTGGATTAGACCTCTGTCTCTCCCATGAATTGCAGATGTTTCCCCCAATCTGTCATTTGTCTTTGATTGTGCCACGGAAGAGTTTTACTTTATAAAATGAAAGTTGTCAGTATTCTCGCTGAGGACCACTGCATTTGGTGGCATGCTTAGACATCCTTCCTATTTTTTCTTTCAGCATTTCCCCAGGGTTTTGTGGGTTTAATTTCTTAAATATATGACCTGATTTTTATGTAATTTATGTGGTATAAAGAATTAGGTAAGAATCCAAGTGTGTTGAAATATCAGTGCAATATTTTAATTATTGTAGTGTTAGAGTACATTTTTAACAATGATCATAGCTATTGATATAATTCACATCATACAAACCTAGCCATTTGACAGGTACAATTCAATGTTTTTTTTGGTATATTTACAGAATCTTACAACCATTACCAGTCAATTCTAGAACATTTTTATTGCCTGAAGAAGAAACCCCTTACCCAATATCCATCCCCCTCCCTTTCTCTATAGAGTCCCCTATTCTGGATTTTCAATAGCCTCATCCTGTATGTGGCTTTTGATGACTGGCTTCTTCCACTCAGCATGTTTTCAAGGTTCCTCCGCACTGTAGCAAGGACATGACACATTTCAGTATTTGGTGATGCTTTTGTTCCTCGTTATCCTCCACCTCAGTCCCTCCCCCTGCCCCCATGCAAAATTTCCTTGGCTGTTCTGTGTATTTTTCTGTCTGAACTATAGAATCCACTTATCAGGGTAAGAACAAAGATCCTGTTTGGGCCTTTACTGGGACTGCATTAAATTTATAACTAGGAAGGATGTCATTATGACCATCTCTCTCCCTGCAAGAACCCGGACTCCTTTGCTTATTCAAACTTTGTGTCCCTTGGGCACATTTCAATATAGGCTTCATTTAGATCTTGCACATCTTAAAAGTTTACTTCTTTATGACTCGTTAACCATTTTGGGCTAGTCTTTTCTTCCGTAAATAGAGGTTATTTATAGAAAGACTATTAACTCCTGCCACTTGACTGAATTCTTTTATTGTGATGGTTTTTCAATTTAGACGCAGGTTTTCCTGTTACACTCTCTTTATATTTGCAAATGATAATCTGACCTCCTGCTTTGTAAGTTGTATATCTTCATTTATTTGTCTGATTTAATAGTGTTGGTTACTTTATAATAGTAGTAGCTACTAGCTGTTGGAATAGTAGTTTCTCTAGAAAAATATCCATTTTTATCCAGGTTTTCAAATCTATCAGGACAAGGTTGAATAAAATAGTATACGATGCTTTTGCAAACTTTCACCTTATTTCTTCAATTGTATAGATTTTACTTTTTTTCTCCCCCTTTTTCTTGATTAGTTAGCTAATGAGGTTTCTTTCTTCCCTTTCCCCAAAGATCAACTTTAGCATTTATTAGTAATTAACCTTTTCCTGGGTGCTAATTCATTTATTTGTGCTTTATCTTTATTAAAATTGCCCTTTTTTAAAAAATGTCTTGAGTTGGAGGCTTAAATCTTTACACTGATAAGAAAAAAAAGAAAAAATTAAGGTGTAAATACCCTGGGCACTTTAGCTGTATCCTACAGGTTCTAATATGTAATAGTTATATAATCATACTGTATTTCCATTTTTCTGTTTTACAATTTGGACTCTGATTTCTTCTTTGAACTAGACTCGCCGAGCCCACCCACCCCCAAGGTGGTTGGCACTTTCATGTTTTGCTCCTTCTAGTTTTAATGCAGTGTTATCAGAATTGTCTCTGATTTCTAGGCTTTAGTAAGTTTTTTAGGCTTTAGTAAGTTTTCTTTGTGATATAATCTACGGTGGTCTTGACTTTCACCGGGCCTTAAATAGCAGATGAGGCTCTGCTAGCAGGATTCAGAGTTTGATGTGTACCATTTATACCTACCCTATTAATTACGTAAGTTAGGTTCTCTATCCTTACCAGTCAGGGATCAAGAAATGTCCTGATGTGTTCCAGTCTATTTCTTCTTGTCAGACCTATAGCCCTGTTCCTACGAGTGCTAATGCCACGCTATTTAACACACAGATATTAATACGTTCAGTCCTCAGAGTAAATCGCACTCTTCTTTGATATACTTGGCCTGGATTCACTTTTACCTATTAATATGGTACCCTCTGCTCTTTAATTCACATTTCTTCTGAAAACTATGCCAAACCTTTTGTTTCAACCTTTCTGAATTACTTTGTTCAGGTGTGACTCACATAATGTAGAGTTGGATTCAGCTTTGTGATCTGATCTGAATGCCTTTAAAAGTTTAATAGGAGAGCTTAGCTCATCTACATTTTTATTGCTAGGACAGACATATGGTCTTAATTCAGTCATTTTGTGCTTTGCTCTCATTGCTCTTAGAAGTCTTTCCCTGTGTGATCTGCGTTCTCTGCTGTCTGGTGCACCTACTAATCAGGAAGGTTGGGGCTTTGTTCTAGAGGCATAACTTTAAATAATACCCTCATTCTCTTATTTCTTTGGAACAGTATTCTATTACTTTCCCTAAGATGAACAAAATGACAAAGTGAGGATTTCCTCTTTCTCTCTACAATATTTTCTTGAAGTTTACATCCTACTTTCGAACTTTTATTACCTGACATCAGCTTTAAAGGTACCTTTCGATCCCAGCTATCGAAGACAAGGACATCCGTGTACTTACTGGCCTGTCTCTCCTCGTACCCTCCCTTCTGTTATCAGCGATGCTATTCCCAAGACGTGCAACATCAGTGTCTGGTTACATCGCCACAGTCCCATGGTTCCAATTCAGAAAGCAAAAGAATTTACAGTGAAAAGTAACTCCCCTTCCCAGAAGAAGCCAGCGTTCCCAATCTCTTAAGTACCCTCCTGAGAAATATATATGCTCGTGAGGGGCAGTAAATACCTTTTACATAGATGTTCACACACACATACCCCCTCCCCTCCCCTCCGCTCCTGCCTTTTCTTCTTTCTTCCCAGTACATCCTGGAATTTATTCTCGTCTGGCAGTCCCTGTTCTACCACCTGCACTGTGTCCCAGCACCTAGACAAAGCATAACAACATGTTGAAGCACCCTCACGACACACACCTCTTGAGGGGGGTTTAGGTTGTTTCTAGCCTCTTGCTAGTCTAAACAGCGGTGTCGTGAACATCTTTGTACACCTGTGAAAAAAATAATTTTCCCTCAGGATGGATTTGCTGGCTCAAAGGATCGCTACATTTTAACCTTCGATTTCTATTGTTCAGCTGCCAGCTGGCCAGAGCGGGATGACCTGGGCTGGTCCTTCCTTTCTGCTCCCAAGTTAGAACTGAGAGTGTGGAGGGTCACACGGCCGTCTGCTTCCCCTGCCCAGTCAGCTCCTCTGACATCTCTGCACTTATTGGAAAAGACAGTGACTCTGCCTTTAATTGAAGAGCACAGGAAAGAGGGCGGCAGGAAGAGAGATAAGCAAATTGAATTGGGTGCCCTGCTGCCGGCCAAGGCCTGGCACTTGGTGGAAGCGGCGCCTGCCCTTTCTCCCTGGCATGACTCTCAGGTGATCGGGCCTGAGACTGACCTCCTTGTCCCTGTCCCCCAGGCAGGCTGACACAGGAACAGCTGGCCCTACACTCTGTGGCTAGCCGTGGGCCCTGCTGCATTTCTCAGTGGGGGCGGGTGTGTGTGTTTGTGTGTGTCTCATCTGTGCGGCGTGATTTGGACACGTCCATTGGCCTTTGGAGGCTGTGATCCCCCTTCTATAAAGTGAGGGGTCGGATAAGATGCACCTGAGAAACCATCCAACTCTGACCACTGTGATGCTATCAAAAGCCTCCTGGGGACCCAGTCTGATTCCCCTCTCCTCCCTGTAAAGTGGGCTCGGAGCAGCCTGACCGCACCTCTTAGGGACCTCAGGCGGAACGGCTCGTTCTTTTATATAATTAAGTACCTTACTGACTAGGTTGTCCGTGACACACGATTCAGAAAGCAAAACAATTTACAGTGACAATTAACCCTTTCCCAGAGGGCACCAGGCTGTAAGGACTGCCCACAGCCTGTGTCAGCAAAGCAGAGGTGGGTTGGGTTCCCCTGTCTGGTCAGGCGGGCAGAGGGGCGGGGTGCCTGCCGGAGCCTGGGTGTAAGGCTGCTGTCACCGCTTCTAGGTGACTGCAGAAAGTGACGTGGGGTGGGGGAAAGGAAAAAAGATGAGGGCGGAAGTAAATTCCAGTCCCCCACCCTGACCTCAGGCCTGAGATCTTAGGCTACTGCCCGCTGGCCAGAGGCCCTGGACCCGCCCGCCCTGGGACAGAGCCTGTTTTCTCAGCTGCTAGGACCTTCCCGGCAGCAAATGTTTGACTTCTCCATGCGCTGCTGCCACACGTGCTGCTGGAGGTACAGACGGTACAGAGAGCCCCAAAGAGGCACCAAGAGGGGGCTTGGCCAGGGGGAGGGGAAGAGGCTCTGGCTGGTGGGGGGACTCTGGGAGGAGGGATGAGGAGGTAGCTGCCCCAGGAGCCTCTCCATGCGTCAGGCTGCTGCTCCATACATGAGACAGTGTGCTCATCCCGCCCCCTTCCCCAGGAGCCCCCAGGACACAGCATTTGGGACCAGAACAGCCTGGAGATCCAGGCTGCGACCCAAGTGGTATTGGGTGAGTGAGTGACCAGCCCCCTCTGGACTGGTTTTGTCCCCTGTGACGCGGGGACAAGAACATAAGAGCCTGGAAGGAGACAGTACCCTTTACCTGCCCTCACCCTCCCCACAACCAAACCCACAAAGGGACGAGAGGTTCCCTGGCCCTCTCTCGCCTCCACTGATGCCAGGCGTGGAAGGCGTGCTCACTCGCCAGCCCAGAGCCGACCGGTCCCCCACCCTCGCCAGCCTGGCCCTGCCCAAGGGAGACCCAGCCCCACGAGCATTCCTGCAGGTGCAGCTGCTTCCACGACACTAATAAAATACGGAAGAAACAAAGCAATTTAAAATTCCAATAAAATTAAAAACAAATCTCTGGCCGCACAGCAGATTCGATTATGTAGCTATTGCTGAGCACAGCCTGGGGGATGGAAGGAAGGTTCAGGCCTTCCCTGCCGAGGGAGCCCAGCCTCCGGGAAAGCCAGCGAGAGTTACCCCCTGACTTAACAAATACAGATAAGCCCTCAGCAACTTGGGACCATAGTCCACAAGCCAACCAGAGGGAGGATAAACTCGGAGGGACACAAAGATCCACATCACTGCTGTCCACACCGTACAGAGGCCCTGGCCAGCACCGTCAGGGAAAATAAAAGTGAAAAGAAGTAGGAAAGAGGGAAACTTTTCCATGTAAAATCCCAGGAGAATGAGAGTTCAGGCAGAATTGTGGCTCTAAGGTTCACATACATGTGCAACTGTTCTTCACATCAGATCCAGAGCAGATGTCGCCACCCTGCAGACCTACTCTCTACTGTAACCACTCAACTCTGCACAGCCACACACATGCCTGCGAGTGAGTGGGCACAGCTGCATCCCAATAAAACTTTATTTATAAAAGCTGGCAGCAGGCCAGAGTTGTCCTGCACGCTGAAGTTGGCCGGCTCCTGCCCTACACAGAGTTGAAAAAACATCTACCAAGAGCTACTATTACCATTTTTGAGGAAACATTTATGTTCTGTAATATATGCCATGCAAGTCACCCTCTCAAGAATACCAGTCAGTACTTTTTTTAGTATAAATATAGAGTTGTGCAGCCAACACCACTGTCAAATTCCAGACCATTTCCTCATCACCTCAAAAAGAAACCTATACCTTTAGCTGCCACTTCCTGTCCCCACCCCCAACCCCGCCCCGAATGGCCACAGAAGCCTGGAAGTGTCTAGGCATGGCTGTGTTCCACTAAAACTTCATTTATAAAAGCTGGGCGCTGCCATGGCTAAGGCCAAGACAGGGGTCAGCATGGGGACAGGGGCGGGGATGGAGCAGAGCATCTGAAGGGGTCTGTGTGCTCGCGAGCTTAACCTGGAACACAGCGGGCCTTGCACACCTCTGGGCTGGCTGTGTGGAGCTGAGACAGCATCTGCCCCTGGGAGTCAGCGACACTGGAGCCCCGCCTCACACCTCACATGGAGGGGAAGCCCAGGCAGACAGAATCTAATACCTTGAAAAGCAGAACCATAGTATTCTTAAAAAAAAAAAAGAGATGATCATCCCTGGCCTAGGACTTGTGAATTAAGAGGTAAGAAAAGCACATATAAAGGAAAAACAAATTGGATCACGTTAGAATTAAAAGTTGGCTCAGCAAAAATACACCATAAAAATGTCGACAAGCCAGAAATTAAGAAAGGGTGTCTGCAGCACGTAGATGGCCCGATACCCAGAATAGAGCGGTAGGGGTATGGCTGAGAGGCAGCGGGATGGGGATGGCAGGGAGCCAGTGGTGGGTGGCAGGGCAACCCCGAGAAAGTGAGAACTAGGGGTGGGGAGGGAAGGGGGAGAGAGCCTGACCAACATGGACAGGGATGACGACTGACAGGAGCAGGCCTGTGGCTCCGAGGGGGAGATGCAGCAGCAGTTCCAGAGGGCAAAGGACAGAGGGACAGACAAAGCCAGGGGCCGGGGAGGGAGAGAGTGAGGAGTGGGCTCCCAGAGACAGCAAGGGTAAGGGAAACTGAGGTGCAGGTGGGGAGCAGGAAAGTCAGGTTTGGGAGGGGTCCGAGTACACCCAGCTCTGCCTACAGGGACACTGGCTTCTCGGGGTTCCAGCTGCAGCTCAGGGGCTGTGGGTATGCACGTGTGCCTGTGAGCACCTGCTGGCATCTGGATGTGCAGGGGGCCCCTGCACAGGCTCTTCTGTGCCTCTGAGCATCGAAGTGTACATGAGCTTGCACACTCGTATGCACACACAGAGAGGATCCTTCCTGCGGTGACACTTCCATGCACTGCCCGGCCTGGCCCAGAAAGCTAAAAGGAAGGTGGCCACATTTTCTGGGCACCCACTATGTATGAAGCTGCTAGGGAGCTATGGTCATTTCTCTGAGGTTCCCTAGGGAGTCACTGGGACTCCCAGATTTACTCCAAGTCTGCCCTCCAGGTCTTTGGGCTGCCACCCTGGTCACTGGGCTGGGGCAAGTCAGGGTGGTTGGCAGCCACCCCACCCCACGTCCCTCGCAGCAGAGCCCAGAGAACAGCTGTGCCTGCCTTGGCCCAGCCCCCTCCCCCACCCTCCTCCTGGGCGGCCTCATTAGGGATTCTGCCGGTGCCACCAGCTAATTAGTGTCACGTTAATTGAGCATTCAGGAGGCTGCCACCTCCAAGGGCAGAGTGTCAGCAGGGAAGGGGAATGCAGATGTGGACTGCTTCTCCCTGGGGGCCAGGCCCCATGCCCAGAGACCCCCGTGTGTCCTGGAGCAGACCCGGACACCCCCCTCCCGTGTCCACACAGATCGTGTCCACTGGGACCTCCTGAGCCTTAAGGGAGGAGAGAACAGGCAAAATTAATGGCAGTGAGAGAGAGCACTTGCTGAACACCTACTATGTGCCCGGCACACCTTAAAGCCACAGTCAGCTGCACTCTACTGTCAAAAAGCTGAGGTCTGCGCGTCCCCATCTTGCAAGACGGTAGCTGAAAAAGCTGCGAAGCCAGCAACTATGGAGAAGCAGCCCTAAGCCCAGAAGGCTGATGCTGCTGGCGAGGTTAAGAAGGTAACCCCAAGGCCCAGACCTCACAGACGGGTGTCCCCAGTGTCTTTGAGAGAACCTAAGGAGCAGCTGCCACCCACCAAGAGAACACAGCTACATCCACTGTGGGCAGGAGTGGGCAGGGGCCGGCATTTGTTTGGATGGTGGCTGGATGGAGGCTGTGCCCGTGGCAGATGTTGGGGGCCCACCAAATGTGGTACCAGGAATTCTGGCTCAGCCTCCCATCCCTGCCCTACATGAGCACGAGCCTTAAGGTGCAGAGTACAGGGACTTCAAAGACCCTGACGTGTCCACTTGGTCCCCTCACAGATGAGAAACCTGGGGTCCAGTTGGCCAGCCCGGCCGAGGTTGCCCTCAGCAAGGGCAACGCTGGGTGTCTGACTTGCGGCCTGATTACAGCGGAGTCCATGCTTCTCACATCTCTGGGGTCCCTACCAGAGGCCCCTCCCCTGCCTTCACCCACGCTTCCCTCCTCACCACTTCAGAAAGGCAGGGGGCTGCCAAGTTCGCTCCCCTGTCTCCCCGTAGCAACATTAAATCCCACTCAAAGGGCTGCTTTTAATTGGCTTAATACACCCGTTAATAACCACATCTATTTAACGCACCTGTAAAAGGCCCATAACATTAACTTAATGGCAGCAACAGCTCGCCCAGCACTCCAGCCAGCCTTTTAAATTTCCCGACCAGCCTTTAATGGGGCCAGGGCAGGGCGGCCCAGTTCACAGGGGGGGGTGCCCTCCAGGTTGTGGGGCGCTGCCCCTGCAGCCTCTCAAAGGGGACTGGCTGAGCTGCATGGGTCCATGCAGTGCCCCCTACACCTGCCAGGGCTCTGGGCAGCTCCAGGCATCAGGTGGTGAGAGAACAGCGCTTGCCCTCCAGGCCTCCCCACCTAGCTCTGGAGACCAGTCAACAGACAGCTACAGCGCAGGGGGCCAGGCCCTGGGCGGGGAGGCAGGCAGGCAGCCCAGGGCCAGGAAGCAGAGGATGCTCTGCAGGAGGCTGCAAGACACAGAGGTCAAGGAAGGGCCCTGGGAGGGCACAGGAGCAGCACGTGGTCACCCTAAAGCAGCATGTGGTCACGGCGAGCCCCTGACTAGGACAGAAAACATGTAGAATAAAATCCCCCTTCCCAGGCCGGCGGCGGGAGGAGGAGAGGCTGAGGGTACAGCCCCTCCTTCTGCATCTTGCACATTTCCTCACATCAGCAGAGTCTTCTAGAACCTAAGTTTTAACGCCCAGTAAGGCACAGTTCTGATGGGGGCCCCCTGGGTGCTCCGTCTCCTGGAAGCCCGGCCGCTCCCCAGAAAGTGTCCCTGATGCGCCTTTCCTTGCCCCCCCAGTCTCCCACCCAGTAGCCTGAGGCACCCCGCTAAAGCCTAAGTTGGGCCGGATCTCCGCTCCCCCCTCCAAGTGGAGCTCACCTCTGGCTCCTCACCCACGACCCCCTGCTGAGGGCGTCCCCACTCCCAAGCCCCGGCGCTCGCTCCTCCTCACCTCCCGCTCTTTCCTCCAACCCCACTTCATGAGAGAAACCTTTGAACCGCCTCTGGACAGGTGCCTCCCCGTCCTGTCCCTCCCCGCCCCCCCCCCCCCAGCTGCCCCACGCTCATGGCATCAGACGCCTCACGCGGGCCCAGGCGCACACGGCGCTCTGCTCCGTGACATCACGGGGCTGGGGGCTGGGATCTCCCCAAGGCTGGCCCTCACAGCTGGGGTGTCGGCCCAACTACACGTAGGGTCTCCCCTTGGCCTGGGTGGCCCAGAACGTGGCGCCCAGACGGGAGCCGGCCCCGCACGCCCCGGCCGAGCCAGCCGCACAACCGCTCGCCGGCCGCGTTCTGCTCAGCAGGGTAAAATTCGGCTCCGCCATCTGTGGGAGGATTTGTGGCCACGTTTTCAAGCCACCACACCCTCCCATTATCGCTCAAGGGGCTGCTTCCCCGCGCTCCTGTGTCATCTGCCCGCTGGGCCGTGGGCCGCGAGGACAGGGGCTAGTTTGCTCTGGCTGCGGCTGTGCCTCCAGAGCCAGCGCCTGCACCGGGGGGCGGGGGTATCTGGTGCCGCGGGGCTGGGATGGCTCTGGATGGCTTCTCCCTGGGGACTGTGTCTCTGGCCTGGTTGCAAGTCTCGTGCCAGGCTGTGGCCAGGGGCTCCAGGCGGGTGAGTCAACCTGGCCACATCACCCGACAACGGCTAGTTGTCCTTTAGGCCACGGGGCGCAGCCTAAACCAGCACAGTCAGAATCAGCCGCGGTGCGTGTGGTGCAACGCCCAGTTGCTGGCGGAACCCCAGCAGAGCCCCCAGCCCAGCTGGAGGCATCAGGGGAGGCGGGGAGGCCCTGAGGTTCCCCAGTGGGCACACAGAGCCCCACGTTAACCCTGGAAGCACTGGCCCCAGCCTCCCCACTGCTCAGAAGCCCCCCCCCCAGGCAGCTGGCTCCGCTGGCTCCTTCGTGTGGGGCCCTTCTGTGTCAGTGCATCTGCGGTGGGTGGGGAAGGGGCCTGGAGCCTTTGCCATGCTGAGGCCTGGTCCACGCTGGCCTGAGGAGCCCAAGCCACCACTTCGGCATCTCTGGGGGAAAAGGCTCATGGGAGCACCACAAGTGACAGGTTTGAGCAAGGACTCTGGTGACCGTAGGACCACATCCCGGCCAGAGGCCCTCACATGCTGAGCGCTGAAGCACTGAGCACATTACCGGGGAGACGACTCGGGGACCGCCAGCCATCGCTGGGAGCAAGGCAGAGCTGAGGCAGGAGGGGCGTCTGCTGGGTCACCTCCTGCCTGGCTGAGCCTCTGGGCTGACCCTGTGGTCCTTCCTCAGGACCGTCCTACTTCTGAGCACATCTCGGCCAGGCCTGCCTCAGGGTGCAGGTGGGGGAGATGGTTTGGAGGCAGCAGCCCTGGTCCAGACCGCAGCTCTGCCCCTCCCTGGCTGTGTGGTCTTGGGAAACGGGGTCTGTAACCTGCGTTAGTTACCAACCAGCGGCTACAACACCAGTACTCACCTATCCTCGCCATGGTTTCTGTGGGCGAGGAATTCAGGAGCGGTTTAGCTGGGTAGTTCTGCTCTGACTCTGCTGAGTCACCCGAAGGCCTGACCTTCAAAGAAGGGTCACCTGGTTGCTGGCTGGGGCCTCAGGTCACCTCCTCTTGGGTCTCCCCGTGGTTGCACCAGTGTCTTCACGTGGCAGCTGCTTCCCTAGAGCACGTGCTCCGAGGAGCATGAAGGAGGGAGGAGGAAGCCACAGGGCCCTTGACCACCTAGCGCTGGACAGTCTCGGAAGTTACACAGGCCTGCCGCACTCGGAGCGGGAGGGGCCGTGCCAGGGCGTGAATACCAGGAGGGGAGACTCCTCGGGAGCGGGGTGCATGGGGGAGACCTTGGAGGGCACCTGCCATAGCTCATCTGTTTCTTTATCTGCGAGACTGGGCCACCTCTACCTCCGAGCTGCGAGACTGGGCCACCTCTACCTTGGAGCTGCCGGCTGCTCCAAACAAGTGGGAGCCGGGCCCACTCATGCTCCCCTCAACTGTAGCCTGGTGCTGCGGCACCGTCTTGGGCTCCAGCTCGAGGGAGAGGGACCAACCCACCTCGCTGAGTCCCACTGACCAAGACGGGCCCTTTCTTTCAGTGAATAAGAACAAGGAACAGGCATTGCTCTTTTTTCCCTTCTTGAGGTTTTAAACACCTAATTTATTCCATCCATTAGATAGATTTTGTAGATTTAATCATTTTCACAGTTGGTGGCTCATTGGATACTCAAGATAAACTCCAAATGAAAGTATAATGGTGAGGACAAATGAGTTTTCACACCACAATGGCAGAAACTTGCTTGGGAAGAGAGTTTAAGAGGAACAAAAATACATACAGATATAATTTTTTTCCCCGGCAGCCGCTTTTGCTGACTATAGTAGGTTACCACAGTTAATTTCACCAGTTTTGTTCATCTGTAAAATTGCATAAAAGTGACATTTTTGTGCTCATTATAGCAACTGCTGATTTATGGCTGGTAAATGAAGAGCTGCTCCCTTTTTTGCGGGACTCTCCGAGCGGCGCTAAGTGCCCATGAAATTGCTTGTATAATGTAGTTTAAATCCAATCTCGGAGAAAGATTCCCCCATTGGCCAAAGTGACATTTCCATTCTCCACACCGAGTTTATTTTAGGCCACTTAGGAGGGGGCTGCCCCGGGCCGGGTCAGGGTGGGACCTGAGTCCAGCCCAGGATCTGCTCCACCTGCCTGGCCCTGGCTAGGCCAGAGGGATGAGGGCCTCGGCCGCCAGCCTGCCCGGGGTGCCGGTGCCGCCTGCCACTTTGCTTCAGTCCCTGCTGCCATGTGAGGTCAGACCTCATACCTTTACCTCAGGGCAGAGATGAATGACCTGTCCAACCTGCGCCTCCGCTGCCAAAACCTGTCCACTAAAGCCCCAGGGCAGGCCTGCTCCGACCTGGCCACCGACACCCTGCCAGCTCTCTGCACCCCGTCCTGTGCGCTGAAGGGCCTTCCGCAGTCCCTGGTCCCTCCCCCAGCTGTGACAACCACATCTGCTGGCCTCGCCCGTGTGCCGGGGGACAAAGCCCGCAGAGAGCGCTGTCCCGCCTGCGGAGCGCCCCCCTCCCCCCGCCCCCCTTGGTCTTCTCCAGACACGGCTCTGGGCTTCTGTTCTGATTCTGAATCATTTACAGTTCCCACCCGACCTGCTTCCTCGCCCCCGGGCCTTTGCTCATGCGGTTTCTCCTGCCTAAAATGTTTTCCCCTCCTGCCTCACCCCTTTTACCATCGCCCTGGCCAGGATGCGCTTCTTCTGGAAAGCTGTCTTGTCTCTGAAGCCCCACTGGGCGAGGCTCCCTGCACCCCCACGCCGCCTGGCTCCCCGTCACAGCAGACCTTTGGCTGTGCGCCCACGAGGTCGTGGGTGAGGCTCTGGAAGGACGTGTGTCGCATGTGGCCTTCTGAAGGGGGGAGTCTGGGGGAGGGAGGGGTCCCTGGCCACAATACCAGGCCCTCCTGAGCGGGAGCCCCCGAGCACTGACATGCCCCACCGCACATAGCTAGGGCGCCCTCACGGCCACCCTCTTAGCAGCAGCCCCATTTACAGGTGAGGAAACAGAGGCTCAAAAGAGTGTAGCTCCCCACACCCCAAAGAGTCATGGCTGGATTCTGAGAGCGCCCACAAAGCAGGGAGGAAGGCCACGTGCTGCAGAGAGCACGTCACATTCTCAGCCAAGAGCCAACGGCCACATCCCCCAGTACTATTGGACAAGCCTCCCCGCCCACCTTGGCTGTCCTTCCCGAAGGCCACCCAGCAGGCCTGGCACAGTCGCTGCCCCCATTCCACAGGTGGGGAAGCTGGGCTCCCAGGGTCACCGAGCCCCACACGCAGCCCTCCAGCTGTGAATGCAGACCCTGCTCCACTCCCCGCCCTAGGCAGGGTCCTGGGTGGCCCCAGGAACTGTTCAGGCCTGGGGAGGGGCTCTGGCTGGGAGGAGGGGTCTGCCAGCAAGCCCGCTCCCCCACGGCAGTTGTACCTGACAGTGGGAACGGTCAGCTGTGACCCCAAGTGCACCCTTCAGCCCCGCACTGGCAGCTCACAGGACAGGCAGTGACCACCATGCTGGTTTCACGGGACGGGCAGTGCCGGGAGGGGGCGAACGAACCCCTTCCACTCCCAGCATCTCCCCCCACAACTCAGGGAATACAGCCCCAGGGGCGCTGCTGTATCAGCCCCAAAGCCGAAGGGCCCAAGTGCCCTGAGCAACAGGAAGGGCCGGCAGGCTGTGGGGCCGTCTGCAGGAGCCCCCCACCGCGTCCTCCTGCGGACTCGCCCAAACAGACGCCCAGGTGCCTGAGGCCACGCCTGACCCGGCCTGCAGGAGCCCCGATGTGGTCCCGACGCCAGCACGCGGGCCGTGGGTGGCTGGGGTCGGGGACTGGCCCCGGGGCGCTGGGAACGTCCTATTTCCTGACCTGAGGGGGTCACACGGATGTTCTGCTGCTGTGGGCTCAGCAAGCCTACGGTGCGCGCAGTTTCCTTTCTGTCTTTGACTTTTCAACCCAAAGCTTAAGAATGTGGAAGGAGGGCAGGAGGGCAGGCAGGCAGGCAGGCAGGAATGTGAAGAGAGGGAAGGGCAGCTCCTGGGCCCTGCTGGGGGGCAGGGGTTGTGGCGGCCGTCAGGCCTCGCTGGGTCTCAGGGTGGCCTCTCACCTGCTGTCCTGTCCTCACCTGCCCCGCAGGCGAGACGGTGGTGAGCTCCATGCACGCCTCCCGCTACCCGAGCCCGGCCGAGCTGGACGCCTACGCTGAGAAGGTGGCCAACAGCCCGCTGTCCATCAAGATCTTCCCCACCAACATCCGCGTGCCCCAGCACAAGCACCTCAGCCGCACCGTCAACGGCTACGACACCAGTGGCCAGCGCTACAGCCCCTACCCGCCGCACGCCGCCGGCTACCAGGGCCTGCTGGCCATCGTCAAGGCTGCCGTCTCCTCCTCGGGCGTGGCCGCACCTGCCGGGCCCGCCAAGAGCGTGCTCAAGAGCGCCGAGGGCAAGCGGACCAAGCTGTCGCCGGCCACCGTGCAGGTGGGCATCGCTCCCTACCCGGCGCCCAGCACCCTGGGGCCCTTGGCCTACCCCAAGCCGCCCGAGGCGCCTGCCCCACCGCCCAACCTGCCTGCGGCTGCCACCGCCACCTCGGTCATCCCCCTGCCCAGCCGCGGCCTGCCCCTGCCACCCTCCAACCTGCCCTCCATCCACAGCATCCTCTACCAGCTCAACCAGCAGTGCCAGGCCCCGGGCGCCGCACCCACTGCCTGTCAGGGTGTGGCCGTTCCCCACCCCAGCCCGGCCAAGCACGGCCCCGTGCCCAGCTTCCCCAGCATGGCCTACTCTGCCACTGCTGGTCTGCCCGACTGCCGAAAAGGCACCGAGCTGGGCCAGGGGAGCACGTCGGCCTTGACGTTGGCTGGAACCACCAAGCCTGCGGGGTATGTGGAGGGTGGCCTGGATTACCTGCTGTGGCCACAGAAGCCGCCCCCACCGCCCCCCCAGCCCCTGCGGGCCTACAGTGGCGGCACGGTGGCCAGCAAGTCCCCAGAGGCTTGCGGGGGGCGGGCATACGAGCGGGCCACCGCATCGCCCCTCAACTGTGGCATGGGGCTGCCTGCCAGCTTCACTGTGGGCCAGTACTTCGCCGCCCCCTGGAACAGCGTGCTGGCGACCCCCACCAGCGACTGCTACAACCCTGCGGCCGCCGTGGCCGTCACCGAGCTGGGGCCGGGGGCAGCCCGGGACCTGGCGGGGCCCACCGCAGAGGCCCTCTCGGGCCTGCCCAGCAAGAGTGTGTGCAACACGTCGGTGCTGAGCAGCAGCCTGCAGTCGCTGGAATATCTCATCAACGACATCCGGCCGCCCTGCATCAAGGAGCAGATGCTGGGCAAGGGCTACGAGACCGTGGCTGTGCCCCGGCTGCTCGACCACCAGCACGCCCACATCCGCCTGCCCGTCTACAGATAAGGCCTGCCTGGCACCCGCTCGGACAGACGGACAGGGCGCCCAAGGGGGAGGCAGGCCGCAGGACAGGGCGGGCGGGGGGCTCCAGGGGCCCTGCCCCGTGCTTGGTTGCCCGCTGGTGCCCACAGGGAAGCCAGGCTGGCTGCTACCATCCAGGCGCCTATCTGGGAGCGGCAGAGTGACCTCGCTCACTAAGGGCCCCCCCAGCTGCCCCAGGACCCTGGGCGTGCCTGAGGCAGCCGCTGACCTCCATGCCTTCCTCCATCCAAGCTGGCAGAGACAGGGAGAGAGAAACCACTGAGGAACAGGAATGGCTCCCTTCGCTTTTCCCGGGAAAGGTGCCGGGGCCAGGGTGGGAGGCAGGAGGAAAGATGATGGTCTCGACTCAGAAGTCGAGAGCTTCTCCTGGCCCCAGACTCCTCAGTCTCCTAGAAAAGTCGAGGGGGCCTGTAGGAAGTCACGGGGCCCATAGCACCCCCTCATCGGCCAGGACAGGTGAAGACCACTCTCATAGAGGCCCCAGGACTGCCAGCCCGCCCGCGCCGCCCCTAGACTCTCCTTCCCCTCCCCCACGCTCCCCCACGCTCCCCATTCCTTCCCAGCACAGAACCACGCTCCCATCCCCCACCCTCCAAACCCCGGCTGCCGCTGGCCCCTTCCCTCCAGCACATTTCACAGGGCTGCCGGGCACAGGGGTGCAGACGGCGCACTGCACAAGGGCACCTCGTCCAGGGAGATCCCACCTGCACCCTAGCCTTGTGTAGTTATTACAGCGATTTCCCTAACCCAAGGAAGGGGTGCCGGTTCCTCTTCGCACAAAGGCACCCTAGGGATGACCCATGGGCCTGCGGTCTTAGACCCCGGTCAGAGGGACCTCGCTCTGCCTTCTTGGGGAGGTCTCCTAGGAGCCAGCAAGGGGGAAACCTGCTGGTTTTAAATGGGCAATCCCATCCCAGTCACACAAGCTGCCCCCCAAAGCCTGCCCCGCACCATCAGGGGTACGGGGAGGCGGGCAGGGCCCCCTGTTATGTCCCCAAGGCCCGTATTCCCCACGCCCCGGCCCCTCTGGCGTTCCAAAAGCGGTACTGTATCTCTCTCCAAGGCCTGCTCAAGCACTAAGTGCATTTACAAATCTCTGAGAATGTTTTTTTTTTATACTAAAATTGACCATTATATTCTACTGTGAGAAGTGCAGCCTGCACTATATTGTTTTAAAAACGAAGAGAAAGAAAAAAAAAGGAAAACACAGATGGTGTCTCAGCTGTGGGATTGTTTTGTAGCTCTCGGTTTTGTTCTTTCTTCCTCCCCTTGAGAGTAAAAGGGGCCGTCTCCCCGCAGACACAGGCCGGGCGCCTCCTGGCACCCACGGAGCTGGGCCGCTGGCACGCGTGTCTCATTTACTCGTCCAGCTCTCTCCAGCACCCCGGCCGATGGCCACCAGGCCGCCGTGCGTGACTGGCCCATGGAGCGGCTGAGATGTAACGGAACCTGGCCCTTCTGGCTGGTTCCCTGAATGGTGTGGTGGTGGTTTGGGGGTGGCGCTCCCCCCTGTACCACTAAACTCTCCAGCTTCTGTGCCTGGCATTCTCCAAGCTTCCATGGGGCATGTGGCTGGGACAGGCCAAAATGGTCGGGCCGTGGCCATCTCCCTGACCAGCCAGCACCTACCCCATGCCATGGTACCTGGGAGTTTGCAGGTCGTCAGTCTGTCCCAAGGCGCTCAGCACTTTACAGGCACTACTGTGTGCTAGGTATTTTCGTCTACACTGTAGGTCATTGGCTCCCGGTCACACCCTTGCAAAGAAAGGGTGTTCTAGGAAAGAACTGAGGCTCAGAGATGTGAAGTGACCTGCCCAAGGTCATACAGCGAGTCTGAAGAGCTGGAGTTCGAGCCCCACAGCATGGGCTCTTCCTCCTATTTTGTCCCCACCTTTGCTGCCTCCTGGCTCTTCTCCCCTGGCCTGCCTGGTGAGGCATCTGGGCTGGGAAACTGGGGAGGCCCCGAGAGTGCCCCCAGTTGAGGCTTCCCATGTGTGGAGCCAGTGGCTGGTGGGGTGTAGTCTGGGGCAGAGGTGGGGACATTGCGGACAACCTGGATGTGACGCTACAGTGGAAACATCCACCTCCCTAAGGCCAGGGCCCCCGAGCCTGGCGGCGCACAGAGCCCAGGAGCATGCTGGGCTCACAGCAACCAGCAGTCCAGGGAAAAGGAAACAGAGGCTTGGACAAGACGGGGCTATGTCTGAGGCAGGCCCTGGGCCCTTCTGAGCTGGGCCAATGACCCAAGCCCATCACCCCATGCCCTGGGGAGCTGGAACCAGGAGCCGGCTCTGTGAGGAGCTGGGAAGTCAGGGCTGAGCGGGAAGGCACTGGGAGGAACCCCGGCATGCAAACAGCAGCAGGGAAAATGCTTTCTGGCCTCTGCTAACAGCCTCACAACAACCCTCTGGTATGCCATCAACGCATGCATCCCCATTTTACAGGTGAGGACACAGAAGGTGAGAACGGCCCGGGATGGTACACAGTGGTCACCGGGAGCCAGGTTCTGGCACTGAGCCCCGCACCAGGGCCCTGCTGCCTCCCAACACACCCTCAGACACAGCTGAAGCCCCCTGGGGGCACCACCAGGCCCAGGGAGGCCGCAGGGGCACAGTGGACCCAGCCTCTGAAGTGAGCTGGACCTCGTAGTCCTGACATCACTGCTTGGCGTGACCCTGAACCATTCCGTCCCCAGAGGGGGGCGGCTCAGGGGACACTGACCTTACTGGCACCCACAGTTCCACAGGCGGGTTGGTGGGGCTCGGCGCTGAACAGTACTTAGCCGCACAGCCACGCAACCCCACACAGGTGCTGCGGTTTATCCGGAGAAGGGCGGTCATTTGCTCAAGGCCACACAGCTGCGGGTGGAGGGAGGCTGGCGCCAGCAGGCCTCTCACTGGCCTGAGGCGGTACTGCCCTCCTGCAGAGCACAGAAAACCGCTACCCAGATCGCCAAATACAGCCTATTTGACTCCAAAACCTGGGTCCAGCCGCGGTTCCCACGCCCGCTGGACTTCATGGCGTGCGGCGCAGGCAGAGGGAGGGCGCCCTCCTGCACAGGCCCCAGTCTGCCCCCCAGAACTGCCGGCTCCTCTGCACGGGCTGGAGCTGGGGTCTTGCGCTCACACCCCCAGAGCTGTGCTGCCCGGTGCTGCCCCGTCGCCCCGTGGCCGGCACACACACCGCTCTGTCACCACTCGCCGTCACGACCGCCAGAGAAGCTCCCATTTTGCCACCATCTGACCCGCCCCGTGGTCGAGTACTGAGGGAGGCGCCAGTGTTTAGGGTTCACTCACCTTTTCAGGGTGGCTCCGTGTTTCCCTGACTCCTGTGCCAGTCTTTGGATCACTCCCAAGCTCAGGGGAAGGGCAGGAGAGACAAGTTCGACCCCAAAGCTCACCTGCAAACAGCGCCCTCGACCCCGCTCGGCACGGCCCAGCTGCAGGGGGACCGGGCAGGGGCCTGGGTGTCCTCGCGGCCTCCATGGCCTTCACGTGCGCCTGCTCAGGGGCCAGGCTTGGCTGTGCACCCCAGAGCTCCTAAAGGGCCCGCTTCACCCCACCCCAGCACGGGCCTGGGGGTGGAAGCCCAGCAGGCAAAGGAATTTCCTTTAAATCACCATCATTATCATTACCAGAGAGTGGCAGGAAAACTGACTCCACCTGGTGGGGGTGGGGAGGTACTTGAAGGACTGGCCTGGCACCAGGTGATGGTGATCAGGACGATGGGCTCTGTGGGAGGGAACTGACCCTTCACCCCTCGCAGGAGAGTGGCCTGCGGCAAGGACCTCCCCTCTCTGACTTATTTCTCAGCTGGAAAGAGGCGGGTATTCCCAAGCATCTGCCAGGTAGGGGTGAACATGGAGACGCTGGCCAGATCCCCTGGACAGCAGGGGTCCTGTTCCAGAGAACACACCCAATGACGTGAAAGGTTGCTTTTCTGGCATCACCGTGTCCAGCTGATTTTCATCTTGGAAAGTGGGTTTTCAGGTCAAAGGAGCTTGAGAAACAGATTCCTATACATCACCCCACCTCACCCCCCCATCCCCCACCCCCCACCCCTTGGAGATGTAGAAATCATATTAGCATATTAAACATATTAAAGGTTCTGGAAAGTCGTGCAGTCAAGATACCTGGGCTTTCAGCTTTAACCAGCATCCTCACTTCTGATCATCTGCATCTTTATTTCTCTACTTTAACATCCCAGGGAACAAATCAGACCAGAAAATACTGAGTCCTACCTCTTGTGTTGCAACCGGGGGAAATGAGTAAGTTCCTTCTCCGCTGGAGACCTCAGTTTCTACAACAAAGACGCCTAATGAGTTTATGGCAGAGCAAAGACTGGAATATAACTGTGCTAGAGTCGCTGCCTGAGACACATCCTAAATGGTCTTTGTCCAGGGTGTATGCCCAAAGGAGGGGGATGGGGGCACCCCCCAGCCCCCCAGCCCCCCACCCCGCTATGGAGAGGAAACCCTCATCTGAGGAGTGGAGATGAATGCCTCCATTTTGAAAATAAAGAAAATGAGGTTCAGAGAGTAGAGGCAACTTGCCTGAGGGCACCCAGCAGTGAGGTTCTAACCCTCCAGTGGCGAATCCAGGCTGCCTGCTCTCCTTGCAGGGGGAGTGGACGTGGGAGGGAAGGGGGGGGGTAACTTCATGAGTGTGAAAGCCTCAGGGCAACACCACATGTCCCCCTTGATTCCAAGTTTTCCTCAGCCCTGCTCTGAGCAGGCCACTGCGTGTAACAACAGCGGCCCCTGGTGGCCACTCTCCAGGATCGCCAGCCCCACCCTGGTCAGACCAAAATGAGGGGGGCTAAGAGCAAATGGGGGCTCTCTGATGTCACTGAGCACGTCCAGATACTGAGAAGACTGAGCTGAAATCCATGAGCCTGGGTGTGAGTCCCAGTCCCACCCAATCTTCCCTGTCTTCACCTGCTGGAGACCATTCATCTGTGTGAAGCAATGGAATGGGCACTGCCTTGGAAAAGCCAGAAACACGATGTTTGAAACAAAACACAAAAACCCTGTTACCACCACACCCCACTCCTGCCAAAGTTTCTCCTCCAAAGACAGAGGGTTCAGATCCTGACTCTACACCATGCAGGCTGTGTGTTTTTATTTTTTTTTATTTATTTTTTTTTTTAATAGAGGCATGTTTTTATTTATTTATTTATTATATTTGTTTGTTTTTTTGTTTATACATGCACTGGGTACAGTCAGAAGCACGGGAGGGTGAGAGAATTCACCAGAGCCAGAGCGGGGAGCAGAGCAGGCAGAAGGGCTGAAGTACACTGCTGAGGGGAGCAGCGGGCGGCAGGAGAGGTCTGCGCGCCATGTGGGACCCTCCTCCGGTGGCCGGGGAGCAGCCGGGGATCGAACCGGCGCCGCAGAGGCCGCGGGCAGCTTCACAACCCAGCGCTCAACCGCTGCGCCACCGGGGAGGCCCCAGGCTGTGTGTTTTTAGACAAGTGTGTTTTTAGACAAGTGTGTTTACTTTACTGAATCTCACTTTGTTCATCTATAAAAGGGGGTGAGGGTAAAACTTTGTTCTTGTATCTGCAGAGTAATGGTTTATCTGCCGAGTAACGACTCACTGGTTTAAATGAGAAAGAACATTTATTATGTCAACTAACCATCAGAAGGTAGGGTGGCCCAGCGTTGGTGACCTCAGGAGCAAAATGGTATCATCAAGGGCTGAGGTCCTTTTCATCTTTCTATTCCACGAACCCCCTCACCATAACAACATGGTTGCTGCAGTTCCAGACACCACATCTAGACCTGACAGCACCTAGCAAAGACGACAGTGCCTTCCTCTACTTCTCTTATTTTGCCAGAAGTCCCTCCCCGTCAGCAGACCTCCCCTCTTTGTCTCAAGGGTCAGAACTGGTTCACATGGCTAGTCCTGCACCGATAAGGGAAAGCAGTTCCAGCGGTTGGCTCAGGGAAGCGCATGACTGTGGAGCAGAGTGGACAACTTGAACAAAAGGAGGTGCTGTGAATAAGGAAGAGGGTACATGACTTCCGGGGCGGCATCAACGCCATGCACAGGATTGCACAGGCTTCCTGCGTCGCCAGTGCCCCACCCGAGCACTGTGCCTCCCTCGCCTGGGAGGTATCTGATCTGCATCCACTCATAGACTCTCCCTCCAAGAAGACAAGGCTCCCAGTTGGGCCTTTCCTGACCCAAATTCCCACCCTCCTTCCCAGGACCGTGGGCCTCCCCTGACCCCCCGCCTGCCCCTCCCAGCATCCTCTGTTTCCCTCCCCCTCGCTCTCAAAACCTTGGGGTGAGCAAAAATCTCCCCCTTGTCCCCAGTGACTTTGGATCCCTAAAAAATAAAAGGTAGGTGACTGATTCTCATGTAAATGCTTTCGCCAGGGAGTCAAAAATTAACCACAGTAGGAACCGAGACCTGGAGTATCTAACCGCCCCGTGCAAAGGACCGGAGCGATCAGACTGCACCGTTATCTGGGCGAGGCACGGGGTAAGCAGCCCGTGACATTAGTACATTCAGAAATGTCAGCAGCGTGCACGGAGGGGGGGAGCTGAACAGTGTGGTTGAAAATGGCTTTTGATTTTTAAAAATCCCTAGCATTCATCTAAAACAATAATAACAGCTAATAATAACAGGGCATGTAATAATGAACTATTCATAGGCATAAGAGGTAATTGTTCAATTAAGATCCAAGAGTTTCTGAGACTGTCTTTTCTGATGGGGCCCCTTTGTTTTTGACTCCAGTAGCACTAATTATTTCCCAGTAGTGCTTTAAACTTGGGATGAAAAAAGCCCTCCTGTCAAATATGACATACAAGTGCTTTATCATTATTAAATACACATACACGCACATAATAAGAAATCCTTGTCGGAATAAAGTTAGGGGGTATGTTCAAAGGGAGACGCTTCTAAATGGGAGCTGACAGTCTCGGGGGCTCAGCATAAGTGGCAGGCGACAGCCAGGGTCTTTTATGAAGTGGCCCGCTTGTCACCTCTCACCCTTCAGGGATCAGAATATTTTCTCCACTGGGTAGGGTCTGACGGCACAATGCCCGGGTTCGAATCCCACCGCCACGATGGGATCCCATCTCACCAGCCAGATGCCCCAGGCAAGTCTGTATCTCTCTGAGCCGCAGTTGCCTCATCTAGAACATGAGGGATGCAGTGGGTGAAGGCACAGTAGCTATCGCATAAAATTAATGCCTGCGCTTAAAAAATGACAAAAATTCTGCGGACTACAAAAAACACTTATTTCTCCGGTATCCCTGGGGATCCTCTGATCTCACCTGGGTGACTTAGTTCTGCTCCACATCTCACATCCACCCCCTGGGGGCCAGTCCGGGATATCTGCTAACACCCTATTGGGTAAAAGGAGCCCATGATCAAGGCCCGGGTGTGGAGGTTACACGTCGCTCATAGTGGGAGAACACCACAAACTCACACTGCGAAGGCGGGATGGAGACTGGGGTTAGGGGCTCTGGCACAGTCCAGCCCAGCAGCAATATTCTGACTTGCCTGGGGAACTGGCCCCCTATTCTCAGTGGAGGGCGCATGGGGTGGGGAGCTATAGCTCTGCCTTTCAGGGGTTCTGAGCTTGAAGCTTTTCTCCACGAAAGAGATTAGTGAGCACTGGGGAAGCATCAAAACCACAGACGCATGAAACTGAGACCTTGACCTAATCTGGAGGACAGAGAATCGGAAAGGGATGATGTTTTCCTCTAAGTGATTCTCTGCCTGCCGTGTGGCCTGAAAATCCCCTGGCCTACCTCTGGGCATGTCTCACACGTTAAGGACATCAGAAAAGGTCATTTTTAAGGTCTTACTGGAACAAACCAAATTTTCACAACTTGAAAACATTTTAAATTCTCCCTGAACAGCTTTTTGAGTTAAACACAATACCCAATACATCAAATATTTAGAAAACCACCGTGGAGAAAGTTGCTACATATTTAGCCAAAAAGGCCCACAGAGGAAAATTCATAGCCTATAATTATCCCATTACTCAAAACAATGAAGGGCGTTCCCTGGTGGCCTAGCAGTTAGGACTTGGTGCTTTCTCAAAAAATGAAGGACTTCAACACTCCCCTCGGGAAGCAGAGCTCCTTGGGGTGGAGAGGGGGTTTTGATTTTACGGGCAGGTCTATCCCTTAACGCCTTAGAGAAGAGGCCTCTCATCTACGGCCCCAAAGTGAGCCGCAGTCATTCTGGATGACAATGAACCCGAAAATGGCTCCTCCACCAGCAAGGCAGGGTGGAGGGCGGGCTTCTGGGGAAAGTCCTGTAGCAGAGGCTACAGACAATATCGTCCAACCATCCTCTCCACAGAACGATGCCTGCTGGGCGACTGCCTTCCTCCATGTTGCCCTCCGCCTCTTCAGAACCACTGTTACCTCCTACCTGCTGGTTGGCTGACGCGTGAAACACGTGACACCATCCTGACCAGTAACACCGAGGAGCTTGACTGGCCCTCTTCCGGGCAAGGCCTCCCCCCTCATAAATAGAGATGGGACGCGCCACCTTGCTTCCTCCCGAGGGCGCTGAATCTGGATGTGATGCCTGGAGCACGGGCACCATCTTGTGTCCATGAGACTGTGAATTTAACAGCCCGAATGCCCCTAACTTGGGACTTCCTGTCATCCAAGACAATCAATCTTTTTTCTTTACGCCACTGTAAGTTTTCTGTTACGTTCTGCCCCAATCACATCACTGTACGAACGCTGCAACAATCCTCTCTTCTTACAAAAGCCCGTGGAATTCGCTGATCTTCACAAAAGTTTTGCCCCATTTTATAGAAAAAAACTGAGGCTCAGAGTTTATGTCCTACCCACAGTTACCCAGAAGGCTCATGTCCACCAGGGAGGGCGCCCCATCCACTGGCCACAGGATTGGCTCAGGCATGGCGGGTGACCCAAGCAGAATGTCTCCTGCGACCCTGCCCCCATTGAGAACGCTGGGTGAAGACCTTCTGTGTGTGTGTTGGGTAGAATGAGGACATGGGTAACCCCAGGGAAAGTGGGGCCACCTGTGGAGCAGGAGAGACAGCCGGCCCATGGAAGGCAAGGTGGGGGGAGGTGGAAAGAAACAGGTCGATGGGGAGGCTGGAGGCCCCCAGCCCTTCCTCAGACACAAGAATAGACCCTTTGTCATGACTCCGACCCTCTGGTAGACGGGGCCACGCACCCAGGGAGACAGTGACCCACTGCCAGGGTTTAGCCAGAGGGTCCAAACGGGAGTCTGCAGCCCCCATGCCTGCGCCTTTCCCATGCAAGCTCTGGGGGACCCATGCTCTTCTCTGAGGGGACAAGAGACCCCAGTCCAAGCCAGGACCCAGGGCCTGCAGAGGTCAGGGGGAAGCTTCAGCTAATTGCAGGTTCCTCCACTCCAGGGCAGAGGCAACAGGTTGGGGTATTCGTGGGGGGTCCCTCTTCGTGACAGGAGGCTTGGCGCTGTCCCAGGCTGGATCAGCAGTGAATGACCCCCCAGGAGGGGACCTTCGACCCCAGCTCCCATTCACAGCCCTGAAGGTACATGGGCTCCTCAGACAGGGGCGGGAGGTGCCGTGTCCACCCCAGGGTCATAAACTCTCTAACTGTGCCTACTGCTGTCACCCTGGCTGAGGCCGCCCTCCTCATTTCCCACTGCTGAGACTGATGACTCACCCCTCACCTGAGCTGGCACCCCCACCTCCATTCGACCTACCCAGCTTTCCCACCCCTCGGGCAGACTGTCCCTCCCAGTGTACCTAATTCCCCCAACACCACTCTGCTCCCCCCCACCTCTCCCCACCTTTGCTCTTCCCCCAGTTTCGCTCCCCTGAACAAGCATGTGTCTCCCCACCAGCCTTATCCCGCCACCCCCACTCCAGACAGTTCTCAGTGCCATCATCCCCATGCCTGCGGCCGCGCGCCCCACCACCGGCCCCGCCATCTCCACCATCAAAGAATGACCATTTATTGAGCACCAACAAGTCCCAGGGCCCCTCCGAGCAGACAGCGGGGTCCACCCCAAGGACGCCGGCCGGTCGGCAGAGCCACCCACGGCAGCACTGGGTGGTGGACGCGGCCCGGGGCGCGTGCTCGGCCGGGGGCTCGGCTGGCAGAGCTCCGTGGGGGCAGGGGTCACGCCGCTTTCCTGAGAGCAGAGCAAATAAATAATGGAGGGCCAGGGCCTGAGCCCCGTGGGTGGAAGGGCCCCGGCTTGGCGTATGTGACTCCATGGGAGTGAGACCGGCAGCCAGGAGCCCCGGGCCTGGGGTGGGAGGCAGAGCCGCGGACCAGAGGGTCCCAGGGCCTCCCAGGCATCTGCGCCTGGCCCTCACCTCTGAGAGTTGAAGGAGGGTGTGGGGCGCACTCCAGAGGCACCCCTGAAATGCAGGTGGACTAGAGATGGGTGGGCGGAAGGGACAGGGGAGGGCTGCAGGCTGGACCCTGCCCTGCCTGCAGCCCCTAGAGGGGGGCGTCATCAGTCCTCCACTTGGGGGGGTAACCCTGCTGGTGGCCATCGCAGCTGGGGTTCCCCACGTGGTCCAGAGGCACCACTACCTCGTCCGGGTTGGAGTTTTTGTTCAGTTCCACCACGCGCGGCACCACCGAGGACCAGCGATCTGCAGCAACACAGCGGCGGGAGGTGGGGGTCGGTGGACCCTGCACACGCATACACTGAGCACCTACTGTGTGCGGGCAGCCCTGGGGATCTCACGGGGGAGGTATTACTATCCCCATTTTACAGGGGTGGAAACTGGGGCTCAGAGAGGTGAAGGCAGCCACCTAAGAGCACACACACAGGAGGAAGCAGAAGGAGGAGCATTGGAGCTCGGGTGAGAACGGAGTGCTCCCGGCCTCCTGCGCCCAGAGCAGAGGAAACTGGAGATGAGGTGCCCCCGGTACTCGCAGCAGCTGAGGAAGCACAGCCGTCAGCCCATTGGCCAAGCCCCCCGTTCCACAGGCATAAATGCTGAGTCTCAGAGAGGGCACAGGGGTGCTCACAGCAAACTAGCGGTGAGGACAGGTCGGGCGCCCCTTCCACTCACCCCTGCGGAGCCGGCCCACGGTGTGCGAGAGGCCGTAGTACTGATAGGTCTCGTTCTTGCCCGGGTCCTCATTAATGATGCCCAAGTTCTGGTTCCAGTGAGACCAGTTCACCTCGTCCACCCTGGTGGGGCCATAGCAGAGGGAGCGTCAGGGGCGCCCCCCACCGAGACAGCCCCCTTCGCCACCCGCAGGCAGCCGCCCTGCCCCAGCCTCCCCAGTGCTCCCCTTTGTATTGTCATAAACACACGGGACATAAAATTTGCCATTTAACCATTTTTAAGGATCCAATTCCGAGGCAGTCACTCTATTTCCAAGGTAGCACAAGCATCCCCACTATTTCCTGAACCTTTTCATCACCCCCAAACAAATTTTGTTCCACCAGCTAGGAGCTCCCCAGGACCCTCCCCCAGGCCCTGGCCACGCTGTTCTGTTCCATTTTACCTATTCTGGACATTATTTACACATGCAGTCATACAGCATGTGGCCTTTGGGGTGCGGCTCTGCACCATGTCTTGAGGTTCATCCATCTTACAGCCTGGATCAGAGCTTCGTTCCTGTTCCTGGCTGAATACTATTCCACCACATAGATATGCCACATTTTCTTTATCCATTCATGTGCTGATGGTCATCCTCCTAGACACTCTCACCTCTTGTTATTACTTTTAATTGCTATTTTATTTTTTCTGCCACCCCCCTGATGACCCTGTCTTCTTCTCCCCCTTCTTAACTTCAGGAACCGCAATTCCTTTAGGAGTATGCCCTAGTTTACACACATTTTGCCTTGTTAAGTCACTCATTCTGATTGCTTATTTTACTCACATGTATGAAAACATCCAACATTTATTAACATTTATTGCCATTGTTCTGTCTTGCTTAACGACACTCATTCTCTTGCATTTTGTTACAAATGCTGACATTTGTCTTTCCTTGTGACTAAACAGCACCCAGAGAGGGGTGGGCCTCCATTTCTCCAGTCAGTTCTCTACCAGTGGGCACTGAGGTTGCTTCTGTCACCTAGTTACTGTAAATCATGCGGCAACAAACACTGTAGGCACGTAGCTTCACGAGTTGATGGTTTCACGTTCTTCAGAGAGATGCCCAAAGGGAGGCTCATAGGGTCATAGGGTATTTCCATTTCTGCTTTAAGGTAAAACCAGATCACTTTCCAGAAGAGCTGCACCAGCTTCCCTTCCCCAGCACTGGTGGTGGGTGGGGCTATTTGACATGTGCCAGTCTCGCGGGCATCGGCGTTTTGACCTGCTTCTCCCTTATTAAAAGTGACGCTAGACATTTTCTCATCTGTCCCCTGGCCTTCTGGATCTTCTCTTCTGTGAATTTGTCTGTTCATATCTGCTGCCCATTTATTAATTGGGTGGTTTGGGTTTTGTTGTTATTAAGTGTAACAAGCTTTTTTTGTGTGTCTTAGACATTAACCCCTGTTGGTAGTGTAATGGGTGGGTATTTTCTCCCTCTTGCCTCCCATTATTGAGACCCCCGTTAAAAGTCAGATTTCAGCCTCGTGGGCCCGATTTGGCTCTATAGAATTTTTGCTTTTGAAAATTACTTTTTGCCCTTTTCATACAGCCTCCATTTTTTGAGGAACTGCTGTGTCAGGACCCAGCGAGGAAGACACACTCGCTGTTCCCATTTTGCAGAGGAGACTGCGGCATATTACACAGTTAGTCCACGTCTCAGGGCTCGTAAGCGAGAGTCGAGATTTGGACTTTGGATTTGACGGGACTGGGGGCTGGTGCTATTAGTCCCCTGACCTCGCGGACAAGGAAGCTGACTTTGCCTGACCCCAAACATGATGTTTACACAGCAGATCCTTGAATAATGTCATTCTAGTCAAAGTCCTTTCATTCTAACATTGATGAGAAAAAGCCATCCCGGTCAAAGCTGAGTGAAACAAAGTTATTCAGGATCTGCTCTCCTCCACGTTGTTTCGCTTAATTCACCATTTCCAAGAACCTGTCGATGACGTCAGGTGAGGACTGACTGTCCTCTATGCCTGTGATCGCTTCACCAATGAAGATTCGCCCAGGGGATCCCCTACACAGAGCTGGCATTCCCTGCCCACTGGATAAGGACCTAGGACCTGGAAGCGCTGATGCCTCAGTTTCCCCCTTGCAGTGGAAGCAGCGAAGCCCACCTGTTGTCTTGTTGATAAAATGTGAGACCCAAGATGAGTCTCCAAGTCTCCACCTCCTCCAGCAAGGGACAGAGCTGCTATGGGTGGGGGAGGTCCCAATGTGCTTGTGGCACCAGCCAAGCCCATGTTCTATGCTCGCCCCCTGTCTAGTGGATTAGACACAGCACTATCATTGCCCCATTTCACAGATGAATAAACCAAGGCTGAAAAGTGAACTGACTTGCCCAGGATCACCCAGCAGAACTGATACGGGCATCAGTGGCTCAGGCAGTTGCAGTGGGTATAAAAGTAAGGCGGCCTGATCTGGCAGATGGCTCCCCGGCTCACCTGAAGCACCACCTGCGGTCTGGGGTGCCGTCCGAGCTCTTTCCCACAGTCACCATCTCACCAGACCGGAAGGCCTTCCTCAGGAACACGGGGAAGGAGCGCTCGATGTCCAGGATGGTGGTGGCCCACTGTGGAGGGAGAGGGGCATTGGTGAGCCTCTTCCAGTCCTTCTGCTCTAACGGCAGAAATGATGCAACGGCCAGGCATGCTGCAAACCAGGCTTTCCAGCTCCCACTGCCCCCAGATATGGGCTTATAAACGAAGGTGAGGGAGCACAGGTACGCAGAGTAGAAGCAGATGCAGAGGGCCGCAGCCCAAGCCCCATGACACACACAGCAGTTGCCCCTCAGTGTCAGGAACACCAGGGCAGAGCAGGGCCTGGGGCAAACCAGGGTGCACACACCCATCTTTTAGAAACTTGCAAAGAAATCTTCGGCACGTAATGGCAGCAGCTCCCCGTGCGGGCAAATCCTGGGCCCACCTCTGCTTCTGTAAGAGCTTGCTCAGGGCCTGTGACTGGGTAGGGTGCAGGAGGAGCTGATGTGGGCAGTACCCCCTCCCCAGTTTCATCTCCCCGGGGTTGTGGTGGGTGCATGGTGGTGCAGGGAAGCTGCCTAGGCTTAGCGCTGGCATTTAGCTCTGCTGAAATGCCCACACTCTCCGCACATTCCCTGTGCCGACTGAACCCACCCAGGAGGCCCCAGTGAAACTGAGTGTGTCCCACAAGCTGGACCGTGAGGTGACTGGGACCCTTGCTGGTAGCCAGGCCAAAAGCCACCCAGAAAGCCACAAGGTGGCTAGGGAGGCAGGCCACACCTTCGAGGCCAGTTTCACAGACAGGGAGGTAGAGGCAGGATGACTGGCAGGGGTTCGCCCAGAGCAGATGGCTGAGGCTGCTGGTGCATCAGGGCACCCATGCCGGCAAGAGAAGGGGTAGGGGTGGGAGAGCAGGGACCCACCTGCAGCTTCCAGATGTGCTTGCTCTCCTTAGAGACCTGGCCCACCGTCTCCCCCATGAGGGCGATGAGCATGTTGAGGAGCAGCACAAAGGTGAGGATGATGTAGGTGACGAGCAGGATGATGAACACCACGGGGTACTTGGTGCTGCTCAGCATCTCTAGGTCACCCATGCCGATGGTCAGCTTGAAAAGGTCCAGCAGGAAGGTGCTGAAGGTCTCGCTGTCGCGGCACGAGGGGTACGTGGGCACTGTGCAGTTGGAGTGGTCCTGGTTGCACACCCTCATGTTGGCACACGGGTTCAGGAGGGAGACCAGGGCTGCGGAGGGCCGGGCGACAAGCATGAGCATGAGGAGAATCATTCCCATTTGACGGAGGGGAAAGCTGAGGCTTGGCGATGGGGAGCCCGGGGCCAAGATTTCCCAGCATGTGAACCACACCTGGAGTCAAACCCAGCTCCTCCTAAATCCAAAGCCTTTCCTCTTTCTACAAATCTAGCTAACAAGGAAGAGGTCCCCAGGATCTAGTCTGGCACTCTTCAGGGGACATGTGGTAATGCCTAGGGACACTTTTGGTTGTCCTACCTGGAGGAGTGGCACCTGGTGGGTAGAACCGAGATATATGGTTAAACAACCCACCATACCCAGGATGGCCCCACAGGAATTATCTGACCCTAAATGTTAAGGCTGAGAACCCCTAGTCTAGCCTACCATTCTCAGAGGTCTTGGAGTCTGGATTGCCAATGTTTTTTGGGGGGGGAAGACTCTCTCTTGTGCTCCTGCTTCCGAGCTCAAAGAGAAAAGGTGGAAGCAAACTGTGCTAAAGTCATGCTTGCCGGAGGCCTGCCCCCTCCAGACCTCTCAAAGTGATGAGATGCCTCTCCCTTTTGCTAAGCCCAAACAAAGCTTCAGAGTCCTCCTCAACATGCTCTAGCAGCAGCAACCTTCCCAGCACCAGCCAGGGCAGGGAGATGAGGGGGTCCAGTCCCTTTTGTGAGAGGGGCCTAGAACATAGTAGTACCATCACCCCATGATTAGAGTGGGCAGGTTTCAACTCATATGCAAACGCTTCTTCAGTGTAATGGCTGCTGAAATGCGTGTTGGGGATTCTGAGACCTCATCTGCACTTATAAGAAAAAAATTGTTCTGTGATCCATTAGTGATGTCTGCCTTGGGCATAAAAATGGGGAACAGCAGTGCCTATGAATAGTTTGGAGGTGTAGTGCCCCCTCACAGAAGCCCTGGGATCAAGCTGGCCACCAAGTAGCTAACCAACCTCTAAGTTTCTGCCTCCATTTCTATAATTAGACTGTAGAAGTGCTGAATTCTTGATTTGAAACCCAAACTGTTACAGTCCTTAACATGTAGTCTAATTCCCCGCAGTCCTATCCCTGAGAGGGACTGTATCCTGTCCAGTCTCCCCAGTTAAGGCTACAATGCCACTTCACCGTCATAATCCACACGGAGCCTTGGCACAATCAGGCTAACATATCACCATCAGCAGATCTCTGTTTCAGTGTCAGTTCCCAGATCAACAACCTCTTCAGATGTGAATGTAGCCTGGTGAAGGCTGAGATTTCCACTCCCATCTGGGTGCTGGTCATTAGATGGCAGATCACCCACCCCTTGGGGACCAGCACGGTGGCTTGGTTGGTTCCCTCATGCTCTGCCTTTGAGGTCCCATGGAATTTTGCCTTCATGGAGAGGGCATATTGGAGGGAGCCAATATTGAGTTTTTTAAAAAGCCTATAAGAGCTGGTTAATTATTAAAATTCACCCTTCCCTTGAGAATTACTTTCGCCAATATAATGAGGCAGAAGTGACCCCATGGCAGGCAATGACCTTGAACAATTCCTTCCATTCACATTTTTGGAAACCCCAGACCACCTATGAACAAGCCCAAGCTAGCCGGTTGAAGGGTATGTGACCATGTGAAGGAGAGTAAGGCTGCCCCTTGCTCTCAGCCAAGGCCATCCCAGCTAGACTAGTCAGTTGGCAGCCAACCCACCAGCTGACCACAGGCACAGTAGCCTGTTGAGATGAGCCAGAACTGGCCCAGGTCAGTACAACCATGCATAGATTTGTGAGCAATAACCAACGAGTATTGTTTAACTTTGAGTGGCTTCCTCTGTAACAATAGCTAAGTAGCTAGTTTTACCATTTCCTAGCTTTTGACCTTCTTGGGCAAATTACTTAATCTTTCCTTTTTTTTTTTTTTTTTTTTTAAGACATTTTATTTATTTATGCTTGTACCTTTGGGATATAGGCCAGAGGTACAGGAGGGTAAGAGGATCACCAGAGACAGAGTGGGGAGCAGAACAGGCGGATCTACTGAAATACACTGCTGAGGAGAGCAGCGGGCGAGACAGGAGAGGTCTGCCATACCATGTGGGTAGCTCCCTGGCCGGGGACTGAACTCATGCTGCAGTGGCTGCGGATAGCTTCATAGTTCTGAGACTTAACCCCTTATACTACCAGGGAGGCCCTACTTAACCTTTCTAAGGCTCAGTTTCCTGACTATAAAAGGGGGTGATAAAGGCACTGGCCTTATAGACTTGGAGGATTTAGTGAGGCAGGGATGGGCAAATACTTAGCCTGGTGCCTGGCACACAGTGAGAACACTACAAACACTGAATATGAACAAGCTCCAGGTGTCATTTGCTGCCCCAGACCTCACCCCACCCCGCCAGGGCACCCAAGCTCACCTGAAGCGTAGCCGATCATGAAGAGCAAGTAGACGAGCAGGAAGCGGAAAAGGTCCTTGAAGAGGATCTAAAGACACCAGCAGATTTATGGAGGCAAAGCTAAGGCACGTGGGCCCTCACTTTCCCACCTCCTCCATCCCAAATCTTCTCTCTAGTTCCACCCTTGTCCCTCCCCAATGTCTAGTTCCTGCCCGCTGCCCCCGCAGCGCCTGCAGCATTGGGTCTGCAGCACTATCTGTACACCTAAGACATGTATATGGTGTGTGTGGTTCCCTCCAAGGATATGTGATATGGAGGTCCCCTATCCCCTACCTTCTGGATCATGATGCTATAGGTCCCTGTCAGCTTCAGCCCACGGGTGAAGTAAAGAGCGTTCATCCAACCCAGGACCAAGGCAAAGACCATGACAGCCAGGTAGGCCTCAATTCCTGCCAGGTAGAGGGCCGCCGAGACAATCACCAGCACCGAGTAGATGAAGCTAAAGGGCAGCAGGGACCAGGGGAGAGGCAAGAGGGGAGAGCAGACAATGAGGTCCTGGAAAGGAGATATGCCCCCATGCCTCCAGGGTACCAGGATATCCTGATGCCTTCTAGACTGCAGAAGAGAAACAAAGTGGCTTCATTGGGTTTCCCCAGCATTTGGTTAACCCAAATGCTCAATTCACACACAATTACTGTGTGTATAATGACCCTGGGGTACTGCAAGATCCCAAAGTGATTTCCTTTGGAACTGCCAGAGAAAGATCCAGTGGTCTTCAATGGAGTTTTTCATGGCTGAGTGAAATTCACTGTTCTCTAACTAAGGAAAGGGGAAAGATACAGCACACATACAGCAACTCATCCTATGCCCTAGGCAGACATCAATAATCAAATACAGCTCTCATTCTTAAGAAATACAGACACAGCCTCAAAAGTCTTCTCAACAAGCACTCCAGACAGACATTAACAATCAACCACCTACATACGAAGTTAGATTATTTCTACCCTTGGAAATACAAATCAAAACTACAATGAGATACCGTCTTACACCAGTGAGAATGGCACATAGTAAAAAAACTAGAAACAACAAATGTTGGCGAGGATGTGGAGAAAAAGGAACTCTCCTGCAGTGCTGGTGGGAGTGCAAACTGGTCCAACCACTATGGAGAGCTGTATGGAGATTCCTCAACCTGCTAAAGATGGAGCTTCCATATAACCCAGCAATTCCACTCCTAGGTATTTACCCAAAGGACACAGAATCATTAATTCAAAAGGGCACCTGCACCCCTATGTTTTTAGTGGCACTATTTACAATAGCTAAACTATGGAAACAACCCAGATATACAAAAACAGATGACTGGATGAAGAAGATGTGGTACATATACACCATGGAATATTACTCAGCAATCAAAAAAGATAAATTCATGCAGTTTGCAGCAACATGCATGGAGCTGGAAGGGATCATGCTCAGCGAAATAAGCCAGAAAGAAAAAGAAAAATACCAGATGGTCTCATAGCAGGAATTTAGAAAACCCAAATAAGGGACCAGGAAAAAGACTAATTATGATAAAGTAAAAATCAAAATCAACAAGCAACTATAAACTAGAGACACACTATGGGGGCAGGCGGAGGGAGTAGGATCAAAATAAGGGGGAGTGGGAATTGTATGGGGATATAACCAAGATGAAAATGCATACATTTGTGCAAAAATGAAAAATGATGTAAAAATACATAAAATTTAAAAAGTAATAATAAAAAAATGGGGGGGAGAAAAGATTATTTCTACCCTTGGTGTATATGGTGGTAATTCCCTAACAACCAGAATCTTCTTTTAATCAGAAGTTCCATTTTCTTGTCACTGGTCCTGCCCTGACTTTGGGCTACACTTGTCCAAGCTGGGTAAATTCACTCCTACTAGAGTCACCTCCCCCAGGCTGGATAATGTACCAGCCCAACGCTACCTTCTTCACCCAGAAGCTGCCAGCCTGGAGACCTTACTCACTAGAGTAGCTGGAAGGAGCCATCGATGAAGAGAGAATTCACTCCGGGGCATTTCTTCATGAACAAGTCTTTAATCTGGAAGCCGGAGAAGAGGCATGTGAGAGGGGCAGAGTCAGCAGGCGTGTCCAGGGGAGGAGAACAAGGGATGGAGAGAAGAGAAGTAGGCAGGGTGTGGTACACAGAAAAGAGGATAAGGAAGAGCAAAGAAGAATTTAGGGCAGAGAAAAAGAGATGGAGGGGAGAGAAGGAAGGAGAGGAGACAAGTTGGGGGAGAGGTGAGGGAAACCACAGGTGGAGCAGGGAAAGGCAGGGGCAGCGGGTGGGTGGGTTGAGGGCCAAGCACTCACATTGGTGAAGAAGAACAGGACCCCGGTAAAGAGTGTGATGACCTCGCCCGCCAGCCTCAGATAGTCTGCCGTGGTATGGTAAGGGTATGGTGGCTGAGGGATGGGGGGCACACAGGTCCTCATGACGCCCCGCCAACCTCGGGCTCCAGATCCACATGCTCCCCAGAGCCCTGAACATCTGGATTCCATGGAGCCTCCTCCCTCCCTCACGCCCATCTGGGTATTGGGGGGCGCCTCCCAGTCTGTTCTTAAGCCTTCTCCAATCCCTTCCATGGGTTAGGGGGAGCAGGAGGACCCAACTGGGCCCCAGTTTCCATCCAGCTGGGCTCAGCTCACTCACAGTGCCCTCCAGTGGCTGGTAGTAGGCAGTGAGGGTGAAGATGACCATGGCACACAGATAGGAGACCACGTTGATGTAGAAGGAGACAGCCCCAAACTTGCGCCACTTGTCCCGCAGCAGCTCATTGATGGGTTCCACAGCCAGCATCTCGTGGCGGTTCTGTGGGAGGCAGGGTGGGCAGGGCTGACCTGGGGACCTCAGTGGGCAGAGCCCGGCGTCTTCCTCCACCCTCTGCCCTGAAGAGTGCTTTTTCCTCCAAACCCATTCTTCGGAGACACTCAAGGATTCACAGGGAGGTGGATGGGGGTTCAGAATCAACCCCAAACTCCTGGCTCTGCCCAATGCTGTCCCAACTCACCTCTCCAGCCTATTCTAGGTTCACAGAGCCCAGAACCAGAAAGCTAACCTCATGGTCACCAAATTCCAATCTGCGGACGCTAACAAGCTGCTGGCAGCAAAATCACCTCTGCGGCTCCATACTCAGAAACTTTGATTCAAGAAGCAGGATTGGGATATTTAGCACAAGGATGATAAATACTTGATTTATCACAACTTTCCAATTCTGAATGCAGGGCAGACATCAATAATCGAGCCCTGCACAATAGCTTCTGAAGCAGTCCTAGGGAAGACACTATCAATCAATCAGCACCAGAGATGCTAAACCTCCCACCAGTTCTAATCTGAGCCAAGCGAATCACTAATTTCAAAGATGAGGGAAGTGAGCTCCAGCGAGGGAAGATATCTGTGCCAGCTCACAGAGTCAGGGCTGAAAAGGAGACCTGCAGCCAGTCCCCAGTATTTTCTGCGCTGTTTGAACAGCATCCTGTCCCTTTAATGACTCAAGTTTCTTTATAACCATGGGTTTGAGCAACGATGTAGCCACAAAGATGCTATTGTGCTATTATTCCTGATAGTTAGAGACAGAAACAGACCCAAATAAACGCGGATAGCAGAATGGTTAATTAGGCTGTAGTACATTTACATGCTGCACTGATATTGCAGAAGAATATTTAATGGTGCAGAATGATGTTCACAAAATACTGCTAACTGAAAAAAGGGGCTTTCAAAACTTCCTATAACGACTACTACTAATGATAATAGCCGACACGTAATGTTCGCTCTGTGCCAGGCGGTGCTGAAGTGAACTCATTTGGTTCTCCCAATAACCCGACAGGGATAGGCACCATCCTTATCTCTCCATGTTACAAAAGAGGAAGTTGGGCTCAGAGAGGTTGGGTCACTTGTCCTGAGTCACAGAGCACGTTAAGTGATAGAGAGCCAGGATCCCAAAACAGTCCTGCTCGCCCTGACGCCTGGATCTTACAGTCCTACCATTGCCACACCCACCCTCCCCACCCCACCCCCCTTCTAGGCACATAGTCGGCAACTTCTTTTGCACTCAGCCCACAGACCTGCTGCTTTAGGGGGCCCATGCCTGGGCTCCCACTCCCAGCCCCAGTTCCCCTGCCCAGCTCCCAGTGCCACCCCCCTCCCCGGGCCCACCCTCAGCCCAGCCAGCACCTCAATCTTGCTGTTGTACACCAGGATCTCCAGCACAGAGGCCTCCTCCCCACATGTGTCCAGGGAGGAGAGGTCGTACAATGAGGAATACACGGGCCCGTAAGCCCAGTCTTTGAACTTGCGGGACAGGTGTCTCGTGTCCTCGTCTGTCACCTCCCGGCGGATAATATGCTGAAAGATCTGCATGGGAGAAGGGAGGGGCAGAGGGTCCCGCAGCTCAGCCCCTCTCATCAGAGGGACCCCAGGACCTGGGACCTTCCCAGAGAGCAAGAAAGAGGGCAGGGAAAATATTTCTGGGGCACCCACTAGGTGCCGGACCCTTTTCTCACATAATCTTGTTTTAATCCTTTTACCAGATTGATTTACAGATGCACAAAGGGAGGTGGTGTGTGTGTGTGTGTGTGTGCGCATGTGTGTGGGGGTGCTCCCTGAAGCCACACAAGCAATCAGCTGAAGCCCAACTGAACCAGCCGTCACATCCTGAATTGTAATGAATATCTCTTTGATGTAATTAAAGCAGCAATTAATCAGGCCCATTAATATGTTAATTCTAGTCATAATCCTCATAGCTGGTTCTCCCTATTGTCAACCCGGGGGCTGACGCACAGGGAAACTGAGGTACAGAGAAGGGGAGGGAATTGCCTGAGGCCACAAGGGTGAGTAGGGTGAAGCCAGAATTTCAACACAGGCCTTTTCTACTCACTCAGGACTCTGGTCCAATTGCAATCTTAGTAATTTTTGCTGCTTTTTTAATAGAGCAACAATGCCCCCTGCTATTTCCTGAGCACTTACTCCCGATCTGGGAATCCGGGACTCTATTTTGAGCTTTAAGTGGATCCTCTCAATTGGTTGACACAGGACACTGTACCACAGGGGACTATTATCCCAAGTTACTGAGGAAACTGAGGCACACAGAGGTGAGGTGAGAGGGCTGAGGTCACGATGGCAAGTGGCAGCTCCAGTCCTTGGGGCCCAGTGCCACTGACTCTGGAAGGCTCCAGGTTTGGCTCTCAATCAAGGTGATGCTGTCCCCAGGGGACAATGTGGTGACCCTGGAGACACTTTTAGTTATCGCTAGTGAGGCCAGGATTGCAGCTCAACATCCTGCAGTGCACGGATGACCCCGCCCGCCGCAACACCCTCCCACCCAAATGTCTAGAGAAACCCTTCTCTAGGCCCTGCGCTGTGAGGCACGGAGGGGCAGAGCTGGGCAGGCCACTTGGCAGGCCAGGGGCCGGACCAGGGTGGGGTAGATGGGAGTGACGTAGGGTGGGTGTCTCTTACATCACTGACCCATCCTGGCTGGTGGGGAGGGGAAGCGAGCACACAGGGCGGGTGAGGAAAGACGCTCTGGGGTGAAGGTGAGTAGGTTGGCTGGATGCTAGGGAGCCAGAGCAGGTTCTTGAGTCAGGGCATCTGCCCACCAAGGTGGGCGGGGAGGGAGGCGAGTAAGCATATGGATGCTCATGATGCCAGCAGCTGCCTCAAGCGTGCGCGCGTACGCGCGTGTGTGTGTGTGTGTGTGTGTGCGCGCGCACACACATGCGTGCGTGTACAGCTGGGCCCCGCGGCCCCACACTCACCCCAATCTTGCCTGTCTTGGCGGCCATCATGAGGGGCGAGAGGCCGTCGTTGTTGAGCACGGCCTCCAGGTTGCTGTCGGGGAAGAGGCGGGCGCACTTGAGCAGCAGCAGGTCGTACATCTTGGTGACGAACTTGGTGTTCTCGCGGGTGTTGTCGGCGATGGCCACCAGCGCGTGCAGCACGGTGTTGCCCCGCGAGTCCTGCCGCCGCATGTCTGCCTTCTTGTGGGGGTTCTCCGTCAGGTAGTTGACGATGTGGGGCTGGTTGGTGCAGGCAGCCAGCGACAGGGGCAGCTCGCCTGCAGCCGGGTGGCGGGGTCAGCAGGGGCCCGGAGCGGGCTGTGCCTGCGCTGCTTTGGGCCCCAAGCCTCTAAGTGTCACAGGGTGGCCGGACATGTCTGTGGGTGAGGCCGGAGTGACAGGCATGGCTATTTGGGGACCTGGTCGTGCGATTGGGGGCTGGGAGAGATTCTGGGAAAGACTTTGTCCCCTGAACCCCAAATGACGTGCCTTTAAGCGGGGGTGAAATTCAAATTTTCTCAGTTGTCCAACTGGGACAACGTGGCAGCAATGGGGTTTGGGCCGAGCTCTCTGACACTCGGTCCCAGCTCGGATAAAAGGATGCCCACAGTAAGGTGGGGGCGTGCTGACTCTGCGCACCCCATCACACTTTGCATTCTCATAAGCCCCAGGGGAGGAAGCTGGGGCTCAGGGAAGTGAGGCAGAGCCCTACCCCTCAAGGCAAGAATCTGGGATCAAGGCCAGCAGGACCCCCACATGCAGGGGGCTGTCTGGGGCTGGGTGTTTGGGGAAGAGTCAGGTCTGTGGCACCCCCATGGACCGCCAGCCCCCAGCCCCACAGGCCCCTCCTCACCAAAGTAGAAGTAGCCGCCTTCGTCCTTGGGCTGGAAGAAGCGGCCCCGGGCCTGGGCATGGACGTCGGCTCCTTGGGCCACCAGGAGCTCCACGTAGTGTTTGCAGCGGCGCTCGATGGCGATGTGCAGGGCGGTCTGACCTGGAGGGGGTTGGGGGAGGTCACTGGGGCAGAGGCCTGAGTGGGCATGAAGGCGGGGTGCAGGCTGAAGGTAGAGCCTGGGCCGGCTCCACCCGAGGGCAGCAAATGAGTTTGGAATGTGGAATCGTTGTGAGCAGAATTTGAGGTTTGTTGGATCCCAAATATGGGAATTTTGCACACTCACGGGAGGCTTTAATCCTATAGGAGAGGAAACATCTTGATCTCACAGAATTTTGAACTTGGAATACAAAATTCATTTTCTCTCTTTAGATCCAAAAACCTGTGAGATCACAAGTCTGAGACTTCGAATCTCAGAACTTAGACCCTGGGAGCTGGGGCTTGTGACTTTTTTGCCTCTTAAAGCTGTTGCCTTGCAGACTCGCTATCACAGAACTCTAGAGCATCTGGAACCAGAGCACCTCAGGCCCAGAATCCCAAGTTCACCGATCACTAGTCTCACAGCATCTTGGAAGTTTTGATTCTGAAACTCAGAATATCACAGTCAGGGGAGTAGTTATTGTCCCCTTTTCCATTCATACATTTATTCATTCAAAAAACTGGTTTCTGGGCCTCCCTGGTGGTGCAAGGGGTTAAGCACTGCACAATGAAGCAATCCGCAGCCTCTGCAGCACGAATTCGAAACCCGGCCAGGGACCTGACCCACATGGCACAGCAGACCTCTCCTGTCTCACCCGCTGCTCCCCTCAGCAGTGTATTTCAGTCGATCTGCATGTTCTGCTCCCCACTCTGTCTCTGGTGAATCCTCTCACCCCCCGCACCTCTGGCCTGTACCCCAGCTCTTGTATGCATAAATAAATAAATCTTAAAAAAAAAAAAAAAAACTGGTTTCTGGGCATGTGCTGGCACTTGGAATCCAGACCGCAGCGCTGGGGGTCAGACAGCGCTGGGGGCGCGCCGAGCCCCACCTCGGTAGTAGATGTCGCGGAAAGGCGAGTTGATGAACTCGCGCATGTTGCCCGTGCGCTCGGCCGTGTCCAGGAGCACCGGGATGGTGTCGTTGCGGCCGCCGCTCAGGTTCAGCAGGGCCTTGGGCAGGCAGGTCTTCCCGGTGGAGGGCTCTGGGGGAGAGAAGGCGGGAGGGCGCTCAGCTGACAGCCCCTCGCCCAGAAGTGGGGGACAGGGCGCTGCGCCGGAAGCCAGAGGCCCTGACTCGTCTTAACTCTTCTCTGAGCCTGCTCCCCACCTGCCTCGCGGAGCCCAGAGGGTCAGGTAGACTTCGGGAGCAGAGGGGCTGAAGCGTGGGAAGCCACAGCCGGGGCAGAGGTGGATGTTTAGCAAAGCATGTGTGGAGGGAATTCTGAAAAGCAAATAAAGGGAGGGGGAGGGGAGGGGAGGGGGGAGGGGAGGGAGGGAGGGCAGGGCAGGGCAGGGCAGGGCAGGGCAGGGCAGGGCAGGGCAGGGGAGGGGAGGGGAGGGGAGGGCAGGGGAGGGATGCAGCATTAAGCAAAGTCAACGTATTTCCTCACTACAGGACTTGTCAGAGGCTTTAACATGCTGGGGGGCTGTGAACCCGTAAAAGCAGGACACAGCACGCAGCCCGGACCCCCTACTTGAGCCTAGAATCCTTTCCCCAGGAAGCATGTGATCTAGTGGCCCCTAGAGGGGCGTCGAGGGGTGGCCTGCATGGCCCAGGTATGAATAACTCAGGAGCAGCTGGCGAGGACGTTGGGGCTTCCGCCGGTGCAGCAATAGCAATAGTGAGGTGCGCCAACGCAAGGTTTTGTCATGGCCACATCTCTCTCAGGAAGTCAGTCTCCATCTGGTGCCACCGGGTCCTTGACGGGTCCTAGACGGGTCCTTGACACCTCCCACGAATGCCTGCTGATGTCTCTGCAAGTCTTATGTTAATTTTGATGGTTACCTGAGTTGATTTACAGCTTCAGAGAGCAAACCACTGAAAAGAGACTCCCCTGTGAGCCAGCCACTGGCCTACCGGTGCTGGGGGCTTGGGAACAGCCAGATGCAGGAATGGGGTGGGCATGGGGAGGTGCAGGCGTGGCTGAGATGCCCGCTCTGGAGCCAGGCACCTTGGGGTTCAAATCCTGGCTTTGCTCCCAAACCCCATGCGAGCTTCCCTCGGCTTCAGCTTCCCTTCTAGCTAACTGGAGGCCACAAAGGGAAATCAATGAGCTAATGGATCGCTGTTGATGAGCCCACAGCCGGGCAGCTGGCAATCGATAAGTATTCTTTTCATCAACTGACTTTTAGTAATTAATAAATATTGCCACTGTAGTTGTTATTCCACAGGAGGTGCCTCCAGAGCTGCTGCCTTGATGCAGAGAATCAGCGAGGAGAACTCAGGGAACTCTCAGACCCTCCCAGGGGTGAAGTTACTTGGATAAGCTTCTTCCAGTCACTCCCTGCTGCCCAGCCCAGAGCCAACAGCAGGTAACAACTTCCTGAATGTCTAGCAGACTCCAATTCCCCATCTGCATAAGGGGAGTTTGCTCCCCTGAATGCTGGGCTGTGGGGATTCTGTCCACACACCCACACTCAATTCTGGCCTCCTGGGAGGGCTGAGCTCTTTCTCTAAGTGCTTGCTCACTGTCAGGCAGCCGCAGGCTCCATGCTGACGTCATGTCTGCCTCCAAACCCACCCCAGCCTGCACGGGCACTCCTCTCAGGGGATGGCCAGCCAGCCAGGACCTCTGGTCATCCTTGCCCTTCTCCGTCCCCTTCCAGCATGTTCTATCAATTTTAACTACTATTTCTCCAATCCCTCCACAGCTATCTACCTCCGCTGCCATCACCCTGGCCCGTCACCCCTCCCCCCATGCCTAAAACACCTGCCTCGTTTTCCCCCATTTCCCTTCTTTCCAATCCATTTCCCACATCGGGGTTGGAGTGGGTCTCTCAAAGTACAAACTCTGACCACAGTGAGTCACAGGCCTCTGCCCCTTCACACCCTCCCCAGTCCTGTGCTTCTTTCCACCTGGTTAATTGCAATTTGTCCAGACTCAAGTGTCATTTTCTACAGGAAGCTCTCTTAGATTTTCCTGACTAGGTCAAAAGCTCCCACACTGCCTCCTGTTGGTCCACTTTACAGCGTAGAACTGTGTGTTTATTCCTGAGACGGCTTGATCAACGTAGGTCTCACTCAGGAGGCCGTGAGCAACTTGAGGACAGGGTCACGAAGAAAGCTATTCACCACTGCTTGCCGGACACAGCACCTGACTCGCGCTAGGTCTCTATTAACCATTTGCTGAGTTAAACATTTAATAAACAGTGGGCTGGGTACCACGGTAATTCCAAACCACAAACACCCCAAGTGGCTTGTGTGGAGACTGGAACTAGATGCTGGATTTGGGCTTCCACACTCCCAGACCCAGCTTAGAGTGGGAGAGAGTGAGGGGGATGGCGGGGGAGGGGGGCGGGTGAAGGGTGGGGAGGCAGGCCGGGGCTGCCAGTCTAGGTCCTGAGATGAGATGCCAAGAACAGCAACTTTCCAGAAGAGGGGAGGGACATGCAGTTCCAGGCCATGACCACTAGGTGGCAAAGTGGCTCTGCCCACAGGGGCTCATGGAGTGAATGGCCTTAAATTGACCATCAAATTGGAGGTTGTCAATTTTGGGGAGATGGGAGGGGTAGTTGCAGGCTGCTCTGAGAATCAGACAAGCTCGTGAGCCTCTGGCTAAAAAAACACGTAGGGACAGATCCAGGTTTTGTGGAGCTTAGACTTACACAAAAGTGAATATATAATTACGAATTCAAATTCAAATCAGGGCCTCCCCGGTGGCGCAGCGGTTGAGCGCTGGGTTGCAAAGCTGACCGCAGCCTCTGCAGTGCCTGTTCGATCCCTGGCTGCTCCCCGGCCCCAGAGGAGGGTCCCACATGGCGTACAGACCTCTCCTGACACCCGCTGCTCCCCTCAGCAGTGTACTTCGGTCCTTCTGCCTGCTCTGCTCCCCGCTCTGGCTCTGGTGAATTCTCTCACCCTCCCGCGCTTCTGACTGTACCCAGTGCTTGTATGTATAAATCAATTAATCAATCAATCAATCAATAAATCTTAAAAAAAAAAAAAAGAAAAAAAAAGATCAAATTCAAATCAAATGCCTTAGAAGGGGCCAGAGCAAGCAAGAGGCCCTGGTGCTCAATTAGCATCATGGGCCTCACTGTAAGCCCCTATAGACACACGTTCCATTCTCTACAATTGCAGGGACCCTCTACCCCAGCCTATCTTAGCATTGCCCCATCCATGCTCAGGAGGCTAAGACCTCCCACTCAGTCCTGCACTCAGGAGCCAGAAGCCTTGGCAAACCTGGCACTGCCCTGTAGAGGCAGACACCATGGCCCCACTTCGTAGGGGTCCCCTGCTTTTGCCAAATGAACCTGGGGGGCTCAGAGGGGCCATTTGGCCAGAGCTTATTAAATCTCCAAATGGGATCATTTGCAGTGTCATGGAGATCCTCCAACTCGGGGCTCATGTCCCAAACCAAAGCATGTGGTCAAGCCAGCAACAGCCAGTGAATATTTCTTTAATAAATCTGGTAATTCTTGGGTCTCCCCGGTGGCGCAGCAGGTTGAACGCTGTGCCCGCTGCTCCCCTCAGCAGTGTCTTCGGTCTGTCTGTCTGTTCTACTCTCCGCTCTCTCTGGTGAATTCTCTCACCCTCCCGCACCTCTGACCTGTACCCCAGTTCTTGTATAAATAAATAAACCTTTAAAAAAATAACTAAATCTGGTAATTCTCTCCTGATGGACAGCATGACCTGTGGGTACCATTTCAGTGCCCCAAGAATCAGGCTGATGAAGGCAGACATGAAACATGCCACAGATTCATTTGGCATTTAACTTACTGGACATGCCTGAGGTCTCAGAAATGGCCTCCTAGAAGCTTCCCCAGACCTGAGCTGAGGGTGGCAGCCAGCCTTCCTGAGACAGACCCTCCTTTGTAGCAGGTGCCACAGTTCTCGACAGCTTACGCTGGAGGCTCGCCAAGCCAGTGGATTCTGGCTCACCTGGTATTTGGCACATGGCAGGTGGCAGACTCAGGTTGAGGGGCTCACAGGCCAACTTCCCCAATTTACAGGGAAGGTAGCGGTGGAAGCTGGTGTCCTGAGGGGGGTGTCTGGAGCCTGCACCAGGTAGCTCTCTGAGCTGGCAGAAGTCGTAGGGACTGTGGTGATGGGAAGCCTAGGGCGGGGAGCCTGAAACCTGGGTAGGGTGGGGCAGGGTCCAGGAAACAGACGCAGGAGTCCTGGCCCAATATTCTGGCCCTTCCAGAGGACCCCTCAGAGGGAGCAGGGGCTCCTGGCACCCCAGCTGCCTTGTGTTCTGGAAAGATTTCTTCTCAGAGGCCCAGACAGGCCCCAGGTCCCTTGGCGGTGGAGGTGAATAGATCCTGCTTACCTACTACACTAGCCTTTTCATAAAGAGCTGAATGGGGCCTCCCTGGTGGTGCAAGGGGTTGAGCGCCGCACTGTAGAGCAACCCGCAGCCTCTGCAGCACGGGTTCGATCCCCGGACGGCCAAGGATCTCTCCTGTCTCGCCTGCTGCTCCCCTCAGCAGTGTACTTCAGTCAGTCTGCCTGTTCTGTTCCCCACTCTGTCTCTGGTGAATCCGCTCATCCCCCACATCTCTGGCCTGTGCCCCAGCTCTTGTATGCATAAATGGATGAATCTTTTAAGAAAATAAAAAAGCTGAAAAAAGAAGAGCTGAATGAATGAAGAGGTAGCAAAGGCCCAGAGAGTTTAAGTAATATAGTGAAGGACACACAGGACCAGACTCTATATCCAGTGCACTTCCCATACAGTGAGCCCATGGGCCCAAGGACATGACAAAATGAAAGGGGACCCCCAATGCCAGGCCTCCCACAACCCCTGGCTGTCCCACCCCCTACCCCTGCCTGAGAGGCTCACCCCGGAACTCCTCATCAGTCAGGCGCTTCTTGTGGGTCAGCAAGAAGGGGAGCAGCCCATCCAGGTCAGCGGTGGAACCCCGGGACACGATGTCAAAGAGAATAGGTCGGTTGAAGACTTTGAGGATGGGGGGTGGCTGGGGCGCAGGAGCTTTGGGGCTCTGTGGCTGCTTCCTGGAAGGGGAGAGGCAGGGTGAGGGGAGAGCTCATCCCCTGCCCACCCATCAGCGCTGGCTGTAGGGACCCAAGGTTGGGGGAGTAGGGACAGTGGGAGCCCTCAGGACAGACCAGAAGGAGGGAGGGAGGGAGAGCTGGAGTTACAAAGGAATAAACTACCTGGTACCTGCAGTCTTCCAGGTAGAAAGACAGACAAAAGTAAACTCACCCATCCAACCACCCACCCACCCATCCTGTCACTTATTGAACCAGATGGAGATTGGAAGGGACAAAGACAGTGAGAAAAAAAAAGGAGGAACACCCAAACACAGACAAAAAGGTAAAGCAACTCACCCAATCAGTCACTCATTATTCATTCAACTAACACTTGAGCCAAAATGAGATCATGTACATAGGTGATTCGTTCAAGGTGTTTAGTTCAAGGCCCACCATACAGTAAACAATAAATGGTAGGTGCTGTCACTGGGTGGATGGCTGGACAGATGAATGGATGGGTAGATAGACATTTAAGTGAATGGATGCTAGGTGGATGGGTTGGATAAGTGGATGATTAGGTAGAAAGATAGGTAGCTGAATGAATGAGGAAATGGAGATAGATGGTGGATGGATGGATGGATGGATGGGCGGGTGGGCGGGTGCGTGGATGGATGAGTAGTTGGATGGATGGATGGATGGATGGATGGATGGATGGATGGATGGATGGGTAGATGGATGGGTGGGTGGGTGGATGGGTGGGTGGGTGGGTAGATGGATGGATGGATGGACAGGTGGGTGGGTGGATGGATGAGTAGGTGGATGGATGGATGGATGGATGGTTGGATGGGTAGATGGATGGGTGGGTAGATGGATGGGTGGGTGGGTGGATGGATGGATGGATGGACAGGTGGTTGGATGGGTGGATGGATGAGTAGGTGGATGGATGGATGGATGGATGGATGGATGGGTGGATGGGTGGATGGATGGACTCAACACAGAAGAGACCACTTGCCAGACAGCCAGCAATACTTACTCTATGATCTTCCTCCTCCATCGCTTGTTGTCACTGGGGTGGTGACGGTAGGTGCCATAGTCAAAAAGCGAGTCCATGGGTGCCTTCTTGGGTCCAGGCACCACCGAGGACTCATACAGAGTGGACTCCAGCAGGTCAATGGGGTTGGGCACCCCCTTTCGGAAGGCACCCTGGAACTTCATGCGCAAGTTAGGTCGTCCATCCCCTGGGCCAGAGGGGCGACCAGCATCAGCTGGTGAAGGCGAGGGGGAGCCATCCTCCCCTTCAAACAGATTGGCCAAAGAAGAGAGGGGGAAGGCCTCTCCGCCAGGGGTGCCACTCTCATCCCCAGGGGGCTCGGCCCCCTCTCCAGGTCCTGGGCGGGGGCCTTCGCTGGGATCCGCCATGCCAACCCTGGACTGGTGCGCACTGCTTGGCCTGCAAGAGAACAGGAGAGGAGTCAGGGGGAGCCCGGCCAGTGGTGGGGGCTCCCGGAAGCCCCCTCCCACACGGGCAAACAGCACCGCTGCCAGCTGCTTCAAAGCCACTGTTGTGAGGACGGGGCGTCAGGCGGCCGCTCCCAGATGTGGTTGGCTGCCGGCCCGGGCAGGAGCTATACAGGGGCCTCTTTCAAGGACCTGGAAACGCATCTCTGCCTCAGACCTAGCTGCCCTGGGCACTCGCTGGAGAAGAGGCCTCAGAGTCACACTGGGACCCCAAACCTGGAGCCGGGGGCTTATTCCTGACCAGAGCCCCACGGAGCACAGCTCAAACCCAGGCTCCACGCTTAGCAGCTGCAGGATGTTGGGCAAGTGGCCACTTCAGGACCTTGGTTCCCCACCTGTACCATGGGAGCGCCAGCGCGGAGAGCGAGTGGTCCGCGGGCAACACAGGGCCTGATGTGCCGCGAGCACCTGCTAAGCCATCACCCTGAATTGCCCGCTTCACCCTGCAGCGCTCACAAAACGCCTGCACCTGCCGCGTAAGCCCGTCCCGCGTCTTCAGCAGATCCTCGTTTAGCAGAAGAAGAAACCAGTCTCGGTCGACTCCCCGCAGCGCTGAGCCCTCCCTCCCTCTCCGCTGCCCCCTACCCAGGGGGGCCCGGCTCACTTGTCCCTTCTCGTTTTTTAATATTTTATTTTATATAATTCTTACATCATTTTTCATTTTTGCACAATGTCTGCATTTTCATCTTGGTTGTATTCCCCATACAATTCCCACCCGCCCTTATTTTGGCCCTAATCCCTCCTCTCCTCCCTGGTTCCCACCTTGTTTGTCCTCTCCCCCCGCCACCCCCGTAGTGTGTCTCTGGTTTATAGTTACTTGTTGATTTTGACTTTTTCTTTATTATCTTACCCAAAGGACACAGAAACATCAATTCCAAAGAGCACCTGCACCCCTATGTTCATAGCAGCACTGTTTACAATAGCTAAGCTTTGGAAACAGCCCAAATGCCCAAAAATAGATGACTGGATCAAGAAGATGTGGTACATATACACCATGGAATATTACTCAGTGATCAAAAAAGATAAACTCATGCAATTTGTAGCAACATGGATGGCGCTGGAAGGGATCATGCTCAGCGAAATAAGCCAGAAGAAAAAGAAAAATACCAGATGGTCTCACTCAGCAGGAATCTAGAAAACCTAACTAAGGGACCAGGAAAAAGGCTAATCACTCGTCCCTTCTTTAAGGAAGCCCTCACTGACCCTCCAGAGCTCCTTCCTCGTAGGGCCTATCCCACGCGTTCACGGGCTTCATTCATTCCTGGGTCCTGGGTGCCAGGAGGCCGGACGCATCTGCCTTATTCACTCCTGAGTCCCGAGGACCTACAGGACACCCCACAAGGCACCCTATTGTTATAGGACAGGGAGAGGGGCAGCCCAAGCCCCGCAAACCTGCCTATTCTAAATGGGTTCTGCCATCCGCCGCATCAACACAAAACATAGGAGACTTTAATGGGAAGGAACTTTAATTAAACTAGGAAACAATACAGGTAAGGCAGAGTCTAGTTTCTAAATGAAGCACCCAAAGTTACCCGTCCCCTCGTGGGTAAAAGTCCATCCAAATGGGATTGGCCCAGAGCAAGGCCCCAAGGCCTGCCACAAGTCTAAAGCATCTTCCAGTGGGGACCCACAGCAAAGGGTCACAAACAACCGGACAAGCCCGGAAGGAAAAGAGCAAAATCAACATCAAGATAAAAGCTGCCATTGTCACCTCCCCACGGGTCTCACCCACATCTGTGTCACCCAGTCCACGACCAAAAGACAAGCGCAGTTTCTTCACGTGTCTCTAGGCTCCATGCGCCTCCTCCAGGTCTCCTGGCTCCATCCTGCTTCCTTCCTTCCTCAGTCTCTTCTGCAGCTTCTCCTCTTCCTGCTCAGCTCCACCCTCCCTTGGGTGGGGCAGGGAATCTCCCCCTCTCCTGGGGACCACCCTGTTACACTATGACAAAGGTATTATTTGTCCCCATTTCTTAGATGAGGAAACTGGAGCTTCGCGGGGTGGAAAAGGAGGGAGTCATGCAACTTGAAGGAGAGAAGTCGGCCTTGAACCCCAGCCCAGGCTGGCTGTCAGCCCCGCGCCCCCTGCGGCTCTGCTGGGCGGGCAGGGCTGGGCACCCGGGGTGAGTTTCCTGGAACACCCTCATGCCACCCACACTACAGGGAGATGTCTGAAAAGCCCTCTTTTCTACGTTTCTCCCTCCCTGCCCGACACATTAGCGGAGGAACAAATAAAGACTGGTTCCCACCTTGTTTGTCCTGTGGCTGCCAGGAGGGTAGACTTGGGCCAGAGAGGTGGGAGCAAGAGGCCCCTCTTGGCAGGCATGTAGGGGTGTTATAGGGCAGGGAGAGGGGCAGCCCAAACCCCGCAAACCTGCCTATTCTGAATGGGTTCTGCCATCCGCCACATCAACACAAAACATAGGAGACTTTAATGGGAAGGAACTTTAATACAACTAGGAAACAATACAGGTAAGGCCAAGAGTCTAGTTTCTAAATGAAGCACCCAAAGTTACCTGTCCCCTCGTGGGTAAAAGTCCATCCAAATGGGATCGGCCCAGAGCAAGGCCCCAAAGCCTGCCACAAGTCTAAAGCATCTTCCAGTGGGGACCCACAGAAAAGGGTCAGAAACAACCAGCGAAGCCCGGAAGGAAAAGAGCAAAATCAACATCAAGATAAAAGCTGCCATTGTCACCTCCCCACAGGTCTCACCCACATCTGTGTCACCCAGTCCTCCACCAAAAGACAAGCTCAGTTTCTTCACGTGTCTCTAGGCTCCACGCGCCTCCTCCAGGTCTCCTGGCTCCATCCTGCTCCTTCCTCAGTCTCTTCTGCAGCTTCTCCTCTTCCTGCTCAGCTCCACCCTCCCTTGGGTGGGGCAGGGAACCTCCCCCTTTCCTGGGGACCAACCTGTTACAATCCCCCCTTTTAATTTTTATTCCACCATATCTATGGTGGCACAGATTTCATGGTGTAATCTTAGGAGACAGTCTTTTTTCAGGGTTACAGTGTGTGTAAGAGAAGCAACAATTAGTCAGCAGCATTGTCCATGAATGTCCAGTATTCAAGTTATATCCAAGAATCCATCAAGGCTACCAGCAATTACCAGTTACTGCTTAAGGCTACTCTGCACTTAACACCCAGGCATACATTTGCTAATTTAAACACCACAGCTCCACAACTGGCTTGCAAAATCCATCTGGCAGAGAGCAGGAAGTAGCCAAAGACAAAGCAACATACCACTGAAGAACCATTATTGCCTTTAGAAATGCTAATGAGACAGCAGAGATTACAAAAAGAAAGAAAAAAAAAAGTTCCAAAGTCCTAGCAACAAGAACCTCTGAATTTTACAAAGAGCCCGCCAAGTGGCCTCAGACGCCATCTTTGATCTGGTCACATGGTCCAATGCAATGCCTAATCTTTTGAGTAAAACTGGCACAGAAAAATTTCCACAAATTAAAATCTCTTAGCAAGTCACTACAAACAAATTACACACAAACACACAGAATTTTCACAAAGCCCAAGCCAGTTTTTCAACAGCAAATCGACATATGAAACAAACACACTGGAGAAACCAAAAATCACATTTGCGCTTATGGTAGCCAGTGCCAAAGGGAAGCCCAGTGTCCCCATGGGGCTGACTAACCACGGATGGCTCTGTCCTAAATCACATTGGGTGCCAAATCTGTTATAGGGCAGGGAGAGGGGCAGCCCAAACCCCCGCAAACCTGCCTATTCTGAATGGGTTCTGCCATCCGCCGCATCAACACAAAACATAGGAGACTTTAATGGGAAGGAACTTTAATACAACTAGGAAACAATACAGGTAAGGCAAAGAGTCTAGTTTCTAAGTGAAGCACCCAAAGTTACCCGTCCCCTCGTGGGTAAAAGTCCATCCATATGGGATTGGCCCAGAGCAAGGCCCCAAAGCCTGCCACAAGTCTAAAGCATCTTCCAGGGGGGACCCACGGAAAAGGGTCAGAAACTACCAGACAGGCCCGGAAGGAAAAGAGCAAAATCAACATCAAAATAAAAGCTGCCATGGTCACCTCCCCACGGGTCTCACCCACATCTGTGTCACCCCATCCACGACCAAAAGACAAGCGCAGTTTCTTCACGTGTCTCTAGGCTCCATGCGCCTCCTCCAGGTCTCCTGGCTCCATCCTGCTTCCTTCCTCAGTCTCTTCTGCAGCTTCTCCTCTTCCTGCTCAGCTCCACCCTCCCTTGGGTGGGGCAGGGAACCTCCCCCTTTCCTGGGGACCACCCTATTACAGGGGCACATGGAGGGTCAGCGCTCCCGCCAGAACGGGCCCCATTCTGGGCACCAGTGGGGAGGGACAGCCTGGAATGTAAGGTCATTCAAGAAGCCTGGCTCCTCGTCTCAGCTCTGCTTTTTGCATAGTGCGACCTTAGGAGATCACTTTGGTGACCTGAGCCTCAGTTTCCTCCTCTGTAACCTGGGGACACTTGCAGGAGCTTTTCCATAGGTTTGCAGGAAGAATCAAATGGGATCAGGCATGTGCTGACCCTGGGATTCGATGATTGTAATCAAAGCAGGAAGGAGCCCAGGTTCTGAAATGGATCTACCTGGCCCTGTGGGCCCTGGCAACAGAGTTATCTTGGGTCAGTCTCTTCCTCTCTCAGCCTCGGTTCCCTTCCCTGTAAAGCCCGGGCGACCACACCTCCTCCTGGAGTTCTTGGGAGATGGCAGCGACCCTCAGCATCTGAAGCACCCACTCAGGCCAGGCACCGAGCAGGACCTCAGGAAACGCCACCTCCTATCGCCCCACCAGGTGAGACGGGGAGCCCTGGATCCTCGGGCCCCCCGCAGCTACCACGTGAGCTTGGACTTTGCAGGACTCAGGAGCAAGCTGAGGCAAGCCGGGGTGCAGGCGGGGACGGGGACCAGTCCTGTCCTCTTGCTGGGGACAAGCAATCTGGGAGGGAGGAGGCTTCGGCCTCCTCCCTTCCGCTGTCAACACCCTCCTAATTATCCCCCCCGCCACACTCCCACTGAGGCAAGACCAAACAAAGAGCCCTCACACAAGGGACCCCCGGCTCAGGCTAGAGGCAGCAGCAAGGAGGGCCTCCACCCCCGCCCCCACCTGCCCCTGAGAAATCCCGATCTGGAGGGGCCCGGAGTCTCAGGGGGCTCCACACCAGAGGGTCTGGAAGCAGCCGGCCCTGGGTTCAAATCCTCTCCCAGTCATTGTCACAGCTCAGTCTTGAGCAAGGAGCACAGTGATCATTATGAGCATTTTAACTGCAATGAAACAGTAACAATGGAACGAGCCCCCGGCGCGTGGTGACTGTCTGTCTGGCGCTCACGGTGGGTGCACGGGCCCCAGTGCTTCGTCTGCGAGCTCTCTCCGAGCCTCACTGTAGCCCTGGCCCGGCGCGCCCCAGCGGGAGGTGTCATCCTGCTCCCCAGGGGCCGGGGAAGTGTGTGGGGACGTGTGCGGCTGCCGCGTTGTGCAGGGGCTGCTCGCATGCAGCGGTCACGGTCAGGGCGCTGCCCACCAGCCCTGGCGCGAGGGGCAGCCAGCAGCACAAGGAAGGATTCTGCCCAGAACATCAGCGGTGACGGGGCCGGGGGGCCTGTCCCGGAGGGGGCCGTGCTGTGACGCCCATTTCACAGAGGCAGAAACAAAGGCTCAGGGAGGCTTCGTGGCTTGCCTGAGGCCGCACAGCAGGTTGGGGACAGAGCCAGGACTCTGTCCTGCCACCTGGCGGGTGGCTGAGGAGTCCCGGGTGCCCTCACCCCACAGGAGACTGGCACAGCCCGGCCGCTGGTCAGGGTCATTACGACCAGCCCGTCCGAATCTGGTTTTGAAAACTGCAAAGCAGCGGCCGTGATGGGCGGCAGGTCAGGGCTTCACGGGGACCAAATACGCTCTTGACAAAAGCGTGCACGGGCGTCGTCACAACGGCCCCCTCCCCCAGCCCGCCCACCTCCTCCCCCGCACACACGTGTCACCACCTGGCACTGGGGCCCCTGTTAAGACTCATCAGCCAGGCCCCCCCCTCCCCTTCCCCCAGCCTCCCAGAATCTCGTGAGCGAGGTTGGCCGGCTGTTCCCACTTGACGGCTGAGGAAACCGAGTCTCCAGGAGCCCACGGAAGGAGTCGCTGACCTTGGAGACCTCTGGACTCCCGACCTTGAACTCCTTCCACGCCACAGCACCCAGGCGTGTGCGCCCCCCAGCATGCACACGCACACACACACACACACACACACACACACACACACACAGAGGGCTTGCTCCACCACTCTGTGGCAACTCCCTCCCCAAACACTAGCCTGTCTCTGTGGTCAGGGAAGCGTTCACTCCCTGTTCTAATTTGCCCTGTAGGCTGTTATTACACATTCCAAACCCTTGCCAGACTGGGGGGGGGGGGGGGGCGGGCGGCGAGGCTGAGTCCTCCAGCAGCTCCTCTGCCCTGAATGTCATGTCCACACACCCGTGTCCTTCCCGGTGTGCCCGCGCGTGTGCGTGCGTGTGCCCGCGCTCAGCAGGGCTCTCCTGCCCGCAGGGACTCACCCCTGCCAGGAGCACTTGGGCAGCAGGCAGCACCCGGCTGGCTCCGGGGCATCCGGGCTTCCACCCAGGATATTTATGAGGCAGCGTGAAGGGCCCCACACGCGGCGTGCCGTGAGGCGCCTTTGAAGAGCGGGTCCAAGCATTCTCGCTGTAAGCCTTCAAATCCTTCCATTTTTAAACTATCCGCCCTGCACAGGCAATACTTACGGCAGGGTGGGCGGAGGGGTCGCAATCACAGTGCCCAGGAGCAGGATCGGACACGTCAACTCACGTCCACTGCTCAGCAGACTCGCCGCAGTCCCCGCTGTGCTGGGCCCTGGACACGGGCCTGAACAAACCCGAGGAAGCCCCCACCCTGCTGACCTCCTGCGGGGAGAGCCGGGCAAACCCAGGAGCAGAGTCCCGGCCGGTGGTGTGCAGGGTTGTGTAGACCAGAAGGCTCGGGAGGGGCGGGGTGCAGGGGTCCACGCAGAGTGAGGACACAGGGCGGAGCCAGAGTCTCCAAGTCCTCCCTGCCCTGGACAGAGGTTTCCCGGAACCTGCCTGCCGCCCTGACAGCCCCTGGGGACTCAGCGGGCGTGACCAGACCCACGCCCTCCCCGGAGGGGCACCTGGGGGGGCCAGGCTAAGCATTTGGACCCAGACCCGCTGCCCTAGCTGGAGGGCACAAGCACGCTGCCTGGCCTCCCCCTCTGGGCCTCACTTTCCTCACCTGCCCCGGGGACCTGAATTGGGGCCCTGTGAGAATTCTGTAAGTCAAGGCCAGCCCCTGGCCCGCAGCGGACCTGTATAAATAGTCCCTCGACTGCATCCTTGGAGTTATCCCACGGCTTTGCCTGATCTCATGGAAACCCGGGCACGCAGTCAAGTCCCAACCTCCTGATGACGTGAGGGAGGAGAGCGGCTTAAATCTGGGGGCAAGTCCATGCAGGGTCGCTCCCCAGGGGCAAGGATTCCTGGGAGCTGCTCCTCCTGGTTCTTTCCCTCCTGGAAGGGGTTCACACCAACAGCCCTGGGGCCACCTGTCTGAGGCGGGGGCAGCAAAGCAGGGGGGAAGCTCAGGGAGCGCCCTGCTGAGGAGGAAAGGCGGAGGCCTCTGCCCAGGCTGTCCCCTCTACCTGGGGTGCTCATGCCTCTCTCACCCGCCCCCCCTCAGGGCGCCTCTCAACCTGCACTTCCTCCGGAGGGGCTCCAGGGCCCCCAGTCTAAACGGGCATCCACAGCCTCTCTCAGGCAGCCTCTCCCGGAGCTCTTCTCAGGATGCAACCTTTACTTGCTTCTATTTTTTAAATTCACCCTCTCTCTTCTCTAGAATGTTGGCTTCAAGCAGCGGGGACTACCCTGCACCTGCGGTCTCCCCAGCATTTAGCCAAGCCCAAAAGGACGTGGACAAGAGAGGGGCCTCTGAAGTTGGGGAGGGCGGGCGGGCAGCGGGCTGCTCACACTGAGCCGGGATGAAGGGCAGAGAAGATGACAGGTCCAGTGTGGACGCGGGAAAGTCGGGGTGCGCTGCGGAGCAGTGTGGCCAGCGACACTGGGCAAGGGAAGGGGAGGAGAAAGAGAAGGGGAGCGGGCAGGCGGGCAGAAGACACGCAGAGGAGGGACGTTTGGGGCTGTCCCCCATAAAGCCCTTCTTCCTGCCCCCTCCTGGGCTCCTCGCCCCGTCTGCGCCTGCGCCCTCGTCTGCGGCACCCTGGGGTAAACACACGTGCGAGCACCTGTCGTTCCAGGGCAGTCTCAGGAGGGGGTGTGGGTGGGAAGGGACCGGAAGGACAGAGATCCGCAGTCTGCTGGCGCCAAAAAGAAAACCCTCCCGAGTGAGGAAACTGAGGCTTGGAGGGGCGGAGCCACATGTCCAGTGTCGCCTCCCCCCTGAGAGGGGAAGGAGGATTAGAGCCAGCACCGGGGCCTTTGGTGGATGCTGACGAGAACCAGGGGGCTGGAGAGGGGGAAGGTGGCGGGATGGGTGGGGTGCAGGGGACGGGGTGGGGACACGGGCCAGAAACTGTCACAAGGCATTGTCACTTCAATAGAAGGTGTTTTTAAGGGTGGCTCTTGTTAGCAGCAGCAGCAGCAGCAGCAGCAGCACGGGAAGGCTGAGTAAACACACCAAGGCCCAAAGAAGGCACGACAGCCAGACAGGGAGCAGTGGCTGGGCCCAGGGCCTGGGAGGTGGACTCTGGCGGCCGCCTGGGAGCCCAGGCCCTTGGCCGGGTGAAACCCGCTGCCTGCCAGGCTGCCTGCGGCTCTGGCCCCGCCGGGCAGCAGTGGGGGGCATCACGCCATGCCGGGCACTCTCCCCAGCCGGCCTGTATTTACCTAGCAGGTCTCGGCCCAGCCCGCTTCCTGTTTGCTGCACAGAGGTGGCTTGTCCAGGACAGAGCCCCACTGTCCTGTCAGGGCCCCCACCCAGGAGGGTGCCCCCCTCATGCTCACACCACCCAGGCGGAGCAGGGTTAGGGTGACTCACGGGCTCCCTGGAAGGCGAGGCCAGCCTGGCTGTGGCAGTCAGTCATTCGCAAGTCGGGGCAGCGGGGCTCAGCGGGGCACAGGACTCCCCTTCCAGCCTTCACGGGGTCCCCGCCCCGGGAGGGGCCAGGTGCAGGGGCAGCGTGGCCCCGCAGTTTAGGAGCCTGCCCCGGCCGCCAAAGCCACATGGGGCGTGAGTCTGCTTACAGGAAAAGCCGAGAAGAGGCAAATCCAGGGACAGGAAGCTGACCAGGGCTTGCCAGGGGCTGAAGGGGGCGGGGGTGGGGGCTGCTGACGGGTACAGGGCCCCTTTCGGAGGTGACGATGGAACTAGCAAGTGGCGGTGTCTGCAGCCCCGACGGCACTGAAGAAGCGCTGCCGCGCACTCTCCGGAGGGCATGCGGGTCACGGCGCCCACGGCATCCCGAGGGCCCTGCCTGCGTGGCCACCTTGGCTCAGCAAGCGCTTTCCTGGCCCGGCCTCAGTCTCCTCGTGCAACTTGGGGACCTCAGGAGGACACAAACTGCCCCAAGGCTCGAGCACAGGGCAGGGCACACGGCAGCGCTCAAGGCCGCAGTCCAGGGTCCCAGGAGTCTCAAGCTCCGTCTTCCCTTTCCTCTCCCTCCTCCCGGGAGAGCACAGCTCGGGGCTGCACCCTCAGTGCGTGATCTCCAGGAGGAGGGAAGCCCCCAAACCTGACCGTCCCTTCCTCCCCACCCCAGCCCCTCCCCGAGGACCGTCACGGCCACCCCCGGGAGGAAGAGGCAGCCGCAAGAGTTGCCGACCTATGTTCAGTGCCCTGCCTGACACTCGCTGGCTGGGTGAGTCCCTTCTCTTTGGGCCTCAGTTTCCCCACCTGTAGGGGGGAGTCATCCCTGCCACCAGGGAGGGGTGAGCCTGTTTGCTCTGTAGGTATTCGTTGTCCTGTACAGGCTTTAAACGAGAAAAGAAGAGGACACCCCCCACCCCCCACCCCCCACTCCCCGCCACCGACAAGGGCTGCCGTGAGGCCTGAGTGTGATGGCGGGAGTTTAAGACCTTGCCTGGTGCTCGCCAAGCGGCAGCGCCTTTTCCTTTTATTCTCAGAGTTCCCCATCGACAGCCAGCATTCCACCACGGGAGACGGCTGAGAGGGACCCGGACTTCCAACAGGCCTCTCACCTCCTCTGCCACCTCCCCTGCCAACCGTCAGGACAGACACTGAGTCAGCGGGGCAGGTCCCCACACCCACGCCCCTTCAGCTCATTCCCGGGGACCAGGGTCTGAGGGAGCGCAGCCGCGTGCAATGAATGGGGCAGGAGGGCCGGCGCCAGGGCAAGGGAGCCTGGAGCGGGAGAAGCCCATGGTGAGAGCCCGGCGCTGCCCCCGCCTGCCCCCGCACCAGCCCGCGCCCGGGGCTGCAGCTGCGCCTGCCGCCGCTTGCCGGCTCAGAATCACCTGGAGGCTCCCGCAGGATGTGTGTGCGCAGGGAGTGTGCTAGGCGGGGCCGCTGCACCCCGCATCTTCTCTCTGCTTTCGTCCAAGTTGTATGATTAACTCTAGAAGTCAGATATTGTTTCCATTCCGGATAGCCAGCTAAGTCCCAGGAGAATGTGGGGGGCTGGCATTTCTCCACAGGCACAGAACTTGTACTTTGACCTCCCGCCCACAGCAGGCACGGTTGTTATGCCCATTTCACGGATGAGCAAACTAAGGCTGGGGGAGACCGAGAGACCCAGCCCCCCGCCCAGGTCACCACTCAACGGGCAGGGAGTATGGTAGGAGTCCCCGCACCTGCTTTTGAACTCTTTGGGCTTCATCCCTTCAGGGTCTATGAAGTCCTGTCCCTGAGGCCTCCGTGGCCCCTTGAACTCACCGGGCAGGGCAGGCTGGCACAGTGGGAGAGGGGCTGGCACAGGTCATCTGACTTTCCCGCTTAGTAGCTGTGGGACTCCAGGTGGACCAGCTCACCTCTCTGAGCCTGTTACCTCATTTCTAAAAGGGAGCTAGTCACAGCGCCCCCCCCCCACTGCGTCCCTCGGTCGCTGTGGGTGTCAGAGCCTCGTAAAGTGCAGCCCCAAAAGACTGTGTGGAATGAGGGGAACTCGGAGACAAGACCAGAAGGGCAGGGACTCCTGCTCCAAGCACCACTGCATCCCCAGAACAAGATGAGGCACATAGTAGGTGCTCAAGATACACTTGCTGGGGCCTCCCCGGTGGCGCAGCGGTTGAGCGCTGGGTTGCAAAGCTGCCCACAGCCTCTGCAGCGCTGGTTTGATCCCCGGCTGCTCCCCGGCCACTGGAGGAGGGTCCCACATGGCGCGCAGACCTCTCCCGCCACCCGCTGCTCCCCTCAGCAGTGTACTTCGGTCCTTCTGCCTGCTCTGCTCCCCGCTCTGGCTCTGGTGAATTCTCTCACCCTCCCGCGCTTCTGACTGTACCCAGTGCTGGTATAAATAAAAAAATAAATCTTAAAAAATAAAAAAAATAAAAATAAAGGCTTTAAAAAATAAAGAGATACACTTGCTGAATGAATGACTGAATGGACGCATGGATACAAGTGAAAGGAAAGACAAGCTTAGTCATTCTCCACAGGGCAGGCCGCCCTCTGAACCTCGACCTAACTAGCTCTCCTGAACTAACTAACGTCTTGCTAACTAGCTCCTTCCCATCTAACAGATCGCCGTTGCCAGCTTGTGCGCTAGGACACCAGGGCCCGCGAGGACCACAGCTGTCACAAGTCCCTTCTGCAGATGAGGAAGCGGAGGCTCAGAAGGGCTCGGAGACTTGGGCGAGCTCACTCCGTCTCAGAGCCGGAGGCTACGTCCTCACAGGCAGTTCCTTCTCTCTCCCCTGCCCTGTCCAGTCACTCACTCACTCCTTCCTTCCTTCACGCTGCTGCAGGTGCTCCCGAGCCCTTCCCGGCCCAGGAGGGAAAGGAGAGGCCTCAGGGCGGGTCCCAGCCTGAGGTCAGTTGGCCTCTTGTCTGTGGGGATTTCTTCTGAGCCCTTAGGCTGGAAGTGGGCGCCCCCCCCACACACACACCACGAGGAGCTGTCCCAGGGGTGGTCAGTCCTCCGGGTCAGTTGGGTGGAACCCAGGCCAGTCCATCCTCAGGGAGAAACAGCCACCTCTGGACACTGAGGAGCCCTTTGTGGGGGCAGGCAGGTGGGAGGGGCGGCTGTTACTCACCACCTCAAGAAAAATAAGAGTATTCCCGCTTGGTCAATGGCCTGCCTGTGTGCCTGGCACCCTACCACCCTCTGAGGCCCTTCCACCCTCTGACCTCATCTGGAGCAGACCAGCGGGCTTCTATGGAGGCCTTCCTGTGCCCGGGCCTGGTCTCTGTGCTCCTCCCTCACCGATGATGAAATATGGTCAGAGAGAGGTGGGGTGACCTCCTTGGGGTCATACAGCCAGCAGCGGTCAGGGCTCATGGCAGAAAGGGGAAACTGATGATCAGGAAGGCTGCAGAGGCAGGAAGGAAGTCAGTCACAAAGAAAGCAAGGGCCTGGCCTCTCTTCTTCATTCCTGCCCAGCCATGGTGCCAACTCGCAGGACCAGGGGTACCCCAAACAGGAGGTGTCCAGGCCGGGGTGGGAATGATTGGCAGAATAACCCGAACCCCCCTCAAGTTGCCAAAACTCTGACTTTCAGCAAATCCTGAGTGGTAGCCCCAGGAACAGAGAGGCCAAGGCACTTCCGGAGGTCACACAGCAGTGAGTGGCGGATCAGACTCCAAGAAGGGTGAGTCCAAGGTGACTTTCCAGGAAGGAAGCTAAGTCAGCCACTGAGATTTTCAGGGACGCAAGCAGACCAGTTACGTGGGTCCAGTTCTGCCACGAGCAGGGTGTCCCTGGGCAACGCACTTCTCTGAGCCTCAGCTTCCTCAGCTGTAAAATGGGACTCAGCCTTCCTGCTTCTGCCAAGGCCGTGACACTCCCCAAGCCAACATCAGGCTGCAGACATTAGTTATAAACAAAACAGTCCACGTTGTTCTGCAGCCTGTCTGCACCCCTCCCACCCCAAAGCATGCCCGTCATTAATCCCAGATGCCATTCATTTCACAGATGAGGACACCGGGGCCCAAGGAGTGAGCGAATGTGTTGGGAGCTGGGATCGGAACCAAACCCCAGCCCCAGTTTTGAAGCATTAAATCTGTCAACAGCTCCTGGCGCTCAGTCAACACCTTTAAATACTTCATAGCTGAGAGGCAGCCTCCTTTATCCTAACGCAAGTCTAGCTTTGCCCCGCGACTTTGCGCCAGCTCGCCCAGCACACAGGGGCTCCCACGAGGCCCCTAGGGGTGAGTTGGAGGAAAACACGTCCTGGAACAGGTCAGGGGACAGGATGCGGACAAAGATGCCGCTGCGCCCTGTCCATATATCTTGGGTGGTCCTTGCAAAGAGGGAACTGAGGGCCCATTTGGCAGAGGAGGAAACAGAGGCTCAGAGAGGCCGGGTGACTTGGCCAAAGTCCCCAGGGGAGGGAGCGGCAGCCTAGGGGCTGAGTCTGAGCAATTCAGCTCCTTATTTCTGTGCCACAAAGCTTCTCCCACCACTGTGGGCACCCCAGGGAGGACCAGACTAAGGGGCATGGGCCACCTCGGAAGTTAAGAGCATGGATTCTGGAATCAGGCTGATGGAGTTCAGGTGCCCAGCAAAAAGTCCCTGAGCAACAAACTCAGCCACCCAAACCTCAGTTCTTCCCTCTCAAAGCAGGTACAATAAGATTAGGATCCAATGTACTGACAGTGTTTGGCCCAGCGCCAGGCACATAGTAAGTGCTCAGTAAATACCAGGTCCCATCATGATGACTGGGGCGACCCAGCGGGGGTAAAGCCAGCAGAACCCTGCGCCCAGAACTCAGAGTGGCAGCTGCGGGCACAGGACAAGTATCTCAAGAAATGTGAATTAATCTTTAACAGGTGAATTCCGCTGCAGACTGGCGATGCGGAGCATTCCAGAAGGCCAGCCGGCATGAAATGTTTTCTGGGCTCCCCAGATCCTATGTGTGACAAGAAGAGGCGCTGTCCTCTGGGTCCCTGTGATTTGGAGAGAGACCTGGAGTGTCTTCCCCAGAATCTGATGGAGGAACCTGCAGTGGACAGCAGATCAGGGGCTTGGAGGGGTGGGGACACCCACTCCATGTGGACTATGCCCTGGGAACAGACTGAGGAGCTCAAAAGACTTTGGCCCTCTCCTAATGTGTGCAGTCACTCAACTGTGCCACCGACATTTACTGTGCCGGGCACAGTGAGGCCCTCATGTGTGTCTCTCCCTCCTACATCTCCTTCCAGCAGTTCCTCTTCACCCCTCAACAAGGCCTGGGTGGCGTCCCCAGGCCCCAATCCCCAGCCTGAGGATTGGCCTCCCTTTCTGGGCCCACTCTGCAGCCAGAGGGGCCTTTCCAGACCACACATCCTGCGAGAGCCCCCCACCCCTGGTCTGGACTTTAAGGGCTTCTGGGTCTGACCTAGCCCCTGCCTGTCTAATTCCTTGCCTTTCCTGTTCATGTCACATAGTCCAGACAAACAAAATGATTTCCAGTTCCACAAACCCTGCTTTGCCCACTGCAAACAGGTAAAGTCAGGTATTTGCTAGTGCTGCTCCCTTTCCCCTACATATGTGTTTATTCTTCAAGGAGTGGCTCAATCACCACCTTGATCAAGCCCTCCCTGATCTCCTCTCCCTCTGCTCCTCCACCCACTGTGCCGGGGCCACCACTGGGTCAACAGCCCCCACTGGCCATGCCTCTACCATGCACATCCAGCTTGCTGGGTGTCCATGACGCAGGTACAGGTGCTGCCCACTGGTGGTCACAGCTGGCACGAGGGTTAGTCCTGGGGCAGGGAGGCGGCTGTCCGGAGCTGGCCTTCTTCCCATCTCACATCTCTCTAGGTCTACCCAATCCATACCCCCTTGGGCTGGAGTTGGGCTGAGGGCCAAGCGGCCTCAGAGTCCAACCCAGGCTGGACCCAAGTATCCAGGTGGGCTTTCTAGAAATGGAGGATGGAGGAAACGGCTGAGGCTCAGCTCACACTAGATGAGGTGAGGGAGCTTCTACAGCCCCCCTCGCCCAGCAAAAGGCATCTGGAGAGGATTTTACCGGGGAACCCCAGGCATCTTCCCAGGGGCTCACTCCGACACATTTTTCCTCAAGGGACCGTTCCCGAAACCCCGGCTAACCTCCCTGTCGGAAAGCGCCCCACATGGTTTTACAAAGCTGAGCCTGACGGGCTGTCACTGCCATTCTCTGTTCGCTCTGTGAAACCCTCCCCACCCTGAGCTGCCGGTACAGGTGGGAGAGAAGCGAGCCAGCCTTTCAGCTCCTACTGTCCTTCAGGCAGAGTGAGCTAGAGAGACGTGGAACTGGCCAATCACCTCCTTTCATTAAGAAGATGTGGTCCATACACACCATGGAAGATTACTCAGCATTCAAAAAAGATAAACACATGCAATTGGCAGCAACATGGATGGCGCTGGAAGGGATCATGCTCAGCGAAACAAGCCAGAAAGAAAAAGAAAAATACCGGATGGTCTCACTCATAGCAGGAATCTAGAAAACTTAAATAAGGGACCAGGAAAATGAATAACTATAAGAAAGTGAAAATCAAAATCAACAAAAAACTATGAACCAGAGACACTTTTTGGGGGTGGGGGGCGGGAGGGGAGGGATTGGGGTCAGAATGGGGGGGTTGCAATTGTATGGGGAATATAAAAATAAAATTTATTATTTAAAAAAAAAAAAAAAAGAATGTGTTTGCGGCAACCACAACCGCTAACCCTGAGCGCGGGGGTGCACGGGCACAGCGCCAGCCCCTCCCCAGCCAGCGGGGCCCTCGTGCCGCCCCATTTTCCAGATGAGCTGCCCCTCGGGCGGCTGAGGGAGTAGCCAAGGCCACACTGTAGGGGTGGCAGAGTGGGGACTCCAGCCACAGACCGGTGACCTCTCCGTGACCGGGCCTCCCTCTTCCACCCCAGCACCCTAAGGAGGCCGCCTCTTCTCACCCCCCTCTGGAGGAAGTCGCCGAGTTACCCCCCCATCCTCGCCCGGAGCTGAAGTGGCCAAGCTGACCCCCATCAGACCTCACACAGGTCATTGGCTTAGAATTTCAGGGGTTCACACCCTCACCCCTATCCCCAGCACAGACATTTGTCTTAGATGCTGAGCCAGAGCATCCGAAGCTCCCCCTCTCCCCGGTGACCTCCAGGGCCCCGGGGCGCCAGGCCGGGAAGGCTGTGGAGCAGACAGCGCCGGCCTTAAATTCTACTTGGCTACACTGCAGAGCCGAGCCTCAGTTTCCTCATCAGCACAATGGGGAGGCCGGGTGGGAGTAGGCCGGGGCAGGGGCTGGTAGGTGGCTCGGGCAGCCTGGGGTTGGCATCCCCAGGCAAGCGAGGCTGTGGGAGGTCTCCCCCGGCCTGGGGACCCCCTGGCTGTCGGCGGGCAGAGCTGAGGTAAAGATGGCCCGGCCTCTGCGGAAAGCGCCGCCTCTCTGGGACTCGGTAACTACCAAGCGGCCTTTGGAAGTTCCAGGCTCCCCTCCCTGCCCAGGGCAAGCCTCAGGCCCCCAGCGCCCTGTTCCCAGCCTCCTGCCAGGGGGTGTCTCCAAGTTGGGCTGCGGCCTCGGCTCCTGCCTTTAGTGCCTGGGCTGGATCTCGGGGGCCGGGATCCTGGCGCCCCAGGCCCCACGTTGGCTCCCATTTTACAGATGATCAAGTGAAGCCCAGGAAGGTGAGCTCGGCCCCCGGGTACCCGGGACAGCGCGGCCCGCGGGACCCCGCTCCTGCCGCCTCGCGCGCGCCGGGCTGGGGCTTCGCAGCCTGCGAGTCCCCCCCCCCGGGGCGCCGGGGGATCTCGGCTGGGTCGACCGGTCTCGGGGTCCTGCCCCGGGGGACGCCGGCCCCACTCACCTCCGGGACGCGCGGCGCCGGCGGCCGGGAGCGCGGCTCTTCCTGAATCCCCGCCGGCCGCCCGGCGCCCGCCCGCCCGCCCGCGACTCTCCACCCCCGGCTCAGGTTCCAGCGCCGCGCCCCGCCCGCCCCCCGCCCCCCGCCCCCCGCGCCCGCCCGGGAGCCGCGCTCTGCCCTCGCGGGGCGGGGGCGCCTCACCTGGACCCCGGGCCGGGCAGGCGCTCCTCGGAGAGGCCCGCGGTTTGGGGTCGGGAGGTTGGGGCGCCCGGCCCGCGCCCCGGGACTGTTGCTGGGCGCTGGGCGCGGGGCGCGGGGCGCGGGGCGCGGGGCGCTGGGCGCGGGGCGCGGGGCGCTGGGCGCGGGGCTCGGGGCGCGGGGCGCGGGGCTCTGGGCGCGGGGCGCGGGGCGCGGGGCGCTCCCGGCACCGGCTCGCGGGTTGGGCCGCCACAGTCCCTGCCCGCAGGCGGCGCGAGCCCGGCCCGGGGGCGCCCGCAGGTGGGCCCAGGACTAAGTCAAAGTGAGTCTCCACCCCGCGCTCAGCAGGAGCCGGGCGCGTCCGGAGCCGTTTGCACCGGGGGAGCCCGGCAAGCAGCCCACTGCGGCCCCGGCTCCCGCACACCCCACGCGCCGCAGTCACGTCTGCCAGGCCCACTGCAGCCCCGGGCGCCGGACCCCAGAGCCAGACCCCCGAGCCCAAGCCCGGCTCTGAGACTCTCCAGCTGAGCAGCCAGCGACTTCCCCTCCGGGCCTCAGTGTCCCCACTGCGGGGGGGTGGGGGGTGCGGCCACATTCCCACTTGCCCGCCTCGGAGAAGCCGCTGGGAGCGCAGGGGACAGGCGGGTCCCCAGGGATGCGCTGAGCCTTTTCTCTCATTCTCGCTGAGACGGTGGGGTCAGGTCCTTCCTGCTCAGCCTGCAAGAGAAACAGCCCCGTGAGGTGTTGGCCCAGCAGTTAGAAAGTGGAAATTTAGAAGCTGAACAGAAGATGTGTTCAAACTGCTCATGAGGAATTTTTTTTTTAAGATTTATTTATTTATTTATACAAGCACTGGGTACAGTCAGAAGGGCGGGAGGGTGAGAGGATTCATCAGAGGCAGAGCAGGGAGCAGGACAGGCAGACGGACAAAGTCCACTGCTGAGGGGAACAGCCAGTGCAGCAGGAGAGGGCTGCGTGCCATGTGGGACCCTCGCCGGGGACTGAACCGGCGCTGCAGAGGATGCGGGCAGCTTCGCAGCCCAGCGCTCAACCGCTGCGCCACCAGGGGAGGCCCATGAGAAATATTTACCAAAAATAAGCCTTAGTAACCCACTCATGGAACATGGAGGGGTGGGGGGGGCTGCCAAGTAAACTTCCCTCCCATGCAGGCTGTGAAGATTGCTGTGCTCCTTTCCCAGATGGGAACTGAGGCTTAGAAGAGAGGGTGGCCCCTCCCAAAGCTGCTGCCTTCCTGGTGAGGGCAGGGAGGAGAACAAGGACCTTGTCCTGCGGGAAAAGAGCAAAGGGCCAGCGATCTGGCAGAGTGAAGAGTGTAAACAGTGAGCCCCTCGCAGCTCCCTGACAGAAAGCCTATTTGTGGGGCCTTCCAGGCCGGGGCCTGGGATGGGCCAGGCTGGGGCATGCAGAAGTGATGAGCAGAGCTGGCCTGCAGAAAAGCCCTTCTCAGATGAAGATGACAAGGCCAATCCCAGCTTCCAGGAGGCTGAAGGAGGCACCTGATGGAGATGAGGCTGGGAATGTTCTTCTCCTAGCTCAGGGCCCAGCACCTGACATCCCGGCATTCCTGTAGCTAACCTGACTCCCTCCTGACCCCTACTTCTCAGAATGGACAACTGGGGCTCCCCCGTGCAAACTTCTCTCATCGGCCAGAATGCTGGCTCTTGGCCTCTGGGTCAAGTGCCCAGATTCAAATTCTCCCTTGTCATTGAGTAGGGAGCTGAGCGCCAGAGCCTCTCCTTCTTAGGGAGGGAAGCTTAGAGCAGAAAAATTTAGCTGGAAGGTCTCACCAGAAGTGGGGGTGGGAAAGACTGATGAATCTTAAACTAAAAACCGAAACCGGCTATGGAAGTTTCTAGGAAATCCAGGTAGGGTCAGAAGAGATTATCTAGAGGTAGGGGCAGAGAGGATGACCAGTCACAGAAAACCAACTCAACTTGACCCCACGGTGATAATTTCCATAATAATTCCTTCAAAGAACATTACAAAAGACACCCCTTGCACTGGCAAATGCAGCTCTCCTGCCCACCTGTGTCTTTTCCTTAATAAACTTGCCTTGTGCTAATGAATGGGAACAATCTGCTGAATTCTTTCTCAGAGGGATCCAAGAACCCCACGCACTGAACCCCAACATAAACACCTCAGTCTCCTCATTTGAGAAATGTGTATCAGTTTCCATGAAGCAGGGACCATGTCTGTTTTGTTTACAGCTGCAGAACCTGCTTCTGGCACTTAGTAGGTGCTTTAAAAATCCTGGTTGATTGAGCTGGCACAGTGGGTCATTGTTTAGTGGGTACATAGAAAGTTTAGGTTTTGCAAGATGAAAAGCATTATGGGGGAGGGTGGTGATGTTTGTACAACGCGAATACCCTGTGTGTACCACTGAGCTGTACACGAATAAGTAGCTTAAGGTGCTGGGTTATATGTTACATGTTTATTTCACGACTAAAGAACTGGTTACTGTAGGTGAGCAAATGCCTGCCACCCCAAAACATGTCTTTTTGGCAGAAGGTTCATTTCATGGAAGGGGCACTGACGGCTGGGTAGAGGTTGCTTTTGAAAAAAACATTTCCCTGTAAACACTTCTCTCTATAAGAGTTTCTTCCTCGCTATGCAGGGAAGACCTCTCTCTATCTCCGTATCTCCTTTCAATGGAGAAGGCAGAACTTAATCTGCAGAACTTTATTTAACTGTGTCTGCCTCGGTTAACTTCCTACCTGGCCTCCCCCAACCCCTTTATTGTAGCTCAGCTATTTAGGGTCTGAAGCAGCCACACTGGGCCTCTCCCATGTGGACAGGAGGGATCCATGTTATCATTAAACTTCTTTTGGACTTTTTGACCAGTCTGTCTGGTGTGTGTTGGGTTATTTGCCCGCTGAGAAGAACCCAGGAGGGTAGTGGTGATTTCCTTTCTGTCCCGATCATTGGGAACATGAAGGTCTGCCTGGTGGAGGGCGAGTCCAGAGAGCAAGTTAGGCACCAAGCTCCAGGCGGCCGGAAAACACTTGTTGATTTTATCAAAAATGAACAGGAGCCACTCCTAGGATGGGCCTGCCGTGATTTTACTGTTTTTCTTTCTGGTGAAACTCCAGTCTCTGGCCGAGAAGGACAAGAGACTCTTGACAGACAGGAAAACTTACCCTCTTGGGGAATAAAAAAATGTCATTCCGGGGATCCCTCGGAGGCTCCAGGGGGGCCCAGCAACTTTGGCCACCTGGGGTCAGGCATGGCCCGAGGGTATTGACCACTTCCACTGCTTGGGCAGTGCAGCGGGTTGGCACTTAGTGAGCACCTACAGTATGCCAGGCTCAGTGCCAGGTGCTGGGGAGAGTTGGGTAGGTCAGATGAGTCAGCACCCCAGGACTCTACACCTGCCCACACTCCTAGGGTAGAAAACACAAGACAAGCGCACCTCAGCTGCCATAGCCCTGATGCTGCCAGCAACACAGTTCATCTGACAGCCTGCAAGGGAGGGAGGGGCCTTTCACCATCCTCTAGATAAGGACACAGAGGGCTGACTCGCCTGTGACCCACAGAGGATGGGAACCCAAGATTGGCAGACTCTGTGGTATAGCACAGGGGGCCTCCCTGGTGGCACAAGGGGTTAAGTCTCAGCACCATGAAGCAGTCTGCAGCACGAGTTCGATCCCCGACCAAGGAGGTGACCCACATGGCGCAGCAGACCTCTCCTGTCTCGCCTGCTTCTCCCCTCAGCAGTGTATTTCAGTGGATCTGCCTGTTCTGTTCCCCACTCTGTCTCTGGTGGGTCCTCTCACCCTCTCTGCACCTCTGGCTTGTACCCCAGCTCTTGTATGCATAAATAAATAAATAAATCTTTAAAAAAAAATTTAAAATAGGGCCTCCCTGGTGGCACAGGGGTTAAAGACAGCGCTATCAAGCTGTTGGCAGCCACTGCAGCATGAGTTCGATCCCCAATCAGGGAGCTGACCCACATGGCGCAGCAGACCTCTCCTGTCTCAGCTGCTGCTCTCACTGCCCCCCTCCCCCCCAACTCTGGTCTACACTCCAGTTCCTGCATGCATAAATAAATAAATCTTAAAAAAAATAAAGTTGACTCTGGAGGTAGTTGCACACCTCTGTGAATATGCTCAAAGGCACCAACTTGCACGCTTTTACTTTTTTTAAAGCTCTTTCTCTAATGGGTTCCAAGAGGAGGCTCAAGTTATGGTGAGGAGAAGAAACAGCAAAGAAACTGTTGCGGGCAGAGGGTGGGCAGCAAGGGCTAGGTGCCCATGTTACAGGCCGTGCTGTGTGGGGGGCAGGCTTTAGCCTCATGGACTACCCCTTCCCGCCACCCAGCTGAAGGGAGGGAAGCACCCAGAGAGGTCCAGGGGCCTGCCTGAGCTCACATAGCTCTGATGGGCTTCCTCTGGGAGCTGGCCACCATGCCAGCAGCCCTCTCCCCACACCCCATGAAATCGCAGGCTCTCACCTTGACCGAGAAACCATGGAGACAGGATATGGAGACTGAGACAATCAACTGGTTTGTCCACCCAGTACCTGCAAATAACTGGCTTTGTCCCACAGACAGAAGGCCCCACCCCACCAGGGACCTTCAATGAGGCTCTTCTGGAATTCTCCCTGGGGCAGAAACCTGAGGCCAGGTAGGGAGGAAGTCCTTCCCCTCAGATGACCGTTGCCATGGGCACAGTCACAGGCTCAGGCTGAGATTTCCCCTCCAGGGCATCAGGCATGGTGCCCTGGGTGAGAAGCCACAGCTGGACGGTCATTTCAAGGACAGTCTTCCTCTGACAGCAGCTTGAAGGGAGGGAGGGCATCTAGGCCTTGGAGCCAGCAGCATCCTAGTAATTCAGGGCTGCCCAGCTGGGGTCCCTGGTGGGGGGGTGGTACTGGGTGTCCACGGAGACAGCTGGAATGTGAGTAAAACTGAGAGGGATGAATAAGCATTTTCTGGAAAGTTCCCTGATTGTCACAGAGGCCTGTGGCCCCCAGCATGTAGATGATGAAGGTTCAATTTTCCCAGCGAGGAAGCAGAGCTTGGGGAGGAGGTGGGGATGGAGTCCAGGACTGGGGGGGAGACAGCCCCTTTCTGAGTCCAGGAAAGGGGTGTGTTCAGATCCTGGCTAACAACTTTTCAAAGTACCTCCAAAGTCTGCATCACCACACAATTGGCCCCTTTCACCGGATTTATCCACCCTCTTCCTCTTCCCTTCTGGTATCCACCTCTCTATTCTTACGGGCTAAGCACTTGTTTTGCCTGATCATTGTTTTACTTTTTTATCTTCCACATATCAGTGAAGTCATACTGTATCTTTCTCCATCTGACTTATTTCAAGCATAATTCCCTCTAGGTTCATGTTGCAAACAGTGAGATTTCATCTTTTTTTAAAGCTGAATAGTATTCCATTGTGCGTGCATGTGTGTGCGCGCGAGTGCGAGTGTGTGCGTGTTGGTCTAACACATATTCCGTGGACCTGTATGTTATAAACCATTGTTTCTTTTTTTTTTTTAAGATTTATTTATTTATTTATTTGTTCATTCATTCATTCATTTATACAAGCACTGGGTACAGTCAGAAGCGCGGGAGGGTGAGAGAATTCACCAGGGCCAGAGCGGGGAGCAGAGCAGGCAGAAGGAGTGAAGGACACTGCTGAGGGGAGCAGCGGGCGGCAGGAGAGGTCTGCGCGCCATGCGGGACCCTCCTCCAGTGGCCGGGGAGCAGCCGGGGATCGAACCGGTGCTGCAGAGGCTGCAGGCAGCTTCGCACCCGCTGCGCCACCGGGGAGGCCCTAAACCATTGTTTCTTAAGTAAAAAAAAAAAAAAAAATGTTAAACATGCGAATTGGCTCTGTGAGCCTCTACTCATAAAAGTTTATTGACTTCCTGGGCTCTTAGAACAAGAACCACACTGGCTTCAGCTCTAGCTTTCATCTCTCATTGTCGATCCCCTTGGTTTCCGGACTCCAGGACTCTGGCCTCTCCTCATCCTCAGAACCCAGGTTTTCTCACCTGCCTTGGGGCCTTTGCACTGGCTGTAGTCAGCCACTTCTCATGGGCTTTCTCCTCCTTCAGATCTCAGTTCAAATGTCACTCCTCAGGGAGGCCCTCCTTGGCATCCCCATCTAAATCTTTCCAGTGCACCGTGAGTCCCTGGGATCTGATCTATGATCTTATCTGATCTATGTTGTTCCTGCAGAACCCCCAGTCTTGTATGAAGGTGCTCAGCAAATAGGGCTCGAATGACTCACCCTGAAGACAATTCTCTCCAGGCACAGATGGAGGGGTCTATGGGCTAATCACCCTCATAGCTGCCCTTTATCAACACCCTCTAGGTGCTAGGCCCTGAGCCAAATTCTTTGCACATGGGTCACCTTCACTATCTCAAGGAGAGATCAGTGTCCCCACCTGTGGATGGAGTATTGATTTCCCTAGAACCATGAATACAAACCAAGGGCTGGCTACACTGGCAAGAAGTGTCCAAGGGGCTGGGAGGAAATATTGCACCTTCTGATACCCTGCTTCTATAGTGAGGAAACTGAAGGCCACAGGGGGAAAGAGACTTACCCAGAGTCACACAGCAGATGGGGCAGAACAAGGAAAGGCAGCCTGAGGGCACGACCTTTTTAGGAGATGTTCTGTTGATGTGTTGGCACGGGCCCTGCTGTAGTTTTAAGAACAGCGAGCGAATGAACGTGCTGTGGTTTAACTGCATTAGGATCTAGGTTGCCCCTTGGGGAGCCCTAGGCGGGTTAAAGCATGATAATTAAAAATATTAATAAAAGTCATGTGTGCCTCCCCGGTGGTACAGGGGTTAAATAAAGTCTCAGCGCTATGAAGCTATCACCAGCCACTGCAGCATGAGTTCCATCCACCAGCCAGGGAGCTGACCCACAGGGCAAATAGACCTCTCCTGACTGGCCACCTGCTCCCCTCAGCAGTGCATTTCAGTCAATCCACCTGGTCTGGTCCCCACTCTGTCTCTGGTGGTTCCTCTCACCCCCGCACCTCTGGCCTGTACCCCAGTTCTTGAATGCAAAAATAAATCTTAAAAAAATCAAATAAAAGTCATGCATTCAATATCTCTGAGCCAGGCATATTACACACATGGTTGTATGTCACCCCGGGGGTAGAGGTGTTCCTATTCCATCTTACAGATGAGGAAACTGACACTCAAGAGAGAAGTACTGACTTACCCTGGACCTCACAGCTAGTTATAGATCCAGAAACTGTGAGACGCGGTGCTAGTTAAACTGCAGTCTACGGTAGGTAGCAGGAGGGGGTGGAAGAGCAGCGGCAGCAGCAAAATAGCAGGACACTTTTGATGCGTTCCGGCGGCCACAAAGAGGCTGGCCTGAAGTCAGAATCCCAGAGCACACGCTTGAGAGGCTGTAAACTTTCCCAGCGGTGTTCAAACGGAGCTCACTTGCCCGTGGCACACACAAGCAGAGGCAACAGCAGACACCGGGGCTGCAGCTCCGGCTCCGGCTCCGGCTCCGGCTCCGAGCCGACAGCGCCACCTACCGGGCTCTGCCGGAGCTGCAGGCAGCCGGCGCGCAGGCGCGGGAGGGGTGGCCCGCTCGGGCCTAAACCCGCAGGTGCCAACCAGGGGAACCCCAGCAGGACCTGCCCAGCCAGGAGCCTGCCCAGCCAGTTAGTATTCCCAGTGGAAGGATGAGGAAACCGAGGCTCGGAGAGGTGCTGTGACTTGTGCGGCGCCACTCAGCTAGGCCAGGACTCCAGTACTTCACCGTGTCCCCATACACCCCACGCCGCATAAATGTACCGTGCAGTTTCACTTAGCAGTTACTACTTCAGCTTTCCTATGCTTCAGACAATAGCAATATTTTACAAGACTCCTAACCTGCGAGGTGGGTATCAGCAGCAGCCCCATGTAATGTATCAGGTAACCAAGGCATTTTTTACAGGAAACTGACCTTCAGTTGTCTATAGTACTAGAAAAATATTTTAATGGATTTGAACTACTGCTTAGTGAAGTTGAAAGAATCAATAAGTGAATGAGTCAACCCTTGTCAAACTTTGGGGTTCATTTGGGTTTCTGTGCACTATCAGGTTCCCCACACTTGGACAGGTGACTTCTCACAGTGGCACTGTTCTGGTAGGAAGGGGTGTGGGACACAGGCTGTCAGCTTGTCCAGAGGTGGGCACAGCCAATATGGAGTCTAATGTGTCACCCAGTCCTGGTTGGGCTACCCCAATGAGTCCTCTCACCCCACCTCCAGGGAGTTCAGTTGCTTCATCTGATAAGTGGGGCTCCTGATGCCCCATCTCAGAATGGGTGTGAAATGATGTATATGAAGTGCTTGAATAGGGTCTGGTATACAGCTGGTATACAGCTGGTGCTCAATGTGTTCCTCCCTCTCTGTCCGGATGGAATGTGGTGCCACTATTGACAGGATGAAATGGGAAGGCACGGATGCACTACTAGCTGTGTCTGGGGTGGAAAACTGCTAGTACTCACAGGGGCCCAGCAGGTACCAGGAGCGAAGGAGGCTTTCCTGGGAATACACTGACCTTCCACAAAGAAATCGCCTTCTCAGTTTCATTGTATTTTGTTTGAGAACAAAGAAAATCTTTTTTCAAGGAAGGTGCAAAGCCTTTTAATTTGTTGGCAGAATTTTCACATTTCTAGGAAGCCCAAAGGGGAAAAAACTAAAAAGCAATTAGAGCTTAGCTCAAGTGGCATTCCTACTATCAGCAAAATTAGAAAATACTATGAAATCTGACACAGCAAAGTTTAGTTCAGGTGTCCATCCCTTGGCCATACTAAACTGGATATGGAATTATGTACACGACCCTGGAAGATTTTCCATTATTTTCAGGTGAAGATCAAATGCCTCCCTTGGTAGCATGCCTCACACACACTGCCTGCTCTGGGTCAAGCCACTGGGTCTTTGCCTATGCCATGGAGTGTCCCCTGCCCCTCCTTTCTCAGACTCCCCCCAGCCCAATCTTCCATTCAGGTTCAGTGTACATCCCAGGATGTGGCCCTAGTCTCCCTCTGGGCACTGACCCCTTTACATTATCACTGTTGATTTACTGGTTCATCTTGTCCGCTAGACTACTAGCTATGTAGATTAGGACTGAAGTAAAATATTTACTTTACTAGATTTAGTTCTGTATCAGAAAAATCATCAGTCTATGATAAAGTGCAAATAACCACTGGTCCCAGGGTTAAGGAGGTGATAAGGGCTGGTGGAGACAGAGATAAAGTGTAATATACACCTGCCCACTCATTCTGTCCACTCTAGGGGTTAATCATCTCTTAGCGCCTGCCAGGAAGTTTGATCTTTCAAAAGCAGCTAGAAATCAGAAATCAAAGTGAAATTTTATGAATTTAGCAACCAGTTCTGTTTTTTTTTAAACCAGGAAGCCCAAAAAACAGGTCCCTAAGTTGTAAGCTCTGAACCAGGAAAACAAAAATCAAGTACCAAAACACAGAGATGTGATTCCAAAATAGATTTATTTATTACGGATTATTTATTTTCTGCATAAAAATTACCAATTGTTCCTCATTGGGTTTTTAACACACATCAATTCCTTTGGGGGTTGCTTTGTTCACCCCAACACTTTAAAAAATACAGCTCTGTTTAGCGCCAGGAAGGACAGTTAAGGCAGTGAGGCATTTTCTTGGGTGTCAGCAGCTGGAGGGGTTCATCCTCTCCCCCTCGAGAGAATACATGTGGTAGGTAGTATCTTAGGTTGGAAAAGCTGTCCCTGAAGAAGATAATTATGCGGAAAAATGCAAATACAGCCATCTATGGTCAATTATTTGTGCCTGATGGTTTTAAAATCACCCCCCCTTCCCATCAAAGGCTTGCTGGTTGGTTTCAGCTATTTTAAAAAACCGTCTGGCAAAAGACAGTAAGAAAGAGCAGACTGTGTAATGACAGTGCTGTGAGGTTGGGCTGTGCAACCACAGAACACACACCAGCTTGCTTTAAAAAAAAAAAAAATTCCGTAACAGCAGTCCTGTATCATTTCTAATCACACTCATCATGGTCCTTAAAATACCCAAAACTCCATTCAGGCAGCTCCTCGTCAGGACACGTGCATATTTTTAAAGTGAGGCACAGGACACCATTGCCCTGGGAAGGGGGAAAAACCCTAGGACTTGATTTATTAGAAACAGTAATTGATTTTACCACACTGAAATGAAGGTTTAGAGTCAGTCTGTGCTGTTGTGAAATTCGAAGGAGATTCGGATGGTTATTTATTGCTCTGTTAGAATAGACCCCAAAATGACTTTGAAAAACCAGCCCAGCCCAGAACGGGCCACTCTGGGGGCCGGGGCCGGCCGCCTGCTGGATTCACAGTGATTCGGGTCTGCCTGCTTCTGTGCGTGCTGTGGCCCTTCTACACCTTGTAGTTGAGCTCGGCATTCATCTTGGTGTACATCTCATAGATGACGTCGATGGTGGCCGTGAAGTTGACCAGGAAGAGGCGGGTTTTCTCCAGGCACTCCTCCTCCGTCACGTTCTGGCCCTTGGAGAGCGCCTTCAGGAAGTCGGACTTATAGGGAGCCGCATACAGCGCTGCCTTGAGACGGGGAGAGGGGAAGGCGGCACAGGGTTAGCGGGGCCGCCAGGCCAGCGACGGAGGGGTTCTGGGCAGGCCTTCCGGGAGGTGCGTGCTGGGCAGGGGTCTGTGCTGTTCGTGGTATGGGAAGGGGAAGGATAAGGGAGTTGTGGTTTCCCTTTTACCCCCGTGAGGGACAGCGGGGACGGACACCAGCTTTGGGGACAGACAGACCTGGGTTCAAATTCCAGCTTGTGCCGCCGACTAGCTGTGCGCCTTGAGCAAGTTACTTAGCCTCTCTGAGCCTCAGTTTCCTCATCTGTAAAATGGGAATCATAATGGCACCCACCAATTGGGGTTGCCTTTGTAAGGGTTGAGGAGCTTACAGAGTGTTCAGCACAGCACCAGGCACACAGTAGGTGCTCAGCCTGGATGACCCTCTTCCCTCAGGGTTCCCAGCTCTGGAAAAGGCCAAGGTCATCCTGGGGAAATCCATTTTGTGAAAAGGGGAGGTGACTGCTAATCTGTGCAGTGGCCTCTTTTATCCTTCAGGGGGCGACACTTCCCATTAAGTGTCAGGGAAGCCCTGACAGAATCAGAAATTTGCAGAATTTCAGAGCCAGGAGGAAAGATACAACTGGATAAAACACTTTGGCACGAGTTTGATAGTGTGAGGAAATCACAAATAATATCATTATGAATCAAAACAGCAGCTTTGATTTACTGAGTAAATCACGAGCCAGGCACTTAGACAGTTTAACGTATTTAACCTTCACAGTCACCCTTTGAGGCAGGGACAGTTAGACACCTTCTGAAAGATAAGGACACTGAAGCCCTTGGAGCTAGAATCTAAGACCCCCGCTTCTTACTGCGTGACCTTGAGCGAGACACTTAACCTCTCTGAGTGTCAGTTTTCCTCGTCTATGACAAGGGCCTGTGCATTTGTGCAGAGGACGATCTCGGAAGCCTGCCCTGGACCAGGCACACTGGACTTGTCCTCATCACTGAGAGCAACATGCTCCAGGGAGGGGCAGGGCCTTTGTGGCGTCCCACATCCCCAGGCTGTCTCCAGCTCTGCCAGGATGGATGGCCCAGAGGTGGCCATGTTTCCCACTTGGTGACCAGCCTCTCTTCCTGCTTGGACACAGACTGGCTCTCAACCCCACCTGACCACAATCTGCACTGTGAGAGCAGTTTCTGGATCCTGGTGCCATGGGAGTGGGTGGCAGGCAATGGAGACAAGGTAGCCATGGCACGGGGGTGAGATGAGGGGGCAGTGAGAGACATGATGGCTAGTGACAGCATGCAGGACACCCCGAGGCCTTCTTGACGTCTCCTGAGTAGGCCTCTCAGCCTGGCAGCTGTGGGGGCCTCAGGTAAAAAGTCCTGTTTCCAGGAGCCCTGGCCAATGTCACCCCAACACAAGGCCCCAGGCCCCTGTGCGCAAGTGTCCTTTCAGTAGATGCCTCCTGGCCAGTAGATTCCCTCCCTGCCCAGGGTAAAGGTTCAGTCTGAATCTGAGGGGGCGAATCAGCCATCCCCACACCAACCTGAGGTCCTGAGTCTCCACAGGGGTTTCTCTTATACCCTCCCTCAGGCCTCATAGCACCTGCACAAAAATACCAGGGAGTGTCTATGGCCCCAAAGGGGTCCCTCAGCACATCAGTTTGAGGCGGGCCCTTCCTGAGCCCAGTGGGCAGACATGGGTTCCCAGGAGCCACAGCTAAGAAGGGACAGAGCAAGGACGAACCCCACAAGCTGGTAGTCCTTCTGGGCCTGTGGGGCGGCTCACCTGGAAGATCTTCTGCACAATCCAGCCATGGTACTTCTTCAGGGCCATCTCATAGGCCTTGGTGGCATTGACGCGGATGAGGTTGGGGTGGTTCTCATCCCGCTCCCCATCGCAGATGCTCTGGAGGAAGACCTGGATGAAACGGAGGCCTCTGCGACCAGAGAGGAGATGGCTTTAGGGCTCTACACGCCACTGCCTCCTACTAGCCAGCACCCCCTGAGCATGGCGGACCCTGATGGATGCTGAGCTATGCATCGACCATGAGCCGGGGACTTGTATGCACTGAGTACGTGTTATTCCCCCGTTTTCTTCACACTTGGCTGACGGGCCCTGTTACCACTGCTCACCCCACCTTATTCCAAGCACCTCTCTACACTCGGCCTGCTGCTGGCTCCTGCCCATGTGCCTGCCAGGCAGGAAAGTCTATGTGGCCAGGATCTGGGCCTACCTTGCCCCTTCTTGTGGGCTGGCATGTGGCAGGCAGGCAAGAGCGTCAAAGGACTGAAGCCACAGTGCCGGCCCTCAAGGCCAGGCACACTGGACCACTGATGAGTCCGGCCCTATGCCAGGATGCCCCACCTCCACCACTGCCCTGAACCCCCATCTGCAGCCTCTGGTGGCTACTGGAGCCCTATGTCCAGGGCTAGAGTGATGCTTCAAGAGCCAGAAGGGTGTGGGGTATGGCAAGGTGAACAAATCAAAAATTAGATCACTGCCAGCACTTTAATGCACATGACCTCGTCTCTGCTCGCCTCGGCACGATCAAGCTTGGCGTGATCAGCCCATTTCAGAGAAGAAAACACTGAGGTCCTTGAAAGGCTCACCTGTCTCACCCTCCAGGTGGGCTCCTTCTTTTACTCTCACTCACTGCCCCCAGTGAGGACAGCGTACAACTACTGATAAAAGAGAATCCTGGGCCTCCCTGGTGGCTCAAGGGGTTAAAATGCAACCAATGAAGCTATCCGCAGCCACTGCAACATGAGTTCGATCCCTGGTTGGCCAGGGAGCAACCCACATGGCGCAGCAGACCTCTCCTGTCTCGCCCGCTGCTCCCCTCAGCAGTGTATTTCAGTCAGTCTGCCTGTTCTGCTCCCCACTCTGTCTCTGGTGAATCCACTCATCCCCGCATCTCTGGCCTGTACCCCAGCTCTTGTATGCATAAATAAATAAATCTTTAAAAAAAAGAAAAGAGAATGCTGTAGGTGGGAGGAGCAGCATGTGGTAGGCGAGTGCTAGAGCTCTCCAAGCCTCGGTGGCCTCATCTATGAGATGAGAACAACTGTATGTGGCTTCACATGCCTGCTACGAGGACAATATGATGTGCAATGTCAACATCCAGGTTCAAATCCCATATCAGGAATTTAGCCCAACATCCAGATTATGTGCCTGCCTGCTCTCTTGCTGTCCCCCTCCAGGGCCCCGCTGCTCCCCATCTCTACCGCTGCCCACAGGACACATCTGCACTACTAGGTAATACCGTCGCCTTAAGATGCTGGATTTCTGTCAAGAAGTCATCATAGGCCTCCCTGGTGGCCTACGGTTAAGTCTCAGTGTTATCACTGTGGCAGCCTCAGTGTGACCCCTGGCCAGGGAGCAGCAGACCTCTCCTGTCTCACGAACTGCTCCCCTCAGCACTGTATTTCAGTAGATCCACTTGTTCTTCTCCCCACTCCGTCTCTGGTGAATCCCCTCACCATCTGCACCTCTGGCCTACACCCCAGTTTTTCTGCGCAAAAATAAATAAAATCTTAAAAAAAAAAATCAGCTGTCATAATTACAAATCTACCTTGTGTGTGCCGTGACACCTCCATGCGGTGCACAGCCTGCACAACCGTACTCGGCCACTCAGTGATGGCTCTGCCCCTGGCACAAAACTTGGCCTCTAGAAGCCCCTGTGACCTCCTCTGAGAGACAGGGATAATCACCACACCGAACTCACAGCACATGAAATTCGCGCAGGGGTGTAGAGAGCGCACACAATGCCCAGTGCACGCGCTCGAACGCTGCACCTCTGACGGGACTGGAACCAGAAAGCACCACCAGGCAGACCTCGGCCCTGGGGATGCCCTTCCTCAGGCATTAACAAGCATCACATCAGAAGTGTCATGGAAGTGACCTTCCGTCCCAGTCAGAGCTGCGGGCGGGGTCCAACAGTCGCGCGCACATGCCACCCTGCCCCTCCCATCACCTTTTCAGCCACATCAGGGCCAGTGTGGCTCCCACTTTGGGCCACTCTGCTCCGTGCATCTCCTTCTCCACCTCCAGGATGTTCTGCAGGGTCCGGAACTTGGTTGGGTTGGTGTCATAGACGGCCTTGATTTTCTGAAATGGAGCACACGGGGGTTTCTATTTTCCCTTTTCCTTTTCACCCCCATAAACAGCCAGCCAGTGTGCTGGGTGGAGGAGCACCTCACGGGCACCTTCTCCTTCCCAGCACCACCAGGAGGAGCTGCAGCAGCAGCAGCATTTGCAGTTACCGTGACCGCCTTGATGCTCGCTAGAGAGGGCGCCTGTGAGCCGGGACCTGCAAGTGCTTTGTGGGCACTGTCTTATTTGATCATCACACCTCAATTTGCAGATGAAGACTGAGACTCGAGGGAAAACACGTGCTCAAGGTCACACAGCTGGTTCAGGTGGGGTGGCAGGGATTCCAGCACGTGTCTCAGTCTGCGTTCTCCAGCCACCACTGATGTACCTCAGACACCAAGTATCTGCACATAAGTAGCGACAGGCTCATAGGGTTCAAAGATACTCAGGAACAAAGGCTTTAGAGTTGGAGCCAAGCAGGATAGGTCTGAATCCACTTCTGCCACTTCCTTGCTGTGTGACCGCAGGTGAGCCCTTCAACCTCTCTGAGCCTCGGCCTCCTGGTCAGCCTCCATGTAATGCCAGGATGGGCACAGAGCAGGTTTTCTATGATCCGAGCAGATGGGTGAAGGAGGAGTCCTGGAGCCCTCGGAGGCTTTTGCAGACTTTTATTCAGATTTACAAGGTACACGGCAGCAGGGATGCCAGGGGCAGGGAGGCTGGCAGGCCAGCAAGTCTTCACTCTTTCTGGGCTCTCCAGCGTTCTCTCATGGTCTCTTTCTCTGCTGGTGCTATTCTTGTTCTCTTTTGCTCTCCTGCCCTGCTCTTCCTTTCGCTCTTTCTGCTCTGCTGGTGTCCCCATGACACTGCCCTTATAAGCCCAGTCTTAGCCCAGGTGTACCCACCTACATATGCCCACACCTTACCCCAGGTGCCCGCCATCAGGCATGCATTCAGGACCGCAGGGATCCATCATCCATCCTAATGGCAGGAGGGCAGAAAAGCCTGATACTTTACTTACCCTACACTCCACTTTCTCAAAATGGGGATAACAACAGAACCAGCTTCACAGGGCTGGTGGGATGAAGAAATGAGATAATGCAGGCACCTGTGACAGGCCCTAAGGCGTCTTCAAGGGCAGAGGGTCTGTGGAAAGGGGACGGATTCAAAAGTCCCAGCACTGGGGGAGAAGGGCCAGCCACCACATGTGGACTTTGGAGTCTACTTCTCATTTGATGGATAAAAATACTCCAATATGTTCCTTCTCAGGGTCAACCCAGCAGACTGCAGTCGCCATCAGGCTGTGACTAGATGGCAAGGCTACAAAGCAGGCCCAAGAACCTGAGCACTGTGTCAGTCAAGCCCAAGCCTCTTCCCCAGGTTTCTTTCCTGTTCCCTTGCCTGGAGAGGTTACAAAGGGGGAGCTGGGTGCTGGTAACCAGGTGGGCTTCAGTTTCTCATGTGGCTGCAGGGCCCAGCACTTACCGTGATGTTGCCACTTATGTCTGCCTTGATGGGTGTGAACACTGGGGACCCGAGGCAATCTGGAGACAAAACAAGAAGAGAGATTTAGGCTCCCAACACGAGGCATGGAGATCTGTGGTCAGGAGGGACGTCACTCAGTGTGGTTAGGGAAAGGTTGAGCTGTTTATAATTGTTATTATTTTTTTAAATTTATTTATTTATGCATACAAGAGCTGGGGTACAGGCCAGGGATGCAGGAGGTGAGAGGATTCACCAGAGACAGAGTGAGGAAAAGAACAGGCAGACTGACTGAAACACACTGCTGAGGGGAGCAGTGGGCGAGGCAGGAGAGGTCTGCTGTGCCATGTGGGTTGCTCCCTGGCCGGCTGGGGATCAAACTCATGCTGCAGAAGCTGCAGATTGCTTCATAGTGCATTGCTTAACCCCTTGCACCACCAGGGAGACCCTTGTTTATAAGTATTAAAAGGCTCATGGGAAAGTAAATATGCAGTGTTGAGCTCAAGGTGAAACCAGTGTCCTACTGCAGGCCTTGTCAGAGCCTTGAGTGTGCCCGGAATATCTATAGGGCAAATCCTTTTACCCATAGCACCTCTTCCCCCTCAAACATGCTGTCTGGTAGAACTTTCCGTGATGACAGGAATGTTCTGCACCCATGCTGTCCAACACACATGGTCACAGGTCCCTTGCAATAAAATAAATCTTAAATTTTGAATTTATTTAAAGCCTTGTGTCGTGGTGTCTCCATGAGGGAGGCACAATGTCCTATACCATCTAGCGAAGGCCCTGAGACCCAGCTGGGCCAACAAGGCGGATCACCACTAACTGACCGGCTGGTCAGGAGGACAACTGAGTTGGGAGGAGAGGGATGGGATTTCTAAAGATGCCTTCGCGTGCATTCTCTCAGCTCATGAGAAAGAAATGAGTTTAAGACCCAGAGGTCCCATGGTTCTGAGACTCAGCCTAAATGCCCAGGGGACACCCACAAGGGGTCACAGTCACTTAACAAGGGACTAAAAGTCAGCTTTAAGATGGGATCTGGGGGGCAGAGCACAAGGAGCTTGGTCTCAACACTCTACTCTGCATGCGCTGGCTCTGTGAGCTGGGGCACCCCTTCAGCCCTGTTCCTCGGGGTTTCCCCTCTAGCCAAAGGCAGCAGGTTTGATCACAGAGGTGCCCCAATCTGACTTGACATTTCTAAGATATACCTTTTGTTTGTCTCTGGAATCAGAATGCTCTTATCTGGAGGTGTTTTTCCTTTCTCGGTGGTTCATAAAACAAAAGGGGCACCTTAAAATAGGTGACAACTCGAGTTGATGGAACGTGGACCTGAAGTTGGCAGTGCCTGGAACTCTGGGGCGCCATGAGCAGCGTGTGGCCTGGGGAAACATGAGCAGCGTGTGGCCTGCCACCGTCCATGCCTTCCTCTGTGACCCCGTTGGCAAGCTGTCATAGGGAGCGCCTTGCCAATGGCAGGACAGAGCAAGCGTGAGGGAGCGGCCAGAATAGCTCAAAGTGGAAGGCCCCCTCAGAGCCTGAGGACAGACAACTGGGCTTCCTGACACCTCCTCACTGTCCTCAGTGCTGAGTCTAGATTCCCATCACGCCCGATACAGCCCCAAAGAGACCAGGACCCCGAGGCAGGTCAGAACTGGATACCAAACCCACGGGAGGAACGTCAGTGCCAGCTTCCCCTCACCCAAGGGCTAGGCAGGGGCCTTGGTGTGTGCACCACCTGACCACTCAGAAGTAGAGGGCCAGGGGAGGGATATCTGTAGGCTGAATTCCACCCAAGGTGACCCAGCACACCTGCCTGGCCATCTGGAACGTTCTAATTGCAGCTGTTAAAAGAGGTACATGGGGAAATAGCATTCGAATTTTTAAATGCTATGCCCAGTAACCCAAGGAAAGAAAGTGGGTTAGGGATCCCAGCAGATGGGGTTTGCATCCTGACCCAGTTCACTCCCCAGGTGAGCACGTCTCCCCTCTGCATGCCTCCATTTCTTCACCTGCCATACGTGGAAGTAACAACACTTGTTTCACAGGATGGTTATAGAAATTAAAAAGAATGCATTGTTGTACTAGCAGCCAGCATTTGCTAAAATTGATGAGAATCCTAATTCTTTCATAGTCTCTTTAAAAATCTATTTTATTATTTTTAAAATTTATTTTATTTATTTATACATACAAGATCTAGAGTATAGGCCAGAGGTGTGTGTGTGGCGGGGTGGGGGAGAGGATTCACCAGAGACAGAGTGGGGAGCAGAACAGGCAGATCTACTGAAATAAACTGCTGAGGGGAGCAGCGGGCAGACAGGAGAGGTCTGCTGTGCCAAGTATGGGTTAGTCCCTGGCCAGGGATAGAACTCACGCTGCAGTGGCTGGTGATAGCTTGATAGTGCTGAGACTTTAACAGCTGCACCACCACTGAGGCCCAAAATCTATATTAATTAAATAAAAATACATACCTTTTAAATTTGGCAGAGGGCCCTGCACTCTGGACACTCACTAAATGGATTTTGATCATTCACCACTTCCCATCCTGACTCGCCCCAGGCTCCAAGGTCCCCAGAACCTCTGCTGAGTGGGAGCCACATTTGGCCCGTGCCCCCTGCCACATCTGCTTTCCTCCCTCCTCGGGCAGAAACCCTGGGCATATTTCCCTGCTAGACAGCACCTCCATCCACTTTCTCATAGCGCAGTCTGACCACTCCCATGCTCTGGGCACCCTCCAGCCATGAGGGCAGAGAACATGGGGAGGGCTGGGCCTCGGTTTCCCTGTCTGTAAAATGAGAACACCACCCTGGGCGTCCGCTGATGGGTCCTTGTGACAGGGAGCGTTGTCATGGGTGGAGGGAGGTGCAGGGCTGGCCAGATTTCCTTGCTGATGGGGCCGATTTTCAAGTCAAGGCCTCCCGGGAGAGGTGTGATGCACCAGGGCTTAGCAACAGACTGTCAACAGACCGTCGTCAACTGGGGAAGGTTGATTAGCTTCTCTCTAAACACGCAAAGTAGAGATGTGGGGAAATGTGACCTGGGCTCTGGAGATGCTCTAGGGAGTTCCAGTGGCCCTGCCCTGGTGGCTGGGGGAGAGGCTCTGTTTGGAGATCTCCTGACAGTGTGATGTGAGGCGGAAGCCACCATGGTTGGCAGGAGTCAGGCCGGGTGGCACTTATCGCGGGCTAGGGCCACCACAGGGGCACAGAGCTTGCTCAACAGCAGGGTAGGAAAGTGGGGCCTAGAGTGTATTTCTGGAGCTGGGGGCAGAACAGAAGAAGAGAGAGGAGGCAACAGGTCCAGAAAAGCCAAGTGACTTGCCCAGGGTCACACAGCGAGAGTCCAGCACTCAGACACAAGTACAGAGCAAAGGCTGGTTTTAGGATGCCTTCACCTTTGTTTTTTTTTTTAATAGAGGCATGTTTTATTTATTTATTTGTTTGTTTGTTTTGTTTATACAAGCACTGGGTACAGTCAGAAGCGCGGGAGGGTGAGAGAATTCACCAGGGCCAGAGGGGGGAGCAGAGCAGGCAGAAGGACCGAAGTACACTGCTGAGGGGAGCAGCGGGCGGCAGGAGAGTTCTGCGCGCCATGTGGGACCCTCCAGCCGGGGATCGAACCGGCGCCGCAGAGGCTGCGGGCAGCTTCGCAACCCAACGCTCAACCACTGAGCCACCGGGGAGGCCCAGGATGCCTTCACCTTTGGTGTGAAGTCAACAAAAAGGAGAGGACTCTGACAGGAAAGCCAGAAGAAGATTTTAACCCTCAAGCACATGGTGGCCTTTCTAATCATTTCAACTCCAGCCAGAGCTGCTCCAGGTAGAGTGACTGTGCTTCTAGCAGCTAATCCAGCCTCACCTTTCCTACAGAATGCCACCATGCCCCCAATTCACCTTTCCTGTTTTACCAGTTTTGCATTTACCCCAAACTTGTTTTTTCAGTGTCAGCAAACAAGTTCTTTAAAATGCCATCCAGAACCCAATTGCCAGGAGTGAGCATGGATGGTTTTCCAGTCCATCATCAGACCTCCAAGGAGAATGGAAGTTGTTTCAAAAACAAACAAAAAAGAAAAAGAAAAATCAGACACAAGCTTACCATTTTATTTCATAGAACAGACCCTAATTGGCAGAGTCTAAATACAGTCAAGCCTGACCCAATGTGCTGGTTCTAAGCACCAGGTAAGGACACATGGTAAATGCCCCTCAGTGTAAAGTAGAAGGTTATCTCTGCATGCCGCTCAACCCAGAAGGCATAAGGAAGAGATCAGCAATCTGATTACTAAAACCAAAAACTTCCTAAATGGGGCAGGAGTGAATTAATGGTGAGGGGGATTGATTTGGGTAACAAATATCATGGACAAAAGACTTATCCCTAATAGGTACAGTGCTCTTGCAGATCAGTAAGAAAAAAACTCTCTAGAAAAATGGGACAATTCAAAGAAATAAAAGGACATAATCTCAATAATAAAAAGACAATGCAATTAAAACAGTGAAATATTTTCCATCTGTCAAGTTTTAAGAATGCACCAACCTTCTCTAGCTCAACCATTCTGGATGGAACCCATCAAAATGTAACACAAATGTCCCTGCTTTTGTACAGCAAGCTACTCCTAGATTTCTACAGAGGGTCATTTTAGAAAATAAGCATTATGATAAAGGCATGGTTCAGTAACATCACAGGGACTCCAGCTCTTAACTGAATGGCTTTCTATGGTGCATTTTCAAACTTTTAGGGCAGCTTCATGTTGTTTTTTTTTAAAAAAAAAAAAAAAAAACCCTCTTGACAGGTGACAGTCACATTCTCCTGCTTTCTCTGCAGTCAGTGCTTTCACTCTGCTAGATACCTGGAAAACAACCAACTGGGTCAGCATCACCTGTAAAATAAGAGGAGCCAGGGACCAAGCACCACTGTGTGCCTGACCTCTGTGACCATCTGGCTACACTTGGGGCAGGGTCTCTGTCAGAGTTTGGAGGCAAGAGCAGAATTACCCAACAGCCAGCTTGTCACCAAATACCACACAGAATCAGACTCATTTCCTCTTTTTCTGGCCTCCACATGGTTGGAAAGTACCAGTTGTTCATATTCCTGGCAAGACCACAGAACATATTTGGAAATTTCCATCCAAACTGCCCCTCAGCGCCTCTTCAGAAAGCCATCTCTTGCTCTAGGTGAGGTTCCTAACGTTGGGAAACTAGGTGACGGAACCGCCCGACCCAGCACACCCTTTTGTTTCATCTCAAAATAATTTTCATCCAGGACAAAGAACACTCCATGTTTAAGAAGTGCAGCTTCCCTTACAGCCCATGTGATTCAGGATGGGAGCACCTAGCCAGCCCATACACGCTTCTTTCAAAAGGAAGAACAGGATGTCAGTGTTACGATGCTCAGAGTGTGGTGTGGGGAGGTTCCGTTTCCAAGGCAGTCTCCCCACCCCCCTGCACCCCCCACTCTCTGCCAACAGCTGGATAATAAGGATCAGTTATTTAAACATGAGGGCAGATTAAGTTTACATGTCCCAGGTTACAAGGATCATAATGGGAGGCACTCAAATTACGCCTGATGGAGATGAATCATTTATTAATCTCTCTCTGTGTGTGTGTGTGAGAGAGAGAGAGAGAGAGAGAGAGAGAGAGAGAGAGGAGGGGGGAGTAGGGAGGAGGGGGGAGGACGCAGAGGGAAGAGTTTTCCACAAGGCTTATTTTAAGAAATAAGGGCCTTGAGAATGCCCACCTTCCTTAAACTAGTTCCTACTCTAAATTCTACTATCAAAACAGGAAAGAATGTTTTAAATCACCCCCAAGACATGCCAACTCATTGTCTGCATTGCCCTATTTGGCAAAAATCAGTGTTGAATTGGTAACAAGTTTGGGAAAGTGATTTCTCTTACTTGCTGTGTGGCTTGGGGGTAAATGAGTTAACTTCTCTGAGCTGCAGTTTCCTCATCTGTAAAACTGAGGCTAATAGAAGACACCACCTCATAAGGTTGTGTGAGGCTTAAATGAGGTTGTATAATAGGTTTAGCACAGCTGCTGGTACCTAACACAAGCTTGATAAAAAGAGAAGGTATTTTTGCTATTGCTACAATTCTACCATCTTCCTCTTTCCCAACCTTTAGAGAAGAGATTGCAATGATTAAGACATTTTTGATACCAAGAGAAAGAAGGGAGGAAGGAGAGAGAGGTAGGGAGAGAAAGTGATAACCGATTGTGTGATATGGGTAAAATCAGCAGGAATCCTCGTCATAAAACAAAGATTTCATACGTATTCCAGACCACTAAAAGGGAGATCCAGAAGAGAATGAAGCCAGGAACTTGAAGGAACAGCAGTGATGAAAAGGAATCATTCCTGAGTATGGGGAAGTGTGAAGTGACCGCTTCACCTCCAGGGAGGGCAGCAGAGCTTATTACAGGGCCCTGGAGAGGGCTGGCCCAGGGGAGGATTTTTAAAAGCTCATGAACTGTTAACACTATAACAATAACACAAGGCCCTGCTACAAGTAACACGGTAAGAACGTAACAAAGGGAGCTGACATCCACCCAAGCCACTTTTAAACTGAAACAATGAAACCTAAGACCAGAACCCAGCAATTGCATTCTCACAAGTGCATAGAAATAAATGCGCATTGTCAGGCCGGATGAAACTTCCCCACCATTCCCGTCCCCCACAAACAACAGGAAAAGGCCACTTCAGTCCTGGAAGAAGACTTCCAGCATCCTTGAGCCTGCCGGCCTCCCTTTCTGCAGGGCCAGCCCCCCTCCAGCCCTGTGGGCCACTTTCCAACTACGTGACCTGGTCTGGTCCCTTCCCTTCGCTGAATTTCAGTTTCCTCCCTGTCAACTGGTGCCAATGCTTCCCAACCCATAAGGTCATCAAGATTAAACATGAGATATCGTTCAATGCTGGGCGCATGGGAGCCTCTCAAAGCAAAGGCTGAGCCAGTTATGGTGGGTCATGCATTACATTGTCAAGTCCTTTGTCACGCATTCTTCCCATTCCTTTCCAGTTTGACATTGACTGGGCACCTACGCTCTGCCAGGCACAGTGCTGGCCCCTGGGAGGCCCGACTTCTGCCCTACGGTATTCATAGTGGGGCGCTGCTTCACCAAGCAGCCCAGTGCAGCAGACACCACGCCGATGAGGAAGAGAGGGGCGAAGGGGCTAGAAGAGCTAGCAGTGACAGGGTGGATGCCTGGGTTTTCCCCTCCAGCCTCTCCAGGTTATTCCCTCCCGGAGTGTAGGCCAGACCTCAGCCCAGGCCTGATTCAGGCCAGACTTTTTCTGAACATAGAAGAACAAGAGACCCTAATCACTTGTGTGTGGGGGGTGGGGTGGGGGGGTGGCCATGGAACAGGTGGGGGTCATTGGCCCAGTCTCTGCACTGGCCTTTGGATGTTATAAATGAAAGCACTGGAGAAATGCTCAGGCTTCAGCAGTCAGGCAGTTCAGCGTGGTCACCAAAACCAGTGGTAGCTTCTTTGTGAAAGAGGCTTGTTTCCAGGGGCTGCACAGCAAGAGGGGCCTAAGTCTGTCCCACCTATGATTCTGGCAGAGTGCGTCTAGCAGTGAGCAGCAGAATCACTTTGGAGATCAGCTCGCTCAGTCCTCCTGGGAGCTCCAGCTTCCCATTTTACAGCTGGGGGTGCAGGCTCAGAGAAAGGAAGAAACAGCATGTGGACACACAGCTTTAGCACCACAGAACCAGGACTCAAGCTCAGGCTGGCTTAGCTTGATGCCCCAGCCCGTGTTTCCTTCCATACATCTATGATGTTCAGGTCATAGACTTCAGTGGACAACAGGTCCAGGGACCAGAGAGTTTTCTCTGAGCCTCAAATACTTCATGGGCTATGCAGACAAAGGAGGTCGGGAGAGTGACACAAAGTATGGCATCAGGCACATAGCAGGTGCTCCTAAAGGCTTATGAATCCTCACGTACTACTCATGAATGCACCACCAGCTCTCAGCAGACACTCAACCAAAATGATAACTAACCTGCTAGTAAGACAGTAAATACAGTATCTTGTTTCTCATTCTTGTGCTATTCTATATAAAACCAAAAATAAACACTTATTTGTATAAACTTAAAAAAAAAAACCCACTGTGTGGGTCTCCCTGGTGGCACAAGGGGTTAAGTCTTAGCGCTATGAAGCTATGGCAGTCACTGCAGCACGAGTTCGATCCCTAGCCAGGGAGCTGACCGAAATGGCGCAGCAGACCTCTCCTGACTCACCCAGCTGCGCCCCTCAGCAGTGTATTTCAGTTGATCCACCTGTTCTATTCCTCACTCTGTCTCTGGTGAATCCTCTCACCCCCCACATCTCTGGCCTGTACCCCAACTCTTGTATGCATAAATAAATAAATCTTAAAAAAAAAAAAAAAAGACACTGAGGCCGTGTCAGGTCTCAAGGGGGAAAACAGTATCATGATCGGTTACTAAAAGTCTGCCATGGCTGCAGGATATGAGTTATATATTTAAATTTGTCCATGTATTTTATTTTGGAAAGAGAAAAGTAAAAACACTTTTAGAAGAAACCAGGAAAAAAGTGAGAACAGAACCATTTGAGATTCAGCAAATATCACTCACCAAGTGCTAGGCCCTGGAAGTAACTATAGAATATGAAACGTTCTTTGTGAATCTGAGGGTGTCAGGAAAGGCTTTGTAGGGGTAACCACTAAGATGAATCCTGAAGTGGGACCCAGCCAGGCAAAAGGAAGGTGGTGGGCTGGAGAGGAGTAGTCCGCCAGGCAGAGATGGAAAAGGTTAAGTTCCAGAGGCAAGCAAAGGCACGGAACCCCTGTGGCTACTAGTCACTCAGAAAGGCTGCAGCCCAGACTGAGGGGTAATAGGGAACCACTGATGCTTTTAGGCAGGGAGTGAATGACTACATGACATCTAAGTCACTCCCTGCCCTTACCTCCTGCCTCTACCCCAATTGCTAATGCTCTAGAACAGCTGTCTAGTTGACCTAGAATGTGAGCGCAGGCCTCACACAAGTCAGTTGCAAGATGATCAGTCAGAAGAGAGATCCTATTACTGGGTCAAAGTGGAGAAAGAAAAATGACGGAGGGCTGGGCAGTGTACGACCTGTACAACTCGAGGGATTCAGGCTGAAGCTGAGGGAGATGGGCCATACTTGAGTGGCCCAAGGAATCAGCATTCATCAAGTCCAACCACTACTGTCACAAACCACACCCGACAAAGGTTTAAGAGCTGTGGTCGCTCTAATAGGTTCCAGGTCTTCACACCCTTCGACTTGGCAATTTCACCTCTAAAAATTAGAACGGACCAAGGCAGTATGCAAAGAAATGCATACAGGGATGTTCACTGTGGTGATGTTTACTAGAGCAAAAAAAGAGAAGCCATGTGAACATCCAACATTCAGAGGTTGGTTAAATAAATTACGGTCAATGGAATTCTAAGCAGCTCTGGTACGGGCAGCTGATCAGGCTACCTAATTGAGTAGAAAAAGCAGCTCCTACCTTTTCCCTAAGGGTAGCTATAATGAGTCTGGAAGGAAAAACTCTGAAATATGTCTGCAGTCTCTCTGTCTCAAAAGTTCATGAAAGAAATAAGTGAACGAATCTACACAGAATACTAAGCACATAGGGGTATCCCTGGTGGCGCAAAGGATTGAGTCTCAGCACTATGAAGCTATCCGCAGCCACTGCAGCACGAGTTCAATTCCTGGCCAGGAAGGTGACCCATATGGCCCAGCAGACCTCTCCTGTTTCACCTGCTGCTCCCCTCTGCAGTGTATTTCAGAAGATCTGCCTGTTGTGCTCCCTACTCTATCTCTGGTGAATCCTCTCACCCCTCGTACCTCTGACCTGCACCCCAGCTATTATATACATAAATAAATAAATCTCTTAAAAAAAAAAAAGTACAATTAGCACATAGAGTAAACACTCAATAAATGACAGGGACAGTTTTAGCAATCTTTTTTTAAAGATTTATTGATCTATGATAGAAGAACTGGGGTACAGGCCAGAGGTGCAGGGGGTGAGAGGATTCACCAGAGACAGAGTGGGGAGCAGAATAGGCAGATCTACTGAAATGCACTGCTGAGGGGAGAAGCTGGTGAGAGTCTGCTATGCCATGTGGGTCAACTCCCTGGCCGGGGATCAAACTCAGGCAGTCCAGCTGATAGCATTGAGACTTTACCCCTAGGCCACCAGAAAGGTCCCATTTCTGGGTTTTTTTGTTTTTGTTTTTTGTTTTGTTTTGTTTTTTGGCTCAGTTTTCCTTCGAGAAACAGATCTCCTGGCACCTTTGGTCTATTGATCATTGAGAGCAGTGGTTCTCAACAAGGTGTGATTCTGTCTCTGTGCAGAAATTTCTGGTTGTCAGAATTTGGAGAGAGGAGAGAGAGATAGAGAGAGGCATCCGATAGAGAGAGGCCAGGGCTGATGTCATATAATGCACAGGGCAGCCCCCACCACAAAGAACTGCTCCAGTTTCAGACGCCAACAGAACCTGAGTGGAGAGACCCTGATCTGGTGAGAGCTGGCACTGCAATGCCTTTCGGATTTCTTGCATCTTATCCTCGACCCGCTTCTTCTTTTTTTTTTTTAAAGATTCATTTTATTTATTTATGCATACAAGAACTATGGTATCAGCCAGAGGCATGGGGGGAGGGGAGAATGAGAGGATTCACCAGAGACAGAGTGGGGAGCAGAACAGGCTATGTACTGAAATACACTGCTGAGGGGAACAGGGGGGCTGACAGGAGAGATCTGCTGCACCATGTGGGTCACCTCCCTGGCTGGGGATAGCTTCATAGTGCTGAGACTTAACCCCTTGTACCACCAGGGAGGCCCTCAACCACTTCTTTTGAGAGAAACACACCACCCAGATGATCTGGGTGACCAGAGATCTAGACAAAGCCCTGGTATGAGAGCTGACAGCACCTCTCCTGAGTCCCAGAGAAAAGCCACTGGCTCCAGCACCCTCTAAAACTTAAACTCTCAGGAGAAACTCTCTCCCCAGAAAAGCATAAAGCCTCAAAATAGATGATCACTTTTTTTTTTTCTAGAGTGCTAAGAATTAACCTCTGTAGGTCAACCCACTGAGGCGCCTGTATAAATAGCGCTTCTGTCAACAGATGTGACACCCACCCCCCATCCCCATCCCTAGCTCACAAGGCTCACAGCAAAGGACAAGGGTCCTTTGAAATCAGGGAAAGGGAGGAGAAGCTCTTTAGCCCTGGCTCCAGATCACTGCTGGTTCCAGCTGTCACCATCCCTTTTCCCCTAAAGCCAGACAGAGAATCATAGCAAATGAAGGTGGCGCCCAATTCAAGAGTGATGGGCAACTTTGCTGAAGACGAGGAAAAGGCCACAGAGCTAAACATGCAGTTTCTCCACCTAGGCACCACTAACATTTAGGGCAGGATCAATTCTTCATGGTGGGAGCCATTCTGTGCATTGGAGGGCGTTTGGCAGCCTCCCTGGCCTTCACCCACCAGATGCCAGGAGCACTCCCCAAACTACCCCCCTCCCAGTGTCACAACCCAAAATGTCTCCAGACACTGCCAGATGTCAGCTGCAAAACTACCCACAGATGAGAACCACCAGCTTAAACAGATTTTGACTCTTTCCTGGGGCAAGCTGGCTCTGCTCTGCCAAAGCTCACAGAACCAAAAGGAGAGAAAAACTGTCACAAAAACTGTCTTCTCAATGCCGAACAAAGCCCATGAGTTTCCAAGGCCCTGCCTGGAGATTCAGCATCTCAGTACCAAACTGTGATACTGAAAATAAGAATATTTTGTACATTCAACAAGTATCCAGGTACCTTTCAGACACTGGCAATGCAGAAGTGGGCGTAAAAGACCAAGACCCTGCTCTCATGTGGGTCATCCAGGTCTGAGACTCCTGCAAACCAAGCAATCGCACACACTCAAACACCAATTAATCACCTGGTATGAGGAGCCAAAACTGGAATTTAGTAACAACCACTCCCCCAAAAGCTAAGAACTGCTCGGCACCTCACTGACACTCACCCCCTCACTGATACCTAGGAGCTCGGCATCTCCATTTCACAAATGGGGACCCAGAGGCTCAAGAGGTGGAGAAGGAGACCTGAGCTATGACTCCATGTGATGCCACCACTGCTCACAGCCCTGCATGAACTGCTGCCATGACACGCCCCGATCACTGGCCGGGGTAGTGAGGGACCGCCCTGGTGTGAGAGTGCTCAGGTTCTGCCAGTTAGTTTTAGCTGGACTCTGCCCCCAGATGGGACTGTTGTCTTCCTGTAAGGCCACTGAGAGAACCAGCAGGGCGGCGGGACACTGGATAAGCCCACACAGCAAAGGAAAAATGGAGGCTCAGGTTGCACCCTTTACCAGGACCTGAGAGGCAAAGGGCAGGGACGGCCAGTAGTGTCTTCCATTTCCCATTTTTCATTCAGGGCTTGGGCTGGGCTGAGGGCAGGAAGGAAGGAGAGCGTGAACCTGGCTGAGGGACCACCTCCCCCAGGGCTCCCAGGACCTTCCTGGACATGACATCTAGCGAGGGAGTCATGACGAGCACTGAGCACCATCTGCCTGAAATCACCCTGCAAACAACACCGCTCCCCCTCTCCTGACCCCTGTACTAACGGGTGGGGAGACTTTAGGTGATTCTTCCCAGAAAGGGGCCTTGCATTTCACCACTCCATGTTCAAAACCCTCCTCACCCTGCCAGGCATCCCGCCCTGGAGTCTGTGTGTGGTTGGGAGGGGCGTCCTTTAGTCTAGGACGGGGGAATTCTAAGGGAAGAAGCGCTCACAGTGTTCGACAGAGGGAGGCCGGGAGAACTGAAGCAACAGACGAGGTTTACGAAATGGGCGGATTCATGTCAAGGGGAAGGATGTTCTGAAAGGGGAATGACAGGGTGCGGGACGAAAGACTTTGGGGGAGAAGAGGTGGCAGGCTTGGGGGGACACAGAAAACTGCAGAATTAAGGCTGGAAGAGCAGGGAGATTTGGGGGGAGACGGATGACTGGAGGCGCACAGGGAGCGGAGATGAGAGGCAGCTTTAAAGAAAATGCTGGAATGTGGGGTGTTCGGGGAGAGGGCGTGTTGGGGTGTGTGGGAAGAGGTGGAAGACGTGACATGCTCGGGAGCGACTGGATTTAGGGTGATGCGGGGTAGGGGAAATTTGGGGTGCTTGCAGGGTCGGGAATCTTGGGTGCCGGGAAAACAGGATTTGGGGTGCGCAGGAGGGAAATGGTTTGGGGTGAAGCGGGGTAAGAGGGACTCGGGAGCTTCTGCGAACCAACTCCCCCTTCGCCCGGCTCACCGAAGAAGGGCGGCAGGTGGGCCACCGCCTCGAGGAAGGGCCCGGTCTCGATCTGCTTGTCCGCGGGCAGCGGCTTCAGCAGGTGCTCGGCCAGCAGCGCCATTTCGGGGTCGAGGCCGGCGGTGATGCCCCAGCCAGGGCCGTGGGGATCCACGCCGCCCCGCGGGCCGCCGCCGTCAGCGCTGGGGCCCTCACCCCCGCCCGCCGCCGCAGCCCCGGGAGACGCCAGCGTCGCCACTTCCGCCCGCGCCGCGCCCGCGTAGCCGAGCGCTCAGCGCCGCCCTCAGGCCGCGAGCCTAAGCGGCCCTCCGAGCCGCCCCGCCTCCCGCCACCCGCGTCCAATCCGCGCCCGCCGCCGCGCCCGCGCGTCCAATCCGCGCCCACCGCCTCCGACCTGCGCGCCGCCATTGGCCGGGAGGCGGGGTCAGTCAGCCCGACGAGGAAGCGCGCGGACGCGTGGGTCCCGGCCCGCCCCTCGGAGCCGCTCCCAGGTGAGTCGCCCAGGTGTGCTTCCTGCCGCCCCCGGCTTGGCCCCCTAACCTGGCCGGGCCGGCTCGGGCCAGCTTTTCGATTGATGAGGGCGTGGAGTTGCCCAGACCACATCGCACGACTCACCCACCCGCCCACATGACAAACCCAACCCACCTGGCGCCTTGCGGGACACCTGTTTTCCCCCAAACAAAGCTTGGCCTCTTAAGAGCCCCAAGTCACCTGTTGGACACTGCCTGGGTGCCCGTTCTCTCTAGCTGCAACCGGGGACGATTATTAATTCTTTGCCTTCAGTTATCTTACTCCTTATTCTTACACCTGTTGGACACTGCTCAGGTGACAAATTAACTCAGCTGTTTCTAACTGGGAACCCTGTGTCCCGAAATCTGGGGTCCAGGCCAACCGCAACTGATGTTACCTGATGGGCCCAGTTTACAATCCAGCTCAGTCATCACCTGACTGGGGACTTGTTTCTCCAAACCTAACCTTAGCCCACCTCCACGCCCATACAGGCTGACCACAACCTGGAGCACTGTTTACCTCAACCACAACCCACCCAGATGCTTGTGCCCTGAAACCTAATACCCAGATTCACCATAAATCTAGCACACTGCTGCTGAGAGCTTCTTGTTCACTTCTGAAGAAAAATTCATTGTGCCCCTACTTTGTGCCATGCACTGTGCTAGGCATTGAGGACAAACAGTACACAAAAGCCCTGTTCTTCTGGAGATGGCATTCTTGTTTGGGAGAAACATAAATGCAATACACACATAAAATAATTTCAGACTCTGATAAGTGTAAATGAAGAAAATAACACAGAGAGAGGGTGGGGATGGCTGAGGGCATGCCTGAGATGGGCTGTGGGGAGGGACATAGGTACTTAAGGACAGTAAGTCACCTATGAAGAGGTGACATTTGAGCTGAGATCTAAAGGAGAAGTAGGAGACAGCCAGAGTGGCTGGGTCATGTGCAAAGGGCTGAAGGTGGCAAAGAGCTTGGTGTGTGCAACTAACCAGGGGAGCCAGGGCAGGGAATGGGAGCAGAGTGATAGAGTCGGTATGCAGAAGCATGTCGGATTAGGTGGGGAATGGTATGGAGTTTGAATTTTATTTTAAGGACAGTGAGAAGTTGCTAGTGCCAGACAAATAATTACCAAACTTACCAAATATTTTCAATTTAATCTTCAGGGGCAGATGGGAAAAGAAGTTATTCCAAGCCAAGGGCATGACCCACATAAAGCCAGGAAGTAAGAGGGCCGGGGGAAGGCAAAGCCATCATCATTCTTGGTCCTAACCCAACACCTGACATGCCCCATCAAGTCAGATCTCCTAGTGATAGGAGTCCACGCCATCAACTCTGGCTTGTTCCCACCGCACCCAACCTCACCACCTCAGGCATCCTAAGATATCATCTTCTTGAAGCCTCACTAGCCCACCCACCACCCTCACCCAGTGCCAGAACCCCACCCACCTTTCAAACACCTCCATCAATTCCACAGAGACATCACAACCCACAAGGAGACCTCCAGCATCAGACGACACCCTGATTTCTCATCTTGCTCCTTTGCAGTCAAACCACCCAGAGACTGTGGCTGAGACAAGAAATTCAAGTCTATAAGAATTGTCTTGGCATAGAACATGGGTTTGATGTGCTGAAAGAGTTCCATGTTCTGGGCTACTAGAGAATCTTGAAAGTTCATGCATCCATCCATCCACTGACAATGCTTTAAGCATCTGCTCTAGGGGAAATTCCCATAGCTGTGATGGGGTGGAGCTGGGACCAGGGGCCATACTTAGCTCCCGTGACCTGGACCTTACTGAGTGAGGAGTGGCTGATGGGAACTGTGGAGAACTGGGTGGGCACAAGACCCATCTCCAGGGCACTGCCCAGGTTGTTCATTTTATGTATTTCTCGAGAGAAGTCAGAAACCTGGAGTTGAGGGCAAAATCTCTTTGATTTTTTTTGATGTGGGCAACGAATTAAAAATAAAAAACCACTATGTAAGCCACACAAAACATTTCATTTTCTTGTGACACAATCTCAAAATTACAGGAAAGTTATGCTATGCTTCAAATAAATTTATTCCTGAACTATTTGAGCCTAAGCTGCTGACAGAATGCCCCATCACCCTAAATATTTTTAATGTGGGTATCCTACGAACGGGATGTTCTCCTACAGATCATAATTTCTCCATCATTGTGGGACATGGACCCAGATACAAAATTTATTACCTAGACCTCATTCAAGATTCAAGATTCACCACTTGTCCAAATAATGTCCTTCATAGATAAAGGGTCTATTTCAGCTTCTCATGTTGCTTGTAGTTGTCCTTTCTCTTGAATCTCCAATCTGGAATGTTCCACAGACTTTCTTTGACTCTCATGATTTTTTATACACTTTTGTACACTTTCAAAGAGTCAGGGCGGTTACTTTGAAGAACATCCCTCAGCTTAGATTTGTTTCATGTTTCCTCATGATTAGATTTAGGTCATCTATCTTAGATTAGATGCAGATTATAGATTCTGAGCATCATGAAATGTCACCGGCGTGATGCAGGATCCTCATTGCTTCATAACAGATATGACTTCAGTTTGTTCCAAAATTGATGATGCTAAATTGGATCACTCAGAGTGATGTAGCCCAGGCTGCTGCTCTGTGAATCTGCTCCTTTCCTTTTTGAATTTAATATTTCATAGAGAGATAAATATTTCATCTTTCATCAAACTCTCCATTTATTTATTTACATCAGGACAAACTCGTGATTCTGTGGGCTACAATTCATTACTGCTATTTATTGGCAACCCAAAGTCATCCTAGATTTGGTCTGTGATAGTCCCTGCCATTTCTGTGTTCTTTTGATTTGTCAGAGAACAGTCCAGGCTTCTCGTATATTTTACCTGACTTAGCCCCCAAATCAGACATTTCTCCAAAAATCCCAGGTTCCCTTTAGTGGAAATGGTATTTAGAAACAAAGATCTAGAGGTGTTATTGTTACTGAGGTGTCACTGCTCCTTGATTGTCTCAGTGGAAAGTGTTACACACACACACGCACACACATTTATATTTGTTTATTTCTAGTGGTTTCTGTAGTCATCTATCTTGAAAACTGTGAGTTCACCCTAAGCAATCCAATCCCCCTCTACATCCATAGAGTTCATTCTAATTTTTCCCCTTTCCATATTGGTGACTCCCTTTTCCCACCTGGTGTTCTCATTATTTCTTTTTTTTTTTTTTTTATAGAGGCATGTTTTCTTTATTTATTTGTTTGCTTGTTTGTTTGTTTTGTTTATACATGCACTGGGTACAGTCAGAAGCGCGGGAGGGTGAGAGAATTCTCCAGAGCCAGAGCGGGGAGCAGAGCAGGCAGAAGGACCGAAGTACACTGCTGAGGGGAGCAGCGGGCGGCAGGAGAGGTCTGCGCGCCATGTGGGACCCTCCTCCGGTGGCCGGGGAGCAGCCGGGGATTGAACCGTCGCCGTAGAGGCCGTGGGCAGCTTCGCAACCCAGCGCTCTACCGCTGCGCCACCGGGGAGGCCCACTCTCATTATTTCTTAACAACAGGTTTGTATTTGACCAACCCTCTGTATATAACATTTTCTTGCTGATGCCACCCTCTCCCCAGATTAATGCCCCACTCAAGCTCTGACACCCCTAATCAGGCTGCCCACTCACATGGGCTCTGGCCACTCATGCTGGGAACTCGCTCCAGGCAGACACTCTTCTCATTTGGATGCTGGCACCCCTCTTTGGACCTCATGTACCCTCCCACCTCCTACATTGATGGTGCTTCCTTTGCTACATCCCACTGAATGACTTTTGGATTGAATTGTTCCAGAAGGGAAGGGAGAAGAAGACAGAGGAGAGAAAGAGAAGGGGGGAGCCACATAAACCTTTGGCAAGCTCATTTTAACTATAGACCATCAGCTCCCTGCTTTAGCTTACTGTGGTGAGCAAACATGTACACATTCAATTCATAATTGTTGAGTGATTCCTTCGGACCACAAAGGGCAGTTGATTAAATCAACAATAAGTACATGTTGTGGGGGGGAAAACCATCAGACACGAGGAGTCCACCTCATCTTTTTGGATTGTTGAGAATCATACTTGCTGCTTTATTTGAAACCCCCCTCCCAAGTCCATTTGCAGGACCAGCTTGGCCAGCAAAGTTAATTCTAGTGGCTGGGACTGACTCAGTGGGAGTGAGGTGTTTAGCCTGCAAAGTTTCATCATTTTCCTCAATCACCTCCACCCAATGTTAATAGCTGCTTCCCAAACTGAGTCATCAAATCCTGAGTACTCAGACTGCCTCTCCCAAACAGGGTTTGTTGGGATGGATAAAGTAGGCCAAGTTTATAGGCTTTTTGATCCAATAACTTCACCTTGTAACTCAGCCTCCCCGCATGCAACATGGCAGTAATAACAAGTAATATTTTTTGAGTCCTCACTGTGTTTACAATCCCACACCTTCACTTTCTAGCTGTGTGTCTGTGACCAAGTCACTTCCCATATGAATTTCCTGTGGCTGCTGCAATAAATGCATTTATTGAAATAAATGCAATCAATTTAGGAGCTTAAAACAACTGTAATATATTCTCTAATAGTTCTGGAGGCCAGAAATCCAAGATCTGTAATCAATGGGGCAAAGTCAAGGTGTTGGGAGCACTTCTTGTCCTGGAAAGTCTCTCCAGGAGAACTGTTCCTCTCCTCTTCTAGCATCTGGCAGCTGCAGGTGTCCTTGGCTTGTGGCTACATCGCTGCAGTCTCTGCCTCCCTCTACCTGGCTGTATTCCCTGTGTGTGGGAAGTCTCCTGCTATCTCTCTCATATAAGGACATTTTGTGATTGCATTTAGGCTCCCCTACCCCCTACCCCAGTCCTCCAGGGTAATCTCTCCACCACAAGATCCTTCAGTTAATTACATCTACAAAGACCCTTTTGCCAAATAAGGTAACACATAGAGGTTCAAGGGACAAGGACCTGTTATCTTCGGGGGGCCATTCCTCAGCCTCCTACAACCTCCCTCTTTTGAGCTTCAGTTGTCTCTTCTGTAAAAAGAGGACAACAGTGACCACCACCTCTAGAGCTCATGTGAATTTTCAGCTGGTTAATACAAAGCAGGCAGTTGGCATGCCAGCAGGCAGGCAGCCCTCAATGAATGGTGTGGTTATTGTGAATTGATTTCTTGAGTTATTTCTACCCAGTAGAAATAATGGGGGTAATTGATTCCAGTGATGTCACCTCTCCAAATGCCCGGTTTTCAGCAGGATTAAATGTGCCAAACGGGCTTTGTTGAGCCAACTCTGCTGGGTGTGAAGCACTGCCATGCCAGCCCGCCTTGCTGTTTCGCGGGGCCGTCTGCTGCTTCTCCCTAATTAACACAAAGGTGCCCCCCGCCAGCAGGCCCACTTGCTGCCATCCCCAGAAAATAGTGCACCATACTGCAGCTAAATATTTGAACATTTCTTCAGCTCCTGGATGAAAATAGTACTGGGACATTTAAATAGCACAGAATAGGGGTCTCCCTGGTGGCCTAGGGGTTAAATGTCAGCGCTATAACCATGACAACCAAGGCGGTTGCCTAAGTTGGATCGGGAGCTGACTCACATATGGTGCAGCAGACCACTCCTATCTCGCTGCTCCCCTCAGCAGTGTATTTCACTAAATCTGCCTGGGGAGGAAACTTTGACACCCATTCCCCAGAGGCTATGAGGGTCTGACCATCACACTTTGGTGTTTTTTTTTTTTTTTTAAGATACATTTATTTATGCATATAAGAACTGGAGTACAGGCCAGAGGTGTGGGGGTTTAGATGATTCACCAGAGTCAGAGTGGGGAACAGAACAGGCAGACTGACTGAAATACACTGCTGAGGGGAGCAGCAGGCAAGACAGGAGAGGTCTGCTGCGCCATGTGGGTAGCTCCCTGGCTGGGGATCGAACTCTTGCTGCAGTGACTGCGAACAGCTTCATAGGTTGCGTCTTAACCCCTTGCGCCACAAGGGAGGCCCTGACCATCATACTTTGATTCAAACAGTGAGGGTCCCACACACTTCTCCCCCCAAAGCCTGCCATTTGTACATGGGCCAGGCAAATCTTCAGAAATCCAGCTGAGGCAAAGGAAACTGAGTGGTGAGAGCTCAGAGTTTAGATCCATCACTCTGGCCTTCACCTCTGCTACACCCGGGGACTGACATTCTGTGAGAATCTTCTCGTGTGAGGGCTCCCCACACTGCCAGTGTGCCTGGAGTGCTGGGCTCATTGTTCTCTTGTGACTTCTCCTGCCAATAATAATCTGGTGATGGAAATATCTATCCCCACAGTACGATGTGGGATGAAGGGTTGTTATTTGATATTATGATAATTTCATGACCTGATTTTTTATGTTAAACTATAGTTGAAACTGAAATAAAAGAACTACACTTCGAGAGGGTTTACAACCTTGTGAGTGTACTCGGTAGCCCTGAACTCTACATTTAACAATGATTAAGTGGTGAATCATGTTATATGCCTTTCACCCCCTGCCCCTAAAGGTCCTATAAAAAGAAAATAATTGGACTTTGAGCAGTGCTGCTCTAGAAGAGTCTAGCAATGGGAATGCTTCCATTGACTGAAAAATGACTTAGGCAACAAGATCTTTTATAAGAAGGAATCAAAGGTGTGTATCTACCATATTTTCATTATCCATTAACAATTCTGTGCTGTACACATAAAAATTTATTCAAAAGGTAGATTTCATGTTTTTGTTTGTTTATTCCATAAATAAGAAGGGGCCTCCTTGGTGGCACAAGGGGTTAAGCACAGCACTGTGAAGCTATCCGCAGGCTCTGTGGCATGAATTTGATCCCTGGCCAGCCAAGGAGCTACCCACATGGCATAGTAGACCTCTCCTGAAGAGGAAAAAAAAAAAAAAAGCCAACAGGGCCTCCCCGGTGGCGCAGCAGTTGAGCGCTGGGTTGCGAAGCTGCCCGCAGCCTCTGTGGCGCCGGTTCGATCCCCGGCTGCTCCCCGGCCACTGGAGGAGGGTCCCACATGGCGCGCAGACCTCTCCTGCCGCCCGCTGCTCCCCTCAGCAGTGTACTTCGGTCCTTCTGCCTGCTCTGCTCCCCGCTCTGGCTCTGGTGAATTCTCTCACCCTCCCGCGCTTCTGACTGTACCCAGTGCATGTATAAACAAAACAAACAAACAAATAAATAAATAAATAAAGCATGCCTCTATTAAAAAAAAAAAAAAAAAAAAAGCCAACAGGGTCCTCCCTGGTGGTGCAAGGGGTTAAGTCCCAGCACTATGAAGCTATCAGCAGCCACTACAGTACGAGTTTGATCCTCAGCCAGGAAGCTACCCACATGACTCAGCAGACCTCTCCTGTCTCGCCCACTGCTCCCCTCAGCAGTGTACTTCAGTTAATATGCCTGTTCTGTTCCCCACTCTGTCTCTGGTGAATCCTCTGGCCTGTACCCCAGTTCTTGTATGCATAAATAAATAAATCTTTGGAAAAAAATAAGAAGAAAAACTTTTAGAGCAAGTAATAATAATAAAGGAAGCTATGGGGATTGGGTGCCTGGGGTAGGTTAACTCCATATTTGACATCACCATCTTTCTACCCTGTGATGGTCACAGTAAGCTTGTCCAGTGGCTTTCCTCCAGTGAGATGGCTTCACTGCAGCAGGGGTCTCCCGAAGATATGACAACACTCAACAACACACCCCTCCCCATGTACACACAACAGACACCCCCTCAAGGGCAGGACTGGGCCCCAAGCTCAACACCCACCCAGTGGTCCACAAAGGTGTGGGTCCACCACAAGGGGCTTAGAGGACTCAGGATTTACCCCTGAACCACCAAGAGAGGGGTGCATATCTCAGCCTGACCAGATAAGGGTGCAGCTCAACAGGAAAGTTGGAATGACTGGGAGTTTACCAACTGGTATTGAGCAAATATGTAACACATTTCCAGCTCCTTCCTCTTGGAGCCAAAGGAAAACAACCCAGAAAGTACTGGGGAAGGTACCATGCAGGAAATTGTCAGTATCAGAGCACATAGTGCCCATAGTTTTCATGTACCAAGTGCCAATCAAGTGTCCCCATTTGCAGACGAGGAAACTGAAGCTTCATATGTGAAATAATTTGGAGCTAGTCCAGACTCCTTCCTTCATATTGGACTGGCCTTGAAAAATAATAAGAATATCAAAAAATGTTAGTGCCAACAGTTGGAAGCAGGCTGAGCTGTCTGAGGGCTCTGAATGGAAGGTTCTGGAATAGAATTCCAATCGCCAGCTTCCTCTGCACCTACGAGCAGGCCTATGAGAATAAGGTCTGTTGTGCTCACCTAATCGACAGATGGGATGACAGGGGAAAGTCCCAGCCACACACCTGAGGAAGGCAGGTTTCTTTCAGAATGGCCAGCTCCACACTAGGAGTGATGAGCAGACCACCATCGGTTAGGAGCGATGTGGCAGCATCCAGGTTAAAACAAACAAAAATACAACTGAGTGACAATAAGTAAAACTGAACACCCAGGAAGGGCATGTCTCCCTTCCCTCCTGGAAAGGTGACCTCCAATGCTGTCTACCTGCTAATCCTAGAACCTGTGAACACATTACTTGGCAAAAGGGACTTTGCAGATGTGATGAAGGTTAAAACCCTTGGGAGGAGGAAGTTATGCTGAATTAGCGGGGTGGGTATGTGAGCCCTTAAAAGTGGGGCAGTGTCCCAGCTGTGGTCCAAGGAGATGAACTACAGGTCAGAGGAACACGCTGCTCTGCTGGCTTTGAAGGTGGAAGAAGGAGCCAACAGCCAAGGCTAGCGGTGGCCTCTAAAATCCGGAAAAGGCAAAGAAACCTTTTCTCCTGAGAGTCTCCTGAAAGGTATGCAGCCTAACTGACACCTTGAACCGAGCTCTGAGCCCCTGAGCCCCGAGTCAGACTCCTGTCCTGCAGAAGTATGTACCATGCTAAGGTGAATGACAGAGACTGAATGTGAAACATAAGGGAGGGAAGTCTCTGCACTACCTTTGCAATTTTTCTGTAAATCTAAAGCTGTTCTATAACAAAAGAGTTCATTAAAAAACACACCCCTGAGCAACTCAGTGGGAACTTCTGTGACAGGGATCATGCATTGGGATTTTTTAAAAAGCTCTCTAGGAGATTTAGGCCAGAGCCAGAGTTGAGAGCCACTGGTGCATTGAAAGAACCTCATAAAGTATAAAGCACTAGGGACATGCAGGCTGTTATGATTAACCAACCCATGTTTTATAGGGAAAAAATGACACAAGTAATAGTCACCAACATAAAATGAAAAACTGTGAGAAATAAATGATAACCAACCCAATCCTGCCTCCTAGTGGTGCCCATTGTTTTGAGTTGCTCTATTACCCCTATTTTCTAAGTTCTAATTCCATGCAGGGAGTCTTTACATATTCAGCTCTGTCACCGGTGGGCTGATCATGGTGGGTCGCTGCCTCCCCTGTCCATTGGGGACACAATATGGAAAATGACTAAAGGGGTAGGGACCAATAGCTAAAGGGGTAGGGACCAATAGCGGGGTAACCCATGGAGAGGGGGTAGGGCAGATCCTGAGTAAACACATGCCAAGTCAAGGTGAAATGGGGGATGTGGAAGGGTGGGAGTAGGAGTAGGAACAGGCCAGGCCAGGCACCAGCCACCCAGCCACGAGGGGGTCTTGAGACCAGTAAGACATGATGGACACAGAGACTGCATTTTTCTATAGTTGCTCTGTTTGTGCTCCCTTTGATCTAACTTTCCCAGTGTTCCACAAGCTTTGTGTGCGCATGAGCAATGACCTGCTTCCAGGCATACGGGACTTTCAGTAGATATTCCAGCAGCCATGGTCACCATGTCACCTCAGAGTTATGGACCATCACACATGCGCAGTCCACGAAGGAGGATCCAGATGGCCTCGAAGAAGGAGACTGCCTACAAGTGGGTCTCAGACTCCCCTGCGGCAGTCAGCCTAGAGTCCTGTCCTCGGCTGCCTTCCTTGTTCTCTTGGGAGTGCAAGCTCTAATAAACCGCCTGGGTTAATGACACCCAACACACTCTGGTGAATTCTTTCTCTAGAGGTCAAGGACCCACTCTTTGGGGTTGGGGCTTTAACAAAGAGAGATGTGAGAGAAAGCTCACACACGGGTCCCTGAGATGTTCAGGTGCCCAGCTCCCCATTTCAACCTTCATTTCTTCTCACAAGGAAAGAAAGCAGCACTGTTGATACTCTTGGTTAAAAGGTAAACTGAGACACATGGAAACTTTTTTTAAAGTTTATCTGAACAAACATCAACTTGAACTGGGCAGTGCTAAACCAAAGGTGGTTAGGAACACTCAGCCTATAGGAGCTAGAGAGAGGTATTTAAAGAGAACAAGGGAAGCAAAGCAAGGAGCTTATTGCATTGGCTAAATCTTAAGCAGTTGCCTTAATTGGGAAAGACTCGTTGGCTGTTTGTGACTTCTTAAGTTTAGTTTTCTCAGATTCTAGTGCATAGACCTTGTTTAGTTTTTGGTTTGTTGTTTAGGTTGCGGAGGCACTGGAGCCACCTGGGTGTAAGGGCCCGCCTTTTGAATGACTTTAAATTCTCACTCAGAGGAGTTTGCTGAACCACAGAGAGATGGAGTGACCTGCCCCAGAGCACACAACTAGCATGGAGGCATTGGAACAGCCAGGAAGTTCAACAGGATACTATACTGCATCCAGGAAAAGCAGAGAAACAACAAAGGAAGGAAGGGGTGAAGAAATGAAGGAAATGATGGGAAAACAAAAGAAAAGGGAATAAATGAAAGTGAACGTTTTTGCTATCTTTCTTTTTAAAAAAAGATTTATTTATTTGGGCACACAAGAGCTGGGGTGCAGGGTGGAGGTGAGAGAACTCACCAGAGACAGAGTGGGGAGCAGAACAGGCAGATCTACTGAAATACACTGCTGAGGGGAGCAGCGGGTGAGACAGGAGAGGTCTGCTGCGCCATGTGGGTCAGCTCCCTGGCTGGGGATCAAACTCTTGCTGAGACTTAACCCCTTATGCCGCCAGGGAGGCCTGTTTTTAATATCTTTTTAACAATAATTTATACATACAATAATAGATGTAACACACGTGAGTTATGAAACATAATAGGGCCTCCCTGGTGGCGCAGGTGGCTGAGCGCCGCACTGTGGAGCTGTCCGCAACCTCTGCAGCGCGGGTTCGATCCCAGCCGGCCGGCGAGGGTCCCACATGGCGAGAAGACCCCTCCTGTCTCGCCCGCTGCTCCCCTCAGCAGTGTGTTTCTTCAGTCTGCCTGTTCTGTTCCCAACTCTGTCTCCGGTGATTCCTCACACCCTCCCGTGCATCTGGCCTGTACCCCGGTTCTTGTATAAAAATAAATAAATCTTTAAAAAAATAAAATATAAATAAAATAAAACATAATAAAATGAACACTTTGAACCCACCACCAATCTCAGACTACAGTAGAAACTTAGCAATAATTTGCACCTACCGACACCAGGGTCTCCGAGTCGGCTGCACAGTGAAGGCTCCTGCGGAGCTCAGACCTCTGTTGCTACCTTCAGCGAGTCTGGAGTTGGGTCTGAGCATCTGGATTTTTTTTTTTTTTTTGAGCACCTGGATTTTTAAAAGCTCTCGCAGAGCAGATGATTCTCACGTGCATGCAGTCGGGTTTGAAAACCCCTGGCGTGTATTTTCCTCCCCCATCACCCCCCCCCATCTAGTTCCCCCACACCCCTGTAACCACTAACCTGAATCCTGTGTAGGGAACAGGTTTCTGCAGTTCATCTTCCCGCCTTCAGGACCAGCACCGTTGGCGCGCGGTCTCACTCCCACCACGAGGGGCGCCAGAGAAAGCCGAGACGCTCCTGGCTTCCTGGGCGGCGCAGCACCGCGAGCGAGGCGGCTTGACCCTCGCGGCGTCCCGTCGCCGGCTCCGTTGCCCGGACAACGAGCGTGGAAACGGCCGGCGCTGCCGTAGCGCGGGCCCGGGAGGGTGGCTGGGCGGCTGGCCGCGCTCGCTCGGGGCGTGCGGAGACGGGGCCGGGAGACTCTTTGGAAACTCCGGACGCTGAGAAACGTGAGTCGCGAGGTGGGGCTGGCGGGGGTCGCAGAGCCGGGCGGCCGCCGGCCCCGCGATGGCGGGAACCCCGGACCCCAGCGCCCTTGGGCGGGGGGAGCCCGCGCCCTGCCGCCACCTCGCCTGGGCCCGAGCCTTTTCCTCTGTGACCCCTTTTGCCTTATGTGGGTGCTGGGGCTGGTGGAGGGGTGCTGCTTGCTCGGGGAGCAGCTCAGCTTGTTGGGGACCGATCCGGGACCGGAGTCTTCAAGTTTCTTTGCATCTGGTGCAAAACTTTGCCCATGGCTGCCTTTACCGGACACGGGGGGCCGCGCGGGGGACCCCGCCACCGTCTCTGGACAGAGATCATGAGCAGCAGCCGCTGGGTGAACGTTTCCCCCCCGGTACTGGAGGATTCAGAGTTTGAGATGCTTGCTGTGGAGCTGGACAGTTTGCCTGTCAGCACAGCCCTTCAGCACAGCACATCAGCCCACGCTGGCGCTGTGTCGACCCCCGCACAGGGGCTCAGCTCGTGGGCCAGGGGTAAAGGTGTGCGGAAGCAGCCTTCAGGCTCTCTGCCTTCAGGTCTTCATTTGTGTCCCCAGGTTCCTCTGTGACCCAGGCATGTCGATTCCTCTTTCTGGGTCCCAGTTTCTCCATCTGTAAGATGAGGGGTCGGCCCTCCATGCTAGTCCAGAACACTTCGGTTGGGACCCTGGGCCGGGCTCCCTCCTGCAGGCTGCCACAGTCAGCGTGTGGTGGTCCCAGCAGGCACCCTCTTGCAGTCTGCGGAGCCTGGAGCCTCGCCTCATGAATTAGGATCCCAGCTCTTTTATTTCTTTTATTTTCTGGCTTTGTGGATTTGGGCAAGATACATGTTAACTTCCAAGTTAAGTTTCCTCAACTGCCATGTAATGAATGGGGTGATTGCCCAATGGAAAATGTCATATGTCAAGAGCTTAGTACATACAAATGTTCTTTTTTTTTTCCATTATTATTTTTTACGATTTATTTATTTATTTATTTATACAAGCACTGGGTACAGTCAGAAGCACGGGACGGTGAGAGAATTCACCAGAGCCAGAGCGGGGAACAGAACAGGCAGACTGACAAAACACACTGCTGAGGGGAGCAGCGGGCAGCAGGAGGGGTCTGCGCGCCATGTGGGACCCTCCCCAGCAGCCGGGGATTGAACCAGCACTGCAGAGGCTGCAGGCAGCTTCGCAACCCAGCGCTTAACCTCTGTGCCACCAGGGGAGGCCCCACAAATGTTCTTTAAATTACTGCATTCAGCTGCTGCTTCTACCAGAACATTCCCTGTGTTCTTTAAATTACTATTCCTGCTGCTTTACGCAGAACATAAAGTCCCTAGGATGCCTTGTTCTGCAGTGCTCTTGTACTATCTGGCCCAGGTCAGCTGCAGTGCAGACTTACTGAAAATCTATGATTTACAATCCTGACGGCAAGTCACTTAAAAAAAGTGCTGATCTTGGAGGCCAAAAGAAAGACATTTTAAATGAAGTTGTGTGCATGGGGGGTCCAGGCTCTATCTAGAGATTCCAATGAGCACCCAAGGCGTGAGACCACTCACCATAGGAATGAGGCCAAGCTTATGAGGGTTCCTGGGCTTTGCAGCTGGTTTATTTTCCACCATTGCTGTTCTCCTCAGATGGCACTCCCCACGCTGCCCTCCTACTGGTGCACCCGAAGGCTCCTGGATCAGCAGGTAGCGCGACAGCGACAGCGAGAGCAGGAGGCCCGACTTCGGCAGCAGTGGGATCAGAACAGCCGCTACTTCCGGATGTCTGACATCCGGACCTCCAAACAGGCAGAATGGAGCTCCAAGACCTCCTACCAACGGAGGTAACTGGGGTGAACTTGATGATGGGGGACACGTACTGTGTGACTTGATTGAGGGTATGTTTTCTTGAGGAATTTGCTGAAAGGTATGGATTACCTGCTTGGTGTTTTTCCAACTAGATGTTGAAAAAAGCAAAAAAGATTAATGAAGACATACTTTTGCACTGAAAAAAAAAAGATAAAAGTGTATGTAGACTCTGGAAGTCTCCTCATAATCCCCAGAGAGAACCACTAATAATAGTGTGATGAATAGCCTCCCATACCTCTGCACATACAAAATATACACACATACAAAACCACTTTCATAGAAATGAATGAAAGAAACGCACAGACTCTGGAATCAGGCAGTGGAAAATCCTGGCTGTGTCACTTGCTTTAGGAATGAAGCTCAATTTCCTCATTAGTAAAGTGAGGTTGCAACAGAACTTTGTAGGATTTATGTGATGATTAATAAAATAACTGGTGTATGGTAACTGCCCAATAATATTAGCTATTACCGGTACCACATGCATACTTAAGTACATTATACATTTTCTCATTGCAAAAACAACATTCCATTATGCATACCATTCTGTGACCTGCTCTCTTCACTTTGGCTGGAGGACACCTTTCCGAGTCACAAGGTGATGTCCATGTCAGTCTTTTTCACCTACACAGCAGAGCGGAGCATTCTGCACAAGGCTGTAGTGTGACTGATTTATGTGGGCTCCTTCTCCCCAGCATGCATGCCTATCAGCGAGAGAAGTTGAAGGAAGAGAAGAGGAGGTGTCTGGAGGCCAGACGGGAGAGACTGAGGCAGCTCCTGATGGAGGAGCAGGACCTGCTGGCCAAAGAATTGGAGGACCTGAGGCTGAGCATGAACTTGCAGGAGAGAAGAATCCGAGAGCGCCATGGGAATCTGAAATCGGCTCGAGAAGAGCAAAGGAAACTGGTAACTTTTCATTGAGCTTTAAGAAGCTATAGAACAGGAGCGTACCCTGCCTGTCAATGAGGTGCATGTGGGGTCACCCCTTCGTGCTCTGGTCTGATGAGAGGGCTGCTAAATCTACAGCATACTGTAGATTGACAGGGCAGAGTGCCTACTTTGAGTTCTTCACCCGTGACTTGCACAAGTCACCTCCTCATAGGCTGCCCCTTAAATTATACCATCCGAGTCCTTTTTCTTTATTCCAGTTCTGTGGTCCCACAAAAGTCTGGGACTGGCAGATTTTATCTTCTGTGGTGGAATGGTGAACCACAATCTGCTTTTAAGCTTGCTGAGTCTTTGGATTCAGATCTGTACTATCTAGGACCCATATGTAGCTTCAGATTTTGGCCTCCTGTTGTCGCCATTGTGAGATTCATTTCCTGTTCTGTGTGGGTGTTTGGCTTCCAGAGCTGTGGGTGCCAGGGGCGCAGGGGGGGCTGAGGGGCCGTGCCAGTGGGGCAGCTGATTTGTTGTAAGTTACCGGAAGTGTGAATGCATTTGAAAAGTGACATCACGCTTCTTCTGTTTTCTTGACAGATTGCTGAACAGCTGTTGTATGAGCACTGGAAGAAGAATAACCCCAAACTTCGAGAGGTGAAAACCTAAGGATCCTTCCACTGATGTGCCTAAATAGATGAAATCATGTTTTGGACTTGTTTTTAAACTTGTGTCTTGTGCTAGGGTCTAATAGAGGAAACACTAGCTTCTAAAAGAGCACCAGGCCATCCATTCATTGGGTTGTTTAGCCACTGTTTCTAGAACAGCTACAGCATGGACTGTCCACATGTGCATGGAGATTAGACCTGGTCCATGTTCCTAAGGGAGAAGAGCTTCTGTTGCTCAGTTCTAGCTCTTGAAATTGGTTTAGAACTGCGTGGTCTTTGATTTTTCTCATCAACGTACCTTCAGACTGTATGTGTCAGGGTCACCATCCACTCCCTTACAAGACACTCTGAGTCCTCACGGGAGGTCACGGTCACGTTTCAGTGTGTGGTGCTGTGCCCTGCTCTGCATATCTGTCAGGTGAACTAATGAGGAAATTAATACTCTCCCCCTTTTCATCCTAGATTGAATTGGACCTTCACAGGAAGCATGTGGTAAACTCTTGGGAAACGCAAAAAGAAGAGAAAAAGCAGGTATGGTGTGAGACTCCGGGAAGAGTCTTCTGTCACGGCAGAAGACTTTCTCCACATTTCTTGTTTTCAGTGTTAATGACTCCAATCCAGGAACAGACTCTCAATTTACTCAACACATGTTAAAACTGAATATTGCTCTTACACATGCTAGAATCCTGGTGATCATTCCTATGACCAGAGCTGGTTGATGAGAGGTGGGAGGTTTGGGGCATTTTGTTGCCGGCAGTCTTTTTGGTGTAATTTGCATCATAAACTGTCAACCTTGGCTTGCAGCAGCTCCTCTGGAGATAAAAGCCCACGCTTCCTTGGACCCATCACTTTGCCTCCAGGTTCATTTTGGAAAATATTTTGTTGACTTATAGGAAAAGGAGTCCCTTCTCACACCTCTCCTCAGTGCCACATGCTTTGTGAGGACTCCCCCATCTTTGTATCTTAGGGAAACAGCCCTTCCAGAGCTCAGGGCCACGTAGCAGAGGAGTGCTGGGGCCCCTCTGGCACAGACACGGGAATGAGGAACTGGGCCCTGTGGCCTGCCGACAGCAGTGGGGAGCTGGGTCTTTGCTGGTTTCATATTATAAATTCTGACCTCTTGGGTTCATTTGCTCCTTGTAGCAAGAAGCCACAAAGGAGAAAGAGAACAAACGATTTGAAAATGAATATGAAAGAGCCCGAAGGGAAGCGCTGGAACGGATAAAGGCAGAGGAGGAGAGGAGGCAAATGGAGGATAAACTCCAGGCTGCAGCGCTGCTGCAGCAGATGGAGGAGCTGAAGTTGAAGGAGATGGAGGTGAGGGAAGCCCCTGGACTGTGGCTCCTCTTGGTGCTGCTTGTTTCTAGAACGTGGACATTTGAAAAGCTGTTCTGAAAAACAGACCCTAGCAGCGAGAGGTGTTCTGAGAGATGCAACCATGTTGGGTTTTCCCTTCTGTCGTGGATGCCCTTCTGTGACTTTTCTGTACTCTGGGTTCTAGAACATTCAGGATGTGGAGATAATTCCTGTTTTCTTAGATGTCTTGTAAGACCTTCTGAGTCAGAGACTGCTTAGAACCTGGACTTTCCTGTGCACTAAGCAGACTTGAAAGGTTTGAATGTTTTGGTACATAGCTTCCCCTAGCTAGTGGGTTTGGGTTTTGGGACACGAATTGTAAGGGTCTTTGCTCCAGGAGGCTGTTTTGAGAATACTGTGTGGTATTGATGGGGTTGGATCTTCCCATTTAGGTGAGGGGATCCCTTCTTTCCCCTGCAGTCCTGGACCACACGGTGGGAGCAGTGTCATGTTGGGGATACAGATGCTAAGTTATAGTAAAGCATGGGCAAGCTCAGGGTTCTAGTGAACAGGGAACATTGCCCCATCCTTACCTGCAGGCAGGAAGGGGCCTACCAGGAAATGGCTCTGCTGAGGGGGGCCAAAAGAATGAGTAGGCTGGGCCAGCAGCTCAGGTGTCCCTGAGGTGGGGGGGATCACGACCACCAGGGGGCCAGGCCACTCTATTCCAATGTCTGTTGAATGAGGAATACAAGAAGCTCCAAGTTTCTTGATTTTAACTGGGTTACTGTTGTCGTGATCAAAGGCCACCAAACTGAAGAAGGAGCAGGAGAATCTGTTGAAGCAGCAATGGGAGCTGGAGAGGCTGGAGGAAGAGAGGAAGCAGATGGCAGCCTTACGGCAGAAGGCAGAGCTGGGGTACGTGTGAGCAAGACCTCCTTCGCCCGCCCATCCCAGGGGCCGGACCTCTCACTTCTCAGACTCCAGGAGACAAACAGGTGCATCCTCAGATGCTCCTGAAAAAAGAGGATGAGACCCAGCATGTATCCCTTCGGCCAGGGAGGAACACCTTAAATAGCTATCTAACGTCTGTTTGATTTTTTTATGAGACACTGAAACGATCTGTATTTTGCTCATTTGTAGACGCTTTTTGAGACACCAGTATAATGTGCAACTCAATAGACGTACCCAGCAGATCCAGGAGGAGCTGGTAAGTCTCAAGAGACGGACTGGCATTCCTTTGATGCTTTTTTGAGAAAATGTTTTCCATTGTTCAGTAATGAAAACTTGCCTGTGAGAATGGAAATACAAAATGAGAGTCCTGTGCCCAGCCCTGCCCTCTCTGACCCTGGCCAGCTGACTGTTTTGGTGTGTGTCCTTCTAGATGCCCTTACTTACGTGCACAGGAAAGTGTTTTCTTTCACAATGTACTTGAAGTGGCTTATTTAATGGTAAATCTTAATAGACTTTAAGATAGTATATTTGGATTGAGCTTGTTTTTTTTTTGTTGTTTGCTGCTCAGTATTCCTGCCAAGTATTTTGATATACCCTCTCATTGAGACAAGGAGAAAGGGGAAGCTGACCTTAGGTTCCTTCCACCCTGTTGCTGCCATCAGGGCACTCCTCAGGGCAGGCTACTGCTTCTCCCACATGCAGGGTCTCTCCTGGGCATATCTGGGAGGCCTTGCAAGGCCTCCCAAGCCCCTGACTGCTCTGCAGCTTCTCCATGTAGGTGCACAGAATGCTTGACCCATTCCCGTGGACACGCATTACTTTCCTGATTTCCCTTTTACATAGCAGCTGCACGCCAGCATTCTGTGTGTACATCTCTGTGTGTGTGTGCTTCTGTGGCCTGTGTTGTGAGAGGTGGGATTATCCAACTTGTGTTCTGAAAAACTGTGCTGCCAGATAAATCCAAGATTAGGGACTTGCAAGTGATGGCAGAAAAGCCCTTGGGTCTCTTCGATGTCTAACCCAGCCCTTTCTGTTCTGGAAACAACCCACCATCTTTCTGTCTCTGTATGGAGAGCATTTGGAAGCATCACGAATGTCAGCGTTCAGTGCCCAGTGCGGAAGGGAGGGAGCTGGAGGGAGCTGGAGGCTGTGGCGCAGAAGGGCTCCCCATGCACCCACTGTGCTTCTTCCTCCCCCCAGGAGGCGGACAAGCGCATCCTGCAGGCACTTCTAGAGAAGGAGGATGAGAACCAGCGCGTGCACTTGGCCAGGCGGGAGCAGGCGCTGGCAGACGTGGCGTGGATGAAGCAGGTCATCGAGGAGCAGCTGCAGCTGGAGAGGGAGCGGGAAGCAGAGCTGCAGATGCTGTTGAGGTGAGGGGCAGCTGTGTGGGCCACCCACTTCTGGCCTCTGTGTGGTACCCGGTCACCTGTTGTGAGTGAAACACTTGTCCTTGTTAATCAGACCATTGCCCTGAGGAGCACATCTTTGCTTACAGACCCGCCCATGGGGTGTTTCTCTTAGGTTATCAATGTGGAAATATTAGGACTTACATTAAGGATCTTTTCCTCTAAACTCTTAGAAACATAAAGGGAAATTGATATAAATTAAGGAGACGTTGATGCTTCTTAGGTCTCTAGATGGTTTTGGATCCTAAGATTTAATCTAGACGGTTGGAATAATTGAATGGCAGTTAGCATTGATTGAGCACTTACTGTGTGCCCAGCGCTGTGCCACGTGCTTCACCGTCCTCACCTTGTTCAGGCTTGACATCAGCCAAGTGGTAGGTAGTAGGGACAGGTACTCAAGCAGGTCACTCTCTTGTCCCAGGCCACCTAGAGTGACCAGGAAGTGGTGACAGCCTGTCATCAGCCGTGCCCCTCTGCGCCCCAGGGTCCTAATGGCTACACCTCGGTGTGGAAGTAGCCTGCGTGTGAGTTGACACAGTACTTGTTGTAAGAATATGTACTAGGAAAAAAGATACCCTACCATACTTACTGGAATAATATTTTCTGGGAATGTTGTCCTAATTGTGACCTGTTAAAAATTAAGTTTATTTCAAGGTAGCCCCACAGAAAATGTTTGCTACTGAGCCCTGTGGGTTCATTATTTCTGTCATCCATGGTAAGGAGTCAGTTTTTGTTTCCTTAGGGAGGAGGCCAAGGAAATGTGGGAAAAGAGAGAGGCCGAGTGGGCCCGAGAGAGGAGTGCGCGAGACAAGCTGATGAGCGAGGTAATCCCACCGGTGAGGGGTGGAGTGGCCCAGGCAGGTTCTGGGAGTTCCTGACATAGAGCCCCTGCCCTGCATTCTGGAGTCAAAGTCCTCTCTGGTTTGTTTAATGGGCTTTTAATATCATAATAAAAGAAATGTAAGTTTACTGGAAAAGAATTCAGGTGTGTAGAATCATAAAACTGTTGCCCAGACCCCTTTCATCTGCATCACTGCCATTTCTGTATTTCCCTCTGCTTTCCTGCAACTGTGAATCACATTTTCCCCACATATTTGTCACTATATTATGCTGTTTGATTTTAAACATACTAATATTTTGTAAATATTTTGATGACTGCATCATATATCACCACTCATATATCCTGTTTAGTTTTTTCTATTTTCAGCTGTTTTAAGAAACACTGCAGTGACCATCCTGGTACATGAGGCCCTTCTATATTTAGCATTTCTTTCTTATACATAAGAAGAAACAGACTAAAGAACATAACTGCCTTATTTGTATACATTTTGTGTATGTTCGTGGCTGGGAATCATGGCTGAAATTGTTTGGATAACCCCCTACTCTGGGTCTATGTTTGACATATTTAAGCTCAAGGCCAAGGCCCGGTCTCAGTGTACCTGTAGCTGCGGCCAGTCCGTGCCTTGTAGAACACGCATCTGTAAGAATTAGACTGAGCCTTCCCTTTTCCTTTCTGCTGAGGATAGGTCCTGATAGGAAGACAACAACAAATACAAGAAAAGATTGAACAAAATCGACAGGCACAAGAAGAATCCTTAAGACACAGGGAAGAACTTATTCGAAATCTTGAGGAGGCAAGAGATTCAGCTCGCCGTGAGAAAGAGGAGAGTGAAGAACTGAAATCAGCCCGGAAGCAGGAACTGGAGGCCCAGGTGGGTCTGGGCCTGGAGCAGGAGGGTCTCAGTGTGAGGGGTGGGGGACAAGAGGCGGAGGCTGTAGACACTGCTGTGGTTCCGCATGGTCACAGCACACGATTCAGAGAGCCTGGGCCAGTCATTGTCCAAGAAGCCCACGTTTGAGAGCTCAGTGGGTCCCATTTTATATCCAGCAGAAGCCTGTACCCTCCTGACTGTGTAGTTCAGGCCCCATGCCCAGCCTCCTCTCACATGGGAGCAAGGCTGTCATTCACGGCCCATCTCTTTTTCTGGCCCGCATCTGCATTTATTTAGCTCACTGGACCACTGATTCTCCAGCTGGGGTAGATCCAGATCTTCCCTTCTGATCAGCGGCAGGTCTCTGTCCCGTGGACTTTGTCTTGAGGTGACTTTGCTCTCGATGCCTAGGTGGCAGAGCGCCAGCTGCAGGAGTGGGAAGCAGACCAGCAGGAGGAGCAGGAGGAATTGGAGACGAGGCAGGCAGAACAGCTCGCCGATGCCCTGCTGCAGCGGGAGGCAAAGATGATGGCTGAGCAGGGCTACCAGCCCAAGGTAAGGGGCCTTCCAGGTGACAGGCCACTGCTGCCCAGCCACTCACCGTGGCTCCTGCTCATCCAGGCCTGTTTGTAGCCCTGGGCTCAGCTGGGCTTTAGGCCAGCTCAGATTATTCCTTGCTCCTCTTGTATTTCTCCTTCTTCTGACTAGTCATGAACCTAACACAGTGCTTCTCTGGGCTCCAAACAGCCCCTAAGGTGATTTTGCTTCAGATTCTGCTGCGGCAGCCCAAGGACAGAGGTCCTGACGGCTATGGCCCTGTTTAGGGACACAGCTGTGAGAGCTGGAGGAGCGGTGGTGCTAGGTCCTCAGGGTCCAGACAGCAAAGCCAGATCAATGGGGCCTGTTGCCCATCCGCTCTTATCACCTCTGGTTGCCCCTTGCTGTTGTCTCACCCTCCCCTCTCCCCCCTTCTTTCTCTGTTCTCCAAGTGCTTGAGTGACCCCTGTACAGGGAGCCATAGGGTGCACAGAGAGGTAGAGGTAGCCACCTTGCTCTGAGGGAGCTGATGACTAAAGCACCCAGGAACTGAGCGAGGGCCCAGCAGTCGCCTCTGACCCTCCTGTGCCGGGGCCACCCTGGCACGTACTGTGAAGTGCTGCAAGAGAAAGAGAAAGATAAGTTGGGACACTGAGACGATTAGAACAGGTGCTGCCCCCGGGCAGAATGTCAGTGTCCTAACCAAGTGGGGTGCTTGAGATGCAGGGAACAGCATTCTCTGAACTCACTTGATTGTGGGTCAGTGCGCGAGTCAGAGCAATGTGAAGCCTCACTTAGCACAGATTCTTAGAAAATAGTCATACAGGGCCTCGCCACAGCTTAGGGTCAGGCTTGTTCAGCTGTAACAATACCAGCCATTTATACTGTGCCTTTACCCCAACCCAGAACGAGCTGATTCCCGGTGCGCCAGACACTGCAGGTCTGATCAGTCTAATGTTTTCTTTCTTTTCTAAGCCGTATGGACATCCCAAAATTGCTTGGAACTGACATCCTTGGGCCTGTGAGCACAGCGAGCAAGGATCTGAGGCCTTCAGTATGCAGCCACCCGCGAGTTTTACAGCATGCGATCCTGGGGCTCAGGTCTCCGTGAAGTCGTTCAGTGAGGCCTGTTACTAAGTGGGTCAAGAGTATGGGCTGTCAGGCCCCAGTAGGATGCCCTTTCCTACCTTTCTTTCCCAAGCAAGGGGCTTGGATAGGCACATGTTTGACAGTTGTCGACGTCTTCCATTGTGTTTCTAAGTAGTATAAGTCCTCCCAGGGCAGGATACACTGCTGGGAGGACTAAGTCACGCTCCAGGGCAGGATACCTGGTTTCCTACTGACTTGCTCATGATTCCCAACCTCCAGTGAAGACTCGAGTGGAGAGATGAGGGGAGTTTTTGTTTTTGTTTTTGTTTTTTTTTTCATTTTTTTAATCGCAATTTAAATTTATTCTTTTGAAAACAAACTTGTAGATCTTGGTGCAGTTTATTTCAGGTTTTATTAACTTAGTGGTCCTAAAAGGGCCACATCTTATTTTTGGGAAGAAAAGACTATGGACTCTGAGGCAGTATGACATGGCCTGTGGATGCTTTCCAGAAAGGTAGTGAAATGAGCCTCTCCTCCTCTGGGAAGCATTTTGGTAGAATTTTCATAGAGCATTGTGGTGGGAGGAGTGATCCCCAACAAGTCTGTTTCTGAGCCTCAAAAGGGGACTTGACCTTCATTCAGCACTCCACTCTGCTTGTCTCGTGTCTGGGAAGGGCTGAACTACATGCAGCTTTCTAGGACCCAGGTGCCCGGAGGAAGGGGCATCAAACCTAAAGAAGTGAAAGCTGACTCAGCCACAGACCCACCAAAATTTTCTCTAGATCAAGGCTAATCTCTGCAAATCGCTACAAGTTCTTTGTAGCAATAATCTTATTTTTATGACTTCTGTTTTTCTCCTACTTTTCTTCTGAGGTTTCAGTTTTAATTATATTGTGTTCAATATTCCACATGTCAGTAAATCACAACTAATTACAGGGCTCTGTGCTGTGGTTATTAAAAACCAGAGTTTATTGGAAAATCCCGTCTGCAAGCTGTATTCCCTTTCATTTCCATGATGGGGGAAAACAAATTGAGCTGCAAACTGCATTCTTAATCTGTTTTTCATTTTCTTGCTTTGAATTTCTTTGCCCTGATCCCCTGAGCACCACTTTCATTATGCATGCTCATATTTATTTTCCCTGTTTCAAATGTTCATTAATTGTGAAATAAAGTTCTGGTTTGACAGTATCATTTCCAGGCTTTGTCACTGTTGCTTTTATTAATCCTCACAAAGTGGATAGTGCAGAATGATAGATTTTTACTGATTTAATCCACATCTACAAGTTTAGCTATTTCCTATGACTGGTAACATTTTCTAAGTATTCTTTTTTCTCAAGTGATGTCATCCACACTTCTGGTTTCCATTGAAGCCTCTTCTTCGTAAACCTCAGAATTATTAGCTATCATGTATTGTCTGAGTTCTGGCATAGAATTGAATATGACAGAATGACTGGTACTAGGTACTCAAATATTTACTAATTTTTTATTTCTTTGAAGTTTTGTTTTTGAAGCCTACCGGTTATTTTCCTTATTAGCATTAAAAACTATATTGCGGTAGTTAACTTCCCTGGTACATTTAAATGTTTCCTCTTTAAACTGGGCCAAAATATTCATTTCTAAATTTAGAGCTTCCACTACTTTACTATTTGTAGAACCTCTATTCCTGTTATATATATATATATATATCTTGATTATGTTATGGTTAATATATGCATATATTCGTTTTATTACTTTTAACTGCTTTTTCCTACTTACTGTAAATTTGATGATGTATAGATTATTCTTCAGTAGCTTCTGCTATGGAGGTCAACTCTTTTAGGATAAAGGCATTGAAGCCATGATAAACATGAAGTGATTCTTGTTGTATATGTGTGTGACGTTTACACGCTCTGCTTGTTCAGCACATGGTGCTCTTGGGGAGGGGGCTGCACTGGGCCCAGCAAAGTGACAGCAGTCGGACCATACACAGGTGAGCTGCTCTCCAGGCTCAAGAATGGTGTGACTTGGGACTGAAGGAACCATTTGTGCAATAAATATTTTTTTATGGCTATAACGAATATTTTTTCCCGATCTGGTTCTTAGGTAGTTTTCAATGTTCATACAACGTAGAGCATCATGGTAATGTCTTCAAAGCCTAGGCATTTGCAGCCTTTTTATTTATAAAATAAATAAATTTTTATTTCATTTGACATTGTAATGTCTTAATTTTTGAGGGGTATTTACTTCATGACTTAATGTCATGATCACTCAAAAGTTCTAAAATGTAAAACAGAACTACTTCAAAGGATATAAGCATGTGATTTTAAATGTTTTCTTATTAAGACTTTTTAGGACAATTTTAGGTTTTCAGTATAATCAAGGGGAAACTACAGAAATTTCCCATCTACCTCATGCCCCCACACATGCATAGCTTCCCCCCAATCTCAGCATCCTCCGCCAGAGTGGAACATTTGTTACAATTCATGATCTGACATTACACATTATAATTACCCAAAGTTGATAGTTTTCCTTAGGGCTCATTCTTGGTACTGTAGATCCTATGGGGTTGCTCAAACACATAAACTGTCCAGGGAGCAGGGAGCAGTGGTGGGGGGTCAGGACTGGGGGTGCGACACAGAGCTGATGGCCAGGCTTGGGACGACAACTCTTCCTCACTCTAACAAGTCTGATGGCTTGTGTGGAGCAGCTTCAATGCATCTGCAGATTTTGAGGAGAAAGGAAAAAGTAACATTAAATTACAGAATTCATCCTAACCACAGATAAAACAAAATAGGAAAATATTTCCTATACTCAGATAAAACAGCGAAGTAACAGTCTAGACTAATCAGTGTGAACATCAGGAGCATATTAATGATTTGACAGCAGTGTTTCCAGAGCAGAAGAAATGAAGAGGATGGAGGGTAGTTGGAGGTGAGGGAATAAAGCAAGAAGGTAATCGCCAGTAATTGGGGAAGATAAGCCCCAAATTGATTTTGATCACATTGCAAAAAAAAAAAAAAAAAAAAAAGGCTTTGCTATCTACTGAGTGGTTAGTAAGTGGTCTGATTAATAAAATGTGCACAGATAGTTTTTCTTTTCTCATCATCTGTGTTTTATGAGGCTCAAGTTATAGCAGACAAAACTATTGCCTTTAAATTTACGCCTGTTAATCAAATGCATCTTTTCTTCAGTGGATAAAGTGTACAATTGTATAAGTATCATATTTAAGGAAGAGGATCTGAAACAAAAAAATAAATCACAGTGTCCCTGAATTGACAATGGTAAAGGTTATTGGTGCTCTGGGGGTGGGCGTGGGCTGGTAATAGGCATTGAAGAGGTATGAACCTATAGCCCTATAATAGGTACATGTTGTCAACTGGCGTTACCTCAATAAAAAAAAATACAAATTTAAAAGTCATTGAAGGCCTCCCTCGTGGCACAGGGGTTAAAAACACAGCGCTATCAAGCTATTGGCAGCCACTGCAGCATGAGTTTGATCCCCGGCCAGGGAGCTGACCTCCATGGCGCAGCAGACCTCTCCTGTCCCCCACCCCCACCTGCCACGCTACTCAGTGTATTTCAGTAGATCTGACTGTTCTGCTCCCCACTGAATCCTCTTACCACCCCCACCTCTGGCCTGTACCCCAGTTCTCATATGCATAAATAAATAAAATAAATCTTTAAAAAATGACATAAATTAGAGAAATCCAGCTAGTAGCAATTATGGTTGTGTGAAAGTGTTCATGGCACGGAAATCAAGAGGAGGTGAGTTGTTCAGCATATAATTAGGAGCAGAATCTACCGGGCTGTAAGCACATGGATCTGGTGGTGAGAAAGAAGAGAAATAAATTAAGTTTGTAGGTAGGTTTAGATGATTGTATCAATAATTTTAAACGAAGGGTGATTTTGGCCCCTATAGGACTTTGGGCAATGATAAGGGACATTTTTTGGTTGTCTCACTGGAATTGGGGGTGGGCGAGGGGAGAGCAAGGGAAGGCTTGCTAGTGCCATCTAGTGGATAGAGACCAGGGGTGCAGCTGAACATCTTGGCGTGCATCGCACAACTTCCCACCACAAAGAATGATCTCGCCCAACTCTCGTTAGTGCTGGGGTTGCAAAATCAACCTCACTGGAAACATCTGAGAGGGCACCAAACATAGCAAAGGAAGTGATGTATCTGGTTTTTGGTTTTTGTTGATTTATAGAACATGTTTGCATCGAATGGAAACAGAAATGGTGAAGTGTTGAAAAAATCAGGGTCGCAGGCGCGCTGTTTACTCCCTCTACAGGAAAAGTATGAAAATGGGTCTTTTTGTAATTCTTAAGTCTTCGTTCTCTAAACGATCATTTAAGGATATGCCGGTGACAGGACTAGTGACACAGACGGTGGTTGTGACTGCAGCAGGAGATAAGGACATAGGATGCAACTTAAACTAATCAAGTCTCACACATCTGCAAAAACATGTCAAAACAACTATTATATATAGATTTCCCAGAGGAACCGGGAGAACTCACACGCTTTTGGAGGACACAAAATTTGCTTTGTCCTGTCAACATCCAGGAACTGTGAACACACAGGTCTCAAAGATGCCCTCCTGTCCAGAATCCCTCCTCTTCCTTCTGCCCCTTGCCCTGAGGTGACAGTACATGCCAGCATGGCTGCAGGAACTACAGAGTCTAAAATCCTGGGGCCTGGAGGAGGAAAAACTTCAGGAAGCAGGAAAGGTACCTTGTGCCTCCACTTGCCCACAGAATGAGGTGGGAACTCAGAAGGTCAAGACCCCAAGGTCATAGGTAGAAGAGAATGTAATGTCCAGCAGAAGCTCCTTACACAGGAAGAGAAATGATCTGAAGGAAGCCTTTTGCTTGGTGGGTTGGTTTGTGTTAATTTATTCAGTAAAGAAAAGTTATAAACAGGTCACCTTTTGTGGGAGTTTACCAAGGCCCCTTCTCCTTGTGGATTTCCTCATGATCAATGAGAGTTTTGGACCCCAGGTTCACAGGGGTCTCTACAAAGTCATATTTTCTTCCTTTATTCTGAGAACAAGTTTAAAACTTGGTTCTTAATGAGAGAGAGCTTGGCAGGACCTTCTTGGATGTTACATTAAGGTGTAGGTAATTTCACTCTATGCCTTTTCTCCTAACTCGGGACTTGTTAGATTTCTCACTTGGTTCCTATTGAGGTTTCTGTTTCATCAGTTTTGCCCTTTGTCCTGAACTTACATGGTCAGAAACGCACACAGATTTTGCTTGTAGCACAAAGAAAAGGGCAGATATGAATGAATGTTTTACCCAGGACATGTTCTCTGAGAGAGCAGGGAGGGTGAACACTGATCATCTAATGAGGTACCTCACTCTCAGGAATTTTATTACAAAAATGAGATAGTACATTAAATGGTGGACTGAGACTCTTCAAGCTTTCATTCTCCCTCCACAGAAATACTGAAAAATCAACCAAGAAGCTCAAGAAAATCAACTATGTGGAAAACAGGTAAAGGTTAACAGCAATCAAGAAAATTTTCTTTCTTGTGCTGGAGCTTTAATCTGGAAAACAGGCTTCAGGTTTACAACACAACTAGAAGCTCTGAGATGCTCTCAGGGTACATAGAGCTATCAACCTTGCACTCTCCTGTGACCTTGCCATAGCTCTTCCAGAAAGAGTTTACACTCGCCTGGAGCCCCAACTCCTGCAACTGTCACTGAAAGGACACTTCCAGATCACCTGGCCTGGAGGGTATCAGGGTATACAATTGTGGCTCCACAGGACTTGTATATTTGCACACATTAAAAACTGCTGCCTAAGAATCTGGCTTTCAATTGACCTAAAACTAGGTGCTAGCTGATATCACTTCCTTTGGGAGAGTGACAGGTCTTGGCACACCTTTAATATCTGGGACCTACTAAGAATAAATAAGGTTGCTTAGACCATCACAAAGGTTGGACAACCAAGAGCAAGGGCAAAGTTAAAGGATAAGGTTTATCTTCTACACAAGGCCACTCCTTCAAGACAGGAGAGGTAGCCGTTTCACTTACTACATAGAAACAATTGCTGAGAGGTGAGGAAACAGAATAATAATAATAATATGTTTCCAACATAACAAGAAAAAACCTCAGAAAAAGACCTTAATGAAGCAGATATAAGTAATATGCCTGATAAAGAGCTCAAAGTAAGGGTCATAAAGATTCTCACTGACCTCAGGAGAAGAATGAATTTACACAGTGAAAATTTCAGCCAAGATAAAATATAAGAAAATATCAAACAGAAGCCACAGAGCTGAAAATACACAGAAGCACTCAACAGCAGGTCAGATGAAGCAGAAGGATGGATGCGTGAACTAGAAGATAGGGATTGGAATTTACACAAACACAACTACGACATTTAAAAAATGATAATAATGTGTGAAAATAGTGTAAAGATCTTATGGAACAACATTGGGTAGAAATATATTTGTATTCTAGGGTTCCAAATTGGAAGGAAGAAGTAAAGTCATCATTTGCAGATGACATGATTTTATGTTTTCAATTGTGTTATTTTTATTGAGGTAACAATAGCTTACAGTATTGCCTATTAATTTGGGGGCATAGGTTCACATCTCTTTCCATGTATATTATAACACATCCACCATAAATGACTTGATTTTATATTTAGAAAACCCTAGACTCAACCCCTAATAAAGGTGGAGAATGCAAAATCAGTATACAAAATTTGTTGTATTTCTATGCACTAGTAATGAGACATCAGAAAGCACAATTAGGAAAACAATCCCATTTACCATTGCATAAAAGGGATTTAAAAAACTGCAAATGACTTTAGCCAGGAGAAAAACAACTTGTTCACTGAAAACTATAAAACAATGATGAAAACTATTAAAGAAGGCAAAACTAAATGGACAGATATTTCATGCCCATGGGTTAGAAGAACTAATATTATTAAAATATCCATATTCCCCAAAGAAATTTATAGATTTAAAGCAAGCTCTATCAAAATTACAATTACATTTTTCACAGAAACAGAACAATCCTAAACTTTGTATGGAAGAATAGAAAACCCTGAATGGTCAACACGATCTTGAGAAAGAACAAAGTTTGAGACATCATGTTCTTAATTTCAAACTATGTTACAAAACTATAGTAATCAAAATAGTATGCAATGGTGTTGCAGGTACATCTTCTTGAAAGGGGGAGGAACACTGAGTGGGTGCCCCACCTGCCTGAGGCTGATCATTAACCCAGAGCTTATATAGAAAGGAAAGGCCAGGCATGGGCTGGGGAAAGCATCACCTGTAGCCATGGCCAGCACGTCAAGCCCTGACCCCACAATGGGGCCCTCAGGTACTTCACAGATATCAGATCTCCTCCGAAACCCTGCTGATATCTCTGTTATTGTCATCTATTTCATTGTGGTGATGATCGTCGGGCTATGGGTATGTAGATTTCCAAGGGGGCTTTTAGGACGGGTGCAAGACTTGGGGGTGAAACATCTCAGGGAGAAGATGATATGGGGTGACAAAGCTAAAGGAACATTAATGGTTGTCACAGGCTTCATAGTCCTCTCAGAATCATTTTCTTGTGTATACAGAAATAATGCTAACATGAAATTAATTTATTTCTAAAAACCCCATTGTTTCAACAGAGCCAGGAGTAGGAACCTCAGAGTTACTCTGTTTTGGCACCTCTAGCACCTGGCATAATAAAGAAAGATGACATTTTTATTATCTCATGTCTTTCATTTTCCTTTGTTGTTTGCTCACTTCCTCACGGAGAGTTGCCTGCCTCCTTCAGTTTCTTTGTTCTTTTTTTGTTTTTACTAATAAGTGTGAGGCTGCAAATTTTCTTCCAAGCACAGCTCTTGTGACACTTCATTTTGCTTTCACATATGAAAATAAACAGAACAGATAAGACAGAAGTTGAGGAAGATGATTTCCAAAGGGTTCCCAGGTTTCTGGGAAACAGTGCTATACCAGAGTTTGCAGGAAAATGGTTCTTTAGGAATGCTGGGAAAGGTCATTTCCATCAGTATCTGAGGTATTTTGGGTATATTTGCTGCGAATTGACACTCACCCACTCACTTGATTTCCTTCTGCGCAGGCGATGGTGAGGACCAACCGAGGCACTGTTGGTGGCTTCTTTCTGGCTGGCCGAGACATGGTCTGGTGGACGGTGAGTAATCAGCATTTCCTGGAGCTATATTTCCTGCATGCGTTTAAGAGTAAATAAAGAAAACGTGGGGAATGAGGACAACTTCTGCTGTTTCGTTTGCCTACTTGCTGGTATCACTTTTTCCTAATCCCTGCCCCCAGGGCTCTGCCTTATCATTCCAGTAAATGACTGAGAACCCTCTAGCCTGGCATTTAAGAAGACCCAGCCCTGTTTCATATTCTTTCTCTCTGGTCCTTATTCAAGAAACTTTGGCTCCTATGCAACTCAGCACATTCCTTTGTTCTCAATCCTCAGCTGATTCTTCCTTTGTTTGGACCAGCTCCCCCTGTCTGTTCTACTTCAGCACCCAGCACATGACCTGCTTCCTCTGACAAGCCTCCCAGAGCACTCCCGCCTTTGACTGAAGGTCTAGTCCTTTGTTCTCAGCAGTTATGATAATGGCTTGAGTGTTCCCCGCCATGCTGTTGATGCTCCTGTCTCGCACTCTTGTCCAAGTGATGTCTTCCTTGCTGGGTGCTGATGTCTGGCCTCACTGGTCAGTCCCACTGCAGCAGAGTTGAGCATCCTCTCTGAATCTAGTGTCAGCACCAGGTGAAGTATACAGTGGGTGCTCAGTATATGCTACCTTCCCAGATTTATGCTGACCAAATAGTATAAAGGGAAGTGGAAACTGGGAAATGGCCTGGGTGGTTGAAGCAGAGCACTGCAAGCTTGAGGTGGGTTGCTATTTGGAATGTCCAATGTGGCACTGCCTTTGTAGGACCATTCTCGTAAACCATCAAGTCTTAACCAATATGACAGCCACACATCAGCTCACTCTCCTGTCCCTGCCTGCCCCAATGTCTGAGGGAAAAGGTGATTTTAGAGAGGACTGAAAAGTTGGGAACAGGAGATTAGGGGACTCCACACCCCAATTCTGTTCTGTTAGAACAAGTGCTGATCATACCTGCTCAAGAGATCTCTCTTGATATCAGTGACTTCAGAGCAGTAGACAACGTGATGGGAAGGGACATGGATGAGAAGAGGGTCCTTAGGGCTAGAAGGATAGAAGGGATCCCTCCTACTGAGTTCTGGTGCCTTGAGGCTGACTGAAGGAGCAGGTGGAGGTCTGGACAGTCTCAACTCAGAGCATGCAGGTAGTGAGCCTGGCGTCCTAAGGCAGGGGTCAGTCTGTTTTTCCAACAAGGATCAAATTATAAGCATTTTAGAGTTTATGGGCCATGCAATTTGTTGCAACACACAATCCCAGCATTGTTTCACAGAAGCAGCCACAGACAATATAGAAAACCAACGAGTGTAGCTGTGTTCCAATGAAACTGCTTGATACTGAAATTTGAATTTCACACAACTTGCATGTCACAAGCTCATTATTCATAAGCTTTTTAACCCTTTCCTAAACAATAAAAATATAAAACCTTCTTAGCTAACAACTATACAAAAACTGGTGACTCGCTAGATTTACTCCATGTGCTACAGTTTGCTAACGGCTGCCTTGAGGAGTGGTGATGGAAACAGCGCAACGTTTACCTCTTTTCAATAAGTGTGACTTGGTTCTACCTCTGATCCTCATGTCTGTTCTTGTGGATTCCAGATGGGCGCCTCGCTCTTTGCCAGTAACATCGGCAGTGGCCACTTCGTGGGCCTGGCTGGGACTGGAGCAGCTACAGGAGTCGCCACTGTAACATTTGAATGGAATGTAAGTGACATCAGAGGCTTCTTCCTTAAAATCAAAACTCTATCCAGACATGTTTTCATGGCAGTCTGTAGGAGATGTTTCCTTCCCTAACCCATCCTTGTTTGACCTTCAGAGTCTTCCCTGTGTGGTCCCATTCGGCCTGGGCTATTCCAGTCACATTATCACTCACCTCTGAGATTTCCTTCAAGCAGCTATTCCCACTAGGAATGTAATTTCTATGTCAGTCAATCCACACTTTCACTTGACCTCTTTGATTATTTTAGCTCTCATTTCTATCTCTCTGCCTTGACCTATGACACAGAGTGTCCAGCCCTGAATTAGATGCAGGGAATAAAAAATATATCTATAAAAGCAAAGGTCTCTAAGAGCCTCCTAGTGGCCTAGGGGCTACGTCTCAGCACTATCACCCCAAAGACCTGAGTTCGATCCCTTGTCAGGGAGTTAACCCACAGATGGCACAGCAGACCTCTCCTGTCTCACCCGCTGCTCCCCTTAGCAGTGTATTTCAGTAGATCCACCTGTTTGTTCTGCTCCCCACTCTGTCTCCAATAAATCCTTTAACCCCCCACACCTCTGACCTATACCCCAGTTCTTCTACAAAAAATAAAAGCAATGGTCTCTCCTTTTTTTTTTTTTTTTTTTTTTTTTAAATATTAAATTTTATTTTTATATTCCCCCATACAATTGCAAACGCCCCATTCTGACCCCAATCCTTCCCCTCCCGCCCCCACCCCCCAAAAGGTGTCTCTGGTTCATAGTTTTTTGTTGATTTTGATTTTCACTTTCTTATATTCATTTTCCTGGTCCCTTATTTAAGTTTTCTAGATTCCTGCTATGAGTGAGACCATCCGGTATTTTTCTTTTTCTTTTTGGCTTATTTCGCTGAGCATGATCCCTTCCAGTGCCATCCATGTTGCTGCAAATTGCATGTGTTTATCTTTTTTGAATGCTGAGTAATATTCCATGGTATATATGTACCACATCTTCTTGATCCAGTCATCTATTTTTGGGCATTTGGGTTGTTTCCAAAGCTTAGCTATTGTAAACAGTGCTGCTATAAACATAGGAGTGCAGGTGCTCTTTGGAATTGATGTTTCTGTGTCCTTTGGGTAAATACCTAGGAGTGGAATTGCTGGATCATATGGAAGCTCTATGTTTAGTAGGTCCAGAAATCTCCACACAGCTCTCCATAGTGGTTGGACCAGTTTGCACTCCCACCAACAGTGCACAAGAGTTCCTTTTTCTCCACATCCTCGCCAACATTTGTTGTTGCTAGTTTTTTTAATATGTGCCATTCTCACTGGTGTGAGATGGTATCTCATGGTAGTTTTGATTTGCATTTCCCTGATTACAAGTGATGTTGAACATTTTTTCATATGTCTGTTGGCCATTTGCATTTCCTCTTCAGAGAAGTTTCTTTTTAGCTCTTCTGCCCATTTTTTGACTGGATTATTTTCTTTGTTGTTGCTGAGTCTCATCAGCTCTTTGCAGATTTTTGTGATCAGTCCTTTATCATTAGTGTTGGGTGCAAAAATGTTCTCCCAGTTGGTGGGGTTTCTCTTTGTTTTTGTTATTGTCTCTTTTGCTGTGCAGAAGCTCTTTAATTTGATGTAGTCCCAGCTGTTTATCTTTCTCTTCACTATCACTGCTTTGGGTGATGTGTCTGTAAAGATGTCTTTGATGTGCAAATCACGTAGTGTTTCGCCTATATTTCCTTCTATGTATTTTATGGTTTCAGGTCTTATGTCTAGTTCTTTAATCCATTTTGAGTTGATTTTTGTGTATGGTGTGAGGTAGTGGTCAAGCTTCATTCTTTTGCATGTAGCGACCCAGTTTTCCCAGCACCATTTATTGAACAAACTTTCTTTGCTCCAATGCATAGTCTTTGCTCCTTTGTCAAAGATTAGTTGACCATAAATCTGTGGGTTTATTTCTGGATTTTCTATTCGATTCCATTGGTCTGTATGTCTGTTCTTGTTCCAATACCATGCAGTTTTGATGATTATGGCTTTGTAGTATAGTTGAAGTCTGGGAGTGTGATGCCTCCATTTCCTTCTTTTTTTTTCAGTAGAGCTTTGGCTATTCGGGGTTTTTGGTGATTCCATATGAATTTCATCAATAATTGTTCTATTTCTTTGAAGAATGCCATTGAGATTTTGATTGGAATAGCATTGAATCTGTATATTGCTTTTGGTAGGATGGCCATTTTAATAATGTTTATTCTTCCAATCCATGAGCAGGGGATGTCTTTCCATTTCTTTGTGTCTTCTTCTATTTCTTTTAACAGTGTTTTATAGTTTTCTTTGTATAGGTCCTTTACCTCTTTTGTTAGATTTATTCCCAAATATTTGATTTTTTTTGTTTCGATAATAAAAGGGGTGGTTTTTTTGATTTCTTCTTCTTCAGATTTATTGTTTGTGTATAGGAAGGCTACTGACTTTTGCGTGTTGATTTTGTATCCTGCCACTTTACTGAATTGATTGATGAGTTGAATTAGTTTTTCTGTGGAGATTTTGGGGTTCTCTATGTATATTATCATATCATCTGCAAATAGTGATAGTTTGACTTCTTCTTTTCCTATTTGGATTCCTTGGATGTCTTTCTCTTGTCTTATTGCTCTGGCTAGGACTTCCAGTATTATATTGAAAAGCAGTGGTGAGAGTGGACATCCTTGTCTTGTTCCAGATCTTAATGGAATTGCTTTCAGCTTTTCACCATTGAGAATGATACTGGCTGTTGGCTTGTCATAGATGGCCTTTATGATGTTGAGGTATGTTCCTTGTATCCCAAGAATTTCAAGGGCTTTTATCATGAATGGGTGTTGCACTTTGTCGAAAGCTTTCTCAGCATCTATTGATATTATCATATGGTTTTTATATTTCTTTTTGTTGATGTGTTGGATAACGTTGATTGATTTTCGGATGTTAAACCATCCTTGTGCCCCTGGAATGAATCCAACTTGGTCGTGGTGAATTATCTTATGGATACATTGTTGGATTCTGATAGCTAAAATTTTATTGAGGATTTTTGCATCAGTGTTCATTAGGGAGATTGGCCTATAGTTTTCCTTTTTTGTGTTGTCCTTATTCGGTTTTGGTATTAGTGTAATATTGGCTTCATAGAACGTGTTTGGTATTGTCCCTTCCTTCTCAATTTTTTGGAAGAGTTTGTGAAGGATAGGCACTAATTCGTCTCTGAATGTTTGGTAGAATTCATTTGTAAATCCATCAGGCCCTGGGCTTTTGTTTTTGGGGAGGTTTTTAATTACCATTTCAATTTCGCTGCTTGTAATTGGTCTGTTTAGGTGTTCTATTTCTTCTTTATCTAGCTTTGGGTGATTGTAGAGTTGTAGGAATTTGTCCATCTCCTCTAGATTGTTGAACTTGTTTCCATATAACTGTTCATAGTAGTTGCTGATTATTCTTTTGATTTCTGCTGTGTCCGTTGTGATTTCTCCTCTTTCATTTATGATTCTGTGTATTTGTGCTTTCTCCCTTTTTTCCTTTGTGAGCCTGGCTAGGGTTTGTCTATTTTATTTATTTTTCAAAGAACCAGCTCTTGGTTTCATTGATCTTTTGGATTGTTTTTTTAGTTTCAATTTCATTTATTTCTGCTTTGGTTTTTATTATTTCTTTTCTTCTACTGGTTCTGGGGTTTTTTTGTTGTTCTTTTTCTAGATCTTTGAGCTTCGAGATTAGGTTGTTTCTTTGAGTTCTTTCTTGTTTTTTGATGTGAGCTTCTATTGCTATATATTTTCCTCTTATTACTGCTTTTGCTGCATCCCATACATTTAGGATATTGGTGTCCTCCTTGTCATTCAATTCAAAGAATTTTTTAATTTCTTCTTTGATCTCCTCGTTAGTCCAGTGGTCTTCCAGTAGTGTGGCTTTTAATCTCCATGAGGTAGGATAGTTCCTTGCCTTCTTTTTGATTTATTTCTAGTTTGATGCCTTCGTGGTCAGAAAAGATGGTTGGTATGATTTCAATCTTGGTGTATCTGTTGATGTTTGTCTTGTGCCCCAGTATGTGATCGATCCTGGAGAATGATCCGTGTGCGCTTGAGAAAAATGTGTACTCCGTTTTTTTTGGGTTTAGTGTTCTATAGATGTCTGTTAAGCCCAAATGCTCTAGGTCCTTATTTAGAGCTTTAGTTTCTTTACTTATTTTTGTCTTGTTGATCTATCCATTGTTGATAGTGGTGTGTTGAAGTCTCCCACTACATATGTGTTTTCTCTGATGTCTGTTTTCAGAGAGGACAACAGTTGTCTGATATATTTTGGTGCTCTTTCGTTTGGTGAGTATATGTTAATGAGTGTTATTTCTTCTTGAAGTATTGTCCCCTTAATCATAATGTAGTGACCATTGGGGTCTCTTTTTATTTTTTTGAGTTTGAAGTCTGTTTTATCTGATATAAGTATAGCTGTTCCTGCTTTCTTTTTTGGCCCATTTGCTTGTAGGATTGTTTTCCATCCTTTGACTTTGAGCCTATTTTTATCTTTTGTAGCTAAATGTGTTTCCTGGAGACAGCAAAAGGTTGGGTTTTGTTTCTTAATCCAGGCTGCAACTCTGTGTCTTTTATTGAAGAGTTTAGTCCATTTACATTTAGAGTTAATATTGATATGTTAGCATCTGTATTTGCCATTATGTTTGTCTTCCTTTATTTATTTATCTTTTAATAACTTTTTTTTTTTCTTTTTTGTCTTCTTTCGTTGTTATTCGTCCCTCTGAGGTTCTGGCTTTAGGATTCCTTGTAGTATTTTTTGGAGTGGGGGTTTAGTCGCAATGAAATTCCGGAGTTTCTCTTTGTCTGGGAAGGTCCATATTCTTTCTTCATGGAGGAAAGAGAGCTTGCGGGATAGAGTATTCTTGGTTGGCATCTGTTTTCTTGGAGTCTGTTGACTATGTCCCTCCACTCTCTCCTTGCCCGTAGTGTTTCTTCAGAGAAGTCTGATGTCAGCCTGATTGGTTTTCCTTTGAATGTTATCTGTTTCTTCCCTCTTGTCAGCTTCATTATTTTTTCCTTGTCCTGGATTCTTGGAGCTTTACTATTATGTGTCTTGCTGTGTTTTTCCTTTCGTCATGGAAGTTTGGTGTTCTTCTTGCTTCTTGTATATCAATTTTCAGCTCCTTCTTCTCATTTGGAAGTTCTCTTCAATTATATCCATGAATATTTTCTCTGTTCCTACATCTCTCTCCTCTCCTTCTGGAATTCCTATAACTCTTATATTTCCTTTCCTCATGGAGTCAGATAGTTCCCGAAGTCTTTCTTCATTCTTTTTCCTTCGTACTTCTCTTTCCTTTTCTGTTTTGGTTCTTTTTATTTCTGTGTCTTCAAGATTACTTATTCGTTCTTCCATTTCATCTATTCTGCTTTCATTGCTTTTCCCAGAGTTCTTTAGTTCCTCCATTAATTCTTTGATCTCCTGCATTTCTCTTACTTCCCTCTTTAGGGACTCAATTTCCTTCTTCTGATCTATCACTTTTTTAATCATGGCAATTTTAAATTCTCTTTCTGGAAGGCTCAGAAGTTCTTCCAAGTTGCTGTCGTTGCAATCTGGGGAGTGGTTTCTTTTTGTGGTGTGCTTCTTTCCTGAGGAGTTTTTAGGTTGCGTGTGGTTCTTCTACTCCCTACTGTCTGTTTTCTAATTTGTCGTATGCGTTGGGACACTGTGTTGCTCGGACTGACTGACATCTTGGGTGAACTTCTCCGCTCCCCTCTGGCTCTTCCAGGAGCCATCTCTGTCTTCTGGGGGAGCTTTCTGCTGGTTTTAGGCAGTTTTTACTGAAGAAATGTCCCTGTTCTCAAATGGCGAAGTGGGATGCAGTCCCTGCGCCTCCGGTTTCAGGCACACTCTTCTGCGCACCCGGTCTGCCCCGGACGTGGGTGCCTGCTCCCTCTGTGGGCTCAGACTGCTGGTCGGAAGGGGCCTGGCGTGGAATAACTTCCCGGCTGGCCACTGGGTCCTCCAGAAACCTTCTGCCCTTTTCAAGCAGTCTTAAGAAATGTCCTGTTTTATAGGGTGTTAGTGACTTTTTTTTTCCTGGTCGCTAGGTGGCGCCAGAGATCTCTCCTATTGTCCTTGGGGGGCTGTTTTTCGCCTCCCCCCACCCCGTGGGACAGAGAACAGAGCGGGAATGGTAGGGTACACCTCAACAGCTTTGGGGTGCTGTGTCTGCCTTGTGCCCCACCGTCGTGGAGAACCCACGCCCCGAATTTTCGTGCCCCGGGTCTCAGTTCAAAGCCCTCAGTTCCAGGACGCGGGCTGTAGCCCAGTTCAGTGGCGCGGGAATGGCGCCTTTTGCACAGCTCCCGTGCCTGGGCGCCTGGTTCCTGCTCACTCAGGGAGGGACCTTCACCTCAGTGAGGACCTCCGTGCGTCTCCCCGCAAGCCTAGGTCGCAGGCGCGGGGACCTGGGCAGCCGCGATCCAGGTCTGCACTTGCTTTTCAAGCTCCCCGAGCGCGCCGCGTTTCCGCGCCAGCTTACGGGCAGCCTGGGCTGTGTGCGCGTCTCCCGGGGTCTTTGTTCTTCTCTAATGGCGCCAGGAGCCGTTCGCTCACCGCCGCGGCGGATCCTGCAGGGTTCGCCTCAGCTCCCGTTCACGGGGTGTGGTGGCTGCAATAGTTCCTTTCCACTCACAGTCCCGCTTGCTGCGTCGTTTGTTCTTGTGGGCCGTTTTGGTTTGTTGTTTCCTCCTCTCTGCCGGTCGGAGAGTGCCGCCTCTGTGGGCGGGGGAGGGGAGCAGGGTTCTGCGCTTCCCTCCCTTCTAGTCCTCTTTTATGGCCACTTTCTTCTTCGGGCAGTTTGCTGGAGTCACCCGTTTATCTTCCGTGTCCCAGTTCTCACTGGGACCTGCCGCTTTTCCTCCCTATTCACTTTTTTTAATGGGAGATCTTACTCGCAGCGTCTCCTCGCCGCCATGTTGCTCCGCCCCCTCCCGGTCTCTCCTTTTGAGAAGCTTATATCCCAGTGGGAGAGACAGATATAAAGATACAGACGCATCCACAGCAGTGTACATGGAGAGAAACGTGCCAGCTCTCACACTACAGGGGCAGCCGTTATAGATGATGGAGGTGGGAGATGGCACAGGTGAGGGACCTTCCTGGTGCTGATACCAGGGAAGAGAGGCCCAGGAAATAATACCAGAGTAAGGAGTGAATTAATTAGTGATAGCAGGTAGGCCCTACACTGCTTTGTGATTGAGCTCCTAGCTGTTCTACTGCCATTTCACCATAGAAGCCAGGTCCCTTAAGGAGACCCTCGGTTCTTAAGACAGGAGCCATCACCTCTCATGCACTCATGCTGCCCCCTCTCCAGCACCTGGCTGGGCATGTGGCGAATGTGCCATAAGTACTTCTGGAGTTGCCAGAGTTTTTCCTGCTCTTTTTTCTTGCTAGTGTTTGCACAAGTATAGGCATGTCTATCAGTCAGCAAGAGATGTACACGTGGAAGAAAGCTGGATTATAGTGAAAGTGTAAATAGACTTGAGATGTGACCTTAGTCATCACAAATGCCCATGCCACTCCCCTGTTGATGATTTTGCCCCTAGTTTTGCTTTTGTAGTGTCAGGGATTCCAGAATGGGGCCAGCCTCCAATGGTATGGACAAAGTGCCCTATGAACCCATGGGTGTGATTGTCAGGCAGCTGAGAGCCTGGCTCTGTTAACCTGTGACCTTGGGCTCCCTTAATCTCTATGATGTTCAAGTTACATGTCTCCTCGCGCCTCCCCCCCATATAAGAGGAATAACTGTGCCTACCATATCTGCCTCACCTGGTTGTTCTGAGAACAGATGAGTGATATGTGTGAAGACTGTTAACACTGCATGTTAGTGCATAATGCTGATTATACTATTATTTGTGGCAAGACTTGGGAAGCACTGGGAATATTCTTCTGTCCCCAAATTTCTTTCTCATTGCTTTGCACTGTATAAATTTCCTGCCATCCAAGAATAATCTCATTGGGTAAAGATTATATGAGCTTCCAGAGACCAAGCTGGGTTCAGATCCCTTATCTCCTCTCCATTTCTCCCCACACATTCTTGTCATATCCCATGCACCTCAAAGACATCTTTACAGACACATCACCCAAAGCAGTGATAGTGAAGGCAAAGATAAACAGCTGGGACTACATCAAATTAAAGAGCTTCTGCACAGCAAAAGAGACAATAACCAAAACAAAGAGACACCCCACCAACTGGGAGAACATTTTTGCACGTAACACTAATGATAAAAGACTGATCACAAAAATCTACAAAGAACTGATGAGACTCAACAAAAACAAAGAAAATAATCCAGTCAAAAAATGGGCAGAAAAGCTAAAAAAGAAACTTCTCCAAAGAGGAAATACAAATGGCCACCAGGCATATGAAAAAATGTTCAACGTCACTTGCAATCAGGGAAATGCAAATCAAAACTACAATGAGATACCATCTTACACCAGTGAGAATGGCACATATTAAAAAAACTAGCAACAACAAATGTTGTCGAGGATGTAGAGAAAAAGGAACTCTCCTGCACTGCTGGTGGGAGTGCAAACTGGTCCAACCACTATGGAGAGCTGTGTGGAGATTCCTCGACCTGCTAAAGATGGAGCTGCCATATGATCCAGCAATCCCACTCCTGGGTATTTACCCAAAGGACACAGAAACATCAATTCCAAAGAGCACCTGCACCCCTATGTTTATAGCAGCACTATTTACAATAGCTAAGCTTTGGAAACAACCTAAATTCCCAAAAATAGATGACTGGATCAAGAAGATGTGGTACATATACACCATGGAATATTACTCAGCGATCAAAAAAGATAAACTCATGCAATTTGTAGCAACATGGATGGCGCTGGAAGGGATCATGCTCAGCGAAATAAGCCAGAAAGAAAAAGAAAAATACCGGATGGTCTCACTCATAGCAGGAATCTAGAAAACCTAAATAAGGGACCAGGAAAAAGAATAACTATAAGAAAGAAAAAATCAAAATCAACAAACAACTATGAACCAGAGACACCCTATGGGGGGTGGGGAAAGGAGGGATTGAGGTCAAAATAAGGGGGTTGCAATTGTACGGGGAATATAAAAATAAAATTAAAAAAAAAGTTCCTTACAGCTGAGCAAGAGGGAGCCCATCAAGACAGTGGAATGGTTATCTTAGAAGGGAAAAAAAGCCCTGGAGCTGGTGTAGACTCCCAGGCTCTCACTGTGAAGCCTGTTGATCCAAGGTGGGAAAGAGGCCCAGCATAGTTAACACCATGTTATTTTTCAATCGAATCTTGTTTTGTATTATTTCTTTTCATTTGCATGTCCTCTCCTGTACCCTACCATGTCCATTATTGTCATATCCTCGGCCCCAGGAAACATTGGCTTCTGAGTTTTGGAAACAGAGAAATCCACAGGTGTCTGGGATTATTACATGACTGAATGGGACAGGATCCATGTAATCTCTTTTTTTTTTTTTCCACACTCAGAATTCATAGATCCACAAGTCAAGCCTCTTTAACTTTGTGCTTTTTTTTTTCTTGATATCTTGCAGTCTCTGTTCCTGTTGCTGATTCTTGGGTGGGTCTTTGTCCCCATATACATCAAGTCAGGGGTGAGTATCCATGAGTGCACTCAGCACATCTGTAAGACATTCATTTATTCACTCCTTTTTAACCTAGATACTGTCACTTGTCCCAGAATTTCCAGGCTTAGACTTACACAGATCCACTAAATGCTTCCAGATAACTGTTGGAAATGGCTGCAGTCAGCTGTCTGCTTGCTGATAACTACAAGGCTTCCCATTTTCCCATGTTCTCCCCAACTTATGGTATTTTTCCTTTGTTCTAATTTTTATCAAGTTTCTTTTTTAAATTAGGAGTAGGACATACCACAGCTATTATGACTCCCTTTCAACCAACCAACCAACCAACCAGGGCACTGCTCAGTTTCTCTGAGCCTGGCTCCTGCATCTTTTCCTTCTATAGTGGGTGCTCGGACCATGTGGTGCTCTAGTGCAGATCATTCCTGGGGTGAGGGTGCCTAGAGAGCAAGCTTCTTGTTAGTACCCCTGCAGGTTGTCATATAACCCCCTTTGTTCACCCTGGGTCCCTTCCAGTTCCAGGCAAGCACAGCTCCCTGGAGGGGCAGGATCCAAGCCACAGAACTCACACATGTGTGGTCACCTGTGGCTTACTATCTTTCAGGAGCCAACAAGAGTTCCCCCTTCTTGTTTTCAATAATAATGTATAAGTATTTATTTAACATTCATCATGAACTCCATCTGCAATGAGAAAACCAGAAAGCCACCCCCTTTATGCTACACATCACATAGCTGATCTCACTTTTCAGTAATGATAGGTTTACTCTAAGTAGGAATCAGTAATGCTGGTCCCTGAAACATAAACTCAAATGTATATTTGCAATTTGCTCAAGTACCAATTTGTTATGCCACCATCATTGTGGTTCATGATTTGCAAGTAAAATTATTTTTGCCAGACTATGATATTATCATTGGTGAACATAGTAACAAAATATCTGTGGAGTGTCTGCTATGCCTTTGGGAGTGCAGGTATTGCACAGCTACCTTCACTTTTGCAGATGAGAAAATGGAGTTTCAGCACAATTGGCATTTGCCACAAGTCACACTTCCAGTAAAGGTGGCATCTGGGAACTGATCTCCAGATTGTGTGATTCCAGCCTTGCCGTCTCACCTGTGTGTCCCCATGGTGCCATGCATGGTGCTTAACTGCCCAGAGGTGCTTAGTGGGATGTGCTGGGATCTGCAGGTGAATCCTGTTGATGTTTGTCTCTGTAGATCATGACCATGCCGGAGTACCTGAAGAAGCGGTTTGGTGGGAAGCGACTCCAGATCTACCTCTCTGTCCTCACCCTCTTCACTTGTGTGGCGTTGAGGATCTCAGTGAGTTCCATGCCTCCTACCTCTTGGTTTCACAAGATGGGCTAGAGTGCTGGGCAGAGAGATAGGGTCAAAATTTGTGGATGTCTTAAATCACTTTGGGTCTTTCTACCAAGTTTCAATGGGGAAAAAAAGGAGCTTCAGAGGCCACATGTTCGTAGAGTAAAACACTCATGTGTCCTGAAAGACACCAGAGTATAAACCTGCCCTGTTGTTAAGAATGTGAAAAAAATAATGTAAAGAAAGACAAAGTGTCTCATTTCAGTAACAGCTTTTTAGTGATGGACCAGAGGATGATTCTCCAGTTGCCTGACACCTCACTGCACAATAGCCCCTTTATTCTCTTTGTCGGGGCCAGTATAGGCTTCTATTTTCATGTTCAGTTTGATTATATGAAATGTGAGCCAGAAGGAAAAGGGCTTTGTATTATTATACTGCCTTTTCTTAAATTGACTCTATTTTATCTAAGACCACCCCCTACAAAAGAGGTCACCAATAAAGTTTAAAAGAAATGTTAAAGCTTTTAAAAAGTTACATTCTTTGAGAATGATGATTGAGGAAAGGAGAAAGGAAGTTGAAGATTCAGCAGCACATGCAGAAAACAAAGAGAAACATCTTTGCTCCCCATGTATCGGTAACTGATGAAATAATCTCTTACAAGTCTATGGTCTAGGCAGCTCATGAAAAAAGTTGACCCTCATTATTGCTCTTCTGTTGAGCTGAGACATTTTGGGAAGGTGCTGCTTAGATTAAATGGCATAAGCCTTCCTGATACAACCTAAGTATTTCCCAGCACTTCTGTCTGTTGTTGAGTTCCGTGTCGGGAGTAATAAAGATTCTTGTGTATGGGCCTCCCTGGTGATGCAACGGGTTAAGTCTCAGCACTGTGAAGCTATCGGCAGCCACTGCAGCATGGGTTCTATCCCTGGCCAGGGAGGTACCCACATGGTCCAACAGACCTATCCTGTCTCATCCCTTGCTCCCCTCAGCAGTGTATTTCAGTCAATCCGCCTGTTCCGTTCCCCACTCTGTCTCTGATGATGAATCCTCTCACTCCCCACACCTCTGGCCTGTACCCCAGTTCTTGTATGCATAAATAAATAAATCTTAGGGCCTCCCCTGGTGGTGCAGGCGGTTGAGTGCTGCGCTGTGAAGCTGTCCACAGCCTCTGCAGCGCGGGTTTGATCCCCACCGGCCGGCTGGTGAGAATCCCACATGACGAAGCAGACCTCTCCTGTCTCACCCGCTGCTTCCCTCAGCAGTGTATTTTGTCAGTCTGTCTGTTCTGTTCTCGCTCTGTCTCTGGTGAATCCTCTCACCGTCCCGCAAATCTGGCCTGTACCCCGGTTCTTGTATAAGTAAATAAATAAATCTTTAATTAAAAAAAATAAATAAATCCTTAAAAAAAGATTCTTGTGCATGAAAGAGTTCACCATATGGTTAAGAACTCTACATCTGAAATACCACTTGATGACAATATGTGCAAATATATTAAAATATGACTGTGAGGACAAGTACAGAAACATAGCATGGATGGACTCCCAGGAAAGAAGGTGATTCCTGGGATCCCTATTGGGTGGAACTGGAAGTTGTCCTCGCTGGAGGGGAGGGGGCATTTAAACAAGCCCCCAGCAGCAGTGAATGGCAGTAGAGCTCTGGTGGTGAGTGGGCGTGGGGTATACACTTATCAAGGTGTGAAGCTGTACTCCAAAACTTACATAGCATAGTAGAACAATGACAAAAAAATAGATATATTTTAAAAAAATAAATGAATAAAATAAGCCCCCAGGACACGACAATTAGAAGCTGAGGGGAGCGGAGGAAGCCTCGGTAATCAGAGCTCTGCATGTGTCTGGGAGAAGGGGACAAAATGAGTTCCCTCCTCTCCCCTGGCTTTGACATCTACAGCTTTATGGTTCTGAAGAGCACACACAGGTGATAGGCCAGAATAGTAGGGCTGCACCCTCATAGAGTAGAAGGTTCCTAGTGGTGGGAAGGGGATGGAATGTTCGGGACCTGAACAGGGAGCAGGAAGGCCAAGAGCATATGCAAATGTGCAGGGTCTGTGGTCAGCTGGAAAGATACAGTGGCAGGAGTCCATTCTTATCCTCAAAGATTATGTTTTAAGTATATTAATAGTGATTAATCTTAGACATGACCTTTTGTGATCTTTTATACTCTGATGGCAGATTCTACCCTGGTTACTTATTAAACAAGTCATGCTCAGGAGCTGGGACAGTTTCATAGTCCTCCCTTGCCCCTCAGATTGAAAAAGATATTCTTACTCATTGGTTCCCTACTTCCAATAATACATATATTGAGAATCATTATAGACACGACACACCTTTCCCCCTTAATATTTTGGTCTGGATGCCTTAAAACCATTGATATTCTTGTAGAAAAAGCACATTTCAAATTTTCAAACAAGGAAATTAACTTTGAAACAAACTGCTTGTAATCTAGGGACTTTGTTCACACTGACGAGAGACTAATGTCCTTCAGTAGCAAAAGAAAATCTGGATCAGGCAATGCCTCTTTTTGTTATCAGTAATATTTTATATTTAATAATTGTTATGAATATAATTATCCTGTTGAATTGTACATTTTAAAATGGCAATTTTTTTGTTAATGTTTTAATGCTATAAAAAAATCATTGCTAATATAAGCGACTTAGATTTCATTTCAAAAATGATCAATTTCATGCCTTAGTTGTACCTAAGAGAAACAAAAGTCAACGAAGTCATAATAAGATAATTTGTTTTAACATGTAAATGATTAGGCGCAGATACACAAATCCTAGTGCTGTGGTTAAATAATTACTATCACAATTCCCCTCCCCCCCCTGTATTGGCAATGAGTATGAATGTGACAACTATAAATGCAGGTATGTTTGATGGCACTCAGATGCAATGACTGACCTCTCAGTAGGTGATATCTTTTCTGGAATGGTAAATCTTTTTTTGGTAAATAACCAATTTTCAAAAAAGTACCATCTCCCTTCAATTCACACAATGGTTGCGTATTTAAAAAACCCAGTAATGACAAAGTACTTTGTTTGTAACACAGGGTTAGCTTCTAGGTTCAGAGAATCAAGAACAGGTTTTTTAACCAACATGAATGTCTGGTCAGATGAATAAAACCTTAGGTTTTATTTCAAATCTTGCGAGGGAGGGGAAACAACCATTTCCTGTTACACCTCTTCTAAATCCAATTTCTACAAAGAAAACTACCTATAATTTTCTGATTCTAAATCCTGTTACCTTATCCCTTCCCTTCACCTCACTCATCCCTTCTTTCCGCTTAGATTCCATGTAAACTGGGAGACTGTAAGGAAATAATATGGATGGTATAATCACGCTTCAGCACACAGCCTCAATTGCTTTGTCTATCCATACCCACCCCTCCCACCCCTTTTTCTGAACTCCCCTGGCAAAGCTTCAACACTGGTTGAACCCAGCTTCCCACTTACTCTATACCTGAACCTAAGGATTTTTTTTTCTGTATTTCTAACATGTTTATATGTTATTTCTCAGGGTTTTGTTCTGTTTGGGATTTTGGTTTTTGAAGCCTGGAGGATCTGAGTTGAAGAAGCAGATCCAAGCAAGGTCTACACAAATTTGAACTGAAGAAATATCAGGGAGGCTGGGAAGCACCCTGTAAGGATACAGGGCTCCAGTAAAGCTGGGTGCATCTTGCATCTTTATATCCCTCTGTGGGATGCCCTACTGAACTCCAAACCTCAACCTATAATCGTTCTGTCTGTGTAGCTTACGATTTTTACCCAGGTCTTTTCAATCCTTATTCTAAGCTGCCCACAACTTTTTTTTTTTTTAGCTCCTAGACCTCCGCCTTTAATCAGTATGGCTCACTTCCTACTTTATTCAAAACATTTAAGCATAAATCACTCATCCTTCTCTCCCCCCATTCAATAATATACTTTACCTCATTCTGTCCATCTCCTCACCACTCTGACAGTGAAGAGTCTCCCTTTTTGTCAAAGGCCCATCCCATCATACTGTGCCTTTTCTTGATCCCATCTCTACATAAGTCTCTGGGATTTTGTTTCATAATTACCCCACCATCATCTTTTATCCTAGTCTCTACTACCCCCAACATGCCCAATCACCTGCCTTCCTAACAACAACCATTGCCTGACTCCATCGCCTCCACCTGCTGCTCAATTTTTTGTTTCTCTGCTGACAATCATGAAAAGAAAATCTATGCAAGCTGCAGTGCAGACTTTCTCACTTTCCATGTATTCACTCATCATTCCCCTTTCTAGTCAACCCAAGAATTAACTCTGAGAAAGAGACCTGGCTTCCAAGGAGTTCATAACTGGATGGCAGAGATGACATGCCATCAGCGAGAAACTGAGGGATACCATTCATGTGCCTTTACCATCCTTTTTAGGCAGACATATTTTCTGGAGCCATATTCATCAAGATGGCCCTGGGACTGGACCTTTACCTGGCAATCTTCATCCTCTTGGGTATCACTGCTGTGTACACGATCACTGGTGAGTCCATTTTTCCGTTCGCAATGCTATCTTCTGATTCTATTCGAACCTGCAATTAATAGCTTTAGTGATAGCTTTGGGACAGCCAAGCTGAGAACATCCCTTAGTCCTAGAAAGTCAGGCATAGGCTCAGAAACACTAGAGGCAAGGAAGCAGAATCCTCAAGATTAAGTGGGGAATAATTATGAGATGGGTGGGGCGGGAAATGATGACCTAGCTCCACTGTGTTCAGTACCCAGGCCGGCATTTAGAATCCAGCAGATCATACCCATGGAAGGTTAGGATGAAATAATAGTTCAGATGTGAGATTGGCAAGTCCAAGACAGGACCCAAATGAACATAAGATGCCAGGTCATGGTGGTAAGCTCTGAATGACAGAATCAGGAGAGGAAAACTGGAGCAATGGGTAGGTTGTGGAAGGAGGTATGTGGCAGAGGTCTTGTAACAGGGTGGTGCCCAGGAAAAAGGGGAGGTTCCAGGTCCTCTGCCCTACCCAAAGGAGAGTGGAATTGAGCAGGGAGGAGAAGAATCTGGAGAGGAGACTAGAGTAGGAAGGAAGCAGGATGGAGAGCAAGAAGGGGACCTGGAAGAGGCACATGGTGCAGAGAGACATGTGAAGAAACTGCGCTTGCCTTTTGGTCCTGGGCTGGGTGAAACAGACATGGGGGAGAGACCTGTGGGCAGGTTAACAATGACAGCTTTTATCTTGATTTTGATTTTGCTCTTTTCCTTCCAGACTTGTCTGGTTGTTTCTGATCCTTTTCTGGGGTACCCCGCTTCCTGCCCTGTAACAAAGAGAAAGAATATAGTTAAAATAGTTTCTCTATGAAACATCCAAAGTTACCCTTCATGGGTAAATGTCCAGCCAAACAGTGTTGGCCCAAACTTGCCAAAAATCTAAGGCACCTTCTGGCAGGGAACCATAGAAATGGGGCTGAAGGGGGCAGGCAAGTCTGGAAGGAAAGGAGCAAAATCAAACCAAGATAAAGGCTGTCATTGTCAACCTCCCCACGGGTCTTTCACTCATGTCTCTGTCTCTTTCAAGTGTCTCCTTCCATGTCTCCTAAGTCCCTGGTATGAGTTCAAGATCAAGAAGCACATGCAGCTTCTTCTACACAAGTCTTTTCGCTCCATGAGCGTCCTCCAAGTTTTCTCTCAAGTCTTCTTTCCCAAAGTCCTTTAGGCTTCCCCTCAGTGCTGAGCTCCCCCATCCTTAGGTGGGGCAGGAAACCTGGAACCTCCCCTTTCTATGGCCATTAAGATGTTACTTTCCTTTCGGGGGGAGGTGTTCATTTCTCTGTGAAATTTTTATCTATTGTTAAATCAGTTACTTCTAAGATCTGATTGGGGAATCTGTAAGGACTGGTGATTCTTTGTAATGCCCCTCAATCTCCGTATCCCCACTCTGATCAGCAGCCCTTTGTAGTGACCCTCAATCTCCATCCCAGCCTAAGGCTTTTTCACATTTCCATGGCTGGTTTCAAGACTATGTTAATCATTTCTACCCCCACCTCTAGTTTCTGACCTTGTGAAACATGCATCCAAAATTTTCTACTCTAAGCCTCCATCATTAACTTGAAAATTAAACTATACCAGCTGAGTTGGAAAAAATATATAGAAAAACAACAGCTTGCACAATCCAGGCAGTTTTGGGTCCATTTTCATACATTGAGCATATATTTTAGATTAAGAAGAGATGAAGGCATCAATCTCCCATTTTCAGGATCAGTCTTTTCAGGCTGCCCCCACCCCCCCCAACACTCTCCTAAATGAAGTATCTTTTTGATTGACAGTCTTGTGGGTCTAGAATAGGAAAAGAAGTTGTTGCTGATTGTTCAACATTGAAGCAAAAGCTCAAGTCATTTGCATCTAGTATTCAATTGACAAAACAATGTTATATCCTAATACAAGGACAAAACTGGTTTTGTCCAGTTTTGGAGAGCACATATTGTATTGTGCTAAAGGGATGAACTGAGGGATTGTTGAGGGAAACTTTCAAGATATTAAAACTTGCCTTTTCCCTTATTTAACATTCAAAAACTCACACAAATACAGAATCCACTACAATTCAACAGAAAGTTTGAGTCAAGGCAAGGCAAGGAGATAGAAAGATGAATGACAGACAATAATAATAATGAGATAGTAGTGCCAAGAGGAGCTTGTTCTCCCCTGGTTTTTGATATGATTTTTTGTTTGTTTTACTGAGCACTTCCTGGGCTTGGGTGGAGGGGAATAGCTGAGATAAATGTCTTGGTTTTTTCTTTCTCTCCACAGGGGGCTTGGCCTCAGTTATTTATACAGACACCCTCCAGACCATTATCATGCTGATCGGTTCTGTCATTCTCACGGGGTATGGTAAGTGATAACTGTGGAGCATGGGGTTTCTGTCTTTACCACATACCTTCTCTTCACCACTACTTTCCAGTTCTATATAATCACGTTTTCCATTTAGATAATTCACATCATTGCAATGAATGTCTGACTTCTTTCTTGCTACACTATCTCAGCCTGAGGAAATGAGAGAAAAGAACTTCACTTACTTTTAAAAATTATTGCTCAAGTAAATTATCTTGTTTAATCTTAATATCTGTGCTCAGAATGGACAAAATCGGTATCCATGGGATGATAATTTTACAAAAATATTGGTGCATTTGATTAAGTGGCAGAAAGCCTTCGTTATATAGAATCTTCCTAAAATGAAGGATTAAATATGCTGAAAAATTTTAGATGACTGAATGTTCCCTTTATTATAACCATTTCTAATAGAAATTATTAAAATACATTACTCACACTACTGTTCTAATATACAAACACAGACTGGATTTTCCTTTATGGCTCTCTCTTATTAGTATCATCAGTCTGCTCACATTTTGTAAGTCATACCAGCTAGCACCGCTGATAAATCTAATTTTCAGCTTGCTAAATTTTGTTATCTTTTATTATGGTGGTTGTTTGTGTAGGAAGTCCATGCACACAATAAAAAGTATAGGATGAAAACAAATGTCTTTTTATCCAAGCCCTGACCTGCAGCCACCATGCTTACCCACTCAAGCTGCACTGAATACATTTCTGTACATACATGCACTTAATCACAGAGCATGAAGATACTGATAGAACTGCAAAGACAAAAAGAAAAAACTACATTAATAATTGATGATTTCGATACAAAATGGATACCAGTAGGCACATACGACTATTTTAATTTAAAATGATTAACTGAATCAAAAATTTAGTTTCTCATTGGCCTCGCCATATTTATTTTTTTTTAATTTAATTATTTATATATTTTTACATCATTGTTCATTTTTGTACAATGTTTGATTTCTCCTCTCAGGTGTTGTCCCCATAAAATTACCACCATCAAGACACCTATGAACCACCACTATAGACTCTTGTGATCTTCCCTCCCATTTTGATCCCTTTCCCTCATCATCCCCTGAAGAATGTCTCCAATTTATAGTTTGCCTTTTAGTTTTGTCTTTTTATCCCCCATCCCTTGTATGGTTTCCCTATATTCCTCCTATTAGTGAAACCATCCGATATTTTTCTTTTTCCTTCTGACTTATTTTGCTGACCATGATCCCTTCAAGCTCCATCCATGTTGCTGCAAATGGCATGAGTTTATCTTTTTTGATCGCTGGGTAATATTCCATGGTGTATATGTACCACATCTTCTTGATCCAGTCATCAGTTTTTGGGCCTTTAGTTTGTTTCCATGTTTTAGCTACTGTAAATAGTGCTACAATGAATATAGGAGCACGAGTGTCCTACTGAATTACTGTTTTTGTATCCTTTGGGTAGATTCCTAAGAGTGGAATTGCTGGGTCATATGGTAGATCCATTTTTAGTAATTTGAGGGTCCTTCAAATGGCTTTCCAGTTTGCATTCTCACCAGCAATATAAGAGGGTTCATTTTTCTCCATATCTTTGCCAGCATTTGCTGTTGTTAGTTTTTTGTTTTTTGTTTTTTGTTTTTAAAATCTGGGCTATTCTTAGTGGTGTGAGGTGATATTTCATTGTGGTTTTGATTTACATTTCCCTGATTATAAATGATGTTGAATATTTTTTCATGTGCTTGTTGGCCATCAGCATTTCCTCTTTGGAGAAGTGTGGACAGCTCTTCTGTCCACTTTTTGACTGGATTCTTTCTTCTTTTTTTTTTTTAAAGATTTATTCATCTATGCATACAAGAACTGGGGTACAGGCCAGAGATGCGGGGAGTAAGAGGATTCACGAGAGACAGAGAGGGAAACAGAACAAGCAGACTGACCAAAACACACTGCTGAGGGGAGCAGCAGGTGAGACAGGAGAGGTCTGCCTCACCATGTGTGTTTCTCTCTGGCCAGCTGGGGATTGAAATCATGCTGCAGAGGCTGCAGAGTGCCTCATAGTGTGGTGCTTAATCCCTTGTGCCACCAGAGAGGCCCTTGACTGGATTCTTTATTTTGTTTTTGTTGAGTTGTGTAAGTTCTTTGTAGATCTTTGATAACCCTTACCAGTTTTGTGGAGTATACAAATATTTTCTCCCAATCTTTTCCTCTTGGTTATTGTCTTTTTTGCTGTACAGAGCTTTTTAGTTTGATGTAGTCCCAGCTATTTATCTTTTCCCTCATTTTTCTGTGCTTTAGGGCATGAGTCTTTAAAGATGTCTTGGAGATGTATGTCATGGAGTATTTTGCCTATGTTTTCTTCTATGTATTATATGCTTTCAGGTTTTACAGGTTTGAGTTGATCTTTGTGTATGATGTGAGGTAGTAATCTAGTTTCATTCTTTTGTATGTAGCAGTCCAGTTTTCCCAGCACCGTTTATTAAAAAGACTATCCTTGTTCCAGTGCATATTCTTTGCTCCTTTGTCATGGATTAGTTGTCCACAAATGTGTGGCTTTATGTCTGTGTTTTCAACTCATTTCCATTGGTCTGTGTGTCTATTTTTGTTCCAGTACCATGCTGTTTAAGTTATTATGGCTTTATAGTATAGTTTGAAGCCCAGGAGTGTAATGCCTCCATTCTTCGTTTTTCTAGTCAGGAACACTTTTGCCTAGCCATATTTCAAGTATTCAATATATGACTAGTGACTATCATTCTGGATAGCACAGATATAGAACAGTTCCATCACTGCAGAAAGTTCTATTTCACTGCTCCAAGACAACTAACTACTAGTACCAATTCCTTGCTGACTTTCTATTTAGTGAGTCAGAAAATTGTTGCTATTCTTGTTCATGGTTCTTTGGTTTTCTTCAGTGATGCACTTCCCAGATCAGCCTCTTTAAGCCTCACTTTTCCCATTCTGAGGATGAGATGGGGAAACACTCATCTCCTAGGAGTCTTTGTATTTTTTTAAAGATTTATTTATTTATGCATACAAGAACTGGTGTGTAGGGCAGAGTTGTGGGGGGTGAGAGGATTCACTAGAGACAGAGTGGGGAGCAGAACAGGCAGATCTACTGAAATACGCTGCTGAGGGGAGCAGCAAGCAAGACAGGAGAGGTCCACCGGGCACTATATGGGCTAGCTCCCTGGCCTGCTGGGGATGGAACTCGTGCTGCCATGACTGTCAATAGCTTGATGTGCTGTGCCTTTAACCCTGTGCCACCAGGAAGGCCCCTCCTTTGTATTTTTGTTACAAACCACGGTCCCTTTATCACAACAATTTCCTACTATTTCTGTACCCTCCACTAGGTTGTGTTCTTGCCTTGCAAATTCATTTTGCACATAATCCCAGCTCAGTGTTTGGTACATACAAACATGTTGGTGCCCAGTTGAATGACTAAGGAAAAAGTCAACTAATGTCAGCCTCAACTCTACACATTGTATGATGCTCTGATGAATGTTGCATCATTTGAACCTATACTAAGTGGCCCTAGAAGCCTGGGCTTCTCTTTCTAGGGTTTTCATCCATTATGGCTCTTTTCTATGCCTAACTAGCCTTTCCAGATCTCAAGTGGACTGAGTTGCAATATATCCCCTCACCACAGATAAACAGTGCCTCCAATTTCTGTTCCTTGTCTCCCCAATTTTTTACTATAATGTAGTTAGTACAGTACCGCAAACAACAGACTGTGTATAAGTCAGACCAGCCAAGCTCTGTGTCAAGAAGAGAGGCCGATACCTCCTGGCTCTTTCAGTGGAGCCAGGTTTTTTGATGACTAGTTCTGTTATTCTTACTGTTAATTCATGTTCAACAGATTTGTGTCTGCTCTGGTTTGATATAAGACATCAGCCTCTTAGATAACAGTATTATTTTTACTGCAAAGCTAAATACTAAATCCAAATTTTTCAGTAGCACCTTAAGAAAACAGTTAAAGAGTGATTTGTGTTATGTGATTTGTGAAAGTAAATCTGACAGCCTGGGCAATGCTAGTGGAGGGACTCCCGGAAGACATGGATCCTGGAAAGACAATGAGAATTTCATCTGACTGATTGCACATGCTTGGGTATCTCCATCACAAAGAAATAATTACAAATGCCAATTGTCTTAGATTTCTGTGAAACATTTCATTTTTGAAATGCCCTTTCAGCATTTGCCGAAGTTGGAGGGTATGAGAGTTTTACAGAGAAGTACATGAATGCCATCCCGAGTGTGGTGGAGGGAGACAACCTGACCATCAGTTCCAAGTGCTACACCCCTCAAGAGGACTCCTTCCACATTTTCCGAGATCCTGTCACTGGAGATATCCCATGGCCAGGAATAATATTTGGAAATACCCTCGTTGCTATGTGGTACTGGTGCACAGATCAGGTGAAGTGCCTTTGTGTGTGTATGTGCATATGTGGTATGTGAATATGTTAATGTTGTTTTTCTTATAGAAAAGCATCTCATTTCTATTTTACACACACATACACATTATCATCATCATCATCATCATCATCATCATCATCATCATAATTTAAGAGTCAAACACTTCTATAAGACTTGTTATAAAAAATAGCTGTCTGGTGTCCCACTCTCTACTGTCTTTCTTACCCATTCAAGGCAAACCCTCTCTGTTCTTCAAATTAAGTAATTTGGTATGTATTTCTGTTCTCTAAATTCTTGTACTTAATGTGTGGTCTGTGAAACACTGGCATATGGATGGCCTTTTGGAGGTCATTAGAAATGAACATTTTCAGGGCCTCCCCTGGTGGCACAGCGGTTGAGTGCTGGGCTGCAAAGCTGCCCTCAGCCTCTGCAGCACCAGTTCAATCCCCTGCGGCTGGCAAGGGTCCTGCCGTGTCCGCTGCTCCCCTCAGCAGTGTATTTAGTCAGTCTGCCTATTGTGTTCCCTGCTCTGGCCCTGGTGAATTCGCTCACCCTCCCATGCTTCTGACTGTACCCAGTGCTTGTATAAATAAATAAATCTTAAAAAAAAAAAAGAAATAAACATTTTCAGATATCTTCCAGACTCACTAAATCAGAATTTACTTGGAAACCTTGTCCACAGATGATTCAAATAAATGCTTCCATTGTTCACTCTTCTTTATCTAGTTTTAGGATTTTTTTTAAAAGAAAGCCCGTTTATTTTATTTATTTATTTATTTATTTATTTATTTATTTATTAAGCATTTATTTATTTATTTATACAAGCACTGGGTACAGTCAGAAGCACGGGGGGATGAAAGAACTCACCAGAGCCAGAGCGGGGAGCAGAGCAGGCAGAAGGACCGAAGCACACTGCTGAGGGGAGCAGCAGGCACAGCAGGAGAGGTCTGTGCGCCATGTGGGACCCTCCTCCGGTGGCCGGGAAGCAGCCAGGGATCGAACCGGCGCTGCAGAGGCCGTGGGCAGCTTCGCAACCCAGCGCTCAACCGCTGCGCCACAGGGAGGCCCTAGTTTTAGGATTTTTCTATTGGCTTTCCATAATGAGAGATGAGGATTTAGCTCTTTCCATCCTCATTCCCACACCTCCTCTTCTGTCATCCTCTCAATACATCTAATTCACAATTTTTGTGACTACATAAACACAATTATAGCTGAGTCCATTATATCCTCCGATTTTTCTTTAGCTTTCTCTATAAAAATACCTAGAAAGTGGGCCTCCCCGGTGGCTCAGCAGTTGAGCGCTGGGTTGTAAAGCTGCCCACAGCCTCTGCAGTGCCGGTTCGATCCCCAGCCGCCAGGCAAGGGTTCCACATGGCGAGACAGACCTCTCCTGCTGCCCGCTGCTCCCCTCAGCAGTGTATTTCATCAATCTGCCTGTTCTGTTCTCCACTCTGGCTCTAGTGAATTCTCTCACCCTCCCGCATTTCTGACTGTACCCAGTGCTTGTATAAATAATAAATAAATCTTAAAAAAAAAAAGATTTTTAAAAAACCTAGAAAGCAAAAAATAAGATCTTGCAAGTTATAAACTCAAAGGCAGGAAAACTAGAGGACAAGGCTGAAGAAATCTCCTACCTTTCTTTACCTTTTTTCTAGAATACGTAATTGTTAATTTTTTTGTTTGTTTTAAATTTCCTTGGTTGTTATTAGTCATTACACACCAAACCCTGTGGATATTTGCCTAAATCTCCTCTCAATACTTGCAAATACATCAAGCATTCCATCAACTCTTTTCTCTCAGGCCCTCTCATTATCTGTAAGTTTTCTCTCTGTGCTTGGTGCCCATTTTAATCCAGGACCACCATATTTGGGACATCCTTTGCCTCATTCTTAGGTTATACCTCCTATTCCATATTCCACATCACTTTCTTTCTTGGTTTACTGTTTCCTTGAGGGCAAATAAATTCTTCAGTAAGTTCTCGAGAAAGATGGGAGATGAATTTATTGTGAATTTGCATGTTCGGGAACATTTCACTACAAATTTCTTAAATTGATCCTTTGGCTATGAACACATTTCTGGGTTGGAAATAATATTCCCAAAGTTATAGATTAATTTTCTTCTGACTTTCACCATCATTGTTGAGAAGTCTAAAGTTATTCTTTCTTTTTTTAAAGATTTATTTATTTGTGCATAGAAGAACTGGGGTGCAGGCCAGAGGTGGGGTGTGTGAGAGGATTCACCAGACATAGAGTTGGGAATAGAACAGGAGGCTCTATTGAAATACACTGCTGAGGGGAGCAGGGGGTGAGCCAGGAGAGGTCTGCTGCGCCATGTGTGTAGCTCCCTGGCCGGAGACCAAACTCATGCTGTAGTGGCTGCCGATATCTTCATAGTCTTAACCCCTTGCACCACCAGGGAGGCCCTAAAGTTATTCTTAATTCTGCAGATGTGGCCTATCTTTTTTCTCTGGAAGAAGCTTGTCTTTCCTTTGTTCTCGGTGTTCTGAGACTTCACTACAATGTACCATTGTGTGTAGATCCATTGTTGGCCATTGTGATGGGACATTATGAGGCTGTTTAATCTGATAATTGATAGCTCAGGTAATTTGGGGAGGGAGGACCCTTTCTTTTATTTATTCTACTTTGTTTTCATTTGGGGATGTTCTAATTTTGAGGTTGGTCATCTTTAGCTGGCTCCTCGTATTTTCTCCCCATCTTCCATCTCTTGGCCTTTGTTCTACTTTCTAGGTAGGAGATTTCCTCAGCCTGATCTTTTAGTTTTTCTGCCTTTGCGTTTATAATTTGCAAGATCTTATTTTTTGCTTTCTGGGTATTTTTGGTTTCATTTTTGTTTTTTATAGATTTTGTGTTTGTGTTTGTTTTGGGGAGTTTTCATTACCCTAAACAGTATCTGTCAACTTCAAACTTAAAATTACATAATTTTAAACCTATCTTGAATCAATGGTCCTTTGTGATGGTGGTGCTTTTCTTTTGTCCAAGTTTTCTTTTTCTCTATGTTATAAACTTATTGTTTTCAACATATCTACCAATATGCATCCTTTCACCACTGATTTCTGGAAACATCTTTAATATGTATATTTTGTCTCTGGCCACTTGCCTTGCTTCCTATAAGTTACTTGGCCTCACATTCATCCTTCCATCTGATGCTTAATCCCCCTGTCTGCAGGAGCAGACTCAACTTCTCACCCATTGTTTGTGTTGTCCCTCCATTGTCTGCTTTTAACCCTCTGTCTAAAAATGTCATCTGCTTCCCCAGCACTAAATGACATTGCTGCTATCCCTAATATATTTCTCTCCAAAGAGAACTAAGCAGACAAAGGTATCCTTATTTTCTGATAGCCCTTGAGAAGAAAACTCACAAGAAATTATTTCACTATCAGTAGAAATACTGCTTTGCCAGAAAATTCTTAGTCAAAAGGTTATACAACTTAAGTAGAAATTATACAATCACACACACTCCTTTTCATAGGAGAATCATATTTGACTCATGACTCAACAAGGTCCTCTGAATATTCTGTAGAAATCTGGAGATAAATGATTCAAGTTCTATTTCAAAGGCTGCTTGGCTCCAGTATCTCTGGTGATGGGCTTGATTAGTAAGGGGACAATTGTCCTGTAACTATAGAGAAATGCTGATGAGTATATGGCTTATTTAGTGGCTCCAGTATTAAAGGCACAACTTAAACACACAACTTGTAGCAACGATCAGCTGGCACAGCTGTACACCCGGAAGAGCACATGGCCATTGCTGCACAACCCCAGAGCTATAAACATATATTAGTAGAAGTGATTATGTTGACTTCTATGCACCAAGATTCTTACACAGTATTCCAAACACCCAGAATACCCTACATGAGATGACCCTGTTTAGAGACGAGAAAGCTGAGACTCACAAACGGGATACCCTCTTGAAAGAGCAGGAATTCAAAATCTGATTTTACTCCAAAGTCCATTATTTTTCACTAGCCATGACACATTTTCTTACATAACACTAATCCCTGAAAAGTGTACTCCACTTCTTGGAAGTCATCTTTTGTGTGCTTTACCACTCTGCTGTGTTTCCCTGGCAGGTGATTGTGCAGCGCTGCCTCTCAGGTAAGAACATGTCTCATGTGAAGGCCGCCTGTGTCATGTGTGGGTACCTGAAGCTGCTGCCCATGTTCTTTATGGTGATGCCTGGGATGATCAGCCGCATCCTGTACACAGGCAAGTCCTGAATCCATAAATCCTCTTGTGTTTAATCGTTTAATTCTGGAAAGCAACTTTACGATTCTATTAAAACCTGATAATTTTGTGCCTCCCTGGTGGCCTAGGGGTTAAGTCTCAGCACTATCACTGCTATGGCCTGAGTTCCATCCCTGGCCAGGAAGCTAACCCACATGATGCAGCAGACCTCTCCCAACTCGCCCACTGCTCCCCTTAGCAGTGTATTTCAGTAGATATTCCTGATATGCTCCCCACTCTGACTCTGGTGAATCCTCTCACCTCTGCCGCCACACCTCTGGCCTATGCCCCAGTTCTTCTATATACACAAAAAAGAACAAAACAAAAAATACCCAATAAACTAGAAAATCCATTATGTTTGAAGGTAAATGTAAAATTTCAGGCAGAGAGAACAGCTTGTACAGAGGGTGAGAAGTGTGGCGTTCTGACACTGTTCTTTTACTATTTCCTGCTTCATGCCTGTCTCCTTGTAGGTATTTGAGTCTGTGAGTCCTATTTGGATTTAAGTAAGTCTAGAAGTTGTTATGTAAGTCTAGAGGCATTGGAGGATGAGGACAACTGGGAAATGTGAATTTGGTGAGCCATGGTGGTTGAATCCAGGACATTTCTTTTTTTTTTTTTTAAAGATTTATTTATTTATTCATACAAGCACTGGGTACAGTCAGAAGCATGGGAGGGTGAGAGAATTCACCAGAGCCAGAGCAGGGAACAGAACAGGCAGACTGATGAAATACAGTGCTGAGGGGAGCAGCGGGCATGGCAGGAGAGGTCTGTCATGCCATGTGGGACCCTCGCCAGTGGCCAGGGATCCACCCGGAGCTGCAGAGGCTGCAGGTAGCTTCGCAGCCCAGCTCTCAAGCGCTGCGGCACCAGGGGAGTCCAAATTCAGGACATTTCTGAATGAGGTCTTTGAGATGCAAAAGGTCTTGGGCCTTCAGAGAACTGTACCAAATCTCACTGTTTTGGAATTGGATTGTTTGGGGTACTTCAATTTCTGAGTCAGCTGAAAGGAACTACTACCATTGAAAATTAACATTCTTTCTTTATTATAAAGAATGGAGGAAATATAACTGAATATTTTTTGGCTAATGGGGGCCTCTGGTTTTTATTGTGGCAATCCATAGATAACATGAGCCACTTCATGTTTTCCCAACTTGGCATCAGATTATTTGACTGAAATTCTGTTAAAATGAACATCAAGTGACCAACATCACTTCTTTTTTTTTTTTTTTAAATATTAAATTTTATTTTTATATTCCCCCATACAATTGCAAACGCCCCATTCTGACCCCAATCCTTCCCCTCCCGCCCCCCACCCCCAAAAAGTGTCTCTGGTTCATAGTTTTTTGTTGATTTTGATTTTCACTTTCTTATATTCATTTTCCTGGTCCCTTATTTAAGTTTTCTAGATTCCTGCTATGAGTGAGACCATCCGGTATTTTTCTTTTTCTTTTTGGCTTATTTCGCTGAGCATGATCCCTTCCAGTGCCATCCATGTTGCTGCAAATTGCATGTGTTTATCTTTTTTGAATGCTGAGTAATATTCCATGGTATATATGTACCACATCTTCTTGATCCAGTCATCTATTTTTGGGCATTTGGGTTGTTTCCAAAGCTTAGCTATTGTAAACAGTGCTGCTATAAACATAGGAGTGCAGGTGCTCTTTGGAATTGCTGTTTCTGTGTCCTTTGGGTAAATACCTAGGAGTGGAATTGCTGGATCATATGGAAGCTCTATGTTTAGTAGGTCCAGAAATCTCCACACAGCTCTCCATAGTGGTTGGACCAGTTTGCACTCCCACCAACAGTGCACAAGAGTTCCTTTTTCTCCACATCCTCGCCAACATTTGTTGTTGCTAGTTTTTTTAATATGTGCCATTCTCACTGGTGTGAGATGGTATCTCATGGTAGTTTTGATTTGCATTTCCCTGATTACAAGTGACAACATCACTTCTTATTGCAACATTGCATTGTGGTTTATAGTTCTAAAGGATGTATAGATATCCAACAAGTAGAAAATGGCTAAAGAAATTATTGTATATCCTATTTATGGAAAATTGTACATAAGAGACTGAAGACTCTCAAGACTTGGGGGAAATGCTAAAAAGTTATTATGATAAATGTAAAAATATCATTGCCACAGTGATACAAAAGATGCATTTCTCTGTGGAAAGGATTAAAAAGAAACTTTAAAAACTAAAAAAAAATTGACATGCTAAGGTGTTAGTATTCTGAGTGATTTTTTAAAAATCAATTGTTGCTATATTGTTGTTATGATATTTTTAACCTCTCCCCCCCAGTCACCAAAGTATTGTGTAATTGCCCCAATGAAGTGAGATATCGTGTCACATGGGGCAGTCACCATGTGATCACTCTTCTCAGAAGTAGGTAAAAAACTGTGTTAAATGCAGCTGGACATTGGACTAACTTTCTGAGTGCTTTTGTTGTGGTTGTTTTATCTCTGGAAATCTGTGCTCCAGGGGAGACCTGGACTCTTACAGGTTTCCCGGGGTAGTATTAGCTCCCTCCATTTGCTCTAATGCTGCAGCTGGGCCACATCCCAAAGAGTAACCCTGCCTTAGGTCAATTAATGGGGAGCTACAGGTGTAAGGCACTTAGGACCTTATTTCCTGGGCAAAGAGGGACAAATCAATGGTCCAAAGTTCAAAGTGGAATCTCTAACTTCCAGGCAAATGTCTCTTCCTACCCATGACTTGTTAACTTGTCTCAATGCCCAGTGGTTATAGAGTTTACCTATTTGGGTCCAACTTACTGAAGTCACTTTTCTGAATCCCTCCTTAGATGAGATAGCCTGCGTTGTTCCTTCTGAATGTGTGAAACACTGTGGCACTGAAGTTGGCTGCACAAACTATGCCTACCCAATGCTGGTGATGAGACTGATGCCGAATGGTAAGAAATGTCCATGCTCAGCTCAATGGAAAGAGAATGATGGTGGAATATTATTCATATTCATTATTCCTATAAAAAAGGAAATCCTTATTTTTTTAAGGATGCTACAGTAGGTAAAATAAGTCAGACACAGAAAGACAAATACTGCATGATATCACTTATATGTGGAATCTAAATAAGTCAAACTCATAGAGGCAGAGAGTAAAACGATGGTTGCCAGGAGCTGGAGTGTTGGGGGAAAATGAGAGATAAGTTATAAGATGAATACATTCTGTAGACCTGATGTAGAACTATAGTCAATACTATTGAACTGTATAGTTGAAATTTGCTGAGAACAAATCGCAAGTGTTCTCACCACAAAACAAGAAAATGTTAGCTACGTGAGATGAGGATATGATAATTAACTTGAAGGTGGGAATAATTTCACAGTGCATACATATATCAAGACATCATATTGTATACCCTATATACATACATGTTTTATTTGTCAATCATACCTCAGTAAAGCTGGCGGGAAGTATTCATGCCAGAACTGCCTCCAAGGTCTAGTCATGAGGAAGGGTTATGATACAGTCAATTCAATTATATTCATCAGACATTTCTTGAGTACATCCCCTAAGTTACCAGCTCTCTTATGGACCTGGGGAATATAGAGATGAACCAGACATAATTTCTATTAGAATAATCCTCACTGCTTTGGATTCAAGACTTTCTTCCAAAGCAAATGAAAAACATTTCAGTAATCTATTTGTCAATAAAAGAGTTGTATAACCATCATCATAAACCCACTAGAGATTAACCATTTGTCTTACTTATTCTTTAGACCACTGATGCCCAAATAATAGAATTTCATATACTTAACTAAAATTTGTTTATTGAGTGTCTTCCACATGGCAGACACTGCTCTGGTGCTTGGCAAACATCTGTGAAGTAAGCACAAAATCCCCTATCCTTTAGAAGTCACCTTCTAGTTTCATGACTTAGCAAAGAAACCATATAAATGAAATAATTAATTACTAGACTGAGAAAAGGTGATGTGTGACGAACAGAAATAGAGGAGGTACTGGGGCTCAAGGGTAACTTTTGACTATCAAATGTTACCTATCACCACTGTAACCATTTTCCTCCTTTACCCACATTGTCAGGAGGAAGGGAGCATGACCACAAGTGATATCATCCACCCATCCCTTGCATACTTTGTCCTAGAAGGTATAGGGGCTTTATTAATGACAGAGGGAACTGCAGAATGAACTTGCTACAGTATCTCAAAACTCTTGACTTTGCCCACCAGTCTTACTGGGCAGTGCCACCTACAAGTCTTCTTTCTCTCCACTTCTCTAAGTCAACAGGAAGCCAAGAATTCCTCCCCAAAGATAAACAGTACAACACTGTTTCCTCTCCTCCCAATTTAAGTTCCAAAAAATCATCTCCAGGTTTACATTTAGAACTAAAATCCTATCCTGCTTCATTCTAAAATCACAAGGACATATACAGGAAATGCCACATGATGTGTGATGATAGGTACAAAAGTTAGTTTATATTCCAGATGACACTTATCTTTGAATGACCCTCAAGTTTGTCACGGTTCTCAGCAGGTCATGGCACCCAGTTGATAACCAATGCTTGCCCTTTCTTCTGGCCCCAGGACTTCGAGGTCTGATGATGTCGGTCATGTTGGCCTCTCTCATGAGCTCCCTGACCTCCATCTTCAACAGTGCCAGCACCCTCTTCACCATAGATCTCTACACCAAGGTGCGGAAGCAGGCATCTGAAAAAGAGCTCCTTATAGCTGGACGGTGAGAGAATCCTGGTTTCTGTCTAAAATTTCTCTTAAAAAGTGCAGGTATAGATATGAATGAGAGTCTGTCACCTTTGAATTAAGTGAAACTAGTCATAAGGTTCTAGACTGGTGGGAGGAAATTTAGAGGACATTTAATCCAACTTTATCTCTTTCCAGATACAAAACTTGGCACCATTACAATAAAATGAAATAGTTGTTTTTTTCAGTTTTCTCTCATGTCTCCAAATGCCTCTAGTTTTCTCTTAGTTATTCCTCTCCTTATACTCTCTCCCAATTGTATTTTCATAAAATCTCATTAGTTTTTTTCATGGGATATAAAGTTCCCACCTGCTCTGATAAGTAAATGCATTGTTTCCAGAAGTTTCCATGTATATCATATGTACTACTACAGAGGAATTTTTAATTTTAATTTTGGTATTTATAGTTTTGCTCTTCCATATATGCACATGTTCTACTCACCCTCCACATAATCCACCTGTACCAATACGCCATCTGGCTTCCTCCCCCACTCTCTCCTCCCTCCCTACTAGAGAGAATATATCAGCTGTATTCATCAAGGAAGCTCAAGAGAAACTGACCACCTGTTTAAGATTGTGTTTCGTTTATGACAGTAACCAGTTGCATTAATAAATTAAGCATTTGGCAGGGAATTTCCAAGAATCCCTTGGTCAAGATCTTGACACTGGATATATATTAAAGGAGAGGAATAACAATATGGCATCTGTGTTTCTGTGATGGAGAAAGTATTGAAGTGGGATTTAGGAGGCCCAAGATATAATAATCCACTAATAGATATGATAAACTAATGATCATTTATCTCAATGATAAACTAATGAATTCTTCTTCTTTCTTTTATTAAATGCCTACTTTCTCCAAAACTACAAATATTAAAAAGATATATGTGAAAATACATATTTGTTTTCTGATTCATGGAATTTATGAGTTTATGGAGAAGAAAATCAATTAATTAATATATCATGTATCAGATGACTAAAAGTGATAGAATGAAAATTAAACCAGGATAAGAGAATGGGGGATACTTAAGACAGGTATCCAAGAAATCCTCTCTGAGGAAGGGCCATTTCAGCAGAGCCTTGCGGGAGTGTGGGGGTGTACTCCATGGCTGTGTGGGGCAGGAACAGTAAGTACTGCATTCCTACAGCAGTCACATGTGTGGTGTGTTTGAGGACAAGAGGTGAGGCTTGTACATGAAGAGCAGTGGAAAAGTGAGGGGAAACAAGTTCAGACAGGTGACCAGAGGCAAGGTGATGCAAGGTCATTTGAGCAAAAACAAGACTGTGGATTTTATTTCATGTGAGATAGAAAACAAGTAAAGATAAGAGAGCAAGGGTGGTCCAGATTTGCTTTCCAGTGATGATAACAAGGAGAAAGGGTGTTAGTTATTGAATCCTGACTGTGTTCTAGGCATCATACTCAGACTAGTTGTAGACAATTTATCGACATTGTACTACAGATAACCATGATGCATGGCATGACTTCATGTAAGGCCCAGGAACTTGATTTTATTTGGAAAACCAATGAATGGCCTCAAGAATGATTCAAGAACTAAAGGAACAATAGAGGTACCATTAATACTTTTGTTTGATCTTTAAATCATTTTGTTTTCTTCCCAGGATATTTACCGTTATATTAATTGTCATCAGCATTCTGTGGGTCCCATTAGTAGAGGTATCTAATAATGGACAACTGATCCACTATGTAGAATCAATTTCTAGCTACCTTGGACCTCCAATTGCAGTTGTCTTCCTGCTTGCTATCTTCTGTAAAAGAGTCAATGAACAGGTGAGTTAAAATTGGGAAATATTTTCCCTCTGGAGTAAGAAAAAAATTCTTTCACTGATAGCAAAAAGCATCTTTTCAACTCTACTTGTACCATTCTTCAGTTGCGGTCAAGCACAATTCTTGATTCTCACTAGTGTATGACCCTTTTAAATATTGTTGAATTCAGTTTGCTAAGATTTTGTTGAGGATTTTTACATCTATAAACACAAATTTTAATCAGGGGAGCAAGGGACACATGTTTCCACACCCACCAACTTCTCAGGAAAAAAAATGCTTTTAATTGTCAAAAACTTAACAAGGCTGGGGCCTCCCTGGTCATGCAAGGGGTTAAGTCTTAGTACTATAAAGCTATCTTCAGCCTCTGAAGCACGAGTTCGATCCTCGGCCAGGGAGGTGACCCACATGGCACAGCAGACCTCTCCTGTCTCGCCCCCTGCTCCCCTCAGTAGTGTGTTTCTGTCAATCTGCCTGTTCTGCTCCCTGTTCTGTTTCTGGTGAGTCCTCTCACCCCACCCCTGCACTTCTGGCCTACACCCCAGCTCTTTATGCATAAATAAAATAAATCTTAAAAAAAACCTAACAAGGCTGTCAAAATCATCTAGTATCAATTCTGCAATTGTGTAACATAAGTCAGTTATGTTCATTCTACAAAATAAATCACAAGTTTAATATATATGTACATATATATGTGTGTGTGTATACATGTATATATAAAATCAAAAGCAAGGTAAATTTCAGCTTGGGTCAGGGTAGTAGCACTGTCCTAGAGTTGGAGAACCAACAATGCAATGATGTTTCAGAACCACAGAGAGCAACCATCCATTAATAAACACATAAATGTGCAACTTTTCCTTGTTTTGGTCAAGGTTTGTCATTCGTTTGTCCTTACTGGAGAAAGCAGGTAAGATGATAATTATGACTTAATTGAATGAACTTGTCATCATTTTTATTTTGTTCTTGTTTCTTTTGCAGGGAGCCTTCTGGGGTCTAATGATCGGACTTGTGATTGGCCTTATTCGTATGATTGCTGAATTTGCCTATGGAACAGGAAGTTGCTTAGCTGCCAGTAACTGTCCCAAGATCATCTGTGGAGTGCACTATCTGTACTTTGCTATCATTCTCTCTGCTATTTCTGCACTAGTTGTCCTGGGAATTTCCCTGTTAACAAAACCCATTCCTGATATACATGTAAGTACTGAGTAATAGATTTTTTTTTAAATTTTTTTAAAGACTTACTTATTTATGCATGCAAGAGCTGGGGTGTAGGCCAGAGGTTTGGGGGGGGGGGTGAACAGATTCACCAGAGACAGAGTGGGGAGCAGAACAGGCAGATCAACTGAGATACACTGCTGAGGGGAGCAGCGGGCAAGACAGGAGAGGTCTGCTGCACCATGTGGGTCACCTCCTTGGCTGGAGATGGAACACATGCTGCAGTGGCTGCCAAAAGCTGCATAGTGCTGAGACTCAACTCCTTGTGCCACCAGGGGGACCCATGAGTAATAGATTTGTACTCATTTTAAAATAAGGATTCTTTGCCTTCTAAAGCTTTTGGTATACAAGTCCCAAGCAATGGCATCATAGTATCACAAGAGTTAGAAGGAACTTAAGATATTGTCATCCATTCATTCACCTGTCAAATTTCTCCTAATATGTACAAAGCACCAATGAATAAAGCAAAAGATTAGGAAATGGATTTCACCATTAAAAAAAAAAAAACTTCACAACACCACTGGAAGGTAAATCCATAACTTTGCTATAGGATACCTGGTTGGCATATTTTCATGAATGAGTGTGGTAGAGACATTTTCTTGGTTACCTATACTCTCCCGTGCTGTTTCTTCCTCTCTTTTTTAACTATACAATAAACAAATGTACAATTCTATCATGTGCACATCTGCCTATCACTAATATTCTGGTCTGTGGTCTCTGGCTAGCTGTATCGCCTTTGCTGGGCTCTCCGGAACAGTACAGAAGAACGAATTGATTTAGATGCAGATGAGAAAAGACAAGAAGAAGATGATGATGGTGATGAAGGTAATATATACATTTGATTTTCATGTAGAACCTCTCTCCCTGAATTGGTTTTTAAAATACTACTAAACTCAATTTCTTAAAAATCAGACTTTAAAGTCTTACCTTCCCAACAAATAACACAATTTGTTACATATGAAATCTACCCATTCGGCCTGTCCATCAATCTGGACTCGGCCTGATTGGACTCGGCCTACACTCGGCCTGTCCATCAATCTGTCTGTCCATCTAGCCACCACCCCTCTATGGATCTGTGTTCCAGTCCTGAGGTGAAAATTGGTATCAATCTCATCTGCTCATTCTCACTTATTAAATGTTCAACACGTCAGTCTTGATTGGTTACAATTAAACATCAGTCCCTTCTTCTACAAACCTATTTCTTACCTTCTCTCCAGTACAACAGCCTCCATTCCAGCCAGGGTAGATTTCTTCCCTTTCCTCTCACATATATTAAACTCCCTAGAAAAGTTCTACCTGCTCTTCAAGGGAGAGGGAAAAAGCCTATTCTTCAAAACTAATTGGAATCTCATTTCCTGCATGAACATTTATTTCTTCAGCATCAGTCCCGATGGTTCTTTATTTACCTGATATTTTTAAAACCACTGATGTTTAGCACTTCCGTATATGTTGTCCTGAATGGTGCACTGATTATTTGGTTTCAGTTGGGGTTGGGTTTGCGTTAGTTTTGTCAGTTCCTTTGTTCTGTTTCTCTATATTCCACACATGCGTGAAATCATCTAATATTTGTCTTTCTCCTTTTGGTTTATTTCACTTAACATAATCCACTCCAGTTTCATCCATATTGTCACAAATGACAAGAGTACATCCTTTTTTTTAAATAACTGAACAATATTCCATCGATTATATACTGTATCTTCTTAATCTACTGCCCTGTCATTGGGCACTTATACATTATTTCTACAATTTAGCTATTGTCAATAATGATGAATGAATATATCATAGGAGTGTATATATACCTTTGAATGAGTGATTTTGTATTCTTCAGTATTACCCTTTTCTTTTTAACCTCATTACTTTCTGTTCTTACTTGTGTACCTTTCCTTTTACAATATTTTGGTTTATTCTGTTTTTTTCCTAACTTCAATTGAGGATTACTTCATTCAGATTTAAGGGGTTTCTATGCATAATATCATGTCATCTGCAAATAGTGACAGTTTTATTTCTTCCTTGCCTATTTAGATATATTTTATTTCATTCTCTTGCCTAATTACTCTGACTAGGACTTCCAATACTATGTTGATTACTTATAGTGAGAGTGAACATCCTTGTTTTGTTCCTCATGTTGATAGAAAAGCTTTTAGTTTTTCATGGTGTTAACTATGGATTTGTCATATAAGACTTCCTTGTAATGTTTAAGTGTATTCCTTTCATACACACTTATTGAGAGCTTTTATTATAACTGGATACTGAAGCTTGTGATATGCTTTTTCTGCATTTATTGAGATGAACATATGATTTTTATCCTTATTTTTATTCACATGATATATTACATAGATTGATCTGTGTATACTGGCCCATCCTTATATCCCTGGAACAAATCCCAGTTGTTCATGGTGTGTGATCCTTTTTATATATGTTTAATTCTGTTTTTTGATATTTTGTTGATGATTTTTATAGCTATGTTCATCAGATATTGGTTTCTAGCTTTTTTTTTTTTTTTGGTTTCTAGCTTTCTTATCTGCCTTTCTTCCTTTCTCCCTCCTTCTCTTTCTCCCTCCCTCCCTCCTTGTGAAATCTTTGTCTAGTTTTGGTATTAAGGTAGTGCTGGCCTCATAAATTAAGTTGGAGAGTGTTCTCTCCTTTTCAATTTTTGGAGGAGTTTGAGAACATTATGTATTATATCTTCCTTGAATACCAGGTAGAATTCACCAATGAAGCTGTCTATCCCAAACTTGTGTTTCTTGGGAGGTTTTTATTACTATTTTAATTTCCTTAATAATGACCAGTCTATTCAGATTTTTTTCTTCATGGTTCTAACAACATATGCATTTCTTCCAACTGTCCAGTCCGTTGGCATATAGATATTCCTAGTATCTTTTATACATCTTTATCTTTTTCTGTGTTATCCTTGTAATTTCTTCTCTCATTTCTGATTTGAGTTTTTTTCTCAGTGAGTCTAGCTAAAGGTTTGTCAATTTTGTTTATTTTCTCAAAGAACCAGTAATTGGTGTCATCACTCTTTAGTATTATCTTTTTGATCTCTATTTCATTGCTTTCCATTCAGATTTTTATTTTCCTTTTCTTGGCTTTGTTGATACTTTTCTAGTTTTTTTAGAGGTAATGTTGGATTGTTATTTGTGCTGTTTCTTGGTTCTTTGAGATACAACTGTGAAATAAAATTGTATTACTACCAATTTTTCTCTTAATACCACTTGCAATGCATCCCAAAGACTTTATTACATAGTATTTTTATTTTCATTTGTATCCATGGATTTTTTTAATTTCTACTTTAATTTTTTCATTGGCCCAATAGTTCTTCAACAGCATGTTGCTTAACCCCCACATACTTGTGATTTTTTTTCAGCTTTCTGGAGGCTCTTGTGTATGGTTGGTATGGTCTTGCAGGAGTGGATGGAGCTCTCAGTGGGGACCACCCACAGGCTCAGATAGCCTGTGGGGGAGTGTTCCAAATGGTGTTCACCAGCATTGGTATTAGCAAGGTTGCCAAGGTGCCTGCCAGTGACTCCAACCCAGGGATTGTCCCTGAAGCTTCCTGCCTCTCAGCAGATGCTGTATCTTCACCTATGATTCATGCATTTTTCATGCATTTTTTTGTTACTGCTCTGGTTCTCAGGACAACTGAGTTTGTGCAAGCACCTTTTAAGAGAGGGTTCTCCATTCCCTATAAGGTTTTGATTTCCCTGGGCAAATTTCCTGCCGGAATTCAGTACTGGGGCTCCAGGCACATGTCTCTGGTGAGCTGGGTAACAGGGTTGGGGTACCCAATGTAGGACACAACCCTTCTCTTATTCCCCAAGGAAAAGTTCCACATCTTTGAGGTCCTTTCCTACCTTTGCTATAGAAGCTCTATTTACCTGGCTTTCAAGTTTTCTCTCCAGTAAATGATTTCATTGATAAAGTTGTAGATTTCTTTTGTCTGTAGGCAGAATTCAGGTTCTTTCTATGCTGCCGCTCTGGAACTAGAACTTTCCTCTCTTCTAACATGGATAATGAAACTACATATCCTTCAAGGTAATGCTTTTGCCTCATCTCATTTTTTAATTTATAGAATTTTCATGATTCTTTCTAATAAATAGAAATTGTGTTTTTTCACAGACTTACATTAGAAGTGTTTTGTTTAGAAATATATGTGGGGGGCCTCCCTGGTGGCGCAGCAGGTTGAGCACAGCACTGTGAAGCTTTCTGCAGCCTCTGCAGCGCAGGTTCAATTCCCAGCCGGCCAGGGAGATACCCACATGGCATGGCAGGCCTCTCCTCTCTCACCCGCTGCTCCCCTCAGCAGCGTATTTCAGTAGATCCTCCTGTTCTGCTCCCCACTCTGTCTCTGGTAAATCCTCTCACCCTCCTGTGCCTCTGGCCTGTACCCCAGCTCTTGTATAAATAAATAAATCTTTTTTTAATAAGAGAGAAATATATGTGTGTATTATTACACAGTTTAGAAATATGTTCTAAATTTTCTTTATTTTTAGATTTATTTTCTTAGATCATTGATCTTTTTTGTACAGTATTTGATTTCTCCCCTCAGGTGTTGTCCCCATAGTTCTCCCACCGCCATAGCATCCATGGGCCATCTCTTCTGTCCTTCCCTTCCCTGTTTTGACTCTTCCTACCCTCCTCTGCTGTGTGTCTCAGATCTATGGTCAGCTTGCTATGTTTGGTTGTGCTATTTTCTTTTTTTTTTATTAAGTTTTTTATTTATTTTTTTTATAGAGGCATGTTATTTATTTGTTTGTTTGTTTGTTTGTTTTGTTTATACAAGCACTGGGTACAGTCAGAAGCGCGGGGGGGTGAGAGAATTCACCAGAGCCAGAGCGGGGAGCAGAGCAGGCAGAAGGACTGAAGTACACTGCTGAGGGGAGCAGCGGGCGGCAGGAGAGGTCTGCGCGCCATGTGGGACCCTCCTCTGGTGGCTGGGGAGCAGCCGGGGATCGAACAGGCGCCGCAGAGGCTGCGGGCAGCTTCGCAACCCAGCGCTCAACCACTGCGCCACCGGGGAGGCCCTGGTTGTGCTATTTTCTAATGCAGCAACAAAGAGCCTTGTGTTCAGTACTTCTGTTGTTTTGCCAGTGTACTTTTGGGGGAGATTTTGAGAAGCTTGACCTGGTGGTCGATGGGTGAATGCCTCTGCAATACTACTGTATTCTGCCAAAATTCTCTTCATGCTTCCTAGAAGCAATATGTAAGAGTAACTGCTTCTACACAGACCCATGAATATAGCATGAAACTGGAATTTCTGGGCCTCCTCGGTGGCACAGCGGTTGAGCGCTGGGTTGCGAAGCTGCCCGCGGCCTCTGCGGCGTCAGTTCGATCCCCGGCTGCTCCCCAGCCACCAGAGGAGGGTCCCACATGGCGTGCAGACCTCTCCTGCCGCCCGCTGCTCCCCTCAGCAGTGTACTTCGGTCCCTCTGCCTGCTCTGCTCCCTGCTCTGGCTCTGGTGAATTCTCTCACCCTCCCATGCTTCTGACTGTACCCAGTGCTTGTATAAACAAAAACAAAAACAAAACAAACAAATAAATAAAACATGGCTCTAAAAAAAAAAAAGCTGGAATTTCTGTCATGATAGATGACTATCTCAGGGTACTTTCAATTTAAATTTCTTTTTTTGCATTAAAAAAATAATTATTATATATATTTTACATCATTGTTCATTTTTGTACAATGTTTGCTTTCTTTTCTCAGTTGTAGTTCCCGGAATTTCCACCACCAATTCCACCACTTGTGCATCATCACCATAGAAATTTCTCTTCTTTTTTTTTTTTTTTGAGTGAGCTTAAGGGCTGTCTGTCTTTGAACTCTTGATTCATCTCTTAAGTATGTTTTCATGGGCTGTTTATAGTTTGGTGTTCTTTATTTTTAGAAACCCATTACATATGAAGGATATTAAACTCTTTGGCATAAGATGCAAATGTTTTCTCCCAGTTTGTCACTGTCTTTGTTTATTGGGCTTTATACAAAAGTTTTCTACAAAAGTTTTCTATCTTTATATAATCAAGCTAATCTACATTTTCCTGGGGATGCCTCTAACACTGAAGTGTTGCAGCCATTCTTCAGTCATCTGTGCTGCACTGACAGGAGCTTCTTTCCCAGGTTTTATGAACATGTTTTATCTTTGTTTCAGGTGAGCCTGAGGAAACTCGTGGATGTCTGAGGAAGACATATGACTTATTCTGTGGTCTGCCAAAGAAAGCCCCCAAGCTGACTGAAGAGGAAAAAGAAGCCCAGAGAAAGAAGCTGACAGACACATCTGAGAAGCCCCTATGGAGGACTGTTGTGAACCTCAATGCCATCGTACTCCTGGCAGTGGCAGTTTTCATCCACGCCTATTATGCCTGAACTCTGTCTGAGCCATTAGACTATCAGGCAATTCAATATTTTTATTGATTTTTCATTTTTATAATTTCTTGTGCTGCAAAAGGGAGAAAAGCAGTTGGTGATTTTATTGAATGATATGGCTCTAGATCTCAATTTTTGCTTTTCTTGTTCCTTTGGGTCAAGAAAGAAAGAGCTGGTCATTTAGAAGTCAGTGAGATGATTCTATGTGTGTAAACTAGGATTACCAGGGCTAAATACTTCTTTTTTTAGTAGCTCACCAAGCAGATTACTTTACCTTGTATATGCTTTCAGCAGCTTCCAGAGACTACCACTTAGAAGGAATGCGTTTCCCAATTCTGCCTCACATTGTGACCTCCTTTTGCCTTCAGTGACCTCAAAGACCTGGAAGATAGAAATATCTCTAATAGTTTAGGGAAGATGAGCTGGAAATGCCTGTGTAAATACTTTTATGAATTTTCTGGAAATCATTATCTTATGCTTTAATAAAGCCATCCCCCACTAACTGTTACAATAGCAAGCAATTGGATTTTTAAAAACATGTTATTAAGCTCCAATTTACATATCATAAAATGTACCTTTCAAAAGTGTATTACTCAGTATATTTTAGGATATTCAAAGATGTACTAAAATGATCACAATCTAATTTTAGATGTTAACATTAATTTATTGATTGACATTGTTAATTATATATATTTCTCTGTCTTTATTTCTGATTTCTTTTGACTTACTAAATAAAAACCATCTCTATGGTTATCTAGCCCTAAGACTATACATAGGTTTATTTTTTTTTATATAACTTAGAATTATTTATTTATTTTTGGGGGTCTTTTTCATTTTTTGTTTTAACATTTATCATTTTTTTACATTTTTTAGACAATATTTGCTTCCCCCCACCCCCCTCAGATTGAGTCCCCATAGAATCTCCTTCCCCAAGTCACCCATGTACCATCACCACAGTCCCCTGTGCTCCTCTCTCCATCCCTCTCACCCCACTCTCTCCTCCTCCCCTACAGAAGACTATACGTAGGTTTAAAAGACACCTTTGTATCTCTCTGAAGAACACAAAAACTTTATATTGAAGTGGTACACACATTCCTATCTTCATGGCAGCACTATTTACAATAGCCAAGGTATGGAAATAACATAAGTGCCCAATGACAGATGAGTGGATTAAAAAGATGTGTGTTATATGAGAAAGGGAATACTCAATTAAAAAAAAAAAGATGAAATTTTGCCATCCCTGACAACAAGGATGGAACTGGAAGGGATTATACTAAGCAAAAGAAGACCAACAAGAAAGACAAATAACAAATTATTTCTCTCATCTAAAATGTGAAGGGACAAAACTAAATCAAAACAAACCCCAGAAATCTGACTGCAAAACTGAAGCTATCTTGAATTACTGCTAAGACTATAAAAGTAAGCTGGGGTAGGGACGTGAGATGGAGTTCTGGGGCTGAGCAACACTCACCTGAATTCTTCAGAGCTATTCAAATAGAGCTGGCCGGATGAAACTCACCTGCCAAATTCCAGTCCCACAAACTCATTGAGGCAACGACACCTTCATTTACTAAAGTCTGATTTAGAGATTAGAAGGGAAGGAGCTGTAAGAAACCTCTCTTCTCCAACTAAGCACGTGTGTTTTTCTCCCAAGGTTTGCTTTTATGAAGCAGATAAGCTATAGAACATCTTTTAGGAGATGGTGACTTTAGCACTAGCAAAGAGTATATTCTAGTTGGATTTCAGAGGTAGAAATTTCTCTAAGTGGGCACCAATGCTTGGCTCAGCTACATAGACATAAGCCCAGGTAGGTCAAATGTTCAGGACCATCTTAATGCTGAAGGGAAGAAGACTTGTCCTCTGATTTTGAGAGATTCCTTTTGAAAAATCTTTCATTTATAAAGACATTTTTGGCCTGATGGGCATGATTTTTTAATTCTAAAAACTGAACATTAATAAGTAACCATTCTGTACCACAATACCACCTTCAATTTTATGTAAAGAATAACTCTTTCTTGTACCCTGAAATTATTTTAGCACACTTCATCACTTATTGGTCCTGGTTACAATGTGGCTGGTCTGTTCTAACAGGACATGATGCATCTAACAGGACTTAAGTGAGTAGAGTTACTCACCTCATATTTACTAGAAGTTTTGAGGTTGGAGTCATCTCCAAACTTTGGTGTATATATTTTTTAATTGTTCAAGTTGCTAGGTTCTATTCTCAACTGTCCTGGCTCCTACTTCCTACTCCAGATTTTGTGCCAACTAAAGTTCACCCAGGTTTGATATTTGTTCAGAATCTCTAGAGAATAGAATATCAGGATGTTATGGTTTCTTAACATTTTTATTTTATCAAAGTTACATTTCAATTTTCAAGACTAATTTCAGTTTAAAATAACATCTGTATGGTACCTTTCATGGAAGTATCTCCCACCCACTTTTCGAAGTAACATTGTCACAACCAGAGGAGGTGGGTTGATACTATAAGCACCAAGGTTCCCATTTTTTCAAAGAGAAAAATACACAGTTAAGACAAAATAATTTACCACAATATACAGTAAGTCATTGGCAAAGCCAGAAACAGAGCTTGGACAATCCAGATATGCTGCACCCACTCTATCCACCAGTTTTCAGTCCTCTCCTTTTGTCCTGTCAAAGCTCAAGAAAACCACAAACTCCCCCCAAACTAAACACTCTGAGTAATGCTGGCCTTCTGAAATTCCCTGCTCTCCCCTCGTTTCCACCGAGCTGAAGGAGGCTATGAGGGCACAAACAGCATTCTCTGTTCTCTGTTCCCCTTCCTTCCATAAGATCAAACCATTCCTTCACCTGCTGAACCATTTTAACACCCAGGAACCAATCTCAATTCCATGGGACCTTAGAACCCAGCTCTTTTCTCAGCTAGCCTGAAATCAGTTGATTCTAACATCATGACTTTTTCTTAACTTCAACGGGATTATAATATAATTGAGATTTCATAGGTGGAATGAGAGGAATCAAATTTAATCAACTAAATTTAAATTATTTTTAAAAATATTCACCTAGAAAACAGACACAACAAGAAATGCACTCCTCTCAGTTAAAATTATGGAGAGGTTCCACCGACCACTTACCCTAAGCATGATCACCTACTAAGACACCTAAAAAAAGGAGGGGCTGTGGTTCCATGAACTCACTGGGAGGAGGAATTGTCCCCATGTTTCAGGAGAGGGTGGCTGCTTTAAGAAGAGAGATGCCTCCCGAGAGGGGCATTTGCTCTACTGCATGACACAGAGCCAACTTCTAAGTCTGATGGTCAACATCCACACCATGGGGAAGAGCAGCCTCTGGAAAGCACACTCCAATTCTTTAAGATGCCAGATTGCCTACTCTGTGCAGCCACAATGAAAGGTTAGCCAAGGATCGGGCCTTCGTAAAGATAAAACAGTTGTTTATAAATGAACGCCCATGTAATTCATTAAATCCACAAATACTGTTGAATGTCTAAGACATCCCAGGCACAGTAAATGTCAAAATGAATAAAACCCCAAACTCTAGGCATCTACAAAGGACATTTATAAGACCAGAAAATCTTAACTCAAGATTATCTGCTTTCCATACTGATCTTAGGCTGATGCCTTGGTCCTTCCCAAGAAAGTACTGCTCTTCCCAAGTCTCTCCTTGAGCAAACACCCAGAACATCTCCAAGTGTGCACCAATGCTTGGCTCAGCTTGGCATTAAGCTCCCACCCTCAGCTTCAATGCATTCATCAGCTTCTCAGATTGATTTTATGAGTGTGGTAGGAAAAACCTGACAGGGATGCAATGAGACTTTTTTTCCTTTAAAAAATGATGATGAGGATGATGTCAGATAGAGCAAGAGACAGTAACCAGGGAGACCACAACTTTTGAAACAATATTCAAAGACCTCAGACAAAATTGACATGTTGAACCTGGCATCAGACGTCATGGAGATTTCGTTTTCTCAGCCTGCCTTTTCTTAAATGTACTTTCCTTCTGCAGCTTTAGTATATACAGTTGACTATATCACACTGGCCTCAAATAAGTTAACAGCAAAATTAATATTCCTTTCTCCAGTTATCATGTAATTACACATGTACACATTTATCAACTAGGGCAAAATTTTCAACTAGTTGGTTTCCCTAGAACATCACAGAATAGGACTAAAGGGAGACAGAGTAAGGAGTCCAGCCCTTGAGAGCACAGCCTGCAGGGGAAGGCAGGGCTCAGGCAAAATATGCATGGCAGAAGACGGCCACAGCCAGCAGGATGATGCCATTGATGTTCACTATCATTCGCCACAAAGGCTTCTCAGAGGTGTCTGTCATCTTCAACTTCATGGCTTCCTCCTCTTCTTTTGTCATCTTAGGCCCCTTCTGTTGGTCCAGGCCACAAAACATGTCATAGACCTTCCTGCAGCATCCTCTGTTCTCAGGAGCTTCTGCATTAGGGGAAAGGGATAAAAGAGTTGCTTGATACAGAAGTAGAAAGCACTACATAAGGTTTCCAGGGGAGATGCCACACATGGAACAGTTGCCATCCTGAGGACACTTCCCAATTTTCTTGTTTGCAGTAATGGAAATGGTACCAAGTGTTTGCATGAACTTAATTATTTTAAGATGATGTTAACAGATGGACCCTACATCCTTAAGATTATCTAGACTATATTTTATCTCTATCAGGCCCAATGCAAATGTATTTGGATTTAGATCAATCAGACTCAAACAAAAATAATCATTTTTTGGGGGGAGATAAATGTTAATAATGGACTGGGGAACACTGACATATGAAGGACATGAAAAATTCACTTCAGAAACATAGACACACATCTGTTCTCTACTTCATTGGAAAGAAATGAAACTGGCATGACTCAGAATTTCATTGTGCACACCTGGAAATTACAAATCTTCATACCAGTACCAACCATGTGACAGGGATTGGGTTGAATAATACCTGATACAGCGATGTGCTCATTAACATTTACAGGGCTTAAAATCTGATATTGTATATCAATGCTGCTGAATCAACCATCCAACTAGTGCCGCCATTCAAAGTAGATGCCCTCCAAGGGATGTGATTTTCTCCCCTGAGCCCAAATGTGGCACTGGAGGCAGATACATCTATCTTAGAATCTCATGTCTGGAGAGGGAACACAAATGACCATGGGGATGGACTGTGGGTGCTTTGGTGGTGGGGCGGTGTAGTAATAACACCTGAAGTGGGAGATCCTACATCTCCAAAACACAAAAAAATTATGTAATCCAAATGCTACATAAATTCAAAAACAAAACGAGAGAGAGAGAGAGAGAGAGAGAGAGAGAGAGAGAGAGAGGATCTCAGATTAAGAACAACTAGTCTCCACTCTATCATTTTTAAGAGTCAGATGCTTTCAGAATTGGAAAGAACCTTCATGAGCTAGCATATAAATATAGCAGAACTGGGAACAAAATCCAACTTACAATCTTGGTAATTCACCTCTTTCTCCCTATATATATGTGTACATATATATATACATACACACACACACACACACACACACACATATGAACCTAGGTAAATAATACTTTCTTCATTACAAGGTTTCATGGGAGAAAGCCAGTAATAGGCTTGAGAAGTGTTAGTCTCCTTCCATTCTTTTTTTTTCTAACATACATAAGAAAAAAAGGCAAGCATCCTTGCTCCCCTCAATTTTGTCTCATTCCACCCAAATGGGAGAATGAGAAAAGAGTAGCAAGGCATTGGGTTCTCTGACCAGCCCAATAAGAAATATTCCTCATCCATGCTCTTTCAAATCTACAATATCCTTACTCAAGGTGGAGATATTTTTGGAGGTGGAAGAAGTAGGGGTTATGTTCACAACTGCCTGCTCCAGGGATGCAGGAGGGGGGTGGGAGGGAAATGCTGTCTTTTCAGCACCATGGTCAGCTGCCAGGGTGCTCAGCTTTCAGGACTTGGAGTCACAGGTTTAAGAACTAAAAGGTCTTTAGAGACCAAGAGCAATAGCAAAACCTCTCCCTGTTGGGCCTCAATTTACAAGTCTGTAAAAGGAGGTGATAAGATCAGATGATCTTGAAACCCTTTCCAGAACTAGGACTCTATGATATTCCTTGTGGCCAGACTCAGAACTTGTTCTGTTGCAACTGTGCTCCCGATTTGAAGGAGTGATGAGACCTCCAGCCCAGCATATGCTAGGACACACATGACCTTGAGTTCTGCATGCCACACATCTCCACAACTGTCTGCAAGGTAGGGAAGAAAAGTTGCAACACAGAAGTTGAGGAAAGCATTTTTCTGTGATCAGGATAAACCTCTAAGCATGGACTAAGCATTATCTCATTGGACTTCCAGAGAAATCTGATATTTAAAATCTGATGTAGTCAGCCAGTAAGACATAAGATCCCCCAAACCTCTATATCACCCTCTGATGTCACTAGAACTGACCATAGCTTTCATTCCATCTGCATTCAGTTCATAGGCTATGTCAGAAGAGCTCTGACCCTTTCTTTGGCCCTGACCATGCTCCAAGTCAGGTCAGGTGACAGATTCTTCACCCATACCTATTCAGCGAGTTCTTTAAACTCTGAGGGGTGAGGGAGCTATGGTGGCCCCGCATCTCCCTCCTTCTCTTGACCAGACCTCAGGGTGAACTTTACCCAAATCCATTTATTCATTTCACTCTCCACTGAGCTCCTCATTCCCCTCTAGAATAGAGGTCTGAGCTTTAATGAAGGCATTTAGTGAAGGCTTCGGTGGTCTTGCTGCTGTGGGAATAAATTTTTAGGGTTTGAGAATAGGTTTTGAGTCATAAATCACCTATTTCATCAGTCTCCTCTGGGGTTTCTTGGAAGTTCTCCTCTTCTGCATCCAGGTCAACACGTTCCTCTTTGCTGTTGCGCAGACTCCAACACAGGCGGTAGAGCTGTGGGGAAAACAGAACAGATTTATCAAAAAGATCCAGACAGTGTCTTGGACCAACAAATTTGGAGAATAAAGAGACATGCGTCAAGAAAGGAAAAGCAATTTGGCCTAATGGTACAAAGAGGAATATAGCTAACAGTTACCATCCAAAGCATCACCAAAAGTGCTGGAAACTTAGATGCAAACCATACACATGTACACATGAGCCCCTATGATACAGCCATATTTGGAGACTAACAGATTATTCTGAATATAGAGATGTTCCAAATGAATGAATTCTTGTTACCTATGATAAATGAAATTGTTCTTTTTAGCACTGATGCTGGCAAACAAGACTATACACCCATTTCTCCAGGCCAGTCATGTAAGACCAGATTTTTATATAATGTGTTTGCCATCTTATTGGGAGAGAATCTGAAGAATCATGAGCCATTTAATGGAGCTGGAGGCACAGTTTCGATTGACATGAAACCAGAAACTTGAAGTCTGAAAATCAATGCAGGTGTTCATCCCAACTTCATCCTCTTTGGTGACAATCTTGCTTCCTCTGCTTCAAGGGGAAGCATGGAGCTAAGATGTGTTTAGGGCTGCAGTACTTTTAAAGACTGAAACAGCAGGAAGCAATTAATATAACACAAATTTGAGCCAGATTTGGCAAATAAACACGATGGAATTTCTGCTGCTGTACAAGTAATCTTTGTGTGACCTTATGGTTGATAGCTTTGAAATGTTTTTTACTTTTTTTAAGCAATTTTACACTTAACAAAAATTTTCAAAAATAGTAGAGAGGGTTCCTATATACCTCTTACTAAGTCTCCCCTAATGTTAACATGCTATATAACCATAGTATATAAATGCACATAAAGAATAACATGGCTACAATATTATTAATTAAACTGCAGACTTTATTCAAGGTTCATGAGTTTTTCTACTCATGTTATTTTTCTGTTCTGGGATCTAATCTTGAATCTTGTATCAGGTTTAGTTGTCATGTCTCCTTAGTTTTCTCTAATCTGTGACAGTTCTCTACTCTTTCCTTATTTTTCATGACATCACCTTGAAAACTTGTCAGTGAGGTTAAAAATTTTTAGGGATTCTATATATGTGAGTAAAAGATTAACAAAACCACTTTTTCCTTCTTTATGGAGAAATACGATCTTGGATTAACTCTTCAGTTCTGTTTTAGAAACCAAGAAAGAAGATATCCACTGTGTCGAGTTACCGGACTATATTGGTCATGGTAAAAATGGCCTGTACTTAGTAATCTTCATCTACATTAGGAGGGCTGTGAATAAGCCCTAAACCAAGATGACATCTCAAGCTAACGAAGAGTACTGCCATTTTTTAAAGTTTTGAACTAACCAAACTTTGATAATTCTTGAAGTATTTTTCATTCTTTGGGTAACTGTTTGGCATCTTATTTGGAAAATTAAACTTCACATGGTGACTTTTTTAAAAAAGATTTATTTATTTATACAAGAACTGGGGTATAGGCCAGAGGCACGAGAGGGTAAGAGAACTCACCAGAGACAGAGCGGGGAGCAGAACAGGCAGACAAACTGAAAACACTGCTGAGGGGAGCAGCAGGCGAGACAGGAAAGGTCTGCTGTGCCACATGGGTCTCTCCCCCGCTGGCAGGGAATCTAACCAGCGCTGCAGAGGCTGTGGACAGCGCCGCACCCAACCCACTGGCCACTGGGGAGGCCCCATGTGGTGATTTTTGTAACTAAATATGTATCCTTGCTGGCCCCCCTGGAAGCTATGATCACACACTGTTATATGAAATATAAGTTCCTATTTGGGACATGAGCATCCAAACCAGAACCAACCCTGTGCTCACCCAGGTGATCTTATGCCCTTGTACCTGAGCTGTCATTTAGGGAGCAGGATTCAAAGACTCCTGGGCTGAAATGTGAACTCCCATTGAAGATACACACTTGATACCACCCTGCTGGGACAGAACCTTACTTCCTATCCTATGTCCTTCTACATGAAGCCAATGGCAAATGTGGACTGCTTTAGTCACATGAGTGTGAAATATTTAACTGAGCCAAGGCCAAGTAAGATGGGTATTGCAGCATGAACATGAAGCAAGGGGTGGACATGTCTCCCAACTGGATACTCACATGTACATCTGGAATGGGCTTGGTCAAGAGCGAGACGGTCAAAATGATGATGACAGAAATGACAAAGAGGATGATGGCAAAGTACAGGTAGTGCACACCGCAGATAATCGTGGGGCAGTTGCTGGGCTCCATGCAGCTCCCGGTTCCATAGGCAAACTCAGCAATCATACGGGACACTCCAATCAGGAATCCTATGATCAGCCCCCAAAAAGCTCCCTGTGAAAGGAAACTTTAGCTTCATAAAGGCTGAACACACAAAAACAACTGTGCATTCTTGAGGGGCCGGAGGCAGGAATAAAGGTGAGAGAAGTGATAGTTCTAGGTCACCTGAAGCCAGAACAGTGGATGTTCAGAATATGGTTAGGAGTATTAGGTCAGGTCTTCAGTGGGTGTGTTTCAGTGATAAGCTTTTACCTGGATCATAAAACAATGATTTATGATATAATGGGATGATGCATCTAAGATCTGGTGAGAATGTCAACTCAAAGCTCGAATTATAAATTCCCTTTAACTTTAAAAGTAACTTGAACCTCCCAGCCTACATATACCATCATCACCAGCCTCCAAATTTAGGCACACTGAGACGCAATTACTTATGAAGTATCAATAATTTGGTACTCCTCAAAGAAACAAGAAAAAACTAAATTGGGTTTTGTCAGGCTGGATCTAGATAGCTCCTTTGCAGGCCACTGGTAGCCCTACATTTTTATGTTCCAGAGACACTAAATCACCAGTTATTCTTAAAACATGTCAGGTATATTCATCCCAGGTTTTTGCACAAGTCATTCTCTCTACCTGGGAGAGCACCGCTCTTCCCTTCCTGGAAACCTTGTTCTAACTTGAATGCCCCTTCTCTACCTCCCCAGACAGAAATGGATGAACACTGCCTCCTTATTGTGGCTGCAGCACTGTGGGCACAGCTTCATGCTGGCATTGACCACACCACTGTGAAATATATTCATTTCTATGTGTCCCCATTTGAACCCGGAGTTTGCCCAGGGAAGGAACCTTTTTGTTAACAGCACTTAGCCCCACATTTGGGATATGAAAGCATCAGCTAGATAAATAAATGAATAAGGGAAGAAATGTTCTCTATTCATTACCCATACACTTACTTAGTTAAAAAATTATTTCCTCACTTTAGTTTGTGTGAACAGAGTTGATTTAACTTGCAAGAATTTCCTTCTCATTTTTGGCAATTAGCCTTTTAGTTTTTATTCTCAAGAGGCTCTCAAAAAATCTGGAAACTTTTGACATTTTCCTCAAGCTTTGGATTCACCTTTCCATAGAGTGCTGGACCAGTTCTGAGACGCATCCTGCAGGTGCAGTCTCTGCACCCTCCTCTCTGGAGACTCTCAGCCAGTTTCTCATTGTCAGCACAATGAACTTTGGGCTGAATACTTCTTTTTTGGGAATGGGGAGGCTGTCTTGTGCATTGTAGAATGTTTAGCAGCATTCAACAGTAGCATTTCCCAATTCATAACAATGAAAAATATTCCCAAACATGTCCAAATGTCCCCTGGAGAAGGGCAACGTCGCCCTCCCCCCAGTTGAGAACCTCTATGTCTATCCCAGTTCTTAGCTCTGTTGAAAGCCCTGGTCCAGTACAGAACTGAATATGCACATGTCCACTGCAATAGCCAGCTGAGATTTTAGCCACATATTTTTTTAAAAAGATTTATTTATTTATACAAGCACTGGGTACAGTCAGAAGCGCGGGAGGGTGAGAGAATTCACCAGAGCCAGAGCAGGGAGCAGAGCAGGCAGAAGGACCGAAGTACACTGCTGAGGGGAGCAGCAGGTGGCAGGAGAGGTCTGCGTGCCATGTGGGACCCTCCTCCAGTGGCCTGGAAGCAGCCGGGGATCGAACTGGCATTGCAGAGGCTGCGGGCAGCTTTGCAAGCCAGCGCTCAACCGCTACGCCACCGGGGAGGCACAGCCACATATTTCTAACTTGCATTTTAGAAATCGCCTAGTGAACCAGCTTCAGCCAATTTCTTTTGAAACTTAGCCCAAAAATGTATTCCCATTTCTCTAACCTGTCAAGATCCATTTCAAATTGAATTCTGATCTTTCAAGGTGTTTTTCTGTGCACCCAATATTGTGTCAACAGCAAATATGGAATTGTTTCCTAGTTGGCAAGGGTTGACAAAAGAAAGACACAGGTAGTGACTTATACATCTAAAATTGGGTCACTCTAGGAAGGTCTTTCCCTTGTATGTATTTGTATATATTTTTGTATATATTTCCCTGGCATATATTCTCCTGGGAGAAAGTGGTGGTCTCCAGCCAAAAATTTGTCATCTTTATATTGTTTCCAATATAGTCAGCACCCCGACTCCTTCCCAAACCTCCCCCGGTATGCAGGTGATTGGATACAAAGACAGCTGAGATACCCCAGTCAGAAGACATACTCATTCTTTTCATGATGCTTCAAAATCTGCAAGGACACTCCACTAATGACCCAAACTCTTTAGTGTGGTTTTCAAAGGGGCCATTCCTAACTTAATGATAAACTGCCTCTCGAGCTGTGTCTTCCATTACACACACACACACACACACACACACACACACACACACACACACACACACACATTGAGTGAGGTGAGAAGCCAGGTAAGTCTGTCACCTTTATCCCTAACCTACTTGCCCCTCTAAGTTCTGGGCAGTGCTGTTGTCTCTGCCTTGAATGCCCTCTTGTCCCCCTCAATATCAACCCATGTTGATGTAGCCTTTCTGAGAATAACTTCCCACTTATATTTTGAGCCGTATATGTCATCTACCTTACATTGTTTTAAATATAAGCTTCTGAGCACTAGAACTTCATCCTACACTGGGCCCTAAAAAATACAGCTGGAAAGTTCACTGTGGAATCCCTGGAGGGTATCCCGTGCTAGGTCTTCTGCTGGGACTGCTCCCCAGGGGCCACAGACTTCTCAGGGAGTGCCAGGCAGTCAGGTCAAAATCACCAAGATTGGATAGAAAATGTGTATCATTCTTTGGGAACTAGTTTGAAATCTGCAGCAAGGAAAAAAGGGGGTCTAAAAGAATGGGAACCCAGGAGAGGCCCTGAAGGTTTTCCCTGTACAAACACTCAGCAGCACATCCATTCCTGCTTTAGATCTCTCAAAATAGAATTCCCTCCCACAGAGAATATATAAGTCCAGTTGGGAGTTTCTGGGCCAGAAAGGCTTTTCTGGGCATGCATGGATGATACCCACCTGCTCGTTGACTCTCTTACAGAAAATAGCCAGCAAGAAGACAGCTGCGATGGGAGGTCCCAAGTAACTGGTGATGGACTGGATGTAATCAAAGAGCTGCCCGCTTTGTGCTGACTGCACAATGGGCACCCAGGCGATGCTGATGCCAATCAGCACCACGATGAACACTCTGAAATCAAAGCCCCCATAACCAAGTGTTAATAAATGGCTCCAGGCCTCCCTGATGGCCTAGCGCTATCTCCTCTACGGTCTGATTTGGACCCCCGACCAGGGAGCTAACCCACATATGGCACAGCAGACTTATCCTGACTCACCCGCTGCTCCCCTCAGCAGTGTATTTCAGTCAATCCACCTGTTCTGCTCTCCACTTTGTCTCTGGTGAGTCCTCTCACCACCCCCACACATACCCCTGGCCTACACCCCAGTTCTCCTATGCAAAAAAAAAAAAAAGTCTTCACATGAATAAATAGATCACTGGGTATCAAAGATATCTATAACTAGTAAATATGTACACATAACAAATAAGCATATGTAAAATATGTAAAACAAGTCTTATATATTTTATATAGGTAATATATTATTATAGCTCTAATATATGTTTGTAATACCACAGCAAGGAAAAATAATTAGCAAATTAATTCTTGAGGAATTTTTCTTCTGCCTCTTCAAGAATTCATCTGTGCCTCTGAGTAAGTGAAATGCACTTGACTTTCAGTAGGGACCTAGACCCAGTCCCCACCATTTGGGACCTAATTTAGGGTTTCCCTCCTGCCAGTAGCCATCCACAGCTAGTACACATCATTTTCACCTCTCCCTTTTCTGAGCCCTGATTGCTCTTACTGGCAATTCCAACATTTGGAATTGTTCCATCTGAGTGTAAGTGTATCAAGGGCAGGGATGAGCCTCAGAGCAGCAGTCATTGGCTGCACAAAAAATTATGAATCCCAACATTATCTCAGGGTGAAGGGGTCCTGCCTTGAGCAAAGAAACAAAATACTTCTCTTCCCTGGTTGTATCTTGAGTCTTATAAATAACAGAAAGTCAGAAAACTCTTCTTAAGGAAAAGTCATCCAGGAAATGGTACTGCTTCCTTGAAGTATAGTAATAGGTATTGACCTAGTCTGACCTCTAGATGTCTGGTATTTCATCACCTGGGACTGGCTTACCATTTTCCTTACTTTCATTTGCCCTAATCTTGCCCATGAGGCTTATCAGGTGGCAGCCCATATCCCCCCTGTACTCCTGTACCCTTGACTGATAGCTCAGGGACTTGTTCCCCTGCCTTGAGGAGCTTGCCCTGCCTCAGCCCATGGAGAGACATGGAGGAGCTTCTGTTAGTCCTCTATCCAGGGCAACTTCTCCATGGATAATGATGATAATAAGTACATCCAATCCATGAATTGTTTTCAATATACTGCTGTGTCCATTAGCCTCTTTGACATTAACAAATGTGCTCATAGCCTGGTATTTAAATCTTACAGAGTAAGCCTCAAAGATGTTCAGTGAGGAGAGCGTCAGTGTGGAGGGCTGAGGAAGATGGTGTGGGTGGTCTAAAGAGTCTTGGATAACTCTCGGTTAGCCATGGATTCCAGACCTGGGTCTGCCATTGCCTCAGGTGTCTAGATTTAGGCAGGACAAGTCTCTTTTTGCTCATTGGTAGACAGGAGTTTAGATTAGACGATCTCTGATGTGGCTTTTCACTCCAGAGGGGCATCGCTTGATGATCTCCAATTCAAAGTTAAGTGCCACTGAAGGGCAAATATTACTCTCCACAGAGGTTACTCCCATTCTACCCAAGTATCTGCTTATCTTCCCAACTTGAGGGGAATTCCAGGGGTGCATTCTAGGGAACAGCCGGATTTACCTTCCTGCAATCATGAGCTCCTTTTCAGATGCTCTCTTCCGGATCTTGGTGTAGATGTCCATGGTGAAGAGGGTGCTGGCACTGTTGAAAATGGACGTCAGGGAGCTCATGAGAGAGGCCAACATGACTGACAACATGAGGCCTCGCAGTCCTGGAAGAAAAGGAGGTTCTGAGTGGCACAAAGCACCTGAGCTCTTTTATGCTTAGCAAGTGAGGACTCAAGGTTTGTTTGCCTGCCAAAAACATACACTGTTCTCTGATTTGTCTCTCCAAAAGAACCAGAAGTTTTAAGAAATGGACTCTAGCTTTAAATTACATTGTAAACTCACAGCAGTCAACAAAGAGCTAAGAACAAAAATTATATATGAGGTAAATACTTGTCAATTGAACAATGATGGTGGTGGTGGTGATGGTATGTGTGTGTGTGCGTGTAAAGAAGTTGATGCATATGAGATAGTTAGGAGGCAAAATGAACAGAATCTCATGATGGATTTGTGTGGGGACCTTTACTGGCTGACTGGAGGAGGCTGAATCTGCAAATGAGACAATAAGGAGCTGCTGAAAAAGGAGAGGCAGTAGTCGAAATAAACAGAAGAGAATAACACTATGGAATCCAAGAGAGTAACTCAAGAAAGACAAGTGATCATAATGCTGAATGCTACTGAGGGTCAAGTAAGATGGAAAATATCTTTTTTTTTAAAGTTTTTTTTATATTCCCCATACAATTGCACCCCCCTTATTTTGACCCAAATCCCTCCTCTCCCCACCCCCTCCATAGTTGTGTCTCTGGTTTATAGTTGCTTATTGATTTTGATTTTTTCTTTATTATAGTTATTCTTTTTCCTGGTCCCTTATTTAGGTTTTCTAGATTCCTGCTATGAGTGAGACCATCTGGTATTTTTCTTTTTCTTTTTTTTTAATATTTTATTTTATATAATTTTTCCATCATTTTTCATTTTTGCACAATGTATGCATTTTCATTTTGGTTATATTCCCCATACAATTGCACCCCCCCTTATTTTGACCCTAATCCTTCCTCTCCCCACCCCTTCCCCCTCCTCACCGCCCCCCCCAGTGTGTCTCTGGTCCATGGTTGCTTGTTGATTTTGATTTTTACTTTGTATTAATTAGTCTTTTCCTGGTCCCTTATTTAGGTTTTCTAAATTCCTGCTATGAGGGAGGTCATCCGTTCTTTTTCTTTTTCTTTCTGACTTATTTCGCTGATGATCCCTTCCAGCTCCATCCATCTTGCTGCAAACTGCATGTGTTTATCTTTTTGATTGCTGAGTAATATTCCATGGTGTGTATGTACCACATCTTCTTGATCCAGTCATCTATTTTTGGGCATTTGAGTTGTTTCCAAAGATTAGCTATTGTAAATACTTCTGCTGTTAACATAGGGGTGCAGGTATCTTTTGAATTAATGTTTTTGTGTCATTTGGTTAAATACCTAGGATAGAATTGCTGGATCATATGGAAGCTCTATCTTTAGTAGGTTGAGGAATCTCCATACAGCTTCCCTTAGTGGTTGGACCAGTTTGCACACCCACCAGCAGTGCAGGAGAGTTCCTTTTTCTCCACATCCTCACCAACATTTTTGTTGCTAGTTTTTTTAATATGTGCCATTCTCACTGGTATAAGATGGTATCTCATTTTAGTGTTTTTTTTTTTATATTCCCCATGCAATTGCAATCCCCTTATTTTGACCCCAATCCCTCCCTGCCCCGCCCCCCACCACCCATAGAGTGTCTCTGGTTCATAGTTGTTTGTTGATTTTGATTTTCACTTTCTTATAGTTATTCATTTTCCTGGTCCCTTATTTAAGTTTTCTAGATTCCTGCTATGAGTGAGACCATCCGGTATTTTTCTTTTTCTTTCTGGCTTATTTCGCTGAGCATGATCCCTTCCAGCTCCATCCATGTTGCTGAAAATTGCATGTGTTTATCTTTTTTGAATGCTGAGTAGTATTCCATGGTGTATATGTACCACATCTTCTTGATCCAGTCATCTATTTTTGGGCATTTGGGTTGTTTCCAAAGCTTAGCTATTGTAAATAGTGCTGCTATAAACATAGGGATGCAGGTGCTCTTTGGAATTGATGTTTCTGTGTCCTTTGGGTAAATACCTAGGAGTGGAATTGCTGGATCATATGGAAGCTCTATGTTTAGTAGGTCCAGAAATCTCCAGACAGCTCTCCATAGTGGTTGGACCAGTTTGCACTCCCACCAACAGTGCAGGAGAGTTCCTTTTTCTCCACATCCTCGCCAACATTTGTTGTTGCTAGTTTTTTGAATATGTGCCATTCTCACTGGTGTAAGATGGTATCTCATGGTAGTTTTAATTTGTATTTCCCTGATTACAAGTGATGTTGAACATTTTTTCATATGCCTGTTGGCCATTTGCATTTCCTCTTTGGAAAAGTTTCTTTTTAGCTCTTCTGCCCATTTTTTGACAGGATTATTTTCTTTGTTTTTGTTGAGTCTCATCAGTTCTTTGTAGATTTTTGTGATCAGTCCTTTATCATTAGTGTTGTGCGCAAAAATTTTCTCCCAGTCGGTGGGGTTTCTCTTTGTTTTGGTTATTGTCTCTTTTGCTGTGCAGAAGCTCTTTAATTTTATGTAGTCTCAGCTGTTTATCTTTGCCTTCACTATCATTGCTTTGGGTGATGTGTCTGTAAAGATGTCTTTGAGGTGCATGTTGTGTAGTGTTTTGCCTATATGGAAAACATCTTTTTGATCTAGCACAGGAAGGTCAGAAACCAGATTTCAACTGAAAGTGAGGGAATGGCAGTGATATACATAAAGACAGCATTCCTTGTCCTTGATCTTTCTGTTATGCACAGTCCATTCTAGCACAGTAGTTAGAGCTACTGCTCTCACCTGGTATCTGCCAATCTAAAGAAAATAAGATAAACACCCCATAGAGTCCAGTGTAATCCCAGCCAGAAACTTAAATGAGCCATGTGACTCTTCCTAATTGCAACCTTAATTAACAAGCAGCCTGGCTCAGTGGAAAAGTTACCTATTACACCCATTTTTATGGAATTTGAATTCAAATGGTTTGCCCAAGGTCATACATCCAGTCTGTAGTTAGAAAAAATCCCAAATTCCTCATCTCCCTCCATGAGCAAAGTTAAGTGAACCAGATACTCAGTTGCTATGTGCCCTTTACTCCTGCTCCTCTCAGTTTCCCCAACTGTAAAATGAAGAGGTTTGACTAGATGGTCTCTATGTTTCCTTTCAGCGATAAAATTTTTTAAGTTCATTCTAAATTTTCCTGGTTAATAGTTTCAAATTTATGATCTCTTGAGACCCACTAATCTAACAAAAATTGCATCTCCTGATCCAGAATTAGATTTTTCTTCTGTATGAAACATGAACAATGAATAGACTTGCAGGCCTACCCAAAAACTGTTCTGGATTCTAAGTATCCATTCTCTTACGATAACAAGTTCTTCAGAGTAAGAAGGCCCATTGTAAACTACCCATATACTTCCTTATACTTGTTCATTCTAAAGCTAAATGCCCTGAATGCCCCAAAACAGATGAATGTATCAAGAAGGTGTGGCATATTTTTGATTTGCATTTCCCTGATTACAAGTGATGCTGAACATTTTTTCATATGCCTGTTGGCCATTTGCATTTCCTCTTTGGAGACGTTCCTTTTTAGCTCTGCTGCCCATTTTTTGACTGGATTATTTACTTGTTTTTTGTTGAGTCTCTTCAGCTCTTTGTAGATTTTTGTGATCAGCCCTTTATCATTAGTGTTGTGTGCAAAATTTTTCTCCCAGTCGGTGGGGTGTCTCTTTATTTTGGTTAAAGTAAAAATCAAAATCAACAAGCAACTATAATCCAGAGACATATTACAGGGGAACAGGTAGGAGGAGAGGGGGGATTAGGGTCAAAATAAGGGGGGGTGGGAATTGTATGGGGAATATAACCAAGATGAAAATGCATACATTGCGCAAAAATGAAAAATGATGTAAAAATATATAAAATAAAAAAGAAGATGTGGTGTATATACACAATGGAATACTACTCAGTAATTAAAAAAGATAAACTCATGCAATTCACAGCAACATGGATGGAGCTAGAAGGGATTATGCTCAGTGAAATAAATCAGAAGGAAAAAAAAAACATTGGATTGTTTCATTTATAGGAGGAACATCAGGAAACCAAACAAGGAGTCAGAAAAAAAAAAGACAAAACTAGCAGGCAAATTACAGAACTGAGACACATCACAGGTATGAGGCAAAGAGATGGGTCAAAAAAGGGAAGGGAAGAACACAAGAGACTATGGTGACAATTCCCAGGTGATGTGGTGGTGGGAGTTTTATAGGGATTACACCTGAGGAGAGAAAAATCAAATGATGTAAAAAAAAAATACATATAAAATAAAAAATAAAAGACAGTCAAGCTGAGCATCAAAAAAAAAAAAAAAAAAAAAAAGGAAAAACAAACAAACAACTTGAAACAGCCCAGAAGACAATTCATTCTTCAGGTAAAACTCCACTTATTCAAGCCTTCATGTTAATGTCTGTTGGAGAGCTTCAAAAGACCTTTTAGATGAACATGGAAAAGTCATGTTTTTCCCTCAGATGTTTTCAGATCATTTCTTTTCCAAATTTGATGGATGGGAGAGCCCAACTAAGTCATATATCTAAGTCATATCTTCTGCTGAGAGAAGACATGTCCAAAACTGAAGACACCGAGAATAAGTCTTTCTCTACTGGCCCCCCAGCACAGATGAGGCTTTCCCCCAGAGGGCCACAGAAATCTCTTTAAACCATAAGCCCAATCAACCTCCTAAGCAAGCCCCTGCCAACGGGGATGACTCTCACCATTGGGCATGAGCTCCATCACCAAGGTGGGGTAGGCAATGTTGGTACAGCCAACTTTGGTGTTACAGTACTTCTCACATTCCGAGGGGGTGACACAGGCAATTTTATCTGGAGAGAGATGAATAACCAAGTCAGCAAGCAGACACTGGGTGGGGGGGGGGCGAAATTCCAAGATTCACTTTCTTAAAACAAGCTTTTGAACAGGATAATCCTGCCTAAGACCCTGAAATGGCTCTATGGAGGGCAGCTCCTGGCTGAGCCCTTCCATGCTGTGCCCTGTCCTGGTCCTGACCACCCCCAAGCTCTGCCTGGGAAGAAAAGGCAGTTTCTAGGCAGAGGAGGGGAGAGGCAAAGAAATGATCAAGGTGGGAAGGGAGGGGATGTGGTCCGCAGACTTTAGCCAGCTGTGCAGCAGCTCAGCAGTACTGTCTTGTTTCTACTGAAGACTACAGGGACTGGCAGCTCCTTATTTTGAGGATCCTTTAAGGTACTTTAGCAAGTAAGGTTAAACACTCAGACAATGGAGGAAATTCCCCCAGGAGGAGGTCTACTGGGTAGTACTTCCAAAATGTGGAATGTCTGGAGTAAGATAGAAAAGAAGTAGCTGTGGCAAGTGGGGTGGGGAATAGAGAGAAGGAACATAATCTAGACCCTGGAGAAAATTCTAGAGATGTCTATAGAATTCAAATCAACGAACATTTAACAGGTAGCTATTACAGGTATATCATCTAGTGCTGCTTCATTATAGCACTGATTGGAAATTTTTTTTTTTTTTAAGATTTATTTATTTATTTATACAAGCACTGCATACAGTCAGAAGCGCGGGAGGGTGAGAGAATTCACCAGAGCCAGAGCGGGGAGCAGTGCAGGCAGAAGGACCGAAGTACACTGCTGAGGGGAGCAGCGGGCGGCAGGAGAGGTCTGCGCGCCATGCGGGACCCTCCTCCGGTGGCCAGGGAGCAGCCGGGGATCGAACTGGCGTTGCAGAGGCTGAGGGCAGCTTCGCAACCCAGCGCTCAACCACTGCACCACCAGGGAGGCCTTGGTTGGAAAATTTTTATATGTGTTATATCCATTATAATATAAACTATTCAATTAGGAATATTTTTTCTCATAACAGGCAAGCCAATACAGGAATGTGAGACCACCATTAAGAGCACTCTTAACAGCCAATGGCAGCAAATGCACTTTGACTGTTCTGTCTTCATTTTGAAAAGTGCTCACAATAATTTCACTCCACAGTGCTCTCTTTTTTTTTTTTTTTTGTATTATCTCATATTCCAGGAAACAGTATTGATTTATGATGGTTGACCAAAATAATAAATAAATAAATAAATAAATAAGTGCAAATGGCAATGCCAGCGAGGCCATAGAAGGGGCAAGGAAAAATCTTTCACCCTGGAGAGCCAAGTGCAAGGGCCTCCTTCAAGGAAATGGAAAAGGAAACAGGTCTCAGAAGCAAGCTGGGGTCCTTTGGAATCAAGGACATTAAGGTTCTTTGTCATTAAGAAGAGCCTGGGGACACTGAGTAAGAAGTAAGCAAATATCAGCTGGAAAACACCTCAGCTCCAAAGAATGGGAAAAAGAGAGAAGCAATTTCCAGTGGAAGAAACCAGGGAAGACAATGCCACAGGTTCTGTGACCTCAAATTATTCACTCTCTAGATGGGGAACATGCTTGGTAATTGTGGCAAGAAAAAAAAGGGCAGAAAAGGAGGACTTGTGAGTGAAGGGATTTTAGAAATGACTCAGAGCCAGGAAAATGGTAGAAAGTACCCAGTGAGTCCAGCGGAAGCCATCACCTGTGTACAGGATGCGGCTGATCATCCCAGGCATCACCATGAGGAACATGGGCAGCAGCTTCAGGTACCCACACATGATGCAGCCGGCCTTCACGTGAGACATGTTCTTGGCAGAGAGGCAGCGCTGCACAATGACCTGCCAGGGGAAGCACAGTGAGGGAGGAATGGAAGCCAGAGGACCCATGACGGCTTTCCGCCACCCAGACCATCCTGTGTCCTTGACCAGGTAGTCTCATGCCAGTGAGGTGCACTGACCCCCAGGCCACATGAGCCCTGTCTTATCTTTCCCAACCCCCAAGCCACAGACAGACAGGAGCTCTGGGTCTCCTGTCCAGCGTGTACCTGATCTGTGCACCAGTACCACAGAGCAATGATGGACATTCCAAAGATGAGCCCAGGCCATGGGAGGTCTCCCTTGAGTGGATCTCGGAAGATGTGGAATGAGTCGGGCCTTGGGGTGTAGCATTCTTCCTTGATGGTGAGGTTCCCCTCAGAAACCACAGATGGAATGGCTTGCATGTACTTTTTCATGAAGGCGTCATACCCTCCCACTTCATTAAAAGCTGGAAAACATTTGTTACAAAAATTAACATCCTGAAACTCTCAACTCTTCATAGCAGTTTCCTCCTGGGGGGTGCCTGAAAAACTGAGAGGACTACAACCCAGCCCTCACTGTGTGGTCACTTTCCCATTCTGGACCTCAGCTTCCTCATCCATAGAATGGAATTTTTAACCCTGTCTTGTCTCGTTCCCTTTGAGGGAGCTACTGTGAGGGCCCAAAGCAATGGCCTGTGAAAAAACTCCAAGCATAAACCACTTTACAAAGGGAAGACATTTGAATTATTAAAAGACAGACTTTGGTTATTTTTTTTTTTAATGAGAAAAATTTTTTAAAGATTTATTTATTTATGCATACAAGAACTAGGGTGTAGAACAGAGGTGCTGGGTGGGGGCAGTGGTGAGAGGACTCACCAGAGAGAGCAGGGAGCAGAACAGGCAGATCTACTGAAATATACTGCTGAGGGGAGGCAGGAAAGGTCTGCTGTGCCATGTGGGACACCTCCCTGGCTGGGGACCAAACTCAGGCCACAGCAGTGATAGTACTGAGACTTAACCCTTAGGCCATCAGGGAGGTCCCAGACTTTGGTTTTGAACCAGGCCCAAAGACTCTGTTTTTCCCCTCACCCCCTGTGGTGGCTGGCAGGGATGCCAGACGTAGAGCTGGAGACACAGGCTAGGTCATACCAGTAAACCCCTGTTTCCAGCAGTCTGGTAGCAAGGACAGAGAATGGATGAGGGGTCTGGAACCCTGCCTTCTCTTGGTTGTGTGCCCATGAAAAAGACATTCCGGCCCCTGCAGAGCCCTGGAGATTGATAGGGAAAACTGAATGGAAGCTCTTGGAAAACAGCATAGAGAATGGACAAGGCTTTGCAGAACACACAGACAGCATGAGCCCCCATAAAAATAAACTACATTTTACAGCCCTCCATCTTAAATACCTAGAGATCTAAGGTCTTGTCTTTAGAATTTCATAGACAAATTTTTTTTAAAAAATCAGGGTGTGCAAATTGCATGTGTTTATCTTTTTGGTTGCTGAGTAATATTCCATTGTGTAGATGCACCACATCTTCTTGATCCAGTCATTTATTTTTGGACATATGGGTTGTTTCCATAGCTTAGCTATTGTAAACAGTGCTGCTATAAACATAGGGGTGCAGGTGCCCTTTTGAATTAATGATTCTGTGTCCTTTAGGTAAATACCTAGCACCATGGATAGAGCTGGAAGGGCTCATGCTCAGCAAAATAAGCCAGAAAGAAAAAGAAAAATACCGAATGGTCTCACTCATAGCAGGAATTTAGAAAATGTATATAAGGGACCAGGGGCCTCCCTGGTGGCACAGGCAGTTGAGCACTGCATTGTGAAGCTGTCTGCAACCTCTGCAGTGCAGGTTTGATCCAGGCTGGCCAGCAAGAATCCCACATGGCGCAGCAGACCTCTCCTGTCTCGCCTGCTGCTCCCCTCAGCAGTGTATTTCTTCAGTCTGCCTGTTCTGTTCCCAGCTCTGTCTTTGGTGAATCCTCTCACCCTCCCGCACATCTGGCTTGTTCCCCAGTTCTTGTATAAATAAATAAATCTTTAAATAAATAAATAAATAAATAAATAAATAAATAAGTAAAGGACCAGGAAAAAGACTAATTATAATAAAGTAAAAATCAAAATCAACAAGCCACTATAAACCAGAGATACTCTATGGGGGGGGGGAGGAGGGAGGAGGGATTAGGGTCAAAATAAGGGAGGTGGGAATTTTATGGGGAATATAACCAAGATGAAAATGCATACATTGTGCAAAAATGAAAAATGATGTAAAAAATATATAAAATAAAATAATCAGGGTGTGGGGGGAGAGCACCACAGAATGGTTGGTTGGTTGTTAATTTTGTCAAATAAAGATGCAAACAAAAAAGTAGTCACTTTCATCAATTCATACAAGAAAGAACATTTAACATCAAAATGTGGACAAGATATAATCAGATTTAAGATGCAACATTTGAATGTATTTAGTCTACAGTGTAGCTGTAGACTTTTTTGTCCAGTTTCTCTATAGATAGAAGACTATATTGTCACAGGCTGACATTGGGAACCACTGTCTAGAGAGGGCAGCAGGCACTCCAAATGTTACTGGTCCAGGCCACCTGAGACCTCCAGGGCTGGTGAAGGTGCCCTCTGCACACCCACAGTGGTGGCGAATCACTCCCAGGCCATTCCCTGGGGAGGGCAGAATTAGTCCTGCTTCCTGCCTGTGATAGGACACAGGCTCCTATCTCTGCCTCCCCACCTCCTCAGCCTGCCCTAGCACCACTTACCAAACCCGGTTAGGATAAAAGACCCCACCAGCATGATCCCCGTCTGCAAGGTGTCCGTGTAAATCACAGCCGCCAAGCCCCCTACACAGGCGGGAGACAAAACATCCTATGTCAGGTACGATGGCACAAGTAGCCTGTCCCCTTTTCCCACCCTCCACTTCTAACCCTGCACCCCATTCAGTCACCCACTGGCCTTTCCTTCCTTCCCTCCCCTGACCTGCCCTTCCTGTTCAGTAGCCTGCTGCCCAGCATGTTCCAACAGCTCTGCTTTCATAGAAATGCTAGGTAGGCCTTGGGGAAAGGAAAATGTTGCTCCCTATTTGGGGAGAAAGAACTTTAAGTGAACCTTTTAAATAGGAAGATGGCTTCTCTATGGTAGAGAAGCATCTTTCATAAATGAAGGCAGGGAAGTCAGAGTGCAGACATCTCTACAAGGTGTCTGGGGACACAGCTAAATTGGCACATTTTATAGAGTTACTTGTATTTCCACTTTCTCTTTTCTCAGACCATCTAAGTAATAGCTTGTCACCAAAACTATGGAGCTCTAGCTGAACAGCAAGTTGCATCATTGACCATGGCTCTGCCTAATCAACACAGAGTAACACCTCTGCAAAGGTGCCCCCAGCTGTTCTCTGTGTCAGCAACCTCTCCAGTCAGCTCTTGAGTATTCCTCTAAAATCTTTTTGTGTCATTCTATCCCTTACACAATGCCTCCCAGCCCCTGTCAGAGCAAATCCAAGACACTGCACTATGACCTCAGGACTATCAGGCCTTATGAACCACACACACCCCAGCTCCCTCCCATGGGCCACCCTCCTTCAGTCAAGCACATTTGCTTGCTCACCCTGCCTCCCTCCACCCCATGTTCTTGCCTCCATTATTTTGCTCTCACCTACCCCTGTACCTGACACTTCTCTGACTCTTTCAACTCAGCCAAGTCCTCTCTACAACCTACAGGCCCACATCCCTCCATATTCCAGCCAACACTGGAGTTTTCTGGAGCCAACTCTATAACCCGTTAGAATCCATGAATTGGAGCCAAGCAAACACCCCCTCCTCCTTCCTGGGTTTATCTCTCTTCCTTGAGAGAAGCTATGTCTTTTACTTCCTCACTCTTCACAAGTTACAGATCCTAAACTGGGATTGAGCTGCTGGATCATTTGAATGACTCACCAGTGATTGTATAAATGGCAGTGATGGCCAGTAAGAGAAAGATGGCCAGGTACAGATCCAGGCCCAGTGCCAAGTTGATGAATATGGCCCCAGAGAAGATATCCGCCTGGAAGAAGAGGGGTGGAGTTAGGAGTGAGAGAGGCCAGGGTGTACCTGGGTCTGACTGAGGTACTTCAGGGGCTGGGACAGGGAGGCATATTTGGAGGGGTTAAACAAAAATAAAACAGCCTGATTAAAAGATGAGCAGAAGATCCGAATAGACACTTTTTTTAAAGAAGACATACAGATGGCCAACAGGCACATGAAAAAATGTACAACATCTCTTATTATTAAGGAAATAGAAGACGATAATGAGATATCAAGTCAGGCCAGTTGGAATGGCCATTTATCCAAAAAACAGAAATATTGTATTAGTGAGAATGTAGAAAAAATGGTGGTGGTAGTGAAAAATGGTACAGTTATTATGGTAAACAATATGAAGATTCCTCAAAAAATAAAAAACAGAAACTATATGATCCAGTTATTCTATTTTTGGGTATTTACCCAAAGGATTGATTGAAGAGATAATACATACCCCATGTTCATCACAGCATTATTTATAATAACCAGGAGTTGGAAATAACCCTGGTATCTATCAACAGAAGACTGGATGAAAAAAGATGTGGTACATGTACACAACTAACTACTAGTCAACTATAAAAAGATGAAGTCCTACCATCTGCTACAGCATGGATGGACTTTGGGGGCATTATGTTTAGTGAAATAAGTCAGATGGAAAAAGACAAACAGGGCCTCCCTGGTGGCACAAGTCTCAGCACTATGAAGCTATCAGCAGCCACTTCAGGACAAGTTCAATGCCTGGCCAGGGAGCTAACCCACATGGTGCAGCAGACCTCTCCTGTCACCAGCTGCTCCCCTCAGCAGTATATTTCAGTAAATCTGCCTGTTCTGTTCCCCATTCTATCACCGGTGTATCTGCTAACCTCCCACACCTCTGGCCTACACCCCAGCTCTTGTATGCATAAATAAATAAAATAAATCTTTTAAAAAAAAGAGTCAAACTCACAGAAACAAGGAATAGAAAAGTTGTTGTCAGAGGTTGGGAGGGCAGGGTGGAGGAAATAGGAAGAGGTTGGCAAAAGGATATAAACTTTTAGTTGTATGAGGAAAGAGGTCTGAGAATCTAATGTAAAACATGGTGACTGTATTGTACTACTGAAATGTGCTAAGGAAGTAGAAATTCAATAGTTTCAAACACACAAAAAAAGATAAATATGATGGATGAGTTCATTAGCTAGATGGGGTTGGGTGGGATCCTTTCACTATAAACACATATATCAAACCACCATGATATATAAGTGAAATAACTTATAATGCTTAGTGCCAATTATACCTCAACAAAGCTGTACTTTAAAGAAAGAGCGCAGGGCCCCCCTGCTGGTGCACGCTGGGTTGCGATGCTGCCTGCAGCCTCTGCAGTGCCGGTTTGATCCCTGGCCACTGGGTGAGGGTCCCACATGGCGCGCAGACCTCCCCTGCTGCCCGCTGCTCCCCTCAGCAGTGTACTTCATCAGTCTGCCTGCTCTGCTCTCCCCTCTGACTCTGATGAATTCTCTCACCCTCCCACGCTTCTGTACCCAGTGCTTGTATGAATAAATAAATAAATCTTAAAAAAAAAAAGAATGCAATTACTTAAAAAAAAAAAAAAAAAGAAAAGACAAGAAAGAGAGCAGCAAGTGACCTGGTTTTCTAAAGGAAAAGGTAGTATTGTGTTCACAAGGTAGTATTGTGTTTACCTAAAGGAAAAGGTAGTATTGTGTTTACAAAAGGAAAAATTAATGCAATAATGTAGTAATTCTGAAAAAAAGTCAACTGATTTTTTTTTCAAGCTGAAGTAGTTTATTTTCCACACACCTGCACACATCTTCTCTTCCAGTGACCTTCCCACAACATTGAAAGATCCTGTTGCCTAGTAGAGCTCCTGATTGTCTTAATTCTTACCCCTGAATTCACCAATTGTGTTCTTGATACAGTTCTTTTTCTCCTCCCCTCCTCATTTAGCTCCATAGAGAAACTTCTATCTGGCTGGAAAGAGCAGTTGCTAATTTAAATCAGCAGAGAGCCCTGGAGCCACCTGGAAGTGTAGTATTAAGGAATTATCATGGAGAATCTTTTATTTTCAAATCTCTAGTTGTAAAGGGAACTAGATTTCCCCTAGATGGAAGGCATAGACTGTTTTACTGTATAAACCTGAAACATTTCAGTTCATGTAAAGGACCTCCCTGTCAGAGTCTTAGGGAATGGTGCCCCTAAATTTTTTCTTTATTTTATCTTCCCCACTCCCTTACAGCTACTCAAGACCCTCCAGTGGCTCTGGTTCCTGCCAACTAAATCTCCTGTTCCCTGACTCTACTGGTTGACAGACAGCTTGTTCTACACCAACTCCAAACCTGTATACTAAGGCATAACACCCTCTTCCCCAAGATGGGCCCCTTGAGGATCTGTGCCTTAGCTCCCCTGCAGGTTCTCTATTCCCAGGGGACCTACAGCATGGCCTTTCCCAGTGGGGGATAATAGGCAGAACCAAGGGTAGGGACAGATATAGTGACTTTGACCCCATCCCCACTCCCCAGGACCAGTGGTCAGAGGACCTAGGTTTTAACCCCAGCACTGCCACTGTAGGCCTGAGTGACCAAATAATAAAACCCTTTCCTCTTTACATCTCAATGTTTTCATCTTTAAAGTGGGAGGCTCTGATTCTTGAGGCTTGTGATTCTCAGTGACTAGAATGGGAAAGCTTTTCAGGCAAGAAAATCATTCTCCTCCCAGTCTGGTCCTTCTGCAGGGAGAGGAAAAAAGAGTCCCCCGCAGCATGTTAACCTTGCTAAGGGTGAAATGGCCATTCCTGGGTTTCACTGAGCATGGCAGCAACTCAGCAGACTGCTGTTTTCTTTGCAAGCCAAGCCAGGCCTATACACAGTAACCCTGTTTAAGAGAACTGCAGGTGGCACTGATCTTGGCACCCCCTATTCTTGTGTAGGCATCTTCCATCAGGTAAATTGTAAATAATTGCCAATGATCAGGGAAACCAAACTATCCCAAACTATATCACCTTTATGACTTCTGAGCAAATGATTGGTGATGCTACAAAGAATCAAGTTGCCATGAAGCCCACCAGCCCAGTTTTGATGTCAAATGCCTTTCTGAGTGTAGATTTGATGGTGTTGTTTTCCAATCTGAAACAAATCATTAGCTTTCTTTATATGCATACAAGAACTGGGGTGGAGGGGGTGAGTAGATTCAGAACAGGTGGATCTACTGAAATACACTGCTGAAGGGAGCAGCAGGCGAGACAGGAGAGGTCTGCTGTGCCATGTGGGTTAGCCCCCTGACCGGGGGTTAAACTCATGCCACAGTGGCTGGGGATAGCTTGACAGTTCTGAGACTTAACCTCTGCACCACCAGGGAGGCCCCTGAAATGTAGCATTAGCTTTTTATGGTGATGAATAATGCAGGCGGGCCCAAGTGCCAAGAAACTTCAAGGCAAGATCAGTATGAGGACAAACAGAAAATTCTTGACAAGCGTAATGAAATCTGGTTTGATGAGAACCAGAAAGCAGAGAAGAAATTTTGAACAGCAACAGAAAGACCTGGAAAAGGTCTGCGATCCATTCATTGCCAAGCTGTGCCAGAATGCAGGTGTCATAGGAAGAGGAACACCTGGGGGTTTCCCTGGTGATGGAGCTACATCATCTGCTGGGACCTCCACTGGGCCCACAACTAAGGAGGGTAATTAAACCAATGTGGGCACAGAATATAGCATTGTCCCACACAAACACTAAGGGATGCAAATTTGTAGCTAATTCCATGGCAGTGAAAGTTGAGTTGCTATAGTCATAACTGGGCCTTCTTGATACTTGACTATGGAACATGTGCATGGAGAAAGGAAGTAATGTTTCCTCTTACAAGCACTGTATTGTAAGTGGAAAATGCAATGTCCTAAATAAAGCTATTTAAAAGCTATGACCCCCCCCCCCCAAAAAAAAAGGGCCATTCTACCCTGCAGCCACTGCAGCACGAGTTCAATCCCTGGCCAGGGAGCTGACCCATATGGCGCAGCAGACCTCTCCTGACTTGCCCGCTGCTCCCTTCAGCTGTGTAGTTCACTCAATCTGCTTATTCAGCTCCCCCTCTGCCTCTGGTGGTATTGTAAGTGGAAAATGCAATGTCCTAAATAAAGCTATTTAAAAGCTATGACCCCCCTCCAAAAAAAAGGGCCATTCTATCCTGATGCTGCACAATGATCACTTGATGAGCTTTCGCAATTGCTGCTCCCTGCCCTCCTTGGCCTCTAATTTGTCACATAAAGTTATTACAATTGAAAGGGATCAATCACTGATAACAACGGAATGTGGTTAAGTGCGCACGCTTGATTTGGTGTATTAGCTTATAAATGTGAGTGAGCTATAAAAAGATTCCAAGGCTGCTCCCTCCTTAAAAATGCCCTTAGTTGGCTTATTTTCCAGAGTAGTTCATTTGTAATGCTTGATGACAACACATCGCATGTGATATCCTTATTAATATTTGCCAGCTGTATTTAACCACAAATAAATAAGGCATTACTCTTATATAGAGTTTTGTTCAAAGTCTATAGAGATTTACAAGATGGGTTGGGCTAATAAAAATCTTATTTTTATAATACTCTACTTCCAGCTAGTAAGGGAAATGAAGATTTCTAAGAAAACTCTCCTTCTTAACCAAAGAAAACTCTCTTAACCAAGAAAACACTCTTTCTTAACCAAAGAAACCTAGGAGAAATTCTTCTTCCCATGAGTCACTCCTAACTTCAAGGTGAAAGTCTTTCTCTGCACTTAGAACCCCAAAAGGAGTGCCTGGGAAACTATAGCTAAGCTCATGTTAACGCAAGTATTCTGACATTAGTCTTTGGATCTCATAGGAGCCCCAACTTCCTCCTGCTTCACTAGAGTATTTTTTTTCTCCCTACTCAGGGATTTTACAGTGTGTTAAGGGCTCTCAGATTACATTCATTCTTTGATCCTCAAAACTGGTAAACTGCCTTTACATAAAAACAAAGTCAGTGACTTGTTAGAGATCTAAAATCCAGGGTTTCTGCCTCCAAGCCCAGTGACCTCCCCAAAACTCTGAAAGATAAGGGTTCTCCTTCCTGGAATATTTTCTACAGGAAGCAAGTTGTTTTTCAATCAAAAAAGTTTTTTTCACTTTTAAAATTAGAGAGTTTATGCGTGATTTAGGAACAACATCACAGAAAGTTATACATCGAAAAGTAAGTGTTCCCACTTCCATCACTTGGCCCAAAGGTCATCATATTTTCATCCACCAGAGGATTTTTAATGGTTTGTCAAATATTATATCAACAATTATGATCCACAGACCCCAAAAATAATACTTACAAAGATGGAATAATGGGGGAATGTGTACAGTGTGATGTTAAATAGGAGGGAAAGACAACAAAATAATATGTATACTCTGATTGAAATTTGGTAAATGAACGTAATATGGTCAAGGTCAAAATACGAAAACTTCTGTACTAGAACTGTAAGGTTATAGGTGCCTTTCCTCTCCAGATTTTCTTAAATACCATCGTCGTATTTTTCTCACAGTTTCAAAGGTGGGAGTGGAAAGCAGACACTTTACAACACAATATATTCTTTATGGAGACATAAATATGTATAGTAAAAATATAAAAACATAGACCAGAAAAATATATTCCAAGTTCAAGACTGTATTTACCTTTTAAGGAGGAAGTACATGGGGTCAAGAAGGTTCTGATAAGCCTTCAGTTATAGCTGTAATGTTTTACTTCTTTTTTAAAAAAAATGATAAAACTGTTGACATCCTTAGAATCTAGTTGGTGGTATTTGCTATATTATTCTTTGTACTTTTCTGTGTGCTTGCAGTATTTCATTACTTTTTAGTTTATAAATGTATTTATTGTATACCAGGAACTGTATAGGAAATATATCAAAGCCTTGATATAAAAAAATTGTCCTGTTAGGCCTTCCTGGTGGCGCAAGGGGTTAAGACGCAACCTATGAAGCTATCCATAGCCACTGCAGCATGAGTTCAATCCCTGGCCAGGGAGCTGACCCATATGGCGCAGCAGACCTCTCCTGACTCGCCCGCTGCTCCCCTCAGCAGTGTATTTCACTCAATCTGCTTATTCTGCTCCCCACTCTGCCTCTGGTGAATCCTCTCACCCCCTACACCTCTGGCCTTTACCCCAGTTCTTGTATAAATAAATAAATAAATCTTTTTTAAAAATTGTCCTGTAATCCTGTGAGACCATTAGTTTCACCGTTCATCCCAAATTGCAGCTTCTCTAAACTATTCTTAGTTTTTTTTTTTTTTTTTAAAGATTTATTTATTTATTTATACAAGCACTGGGTATAGTCAGAAGTGCGGGAGGGTGCGAGAATTCACCAGAGCCAGAGCAGAGAGCAGAACAGGCAGAAGGACCGAAGTACACTGCTGAGGGGAGCAGCGGGTGGCAGGAGAGGTCTGCGCGCCATGTGGGGCCCTCACTGGCAGCTGGGGATGGAACCAGCGCTCAACCACTGCGCCACCAGGGGAGGCCCTATTCTTAGTTCTTAATTTAAAAAAGAAAAGAAGTTTAAAAGTAAGCAAATTTCTCCAATGACATTGAGCAAAAACAACTTAAAATGAAATGAAAAATGAATCCCCTTCTATACTAGGGATCAGCAAACTTTCTGTTAAAAAAAAAAAACGAAAACAGAAATAAGGCAATAACAGGACATACAGTCTCTGTTCAACCTACTGTATGTTGAAGCAGCCAAGGACAATACAATAGAAATGGGCATGGCTGTGTTCTGATAAAACTTTATTTTACAAAAAGAGAGTGGAAATTGGATTCAGTCCAAGAGACTGAAGAACAACAACCACCAAACAGGACCACCTGGAAAATGTCTAAAGGTGACTGACTCTGACTGTGAATCTTGGGCAGGTAGTTTTGTATCAGCTCTAATAGTTCCATGTCCTCTGTATGTTTGCTGCCCATTCTGGTCCTATTTGAATACCCAATAAATCATGCCTGGCAATGGCATATGAGATGGAGAGCCCCATTACTCAAATTTCTCCTTTCATTCGTGAAAGGGAATGGACCAAGTGATGAGCATTCAAACCTTAAGCAAAACATCAAAGCTCTTATTCCCACTCAAGGATTCAAAATAGATAGTGGAGTAATAAAAGTTTATTGCAGTCATAATCTACCACCACAGCACCAGGAAACATGAACAGGGTCATTTGGCCATTATGTGTAATTCATAGAGTCTGAGGCTTAATCTCAAGTGATTGGCACATTTGAATAAGCTAGGCCAGGAAATTTTACAGAACAGAATGTTTCTCAGAAGTTGACAAGACAGGGTCCTGAGTAGGGGGAAGCCCACAAAATACAGAGGAATGCAGAGGAATAATCAAGTCTGGTTCCCAGAGGCCAAACATGACCACAAGATGGCAACCAAAGTCAAGACTCCACACCATCGCTGGCCAGTGGCCTGGCTTATATCCCGGCCCTGCACCTGAAATGCATTTTATTTTCTTTCTCTCCTATCAATTACATATCCGCTGGATCTCCACATCCTTCCTGGTTGTTCCCTGTCTGAACATAGATCTTACAAAGTCACTCCTCTTCTTATCCACCAAAAACTATCCATACCTACATATCCAAACACAATTAACATTAATTCTTTGTGTACAAGATAAATACCTGACTGCCTTACTGTGCTAACCAATCATTCTTTTATTTTTTTGCAAGAACCCCAAATTCATGTGTATTTTAATATAAGTTTCTAGAGAGTAACTTTGACATCAGTGCAATTGTTTTAAAGATTTTATGCTCTGTGACCCATGGTAAAACCTGAAGTTAGACACATTTACAAAGGCAAAGCACTGACTGTCTGACTCTTTCTTGGCCCTCCCCTCTGCCTTGATGTACCTCCTTCCAATCCTTCATCCCAGGATGCAGCTGATGTTCTCACAGTCTCCTCAAATCCTATTCCTTTATCTTGTAAGAGCATTTGCCAGCCTATCTTAATTTTTTCCGAAGGTCTTGAATTTTATTCTACACTTTAATGGAAGAATGAAAGACTTAAGAGGCAAAGGGGACAAAATGCCAAAAAGTTTGGATTCAGTATCAGGGATGCTGCTTTTCACCCTAGTTCTTTCCCCTCTATACCTCAATGTCCCCATATGTAAAATGAGAGCATAGAAACCAGGACTAGATGATCTTCCCATCCTGTCACCCTATGCCTTCCTCCCCTCAAAATGCAAAGCAGAATTGTGAGAACACAAAATTTGGGACTAAACTGACCTGAGTTCCAACCCTGGCTTTGCCATATACTAACTGTGAGGTTTGTGGCAAATTACCCAAATTCAGAAAGTCAGTTTTCTCTTCCAAGAAGTGGGAAATAAAATAAAAACCCCTGACACGGAGTATTCTTATGAGAAATAGAGATGGCTTAAGTAAAGGCCCTACTAGGGAGTCAACAAAGAGACTGGCACTAAATGAAAAGCAGTTATCTTCCTTCTTGTGCATTAACCAAGGGAGCAGTGGCTCTGGGCAGTAGGTTTAGTAAGTAGGACATTGGCCAAGGCTTCCAGTAAGAAGTCCCAGAAGTCACACAGAGAGGGAGAAGCCTACACTAAGTATTCGGAAGCAAAATTCAGAAATAGCTGAATGCAGGATCTGAGCTGAAGAAGGCTTTCCCTCAGTTACCTGGGTGCTCTGAGTCCAAGGAGGTTTAATCAGTAACTTGAACAATAGATGAGGTGATTGGGAAGGCAGGGATAGAGGTTGGGCACTTACTTATATGACTATTCCTATACCAGCTCTAAGGGCAAAGACTGTCCTTTCCATGGCAACTCTAGTCACAGACTTTCACCCAACTGTACTATGGACTTTGAAAAGGCTTGTTTCTGAGAAGGGAAATCCTAGTGTCACTCTCTACGCGCTCATTTGGCAGGTGCCACCTCACAAGCTGAAGTAAGGAGCAGTCCCCTCAACAACCTTTCAACAGTTCCACAGTGACTTCCCCACCCTCTTAGCTTACATCACTGTTTCTCCTCTCACATCTTCCCTTCACTTTCTCAAGAAACTTCTCCACCCTCTCAGCACTTCCCAACCAGTTCCTGCATACCTGTCTCTAATGAAATAGGACTAAAAAGCCCAAGATTTTCATCTCGTTCCTAAAAACTAAGCCTGAAGGAAAGGAGGAGAAAATGAAGGCAGTAGAATCATCAAATTGGCAGGGGAGGCACAAAAGCACCAATCAAGGGCAGTAGGAATTTAAGTCAGGAATCTGGGCAATGAGGAAGCAGTACTATTGGAAGTCAGTCCCAAGTCTAAGACAAGTCCTATAGGTCCTATTAAAAAAAAATGTTTTCAGTGAATTGTGGTAAAACATATGTACAAGACCATTTGACAGGGAAATGGTAGTCTCTTCAATAAATGGTGCTGGGAAAGTTACAAAAATTACTTCAAAATAGATCAAAGACCTAAATAAGAACTAAGACTATAAAAACATAAAAATAAATATGGGGAAATCTTTAAAAGTTTAGATTTGGCTATGAATTCTTAAGAATGACAGCAAAAGCATAAGCAACAACAACAGCAAAAAAAAAAAAAAAAAAACAAATAAGCCGAACTTCAGTAAGATTTAAAACTTGTGTGCCTCAAAGGACACTATCAAGAAATGAAAAGACAATCTACACAATGGGAGAAAATATTTGCAAATACAAATTTGAATCTGATACGGGTCCAATATCTAGAACATAAAACAATTCTTTTAACTCAACAACAACAAAACAATAAAAAATTTAACAAGAAGAGTATGTGCATGTAGGTTGTACCTTACCCCATACATACCCTGTACAATAATTGTGGTAGGCTGAAGACACATATACATATTTCCTTGCAAGAAAGTATTTTTTTAATTTTTTTTAATTTTTTAATAATAAATTTTATTTTTATATTCCCCATACAATTGCAACCCCCCCATTCTGACCTCAATCCCTCCCCTCCTGCCCCCCACCCCCCAGAAAGTGTCTCTGGTTCATAGTTTTTGTTGATTTTGATTTTCACTTGCAAGAAAGTATTTCTATTGAAAGAATTAACATTATTAAAATGTCCATCCTACCAAAAGCAATATACAGATTCAACACTATTCCAATAAAAATCTCAATGACATTCTTCAAAGAAATAGAACAAATACTGATGAAATTCATATGGAACCACAAAAAACCATGAATAGCCACAGCCTTACTGATGAAAACAAAGGAGAAAGGAGGTATCACACTTCCAAACTTCAAGTTATACTACAAAGCCATAATAATTAAAACAGTTTGGTAGTGGAACAAAAACAGACACACAGACCAATGGAACTGAATAGAGAGCCCAGAAACAAAACCACACTTATATGGACAACTGATCTTTGACAAAGGAGCAAAGAATATGCAATGGAACATGGACAGTTTGTTCAATAAATGGTGCTGGGAAAACAGGACCACCACATGCAAAAAAAAAATGAAACTAGACCACTACCTCTCACCATGCACAAAAATCAACTCAAAATGGATAAAAGAACAGGACATAAGACCTGAAACCATAAAATATACAGAAGAAAATATAGGTAAAACACTACAAGACATACATTGCAATAATATCTTTAAAGACTCATCACCCAAAGCAAAGAAAGTCAAGGAAAAGATAAATACCTGGATTACATCAAACTGAAAAGCTTCTGCACAGCAAAAGAGACATTAACCAAAACAGAGAGACACACCACTGATTGGGAAAAAATCTTTGCACTCCAGTCAACTGATAAGGGACTGATCACAAATATATACAAAGAACTCACATGACTCAACAAAAACAAAATAAACAATCCGGTCAAGAAATAGGTAGAAGAACTTAAAAGACATTTCTCCAAAGAGGAAATGCAAATGGACAACAGGCATATGAAAAAATGTTCAATATCCCTTATAATCAGGGAAATGAAAATTAAAACCACATTGAGATATCACCTTACACCAGTAAGAATGGCACATATCAAAAAAACAAGCAACAACAAATGTTGGCAAGGATGTGGTGAAAAAGGAACTCTCCTACATTGCTGGTGGGAGTGCAAACTGGTCCAACCACTACGAAAAGCTGTCTGGAGATTCCTCAGTCTACTAGAAATGGAGCTACTATATGACCTGGCAATTCCACTACTAGGGATCTACTCAAAGGACACAAAAACATTGATTCAGAAGAACACCTGTATAACTATGTTTATGCAGCACTATTTTCAACAGGTAAAACCTGGAAACAACCCAAATGCCCAAAAATAGACGACTGAGTCAAGAAGATGTGGCATATATATACAATGGAATATTATTCAGCAATCAAAAAAGATAAACTCATGAAATTCGCAGCAACATGGATGGAACTAGAAGGAATTATGCTCAGTGAAATAAAACAGAAGGAAAAAGGAAAATATCAGATGGTTTCACTTATAGCAGGAATATAGGGGAACCCAATAAGACATCATTGTAAAAAATTAATAACAGGGCCTCCCCGGTGGTGCAGCGGTTGAGCGCTGGGTTGTGAAGCTGCCCGCGGCCTCTGCGGCACCGGTTCGATCCCTGGCTGCTCCCCAGCCACCGGAGGATCCCACATGGCACGCAGACCTCTCCTGCCGCCCGCTGCTCCCCTCAGCAGTGTACTTCAGTCCTTCTGCCTGCTCTGCTCCCCACTCTGGCTCTGGTGAATTCTCTCACCCTCCCGCACTTCTGACTGTACCCAGTGCATGTATAAACAAAACAAACAAACAAATAAAATAAATAAATAAAGCATGCCTCTATTTAAAAAAAATCAATAACAGTACAAAACACAACAAAGCAAAATGGACAATTATAAATCAGAGACAATGCAGGAAAGGAGGAGGGAGAGGGATCAGAGGGAGGGAGGGTGGAGCACAGGGGACTGAGGTGATGGTGCACAGGTACATTGGTGAAGGAAACTTTATGGGACCACACCTGCGGAGGTGGGGGGAAGCAAATATTGTTTAAAAATGAACAATGATATAAAAAATTTTAAAAATTAATATAAAAAATAAATAAAAATAAAAAAGCAAAAAAAAAAGAGAAAGAATTTCCACATGTAATATGTAGATCTCAATTAAGTCTTGATTCAAACAAACTAACTGTAAGAAGATATTCCTTTTTTTCCCCCACCCCAGATATTCTTTAGATAATCAGGAAAATTTAGATATGGACCATACTGTACTTAAATCCTTAAATTAAGAAATTAAGAACCTCCCTGGTAGTGCAGGGGCTAAAGTGTCAGTGCTATCAAGCTACTGCCAGCCACTGCAACATGAGTTCAATCCCCAGTCAGGGAGTTGACCCACATGGCGCAGCAGACCTCTCCTGTCTCACCCGCTGCTCCTTAGCAGTGTATTTTAGTAGATCCACTTGTTCTGCTCCCTACTCTGTCTCTAATGAATCCTATTTTCCTTTTCTTATTCCCTATAATTCACATTTTCTTTCTTCCCTTTTTTTCTCCCAGTGTTGCTTTAACCTTTATCAAACAATCACTTTGGGGGGTAGGAAAATGCCAAGTAAAACTTCCAGCAAACTTTGCTCTTCTCACATCTTTTGGATTTTCAGAAAATATCACCACTTCAGTGGTTTCCTGGGTCTTTTGCTTTGCTTTTTTTTTTTTTTGTACCATCAAAAGAAGTTGATTTGCACACTTTTAAGAAAAAGTGAAGAAGAAATATAATACTTGCTTTTGTGGATCAAGCAAGAGCTCTCATACATACCCCCAAATATGATCTATCCTAGAGAAATCTCATCTTGACAAATTGGGACCTGAAGCACCAAGCTGCCAGGGAAAAAGCTTAAATAGTAGGGTAACAGCCCCTGTGATTAGGTTTAGAGGGAGTTAAAATCCCCCAGAGCGTTAGCAACTAAAAACCCAGGGAACTAATTCCAGGTTAACACAAGAACCTTATAAAAAGGACAAGGAGCTAGAACTGGTGCTCTGGGTTCTGCTCCTGATTTAGGAAACAGAGCAAGTATCTTCTGTCTCCTGGATTTTCATTTTCCTGCCTGTTGTAGAAGAGAAAGAATCTCTCTGTTTCCTTCAAGTGTTAATACCAACTTCCCATGTTTAAGTACAGCAGAAATGTCCCCTGCAGGCAAATTCTGACCCTGAGAGGACACAAGTTCTATAACTATGTCTAAATCTGGGTCAATCCGTCAATATCTTTAACTGAATAGAAAATTTTTAACTTTCTGTTAAGAACAGCTTTCACTTACTGAATAACCATTGGGTCAACATGGATATCAGAAAGTATCTTGATACCAATGAAATCCAGGACCAGATAGCTTCAACTGATAAATTCTACCAAACCTTCAGAGAAGAATTAATGCCAATCATTCTCAAACTCTTCCATTAAAAAAAGAGAATCAATTCATTTTATCAAGACAGCATTACCCTGATATCAAAACCAGATAAGAAAAAAATTACAATACAATATGAACATAGAGGGAAACATCCCCAATAAAATATAAGCAAACCAGTTTCAATAGCACATCAAAGCGTTCAAACACCAGGATCAAATGAGAGTTATTCCAGGTACAAGAATGGTTCAACATCTACAAGTCAATCAATGTGATACACCACATTAACAAAATGAACAAAAATCATATGAGCATTTCAGTAGATGCAGAAAAAGCATTTGACAAAATTCAACATCCATTTATGATAAAAATCCCAAACAAAGTGGTTATCAAGGAAAATATCTCAATATAATAAAGGTCATATATTACAAACCCACAGCTAACATTATACTCAATAGTAAAAAACTGAAAATTTTTCCTTTAAAATCAGAAATAATACAAGGATGCTCATTGCCACCATTTTCACCAAATATAGTATTGGAAGTCCTAGTCAGAGAAATCAGGCAAGAAAAAGAAATAAAGTCATCCAAACTGGAGAGGAAAAAGTAGCAGTCACTATTTAAAGACAACGTACTATATGCAGAAAACCCTGAAGATGCCATAAAAAAAAAACTGTTAGAACTAATAAGTTCAGTAAAGTTGCAGGATACAAAATCGATATACAAAATGATAAACTATGAGGAAAAGAATTTTAAAAACAATTCCAATTGCATAAAAAATTCTAAAATAGGGCCTCCCTGGTGGCGCAGCAGTTGAGCGCTGGGCTGCAAAGCTGCCCGCAGCCTCTGAAGCTCCAGTTCAATCCCCGGCTGCTGGCGAGGGTCCCACATGGCACACAGACCTCTCCTGCCATGCCCGCTGCTCCCTTCAGCAGTGTACTTCATCAGTCTGCCTGTTCTGCTCCCCGCTCTGGCTCTGGTGAATTCTCTCACCCTCCTGAGCTTCTGACTGTACCCAGTGCTTGTATAAATAAACAAACAAACAAATAAATAAACAAATAAATAAATAAATAAATAAATAAATAAATAAATAAATCGATCTTTTTTTAAAAAGTCTAAAATAGTATGAATAAATTTAATGAAGTAGGTGAAAGACCTGAACAATGAATAACTATAAGACATAATGAAAGACAAAGTAAAATTGAAGAAGACAGAAAGAAATGAAAAGATATTCCAAGTTTATAGCTTGGAAGAACTAACATTGTTAAAATGATAATTTTACCTCAAGTGATATATAGATTCAGTGCAATCCCTATCAATGACATTTATCATAGAAATAAAACAAACAATCCCAAAATGTGTATGGAACCACAGAAGACCCCAAATAGCCTAAACAATCTTGACAAAGAAGAACATAGCAGGAGGCCTCATGCTTTCTGATTTCAAATCATATTACAAAGAAATAGCAATCAAAACAGATTGGTGTTTTCATGAAAGTAGATCAATGGGACAGAAAAGAGACCCCAGAAATAAGCCCAGGTACATATGGCCAATTACTTTACAAGAAAGGAGCCAAAAAGATATAAAGAGGAGAGGAGTTTCTTCAATAAATGGTGTTGAGAAAACTCAGCTCTCACCTGCAAAAAATGAAACTGAACCACCATCCACAAATATTAGTGGATTAAAGACAGAACATAAGACCTGTAACCATAAAACTCCTAGAATAAAACACAGGTGGAAAACTCCTTAGCATTGGTTTTGGCTATGATTTTTTCTTGTATCTCACTCAAAAAGCAAAAATAAACAAATGAGACTACATCAAACTAAAAAGCTCTAAACAACAAAGGAAATTACTATAAAAATGAAACGTTCCTACCAAGTGGGAGAAAATATTTGTAAATCATATATCTAGAAGGGATTAATATTCAAAAGAACTCTTATAACTAAATAGCAAAAAACAGACAGAACATCTGATTTGACCTTTTTCCAAAGGAGACACCAGGTGGCCAACAGGTACATGAAGAGTTGCTCAACATCACTAATCACCAGGGAAATGCAAATCAAAACCACCATGAGATATCACCTCACAACTGCTAGAATGGCTATTATCCAAAGGATAAGAAACAACAAATGTTTGCAAGGATGTGGAAAAAGGGAAACCCTTGTGCACTAATGGTGGGAATGTGAGTTGGGACAGCCACTATGGAGACTAGTATAGTGATTCCTCAATAAATGAAAACAGAACTCCCATCTGGCCAGCAATTCCACTTCTGATTGTTCATTTATTTATTTTAAAAGATTTATTTTATTTATGTATGCATACAAGAACTGGGGTGTAGGCCAGAGGTGTGGAGCATGAGAAGATTCACCAGAGACAGAGTCAGGAGCAGAACAGGCAGATCTACTGAAATACTCTGCTGAGAGGAGCAGTGTGCCAGACAGGAGAGGTCTGCTGTCCCATGTGGGTCAGCTCCCTGGCTGGGGATCGAACTCATGCTGCAGTGGCTGGTGATAGCTTGATACCACTGAGGCTTTCACCCCTGTACCACCAGGGAGGCCCCCACTTCTGATTATTTATTTGACAAAAACTAAAACACGAATTCAAAAATACATCTACAACCCCATGTTCACTGTAGCAATATGTGTAATAACCAAGATATGGAAGAAATTAAAATGTCCCATGATGGGTGAATGGATAAGAGAATGTGGTGTGTGTATGTGTGTGTACAATGGAATATTATTCAGTGATAAAACAGAAGAAAATCCTGCCATTTGAGACATTAAAGGATGAACCTTGAAGCATTATGTTAAGGGAAGTAAGCAGACAGGTGAAGCCAAATACCATGTAATAGCAATCACATGTGGAATCTAAAAACAAGAAAGCTCATAGATACAGACACTGGAGGTTGTCAGATGCAGAAGGTAGGAGAGAGCTGAAATGGGAGAAAGGGGTCAAAAGGTACAAACTACCACTTATAAAATAAGTCATGGAGGTGAAATGCACAACATGGTGACTATATTTAATGATATTTTAATGCACATTTGAAAGTTTCCAAGAGTAGATCTTAAAAATTCGCATCACAGAAAAAGAAAAATTTGTGTCTATCTATAGTGATGGATGTTATCTAGATTTATTGTAGTAATTTCCAAATGTCTAATTATTTTACTGTACACCTGAAACTAATACATTGTTATGTATCAATGATGCCTCAGTTTAAAAAAATAAAACAGCTTTCCCTGAACCACCATGAACTTGTTTATGTTTTTAGCCTTCCCCATGGGAAGCAAGAAGGCCTAAGGACCCAGTTAGTAACATATACTACTGTCTCTTTGGCAGGCAGCATATGCAAAGGTGCAATAGTGGGCAGGTTTGGAGTTAGCCAGTGCCCAGGGCCTTGGACTCACCGAGATCTTGGTGAGAATGTACAGCAACAAGGAGAGAACGGAGAGATAGCACTGGATCCGCTTGCCTCCAAATCGCTTCCGTAGGTACTCAGGCATTGTCACCACCTGCATTGGATGCAAGGGAGGTTATCACCTGCAAGAGTGACCAGAAGGTCCAGAGCAAGCAGAGCAGGGGCAGCGCCTCCCTTGTGTCAGGGGTAGGAACAAGGGTTAACCCAGGTTGGCCTTAGAAGTCTGCAAGGTAGCCATATGTTCCCCCATCCTTCAGCCATTTGCTTAGCTCAATCCCTCATGCCCTACCACCACAGAGTTAGAGAGAATCCCAGGACTCAGAAGGTACCTATAAAGACTTTTAAAAGAATGCATGACTGTATGGAACCATGAAGGTTTGCCCCTTTAACGCCTATATAACCCTTTAATTTCTATACAAAGCCCCTTCTATGAAGAAGACATCATCAAAATGGTGCGTCTTTTCAGAGCACAAATCAAGATGGCCAGGCTGGATGTGTGCTTCAACCTGCTCCATGCCCAGGCCTCGCGAAGAATTGTGGTTTCAGGCCTGCTGAGCTGTTGTCCCAGTTCCTTTCTGCAAATTTCAACCACATTTCTCCTACCCTCACCCCCGAGCCTGCTGATTCCTGGGGTCAGATACGTGTCACCAATAGTCTGTGAACCTCCAGAAAATGCATTTTTCCCCATGTTTCTTCCATATTGCTTTCAGCAACTAATGGGTAGATTTACATGTGGTAGGTGCTCATTATATTTCACTGAACAAATGATACGAAAGCTGTTTTAAGTAAAATGTCAGAGATTCAGTCCAGAAACCAAGCATGCATCTCATAGTGGAATACCAGCTTTATGCTCAGCAACAATAGCTATTTGTGTATGTAAATAAAGGGAAAATATAATTCTTTTTCTCATGCTTTTTCCCTTCCAGAGGCAGAGACAATTAGGTATAGATGATGAATAAATACATGGCATGTCCTTGCATGAACACACCCAAGTAAGGGGACTTGATGCTTCAGAGGGCAGTGAAGAGAGTGAGGTCACTTAGGAGGGCTTCCCAGAGGCACAAGTTATGACTGAGTGGATCTGTTTAATGCCCCAGAGAGCAGTCAGGAACTTTATAACCTGGAACAGGAAGTCAAGACACAGACTTTCTCTGCTATTTGTGCCAAAATGTCTCCTCTGCTTTCCAGGATTAAGTTTACATTTATATCTGCCATCAGGAAATGAAATAAGAGCAGCTACTTACCCCAGCCTTAATGTAAATAGGAACAAATAACCAACCAAGCACAACCACCATAATCAGGGCCTGAAACCAAAGAAAAGATAGAATCAAATTAGGAAGAAACTTAGCCCACTCTACTACCTATAGGACCCAGCACTACAAAACAATCACCTAGACTTTTATCTTTGGGCTCTGAGGACTTCTCGCTTGTGGCCCTCAGAGACTGGATGAGGCTATTGCTGCTTTGGCCCAAAGGAACAGCAGTTGGGCAGCAGTGAAAGGAAGCCCAGGCTGCCCACTGACATTATAGCTCCTTTTGCCTCTTCCCTGATTTATGAGGAGTAAAATACCATTTAGACACCTTTTGTTAAACAATAACAATTGAAATCTGGTGGTAAGCATTTTCAAATCTCCAACTGGCTAAACGGGTACAGAGAACTTTTTTTTTTTTCTCATTTAAACAGGTACAGAGAACTTATTTTTTTAAGATCAGAAGTAAACACTATTGCCATTATATCCGTGGTTTTCTTCTGTTATTCTCATGAAAAGGGAGCAGAGCCTGGGGCTCCTGAAGGAGTCTCCATCCTCTATCTTCATCTCAGGGTGGTCCTGAGAGGTTCCCTAACACTTGGAGCATCTCTGAGCATAGATTGAACTGACTGATGCTAAGGTTCCTTCCAGCTCCATGACTCAGTGTCTCTGATGTTACTCACGTTCCATTCAAACCCCCCAGTGGCGATGCCTGCAGCTGCTCCAGTCCCTGCCAGTCCCACAAAGTGGCCACTTCCGATGTTACTGGCAAAGAGGGAGGCTCCAATCTGGAAAAGATAAAGTCAGATGATAGAATACTACTCAGCTATAAAAAAGATGAACGCTTGCCATTTGAGACAACGTGGATGGAAATGGATTGGTATTATACTAAGCAAATTATTTTAGGAGAAAGACACATATCAGATAATTTCACTCATAAGTGAATATAGAGAAACAAAACAAAGGAACTGATAAAACAAACCCTAGAGATATGACTGCAGAAATGAGGCTACTAGAGGGAAAGGGAGGATGGGGATCAGAACAAAGGGGGGAGTGGCCTGAAGGTGTATGGTAAAGGACTGTGGGTGTGGTGGTGGTGAGTGTTTGTTTGTTTTTTTAAAGATTAAAGTCAGATGAGGATTCTGCACTTCATCAGGACACTCAGGGTGGGTCAAAGAAAGGAGAGACAGGTCAGCCAAGAGTATGACAAAAAAGAGCAAGCTGGGAACTTGACTGCTGGAGTCTATCAAGAGCACAGATTCAGAAGTAGGAACTTGGTAAGAGTGAACATGAAAAGGAGAGCATGGGAAGGGGTGCTGGGACAAATCTGCAAATCAGGTTATGTATGAGTCCTTTGTGAGCCCAATGCCCAATAGTGATGAAGACCTGAGAAGCCCCACAGCTCTCAGTCCTTCTTCAGAGGCCTCTCAAGAGCTTATCGGCTCAAGAGCAAGGTCTGGAACATCCATCTCTGTGTCCTCCAGCACTCCAGGCTTAGGACCTTGACCAATGCAGGTTCTCAGTAAGTGTGGACAGATGTGTTGAAAGCAATCACTTAAAAGGAAGCTTCTGGATCTCAGTTCCCACACTTGCAAAGGAGGCAGAGGTGGAGCTGATGATTTCCAAGTAACTCCTAGTTATTAAATTTTATGATTCCATGTGCTCCCAAGTAACAAGAAATACTATTAATTAATAAATCATAACTCTATTAATCAACATGGTATTTTTATTTTTTTTACAAAGGTCTTAGAGACCCCATAGACACATGCAAAAAACACTAATATTTCAAGGATATACATATGCCTAACTACAGGTTGAAAAGACATCTATTAAATGCCCAAGAGCGGAAATCTGGGAGGGGAAAGGCAAATGGGAATGTGGATGAGAGGTGAAGGGGAAAATAACAGGAGAAATAAGAGAGGGATCTTTCACTAACCAATCATGATATTCTCCCATCAACTCAATTGCATCTGAAGTCCAAGAGCACTCCAGAAAGTTCTAGAGTCCTATACCCAGGAGAAGAAGGCATAGCAGCATTTGATAAGTACCAAACTAGTATAATTAATTCTCTCCATTATTGCTGAGCAGATAAGAGGAAGTTTGTTGTTATTTGTCTAATGTCTCTAAGGTGGTCCAAATCTGGAACAAAACACATATTTCCCCAAAAACAAACTACTCCAAGAAATTGTCATAATTATGTCAGTTCCCACTCCTGAGAAGTCCGAGGGGAGATTCCTGAAGGCCAGAAAGAGGTCTTCAGAATGATGAGGTGTCAATGGTATAAGTGCACACTTTCATTTGCTCAACAAATATTAACTTAGCATCTACTCACTGTGTCAAGCACTATTCTATATACGAGGGATTCCACTGTGAATAGCACAGGCAAAAGCCCTACTCCCCAAGAAGTTTATATTCTAACTGAGGAAAGCAGATATACCTGAGAGAGACAGACAGAGATAGAGATAGAGACAGAGACAGCGAGAATAGAGTGTTAAGTACTGCAAAGAGAATAGAACAACTACTTTAGATTGGAGAGTCAAGGAAGGTCCTTCTGTGGGTATAACCACTAATTTGAGACCAGAATGAGAAAAGAAACCCACCATGCTGAAATCAAATGGAAAGCCTTTCAGCAAAGCAATATCCTTCACATGAGAAGGTCATCATGGATGATAAAAAGCAGGAAAATGGCCAGAGTTCTGGCTAGAGTGTCGTGGGCAAAGAGGAAGGTGGTGTAAGATGAGGCCAGAAAGTTGGGAGGAGGTACATCCTGTAGATTCTAGCAAGACCAGATAGGAAATGTGGATTTTCTCTGGTGTTGGTACACTACTGAAGGGTTTCAAAAAGGGGAAGGACAGGATCTAGTTTGCTTCCAAAGATTGCTCTCAAGTGTGTGGTGAGTGCAGTTTGGGGGGACAAAGGAGAAAAAAGAGAAACCGCGTGGGTGCATCCAGGTAAGACAGAACAACAGTTTGGTCTCAAGTGGCAACAGTTAAGACAACGATAATCATAGAGATTGGGGAATACTACAGAAACAAAGCTGATGGGCCTTGTTGATGGGTCAGATGTGGGCAATGAGGGAAAGAGTAATGAAGAGTAAGTCCTAGATTTAGGACTTGAGTAGCTGGGTGAACTGTCATTCATTAAGAAGGAGAAATGAAATACTTTGATTAATCTTTAGTTCTCTGTATTTCAAAGGATGTTGTGCAGCACAGCACACTTGCCTTTGTTAGAAGTATAGGACCCATTAAACTCTGCCTAAAGAAATGAATTGCCCCTGCCTCTGACTCTCTGTGGAATTCCCAAGGCTTGAAAGCTCTATTGATCCAGACTGTCTCATTCTCATGGTAGCATAAACATGAAAATACTTTGTGAGTTAAAAGAAAAAAAGGAGGAGGAAAAGAGGGACATTCCGGAGGAGGAGGTGGAAGAGTAAGAGAAAGGCAGGTATTTGGAGAAACCCACTTCCTTCTCCTCAAAGCTAGGTGGGCCTAACAGTCCAATTTTAATCAAAATTCCCTTTTGTATGTGGCCTACCTGTCCTGACCCATTATCTTTCCATTTATATCTTTCTCTTCATCAATTATTAAGCCTAATGTTGTACTATTACCGGCATAATTATCAGTAATGATTAATTGCATTAGATTATTCTTAAGTTCAAGAAGTTCTCTCCAACATCTCTCCCTAAGGGGGACATTGGACTTAAAGCAGTCTCGCACTGTCTCAAGTTCCTGCCTCGCCTTCTGAGAAGGGATAAAACGGGGTCCAGGAAAGTTTTGAGGATACGAGAATTTCTGGGCCCAAGTTCTGCTCATTCTGTCAAGGGTACTAATATTTTTCCCAGTCGCTCACCTTGGCCTCATCCTGAACTCCCTCCCTTTGCCCCATGACCTGCTCTCATTTACCAAAACCCTGACTCTGCCTTCATAGCATCATGGGTATCTCATACTTTTTATATCACCCTGATGTAGGCTGTCTTTTTCTCGCAGCACCACCATAGCAACAGGCTTCTAATGATCTCCAGTCACTCTCCAGCCAGGTGGACAGTTACCTATCTAAAGCACAACCCTGATCACATCATATCACTTCCTTATTCAAGGACCCTCCAGGGTTTAAAGGTGTAGTCCTAGGAATTTAGCAAGATTCTCAGTTAAATTCCCTCTATTGAGAAAATAACAAGAGTTTAAAAATTAAGAGTTTGAGGGGAGGGAAGAGCACAAGGGACTGTGGTGATGGATCATGGATGCAATGGCTGTGGGAGCACTATCGGGACTACACCTGAGGGGAGAAACAAAATACTATCCAAAAATCAACAAAGATGTAAGAAAACAAATTAATTAAATTAAGAGTTGGAATGCTTTCCTAACCTCTCATTATCTGGGCGATCCTGATTCTAAGATCTACAAGTTTCAATTTTCTCTTGTGACAGGGTTTTGCAGAAATCAAATGAGATTATGGGTCAGTAATGATTGGCAATCAGCTGGCCCTCAGAGCCCTTTTTCACCCTTTCTTTCTTCCAAGAGGACACCATTGAAGACAATTCACAAGAGCTATGTTGGTCACTGAATTGTGTCTCCTCATCCCCCAAATTTTATATGCTGATTGTATTTGGAGAACAGATACCTTTAGGGAGGTAATTAAGGGTAAATGAGGTCATAGGGATGGTGCCCTAATCTTTTAGTACTGGTCCTTACAAGAAAATACACTCTTTATCTCTCTTTCTCTCTCACTCTCCCCAACCTCCGCACCCCTTCCCCACATCCCCAAGCACGCAGAGAAGAGGCCAAGTGTCTACACAGTGAAAAGGCAACCATCCACAAACCAGGTAGAAAAGTCTCACTGGAAAAGAACCCTGACACCTTGATCATGGGTTTCCAACCTCTAGAACTGTGAGAAATTAAATCTCTGTTGTTTAACTCCCGAGTCTGAGGTGTTTGTGATGGCAGCCCAAGTGGACTCATAACAGACACTGGTGCATTATTCCCTCCACTCCCTGCCAGGCCTGCACACCACACTTGCTCTCACGAGCTCACTAGCAATGCTTTCATTACTCTGCTTCCCCAAACACTCCGTCAGCCTACTCCTCCCCCACCTTCACACATACATTCATCTGGGAATCATGCCCCATGTGGGGAGTGACCCAGTGACACAAATTAGCATGTCCTTCCCTGTCATTTCCCCCCAAGTTCCTTCAGTGTTCAGAATTTTAGACCTCATCTAAAATTTCCCCAGTTTTATCTTGCTTCCTGGTAATTTCTTTCCAAGTCATTCTCATCCCCTGATGAGGGGGTTCAAACTTACTTAGATGGTTTCACTGTGACTGTGCAAGATGAGCTTGGTCTGACCAAGACCTACAGTTTTGATAGCAAGGTAATTAAGGAATAACATGTTGTACCACAAAAGACAAAAAGACTGTTTTCCTTTGACTTTAGGGTATTCACAATCACATTTTATTGCCTAATTTCCTATCCTAGAATGTTGACAGGAGGAGAAATACATGGAGAATTTATAGAATCTGCCAGAGATATTCGGACCCACTGATGTCTCAGCTGAATGCCCTCCGTAACAACTCACAAGAGAAGGCCAGCTTCTGGATACATGGGAAGATCTAGAGACCTTCCCACCTCACAGACACATAAATTCATAATGGAATTACGCTAATGATGAAAAAGTCCTTCTTTAACTTGAGCTGAAATATCCCCATTGACCCTACTTCTGGCCTCTGGAACGATACAGAAAAAGCCAAGTCTCTCCCCCAACAGTTAGTCTCCCAGTCTAAAGACAAGAATTACACCCACCCTCGAATCTCCAGGCTAAGCTTCTTTTTTATGTGTCTGACCCTCAGTGCCCATGAATTTGAATCTCACCAGGGCCATTGCTTTCTGCTGCTCACAGCCCCAGCTGTGTCCCCAAGTGGGTCTCAGACCAGAAGGAACCACTGCAGACACTGGCTGTCAGAGTCAAGAAGTCTACCTTGTGGGCCTCCCCTCTGGATTTAACTTCATGTGCCTTCAAATCCTCCTTCAAACCTGCCACTCATGGGCTGTGGCAGAGGTGAGGACTAAGCAAGTCCCTTTAATTTTGTCACTGTCAGAAAACCTGCCTCTAAATTATCTGGACCATTTAACATGAACAGATTTCCTCTTGTTGCAGTTTAGAGTCCTGGTAAAACCAGTTTGGTTTGCTTCAACAATATAGTGGTTCTATCATTTAAATTTTTTTTTGCCTCAATTCCTCCAGGGTTTGACTTTTGAATGCTGACCTGGGTAACACACTTTGAGAGTCCCATCCTGGGAGGATAAGAAAGGGAGAGAGAACGAGTAACATTACAGTGCCTCCTCTAGGTCAAGAGTGAGGGCAGGCACCTCATTTACTTTCTCTTATTTAATGCTCACAGCTGTCTGTGATTGTCATCTTCTAGATGGGGCTAGAGAGGTTTAGAGACCTTCCCATGTCTGAGAAGACTGAGGACCAGTGACATGATTTGCCGGAGGTCCCACAATCCAATGTGACTGATGGCCGAGGGGCAGAGGGGCTGCTCACAGCACTGTGCTGACTTTCTCCTTCTTCCCTGGGCATTCCTTTCTGAGCATCCCCGAAGGGCAGGTTTCCTACCTATCTCACTAGTAATTCAAAAACAGCATTTGAACATCTGTATCCTCCCTTACCCCTAGGGACTGGTCTTTAATCCCAATTGGCATCTTGATTGATTCCCTAGTAAGGTATATTTTCATAGGGGAAATTTGGAAAGGCTTAATCTTCAGTTGTTGCATCTTTCAGGGATCATACTTCCTAGTTTGGGAAAGAAGACAAGATGAGATTCAGATATTCACAATATTTTATTTCTGAGACTCTGGTAAATATGTGGACACAGGACTTGCTCCAGAATCTTCATAATCTCTGTTGAGTCTACATGAGCTCGCTTTCCTCATGAACAATGGTTGCTTTTCACTCATTATCTTCCTTTCACACAAATCTCTCTCCTTGACCCAAGAACCAAAAGGGTAGGAAATCAGAAAACCATATCCAAAGCTGGCATTTTCCCATATGCTCCTGGCTCAAAAGACGAGTGAGGTCTTCTGTTGGCATCAACAGGTCAAGAAGGTTGGTGATCAGCCCTCCCAAGGTGGGTTCATCCTTGGGATCATCAAAATCTCAGGGTCCCTCACCCAAAGGACTTGATGGAATGATTCTCCCCTACATTGGCTCCTGTTCAGTCCCCCAAGTATCCCAAACTCCCCTCCACATCTGACTTTTGAATATTCTGTTCCTTCTGCTTGGACTACATTTTCCCCAATCTTTAAGTAGTTGGCTCCTTCTAGATACTCAGGTCTCAGCCTAAAAGCCCGATCCTTAGCAAGGCTTTCCCTGACCCTATTATGTAGGTTGAGAAAGACCGCTCTACTTTCCTACCACACTTGACTCAAATACATTTTCTTCCTAATACGTACCACTATTTATAACTTTAGATATATTTTGTAAGAATGTCTGTCACATACACATCCATATAAACACTAATATATGCCAGCACCTTCCATACAAATCTGAATGTATGAACAGATATGATTTGTGTGAACACACAATATGATTACCATATTAGGTAATCAACATGTAGATATAGAATGAAAGATTAACAGTGGATAAATGATTGAATTCACAATATATGGAGGATCTAGAGATGAGAGGCAATAATAATGATAAAAATAGCTTGTGTGACACTCACTATATACTGTTCTAAGAGGTTGACACGTATTAAGTAATTTAATCCTCACAACCACTATAAGGTAGGTCCTATGAACTCAAGTTTGTACTTAAGGAAATTGAGACACAAAGAGTTTAGTAATTTTCCCAAGACCACAAAGGTAGGAATGGGTGGCTCTGGAATTAACACCAAGACTGCCTGGCTCCAGAACCAAATGCTCTTAACATCCCAACTCTAATACCACCTCTATAGTAATTTTACTCCAGAAGAAACATACAGCTGTATCCAACTTGAAGTGTACCATGTCAGTGGTAGACAGGGAAAACCCAGATGTTTCTCACATGAATGATTCAAAGACTTCATCTTAGTTGATATTTTCGGCACTCTTCTGAGCCTGACCAGCTAGAAATATTCATTCTAATTTACTTTTTCCTTTACCTTTGGAAGTGCCGATGTGTTAGAAAAATGCTGGGTAGGTAGCCAAAGGGAAAGGAGAAGGCAGGAGCTTAGTTATGAACTCAATGGCAGGAACTTGGCTGCACACCAGTCAACACAGGCCAAGGAACACAGAGAGCACATGGAGAGGTGCGCAGCTGTGCATTAATGAGAGAAACTCCTCGGAGGAGACAAATCATGAAGAATGGAAGGAAATGGCCATTCTTTATAAGAGGTAGAGACAGGGAGAGCAGAGGAAGTGAAAGAGAAGTAGGCGGAAGAGAAGAGGAAAAGGAAGCAGTGGTGGTGGAGGAGGAAGAGGAGAAGAGAGAACAGGTCTTTCAAGTGCAAGGTAACAGCTGGCACGCTAAGAAGAAAACTGTCACCTCAAAGGAGATACATATCTGTGGGAACTGCCAAGTTTGCAAATATTTGACTCAAGTTCAAGAAAACCAAATGTTTAAGAGTGTGAGGAAGCATGGCCACACAATTTCACCTACCGCTCCCATGTGGGCTAAAAGTGGGCACTCTGACCAGGAATAGGCTTGCTTTCCTAGTTTTACTACCATGAACCTCTCAAAAATGCCCAAAGGGAAAAAATATTTTCTGTAGCTGGGAATAGAAATTTGGAATACTTCCGGATGCAGGGTTTGCCTCAGCCCCAGCACCCTGCTCACCTCCTCAATTCTCAGCCCTGCCTGTGTGTGGTCACTACAGAATGCAGACAAGATCTCAGGAGACATCAACCAAAGGAACCAACATGAGGTTCAGGGGCATGTCACCTTCTTCCCTTCTATTTCTTTAATTTGGCAAATATTTGTCCAGTACTAGATACAAGACTTTGGACTAGTTATTGGCAGAGATTTTTTTTTCAAAGATTACAAAAAATGTAGGCTCAATCCTTAGAATAAATGAAAGCACACAGAGAAGACCACCTGGTCTTGAGGCCACTTCTACTCAGACTTTTGAAGGCCAATTTTACTTGTCTGTCCTCTGTCTCACTTCTTTCTGGACCTTGCTGTCTTGGTGAGCTCTCAGCCTCTCCTGTGTCCACTCACCTGGTTCCCTTTTTTCCTCTCTCACTCATGAGTTCCCACATAGGTCTTAGGCCTGCCAGATCTCCCAGGACTCCCACTGGCCACTCTGGTAGCATCCTAAGTGACTGAACTTTGATCTGATTGATCATTAGTTATTAGAGACTTAAAGATAAAATCAGGTATATTTTACTCAAGAAAGTTTTTCCTCAAGGAAAATGTCCATTGGGGTCTCTGCTCATCCCTAAATGAAATGGAAGTCAGATAACCTTTAGACCATACCTATCAACCTCATAAATTTCCATCTCAAAGGATAAAGAGAAAGAGAGCTACATAACCAGTAAAGAAAGTCCTATCTTCTATGAGCTCGGGCAACTCAACAGATTAATCACCATTCTTGCTAAATCACTAAGGATCCAATCAGATAGGTGACATGAAAACCCTTCAAACATTTCCCATTGAAAATAGAAGACTAAGAGCTAACCCTGAGAGTTTACTGTGTGTCAGGCACTGTTCTGAGACTGTCCATGTTCTCACAACTACCTTGAGTAGGTGTTGTTATCCCCACTATAGAGATAATAAGTGCAAGGCACAGTGATGCTTAGTAACTCATTCAGGGTCATACAGCTAGTAAGGGACAGAGGTTGACTTCAAACCCAAGCTGCCTGACTCCAGAGACAGACCTGAAAAAGATGGATCAAGAAATTTGAGCCTAAAGGTCAAATCTGGTCCTCCATGTGTTTGTGAAAATAAAGTTTTATTGGAACATGGCCATGCCCACCCATTTATATACTGTCCATGGTATGTCCATGTAGCTTTTATGCTACAATAACAGAAATGAGTAGTTTTAACAGAGACCATATAGCTTCCAAAAATATTTACTATCTGGTTCTTTACTGAGTTTTTCAACCGCTGCCCTAAACCACTGTGATATACTTCTCTCTGGTGGTGCTCTAGTAAAAAGAAAGGAAAGAAACTGTGACTATGGAGAGACACACAGTGATTCCTTTCACTGATAATTAACTGGCTAGCATGTCCCCCAATTTCCTCCTTGCTTGTTCACTCTTCTATGGAATGAAATCTGAGAATTTTTGTCCTGGAAGGGCCTTTGAGAGCCTCAATCTAATTGTCTCTCTCTACAGAGGAGACTCTGAGACTCAGAGATGTTAATGATTTTCCCAAAGTCACAAAGCTAGGACAGGCCAAATTCTTTGGCTTCTGGTGAGAACCCCGCCCCCTTTGGAATGCTTACTTCTGAGTTGAAGAGGGTTACTGAAGAGTTGGCTCAGACCATTTATTGTACCCTGCAACCCTATGGAGCAGGTGCTCATACCTGGGGCAAACTCCTCAAACATTATGCAAGGAGTGAAGAATTCCCCCTTCAGAGTTCACTTTCCTGCTTTCATACCTTCTACATCTTCAAATAATAATTACAACAGAGCAAACAGACAATTATTGATAAAGACACTAAACCACAGGGCCACAGCAAAAGGAAGTCCTGGGTTACCACACAGGTAAGTATATATAGTTTCATGTTATTCAGCTGGCTTGGCTTGCCTCATCCATGACGCAGGTTCCTGGAGATGTTCCTGCCTGGTTCCTTGTATACACTGGTGTCTCTAATCCATCTCTGCAGACCTGGCCCCTCGTCTCCAGCTGTCCCTCACTTCTTTCCCCGAGCCAAGGCTCAAATTATTTCTTTCCGCCTCATTAACTTTTTAGAAACAGGCTTTTTCCAGAGCTTCTGAATCTTCACCTGTTACAATTCACGGTCATTCATTTCCAAGTCCCCTAAGTTCACAGGAATGCCGCCCTCCCCCACCCTTAGCATGCCTCTGTCCAATGTCCTTTCACACTTTACAAGGTCTAATTTCCTCCTCCTCTCCTGGATAACTACCCAAGCTCTTCAGACCTCAGGTGTATCAATCCAACATCAATTCAAGTAATCTCATCCTGAGGTCCCCTAGAACTCTAAATCATCTCTGGCTGTACTGGCCTCCTGTGGCACAGAGCAACAGAGCTAAAGAAGGATGGAGGGGACAAGGGGTTCCCCTGAAGGATATCTGCCACTGCCAGCAGGTTGAGAGAGATGTCAGCCCCGTAGAGACCCTGCGATGCTCTTGAGCCAGCACCTTTGAGAACTGATATTCAGGTTATGAACTTACAGACTGATGACAAGCTCAAACTAACTTTTTGTTTCATTACAAAAAGAAATTGAAAGGAATAGTTTCAATGTCTTTTAAACCAATTTGAATTTGGGAGAGAGATTTGCTATTTCTTGCATACTGTTGCTCCTTCAACTCCTTCTTTCAACTGGCCCTTTAGTGGTTTTAAACTATTTTAAATTTCAGAATGGAAATCACCACGCTCATTTTTCTTCTAAATTAGACGTTTTTAACTTTGTAAGTTAGCAAAACCTTGTTCTCGAACAAAATCATAGCAGTGTCCCCTTACATAAAATATTTTTAAAGTTGTATAGCTGGGAAGGAAGAGAAGGGAAGCTCCTGGGGAATTTCTGCAGAGCCTTGTAGGGAAAATAATTTTAAAAAATCACGATTTTAGAATATAATACTCATACTTGGTCACATCTAAGATGCCAATGATCGTAAGACATACCAGGTAGCATACGGTGCTATACCAAAGAAAGAAAAGCATTGCCACCATCTCATTTAGTCCTGTCAGGAATCCTCCGAAGTAGATAACCTTTTTTTATAGAGGTAGGAATTGAAGCTAAGGGAAGTTCATTGCCTTTCCTGAGGTCACACACCTAGAAGATGTGGCAGGTGAGATGTGCTGATTTTATAATTCATGCTTGTTCTACCACAGAATTTTCCCTCAGAGATGGGAATGCCACTGTTTCCCTATTCAAGACTCCCTAACAAATGGGGATATTTTCAGTAAGTCTGACCAGATCGGTAAGAGTCTAGATAAATTAGTGTCATCAGACTGGCCTCATCATTTTAAGAGGAACAACTTCTGAGTCAGAGATGATGCCATAGCCAAATCAGAGGACTCCACCTCTGACTTCCTGAAAGGGGCTTCTGGGAACTAGGGGCAGCAGCTGAGTTGCCATGTGGATTTTAAAAGACAGGACGCAGGCTGGCCGGCTCTCTCTCACATTTTGGCTGGCTTCTGGTTTGCACTGTTCTCTATTCAGCTGATGTCATCTGCAGATAGGACAGATAACATACAGCCACATGCCCGCCAGTAAATTTTCTTCTTTTTCTCTCCCTCTACTTACCCCATATGTAAATAGTTTGGAAGTATTTTAAAAATTTCTCTCTGTATGTCTACTTTGAGTTTTGCCTGTATTCTTATGTGTGTGGTAAGGACTCACAAACTGAGTGAGCCCCATCCCACCCCCCACTTCAAGGACCTGCCCTGCAACATTATCAACAGCATCTGGGAAGCTTTTTTTCAAATGCAGTTTCCTGGGGCCCCCTCGAAAAATTTTTTGGGTGTTTTTTTTTTTGTTTATTTGTTTTAATTTAGTAGGTCTGCAATGTGGCCAAGAAATCTGGATTTTTAGAAAGCGCACCCAGGCTCATCCAGCCTCATCCACGCAGTTTGCGTCTAGTTTCCTCTCCCCCAAATCCTCACTACAATGGCAAACTCATATTCCCTCATGTAAAATTTCTAGGGTACATCTACCAGGGTTAAGATCTCAGCTTCCATCCTTAGGAGATCCTGATTGCTGGACAGGTTTAGAAACTATTCATGAAAGCACATGAAACCTTAGATAGAAATTTGTTGCAGGAAGTAAAGTCAGTTGCATGAAGGAAGCAGTGAATTCTGCACAAAAGAACAACCATACCATGTCTTTGGAGGAAGCAGTGAATTCTGCACAAAAGAAGAATGATGCCATGTTTCTCTGTTGTTTAGCTTAATCCAATGCCGAGAGATGAGTAAGGAAAACAACACACCCACAGGAAATTCCACATGAACCACTGAACCCTACCTGCTTTGGGTGGGGCTGACTTCTCCTTCTACCCTTGCTCAGCCCAGACCCACATCTGAGTGCTATCAGGAAGAAAGACATCATCACTAGTTAAGATGTGAGGTGTTCCGGAGCCTAACCCAAAATACCTATCTCCTAAGTATGGAAACTGAGGTCTTAACCCTATTAAAACTACCCTAGAAATTTTACATGAGGAAATATGAGTTTCTCATCATAATGAGGATTTGGGGGACAGGGAACCAGCTGCAAAATACATGGATGAGGCTGGATAAGCACTTGACAGCCACATCTTTAACCAGTCAGTCTTGTTTGTATCTTAAGGCCACGGAGATATGCAATTTGGTCACTTTGGTCAACTACTTGTTTCCTTACGAGAGAACTCTGGGTTGAGAGGGTCACTGGGTTGAACTCATGTATCAGCCAAGCCCTGTGCTGATATAATAAAGGGACCTCCAATTGCCCTTCCACCCAAGCACATGTTCTTTGATTGGGATTGCTCTGCCCATGAATAAGTGTCAGGGGATATCAGTCTTAAACAAAAGACACAATTCCGCAAGAGATGAAGAAAACTAATTGGAAATGGAAGGGGGACCTTCCTCTATCCACGCAATGAGTTTTTATTGAGGGCCTCCTTTCTATCAGGCACTGTGTTAGGCTTTCAAGGTAGGTCAGATAAACTCTCTCCCCCATGGGACTTGGGGAAGAAAAAAGGTAGCAAAAGAACTACCGTGTATTGAGTTTCCACCCCATAAGAACTTTGGTAAATATTACCATCCCCATTCCATAGATACAGAAGCGGAAGTTCAGGTGATCAGCTAAGATCACCTCAGACTGTGTGTTCTTTTTGTTTCTCCACATTGCCCACCTTGTGCAGTCTTCCTCTATTAATCCCTTGAAGGATTTCAAGCATTGCTTCCTTAAAGACTACTCCCATCCCACAGAGATTAAGGATGCCCGAGAGCTCTAGTGAACAGGAGATCCGTTATCAGGGATCTAAGAGAGAAAGGAAGAATCACAGCCACACAAAGCCAAAAAGAAAATGTGCTCCTACAGGGAATACTGTAGCTAAGAAAACAGTATTTCAGAGAAAACTTACCGGCCACCACACCATACTTCGGCCTGCCAGGAAGAAGCCTCCAACTGTCCCACGATTCGTGGAAAACATAGCCTGGGGAGGAAATAATAAAAAATTTAATGGAAAATAAGAGGAAAGTGACGTTGCCAGCCAAATGGACACGTTCCCATATACTCATGTTTTCTTCTACCCTCTTCACTTTAGGAAACACTTCCACATTCCTTAGCCCCTGGAGCTCTGGTTTACTCATGAAGGAGGCAGGGGAGCTGCATCTGACAGACAAGGAACTGAGGCTCAGGAGGTGTAAAGAGGGTGCCCGAGTACTAGCTCTTTAATTAACCGAAGGCCTGGTTTCAAGAGTCATTCCACCTGGTGTGTTTATCTGTCAAACAGGAGGAGCTTGAACTTTTAGGCCTTTTTTATAAGCATAATCAGGGTAAAATGAAATATCACCTTGAGTGAAATATATAGTTTAGATGCACCATACTAATGCTGTTACCGAAACAAAAAGAAAAGAAGAAAAATTCTGTGAAAATGCACAGCCTTCATACTAAGTATTATGTAAATGACTAGACACTCAAACTTAATTCACAACTTTCCTCTTGGGGGGGTGGGTAGAAAGGAGCTTGTTAGAAACGTTACTTTTTTTTAATATTTTATTTTATATAATTCTTACATCATTTTTCATTTTTGCACAATGTATGCATTTTCATTTTGGTTATATTCCCCATACAATTGCACCCCCCCCCTTATTTTGACCCTAGTCCTTCCTCTCTCCACCCCTCTTCCTCCCATAGTGTGTCTCTGGTTTATAGTTGCTTGTTGATTTTGATTTTTACTTTATTATAATTAGTCTTTTTCCTGATCCCTTATTTGAGTTTTCTAAATTCCTGCTATGAGTGAGACCATCTGGTATTTTTCTTTTTCTTTCTGATTTATTTCGCTGAGCATGATCCCTTTTAGCTCCATCCATGTTGCTGCAAAATGCATGTGTTTATCTTTTTTGATTGCTGAGTAATATTCCATGGTGTATATGTACCACATCTTCTTGATCCAGTCATCTATTTTTGGGCATTTGGGTTGTTTCCAAAGCTTAGCTATTGTAAATAGTGCTGCTATAAACATAGGGATGCAGGTGCCCTTTGGAATTAATGAGAAATGTTACTTTTCATTACGTGATGATACCTCGGTGAACACAACAAAGGGGAGATTCCTGCCCACCGGGGTGTCAGCAAAGGCTTCACAGAGCCTTCCAGCAAGTCCTGAAGAAGTTGTCGAGTTTTATTGGAGAAAAAAAGGAAAGGCTATTTGAGACTGAAGAAACAACAATAGTGATGTGCCAGGGTGGAGCTGCACCGAGGGCAGGAATGGTGAACGGTGTTGCCTGGGGAACCTGGCTGAGTTGGAGGCAGAGCACAGGCCCTATAAAAGCAAAAAGAGGCTAAAAAGTACAGGCCTTACTTTGTAGGCAGCAGGGAAGCACAGCAGGTTGGTGAGAATGACATGTATTTTCCATGCAGGATTCCCAGTCCTTCTCATGGCCCCCTTGGAATGTTGCCTCTGAACCTCCATCTTATTCCTGGTCTGGCCAGGTCAGTGTCCATTCTACCAACACAGAATGGGGTGGTGTTTCTGCCCTTCATCTCCTGCCCCCTTCCCCTTTCCATGTCAAGGCCTTCCCTTGGCTGATGCTTGCTGATCTCCCTGAAAAATGCTAGTGGCTGATAATGATTTTGCACTGTCAGAAGTATCTGGGTTTTCACAGATGAGTCCTGAGGCTGAAGAACATCACTGGTTAAAGGACTTAACCTCTGATGATGACATTAGCAGACATGTTGGTTACAGATGGCACATGGATGGGTGCTCAGCCTGCAGAGATATACTGGACATAGTCCTTTAGGGATTAGGGCCTGAGTATATCCAAACAATCAAGAGAAACTTGGTGACCACCCTTGTGTGCTAGGCAGGGACAGCATAGCTCAGATCTTTCTGTACTTCTGGCAGCATGCTCTGTCCCATGGGGCATACTCCTGAGGACTCTGTAGTGGTTTTTCTGGATATTGCAAGAGAACTAACAGACCTAAGGAGCAGAGAAGGCAGTGAGGGATAAAACAGAATTAACTCCTAAAGACTCTGGCCCCAACAGTTGGCTCAGAAAAGGCCATTCTGAAGGTCATTTTGAAGTAGAAGAAGGTTGATATACCCACCCCCAGAAGGATTGGGGAGACAGGAAAAGTGGGTTTGCAGCCCAGACATAAACATTTCCAAGTTGGCCTCAGAAATGAAGCACATAGCAGAAGAATATTAGGGCAGAGGCTAGAGTGGGGAGCTGGAATAACTCAGGAAGGGTGTCAGTGATGGATAAAAGGTATGAAGAGGTGTATCTACCCAGGGCTTTTTCTCTCTGGTATACTCACCCCTCAAGGTCCCTCAAACACCACCTTCCCCACAAAGCCTTACCTAGCACTTCCCTACAGAAGCTTCCTCCTCCCCACCCCCTAACAAAATTCTCTCTCTGTCCTGAGAACATCTACAGTACATCACCTACACCTCCGCATGACTGTCATAATGGTTTTACTTTGTGTTACTATATTGAATACATTCAAGAGATCTAGTATACAGTGTGGTGAATATAGTTCACAATACTGTTTTGAAAATTTGTTGAGACAGTTGCACTTTAGTGTTCTCACCACAATTTAAAAAAAAAAACAGTCATGTGAAAATGGTGTGGACATGATCATTAGCTTGATTGTGGTAGTCATTTTATATATTTTTAATCCCTCCTAGTATAATATCTTGTTCCTGATTAACAGACAACCAAAAGTTAAACAAATGGGTTTCTCAGCACCCTCTGCCTCCACTCCTCTGCCCATATCCCACTCTGAACACTCCTTCTGGAAATGAGTATTCGGAGAGGTAAGCATTCTGTAGTCTGCCAGCCACATTCAGTAGGTACTTCCGGGGGCATGCACTGCAGCTCATGTACCCTGCCTCCGTTCTTCCCACTGATCACTCCCTACACATGGGAAGGTCTCAGGTGATGCTCAAAGGAAAGCTGTAAGGTCCCTGAACCCACCAGTAAACCATGGCATCAGACTTGCTTATCCAGCCTGCATACATAAGAGATCAGTTTTACAGTTGGAAGCACACTGGCAAAAGAAGCAACAGTTATTAACCCACAATTTTTTCCCCATGGATAAGAACTCCAGAACTTAAGAAACTGGGAGCATTGGGTCAGGAGAAGAGATGACTTAAGTGTGGCCTATCATCTTTCTGACACCTAAAGTGGGACAGACTCACTCTGCGTAGCCTGCATGAGGCACAACCAGATACAATGGGAAAGCTCCAGGACATCAGATCTGAGCTCAGTTCTAGAAAGAATTTTCTTGTTAAACTATAAACCAGAGACACACTGGGGAGGGGGGAAAAGAGAGGAGGGATTAGAGTCAAAATAAGGGGGGTGGGAATTTTATGGGGAATATAACCAAAATGAAAATGCATACATTGTGCAAAAATGAAAAATGATATAAGAATTATATAAAATAAAATCAATTTTAAAAAAAGAATTTTCTTGTTATCCAAGCTGTCTGGATTTGTAAATGGGAGCACCAGGGAGAGAGTCTACTGAAAGCACTTCAGTCAAGACTCTTGACAACTTGTCAACCCCTTTGTCCAACAGGTTAAAGTAGAGATTTGAGCATAGAATGAAGAGCATTAAACTTCTTAAACTTCAGGCCTACACTTTATGAGAGTATGAGGAAAGAAAGAATTCAACACCACAGAACACTGTCAAAGCAATGCCAGTGGTGGTAAGGACCATGGAGAGGGTATTCCCAGAAAGGATGGTGTCTAAGGGGGGGTGGGGTGTGAGGCGGTGGAAATAACATTGTCTTTGGCATCATAAGACATGGATTCTAGCCCCAGCTCTGCTGCTGCTTCATCTAAGTGACTAATGGTCACTCATTCTATCCTTGTCTGTATAATGGGAAGGTTGAGCTCCCCCAAAGGGCCATTCCTCTTCAGGCATCCAATGATTCTATTAGAGCAAATGATTGCATAAGAGAGGGGTCAGAATCTTTTTCTGTTAAAAGACCAGATATGGATGTTTTGATGGCGGGTGTGTTGTGGTGACCTGTATCTGAGGAGGTATGAACTTAATCCCCTAAATCATACACAGTTGTAAACCAATGTCCCCTCAACAAAAAAGGGGGGACCAGAGATAGTAAATATTTTAGGATTTGTGAAACACATGTGATCTTTGCCTCAGAGTGTTGGATTTTTTTGTCTTTTACAACCCCTTAGAAGTGTAAAAGCCATTTTTAACTCGTGGGTCATACAAAAACAAGCTATGGGCCAGAATTGGCATACAAGTCATACTTATCAATACCTGGAATAAGGGATTGAGGACTCCACAGTGGTTTAATGCTTAATGAAATCTTCCAGAAAAAATAAGTCCCATAGATTCAGCTTATAAAGATACAACATAGCTTCCTGTAGCTAGCACAGCCATAACTCATGGTCCCAAGGAGCTTATGAAGCAAGTTGAGGTTCCAAAGCATTGGATGCTGGATAAACTGATGGGGATGTTTGCTCTTCATCCATCCACTGGTCCCCACAGGCTGAGAGAATGTCTCCCTTGAATCATTTCCTTAAGGAACAGATTCAAGTATGCTCTAACAGGAGATGAGGTGAAGATCTATATGCAGTGGATCACTAAGGTCGATGGCAAGGACCACAATGATAGAACCTACACTGCTGGTGTTAACCTGGAAAGAGTGGGTGTGATCACCAACAGAAAGAGACACCCTGGTTCTTTTGATATGGCCCACGTGATAGATGCCAGTGATAACAGCTTTGCCACCCATCTTTCCAACTTTTTTTTATTGGCAAAGGCAACTGGATTTCTCTTCTCCGAGGAAAAGGTACCCACCTCACTATTGCCAAAGAGAGAAATAAGGGTTGGGCAGCCAAACAGAGCAGTGGGTGAAATGCTTACTAGGTGACATAGTTGGATGGAAGGGTCTTGATGCTTAAATAAAGATAATACAGCATGATTTAAAAATAAATGAATAAATAAATAAAGATACAATATAAAATTCTCCAAGAAACAAACTGGGAGATGATGAATGAAACTGGAACTAAACACTGAAGAAATAATAAGCTCAAGCCCATTGAGCTAATGGGATGAGGGAGCATTAAAAGAAGATAAAACACAACAAAATAATTTTGGAAGAGATGAGGATAGTGAGAGAGGGATGTTTGCTATGGGTGTCTTTTCTAAGTTGAAGCACAAGGGGCCTGGACTGGACCACAGAGATGGTGAAGGGATAGGGATTCCTGTCCCTAAACCAAAAGTCTCTAGAAAAAAAAAAAAAAAAGAGGAAGGTAAACTGGAAGAAATCCAGCATGTTAAACAATCAGGGTCCAGAGGCACTGACTAATGGGGAAAGATTAAATGTAAACAAATACCAGCAGGCTCATTAAGTAGCATTTAATAGGACAAGTGATACAGATTCACGAATGTTTAAAAAGTGTAAACACCATCATCAGCAGGACTAGCAGGGTTACAATGAGACTGGTTAAGGGAAAGGAGATTATCAGTGATTGTCTGGGAAACAGGTAGTACAGCACAGCTAGTGAATGATGGGTTCACATCTTGACTCCAATACTTATAGGCTTGAATGGAGTTCCAGAGGGGGGGAAAGACAGGCTAGGTGGCAAAGCTCCTGGCATCACAGAAAAACCAAGGGACAAGAGACCTGAGTTCAAGAAACAATTTCAGATATTGCAGCCTTAGGTGAATCACAACCACATGCAGCTTCCATTTTCTCTTCTGTAAAATGGGGATTAGATCTCTCTCTTCCCCCTACCCACCACCACCCTTCCTGGATTTTGTGAAGATGTCCTATCCAGCTGACCACTTTGCCCATTTTACTTAAAAATACAAAATTATTCCAAATCTGACTTAAACACTGAAAGGCAAATAAGTGTGCTATGTTTAAAAAAAAAATCCTTTGTTCTGCAAAGGACTTTCGGATTCACCTCTGCAGATCTTCATAACAACCCTGGGGAGTCTTATGAATAGGAAAGACTGTTTCACACTTGAGTAAACTGAGTGTGAGGCGGGTTACCCAAGGTTGCATGGCTGAAACTACGTCAAAGTCACAACTAAACCCGAGACTCTTGGGTCCCAGTTGGACATTTGCCACTATTTTCTGGAAAGCTGAGAGTATTGAGGGAGAGTCAATCACAGTAATCCCTTGTGACCCTTGAGGAGGCTTTCAGTCACACCTGGCATCTACAATTCCCTTTCAAAAAGTAAAACACTTCCTCTTATCTTTGCAAAAGAACTCAGTGGTCATGAAAGAGTTAAAATGTCCACAGTCCTCTCAGTCAGAAGCCTTTAACCCAACTACCTGCTGGCACCGCATTCTCCCAGCCTGTCACCCTTCTTGACAGCCTTTGAGAATGGCTGGAATATTTGCACATCTAAAACACCTCCTCTTCTAGTTGTTAGGTGTGCCAGAGTCTGTCATAAGTGAAATTTCCAAGTTCTAAGCTGCTAAGAACAAGTTTCTCTGGTTTGGTGTATTCCCAGAGTCCCAAAGTGGAACCACACACATTTCCCTCTCCCCAAACCAAGGCACCTGCCATCTTTCTCCTGCTCCTTTTCACCCAGTTTTCCCAACTCTGACTCACTGGGGCCCCTGGGATCCCAGGACACCAGGGGCCAGTCTTTCCCAGCAAGAGGACAGTTCAGCCCCCTGCACTTGGGCTGCCCAGGAACCTGCAGCTGGCTGGGGCTCCTGTCCTTCAAGCGCCACACTTTCTTTTCCATGTGAAACTGGATGACTAAGAAGCAAGACCGTAGTCACCTCTTAGTGGTTCATCTCCCAAGACCCCAACCCTCCCTGCAAATCCAAGCATCACCCCCAAACCCCTCCTCCCACCTACCCCCACCACACACACACACACAAGTCTCTCCTATCTCCCACCTTCCTCTTCTGCTCACAGACTTGCCTGGGCTTTCCTGACCGGCTCCCTGTCACTTCTGCTTAACCCCGTCCCCTCACACTGTATCCCCTGAACTCCTCTCAAATGCTCCCAAGTTATTTCCACGCTACTCCACAGATCCTGGAGCCCACTGTCCCCTCTTCAAAAGCTCACCACTCTCGCTCCTCCATGTGCCCCCTCATCCCTCCCAGTGACCCTCGCTCCCCCAGTCGACCCCTCTGGACCTCCACGTACCCACAGACCGACAGCCATCACCACCACAAAGTAGACAACGATGACAGAGATGTCAGCTGCATTTCGGATGAGCATGTAGACCGGCTGTCCGGTGGTGTTGGTCACCGGGCTCAAGGTGGTAACGTCCATGGCGGCGGCGCGGCAGCGATGCGTCCCTCCCGCCCGAGTCTCTCACTCTTGTATGGCCTCAGGGTTAATGATCAACCAGAGGAGGGAGCCAAGAAGCCATCGCAATCGGGCAGTAGTGCGGGCTCTGCGCTCCCGCGCCGCCGCCGTCCGTCGGAAGCAGCTCCCGGGGAAGAGCATGCAATGAAAAGTCAGTGGAGCTGTCAGCGGGGGTGGAGGCTGCCGGCAGGTAAGGCTGCCCTGTGAGCAGGAAGGGGCTGGCCCGGGGGTGGTGCCCGCCTGGCACAAAGGCCCGCTGTCTTCCCGCAGCTGGCACCAAGCAGGGCTGCCTCCTTACCCCGGGGCGGAACAGCAGCGGCTCCACTGAGAAACCAGGCTGCCTGGGGTGTAGAGGCTTTATGTCACCTGCCATCTGACCTGGGACCGGTTCCATGCCCTCTCTGGACCCGATTCTCTAAGTGTAAATGGGTGCAGAACTGGTCCTAAAAATCATCCAAGATCTTGGTCTTGGAACATTCTAGGGAAAACCTGAAGAACATTCTAGGGAAAACCTGAAGTTGTTTGGCTATCGGCTGTTAAAATTCTGCCCAATCTGGTATAGGGATACATCCATCTGGAAAATCACACTCACACAAGTAGTATTATTCAGCCATAAAAAAGATGAAATCTTACATTTCAATAACATGGATGGATCATGAATGCTAAGTGAAATAAGTCAAAAGGTGAAAGACAAATGTCATATGATTTCACTTATTTGTGGACTATAAAGAAAAGCAAAAGCAATCAAACAAAAACAAACCCTTAGACTCTGACAACAAAATGATGGTTGCTGGAGGAGGAGGGAGTGGTTAGGTTGGATGGATGACTGGACATTTGGGGGTGGGAGTGGTGTGGAATACACCGTTGCCAAGGGGAGAAACTACGTATCTGAAACCTATACATTGTTGTAAACTGACTGGATCAAGAAGATGTGGTACATATACACCATGGAATATTACTCAGCAATCAAAAAAGATAAACACATGCAATTTGCAGCAACATGGATGGCGCTGGAAGGGATCATGCTCAGCGAAATAAGCCAGAAAGAAAAAGAAAAATACCAGATGGTCTCACTCACAGCAGGAATCTAGAAAACTTAAATAAGGGACAAGGAAAATGAATAACTATAAGAAAGTGAAAATCATAATCAACAAACAACTATGAACCAGAGACACTCTATGAGGGGTGGGGGCGGGGGGGGATTGGGGTCAAAATAAGGGGGTTGCAATTGTATGGGGAATATAAAAATAAAATTAAAAAAATAAATAAAACATCCATGTAGTCCAAAAAAAATAAAAATAAAAATAAATGACAACATGTGTTTCCAGAAATAAATAAATAATGATACACTAGATTGAAAAAAAAAAAGAAAGAAATTCAGTGCAGTCACAATCTCTTGACCACAGAGATGATCATCCACCAACCCACCTGTCTGAGCCCCCCTCCATAGCCTGTAGCCCTCGGGGGCACTGACACCCCTACTGTAGGGAGGAAGAAACTCAGACTGGGAGAGGGGATCCCATTGGGATCTATTTCCTAGCTCTGTGCCTCACCCAGTTATGTGACTTGGGCTCCAAGTGAGGTGGGTGGAAAGGTAGTAGCAAATCCTTTACAAGGTCAGCAAACCCTGACCCTTCCTGGGAACTCCAGCCTGGGCATCTGGAAGCCCATCTAAGGAGAAAGTCCAGCTCCAAATAAAGAAAGCTCAGAGGCATGACTCAAACAAGGTCACGTGATGAACCAATGATGTCAGGATAGTTCAGAGAGAGGGCTGAAGGGTGCTCTCAGGGGCTAGCGCAGGAGACCACAGAGCAGGAGAGGGGAGCTTTACTCCCTCATGAGGTACAAGGAAGAGGAGAGACCACACAAACACTGCCAGGATTAATGCCTCAAGTACCGCCTGCCCATACCAACCACTAGCCACTGCCCAAATGCCAGCAAGCTGCTCCTTTGCACCTTGATGTCTCTGAGATCTACTCACCTCCTACTTCTTCATGATTGTTCATCTCACTGAGGCTGCAGTCTTCTCCATTTTCCCCCATCTATCCCCTAGGATTGGAAACCATAGGAGGTCATGTCCAGAGTCCATCAAAAAGCCTCCCACAGGGATCAGGAATTCTTCCTCTGTGGAAACTGGTAGCAGGGCTCTTCACCCTGCTTAGAGCTCAACCACGGCTCACCCATGTCCATTCATTCCTGCATTCAGCAAAGTTTTTTCATCTGGATCTATGGCAAGCACAGTCCCTGCCTTCAGGGAACTTCTGGTCTAGTCTGGAAGTGAACCTACCCGCAGAAAAAGTCTAGTCCTAAACCCCCGCTGTAGGTAGCCAGTCCGGGACAAGTTCCAAAAAAGAAATGTGTGGAAATGAGCACATCCAAAAGGTGACCAGGAGGGAGGCCTGAAAGTGCTAAAGGACTTCAAAGGAGAGAGAGAGCATCCTTTGACTTCTCCAGGTCAGCACAACAAGGATGGTCAGAGAAGGAAAGGTATGGTGACCAGAGAGGGCCAGAAAAATGCATGCACTCATTCATTCATTCTTGCAACAGAAGAGAAGCTTCTGTGTGCCACACCATGTGTGCCCACCCTGGGGATACAGTTGTGAACACCATTCATAGGGTTCTTGGCCTCTCAGGACTTCCAGCCCAGTGGGGGAGATAGACCGTCATCAAAAATGAGACAAACTTCTATAAAATTAGCACTGTAACATGTGCTTTGAAAGAGAAGCACTAATGTGCTCCAAATTCCTAGCAAAGACTTTGGCCTGGGAATAAGAGAGGAAAGCCTGGGAATGGTCTATTTTGAGGAGGGCCCTGTAAGAGAACAGGTGAGCCAGGTAAGGTAGGTGTGAGGGACATACCAGAAGACGGCAAGTGAGGGGGCAGACAGGCTGTCTATAATGTGTAGGGAGGGACCAGCTGGGGCTACAAATACAAATAAAAATCAATAAATAAAAAGCAACCCCCCACATGGCCACCCTCACTTTGTCTGAGACCTTTTTATAATTTCGCTTCCTCATTGGTATCTTCTAAAAGAAGACCTTAAACCCAAAAAAAATTATGGGAATTCCTCCAAAAATTAAAAATAAAACTAGCATAGGATCCAGCAATTCCACCTCTGGGAATATATCCAAGGAAAAGAGCACCTACACTCCCACATTCATAGCAGCATTTTAAATAATAGCCAAGACATGGAAGTAACCTAAGTGTCCATCAATGAGTGAGTGGATAAAAATGTGTGAGAGATAGCTACATAGATATATAATGGAAGATTAATCAGTCACAAAGAGAAGGCAATCTTGTCATTTGTGAGACTGTGAGGCTGGACCATGAAGACATTATGATCAATGATATAAGTCAAGGAAAGACAAATATTGTATAAACTCACTTATACATGAACTCTAAAAAGGTGAAAAGAGAGTAGAATGATTGTTGCCAGAGGTGAGAAGTGCAGGAAATGACAGATGGTAGGAGAGGGACCCAGGATTTGAAAGGTAATGGCTCGTTGCTATGTAGGAATTGTCCTATCTTCTCCTCTCTACCTTTCTCCACACTATCTATATATTCAGGAGTCCCACATGCTCCTGCAGGAGTCTAGAACTCCTCTCCAGAAGGCTCTCCAAGGACAGGATCCAATGCTCACTGGCCAAACTGTGTTTTGGGGCAAGGGACTCCATGGTGGGATGGCCAGCTCCCCAACACTTGTCACACAGTGAAACCAGCAGCCTAAGTGCTCACATGCTAAATTTGGGATACTGTGTGGGGAGGGGACACACATTACTAGTTTGAATCTCAACTCAGTCACCAACCAACAGCAACAGTGGACAGCTCACTTAGCATCCATCACCCTCCATTTGAACATCTGAAAAATGCATAGACAAGGACTGTCTCAATTTCCTATGGTCCATCTGAAATGACAGTGTGAAGGGGTCTGAATGACAGTGAGAAGGCACAGATAGGGAGTACTACGATTTTATCTCCTTTTCCTTTTTCTTGTTGCAAGTTCGGGCGTAGAAAACCCAGGGAAGCAGCAGTACAACAAACATACTGTTGTAACAAATCACCACAAATATGGAGCTTAAAACAATAGAAATCTGTTGTCTGACAGATCTGGAAAACCAAAGTCCAAAAATATGCTTCACAGGACTGAAATCAAGGTGTCAGCAGAGCCACACTATTGAGATTCAGGGAAATGAGACTTCTTTGTCTCTTATAGCTTCTTTTTTTAAAAAAAGATTTATTTTTATTTATTTTATTTATTTATACAAGCACTGGGTACAGTCAGAAGCGCGGGAGGGTGAGAGAACTCACCAGAGCAAGAGCGGGGAGCAGAGCAGGCAGAAGGACCGAAGTACACTGCTGAGGGGAGCAGCGGGCGGCAGGAGAGGTCTGCGCACCATGTGGGACTCTCCTCCAGTGGCCGGGGAGCAGCCAGGGATCAAACCGGCGCTGCAGAGGCTGCGGGCAGCTTCGCAACCCAGCACTCAATTGCTGTGCCACCGGCGAGGCCCTGTTATAGCTTCTGATAACTGTCAGCATTCCTGGGCTTGTGGCTGCATCACTCCAATTTCTGCCTCTGTGTGTGTGTGTGTGTGCATGTGTGTGTGTGTTGCATACATGCATGCACAGTAAGATATGTGTAACATAAAATAAACCATTACAATCATTTTTAAGTGTACAATTCAGTGGAATTAAGCACATTCATATTGTTGTAGATCAACACCATTGTCCCGCTCTAGAATTTTTTCATCTTCCCAAACTTAAAGTGTCGCTATTAAACAACTCCTCATTCTCCCCTTCTCCCAGCCACTGGCAATGACCTTTCAACTCTCTGTCTTGATGATTTGACTATTCTAGGTACCTGATATATGTGGAATCAATCTCTCTGCCTCCATCTTCACATCCCCTTCTCTTAAGTGTCTGTCAAACTTCCCTCTGCTTCTCCTTTATAAGGACTACTGTGGTGTCATTTAGGGCCCACCAGAATAACCCAAAATTATCTATCTTCATCTCAAGATCACTTAAGTTGCTTATGCAAACAGTCTGCTTAAGACCCTTCTTTCAAATAAGGTAGCATTATTAGGTTCCAATAAATTAGGACCTGGTATCTTTAGGTAGTTGTTATTCTGGCTGATGTAATCAGTGGTGGTAAAGGGGTTGAATGTGGAATGATTTGGTGGAAGAAGTAGAAAGTAGCCAAAGGCCTACAGGAGTTGGTTGATGTATGCTTCAGAACTCTCACCTGTGAACCTTATCCCTCTTCCCTCACCCCCTCCAGCTCCCGCACAACTAATCACCACCCATCAATTAACCTGCCATGAGGCTGGGATTCCAGAAACACAAAAATTTGGCTCAAAAATTCTTGGACAACTGAAAGACCTATGATAGTAGCAGGAGGGATGGTAAATCATTCATGTATTTAACAAATATTGGTTAAGCATTTGTCTAGGTATCAGGGGTACAAAGTGAATAAGACAAAAGTAGTCTCTGCTTTCAGGCACTTAAAACCCATGTACATGTTGAATGGGTATGGAGTTTATTTTAGGATAAAGAAAATATGTGGGGACTAGGTAGATACGGCAATTATACAATATTGTGAATGTACTCAATGGCACTGAATTGTTTACTCTAAACTGACTAATTTTATATATTTTATGATGCCAATATTACCCTGATACTGAAACCAGATGAAAACAGCACAAGAAAGTTACAGATGAATATCCCAAATGAACATCAATGTAAAAATTTTCAACAAAATGCTAGAAATCAAATTCAACAGTATACCACAAGGATTAAAGCACCATGATCAAGCAGGATTTACCCCAGGGCTACAAGGATGGCTTAATATATGTAAATCAATTAATATAATACATCATATCAACAGAGTGATGGTGGTGAGAAAAAATATATGTCTTAACAATACTAGGTTTCAAAATTAATGTAAATATTGATAACTTTATCAATCATAAAAATGTTATTAATTTTAATATTAGCAACAAAAATTAGGAAGTGGGTGGGGAGCAATATGATATATGCATCCAGAGAAATAAGTATTTTGCAGATGTGAAAAAAATTTTAATAAATAAGATTGGGCTTTGAGAATCAGAAACCCTGGGGAAAAAACTATTCTTTGTAAACCCTGACTTGCCCACTGCTCCCCTCAGCAGTGTATTTCAATAAATCCGCCTGTTCTATTACCCACTCTGCCTCTGGTGAATACTGTCACCCCCCCCACACACACACACACCCCTCTGGCCTGTACCCCAGTTCTTTTATGCATAAATAAATAAATCTTTAAAAAAAAAACCCTAACTCAAAGGGATATATGCACTCCTATGTTCATTGCACCACTATGGAAACTTACAGAAAAAAACTTAAGTGCTCAATGATAAATGAGTGGATTAAGAAGATGTGGTATAGTTTGCAACAAGAGTGGACCTGGAGGGTATTATGCCAACATGAAATAATTCAGAAGGAGAAAGACAAATACTAGATGATTTCACTCAGATGTGATATATAAAGAAACAAAACAAAAGAATAGACAAAACTAAAACAAAACAAACCCTAGAAATCTGGCTGTAGAATTGGGGCTACCAGACGGTTGGAGGGTAGAGAGGAGAGGCGGTCCACTGGACTGTGGTGGAGGATTATCGGTGCTTTAGTGGTGGGGTGTGGTGTGGTAACATAAACCTGAAGAGGCATGAACTTACACCCCTAAATTATACACAGTGCTGTAAACCAATAAAAATTACAATTTTAAATATAAAATAAAACTATGTAACTAGGAAGAAAAAAGAAATATACGGCACTACAGAGAAATTTCAACCTTGATTATGAATGTCCTTGCTGTTTAGATATTAGATGATTCCCTTCAATTTGAAGCCAAAAATGTTTTTGTTATAAAAATTTTCTTGAAACTAAAATGTGCAATACCTCTGCTTCGATCAAATATATTTTACTACATTTTTTAAAAGCACAATAAAATAAAATGGTTAATTTCATGTTATGTGAATGTCACCTCAATTTTTTTCTAAATGCACAAGGCACCAGACCTGGAGAAAATAAAAATTTAATTCTCCTCTGAGACTGTTTCTCCCCAACCTGTTGGTTGCTCCTAAAAGTTTCATTCATCTGTTCAAGTAAATTCACTTTGCAATCAAAATACTCTCTCCCATCTACTGACTGACAAATTGTATGCTAAGGAACTTCCTCTATTCATTAAGCGTGTCCACTCTGCACCAGGTACTAGGGTTGCAAACCTGAGTAGGACACAATCTCTGCAGTGAACGTGGGCATGCAGTTATCTCTTCAAGACACTGATTTCATTTCCTTGGGATAAATACCCAGAAGTTGGATTGCTAAATCATATAGTAGCTCAATTTGCATTTTTTTGAAGATGCTCCAGTTTTCCATAGTGGCTGTACCAATTCTCATTCCCAGCTAGAGTACATGGGGTCCGCTTTTCTCCACATCCTCACCAACACTTGTTATCTCATCTTTTTTGATGATAGTCATTTTAACATTCCATTGTGGTTAATATTTCATGGTGGTTTTGATTTGCTTCCCTGATGAGTAGTGATGTTGGAATAACTCTTCATGTGCCTGTTGGTTCCTTATATATTGTATGAGGAACTTATAATTTTTGCATATTAAAAAATGGTAACTATGTGAGGTTATGGATATGCTGCTTAACTTGATTGTGGTAATCGTTTTACTATATATGTATAATTATTACATTGCTCACCTTAAATAAATACAGTTTTATCAACTATACTTCAATAAGGTGAGTGCAGGAAAAGAAAATACACTCTGGGGCCTCCCTGGTGGCGCAGGCGGTTGAGTGCCACACTGTGAAGCTATCCGCAGCCTCTGCAGCATGGGTTCGGGTTCGATCCCAGCTGGCCAGCAAGAATCCCACATGGTGCGGCAGACCTCTCCTGTCTCGCCTGCTGCTCCCCTCAGCAGTGTATTTCGTCAGTCTGCCTGTTCTATTCCCTGCTCTGTCTCTGGTGAATCCTCTCACCCTCCTGCGCATCTGGCCTGTACCCTGGTTCTTGTATAAATAAATAAATCTTAAAAAAAAAATACACTCTAGCAAAAAAAAAAAAGAAGAAGAAAATACAATCTCCACCTTTGACCCCTCCTAACCCACCAAGGAAAATTTACATATAAATGCACATGTTGTTCCCTTTGCAAGGACATAATCTCCCCTGATCTTCACTGGCTAACTCTCATAATCCTTTAATTTCAGCTTAAATTTCTCTCAAGAAACTTTTTGACCTGCATCTTATCCCATAATCCCTATAATGTAGAGGAGTCTAGACTAGAGGCTCTCTCTCTGAAAACCCTGTTCTTTTTCTTTTTATTTATTTTTGCATACAAGAGCTGGGGTGCAGGCCAGAGATGTGGGGGGTGGGTAAGAGGATTCAACAGAGACAAAGCGGGGAGCAGAACTGGCAGACGGACTGAAATACACTACTGAGAGGAGCAGCGGGTGAGACATGAGAGGTCTGCTTCGCCATGTGGGTCTCTCTTTGGCCGGTCAGGGATCAAACTCATGCTGCAGAAGTTGCACATTGCTTCATAGTGCAGTGCTTAACCCCTTGCGCCTCCAGGGAGGCACGATAACCCTGTTCTTAAACTCTATTCTCATCTTGCCTACTCTTGCCTTAATTTTCAATTCACATTTAGTTGTATAGCTATGCATTTAATGACTCTAGTTCCCTCCAGATTATAGACTCCACAAGGGTAGCACTGGTGTCTCTTGGCCATCATTATGCCTAGGACCAGGGTTAGTATATAATAGATGCTCAATAAAAATTAGCTGGGTAAATAAAAAAATTAAAATAATGAATATAAGCAATCACAATGTGACAGATGCTTTAATGATAAGGCAGAACGTGCCTAATTGTGTCTCACAGAATAATGTAGAGAGGCAAGAGAAGTAATTATTAAGAGGGGATATTTGCATTGAGTCTTAAGAGATAAGTAGGAGTTCTGGCAACAACACAGCTGGGGAGAGATGTGAAATGTAAGCGCATACCATATGCATATTCAGGGAGCAGTAAGTGCTTGTGGTCTGCGTAACTGGGTAGACCAGCGAGAGATAAGTTCAGAGATGTGGTCAGAAATTGGACCACAGGGAACCACACATTGTACTAAACATCCTGGAATTCATCCCATACAACCCAGGGGCCTGATAAAACAGAGGCTCCCAACCTTATGCTGATAGCCCCTCACTGGTAGGTTTTGAACACTATGTGCTTTCTTGGACAGTCCATAACTTTAATCAGATTCTCAGAAAGATTGGGGACTCAAAGAAGGGAGAAAAACAACACCCTCCCTCACCATAATAACTAAAACAGTTCCACTTGCATCCCAATTTGTGAATTTCATAGTACTCATAATTAATTATAAATATCTTGATTTCTCTACTTGTCTATTTCCTGTTTTTTATAAGAGTTGGGGCCTTATCTTTCTTGTTTAAGGATCTATCTCTAGTGCCTAGCACATATGACCTGGAGCATACAAAGCTCAATAAACATCTGTTGACTAAATAAATCTTACTATAGGTGATTTTTTTAATTCTAGTAAAAAAAAACACATAACTTAAAAGTGACACCCTTAACCATTTTTAAGTTCATGGTTCGGTGGCATTATCTCATGTCACTGAGCTACCTTCACCATATCTATCCACAGAACTCCCTTCATCTTGCAAAACTGAAACTCTGACGCCACCAAACAATAATCCCTCATCCTCCCCCTCTGCACAGTTCCCGGCAACTACCATTCTACTTTCTGTCTCTATGAGTTTGACACTCAGTACCTCATATAAGTAGAATCATAGTATTTGTCCTTTTGTGATTGACTTAATTCAGCATAATGTCTGCACGTTTCATCTATATTGTAGCATGTTTCATTATTTCCTTCCCTTTTAAGGCTGAATAATTTCATTGTATATTTATTCTGCACTTTGCTTATCCATATATTTATGGATGGACACTTGGGTTGCTTTTACCTTTTAGATATTATGAACAATGCTGCTATGAACATGAATGTGAAGGTATTTTAGTCTTTTTAAAATTAGGCTAGACACAGTATGGGTGGAAGGATGGAGGGAGGGATGGACAGACAGATATAGGATGGTTGGTGGGTGGGTGGATGGATGGATGGATGGATGGATGATCGAGAATAAATGGGTGGAAGAATGGATAGATGAAAGAGCTCTGAACTGAGAATTAGATCTTCTTCCTCTTCCGGCTTTGACATTTTTCATCCTCATGACACATCAGACATCAGATACTGTGACATAATAGCGAGCACATTGTAACAATGACAACAGTGATGAGTTAAAGGGAATTTCAAAGTACTTATGAAGATGAGTAATTCTGTTTCATGACCACAATTGGCAAGCACCCAGTAAAAGGACTGTACTGGACCTTAATGTATTGGTGACTAAGAAGAATGGGTCTTCCTAGTGCGGTAACCCTGGGAAGGAAGAGAGTGATTCAATTTGTATGCAAATATGAAACAACCAAATATCAGTCACAACAGCAAAAACAGAGTCGCTGAAATTTCAGGACCTATAGCAACTGTAAGAACCAACCCCACAGGAAAGATGGACAAATATATACAAATGTATAATGAAAATACACATGGTTAGCATAAAAGGAAATATAAGTGGAATATAAACATATTAAGAGATATCCAATCTGTTTAATAAGATAAATGCATGTTAAAACTACAGTGAGATGCTTTTTTTATCAACTAGACAGGAAAAGATCACAAACAAACTGATAACACATTGTATTGAAAGGGGAAACATGCACCCTTTCACCTCCTGGTGGAAGCCCAACTCAGTACCATCTCTAAGAGAAAAATTTGAAAACATATATCAAAATTACATCAACAGAATGTGGAGACAAGTCACATGTTGGAAAAAAAATATTTGCAAGAGATATATTTGATAAAGGCTAGTTAACCAACATATACAAAGAACTCATAAAATACAAGGATTTAAGTGATGATTTAAGTGACAATTAAAATATGGACAAAGGATCTGAACAGGCCCCACACCAAAGAAGATATACAGGTGGCAGATAAGCAATGAAAAAATGCTGACCATATACGTCATTAGGGAATTACAAATTAAAACAATAATGAGATGCCACTACACATCTATCAGAATGGTCAAAATCTAAAACACTGACAGCACCAAATCCCAACAAAGATGTGGAACAGCAATTCACTCATTGTTAGTGGGAAAGTAAATATACAGCCACTCCAGAACACAGCTTAGTGGTCTCCTACAAAACTAGACATAATTCTACTTGCAATCACATCCTCTGGTAATTACCCAAAGGTTGAAAATTTATATTTACCCAAAAACTTACACAGAGATGTTTTTATTTATTATTATTTATTATTATGCTTTATTTATTATTGCCAAAACTTAGACGCAACCAAGATTCCCTTTGGCAACTGAATGGGTGAATAAATTATGGTACATACAGACAATGGAATGTTATTTAGCACTGAAAATAAGCTATCAAGAGAAGAAAAGACATAAAGGAACATTAAATATATTAACAAGTGAAATAAGTCCATCTGAAAAATGATGCACATGGCATGAATCCAATTATATAAAATTCTGGAAAAGGTGAAACTATGAAAATAGTTAAAAAGATCAGTGGTTGCCAGGGGTTAGGGAGAAGAGGACAAATAGGTGAGCACAGAGAATGTTCAGGGCAGTGATTATTCTGTGTGATACTATAATAGTGTAATAGTATAATACTATAACATGTCTATACATTTGTCAAAACTCATACAACGCACAATGTCAAGAGTGAATCCTGGGCCTCCCTGGTAGCATCAGGGGTTAAGTCTCAGTGCTATTGCCACACCACCTGAGGTTAGATCCCTGGTCAGGGAGCTAACCCACATGGCATAATATGGGAACTCCCTGTACTATCTTTTCAATTTTGCTGTGAAGCTAAAATCACTTTCAGAAGATAATAGAGCCTATTTAAAAAATTATACATGTCCTGGGCCTCCCTGGTGGCACAGACGGTTGAGCGCCACACTGTGAAGCTGCCCACAGCCTCTGCAGTGTGGGTTTGATCCCAGCCGGCCGGCAAGAATCCCACCTGGCGAAGCAGACCTCTCTTGTCTCACTCACTGCTCCCCTCAGCAGTGTATTTCTTCAGTCTGCCTGTTCTGTTCCCCGCTCTGTCTCTGGTAAATCCTCTTACCCTCCCATGCATCTGGCCTGTACCCAGGTTCTTGTATAAAAAATAAATAAATCTTTAAAAAAATTATACATGTCTATATCCTTTGACCCAACATTTTTACTACAGATAGGCTTACCTAAGGGCAAAATGACCTTTGTTCAAAGTTATTTATTGCAGCACTATTTGCAATGAAAAGAAGATTAGAAGCAACCTAAATACTCATCCATATAGGAATGGTTAATATATTATGGTTTATTTGTTTAGTGGAATAATATCATGCAGTCAATTTTCATTGATGAGAATTAATCCCAAAGAGATTTTGTTAGGTTATAAAAAAGAAAAAAAGCATTGTGTGTGGACTACATAGAGCATGCTAAAATTCCTATGAAATATCAGGAGGTGAGGGGTAGAAAATAGGCATATATTTGCTCACATGTAGATTTTTAAAATATCTGGATACACAAGAAAAAAGGGCAAAACTGATTGCCATCAAGGAGAAAATATGGATGACTGGGAGGTTTTCTCTAAATATGCTTGTGTAATTTATGAACTACAACAATGTATTACTTACTAACTAGTAGGAGGAAGGGAGAGATAGGGTAAGGCAAAAGAAAAGGGGTCTGGATTACTCAGAGCTCTTCAAACTTAACTCCATAATGTATTCATTGACTCAATAAATATATCTTGAGGAACTAAAATATCTCTGGTTTTGTTCCAGCTGCAACAGATAGCAAGAGGTTAAGATATAGGGTACACAGTCTAAGACCTGACAGGTCTTAGAAAGACCTGACAGTTTATTGAGGAGAAACTGAGAGTCAAGGAATGGATGAACCTTGGTCAAGGTCACCCAGATTGTTGGTAGGAGAGCTAGGACTGCAACTCTGGCATACAGACTTCTGTTTGGTTTTGTTATCTAGCTGAGCTTAAAGTTCAATAAGGGATATGTACTTGATTATGCCGGCAATGTTTACAACTATAAAGATAGCTGAACTCCAAAAATGAATTGCCAGAAATGACTTTTCTCGCCTACACACCCTAATAGTCATAGTCACTACTGGCATCAGTGGAAAGATCTCCCAATGTTATTTCATAATATCTTCATCTTCCATTTACACAAACCATTATTTAGGAGACACTAACTAAATAAATACTATTAAAACACCTACACAATCACCCCCATTCTAAACTAGGGTTTATCTGTCCCTTCTAAGCACCAAAAATGCTAAGACAAGCAGGAAGGGAGAGTCTCAGCTAAGAATAATCTTCTGTCTGAACAAGAAGAAAAAAACTAATCTGTGGTCAAGTGTCCCTGATCTCTTGGATTTTCTGAGTCTTAGGCAAACCTCTCAACAGGGTTTTTCCAAGTTTGGGAAATCCTACCAGGAAATTAGAAGAGTAGTAGATTCTAACTACATTGGATGACAATGTGCAACAGTCAATAGCCTGAGACTTAGTCTAATGTTTTAGGTTGACTTTGATTAAAGTATTATACAATACATACAAAAATGGAACCATATATACACAAATACATACACAGACTAATAACCACATAGACACATACACAAATGTCAACCCCAAAGCACAAAACAAGTCTTAGGTGAAGAACCATCAATTCTAAACTGGCTACATTTAGAGAAAGAACCACCATAATGAACCAAAAAGCAAAATCCTAAAATCTTCATCTTTGGAGTGCTCCTGTAATCACTGGTTGAACTTCCAGCTTCAATTTGGCTCTGACAGGAAGCCACAGCAAAGGATTGAGCTTTTCTTAGACTACAAGTGCTGATGGGAGAGAGGAGATGGTTCAAGGTCGTGCTTGAAAAAAGTACAGAAGCCAAACTAAGAATTTTTAAATATGGGCTTTGGCAATCAATCCAAACACAGGGCCTCTTTTTCAATAGCAGTTCACTGCTAAGTCTATTTCTCTGCAGCCAGTTGTCATCCCATGTCCCAATTTAATCTCTCATTTTGATTCATCCGAAAACACACCTTACTGGTTTCCCATCTTTACTCATTAAGAAAACACTTCAACTGAGAGCTTCCTTCAGTATTCTTCAAAGTCATTCTACGTGAAAGAGCTATGAATTCTTTGAGTCCAAAGTCTCTATAAAATACAAGTGGTATTAAGGTTGCAATTACATTCACGTAGCGCTGATGTGGGAGGGTTGCTTGTGCCTTCTTGAACACAGGGAACGGCTGGTGATTGACCTTGGGAATAGTTTTTTTTTTTGAATCCTAAGTTAGGCATGTTTTTATTTCTACAACCTCCAAGAATTATACTCTCTGATAAAGGCCACAAATGACAAAACCACAGCTAACATAATACTCAACAAAAGCTTTCAGCTTTTCTTCTAAGGTCAGCAGCAAGACAAGGATGCTCACTGTAACCACTTTTACTTAACAGACTATTGGAAACCCTAGACAGAGCAACCATGCAAGAAAAAAGAAATAAAAGGCATCCAAATTGAAATAGAAGAAATAAAATTGCTGTTATTTGCAGATGATATATAGAGAAAACACTAAAAATCCCACAGAAAAACTTGGAGAACTAATATCAAATTTAGTAAAGTTTTGGGATGTAAAATCAATATACAAAATTCAGTTATATTTCTGTATATTAGTGAGAAACAATCAGAAAATGAAAGAAAACAATTCCATTTAAAAGTGCACCAAAAAGACTAAAATACCTAGGAATAAATTTAATTAATGAGGTGAAAGACTTGTACACTGAAAAAAATTTTAAAGATTTTATTTCAATTTATTTATTTAGCATAGAAGAACTGGGGTATAGGCCAGAGGTATGGGGGGTAAGAGGATTCACCAGAGACAGAGGGGGAGCAGAATAAGTGGATTTACTGAAATCTACTGCTGAGGGGAGCAGCAGGCGAGACAGGAGAGGTCTGCAGTGCCATATGTGAGTTAGTTCCCTGGCTAGGGATGAAACTCAGGCCATAGCAGTGATAGTGCTGAGACTTAACCCCTAGGCCACCAGGGAGGCCTTTGTACACTGAAAATGTTAAGACATAATGAAAGAAATTGAAGAAGACACACAAGAAAGGTATTTTATGCTAACATTGGTTGAAAAAATATTGTTAAAATGTTCGTAGTTTCCAAAGCAATTTGCATTCAGTGCAAACCCTATTAAAATTCCAATGGCATTTTTCACAGAAATAATTTCTCAGAAACAAAATTTGTATACAGAACCACAAAAGATCCCAAATAGCCAGGGGAATCACAATAAAGAAAAACAAAGTTGGGGCATGTGGTGAATTAATTTAGGACAAAGAAGTCAAGCATACACAAGGCTTAAAAGGCAATCTCTTCAATAAATAATGTTGGGAAAACTGGACAGCCACATGCAAAAGAAAGAAACTGGACCCCTATCTTACACCACACACACACACACACACACACACACACACGAAATGAATTCAAAATACATTGAAGACTTGAACATAAGACCTAAAACCATGAAACTCCAGAATAAAACATAGGCAGCAAGTTCCTTGAAATTGATCCTGGTGGTAATTTTTTTGAATCTGACAACAAAAGGAAAAATAAACTAGTGGGACTACAACAAGCTAAAAAGCTTGGCACAGCAAAAGAAGTCTTCAATGAAATTAGAAAGCAAACTATCAAATGAGAGAAAACATTTGCAAAGCATCTATCTTAGAAAGGTTAACATCCAAAATACATAAAGGACTCATACAATGCAGTAGCAAAAACCAAACAATCCCAATTTTAAAATAAGCAGAGTCACAGGCTTAATGTAGACACAGCCAGTCCAAGAACCACACCACGCACAACCAATCATGAAAATGGCACATAAATGGCATCAAGAAACCCTGATCGCAAAGAGATGAATCTCTTAAGGTGTGGATCCCATGTTCCTAAGAAACATGCATTTTGCCAAGAAGCACAATAAAAAGGGCCTGAAGAAAATGCAGGCCAACAATGCCAAGGCCATGAGCGCACGTACTGAGGCTTCTAAAGCCCAAGACTGCGACCGGCTAACATGGCAGAGGGCAGCAGCCATAAGCTCAGTCGACTTGCCCACACTGCTCACCACAAGCTTGGGAAACATGCTCATGACCACCGCTCCCAGGGTCTCAGGTCATCCTGGCCAAAGACCAAGGCTTAAACCCAGGCCAAGCATGTAGCTACAACCCAAGTTCCCAACAATATGCAGGCTGACAAAGGTGTCCAGCCCTGATAAGACTCCAGAAAAGAGATCCCTGTCTGTGCATGGGAGGACAGGGGACTGTCCTGGTGACCCCTGGGCTGCTGTCTGCAGGGCCCTGGTGTCTTCCTGTGCTATTTGTACAAATAAACCAGAAGCAGAACCTGTGAACAACAATAATAATAGTAATAAGCAGAAGATCTGAATAGACATTTTTCCAAAGAAGACATACAAATGGACAACAGGTACCTGAAAAAACGTTCAACATCTCTAATTGTAAGGGAAAAGCAAATTGAAATCACAGTGAGATATCACTCTCAGCTGTTAGAATGAAGATCATCAGACAAGAAATAACAAGTGTTGGTAAAAATGTTGAGTAAAGGGAACTCTTGGTGGAATGTGAACTGGTGCCGTCACTACAGAAAACAGCACAGATTGCCTAAAAACTTTTTTAAAAACTACATATGACCCAGCAATTCCACTTCTGGGTATTTGTTCCAAAAAAGTGAAATCACTAACTCAAGGAAGCTATCTGCACCCCCATGTGCATTGCAGCATGACTTATAACAGCCAAGACATGACTTGTATAACCCAAGTGTCCATCAATGAATGAACAGACAATGAAAATGTGGTGTACACATGCACACACACACACACGCACACTGAAATGTTATTTAGTCATAAAAAGATGAAAATTCTGCCATGTGCGACATCATGGACGTTATGTAAGTGAAATAAGTCAGAGAAAGATAAATACCAGCTGATATCACAATAGATAGAATCACCACAAGCTTGGGAAACATGCTCATGACCACCTCTCCCAGGGTCTCAGGTTGTCCTGGCCAAAGACCAAGGCTTAAACCCAGGCCAAGCATGTAGCTACAACCCAAGTTCCCAACAATATTCAGGCTGCCAAAGGTGTCCAGCCCTGATAAGACTCCAGAAAAGAGATCCCTGTCTGTGCATGGGAGGACAGGGGACTGTCCTGGTGCTATTTGTTATTGGTTTATTCCCCCTATAAACTCATAGCATAGAGAACAGATTGGCGGTTTTCAAAGGTGTGGAGTGGAGGGTGGGCGAAATGGTCATGAAGTTGGTCAAAAGATACAAATGTTCAGTTATAAAATTAAGGTCAGGCCTCCCTGGTGGCACAAGGGGTTGAGTCTCAGAACTATGAAGATATTTCTGCAGCACGAAGTCAATCCCCGGCCAGCGATCTGACCCACATGGTGCAGGCACCTCTCCTGTCTCCCCTGCTGCTCCCCACAGCAGGGTATTTCAGTAGATCTGCCTGTTCTGCTCCCTACTCTGTCTCTGGTGAATCCTCTCACCCCCTGCACCTCTGGCCTACACCCCAGATCTTATATGCATAAATAAATAAAATAAATAATTTTTAAAAAATTTTAAATAAAGATCCTGGGGAGATACAGTCACAGCTTGCTGGCTATAGTTAATCCACCGTCCCCTTCCTGCCTCTATACCTTCTTGCCTGCTAGGAACCACCATAGTTTTCAGAGTATAAGAGTTACTTTTGTTGTGTTTTGCCAGTTTGTCTTTTTTTGATATTTATGTTCCATATCTGAAAGAAATCATCAGTAATTGTCTTTCACTTTCTATCTTAATTGATTTAGCAAAGTCACCTCATAGTCCATCCATATTATACCAAAAGTCAGTTCAATCTAGATTTTAAATGCAGAAAGTATATCTACACCAAATGTTAACAGTGCAATTTCTGGACTTAAAAACAAGGTCTTTTTTTTGTCCATATATGTTACTCATTTTTTCAAATAAAATAATGCATTACAGCTACAATTAGAAGAAAAGTGAATTTAGGCAAGACTCTCATCTAAACTTCCTCATACTGCTGGAATGTCTAAGAGGTTATCTGTGAACAGAAAATAACTCTGCCGGCACTTTGGCTTTGATTTCCTTTTCTGCTATTAACAAAATGTAACCTGATATTTGGGCTCATGAGTCCAAGGCTGCAAAGGTGTACATGAGCATACACCTATGTAAATACAGTTATAGGCAGGAGGCAATCCCAGCAGGTGATTTTCTATTTTGAGTTTAACACACTTATATTAATATCTCTGGAGGAACAAGTAAAGCTTTCCAGAGGAAGCAAATTAACATACCTATTTCATGTATAAAACTTTTCTATCATGATGGGTAGAGTGAGCTCCATCGGCAAAGATGGGGGAAACAGGAATAGCCCAGTTTGGATGAAGAGTTCTTATCTCTTCATATAATTCCATAAATAGTTATTGAGCACTTTCTAAATGCCACACACACTGCTGTAGGCATCAGAGGTATGGTAGTGAAGAAGACACACTCATTCACATTCTAGTCGTGGAGGATAAGTTATGAAAAAAGAAAACAGTATATATTATATATCAGGCAATAATAATAAGTGCAAGGAAGGGAAAAAAAGCAGAATTAAAAAAATGAAACGGGCCAGGAAGCAAGGAGGGCCCCTCCTGAATGATAGGGAAGGAAAGCAGGATAAGTCATGTCAGGGGAAGGATCTCTCAGGGAGAGAGAAGCACAATTGCAAAGGTCCCCAAGCGGCCTAGGGTGAGCTTGAAGAGAATAGGAAGGTCAGAGTGACAGACTCAGGACTATGTCATAAAAGACGTTGGGTGCCACTTGGTCCAGCAGCAGGAATCCTCCTGCAAATTTAGCATAAAGGCAAGAACACTGGACTAGGACTCAAGATTCCTGGATTCGAGGGCCTCCCCGGTGGCGCAGTGGTTGAGCGCTGTGTTGCGAAGCTGCCTGCGGCCTCTGCGGCACCGGTTCGATCCCCGGCTGCTCCCCGGCCACCGGAGGAGGGTCCCACATGGCGCGCAGACCTCTCCTGCCGCCCGCTGCTCCCCTCAGCAGTGTACCTCGGTCCTTCTGCCTGCTCTGCTCCCCGCTCTGGCTCTGGTGAATCCTCTCACCCTCCCGCGCTTCTGACTGTACCCAGTGCATGTATAAATTAAATAAATAAATAAATAAATAAATAAATAAATAAAAACATGCCTCTATTAAAAAAAAAAAAAACTTCCTGGATTCGAGTCCTGTGTCAGCTACTAACTTGCTTTTTGACCTTGGGGGTGCTGCTCACTTCAACTCTGTGGGACTCAGTTTCCCCATGTAACAAATGTAAGCCACTATCCATCTTAAGGTGAGACTCACAGGAAAGTGAAAGGTGTGAAAGTGCTTAGAATAGAAACAGATCTCAAAGGAAAAAGGGGTGTGACTGCTAAGGCCATAAAAGAGTGGGGAGATTTCTGATTGTGTGTGTATGCCTGTGTGTGCGTGTGTTTAAGAAAGTATCATACAGTGGACAAGGGAATAGCAAGGAGAATAAACCTCAGAGTCTATCACCAAAATCCAAAATCGCAGTATATCCACTCAGTTAGATCCAGCAAAGAGTTCCTGGGGGGACCGTTGTTAAAATAATAACTAAAGAGCTATCATTAAGCAGTAGCCTGCTACCAATTATTGAGCACTAGTAAATGCTTTACAAACATGTCCTTTAATCCTCACAACAACCCTATGGTGTAGGTGCTACCAAAGCAGGAAACTGAGACAGACTAAGTAACTGAGGAAGGACGGAACTAGAATTTGAATGCATTGCTCCTAATTAAAATATGTGCCCACAAATAACTGCATTGTACACTTAAAATATATACCATTTTTTTCGTCAATGATACCTATAAATAAAGCTGGGGGTAAAGGGAGGAAATGCCCAGAGAAGGTGTTCTAGGAAGAAAAATTAAAAAACAAGCCTGGAAAGGAACTGAGACTGTGACTTCCAGTTCCTGCTGCATCACTGACCCACTGAGTCACCCTGACAAACCCCTTCCCCATGCATGTCTGACCTATAGCTTCTCTGTGAAACCATGGGGTTCTCAGCAGCCCACCTCCAGCAGGATCTACTGGATTCCTGGGCCACTGAACTCCCTTTTTTCAGGTATCCAGGCATCAGGCTACTGCCCCCTCTTCTCACTTTTCCAGCTGTACTAGAATTGGTTCCAACTGGGGCCCAAAGTCCTGAAGACCTGGGGGGCAGAGGGACAAAGTGGAGATTCCAGGGATCCCAGCTTGACTCGCCTGCTTGCCTCTCTCTTTGACCTTTAGCAAAGTCCATAACTTAAGCCTTATCGTGTAACGTGTTTGGTACTTTCAAATGCCAATAAGCCATACTCCCCTCTCAGAAGCTACACAATTTGGGTGATAACCTAAGTCATGCCAACATAACCTCACTGTGTAAACGTTATGAAAGAGCAATGATCTAATACTGCTATCCAGCTCTCTGATTACACACAGGTAGCAAAGCTCCCTCACCCAGGAGCCCAGTGATGAATGAAGTGTTGCCAAAGTCAGCCATGCACCCCCAGGGTGGCAACTGATGTGCATTTCCACATCCTCCCATATCAGTCACAATATATCCAGCTTCCTTTTTTTTAAGATTTTTATTTTTATTTATTTATGCATACAAGATCTGGAGTGTAGGCTAGAGGTATTGAGGTGAGAGGATTCACCAGAGACAGAGTGGGGAGAAGAACAGGCAATCAACTGAAATACACTGCTGGGGGGAGCAGCAGGTGAGACAGGAGAGATCTGCTGCACCGTGTGGGTCAACTCTCTGGCCAGAATTGAAGTCAGGCCACAGTGGCTGGAGATAGCTTGATAGAGCTGAGACTTAACCCCTGCACCACCATGGAGGCCCCATATCCAGCTTCTTTCAAAGACCTGGACATTACATAGCTTGAACGTGAATCCTGGAAAAACCAAGATGGCATAATCTGCTCCAGTCTTGCAAATGGGACACTGAGAGGCCCAGTGAGTCCATGTAGCTCAGCCGGAACCAGAACTCAGGCCTTCTGCCCCATGCTGTTTCAATGACACTTGCTCCCACTCCTTCTCCCAGCCAGTTTCTGGACCCCATGGAATCAGCCTTTGAAATACTCCTTCTAGTGTTTTCCTTACCCCATCCCCTGGCAGTCTTCCAACCTAGGCCATACCATCTCATGGGCTTCCTCCTCCTAGTCTCCTCTTCCTCCCATCCATAATGGGCAATGGGCCATGTCACTCACTCTCTGATGTAAAAATTGTTAGGAGCTGCCCATATGGCCCAAGGAAAACCCCAGATCCCCTGTATTCAAGGCCTTCCACCATCTGGTGCTAACTTATTAACAGCTTTCCATCCCCCTCTCCCTTCTGTCCTCACAGACCCTAACTCAAGCCCATTTCAACTAATTACTGTTCCCAGTATTTCCCTTCTGCTGTGGTGTTTGGTCAGTGCTGATTTCTCCACCTACTTTGCAGGACTGACTTGCTCTCAGCCCCGCCTGTCACCTTCACCTTCACCTCCAAGACTTGGCTCACATGTGTTTTCATCCCATGAAACCTTCCCATACTCCACTCCCACTAGAAGTAATTGCCCTCTCTCTGAACCTTATGATGGGTGGATTTACCTTAGCACTTGCAGGATTCAAACCTCAAAAGAATACCTTTAAATATTTCTGTATGTTTCCCACAGGCCCAGCTTGCTGCCTTTTATTCATTGACTAATTCTTTCTTTCATTCATTAATAATTTAACAGAATTTTACCAAAACAAATGCTTGAAATCTGACCGCAAAATTGAGGCTACCAGAAGGGGAGGTTGGAGTGAGGAGTAACTAGGTATGAGGCCTGTCAGACCATGGTGAAAGATCATGGGTACTTAGGTGAGGGTAGTCTGGTAACACACATCTGAAGATGTATCAACCTATACTCCTGAATCACATGCAGTGATGTAAACTAATTACCTCAATAAAAATGTGATACAATTTTGTTAAGGTTTTGAGTCCAATAGACCCAAATGTGAGTCCAAGTGCTATTACTTACTAGTGGTGTGACCCAGAACAAAGTACTTAACCATTCCGAGCCTCAGTTTTTTCCTCTGCAGCTTGGTGATAATAATTCCCAAAGTTACTGTAATAATTAATATTATTGTTATTAATATTACTATATTATTATAATAATTATGATAATTGACATATGATATATGCTTAGCCCAATGCATCGCACATAGTCAGTGTTGAATTAATAAGGCAATACTACTTGATAATAAAAAAACATAGTTTCTGCTATGGCCTGCAACTGTGAAGAATGCTGGGGATACATAGATAAATAAAACTAAGCCCATACCTTTGAAGACTCAGAGATTGACAGGGAGGCAGACAACATGGAAACAGCTAACCTCCATATCACACAGGGTGATAACTTCAATGACAAAGACACCCCTCAAGGTTCTCCAGAGCTTCCAAAAAAAGTACCAAATTGGGGGGGAAGGGGAGGGAAGGAGTGTCCCGGAGGCAGGGACTCAGGGAAAGCTCCCTAAAAGAGTGATATGAACATTATCTGGAAAAACCAGTGATAATGATGCAGGGAAAGGAAAAAACTTGGGAAAATGGCTAGAAAGTACAGCACAAGGAGGCAATACCTCTATTAAATATTAAGCCAAATAATATGAAACTCTAATATGAAAAGATTTATTTATACCTATGTTTATAGCAGCACTGTCCATAATTGCCATGTCATAGAACCAACCTAAGTGCCCTTCAACAGACAAATAGAATAAGAAATTGTGAAGTATATATCCAATGGAATATTACACAGCTGTGAAAAAGATTAAATAGTGGCATTTGGGACAAAGTGGATGGACCTCAAGGTAATTATGTTAAGTGAAATAATTCATAAAGTGAAAGACAGATATATCAGTTGGTTTCACTCATATGTGGAATATAAATACAAAAATGTATACACAGGCAAAATATAGTAGAAATAAACCTCAAACTGAGTGAAAGAATATAATAGTTACAGTGGAAACAAAGGGGAGAGAAGAGGGGAAATGGGAGGGAAGCATATGGGGTATTGGCACAGGTGATTTGATGGAGGGTGAGTGGAACATGTGCACAGATAGAACAATAAAAATGTGCCCCCCAAAATAAAAAAAATTTTTAAAGTACAGCACAAGAGCACAGAGGCAAGTTGGAGGTCCACATCACCTTGCACACAACAGAGTTTAATAAGTATTTGCCAGATGAGGGCCATCTTAGGTGCAGAACAGAGCCCTGGGATTCTCTGCCAGTCATGACATGTGACCTTGGTTAAGTCTCACCCCTGCTCTAAGCTCACTGTCTTCAGATGACCCATGAGTTGGCCCCAGTTTCATGATGTGGAGATGTAGAAAGGAACAGGGATCTTTGGATGGTACTCCTGTGTTCCTGACTCAGGCAGGGACATGTTTTTACCTGCTAAATTCAGGAGTAGGTTGATCTAAGAAACTGGCACCACCCATCAGGTCACACCTATCTGAAGCAAGAAACATTAATCATCTTAGAAGCATTTGCACACCCTCTTCCTGGGAAATTTTCCTTTGGACAGCTGGGGTGGAGAGCCCAGAGACTTCAGGGAACTCCCTGGCCTCCAATTCTACCCACAGAACATGCAAGAGGGAAGCAGGGGCAATCACTGAATTCAGAGCAAAATTAAGCAACTTCAGTGAATATAAATTTAATTAATCTGGTGAGAAAAAATTACATTTAAAAACAATCATTTTGAAGGTAAAAAGTACTGATTTCTGGGCCTCCCTGGTGGCTCAAAGGGTTAAGATGCAACGTATGAAGCTGTCCACAGCCACTGGCCAGGGAGCTACCCACATGGCTCAGCAGACCTCTCCTGTCTCGTCTGCTGCTCCCCTCAGCAGTGTATTTCAGTTGATCTGCCAGTTCTGTTCCCCACTCTGTCTCTGGTGAATCCTCTCACCCCCCACAACTCTGGCCTGTACCCCAGTTCTTGTGTGTATGAATAAATAAATCTTTTTTTAAAAAAGTACTGATTTTTATAAAATATATTAATTCTGTGTTTTTTCCAGTTTTATTAAAATATAATTGTGATAACACTGTGTTTAAACATTGAGTTTGAGGTGCATATATTGATTTAATAGCTGTCCTCCATCACCTCACATAATTAACTTTTTGTGTAGTGAAAACATTTAAGATCTACTTTCTTATCATCATTCGAGTGCATAACACAGTATTATGAACTATAGTTCAAGTTAATATTAAATTAGTTGCTCGGTTTAAAAATAAATCATTGCACTTGAGCTGCCATCTCAGGTCTCTTGGCCTCGCCAAGGCTCACCAGAGAGAGCAGATGCCCGGTTCCTATAATCCTTATGGGGGACCAACCTTGTCCCTCTGGGAGATCCATGCTCCCACTTGGAAACACTCAAGAAGTTAAGCCTCCCAAAAAGTGCTGCCTCTTAGCTCCACGGTGGGATTATCCTGAAGGAACCCCCAACAGAGGTAGTAACACTCTCCCCTTAGCACTTCCTCCTGCATCACCCAGCCTGAAATTGCATCTTCCTCCTCCGGAGAAGTGGTAGAATATACTTCTCCCAACCCAAATCAGCTTTTGAAAGATAACAGTATGACTCCATTTCCTTGGTGCATTCATAAAATAGTTCATCCAGAGAAGACAATGAAAACTGCTGACAATTCCACCCTGCTGCTTCTGATGCCTGGCACCTGGAAGTTGTGATTTTTAAGTCTTATGATATAATCAGCATAAGTTCAACTCTTAAATTTGGATGAATTCTGGAATATGACCAAGATCAGGCTGTAGACCTCTAATATTGAAAGCCATGGCCTGGATCATTGTGAACTCATCAAATCAAATGCTGTCTTTGAAATGGTTCTTCAGCAGTCAAACAGTGCTTTCTTTTCATGACACCCAGTCCTTGTTGTATAACTTTGAAATCCTATAAATCCATTAAAGTCCCAATAAATTTTTTCTCTCATTGCTGTTAAAAAAATAAAAATAAAAAAATAAATCATTGCACATGATGAAAACATCCATCTGGATTATTTGCATCATATAATCCAACTGATCTGGTTTACTCTTTCCATTTCTTTAATTGTGTACTGTTTTGCATATAATCCTAAGAGAGATGCTGCTAAACCAGGTCTCAAACACTGCCCACATTGTGATTGACAAAGGCATGAGCAACATATTGAACATCCAGTTACTCCAAGAAGGTAGAAGGTTGGGGGTGGGGAAAGGCAGGTGTATTGGTTTGCTATGCCTGCTGTAAAAAATTACACAAACTTGGTGGTTTGAAACAATATACAGACCACCACCATCCCCAGCCTCAGGGAGCTCTGAGGCAGACAGGAGGAAGAGGGGTGCAGTGTGCTTCCTGTGGCCTCACGCCCAGGGAAAAAAACCTAGAAGTTAAGAGTTGGAATGGACATCACTGTGAATTCTCTCACAGCACTAGGAGCTCAGCCTCAGCTTTCCCTCTAGCTCTAAGCCAGGTTCAGAGGTTTGAACTAAAGCTCCAGAGCCTCTCTGATAAAGTTTTCTTTAAGATAGATAGACTGGGCCTCCCCGGTGGCACAGCGGTTGAGCGCTGGGTTACGAACCTGCCCGCAGCCTCTGCAGCACCGGTTCGATCCCCGGCTGCTCCCCGGCCACCAGAGGAGGGTCCCACATGGCGCGCAGACCTCTCCTGCCGCCCGCTGCTCCCCTCAGCAGTGTACTTCGGTCCTTCTGCCTGCTCTGCTCCCCGCTCTGGCTCTGGTGAATTCTCTCACCCTCCCGCGCTTCTGACTGTACCCAGTGCTTGTATAAATAAATAAATAAAAATAAAATCTTTAAAAAAAAAAGATAGACTGATAGTTGGTGGATGGATGGATGGATGGATGGATGGATGGATGGATGGATGGATGGATCAATGGATGGATCGATAGATAGGACACAAATTTGATGTGACAGAAACCCAGTTTAACTCTTCATTACTCTATATAAATTCAACTTTACATACAGGAAAACAAAAAGTGAGTAACAAATTTATATATTCAACAAAATTGTGGAAAGGACAATAGAGACCAAGACTTATGCATGACTCATCCAGGAACCTAATAGATATCAGAATTCCCTGATTCTAATTTTGCAGTTTATCTCTGCTTTTTCTATGTTAGGCTTCTCACTGTAGCTGAGCATTCCTATGTGTATAGAACATGACTACTATTGGAAAGTATTTTGAAGTCTTCCAGCATCCAGTGATAAGAGCTACTAACAGCTTCCTTCCAGGCTTTACATGTTACTGTATGCACATGTAACACCCCCCAACATGTGCATGTATGCACACATACACAAAGATACTAAGAAGACTGAATCTGTTTCACTGGGCTGAAATCAAGATGTCAGCAGAGCTGTGCTTCCTCCAGAGAATCTTCTTGCCTCTTCCAGTATCTGTAACCATATTCCTTGCTGCTCAAGGCTTCTTTTCCCATCTTCAAAGGCAACTGTTTTGAAGTATTCTCTTGTATCAAATCTCCCTGTGTCTCTCCCTTGTAACAACATGGGTCCACTTGGATAATCTAGAATAATCTCTCCATCCCAAGAATCTTAATTCAATTCCATTGCAAAGTCCAGTATAAAATAACATCTACAGGGCCTCCCTGGTGGCACAAGGGGGTGAGTCTGAGGACTATGAATCACTCCTCAGCCACTGCAGCATGAGTTTGATCCCAGCCAGGGAGCTAACTCACATGGGGCAGCAGACCTCTCCTGGCTCACCCATTACTCCCCTCAGCAGTGTATTTCAGTAGATCTGCCTGTTCTGCTCCCCACTCTGTCTCTGGTGAATCCTCTCACCCCCCACAACTCTGGCCTGCACCCCAGCTCTTGTATGCATAAATAAATAAATCTTTAAAAAATAATAAATTAAATAACATCTACAGGTTGTGGGGATTCATATGTAAATGTGTCTGGGGGCCATGACAGCTTCCTGTGGCAGGGAAGCCACCAGCAATGGACATAACCCTTGATTTTAGGAAATACTCATGAGGTAGAGCCCTCTTCCTCTACCCAACCTGCCATGAACAGCTCTGTGCATATTTGAGCACTGAGAAGGGCAAGGATGAACTAGATACCGTCCTCAGCCTCTCTGGAGCAATGTCACTTTACATAACTCATTTGTACTTCCTTAATAACTTTACTTCACTTCTGCCCTGCCCTTTAATAATATGAATGACAATTCTCACATTGCCACACTAATGCTATGACAGCCAGGCACAGGGCTAGGTATTTTTCAATATATTGGTTAGTTTACTTTTTTTAAAAGATTGATTTATTTATGCATAGAATGGGGTATAGGCAGAGGTGTGGGGGGTGAGAAGATTCACCAGAGACAGAGTGGAGAACAGAACAAGCGGATTGACTGAAATACACTGCTGAGGGGAGCAGAGGGCAAGTCAGGAGAGGCCTGCTATGCCATGTGGGTAGCTACCTGGCTGGCCAGGGATCTAACTATGGCTGCAGTGGCTGCAGATACCTTCATTGGTTGCATCTTACCCCCTTGCGCCACCAGGGAAACCCTGGTTAGTTTACTTTTCACAAGAATCCTATGAGCTTTATTACCAGCTTTCACAGTTGATGAAGTAGATGGCCCCAAATCACAGACAATAAAAAGCAAAACTGACTATCTGAATTCATATCTGAGTCAGGCCCTTTGTCCTAACCAACCCTCCTTCAAGTTTTGTCTATTTAGCCTCACTCAGCAAGGACTGCACTCCTATTCTAAAGTCCCAAACCAGGCCTCTTTCCCTCTCCCTTCCCTCTCCACCCATCCTTGATGGTTCAGAACTGCTCCAGCTTCCTGGTCAAGAGAAACAAGCAAACCAGAAGCCAATAATCTAAGGCCCACGGCAACTCTTTAAGCTACAGTGAGCTGATTCACAGCAAAAATGTGGGCGTAGAGCTGCCAGCCAACCGCAAAGGTGTGGTGGTGTTCACGAAAAGGAGATTCTGCCAACCGAAGCTGGCCTCCTGCTAAGCGACAAGTACGTCTTGGGCCCCCTCAGCAGTACACAATCTGCAAGAACAAGTACCGCCCAGCTGGCAGGAGGCCACCATCCACAGACCCAGAGCCATCCTGCACAGCCAGGATGTTGGTAGAGGAAGAGGACCCCCCACCAGGAGCTCCTAAGTCACCCCCAAGTAATAAAGGTGACAGCAGACTTCCCAAAAAGAAAGAAAAAAAAGAAAGTCCAAAAGCCAGGAGTTTCTCAACCCTGGCTGCTCATTATAATCAACTGGAAAGTTTTTGTAATATTTGCTGTAGTTTTTAACGCATCAGTGTGCAGGTTTCACCTCTAACCAATGAAAAAGAATATCATGGAGTGAATCCCCAGGTGTAATTTTTTTAAATGCTCCCAGTTCAAACAATTGGCCTGTATTCTTCAAAATCATCAAGTCACATAATAATAAGGAAGGCAGAGGAACTGCTCAAGAGGAAAAGAAATTAAAGAGAAAAGACAACTGAATGCAGTACATGATCTTTTCATTGTGACACTTGGCAAAATCTGAACAAGACCTGTAGATTAGATAACAATATTGTATTGATGGTAACCCCCAATCTGTTGTGGGTTTGTAAGAAAATGTGCTTGTGTTTAGAAAATCACACTGAGGCTGGGAGTGGTGTAGACCTGCAAAGCAAAGTCTCTCCAGGCATGCGATTGACGCATGATGACAACAAGAAGGAAATGAAGCTCAAAGGGAAACCACCTCTTGAAAAATGGAGTTTGGCCTCTCATCTCAGTGAATAGATCCCTCCTAAAAGGAAACAAGAACAAGGCTTATCTGTCTAAAAACGAGTCGTTGAGCTGTACTGAAGATAAGGTTCTCTCTACCATTGCAACTCTTACCCTTGGCTAAATATCAATTGCTTTGTTTAAATGTCTCTAGACCAGCCAGTTATACAGACCGGAAGCATATTTTTCTTTATTAAAGTCATTAATGCAGAGGGGGGAAAAGAAAAAGAAAATCACACTGAAATATTTAGGGGTACATAGATGTCATATCTACAGCTGACCCTCAAATAATTCAGCAAAAAATAAACATACACACACACACACACACACATAAACATATATATAGAAAAAGAGAGAAAGTTAAAAACTAGTGTAAAAATTTACATTTGGGAAATCTGGTGAAGGATATATGAAAATTCTATAGATTTTTCTTGTAAATTTTCTGTAGGTTTTAAATTATGTCAAAATTAATAGTTCAAAGAAAGTGCACCTTGAAAACATAGCTAAGTGAAATAACCCAGACACATAAAGACAAATATTGTATGATTCTACTATTTGTATGAGATAATCATATAAATCATATGAGGTATGAGAGAGACAGAGACAGGAGAGAGAGAGAGAGACTTTTGGAAGTTATATGTGTATTACCTAGACTTTGGCGATGGTTACAGTGTGTATGTTCAAATTCATATTAATTATATGATTGAGAGAAATCACAGGAGAAAGAAAAGCTATAAATGTAAGGAACATAGGGCCATTTTCAATTGTTCCAAATTCACTTTGAAAATGTGAAAGAGGGGGCCTCCCTGGTGATGCAGCCGGTTGAGCGCACGCAGCGCTATGAAGCTGTCCGCAGCCTCCGAAGCGCCAGTTCAATTACCGGCCGGCCAGGGAGATTCCCACATGGCGTGGCAGACCTCTCCTGTCTTGCCCACTGCTCTCCTCAACAGTGTTTTCGGTTGTTCTGCCTGTTCTGCTCCCTGCTCTGTCTCTGATGGATTCTCTCACACTCCCGCACCTCTGGCCTGTACCCCAGTGCTTGTATAAATAAATAAAGTCTTTTTTAAAAAACGTGAAAGAGCCCACACTGAAGAGAAATCCCGTCAATGTAAAAACTGTGGAAAAGACAATAGATATCATCAAACTTGACACAAACAATAGAATTCACACAGGAGAAAAACCCTAAACAATGTGGTCAAACTCTCATCAGTTCTCACCTAGTTTCCAAACACATGAAAGAAATCACACTGGGGAGAAAATGAATGTTACAAATGTAGTAAAGCATTCAGTTGTCCAATGATCTTGGAAGACAAAAAAGAACTCACTCCCACTGGGAAGAAAACCTAGGAATGCAAGGAATGTGGGAAAAACTTCAGTTGTCAACAAACATCAGGAGATGTGTGAGAACACACTGGTGAGAAGCTATGTAAATGGGAAGAATGTGGGAAAACCCTCTGTGTTCCCAGTACTTTATGAAGGTATAAAATGACTCACTAAATTAAATCTCTGGAATGTGAATAGCATGGGAAAGAATACAATTTCCCACACTCTTAAATGTAAAAACTCCCACCAAAAAGAAATAGAAATGTAAGTAACATAAGAAAGCTTGCTGGAAATGAATCCAGCTATAATGTCTAGAAAACTTCCAGTAGGAAAGAGTTATTATAAAAGTTGTAAATATATAGTGTTTCCTTCACCTCTTTCCTAAAGTTCAGCACTGGCCTGTGGATTCTACTTCAGAAATGAATATTGAGATGAGGTAATTCTGCACGTTGTCTTTCAACAACAATACATAAGATGGATAGTAGTGATTTTTCTTTAAATTAGTTAATGATATTTTCTCTTCTCATTTTGAAACTTGTTGGGTCCATGCATGAACTGCAGTGTATTTCTTCGCAACACAGCGCTCAACCGCTGCGCCACCTGGGAGGCCCCTAGCAGTGTATTTCTAATAGGCAGTTAGGTGTTGCAATTTTCCCACTATTTTTGTGTGACAGTTCCTGGAGATCCCTACTCCCTTGTATATATTGTGCCTTCTTACTGAAAAAGTTCTTTTTTTTTTTTCTTGCTGTGCTGGGTATAGGAGGAGTCTTTATCCATTTTTCATATGGATAAACAATTGAAATAAATTTTTATTTATGTGATTTTTTGTTGTTGTTATTAAAGATTTATTCATTTTTGTGTACAAGAGCTGGGGTGTAGACCAGAGGTGTGGGGTGGTGAGAGGATTCACCAGAGACATAGTGGGGAGCAGAACAGGTGGATCTACTGAAATACACTGCTGAGGGGAGCAACAGGCAAGACAGGAGAGGTCTGCTGCGCCATGTGGGTTAGCTCCCTGGCTGGGGATCAAACTTGTGCTGCAGTGGCTGCCAATAGCTTCATAGTGCTGAGACTTAACCCCTTCTGCCACCAGAGAGGCCCCTGTACGTAAAGTTTTTTAAATAAATATGTAGTGAAGCCATGCGTGTCACAGTTCTATTTGTTGAGTAGCTGCAAATTTAAACATTTTTCATTGCTACAAACGGTAAGCGAGGGAAACTACAGCACCACCCCGTGGTGAGACCCAGCATTGCACTGAGATGATTCTCCACTCAGGCCTTTGTGGTAGCACTGTGCAATGTGTGGTTCTGGAAGCAGTCAATGGGAGCTGCAATCAGCCAAAGCCAAGAACTTGAGTAAACAACAGGAAACCCTGTTCTGGGTCTCCCTTGAAGTACTATAGGTCTCCCTTCTTTCTAACATACTTTAAGCAAGATCAGGAAAGCCAAAATTAGAAGCAAGCCTGAAAGGTAAATTCCGTGGCGGGGAGGAAGAGTAGTCTACCACCACTGATGTTCCAGGTGCTGAGTGAGCTGGTATTGCTTATCTATGAGCCTCAGACTTTCTTGCAAAATAAATTAATTTACCTGGGCCTCCCAGGTGGCGCAGCAGGTTGAGCACAGCACTGTGAAGCTGGCTGCAGCCTCAGCAGTGCGAGTTTGATTCCTGGCCCGGGCAACCAGAGAGGTTCCCACATGGAGCAGCAGAACTCTCTTAACTCTCCTGCTGCTCCCCTCAGCAGTGCTTTAGGTCTGTCTGTCTGTTCTGTTCCCTACTCTGTCTCTGGTGAATCCTCTCACCCTCCCGTGCCTCTGGCCTGTACCCCAGCTCTTGTATAAATAAAAAAAAAAATTCATTAATTAACCTTTTTTTCTATAAAATTGCCTGATAGCAGATGCAGGGATCACCAGGCACAGATGGCAAATCTTCATCTCGTGTCAATTTCCACTAATCAGTGGGCACTAATTAGAACATTGTGTTAAGTAGGATTTGGAATAAGCATTTGAGCTCAGTTGAAAGGCCATTAATGATTGACATCTGTCTCAGATATGAGAGAAAGGCATAACAATACACATACCCTAAGTTAGATCTCTATGTAGCTTTGACTTCACTGAGTCTAAGTTTTTCTCATTATAAAATGAGGATAATTTTTTTTAAAGATTTATTTATTTATGTATACAAGCACTGGGTACAGTCAGAAGCGCGGGAGGGTGAGAGAATTCACCAGAGGCAGAGCAGAGAGCAGAGAGCAGAGCAGAGCAGGCAGACTGACGAAGTACACTGCTGAGGGGAGCAGCGGGCGGCAGGAGAGGTCTGCGCGCCATGTTGGACCCTCACTCAGCGGCCAGGGATGAAACCAGCGCTGCAGAAGCTATGAGCAGCTTCGCAACCCAGCGCTCAACCGCTGCGCCACCAGGGAGGCCCAAAATGAGGATAATTATGCCTTCTGAACCTACCACCACACACACACACACACACACACACACAGACTTTGGATTTGAAAGGTCCCAAAATTTTTAAGAATATACATGTGTGAGGCATTTCTGTCGACTCCTGGATGAACAAGAGATCTGATGATTCTAGAGTTGTTAGTTGCTTTTCCCAACCTATATATCACTGAAAGGCATTGTTTAAAATATCCTAGGGAGGGGCCTCCATGGTGGCACAAGGGGTTAAGTACAGCACTGTGAAGCTATCCACAGCCTCTGCAGCACAACTTCAACTCCCAGCCAGCCAGTGAGCTACCGACATGGTGCAGCAGACCTCTCCTGTCTTGCCCACTGCTCCCCTCAGCAGCGTATTTCAATTAGTCTGCCTGTTCTGTTCCCCACTCTGCCTCTGGTGAATCCTCTCAGCCCCCGCACCTCTGGCCTGTACCCCAGTTCTTGTATGCATAAATAAATCTTTAAAAAATAATAAGGGCCTCCCCGCAGCGGGTTGCGCACAGCAATGTGGAGCTGTCAGCAGCCTCTGCAGTGTGGGTTTGATTCCTAGCTGGCCAGGGAGATACCCACATGGGACGGCAGACCTCTCCTGTCTTGCCTGCTGCTCCACTCAGCAGTGTTTTTGGTCATCTGCCTATTCTGCTCCCCACTCTATCTCTGGTGAATTCTCTCACCCTCCCGTGCCTCTGGCCTGTACCCCAGTTCTTATATAAATAAATATACCAGAGGCTTGACCAGCTCATAGTACTGAGTCAAAGAAATTGTGTAAGCTGGGTTTTAAAGCTTCAATTTTTTTCAGGGCCAGAGAATAGAATAAAATTGAATTAGATAGCATTATTGAAGGACCCTTAGATTAATTCACTCAATAATTACTTATTAAGCATCCACTCATATGCTGATTTTACAAATATTATTGAGCACCTATTATGTGCCAGTTATGTAATAAGGCTGTCATAGAAATACAGGCATATAATATCTTAGTGGTCAAAAACAAAGGTTTTAAACTCAGAACACAGCTGTGTTCAATTTTTTGTTTGCTTTTGTGATTTACTAGTTGTGTAACCTCAGGCAATCTTCCAAACTTTGACATGTATACAAATCCCAAGGGCATGCAAGCCTCAGTCTCCCCATAAAAAACAAGGGACAAAGGAATGCTAATATTTGTCTGATACAGCTGTTATAACAGTTAAGTGAGATAGAATATGTAACGTGCATAACACAATACCCATCACTCAGTGAGCAATCAATGAACAGAAATTAATACCCTTACTATTTTTTTTACTTAGTCTCTGTCCTTCCAAATCTAAGTCATCTGAAGATGTACGTGTGTGTGTGTGTGTGTGTGTGTGTGTTGCTATATGTATACATTGGATATATATTTGAGGCATGCAGAATATACCTTGCAAGTTTGTCCTCCCAGAAGTATGTGGGTTGGGTTGGACACTCATGCCCTGGTACCTTGGGGAGCTATATGTTTGTGTGTTTGCAGCTAAACAGTGTGTGTGTGTTTATCTGTGTATATCTCAAACACTGTTTCCTCTGAAGACTCTGTTGTCAATGAACCAGTTCAAAAGTCATTTCTTTTTACTTATCATTGACCAAGGTTTGTGAGTGGCAAGATAAAGATTGATTGGGCAAAGGGGAATATCGTGCTTCAACTGAAGTGTTATATTACCCAAGGATTCTAGATATTGGAAAGAAATGTGTTGACTGGCTATCAACATTCTGGTTTATAGGTTGGTGTGGGTCACTAGGCTATAAATGCCACATAGTTAGTCTCCTCGGTCCCCTGCCCAGTCTTCCTAGTCAGAAGTAGGAAGACTGATGTTGAGGTGCCCCTTGTCTCAGTAGACCCTATCTACTGCCCTTCCTAAGAGGTTCTCTGCAGGCAGAAGAAGCCTAAAGTGCAGGAGGCAGGACCCCGGGGTTTTGATCTGACTCTATGGCCAGCTCCCTTGACCAAGCCAGGACTGCAGGATCACCCTGCAGAGAGGTTGCAGCATAGTACAGTGACATGGGGGCACAGGCATTTCAGTCAGACAAACTTGGGCTTACCTCCCACTGCTTCTACCTCCCAGGGAGATGTGTGACTCAGTTCCTATTTCTAAGGAACTGTTTGCTCAATGATGAAACATAAATTTTAAAAGATAAAATTCCTATCTCACGGTTATTAGGAAATACAATTAACAACTTATATTGAGGGCCTCCCTGGTGGCGCAGGGGTTAAAGTCTCAGCACAACCAAGCTATCACCAGGCACTGCCACATCAGTTCGATCCCTGGACAGGGAGCTAACATACATGGCTCAGCAGACCTCTCCTGTCTCGCCCGTTGCTCCCCTCAGCAGTGTATTTCAGTATATCCGCCTGTTCTGCTCCCTACTCTGTCTCTGGTGAATCCTCTCACCCTCCCGTACCTCTGGCCTACACCCCAGCTCTTGTGTATATGCTCTTTATTTTTTTATATATTTTTTATTTTTATATTCCCCATACAATTGCAACCCCCTTATTTTGACCCCAATCCCTCCCCTCCCCGCACCCCATCTCCCATAGAGTGTCATTCCATGCTTGTCTACCAAGCATCATTTCATTTAATCTTGAGAGTAACCCAGAATGATAAATGCCATTATTGTCCCAATTTTGCAGATGAAGAGACTGAAGTACTTGCCCAAGTTCACATAGCTAGTAAGGAGGAAATTTGAACCAGGTACTCTGACTCAAATTGTTATTTTAATATTACTGTTATCAACACATATAATAACATAGAAAGGATTCTAGTGCCTCCCTTCCAACTGTGGAGGGAAATGTTCTGCCCTCAGATTCCCCCCAAATCCCTTTAATATTAATACACATGCAGTTCTCCCTGGTGGCGCAGCAGTTGAGCGCTGGGTTGCCAAGCTGCCCACAGCCTCTGCAGCGCCGGTTCGATCCCTGGCGATGGTCCCACATGGCACGCAGACCTCTCCTGCCGCCCACTGCTCCTCTCAGCAGTGTACTTCGGTCCTTCTGCCTGCTCTGCTCCCCGCTCTGGCTCTGGTGAATTCTCTCACCCTCCTGCGCTTCTGACTGTACCCAGTGCTTGTATAAGTAAATAAATAAATCTTAAAAAAAAAAATTAATACACCTGCTTTCCCTGCTTCATTCCTTGACTTTAGCTACCATCCACTTATTCATTCAACAGACATTCATTAAGCAACTCTTATGTGAACAAATAACTTCCTCAGTGTAAAAATCATCAAGGTTCCTTTTGCATTTCAGGATGAAGTCTAAACTCATTGATCTGGCAAATAATATCCTGCATAGAGACATGGGAAGTCACATTCCCAGCCTTACTTCCACTAGTAATCCACATATCTCAGAGTATCAGCCATATCAAAGTACTTTCATGGACAAGGACAGTACAAGTTGTTCCCTCCAATTAGAATTCCTTTTCTGTAGAACTACTACTCAACCTTTAAGATACAGCTCATCTCCTCACTAAAGCCTTCCCTTACACCCCTGGGCCAAATCAACCACTTTACTCTCCCAGTTTCCTTGTACATGTTGTCTACAACAGGTAACAAGTTGACACAGCTACAACACATCAAGTGCTTCTGATTATTTGGCTCTGTGTTTATCCCCTAAGTTCAAAAGGGCCCACTGAGCACAATGCCTAGCACACAATAGATGTTCACTAAGTGTTGAATGAATGAAATAAAGAAAACTTGGCAGAGCATAGAAAAAAAATCAAATCAGTGAGTCCCTCAAGAACCAAATTCCCAGTCTTGGTCTCAGCACAAATCAAAGATCTATAAGACATTATGAGGCTGAGAATTAACCAAAACTAACCTTGTCTTGCCATCTGGCAATCATAAATTGTCAGAACTAACCAAAGACAAGAGACACCAAGGTCTAGCGACAAGTGATGTGTCCAAGGTCCCTAGTCAGGTGTCAAGAAAACAGAACTGAAAGCCAAGACTCCTGCCTCAGACTCTTGGAAGTGCCCACCTCAGCCAGTTTCCATCCACAGTTCAAAGACAAAGTCTTCTTGTGCCTCTAAAAAGGAACCCATTAGCTCAGGATGCTGGCTGCACAGACAAGCTTAGATATGGGTTGTGTCCCCCAAAATTCATATATTAAAATCCTAGCCTCCAGTAACTCAGAATTCACCTTATTTGGAGGTAGGCTCTCACAGTTAATCAAGTTACACTGAGATCCTTAGGCTAGGCCCTAATCTGATAGGACTGGTATACTCATAAAAGGGGAAAGTTTGGGACGCACATACAGACCTGAAGCTGGTTATCTTCAAGCCAAAGGGAGAAGCCTAAAATAGATCCTTCCTTTGCAGACTTTGGAAGACATTGTTTCTTCTTTGTACAGGTGGAGTGACTGACATCTTGATTTCAAATTTCTAGCTTTCCAGAACTGTTAAGATTTTTAACTTCGGGTTTTTAAACTACTGTAGGGTAAAGAAAATGTCAGGCTTTTCTGCCCTCCCGCCATCAGGATAGATGATGGATCCTTGTGGTCCTGAATGCATGCCTGATGGCGGGCACCTGGAGTAGGGTGTGGGCCTAGGTAGATGGGATTCACTTGGGCTAAGACTGTGCTTTTTAAGGGCGGTGTCATGGGGACGCCCGTAGCAGCAGAAGCCAAGAAGCCGAGAGAGAAGTAGCAGAAGCCGAGAGAGAAGTAGCAGAAGCCGAGAGAGAAGCAGAGAACGCCAGAGAGCCCAGATAGAGTGAAGACTTGCTGGGGGCTGGGAGGCCTGCCAGCCTCCCGGCCACCCAGCACCCCTGCCTGCTGTGTACCTGGTAATCACAATAAAAGTCCTGCAAAAAAAACACTGAGGACTCTGACTCCTCCTTTACCCGGTCTGCTTGGGATCAGAAAACCTGCACTGTGTCCGTTCCTGACCCTACAACTACCCATTTGTGTTGGGGCCTCCCTGGTGGCGCAGGGTTAACGACAATGCTATCAAGCTATCACCAGCCACTGCAGCACGAATTCAATCCCCAGCCAGCCAGGGAACAACACACATGTGCAGCAGATCTCTCCTGCCTCACCCACTGCTCCCCTCAGCAGTGTATTTCAGTAGATCTGCCTGTTCTGCTCCCCACTCTCATTGGTGAATCCTCTCAACCCACACACACCTCTGGCTTACACCCCGGTTCTTATATGCATAAATAAATCTTTAAAAAATAAAATAAACTACCCATTTGTGGCACTTTGTATGGCAGCCCATAATGAACTAACAGAAGCCCTCTAGAGCAATGGTTCTCAAAGTGTGGTGCTTAGACTGGCAGAGTCAGTATCACCTGGGACTCATTAGCCAGGTCAGACCTACCAATAAGAAACTCTAGGGATAGGGCCCAGCTATCTATATTGCAGCAAGCCTCCAGCTGATTCTGATGTATTCTACTTTTGAGAACCACTGCTTTGGAGCTACTCTATTTATACTGGGCTGATTAGTGTCCCCCAAAACTTCATGACCACTGAAACCTCAAAACATGGCCTTATTAGAAAGATTCTTCACAGATTAGTTAAAATGAGGTTAGAATAGATCCTAAATCCAATGACCAGTGGCCCTATAAACAGAGAAGCAGAAACAAAGACATACTGTCATATGACAGAAGAGGCAGAGATTAGAATGATGTCAAGGGGCCTCCCCGGTGGTGCAGCGGTTGAGCGCTGGGTTGCGAAGCTGCCCACAGCCTCTGCGGCGCCGGTTCAATCCCCGGCTGCTCCCCGGTCACTGGTGGAGGGTCCCACATGGCGCGCAGACCTCTCCTGCCGCCCGCTGCTCCCCTCAGCAGTGTACTTCGGTCCTTCTGCCTGCTCTGCTCCCCGCTCTGGCTCTGGTGAATTCTCTCACCCTCCCGCACTTCTGACTGTACCCCGGTGCTTGTATAAATAAATAAATAAATAAATAAATCTTTAAAAAAAAAAAAAAAGAATGATGTCAAGAGACATAAGGAAGGATTCTTTCTTGGAGCCTTCAAAAGCAGGATGTGCCTTCTAACACCCTGATTTCAAACTTCTAACCCCTAGAACTATAAGAAAATTAAGCCCTGCTGTTTTAAACCATGCTCTGTGTGCAAACTTGCTATAGCAGTCTTAAAAAATAATACCCTCTCCAGTACATGATTCATGGGCCACTGTTTAAGTTACTTGACGTGATCCTGAAAACTCAGTTCCTCAGGTACACTGGCCACATTCCATGTGTTCAATAGCCACATGTGGCTCATGCTATGGTATTTTTAAAATATGGGATACTCCCATCAGACCAGAAAGTCTTATTACATCCCACTGCTCCAGAGGCCCATGGGCTAAACCCAGTCCACCACCTATTTTGGTATGACCCACAAGTTAAGAATGATTTTTATATTTTTAAGTGGTTGAAAATTAACAGAAGAATATTTTGTGATGTGGAAAGTATGTGAAATTCAGTGTCTAAATATAGTGTTATTGGATCACAGCCACATCCATCATTTACATACTGTCTGTGACTGTTATAGTGCTTCAATGGCCAAGTTGAGTTGCTGTGACAGAGACCAGATGGCCCACAAAACAAGATATTCATTCTCTGACCCTTTACAGAAACAGTTTGCCAACCCCTGCCCTAGAGGGTATTGAAAAGTGACGAGGACAGCGTGTGAGAACAAATTAGCATGACAAGTAAGCACAGGGGAAACGGCTTAGAGATGTCCTGCAGCAAGAGTGAAGTCAAGATTACATTTTCTGTCTTCTTGTTATTTTATTTATTGTTACTGAAGTGCCATGGTTCCACATCCTTGCCAGAGCTTTGATAGTATAGGATGCCCCCCTCAGTGTAGTCCCAACACCCAAGCACCCAGTCTTTCACCACAGTCCACTGGGCTCACCACCCCATCCCCCCATTCTCATCCCAACCCCCCTCCAAAGCCATAGATCTAGAGTCAGCTTTCAAGGGTTGGTTTGACCCTTTGTTTGGTTTGGTTTTTCATATTCCACATATAACCAAAAGATGAATTAAAACATATCAAATATTTTTAAGTGGATAATTATAATGAAAAAACAAAAAGAAGAAAACAAATTCCTTTACAGAGATCCAACTGTCACATTGCCACAGAGAGGTATGGAACACAAATAAATCGGATTGTTCATTCAGAGAAAAGATTACATACTACTTTCATTACAGACGCATATGCTTGTAGTATATCTATAAATAATGGCCACTTATATACACTCACACATACATTATACACAGTTCTATATACACACAATATGCTTAAAGAAGGAACTAGAAGGACATATCCCTAGATATCAATGATGAGAGTGGAAAGGTGTAATTTACTTATGATTCTTCTGTGATGAGAGGATACAGATTTTTTAATAATTGAAAAATATTTACCTGATTCTAAAACTCTGGACCAGATGTATAGCCTGGGTCTCCCAAGCCGCCCTTATCTTTCTGGAGTGTACCTTCATTCTTTTCTTTCCCTATCATTTCTGGCTCTCAGGAAAGGATCTGCTTGTTCCATTTGCACTGAGCTATTGGCAACTGATGCACAGCCTACTATGTATAGTCCTCCTCCCAAAGAAAATCATTTTCAAAAAAGATCAAAGCCTAGCATTGTGGGCATGAAGCTCTACTACTGGAAGTTTATCTCAGTTAGCCAGGCAGGCACATGGAGAGCCTTCTGGTCACCCCTGAAATCCCTGGACATAGGGAACTGCTTATCTCAGTTACTTGCAGGAGCCAAGCCAGTTTCCACACTCAGAAACAATAAATAACTATCAATATATACACAGCAACATTTACAAGGCAGGCTTCAAACTTTCAGCCTACCCATCACTTGGCAAAAAGCCTCTGAAACCAGCCCACTTTAAAGACTCAGGTGATGCTAACCTAGTCTTGGGAGACCTGCCATTAATTCCCTATGAAACCTCAGTCCTTCCAACTTGTCTCCTACTACCCTCAGTTTTGCCTCTAGAAAACTGGTGTGGGGTGACTTACAAGTTCCCCCCTCAGCTCTGTTGTGAGCCATGCTGAATCTTTGTGTGTAGGTATGCCTGGGCCAGGGTCCAAGCGATTGCTGAAGGGTCAAACAGATTAACCATTGGGCTGGTTGTGTTCCAGGAACGACTCAAAAATTAACCTGGTTGCTCCAGTTTCCCTTTTAATTTTTACCATTCGTAACTCTGGTGAAGCATTGTTCCTCTCCTGCCTCCACAGTGCAGGTGCCATCCCTCCACACCCTCTATAGAACTCGGTCCCCTCCCTCACCCCCACAAAATTCGGTGGCTCCTCACTTCCTCCTTGAAATCTTTTCTGACTCCCAGTTCCTGTGACCACAGCCTCCTCTGGCAACCTCAACTACTCTACTTTTTTTTTTTTTTTAAGATTTATTTATTTATTATTTATACAAGCACTGGGTACAGTCAGAAGCACGGGAGGGTGAGAGAATTCACCAGAGCCAGAGCGGGGAGCAGAGCAGGCAGAAGGACTGAAGTACACTGCTGAGGGCAGCAGCGGGTGGCAGGAGAGGTCTGCGCGCCATGTGGGACCCTCCTTCGGTGGCCTGGGAGCAGCCAGGGATTGAACCGGTGCTGCAGAGGTTGCGGACAGCTTCGCAACCCAGCGCTCAACCGCTGCGCCACCGGGGAGGCCCTCAACTACACTACTTATCCCAGTACACGGAATTAGCCCTGACTGGCTGAGGTGGGAGTGACCTCTCCCACAGTGCTGCTTGGCTGTGCCCCTCAGGAGTAGAGACTGAGCTGTGTTCAACCTTTTTGCCCTATGCACAGTTGAGGAGGCTGGGGATGCCAGCATTCCTGTCTTCCATCCCTGGGCTGCCACTCCTGCAGCACACAGTGAAATCATAGCTTCATCCTCATTTTAAAAACTTCGGCCTGTTGCCTCCTCCATATCAACATATGAACACACACATACACACACACACACACACACACACACACACTCTGACGCCATCCTGCTCAAGGTTTCACCCCTTTGTAATCTAGGGCTGTTTTCTTCTCCTTTTTCTTCTTCTTTTTCTTCTCCTTCTTCATCAACATTCTCCAAGGAAACAACAGCCCAGCCAGTGTCCTGATCAATATTTTGGGTTGTCAGAAAAGTCATGACACATTTCTGTTTGAAACAACCCAATATTTTCTCCAAAGGTGACAAGAAGCCAGGAGATGCTGGCCTTGTTTCTTCTCATTCTGTTATGCTCCCCTTAGCTCCTCCCCATCTTCCTGTCACCTTACTTAGCAAGAAGAGAGAGGTAAGCACTTTGGAGTATGGGCAAACATGGCAGCACAGCACACAACTGGAAAATGGGCATCTCAGCCAAAATATCTTTGCCCTGTCCAGTGCCCATGGGAACCACAGTTTCATCATAACCACCCCCATGGTTGTCCAGCAGGGTCATCCAGAAATCTGTAAATACATGAAAATGTCCATATGCGTATTGACATTCAGATGCAGATGTGTATGCATAGGCACACTGATGTTATCACATCTACACTTAGTGTGTGTGTAGTGTAGGTATAATGTTTAATACCTACACATTAATCCATGTGTAGCTGCGAGTACCCTCCTGAAAACACATACATATGTGGATGAAAATGTGGATGGGTATAAATATTTGTTCACTCCCATGTGCCCATCAGCTCAACAAGGATCTACTGATATTGCAGGCACTGCGCAGGGTTCTGGGGATGATTAAGGACACAGTAGAAGGATGGGGATATGCCAGGGTACATGAGTGAGAGGTGTGTTTTCAGTATAAATGTCCATGTAATCTGCACATAAGTGTGTACATGAAACTGGGGAAGCTCCCGATCACATACGTGAAGGAACATCTCTTGTTGATGCTAAAAAATGTCACCATGCTCTCTCCCCAAACCCCAAGATTCAGATCCCAACAGCCCCCACCTGAGCCTCAGGCAACGGAGGCATCCTCTGCCCACTGCTCTGCCACATGGGTTGGTTCTCTTCGTCATCCCAGTCACTCCATCCTCCCCACCTACAGGGTGGAGAGGCGGCATTTCTTGATAACAGGTCACCAAGAGTCCAGGACACCAGGAGCCACCTGAGCTTCACGTGGTTTTATGGTTTCATGGTTAATGTTTGGCCCTGGGTAATTTCTATTGTAGGAGGTTAGCTGGCAAAAGGCAGAGGAGAGATGGGGGCAGGGAGATAAGGTGCCAGGTCACCTGCCCGGGAAGTCCACTGGCACCACAATGCCAGCACAGCCCCTCCCAAAAGAGGGAGCCCAAACAGAGAGGACAGGGCTTCTGGAAATAGGGATGGAAAAGAGAGGCCCTGCAAAAGAGCCCTCAAAAGCCCAGCATCCCCTCTGCAGCCTTCTATAGTATCCAAGAAGCCCTTCTATCAACAGATCAGCCTGACTCTGCTTGATCCTCTCCCAGTTCACGAGGAAATCACTACTTCCAAGATGCTCTCTAAAAAATTCTTATACTAAGGCAAAAACCTACCTCCTAGCAGCTTCCACTCAGTGGTCCCACTTCCTCTCTCAAAAAAATTAATCTTCCCAGGAACAACTGTCCTTTGGTCAATGTCTCCAGAAGGGTCCTATTTCAAATGCTAATACATCATCTAGGATAATACAATTCTACTTTATTGTTTACTTAAGTACTGTTCTTTCCCATTTGAAGTTTTTACCTCCTTAAAAGTAGAGAGATTATCGATATGTGTAGATACGATGTATGTGTGTAAACATAGATATCTTTGCATGTATCTTTGTATAGACTGTGTATACCACCATTTAGTTGAGATTCACTCTATCAGGCACCATGTTCAGAGTTCATACATCTTAGTTAATCCTCACAACACTATAAAGCAGTATTATTCCTATTTCATCAGGTTAAACCAAGAGGTTTAATATCTTGAGAGAGGTCTCCCAGCTATGAGTAGAATTCAAACCCAGGTCAACCTGATTTTAGGACTGTGCTATTAAGCGCCACATTCTAATCTATCATATGCCTTGCATATAGTAAACTGAAATAAATATCAGGTGAGTGAACTGTTTATCTAATTAATTAACTAGCCCATTGCGCCATTAATACTTAGCATGGACAAGTTTGTCAATGGTGACTTGAGCTATATCTGGAGTAGGAGGGGCAGAGGACTCATGGGAAGAGAAGAAAGAGTATGCGCTATGGGCCACTTACCTGGAACACAGCGTGACTTCACTTCAAGCTTTCCCCAGTGCAGTGAATTACCATAGATCCAAGAGAAATGAAAACTTTGAACAGAAGACTTTGTACAGAAACATTCATAGCAACACTATTCACAATTGCCAAAAGGTAAAAATAAACCCAAGTGTCCATCACTTGATGAAAGGATAGACTTAATGTGGCCTATCCATGCAATGGAATATTTTTCAACTGTAAAAAGAAATTAACTATTGATATAGACTATAATACAACATGGGCGCACCGAGTAAAAGAAACTGGGCACAACAGACCACACATAATATGATTCCCTTTATATGGATTGTTTAGAATAAGTAAATCCATTGAGACAGAAAGTAGATTAGTGGCTGCCAGGGATTAAGTGGAGGGACAAATAGGATATGACTGCTATGGATAAACATTTCTCTTTGGGCTGATAAATATGTTTAGGAACTAGACAGAGGTGATAACTGCACAACAGCATAAATGAAGTATATACTTTAAAATAGTCATTTTTATGTTTTGTGAATTTCACCTCAATTTTAAAAAATGACAGGCTATCAGGATTATTTAAATCACTCTGAGTAGGGCCTCTCCTGTGGCGCAGCTGTTGAGCGCTGGGCTGTGAAGCTACCTGCAGCCTCTGCAGCTCCAGTTCAATCCCCGGCTGCGGGCGAGGGTCCCACATGGCACGCAGACCTCTCCTGCCATGCCCGCTGCTTCCCTCAGCAGTGTATTTCGTCAGTCTGTCTGTTCTGTTCCCCACTCTGGCTCTTATAAATTCTCTCACCCTCTCGCTCATCTGGCCTGTACCCTGGTTCTTGTGTAAAATAAATAAATAAATCTTTAAAAAAAAAAAATCACTCTGAGTAAATTGTAAAGCTAAAGAGATGCAGAGCTAGATGAGGATATTGGCTCTCATCATCCCAGCCCTTCAATCCTCCCCTAAAGTCCCTCAATAAAATGGTTTGATCCAAAAAATAAAATAGGGCCTTCCTGGTGGCCTAGGGGTTAAGTCTCAGCACTATCACCACTGTGGCCTGAGTTCAATCCCAGGCCAGGTTGCTGACCCACATACAGCACAGCAGACCTCTCCTGTCTCATCTCAGCAGCGTATTTCAATAGATCTGCCTGTTCTGCTCCCCATGCTGTCTCTGGTGAAACCTGTCACCCCCCCAAACCTTTGGCCTAAACCCCATTTCTTCTATGCATAAATAAATAAATAAATAAACCTCGAACATAAATAAAATAAATCACTCTACACATGCCTCAACCCAACAAAGTCAGGGAGTCACAGCAAGTGGCCTTTATCAACCCTGCCAGCCACTGGGGCACAGTGTCCTTTATGACACCACTCCTCTCTACCTCAGCAACTCTCTCTCTACATAGTGAGGCCACAGGTGCCCCCAGAGCCTTCCAAGGTGTCAGAGCAGGAAATAGGGGCAGAGGGGCAGCTCTTTAGCCCTGACCTTCCTTTGAACTCACTGAGAGGCTCCTTCATGGGTTTGTACAGTCAATAATTCACCAGCCTGTCAAGGCACTAGTCCTGTTAATGAAGCCCAAGATGGTGAGGCAGACTCTCTCTCCACCCCCTAAAATAATGACCATTTCCTGACAACCTACTATGGTCCAGCACAGCACATGGTATTTGACTTGTCATATTTAATCCTCACAGTAATCCAATGAGGTAGATATTATCCAGGCCACAGTAGGACTTACGTGGGTCATAGGCACTGTTGCCTTTATAGGTCCCTGCCTCAACAAAATTGTTTAAAATCATATTTCATGACTGCACTGATATTAAGATATTAACATTATCTTAATATTGTATATTAAGACATTTTCTTTGATCTAAAAGTTTATTTTTCTCCTAATTTGCAAAAAAACTAAAACATTTTTATGAGTCTCTAGAAGTATCATGGGCCTTAGATGTTTTACCTTTTGTGCCTGATGGATAGATCCATTATGGATATTATTGTTACCATTCCACAGATGAGAAAACTGCAGCTTAAATTACAGACCTAAAAAGAGGTAGGAAAAGATGTACGGCTGATTTATCTGAGACAAAGGTGGCAAGACAAATCACTGGGGAAAGAACTGAGTCTTCAGGGACAGCCCTGGTGACCTGAGTCTCAGTGCTATCACCACTATAGCTAGAGTTTGATCCCGGACCAAGGAGCTACCCACATGGCGCAGCAGACCTCTCCTGTCTCACCCACTGCTCCCCTCAGCAGTGTATTTCAGTAGCTCTGCCTGTTCTGCCCCCCACTCTGCCTCTGGTGAATCCTCTCACCCCCCGCACCTCTGGCCTACACCTCAGTTCTTGTATGCAAAAATAAATAAATCTTTAAAAAAAGAGAGAGACCCATGAGACACCAGAAAAGGCAAAATTAATGCCTTTGTGAGTGTGTACCCATGAGCTACGGGGTGCCAGGTGGCATCAGAGCAGAGGAGCAGGATTTGGCCATGCACTGAGGGACTGAGAGAGGATTTCCTAGGCACATGGGAAGGCAGGGGTGGGCATGATACAGGGATTCACAGGGGGATATGTTTGGCTAGAATGGTGGGCATGTGAGGTAGAGTCCCCGGAAAAGAAAGTTGGTGCCAGATCTTCAGAGGCCTTGGTTTTTAGGTTAAGGAGATTTGTACACGCTTCAGATTGTAGGCACTTGGGAGCCATTGATGAGGGGACACATCTGGATAACACATGCTTAGAAAGGAGAAGCCACTTGCCTGGAGCTTCTGGTGCTCAGAGGGCAGGAAAGTACAGGGTAAGGAAAAGGAGCTTGTGTGAGATAAGGGAGGCCCAAATACCTGTAAGTCATTTTTGAGTTAATGTCAGTGTACGGTATGAGTCAGGGGTTCACTTCATTTTTCTGTATGTGGATAGCCAGTTGTCACAGCAACATATATCAAAAATACAGTTGTTGTTTGTTTTTTTGCAAGGAAGAACTGGGGTGTAGGCCAGAGGTGCAGGGGGTGAGAGGATTCACCAGAGACAGAGTGGGGAACAGACCGGACGTAGTGACTAAAATACACTGCTGAGGGGAGCCGCGGGCGAGACAGGAGAGGTCTGATGCACCATGTGGGTCAGCTCCCTGGCATTTCATGCTGTAGTGGCCAGCAGTAGCTTGTAGTAGCTGATAGCGCTGTCTTTAAGCCCTGCGCCACCAGGGAGGCCCAGGTCTCTCTATTTACCCCCACACATTTGTCCCTTGAGGCACATGTATTCCTTGAGGACAGATCAATAAACAACTCAAGGCACTCCAAACAGTATCTGGCACCCCATGCTACTCACAAACATCACACCAAACCACCTGAAGAGAATCAGTCTCACCCATAATCATCTCACTGCCCTTTTACCCCTAATGGCAGTTTTCCTGCCAACTAGAAACACCACAGGCAGTTTGAACAAGTGGTTAGAATGTTAATGGGTGAAAATGGGCTACAGCCACATCTCTTTCGTAGAAATTAATCACTATGAGCTTTATGACCTTGGTTGCCTTAACTACCCAGCTGCTGGTTGGCAGACACTGCTCAGCCCAAGGGGTGGAAATGTTCTCCTGGAAGGGTGATGTCAGCCAGGGGTGAGATGAAGGGGATAAGAAATCAGCATTTGAGGTACTAGCACCTCTTAAATCTTATGCGTCACTCATTGGAACCTCTCCTTCCTCTTCTTCAACTCCAACTGAGACAGCCAAGACATTTAGAAGTTCAAAGGGTATCCTGCAGTTCTCCTCTGACAAGGTCCCAGGAAAGGGAGCAAAAGAAAGCCAGGCTAACGCCCCCAAGCCTGGGTTTAAAGCAGGACTGCCCGCATCAGAGGTGCCCTTCAAGCTCCTAACCACTACTGCCACCTGGTGCCCTGCGGGTACATCCTATAGGGTCTGACCAGCCCTACCCTCTAGTGTAGCACTACCCAAGAGAAATACAATGCAAGCCACAAATGTAATTTTAAATTTCCTAATAGCTACATTTACAAAGGTAAAAAGAAACAGATGAGGGGTCTCCCAAAAGCAAGGGATTAAGTCTCAACACTATCAAGCTATCTCCAGCCACTGTGGCCTGAGTTTGATCCCTGTCTCACAGGCTGCTCCCCTCAGCAGTGTATTTCAGCCATTCCACCTGTTCTGCTCCCCACTCTGTCTCTGGTGAATCTTCTCACCCCCACACTTTTGGTCTATGTATGCATAAATAATTAAAATAAATCTTAAAAAAATAAATTACTTTTTAAAAAGATGAAATAATATATCACATTTAACACAACATAGCTGAAATAGCACTTCAATATGCAATCAATATTTTAAAAATTATTGAGGTATTCTATATTCTTTTCCCAGTGCTAAATCTTTGCATTGAGGGACTGAGAGAGGATTTCCTAGGCACATGGGATGGCAGGGGTGGACATGATACAGGGATTCACAGGGGGAAATGTTTGGCTAGACTGTTGGGCATGTGAGGCAGAGTCCTAAGAAAAGAAAGTTGGTGCCAGATCTTCAGAGGCCTTGGTTTTTAGGTTAAGGAGATTTGTACACGCTTCAGATTGTAGGCACTTGGGAGCCATTGATGAGGGGACACATCTGGATAACACATGCTTAGAAAAGAGAGGCCACTTGCCTGAAGTGTAATAAAAGGGTTGGGGCCCAATGGACTGTGCTGGAGGATTTTCAAAGCTTTGGAGTAATGTGGTGTGGTAACACACATCTGAAGAGATGTGAACCCGTACTCCTGAATCATACAGTTTTGTAAACCAATGTCACCCAATAGCAATGTACAATTTTTTTAAATATTAGAAAAACAATAAAATCCAAGCTCCTTGCCTGGCCTTGCCGTAGCCTTCATTACAGGCTCACTAAACCTCACTGCTCATCGTTCCCAACACTCATGATACAAACCTGCTAAACTCTCCCACTTTCTGCTCCCTCTGTCTAGAATGTTCTTCCTCTCATCTTTGCATGATCATCATTCAAGTCAGAGTGCTTTTCCTTCACAACCTTATCTGCCACTGTCTCCTCATCTTTAACCATTCTCTATGCTATAATCTTACTTTTTTTTTTTCTTCATAGCATTCCTCACTCCCTGACATTGTTTTCTGGTCTCCTTCCACTAGAACATAGTGCTGTAAGAAAAAAAAAGATTTCCCTTCTATTGTTCAAAAATGTTCTAGCAAATGGAACAGTAAAATATGAGTGAGTGAACAAGTTAGCGCTTCTCCCTCAGTCTAGAAATTCTCTCTACTCCATGGGTGACTCCATTTCCTTCCTGCTTTCTTTTCTATTGCAGCATCTGTTTTGCTACCCTCATAGCACAATTTTAACTATAGTCAGTTGGTTTACTTGTCTTTTTTTTTTCTTCCTTTGCTCCTTCCACAACTCTGTACGCTGCCCACCATAAACAAGGGCAATGTCTGTATGGTTCACCTCTGTCACCTCCTGCCTAGCACAAAGCCTGACATGTGGTAGATTCTGGTAAATGCTTGTTGAATGAATAACCAACTCTTCCCAGTACTTCTGGCCCTGCCCAGATATCTGATTCCAGGCACGTACCAGGCACCACCAAAAAGCCGGCCTTGTCCTGGTCTCCTCTGACTTCCAGAAGTGGCTGTCACCATGTCACTGGACCTCTGAGGGAGCCTGTGCAGGATGGGGACCCAGCCTGGAAAAAAGGAAAGGGACTGGATGGAAAGAGACAAGACCATTCCTTGCCCCCAGGGTATGCCCCAGACTAGCCCACACCCTGCCCTGCCCTCCCTCCCCCAGGGTCAGCAGAGCTCTCACCCAAGTTGGGTTGAAGGAGCATTTCTGACTCCTGAGACACGGCTACCACCTTCCCAGTACCAACCCCCCAACCCCATCCCTGCTGGGCTGGGCACATGGCCAGGCCCTTCCATCTTCCGCTGACCAGCAGCAGGTCAAAATACCTGTTGCCGACCCCCACATGTGGTGGGGCAGAGTTCCACAATTCCGTGGGGGTTCTCCCCTCTGGAATTTTACTTCCAATCAAGTGTCAGGCCTTAGAGATCAAGGAATTCAAGTTCCTCACTGTTACAAAAGCCCAGAGAGAAGCAGGGACTTGCCAGGATCTCAGATCTAGGGCCCCAACCCCGAATTCCTGTGGGTAGAGGTAACAGCCCACGCTCTCCTGGAGCCCTGGGGATCACCCCACCCCTGCTTTTTCTTTCCTCCATTCCCCCTCCTTCACCTCCAGAAAACCACAAGTCTGGTTATAACCTCCCCTCACCTGGCTCGCCCCTCTGTGGTCTCATATGGAGCCCACAGTGTGGGGCAGAGTAGGGGTGCAGATGGCAAGTTGTGAAGACTGTTTCCCCTCTTGAGAGAGATGCAGGGTAACGCTGAGGCCCAGAAGGGGTAAGTGGCTCCCACCGGACACACCACCAGGAAAAAGCAATGCTAATGCTTGATCGATAATGATTCGATCTTCAGCTCAGGGCCCAGTTCCACTATCGCTGGGACCCCGTGGCAGGGGTGCATGTGCTCATTGACCGGCAAGAAACTGAACAACTGACTAAGGGACTAATGAAAAATGTGGCCTTGTGACTGACTGACTGACTGACTGACTGTCTGGCTGACTGGCTGACTGACTGGCTGGCTGACTGACTGGCTGGCTGGCTGACTGGCTGGCTGACTGGCTGACTGACTGGCTGGCTGACTGACTGGCTGGCTGGCTGACTGGCTGGCTGGCTGACTGGCTGGCTGACTGACTGACTGACTGACTGACTAGCTGGCTGGCTGGCTGGCTGGCTGGCTGGCTGACTGACTGACTGACTGGCTGACTGGCTGACTGGCTGACTGGCTGACTGGCTGACTGGCTGGCTGGCTGGCTGACTGACTGACTGACTGTCTGGCTGACTGGCTGACTGACTGACTGGCTGACTGACTGGCTGACTGGCTGACTGACTGACTGATTGTCTGGCTGACTGGCTGGCTGCTGCGGGTGTTGCCGGTGACGCCGAGGCTCTCAGCCTAGGTCTCCGCCTCCCGCTCACCTTAGCCAACTCAACTCTTGGGCTCCCGCACACCAAGAGGTTCCAGCACCGACCTGCACCGAGCTGGGTGAGCGGCCGCGACTCCTTTCAAGGGCCAGGTTGGCGCCCCTGCGCGACCCACGACGCCCCCTGGTGGCGGCACCCGGAAGGGAGGGGAGGGGAGGGGAGGGGAAGGGAGGGGACGGCGGACGGGTTGGGGGGCGGGGCTAAGGGTGGACCGCCGGCGCGGACGCGGCGCGCTGTCCTCTGCCTTCCTAAACTCATCCCTCTTTCCTGCCTCCTTAGTTCGCCTTCCCCCTCCCCCGGGGCCACCGCTCTACCCCTCCCCAGTCAGAGGGCGGGCCCCCTCGGGAGTCTGAGTCCCAGTGCGGACCTGTCGAGTGACCCGATAAAGGACAAGGAGTTCCCGGCTTCCCTCGCAATCCTCTGGCAGCCGGGGCAGCCCGCCGGCTCCGGAACCCCATTGGAGTGGGGGACAAGGAAACCCTCTGGGCCCGGAGCAGAGACTGATCCCAGCGGGCGTGGAAACCCCACCACCCCGCCGGGCTCCCAGAAATCCTTGAGGACTCTTCAAGGATCTGGGGCGCTTGAGTGGGCAACAGCGGGTGATAACGCTTTGTATCTGTTTCTGGGCCCAGAATCACCCCTCAATCCCCACTTGCTCCCTCGCTCCATCCCTCGGTGCCCCCGCCCTCCCGAGTGCCTGTCTGGAGCGTGGCGAACACGAGCGAGCTCCCTAGGTGGCAGCAAAGGCCAAAGAAAGTGTCCCCAAAAAGGTCCCTCCCTTCGGCCCTAATCCCAGAAAGACCGGGAAAGATTTAACAGAGAACTGGAGTCTAGAGTGACAGGAAATATGATCACAGAGGATTTGAACTCTGACTTCCTGCCCTGGGCAAAGAGGAGACAAGGCAGAAAGGAGAGGCTGACAAGGGTAGTCCATAGAGAGTGATGGTTCCAAGCACAGATGCACCCAGCCCTGCCCTCAAGCGTGTCTGGGAATCTCCTTACCTCTCTGAGGTTTGGTTTCCTTACCTGTAGAATTAGGGACAAGAAGGACACCTACTTCATAACATGTTCTCAGGGTTAACTGAGATACTGCCTGGAAATCAGTTAACACAGTACCTGACACTCATGAGTGCTCAGTAAATAGTACATGATTAAACCGAAAGGAGCATCCCGCAAGCCACCAAGACCATGTCTGGATGGGACCTGTGTGTGATGGCCTTTTTTAATGTGTCAATCCAACACTAAATACACATGTTGTGATAATGGTATTTTGCAGATGCAAATACAGTCCGTTATCAATTGACTGTAAGGAAGATTATCCTATATATCTGGGTGAGCCTGATTCAATCAGTTGAAAGTCCTTAAGGTCAGAACTAAAACTTCTCTGAGGAAGAAGAAATTCTGCCTATATACAGCAGCTTCCACCACGGACAAGTGTTCCAACCTGCACCTGTCAATTCCAGACTTGTCTAGCAAGCCCCAAACACATAAATCAACTCACCGTGGGCCTCTCCTGGTGGTGCAGCGGTTGAGTGCTGGGCTGCGAAGCTGCCCACAGCCTCTGCAGCACCGGTTCCATCCCCAGCCGCTGGCAAGGGTCCCACAGGGCGCGTCAGACCTCTCCTGCCGTGCCCGCTGCTCCCCTCAGCAGTGTATTTCTTCGTCAGTCTGCCGGTTCTGTTCCCCGCTCTGGCTCTGGTGAATTCTCTCACCCTCCCATGCTTCTGACTATACCCACTGCTTGTATAAATAAATAAATTTCAATAAATAAATAAATCAACTCCCTGCAATAAATCTCTTGCTATGCATCTCCTACTAGTGCCATTTCTCTGGCTGAACCCTGACAAATATAATACATGGAGGAAGTGTGATCCCACACACTGGCATACTGGGGCCCAATCCTCATGTTTATTCACTCCTTTTTAAGCTCAGGGTGATTTGTGGTTTTCAGGAGCATGTAGTTGATGTTATGTTTAGAAAACCATAGTTGTTTGATGTTGGGGTTGAGGGTAGGGCTAGGAAGTGGGTGAGGGTGGAGGGCCCAGGTGCAGGCTGCTTACTCCCTTCCATCACCCCTGCCCCCAGACTTTCAGCCTCATGAATGTGACCCACTTATTTCTAGGCTTTTTCTACCGTCCCTTTTTCCCAAGGGAGGCCAGGCTCATCATCCTCCTCCCCCTGTGGCAGGTGTAGGATTAGGAATGAGGGGTACAGACTCTGCTATCTCCCCAGGAGCCAGCTGGTGAGGAGGAGGCCTCTCCCTCAGCAACCAGTCAGTCCACATGTTGCTGTACTGCTTCTCCCGCCTCCATCCCACGGGCCATGTGTCATTGTACACCCACATCCCTGCAGTCCCGCCCTAATGCTAACAGCTGCTAACATTCATCGATTACAGTCTACATTGTATGTGACAAGTCCTTCACTCATCTCATTTGCCACAAACCTATGGGGCAGGAATTAATACTATTGTGCCCATTTGACAGAGGAGGACGCCAAGGCACAGAACCATGTCCTCAGTCAACCACCTGTTTCTCCTCCTGTAGAGATCTTCTCAGGTAGCTTAAAAATTAGCCAAAAACATCTGTGGGAGTGGGGCATAGCAAGGAAGTAGCTCTGACATTGAAGCTCCCCCAAGTTGAGAGGTCTTGTCACTTCTAAGACTCTCTGCTTGTTCCCCAGCACAAAGGATGGTGATGAAGATAAGAGGTTGGCTTGAAAACACTTGGCTTCCCTTCCGTCCTTTCACCAGGGATGAGGGAGGCTGGTAAAATGCGGTCTGGAGGGTGAGAGTGGGCTTAGGAGACCTGGTGCAGCCACATGTAAACTGTGAGGCCTTCAGCAAGTTCTGGAGCTTCTCTTAGTCTCAGTTTCCTCATCTTGGAGGTGGGCCAATGCAGAACCCCTTCCTGGGGCTCCTGTGGGGATAGTAAAGCACTGACACACACTGGCACTCAGGCTTAGTACACCCCTCAAAATAAAACAAAAACAAAATCTGCTTTTCCCAGGGACAGAATTTAAAGAGACACTCCTTTAAAGTCTGACCCTGAGACAACAAATCTTAAATGTTACACCCTGGCACCTCCCCTACTTCCCTCCATCTGGACCTGTCCCCTTTCCTCATCTGAGACAGCAGCATAGTCACTTCCCTCCCCCAAGTCACTCACACATCCCAAATGTCACCCTTCCTTACCCTCATATCCCCTTCCATACCCTCATATCTAGTCCCTAGCAAATCCCCTTGGCTCTGCCAACCAAATATATCCACTATGCCTCTCCATCTCATCCCCACCACCCAGGGCCCTGCCACCCAATCTCCCTTCTGGGCAAACTGCTCTTCCACTCTGCCCAGTACAACAGAGAGGGTGAATTTTTTTTATTAAGATTTATTTATTTATGCATAGAAGAACTGGGGTGTAGGGCAGGGGTGTGGGGGTAAGAGAATTCACCAGAGACAGAGTGAGGAGTAGAATAGGTGGATCCATTGAAATACACTGCTGAGGGGAGAAGCAGGCGAGACAGGACAGGACTGCTGCGCCATGTGGGTCAGCTCCCTGGCTGGTATAGAACTCAGGCAGCGGTGATAGTGCTGAGACTTAACCCCTAGGCCACTGGGAGCCCCCCAGCCAGCGTGAGGTTTTAACAATGCCACCAGGATGCTGTCTTCACTTTCAGGTGCTGTACTTGCTGTGTGCTGCAGCATTCATCTGTTGCTACAGGACCACTCCCGGCCCCACCACACACACAACTGGACAGGGACCCTGGCTGGTTTTGCTCACTTTCCTATCCCCAGTACCCACACACAGGAAGGCCTGAATCAAGACTTGTTGGATGAGCCATGGGCGAGGAATGGAACCAGGCACCTGCCTGCTTAGGGGTGGCGTTTGCGTGTTATCCCTGCTTATCATGGTGCACTGGTTCTCTCGCAATGGTTCCAATGCAGTGATATAGTATATGGTCTGCCTCATTATTGGGGAAAAGTAGTTCACCTCAGAGCTTCTGCTCTTTCCACGTTTCCCCTTCAAGTCCAGAGGTTTTTCTTCTTGTTCCTGAGATATTCTTTTATATTCTCCCTACCCCCAGAAATATATAAAAATTGTTTGCCCATTCATTGCAGAACCGTCCTCCTGGAGGGTTGCCATGGTGATTGAATGATGTCACCACCTAGGAAACAGTTGCCTAGGAGATGGGTGAGGTCACTTCCAGGAGATGATTACTATGGTAACCATTTCGATGGAACTAGGGGGTGGCCAGGAAAGTGAAGGGGGTGGAGGGCGGATGCATAAGGGACAAACGTGAAGGGCGGAAGGAAAGGGGGGGAGGGGAGTTTCCGGGATTGCAGGAAAAAAGGCCAGGAAGAGGATGGGAACCATCCCAGAGCGGTTGAAAATAATACAGAATTTCAGAAATGGAAAGACACCCAAAGACCACAAAAAACACCCACCCCATTTTTAGAGATTGCAAGGCCAGGACTTACCTAAGATCACACAGTCAGTTAACCAGCGACATTGGAAGCAAGAGTGAGGCCTCCTGACCCTCGATTTCTTATGACTCATCAGTAGATTGAGTGGGGAAATGAATTCTTTTTGGTCATTTTTCTTTTTGAAAATTGTGGCCTCTATCAATTATTCATTTAATTAATCAATTATTCTGTGAGCTATGTGCTAAGCCCAGGAGAAGAACCTGACTACCATTTTCAATGTTAGTTTGTTTTGATTTGTTTGGGTTTTTTTTTAAGATTGTACTCATTTTTGCATAGAACAACTGGGGTACAGGCCAGAGGTCGGGGGGGTGAGGGTGAGAGGATTCACCAGAGACAGAGTGGGGAGCAGAACAGATAGATCTACTGAAATACACTGCTAAGGGAAGCAGGAGGCGAGACATGAGAGGTCTGTTGCACCATGTAGGTTAGCTTCCTGGCCAGGAATCGAACTCAGACAGTCACAGTGGGCATTCATAGTGGTAGCACTGAGATTTAACCCCTAGGACACCAAGGAGGCCTCTTCAATCTAACTTCATTATTTTGTATGTTGATTATATTCCCCACCCGAGTGTCCCCCACCCTTGGTGACATAAAATTCACTAAGGTATCTCCAGCACCCTGCCCAACATCCACCATATAGTAGGAGCTGAACTTGTTTGTTGAATGAAGACAGCACAGTAAATGCTATTGTGTGGCACGCGCACACTGTATACCCACAGCACAGGAGTACAGAGAGGTTCACAGTAGCTGACAGAGGGGTGGGCATTCATACATAGGATTTGGTTTTGTTTTTGTTTTTTCAAGATTTATTTATGCATACAAGAACTGGGGTGTAAGCCAGAGGTACAGGGGGTGAGAGGATTCACCAGAGACAGAGTGGGGAACAGAACAGGCAGACTGACTAAAGTACACTGCTAAGGGGAGCAGCGGGCGAGGCAGGTCTGCTGCGCCATGTGGGTTGCTCCCTGGCCAGTTGGGGATCAAACTCGTGCTGCAGTGGCTGGTGATAGCTTGGTAGTGCTGTATTTAGCCCCTGCGCCACCACAGAGGCCCACATACATAGGATTTGAATAAGCCAAGAGACAAAAGCCATTCCCAAAGCAGGGTGATGAGCCATAGTGAGAGGGGCTAAATAAGTCAGGTCCAGCTAGGGAGAGATTTTTAACTAGTGGTGTGTGGGTCACCTCTTCAATCACACATTAGTTGGAGCACTACAGATGCCCACTTTTCCAGTAGAAGGAGCCCCCAGGATTAGGTTGGGAGAACACATTAAAGTCCAGGTTGCTGGATTGTTCCTGGGAGTAGGGATGGGGCAGCAAAAAATAGGCTGAAGAGGCAAATGTAAAGACGGTAACTAAGAAAGGTACATCAGGGAAGGGAGATCTTCCAGGTCTGACCTGGCGTGTCAGACGTCCAGCCTCTACCTGGAGGCAACATGTTCATGAACGTCACAGGCCCTCAGAGCTCTGCCTCTTCCCAGGAAAATCACTTTTTTTCTCAGAGCCTCTGGATTGGAGTTACAGCCTAGCTCCCAAGAGTGTTAGCTTTGCAGTTTAAAACACACATTAAAGCCCCACTTGGCAGGGTGAGAAAGTTATCAACAGAAGGTATTTTGTTATTTTCCTTCTCCTCCCTGTCCTGCAGAATGACATGGGAGTTAGACTTTGGGAAAATGTATTTGACAGCGGATTCCTTTATTCTTTAGTTCACCCAACCTCCTGGAGCCCTTGATTTGCTAGGTGCCACAGGTCCAGTGGAGGGGAAGACCTGCTCAGTAACTTAGAAAAATGCAGACTGACCAGGGCCTCCCCTGGTGGCGCAGCGGTTGAGCGCTGGGCTGTGAAGGTGCCCGCAGCCTCTGAAGCACCGGTTCGATCCCTGGCCACCGGCGAGGGTCCCACATGGCACGCAGATCTCTCCTGCCATGCCCACTGCTCCCTTCAGCAGTGTATTTCGTTGGTCTGCCTGTTCTATTCCCTGTTCTGGCTCTGGTGAATTCTCTCACCCTCCCGAGCTTCTGACTATACCCAGTGCTTGTATAAATAAATAAATCTTTAAAAAAAAAATGCAGACTGACCAGAAGTCACCCACAGGAAGCTTCCAGTCAGATCAGAGGTTTCCTAAGAGATGGCATTTCATTAGCTTTGAAGGAAAGATCTGGTTCGGGCAGGCTGTCAGAGAGATTGTAGTAGTAAGGATAGCGACAGGAGGGGCTAGCTATTGTTGACTTTTCAAGGACTCCTTTTCTTCAGATGGGGATCAAAACAGCCAGAGTAAAGAGTCTTTCAGTAGTAACACTGCCCCAGTTCTGATGTTGGCTTTACCTCTTACTAGCTGTGGACTTCATTCCATCTGATACCTGACTTCTTCATCTGTCAAAAAGAGTATCATTCCTAACTTCCAGGGTCAATGTAAATATTCAAAGACCATGCATGCAAAATGCCCAAAACACAGTTGGGATCTGAAATAGTTTTCATCAGCATAATGACTGGGCTTTATAATGGAAGATGATCTGTTAGTCCCACCCAGCTGGGAATCTGTGTTTACAGGGCTGCCTGATAGCAGGTCTCCCGTGGACTCTGCATGGGAGCCAAGTGTGCAAGGCCAACAGTCAGAAAGCAGTTGAGTTTACTTTGTAGAGCCAAGAAGGGTCCTGGGCTTCCCAACCCCAAGTGACTTAGATGGCCAATTATTTACTCAATTGCTCCATTATCAAGAATCCTACACTTTTCCCCATTTCAAACAAATGGAGTTTTGAGCAGTAGCAGTTTTGAAAATCTAAGCAATATCACCAATAAATATAAATATCCTGGTATTATTCCTTCTAAGTGAAAACATTAAGAACATTATCACCAGAATACAATCACATCCTTTTTTTGGAGTAGGGCACAATGAAAAGAAACATGAACAAGAATTTAGGGGACCCAAATGCAAGTTTAGGTTCTGTCATTAATTTTGCAGGGTGACCCTGGAAAAGCCAATTCATTTCTCTGGACTTCAGCTTTCCCCACTGTCACTCTGAGATGACTCCTTCATAAAGTTATCTTAACAGAAGTCTCAAAACTTAAGTGTACAGAACTGGAAAGAAAGCTTATACAGCAGAGATTATAGAGTAGAGAAGCCCTCCAGGTTTGGGCCACATATAATTTATAGTGTCCTCATAAATCCTCTCAAAGAACCCCACTTATTGCTTATGGGGTTAATTAATGGCAATTATGTGTCCATACATCTCCCCCAGACCAAAGGATACCTTATACACACAGCACTTGGAATAAGAACATATCCAAAATCCTGCATGTAAAAATAAGGGACTTGAGCCTCAGAGCATGTCTTCTCAGGGCTGCTGGAAGCCTTGACAGCACAACCCTGCCAGAACCCACCAGAGGGCAGTGAGAACTCTGAATTAGAAGTCTGGGCACAGGTCTGTGACTTACCAGCTATGTGACTCCCAGGAGTCCATCTTTGTAGCTCAGCTTCCTCATCTGCAAAATGGGGACAAAACCACTCACAAGAGAGTTGTAAAATGAAAATGTGAATCCTCTAGGTGCTGGAAGTTTTTATATCTGTATGTTTATTAGAGACAAGCGTTCTGGCCATATAAGCTTGTGGCTTTAAAATACCTGACCTATTAATTGAAGTGAAACTCAAAAACCATTTTAACTTACAATTAGGTCAACCTGAAACAGGTTTCCCAAGGGATACCTCATTGGTCATGCCTCTACTTCTGAAAGAGAAAATAGGTTAAACTTGTGTTTAAAAGTTCTATGCTCTCCACAATATAAGTTCAAGGACAGAGACCATTTTCAACAGTTCAGTGTTAAGCTTTATTTATCCACTAGTTAAGGATAAGGTGTTAAAGACCTTTGTGTAACTGAACCAATCCACTTGAACAAGCACATTCAGTCCTGGGCACCACATTGCAGCTGATAAAATTTGTGAGGGGCCAGAGTCCACATTACCCAAGAAAGAGTTTGATTGGTAACGCTAAACCTCAAAAAATCTTGGGGTGGAGACAGAGTTCTTAAAGGATTAGGTCTTTTTTATTTTGAAATTCAGATGGATATTTTGTTCTTCTAGTTTAAAGAACATGCAAAGCTTTCTTAGTTAATAACCACTAAAGACTATTTCAGGGATCCAGGTTGTGGCCTATCACATGTAATGCAGGAAAGAATAGTTAAGAAAACAAAGGACGTGTATAGGTTCACTATCTACCATGAGTATTAAACATCAATTAACACCCCAGTAGCGTGGTCGAGCAACCCCCTCCCAAATTAAGCACAGACCTGACCATTCATGGAGGTGCCAGACGTGGACAGCAGCATCCTGGCCTGCACAGCTGCCTGTACACAGGCTCCAGTTATGAGAAGAATGGGTCATAGATGCTGTTAGCCGAGTTCACAAAGAACAATTTAAAATTCATGAGTCCTATGTGTGCACTATGACATATGTACTGGAATCAGAGAATGGGAAAACTAACTGAACTGAAAAATGTTTACTGCTTCGGGATTCAAAATGGTGACCAGTTAAATAACTCTTTGAGAGGGGGAAATCAAGACCATAAACATAGAGATTATATCCCCAAAGCAGCATTTATTTACCCATTGAATTCCAAAACATTTAGAAGTCCAGCATTTCATAATTATCCATCTTTACTGACATGAGCAGAAACACATGGCGCTGTCAGGATACACAAGGACAATAGCCGAAGTTACAAAAAATAAATCCGTGATTCTTAAAACAACCGCAAAAAAAAAAAAAAAAAAAAAAAAGGTTACAGGTATCAAAACTTCAGGTGCGTTGCATTGAAAAGGTTTGTGCACATCATAATTTAAAGAGGCAAAACAAGGCTGAAACCTCACTGTGAAAGTTTATTATAAAGCTGATGGACAGGAGAAAGAGGTTTCTTCTGGATCAGCTTCCCTTAACGATTTTCCATTAGCTGAAGAAAGAGGTGGGAGGGGTGAATTCATTTTTGCATGCACAAGATGTACTGCTTAACAAAACACTATCAGCTTGTTTTAAATGGATCATTTAAATATCAATTGTAGCCTGTGTTGGCTATTTCTCCTTCTAAACTTCCCCAAGGCCCTCACCTGGATTTCACACAGATCAGTAGGCATAGCAAAATGCCTCATTCTGAACGCACTTGTCTGCACAATTCAAAAAGGGAGCTCCTGTGGGCTCAAAGCAACCATCATTCCAGCAATGCCCATGAAGACTTATCTGAAACTGCTTCCCAAGGGGTAGGAGAGCAGATCTGAGTAGCTGTGCTGCCAATACAGATAGGTTTAGCACTAGATATTTAGTGATTGTGGCAAGGAAGAATCGGTGATGATGGGGGTAGTGGGTGAAAGAAGAGCCAGGGACCCGAAGGCTCTTCAGTTGCCTTCTCCTGCTTCTTCATCTTGCTGGTCGCTCGTCCAGAGGGTGAGGTTGTCTCGCAGCAACTGCATGATGAGCGTGGAGTCCTTATAGGAATCCTCATTTAGTGTGTCCAGCTCAGCTATGGCATCATCGAAGGCTTGTTTGGCTAAGAGGCAGGCCTGCTCAGGTGCATTCTGGATCTCATAGTAGAAGACAGAGAAGTTGAGGGCCAGGCCCAGCCGGATGGGGTGCGTTGGCTGCATGTGCTCTTTGCTGATTTCAAAGGCTTCCTTGTAGGCAGCCTCAGAAGCTTCGACCACACTGTTTTTCTTCTCCCCGGAGGCTACTTCTGCCAAGTAGCGATAGTAATCGCCTTTCATTTTCAGGTAAAATACCTTGCTCTCATACTGGAAATCATTGCAGTTCTTGATGAGGAACTTGTCAAGCAGCGCCAGGACATCATTGCAAACTGTTTCCAGCTCCTTCTCAATCTTCTCCCGGTAAGCTTTAACTTTCTCCAATTTCTTTTCATTTCCATCAGCCATGGTTTTCTGCTCAATGCTGCTGATGACTCTCCAAGAGGATCGCCTAGCACCAACCACATTCTTGTAGGCCACAGAGAGGAGATTTCGATCTTCATTGGAAAGAGGTTCATTAAGTTCCGTCACCTGCAAGGCCCCAAACAGATAAACACTGAGAGCCAAGTCTGAAAATCTTGGAAAGACACATTCCCTTCAACCTTAATCAAACAACTCTTCTCAAAAGCAAGATTATGGACAAGCCACTATGGAGAAAAACCAGTCAGATATAGACACTATCTGTTTGGAAGAGATAAATACTGAAGCTTAAAATAATCGTGATAAGGGCCTCAAGAAATCTGTAATTCAGAACTTCCTGTTGTCTTCATCTTGGCTGAGGTATAGGCATAAGGATACTCAGAAGTTTTAAGGTGGTGACACATAATGCTGGGTGAAAGAAAACCTGAGATTCTGCTATTCCACAAAAAAAATAGTCAACTTTAATAAGTTCATATAACTCCCCTGTCAAATGTTCAAAGACTGACTGGAACTGTTACAGGGCACCCTGGGTATGAAATGGGTTGCCTGATTGTGGGTCCTCACCCATGCGCTTAAAAGGGACTTACAATAATACTCAGCTGCAGGCACACACAAAAAGGTGAATAAAGGGTTTATTTACAAAAGCAGGGGAAATAACTCAGGGAGAAAAAGAGGGAAAAATTCGTGAATGCGCCCTACCAGTTCTGCTGACCTGGAATCCCAATGGCACACTGAGAGCTGGTGAAAATCCAAGAGTCAAGCCAGGAGCCAAGAGGCCAAAGGGACCTCCAAGGCCCACAAGCCTGGCTGCTCAGCTCCACCCTCAGGTCCCAGCAACCCTTCCTTCAGTGCTGATGGGATTTATAGAATGGAGAACTTTTGTTTTTCACAATGGACAATACCTGGAGAGACTGACTGTGGTTTTTCTTTTCAACTGGAACCCTGAAAAATTTTCATCTGAGACTGCACCCCAGCATCTATACATTTGACCTTCATCACCATAGAAATGGTGCCAAAAAGTGAAAGAGGGGAATTGTTAGGCGGAAAGGATGTCCTGAGCAAACTCTATCATATAGGTTTTGTGGACTCCACTCCAGACCAAAGCCATCAAGACACCAGGAACTACAAATCCCATCATCACTGAGTGAGGGTTGCTGGGACCTGAGGGTGGAGTTAAGCAGCCAGGTCTGGTATAAAACTAGACATGTGGGCCTTAGGGGTCCCCTTGGCCTCTCGGCTCCTGGCTTGACTCTTGGCTTTTCGCCAGCTCTCAGTGTGCCATTGGGATTCCAGGTCAGCGGAACTGGTAGGGCGCATTCAGAAATTATCTCCCTCTCTTTCTCCCTGAGTTATTTCCCCTGCTTTTGTAAATAAACCCTTTATAACCTTTTTGCGTGTGCCTGCAGTTGAGTATTATTGTAAGTCCCTTTTAAGGACGCAAGTGAGGACCAAGTCAGGCAACCCATTTCATATCGGGGTTGCCCTGTAACAGAACTTGTTCCAGATTCTACTTCCAGCTTCATATTCTAGGGGAAAAAAACAATCACACATCTCAAATATTAATAGATAAGAATTTCACAGATGAGCTCAAACACCATAGGGATCTAGCAGCCAGAGCTTCACCCTATTTGGTTAAGCAGGGAATCCCACTGGCAGACGCAGTGCCCACATACCCCTCCAAAGCCAAAAAAAATGCATCAACGATAGTAAAGTACCCTCAATCTCTGCTGAAAAGGGAGCATAGCTATTCAGCTGCAAGTTTTATTCTGACCTACTTAACAAGAAACCCTGTCTGACCAACAAAGATAGAAGCACCAATTACCTTAAGTGGGAATGTTAAATTTCAAACAAATCATAACTTCCTTTATGTCAATACCAGGCAAATCAGCTAGGTAATCAATAGAAAAAGAGTAGCAGACCTTGTTATGTTGTTGAATTGTATACCCCCAAAAGATATGCTAAATCCTAACCCCTGGTACCTGTAAATATGATCTTCCTTGGAAAGAGGACCCTTGTAGATCAAGTTAAGATGAAGTCACACAACATTAGCGAGGGCCCTAAATCCAATGACTTGGTGTCCTTAAAAGGAAAGGGATATCCAGAGTCTCACAAACACAGTGAAAGAGCACACCATGTGATGATGGGGCCAGAGATCAGACTGCTGTGTCTTTAGCTAAGGAATATCAAGGATTACCAGAAGCCACCAGAAGCTAGAAGAGGGGCAAGAGGGTTTTCCCTAGTGCCTTCAAAGAGCAAAGTTCTGCCCACACCTTGATCTTGGATGTTTAGCTTTCTGAACTGTGCTAAGTTTGTTTTAAGTCACCCAGTTTGTGGTATTTTTGGCTGTCCTAGGAAACTAATACAGACATAGAATCAGCAAACTTTGGCCTGGGTCCCAGAAAAGCCTCAAACTTGCAAAATCAACCTGTATCTTCTATAAAGTAGAGGAATTCCTTAATTAAATGACCTACTGGTAGAAGTGTTTAAATAAAAAGTATTTAGGAAGCCATAACACTAAACAAAAAAAGTCTTACTTAAACTATAAGGACAGAACCCCCTCTAACAGAAGGGAAAAGTCAAGTTCAATGGATAAAATGATTCACAGCATATTAACATAGACATGTTAACATGGACTGAGAAGATTGAGGAGTGGAGAATCATTTTTCAAATGAACATAAAGATGTTCATTTTATTTGAAAAATTAGGAGTTCCTGGGCCTCCCCTGGTGGTGCAGCGGTTGAGCGCTGGGCTGCGAAGCTGCCCGCAGCCTCTGAAGGCCGGTTTGATGCCCGGCCACCGGCGAGGGGCGAGGGTCCCACATGGCACGCAGACCTTTCCTGCCGCACCTGCTGCTCCCCTCAGCAGTGCATTTCATCAGTCTGCCTGTTCTGTTGCCCGCTCTGGCTCTGGTGAATTCTGTCACCCTCCCACACGTCTGACTGTACCCAGTGCTTGTATAAATAAAAAAATAAATCTTTAAAAAAAAAATTAGGAGTTCCTGAAATAAGCAAAATGTAATCATAATAGGTGAAATGAAAAACTTTGTGCCAAGTTTTTAAAAAGTAAAACAAGCAAATGTGTACCACCACCTCCAGCTCCCTCCTCTACTTCCCTCATTCCCCTGTCCCCAGGACCCCTATTCTTTTTGCTGCAAATCCTTAACCCAGGAGCAACTCTCCTCCTTTGCCCATTTGACTAATCCAACCTTACCGCTTTAGCGTGGCAAGCATTCTTAGAATCTAGGCAAACTAGGAAGTAGCTAAGCTTATAAGCAGCTCCTGCCATTCCTAGCAGGGCTGCCCACAAGTCAGGTTCCTTAAGCTTCCTCACACCAACATGCACGGTCCCCACTTCTCCCTGTGAGCTGCTTCAGTCCAGGTCAATCTTCCACGAATCCAAAATCCTTGCCCTTCAATTCCAGCTGAAAACCTGTAACCCCACTAGTCTTCTCTAGTGAGAGCCTTTAAAACTTCCATCTCAAATATTCTGACAAATCTCAGAATCTGCTGGAATCTTCTAGAATGACTCACTTTCCTAAGGCAATATTCAATAAAATAAAACATGATACAAAAACAGAATTCAGAGAGTTCCTCAGGATTTTGGAAAAAGAAGTCCAACTTAGGTTGCTTGACATTAAATTGCAATTAATATCCATGGTGTCACTAGATACTTCATCCTGACAAAGCTGAGAAACAGATAGTCTCAAAGATCCACAAAGTAAATCCCAGAGTGTATCATTAAAATTGACCGCACATGGGGCATCCCTGCTGGAACAAGGGGTTTAAGGTCTCAGCACTATCACGCTATCTCCAGCCACTGCAACATGAGTTCAATCCCCAGCCAGGGAGCTACCCATATGGCTCAGCAGACCTCTCCTGTCTTGCCCGCTGCTCCCCTCAGCAGTGTATTTCAGTAGACCCACCTGTTCTGCTCCTTGCTCTGTCTCTGGTGAATCCTCCTACCATCCTCACTCCTACCCTCACCGCCTCCCCTCGCACCACTGGCCTACATCCCAGTTCTTCTATGCATAAATAAATCTTTAAAAAAGAACATAAAATTGACTGCACATCTGAAATACACTTACATATCATGTAGTATATCTGTACAAAGCACAGTATCATTACTTTAGGGGAAAAAAAAAAAAAAGACATCTGGAGTTTAGCCTGAGTTAGTTGTAAGACCTTGAACAAATCACTACTTTTCTGAGCAACAAAAACAAAACAAGGGGAATCAGCCCAACAATTTTCAAGAACTTCAGTTACAAATTTTTGAGCAACAAAAAAGGTTGGTAAGACATGAGGTTGACACCATTATGATAAGTAAATCTAGGGTCCATCTGTTGGTTTCAGCAATTCATGTAGCATATTCCTTCTCCAGCAGGACATAAACTGCCTCCAAAAGGCTACTAGGCAATATTTATAATGATACCTTCACAAGAAAAATCATTTACTAGGAGTATTAGTGTTTATGTAACAATCATCTGGTTGCCTGCCAGTCTGAATGAATCACTATAGGCATCAGCTGAGGGTGACTAACATAACTAAGAAAGTATTGTTCTTAGAATCTCAGCTAAAGCCTAACTAGGAAACAACTGGATGTGTTTAAATATAGTATATTTTAATACTCCCGATTTACAACTCGCTTAACAAAAAGGAACTTATGGAATAAAGATAGTTTTATTACTTGATCAGATAACTACAGAAAAACAAGTTGTCTCCAAATTGGAAAATTAAAGACCAAAGTGAAATCAGTGGACTATTAAGACAAACAAGATTTACAGACAGTCTTGACTGGTGATACTTACTGTGAATAACCTTTGTTAAAGTTAGCACCCATTCCCAACACTTCAAATTCCAAAATACTGGAGCCAGAAGATCTAAACAAAAGTTCATTTCCTAAGAAGCAGACTCTGGTAGGCAATGAGCACAATGGGAAGGAAAGCAATACACTACTAGTCCCAACCACTCGGATACAAAACCAGCAAGATGATCATCTGCAGGGTCCATGGAGATGACTTACTGCACCTCCATGATCATAGGTATCTTTGGTTATAATTGGGACATGAAAAAAGAATTTTTGAGTTGTCCTAGACAGCCTTTCTATGTCAATGAATTTCAAAACTCTCATTTCCTCCACTTACCAGCTGCCCTGAACACATCCACTCCAAACACTAAGCCTTCACATGGCTACACCATGTCTATCTAAGAGGCTCCCCAATCTCTGCTCACACAGCCTCTCTGGCATCCTGTTCTCCTGCCCCCTCACCCCACCCACATTTAATCCCACTTACACTCTTCCTCTCAAATTGATGGATCCTTCCCATCTACAAAGGCAGGCCTCTCTACTTCAAGAACTGGTCTTCCGGTCATTCTACTAGTATCCTAACGGCAGTCTTTGGCAAGGGTGACTCCCAACCTAGGGGTACTCATTTTCTCAGCTCCAGGACTAAACAGCAGTGCCAAGAGTCAGGACTAATCTGATCTGCTACTAATTCTTTTATCTTCCTATGACACCATTCTCTCACTCAATAATCCCGAAGGGCCTCCTCCCACTAACTCACAAGGCAATAAACTATATATCTGGGAGTAAAAATAGACTCACCACCAAAAATAGCACAGGGACTGCTCAGAAAAACTTAAAATTCTTAATCTGGGAAACATCCAACCTCAAAAATAATACTAACAAACAAAAATGCCACCCCTGAACTGCTAAAGTCAGGATTAATACTACTTAATGGTTCTCTCATCCTTCATAACCACATGCACTCACTAGTCTTACCTTTTAGCTTACCACAAGCTACCAACAAACCAGCTTTGGATGTTACAGAAGAAAATAATTCTCATGAACAATTAGACAAACATAACCACATCGTAAAATCATCTTTGACAGGACCCTGTATAATTCTTTTTAAGTGAGCAAGAGGAATGAAAGTTTTTTTGGCTGACTCTTTCCCAAGGTAATGACCTGAAAGGGAGGGTTCGGCCTGGTCCCAAGCTGGCTAGTCACCCACAATCAATCACCATTAGCTCAGATCTAGAGAGACATCTAGACACCTCTTCCCTTCCTGTCCTCAGCAGGGGAAGGTTGCAGTTCTAGAAGGTCCAAGAAGCCAAACTGCAATTCAGAACAGTTACGTTGAAAGCAATTATTATTCACTCTAACCTTAACCTTAGTCAAAATGCCTACCCTTGTATCATTAAGAGACTGCCTCTTTTTGCTCCTGGCATAACCAAATATTTCTGTAGGGACCAGATAGCATTACTGTCCCTGAACGCATGTACTGTCCCTGGAAGCACCAGGACTGAAGGTTTCAGGTGTGCCAGGTTCTGATCAGAAGTGGTGCCACACCCAGCACCAAAGGGGGTAATGCACTTCAGCAAGGAGTGGAAGGAGAACCAAAATGTTGAGACAGAAGCCAGGTGGCCTCAACTTGGACAGCAAGAGAAATTTTACCAACAACCTACAGACTGAAATTTGGGGGCCTATAGTCTTGTAAAGTATACTAAAGGCAATATGGAGAGACTGATATCCAGAATGAAAACAATTTCTTAAAATACTAATACAATTTAACATAGTCCCATATTTAATTCAAAGCTCAAATTCAATGAATACTTTGCTTCTTAAGCTAAAAAAATCTCCTGGTCTTCAAAACAAGCAAAGTAAGATGTGTGAATTTGCCCTTTATTCTCCTACTATAGCTAAAATTTATAAATGGCAGATTCTGTTTTTAACCCAACAGCAAAAATGACTTACATCTAATAGGTAAAATTTGCTTAGCAAGTCCACTATGTAAAAGGCTTGAAATTTAGTCACCAGTGATGACAACAGTATATTAAAAATACTGTTTAGTCTCACGGGGTTTTATATAGCTCGTTAAAACGAGCACTAAATTAAAGAATTGAAATGTGGATTTTACAACTTGACGATCAGAAAATTAATTTGCATTCTCATTTGTAAAAAAGTGATGAATTATAATATGGGAAATACATTTGGGGTAACCCCCCTCCCAAATCATATTGATGGAAAAATGTGACACTGCAGCCTACCACTAATATAAAAATCCACACAAAGGTGAGCAAACAGGATTTTGGTTTAAGAAAGCAGTAGGGTGTCCTTCACTATGGAAGTTATTCTTGTGATAATTCAGTAACCCAAGTCCAGATGGAAGTAACTCCCACTTTACGGCAGCAAAGTTATGTGACTTGCTCACCATCTAACAAGCCTTTTAGACTACTACAAGTGTTCTTCCCCACCAATAAATGACGAAGCAACAATTACATTCCGGATGACCAGTCCTGTAAAACAGGGCTCACTAATGTACATATGTATTTCAAACTATCTTACCAATGTGGCTTTAAGATTTCACCCTAACCAGAGTCTCCCTGGTTGCACAGGAGTTAAGGACAGCACTATCCAGCTATCGCTAGCCACTGCAGCTGAGCCTAGTGAGTTCAATTCCCAGCCAGAGGTGACCCAAATGGCAGAGCAGACCTCTCCGCCTCACTCGCTGCTCCCCTCAGCAGTGTATTTCAATCAATCCGCCGGTTCTGTTCCCTACTCTGTCTCTCTTCTTACCCCTTGCACCTCTAGCTTGTACCCGTTTTTGTATGCATAAACAATTTAAAAAAAAAAAAGTTACGTCTTGCCCAGACTACTCAGCCATGCTCTCCCCTTACACACCACCTGCTCACTGCCCACTTCCCTTAATCTCACAGCTGTTGGAATAAGAGCCTTTTACCACAGGTTGGACCTAGTGCCTCTTCCTCTTGACTCCTTTTTCCTTAAGCTGCAACTGTTTCCTGCACTTATGATTTTTTTTTTTTCAATTCTTCAGACCTACTTCTCCCTGTCCTTGTCAAACATTGTAATCAATCATGTATCAGTGCTGAAACACTGTGCAATCTCAATTTTTTAAATAACTCACAATTATTTATGTATTTGAATATAAAATAGATGACTCAGGGCTATAACAGGCATGACTACATTAGGTCTACCATGAATATTCATCAGAAATCTGGTTATTTGCCCTCTTTCCCTAAATCATGTCTTTTTTGCTCCAGTTACAGGTTTAAAGTTCTTATAAAATGGTATGCTACCTATTTTACAGAAGTTATGAATTGTGTAAGACCAATGGCAAGTCTGATCAAGAAAGGACTTGCTTCTTCACACTACTACATTCTGTAAACCAGCTACCAGGCAGGAGAGGTGGACATCTTAAGATACTCCTTTATCTCATTCAAAAATATTTCTGGCCTCTTCAAATTATAGGGTAAGGCAGGGAATTGCAGTTCTCAATTGACTCGAAGCAAACACCGTTGTTTCCAATCTGCACGATTTTTCTTGACGCTTACCCACACCATCCTCCAGGTGACGCTGGTAGCAAGAGGAACATTAATCATTATAGGCAGGCAATATTATGTGACCATTTAAATTATCAAGGGAACAAAAAAGAAGTTAAAAGAACAAAGGCTAAAAATCGACTTGATAGTAATACCAACATTCCTAGTTTTACACTTCAGAGGACCCAAAGGCAAGAGATGTAGGTTTCAAGGTCACAGAGTGGCATCAGAACATTCTCAGGTGCGCTGCTCCCTCCAAGCCTACTTACCTGTCTTTCCACCCACCCACAAAGAAAAATCTACTTAAATCCAGAATTCCTAGAATCACGACTCTGCAGAAGCTCAGCTTAAGGCCTATGATATTAATGAAACAGGGACTGAGTATCCCTATAGCATTAAGAATTTTAAGTACAAACATCAACTTGACAGATAAACTGTTTTCCACTGACCTTTGCCAAGTCCTTTCCAATAAATGCATACCACTGATTTAGATAACAAAATTTTTGAATACTGACAAAAAGGTTTTTTTCCCGACCCTTCCCCCAACCCCCAGTTCTTATTTTTCAACAGGAGTTATCATGAGAAATGGTTTATCACGACTCTGAAATGAGCGAGTTTGGATTGAATTTTCAATGCTGGTTGGCTTATCTAACCCAGCGATTATTTTGGATAAAGACATTAGATTCCCAACACAGAGAAGGGCCCAGAAATTTGCAAAGTGCTACATGAAAGTCTCCAGAGAAAGGCTGTAGGTTAAGATTTTGTGTCCTCTAGTTAGCTTCAGGAAAGCATTTTTCAAATCTGTTTATGGAGACTAAAAAGCAAATGTTTTCCTGTCCCCAAACCATATTCACTCTAGTGCATCTCTTCATTCTTATTGCCCATTTCATATTGCCTCAGGTTGTCTCTAGCTCCAGAGCATAACCTTCTCCTAAACCTCAATTCACCTTCCTTCAAGCCCCATCCCTTCTGTATTCCCCAAAGGGCTCCAAACACTGCAACCTTCGAAGACCTACTCACAGAGAGAGCAAGGACCTCACTAAAATGTCCACAGAGGCCTCAGTGTACATAAATCCCAGTATTACTGTTATCAGAAGGAAGAGGCTCAATTAAGTGTGAAAGAAGTGGCTTTACCCAAAGAATTAAATTAAGCCCAGGGCCTCCTCCAAAAAAATGCATTTGCAGTCATTCCTGTTTCTGCACAACTTGCAAAAATTAATATACTATGTATTCATTGCCTTTAAAGAGGATCCCCAGATTTTACATAGACTTCAGGTCCTAAACCTAGATTGTCCCTGACTTGGATGAAAAGCTATTAGCCCCAAGAGCATGCCACAGGGCTCAAGCTGGATCACCAACGAATCACCAAACGGGCTGTGTCCGTCGTTTCCAAACACACCTAGTGCAGTGTGTAACAAGGGCACCACAGGAAAGATAACCCTTCCAAGTATCTTTCTTGGATAATCCTAAACATTGACCATAACAACACATTTCATATGCTGTTAATACCAAAAGCTTTAAAAGGCACTTTTCAGATGACTCTGATATTTTGGCATTTGATATTCTGGATATTCTGGATTTGCCTTTTTTTTTTTTCCCCTCTAAGAGATCCCCTCACAAGGCCAGCATAAGGGCAAATGACCTATAATCCAGGTCGGCATTCTCGAACTTAAGTCTGCTAACACTTGCCAAAGAGCCAGTTAAAGTACACATTTCTGAGTCCCACCTCCCCACCCAAATTTCATAATCTTTAGGTCTCAGCTGGGGGGGAGGGGAGACGAATCCTCCTCCTCCCAGGTCTCGGGAGGTTGTGCACTGGAAGAACAGAGCAGGTTGGTGGCCGCAGCTGAAGCTCTACCACGGATGACCTTGATAGACAGAAAAGTGATGTTCACTTAGAGAAAACGTGAAAGGAAAAAAAAAACAAAAACGTGGAGAGACACAGGGACAGCAGAGGATAACCGGAACTCTCAAGTCTCAGAAACGCAGGTGGTGTCTACTGCACGGTACCGGCTAGGGTGTGGCCGGCCACGACTCCTTCCGCGGAAATCAAGCTGCAGAATCGATCTATGAGGGAGAGCTGGGGGCTGCAAAGGCACACAAGTTCGTCTCCCCTGGAAGCCACGTCTCGCATTAAGGCCGGGGAGGTGGGCGCAGCAGCAGACCCGGAGGGGGGCCCCGCGCCCGGAGCGCAGGGCCAGGGTCTCCTCACACAAAGCCAGACCCCGGCGTGGGCGCGAACCTGAACAATCCCCGCGAGGGAACCCCACAGACCCGAGCCCCACAGACCTCAGGGGGTGGCAGAGAAAACCAGGAGACAGGACGCCACTCGCTAGGTGATTCTTTATTACAAGTTGGGATGTGGAGGAAGGCAGAGGGGGTGAGCCCCCGAGTCTGGCAGAACCGTCTAGAAGGAGGAACGTGGCTCCCTCACGCCTCCACGGGCATCCCCTCCCCCCACCAGGGCTCGGAGCTAGAAAGGGGCGCCCCCCGCCCGCCCGCCCACGGGGGTCACCGTCGCCCGCCCGTCCCGTCTGGCGACCAGGAGCGGCGCCCTCCCCGGGGACCCCGCCCGCGCCCGGGCGCAGGAAATGGCGGGGCGCCGGGCGAGCCGGGCCAGCGCGGGAGGCCGCGCCCGGCGGGGTCGCGGGGTCGCCCGGGGCCGCGGGGAAGCTGCCGCCCAGCCGCCCGTCCCGCCCCTCCGCCGGGTCCCCGGCCGGCCGCCCGCCTCCCGGCGCGCTCACCGCCTTCATGGCGGAGGCCATGTCGTCGTAGCGCTCCGCCTGCTCGGCCAGCCGCGCCCGCTGCAGCAGCTGCTCGCGGTCCCCCATGTCGCCGGTGGCTCAGCCTAGCCTCGCGCCCCGCACCGCTCGCCGCTCGCCCGCGCGTCTGTGGGCTCCGAGACGCCGCCGCCGCGCACGCGCACCAGCTCGCCGCCGGCCCGAGGCTCCAGGCTGCAGGCAGCGCCGCGGCTCGCGCCCTCTCGCTGGCTCGCCCTGCGCGCAGTGGCTCGCGCCGCGGACGCCGCCGAGGGAGGAGAGGCGACCGCGCGGGGGGGGGCGGGGGGGGGGAGCGGGCAGGCGGCAGGACGCCTGCGCAGTGGGAGCGGCCGGGCCGGGCGGCGGGGAGCGGCGGGAGTGGGAGGGGGCGGGGCGGGCCGGCGCTAACGGTCTATTTCAAGGTGACGTCACCTACTATAAATAGCCGCGCCGCCGCCCAGTCTGCGAGGCGCGCAGGCGCCCTGAGAGTGCTGCAGTTTACCGCCGCAGAGGTGGAGGTGGCGAGGGGAGAGCCCTGAGGAGACGGCGGGCGGGCGGGGGTGGGGGCGAGCGATGGCGGCTCCGCCCCGAGGAGCGCCTGCGAGTCTAGGTTAGAGGTCTGGCTAGAGAACGGCCCAGAAAACAAATAGCCCCACTTCAGGGAGAAGCCCGGAGGCCGCGCGCCCCGAGGGGCGGGTCGGCCCGCCCGGCAGTCTCGCCCGCCGGACCCCGCCGGGCGGTGGACGCGGCCGGGCCACACCCTCGACGGCGCGGCCTTGGGGACACCCCGCGCGCGCTCGCGCCGTCGGCCTGCAGGGCGGTGCCCCCGCCCTGTGAAGAGACCGCGCCTTCTCCCGGAGGAGCGCCCGGCGCCCCCCGGGGACAGTGAGGTTCACCTTGTAGCAGGCGCTGGCTTCATCCTGCCGAGCCCTCGCAACCCGTTCTGCGGTTGGGCATAGCCGGGCTCCCCGTTGCTCGCTCGCTTAACTAAGGCCACAGAGCCTGGAAGTGGTGGCGGCAGCCTCTGTTCAAACCTAGGCCAGGCTTTTCTCCACCTTTGGTGAAGAGAGGGCTGCACCGGCCGGTGGTCACTCAGCCTGTCCTCGCCCTGGCATTGTTGCTGAGTCCCTGCCAGGTTCTGGGCTGTCCCTGGGGCCAGCTAGGAAATTCCCGGTGACTAAAGCACACCTGACATGCCAAGGAAAGCACGGGAGGAGGGCTCTTAGGAGAGATGAGGATTTTATTGAGCACCTACTGCAGGGCTCAGCACTGGGGGAGGATGGCTGGTAAGTTAACAGCCTTTGGCTCTGAGAACCTAAGATGTAAATACTCAAGCACAGATAAGTGGACCTTGAAGGAGATGAGTCAGGGAAAAGGTATTATTAGGTTGTGGGGTCCAGCATGGGCAATGGCTTGGCAGTGAGGGCAGAAACAAAATGTGGGAGGTGGTGAGAGACCCGGCAGTGGGAAATGAGGTTGGGGAAGACAAACTGATGAAGAGTTTTTGGCACCAGGCTGAAGATTTGAGGCATTACCCAAGGTAATTGGGAAGAGCTGGAGGTTGGAGGCTGTATTTCAGACCAAGCATCTTGCTCTGAGAGAAGGGGCATTAGCAGGGAGAAGAGAGTGACTGGAGAGGATGTCTTTTCTGGAACTCTGTTTTACCATCTGGAAAATTAGGCTTGGAGGACTATTAAAAGCACTGCAGAATAGAAATCCTAGAATGTCAGAGCTGGCAGGACACTTGGAGTCACGACTGCCCAACCTCTTACTCTGCAAAAGGGAAAAATGAGGTCTGAGGAGGAAGAATAGCTGGCCCCTGTTTGCACATCAGTCAAACAGTTTCCCGCTTCCTGAGCCTTCTGCTCCCCACCCAGATATTAAAATGAGGCCCTCAGTGCCCCTGAAACAGGATTTGAGTCTGGGCCTGGGAGGAGGCCCCCACCCTGGGTTTCACCACGTTTTGAAGAGTCACCTTTGCTAACTACAAATGGAATTGAGGTTAACAAACCAGGCTAATCTTTTCCCTAGTGAGTATCTTAAGAGTGTAATAGATAATAGTTACTTGTCCACCCTGCCCTGCACAAGATGGGGTTCCAGTGAGAGGTGGGAAGAAGGCCAGTGCTGGGGGGTGGAGGGGCGCTCCACTGGTCCTTCCAGCTCTGACTGGGATTAGAGCCCTTCTAGCTTTTCTGATCATGAGATTGATTTCAAAACAGTGAAAATTAGGCAGACTGGAGCATTCTAATCACATTCAATTCTAATTGATTGTGACATTTGTAAATGTCACATAGGGGACACTTTGGTTCTCCCACACAGCTTTTCTTTCCTTCTCACCAAACCTGACTGTCTCCACTTCCTTCCTTCCTATCCACCCCCCCGCCGGTGCACTCTGGCTCTGCCCCCCTCCTCCACTTCAAGGGCCCTTGCTGTGGCCACCAGTGGTCTATTGTCAAATCGAAAGTCACATCACCTTCCGGACCCTCTTGGCTGCACCAGGCACAACCTGGCTGCACCGGGCTCTCCTCTCAACCTTCATGACCCTGCCCTCTCCTGACCTTCCCTCTGCGCCTTTGCCACTTCTTCTGTCTTCTGTTTGGGGTACCCTGAAATCCAGGGATTTCTCAGGGCTCTGTGCCAGACCCTCTCCTCCGCCCCTCTGCCTTGGCCTGGGTGGCCTAGTTCTCACCTATTCTAGAGGAGAAGGGAGTATCGCCCATGTTCCTGTAAGATGCTTTGCAGTGCTAGGCGTGTTTTCTTTTTCAAGATACCCTCTAAGATAGGTTCAATTCCCATTCCCATTTTACAGACAAGGAGACTAACTTGAAGATATTCTGTGACTTAAATAGCATAGCACAGCTGGTAATCAGCAGAACCAAGATTCAAACTCAGCTCTGTCCACCTCCCAAGCCTGATGGCTCCACTCTGCCCTGTAATGTGAGCTGCAAAGGGGTCAAGGTGTGACTCCTGTTAGGGGAACATTCAGATTGCAATAACCACACATACACACAAGCCTCCCCTCTTGTAGCCTACACATGCTTCCCAGCATGCATCTTCTTTACTCTGGCAAGAGAGCTGCCCACTCTCCCAAAGCTTCATAAATATAGACCAGGCCAAACACCTTAGGCAGGGGCACCAGCTTCCAGGATTCTAAGTCCCATCAAGAAATATGGCCCTTGAACAACTCCAAACAAAAGCCCCTAAGTTGGGAAGAGGCCTGATGACTAAGGTCAAGAATGCTGTGTTGCCCCCAGAGCTCAGAGCAGGTGCCCAGCGCATGAGCAAGGCCTGCTGTGTCTCTGCCTAGTACAGGGTCTCACTCAGGAAACAGCAAATCTGTGAAGCTACCAGAGGACGTGTGTGTGTGTGTGTGTGTGTGTGTGTGTGTGTGTGTTGTCATGGAACAGAAGGATGTAGACTTAGATTCCTATTCTTATAGTTACTAAGTTACTTTGTCCAGTTGCTTGTAAAACAGGACTAACCACATCAGTCAGGTTCCTATTCTTATAGTTACTAAGTTACTTTGTCCAGTGGTTTGTAAAACAGGAGTAACCACATCAGTTCTGTGTGCAGGCACCTGCTTAGGACCCTGAGCCAGTAGTAACGACTACTCCTCTGGTAGGACTAGATTTCCAAAGCATTGCCAGAACCCTCCTCCGGAGCCCAGTGAATAGGTGACCCAGAAAAGGCACATCCTGTTTTTTTCTAGGGTACTCTGGGACACTCTGAGTTCCCGGAGAAGTCTGGACACCCAGGGACATATTACAAAGAAGACCTAGTGTTGTTCTAAAGAGATGGTGTTCACACTGTTGGCATGGTTACCATCTTGAGCAGGAGGGGCCACCTACCCACAGATTAGTGTCTCCCAGGTAGGATTTTAATTTTCCCCCAAATGCAGGCCTCTTGCTGCCAGGATGACCCTGCTGATCCTTAGCCATTGATAATCACACCACCAACAGCAGCATCAAGCAGCTCTTATTTATCAGTCACTGGCTTGCTGTCTTCCCAAATCCCCACAACCCTTACAAGAAAGTTGTTATCTCCATTATATGGGTGAGGAAAATGAGATCTAGAAGAATCAGACACTTGCTTAGCAGTCAAGGCAGACACCTGCACCCTCCCCACTCACCCACTTTTCGCCACTTGCTTTGGTCCCCATGTCCTTTTGCTGATACCAGATTCTATCCCCACTGTGTCTAAGATCAACCCGATCACATAGATTTCAGGATCATCCAGAACCTGCCATAACTCTCACTTTAGAAGCAGATCGGGCCCCCAACCCCAAGGCAGCTTTTGGCATTAAGAAGTGCAAAAGTGTCCTGGTAGCTGCAATCTGTGAGCTGGTGGAGCTCATAGCCCCGATGTCCTTTAATGCCCAGCTCTCCACAAACAACCCCTCTATACTTGTTCAGAGGATTTCAGCTCCGGTGTTCAAGGCAAAGCTCTTAACTGTGGAACCCCAGTTAAAAAACGAAAAGGCTTTAGTTTCAGTTCTGCATATGACTGAGGAGCTTGGGTTTCTTAGCCAGAATTTTCTAGATCCTTTAACTGGAACCATCTGAATAATTGCCTTAAGCTTCTGTGTGGTTCCCACTAGGTGGGCCCAGGTGGGAGGGGCTATGGTGTTTCCAGAAGAGTAGGAGACAGGGCCAGAGAGTGCCGCAACTTCCCTTCTCTTAGTCTTGGATTTCTTGCCTGTGAAATGGGAGACTGCACTGCTAGACAGTCGAGTTCTTTCTTTTTTCCTGCTCTGAAGGCCTAGGGTATTTCACCGCTGGAAGTTCAGCAAACGACATGGTAGCTCAAGAGGATGAAACAGGGATACTTCAAAGGGACCTGTGTTTGCAGTAGAAGAAGGTGATAGCAGGCCAGATTAGTGTCACCCAGCTAGTATCACCCAACACTTTGCCAGTGTGTGCCCACTTGGTTTCTTAAGATAAGGTCACTTATACTGTTCCAGTTGTACAGATGGGGGATCAGAGGCCCAGGGAGTTGCTTGCACAACAGCAGCATAGAGAGCTAAGAGCAGGATCCTGCACCCAGCCAAACTCTACCTTCACAATTCTTTTCTCTGCTGCCCCCAGCCCTTCTGAGAGCCTGAGAATATTCTTTTAATTGAGCTATGAGCATAACTCATCAATTGCTGCTTATACCCTACCCTGGGAAGTAAGGGAAAAGGTTGCCGAGTTTTCACCAAGGTTCCCTGCCAGGCAACTGTGCTAAAAAGTATCTTTTCCTCCCCAGTCTGTTGGTAGGAGGCAAGCAGATTGCAGCAACCTTCTCTCTTCTAGACAGCCGTGGCAGGCTGACCCCAACTCAGGAAACAGAGCCAGAGGACCAAAGCCACAGGAGAAAGCTGCCTCCAGGGGACTGGTCTTTGTTGACACAGCCCTGAATTGTCATGGAGTCCTAGGTAAGACCCTACACCCTTAAAAGACATGAGCTCCTCCATATGGCCCTTTGGAATCTGACCCTAGTCCACTTTCCCAAGCTCACCATCCATCCCCTGGACATACTAGACCTGCCAGGCCCTGCCCATGAATGCCTACCAAGGAAAACACCCCTTTTCATTCCATTACCTTGTTCTCTGCTTCTTTCTGTCCTTTAATGCCCAGCTGAAATCTTACCTCCTCAAAGGAGCCTCCCGAGTTCTCCTTCAAGAAACACTTTCTTCTGCCAGGCCCCCACTGTGACTCTGGTATCCACCATCTGCAGGAGTTATTTTGGTAGAATTGATGTTCATTGGCCAGTTGCAAGGCACCCATAACTACACTATGCAATTTTAGCTAATGTTTGATCTCCTTTAATCCTCCTGACAACTATCAAGTGGGAATTCATCTAAGGCCCATTGACTAGATGGTGGAATGGAAGATCATTTACCCAAGGTCATGTTGCTTCCAGGGACAGAGTCTGAATCTGGACCCAGGTCTTTCTGACTATAAAGTTCATGTTCTTAGTCACTTAGACCATCTGTTCTCCCCTTCCTTGGGAAGTTGCCCATGCCTTTATAGAATGTAGGCACCAAAGATAAGGCCTATATTTCACTCATTATCTGAGCCCCCAGCATGCCAGGCTGAGTGTCCTAAACCCAGGCACCTCTCCATGAGTGTGGAATTAAATGCCATCGCACTTCATGCAGATTGCAGAAATGCCCACCATTTTATAAGTGGCCATGATCTTTCTGAAGGGAGAGCACTTTAAATCTGCTGACAGCTCTGATTAATTGATAACTGAGTGAAAATAAGAAAAGGGAGGGGGTCTGGAGAAGAGGGCAAGACTGCACAAGCTAGGGGGTACTGAAAGGAGGAGGTGGTCTCCTGGCTTGCAGCTACTCAGACCCTCCTTAATCCCAGCTGTTCCATGGTAGCCGGGGAAGCCTGGGTCAGTCAGTGTACCTCTCTGGCTTTGGCTTTCCCTCCCATAAAATGGGCATGTAACAGGAGTACTTGCTGTTCACATCAGCCCCCTGCCCCTGCCCAGGCTGTTACCAGGAGGAATGAGGGTGTGGCTTACCCGCCCCCTTTAGATGGGGCCATTGGAGGATCAACCCAACTGAAATGCCCTCCCCATGAAATCACCGGACCCTGAAGGCATGAGGGGCAGCAGTGATCTCACATGGAATCACAGACTCAGCATTAGCATCTTGCAGAGCGTTTGGCTGTGGACTTAGAGCATAGCATGGTGGACCAATAGCCAGCTCTCCAGTAGATGCGCCTGGCTGCTGTGTGACCTCATGCATGTCACTTTGCCCCTCTCATCTTAAACAGGGTATTAAAATAATTCCTTTGCCACAACTCTGTTAGGAAGATCAGACACCCTGTTAGCGACAGCTGGTATTGATTTTAACTATGGGAAACTGAGGCTCAGAGAGCCTTGCTTGGTCACATAGCAGGTTGGCAGCAGGACCAGTTCTATGGTCAGGCCTCCTGAAGCCCTGTCCTGAGTGTGTCCTCAGAGAGCTGTAGTCTCACCTTGAAGAAAGCTGAGGTGACCTTGGAAATGTAGCGAGGAACCCACATAGGATCGCTGGTAAGATTCTGTGTCTCACTGAAATGAGAACTGCTTGGGGTAAGTGTGGCAGGAGAATGGCAAAAACCCCAAGTCATAGCTTGGGGGTCTCATCCACCATAGAACCCTGGGCATGGCAGGTTGCCTCACCAAGCCTCAGTTTCTCTGGTCACCAAATTGCGGAGGGTAGGGGGATAATTCTATAAAAGTGAAGAAATTCTAAAAAAGCACAAAGCTCTCAATCTACATTGAGCCCTGTGCTGGCAGCAGCTTCATTTAGCATTCAAGCAATCCTTCAAGTTTATAATAAATGGCTTGGAAGGAGTAGAACAAGGGTCTGCTCTCTGATCCTACTCCCTCTGCCCAGAACACTTACCCTCCTCTTTCCATACCTAGCTCAGTTCCTTCTTCAGGTCTTAGTATTACCCGAGCTTCCTCTGGAAGGACCCCTCAGCCTCAGGCTAGGGTGGGCACCTATTCTGGCCCACCATGCTGGGTTTACCCGTCTGTGTTAGACTGTTTCTCCCCCTCCTCCATCAGGTGGGGAGTCCCACAACATGGGGACTGTGTCATGCTCACAGCTGCATCCCCAGAGACTAGTGCTGCTTGGCATACAGCAGGTGCTCAATAATTACTTGCCAAGGAACTGGATGTACACTTGCTAAATGACTGTGTGCCGGCATTAGGATGCCACCTGGGCCCCAAGGGAGCTGGGGAGATGGGAGGAAAGCTCTTGGACTTCTGCCACACCTTACATTAGCAGCATCTTCTCCAAGACCCGACAGTCATCCCCTGGGATGCCATTTGAGCCAGCTGAATTCCGGTCACTGCTTCACCTTGGAAAGGCTGCCGCAGCCCTCACCAAGCAGCCCAGTAATTGACGTCACAGTGGTGCCAGGAGCTGCCCCATTAATATTTAATGTGGCTTTCACTGCGGCAGAGCTGCAGGCTGGAAGAGCTGGAGGGGGTTGTGCAGAGACCCCATGGGTTTGTGAGGAGGGCACAGATGGGAAAGGGCTTCATCAACTGTACAACCCAGCAGATGAGCATTATACAGGCCCATTTTAGTCCCTGGCTTAACTCCGAAAGAGCCAGGGAAGCATGTGCCTACAGCGAAACAAGGCAAATGCTGACAAGCCCAAGCGATAAATATGTAGGCAATTAGGGGCTCCCAGGACTTTCCCTGGGACAGTGGGAGGGCAGAGCACTGGTGCCAGCCAGACCTAGACTCCATTCCAGGACAGCACTGTGCTGCTGTGTGGCCTGGGAAACTATAGAGCTGAGCCTCAGTTCTCTAATCTGTGAAATGGGCATAAAAATACCATCCTGGAAGGGCTATTGTGAGCACTAAATGAGTCAAGTGATGTGGAGGACCTAACTCAGTTCATAGGACCCCTCTACCAAACCCCTCTTCCAAAGCCTGAGTTTGGAGAGAGATGTGGGCCCTTTGCACATTCACTGGCCAGATCTATGGTGAAAAGGAAGAAGTAGCGATGAGGTATAGGAAAGGAGACCTTAGAGCCAGCTGTCTCAGGTTTGGCCTTGTCATTATGGGGGCAAGGGGAAACCCCCAGGAAAGATGTCAGAGGCTCCCCAGAGCCCCAGGATGGCATAAACAGAGGGGCCCTGGTGGAGCATCTCTGCTCTTGCCTGACCGATGAGGATGCCAAGGACCCAGGAGAGAGCAGATCTGCTGAGTGGCTGGCCTGGTCAAGCTGGGATCTCACCTGGTGTGCAGTCACCTGCCCAAGACTGCATCACCTGAGACATTTACCCAGTGGGGGAGGCAGGTCGAATGACGAGATGCCCACATTCCCTGCTAGACCTCTGATGCTCCAGCCTGGGCAAAGCAGGATTCCTGCATCCCATTCTGGTCTCCCTCCAACGTGTTTGCCGGCAACTCCTGGGAGCTTCCCAAAATGTAAATGTGACCACATCATCCTCCTGCTTACAACCCTTCTGTGGACCCACACTTAGGGTTGCCAGAGAAAATACAGGCAGCCCAGTTGAAACTGAATTTCAGATAAACAACAAATGACTTTTTAGCATAAGGCTATTCCAAATACTGCATGCACATAATTATACTAAAAAACTTACTTGTTTATCGTTTATCATCTGAAATGCAAAGTTAACAGTCTGTATTTTTTTTTCTAAGTAGGCCTCGTATCTATTAGGACTTGTTTCCCCTAGAGGAAGTGATGTGATGATGCCCTCGACTTCACACAGGCAGTGACAGTTCCTAAATACAAGTCTAAATATACAACTTGAACTTGAACTCAGAGACACTTTTGGAGTAAATAGCTCCTGGCAGGTTTGTGCTGTCTAAACAGCCGGCCTCCAAAAGGCACATGCAGGTCGGCAGGCAGGCACACTGATTTCAGGCTTAAGCTCTAGGTGGTAGCGAGTTCATCTGTCCCTTGGTCCACAGCATATGACAGCAAATTCTGTTTCTAAAAGTTTTCTTTGTTTCTTTCTTGCCTCCTTCTCCTTTCCCCTGCCCATTCAGTGGGGAAAAGAAATGAAACATACATGGTGAAATCTCCCATCGGCAGCATCATCTTCACCGTATGCCATCCTGCATTTATTTTATTTTATTTTTTTTAAAGTGGCATATATTGGGTCTCCCCGGTGGCGCAGCTGTTGAGCGCTGGGTTGCGAAGCTGCCCGCAGCCGCTGCAGTGCCGGTTCGATCCCCGGCTGCTCCCCAGCCACTGGAGGAGGGTCCCACATGGCACGCAGACCTCTCCTGCCGCCCGCTGCTCCCCTCAGCAGTGTACTTCGGTCCTTCTGCCTGCTCTGCTCCCCGCTCTGGCTCTGGTGAATTCTCTCACCCTCCCGCGCTTCTGACTGTACCCAGTGCTTGTATAAATAAATAAATAAATCTTAAAAAAAAAAAAATAAAGTGGCATATATTTATTTATTTGTTTGCTTGTTTGTTTGTTTTTTGTGTGTGTGTTTATACATGCACTGGGTACAGTCAGAAGCGCGGGAGGGTGAGAGAATTCACCAGAGCCAGAGCGGGATGCAGAGCAGGCAGAAGGACTGAAGTACACTGCTGAGGGGAGCAGCGGGCGAGTGGAGGGGTCTGCTGTGCCATGTGGGTTGCTCCCTGGCCGGGGATCGAACTGTGCTGCAGAAGCTGCCAATAGCTTCATAGGTTGTGTCTTTTTTTTTTTTTTTAAAGATTTATTTATTTGTTTGTTTGTTTGTTTATACAAGCACTGGGCACAGTCAGAAGCATGGGAGGGTGAGAGAATTCACCAGAGCCAGAGAGGGGAGCAGAGCAGGCAGAAGGACCCAAGTACACTACTGAGGGGAGCAGCGGGTGGCAGGAGAGGTCTACACGCCATGTGGGACCCTCCTCCAGTGGCTGGGGAGCAGCTGGGGATCGAACCGGCACTGCAGAGGCTGCGGGCAGCTTCGCAACCCAGCGCTCAACCGCTACGTCACCAGGGAGGCCCCATAGGTTGTGTCTTAACCCCTTGCACCACCAGGGAAGCCCTTGCTTTTTAATTTTTTTTTTAAAGATTTATTTATTTATTTATACAAGCACTGGGTACAGTCAGACGCGCGGGAGGGTGAGAGAATTCACCAGAGCCAGAGCGGGGAGCAGAGCAGGCAGAAGGACCGAAGTACACTGCTGAGGGGAGCAGCGGGTGGCAGGAGAGGTCTGCGCGCCATGCAGGACCCTCCGCCGGTGGCCGGGGAGCAGCCGGGGATTGAACCAGCGCTGAAGAGGCTGCGGGCAGCTTCGCAACCCAGCGCTCAACCCCTGCGCCACCGGGGAGGCCCCCTTGCTTTTTAATTTTTAAGGATACTTATATTTCTCATTAGGTCAGTCTGATGAACTGACCAAAAAAAAAAAAAATTACTCCTTTATTTGTGAGTTTTACAATACTATAATACATAGAAAAACACAAACGCGTGCAGATTGCCCGGGCAAAACTGACAAGTGACAGACATGTATTCTAATTTGCTCAATCTGGCAATCCTGTGCAAACCCTTTCAGGAAAAAGGTTGGAGACTTTAACTGACCCACAAGGCCCATTGGGCCCCAAGCTCATCCCTTCCCTCTCTTCCACATGAACTCCGCTTCAGGTACAACTCAGCTTATACTTGAGACTCCCAAACTCTCCGTCCCTGCTCTGGGCTTTGCAAATGCCATTCCTTCCGCTGGGACCGTCTCAGTACCCCTCCCGCAGCTCACTGCGCTTGACCTGACTTGTCCATCCTCCAGGCCTCTGAAGCATTGCCGCTTCCTCTTGGAAGCCTACTGGCTCTGCAGGCCTGGATGGTGCCTTCTCCAGGTTTCTACTATACCTTGGGCAGGTCTTCTGTCTACCCTGGTCACTGAGTGCAGTTTCTGAGTTTAGCAAATATTTGTTGCATTGAATTGCTAAATTCACAGCCTATCAACATTTTCCACTACTTTGGTTAAACTCTCTGTCCTGAAAGGCCTCCTTAGGATCCTATATCCTCCAGGGCTTCCCTGGGACCCACAATCCTTCCAGCTTGGTTGCCATCCTGCAGTGAGCACTCTTCCCAGTGAGATCAGCACCCCTCAAGCTCCCCTATGGGGGCCTCCCTGGTGGCACAGGGGTTAAAGCGCTATCAGGCTATCGCCAGCCACTGCAGCATGAGTTAGATCCCTAGCTGGCCAGGGAGGTGACCCACATGGCACAGCAGACCTCTCCTGCCTCACCCGCTGCTCCCCTCAGCAGTGTATTTCAGTAGATCTGCCTGTTCTGTTCCCCACTCTGTCTCTGGTGAATCCTCTCACCCCCCATACCTCAGGTCTACACCCCAGTTCTTGTATGCATAAATAAACAAACAAACAAATAAATAAATAATTTTTTTTTAAGCTCCCCTGTGACTTGTGGTGCCCAGAACTGCTCCTTCTAGCCAGATGGTGATGAAAAAGGCTAGTGAACTTAGAGATGCTCTGAGGGTTAATCCGAGCTCCTGTGTTTATCCTCCCACTCAGTGGCCAATAACCAAAATCCTACCCCTGCCCTCCACCAAAATCCTATATCCTATGTGCCCATAAGGAGGTTGGGAAGCAGCCTTCATTCCCACTTTACAGCAGAGGAAACCAGGAAGTGGAGGAACCCAGTGTCTGGCATTTTGGTCTCTGGACCCCAGTCCACCCCAGGATTTTTTTAACCTGCTTCCTCCTTCTCTAGTCACACATCATTCTTGGAAGAGTGTTCCAGGGAGAGGAGGAAGCTCTACAAACTATTAAAAAAAAGGACACCTGGATTCTCTAGCAAGGCCCCTCTAAAGCCTTTAAGTTAGGCCATACAACATGGGTTCAAATTCTAACTTGCAACTTGTATGACTTTGGACAAATGGTCTGGCACTGGCAGAGGTTTGATTTTCCTTCTGCAGGAGACAGGCGCCCGGAGAAAGGGAAGGGCTGAGGAGATGCTGCTAGATATAGGGCAGATGCAATAAAGAGAAGTCCACAGCCTCAAAGCCCTTGGGCAATCAAGGTGGAATGTTCCCCCACCTGACCACCAGCTGAGGGGGCAGCTACCTGTTCCCCTTTGCATCCCCTGCAAGTGGCCCTCATATCTCAGCACCACCCCAGATGGTGACTCTAGTGGTTCTGCAGAGACTGGTCTGTCTGCCCTTGTTGCCATGGTGCTGCAGCACAGCCTGGCCAATCAGGAAGGAGACGGGTATCTGAGCCTGAAGCCCGGCCAATGGGAAGGGCGACAGAGTGGAGCCACCATGGAAACCTCAGCCCTGCACCCTGTTTTTGTCTCCATGTCTCGTTTGCAGGGGGGTAGGGCTGGGTTTCTGCATTCCTTTTTTGCAAAGAGCATCTTGTAGCCCCCAGAGGACATTCAGAAGTCATGACAGGAGAGCATGCCAAGAAGCATCTTCTTCAAAGAGTCAGGGAGGACCCCAGCTTAACAGGCAGAGCTCCAGACGCCCCCTCCATCCCTCTTCACCCAGACACTCAGCCGCACCTGCATCTGTGATCTTAGTCCATCCCGACAGTTCTACCCAGCTCTGTCTGTCCTAGGCAAGGGCTATAGTGTGCAGAAAAAGCGTCACCCCTAAAGCAAGTGTGGGAACATGGGGCTCATCCCTGAGAGGTGCTCTTCTGCCCTATAGCTTTGTGACTTTGCACAGGCAGCACCCCATCTTCTCCAGCATGGAGGGTAGGGCAGGAAGATGGTGATCAAGGTCAGACAAGGTCTCTCTAAAATGAGAAGATTTGGAAAATGAGTTTTGTGATTCCTTTCAGGGCTCACATTCTAGACTTAGGCTGTTTTAACTTCAGGCTCTGAATAAAGTGGATCTACAAGGAATCACTTCCCAAGAGGGAGCCCTGTAGATAATGCCAGTGGATGCAAATAAGACTTACAGTGCCAGATGAGCTGGGCTGTCAGTTTTAGAGCTGAGGCCCAGAGGGGTGAAGCAGTCCCTCAAGGCTGCACAGCTACCCAGATGCACAGCCAAGACTGAAGCCCTCACCAGGCCCAGCCTTCAATCTGCAACATGCCTCCTCCACCTTCGCATCCTCAGGCAGGCAATCGGGAAGCTGTGCATGCCCACACATCAAACACCCTTTATTTATTTTCATTATTTTTTTATTCATATCTTTTGCATCATTGTGTATTCCTTGTAAAAGTGCCTCCACCAATTCACCTGCGAACCATCACCATAGTCCCTTGTGCTCTTCTCTCCCGTTTTGATCCCTCTCCTCCTCCTTCACAGAATGTCTCTGATTTATGGCTGCCTGCTAATTTTGTTGTAGGTTTTTAAAAAAATTGTTATTACTATTATTGTTATTTTTTTTCCTGATCCCTTATTTGGTTCCCCTATATTCCTCCTATAAGTGAAACCATCTGATATTTTTCGTTTTCCTTCTGGCTTATTTCACTGGGCATAATCTCTTCTAGCTCCATCCATGTTGTTGTGAATCCCAACACCCTTTGTTTTACAAACACCAGCATTATAACAATGCAAGGGAAAGTGTGTGCCACCCTTCCCCACTCCCTCCTGGCTTTCACTGTTGCCTGGCAACAGTTCTATCCAGAAACCTAGATGTCATGGTAGACAAATCCCTCACCCTCATCCTTTCCACCAAGCCCATAGCCCAGCCATGTCCATTTTGTCTCCTAAATGACCCTTGAGTCCACCCCCTCCTTCCCTGCCCCCAGTGCTTCTGCAGGCTGAGGTTCTGTCATGATTTCCTGGACAACTACACAGGCCTCTTGCAGGTCTCTTGCTTTTACATTTACCCCATCCCTTGCTTCCGTTTTCTACAACCACAGCCAGACAATTTTTAAAAGTACAAATCAGGGGGCCTCCCTGGTGGTGTAGGGGTTAAGTTTCAGCTCTATCAAGCGATCACCACTGTGGTCTGAGTTCGATCCAGGCCAGGAAGCAAACCCACATATGGTGCAGCAGACCTCTCCTGTCTTGCCTGCTGTGTTTCTGGTGAATCCTCTCACCCTGCCCCCCCGCACCTTTGGCCTGCACCCAAGCTCTTATATGCATAAATAAAAAAAAATAAAAGTACAAATCTGATAGTGTCACCTGATGCTTGCTTAGAACCCTAAGAATAAAAATCAAAATCCTTAACGTGCTTAAGAGGTCCTTGTGGACAGACTGACACCACCACTCCCCAACTTTATCTTCCCTTACATGTGCTTTGCCCTCTCTGCCTGGAACATTCTTTCCTCACCAATTCTTCTAGTTATTCCTACTCACTTTTGAGCTCCCAGGTCAATGGTTATTCCCTTAGGGAGCCTTTCCTGACCTCCCTGAATAGATCAAATTGCCCAGTTTTGGGCTCTCTGGTGTCATGTACCCCTTTCATCTGTAGCACGATGCACAGTTGCAATTTTACACTTATCAGTGTAATTTTTTTTCTTTTTTTACTCATGGCTGTAAGAACTGCCCCACTTGAGATAAACTTCATAAAGGCAGTGACTTTGTCTTGTTCTTTTTCTGAAACAAATGAAGGATGGAGTTTTAGATGTAAGGATGGATAGGAGCATTAATTAATGGAGCAAGGACTAGCAAGGACTCACTCAGTTAACTGAGTGAGTATAGTATGGGTGGATGACAGAAGGGAGGTTGGATGAATGGAGTATGGATGGATGAGTGTAAGACGGGTGAATGGATGTAAGGATGAACAGGTAGATGGATGGAATTTAGACAGATGGTGGTAAGGATGGATGGGATAATGAATAAGTGTAGGCTGGATGAGTGGCGCAGGCTGGATAGACAGTCGAGTACAAAGTATGTGTGTAGGTAAATATTGTTGGATGATGGACAGGTAAATAGATGGTGGGTTGTGGACGTACAGATGGATGCTCTCATTTCCCCAGCTTACTTTGAGCTGATCATATCTCCTTCTATTCTGCAGTTAGCCAAACTTCCCTCTGATTGTTCAGTACACACGAAGCACATATTCCAAGATATCAGGAATACCCACAGTGCCAGGGAGCCCAAGGTTGTTTATGCCCTTGAAATTTATATAATAGTAGCTGTTTCCAGTTAACACTCTCTACTGTATAGTGCCAGAGACCACTGTATGCTGGGAAGCTCCTACTCCTCTGCCTATCCAGTAGCTGACAGTGTCTCAAGTTTCAGTTTATCTGTTGCCTCCTCCAGGAAGTCTTCCTTAATCATCCAGCCCCTGCCCTCTCTCCCATCCTCAGAACTGCCTAGAACACACATCTGGGCCGAGCTTGCTAGTCCTTGCTCATAAATTGCTTTGTGTTATCCTTTCTCTTTGAGTCTCTTCCTCCACCATTCTCTAAGTAAGCTTCCTGGGAAATTCACATCTCATGGAAGGCTGATCCTTCCCTTTTAAAATCCTCACAGGACCCCAGCAAAGGCATGATTCCCCTCATTTGAAATAGGAGGACACTGATTTGCCTAAGGACACAGACAATAAGTGGCATAATTGGTGCTGAAACCAGATTGGTTTGAATCTAAGACCAAGACACCTTAACTGGGACTCGAACAGTCTCCAACAACCCTGAATGTAGCTGCCCCATTCTGTGCCTGAACACAGCTGGGCTGGGGGATGCAGCCCAGGCTATTGCTGAATACCTGCCCGGCAGAAGCTTTATTCTAAACCAGTTGAAATGTGCCTGTCTGAAGCTGCTATCCAGTGCTCCCAATTCTGTCCTCCTGTGTACAACCAGAACTAATGTGTCCCCTCTTCCACATGGCAGCCGTCAATAATTTGCAGCCAGGTCTCCTTTATGGTTAGCGTATTCCCTGCAGAGAGGGCCGTGGAGAGAGTGCTAACCCGTGCTAGAAGACCCACATGCTCATCCTAGCTCAGCTGCTGTCCACAGGTCAGTCAGTTTCAAAAGAAAATTAAGTAGGTGATTTGACAAGCAAGGACGTTTAAAAAAAAGATCACACCTCCCATCACCCTTGTTTCATAAAAGAAAGGGCATCCTGACACACAAAAAAAGTAGGACAATCTGAGAATTAATTTAGCTTTATGAACACTCCCTACATTGTCCCTATTTTTCTCATTTTGCCATGTCCTGGTGGCAGACTCTGTCGGGAGGTGGGGGGGACAGGCTCAAGTCTGTACCCTGCAAGTACCTCTACTCCAAGCAATTAAAGAAAACACCATCAGTCAGAAAAACCAGAACAGAGCACTCTTCCATTAGGACACCATAGCTACCCTGTTTCAAGGGGGAAGGAAAGGCTAGAAGTGTCTGGCACGGAGACAGCTGACTCAGGAAGTAAGGCAGACTTGTCCATTGTAGCATAGCTTCATGTCCAGTTTCTATCTTGGCTTAGAAAGCAAAGGCTTTCCTTCCTTTTGCAGTTCTTTGGAGCAGCATGGCAAGCAGGAGCTGCCCAAGATCAGATCTCTACCTAGTAGGACCTACTGGAAGTCAGGAGAGCTGACTCCATGGCAGGAGGCCAGTGAGGCCAGTGGATTGTGCAAAGGCAGCAGGTTTTCTCTTGCAGCAGTTCTGTGCTTGGTCTGAAGGGCCAGCCTCCAACCCAAAGGCTTCCTCGCCATTCATTCATTCACTCACTCCTATGTGCAGACACTGTGCTCGCAATGGGGGCACAAAGGTGAGCAAAGCAAGACTTTGTTCCTGTTCTTAGTGTCTATTAGGAAGCTTAGCGTCTATTAGGCAAGGCAGAGGTTGATCCAAGTGGAAGGAGTAAATACAGATTTGTGTGACAAGTGCTATGGCATGGAATTGAAGGGAAGTTGAGACAGTAATGCCCAAACGCGATTGGGACTATGAGTGGGCACTGACCTGGTGATGGAGGAGAGAAGACGCAAGTTCCAGGGAAATTGCCTGTTGTGGGCCTGAGTATAAATCACACAACAAACACAATTGTGGCTGGTGCAATGATAAGGGTCAAGAAAGGGGATATGCATGGAGAGGCTAGGAAGGTAGGTTGGGGGCTCACAGGCTACTTAAAGGGTTTTGGTCTTAAGTGAAATTGAAATCCACTAAAGGGTACTGAGTAGGTAAAGTGAAGTGAGCATCACTATATGAGGCAAAGAAGACACAACTGGTGCTGATGACAATAGCAGTAAAAATAACAATGATGATAGAAACAGCAATAGACCTGACATCCCTGAAGGATACAGCCCATGTACTGCTTTAAGCATTCTTTTTTATTCTATTTTTTAGATTTATTTATTTATGCATATAAGAGCTAGGGTACAGGCCAGAGGTGTGGGGAGTGAGAGGATTCACCAGAGACAGAGTGGGGAACAGAACAGGCAGACTGACTGAAATACATTGCTGAGGGGAGCAGCGGGACAGACAGGAGAGGTCTGCTGTGCCATGTGTGTTGCTCCCTGGTAGGCTGGGGATCGAACTCGAATTCATGCTGCAAAGGCTTCTGATTGCTTCATAGTGTGGTGCTTAACCCCTTGCGCCACCAGGGAAGCCCTGCTTTAAGCATTCTTTATGCATTTATTCATTTAATCCTCACATTCACCCTATGAAGTGAACACTGTGATTATCTCCATTTTACAGCTAACAAAACTGAGGCACAGAGAGGTTAAATAACTTGCCCAAGGTCACACAACTTATAGGTGACAGAACTGACAGATAAGTGAATGATCTCTGCACACTTAAAGAAACCACAGGACAGGGACATGGTGCCCGCGAGAGAGTCTAGGGACTGCAACCTGGAAGTAACTTGATTTGTAACTGTGGCCCTTAATCCATGTGGTTGGTTCTGTGAACAAGCACCTATCGAGCACCCACCATGTATTAGGTACACTGTTGTAAGTCTTGGAACTTATATTCCAGCAAGGAGACAAGACAATGCCCAAGTGGGCAAGTAATGATACAGCTGATTTGGGGTGATGACAGGGTGAGGAGGGAGAGACAGCTCAGTGGGACAGGCAGGCTCGTGATGCTTCTCCAGACCCAGCGGTCAGGGAAGGCCTCTCCGAGAAGGCGGCAAGTGACACCTTCATTGAGAAAACAACGGAGCCACAACCTCAGGACGAGGGTTCCAAGAACAGGGAAGAGTCATGCAAAGGCCCTGAGGCAGGAACAACCTTCAGGCGTTCACAGAACAGAAAGACACTGCATTATTCTGCATGAGCAGGAGGAGATGAGAAAAGAGGCTTCCAGAAGCCCAGGCCCCATAGGCTGTGGAGCTGTAGCCAGGAGTTGGGATGTCATCCTGAATTGTTGGGAAGTCACCAAAGGGTTTTCAAGGAGAAGGATGCAATGAATTCAATGTTTACAAGAGAGTATGTTGCTTGCAGTGAGCAGAATAAATTCTTGGAGGCAAAAGGGGATACAGTCGTTAGGCTGTTGCTGCATCAGATGAAGGCAGAGTTGGGGAGAAGAGTCAGATGACAATATATTTTTGCTAATGGATTAAATGTGGGGGTTGACAAAAGGAAATACGGGATAATTCCAAGGCTTTCTGCCTGAGAGACTGGGTAGCTGCTAGTATGCTGACTCAAATGGGGTGGGCTGGGGGCGGAGCACGTTTGGGTGGGAGACAGTCAAATAAAGAGCTGTGTTTGAGACATATTCAGCTTGTTCTGCTCGTGACTCTCTAAAAGGAGGCCAAGAAGGCAGCTGGGAGGACGGGCTCGGGTGCAGCAGTGGGGTCAGGGCTGGAGGGCTCATGTTGGGACTCCCAGCATGGAGATGGAATTAGAGGGGTGCCCAGAGAATGAGACACAGTAAAATGTCCAGGGAACACAGACTGGGATCCTCCCACGTATAGACCGGACAGAGGTGTAGACGAAGGGAGAGGACGGCAGCAATGAAGGAGGCTGCAAGGAGAGTCCAGCCTGCCCCAGCTCCCTGGGACCCAGCCTGTAACTTTAGGCAAGTTGCTTGCCTTCTGTAGGGCTCAGTTCCCTTTCTGGAACCAGGGAAGGCATATCCAAGGCTGAGGTGGCTCGTGTCTCTCTTGTGAAAGAGACGCAGTGAATCCTAGGTTCACTCGCCAGATGGAGAAATCAAAGGTCAGGCTCACCCACTTGGTTTCTGAGCTTCCTACGATCAGCTGGCACCGGGTGAAGAACAACAAAGCACACCCCCAAGGCCCACATGGATGGCAGGGTGCAGGGGGCAGGGCAAGGTGACAGTGACCTTCAGTAGAATCCAGACTCTGCCCCTTGTCAGCTGGGTCCCCTTATTTCTCTGGGAAAGGCAACCTGTAATACCTGCCATGAGGGGTTATTGCTAGAACAAAGCCAAGCAAAGTACCCGCACAGCTCCGGGCACACACAGGCCATGCCAGTTCCTTTCTCCTTCAGGGACATTTCTTCCCGAATCACAAGAAAGGGAGTGAGAGGTGGCTTGATCCATGTAGAATAATGTGGTCCAGCTGCCAGACAACCTCGGGGCCGCTGACTCCATGTCCCCTCCCCCATACGCACCTGCACAAGCACAAGGCTGTCATAGAAAGAATGGGGGTTTGGAGGCCGGGCCCCGGCAGGGGCTGCGGGGATGGACCACAGCTGCTGGCTGGACCCTTTCCCCAGGCTGCATTCCCTGGACTGGCAAAGAGCAGAGGACAGTAGGGAAATGCTTCCGCAGAGCGCGAGCTGGGGCGCAGGCCAATGTGTTCAACCTCGATGACAGCTCTTGGCTCCATGTTTCCTATGAGCAGTCTGGGGAGGGGGGCAGGCAGGGACTGCAGCCACTGGAGGGGGAACTGGGGTGGAGCCTGAATTTCTGGCCCTGCTGTGTCTCAACAATTAGGCTAAAGGCTGCACTTTCTGGGCCCCTCTACCCAGCCAGGCATGCCAGGCCCTTTACCTCAGGGCTCTGCGCCAACCCCGCGAGGACAGCACACGGCCCTGCTGTAAAGATAAGAGAAAGGTTGCCTTCCTGATACTCTTCCCAAGAGACCCCTTCCAGGCCCCCTGGGCAGGCCCCCTGAAGTAGCCTGCGAGGTCTCAGCTTCCTTCTCCACGACACCGCGCCCATACTTTCTCCTAGGCCCACTCAGCTTCCCAGGTCTGGACGGTCAGGAGCCCCCACTGCCCTCCCATGGCTGCCCTCTGCAAGTCCTGCCATCCAGCGGGCCTGGAATGCTCAGGAGCCTGCCTCGAGCCTGTGACTAATGGTGACCCTGCCCAACCCCTAGTGGTCAGCAGCCTCTCCTGGGCCCTTGAAGCACTTCTCACAACTACGCTTCTTACCTCACGACCAGAACAGTCATTTGTGTGATTCCCTCTCTACCATGCTTCCCCACTGGATCCGCACAAAGCCTGGCTCACAGACGCTTCTTTTTTTTTTTTTTTTTTTTTTTTTTATAAATTTTATTGTTATATTCCCCATACAATTGCAGCCCCCCCATTCTGACCCCAATCCCTCCCCTCCTGCCCCCGCCCCCCTAAAAGTGTCTCTGGTTCATAGTTTTTTGTTGATTTTGATTTTCACTTTCTTATAGTTATTCATTTTCCTGGTCCCTTATTTAAGTTTTCTAGATTCCTGCTATGAGTGAGACCATCCGGTATTTTTCTTTTTCTTTTTGGCTTATTTCGCTGAGCATGATCCCTTCCAGCGCCATCCATGTTGCTGCAAATTGCATGTGTTTATCTTTTTTGAATGCTGAGTAATATTCCATGGTATATATGTACCACATCTTCTTGATCCAGTCATCTATTTTTGGGCATTTGGGTTGTTTCCAAAGCTTAGCTATTGTAAACAGTGCTGCTATAAACATAGGGGTGCAGGTGTTCTTTGGAATTGATGTTTCTGTGTCCTTTGGGTAAATACCTAGGAGTGGAATTGCTGGATCATATGGAAGCTCTATGTTTAGTAGGTCCAGAAATCTCCACACAGCTCTCCACAGTGGTTGGACCAGTTTGCACTCCCACCAACAGTGCAGAAGAGTTCCTTTTTCTCCACACCCTCGCCAGCATTTGTTGTTGCTAGTTTTTTTAATATGTGCCATTCTCACTGGTGTAAGATGGTATCTCATGGTAGTTTTGATTTGCATTTCCCTGATTACAAGTGATGTTGAACATTTTTTCATATGCCTGTTGGCCATTTGCATTTCCTCTTCAGAGAAGTTTCTTTTTAGCTCTTCTGCCCATTTTTTGACTGGATTATTTTCTTTGTTGTTGCTGAGTCTCATCAGCTCTTTGCAGATTTTTGTGATCAGTCCTTTATCATTAGTGTTGGGTGCAAAAATGTTCTCCCAGTTGGTGGGGTTTCTCTTTGTTTTTGTTATTGTCTCTTTTGCTGTGCAGAAGCTCTTTAATTTGATGTAGTCCCAGCTGTTTATCTTTGCCTTCACTATCACTGCTTTGGGTGATGTGTCTGTAAAGATGTCTTTGATGTGCAGATCACGTAGTGTTTCGCCTATATTTCCTTCTATATATTTTATGGTTTCAGGTCTTATGTCTAGTTCTTTAATCCATTTTGAGTTGATTTTTGTGTATGGTGTGAGGTAGTGGTCAAGCTTCATTCTTTTGCATGTAGCGACCCAGTTTTCCCAGCACCATTTATTGAACAAACTTTCTTTGCTCCAATGCATAGTCTTTGCTCCTTTGTCAAAGATTAGTTGACCATAAATCTGTGGATTTATTTCTCACAGACGCTTCTTGACGCACCTTCATTGATGGGAGCCAGCAGACCAATGATGACTCTCCCTCTTGCGGTGATGGCTGCCTGTGACTGGGGAGGAAAGGGCTTATGTAGAAGGGGGTCTCTCTAAAAGCTGATGTGAATGTACAGGTCCGTGTGTGGTGGGTGGGTGGGGCACATGGTTTAGGTCCCCAGACCAGGCCGGCTACTTTTTGTCAAGCCCTCAGCTCAGTCAGACCCCTGCCTTGGGGTAGTCAACTTGCCTCTCACCTCCCAAGGGGAAGCACGCCCCATTTCACTTCTGCTTTGAGGAGAGACACATCCTGTGTGTCAGACCACCCAGGGAGCACGCCTGCCCTCCCCGTGCCAGCCACCAATGCTGGCCAGTTTGGTGATCAGGCACTGGAGGGCCTGGGGACATGGCCCTCATCACTGTCAGGGAGTCCAGGCCCCAAGCTGGGCTCTCCCCACTTCCTGGATGTGTCTGCAATGCAATGGCAACCACTCACGTGGGTTTCTTTTGCCCATGTTCCCCTAAGAGATGGAGAGTCCCCGGGTGAGTCCTTCCTCCATCATGTGTGTGCTCAGTAACCCTGGGGAAGTCCCTCTACTTCGCTAGGAATCAGTTTCTCCTCTGGGAAGTGGGGGATACCAGCACCACTTGCCTCCCTCGGGGCTGTCCTTGGCCCTTGGCAGGGCACCAGGCTGCTTGGGGTTCATTGTAAAAGCAAGCACTTGTCATCACCTTTCTCCTGCTTTTGATCCCTCCCTTCCGAGCTTCAGCTGGCTGGTGGGGCTCCAGATTCTTGGCAGACCTGTCAGCCACATTCGAAGCAGAATGTTTGACCTCTGCTAGGGGAGTGCTCATAGTGTTGTCTCATAATTATGGAGTATTTCGTGTGCCTCCCCACCAGACTCTTGCAAATCTGATGGCATTCCCCTTGAATGAGGCAGAAAAAACTGTTGTCACCCCACCCCAAAACTTGAGGCCCAGTGAGGTGAACAGACTTGCTCAGGATCACAGAGGTCATTGACACTAGATTAGAGCAGGGTTTCTGGCTCCCTGAAGAGAAGGGATGATGGAAGAGGATTTCTCTGAGTGTAGACCAGCCCTGGTGTCAACCACCACCTTGGAACCTGGTTGTGCACAAGGCTGTTGTTCTATCCAGACTGGGGCCAGAAGAGCGAAGCCTGGCAGGTGAGCAAGGTCCACCCTCTCTGGGGCATGACTCTAGGGCCCCAGCTGGCAAGGGTTTCCAGACAATGGAGCATTTGTCACTCTGGTCTGTGTCCTGGAACTTGACAACACTCACCTCCCTCTGGAAACTCTGTTAAAAGGATGGGTTGGGCGTGGCAGTTTTGGAGTAATATTTCCTGTTTTCTCCCCCAAGTTTTGAGGCTGTCACTTTCTCATTTGGTCTGGTGCCAAAGTCCCCCAGCCACCCCTACCCCACATACCCTTCCCTATCCTATCCTCCTCACCTGCCAAACTTTTACACGGCCTTCAAATCCCAGCCCAAATGCTCCTTTCTCCAGTCTTCCCCCAGCTCCCTTCTGCAGAATCAAGCCCCCTCCTCTATTTCTGTAGCGCTTTGCATGTCTCTTTCCCTCTGTCGAGAGAGCAGGGCCTTCACTGGCTTAGCTTTACAGAAATGTTGGCTGAAAGATGGATCAACCACTCTATCCGAGCACCTATGTGTGAGGTGCTCTTGTGAATACAAGGATGAGCAAGATGTGCTCCCTGCCCCTAGTTTATATACAATGAGCAAAGCCAACTACATGTGTGAGTGTAACGGTAGTTGCCAGGAAAAGGGGAGGTTTCAGGTTCTCTGCTCCACCCAAGGAAGGGTGGAGCTCAGCAGGGAAGAGAAGATGGAGAGACTAGGGAAGAGAGGATGGAGGACCTCCCTGGTGGCACAAGGGGTTAAGACGCAGCCTGCAGGGCCTCCCCGGTGGCGCAGCGGTTGAGCGCTGGGTTGCGAAGCTGCCCGCAGCCTCTGCAGCGCCGGTTCGATCCCCGGCTGCTCCCCGGCCACCGGAGGAGGGTCCCACATGGGGCGCAGACCTCTCCTGCCGCCCGCTGCTCCCCTCAGCAGTGTGCTTCCATCCTTCTGTCTGCTCTGCCCCGCTCTGGCTCTGGTGGATTCTCTCACCCTCCCGCGCTTCTGACTGTACCCAGTGCTTGTATAAATAAATAAAAATAAAATAAATCTTTAAAAAAAAAAAAAAAGACACAGCCTGCAAAGCTGTCCGCAGCCTCTGCAGCACGAGTTCGATCCCTGGCCAGCCAGGGAGCAACCCACATGGCACAGCAGACCTCTGCTGACTCACCTGCTGTTCCCCTCAGCAGTGTAATTCCATCGATCTGCCTGTTCTGTTCCCAGCTCTGTCTCTGGTGAATCCTCTCACCCCCCACACCTCTAGCCTGTACCCCAGCTCTAGTATGCATAAATAAATAACTCTTTAAAAAGGAAAAAAAGATGGAGAGCAAGGAGACCTGGAGGAGGCCCGTGGAGCAGAGACACATGTGAAGACGCTGCACTTGCTTTTTGGTCCTGGACTGGTTGAAACAGATGTGGGTGAGAGAATTGTAGGGAGGTTAACAATGGCAGCTTTTATCTTGATCTTGCTCCTTCTGACCCAGACTGGCCTGGCCCCTTCTGCCTCTTTCCTATGGGTCCGCACCAGGAGGTGCCTTAGATTTACGGCAAGCTTTTGAGCCTCAGTGGCCCTGCTTCAGGTCAACTCCGTTTGGCTGGACATTTACCCACGAGGGGATGGGTGACTTCGGGTGTTTGGTTTGAAAACTGTATTCTTTGTCTTCTCTTTGTTGCACACTAATTGTATTAAAGTTCCCTTCCATGAAAGGTCTCATGCACTAGTGTTTTGTCTTGAGGCAGCAGATGGCAGAACCTATTTAGAGTGGGCAAGTTTGGAGATTCTGGGGTGCCCCTCCCCCTGCCCTGTCACACAAGGAAAGAGAAACAAGAGTGCACTGTCGCACGTGAGCACTACATGCGCCCAGGATTCTAATCCTGGCTCTGTCTATAACTTGTTTTGTGGCCCTAGATAGGTCTCTTAGCCGCTCTGGTCTCAGGACTTACCTAACAAGAGTGATCATGAAGAAGACTAAGGACAGGGCTGCCACTGAGGAAGGGTTAGTGCCAGAGTCAGGGGCAAGTGGCAGGCTCCTCTTCCTCCGAAATCATAGGAAGACCATGTTGCCTGATCAGAATTTAGTTCAAGGTCTCATCACTATTGATTTCAAGGCTGAATAATTCTTTGTTTCAGGGGACAATTCTTTGTCCTGTGCAATGCAGTGTTTACAAGCACCCACTACAGCACCAACAACCAGAATGTCTCCGGATACTGTCAAATGTCCCTTGAGGGTCAAAATCGCCCCCAGCGGAGAACCCCTGGCTAGCTCCCAGTTCTCCAGCACTGTGTCCAGGGACCTGGAAAGGGGTGGGTGTGTTCTAAGATGGCATCAGAACAACTTTGTATGTCTGCCCTGGCAGAGTCCTGCTGACTCCATCAAGGTTGTGTCTACTCAGGTTCCGGGGAAACACAGCTTGAGAAGAGGCAGGATGTCTCCCCTTGGGGAAGGGGCCCTTTCCCACGACAGCACCCAATCGTGCCCACCAGATGCCCTCTGACTGTGGGGAGGACCCAGAATGTGAACTACAAGGGCTGGATGGACATCAAAGGTATTAGGAAAATGTTTCTCTCTGAGGATGCCATGGGCTTAAAAATAAAAATTTCTGTTTCTTAAGAGACACTGAGGATTAAAGGGGAGAAACTGGTATAACTCAAAGTGCAGAGAGGAGGTAAGAAAACTCAATTCCAGTCACAACCGCCACGAGCTGCCCGGGGACTTCACTCGCTCCCAGCACTCGGCTTTCTCATCAGTTGAGAATGGGAAAGGTCTGCAACCTTGTGGTCCCTGAGGTTTCACCAAGAATTACTGCAGGCAAGTTCAGACAAAAACACCAGGGCTGAGAAAGGGTTTGCAGGGGATCCCCCAGTGACTCCCCACTTCCCGTTGCCCCCATGAGGGGGGACATTTTCTTCTTGCAAGGATGATATGCTGACTCATGGAGGAAACAGCACTGCAGCAGATGGAGGTCAACCCTACAGGCTGGTAGGACTGGTGTACTTGGCACTTGCTTTGCCCCCACAGCCCACACATACCAGGCCAGGCTTAGGGCAAGTGAGAAGGCTGGAAGCTGCCCGAAGCACTTGTAAACCAAAGTCGATAGCTATGGGCCAGAGTGAAGGAGCAGGCAGTGGCTTCCAGATAGCAGCCCGGGAGAGAGGCTTTCAGAAGGGCCACTGCTCCCTACCACAGAACATAAATGTGAATCCATGCGGACCTGTGATATGGTGTCTGTGCCACACCTGGAAAAGTCAGCTGAAAGGAAGAGAGGGAGCCTGCCCTCAGGACAGAGAGTGGGTGGGACCTCACTGAGAGGGCAGCACCAGGCGAGGGGGACAGCACAATGGGTGGAGGCTGGAGTCCACAGCCCCACAGAGCTGATTCCCAGCTCTCTGTCAGCTGCGTGGCCTTGGGCTCCACCTCCTGGAGTCTTCTCCCCCTCATCTGATATGAGGGGGGTTGGCAAGAGGACACAAAGGGAAGATTATATATAAAGTAGCTACATTGCCCGGAACACAGGAAATGCTCAAGAAATGGAGCAACCATTGTTATATCATGTATCTGAAACTTAGGGGGGTAACTGAGGAGGCCTGTAAATTGGCTTCTATTTAGCTTTCTCTGCCGCAATTTCCTATCCCTTTAGCAATGCCTCACAGATTTCCTTAGTGCCACAGGCATATATGATGTTCTTGTAATACCCGGAGTCTCCATTTTCATTATTTTGAAAGATCCCCCAGATGAGATTGGGGTTTCTATGCTTATCCAACATAGTACTTGGCAGTTGCCAGCCCAGCTGCTCAGCCTGTGGTGGCCTGGTGCCTCAGTAATTCTTCAGCTGCTCCCCTTGCTTGCCACTGTGCCTTCAGCTGCTCATTCCCTCTGCTGCCGTGCTCTCTGCCTCTGCCATGTGACCTTCCAGTGTGTGGTTTCTCATCTGCTTCGGTCTGAGAATCAGATTTCCAGGTAAAGTAAGCAGGAAGAAGTCCAGAGAAGAAATCTGGGGCAGGGTTTCTCAAATGGATAGGTGATAGCAGAATCACTGTCTATTTACAGTGCAAGATCCCAGGACTCCTGAATCAGAATCATGGTGTGGATGGGGGTGGTGGTGAGGGGGTGGGCAGGAGGGACAAGCCTGGTATTGGTGATGTAAGTGAGTTCTTACTCATGGGAGCACTGGAGAATTATGGTGAGGGACTAAGATGGCTACCACTTCTGCTCTGAAGGTTTTCCAGTTAATTTCAAGTTCCTTTCGTAGAGGAAGGCATTATTCTACCTTGTTTCTGTTCCCATCAGGCCATCCTGTGTGGTTCCTCACCCCAGGCTAACTTCTACATCCAGGAGGCTGACTGGTGCTGTGCCCGGTTTTCTAGGACCTGTGTGCACCTCAAGCAGAACCACAAAGCTGAGAAATCTCTCCAGAGCTGCCTAGCCCCTGCCCAGGCAACAAGCACTCTGTTCAGAAGAGCCAGGAATGTGGGCAGCGGGCAGAGGGGCAAAGCCACCCTTCTTGCTCTTGGCAATGTGGCACATCTGCTGGGCAAAAAAAGAAAAACTTAATGGGGGGGTAAAAAAACATCTCCCAGCAGATGTTCTTGGGACCCGGATAAGGTGAAAGACCACAGTGGTCAGTTAGTCTACAGCCCTCTAGGCCCGGCAGGGTGAGGGTATGGAGTTGGGGTGGGGGCACTGGGCCCTGTCTTAGTCAGCCCAACTCCTACAAATCCCACAGGCTCCAGACTACTCCCTTGTTACCTTATTCACTCCAGCCCTCTGATGAGTCCCTTCTCTAAACTCCCGGGGTTCAGAATTTAGGGCATTATCATTGTAATGGCTAATACTTAGTGGAGCACAACATCCCATGCACTAAGCTCTCTACCCACTGTCTCTCCTGTGCTGCTCATGACCCCATCAGGTGGCATTCCCATCTCACTTTAGAGATGAGGAAATGGAAGCTCTGACTTTACTCAGGGTCACACACTGGCAAGTGGCCGTGCTAGAAACTGAATTTGGCCACCTGCCTCTTGAGCCTGCCCTCCTTACCACGCTACTGACTGCAGCCCAATGTCTGGAAAGGCACGGGGCTGGGAGCCAGAGAACTGGGTCCTCATTCTGATTCCACCTACAGCCTGAGGCAGGTGGCTCTAGCCTGGTCATGGAGCCCTTTGCTCTAAGGCTCCTGTCTTATTGGGCCAACTACACTTCTCTCCACCCACACAGGGTGACCTAAGGCACAGGTCTGGGCCTTAATCATCTCATTTCTCAACAGCAAAAAGTGCCTTCTATGACTCAGGCACCATCAGAGCAGTTTTTCAAAATGGTTCTGACTGCCTGAAGAAAAAGCAAAGATGAGCTGAAGGCTCTCCTAGTCATGTAAGATGCAGAAGACAACAAAGGTGGACGAGGGCTAAGCTTAGATGGCAGCAGAGGGCCTGGGAAGACGTGGATGGATTCACTAGCTGCTGTGGAAGTATGTTGACAGGGCTTTTCATTAGCACTGTGTGGCACTAGACGGGGAGGAAGAGTTGATAACCATCTACTCCCTTTGCCCTACCGCCTCAGTAGGTGAGGGCAGGGCACTGAAGTTGAGGCCCTGAGCTGTCTCGTCGGGTTAAGGAGAGGGTCCTAACCCTCAGAGTCAATAGAGGTTTTCCTTGGAGTTCTTCCCCATGCCAGGAGGTCTGCGTGCCACAGCTGGGCTCGCTCCATCAACGAGATTCACCTCTGCCAGCACAAGCCTGCCGTCTGCTAGTATGCTATGCTGCCTGCTCACTGGGGCTACACAAACCATCCATGCTCCCTGCAGCATGGATGAGATGAGATGAGAAAGACATCTTGCCGGAAACTCACAGCCAAACACTGAATCCTAGAGTCCTCCTCACCATTTGCAGCTGCCTTATTTGTCACTACAGTCCCAGCAAAGGGACTAGACTGCCCAGCTGAGGATGGGACTGTTGCTGCCAGGAACCAGGCTGGGGCCAGAGATGCTGCCCATGGCACTTTACTCCTACTTTGCTATATACAGGTATGTACAGTTGCTGTGAGCCTATGGTACATTATTTCACAAAATTATCTTACATCCTGTGCGCACTTCTGGTCAGGAAGCGGCAGATTCTGCTCCACCTCCACGGATGGTAGAGGGAAGGGATGCTCACAGGAGCCACCCCCTCTGAGGACATTCAGGGGGCTGCGTGCCCCCTTCCCCAGTACTAAAGCCCTCCCACGGACCATCTGGGCCTCCCACCTGCTCTTGGCACTAGCAGTTTCCCAAGTCTTTCTCTTCCAGTGGAAGAACACTTGTTGGGGGAAGCAGTAGCAGCAACGGCCCCCTCTCACCAATAGTGGCAAACTGACGTTGGACGCCCAGAGTCTGACTGATCCTATTGAATATCAATAGCGAGACCACATCTGGCCCCATCCTCCTGACCCAGCGTGGGCTGGCCTCACGGGGCGCTGGCATGCATCTTCTCCAAGCAACTGGTCCAGAATGAGACCAGGCGGTTGTCACGGTTGATGCAGAAGTCCGTGAAGTCCCGCAGCAGCCGATCGGCGAACTTCTCGTCCCCCGTGGCGCTGGAGCGCCAGGTCTTGGTCAGCATGGTGTTGTAGGCCCAGTTGTAGCCGACCCTCTCCTCACAGAACATGTTCTGGCTGGTGGAGCTGGTGGAGTTCCGCCGCCGCCGCTGCTGCCCCGAGAACTTGCGCTTGGAGTAGGGCAGCTGCAGGAACACTGTTCCTGGAGAGGAAGGAGAGGGCGCCCGGGTTGGCTTGGCTGGTTCTGCCACCACACGCCTGGGGCAATGGCAGGTCCCTCGCAGGGTGCCTGCTCCTGCCACAGGGGCCCAGGCCCACCTGCCCACCATTTTGCAAGTAGCTCCTCACCTGTCACGTGGATGTACTGAGGCTTGTTCTCAGCGGGGAAGTTAAAAGCAGAGGCAGAATATTTATCTTGGACAAACCCAAACCTAAGGGAAGGACAGGAAGACACACTGATTAGGGCCTCCTTAGCCAAAGGGACAGGGGAGCAAGTGTGGCTAACAGGACTCTCCTGAAATGAAGGGATCTGGAAAGACCTCTTTTAAGAGGAAACATTCAGCTGCTTATTTTCATCCTCATTACGTTCCAACTCCGACCCCTTCACTGGCTCATCTGCTTTCCTCCCGTCCAGCCTCCTTTTATGTTCAAGGCAGCAGAAGGCCGCTCACCTGCTACCCTCAACCTTATCTAGCCTTACCTATGCCAGTCAAGCCTCTTTCCTGTGCCCCCAGCAGCCCCGTCAGACCACCCCACTGCTGCCTCTGCTGGTCCCAGCTTGCAGGTACTCTGTCTCTCTCCCTGGAATTCACCTCACACCCTAGCTGGTCAGGCACCCATTCTCATACTTGAGGCTGCCAGCTCCTCCAGGGAAGAGTCCCTGTATTACTCGAGCCATACCTCTCCTTTTCCTCACTGCTCTCCCAGGATGAACACATAGTTGGTTCTCAATTAAGGCTTTGAATTGAAATGGAATGAAGTATCCTCATTGAAATCCTTTTCTGAAAAGTGAGAATCTGGGTTCTCTGTGCTCTGGAAATGGGCAGGAGGAGTCATTTTTCATTTATGACTTGTTCTACTGCATTTTCATCTACAGCTTGTTCTATTCCTGGTTTTTCTATTTCCATAAGGCACATTTATTACAGCTCTACCTGCTAAGTGCTGCAAAGGACGTGCTAACAGATGTGGTGCCTGCCCTGAGTCTGAGGGCTTTATGTAATGAAGGCTGTGATGTAGGCAAAATTAAAGAGGTAAAATGCCCATCTCCATCCTGAGACTGAGTTCCTCGGGGAGGTGCTGGGTCACATCCTCTGTATCAGCTGATTTTCCACTGGCATGTGATAACTGTTTACTGAAGAACACGTGAAGCCATTTATGTACATTAAATGGACAGGCCAACACGCACTGATTATATCGCCTGTTGGAATGGCTTTAGATTTTGCCTCCTTTCCTTTCTACTTTCCAGTCAAGGCTATTTATTTACTCGGCTTGGGTCAGCTTGCCAGGAGTCTTGCCTCATTTCTTCCTTAAGTCATCAGGAAAGATCTTTACTTTTTAAAAGACAATTTCAGCATAGGGTGCTTGACCCTTTGCTGTCCACATGGGGAGAACACAAGCAAGGATGGCAGTGAGGGCAGCAGGGGTCCAGTCCCTGGGGAGGAGATGTACTGCCCTGATGAAATAAAGGAGGTGCTGGGTACTTTTCTAGTGCATTCTTAGCTGGAACTCCCAGATGAGCTAATGCTTCCTTTCAGAGCTGCAATTCCAATACTGCCCTATGGAAAAGTTACACAGTGAGCAAGTATTCTGGGGAACATACTTTGCTAGGCCTTGGGGAAGGAAACAAAAAGAGAAAAATGCATACCTCTGCTCTCGGGAACCCAAATTAGTATTAGTGTAATGGTCAGAGTATACGGGAGAAAGCAGTATGGGTCAGAGTGAAGAGCCCTGGGGATCCCTGGTGGAACAGGACAACTGATGTAGAAGGCAGAGGAGGCCTGACTGGGGAGGTAGGGGAGGGCTGTAGGTGTGAAGAATGGGGGTATAGGTGTGGGGGGGCTAAGTGGGGAAGGTAAGAGGGGGTCTGGATGGGGAGGTGAGGTGTGAAGGGGCACACAGCAGTGTTTAGTGTAGTGATGATACACATAAGATTTGAGGAGTGTGAAGGCTAGAAAAGCAGGCTGAAGAAGAAAGGGCAATCATTTAGAAAGATGACTGGACTAAGGCGGCTACTATGAGGAAAAAAACAGGTTTGATATATCAAGGCCACACCCGGAGTGAAATCCAGCCAGTGGAGACCTGTCTATAATCTCATCATGTGGCTGGGGTCTGAGTGCATACAGAAACTACTGTCTGAGAGCTAAATGCCAGGCACATCGGAGCTCTCTCAACAACCCTGCAAGGGGCAGAAAATGAAGGTGAAGCAGTTCTGGGACTTGCCCATAGTTCTTCAGTCAGATGCTAGGGGAGGTGGAGGTGACCAGGTCTTCAATCCCCGCCCCCTCCTCTACAAACACATTCCCTACCTTCTGCCCTAAGCCGGCTGGCATCCCCTCCTACCGGAGGGAGGAAATACCTGCCCTAGCATTATTCCCGCACCTTTTGCTATGATCAGAGCTAGGTCTACAAAGAAAAGAGCAGGACAAGGTGCAAGGCTGGCACCAACTTGAGCGAGACATGGCTGAAGAGTCTGGACTTCATTCTGTGGTGAAGGTGGCAGGGGGAATAACTGAAGACACGTGAAGAAAGAGATGATAAGACACAGAAGGCAGGGGCAGCAACAGGATTACTGAAGCAAGAATAGGAGCTTTGCCTTAGCCATGATTAGCTTGATGCAACAATTGGATAGTGTTAGTGATGTTCTAGAGAAAAAGCTAGATGGGTGTTGGGAGGCAGGGGAGACAGCTAAGCCTAGGAAAGGCTCTCCCTGGCATACATATTAGGTGCCAGTCAATATCTACTGGCTTTACTGACTGCTTTTTAACCAATTTTATTTTATTTTTTAAAGATTTATTTATTTATACAAGCACTGGGTACAGTCAGAAGCGCAGGAGGGTAAGAGAATTCACCAGAGTCAGAGCGGAGAGCAGAGCAGGCAGAAGGACCGAAGTACACTGCTGAGGGAAGCAGCGGGCAGCAGGAGAGGTCTGCGCACCATGTGGGACTCTTGCCTGGCGGCCGGGGATCAAACAGGCCCGCAGAGCTGTGGGCAGCGTCGCCGCCCAGCGCTTAACCGCTGGCCACCAGGGAGGCCCTTTTTAACCAATTTTAACATGTCTTTCAACATGTGTCAAGGATCTTTTGATGAATTTTATAGTTTTCCATTCATGTCCTTTCTCGGGTAGCTATTTATTTATACAAGAGCTGGGGTACAGGCTAGAGGTGCAGGAGGGTGAAAGGATTCACCAGAGACACAGCAGGGAGCAGAACAGGCAGACTGAAGAAATACACTGCTGAGGAGAGCAGCGCGAGAGAGGAGAGGTCTGCCATGCTATGTGGGACTCTCCCTGGCCGGCTGGGAATTGAACCGGTGCTGCAGAGGCTGCAGACAGCCTCACAACGCTGTGCTCAACCCACTGCGCCACTGGGGAGGCCCCTTTTCTTGGATAGCTTTGTTCAGGGTCTTGTTGAAGGCTAAGGAGAGAGCTCTCTGGTCTCCCCTCAACTCAAAGAAGAAGGTAATGAGGTCAGAAAAACAACAGCTACAGGAATCTGAGAGCTGCTTATCTTTGAAACCAGGGCAAAGGGTCTTGTTGGAGATAAGCAGCACATTTGCTATTGGTGGACTCAATCCATTTCCCAGAAATGAAACACTGGAATTTTTTTGCTCAGGTAACTGCTATTCAAGACACCAGTGCCTTCCTACTAGTCCCTCTTGCTAAGAGACAAACCTGTGTGCAATGGCTTCCTGGAAAAGGTGCATTCGATCCCAGTACGTTTCTGGTTCAAAGCCTGAAAGGGAAAATGAGACAATGCTGCTTGGGATCCCAAGGTTTGCCATTCTCCCGGAGCCCCGCCTTCTGTATCCTGAACTACTCCAGGCAGTTCCTCCCCTTGAGCCTAAGCTGGGCTTTGCCCCACTGCCGGCCTCCAGGACAACTAGTGCCCATCCCCAGTAGCGAAGTCCTAGGGAAGGCGGCAGCTGTGCATCTATCTCACCACCCTCCCCTCCAGCTCGATGAGGGCCTAGAAAGGGGATGAATATGATGGGGTCTCAGCAACCCAGGTGAGCTACTAGAACTCAAGATAAGGCCCATCCTAATGACTTCCTCTGCCAAAAGCAGAAAGGAGCGTGATATCAAAGTATAAATAAAATGTAACTTGTAAAATACATATTATTTGCTTCTCAGGAGAAAAGAAAATAAAAGGAAATGTATTACAGTTCTACATTTCCCCACAAGGAAAAGGCAACATTACAAGATTCACGTTAGGAATGGGAAAACTGAAGCAAATAAATGTAAAGATGGTTTTGGAAACAGTGGCCAGCTAGGGAGGGTTGCTGAGCAGCAGCACCTCCTCCTCCATCTCCCCCATCACCCACTTCATCGCTCCTTCTGCAGGGCTGCGTGTGAGGACAAGAGGCAGGGAGGAGGCAGGAGGGCTACAGCAGGCTGTCACACAGCAACAGCCACTCTGAGGGCTGTGGCGCTGAGCAGCTGCAACTGACAAGACACCTGAAAGACTAGGGTTGCCTGTGGTGGCCTCCTTGTTACTTTGTCCACACTTGGGGTTTTCTATCTAAGAAAGATTGAAAGATTCTAGGAGCAAAAGAGAAAAATACATTGGCTTTAATAGGAAAATGTGTGTGTGCACACAACACACAGTGCATTTTGTCTGATTTCTAAGGTTCTAAATTCACGGTTATCACAAGGGAAAATAGCAGAAAAAGAAGTGGACCAGAAGAAAATGGATTTTTAGACTCCAGCCCTTATTCCTTTAAACTAGGACTCCTTTCTTCAGCTGTAACCATAGCAACCAACAGAGGATGCTGGTCGTGAAGACTGGGTTACAAGTGGCAGAGAAAACCATCAGCTCATATTAAAAAAAAGTCCTCCAATGCCAGCCCCATGAACAACCCTGTTCTGTTACAGTGGAGGTGGAAAACCCCAGAAGACTTGTCTTTGGTTGGGTGGGGCAAGATGTCCCTATCTCTTGAACATATTAAAAACAGCTATCTATGGCAGTGCCTGGCTTGAAATCGTCAGATAGGAATATAACCAACTGGCATTTCAGGGCTGCATAAACAGTCCTCTCTCGCTGCACTGTGAGGCAAGCCAAGAATGTGTGCAGAGTGCTTTGGATTGCGGCGTCTATGGTCGCCAGTGGCCCCAGGGCTCACCTGGAACTCTATGATGACTTTAAAATGTTGCATCTGTACAGAAATGTTTTCTAAGATATAAACACGGAATATATAGATGGCTTTGGGAACAAAAGCTGCGTGTGTCAGGGGCCAGCCCGGCACTGGGAAAGCGCAGGGACTCTTAGTTTGACCTACAGGATCTGGGGGGACCTCTCACCCCAGGCAGGTTCTCTGCTAGTTCCAAGGGCAGGGGAAGAAAGTATCTTTCTGATATCCAAAGAATTCCTTTCATATTTATGATCTCTCTAGCTGAGAAATGAAGGGCTCCTCATCTCAGCAGCAACTCTAGCTTTTCATTTAAAGAAATATCACCTGCAAGCTCACTGCGAACTTTGCAGGAGCTACTTCTGTGCTCACCTCAATGCGCACTTGGTGATGGAAAGCTGTGAGCTGTGTGCAGTAACACTCGCCCTTCAATCTGTCCGAAACCTGCCTCCATATTCTGGGGGACTAGGGTGGAGCAGCAGGGTGGGCTGGCTCTGAGTGCTCCCTTTTCTGATGGACAGCCCTGCCTCGGAGGAGGACTCTGATCAGGGTCCTGCCACCCTCCTCTGAGCCTCCACTGCTCTATCTTCCTTGAGATGCGAGGCTGGAGCCACGTGCCACGTACAAGGTGCTGACACATCACAGCTTCCCACAATAGGACACTGTTTCCTGTTTTGCTTTCTAAGCCTCCCTTTTCTGGCCTTTATGCATGGGGCAGCAGATTCAAGCATCCAATGAGGTTCAAATTCTGGCAGCCCAAACCAGTCAGACCGGAGCAGAGAGCAGGGTGGGGGAGAAGAGCAGGGTCACTGGTGATTTACAGGGTATTGTGCCCTTTCCCACCCACCAGCCCGCTCCTGGCTTTACAAGGGTCTCCATGAGTTAGCAAGGCAGCTCCAGCCACCCTCATTAAGGATTATGGATTTTGAGGTTCTGTGACATTAAGTAACTTGCCCAGTCACTAAACAAAGAAACAGGATTAAACCCAGATCCTTTGACCTCCTCCTGTCTGAAGGCATTCTCTCTTCACCAGCCTGTGTCAACCGGTACTTAGAGACGTGTCCTTGAGGGAGGGGGTCTTACTTGTGGAGACAGAACCCGCAGAGGAGAGTATCTTACTATCAAACAGGTGCTCGCTGCCCTCCTTGAGCAAGCAGCTGATGTTGAGGGGGATGAAGAGCTGGGCTCGAAGTGGATCACCATACAGATAACTGGGCAGTGCAAAGGGACCCTCCAATACCGGGACCAACAAAAAGCCACAGGAGGTGGCTTTTCGATGCCAACCTTGGACCTGGTGGAAAGCACAGAAACAAAGAGTGTCAGCTCCAAGTTCATCCAGACAACAGAAAATATTTCCAGGCGGTGAAGCCGCCAGAGTGGCGGCGCGCATACTGATTGGCATGCTGATTTATTAATATCCACTGGCTCCAAGTCAGTCCTGGGCAGGAGAAAGTGCAGTTAACCTCCTGACAAATACTCAAAAAGCTGTGAGTCAAGCACATGCTCCTCTTCACAGCCTGCGTTTCTGCTACTTCAGTGTTTCTTCTGGAAGAAAGACACTGGATAGGGCTATTTCTTGCCTCCTAAAAACTCTTCTCATCCTATAGGATGTTGGAGGACAGTCATAGGATATAGGCTAAGTCCTAATTTTGTCCTTTATCAAAAATTTACTAAGTCTGAAGTATCAAAGAGGAAAACAATCCACTCAGGCTGGCTGAGAGGGACATGACGCAAGAGTGCAAGATGACTGTGGTGGCCTCTGGCCAAGAGCGATAAGCTGGGACCTGACAGAATGAGTCGCCCTCTGGCACACCCCCAAAAGCTGTCTGTCCGAAAGCTGACCAAGAATGAAAGTTACTGGGGAATAAAGACAAACATTTTCTACATCAACAGCAGCAACTTTCTAGGTCTTAAGATACTTTTTAGGCCATGAAACGCACACACATATTAAAAGTCAATACGTGTGAGTATGGCATATGAGATCTGTGACTATATTTCAAAAAATATAGTTTAGGTCCTTCCTTGACTTTAACAGATATGATCAGGTTAAAAGCTGAAGGGGACCATTCAGTTCTCCTCTCAGGAACACTCGTAACAACAACCAAAACACCAAGGTCTCTGATCAAAATCATTTCTCTCAAACCACCTTATTTTATATATTTAGCCCAATAATATGTGACTTATAACAAATCTGGACATTGCCTTAAAACAATAATTAACCTACCCTAGAGATTTCTAAAATTTTATTAAAATAATGATAATGGGTCACCAGCTTTCTTTGGGCTTTATATGGATTGATTTGAAAAGTATGCTTTAAGAGACAGTTGCTAAATTCCTCGGAGGAAAGAAATACTCTTCTTCCTACGCGTTTAACTATGTGTATGTGTCTATGAAGGTTGTGGTCGTGTTGTTTTGAGACGGGATATGGGCTATGGCTTCCAAGGAGAAGGCTTGTTAGCCTACCAGGTTAGAGGGTTAAATCTGCCTGGAGCGAGCAGTCATCCCAGTGTCAACCAGTTGGGGAAGAGCTGGTGTCCCGTCAAGTCAGGCAGGACTGGCAACTGGCATCTTGTTTGGTTTGGGCCTTATGGATGCTTCCCCATTGTGTGTCTCGTCTCAAAGGTACCAATGCTGTGTGGAGGCAGACAGGGCCTGGGCAGAGATCTAGACAAGTCTCTGCCCCAGGAGATCATGTTTTGTGGGGTAAAACGGGGCCTATGAGCCCTGGACCAAAAAAACCCACAAAACCAAAAAAGGAAACCCCCTCCCCCAACTATATGTCAGCCGATGCTGTGTTCATTTCTGTGGTCATCTCCTAGCTTTCTGTAAACTTTGAACTTTCCAGCTGCTCTCAGCTGTGTGATGAGATGCTTGGGCCAATGTTTGAGGGGAGTGAGACTCAACTGAAGGCACAGGATAACAGTCTTTTTGGCTGAAGGGGAGAGTGTATAAAAAGAGTAGCAGACTGCTAAGATGGTTAAAGAGAGCTCCTGGGAGATACTGACAGTTTGGCTAAGGCGTGTTTATTCTACAGACACTAGGACTCAGGAGGAGGGGCAACCAGGACTGGCGTCTCAGTGCAGGAGCAATGAATGAGCCGACTGGAGAGACCGGCCAGGGTAGGGTCAGAAGGAGGAAAGACAGGCAGAAGACCAGTTAGAGCAGGGCTCATCAACTTTAGTATTCATGCCATCTTAGACTGCTTCTTTCTTTGTTACAGAGCTATTCTGTGCTAAGCACTGTGGGATGATGAGAGCCATTCCTGTTCTCTACCCATTAGACACAAACAGTACCCCCCACTATTTGTAGAAAGTAAAAATGTTTGCAGATATTGCTAAAGACACCTATGGGGGCAAAATCTCCCCTCTAGCCCAGTTGGGAACTAGAGTTATAAACAGTGACTTTCACTAACAGGGGACTGGTTAAGTCTGCTATGATATAAACATGAGAATATTCTACAATCCTTAGAAACAATGAAGCAAAACAAAAATTAACAACAAAGTGGCAGACTTGTTTGTACACTGATACTGAAGATACATACGGAACAGGATAAATAGAAGGTAAATATTATGTGTCCCCTCCTACCACTCATTTTTTTTTAAAAAAGGTAACTTGGCTTTGCATATGTATACAATGTCTCTGGAAGTATATTCAACAAAGTGGGTGCTTTTAGATAGAAGTTCTAGTGACCAGGGTTAAGGTTAGGAAGTGAGACTTACTTTTATCCTAAACCAGTGATTCTCAACTGGGAGCAACACTCCCCCTCCTTGGGGACATGTGGCAATAGCTGGAGACATTTTTGGTTGTCTCAAGGGAGATGTGTAATGAGTAAGGCCCAGGATGTTGCCCAACATTCTATGATTTCCCAGGACAGGCCCCACGACAGAATTATCTGGTCCCAGATGTCACTAATGCCAAGGTTCAGAAACCCTGACCTATGTCCTTTTTGACTATTTGCATTTTTTTCTATGTTTAAAATTTTCTAGAAAAAAAAATAAATAAAATAAAATTTTCTAGAGACTATCTCAATAGTCAGGAAAATGATAATAGAAGCCAGAACTTTAAAAAAGTGACATGAATCTCTAAGCTCCACTGTCCTTGTGTAAGGGAAGCCCAGGTCCCAACCACAAAGTTAACGAGGTTCTCACCATCTCAAAGAGCACTGCAGCGGTCACTGCCATCCAGTGAAGTTTGATCTCAAAGGCTGCATTCAGGGAGAAGTTGCCATGGTAATAACAGCTGCACCACTCCAGCCTGTCTGTGCGGTTGTTCACGTCGACATCCAAGGTTACGGTCCTTTGCTCTGGGACAGTGGCAGCTAAGTCAGTACCCAGGAGGGGCACCAAGGCAGGGAAGAGATGGGAGTGGGTTCAAGAGGAAGAACAAACAATTAAGCATACAGATAGAAACTGCACAATCACCTACAGAAAAATCACAGATTCTCAAAGTTTCCTGGCATCATAGTCCAGGTCAACTTTTTCTGCAAAGGACCATGTAATAGTTTAGGGTTCGTAGGCTATATGGTCTCTGTTTCAGCTACTCAGCTCTGCCATTATAGTACAAAAGCAGTCACAGACATTACCTCAGCTGTGTCCTGATAAAACAGAGGGCTTTTCAGGGCAATGCGACTTTTCTGCATGACACTACACATTTGTCAAAACCCACAAAATGTACTGCACTAAGTGAGCTCTAATGCAAACCATGGACTTTAGGTGAGAATGATGTGTCAGTGCGGGTTTCACCAACTGTAAATGCACCAGTCTGGAGGAGGAGGCTGTATCTGTCCTGGGGCAGGGAGTATATGGCAACTCTCTATAACTACTGCTCAACTTTTCTTTGAAGCTAAAACTGCTCTAAAAATAAAGGCTATTATAAAACAAACAAACAAATGAACAAACAAACAGTTGACAGGCCTGATTTGGTTGGTTAAGCTGTAGTTTGCCTTCCCCTAAGCTAATGCAACCTCTTCATTTACAGATGAGGAAACAGCCAGGAGAGAGGAAGTGCCTCGGCCAAGATTATGGTCAGGACCTCAGCCAAGCTGAGCCCAGATCTTCTGATTCCAGAGACCTACAATGGGACACAATGGGACAAGCAGCCCAGGCCACAGTGAGGAGCTAAGTGAGGAGGAAGTCTTTGCTTCTCTGGTTTCAAAATAAGAAGGCAAATAGTTCCATAATCTTTTCTCCAAAAAAAAAAAAAAAAAAAAAAACCTGAAACCTCGTAATGAAGAGCAACGTCCTGTTCATCACCTGTGTGTCACTCAAGGATTCTAGGTCAGTGTTAAACTAGCTCATCCCTTCTGGGACTCATGCTCAGAAATCCTACTCACCCCAAATTGGGATGTTTTAGAGATGGGTCACACAATCAACTTCCTGACCAGACCAAAGGCTTGAAAGAGGCTCAGGAATAAAGAAAAGATTGGAGCTCTGCTCAGTCTGCTGGGCCCAGCCAAAGGCAGGGTTTCTCCAACTATTGCAGGTCTCTCATCCTCCCCCATGAATCCAGTGGCATTTCTTTATCTAAAGCAGTCAGCTTTGTTCTGGGATCTGCAGGTAGAAGCCCTGAGCGGCTTTTATCACTGACAAGAATCAAAATGGCTTTTGAGTCAGCAACTTCAAAGAACTTCTGTTGAGCTACAGTCAGGGCACTGAATGGCGCCCAGGTGGACTAGTACTCAGCAGCCCATTGTGTGGCTTATTCTCTCAAAACCAAAATAAGCAAAGTGAGAAGGACCCTTGGTTTGGAGTCAGAGGTCTAAGCTCTATCATTTACTAGCCCTGCACCCCGAGAATGTGGTTTCACCTCTGTTCTTTAGGTGCCTTATCTGTGCAACATGCGATGGTACCCACCGAGCTTCCTTACAGAGGGGTGAGGGTCAAGTGAAAGATTGGGTCATGGACTCCCCCTCTCTCTTTTGCTCTCATTAATAAGTCTTCTACTCTTCTCTTCCTCCACCTCTTATTATTCCTTCCTCCTAGTATAAACTCACCAATGCGCAATTTTAGGCCTGTCCATCATTCCAAGGGATGCTGCTTAGCCATCAGTGACACTTGATGTTAAAACACTTAGCAGCTCTGATGTGACAGTCTCATCAAAACTAGTTTCTGTCACTGGCTTGTGTCCCAAGATCACTCAACAGCCCAAGTCAAAGGAGGAAAGCTTTGCTCTCTGGTCTTGGAAACTGTGTATTTCTTGCCATGTGTCACTGGCTCCAAGAAAGGGGCACTTGATAAATACCAGCAGGGGCCTTGGCACATCTCTTCTCATCCTATCTGGCATATCAAGTTCAGAACAGGCTGGTCTGAAGATGCCCAAGGAAGTATACTATTCAGCCAAGTGGTTACTGGTTCAAAACACCACTGGCTTCCTATGTCAGGGGTAGGTTTAATAATACTTACCAGCAGACTCACAGTGCTGAGGGCATGGATTGAAATGTGGACAGGAATCTGTGAGTGACCAAATTTTGAGGGTAATTAAGGCTAGCTGAATGGATGAGATGTCTTGGGACAGAGGGATGAGGGCGCAGGCAGAGGCCCAGGTGCAGCAATGTTGACAGATCAGATTGTAAAAGAGAAACCAGAAAGAATACTGATGTGAAGAGGAGAGCTCAGAGTAATGTCTTAACAGCCAAGTAGAAGCAGCATTTATTTATTTAAAAAGAGTTATTTATTTAAAGAAGAAGCATTTAAAGGAGTTGAGGGCTATGGAACAAATGATCCTGATGGGACAAGGAAGACCAAGAGTGAGGTTCAACCATTAGACCGAGCGACAAGGAGGTTCCAGGTCATTCTGGGAAGCGCTGTTCTAGTGGAGGGGGTGCAGAGAGACTCTATTCAAGTTTCCCTGGGTTTTGCTTGTTTTGCTTTTGTCAACAGGAAAGGGTGTGTGCCTGTAGACTGATGGGGATGCTTTAGTAGAGAGAGGGGATGACTGGAGGACTGCTCGGGTGGGGCCCCTGTGCAAAAGTGGAGACATTGGCATTGAGTGGATCAGGGGTGGCTGACCCACAGTGGGGATAGCCTTGGCTATGGGGAGGGCCGATGGCAGGTGGGCATCTGGAACTTACTTCTGATTGCTTCAGTTTTCTTAATGATACAGGACCCTAAAGGTGGGGAACGGGTAGGGGTTAGAGGTTCAATAGCTCTGAGCAGTGCCATGAGAGAAGTGAGGACAGGAAGTGGGTGGGGAAGACTGAAAGATGGCAAGAACAATTGGTTGGGGATCGTGGTGGGGTCAAAGTTGCTGAAGTTGGGCCTCCCTGGTGGCACAAGGGGTTATGAAGCTATCCGCAGCCATGAAGCACAAGTTCTATCACCAGCCAGGGAGCTACTCACATGGCGCAGCAGACCTCTCCTGACTCGTCCGCTGCTCCCCTCAGCAGTGTATTTCAGTCAGTCTGCCTGTTCTGTTCTCCACTCTGTCTTTGGTGAATCCTTTCACCCCCTACACCTCTGGCCTGTACCCCAGTTCTTATACACATAAATAAATAAATCTTTAAAAAGAAAAAGTTGCTGAAGTTGGGAGTAGAGAGAGCTCGCTGGAGACACAGAAGGGGGAAAAAAGCCACACTTTTGTCAAGAGAGCTACAGTTTTGTAGCAAGGAGTTGGACCTGAGTGTCGTCATCATTCAGGGCTGCCTGCCACTCATGAAGCTGAGCCATTATGCAAACCATCTGAAGTCCAGATAGGCTTGGACTATTTTTTGCTGAGGCTGGAGAGCTCAGGCTCCAGAGCCAGCAGTCTCAAGAAGAAACTCCAGATGCAGCACTTAGTGGATGCAGAGTCTGGGGCAAACTGACTTCACTGCTCTGAACCAGATTTGTGAACTCTACAACAAAAATTATAGCATCCTATGGGACTGAGATGAAAATTAAATGGGATAATTTTCTGCTTGGTACTGTGCCTGACATATCAATGTTCCAGAAATCTCTGGCATTTAATGTTATTACCACCGCTATACTGTATCAGGTAAGGTTAAAGTAACCACAAATGCCCCTGCTGAGCAGAAGAGTGCACTGGCAGGACAAAGCAGAAATCAGAGCTACCTTCTTAGCCAGTTCCAGCTCTAATCATTCATTCTACCCCTACCCTCTGGAAAAGCCCTCTTTCTCAACCTGACACATGCTTAGATTAACTTCAATGCTTATCACGTTTTGCTGAGCTCTCCAATTTTGGCTCCTTTCTGAAATTCTTCAATTCCTTTTAAGCAGTGGTTCTTGAGGGTAATTTTGTGCTCCTCTGGGGACATGTGGTCTCACAGTGGGTTGTGGCAGTGGGTGCTACTGCTAACTAGTGGGGAGAGGGCAGGGATGCTACCATGCACAGGACAGCCCCCCTCAATTGTCCAAAATATCTGTAGTGTGATGGTTGAGAAACCTGCAGGAGAAGACTCAACTAAGAACAAGCCTGGTTATCAAGCACTTCAAGGTTATCAAACACTTCAAGAGAAAGAAGTTTTCTAGTTGATAGCTGGCTCCAACCCTAAAAGGGCCAAAATATAACAAATTTATTTTGCAATACATTTTTCTAAAATGTTTTCATGTACTTGCTGCCATCAGATGCTACAAATTCTCTGCCTCTGCTCTAGGTGTTGCTGAGTGATCTGGATCCAAACCAGTAAAAAAGAGGAATAGCTAATAGCTCGAGGTGCTACTTGAGGGACCCCCATGTAACCAGGTGACACTGGATAGTGGCATTTACACGGGTTCTGCAGAAACCTTTTTTGCTTCCTTCAGCTCTCAGATAAATAACGTCTCAACTTACATGATCCCACACAATCTCTGAGATCGCACTGTCTTATAAGAGCTCAGAAAGTAACCTCAAAGAGCATGAGAGGCTGACTCTTCAACACTCTCTTCAGCATGCATCTAATAGCACCTGGCTTTTAGGCTTTTCTCCTTATTCACTGGAGAAGATGGACATGCTTAGCTTCAATCGCTAAGGAAAAAGTGAACTTTAGAACCTGGCTACTTAAAATGAGCATGACTTATGGGGGAAAAGGAAGTAAAACTTAGTCTCTCAAGAAGCTTCCTGTATGCAGTCTAGTATTAGAAATGAATAACCCAGGCTGCACTTCCAGTTCTCATGCTTGCTATATCTGTGACAGATTTTGCGACTCCGCCTTTGCTATTGCACTACTGACTTTTGTTCCATTAGCCACAGGCTCCTTTCCTTTTATCTGGTGCCCATAATGGACTGCTCAGCCCTCCCATGGCATAAAATGGATGAGCTTGCTGCCTGCTTTTCCAGGTGCCCAAAGGCCTTTGTTACCAAGCCCTGATGCTCACATGCTCTGTATCCACATTTTCTTTTATCTCCTGCCCATGCAGGTTTAGCAAAGGGCACTGATTTGAGAATTGATGGGTACTGTCTGTTGGTTGGGACAAAGATAAGCTGGAACTACTCAGCCAGTAGAAGCTCACAGTGCCAAAACAGTGGCTGTGACCCTGGCTCACATGGCATTGATCCCCTGGCAAGCTGCCGCTCTCTCTGACACCCACACGTGCACCCCCAGGCCCCACCTGAAGCAGGCATGTACCTAAGAGTGCGGCTGCCTGGCTCCGTCCTCCAAAGCTACGGCTAAAGGAGCTGTGCCTGCTTGCATAGGAGGCTGGCCGGCTGGGCAGCCAGGGCAGGAGGAAGGCAGGAATCTCGGAGTGCAAGAGCTCTTCAGCCACAAAGGCCACCTCAAACCACTTGCGCTGGAAACTGGCGAAGTCATCTACTGCTGTCGTGTGCCAGGTGGTGGGCTGTTGCATGGCCACTGAGAAAAGCAGAGGGGAGAGAAGGTACCCTTAGCACAAAAGCTTGTTGTCTTCTTGACTCATACTACAACATGGATCAACTCTGAAAACATAGCACTAAGTAAAGAAGCCAGACACCTACTGTATGATTCCACTCAAGTGAAATGTCCAGAACAGGCCAATCTTTACAGAAAAAGTGCAACTGGTGTGGCCGGGAGCTAGGGGGAGGAGGAGTTTGGGTGTAACAGCTGGTAAACACAGGGTTTCCTTTCTGGGTGATCAGAGGTGGTGGTTGCACCACATTGTGAATGTACTAAATGTCACCCAAATGTTTACTTTAAAGTGGTTCATTTTATATTATATGACCTTCAATTTTTAAAAATATTTTATGCTCATTTCAGACCTCTCAGTTTGAAGCACATAATGGCAGCCAGGTGTTTTCAACCTGAAGGAACAGGAGGCATCTACTGGTCAGGTTTGGGACTGAAGGGAAGAGGTGGCGATGGATACACAAGACAGGGTGGAAAACCTGCATAGGCTCACTTCTGACACGTGTTTGGGTGAGAGCGCATGCGAGTGGCACCAGCTGCTTCAGCTGGCGTGTGAGTCCTGACCCCAGAGACTGAGAAGCCAGGTGTGTGCAGGACAAAGTCACTTCCAGCCAAGTATTTTGGGTAAACTGGAGAAGCTGGTCTGAATCCTTGGTTCTTCCAGAACTACTGTGAGTCAGCTCTGACCATGCCAGCAATTGCTCCCCTCTTGGCTACTACTTTTTCTCATTAAAATTTAAAACTTAAAATATATCTTGGAAAACTTACTAGGACTTGACAATCTTCCAGGGGAAGAAATGGAGTCTGAAGGCTGAGCAAGTAAAAATGCCATGAAGTTACTGATTAGAGCCTGTCATGGTATACTCAGAGCCACTGGCTCTTGGTGGGGGGCAAAATCATTAAACATAGTTACCAAAGAAACAGCGCCGCTGGTGTAGTGGTATCATGCAAGATTCCCATAGTTACCAAAGAATTGATCCCCAGGAATTTGCTCACACCAGGTCTCTCCGCCTCCTTTAGGTTTATCTTTCATCTACACTGTTCCATTCTTACCAAGAACATAACGGTGAATTTAAGAAATGCTTGTCCCTCTGGTTATGCTTAAATTAAGCACAAATGCTCAAGGAAACTGACACGCATCAACTTAGAAGACAAAGTTACATAAGGAGTTCGAAAAGCACTGTCATCTGAAAGAGCAGATCTCTTGCCCTGTGGGAGGCATTTATCTTATTTCTGACCTCGATCAGGTTCTTTGTCCGTTACTATCTTGTAGAAATAGAAGCCATAGATGAAGGTCCGCCAGACTTCACCAGATGCGTGGGTGATAAGCTGCTCTTCCAGCATTTTCTAGAAGGAAAGATATTGAAAATGAAATTCCTACAGAGGTGCAGCCTTCAGTTATGCCCCAGAGTCAGCAGCACGAAGGAGATGCAACCCCCCCTCCTGCCATCAGCCACGATGACCACCTATGTTAATGCTGTGCTGGTGTAAACAGTATTATAAAATGCAACCACATAATATTTCAAACATACAGAAAAATATAAAGAAAATCTTTATACCAACATCCAACTTCAACAAATTTAACATTTTGCTATACTGACTTCAGATATTTTTATTAAGAATAAAACCTCTGGGCCTCCCTGGTGGCGCAGCGGTTGAGTGCTGGGTTGCGAAGCTGCCCGCAGCCTCTGCAGCGCCGGTTCGATCCCCGGCTGCTCCCCAGCCACCGGAGGAGGGTACCACATGGTGCGCAAACCTCTCCTGCTGCCCGCTGCTCCCCTCAGCAGCGTACTTCGGTCCTTCTGCCTGTTCTGCTCCCCACTCTGGCTCTGGTGAATTCTCTCACCCTCCCACGCTTCTGACTGTACCCAGTGCATGTATAAACAAAACAAACAAACAAATAAATAAATAAATAAAGCATGCCTCTATTAAAAAAAAAAAAAAAAAAGAATAAAACCTCTATGGAATCTTCTCCCTCCAGAAATAGCTAGTGTGATATTACTCTCAAGCATGGTTTTAATAATTTGATTATAAGACATGTTTTGATAAAGAATATGAAGTGTTTTCATGGGATTTTACATTATATTACATATATATTTATTTATTTTTTAAAAGATTTATTTTATTAATCCATACAAGAGCTGGGGTGTAGCCCAGAGGTGCGGCAGTGGGGTGGAGGGTATGAAAGGATTCACCAGAGACAGAGTGGGGAACAGAACAGGCAAATCCGTGGAAATACATTGCTGAGGGGAGCAGCGGGCCAGACAGGAGAGCTATACTGTGCCATGTGGGTGGCTGCCAGGCTGGGGATCGAAGTAGTGCTGCAGTGGCTGCTGATAGCTTCACAGTGTGAGACTTAACCCCTTGCACCACCAGGAAGGCCCTATATATATATATATATATATATATATATATATATATATATATATATATATTTTAAATTTTTAAAATTTACTTATGCATATAGGAACTGGGGTATAGGCCAGAGGTGTGGGGGGTAGGAGGATTCACCAGAGAGAGTGAGGAGCAGAACACATGGATTTACAGAAATTCACATGGATCTACTGAAGGGAGCAGTGAGCGAGACAGGAGAGGTCTGCTGTGCCATGTGGGTTACCTCCCTGGCCAGGGATTGAATTCATGCCTCAGTGGCTGGCGACAGCTTGATAGCAATGAGACTGAATCCCTGCACCACCAGGGAGGCCTCAGATTTTACATTTTAAATGAAGGGAGTAATACTATCATTCTGTATTTTGGTTATTCACTCAATATTCCCGCTTCTGGTGGGAGACGAAGGAGATATGGATAGAATCTTCACTGTTGTGCTAAGGGCTCTGACAGAGCAAGTACAAGGTTGCCACAAGGTCCCTGAGGTAGACAGAGCCTTGACTTCAGCTTCCTGTCTTGACTGAGGTGTTGACAGGGGAGCAGAGGGGCTCAAGGTCAAAGGGCGGGCAGTCCCTGGGAATCCCTCCACAGGTATCCCTTCTAGATTCAAAAGTACACATTTTGTCCAGGATTTCAGTTCATATGACAAATTCTGCAAGATTTTTAAGTCAAGATATAATGTCTTTCACTAATTAATACAAAGTAAAAATCATAATCAACAACTATAAACCAGAGACACACTACGGTTGGGAGGGGGGTAGAGAGAAGGGGAGAGGAAGGACTAGGGTCAAAATAAGGGGGGGTGCAATTGTATGGGGAATATGGCCAAAATGATAATGCATACATTGTGCAAAAATGAAATATGATATAAGAATTATATAAAATATTAATTAAAAAAAAAGATATAACATCTTTCAAAGCAAAACCTTTCTCTTTTATCAATACCAGACAGGCCTCACACTCAATAAAAACAGATCCTCACCCCAACCTGGAGATCTTTTTATTGGAAAGGACAGCTGCTTCAGAGACAGGCTTTGGTTTCAAGGGGGGCCTGAGCAGACGGTTCCACAGGCCCTGGCCTTGCTGTCTCACCTGCATGATGTCGATGGCCATCGCCTGCGTCTGGACCCCCTCCACGTTGTTGACCAGCCAGTGCACCACCTCTGCACTGATGAAGCAGCACGGTGAGAGGCCCTTCTGTTCAGAGAGCAGCTGGACTCCTGTCCTGAGTTCCAACACAGCAGGGAGGGAGCAGGGTGGGTATGTACATGGTGGCAAAGAACAGAAAGAAAAGATGAAATAGAAGAAACTCTCACTAAAGCATTTAATATCCAAACAGCAGGGCCTCCCTGGTGGCACAGGAAGCTGAGACGCAACGTATGAAGCTACTGCAGCACAAGTTCGGTCCCCGGCCAAGGAGCTAACCACATGGCGCAGCAGACCTCTCCTGACTCGCCCGCTGCTCCCCTCAGCAGTGTATTTCAGTTAAGTCTGCCTGTTCTGTTTCCCACTCTGTCTCTGGTGAATCCTCTCACCCCCCACCCATGCCATTTATTTATTTATGTATGCATAAATAAATAAATCTTTAAAAGCAAAAAACAAAACAAAGAGCAGATATTCTGTTCTGGTCCCAAACTTCAATTTCTCTTTAGGCCAAGAGGAAACCCACTGGTAGGACAAGAGGTGTCACAGGGGAAAACAAGACAGGGGAAAGAGAAAGGACATGGTATTTAGAGAATACCTATACTTGTCCATCATTATACTAGGTAATTTACATAATTATTTCATTTAACTCCTAGAGCAACCCTGTTATCCATTTTACAAGGTTAACAGAGGTTCAGAGAGGTCAAGTTACTTGCCTAACGTCTCACAGCTGGTGAGCAGTAGTCAAGTATGAATCTTCTAAAGCACACTGCTGAGCACTGCCATGGCTTGTATCTTTGAGCTCCTCCCACCCTTGTACTCACAGACAAGCCACTTACGAGGGGTGCTTCATGGCTTCCAGGATCTCCACCAGGGTGGAGGATGATGTCAAGGAGCTTGCCATCTGCTGCTGAGAGCTGGAACACAGAATGACTGGTTAGCAAAACAAGGGGGCACATGCATAGTCAAGAGCACAGATCTTACACTCTACTTCTTCCAGAGCTGGAGACCAGGATAATACTGACACTGAACACTTGAGCAAATTGTGAAGAGTCACATCCTGAGGCTATCTCATAGGGCACAGGTGTGGGGGTGTATACATTAAAGGTGAAAGTCTAAGAGCTGGGAAACAGCAGGGCTGGATGTGAAGCCAGTTCTGCCTGACTCCAGAGTTTAGATCTTTCCATCAGCTGCTATTCAAATTCTTCAATAATATGGTAGCTCCTTAAAACATGCTTAAATATTCAGCAACTAAGCCCAGATCACTGGGCACACACCACCACCCACCCCACCAAAATGGGCCAGTTCTGGTGCTTATCTGGAAGCTTCTTAAACCTCCTTCCTCAGTGCAGGCCTCTTCTTCCGCTTTGGTGGATCCAAAACCCATTGGAACATTTCAGAATCTCAGGGTTAAAAAAATTATTGAAAGACTTTGGATGTGAACTTCTAAGACCCGAGCCCTTGCCACCTATGTAAACATTTCAATGGCAGAGAACTCAGCTTCTCCATGTAGTAAGTTTCCCTGCCACAGTACCAATTGCCAGTCAGTCCTTTATCATGAAATGGAATCTGTTCTCTGTAATTTTCAGTCACTGGTCCTGATTCATGTCATTTTTCCCCTGGATACCCAGGAACAACATAAGAATGGCCCTATTCAGGCACAATCACTGACTTTTCTTTTCAATGTTTAAAGCAATGTTGTTGTTTTTCATGATTTTATTTATTTATTTATATTGTTGTTCATTTTTGTATAATGTTTGATTTATCCCCTCAGGTGTAATCTCCCTAAAATTCCCACTATTGACTCTTTCACTATTCAAATTCCTTCCCTCAAGGGGCACAGAATGACCACACACTACCTCGTGCAAGGCATCATGCCAAGGCACCTGGGTGATAGGGTGGGCTCGGCCTGGGACCCCTTCCCAAAGCCCACTCCTGCACAGTGCTGGAAACTTGTCTACGTCTCTGTGGGAACTTCTTTGCTATCCTGTGGGGAAGGCAGGGCGCACATCATGAGCCCTACTAAACAGGTGCTGGTAACTGACTGATCCAGCCTCCCAGATAAAACTCATGGCCCAAGTAAGACCTGGATCCAGCACTCTGAACTTCCAGACTCTATAGCCTTGCGTTTAGGTCATACACGCTGCCCAGCAGCACAGCCCAGCCATTCTGAAGCTCACCTGTTATCACTAGGGTTTGTGGAGGGGAAGCCTTGTTCTCCTGAGGTCTGGGAATTCCCAAATGTCTGGCTGCTGCCTCTGTCCGCAGGTTGACCTGTGCTTATCCCCAAACTGGAGCTGTCCAACAGTGGGGCAGCCGTCTGGTCCACAGACACCTGTAGAAGATTTCAAACTTAATACACACACACACACACACACACACACAACAAAAGTCCAACAAAACTCTTAAGACTCTATATACACGATCCTCTCTATTCTTCCCTCATTCCCCTCTGGTCTCTGGTGGAAAGTGTTAAAGGAGTTGAGAGACCACACCAGCTCCTTTGTAGCTACTTCAGCAGAGCAGTGGGAATTCCTGCACTCCAAAGCAAGGCATATGTGAAGTCAACGTTCACAGAACATCCCCAGGACCAAAGTAATAGCTGCAGTACCTGATTCAAACTGCCCGATTTATACTAAAGAAAACTCTCCAGAGAAAGGACAAGGAGTCAGAATCATTTCCTATGAGACTGTGAGGAGAGAGAGAATGCTGAGACAAAAGGATGCGCATCAGGGCAGGCACCTTCCTTTGACCACACCTCACCTCTCCACCCTCCTCCTTTCCTGTGTCTGTGGTACTCTCCGTCCACCAACTGCCCAGGGGCCTCTAACAGTGCCCATTTCCAACTTCACCTCTAGAGAGGCCTGGTCCTGAGGCCTCCCTTCTGCTGACTCACGCACATCTCCAATCATACCCTCCCACCACCTTCACTCAGGCCCTCCTTGCTGAGGAGGGCTCTCAGTCTCCTCCCCAGCTTCCCTGATTGCAGCCTCTCTGCCAAATACTCGACCTGAGAATCACCTCCCTTTTCATCTTCCTAAAGGACAGTTCCGATCCTGTCACTCATTTACTTGGAAATCTTTCAAGTCTCCCCACGGGCTATCACACCAAGAAGCAACCTCTCGGCCACTGAGGGTCCTGCACCAACAGCAGTGACCTAGGATCCATGGCTTCCCCCACCATTCACCCACCTCTACGTTTCCAGTTCAATCAAACCCTGGGTGCTGAATCCACATGCCCCATCACGTGGGACCCCTTCCCCACAACCACAGGCTAAAAACCCACCACTCCTGAAGGCCATTTCAAATGCTGCTCCCATAGTAAAATGTTTCCTTTCTCATTCCACCTCAGCCCCCAAAGAGAAACTATCTACTCTCCACTTAGGACCTCCCTGACTCTCTCCTGGCAGCCACTGGATTTCACCTCAAACATTGGTTATCTCTATTTTATCCCTTTAAAAGCTCTGGAAGGCACTGCTCTGACATGCTCACTGCACAACAAACACCCAGAGAGAACAGGAAGGCTTCCAGAACAGTTCTAGAAAAATACAGTGTCTAGTCCCTCTTATATAGGGTTCACCAGTATTTCCAGAATGGAGCCTTATATTTTTAGATATTTCATCAGATCATGTAAAAAGCACTCCTTCTAAGACGTGATACGTAACCTCAGCACTTAGGGACCATTAGGGACCAGATTTGTCTTTGTTGTGGGTTGCTGCATTGTAGGATTCTGAGCAGCATCCCAGGCTTCTGCCCTCTAGATGCCAGTAACACCCCCATTATCTATCATTTCCCTCCATCCCAGTCATGACAAATAAAAATGTCTCCAGATACTACTAAATGTCCCCTGGCAGATAAAACTGCCCCTGTTCTGAAAGAATGATTACGCTCTACTACAGCAGGCTCAATGATTTAAGAAAAAAACAGAAATGAGAACAAGACTTTGCTAGCACTAAAACTACATGGAGAAATGCAGTTAAGAAGCAGCTTACAATTACCAATCACCATCTGCCCTTAACCAGCAAGACTTAGGAACAGTATTTATACCATAACATTAACTTAGAAGCTAATTAAGGGGGAATAGATCCAGTTCTCATGTACATAAGTGTGCTTCTTAGGTGCTGCCTTCTGAGGCCCTGGAGTAGAGTTCTCTCTCTTCTACTGCACCCTGAGAATTGCCCTACCAGGCTACACTGTGGGATGTCACCAGAAATTTGCATGATTCCCGCGGTTTTATTTCAGGCGGGTGTGTTAGGAGCTATCCTCTATATCAGAACTGGCAAGCATTTTCTGCAAAATCTTAGATAGTAAACGTTTTAGACTTACAGGCTAGATGGCCTGTCACAACTACTCAACTCTGCACGAAAAAGCACAAAAGCAGCCATGAGCCAACATGGAAATGAATGAGCATGAGTCTCCCCCAAGAAAACTTAGTTTACAAAAGCAGATGGCGGGTCAGACTTGCCCCATAGTTTCCTGACCCCTGAGCTATATCACACAATGTCCATCTTCCAGGGCCTTCACAGAATGGCCTTTTGCTCAGATACTAATGCCAGGAAAAGTTACGCCTTATGGTTGGTGTTAATGTTTATGGTTTATGTTTATCTCATTATCACTCTGAATCCTGGAACAGATGTTTCCCACTTTTCTCTGGCTACCAATGGACGTTCAGGGTTGAATTGAGCATGAAACTCTAGCTACTTTATAACACCTCATTTTATGTCCTATCTTCTTTTTTTCTATTCCTGAATGTCTTCCACCTAGTCACCTTTTCACTCTGGAGATTATACCTATTTCAATAACCCATCTGGAGAGCCTCCCTGGTGGCACAGAGGTTAAAGTCTCAGCGCTATCAAGCTATCACCAACCACTGCAGCATGAGTTCCCAGAAAGGAAGTTGACCCACATGGCGCAGCAGACCTCTCCTGTCTTGCCTGCTGCTCCCCTCAGCAGGGTGTTTCAGTAGATCCGCCTGTTCTGCTCCCCACTCTGTCTCTGATTTTCTCACCCCACCCCCGTACCTTTGGCCTACACCCTGGTTCTTGTATGAATAAAAATAAATCTTTTTTTTTTTTTTATTTATTTTTTTTTTTAAATATTAAATTTTATTTTTATATTCCCCCATACAATTGCAAACGCCCCATTCTGACCCCAATCCTTCCCCTCCCGCCCCCCACCCCCCAAAAAGTGTCTCTGGTTCATAGTTTTTTGTTGATTTTGATTTTCACTTTCTTATATTCATAAAAATAAATCTTTAAAAAAATCCACCAACAGTAACATTTTGGAATAAGACCAGTGGTGTAACCAAAAAGACAGGGCTAAATGGGCAGGATGGCAGTCTCTCCCCCAGAGGCCTGGTCTGTCTAGGATGCAGCTCATCTTAGAAGGTCATTCAAAATCATCCTTACAGAAAGATTCCTAGGGAGGTACTCTCCCTTCCAGGAGGTGGAGTTTAATCTCTCCCTTTTTTGAGTGGTCTAGACTTAGTGACTTGCTTCCAAAGCATAGAGAATAGAAAGGGGAAAATATTGATTTCATAGTGGAGACAGCTGGCAAATAATACCACTAAGTGATGGAAGGGTCATGTCACTAATGATGTTGTGTGGCTCCCATGGAGGCCCTGATATGATGTGATGAGAAATGTACCTCATTTGTGAGGTATTCTTTTCCAAAACCCCTAATTCCAATCTAAACTGGAGACAAAGTGGGCTAAGTGCATCTGGTTCCTAGTCATCCAGCTCATTCAGGGCACTGAGAAGGACCCAAGACAGAACCCACACACCTCCAAGAGCTCCAAAGCTCCGTCAAGGAAGGAAGGAGTAACATCCCAAACCGAAACCCCCGCCCTCATGGAGCTTACTATCTGGGGGTGAGGAGGGGAAAACAGACATTGAACAACTAACGTCCATGAAGTCCCATATTCCTCCCTGTGCCTCCCCCGGCACCTGGCACAGCTCTATCACAGCCACGTAGGCTCTGCAATCTCAGCTGAGCTGAATTTCTCTCCACAGGGAGAGCCTCCTTCTACCAAGTCTATCCTAACCTCCTATTTGAATGATTATCTCTATTTTAGTATCTCACATCACTCCAAAATAAGATGAGGATACTAATTAATAGACATATTAGTAAATCAAAATAAACATACAAGAAAATCCAGTGAAAACAGGGGTAGGATAAATATGAAATCATTGCATCTAAATCCTTTTTTGATCTAACTGTAATGTTTTAAATGGTCAGACCTGTGCCCTACAATACCATAGCTACTTCCTATATGTGGCTATTTAGGTATAAATTAATTAAAATAGGGCCTTTCAGGTGGCACAAGGGGTTAAAGCACCGCACTATAAAGCAATCTGCAGCCTCGGCAGCATGAGTGCGATCCCCGGCCGGCCAGGGAGCAACCCTCATGGCGAGGCAGACATCTCCTGTCTCGTCTGCTGCTTCCTCAGCAGTGTATTTCAGTCAGTCTGCCTGTTCTCTTCCCAACTCTGTCTCTGGTTAATCCTCTCACCACCTGCATCTCTGGCCTGTACCCCAGCGCTTGTATGCATAAATAAATTTTTTAAAAATTAATTAAAATAAAAAGTAAAATTCAGTTCCTTGGTAGCACCAGCCACTTCTCAAATGCTCGATAGCCATGTGTGACTTACAGCTATGGTGCTGGATGGCACAAATACAGAACATTTCCATCACTGCAGAAAGTTCCACTAAGCAGCACTGATCTAGAGCAAATGTTACAAACAACAAAACAAAACAAAAAATTGATGGACACATATTGGCACAGCTGGCAGATTATTAAAAATAAAACAAAAAAGGAAAAACCACAGCCTGTTCTGTGGCCATATGACTCTCTTCGGGAAAGAACCCAGGTCCAAGGTCTAGCTGATTTTGTGACATAAGATAGAAACCTGGATCTTTGTACAAAATCTACAGATTTTTAAGTATGCCCAACTAACTCAAAAATTTTAAAACACAGCAAGTCCCAAAATATTTTCAGGAGTTGGCAATAGACTGACAATCTTCTCGGTGAGCCCCTGCTGCAGACTCCTGGCAAGAACCTGAGGGTGGAGGGTTTAAGTTAGGGCAAAGGCTGAGTAGTGTGTCTGGAGAGCCCCCTTTGGGGAGTCAGCCCTGGAGACAGAAACCTTTTGCTCACTCGTGTCTCCAAAGGGAAAAAACACATTAGAGTAAAAAGTCCACTTTTGGTCAAATTGCCGGATTCCCCAGAAAATTCTCTCAGTGCCCGCATGTGCATGCTGAAAACTGCTGTCCTAACAGGCATGGCCCCAGAGTGCATTCTGCAGAACTTGGGGCAGCTTCTCTGGGGCTACCACAGGGTGCGACTGCACAGGGCTGTGAGCCTTCTCCACCACCCATCCTCCCACATACGCAAGCCAGAGCGGTTCCCATTACGTTTTATCGGGTTATAGTTCCGGGCTTGGTGTAAATTATCATTGTGGAAAAAAAGGGTTCTATTGTTTAAATAAACTTTGTTTGTGTATGTCTCCCTGCACTAGGATCTTTGAGGTGGTATTTACTAAGCCCTCCTAAGTGCCATGTTAGCGCTGGAGAGTTACCACTAAGCAACACAGACAAGGAAGTTGCCCTCCTGGAGTTTAGTCTCATGGGGAAGATGGACATTAATTAAATCCCAGTCATACAAATGCAAAGTAGAACCACAAGAAGGACTGAAAAGAAAACTGGAGCTATGCAAGTCTGTGACAGGAGATTCACCTGATGAGTGGGAGTTAACCAGCCACAATCAGAGGGAACAGAACATGCCAAGGCACAGTGGCAGGAAATCTGCTGTCTGCAGAGCTGGAGAAAGACATATGTGGCTGGAGTGCAAGAGTGAGGAAGATGAATGGCAAAAAGTAAGGCTGGAAAGAAAGGCAGAGCCTCAATCACGTAGGACATTGTACTGATTTTGGTCTTTATCCTAAAGGAAAGAAGTGTTATGGGCTGAATGCTTACGTGCTCCCCAAATTCATGTTGAAGTCCCAATCCCTGATGTGATGGTATTTGCAGGTGGAGCCCTTGGGAGAGAATTAGATGAGGTCAAGAGGGTAGGGGCCCCATGATGGGGTTAGTGTCCCATCATTACAATAGGCAGACCAGAGCTCCAAGTCTCTGCCATCTGAGGACACAATGAGGTGGTCATCTGCAAGTCAAGTGTGCCAGCTCTTTGGTCTTGGACTTCTCAGTCTGCAGAAATGTGAGAAGTAAACGTGCTGCTTAAGCCCCCAGTCTACAGTATTTTCTTATAGGAGTTTGAGCTAATATAGATTTGATCAGGAGTGACACAATCCAACTTACATTTCAAAAGGTAAATCCCAGACACAGTTGGAAAAGATGGGGAGAGAGCAGGATGGAAGCAGGGAGAACACACTGGAGGCTGGGGCAGGATCAAGGTGAGATACAGTCGCGTGAACTAGGGAGTGAGCTGGGGCATATGGAAGTACGGAGCTAAGCGCATGACCCCAGACACAAGCAAATCCAACAAGACAGAGAGCCGGATCTGCCAAGAGCCACGTGTCCTTCTGAGAGTAACTGCTGGGGGGTCAAGGGACAGCAGGGGAGAAGGGGAGAGACCCTCACTAGCTCAGGTCTCATGTGGCAGGACCCTCTCTCCTTGAATATGTTCCTTCAGGCTCCAAGGTACAGACAAAAGATATCATCAGGCTGACTTCTGAGGAAAATCCCATTACCAAGTATTTCTTATGCCTCCAAGTTCTTGTGGAACTTTGTGAAGACTAAAATAGATTTCCAGAGAGCAGAATAAGGTGAGGAAACTGTGGAAGTGTTCTGTTATCAGAGAGAGTGACACATTCATTATCGTCAGAATGACGAATTGGAGGCATAAAGAACTACTTTCCAGTAGGGATGTGTAGGCCTGTTACCTCTGCATACTGCTATCTGTTTCAGTTTTACAGGTACTTCCTTCTCTTAGCAAAATCAGAATCTCACCCTCCTTAGCAAACAGGAGTCCCTTCTCAGTAGAGAACTGTTCTAAGGGGCAACAATACATAGGCAACACCTTTGTAACTTAGCCTGAGGTGGAGGACTTACTTTCAAGGTCCCTCAGGGTCATCCCAGAATTTCAGAGCTAGAATGGTGGAAGTTCCCATTTTTACACACACATTCATGAGGAAAGAGCTGGCTAGGCCAATCAAGCCCCTCCACTAGTGTGTGCCCAACCCCACCCTGCACTCCCCACTCCCTACTTCCCCACACAGATACATGTCTGGAGAATTTACTGCGTGCCAGGATCTGAACTAACCACAGAGATGCGTCATCTCAGTCGGCTCTCACAGCAATTCTATAAGGAGAACATGGTTAGTTGTTCCAGTCTACTGATGAGAAACCTGAACGTCAGAAAGTCTAGTGCTGTTGCCGAAAATTTCACAACCAGTTGTGCCACGGTGGGCAGGCTGACACCAGGGCCGTCTCAGGCAGCCTGTTAACATGCAGGCCCTTTCTCCTAAGGAGCTCACCATACTCTATTTTTTGGTTCTGGCATTAGGATGGACAGCAGAGGCAGCAGGAATAGAGAGTAGGCACCAGTAAACAGATGTGCAAAACTGACATTAAAACCTGGAATTTTAGTCACTCTGAGCCTCCTTGCAGCTACAAGCTCATTGACTGTGTGCCCACCACATACCAAGCACCAGTTGCCTTCACATGTATTACTCCTGTCTCATGCCTTACTAGAAGTGTGCTACATTTTAATTTCCAAATATGTGGGGCTTTTCTAGTTATCTTTGTGTCACTGACAGGTAACTTAATTACACACATGTTCTGTGTATGATTTCATACCTGTGAACTCTATTAATAAATGTGTATTATTTCTAATCCTCAAAACAAGCCTACAAGGAAGTTATTTTTATTTCCTTTTATAAATGAGAACACTGAGGTTCAGAGGTTAATTAATGTGCCAAAAGCCGTGTCCTACAGTGCGAAATCAAGACCAGAAAGGAATCATCAGACTCCAGTGGCCTCTCTCCAGTCTCCATGCTGACTGTCAGGACACAAACAAACAAATCTTGTTATGTACCATTTTCCAAAATAAATAAGAAACAGATAAGCAAAAGGAAAAATAAAAAACAAAGTACAATTTAATTATGTGTAAGTATTTGGAGACCCCTTACTGCACCCAATGAGTTGATATAATTTTTTTTAGTTTATATATTTTTCTTAACTGTACAGCTGGTGGAGTTTTAACTTCACATGCTTCCTCCAGCTTCTCATCTCTGTGTGCTAGTTCAAATGGTGGAAACTTGTCCACTTTTGTTCTACCTACAAATTCCACCATATTAAGTTGTATGGACTATTATAGTATTTATAAAACAATTCTCTTTTTTTGGCACTGCTGATTTTTCTTCTGTTATGTTCTAACATAAGTATAAAATTTTTCACAAGAAATGTTGGAAAGTAAAAGTTCAACCTGGGGCCTCCCTGGTGGTGCAAGGGGTTATTAAGCACAGCACTGTGAAGCTACCTGCAGTCACTGCAGCACAAGTTTGATCCCTAGCCGGCCAGGGAGCTACCCACATGGCATAGCAGACCCCTCCTGTCTCACCCAATGCTCCCTTCAGCAGTGTATTTCAGTCAGTCTGCCTGTTCTGTTCCCTACTCTGTCTCTGGTGAATCCTCTCACCCCTGCACCTCTGGCCTGTACCCCAGTTCTTGTATGCATAAATAAATAAATCTTCAAATAAAAAAGAAAGTTCAACCTGAGTTGGTTTTAAACCAAAAACAGTATGCCTCCCATGCTTAGAGATTGGAGATTGTTGAATTCACACTCAGATCCTGATGGATTTGCCAGCGTCATGCAGCTCACTGGGATGAAGCAGGCACAGACATCTGAAGACCTGCACAGACAGGTAAGGCACTCTCTGGCCTCCTAAGAAAGGGGGAGCTCCTATGTTAACGAACCCCTTCCCCTCTGATGGTGCAGGGCCTCATCTACTTGCTAGTTGTGTGCCCTTGGACCAAGTAATGACTTTTAGCCTCAGTTTCCTCATTTCCAGTACAGTAACTAGAGAATGATCACTCAATGCATGTTGATTTTCAGGCTTTATCACATAACCTTTGCCCTTCAACCTCCCAAGCCCTATCCTCCTTAGGCTGCCCTACTTTGCCTACACCCTCTCAATGAAGTCAATTTCATATACTTAGGGACCTCTACGAAGGACAAGGGGGCCACTTTCTCTTCACCTAGAACCTGAGGCCTCCTTACAGTAATCAGTAATACTAATTACAGAGCAGGGGATCACGAGTCAAGCCTGTTGGTCTAGGATTTAAATCTCAGCTCTACTCCCTACTGCATAAAGCATAACTTCTTAGGCCCTTGATTTCTCCATTTGTAAAACTGAGATAAAATGTCTCCCTAATTCATACATTATACTGTGAGGATAATGCTATGTGCTCAGCACTTAGCAACTGAAGAAACATAAAGCTTGGACGGCTCTTGGAGATCTGGGTGAAACCCTTTATTTGACAACTGAGTTTAGGGAAGTCCAGGGCCAAGGTAACCTGCCTCGGTCACACACGACGAGCCTCTGACCAAGCGTGTGCCCATTAATGTTTGCTCTGTTGGTGGTGTTGCTGTTTTTAAAGATTTATTTATTTATTTATACAAGAACCAGAGTACAGGCCAGATGCGTGGGAGGGTGAGAGGATTCACCAGAGACAGAGCAGGGAACAGAACAGGCAGACTGATGAAATACACTGCTGAGGGGAGCAGCGGGCACGACAGGAGAGTTCTGCCGCGCCATGTGGGACCCTTGTCGGCCAGCCGGGATTGAACCGGTGCTGCAGAGGCTGCGGGCAGCTTCACAGCGCGGCACTCAACTGCCTGCGCCACCAGGGGAGGCCCTGTTCTGTTTTTTACCACTTCCTTAGATACTGCTAAAATTTATCTGGTAGAATTAAGAGGGAAAAAAAATAAGTTTTCAATCTGTAAGAAGGCACATTTCATGTTGTTCATATCATATGGCCAAAAATGCCTAAAAAGGAAGGCATGATGTGGCAAAAAAATCCATGGTAACTTTGTAAAGCATCCAGGCAGAGATGGGGCACACGGGAGCACACTGGTGTTTCTATATTTGTTCTCTTAGTTTGCTCATTTCCATCCCCTTTGTGGCCACTAACAGCAGGGATGTGAATGTACACTCTGAGACCAAATTCAATTGCAAGTACCCCTCAAACTCAGTTTCAGTCCAATTCCATCTGTTCAGATTAAAGCAGACGGCCAACCCGTGGTTTCTGCTGATAGGACAGGCATGCACAGGCTGCAGAGCCCTTGAGTTTGACTGACCTGCGGGTAGAAGGCAGATGATGCTGTGCGTGGGCTGCGGACAAACTCCATAAAGAAGGCCCCGTCCTGAAGTCAGAGGAGGAGGAAGCAGCAGCGGCAACAGCAGGTGCAAGGGAGAGAGGAACGGGATGTGGGCCAGTGGTGTACCATCAGGGGGAGGAGAGGGATATGAAAGAAAAATTAAAAACTAGGAGAGGAGAGCATAAACAAGGGCATGCAGCAGGGAAGGGTGCAAGGAGGGGGGTACCAGGGAGTGGGAGAGAGAGAGATCCACCTAGGAAGACAATATCCAAATGCAAAGCACGAGCAGGAACTCACACCTTCTTGGACAGAACATCCCATCTGTGTGGGAGAAAGCACCTGAGTTAGAAGGTGTGTCCAAGCTCCCTCAGGTCTCATCAGAGCCTGGCTTGGATGCTTGCGCCCTCCCTCATAGCTCTGAACTTCCTTCAGACCTATGCCAAGGGAGGGAAAATGCATCAGAGCAGCTTGGTGGGAGTCTAGGCGGGGTTGGGGGGTGAGGGGCGTAGCTTCAATGGTGGCATCCTGGCCTCCCACCTGGCTGGGTGAGCAGCAAACCTCTTAAAGAGATATACAGAGGCTTGGGGTTTTCATTTTTGCCTGTTACTCAATATGGTAGCCAGACAGGAGACAAGGATTCAATGCAGGAAAAGTTTTTGCTTAATTTTCAAAGCAAACAGCAGATACAGAAGCAGCAATACCTCTCCTCCACTGGGTGTATAACAAAATCACAAGCAGCTGAGACATATAAATGTTGGATACATATGTAGTCACTGGAGGGGCTTCCCGAAGCTGTCTCCCCCAACTCACCCTATTGTTGTGTGGTTCAAGTTGCCATTTTTAAAACAAAAACAGCATAGAGAACTTTTCCAGCAATTCCTCCTTTTATCTTTCTTTAGGTCAAGAAATATCCTCTTATCCCTTCAAAAACTTATTTTTGATGCCTATTATCAATGAAATTCAGAAATGGCACATGATAAATCTGAGGGTCCTACATTCTTACAGCTTTTCTTCAATGCTAAAAGCGGAATCACTAAAGTAGTCGGATGTTCATTTTATCAATACGGCTGCCACTTCCCACAAGCTGCTGTGAGCCTGCTTCACTAACCGTGGAAACGTGCAGCTATGGAGACACACATTCAATTACCCCTTGATATATCCTACCACAAGTTTCTGCCTGGAAGTGCTGGGCATTTCTGAAAGGGCTGACAGGGCTCTCCACTCTGGCTATCATGGAACATCTGTGTTTCTCCTTGTAACTCAGGAATCGACATCTGGCGCAGTGATGGCTATACATGTGAACTTTGGTGCTCAGTTGGGAGATAAGGAGCGTTCTAAACAGCAGTCTAATATCAGGTCATCAGTGCATTTTAGCCTTAAAGCTTGTGCTCCGTACTTTTCCTACTTTTCAGCCTTGTCCCTGGCACTGTTTCTAATCTCAAAGATGGCAATGAGTAGAGGTAACAGCTAGTGGGCAGGACACTGGGTATTGTACATTCTCATTGTTCCACCTGTGTGCCTTTTCTGCCAGAACATAAAGAAACAGAGAGGCTAATGCTGCTGAGATTTATGCACTCGCGAGTGAAGACAGATGAAAAGACTTCCATGACCAACAGATCGTTTTTATATACAGATAATCCTTAAACTGTACCTCAAATCATATACTAGAGTGAGGGTCAGCGAAATCCAGCCAAATCTAGCCACCTGGTTATTACTGTCTGTGAGCTAAAATGGCTGTTAAAATTTAAGTGGCTGTGGAAGTACCTTCACAAAGCACTGGTCTTGTCTCCAGGCCCACAAAGCCTAAAGTACTTGTTAGGTTTGCTGGCCTCTGGCTTATTCATAGATCCTACATGCCGCTTGCAGCCTCATTCAATATTTTTCCTCATATTTTAATCCCTCCATCCTAGTAGTCTAATTCTAGGAATTGATCCTAAAGAAATAATCAGAGATGCAGTCAAACAATTATGAACAAGGATGGTGTCTGCATATAACTGTGATACACAAAATTATCAAAATTTATGGAATTACCAAATATTACTTATAAAATCAGGTAACATCTACTTTTTTAACAAAAAAGTCATTAAAAAGTCGTGATAAAATATCATTATGATGGAATATACTTGTTTTGTAAGTTTATGCTTTTGAAAAATATTTTAATAACATGGGGAAATTTTCATGATATGGAAGTAAAATAAATACGTAGGTGGACATACAATTTGACCACAATTTTGAAAAATAAAATACATATATTGAATTTCTCTCTCTGAGTGAACTGAAACTAGATAAGAGAATGTACAGTCAACTCACCCTATCACATCAGAATGATCTCATGCTCTGAATTTCCCCGGAGAAGACACTGACGAAGTCTAATGATACAAAAAGCCTCACCTATGGAGTTTTCTCTCAATGATCCTCCCTCCAGGTGTTTAGACTTTATGCCTTTTACCATCTCCTAGGTCTGAAGATATTTTATGCAAAGGGTCTCACTGTATTTGCTATTCTGTAAAGAAATATATAGCCTCAGCTTTGGGTCCTTCCCAACCACCCCTCTTGCCCCCCAAGCTATGATCTGCTCCCTCTTGACTATAATTCTCAGGAGAATAGCAAACTGATAGAAATTTCACAAGCAAAGAAGAGTGTACTCTCATGGAAGCTGCCTTAGTAGCTTCTACACCCTTTAGGGAAAGCCAAAGATGTGGCTGAAGAAGAACCAAATGGCCAATTTCAAAGCCCAAGCAGGATCTTGGGTCTTGAACAATACAACTTAGCTTCACAGATTTATGTCTACCTTTATCAAGAAGTTAGCTTCCTTACAACTGTGAACAGGAAAGTTCCTCAATAAAAACAGTAATATTTAAAAGGGTTCAGGGTACAATTCATCCATCTCCTTAGTATGTTCAATCCTGAATTCTAATGACTATCCATTTTACCCCCCACAGTGGGTCTCTGAGAACACCTGGCAGCTCCCTGCTAGCGTGGCCTCTGTTACCTTTCGTGGGCTATCCACGTAGGAGGGAGCCATGGCAACGCTGCTGCTGCTCTCAGCTGGCTGGGCGGAACTCTTGCCACCATGCACAGCTGCCTGTTCTCCTAGGCACCTGGAATGAGGAAAAACACATGACAGTAGCTTGCTCAGAGCCCTCTGGGGAAGGACCCTTGTTAGCCAAGGTGAAATGAAGTGAGTTTTGTGGCCGCCATCTTCGGAACACACACTTCTGCTTTGTTCCTCTTTCATGCCCTATGTAACACCCTTCACTTCATTCAAGGCCCTAAATAATGACCAGCCCTTCATGGTACTTCAGAAAACAGCCCAATTTAAAAAGCATCTTTGTAGCACCTGGTACTTACATATTACTTTGAAAAGGCAAAGTGATGTGGTTTAAGTGACTGCTATGAACACATTTTTTTTTTTTTAATTTATTTATTTATTTATTTATTTATTTATTCGTTTGTTTTGTTTCTACATGCACTGGGTACAGTCAGAAGTGCGGGAGGGTGAGAGAATTCACCAGAGCCAGAGCGGGTAGCAGAGCAGGCAGAAGGACCAAAGTACACTGCTGAGGGGAGCAGCGGGCGGCAGGAGAGGTCTGCGCGCCATGTGGGACCCTCCTCTGGTGGCCGGGAGCAGCCGGGAATCGAACCAGTGCTGCAGAGGCTGCGGGCAGCTTCGCAACCCAGCGCTCAACCGCTGCGCCACCAGGGAGGCCCTGAACACATTTTTTTAAACCCTCTGGGAAGAAGTTTTCTCAGTTTTATTAAATATACCAGTAAAAGTACATTCTGCTAATTAGGGCTGCATTAACATGAGGCATAAGCTAAACTGGGGGAAATGTGTTTATAAGTTAATCTTTCAAATATATATACTTACAACCCCACCTCTCCCCATCACACAAATCTAACAGGCATTATCCCATAACACAAGGCAACTATGGCTTTCTTTATGACATCTCATCCCATCTCAGTTCTTTTTTTTTTTTTTTATAGAGGCATGTTTTATTTATTTATTTGTTTGTTTGTTTTTTTATACATGTACTGGGTACAGTCAGAAGCGCGGGAGGGTGAGAGAATTCACCAGAGCCAGAGCGGGGAGCAGAACAGGCAGAAGGACCGAAGTACACTGCTGAGGGGAGCAGTGGGCGGCAGGAGAGGTCCGCGCGCCATGTGGGACCCTCCTCCAGTGGCCGGGGAGCAGCCGGGGATCGAACCGGCGCCGCAGAGGCCGCGGGCAGCTTCGCAACCCAGCGCTCAACCGCTGTGCCACCGGGCAGGCCCCCATCTCAGTTCTGATGTACATAAAGATGTACCTTTAGCTGTATTTTCCTAACTAAAATTAACCAGGAATGATAATAAATTAAATATTCCCCTAAATTATATTGTTTTAATATATCATGGCATTTTTTATTTGGTAAGTTTCAGAAGGTTCACATTATAGTCCTAAATGCTTCATTATTGTTGTAACTATGAGGCAGTGCCCAGACCCCTCTGCTGTGACCATTTTGCCACAGAAGCCAGGAGTGTTGTTCAGTGGGCTCAGCTGCCAGCCCGTTCCGGGACAGCCCCACTGTAGAGCAGCCGTATTTAAGTTCTTGGCCCTCCTCTGGCTGCCCATAGACAGTGAATGAACCATGAGGGGGTTTGAAGGTGGTCACACTGGTCCAACCTGGCTCACCTCTGAAACCTGCTCTGGCTTGAGTGAGGCTGCCCAAGCCTTCACTGGGCCTGCACTGCACCTGGGTTTCTCCCTGTGCCCACCCCTGCTTTGTCCCCTCCCTCCCACAGGCGTTGAGCCCAACCACTCTCCCTAAACATCCTATATGTCAAACTCCATCTCAACCTGCTTCTCTGGGAACCCTATCTGTGCTATTTTGCTGGTTTTAAATTCTGCCATTTTAGTTACCTGATTGTGAAGTAATGACAAACCAGAGATTTAAGAAACCTGTTTCCATAGTAACCTGCTACACTTTCTTTTTTATTACAGAAAAATCTCAAACATACACAAAAGAGCATAATATAATGAACCCCTACACATCCAGGCCCCAAATTTATATACTTAGAGCCGATCTTTCTTTGTTTATACCCTCTACCTACTGATTAGATGGAAATTCACATATATTATTTCACCCATAAACACTTTAGTATGTATGCTAAGAGAAAACTTAAAAAAAAAAATCACAATCACTTTTTGATTCTTTAAAGGTTTGTTTTCTAATATCAAGTATTACCCCATTATCTCAAAAACTTTTTTATAGTTTATTCACATAAAACAGGACTCAATCAAAGTCCCTACATTGCAATAAATTAGGTTTTGTAAGTCTCTCTTTTTTTTTTTTTAAAGATTTATTCATTTATGCATACAAGAACTTGGGTACAGGCCAGAGGTGTGGGGGGTGAGAGGATTCATCAGAGACAGAGTGGGGAACAGAACAGGCAGATTGACTGAAATACGCTGCTGAGGGGAGCAGCGTGTGAGACAGGAGAGGTCTGCTGCGCCATGTGGGTAGCTCTCTGGCTGGGGATTGAACTCGTGCTGCAGTGGCTGCAGATAGCTTCATAGGTTGCATCTTAACCCCTTGCGCACCAGGGAGGCCCTATAAGTCTCTTTTAAGCCACAAGCTCCTCTTCACCTCTCCTTATTCTTACAGTTTATTTGTTGAAGAAAGTAGCTCATTTGTCCTGTAAACTTACACAGCCTGGATGTGCTGCTTATGTCTCCTTATTGTTTATCATGTTCCTCTGTGCATGGCACTTCCTGAGAACTAGAAGTTATGTCTAAAGATTTAAACTAATTTAGGTTCAATTTGGGGGCAAGAATTCTTCCTAAGTGCATTGTGTACTTTTATCTGGAGGCCCATAAGGCCTGGTGGTCTCTCCCTGGTGATATTAGTTGCCACTGATGGTCTCTGATAGATCCATTAGTGCATTAGCAATCACATGAGGCATTATTCCATTGTTCCTTCTGTACCTATTAGCTGGAATATTAAAAAAGAGAAGCATCCTCACACCAATTACTTGGTCACACTGAGGTATAATTCACACAGGAAACCCAGACTAAATGCTTTGTTCTTTCCCTTGTCCGCTCAGACCACACTGTCTCTATCTCAGGTGCCTCCTCTGATCCTCATCCGTAAACACACTCACATTTCCCTGCATTTCCTGAGGGCTGCCATGGCAGGCTATGACTAGGACAGCAATGGCAGGAAACCTTAGTTACTCCCCAGTGACCCTTCAGACATGTGGTATGATACACATGACATCCCCGTTTATTGAGTTGCTTTCTAGGTGCTGATCTGTGGACTAGGATTTAGAGTCAAGTAAGACCCTGCCCTTGCCCTTGGAGGCTCCTTGTCTAATGTCGGGGAAAACGACCAGCTATACTGTACACATGCACACGGGAGCAGGTCCACGAGGGCACACAGCCTTCCGGTGGGAGGAAATCGCTAGCCAAGCAGCGGCAACTGACTCCCTCTTTCTGCTCTGACTCAGCCATTTCTCTTCACTCAAAAGGAGCAGAGAAACCTGCTGACCAGCACCTGCAGTCCAGACCGCTTCCAGTCAAGCTGTTTATCAATCAAAGGCTGAAACTCCAGGAGCCTCTACCTTTCCCCAACAGCCTAACTAAAGGTACATGCTTACAGATCCAGACTGGGAGAGAACTGGAGGGAATAAACATAGTGGTGGAATGATGACAGGACTACAGGTGATATTTTAATAATTCTTCGTTATGTTGCTATGTGTTGTTTTTCACCTTAAATAAAATTAGATCTGCTTGACACGGCAAAGAAAAAGAAAAGCACATAAGAAGTGTTGTGTGAGTAAACATTACATAAAGCTCTGGCTTCACTCTACCTCTAGCATTGAGAAAATATATTGTGTCCGCCTGGAGCAGTCATCTGGGCAAGCATAAATCTCAGCTTGCCCTTGGCTGTGGGGTTGGCTGAGAGTCTCAGCCTCCACACTGGGGGACACTACCACCCCAAGCTGTCTTTCCTCTCCCAATCTGAGCAGAAAGAGGCTCCTTGGCACATACTCAACAATGACTCACTGACATATTAAAATAAGGCCCCCCCCACCCCCAACTTCACACTCCTCCTAGCAACATATGTTCCCTGTTCTTTTTTCCAGCGGGAAAGGTTTGGGATGTGTTACAGGAAGAACCTGCTGGGCAGAGTTCTGTGGTCTTTCTTTGGTCCAATGAAGACATTTTCTAAAGGGGATGTGGTGCCTTCAGTAATAAACCCAACCTGTTCCTCCTTTCATCTGCCCCCCCACAGTGACCCTGCTCTGTTCTTCACGTCTCTCCCTGCATCCCTTCCTTGCCATGTCATCAACACCTTCCATTCTGCCTCTTCCTCCTTTGGCCCATCCACCAGACTTCCAGAAACATGGGGCTCATCTCTGGAAACACCACTCTGCCAAACACCTGACTGGACCTTTCATGATATTAAGGAGCTGCTGGAACTATTTAGATAAATCATGGCATCATGATTTTGGGTTATTTTTAAAAGCATTTAATTTTCAGAGATACATATTGAAATATTATAGATGAAGTAGATTATAGATTTAATGAAATATTATAGATTTAATGAAAAATAAAAAGGAAGGTAATAGCAAATAGGATATAAATGAAACAAGATCAGTTTGCTCTTGATCAATAAGAGTTGATGATCACTGAAGTAGGGTGATGGAGAAATGGAGATTTCCTGTATGACTCTGTCTACTTTTTATTTGAAAATTTCTATTAAAAGAACAAAAAACTTTAAAAGGACCCCTCTTGCCATAAGAATGCATAATGACAGCCAGGCCTCCAACTCTCCACTCTGTCATTGCAAGGGCATCTCCCACAATGCTTTGTGCTCACTTGCTCAATTGAAGTTACTTTGAGGAAGTCTAATAACACACTGACTCCTGCAGAGCAAGTCATGGATTTACATGCTAGACAAACAAGGTTGTAGCCTCACCTAACATGCTGGGGGCCCCAGGTCTATACATGGAGACCCTCAACAGCCCTTCCTCCCCATTCAGTAAACCTCTACCATGTATCTACTCTGTGCCAGGCATAACATAGAGCCTCTCCTCACACACAGACAATTGAGGGGAAATCAGGTGAGCTGATGACTGTGGTCCTTCCCAGAGTACTGAAAGTGCTCTAATGGACACAGGCCTAGGATGTTGGAAAGCACAGAGGGGAACCTGAGCTGGCTGGGAGAGTAGAGAGTCAGGGAAGGCTCCCCAGAGCAAGGTCCCACCTGCACACAGCAGTGTTTTCTCCTTTACCCCAAGTTCTTCCTCCTACCTAAATAAACACCTCCATTCCTATAAGACAAACTTAGGTCCCAGCCCCTGTGATGCTTTCCCTGGCCCCTAAACAAGATATGGTCCCACCAGTGTCTGGGAACTTTGGCAAGTACTGTCCCTAAAGGGACCACACACTCAAATGCCTAGAGAAGCTAGTCAGATAGAACAACTGAGCATGCAAAACAAGTCCAGATGTGCTGGTCTCAGGTAAACCTGGGAGCACGTGCCTAGGTGTGAGCATGGGCCCAGTGTTAACAAAGCCTCAACTATTTTAGGCAAACCTGGAATTTATATAATGTTGTATTATCTATATATAATACTATGTTATCTATAATTCCACTTTATACATTTTATTAACATAATCATGTACATATTTATTTTCCATTTCAGAATTCATACAAAATCCAGATTTTTACATGAAATCTTCAAACTAAAAGAAACTTAACTAAGCTATTTAAAAAATATTTTGTGTTTTTTGGGGTAGTAAAAATACTCTCTGATAGTGCCTATGTGTCATTTTGAATCTGTCTAAACCCACAAAATGTACATCATCCAGAGTGAACCCCAATATAAACTATGGTCTTTGGGTGATTACAATGTGTAAATATAGATTCATCCACTGTATAAATGTACCATTGGTAGGGGATGTTGATAGTAAGGAAAGGCTATGGATGTGTGGAACACGGTGTATGTGAGAAATCTTTGTACACTTTGCATCTTAAACCTTGTTATGAACCTAAGATTGCTCTAAAAAATATAGTCTATAAACAAACAAACAAAACAATTGTGAGTAAAACCAAATTCATCTGTAGCTCAAAAATTAAGCCCCACACTGCAAGTTTCTAACTTCTGGCATATTTCATACTAAGTGACACTTATCAGGTATTAACTTAGTTTTCTTTTCATGTATATGTCTTTTGGTTAATTATAGGCTCCTTGCAGATAGAAATCATACTTCATCCCATTCAAAGTGGAGCACTAAAAACCCTGGGGCCTACAGGGTGAGGCGCAGTCTCTCCAACCAGGCACTTACTTCTGACTGGCCTCCATCTCCAACAGGGCAGACAGAGCTGAGGTTCCCTTCTTCCCAACCGGAGGTCCAGTTGACTCAAGAGGGTGTGTGGAAATGGGTCCAGGCATCTGCAAGCCTTTCATAGCAGTCCCTTTCTAAAAAAGAAGAGAAGACAGGCCATCAGCCCATGGGAGCACCCTCAGTGACACCCCTAAGTGTGTTGCTACATCTGTCACACTTCAGGCCCTGGGAATCCAATAAACAGAGTTAAAGAACACAGGTTCTCCCTCTTCAGTAAGTGCCAGAAAGGGGCTTGTTTCTTGAACTGCAGATCCCAAATGCCTCCTGGACTCAAAACAAACTGCCTTTTTGAGGTTATTCATACATACCATCGCATTTGACTTTATAATCAGTTCTAGGGAGTAAATTACGTTATAACTAATTTTCAGAAGAAAGTAAGTCTCACAAAACTTAAGAAACTTATCTCAAATCCTACTGGGGTTAGAATTCTCTCTCCAAGTACCTGATTGCAAAAACCAGGTTCTTTCCAGTATACAAGCTCTCCTGGAAATGCTTCTAATCACAAGTGGTACTTATACAAAAGGCAGCTGGTGTAGGGGAAAGAACACTGAACTTGAGGTTGAAAACAACACCAAAAAAAGCATCGCGAATGATGAAACACCACTCAACAATTAAAAGGAATGAACTACTGATACAAGAGATATCTTGAATGAATCTCAGAGGCATATGCTAAGTAAAAGAAGGCAGCCTGGAAAGGTCACATCTTATAGGATTCTATTTATACGACATTTGGACAAGAATGAAGTATAATAATAATGAAGAACAGACTAGTGGCTGCCAGAGGTAGGAGATGGGAGGAGTATGATGATAAAAGGTAACATGAGGGAGTTTTTCAGGAGTGATGAAGCTATTCTGTAACCTAAGTGTGGTAGTGGTAATGAGATGAATCTATACATTTGTTAAAATCCATAGACCAGAATACACACACACACACACACACACACACACACTGCTTTTTATTAACTGGGTGTCCTCAGACACATCCATGAGCCCTAGTACTTTAGTGTCCTCTCTGGGTAATGTGGCTAAAACAATGCCCATGGGTGCTAGAAACCCTAATAGTGACTGAAATAAGAATAAGTAAGTATTGCTGCTGTTACCTTTTTAGGCCAATTTCTACTCAGCAATCCAGCATCCTATTACATAAGTATCTGCGCCCAACACAGTGTCTCACCTGGGAGCACATGAAGGAACTATGTCCTCAGGCTGGGAGGGATGGCCCCAAGCCAAGAACACCATCCAGTCACCTTTGTATACCCCAGTCTTCCCTCCTCTACTCTCAATGGGGGAGAACAACTTGTCTTGGGTTTAAGATAAATGCTGCACATGGGCCTCCCCTGGTGGCGCAGCAGTTGAGCGCTGGGCTGTGAAGCTGCCCGCAGCCTCTGCAGTGCAGGTTCGATCCCCGACCACTGGCGAGGGTTCCACATGGCGCGCAGACCTCTCCTGCCGCCCGCTGCTCCCCTCAGCAGTGTATTTCGTCAGTCTGCCTGTTCTGTTCCCCGCTCTGGCTCTGGTGAATCCTCTCACCCTCCTGTGCTTCTGACTGTGTCCAGCGCATGTATAAATAAATAAATAAAATTAAAAAAAAAAAAAAATAAATGCTGTACAGTTGTGGAATAAGTAAACTAGCCAATGAGAGGTCTCTGAAATCGAGGAGATAGTTCCTGCACGCAAGATCAAGTTCAATCCCCCAGGGGCCCAAGAGCCCTCACCCTCATCATGCGATCTGAGCGATGGCGCCTGCGGATCCGGTTTAAGCCCTCCACAAAGCGGATGAAGCCATCCAGGAGTTGCCACTCCTCCTCGTCTGCCCGAGGCTTGTCCCCATAGATGTCACAGTGAACCTCCCCTTCCGTGATGCGCTTGGTGGCAGTGACACAGGCTGGCAGCAGCAGGAAGCGGGTCCTCCAGAACTTCAGAGATTCGATTAAGCTATGGAGGGCCAAAGGAAAAAAAGGGAGTGGAGGTGAGAAGAAGTAGATAATAAGAAGTGCTTCTAATAAACCTCTTCCTGCACTCTGTGCAGGAGGGTACCCCACCCTGTGAACACATATCACTGACAGTACCTCTCATGGTGTCATTTAAAACACAAGTTCTCATGGAAAAGCATGAAGGCTGAGCTCACTTCACATCGTAGAGACATCTGAATTTGTCTATGCACCCAGACCCAATGAAGTTGTGGCTTTTTATCATCACAATCACAGAGCACACACAGAAACTAAAAATGAGGCCGCACAGGTAGTGAGGCATATGCCAACAATGTAAGCTGCACTGACAGTCCGTCAGAGAGCAACTCATCATCAAGATTTTTGCGGGGGGACTTTGCATGGTAAGATATATGTGAAATGTGAAATTTATTACTTTAAAAACTATCTTTTTTTTACTCTATTTTTATTTACTTAATTTTTACTTTTGTGCAGAAGAACTGCAGTGTAGGCCAGAGGTGCAGGTGATAAGAGGATTCACCAGAGACAGAGTGGGGAGCAGAACAGGCAGATGTACTAAAATACACTGCAGAGGGGAGCAGCAGGCAAGACAGGAGAGGTCTGCTGTGCCATGTGGGTCAGCTCCCTGGCTGGGGATGGAACTCAGGCCACAGCAGTGATGAGACTTAACCCCTAGGCCACTAGGAAGGCCCTAAAAACTATCTTTAAACCCACAATTAACTCACATGAAATACATCACTCCTGGGCAGCCATCACCACCACCCATCTCATCACTAAACTCTTTTTTTTTTTAATGATTTATTTATTTATGCATACAAGAGCTGGGGTACAGGCCAGAGATGCAGGGGGGTGAGAGGATTCACGAGAGACAGAGCAGAGAACAGAACAGGCAGACTGACTGAAATACACTGCTAAGGGGAGCAGCGGACGAGTCAGGTGAGGTCTGCTGCGCCATATGGGTTTCTCTCTGGCCGGCCAGGGATGGAACTCATGCTGCAGAGGCTGCGAATTGCTTCATAGTGCAGTGCTTAATCCCTTGCGCCACCAGGGAGGCCCTCATCACTAAACTCTTAACCCTAGGCCGATGTGCTTCTGTTCTCTATTATTTTCTAAAACAGGTATCATTGTGTAATCAGAAAAAAAGGACAGAAGTGTTAAAATAAAGATATACCCAAGGCAGCAAGGATGGAAGCCAAAGTACGTTCTCTAACCTGAAGTCCTCGGAGCCAGCAGAACAGATATACTGATCTAGGTAATTCCACTTGTACTCCTCCAGCCGTTCATGGGAGAACTCCACCCAACAAGAGACAAACTCCGAGTCTGAGTGGGAAGGGCAGAGGCTGTAGGCGTAGTGAATCTGGGCAGATTCATAAGGATACCTGGAAAATAAAGGGCATGCCCAGAGGTCCAAAAGAGAATTCCCCCATTGCTTCTGGACATTCTGTCTTAATACATTTAACACCACCTTAGCACACAAGCCTGGACTGCAGCAACTGACTCAGCCCAGGGGACTGGTAGCAGTCCTCAGATCTTCCTCAACCTTCACTTCCTTCTGTCCTCACGTTCTTCATGTTTAATTGCATGTTACAAACCAGGCTAAACATTGTAAATGGAATCAAATCCCTTTTGGAGTAGGTGAGCTACAACTCTAAAGTATCCTAGAAAATAAAACAATAACTTCAAAAGCAAAAACCAACCACTTAACCTCCTGAGTTATGTGCTAACCACAATTCACTGAGGGCAGCACATGCTATAAACTAAGTTGGCACCTGGGCACCATTTGGGTCAGAAGCCGAACACTTTAAAGATCCAAGGACTCACTTGGGCAGGTATCGTGTCACTGTGATCATCTTATCCTTCAGCGTCACTTTGTGGAAAGTTCTGCCCATACTCAGCCAGTACTGGTCCTCCTCCTCAGGGCGGTTTCGGGACACGAGGCCTAACAGAGAACAAAATCACTTCCTCCAGACAGATGCAGAAGAGGAGAAACAAAGGAGGCAAACACTTTCTGTTGAGGGGCAGGTTCATGGAAAAAGGCTATTCTTGGTTAAAAAAGAATCCTGGAGCTGGTGGAATTTTTTGTTACTAAACGTACCGACAGCAGGTTAGAGCTTGGGGACGCTAGCACCTAGATGACACACTCGAAGTAGAACAGCCCGATGCCTCATCCTTTGAGAAGGAAAGTTCTGGAGCTGATGTTATTAAGTCTGAGAGAAAATGTAAGGCTAACATAGAACTCCACTCCACCCAAGCACAAGCCCTCAGTCCAAGCTGGCAACCAACTTTCGTGCCTGCAGTTTCAGTCTTGAATGACCATTTCTTTATTTGCTGCAATTGTTGCTTTTTTCTGCCTTCCCTTCCTGGGCCATTACTGAAATCATTTAAGGTTACCTTCAAATGCAGCTTCCTCCAGAAAGCTATCACATCAGGTCAGTGGTCTGAATTCTATCCCTATGTAGCCCTGGTGTGATTGTCTCACCCCCTTACATACTAAAAAAGTTCCAGGAGGCCAGGGCCCAACCCTTGTTTGTATTCATATTTTCAGAAGCACCTGATAAAGTGCCTTGCCCACAGTAGGGATTAGAAAGTATTAGGAAATTAAATAGGAAAGAGGAAAATAGTGAACCTGAGGGTAAGTGTGCTGAGAGGATTGGGCTGGGACCACAGAGCCCATGGGGGCCCCACCTAAGACCTGGGTAGAATACCCCCTCTGCCTTGGGGCAGTCATCTCCCAGGGGCTGCAGGCTGCAGACAGTCAGCACCTCTAAAGCCCTGGAACACCTATACCTTCCTCCTTCCCTCTGACTGCAGGGCAGTTGGCTTCAGCAGCCAATTTACACCTCTACACAAACCACACAGTCCCAGGCCCTCTACCCTGCTCAGTTTCCCTCAGTACATCTGCTCTGGCATCCTCAGGAGGCCCTGCCTTTTCTCAGGCCCCACTCTCCAGGCCCCTAGGGATATCGGCAGGGCTCCCGGAAAACTAACTGCAAACTTTCAAGAGAGTCAAATAGCGGTTCAGTGAACAACTACACCAAGACTAGATTCCCATGATCTGAGGTGAAATAGTCTTCTCATTCAGCTGAGAGCATCACATGGTGGCAGGAGCGTGGGAGTGGTCAGGAGAATTGAGGACAGTGGAATCTGAAAGGATCTTCACTGTGATATAGAAACTTTGCAAATGATGCCAAGGGAGCAACAGGCAGGTTGCCTGCAAGAGAGACCCCAGTTTAATACCATCTCTTTCATTTGCTCACTCTTGGTACCCAAGGAAACTCACTCCTTGGTTCCCAAGGAGACAAGAGAGACGGAGCATAGGGAGTGAGCAGAGACTGAGCCAGAGATGTCAGGAGGTCCTGGTCTCATAGGACACTGGGTATCAAAACTCTAGTCTCACTTCCTGCATGTAGAGAGAGGGCTTCCACCCACCCAGCATTCCTGCATTTACACACTAAACACCCTGCTGGCCATAGGAAGACAGTGCCATGGGATAATGCTCATGAGCATCTAGCATGGTAGCCTGATACCTCATTTCTCATTAGGTGAAACCAGTTATTCCCATCTTTACCTTGCACAGCACTGTTCACAATTAGTTTAAAGTCTGTTTGCCTGCAGACTGTAAACTCTGAGCACAGGGTCTCACTCACAGCTGGTATTCAATAAATCTAATCAGCAAGTAGCATAAGACACGATAGCCACTTTTCCAGTAATTATAACAACAGTACCACTTCTGTTACTACAGACTTAAAAGGGATTAAATTTACCAAAGGAGAAAAACAGCCAGAAAGGACATAGTTAGGCAAGAAGCCTCTGGTCAAGTATCTGACATGATACATCATGTGAAGTTTATGAATCAATCAGAACAGAACTGAATGTGCAAGGAATTTTGAGAAAAGCAAGTGGGGAGTGTGGACAGGGCCAATGAGATCAAAGGTGAATTTATCCCACTACTCTTGGTATAAAGAATAAAATCCTTCACAATGTCCTCTGAGGCCAGGATCTCCTGATATCTCTGGCCCAGTCTCTGGTCACTCCCTATGCTCCATCATGCCTGTACCCACAATGCCTCCTGCCACAGGGCCTTTGCATATACCAACCACTCCGCTTGAAAGTGTCATCCCTTCTATTCTCACTCTCTGCTCCCATCCTGCTTCTCCTAATCACTCCTGCACATACTTCAGGTCTTCACTCAAACATTTCCTTCTCCACTAGACCAGATCAGGTCCCATCTTAAATGTTCTCACCAATTCTTGATTTTTCCCTAACACATTTTTCACACTATGTGATTATACAGAGAAAGAGCTTCAAAAACACTGTTGAATAAATAAGCATATTTATTGACCCATATCACTAGTCACCAAGCACAACGGTTTCTATTGTGGAGAATAAAAAGGTCAGTCTGAAACAGCCCTGGCACTCAAAGAGGTTAATATTCAATAGAGTCTAGAATATGAATGGAAGGCAACATGTGATAAATGTCACAAGGGGCTTTCAAAGAAAATCCATTGAAAGCCCAGACTTCATTGTAAGAACCAGGGCCTAGACAGGATGACCATTAAGCTTCATCCTTTCTAATCATAGGTCCACACTTCTCTAATCTGGCAGAGGAGCACTAATGAATCCAAAGATGATCTGAGGTTTCTGAGTTGGGTAATTAGAGAAATGGGGGTCACATTAGCTATGAGAAGAAAGTAGACAGTTGTGCATTGATTGTTCCAGGAAGTGATCATTACTTTCTTGTTCCAGGCACCCACACTTAATTCTCTCTGCCTGATTTTTTTTTAGACAAACTCTCCAGAGCCTGGCTCTAACTTAATCAGTGTCATGGACTCTGTCATTTATTAGCCTCTGTCACTCATAGACACCCCATTCTTGCTTCATGTCACTAACATTCACAATAAACAAGAGAAAGATGAATTTGGAATACGAAAAAAAAAGAACAAGTGTAAACTTAAGGTTTAGGTAGCATCTGAGAATCTTCTGTGTGTCAAGTACTAGGCTAGAAATAAATTCAGATTTCTGGATCTAGAATATTGTCATGAACTTTGACAGCTCAGTCCTAGTTCAGGTACCTCTATTCCTCAGTATTGCCCAAACCAGGCAGTAACATTTCTGAACTTGGTCATATCCTCTTCCTTAAAAGGAGATCTGAAGATTGAAGACAGTGTTGAAGATAAATCTGTATCTAATGAAGACTATTCTTCATGAAAAGTAAAATTTAGAGAGGAAAATTTTGTGTTGAAAAACAAGTACTCCAAATTTACCTAATCCCCTGTGCTCTAAAGAACCTATTCCCACAAGTTTCTTAGAAAAGAAAAATACAAACCCAAGGAGACAAACTCACCTCGGCTATAGAGCGGGCTGCTGCTCAGCGGGGGCGGGACAGCGGGGTTTGGTTTCTGTGCCTTTGGCTGCACTATGATCTGGTAGCCCTGCATGAGCCGCTGGCATATAAACTCTTCAAACACCTGCTGGGCTGTCATCTGCACACCCTCTTCATCCCTCCTGAAAAAGCAAACAATTGTTCACACTGATACAATTGGCCCTGGACACAGTTGATAGTCCTGAGTCCTCAGCCCCTTCCTCTCTATTGCTTCGCTTCATCACCAAGCATCACAAGCATCCCTGGTCACCATTCAAACTACTAACAATTTGTAAACCAGCTTTGAGAGGAATGATCAATTCAAGCAGGTGAAAAAAGAAGGCAGATAATTTGATGCCCAGACATTTTAGAAAAGATCATATTTAGCGTGCTCAGAACAACTGCATGAAGAAATCTAAGAAAGAATCAATGAGGAGAAATGGTTAAAGGGCATGTATCAATGGAATTCTAAGGAACAAACTAGAAATTCCTGTATCATAAAATCTCCTAAATAAAAAGGACACAGGTTTGAAAAGCCAGTGTTTCCACAAATACCTAACATATCCAGACCCCTCCTAGAACAAGCTGAGTGCGGTCCTCTGACACCGACCTGTCCATGTCCGCTTCCGGGAGGAGGTCGTAACAGCCCTCTGTGTAGTCATTCTGCAGGCCCTGGCGGTCGGGGAAGTAGTCGGTGGTGAGGGGGAGGCACGCCGGAGTAGTGAGAGACTTCCAGTCCACTCCCACTGTGCAACAGAAGCCTGGCACTACAGGGGGAGCAGACAGTGTCAGAACTGCCTCATGTAACAGGGGAAAAAGGCATGCGTGGTCACCATGGTAGGTGTGGGACGTGGGCAGGGAGTGGGGAGGAGAGGAAAGAGATAGTGGGGAAAAAAAGTTCAGTGAAAGGTGATAAAATTGCCAGGAAAGGAAGGGGGAAGAGGGAAGGGAGGGGGGGAGGGAGAAAGAGAAAGAGAGAAACAGAGTTTGTTAGACAATGCAGTGCACGTGCTTATCCAATCCCATCATGCAAATGGGAGTCACAGCTGATACTTTTCATTTTCTGCTGGTTTTGAGCTACAGCCGCAATGCCAGTGAGGTTACTGCAGGGTAGGGCAGGGCAGGCAGAGTTACACTTTGAAGCAAATCAACATTCCAAGAGCAGAAGCCAGAGCCCCTCCAGAGGACTGCAGAGAGGCTGGGTGGGGAAAGGAGAGCTCAGTTGGATCTTGGAGTGAACAGCACATGGCAGCAGAATTCAGGAATACTTTTAGAATTGCAAAAACAAGTTGCAGATCCAAAAGGGTGGGAGGGGAAATTAAGGAAGGATGTCTGGGAAGTTGTAAGGCTAGAATTTTAAGAGACAGAGTTTGACAACCTATAAAAAAAAAAAATAAAAACTGCCCGACACAATGGACCTGACCATGTGGTCTGTCTGGAATTGCCTGCTCTCTCAGTTTTAAACAGGGTTTCTCCATGCCAGCCCTAATGATGTCTGGGCTGGGTAATTTTTTGTTGTGGGGGCTGCCCTGTGCAATCACAGTGGTGAGCGGCATCCCTAGACTCTACTCACGAAACCAGCCAGTGGGCCCCTGGTCATGGTATAGCCCACCTTCATGTTGCCTCCAAGGAGCAGGTATGGTAGACTCTCCAGCCCCTTTAAACACCTGGTCAAGTCCAACTTCCTAGAGGTTACAGGACCAGAAGCCTCTCTGCTCACCACTAGGTAGGTACCACTACCCAGTACAACAGAGTCCCACTGAATCTGGGGCTAAAGGACAAGAGTACTGATGTGCTAAGTCACAGCAGGAAACATGCCCTGTGCAGCACCACTGCCTTGGGTAAAAAAATGTCACCCACAACAGACCTAACTTCATGATCTATAAGGGTCTTGAGATGTATTTTTGTTTGTTTGAATTTTATTGTGGTAAGAACCCTTAATACACAACACACTCTGCCTACTTAAATTTTTAAATTTTCCACACACTAGTGTTAACTTAGGCCCAATGCTGTACCACATGCCCACAGAACTCAATCCTCTTGTATTGGTGATGCTTTATGCCCACTGAGTAGCAAATCTCTTTCCTCCCTCCCCGCCAAGTCCCTGGCAACCACCAGGGACTCGTCTGATTCGACGAGTCTGACTGTACACAAGTCTTATTATCTCATGAATACTTCAGGAATTCAAAACATATCCCAGAATAGCCTAATTAAGCACCCAGTTTCCCTAAATGGCAGACAAGGGTGAGTTTGTTGTGCGTCCTGATTAAATCCAGAGGCCAAAGGAAGAGGCCTGATCAAAGCCACAGTGGGGCAGCCAGAAGCAGAAAACAGCTTTATCTTTACACCCTCTTCGATCATTCTGATTCTCTTGTTGGCTTCCTGACCTTCAGGATTATGGCGATTATTTTAAAATGCTTTCTGGAGGCACATGCCAAGACGCAAAGAATTCAAATGCCTGGTCCAAAATCCTGTGGTGATAGATTCTTAATTTAATGATGTTCTTTCCCTGGGTTAAGGGTGGTGGTTTCTTTTCTGACTCTGGTCTCTTCAAGCCCAACAAAGAAGGCCCCTGAGAAGGTTCCACTTCAGAAACATGAACAACAATGATAAACACAGACTATAAAGTTAAAACTGGGGTGGTTGTAGAGAAGAAACAGGCTCATTTCTTCATTGCTGTAAGCTTTCTGGAAAATAGCCAATCTGCCAACCATACTTTGGGGAATATATTCCCAGGACATGAGCCGCAAGAAAAGTACACCTACTATAGCATGTGTTATGTCCACGCTGCACACTATTGTTAAAAAACTAGAAACTACCTAAATGATCACTGATAAGAAATGACTACTCAAACTGGGATACAGTATTATGTTCAATAAAGCCATTAAACTTGATTGATACAAGGGACTGAAGAAGTAGTGAAAGGATTATTAAATTAATCTTAAGTGGAGACAGGGAGTCTGTGATGTATATACATGGGTCATGGCTAAGTAAAGTAAGCTCTATTAGGTAGCAGGGTTTTTTTCCGGTTTTTTGCTGTTAACATATTTAGGTGTTCTCTTATTTCACAGCTTTTTTCAGTAGACAAGGATGATCAAAACAAATTTAACACAGCCCAACATTCTTAGCTACAGATATGTACACAATCCCAGTTCTTACTATTGTTTTTCAACTTTTCCATGAAGTCACCACTAAGCACATAAGGGCTAAGGCCAGCTCAGGACTGGTAAATGGATCTCACGTGAATTCCATGACCATTCCCATATGCCCCACTTATTGAATCACATTCTGAGATGGGTCACTTGGCTACATCCCTCTCACTTTCCACTGAAGAGGCTAAAGTCTTCCCTCAGTACATTATCTCCTAGCACTCTAGAACTTCAAGAATGGACCTCCAGACCATTCTCTTGCCACAGGGCTTCCTTTTTGCTTCCCCATGCTCTGATGAGCCCCCATGCCCCCACATCATCCCAGTCAGCCATCTCCCCTCTTACTTGGATCTGGAGAGGTAGAAACATTGTCTTCAAGAGAATCTTTATTCTGGGTCCTAGGATTCATACCTATGGGAAGAAAAGTTTGTTTTAATGAGGTTCTTTCTGCAAGAAAGTTCTGATCAGTTGTTGAAAAAGCCCAAACTGTAGCTAAAAATAAAAATGTGAACCAAGTGCAAATTCTGTGCTGAGTATTTCAAACAGCATAAAAGAATCAATCAAAGAAAAAAAGTGCAATCTAAAATTTGGGCATGAGCCAGAACTGTACTCTGAAGTTATAAATACCATTCTCTGTACAATGAGACCTTTAGTGCATGTGTGTAAGCATGCTCGTGTGTGTGTGTGCGCGCGCACACACACACACACACACACACACACACACACAAAGCACATACACAAAAACCAACCCACCACTTATTTTAAGAAAACAGACATATTTCAAAGTCAACTAACTGGAGCAATCTTAGCAAATATAAAATGACCTATTTAAATTTAGTCCACTCAATAGTCATCCTTATCTTCTGTGATTTTCTTCCCCAAATCACGGCTTTCTGTAATATAACACAGGCCATCAAAACACACTGCTTTAAGAGAAAAGCAATGATTTTACCTATAACTGGGCTGAAAGAAAAGGCAGGAAGATTGCTTGAAGAGCCACTTATTGATAAAAACAGAACTAATTTTACAATACATATATCAATACTTAACTTTCAAAACACAAATAACTATTAGACATTCATGATACTGTCACAGCAGCTACCTCCCAAAGGAAAGCCAGAGGAGGTGGTAAGAGGTAAAACATACTTGTGATTTTTTTACTCGAAATACCTTTGTGTCATCTGAATCTTTTAAAACAATCATAAATCCTTTGTGAAATCTCTGAAAAGATAAACTCAACCTAGGAGAGAGCATTTGTAAATCATAAATCTGGCAAAAGATCTGTATCCGTAATATAGAATAAATTCTCAAAACCAGTGAGAAAATGGGTGAAAGCCTCACCCAGATACTTCATCAAGCGATCTATACAGAAGGCAAATAAGCACATGAAAAGATTCCTTTCCAAAATTATCTAGAGCACTTCTCCCCAGTGAAAGGAATGACACTACCAATTGTATAAACTGGTACCCAGTTAAAGGAACAGAGGGATAAAACTACCTGCCCCAGCCTAACAACTACCTGGACCCTACCAAGGAACATGGTGAGGAACATGTGAGCAGCACAGGCACAGGGCACTAGTCCACAAAGCTCACAGTGAAACTCTACAAAGCCAAGAGGGAAACCCACAGAGACACCACTCCTGCGACGCATGACTCACATCTGAATCCTGTCCAAAAGCAGGAGAAAATGTGAGTCATGCTCCAGTGCCTGCATATGGTGCAAACTGTAAAGCCCGGAAGGTGAAGGGAGGGTCACAGATGAGGTTTTCCTGTTTCTTTTCTATTTTTTAACAAAGGAAATGGTAACTTGTTGTCTGTTTAGACCTTGTCCCAAAACGAGGACCTAACATGGATATTGCCCTTGATGACTCAGAATCCAAGCTAATTCTGATCCTTACTAGAATTGTGTGAAGCAGCCAGGCAGGTAAGATCTTAAAGCCCACTATACAAATGAAGAACCTAAATATCAGTCAAGGTCAAAGGTAAAAATCCAAAGGCACTAAAAAGGAGGGATGGGACTTTGTTCCAGATCATTTTCATCAAACCACATTCCCTCAACTATCATATCAGCCTTTAGCAACGATCACATGTTCAGACTACACATTAGCACTGGAACCATTACAGTTCAGTTAAAGTCGTTTTAAAATAAGCAAGGTAGAAAAAGGCTGCCCAAGTTTTGTAGAAAGGAATCCAGTTAATTGTTCAACATGCCCCGTAAAGAGAAAGTTAACTTCAGAAGGTTCCCAGCATTCATTCAACTACCTGGAATGTGCCAGGAACTTTTCATGCTCTTGAGAAACAGCCATGAAAATAATAATAATCCTTGCCATCATTGGACTTATGATAAAAAAAATACAAATGAAGTTCTATTATGTCAGGTGACAATATAGAGAAATATTAGGCAGGGAAGAGGAGGGGAAGTACCAAGATCAAGCATGGCAATTCAGGTAAGGCCTTAAGGAAGTAAAAGAGCAAGCCCTCAGAAAGGTGACTATAATTTATAATCCAATCCAGGACACCTCTCCGAGTGAAAGGGGATACTACTAATAATCACACATGACAAAAATTCAAAGCAGAACTGTCCTGGGGAAACTCAGACATATGGACCTTAGCCAAAGAGTTCTCTAATATAAGAACACAGGCAAGAAGAGAGCAAGAGGGCCTCCCCGGTGGCGCAGCGGTTGAGCGCTGGGTTGCGAGGCTGCCCACAGCCTCTGCGGCGCCAGTTCGATCCCCGGCTGCTCCCTGGCCACCGGAGGAGGGTCCCACATGGCGCGCAGACCTCTCCTGCCGCCCGCTGCTCCCCTCAGCAGTGTGCTTCGGTCCTTCTGCCTGCTCTGCTCCCCGCTCTGGCTCTGGTGAATTCTCTCACCTTCCCGCGCTTCTGACTGTACCCAGTGCTTGAATAAATAAATAAACAAATAAACAAACAAACAAACAAATAAATAAATCTTTAAAAAAAAAAAAAAAAAAAGAAGAGAGCAAGAGAAGGGACCTGACATTCAGAATGTGCCCGAAACATTTGGGGAACATGACACTGAAATGAAAGGGAGAGCACAAGAGTCTAAGAGTAACAAGAAGCCACATGAACAGGTAGCTCCATCAGCTTTGGCTTGTACTCTGAGTGTGTCGGGAAGCAGAGAAGTTTCATGATCTGACTTTTATTTTTGAAGGATAACTGAATTGCTTTATTTAAAATAAATTATATGGGATAGCAAGGTGGAAAGTCAGTTAGCAGATTACTGCAACAAACCAGGTGAAAGATGATGATACCTTGGACTGGACTAGGACAGGCTGAGGTGATGAGATTCAGCTACATTCTGGCTAGCTCCTGAACACAGATCTGAAATTAGCTGGTTATTTATTGCACATGAGTTAAGTGGTTAATATACATGGTAGTAAAAATTAGGTAATTTTATCTAATATCTTTCTGTGGCTGGCTAACATAACTGGCCAGAAAGCACAAGATCAAAAATTTGAGTGTAACTTCCATGTGAGTGCAGAGCTACAGACCACCTCCTGATGACCCCTGAGCCCTTCAAAAACACAGGCTACTGGTCAGAAGGATACTGGGCAAGGGTAAGGATGACCCTATTTAACGATATTATCCTGTCTAGAAAAACAATCCAAAGAGCCCACATCTTCTCTAAGATGCCAAATATTCTAGAACATGTTATGTAATTGAACAGTTGCATACCAATTAAACAGTAATCATGTGGCCCACTCAAGTGCTTCTCACATATGGCAGCTTGATCTTGGAAGTATAAATTCATTTGTCAATAAATGTGCTAAACACTATGCAGAGAAAATGAATGAAGATACATTCTTTCAGTCTAGTAGAAAGACAGACAAGGAAATAAACAGTGGGATCATGATGTGCCAAGTAATACAACTGGGTTATGTGTATGGAACTATGTGGAAACATGCCTAACATCTGGGAAGGCATGGTCAGGAGAGAGACCCACCAGGGAAGACTTCAAAGAGCAACTTCTCTGTGCAAATGAATATGAGGACAAGGATATTCTGGAGGCACAAGCGATGACTGGAATATAAAATGTTTGCCCAATAATCAAAATAACAGGTCTCATTTCTTGTGCACTCACATATAGTGTTGATGAATCTACCGACTGAGGAAGGAAAACTTTATTAACCAGCTTTCAACAACCTCACTTTCACTACAAAATTCCTTAACCTAATTTTTAGAAATGCAAATTGGCTAACAGAAAACTAAGACACGAAGTGGCAGCCCCGTTTTGTTTTTCAGTTTTCAATTATTTTATATAATATCTATTCTTTGAGGCTTTCCAAAATCTGCCCCCACCCATTCCAATTCATGTTGCCCTACACCCGTTAAGGCATCAAGTGGTGCTCTGAGTCAAGACATCTGGCTACTGACTTGAGAGATTTGTTTAATATCTCTACATCTCTGGGCATTGAGTAGCCCATGTTTAAGATATATTTAATAACATGCCCTACTAAGATGATTAAATGAAGCAATAAACATACAAACAGTTCTAGAAGACATAAAACCTGTATTAAGGTAACTTCATACTCTTCCCCACCACACAACCTACACTAATAATCCTCATCTTCAAAGTCCACCAAACAAAATTCTACCCCCTTAAGTCTGAGGTACATGACAACTACTTTAAGGAACTACACACCCTTATCTTTTCTGCTCTCATAGCTAACTACACTGTTCTCCTCAGGGTCTCTTCTGATTATGTTTATAGAGGTGGGTTTGTCCCCCCCACACACAACTAAAAGTTCTTCTAGAGCCGAGCACTGTCCCTGGAGCTGCCCCAAACCAAGCTCATGGTCAGTTCTCAATCACGACTCACTTGACATGATAAATGTTGCTTGGCCTTCATGTTCTCAGCGAAAAACACAATGTGCAGTTCATTTATAATCCCATGCATTATATAGCACTGCTTCTAAATAGGTCACACAAAATTGTGGCTGAAACGAGCTCAAAATAGACATGGTCCTGCTTTTCCGGTTCTCTTGTCATTTCTAGATGTGAGTCTGCTCTGAGGATCCCAACTCTGTTACCTCTTGGATTGGTTACCTGCACCACTGTTGCTAAGCAGGCTGACAGAAAGATCTTCTGTTCCACTGAAGTTCAAGAAGGACATGCCGTCACCAGGTTGGCGGGAAGTGCTGTGCCTGCAGAGAACAGAGCCCAGCCACCTGGCTTAATGCAGATCATCACCTTTTCTCATGCTCACCCTGTATCCCAGGGGATTTCATTAGAAACAGAACTGAATACTCAGCCGCACAGGCTGACAACCACTGGGATCCATATCATAGGTCAGCAGGCCTCAGGGCTTGTTTTGTTTGCCAGCTCTGGCCTCCTGTGGCCTGCTCCTCCTGCCCTGGCACCCCCACTGCTTTTCCACTGCCATGTGAGATGCCTGTCCTTTCTGTCCTAACCCTTCTCCTGCCAACTTCAACAGGAGGCTATGAGGTGCTTGAATAGATAGACCAAGTTAATTCGGTAAGAGGGGCAGGTCCTGCCATATCTCTAATCTAACCTATGGGACATTGAAGTGACTTGAAGGGGCCAAAGATTGCTTGTCAAGTCTTAAACAATTGCTTCCTATACTGATTCTCTTTAAATACCTTGTAACATGTTCAGAGTTCTGATTCAAAGAGTTGTTTCTATAAAAAAAAAAAAGTTGTTTCTATAAACATAGGTCTCGAATTCCCTTACATTAACATTTATATCCAACATTGACAAAAGTCATAAACATACTACCCAGAACACACAGAATGTGTGTCTCAGCACTTGTTTTTACTCTTGACTGAGGTTTAGTAGAAATTCACGTTTAAGGTTTACAAGGTGTACTTTGAATGAAAGTGAAAACTAGAACAGGCTAGGTAACATCTCTGGCACAAATGTCATGCTTTTTGCTTTACACTCGGCCCACTGAAGGGAATGGTGCTAACTGACAAAGAAGGCCCTGATCTCATACAGTCCCTTCAAGTCTTACAAACACGGCATTCTGTCTGTACATTGTCTTGGGTGCTAGAGAATGTTCTTGAGGTACCTTCCAGAGTCCTGTGCACAACCTCACCTTCCAGCAGCTTCATGATACGCTAACTCCAGCAGCTCCGCAGAGGAGTGAGTAGGGTCCCTCTGCCCGCTGCCCTGCAGCTCCGCCATATTCTGCCGGGTCTGGTGATGGATCTGGATGGCCTCTCCGGATGGTCCTACCCAGACAAAGATCCACTGAGCATCACTCCCACCTGCCAGCTAGTGCTGTGCACTTAACTTCAATCTTCCTTCTTTCCAGCTGCTGTGATGTGAGTGTTGGGAGAGTTTGAAAGAAGAGCACACCATAGAGGAACACAGATATGGCCCTCCAGCTCCCACACAAGATATTTCCTCTCCCACTCAGGACTCATCCTCCAGGGAGGCCTCATGTTTGTCACCCTGTTCAAGCTAAAAAGATTTTAGAAGCCTCTGTCTCATGATTGTCAACTGAGATGTTGGAGAGAAATACAGAAGAGGTAAGAGGGCTAACATCAACTAAATGAGAAGGGAAATACTAAGTGGCTATTAATACATAAGATAATAATAACTGACTCTACAAGCAGAGGATGCATAAGTACAAAAAAAGACATCAAGTAGGAGATAAGTCAGAATTAGGAAGATCTAAAATACTTCCTGGAGAAAGAGAAGTTTTAGAGCTGAGTGTTAAACAAGGTTAGCAGGAAAGGAAGGAGAGGGCATCTGGGTAGAAGAAATGATGGGTGTGAAATCCCAAGTGTGGAAGTGGCAAAACATGGGCAGGAGAATACACGATTAGCTTGGGAAAGGAAAGAACTGCTGAGGATGAGCAGGGGGAAATGGAAAGTTGGGGAGACTGGCAAAGGAGGGGCTCAGCTAGCAGAGGCCAGTTGGGCAGGAGGAGAAAACAAAGGAAGTGGTGTTCACAGAACGCTTTAGTGATGAGTATGTGATAGGTGGGAGGAGGAAAAGCACTGAAAACAAGAACTGAAGGTCTTGGAAGAAACAGAAGTGGTTCTTGTAATAGAACTCAAAGGGGGAGGAAGAATGGAAAGAAAGAGACACCTGAGAGAATCAAGTCATGTGAGTGAGTGCTGCAGAGAGAAGGGGGACAAAAAGACAATTAGGAATGACCCCCAATTACAGCCCAAAAAACCAGATTCATTTCTCACCTATTTAACTTTGAACACTAAAAGAAAGTACTGAAGAAAGTAACTAGATGTTTCCAGACATTCGGCAGGATGGTTTCTATGAAAAAACCCCAGAGTTAACTGCATCTGTTCCTTCCTAGCCCAGGCAAAGTCCATTAAGCTGAAGTTTAATTTTAGCCATAGCTGCATAAAACCTTACCGTCATCTTCCTTAGGACAAAACAGATCATAAAGGATGGGTTAGAAATACAGTCAATTTGAGAAAAACAAAATTTTTTTTCAGTTGTCAGAGACTCTCAAAAGAAGACAAAGTAATACAAGTCTGTGAAACCGAGACAGTATCATTAATACTCAGAGCTAGAAGAAGGAGGAATGAACAACAATAAGGGACTTTAGCCTTAGGAAAGAAGGCAGGTGGCAAAGGGAAGTCTCTTTCAAATAGAAAAACGAAGGCTTCAGCCTGATAAGGAGAGTTAGTAGTTACAAAGTCCATTCCCAAGTTTGTCCTCAAGGATCTTCTCAAGAACCTCTGGGACAGGCAACGTGGATATGGTGATCCCCATCTTTCAGGTGGGGTTCTGGAGGTGCAGAGAAGTTGAGATACTTGGCCAAGGTCACTCAGTTGATTAGTGCTGAGGATCAGGACTATGAGCTCCCAGTCCAAGGCTCTTTCCTAGGCAATCAACTTACCTACAGGAAAAGTGTGCATCCAGCGCCTTCTGTTGGATGTGAGCTTCATGGGCATTCGTGAGGGGGCAAAAGGGTTAATCAGCGCCCGCTGGGGCGTGTATCCTCCAGGTCGAACATGTAGCATGGATTCTGCGCTGCCGACGTGGAACCTCCCTGGTGCACTGGAGTCTCGCTGTGGTGGCTCCATCATGTTCTCCAGGGCATCTGCTAGGTATCGTGGAGCCGAGGCACAGGAGGAAACATAGACAATGAAACCAGAACAAGGCAGATAGACAGGCCAACACTGATAAGCATCTTTAACCTCATACATGTTAGGGAGTGAGGGAAATGAGTAAAAATGTCAAACTATGAGAAAATGAAATACTGAATTTGTTTACTTTTTAAATACTTGGGAGAAGGGAGTTTCAGTTCCTAAATTACTGGCCAATGAAGGCACACCTAAACCCGAGGATCACACATCAACCAGAGGCCCTAGACTTTGAGCTGGGTACAATGAATTAATGACAGGACTTGAGTTGTCACCCTAGGGGATGGGGTGGGTATATTTTGTATGTGGGAGGAACAATAAAAGTAGACATTTGGTGACCAAAAGGACAGACACTGACAGAGATGTCAATGTGTTCACTAAACCCTTGTGATTTTCCTCTTAGGCACACAATGGGACTATAGTTTTCAGACCCGTTGCACTGAGGCCAGATAACTTAGTTTCAGCAAATGGAATACAGAGAAGTGACATGCTTCAAATATCTCCACACATCCTCTCCATTCTATTTTCCCCTGCTGTGACAACTTTGGAGACCAGTATTGATGAACATGGCATCCTAGGATGGAAGGATCTTGGAGCCCTGAATGACAGGGCAGATTAGGAACCCCCTCCCATTGATTCAGTGGCCTGGAACATGAATAAGCAATCAAATGTTATTGTATTTTAAAAAAAAATCTTGGGAAAAAAAAAATGAAGAAATGAGGGTATCTAGTCTTGACCGGGAAGGAGATGGCATGACATTTAGACTCAACCTGTCCAATCCAGTGTCAGACTGACTGGTCCCTATTGTGGATAAATGCAGCATCCACCACCAGCTCCCCATAGTCACTAAGCAATGACCCAGGTTAGAAAGTGGGTCCAGGGCCTCCCCGGTGGCGCAGTGGTTGAGCGCTGGGTTGCGAAGCTGCCCGCTGCCTCTGCAGCGCCGGTTTGATCCCCAGCTGCTCCCCGGCCACCGGAGGAGGGTCCCACATGGCATGCAGACCTCTTCTGCCGCCCGCTGCTCCCCTCAGCAGTGTACTTCGTCAGTCTGCCTGCTCTGCTCTCCGCTCTGGTGAATTCTCTCACCCTCCCGCACTTCTGACTGTACCCAGTGCTTGTATAAATCAATCAATCAATCAATCTTGTATAAATAAATAAATGAATCTTTAAAAAATAATAAATAAATAAAACACAAGACTCAGTTGGATCTACAAACACCATTTAAAAAAAAAAAAAAAAAGAGTGGGTCCAGCAGCAGCAGAAGCAAATTTCATGGTGTTAAAGAATCTGTCTTATCCACTCATATCAACCCAAAGCCTAGCAAAGAAGCTGTATATTATATTGATTTCATAAATTGATATACATGAGTTAATGTATATCCATAAATTGATATACATTCCATGAGTTACATTTTTCACTGCAAATTAGTGAACTGATGCTCTGGCTTACCAAATAAAAAAGAATATGGTCTAATTAGCTATGGAAATAAAAAGAAAAAACATCTCAAAATGTGAGTACATACTTTAGGGTGAGAAATGGGACTAAGGGAAAATATATGTAGGGAAAAGGGAAGTGTTTCTATGTTACATGGACTGCACATGGGGAGACTTCTTACATATAACAATTAATGAGGAAACTAAGGGCCTCCACATATTCCAGTGAAATGCTTTTTGCCTTTTCCAATAAACTACAAAATATCACCGAAAGACAATTGAAATCAATTCTACTAGTCAGTTAATTTTTATAAACACTACTTTCAAAGCTATTTGGATTAAGTACACTATTATCTCCTCAGAGAAGATCTGGCTTTTAGAATAACAAAGGTTTTTAAAAGATTAATATTAATAAAGCTTCTGTTACAGACTCTTCAAGAATATTTTCAGCAAAATAGGAGTATTACCATGCAAACTTTCCCACCTTCAGAAGGTGGGAAAAAGCTAACCTAATTTCAAATGCATTAAAACTTTTTTGAATATGTAGGTGAACATGTATAGGTTATATTCCATTCTCACATAATTAAATATCTGCTCCTTTCTCCTTCAGAATTTCCTTTTAATTCTTTGAAACAATAAAAAACCTTTTTCTCAGTAACCAAAGTTTTCCTAGGTCCTTGGTGCCTAACGGTGTCCAGTAGATAAAAGTGCCCTGGTCCATAGTCCCGAGGCCCTTGGGGCTAATGGCATCCCCATCAACATTCTGGATCATGGAAAACACTCTCTGCGCTTTGGGAATCCTTCCAGGGCAACAGGAAGGATTACATACTGTGTGCACGTAACATTCCTAAATCAGTGATCAGAAGTCAGGAGGGCTATGCTTCCATTTATGCCATGTTCTTGAAATAATAAACTCACAGAGAAGGAGATCAATCAGTGGAAGAGTGTGGTTATAAGGGGGGAGGGGCCTGTTCAGGCCCCTGCTATGATGGAACAGTTCTGTATTTTCATTGTGTTGGTGGCTACAGAAATCTACACAAGTAACAAAACTGCATGGAAATACACACCCACCCATCACCCACGCCAATGACTGTATGCAAAACTGGGGAAATCTGCAGGAGCTCTGTGGATTGTACGAATGTCAGTTCCTTAGTTTTGATATTATACTGTAGTTACGCAAGGTGTCACCACTGGGGAAAATGAGAGACATGTATTGGGGCCTGCCTGTCTGGTTTTTTTTTGGTGATTTCCCATGAATCCATTAATTACTTCAAAATAAAGACTTAGGGGGAAAAAAAACAAAAACAGGAAAGACCTGTATACTCTAGTGCAGGTACTGCTGGATGAACAGGAAAAACAGTGCTGTGCTCCTCAGTGAAAGTCAGGTAAACAGGAGAAATCTTAAAGCGGATGACAGGAAAGGATGCTTTAAGTTTAGCACAAATGGAAATAAGGAAATAAGCAAAGATCTTTGTCTCTAAGCCCCAGAAAAGCTTTTCATTAACATGTGGAACGGTATACAGTTTTAGTGACAGGGAAGAATGGATAGAGCAAAGCAATACAATACACACACGTATAGTTAAGGTCATTTAGACTCACTGCACTGATATGGAAATAATTAAGATAAGGGACATCACCCCACAACCAGCCACATACCCCCATCCCTTAGGCAGGCAGGAAGCTCTCTGACCTCGAGTGCTGGTGTAGCCCAAGGAGCTGCTGACTTCATACTGGTGTAGGTGGGGATGGGGGATCATCAGGATGTTGGCACTCCTGCCCAGTGAACTGTCATCAGAAGCCTGGCTCCTTACTTCCTCAGGCGGCAGCGCACGGCTGGCCAGGGAAGGGCTGGACGAGACATCACAGTAGCTGACACTCTTTCGGCTATGACTCTCGCGCTCTCGCACAGACCTGACATGTGAAAGACAAGTCACCAACAAGCAGAAGAAGTTGGCCCAACTAGGGTTAAAACTACAAACTGTCGCCAGCCTGAGTGAGAAACCAGTAATAAAAATCCCCAATGTCATCTGTGCATGGGAAATACTGCAGGAGGTACTTTGCCCTGAGAAGCTTGAGATGTTCTTTAAGAAAAGGCAGACGTAGGGTCTCCCTGGTGGCGCAAGGGGTTAAGACGCAACCTATGAAGCTGTCCGCAGCCACTGCAGCACAAGTTAGATCCCCATCCAGGGAGCTACCCACATGGTGTAGCAGAACTCTCCTGACTTGCCTGCTGCTCCCCTCAGCTGTGTATTTCACTCACTCTGCCTGTTCTGTTCCCTGCACTGTCTCTGGTGAATCTTATCACCCCCCCACACCTCTGGCCTGTACCCCAGTTCTTTTTTTTAAAGATTTATTTATTTATTTATATAAGAATCAGGGTACAGGCCAGATGCACGGGAGGGTGAGAGGATTCACCAAGGACAAAGCGGGGAACAGAAAAGGCAGACTGACGAAATACATTCCTGAGGGGAGCAGCGGGCGAGACAGGAGAGGTCTGCTCACTATGTGGGACTCTTGCTGGCAAGCCGGGATCGAACTGGCACTGCAGAGGCTGTGGACAGCTTCACAGCGCGGCGCTCAACTGCCTGCACCACCAGGGAGGCCCTGTACCCCAGTTCTTTTATGCGTATACAAATAAATCTTTAAAAAAAAAAAAGAAAAGAAAAGGGGGACGTGACTGATGTTCTCAAATGGCCAATATCCTAGGATGATGGCTATAAAGAAATGCAAGTTTTGGTGTAATCCCACCTATTCATCTCCTATCACTGAAAATGGGGTAACCAGACATGATACAAAGTGATGCAAAAGAAAATATAGAGCTCCACCAAAGAAATCTCACATTAAAGAAAAAATGTGTGTGTGTGTGTATGTGTGCAGAAGAGAGAGAGAGAAAAAAAAACCCTAAATCTAATCAAGCCTCTAGAGATAACTGCTAGTATATAGGAAATTCAGAGAAGACAATTCTTCTTTGCCAAAGACATATACTGAAATATTTACAAGCTAAAAAAAAAAAAGATGCCTGCAATTTATCTCAAAATACTGAAGCAAAACTTAAAATGTGGTAAAAGTGATGAAACAAGGCAAACACACACTAAGGGTTCATCACAGCAGTCTCTCTATTTGAGCATGCCTGAACATTTCCTTTTTAAAAAGTTTGTTTTGTTTTTTTAAGGTATACCTTTATTTTAAAACAAAAAACTCCCAAAGTGGGAACCTCTGGAAGTGGTAGGAAGAAGGATCAGAAGGAGAGAAGCCCAATGGGGAGGCGAAAATCTAGACTGAACGTCAGCCACCACTGACAGGGCTGCCTCTCACATCAGAGCTGTTCTCTTGCCACCTGGAAGGAGGCCCTGTTGAAGTAAGAACTTAGAGTTAGGCTCCTGGGGCTGACTACACAGATCATTATCTCAATATGTTGCTCAGCCCACTGTGGGGGATAGAGCACTGATTAACTTGATCTGTGCCCTCATGGAACACACAACCTAGGTCTCTAAAAACAATAGGTTCTGCCTTCTTTGATTATAAGAAAGAAAAGCAAAGACTTTGAACTATGAAAGCATTTTAAAATACTTAGAAGAAGGGCCTCGCTGGTGGCGCAAGGGGTTAAGATGCAGCCTATGAGGCTAGCCTCAGCCTCTGCAGAGCACAGACCTCTCCTGATTCGCCTGCTGCTCCCCTCAGCAGTGTATTTCAGTCGATCTGCCTGTTCTGTTCCCCACTCTGTCTCTAGTGAATCATCTCACCCCCCACACCTGGCCTTTACCCTAGCTCATGTATGCATAAATAAATAAATCTTTTTAAAAAAGATGTTAAATACTCAGAAGAAGAGCACTATGTGTAGGGGAGCTGTTGTTAAAGTACTTATTCTGAACTCTAAACATTTTAGGAGAGCTCTTAAGATGAAATGAGGGGAAATGACAGGAGATAACAACAGGGCCAACACAAGCTCCCTTGCCACATTGTGAAGAGATGGAATGTTCTTCCAATTGCTTGTGCTTAAATAATCTTGCATATTTACGGAATGTGGAAAACAGACTAATAGTATTAGTCAATGAGGGGAAAAGAGCAAGCTGGAACTTTGTTTCACACATTCATAACAGAATTCTACAGAATGAACTAAGCATAGCAACCATAAAGCATAAAAATCAAAACTATAAAGCACTAGAAGAAAATATAAAATATTTATCTCTAAGCTTGAGGTCAGACATAAGAACTAGAAATGAATATATTGGTAACCCTGACTAAATTATAATTAAAAACTAGTATATGACCAAACACCATGGAGCAAACTTTAAAAGTAGTAATTGAATAAATTTCTTAACATCTGTGCTCTACACATATTAACTCCAGTCCAGTGAGAAGATTCTGGAATCTGTGAATTGCTTCATTTGGCAAGGAAAAGCAGAAGAATGCTCTCCTTAGTTGGAAACAATACTTCATAGCAAATACAGCTAACAAAATGGATGGGTTAGACAACCAGAGAACCTGAAAACAGAATCCCTAATAATCTACATGGCATAGCTTCCATTTGGTTGATTTAATGTAAAACAATTTCAAGGTTGCTCTCATGAAGGTCCCTAAGCAAATTTTATATCCACCCCAAGTGAATGTGGCAGAAAACCTGCAGGTGGCGAGGCGCTGAGCCCGGGAAGGTCCAGGAAGCCTGAACACTTGGGCATCATAGGCATCATAATCGACTTGGATGGGAAGGGCGTTCTCAGATTCTTTTGGAGTCCCAAGAGCTGAAATGCACAAATAATATTAACTGTTATCAAAATACACTTCCAATGGATGCCTTCAGAGCATCCTTATCAAAACCTGTAAGGCACAAGTGATCACTGTCCCCTGAAAAAAAAATGGGATAACAGCCCATTCATTAGGTTGTCTATTAAATGACTTACATGTCAAAGCATTAATAGAAAAAGGATAGCACTAAAAAAATGCCAGGTGATAGTAGTATTTTATTTTTCAGTGATCCCACTTTTTAAAATGTCATTTTAATATGCATGTTTAATACTCTGAAACTTTCTACCTACTCCCTATAATTGCCTATGGAAACATAGAAAACACCATGAAGTTTCTGTCATCATCCATTTTGTAGCTAATAGGACAAAAATATACCAGGGAGTTAAGAAATCATCCAGAGGTCACACAAAAGGAACTTATGTCTCCCAATCTGGCTGTGAACATTTCATGAACCTCACATAACCTTGTTGCTAAAGGTGAGCCAATTCGTTCAAAAAGTAATGAAAAGAGATTTCAAAATACTCACAGGTATCACGGCCATTTTTTGCTTTCTCAGAGGCAGGCTGTAAAATTAAATAGATAATTAATCACTCCTTCCTTGGCTAGGACAGAATGTATTACAAGACACAGTATGTAGCTGTTGCTCCAAGGCAGAGACTGTGTCACAACCCTCACACGCTGATGGATGGGCAGGAACTACCACTTGGCATCTACCTAGCATGGGGTCAGGCCCTTTATTTTCCACTAGGTCCTTTACTTTCCACCTTATATTCTGTGCACTCTCACAGCTTTATCTAATGGGGGCTTAAATCCTACTTTACAGAGGAGGGTATTCAGTTCTAGCGAGAATAAGGGACATGCTCAAAGTCCCATAATTAGAGGTGGCAGAGCCAAAAGCCAAGTCAACTCTTCACACTTTTGCTCAACCCAGTGGTCTGTCTGTTCTGCCAAGGCTAGATTCCGAGGCCCCAAACCCTGGCTGTCTCCACCTTTTTACCACAATGCTCCTGCCAGAGCAGAGCCCTCCACAGGAGGTCCAATTTGCTGAAATGGAGAGAAAACTCAAAGAGCTAATTTTTTAAAAACATAATTCTTTTTTAGGCCCCTTTAAGCTTCCATAAAATACTTATTATTTCTTTCTTTAAAATGATCATAATGCAGAGAAATTCCTCCATGTCCCACTTTGCCAAGAATGGCCATGGAGAAGGCATAAAGTTCAGAAGTCAGAGGCCCTTTGTGGGCAGAATACCGTCTCCCAGCACTTCACTACCTGAATAACCATTTCAGGAGTCTTCACAGTCCTTCAAATTACCTCCCTATTAAAAGACAGACAATAACCTATCCCCTCCAAAAAGGGGAAGAAGTAGCCCTGATACTACCAATGTAACACAACCCCAATGGGGCAAATTTTACAGAGTTCAGCTCAGCTAGAAATGGGCAGATAGGTGAGAGCAAGCTGGTGTGAGGCCAACATACCTGACAGCCTGTTTTTCTCCTCATTGTACATCAAAAATACCTTTTCAGGTTCTCAAAAACTGGCATTTTTGTTGGCTGCAAGTATATTTCATTGAGAAGACCTTTCCTAGTTTACTTAGCCATTTTTCTATTATTTTCAAGGTCTCACTGTTATAAATAAAACCAGAACAAGACCTATTCTCAAACAATATTCTCACTGATTTTCTTAGATCACATTGTCAAAATTAAATTATCTGGTCAAATGGCACAAAAGATTGTATTACTCTGGATACTTAGTAGCTGAAATGCTTTCCATAAGTACTTTGCACCAGGGCTTCCCTGGTGGCGCAAGGGGTTAAGATGCAAACTATGAAGCCTCTGCAGGCTGCAGCATGTGTTAAATCTCCGGCTGGGGAGCTTCCCACAGGCGCAGCAGACCTCTCCTGACTCACCCACAGTTCCCCTCAGCAGTGTATTTCAGTCAATCTGCCTGTTCTGTTTCCCACTCTATCCCTGGTGAATCCTCTCACCACCCCACACCTCTGGCCTGTACCCCAGTTCTGGTATGCATAAATAAATAAATCTTTAAAAAAAAAGTATTTTATACCAACCAGGTACACAAGTACCAATTTCACCATACTTTTAGCATTACTGGTAAGCTTTAAACCTATTCAGTAAGCCAGAAAAGAATCCCCATCCCTTGTCTGAATTTGCATTTCTTTACATACTGCTAAGAAGTGATTTTTTTAATCCTATTTCCTCTTTGTTGCAATGTGGGTCCATGTCTTTGTCCCTACTGGTATCTAAATGGAGTCTCATATCTGAATAAACCAGTTACACCATAACAGAAATAACTCTGTCATATTTCTTGCACTCTGGGTTTGCCTTGCTAGTAATTTATTTAATGCACAAAATTGGAAAGTTAAGACATTTATTTTTTGTTGTTTTTTAAGTAAATTATTTTATTGCAGTAATGGTTTACAACACTGTGTAATGATTTAGGGACAGAAGCTCTCACTCCTCAAGTGTATGTTACCACACCTACCACTGAAGCCTGACTAACCCTCCACCAGTCTACTGGACCTCCTCAATCCCTTGCTCTTCATCCCCTCTTTCTCTGCTAGCCTCAGTTCTAGTCAGACTTCGAGGGTTTATTTTGGCTTGATTTTGTCTAAGACATAGTTCTTAAATGTTAATCATGATCACTGGAGAAATGGGGGGTATGTCAAGACCAAAATAACTACATTGGGTGAGGCAGTCCCTGCTGGTGGGTGAAACCTACCTTCTTTCCTGCCAGTTTTATTCGTGGGGTGAAACTGTTACAAAAGAGCTGGCTTTTGGATGTGTAGAAACTGCAAGAGAAATAGACAGGGTTACTAATCTAAACCTCAAGACACAGCTGAGATCCTAGGCATGGATCAACCCTCTTGTGAAGTCTTTTTATCTCAGTCATCACTGATCTCCCCACTCCTAATTTCTTTGGCAATTACTACTACAAAACCTTAGCTATGTTTTTAATTGTTGTTCTATTCTCTTTCCCCCATAAATCATTCAGCATGTGCAGTGCTGATTTCTTGTGGGAGCAATTAAATCTATTTATACCATGATATTTCTTCACCTTGATGTGGTGGTGGGTCAAAGAAGAGTCCTTATCGCTCCCTGCTTGACAACTACACAGTAAGCAAGAATAACCCAGGTAAGAAAATAAAAGGTGTCACTCAAGAAAAGTTGGCAGAAAACATTAAATCTCTGGGGCCTCCCCTGGTGGTGCAGCGGTTGAGTGCTGGGCTGCGAAGCTACCTACAGCCTCTGCAGCACTGGTTCGATCCTGGGCCACTGGCGAGGGTCCCACATGGCACAACAGACCTCTTCTGTCTCACCCGCTGCTCCCCTCAGCAGTGTATTTTGTCAGTCTGCCTGGTCTGTTCCCCGCTCTGGTTCTGGTGAATTCTCTCACCCTCCTGCACTTCTGACTATACCCAGGGCTGTATAAATAAATAAATAAATCTTTAAAAAAAAAAAGAAAACATTAAATCTCTGAAAATCATATCCTAAACAAGAAAACTGGAGACTCCAGTTTCAATATTGGCATGTTTAGCAAATGAGTGAGGAACAGCAGTGCCACCTTCCCTATTGCTTAAGCTTCTCTTTTACTTATAATTAACTTGTGGTAAAGAGATTTTGAACTGACCATTCAATCCCCTCCTCCCATCATAACTCTACTCATAAGTCGGAAACAGGGTGGGGTGTAGTATCAACAGATACCAGTGGACTGTGGAGTGATCTGGGCAGCACATTAAGAACATTACAGCATGAAATGAAGGAAAAAAAAAACAAACTCATGCCAATAGCAGCAACATGGATGGAGCTGGAAGGGATTATGCTCAGTGAAATAAGACAAGAAGGAAAAAGAAAAATACCAATGGCTTCGCTAATAGGAAGAATACAGGGAAATAGCAATGGGAAAAAAAGACAAAACTAGCAGGCAAACTGCAGAACTGAGACATACTATAGGGAATGGGGAAGGAGAGAGGTCAAAAAAGGGGAGGAAAGGGCCTCCCTGGTTGCAGCGTTTAAAGACAGCGCTATCAAGCTGTTGACAGCCACTGCAGCATGAGTTCGATTCCCAGCCAGGGAGCTACCCACATGGCACAGCAGCCCTCTCCTGACTCACCCACTGCTCCCCTCAGCAGTGTATTTCAGTAGATCTGCCTGTTCTGTTCCCCACTCTGTCTCTGGTGAATTCTCACCCCCCACACCTCTGGCCTGTACCCTAGCTCTTGTATGCATAAATAAATAAATCTTAAAAAAAAAAAAAAGACAAAGCCTCCCCGGTGGCGCAGCAGTTGAGCGCTGGGTTGCAAAGCTGCCCGTGGCCTCTGCAACGCTGGTTCGATCCCAGGCTGCTCTCCGGCCACTGGAGGAGGGTCCCACATGGCACGCAGACCTCTCCTGCAGCCCACTGCTCCCCTCAACAGTGTACTTTGGTCCTTCTGCCTGCTCTGCTCCCCGCTCTGGCTCTGGTGAATTCTCTCACCCTCCTGCACTTCTGACTGTACCCAGTGCTTGTATAAATAAATAAAGATAAATCTTTAAAAAAATAAAATTAAATTTAAAAAGACTGTTTAAATAAATAAATAAATAAAATTTAAAAAAAAAAAAAAAAAGACAGACAATGCAGAGAAGGGTAGAAATGCTCTGGAAGCACTGGAGAGAAAATAGCTATCGGCTATTGGGGCAGCAGAGGAAGCGCTCACAGAAGACAGATGATGGGGCTGAGTCTTTTTTTTTTTTTAACATTTTTTTTTTAACGATTTATTTATTTATTTATACAAGCACTGGGTATGGTCAGAAGCGCGGGAGGGTAAGAGAATTCACCAGAGCCAGAGCAGGGAGCAGAGAGGCAGACTGACAAAATACACTGCTGAGGGGAGCAGCGGGCGTGGCAGGAGAGGTCTGTTGCGCCACGTGGGACCCTCGCTGGTGGCCAGGGATGGAACCGGCGCTGCAGAGGCTGAAGGCAGCTTCGCAGCCCAGTGCCCAACCGCTGCACCACCAGGAGAGGCCCGGGGCTGAGTCTTTAACAGGGACTTGAAAGGGAGAGGACAGGTGGAAAGACCTTCAAATTAGGGTTCACAGGGTTCAGAAGTGAAACTGAGATACAGGTGTCTGCCATGCAAAATGAAAGAGGTGGGAGAGGACGCCTCACTTGTCAGTTGTTTTAGTCTTGATCAAATAGACATGAAGAATCAGAGGAAAAGAGCAATGACATCAGGGGAAAAAATAATAACAATACAAAATAATAACAATACAATAAATAATAACAATACAAAACACAACACAAAAAAACAAAAACAGACAATCATAAACCAGAGACATCCTGCAGGGAGGAGGAGGGAGAGGGATCAGAGGGAGGGAGGGAGGAGCTCAGGGGACTGAGGTGGTGGTGCACGGGTGCATTGGTGAAGGAAATTCTATGGGGACTACACCTGCAGGGTTGGAGAAAGCAAACATTGTTTAAAAATGAACAATGATGTAAAAAATATATAAATAAAAGAAAATTTATAAAAAAATATATTGTTCTAAAGAAGCAATTCTCAATGGGAGTGGGGAGGAAGGACAAGGAGTTGCTGCTTAGGGGACACATGGCAATGTCTGCAGACATTTTTGTCAAATTGTCACATCCAACTAAAGGATCTGAGTTGTTGGCATCTAGTGGCTAGAGGCCAGGCATGCTGCTCCACCACACCCTACAGGGCATGAGATAGGTTGGTCTGCTATGGTCCATGGGAGCTGGAATAGCTGGAGTTGGGAATAATAGTGGAAATAACTCCTCCAAAGATGTTTGTTTTTTGTTTTTTTTTAAACTAGAGTGTTCTTACATTACTGCTACTTCTGTGCAGGTAGTAAAACTTGCAGCAAATGTTAGAACTTTGGTTTCCCCATTTGCTTGACAGAAGATTTTATGGCAAGGAAGAGAAAATGGCAAGGAAGTTTTTCATCTGCTATGAATCAAGATCATACCCACCTGTGGTTTATCCAGTGAGGAATATTATAGTCATCACCCAGACGAGAATCACGAGGGGCACTGCGATTATGCAGCTGGAGAGAAAAGAGTCAGTGCAGTGATCAGCCAGAAAATAAGCAGGATGTGGAACTGCTCCAACTTCTCTGTTTTTTAGGTATCCTCAAGATCACCTGGCACCAGAAGCTAGTCTTTAGTAAACAAATCCCAAATCGAATTACCTTGAATAAGGGGACAGCATGTAACGGTTGTTCCCCCATGCACACCAAGTCTACACCAATTCCTAAAAAAGAAAACACAAAGAAAGGTCGGAGGCGGAGGGGAGAGGCAGAGATAAATGTTCTCGTCTATTAGCAATGTTGTTTAACTGGGTTAGATTATGAGGCAAAGCCTACTTGCCATCCTATGACTTAAAACCTCCTCAGTGCTGCCTACACAACAAAGAAGTAAATAGATGTCTTTTCTTTTTCCTCTTCACCAAGTCCCATCACACCTGCCACTCTTCAATGCTTGACAATTAGCCTGTGACTACCATTCAGATCATGATTTGTCGAAAAGACAACCAGGCCTCTTACAAAGTTTCAAGGCCCGAAAGAAAAAGGAATTGAACGGCATTGAATGACAAATTGAATGACCACTGAATGACAGATTGATGGCCTCTAGGTAGTTTCCCTGTGCTGAGGTAGAATTTTCTCCTTGTAATCTCAGTGAAAAGTAAAACAACTCCCATCACCACACAAAGATGCTCTTTCCCAACTCTGTATTGTTGTTAAAACACAAATCAAATTGGGGAAGGCAGAGGAGAGTGGGGTGTGAGTTGGGGAAACATGGTACATCAAGGGGGTGCCGGGCAGAGCACTACGGTAGATGACCTGAAGGAAATTTCCAAGGTGGGCTGATGGCACACTGGTTCCTTGAAACAACCCACAGCCCCCACCAAAGGGGTTCTCTAGTAGCAAACATATTTGGAAAATCAAGATTGTCAGTCATGCCCTTTAAAGATAAAAACGATCCTGGGCCTCCCTGGTGACGCAAGGTGTTGAGACACAACCTATGAAGCTGACCGCAGCCGCTGCAGCACAAGTTCGATCCCCGGCCAGGAAGCAACCCACATGGTGCAGGAGACCTGCACCATGACTTGCCTGCTGCTCCCCTCAGCAGTGTATCTCAGTCATTCTGCCTGTTCTGTTCCCCGCTCTGTCTCTGGTGAATCCACTCACCCTCCGCACCTCTGGCCTGTACCCCCGTTCTTGTATGCATAAATAAATAAATCTTTAAAAAAATAAAATAAAATAAACATGACCCACTAAAATTAAAAACTGCAATCAGTCTATGGCCTTCATCCTACGAAGCCTCTCGTCAGCCCAGCCCATGTGCCCCCTCGTCTCTTCATGAAGCCCCATCCCCTTTCTTTGTTTAGGATATACCCTATTTGCTTTAGAATCCACAAACACATGGATTCCCCATCTTCTGAATATAATTATATTTATTCTTTTCTCCTAAACAAACAAACAAAAAAGCTGCAATTAGTGAATCCGCCTAACTGCATTATCCAGCTTTTCCCAAATCAATTTGACCATGGTGCTGTTGGTGTCACCTAACATTATTCACATGCCCAGATTTCTAGGGCAGAGCACCTTTGTGGCTCCTCGCACCCTCAAAGGCAGGGCAAGCTCAGCATTACAGGAGTCAGTCAGGCCATACACATGTAGCAGGACTCAGGGAGCATTACCATTGTCTATCATCCGCTGCTTGGTCAAGATCATGAGCAGGCGGTCCACTTCGAACACACCCACTCCAGGCGTGATCACCACTGACATCTGTCCAGTTCGATCAAAGTTGCGGTTGATGTAATGCTTGTCGAACACTTGAAACAAAACCAAACAAGACGTCACAGCTTTTTAGAAACCACCACTGGCAAGCATCTCTGTGCTCTTGGAGCATTTTGTCCATTTTCCTATTATAGTAATGGACACATTCTGACCTGAATCCTAGTTAATGGTGCACGTCTGTCTTTCCTCTTCTACATTAAGAACTTCCTGAACACTGGACTGTGTCACTGTTGCCTTTGTTAATCTTCCTCATTGAGATCTAATATCTGCCTCCTGCAGCTTTATGTGCTCAAATTTCTGCGGTACGCAAACGAAGTATCTCAACTAATACATAAATCCAGGGACAAACATTTGGAAGAAATGGCACCAGGCTGTTAACAATGGTACCTCTCAGAAAAGGACTGACAGTGACAGGAGTGGGGGGATTTTCATTTTTACTTGCTAAACCTCTCTGTTACTTGAATTCTAATATGGATTCCTTTTATAATAAAAATATATATCTAGAAACAATTGAGGGATGGAGTGGAAAATAATAAATACAGTTTTTAGTAAAAACAAAGAGCCCAAGGAAGAGTCCCTCAGCCTCAGCTCTTTATTCTGAGGTTACTGTAATAAGCAGATCAGAATAGCAAGTTAATTTCCCAACAGGAGAACTAAGATCTAAATGTTAGCCATTACAACCATCTAATCAGAAGTTATTGCTTTTAATTAATTTAGGGGGCAGGTGGGGGGAGGTGTCATTAGCTAGTTCTGGGTCTTTGGGCATTAGTAAAGAGAAGTTCATAAGCCATGTGGTTAAGTAAGACACCTGGCTACTGTCCTTACTCACCATTGAATGACAGATTGATGGCCTCTAGGTAGTTTCCCTGTGCTGAGGTAGAATTTTCTCCTTGAGGAAAGCCCTCTGAAGCAAAGAAACAGAGAAGGAAAAATGCCTCATAAAAGATGAAGTCTTAAAAAGTAGAAGGTGTCTGATTCTATGTAGCCCCCTGTGCTCTATGAAGAACACTATTGGGTTTACTGATAAGTAATGGACTATTGGACCCACTTGTAAATAGAAACCTCACCAAAAACAGAAGCTATGCACATCACTAAAAGGGAAACAAGCATGAACTTCTTCATCCCAGCTCCAGCCTCCACCCTTTCCCAGCTGCACCTTCTATCACATGAATGCAGTACCTGCCTGTTCCAGTCGCACCAACACTGGATACTGGATGAAGAGTTTTTTAATGGTCACAAGGAGTGAAGTCCACTCTTCTCTCCTCTCATTCTGTACCACCACCCTGAAAGGAGTAGTAGCATAACATAGATATTGAACAACTATTAGATACAGGACATCAGGTCCTTTACAGGGTTTGAAGGAAAGGAGAAGATGGGATCCCCAGAGTTAAGGAATTTGTCATATAGTAAATAATAAAGTCAATGCATTTTGGGGATTCCCCCGTGGTGCAGCGGTTGAGCACTGGGTTGTGAAGCTGCCTGCAGCCTCTGCAGCACCAGATCGATCCCTGGCTGCTCCCCGGCCACCGGAAGAGGGTCCCACATGGCGCGCAGACCTCTCCTGCCGCCCGCTGCTCCCCTCAGCAGTGTACTTCGGTCCTTCTGCCTGTTCTGCTCCCCGCTCTGGCTCTGGTGAGTTCTCTCACCCTCCCGTGCTTCTGACTGTACCCAGTGCTTGTATAAATAAATAAATAAAATCTTTTAAAAAATAAAATTAAATTAAAAAAAATTGAAATTTATTAAAAAAATAAAAATAAAGTCAATGCATTTTAACAAACATTAACAAAGAAATGTAATAAAAAAATGAAATCACAAAGTCACAGGATTGAAATTGAATTGTCTTGAGATTGTATTAATGATCAATGTTGAGCACGCACAGGGACCTTCTCACACACTGAATTACAACTAGGTGTTGTATATAAAATGTCTTAAAAGACAATATGCATGGGCCTCCCTGGTGGCGCAAGGGTTAAAGTCTCAGCACTATCAAGCTACTGCCAAGCACCACCACTTGAGGTCACCCCTTGAGTTCGATCCCCAGACAGGGAGCTAACCCACATGGTGCAGCAGACCTCTCTATCTTGTCCACTGCTCCCCTCAGCAGTGTGTTTCAGCAGATCTGCCTGTTCTGCCTCACTCTGTCTCTGGTGAATTTTCTCACCACCCCACACCTCTGGCCTGTACCCCAGTTCTTGTATGCATAAATAAATAAATCTTAAAAAAAAAAGAAAAAGAAAAATATACATTTCTACTAATCAAGTAATTCCAAAGCTAAGGCCCCCAAATAGCTAACACATTCATAAAGGAAAAGAACACAGTTGGTTCACAATATTATTCTCTCTACTTAAGTATATTTCATCTTATTAAAAAACAAAACAGGGCCTCCCCGGGGGCACAGCAGTTGAGCACTGGGCTGCAAAGCTGCCCGCAGCCTCTGCAGCGCCGGTTTGATCCCCGGCCACCGCCAAGTGACAGACCTCTGCCACGCCCAATGCTCCCCTCAGCAGTGTATTTCGTCAGTCTGCCTGTTCTATTCCCCGCTCTGGCTCTGGTGAATTCTCTTACCCTCCCATGCTTCTGACTGTACCCAGTGCTTGTATAAACAAATAAATAAATCTTTTTTAAAAATAAATAAATAAAGGTTCAGTGTAAATCTAACCAAGTCTCTGGAGCCTTGGCACCACTGGTATTTTGAGCCAAATGATTCTCCTGGAGGTAAGGGGTGCCACTTTTCCTGGGTGCTATATGCTGATTAGCAGCATATTGGATTTCTATCCACTAGACAGCAGCTGCACAACCTCCCTTTCCCATCCACCCACCTTCGCCATTTTAACAATTAAAAAAAAAAAGTGTCTCTAGATACCCACTAGCTTTCCTGGGATGCAGTGAAACTGCCCCAGATATAAGCTCTGCTTTACAGAAAATAAATAAAAACCACCACAAGATGCAATCAGACAAATCCAGAAGCGGTCTTCTACTGCCTTCCTACTTAAAATGTGAAGCAAAGATCAGTACAATGAGTAAACATAGGCATGAGTTAAACAAGCAGAATCTCAGGCCTATCCCCGAGTGTTGAACTGATTAGAATCAGTACTTTAGCATGATCCCCAGAGGGTGGTTCATATGCACACTCAAGTTTCAGAACTGTTCTAAAAGACCCAAATTCTTTTTTTTTTCTTAGATTGATTTATTTATGCATACAAGAACTGGGGTACAGGACAGAGGTGTGTAGGGTGAGAGGACTCACCAGAGACAGAGTAGGGAACAGAACACGCAGATCGACTGAAATACACTGCTGAGGGGAGCAGCGGGCAAGACAGGAGAGGTCTGCTGTGCCATGTGGGTATCTCCATGACCAGGGATCGAACTCGTGCTGCAATGGTTGCGGGCAGGGAGGCCCTGACCCAAATTCTTTAAGTCAACAAAAAAGGTAAATTGTTTTAATTTTAACATAAGATTTAGATTTAGATTTGAGACCAAATATAAGAATTCACTTTAAAGACAATTAAGGAAATGTGAATATCTACTAAATATTGGACATTATAGAACTACTACTATTAATTTTGTTAACTGTGAGGACACTGGTTATATATGAAAATGACCTTTTCTTTAGAAATACATAGTAACAAAATGTCATAATACCTATATTTATTCTAAATAATATTTACCCAAAAAACAGATGAAGATGGCAAAATAATAATTGCTAAATTGAGTGTTGGGAATATGGGTTCATTATATATTTATGCTTCTTTTCCGTGAGCTTGAAATTTCTCACAATAAAAAGTTTAGAAAGTGGTGGCTCAGGGGTTAAAGTCTCAGTGCTATCAAGCTATCACCAGCCACTGCAACATAAGTTCAATCCCCAGCCATGGAGCTGACCCACATGGCACAGCAGACCTCTCCTGTCTCACCCACTGTCCCCCCTCAGCAGTGTATTTCAGTAGATCTGCCTGTTCTGCTCTCCACTCTGTCTTTGGTGAGTTCTCTCATCCCTGCACCCTCACCCCTACACTTCTGGCCTACACCCCAGCTCTTGCATGCATAGATAAATAAAAATAAATCTTAAAAAAAAAGTTTAGAAAGTCTACATGCAATGTGGTAGCCTGAACTGGAAAAATGTAGGGGGGAAAAGCCTGAAATTTAACTAATTAACAATGTACCAGTGCTAATCTCACAGTTCCAACTAGGAAAAATGTTCGAAAATGTTAGCAGGAAAATTAGGTGAAGGGCATATGGGAGCTCCGTACTCTTTTTGACTTCTCTATAAACTTGATTCTCTATTAAATAATTCCAAAATAAAAAGGTTAACTTTTTTTTAAAGCTAGGGAAGAAACAACAATAAAAAAATAGAAGAAGAAGAAAAAAGGAAAGCAGACAGACAGGCATAGTGAAGCACCCAAACATACTTATAAAAGTCTTCATAGAATCGACCTTTATGATCTTGTCGAATTGAAGCTCGGCTGATTTCAGGAAATTCATCTGAACAAGAGAAAACAAAGCATGTAGATCAGATTGAAAAGAGAAATTCTGGGCCTCCCTGGTGGCGTGAGGGGTTAAGATACAACCTATGAAGCGATCCGCAGCCACTGAGGCATGAGTTCCATCCCTGGCCAGGGAGCTGCCCATATGGTGCAGCAGACCTCTCCTGTCTCGCCCGCTGCTCCCCTCAGCAGTGTATTTTGGTCAATCTGCCTGTTTTGTTCCCCACTCTGTCTCTGGTGAATCCTCTCACCCCCCGCACCTCTGGCCTGTACCCAGTTCTTGTATGCGTAAATAAATCTTTTTAAAAAAGAAAAAGAAAAGAGAAATTCCGTTTCTCTGCTACACTTCTGGGTTGAAGATTAGCATCAGGAAAAAAAAAAAGATAATTATATATCTATATAACTAAGTTTGTTTTAAAATGAATCATAGCCCACAGAATTCTTGCATCCACTAAAGGACTATGCTATTTTCTTTTTTACCCCATTCTCATAACAGAGCAAGTGAGAAAGATAAAGTAATGCAAAGGAAAAAAATGACACAGAATGGTTGGAGGTGTGGTAGGAGAAGCTCATCAAAAATAACTGTAGGAGGCTTACTCACCAAGAGATTTTGCATCATAGAAAGTTCTAGAAAATAGGACCACTGTCACTTCATGACTACAGTTCTTCTCCTAGGCATGAGTAGAGAAGAGGGCTCAGTTTTATTTCATCACTATGAAGCAGCCTACATGAACACAATGGTCTCAATTCTAGGTTTAGCAACAGTACACACTATTGGATGCCATGTAATTGCAGGTTACACAACATAGTGGACAGAGCATGCCTGGGAGTCAGAAGACCTGGACTGAGTCCTGGATCTGAAACTTACCACTACGTGACCTTGGGCAAGTTACCTAAAGTCCCAGGAATGTAGAAAGTGCTTTCAGAACTACAAATCACCAGTAAGCATGGGTTGCGATCTCCTGTCTATTGACTTGACATGAAACAGGTGAGCTCAGCATTAGAGGATCATGATTTGTGCCTCTTCAAAGGTTTTTAATTTCTCTGAACTACCGTTTAGAAAATAAGAATAGAACCCATGGTGGTGGATAGAAGAATCATCCTACCACTGTCATGGGGGCTGTTTGGGATACAGGGATTAAAGTGAAAGCAGTGAATTACCTTTGGTCTGAGATGGGGATTTGTGAAAATAAATACTTCATGGAATCTGGAGATCAATGTTCTAGAAGTAGGATGTTTAAAGATAGCATGGAACTTGGCTTGCACCAGTGAGCCAGCAAGCTCAATTTCAGTTCTTCTTAGGTCTTTTTTTTTTTTTAAAAGATTTTTTTTTTTTTTTAATAGAGGCATGTTTTTTTTTTTTTTTATTTGTTTGTTTGTTTGTTTTGTTTATACATGCACTGGGTACAGTCAGAAGCGTGGGAGGGTGAGAGAATTCACCAGAGCCAGAGCGGGGAGCAGAACAGGCAGAAGGACCGAAGTACACTGCTGAGGGGAGCAGCGGGCTGCAGGAGAGGTCTGCGCGCCATGTGGGACCCTCCTCCGGTGGCCGGGGAGCAGCCGGGGATCGAACCGACGCAGAGGCCGCGGGCAGCTTCGCAACCCAGCGCTCAACCGCTGTGCCACCGGGGAGGCCCTCTTCTTAGGTCTTTAAAGACAACAGCTTATAGGCCTCCCTGGTGGCGCAAGGGATTAAGACACAACCTATGAAGCTAACTGCAGCCACTGTAGCACGAGTTTGATCCCCGGCCAGGGAGCAACACACAAGGTGCAGCAGACCTCTCCTGGCTCGCCCGCTGCTCCCCTCAGCAGTGTATTTCAGTCAATCTGCCTATTCTGTTCCCCACTCTGTTTCTGGTGAATCCTCTCACCACCCCCTCGCTCACCCCTACCCAAATATCTCTGGCCTGTACTCCAGCTCTTGTATGCATAAAAATAAAATAAATCTTGGGCCTCCTTTGGTGGCGCAGTGGTTGAGCGCTGGGCTGCGAAGCTGCCCGCAGCCTCTGCAGCGCCAGTTCAATCCCCGGCCTCCGACAAGGGTCCCACATGGTGCAACAGACCTCTCCTGCCGCGCCCGCTGCTCCCCTCAACAGTGTATTTTGCGGTCTGCCTGTTCTGTTCCCCGCTCTGGCTCTGGTGAATTCTCTCACCCTCCCGTGCTTCTGACTGTACCCAGTGCTTGTATAAATAAATAAATAAATCTTTAAAAAAAAATCTTTAAAAAAAAAGACAAAAGCTTACACTAACCAACCCCATCTCTAATGTAACTGTACTTACTGACTACACAATTCAGCATTTACCATGTAAATATGCAGCACAATGTATATTACATGCCCCCTTACAGTGTTTCACAAATATATCTCAAGGGGACAGAAATTCCTAAGTACAAGCCATGGTACCAAAAGCAAAGTATGAGGAAAGAGCAGACCTTTATTAGTCACCTAATTAATTCACTGGACTCCCAGTGCTCCAAACTCAGCTCCAAACTTACCTGATTTTGGCATAAGTGATATATAGGAAAAACGCCTTACAGTGGGCTCATGTGAGATAACATAGAGCAGAAGTGACATGGCCTGGGATTATAGTACCACAGGAGAGCACAGGGCTATGACCTCAGGCTAGCTCTGAATAAAGAGATGGAACCGGATTAGAATCCTCATGCTGCTTTCACAGACTATTGATTATGAGAAAGTTACCTAACCTCTGTGAGCTGTACTTTTCCTGCCTGTGTAATAGGGACATGAGATTAAGTAAAATAATAATGATAAAACACATGATACCTGATATGTCAAAATACTCAATGAATATCAACTAGGGGCCTCCCTGGTGGCACAAGGGGTTAAGACACAACCTATGAAGCTGCCAAGGCCACTGCATCACAAGTTTAATCCCCAGCCAGGGAGCAACCCACATGGCACAGCAGACCTCTCCTGTCTTGCCCGCTGTTCCCCTCAGCAGTGTATTTCGTCATTCCTCCTGTTCTGAACTCCACTCTGTCTCTGGTGAATCTTCTCACCCCCCACACTTCTGGCCTGTAAATAAATAAATCTTAAAGAAAAAATAACTAGGACTACTCCTATTATGGCCACTGCCATTATTTGAACTCAGAAATGAATTCATAAGCTCCCCTACTCAATTGTGCTACCCACGATTTGAGCTATAAGTTACTCAAAATAGAATATATGAAGAATAAACAAACTTCACCTACCTCATTAAATCAATACAGAGTAGTTACAGAAAATTATTTCATGTTCAAGCTCTTGCTTTAAAATTAAGTTCTTGGAGAGGTCCCTGATGGCGCAAGGGGTTAAGTCTCAGCACTGTGAAGCTATCGTCAGCCACTGCAGCACCGAGTTCAAATCCCCCGGCCAGGGAGTTGACGCACATGGTGCAACAGACCTCTCCTTTCTCACCCACTGCTCCCTTCAGCAGTGTATTTCAGTAGATCTGCCTGTTCTACTCCCCAGTGTCTCTGGTGAATCCTCTCAACCCTCACACTTCTGCTCTACACCCCAGCTCTTATATACACAAATAAATAAAATAAATTTTTAAATAAAATAAAATTAAGTCCTTGATTTTGAAAAAGAAACCATAAGAGCAAAGCCCTACAAACTAATGACTATAGTGTTATTTTATGCCTATAGTTAATCACATATACATATAGACTCTTGGGCTAAAAGACATCTATGGACACAACATTGAAAATAGCCATGATGTTGGCGCGCAGACCTCTCCTGCCGCCCGCTGCTCCCCTCAGCAGTGTACTTCGGTCCTTCTGCCTGCTCTGCTCCCCGCTCTGGCTCTGGTGAATTCTCTCGCCCTCCCGCGCTTCTGACTGTACCCAGTGCATGTATAAACAAAACAAACAAACAAACCAGCAAACAAATAAATAAAGCATGCCTCTATAAAAAAAATAAAAAAAAAAAAAAAAAAAAGAAAATAGCCATGATGTGACCCAAGGTGACCATCTGTTGTGCCCACCCCTAAGGCAGCCCCTACTATGCATTTTCCTTCAGGCCCATTCACAGGCAGACACAAAGGCTTCCTTTCACCCTATTCAGCCACAGGACTGTAGAAGTCTCCTAGCTGGTCTGCTTAATTCTAGTCTGAAAATTCACCAAATTGCCCCTGACTACTGAACTACTCTTCCTCAAATTCCAGCTTTCATCACATTGACCCTCTACTCAAGAACATCTATAGGTCCCACTTCTTATCAAATCATGTTCAAACAGCCTGGCTTGATCTGACCCTATCCCTCTAATACAATCTTATTACCTATTTCCTCAGAAGCCTTCTATGGAGTCAATTAAGATCATACCCCACGGGCCTCCCCAGTGGTGCAGTGGTTGAGCGCCGGGTTTCGAAGCTGCCCGCGGCCTCTGCGGCGCCGGTTCCATCCCCGGCTGCTCCCCGGCCACCAGAGGAGGGTCCCACATGGCGCGAAGACCTCTCCTGCCACCCGCTGCTCCCCTCAGCAGTGTACTTTGGTCCTTCTGCCTGCTCTGCTCCCCGCTCTGGCTCTGGTGAATTCTCTCACCCTCCCGCACTTCTGACTGTACCCAGTGCATGTATAAACAAAACAAACAAATAAAATAAATAAATAAATAAAAATGCCTCTATAAAAAAAAAATTAAAAAAAAAAAAAGATCATACCCTGCACTCATACCCTGTTCACCCTTTTGTTCATACTCTTTATCTGAAACACGCTGTCTTCCTTCACAACCATTCAAAGCTTCCTCAACCTTCCAAGCTAAATTCTAAAGCAAGCCCTAAAACACATGGTTTGCTGTTGTTCCAGATACACAAATCCAATCTCCCTAGGTCTGCAAGCTCTCTAAGGTCAAGCATCTGATTATATTTCTTTAGCCTTCAGAGTTGAAGGTCACTGTTGCCACACTGCTGAAAAAGGAAAATGGGACTTCTATTCCAGGAGACCTAGATCCAATTGAGACCTTACTACATGAAGAGACTTAAAAATACCTTATAAAGGGGCCTCCCTACTGACGCAAGGATTAAACATCAGCACTATGAAGCAATCCACAGCTACTGCAGCAAAAGTTTGATCCCCAGCCAGGGAGGATAAGATCTCTCCTGTCTCACCTGCTCCTCCCCTCAGCAGGGTGTTTAAATAGATCCCCTGTTCTGCTCCCCACTGTCTATGGTGAATCCCCTCACCCCACCACACCCCTGGCCTATACCCCAACTCTTGTATGCATAAATAAATAGATCTTTAAAAAAATAAAATATCTTTTAAAGTAGGGAATATTATTACCTCTAGTTTACAGATAAAGAAATACAGACACAGAGAGACAGAAAACTTCTCAAAGATTAAAAAAGCTAATCAAAGCAGAAGTCAAGCCTGCTTTCACACAAACTCCAGCTCTTTTCTACCATATAATGTGCCCTCAAATAGCTCTTCTATTTAGGTCTTTGATTCATTTTGAGTTCATTTTTGCATATGATGTGAGGTAAGGGTCCAAATTCATTCTTTTGTATATGAATATGCAGTGGTCTCAACCATTTGTTGAAGAGACTGTGCTTTCCCTCATGGGCTGATTTCTGTATGCTCAATTTTATTCTGTGTATCTATCTTGATGCCAGTACCATAATGTTTGGACTGCTTTGGCTTTGTAGTAAGTTTTAAAATTAGGAAGTGAGAGTCCTCTTTGTTCATTTTTTTCAAGGTTGTTTTGGCTATTCAGGATGCCTTACAATTCCACATAAGTTTTAGAATCAGCTTTTCCATTTCTGGAAAAAAAAGGGTCGCCGAAATTTTGACAGGGAGTGTATACATTTGCGATGATTTGCTTTGGGTAGTGCTGCCATTTTAACAATATTAAGTCTTTTAGCACCATGGGTGGATTTTCATTCAATTAGGTCTTCATTAATTTCTTATAGCAATGGTTCATAGGTATTAGTATACGAATTTTGCACACTTTACTCCAAAAAACTTTACTCTCTCTGATGCTCCAGTAAAAAGAATTATTTCCTTTTTAAAAATTAATTCATTTTTTAATTTCCTTCTTGAATTGTTCATTGTTGCTGAAAACAACTGATTTTATGTATTAATTTTGCATCCTAAAACTTTTGAGTCCATTTATTAGGTCTTCTTTGTGGGTTTTAAGGATTTTCTACATAAAGGATATATCATCTGTGAGTAGAGACAATTTTACTTCTTTTACAATATTGGATGCTTCCTACTTTCTTTTCTTGTGTAACTATTTTGGCTAGAACATTGAACACTAGTGGTAAAAGAAGACATCCTTCTATTGTTCCTGGATTTAAGGGGAAAAGTTTTCAGTCTTTTACCATTGAGTCTGACCGCTAGCTGTGGTTTTTTTCATAAATGGCCTTTATCATGTTCTGGTTATTAAGGCAATTTAAATGAGTTTCATCAATTTAGGCTTTACCTAATATATCTCAATTAAAGACAGCTCAATAGAAATAGTGTATTTTTAAAATCTGCATTAAGTAATGGATTGAGATTTAGATCAATAACATTTGGTGCAAGAAGAAACATACCTTCCACTTGGTAAAGAGATCAGCAAGGAAACCATTCACAGCTTTCTCAAAATATAGATCTCCTGAAAAGAAACAATGAGAAGATGAGAATGATCTTTTTTTTTTTTTTTAAAGATTTATTTATTCATACATACAAGAACTGGAACACAGGTCGGTCAGACACGTGGGAGGGTGAGAGGATTCACCAGAGACAGGGCGTGGAACAGAACAGGCAGACTGACTGAAATACACTGCTGAGGGGAGCAGTGGGCAAGGCAGGAGAGGTCTGCCGCGCCATGTGGGATTCTCACCAGCCAGCCGGGATGGAACCTGCACTGCAGAGGCTGCGGACAGCTTCACAGCGCTGCACTCAACCACCTACACCACCAGAGGAGGCCCCGATCTTTATTTCTTGTTTACAATTTCTTCTCTTAGTAAAGTAAAAGGAATGGACCAATGAGAAAGAAGGTAGATCCTTCTGTATCTTAGAAGGAGATAAAGCCTCGGGCCTCCCCGGTGGCGCAGCGGTTGAGCGCTGGGTTGCAAAGCTGCCCGCGGCCTCTGCGGCGCCGGTTCCATCCCCGGCTGCTCCCCGGCCACTGGAGGAGGGTCCCACATGGTGCGCAGACCTCTCCTGCCGCCCGCTGCTCCCCTCAGCAGTGTACTTCGGTCCTTCTGCCTGCTCTGCTCCCCGCTGTGGCTCTGGTGAATTCTCTCACCCTCCCGTGCTTCTGACTGTACCCAGTGCATGTATAAACAAAACAAAACGAACAAATAAATAAATAAATAAAACATGCCTCTAAAAAAAAAATAGCCTTAGCTTAAAAAAAAAAAAAAAAAAAGAAGGAGATAAAGCCTCACCCACTATAAGAGGCCATGACTCCAAAGCAAAATCCAAGATTGAAAAAGTTTTAGTGATTAAAAACCATGTTCTACCTTCAGAATGAGAGAGGACCGGGCCTCCCTGGTGGCACAGGGGTTAAAGACAGCGCTATCAAGCTGTCAACAGCCACTGTAGCACAAGTTCAAGCCCCAGCAGGCCAGGGAGAAACCTACTTGGCACACCTCTCCTATCTCGCCCACTGCTCCCCTCAGCAATGTATTTCAGTAGATCCACCTGTTCTGCTCCCCATTCTCTCTGGTGAATCCTCTCACCCCCTCCTCCTCTGGCTTATACCTCAGTTCTTGCATGCATAAATAAATAAATCTTAAAAAAAAAAAAAAAAAAAACAGAATGAGAGAACCACCTGACCTCTAAATATGATTATTTTAGGGTGATGCTTAAACTTTGCTAGAAGATGATCTGGTAGACCCTAGGCATTCACTGAATTATCATTTGCAGTTCCTGCTATTGATCACCCACAGCAAAAATTAACTTGCAATTTTGCTAAATGAAAATTTGAACTGCACACATCATGAGGCTGGTATGTTGGACACACTATCCATACCTCACAGCAGCATCACTGCTTTCTCCTCATTATATAATAATTCTAATAAATGAGACAAACATGGAGATTTCCAGGAGTGACAGGAAGAGAAATGAAAGGTATGCAAAAAAGTATTGGTTTCTAGTTTAGACTCTTTTTCATCCCATATGGACTTACAGAAAAATTAAAGATGCAATAAGTTAAATTTTTCATGAATACAGCATTTCATGGAATTCATTATATACATACATTTATATTAATTTCAGCATTTGAGGATTTGCAAAGATCCCAGGACACATTTTTAGAGAATGTCAAGAGCTTAGTGTAAAATGATACCAATGCAAGGGAAACCAGAAAATTCTCCCCAGTGGAGTTACAACCAGTACTTAAGAACAGTACCATAAATATCAAAATCCCACATTTCACAGCTCATCTGAATAAATATGTAAACCATAGCCGATGTAGAACGGAACACCACCTGAAATAAAAAAAATATATAACTGTGTTAAAAAACATGAAACAGTAAATAGAAGCTGTTCAACAGGAATATGAAATCCTCATGTTTGCTAAGCTAAAGGGGGCTATGAAAGGAAAAACTCCTGGGGGGTGGGGGGCGGGGAAAGGAGGGCTTGGGGTCAAAATGAGGGGGTTGTAATTGTATGGGGAATATAAAAATAAAATTTAAATAAAAAATAATGTAAAAAAAAAAAAGTAAAAACTATCACTCTTTTAGAAATTGATTTAGTAACATGGAAACTGTTGCTATAATTGTCATGTTATTGTTTCCTGTTACCATAAGCTATTTACCTTAATTGATTTAAAATAATTATCTATTTTTAAAAAAAAGCAAAGGTGTGTATTCACTCTCTGTTTTTAAGATATATACCTTCTGTGGACATGTTTGACAACAATGTACAGAGACTGAACACTACCAAACTGCACATTTTTAAATGATAGACATGGTACACTTCAGGTCATTTACCACCAAGTACCCCTCCACGCACACGCATTGATGGAAGAATTCTCCTAATTGTGACAAGGGACTTCAAAAAGCAAGCTTCATCCCTGGCATGTTGGGCGGTGAGGAGCTTCTAGTAGAGGATAAAGACATGCAAAACACTTGGGCATCCCTGGTGGCGCAAGGGGTTAACCCACATGTTGCAGCAGACCTCCCCTGTCTCTCCCGCTGCTCCCTTCAGCAATGCATTCCCGTGGATCTGCCAGTTCTGCTCCCCACTCTGTCTCTGGTAAATCCTCTTACCCTCCTGTACATCTCTGGCCTACACCTCAGCTCTTGTATGCATAAATAAATAAATCATTAAAAAAAAACATGCAAAATACTGGCCTAGTATGTGCCAGCTGATGAGTTGCCAGTCTAAAAAACTGTGACACATATTGTATACCTCTGTACCCAGAATGCCTTCCAGAAAAGTATAAGTGGATTTCTAGGCTGTGTGCTTTACCACAAAGTCCTTTCCCAATCATTCCTTCTGCCTCTAGGCTCCATAGAGGTTTGATGGAAAGCAAAATACAAGCATCTGGCACACCAATGGTTTATGTGAGACCACATTCCTTAAAGACAGAAGTCTCTGGGGCATAAAAGGCACTCAATAAATTCGCTCCGACTCTCGAACACACAGAAATGTGTGGAGGAAATATCTCTCTTAATATGTCAACTGTGATCATTTCTGGGTATTAGCATTATGAGAGATTTTGCTTCTTTTTGCCTATCTTTAAATTGGGAAACATTTCAGAGAATTGAAGAGAAATATGGTCTAAATCTTTTTTTGTAACAAACAAGCAATGATCTTATAATTTAAAAAGTTAATTTTTTAAAACTGAGCTAACCCTGGTTCATAGCACCGTAAATGTTTTAGTACAGTGTATGTCCAAATGTATGTTACCACACCATGCCTACCACCAAAAAAAGGCTGATTTTTTTTTTAAAGCTAACCTTTTAGCAAACTTTTTCTAGAGATAAAAGCAGACCTTTGGCTGCAAAGGGAGATGAGGGAAATATTTGAGGCAATGTGAATGTTCTATATTAGACCATCGTGGTGGTAGTATACACATTTGTCAAAATTCATCAAACTACACATTTAAAATGAATGTGTTTTATTGTACGAAAACTCCATTTTTGTAAGTTGATTAAAAAGATACATTTCTAGATCTGGGTAACACTCTGTATTTATAAAGCATGTACATAAATACATAAAGCATTATTTTTAGTAATGGACTTGACAGTTTCTTTAAATGTTTTCTACTCTGAAACTATAGAAATGTCAGTTATTGTTATATTTAAATTATCCTCCTCATTTTTGGTCCCTTCCATTTTTGTGGCTTAATTTTTTTTAGGATAAAATTCATATAACAAAACTTGCTATTTTAACATCTACAATTCAAGGACTTTTAGCATATTTCACAATGTTATGCAGTCATCACCATTATCTAATGCCGGAATATTTCCACTCCAAAAAGGAACCACATACCCATTAGCAGTTACTTCCTTCTACCTGCTCCCCTGGCAACCACAAATGTACTTTCTGTCTCTATGGATTTATCCACTGTGAACACTTCTTTTATAACTGGCTTCTTTCATACTTGTTGCATGAATCAATCCCTTTTTTTTTTTTTTAAATTAAATGACATTCCATTGTATGGTTTTACTTTATGTGCTGATGAACATTTTGGGTAGTATCATCTTTTTGGCTATTATGAACAATACTGCCACAAAGATGTGTATGTCACATAAGTTTCAGTGTGAACATAAATATTTTCAATTCTCTCAGGTATACACCTAAGAATGCAGTCCCATGGTAATTCAATGTTTAACCTTTTGAGGAGCTGCCAAAACGTACCACAATGGCTGTACCATTTTACATTCCCACCAGGGATATAAGAGGATTTCACTTTCTCCACATCTTCACCAACACTCACTATTTTTCTTTATAAAAATTTAAATTTGATTATAGCCAAATTAGTGAGTCTGAAGTTATCTCATCAAGGTCGTGATTTACTTCTCCCGTGACTAATAGTGCTAAGTATCTACTCTTGCATTTATTGGCCACTTGTATATATTCTATTTGTATACTTTTTTGGAAAAATGTCTATTCAAACCATTTGCTCACTTTTTTTTTAAAAGATTTATTTATTTATACAAGCACTGGGGTATAGGCCAGAGGCGTGGCAGGGTGAGAGAATTCAATAGAGACAGAGTAGGGAGCAGAACAGGCAGAAGGACCGAAGTACACTGCTAAGGGGAGCAGTGGGCGAGACAGGAGAGGTCTGCAGCGCCATGTGGGAATATCCATGGCCAGGCAGTAATCGAACGAGCACTGCAGAGGCTGCGGACAGCTTCACAGCACTGTGCTCAACCCTCTGCGCCACCGGGGAGGCCCATTTGCTCACTTTTAAATGGGCTGTTTGCTTTCCTTTTGTTCTTTTTTTTTTTTTAAATTATTAATTATTTATGTATGCATACAAGAACTGGGGTATAGGCCAGAGGTGAGGGGAGGTGAGAGGATTCACCAGAGACAGAGTAGGGAACAGAACAGGCAGATTGACTGAAACACACTGCTGAGGGGAGCAGCCAGCCAGCCAGGAGAGGTCTATTGGGCTATGTGGGTCAGCTCCCTGGCGGGGATCTAACTTGTGCTGCAGTGGCTACGGATAGCTTCATAGTGCTGCGTCTTAAGCCCTGTGCCACCAGGGAGGCCCTCCTATTTTTCCTTAAGCGAATCAATCTTTTGTTATATTTGAATGTCTTCCAAAGATACTTTGAAAGCTTCATGTTAATTCTGCTTAACTAGAATGTTAGTTTACATTCTAGTTAGAACTTTTTCTGTATTTAAAATACCTAGATCCTATACTTGACATTTACTTTGTCATTTACCTATCACCATCTATACATCCCTTCATGCAACAATTAGTCTACCTTAATTTGTCTATGTAAAAATAAATTGCAGTCATACATACTCCCTTTCCTTTAAATTTATTAAATCTAATCTTTGTGGGTTGGAAAACTAATTGATGAAACAGGTAATAAAGTCTCAGTGCAATCAAGCTATCGCCAGCCACTGAGGCACGAGTTCTAACCCTGGCCAAGGAGCTACCCACATGGTGCAGCAGACCTCTCCTGTCTGGCCTGCTGCTCCCCTTTAGCAGTGTATTTCAGTAGATCTGCTTGCTCTGCTCCCCACTGTCTCTGGTGAATACTCTCACCCTCACACCTCTGGCCTATACTCCAGTTCTATGTAAAAGTAAACAAAAATTTTAAAAAAGAAGAAAGAAAGAAAGAATAAGAATAAACTCTGAACTAGTTACAAAAGCCTTCAAGGCCCTACATGACCCTCTGGAATCTTTCTACCTCCTCAGGGACATCATTCTCCCTACTCATCACTTATGCTTTTGTTACAATGTCCTCTCACAATTATTTCCTCTGCTTGAAATACTGTGCACCTCACAAATGTATGCTCATTACAGTTGCAAATGTTTTAAAATCTAATACCAAATACTGGAAAAAGTAAAAAACAACTGATGATTTTATGTATTTCTACAAGGAATATAAATTTTCCTAAAATTGAGAAACAATTTTATAATCTTGTAAAGTATAACGTATTACCCAGAAAACACACTAATTATAGATCAAAAAATGTATTAGGGCTTCCCTGGAGACACAGGAGGAAAAGTCTCAGCACTATCAAGCTATCACCAGCCACTGGGGCATGAATTGGATCCCCAGCTAGGGAGCTGACCCACATGGCACAGCAGACCTCTCCTGTGTCACCCGCTGCTTCCCTCAGTAGATCTGTATTTCGGTAGATCTGCCTTTTCTGCTCCCCACTCTGTCTCTGGTGAATTCTCTCACCCCCGCACCTTTGACCTATGCCCCAGTTCTAGCAATCATAAATAAATAAAAACAAATCTTTAAAAATAAATAAAATAAAACATGTATCATTGGTTACCAAAAAAAGTCAGCTAAAAAAGGCTACATAGTGGCCTCCCTGCTGGCTCAGGTGGTTGAGCACCGCACTATAAAGCTACCCACAGACTCTGCAGTGAGGGTTACATCCCAGCCGGCCAGGGAGAAACCCACATGGTGCAGTAGACCTCTCCTGTCTCGCCCGCTGCTCCCCTCAACAGTGTATTTCGTCCGTCTGCCTGTTCTGTTCCCCGTTCTGTCTCTGATGAATCCTCTCACCCGCCCGTACATCTGGCCTATACCCCAGTTCTTGTGTAAACAAATAAATCTTAAAAAAAAAAAAGAAGTGATATATTTGGAAAAAAAAAAAAAAAAAGCTACCTACATTTTTATTTCATTTTAACAAAGTACAAAAATAAACAAAAAATAGTGTTTAGAATAAAAAATATATATGCATTAACATAATGCAAACAACAGGATACTTCAAAGATAAAATATGTACTTAGTGGCTACCTTTAAAGGGAACTGGTTCTCACCCGGGGACAGTCGATAATATCTGCAGATATTTTGGGTTTTCATGACTTGGAGGGTAGTGGGTGGAGGCTGCTACTGGCATCTACTAAGTAGAAGCCAGAGATGCTGCTAAACATCCCACAATGTACACACAACAACCCCCCACGACATTACTGGCATCTGGGGCCAGATAATTCTTTGCTCTAGAGACTGTGCTAAAAATTGCAACATGTTTAGTAGCATCCTCCACACAACCCAGTTGTGACAACAAAAAGTGTCTCCAGACATTGCCAAAGTTCCCTAGGGAGGCAAAAAATCTCCTCCAGTTGAGAACCACTGCTGTCAAAGGAGGGAGAGAGATGGGAACAAGGAAGAGCAAAGAGGTGGTTTCATCAGCATGGGTGATGTTTCACAGTGGCTAGGCTTGGATTTTTCCAGTCAGAACAGAGTTTGGAAGGAGGAGATTCCTTTGCAAAGATTTCTCTTCATGAGCACTAAGACAATCTTCCACTTTTGTAATGGATTAGTGGGCTTAGGAGCCTGCAAGCTACACACTATCTCTACATCTTCTGATTAAATATGAGCAGAAAATGAAGATCAACCCCAAACTGGAAAGATCCAACTGTGAAAGATTAGAATTGGGGGGGGGTCCCTGACAATATTACCTACTGGGCAGATAGTAGCAATCATGAGATTATCAATGTTTTGCTTATTTCTCTGGGGTTTTTTGTGTTTTGTTTTGTTTTTTTAATTTCAGGACTTAGACATTATGGTATGGGAGAACAAAACCAAAAAAGCATTTCATAAATCTTACCCTGGTATCTTCACTGATGTAACCACACATGACCTTCTCATTCTTGACCCACAGCTCACCAGCCTGTGCCCTGAAAGGATACACACACACACACAAGTTATTACAAGTCTTACAAAAACCAAGAAGAAATGGGAGTGACTTCTGGATGCTTTGCTCTACTCTGTTACTTATACCCAAAAGATGGAGCACTATTTACGATAGCTAAGATAGGGTCTCCCTGGTGGCACAGGAATTGAAGTCTCAGTGCTACCACAGAGAGGATCTGAGTTCGATCTCCGGCCAGGGAGCTAACCCACATATGGTGCAGCAGACCTCTCCTGTCTCGCCTGCTACTCCCCTCGGTGGTGTATTTCAGTCAATCTGCCTGTTCTGCTCCCCACTCTGTCTCTGGTGAATCTTCTCATCCTTGCAGCTCTGACCTACACCCCAGTTTTTATATGTTTAAATAGTAAAAATAAACCTTTAAAAAAATAGCAAAGATATGGAGACAACCTAAATGCCTCAAAACATATGATTGGATCAAGAAGATATGGTATATAAACACAATGGACTATTATTCAGCAATCAAAAAAGATAAACTCATGTCATTTGCAGCAACATGGATGGAGCTGGAAGGCATTATGCTTAGTATAATAAGTCAGAAGGAAATAGGAGAACATTGCATGGAAAGAACATAGGAAAGGAACATAGGAAAAGAACATAGGAACATGTATAGAAGGAACATAGGAAACATGTATAGAAGGAACATAGGAACATGTATAAAAGAACATAGGAACATGTATAGAAGGAACATAGGAAAAACAAACAAGGGATAGGGTGGTGGTGGGGGGGCAGGGAACAGCAGGCAAACAATAAATCAGAGACATTCAGCTGGGGAGGGAGAAGGAGAAGGACCAAAACATGGGAGGGAAGAGCACAAGAGATTATGGTAATGGTTCACAGATGTCTCAGTGGTGGTAATTTTATGGGGATTACACCTGAGAGGAGAATGAATAACACTGTGAAAAGTATATAAATAAAAATATAGAGAGATATACAACATAAAGCATGAACCCTAACAAAAACTATGGACTTAGTTAATAATGTGTCAATATGGGTTAATGAATTACAACAAATGAACCACACAAAATCAAAATGCTAATAGTGAGGGAAATTGGAAGAGGGATATAAGGGAACTCTGTACTATTTGCTCAATCTCTATAAATCTACAAATGCTTTTTTTTTTAAAGATTTATTTATTTATGCATACAAGAGCTGGGGCACAGGCCAGAGATGCAGGGGGTGAGATGATTCACCAGAACAGAGTGGGGAACAGAACAGGCAGACTGACTGAAATACACTGCTGAGGGGAGCAGGCAGAGAGACAGGAGAGGTCTGCTTTGCCATGTGGGTTGCTCCCTGGAAGGCTGGGGATCAAACTTGTGCTGCAGAGGCTTCCGATTGCTTCATAGTGCTGTGCTTAACCCACTGCGCCACCAGGGAGGCCCTACAAATGCTTTAAAAAAAAAGAAAAGAAAAAGGGACTCCCTGGTGGGCAGCGGTTGAGCGCTGGGCTGCAAAGCTGCCCGTAGCCTCTGCCCACAGCAAGAGTTCCACATGGTGCGCAGACTTCTCCTGCCACGCCCAGCTGCTCCCCTCCGCAGTGTACTTCGTCAGTCTGCCTGTTCTGTTCCCCACTCTGGCTCTAGTGAATTCTCTCACCCTCCTGCGCTGCTGACTGTACCCAGTGCTTGTATAAATAAATCTTAAAAAAAAAAGAAAAAAAAATACCTTACACCCAAAAGACCCAGCCAGGTAAGATATCCAGAGAGCATACTGAGTTTGTACAACAGGAGCTCTTAATCTAGGAGTTCACAAATGACGTTTAGGTCTAAGGGTAGGCTTCAGGAAATCCATGAATCCTCTGAAATGATATGCTAAATTTTCTGGGCAGCCAGGTATTAAACTTGTGCTTTAGATTGCTTCATAGTGCAGTGGTTAACCCCTTGCGCCACCAGGGAGGCCCAAGATTATTTTTTAAAGATTTTTTTTTCTTTTACATTTTGTTTTTTTTAATTAATATTTTATTTTATGTAATTCTTACATCATTTTTCATTTTTGCACAATGTATGCATTTTCATTTTGGTTATATTCCCCATACAATTACATCCCCCCCTTATTTTGACCCTAGTCTTTCCTCTCCCCCGCCCCCCCACCGTCGTGAGTCTCTGGTTTATAGTGGCTTGTTGATTTTGATTTTCACTTTGTATTAATTAGTCTTTTTCCTGGTCCCTTATTTAGGTTTTCTAAATTCCTGCTATGAGCGAGACCATCCGGTATTTTTCTTTTTCTTTCTGACTAATTTTGCTGAGCATGATCCCTTCTAGCTCCATCCATGTTGCTGCAAACTGCATGTGTTTATTTTTTTGATTGCTGAGTAATATTCCATGGTGTATATGTACCACATCTTCTTGATCCAGTCATCTATTTTTGGGCATTTGGGTTGTTTCCATAGCTTAGCTATTGTAAATAGTGCTGCTATAAACATAGGGATGCAGGTGCCCTTTGGAATTAATGATTTATTTATTTAGGGTAGTCCCTAGTGGCACAAGGGGTTAAGTACAGCACTGTGAAGCTATCCACAGCCTCTGCAGCACAAGTTCGATCCCTGGCTGCCAAGACAGCTATCCATATGACGCAGCAGACCTCTCCTGTCTTGCCCGCTGCTCCCCTCAGCAGTGTATTTCAGTCAGTCTACCTGTTCTGTTCCCCACTCTGTCTCTGGTGAAACCACTCATTCATTTTTTTAAGGATTTATTTATTCATACATACAAGAACTGGGGTATAAGCCAGAGGTGCGGGGGGTGGGTGGGAGAGGTGAGATGATCCAAAGAAAATCAAATGTTAATCTTTTAAGAAAAGAGACTATTTCAAAGGCAGGGACCCAAAGTAGTGAAATTCTTTCATATACCCTTAACTTTTTACTACATTACCAGTTTAAAAGGCTAAGTTATAAAGAAATTCTTTAATAATAACAACTTCTAGTTACACAATTACCATTTTTCCCTGTATGAGATCCATAGCATCTTTTTTTTTTTTAAAAAATAGAGGCATGTTTTATTTATTTATTTGTTTGTTTGTTTGTTTTGTTTATACATGCACTGGGTACAGTCAGAAGCACAGGAGGGTGAGAGAATTCACCAGAGCCACAGCGGGGAGCAGAGCAGGCAGAAGGACCGAAGTACACTGCTGAGGGGAGCAGCGGGCGGCAGGAGAGGTCTGCGCGCCATGCGGGACCCTCCTCCAGTGGCCGGGGAGCAGCCAGGGATTGAACCGGCACCGCAAAGGCCGCGGGCAGCTTCGCAACCCAGCGCTCAACCGCTGCGCCACCGGGGAGGCCCCATAGCATCTTTTTTTTTCTTAATTTGTGTGCCTTCAGGTAATTAGCAAAAAAAAGTGACCTTTGATTCTGTATAGGAAGATTATAAATGGCAGACAACTGTGTGGCTTACATTTAACCATGAATGAGCAAAATATTAGAACATATTTTTTTCCCACAATGTCGGACTGGCACTCATCCAAAGGTTCACAGGTCAGAACGCTGGACATAGACAAGCCTCTCTTCTCTCTGCCACCTAATGACACACATGTGGCACAGCAGCCACATCTGCAACGCCTCTAGGGGCAGTATATTATTAGGACATCTGTAAAAGTCTAAAACTGTATCATCTCAGGGTTTTCAGTCTCCATCTAATGCTTTTGTATCTAAGAGTAGTGACATACAGAAAGAATTTAAGGAGGGCCTCCCTGGTGGCACAAGGGGTAAAGTCTCAGCACTATGATACTATTGACAGCCACTGCAGCATGAGTTAGATCCCCAGCCAGGGAGCTGACCGCATAGCCCAACAGACCTCTCCTGGCTCGCCGGCTGCTCCCCTCAGCAGTATATTTCAGTAGATGCACCTGTTCTGCTCCCCACTGTATATCTGGTGAATCCTTTCACACATACACCCCCCCCCCCGCCAGTACCAGCACCTCTGGACTACACCCCAGTTCTTATATGCATAAATAAATAAAATAAATCTTTATAAAAAAAGAATTTAAGAAGGAAAGAAGGTTTAGGGTGAACTATAGACTGGAGGCCAAATCCAGCCCATCTCCTGTTTTTGCAAGGTTCACAACTAAGAATGATTTCTACAGGAACTGACAATAATTTGCAAGAAAGACCTGAGACCCACATGACCCGAAGTTTAATATATTTACCATGGTCCTTTACAGAAAGAGATTTTAAAGCAAACAATTCATTTTCAGATGAATAGACTCCAAGATCCCCTGATCTCTTCAACACACACTTTCCTGTTAATCACTGGCATTGCAGCAGCAGGATATACAGATTTCCTGATTCTGGCCTGCCACCTCAGAGAGACTAGCTTTTAGTAGAAGGTATGAACCTAACTGCATTTCTTGTTCTGCTCAAGACTTAGGTTCCTTCTTGTATTGTACTTTAGTTGCTAAGACTATTTTTTTTCCTAAAGAATTTTGACCCTACAACATCTTTTTAAAAATCCCTTTAGGAAAAAAAAAAAAACTAATCCTTTCAGGATCAATCATTCAACGTAAATGACCCTTGTTGCTAATGAGTAAGTTCTTTATGAAGATTTTGGCTAATAAATGTAGATGAGATGGCTGACCTAGAAAATTACCACACTCCTGCAACAATTATCACTCTCTCACTAGGTGAGAAGTTGATAGAGAACTTCATAATGGGGGTCTACACTGCATTACTGGAGCCCACCAGCCACTATCAGTGTCACTAAAAGTGAGTCAAGCAGGTGTAAATATGCTTGTGTTGATATAGTAAATTTCAGGAATAACACAAGTTTCTTCTCAGAAGAAGGATTTATGTCTCATTATATACTATTTAGTGCTGCTTAAAGACTTTACTATGTAACTGCTGGGCTTTTTTAATTTAAGAGGGATTTCAAAAAGTCCTTTTTTCTCTATTCTTCATAAACTAAAATACAGAAATAATTTTAATAAATCATAAGCAACACAATATAATTTAAAAAGAAGCAAATCAGAACCTTTGTGCTATTTTTTCTCTCCAAATCTGTTTCCTAATCCGTAAAATGAGGTTTCATTAAATATAGTCACCTAAGGCTTTTTTTCAGTTGTGAAATTGTTAAGTCTATTACTCATTTGTTCCAGAATACTAGGTGGCTTCAATAACTTCTACTCATTTAAGAATACTACAGTGCATTTTGAATTTTTGTTTATTTGAATCTTTTAACTCCAACAATCTAAAGTTTTAAGTTACTGTGTACTTTATTATATGAAAATCCATATGCCTCTAATGCCTAATACAGCCCCATTACTGCACTATACCCTACCCCCATTTACTTGCTAATAAGTCAAAAGTAATATAATATCTACCTAATGCCAGCAAATTCCACCTTCTGTGTGATATAGGCACATGTGCTGACCTAAGAGGAGAAGAGAGAGAGAGAGAGAGAGATTCAACACATTAAGGCCATTAAAAAAAGTCACAAACGTCTCTTGACTTTCCAATCTTTTCTAATAATCCAAAGTTCAATTAACATGGGAGTCACAAATTTGTCCCATAGAGAAACCTGTTGGGCAGGAAGAACAATAGATTCTCAAGAGCTTGGCAAGTGCAGAAATAGTAAAGAACAGGAGTCCAACTTCACTAATATACTTACCTTCACCTACCTTTATATATCTCGCTTATAAATAAAACATTTATTTCTCACATTATAAAATAGAACCCTTCCCCACCAAATAAAAAAATGAACAAAGAGGGCCTCCCTGGTGGCACAGGGTTAACATCCTGGCACTATCATGCTATCACCAGCCACTGCTGCATGAGTTCAATCCCTAGCCAGGGAGGTAACCCCATGGCGTAGCAGACCTCTCCTGTCTCGCCTGCTGCTCCCCTCAGCAGTGTATTTCAATAGATCTGCCTGCTCTGCTCCCCACTGTCTCTGGTGAATCCTCTCACACCCCAACCCCCTGCACCTCTAACCTACACCCCAGTTCTTATATGCATAAATCAATAAAAAATAAATAAATCTTTAAAAAAAAAATGAACAAAGATTTTTTTCCTAAAAATGAGTGTATGGGGTCTCCCTGGTGGCACAGTTGGTTGAGTGCAGCACCGTGAAGCTGTCCGCAGCCTCTGCAGTGCCAGTTCAATCCCCACCAGCCTCGGAGCAACCCACATGGCAAGCAGACCTCTCCTGGCTCGTCTGCTGCTCCCCTCAGCAGAGTATTTCAGTCTTTCTGCCTGTTCTGCTCCCTGCTCTGTCTTTGGTGAATCCTCTCACCCTCCTGCGCATCTGGCCTGTACCCCAGCTCTTGTATAAATAAAATAAATCTTAAAAAAAAAAAATAAAAAATGAAAATGAGTGTATGGAAATTCCACCTATAATTTGTTATTTTGTAATACTCAAAAACTCCTATATGGAAAATTTTCAGTACTAGTTTACAGTTCTAATGAACTGATCATTTTAAGTGGCAAATGCTCATGCTGAAAAAAAATAAATGAATAAGGAAAATTGGAGGAGTGCACAGCAAAAAGTAGTCTAACCCAGAAGCAACAAGACCTTGATTCTAGGCCAGTGTCAAGTGCTTACGTACAACCTTTCTTGTCTTGACTTGGGTAATCACTTAAATTCTTTTTTTTAAAGATTTGTTTTTATTTATTCATGCATACAAGAACTGGTGGGCGAGAGGATTCACCAGAGACAGAGTGGGGAACAGAACAGGCAGATCTACTGAAATACACTGCTGAGGGGAGCAGCAGGTGAGACAGGAGAGGTTTGCTGTGCCATGTGGGTCAGCTCCCTGGCTGGGGGTTGAACTCATGCCTCAGTGGCTGTGGATTGCTTCACAGTGCTGAGACTTAAACCCTGTGCCACCCGGGAGATCCAAAATCACCTAAATTCTTAATCTCACTTTTCCTATAAATTAGGAAAATAGTTTATAAATTACATCTAGAAATTATAAACAAATACCTCTCCACAAGGAGATGTGAGGAACAAGTGAAAATCTGAAAATGAAAGTCCCCACCAAAGGTAAAATATTATAATTTCCTATTCAAATCTAAAATGTAAAGTAAAAAATTGTGACCATAAATAAAGAAAGCTCAAAAAATATTTATGGAAAGATATACAAAGTATTTGCAATAATTGTAGATGACAGAATTAGAAACTTTTATTCGTCCATTAAATCTTCTAAATCTACTTATGAATATGGATTATTAATATAATGGAAAAATAATGCTTTTTTTTTTTAATCTTACCAAACTTTTCTTCAGTCGCCACATATCTCCTCGGCCAATATACTGATCCTTAAAGGTTAATTCCACTAGGTCAAGGGTCACATCCTAAAAAGGATAGTAAAAAAATCTCTCTCCATTACTTTGACACACCCGCATAGTTATACAATAAAGTCCAGTCATCATAAAGAAATCTTTTGGTTAAAAAAAAAAATAACCTATTAGAAGCCCACTTGAAAGCTGAACCCTAACAAACAGAATTTTTTCCTGTCAAAGGACCATTTTCAAGGATAGATAAGTCTACAGCAGATTCTATAGCAGCTGTACCAGGGGTTAGTACAAAGAGTACCAGTCCTGTCTGTAATCCTGATTCTGCTAAAGAAACATGATATTGAGTTGTGAGCTTTATTTCCCTACACAACGTCAATAAATACATATATACCAAATTTTTTAAAGACGTACTTTAAAAGGGGGAGGGAGGCTTAAATGCAACCTACATACTACCTATAACTGAAGTTACCTATATATGATCACATATTTAATAGACCAACACTGTATTTAAGTAACTCATTATTTCCTTAGAGACCTAATCTTGAGAAAGGGTGCTAATCATTGCAAAAAGATATTCATGTCCAGGGGGCCTCCCCGGTGGCGCAGGGGTTGAGCGCTGGGATGCGAAGTTGCCCCCAGCCTCTGCAGCACCGGTTCGATCCCTGGCCACCGGGTAAGGGTCCCACATGGTGCGCAAACCTCTCCTGCCGCCCGCTGCTCCCCTCAGCAGTGTATTTCGTCAGTCTGCCTGTTCTGTTCCCTGCTCTGGCTCTGGTGAGTTCTCTCACCCTCCCGCACTTCTGACTGTACCCAGTGCTTGTATAAATAAATAAATAAATAACTGAATCTTTAAAAAAAAAGAAAATGAAAAGATAAGCCAGAGACAAGAGAAAATATTAAAAAAAAAAAAAAAGATATTCATGTCCAGAACAAAGTAATACCTTAGGGTCTACAACATTCACATAAACATCTTGATAAGGTCTTAGACGAAAAACTTGAGTTACAGTCTGGTCTACACTGATAGTTTCTGGAACAGAAAAGAAATCTGCATCAGGTAACATTCTGAAAAATCAGGTAAATATATTCTAATCTAAATACGCAGACATTCAGCAAGTAATACAACTGATCATTTGCCATGGGTAAGACATATTCTCTGCTTTCCAAGAGCTTAAAATCTGGAGTTCTCTTTTCAGAAGAAATAAGACCTGAGCCTAAGCAACTGAAAAAATGGGAGAGGAAAACAGGGAAAGAGACACATAGAGAGAAAAGGAAGAAATTAGAACTTTCAAAGGGTTATAAAAACACAGAAGAGGAAAGAGGTCCTTTCTCATTTGAGAGTAGTGGGAGTAATTAAGGAAGGAACACACTTTTCAATGAGCTCTTAAGTCTGGTAAGAAACTTTTTTTTTTTTTTTTTTGCATAGAAGAACTGAGGTGTAGGCCAGAGGTGCAGGTGGGTGAGAGGATTCACCAGAGACAGAGTGGGGAGCAGAGTGGGGAGCAGAACAGGCAGACTGACTGAAATGCACTGCTGAGAGAGGGACACAGCGGGCAAGAGAGGAGAGGTCTGCTGCGACATAAGTAGGTTAGCTCCCTGGCCAGGGATCAAAGTTAGGCTTTAGTGTTGATAGCTCTAAGACGTAACCCCTAGCCATCAAAAAGGCCTTAAGTCTGGTAAGAAACTTAACAGAAGATGAGATGAGGGAATGGGTACTTTTAGGGTCTGGGTACTTTTAGGATCTAGGCTATAGATAGTATTCGTCCATCAAGTTGAAATATAAAGTGGACATCAAAATCCTTTAGAGCAAATTAAGTCTTCTTTATTTTAAATACTATTTAAGGAATTTATCTTATTTGCTGTCAGTTAACTTATTGGTTCCATAATGGGCGTGGCATAGTTGTTAAAGAAAAAACAGAAAGGAATTGGATCCAAATGAGTAGTAGAACCATAGCTGGGCCTCCCACACTTACTGACTTCAGGCAAGTCAGTAAGTCACAGAGACTGTTTCCTCATTCACTCAAGAGTTTGTGGGGTGTCTCCCTAGTGGCCTAAAGTTATGTCTCAGCACTGCCACCATCAAGGCTTAGTTTGAACCCTGGCCAGGGAGGTAACCCACATATTAACAGTATATTTCAGTAAATCCATCTGCCTGCTCCCCACTCAGTTTCTGGTGAATCCTCTCACCTCCACACCTCTGGTCTATACCCCAGTCCTTCTATGCAAAGAAAAAAAAAGTTTGTGGAAAGATAAAGAGAGATGACAAAAAGGTCCCCATGCCCTGCACATGTGGTAGGCCATGATTAATGTGTCCCTTCCTCACCCCATCCTCAATAGGCACTTAACAAATTTTGGGGGGAAAATATACATAGGAAAGCACTTTTTGGCAATAATTTTTTTTGGAGTTAAGTGTAAAGCTTTACCTTTTCAGATATCTTTATCCTAAACCTAAATATAGTTATTTCAGCACTCTCAAGATGCTGACAAATGAGATGCCTTGACAGTTTTGTTATCTGACCATTTTTAAAGAGTTAACACAATTAAAGAAGGAGAGAAGTATAAGTGTATCCTTATTCCCTAAGAGCATGAGAAGAGATTTCTTGCAGTTTCTGGGACAGTAAGGGGCAAACATCTCAGAGAGCCACATGAAATTCTTACCTTTCTGTAAATCTTCCTTAAGTGACTTGACTTGCAAAAGCAGAGGGCTGGAAAATAAAGCAAAAAAGCCATGGGAAACTAGGCAGTAACTAACCAGCTTTCTTTGCCCCCTAAAGAGACAAATCCATTTCTGGACACACTGTAACTATAGCACAGCAATGGGAAAAAGCTTCCTTTAGAAACAAAGAAACTCTGTACTTGTGCTCAAGGAAATGGATAAATGCTACAGAACTTTTCAGAGTTGTCCTCTCTGTTTTGGAAACAGAAAGGATGGACTACTTTAAAAACAAATTATTGGCTTATCAATCCAATAGGGCTGAAGCATTTTCATCCACAGGCAAAAGTCTCTTTTGCCCCTTAGGCAAAAAATCATTTGGAAACAGCAGGCTGCTCAGTTAGTTCCCCTGAATCAAGTGAGAGGCTCACCTGTATTCATCGTTAGGATGAGCAATCTCCACAATATCTCCAAGTTTGATGTGAGGAAACACTTTGGGATTCACGACTAGCTCATCATCTGAAAAACAATTCAGCAACCTTAAGCAGAAAGCACATTCATTTGGGTAACAGGTTGCTGTGTTTTCACCCTGGGTCCTTCCGGCCCCAGCAGGTTGGTATTACTACTTCATCTCACAAATGACATTCCATTTCAACTAATGGATCAACTAAATTTGCTGGTGGGCAGCTAAGTGGGACAGCATGACAGCATTCTGGTACCCTTGTCTCCCAGAGCCCACTGTGCCCAGGGAAAAACAGCCCTTGCTCTCCTGGAATTAGGCCTCTGAGAGTTCCTTACTCCCTCAAATATCATGTGTGGGGCCTCCCTGGTTGTACAGGGGTTAAAGACAGCACCATCAAGCTATCACCAGCCACTGCAGCACAAGTTCGATCCTCTGCCAGCCAAGAAGCAAGCCACAAAGCGCAACAGACCTCTCCTGCCCCAGCCGCTGCTCCCCTCAGCAGTGTATTTTAGTACATCTGCCGGTTCTGCTCAGTACTTTCTCTGGTGAATCCTCTCACCTCCCCGCACCTCTGGCTTATACCCCAGTTCTTATATGCATAAATATATAAATCTTTAAAAAAATCATGTGTGTAGCATATACAAAGAACAGCCTGGGTTCCACAGATTTAGCACAACCTGATTCAAAAATATTCCCCAAATACTGTCTTAATATGACCCTCACATTAAGTCTCTGGATCTACTGGATCATGGTGTAGAGAGGAAAAAACCTCAATAGCAATGAGGTGACTTCCCTAAGGGTGCACAGCTGGTAATAAATAGCCCACCCAGGACTCATTACTAGTCCAGGTTCCTCCTCCTAAAACCCACCACTTCTCACATGTCATAAAAAATCAAGGCAAATAAAATGCAATAGACTTTGGAGGGCAGCACCCCATCAGGGGAAAACGTCAGATATCAGTTCACATTAGGATCCAATAAGACCCCATAGCAAAGACATGATTTCCTAAGTTTATCTACTCTACCTCCCAATGGGAGTTGGGAAGAACTCACAAATATAATAAATTCAGAATCATAAAGGTGGAATGGTGTTTTCTGTTTTAATTTTGGGGGCAAGAAATGGCCTTTAATTATGCTAAAACCATGACAAATAAGTATAAGCAGATTTCAAATGCAATCAGACCCCACAAAAATTTAGTCAAGGGGCCTCCCTGGTGGCACAAGGGATTAAGATGCAGCACTATGAAGCTATCCACAGCCACTGCAGCACGAGTTCGATCCCCAGCCAGGGACATGAACCACATGGCGCAGAAAACCTCTGTCTCACCTGCTGCTCCCCTTGGCAGTATGTTTCAGTCAATCTACCTGTTCTGCTCCCCACTCTGTCTCTGGTGAATCCTCTCACCCCCTGCATCTCTGGTCTGCACCCCAGCTCTTGTATGCATAAATAAATAAATCTTTAAAAAAAATTTAGTGTAGTAAAACAAAGCACTGGGTTAATCCCAAAATTTATTTGGTATATTTTTCCATTGAGAGCTTTATGCCAAATCCTCTATAAAATTCTCCCCAAACCTCAATAACCTGAAATGAGCAATCTGAGCATGGATTCTATTCTGCTTTATCATTTCTTTTTTGCACATTTCTCATCAAGCTAAAAGCTTTTCAGAGACCAAGGACCTTGCTGCACTCATAATCTATATATGGGGCAGGTATGCACCTAATTTTGTTGGGTGCATTCTTATTTATAGTCTTTCAGGAAGGTACAGCATGTAGCTACCTGTCTTGTACACATGTACAAGAAATTTGCATACATTATAAACAACTGTATATACTGTAGCCTTATATCTTTTCCTCTGTCAAAAGTTACCTCTATTATTCATTCATTCTACTCCAAACTGTTTAGGGAGCATTAACTGCATACAAAGTATAGTGTCACCAACAGACTGCTGTTTTAGCAGAAATTGTGTTTCAAATATAGCAATCACTGATATAGCCTTGTTCCTTAATTATAATGGCTACATTTATTGCACAGCACAAACCAGCCTAGTTCTTTGCTAAAGACTACATACATCATCTTACTTAATCCATGCAACACCTTATGATATAGAAACTATTGTTTTCCCTTTTGGGCAGTCCTTTCCCTGGTAAGACTTATACATACATGTCACAGGAGCAAATACATGCTAAAATACAATTTTAAAAAGACTTGTAGTGTTGCTAATTCCAATTTCTGGTTGTTAGAACAGAAGAGGAAATTATTCCTTTACAAAAGAAAAGGAAATCACATGACTAAGTGCTCGCCAGATGCTAAGAGAAACTATTTTATAGCACTTGAATCTGTAGATGGGGGTATGCTAGAGGTCCCAGGGAAAGTTAGCAGCAGAGCTGATACTCCAGATTCTAGTTTAATGCAAGACAACAAGCTGTGTCCTGCCCCTTCTCACTATGCCTTGGAGCCAGGCAAAGGTTCACTCTTTGATCATACCTGTCTCACGTACATCTACGCCTTCTCGCTCACTAAATCTAAGTTTCTCTTATCTGCCAAACTAGTGCAGGCTGGAATTTTAATCAGAAAACATGTAGCAAAACTACAACACACCAATAGTAAACTGGCAATATTCATAACGTTTCTTAAAACTCAGAAAGGAAATGCTTTTCAGAAGGAGCCTGTGCTCTCTGGCCCTACTGCCCTCCCAATTACTGTATTATATTTGCTGCTTCACTCAGTTAAGTAGTCTGTCTAGCTTCTGAAAGTCACATGAGTCAGGGTGTAATTTTCAAGGCACTGGACACACCAGAAACTCAGCCAATTTACACAACCCCCAAAGACCAATCAATACTGACCACTGCCCCCAAAGCCCTTCTTGTGGATGACAAGTTTGTAGACCTTTGTTGTTCTCATCTTGCTCCGTGGTTTCCTTCAGCTGTTCCAAGCTTGGGGGAGAGAAGTCATCTTGCCTCCCTGTCATTGAAATACAAACAAAAAGACTGGAACATCAGATTTTTCCCTATAAATGCTTTATGATTTCAGGTCAGTGAAAACACTGGTGTTAATCAGCTGAGAGGTGGCACCCACACTTGCATGAAATCACTCACTCAGGATGGAAGCTAACTGCCAAAAAGATGCTCTATTACACCCCAAAGGGAAACTTACAGCGAGCGGGGCACTAGTTACCTAGACTCTAAATCAAAACAGCCAAATATCAAAGAGATCTTAAAAAAGGTGAGCGCACTCATTTTTTTTAGATGAGGAAAGTGAAGGCCAGCCAAGGGACATGCCCAAGGTCACTCATACAGAGAGGGACTCCCACCGGTCACGCTTTGCCGTCAATATCCAGTGCAAGATGAGTATAAATTGGAGGGCAGAGGTTCGCTTCCGAATCTTCATCTATATACAAACTCCTAGTGATTGCTTCCTCCCTCTCTTTCACTTCACAGCCGAGGCCACTGAGGCTCAGAGAGGAACTGAACTTGGTCACACAGCCGAATGGGGGTGGGGTCAGGACTCGAACCAGGGTCGCGGCCCCATTCCTCACGCTCCCCAAACCCCGGCCCGGACGTGCAGGTCCACTCACCCGCAGCTCCACAGCCCTTTCCCGCGCCAGGCCCGGGGCCCGAGGGCCGGACCCTGGCTGGGGCTCCCGCGCCTCTTCCGGACGGCCCGCCTACGCCCCCACAGCCCCCGCGGCTTCCGCCCGGGAGCCCCAGGAGCCGGCCGGCCCGCCTCGGCCGCCGAGCGCTCTCACCTGAGAACCCGCGCCGCTCGGGTGGCTCCGCCCCAGGGCCCCGCCCCCTTCCCGCCCCCCCGCCCCGGGCCGCTCTGGCCCGGCCTCCGCCTCCTCTCAGTGTCCACGCCATTTCCCCATCCGGGGCCTGCGCCGGGGGCGGGGCGTCGCGGGTGGCCTCCTCCCGCCGCTCCCGGCCTTTCCCGCTCGCGGACATGGGGGGCTGCGGCCCTAGAAAGGAAGTCCTTGTCCCCTTGTCCTCTCAGAAGTTCTGAGATAGCTTCGTGCCCGAGAGCTGCATTTCCGACGTAGAGATCACGCAACAGGGCAAACTCGGGCCCGTGTCCCCGGATCTGTGCAGGCTGTTTATGGACCCTCGCCTGGCCTCCCAGGCTGCTGGGGGACACAAACTGGTTTTTGGAGGAACCGTAGGAGGCACGTGCGGCGGTCTCTGCCGAGAAGTAGCCACTTTGAGGGGCTGTTGAAACCCCCTTCCAAACCCCGAATGATTTTGTCTGTAGCTAATGATAACAATAGTTACTGGAGCTTTCCCAGACGTCCCTATAAAGGGCAGGCCTCTACTGGGTGACAGGGAGGCTGGGGATGTTGGGGGAAAAGGATGTCCTAAAAGGCTTTATTTCCCTGTTTTCCTCCCTGAGTTGTACATTTTCCTTATTTCCTTTTCCCTTGTAAATAAACCTTTTATTAACCTTTTGTGTGTGCCTGTAGTGGAGTATTAATAAGTCCCTTTTAAGCGTGCGGGTGAGGACCCACAGCCAGGCAACCCGTTCAATATCGGGGCTGCCCTATAACAGGAACACGAAACTCCTCAGAAAGAAGCAAGGATGGATCCTGACCCGGTCGCGTCCAGCTTGGATCCCAAGGCTGAGTGATTAAGCAGCAGCCTAATCTCTCACCCATGGGCTCAGGCTGTCTGTAGGTACATCTTTCCTGGAGGAGTCAGAGCTGCGTAGGCTGAAGCTGACCAAGGGCTCCCGACAAGTTGCCGGCTCCATCTAATTCATTTATGGTTTTCAGAATTTGTCCAGTGTTGAAAGGAAAAGAACATCCATGCCACACAGCGACTTAGGAGTGGGCAAAGGGAACCCTGTAGCAAGACAAGAGCTTCTTTATGCATTGGTGCTTTTGCTTTAGAATTCAGAGGGTAAATAGCTATTAAATATATGCGTGTGTGTATATATATTGTATTGAAGAAAAACACAGGTGACCTGCAACAGTGACAACAGTTTTCCCGGATAAATTGTAAAATGTAAAAGATATTTATGTTGTGAATTGAGGATACATACCCAGGTCCCGCAGACTCTTTTCTACCCCTAACATTAATGGCTGGTGAGAAGTCCTGCCACCCCAAAGGGAGAGCTAAGGGGATTCTCTCTTTGGCTGCAGGGGAATGTGATTCCTTCTCCTGAGAGATAGTCATAATTGTTGTCGTATCTTAGAAATGCAAATATTTCACTTTTAAATTTGATGAGTCTCATTAAAAAAACTTGGCAAATACTGAGATTTATTTTTTTAGCGGTCTAAAGCTGGGCAAGGTTAGGGAAGGCTGGAGCTGGTAGCCCCCAGATTGGGGAGCCAAGTGCCTTGGCTCATCCATCCATCCATCCCTGTGTTTAACCACCTGCAGGATTGCCTGTTTCTCACTACATGGTTTTGCACAAGAGAAGTCTCTTTTCTTAAATTTCTCCCCTATCAATAGGAACAAAAGTACATGTCCTTCACAAGGTTCAAATGGGATGAGGAATATGTTACACTAGGTGTTTGTAGTTAAAGAAATTTAAAGTGCTAGTAAATCTAGAGTATGGTTAGCTAACCCAAAGCATGGAATCGGGAAATTAGCTCCCCTCAATGTTTAGGAAATCTAATGATAAAAATGAAGCATCTTTGAACCCTTGTGCCTAATATAGTACTAAGAGCAGGGCTGGGGCTGTCACCTTAGAGTACAAAAATGTTAAAGGGGTGACAAAACCTCATAATGTTTAATGAAATAGTTTTAAAAATAAAAATCAGTACAAACACCCTCTCTGAACACATTTTTTTAATTTTAAAAATTTATTTATTTATATATATTTTACATCAGCATTCATTTTTGAAAAATGTTTGCTTTCTTCTCTCAGGTGTAGTCCCCATAAAATTCCCACCATCAAGTCACTCGTGTACCATCACTGTTGTTTTTTGGAGTCTGTGGGTTTGGAGTGCCAGGTCCTTGGGTTCACTCTGGAAAAGGTGTCACCAGAGCTCACATTTCAGCAGCATGCGGCGAGTTCCCCAGGCAGGTTTCTCCACAAGACAGAGACGGTTAGTTAGTTATATTTAAAGGCAGGTTTATTAGGGAAAGGGACGGAAGAGTAAAAGACACCTGCATAGACACAAGCAGGCAGGAAGAGGTGCCCCAAAGGGACAGGTTTGCTGAGAGGCCTGCATGGTTGCAGGTGGGCGGCCTTGTGGAGAGAGGCCTCCACTGAGGGAGGTCAGTGAGGAAAAGTCCCAGCAGGTACAGGTCACGGTAGGCAGGGAGGCTGCTGCCCTGCAGTGGGAGAAAGCTGATGAAAAAAGCACCAGCATAGGCACAGGTGGGCAGAGGGAGTGCTGCTCTGAACACATTTTAAAAGACAAGATCAGTAATGGTGCTGTGCAGAATTGTATCAGAGCCTGAGGATGAAGAACAAACCAGTAATACTGAGTTTCTCAAATCCCCTTACCATGGGTGTGTAGTTGCCAGAGAAAGTACTCAAGAAAGTGAAAACTGCAAATATTTTAAAGTGAATTTCTACTTAATGCATCCCAACAGTATCTGTAGTGGCCTATGTATGAGTTGTAAGTGCTATGGACATTATTTGGACTTGCAAGGGCTGAAGACAATAGGACTGGCATTTGGATTTTTAAGACTCAGTCCTAACTAATGCTGGGAAAACAACTATCTCAGCCCAAAATGATCCTCATGTTGACTAACTCAGAGATACCTTGATCAGAGAAGAAATAATTAAAATCTCAGGCCTCCCTGGTGGGGCAGGGGTTAAAGTCTCAGACAATCAAGTCACCCCAGTCCTGAATCATGATTTGAATCTCCAGCCAGGGAAATAACCCACATGGTGCACCAGACCTCTCCTATCTCCCCTGCTGCTCCCCTCAGCAGTGTATTTCAGTGGATGGGCCTGTTCTGCTACCCACTCTGTCTCTGTGAATCCTCTCACTGCCACACCTCTGGCCTACACCCCAGTTCTTCTGTGCATAAATAAAAATAAATCTTTAAAAAAAATTAAAATCTCTCCTTAAACCTCCAAATCCCTACCTCTCTAATCAGCTAAACTGATAAGATCCAAGAAATAACTGATTTCTGTTTTTAAGACAAGGCTGTGTGATCTGGGGTAAGTTGATTCCATTCTCTGAATCTCAATTTCCTCCCAGGTAAGCATCATTTCCCATCAAGTCTTTTGAATGTCTGCTTGTGTCAGACACTATGCTAAGGGTCTAGTAAAGAAAGAATAGCGAACAAAACGGTGGGGGGTGGAAGACAGACGGTAAATGAATCAATCAAGAGATGCAACAGGACAATTTCAGCTTGCGTTAAAGCTATGAAGAAATCAAAATGTTATAGGACAGGGAGAGGGGCAGCCCAAGCCCCGCAAACCTGCCTATTCTAAATGGGTTCTGCCATCCGCCGCATCAACACAAAACTTCCTCAGTCTCTTCTGCAGCTTCTCCTCTTCCTGCTCAGCTCCACCCTCCCTTGGGTGGGGCAGGGAACCTCCCCCTTTCCTGGGGACCACCCTGTTGCAAAAACAAGGTGCAGTAAAGGATTAGATCAGATTTGACATAGATTTACTAGTCGGTGAGATTGTAAGGAGCAGGGGAGTGACATTACCTAAAACACCTATTCCAGTTATAAAAGATCTCTTGGGCTGCCAGAGAGGAAGCTAGGAGAACGCTAGTGATGTAGCCATCTAGGCCAGAAAACCCGTGGGCAGGACCAGAGTGATGGCAGTGGAAACAGACATTAGGCCCTTGGGCTCTCACACCGGCAAGCCATAGGTGTGTTTCCCTTTAAGAATCCAGGCCGCTGGGGGGGGGCGGAGGGACGCGACGGCTAGCAGAGGGCGGGGGGCCGAACGCGGGAAGAGCCGCCCTTAGGAGTGCGCGCGCGCCGTGCGGGGGCGGGACTTGGGCGAACCCGCATGGCTGGCTTGGGCCCCGGATAAGGAAGTGCGGGGGGAGGGGACTGGGGGGAGAACCATAGAGACGAAGCGGCGGTGGCGGGCGGAGCGCCCTCGGGCTCTCTTGGCTCAGTAGGCTCAGGTAGACTTGGCGGCGACCGGGCTGCGGCTGCAGAGGCTGGGCTGGCCGAGCGAGCGCGGGCCGCGGAGCAGGCCTCAGGGTAAGAGGCCGGGGGCGGGAAGGTTTCGGGCGTAGCCGCCCCGCCCCATCCACCCTGAGGGAACCCTCCGCCGGGCGGTGCAGGCTGCAGGGGAGCCCTGCCCCCCGCCCCCCCTCCCGGCTGCCGAAGGGGACGGAGGCTGGGCCGTCGGCCGCGGAGCGACCCGTGGAGAGAGCGTAGACCCAGCCCTGCATCGGAAGAGGGAGACGGTTTCTCCGAGTCATGGCTTCGGCGGGGGAGAGAGAGTCCTCTTTCACCTCGATATGGCGAGGACCCCCAACTTTCTTCCTCCGGTAGGACGACGCCCCTCGTCGTGGGCGGACGCTCTGCCCCAGCGCCGGTGCGTTTGTCAGCAGGAGGAGAGCCTCTCCCGGGATCGGAGAGGGCGATTCTGAACTTATTTTTAAGGAGGAGTGAGAGAAATACCCGCTAAACAAGACCTCCCCCTACCCCAGTCTGGTCAGCGCCCCCCAGATGAAGAGCGACCATCAACTTGCCGAAAAGTGAGGCGGGGGTTGGGGGGTGGGGTCTTACTTTCCTGTTAGAAAGAGACTTAGCGTCTCTCCTTGCTCACCTTTACCCCGAGATACCGAGGAAGACTCTGAATTTACTTGATGGTTTTAGAAATCGTCCTTTCTCCCCTCCCCCAGTCTTGTCCACAGAGGGAGCCTCGCTCCTCTTCCCCGAGGTCTCTCGGTGTGCAGCGAGCTCCTTTCTGTTGCACAATTAAGAGCATGGCGTTTGGAGTGGGGTACTTGCAAGCCGTGTCTCCCTCTTCGCATCTTTGTGACCTTGACTAATGGCTTAAGCTTTCTCAGTCTTGGTTACCCCTTCTCTGATTTGGGTACTCTTTAGCGAATTACCAGGAGAGGTAAGAGAGGATTTGTGTGCGTGTTTTTAATACATAGTAAGCTTTTGGTAAATTATTGCTATTCCTGTTAATTTGTTTAAAAGACAAAAACTAGTATCTTTAACAGAGAGGCCTTTTTCCATGTTTACTCCCCCCACGGCCCCCCTCAACCCTTCTCATAAGAAAGAGGACTTTCCCCCCCAGGGGTGGAGTAGCACCTCCACTTTTAGAACCCGCCATATTCCCCAAATTAACACTTAGAGTAATCAGGAAAAAAGACTTTTTACAAACTTATTTCTGTAGAGGGGGGAGACTTGATACCGAAGCCAGTCTTTCCTTTGTCCAGAGAAGCCATCACTTCTTATTGAGGGGTTAGAGATGTCCTCTCCCACTCCCTCTGCTAGCTCTAGTGAAGGAAACGCTTCCTTCTGTTTGCCCCTCCAACCCCCGAAAAGTAAGCCCAACTTTTTTCTTGCTCTCCCTCCCAAGATAACACTATACCTTTGGAAGGAGGACTCTTTCTGCTGTATATTTAGAGTGGCGCAGATGGTTTCTTTTCTCCTCTTCCTTAGAAAAAGAAATGAAAACCTTTCATGTAGAGTCTTTGTCAGTAGAAATTAGGAGCATTTTCACTGTTTCACTCTCCAGGTGGAGACAAGCATCCTTTTTCTGCGTGCAGTAAAGGGAGTTAAAGGAAAATAGTGCTTGGTGCTGTTTGAGATCTTGAGAAAACTGGCCCCTATTAGTGTATGGTCTGCCCCACTTTCAGTTTGTCTAGAGATCTTGTAAAATGCTTTTCTTTCTCTGTCCCTCAAGAAGGGGTCTGTTCTCTGACCTTCCTCTTGGAGGGATCTCCAAGAGTGTCAGCATCGTTGGAAAGAAAGCCCCTTTCTCAAGGTGAAAGTAGTGTTGGGAATGCCTGATGGGTCTGGTCATTATTATAAGTGTTGTCCCTCAATACAAGCAGGGCAGTGCCCAGAGTTAGTCACTTCTTGGTTTCCTTAAGAGCAGCCTCTTTGCCTTGGAATTAAAAGGGAGATCTATAGATTTGGGATTACTGAGACACAGGGTTTTCTGTTATTTTTTTTCTTTGTTTAAAATTAGTTTTCTTCTGTCATTTTTTTCCTTATTGCTGTATACTTTGAACCCCAGAATTTCTTGTTTTGGGGAGTGTCTGGACAACTAAAGTAGAAGTTACCTTTCTTTTTTAGTATTATAAAATGTTTTTAGTATTATAAAATGTTTTAATAATATTAAGAGCTGCAATGTTAATCTTTCTCTGGTAGTTTTTCTTTTTGATTTGGTGGTGTAGGAATTACACTGCCAAGTTATATAAAGACACTAACCAAAGCTTTTCCAGCTATTTTATATGTAAAGTGTTCTTAAATTATCTCATGTGCCTGTAAGTACTTGCTGTGGGGATTAGTTGTTGATGTCCATAGGCGTGCTTTGCTGAAATAGTTATTTAGAGTCATGAGATTTTAATGGGGGGCAGTACCCTTTGAGATTATTTTGTTTAATTTGTTCATTTTACATGTGAAAAACAAACCCAGGAAAATTAAATGGCACCCTCAAGGCCGCTCAGCCAATAAGTTTAAGGTAGTGTAAGAGATCCTTATAGGCTGCGATAGTCTCCCACTGGAGACTAGCAACTAGACTGCTTCCCACAGAGGGCTGGGGGTTGGGGGTAAAAACAGACTGCATCCCAGGACTGTATCTACATTTGAAGTGGAAAGAGATTGTTCTAAATTCAAAAATAATTTTTTTATTGGAATAATTTCACTGAATATTCCCCATAAATATTAGTCTTTCCAGGGATAAATCCATTCCCTAAACAATCTAATTCTTGTGTTAGGTAAAAAGATGGCAAGCCAGCAGTAGCTGGCAAGGGTTATTTGGGAACCTATGGTTTATATTTTGCTTATACCTCAAACTAGTTAATTATCTGGTGTCCCCACACAGTTGATTGGTTATAAATTGTTAAGGAGGATTAAACTGAGTTCCTGCCTACATTTCATAAGCATGTATACTCTTTTTTTTTTTTAAGATTTGTTTATATGTATAAGAACTGGGGTACAGGCCAGAAGGGTGGGGGGTGGTGAGAGGATTCACCAGAGACAGAGTGGGGAGCAGAACAGGCAGATCTACTGAAACACACTGCTGAGGGGAGCAGTGGGCAAGACAGAAGCATGTATATTCTTCCTTCTTCAATTTAACAATTTAATGTGAAAACTTAAGGTGGAGTTAGAGTTGACATTTGGAGAGATACTGATAAAGAAATAATATACTTGCCAGTTATTACTGTATATTTGAATCTTGTAATGCATATGTAGTGCATACTTATTTTTTTTTAAAGATTTGTTTACTTACGCATACAGGAACTGGGGTTATAGACCAGAGGTGCAGGGAGTGAGAGGATTCACCAGAGACAGAGTGGGGAAGAGAACAGGCAGACTGACTAAAATACACTGCTGAGGGGAGCAGCGGAAGAGACAGGAGAGGTCTGCTGCATCATGTGGGTAGCTCCTGGCCAGCCAGGGATTGAACTCGTGCTGCAGAGACTGTGGATAGCTTCACAGTGCTGTGCTTAACCCCTTGCACCACCAGGGAGGCCCCGCATACTCATTTTTAAAAGTACAATATGTAGATAAGTCGCTGACTCCATTACCCAGCCTAACACTCTTGATGTTTGGCTTAGATCCTTTCAAATACTTTTCTTATGTATATGTATCTGGTACCAATATGAAAGAGTTCTGATATTTATTGACTTTGATAAAATATCCCAGGCAGCTTTCTGTCTAGCAATATATTTCTACACCCACTGTTATTTCTAATTGTATTCAGAAACTAAGTTTTGAAGAGCTTGACTATCAGTAAAATTTTATTCTGTTTCTGCAGTCTTCTGTCATTACCATTACTTGGTAGATGGGGAAAAGTGAGGGAAGAGTTTGGTGATATGTTAGCAAGCTGAGGATAATTTTTCATCTGCTGCTCCAGATTTGACTCTTATTATTACATCATCTCTGAGGGTTCCAGCTATGGCACTCAACTGCAGATGCTCAGAAACTTGAGGAGGGAGAATTGAGCTAGGAGAAAAAGGAAGGCGTGTCTTTTTTTTTTTTTTTTTTTATAGAGGCATGTTTTTATTTATTTATTTATTTGTTTTTGTTTATACATGCACTGGGTACAGTCAGAAGCGCGGGAGGGTGAGAGAATTCACCAGAGCCAGAGCGGGGAGCAGAGCAGGCAGAAGGACCAAAGTACACTGCTGAGGGGAGCAGCAGGTGGCAGGAGAGGTGTGCGCGCCATGTGGGACCCTCCTCTGGTGGCCGGGGAGCAGCCGGGGATCGAACCGGCGCTGCAGAGGCTGCGGGCAGCTTCGCAACCCAGCGCTCAACCGCTGCGCCACCGGGGAGGCCCTTTTTTTTTTTTTTAAAGATTTATTTATGCATACAAGAACTGAGGTACAGCCCAGAGGTGTGGGGGGGTGAGAGGATTCCCCAGAGACAGAGTGGAGAGCAGAACAGGCAGGTTGACTGAAATACACTGCTGAGGAGCATCAGGTGAGACCAGAGAGGTCTGCTGCACCATGTGGGTAGCTCCCTGGCAGGGCGGGGATCAAACTCATGCTGCAGTGGCTGTGGATAGCTTCATAGTGCTGAGACAAACCCCTTGCGCCACCAGAGAGGCCCAGGAGGGAGTGTCTTTGGCTTCACAACCAATGTACCTGCTTGTTTTCACGGGTTGAAATTCTGAGAATTACGTCTCTACCAAACAGGAGTATAAAGAGATGATCCTGTGGTTGGCTTGTGTAAATTGGAAGTTATCTTTTGGTGACCAAAACTTTAAAATTCTGTTTTGGTCAAGAACAGTTTACAGCATAGATGCAGGCATAAGACTGTCTTGAACTATTTTATATGGTTGTCAATATTGACTTCTTATGATAAAGATCTGTTTAGTATATCGGTATTATCCACAGTCCACTGTTCAGAAAAAAATCTTGAATTAGAACTATGACAATGGAAAGGAGTGGGTTTGTCAGACACTGCAGGAGTTGGAGTGCTAATTGAATATCAAGTGGAAGGTCAGATATATAGTTATGTCCAGAGATTCAAGTTTGAGCTCAAGGCTAATGGGCATGTCGTTACTGAGCGGGACAACACAATTAATAATAAGCATGTAAGTTGTTTCCTTGTAGTAAGTAAGACTCATTTATTGGGTTGAGTGGATTCTATTTTAATTTTTTTAGAGATTCATTTATGTATGCATACAAGAACTGGGGTACAGGCCAGAGGTGGGTGGGGTGTGTGTGAGAGGATTCACCAGAGACAGAGTGGGGAGCAGAACAGGTGGATTGACTAAAAAACACTGCTGAGGGGAGCAGCGGGTAAGTCAGGAGAGTCTGCTGCACCGTGTAGGTTACCTCCCTGGCCGGGGATCAAACTTGCACTTGCAGGGGCTGCGGACAGCTTCATAGTGTTGTGTCTTAACCCCTTGTGCCACCAGGGAGGCCCGGGATTCTATTTTAGACATGTTAAGCTTGGACATGCCATCCTTGTGAGTGCAGCAGGAACTTGAGAAAAACTTTAGAGCTAACGTTTGTTTTTAATCACTTTTACCGTTAACAATCAATATTTCTCTACTCTCCCAGCTAAGCAACCACTAATTCACTTTCTTTTTTTTTTAAAAAAAGACATATTTATGCATACAAGAGCCGTGCAGGCCAGAAGTGCAGGGGGTGAGAGAATTCTCCAGAGACACAATGGGGAGCAGAACAGGCTAATTGACTGAAATACACTACTGAGGGGAGCAGGAGGTGAGACAGGAGAGGTCTACTGCTCCATGTGGGTCCCCTTCCTGGCCAGGGATCAAAGTGGTGCTGCAATAGCTGCAGATCGCTTCCTAGTGTGAACGCTTAACCCCTTGCGCCACCAGGGAGGCCTCCTAATTCACTTTCTTACTATAGTTTTGCCTACTCTGGACATTTCATATAGATGGGATCTTATGTGGGCTTTTTTGTTACTTATGATAAACTGTTTTCAAGGTTCATCCATGTCGTATCATAAATCAGTACTTGATTCTTTTTCATGGCTGAATGATATTCCACTGTATGAACACACCACATTTTATTTATCAGTTAACAGACATTTTAATTATTTCCATTTTTTGGTTATTGTGAATACTGCTAGTGTGAACTTTGTGTACCCATGTTGTTTGCATATGTACCTAAGCATAGAATTGTTAGGTCATGTAGTCACACTATGCTTTAAGGGGCTGTTTTGAGTCATCCTCATAGCAGAGAGGTTGCAAGAAAAGGTGAGATCATTAAAAATGTAAAGCCTGAAAAGGGAGACTTGTGGGGGATTAAACTTTTGAGAACACCCACACCTAAGTGGCAGGCAGATGAAGAATTTTTCAGCATGAGCAGCATGAAGATCCTTCAAGCCATCTCCTTTGACAAACCTGCTCTTTTATAGTATTATATCTGCACGTATTCTTCTGGTTCGTATGTGGTATGACAACCAAAAATCACGTTCTGTCTGTTAGGAAAGAGAAACTCAGCCAAATTAAAATTGAACACTTCCTGCCATCTTTTTTGTCATCAAATAGCAATTCCACTTTGTCTCTCACCCCCTCCCCCTGCAATCCAAAGTACCCCCAAAAGATCCAGGAGCTACAAGTAAAAAGGGAAGTTTGGAGCTCCAAAAGGGGGATGCATTTTTCTCGGCACTGTTAATGATTTTTGTTTGCATCTCACCACACTCAACATTTCATCTCTCTTCTTTTTGGGATTGAAGTTTTTCCATCACCCTTCTGTGTTGCCTAAACTTTATGGACCAGCAGTCTGATTTCCTATCATTTCTAGTAAATTGGTTACTAGTGTAGTGTTACCTCCTTTCCCCTTTGGAACATAAATAAGTAAGCCACCTACCAAAGGTAGGAGTACCAGGAGAAGGGCAGAGTAGTCCAAAAAAGATCACCTGTCTGCCCTTCTTTAGCTTCTGTCCAGATATCACAATAAGCCCTTCTGAGCAACAGGCATGAGTAAGCCCAGATGTAATAGAAGGGGCAGGTGTGTGCTTTTTGTGTAAGCAGTGTCTAGGCTCCTCTAGATAATAGGGGTAGAAGTAGAAACAAGAAAACCGAGTTGTAAAGATTTTACATGTCGTGTGGGAAATTGCATCCTGCCCAGATATCTGAATGTGGTCAGTGGCAAGAGAGTGAAATATCTCAACATATAAATTGGTTCAGCTGATCTTTTGATCTTTCCTATATGCATGTTGGCCAGAGGACTTTGCTGTCAGTGCCTCTCATGAATCCTTGTTATGAACTCTAAGTTGTAAATACTTCTTTTCTTTTCCCTTGTTTAGGGTTAGAGAAAGTATCAAGAATGAAGCGTGCTGTATCATATTTGATTAGCCAGTTTCCTTCTTAGTCAGGTCAAAGTGAAGTTTGTTGTTGGAAATGTATACTTTTGGTAGACTAAACTAAAATGGAGAAGTTACCCAGCAGGAAACCTTGGTTCCAAGTCGACTATTCCCTGGGGGGTGGGGAGAAGTGTGGTGCAGTATGTTGTGCTTTGACTACTTTCATAATAAAATATTATGAACTCCTGAGATATAAATATTTTAGCAGATGTAAGGAATAAAATATTCCCAAAACAGTGGGTACCTGTGAGGTGTCTTCCCCCTTTTCCTTAGTTGACCATGTAATATTTTAGGCAGGTCACTTGTAACCTCTTCAGGACTGCTGTTAGGATCTGTAATGAGAAGGTGATGGCTGCTCTACCTAGCTCACAGGATTATGTGAGAACCAAGAGTGGTATTTGTGGAAGCACTTGGAAAACCTCAAGATGCTGATCAAAGGTCGGGAAAGATTCTGCTGAAGCGCTGCTTTTGTAGTGTTTTGCACCAGCCTGGGTAGATAAAGCTTAAGTGTTTGGCAAACAGTAAAGGAATGGAATTCCATTTTCTCTATAGCTTTCGTAGGGAATTCTTCCTGAGGAAATGTGTCAAATTCTTCAAAGTTCCTAATATATATTTATTCAGCAAATATCTACTCAATACCTTGTGGTCCCGCACCTCTTCTAGACAGTGAGGATATAGCAGTGAACAAAACAGGTAAAGGTGATGCCTGACAACAAGTAGAAAACTGTCTTTACCTGCTTATAGACATCAGGTCTGTCTTTGGATGTTTAGACTTGTTTCAGTCTCATCTGTGTTTGCTGGCCCTCCAGACTTAGAGAATTGTTCACAAGCAGTATTTGAGTTGAGATTAGAGAGCTGTCTATCAAAGGCTTAAGGTATTTATTTTTCCACAAATTCTCAGTCTATTGAGGAATTTTTGGTGCCAGATAATACTGGCATTTGAAGCAGAATTTATTGTCCTTGTTTTAGCCAGCTTGAGTTGAGACAGCTTTCTTCTACCCTCCAAGGTTTTAAACTTTTATCCCTTCCTTTGATTTGTGTCAGGGTGAACCGTTTGATGTAAAAGACTTGACTCCATAATCTACATCTGCCCTAATGCTGTCATCCGGAGTAGAGACTCAGCCAGTTCCACTTGATTCCTCCATGTCTGCCGTGGTACAGGAATTATACTCTGAACTCCCAGTAAGTGTCTCCAAAGAGCTTCATGCTGACCCCGAGCCAAGTGGGATTCCAGATGTAAAACTTAGAGCCTCAAGCTCTCTTTTAAGTCAGAGTAGGGCAGTGCCCTTGGAGCTGCAGAGGACTCATGCGGAAAGTTGTTGTGAAGAAACCTCTGAGACCTTGGATCATGGGGGTGAGCCTGGGCGGTGTGGGCTGGTGGACTCCACAGCAGGAGGCTCTGTGGCTTCTGGGATCTTGACTAGGGAAGAGAAAGCCAAGAGCATGGAGCTAAAGGTCTTCAGAAATCAAGGGGACCAGGAGAAAATTGTAAGACACCCCTGTGAGGGCACAAAGGAAGACCCACATCAACATTCCACAGCTGCTGAAGAAAAGATCAGCCCAAGTCAGGTAAGAAATGAGATCCTGATTTAGATGAGTGTGAATGACAGCTTTCCAGTGTAACACTTCACGTGGTAAATGCAGATGCTGACAGGTAGCTTATGATTTACTCTTGAACATTTCCAGATTGTTGACTCAGATGTTAACTTTTTTCTGATGATCTTTTAAAAACATTGGTGTCACATAACAAGCTTGAAGAGAGGAAGTGCTTCTGTAATGAAAAAGCGTCACTTCTCTGAAGCAGCCACTCTATATGGAATGTTGAGACTTTGTGATAGTTGTGTGTGATTTCTGCATCTGATGTTAAGAAATGAAGTATCCTTGTTCTTTAAGTTTTGGTAGTGTCATGATTGGGATTTAGTGAGATGTCACTTGAATCTTGTTGAGGGAAGCTCTTGAACCAGGTAGGGCTTCATAGGATGGATACCCTAAAGGAATCTCCGTATTTCAGAAGCTGTTCCATAGCTTTACAAATCTAGAAGCTTGACTTTTGATTTTTAGTGTATCGGAAGTGATTGTCTCCAAAGGATTGAATCATGTTAATCCACTTCATGAGAGTCTGGAATATAAATCAGAAAACTAGTTCTTTATTTAATTTATAATGAAAAATAGAATTACTTCATGGTAGAAATGGTCATACTGGTCAGTATGTCTTTCTGTAAGCAAGAGTTTGAAATTCGAATGGAGAGATTATTAGGTAGCCAAGCCTAAATATTAGTGTGCTGTGATAGCCTGATGAACCCAAATTCCTAAAGGAATATCCTTAAGTTTATAATTAAGTGCACTAGTAAACTTATTTTCTCCATTGGGTGGTCTTAGTCCAGATATTAGTAAGCTTTTTTTCTTCCTTTTTTATCCTCATTTATCACACATTTGTTTGAACGCTTACTGCTTAAGGAACTTCTGGGGTTTCTACAATCAATCAAAGATATAATGGCACACAGGTCAATGCTATGGTGAGTGAGGGGAGTGGGGTGACAGATCTGAGGGGGGGGCACCAGGGTTGGGCAGTCACTCTGGCCCATCCACAACCACAGGGCATGATGACCAGCCTATAGCCCCCTCCCCGCTGCTACCACGCATACCTGGCAGCCTCTTTCATCCTGGGTTAACAGGATGAGCACCTGGCTTGTCGGATGCACTCAGAAATGTTGGATGTGAAGGAGGGAGAAAGCAAGCAGTAAGCTTTTTCTATAAAGGACCATGAAGTAAATATTTTAGGCTTTGCAGCCTGTATGGTCTCTGGCCAAACTACTGAAGTCTGCCTTTGTAGCATGAAAACAGATATTATAGGGAACATATAAATGAATGGGGATGTGACTGTTTCTCAATAAAACTTCATCAGTACAGGTGCTGACCTGTGAGCTGTAGTTTACCCATCCCTACTAGACCCCCAAGTTCATATTCTATGGGCTTCCTAGATTAGGCGCTGCTCCTTCCAACTATTATATAATTCATTTCTTCATACAGGTTACAGGGCAGTTGGCTCTTGCAAATAATTAATAGTTGAATATGATACCACATTTTATGCTGTGAATACCTGCCCTTAAAAATACAGTTAAATGAGGTAAAACTTCAGGATCTAAAAGCTCATTCTTGATTTGGTGGGTTGAATCTTAGATGAAAAGTTTCTTAATGTATTATTTGACATAAAATAAAAGCATGGGTAATTATATAAGTTATGAAGTATAATGAATACACACACAACTATCCAACCTAAAACTAGAAGATTACTGTCTCCCTTTTTTTTTTTTTTCCTAAAGCATTCCTATTCCTTCACCAAAGATAAATACTATTTTGTGTAAAGCAAAATGAAATTTAATAGTTACAAATGTAAGATTTTATACTTGGTTCCAAAAAGAGTAGGAACAATAAAAAGTATGGGGAAACCGAAAATCTACAGGTTTTACCAGGTCTATTAGGATTGACATTGCTATATGATTGTCAGGAAAAGTCGTTTTGCTCTTAATATATGCGAACAGAGATGTGTTACGAGATTAGAGGTGGTAGGTGTACTCCCGTTATGTGCTGATAAGTCTTTCACTAGAGTATGACTTAACGATCCCACCTCTCTCCCCCCAACATGTATATGACCTCAGGGTGCTGATGGAATGGGGGAGGAGAGTATGTCAAGAGGCAAGAAATATGTAAGGGTTCCTGACCAAAGTGTATCCTGTCCCATCCCCCCCCAGCTGAGCCTGGTGTCATTTATGGGAAGATTATAGAAAATTAAGAATTCACTCATGATAAAAATTCACATTAGGGCCTTCCCGGTGGCGAAGCAGGTTGAGCGCAGTGCTGTGAAGCTGTCCACAGCCTCTGCAGTGCCGGTTTGATTCCAGGCCGGCCAGGGAGATTCCCACATGGCTCTACAGACCTCTCCTATCTCAACCGCTCCTCCCCTCATCAGTGTATTTCGGTCCTTCTGCCTGTTCTGCTCCCTACTCTATCTCTGGTGGATTCTCTCATCCTCCCGCCTCTGGCCTGTACCCCAGTGCTTGTATAAATAAATAAATCTTTAAAAAAAAAAATTCAGGGCCTCCCCTGGTGGCGCAGCGGTTGCGCTCTGGGCTGCGAGGCTGCCCGCAGCCTCTGCAGCGCTGGTTCGTTCCCCGGCCGCCGGCAAGGGTCCCACAAAAAAAAAAAAATTCACACTAATAACTAAAACTGAAAGTACACCATTGGAAGCCACTTGTGGGGTGTGTCCTATGAAAGAGAGGAATCAAGAGAAATGAGAGAAGCTTTCAAGAATTTGGAGGACTGACTAGTAGAATTAGTTCTGTGGGGGCAGTTAGTTTCAGTGGAAGACCTGAGGCAGTAGGAGCACCTGATTGTTCTTGGGTCCCAGGACTCTGAAATCTAAATGCTACAGATTTCTTGGATAAACTGATATAGCACTTGCATACCATTTCAGAATATTTGTAGACCCTAGACATCCTTGTACCTCAAGATGAGAACTCTTTCTAGATTGGCAATACATCACAAACACAGATAAAGGACAACTTACAAATTGGGAGAACAGATTTACAATGAATAAAAGGCCTATTTCTCTAAAATATAAATTACTTTCAAATTGAGGAATGAAAACCCAATAAGAAATTGGGGGAGGGGCTCCCCAGTGGCGCAGTGGTTGAGCACTGGGTTGTGAAGCTGCCCGCGGCCTCTGCGGCGCCGGTTCGATCCCCGGCTGCTCCCCGGCCACCAGAGGAGGGTCCCGCATGGCGCGCAGACCTCTCCTGCCGCCTGCTGCTCCCCTCAGCAGTGTACTTCGGTCCTTCTGCCTGCTCTGCTCCCCGCTCTGGCTCTGGTGAATTCTCTCACCCTCCCGCGCTTCTGACTGTACCCAGTGCATGTATAAACAAAACAATCAAACAAATAAAATAAATAAATAAATGCCTCTATTAAAAAAAAAAAAAACATATGAAGAGCTGGTCAGCCTCATTCATAATTAGAGAAATGCAAATTTAAACAACCTGAGATATCACTTGGTTATCTCCCAAGTTGCAAAAGTGAAAAATTACAACTACATATCTAGCCAGCAAAGCAGTGAGAAAAAAACTATTATCATACTTTGATGGCAAGAATATAGAAGCCTTTCAGAAGAGGAATTTGAGTACACCTGACAAAACTACATCTGACAAAAATACATATGCCCTGAGGACCTACTGACCAGCACTTAGACTCTATCCTGGAGGATATACCTTCAACAGCGTAATACTTATAAACAAGGTTATCCTTTGCAGCATTGTTTTTTTTTTTTCCATTTTTTTAAAGATTTATTTATTTATACAAGAACTGGGGTATAGGCCAGATACGCAGGAGGGTGAGAGGATTGTCCAGAGACAGAGCGGGGAACAGAACAGGCAGATTGACGAAATACACTGCTGAAGGGAGCAGCGGGCGAGACAAAAGAGGTCTGCTTCGCCATGTGGTATTTTCACCAGCCAGCTGGAATCAAACCCGTGCTACAGAGGCTGCGGACAGCTTCACAGTGCGGCGCTTAACCACCTGTGCCACCAGGAAGGCCCAGCATTGTTGCAAGATATTACTGTAAAAAATTTTAAAATGAGCAAAGCTTTGTTTATTATTGCAAAAATGTGCATGTAAGTGAGAAATTGAATAAATGATGATGTGTGGTATAGTCACATTTGGAGCACTATGAAGAACGAAGAACTCTATATATGGAATGATTTCCAAGTGTATCAGGGTCCCCAAAGTCACCTCCACATTTGGTGATTCACTAGAACTCGTGGGACTCAGGATGTTGTCATATTTATAGCCAAGATTAATTACAGCAAAGGAGTATAAAACAATCAGCAAAGGTAAGAGAGGCATGCGGCAAAGTCCAGGGAAGGGTAGACTTCCATGAATGCGCTCAGAGTAGTCAAACTACTTCTGGGAACAGATAGTGACATGCAATGGTGCCTATCAGCAAAAATTTGTTAGAGCCTAGGTTTTTTACTAAGGGCTATCCGTAGGCATTCCCCGACTGGCATATAATAAAATTCCAGACTTACAGAAGGAAAGCAGGTATTCAGCATAAACCACAATGTTGTTTAGTTGTAGTGAGCTACTCTTTTCACTAGAGAATAATGGAAGCTCTAAAAATCTAAGTTTCCTTGCAAGCAGATTTTTCTATAGATAACAGGTAGGCCTGCTGTGTTAACTCTTTTCTGCAAACTAGGGTAAGCAAAAAGAGCAAAGTGCAAGGGAATATCAGTTGTATACTTTCTCATGCAAGACGGAAGGACAGGATAGAAGGGATAAGAGGAAGCGACACTTCTGAATGCACTTTTTGGTATGGTTATGACTTCTTACTTGAAATATAGGCAATCAGGATATAGGGGGAAACCCACAATTGAATATAAACTAACAGATGACATTAACTATATTTAAAAGAATGAAACCACAGTAAGGGGGTGGAATACCAAATAAAAATAACCCAAGTAACTTTGGGGAAAAACCAGTATTTTGACTTTATACTCTTAAGATTAAACCCAAAAAAGAAAAAAAACATTTTAGTAAATTTGTTTTTCACATGCTATGTGGTTTAGTACCTAAACTACTTTGTGTGTATTCTACAATTGGCTGGGTAAATTTATTGTTGATAACGAGGCCAGGTTCTCACACAGAAGTTACAGATGGGTGTGGTGTGGGTCTGGGGCTAGAATGAACCCTGTGTTGTGGAATGGAAATTGGAATTACTAGTATGAACATAGGGTTTTAACAGATATATGAATGTATGTGTGTGGACATATAAGATAGGTCTAGAAACAGTGACACCTCATAGCAACAAACACACCTACTGTCTGAGTCTTGGTTTCTAGATATCTTCCAATTAAAGGAATGGAGACTGGAGAAAAGCTGTTCCAGTGCCAGAACAGGACAAATTACAAGATAATCCTGTAACAGTTTGTGGTGAAATGCTCAGAAAATTATGGAAACATCAGAACCGCACCGAAGCCAACTTGAAGGGGCTTCTCATTGCCAAGTTTGAGCTAATTTAAGCTTATAGCAAATAATGATGGAAATAAATTATAACCCAGAGGCTCAAACAAATGCCCACGAACCCATATTTATATAAAATAATTGAATAAATAACTTGAAAAGAAAAAGTATTCCAATTAATATAGAAGGAAATAAAAAGTTACCACTTGACAACCATCACAGAAATAATCATCTCAGTAAGAACTCAATGGATATTAAAACTGGTGGCTAAAAGTTTGAATAAGAAACAGAAATATGGGCCTCCCTGGTGGCGCAAAGATTTAAGATTCAACCTGTGAAGCTATCTGCAGCCACTGAGGCATGAGTTCGATCCCTGGCCAGGGAGATGCCCACATGGCACAGCAGACCTTTCCTACCTGCTCCCCTTAGCAGTGTATTTCAGTCAGTCTGCCTGTTCTGCTCCCCACTCTATCGCTGGTGAATCCTCTCACCCTCCACACCTTTGGCCTGTACCTCAGTTCTTGTATGCATAAGTAAATAAATCTTTAAAAAAAAATCAAACAAATATTAATAGTAGCTTTACAATGGAGACACCTGGCAGACCCTACCCGAACCAACTGATGGAAGTTCACTTGTCAAGGAATGAGGTACCTCATTGCACCTCAGTGCCGTGTGCCTTCTGAGATGATGCACTGAGAAGACCCAGCATCACTTGTGTAGGACGCCCATTCCCATAATGTATACCAGCATCTAATCCTGAGGAAACATGTGCCTGAGATCAAGAGAATTTTCAAAAGTGTCAAGGTCATGAAAACCGAATAACCTAAGGCACCATCACTGTTTAAAACAAAGGAGACATAACGGCTAAATGCAAGTGGAACCTGAATTAGACCCTGGTTCTAAAAACATTCTGGGGCCTTGGGCCTCCCCGGTGGCTCAGCGGTTGAGCGCTGGGTTGCGAAGCTGCCTGCAACCTCTGCAGCCTGTTCAATCCCCGGCTGCTCCCCGGCCACCGGAGGAGGGTCCCACATGGCGCGCAGACCTCTCCTGCCGCCCGCTGCTCCCCTCAGCAGTGTCCTTCGGTCCTTCTGCCTGCTCTGCTCCCCGCTCTGGCTCTGGTGAATTCTCTCACCCTCCCGCGCTTCTGACTGTACCCAGTGCATGTATAAACCAAACAAACAAACAAATAATAAATAAATAAATAAGACATGCCTCTAGAAAATTTAAAAAAAAAACATTCTGGGGCCATTCACAAGATTTGAATAAGATCTGTAGATAATAGAGTAGTATTAATTTATTTTTTTTTTTAATTTTTTTTTTTGTTTCTAGAGGCATGTTGTTATTTATTTATTTATTTTATTTGTTTGTTTACTTATACAAGCACTGAGTACAGTCAGAAGCGCGGGACAGTGAGAGAATTCACCAGAGCCAGAGCGGGGAACAGAGCAGGCAGACTGACAAGAAACACTGCTGAGGGGAGCAGCGGGCAGCAGTAGAGGTCTGCGTGCCATGTGGGACCCTTGCCCAGTGGCCGAGGATCAAACTGGCGTTGCAGAGGCTGCGGGCAGCTTTGCAACCCAGCGCTCAACCGCTGCGCCACCAAGGGAGGCCCTTGTCATGGCTCTTTAGTCTAACATTTCCTTAGTTCATGACCTTGACACTTTAGGACTTTTGAAGTGTTCAGGCCATTTGTTTGGTACAATTTTTCTCAATTTGGATTTGTCTGACTAGATTCTGGTTATACATTTTGGGGGCAGGCATCCCACAGAAGTGATGGGGGGTTGTCTTCATATATCTTCTCAGGAACCACATGACTTTGAGGTGCCTCATTTCTGCACAGGTGGATTTCCATCACTTGGTTCATGTCAGGTGGGGTCTGCCAGGGTTTCCCACTGTGAAGTTGCTATTTTTCCCTTTGTAATTACTAAAGTGTCTTGGGAGATATTTTGAAACTACGTAAATATTTGTTTCTTATTCAAATTTATAGCCACTAGTTTTAACATCCATTGGTGATGCTTGCTTGATATAATTTTTACTGTGGTAGTTGCCAAATGATGATTTCCTAATTCTGTCTTTCCTTCTATGGTAAGTAAGAGCTGTCTCTGCTTCCATGTACAAATAAGTTCTGTCTGGCATCATACTAGAATTCATACTCTTTTTTTTTTTCCCCAAAGATTTATTTTTATTTATTTATGCATATAAGAACTGGGGTTCATGCCAGAGGTGCGGGGTGCTGGGGAAGGTGAGAGGATTCTGGGGAGGGTGCTGGGGAAGGTGAGAGACAGAGTGGGAGCAGAACAGGCAGATCCACTGAAATACATTGCTGAGGGGAGCAGTGGGTGAGTCAGAAGAGGTCTGTTGTGCCATGTGGGTCAGCTCCCTGGCCAGGGATCGAATTCATGCCATAGTGCCTGGTGATAGCTTGGTGGCACTGAGACTTTAACCCCTATGGCCCCCAGGATTCATACTCTTTTTGTATGTTCATGTTCTACAAAACTTAAAGTTTTCAACAGAAAAAGATTAGTCCTACTTCATATATGATAGTTCACACTAGTCCTTGTCTCTGTCTTCTAATACCAATGTTTTGTTTCTGCCTATGTCCACTGGTATTTGTCATTGCTTTTATCTTACCTCCCTCTCCTGGGTTCTGTTTCCACCTCAGAACTTGCTTAGGGCCCAAATGGCATTTACCTGTTATTTTTTTTTTTTTAAATAAGTGCTGTAGAAATCAGTAAATTATTAAAAGTTATAGCAATGATTTCATTATCTGCAGCTTTAGATGAATGCTATGACAGAGTCTTCTACTTCCAATTAAATTAATGTGTAAAAATTTTTAAACCTTAGGATGAGGAAAAATGTGACCCAGAGGAAAGTTTAGTGCAAGCAGCCATCTTCAGTTGATGAACCTGGTTGCAAACCTGATAGACCCTTACCTCGTGGGGCTTCAAGCCAGTTGCTACCCCAGAGTGCACACAGCCCTTTCCCATTGTTCTAGTTTCTGCTGTAGGAGGAAACTGCTTATCATTGATAGTGTTCTCCCTTATGCCCTTCTCTGATGAAGGAGAATGAAAGGAAAAACTTCTAAAAGTTTGGGAAGAGAATGCGTATATGATAGCTAGCATGATTAGGGACTAGGATATATCCAATATCCTGATACTTTCTTTTCAGATGAAGTGAAGATTACATTCCAGCATTTTTTTTTCTTGATTCAGAATTATTTGTAGGGTTCTGTTTGTATCTTCAGGTCAGCAATTTAAACCTCTAGTATTGTCCAGACCTTGAGAGGCCTGGCTTTTCAAGTCCAGACCCTAGAGAAGTAGCAGTTTTATTGATTGTGTTTCTCATATTTGAGATTTCCTTCAGTTCCAAATTTTTGTGACTGGTAACAAATTTCCTGGAATGACAAAGAAGTTGACGTTCATGAATCAAGTATCTCAGAATCCTCTGACTGTTGGATTTTCTTTTTGCAGGAGGGCCTCCTGATGCAGTCTAGCAAAGAACTTCCATGCACAAACCTCCCTGAAGATTGTCTGAGGAGCAAAGGTATTTATTTCGATCAAATCTTACTTTTTCCACTTAAATTACAACCACTGTTTTGGTCTACAGTTTCCATTTTGAATTGGGAATGTACCAGTTATTGTTCCTGCCTTTCCAGATGGACTAAACTATAGAAGTTCTTGATATTGCCGATGGGTATAGTTGAAGACTCCTACTAGTAGCAGCAGTGCCTTATTTTGGGTCATCATTTGCTTCCCACATAGTTTTTCAAAAATGAGTCTCTGTTAACAGTGCGTTAGGGCCTCCCCGGTGGCGCAGCGGTTGAGCGCTGGGTTGTGAAGCTGCCCGCAGCCTCTGCAGCGCCGGTTCGATCCCCGGCTGCTCCCCGGCCACCGGATGAGGGTCCCACGTGGCGTGCAGACCTCTCTTGCTGCCTGCTGCTCCCCTCAGCAATGTACTTCGGTCCTTCTGCCTGCTCTGCTCCGCTCTAGCTCTGGTGAATTCTCTCACCCTCCCGCGCTTCTGACTGTACCCAGTGCTTGTATAAATAAATAAATAAATCTTTAAGAAAAAAAGATGGCATCTACTTAAAAAAAAAAAAGTGTGTTGAACCCTTATTATAGTTTTTATTTTGTATAACTGGCTGCCTTTTTGGAAGGGATAACATGGACCACAGAAGACCCTACCCAGCAGAGTTGTTCAGCACTGTGGCAGTACTTCATCATCTTGTTCTCTTGGCAGGGACAGGAAAAAGTGTTCACTCCAGGTCACTTTGAGAATTTTCAGAGCAGTTTCATTTCCATTAACTCGCTTTGCTGCTCAAAGCAATGGTTGGATATAGACATCTGAGATAGTACCTATAGTTTGAGTTATTGATTAATTGAAGAGGAATTTGAGGCTCAGTAGAAAGAACAGCTGAGGCTGAATTCACCTACACCACCCCTACCCTCCCACGGGGGAGGTTCCCTCAGCCTAGCTTGATCCAATCACATCCCCAAGGTACCAGGAGGGTGACGTTTGTATATGAAGAGGAGTATCTGTTCAAGAAGTGCCATCTGAGGGCAAGAAGATCTGAAAGAAATGCCCAGACTGGGACCCAGTGATAATACAAAATGCTCCCAAACCTCGGGTTGGAGACCTGGACAAAAAGGAGCATCTGGTGCCTTCTGATCTCACTGTCAGTTCTATTTCTTGATCCAGAAGCGAATTCATCTTTGAGTTGAAGATATCTTGTTTTTCTTTGTCACCAATGTCATTCCACCCACCAGTGCCACAATGGGTCAGTTATACCAGGTGCACCATGAAGACTTCTTTCTATATAGTGCCTGTGAAGCTGCTACCCCTGAGGTGTGGAGGGGGGTCCCATTCTGCAAAGAGACAGGTGGCTCCTCTTCCTTCAGGCTCAAACACCACCTCCCTTCAGCCCCTCTTCACAGGAGGGTGTTGAGGGAAATGGCTTATAGCACCTCTTCTTTCTCCTTTCTTCCCCCTTTCTCTACCACCTTTCTCATTCTCCTTCAGACTTCTTGATCGTCAGTCTCTTTCAGATCCAGTGATTGTTTGGTTTCTGTTCCCTTTGTAGCTGCCCAGAAAGCTCAGAACCCCAACAGTTCCTTCCACCACTTTTTGAGGGGTAGATTGAAAGGACGGAAATTGTAGGAGGATTGTAGGGGTTGGTAGGAGGCACATCAATAAAGAGGAAACCACCAAAAAAAAAAAGAAAGAAATAATAGATGAGCCAAGGTTATTCTCCTATCCCTATCCCAGGCTAAAACTCATCTTAGGTATTGTAGAGAGGACTATGTGTATGCAGCTAAGGTTAATAACACAGAATGATCAGAAGAACCTCAAAAGAAAGAAGATATAGCAAATACATTTAATTTTATGAACATTTTGTGTCTATGATGCAGCATCAGATTTGACTCTGCTTCTTGGCAACCTAAAAGGAAGCACAAACTTATGAGAAAAGAAGACTTGTCCCACCTGCTTCCTGGTGCTGGAAATTTTCTCTCTGACTCTCAGTTGACTGGCCAGTTTAGATTAAAGCTGTAAAGATGAGAGTTTCACTTTGTACATTAGCCTCACCTGGTTCTTAGGGCTTTGATGCTGTTTAAAACCCTCCTATCATCCCCTCACCTCCACCAAGATCGTTTTAGTGGAGTTCAAGTATTGCTATATTGAGTCTTTGATATCTCTTTTTTTTTTTTTTTAAGATTTATTTATTTATTTATACAAGCACTGGGTATAGTCAGAAGTGCGGGAGGGTGAGAGAATTCACTAGAGCCAGAGCAGGGAGCAGAACAGGTAGAGTGACAAAGTACACTGCTGAGGGGAGCAGCGGGCAGCAGAAGAGGTCTGTGCGCCATGTGGGATCCTCGCCCGGCGGCCGGGGATGGAACTGGTGCTGCAGAGGCTGCAGGCAGCTTCGCAACCCAGAGCTCAACCACAGCGCCACCGGGGAGGCCTGAGTCTTTGATATCTTTTCACCCAAATCTTAGCGCAAAATGTATGAACTACACTTTCATTTATCCACTGAAATTTAATTTTTTTTTTAATATGGATAAATTTGACAGATTGAACTGACCTTTCCAATAGAAAAAGCAGACTTATTTTCTGTGAGGAAATCTGCTTTCTCAGACTTAACTGTGATTGCTCTCCACCTAAAAAGCTGGCCTACATTGGATATGGATAAGATGAGCTCCTCTGAAAAGTGTCCTCAGATAAACTGCTTTATGACACTTTCCTTACTGCCCTAATATTTTCCTTTAATGACTTAAATTGGTAAAATGTGTTTTTATTTTTTCCCCAAAGCCATGTGTGAGGTTGTCCCATTTGATAAGGTAGCAACTCTATTACAGAGTTTTTAGCAACAATGACCTCATCGCTGGTTGGGATACATTCTTCTATTCATTTCTCTGAGAACTTCCCAAGGTGTCCCTGTGTTACACAATAGAAGACAAGTTCACCTGTCCACAGTCCCAGCCAGTCATAAGGCAGAAAGGAAGGTTCTGCAAGGTATATCTAGTAGGCTTTGAGCCCTCGGAGCATAAGTAGAACATGTCACCACCATGGAATTGAGTCAAACAATTGCATTTGCTCTACCATAATGTGACCAGTGTTTCAGCTTACTTAGCCACAGTCCAGATCAAAGATCTGGGGCTTTCCTGGTGGCGCAGGGGTTTAAAAAAAAAGATCAAAGATCTACTAATTTAAAAGATTCTTGACTAAATAGAAAGCAGGCCTTCTTCTACCAAGTAGGGACTCTGAGAATCTCGCCTTAATGCCTTGCATAGTAAATAGTTTGGGGATGGGTGAAGAGTTTGCGTTTTCCTGAGCAGGTAAGATGAAGTTAGGTATACAAGGATAGTGCTGGAACAGAGAGGGAAGACCCAGAATATACACAAATAATTTGATGAATACTATAGAGTTTAAAGAGATAAACTACAACTATTTGGAGTATTTATGCTTAGAATTAATGAATATGATTGAATTGTCTAAGGTGATATGAAGGCTACTTCCAAAAACATACTTCCAAAAAAGTGTGGTATTAGGATTTTGTGACTGCCTCTTAGTCAGTGTTTGTTATCTATGCAAACTTATGGAATCTAGTATATATCCATTTAATATTTGCTTACTCCAAATATCTCAAATTCTGTGTCCTAGCACGTAGTTTTCAAGTTTATCATTTTAACTAATCTCAGGTCCAGTAAAATAAGAATCAAAGAAAACAGAGCAAAGGAAATACACTTTTCCTTTAAATGGCAGGCACTGTACCAGATGGTGTTTAACATGTATTTTTTAATTTAATCCTCAGAATAACACTAAGGTAAGTGTACTTCTCCCCTTTCTCACAGAGGAGGAAGTTGAGGCTCTGAGAGGTAAGTAACATCATAGAACCAAATTGGCTTGGCTTCAGAGTCACTGCTTTTAGTACCTGTTGAGAAACGAATAGGAAAGCCCTAGAAGACATTCATAACGGTAATTGTTGTTTGTCCTGACTGTATTTATTAATTCCACAAATATTTATTAAGTGCTTTTATATAGCAGTTATGTTCCAGTAGGTATTATTAGATCTTGATTTATCTGTTTGCAGGTGTCCTGTTAACATATGTGCATGCATACAGATGTGTGTGTGTTTAGCTTTGGGTTTGATTTCTAAAATGGTGGGGTGAAATTTTTTTGTAGATTAACAAGTTTGGGTAACTTCATACTATATCATATATCTATTATTTCAGAGAAACTATACAGTAGAACTCATTTGTGAATTTATTTACATTCTGCTTAGAAAGATTTTTTTTGCTTGTTTTTTAATGTTTCATAATGGAAATTTTCAGATTTATTCAAAAGTGGAAAAGAGTGTACTCAGGTACCTATCACTTAACTTTAGTAAGTTACCAACTCATGAACAAGCTTGTAGAGAAGCAATTATCGCAATAATTGAGTTCATGGCTAATAATTCAGTTTACAAATTAACTTTTTATGTGTAATTGTTCTTTTTCAAAGGTATCTTTACTTATGACTTATTTTGTATTTATTGTCATGGTTATCTAGTAGTATAAACTGTTACATTGTGAATCTATTAATGTTTTAGAATAGAGGCTTCTTAAGACTGAGCCATGTTTCCATGTTGTCTTCAACAGTCCAGTTAAATAAGTATATTTAAGTAAGTAACATTTAGGAAAAGGTATTCATTCAAAATTACTTGTTTCTACCTGGTACAGTATTGGCCCTTGGTTTTTTATATATATATGCGTGCACACGTACACATACATATATACACATACACACATACATAAACATATATGTATGTAAAAGATTTGTTTTTATTTATACATACAAGAACTGGGGTGTAGGACAGAGGTTCAGGGGGTGAGCGGATTCACCAGAGACAGATTGGGGAGCAGAACAGGTGGATTGACCAAAATACACTGCTGAGAGGAGCAGCGGGTGAGACAGGAGAGGTCTGCTGCACCATGTGGGTTAGCTCCCTCGCTGGGGACCAAACTCATGTTGCAGTGGCTGGCAATGGCTTGATAGTGCTGAGACTTAACCCCTTGTGCCACTAGGGAGGCCCCCCTTATTTTTCTTTTGCAGAGAATAACAAGGTCCGTAGTGGTGGTATACACGGACTTTGCGATTCTCTTTTTTATTTAAGTCTTTCTTGTTGCATGATTAAATTTTTGAAAGTAGTGCAAATGACTTTTTTATGATTGCACAATGATTTGGATTTATTTCTCTTGTGCAGAAGGAAATGTACAGATTACAACTGAAACTCTGCTAAAATCTACTGAAGAAGTGCAAGGTATGAAGGTCAATGGGACTAACACGGATAATAATGAAGGACATGAGAATGGCAATGTGAGTAAAGGTCTCTCAGCTGGATGCAGCAACTACCCAGAAGTAGACAAACTCATGACCAGTGGTAAGGTTTCAGAAACCAGTACATTAGTATCCCTAGAGCCTTTAACCTTTGTGGACCCTGGATTAACAGACGCAACTCCTACAGAGAAAGAATGTGAAGAATTAAAAACTTGTCCTTCTTGGTTGTCATTACCAGGGAGCAGTTCCATTTCCAAAGTGGACAATGAGAAAGAAGAATTGTGTAAATTAAACCCTGTCTATGAAGCAGATGACAATCACCAACAGATTTTTGGCCATCATTTTGAAAAATACAGTTCTGCATGTGGCAGCCCCAAAGGCACAAGAAGTATAGTTATTACAGATCCCACTGAAGAAAATTCTGAAGCTTCGTATTTTACTTCAAATTTGTCTGGTCCCAAATCCAGAACAGTATCTTCAGAAAAATGTAGTTTTGAAGATGATGCTTTGCTGAAGGACTCTGCTGAAAAGACAGACAATTCCTGTTTTGAAGGGGATGATCAAAGCAAGAAATTGACTTTTCAAGAAGAAAATACAGGACAGATTTTTAACCCCAAGAGTGAAAGAGGGGAACTGTTTCTTGTTAATGCCAAGCTACCAGAAGTGGATGCTAATGGCCCTTGTTCTGGTGAAAAGGAGACTGTTAACATCCCCAAAATTACAGACAAGTCTAGTTTTTTAACCCCCAATTCTCTTACCAAAGCCACGGAAATAATGTCTGAAAAAAAAGATTCAAAAATAGCGTTAGATGTTCAAAGTAACTTTGCAAACCATGAGGACCATAGAGAAACCCTTACTAACATGAGCCATTCAGGCAGACGCCCTGAAAGGAGCAGTTTTTCCTCTGTGATGCAGATTGAAGAGCCAGGACAGACAACCACTATGGAGCCAAATATAGTAGCTGATAAGATATACAGTAAAGACTCTAACTCTTTTGTCAGCACCCAGAAAAATCTGGAAGGCAACATCCAATTAAATGAAGCACCATATAATACATTTCTGACCGAAAGAAAATCCCCTATGATAATGCCAGGGGACCAGATAAGTCCTATAAATAAGGTATCAAAACCCAAGAAAGATCTTGCTCAGTTCCCACCATCCCTAGAATTTGATTACAGACCTGATTCAAAACAAAAGGTACAGACTTCACAGGATGATATTCCACATTTAGATGAGCAGAGCCAGAGCATTGCCTCTGAGATGAATGAACTTCCCTGTACCAATGAACTGGTTTTAAACAAAATAAAAAATAAATGTGTTTTAAATCAAGTGTCCCTTAATACTGAAGACCAGGTAAAGTTGCCAGCTGACAAAGAGATGCCTTTAGCAACAAGCGAGGATTCCCAACAGAACCATCATCCTCCATTAAAGGATGGAGCAGATGTCATTGCTGATACCCAAACCATTCCTATGAAGACAAAAATGAAAGACAATTCTCTACCAGGTAACAGTACATGTGGTACTTCTTCAAACAATCCCACCTTAAATATCAAACCAGAAAATCTCAAAAGAACAAACAAAATGACTGATGTAGCAGCAGATGATCTACATTCCAGTCTGCTTTCAAATAAGAAAGAAGCAGCTGACTTTCCTCAAACGATCTCTGTCATGGAATGTCAAAGTGTTCAATCTCACAATCTCTCTAGCTGTCATTGTATAAGAAGAAATACACCAGAAGAGAGCATGTGTTCTGCTTGCACAGCTATTGAGTCCAGCAACATCATCACAGAAGCTGAAAACTCTATGCTAACCAAGTGTAAAAATGCATTTCACTGTAGTGGTCACCACTCCGTGGAAAGTAGCAGCCATAAAATAAGTAATACAGCAGAGGAAAGTGAACCTGATGGAAATGAAACTAAAGTCACTCTTCTAGAAGATAAGATCAGAGATGAGACATCAGCATGCATGTTAAATAGTGAAGCTTCAAACAAGATGATTCACACCACTAGTAACCACCAACCCAGTGAGGAAGGGCTAGAACGGAAGGGACAGAATATACCCAGAGAAACTGTGTTTTGTAAGTGTAGCACCTCTGACACTGCCGTACAAGAACTAAACCAATCTGCAAACATTCCAAGTCCTAAGAAATTGTTGGACCAGTCTCCTACTATTATGTTCTCCAGTTTTAAATACACGAACCAAGCAGTTGAAACTCTTGATGAGAAGACTAACAAAGTCCTTGACTACCAGAGTAACCAAAACAGACCAGATAAATGCAGAAATGAAGGCAAACCTGCTAAAAAAATACTAGGTAGTGACCAGAGAGGGATCGTCACAGAACCTAACAGAAATCTAAGCCACAACCAAGAGACTCTGCTAGTCTGTTCAGGGAATCACAACTCATTATCCTGTGGTAGTTCAAAGAGAGGCACCTTTCAAAGTGAGGAGTCCACAGATGGTCTGGTAGGCATTGTTTGCACAGACCGTAGCAGTAAGCCTGCAGATACTATGCTGGATGTAGTGGCCTGTAGTGCACTTGATGGTGGTCCAAGGCAAGATCAACTGCCATCACGTGAAACCTCAAGGAGTGCCCTGTCTCACCTAGGAGGACTGAATGCAGCATGTATAGCAGTGGTTGATCAGGATTCAGATTTCCCAGATGCTACTTCCTCTACACTGGAATCTCTTGGAATAAAAAAATCGTGTGAAGAAAAAGTATGCAAGTCATTAAAAGACTGTGAAATGGAAGTGTGTCCAGGATCTTGCGCTCATGAGATAAAGTCTGTTGTGGATCATGAACCAAATATAAGAACACTGGATAGAATAGATGTTTCTTTAAGTGATATTCATCATGATCAGCAAGTTGAAGAACCATCTCTGAAAGAAACACAAGGAGTGATTGAAGAATCAAAACCAGAAATAAATTCTGAATTTGACAAGGAAAATACCTTTGAAATTTCCTCAAAAGAGTTGATACCTTCTAGATGCCAAGATGAGAACTCTGTTCCCCTAGGCAGCTTGGCATTCAGTAGAAAAATACCTTTGTATCTCTCTTCTCAAGAAAATTCAGAAACTGACCTACAGAATCTTTTAAAACCAAAAGATGGTGAAGGCCTTTTTGAAAATGTAAAGGACTGCATAGTCCTCCCTGAGATGAAGGAAGGAACACCAAGGAATGTTGTTAATCCCAGTGACGGAAATAGAATAAAGGTCAGTATGAAAAATTTGCCTTTAACCGTGGAAACAGAGACTAAAGTGAAAGAAGAAACTGAAAAATGTCAGGGGGGACCACTGGGTCACTTAACCGTTGGGGAGGAATCTGAGGACATGATTACCAGAGAAAATGATCATGGTGATGGTGCAAATGAGATGTCTCAGACCCACTTTAAGTCTCAGAAGGTGCTTGATGATACCAAACAACAACAAAGCCAGAGGGTTTTGGACTGTGAGTTGCTGAAGGAAGAGGAATTTATACAGCAAAAGGGAGCACATGTGATATTGAAACAATGCACATCATCTAATGGGTTGCCAGATGAGGTACAAAATAAGGATTGCTCAGATGAATCCACCATGATGAAAGAAGTCACCTTCGTAAAGCTGGCCGAGAACAACATCACTGCACAGTTTCAGAAATTGAAAGACCCAAAGGAGGAAACCGTAGGTCATCCATTTAAAAAGGACAGTAAGTTGTGCCCAGGTCCTTGCCTTCATGGTGCCTCCCAGAAAGCACAAGACCCTAGCTCTGCTGCATGTGATACGATACACGGTGCCTTTGGGAACACTTCACATCGGAAAGGAGTGCTTCCCTTAAAGAAGCAGCCCCATCGAACCTGTAAGAAAGTTTCCTGTCAGGAGCAAGTCAGAGTGGGGAGAAAAATAAGTAAAATAAGAAGTTCTGCCTTTTTAAAGAGTTCCTCTGAAACCATCCCCACAAAAGCACACAGATTTCTCAGTTCACATTCTGTGTCTGCACCTACACGACTGGAACCCGAAACAGTACCTAGCAGGAGCTTAATTAGCCACATACCAAAGCAGAAGTCTGCTCCATGCCATCCCTTGAGGAGCCTGAATGTCAGGAAGCTTACCAAAGAATCAGCCTTACTAAACAAGCTCTCCATTCTTGCCTCCAAACTGGCCCCAGGCACAAAGACCCAGAAACTTAGATACCGGCGGTGTTCCTCTGAACTTCTTCCAGTGGCTAAAAGCTACAAGCGGCTCAGATATAAAAGGCTCCTAGATGGATTTTCTTACAATACGATGCAGCTGAACCCATATTTGGCAGCTAGTGGATGGGATAAGCATCCTAATAGTAAGCCCTGGACACTTTATTCACTCGACACCATCAAAATGAGCTTCATAGATTTGAGCAACAAGATGCCATCATTCCTGTTTGGTTCTGAAATCTTCCCAGTATCCTTTCATGTGAAATCAGGCTCTGAGTGCATGCCTGAGTCCACAAGGACTTTTCCTGAGCACTGTGCTCCAGCAAGGCTCGCCTTAAGAGAGGCCCCCCTGTGCCCATCTCAGCCTCCCAAGTGGGCTTTCTCTTTCTTCTTGTCCCACGTTTGCCCTGGGACAGCCACATTCAGGGAAGACACTGGCCTTCATAGTCAGGCATGTGCCGAGGCTCCACCAGAACCTCCACTGCCTCTTCAAGACTATGGAGGCACCACCATAGTCCAGACCAGAGCAGGCTGTTCTGTCCTTGGCCTTCACACACTTCTAGCACTTTGTTCTCCTGGATGCTACAGAATCTGGACAAAAAAACGGAGCTTCTCTAGCCACAAGCCTACCATGCAGAGGCTCTTCATGACCCAGTTTACACAGGGCTTGAAAGGGTTAAGGTCTCCAGCCTCTATTGCAGACAAGGTCTTCTGCTCTCTGCCCTATTCGGTGGGCCGAGTACTGTCCATTTGGAGCCAGCATGGGCCTTCTGCCTACCCCATCGAAATCTCTGCGCTTCATTCCGCTCACAGCAAGCAGAAGCCAACTCTGGGCACCACAAGCAGGTAAAATCCAGCCCTTGATTCTTTGCGAATGTTCCATGTTGCTTCTTGCCACTGGGGAGAGAAAAGGAGCACTACTGAAAATGCTAGGCTATTCAGTCTGTTTCTGCATTTTCTGTCTACTTTGCCACATCTCTGCTAGAAAATGCAACAGCAATTTTTATGTATAGATCCAGTTCTCTGAAAAATTTACTGTTTTGTACCATTCTTTTTCACTTTCACTCTGCAAATCATCAAATCTTTTGAATCTTTTCTTCTCTACCTCAGCCCCCATTTGCAAAAAACAAGCACCATTATAAGACTATAATTAGAGACAAATAATGGCTTGTAGCTGTATCTTGTTTACAAAGTATCATACTTACATACTTAATGGTTAGTGTGTGAAAGATACAGAAGTACACTTTGTATAAATAAATCATGAAGGTATCACCAACTATAATTTGTTTATATGCCCCACTACATTTCTCTCTAGAGCTGAGAGATTTTAAAAATTTGTACTTATGTGCTGTAGTTGTAGAATTTATAGAATTTTTTTTTTTTTTTTAAGATTTATTTATACAAGAACCAGGGTACAGGCCAGATGCGTGGGAGAGTGAGAGGATTTACCAGAGACAGAGAAGGGAACAGTGCAGGCATACCAACCCGAAGCACACTGCTGATGGGGGCAGTGGGCGATACAGGAGAGATCTGCTCGCCATGTGGGTTGCTCCAAGGCCGGCGGGCATCAAACCGGCACTGTAGAGGCTGTGGACAGCTTCACAGTGCTGCGCTCAACCACCTGTGCCACCATGGAGGCCCAGAATTTATAGAATTTTAAAGCGAACTGGGAGTTTCTATCGTTGAACTACTAAGAAGAGTTGAAAATAATTTCACAAATATCATTTTACTTTGTAACACAATAAGAAAAATAATTTGAGAATTAACATCCCTAAGAATCTGCTTTAAACATAATACATAAACTCGCATTTGTAATCCTTTGGATAAGTAGTGACTTTAAAATTGTAAAAATCTGTCCTTGTCATTTCAAAAAGTTTAAAATTTCAACACCAGCAAAAAAGCCTTAAAATTCCAATTTAGGGCCTCCCCGGTGGCGCAGCGGTTGAGCGCTGGGTTGCGAAGCTGCCCGCGGCCTCTGCGGCGCCGGTTCAATCCCCGGCTGCTCCCCGGCCACCGGAGGAGGGTCCCACATGGTGCGCCTCTGACTGTACCCAGTGCATGTGTAAACAGAACAAACAAACAAATAAATAAATAAAACATGCCTCTATAAAAAAATAAAAAAAAAATAACAAAAAAAAAAAATTCCAATTTAGCCTGGAGAGGGCTTGTACTTTTTATACTATTGGGCACTCTTTTGTAGAATCATTCTGTGTCATTAAAAAGTGGTTAGTGGGGCCTCCCCAGTGGCGCAGCGTTGAGCACTGGGCTGTGAAGCTGCCCGCAGCCTCTGTAGCGCCGGTTCGATCCCTGGCCACCAGCGAGGGTACCACATGGCGCGCAGACCTCTCCTGCCATGCCCGCTGCTCCCCTCAGCAGTGTATTTTGTCCATCTGTCTGTTCTGTTCCCCACTCTGGCTCTGGTGAATTCTCTCACCCTCCTGCGCTTCTGACTGTACCCAGTGCTTGTATAAATAAATAAAACAAATTAAAAAAAAAAAGTGGTTAGTGTATTTTATGAAGTTCCCCCAGCATCTTAACGGAAAACTAAAGAGTTTGAGAAAAACACCATAGTACCAGAACATAACTGATTGAAATTGAAAGATGAATTACTCTCGTAAGTACTTGTCTGATAGTTAATAGAAAAAGATTCACTTCTTAAAATGCAGCCATAAAAATATATTAGGTGAATCAGATCATTTTAAATGCTAGGTACTTTATCATCTGGTTTCTTGGTGTGCTTCTGTAGTCTTATAATTGCTCTCTGGTCTTCTGTTACCCAAAGCTTAACATTGTGTTACCTTCTTTAAACTATGCTCATTCCTGAGGTTAGTGTAGCGTGCCATTAGTTGTTTCAGCCTCTGAAAGTGCAGTGTGTGACCCTATGGCCCTTTTTATTCTTCTAGAACTCTTCCACCTACTTTTTGTTTCCTGGTGTGTAATATTTTCTCTCTCCCTTGCTTCCTATGACTAGTTGTTTTTTTAAATGTAATTAAAATATTTATGTATTTCATGTTTATATTTTGTGGTAATATATAATTTATTTTGTTATGTTAGTTTATATTATATTTTATGTTTATAAAATAAAAAATGAGGTTTTGTAGTTTTTTAAAGTTAATTGTATTTATTTTTGCATAGAAGAACTGAGGTGTAGGCCAGAGATGCAGATGGTAAGAGGAGTGGAGAGCAGAGCAGGTGAATTGACTGAAATTCGCTGCTAAGAGGAGCAGTGGGTGAGATAGGAGAGGACTGCTGTGCCAGTGTGGGTCAGCTCCCAGGCCAGGGATCAAACTCAGGCCATCTCAGTGATGGCGCTGAGAATTAACCCCTTGGGCACCAGAAAGGCCCATTATTTTAATATTTATTTTTTATTATAGTTATATTAAAGTATATTTTATGTAAATTAATACATTTCATTTTTGTATTTATGTTTTATATGATTAATTTTTTTTCCAATTAGAAGGCAAGGGTGGTATTTATAGGAATATAATCTTCTCATTGTCTATAGCGGTTCCTTGTTTCGTACATCCTTGGCTTAGATTTTGGTAGTTTGCTGGTTTTCTAAACATACTTTGAAATGTTAGACCTGATAAATTGGGTAACACTAGAAAATAGGACTAGCAGGTTTAATTAATTTCTGACTTCAAACTATTCTCTTGAACTTCAGCACTCTATGCAGTCATGTGTCAGTTCAGGAGGATATGTTCTGAGAAATGTATCACTAGGTGATTTTGTTGGCACTTGAACATCGTAGAGTTGTAATTACACAAACCTTGATAGCACAGGCTGCTGCACACCAAGGCTGTGTAGCATAGCCCTTTGGGAACATGGTGGTACATGCCATCTGTTCTTTTTTTTTTTTTTTAAAGATTCATTTATTTTTATGCATACAAGAACTGGGGCACAGACCAGAGGTACAGGAGGGTGAGAGGATTCACCAGAGACAGGGGGAAGCAAAACAGGCAGACGGAAAACACTGCTGAGGGGAGCAGCGGGCGAGACAGGAGAGGTCTCCTATGCCATGTGGGTATCTCCCCTGCTGGCTGGGATCAAACCCGCACTGCAGAGGCTACAGACAGCTTCACAGCACGACGCCAACCCCCTGCGCCACCAGGGAGGCCCCGTGTCCTCCATTCTTGACCCCAAAGTCATTAAGTGATGCATGATTATAATATGGGTTGAACAAACATCCTTTTTGCCAATTTTGTAGATTATAAACCTGAAACGTTTTTTAACCTAGCTCACTTAGCTGATTATTGTTTCAACTGACCTAGGCCTAGAACTCAGGTCTCATTTTTCTAAAATAGCCAGCTCTTTTTCCAGTATTCTACCCTGCCTTTCTGTCCTTTTATTGGTATTTCTTAGAGAATCTTGAGTTGGTGCTGAATACTCTAAAAATCTAAATTCTCTGTGTTCCCCTAACCATTAAACAAATTTATCTCTGAGAGATGAATTTAGTGTGTGTGGTCACCATATAAAATTCCCATTAATTAAAACTGAACTGTATTCTAAATTCAGTAGAAATGGATACAGGTTTTACTTTCAGAGGCACAAAAAGCCCTCAAACATCACATATTAATGTATCTGTAAATGATTAATACTATTGTTTCACCTATAAAAATAAAAGTTTGGGGCCTCCCCGGTGGCGCAGTGGTTGAGCGCTGGGTTGCGAAGCTGCCCGCAGCCTCTGCAGCGCCGGTTCAATCCCCGGCTGCTCCCCGGCCACCGGGCGAGGGTCCCACATGGCGTGCAGATCTCTCCTGCCGCCCGCTGCTCCCCTCAGCAGTGTACTTCGGTCCTCTGCCTGCTCTGCTCCCCGCTCTGGCTCGGTGAATTCTCTCACCCTCCCGCGCTTCTGACTGTACCCAGTGCTTGTATAAATAAATAAATCTTTAAAAAAAAAAAAAGTTTAAAAAATTTTAAAAAATAAAAGTTTGATTATAAAGGAACCAATCTGTCAACAATTTTTTAAATTAATTTTTTAAGATTTTATTTATTTATGCATACAAGAACTGGGGTATAGGCCAGAGGTGCAGGGGGGGTGGTGGTATTGAGGGGGGGGGGACCAGAACAGATGGATCTACTGAAATGCACTGCTAAGGGAGCAGCAGGCAAGACAGGAGAGGTCTGCTGCGCCATATGTGAGTTAGCTCCCTGGCCAGGGATCAAACTCAGGCTTTGGCAGTGATAGCGTGATAATGCTGAGACTTAAACTAGGCCACCAGGGAGGCCCCCAATCCTGTCAACAGTTTTTATCTAAATAGCCGGGTTTTATGTGGAAGTTGTTTTAAATTAAATAAGATTTCTTCATAATTTTTCATAAGATTATAGAAAAATGGATAAAGATACTTTTATTGTTAGATTACTGTTTTAGAAATCTTTAATATGCATGTTCATAACTTAATAATTAGCAATATCAGACCTAAATCATTTTTGCTCCTTTCCTTTCTCTTAACTGTCTTCATTTCTTTATCTTTTCATTTAAGTCAGAAAAATAACCTTGTCTTCCTGCCTTCCTTCCAGTGATGGACACATAAATACAAATTTCACAGCTGGGAGGTTTTCTTCTTTTCCAAGTGACTGACATTTCTTGTCTTCTAGGCCTGGGTCAGGTTCTAATATCCACAGTGGCATCATACCCTTTCCTGTTGTTCCACTACCCTAACCTATTGCTCTTCTACTTTTGCTTCACTTCAGCCACATCATGTTACCATATGTGCCTCTTCCAGGCGTGGAAGCTACTTACAACACTGATAGTCAGATGAGGTAAGCCTGCAGTGGCACCTGGCACATTAGGACTCGCATAGTGTGTGTGTGTGGGGTGGGGGGGAGGTCAGGCATGGCATGATTCCAACTTCTGCATCTTCTGAACCTGATCTGAGATTAAAATGGGCTGTATTACATGTGGAAACTAAGGGTGTATAATCAAAACCATATTGTAGGGAAAAGTTAAAATCCCCAGCTGGCTCATTGTGCCTCATGTCTCCACTTATTTTTGTCTTGGTCATTCAGTCAACTCTAGTTCCTGGACATCACTGATCTCATCTGAGCATAATTCATTTGTTTAGTTCAGTATGTTTTATCTCCTTCCAAAAAGTCTTCCTTTTTCCTTCATACTAATGAAATGGATTGATCACATTCTAATAATTTTTTACATGTGGCAGGCATAGATTACGTCCAGAAGTGACAAAACAGGTTGACTGGAAATGTTATTTCTTTTTTTAATACAAGCACTGGGTACAGTCAGAAATGTGGGAGGGTGAGAGAATCCACCAGAACCAGAGCAGGGATCAGAACAGACAGAGTGACGAAATACACTGCTGAGGGGAGCAGCGGGCACAGCAGAAGAGGTCTGCGTGCCATATGGGACCCTCGCCGGCAGCCAGGGATCGAACCGGTGCTACAGAGGCTGCTGGCAGCTTCACAGCCCAGCGCTCAACTGCTGCGCCTCCAGGGGAGGTCCTGGAAAATGTTATTTCTTGAAAGAAAAAGTCTTGAGGCCTGTCTGGATGTTAAGGTAGAAAGTGAACTCATCTCACATTTTACTTCTTTGGATTTGTCTCCATGGTGCTAGGCTAGAGCCTCCATTTCCTGCCTTGGTACCAAAGTCTTGCTTGGTAACAGATTCAGCTGTCAGCAAGCTCCTGCTTTCAGCCTCTGAGTTCCAGGTTCCTGAATTTGATGAGCTCGATGGCGTGACAGCAGCATGTCCCCGAACACAGAGCAGCCCTCCAAAGCAGAAAGAGGTAAATGTAAAATGCTGGTGGGGCCAGGTGACAGTGGTACTGGCGGTGTCCATCACTGACTACAGATCATACAGTAGGTACAGTGACACCTCTGAATTCCTCTACTTAACACCTTTAACTTCGGCTGAGTACTAGAGATAACCAGGATGGATTTTCAACTTGACCACTGAAGGATACCCTGGATTTCTTAGTCTCTGTTGTTTTCCAGATCCATTTTTTTCTTGATGACACCATTTACCAGTGTATATTAGATCAAAAAACTACTTCAGGTATTCAAAGATGATGAGTGACTGACGGTTTCTCTTAATTTTATGTTCTCTGTTGTCTTCAACAGTTGCACGCTTTCATTTTTATAATCTCAAACATGAACTGAATGCACAATTCTGTTGTGACAAAATGGGGGGGTGGGTAGTTGCTAAAAATACTATCAGCAGGACTAGAAGTAGAAACTTTGTCATATACTTCTACTAGAGTTATCTATAACCTGAGGAAGCATTATCTTGAATGTCAAGGAAAGGGACTTTTATGTATTTCAAATGTCTTGCAACTTGACCATCTTTCTTTTTAAACCTTAAAAAATAGGTTGAGCCAGAGAAGAGGCCAAAGAAAGTCTCACAGATTCGCATCCGGAAAACCATTCCTAAACCAGACCCTAATCTTACCCCCATGGGCCTTCCTCGACCAAAAAGGTGAGTTCCTTCTCTGATACAAACCAGGTTCATTGTTTTGGATAACTATGAACTTTTGAATGCGTTATATGTTCCGAACCATTCATTATATACTTCTATACTTCTAGTTATGTATACAAAAGAATTATTTGGTAATATGGTCAGAGATTTATATACAATGATATTTTAATGCATTCTCAGTTATTCTTGATTGAGCTCACTTTGCCAGGTTTTGTACTACCCATTTGCATATGTAGTCTCAATTCATCCTCTGGAATGTAAGCACTGTTGTCCTAGGCTTAGGGCAGGATAGAGCTCAGTAGTGGTGAAAACCGTGTTAGGCCATGGTGTCATTATGGCACACATTTCTGTCTCACACAGGTTTTGCCCACTAAACCCACACCCAAACTCACAATGTTATAACCATTAAACAAGAAGGGACCTAAGTATTATGAGGGAAAGAAGTTTAACTTTAAGAAAATGACAGATCCATGTTATTGTGTATATTATAGCCCTTAAAATTTTAGTTTCTAATACTATGTTTTTATTAGACAATTGCTAACTTTATAAAGTGAAGTGGAAAGAAAAAAACATTATGTATTTGCTATGGCTCTTGTATTTGGAATTATACATATTGCATAGGCATGCTATGAAAATTTTAAGTTTTAAAAAAAATCTCCAGGGCCTCCCTGGTGGTGCAGCAGGTTGAGCGCAGCGCTGTGAAGCTGTCCGCAGCCGCTGCAGTGCCAGTTCGATTTCCAGCCGGCCAGGGAGAGTCCCACATGGCGCAGCAAACCTCTCCTGATTTGCCCACTGCTCCCCTCAGCAGTGTACTTCGGTCCTTCTGCCTATTCTGCTCCCTGCTCTGTCTCTGGTGAATTCTCTCACCCTCCTGCGTCTCTGGCCTATACCTCAGTGCTTGTATAACTAAATCTAAAAACAAACAAATAAATAAATAATCTCCAGGGGGCTTCTCTGGTAGTGCAAGAGGTTAAGATGCAACCTTTGAAGCTGTCCGCAGCTGCTACAACACGAGTTCCATTCCTAGCCCCAGAGCTACCCACATGGCACAGAAGACCTTTCCTGCCTCGCCTGCTAAGTGTATTTCAGTCAATCCACCTGTTCTGCTCCGCAATCTGTCTCTGGTGGTGCAAGAGGTTAAGATGCAACCTTTGAAGCTGTCCACAGCCGCTGCAACACGAGTTCCATTCCTAGCCCCAGAGCTACCCACGTGGCACAGAAGACCTTTCCTGCCTTGCCCGCTGCTCCCCTCAGAAGTGTATTTCAGTCAATCCACCTGTTCTGCTCCACACTCTGTCTCTGGTGAATCCTCTCAACCCCCACACCTCTGGCCTGTACCCCAGTTCTAGAAAAAAAAAAAAATCTCCAGAGTTGTATTTTCTTGTGGGAGATGTCACTCCTTCATGGGCAAATGGAAGTCAAGAGTGGTCCTGTACAAAGCAAATTATTTCACCTTCCTGAGTTTTAAGAACTTACCTGTAAAGCAAGAATAACAATTCCTGACACATTATATTTCTATATGGTCCAATTGAGGGGGAAAATGTGTACTGTAGTTGTTATATAGTTTTACACAATACAAATGCAGTAATAGTTAATTACTATTATGATCATGATTGACATTCCATTTTTCCCATGTGTTTTTTTTTTTTTTTAAACAGTTTCTTTTTTTTGAGGGGGGGTTTAATATTTATTTATTTATTTATGCATACAAGAGCTGGGGTACAGGCCACAGGTGTGGGGTGGGGGGGTGAGAGGATTCACTAGAGACAGAGTGGGGAACAGAACAGGCAGATTGACTGAAGTACACTGCTGAGGGGAGCAGCGGGCGAGTCAGGAGAGGTCTGCTGCGCCATGTGGGTTGTTCCCTGGCCGGCTGGGGTATCAAACTGGTACTGTAGTGGCTGCAGACAGCTTCATAGGTTGTGTCTTAACCCCTTGTGTCACCAGGGAGGCCCCAAGATTTATTTATTTATGTATATAAGAGCTGGGGTATAGGCCAGAGGTGCCTGTGGGTAGGGGTGGGTGAGAGGATTCACCAGAGAAAGAGTTGCGAACAGAACAGGTGGATTGACTGAAATACACTGCTCGGGGGGGCAGTAGGTGAGACAGGAGAGGTCTGCTACACCATGTGGGTAGCTCCCTGCCTGGCCAGAGATCAAACTCGCGCTGTGCTGCAGTGGCTATGGATACTTTCATGATGCTGCGACTTAACCCCTTGCACCACCAGGGAGGCCCCCATGTGGTTTTTATCTTAACATTACGTTATACTTTTTTTTTGATCACGCAACTATATAGCTTTCCAAGAGAAAAATTTTAAATATTTTACATTTCTTAGCTTTTTAGAATGAAAGGATTCAGTCCTGGATATATTCTAGCTTGCATTCATATGTAGATAGAAGACCTGAAAAAGTTTGTTTATATAGATAAGTAGTTGAAAGTGGAAAGAATTTTAATAATGACCCTCAATTCTTTCCAACTCTTTTGAGTAATATGTCAGAAAATCAGACTGAACTATCATTAAATTATATTTGATGGTTTATCAGCTTTTTTTATTTTTTTAAGCCAAAGTTTAAAACAGCACTGACTTACTTAGGTTCTGCTACTGGGGCATTGAAGGTGGTCACTGTCTCAGTGTGTGGGAAAGACACCATAACAAACTGACCAGTGAGTGTAAAATGCCTAATAATTTGTATCTTGCTCTTTCACTTAGAGGCACTTTATTTAATCAAGTCTCAAAAGAGATTGAGAAAATAATATTTTTAACAGGGGCCTCCCCTGTGATGCAGCTAGTCGAGCGCCACGCTGTGAAGCTGTTCGCAGCACAGGTTTGATTGCCAACCAGCCAGGGAGAAACCCATATGGTGTGGCAGACCTCTCCTGTCTCTCTTGCTGCTCCCTTCAGCAGTGTATTAGTCCTTCTGCCTGTTCTGCTCCCTGCTCTGTCTTTGGTGAATTCTCTCACCCTCCTGCGCCTTTGGCCTGTACCCCAGGTCTTGTATGCATAAATCAATCTTTAAAAAGAAAATTTTTTTTATTATTTAAATATTTTATTTTATATAATTCTTACATCTTTTTTCATCTTTACACAAGGTATGCATTTTCATTTTGGTTATATTCCCCATACAATTGCACCCCGCCTTTGTTTGACTCTAGTCCTTCCTTTCCCCGCCACTCCCTCTCCCTCCCCCGAAAAAGAAAGTATTTTTTACAGACCTTTTCCTGTGATATCTTTCAGTATATTGCTTTTAGTACTTAAGATGTACCTCCATCAAAAAAGCTTAAAGATGCAGATTAGTTCATTAAGTTTAAGAAAAAACCCTTAGCATATAACTTAATTGACAAAGGCAATTTTTTATTATTGAATCCATCAGCCAACTCATTCTTCTTAACTTCTCTTTTCCAATACAAGAAAATGTGTTAATCTGCACATTTAGGAAAATGTATTACAAAGCATTGAGAAATAATTACAGAACACATCTTACAAGGTAGATTTCCAACATAAGTCAGTATTAAGATAATGTGTAAGAAATATAATTTTATACATTTTAATAAGACATTGTTAAAACAACATAGTAAATGCTATATTTATTACAGAATTTCTAGTAAAGCAATGTGGTCTGTAATTAAAATTAAAATTATTATTATGCTCTGTAGAAAGTTGTTTTCGTAAATTGTATGTGCACATGTAAATCAAATTGTTATTTAACTTAGGAACAATTAGAAATTGTGTAAAAAGTCAGAAATAAATCCATTAACTTATAAAAATCCCATGATGACTCCAGTATTTAATTGGAGAAAGTAGAAAAATGTATGACTAACATGGGAGTACACCTTATAATTTTTGTTAACAAAGAAGTCACAGGGCCTCCCTGGTGGCGCAGTGGCCGAGTGCTGGGTTGCAAAGCTTCCCGCAGCCTCTGCAGTGCTGGTTCGATCCCCGGCCGCCGGGCGAGGGTCCCATATCGTGCGCAGACCTCGCCTGCCGCCCGCTGCTCCCCTCAGCAGTGTATCTCGTCAGTCTGCCTGCTCTGTTCCCCGCTCTGGCTCTGGTGGATTCTCTCACCCTCCCGCGCATCTGACTGTACCCACTGCTTGTATAAATAAATAAATAAATCTTTAAAAAAACAAGAAGAAGTTACAACATTTTATAAGATGAAATAAGGGTTAAATAATTGAGTTAAATATTCCTTATGTGATTTGATAAAAATTCATACCTTAGCTGAAGAAAATTACTTAAAATTCTTATCTGTAAACTTTATAAACTTTGTCTTCAGGTGTTTCATATTCCCAATAAACAGTTCATTTTTTTTAAAGATTTATTTGTGAAAAAAATAGATTTATTTATGCATACAAGAATTGGGGTACAGGCCAGAAATGTGGGGGGGATGAGAGGATTCACCAGAGACAGAATGGGGAACAGAACAGGCGGATCCACTGAAATACACTGTTGAGGGGAGCAGTGGGTGAGACAAGAGAGGTCTGCTCTGCCATGTTGGTAGCTCCCTGACTGGCTGGGGATCGAACTCTAGCTGCAGTGGCTACAGATAGCTTCACAATACTGTGCTTAACCACTTGTGCCATCAGGGAGGCCCCTCATTTTTTTTTTTTTTTTTTTTTTTTTTTTTTTTTCATAAAATAACAGAATGGAGTTTTTCTTTTTTTTTTTTTTCCTTTAAGATTGATTTATTCATGCATACAAGAGCCGGGGTACAGGCCAGATGTGCAGGAGGGTGAGAGGATTCACCAGAGACAGACCAGGGAACAGAACAGGCAGACTGACAAAATACACTGCTGAGGGGAGCAGCGGGTAAGACAGGAGAGGTCCGCCACACCATGTGGGTATCTCCCCAGCAGGCAGGGATTGAACCCGCACTGCAGAGGCTGAGGACAGCTTTACAGCACTGTGCTCAACCACCTGCACCACCAGGGAGGCACCAGAATGGAGTTTTTCTAAGTGATAACATGCTATTAATGAGAATTAAAATCACTTGATAAAGACATTGTGTACAATTAAATACATGCAGAAATTATTTTTAATGTTTGAAGCTGTCTTATAAGTAGGCTCTCTTAGGTAGGCATTGTGTATGATAATCAGATGAATGAGGCACAATCACTCTGACAGCCCTGTTGCACAACATGTGTGAAATCAGAATATCCTGATAGCAGTCAAATACCCTATTTCTAAAGTCACTTTCCTCTTAAAGGAACGCTGTAAGATGGGGAAAGACAAGTCCAAAACAGGTTAACAGTGATTTCATTACTCATTGAAAAGGTATAGCTTAGCAAGATCATGATTTGATTCTTAAACTGAAGTTAGAATTCAGGTTGAATGAGAATTTGTTGGAATAAACAAATCTTCGTGAGTATTCAGGGACATTTCTCAGTGATGATTCCTACATCATTTGTAGGAAATTAAAGATTGATAGATTGATTTACCTAAAACTGTGTTTTCACATATTCTTTGGAAAGTCTTTTCGTACACTAGAGTGAAGACTATTGATCTAGGGTATTAAGTAGCAACCTTATTTTGTTCTTAGGGTTTTATCTTACTATCACATATTAGTCTGGGTCCCACAGAATTTTGAATGGGGGAAATTTTAAATAAAGTGTTAAAATATAACAGGGGATTAACCTTAAAAATGTACAAAAAATTCAGGAGAATGTTCAAAGAAGGACACACTTGGTGCTACCACCCCAGATTGGAACTTAGACTTTGTTGGAGGTGTGTTTGCAGCCATTGCATGGCTGGCTTGCCAAGGCCAGAGCTGGTATAACAGAAAACAACTTTCTTGGACACTGATAAACTGGGGTGGGCAGACATGCAAGGGAAATTAAAGTGCTGCTGCAGATGCAAGGCCTGGAGCATGTTGTATTTGCTTCAGGAGAGCCACAGAAAACAGCTCTCAGGAAATTGATGGAGTACCCTATGACTATGTATGTCAGAAAGTTTGTGGCTTGCAAAGGACATACATTAATTCAAAAGGAAACCTGCGCTCCTATGTTTATTGCAGCACTATTTACAATAGCTAAGATATGGAAACAACTAAATACCCCAAGCAAATGAATGGATCAAGAAGATATGGTATATATACTCAGAGGAATACTACTCAGTGATCAAAAAAGATAAACCAATGCCATCTGCACCAATATGGATGGCACTGGAAGAGATTATGCCAAGCAAAATAAAGAGAAACATCGAATGGTTTTACTTGTAGGTAGAGTATAGGGAAACCCAACAAAGGGTCGGGAAAAAGACAAAACTTGGTAACTGACCATAGAGCTGAGGCATACAGCAGGGGAGGAGGAGGGAAGGGGCCAAAACAGGAGAGGGAAGAGCACAAGGGACTGTGGTGATGGATCACGGATGTTGTACTGGTCGGATAACTAAAGGGACTACACCTGAGGGGAGAAATCAGATATTGTACAAAAAATGAATGATGTAAGAAAATAAATAAATTGAATTAAAAAAAAACGTTTGTGGCATGGTGATAACCATTCTGACTACAAGGGCACTCAGGGGCTACCACCATGCTCTGGCTATACAGCAGGAGCTGCACCCCTTCAAGTGCCCCCCCTTTCCCTCCTGCTTCAGACACCCGCAACAACTGTGCATCAATGATGAACCAGCAAGAAAAAAAAAAAAAAAGACTCCCCAGAACCAGGAGGAGATGCTCCCTTTCTCCTGTACTGTTCCTCTCCTTTAGGGCCCTCTCACAATAATGCTTGTCATCATACTCACAGTAAAAAGGAAAGATCTGAAGTCCAAGATTCTGTGATCACAGAGCAGGTACTAAAGGGGGTATTTTGCCCTGAGAGGCAAATAATTTGGTAATTGGCACATTCCAGTAAAAAACGTTTTAATACATTGTCCTGTCCAAGAACTGTTCTTATAGGTGGAGACTAAATAGGAAGGCATGTATTTAATGTCAAAATTCATATGGAAAAACAAAAAGCAAGAGAGCCTGGAAAAAGGTGAAATAAGAATACTAATCCTAGGAGATATTAAAATATATTGTAAATAGATCTCAATAATAATGCTAGAGTATAAATATACATATTGGAAAACAAAATACAAAGTCCAGAAATTTAGCTTGGAACAAAGGTGTCCTCTCATATGAATGGTGGAAAGATGGAGTAGTCAGTAAAACTGGGACAAATGGGTAGCCATTTTAGGAATAATAAAGTTGTATCTGTACTGTGGGACATTCCTCATTTGGAATGAATTCCAAATCAGTCAAATTTAAGTGTAAACAAATCAAACTATAAGAATACTTGAAGAAACCATTGGAAACATCTACCTGGAATGGCTTACTGTAACAAAATCCAGAACCATAAAATAAAAGCCTGAAGAACATGTTTAATAAAAATTCAGCACTTCTCCTGGGGAAAAGAAACCCATGATCAGCAGTTAGAATGTAAACTTGTGATGAGTTAAATGGGAAGAATTCTCTTGCAACATGTATGTATATCAAGTCGGGATGTACACTTAAAATACCTTGTACATATATTTGTCAATTATGTCTCAATAAAACAGGAAAAAAAGGGCCTCACTGGTGGCACAGGGGGTTGAGTGCAGCTTTGTGAAGCTGTCTGCAGCCTCTGCAGCGCAGGTTCGATTCCTGACTTGCCAGGGAGCTACCCACATGGTGCAGCAGACCTCTCCTGTCTTGCCCATTGCTCCCCTCAGCAGTGTATTTCAGTCAATATGACTGTTCTGTTCCCCATTCTGTCTCTGGTGAATTCTTTTACCCCCTGCACCTCTGGCCTGTACCCCAGTTCTTGTATGCATAAATAAATCATTTTTTTTAAAAGCTGGAAAAAAAATAAGCAGTAAGATTTTATAAGAATCCGCAAACTCATCTCCAGAGACTAATTCACACACACAAGCACAGCCTGCCCCTCGAGCCTCCTTACTTCCCCGTGGTTCAACTCATACTCCTGTACCCCCCCACCCCCCTTGTACTGCCACCTGCCTGCCCTCCACAGGCTGTTTCCACAGAGGAAAAGGAATTGTATGGTATGTCCACAATCCATAATGTCCACTCTTTCAGCCTCATTGCTGATGCAAGTAAGGGTGATCATCTGTTTTCTGCTGGCACTGAGGATTAAATCCATGTAAGAACTCAGCAGAGAAAAAGCAGGAGGACCCTTACCTACTGCCTGAGGGATCACTGATTACTATAAAAAGAAAGTAGTGAAGGCATTTAAGAAGAAAGTAACCTGCAGTGGTACTATAATTGAGCATCCTGAATATGAAGAAGTAATTCCAACTACAGATGACAGTGCAGGAACATATGTCAGTTCCTAGTAGAGAGTGAACTGGCTGTGGATGACCAGCTGAAGGTTCATGGATTTGAAGTGAAGTGCTTTCAACCAGTCGACTGAAGCTTAAGTGAGGATTTCCTTGAAATGAGTAGAATTTTTCCTTCTGTCCCTTGTCACAAGTTTAAAGACTTCACAGCTGGTATAATGTAACCATTGTGGGGTCTGCTTTTAACTTGGACTAGTGTTAACTCCTTCATACCATAAAACTGAAAAAAGTCAAATAATAACAAAAATTTAAAATACTATTAAAACTACCTCACGCCTAAAGACAAAAGTTTGATAATTCAGTAATACCATGTTGTTTAAATGGGATTATAAATGGCCATTGCTTATTTGAAGGACTATATCACAATTAGAAATGCACTGATCCTTTGACTCAATTCCATTTATACAAATATGTTTCCATATATAAGAAATGACATGTATAAAGCTATTTACTACATTGTAATGACAAAAGACTGAAGAAAACACAGGGCTGGTTAAATAATTTGTGGTTTATCTTGTCTTTTAAAATAAATAGATAAAATAATAAATAAAAGGTTCCAAGCCCCACCCCAGGAGGAAAAAAAAATTGGTATATTTGTATACCAGTGTCAACAGCAGTCTAAGATAATATTATTCTGCAGCCAAACATTGCCTATAGAATGCTACCCTTTGTATAAAATAGTAGAATAAAAAATAAGACAAATATAGTGGAAGTTTTAGGAAAATAAAAATGTCTTCAGACTTCTATGTTGTATATAAACCATTTCATCAGCCATGTCTTCCATATATGTTTGCAAATGAGAGGCATAGTTTCACAAAGGCAGAATTTAAACTCACCCCAAACGCCTGATGTTTTGTCTCTGACCTTACACATTTGTTCTCTCTAGGTCAGAATATAAAAACCAGTTTTACTCCAGCTATTTGGTCATCTTAAGAATTTAGTGTCCCTGGTCATTTTCTAGGTCAGAAAACAGATGCCATCAAAATTGTTGCTCTGTTCTGCTTAATTATGCATTGGTACATGTGCATCAAGACAGTACCGCATACAAACAGGTCTGAACCTGCCTTCCTCGTGATAAATACGCAGGGACTTGTCCTATAAGATGCATTCAATGTGCGTGGTAAATTTAAATTCCTGATACAATTTCATCATATGGCATGATCAAAACCAATCTCAACCTGTGAGATTTGTCATCAAACCAGCAAGTGAAAGAGTACCATTTAAAACATTTAAGGGCCTCCCCGGTGGTGCAGCAGTTGAGCGCTGGCTTGCGAGGCTGCCCGCAGACTTTGCAGCGCCAGTTCAATCTCTGGCTGCTCCCTGGCCACCGGAGGAGGGTCCCGCATGGCATGCAGACCTCTCCTGCCACCTGCTGCTCCCCTCAGCAGTGTACTTCGGTCCTTCTGCCTGCTCTGCTCCCCGCTCTGGCTCTGGTGAATTCTCTCACCCTCCCGCGCTTCTGACTGCCCAGTGCTTCTATAAACACACAAACAAATAAATAAATAAATCTTTAAAAAAAAAAAAAAACATTTAAATTCATGATTTTCCATCTCAGCTCTCATTTCACTATCAACCTTGTTACTTTAGGTTTAAGTAAGGTAGAAATGAGATATAGAACTTAGGTTTTAGTAATGTGGTAGACACATTACCTTATTTACTTTTAGAAAAAAATAACAGTACTCAATAAATATTAGGCTTTATATGTGTCAGTAAACTGCCAGAAGAATAAAGAATTCTTAGAGACAAAAACTCTGAATGTAGCAATATAGAGAGGAAAGATGTGAGCATTAAATCCAGCTTTTGCTTTGAGGGCATTTACAAAACCAGGGTTACATTTAGCTTAAGTTTTCATTGGCCTTATGCAGGAGACTAAAGACAAAATCTGTGCTCTAACCAAAAATGAGGATCTAATATGAGACACATACATACACATAATAAACCTGTGTACCTTCCGTTCCCCAATTCCTGTCACTGGGTAATACAAAAGGACTTGGCATTGAGGTTTAATAGTTCTAAGGTGACCTCATGGATTTGCAGCTTGAATCCATTCCACCTAGACAGACTGAAAACAACATAAGCTGAGAATTTAATTTACTGCGGTCCCAGGCTGGTAGTGCCCTTGGACTCCTGGCAGAAACATAGTTTCTTGAGGAGTCCACTTCTAAATCTGGCATTAAGTAAAAATCAGGGAATGGGACATAACTCAGTAAAATAAATCATAAAGTATGAATGGAAACAAAGTTTCATGCATGAGTGCTAATGGAAATAACAGCAAATCTGAAAAAACTTTTGATACTGTATTGGAGAAGAAAATAATTTAGAAATGTTTTCTATTTTTAGGAAAATAAAATGGATTGAAAATATGAATAAAGGATCTAGAGTTGTTTTTTTTTTAAAGCTTTATGTATTTTTATACAAGAACCGGGGTATAGGCCAGATGCGCGGGAGGGTGAGAGGATTCACCAGAGACAGAGTGGGGAACAGAACAGGCAGACTGACAAAATACACTGCTGAGGGGAGTAGTGGGTGAGACAGGAGAGGTCTGCTTCGCCACGTGGGATTCTTGCCAGCCGGCCGGGACCAAACCCACGCTGCAGAGGCTGCTGACAGCTTCACAGTGCGGCACTCAAGCGCCTGTGCCACCAGGGAGGCCCCAGGGTCTAGAGTGTTGAAACTGACCAACTAGATATGAAATAAAACCAGAGATAATTTCTAAATTATCTGGAAAGCTAGATTAATCAAAATAAAAACATAATAGGTAGATTTAACTTAGCAGATTTAATAGAGCCAAGTATAAGTAATGAACAAGAGAACATATCTGAACAAATCATTCAGAATGAAATACAGAAACGAAACAACTGCAAATTACATAGAAAGGGAGGGTGAGGGAGATGAAGAGGAAAATTTTAAATATATGGCTGACTTCTAATCATAGTTCCAGAAGGAAAAGAATAGAGGGAATAGTAGTATTTGGGTAAAAGACATTAATCCCAAGGAGGAGCAATAAAAAAGAATTTCCTACCTAATTGTGTCATAAGACTACTACAGAATTCTAAAGACAAAAGATCTTAAAAACAGCCAGACAATTTTGTGAATATAGACACCAAAATCTTCAACAAAATACCGGCAGACTTGAACCCAGGAGTGTATGTTAAAAAATATCATAGACATGATAAGTAGTTCTTATTCCAGTAACTCAAAATGGTTTGAGTATAGGAAATCAATCAATGTAATATACCTGTGTTAATAGAATAAAGAAGGTTAGAAGAAACACAATCATTTCAATGGATGAGAAAAAGCATTTGAAAAATATCTAACACTCTTCAAATCCACAAATAAGAGTAAATGGGAACTTCCTCAAATACAGAAAGGGCATCTACAAAAACCCATAGCTAAAAATCATTCTTAATAGTGAGAAGACTGAGATCAGGAATGATACAAGTATATCCACTGTAACCGTTTATGTTTAACACTACAAGAGGTGCAGCAGACCTCTCCTGTCTTGCCCACTGCTCCCCTCAGCAGTTTATTTCGTCAGTCTGCCTGTTCTGTACCCTGCTGTGTCTCTGGTGGATCCTCTCACCCTCCCGCACATCTGGCCTATACCCTAATTCTGGTATAAATAAATAAATCTTAAAAAAAAAAAAAAAAAACTGGGCCTCTCCGGTGGCGCAGCTGTTGAGTGCAGGGCTGCGAAGCTTCCCACAGCCTCTACAGCACCGGTTCGATCCCCAGCTGCCAGTGAGGGTCCCACATGGCACTAAGACCTCTCCTGCCACGCCCACTGCTCCCCTCAGCAGTGTACTTCTTCAGTCTGCCTGTTCTGCTCCCCGCTCTGGCTCTGGTGAATTTTCTCACCCTCCTGCGCTTCTGACTGTACCCAGTGCTTGTATAAATAAATAAATCTTAAAAAAAAAAAAAAAAGCTACAAGAGGTTTTAGCCATGACAATTAAAAAAGAAAATGAAATAGCATTCAGATTAGAAAGGAAATAAAATTATTTCTACTCACATCTAGAAAACCTTGAAGAAACCATTGTTAGAACTAATGAATTCAGTTAGGTTGCAGGGTATGAAATCAAAAAGTATGAAAATCATTTGTGAGCTATCTGAAAATAAAATTAAGAAAATAGTTCCATTTAAAGCAGAATTAAAAAAAAAAACTAGTAATATAACAAAAGCATGGTGTAAGTTCACTAAGCAAGCAGTCTACACATTCAGTACAATCCCTATCAAAATGACTTCTCTGGAAATTAACAAGCTGATCCTAAAATTTATGTGGAAATACAGAATAGCCAAAACAATTTTGAAAAAAGGTACAAAATTAATCACATAGATTTGCTATGAAGGAGTAGTATTTAAGAGTGGTAATGGCATGATGACAGGCTTTATTTGGTGGGATAGAATTGAGAGTCCTGCAATAACCCTATACATCTACGGTTATTTGATTTTTGACAAAAGTGCCAAGACCATTCATTGGGAGAAAGAATAACCGTTTGGAAAAAGGTACTGGGACAACTAGATATCCACATGCAAAACTGGATGGATATATCTATAAAGAAAAAAATACTCCGAATCAAAGACCAAGATGTAAAGTAATAAAGTGTAAAGTAAATAAACATGAAGTAAAAGTAATAAAATATGATTTGCATCATCTTTGATTAGGCATTAATTTCTTGGAAATAACATTAAAAAGCATGAGCAAAAGAAAAGAGAATAAATTGTACTTCAAAATTTAAACTTTGGTTCATCAAAGGCCACTGTTACAAAAGTGAGAAGATAATTCAAGAGATTAGAAACAAGCCACATACTGAGAGACTAGAGCACAGAATTTTTAGGGTAGTGAAAGCTATTTTATATGATACTATAATGATGGATACATAATAATATACAACAAGCCCATAGAATGTACAGCACCAAGAGTGAACTCTAATGTAAATTACTGACTTAGGATGATGATGACATATCAATGTGCAGTCATCAATTGTGACAAATGTGCCAGTCTGGTGTGAGATGTTGATAGTAAGGGCAAAGGTTATATGAGAATTCTCTCTACTGTTCTCTCAGTTGCTATGAGTCTCCCCCCCAAAAAAATAAGCTTATAAAAAAGAGTTCATTTGAAAGAAAGGATAATTGATAATTCACTATAGAAAATATTTTCCAGGGCCTCCCCGGTGGCGCAGCGGTTGAGCGCTGGGTTGCGAAGCTGCCCGCAGCCTCTGCTACGCCGGTTCGATCCCCGGCTGCTCCCCGGCCACCAGAGGAGTGTCCCACATGGCGCGCAGACCTCTCCTGCCGCCCGCTGCTCCCCTCAGCAGTGTCCTTCGGTCCTTCTGCCTGCTCTGCTCCCCGCTCTGGCTCTGGTGAATTCTCTCACCCTCCCGCGCTTCTGACTGTACCCAGTGCTTGTATAAATAAATAAATAAATCTTTAAAAAAAAAATATTTTCCAATCATATATCTGATTAGAATAGTAGCCACAATATATAAAGAACTCTTGACAACTCAACAACAAAGATAAAAATCCAGTTTTTCCAATGAGGCAAAGAATTTGTATAGACATGCCCCCAAGGAAAAGAAACAAATGGCAAAAAAAAAAAGAAGGAAAATGCTCAGTATCACTAATCATTCAGGAACTGCAAACCAGAACCACAGTCTGATTCTACCATTAAGATTACTATAATTTTTTTGAAATAATGAAAAATAAGGGTGCCTCCCTGGTGGCCTAAGGGTTAGGTCTCAGCACTATCACTGCGATGGCCCAAGTTCGTTCCCCAGCCGGGGAGGTACCCACATGGTACAATAAACCTCATCTGTCTCAGCTGCTTCTCCCCTCAGCAGTGTATTTCAGTAGATCCGCCTGTTCTGCTTCCCACTCTGTCTCTGGTGAATCCTCTCACACACTCTCCCTGCCCCTGTAGCTTTGGCCTACATCTAGTTCTTATATGCATAAATAATCTTTTTAAAAAATGAAAAGAACGAGAAAATAACAAGATTTGCTGCAGTCAAGAATGTAGAGAAATTGGACGACTCATACATTGCCACATTGCTTGTGGGAAGGTAAAATGGCATAGCCACTGTGAAAAATAGTTTGACAGTTCCTCAAAAAAAAAAAAAAAAGTTATCATTGACCTACTAGTTTTATGTCTAGGTATAACTCAAAGGAATTGAAAGTGTTCATATAAAGTCCTGTATGTGAAAGTTCATAGCAGCATTACTCATAATAGCTAAAAAGTGGAAGTAATCCAAGTGCTCGCTGAGGACTAAGACAAAATATATCCGAATGTTGATTTCAGCCGTAAAAAGGAGTGTTGTGCTGCACTGTGAATGAGCCATGAAAACAGTATGCCAGGTGAAAGGAGAAGGATCTGAAAGGGCACGTACTGTGCAGATCCTTTTATGTGAAATGTCCAAGATGGGCCAAACCATAGAATCAAAAAGATTAGTGGTTGTTAGATCCTTGGTAGGGGAGGGTGGAAGTGATGTCTGATTGCTACAAGCTTTCTTGTGGGGAGGGAGGTGTTAATGCATATGTTCTGGAATTATGTCAAGGTGACTGATAAATAACCTGTGACTATACTAAAACCACTGAATTGTGTGTGTGTGTGTGTGTGTGTTTTTTAAAGATTTATTTATTTATACAAGCTCTGGGTACAGTCAGAAGCATGGGAGGGTGAGAGAGTTCACCAGAGCCAGAGCGGGGAACAGAACAGGCAGACTGACAAAATACACTGTTGAGGGGAGCAGCAGCAGGCGGCAGGAGAAGTCTACGCGCCATGTGGGACCCTCGCCCGGCAGCCAGGGATTGAACCGGCGCTGCAGAGGCTGCGGGCAGCTTCGCAACCCAGCACTCAACCGCTGTGCTACAGGGGAGGCCCTGTGTGCTTTATTTTTTGTAAAGATTTATTTATGCATATGTTTATGCATACGAGAACTGGGGTACAGGCCAGAGGTGTGGGGGATGAGAGGATTCACCATAGACAGAGTAGGGAGCAGAACAGGCAGACTGACTGAAGTACACTTCTGAGGGGAGTATTGGGCGAGACAGGAAAGGTCTGTTGTGCCATGTGAGCAGCTCCTTGGCTGGCCTGGGATCAAACTCCTGCTGCAGAAGCCGCAGATAGCTTCACAGTTCTGTGCTTAACCCTTTGCGCCACCAGGAACAAGGCCTGCACAGGACATTCCAGGGACTGGGACATGACTCCAGGGTACTAGAATAGTACGAACCATGTTTTTGAATAGTCTCAGAATGCTTCTTACTGGGATACCCCCCGCCCCGTGGTACAAGGGGTTAAGCACAGCACTGTGCAGCTGTCCGTGGCCTCTGCAGCATGAGTTTGATCCCTGGCTAGGGAGCTACCCACATGGTGCAGCAGACCTCTCCTGTTTTGCCCACTGCTCCCCTCAGCAGTGTATTTTAGTCAGTCTGCCTGTTCTGTTGCCCACTCTGTCTCTGGTGAATCCTCTCACCCCCCTCCCCTGCACCTCTGGCCTGTACCCCAGTTCTTGTATGCATAAATAAATAAATCTTTAAATAAATTAATTGATTAATAAATTGATGAGTGCTAGTAGATGGATAAAGGAGTAATGACAGACTGTCACCCTGTACAACCCCAGAGGAATAAGCTAATCAGTGTTCATCGGTGCCTGCTAGTATTGCAAGGTAACATTGAATATCATGTTCCCTGTGATGGAAGGTCTTCCTTTCTAAATGTCTTCCTATGGGAAAGAAAGAACACCCAAATCTGATCATGCCTATATATTTGCCAGTCTATAGCAAATGCCTATGGTATTTCCCATGTGTTTGGTTCAGAGGAACATAGTAAATGCTGCCATAGTAATCTAATCAAGAAAATCTAAAAAAAAAAGAAAAGAAAAAATCTAAACTGGGAAAGTAATAGGCAAATAACCTGGTTTCTTTACCAAAATAAAACAAAAAATAGCGAAATAAAAAAGACCAAGTAAAACACTTTTTTTAATCATTGTACTATATTGGTTTTGTTTTGCTTTTTTTTTTTTTTTTTAAATAGAGGCATGTTTTATTTATTTATTTATTTGTTTGTTTGTTTGGTTTATACATGCACTGGGTACAGTCAGAAGCGCGGGAGGGTGAGAGAATTCACCAGAGCCAGAGCGGGGAGCAGAGCAGGCAGAAGGACCGAAGTACACTGCTGAGGGGAGCAGCGGGCGGCAGGAGAGGTCTGCGCGCCATGTGGGACCCTCCTCCGATGGCCGGGGAGCAGCCGGGGATCGAACCGGCGCCGCAGAGGCCGCGGGCAGCTTCGCAACCCAGCGCTCAACCGCTGCGCCACCGGGGAGGCCCTGTTTTGCTTTTTAAATTTACTTTCTTACATTGTTCATTTTTATACAGTCAAAATGGAACACTATCAACATAAGTCATGTTGATACTGACAAGTTAGAAGTTACAGAGACTTTGTGTTATATGGGAGAAAGGTCAAAGTATTTTTTTTTAATTTAACTTAATTTTATTTTTTTTAAAGATTTATTTATTTATACAAGCACTGGGTACAGTCAGAAGCTCGGGAGGGTGAGAGAATTCACCAGAGCCAGAGCAGGGAGCAGAGCAGGCAGACTGACAAAATACACTGCTGAGGGGAGCAGCGGGCGGCAGGAGAGGTTTGCGCGCGCCATGTGGGACCCTCACCGGTGGCCAGGGATCGAGCTGGCGCTGCAGAGGCTGTGGGCAGCTTCACAGCCCAGCGCTCAATGGCTGCGCCTCCAGAGGAGGCCCGAAAGGTCAAAGTATTGATACACTTCAGTTTTTAAGTTAAATATGCTCACTAAAATTTTACCACTAAAAAGTGTTTAATCTCCAAGCCAAGAGAGGAGGATGAGAGAGAACGACAGCAATTATGAAAAAGAAAAGAAATAATTGAAAAGGTGGAACCAAAAAAAGCCATAAAATAAGATAACATGTAAATATAATTATATCATTCCTACTAAATATAAATAGATTGTATTTTATATATTCGAAGATGGCAGCTTAGAAAAGAATATCCTTGTGCTTTGTTCACATGGGACTCATCTAAAACTTACAGAGAGATTGAAAGTGGTAGAATGGGGCCTCCCCTGGTGGCGCAGTGGTTGAGCACTGGGCTTGAAGCTGCCCACAGCCTCTGCAGCGCCAGCTCGATCCCTGGCCACCGGTGAGGGTCCACATGGCGCGCGCAAACCTCTCCTGCCGCCCGCTGCTCCCCTCAGCAGTGTATTTTGTCAGTCTGCCTGTTCTGCTCCCTGCTGTGGCTCTGGTGAATTCTCTCACCCTCCCGCATTTCTGACTGTACCCAGTGCTTGTATAAATAAAAAAAGAAAGAAAGAAAGAAAAGGTGGTAGAATGGGAAGCGTAGAGTTAGGAAGCAAATTTTTTAAGATTTTAAAATTTTACTTTGCATAGAAGAACTAGGGTGTAGGCAAGAGGTGAGAGGTGAGAGGATTCACAAGAGACAAAGTGGGGAGCAGAACAGGCGGATCTACTGAAATACACTGCTGAGGGGAGCAGCAGACAAGACAGGAGAGGTCTGCTGAGCCATGTGGGTCAGTTCCCTGGCCGGGGATCAAACTCAGGCTGTAGCAGTGACAGCAATGAGACTTAACCTGTAGGCCACCAGGGAGGCCAAGGAACCAGTCTTATCTCAGTATACCATGAAGAATATATTTTTTTCTCTTTCAGGTTGAAGAAAAAGGAGTTTAGTTTAGAAGAAATATATACCAACAAGAATTATAAGTCTCCTCCTGCAAACAGGTAGGTACAACAGGTGCAAGTCTCCAATCCTTTCACTTCAGAAAGGGTTTTTTGTCCAGTTCTGATATGTTTAATTCATAATACTTTCCTTGGGGTCAATGCTAGGATGGAAAAGAAATGTGGTTGGGTTGGTGTTTCTGCCAGATGTGCTGATTTCTTCTTCAGGACTAATTTGATCTTCAAGTCTGATTCCAAACCCAGTACAGAAGTTTCACTCGACTACCTTTGGGTCTAAGTTCAAAGTCTTTGAACATTTATTAAATGCCTGTTGTCTAGGGCATAGTAGAAGAGCTCTAGGATTTCATCCTGCATGTGCTTTGAGACATTTGTGCAAGACTATTCGATGCAACATTACCAGATAATAGGAAAGGATTGAAAAGAAAACATTTATTAAAAGGGCTCTGATTAAGCTATGATCCAGCCTTATAATGAAATACATAATATAGTCGTTAAAAAGAATTAATCAGATACCTGTGTATGAAAGTGAAATGATCTTAAAAATGATTGATAGGGCAAAGAGATACAGTGCATAAGGTGGTGTGCATAGTTCACTACTCTTTGAGTGTGGGATAAATACCAAAATGGATGGTATATTCCATGGGCGGCACAGTACAAGCTACTTCCACCCAGCCGCCTATTTTCTACTTAATCTTTTATTTGGGGAGAGTTACTACTTTATTTTCTGATTTTTTTTTTTAACCTAGTTCATCCTTTCTCCCCCATGTTCTTAACCCTAGAAGTCTCACTAGTATTCACTCTTTTTTATAAGTATTTTACCATGTTGAAACATCTGCTATGTAAATGTGCAACATTTGTCATTCTGACTTGCATTACTATATATAATTCCTTCAAACTCCTTCCATTTTGCTGTAAATGGCAACATTCTGTATTTTCTTATGACTTTCTTTTTAATGACCTGTGAGCTAAGAACAGTTTCTATATTTACTTTTTTTTTTTTTTTTTTTGAGATTTATTTATTTATTTATACAAGCACTGGGTACAGTCAGAAGCGCAGGAGGGTGAGAGAATTCACCAGAGCCAGAGGGGAGAGCAGAGCAGGCAGACTGACGAAGTACACTGCTGAGGGGAGCAGCGGGCATGGCAGGAGAGGTCTGCGCGCCATGTGGGACTCTCGCTGGTGGCCAGGGATCAAACCAGCGCTGCAGAGGCTGCGGGCAGCTTCGCAACCCAGCGCTTAACTGCTGCTCCACCGGGGAGGCCCTATATTTACTTTTAGGTGTTTTTTTTTTTTTAAAGATTTATTTATTTATGCATACAAGAACTGGGGTACAGGCCAGAGGTGTGGGGGATGAGAGGATTCACTAGAGACAGAGTAAGGAACAGAAATAGGCATATTGACTGAAGTACATTGTGAGGCGAGCAGTGGACAAGTCAGGAGAGGACTGTTGGCGCCATGTGGGTTGCTCCCTGGAGGGCTGGGGGATCGAACTGGTGCTGCAGAGGCTGCAGACAGCTTCATAGGTTGCATCTTAACCCCTTGTGCCACCAGGGAGGCCCCACTCTCTGGCCCTTCCCAGAAAAGAACCAGGCCCTCATAATGCTTGCTTTTTTGTGCATGTCGTGTATTGAATGAACTTTGAGAGGGTACACATGAAGGACTTGCTGGCATTGGTCTTACTTTTATTCCTTTTCTATATAGTCACAGTTTTTTCACTTTATGCTTATAGTGCATATTCATATATAACACACAAACACACACTTTTTTCATATTAAAAAGTAGATACTAGGGTCCTCCCTGGTGGCGTAAGGCATTAAGACACAATCTGTGGGTCTCCCTGGTGGCACAGGTGGTTGAGCACTGCACTGTGAAGCTGTCCGTAGCCTCTGCAGCGCGGGTTCGATCCCAGCTGGCTGGCAAGAATCCCACATGGCGAAGCAGACCTTTCCTGTCTCACCTGCTGCTCCCCTCAGCAGTGTATTTCTTCAGTCTGCCTGTTCCGTTCCCCGCTCTGTCTCCAGTGAATCCTCTCATCCTCCCGCGCATCTGGCCTATACCCCGGTTCTTGTACAAAAATAAATAAATCTTTAAAAAAAAAAAAAAAAGACACAATCTATGAAGCTATCCGCAGCCACTGCAGTACAAGTTCAATCCCCGGGGCCAGGGAGCTACCCACATGGTGCAGCAGACCTCTCCTGACTTGCCCGCTGCTCCTCTCAGCAGTGTATTTCAGTTGATCTGCCTGTTCTATTGCCCGCTCTGTCTCTGGTGAATCCTCTCACCACCACCCCTCCCCCCCCCCACCTCCCACATCTCTGGCCTTTACCCCAGTTCTTGTATGCATAAATAAATAAATCTTTTTTAAAAAAAAAATAGACACTAGCCAGCAGAAATAATAGAGAAAGGAGGGGTTAGTGCAGGAAGCTTTTAGTCGCCTTTGACCAGAGGCTTGGTGACCTGGGAGAGTTGGTGATTCTGTTTTGTGCTCTACCTTAGGTGTTTAGAGACCATCTTTGAGGAACCTAAGGAGCGAAATGGTACACTGATTTCAATCAGCCAACAAAAGAGAAAACGAGTTCTAGAATTTCAAGATTTTACAGTCCCACGAAAGAGGAGGGCTCGAGGTAAGGTCAAGGTGGCAGGCAGCTTTACCAGGGCCCAGAAGGCAGCGCTGCAGAGTCGAGAACTGGATGCTCTTTTGATACAGAAACTAATGGAACTGGAGACCTTCTTTGCCAAGGAAGAAGAGCAGGAGTGATCATCTGGTTACAAAGAAACAGTTTGGTTTGGGGGGGTCTCAATTTTAGTTTTTCTGGTCCTCTTTGGAAGAGGTTGCCTAGTTTTACCCCACCACCCAAGTCACTCAAATTATAGTCCATGGATTTTTACCTATTTCAAGGTGCAACCTTTTAAGGAACTGGTAAAGGAGGGTCTTCTTCTGCTGAGTATAGAACCTCAGGAATGCTCCCTTTCTCCTGGAAATGGTCCTGAATGACATCTGGCCACCTCCTCCCACTTTGCCATCCACAGGAGGAAGATGCAGCATACCTTCAGTAACACTAGGATTCCAAGGACTCACAGCATTTGCACGTCCCTGTGAAAGTTCCGCGTTGTTTACGGTGGTGCTAGACCAAGATTATTTAGATAGAGACGTGGCCTAGGGAAGGGGACCTGGCGTCCTGTCCTGTGGTGTTTTCTAATCCTTCGTGAGTCTGCCCAGAACTGGTTGTGTGTGTGCGTGTGTATGTGTGTGTGTGTGTGTGTGTCTTCTTCCCATCATTTCCTCCCCTTTGTGACTGTGGGTCACTAGTGCCAGAGGAGCCCATCCAGGCCCCATTCGAAGTAAGTTGCACTTTTTAATGTTGTGATGTTGATTATTTTCATTTGTTTTATTTCTTTTTTTTTTTTTTTTTTTTTGTATTACTGCTGCATGTTTGGAGCCTTTAAATGTGATTTTAAAACAATTTTTTTTTTTTTAAGATATCAAGGAGAAAGATAATATCTGTCTTAAGAATATATGATAGGCATTTGACCCGGTTTATCGGTGCATGGTATGGGACAATGAAAGAGACATTCTCCCATTCACATGATTCAGTCTCCTTCCCATCTCCAACTTTTAGTGTAATGCCATAGAGGGAGCACTTTTTCTACCTGGGTTCTCATTTTTGCTCACTAAGTACATGTGTTTGTTGTAATGACAGATGTAAGAGCAGTTTGCTCTCCCAATCATTTAAAAAATATATAAAGGTTGGGTAAGGTCTTAATGGATTTTATCTGAAATGGTGGTCAATTACTAAATTGGTTACAACAGCTCGAGTAATTATAAAGTCCAGCCCAGGGTGCTGCAGCTGTCAGAGTGACCTGCTCTGTGAGTGGAGAGAGGACACGCCTTGGTTGAAACCCAGTGAGGCATTCTTGTGGTGGATCATGAAATATCCACGGCCAGCCTTCTCTAAGGGCACCGAGTTGTACTCTGGGCTCCTGTGTCGAATCTGCTGGAAACTTTGTAGAATGCCGGAGTTAGCTGAGTTTCTTCATTTATCCCTACAGGAGTTTGTGGGCAGAAGGATGCCGTGTGGGCCAGCAGGCCCAGAGGTTTCATTCCTTTCCCACTTAACCCCTGTGTGTTCTCGCCTGCTTCCCCTCCTCTCCTTCCCTATGTTTTATCTTTCTCTCTCTCTCGAAACAAGAGTTCAGAGAATTAACATTCCTTGGCTGGTGAGTAGAATACTAAACCCAGCTTCAGGACATGGCCACCTCCTCCCAGCCTCCTAGGAGCCACTGCTGTGAAGCAGCCACCGATGGGAACTGTCAAAGCTCCAGAGACATTTTCAAGTCATTCTGTTAGAGAAGAGTGAGTGGTGCTGTCCTGGAATGTGTCTCCTTGGTTCTTTTGTTTCCCCATTTGTTAGTGGGTGGGAAGATGGGGTGGGGTGGGGAGTCTCTATGTGCCTTTCCTTTGCAGGTTGACAGTCTATGCCACACTGGAGCAGAAACATTGACATGAGCAAGAAAAACAAAGTGCCACATCCTATCTTCTAGGCCCCCTGCCTCAGACATAGCATTTAATCAGTGATACACACACCTGGTCATCTACGGAGGCTTCTAAGGCCATGGCCAAATAGCATTATAAGAGAGCCAAGTTTCCGCACTGGTTCTGAGTGACGCGAACCAGATTCTGCTGTTCGACATCCACTTTGCCCAGACTGTATAGACGCGACCTGTGTTTCACCTCAATACCTCTCCCTTCCTGGGACAGGGTCCTTAGACACTAAATGCTTCTGTCTTTGCTTAAGGGTGTGGGATAAGTCATACCTTGTGTCCCTGTGTAAACATTTTTAGGGAACTCTAGATAGTTTGCAAACTCCTGGTGAATCAGCAGAGCACTGTTTCTAGCTCTGTTGCCAGCATATATGAGTCAGCATTGTGGCTGCCGTGGCATCCAAGCGGACTAAAGCTGAGATGGGTACTGCTGTGGTATTACCAGTATCACGGAGATACAATTTCAAGTTTGCCCATTGTGGGCATGGTACTTGCAATGATGAGAAGCAGTGAAGGGAGTATTGGTGAAAATGGAGACCTGGGCTCCTTCCTTGTCTTGGGAACAGAGGGGCAATCTCTGAGACCAAATCTTCCTGTCCTTGAAATTCTTGGCCTTCCCTCTGGCTCATACCCTTCTCCTGCTTCCACAGTTAAGAAAGGGGCCCCCAATGTGAACTTGAAATTGCTTATCTGAGGTTGATACATCAGGTTTTAGCTATGCTCAGCTGCACCTGTCTTAACATCCATTTTCCTCGCCATGGCCTAGCCAGCTGCAGTGCTGTCTGTGGGCCTTGAAGCCTGTGGTGCCGTCCAGGTGGGAGGTGGTAGTCAGCTGCTGCCCTGCCCCCTGCCTGGAGCTGCAGGTCTGCTTCTGGGGTGGGAGTTGGTACAATTTCTGAGTACGGGGACTTCCCACTGCTAGAGGTGAGAAGTTGTAGTTAACTATAACTTACTCAACTATAACTCAAATACAGACATTTAGTGTTCTTAATATGGGAAAGAGAGGAGAAATCTCAGGTCCAATCAGGGTTTTGCCCATCAGCTTTTCACTGAAACTTTTAAGAGATTTTTTCATCTTTCAGTTTAGAGCTGTATTTGCACCATTCCCCACCTTCCCTTCCCCTTTTCTTTTGGTCTCTTTCCAACTTCATTTCTCCATTAGTTTAAATGTACCTCATCAGCTATGAAAGCAGATTATGTCCTTTTTTTTTTTTTTTTAACTGACCTTACTGATAAGACCTACAGCTGAGGGAAGTGCAGTCGAAAGACATGTAGCGTTTGCCTTATTTGGAGCCTAAAGAGCTCAGAAACTCATGCTGTGAATCCCAAAACTCAGCGCTCCTCCAAGAGCTGTGAAAATCATGACACTTTGTCACAATTTTGCCTGAGGGGGTCTTTCCTGCAGGCACCAGAGCTAAACTGAGGCAAATTCCAGATCTACTCTCTGGTCATAGCCCTCCCCCCATGGCTCATTCTCTGCCTGCAGGCCAGGAGCAGCACAGAGTGTGCAGGACTGAGCAGCAGGTCCAGGGCTCTGGTGCAGCCTAATAGAACGCAGAGCCAGCCTTCCATATCCAGGCTGGGATTCCATCTCAATCAATACCATGTACGTAAAGATCCGCGAAAGACCAACTTTTAGACAGTGATCCTTTTCTCCCATTGCGGGGAAGTATGCAGTTGGTGCTTTCTTTAATTCCCTTGTTTTGCTTTGTTTCTGTAAGCTTTTCCCCTGGTATCATGGAAAGGACCTCTTCAACACCACGTTGTGGGTGGCTGTATCCAAAGTCGAAATAATTGACCAGCGGTGAGGAGATCATGCAAGGGAAGGGCTCCTCGCCACAACTGAACTTCTTATGTAAAAAGCTGGCTCGGGAAGAAGGCTTAATTTAATCAAATCAAATCAATGTTACTCTCTAGCTACAAATTGAGCAGCAAAAGGCTATCCTGAGGGTCCCCGTACAGCCCACCATCAGACACAGCGTAGTCTCAGATTTGATGCTTATTGTTTGTGTATCTTCATGAGCCCCTCTCTGGTGCTGAATTGGATTTGAATTCTTGGTGAGAGGCCTCAGCATCTCCTTGGGCTGGTCTGGGCCAGTAAATAGCTGCCTGAAGTGTTTATATATTATCATGGTCAATAGTTCAGTGAAATTTGTACATTTTTTGGTAACATTGGCATACATGATGCCCCTGCAGTTCCTTTTCTGTTTGGTAGTTTGTGACTCGAAAATTCCCACTGTTATGTGTGTTAATTTATGAAAATAAATTTTTTTTTGAAAACCTTTCAAATAACTCTCGACTGTTATTTTGTTCTTATGACTAGTAATAAGTTAAAGTTTCACCTCTAATGTCATAATGTTTATATTTAATGGACGATCCAGAGATACAGTTTAGAAACAAGCATTATTTTCAAAGTGATTTGGAAATCACTTTGTCTTCACAGTCCTGTCTTCTGAGGACTGTCCAGTGCTCAGAACACATTTAGCACTCCACCTTTTGGATACCCTTCGAAGCCTCTTTAATTAAATTAAAAAGTGAAGCTTTTTAAATTTACCCAGTGGTGTCAGCTCATTTCTTGTGTGGGAAATTTGATGTTTGGAAACATCCAAAACTCATTAAGCTCCAAGTCATACCCAATAAATTGGGTGGGGTTGCTGACCAAGGATTTTTTTTTGCATAAGAGTATAGGCCAGAGGAGCAGGGGGTGAGAGGATTCACCAGGCACATATACTGAAATACACTGCTGAAGGGAGCAGCAGGTAAAACAGGAGAGGTCTGCTGCGCCATGTGGGTAGCTCCCTGACCAGGGATCACACTCTGGCTGTAGAGGTGATAGCGCTGAGACTTAACCCATAGGCCACCAGGGAGGCCTCCTGAGCAAGGATTCTAGGTGAGGTTTTTAAGTGGTGTGACTTTTCTCATGATGATGGGGGTGGGGGGCAGGAAAGTGGTATGTCTTTAGATTGAAATATATTTCAAATATTAGCAACATTTTTGGAATAAGCTACAATAACATGCTGAGAATGAGAAGACTACTTGGTATGGGGTATGTTCATTTACTTTTTGAGAGGTCTCTTTTTATCACATTCCCTTCCCAGTTGTACGCTAGTTTCAGCTGTGAGTTCAGATTCTCAATTCTCACCAACTGAACCTAGTGAAAGGACAGATGAAAACATGGCACCCTGACACCACACGGGTGTATTCCAGAAAGAAGTGTAATTCCTGGATGTTCTTCCTCTGTCCAGAAGAAGAGGAGAGCCCAGTCTGTTCTTGAACTACAGTCAAGAATTGTGTCCAGGGCTTCCCTGGTGGCCCAAGAGGTTAAGACACAACCTATGAAGCTAATCGCCACTGCAGCACGAGTTCAATCCCTAGCCAGGGAGCAACCTACTTGGTGCAGCAGACCTCTCCTGATTCGCCTGCTGCTCCCCTCAGCAGTGTATTTCTTCAGTCTGCCTGTTCTGTTCCCCGCTTTGTCTCTAGTGAATCCTCCCACCCCACCCCACCCCCACACTGTGGCCTGTACCCCAGCTCTTGAATGCATAAAAATAAATAAATCTTTAAAAAAAAAAATTGTGTCCAAGTAATCTTTCACACGCCCAGAACATTCTGCCTGACAACTTTTTCTGCTTGTTAGGTTTCACCACTACTTGGAGGAGAATAAATAAAATTTTTCTTTATTTAGAGGGGAACTGTCAATTATGGCAGTTTTTCTTTAGCATGTGCCATGACCAAATTTTTGCAGTGGTGGGGTTGCCTGAAAAGAGCACTTACTTAAGAATCTTCTATGGTATCCTGCCCTCTTCCAGTGATGGAAACTTATTTCTGCAGTTCCTTTTGGGATTTCTCTTGAGAAGAGTTGTAGAAAATTCCTAATTCTTCAAGAAACTTCCAGTTCTAGGTGAGTCATATCTTTTTTCAAGCCTCCTGTGCTCTCTGCTTCTCAGATAAGTTTGCTTCACAATTCACTGAGGAGATAGAAGGAGTTTGAGTAGAACTCCCACATAGGCCTTTTTTTTTAAACATATATTTATTAATACATAGAGGAACTGGGGTATAAGCCAGAGGTGCAGGGGTGAGAGGATTCACCAGAGACAGAGTGGGGGCAGAACAGACCGATTTACTGAAATACACTGCTGAGGGGAGCAGTGGGCAAGACAGGAGAGGTCTGCTGTGCCATGGGGGTCAGCTCTTGAGTGGGGGAACGAACTCATGCTCTAGAGGCTGCGGATACCTTCATTGTGCTGAGGCTTAACCCCCTTGCGCCACCAGGGAGGCCCTGTAAAACATAGTTAAAAAAAAAAAAATTTTAAGATTTATTTATTTATACAAGAACCAGGGTACAGGCCAGATGTGTGGGAGGGTGAGAGGATTCATCAGAGACAGAGCAGGGAACAGAACAGGCAGACTGACTGAAATACACTGCTGAGGGGAGCAGCAGGCAAGACAGGAGAGGTCTGCCGTGCCATGTGGGTATCTCCCCGGCAGGCCAGGATCAAACCCGTGCTGCAGAGGCCGTGGACATCCTCACAGCACTGCCCTCAACCACCTGCGCTACCAGCGAGGCCCTAAAATAATTCTTTTTAATGGCAAAAGTACTTATATCTCACAATATCCATGATGCAGCTCAGTCACCACTGTCCACAGTTTGCAAAACTGCTTTGAAAATGGGAATTTAAATCATGGTTATTAGCCTATTCTTTAAATCCTAGGATAATTCTGCCCCCTAGTGTCAGCAGAGTACTGGCCAATAACCTAGTAGCAGGGAATAATTCACAATTACTAGGTGCTCTGAAATGGTCTTACATCATTTCATCCTTATGATTCCATGAGGAAAGCTATTAAGAAGCATATTATCAGTCTCTATGTATTCATAGTTTTTCCTGTCATTTTCTTAGAATTGATTTCTACCTTTATAGCATTATGGTCAGGGTGAGTACTTGGTAAAATTTCATTCTTTGTAATTTTATTAATTGACTTGCATCCGAACATATGGTATATTCTTGAAAATGTTTCATGTGCACTTGAAAAAAATGTGTATGCAGCAGTTTTGGGGTGGTGTGTTCTATGGATGTCTGTTAAACTTATTTAGTCTAGCTCCTCATTTGAGGCTATTGTTTATTTAGCCTCTCTTGTGTTGATCTGTCAATAGCTATAAGTGGGATGTTAAAATCCCCTAGTAGTATATTGTTGTCAATATTTCTCTTTAGTTCTGTTATTGTCTTATGTATCTTTTTTTTAATTAATTTATTTATACAAGCACGGGGTACAGTCAGAAGTGTGGGAGGGTGAGAGAATTCACCAGAGCCAGAGTGGGGAACAGAACAGGCAGACTGAGGAAATACACTGCTGAGGGGAGCAGCGGACCTGGCAGGAGAGGTCTGCACGCCATGTGGGACCCTCGCCAGCAGCGGCCGGGGAACGAACCAGCGCTGCAGAGGCTGCAGGCAGCTTCACAGCCCAGCGCTCAACCACTGCGCCACCAGGGGAGGCCCTGTCTTATGTATCTGGATGCTCCATCATTTAGGTCATATATAATGTTTGTTATTTCCTCTTATTAGACCCTTAATCATAATATAATGCCTGACCATCTCTTATTACCTTTCTTTCTAAATAAAGAGGATTTAGGATTTGCTAAGGGGAGCAGCTGGCCAGACAGTAGAGGTCTGCTGTGCCATGTGGGTCACCTCCCTGGCTGGATATCGAACTTGTGCTGCAGCAGCTAGCGGAAAGCTTTATTATGCTGCGTCTTAACCCCTTGCACCACCAGGGAGGCCCCCAGTCTAAGTATCTTGTATAGTCTCATATCACCTTCCACTTCTAGGCTATGTCTGAGCACTAGATGCAGTGCTGGGGTTTGATTGTAGTTTATACAGGGTCACAAGTCAGGAGTTGTTCATTTTTATTTTCTAGAACAGAGTCTTATCCTAGGATGTGTATGTCTATAGTTAGCAGGTGCTTGAACTCTGCTTAATTAAAGTGTTGTGTTTTTTTTTTTTATCTTGGTTTTAGCCAGAGGTGGGGTGGGTGGGCAGTGGTAGTGGCAGGTGTTATCCCAGCATTGAGCTTCAAGTAGTTGCCTCCTCTTTGAGGAGACACAGGTGATCTGACCTGGTTCTCTTTGCTGGTTTGGACTAGCTGGTTTATTTTGGGAGCAGCAGGCTCCAGTCACTAATCATCACTCTGTACCCTCCATTCTATAGTTCTCTAATAGTACACCACCTGTGGATGCCAACTCTATGTATCCTTTATCCAGCACAGTGCCTGGTCTCCAAAACTCCTGATGTTGGCATGTGCGTCTGTGAAGGATTTTATGGAGCAGCCTCCTCCCAACTCCTGCAAGGGCTGTAGTGCTCTGGTATCACTGCAAACACTGCTCAATTAGAGTTTTTTCCTATCCCTTTCTTCTGGGCAATTCCCACTGGTGTGTACTGCAGTAGTCTGTTTTTCTTTCAGGGGTTATTAGCTTTGGCTACAATCTGGTTGTGAGTATATGGAGGAAGCCAGCCTGGCCTCTTCACTCTGCCACCATCTTGCCGGATTCTGCTTCCATCCATTTTGCACTTCATTTTGAAGCGCTCTTCCTCCCCTCAGTTTTGTGTTACTACTCTCAATTGAACATTAAAACCAATTCTATACTTTTTCCCCCCTCAGATTTTCAAAAGCCAAATGGGGAAGTATCTTCTAATACAAAACCTGATGCCTGTTAAGCTCCTTTATGAGCTGGTTATGTTACAGGGCAGGGAGAGGGGCAGCCCAAATCCCACAAACCTGCCTATTCTAAATGGGTTCTGCCATCCACCGCATCAACACAAAACATTAGACTTTAATGGGAAGGAACTTTAATACAACTAGGAAACAATACAGGAAAGGCAAAGAATCTAGTTTCTAAATCAAGCACCCAAAGTTACCCGTCCCCTCGTGGTAAAACTCCATCCAAATGGGATTGGCCCAGAGCCTGCCACAAGTCCAAAGCAGAAAAGGGACCCACAGAAAAGGGTCAGAAACAACCAGACAAGCCCAGAAGGAAAAGAGCAAAATCAACATCAAGATAAAAGCTGCCATTGTCACCTCCCCACGGGTCTCACCCACATCTGTGTCACCCCGTCCACGACCAAAAGACAAGCACAGTTTCTTCACATGTCTCTCTATTCCATGTGCCTCCTCCAAGTCTCCTCCTGGCTCTCTATAGGGGCAGGAATGGACACAGTGCAGGTTTTCTAGGATCCCATGCAGAACGGGTAAAGGAGGAGTCAGAGTCCTCAGTGGTTTTTGCAGGTCTTTTATTGGGGTTCACCAGGCATATGGCAGGCAGGGGTGCTGGGGGGCCAGAAGGCTGGCAGTCCTCCCGTCCCCCAGCAAGTCTTCACTCTATCTGGGCTCTCCGGCGTTCTCTGCTTCTCTTGCTTCTCTCTCGGCTTCTCTTGCTTCTCTCTCGGCTTCTTGGCTTCTGCTGGCGTCCCCGTGACGCCGCCCTTAAAAGCCCAGTCTTAGCCCAGGTGAATCCCATCTACCTATGCCCACACCCTACTCCAGGTGCCCGCCATCAGGCATGCATTCAGGACCGCAAGGATCCATCATCTATCCTGATGGTGGGAGGGCAGAAAAGCCTGACATTTTTTCCTTACCCTACACTCTCCATCCTGCTTCCTTCCTTCTCAGTCTCCTCTGCAGCTTCTTCTCTCTCTGCTCAGCTCCACCCTCCATTTGGATGGGGCAGGGAACCTGGAACCTCCCCCTTTTCTGGGGACCACCCTGTTACAGTTATGCCATACATGGGCTTAAATAACCACATAGAAATAATTGCAAGCATCAGGTAATATATCCCTCTTGCTGTGTCAAATGTCTGCTGTCCACAATAGGGCTTAAAAGAAAGAAGGTTGTAAAGGCAGGACAAAACACAGTACAGGTTCTCTGATCCCATGCAGACCAGGTAAAGGAGGAGTCAGAGTCCTCAGTAGTTTTGCAGGTTTTTTATTTGGGGTTCACCAGGCATATGGCAGGCAGGGGTTCTGGCTGGGGGGCTGGCAGGCTGGCAGGCCTCCCAGCCCCCAGCAAGTCTTCACTCTATCTGGGCTTTCTGGAGTTGGTTCTGCTGCTTCTTGGCTTCTCTTTCGGCTTCATACTGCTGCTGCTGCTGCTACTGGTGCTGCTGGCGTCCCCCCATGACGCCGCCCTTAAAAAGCACAGTCTTAGCTCAGCTGAATCCCATCTACCTATGCCCACACCCTATTCCAGATGCCCGCCATCAGGCATGCATTCAGGATAAGAATCCATCATCTATCCTGATGGCGGAAGGGCAGAAAAGCCTGACATTTTCTTTACCCTACAGTCCACCCTCTCAGGGTTTTCTGCCATACAGTCTATATATATACAATTTTCTTATCAAACAAACAATGCAGCCATGGCCCACAAAAGCAAATACATCACAACAAAATACAACAGAACACAAATAAGTCCAGGCAGGGCCCCAACCAAGTGCAAAAGACAATTATTGGTACCAGCAGATAAGCCACCAAATCTGCTGCCGAAGGCACTGCTCATACAAGGAAGGGGAAATCACATCTACTATATCACACCAGGAGCCGTCAGGCTTCCTGGCCTTCTCTGGCTGTAGTCTCGGCTACAAGGCACACACAGCATCCACCCCCAGGATGCACTAGCTCTGGGATTGGCAATTTTATTCTGTTGGGGGTAATCGCCAATCCTCAGGGTTTCTGTCTGCAGTCGCTCCAACACTCGGCCTTCATGGCCACCAATGCGACTCGCAGACCCCTGCACTCAAGCCAACCCACTGCACAAGCACGTGGGTTGGGGACCAAAACTCTACATTTGGCTTGGGCTCCACCCCAAGCCACGTTCCCCACCCGTCCCCCAAGGACAGGTTCCTCAGCAACTCACCCTCGCTCAAGAATGAGCAGGGCATCACCCACAGGTGATTTTACGAGACTCACAGTTCTTCAGCATACTCAGGCTGCTTAACAGCCACTCAGGGCTTCTCAACTTAGCATCAGTACCAGCTTTTGCCTTCTCAGTTGGCTTTTCTCCTCCACCTGGCTGCTGGGCATAACAGGCTGTTTTTGGCCATCTAGGCCCACTGGCCACCCCCAGATTCCCATCTCCTGGGGTTTACAAACAAAACTGTTCCACCCCCAGGGTCCCAAAACATATCAACCTGTAAGGTCCTCTGCCTTCTGGCGGGATTGTCAGTCCAAGTTCGTCAGTCCATCAATTCATGTCCATTGGCCTCTCCCTGCTTCAGCAACGGTCTGCTGCCTCAGGGGTCATTGGCTGGTCCTTTCCGGTGTCGTTGTCTGGTCCTCGTGGGCGTCTCCTTCATGCCAGGTCCTGTCCTGCAGCTCCTGGACAGTGTCTACCTTCTGTACTGCCATGGCGCCTCCAGCATCGTCACAGGCACACAGTCTGTTCTCCTTAGTCCCTCCAGGTCTTTGGAGGGCTCCATACCCGTCTGCATGGATCTTGCCGACTTACGCCAATTGTTTTTTTTATTTATTTATTTATTTATTTATTTTAATAGAGGCATGCTTTATTTATTTATTTGTTTTTTTTTTTTTTGTTTATACATGCACTGGGTACAGTCAGAAGCACGGGAGGGTGAGAGAATTCACCAGAGCCAGAGCGGGGAGCAGAGCAGGCAGAAGGACCGAAGTACACTGCTGAGGGGAGCAGCGGGCAGCAGGAGAGGTCTGCGCGCCATGTGGGACCCTCCTCCAGTGGCCGGGAGCAGCCGGGGATCGAACCGGCGCCGCAGAGGCCGCGGGCAGCTTCGCAACCCAGCGCTCAACCGCTGCGCCACCGGGGAGGCCCTCGACTTACGCCAATTGTAAGGGCCGGACTGGCCACAGTGCAGGTTCTCTGATCCCATGCAGACTGGGTAAAGGAGGAGTCAGAGTCCTCAGTAGTTTTGCAGGTTTTTTATTTGGGGTTCACCAGGCATATGGCAGGCAGGGGTGCTGCCTGGGGGACTGGGAGGCTGGCAGGCCTCCCAGCCCCCAGCAAGTCTTCACTCTATCTGGGCTCTCTGGAGTTGGTTCTGCTGCTTCTCGGCTTCTCTTTCGGCTTCATACTACTGCTGCTGCTGCTACTGGTGCTGCTGGCGTTCCCCCGTGACGCCGCCCTTAAAAAGCACAGTCTTAACTCAGCTGAATTCCATCTACCTATGCCCACACCCTATTCCAGGTGCCCGCCATCAGGCATGCATTCAGGATAAGAATCCATCATCTATCCTGATGGCGGAAGGGCAGAAAAGCCTGACATTTTCTTTACCCTACAAAGGTTTAGCTCATGATTCTGGAGGCAAATATGTCTGTTCAAATACTGGCTTCCATTTTACAGCTGCATGCTTTTGTGCATATTGATTACTCTGAGTCACGCTTTTTCTATCTTTTAAATGGGGATAACGCTTTTTCTATCTTTAAAATGGGGACAATGCCAAGTCAGGGCTAGCCGCTTGACTTGTCTCTTTCCATTAAAAAAAAAAGAAAAAGAAAAAGCAGATACTAATGAAAACTGATTTTCTTTAAACTCCGACTAGGAGTCTCTGCAGAAGTAAACTTCCTCACACCAGTGCTTCTCATTTGGCGACTAATTTCTTTTGGAGGTGACCCAAGACCCCTTGCTTCTGGTCTCTCTGGCAGTTCAGGGCGGGAGGTAAGAAGTAGACCCAGCATGCAAAATGCTCAGAACAGCCTGGCACTCAGGAAGCGCTTAGTAAATGGCAGCTGATAATGCGTGAGAAAGAAAGGTACTCGAGTTGGAGTCCTGGCTCCTCTACTAACTGGCTGGGTTAAATGGGTAGTGCTTTCCCCCTGTATGAATTAGCATACTAGATGCATTCTAGGACCTTGGGCGACTCGGATTTTCTAGGCATCCGCGGAAACGCACGACAGAGGGACAGACTGGCCACGGTGCACCCAGGCCCAACGCCCGCACCTGCCCAACCCCACCCGGAAGGTTCCACGAGAACCAGGAGGTGGGCGGGGGCGCACCGGAGGAGTGGGCGCCACGCACAGCACCTGCGTTCCTCATTGGCTCCGCGAGCGCTGGGTTATGACGCCACCCGCGTGAGCCGCGCCTGTAAAAGGGGGCGTGCTCCGCTCCAAAAGAGGAGGCAAGATGGCGGCGTCCGTAGGCCAGAGGTGTCTGAGGTGCTTGCGCGGGACTATGCCGCGGCGGAGCAGGTACAACTGCGCGTAGAGGCGACCTTGGGATGGGGGCAGCCGAGGCCAAACCCTGAGCAAGAGAGAGAAACTATTTCTCCTTCGCAGACTTGCCCTGAGGAGAACTCGAGTGGAGACGGAGTCACCTTCATCTCGAGCTCCAGAGCAGGTGCGGCTACCGCCGCGGAGAAAAGTCCAGGTGTAGTTAGAGTCTGGTCCGACTTTTTTGAGCCCTCTCTCGCTCTGCCCTTTCTAGCTCCGTGGGAAGGGCTGATGCACAGGGGATCTGAAAACCACATGGGATAGGCTATGTTGCAACCCCCGTCCCCGCCCGAGGCGAGGCAGGGCTGGACGCCTTGTTCTCAGGGATTTATGTTTCTGGAAGGGGCAGCGTGATGTACGAAGAGCCCTGAATGGGAATCCGGCGACTTTCACTTCGGAGTTTGCTCTTTGAAGATAGGAGTTTGGAGCCGGTAATGTCAAAAGTCTTGCGGAATTGGGGTCATGGCTACTCCGGTGATTCCCAATTCTTATTTTCTTAGAGCTGAAAGAGACCTAAGGGGTCATCTAAGTCTAGCTTTTTGGACTTGGGAAAATTGAGGCCCCGAGAGAGGGAGGATCTTGCTCAGTTTAACCGAGCAAGTTAGTAGCAGAGCCAAGGCTGGAACTTCTTTCTCCTGCCAGTCAGCTCCTTTCCAGGGCAGTCTACCGTGAGGACATTTATTATTTAAAGATAGGCTGGGAGTGTTTGGACTTTAGGAAAATGGATTGAATGTTGGATATCTTCTACACCGAGTCAGCTGCTCAGTGTCATTTCAAAGAACTAAGGTTTAAGAGTTGCAAGGTTACTTTGTGATTTTGTTAGTGTTGACCAAAACTTGCGCTGTAATTATAAGTAGCTTATTGTAATTTGGGGAGGTAAAAAGGGCGCTGGATTTGGACTGAAAGGGAACAGAAACATCACTGGCCCTTGCCCATCTTCACTCTCCACCATTAACTCTTCAGAATTGGTGTAGCTCTCCCAAGACGGGCTCTGCGATGTGGTGATAATAATTTATGGTTTGGACAGGAGGGTCTCTGTGGTTTCTATGTTATTATGGCTGTGCTGTTTATGAGTCAGCCAAGAATTCATCTAAATTATGTCATGAGTTGGAAAGACTGAAAACATTCCTAAAATATTTTTTTTTTTTATAGAGGCATGTTTATTTATTTGTTTGTTTGTTTTGTTTATACATGCACTGGGTACAGTCAGAAGCACGGGAGGGTGAGAGAATTCACCAGAGCCAGAGCGGAGAACAGAGCAGGCAGAAGGACCGAAGTACACTGCTGAGGGGAGCAGCGGGTGGCAGGAGAGGTCTGCGCACCATGTGGGACCCTCCTCCGGTGGCCGGGGAGCAGCCGGGGATTGAACCGGTGCCACTGAGGCTGCGGGCAGCTTCGCAACCCAGCGCTCAACCGCTGCGCCACCGGGAAGGCCCCCCTAAAATATTTTTTAAATGATGGTGAGGAGGATGGATTCATGCGCCATCATTTAAAAAGGGAGAGAAAAAGGTCATACTTTAGTACCAGTGTAGGTAGATAAAACTGAATTTATTTATTTAAAAAAAAGATTTATTTATTATTTATACAAGCACTGGGTACAGTCAGAAGCGCGGGAGGGTGAGAGAATTCACCAGAGTCAGAGCAGGGAGCAGAGCAGGCAGAAGGACTGAAGTACACTGCTGAGGGGAGCAGCGGGCGGCAGGAGAGGTCTGCGCGCCATGTGGGACCCTCCTCCGGTGGCCGGGGAGCAGCCGGGGATCGAACCAGCGCTGCAGAGGCTGCGGGCAGCTTCACAACCCAGCGCTCAACTGCTGCGCCACCGGGGAGGCCCTAAAACTGAATTTAGAGCTGAAAGAGACCTGATGGGTCAGACCCATCAGGTCTCTTTCATTTGGGTACAATACAAACTCTTAATTTTCTCTTATGTAGAAAAAAGATAGAAACTACATTTATTTTCAGAAAGCCCAAAAGGCTGCATTTTCGTTAATTTAAGGACAGCAGTGTCTATAAGACAGATGAAGCCCTCATTGCAGAGATTTTTTTTTAATAAGAGGGTGATAGGGCCTCCCCGGTGGCGCAGCGGTAGAGCGCTGGGTTGCAAAGCTGCCCGCGGTCTCGGCGGCGCCGGTTCCATCCCCGGCTGCTCCCTGGCCACCGGAGGAGGGTCCCACATGGCGCGCAGACCTCTCCTGCCGCCCGCTGCTCCCCTCAGCAGTGTACTTCGGTCCTTCTGCCTGCTCTGCTCCCCGCTCTGGCTCTGGTGAATTCTCTCACCCTCCCGCGCTTCTGACTGTACCCAGTGCATGTATAAACAAAACAAACAAACAAGCAAACAAATAAATAAAGAAAAACATGCCTCTATTAAAAAAAAAAAATCTTAAAAAAAAAAAAAAAGAGGGTGATATATGACAGGTGGTAGAACAAAGAGAAATCAGCATTTTGAGTGACAATTTGAGTGACATGTTTCCCAAATTTATTTGTTAAAAGAATGGAATGAATGTTTTTAGAAACATTCCCAGATATTCCTCAACCTTGATGCCAAATTCACATTTAGTAGCAGTTGGTTGGGGCTCTGGCAGCTGTGTTGTTTTTTCTTTTTAACAAATGCCCCAAGTGATTCCTAGGTTTAGGCAAGTATAGACATGGTACCTGGGGAGTGGTTGCTTGTGCAAAGCTAATATTCCAAAATATTTGACACCCCTCCTACTGCAAACTACAGGAACCATGTGGGGATGGGGAGAGGTGGGTGGGGAAAAGAGAGGAATGAAAAGGTTCTTGAAGGAGACCTTGTGTTTAAAAATTTTATAATTAAAAAAATACATAATTTATTGAAGAGGAAACACTAGTAAATACAAGGTAAGATGCAAGATAAAACCTTTAAGAGGTCTGCCAGTTCATGTTTAGAACTTTCACAACTTTAGAAAGTAGGAGAGACATGTTACCATTAGTTGCAATGTTAAAAATGTTTTATAATTATAATAGAGTGAACTCTGGTCATAGAGAATGGATATCAACATCCCAGTGTGCCAGCCGAATATCAATGCTGTTACTTTTAATAATAGTAATTAATAGGTGCCAGGCTTAGGATTTTACATGATTGTATCACATACTCCTAATGAGCTAAATCCTGTTAAAGGTGGAGAAACTGAGGGAGGCTTAGAATTAGTTTAGAATTTTCCCAAGGTCACGTTGCTAGTAAGTGGCAGAACCGGGATTTGAGGCACACATCAGACTTGATGCTTAAACATGGACTTTAATCACCTGCTTGCAGGATGCCCACATGAGTTCGCCTTGTAGCAGGGAGTGCTGATTGAGTTTATCTGTTCATTTCTCTGGGATTTTGTCTCACTGAGAAGATTGACAAAACCCTGCATCATCGAGGGATAGCAGGCAGTAAACAAATAAGTGAACTTATAAATCTATTCTTTGCAGATAATAGGAAGTGCAATGAAGGAAAACGAAGGAAGGTACTAGAGTTTCCTGAAGAGGAAACATTTGAGCAAAGAACTCAAATGGTGAAGGAGTGAGTCACATGGTGGGGTGTGCCCAGTAGAGTAAACAGCACATGCTTTAATGTAGAAGGGGGTATAGGTGTGGTGTGTACAAGGCGTGTCGAGAGGAATGAGTGAGGAGCAGAGGGAAAGCAGCAGAGATCTGAGAGGTCAGCAGGTACCAATTACATCAAATCCAGTCTGCTGTTTTGAAAAGTTCATTGGCTGTTTTGTGGTGAATCGGATATAGAAGACCACGCATTGAACCGGGGAGAACAGGATGTCACAGTCATCTAGTCAGTCATCAGGTGGCTTGGGCTAGGGTGAGAAAAGATGAGTGATGGGCAGGATTGAATATATTCTGAATGGAGAGTCTTGCCAGTGGATTGAATTTGGGTAGTGATAAAGGATTTCCGGATGTGTCCTAGGGTTTTCACCTGTGCAGTTGGGTAAATGGCGGTCCCTTTTTCTGAGGTGGCACATTAATTATAGTAACGCTGCCTCTATAATGGGTAAACCAGTGATTTAACACAGTAGAAGTGTATGTCTTGCTCTTGTAAAGCCTTCATGGGTGCTCCTGATTGGCAGGACAGCAGTGATTCATGGACCTAGTCTCCAGTCATCTGTTTTGTTTTTTTTTTAAGGTTTATTTTTTTATTTATACAAGAACCGGGGTACAGGCCAGATGTGCGGGAGGGTGAAAGGATTCATCAGAGATAGAGCAGGGAACAGAACAGGCAGACTGACTGAAATACACTGCTGAGGGGAGCAGCAGGAGAGACAGGAGAGGTCTGCCGCGCCATGTGGGTATCTCCCTGGCTGGCCGGGATCGAACCCGCACTGCAGAGGCTACAGACAGCTTAACAGCCCTGCGCTCAACCGCCTGCGCCACCAGGGAGGCCCTCCAGACATCTTTAACACATGTTTTTGCAATGTCTGTATCAAGTAGGCTGAAAGGGGGAAGTCTGTAGTAGATGCCTGGGAAGCCTGAATGGTCCTCACATTGGTAAAAACTCGATTCCATGACCGCACCCTGTTGTGGGGGGATCTGGGAAGAAAAGGAAGCTGATTTGATAAACATCTGATTAGCCTCTGGACTAGTCTGGGGCAGCAGCAAGTTGAGGGTGTAGTATAAGAGAAGATTGGTTAGGCTTTTACACTGCTGTCCTCTGTGGCTATCACCTGTGGTCTTGAATGCAGGAGGTGCTTGGGCTCAGGGCGCTCATGTCTGATTGTGGACACCTGGAGTATGGTGCGGGCATGCATAAGTGGGTACAGCTGCGTTTTGAGGCTGAGGCTATAAGGGCAGCATCATTCAGACAGCTGTGGTGAAATGGCTGCAATAGGATGAAACTACAAAGCCAGAGAGCCCAAAGTGAAAGAGTGAAGATTGCTGGGGGCTGGGAGGCCTGCCAGCCTCCTGGCCTGGCCCTCTGATCTCCCTGCCTTGCTTGCTGTGGGCTTGCCCCGTAACAGTTGGCGTAGAAAGAGCATTAAAGCCTGAAAAAAACCACTGAGAGATCCTTTATCCATCTGCGCAAATTGATAGAGAACCTGCCCTGTGCTTCCTGTTGCAAAAAGGGGAGTGTCAGGAATTCTGCTTTTGACAGTTTCAGTGTAAGATGACACAAAGTGGGGATGTTGGGTAGCCAGTTGGAAATATGGATCTGGAGGTCTGTGAAGGAGCAGTGAGGAACTCATCATGGTGTTGCCGTTTAGAGTGATGAAATTGGACCAGCATCTCTAGGAAGGGCATAGACAGAGAAGTAGGAACCATGGCAATACTTCGAAGTCAGAAAACAAAGGAGAATCCACAAAGGAGACTGAGGTGAGACCAGAGGTATGAGGAAAGGGTCCTGGAAGCCAAGTGAGGAATGTGTTTCAAAAAGGAGAAAAGAGATCTCTAGTGGCAAATGCTGCTGAGAGATCAGGTAACATGAGACCCAAGAAATGTGTGTTGGTAGCATGGAGGATATTGAAGACTTCAACAGGAAGGGGCGTGATAGGAGGAAAAGCCTTGGTTGAATGAGATTAACAGTGGGAGGTGAGGAAGCAGCTACAGTGAACATGGTTTTTTTTAAGAGCTGGTGAAGAAGAAGAGCAAAAGAGTGGAATGGGAACTAGAGAAGGATATATGATTGACAGCGTGCTATGTAAGATCATTCGGCATTTATATGGGGAGAGGAAAGATCTAGTAATTCAAGACAATGGTGCATTGCCATGTATGTATTTTAGGGCTGGGGCTGCAGCAGTGTATAAGAAAACCCAACTCTGTGCTTTCAGGCAGCAAAGAGGGAAGACCCATGTCCAAAACCAACTGCCTGAGTGCAGTGCTTCCTGGTATAGTGGATAAACACAAATGGGAGTGAGTGTTGCTCACTGGCCTTTAGGGGTGACAGTTATCATGGTCCCATGCTTTTTCTCCATGCAGACCTATTTGTCGGTGGGAAGATCAGGTTTATCACATTAGCCATATTTGTTTCATGCTGCAAGAGAATATTTTTATATTAAAGAAATTTCAGGCAAAAAAAAAAAAATGAAGGTTTCGATATATGATAATGTTCACAGGAAACCAAGGTAGACATTAGCTGCTAAATACCCATGAAAGTAAATATCGTATAAAAGTTGTAAATGCAGTTCCATTTTCCACATAAAAAGCAATATAGATATTTATAATAAATTAGTACTTCTTAAATAAAGGGCTCCAAAGAAAAAAAAGAAATGCTTACTGACAAGAATACAGTTTCTTTATTGCAGGTCAATATTTGGGGAAACTGAAATGTTACCTGAATTGAAAGTGACATTTGTCCTTTGATTAACTAAAAAATTCATTGATGCTTTACTTGCTGGCATAGCCATTTGATACTATTCAGTTTCCCTGGGTGAAGAGGAGACAAGAGAAACTGAGTCAGAAATAATATTTTCTTAGAGCATGAAGCTATGAAAGTAATTTTTTTTTTTCCAGGAATGTTTGAAACCTATTCTGTCCAAGTAGTTTTTGTGGCAAAAGTAGGCACAAAAGATATTCAAAAATGCTAGATCCATACTTGACATAGATTGGGCTTTCCATACTTGGCATAGATTAGAATAGTTCAGGCATGGTTGGTTTGTGTAATTCCCCCCCCCCCAGGTCATTTAAAATGTATAATTTCCACGTGCTGAAATCTTAGATTCCTTAATGAGCCAGGGCTAGGTGTTTGCAGGCTGTGTCAACGCTTCTGCGGTGCGGAGACGTAGACTTTGTGGGGGAGCACCAGTGCTGCTGCTGATTGTGATCTTGTGCTTATTTGAGGAAAAAAAATTAACTTTTTATTGTGAAATAGTTTCAGATTTGCAGAAAAGCTATAAAAGTAATACATAGGATTCTTGAATGCGCTTCACCCAGAATCACCAAATGTCGACTATTTGCCTTTTTTCATTCCCTCCCTCCCTCCCCTTGGCCCTTCCTTCTTCCCCTACTCACTCACGTATGTATAGTAATAATATATTTTTCTCTGAAACGCTTGCTGCCCCTGTACTTTTAAGTATTGCAGCCTTTTTCTTACAGGGACATTTTCTTACATAACCGCAGCACAGTGGTCAAAACTAGGCAATTAACATTGACACAATACTGTTATAGAATCTATAGACTATTCAAAATTTGCCAAATGATCCACTAATTTTTGTAATTAAAAAAAAATGTTTTAATGGTTCATTTTCGCTTGGTTATAGCCTCCTTCACTGTGAAAACACTGTCCTCAACCATTTCTCACAATCCTTGTGGAAGCTGCCTCTCAGAGTCTTTTGCACAAGTAAGTAATGATCAGTGGTGGCTGTGCCTTCATTTGTCCATCCGTAAATTGGGATAAACATTCCTATGTGAGAATGAAATGATGTGCTGCGAGAGCCTGCATGTGTTTATCATGGAGCAGTAGCTGGCTATTACCTCATCCTTTTTACTGACTGTGTGGTGCTCATCGTATGCCAGTACTGTTTGGTGGGACATTGAAGTGGTTTCTGATCCTTTTCTACTTCAGACAATTGTGTGGTAACATAATCTTTGGGCATCTTCAGGATAAAATTTCAGTGGTAGAATTGTTGAATCAAAAGGTTTATGTATTTTATAATTTGATATTTAGGCCAAATTGCTCTTCAAAGAGGTCGTCCCACTTCACACTCAAGAAGTACATATGCATACATCAGTTTCCCACACGTTCACCAGCACTGTGGGTTATAAACTTTTATTTTTTTTAATTTTAAAATTTTTTTGGGGGGGACCCTCGCCGGTGGCTGGGGATCGAACTGGCGCTGCAGAGGCTGCGGGCAGCCTCGCAATCTAGTGCTCAACCGCTGTGCCACCAGGGGGGGCCCTGGATTATGAACTTTTAAAACCTGTTAAGCAGCTATTTGAACCCATAAAAAATGTGTGTATTTATTACATAAATATCTTTTTATCATACTGCTATTTTTAACTGTCTAATAACAGTACTGTGGGAATAAAATGAGAGGTTAATGAGAACAAAAATAGTAGTTAATAGGAGCACATCTGGGTGTTACTTATTTAGTGAGGAGTTGCTTGCTGCAACATGTAGGAATCATAGGAAGGAGAACCTCAAAAATAGGGCCATACTTGGGTCTGCTGAAAAGCAACCACTGTGCTTTCATGAAATGATAGACCCAACCCAGGTGGTCAGGAGAGGAGCGCGCTCTGCTCACTGCTTCCTGTTGGAAAGTTTAGCAAGCCTTTGAGGATGGAAGACCAAGCCCCATAACTAGAAGAAAGGTCGGTGGACCGGAAAACATGGAGTCGGCTGAGACTAGCCGTTCTCGGGTGCTGTCAGTGCAAGGAGGATACAATAGTTCTTTCCTTACCAGAAATTTTAGAAAGAGAAAAAGTTTCTTGCCTTTTGACAAGTCTTTATTGGCCAGAGGCAGAATGTCTAGTGGAAGGGTCCACTGGGAATAGTTAAAAAGGTGGGAGAGGTGAATGGTGGCCACACTTGCACATTAGAAAAAGAAACAGCAGTAACAAAAACCAGGTGTGGAGACAGTGATGGAGGAAACAGGACAATTTCCTCTCATTGGAAACCAAAGGCAAGACAAGGCTATGCTCTTTGGTTTTACACAGACTGATGAGAATTCAGATCTTGAAATCTTGAATTGCTAACAGCTTTATTGTCGTTTCATTTGTGTGTCGTTAAACATACCCTATTAAATATGCAATTCAGTGGTTTTAAGTAATTCAGTTACAAAACCATCACCACTAATTTTCGAACATTTTCATTCCCTGTCCCGGCCTTCTCTCCCTTGCTTCCCCCCCCATAACAACACTTAACCCATTAAGCGGTTGCTGTGCATTTCTTCCTGACCCCCCGCTGCTAGCAGCCACGAGTCTACTTCACGTCTCTATCGGTTTTCCTGTACTGGAAGCGTCATGTAAATGGAATTAGACAGTATGCATCCTTTTGTGACTGGCTTCTTTCGCACATTGTAGCATGTGTCAGTACTTCCTCTTTGTTATCAAATAGTACTCTCTTCGTGAGGATGTACCGCATCTTGTTTTTTTTCATTCATCAGTTGATGGACATTTGGATTATTACCACTTTTTGGCTATTATGAATAATGCCGGTATTGAAAATTCATGCCTAAGTTTTCATGTAAATGAATGTTTTCAATTCTTTTAGATATACATCTACGAGCAGAATTGTTGGACCATATGGCAGTTTCATGTTTAATTTAAGGAACTAACAAACTGGTTTTCAAATTGGCTGCCCCAGTTTATAATCCCAGCAGCACTATGTGAAGAGTCATGCATCCTTGCCAATACTTATCTTTTATTCTAACCATCCTAGTGGGTGTGGCATAGTCTCATTGTGGCTTTGATTTTCATTTCCCTGATTACTTGTGATCTTGTTTTGGTGATGTAGCAAAATACCACAGACTGACTAGTTTAAACAGTAGAAATTAATTTCTCATGTTTTGAAAGGTCCTCGATCAAGGTGTCGATTGTGTTCTTCTATGGGCTGTGAGATAGAATTTGTCCCATGTCTGACTTCTAATGGATTGCTGGCAATCTTTGGCTTTCTTGGTCTTTAGAAACATTATCCTGATCCCTGCTTTCATTCTCATGTAGCCTTCTGTGTGTCTGTGTCCAAATTGTTCTTTTTTGTATGGATACTAGTTAATCCTATGGTTAGGATCCATCATAATGACCTTATTTTAATTTTTATTTTATTTATGCATATAAGAACTAGGATGTAGGCTAGAGGTGCAGGGGGTGAAAGGATTCAACAGACAGAGTGGGGAGCAAAACAGGCAGATCTACTGAAACGTACTGCTGAGGGGAGTAGTGGGTGAAACAGGAGAGGTCTGCTGCGCCATGTGGGTAGTTCCCTGGCTGGGGATAAAACTCATGCAGCAGTGGCTGGCGATAGCTTGATAGCGCTGACTTTCACCCCTGTGCCACCAGGGAGACCCCTTATTTTAATTCGATTACCTCTGTAGAGACCTGATCTCCAAATAAGGTCATATAGTCTAAGGTACTATGGGGTAGTTAGGACTTCACCATAAGAATTTTGGAGGGACACAGTTCAGCCTATAATAGTTGAGCATCTTTTCATGTGCTTATTGGCCACTTCTATATCTTCTTTGAAAAAATGTCTATTCAAATCCTTCATATATTTTTAAATGGGGTCATTATCTTTTTATTGTTGAGTTATAAGAGCTTAGGAGATTTTGTACTTGACAATACTAGTGTTCAATCAGAATTGGACCTGAGTTGTAAAAGTGAGGTCAAAGTCCTGGCTGTGAAATGGTCCCGGCTTCCAGTCCTGTACCCGTTGGTGGCCAACTGGGCAATCTTGGTTATTTTCTTGATCTCTTTGTGATTCATGTGTCTATCATAAATTCTGTCACTGTGGTGGCAGTCGAGATTATGTTGTATTCATAGGAAAGATGTGTGCCCCTTACTTACTGACACAATTTGGAGACAGAAGCATTTTAGAAGTGACTCAGGGTTGCCCTGCCTGTCAGAGCACATCCCTTCAGGTTACAGTCACCTTTACTGAGTTTCTAAGGTGCACTGATGTTTCCTGACCCTTCTGTTGGTGCTGTGTTTGTGTGACTCATCCCTACCCCTTCTCTCCAGCTCAGAACTTCTCTATTTTTTGTTACAGATGCCAGAAAAGTCCACACTGCCCCTCCTCGATCCTTGTTCATGCTGCGCCCCCTGCGCCTTCTGTTTGTGACCGGCAGTGGGTACGCAGGCTACCGACAGTATGAGAAGTACAGGGAACAAGAACTGGAGAAGCTGGGATTGGAGATTCCACCCAAACTTGCTGGTCACTGGGAGGTAGGAATAAGGTGGAACCACCTGGAGTTCTTATTCAGCATAACTGTCACTTTTGAAACTGCCCCACTGATGAAATGTTTGAAAAAGTGAATTGTACTTTCATGGAGCTTATGTCTCCAAGTGACATTTTGGCCAGATACAGAAGTACATACCTTCGGCATTGAATCAGGCTCTCCTGACTTACCTTTGGGTAGAAATTCCTGCTGCTGAAATCCTCGAGAGTTCATGCCTGCTGTCAGGGCTGGCGTGCTGGCCATCATGCCCTTCTTAGTCGGAGCAGGAGCTGAAATGGTTTGGCTTTTGTGATGTGGACTAGTTCTCACCAGGAACCAGACTGAGATAATCAACTTCCTTTATCATTATTGCTCAGAACACTCCCCCTTGATGGGGGATGGGCAGGGTCATAGAACTGTGCAGGCACGGCACATAGTGAATGGTCTTACTCCTTTGTGCTAGGGACACCGCCTAAATCAGTTAAACATTCAGTAAATATGAAATGGAATAATAAGGTGTAAGTTTTAAAATGACCTTATCAGTTATGGCTTTTTTTTTTTTTTTAAAGATTTACTTATTCATGCATACAAGAGCTGGTATACAGGCCAGAGACACGGGTGTGTGTGTGTGTGTGTGTGTGTGTGTGTGTGTGTGTGTGTGTGTGTGTGTGAGAGAGAGAGAGGATTTACCAGAGACAGAGCGGGGAACAGAACAGGCAGACTAACTGAAACACATCGCTAAGGGGAGCAGCGGGTGAGACAGGAGAGGCCTGTTTCGCCATGTGGGTTTATCCCTGGCCGGCCAGGAACTGAACTCGTGCTGCGGAGGCCTCAGATTGCCTCATAGTGCGGTGCTTAACCCCTTGCACCACCAGGGAGGCCCTGACCTTTTTTTGGACACCATTTAACAAAATGCAAGAGGACAAACTCACCTTTATTTTTTGGCTTGTCAGTAAGTTTAAGTCCTTGAGAGGTACAGCGTCATGCAGATTCTGTGTCCTGTGCCCTTGGCAGGAAGGCTGCTTTGGAATTTGGCCTGAACTAGGTGGCTTCCCCAGGCACGAGTTGCCTTTCCCCAGATGACTCTAGTTTCATTCAGTTTGCCGCCAGGAGTTACTGTGGTGTTGTTTGCTTTGTACATGGAAACACTTCTCTTGCCTAGATTGCATTCTGTTTCATCTCAAGTATAAACACCTTCTCTTCTAAGAAGAGCTGTGTGTTCCCTCTGGTTCTGGAGACCTCACTTGTAGCCAGAAAAAATGGCCTCGAACCAGAGCCTTCCAGCCATATTTTAGAAATCCTGCTCGCAGCAGGCCTTAGTTATTCGCCCCCATGTTCGGCCTCAGTGATAATGAAAAATATGAAACGTTAATAGGCCCTGATAGCCTCGAAAAAGTCTCTACTTTCACCCTTTATGTATTTGGACTGCTGCAATTTGGGTGACCTCAGCCACTCCATATCACAATTCAGCTAAATCAGTGGCCAGGTCCTGAGGGGAGCCCCAGCCATGCTCCCTCATAGCTGTGTGACCTTGGGCACATCACTGTCCACCTGGTCCTCTGTTTTCTATCAGATAGCACATTGGATTGGAATATGACGTGATTTTCTTCCAGCTCTAACAGTTTACCTGGAATCTTTGTTGACGTTGACATTATAGGCGCTCTTCAAAACCCCTGTTTTGAATTTTCATTTAATTCCTCTTCCTCCAAGAGAATCAATCCTCTGTAAGGATTTCAGTTTAGTTCTGACCATCCTGCGACTCAGTCTACTGGCTGTACAGATCCAGATGGGACCTTTTCCAAAGAAATACCTTTCTACATGCCGATGTGCCTACCCTTTGGCATGTTCAGAACACTTGGGTTTTATAATAACCTATCTTAGACAAGAGAAAAAGGTTTTACACAACCTTTTGGTGAAGAGTAGCTGCATAGATGTGGGCCACACTCTCAGAGTATGCTGTACTCTGTTTATTTCCCACGACCTATGACTTCTATAAACATACCCTGTGCTTTCAGACAAGTGAAGTACTTGTTAGACTGTGATTATATGATCCCACTCAAGTGTTACAACCAAGCTGGCTTCTCTCTGACTCTACCGATTTGACAGACTGACTCACCCTGTGACGAGCTCACACTGTCAGCAAATTCCTACCCGTTTCAAAGATATCCCAAGAGAATTTAAATTTGAAAGAAATTTGCTACCACCAAAATCATCAGAGACGTATGTCAGTAGTTTTTAACTTCTACCATTTGAGAGTGGGGATTACTGCCATGTATGAATTAACACGTGACAGATGATAGATTGTAAAGAGGATAGCATTGATTGATTTATAAATTCTGGGGTCTGGATAGTGACAGGACACTGGAGCAGAGGGCCTAGAGCAGCAGGTGGTCTCAAACCCCTTTTGGTAGAAAGCAGCACTTAAGCTAGATACTGTTCTTTTGTTTGAGTAAAATGGCCACAGAACCCGGATTTCTACGTAGGATACCAACATTTCACTTTGGGAAATGAGAAATGTGAAGGGGAAATGGTCTGTACTCAGTTGACATGATAGGATTTCAAGAGAGGCAGCAGACTGTGGGGGAGAGTTCCCCTCGACCCTACTTAATCACTGTTGTCTCATGAAAAAATGAGGGAGAATCTCCATCTGGCTGATTGTCTGAATTGTTGGGGAGCTTTTAAAATGGTAGGTCCTTTGGTCTCCCAGAGATTTAGAAAGTTTGGGTGTGCCTCAAGATCACTCCCCTAAGTGATTCTGATAAGCCAGATTTAGGAACCAAGGGAAGATAATCTCTAAGTTTTCCCCCAGGGCTCTGTTTTTAAGTGGCAAATGAAAATTTCTGGTGGTGGTTTTGCTGGTGTATAATTCTTTCATCTCCTGAAACCAAGTCTGGCACTTACAGAGGTGATTGAAGAAAGGCTGATAGTTAACTGCTGAGATGAACCGCATTGGCATGCTGATGTGTTGAGGTGATTGAATGATTTTGTTTACCAAGAAGTGTTTTCTGGACTTCCAGGATATAGACATGGGTCCAGGACCAGTGGAACCTTCCCCTCACATGAAATATTGATTCCTGTTAGCGCCTGCTGGTTGGGTTACCAGCAGGAAGCCTTTGCTTCCTTCCCCATCTTGTAAACTTCTCTTGTGCCTGAGAAGCATTTGGTTATTCCTCTTAATCAGAAAGCCTAAGAGCGTGGTGGTAATTGGGCCTCCCCGGTGGCACAAGGGGTTGAGACGCAGCCTGTGAAGCTGTCTGCGGCCCCTGCAGCATGAGTTCGATCCCTGGGTGGGGAGCTACCCACATGGCACGGCAGACCTCTTGCCCGCTGCTCCCCTTGGCAGTATGTTTCGGTCAGTCTGCCTGTTCTGTCCTCTGCTCTGTCTCTGGTGGGTCCTCTCACCTCCTGCACCTCTGGCCTATGCCCCCGTTCTTGTATGCATAAATAAATAAATCTTTAAAAAAAAAGAACATGGTGGGAATACCTTATGTCAGTCAGCTCACTGAGGTGGGCAGGGCAGATGTCAGAGCCATTTCACAAATGGAAAGCCTACTTGGTGACAGAGTAGGTTCCAGAACTTAGCTTTGGGGACACCAAATCCCATTTTCTCTCAATGAAACGACATTGCTAGTAAGAGCTATTCTTAGTACAGAAGTTAAACTGATAGCAAGAGCTAGAAGCAAGCTCCCTGTCCACCCAGATTTGCTGTATACTTGAGGCACCTCCTTCTCTGAGGACTCTGTTTAAAATGTGAAGTGAATTTGGGGCCTCCCCGGTGGAGCGCTGGGCTGCGAACCTGCCCGCATCCTCTGCAGCACCGGTTCGATCCCCGGCCGCCGGGTGAGGGTCCCACATGGCGCGCAGACCTCTCCTGCCTCCCGCTGCTCCCCCCTGCAGTGTACTTTATCAGTCTCCCTGTTCTGTTCTCCACTCTGGCTCTGGTGAATTCTCTCACCCTCCCGCGCTTCTGACTGTACCCAGTGCCTGTATAAATAAACAAACAAACAAACAAACAAATAAATTAAATAAATAAATCTTTAAAAAAAAAAGTGAAGTGAATTTGAGTATACTGACTTGAAAAGTTGTCTGTGATAATGCAGATAAGCATTCATATCTGCCTGGCCTGCCTGCTAGTGATCTTAAAAAATTTATATCCATACCTTTCCTTTATTTAAATAGGTGTTTTTTTGTTTTGTTTTGGGTTTTTTTTTTTTTTTGGTAACAACATAGAAGAATTCATACTGGAAAATCTTGCTACCCCATTCACTGCAGACTGTACTCTGGGATGGGGAGAGGGGACAGCTCTTAGGAGGAGGGAGCATCAGACTTTTTTTAAGATTTATTTTTATTTATACATAAAAAAACTGTGAGGTATAGGCCAGAGGTGCAGGGAGGGGTTGGGGTAGGGGGTGAGAGGATTCACCAGAGACAGAGTGGAGAGCAGAACAGTTAGATTTACAGAAATACACTGCTGAGGGGAGCAGTGGGCAAGACAGGAGAGGTCTGCTGTGCCATGTGGATCAGCTGCCTGGCTGGGGATTGAACTCATGCTGCAGTGGCTGCGGTTGCTGATAGCTTCATAGTGCTGAGACTTATCCCCTTGTGCCACCAAGAAGGCCCTCCTCTCCTTTTTTTTTTTTAAATAAAGATCTTATATATTTATTTATGCATACATGAGATGGGGTATAGGCTAGTGGTATGGGGGGGTGAGAGGAATCACCAGAGACAGAGTGGGGAGCAAAACAGGCAGATCTACTGAAACACACTGCTGAGGGGAGCAGCGGGTACCAAAGGAGAGGTCTGCTGCACCATGTGGGTTAGTTCCCTAGCTGGGGATCAAACTCATGCATGCTGCAGTAGCATCAGCTAGCTTCATAGTACTGCGTCTTAACCCCTTGCACCACCAGGAGGCCCCAAGTATAATGAAATATTAAGATGAAAACAATGATGATCCATAATCCCACATGAACATAGCCGTTCTAGGCTTTTGGCTGTGGTTTGGACTCTGGATTGTTAACATTTATTATTAAAGAGATAGCTCAAAAGTTTTTAAATAAAACATGATATAGATTCAAGTTTGCTACTTGAAGATGGCCTCTGTCCCGTTATTAATTTCATTCCCATTGTTCAGAAGCATTTCCAGAAAATCTCTTCAAATATACTTTTGTGTTATTCAAGGTTGACTTAATTTTCAGCCTACTTTACTGAGATACTATGTTATATACAATGAGATAGACCCCTTGAAAGCAAGTAGCTCCTTGGTTTTTGATCACTGTACATACCTGTGTTATCATCACCATGTTCAAGAAGAGAACATGTAGAGTTCCAATCTGATCTACTTTCTGTCACTATGACTAGTCTTTTTTTTTTTTTAAGATTTATTTATACAAGAACTGGGGTACAGGACAGAAGTGCAGTGAGAGGATTCACTAGAGACAGAGCAGGGAGCAGAACAGGCAGACAACCGAAAACACTGCTGAGGGGAGCAACGGGTGAAGAGGAGAGGTCTGCTGCGCCATGTGGGCATCTCCCTGGGCGGCTGGGAATTGAACCTGTGCTGCAGAGATTATGGACAGCATCACAGCGCTGCATTCGACCCGCTGCGCCACCAGGGAGGCCACTATAGACTAGTCTTTTAAGACAATTTATATAAAGAGAATAATACATACCTGTTACTTGTGATTAATTTTACTGACTATAATATTGAGATCCATTCTTGTTGCATATATTGAGGGTTCATTCCTTTATATTGCTGAGTAGCATTTCATTGGGTAGATGTACTGAAATTTTTTTTTTAAAGATTTATTTATTTACACATAAAAGGATAAATTCATTTATCCTTCATGCCACAGTGGCTGGCCGTAGCTTGATAGCACTGAGACTTTAACCCCTGCGCCACCCGGAAGCCCCTCTGCAAATTAATTTTTTTTAAAGATTTACTTATTTATCCCTACAAGAGCTGCGGTACAGCCCAGGGGTATGGGGGGGTGAGAGGATTCACCAGAGACAGTGGGGAACAGAACAGGCATACTGAAATACACTGCTGAAGGGAGCAGCAGGCGAGACAGGAGAGGTCTGCTGCACCATTTGGGTAGCTCCCTGGCCGGCCAGGGATCGAACTCATGCTGCAGAGGCTGCGGATTGCTTCATAGTGCTGTGCTTAACCCCTTGCGCCACCAGGGAGGCCCTGCAAATTAATTTTAATCCATCTATTGGTGGGTAGTTGGATTGTTTGCAAATTTTGACTATTCATAAGTCAATATGAATATTTGTGTGTGTCTTTTAAGATTTATTTATTTATGCATTCGAGAGCTGGCGTGTAGGCCAGAGGTATGGGGAAGTAGTAAGAGGATTCACCAGAGACAGTGGGGAGCAGAACAGGTAGATTGACTGAAATACACGCTGAGGGGAGCAGCAGGCGAATCAGGAGAGGTCTGCCGTGCCATGTGGGTAGCTCCCTGGAGGGCCAGGGATCAAACTTGTGCTGTAGTAGCTGCAGACAGCTTCATGGGTTGCGTCTTAACCCCTTGCTCCACCAGGGAGGCTTTGGACATTTGTTTTTCTCTTGTTTGAATACTTAAAGTGCAAATACTTAATCAGATGGTAAACATATATTTATATAAACTTTAATTAGAAACCACCAGCCTTTTGAAAGTAGTTGTTCCATTTCATTTTGTGTTCCCATTAGCAATATGTAAGTCTATCATCTTATTAAATTCATTTATCCTAGCAGTTTTTTGGTTACAGTTTTCATTGTAGATATTGCCTTTCATTTTAAAAGTGTCAGGTGGCCCTTTTTTAAGTTTGAATTTGAAAATTAGGGAAGATAATCAGTATTCTACCCCTTGTCACAATATCACTGCGATTGTGTAATCATGATTATGTTTTAATGCACACACTACCTATCCTTGTCTCAATTTTCAAACGGATGTTGCTGGTTTGTATCTTGTCTTTTCTACTTTTCTTGCTATGTGACGTTTTGCTGGGTTGCATGACAGCATTTTCAGTGGCTTTACCACTACAGTGGGTTCTGGCAGACCAGTGACTGTGTCATCACGAGTGATATAGAATGCGTCTTTGCACATAGGCCTTTTTCTTAGAGTGAACGCCTGGGTGTGGAATTGCTGTGTGCAAGGACAAGGACATCCTTATAGTTTGTATTATGCGTGTTCTGAAACTCTTGTACCCATTCGTAGTGGGCATTGTGGCGAGTACATGAACCACTGGACGTTACCCAAGCAAGTATTGTCATAGATGAACATGATCCCTCTCTTCTTGAATTTACTCATTTATTCTACAGATATTGCAGCTCCTTCAACATACCAGGTCCTTTTGAGATGTGGATCCATTAGTGAATAGAACTAGAGTTCCTGTCCCCAAGGAGCTCCCCTTCTTAGTGTGAGACAGACAGGAACAAATGGACACATACACATGTCAAGCAGTTGAAATGCTGTGAGGAAAAGTTAAACAAGTGAAGGGTACAGGTGTCTCAGCCTGGGGTAGAGCTGGGCCAGAACTGAGCAGTCAGAGCAGGAGGGCTTCAGTGCCATGTGAGCAGGCGTTGTGGGAGTAGAGGGGTGAGCCATGATGGTGTCAGACGGGAGTGGGGTCCAGGCCGAGGCTTGAGACAGATTTGCTTGTTTGTTGAGAAAGAACTCAGGGCCCGCAGGTTAGCAGCGCCTATCAGCAGGTGATACGGAAGCGGAGTCACAGGCAGGGATAGCAGTTAGGCAGTGGTTTAAAAAGTGCGTGCAGTGCCCAGTGGACAGAGAGGTGGAAGGCTGGTGCATCAGTCGTTTAGGGCTTGTTCTCTGCGTGAGGTTTGAATCATCTTGGTGATCAGCTTGCTGTGGCTGCTGTTGAGCCAGACTGTGGGGAAGCTGGGGTGGAGGCAAGAGACCTGTTGGGAGACTTTGTGTCCTGGCAGAGAAGGTGGTGGCTTAGACCCAGGTGTGGGAGTGGTGGAAGTGGGGAGAGGGACCTGATTCTAAGTGTGTTTTGAGGGGAGAGTGAACAGGATGTGCTGATGGATTGAATGGTGCGAAATGGAAAATGACTCATGATTTTGAAACTGCAAACCTGGGAATGTCACGTTTCGCGGGTCTTCACCTGTGGGCTCACAGTTGCAAGGCTTGGCTCAGGCTCAGAGTGCAACAACAACTGGGTTTACTAATAAAAAGGAAATTAGGGGAAAAGGAGTTTCCAAGGCCACGACAAGCTGGCTTTCTTACCTCAGATAGTGCCTGCAGTGTCCAGTAGCCAAAATCAAAAGGTGCTTGTGCAAGATGGTGTTGTCCTTATACAAGAGTCTAGAGCTGGGGGCACACCAATGAGCAGTGGACCAGGACACAATTCACTGCAGCTGGAGATAGTCGTGGGTGGCGCTGTGGACATAGTGCTGGACTCAACGGCACCAGGAGGCTGCGCCGGGTGTGCTGCAGGCAGGGGTGGCCATCAGGTGGTGGTGCTGGAAGGACAGGAGTGGTGGAAACTCTTAGAGGTGGCCAGGCACAGGTCAGCAATATCAGCAGGCAGCGATGTAGAGCATCAGGCACCAGTGTTACAGCTCTTTAGACATGCTGGGCACAAGCCGGCAGTTGAGAGCTCTTTTAGAGGCAGTGCCAGAGGATCGGGCACCAGTGTGCAGCTCTTTCAGAGACGCCGGGCACAGGTTAGCAGCGCCTAGCAGCAGGTGATACGGAAGCGGAGTCACAGGCAGGGACAGCAGTTAGGCAGTGGTTTACAATGGAGATCAGATGCAAAGGTCTTAAATGAATGAATTTGGAGAGAAGGTCTCAATGAAGGAAGGTCTTGATCTGGATGAGTGAATGTGTCTGCTGTGCCTTGCTTATGTTCCCATTAGAGTGCCCACATTTCACATCCAACTCTCCTGTTTTCAAAACCGGCCCCATTTCCAAGACTTTTTTATGATTTTATTTTTTATTTATGCATACAAGAACTGGGGTACAGGCCAGAGGTGTGGGGGATGAGAGGATCCACCAGAGACAGAGTGGGGAGCAGAACAGGCAGACTGACTGAAAGACACTGCTGAGGGGAGCAGCAGGCAAGACAGGAGAGGTCTGCTGCGCCATGTGGGCAGCTCCCTGGCCCGGGATCACACTTGGGCTGCAGTGGCTGCGGACAGCTTCATAGATTGTGTCTTAACCCCTTGCGCCACCAGGGAGGCCCCTGTCTCCTTGGTTCTAACCTTAGTTTAGAATTGAAAAGAGACAAATGTATAGTGTGGCACTCCAGTTCTTGAAAAGGGGAATGGAGACAGCCATTCTCCCGTTCTCCAACTTAAGAAGTTGAACAGGACCCTGTGAAGTGCACTGTACACCCCGGTCTGGGGCACCGAGGATCCCCACTCCGCATGCTCCTCGGTGACCAGGACCCTGGACATGATTGAGCATAGCCTGTGTATTTTTAAACTTTATGTAATTACGAAAGCCTTTTTATTCTCATCTGTAAAAAGGCTGCTGTTAACTCCCTCCAAGTTACTAAATGAAAATGATGTACTGAATGCCTGGCCTCGCGCCGGCGGGGAGCAGGGATTCAGTACCTTTTTGCTTACTAGTAGGTGTTGAGGAAACAGAAGGCAGGTGGGGAGGGTACGAAGGTGGGGGGACTTAGTACCAAGGACAGTGGCAGCCACGCCCCCAAGGTGGCTCAGGCTGTGCCAGACCCCAGTTCCCTAACCGGTCTCCCCACCCCTGGGACAATCTGTGCCACCCAGGAACTGCCTCCCAGGCTTTGAGTGACCAGTGTGTGGAAGAGGGGAGGGCTACGCCTGAGAACGTGGAATAAGACAACGCTGGCCTCAGGGCTGGAAGGCGTCTGGGGTGGCGACTTGGATGCTTTCAGGCCCTGTGTGAAGCTTTCTCCTGGACCCAGTGAGCGCCCTTAAAGCACTGTGTTTTCTTTGTCATGCGGCAGGCCACCCTTCTGTGCCTGGGTTGAGCCTCAGGTTGCTGCTGGAGGGACCCTGGATGGACCGGAGGGCATTAGAGCAGACGTGTGGGTGGTGGAACCTCTGAGGAACCTTTGCCACCACGAGGTGGGGTTTGACAGAGCTGGGAGAATCTTACAGATGAAGAAATGGCCTGACGGCACTTGGTGTCTGGGCTACCTACCGAAGCTTCTGTGAGGCTGATCAATCACCTGCCTGTCCTGAGACACCAGCTGTCACTGGTTTTCCTCAAGGGGCCTCCACTGGCCCGCAGGGAATGAGAATTAGCAGAGAACACCTGCTCCCCCTGCCCTGCAGCTGCCTTCCAGCCCCTGTATAAAATTCACTTGGGAGGCCCTACCGCAGGTGCTGTTGCCTTAGTGGCTTGGGGCCTGCAGAGCCGTGCATTTGCACTAGGGGGCACTCCCACCCAGGGGACTCGTGGAAAGGAAGGGCTCTGTGCCGGAAGAGACATCATGCAGAGTGAGAAAGTGAAAAAAATCAAAGGGTTTTTGTTTTTCCCAGAAATCATTTGTTAACTATTGTCTGGAATCCAAAAGGCATCTTCCTCCTGAACTTGCGCATGGAGGAGGGCAGCTCAGAAGGTTAGGAGGGCTAACCACAGGGCACACCTGGGGGCCCAGTCATGCGTTTTCTAAACACCTATCTCCCCAGAGCCACAGAATGGTTCTCCCACCTCTGGTAGAGGTGGGAGGAGCCCGTGGGTGATTCTGTAGACTTGCGTGTTGGAAGCCACTGAGCAGACGGCCCCTGGGTGGTTGACCTGCAGACCTTAGTTCCCTCTCCTGCTCTGACTTGGTCTAGCTCCCTTCTGTGCGTGGAATTTGTGTGGCCTGGTCTGGGGTACCGGAGGCGTTGGGGGAGTCAGCAGTCTTCCAGCATCTTTCAGGTTCTGGATTTTGTGTCGCTGGGATTCTGTGTCAGCATCTCCTGGAGCTTTAACTCCTTTTTTTATCGTCTCGCGCCGTTTGCAGGGTGCTGAGGTGAGTAGAGGTCTGAAGCTTCGCTGGGATGCCAAGGACAGTGTGAGGGCCGCCTTTCTGCACACAGCTGCCTGCTCCTCACAGCCCAGCAGGTGTTAGCAGTGGTGGGAAGCTCTCGGGGTTTCATCCTTGTTCAGAAGCGCGGAGCCTTCCGCGCAGTCGGAGCTGGGCTGGGGGGTCCTGCTGCGCAGCAGCCTTGTTAGGTTCATCGTGTTCCGTGCCCGGCCTCCCCCACCACAAAAACATGTTAAAATGGTTCATTCTGCCCCAGGTTGACTGAGTGCTTGTGGGCATGGAGGTAGGATGCTGAGCCCACAAACTGGCTCCCTATCACATAGAGGGTTAGACAGACCCCCAGGAATCACCCCCACAGCTTCCTCCTCCCAGCTGTGGAATGTGCTGCTCAGCAGGGGGTGGACCTCGCCCATGGGTCTGCACCAGGGGACTTGGTGTGTTAGAGGGCGGCCTGGAGGAGGAAGGGGGGTGGGGGGGGGCTGTGTCTTTACGATGAGGTGTAGAAAGGAGCAAGCCTGGAGGTGTCTTTCTCCTCTTTCCTGGGTGAGGTCTCTGGTACCTGGAGGTCCTGATCCTGCCCGGAGGGTTGGTGCAAGAGGGGAGAGGAGTTGGGGTGGGGCCTTGGCCCCCAGTCCCCGGAGGCAGCTGCGGGGAAGTACCCTATTCCCCTATCTCTGCACCCCTCCCCCTGGCCCTCGGCCCAGCCCCGCCTCTTCCAGGGTCCTGGGGCCGCGGGCTGGCGGGAGGGGGGCCGTGCGGTGTGGTCTGGCGTCCCGGCCCCGCCCCGGCAGCCTGAGTGGCTGCGCCGGGCCCCGCCCACCCCCCTAACTTCCGCGGCGGGGCCTCCCCGGAGTCGCGGCTGCTGGCCGGAAGCAGCGGGCCTGGACCACCTGCCGGTGAGTGCGGCCCTCCGCGCTGGAGCCCCCGGCCTGAAGTGCTGCCTCCGGGGCTCGTGGGGAGGGGCCCTCAGCGCCTGGGGTGGGGGTCAGCGCTTACGCTTAGAGCCGGGAGGGCCCGGGATCGAGGCGCCCACCCCGCCCCACCTTGGGGATCGGCTGCCGGCTTCTGAGCGCGAGGGTCACGGGCCAGGCGGCGTGAGCTCACTTCCTCCACATCCTGTGGCATCTCCTCGCCCTTCGCGCTGGAGGGAAGGGAAATCCTGGCGTCCTGGGCTCCGGGCCCCCTCCTGCCTTGTGAGCTCGGGGCTGATTTTCTCGGGGCTGCCGAAAGGGCTGAGGTAGGAGCACCCCAGGGGGAGGGGAAGCGGCACTGTTGCCCAGTGGGACCCAGGATTGTCAGAATTTGTCACCGTCTTGCCACCCAAGGGCTGGCAAGGCCCTAGCTGCTGCCCTGTGCAAGGCCCTGGCCCCTGCTGGTGCCTGCGGCTGCCTGGATAAGGGGCTTTGGTTGAGAGGCTTGAGGAAGAACCGATGCCCAGTCCATCCCCTGCAGGCCCTCCTTTGAGAAGAAGCGCCTCAGGGCTTTCCCTTTGCTTCCTCTTCTCTTGCCCAAGGCTTCCCCAATGCCACTCTCCCTTTTTTTTTTTTTTTTTTTAAAGATTTATTTATTTATTTATTTATTTATTTATTTAGTTAGTTAGTTAGTTATTTATACCAGCACTGGGTACAGTCAGAAGTGCGGGAGGGTGAGAGAATTCACCAGAGCCAGAGCGGGGAGCAGAGCAGGCAGAAGGACCGAAGGACACTGCTGAGGGGAGCGTGGGCCCCGCCTCCGGTGGCTGGGGATCGAACCGGGGCTGCAGAGGCTGCGGCAACTCTCCCATTTTGTCCTCTGAGAATCCATTTTCTCCTTCCCTACTTTGGAAGTCTGTCTGCTGCCTGCCTTGGAAGGGGGGGGGGAGGCTGGTAGTCCCACCTGGACACCGCTGCCCCTCCCCTGGCGCTGTCGGTAGACCGGGAGGAAGTATGCCCTGCACCCTCCAAGGTGTGAACGTTTGGGGTGGTGGAAGGTTTGGGGGGCTTACTGCTAAGGTTTCCGGTGGGTGACTGGCACTCGGTGCCGCTTCCTCTCAGCAGGAGCAAATTCTCTGGTTGTCTTGGACTGTTCAAGGCTCCCAGGCCCGACTTCCTCACTCCCTTCCCGGCCTAGCAGAGACCCACCTCTTAATCCAAGGTCCAAGGAACCTGGCAGGAGCACCCCCTCCTCCGCCCTCCCCACACACACCTGTGGCAACAAGTAACTCATCTGGGCTCGCCATCTGGGCTCGCCACCCGACCTGCTGAAAAACAAAATTCAATCAAGTAAATTTAAAGATCTAATTGGTTTTATTAAATGATGCATGAATAGGACAGTATCCCGTCTAGAAAGCTGCGGGGGAGGGCTATGCAAAACGACAGGTTTTTTATGGTCGGAAATAAGGTGGCGTGAGATTTATTTTTTAGCAAAAATAAGAAGTTTCAGGTGAGACTATTTTCCTTTAGGAGAAGGCGTCTGCCTCAGATACCTGCGCTCCCGGTGCTGGCAGGACTAAGTGGGGAGGGTAGAAACGACAGTTCAGTGAGATTCTAAATCTTCGTTTGGAGGCGTGTTCTGGGCTTGGCCCAAGTGACTCCATTTTGGGCCTGCTGTTTCTTTTTTTAAGACTTCCACTGGAATGTTCCATCCCACGGAGGGGATGCTGTTGCCTCCTGGGTGGCGAGGGGTGGATCGGGATTCTGCAGCACTGCACCGCATCAACTCGCAGAACAGCGTGTTCTGGAAAGGTGGCATCCCTCCCCCGTGCCCCACGGCCAGGCCTTGGCCTTCTAGTCGCAGTGCCCGCCGCCACCGTCCTCATTGCTTAGGCGCCGCTTTCAGAACCGCAGCCTCCGCCTGCTCCGCCATCTTCCCGGTGGCAGCGCCCCTCTTCCCCCAGACTGTGGGTGTGTAAAGGTGTTGGCAGTCAGGCCTGGGGGGTGATGCTGCGCCAAGTGGAAGTGAGGTACCGGGCTCCTGAGCGGTTGTTCTAGGGCACAGCTGTGACCTGCACAGTGGGCAGGTGAGCTGGAGGAATGCCCTTGCCTGATTTCCAGGGGAGTCAGCGAGACCCGGAGAACGCGGGTGCCTTGCAAAGCCCTTCCTTGCTCTCGGGAGGGTGGTCAGGGCTGCAGTGTCAGATTGTTCCCAGCCGTCCAAAGCCACCTCAGTCCTCTTGTTCTGGGTGGCTGACCCGTAAGCCACATAATGACTGTACAGCCCTCCTGGCCACAGCCCAGAACTCACCTCCGCAGTGGCCTTGACTCAGGAGAGAGGGAAGGTGTCTACATGTCCCTGCTTCAGGGTTCCCTCCTTGCAGGTTCCTCCTCAGGCTCCCCCTCACTCCCCAGGCCACCTGGAGCCAGGGAGAGTAGAAGCTCTGACTTATGTCCAGGGCCACCAACAGTGCGGGAGGCGCGCGCCCCTAGCGGGGAGGGGATGTGGGCACTGCTGGCCACGGCCGTGCCTCTGCTCTTCGGACATGGCATGACATCTAGGAACCCCCTTCCCTCCACTCTGAAGCTCCAAGCTGGACAATAGGTGCTAGGCCTGACCCCTGGGGGTCAGCTAAAGTCATGTCTGCTGCCTGGGGGCCTTTTGGGACCCAGCTGTGGTGATTGGGAAGAGCGCTGAGCCCCTGGTCTCAGCGTCCTGTTGCAGGTGAGGGGGCGGAGTGACAGAGGTGGAAGTACCTTGTGCCCGAGTTTCCAGAGTTCCTCCAGGACAGCAGCTCCTTTCACTGGCCCCCCTGGAGTTCCCCACTTTGGGAGGAGGGTCGAGGGTCTGTTCATACCCCCGGCCCGGAGCCCATGGGGGAGCATGAAATGCAGAGGCCAGCTGGGGACCTACTTTGAGGACTGGAGGCTTTTGGACCCAGCTGGTCTGGGGGCGCCTCACCACGCCTGTCTGGCTGCAGTGGGCACAGCCCACGTGGCAGGGCAGGAGATGGGCAGGAGACTGGCACTCTCCCGCCCTGCAGGTGCCCTCCACCAGGAATCCCAGGCTGTGCAAGAGATTCCCCTCCTCCGGAGAGCCAAGTGCCAGGTTCAACCCTGACTGCCCGCCGCTCTTCTGGGCCAGTTCCCGGGGAGCTGGCAGGAGGCCACCGTGGAGCCCCAGGGCCTGAAGAGCGGGAAGGGATGGGGTGTGTGCTCAGTGCTGGGGCAGAGTGGTTGGTGGCCTGATGGGTGGGAGAGCCAGTGGGAGTCTCAGCACAGACCTGGGGCAAAAACGGGTGACCACGGGGCTCTGGGGGGGGAGGCCCGTGTCTGCTCTGATGCTTGGCGAGGGGGCTTGCTGCTGGGTGAGCCCTGGTGGGTGCGCACCTTCCACGCTTACATCTGGTCATTAGTCGTCCTGCCTCGGCACCCGGAGCCCGTTGTACACTTGGGGCGTCAGCGACTTGCCTGGCAGGGCCGGCATTTTCACGTCCGAGGTCGCAGTGGTTTTGCCGGAGTGTCAGCTTCTTCTTGTGTGGGTAGAGCCACTTTTGAGTTGGGGTCTCGTGCTCTGTCATCGTGTGTTGGCCCGGGGCAGAGTCCTCGACTGGGTCGGTTCTCTGCTCCGGCAGTAGATCTTTGTGCCCAGGTTTCTTCTTGTAAAGATGGCAGCAGGTGCTTGTCTCCTTCCAGAGCTGAGGTGAGGGTTGGCAGCAGGCGGGCGGGGCCGGCTCCCTGTCAGCGCGCATCCTCTGGGGTCTGGACTGCTGTCCTTGGGCTGAAATGGCAACAACGTGGAATGTTTGCTCTCCTCCTCCCTGTTATCTGTGAGGCTGGACTGAAGGGCTGTGGAGTCCAGGCCTGTCTTCCCAGAGAGCAGGCGGGGCGCCCTGGAACCCCCAGAGTGCTGTTCCCGGCCAGGCTGGGAAGGGTAGGTGGGGCCTGTTTGGGCTTCAGTCCTGGCAGGTTCCCAGCCCCACCTTAGTTTCCCTGAGGTCACTCGGGTGCGTGTCTTCCAAGGGGGTCTGGGGGGCCAGTGCAAGGTTGTGGGGGCTCTAAGGATCTGTGCGTCAGATGCCCAGGGTCTCCCCCATGTCCTGCTCCCTCATTCCTCAGATGCTCCTCAGTTGAAAGGAAATGGGTCAGGTCCCGGGAGGGAGGGGCTGCCCTGGCTGCAGACAGGCTGACGACGCCAGCTGGAGCCCCGGGCTCAGATTCCCGCCTGTGCGCCTTGCGCCCGGCACTGCCAGGTCCCTCCCTGGCATCCGCTCCCTGGAGCAGGCAGGTGGCCCAGCCCGGGGGCTGTGGGCGGCGGGCCAGGGCAGGTGCGTGACCAGTGCCTGTCTTTGCCGTAGCCGGACCTCCAACCCGCGCCGCGGAGCCGAGAGGCGGAGCAGCCCATCAGCCCCCAGGGGTCTGGCGGAGCCCCAGCCCTGGCGGAGGAGCCGCCGCGCAGTAGCAGGAGAGCCGCCCGCGGACTGGGGGGAAGGGAGGAAGGAGGAGAAACAAAGGCGAGCGCGCCTCGCGCCGCCCACCATGTGTCAGTCAGAAGCGCGGCGAGGACCGGAGCTCCGTGCAGCGAAATGGTGAGATGCTGCCCGCCTCGTCCTAACCCCGCGGTGCCCCGCCACGACCTCCGGAAGGTCAGAGTTCACGTCCAGCGGCCCCGAGGTGGAGGTGGCGGCAGGGGGCCTGGGCATCAGCCCCCTCGACTGGAGGGGCCCGGTCCTGGGGGCCTAAGTCGGAGAGCCCGCTTCAGGTACCTGTGGTTCCAGGAGGCTGGTGGCCCATTGTCTGCGGCACCCTAACTGCCGCTTCCCACCCCCCGGGCGCCCCCCCACCCGCTGGGGGAGGGCGCAGCTCTTCCGGGATTGGTCCCCGTGCTGCTGCAGTGAGCCGGCGGCTGGGTGGTGGAGTGGGGGCGCAGTGATTTGTCAGCTTTGCTTGGCCCTTCCTACCTTCCCTGGTCCTTGAAAACATAGCAGGGTGGGTGGGAGGCAGGGCGGCGCGGCCACCTTCCGCTCCCATCAGTGGACTGCAGGGTCTGGCCGGTGCCTTAGTTCTCCATTTTTTCTGCTTTTAGTGTCAGCAGAGATGCCTCTTTGTTCCTGTTTTTTCAGCAACCGGGGGCAGAGGACACAGCCCTCTGAGAACCCAGTTCTCACAGTCCTCTGGGAACACAGGCGCAGATGGGAGCCTCGCACTGTCCGGTTGAGTGCAGTCCTTTTGCGGATGACAAAACCGAGGCCTAGGGGCTCCCTCAGTGGGGGGCAGTGTGGTCGCCTGATGGCCGTACTGGGGCCTCCACTATTTTCTAGGCCGTGGTGCGTGACAGGGGAGCCCGGGTGTCGCTGCTGTGCCTCGGGAGGCCAGGGTTCCGGGGGAGAGACCTGTCCCAGCCTCTGCAGTTAGCGCAAGGCCGAGCCTGTGCCAAATGCACTGGATCTGGGGGGTGGGTCTCGGGAGAGGCTCACCTCCCGCGGCTGAAAGGAGGGGTCTGGGTCAGGCGCGTGGCCCCAGAGTCGGGACACAGCCTTTAGGGGTGAGAGGAGGGCCCTTCCCAGCCTCCGATGGGTTTAGGATCCTGTTGCGGAAGAGCCCCCAGGCGCTGCGCTGGGGCTGCGAGGAGGCTGTGCGCGTCTGTGTGTGTCCCTTGCCAGCTCCTCCGGCTCGGCGCTGGTCTGTCAGGTGGGGGATCCCAGCCCCTGCAGCAGCGTGGTGGCAATAGCTTCCCCTCTGCTGGGCGCTGCTTGGGGCTCCAGGGGAGCACGCCCAGGCTCCCCAGTTCCTGTGCGGCCGGGCCTCACCCCCAGTGTCCTAGCGCCCGGGTTCCCTGTCCTCAGCCGCGGGCAGGTGGAGAGTTGGGGAGTGGGGCTGCCGGGCAGGAGCAGCCAAATCCCCGACCGGGAATGGGCTGGAGACGTGGGGCCCTGGCCAGAGCAGCTGGGGAGGGCGGGAGGACAGGCAGGGGCTACCCTGCTGGGGTGGGCGGGGCCCCTCAGCCCCTGGTCGCTGACCCTGGTTGTGCCTGGACATCTGCCCTGCAGGTTGCACTTCCCCCAGCTGGCCCTGAGGCGGAGGCTGGGCCAGTGGAGCTGCATGTCCAGACCCGCCCTGAAACTTCGCTCTTGGCCCCTGACTGTCCTCTACTATCTCCTGCCCTTGGGGGCCCTCAGACCACTCAGCCGGGTGGGATGGAGGCCCGTGAGCAGGGTAAGTTTGCAGGCTGCCACCTCACCCTCCCCGGGGCAGGCCTGAGGCTGGGGTGGAGGCAGTTGTCACGGTAGAGGTGATGGCTGTGGGGGCTGTGCCCTCCCTCTGGACGGTGTGACGTGAGCCGGCCGAGAGGTCAGGCTGGTCTGGGCTGCGGACGGGTGGCAGCAGGTCAGGCTTGTCTGGGCTGCGGACGGGTGGTCCTTTGCCTGCACCCGTGCCATTTGGGGGCCTCTGCTTCTAGAAGGAACCCACACGGGGTGCTCATAACATGGTGTCAGAGGCGATTTTGAGAATTCAAATTCCGGGACCTCAGAGAGGTGTTCAGGAAGGCAGGAGCCTATCTGGGCCCCATAGGGTGGGGACCCCTGGGCAGGGCTGGATGGGTGAGTGGCCTGGCCAGGCTCACTCTGAGAAGGAGACCCTGCTCCTGGGCCTTGGAGGACTGGGTGGCTCAGAGGCAACCTACGGGCGTTGGACTGTACACGGGACCGCCCAGCACCCTGGGCTGCTCCAGTGCCCCGTGTCAGCTGGGAGTCCATAGCCGTCGTGGAGGTGTTCAACACTGGAGTGAAGTGATTCTCAGCACCTCGGGGACTTGGTGTGTCAGGTACGGGCAGACAAGCAGCAGCCACTGCGCAGCCGCGCCTCCCACTGAGGCAGAGGCACTGAGCCTTATTAAGAGGCCGCCCCGCACAGGGCGCGTGGCCCGGCATCAGGTGTCGCGTCCACCACAAGCCATGGCCTGTCCTCAAGTGTGCTCGGCTCCTGGCCCTGAAAGTTGGGCTGAAGGGGCCCCGGGGAACCCGATTGCCGCCCGCCCCCCCCTCCCCCCCGGTCTCCTGGGAGGAGCTCCAGGTGCAGACCTCCTTGTGGACAGGCTCCTGCCTCTGAGCGCCAGGCTGGCCTGGTGGGGGTTTGTCTGCTTCTGTCAGGACTAGGACATGTGCCTGAGCATCCTGCGCCTTCCCGGTGGTTCCTCCTCCAGCCTCTGTGACGGTGTCAGATCCACTTAGGCCCCCGCCTTTTCTTTTAAGAAGTAGGGCTGCACCTGCCAGTCTCCTCAGGACTGGGGGGGGGGGGTCCTGTTTGACCTCTGCACAAAGTGACAAACACCTGAGCTGTAAGTCGCTGTCCTGGTCTCAGCCAACACTGTCGGGTGAGCTCAGTCTGGTTTCTAGTGAGAAATGGTCTCAACACAAAGCCATGGGGGAGTGGGGGTGCCCAGGCCTCCAAAAATGGCCGGGAGGCGAGGGTAGGCTGACGGGCAGGAGGGCCTCCATGTAACAGTCTCGTCCATCTGCCTGTGACCTGCAGGTGGCCTTGTACAAGTCGGTGCCGACACGCCTGCTGTCGCGGGCCTGGGGTCGCCTCAACCAGGTGGAGCTGCCACATTGGTTGCGCAGGCCCGTCTACAGTCTGTACATCTGGACCTTCGGGGTGAACATGAAGGAGGCCGCGGTGGAGGACCTGCACCACTACCGCAACCTCAGCGAGTTCTTCCGGCGCAAGCTGAAGCCGCAGGCCCGGCCCGTCAATGGCCTGCACAGCGTGGTGAGGCCCCACACTGCCTTCCGTTCCTCCCTCCAGAAGCGGGGTGCTCGCCTCTGCCTGTGGGCACCGGCCCCAGCAGCCCACACTGTGGTGGGTGGGTCCCCCAAGGCCGGGTCTGCAGGTAGGTCCTGCTGTGTCCAGCCTCTCCTGGCCCTTCCAGATCAGCCCGTCAGATGGGAAGATCCTCAACTTTGGGCAGGTGAAGAACTCTGAGGTGGAGCAGGTCAAGGGGGTCACCTACTCTCTCGAGTCATTCCTGGGCCCACGTACCTCTTCAGAGGACCTGCCCTTTCCACCAGGTAGGTCCCTGCGGCTAGCGGCCGTGCTGCAGCGTGGTGGGCTGGGGTTGGAGAGGGACTCCGGGCAGGTGTAGGGACGGGAGGGCCTCGCTTGTGAGCTGGGGGCTCCCTGGAACCCGTGGCTGCACGCGGGGTGACGTCAGTGCTCGTCTGAGAGCCTGGCCCTGTGTGCACCCGCCGCAGCCACCTCCTTCAGGAACCAGCTGGTCACTCGAGAGGGGAACGAGCTCTACCACTGCGTCATCTACCTGGCCCCGGGGGACTACCACTGCTTCCACTCCCCCACGGACTGGACGGTTTCCCACAGGCGCCACTTTCCAGGTAGGCCCGGGCTGGCCCCTGGATGGGAGGGGGCTCCGGGCGTCAGAGTGCTCTGCTTCTCAGGGAGGGCAGTCTCGGGCTGCCCCAGGTAGACACACTGGGCCCCGGGGGGCCGGTGCTTCCTGCTGGGCAGCAGTGGCAGTGTCCCTGGCCCACAGGCTCCCTGATGTCCGTCAACCCTGGCATGGCCCGCTGGATCAAAGAGCTCTTCTGCCACAACGAGCGAGTGGTCCTGACCGGGGACTGGAAACACGGCTTCTTCTCGCTGACCGCTGTGGGGGCCACCAACGTGGGCTCCATCCGCATCTATTTTGACCGGGTAAGAGCTCAGGCCCTGCTGTAACCCAGGGGCCGGGCCAGCGGGGTCTCGCCTCTTCTGTCCCCTGTACAGCCTGGATCTGCCGGGACTGTAAGTTCTGGGAGGCTCTGGGGAGCAGCTGCTCCCCCACCTGCAGATCTGCCCCTCGCCCTGTCTGGAGGTGGCCGAGCGCGCAGGAAGTAGCCTCCCCACCTAGCACCTGGCTTCTGCTGGGAACGGGGGGACGTACTGGGGCGGCGTCCGCAGACGGGAGGCAGACAGTGCCCTTCCTGCCTGAGGGGCTGCTGCTCTCAATGATGGGTGGTGACCCGGCCCTCACGCCCCCCTGGAGGAATGAGCCCCAGCACACATCCCTCTAGGGCCCGGTTCATGGCCAGTGTTGGGGGCCGTCCGGTTAGACCCAGTCCTCAGGCGAGACGCCGTCCCCACCACCCTTTCCGAGCTGCTGGGGCCGGCGGCAGCCCCCCCATGCGCTGTCCCTCGCTCCCCAGGACCTGCACACGAACAGCCCGCGCTACAGCAAGGGCAGCTACAACGACTTCAGCTTCGTGAGCCGCGCCAACAAGGAGGGCATCCCCATGCGCAAGGGCGAGCACCTGGGCGAGTTCAACCTGGGCTCCACCATCGTGCTCATCTTCGAGGCCCCCAAGGACTTCAACTTCCGTCTGAAAGCAGGACAGAAAATCCACTTCGGGGAGGCTCTGGGCTCCCTCTAGAGTCTCCCCGGCTTCTGCTGCCAGGGCGCTTTTCCAAGCAGAAAAACACCCCGGTCTTCTCCAGGGGACCCCCCGCGGCTCTCCAGGGCTGGGGCGACTGTCGGCCGCAGGGTCTGCCTGGGCAGGACCTGGGCCACACCCGTTCCTGCCGAGTCCGTGAGGGGCGGACAAGAGGCTCCTGATCCCTTTGAAAAGGAGGTGGGCACCCGTCGGCCCCTTCCACCCTGAAGAAGGGGCAGGCAGGGAGGATCCTCAAAATCCCTGTTGGGGATTTTTTTTTTTTAACACGTTGTATAAAATGGAGCCCTTGCGTCTCCGGCTGATGTCACTGCTCCTCCCGTCCCTGCTCCTGGCCTTGCCCCTCTGCCGCCTCTGCCTGGGGTGAGGTGCCTGCTGGCGCTGACTGTGACCCCCGCGGCCCCCCCCCCTCCCCGAGCAGGGCCCCACAGCCTTTAATGCAACTGCTTTGCTCCCAACTTGCCATACCCTGCTCGTGGGGAAAAGCTCGGTGTTTCCTCCTGTGGCTGAGCACGGTGCCCTGGACCCTGCCAGTGTCGTCCCGGGACGGGACGCGGGTCCTGGAAGTGACTTTGGAGCTGGTGAGTCCCCCTACCAGTTTGTCCAGCCGGGGGATGGGGAGAGCACGCCCCTCCCTAAAGCCAGCGCCACGCCAGGGTAGGGAGCGCGGCCGCTGTCAGCTCAGGGCTTTGGTGTTTGGGGGGTGTCAGTGCCTAGAAAACCTGTCCCCAGGTATGCAGTCCTGGGGGTGCCACTGATGGGGGCAGGACCAGGTTTCATGTTTCCTGGGGACGCTGTGAATTTCTCCTGCAGGAGAAGCCATTTGAACTTTTTCAACTGTATCAGTAGCACAGTATTTTTGTATGAAAAGCAGGAGACTTCTGAACAGTGATTCATTTAATTGCAACATTTTGAAATAAAAAAACCTCACTGCAGCTCTGTGTCCTATTCCTGGTGGTGGGCTGTGGCCTCCCTGAGCCGGGGCGCTAGCCCAGAGCTTGCCGCAGGGCCTGGACTCGGGCGATGCAGGCCCCGATGGGCTGGCGCTGGGCCTGGAGCTCGGCGGCCAGCTGCTGGATCTGCAGTTCCACCTGAGGGCAGGGGCGGGGCGGTCCAACTTAGGAGGCGGCCCGACCTGGAAGGCCAGCCGGGGGGCCCTGAGGCCTTACCTCCCGTAGCTCTTTCTCTACTAGCCGCTCTGCTTCCTGGTCCTCAGGCCTGGGTTCCTCCCGGCTCAGCTCCAGCCACCTGCGCAGGCTGCGTGCTTGACGCTGGCAGGACCTGAGGGGTCAGGGGGCAGCACATCAGCTACCTCTGACGGCGACAGAGGGGCAGGGCTGTTCTGCGCCCACTGGCACCCCTTGAATCTGAGGCTGCTGCTCACACCAAGGGGGGTCCGTGCCCTGGGTGTGCGGGTGTGGGCGCTGGCGTGAGAGGATGGCCTGATGTGTGTGGCTGCAGCCTGGGCCTGTCTTCCCCGCACCTTTGTCAGCCCGCGCCCCAGTCGTTGCTGGGCAGCCGCTGGCCTGGCTTTCACGTGCTTAATGTTTTGCTCAGCATTGTCCTCCCTCCCCAGAGGTAAGAATGACTTGGGCCTTCCTGAGCAGGCCTGGGGGGTAAAGTGCCACCCGTGAGTGGGGAGCTGGCATTGCAGTGCAGACGAAGCACCCTGGCAGCCAGCTCTGGAGGCGGCGCTCCCTGCTTTCCCTGTGCACAGGTGGCAGAGGGGTTTGGGGTCTTACCAGAGGTTCTGCTTCGTGGTCTGGCAGTGCTGCAACTGCTGCTGGATTCCCTCAAGCTCAGCCTCCAGGTCCGTGTGGCTAGTGGCAACGGGAGAATGAACTCGATCTGGATCTTTCCCACCAGGCCCAGGCTGAATGGAGGGATCCCGGGTGCTGAGAGCAGCCCGCGTGCTTGCTGTGCTGACGGGTCTCAGAAACACCCCTGCAGCTGCAGAGCCAGGCCTGGTGCCTATGAAGTCTCCAGGGAGGAGCAGATGGGGGTTGCGGGCACTGGCCAGAGAAGGGGGGGCCTGAGGCACAAGCCCAGGGGTGGCTGGCCGTGCTGAAACCTGTGACAGAAGGGTGGATGCTGAGCAGGGAAACTGCAAGTCCGAGAAGGGCACGTGAGGCCCAAACCAGCAGCTGCTTTCCTCACACCTGCCACCGCCGACTCCCTCAGAGCCCGGCCCTGCCGCGGACCCAGTCATGGCTGGAGAAAGTCCATGACTAACCCGAGGGCCCCTTGTCTTAGAGGAGGAAGCTGTCTGGAACCTGACGGACCTTTCTCTGCACTGCCCCCGAGCTGTGACCTTGCTGAGCTGCCCGAGCTCGCACCTCCATGAGGACAATGTTCAGAGGCGAGTTCTTGTCCACTCCTTCCCTCCTGGGCACAGTGTGCTCAGGACTATCGCCCCACGCCCCCTCCATCCGCTGTGCAGAGAACCAAACCCCTCCCCTCTACACTCAGGCCAAATTTGCAGGCCCGCCCGCCTCCATGGCCACTGTCTCCAGGGACCGGTTCTGAAGAGCCGGGGTTAGGGTGGCCCAGCCCCCCGGCTGTTAGTGTCACTGAGCGCTCTGCCTGCCCGCTCCGCTACGGGTGTCAGCTGGCAGGGAGGGGCAGCCCCTCTCCCAGCTTCCCCAGCTGCAGCGTCTCAGCGCTGACTTCCGGCCTGACTTTCCTGAAGGCCAGGCTGAATCCTGTTGCTTGATCTCGAAGTCAACAGGTTCAAGGGGGACACACTTCACCAACTGGTCCCCACCCCCAGTTTTCCCTGTGTTGGTAAAGAGTTCATTATTCCCAGTTTCTCAAGCCAGAAACCTAGCCTGCCCCCACGATTGCTTCCCTCCTATCAAACCCACCCATGGGCCCAGCCCCCCACTCTGCTGCCAGCACCTCCCGCTGGGCTGTCGGTCCACAGCACCCAACCAGCTCCACAAACTCCTCCTCTTGGAACCCAGCGCTGCACTACCTGACCTCAGTCTCCTCCCCTGTGCACGTGGAAGTCTCCGGTCTCTACCGCTAGGATGTAAGCTGCATCACAGGGGCCTCAGCAGGTGACCGGCTTCCCATCATCTCCCTGAAGCCATGATTTTAGTGCAGCTGGCCACAGTACGCGTAAAGAGCACCGAAGCCCAGACCGCAGAGCTGGACCCCCAGTGACCAGAGAGGACTTACCCTGGCAGGTGTGTCCTTCCCATAAGGCACGAAGCAGGAAGGGGGCAGCAGCTCGGGGCCTGCGTTGGCAGTGGGGTACACCTTCAGGTCAGGGAGACTTGGCAGGACCCCAGACTGGGGCAGGGGGCTGCTTGGGATCGGTGCCACCTGGGCCTTTGCCAGGAAGGGCCCTGACAGGGAAGGGCCTAGGCCTTGGTCCTGATGCTTCTCAGGCCTGAGCAGAAAGAGGCAGGCCTTGGAGCCTTCCCCTGGGAGGCAGGAAGGAAAGGGGGTTTCCCACCCTAGGGCTCCACACCCTACCTCTGTCCCCCAAGCATTCCACACTCCAGGGGCCTCTGACTCTGCATGGGCTCCAGCAGGAAGTGCGGGCGTCGAGGCTGCCTCCTTAATGAGCGGGGAGCACTGCTGGGAAGATACATGAGCCCATTCGCCCAGCGTGTCTGGGGACTGCTGAGGGCCTGAGACCTTGTAGCTGGCGGCTGGGGAGATGATCCAGTCCAGCTCTTCCCAGCTCACAGGGAGACTGAAGGAAAGGCTCTTGGCCAAGGTCAGCAGGTGGGCTGGGCTGGGCCTGGGCTGCACAGAACTTCTGGTAACTCCAGTGAAGCCAGCCTGGCGCCTGGGGATGCCCTACCCACGTGGTCTCCTCGGGGCCAGGCTCTTGTCAGAGGAGGGCAGTGTGGGAGGCAGAGCAGGACCAAGGTCCAGACTAGTGCCCCTCCCTGCCAGCACTCACGCTGGCTGCTCTGGGGGCTGACGGCCCAGTGAGCACAGCGTACAGGGAAGGGGCAGGATTTGAGGGGACTATCCCGGGAGAAGTAGAGAGGCAGGGCCAGGTCACAGAAAGGGGGGTTTCCCAGAGGAAGCCCATGTGTCCACTGTACGGGAAGCGGGAGGGCGGCAGGCCCGGAGGCGGGAGGGCAGGGCTGCCTTTGCCAACTACACGTTCCTCCCCCTTGCCCCTGGGAAGACCGGCTGGCGTCCCTGCCATGTGGGGGACAAGATCCTGCTAGAGAGGCCTGGGCGGGGGTTGGCCATGACCCTCAGGGTCCAGCATCCTCCCTCCTATGCAGGCCAAGGTGAGAGTGAGGAGGAAGGAGAAAGGGGTGGGTTACTCACAGCTCCAGAAGCTGCGGGTTCCCAGCTGCCAGGGTCAGGCTGCCCGGGGCTCCCCAAGGCCCATGAGCAGCTTTCGACCTCTTGGTCTCCAGGGTGGCATCCCCAGCTGCAGCAGCGTCACTGAGCAGGGCACCCTGGAAGGTTACTCTCCTGCTGGGGATGGTGGAGGCGGAAGGTTGAGGCTTCTGGCCTGGGCCTAGCGCCTTCTGTTTCCAGAGCGTGGCGCAGCGATGGACCGCCCGGTGCAGACTGTGGGCTGCCTGCAATTGGCCCCTGGTCAGGTCAGGCTGTCCACAGGCAAAGGTCATGGTGTGACCGCCAAGGGGGTGACCGCTGGCCCACCTGGACCTGCTGCTGGGCGTGCAGCCGCTGCCGGAAAGCCTTCATGTCGGCTGTGAAGTGCAGCAGGCGCGTGACGCCCTCCCGGAGCAGCTGCTCATGGTAGGCCTGCGCCGCCTGCTCCAGCCGCACCTTCTTTCTCCTCCTCTCTAACACGAAGTCCAGCCACGCAGCCCACACCTCCAGGAGAACAGGGGATGAGGCCCAGCTCTCCCTGCAGACTCCCCAGGGCTTGGCCCACAACCCACCCAGGGCTCCGCCGAGGCGCTGTCCCCTCCTGGGGGAGGCAGGAGCACGGTGGAGACGCCCGTTACCTTCGCCTGTAGACAGAAGGACCAGAACCACAAGGCCCGCGCTGTGCCCTGCTGTTCCCGCCTCCTACTCAGCAGCTGTGGGCCAGAAAAGCAAGATGGCCCTAACAGCCCCTCCCCGAGGGCTGCGACTCTGGGGCCCGTCCGCTCGGAGATCCCTTCCTAGTTGGAGCTTCCCTCCCTCCGGCAGGAAAGGCCCGGCCCTGCCTGGCACCGAGGTGGTGGAGTAAGGAATGACCCCTGGCGAGAACAAGGCCAAGAGCAGGGCAGCGGGCTGCTCCGGGAGGGAGCGGGGGCTGCTCTGCATTAGCCTGGACAGGAGGACGGTCTGCACGCGTGTGCTGAGCACCACGCAGGGCAGGAGGACAGGTGTGCTGAGCACCACGCAGTCTCACTGGAGCTGTATCCGGGCCTCAGCAAGGACTTAAAATACATTTCATGTTCATCCGGGGGAGTTACTCCGATGGTTTATGACCATGCCGTGCGGAGACACGCTCAGATGGCAGTGGGAGAAAACAGGAAATGACTTGGGAAGGGGCCTAAGGGATGGAAGCCCCGGTCTTGGGTGATAGGACAAATACTGAACTGAAGGTTGGGGCTCAAGAGGCAAGGGGAGTAGGGGGAAGGGACAGAGGGGTGTTCGGAGGCTCCCACCTGTTGCTTCCACTGACAGAAGCAGGACCGGCTGAGTGTCTGGGCCCGGAGCTGGGTGCCCAGCCTCTGCAGGAGCTGGGGAAGAGAAACACACAGGGAGCCGACAATGCAATCAGGTGCCCCTGCCCAGACCACCTGGGGCAGCCTCAGTGGAAGAGGCCAAGGGCCTCTGCACCGGGTAGGGGGTCCAGAGGACTGCACAGGCTCCCCAGCTCTGATAAGCCATGATTCAGTGACCAGGGGTCCCTGCTGAGCCACCTCTACCTGAGGTAGACTCCATCCTGAGGTTAGCTTGCTTCCCCCCACCCTGGTGCCTGCAGAAAACACCCAGAAAGGATCCTGCGGCCTTGTGTCCACAGGACCCCAAACCACCCAGCATCCATCCTGGCTCCCGGGAGGTAGTCTTGCGACCTGGACAGCCAGTCCTGCCACACAGAGCAACTTGGGGAGTTGCCACCTGCCTCACCTTCTTCCTGACGCAGCCCAGGCGGTAGGCCTTCCACCTGGCCATGGCCACCAGCAGCAGTGTCCGGCGGTGATGCTGCGATGCCCTCTCCAGCTGCTCCCGCTGCTGGGCTGCCCTCTGGCTCTGGGCCTGCCAGCGCTGAAAACAGGTCCTGAGACAGCCTGTGGCCGATCAGAGTCTGTTTTGTAGGATCAATATGAATGACTATGCACTGGGGAAGGAAGTTTAGAGCGTCGAGAAGGTGGTAAGGGAATACCCTTGGGGTGTCAGCCCATACTCTTGGGGAACACCACTTGTGGATGGGTGCACACTGTGAGGACAGCCCCAGACGCCTGCAGCAACTGCGAGCACCTGGAACAGAACTGGGTCTGCCATCTACTGTGCCTCCAAAGGCCCACCGGAGCCACTGGCTGTGCAAGCCAGGAGTGCGAGGGCCCGCGGAGCCGCCACAGGATGCACGGGGCAGACCCTCCGTCCGAAGTCCGTCCGAAGGAGTGAGCGGCGGCACCAGTTTATCAAGTAGGAAGCCAAGGCGCAGAGAGTTCCAGGGGGGAAGGCACAGTGGCTGCTGGGCCTCGTTCTCAGCCCGGCCCTGCAGCAGGGGCCATATTGTGCATTCTGTCTGCCGCCAGACCCTCTCCAGGGAGCAAGGACTTTCTTCTGCTGATTTTTAAACTTTTAGCATTTTCCTTAGGCCTTGTGGTAAATTTCTTTTAGAAAACAGAAAACTGTCGACGCCAGACCACTGATGCCAAGATGAGGCCCCTCCAGGGCCTCCAGGGTCAGGGTCTCGGCCTGGAGGCTGCCTGCCGGTGCCCACACTGCTTGGAAGTGGGCATATACTGGGTTGTCGGAAAGTCATGATGCGTTTTTGCTTGAAAAAAACAGAAAAACCCATCATGACTTTTCTGACAACCAAATATCAGCCTCACTGGGGATGACTCCAAGAGGCAGGTACTACTTGGCCTCTCGCGGATGAAGAACCTGAGGCAGAGAGGGGACTTGCCGAGGTCGTGAGCAGCGCATGGCCCCACGCTTCCTAAGCGCTCCGTCAGGTGCTGCCGTGCCCTGAGTTCTTCCCCTCGCCCCTTGCCGGAGTGTGCCTGAGACTCAGAGGCCTTCGTTAAGCCAAGCACTGGCTCCACGGGGATCCACTATGAGCTGAGGACATGGTACCTTGTCAATTGGTTTCCCACGTCATCTGTACCATCTGCTGTGAACATGGTGAACCTGGGCCTGCCACATGCCACAACCCCCTTCTCAGGAAACTGCCTGCCTCACAGTCCTTCAAAGGTAAGTAGCTTCAGGTTGCACCTAAACCTGTCACCTCCAACGTCCCACTGTGTTACCTGAGCCCGGGCTGGGCAGCTGACCTGAACAGGCAAGGCCTCTCACCACTGGGTGCCACGTCCCTGTCCAAACAGAGGCCGCAGGATGGGCTAAACCCCTTGGCTTCTGTCTTGGGAGTGAACTGGAAATCCAACATGGGTTTTTCGGGTGAGGGTGGCCAGAGGACACAGGCAAGCTGGTTAATGGTGGAGCAAACCCAGGGGTTCTATCAGAGGACAACAGGGATCTGCGCTCATCAACGTAAACACTATAGTCAGATCCAACCCAAAGGTGATTAGGTTTTGCTCTGGAGAAAACTGCTAAGTCAATTTATCAACTTGATCCACTTCCTCTAAGGCCCCATTCTAACAGTTTCCATTCCATTTGTATTTTCATTCACTCTGACCACAAGTTGTCCCCTCCAAGGGTCACACCCCCCACTGCAGGCCCCTGCCCTGTGTCTTGCACAGAGCAGAGGCTCCTGTCTGGGCCGTCGTCCGCAGCAGGTAGTGGGGCTGATGGAGCAAGTGTCTGGGCCCGAAACACAAAAAAGCCCAAGAAGGCAGGGAAGCAAGCCCCCGGCAACACGGGGCAGACTGACAAGGAACGGCCAGTGGAAGGGCTTTCCCATCGTAACCACCAACCACCTCAAACTCCCCAGGTCCAGCTTCATTTCTTTACATTTCTGTAGATCTCAAGCCGTGACCTTTCTTTTTAACAAACTATTTGGCGATCATTTCGGAACAGAATGCTATGAGGTACTGGCTTGACTAGTTACCCGCCCCAAATTCATGACTGTCCTGGAAACTCAGAATTGAGTTTCCTGAAGACACTGGCCTTCAGGACTATAAGAGAATAATTTTCTGTTAAGCTTCCTTGTTGTTTTAAGCTTCCATGGTGCTTTGCTACTGCGGCAACAAAAACTAATATACACAAGGAGACAAATGCTACGGGGGAGTGAATGGAGCGCCGAGGTAGTCCTTCACCAACCCCCTCTACCTGACTTGCATCCAGGGGCCCTGCTTACCCCTCTCCAGCACCTTCCCGGCCTCCCTGATGGCACAATCCTCCCGCTGTCTGTAGTATATCTGCACTGACACAGTCTCCCGCCACTGGACAAGGACCTGTAGGTCACACAAAGAACAGAGAGATGGTTACAGCATGTGCTGCCTTCCTGAGGAGCCACCTTCACTGGCCTGTCCTCACAGACCGAAGCCGAGTGGTGTACGCACAGGCTCACACACCTAGGAAGCGCCTGTCATCCGTGCAGACCATACACGAGTGGCCAGAGCCCCCAGTGCTCTCAGAGGAAGCCCCAAGTTACTTTATACCACACCAGAAGTCACGTTGTCACACTTGTTGTTTGCTAAATGAAACACACACTGTGTATGCTTTCACACAGGAGACACGTAAGTCACAGTGACAGAACACTTCACACCTGGCGCCTGCTCCCCGGCCGTCACAAAGTCCTCTCCCTTCCCAAGCCCTGAAGCAAAGCAAAGAGCAGACTCTGCTCCTAGGGCCGGGATGCACAAGCTGGCCTGGGAGTGCTCCTGAGATCAGACAGGGCCTTGGCCGTGTGTAATCATTGCTTGTAGGAGGGAGGCTTCAGAGTCGTGAGGACCAGCCCGTCCTATACCCCCTGGCCTTCAGGGCTCCTGAAAACTTTCTCCTGAAACATCCCTGAGTTCAGGGACTACTGCTGTCCTTTCATTTCTTTGAATCTCCTCTTTCCTGTAACAACTTTTCTCCTCATAGCTACATCCTGATCATGAGGCCAGCAAGTGGCATTTTTTCAGCACTTCCCACTAAAAATGATCAATGACCTCACATTCCCGGATGCGCTATGCTTTCCAGCAAGTTTCAGTGGCCATAAAGCCTGCAAGGCTGATGAGCAGGAGCAAGCTCTCTCTTCTACAGGTGAGGAGACAGAAGCACAGAGACTCACCCCAGCAGAAAATTCCACATGTATAGAAAATACTGATCTGACAAGAATTAGTTCACTCACAGGGTGCTGGGTTTTTACTTTAAATGATATTGGTTCATAATTGAGAATAAGACAAACAGATATAAAACCCAAATGTTCACATGGCTGCATGTGCTAGAGGGCAGTCGGTCCCTTCTCTAGGTTCCTTGTTCAGTGCAATCTCTGGCGCTGCTCCCTCATAGGAACCTGGTCCCCAGCCCTCGTTGGTGGCCAGCTAGCCTCCCAATGCCTCACCTTGGAGCATAAGGTCCTGCTGTAGTGAGCTCTTGCTTGAGAGGTTTTCTTCGCTTCATCTATACGAGTGACAGTGTTCTCTCTCCAGCGATGCAAAGCCTTCCTGCAGGGACACAGGCCCAGGAGCGGGGGTGACGCAGGTGTGGAGTGCAGTTCGAGGTTTCTAGGAGTCACTCCTAGTTCCTCAGCCCACCAGAGTCGAGGACACCCTTGGTTGAGCCCGTCAGACTGACAGCCATCCTCCTGCTGCTGAGCGCTTGCTGTGCACCAGGCACTGGGGAGCATTAGGGTCACCACAGAGAACAAGACGACACTGGGCCCTTACTACCCTCGCGTCTGTACGTGCTACAGGGAGCACAGACCCATAACCAGACTGATGATCATGAGGACGGTGATTCAAGCACGGTAAGAGGCGTACGAAGAGAGGAACTGGAGGCTTGCTGTTTAGTGCTTCAGGGACTCTGTCTTATTCCACACAGACTGAGGAGTTAGGTAAGTTCTTCATGGGACCCTGATGTAGGGACAGAAGTGTTTAAAGTCCACAAGGCCCACTGTCCACCGACAGCTTGGAATAGTGTGTGCTGAACAAATAAAGCGCAAGGAAGAGTGGCATGAGGGAGGACTGCTGGGGAGGAGTGGCTTTAGAGCTTGGCTTAGCAGAAGGTGGAGGATGGATTTGGGTGGGAGCTGGGGTCGAGGCAGCATAAGTGACCTTCCAGGGTAGAAGAGATGCAGATGGGGCCTGTGGGGTGAGAGATGATTCTGGAGAGTCAGTGAAAGGCCGGCAGCCACATTAGGGAGGGGGCTGACAGGGACTGGAAGCAAAGGAAGTCATGGCCTCCAGTGCAGGAAGGGAGAACAAATGATGCTTTAAGGAGCTGAATCTCGCACTGTAAAGGGGTGGGGGGAGTCTCAGGGAGCAAGGCAAGCAGAGCTCTTTCAGGCACCAGGCGACAGCTGCTCCCTACAGGCCTGGCTCTGCACACAGCAGGGGCTCAAGGCATAAGAGGAGAACCAGGGAATGAAGTGCTTGCTGTGGAGACGTCAAAACCATGATCTGAGTGGCGGGAGGACGGAGTCCCATCCTCCACCTGGCCCTAGCGTCCTCCCCATTCCTCAGGCCGGGCCTGGGAGACACTGGGGACACTCACCTCAGCAGCCCCCTCCTGTGCCGGCTCTCCCTCGCTGCCACTTCTTGTAGCATGCCCTGCACTCTGCTCTGGAAACTCTGCAGGAGACGAGGCAAACTGGAGGTCACACAGGCCCACACCTCTCCCTGTGTGCAGGCAGACCTCACAGGTGCATTCTCCACAGGAGCCCTGATGTCGAGAACACGCACCTCAGAGGGTGGGGAAAGACCGAAAGCCCCTAGTCCCGAGGCCAGGAGAATGCTCAGACAACACCCTTAGTGGGATGCCCCTGCCAACTCAAACAACTGGACTCCCGTGCCAAGGACCACTGGTCATAAGGCTGGCACCCCAGAGAACACGGGGTTTTTACACTGGAGACTATAAAGCCCACTGCTGGGGGCATCTGCTCTGTTGGAGTCTTGCTGAATGGCTGTTTGGGGTGGAGCAGGAAGAACAAGGAAGGGAAATCCCTCTCCCCAGAGGCAAGGGGATCTGGACATAGCAGCAGCTCCTACCCCCAGGTCTGCAGCACCCTGTGCAGCAAGGTGTGCTGGTGATGCAGGTCGGCGCACATCAGCTTCTGCCACTCAGCACCCCACAGGGCTAGCCACAGTGGGCTGAGGGGCCAAGCAGGAGGCAGGCTCAGCTTTTCTTCCATTTACTTCTGGGTGAGCTCAGGGAAGGAACTTAACCGGGGAGCCCAGCTTCCTCATGTATAAACATGGGCCTCTTAGGGGGTTTGGGAGGATCAGGTGAAGCAAGGGCCTGATTTAGGGCAAATGCTCAGGCATTGTTACTTAAGCCCTTTTTCTTTTTTGTACCCTGAATTAGATGCCTGTAAATGGTTAGACCAGGAATTTCAGATCAGTAAGCACCGATAAGGACACAGGCACCTAGAAGAACAAGGACTCCTGGGCCAGGGTTACCACAGGGCTGCCACTTCTTCATCCGCTGCCTGGCCTCGGAGGCAGGTGGTTTCCGAGGGACCGTGGAGGAGCCATATGTCCGCTCTGAGTCACACTGACACACAGCTCCACCTGGCCGCAGCAGGGGGTGCCTTGCCAGAGCCTCACCTCCCTCCACTTGTTCCAGGTCCACCGCAGGAGCCGTGCCGAGTGGAACTCCGCGGCCAACACGCTGCCCACCTTCCTGTGGGAGACGGTCAGAGCTCAGCGCTGCAGTCCAGACCTAGTGAGGGCCCTCTCCCGTGGGCACCAGCCCACAGTCCCTGGCCCTCGCCTAGCGTTTCTTAAACATGGGGGGTGGGGGCTCTCTGAAGAACTGATTTGGGCTTTCCTTCCATAAAAGTGCATGTAGTCAAACGTTTGTAGGCAACTTCATGGGGCTTCAGGCACCACCGAAGCCCGATAGTGTGCAGGTGGCCGGGGAGGAGGTTAGTTGTGCTAAAGTCTAAGAGGTGGGGAGATGATCGGTGCACAAAGTGGACACAAAAAGGCACCAAAGCAGGACAGTGTCTGCTGTGGACATGCGGCCGTAGCTCCTGTCCCCATTATCTAGGTGATGTGGCAGACTGCCACAACCTGCCCTCTGGGCCACACTGCTGGTGCTAGGAGGTCAACTACCCGAAAACAGATCTATCCCTCTATTCCCTAGCCATGCTCACTGCAAATGGGCCCCCACAGCAAGTGGGATGCAACCCATCAATGGGACCTCAGCTCCAAGTAGCTAGTATGGTCCCTAGACACCCCAACATCCTGTCGCCACAGCCCTAGTTTTGCTTAGACTGTCTCAGGTTGAATTTCTGAAACTTAAAACTAGGGCCTAAGCTAAGATGACCCTCTGGACAGGCATTCACTGCTAACAGTGCAGCTACTCTACTTGGTAAAGCGGCGTGAGATGGGAAGAATTCCTCAGGCATAACCAGCCACTCACTCTGTCCTGAGCCCTCGGGCACTCTCCCTCCAGACACAGAAAGCCCCCCTGAGCCGCCTGCGGCAGTGGTGGGCACAGGCCACTGCTTGCCGTAGCCTCTCCTGGCGATGTGCTGTCGCCTGCTGGTGCCACGTGGACCAGGACCTGCGTAGAAGCTGCCGTTCTGCATGAAGGATAGCCTATGGCGGGGTAGGCGGGAGAGAACAGAATGTCTCAAGGAGGAAGGGGTACAGAAGCCAGGGGCACAAATAATGACCAAGGCAACAGAAATGGACATTCAGAAGCTGCCTTGGTTGAGAAATTATAAACTCAACACAAACAAAACCAACAGGTGTCCTAGGCCCTGCTCCTGCCTCCTAAGTCCCACAGCTGGGGTGCCCATCAGTGTGGGTCTTGTGAGCCCTTCCCGAGTACAAAGGTTTGAAACAGCACTGCCCACCCTGGGCACCTCCTCAGGGAGAGCCACTTACCAGTCTCTCTGCCAAGCGGTTTTCTCGACATTGAAACATCTTCTGCCACCAAATAGCAAATACTTGCTTTTCTAACATTTCCCTAAAAACACAAATGACTAATAGCAAACTACTTAAAATAAAACAACTGCAGGGCCTCCCCGGTGGCGCAGCGATTGAGCGCTGGGTTGCGAAGCTGCCCGCAGCCTCTGCAGCGCGGGTTGGATCCCCGGCTGCTCCCCGGCCACCGGAGGAGGGTCCCACATGGCGCGCAGACCTCTCCTGCCGCCCGCTGTTCCCCTCAGCCTCGTACTTCGGTCCTTCTGCCTGTTCTGCTCCCCGCTCTGGCTCTGGTGAATTCTCTCACCCTCCCGCGCTTCTGCTTGTATAAATAAATAAATCTTAAAAAAATAATTAAAAAAAATAAATAAAATAAAACAACTCCAAAAAGACAAGAAGTTCAAAACGGACTACTGCAGAAGATGCAAATAAGTTTAGCTGGGAAGAAAGGCGAAGGAAGGGAAAGCAGAAAACAAAGGCCAAAATCCTAAAAGGACCCAATACTTTTTAACTTATTTCTGATGTTAGCCAGGGACTCTGTGACAAAAAGACTTCCATTTTGACTCTGGTTATTTATTGGTGGCTCCACACTGAATTACTAGCAGTGCCCAATGATCACCAGGCACCGCCTTTCCAGTCCATACTTCCACATAAATCCACCAGGTCGCTTCTACATAAATCCCAAGGCGAAGTGAAAAAGCAGTCGCTAGGCCCCCAAGGCTGATGGGCAGGTCTGAGGGGGCCTAGGAGACAGTATTTAAGCAAGCGTTCCAGGGGAGCTGCACAGGGGACAGGTTTGGGAACCATGACTTTCTCACCGACTCGTTATGTCTACATCTACATCAAAGCCTACAAAAGCTACTCTGGGACAACCGGGGCTGCACTTTGGCAAAGCCATGGGAACCAAAGCCAGGGGGTAGGAGGAGAGGGCTTCCCTGGCATTTAACATATCAGACTCGTAGCATATCACTCAGTACAAAGACCACTACTTACAGCCAAGACATAGCAACTGGTCCTGGGTTTGCCCTCCCGCCATGCATTACAAAATGGGACAAAGTATATGAGGCTATTGTTTTCAGACACTGAACAACAAGCAGTGCAGACTGATCCTTGAGAAATGGTAAACATGCAAGGTGAGTCCCTTGGCTGCCCAGGCTTTCTGTCTGGGTACTTCCTGGACAGTGCGGACAGGGAAGGGAATCCAAGCAAAGCATGACAGTTGCATTGAGCTGGGGAGACACAGACTGCAGCTCAAGACAGCAGGGGTAGGCCTGCATGGACCCCCATAACCTTTCTAGACCTGGGTGGGTAGAGACCTCACCCTGTTGTCCCACCTGTCTAAACCTCAGTGCTACCATGGTTACTGAATGCCCTTCGCTGAGGGAGGCCCTCCTCACACTCATGGCATTCTCATGGAAACCTTGCTACAGAGGCAATTTCCAGAATTCTAGGTGAGGTTCCCTAGATCCTCCAAATGAGGATATACAGGCAGACTCTGTAAGGCCTACCAGAATGGCCACTGTAGGGTTACGAGCTGAATGGAATTAACAGAAGTTGGAAGAGCTGAGAAATGGAGTTTCAGCCTAGTCAGAGTGGAAAGACCTGGTTAGGAACCTCAAAACTAGGAAGAATTATGGCCTAGGGGGCTGGGAGGCTAATAAGCAAAGCAAATGGCATTGTGGGTAACAGACTCACGATGCCTGCCCCAATGCAGGCAGAGTAGCATGTGTACCTGTGAAAGCGTGCTGCTCTTGCATTGAGAACATTTTCCTGCTGGTTCCACTGCCAGAGTGTTCTCCATGCCTGGAAGGCTACAGGCAGGGTTCTCTGCTGGAAATGACAATCTGCTCTGGCCTGCAACAGCTAAAGTGAAAAAAGGACCATTATTTGTACATATTTATTTTTTAAAAAATTTATTTATGCATACAAGAACTGGGATACAGGCCAGAGGTGTGGGGGGTTAGAGGATTCACCAGAGACAGAGTGGGGAACAAAACAGGCAGACTGACTGAAATATACTGCTGAGGGGAGCAGCGGGCAAGACAGGAGAGGTCTGCTGCACCATGTGGGTAGCTCCCTGGCCGGCTGGGGATCAAACTTGTACTGCAGAGGCTGCGGATAGTTTCATAGTGCTATGCTTAACCCTGTGTGCCACCAGGGAGGCCCTATTTGTACATTTTTTTAAAAATGACCTGTCAGGATCATACTCTTGAAGGAGGGTTGCTTCCTACACAAAACAGGAAAATATATTTTTATTTATCATCTTTGCCAAAATGATGGGGAAAAATTTAATTAAAGGTGGGCTAAGCACCTCTTCATATATTTGCAGTATGCATGTATATATTTTCCTGTGGTCTAGGTGTTCACACCCATTGCCTGTTTTACTGCCTGTCAGCATTTAATTCAATAATGTTTATGGGCTTTATGAACCTTAAGAAATTTATTAGTCTTGGGCCTCCCAAGTGGCCCAGCAGGTTGAGTGCAGTGCTGTGAAAATGTCCGCAGACTCTGCAGCGTGGGTTTGATACCTGGCCGGCCAGGGAGATGCCCACATGGTGCAGCAGACCTCTCCTGTCTCACCCGCTGCTCCCCTCAGCAGTGTTTTTGGTCCATCTGCCTGTTCTGCTCCCGGCTCTGTCTCAGGTGAATTCTCTCACCCTCCTGCACTTCTGGCCTATACCACAGTTCTTGTATAAATTTTTTAAAAAAAAGAAATTTATTAGTCTTCTGTCATGTGCTATATAAATATTGTTCCCACCCTATGTCTTTGATTTTCTTTATAGTATTTGTCATATATATTCTTTAAAATTTTATCTAATTATATAAAGCTACTCTTACTGATTTATCAGTAGGAAGACAACTGACATAAAGAATTTTTGTTTCAGGGCCTCCCTGGTGGCGCAGGGGGTTAAGAACCACACTATGAAGCAATTCACAGCCTCTGCAGTACGAGTTCAATCCCCGGCCGGCTAGGGAGCTACCCACATGGCGCAGCAGACCTCTCCTATCTCGCCCGCTGCTCCTCTCAGCAGTATATTTCAGTTAATCTGCCTGTTCTGTTCCCCACTCTGTCTATGGTGAATCCTCTCGCCATCCCCACATCTCTGGCCTGTACCCTAGCTCTTGTATGCATATATAAATAAATCTTTCAAAAAAGGAATTTTTGTTTCAAAAAACAAAAAAAAAGAATTTTTGTTTCTACAATCTAAAACTGGGGGGAGGGAAAGGGAAAGCAATGTGAACATGTGGTGGTTTTTAAAACATGATAGCAGATTCTTTGATCTTTTTACCCTGAAGTCCTCTCACTTTTATGTCCTCTCCCCTGGAATCTGGGTGGAACAATGACTGCTTTGACCAACAGAGTACAGGGAAGGTGACATTCTGGGTAACAGTTACAGTTGAGCCCAGTCTTAGAGCCATTGCAGTCCAGGAATCAGACATGTGAATGAAGAAACTCTATAGATAATTCTCACCCCCTGCTTTTAGAATCTTCCAAGGAGGCCCCAGTAAACACGGAGCAGAGGCCAGTCATCCTTGCAATATCCTGTCAGTTTTTAACCAAGAGAATCCTTTTTTTTTTTTTTAAGATTTAGTTTTATTTATTTATGCATATAAGAACTGGGGTGTAGGCCAGAGGTGCGGGAGGTGAGACAGAGCGGGAGAGCGGGGAACAGAACAGGCAGACTGACTGAATTACACTGCTGAGGGAAGCAGCGGGCAAGACAGGAGAGGTCTGCTGCACTATGTTGGTCACCTCCCTGGCCAGGGATCAAATTCATACTGGAGTGGCTGCAGATAGCTTCACAGTGCTGCATCTTAACCCCTTGCGCCACCAGGGAGGCCCTCACAACAGAATTCTTAAGCATAAATAGGTGGTTACTATGTTATGCCACTGAATTTGGGGTGTTTTCTTACTTAGCAATAGATAACTAGAGCAGTATGCGTGCATGTGTGTGTGGGTATGTGAATATAGGGGTATACACATTACTACCCACGTGAAGGATAAAAGATACTGGGTCTACCCACCAAATGTCATCTTAAGGGCAAGATTATGGGTTATGGGGTTTTTTCTTCTTTATGTCTTTCTTTACTTTCCAAGTTTTTGATACTGTCTATACATTGCTTTTCTCTACTTTTTATTATGGGCATTTTTCAATGCAGAAGCCAATAGTATATTGAATCTTCATGAACTTACCTAATCCATTTTCAGCAATTAATAAACATTTTGCCATTCTTTATATATTACTTTTTTAAAAAGGAAAAAAAACACACAATAAATAATTTTTTTTTTCTCTACCTAAAACCAGAACTGATGTGTTTGTTAGATAGCAACACCAAGAGATGATACTCAGATTGTTAGCTAAAGATTTCTTAAAACCAATACCCAAGTAGGGTTCATATGATTTTCCAAACCTTCTGTGATGCCTGTAACAGCCAGCCATGTGGGGTAGAGTGAAAGATAAGAAAACTGACCCTTGACCTTCTACCAGTGCTGGGCTTTCTCATGTCAAGGAGCATTCTTTCCAGAAAGGGACTAAAAGAGATTCACTACTGCTTTTTTACCTTGAATAAATACAATCTTTCAACCTTGACACTCACATTCTTTTTCTAGCAGGTCTCTCTACATTTTGTTGAGTTGGCTTTAAATGAGTTTAGGAGACCAAGTAGCAATGTCCTTTCAAAACAGTCACATAATCCAAAAGGACAACAGTGCAGCAACTCTGAAGCACTGTCTAGGTGTGGAGAGCAAGGGTGACACAGAAACAAGCCAGGTCTCAGCTAGTAACACCTAGACCCTAAATGAGGTGATCCTTGGGGACAACTGTGAAGCAACTGATGGCAGTTTGTTAATCTGCTTACTCGTTTGTTCATTCATTTGTCCAAATATTAGTCAGAAGCTACCCCGCTATGCCAACACTGTGTTGGGTTGACAAGGAGACAGCTTGTACCCTCAAGAAGTTCACAGCCTGCCAGGGGGAGAGGCCAGTATATAACTGTGTGATGAACATGCTGATAAAGCTACATGGGGGCTTGGGGCAGGGCAGGGGGGAAGAAGTAATACCTGAGCTGAAAGGTAGCAAGGAATACAGGACTGCAGGTACACAGAGAGGCAGGAGAGCACAGTGGATGCAGGGAAGGACCCGCAGTTTCACTGGTCAGAGTGAAGGCAGAGAGAGAGGTAACAAGAAAAGGAGAGAAGTAGACAGGCTACCAACCGTCAAAGGAGTTTCATCCCTCACTAGAAAATCTGGATTCTACTCCCAAACTATAAGGAAGCAACTATAATTTTAGATTCACATGTTAGACTCTGGTAGCAGATGTAAGTTCGGGTGGGGACGACAGCATGAAAATAACTGGAAGGAGTTTGGTTTGTGTCTTCCTCCATTTCACTGCCAGCGATGGCCAAAGTGGTCACAACACTTTCGGCCATGATGCCCATGCAGACATCATCAGTGGGACACATATTTCCCTGAGTTTGGAAGCAGCCTCAGAATTCTCCCCAGTTCAGCACTCCAAACAGCTGTATTCCAGACAGCTGCTCCCAGTCATTACAGCAGGCCTTCAAGGTCACACTCATCTGCCCTCTGCCCCCGCCAGTGCGATATGACAAGTAAGAATATGTATCACAGCTGTATCCTCAGTACTGAGTGCAGCATGTGAGGTATACACTCTGTACCTCTCCCAATTGCTCCTCAAGGTCCCACTGGGTGACAGGAAGGTGAAGAAATATATAAGAAAGGGATGAGTCAAAATATGGATAGAAAGGGCGAGAAAAGCAGCATTTTTCAGCAGATAAAGGAATGGGAGTTATGCAAACTTTCTGAAATTACCAGAGGGTACTAGGGGAAATACCGTTGAGTTTGGTACAGCTCTCTCTCTGTATCAGAACACCAAGACCTCTTGGCATAGGCCTTTTCCAAGAATCTTTCCAAAGCAAATGGACCCAAAAATGTAAGCAGCAGAGCTATCTGTATGAAGTCTTCCATACCTGTTTGTATCGCCTCTTCTGTGTGCACTGCAACCACAATTTGATACACTTGCGTAGCAATGTTATTCTGAAATAAAACACAGGCCATAAAGATCCTACCTACTCAGGTTTTTTGAACTTCCTTTTGTTTTTAAAGCAGGTAAATCTGAGTGCAGTTACATCTTGAGTATTAAAGGCACCCTAGCGGTTCACTAGTTTCATTTTAGGAGAGAGGGAAATAAAAGCCTGATACCTAACATGAAATCTGTGAAGCCCTATTTTTGGACTGAGGCTTGCCCCAAAATTTTGACAATGTTCTTGTAAAATTAGTAAGACTGCCAAGCATGATGTCTCTGGAACTGAGTAAATATTTATGAAATCCACCAAATAGCCTCAATTTTTTTTTGTTTTATGGCCAAACTCTGGGGTTTGTTTAGGCCCACCTGGGTCTGTGATATGCTGTCTGTACACAGTGATTTTTGAGAGTGAGAACCACTTCAGCTTCATAAACCAGCACTTAGAATAATGATATACTGTGATAACTCCAAATTGAGTCAGTGAAATACTGGGATTCTCACAGATCCATTAAAATATGCTCCAAAATCAGAGACCTGAAACTATGCAAATCAAGTTGACTATACTACTGAAAAAGGAGAAGGTCAACTGAACATTTCTGGTAGCAAAAAAAGTAGTGTTTACCTGTAAAGAGTACGACTAAGGGGTGACAGGAAGGTATTCAGGATGTTTTGGGTTTTTTTTAAAGATTTATTTATTTAGGGCCTCCCCGGTGGCGCAGCGGTTGAGCGCTGGGTTGTGAAGCTGCCCGCAGCCTCTGCAGCGCTGGTTCGATCCCCGGCTGCTCCCCAGCCACCAGAGGAGGGTGCCACATGGCACGCAGACCTCTCCTGCCGCCCGCTGCTCCCCCAGGCAGTGTACTTCGGTCCTTCTGCCTGTTCTGCTCCCTGCTCTGGTGAATTCTCTCACCCTCCCACGCTTCTGACTGTACCCAGTGCTTGTATAAATAAATAAATTTTTAAAAAAAAAAAAAAGGATTTATTTATTTATACAAGCACTGGGTACAGTCAGAAGCGTGGGAGGGTGAGAGAATTCACCAGAGCCACAGCAGGGCGCAGAACAGGCAGAAGGACCAAAGTACACTGCTGAGGGGAGCAGCGGGCAGCAGGAGAGGTCTGCGCACCATATGGGACCCTCACCCGGCAGTCGGGGATCGAACCGGCGCTGCAGAGGCTGCCGGCAGCTTTGCAACCCAGTGCTCAACAGCTGCACCACCGGGGAGGCCCCAGGATGTTTTACTTTTACTTTGTATTTTCCTTCCTATACATTGTCAGTTTTCCTCATGGACATGTGGGGCTTTTATTTAACTAAATAATTAAGTCTTAAAAACTGACACACTCTGTACCCTTCAAGACCCATCAACCAGCCCACATATGTCCCCTGGCCTGACCCTCCTCTTTAACACCATCATGAACTCTAAGACATGAATGCCACTCAAGTATGAAGGACTGAGGGGTGAGCTAGCAGGCACACACCTCAAACCATGGCAGCCATGGACCAGTACAAACATCCTCATTCTATCTCCCACTTGTTCATTCAAAAGACAAATGCAAGCGCAGGACCCACTGGTTCACAGCAGGACCTTTCTGAATCTGCTGTAATCACACATGGAGGGTAAGTCATCACGCCTGGAGAACAGTGATTCAGCCAACATGTGTTCCTAGAGAGTCGAAGGATAAGGCCAGAGTCCCCACCTGTAGTGGTTCCAGGCAGCATGCAGTAAGGGGAACTGCTCTTTATCCTCCTTCTGCTCAATCCGAGACTGCCAGAGGTTCCAGAACCTATGCAGCAACTGAAGCAGAACAGGAAGGAAATGGAAATGTATTGAGACAAAAGGAAAAACAATCTCTCTTACCTTGTAAGTTAGCAAATCCTTGCTCCAAAAAACTAAGCAACTCCAAAGCAGGAATTATTTTAAGTAGGCATGTCCGACTCAGGCTTGCAAAATAATCATGGCCAAGCAAATAGATAGATCCAATCCAGTTTATGGAAATCAAAATGAAGAAACTATTCCTAACTTGGCTATCATGGAAGACAATGCCATTTTAAAAAGCTATTTTAATATTTAGAAATCGAAACTGATCTTATCTCATGTGTTCACCTCATCGCCTGTTCAGTATTTGTGCCAAAAAAAGTTTAACTTCAATCTAATAGTCTTCGATCTATAGGGGTTACACAGATTAAAGGAAAATTAAGTTACATGAAAGGAAACAGATAAATCTAGAATATGGGTCACAGTACAAAATAAATGGCCTCTTCTTTCCAAAAGTCAGTGTTATTAAAAAAAAAAAAAGTGTACTTATACTTAGTGAAATAAACCAGAGACAAAAAGGCAAGTACTATACATTTGAGGCAACTAATGGTCAAATGCGTAGAGAAAGAAAGTAGAAAGGTGGTTTCCAGGGGCCGGGGAAGGAGAATGAGGAACTGAATGGGACATAGGTTCTGTTTTGCAATATGAAAAAGTGTTGGAGGTGGACAGTGGCGATGGTTGCCCAATAATGTAAATGTACTTAATGTCACTGAACTGCACACTTAAAATAGGTTAAGAGGATGAGTTTTATGTTACATGTGTTTTATTATAACTAAAAAATAAAAAACAGAAGACTATTGTTGATTAATAGCCTTAAAGACACAACCAAATGCAATGAATAAACCTTAATGGAATTCTGGTTTAAAAAGATATTTTGGGGACCTCCCCTGGTGGCGCAGTGGTTAAGCGCTGGGCTGCGAAGCTGCCCACAGCCTCTGCAGCACCAGTTCGATCCCCAGCTGCCGGCGAGGGTCCCACATGGCGCACAGATCTCTCCTGCTGCGCCCGCTGCTCCCCTCAGCAGTGTATTTCGTCAGTCTGCCTGCTCTGCTCCCCGCTCTGGCTCTGGTGAACTCTCTCATCCTCCCGTGCTTCTGACTGTACCCAGTGCTTGTATAAATAAATAAATATTTTTTTAAAAAATTGGGGGGGAAAACTGAGGAAATTTGAGTAAGGACTGGGTACTGGATAATATTAAGGAGTTACTGCTCATTTTGTCAGGGATGATAAGGATATTGTGGTTATGTGAGAAACTTATTTTGGGGTGAAGCATATTGAAATATTTAGGTGCAATGTGTCGTGATGTCTAATTTACTTTAAAATGATTCATCCAAAAAAAAACTAAAAAAATATAGCAAATATCAACAACTGCTGAATCTAGGTGGTGAATATATAGATGTTTATCATACTACTCTATTTTTTTGTACGTCTGAACACTTAACACAACCCAAAACATCCTTCTGTAGCCTGAAACACAATCTAGAAGCAGAGACAGGGCATTTGTTGCACTTAGGTAAATAAGCCACTAAAAAAAACAGACTTAAAGTGCAAACACAACCAAGGCCTCCTATAATTCAAGGCTTAAAGTACATTCCCTAGGTCAGGGTGGAATCCACAGTCCCTGACCTCTGATTCAATGTTCTTAGCAAACAGATACAAAATGGGATTAAGCAAGGCAAAAACAAGAGTTCTCTATCGATCATTATTTTTAAAGAAAATGGGCATTAAGGTTTCAGAGTCTAAGGGTTTGAACAAATCTATGAGCACAAAGTTAAAGAACGAGAACGAAAAAAAAAAAAAAAAAAGAACGAGAATGGTTATCAGAAGAGGCCCCTTGAATAGAGGGCCCTCACCAAGGCATCATGCTGCTGGTGAGCGAGATTCCTTCTTATTCGCTGAAGATGGGCACGGGTCATATTGTCTTTTAATGCTCTAAAGCAAAAGTGCTGTGAAAAGAAGAAAGCATACAGATAGTTACAAATCAGTAGAGTATGGAAAAATAAGAGAAGACAAAGGAAAGCAGAGTCTGAATCAGAGAGCAAGAAGCTCAGTCACAGCTGCTTGCAGCTGTTCCCAAGTCCTTGAAAGCATTTGTCTGCTTTGAGATTCCACTGGGAGGCTGACACAAGCCAGCCCACACAGTAGACACGTAAGAGACAGAGCTGAACTCCCGCCTCTCCACTGACACTGCAAGGGAACAAATACACCCTCACTTCTCACCAGGAGATCCCCATGACCCAGGTGAGAACACTATCAAGAGAGGTTAAAAACATCAACTTCACCTCTCAGAAAAGAGACATCGTTTTGCCTGTTGTGTTGTTTTGTGTGTGCGTGTGTTATAACCTGGGTCGACATGTATACTTATATGATTATAAATGCAATTTTGCAAGAGCAGAGTAGAAGGAACCCTTGGTGAGTGAGGGGGTCATGTAGGACAGCAGGCCCGGCTGCAGCATTATCAATAATGCCTCACAGGTGTCCTAAGCAAAGTCCATTCCCCCACACCCTGGTTTCAACTTTCTGAGACAAAATTATAGAGAACAAAATTACATAAAACACAGGGTTTTATGCTCTGTACACCTCCATAGGCTCCTGAGGTGTCTGAAGAGCACCTCGTATGCTGCGGGTCAGCGAGAACGGCCAGTAAAACAGGGCCAACTTGTACACCTTTCTTCGATCTCAGCAGTTCTACTTTGATCAATTTCACAGACTACAACCATAAAAACAGGGCCCTCCATGTAGAAAATCCCAGGACTAGATCACCTCAAAGATTCCTTTAAGCTCCAAAGCCCTCTGACCTCACACGAGTGCCATCTCTGATTAAAATGAAAATAGGGACACCCTAAATGAAAGAGGGTCTCCTGACTGAAGCCAACCACACAACTGCAGGCACTCAAAGAACCTGACATGGGGTTCTGAGTCCCCTCAAGAGCAGATGCCCGAGAAAGGCTGACAAGCTTACCAGCAAGCTGTGCCTGTGGTGTTCTTCTGCCACCTTCCACTGGGCAGCTGCTTCCGCACACAGCAGCACATCTGCTAGGGAGTTAAGGACTCTCATCTTGAAGGTTCCCTTCCCACAAAGTGCCATCCTAGTGACCCACGTGCAGTGGCCTGGCTATAGGGGGTAACAGAGATGCCAAGTGGGCTGATGTCCACTTCTGACTCCTCCAGAGAAGAGAGGGCAAAGAGAAGCCATGTTGTTTTATCCAACAGCTGGCCTGGTCTTTCTCCTCTTTGATGCCCATTTGATGAGAGGCAAAATATTTGAGATAAATTGCCACCAATTTCAGGAAACATTTCAAAACCACATCTTAAAAAGCAGAAGATGGTCCCTCTCCTTCTTTTTCCACATTACAATCCAGTCAGATATTTGAGATAAAAAACCTTGGAGTTATTTTCAAACCTTTTCCCCATCAACTCCCTCCATCTACTGTTGCCAGTCCATCTGTTTTCCTCCTAAATCTCCCGGACCTGGCTCCACCCCCAATGCCCTGCAACCTTCATCTGCCTTGTCCCTCACATGTAGTGCTAAGTCTCCTGCCAGTCCCAACTCTACCACATAACTGGTCTCCCTGTGCAAGCTTCGGTACTATACTCTAGAATTATCCTTTCTAAAGTACGAATCTGCTGAATCACTTCTCTTCTGAAAAACCTAGAGGCTCCCCAGTGCCATAAGGATAAAGCCCAAACTCCTGACCACTTCATACTGGGCTGCACAAGCGGGTCTCCAACTTGCTCTGCCTACAGCTGCTCTACACCACCACAACTCACTTCTGACCCCTGCCCCATCTTCAGATGCTTTTCTCATCAATGTCACTCCTCTCACCTGACATGCCCTCCCAAGCCCTCTGCTGGATAAGCTTGTCTTCTAAGATTTTTTTTTTTAAGATTTATTTTTATACAAGAACTGGGGTACAGGCTAGAGATGCAGGGGGGTGAGAGGACTCACCAGAGACAGAGCGGGGAGCAGAACAGGGGGACAGACCAAAACACACTGCTGAGGGGAGCAGCAGGCGCAATAGGAGAGGTCTGCCGCGCCATGTGGGTTTCTCTCTGGCTGGCCTGGAATCGAACCCATGCTGCAGAGGCTGCGGACAGCTTCACAGCACTGCGCTCAACCTGCTGTGCCACTGGGGAGGTCCTCTTCTAAGGTTTAAATTCAGCTCATACATGACCTCCTCAGCTGAATCTTCACAGTAGCTCTTTGCAGGATTTGACACAAACTGTTATAACACTTATCACATCATATTATAAAGACCAATTTTCTTGCTTATTTTCCCCACTAGACAATGCACTCTCTATTGGTCTTCGAGTACGTTCATATCCCAGAACTTAGGCAGTTTTAACACTAACTAAGCAAGAATTAAATGAACAAACTGAGCATCCAGGACAGTCTAGACTGTCAGCGTGGCTGAGCATCCAGGACAGTCTAGGACACTCAGGCACATACTGTGGTCGGGGACACCCCACATGTGACCAGGGTCAAAGGCCTAGATTTACAAACTCCTGGCTCTACCAATGACTTGATGTGACTTTGAAAACCACTCAGCCCTCCTGAATCTGTTTCCTCATCTGTAAAATTGGATATAGAAACACCTGCTCCACAGGATTGCTATGAGGACTGAGATGATAATACAGAGTATCTACATACAGTGAGAACTCAGTAAGTGAAAGCTTTATCATAATGATAGAGCTGCCAAGAAACAGATAGTTGTGATTATTTCCATTACCTAGTGGGTAGAAAAAAGCAAGGAATGAGAACATCAAATTCATGACAGTGGAATCACCCCTGAGGTGGGGGAGGGGAACATAATCAGGGAGGAACAGATAGGATGTAATGTTAGTAATGTTCTAACTTTGTTGGGTGGTGAGTACACAGATATCACTGTTATACTTTAAATCATAAATGTATGTTATACATACTCTTTTGTATGAATAGTCCCAATTAAACAATTTTTTTTAATAAGTCAACAGAAATCAACTGTCCCAAATTGTACAAGCACTCATTCCCATGTTTCATGACTCTTGTTTTATGTGACTCTTGTTTTACCAGCTGCTCAGTGCCAGCTGTCTTGGCTGAGACCATGAACAGGGATGGTGGATGAAAAGGATACAGTGTTTCCAGTGAGTGAAGGCCCGCCTCAGCGCCATCCTCCTGGCCAGTTCTCCCACCAGTGCTTGGTGGGCATGTAAGCGTTTCCTCTGCTCCCAAGCCCACTGCCAATCACAGAAATACGTCTGCAGCACAGTGACATGGTGGAATTGCTCAGCCATCTCTGCAACAGAGAACATAAACTTTAGTGTTACCCCCGCCCCCCCAGCACCCCCCCACTGCCACAAGACTGATGGGGGCGATGAGCTACAAGCACATTTATGACAAACTGAATCCCACTGATGGCAGACAGCAGGGATTCAAGGCCACTCTCACAAAGATCCCTACAATAGGGCCTCCCTGGTGGTGCAGTGGGTTGAGTGCAGCGCTGTGGAGCTGTCTGCAGCCTCCACAGTGCCAGTTCGATTCCTGGCCAGCCGGGGGGAGTCCCACATGGCAAGGCAGACCTCTCCTGTCATGGCCGCTGCTCCCCTCAGCAGTGTACTTCGGTCCTTCTGCCTGTTCTGCTCCCCGCTGTCTCTGGTGAATTCTCTCACCCTCCCGCGCCTCTGGCCTATACCCCAGTACTTGTATAAATAAATAAATCAAAAAAAAAAAAGGAAAGAAATACATACAAAAAACCCTACAGTGAGTTTATTTTTTCTTTTTTTAAGATTTATTTTTTAGGGCCTCCCTGGTAGTGCAATGGGTTAAGAGACAATCTATGAAGATGTCTGCAGCCAGGGATTGAACTTGTGCTGCAGTGGCTGGTGACAGCTTGATAGCACTGAGACTTAAATCCCTGCGTCACCAGGGAGGCCCATACAATAAGTTTTTTAAATACTGGAGAGTTATTGGAAAATCCTTAGCTATATCCCCTTTCTAAGGAAACAGAAAAGGTCTAATTCTAAGGAAGAGGCTATAAAATCAGTTACATCAAAGGGTTAAGGCTCCTGGTTAATGACTAAAGTGCAGGAAGGGTGTGTCTGGAAGAATAAGGCCCACTGGCATACTCTCAAGGTCGTTTCTCACTATTGTCTCTTTTCTGATGTCTCCTAGATAGGACTTTAGGGAGGGACTAAGTTAAGGATATGCTAGGTCAACATGCTGGCAAAGACTTTTTGAGCTTTCAGCCAGGCTGATTCTGGTTCCAGCTTCACCTCCTTTTAACACTAATTAGCTAATGGCCTGAGGAGTTTAGATCAGGGAGTCAAAGGGAACTGGGTCTGGAATTCAAATACTGTAACTGGAGGCAAATTAATTTGCATCTCATGCTGAACAGCTTAATGCTTTCACCTTCCAGACTTGGGCAAGGGGACAGTTCGTCCCCATTACTAGCCTCAAATGGACACATTCAAATTCTCCCAAGAGAGTGTTTGAGAATTCTAGGAGATTTCTGCAGGGAGGCCTAGATGAAAGCCAGAGAGCCTAAGGCTGCATCAAGCACATCTACGTAGGTGCAGCAAACCCAGTACAAAAAGTACCAAAGGTCATAACCCATGTATTATTACTTCTGAACTCCAAGTGGGAAACCAAATCATAAGAACAATGTTCAAAAAGTCGACATCATAAATCACACGCATTTGCATAACTGGGGACAAACAGTAACAATCCAAATATCTATCAACAGAAGAATGGCTAAACAGATTAAGGCAAGCCATCCTATAAAATTTTTAAATTAAAAAAATTTTTGAAGAATACAAAAGACCCAGAAAAGTGTTCATTAGTTGTATGGAAAAAACGAGATAGAAAATTGTATGTACAGGGTCTCCATGGTGGTGCAAGGGGTTAAGTATCAGCACTGTGAAGCTATCCGCAATTACTGCAGCCAGGGAGCTACCCACACAGCGCAGTAGACCTCTTCTGAATCACCCGCTGCTCCCCTCAGCAGTGTGTTTCAGTCATTCGACCTGTTCTTCTCCCCACTATGTGTCAGGTGAATCCTCTCACCTCCCCCGCACTTCTGGCCTATCCCCTAGTTCTTGTAAGTCAGAAGGAAATAACTATAAATGAATCAAGGATGAGGTAGTACCCTCCTTCATGTCCCTTTTACAAAATTTCTGGCATAGTATTATCTCTCTCCTGAAAAAATTAGCACCACTGGCAGTAAGAGCGTAGAAATTGTGCTAGGCCCTCTGTCTCTAGAGCCCAGGACTCCTGCTCACCATGCTGCTGTCTCTTCACTCTGCGGACCTGTAGGTATTGAAGCCAAGCCTTCAGGAATCTCCACTTTTGCCAGTGCTGATGATGTCTCGCTGCACAAACCATCTTCCGTCTCTCCCGCCAGACATGCAAGAGCTGCTCCTGCCACTGTGACCAAGCCTGAAAAATAGGGAAATGACAAGAGAGCAAAGGCAGGATGGTGGTGGGGGAAACATTAGATTTCTCGGATATGATATTGTGTTACATAGGAGAACATTCTTATTTTCAGGAGACCTAAGTTGAAGTGGTTAGGGTAAACTTCATATCTAATTTTAAAGTGTAAAGGGATATAGTTACAGACACAGAGAAGGCCAATGTGACAAGATGTTAATAAGGGGTTAAACTAGTGAAGAGTATACAGTATCCACTGTTTTTTTCTGTGATTGGGTTTTGTCAAAAATAAAAAGTTGGGGGGAGGGGTCACAAAAATATTTCCTGAAAGGAATAAATCAGTGATTTCAAAACCAACCAAACAACATTCCTCTTAAGACCACACTTGGCCACCCAGCTAACACTTGATTCTTTCCTTTGATTTCTAAACTCTTCAAAAGGGCTATTTTTTAATAATTTCTCTTCTAATTTCTCTTCTCCCAGACAAGTTTCCTTGAACCCTCTCCCCATCAGGTTTACTGAAACTACTGTTATCAAGAACATCAATAGTATCCACATTGCCCAACTCAAAGGTCAAATCTCAATCCTCACCCTGCCAGAAGCATCTGACATAGCCAATGACTCCTTTCTTCCCCTGCTTCCAGGATACCTCAGGTCTTCCCTTGTTCAAGTGGCTGAAACCAACCTCTTCACCTGGCAAGGCTCAGTCCGGGAACTTCCTCTCTAGCTACACTCAGTCCTCTGTGATTTCACCCAGTCTCCTGGCTTTAATAGCATCTGCATTTTGAGCCCTGTAAATCTGTACTTCTGGCCTGGACTCTATACCTATATCAAACTGCCCCTTCACATTTCTTCATGGAGATGTCACAAAACGTCGATCAGGAAGAAGATGTGGAGCTCAGAATGGAGATCCTGTCTTCCCCCACAAGACTTTCTCCTCCATCTTCCCCACTTTAGTAAATGGTAGTTCCACTGTTCCAGTCACATAAGACCAAAAACCCGGGAGTTTTCTTGAATTTTTTTTCTGAAATTTCACTTCTTATGTATCCACTTGAAAATCCTGTTGACAATACCTTCAAAATATATCCACCTTACTATTTATCTTATCCAAATGTCTCACCTGGAATTTTCTAATAGCTTCTTCACTATTCACCCTCTTTTGATTTTCCATGGTCTGTTCTTAACTCAGCAGCCACAGTGATCCTTTTTTGGTTGTTACAGCATTAAAATCTCTCCTTTTCATATGATAATCTCACTCCCGTCTCTCCCCCTTTCATAGCACCAATCTGTTCAAACTTTGAGTGACTGTCTCCTCAAGGAGTCTTTAATTCAGTCCTCTGATCCGTGTACTTCTTGTGAACTGACAGATCCATGTTAGGCTTGGCGGAGTCATGTTCAAATTTTTAGGCAAGAACACACCCCTAGCAGTGCCCATGAGGCACATCAAGGCTGGCTGCCACAGTCTAGCAAAGCTAAGATTGTTCTGTGGCTTCATAGGCTGTCAGCCCAATCCCTCCTGTGTATTTCCCCATCATCTTCTTACCTACTGACTGCTTTTCAGATTCTAGCAGTCTTTCTGCATTTATTAACTACAATTCTATAAATAAGCCTATTCATTAACCCTCTGGTTTTAGAGAGATGTGGTTTATACAGGAAAGGCAGGATAATTGCTTGATTTTTACTTTTATTTTTATTTATTTATTTATTTAAAGATCTATTTATTTATACGAGAACTAAGATACAGTCAGTCAGAGGCGTGGGAGGGTGAGAGAATTCACCAGAGACAGAGTGGAGGGTAGAACAGGCAGATGGACCAAGGACACTGCTGAGGGGAGCAGAGGGTGAGGCAGGGGAGGTCTGCCGTGCCATGTGGGTTTCTCCCTGGCTGGCCGGGAATTGAACCTGCACTTCAGAGGCTGCAGACAGCTTCAGAGCATGGCGCTCAACCCGCTGTGCCACTGGGGAGGCCCCTGCTTTCACTTTTATTTATTTATTCTTTAAATTTTTTTTAAAGAGATTTATTTTTATTTATTTATACAAGCACTGGGTACAGTCAGAAGCGCAGGAGGGTGAGAGAATTCACCAGAGCCAGATCGGGAAGCAGAGCAGGCAGACTGAAGTACACTGCTGAGGGGAGCAGCGGGCGGCAGGAGAGGTCTGCGCGCCATGTGGGACCCTCCTCCGGTGGCCGGGGAGCAGCCAGGGGATCAAACCTGCGCTGCAGAGGCTGCGGGCAGCTTCGCAACCCAGCGCTCAACCCCTGCACCACCGGGGAGGCCCTGCTTTCACTTTTAAAGCAATGAATGCTCTACCTGATAACATGACCAACGAGTTCCCTTTCTTTGTCATTATGAATCTATGAAATTTATGTATTTGATATGCTTTCAATCCACTTCAGTCATTTTATTTTTTGATGTTCAAACTATTCTATTTTAAGCTTATCAGTCATTGGTTCTCAAGTTCTTCTGACACAACCCTTTAATTTCTTCACTTTCCAGTACACTATAGCTTAGGTTGATGATGTATTATTTCCCATTCTAGACCTGAAATCAGTGATTTCTCCAAAAAGTCTCAGTTCCTTTCAGTGGGAAACAGTAGACACCACAGTTAACTTCCCCAGTATTATCTTATTGGCACTGCTTTCTAAGACTTTTCAGCAAATAAGAGTTAGAAAGACATTTTTAAGGTTAAGAAAAATCTATAATGAAATATACATTTCCAAATTTAGATTTACAGGGCTTTTATTTACTTCATTCTGTACTTGCAATCTTTTCCTTTACACTGAAATTTGTGATTCCTAATGACACATAGTTATTTGCTTTTTCTTACAATGTAGCTGTAAGAGCTTCAACAGAACAATTCCAAACCTACTATTGACAATAAGACTACTGAGTACAGTTTTAGATTTCTTATCAGTTCTTTGTGTCCTTAGGTTACATCCTAAGGGACAAACAATCAAAATGTTGTCTTTTAAAGTTAATTGAATTGGGCCTCCCTGGTGGCCCAAGGGGTTAAGCGCCGCACTATGGGGCAATCCACAGCCTCTGCATCACAAGTTCAATCTCTGGCCAGCCAGGAAGCAACCCACATGGCGAGGCAGATCTCTCTGTCTCGCCCACTGCTCCCCTCAGCAGTGTATTTCAGTGTGCCTGTCTGTTCTGTTCACCTGCTCTGTCTCCAGTGGATCCCCTCACCCCCCACATTTCTGGCCTGTACCCCAGCTCTTGTATACATAAATAAATAAATCTTTAAAAAAAATAAAGTTAATTGAATTATTGTCTGTATAGTCATTGCTAAGTACTCGATATATTTGTTTCAGAGTGTTTTAAAATTGTAGAGATTAAACAGGGAAGGAAAAAGTTAAACTATCACTATTTGCAGATGATATAATATATATAGAGAGCCCCAAAAACTCCACAGAAAAACTAATCAAATTAAACAATCAGTTTAGTAAAGGTGGAAGGATACAAAATCAACATACAAAAATCAGTAGCCCTCCTATACACAAACAATAAATCTGAAGAAGAATCAAGAAAACCATCCCTTTTATTATTGAAACAAAAAAAAAAAAATCAAATACTTGGGAATAAACCTAACAAAAGAAGTAAAGGACCTATACAAAGAAACTATAAAATAAAACACCATTAAAAGAAATAAAAGAAGACACAAAGAAATGGAAAGACATCCCCAGCGTATGGATTGGAAGAACATTATCAAAATGGTCACCCTATCAAAAGCAATTTACAGATTCAATGCTATTCCAATAAAAATTTCAATGACATTCTTCAAAGAAATAGAACAAATATTGATGAAATTCATATGGAGCCACCAAAAACCCAGAATAGTCAAAGCTCTCCTGAAAAAAAAAAAAAAGGGAGTGGAGGTATTACACTCCCAGACTTCAAACTATACTACAAAGCCATAATAACTGCATGGCAAAACTGCATGGCACTGGAACAAAACAGACATATGGACCAATGGAGCCAAATAGAAAATTCAGAAATAAACCCACAGATTTACAGTCAACTAATCTTTGACAAAGTAAGAATATGCAATGGAGCAAAGAAAGTTTGTTCAATAAATGGTGTTGGGAAAACTGGGTTGCTACATGCAAAAGAATGAAGCTTCACTACTACCTCACACCATGCATAAAAACCAACTCAAAATGGATTAAAGAACTAGACATAAGACCTCTAACCATAAAATATATAGATGGAAATATAGGTGAAACGCTACACGACATACACCTCAAGAACATCTTTAAAGACATATCACCCAAAGCAGTGATAGCGAAGGCAAAGATAAACAGTTAGGACTACATCAAATTAAAGAGCTTCTGTACAGCAAAAGAGACAGTAACCAAAACAAAGAGACACCCCGCCAAGTGGGAGAAAATTTTTGCACACAACACTAATGATAAAGGACTGATCACAAAAATCTACAAGGAGTTGATGAGACTCAACAAAAACAAAGTAAATAATCCAGTCAAAAAATGGGCAGAAGAGCTAAAAAGAAACTTCTCCAAAGAGGAAATGCAAATGGACAACAGGCATATGAAAAAATGTTCAACATCACTTGTAATCAGGGATGCGCAAATCAAAACTACAATGAGGTACCATCTTACACCAGTGAGAATGGCACATTTTTTAAAAAGATTATTTATGGGCCTCCCAGGTGGCGCAGCGGTAGAGCGCTGGGTTGCGAAGCTGCCCGCAGCCTCTGTGGCGCCGGTTCGATCCCCGGCTGCTCCCCGGCCACCGGAGGAGGGTCCCACATGGCGCGCAGACCTCTCCTGCCGCCCACTGCTCCCCTCAGCAGTGTACTTCAGTCCTTCTGCCTGCTCTGCTCCCTATTCTGGCTCTGGTGAATTCTTTCACCCTCCTGCGCTTCTGACTGTACCCAGTGCATGTATTAACAAAACAAACAAACAAACAAATAAAAATAAAAACATGCCTCTATTAAAAAAAAAAAAATTATTTATTTATTTATTTATTTATTTATTTATTTATTTATACAAGAACCAGGGTACAGGCCAGATGTGCAGGAGGGTGAGAGGATTCACCAGAGACAGAGTGGGGAACAGAACAGGCAGACTGATGGAAATACACTGCTGAGGGGAGCAGCGGGCGAGACAGGAGAGGTCTGCCACGCCATGTGGGACCCTCACCGGCTGGCCGGGATCGAACTGGTGCTGCAGAGGCTGCAGAGAGCTTCACAGCACTGTGCTCAACCACCTGTGCCACCAGGGGAGGCCCAAGAATGGCACATATTAAAAAAACTAGCAACAACAAATGTAGGTGAGGATGTGGAGAAATAGGAACTCTCCTGCACTGCTGGTGGGAGTGCAAACTGGTCCAACCTCTATGGAAAGCTATGTGGAGATTCCTCAACCTGTTAAAGCTGCCATATGATCCAGCAATCCCACTCCTGGATATTTACCCAAAGGACACAGAAAAATTAATTTAAAAGGACACCTGCACCCCTATGTTTATAGCAGCACTATTTACAATAGCTAAGCTATGAAAACAACCTAAATGCCCAAAAATAGATGACTGGATCAAGAAGATGTGGTACATATACACCATGGAATATTACTCAGCATTCAAAAAAGATAAACACATGCAATTTGCAGCAACATGGATGGAGCTGGAAGGAATCATGCTCAGCAAAATAAGCCAGAAAGAAAAAGAAAAATACCGGATGGTCTCACTCATAGCAGGAATTTAGAAAACCTAACTAAGGGACCAGGAAAAAGACTAATTATAATAAAGTAAAAATCTAAATCAACAAGCAACTATAAACCAGAGACAAAATACAGGGGGAAGGAGTAGGATGAAAACAAGAAGGGGTGGGAATTGTATGGGCACTCTAACCATGACGAAAATGCATACATTGTGCAAAAATGAAACATAATGTAAAAAATATATAAAATAATAAATAAATAAAATTGTAGGGATTGCCTTTTCTCCTTTTTTTTTGATTTACTTTTTTTTTAATTTTTGGCAGAAAAGTTATATCTGCTTTATATTTTATTTTTAAAATTTTTTTTCATTTTAAAATTTTTATTTTTAGAAGTTTTTGTATATAAACTTGACAGATTTTAAAAACATAATTCACATACCATAAAATTCACCATTTTAAACTGTACAGTTGGATTTTTTAAAAAAAAAATTATTTTTTAATTTTTTACATCATTTTTCATTTTTAAACAATATTTGCTTCCCCCCACCCCCTCAGGTGTAGTCCCCATAGTTTTTCCTTCACCAATGCACCTGTGCAAACCATCACCTCAGTCCCCTGTGCTCATCCCTCCCTCCCTCTGATCCCTCTCCCTCCTCCTCCTGTCCTGCAATATGTCTCTGATTTATAATTTACTTTTGTTTTCTAATTACGTAAAATATTTAGGTGGTTCCAAAGTTACAACAATGTAACAGTGGTAGTTCACAGAAGTACTTTGTTCCCACATTGTTCCCTTCCTCCCCCTCTCCCACACACTCATCTCTCTTCCTTTCTTACCCAAAGGCAGCACACAATGAACCAGAGGGATCCTGTTAAGAAGTAGGTGTGATCTTATCACTCCTCTACTCAAAACCAGTAGCTTCCCACCTCCCCCTGGAATAAGAGCCAAAGCCTTTATAGGGCACAGCCTGTAATGCCCTAAAATATGCCTCCTTCTTACCTCACTACCCAATTCTTTCTACTTTCCCTCTCACAATCATCATCTCTAGATATATCAAGTTCATGGATGGCATGATTCAACTTTACATACATGATAGTTTCCTTCAATCTAATGTAGTCATTGCATTATAATAGGAATCCTAGTAGGCGTTGTTATGGAGCATGACAAATTATTTCTAAAAATAATAAGTGAAAAAAGACTTCCTAAAACGACTTTTAAAAAGAGCAAAAATAGTGCCTCCCTGGTGGCACAGTGGGTTGAGCACAGCGCTGTGAAGCTGTCTGCAGCCTCTGCAGCGCAGGTTCGATCCCAGCCGGCGGGGGAGAAACCCACATGGCGCAGCAAACTTCTCCTGTCTCACCCGCTACTCCCCTCAGCAGTGTATTTCGTCAGTCTGCCTGTTCTGTTCCCCACTCTGTCTCTGGTGAATCCTCTCACCCTCCCGCGCATCTGGCCTGTACTCTGGTTCTTGTATAAGTAAATAAATCTTTAAAATAAAATAAATAAATCTTAAGAAATAAAAAGAGCAAAAATACAGGCGATCCTTTTCTATATGCAGACTCAAAAGCTATATAGTAAGAGTAGGCCTAGACTACACAGCAAGCACTTGCTGATCATCCCCATACTTCAGTGCTGCTCTAGGCATGTTCCCTGTTTCATCACACTTAGTCTTCAACAATCCTATTATGCAGGTATTATCTACTTACAGGTAAGAAATTTAAGGTATGGGCAGGTTAAATAGCTAATTCAAAGGCACAACAACATTAGGAGAGAGAGGCAGAATTTCTACCTAGGCATTCTGCCTAGAGAACCTATACTCTTTCTTATCTGCATCATAAAATCATAATTAAAACAATGTGGTACTGGCTCAGAAGTAGACAAATACACCATTGGAACAGAGAGCCTAAAACAGACACATGAGTAAAGGGGACCTTGTTTTGTAATGGAGGTAGGATTAATAATCAGTGTGACAAAGACAAAGAATAAACTAATTAGTAAATAGTGCTGGGCAATTAATTATCCATATGGAAAAGTGACAAACTAAGGGGCCTTCCTGGTGGCGCATGGGGTTAAGACGCAACTTAAGAAGCTATCCACAGCCACCGCAGCACAAGTTCGATCCCAGCCAGGGAGCTAACCAGATGGCGCAGCAGACCTCTCCTGGCTTGCCAGCTGCTCCCCTCAGCAGTGTATTTCAGTCAGTCTGCCTAGTCTGTTCCTCACTCTTTATCTGGTGAATCCTCTCACCTTACCCCACTCCCCCCCACACCTCTGGCCTGTACCCCAGCTCTTGTATGCATAAATAAATAAATCTTTTAAAAAAAAGTGACAAACTAAGATCCATTTTACACAATTTATAAAATTGAATCCAAGATGTATTAAAGACCAAACCATAAGAAAAAACAATAAATTAGGTCATATTGAAGTATGAAAAACAAGCATTATTAAAAAGAAACTCAAAAAGACAAGCAGCAAACTGGAAATACCTGCAATTAACATAAGTCATGTACTTATGTTTAGTAAGTGGAATTTAAAACAATGTGTAGAAATCAGTAAGATAAAAACAAGCAACACCACAGGGAGGGAAAAAGGGGTGAGTGATGTAAACCAGCTCAAAAACAGAAACTCAAGTGGCAAAATTCATGAAAAGATGCTGGGCCTATTGGGAGTAAGGGAAATATAAATTAAAGCAACAGGCGCCTCCCTGGTGGCACAAGGGGTTAAGTGTCAGCACTATGAAGCTATACACCACAGTCACTGCAGTATGAGTTCAACCCCTGCTAACCCAAATGGCGAGCTAAACCATATGGCACAGCAGACCCACTGCTCCTCTCAGCAGTGTGTTTCAGTAGATCTGCCTATCCTCTGTCTCTGGTGAATCCGCTGTCTCTAGTGAATCCTCTCACCCCCTCCCCAGCACCTCTGGCCTACCCTCTGGCTCTTGTATGCATAAATAAATAAAATATATCTCTAAAAAAAAATCTGTTGCATTAAAAAGAGCAAGCTGCCAACCATTCATCTATTTTTTTATAAAGATTTATTTATTTATGCATACAAGAACTGGGGTACAGGCCAGTGATGGAGGGGGTGAGAGGATTCACCAGAGACAGAGTGGGGAACAGAACAGGCAGGCTGACTGAAATACACTGCTGAGGGGAGCAGCGGGCGAGTCAGGAGAGGTCTGCCTCGCCATGTGGGTTGCTTCCTGGCCTGCCGGGGATCAAACTCGTGCTGCAGAGGCTGCGGATTACTTCACAATGTGGTGCTTAACCCCTTGCACCACCAGGGAGGTCTCATGTATTTCTTAACTACACAAAGCCTAAATATTTATTATGAATCTATATGCACACAGATTTGTTTTATAAGTAAAAAAGAATACAAGAGAATAATGATTTCAGTCCCAGGATAGGGTTATCTCAGAGGGGAAAGTGAGAAGGGAGAAAGGGCCCATTATATCATTATATATAAATTCTGGGCCAAGTATGGAAAATGCTAACACCTTTTAAATGAAGGTGGTGGGTACTTGGCTACCTGTTGATTTTTTTTTTTAAATAATAAATTTTATTTTTATATTCCCCCATACAATTGCAAACGCCCCATTCTGACCCCAATCCTTCCCCTCCCGCCCCCCAAAAAGTGTCTCTGGTTCATAGTTTTTTGTTGATTTTGATTTTCACTTTCTTATATTCATTTTCCTGGTCCCTTATTTAAGTTTTCTAGATTCTTGCTATGAGTGAGACCATCCTGTATTTTTCTTTTTCTTTCTGGCTTATTTCGCTGAGCATGATCCCTTCCAGCGCCATCCATGTTGCTGCAAATTGCATGTGTTTATCTTTTTTGAATGCTGAGTAATATTCCATTGTGTATATGTACCACATCTTCTTATTCCAGTCATCTATTTTTGGGCATTTGGGCTGTTTCCAAAGCTTAGCTATTGTAAACAGTGCTGCTATAAACATAGGGGTGCAGGTGCTCTTTGTGGAATTGATGTTTCTGTGTCCTTTGGGTAAATACCTAGGAGTGGAATTGCTGGATCATATGGAAGCTCTATGTTTAGTAGGTCCAGAAATCTCCACACAGCTCTCCTACCTGTTGATGTTTTTATAAATGCTTAGTATTTAATGTTTCTCTGTTTGAGGTGCATAAATTTTATTTTTAAGAATTTCACATGTCTCATGATGGAATCCTGCCCAGTTCAGAGATGTTGTGGGGATTACCTGTAAGTTCTCAGTAAACCACATGGTACTTATCAGACACATGGCATTATTACTGATAATTTGCACCCAAAATTCAGGTCTAAGAGTCCATATCTTAGCTTTGGCCCATATCATTATTATCTTGGTTACTCATATTTTTCATTGGATTTTATTCATGACTTTTGACTAATTTTATAAGTGAAATTCAATGTCAAACTGAAAAATTGCTACCCTTAAAAGTGCTTAATTAAATCTGCTATTGCAAGCTGCAAGCTTTGAAGACAACAGTAAAAGGGCAATTCTGAAAGTGTTGCACACAACAGCAGCATCACTAGACTGCTTCAAACTGGCTGTGTGCAGCAAGAACATTCACAGTTGTAAGCCCAAGGGCGAGAGAAAATCAGTATCATGTTTCTGTGTTTATGGCATTTTTTCTATCTCTCCACTGAGTTAGGTCTAACTCAGGACAATGTAGGATGCTGATTAAAAGAACGGCTCTTCAGGGCCTCCCTGGTGGCGCAGGGGTTAAGACACAACCTATGAAGCTAACTGTAGCCACTGTAGCACGAGTTCAATGCCCGGTCAGGGAGCAACCCACATGGTGCAGCAGACCTCTCCTGACTCACCCGCTGCTCCCCTCAGCAGTGTATTTCAGTCAATACGCCTGTTCTGTTCCCCACTCTGTCTCTGGTGAATCATCTCAACCCTGCCCCACCCCGTACCTCTGGCCTGGACCCTAGTTCTTGCATGCATAATTAAATAAATCTTGAAAAAAATAACAGTTCTGCAGTTTTCAGAATGGGTTTAAATTCTGGCTCTGACACACCCTATTTTCTGCAAAAATATGGAATTAAAAAAAAAGAACTATGAAAATTAATTCAGATAATTTATGCCAAGCCCCTCATCCAGCACCTTGCACAAGGAAGACCACAGTAAATGCTATTGTTGCCGCCGCCACTGTTATTCTCATTACGGTTATTATTACTGGCAAGAACTGTATGTCTCAATTCCTTGCTTTTGTCTGAGAAGACCTTCTGAGTTTAAAGGTCAGTAAATTTTTTCCTTAAAGGGTCAGATGAATATTTTAGGCTTTGCAGGCCATGTAGTTTCTACTGCAACTCCTCAACCCCGCCCTAGCAACCAGAAAGCAGACTTAGACAATACCTGAATGAATACGTGTAACAAGAGGTAGTAGGCCTAATTTGACCTGGGGGCCAGTTTGTTGACCCCTGGTGTATATGATTAGATATGCAATTTGCATGTCATCTGCACATATTGCTTATACTTATGTGGCCAATGCGAAATGATGTTAGATTACAAAGATATTACTCCTATACTTTTTAACAGGCTCTTCTTTTTCTCTCTTCCCTGTTTTATTCACTATAACTGAACATTTTATTCACGAACACAGTCCTACAAGTACACAGCAAAAACAAAAATGTGACAGAAATTCAGAGAGTCTATCAAAGGACATCAGAAAGTTTTACCATAGCACAGTTTTGGTACAGAGGTTAGGTCTTAAAACTCACCAAAAGCTAGTGGCTTCCCAAAAAAAACCCTCTAAGACAAGCAAAGCTATATGAAAAAAAAGTCAGGTTTTGTTTTAAGTCCGTTTCTTTTCTGCTCTTTTTATTTCCCAATATGCTGTAGGTAAATAGTAATGAGGAGGTAAGAATATATACTATTCCTTTAGGCATGTGTAAAACTAATTCCTGGGCCTCCCCTGGTGGCGCAGCAGTTGAGTGCTCGGCTGCGAAGCTGCCCGCAGCCTCTGCAGCACCGGTTTGATTCCCAGCCACTGGTGAGGGTCCCACATGGCGCGACAGACCTCTCCTGCCGTGCCCGTTGCTCCCCTCAGCAGTGTATTTTGTCAGTTTGCCTGTTCTGTTCCCTGCTCTGGTGAATTCTCTCACCCTCCCGTGCTTCTGACTGTACCCAGTGCTTGTATAAATAAATAAATAAATAAATAAATAAATAAATAAATAAATAAATAAATAAATCTTTAAAAAAAAAAAAAAAAACTAATTCCTAAGTCCCTTTCCAGTTCCACATTAGCAGAAGTTCTCTAAAAACCACTGGTTGTCACATCTAGCATATTCCTAAAAGTAGTCTCTGTCTGTTGAAGAGCCTAGCCTTTTAGGCAGGGTCTGTCCTCCACCCCATTTAGGTTCCTGAGCTACAGGAAGGGCCCAACGAGAGGCAGCAGCATGATGACTAGTCTTCTGCTTGGGAATCTGATCCCACCTTTTGTGGGTGTGGGGCTAGACAACATATACAGAGGAAATCAAAATTGGGTCTGCTGGACTGACCTGCAGCTGGAGGCTCAGGGCCCTGTGCTTCACAGCCAAGGCATGGAGAGCATGGCCCATGCAGACCTGTTCCAATCCCCGCTTCCACGCTCTCCAACACACCCTGTTAAAGAACAAATTGAAGATGAAACTAGTCAGATAAAAGCCACCCAGAAAAGAAAAGGGCAGTGAGGGCTGGGCCTCAGGCATTCAGTTCTCATCCCTCTCCCTCATGATATCAACTCTAGATTGGTATCTGCTAGAGTCACTGCCAAAGAAACCAACTGAGAAAGAGTCCTACAGCTGCCAGTTAAAGGTTGGAAACTGGTGGCTCCTAAGGCCAGACCCAGTCTTAGACACTACAGACATGCCTCTGTCTGTAGTCGCTGTTTGTTTTCTTACAAATTATTGCCAACACTTAAAAATCAGGAGATTTCACAAAACTGTGCAAAAACAGTAACTATTAGGTTTAGAATTTGAAGGTTCCCTTTCCTTCTTACTTTGCTGTCCATGTTTTCTTTTTTTTTTTTTTAAGATTTATTTCTGCATACTAGAACTGGGGTACAGACCAGAGGTATCGGGGGTGAGAGGAGTCACCAGAGACAGAGTAGGGAACAGAACTGGCGGATTGACTGAAATACATTGCTGAGGGGAGCAATGGGCAAGACAGGAGAGGTCTGCTGCACCATGTGTGTTGCTCCCTGGCCAGGGATCAAACTTGTGCTGCAGTGGCTGTGGATAGCTTCATAGTGCTGTGTCTTAACTCCTTGCACCACCAGGGAGGCCCCCTCCTGTCCATGTTTTTATTCCAGGCTTTGTTTCTTTCTCTTATTTTCTAATTTTCTGAAGGAAAACAGTAATGAGCAAAGGAGAGTTTGCAGCCTCCACTTTATGGAAACATTCACATTGCCTGGTCACTGTATTTATAATCTCTCTTTCCTCCTAACCTTGATCGTACTAATGGCATCATTTATTTCAAAATATCTAGCATTATTACTTATCCTTTTAAGCACTTAAGGAATTACGAGTTCCCCAAATAGTACCAGCAACATTTCAAGTCCTTAATAACTATACACTGAATAAATAAAATATTTCCCATAGACTCTAAAACTGCATACTTATTAAGCATTTAAAAATATTTGCTGAATAAATTTGAAATAACCCAAGAAAGTTTTTATTTTAAACAACTTCATGTCTACTGATATTCTGCATACTGTACTAAACACAGATATGACAAGCATACTTCATTCCACTGTGTTTCACAGATACCGCATTTCTGATAAGAGCTACCCCCAGGGCCTCCCTGGTGGCACAAGGGGTTAAGACGCAACCTATGATGCTATCCGCAGCCACTGCAGCACGAGTTCGATCACCTGGCCAGGGACCTACCCACATGGCGCAGCAGATCTCTCCTGACTCGCTCGCTGCTCCCTCCAGCAGTGTATTTCAGTCAATTTGCCTGTTCTGTTCCCCACTCTGTCTCTGGTGAATCTTCTCATCCTCCCGCACCTCTGGCCTGTTCCCCAGTTCTTGTGTGCATAAATAAATAAATCTTTAAAAAAAATTAAAATTAAAAAAAAAAACTTAAAAAAAAAACCACTAGGGGACTGTCAGACACAATGCACAATGTACAGTGGAACGAGCCCCATTATATGGAAACTCTGGCTTTCATGACCCTCCAAAGTGTGGACAATGCTGATGAGATGCAGTGCAGGCAGCAGTTCATAGTGCGGGCTTTGGTATGAGAAAGATGGGCACTTGAGCTTTGATTTTACCTTTACAACTTACATGAGCTTAGGCAAGCTGCTCAAATTTTCTGAGACTTACTGTCTTTCTTAATCACTACAACAGTACTTATTTCATAATTTGTGGTAAGGACTACATAAGACACTTACATTAAATTAGCACACACACAAATTTAACATAGGGTTTAGTACATAGTAAGGATGTTCATTAATTATGACAATGTGAAAACCAGATCTTATAGTTGAACAAGTTGTAACTAAGTATTTATGTTTGAAACATTGTTTTAAGGTGAATTATTTTGCTGCTTTCCAGCAGTATCAAGCAAAGCTGAGGTAAAATGATGATGTGTAGAACCATTGAGCACACTCACCATATAATACTCCGCTGCCTAAATCCCAGGGCAGTGGTCTGCATCTGACGTTTGGTCCTACGAAAAACCACGTATATCAACCAAGACTTCCAGGCCCGCCGCATCTTTTGCTTTACATCTAGATGCACCAAAGAGATTTTCAAAATGGGGTGGGGGGGAGACGTATTACTCTGGGTTGTGACAAAAGCTCAAAGCTTCTCTGTACTCATCCCTCCTTAGAATATCTAACTTCCTCTAGCCTTCAAGTGGCCCCTGCTGGAAACATTGTGAAGCTATGCAAAAATAAGGATGCAGGGCATCCCCTGGTGGCACAATGGTTGAGTGCTGGGCTGCGAAGCTGCCAGCAGCCTCTGCAGTGCTGGTTCGATCCCCGGCCCCTGGAGAGGGCCCCACATGGTGCGACAGACCTCTCCTGCTGCACCCGCTGCTCCTCTCAGCAGTGTATTTTGTCAGTCTGCCTGTTCTGTTCCTCACTCTGGCTCTGGTGAATTCTCTCACCCTCCCGCGCTTCTGACTATACCCAGTGCTTGCATAAATAAATAATCTTTAAAAAAAAAAAAAAAAGGATGCAAGAATATGTGAAGAATGATTACAAAAGTGAGGACATTTGCAAATCATTTAAAGGATAATCACTGTACTGCATGGTTCAGAATTTCTTTATTTTAAAAGTTCTTAATTTTTTAGAGATGTATTCTGCAATATTTACAGATGAAATAATGTAAATAATGCAGGAGGCAGGGAAGTTGGGAGATGCAGCTATAACAAGACTGGTGTGATTGGTAATTGCTGAAGCTAGGTGAGGAATACATGAAGGATCATGATTCCTTTAATGCTGTAGGATTTTTTTAAAAATTTAATTTCCATAATATAAAGTTACAGAAGAAATGTTATAAAATTTGCAACTTGAAACAGATTGTAAAGTACAGTTGGCACCTCCTACTGGTGGGTTCTGCCACTGCAGATTCAATCAAACACAAATCAAAGATACACACTTTGTGATCAGATCTATGATAATTGTGTATTTATGGGGCAGACATTTTCCCCTTGTTATTATTTCCTAAACAATATAGCATAACAACTGTTTCATAACATTTACATTGTACTGGCTAGTGTAAGTAATCTAGAGATGATTTAAAATATACAGGAGGAATGTGAGTTATATGCAAAAACTATGCCATTTTATAAATGCAACATAAGCATGACAGTTTTGGTATCTGTGGAGGGATCCTGGTATCAAGAGCCCCCACAGACACTGAGGGAAAACTCTAGAATAAGCAAAAGAAAAGGATACTACCTATATGTGTTTGTATTTGTTTGTGAAATAGAATAAAAAGGACCAGAAAAGGGCCTCCCTGGTGGCGCAGGCGGTTGAGTCCAGCGCTGTGAAGCTGTCCGCAGCCTCTGCAGTGCCGGTTGAATCGCCACCAGCCATGGAGCAAAGCACATGGCGCGGCAGGCCTCTCCTGTCTCACCTGCTGCTCCCCTCAGCAGTGTATTTCGGTCAGTCTACCTGTTCTGTTCCCTATTGTCTATGGTGAATCCTCTTACCCTCCCGCACATCTGACCTGTACCCCGGTTCTTGTATAAAAATAAGTAAATCTTTAAAAAAAAAGTTTTTTAAAAATAAATAAGCCTTAATAAAGAAATAAAGTTAATATGGGCAATTTCTTTAGACATGTACTTCTTTTTCTCACCATGATTCTCAGCTCTCAAGTATTTGTTTCTCATCTTGTGCTGCTCATGCACATAAGACTTCCAGGCTTGAAACATCAGGTTGTACAAGTAATATCTGAGAAGCCAAAAAACAAATGGCATTTCTTTAAAACAGAACAACTTCTAATCCTACACACCCAGTTTGCTCTATACGGAGGCAAAACTAACATGTTCTGACACAAAAAAGTCATATCTACATCCTAAGTTAAAATTTTCTCTCTGATAATCATGGTGAAACCTAATCTCCTCCACATCTTTTGGCATTACAGAGGAAAAAAAGCTTGACTTCTCCAAGAATAACTTCTGGAATGACAGTCATATCTTAATCATCCACAATATATAATGCCACACACTGCTCCTTTGCACTAAAACACAGTGATATCTCTTCCTTTGTCTATTCCTTCTTGATACACACACTATACACACTAAGACCCCAAGTCCCTCCATATTTTTACTACCCACTCCTATGACTTGATTTCACACTATCAGCTTATTAGAACTATTCAATATGTATTTTATCTGAATATCCATAAAATCAGAAAACCTACCTAAAGAACCTAAAATGGGGCATCCTGTGGTGGTGCAGTGGTTGAGGGTTGGGCTGCGAAGCTGCCCACAGCCTCTGCAGCACTGGTTCGATTCCCGGCCACCGGCAAGGGTCCCACATGGCACCACAGACCTCTCCTGACACGCCCACTGCTCCCCTCAGCAGTGTATTTTGTCAGTCTGCCTGTTCTGTTCCGTGCTCTGGCTCTGGCGAATTTTCTCACCCTCCCGCGCTTCTGACTGCACCCAGTGCTTGTATAAATAAACAAATCTTAAAAAATTAAAAAAAAAAAAAAGGAAACTAAGATGACTGAGAGATAAATCCATTTTAAAGACGCAAAGTGTCTATCTTTTTAAAAATAGTCTAAAAATGCATATTGATATAATTCCCAATTTTCCCTCTACTTGTCCCTACAAATTCTAATGTCAAGGATTAAGTTTTCTTTCCTTTCATTTCTACTTTCTTTACATATACCTATACATTTATAGAAACATACACATGCTGGGCATATACTTTCTCCCCCAATCAATGTAAATTAACTTGAAACTTGCCAACAAGTAGTTATTTGATAATAGGGATCTGTAAAATTGAAAAAATACAACATGAAAGTTGACCTGTAATGACAGTCAGCTCTAACGCAGAGCTTCCATTCCTGATGGGAAACCCACCACTCTTCCTTCCATTCTTCAAAAACTTTCCGTAGCATTCTCTGTTCATAGTAAAACCTAGGGCAATGAAAATAATCAGAGGTACATGATGATATTAGCACTGCTGTTACCAAGTGATAGCTTCATACTGCATTGCTTTCTCATAGAAAAGCATGGTCCATTGTTTGGTAACATCAAATAAGAGTTTTTTAGGTCAAAAATCTTAGAAACAGGTAAACTAGAAATGATGTTCAAAAATGTTATACTACAGATATTACCAATTAAAGATGTTAAAATAAAATAAAAATCTTACTTTTCACATACCGTAAGTTGAGAATAATCATTTCCAAGTTTTTTCATTCACCAGACTAAAACTTATTTTTTTTAAGATTTATTTATTTATGCATACAAGCACTGGGGTACAGGCCAGAGGTGGGGGGAGCGTGAGAGAAGTCACCAGAGACAGAGTGGGGAACAGAACAGGCAGATTGACTGAAATACACTGCTGAGGGGAGCAGCAGGCGAGTCTGCTGTGCCATGTGGGTAGCTCCCTGGCTGGGGCTTGAACTCGTGCTGCAGTGGCTGCAGAGAGCTTTCTAGGTTGCATCTTAACCCCTTGCGCCACCAGTGAGGCCCTAAAACTTATTTGTGATTAGTAAAAAGTAACAGCTACACTTTCACTTACATACATAGGAAGTTGAAAATTATAAAATAAGCAACCCCCTAATGGAATTCCTAGTACTTAACAGAAACAAAGCACATTAGTTTAACTGAAATCTGGCTGTGAAGACTGTAACAACAGTAAAAGAAAACAAGAGCAAATAAAAAGGGGGGGGAAGGCAACAAGAAAATAGAAGAGCAGTGACAGACTGCGTTAACAAGACCCCATCAAGGTGACTGATAACTCAAGACGCTGGTCCTATCAGTCTCTTTGAATTTCTTTTCATGGTTCTGCAGGTTACTAACGCATCCCTCCTCTGTACCCATTCAGTGTTTAAAACCTGGTCTTCAGTCTCGGGGCCGCCCCTTCCCTTACCTGAAGGCTGTACATTAAAAAAAAAAAAAAAGGAAAAAAAAAAAAAAAAACCTGGTCTTCAAAAATATACATAGGAAAGGTTTTCTCACGTTTCATAATTTTTTTTAAAAAAAGATGAAACACCAAAAAAAGCCCATCAAAAGAGGGAAGGTTAAATTCAACTAATGCTATGTAGTTGTTTTTTATGCATGAAGCAGAGCTAAGGAAAATGAGGTATAGAGATGCTCCAAAAAGTTAAGTGAAAAACAGTTACCTCACTTCCAGAACCTATATGTTGGAATTAATATACCCAAGCACTTATCTATATATTATTTATAAACACATACAAAATGTAAGCACATACATACATATTTGCATATATAGACGCGCATATGCATATGTATATACATATACAAATGATTATATTATACACAGTGAAAGTACAAAAAGATCACCAGAGAACCAACCAACACCAAGGGCTCTCTCAGGGAGGGAATATAGGAGACTAGTGTTTCCTACATTACACATTTCTGTAATGTGAAAAAAAATTGACAGTTTTGTTCATAATTTTAAAAAATGTTAATGAAGGGGCCTCCCTGGTGGCGCAGCAGTTGAGCGCTGGGTTGAAAAGCTGCCCGCGGCCTCTGCAGTGCCGGTTCCATCCCCGGCTGCTCCCCGGCCACTGGAGGAGGGTCCCGCATGGCGCGCAGACCTCTCCTGCCGCCCGTTGCTTCGGTCCTTCTGCCTGCTCTGCTCCCCGCTCTAGCTCTGGTGAATTCTCTCACCCTCCCGCAACTTCTGACGGTATCCAATGCTTGTATAAATAAATCTTTAAAAAAAAAAAAAAAGTTAATGAAGGGCCTCCCTGATGGCGCAAGGGGTTAAGACGTAATCTATGAAGTTGTCTGCAGCCATTGCAGCAAGCGTTTGATCCCCGGCGAGGGAGCTACCCACATGGCGCAGCAGACCTCTCCTGACTCACCCACTGCTCCTCTCAGCAGTGTATTTCAGTCAATCTGCCTGTTCTGTTCTCCACTCTGTCTCTAGTGACTTCTCTCACCCCCCACTCCTCTGGCCTGTACCTGTTCTTGTATGCATAAGTAAATAAGTCTTTAAAAAAGTTAATGAAAAAGAACCACTTCCATCTTGCACTTTAGAATGAACACATCCATCTAGCTTTCCTTTCACAAATCCCACTTAAAATAATAAACACATTTCAAAAGGTATATACCCACAAAGACAAGAGAAAAGGAACAAAGATGATGGACAAGAGATGTCAACAAATTTAGACGCTGGAAAGCAGGCAGGGGAGTAGCAACTGAGAACTAAGTGTCCTGTGATGGGGGACTGAAGAACCAACCAACTGGGGGCACCAGATGGAGTGTTCCAGAAAGGCACAGGAATGAGAAGCATCAGGATGGGGGAGCCCTGGAGATGAAAATACAGGTTTACAAGAAACAGCAAGGTAGCAGACACTGTATTCACCGAAGCAAAGACTCAGATTTATCTCTGGAAAGGATGAGCCAGAGGCTCATGAGGCTCTAGAATACCAGGGAAGTTCTAGAGGGGGTCCTAGACCAAGAATCTACATACTGAACAATGAGACCCACATTCCCTCCCCTCTGCTTGTAATCAGACATATAACCCTGCCCTCGCCCCCAACCCACCCTATCCTAGAAAGAATGAGAGGTATTCCTCTCCTCTGGGGAAAATTGATCAACTTACAGGAAAAGGCGTTCAGACAATGGCAGCTGTTGGTCCCAGTGAAATTGTCTGGTCTCTGCCTCAAAAGCCTAAAATGAAGCCCTCAATATACAAGTCCCTATGCATGCATATGAAAACTTATAAAATCAGTTTTAGTGCATAACTCTGCAATAGGAACAGACAATGAAAGGATTTCTTATCCCTTGAGACAGTGAACAAAAGCACACACACACAAAGGAGTCCAAAAGACAGTATGATCGGACAAAAATCTTTAAAAAAAATCACTACATTACTTCAAAATTTTATAGATGCTATTAAACAACAAAAAGAATAGAGAACAAGGCTTCCCCAGTGGCGCAGGTGGTTGAGCACAGCGCTGTGAAGCTGTCCTCAGTCTCTGCAACATGGGTTCGATTCTCCGCCTGCCAGGGAGATTCCCACATGGCGCGGCAGACCTCACCTGTTGCGCCTGCTGCTCCCCTCAGCAGTGTATTTCGGTTGTCTGCCTGTTCTGCTCCCCTCTCTGTCTCTGGTGAATCCTCTCACCCTCCCATTCCTCTGGCCTGTACCCCAGCTCTTGTATAAAAATAAATCAAAAAAAAAAAAAAGAATAGAAAACAAAACAAAGCTATTGAAAATTACAATCATGAGCGTGAAAGTTAAAAAAAAAAAAAAGATGTACAGATAGGCAAAACAAGAAGCTGATTGGTTTTGCAGGCCACAGGACTCAGCAGGGTGAAAGCAGGGCTTTTCCTCTAAACAGGATGAGAAGGCTGAGTAAAATGATGTGACTTAATTTACTCAGATCGCTGTTGAGAAGAGACTAAGTAGGGGCAAGTTCGGAAGCAAGAGGCCAGTGAGGAGGTTACAGGAGTGACTCAGGGGAGACATGATGATGTCTGACAACAGGAGTGTAGCAACTGGAGGAGGTGAAAAAAGGTTGGAGTCTGAATGTATTTTATTTTATTTTCTAAAGATTTATTTTTATTTTATTTATACAAGAACTGGGGTGCAGGCCAGATGTGTGGGAGGGTGAGAGGATTCACCAGAGACAGAGCGGGGAACAGAACAGGCAGAATGACCAAAATACACTGCTGAGGGGAGCAGCGGGCCAGACAGGAGAGGTCTGCCATGCCATGAGGGTTGCTCCGCGGCTGGCAGGGATTGAACCGGCACTGCAGAGGCTGTGGACAACTTCACAGCGCTGAGCTCAACCACCTGCGCCACCAGGGAGGCCCTTATTTTATTTTTTTAAAAAGATTTATTTATGTGTACAAGAACTGGGGCGCAGGCCAGAGGTGCAGATGGTGAGAGGATTCACCAGAGACAGAGTGGGGAACAGAACAGGCAGATAGACTGAAATACACTGCTGAGGGGAGCAGCGGGTGAGTCAGGAGAGGTCTGCTGCGCTATGTGGGCTGCTCCCTGGCCAGCCGGGGGATCAAACTTGTGCTGCAGTGGCTGCAGACTGCTTCATAGGTTGTGCCTTAACCCCTTGGGTCACTGGGGAGGCCCTGAATGTATTTTAAAGGTTGAAACAATGTAATTTTGACATTGGCTTTTAAATTGGGATGTGAGAGAACAAAAGGAAGCAAGAATGACTCCCCGGTCTCTGACTCCTGTACCTGAATGGGTGGGAGTTTCCTTTAACTGAAAGCTGGAAGAGTGAGCTGGGAGGTTTGTGGGGGGAACTCCAGACTTCTATTTTGAGTGTTAAGGTGTGTTGTCTATTAAACACATGATGTAGCTGTCACATACACAGCAGACTAGAGTCTAAGGCGAGGGCTGGCCTGGGTGAATACCTTTGGGAATCACCTTGAAATTTGAAGATTGGCAATGGCTGTGAGGTAGATAAAGAGGCAGTGCAAGAAATGGGTATGGGGTCTTTAGATGAGGAGGAACCAACAAAAGAGTTAGAAGGGGCACTCAAAGAAGTAGAAGGAACACCATAAGCAGATAGTAACCTGGAAGCTGAGAGAATAAAGGGGTTCTTGAGGAAGGGAATGTTGCTGACTAATGTAGATTAAGAAAGTTTAACAAGTCACCACTGATTTTAGCAAATTTAGTGGCCTCAACAAAAATAGTTTTGTTGGAATCTAAAGCCTTGTGGGATGGATTTAAGGAAGACCACAAAAAGAGGTACTGGAGACATGGTGTATGGTTATGAGATTTGACATAAAGGGGAACAACAAGAGAGTGCTAGCTGCAGCAGGAAGTTAGGTCAGAAAGATTTTTTTTTTTAGCATGGGAAAAATAATAATAGCATTAAATGCTGGTACAAATGTTTGAGCAAACAGGGAGAAACTGATGCATGAAAGAGAAATAAAGCACAGAGTGGTGCCCTTCAGTAGGCATGTGGGAAATACAGTGCAAAAGTCAAGGATTTTGCCACAGATAAGAGCAGGATCAGCTCCTCACCTAACATTAGGGAAAGCAGGTTGTATGCCAATAGTGGTGGAGAGAGAAGGGAGCTTGTGGAGGTCTCTTCTATTTTCCCAAGAAAATAGGAAGCAAGGCCCTTAGATAAGAATAAGGAAAAAATATTAATGTCAAACTGTCAAAGGACATGACTGTTTACTTATTTCCAAAGTTTGCTAAAAAAAATTTTTCATTTCTTCTTTTCAGAAAGCTAGGCAACTACCTCACGTTTTAGATTGCATTATATTCACACACATATTGTATTATTTTTGCTCAACCAATTCAACAGTCATTTTTGTCACTTTATTAATGATAAAACAACTTCCATTTATAAAAGTTAAAATATCCTCCAAGCACATAAAGGCATTATTTGGTTGTTTCTAGTAAGCTATCACTCCCCTCTAACGTTCCTAAAAAGTGAAATAAATAACTCAGTATGGAACTAGACCCCCCCCACAAAAAAAGTTCATCCTTACCCAAAGTAACAAATAAACCACTTGTAAAAAAAAAAAAAAATGCAAACTGAAAACAACTACTCCTTCACAAATTCCTGAGTCAATGGAAACAAAATACCAGAATTCTAATTCTGATAGATGCTTAGAGAACAAATACTCTCACTGACAGTAAGAATATTTTATAATTCAGAAACAGGCCCACAGCCATAATTGAACCCTAGTTCAAACAATTAGCTAGGATCGGGCCTCCCCAGTGGCGCAGCAGTTGAGCGCTGGGTTGCGAAGCTGCCCGCAGCCTCTGCAGCGCCGGTTCGATCCCTGGCTGCTCCCCAGCCACTGGAGGAGGGTCCCACATGGCGCGCAGACCTCTCCTGCCGCCCGCTGCTCCCCTCAGCAGTGTACTTCGGTCCTTCTGCCTGCTCTGCTCCCCGCTCTGGCTCTGGTGAATTCTCTCACCCTCCCGCGCTTCTGACTGTACCCAGTGCTTGTATAAATAATAAATAAATAAATCTTTTAAAAAAATCTAAATAACTATTAAATAACTTAAAAAAAAATTAGCTAGGATCTGGGTTAAAACCAAACTCAGGTGCCCTAAGTTTCCTAGATATCCTTTCCTCTGTACCCTGCTACCACACAAGAGCAAAGAAAGTAGAAAGAGTATAATGTGCATGTGTTAAAGTAATTTAGAAGACATTGGTCACTGGCTAGCCCCTCCTTCCTCACCAGCTGATATAGTATATAAAGGCCAAAAAGACTCCTTTCCTAAGCGCCTCCTTTGCTAAAGTTGACAGTAACATAGCTCTGGCCAATGAGGCAGAAGCTGAATAAAGCTAGGGGACCCTTTAAAAGTTTTACTGTCTTGGTAGGGAAAAACTGAGTTGACACCACCCTTCCTTCCTCCTTACTATGAAAAGCTTAAACAGTTATTTTTTTTTTAAAGATTTATTTATCTATTTGATACAAGCACTGGGTGCAGTCAGAAACACGGGAGGGTGAGAGAATTCACCAGAGTCAGAGCGGGGAGCAGAGCAGGCAGAAGGACCAAAGTACACTGCTGAGGGGAGCAGCGGGCGGCAGGAGAGGTCTGCGCGCCATGTGGGACCCTCCTCCTGTGGCCGGGGAGCAGCTGGGGATCGAACCAGCGCTGCAAAGGCCGCAGGCAGCTTCTCAACCCAGCGCTCAACTGCTGCGCCACCGGGGAGGCCCTTGAACAGTTGTCTTGCAACTATGCAGTGTCATCTCTGAGGACAAAGGGGAATATGCTAAGTATGGTGAAGTATAAAATATAAAAGTTCAAGTTTCTGATGGCATCACTGAAGAGCTGAACCAATACCAACCTCTAGAATGCTCTGAGAAATAGTAAATCCCACTGTCAGGCTTTCACTTACTTAGAGTCAAATGCATTTCTAACTAACACATTCAGCATTTCTCAAGTACTCAGAATATCAATAGGTATTATTTAAAAAGAGGTTTCTGGGCCTGCGCAGGAGGTTGAGCTCAGTGCTGTGAAGCTGTCCACAGCCTCTGCAGTGCCAGTCTGATCCCCGCCAGGTGGCAGAGCAACCCACATGGAGTGGCAGACCTCTCCACTCTCGCCCACTGCTCCCCTCAGCAGTGTATTTCAGTCTGCCTGTTCTGTTCCCCGCTCTGTCTCTGGTGAATCCTCTCACCCTCCCACACATCTGGCCTGTACCCCGGTTTTTGTATAAAAAAATAAATCTTGGGCCTTCCCGGTGGCGCAGCAGTGGAGTGCTGGGTTGCGAAGCTGCCCACAGCCTCTGCAGCGCTGGTTCGATCCCAGGCCACCGGGTGAGGATCCCACATGGCGTGACAGACCTCTCCTACTGCCCGCTGCTCCCCTTAGCAGTGTACTTAGGTCCTTCTGCCTGTTCTGCTCTCTGCTCTAGCTCTGGTGAATTCGCTCACCCTCCTGCGCTTCTGTCTGTACCTAGTGCTTGTATGAATAAATAAATCTTTTTTTTTTTTTTTTTAAATTGTGTTCTTTTTTTTTATAGAGGCATGTTTTTATTTATTTATTTATTATATTTGTTTGTTTGTTTTGTTTATACATGCACTGGGTACAGTCAGAAGCGCGGGAGGGTGAGAGAATTCACCAGAGCCAGAGCGGGGAGCAGAACAGGCAGAAGGACCGAAGCACACTGCTGAGGGGAGCAGCGGGTGGCAGGAGAGGTCTGTGCACCATGTGGGATCCTCCTCCGGGGCCGGGGAGCAGCCGGGGATCGAACCGGAGCCGAGGAGGCTGTGGGCAGCTTCGCAACCCAGCGCTCAACCGCTGCGCCACCGGGGAGGCCCTGAATAAATAAATCTTTAATAAATAAATAAATCTTAAAAAGAGGTTCCCCATTAAATATGGTCAAATATAAGTTAAATAAAATTACATACTAAAAGGGCTTAGGGAAGAGAATGGAGGCAACAACATAGTTTTTCAATTTCTGAATCTCCATAAAATACATAGAGCAATGTAGCAAAACGGAAAACATATCTATCAATAAAACAAAACCAGGTGATGAGGTAGTCCAAGAATCCAAAATGCAAGGGAGGACAACCCAGTCACACCCAGAGTCAAAAGACCTATGTGATATTAACATTTGCATAGAAGGGGAAGGGAATAACAAGGGAGGCATATGAGGAACTTGAGAATGGGAGAAGCCCAAACAGTCAGTAACTAGTCACTGGAAAGTAAGGAGGCCCAACTTGAGACCAAGGGCTGAAACTGTCAGTTTGTTCCCTCCAACACCAGGGCTAACATAAGAAAAATGGATACTGCTGAAGCTGTCCCGCCCCTGTAGTCTCAAACCTCAACAGCCAGGCTCCCTTCCAGGACTGGCTTCATATTAATAAGAAACTATTGGGAGTGGAATGAAAATTAAGCAGGAGAGGGACAACAAAAACAAGGAAAAGAGAGGACCAGACCAAGTGTGGTAGGGGAACAGAACCAGGACAACCCATAGAGTAAACTACCATATTTTTTAATAGTGTACAGAAATGACAGAAAAGGGAGCTATGTGAAATGAGGAAAGCTTAACTGAATGGGGTCTCACTCTAAAAAGTTCAGAAAAATTAGCTTCACAAAAAAATGAGGTCAAATCCTAACCAAAGTTATTATATGAGAAAAGTAAAGGAGCAGAATAACATGCCTATACATGAAGAAAATTTGCCAGAAAGATGTGCTCACAACACAGAAAAACAAAAACACAAACCCCCTTAACCCACTAATTCAAAATGAACTAAATGACTTTAAGAAACTAAATCCATAGCTAGGCATATCCTATTGAAACTCCTAAAAACTAGGACAGAGAATAAATCTTCAAAAGAGCAACATTTAAACTAACAGTTTACAAGTGGAAGTCTTAAGACAATGAAGTCTCTTCAAAGTGCTGGAGACAAAAACTTGCAACCTAGACTTCTCTGTGAAATATTCTTCAAAAATGAAAGTGAAATAAAATCATTTTAAGCAGATAATATTGGAGAGTTGATCACAAGCAGACCCACCCTAAAGGAAATACTCAGAGATGTTCTGATAGAAGAAAATCACAGATGGAAACCTGGAGATACAGAAGAAGAAAAAGAGCAGCAAAAAGGGGTAAACACAAGAATAAATCTTAGTGAACACTGGCTGATATTGGAGAAGAATAATAGTGTTTTGTAGAATTTAAATACAAACGGAATTAAGGGGCCTCCCTGGTGGCGCAGCGGGTTAAGCGCAGTGCTGTGAAGCTGTCCACAGCCTCTGCAGTGCCGGTTCCATTCCCGGCCAGCCATGGAGATCCCCACATGGCGCAGCAGACCTCTCCTGTCTCGCCCGCTGCTCCCCTCAGCAGTGTATTTCAGTCCTTCTGCCTGTTCTGCTCCCTGCTCTGTCTCTGGTGAATTCTCACCCTCCCCCCACCCCCGCCCGAGCCTCTGGCTTCTACCCGAGTGCTTGTATAAATAAATAAATCTTAAAAAAAATAAAATAACCTTTATAAAAAAAAAACTAAATGGAATTAAAATTACATTATGAGCACACATAACAATAAGAGCATAAAAGTGTCTTGAGAGAGACAGTGTTCTCAGGACCTTGTCTTGTTTGGGAAGAGGGTAAAGAACCAACTAACATTAGACTCTGAGAAGGCAAAGGCATTTATAAATAATAAAGATATGGTCTTTATGGCAGTCAGTAAAAAAATAAAGGAGTATATAACTTCTATACTAACGGGGTGTGATGTAAATAAAATACTCAACTGAATAAAAGGAAAAAATAAGACACTTCTGATAATGGGAAACTAGGCAGTTCAGATCAATTCTCCCTCTGAAAATGAGAAAAGCAGGACCAAAAAAAAAAAAAAATTACACAAACACACATATTTGAAGGCACTGAAGAACTACTGAGGAGGTAAGGAAGACTAGGGTGGAACTCCAGAAGAAAAAGCAGAGGTGAACTATGCCAAGTGCCTGCATCCAGGCCAAGCTGTAGCCACACTGGGAACCTTGCCGGTGAAAACCCAGAAAACAGGGCCTCGCTGGTGGCACAAGGGATTAAAGCACAGCACTGTGAAGCTACCCGCAGTCTCTGCAGCAGAAGTTCAATCCCAGGCCAGCCAGGTAGCTACCCACATGGAGCAGCAGACCTCTCCTGTCTCGCCCGCTGCTCCCCTCAGCAGTGTGTTTCAGTCAGTCTGCCTGTTCAAGATACCCTGAGCGATATACAAGGTTAGGAAAGTCACAGTCAGGAAAATGAACACTGGAAAGGTTTTAGTAGGGGATAAACTAAAGGGAGTAGCAAAGCCATGATATTTCAGTTTTTAAAAAATGCTTACATCCTCAATGGCCCCATCTCCTTATGCAACATACCCTACACTGGCCCCTTCTCTCCACTCCACACCCACTATCTCCTGCCCCGTGACTCCTCCTTGCAGTTCACCCTCTGCAGCAACACAGCTACAGCAATTCCCCCCAAAATCCACAGTGGGCAGTGACCTCTGCAAAGTGAAATCATGCAGAGGGACTTGCTCTTCACTAAAATCTCTCTCCTCTTGTCAGTGTCAACTTTTCCCCAAGTTCTGTGCTAGATCAAGTTAATTTGTCAGTTTTTTTTTTTTTTAAACTAAGTTGTTGTTTTTTTTTTTTTTTTAATAGAGGCATGTTTTTATTTATTTATTTGTTTGTTTTGTTTATACATGCACTAGGTACAGACAGAAGCGCGGGAGGGTGAGAGAATTCACCAGAGCCAGAGTAGTGAGCAGAGCAGGCAGAAGGACCGAAGTACACTGCTGAGGGGAGCAGCGGGCGGCAGGAGAGGTCTGCGCGTCATGTGGGACCCTCCTCCGGTGGCAGGGGCGAAGCCGGGGATCAAACCGGTGCCGCAGAGGTCACGGGAAGCTTCGCAACCCAACGCTCAACCGCTGCGCCACTGGGGAGGCCCTAATTTGTCAGTTTTGACAGTTTTCTGAAAGTATTCATTTACTTCTCCTGGGCAAATGTTATTTTCCCCCCAAAGGGCTCACTTGTCTTGGTTTACTTATGATTCCTTCATGTACTCATTTAATCAAACTAGTAAGTGTTCAATTACCACTACATTATATGTCTGCCCGGAGAGGTAAAGGAGAGGATCGTAACACATGTCCAAATAAAGGTTATGTAAGGACTTACTAAAAACAAAAACCTCTAAGTTCAGCAGACATTTGATATTCTGAGTGAATACTACCTGGCTTTAGAAGGAAATACTCTTCCAAAAGTCATTCGAATCCACAAATATAAGAATTTTCTGGCCACACATCTGAAAGAAGGAAAGAGGATATGTGCATTTTACAACTTCACTTTGTAAGAGCAGTCCTCCTGGCTCTTGGTGCTCTGAAGGCCCACGGCATCCAGACCCTGGTGCATCCGTGTTTGGGTTTTAGGAAAAAAGGAGGAAAAAAAAAACCCACAGCAGTTTTGGAGACACTCAGGTCAGGTCTGAACCTGGCCAACACCATTCAGATACAGCAGAGCTTACTTGCCCAGCTCCAGCACGAGACAGTGCCGGGCACTACTAGGGTTTTGGTTTTGAATCCTTAGGTGCTTTTGAAAGTATCCAAATTCTCACTGGCACCAATTAGGTTCAAGTTTGTGTTCACACCAAGCAATTCTTGCAAACAGCTAGTTTAGAAAATGGACCAATCAGTTTTGAAAGGTGGGTGACCTGAAGGGGGATATAAGCACAGGCTTGACTCAGGTTCAGGATGGAAACCAAGAAAGGCAGCTTAAAAAGAGAGGCTTGACTCAGTTTGGGAGAAGTTTCAGGAGAATTAACTTTGGCTTCAGGAGGAAACAGACTGGGCTTAAGGAGAGGTGCCACTGCAGCACCTGTGACTACCACCAGCAGTCACAGGTTAGTTGGATCCAGGTCCACCACTTACCCATGTGCCACCAGTTCCAGCCTCCCTTCAAAGGGACACCACCATCTCGCACAAGCAGTTTTTGGTTTGGACTAATGGAGAGTGTGGACACTATCTGGAGTAGGACAGCTGGCCATTTGTGGCCTTAGGAACTCTTCCCTTATCCCTATGTCCCCTTTGTAAATAAACCCTGTTGTTGCACCGTGAGATTGTGCTGTGTTCATAGCAACTGTGAACACACAGGTGAGTACTCCACAGAGCAATCCTCTCAAACATTAGACACTTTAATTTGGTTTATGTCATCAGTTTTCTGCAAAGACGGGGGAAGTTTTAAAATCCCAGGGAGAGAGATGCTAGTACGAGTCAAAAGGTGAATTAGTCTTCCATTAACCAGAGCATAGGATGGGATATGTTTATAAACCTAAAATGAAGCAAATTACTTTTTTTCAAAAAAAAGATTTCTTTTTTTTTTTCCAAAAAAAAAAAAGATTTCTTTATTTATGCATACAAGAACTGGGGTGTAAGCCAGAGCAGGGGTGGTTAAGAGGATTCACTAGAAAAAGTGGGGAGCAGAACATGCAGATCTACTGAAATACACTGTTGAGGGGTGCAGAGGGTGAGATGAGAGGTCTGCTGCGCCATGTGGGTTAGCTCCCTGGCAGGCTGGGGATCAAACTTGTGCTGCAGTGGCTGGCAGTAGCTTGACAGCACTATCTTCAACCCCTGTGCCACCAGGGAGGACCCGAACCAAATTACTTTTTAAAAATACTTTCATTATAAAGTATATTGTTGGGGCCTTCCTGATGGTTCAAGGGGCTAAATCTCAGCACTATGAAGCTATCAATAGCCACTATAGCACGAGTTTGATCCCTGGCCAGGGAGATACCCACATGGCGAGCAGAGCTCTCCTGTCTCTCCCGCTGCTCCCCTCAACAGTGTAATTCAGTCAATCTGCCTGTTTTGCCCCCACTCTGTCTCTGGTGAATATTCTCACCACCCCCCACATCTCTGGCCTACACCCCAGTTCTTGTATGCATAAATATATAAACTAAATCTTTAAAAAAAAAAAGTCTTTTGTTGATGAAGACTTAAGTGGAAGAAAAGGAAGTACATGATAAGGTTTTTGTTCATGCTATTCTTCCTGCCTAAAATGCCTCATCTTTAATGACTGCTCTTATGTGAAGTCTTTCTGGATCTTCCCCAACCGAAAGAGAGTAGCTTTGTACTCTGAGCACCCTGTTCAAGCCGTTAGTGTAACATTATGATACCATATCACAGTAATCAGCTCACAAGATACCTGTTGTTCCCTCTGCACTGTTAGCCCCCAGGGCAGGGACCATTTCTTAGAGTATGCAGTACTTAGTACAGTGCCTGGTACACACAAAGAGTTGACACGTCTTTGGCCAGTTAAACATTGAACTCACTTTGGATTGCTCTTCCAAATGGACAGCTTGTCCTTTAGGTGGCATATTCTTACATTATCCTTCAGAACTCAGCTTAAACTGTAATTCCTCTCCAGGAAGTTATGGCTGGCTACACGTGTGGCTCTTCATGCCACATAGGTATTAAATTATTCTGCTTTCACAGCACTTACAACACTCTTGTGGCTTGTTTAATCTGTCAAGCCCACCTGATTTTACTTTCATGAAACCATGGATCAGGGAGATTTTATTCACCACGGGTGCTCAGTATCTAGCATAACACCAGGCAGAGCAGGCACTTAATAAATTTTTGCTGAGTGAATAGATGCCTTTGATAGACCTAATCAAGAGTAGCTGGAAATGAAGCTGTACTTGGAGCGTGTTTAGACTGCTTCTGGAAGACCCTTTATAGTTTACACATTGTGGAGACCATGAATGTAAAAACTCAATAAGAGATTTCATCTGCATTTCCTTTTTTATCTGAACATTCTGCTCTGATGAGCAGCCATCAGTATCTCCAACTAATTGAGGGAAGAGAATAAGAATCTTCCCTCATCTTAACCAGAAAGGGAGAACAATGGGAAAGTCACCTACAGCAGTTAACTACTCACAAGCTCACCTGATACGCAACTCTCTTAACCGGCCCCTTCGGGTCCAAGCATGTGGGGCACGATGCTGCACTGGCTGACGGGTACTAGGGGTCCTAGAGAAGGCAGAAGACTTCTTGTTGGACAGTATTTTTGGAGGATAAGGTTTCTTAACTGCACCATCTCCAAAAGACCTAAAATTTGAGGAGAAAGGGGGAAGGAGAGAATCAAATTACTTCTGTGTGTGATATAAATACCTTTTAACATCAAGCAAAATTAGATAAGCTCACTGAGTTAGACAACTATGCTTCAGGGACAATAAGCAAACCAATCTCTGACAAAAATACCTGCCACTCACTGGACATGGGTACTTTGGGGTCAGCAGGAACTAGAGTTGGAGATTATATTGGAGACATTAGCCCTAACACTCTTTCAATAGGTCATAGTAAGGGGATCATCACAATTCAGATTCTTAGAGACAAACAGTAGAATGCTGGTTTCCATGGGACTTCGAGGAGTTACTATTTAATGCGTACAGGGTTTCTGTTTAGATGATAAAAAAATTTTGGACATAGAAAGTGATGATGGCAACACAATACTGTGAATGTACTTAATGCACAAGACTGTAAACTTAAAAGTAATTAAAATGTTAATTTTATGTTATGCATATTTTGCCACAATAAAAAAAAAACTCTGAATATGATAAAACCCACTAATGGGTGAATTGTATGGCATGTGAACAGTAGCTATGTTAATTCTTTTCTGCACAAATGGAAAAAAACATAATAGAAAGATCAAGGTGTTCTTTAAAAATACCAATAAAATTATGGAAGGGCCTCCCTGGTGGCACAAGGGGTTAAGATGCAACCTATGAAGCTGACCACAGACTCTGCAGCACGAGTTCAATCCCCCAGCCGGCCAGGGAGCAACCCACATGGTGCAATGACCACTTCTGACTCGCCCACTACTCCCCTCAGCAGGAGGGGAGTCAATCTGCCTGTTCTGTTCCCCACTCTGTCTCGGGTGAATCCTCTCACCCCTGTACCTCTGGCCTGTACCCCAGCTCTTGTATGCATAAATAAATCTTTAAAAATAAATAAATAAAATTACGGAATAGTCAGTGACAGTGATCAAGACAAAAGGCCAAGTAAAGCAACACTGAGAAACGGGAGACACATGATGATAAAATCCCAAGATGACATTATAAATAACTTGATTAAAAAAAAAAGTAAATAAAATGGAGACACTGACAAGAATATAAAATATGAATAGTCCAGGGCCTCCCCGGTGGCATAGCAGTTGAGCGCTGGGTTGCAAAGCTGCCCGCAGCCTCTGCAGCGCTGGTTCGATCCCCAGCTGCTCCCTGGCCACAGAAGGAGGGTCCCGCATGGCGCGCAGACCTCTCCTGCAGCCTGCTGAGGCTCCCCTCAAGCAGTGTACTTCGGTCCTTCTGCCTGCTCTGCTCCCCGCTCTGGCTCTGGTGAATTCTCTCTCCCTCCCGTGCTTCTGACTGTATCCAGTGTTTGTATGAATAAATAAATCTTTAAAATAAAATAAAATAAAAAATAAAATATAATATGAATAGTCCAATAACCATTTACAAAACTGAAAAGTGGGCCTCCCTGGTGGCGCAGCAGTTGAGCGCTGGGCTGCGAAGCTGCCCGCAGCCTGCTCAGTACCAGTTCGATCCCTGGCCACTGGCGAGGGTCCCATATGGCACGACAGACCTCTCCTGCCACGCCTGCTGCTCCCCTCAGCAGTGTACTTTGTCAGTCTGCCTGTTCTGCTCCCCGCTCTGGCTATGGTGAATTCTCTCACTCTCCCGCGCTTCTGACTGTATCCAGTGCTTGTATAAATAAATAAATAAACCTTTAAAAAAAACCAAACTGAAAAGTAATAAACTTTGCAGCAAGAAAATTCTAGGCCTAGATGGTATTGTCAAATTCCACCAAAATTTAAGAGAAAATGTATGCCAATCCCACATCAAGTATTGCAGAAAATTAAAAAAAAAGGAACACTCCCCATCTCAAATCTATATAAACCAAGGTGGTTTTTATGAGGCCATCCACAATCTTATCACATAACTTGACAAGGATTTTTTTTTCCTTTTTTTTTTTTTTAAGATTTATTTTTATTTATTTATACAAGCACTGGGTACAGTCAGAAGCACGGGAGGGTGAGAGAATTCACCAGAGCCAGAGCGGGGAGCAGAGCAGGCAGAAGGACTGTAGTACACTGCTGAGGGGAGCAGCGGGCGGCAGGAGAGGTCTGCGCGCCATGTGGGACCCTCCTCCTTGAAAATGAGTACATACATAAAACTCTTAACATTAGTGACACTGAAAAAGGATAACATGGAGAATTACAGAAAGGGAAAATTAATGTTAGAAAAATGAACCATTAAAACAATCAATATCAGGGGCGTCCCTGGTGGTGCAAGGGGTTAAGCACTGCACTATAAAGCAATCCACAGCCTCTGCAGCATGAATTCAATCCCCAGCTGGCCAGGGAGCTACCCACATGGCGCAACAGACCTCTCAGTACTTCAGTCAGTCTGCCTGTTCTGTTCCGCACTCTGTCTCTGGTGAATCCTCTTATGAGAGAGGACAATAAATCTTTAAGATTTATTTCTTTGTGCATACAAGATCTGAGGTACAGGCCAGATGTGCGGGAGGGTGAGAGGATTCACCAGAGACAGAGCCAGGAACAGAACAGGCAGAGAGACAAAATACACTGCTGAGCAGAGCAGTGGACATGACTGAGAAGTCTGCCGCACCATGTGGGTTGCTCTGCGGCTGGCAGCAATTGAACCGGAACTGCAGAGGCTGTGGACAGCTTCACAGCGCTGCGCTCAACCGCCTGCACCACCAGGGAGGTCCTCAAAATCAGAATTTTAACAAAGGGTATGTCTACACACTCAAAACAGTTTTGGATTGTAAAGTATGAAATGTATATTATACTCATTCTGGATGAGAAACTCAAAATACTGACAACAAAAAATTCTTACCCAAAGTCAGCCCGTAGGAACTTTCCCACACTCATTTAGGAAAACTTTTTATTATTATATTTCACACACAAAATATTTGCAGGCTTTTATGTGGACCACAATTTCAGTTGGTTTTGTTTTTTGTTTGTTTTGGGCAAAGTTTCATCATCACTTACTTGGAGGCAGCCTTCTTCTCCATGGTCTGCTTAGTCCCTTTTTGGTAAAAATTCTGCCAGTGGCTTGACATATACTTCTTAGTGTTCAGATTCTTCATGAATCAAAGTCTTTTATCTTCCCTTTCTAACTCTAAGAAAAAGGAGAATAAAAGTAAATTATCGGGAGCCTCTTATGAGTCACATTTCTGAAGTTACATGCTAGTTCCTACTTTCCTGCCTCCATATTAATGAAACACCAGATGGACAAGGGAGGTCTCTAAAATATTCTTTTTAAAAGCTATTTTTTCTTTTTTAAAGATTTATTTATACTATGACTAGGGTACAGTTCAGAGGTGCGGGAGGGTGAGAGAATTCACCAGAGACAGAGTGGGGAGCAGAACAGGCAGACAGACCAAAGACACTGCTGAGGGGAGCAGCGGGCGAGACAGAAGAGGTCTGCCTCGCCATGTGGGTTTCTCCCTGGCCAGCCGGGAATTGAACCTGCGCTGAAGAGCCTGTGGACAGCTTCACAGCGTGGCGCTCAACCCGCTGCACCACCGGGGATGCCCTTAAAAGCTATTTTTTCTTAAGACTTGTGCCTCCCCGTTGGCACAGGCAATTGAGTGCAGCGCTGTGAAACTGTCTGCAGGCTCTGCAGTGCCAGTTCGAGTCTTGGCCAGCCAGGGAGATACTCACATGGAGCAGCAGACCTCTCCTGCCTTGCCTGCTGCTACCCTCAGCAGTGTCTTCGGTCCATCAGCCTGTTCTGATCCCCACTGTGTCTCTGGTGAATGCTCTCACCCTCCCATGCCTCTGGCCTGTACCCTAGTTCTTGTATAAATAAATCTTTTAAAAAAAATTGTCAATGCGGATAAAGTATACGGGGGTTCCCTATCCTTCTCACAACTTTTCTATAAGATCAAAATTACTTCAATACAAAAATTAAAAGTAAAAGAATCCAGTAGGGACAGAGTGGGCATAAGTATAGATGAAACAAGAAAGTCAATGAGCCAGTATTCTTGGAAACTGGGTGATGAGCACATGTTCTATGTGTTTGAAACTTTTCATAATAAAATCTTTTTTTAAATTCTGCAAGAAACAGGGCATCCCTGGTTGCACAATGGGTTGAGTACAGCGCTGTGAGGCTGTCCACAGCCCCTGGTTTGATTCCCAGCCGACCAGGGAGATTCCTATAGGGCGTGGCAGACCTCTCCTGTCTCGCCTGCTGCTCCCCTCAGCAGTGCTTTCTGTCCATCTGCCTGTTCTGCTCCCCGCTCTGTGGTGAATCCTCTCACCCTCCTGCGTATCTGGCCTTTATCACAGCTCTTGTATAAATGGATAAAAAAAATCTTTAAAAAATTCTGCAGGAAACAAAGAAAATAGGACACTAGAAGAAAAACAAAGCCAACAATAACAAAAAAAGAAATACTATAGGGCCTCCCTTGGCGCAAGGGGTTAAGGCGCAATCTATGAAGCTATCCGCAGCCATTGCAGCATGGGTTCGATCACCAGCCAGGGAGCTACCCACATAGTGCAGCAGACCTCTCCTGACTCACCCCCTGCTCCCCTCAGCAATGTATTTCAGTCAATCTGCCTGTTCCATTCCCCACTCTGTCTCTGGTGAATCCTCTCACGCCCCCACCCCCAGCACCTCTGGCCTACACCCCAGTTCTGGTGTGCATAAATAAATAAATCTTAAAAACAAAAGAAATACTATAGTTAATATCCTCAGAAAGAGAACATATTCTATACTCAGGGAGTAAAATGAGGATACTATTTAAAAGAAAATAAAGGGGCCTCCCTGGTGGTGCAAAGGGTTAGACACAGTGCTGTCAAGCTTTTGCCAGCCACTGCAACATGAGTTCAATCCGTGGCCAGGGAGCTAACCCATATGGCACAGCAGACCTCTCCTCTCTCACCCACTGCTCCCCTCAGTGTATTTTGGTAGATCCATCAGTTCTGCTCCCCACTCTGTCTCTGCTGGCTCCTCTCACCCCCCCCACCACCTCTGACCTACACCCCAGTTCTTGCATGCATAAATAAATCTTTTACAAAATAAATAAAACAAAGGAAAAACATGAAACAAATAGGAGAGCCAAAACATTGAAGAACTGTCCAAGGGGGAGAGGGGATGACAAAAAGAAATTAAAAAATAAAATCAGAAGCTCATCTGGGGACCATATAAATAGAAATCCAGGAAAAAAGGTATGAGAGCATGAAAGAGGAAGAAAGTATGATGAAATAAAAAGGAAGTTTGTCAACACTAAAGGATGATAATCCTCAAAGATGAAGAAAGGTCAAATATCAGTATAGATCAACCACTTTCTAATATGCAAGGAAAAGCAGCTTAAGGTATCCTTTTCTTGACAAGGAAAATTGGATATTGTCAAAATTAAAAACATTTGTGCTTCAAAGGAAACCATCAAGAAAGTGAAAAGAGCACCTCCCTGGTGGCAAAAGGGGTTAAGTCTCAGCACAACGAAGCTATCAGCAGCCACTGCAGCATGAGTTCCATCCCCAGCCAGGGAGCTGACCCACATGTATGTCAATCTGCCTGTTTTGCTCCCCAATTTGTCTTTAGTGAATCCTCTCTCTCTCTCTCTCTCTCTTTCTCTCTCTCTCTCTGTCTCTCTCTCTCTCTGTCTCTCTCTCACTCTCTCTCTCTCTCTCACACACACACACACACACACACACACACACACGCACCTCTGGCCTACACCCCAGTTCTTGTACACATAAATTGTTAAAAAAAACTTTTAATACTAATTTTTAAAACCACGTATGTCAACCGGAAAAATTTAAATGTAAGCGTCCCAAAGTTTCTACAGTATTCTACAACTTTTGACAACGAGAAATGAATGATCCTACTAAAGTAAAGCAAAAAAATACCTAAATTTCTATCTCAAGCCCCAGAATAAGTTTCAACTACTTCTAGGAAGCCTTCCACCTCCAGGCGTCATACTTTTTTGCCACTCAGGTGGGTAACGCACAATCTTTAGTTTACACATTAGCTTCAAAATTACCTTTATGGAATAGTTAACCTGTGCCACCTGCAATACAAAGCGCTTTCCATTAATTATCTGCTTTCCAATTACAACCACCCCAACAGGTGGCAGCCACTTTCAGCTCACAGAGAAGCGTCACGAGTTAAGTGGCAGAGCTAGTGCTGGCGCTCAGGTTCCTAACTCCATCCTTTCAACAGTTACATCTACACAGAAATTAACGAGAAATAAGAAGAGTCGCCCATGAAATGAAAACCGAGCACCAGGCCCCCACGGCGGGGGGCAGGGTTCCCCGCGTCTGTGCCAACAGCACTGAACCAGGCAGCGGAGGCCCCTCGGGTCCGCTCTGCAAACGCTAACCCCTCGCCCCGTCCGCTGCTGGGGTGGACTCGACCCGGCTCGCCAGTGACCCTCTCCCCGTCTCGCGCCCCGCAGCGCCCCGGCCTACCAGCCGCCCCGGGACGCGGCCCCCGCCGGCCGGCGCGCCGCTCCCCCGGCCCCCGCCGCCGCCGCGGCCCCGCGGGCGGGCAGCGCCACCCGCGCTCCCAGAGGCAGCCGAGGCGCCGGCTGGACGCTCACCCGCCCGCTCCGAGGGGCCCGAGCTCGCGACGGGCTCCCGGCCCCGGACGCCGAACCACTTGGCCGCTGAGACGACCGACGGGGCCTCGAACCTGCGGACGCCGGCCCTCCGGCCTCGCGCCTCCGCGCAGCCCCGGCGGGAGCCGCACACTCGGACCCGCCTCCCCGGGGCCCGGGCGTCCGGCTTCCCGCGCCTGAAGACGCGGGCCCAGCGCCCGCCCCGCCTCCGTTTCCACGGCGACGCGGCGTGCGTGAGGGACGCCGCCGGGGACCCCGGAGTTGGCGCAGCCGCAGTCCGGCCCGTGACACGCCCCCTGCCCCGCCCCTCGCCGCCCCCCGCCAGCCCCGGCTGCCTGGAAGCACCCACCAAGCCATTCTAGTTGATTCGAGGTGCCTGGCGGACGCCTGGTCTCACCGCCCCACAGAGGCTCAGCTCAGCGCCTTGGCCCGCTGGCTTCTCTGAGCTCAGCTTTCTGCTGCTTCTCGTAGAAGAGTGAGAGCAGTTTCCAAGCGATTCCCAAGTTAGGTTTCGTGGAGAAAACACGAGGCAGAAGGTTCCCGTCGGGGGCTCGGCACAGTTCTCCCCAACCACGCTCCCGCTAGAGCCTCGCTGGCTCTTGGTTCTTCATAGGGCCCGGGAAGGGCGAGCCAGCCCTCAGCGACAGGGTGGGGGCTTCATCCTGCAGCCGCTAATTTAGATTATTTTATCATTTCAATCTTACAACCCTTCCTTTAAAAATGTAATTTACGGCACTGTTAGTGTATATATATATATTAGTATATATATATATACACACTATATATGGTGTATATGTATTTTTTTCTTTAATGTGCATCCATCCAGAAAATCTTTTAAAAATAGGGATGGGGAGAATGAGTGGGACAGTCCTATGTTTCTCTCCTGTGCTTTGTAAAACACCATTTGAATCATGAGATTTGTGGTGGACAGAGCAAACTAGCATTACGTATTTAAATGCCTGACAAATGTTAATAAATGAGGAAAAATAAATACTTGGATGTCGGGATTAGAATCATAGGTAACTGGCATTTTTGTTCTACAAGTTAATTTTTGTAAAAAGGGTATTTAAAAGAAGTTTCACTTTAGTAGGACAAGGGACGCAATGTTTTAAGGACTCTTATCTGAAACTATGTGGCCAAGTGGTTTTAAAATAATTTGGGGGCCTCCCTGGTGACGCAAGGGGTTAAGCACAGCACTGTGAAGCTAACCACAGCCACTGCAGAGCGAGTTCGATTCCACGAGGTCAGGGAGCTACCCACATGCCACAGCAGACCTCTCCTGCCTCACCTGCTGCTCCCCTCAGCAGTATATTTCAGTCAATCTGCCTGTTCAGCTACCCACTTTGTCTCTGGTGAATCCTCTCACCCCCCACACCTCTGGCCTGTACCCCAGTTCTTGCATGTATAAATAAATCTTTTTAAAAAATAATTTGGGAATTAAAAAGTCCTAATTAACACTTTTAGTTAATATTTACTTAGTCTTTCTTATAAGCACTTTTATATAATTATATGTATATACATTATGACAAATGCAGGAAAAGTCAATAAACATATTTTCTAGATAATGTGCTGGTGCTTTCTTCCTGTCATGCATACTTACCACCATCAACTTTACTAATTTAAGAAACTATGAAAGGTATTTTCCATTTGAGTGATAATGAAAATACTTAGTCCTGAGGTGGAAGAGGGGGGAGGTTAGAATATGATAAACAGATTGCTCATAATTTCTAGGTTTCCAATATTTTCATTTGCTTCTCTCCTGTTCTTGCACTGTTAATTTCCCCAAATGAGTGAACTTTTGAGTACCCTTATGCCAAAATTTGAACCCACAATTTGAACCAATACAGGAGATTCCAAATATTTAATAAGGAACTAGTATAAATAGTGTCTTTTACTTTAAAGGTTTTCCAATACTGCTGTTTGAAAATGCATTAACTGCAAAAACAGGCATGTATAACTACAAATATTCCTGCCAAGGAAAAATAACATTCAAAAGCTACAATGAAACAACAACTTGCAAGTATCTATCTAGTGTTTGCATCACACAGGTGAAAAGTTATAGATGTTCTACCTTAATAATCTTTAGTCCCAGGTAATAATTTTCTTCTTTTACAAGATCAAATTGAGACTTTGGGAGGTTAAGATGTGAGTTGAGACCAAGGTTCTACAAGACATTAAAGAAGAGCTGAGTGCCACATAGGTCCTAATTAGGATAGGACCCAGGAATTTAGCCCCAGGCCAGGCCTCCATCATGATAGCTACAATGCATGCAGCAGATTTCACACATAGCTTATGGTATTTTTATTTTAAGATTTATTTTATTTATTTATGCATATAAGAGCTGGGGTGTAGGCCAGAGGTGCGGGGGGCAGTGTTGGTGGTGAGAGGATTCACCAGAGTGGGGAGCAGAACAGGTGGATCTACTGGAATACATTGCTGAGGGAAGCAGTGCGCAAGACAGGGGAGATCTGCTGCGCCATGTGGATTAGCTCCCTGGCTGGGGACTGCAGTGGCTGCCCATAGCTTCAGAGTGTTGAGACTTAACCCCTTGTACCATCAGGGAGGCCCCTTATGGTAATTTAAAAACATGCCCACAAATTCTTTTACATTCCTTCCCCATAAAGGTGGAGTGTCAGTTCCCTCCCCTTGAATATAGGAAGCACCAGTGATTTCTGTTTAAGGAACAGAATGTGGCACATGGTAGACATGACACTGAGCATCTTCAAGACTAGATTAGAAAAGACAGTTCTGTAACTGTCTGGTCTTCAGTTCTCCCTGAACATCAGCCTTGGGAATCAAGCTACCATACTATGAGGAAGCTCAGGCCACAGAAAGGTCATGTGTAAGTATTCCAGCTCAAACTTCAGTGGCCCCAGCAAACAGCCAGATCAACCACCAAACATCTAAGAGTCTTTAGATGCTCCTAGTCTCCAGCTTTCCAGCAGCCCCAGCTGATGTTGAATGGAGCAGAGACCAGCTGAAACAAGGCCAAATTGCAGATTTGGGTGCAAACTGAATGCTGGGTTAGGCCACTGAATTTTGGGGTGTTTTGTTACATACCAACAGATAACCAGAAGGGAATAGTATCTTTAATTCCCTCTACAAGCCTGAAAATTAGACACTATCCCTTTTTGACAGTAAATAGGCCCAGAAAGGTTAAAATACTGGCTCACATTACACATTAAGGGACAGAACCAAGACTTAAAAGTTTTAAAGAATGGGCCTTCTCCACTACTCTTGTGACAGGGGATTGGGTCACTTTCCCCAGCATTACATGGAACCTAGATTCACAAGGAGCTGGGTTTTTAAAAAGAGAAAAAGAAAAAAAAAAACAAAACACAAACCCACCATTGTTTGATTACCTACAAAGCAACTTTGTATAGGCTTAAGAAAAATAGTTGATTTGGGCCTCCCCTGGTGGCCCAGGCGGTTGAGCACCCCGCTGTGAACCTGTCCACAGCCTCTGATCCCTGCCAGCCTGTGAGGGTCCCACATGGCTCTGCAGACCTCTCCTGCCTCGCCCGCTGCTCCCCTCAGCAGTGTATTTCAGTCAGTCTGCCTGTTCTGCTCCCCACTCTGCCTCTGGTGAATCCTCTCACCCTCCCGCGAATCTGGCCTGTACACCGTTCTTATATAAATAAATCTTAAAAAAAAATAGCTGATTTATGGAGATTGTTGTATAAAGCTTTCACCCACCTTATACTATTTAATTTTGACAACAGCTGTGAATGGGTTACCAATCCAATTTTACAGAAGTGAAAAAGAACCATAAAGATAGCCTAATTTTGCTTCTTGCTTGCAGAGAAGATAGTTTGTAAGGAACACATTTTAGTTAACATTACAGACAAAAAAAATTTTTTTTTTTCAGTTTTCTCAGTTGCCAACAGAGAAAGGGAACTATCACTGCTAGTCTAATTTCACAAGCGAAGAGTGAAGCCCCAAGAAAGTAGGCCCATTTAAAGAAATGTCGGTTTTGCTGCCCTGCAGAGAAAAAAAACTTCCATCTCTCACTCCACGCCCATGTATCATTTCACATCAACCCTGGGCGGTCCTACGGGGCAGAAACTGGGGATCGTGATGATCCTGCAGACCAGACTCACTCTGAGCTCCCCTCACCAGCATATGTTTCTCTCCTTACTCAGAATCGGGAAATGAAATTTGTATGTCTGTGCCCCTGCTGGCCACAGCCTCGGGCCCAAGTACGAGGCTAGACGGAGACGTTCGCCATCTCATTTCACTCAACCAAACTCGCACTTCCCCTTCCCGTACAGGCCAGGGAAGGTTATGCCATTTCAGTGAATTCGTTCGTCGCCCTCAGCTCAATCAAAAGCAGCCATGGCCAGGTGCCCACTAACACAGCGACGCGTACCCTCGCTTATTTCTAACCACCTTAGAGAGGGCCCATTTTCGAAAGAAAAAGAACAAACCCTAAAGAAGGCAGCTTTGTCCACGATCCTCCTACTAGTGAAAAGGAGCGGAGGTGTGCGTCTACACCGCCAGGCGCGCCTGACTCAATCCCACTGCCGAAGCCCCAGGGTTCTCCGCCCGAGCGAAACGCGCTCCCGGGGCACAACCCACGGGGAACCCCAGCCTCCCCAACCCCCCAGCCCCCCAGCCCGGGCACCACCGCCTCCCCAGAGGAGCCGTCGGGCGGGGGTCCGGCTCCCAGGGCCGCCAGCGCCGCCGGCCGGACCCGCCCCGCCCCGCCCCGCCCCGCCCCTGCAGCGCGCGTGGGAACGCGGCGTCCTCCCCGGGCTGCCCGCGCCGACCGCCTGCGCGCACAGGCCGGGGCTTCCGCTGGCCCCGCCGCGGCCCCCCCGGCGCCCCCGCCGCCTCGTCTCCGCTCCCGCCTCCCCGCCTCCGGGCTCGCGCGGGGGCCGACCCCCGGGCAGCGCGCCGCGGGGCTGCTCTTTCCCGCCCGGCACCGCCGCGGGCACCTCACATCCGGGCGCGCAGCGGCGAGGGCGGCGCCGGGGCCCGGGTGCGCGGAGGGAGTTATTAAGGGGGAGGGGGTCGGGGAGGAGGGGCGAGGGCCGGGCCGCGGTTACGGCGGCTGAGGAGAGACAGCCCGGGCGGGTGGGGGGGGCGAGAGCGAAGGCCGCGCGGAGCAGCGCTCGGACCGGCGCGGGCGCGGGGAGGGCGGCGGCGGCCGAGGCGAAGGGCCGCCGGGCGGCGGAGGCACCCAGTAAGGGCTCGGCGGCGGGCGCGGCGAGGTCCGGGGCGCCGCGCGCCGGGGCCCGCGGGGAGGGAAGGGGCGCGGGCGCGCTGCCCCGGGGTCGCGTGCGTGAGCGCGAGCGCCGGGGCGCGCGCGGGGGGCGGGCAGGGGCGGGAGGCCAGCGGGGCGGCCGGCGGGCAGCGGGCGGGCGGGCGGGCTGGCGGGGCCCGAGCCGCCGGGCCGGGGCGGACGGCGGCGGGCCTGCGCCGGCTCCAGCTCAGAGCGCCCGGGCCGGGGGATTCGGCCTCCCCGCTCCCTCCGGCCCGCCTCCCTCCGTGAGTACCGTCCCCGCCCTTCTTTCGAAGGAGGCCGCTGGGCCGGGGCCTGCGCGAGAGGCCGGGGGTTGGGGTCGCGGCCCCGGGAAGGCGAGTTTCCGAGCTGAGGCCGGCGCTCGCCCCTCCCTTGCCACGGGCGCTCCTGACATGGCCACAGGTGCGGCCGGCCGGGCGAGGGGCGCGCCGACCCTGTCCGCAGCCCCCGGCCCCCGGATAACAAGGGGCAGCTGGCGCCGTCCATTGGCAAGTGACAGGCACTTTACCACACACAGCCCGACTTCCCGGATCCCCGGCCCCAAACCAGGCTCCCGCCTGCCCCCACGGCGAGAAACTTCCCCGCGACTGCCTGATCAGCCCCCAAGGGTGGAAGCGACTTATCTTAGTTTCTTTTTGTATTAAAACTGCTTGAAGATTGTACCCTGATTTGGGCACTTTCTACTTTTTCCTTACCCTGTTGATGCCTAGAATACTTCCTTTACTAGAAGGGAAAGCCTAATGCCAGTGGTTTTACTTCAAAGTGGGTTCTGGTTTATAGCATAGTTGTTGGGTGAGGGTTTGGTTTTCAAAGCTAGTCATTTTAAGAGAAGAATTTCAGTTTCTTGATCAAGACTTCTGAAAATATAGTCTTACCGGTGACAGTTTTGTGCTGATCTATCTTCCAGGTGCAAAGAACTGTAGACCACGGAGCCATGGACAAGAGAAGTGTGGGTGAAACAGAAAATGGAGATGCTTTCCTTGACCTGAAGAAGCATCCGGCCTCCAAATCCCCCCATCGCTATACAAAAGTAGGCTTTGTTACTATGAAATAGTGTTTCTTTATAGGTAGGGAGGTTAGTAACATTGTGTAGGCATTTCATTAGTGTTATCTAAAATGGTAATCTCGTTCTTACTATAAGGACTAAGTACTAAACTAGATTTACTGAAGTAGTGCTTTAAACTTTTTTCTTTCAGTAAACAGCCAGAGTTTAAACCAGAAGTAGCTTTCAGGTAAAGGGTTAGGTTCAGATACCAAAGGAGTTTGTGAATTTTGTACCAACACAAGTTCTGTCCAATTCTGTAATTGATAGGTTATTGACTTACATGCTGTAGAGTAAGAATTCCAGCCCTGGAATACCTCCTATACATTGACATTTCCTTGAGAGATGAACTCCCCAAGGAAAGTTCGTGGGTGTGGATATAGTAACCAGATTTTAATTTTTTTTTTTAACTTTCTATTACAAATTGGATATGGACTCACAAAAACAAGATTTCAGTCATATTTTCCTGAGCTAAAAACCTATGAATTTTAAACTTCTCAACTAGATCTCTTTTTTCCCTGGGGAGGAGTAGGTCCAATTCAGCTGCACCATGGTATATTTATTGAAGCTGTCACTTCAGGATCCTGTTGGCTACTAGATGTTTTTGAAGAGGTTGACAAGAATCTGAGCTGTGAATTTGAGTCCCTGAAATGTGTTGGGCTGGAATATCTAAAGGTGCTTGGAACTGTTGACAGGGAAGGATTATATTCTCATTGGGCTGGTGTCTATACTCCTGCATATGGATCCAATCAAGGACCCTCATGTGGTTACTGTCCCTGGCTTTCCAGGATACTGATTGGTTAATATTTTAAAGCCAGTCTTTTTTTTTTGTTTCCTGGTGCCTCTATTCTTGCCTACTTATAATGTATCAAATGTAATGCCTATTTTTAGCATTAAAAAAAATTGAAGGAGGGGAGATGTTTCCAGGTATAACAGGAGTCTTGGTTAATCACCGTCTTATACATTGTTTTGACATAAGAGAATGTGAGTTGATAAAAACCATTTTACTTCATTCAAATGTGGTCTTCATTCAAATGTAGGCCCTCTCAAACCTGAAAGTGCTTGAGTAGTGTTTTACGACTTAAATTCATTACCTAAAGTGTTAACAGGTGAATTCTGAATGAGAAAAGCTTATCAAATTGAAAGGAAACTAATTTGAACTACTTTTATAAGCCAGTATTTTTTGAATAAAAGTTTTGACTTGTAGTCTATTTTTAGAGTCCAGGTAGAGGCTTTTGAGTCACTTTCACTCACTGATGTGCAATGTATTTTATCTTCAGATGTATTCATCTTTATGCTAAAGTCTTTTAGAAAGGTATTATTGATCCCCCTTAGGACAAAACTTACAGTAAAGATTAAGAAGCTCAGTATTGCTCTTTTTGACAGTTCAGCTTTAGAATTTTACCATACTTAAATGTGCCTTATAAAAATGGTTAATAAAAATTTTTAAGTTAATGACAATGGACCTTAGAGGTAATGGTCTTATCTACCAAATTTAGTTGGAAACAGATTTATTTTTTACTCAAGAGGATTTAGTTAATAGCAGTTTTAGTATTGTGTTTAGGCAGTGTTAGAGTAGTGCTTCCATATGTATTTCTTTATATACTTTAGTGACTTTATGTGGACTTGAGGCAAACTAAGCCTTCCTCCTTTTGAGCATTATAATAAATGGCCCGTTTCATGTCTCAAATACTATTCAGCCATTTTACTCCTTAGCTGCTTAGTAAGATCAAACTATTGGAATAAAAGTTTATGCTACTTCAAGTTCATGAGCTAGAAAGTTTAGAAGTAGAAGAAAACTTTTCTCAGCCATCTTTATAGATGCTGTATCTTGTGAAAACTTTTGTAAATGTAGGACATGCACTACAAGGTCAAAATAAACCACACTGGCCAAATGAGAGGACTTCTTGATCTTTGACCCTTTCTAGTTTAGCATTCAGTTATTTTATGAGATTACATTAATAGTGTGTTCAGAATTGGAGGTTTCCCCCCCCACAAAGGTCCAGATGTTTGGCTAAGCGCTGGGTAATACACCAGGGTCTCCCCATGTGTTAGGACATCTTTTAGTCCAGCTTGCTTCTCAAACATTGATGTATCTGGGAATCACCTATGAATCTTGGTAAATTGTGAATTCTGATTGGTAGGTTGGGGTGTGCTTAAAAATTCAGGTTTTCAGCTCCCAGTTAGTACCCTTGCTGGTCCACTGACCATCCTAAAGCTTTAGTCTTCCTTGGAGAACTTGATATATGGTATTGATGTTGTCAAGCAACTCAAATGCATAGTTACACAGTGTTCAGATGGTGTCCCATGTGCTTCCATTAGCATCAGGGAACTCAAGGTGAAGTCATACTGGGCACGTTCAATCCCAGAACCTCAATGGTAACTAATTGGGATGGCTATAAGTGGGTTTATTTTATGCACCTGTTGTCCTGAGGGTCTTGCTCCCTTAATTTATAAAACCCGTCAGATCCATTTTGCTAGGCCAGATTCCTAAGGTCAAAAGTTACAGTTTGGTGGTAGTTTTTTTTTTTTTAAGATTGATTTATTTATACAAGCACTGGGTACAGTCAGAAGCACGGGAGGGTGAGAAAACTCACCAGAGCCAGAGCGGGGAACAGAATAGGCAGACCAATGAAATACACTGCTGAGGGGAGCAGCGAGCGAGGCAGGAGAGGTCCGCACACGCCATGTGGGACCCTCGACGGTGGCCGGGGATCGAACCGGCACTGCAGAGGCTGCAGGCAGCTTGGCAGCCCAGCTCTTAAACGCTGCGCCACCAGGGAGGCCCTTGGTCGTATTTAAATGTGCTTTTATGAAAGGAGTGGTTTATGTTGAAGGATCTTTGGAGTTAATTGAGTAATTATAAAGTCATAGATTAAAAAGTGGTTTAAACAGTGGTTCTCAAAGTGTGGTCTCCAAATTAGCCTTTAGAAATACAAAAATCCCATCTCAGGCATTTAATCAGGAACTCTGGCTAAGACCCAGACATTAGCATTTAAAGACATTTAGGAGGCCTCTCTGGCACAGGGGGTGAAGTCTCAGCACTATGAAGTTATTGGCAGCCACTACAACATGAGTTTGATCCTTGGCCAGGAAGCTAGCCCACATGGAGTGCAGACCTCTCCTGTGTAGCCTGCTGCTCCCCTCAGCAGTGTATTTCAGTCAATCCGCCTGTTTTGTTCTCCACTCTCTCTGGTGAATCCTCTTGCCCCCTCCCCCCACCCCTACCCTGGCACCCCTGGCCTCCCAGTTCTTGTATGCATAAATAAAATAAATCTTTTTTTTAAGGAAAAAAAAATGTTTAGGGAATTGTGACTGATTCAGTTTGATAACCAGTGGCTTAGGAAACGAGAGAGGCAGTGATGCTTATTACAGGAAAACCTTTAGAACCATTCCACTTCTTCTTACCTTCATCAAAGGTCCTTGGTAAATGCTTTGGATTGTCCCACTATTCCATGTTTTTTCTTCAGGTGAGCAACCTGGTCTTTTTAAGTCACGGAGTATACATATTTTATGCTGCTGCTCTTTTGCTTCTTGGACATAAACTAAAACTAAAAGCAGAGGACACTCAGAACATTCAGCCGATGCTGACCAATATTAATCATGCATGTTAAATCTACAACCTAAAAAGTAGATGTTGAATTATCTGAGTTTAATTTCATAAGTACTTTTCATTAACTTCACTAGTTATGAATTGGCAGCATTTTAATCAGTGTCGTCAGTGATTTTTAAAGGTAGTCACCTTAATTTGTGATTTGATGGGCCATTTGGTCACAGTGGTACAGCCTGTTTAAGTTTTTGTTTGTTTTGAAACCATAAAGGAAATAGACAAGCAACTGAAGTGACTGATTTGAGTAATCCTTCTACCCCCCAGGAAGAAAATCAGTTAAGAGACTTGAAGTCAAGCCTCTTGGAATAAAGTAACTGATTTAAATTTTAGGTTGAAGTCAGTAATCAGAAGACTCATTTTTATTATAAAAAGATCTCATTTGATATCTTTTTTTTTAAAGATTTATATATATATATTTAAAGATATATTTATTTTTATACACGAACTGGGTACAGGCCAGATGCGCGGGAGGGTGAGAGGATTCACCAGAGACAGAGTGGGCAACAGAACAGGCAGACTGAAGAAATACACTGCTGAGGGGAGCAGCGGGCAAGACTGGAGAGGTCTACTCGCCATGTGGGTTGCTCCAGGACCGGCAGGGGTCGAACCGGCACTGCAGAGGCTGTGGACAGCTTCACAGCGCTGTGCTCAACCGCCTGTGCCACCAGGGAAGCCTTCATTTGATATCTTTTTTTTTTTTTAATACAATAGTTATGGTACAGGTTAGAGGCATGGGAGGGTGAGAGAATTTGCCAGAGATAGAGCACAGAACAGAACAAGCAGACAGACCAAAAGCACTGCTGAGGGGAGCAGCAGGCGAGGCAGGAGAGGTCTTCCACTCCATGTGGGTATCTCCCCGGCCAGCCAGGAATTGAACCCGCACTGCGGAGGCTGCGGACAGCTTCACAGTGCTGCGCTTTACCTGCTGGGCCACCGGGGAGGCCCTGATAATCTTTTTAAAGATTTATTTTATTTATTTATACAAGAGCTGGGGCGCAGGCCAGAGATGTGGGGGGGTGAGAGGATTCACCAGAGACAGAGCAGGGAACAGAACAGGCAGACTGACTGAAGTACCCTGCTCAGGGGAGCAACGGGCAAGTCAGGAGTCGTCTGCTGCGCCATGTGGGTCACCTCCCTGGCTGGGGATTGAACTCATGCTGCAGTGTCTGCAGATTGCTTCATAGATTGCATCTTAACCCCTTGCACCACCAGGGAAGCCCCTTTTTAAGTATAAACTGACCTGAGTAGGTGGCATTTCAGTAACACTTAGATATAAAATTCTTAAGCTAGTGTAAAGGTAGGGATGCCTCTTTATATTTGGGAAGGCAGAATTATGGTATGAAAAATTATTATACAATCTCAATGGTTCCACTAATATCCAGAAAACCCAGCTCCCTGGATGTTCTTAGAGCTGGTTGGTAATACCATAGATAGTCTCTTTTGACTACTTATTTCAATTGTAAATCATCTTGAAACATTGGGGTTTAAGACTATTGCCCCTCTCCTACTCACTAATGGTGGCAGCTTCTAGCCAGATAAGGAGCCAATCTTTTCATTACTGGATTCTTTAACATAGAAATCTGTAGGCAGGCCTTTGATTCAGGTGATGGTGTAACAAGGGGAGGGAATCCTTAGGGGAATCCTGCCTAAGGGAGTGACAGTTTGGCTCAGGGTTCCCCAGTGATCCCATTGACCAGGGACAGACCCAACACATTGACAGAGCTTCTGGGAAGAGGTTATGTACCTTCCCTTGTCCGCTCAAGAGAAGCATTGGAGAAGAGAGGCTAAGAGCCCTAGTGTCTGGCTTTTTAATCTTTGTGACCTTGGGCCATATACTTAGCTTCGCTGGCTCTCATTCTTCTCCTCTATAAAATGTGGGTAGAATAGAATCAAACTCATAAGATTTTTTTTTTTTAAGATTTATTTTATTATGCATACGAGAGCTGGGATGTAGGCCAGAGGTGCAGGGAGGGGGTGGTGGTAAAAGGATTCACCAGAGACAGAGTGGAGAGCAGAAGAGGTGAATCTACTGAAATACACTGTGAAGGGAGCAGCGGGTGAGACAGGAGAGGTCTGCTGTGCCATGTGGGTCAGCTCCCTAGCCAGGGATAGAACTCATGCTGCAGTGGCTGTGGATAGCTTCACAGTGCTGAGACTTAACCCCTTGCACCACCAGGGAGGCCCCAAACTCATAGGATTTTTGTGGAGAAAAATGCATGTCAAGTACTTACGGAAAAGTGATAATGCTAAAACTGCCTATGATATAATAAGGGTAGGGGAAGGTACTCAAAATAACTCCTTTAGATACCAACTTTAGAGCAAGATGAATATGAAATCAGAAAGTCTTTTGAATATATAATGCAGTCACCCTAAAAATGATTTTCTTGTTTTCCTTTGAGTATTTACCTACCTGCGTAATTACTGTTTTACATTGTTTTATCAGTTGTATAAATACATTAAAAAGACAAAGGTTATTGCACTGGTCAGATCAACAGAAAAACGTGCTTTTCTGCCTTTTCCAATTACCATTTTCTTAGTTTCAAATAAATTAATAGAAGGAGATCTTTGCATCAAATCAGCCACTGTCAGAAGCTTGGGTCAATCAAGGTGCTAAGTCTTACTTACCAACTCTGCAGGATACACTTTAAATCCTGACTTGTAAAAACTGTTCTAAATGTGCCCCTTTAGCAACAAACTCATGAATGGTGGGGGGAAATGGTAGAATGTATACCATGCACCCCTCATGTCCCTGTAGCCAGTTCATTGTTGCCCTGGCTACCATCTATGGATGCCATTATTTCATTGTGACTTAGTAGAACCTTTCTGCTCTTTCACAAAAGTTGTTACAGAGATGAAATATCAGGTCGATTCAGCAACTATATGAGAGCCTAGTGGGCCAAGCTCAGTGCTAGTAGGCATATGGAGGGTGGCGACTAGAAGAGACTGTCAAAGGCAGACCCAACCCGGGGCTTCCCTGGTGGCAGAAGGGTTAAAGATAGAGCTATCAAGCTATCACCAGCCACTGCAGCACAAGTTGGATCCCTGGCCTGCCTGCTTCTGCATGGATTTCTGCTAACAGAGATGATGAGGATTTTACCCCTGTTGTTTAAAACTTATACTAGATTCATTTACTTTCTAATTTAAATTTGTTTACTAAAAGTGAGTGTCCATATTAGTGGTTCTAAAATAGATTGTTTTGGGAGGCTTAACAAAATTTCATTAAGATAGGCTGCTAAAGGAGGCACATACTAGATGCTGAATAAATATTTGCTGAGTGAATGTCAAAAAAAAAAAAGGGCTTAGTCCTAAAATTAAGAAAATGTGTTTATACTTACTTGGGTGTGTGAGTCTGAGGCAATTAGCAGCTTGTTCTTGCTTGATCAGGTTTTAGTAACCTGTGTGAAAAGTAAGTTCTCAGAATTGACTTTTCACTCCAGTTCAGGGTGAACACTTTGCAAGTTTTTCTTGGGTTTTTTTTTTTTTTGTTTGTTTGTTTTTTTTGCCAGAGGAACTGAAGGTTTTCTTTGAAAATACCTCAAAGGGGTTCCTTTCCAGGAATAACTACCATTAAGGACTCTTGATGAGGTGACAAGTTCAAGAACACGTCTCTTGAGAGACCAGAGAACCTTTAGGACATAGACAAGAGTCATCTATCTACACTGGACACTGGAAAACATTCTGGCACACAGAAAGTGTTCTGTGGACAACTGTGAAAAGAGCAAAGTTTGTATTGACTTAGCTCAGTCTCTCTTCCCTACACTTTAAGTGAAGGGGTCCTCTCAGACTTCTACATAATCTTACCCATTTGAGGATATTGGGAGGTAACAGATTTAGCTCTCTAAACCCGATGAGGATCTTTCTCATTTTCCCTTAACTCCAGGTGGAATGTTGGGCCACATTTTGAGAAACATTATCAGTTTAAAACACCACTACTTAACCTCTTTAAGGTCCTAGAGATCTTTTGAAGGTATGAACAAAACACTGAAATGCATAATTTTGTATGGCTTCAGAAAATCTTGTAGTCCTTCAGGTCTTAAAATTGGTTTAAGGAGCCTGCTGTCAGCCACAATATGTATTAGTTTTACCTAGATGCTTAAAGTTATTTCCAGCAGCTTTTGCAATCCAGGAATTGTTTTGTTTTTGGTTGCCCTGTTCTCAGATTATTAAAGACAAAAATATCTCTTCATCTTCTATAGACAGGCTGTGTTTTAGACATTGCACTTGGTCAGAAGTGTACCCTGAAACAATGGTGCTGCTACCTTGGTTAGTGAAACTGTTCACTGCTCTAACTTGTACTGTTTTAGGCCTGTCAAGTTTCTGCAATCTCTTGAGCATTTATTCACACCCAGAATATACTAAGCACATAAAATCAACAAAGAAAGCTGGAATAATATGGAAGGTAAAGTTAAAGCCTTTGTACCAACCTGAGTGGCTCTTTCGTATCTGAGGGTAGTTGGCAATCATCCTTCTATAAATTAGAGCAAGAACACTGTAAGAAGAGTTATTAAGCAAAACATTAGCCTTTGGTAACGAATTCTTTTAATTTACTTTCTAAATTTTTTAAAATAATTTTGAAGTTCACCCTTCTAAAGTGTACTATTTAGTAGTTTTTAGAAAATTCACCAAGTTGTTCACCCAGCTATTATCAAATTCTAGATTATTTTCACCATCCCAAAAAGAAACCCTGGACCTTTTTGCAGTGACTCCCCATTATTCCCTTCCCACAACACCAGTAACTGTTGTCCTGCCTTCTGTGTCTATGGATTTACCTATCTGAACCCTAAATATAAAGATCATAATATGTGGCCTTGTGTGCCTGGCTTTTCACTTAACAAGGTTTTCAAGGTTCGTGTTGTAGCATCTACCAGTAATTTATTCTTGTTTATGGTCTGGAGGGTTTATGTTTACAGCAGAATGCCAAGTACTGATTGGTAAATATGGAGAGATATCTAGAATCTAAAAATCAAGATTGATTTTGGCAGGAATCATTAACAGTAATAAATTTAGGAGGAAATTTTTAGGAAGAGCAGAATATTTGGATAGTTTTAAAGTCTCTCCCCACAGATGACATACTAATTTAAAATGGGAAAGTAGTAATTAAACAGTAGAGAAATTGGAGAACACCTTGACCAAGTGGTGAGAGTTAACACCACTAATAAGGGTCAGATGTACATCATGGGTATCCAGAGGTGAGGATTTGAGAAAGACACAATATCTCAGGGATGCATGGTCTCAATTGTGAGGAAACAGCCAACAAACCCAAAATGGATAATGTTCTCTTTAAAAAAAAAGAAAAAGGTTTTATTCTTTAGGAATGTCAGTGTCAAAAGAAAGATAAAAGTGGTGGAAATTTCCAGATTAGAGACCAAGGAGACATGGCAATCACTATCTGATTCTAGACTGGATCCTGTGTTGAAGGCTACAAAAAGTAACATGAAGGACATGACTGGGTCAGTTGACAAAACTGGGTTCTGCAGGGATGGATTAGGTAGACGTTCTTGATAACTGCTTGTATAAATCAGCCCTTCATAGGTGCTCAACAGACACTTCTCCAAAGAAGACATACAGATAAACAACAGACACATGAAAATATGTTCAGCATTTCTTATATTATGGAAATGCAAATTAAAATAATGAGCTATTCCTTCACACATTTGACATTGGCTGTTATGAAAAAGACAATAGGTATTGACAAGAAAAGGAAACCCTTGTATACTCTTGGTAAAGATGTAAATTGGTATAGCTGTTACAGAAAACAATACGTAGATTCCTCAAAAAACTAAGAATACATATGCCATATGATCCAGCGATGCTACTTCTGGGTATTTATCCAAAGAACATGAAAACTAATTTAAAGAGATGTATGCCAGGATGTGGAATATATACACAGTAGACTACTACTCAGCTGTAAAATATGAAATCCTGACATTTGCAGTAACATGGATGGATCTATAGGATGTTACACTAAGTGAAATAGGTCTACGCTAAGTGAAATAAGTCAGAAAGAGAGGAACAAATAGCATATCATTTCATTCATGCGGTAGACAAAGAAAACAAATGAAGGAAAAACAAATTCTGAGTCCATAAGAACAAAACAGTGATTGCCAGAAGTGAAGGGGTGACGGGGAGATAGATTAAAGGGGTTGTATGGTGATGATGGTGATGTAAAACTAGATTTGGTGGCAAGCTTAATGCAGCATATACAGATGTTGACTTATAAGACTGTACATCTGAAACCTATATGTTATAAATTAATGTTACTTAAATAAACAGCCAAAGATCTGATAGCCCTTCTTAACCAGGTTGTGCAGAAGTAAGGTAGTGTGGCCTAAGGCATCTGTTGTATTTCATTGGTTCATTTCTGTACATCAAAAGTGATAACTGGTCAAGTACCATCCTTAGGCGAATGGGGAAATAGTCACTCAAATCATTTCATTATCTCAGGGGACCAGGTAAGAGGCTGTAAAAGAATGCCCTTATTCTAAGAAAACAAGCACTGAAATATTTAGGGTTGTAAAAGACCATGAGTTCCACAATTTACTTTTAAATGATTTAGAAAATAGAAAGTTACATATAGAGCCCAAATACTAAACCTAATGAAGGAAATGTTAACTACAGGTAATTCAAGGTAAATGGTATGTGTTTTTAAAAAAAAAGTACCTTTTTTCTTGTAGTTTTACTATCCATTAAAAAAACACAAAACTATCCTCTTATTAATTGGCATCTAAAGCATTTAAGAGTAGTAATATGGGCTAGAGATTTTATGTAAGTGTCCATGCCTAAATGAGCATTCAGTACTGTGGAATATAACTGTTATTGGACAGTGGTTTATGAAAGTGCATTTAAGCAAGAAACAGATTATTATTAAGTTATTTGCTAATTCTATTTGAGCTTCTTGTAAAAAGCTTTGATCTGATTCCAATTCTTTCTGGAATAAGTAAAGTTATAAATAAGAACTGTGTGAAATGCTTAAGGTAGACACTCAACTACTGAGAACAAAAAAGAAATTGAAAGAGTGTGGCTTGAGAAATGCTATTCAAAAATCACCATTTGATTTATCTTTCCAGGAGGAACTTTTGGATATAAAAGAACGCCCTCATTCCAAGCAGAGGCCTTCATGCCTTTCTGAAAAATACGACAGGTATTGGGGAGAGGATGAATAAGGGGTATTTTTAATCAACGGTTCTACCACACTTGGTAAAATAAGACTTGTATTGTTCTGGAAATTTTTGGTGAAATTATGAGTAGGAAGATTTGAGGGGTAATGATATTAGGCTTCTGCATAAATATGTTGCATACAAGCTATAGACATCACTAAATAGCATCTCACTTCATTGTCTATCAGTTTCATTATTAATTAGCTTTAAACCTTTAATTCAGAGATTTGAGCTGCAAGGGATTAAGGACAGCTAAACCAACTCAGCTAAACCTTTCAATTAACTGATGAAACTAAAACTAGAAAACAACTTGGTTATGGTACATAATCAGAAAGAAGAGTTAAGACTTGAACCCAAGAATCCTCACCAGGTTCTTGTCTACCATTGGTGTTTTTTTTTTTTTTAAAAAGATGTATTTATTTATTTATACAAGAGCCGGGGTACAGTCCAGATGTACGGGAGGGTGAGAGGATTCACCAGAGACAGAGCAGGGAACAGAACAGGCAGATTGACGAAATACACTGTTGAGGGGAGCAGCGGGCGAATCAGGAGAGGTCTGCTCACCATGTGGGTTGCTCCGAGGCCAGCAGGGATCGAATAGGCACTGCAGAGGCTGTGGACAGCTTCACAGCGCTGTGCTCAACCGCCTGCACCACCAGGGAGGCCCCTACCATTGGTTTTTTAAACTTTGTTTTGAGGGTCCTTCTTCAAGGACCTGGACCCAGTAGACTGATTGATAGGCTTTGACCCTTTTATCTTTGCTCCTCACCCCAAATGAAAGAACCATTCAGACTATCCTTTTTGCATCTTGGGCTCTTTCATAAGAGGTAAAAGACTGGTTTGAGAAGATTATAGCTTAAAATGATTTTAAAATTCTCTTACAGTGACCCAATGTTGAACTTAAGATTTTTTTTTTTTTAAAGATTTATTTTTATTTATTTATACAAGCACTGGGTACAGTCAGAAGCGCGGGAGGGTGAGAGAACTCACCAGAGCCAGAGCGGGGAGCAGAGCAGGCAGAAGGACCGAGGTACACTGCTGAGGGGAGCAGCAGGCGGCAGGAGAGGTCCACGCGCCATGCTGGACCCCCCTCCCGTGGCCGGGGAGCAGCCAGGGATCAAACCAGCGCCACAGAGTCCGCGGGCAGCTTCGCAACCCAGCGCTCAACCGCTGCACCACCGGGGAGGCCCCTGAACTTAAGATTTTAAGGTCACTTCTTAAATATCAAGATAGATGGTTAATACTTGCCCACAAGTTTAACAAAAAATGCATTTATTCTGTTTAATTTCCTAGTTGTATAGGATATGTGGTAAATAGCATGTGTCAGATGCTATCAAATACTCTCCGTGGAGGATTAGTCTGTGGAAAGAAGCAGTCAAATACGTGTGAGAATTTATCATTACCATCAAAAATAGGCTCAGAAGGATAATTACAGAATATAGTGCTAGTGTGACCTTTTCTGATCAGGGGTTGGGGAAATTCTTTTTGCAGAAAACTAAAGGGTATAGTTTAGTACCTCGTCCAGGATGTCCAGAGGTGGAAAAATAGTGAGAATTTGGTCATAAATCACTGGACTCCAAAACTTCTGCTGTGCACAATGTACCATTTGCCACTCAATCGTTGGAGAGAGAGTAACAAAATAAAACTCAGTTGACACATTTTAGGCTCTTAAGAGCTATTCTGCTTGGGGGAAAAACTGAGACTATAGAAATTTTGGAAAAATAGTAAGGATTCCAGGACCTACTTCTGGTGAGAGGATTAAGGGTTTTTTTGGTTTTTGACTTTTCTTCCTTTGTATTAATGTGAAGTAAACTGAGTAATCAATATTTATGAGGCCTCTTCTTTGTGTGGAACAGGCATAGTTATTGTAATCCATTTGTGTCCTGAGATTTGTGGTCTGAATGTTTCATTGATGCACAGACCACTGGTTTTCAAGTGACTGTTGGTGTTATGTGAACAACAAAATATTACTGAATATTTTGCTGTCATCTTAAAAGATATAACCATTCTGATGGCAGCCATACAGTTTTATATTGGAAAGGTGTTTTCATAACTTACTTACCTGAAGAGGTTTAGAAATTAGACTATGTATTTCATGAGTGCAAATGCTAACTGTTGGTATTAATTAACCTACAGTGATGGTGTCTGGGACCCTGAGAAGTGGCATGCCTCTCTCTACCCAGCCTCAGGGCGGAGCTCACCAGTGGAAAGTCTGAAGAAAGAGTTGGATACAGACCGCCCTTCCTTGGTGCGCAAGATTGTAGGTGAGCACACAAGTTACTCAGGAGTGGAAGCAGCGATACTGGAGATGACACACTTATGTTACTGCTTCATTTTTAGCTCTGAGAATTTTAATTTTTTTTTTTTTTTTTAATAGAGGCATGTTTTATTTATTTATTTGTTTGTTTGTTTGTTTGTTTATACATGCACTGGGTACAGTCAGAAGCGCGGGAGGGTGAGAGAATTCACCAGAGCGGGGAGCAGAGCAGGCAGAAGGACCGAAGCACACTGCTGAGGGGAGCAGCGGGCGGCAGGAGAGGTCTGCGCGCCATGTGGGACCCTCCTCCGGTGGCCGGGGAGCAGCCGGGGATCGAACTGGCGCTGCAGAGGCCGCGGGCTGCTTCGCAACCCAGCGCTCAACCGCTGCGCCACCGGGGAGGCCCGAGAATTTTATGTATTGGGGAAAATGTCATTATCAGGAAGCTGATTTAAAAATTGGATTTTCCTGATTAGCAGAGTAAAATCATAACCTTCCTGTGGCAAGTAGATTATATTAGGCTACATGTTTTTAAATATCAAATAGTGATATGTTTCACGGATATGGATGACAGGGTTAGATGTGGTTACCCTGTGCTGGAAATCTGAATATGCTTAGTCTGATTTGTGAGACTAGTCCTCTGGGATAAACAAATCAATTTACTAATTCTTCATCATGAGTTACGATAGGATTTATATAGATTTGAAACAGGAATAAAGTTTGATCTTTCACATCTTTACCCTCTTAAACTAGAAAAGATACATATCTTAAGAGCAAAATGAAGACCTAGTAATATAAAAAGCCAGTCAAGGAACTTGTTGCAAGAGAATCTCCTTTTGAGAGGAAGACCCATCATAAAACAAACTTGGAACTGAGCAAAGAAGATAGGAGTAACTCTAGTTAGACTGTGTAGAAAGGTCATCGTTCGGTCAGCATATTTAGTAGTGTCCCTTGAACAGTTCATTCTAACAGAATCATTAAAGATGTGCACAGAGACTTGATTAAAACAATGAAAATTTAGAAACAGCCTAAATGTCCAACAGAGAAATAAGTTGAGTAAACTTAGGTACAACCATATGTTAGGAGTATTACAGTGTTCCACTGCATTGTAGCTGTGATTATCAAGTCAAAGAAAACTATTGTGTCTTGTTGTAGGAACTCTTTCTGGTGAGGTGATTCTAGGAGGATTTTCTCACTTGGACTTTTCTTTCGTTTTCTGGTCTTTTTATGAAGATTTTTTTTTTTCTGATGGCATGTTTATTTTTTAAAAAATCATTGAGCTACAATTGACATTGAATAGACTGCAGATAAAGTGTTTCATTTGATGTTTTGACATTTTTACATGCTTTTGAAACCATTACCACAATCAAAGTAATAAGTACTTCTGTCCTCCCCAGTTCTCTAGTTAACCCCTATGAGTCCCTCCCTTAAAATCCTCCTCACGCTGCTTTCTGTCACTATAGATTAGTTTACATTTCCCAGAATTTTATATAAATGGAATTATATAGATGTCCTCTTTAGGTAGATTCTTTCTTTCAAAATAGTTATTTTAAGTTTCATCCATATTGTTGGGTTATTATAGTTTATTCCTTTTTATTGCCTAGTAATAATCCATTGTATGAATTTGCCAGTTTATCCATTTATCTATTGATGAACATTTGGGTTGTTTCCAGTTTTTTACTATTAATTAAAACTGCTATGAACTTTAATGTACAAGTCTCTATATGAACATATGCTTTCTTTTCTCTTTGGTAAGTACCTGATTACAATTACTAGGTCCTATAGTAGGTATATGTTTAACATTTTGAGAAATTGCCAACCTGTTTTCCAAAGTGGTTACACCATTTTACATTTCCACCAGCAGTGTGTGAGAATTCTACTTGCTCCATATCCTCGCCAGCACTTGGAATGGTCAGTTTTTTTTTTTTTATTTTAGCCATTCTAATAGGTGTGTAGTGGTATCATACACATTATGGTTTAATTTGCATTTTCCTAATGACTAATGATGTTGAGTATCGTTTCATGTGCTTATTTGCCATCCATAAATCTTCTTTGGTGAAGTGTCTGTTCAAACCATTTGTCCTTTTGTTTTTAATTGGATTGTTTGTGTTAAGTTTTAAAGTTATATACTAGATACAGATTCTTTATCAAATATATGCTTTAATGTACTTTCTCCCCATCTAAAGCTTGTTTTTGTATTCTCTGAACAATATCTTTCAAAGAGCAGAAGTTTTAAATTGATTGTAAAGCCCAATTTATCATTTTTCTTCAAATGGATTATGCTCTTGGTTTTGTGCATATGAAAACTTGCTTAACCCAATGTCATAAAGATTTTCTCCTAAATTTTTCTTCTAGAAGTATTATGGTTTTAGGCTTTGTTACATTTTACAGCTGTAATTTATTTTGAATTAATTTTTGTATAATGTACTAGGCATGGATTCAGGTTTGTGGGGGTTGTTTTTTTCATGTGGATATCCAATTGTTCAATACCATTTGTTGAAGAGACACTTTAACTTTTTAAGTAGTTATTTTTTTTCAAATGCTGACACCTACTATAGTTCTTAGTTGACAAAACATTTGCTAATAATTACATAGATAACGACTTAGTCAAAATAAAGGGATTGCGGAGACTAATCCTGGAAAATAATTTATTATAAAGTACATTTAGTGTTCCAAAGAGAAAAAGTAAAAGGCTCTGTCTTATTTAAATATTTAATATACGTGTTAATTCTATCTGTTTTAGTGATGACTCTTTCCAATACTTCCACTACCACCAGTCATGGACATAAGAAAGGGAAAATGCCCTTGTTGGTTTAATTTTTCTCTTTTTGGCATCTTTCCAGATCCACGAGAGCGTGTGAAAGAAGATGACTTAGATGTTGTTCTCAGCCCACAGAGACGAAGCTTTGGAGGGGGCTGCCACGTAACAGCTGCTGTTAGCTCCCGGCGCTCAGGAAGCCCTTTGGAGAAAGACAGTGATGGACTTCGCCTGCTTGGTGGAAGGAGGATTGGCAGTGGAAGGATAATCTCTGCTCGGACCTTTGAGAAGGATCATCGGCTTAGTGATAAGGATCTACGGGACTTGAGGGACAGAGACCGAGAGAGGGACTATAAGGACAAGCGTTTCAGGGTTTGTCTTCTAGATCCTTTGTTGCCTCATGTGTTTAGAACTCAACATTCACTTTGTACCAGTTTAATTCTGAGATTGGAATAAACAACTCCCTCTTATTTTAAATCAGATATAGAAGCATAGAGATGGTTGGGGGCTGGATGGAAGTTCAAGTCTAACTTAGTATCTACAGTTCACTACTGAGCATTATTTAATTTGTCCAGACCTTAATAGAGGTAGAAATGCCATAACTGGACTCTTTTAATCTTACTATGTACTTTTCCAGAGGGAGTTTGGGGATAGTAAGCGTGTCTTTGGTGAACGTAGAAGAAATGATTCCTATACAGAAGAAGAACCAGAATGGTTCTCAGCTGGACCCACAAGTCAGTCTGAAACCATTGAGCTAACTGGCTTTGATGATAAGATACTGGAAGAAGATCATAAGGGGAGAAAGAGAACAAGGCGACGGACAGCTTCTGTGAAGGAAGGTCAGTGAAAACTTTGGGAGGGAAATTTACTGTTCTTAAATGAAATCTGCTTATCATTGTCTTACTTGTACATTTAGAAATGGAAACCACTGTTTAGGAAATGGCAGGTTTTTACTTTTGCAGCCAGATTTTGAAACTGCTTCCTAAGTTTGAATTCAGCAGGCGCAGATTATACTGTCTTCTTAACTTGATCTGCCTGCAGTGCTAAACAGAAAAATCTCACATTACCCTGTAAGAGCATTATGTACATGAAAGGGTTCCCTAGAGAGAAGAATGTGATAGAGATAAGGAGAGGTCTTTTATTGAATACATACTAGGCACAGCGGTACCTCAATAATCCTACTTCCTTCTCCTAATGACCCTGTGAGGTAGGTATTTTTATGTCTCTTGTAGATTAGCAAATGGCACACATGGGACTTAAGTGACTTCTCTGTGGACACTGAGGAAGTAAGTAGTAAAGTTGAGAGTTGACAGGATGCTTTTGAACTTCAGAGCCCACTTTCTTCACCGTGGTATTGGATCTTCCTCTGGCAGTTGTTTGTTGAGTTGGCTTCTCCCAAGCTTTTCTCAGCTGTGATAAAATCTCCCTTGCTAAACAGAAAGGCCAGCGCTAATTTGTAAGAGGTGCCTGGTGGAGAGTGGGGGCCCATTAATTAGGACAATGGCCTGGCCCTGAGATGGGCAGCCCTAAACTGATGGTCTTGAAAGAGGCACTGCAGGCCCTAGTGAAGACCCCATGTGGGCTAGCCTGGATTTGTGTGTTGGGGCTATTGCTTAGAAGGATAGTTTCTGATTAAACTTTTTGTTTTTTCCTACTTTTTTTTAAAAATATTTATTTATTTATGCATACAAGAACTGGGGTACAAGCCAGAGGTACAAGGGGTGAGAGGATTCACCAGAGACAGTGGGGAACAAAACAGGTGGATTGATTGAAATACACTGCAGAGGGGAGCAGTGGGTGAGGCAGGAGAGGTTTGCTGTGCCATGTGGGTATCTCCCTGGTCGGGGATCGAACTCGTGCTGCAGTGGCTGCGGACAGCTTCATAGGTTGCGTCTTAACCCCTTGCACCACCAAGGAGGCCCTCTAATTAAACTCTTAATAGGTGGGCCCATTTCATTTTAATTTGAAGACAGTCCATTTAACATGGAATATCAAATGTACACATGAGAGCTCCACCTTTCATGGACCCTTATTCAGTAAATCCTAGTTCCTTCTGGCCTTTAGGTTTAGTTGAAAAAAAATCTTTTGGCAGATATTGCACAACAAAATAGGAGAGTAATCTTAATACTTGTATTTAATCTGTGCCACCTTAAAATTACAAGGCTACAGTGTATGAGCAGAAACAAGCTTATTTAGATGGAAAAGAAAAATCACATTACTTGTCTTTTTTTTGGCGCATTCTTGAAAATACAGTAGACATTACCATTATCTTTGTACTGTTACACATTCTTCACTATGGTGATAGAGGAAATTAAGGAGTAGTTGGGAGACTGCTATTAAATTGTCTGTGAACTGTGCCCTTGTCTCATTCATGACTAAGCTAAAGCAGCACCAGCAAGTATGGTCTTTTCACCTAATGATAAAGGTCAGGCTTCTGGTGAGAAAAGCATGTCTTGGGTTTTGTTGGTTTTTTTGACTACTACAAAAGTTTATTTAACAAAAAATTTCAATAAGAAAATGTATATGATCCATTTTTTTACATTATAGTGAAAAAGTTGCTGTGGAGAAGGGGTTATGTGGAGGCAATTGTTTTCTCTAGTAAACACAGCCACTGTTGGTAGCTGCCCCGCGGTTTCTAACATGATGAGACTATTTCTTCGTATTCTAGTATTGATGTGTTGCCCACCAGTGGCCATCTCCACACATTCATCTATCACAAGAGTCAAAGGAATCAAATGCCCACAGTATTCTTGGACGGCTGCCACCATTTAATTTCAATGATAACTTTTGTCCTTACATTTTTTTCACCTTGGGGAGGGTAAGGTTTGCTCACGGGCTAGTTGGCAAGCTCAAAAATGCCTCCAGATTAAATTCATGGCCTCTTTCCCTATGTGTTTGTTTTAACTGAGATGAAATTTGAATTTCATCCATTTGTTTATAAACAGGGAAGCCAAAGGAGCGAGGTATTTGCTGGTGGCACCTCCTCACCTTACAGATAACAAAAGAGAGACAGACCTGGAAAGACGAACAACTTGAGACCCTGTAACACAGGTTTCATGGCAGAACCTCAAGTAGAATGGAGGTCCTGACTCATTTACCTCATTAGTTAATTGCAAATAGTCCCTAGCCTGTACTCACTGCTGTTTTTAAGATAAACAGGTCTTCTGTGGTTTCATCTTGGCTGCAAGAATGAAAGGAGGGGGAGCAATGATGAGCGCCCTTTAGTCTATTTTTTTGTGTCTAATATTCTAGCTTTCCACTGAACTTACATAGCAGCTATCTTCAGGGACACAGCGGTGCTAGGAATACAATGAGTGCGATAAGCCATGGCCCTTGCATGCATGACTTTAAAGATGTTTTGAGCTATACCCATTCTAAACAGGGCTCAGTGCTAGGAGAGGTACATATGTGATGAATTAAACAATTTGAATGTATTAGACATACAGCCAGGAAAAAAATACCGGGGGAATTTTAACCAGGGGGAAATTGTTAACAACCTCAATTTATTTTATTTTATTTTATTTTATTTTTTTTTTAAACTTTTTTTTTTTTATAGAGGCATGTTTTTATTTATTTATTATTTATTTGTTTGTTTGTTTTTGTTTATACATGCACTGGGTACAGTCAGAGGCACGGGAGGGTGAGAGAATTCACCAGAGCCAGAGCGGGGAGCAGAGCAGGCAGAAGGACCGAAGTACACTGCTGAGGGGAGCAGCGGGCGGCAGGAGAGGTCTGCGCGCCATGTGGGACCCTCCTCCAGTAGCCGGGGAGCAGCCGGGGATCGAACCGGTGCTGCAGAGGCCGCGGGCAGCTTCGCAACCCAGCGCTCAACCACTGCGCCACCGGGGAGGCCCCTAACAACCTCAATTTATTTTAAAAAAAAAATTAGTTTGTATTCTCTAATGAAAGTATGTGCTCATTCTGAAATATGATTTAAAAAAAAAAAAAAAAAAACCCTAGCTTAGTTGTCTTTCTTGGGTCCCTGACTTTTAAGTCTGGCATAATAAACCCACTCATAACCCTTTTCACTTGTCAGTCCCATTCTGCTTTCCAGAATGCTTAAAGCTAGTATAAAATTGCATTCTGGTCACTCTTGCTGCTTGTAAAAGCCATTCATCTGTTAAGAGAGGTCCCCATCTCAACACAAAAGTGACAGGTCCCTGGTGGCGCAGGCGGTTGAGTGCCACACTGTGAAGCTGTCAGCAGCCTCTGCAGTGCGGGTTTGATCCCGGCCGGCCGGCGAGATTCCAATATGGCGCAGCAGACCTCTCTTGTCTCGCCTGCTGCACCCCTCAGCAGTGTATTTCGTCAGTCTACCTGTTCTGTTCCCCACTCTCTCTGGTGAATCCTCTCACCCTTCCACGCCTCTGGCCTGTACCACAGTTCTTGTATAAATAAATAAAAATAAACCTACAAAACAAAACAAACAATGCTCTCTTTAAAAAAAAAAAGTGACAGGGTAAATATTAAAAATTTATTTTTTAGATGTATGAGCCAGTTAGAATCTCTTCAGGCTCTCATCCTTAATTTGAGTCACAAAACTGCAGCAAAATTTATGTTCCATGCCATTCCTGAAGTGGGCAGGCAGATTCTTCTGGTAGGTAAAGTGTGTCAGGGATAAAACTACTGTAGTAGAAAAAGGACACAAATTTGGCATTAGTTAGGCTGTTAAGTTGGCTTCTTTTTCTAAGGCTCAGTTTCTTTGTAAAGTGAAGATAATACCTCCACTAAGGTGCTCAGTGTAGTTTAAATATTAGCCTTTAAGGATTCTGAAGCTTACAAATGTCCATCACACTAGATGCCTCAGGCCCTCAGAATGCTCAGGTTCTTAGGTGGTTGGTGCACCTGTAGAGGAACAGTGCCTGTATACACAGCCATGGTATGGAAGAGCATCAGCTACAAGGGTTTGAGTTTTCTGCCACTTGCTGTGTTAAGACCTTTGGTAAGCACACCACTCTTAGCTTTCAGCTATTGTGGTTCCCTGCTTTGCTATCTATCTTCTTGAAGTGTTAGATGAAAGCAGTTGATAGCGTTTAATTTCTCTTGGTTTAGAATATTCTGACTGATTAATTAAAACACTGAGGTAACTGTTGGAACCTTTGATAAGGTGGATGCTTTTATTTTTTTCCCGCTGGAAAGATTTTGTGTCTGCTGTGATCGTCAGCTGCAGGCTACTCAAATAGGTGAATTTTGCAGGGTAGAACTTTGGAATTGTATTCTTTAAGAAGTTGAATGCCTAGTATCTCTCAGTGCATTTATTTAAAAGGAAAAAAAAAGTTGTGTTTTTGTTTTTTAATCCTAGGGATTTTGCTTTTTGCCTATACTGTAGCCAAAACAAAGACATTCTAGATTCCTTAAATGTCAGTGTTTGGTAGCTTCATTTAGACCTTGTATTCCCATCATAAAAACCACAGAACATGATTGCGTTTTAATGTACCAGGCACTATATACAAGAAGAGAAAGCAAATTACCTACCCTTGGAGAACTCATTCTCACCAGAGTTACTATAATAGTATGATAAGTACTCTGACAGATAACACAAGCATTATAGAAAAGACAGTAATTTTGCTAAGTAGGGAAAAATGTGAAGGCAGAGGAAAAGACATTTAAACTTTACCTTGAAAGATTAGCTAAAAACTTCCTTAAAGCCATGTTTCACATAAATACCTTAGGTTGCTGATCCTTGACTTAAACTGGTGGTGTGGGTACATGGACAAAGGCAGACACAATTAATTGGTTCCATTTTTAAGCAGTAAGAGGCTTGTAAAAACTATCTTTAAAAATAAAAATGCTGGGGCTTCCCCGGTGGCGCAGCGGTTGAGCGCTGGGTTGCGAAGCTGCCGCGGCCTCTGCCGCGCCGGTTCGATCCCCGGCTGCTCCCCGGCCACTGGAGGAGGGTCCCACATGGCGCGCAGACCTCTCCTGCCACCCGCTGCTCCCCTCAGCAGTGTACTTCGGTCCTTCTGCCTGCTCTGCCCCTGCTCTGGCTCTGGTGAATTCTCTCACCCTCCCGTGCTTCTGACTGTACCCAGTGCATGTATAAACGAACAAACAAACAAACAAATAAATAAATAAAACATGCCTTAAAAAAAAAAAAAAAAAAAAATAAAAAAAAAAATAAAAATGCCGGGCCTCCCCGGTGGCGCAGCGGTTGAGCGCTGGGTTGCGAAGTCGCCGGCAGCCTCTGCAGCACCGGTTCGATCCCCGGCTGCTCCCCGGCCACCGGAGGAGGGTCCCACATGGTGCGCAGACCTCTCCTGCCACCTGCTGCTCCCCTCAGCAGTGTACTTCGGTCCTTCTGCCTGCTCTGCTCCCCGCTCTGGCTCTGGTGAATTCTCTCACCCTCCCGCATTTCTGACTGTACCCAGTGCTTATATAAATAAATAAATCTAAAAAAAAATTAAAAAATAAAAATAAATTAAAAAAAATAAAAATGCCCATTGGAAAAGAATCCACTATACTGTAGAAAATTTGAAGAATGGGTGGAGGGGAACCATAATTATTTCCCCATCATGTTGGCGTTCTGGCTTGTCTTCCTCTAATGAGGACTGTTGCTGTTGTGAGTGCTACACTAGCACAAGAAGTCTGCTTTTAAAGTCATTTATGGCTGTGGTACACATGGGTTGATGGCTGAGGCCAAGGAATAAGTATGGAGTAGTTCACGTGATCATACTGTTTTGTCCTGGGTTTGTTTTCAGGCATAGTTGAGTGCAATGGAGGAGTGGCGGAAGAAGATGAGGTGGAGGTCCTCCTTGCCCAGGAGCCAGCTGCTGATCAGGAAGTGCCAAGAGATGCTATCTTGGCTGAACAGTCCCCAGGAGAATTTGACTTTAATGAGTTCTTTAACCTTGATAAGGTGCCATGCTTGGCTTCGGTGAGTACAGCAGCACACATGCCAATATGAATGGAGCAGTTAACTTTATGGTTCAATTTGACCTCAATTTTTAAGATAGCTCTATTGAAAGTATTATTTGCTAGCTGTCTTGGGGTCTTTTGGTTCTTATTTTTAAGTATTATTTAAATTTGTGTTGGCCTTGTTTTGCAGTTTAATAGAAATGACTGCGTCTCGAACTCTTTCCAGGCTGGTAGCATTGATCTAAGAATTCTTCAGATATTTAAGAACATTGTCTGGTTTACTTTCAAGTAGTTAAGAGTTGTAAAGATTTACTGTGGAAGTGCATTTTTATAACTGGTGATTGGTATCATGCTGATGTACATTCCTTGGGTAAGGCTAATGTACATTCCTTGGGTAAGGTGGTACCGCTGTGATGTGATAGTTCCAAAAACCTTTACTAAAAAGGGCCTTGAAGGACTCTCAGTGTTGCAGTGAAACCTTAAAGTTGTCTTTCTGGACATTTAAAGTAGAAACAATAAGACATCCCCAAATCTTCACTTACTACTTGCTCCTATAGTCTTGGCCATTTAATTAGTGTAGGCTTGTCAAGTTTTTGGAGGAAAGATCTGTGTCTGATGCACACAGAAGCGAGTATTTTTTTTTTTTTAAAGATTTATTTATTGGGCCTCCCCGGTGGCGCAGCGGTTGAGCGCTGGGTTGCGAAGCTGCCCGCGGCCTCTGCGGCGCCGGTTCGATCCCCGGCTGCTCCCCGGCCACCAGAGGAGGGTCCCACATGGCGCGCAGACCTCTCCTGCCGCCCGCTGCTCCCCTCAGCAGTGTACTTCGGTCCTTCTGCCTGCTCTGCTCCCCGCTCTGGCTCTGGTGAATTCTCTCACCCTTCCGCGCTTCTGACTGTACCCAGTGCATGTATAAACAAAAGAAACAAACAACAAACCAGCAAACAAATAAATAAAGCATGCCTCTATAAAAAAAAAAAAAAAAAAAAAAAAAAATAAAGATTTATTTATTTTTACAAGCACTAAATTCTAACTTATGTAGTTACAATTAAGTCTTTGTTCTTTAATTCCCCACAACTGTACTGCCTTTAAAGCACAAAAGAAGGCCTCCCCTGGTGGCGCAGCAGTTGAGCTCTGGGCTGCGAAGCTGCCCGCAGCCTCTGCAGCGCCAGTTCGATCCCCGGCCGCCAGGCAAGGCACAATTGAACACTGACGCGCAGACCTCTCTTGCCGCCCGCTGCTCCCCTCAGCAGTGTATTTCTGGTCCTTCTGCCTGTTCTGTTCCCCACTCTGGTGAATGCTCTCACCCTCCCGCACTTCTGACTATATACCCAGTGCTTGTATAAATCTTAAAGAAAAAAAAAAAAAGCACAAAAAAGAGGAATAAGAACTCATCACCAACTTATCCTTTGGCTCTCTCCCTCACCCAAAACTTGGCTACTAGTAAGCAATAAGTACTAGGTTAGGAAGTCTCTCCATTGACATGCGCTGCTCTTTAAGCTATATATTCCATAATACACACACTCAAAAGCAAAGCTGGGGTTAGTAAATGCCAGTGTTCAATTGTGCTATATAACCAACTGGATGGACTCTAATATAATACTGTGGAAAAATAAGAAAGACATATGTAAAATTGGAATAGCAAATTGTAAATGTTACATACAGTGCTTGAAATTATACCTGGCACATAATTAACATGCCACAAATGTTAGTTACTAATAGGTATAAACCAGATTATACCTATATTTGTAAGTTGTATTTACTGACATTGCAACATATTAGAAATTGCCAAAAATTTATACAAACTGAAATTTTGTATCCTATGTACAAATTTCAGTTAAATAATTAGAAATAAATTTGTATATATGATGCAACTCTTATTACAGTGCCTGACACAGAACAGGTGCTGAAATATGTTGGGGGAAAAAACGGAAATCAAAATGTAATCCTAAACTATATAGAGTGATGAAGAAGAACATGATAATAACCTTATATGCATTCATAAGAAAATTTTCAAAAATCAGTAAAACTGAGCAAAACAAATACAAAGTTTCCATAAATGTGGAAACTAAAATAAAAAAGCATTTATGAATAAAACTTAATAGCTATAGGGCCTCCCCGGTGGCACAGCGGTTGAGCCCTGGGTTGCGAAGCTGCCTGCAGCCTCTGCAGCGCTGGTTCGATCCCCGGCTGCTCCCTGGCCACCAAAGGAGGGTCCCTCATGGCGCGCAGACCTCTCCTGCCGCCTGCTGCTCCCCTCAGCAGTGTACCTCGGTCCTTCTGCCTGCTCTGCTCCCAGCTCTGGCTCTGGTGAATTCTCTCACCCTCCCGCGCTTCTGACTGTACCCAGTACTTGTATGTATGTATGTATCAATCAATCAATAAATCTTTAAAAAAAAAAAAAAACTTAATAGCTATAATACAGCAAAAATATTTCACAATATCTGTTTGATAATCTGAGTAATTTGAATCTTAGTATGATTTGTCTAAACAACCTTTGTTTAAAAGACCAAACAGTCCATGTAGCTTATGCTACAAATGCTACTGAAAATCTAGTCTCGAAAGAGCAACTGATATATACCAGAACACAGTTCATGGCATCCTCTTCTCTAGCAGCTGATGAGTGACAAGGAAGTACAGAGGATGTCTTGAACAAGAAGTCAGAGCTACGGGTTCAGATCTCAACTTCTGTACCAAAATACAGGAGCAAGCCACTGCTGCTAGAGCATCCAGCTTGCTCTTTGGTAAAAATGACTGACTAGATAAACTCGTAAGATTCAAGTTTAAAATGTTTTTAGGGCCTCCCTGGTGGTGCAAGGGGTTAAGTCTCAGCAGTATGAAGCTGTTGGCAGCCAGGGAGCAACCCACTTGGTACAGCAGACCTCTCCTGCCTCGCAGACTGCTCCCCTTAGCAGTGTCTTTCAGTCAGTTCTCCTGTTCTGCGCCCCACTCTGTCTTTGGTGAATCCTCCGCACGCCCCAGCCCACACCTCTGGCCTACATTCCAGCTCTTGTTTGCATAAATAAATAAATCTTTTAAAAAAATAAATACAATGTTTTTAGTTTCTTGAAATTGGCATTTCCAGGGTCTCCCCGGTGGCACAGTGGTTGGGCGCTGGGTTGCGAAGCTGCCCGCAGCCTCTGCAGCGCTGGTTCGATTCCCCGGCTGCTCCCCGGCCACCGGAGGAGGGTCCCACATGGCGCGCAGACCTCTCCTGCCGCCCGCTGCTCCCCTCAGCAGTGTACTTCGGTCCTTCTGCCTGCTCTGCTCCCCGCTCTGGCTCTGGTGAATTCTCTCACCCTCCCACGCTTCTGACTGTACCCAGTGCTTGTATAAATAAATAAATAAATCTTTAAAAAAGAAATTGGCATTTCCAGTAAATGTGTTTAAAAGTAACTTTGTTTTTACTTTTTGGTTTTGGTTATAGTAAAACTTAGCTTCTATAACAGAAACAAAGTTGGTAATGGATCAAAAAATGGAAATGACTTTTTCAGCACTTACTGTTCCCTCTGGAAAAAGTCCTGATATTTTATATTCATTTCCTTTTTCATGTGTATCTTCTGACCTTTTTCCTATACAATAAGAGGAAAAATAATAATTAAAATGCAGACATTTTTGCTATCTATAACATTTCAAACTCTTTCAATATTTTTAATCACTGTAGCATTGCATTTAGTTACTTTTTATTTTATTTTTTAAGATTTATTTATTTATGCATGCAAGAACTAAGGTACAGGCCAGAGATGCGGGGAGTGAGAGGATTCACCAGAGACAGAATGGGGAACAGAACAGGCAGATTGACCAGAGTACACTGCTGAGGGGAGCAATGGGCAAGATAGGAGAGGTCTGCTACACCATGTAGGTTGCTTCCTGGCTGGCTGGGGAATTGAACTGCAGTTGTTGGCCACAGCTTGATAGCGCTGTCTTTAACCCCTACAACACCAGGGAGGCCCCTAGTTACTTTTTAAATAATTCCTGTCCTGTCCGTGACTGAGGTAATTACATTTTGGGTACATTTCTCATTTTTTCACAGTGAAATCACTCAATGTTTCTCTTCTTACTTGGATCATTGCAAAATTAGTCAGCATTATAAGGTGTGAGAATCTATGAGTGGAATATGGTTGAAACTGTGTCAATTTTCTGTGGTCCAGAAAATAAATGTACCACCAGCAAAATGTACTACAAGCCAAATTAGGGTCTTGAATTTAAATCTGTTCTAGAGTTCAAAAGAAGTATTTTTTCACATGGTTTGGGTATATTAGAAAATTCTTCCAGGTAAGAGTAAGAGTATATATTTAATCTCCCACTGCTTAATTTTAGAAACTGTTAGTTCTAGACTTCAGATAAAACAAAGTCACTAACTTTATCATCCAGAAAAACCCAAGTTTTTGTTTATCGTTGGTATAGAAGTATATGCCTTATTTTCAAGGATGTGCCTCATTTTTGTTTTTTTTTTTTTGTTTTGTTTTTTTTTTTAAAGATTTATTTATTTATACAAGCACTGGGTATAGTCAGAAGCGCGGGAGGGTGAGAGAATTCACCAGAGCCAGAGCGGGGAGCAGAGCAGGCAGAAGGACCCAGGTACACTGCTGAGGGGAGCAGCGGGTGGCAGGAGAGGTCTGCGCGCCATGTGGGACCCTCCTCCGGTGGCCGGGGAGCAGCCAGGGATCGAACCGGTGCTGCAGAGGCTGCAGGCAGCTTCGCAACCCAGCGCTCAACCGCTGCGCCAACGGGGAGGCCCTGTGCCTCATTTTTGAATTGACATTTGCTTTATCTTTTCATGAGAACACAGCACAAAGACCATTTACAGGATTCATGAAAGCATAGAATTGAAAATTCATTTTTTTTTAAGATTTATTTATTCATACATACAAGAACCAGGATACAGCCAGACATGCGGGAGGGTGAGAGGATTCACCAAAGACGGAGTGGGGAACAGAACAGGCAGACTGAGTGAAACACACTACTGAGGGGAGTAGCAGGTGAGACAGGAGAGGTCTGCTGTGCCACGTGGGATCCTCACCAACTGGCCGTGATCAAACCTGCACTGCAAAGGCTGTGGACAGCTTCACAGTGTTGCGCTCAACCACCTGTGCCACTGGGGAGGCCCGAAAACTCATTTTTTAAAAAGAGATTAAATCTAGTTTTTGAGGATTAGTAATAGAAATTACTCTTATAAAACAGTAAAGAAATTATTTCTGATCTTAGTGCATCATTTAATTATACCCCCATATGTTTCAAAACAAAATATGAAAAGTCTTCATTAAGTTCAAAGAGATGTTAGAAATCAGTTAAAAGCTAATCTTCCACATTCTAACACTTTGTAACTTTGGCCTGGAATTATGATTTATATGAGCTCTACTTTTTAGCTTTTGGCTGTAGAAATTGTCATCGCTGAATTTCATGATATTCATTAGTTTGGAGCAGTTTGAAGGAAGGGTTTTATCAGCTCTTCATTCCTGATATTCAGTTGAAGGCCACCCATCAGCTTGGCAATGATATGCTTTACTCTGGTGTTGATTTTGGTTTTTTTTTGTTCCCACTCCTTTGGTGCTGATTTTGATTTTGAAATTGTCCTGAGACTATTCAGTAACTCATGGGTTTTCTAATAAGCAAAGGAAACCAAAACACTCTGTGCCATCAGGTTTTTCTTTATATGCTTAGAAAGTACATGGTTGATTATACCCAAGTTCCCAAGTTGAGGTTGCACAGAAATGACCCAGGAAGGGAAGAAAAAAACAAACATGTTCAAAATCCTAAGTTCTGAGGGTGTTTACTTTCAGGTCACCAGCATCAAGGGAAGTTTCAAAGTGACACATTCTTAATATTGGAACCTTTACTATCATTGTCTTTTTTTTTTTTTTTTAAAGATTTATTTATTTATATAAGCACTGGGTACAGTCAGAAGCGCGGGAGGGTGAGAGAATTCACCAGAACCAGAGCGGGGAGCAGAACAGGCAGACGGACGAAATACACTGCTGAGGGGAGCAGCGGGCGCGGCAGGGGAGGTCTGCACACCATGTGGGACCCTCACTGGTGGCCAGGGTTCAAACCGGCGCTGCAGAGGTTGCAGGCAGCTTCGCAGCCCAGCACTCAACCGCTGTGCCACCAGGGGAGGCCCTGTCATTGTCTTTTTTAACAAGAAACTATTAGCTACTTTTGTCTTTCCCTCTAGATGATAGAAGATGTTTTGGGAGAAGGGTCAGTCTCTGCCAGTCGATTCAGTAGATGGTTCTCTAACCCAAGCCGTTCAGGAAGCCGATCCAGCAGTCTTGGGTCAACACCACATGAAGAACTGGAGAGACTTGCAGGTAAAATGGCTTCTGGCCTTCAACATAGACTTGAACTTGCTCTGACATGGTTCATTCTGTCTTCATTAGTCAGGGATCTACCAGAGAATCTGTGGATACTGAAAAGTCTTCATTTCTGTCCTTTTAATACTGTTGAAAATATGTTACTATGCTTTATTAGGACCAGTTAGTCATGAATATGTTTTCTTACAATATTAGGTCTGGAGCAAGCCATCCTTTCTCCTGGACAGAACTCGGGGAATTATTTTGCTCCTATACCATTGGAAGACCATGCTGAAAATAAAGTGGATATTTTAGAAATGCTACAGAAAGCCAAAGTGGATTTAAAACCTCTTCTTTCCAGCCTTTCTGCAAATAAAGAAAAACTTAAAGAGAGCTGTGAGTGTTTGTAAGGTTCTCCTTAAGTTTGGATGCTTAAGGCAATTGGCCCCAATATACTGCTATTTCATCACAAGTCACGCAGGTGGTAGGATATGCTTAATGTCATTCAAAAAATCTTCTAGTCAAACAATACCACCTTCCTGATAACTGATATTCTGTGGATCATGGGCCCCATTAAAAATTTTTTCTCCACATTCTCCTCCAGTCTGATTATAGCACTCCAATGAGTGTGGTAGTCATGATGACTAACTTGGCATCTCCTCACACCTTTGACCCAGTCTGCCATGCTCTGTCTTAGGGTACTAAGCCCTCTCCATGAAACCTTAGTGATAGAATAACCAAAGTACAGTACATGTAGCAATTTTGCTGATACTGGGCTATCTGAGATTCCTGTCCCAGGTAACAAGTCTCCAGAAGACCCATTTGAAGTCCTCCAGCAGGATGTGCGATAGCATCTTGTCAAGTGTTAAAACTAGCATACCACAGTTGTGATTCCCTAGATCCCTAGTTTGTCTTATTAAGTATGCAATTATGGCCTTGTTCCCCTGAGCAGCTATGATTTTAAGTGTTCAGTTTGTCTATTTTGGGTGTCAGTATTTTCTGACAACCTCATTTCAACTGTGAAATATTTTCACGTTAACCATGATGATTGTCAAAGAATTCCTACCAAGTGTTCTTTGTTTGACTTATCAGCACATTCTGGAGTTGTGCTTTCAGTGGAAGAGGTAGAAGCAGGACTCAAGGGCTTGAAGGTGGACCAGCAAGTGAAGAATTCAACTCCCTTCATGGCAGAACACTTAGAGGAGACCCTGAGTGCTGTTACCAACAATCGACAGCTCAAAAAAGATGGAGATATGACTGCGTTCAACAAGCTTGTGAGCACCATGAAAGCAAGTGGAACTTTGCCTTCTCAGCCCAAAGTTAGCGTAAGTATTTGGCTAAAGCCCTGGCCTCTTTCTACTCTACTTCCCACCATAATAATGGATTTTTTAAACGGTATTCTGAGTAAGCTCAAAATTCTTTAGTAGTCATTTGTAGTTAATTGATGCTTTTAAGTTCTTTAGTTATTGCTTATGCTATTTGTTACTAGCAAAAGCAGGTTTGGGCCTCCCCGGTGGTGCAGCGGTTGAGCGCTGGGCTGAGAAGCTGCCTGCAGCCTCTGCAGCGCCAGTTCAATCCCCGGCCACCAGCGAGGGTCCCACATGGCGCGACAGACCTCTCCTGCCGCGCCCGCTGCTCCCCTCAGCAGTGTGCTTCATCGGTCTGCCTGTTCTGCTCCCCGCTCTGGCTCTGGTGAATCCTCTCACCCTCCTGTGCTTCTGACTATACCCAGTGCTTGTATAAATAAATAAATAAATCTTGGGGGGGAAAAAAAAGGAAAAAGCAGGCTTGTTGGTTAGTTTTATGCATTGTGGGTGACGATATAAAGATTGAAAGATTCAGATATAACTTTAAGTCACTACTAAAAAAAGGTAAAAACAAATACTATTGCATGGGTTGCAGAGAAGGGTTGTTCAGATACTTAAAATAACTTACCTTTTTTTATGTTAAAATTTCTTTCCTCTTGTATCTTCTAATTACTACAGGATACTTAGGATTACCTGCTTTCTTGATTAGGCAACTCACAGTTATGCAAGTCATTTGTAAAGTATTTAAGATGGAGTTTTCAAGACAGTTGCATAGTGTTAATTTACTAATGGAAAAGCTATGACTCCAAACTTGTAAAACACCTTTAAGAATGATATTGAGTTAGAAGGTGACTATACGTCAGTAAATGCAGTTAAGTAGGACATACTTTGTCTTAATGATTAGAGGTTAGGTCTTAGCTATGGCCTGTGTCAATATTGCTATTCATTGATGGTGTGAATAGGGAAAGCAGGGTAAATCTGAATAATAAACTTACACTTAATCGCTAAGTTATAACAAATTTACCAAACTCAGTTTTGTCTTGTTTTCTCCTGACACCTCATCTGGATACTACAAGTTAGCCAAGGTAGCACATGTTTGATTCACTGTGCCTTGTACCAAGGAAAAGCAACTGATTTTTGATATTACTTATCTGACCACCAGTTAATGATAGAGATAACATAGGTGCCATTTTTCCTGGCCTCACTACTAGAAGTGACTCTCTCTCTGAAAAGGGATATCTACTTATTTTTAGGTATCTGACCACATCATGCCAGTTACAAGGGAAAGTGTCTTTTAACTGAGTTATCAGGTTAAAAGATTGCAAGTTACTATGTTCGCCTTTCTTGTTATTTTTGGGGCTTGCTGACAGGGTGCTGATTATAGTGGTATGGATCAAATTTTGTAAGTAACTTCTTTTAGTGTAAGTTGAGTAAAGAAATGGAGGGAGGGGCCTCCCTGGTGGTGCAAGGGGTTAAGCGTCAGCATTATGAAGCTATCCGCATGAGTTCAATCCCCGGTCAGGGAGCTAACCCACATGGTAGCAGACCTCTCCTGTCTCGCCTGCTGCTCCCCTCAGCAGTGTATTTCAGTCAATCCGGCTGTTCTGTTCCCCACTCTGTCTCTGGTGAATCCTCTCACTACCCCCCACCCCCGGCCTGTACCCCAGTTCTTGTATGCATAAATAAATCTTAAAAAAAATGGAGGGAAAGGTGGAATTCAATAGTTTACAAGATGCTCAACATTTGTTTCAGATATGGTTCTAGAGTTTGATATTAACATAGTTGTCTACCTGCATTGTGAAGGTAACTGGCTTGATGTTGGGGTTTTGTTCTGAAATATATCTGGTTTCAGCCATGAGAAAGAGCCTCAAAAACCTGTGTAAAAGGGTGAATGATATAATTCAAGTTGTTAGGCAAAAAGTAACAAACTCAATCTAACCTAGAAAAGATAGCAATAAGGAAAGACGTATGACAAACACACCAGGTGTCATCCTGAAATACTACTTTGATGTATGTGTTGTTACTACACCTGTGTATGTTATGCATACTGTTTTTGATGTGCCTCCATCTGTTTATAGAGTCAGTGGTATTCCTTCGTCCCCCAAGTAGGACATGTTAGTTCAATCTAAACTCATGCAAATTGAATTGTAGATTCTATCCTCCAAATATAGTAAGTCATATAATATAAAGTTGTTTTTGTTAGATGAAATTAAATGATTCTTGAAGAGATCGCTGATTTAAATCACCAATCAGATGATCAATTCTAAAATCAACAGTGAAACACTTGGATATCTTTGGATTGTCGTCAGGCCTGCCTGAAGACACTACCGTGATCTTGGCAGCTCCAGCTAGAAGGCAAACTACCAGAGAAGCACTTGAGGCAGAGCTAAATGGGCACAAGAATGTCTTGAAGTGCAGGAAATAATGCAGGTTGGATGCAAAATATAACTGCTGCTACATTAAAAGAACAAAAAGTGGAGCGTTTGAATTTTGCCCTGTATGTGAGACCAATTTTGGAACAACATGTTTTATAATAATGAAGTTTAAATTTCCTGAATTATAACCATTCTGGCCAAAATTGCAAGTCTCTAATAAGATTTTAAGTGCCATCTATTATCTGTAAATCTTGATAAAGGTAATGGGTAATGAGGATTGCCTCAAAAATTACAATCTATAGGGCCTCCCTAGTGGCGCAGGTGGTTGAGCACAGCGCTGTGAAGCTGTCCGCAGCCTCTGCAGTGCCGGTTCAGTTCCCACCGGCCTTGGAGCAACCCACATAGCGAGCAGACCTCTCCTGTCTCGCACACTGCTCCCCTCAGCAGTGCATTTCAGTCAATCTGCTGTTCTGTTCCCCGCTCTGTCTCTGATGAATCCTCTCACCCTCCCGCACATCTGGCCCGCACCCCAATTTTTGTATGAATAAAATAAATCTTTTAAAAAAAATTACAATCTATAAATTACCAGCATTTCCTACATGTGGCTTCCTGCTAAGTGTGTGCTCCCCTATTCCACCATTTTGTTTTTTTCCTTCTTTTTGGTCACAGTGATAGAAACAGTGAAATGGATTAGGGTTACCACAGGAAGGAAAAGACCTGAGAGACTCTGAGGGAGTCTAGAAGATTCTTTCCAGTCCCAGATCTTTGGGACCTGTGTGATGACAGTGAGACAAGTGGATCTAAGCTAGTTTTGTTATTTGGACATCATTCTGCTGTTTTGTCAACTCCATGGAATTTTTAATGCTTTCTTGTGAGCCCAAACTCTGTAAGTTAAGTGTGGAAGAAGGTTAAAACTAATTTTCTTTTGATGTTTTTAGCGAAACCTTGAAAGCCATTTGATGTCCCCTGCTGAGATTCCAGGCCAGCCTGTCCCTAAGAACATTCTGCAGGTACTTCTCAGTCTCATACTGGGGCCTCAGAGTCCTTCTGAGTGGTTTTTTGGTGTTGTGGTCCAGCTTTAGGCATTAGAGAATGATTCATGTTGCCTTGGCAATTGAGGATATGAAATCACTGCTGACATGCTTCTATTGCTGTTAATCTCAATGTGGGGCAGGGAGTTGGCTAAAATAAGATGACAAAGTCAGTCCTTGATGTCCAATTTGCAGGTTTGCAATTTCTATGAAAATTGAAAGTACATAACTTGTATTTGGAGCACTAACTTAAAGCAAATGCTTTTAACTGATTATTTTGAGAAATGTGTTGCATGTACCTGTGCCAAGTCCCTCATTAGAGCATCAGGGAGATTCATCATTGGCTTTCAAAATTTAGTCCATAGTCTCTGGCTAAGAGGAAAAACTAAATTTGTTCACATAGATTTGGCTTTCTCCCTTTAGGAACTTCTGGGTCCACCAGTTCAGAGACCTGCTTCTTCCAATCTTCTGAGTGGCCTTATGGGGAGCTTGGAGTCTACATCTTTACTGGCCCAAAGAGCACCCTCTCCTCCCTTGTCACAGGTGTTTCAGACACGAGCAGCCTCAGCAGACTACCTTCGTCCTAGAATACCATCACCAATTGGTAAATATGATTGTGCATAGATGGCTCCCTCCCCAACATGTTATACTTGTTTTATGGATCTAGGGACAAAGTCCTTCCTTTGGATCCTTGAAGAGTTTCAAAGGATTTATTATTTGAATGCGGGTTTATTATTTATTATACTTGGGGAGGGGAATACAAATGTGGAAGATAGTTTATTATTCAAACTGCCCTTTTAGATTAGTAAGTTCACATTATAGGTTTGGGTTTGTTTTTTCTTTCTCTTGAAATTGATCTAAATTGGTTCCAGCTCTTTTAGTCCTCTTTATGTTGGGACTTCAATCCAAAAAAGTTAATTTGACTCCCTTTTTCCTTGATAGGAGAGTAGGGGTGCTCTATTTCTCATAAAGTTGGTACACAGTCAACTGTGAGGTCTTGTGTCTAATTAGAACAAGAACAGAAGCTCTTTCAGAAACCTGTCCAACCCATGTATTTTACAGAATTTTTTGTTCCTGCCACCCTAGACCACCTTATGCTTCTGGCCAGTCTGGGCCCTGCCTGTCATGCTTTAAAAGGAAGTTTTTATAATTTTCCTTCCACAGTTAGTGAGTTAGAATGGAAAGAACCTCAAGAAACCTCAGAGCACTGGCCTCTGCGTTGGTACCATTGGACTTGGTGATAATGGGCTAAATCATGGCCTAGAAAAGCTTTTCTCTCACAAATAGAGGTCTCAGCCTAAAGGGACAAGCCGAAAACTTGGTGGAGAAGATGGATATATATATACCAGCATGCTGGGCAATCAAGTCCTCTGCTTGAGGTCCATATAGCCCACTGTCAGTACAGGAGTCAGTGCTCCTTTAAGAGATGGTGTCCTGCTAGGAGGAGCATGCATTAGTGATAACGCCTCTCTAATGGATGATTTCTCTCTTTACACTCATTGTTATTGTAACTTTCCCAACAGGTTTCACACCAGGACCACAGCAACTTCTTGGAGATCCATTCCAAGGCATGCGCAAGCCCATGAGCCCTGTCACAACCCAGGTCGGGCTAAACTCTTCCTCAAACTCAATCTGTTGCTTGATTTCCTCTTACTATTTTTTTGTGGGATGGAGAATTGAATTGTTATTATGCTTGGAAGTGGTTCTGAACTATAATTCAAGCTCAGTGCTGAACAGTTAAAGTCATACTTAGTTAAAATCCTGGTAAGTTTATAGCAGCACAATTAAAAGTTTGTAGTATGAAATTTCACTTGGCTGTTACTTAAACATAAGATATAGCAAGGTGATACGTGAGGAGAAAGTGCATTGACTGTCCTCTTTTTTCTGCTGATCCTCTCCTGCCACTTCGGTTCAGCAGATGAGCCAGCTAGAATTGCAACAGGCAGCTTTGGAGGGGCTGGCCCTACCACATGACCTTGCAGTGCCAGCAGCAAACTTCTACCAGCCTGGTTTTAGCAAACCACAAATGGACAGAACCCGAGATGGATTCAGAAACCGGTATGTTACCAGTCCTACTCTTTTTTTTTTTTTTTTTTTTTTTAGATTTATTTTTATTTATTTATACAAGCACTGGGTACAGTCAGAAGCGCGGGAGGGTGAGAGAATTCACCAGAGCCAGAGCAGGGAGCAGAGCAGGCAGAAGGACCAAAGTACACTGCTGAGGGGAGCAGCATGGCGCAGGAGAGGTCTGCGCGCCATGTGGGACCCTCCTCTGGTGGCCTGGGAGCAGCTGGGGATGGAACCGGTGCTGCAGAGGCTGCGGGCAGCTTCGCAACCCAGCTCTCAACCGCTGCGCCACCGGGGAGGCCCACCAGTCCTACTCCTGTGGAGATTTGCTAATTAATTTTCCTCAGATGAGGGGCCCCCCTGGTGGCGCAATGGGATGGGTTGAGCGCTACGCTGTGAGGCTGTCCACAGCCTCTGCAGCACAGGTTCGATTCCCGGCTGGCCAGGGAGAAACCCACATGGCATGGCAGACCTCTCCTGTCTCGCCCACTGCTCCCCTCAGCAACCCCGTCTGCCTGTTCTGTTCCCCGCTCTCTCTGGTGAATTTTCTCACCCCCCCGCACCTCTGACCTGTACCCCAGTTCTTGTATAAATAAATAAATCTTAATTTTCCTCAGATGAGCAAATTAGCCACATACTGATAATGTTGTACAGTATAGAGAATTCCATCTCTAAATGTTACTAGAAGCGGAAACACAATTGGATTCTACTTCAGGCACATACTTTTCATCCTAAATTATTTTATTGATCTAAAGGATTCATTTTTACAAAAGTAGCCTCTAGCATAGTTCCTTGTTTATGAGATGATGAAAAACAAAACACCTATCTTCCTCCCCCAGATTCCTTAAGTTATCAAACTATCCCTTTGTTGATCAAGGGTTTGTTGGTCTGAGCTTAACAATTGAGTACTTACTTCTCTCTCCTCCTGTTCTTTTCACTAGTGGTAACAAGTAGTCAAAGGAAACTAACCACAAGTGGGAAGTGGCAAAATTATTGTAAAATAAAACCTTCCAGAAAAGTGCACTAAGCAGCTATATAGCTTCTTATAAGGCAAACTCTCTTGTTAACTACCCAGCAGCTTTGTGCCCTGTCCCAGTATCACCTTTCCTCCCCACAGTCACCAGTGTCTGGTCTTTAAAAATAAACACTGCCTTCATTTTTTTGAGTTTCATTACCAATATATGTATTTCTGAACATTACAGTTTAGTCCTGACAGTATTTGGTAATAAGAAATTTTTATGTTTTGATGTGATTCTTAAAATTGCCTTATCAGTGCCTCAGTGTCTTGTTTCAGCTGGGTTTGTATGTTGACATTTTCAGAAGACATTGAGAATCATAAGTGACTTTAAGTGCATCCCATCTATATTAGCTCTCAGTGTAAATAGAGCTCAGAAGTGATCTGCTGAGCCCCTTTCACTGGATTTCACTCTAAAACAAAATGTATTCATTAGTATTTACCAATATGATTTGTTGACTTTAAAATCACTTTCACTGTCCAGAACAACCTGGTAAGGTAGATAAGAGTAAATAGCTGCATTTTATAGATACAGACACAGGTTTTTAAAATGTGACTTACTCAAAACTAGCAAGTAGACCTAAATCAGTATCAGTGGAACCTTCATGTTTTAGATCAGATGTCAGCCTCTCAGGCTCTCTCTGAACATCCTGCACATAGCTGTGTCCCTTGGTAGGCATGCCTTTCCTTTCTTTGCTTTATTTTTTTATTGTACTTACCATCTTCTAGAATACTCTTCTTTTGTCGACCTGTAACCCCTCTCTATCCAGCAACCACAAGAATATAGTGAAGGCAGAGATTATTTTGTCTATTTTGTTTACTACCATATCCCAGCATCTAAAACCATATGTGGGGGGCCTCCCTGGTGGCGCAAAGGGTTAAACACCGCACTATGAAGCAATCTGCGCAGCCTCTGCAGCACAAGTTTGATCCTCAGCCGGCCAGGGAGCAACCCACGTGGCACAGCAGACCTCTCCTGTCTCGCCTGCTGCTCCCCTTAGCAGTGTATCTCCGTCAGTCTGCCTGTTCTGCTCCCCACTCCATCTCTGGTGAATCCTCTCACTCTTCCCCCACCTCTGGTCTACACCCCAGTTGTTGTATGCATAAATAAATAAATCTTTCAAAAAATAATAATACCGTATCTAGCACATAGTAAGTGCTCACATGTGTTTACCCAATGAAGTTTGTTATGCAGAACCAGCAGATTTGAGATTTACCTTTTAAACACTTGTATTCTGACTCTCCCAACATTGTCATATTCAGAGTCTCAGTGTGGCAGCATTAGGGCTTACCTCGTACAGACTGGAAAGAAGTCATGGGTTTAGGATTCCCAGCTGCTTATTATTCTTAAATAAAATTTCAGAATCACTGACTATTTAGCACTTTTTGGGCTATGTGGTACAAGGTCTGACGTGACTGAAATGCAGTGACACGTTCCTTAGATGGCTAACTCATATTTCTTAGCTTGTCTACATCTTCATCAACCACTTTACTGTTTTCTCCTGTAACAGGAAGAATTAGTGGAATGTCTGTGGGGAAAGGGAATCTGTTCTTACTAACTTGGAAGGCCTGGAATCAACCTTCTATATACATAAGGATTGATTGGGAATGCTGCATGTAACCGGGTCTTAAAATAGCTGAAACTTTCAGCTCTCTATTTAATATGACCCTGTGTCTCACAGAACATCAGCCCTATGCCCAGAACTGTGCTAATAAGTGTTGCTCTCTGTCCTCTGGAGCACAGCCTGGCCCACAGAACGAAGGCCCTCCCTAGCTTACCTCACTGACACAAAATATACACACCAGTCCTGTATAACTCTACATTCCCACAGCCTTCCCAAGTCCCTGTACCTGTTCCTTCTACCTGAATTTTTCTCCATTTTGTAGTTTCTCATTGCTCACATCCAATTTAACCATCTCCTTCCCAGAGTTTTCCCAAAATCCCTTCAGCATGAACATCCTATCATTGCTTCTGCTTCTTGGCTGTTACTTGTATCTATTGATACCTAACGTCTACATGACTTGGTTTGCCCTTGGTTAGTATCTTTCCAAGTAGATGAAAGTTCTTACAAATCCCAGGACTATATTTTATTAAGCTTTTGTCTTCCCTCAGAATTTAGCATGTAGTTTTGCATATGCTAAACACTTATTAAATGAATTGGATAAGAGAAACAGGATGTTAAATTCCTCAGCTGTTTGAGTGATTGTGGTTTTAGGACTTGGGGTTTGAGCATCTTAGCGTTCACACTGATACTTCGTTCTATTCACAGGCAACAGCGAGTGACCAAGTCACCAGCACCTGTGCACCGAGGGAATTCCTCATCCCCTGCCCCTGCAGCACCCATCACAAGCATGGTCAGTGGCCTTTGCCTTTATGAATGACTCCTAGGTTTCTCCTTGTTAGTGCCTGTGTTGTTCCACTTGAATCCCAAAATGTTCATGAGTATTTTCCACAAAAATAATTGCTTTAGTCTTTTATACCTTCCCCTTTCAAGACACAATCTAACTCAGGCTTCTAGTGAAGCCCTTACATTGGGGAAAGTGTGTTCAGGAAATTGGTGGGTATGGGCCAGAGTGCACAAAGCAATGTGTAGTATAGTCAAACAACAGTTGGAAAAGGAAGCTGAAGAGGACAAGGGTAAAAAGACAGGAGGTGAGGTAGGTGGGATGGCTAGGGTCAGTTCATGTAGTCCAGTAAAACATGTTGGGATGTTCACAAATTCAGATTCAGGTCTTAGTATTATGAATGAGGCTGGGTCAGAAAAGTTTGCTTATTTATGGTGTCAAGTATAATTTTACAACTTGACCCACGTACCAACCAGTGTATTTTTTTAAAATTTCATTCCCCCATAGACCTTTGTCATTAATCAGGGCTGACAGACGAGGGGAAAAACTGTTCTTGTGTACTTCAGGATTCCAAGTGGGTCTTTGTACTAAGCACCTTGAAGGCACAGGGTCTAGAAGCTTTTCTTTTCATAATTCACGCTTCTCCTGCCATTAGGGATTTGGAGTTTTATGAGCATAGTCACAAGTATTATGTAAAATCATGAAAGTAGAAATAGTGAAGAGATGGGAACAAATGACCACATATGTGAGTCCTAGTGGCTGAAGAGACTATCAAATAATTATACATCTTCTGGTAACCAAATTAAGAAGGAAAACATTAGAAATATGGAGTGATTTAGTTTCTGAGGTTGTTTCTAAAATGTCCTTTACGAGGGCCTCCCTGGTGGAGCAAAGGGTTAAGCACCACGCTCTTAAGCAATCCACAGCCTCTGCAGCACGAGTTCGATCCCTGGCCGGCCAGGGAGCTACCCACATGGCAAGGCAGACCTCTCCTGTCTCGCCTGCTGCTCCCCTCAGCAGTGTATTTCAGTCAGTCTGACTGTTCTGTTCCCCACTCTGTCTGTGATCCTTTTCCCCCTAACAGATCCTCTCAACCCTGCATCTCTGGCCTGTACCCCAGCTCTTGTATGCATAAATAAATTTTTAAAAATAATAATAAAATGTCTTTTGCGAGATGGAAGGACTGTTATTCCAGGGTATTCTTTTGGCTGTTCTTTCCCTCTCCCCAGCCTAGGGTTAGGCTAAAATAGAGACTGCATAGGCAGGTCCTCGTGACCCCAAAGGTAGGTTCAAACTATGTTCTAACTGCCTTTACTAGAGCTAAGTCTAGGTTGAGTTGTGAATAAGGTATAATATACTTGGTACAACCACCTGTTTGATCCATTCTGTTTCTTTTCCTTCAGCAGCTAGAGACCAGAATTCTGGAATTGGCCCCTGCTACCATGTAGCAGGGGGGACTCTGGAAACATGTGGAGTAGTTTAGCCAGTTAATCTTGACCTGATTAAGGAAAGGCATTCAGGGAATGTGCTAATGCTAATTGTTTTTCTCTGCAGCTTTCACCTTCTTTTACCCCTACCTCAGTGATTCGTAAAATGTATGAAAGCAAAGAGAAAAGCAAGGAAGAGCCAGCACCTGGAAAAGCAGCTGTTGGTGAAAATAAAGAGGACACTCAGAAGACCAGTGAAGGTACTACAGAGATGTTGAGGGTGTATTACTCAAGAAAGTATGTGATAGAGAACATGGACCTGAATAGTAACCATACTAACCTGATTCTCTGCAAAGCCCTGGCAAGAACTGTGGCTGCTCTGGATCACAGTTCTGTTTGACCAGTGAGAAGGGTTGGACCAGCTCTGTCACTTAACCCCTTGAAATTCTAACCAATCCAATAGTGATATAAGTGCTATCAGGATTAATCATCTTTATTTAGATTAAGATCCTTATTTGGGCTTCAGAGTTGAATTTATTAGTATACTTATTTGACAAATTAATCAACTAGTTTTACTACTGAAAGGTTTCCAGTCTGTGGAGGTTAAATGTCCAGCAAAGTTTGTACAGTGAGTTAAGGGGCACATGACAGGCTTTTAGGAGCTGCACAGTTGGAATTGTGAAGGACATGACAGATTCTAAAAACTAGGGTTTACATAGGTCTAGAGTATTGGTGGGAGCTTTTTGCCTATGAGAAAGCTTCTGGAAAAAACTGAGAAAATCTAGTTGTGCTACTAGAAAGGCAGTTTAGATTCCTTCACCAAACTTAAATAGATGTTTAAATTTTCTGTTGTAATCGATTTATATAATTTTACACTAGATTTTCCCCTTAAGTTAAAAAGCATGTTTATCCCAAGTGTCTAAAACAGGACTAGCTCCCACACAGATCTAGGCCATAGCCAAATGGACAGAAGCAAGGTGCCCAACTGAGTTGGACCACCAGTCACAGAGTTGGCTCCCCTGCCTATAGTTAATCCTAGGTTGGAAGGATTAGAAGAATAAAGATACAGGTATTTTAGGTTGTAATTTATAACTTCAGTCCCTTTGGATTTATAGTGTAGCAAAAATAATTTGTTCCAGCAAAGTATTTGAAGACTGGAAAACTTGGGGACTAGTTCCAGCTCTGCCCCTAATAATCCCTGTGACCTTAATTGGTCCTAATCATAAGGCAAACATTGGTCCTTACAGTGCAGTCCTCCAAATTTGTTGAGGGGATCAAATAAGGATTGTGAACTTTTTAAGAAATGAGATTTGGGCCTCCCTGGTGGCACAAGGGGTTAAGTCTCAGCACTATAAAAGTATCCGCAGCCAGTGCAGCACAAGTTTGATCCCCAGTCAGGGAGCTGACCCACATGGCACAGCAGACCTGTCTCCCCCCCTGCTCCCCTCAGCAGTGTATTTCAGTCAATCCGCCTGTTCTCCCCACTCTGTCTCTGGTGAATCCTCTCACCCCCTCACATCTCTGGCATACACCCCAACTCTTATATGCATAAGTAAAATCTTTTAAAAAAGAAAGTTAGTTTACTGGATGGATCATTGGGAGGACAGAATGTCTGCGAGAAGTTAGTTTACCAACACCAAAATATTCGTTTGGATCTTTACAGAGAGTCTCCTGTCACCCAACTCTGTGCACAGTGCTGATCGAGACTCTTCTCCAACTACAAATCCCAAATTGTCAACATTGCAGCGCTCTTCATGTTCTACCCCACTGTCCCAGACCAGCCGTTACACCAAAGAACAAGATTACCGACCTAAAGCAACTGGGAGAAAAACACCCACTTTGGTGTCCCCAGTTCCAGGAACACCCTTTCTCCGCCCTGTCCACCAAGTTCCCCTCGTTCCCCATGTCCCAATTGTTCGGCATGCTCACCAGCTTCACCCAGGGTTGGTCCAAAGGATGCTGGCCCAGGGAGTCCATCCACAGCATCTTCCGAATTTACTCCAAGCTGGTGAGTTTCTGACCTGGCGTGGGTCCTGGCAGGACAACAATTGCTAGCACTGATGAAATACTATACTGTGGGAGGCTTCCATCCCTAAAAAGAGATTATTAGATTTTTCCATCTAACTGATGGGCATTGGGTCTAATCCAACCTATCCCTTAGTCCATTAACAAATTAGCAACCTAAGCTTGAGCATTTTTCATTCTTAAAAAGCTTCATATCAATAAAACTAGTCAAAACTGGAAAATTTCCAGTAAATTTAAGATTACATCTCATCAGTTTTTCTTTGTGCTCCTCAGGTATGCTTCCTCCTGGGATGGATCTGACTCACTTACAGGGTCTATCTGGTCCAATCCTGGGTCAACCCTTTTACCCTTTACCTGCCACTAATCATCCTCTCCTAAACCCTCGTCCTGGGACACCTCTGCATCTGGCAATGATGCAACAGCAATTACAGCGCTCAGGTAAGTGTAGGAATGGGCTAGGTGAGCTACAGGTGGGCTGAATTGGCTTAAAGCTTTTGGACCAGTTTGAGTAGAAGGGAGGAAATGACAGTGACAGTTCATTCTTTATTCCCTTATCACAGTCTTGCTACGAAAAATTAACCAGAAACTAGGATGAGGTGAACCAGCCTCTGTGGGATTCCTGTCCCTGCAAAGATAGGAGGAGAACCAAGTGTGCTCTGGCTTTCTTTGTCCTTGTTTGGAGAAGAGGCTGAGAATCTTTCCAACAAAGGTTCAACACAGGGACTGCCCAGAGTAGATACCTTCTCACCAGTTAATATTAGCACTCCTATGATGTGACTGCTTGCCTTCTGAGGTAGTAATCACATCATTTAGGGTGGGTTCTCAGTGTGAATAGCTTCTAGATAGCTCATCTTTCAAAGGTATGTCTTCTGGCACTGTTAGCATTTTGCAAAAGAGTTTCCTAATGAAGCCCTTAATAAAGGGCTTTGGGGTTTTATGAGATATAATCTGAATGAAGCAGGACATGATATAGACCTATTTTCATGTTATGAATAATCCTTCCTTATCCCACAGTTCTTCATCCTCCAGGCTCTGGTTCCCAGGCAGCAGCTGTCAGCATTCAGACAACCCCTCAAAATGTACCCAGCAGGTCAGGCCTGCCCCACATGCACTCGCAGCTGGAGCATCGCCCCAATCAGAGGAGCAGCTCCCCGGTGGGCCTAGCCAAATGGTTTGGCTCAGATGTGCTACAGCAGCCCCTGCCCTCCATGCCTGCCAAAGTCATCAGTGTAGATGAATTGGAATACCGACAGTGAAGCAGGACTGGTGGGCTCACCTAATCCTGGACTTACGGCGGCACCTTGGCCAGGACTCTGCTTCCTCATTGTGGGATAATTTGGGGCTTTTCTTTGGAGCACTCTGCAAGGGTTCAGGCACCTGGCGCAGTCCGCATTATGAAGGAAGCTGGAAAGATCGTAACCAATTGAATGGAGCCCTCGTGGTCTGAAGAGGGTTGACAACATGCACGGTGTTGTCAATCCTGGATTGTCTGTTGTATATCTGTGTGGGTTTTTTTTTTTTTTGTAAAATATGTGAATGAAGTGTTGGTGTCTTCACCAAGAGGTGGCACCTAACCCTTATGTACAGACCTGTGTATAAACAACTTTTGTATATACATATAGGATAGCTTTTTTGAACTTATACAGCTGTACATAAAAGTAGCTGTTAGTAGTTAAGCCTCTGTGAAGTTTGAATTTTTTTCACTTGTATATTTGGGACTTTCTTGGTTGATTAAAGTTGCAGTTGCTGCGTAAGTGAAGCAAATGGCACTGTTGTGCTTATTTCTTCCTGTGCCCCTTTTGTCTCCAACCAGTGAAGCCATGAGGCTCTGTAGTTTTCTTTAGGGAAATGAAATTTTAAGTTTTCTATAAAACTGACACAACTGGGGGCCTCCCCGGTGGCGCAGCGGTTGAGCGCTGGGATGCGAAGCTGCCCGCGGCCTCTGCTGCGCCGGTTCGATCCCCGGCTGCTCCCCGGCCACCGGAGGAGGGTCCCACATGGCGTGCAGACTTCTCCTGCCGCCCGCTGCTCCCCTCAGCAGTGTGCTTCGGTCCTTCTGCCTGCTCTGCTCCCCGCTCTGGCTCTGGTGAATTCTCTCGCCCTCCCGCGCTTCTGACTGTACCCAGTGCATGTATAAACAAAGCAAACAAACCAGCAGACAAATAAATAAAGCATGCCTCTATAAAAAGGAAAAAAAAAAAAAAAAAAAAAAAACTGACACAACTGGGCCTCCCTGGTGGCGCAGACAGTTGAGCGCAGCGCTGTGAAGCTGTCCGGAGCCTCTGCAATGCTGGTTCAATCCCCACCGGCCGCAGAGATGCCCACATGGCGAGCAGACCTTTCCTGTCTCGTCCACTGCTCCCCTCAGCAGTGTATTTCGTCAGTCTGCCTGTTCTGTTCCCTGCTGTCTCTGGTGAATCCTCTCACTGATCTGGGGTGACTACTTATTTCTCATGCACACCAAATTAATTTTTGAGTTTTTAATACTTATTCATTCAAGGTCACCTAAGCCACTGTGACTTCATGCTGGAGGATCAAATATGAGGCCATTGTGATTTACAGGTGAAGGGCAAGGTGGTTGGACTTTCGCAAGGGTAAAAAACAGTGTGAGTTGTTAGAGGTGTTGCCTAATAAACTTGAGAGCTGCCCAACCTGCCCTATACTTCCAGAAACAAGGCAGAATGCCTCTCAGCAAAACATGGCTTTCTGAATTAAGGAAGAGATTTGTCCCTTCCCAGTACTCATTAGCACTCCCTTGCCCCAGTACTACTCATTCGCAATGTGATTTCTCAGCTCCAGAAATAAACTGTTTAGGATTCTTGCAAATGCTGTTTCCACAGGTAAAGACTGGAAAAGCAGTCTTAAGTAGCAATAGCAGAACAGATGTTTACACCCAATTCCCCCTTTTCTTTGTCCTCTCACTTCATTCTCCTCTGTTTGAACCAATATTAATAGGTTTAGGGTGGGGAAGATTGATTGGGGCTGCCAATAAGGGTATCCTTTTTGGGCTAGAACCTGGTATGACAAATGAACAAATGTAGGCACCTAGCAAAGGGCAAAACCATTAGCCAGGGATTGGTGAAACAGAGCCAGAAGAAAATAGGGAACACTGCTAAAACACAGCAGAAGCTAGACAAAGGTTTTAACAACTATTTCGGTGTACTAGAGTTAGTAGAGGCAAAAGAGGAGGCTAATGCAGTCTTTTGGGAGCTAAGAGCCTGATACAGTGTGAGGGCAGAGAGAAAGTGATGGCTAATAAGCAATGGTTTACATGGAGCAACTTTGGGCCAATATGAGACGAATTTAGAAGCAATCAAGATTCAAAGTATGTGCAGAATAAAGGTTAAGCTAAGAGTGTGGAAAGCATCCTCAAAGCTGCAGAGGATCACAGAGAAACCAATTTAAGGAGGGTCATGTAGGAGGAAAGAAAAGTGCCTCCCAAAGGAAGCAGCTGAGCAACTAGTGCTTGGGAAATCCAATGCAATAATGAAAAGTGAAGGGAAGAATGTAAAGTAAAGTGAGACCTCCTTCTTTTAGGAGATAGCTATTGAGTATCTTCTAAGTCAGGATACATTATCAAGGAGGGAAGTCAGCTCCACTGGCCCTTCTTTGTTAATGAAAGAAACAATCCAGGAATTACTTCTGATTTAGTAATTCCATTCCCTTTACCAACAATTCAAAAAAGGGCATGAGACCCAATTTAGGCCAGAAAACGCAAGGACAAATTGGTTGGGCAGCTTCTAGGAGATGGCTTCCTAAAATGGTAAGAGCCCTTTTTTATCCCCTGGATGCTAATGTCAAGCCTGAGACTAACAGATACTCCTTGACTGCTGAGTCAGCTGCCCAGCAAAGCCAATAAACTATAGTGGACAGAGAAGCTTGATGGAAAGAATTTGGATCTTCAATGAGGTAACAGCTGCCACTTGCCCATCTGAGAGCCAGACAATTTACATGAGAGACCAAGTTTCCTTCCATTTCAACTGGTTAGTGCTTGCTGTTACATATAAGCCAGAAGTATTCTAATAGAGGATAGTGAGTGCTAAGATGTGCTTTTAAAAAAATCAGGAAAAACATGAAATCTCTAGTAGCACAGGCAATGTAAACCACACTGCAAACCATCACAGTTCATAAAGAGAAAAAAGACAATCTTCAGGAATGCCCCTCCTAACACAAAACTACCCCCGCCCTAGGACCCCCAAGTCTAGGGACAAAAGAAAAAAGAAAGACAGGGCAATGCTCTCTTCAAGCACTAGGGGGCCACTGGTGGAGGGAGGGAGCTAAAATATGGCAAAAAGGCCTTCTCAAAGCACATCCTCAGGCCTTGTATGATTGGACTTCAGAAACTTTCCAAGAATCCTATCAGTGCTAAATTCTTGATCAATTAGAGTAATGTGGGCACAGGGAGCTCTCCAAACTCATTGCTTTGGTTGTTAAAAAAAAAAAACTTGCTGGAAATCCCATAGCTCACTCAGTTTCTCTGAATTAGAGGTAAGTTCTAGATCATGGAATGATCTAGAATGCTGGAGTGATACTAGTCTATATCCAGAAAAGGGACTAGGATACTAGGCCTTAGGGTCCTACCTTCTGGGTCTGGGGAAGTGCTAAGTCCAAACTACAATGGGAAACTGCTGCCACTAAGGTAGCAGTAGTAGAAATAGAGCACTGGAAACAGTACTGGAATAACAAGTACTGGCTGAGTATGTGGATAATTCGACAGCCCCATCTCTCTCAAGGTACTGGAAGCTCTACTTCATATAAAATCAAACTCTCGAGCCTCCCTGGTGGCACAAGGGGTTAAGCACAGCACTGTGAAGCTATCCACAGCCTCTTCAGCATGAGTTCAATTCCCAGCAGGCCAGGGATCTACCCACATGGCGGAACAGACTTTTCTTGTCTCGCCCGCTCCTCCCCTCAGCAGTGTATTTCAGTCTGCCTGTTCGGTTCCCCGCTGTCTCTCGTGAATCCTCTCACCACCCCCCGCCCCCCGCACATCTTGTATACATAAATAAATAAATCTTTTAAAAAAATCAAACTTTCTTCCTGCAAATCTATATCCCTTCCTGATTTTCTGAGAGACTACCCTTCTCTATAGTCCCTGTACTCCATACTGAAATAATCTTTGGCTTCGTTTCCTCCAAAGAGCATCAGTCGGTTACCAAGTTTAGATTTCTCCTCCGTACCTATATACCCACACCCTCCCACTAACCACATTCTCACTAGCCCATGAAGATTTCTGCCAAATGATTTCCAATTATCAGAGTAGTCCCTTTAAATTTCCTTATTCCCAGGACAATTATACCCTTCATACCCTCTCAATCCTGATCCCTCCCCTCCTAACCTAGCCTCCCACCTCCATACACACACAAAGTGTACACACAAACCTGCTCTGATCACACTGGATGCCTCCCTTTCAATGCTCTTCCCTCCATGCCTTCGCTCAGGTTATGTGATTGAGACCAGGACTGCCATGGAGTTCAAGCAAAAAGGCTGGGCTATGGGAAAGGAGACATTTAGTGGGCCCAAGCTGACAGTATAGTTCAGCTAAACATTCAGTCCAACATTGATGATATATAGCTATGCTCTGACTAAGGCAGGAGGGAGCCCCGAAAAGGAAAGGAACCAGTGACAATTGGAGCCGACATTTACTGAACATGTTAGATACTATGGTAAGCATTTTATAAGCACCATCTCCTAATACTAACAATTACCACTCAAAAAGGGAAGTGCTACTATCTCCATGTTACATGAGAAACAGGTTTATAGAGGTTATCTGTGCAAGGTTTCCACTGCTAATTAGAGATGGACTTGCAATTCAAACTCCAATGTACCTGGTCAGTTCTTTACTCAACTGCCACACAACACCATCTACCAAAAGGACGAGCCTTGCAGGGAATAATGTTAACTTACATCAAGTCCTTCATCTCTCCAGTATCATCTGGAAAAAGTCACTTGAAAGGATCAAAGCTCAAATCCAGTTGGAAGGGTTTCTCAAAACTAAACTTCAAATAAGAGGTTGTATGTCACATTTTTATCCATTTCATACTCAAGACCAGGTTCCCAGGGTACCCTTCTGGAGCTGCCTCACTGTACATACCCATGCTCACTCAACCCATTCCAAAACAAATTCTGACAATGACACATGAACTGCATAGAGCCGGCTTGCCTACCAGGTCCTTTATGCAGTTCAATATACAAGGTGACACCAATATAAGACAAGTGAAGATTCAGTTTGGATGCCTCCATCTCCCTCCTCTGAATCCTGATCCAGTGACTGCCAAAGCCAGAAGAGGTTTGGGGAAGGGTATGTGGTTTTGGGGAAAGCTGCTGTGGTTGGCTGGAAAATGGGAAAAGAGGAAGGTTTCACTTCTTCACAATCTGAATGACATCCTCATCTTCCAATGTATGGTCTTTACCCACTTTTTGAGGATTGTGTTTCACAGAGAGACCCCAGACCAGAGCGCTGTATGGAAAGGAAAAAAGAACAGTCAGTGTAAAGAATTACCAGTGTCTCCCCTATCTACTTGGGTGCCACCTTTTTGCTCACTAATAGCCACTGGCCTGCAATAGCCAAGGTCCCCTCTCCCCAGTCAAAAACAACAGTCAAAAACAACCCTCGAAAATACAAAGACTTTAGTTTCCCCAGCAGTGTGTTATAAGGGAGCCTTTATATACAAAGTTGCAAAGAGGCCTCCTTAGAGGTGCAAGGGTTAAGTCTCAGCACTATGAAGCTATCTGCAGCCACTGCAACATGAGTTTAATCCCCGGCCAGGGAACTGACCCACAAGGTGCAGCAGACCTCTCCTGTCTCGCCCGCTGCTCCCCTCCGCAGTGTATTTCAGTCAATCCACCCGTTCTGCTCCCCACTCTGTCACTGGCGAACCCTCTAATTAGCCTGCCTTCCCGCACCTCTTGCCTACACCCCAGCTCTTGTATGCATAATTAAAAAAATGAATCTTAAAAAAAAAGTTGCAGGGCCTCCCTGGTGGTGAAAGGGGTTAAGACACCATCTATGAAGCTATCTGCAGCCACTGCAGCATGAGTTAGATCCACGGCCAGGGAGCAACCCACATGGTGCCACAGATCTCTCCTGTCTCGCACACTGTTCCCCTCAGCAGTGTACTTCGGTCAATCTGCCTGTTCTGTTCCCCACTCTGTCTCTGGTGAATCCTCTCACCCTCCACACCTCTAGCCTGTACCCCAGCTCTTGTATGCATAAATAAATAAATCTTTAAAAAAAAAAAAAAGTTGCAAAGAAGTACCAATACTCATCAGTGGGTACTGAGAAGAAAAGTAGGGTTTTCCTCCCCTCAACCATGCTAGGAAAATTCTGCCTCCCTATCAAGAAACTGCAATTGGTTATGTTCTCCTGATGTTTAAGATCATATTTTTCTTAAGAACTAGTGATGGAGGTCCTCCCTGGTGGTGAAAGGGGTTAAGCACTGCACTATCTACCAATCCGCAGCCTCTGCAGCACGAGTTTGATCCCTGGCCAGCCAGGGAGCAACCCACATGGCTAAGCAGACCTCTCCTGTCTCACCCGCTGCTCCCCTCAGCAGTGTGTTTCAGTCTGCCTTTTCTGTTCCCCACTCTGTCTCTGGTGAATCCTCTCATGCTCTGCATCACTGGTCTGTACCCCAGCTCTTGTAAACATAAATAAATCTTAAAAAAAAAAAAAGATGGAGACTGCTGAACAAGACACTGGGAACTAACTCAAAGAGGCTAAGAGCTACAAACCAAAGGGTGGAACAAAAAAAAAAGGATGTCCATGTTGTTATTAGATTGCTTTTGAAGCAAAATGTCTTTAAGGGCCTCCCTGGTGGCGCAAGGGGTTAAGATGCAACCTCTGAAGCTATCTGCAGCCACTGCAGCATGTGTTTGATCTCTGGCCAGGGAGCTACCCACATGGCGCAGACCTCTCCTGTCTCGCCTGCTGCTCCCCTCAGCAGTGTACTTCAGTCAATCCACCTATTCTGCTCCCCACTCTGTCTCTGGTGAATACTCTCACTCCCCACACCTCTGGCCTGTATCCCAGTTCTTTTATGCATAAATCATCTTTACAAAAATAAAGTCCTTAAAAACTTATATTCCGAAAAGAAATCACTGAACAAGATTTCAGTTTTTAAAATATAAATGAAATAACAGGAACAGATTAACTGCAGCATTGTTCATAATGGCCAAGGTTTGGAAACAACTTAAGTGCCCGACAGATGAGTGAGTAAAGAAGATGTGGTATATAAACACAATGGAACATAACTCAGCTATTAAAAAAAAAAGTCTTATGGGGCCTCCCTAGTGGCGCAATCCACAGCTACTCCAGCACAAGTTTGATCCACAGCCAGGAGGCTAAACAACATGGCGCAGCAGACCTGTCCTGTCTCACCCATTGTTCCCCTCAGCAGGGTATTTCTGTAGATCTGCCTATTCTGTTCCCTGCTCTGTCTCTGGTGAATCCTCTCACACACAACGCCCCCAACCCAACTCTGGCCTACACCCCAGCTCTTGTATGCATGAATAAATAAAAAATCAGTCTTTTTTTAAAAAATGGTTAAAATGGGCCTCCCTGGTGGCACAAGGGGTTAAGCACAGCATTGTGAACCTACCGCAGGCTCTTCAGCGCAAGTTCAATCCCCGGCTGGCCAGGGAGCTACCCAGATGGTGCAGCAGACCTCTCCTGCCTCGCCCGCTCCTCCCCTCAGCAGTGTATTTCAGTCAGTCTGACTGTTCTGTTCCCCACTTTGTCTCTGGTGAATCCTCTCACCGCCCACACCCCTAGCCTGTACCCCAGTTCTTGTATGCATAAACAAAACTTTAAAAAAAAATGGTTAAAATGCCATTTGTACAAAAAATAAAAATACATTAATAATAAGGAAAAGTGACCAAATAAAATTCCACTTCCTTTGATAAGTCTCTTCTCCAAAATACTTTTCTTTACTGCCTTTGTTAATTTACAGTTCTAGAGGCTTTTTGAACTATATTCTGCCACATGCAATGCAGGAATTATATATAAATCTACAAAGTTTGAAAAAGGATAATGCCTAATTTTTCCCTAGATTCCGTTTCATATAATGGCACATATAATGGTTTGAAGGTTGTGGAAATTAGCACCCACATGTGAAATATACTTTAGATAAAAGAAATGTGAATTTTTTTTTAAAGATTTATTTATTTATGCATACAAGAGCTGGGGTACAGGCCAGAGATGCGGGGGGAAGGGGGTGATGGTGGTGAGAGGATTCACCAGACAGAGCAGGGACCAGAACAGGCAGACTGACTGAAATACACTGCTGAGGGGAGCAGCAGGCAAGACAGGAGAGGTCTGCCTCACCATGTGGGTTTCTCCCTGGCCGGCCGGGGATCAAACTCGTTCTGCAGAGGTTGCAGATTGCCTCAGTGTGGTGCTTAACCCCTTGCGCCACCAGGGAGGCCCAGAAATATGAAATTTAACAAAGGATTTGACTTAGTATTCTTACAACCAAAAAACAAATATTTTTAAAATGTCACTATTTCTTTCTTCTTTTTTTTTTTTAAATTTATTTATTTATACAAGCACTGGGTACACGGGCGGCAAGAGAGGTCTGCACGCCATGTGGGACCCTTGCCCGGCGGCCAGGGATCGAACTGGCGCTGCAGAGGTTGCGGGCAGCTTCGCAACCCAGCGCTCAACTGCTGCACCACCGGAGAGGCCCTTCTTTTTTCTTTTTTTAAGATTTATTTATCTATGCATACAAAAATTAGAGTACAGGTCAGAGGCATGGGTGAGAGGATTCACCAGAGACAGAGCAGGGAACAGAACAGGCACACTGACTGAAATACAGTGCTGAGGGAGCAGCGGGTGAGACAGGAGAGGTCTGCCATGCCATGTGGGTATCTCCGCGGCTGACTGGGATCGAACCAGTTCTACAGAAGCTGAGGACAGCTTCACAGCGCTACCTGCGCCACCAGGGAGGCCCTATTTGCAACTTTTTTTAAGTCTAAAATAAAATTCAAAATAAAATGATAAAAAAAAATTGTTTTCAGCCAGTATCAAATGTGAAAAAGTACAAAAGATTAGGGGCATTTATCCATGGTTTATAGGGAGACTCAGGATCCAATGGAGGCCAGTATAATGCTGGCAGGAAAAATTAGTATTTGTGTTTGAAAAAAGATGAATTAATGAGAGAAAGTCACAGCCCTTTGTACTATCAGTTCTCCCAACTCTGAAGAGGTTCCTAGAACTCTTCCTGCTCCAGGTATGGTTTTAAGAAGACACTACAGAGTTTTAATAAAGCAAAAATTTCAGCAGCTTCTCTGATGGCCAATTTTTTTAATGCTATCCTAAGGATGGCTCAACTGGAAAAGGAGACACCACTAACCATGATACTTACTATTTGAATTCTTTGATAAGGTTTTTGTGAATCTTCATGCAGAAATCCTCCACAGTGGTCCTGGAATAAGGCAACACCACTGGGGATGTGTAATCTGGCAACTGGCCTTTGGGTTTGGTGTAACTAGAACAGAAGGACCAGAGGTTGATTACTTCTTGGAATACTTCTCGTGTTAAATGCATTCAACCCTGAATACTTTTTAGAAGACAGACAAGGATAATCTTCAATTTGAGGAAGAAAGTACCTTTAATATGGCCTAGTGGATAAGAATTAATTAATTTATATCTCAAAAAAAAAAAAAAAGAGTTATATTAAAATGCTCCAAATGGTGTCACTTAGGACAGTCCAGTTTCATTCCTATGCAGCAGTACTTTATCCATTAAGACTTACATCCTCAAGAACGAAAACATGGAATCAGGGGAAAAAAAATTATAATAAATAAAAATAAAATTAACAGGCAACTATTTATCAGAGACATTCTGCAGGGGAGGGAGAGGGATCAAAGCAGGGGAGGGAAGAGCACAAGGGACTATGGTGATGGTGCACGGGTGAACTGGTGGTGGGAATTTTACCAAGACTACACCTGAGAAGAGAGAGCACACACTGTACAAAAATGAAGAATGACGTAAAATATATATGAAAATAAAAAATCAGGATGTATGACAAAATAACCTATTGTCTGGAACAGATGTCCATAACTAAGCAAATACTTGATGTAAAATAATTTCACAAGACAATTTAATTTGATGGTTAATTATAAATCATTAAATTTTTCCCTTGCTGGGAAAAAAAAAAGACTTACATCCTCACTAATTTCAGATAGTCCCATATCTTTTCCAAAAGGTCATCAAAATTCCAGCGGTGATGGGCAGAGATGGGTACACAGTGAGGCACCTTATAGATGATATCTAGTTCTTCAATGGAGATCTGATCAATCTTATTTAACACATAGATACAGGGTATATAAACTCTATATAAGTAGGAGAAAAATAGGACATTAGTCTGGGTTTTGATGATAAGACTATTAGTCTGATAATCAACATGCCCCACCCAGGACGCCAAAACAGACTCTCAAAAGGGATTACAGCAGCTCAGTCACACACACACAACACTCCTAACAAAATACGGTAAACATCCAAAAAGAAGTGAACTATGGGTTAAAAAACATCAAAAGTCAGGCTCCTAGTCCCAGTTAGACAGGTAAAGTTATTTTAAGAAATGTAAAAATGCAAGTATAATTCTAATATCAAATTCCATGATAATTTTAAAAAATAAAAAAAATTTAAAAGTCTAGCAATGTCACAAGTCTAATCTCCAAACAATATGGTAGCTAAGATTACTAATAATTGGGCCTCCCTGGTGGCACAAGGGGTTAAGACGCAACCTATGAAGCTGTCCGCAGCCTCTGCAGCACGAGTTCAATCCCCGCCGGCCAGGGAGCTACCCACATGGCGCAGCAGATCTCTACTGACTCGCCCGCTACTCCCCTCAGCAGTATACTTCTGCTGTTCTGTTCCCCACTCTATCTCTGGTGAATCCTCTTGCCCCCCACACCTCTGGCATGTACCCCAGCTCTTGTATGCATAAATAGGTAAATCTTTTTTTTTTAAAAGATTTATTTTATTTATACAAGAGCTGGGGTACAGGCCAGAGTCACGGGAGGGTGTGAGGATTCACCAGAGACAGAGTGGGGAGCAAACAGGCAGACAAACCGAAAGTACTGCTGAGGGGAGTAGTGGGTGCGACAGGAAAGGTTTGCCTCACCATATGGGACTCACCCTGGCCGGCCGGGAATTGAACCGGCGCTGCAGAGACTGCAGACAGCTTTGCAGCACTGCGCTCAACCCGCTGAGCCACCAGGGAGGTCCCAATAGATAAATCTTTTTTTTTTTTTTTTTTTTTTTTTAATAGAGGCATGTTTTATTTATTTATTTATTTATTTGTTTGTTTTGTTTGTTTGTTTATACATGCACTGGGTACAGTCAGAAGCACGGGAGGGCGAGAGCAGAGCAGGCAGAAGGACCGAAGTACACTGCTGAGGGGAGCAGTGGGCGGCAGGAGAGGTCTGCGCGCCATGTGGGACCCTCCTCCTGTGGCCGGGGAGCAGCCAGGGATCGAACCGGCGCCGCAGAGGCTGCGGGCAGCTTCGCAACCCAGCGCTCAACCGCTGCGCCACGGGGGAGGCCCCCAATAGATAAATCTTTTAAAAAAAAAAAAAAAAAAAAAAGATTACTAATAATTAGATAAGTCACAACTTCTCAGGCTTCAATGGCCTCACTTATAAAATGCGTAACTCAAAGCATTGGCTTTAGTTTTCAAATGAGGATCAAATAAATTCATCCAACAAATAGGAACAAATCAACTGGAAAGCAATTAGAAAATATTATATCCAAATGCCAGGAATAATTTTAACAATGATTTTAATTGTTATTCAATCTCAAGTTTGTTTTTTTTTTAAGATTTATTTTATTTATATAAAAACTGGGATACAGGCCAGAGGCACAGGAGGGTGAGAGAATTCACTACAGACAAAGCGGGCAACAGAACAGGCAGACAGACCAAAAACACTGCTGAAGCGAGCAGTGGGAGAGACAGGAGAGGTCTGCCGCGCCATGTGGGTTTCTCCCTGGCCAGCCGGGACAATTTCACAGCACAGCGCTCAACACACTGACCAATGGGGAGGCCCCTCAATCTCAAATATCAATAATAGTAAAAGCTCATGGAGGGGCCTCCCTGGTGGCGCAAAGGGTTAAGCACCGCACTATGAAGCAATCTGCAGCCTCTGCAGCAAGAGTTCAATCCCCAGCCGGCCAGGGAGCAACCCACATGGCAAAGCAGACCTCTCCTATCTCTCCCGCTGCTCCCTTCAGCAGTGTATTTCAGTCAGCCTGCCTGTTCTGTTTCCCACTCTGTCTCTGGTGAATCCTCTCACCCTCCTGCATCTCTGGCCTGTACCCCAGCTCTTGGATGCATAAATAAATATTAAAAAAAAACTCATGGAACAGGGTTTCCGCTATGTATCTTTAGGCTGGAGAAAACAGACTGAGCTCCACCTGCTCTGAGTTCTGTAGGACAGCTACAGAATTTCACAAGTGGATTAATTCTAGGAGAGCAGATTGAGAACCTATTATTTTCAACCACTGTATGATATAGAGTTTAGAAGACAGTCCAGTTCACAAGTGAAATGTGAAGCTATCATAATCAAACTTCAGAGCAAAGAAGGAAATTAGAAATCAAGACCAGCCCTTCATTTTGTAGCTAAGGAAACCAGGGCCAACAATTATCAATATATGGGCCTCCCTGGTGGCGCAAGGGGTTAGGACACAAATTATAAAGCAATCCGCAGCCACTGCAGCATGAATTTGATCCCCAGGCAGGGAGCTATCCACATGGTGCAGCAGACCTCTCCTGACTCGCCCGCTGCTCCCCTCAGCAGTGTATTTCAGTCAATCTGCCTGCTCTGTTCCCCACTGAGTCTCTGGTGAATCCTTTCACTACCACCCCCACACCTCTGGCCTGTACCCCCATTCTTGTAGGCATAAATAAATAAATCTTTAAAAAAAAAAGTTATCAATATATGAGATAGCAGCACAATTGCCATGATCCAATATTGTTTTCACAAAAAGCTTCAAATTTAAACTCAGGCATCAGACTCCTTTGTCAGTACCTATTTCCTTCCACCACGTCAATGAGATCATCCGCTGTGGCATCGCTACGCAGAGTCACATCGGCATTATGAATTTTGTATTCAGCCAGAATGCTCTTCACAGTTTCAGCATCCAGCTCACTTTGAGGGCACTGAATAGAAAGAAGACAGTGATTGGTAAGAGAACAAAACAAATCTCCCGAGAATATTTATGTTCCTGGATAATCCTAGCTAAGGTGCAAGCTCATTTCTGAAATCTGTATTCCTGGTTGAGAAATTTTAGTAGGAAATACTTAAGAACTAAAACTCTTTCAAAACTCAGTGGAGGGCCTCCCCGGTGGCGCAGCGGTTGAGCGCTGGGTTGCGAAGCTGCCCGCAGCCTCTGCAGCAGTTCGATCCCCGGCTGCTCCCCGTCCACCGGAGGAGGGTCCTGCATGGCGCGCAGACCGGTCCCGCATGGCGCGCAGACCTCTCCTGCTGCCCGCTGCTCCCCTCAGCAGTGTACTTCGGTCCTTCTGCCTGCTCTGCTCCCCGCTCTGGCTCTGGTGAATTCTCTCACCCTCCTGCGCTTCTGACTGTACCCAGTGCTTATATAATAAATAAATAAAAAATAAATCTTTAAAAAAAAAAAAAAAAAAACTCAGTGGAAGGTATTTCTGGACTAAATTTTGTGTGTGAGCCTCATCCCCACCCAATTGATGTGTTGAAGTCTTAACTACAGTATCTGAGAATGCAAATATGTTTGAAGACAGGGTCTTAAAAGGGGTAATTAAGTATATATGAGGTCAGAAGGGTGTGCCCTAATACAATGTGACCTTACAAGAAAAGGTATTTAATTGGGATACACACAGAGAAGACCATGTGAAGACATGGGGAGTAGACAACCATCTACAAAGCAAGATGAGAGGTCAGGAGAAATGAACCCTGTGCACATCTTTATTTCAGGTACCTCGCCTCCAAAGTTAAAAGAAAATGAATTTCTATTGTTTAAACCACCCAACCAATCTATGGAACTTTATCATGGCAGCCTTAGCAAACTACTAAATAAAGAATGATGAATGCTCAAATCCAAATATAATGAGAAGGCTCTTTTATACAACATAATTTAAACTCACGCTAGTCCATTCATCTGGACCTCTAGAATGCAAATTGTAGGAAATTCTCAGTCTTCAATTACATGACTTAGAAGCAATATGTGACAAAACTGAACACTCCAATCTTAACACTTATCTTGACTTCCAAGATTCCAAACTCTTCTGGTTTTCCTTCTCAGCCTGACTTTTCCCATCTCCCAACCTCTAGTCATTAGCGGGTCACAAGGCTCAATCCTTCAACCTCTTTTCTATTATAATACTCACTTCTTAGTGCTCCCCACTAAGCTCTTGGCTTTAAAGTTGATAACCACCAAATTTGTACCTCCAGTTCAAATCATTTGTTGCATGCCTACTTGGGTGTCTAAATTGGCATCTCAAACTAAACATTCTGATCGTCCCCTCCTCACCAAATATATTCTACCCCAAAAACTCCCAGTCATCTTTCACAACCCACGTCCAACCCAGCTGTTAATTCCAACTGTCTACTTTCAAAATCTTTCACAATCAACCACTTCTCTCTCATCTCCTCCACTGCTACAACCACAACCCTGGTCTGAGAAGCCATCATTTCTTGACTAGATAATTGCAGCAACCACTAAAATAGTTCCTCTGTGTCTGCTCTTAATCCATTTCAGTCTATTCTCAACAGCCAAGGTTGATTACATTAAAACCTAAGTCAAATCATGTTTACTCCAGACTGGAACCTTATCAACATTTACCCATCTCCTGCAAAATAACAGCATATATGACCCTATGTTATGACTTCATCTCTTATAACAACTCTCCTACTTGTTTATTAGAACTTGTATGTTTCTTCTACATGAATCACTCTTTCCCAAGATATCCCGTTGGTTCACTCCCTCATGTCACCTCAACAAAGACATCTCTAATCAATCTATTTAAAACTGAAACCTCCCACAAACTCTCTCCACCATCTTCTTTCCTTGGTTTACTTTCATATTTAGACTTAACATCATTTAATGTGCTATATTTTACTATTAATGTTGCTTATTACTTTCTCTTATTAGTATACAAGGGCAGGGATTTTTGTGTCTCTTCCTCAGTCTTTTCTCTTCCACCAAGAACATAAAATAATATTTGGCCCATGGTAGGTGCTCTATAAGTCTGCGTTGACAGAAAACATACTACTTTGGCAGTCATCTATTGATACAAAATCACCCAAGCATAAGATTAGTACCACCCACTCCCCAAAGAGGAAACAGAGTTACAAAGATAGTAAGTCAGACTCTAATGCCTGTGATTCTATCAGTCATTACATGATCATTGTGTTAGGTCAAACAGTGCTGGGAAAAGTCAGGGAACTTCTAAATTTCATTATTGCTATTGCTTAATCCAGTCCCCAACCCAGACCATTCAGCAACCTGCCTCATATATCTTCTTCTTTACTTACAGTGGCAGTGAGATTAATGCCTCCCTTATCCTTCTTCTTAAAGCCAATGTTAGGGGGTTTGCTGTTTAAGCGAATACCAAAGCCTTCCAGCTCATTTTCAATTATCTTCTTATGTCCCAAGGGTTTCAAGACATCCAAAACAATCAGGATCAAGTTACACGTTCGGGCCACTGAAGAAGTGGAAAAAAAAAATAACTTATACCCAAGCAAAGTTCATTAAAGATTTAATGAACCCAAATACTCGAATGGCAGAAAGATGGGCGTAAGGTGAAGGTGCCATTCCTATACTTAAAAGGATTTTTTTGCAAATACATACACATGAATTGTTAAGGTTGTCAAATATTTATGCCAGAAGTCAATCTGCAACTTATGCCTTGTTTTCTCCAAGTGTATCTAGATAACGGGTCAACTTCTAGATACATCAGTAGAAAAATGAAGATATAATGAAGATATAAACCAGGCACACCCCAAACTCTAGAAACTATTTAGAAAAATTTAAAACAGGAAGGACTCTAAAATATGACTGCCTGGTTAGCAGTAGAATCAACTTTGTAATTTATGAAAAGTTGATTGTGCCTATGTTAAGCATATGGTTTAATGACAACTATATATATCTATGTAACCACCACAGCAATAACACACAGAACATTCCCATCACATCCAACAGTTCCCTTGTAGTCCTTTACCATCAACCTTCCCCTCTCTCATTTCCAATCACTGATCTGCTTTCTGTCATGACAGGTTAGTTTACATTTTTAGAATTTCATACAAATGAAACCATACAAAATGTAGACTTTTGTGCCGATTTTTATTTATTTTTTTAAAGCTTTATTTATTTATTTAAAAAGATTTATTTATTTTTATACAAGAAGTGGGGTGTAGGCCAGAGGCATGGGAGGGTGAGAGGATTCACCAGAGACAGAGCGGGGAGCAGAACAGGCAGACTGACAAAATACACTGCTGAGGGGAGCAGCGGGCAAGACAGGAGAGGTCTGTCGCGCCATGTGGGCATCTCCCTGGCCAGGCGGGAATCGAACTCATGCTGCAGAGGCTGCGAACAGCTTCACAGCACTGCGCTCAACCCGCTGCAGCACCAGGGGAGGCCCTCTCATTATTTTAAATTAGACTTTTTTGTAAAGATTTATTTATGCACAGAAGTTGGCCTGGTATATAAATACCAGTTCTTGTGTAAATACTGGTTCTTGTATAAATAAATAAATCTTTAAAAAAAAAATTGTAAACAGGGCCTCCCCGGTGGAGCAAGGGCACAGCACTGTGAAGCAAGAGTTCGATCCCTGGCTGCCCAGGAAGCTACCCACATAGCGCAGCAGACCTCTCTTGTCTCTCTCGCTGCTCCCTTTAGCAGTGTATGTCAGTACATCTGCCTGTTCTGCTCCCTACTCTGTCTCTGGTGAATCCTCTACCCGCCCCACTCCGCATCTCTGGCCTGCACCCCAGCTCTTGTATGCATAAATAAATAAATCTTTAAAAAAATGTAAATAAATACATGAATTTAAGAAAATCAACTAAAATTGAAAATACAGTTCCTCAACAAGACCAGACCTATCTAAAATGATCACTAGCCATACCTACCTAGGAAATACTGTATTGGTGACAGCGCTGAGACTTAACACCTAGTTAATATTATAGTCCAACACACATTTCCATTACTGAACGATGCTGGTCTAGAAAGCAACCACTTCTCTCAGCACATAGAGGAGGTAAGGGAAGAAAAGAGAGTCTGTCTGAAGCTCAGAGCCACAATGTGACCAGAGGGCCAACAGGAGGTGGGACCTCACTGGCACATTCTGCTGCAGTCCATGCTCTAGGGGGCCCCTTTCTCTCCTCCATCCCTCCCCACCCCCCTCAATAAAAAAGAAAAAAAGTAGAAAGCAGTCAATGCAAATTGAAGTACAAAGACTATGGGTACCAGTAGGTAGTGGCACAGTTGGCAGCAGAGAATGACATTTAAAAAAGAAGTATTTGGGGCCTCACTGATGGTGCAAGGGGTTAAGACGCAACCTATGAAGCTGTCCGCAGCCTCTGCAGCATGAGTTCAATCACCCGGCCAGCCAGGGAACAACTCACATGACGCAGCAGATCTCTCCTGACTCACCAGCTGCTCCCCACAGCAGTGTACTTCAGTCAATCTGCCTGTTCTGTTCCCCACTCTGTCTCTGGTGAATCCTCTCAGCCCCCTACACCTCTGTCCTGTACCCCAGCTCTTATATGCATAAATAAATAAATCTTTATTTTTATTTTTTTTAAAGATTTATTTATTTATACAAGCACTGGGTACAGTCAGAAGCGTGGGAGGGTGAGAGAATTCACCAGAGCCAGAGCAGGGAACAGAACAGGCAGACTGACGAAATACACTGCTGAGGGGAACAGCGGACGCGGCAGGAGAGGTCTGACGTGCCATATGGGACCCTCACTGGTGGCCAGGGAGTGAACCGGCGCTGCAGAGGCTGTGGCAGCTTCGCAGCCCAGCGCTCGACCGCTGCGCCACCAGGGGAGGCCCTAAATAAATCTTTAAAAAAAAAAAATTGTATTTGGAACTATATCTTAGTATCTGGAAAAATATTTTTGATAGACATGTTCTATTCAAACATTTGAAAAATATTAGCAAACACAGAAAAGTAACCAAAACAAGAACCAATTATTAACTCCATGAAAACCCAATTTAAAAAACATAGTTCAAGAGAAAAGAAACCAAGTCATAACATACTACTTATCTCAGCATTAAACAAAAATTACAGTTGTTACATAATAATGTAAACCATGACTGATGAGTTAACTAAAAATTAAATGGGAAAGCAAAAAGTAATAGAAAGCTAATTCTCTACTATAATAGGAAACCAATAGACAATATCTATATTTAATCATGAAATAGCAATATGAGCATAATATTTTAAAACATGAAATAGCAGAAATCAGAGTCAACAATAAGTGCTAATGGGGAATGACAGTAGAGGTAAAGAGAGGTGGGGTAACTGATGCAAATTGTGATTAATGTTTTATAACAATTTACCTGAAACAGGAGGAAAGAAGGAAAGGCATGGGCAGAAGTCAGGAAACCTAGGTTCTACTTCTGAAGCTGCCACAAACAGTGCAACCAAAACATTTCACTTGTCTTTAGTGTTTCTCCTTACTCTTTGAAGTTCCTTCAAGTTCTGACATTTTATTCTGATAAGAAGTCAGAATATTTCCTTCACTGTGATATCATCTCCAAGTTCAACACACCCAGTCTAAGGGAACAGTTCCTCTATCCAGTAAAGGGTTGATATCCCAGGATATTAACCCTAGACTACTCACCTGCAATGACTTGACGACCTCTACCTTTACCATCCTTGGCACCCTCAATGATACCTGGGAGATCCAGAAGCTATATAAGATTAAAGACAGGTAGAATGAGAGAAAGGGGAAAATGAGTTATAAATCTGAACAGAATAAAATGATTAAATATTAAATAGGATGATAATCAAATACAATGATTTATTTCTCAGTTATTCAAAATTTAGGTGATTAAATGCAAACTTCCTTGTGTATGAATACTAATTTTATTAAGCATCTAATAAACATCAGCCACAGACTTTTAATATACTTTGCCTAGTTTAAAATGCCTAACACGGGCCTCCCTGGTGGCACAGGGGTTAAAGTCTCAGAGTTATCAAGCTATCGCCAGCCACTGCGCATGAGTTCGATCCCAGGCAGGGAGCTAACCCACACGGCGCAGCAGACCTCTCCTGTCTCACCTGCTGCTGCCCTCAGCAGCCCATTTCAGTCAATCCGCCTGTTCTGTTCTCCACTCTGTCTCTGGTGAATTCTCTCACCCCACCCCCCACACCTCTAGCCTGTACCCCAGTTCTTTTATACATAAATATTAAAAAAAAAAAGCTGGAACAATGAATATTAAAAATACGGTAGTATTGGATTATAACCCATAAAGTAAGATGAATATTCATGAGCCCACACTAATACAAATTATCAACTAAATGAACAAATGGCAGAGAAAACAGCTATTTCATATAGAATTCCAATTAAGGTAAAAGAGAAAAAGGATCATCGTTAAGCAAGAAGCATAGTAATAATCTTTTCATAAAATCCCCAGATGGATGCTAAAATGAGTGGACAAGTTTGAGAAACAGGATTTATATCTTCTCAAAGTATTTCTCCCAAAGTATTAAATTACAGAAAGAAAGACAGCTTTCCAATAGAGAAACCCTGAGGTCAGTACCTTAAACAACTAGGAGAGGTCAGTGTCACCAATAAGACACATCAACACCATGAATCTCATGACAGGATACATTAAGGACCCAACATTTCTCTAGCAAAAATACAATCTAATCATGAAGAAACCATCAGACAAACTCAAGTTGAGAAACATTCTGCAGAATAACTGGTCAATACTCTTTAATAGTATCAAGGTCATGAAAGACAGAACTGTGAAACCAGTACAAATGCCAGAAGAATAAGGAGAAATAACTAAATACAACATTTATGATTATAGAAAAAAATTTGGAAAAGAAAAAGGATACTAGTGGGAAAACTGATAAAAATCCAAATAAGATCTGTAGTTTACTAAATATCACACCAAATTTTAATCTATCCCTCATAATTATCCTAAGGTTATGTAAGATTTTAATATAAGGGGCAGCAGAACCTAAAATAATTAGGCTCAGGGAAGTCACCCTCTCCCAACAAGTACATTTATACCTGTACACAGTCTTACTGACATAAAACCCTTAACATATAAACTATAGTGGCAAAAGTAGACAAATGACTACTTGGAGAAAAAATGAAAGGGGCAGGAGCAAGAAGGGACAGGAGCGTGTTCCCTGATGACACAGGGGTTAAAGACAGAGCGCTATCAAGCTATCGCCAGCCACTGTAGCACCAGTTCCATCTCCGGGCCGGCCAGGAAGCTGACCCACACAGAGCAGCAGACCTCTCCTGTCTCGTCTGCTGTCCCTTCAGCAGTGTATCTCAGTGGAGCTGCCTGCTCTGCTCCCCACTCTGTCTCTGGTGAATCCTCTCAACCACCTCCCAAACCGAGTCCCACCCCACTGCTCTGGCCTACATCCCAGTTCTTGTATGCATAAATAAATATTTTTTCAAGATTTATTTATGCATACAAGAACAGAGGTACAGGGCAGAGGTGCAGTGGGTGAGAGACACCAGATTCACCAGAGACAAACTGGGGAACAGGCAGACTGACTGAAATACACTGCTGAGGGGAGCAGCAGGCGAGTCAGAAGAGGTCTGCTACGCCATGTGGGTCACCTCCCTAGCCGGGGATCAAACTCGAACTTGTGCTCCAGTGGCTGCGGGTAGCTTCATAGTGCTGCATCTTAACTTAACCCCCTGCACCACCAGGGAGGCCCTAAATATATAAATCTTTAGGGCCTCCCCTGGTGGCGCAGGCAGTTGAGCGCAGCGCTGTGAAGTTGTCAGCAGCCTCTGCAGCACTGGTTCAATCCTGGCCAACCAGCTGGCGAGGGTCCCACAATGGTGCAGCAGACCTCTCCTGTTGTGCCTGCTTCTCCCCTCAGCAGTGTATGTCATCAGTCTGCCTGTTCTGTGCCCCGCTGTCTCTGGTGAATCCTCTCACCCTCCTGCGCATCTGGCCTGTATCCCAGTTCTTGTATAAATAAATAAATAAATCTTTCAATAAATAAATCTTTAAAAAAAAAAAAAAAGGGACAGGATGGAATCAACTCTTGATTGTGGTGATGTTTTTACCAATGTGTAGGTAATAAAATTACACATTTCATGTACAGCTTATTGTAGTGAATCATAATTCAAACAAGATCAGTTAAGATCTTGGGGGCAAAAAAAAAGTTCATCAGTTGTCTCTAGAAATTAGATTCTGTAATCTACTTAAAACACTTAGTAAATCCCCTTCTGCTTTAAAAAGGTTTTTCTTCAGCAAAAGACATTATTATATGCTTGGGTTTTTTTAAAAGATTTATTAATTTATGCATACAAGAGCTAGGGTACAGGCCAGAGATGTGGGGAGAGGACCCACTAGAGACAGAGTGGGGAACAGAACAGGCAGATTGACTGAAATACACTGCTGAGGGGAGCAGCAGGTGAGACAGGAGAGGTCTGCCTCGCCATGTGAGTTTCTCCCTGACCAGCCGGGGATCGAACTCGTGCTGCAGAGGCTGTGGATTGCTTCATAGTGCAGCGCTTAACCCCTTGCTCCACCAGGGAGGCCCCTTATTATATGTTTTATATAACTGTTGTTATCAAGAACTTAAAAGGAAAATCCATATGGCTAATCTAAAACTCCTAAATCTGGAATATGACTATAATGTCAAAAAAAAAAACTATCTGACAGTATTACACTGAAGAAAAACAACACGGGCAGAAAATATGTTGCGGTCCCCCCAAAAGCAAAAAAAACAGCTAAAATTTAGCTTTTCATTTTTTTTAAAGGTTTATTTTATTTATTTATGCATACAAGAGCTGGGGTATAGGCCAGAGGTGTTAGGGGTGAGAGGATTCACCAGAGACAGAGTAGGGAGCAGAACAGGCAGATCTACTGAAATACACTGCTAAGGGGAGCACAAGGAGAGACAAGAGAGGTCTGCTGTGCCATGTGGGTTAGCTCCCTGGCCAGTAATTGCTCTCATGCCGCAGTGGCTGGTGACAGCTTGACAGCACTGAGACTTTAACCCCTGAGCCCTTTCCTACTTCAGATTCTATAATAATAAACATAAATGTACCTCACAACTCACTGGATAGCCCAGTTAAGACAGAAAGCAAATGTCTACACCAAGGCACTCTGGGACACGATAGAGAACTTAGGGATGCCAAGGAGTATTATTTTTCAAGAGAAAAACACACAGCAATTCTTGATATGTTAGGTACTGAAGAAAGTACCAACTACAGGTAGCTGACAATTTCAACATCAGATCCTACTATACTGTCTTCAATTATGTAAGATCTGAATCTTCAGGAAGCTGGATTTTTCAGCAGTTACTATTTTTTTTTTTAAAGATTTATTCATTCATAAAACAGCCGTGTACAGGCCAGATGTGTGGGAGGGTAAGAGGATTCACCAGAGACAGAGTGAGGAACAGAACAGGCAGACTGACTGAAATACACTGCTGAGGGGACCAGAGGGCAAGGCAGGAGAGGTCCGCCATGCCATGTGGGTATCTCCCCTGCCAGCTGAGATCAAACCCGCGCTGCAGAGGCTGCAGACAGCCTCACATCACTGCATTCAACCACCTGCACCACCAGGGAGGCCCAGTTACTATGGTTTCAAAGGTTAAGCACCACACAAAAAAACCAATGTGGAATAGAAAACAAATGTGGCAGTATCCAATCTGATTCCTATATTTGAGAAGTTATATGATACTCAACAATGCACACACATTTCCCATTAGTATATAACTACAGCTGTAAGGACATAAAAGGTTGTTTGGACCCAATTATCTAAATAAACACAACCATTAGATATTCCTTTTGGTCTGGACATCATAAAAAATTACAGGACAGGGCCTCCCCGGTGGCACAGTGGGTTGAGCACAGCGTTGTAAAGCTGTCTGTAGCCTCTGCAGCACAGGTTCGATTCCTGGCTGGTCAGGGAGATTCCCACATGGCACGGCAGACCTCACCTGTCTCGCCCGGTTCTCCCCTCAGCAGTGCTTTCGGTCTGTCTGCCTGTTCTGCTCCCCACTCTCTCTCCAGTGAATCCTCTTACCCTCCCGCACCTTTGGTCTGTACCCCAGCTATTGTATAAACAAAAAATAAATCTTAAAAAAAAAAAAAAAAAAAAAACTACCAGGACAGGGCCTCCCTGGTGGCGCAACCTATGAAGCAGTCCACAGCCTCTGCAGCCTGAGTTCGATCCCCAGCTGGCAAGGGAGCACCCCACATGGCACAGCAGTCCTCTCCTGATTCGCCTACTGCTCCCCTCAGCAGTGTATTTCAGTCAATCTGTCTGTTCTGTTCCCCACTCTCTCTGGTGAGTCCTCTCACCCACCACGCCTCTGGCCTGTACCCCAGCTCTTGTATGCATAAATAAATAAACCTTTATAAAAAAATTATCAGGACAAGGAAAAATGTCATGAAATAATTGCTACCACACCCAACAAGAATATACTCTACTTCACATATACTTTCTTTCCTATCCAGTTCTAACTCTCTCTTAAGGGGCCTCCCTGGTGGTACAAGGGGTTAAGCACAGCACTGTGAAGCTATCCGCAGCCTCTGCAGCATAAGTTCAATCCCTGGCTGGTCAGGGAGAAACCCACATGGCGCAGCAGACCTCTCCTGTCTCGCCCGCTGCTCCCCTCAGCAGTGTTTTCAGTCAGTCTGCCTGTTCCGCTCCCACTGTCTCTGGTGAATCCTCTCACCCTCCCGCACCTCTGGTCTGTACCCCAGTTCTTGTATGCATAAATAAATAAATCTTTAAAAATTTTTTTTAAAAATCTAAGAACTTCTCAAGATATCGCCTCTTCAGATCTCACAGACAAGAATTATCTTCTAAAAAGGGTCTGATCAGGTTATTTCTTTATTAAATGCTTCTAATGGTTCCTAATTATATACAAGATAAAATTCAACTTCCTTAGCAGACACACAGGACCTCATAATGCAGCTCCAGTTTACCTTTCCAGCTTCAATTTTTAATATTCTCTGTCCCACACTGAAGTTCACACCTCAGCAAGCTACTCACCATTACAACTGACTGAAATTGCCCTTTACCTTCTCTGGCTGGTGAAACTACTTGAACTTCAAGATCTAGCCCCACTATTACTTTCAACATGAATCTTTCTTTGTCATAGCAGACCTTCCTTCCCTGACCACAGTCACTATCCTACCATATTAAAAGTTTTTACATACTGTTTACCTCCCCTGCTAACAATAAGGTTCTAGTAAATTAAAGATCAGCCCTAGTATACAGAGAGCTCTCAATAAGTGTTTTTCAAATGCATTCAAGAACGGATTTCTTCTCTTCCTTGGCTTCAGAACTCACCTGGATCTTGGCACCTTTATATCTGATGACACCAGGTACAGTGGTCAGAGTAGTGAACTCATAGGCTGCCACCTCAGAATATACCCCCGCCAGGTTGCTGAGCAGCGTTGACTTCCCAACAGATGGAAAACCCACAAACCCAATTCGAGCATCACCTGTCTTGGCCACATCAAAACCTAAAACATAAATATCAAAAGGAGTAGAAAAGTTATCTCTAGGAGGTAACTTGAAATTCATGTGATTCCTTTCACATTCTGGCTGCCTATCCCTGCAAACCTTATTTCTTCAACTTTTTACAGTTTACCTCTAGAGAGGATATAACTCAAGCACACAAAATTCTCCCACAGCAATTCACAACATTTAATGTGATGTTTGATATAAAACTTTTCTGCCATTTAAACTGTTATATGCCTTTCTAATACCCATAGTATTTAAGGGCCAAATATTATATAATTGATCTAAAAAAAAATGGGTTTCTTTCTTATCTTATAAACCCTGGGAATTATGTGATTGACTGGGTTTGCTGGTTGTTTTTTATCCCCCAATGGCCACACACAAGTTGAAAGTCAAATTTGTGCTCCTTCTCTAGGAAATGCTACAGATCTTACATTACTTTCAGCCCTAACATTATCTCTCTTGGCTTCAACTTATTCCTACTACCTTTGTTTTCCCTTTGCATAATTCAATTACTTCTATTTTTATGTTGTTGACTATGGAACTCCATTCTGGACCAGAACAGGATACATATTAATAAAAGTATAATTCACTTAGACAATATTCATTTGCTTTCAAAACCAGGATGAATTCTGGAAACATTTCAGGAATTTAGGTTTAGAAAATACAAATTTACTTTGATAGAAATTTTAAAATTATTTTTAACCATAAGCCCATATTATTTTGATAGAACTCTCTCTCATACACACACATGCAAACACAAAGTTGAAGAAAAACATCACAAACCTTCTCCTGGCCCACCACCACCACCACCTTTTGGAGTAATGAGTTCTCTGCGAAGCTTAGCAAGGCGAGCCTTAAGCAGCCCTAGGTGGTGCGCTGTGGCCTTGTTCTTTTGCGTGCGAGCCATCTGCAAGGAAGAAAACACGTTCATAAATCAGAAGCAGCTCCTACAGAACAAAATATGCAGAATAAATGCTTTCCCAGTTCAGAAAGGATGTTTTTCCTAGGTTCTATTAATATCAGTATATCCATTCTTGTCACTTAAAGAGAGTAAAAACTCCAGTCTCTCTACCATCCAGCCCATTCCCTTCAGAGCAAACAACTGAGACCCAAAGAGAAAAGACAGGACCAAGGTCATTACAATTAACGTCCACAGATTTGACTAAAACATCTGCTGATTTCTTTTCCACGGCTTCTAACTGGTGTGCCCCATCAGATACAGGTTCACCACTTTCCCGACTTTAAGGAGCTGTGAGCGCTTCAGATAAGAATCACAATAATGCAGGCGGAATCAACAGCTACCACTCATCTACTTCCAGATCCTATTCCCGGGAGCAATACTCTGGGAAAGGGGGGGGGGTCATCAAGATAAGAGACTCTAGAGGGGCAAGGAGCGGGGGTGAGTGCGAGGCGCGCGTCTGTGAGCAGGTCTGGGCTGGAGCAGGGAGCCAAGATTCACTGTCGCTCGCGGGGAGGAAAGGCAGGAAAGACTGAGAGAAACAATGTTCGGACAAGAGCCGAACCCTGGAAGGGGAGCCTGACCAAGGAGTAGGGGCATGGAACGTGGGCAGGGGACGGTCTGGGGAAGACCCGGCCAGCCTGTGGGGAGTCAGGACACGCGGGCTCGGCAGGGGAGTCAGGGAACGCCAGAGCCCGGCTGAGGAGACTCGAGGAACGCGGCCGGGTCCTGACGCGGCTGAAGAGAGCTCTGTCAGGAGTGAGCACTCGAAGAAGGAACGCGCCGACAGAATGAAGCGCCAGCCGGGTCCATTACCTCGGCTTCGATCTCCGCGATCTTGGCTAAGGTGCTGCTCATGGTGGCGAGTCCCGGAGGGCTCAGTGGCCAACACGCTGCCTCGCGTCACAGAGTCGCCAGCGGACCCGCCGCGGTCAGCCGACGCTACTGCAGCGCGCAGGCGCGGAACTTCCTTCTTCTCGCGAGAGCGTTCCGCGTGCGGCTCCAGACCAGACGCACGTTGCGCAGCCCGTCTCCTCCCCCTCAGCCAGCCCCGCCCCGTCCCGCGAGCCAGCGCGGGGTCATAGAGCCCGCGGGAGCGGGGGCCAGAGAGGCCGCCCCAGTCTGTACCTCCTCGAGCGCGCCGAGGGTCGCGCGCCGCTCGGCCCCGCCCCGCCCCACCCGACCTGCGCCCCGCGTCCGGCTCTGCGTCCCGCGCGTGGTGTGCGAGGAGCCGCTCGGCGCTACAGCCCGCAGGCCCGGCGTCCTCGCAGCCCCGGCGTGGGGGAAAAGCGCACTCACGCCCCCCACCCCTCTTCCTCGTCAGCCTCCACGGATCAGGGGCTCCCTTTTCTCAGCTGGGTCAACACCCTCGGCCTCCGAGATTGGTGTCAAGACCGACCTTCACCCTGTTTCTCCCTCTGGAAAAAGAAAATGCCCCTTTCCATCACTCGGATAAAACTAGTTTTAGGTGGTTTTGTTTACGCCCCCCACCCCCCCAGCAGAGTGCATGGTAAATGCATGATTGAATGGATATTTCCCGGAGAACCGGTACTTGCAACACAGCTTGTAATACTCAAGAATTCGAAACTATGTTAACGCCCATCAGTAGGGAAATGGATAAATAATGATACCTCTATGCTGTGAAAGAGTATTACAGTCATTAAAACGGGTCTGTGTCGTCTGATTGGTTGGATGTCCAGGACATGCTGATTTTTTGTGTGTGTTTTTTAATACGTCTGTGTTGAGACCTTCTTTACTTTAAAAACTAGGTGTTTATTTAGGTGTACATGTATGAAAGTGCAGTGTTTAAAGTGCTGAATAAAAGGATACAATAGCAAGCTCTTAGTGGCATGGGATGCAAGCAGAGGGAGAGAAGGCCCTTTTCACTTGTTACTCCATGTATTTCTGTGTCCTCCCAATTTGTTTTACGACACGAATATAGTCGTGTATTATCTGTGCAATAATAAAATTAAAAATTTCAAAAGACTGCTCTTCCCCAAGTGTCTTGTGAAGAGGAAGCCAGAACGTCCAGGAGCTGTGTCCTGGTTTTGAAAGCTGCTTCCTGTGGGATCAGTGAATTCTTGTTGATAGATTGATTGATCCATCGGGATTCTGCAGGCCTGATTTAACCCAAGCCGCTGGCCTCCACTCAGTCCTGGAAGGGGAGTTTATTTAAATTTGTAAGTAAGAACATTCCAACTGCCAGAGACAGAAAAGGAGGTTTATCAGGCATAATAGAGGGAATGAGGAAAGGAAAACTTTTACAGAAGGTTCCCAAAGGGCCCCAGAGTTTCTTTCTTCTTTTCTTTAACCTCAGCCTTTTCATAAATAAATTAAGGGGTGATGAGGTAATTAGATCCTGCAAGGACAGTAATGGAGGGAAGAAGAGGAGAGGAAGTCCAGCTGGAATGGAATATGATCAAAGATCAGTCTTGACAGACAGATAAAATCAAATCAGCAGGCCTTTCCTAACTTCAAGTACTTACAGAATTAATTGACAGACAATCAAGGGCATCTGTAAGTAGGTTCTCCTTAACAAATCCATCAGAGAAGACCTGCAGTTAACTTAACTACTTCATTGCTCAAGACATCCCAGGATCTACTTTTGGAGTCCCAAGCGGCCAATAGTGTGTCAAAGGGTAATATGGCCATCCAATAAATTCAAGGAATATACTGAGATATGATTGCTGCCTGGCTCTGTACCAAGACTGGGACCAGAATATAGAGAGCAGACACTGTTCCTGTGTTTAAGCGGTATGTAGGTTGGGAGCCCATGGTCCAGGCCCTTGAGCTCAGCTGCTAAGAACTAGCAGGTTCTTAGACCTGCTCATCCAGGTCTGCTCAGTATTAACCACAACAGTACTAACCTGTTTTGGAATGTGGCTAAGTCACTAGTGTCTTTGCACTGTATATCTTTAAAATTATTTTTTTAGAGATTTATTTATTTATTTATACAAGAACGGGGGTACAGGGCAGATGTGCGGGAGGGTGTAAGGATTCACCAGAGACAGAGCGGGGACCAGAACAGGCAGACTGACGAAATACACTGACGAGGGGAGCAGCAGGAGAAACAGGAGAGGTCTGCTGTGCCATGTGGTACCCTCGCCAGGCGGCCAAAATTGAACCCCCGCTGCAGAGGCTGCAGACAGCTTCACAGCCTGGCACTCAACTGCCTGCATCACCAGGGGAAGCCCTCTTTAAAGTCCAGTTCTGCCTTTACACCCAGTTTTTATATGCATAAATAAATAAATCTTTTTTAAAAACCATTAAAAAATATATAGCTCAAACATAACACCCAGGCAGCTATAGTAAGGTCTTAAAACATATTTATTTAACAAACAGAAATAAAAATAAGGAGGTAGAAAAATATTGGGCAGAGTCTACTTGCTAAATGGAAAGTTGACTGCTACACGAATCATTTAATAAAAATTAACAAATTATTTTAAGGTATTTGAAAGATTTTTTTAAAATATTTATTTATTTATGCTTACAAGAACTGGGGTACAGGCCAGAGGTGTGGGGGTGAGAGAATTCACCAGAGACAGAGAGGGGAACAGAACAGGCAGGTTGACTGAAATACACTGCTGAGGGGAGCAGCGGGCACGAAAGGAGAGGCCTGCTGCGCCATGTGGGTTTCTCCCTGGCTGGCCGGGAATCGAACTCGTGCTGCAGAGGCTGTGTATTGCTTCATAGCACAGTGCTTAACCCCTTGCGCCAACCAGGGAGACCCTCCTAGATTTGTTTTATCTAAATATAGTCTGCTTCGGAGAAGGAGTAGAGTCATAGCTAAGGACCAGTTTAAAATATATTTTTAGCAATAGTGGGAAAAGTTACATGATTCCTTAACTATGGTTGATGGAAAGAGAAATAACAGGAATATGATATATCAAAATTTCATATTAGCACCTTTTTTCAATTTTTATTTTTTGCATAGAAGAACTGGGGTGTAGGCTAGAGGTGCAGGGCGTGGGAGGATTCACCAGAGACAGAGTGGGGTGCAAAACAGGCAGATTTACAGAAGTACACTGCTCATGTTAGCACATTTTTAAGCCTAGGTTTAAACAGATCAAAAGTCTCTGGAGGGGCTCACTGGTGGCACAAGGGGTTAAGCACAGCACTGTGAAGATATCCGCAGCCTCTGCAGCATGAGTTCTGGATCCCCGGCGGGCCAGGGAGCTACCCACATGGCAGAACAGACCTCTCCTGTCTTGCCCACTGCTCCCCTCAGCAGTGTATTTCAGTCAGTCTGCCTGTTCTGTTCCCCACTCTGTCTCTGGTGAATTCTTTCGCCCCCCCACACCTCTGGCCTGTACCCCAGTTCTTGTATGCATAAATAAATAAATCTTTTTTTAAAATACTTAGTCATTACTTAATTGTGGCATATTAATAAACATAATGAATATATAAATATATAAAAGGAAATATATGATATTAGCAATGGGAAGGTGACCATGGAAGAACTGAAAAGCAGGGCCTCCCTGGTGGCATAAGGGGTTAAGGCAGCCCTCTACATGGGAATTCATCTTCAGTCTGACCAAAGAGGCTGGCTGAGGGCTGAGTACAAAGTGAGATTCTGTGAGGCTTAGCAGAGAACAACTCCTTTAAGCTAAGAGCTGAAGAGACATCACAGTTTGCTCAATGTTAGAACAGATTGGAGTTCAGGCCCAACCAGAGTGGACATAGTGAAATTTTTGGGCTTTCAGTTGAGATCCCTAAAAAGCCATGTTTTAGGAGTAAGGACTAAGTCCTAGAGTAGGGATATGCTTTAGGGCCAAAGACAAAACCAAAATAGACTCTCCCAAACAAAACTTAAACCAAAGTGATAGGAGAAACTCCACTAGTAATTGAATGACCAGAACAGAACTCAAAATCCTTGAAAACAATGCAAAAAACCCAGACTTCCTGCCATGTATCATTCAGGTCTACCATACAATAAGAAACTGTTAAATATGCTAGGTATAGAAGAGACACACAATCTAGAGGAAAAAGTCAATAGAAAAAGACTTCAATGAGACCTAGATGTTGGAATTAACAGAAAAGGACTTAACACAACTATCATAAATATGTTCAAGGACTTAAAGGAAAAAAAGAATGAAAATGAAAACCTGAAAATGAGGGAATATCTCAGCAGAGAAATGGAAACTGTTAAAAATAGGATTTTTAGAACAGGTAAGTATAATATCTGAAATGAAAAATTCACCATATGGAGTTAACAAGTGCAGCGTAAAGCTAAAATAAACTTGAAGGACCAATAGAAATGATCTAAATTGAAAAACAAAAAAAAAATTAGGAAAATGAATAGAGTCTTAGAGCCACATGGGACACCATAAAATTAACATACCTGTAATAGGAGCCCAGAAAGAGAAGAGATAATGGGATAGAAAAACCCCATTGTGAAGATTTAAGGACCAAAGAAACTCAGCAAACCTCAAGTGGGATAAATACAAACCAACTAACCAAACCTAGGGCCATAATATTCAGAGTGCTGAAAAGCTCAGAGAAAATCTAAACAGCAGCCAGAAGAGAAAAGACACGTTTGCATGCAGGAGGAAAAAATACAAAGAAAACAACACAATGACAACTCATTTCTCATCCGAAACAGATGCCAGAAGACACCAGAGGAGATCTTTATTTTTTCTTTTAAAGATTTATTTTATTTATTTATGCATACAAGAACTGGGGTGTAGGCCAGAGGTGCAGGGGGTGAGAGGATACACCAGAGACAGAGGGGAGCAAAACAGGCAGATCTACTGAAATACACTGCTGAGGGGAGCAGCGGGCAAGAGAGGAGAGAGGTCTGCTGTGGGTCAGCTCCCTGGCTGGCTATAGCTTGATAGCTCTGAGACTTAACCCCTGCAGGGAGGCCCCAGAACAGAGCTTTAAAGTACTGAAATAGAAAAAGTGTCAATCCAGAATTCTATACTTTAAAAATGTCCTTCAATATAGGGGGGAAATAAAGACATAAAGCTAGATTAAAGTTGAGAGCGTTCATTGCCAGCCACAAGAAAGGCTAAAAGAAATTGTCCAGGCTGAAGGACAATAATACCAGATGGAATTCAGATCTGCAATAAGTAATGAAGAAATGATATATTCATAGATAAATGTTTTCTAAATTAACTTTTAAATACAATGTTATATGTTGATTATATCTCAATAAAACTTTCCTATAATTTTCTTAAAAGACAACTATTTAAAGCAAAAGCAGTGATACTGTATTGTGAGGTTTGTATATACACATGAAATATAGTAGCACAAAGGTCAATACTGGGGGTGTAAATGGAATCATATTTTAAGAGTCTTATATTTTACCTGAAATGGTACAATGATAATTTTTTCAATGACTACAAAAAAAGTATTACAAGAACTTTTAGGAATACAGAGAAGACTTCCAAAATAAGGCAAACCCAGTGTCTTAAAGGAAATGACTGGCAAATTTAACTTCAGAAAAAAAAAAAAAAAAAACATGTATTTTGGGACTTTAGGAGACACCAAAAATAAAGTACAAAATAAATGGCCAATTAATAAAAAATACTTAGAACTATATGAAAGATAAAGGTTTACAATTACTACTGTACAAAAAGTCTCCACAAAGATAAACAATCCAACAAAGAGGTGGGCAAAGTATATGAACAGGCAATTCTAAGAAAAGGAAGCCCAAACTGTCAATAAACATATGAAGAACTGCTTACAGCATTACTGACTAGGAAAATTCCAATTAAAGAAACAATGACATAGCATTTTGTCCCTATCATACTGATAAAAATAGAATAATGACATGCAATGCTAATAAGTATGTGGAAAAAGAGCACTCTCATTCCTTGGTAATAGAGAAGTAAATTGTTACAACCCTTTTGGAAAATAAGATGATAATATTTACTAAAAATGTAAAATATACATACCCTTGGACCCCATATACATTCCCTTCCCCCCTTTGGGGAATCTATCCTATAATTCCTATATAAGTTCAGGAGTATTTATGGCAGTACACCTTGTAGTTACAAATAAAACAAAATAAGCTTGAAGCAACCCAATGTCTATCAGTAGAGGAATAGTAGACTCCATTATGTATATGGATAATATGGAATATTACATAACTATTAAAAAGAATAGGTAGATATCTTTTTTTTTACTAGAAAGGGATATAAATGATAGTTTATTTTTTCAGTGAAAATAAATTTATAGAGTAATGTGTACAGCTAACCTAAATTTTGCAAAAAACACAAACAAAAAAATCTCACATAAAATCCTGCAGATATATGTGATCTCCCAATGGCCAAAGTTGGAAAAGTTTGAGCAACAAACTTTTTTTATATAAATAAAAAATATATCTTTATGTAAATAAAGATATATTGGATTATAAACCAAAGTATAAATAATAAATATTCAGGAGTCCAAACTGATGTAAATGATTGAAAAATAAAAAGTAAATGGAGAAGGCACAAATCCCAGTCCAGAACTTCAAATGATTATTATATAGATACTGTGTCCACAAGGAAGGGGACATACGTCCCTACTATTTAGGTGTGGCTCTAGTGACTTCCTTTTAAAAAATACAGTGCGTATGTTGGGCAGGGGAGTAACTTGACAGTAAGAACCCTGACAAATACTATCTTAGCCTGGTGATCAAGGTCAATGTCAACAGTGATAATGCATGTGGAAGTTATGCACCCTTGATAGAATGCGATGAAAATGACACTTTGCACCTGTGATTTTCCTCCACCAAACTCACACTCCCAGTCTAATCATGAGAAAAACATTAGACATACTCCAATTAAGGGATATTCTACAAAATATTTGATGTGTATATACTCTCCACAACTGCTAAGGTTTTAAAAAACATGTCACATTGGAGAAACTTATCACAACCAAGAGAAACCCAAGGCAATTAAGAAAATGGCAATTAAGGAGAAAATGGCAATTAAGGCCCTCCCCAGTGGCGCAGCGGTTGAGCACTCGGCTGCGAGGCTGCCCGCAGCCTCTGCAGTGCTGGTTCGGTCCCCGGCCACCGGTGAGGGTCCCACATGACAGGCAAACCTCTCTTGCTGTGCCCGCTGCTCCCCTCAACAGTGTACTTCATCGGTCTGCCTGTTCTGCTCCCTGCTCTGGTTCTGGTAAGTTCTCTCGCCCTCCCGCACTTCTGACTGCACCCAGTGCCCGTATAAATAAATCTTAAAAAAAAAAGAAAATGGCAATTAAATGTAATATGGTACCCTGAATGGAATTCGGACACTAGGTAAAAACTAAGGCAACCTTAAACAAAATATGAATGTTCATTAAGAATAATGTATGTGTATTATTCATCCCTTGTTAATGATCTTGGAAACGGAGTGTGGGGTTATGTGGGAGCTCTGTATCCTAGTGACTCAAATTTTCCATCAATCTAAAATGGCCCTGAAAATGAAAGTCTACTTTCAAATATCATATATGTACATATTTACACTTGTAGTTATTTTTATCCATAGACATGTGGATGAGTGTGGAGAAAGGCAGAGGTATACACACTAGGCTTCCAAACCCTGATCACCTCCAGGCAGTGGCAATAGAGACAGGGAAGAGATGATTTGCTTCACCTGTTAAAATAAGTAAGCACAGAGCAGACCTCTCCTGTCTTGCTCACTGCTCCCCTCAGGAGTATATTTTAGTCAATCTGCCTGTTCTGTTCCCTGCTCTGTCTCTGGTGAATCCTCTCACCCCCCCACACCTCTGGCCTCTGCCCCAGTTCTTGTATGCATAAATAAATATTCAAAAAAAAAAAAAAAAGAAAAGAAAGGGCCTCCCTGGTGGTGCAAGGGGGTTAAGATGCAACATATGAAGCTATTCGCAGCCAATGCAGCACAAATTCCATCCCTGGCCAGGGAGCTGACCACATGGTGCAGCAGACCTCTCCCAACTCACCTGCTGCTCCCCTCAGCAGTGTATTTCAGTCAATCTGCCTGCTCTATTCCTCACTGTGTCTCTGGTGAATCCTCTCACCAGAGGCGGGGAGAAGGGACTAGGATCAAAACAAGGGGGGTGGGAATTGTATGGGGACTATCACCAAGAGGAAAATGCATACATTGTGCACAGATGAAAAATGATGTAAAAAATATATAAAATTAAATTAAAAATATATTAAAAACAGGGCCTCCCCTGTGGCGCAGCGGTTGAGCGCTGGGTTGCGATGCTGCCCCAGGCCTCTGCGGCGCCGGTTCGATCCCCGGCTGCTCCCCGGTCCAGAGGAGGGTCCCACATGGCGCGCAGACCTCTCCTGCCGCCCGCTGCTCCTCTCAGCAGTGTACTTCGGTCCTTCTGCCTGCTCTGCTCCCCGCTCTGGCTCTGGTGAATTCTCTCGCCCTCCGGCGCTTCTGACTGTACCCAGTGCTTGTACAAATAAATAAATAAATAAATAAATCTTTAAAAAATATATATATATATTAAAAACAGAAATACAAGTACCAGCCAGAACACAACTTCTAAGTCCTCATGGAAAGTTCTCTGCCCCTGGCTGCTGCCCATCCTGTATGGACTCCTTTGTTGAGCTGGTGTTATGGGTACGCAGCCAACCAGTCCCACAGGGCTCCCCACTCAGAAGGCCCTTGCACTTGGAGATTATGCTCTGCTGTCACCACCTTGAGTTTCTTTATAATTTTATCTTTGAACTGATATTTGGTAAGTGAAGCCCCATGGAGCAGTGGAGCAGAGCAAATGAACATTCTATGTGTGTGCTTTTATTTATTTATTTACCTATTTCTTTATTTTTAAAGATTTATTTTATTTATTTAATATATAAAAGCTTGGGTGCAGGCCAGAGGTGCAGGGGGGTGGAGAGAGGATTCACCAAAGACAGAGTGGGGAGCAGAACAGGTGGATCTACTGAAATACATTGCTGAGCAGAGCAGTGGGGGAAAAGGAGAGGTCTGCTGCGCCATGTGGGTGAACTCCCTGACCAGGGATTGAACTCATGCTGCAGTGGCTGCTGATAGCTTGATAGAGCTGAGACTTAACCCCTTGCACCACCAGGGAGTCCCCATATTTATTTATATAGTGAGAAAGTTCAAAGCACTCTGCATGCCCCAGGAGCACTTGCTCAAATCAAGTACAAAGTACAATTACTCTCAGGCTGAGTAAATGGGGTATCCGCAGCCAGGAGAAACCAAGCCTTCCCTTTAAATCAGAACTTGTTTGAACACAGAAAGAAGGCAATAATGTTCTAAGAAACATGAATGACCCAGAGGTCCTACCATAGCCTTTCTTATTCATGTGCCTTCTTTGCATTAGTCAGCAACAGATGCTGTAAATGACAGAGGGAAAGGGTGAGATAGGCAACATATAGTTCCTTTTCCTTTCTGGGTTTTTTCTTACTCATCAGTAAGCTGAGAAGGGAGTGTTGGGACAATGTGAATGTCTCATGAAGTGAAATAAAAACAGTTGTTTGTTCTGTGCATTTCCACTGCTGTGCTAAACCCATATATAAGATACAAAATGTAAATGAGGTGATTCCACAGATGAATTTTAAACTCTCACATTTTTTGCATTTAAAACTGGCATTGCACAACATAAACACAAATGGTAAAATGCATGCCAACAACGCAAAACTTTATTTTCTCTTTCCTTAGGTTGAAATTAGCAAATAAAAAAACACTCTGACAAGTCAAAAGAGAGACTGCAGAAAAAAGGGGTTTGTTACTACTTTCAACAGCATGCTCCCCTCCTCCATCTTTTGGACAAGGGGTCCTCCAAATCATATAATTGGCCCTGGAGGCAAGCAAGAGAGAAATCCTAGGCTCTCTGCTTCTGAGTGAGGCTGCAGGAGATAAAAGTAGAGGGAAAAAATTGTGACTTGTGGGCAGAGTGGTTTGTTGAGCTTTAACACATTGTAAAAGCAACAACATGTGCTGGACATGGTTAAAGCTGATGCCCAACTTTTACTTTCTGTTTTCTTTTTTTTTTTGGCTTTGCCCAATCTACTATGAGTCTTAAAAATGTGTTTTAGGGGCCTCCCTGGTGGCACAGGCGGTTGAGCGCAGCACTGTGGGGCTGTCCACAGCCTCTGCAGCGCCGGTTCAATCCCCGCTGGCCTCGGAGCAACCCACATGGCGAACAGACCTCTCCTGTCTCACCCTCTGCTCCCCTCAGCAGTGTATTTCGTCAGTCTGCCTGCTCTGTTCCCCGCTCTGTCTCTGGTGAATCCTCTCTCCCTCCCGCGTATCTGGACTATACCCCAGCTCTTGTATAAATAAAATAAATCTTTAAAAAAAAAGTCTTTTAAAGATCATAAGAGAAACAGGATCTTTCCAGAAGTAATGGCAGCTTGTGGGTGGATCTGTGACCATTTCTAGGAAAGCGATAACTGAGGCTCACAGAGGAGCCATTCCCAGTGACTCGACAGGTAAATGGAAGAAAGGGAACGTGTACCCCGTAGGTCAGGCTCCCACACTGAGTGCGTCCCCTTGTGTCTTTAGCAAAGCTATTAATAACAAAACAAGCCAAGGCAGATGCAGGAAAACATCACTAGGGTGTCTGGCCCAGATTCCACTCTGTAATGACAGGCCTCTGCTGCTGCTTGGGAAATCCCAACCGGATATTAATTTCACCACTGTCAATGGCCTTCATAATATTTTCGGTTTAAAACATGATGATTCCGAGTAAGGCGATCAAGTACATTATTAGTTCCTGTGATCTCAACTCTCAGATGAATTCATGCAATTTAGTGCCTCCTAATGCAGTCAGATGGAAATTCCAAAGCAGGCTGTTTTGCAGATAACAGATTTCTAAATGAGCTTGAGTGATATAAATACAATATTAGGGATGGGGGGGTGGGCAGGATCTACTGAGCATCGATGTTATCTGATCATCTGCACATCAGGGCCTGGCACAATGTTCAACTCAAGGTAGGTTCTCAATAGGCTGGCCAAATTGAGTTAGCCAGTGTGCACCAAGGTTTCTAATCTCACTGTCCTTAAACAGAAAAGATACCCAGTTTTTCTGGGGCTTTAATGGAACACAATAAAGCTAGCCCCTCATTTATGAAGATGCTTCAAGCTTAGCAGCCCTTAAGCAAGCATGACGTCATTTCGTTCAAAGAGTCCTCATCTTGGGAGGCATCCACCCAGTTCCTCACAATCCATATTTTCTGAGAACTGCCCTCTCCCTGGGTGTGGGCCATGGCAGCCATTTGGTAGGATAGGACCCCTCTCATCCTTCTGGCCACAGGAGAGGGCACAAGGGTGGCTAAGGGATCTGAGCTGGCTCATCCCATGCTCTCTGCAAGAGATTCAGCATTGGGTCTCAACAGGTCTGGTCAGTTTCTGGAGTAGCTAGAATGAGAAACATAGCAAAGTTTGGGATCTATACTGTAGCCATCTTCCGGAAAGACAGAAAAGTTAATCTTAGAAGGCGAGGATGTTCAGGGGAAAGAAGAAACGAGGGCTGCATCCTGGCAGCTGTGTTTGTACCATGAGATTTTACTTTGACTACAGCTGACTGAATTCAAGTGGTAACTAATAAGTGTGTGGCCAGTTAGTCCTTCCCCCAGGTATTGGTGAGAGTCACAGTCTGTATGGTAGGAAATACACAAGTGACACTGGGAAGCTGGGGAGCAGATCTATTCTGTTCCCCATCCAGACCAAAGAAGAAGAGAAGCAGGTTTGTAGCCTGAGAAAAGCACACTGGACTTGATCCCCCAAGTGTTCTCCTCCTGGGACCACTGGTATTCCTGTTTGGTTTCAGGACACACCCTGTGTCTTTGATATAAAGGCCTTATTTATTTACAGAGCTTGATCTCACTTTGTTATCTGCAACCAAAAGAATTCTTTTTTTTTTTTTTAAGATTTATTTATTTATTTATACAGAACCAGGGTACAGACCAGATTCGTGGGAAGGTGAGAGGATTCACCAGAGAAAGAGTGGGGAACAGAATAAGCAGACTGGGGCCGCCCCGGTGGCGCAGTGGTTGAGCGCTGGGTTGCAAAGCTGCCCGCGGCCTCTGCGCCGCCGGTTCGATCCCCGGCTGCTCCCCGGCCACCAGAGGAGGATCCCACATGGTGGGCAGACCTCTCCTGCCCCCGCTGCTCCCCTCAGCAGTGTACTTCGGTCCTTCTGCCTGCTCTGCTCCCCACTCTGGCTCTGGTGAATTCTCTCACCCTCCCGCGCTTCTGACTGTGCCCAATGCATGTATAAACAAAACAAACAAACAAATAAAATAAATAAATAAAACATGCCTCTATAAAAAAAAAAATTATAAAAAAAAAAAAAAAAAAAAAAAAGAATAAGCAGACTGACGAAATACACTGCTGAGGGGAGCAGCGGGTGCAACAGGAGAGGTCTGCTGTGCCATGTGGGACCCTCGCTGGATGACCGGAATGGAACCAGCACTACAGAGGCTGCGGACAGTTTTACAGCGCTGCGCTCAACCACCTGCACCACCAGGGGAGGCCCTGCAGCCAAAAGAATTCTAGATTTTCCAGACTCTGGATGCCCCATAACTTTTGGGTGAGATGTGACAGTGTCCCTCCAATAAATTCATGTTCTGTTCACTTAAGCTAGTTTGACTAGGTCTGTTTGCTTCCAAAAGTTTTTTTTTAAAAAGATTTATTTATTTATTCATACAAGCAATGGATACAGTCAGAAGTGTGGGAGGGTGACAGAATTCACCAGAGCCAGAGTGGGGAACAGAACAGTCAGACTGATGTAGTACACTGCTGAGGGGAGCAGCAGGCGGCAGGAGAGGTCTGCGTGCCATGTGGGACCCTCGCAACCCAGCACTCAACCACTGTGCCACCAGGAAGGCCCTGCTTCCAAAAGTTCTTTGACTGGAACAACATGTGTGTATTGATGACATATGTGTGGAGTTTTGCATATATGTACGTGGAAGTCATCAGTGGACCAAGCTCCCCCACCCATTCAAGATGTTGCTTTATGTGTTTGTTTTCAACTGGTCTCTCTGTCTCTTGCACAATCTTTAGATGCCCCGTGCACACAGCCAGGAGAGGCGGACAAAGAACTGCGGAGAGGGGTTCCCCCATAGAAGCCAAAAAGGGGCTCGGGAGGATCAGCTTTGGCTCCATACCTTAGCTTCAGACTTTGGGTAAATTCTAGATCCACCTCTAAAATCTAAAATGGGAATAATATCCTTTACTTTCCTGCTCACCCAGAATTATTTGGCAGTCTAAGAGAATATGAGATTCAACAATGTAAAGAGCTATTATTTTATAAGGACTATGCAGTAAACACAAAATTGTATAGAAAATTCCAAAAAGATAAGACTAACATGAAAAGGGAAGTAGAAAAAGAATTCACCTGTAATTCTGTTCCCCTCACCCCAATAAATGCCGGTGGACAGATTTTGCTGTATATCCACAAATCTCTTTTCCATGTCTACTTTTTTTCTGACAAAATTGGAGTCCTACTGTTTTAGATGAAGTAGGATTTCTACCCTTTTGGCTCAACAGTTTGTGACTATTTTCCCACATCCTTTCCACTTTTTTTTTTTTTAAAGGAAGCTATATACTTTTTTTTTTTAGGATTTATTTATTTATACAAGAACCGGGGTACAGGCCAGATGTGTGGGAGGGTGAGAAGATTCACCAGAGACAGAGTGTGGAACAGAACAGGCAGACTGACTGAAACACACTGCTGAGCGGAGCAGCAGGTGAGACTGGAGAGGTCTGCCGCGCCCTGTGGGTTGCTCCGTTGCTGGCGGGGATAGAACCAGCACTGCAGAGGCTGCAGACAGTTTCACAGCACTGCACTCAACCATCTGCGCCTCCAGGGAGGTACTCCACTTTTCTTTCAATGGCTGCATGGTACTTCATTCCAGTTATGATTCTTAATTTCCACAACCACCCTCCCACCTCTTTGTTGAAGGACCTTAGACTGGATGGACACTATGGCAGTTTAATAGCGGGAGAGGACAAAGATTCTGGGACAAAGGCAAGAGATCAAGAAAGATTTCATTCCACCTGAATTTTGATTGTGTTTGTGAATTATTGCCTATTCAAATGAATAAAGTTTTCAGAGAACAGTTGAAATTTGAGCTAACTGTTGAAAAATAAATAGAACTTTTTTAGAAGATAAAGATGTGGGCCTCCCTGGTGGCGCAAGGGGTTGAGACGCAACTTATGAAGCTATCCGCAGCCACTGCAGCACGTGTTCGATCCCTGGCTGGCCAGGGAGCTACCCACATGGCACAGCAGACCTCTCCTGTCTCATCCATTGGTCCCCTCAGCAGTGTTTTCAGTCAGTCTGCCTGTTCTGCTTCCCACTCTGTCTTTGGTGAATCCTCTCACCCCCCACGCATCTGGCATGTACCCCGGTTCTTGTATGCATAAATAAATAAAACTTAAAAAAAATGGAATGCTATATTAAAAAAATATATAAAAATGTGGACAGGAGGATTTCCTAAAATAAGGAGAGCACAAGCAAGGCATAGAGGCAAAAAAGAGATGTGGGTTAGGGAAACAGTCTTATTTATCTAGCAAAAGGCCTGATATCAGAAGCTGGTAATGGAGAAAATCAGGAGTTTAACCCAGGTCTGGCTGGCTTCTAAGTGCTCAGCAATAACCACTGTCCTTTTTTTTTTTTTTTTTTTAAGATTTATTTATTTTTACACAAGAACTGGGGTACAGGTCAGAGGTATGGGAAGGTGAGAAGATTCACCAGAGACAGAGCGGGGAACAGAACAGGCAGATCGACGGAAATACACTGCTGAGGGGAGCAGCAGGTGAGACCGGAGAGGTCTGCTGCAACAGTGGGTTGCTCCACTGCCGGCGGGGATTGAACCGGCACTGCAGGGACTGCGGACAGCTTCACAGCGCTGCACTCAACCGCCTGCACCACCAGGGAGGCTCAATAACCAGTCCCTTTGACAGGAATCTGGGCCCTCCTGGATGACATATTGTAACAGGGTGGTCCCCAGGAAAGGGGGAGGTTCCCTGCCCCACCCAAGGGAGGGTGGAGCTGAGCAGGAAGAGGAGAAGCGGCAGAAGAGACTGAGGAAGGAAGCAGGATGGAGCCAGGAGACCTGGAGGAGGCGCAGGGAGCCTAGAGACACGTGAAGAAACTGCGCTTGTCTTTTGGTCGTGGACTGGGTGACACAGATGTGGGTGAGACCTGTGGGGAGGTGACCATGGCAGCTTTTATCTTGATGTTGATTTTGCTCTTTTCCTTCCAGGCTTGTCCGGTTGTTTGTGACCCTTTTCTGTGGGTCCCCACTGGAAGATGCTTTGGACTTGTAGCAGGCTTTGGGGCCTTGTTCTGGGCCAATCCCATTTGGATGGACTTTTACCCACGAGGGGACGGGTAACTCTGGATGCTTCATTTAGAAACTAGACTCTTTGCCTTACCTGTATTGTTTCCTAGTTGTATTAAAGTTCCTTCCCATTAAAGTCTCCTATGTTTTGTGTTGATGCGGCGGATGGCAGAACCCATGTAGAATAGGCAGGTTTGCGGGGTTTGGGCTGCCCCTCTCCCTGTCCTATAACAATATGACATCAATCTGGGGCTAATGGTTTTCCACACTAGGTTTGTAAAATAGATGAATTGGCTTGATTCAGCTTTACTTCCTGCAAATTCAAGTTCTGATTAACCACAAATTATCAGTCACCATGAGTCTGGGGATCAGTTAAATCAACCCAGAGTGGAAAACTGTGCAGAGATGTATAAGAACGTCAAAGAAAACTCTCTATGTTCTTGGAGGCTACTTTGATCTTGTGCCAAGGTCCAGGCTCCATCTCAGAATTCTTCTGCAGTACAGACACAGCCTGCAGGTTCAAAGCATTTGACCCCACTGCCCAAGGTCACTTATAACAGTCCACTGGTAGAAAAAGACCTACCCAGGAACAATTCTGGGCACATAAAATGGCAAACTGTGAGTCTGAGGATTCTGCTACAAAGAACCATTCCAGGAATGATAAACTGGGAATTAGGATTATATACTCCACTTCAACCACTTGTTTCATTTGGCCTGCAAATGGAAAAATATTTGTGGGAAAATATGGACTAGTTCCAAGATTTCTAAATTCTTCTAAAAAATGGGAAAACTTGACAATACTAGGCCCACATTTCCACAGTGGCTGAACTCTGGCTGCCCCATTGGTGTGGTACCTCCCTCCGCCCTGGAGTTTCCACTCAGCCGGGGTTACCCCGAGCCCTGGAGGCACATGAACTTGAGACCCTTGATCTAGGTCATCCCCTTGTTTTATAGGTAAGGGAACTGAATCCTGCAGAGGAAGGGACTTACCTAAGATCACAAAGATTGGAAACTTCAGCTGGTTTCCAAGGTCCAATTTCCAGTCCTGTGTTTCTTTGGGAGCACAAGCCACAGACCAGAAAAAGAGGAACCTTCCTCCCTGACATGAAGGTCAGAGGTTACTGAATGCTAGGGGTCCCACACAGAATTGAATCTCCCTTCCATAATCTCACATGACACACCATGACCATTCTCCCCTTTGCCTGGCTCTTCTCACCTAAACCAGCCTTGGGAATCACCTGGCATTGGAATATAATACATTTCTCACTCAGAGAGGTTCAGCTGCCAGAAAAGAAATCCCCTGGGGCCTTTCTTCCTTATCACTCAGAATTTGGCTGTGGCTTCCTGGAAGCATCCTGCCCTGATCCCCCAGGCTAGGTTCTGTCATCCCTAAGTGCATTCCAGTCCATTCCCTCATCACTGTGTTTCATACTGAATTGCAAACAACAACAAAAGTTTTGATGAAGCATTTACAACACGTGTGCGTAGTAATACTATCACCAACCTCTATAAGAACCCCTTAGACTCTGGGGAGTAAATTTCCCCCAAATCTCACAGCTGAAAATAGGTTCAGACCTCTTTGCCTGATAAGAAGCCAATGGTACCTTCTGTACCTCAGTTTCTAGAATTGGATTTTCAGAATCAGGTGGAACCTCAAGTCCTCAGCACATGGATGCACTCCATCACCTTGACCCCCAATTCTCTACATGAATCTTGCAGTCCCATCTGCACAGATCGGAGCTGGGGAATCACTGTAGAAGTATAACAGGGTGGTCCCCAGGAAAGGGAGGTTCCAGGTTTCCTGCCCCACCCAAAAGGAGGGTGGAGCTGAGCAGGGAGAGAGGAGGCTGCGGAGGAGACTGAGGAAGGAAGGAAGCAGGATGGAGCCAGGAGACCTGGAGGAGGCACATGGAGCCAAGAGACACGTGAAGAAACTGCTCTTGCCTTTTGGTCGTAGATGGCAGAACCTGTTTTGAACAGGTAGGTTTGGGGAGCCTGGGGGGCTCCTCTCCCTGCCCTGTAATGAAGGATCACAAAGGTGCTCAGCAGTGTTTTTGGTAAATGTGGACCATGGATTGCCAATTTCTGTCTATATCTCCACCGACCCCTCATGTCAGCCCAGGATTAAGATGAATGACCATAAATCAATCTGCAGTGACACCCCAAACTCCTGAGCCTGAATGAACTGGACGCTCATTTAGCAAAGCTCTGATAATTTATATTATTTCCTTCTGAAAATCTAAACATTGGATTTCTGAACACATTTCTGTTGTTTTAAGCCCCCTCCCCAAACCTATTTGTCTCCCAGAACAGTAGAAAAAATCTTGTAAAAACACCACACACGCCCGATAAATTGTCTTCCGCCCTCTACTTCCAGTGCAAATAAAAGCAGATGATCATTTTCAACCTTCTGCTTTGATATGAAAGATGTTGATCTCAGCACAGACTCTAACAGCAAAGTAAAAGAATACAACCTAAACGCCCAACATAGAAAACTAGTTAAAAAGTCAAGGTACAAGTATCCACCCAGTAGGAAAGTTTTGCAGCCAGTAAATATATTTACTTATTTTACTTTGAATGTTTATGTAGTGACTTGAGAAGGACTTGTGATATTCTGGATTCTTTATTGCTTTTCAAAGTATGAAAGTAATCCCTTTTCATTATTAACATAAAGTAAAACGCTCTAGAAGTGTTTAATGTAAAAAGTGAGACTACCCCACAAACACACCTACTGCCAAGGCCAGCATTAACACACAATGTATTTGTGATCTAATGTTATGGTTAAGAAGCAGGATAAAATTACATATGTTCGTTAGTATTTTTTTAAAGATTTATTTATTTATGCATACAAAAGCTGGGGTACAGGCCAGATATGCGGGGATAGGGGGGTGAGAGGATCCACCAGAGACAGAGTGGGGAGCAGAACAGGCAGACTGAACTGAAATACACTGCTGAGGGGAGCAGCGGGCAAGACAGGAGAGGTCTGCTGCACCATGTGGGTTTCTCCCTGGCGGGCTGGAGATCGAACTCATGCTGCAGAGGCTACGGACTGCTTCATAGTGCGGTACTTAACCCCCTGCGCCACCAGGGAGGCCTCTCATTAATATTTTTTTAACTATACATTGAAATAGGAAAAAAAAAAGAATTATCTGTACGCCCATGCTTATAGCAGCATTATTCATGACAGTTAAAATGTGGGAGGATCCACATGTCCATCAGTGGATAAATGGATAAGCAAAACATGGTATAGGTATACCTCATTTTATTGCACTTTGCTTTATTGCATTTCACAGATAGTACATTTTTTTTTTTTCACAAAATAAAGGTTTGTGGGCCTCTCTGGTGGCACAAGGGTTAGTCTCAGAGCTATCACCGCCACAGCCTGGGTTCGATCCCAGGCCAGGGAGCTACCCCACATGGCATAGCAGACCTCTCCTCTCTCATCTGTTGCTTCCTTTAGCAGTGTATTTCAGTCAACCTGCCTGTTCTGCTCCCTACTCAGTCTCTGGTGAATCTTCTTACCCCCCACACTTCTGTCCTGCACCCCAGTTCTTCTACACATAAATGCATCCTTTAAAAAAAAAAAATGAAGGTTTGTGACAAGCCTGCATTGAATAAATCCTAGGCATTTTCCCGGCAACATACTCACTTTGGATCTCTGAATCATGTTTTGGTAATTCTCACAATCTTCCTAACTTTTTCATTATTATTACATCCATCATGGTGACAAATACAATAATAATGTGACTACTGTAATTGTTTTAGGGAGCCACAAAACATGCCCACCCTTAAATGTTATGCATGTTCTGTCCACTCCACCAACAGGTCCTTCCCGGGCTCTCTCCCTCTCCTTAGGCCTCCATGAAACACAACAATGTTGAAATTCTGCCAATTAATAGCCCTACAATGACTTCTAAGTGTTCAAAAGCTAGAAATGATTAAGCTGAGTGAAGAAATCATGTTGAAAACCCAGACAGAAAGCTAGGACTCTTGAGCCAAACAGGTAAGTTATAAATATAAAGGAAAAATTCTTGGAAGAAATGAAAACTGCTATTCCAGTGCATATGGATAAGAAAGTGAAATCACCTTATTGCTGAGCAGAGTTTTAGTAGTCTGGATAATAGATCAAACCAGCCACAACATTTCCTTAAGCCAAAACCCAATCCAGAGAAAGACCCAACCTCTCCTCAGTTCTGTGAAGGCTGAGAGTGAGAAGGCTGCAGAAGGAAAATTCTAAACTAGCAGAAGCTTTTTGAGAGGTTTAAGGAATGAAGCCTCTGTAACAAAAGTGCAACATAAAGCAAGTCCTGATTTGGAAGCTGCAGCCAAGTAGCAAGAAGACCTAAGCTACATTAAACGACAGATTTTCAATATGGACAAAACATTCTTCTGTTGGAAGAAGATCCATCTAGGACTTTCATAGTTAGAAAAAAGAATCAATGCTGACTTCAAAGCTGCAAAGGCTGACCCCTCGTTAGGGGCTAATGCAGCTGGTGACCTCAAGTTAAAGCCAATCAATGCTCATTTACCAGGTCCAGAAATCCTGGGGCAGTTAAGAAGGAAGCTAACCTGAGGCCTCCCTGCTGGCCCAGGGGTTAAAGTCTCAGAGCTATCAAGCCATCGCTTGCCACTGCAGCAGGAGTTTGATCCCCACCAGGGAGCTAACCCACATAGGGCAGCAGACCTCTCCTGTCTTGCCCGCTGCTCCCCTCAGCAGTGTATTTTAGTAGATCCGCCTGTTCTGCTCTCTATTCTATCTGGTGTATCCTCTCACCTCCTGCACCTCTAACCTACACCCCAGCTCTTGTATGCATAAATAAATAAATCTTTAAAAAAATGTTGTTTTCATGTCTGCATCCATTCTGCAGTACACGGATCAAGAAGTCAGTTTGACTTTCAGGTCTTACTATTTAAGAAATACATTTCCTAAGTCTATACCTGTCATGGATAGTGATTCCTCTGATGGAGCTGGACGAAGTCAATTGAAAGCCTTCTGAAAAGGACTTACCATTCTAAATGCCATTAAGAACATTCATGATTCATGAAGGTGGTCAAAATATCAACATGAAAGGAGTTTGGAGGAAATTGATTCCAACTCTCACAAATGAATTTAAAGGGTTCAAGACTTCAGTGGAGGGTCTCCCTGGTGTTGCAGGGGTTAAGTCTCAGAACTATCAAGCTATCCCCAGCCACTGCAGCACAAGTTCCATCCCAGGCCAGGGAGCTACCCACATGGTGCAGCAGACCTCTCCTGTCTCACCTGCTGCTCCCCTCAGCAAAGTATTTCAGTCAATGCACTTGTTCTGCTCCCCACTCTGTCTCTGGTGAATCCTTTCACCCACCTCCCACCTCTGGCCTACACCCCAGCTCTTGTATACATAAATATAATAAATCTTTAAAAAAAAAAAAAAAAGAGGGTGGTACTTAAGCCTTTAACAGGCAAATTTTACATGACGGGTATTTTGAGTCGCGGTCAGCTGGACTCAACAAGCATGAAATAACTCTTTGCATCCCCAGGCCGCATCAAAGGTCCCTCTGCGAGGGCTGGGGAACAGAAGTGACCCAGGGACCACTTTGCCTTTTCAGAGTCTGGTGGCGCTGACACGAAGTGCCCCAAAGGAGTGGCCCATCGACTCACCCATCACCCCTAAATCTGCAGCGAAACGTTTAACTCAACGCCAAGCACCATCCTTGTTCAAGCTGGCGACCCCCTGCACCCCCACCCCCGCCCACACCCCTACCCCCGCCCACACCCCTACTCACGCTCTCGTTGGACACTTAAATGGTTTCCGGTTTTCATTATTAGAAGGAGCGCTTCAGAGAACATTCTTGAACGTACATCTTGGAGCATAGCTGTGTTTATTTCATCAGATTCCTACGAAATTTATGGGTCAAAGGGTAAGTATTTCTTAGGTTCTTAAAACATTGCCAAAGCACTTTCCAGAAAGTTGCAACAATTTACCTTCCCAGCAGCAGGGGACCGGAACACCGGGTTCTTCAGGCCCTCCCCAGCCACAGCGGATGATCTTTTTCTTGTACTCACTGAAAAAATATTTGAGGGCAGTGCACTGGGACAAAGGAGTAGCTCCCCCGGCCCCGCCCCCACCCCGTCCCCCTACCCGGAGGCGCTGTGAGACTGTCTAGAGGGAAGGGAGAAAATAGAAGAGGTAATTATTACCTTGAGTACCTTGAGGAGTAGTGGGTCAGAGGTGTGGTGGGAAGCTTAGGGCACTCTTGGAAGCCTAACAGGGTTTAGCTACCCTGGGGCAGCCTCCTATAAGGAAGCTGCATTTAAAAAGAGACCAATTAGTATGGAGGAACTAGCATTGGCTTTTACAGACCATTTTTATTTTCTCCTTTGTCAATTGCCTGCTAGTGTCCTTCACTCATTTTATCCTTTAAAGTACTAAAAAAAAGTGTTTATGGGGCTTCCCAGTGGCCAAAGGGTTAAGCCGAAGCACTATGAAGCTGTCAGCAGCCACTGTGGCCTGAGTTCCATCCTCAGACAGGGCGCTACCCACATGGCGCAGCAGACCTTTCCTTGCCATGAGTTTACCCCTCAATCCCAAGCCTTTCCTCTATGAGTTAACAGGAAAGTCAGGAATGGTGAACCCAGAATGGGAACTGGAGAATTGGGGCGCTGGTACATCTAGGCGGATGTAAAAGGGAGTACTGCCTCGACCGCTAAGTGAGGCTTTGAGAAGGTGCAGTAATGTCTTTTATATGGGCAGTGTTGAAGAAAGGAAGGGGAGAAAATGAAAGAGCATCTTTTGTAGGTAATTTTTAAAAAACATGTATTTCTAGACTATTTTTTTTAAAGATTTGTTATTTATTTATGCATACAAGAGTTGGGGTGTAGGCCAGAGGTGTGGGGGTGGTGGTGGTGAAAGGATTCACCAGAAACAGAGTGGGGAGCAAAACAGGCAGATTGACTGAAATACTCTGCTGAGGGGAGCAGCGTGTGAGTCAGGAGAGGTCTGCTGCGCCATGTGGGTAGCTCCCTGGCTGGCTGCCAATAGCTTCATAGTGTTGAGACTTAACCCCTTCTGCCACCAGGGAGGCCCCTGGAGTGTTTATTTTTAAGTTGATCTTTAAAAACTGTTCTATATTAAAGTTAGTAGCTCTGTCATATGTGTTTTCTTCAGCCACTTGCCTCCCGCCTGCCCCCGCATGCATGCACCGTGGTTCATCATCCGTTATGTCCCTGGCCCCCATGCCACCAGCGGCACTTTAATTCTCCATAAGTGAATCAGGAACAAAAAAAGAAGACCCTCACAGATTTGAGAGTAGAAAATATACAAAAACTGCACATTGGGAATTCCCCCTTACTTTTTTTCCCTGAGTCACTGAAGGGGAATTAAGGTGCAGATGGAGACACAAAGGCAGGAAATATGGCTGAAGATAAACCAGGGCTCATGGGGACCCTGTCAGGCCCTGAAGACCACAGCACAGAGGGCCAAGATAACCAGGATGGGTGGCAGGAGGCAGCAAGCCACCTCTGAGCCTGTGTCTCTTGTGGGATCCTTGATGAAGCTCAAAGAGCTGGACCTCCGGAACAGGTCCAGTTTTTCTCAGTCACAAAGGACGCCCAATTGTCAAGAAAGAAGAGAGGTTCAGAGTTCAGAGTTCAGTGCCTGTTGGTCTCAGGGTAGCCTGTGCTCCATAAACCCTACCCCTCTACTTGTGAGCCTGGGACCAGCCATCTCTCTTCCTAGTTACTCACCTGTAAAAAGGCAGGAGCAATGATCCTACCCGCAGAGGAAGGCTGCGAAGACTAAATGAACTTCTGGCACAGTCCACTCAGAACTGTACTGCGGCAAGGGGCAGAGTTAGAACCTGAACTCGTGTCTGCCTGCTTCAAACCCTGAGCTCTGCTCCTGGCGAGGTGCCGTGATTGCTCTATGAATAATCGTATTGCAGTAATGTTATTGGGGAGCTAAACAGCCCAGGATTCAAGAAAATCAGAGAAGGTGGACTGGCTTCTTACCACTTCTGAGCAAGCCAGGTAAAGGTGAGGCCTAGTTTCTTACTGTCCTGCAGGAACACGCTTCCCTTTAGCACCTCCTCCTGTTGGGTCCCTGGCAGACTGGGGCCTGGATGCCACTTAGCCTTGCTGCATGCACTTTGGGCTGTCCCTTTGTCCTCCCTCACAGGCGATTCCTGTTTCCCCACCTGAAAATAAGAACCCCAGAGTAGCTACCTCATAGGGGTGAGAAGGTCCCGTGGCTGCAGTTAGTACTCAACACAAGCTGGCTGTGATTATGATGCCCTGTGTCCCCCAACCCCCACACCTCTGGCCTGTACCCAGCTCTTGTATGCATAAATTAAAAAAAAAAATCTTAAAAAAAAAAAAAAAGGAAAACACTGTGAGAGCTTTGAGGAGTTATCTCTTGGATCTGGGCTCACAGAAAGGATGCCCCACGGGGAGTGGGATCCCCAGGGCTGGAAGAATTTGAAAAACTGGGGAGAGAAGCCACAAGTCTTTTTCACTTTCTTATTTATTGCCCTTCTCCTCCCCTAAACTGTGGGCTTAAGAAGGGTGCGGTCCATGGTTTACCTTATTCACTGCTGTAGCCTTAGCACCTAAAACCAAACCAATGCCCAAAACCTGGTGCTTAGTAGGTGCTCAATAAATACTGCTCTAGTGAGCAAACAACCTTGACAGCTCCATTTAGTCTTGGAGATGAGGATGCTCTCAGTTTGCCATCCAGCTGGTGTTCTGCCAAAATGGAGGCGCATGGTTTCCACGGCAACAGAAGAGTGCCCTCCAGACCAGCAGCAGGAGGCAGACACAGGGATTGTGAACTCTGCATCTTTTTAAGGTGTTGCCAGAAATTGGGAACTGGGCTTCTTCAATAGATGTAGAGGGGAAAGGAACTTCATAAATATGTTAGTTAGTTTGTTTTCTGGACAAGTTTGTCAAGTCAATGAATACTCAGACAGGAAGTCTGGGGTCTTTGAAGGAGGGTAGGACGCTCTTAATGCGGGGGAAGTTCAGGGACTTAAGAATTAAGTTTGGTTCTCGTCTGGACCCTGCTGTGTCACTTTGGAAAAGTTACTTAACATCTCTGAGCCTCAGCATGACATTCATAAAATGGAAGGTTTTGGGGCCTCTGTGCAAGGGGTTAAGTCTCAGCACTATGTAGCTATCTGCAGCCACTGCAACAGGAGTTCAATCCCCGGCCAGGGAGCTAACCCACACGGTGCAGCAGACCTCTCCTGTCTCACCCGCTGCTCCCCTCAGCAGTGTATTTCAGTCACTTCTGCTCCCCACTCTCTCTGGTGAATCCTCTCATTCTCCCCCCCACCCCCACTGCACCTCTGGCCTATACCCCAGTTCTTGGATGCATAAATAAATATTTTTTTATAAATGGGAGGTCTGAGGGGCCTCCCTGGTGGCACAGGGGGTTAAGATGCAGCCTCTGAAGCTGTCTGCAGCCACTGCAGCACAAATTTAATCCCCGCCAGGGAGGTGATCCACATGGTGCAGCAGGCCTCTCCTGGCTCACCCGCTGCTCCCCTCAGCAGTGTATTTCAGTCAATCCTCCTGTTCTGTTCCCCCACTCTGTCTCTAGTGAATCCTCTCACCGCCTGCAACTCTGGCCTGTACCCCAGTTCTTGTATGCATAAATAAATCTTTAAAAAAAATAAATGGGAGGTTTGACAGCTCTAAAATTACTTATAAAAATACAAGTGTGATAGTAATATAAAATGGTGCAGTCTCTGTGGAAAAGTCTGTTGGTTCCTCAAAAAGTCAAACATAGAATTATCACAGGACCCACTGGAGGTATATACCTAAGAGAATTAAAAACAGGTACTCAAATACTTATAAATGAATGCTTACAGCAGTATTTTTCACAAAGTCAACAGGTCATCAGTGAATGAATGAAGAAAAGGTGGTGTATCCATACAAAAGAATTCAGCCATAGAAAGGAAGGATGCATTGGTACATGCTACAACATGAACCTTGAAAACATTATGCTAAGAGAAAGAAACCACTCTCAAAAGCTCAAATATTGTATGAATCCATTTATACAAAGTATCTAGAACAGGTAAATCCATAGAGACAGAATCCAGATGGTGCTTGCTGGGAGCTGGAGAAAGGGGGTGAGTGGGGCATGACGGCTTAATGGGCACAGAACTGCACTGCTAAGGTGACATGGAGGAGGAAGGTCCCAAACCTAGTCAGAACTGGGATCTGCACCTGTCTCTGGCCAATTCCCCAGGGTGGGATCCTGGGCTTTATATTCAAACTCCCAGAGCTTTAAGCACCCTATTTGCAAAATGGGGCTAATCGATGTTCTCCTTTCCTCCGAGCACTGAGGATGAGGGTTCTGAAGCATTCTGTTAACCCACCTCCTTCACCCTCTGCCATGAAGCTAGTCACTGCACCGTCTTCTAAGTACTGCACGTGGGGCCATTCCTAATTATTGTGGAGCCACTGAAGGTCTTCCAAAGCCACTGTCAGGAGGGGGAGCACGCAGGTTAAACAGCTGTGATCCTGGCTTAACCAATGTACATGTGGCCTCTGGCAAGTCACCAGATCCCTCAGTTTACCTTCAACGGTAGAACGGAGTGGCTGTACCTATCTTGGAGAGAGGATGTGTGTATACCACAGGCACAATAGTCAGACCCCTCTCTCTCTCTTTGTGGCTGGATATTCCTAGCAGCAAGCTGGAGCACAAAAATTGCCAGTTGCTAGAATCTCCCAGCTCTGAGAGGTTAAGGCATTACCCGGTGGTGGAAGAACTGGTCAGTCTGGGCTTAGAACACAGATTGCCTGCCTCTTGAGTTCAGGAAACTTTCCTTAAATCTTAAGGATCTGGGCACAGATCCCTGGTGGCCCAAGGGGTTAAGCACTGCACTATGAAACAACCCGCAGCCTTGGCAGCACAAGTTTGATCCCCGGCTGCCAGGGAGCAACCCACGCGGCGCAGCAGACCTCTCTTGTCTCACCAGCCCGCTGCTCCCCTCAGCAGTGTATTTCAGTCACTCTGCCTGTTCTGTTCCCTGCTCTGTCTCTGGTGAATCCTCTCACCCCCAACCCCTGCATCTCTGGCCTGTCCCCCAACTCTTATATACATAAATAACTCTTAAAAAAACAAAAACAAAAAAACCCCTTACGGATCTTTTAATTAATTTATTTATTAAATCTCCAACGGGCGAATGGCACCTAATATGCCCTAAGGGGGAGGTGTGCAAAATGGGGCTAATCTATGTTCTCATTTCCTCAGAGCAGGGGCCCGGTGCAGAATTAGGCGCTGTGCAGACATGACCTTGGAAGCCTCACCACCTCATGAGACAGGTGTTGCTGTCCCGTCGCACAGATTCTAAAACTGACTCTGCGTAGAGCAGGCTCGGAGAGACCAAGTGACTGGAACCAGAACACACGACCAGAGGGAGGTCTCCAATTTGAACTCGGATCCTCCCGCCGCGCCGCGCCCGGATGCCCCCGACACCCTCCGGCGGGCGGGCGGGCGGGGAGGCTGCGGGGGCGCCGGGCCGCGCATTTGCGCCCGCACCCACACGCCCCTCCCCGCACGGCGCTTCTCCTCATGGAAGCGCTCAGTTTGGAGCCGTGCAAAGTTTGGCACGCACACTTCGCTCCCTCTTTGCAACTGTGGGAACTTCCCGCCCGCGCACGCGGCGCCTGCAGCCTGGGGCTCCGAGCCCGGCGGCCCCTCGGCGGCCGCCGGCGCTGCCCGGGCGGGCGAGCCCCGGGGTCCGAGCCGCGCTCCGCAGCATCCCCCGGCCCGGGGACAAAGCGCCCGGGCCCGCCGGCGGGGCCCACGGCCTGGGCGCGGGGCGGCTCGCGGGGCGGCGATGCTCGCGGCCAGCGGCGGCCGAGGGGCGCGCCCCTCCCCCCTCCCCGTCCCCCTTCCCGTCGGAGGGGCTGCCGGGGTGCGCGGGGGCCCCCTGCTCCCGTCCCTCGCGCTCGCTCCTCCGCCGCCGCCTTCCCGAGCCGAGCCGGCGACTTCCCGCGGCCCGGGGCACAAAGCCCGGCGAGCCGCGGTCCGCGGGGGAGGCCGCCCGAGGGCCGCGGCGCGGAGGGCACGAGCCGCCCCGGGGGTTCGGCCTGCGCCGAGCCGGACCCCGGGCCCGCTTCGGGGCTGGGGGCGGGGGGGGCGGGCGCCGGCGACTCGTGGGGATTCCGCGCGCCGAAGGGGGCTCCGCAGGGTCCCCGCTGCGCGCTCGGCTCACGGGTGCGCATCGCAGGCCGGGGCCGGGGGGCCCCCACCCGCAGGAGCCCCCGCGGCGCGCTCCCCGCCCCCCGCCCCGTCCGCTCCCCGCGGCTCCCGGCGGCCGGGGAGGGGCGGCGGCGCTGGTTCGCTGGCCGGGCGCGTCGTTTGCATCGGCCGGGGGGGCCGAGGCTGCAGCCCCCGGCCCCGCGGGCGGGGTGGGGAGGCGGGGGCCGGCCGGGGGCTCAGCCCGCGCGAGCATTGGCGGAGCCGGGGAATGGGGAGGGGGGGCAGGAAGCGGGGGGAGCGGCGCGGCCGGGGGGCTGTATAAATAGGGACGGGGGACGTGCATCCTCGGCGGGGCGAGGGGGGGGCGCTCGGCACAAAGAAAGTGGAAAGTTTGCCGCGCGCGGCGGCGCAGGCCGGGGCTCCGGTGCGCACGTGCGAGGCCGGGGGCGCCGGGGGCCCCCCACGCCGAGCCGGCCGTTGCTTTTTTTTTTTTTTTTCCTGCAAGCGAGAGGGGGGGTGTTGTTGGTATCGCCCCCTCCTTCTCCTCCCCCCAGGGGTGAAAGTGCAAGAGGAAGTGCAGCCGCTGCCATCTTTCCTCCGCGCCGCGCACACGGAGGCCGGGGCCGCAGCGCCGCGTCGTCGCAGGCTCCGCCGGCCGGGAAGGGCCGCTCCCGCCGCCGCCGCCGCCCGCCGCGCCCGCCGCCCGCGCCCGCCGCCGCCGCCGCCGCCCGCCGGGCCCCGGGACCGCCCGCGCCGCCGCCCCCGCGCGCGCCCGGCCGCCGCCGCCTTCGCCTTTTGTTTCCTCCGCGCCGGCGCCCCCGCCCCGGCTCGCGCTTTGCAGGGGACGCAGCGCGCGCCCCCAGCGGGCCCGGGAACAGCCGCGGCGCGCGCGCCTGCGCGGCCGCCCCGCCTCCGCCCCGCGCGCGCGCGCCTCTGCCGGCCGCGCGCCGGCGCCGCCTGGCGGCGGGAGGGGAGGTGGCAGGCGCGCCTGCCGGAGGGGCGCACCTCGGCGCTCGCGCCCCCCCCGCGAGGTAGACCGCGCGGCCGAGGCGGGCGGGCCGGGAGGAGAGAGGCGCGCCCGATCTAGCCGGGGTGGGGGCAGCGATGCGGGGGGTGCTGTGTTCTGTGGTCTAGACGGCCTGATCCGGGCAGGGGGCGTGTGCGCTCGGCGCACCTGCGGGACTGTAGCGACCCGGGCCGGCACGTGTGGGGAGTGTGGGCGCGTCCGCTGCGCCCCGCTTCTCGTGGCCGGAGAGAAGGGAGGGGGGCGGGCAGGTGCCGCGGCCCGGCTTGTGGGGAGGGGGCGGCGGCCATGGAGCGGGTGAACGACGCTTCGTGCGGCCCGTCGGGCTGCTACACCTACCAGGTGAGCAGGCACAGCACGGAGATGCTGCACAACCTGAACCAGCAGCGCAAAAACGGCGGGCGCTTCTGCGACGTGCTCCTGCGGGTGGGCGACGAGAGCTTCCCCGCGCACCGCGCCGTGCTGGCCGCCTGCAGCGAGTACTTTGAGTCGGTGTTCAGCGCCCAGTTAGGCGACGGCGGAGCTGCCGACGGGGGTCCCGCCGACGTGGGGGGCGCCGCGGCGGCCCCGGGCGGCGGGGCCGGGGGCAGCCGGGAGCTGGAGATGCACACTATCAGCTCCAAAGTGTTCGGCGACATTCTGGACTTCGCCTACACGTCCCGCATCGTGGTTCGCTTGGAGAGCTTCCCGGAGCTCATGACGGCCGCGAAGTTCCTGCTGATGAGGTCGGTCATTGAGATCTGCCAGGAAGTCATCAAACAGTCCAATGTGCAGATCCTGGTGCCCCCTGCCCGGGCCGACATCATGCTCTTTCGTCCCCCTGGGACTTCGGACTTGGGCTTTCCTTTGGACATGACCAACGGGGCGGCCTTGGCTGCCAACAGCAATGGCATCGCAGGCAGCATGCAGCCCGAGGAGGAGGCAGCCCGGGCGGCTGGTGCAACCATTGCAGGCCAGGCTTCCCTGCCTGTGTTACCTGGGGTGGACCGCTTGCCCATGGTGGCTGGACCCCTGTCCCCCCAACTGCTGACTTCCCCATTCCCAAATGTGGCATCCAGTGCCCCTCCCCTGACTGGCAAGAGAGGCCGGGGTCGCCCAAGAAAGGCCAACCTGCTGGACTCAATGTTCGGATCCCCTGGGGGCCTGAGGGAGGCAGGCATCCTTCCCTGCGGCCTGTGTGGGAAGGTGTTCACTGATGCCAACCGGCTCCGCCAGCACGAGGCCCAGCACGGTGTCACCAGCCTGCAGCTGGGGTACATCGACCTTCCTCCTCCAAGGCTGGGTGAGAATGGGCTACCTATCTCTGAGGACCCCGATGGCCCCCGAAAGAGGAGTCGGACCAGGAAGCAGGTGGCATGTGAGATCTGCGGCAAGATCTTCCGTGACGTGTATCATCTCAATCGGCACAAGCTTTCCCACTCTGGGGAGAAGCCCTATTCCTGCCCCGTGTGTGGGCTGCGGTTCAAGAGAAAAGATCGTATGTCCTACCATGTGCGATCCCATGATGGGTCCGTGGGCAAGCCCTACATCTGCCAGAGCTGTGGGAAAGGCTTCTCCAGGTGAGGAAAGGTGCCCTCTCCCCCATCTTGACCTGTCCTATTCCTGGCTCCTGGGGACAGCTCCTTGCCAAGATCTGAGGGTGTGGGACTTGTGGGGGTCACTTGATCGTACGGGGCCATGTCAGGTTTGGGCTGAGTTTTAGTGGCCCTGATTTTGAGATGGTGTGGCCAAGAGCTGCTTACTCTTCCCTCGGGGAAGTTCCCTGTGCGAGGCGTGCCCTGCTGTCTCTCTTCCTTGGGGCCTTGTGGGTAGGGGCTGGATTCCTCAGGCCACAGCCACAGGGCCTCACCATTCTTCTCCCTGGGCTCCCTTTGTGTTTCCGGCACCAGGCGTGGGGCCCCCTCTGGGGGCGAGAGGCTGGGCTCCTCCAGCAACTTTCCCCGCTTGAATGGCTGCCGAGGGAGGGGCTGAAACAAGTGCATCTGGGAGTCCTGACGCCACCCTGCCACCATATCCCTCAGCCCAGCACTGGTGGTCCTGGGTGGGTAGGCTGGTTTGCCCCTCAGAGCCCCCTGGAGTCAGAGGGCACCGAGTTTGGCACCCAGAGTCCCTTCTTAACACGGAAATCTTTGATCTGCCCCAGAGCCAAACTGAGCCCACAGATCCCCTTTATGTTTTCAGGACAGAGAGGAAGGGGGGCAGGATGTCTGTTTAGATTCACTTTCTAGCGAGCCCGACAGGGAACTGAAGCAGCTCCGGGAGCAGTAGGTTGTTTTGTTTTCCTCTTAATATTCAGAATAAAAGACTGGTTTTAACTTGCCTGGATACTGAGGACCTTGTGTGTGTGGACCCAGGGATGGAGAACTCCCTCAGAGGGGCCCCAAGCTGAAACCAGTCTTACCGGTCAGGCAGCCCCTGCCCACCTGCTCAGACGGGCATCTGGTTTACCAGCCCAGCTGGGACTTCAGGCTTCATCCCATGGCCTCTGGGGACTGAATTCCATTCGGGTGGCATTCATTGGCTGTGTGGCGGGAGAGGGGTTGGGGGTGGGGAAGGCTGAGTTTCTAAGGGGCTTTCGTCTGGACAATGAATCACACATACCCCCTCCCGGAAAGGCTGCAGCGAGGCAGCCCCGTCTCATTCGAAAGCCACCTCCTCGGTCCTAGAAATCATTGAGTTTCTGGTGGGGGGAGGCGGGTAGGCAAGGTCAGAGACGAGTGCTCACTTCCCTTCCCCCTCTAGAGAAAACCAGGGCAGAGAGGCCTGGGGCTCGTGTAGTCAGAGCTGGGTGGTGACTTTGTCTTTGTCATGCTGGGGTGGTGCAGAGGGAGTCCTCTCCAGCAGTGTTGTGTGCGCCGTGTGGGAGGGGGGCCAGGCCAAGTTTGTAGCCCCCGTATTTCGACATCTTGTTTTAAAGTCTCTTGGTTCTCTCTCTTCCAGGCCTGATCACTTGAATGGACATATCAAGCAGGTTCACACTTCAGAACGGCCTCACAAGTGTCAGGTAGGGACCGGGCCAGGGCAGAGATGGGCAGGAAAATGCTGCTGTTCTCACAGCCTCGGCCATGATGTGTGCTGGGCTGGCTGGCTGACCACCGCTTTGCACACCTCCCCCTCTGTCCCTCCACCCTCCGTCTGCTCTCCTTTGTTCTTCCCCCCAGCCCCATCCCCCCCACTGCTGATGTCCCCTCCTTCCTGGTTGCTGGGTCCTGGTTCCCACCCTGTCTCGTCTTTGCTCTGTTGCTTGGCTTTCCTCTCCCGGCGTGTGTCGGCTCCTTGGATGGCGGGGCACGTTGTGTAAGTGTCCTGGGGCTCCCCATTGGGCCTGGCTTCTGGTTCCCAGCAGCGTGCAAGGGCCCCCGTGGGGAGGGAAAGGTCGGTGAAGGGCTCCTGGTGGTCTCGTCTCTTCCCCTGTGGCCAGACAGCCTGCCCTGAGGGGGCGCTCCTTCTGGGTCCCCTCAGACAGGAGGGGTGGGTGGCCTCACCTCCTAGCACTGGCACCTGTTTATCCCATCCTGAGCCAAGTGTACCAACAGTCAGGGTTTCTGAGGACTGGAAAGCAAGGTGGTCTCTCTTCCTTGTGAACGCTTTGTGTAGCTAGCAGTGTAGGGAAGGCTGGGCACGATTCTCACCCTTGGTTTGTTTCTGGAACAACATGTGGGGGTCCTGTGGTGCCCAGAAAAATTTGAGTCTCCTTTCCTGACCACTGTGTATTCCTGTGTGGATGGAAAACACACCTGACTTCTCCTTGGTTATGTCCTCTCCTGTGCCAAGTCCCCCCCTGTGAGGGAGAGACAGAGTTGTGGGATGCTTACTACAACCTCTGGTAGGATAACCTGCTTCTCTTTTCCTGTTGGTGGCAAGGAGGGAGGGTTCCTGTAGAGAGGGACGGATGTGCTGTAGGTAGGGCAAAGAGCCAGGGTCCTGGTGCGGACACTGTTCACAGATGCCAGGCTAGGCGGCCTCCCGAGGAGAATGACTCCGGGTGGGCCTGCTGGGATCTGTCTTTGCCTCATTGCTTCCTCTCTTTCTCTCTCTCTCTCTCTCTCTCTCTCTCTCTCTCTCTCTCTGGTTCTCTGATTCTCTCATCATAGAGCACATTCTGACTCTCCCAGGTAGTGTGCTGAGCACCCAGGGCAGAGTAGGAGGAGCCCAGAGGGCAGTGGGGATGTGCCCGGTGGCCTGGGGGGGTAACCTGCACTCTCTGCCCTTTTTCCAGGTGTGGGTTGGGAGCAGCAGCGGCCTGCCGCCCCTGGAATCTCTTCCTAGCGAACTGCCATCATGGGACTTTGCCCAGCCTGCTTTGTGGAGGTCGTCCCATTCGGTTCCTGACACCGCCTTTTCCCTTTCTCTAAAAAAGTCATTCCCAGCCCTTGAAAACCTGGGCCCAGCACACTCCAGCAACGCTCTCTTCTGCCCAGCCCCACCAGGATATCTGAGGCAGGGCTGGACTGCCCCAGAGGGTAGCCGGGCCTTTACCCAGTGGCCTGTAGGTTAGCCTGGCCTCCTTGGAGAGGGTTTTTTTGTGGAGGGGAGCAGGAGTGGCAGTGGGTCTGAGACCCCTGCTTTGGAGAGGTGCCCGTAGAATGGTTCCTGCCCAGTATGCCCAGCTCCTCCTGGAGTGACTAACTGGGAGGCTTTCCCAGCTCAGAGACCCCTGATGGGGGTAGCAAGGGAGCCCCACAGGAGTCTCCCCACAGCCTCCAGGATCTTTCTGGGCTCTTGTCTTTTTTGTCCCCCTTTAACAGGTGGCACCTCTGTGTGTCTGTCCTTGCCTGCGTGATTTTGGAGGTTGGTGCTTTCCTGGGAACTAAGCCTCTGGCTTTCATGCTTCCCCTCCCTGGCATCACCTCCCCTAAGGCATGGAGTTCCAAATGGGGCTTGGCCACCCCTCCCCCCACTCTAGAAGTGACTCCTCCTTCAGAGGAGACTCTGGTACATCTCCAACTGGGTCAACCCATGCTGCCCTCTTCCCTTCCCACTCGGACAGGTTCTGCTTTCATTTCTGGCTAATGAATTAGACTTTTGTGTTTTTTGAGGTTTATTAGCAGGTCTGCTCAGGAACTAGACTAACCAGTAGCTTTATATCGGGTCACCCCAGTCTATGGCTTTGGGGGCTGATAAGCAGGTATAGACCCCCTCAGATCCCAGTGGTGCACCCTGTTAGCCCCTGCAGGCTCCGCGGGGGTAACAGGAGTGATGATAAAAGTTTTCATTCTAACACTTGAGGCTTTGTGTGTTTTGTCTTTGGTCTGTGTCATAACACTGACAACATTGTCCCATGGTGTACGAACCCACTCCTGCCCCGCCCTCCAACACACATTCTCACAGACCTGCTGGCCCCACCACCAGCCCCATAGCCAGAACGCCCCAGTGATGATCCAGCAGGTGAAGACATTCTGGCTTTCATGCTTTGGGCTGGCCAGCCGGGTGTGCCTTACTTTCAAGTAAGCCTGGGCTTGGTTAAGCAGCAAGGGCCTCTCCTATGCACGGTGTGTATTCTGAAAGCAGAGGGGAAGGGACGGCTCTCTGGGAGTTAGTTCCTTGGGCCCCTGGCAGAGCTGGGCATAGGCCTTACCTCTCAGCCCCTCCTGATGAGCAGAGGAAAAAAGGGGTCACTTAGAGACTGGTGCCATAACTTGAGTGAAAAGGCCATTCAAAGCAGGGAGGCATGGAGCCTGAGGCTTAGCAGTGGCACCGAATTAAGTTTCCTTACCCGGCCCAGATGCCCCCGACACCGGGGATATGCGTTTGGTGGGCCAGGACATTTCTACCATGTTGAGTTCAGCCTGAAGCTGAGAATCTACAGCAGCTCAGGCCTCTCCCATTGCTCCCAGTGGCCCCACTTCCCAGGGCCTAGTTGGGATGGTGTGGGCTGGAGTGATAGCTCAAATGAATGGAGGTGGGAATAAGGGAGCTGATACCCCGGAGAAACGAGAAGGCAACAGGCCCATGACACTGGGCCTCTGCGTGTCCTGACTTTTCCAGGACTGTGGAAAAGACACCCCTTGAGGCTGCCAGATTTCAAAGGCCACCGAGGGTGGGGAGTACACTTGTGTCCTTGGTACCCTCTGGGTCTCATTCCTGAGCAGCTCAACCCTTGGGAAGAAAAGCTTCAGGAAGTGGGATGGGGAGAGACTGGAAGGGGAGGGAAGGAAGCATGACTGGGCCAGGGGTGGGTGCGATGACCAGAGGTGGCCAAGCGCAGGGCCAGCCGAGCTGGGGTGGCTGGGACAGGCAGGCGTCCTCACCCAAAGGGCTGTGGGCAGAGCAGCCGACCCAAGCACCAGTGATCAATCAGGCTTCTCTGCCGCTGGCCCGCTCTACCTGTCTCAGGGCCCCTCTGTCTTCTCCGTCTCCAGAACAGGAAACGCCTTTCTCCTAAGAGCCTCGGCATCGCTTCTAGGTGTCCCTTCTTTGAGATGTCTCTCCCTCAGCCACTCTTCTCTGTCCCTTCTCTCCTGGCTCATTATGGTCCATGATGTCTGAACTTCTGGCACTTGTACACTTTCACAATTCCCCCAGAAAATCTTGGGGACTCCCGCCACCGAGGATCAACTCTGGCACAGAGAAGCCAACCATCACTTCAGTGGGAAAACTTTTGTTGTGTTTGTGTTCTTCCGGGCCCCCCCCCCCAACAGATTTACATTCCTAATTATGTTTGTTCAGACTAAAGTTAGCTCTCACTCCTTAAGAGATAATCAGTGGAGGACGGTGTGGGGGAGTCAGCCTGGCCTGGAATTTTAAATTTGATCAGCTAATCCCCCAAATGGATAATCCACTTGTCGATAACTGAGGTTTGGCTGTCCGTTATCTTTAGGTAGCAAAGTATGACAGGCAATACTTTAAAGGGCAGGTCCCAAAAGAAGGTTGGCAAGAGAAACAAGGCATCTCTTTCATAGCCCTCTAGTGGCGCCCTCACCCAGGGAAAGCGGAAGACGAATCCTGAATGCGTGCTTTCAGCCCCCTTTTCCTACACCTGGCCCATGTTTGGTTCCTCTGAATTCTGAGGCATGGACCACACTGCCTTCATGGACGGAGGTGTGGTCCTCAGATTGCTGGCTGGCAAATCTGGCTCTTATCCCTGCATAAGTCGACAGGTGTTGACTCCCAAGGGTGTGGATGGCAGCCCTTGCTCTGGCTTACAGGCTGGTGGTCTAGGGGGAAGTGTCTCATGGCCCCCTGCTGGGGCCTGTGATAGGGTCATGAGGTTCCTGCCCGAGGTAGACCCCACCTATAGTCATGGAACTGAGTGCCAGTGATGCCTTCTCATCACCCAAGTGTTTGAGTTTCCCTGCACAAACCCTGTCACCTCTCCCTATTAGGAGTACTGGCTACCAAGTACATGGTGTTAAAAATATCGGCACCTTTTGCTCACCAGAAGCTACCTCTACTGAGCCTGGAGGTGGTAAGAACATAGGCTCAGGGACGGTTTCATATTCCAGCCGCCCTGTATTCTCTTTAGGCCTCCATCTGCTTAGTTGTTTTGGAAAAAATCACTTTCTAAACTTAACTTCATCTGTCAAATGAATACACTACGTCACATGATAAAGGCAGTATTTCATTAATATAAAGTGCTCTATTCAAATTAGTAATATTTACTTAAAAGTGACTGAGGACCCCAAGGCCTGCCTTGATGCACATAGACATTTGGGAACGGATAGCAACAGTGGTTCTTCCTCAGCACTCCATGCATTTGCTTTTCACGTTGACCACAAAGTCAGGAGGTGAATTTTCACCGTGGTCTTACCTGGAGATCTCAGGCTGTGCTTCTGTTAGGCAGAGGTAGCTGGAGTAGCGCTGCTCTAGCAAGGTAATGGGGCAGTGCGCGTTCAGTGGGCTGACACCCAATATGGAACATATTTAAAGATGTATGTTGCTTTCTCTGTGCAGTTCTAGAACAGCAAACACAAACACAGAGAACAAAAGTAAGCATCCCTGAAACACCACCATGGGGCCAAAATGACTTAAGAATCACCAGATTCAACTCTCCTGAGTGCTCTTCTATGACCTCCAAGGCTGGGCTGCCTATCTAAGCTCAGGCTGAGGAAGCGTGTGGGGAGAGCAGTGACCAAGACCGAGTGGAGCCTCAGGAACAGGAGACACCCAGGGACCTGGGGCTGCCTTCCGCTCCTGAGTCATCTGGCCCTGGGCCTGGCTGTGAGCTGGTGCTCACACCACTGCTTTCTATGACTGCGTTCTTGGAGGGTGATATCACAGCCTGTCTCAGGCTGTAAAGATGGATAACTTGAGGTCAGTGCCTCTGAAAGGCTAAACGTGGTGCCTGTCTGACAGAACGAGTGCTCAATTAATGCAGGGTAGTGCCGTTATCCTTGTTATTGCCAGCACTTCCCCAACTTAACCTTTCACAAATGTTGCTGAAGCCTCCGACCCGTTTTCTCTCTGGTAATTCTCAGTAGCAGAATTGACACTATCATTTTGCAGGCTGCATTTTCAGTACAAACTTGTGAGATTATGAAGAAGAATTTTTGTGCTTTGTCCTGCCTTTCCATTTTCCTGTGGCTAAGCCTAACGCCACTATATAAATTGAATTCTTTGTAGAGGGGAAACCCAGGATGGAGAACATGAAGAGTGATATGTATATATGCCAGGAACTCACCTGTAAATTCACTAATAGCTAGTGCAACTAAACTTAAACTCCCTAAACTCAATTCTTAATGTTGAAGGATGATTATTTTATAGAGGAGTTAGAATTGAGTTAGAACAGGTTTGGGGTGTGTCATGCTGATCACTTGTAACCAATGATTGCAACTCAGGTGCCCCATGAGGAGGCATCCTAGGAACTGAGAGCAGCTACTTGGCATTGTGAGGAAAAACAGGGGCCAAATTATAAAGCTCTCAAGGAAAAGTCAGCACAGGAGTCCATGTGTTCGCCATAAATGGTTTTTGCTTCACCATGTGTTTGGTGGGGAATCGGGTGTGGAATACCAGTTTCTACCTCATCCCATCCCATTTTCCTTTCTGCCCTCAGACCTGCAATGCTTCTTTTGCCACCCGAGACCGCCTGCGCTCCCACCTGGCCTGTCATGAAGACAAGGTGCCCTGCCAGGTGTGTGGGAAGTACTTGCGGGCAGCGTACATGGCAGACCATCTGAAGAAGCACAGCGAGGGGCCGAGCAACTTCTGCAGTATCTGTAACCGAGGTAATCTCCCTGCTGTTTCCTCACTTCCAGAGGATGGGCCTGAGCTTTGTGGGAGGCCTGGGGATGCCTGGCCAACCACCTCAGATGCCACTATTCACACGGCTGGCCCTTCCTTCCCACTGAACAGTAAACACCTTCATTGCCTAGCTAGCTGTTTGCTACCCCTTCCTATCTGAGTTTCTTGGGAATAGAAGTCCTTGGAATGGAAGTTTCCAGATGTTGCTCCCATGCTTGGGCCTGTAACACATACAGCTGCTGCTCACGGATTTTGTAGACATCATGGCACTATTGAGGTTGGTGAGGGAGTCATTAGGCCCCAGGAAATGGGATTAGAAGGGGTCCTTGTTGGAGAGTTTTTGCTGGCTGATTCCCTGGCATCTGGATATCAACAAGGGGTGGAAACTTTTTAGCACAAATGGTCAGAAAAGATCCCAAGCCTGGGTCAGTTGTGGCCTTGATGACAGAGGAAAGTGGAAGTTGCTGAGCAGGGCAGTGTGCGGATGGCCTGGGTCAGCTCGGGTGGCGTCTGGCTCTGTGGTCCCGGTGTTGTGTTGGATGAAGGCAGCTTGTCCCTGGGCTTCTGCCAGGGCTTGTTGGCGTTGGAAGGACTGGAGGTTTGTGTTTTGCAAGCACAGTGTCAGTGGAGGAGGCTTGTGCCGTGTATGTGCTGGAGGAGGTCTGGCAGCTGTCTGGTGGGTGTGAGGGTGCTTCTGCACAGTGCGCTTGCTTTGGCTAGGTGGGGCCGTGACTGGGGAGTCCTATCTCCTGGTCCCAATGCTTCTGGAAATTTTCTTGTGACTCAGTGGAGTAAGTACTGAACCAGAAGTCAGGGCACCTAGGGTTTAGTCACAGCCCCTCCTACTTCATACTATGTGACCTTGAGAGCTCCCTTCCCCTCTCTCTGCCACAGTTTCTTTATCTCTTAAATGGGGTTAAGACCACTCCCTTGCCCATCTCACAGGGTTGTTGTGAGGATTGTGGGAAACAAGGTGGGTGAAAGTCCTCTGAACCCCACAAGGAACTGCCCCACAAGGAGGAAGCCCCAACACTTTCCAATAGTATCAGGAAAGACGCGGATCGCCGAGGCTCTGGTCTGGACCAGGCACAACTTTCCTGCAGTGCTTGGCTGGAATCTTTGGGTGCCCGTGCTGTCTCCCTGTTCTTGAGGTCCCTGGTGGAAAGAGACTGCTGAGAATTTGAGTGTTCTTGGTGCGCTGGAACAGGGCCCTTCCTGGGACTGCATACCTGGGGTTTGCCGTGAAGGCAACTGCCGGTCGATATGGGTACCATCAGGAAACCTGCTGTGAAAATGGGAGGTGCTAGTAACAGCCGCTTCAGCTGTCTGTCCTGATTTCCAACGTGTCAGAAGAGTCCATTTCTCGCAGGAGCGTCCCTGGGTAGCGAGCACTTGGGCTGAGCATGCAGGAGGCTGTCAGACCATGGCTGACCACCTTGACTGTGGCTGTCCTGGCTCTCGGAAAAGATGGTTTCCTGTCTTGTTTCATCCTGACCTGGCTTCCTGACAGTATCCCCAAGTAACTCTGATCCTGCTGCAACATGTGTTTTGTCAAGTTTTCAAAGTTGAATTTCTCAGCCTGAGAACTGGGGTCAGAGCCCAGAGGCAGGAAGACAACAAGCATACGAGCATGGAGAAGAATCCTGACGATGAGACTCAGCCTAGCCCAGATTACAGTGAGACAAGAACTGGACAGCGGACGAGATGCAGGGCTGGGGGCCCAGCTCAGGAAGAAAGAAGAGCTGGGAGCAGCAAGAAACCGCAGGAACGTTGACCCAGTTAGAAGCCAGCTGATGTGTCGAAGCCAACAACTACTGCACATGAGGATTTGTTTTCCTGGGCTGGTAGAGAGGACTTGGGTGTGACTGCAGGGTTACATGACTGGGGTCGGGAGCCAGAGGGCAAACCAGGGCCAACCTTTCTCAGAAAAACCAAGACCAGGTCTGGATCAAGGCTGAATAAACTACTTTGGGGACCAGAGTCAGAGTGGAAGTCTCGTTCCTCCAGGAAGACGCGCACTCTGGGTCTAACCCACCCTGGGTACTCAGAAGGAGAGAAAACAATTACAGTCTTTATCAGAAGAGAAGGAGCAGGATTCTACGCCTGGACCCACTTCTTGAGCAGAAATAGGGAGAGATTCCCCATGCTCCTACCCAGCAAAAAGAGGAAGACGGTTTTTCCAGGAAGAGGATAAGGACACCAGAGACACTTGAGACATTGGAATTAAAATGCAGAGACCTCGGTGTCATCTTTTGCCCTGCCTGCCACCAAGGCTGTGAACCTCTACAAGGATTCAAGCAAAGGTTTAAGCAAAGGTGACGTATCAGCCGCAACAGCTGAGGTTGGATCAGGTCAACGTCCAAGCCTCTAAGATCCTTCAATCTGAACAGTTCTTAAGTAGTCAACCTAATTACCTACAATGACTGCTGGCTGTGAAGAATGAAAAGAGGGGAGACAGCCTGGCTGCCCTAGCCCCACAGTTGACTCAAATGCAAGTTTATGAGACAGATCGCCTAGTTTTTGTCTTAGTGACATATCAGGATGTGGGTCATACCATCTCTAGAGGAAAACACTTTTCAGCAAAGATGTATCATGGCTGGCAAAGCATGTCCTTTCTTCCTCAAGCTGAGGAAATCCATTGAATTGAACAGTGAACAGGAGAGAAGGACCTTCCTTTCTTTTCTTTTCTTTCTTTTTTTTTTTTAAAGATTTATTTATTTCTATACAAGAACTGGGGTACAAGCTAGATGTGCGGGAGGGTGAGAGGATTCACCAGAGACAGAGCGAGAAACAGAACAGGCAGACTGACTGAAACACAATGCTGAGGGGAGCAGCTTGTGAGACAGGAGAGGTCTGCCACGCCATGTGGGAATCTCACCGGCCGACCGGGACTGAACTCTTGTTGCAGAGGCTGCGGATAGCTTCATAGCGCTGCGCTCAACCGCCTGCGCCACCAGGGGAGGCCCACCTTCCTTTCTTTTTAAATTTCTGTAGCAGGGCCTTTCCTTATATGCACGAACTTACTGATACAAGGAAGAGGGAATCTGCCTGGGAATCTGCCTTTGACAGAGTCCATATTTGGACTCCAACGTCACTGCTGAAAAGGCAGAGGAAGGCTTCTCTCCAGTCAGATGTAAGTGCACATCATCGAGGCCAAGCATGGTCACAGACAGTCTGCCTGCCGCTCCCCTGGATTGAGCTGACACAAACCTGCTTAGTGCCCCCCTTCAACACAATTCAGTTGGGCATGTTTCCACCAAGGTCTGGATGGGGAGAAAGCAGTCCCTAATTCTTGCAGATGTGGAACCTATGAAAAAAGGGTTCTTCTTCTGCAGTATAACTGCAGCATGCCAGGCAAGAAAATGTGAATTTTGGTAATAAATTCATTGTCTCTGGAGTGCGAGTGAGGGTGGTTTGTAGTTGTAGTGGAATCACATGCATGCTCAGTGTCTCCATCACACCTGGATCAAGCTGCCACTTTCATTCTTGGTTAACCAGTGGTGAACAGGCAGATGAGTTTAGAATTCCAGCTAAATATGCCTGGCTTTAAAGATACGTTCTTAGAAACTCGGCTTCTGCTTTATCCCAACACTTGGCTGCCAAGTGGCTCTGTGTTTAAATTCTAGGCTTCAAGTGGCAGCTGTGGATCCACTCCTACCACACACCATGTGGTTTCGCTATAGATAGTACAGTCTGCAGCTGGGGGAAGTCGAGAGGACCCAGCCATGTGTTTCTTAGATTTTTCAGGAAAACGCAGTAAGTTATCAGTGAGCATCTGCTGTATTCCCCTGGTATAGCTCTTCCCGCCAGGAGTAAACATAACAATTCTGTCTTCTGGGCCTCCCTGGTGGCGCAGGGGTTAAAGACAGTGTTATCAAGCGATCACCAGCCACTGCAACATGAGTTCGATCCCTGGCCTGTGAGCTGACCCACGTGGCGCAGCAGACCTCTCCCATCTTGCCCACTGCTCCCCTCAGCAGTGTTTTTCAGTAGATCTGCCTGTTCTGCTCCCCACTTTGTCTCTGGTGAATCCTCTTACTCCTATACCTCTGTGCTTACACCCCAGCTCTTGTATGCATAAATAAATCTTAAAAAAAAAAAAAAAAATTCCGGGCCTCCCTGGTGGCATAGCAGGTTGAGCACAGTGCTGAGGCTGTCTGCAGCCTCTGCAGCGCGGGTTCGATTACCGGCCAGCCAGGGAGATTCCCACATGGCACGGCAGACCTCTCCTGCCTCGCCCACTGCTCCCCTCAGCAGTTCTTTCAGTCAGTCTGCCTGTTCTGCTTCCCACTCTGTCTCTAGTGAATCCTCTCACCCTCCCGTGCCTCTGGCCTGTACCCCAGCTATTGTATAAATAAAAAATAAATCTTTAGGGCCTCCCCGGTGGCGCAGCGGTTGAACGCTGGGTTGCGAAGCTGCCCGCGACCTCTGCGGCGCCGGTTCAATTCCCGGCTGCTCCCCGGCCACCGGAGGAGGGTCCCACATGGCGCGCAGACCTCTCCTGCCGCCCGCTGCTCCCCTCAGCAATGTACTTCGGTCCTTCTACCTGCTCTGCTCCCCGCTCTGGCTCTGGTGAATTCTCTCACCCTCCCGTGCTTCTGACTGTACCCAGCGCATGTATAAACCAAAAAAAAAACAAAAAACAAAAAAATAAATAAATAAATAAGACATGCCTCTAGAAAATTAAATAAATAAATAAATAAAATATTTTTTAAAAAAATTATGTCTTCCTTCCCTCCTCTTACATCATACCCTGCTCTGGTATGCCATGGAGAGTGTTTCATTACCAGCCCCACAGGGATTACAAAACAAAGAGGGAAAATTCCCTTCTAAAGTAGCTTCATATCGGGCCTCCCTGGTGGCTCAGGGGGTAAAGACGCAGCAACCTATGAAGCTGTCTGCAGCCACTGAAGCACGAGTTCGATCCCCAGCCAGCCAGGGAGCTACCCACATGGCGCAGCAGACCTCTCCTGTCTCGCCCGCTGCTCCCCTCAGCAGTGTGTTTCAGTCAGTCTGCCTGTTCTGCTCCCCACTCTGTCTCTGGTGAGTCCTCTCACCCCCACACCTCTGGCCTGTACCCCAGTTCTTATATACATAAATAAATCTTAAAAAAAAAATAAAGTAGCTTCATATTGTCAGAGAGTCCTGATACCTTCAGCTGGTTGCCAGGGGCCACGTGCCAATCCAAGAGGCAGGGCTGGGATCCTCCTTTCCATTGGCTCATCTCTTTATTCTTGACTACATCCTCCCTCTTAGGAATGTTCATAGGGGACCCTCTAAAGCCAGTCTGATGCCCAGTGATCAGGCAGATGACTCAGTTATAGTTGGGACAACTTGCTGTAGCCAGCGGGCGAGACGTCATTATTTGGTCTGGGTAGGTCTGTGGAGTAGCTGTGTTAGGAATGGAAGGAATATTTAATCCAGACCCACATTTCCCTTCCAGACACACAGATCTGCCCCCATCCACCAGTGGCTTCCAGTCAGACTCGCTAGCATGGCAGAGAGAGGCACGAGTTAAGTGGTGACAGTGGAACCAACTCCAAAAGACTGAGGGAGCTTTCTAGGGCCAGGGCCAAGCCACAGGACCAATAGTGAAGGATCAAGTTCTGGTGGCATCTGGCGCCGCGGTGGAGTTCAGGCTCTGCCATTCAGTAGCTGCGTGCGACTCTAAGTTACTCAGCCACACCAAGCCTCTGTTCTTCCTCTGTAACACGGGTGTAATAGCTGTTCCCAGCCCTAGGATGGTTGGGGAAATTATACAGAAAAATGCATGGAATGCATTGAACCCTGGCACAGCATTATCACTTGATATGGTTTCAGCAGCAATTCGAAAGGCCATGCTGACTCAGACTTCTAAATGAGTCTTTTGCAGACATTACACAGTACTTTCCAGCCTCTGACCTGCTAGTAGTGAATCCCAGGAGAATACCTGAGAATGTGTCAACCAGATCTAGAGTGGATTAAAAAGAAACCATCAAGGTCCTGGCACCCCAAGTGGGCCTTACACTAAAAAATTTTGCTTCCTACTGAAGGCACTTTTGGAATTTTGACCAAGTGGGCTTCAATGGTATAGCTTCTTCCTGTGAAACCCAAGTCAGAATCCTTAGCCTGGCCCACCTGGTTCCTCAGACTTAATGGCTGGTGTGGAAGCTGGTCTAAGATCAGCTCTTCTTAGCCCGCGATATCTCGTGGCTTAAAGTGGCCTGAGCAGCTCCAAGATGGCTGGATTGCCCCTCCCCTCAAATGAAAACAAAGAAAAGAGTATCCCTGTTTCTTCTTTAAGTGAACCTAATGGATACTCCAAAAACATCACCAGGAATCAGAGATCCTGTGTTCCTTTAACCTAACTTCCTGTTTTTGTTGTTCTTCAAAAGGCCTAAATAGTTACTAGATTCAGTTATTTTGAAGGCGAGCATGTTAGGAAAATACAATGTGTCCTGATAGAGGAAGGGGGTTCCTGAAGGCATTCCCTTGGGATTTCATCTTGCTGCCTTCTGGTATGTTGTCTAGTTTACCTTTCACAGGTGGTAAGCAGGCACTGTGCTGGCTGGAGTCCTGTGGCTGCCCTGGAGTCCCACACACTTTCTGACTATCTTTCTAGCTATGGTCCTGGCCCCTGACCCAGGACTGTGAGACATGACTCAAATACTGTTGCTAACATGCCAAGCGAGCAAGTTGGCATTTGGCCTCTGGCACAGGCAGGAGCAGGATCTTAGACCACCCCTGCAGGCACCACAGCCCTGCCGAGAGGGCTCTGTGGAGAAGCCAAAGACAGTGCCACCCTCCGGCCTGAGCCAGGGGGCTCCTGTGATTGCAGTCCTTTTTCAGCCAAGGAGGGGGCCCCTTCTAGGTGCAGCTGATCTGGGAATGCTAGCCAGAGCGGCCAGAAGCGAGGTGTGGGGGAAGCAGAGAGTGTCTTTGCTGGCTGCGGGATCTCATCTCCTTTTGTCTTGTTTAGGTTTCTCCTCTGCCTCCTACTTAAAGGTCCATGTTAAAACCCACCACGGTGTTCCCCTTCCCCAGGTCTCCAGGCACCAGGAGCCCATCCCGAATGGGGGAGCAGCGTTCCACTGCGCCAGGACCTATGGCAACAAAGGCAAGCGACCCCTTGCTCTGCACTTTGCTTCTCTGCGCAGACTGTGTTGTGGGGGCGCTAGGCCGGGCGTGGGGAGGCAAGAAGGCTGCCGGCTTGCTGGCCGCCTTGAGGAGGCGAGGAGATCTGAGTGGCAGTGGCCTCCAGGACAAATGTCACAGTGGGTATCTCACTCTAGGGTAGTGAGTGAGGCTTTAGGGCACTGCCGAGATCCAGCCCCGCCTCCTCTCCCAGCCCTCCTCCCTTGCTCCTGGCCAGCCCCCACAGTCTGGAGTCCTGCAGGGGTGTCCGGGGCCCACAGCAGGAAGAGGAGCCCTGCATGATGAGTCACTCGGGGCCTGTCCTTTGCCTGTCGCCATCTAAAGATGGTGTGGAGCTGCAGCTGAATGCTTTCTCCCACTGTGACCTTGAGGGCAGGGGGAGCCAAGGGCTGGCTTCCCCTCCATAGGGGTGATTGGTTGCTGTGAGCCTCTGGCTGCATCTGTGAGGTGCACGGTGATCAGTGAGCTAGCTGACTGCCTCTGATTGGAGTTGGTTTGCACAGCGCTCCCTAGGTCCCACTTCACTTGTTGATTCAGGTTGTTCTGTGGTATTTCAAGTTGTTGTTGTCTTGGGGATGGCTCCAGGGGCTTGGCAGATGGCAGAGATGGCATGCTCCACGCTCCCATCACAGATCTCCCTTTCCCGGCATGGCTCTCTGAACCTGGGCAGGAAGCTGCCTCTCTGGTGGAGGACTCCAGTGTGGACCAGGCAAGGTAGAGTGGTGGGGTTGTCCTGAGGCCCAGCTTGCCCTGGGCCCTGCAGGGACAGCCAGCTGACTGAGTTCTTCAGAGTTGCTTTAATCTCTGTGCTTTGGCTGCTCGGCCCTGGAAAAGTTTTGGCAGAGAGAAGGTGGTAAGGTTTGTAGTGTCAGGAAAAGGATTGGCTTCTGTGTCTCAGCCATGGATGGGGTGTGCCCAAGGTGAAGACGTCAGGGCTACGGTTCTGCCTTGCTAGGGTGCAGCTAGTCGGTGCAGGGGTGACATACCTGCTTGGTGTCATCAGAATGGCCATTTTACCCCCACGGGCAGCCAAGAGAGCCAAGGAGTTGGGAGTCTGAGTTGTTCTGGGCAGAAGCAGTGGAGTTTCCCTCTCCTTGATGCAGGCTGAGATGGTGGTGAGCAAAACACGTGCACCTGCATGAAGCGCCGTGGCGAGGTAGGCCGGCAGTCCCAGGGCCCTACTGTCTCACCCCCATAGGCACTCCAGGCTCCCAGACTGACCAGCTGAATCTCCGTGGGCAGTGGCGGCCATCAGCTGCCCTCCACCGGCCTGTGAGCTGGCCCCTCCCCACCCCTCCAGGAGGGGCATCTTCCAGAGCCTGGCCTCATCCCTCCTCTGTGTTTTATTTTCTCCTAGAAGGCCAGAAATGCTCACATCAGGATCCGATTGAGAGCTCCGACTCCTATGGTGACCTTTCGGACGCTAGCGACCTGAAGACGCCGGAGAAGCAGAGCACCAATGGCTCCTTCTCCTGTGACATGGCAGTCCCCAAAAACAAAATGGAGTCTGACGGGGAAAAGAAGTACCCCTGCCCTGAATGTGGGAGCTTCTTCCGCTCTAAGTCCTACTTGAACAAACACATCCAGAAGGTGCATGTCCGGGCCCTTGGGGGCCCCCTGGGGGACCTGGGTCCTGCCCTCGGCTCACCTTTCTCTCCCCAGCAGAACATGTCTCTCCTCGAGTCCTTTGGGTTTCAGATTGTTCAGTCGGCGTTTGCATCGTCTTTAGTAGATCCTGAGGTTGACCAGCAGCCCATGGGGCCTGAGGGGAAGTGAGGCAAATGCTGTGTCCCCACGGAAATGACCATCGGGGATTGCTGAGAAATGCTGTGAATGCGGAGGGAAGTAATGTCTTTGGGTTCTGTAGCTGAGAGATTTTTATTCGTTTTTAACTCCCCCCCCCAACGTTATCACCCCACTCCCTCTCCACCACCCATTCTGCACCCCTCCACCCCCAGTGGTCTTTAGAAATAGATTCTCATCTGATATTCTGCAGAAATATCTCCAAGACCTGGTATGGGACAAGGGCAGAAAACACTACATAGGCCTACGAGGCAACACCAGTCTGGTTTTTCTAAAGGGCGGAAGCTGGAATTCCTGGTGCTCAATTCTTAGTGACCCGAATCCCAAACCAGTGCCTGATGGCATCCTGGGGCCTCAGTGACTTTGGTCCCCTCCACTTCCCTACTTCCTTGTTTCCCCCTTCTCATAGCCCTCATAAGAAACCAGAATAGGGTTTCTACCCACTTACACAATGCTGATGCCCAACTGTTGTTAAGGAAGCTGGAAGCCTACAGCATCCACGGACCATGGGTGAGTGTCCTCTGAGAGCCACCTGAGTTTGACCCTTGACCTAGAGGGCCCCAGACCTTCCTGAGCCCTGCCTGAAGACTAGCATTTTGCTATAAGGCAAACTCAGCTACAGAGGACACCCCCACCTCAGATTCCAGTTCTTATGTGATTTTAACCATTCAACTTGCTGTTGGGTTTTAATTCTCTAATTATTATTATTATTGTTATTATTTTTTAGGACCAGTTGTAGTGAATTGCTACTGAAAGCTATCCCAGGTGATACAGAGCTCTTTGTAAACCGCAGTCACACATTAGGGTTAGTATTAAACTTTGTTTAGATGTACCATAATTAACTTGGCTAGTTGATTGTTTGAAGTCTATGGAAGAAATAGTTTTATGCAGAATTTTAAAAATGCCAGTCTGATCAGGGAGGTAGGGGGCTTCAATGCTGTTGGGAGCCAGGAAGGTGTAGGGGAGCAGGAGGTGGAGACATTGTGTGCCTCAGTTGTGTCACCTGGGAGCAAGCCCAGGCTGACCTCATGATGTGAATTGATCTGATCAGACTGTATTAAAAATGTTAGTACCTTACTCTACCTGCTCCCCTGAGTCCAGTTTTTTAGCTGTGGGGGGTCTTTGGGACCTAGAGAATGGGCAGTCTATGCCGCTGCAGCCTGGGTGGCAGTGGGAACCCAGCAGACCCTCCTTTCTCTTCACTGCACCAGTTCCACTGGGATCGATGGGAATCTTCCCACAGAGGACTCAGCTGCTTGCATTCACCCATTCATCACAAATACTCATTCCTAGTCTTCACTGCTTTATGCCAGGCCTGGCCTCAGACCCTGGGGACATGGTAGTAAACAGGACATCGTTGTGGAGGGAGACAGTAAACAAGTAAGCAGATTTAACTGATCTCAGGTATCAAGAAGTCCAAGGAGGAAAGCCGGGCAGTGATGGCAAAAGAGTAGTTAAGGTGGCCCAGGACCCTGTGAGGCAGCAGTTAGGGCTCTGGGAGATAAGGCCTGGAGTTTTAGAGTGTTCAAGGGGCCTGACGTAGCAACTAGCTAGGACCTAAGATGGCACATGGCCAACGAGAAAATCCTCACAGTAAGGGGCTTTTTTTTTTTTTAAGTTTTATTATTTATTTATGCATACAAGAACTAGGGTACAGGCCAGAGGTGTGGGGGGTGAGGGGTGAGAGGATCCACCAGAGACAGAGTGGGGAGCAGAACAGGCAGAATGACTGAAATACACTGCTGAGGGGAGCAGCGGGCCAGACAGGAGAGGTCTGCTGTACTATGTGGGTCACCTCCCTGGCCAGGGATTGGACTCGTGCTGCAGTGGCTGCGGATAGCTTCACATTGCTGCGACTTAACCCCTTGTGTCACCAGGGAGGCCCCAAGGAGTTCTTAAAAGCTCAGCAACTTGAATCTCCCTAACCTTACCAACAGGGGTGAGTAAAAGGCTGTTGCCCCCAAGGGGTGAGAGTATGAAGAGGAGGAATAAAAATAAAGCAAACAAAAGGGAAGAAGCGAACGCAATGGCGAACTATTGGGAGCCAGAACTGTTGCAAGAGGGCAGGGAGAATTACAGCACCCAGGCATCTTGAGAAACCTCAGGGAAGAGGGAAACCCTAAACTAATACAAACAACATTTAAGCTCCAAGCAAGTACAAAGAAAAAAATGATAATAGAAAAATAAACATAGACCGGGAGGAACAAAGAACGCAAAATGATTGAGATTCACATTAATAGCAGTAATTACACTGCATTCTGGTTTAAAAGGAAAGACTCTGAGCTGGATTAAAAAAAAAAAAATCCTCTAAGCCGTTTATAGGAAATCTTAGGTAAATTGCTGGGCTCTGTGGATTGTGTGAGGTGGAGACTTGAGCTGTGTGGTGTAATAGCAGAGGAAATGGTGACCTTACAATGCTGAGGCCCTTGGACGTGTGGCCTTGTGACCACCATAGAATTTGCCAGCAGAGTATTAAAGCAGAGACCCTGGCCTAGAACCAAGTACTTGAGACATTCTTATTCCTCCCTCCCCTGCTCCCTTACTAAAAACCTTGGCTATCTCCATTGACAGGGGCCACTCAGGAAGCAATGACTGTCACATGGAAGGGACAGTGGGGGACAACAAAGCCAGTAGGCTGCCGCTTCTTCCTATGTGCTCTCACCTACAGGCCTGAGCAGAAGTGGAGGTGCCCCTGCCTGCCCCTCAACCTCCACAGTTTTTCCATACACCACACCCTTCAGGCCACAGGGAGAAGAGCTATGCAGAACATGGGTGCATAAAGTCAGAATGCCTTCTCTTACATGGTCAAGAAGGAAAATCCTGAACCTTAGCTGCCTAGCTCCACCATCCGTTCTTTGCCAGCTCCGAGCCTTAGGTTCCTTGTCAGAAAAATGGGAGCTAACATTTCATGAGCTGTCATTTTCTTTTTTTTTTTTTAAGATTTATTTATTTATACAAGCACTGGGTACAGGCAGAAGCGTGGGAGGGTGAGAGAAGAGCGGGGAACAGAACAGGCAGACTGATGAAATACACTACTGAGGGGAGCAGAGGGCACGGCAGGAGGGGTCTGTCGTGCCATGTGGGACCCTCGCCTGGTGGCCAGGGATCAAACTGGTGCTCCAGAGGCTGCAGGCAGTTTCGCAGCCCAGCGCTCAACCGCTGTGCCACCAGTGGAGGCCTGAGCTGTCATTTTCTACGCCTAATCCTCAGCACAACCTTTGATCCTGGTTCCATTACTACCCCTTCCTACAAATGAATAAATACGCTCAGAAAAGAGGTGGAGGCACCATCCCCCAAACCCCCTAGATCACAGGTATAAAGGAAAGGCAGGACTCACACTCAGGTTTGTCCTCTGACTCTAGAACCTTCATTCCCAAGCTCCAGTGACAGTGCCTTTGCACATATGTAAATGTCCAATATCATGCTTTGCCCAAAGGCCCCAGGAAGAGGGCCAGGACAAAGCAGCAGCAAAGAGCCACAGAGGAAGTCAGGGTCAGAGCCAGAGGGATGCCCAGGGGCCCTATGTGAGAATGCTTATCACATAGCACACACAGCTTATCACATAGCTTAGCACCCCTTAGGGTGATTTGTGCCTTGGCCCCCAAAATGAAGGAGTCCCAGCATCAGGAACACCCTGGTGGACTTGCTCCAGCCAGGGCCATCACACCAGGGAGCCAGATCAGTAACTGCCAGAGGACCAGCCTGGCCACGATTGGTACTGTGCTCACCTCCCCATGGCAATGACCTCCCATGATTGCCCCTGGCAGAGGTAAGGGAGGCCTTGGGGCGCCAAGTGATCCCAGTTCATGTGGCTACAGGGTAATGTGCCTACTGAAAGCCAACAGTGGGCTGGAGCTGGGAGACTGGCAGGTCTCAAGATAAACTTTCTATAATTTTGGCAAATCTCCAAGCCTCAGCTTCCTTACATGTAAAGGGGAGATGAAAGGACTGACAGGGGATGTTGTATGTCAGGTGTCTGGGCCCATGGGTGGGACTGAACTTCAGGCCCTTCTATGGTCTGTTCTGTTCCTACACTCTTCTTTTTCCCTTGGTGACTTGGGGGACCCCCAAAACTGTCCACAGCAGTTTGCCTCCTGGATTTCCCTACCTCCAGCCTCACATTTTCCACTTGATACACCTCAAGCATAAGTCCCTACTTGTACTTTTATTTTTCATGTATCAGGCCTTTGTTTATGCCCATCCTGTTTAACCACAAAAGTCCTAACAATGACACACGTGTACCAAGTCCCAGGGACCCTTTTCAACACTGTACATTTTAATTGCTTGCCTTCAAATCACCCAAAGAGGTAGGCACTAGTTTTACAATTAAGCAACTTGCTCCAAACACACATCTGTAAGCAGAGCGAAGAGGATCTAAGTGCAGCAGTCCAGGCCCACAGTCTGTTTCTTCACCGCCACTTTGCCCGGGGGTGTGCCATGGCTCGATCCCAACTGCCCCATCCAACCGCAGCTGCCATCTTAGCGCTTCACAGTCTCAGTCTTTACCATGGATTCCCAGCCCCTGCCTTTACCCAGGACACCCTCCACCCGGAAGGCTCTCCCCAGCTATGTGCGTCTGAATCCAACCCTTTTCTCAGCCTCCTCAGCTGCAGAGGAGCTGGTGATTTCTTGGCCTGCCAATCAAGTCCTCATTCCACACAGAGTGCCACGCCAGGTACCCCAAACAAGGTCATTCTAAGGAAATCCATAGTCCACACAGAGATGGGCCTACTGTGTGCAGAACAAGAATGGCTCACGCAGTTAACCAATCCTGTCTCCTGGTCATTTTGTTTTCCTTCATAGATCCTTTTGGGGCAGGGGCAGAGGAGGAAGGACAGAGGGACAAGGTAGGCAGGTTGCTGGTTTAGAAGGTGGAGTGGAGGAAGCAGTGAATGAGGCCAGTGAATCCTGTCTGCTCAGGTTATTTCTGGCTACCTACCTACCTCTGCTTTCTGGCTTTCCTGGAAAGCCTGTACTAAGAGGTACCAGGGATGAAATGAGGGCTGCCAATTTTGGCTATGAGTTCAGAATTTCACAATTCTCGAGTGCCCCTCATAGAGGAAATTCCACAGTCACGCCCTCTCAAGTTGAGTGACAGTGGTCAGCACTTACCTTAAAGTTATCATTAGAGTCTTATAAATCCCTCCTGGTCCTTACAGGAAGCAGGCTGGTGAGATTCCCTCCAGTTTACATAATCATACCTGGCCACCAGCACCTGGCAGCAGGACCGCCAGAATTCTAGTCCTTACACACCTCTCCTCTCCCTCTTCTCTCCATGGTCCTGGGCCTAACCCTCCTCTGGACCTTTCCAAGGATGGAGGGTACCTGTAGGCCCTGTGGACCCTCACAGGGCAGAGGGAGAAGGGCAGAATGATTAACATCTACATCTGCATCTTTTGCTAAACTGCCCTGAAAGGAAATGCCAAATATTTATCCAGGAGATTAATATGTCTAACAAGACAAATTTCCTTTGCAGACAAGGCAGCTTGGAGTGCCTCTGAATACAGCCTCTTTGTATTGCTGTAGGTAGGAACAACAGAAAAATAACTTACTTTTACTTTGAGGAAAGTCTACTGCCCTCCCTAAATCTGGTGCAGGACGCTGTGGGCAGGCCATGCCAAGCAGAGGTCAAAGCCTGGGGCAGCAATGAAGAAGTAACTGGAGCCTCCCCGGTAGCGCAGCGGTTGAGCGCTGGGTTGCGGGGTTGCCCGCGGCCTCTGTAGCGCCGGTTCGATCCCTGGCTGCTCCCGGCCACCGGAGGAGGGTCCCACATGGCGCACAGACCTCTCCTGCCGCCCGCTGCTCCCCTCAGCAGTGTCCTTCGGTCCTTCTGCCTGCTCTGCTCCCCGCTCTGGCTCTGGTGAATTCTCTCACCATCCCACTTCTGACTGTACCCAGTGCTTGTATGAATAATAAATAAATAAATCTTTAAAAAAAAAAAAAAAAGAAGTAACTGCATGATTATTGACACCTCCTTTCCTCTTTCTAGGGCGTTCTCTTCTGATTTTCTTCTTCTTCTTTTTTTTTTTTTTTTTTTAAATTTGGCTTTTTTTTTTAGATTTATTTATTTTATTTATTTATACAAGCACTGGGTACAGTCAGAAGCGCGGGAGGGTGAGAGAATTCACCGAGCCAGAGCAGGGAGCAGAGCAGGCAGAAGGACCGAAGTACACTGCTGAGGGGAGCAGCGGGCGGCAGGAGAGGTCTGCGCACCATGTGGGACCCTCCTCCGGTGGCGGGGGAGCAGCCGGGGATCGAACCAGAGCTGCAGAGGCTGCGGGCATTCGCAACCCAGCGCTCAACTGCTGCGCCACTGGGGAGGCCCTGATTTTCTTCTCTTGAGTCAAAATCTGTGCCCTGAGTCTGCTGAATGTTTTGTTGCCCATGCTAAGGAACACAAACTCCCTGAATAGCTGGGCCTGCATTTAATCTTTTAAAAGCTTTTCTTTGAATGATGATAAACTGCTTGCTTATTGATGTAGTTTCCTGTTACAAAGTCCTTATCTCTTGTCTACCTGAGGAACTCTTATTCAATAGCTCAGCTCAGAGGGCCCCTCATCTGAAAAGCTTTCCCTGCTCCCTCTAGAGGGGAAACAGCTTTCACTAATTACACCTGCCAAGCACTGTGCCAGAGGCTGTATGGACATCAACAACCCTAAGAGGTAAGTAAAATAACTGGCAATGTCACATAGCTGAGACTTGGCAGAGCCAAGGCTCCAATCCTGAACTATCTGAACAGGGAGCCCGCGACTCCATCACTGTGTCTTCTGGTGCCGAGTCCCTGTTCTACACGTATTTCTACTTTTGCATTATCTTCTCATGGATCTATCGCCTCAGGAGACAGATTTCTTTGAAAATGGGGTTCTTATTCACACAAAGATAATTCTTAGTATGCTTGGCACTTGGCAGTCACTGAATTATTCACTAGGTATTATGAGTGGCCACTGTTTTCTCAGAAAGACTTAATTTCTTCTCTCAAGGAGAGTAGTACAGGACATGGGAGATACAAATAAATAGATACTTGTACCACAAGAGAAATGAGGAGAAATAAATGTTCTGATGATCTGGCGTAGGATGAGATACTGGCAGGTCTGACAAGGTGGAATCAGAGCACGACTCTGACTCCTGTAGAGACAGGTCTGGGGGGATGGGGAGCCCAGGGAAGGGAGAATGTGGCCAAGCCTACCCTTGATGTACAAATATCAGCTAATGATCAAAATAACAAATCTCTTCATTTCCATGAGGGATAAATCTCTTCAAGTCACAGAGTGGATAGAAGCTGCTGGCAAAAGTCAGCTGGCCTTCAGATTGTGAAGGAGACCTGGGCAGGGCAGGGCTGACCACACTCTAATGGAGGGAGGGGTAGAGTCTGGGTAACTGAAGAAAACAAAGACAATTTTCTTTTCTTTTTTTTAAGATTGATTTCTTTATGCATACAAGAGCTGGGGTACAGGCCAGAGATGCGGGGGTTTGTGTCTGAGAGGATTCACCAGAGACAGAGCGGGGAACAGAACAGGCAGATTGACTGAAGTACACTGCTGAGGGGAGCAGCAGGTAAGACAGGAGAGGTCTGCTGCGCCATGTGGGCTGCTCCCTGGCCAGCCGGGGATCAAACTCCATCTGCAGAGGCTGCAGATTGCCTCATAGTGCAGTGCTTAACCCCTTGCACCACCAAGGAGGCCCAACAAAGACAATTTTCTAAGAGGAATTCTACAGCAAGCTTTTTTCTTCTTTAATACATATATTATCTGTGTTGCAGAATGTCTCTGATTTATAGTTTCCTGCTAGTTTTGTTGTTTTTCTTTTTTATTTATTATTGTTACTTTCCCCTGATCCCTTCTTTGGTTCCCCTATATTCCTCCTATAAGTGAAACCATCTGATATGTTTCTTTTTCCTTCTGGCTTATTTCACTGAGCATAATCCCTTCTAGCTCCATTAACGTTGCTGCAAATGGCATGAGCTTATCCTTTTTGATTGCCAAGTAGTATTCCATTGCGTATATATAGCATATCTTCTTGATCCAGTCATCTATTTTTGGGCATCTGGGTTGTTTCCATTTATACCTACTGTAAATAGTGCTGCAATAAGAATAGGGGTCTGCAGCCAACTTTTAAGTAACAAATCTTCTCATTAAAATAGTAACTCGGGCCTCCCTGCTGGTGCAAGGGGGTAAGCACAGCACTGTGAAGCTATCCCCAGCCTCTGCAGCACAAGTTTGATCCCCAGCCAGGGAGCTACCCACATGGCACAGCAGACCTCTCCTGTCTCACCTGCTGATCCTCTCAGCAATATATTTCAATGAGTCTGCCCGTTCTGTTCCCCACTCTGTTTCTGGTGAATCCTCTCACCCCCTGTACCTCCGGCCTGTACTCCAGTTCTTGTATGCCTAAATAAATAAATCTTAAAAAAAATAGTAACTCCCTGGCTCTCCCTGGTGGTGCAAGGGGTTAAGCACCACACTATGAAGCAATCCACAGCCTCTGCAGCACGAGTTCAATCCCCAGCCAGCCAGGGAACAACCTACAACGCGCCGCAGACCTCTCCTGTCTCACCCGCTGCTCCCCTCAACAGTGTATTTCAGTCAATCTGCCTGTTCTGTCCTCCACTCTGTCTTTGGTGAATCCTCTCACCCCCTGTATCCCAGCTCTTGTATGCATAAATAAATAAATCTTTAAAAAAAAATAGTAACTCCCATTTACTCAGCATACAGTTCTGGTTCTCATCATCAGAACAGGTGTAATTGCCTTCATTTCATAGATAAGAAAATGGAGACTCAAAAAATCTAGCACAGAACAAAAAGCTGAGACTTAGAGTCAGGCTTTTTGGGAAAATATTTGTTAGTATTTATTAAGAGTCTAATAATGCTCATATCCTTTAAACCAATAGTATGACTTAAGGGAGCTATCTAACAAAGTAACCCTACAAAGTCTAACATGTAGAAAGATGTATGCATAATGTATAAGCCACCTAACTGGCAAACAAACAAACAAACAAACAAAAAACCCAAAAAACTAATACCATGGGGGAAGTGTTTATATAAAAGTGGTTATGAGAAGAAAAATCACCTAAGTGGTAGGTTAAGACCAATGTTAAAAAGAAGCATGGATAAAGGCCTGGAAGGAACTGTGATTGCAACTGGTTTATTTGATTTCTCATCCTGTATAAACATAAAGCCTTTCAATCTTTGTCAACAGCTGCCCTCAGTGGAACTATGTGAGCCGTCTTTCCCACTGGGTAGCTTAATGATGGATGCCATAGGCCCTCAGCTACTTTCAGGAATTAGATTAAATATCTCCCAGTATTTAAAATTCATTTAAAATGTTTACACAAATAAAAACATTCATTTTAAAACGTCCATCTCAAGCTCCCCTTCAAATGTGCTTGTGCCCCTTCCCACAGCTGCTGGGTCTAGCTAAGGACTGGGTGGTTTGACTGTAAGGTGGAGGAACATGGTCTGTCCTCCACCACTTCCCCTCCCATTTCTCTCTACGAGAGGGCTGGGGACTGGACAGGTCTTCCTACCTGCTTGCCTCGGGACGCAGCGGTCTCTCTGCTGGTCGGCTTCTGCTCTGCTATTGTCTTCTGCAGTGAGCATCCCCCAAACTGGCTCTCCTATACAGAGACTTTCTGAATTTTAGCTTCCTTCTCTGTAAAATGGACCAAAAACCAATTATCTGATGAGAATTACGTGAAAACAGAGTAAGATAATGTATGTGGGAACTGGCTGTAAAGCACTATGTAAATATTATTATCCCTTGGAGGAGCCCATTATTTCAAGTGTTATGTTATTGGGAGTGGACTTGGAGATTAAACAGATATTCCACTTAGTAGGTAGAAACAGAGCTAGAATTTCCCTTAGACCTACTCTTTTTCTGATCTTTCCCATCTCAGGGAAGGACAACTCCACTTTCCCAGTGACACAAGCCAAGGCTTTGGGGGCAGCCTTGACTCTCTCCTCCGCTCACATTCAACATTCAATCCATCAGATGACCCTGTTGCCTATACCTTTAAAAAAAAAAAAAAAGATTTATTTATTGGGCCTCACCTGGAGGCGCAGGCGGTTGAACTCGGCGCTATGAAGCAGTCCACAGCCTCTGCAGCGTCGATTTGATCCCTGCTGGCTGGCAAGAATCCCACATGTCATGGCAGACCTCTCCTGTCTCGCCCGCTGCTCCCCTCAGCAGTGTATTTCGTCAGTCTGCCTGTTCTGTTCCCTGCTCTGTCTCTGGTGAATCCTTTTACCCTCCCGTGGATCTGGCCTACACCCCGGTTCTTGTATAAATAAATAAATAAATCTTAAAAAAATTATTTATTTATGCATATAAGAGCTAGGGTGCAGGCCACAGATGTGGGGGGTGGGTAAGAGGATTCACCAGAGACAGAATGGGGAGCAGAACAGGCAGATGAAATACACTGCTGAGGGGAGCAGTGGGTGAGACAGGAGAGGTCTGCTGCACCATGTGGGTCATTTTGCTGGCCAGGGATCAAACTCATGCTGCAGTGGCTGCAGACAGCTTCATAGTGTTGTGTCTTAACACCTTGTGCCACAAGGGAGGCCCCTACTTTTTTTTAAGATTTAATTTATGCATACAAGAGCTGGGGTAAAGGCCAGAGGTGTGGGGGGTGGTTAAAGGATTCACTGGAGACAGAGTGGGGAACAGAACAGGCAGACTGACTGAAGTACACTGCTGAGGGGAGCAGCGGGCAAGTCAGGAGAGGTATGCTGTGCCATGTGGGTAGCTCCCTGACTGGCTATGGATTGAACTCATACTGCAGAGGCTGCAAATAGCTTCATAGGTTGCGTCTTAACCCCTTGTGCCACCAGGGAGGCCCTGCCTAGATTTTATTTTTTAAGATTTATTTATTATTTATTTATACAAGCACTGGGTACAGTCAGAAGTGCGGGAGGGTAAGAGAATTTACCAGAGCCAGAGCGGAGAGCAGAACAGGCAGAGTGACGAAGTACACTGCTGAAGGGAGCAGTGGGCGGCAGGAGAGGTCTGTGCACCATGTGGGACCCTCGCCTAGTGGCCGGGGATTGAACCAGCTTTGCAGAGGCTGCGGGCAGCTTCGCAACCCAGCACTTAATCGCTGCACCACCAGGGAGGCCACCTGCCTAGGCTTTTAAACACATCTGTAAGTCAATCACTCTTCCAACTTCCACTCTTCCACTAATAACCAAACCACCTCTGCCCAGCAATCACCTCCAATTGGCTCCTGTCTTCACCTCATCTCACTGCAATCAATATCCGCAATGCAGAATGTCTTTTCAAATGGAAGCTGATTCACAGTACTTTTTAAAAAAAGATTTATGTATTTATGCATACAAGAACTGGGTACATGCCAAAGGTGCAGGGGGTGAGAGGATTCACCAAAGACAGAGCGGGGAGCAGAACAGGCGGACTCACTGAAATACACTGCTGAGTGGAGCAGTGGGCGAGACAGAAGAAGTCTGCCATGCCATGTTGGTTAGCTCCCTGGCTGGGGATCAAAGTTGTGCTGCAGTGGCTGCCGATTGCTTCATAGTGCTGAGACAACCCCTTGCGCCACCAGGGAGGCTCCTGATTCATAGCTCTTTGACTCTACACTTACAAATGCTCTCTATCTCACTGAAAATGAAATCCAAGGCAGATATGACCCGGCCTCTTGCTCCCTCTCTGACCTTGCACCTACCACCCTCTCCCTTACTTGCCCAGCTCTGAACACATTGGTCTTCTCACAGTTCTTCTAACAAGCCAAGCATACTTCTACCTCAGGGACTTTGCTTGCTAATCCTTTTGCATGGGATACTCTTTCTCCCGTCACAGGATTTGTCCTCTCACTTCAGCACAGCTGTTTTCCTGGATCATTGAATTTAAAAACAACATGCTGATGAAAAATGATGTAAGAATTATATAAAATAAAATATTAAAATAAATAAATAAATAAAAACAACATGCTTTCTGCCCTGTCCCTTTTCTTGCTTTTCCTTTCCTCTTGGAACTTCGCATCCCTGACATGTATTTACTGCCTTCCCCCATTACAATGCAGGACTTTGCTCACTGCTTTATCCCCAGCACCCAGCTTGAAAATTAATTCCTTTCAAATGACTATGTATAACGATTTCAGTTATTCCTGACTAAGTCCAGTGGCAATTTTCACGCCTGGGAGCTTTCTGGATTGGTTTCCCTTCCTTGTGTGTTGGGAAAAGTCACATGCTTACCTCTGTGTTCTAAAGGGTACAAAAGCCTATTATCCATGTTCAACGTTAAGTGTAATTACCCTGGCACTATGGGTTTGAAGAGAAGGCAAGTACCTACCCTTAGTGTCTACCCATCTTTAACTCTCTTCCTGATGCCTGCAGCTGCCTGGAATCTGGGGAGATTCATTCTTCCACAGTCTACTTTCTTTTTTTTTCTTTTTTTTTAAAGATTTATTTTATACAAGAATTGGGGTACAGGCCAGATATGCAGGGGGGTGAGAGGATTCACCAGAGACAGAGCGGGAACAGAACAGTAGACGGACCGAAGTACACTGCTGAGGGGAGCAGCGGGCAAGACAGGAGAGGTCTGTCCCGCCATGTGGGTTTCTCCCTGGCTGGCCTGGAATCGAACTCATGCTGAAGTGGCTGCGGATTGCTTCATAGGTTGCGTCTTAAACCCTGCGCCACCAGGGAGGCCCCCACAGTCTACTTTCTGTGAAGTGATATTGTGGAGAAGAAAAATGCATGTGAAAAAATAAAATTATGACTTAGAAGGTGGCTGTTGTGGGGAACTTAATTGTATTTACATAGGATGGAGAATGGAGACCCTGGCAAAATATCCACTCAAAGTTCTGCAGAGTTGTTACTGGTCTTGAGAGTTGGGAATTGGGGTTATATACCCAGCATAGATCATAAACTCTGGGAATACTCCCATCTATATCATAAACTCTGGGGATACTCATCATCCCTTGCCTCAATTTCACAGAACCCCAAATAAAATTCTCTAGCCTCTTTGCCTGCATGGTGACTATGTCTGATCCATGCAGCTCTGTCTTAAGGAGAGAAAAAGCCCATCTCTATTCTCAACATAGGGTCTGACCCCCACAGAATACCTAGCTCACTTGTGGGCCCTGGTGGTCATGATATGCATGGTCTTCCAGTGCTATGGGCTCCAACCTTGCCCAAGTGGCTTTTGCTGGCAGTGGGCTACCTTCCCTGCTCCATACACAGAAGGCTACACTTCCCAGAACTGTTCTCAACAAATTGTTCCCTTCTTTCTCAGACCTGTCTGGACTGGCTAGGGGACTGCACCATGATGTTGTATTTTCCCTTGGCAGAACTTGGATCTGGCTCCAATCCACGCCCTCCAAAGGCATCAGTATGTAACTACCAAGAGGTACCAGCAGGGGGAGCCAAGAAAATTCAGATTCTTCAGAAGGCAAAGGGTCAAGGATAAAAGCTATTTTTCTGAAGGGCTGAGGCAATTTTCTCCTCATTTAAGATACACAGAGCCAAGTGCCCTGTTAAAACTGTTGTTTGTGAAGTTCAGGTGAGTGGAAAGTGAAGGTGAGTGGAAAGCCAAAGGGGATTCATCTATTCCGTCATCAACTGTTTATTAAGCCAGGCTAGCCACTGCCTATAGAGTAGTTCAGAAGACAGTTAAAGTCCTTGACCTCATACACTTGAGTTTATGAACTGGGAGAACTAATAAGTGGAGGTCTAGGCACTTGGATCAAATGAAGATATGTAAATCAAAATAGAGTGTGAGGTCAGAAAATTCCTATGATTTTACCATTAAAAAAAAAAAATACACACACACATACACACACACACACAACCACATTACTCCCAGAGAAAGAATGCTAGCTTCAATAAAACTGCTAAAAGCAATCTAAATGAAAGTGTACAAAGTGTACATCACATTTCTGAGGGAAATAGCATCGAGAATAAGTAGAAACTGAAAACTTGATCGATATGCTGATTTTGCTTCAAAGCAGTCTCCTGCGGAGAGGGAGTGAGCAGGTACAGAGATGAAACAGGACTGGCCATATGCTGATGATTGCACAGCTGGGTGGCAGGTACCTGGTAATTCATCGCACAGTTATCTCAAATTCTACATGTTTGAAAATTCCTATGGGAAAAGTTTATACATATCAATAACTTGGTCAATGGACACTGTAGTTAAGTTTCACAGAAGATAGTCTATTTGTTTTTTTTTTTTAAGATTTATTTATTTATACATGAACTGGGGTACAGCCGGAGGTGCAGGAGGGTGAGAAAATTCACTAGAGACAGAGCAGGGACCAGAACAGGCAGACGACTGAAAACACTGCTGAGGGGAGCAGCGGGCAAGACGGGAACGGTCTGCTGCGCCGCGTGGGGATCTCCCTGGCTGGCTGGGAATTGAACACGCACTGTAGATGCTGCAGACAGCTTCAGAGTGCTGCGTTCAACCCGCTGCGCCACTGGGGAGGCCCAGTATCCTATTTGTTAAGGGAGAAAACTGTGCAACCAAAATTCCTACAAGCATTCCGAACACACTTAAATAACTGACATTTTCTCTATTGTTCCCTTCTTTCACAGATATGCTGCCAGAGCCTATGATCTTGATCATTTAAAGATTAGTACAATGTATGCAAATTATTTCACAGGGGCTTCTTACCTGTGTTATTCACAGGGGTAGAGAAGAAAACGTTCAAAACGTCCCTTGGGGCAAAAAATGAGATGTATAGTCTATCTTTTGTTGTCTAATAGGGAAGGAGTATTTGGTAATGATCATAAGGGAATCAAAGAGCATAAAGGATGAATTCTGTTCTGAGTAGCAGCACTAGTGGACAATCTTGAACAAGTTCCATAATCTCTGGTGGCTCCTCCCTTCAAAATTCAGAAATCTATTATATTTGGAAACAGCACTTGTAAATTCTACTTTTAGTAGCATGAGAGAAGCTCAAAGGACAGGTTCTTTCCCATATGTTTCCTCATTGGTAGAATGCCTTATAATTAAAACAAACAAAAACCTAACAGATTGTAAAGCTGAATTCTGGAGAACTCTGGTTTAAGAAAGTTGTCTTAGCAGGGGTCTCCCTGGTGGCACAGGGGTTAAGTGCTATCACCACTGCGACGGCAGCCTGAGTTTCTTTAGCCTGAGTTCCATCCCAGGCCAGGGAGCTACCCACATGGCACAACAGACCTCTCCTGTCTCTCCTACTGCTCCCCTCAGCAATGTATTCCAGTCCTTCTGCCTGTTCTGCTCCCTGCTCTGTCTCTGGTGGGTCCTCTCACCCCCTCCCTCCCATATCTGGCCTATACCCCACAAATCAATCAATCTTTTTTTTTTTTTTTAAAGAAAAGAAAGTTTTCTTAGCAGCCTTCTATCATAGAAATTCAATCCACAACTGGCAGGAAGTATTGGGCGCAAGCTAAGGCAGATGCGCTAGCCTAGGTTTCTCTGAGGATGAACTGAAAAATGAAATAGAAGCCAATATTCCCTGACACCCAGTTAAAGAGTCAGGGTCCAGAAGAAACAGTGCATGCATAGCTATCTAAAACAATAAAAACAAACCAAGAACTAAGAGCTTGACAAAACTAAGTACAACATAATTAGGCAATAAAACAAACACTTTGTAATTATCTCAAATGACAAATATGCAGACCATATAAATGATTCATGCAGAAGCATATGCTCCAAAAAAGTGAAAAGGAAGATACAAAAATACTCATCACAATATACAAATGTACTAAAAATCAGAAGCACATTTGGAGTGATAAAAAATAGTGCATTCACAAAGCTACAGTAATCAAAAGAGTATAGCACTGACACAAGGACAGACGTGTATATTAAATAGGCTAGACCTGGGAGTCCAGAAATAAATTCATACATGCACTGATTTTCCAAAAAGCCACCAAGACCATTCAGTGTCGGGCCTCTCTGGTGGCGCAAGGGGTTAAGCACCGCACTATGAAGCAATTTGCAGCCTCTGCAGCATGAATTCGATTCCCGGCCGGCCAGGGAGAAACCCACATGGCGCAGCAGACCTCTCCTGACTCGCCCGCCGCTCCCTTCAGCAGTGTATTTCAGTCAGTCTGCCTGTTCTGTTCCCCACTCTGTCTCTGGTGGATCCTCTTACCCCTCCTGCCCTGTCTCTCTGGCCTGTAACCCAGCTCTTGTATGCATAAATAAATAAATCTTTTTTTTTTTTTAAAAAAAGGCCATTCAGTGGCAAGAGGATAGTCTTTAACAAATGGTGCTGGGACAATTGGGGATCCACTTGCATAATATGACGTCAAAAGCAGAAAAATCAAAGGAAAACCAGAAACATTACAGACCTTCTCCTACTTATGATAGGGCTATATCCCAATAACCTCATTCTAAGTTGAAAATATTCTAAGTCAAAAGTGCATTTAATACACCTAACCTCTCAAACATCATAGTTTAGCCTATTCTACCTTACATGTGAAAAATTTTAAGAATATACAAAAAGGGCCTCCCTGGCGGTGCGGGCAGTTGAGCGCCCGCTCTGTGAAGCTGTCCGCAGCCTCTGCAGTGTGGGTTCGATCCTGGCCAGCCAGCAAGAATCCCACATAGCAAAGCAGACCTCTCCTGTCTTGCCCGCTGCTCCCCTCAGCAGTGTATTTCAGTCAGTCTGCCTGTTCTGTTCCCCTGGTGAATCCTCTCACCCTCCCGTGCATTTGGCCTGTACCCCGGCACTTATATAAATAAAATAAATCTTAAAAAAAAAATTAAAAAATAGGGCCTCCCCTGGTGCCGCAGCAGTTAAGCACTGGGCTGTGAGGCTGCCCACAGCCTCAGGTTTGATCCCTGGCCGCCAGGCGAGGGTCCCACATGGTGCACAGACCTCTCCTACAGCGCTCGATGCTCCCCTCAGCAGTGTATTTCTTCGTCAGCCCGCCTGTTCTGTTCCCTGCTCTGGCTCTGGTGAATTCTCTTATCCTCCCGCGCTTCTGACTGTACCCAGTGCTTGTATAAATAAATAAATATTTAAAAAATAAAAAAATAATTTAGGCAAGTGACTTAACCTCTTTATGTCTGTTTCTCCATTTGTAAAATGAGAATAACAGTACTTCCCACACATAGGGTTTTCATGAAGAATAGATGAGACATTATATATAAAAACACTTAGAACAGTTTCGGGCATGTACTACCTGCTCAGTAAATGTTATTTACCTTTACTGATGTTCATTACCGTCCTATGTTGAGCTAGGGTTTGGTAAACATTGCATGGCCAGATAAAAATGTACATCATTCTATGCAGAGATTGCTGTATTATACAATCCACTGTCAAATCAGGACTAGAGTCCCAGGATTCCAGAGAAGGGATGTTAAAACTCTAGTAAGTAAAAATACCAAAGTGATAACACTTTGACCTTCTTAAGACTCACTGAGCTGGCAATAGTTATACAATGGAAAAGAAACAAAATATTTTCAACTCTATTTCTAGATAAATTCATTTGCTTAAGCCACCCAGCATATCAAGAACAAAATGAGAGGGAGGTTCAGCTAAGCTGTAGCTTCTGATTCTAGAAAGTGGAAGTTAACGACAACAGCAATAATAACAGCAGACGTCCTGAATATGCATGAGGCATGTTTCTAAATGTTTTGCATATATTAACAATTGAGTGTTTATTGGAGATTTTCCCACTATATTCAAGAAAGATGAAACTCAGAGCAAGAAGGGTGTTATTAAGGCTTTCTCAAAAATCTAATGACTCACGAAAGTGACAAAAGGTTAGGCCACTCAGTGTTGGAGAGGACAGGATCTTAGAAAGTGGAAATGCTCCACGACAGGCTAGGAAGCAACAGCCTGGCTGCAATTGGGTGCAATTTCTACTTCTAATGTCAAGATAATGAGGAAGTTGCTGCTAATGCTGTCTAAAACTCAAGAACACTTAGCAGTGATGGCTGACTTCCAACTGAGCCATTAAGGTAAATGAAGAAGCAAGCTCCAGGTAGAGATATTATTGGGAACTCAAAGAACACACTGAGCGTTTGAAGTTGGTACTTAGCCTCCCATTATTGAACTCAGGGTCTTGCCATGCTGGGGCCAATTGGAGTCCACTTCTGACACCTCCCATAACCCTGCTTGTGTCTGTTATCTGGGATTCACAGAGGGTGAGAAGGACGCAATCAGATCTTATGACTGAGTCTCACAGTAGTAAGATATTAATTTCTCCTCCTTACCTTTCCTTCCAACCACACTCTATGATCCTGTTTGGGAGTCTTTTTTTCTTTTCTCTCCACTTTAATGTGACAGAGCACGAAGAATACATAGCACGTATTAGTACTTCCTGACATACCAATGCTTTGAAAGTTCTCTCTTAAGAGCATGGCAGATGGAGACAACCATGAAAAAAGATCGGAGAAGAAAGTTTCACAGAGAGTAGTCCACATGAAAGGACAGAATTGGAAAAAAGGTCAGGAGGGAACTGAGATGAGAAAAAGAAAAGGAGTCCCTGACAGAAGGTACTCAAGAGCTGTCTATTGACTGGAAGAATAAACAGTAATTGTAGAATGAAACACCAGGATTCTAGACGGGGTCAGATATCCTCACAGCTACCTTACTGTTAACCCACACCCACGATGTACTTAACAGATAAAAATCTGATTTACATATTGTTTATGTAAGTACAAATGCTAACAATAACTGTGCATGATTATATTCAAAGCAATTCGAGGCAAATACCACAATCAGGGCTTGGTGCATTTGAAATACACAGATGAGTGATCTTACATTCTGAAAACATAGCAAAGATTAGGGCGAAAACACTGCGTTCCTAAAGTTAACCCTCGGAGCCCATCATGCCATGTGACTAGGCCACGCCTAGACTAGGCAGGCCTAGCATCTGCTCAAGGTCAACAGCTCCAACTCCAAACCTAGGACTTTCCTTTTCTGCTTCCTCTGCATGACAGCTTGGAACACTTGGGCTCTATCTCTGAAATCCCATTTATTGCAAAAGCTCTTGATAAGCTATGAAGTCTGGGTTTGAGGCCTGGTTTCTCACCTCCACTTCAAGACCTATTTCCCACACCCTGAGCATCTGATTTCATGGAATTCACACATTCTCATTATGCTCGTGACTTCTAAGGTTAGACGCAAACTCCCTTGTGGCTTCTTGCCAGCCTGCCTTTGTTCTAGCACCTTTTAGCTCAACCCCACTCATCTGTGTCTTACTATGATATTTTTTGTCATGTTGGCTCATCACTAGCTCTATTATCATACTGCTTGAAGGGCATTCCTACCGTGCATACCTTACCCTTGTGTCAAATTGAAAACCATCAAGGGTAGGGCCTCCCTGGTGGCACGAGGGGTTAAGAGTTCGAGCCCTGGCCAGGGAGCTAACCCACATGGCACAGCAGACCTCTCCTGTCTCACCCACTGCTCTCCTCAGCAGTGTATTTCAGTTAATCCACCTGTTCTGATCCCTACTCTCTCTCTGGTGAATCCGCTCACCCCCACCACACCTCTGGCCTATACCCCAGTTCTAGTATGCATAAATAAATAAAAATAAATCTTTAAAAAAAAAAAAAGAAACTTGCATAAATGACTTGTAAAGCAACTACATGACAGAGTAGGAGATTCAAACCCAGATATCCTGACTTAATTCTTGGGTCTAGGTCACTACTGTCTTTCCTCTAGGTCACTGCAGCAGCCTCCTTATCTTAAAACCTTCTGTTTTGGTTTCCTCTGATCTTCTATTCTTCTTGTTCAGCTGACACCTGCCTGCTGTCCTGCCCTATACCATAGTATAATCAAAGCTCTGCTGGCACCCTCTTAAAAATAAGTAAGTCAGGGGCCTCCCCGGTGGCGCAGCGGTTGAGCGCTGGGTTGCGAAGCTGCCCGCAGCCTCTGAGGCGCCGGTTCGATCCCCGGCTGCTCCCCGGCCACCGGATGAGGGTCCCACATGGTGCGCAGACCTCTCCTGCCGCCCGCTGCTCCCCTCAGCAGTGTACTTAGGTCCTTCTGCCTGCTCTGCTCCCCGCTCTGGCTCTGGTGAATTCTCTCACCCTCCCGCGCTTCTGACTGTACCCAGTGCATGTATAAACAAAAACAAACGAATAAATAAATAAAAACACATGCCTCTTTAAAAAAAAAAAAAATAAGTCAGATTTTTTTTTTTTTTTTTTTTGGCTAGAGTGCTCTAAACATAACTGATTCTTGACACTTTTTTGCTTAAAATTCTTTACTGACTCCTTGCTTTCAGGTCAAAGTCCATACTTGGAAACCTCCACAATCTTTGCCAGCAAGTGTTTGCCACTTTGGCTTCATGGCCTTTTGTTTCTGCCTCACTTTAATCACTATGCTGAAGGCCCCACTATTCACAATGATAGCTTAAATTTCTAGGCTTCTGCATTCTGTCTGGTCTGCCAAGAACATGAACTCCTACCCTTTTCAGATTTTACTTCTTTTGATAAGCTGACTTCCTAAAACTAGGCCATATGTCCTGCCTGTGAGATCCTACAGCCCCAGTACTAATCTCTACTGTTGCATTTATTTCACTGTATAGTTTGCATGTCAAATGGTATCTGCTCTATCACAAGGCTGTGAGCTTCTGGAGAGCAAGGACCTTGTGGATTCACTGTGCATTTTCAGAACTCAGTTTGGGGCCTGTCTGATGCACAATAGACATTTAATAAACATTTACTGAGAAATAAACTTTTTTGTCTCTATTACACTTTTTAACAACTACTTGTATAATCACCCATTATTGTTTCTATTTTTTTAAAAAGATTTATTTATTTATTTATACAAGCACTGGGTACGGTCAGAAGCGCAGGAGGGTGAGAGAATTCACCAGAGCCAGAGCTAGGAGCAGAGCAGGCAGAAGGACCTAAGTACACTGCTGAGGGGAGCAGCTGGCGGCAGGAGAGGTCTGTGCGCCATGTGGGACCCTCCTCCTGTGGCCGGGGAGCAGCCGGGGATCGAACCGGCGCTGCAGAGGCTGCGGGCAGCTTTGCAACCCAGCGCTCAACCACTGTGCCACCGGGGAGGCCCTGTTTCTATTTTTTATAGGCTTTACTCTGATCTTTAGAACATGTACATTGAAGATATACTCAATACTTCTAAGTGAGAGGATACTGACATAGCTAACATTTATTCAGGGTTCAATAAATGTCAGCAATCCAATAATACAGGCACTATTTTAAATTCTCTCTCCCTTCACCTGAGAAAACTGAGTCATAGAGACTTTAGTAGCTTTACTAAGATGACACAGTTAAATGACAAAGCAGGAATCTGAGTCCTGACATTAGCGCCTTAACTCTTAACCACTGTAATAACAGCCAAGGAAACTAAGAATTACGGATGCTAAGTAACTGCCTAAAACCACACTGCAGTACAGAGACTAAAGCCTAGGCCTATACAAAGCCTGCACTTTTAATTATTTGTCATACTGTTTTCTTGCTTATATGTCAATGCTAAAGCTCATATTGGGTGCTGATAAATTTTTTTAAAAGATTTATTTATTTATGCATACAAGAGCTGGGGTACAGACCAGAGGTGTGGGAGGTGAGAGGGTTCACCAGAGACAGAGTGGGGAGCAGAACAGGTGGAGTGCTGAAATGCACTACTGAGGGGGGGCATCAGGTGAGTCAGGAGAGGTCTGCTGCGCCATGTGGGTAGCTTCCTGGCCAGGGATCGAACTCGTGCTACAGTGGCTGAAGACAGCTTCATAGGTTGCGTCTTTACCCCTTGTGCCACCCAAGAGGCCCTGGTGCTGATAGATTTTAAAAGTTGAAGATTCAGTTTACTGAGTTTGGAGAATATTAGATCCCTTTCCAAAAGAAGCATAATTGCAGTTTCCTGGGTTATTTTACCTTGCATATGGGCAGCCTAGTTTTAACATACTAGTCTCTAGTATTCTCCCTGTGACACTGAAGACTGTTTTCATCACTGTGAAAGCCGTGTTTTCTAAGGCTGGCCTTGAACTGCAAACCCACTCTTATTCAGGAATTTACTTTTTTTCCCCTCAAAACCAGTTTAGTGATATTCCCAAGTTCTCTGCTTTTGTGGCTCCTTAGTTCCCTGGTGTGGAATGTCTTGTTCTGAAAGTGACCTGTGAGTCATAAGCCTTTTTGATTGTTTTATTGTTTACTCCTTGAAGAATTCTAATCTCTGTAGCGATATTAGGTTCTTTCCCTCCTTTATTTCAAACATGTATTAAACATTTAACTATGGGGCCTCCCCTGGTGGCGCAGGCAGTTGAGTGCCGCACTGTGAAGCTGTCTGCAGTCTCTGTAGTGCTGGTTTGATCCCGGCCAGCAGGCGAGGGTCCCACATGGCGCGGCAGACTTCTCCTGTGTCGCCCGCTGCTCCCCTCAGCAGTGTATTTCGTCAGTCTGCCTGTTCTGTTCCCTGCTCTGTCTCTGGTGAATCCTCTCACCCTCCTGCGCATCTGGCCTGTACCCCGGTTCTTGTATAAATGAATAAATAAATCTTTGAAAAACAAAACAAAACATTTAACTATGAGCCAAAATGGAAACCATCTAATATACTGAAGGTCACACTTTCAAATAAAAGGCCTTGGGGTTCAGGTATTTTGACTATATTATTTCCTTAACATGATTCATAACATCACCCCTTGCTCATTTTGCAGTCATACATCCAAATATCTTCCAGCACAATCTCAGTGAAAACACACTCTACGTGCCAATCATTTGGCAGAGCTGTTGGGGAAAGTGCAGTGATAATAAGCAAAACACATATATGGTGACCAAAGCCCATCTGCAGTCTTAGCTACTTCTATAGCACATAATATGGAGAGAACAGCGGGACCCAACTCATTAGATATATTTCAAAGAGTTTCACCTACACCTTGACAAAAAGGACTTGAGCTGGCAAAAGGATTCTTTTTTTTTTTTTTTTTTTAAGATTTATTTATTTATTTATACAAGCACTGGGTACAGTCAGAAGCGCGGGAGTGGGAGCGTAGCAGATAGAAGGACGGAAGTACACTGCTGAGGGGAGCAGCAGGCGGCAGGAGAGGCCTTTGTGCCATGTGGGACCCTCCTCCGGTGGTGGCCGGAGAGCAGCTGGGGATTGGGGAACGAGCAGCTTCACAACCCAGGGCAAAAAGGATTCTTAAGCCTTTTTAAAGCTTTATGGTTTTCTTGGGCCTCCCCTGGTGGCGCAGTGGTTGTGCGCTGGTTGAGGCTGCAGCCTCTGCAGTGCCAGTTCGATCCCTGGCCACCAGCGAGGGTCCCACAAGGAAAAAAAAAAGCTTTATGGTTTTCTTATTAGAGCTCTTCCACTAACATACCTTGTTATCAAGATGAACTGTCCAACCTTCTTGGGAAGTACTTGGAGGCTATTCTCTGAGTTTATGGCATGGCTTTGTCTCTCTGGATTAGTACTGATTTTATATGAAACTGAGAGTCAAACATCCCTGAAAATTTTAGTAAAATATGAATATTATAGCTCACAGTGCTGTCTCTAGGAACATAAGCATGCAAAAATAGGTATTTGATTTCTGCAGCATCATATTATTATTGCAGTAATATTTCCAAAAGAGAAGTGTGGAGCAACTGTAGGTCATAAAATATAGCCATGTTATACTAATTCAGGAAACAAAGCTCAAATATGGATCATAAGAAAAAGATCAAAACCTCACCAATGATGACGACAGACACGTCTCTGAACTAAATCTAATTTTCTTGATGAAGGAAGGTACTGATGGTACAATAGAATATGCCTTTGAAGTACCGATAAACAAAACAATCAATAATCATCCTGGTAAATGTCTTAGCTACAAGAGGAGAAAAAGCAGAGATGATGAAGCTGGAACATACTTCCTCTGGCCTGTCTTACATGTTTTCTCGGCAGTACTGTTCCAGATAAGACACATGGCACAAGAGAAAGTTTCACTGTATCAAGTTAAGGAGTTCTTATTTCGAAAAATTATTTAATAGCAACAGGCAAGGAATTTTGGGGCTCCTGAGAGAGAAATGCTCACACATTATATAGGCACAGTAGATAATCTGAAAATGGTACAGATGCTGGCCTGTGTCTGGCCTGCGTCTACCATAATCAGAGGGAAAAGTATTATAATCATGTGGAATAGCTGTTCTGAGTCTAAACGGGAAAGCTTCATCAGATAATTGAGCGCTCAGTGCATACAAAGGCAATAGATTAGGTGTTGGGGAATCAATCTGTAATTAAAAACTGCATTCTCATTTTCTCAAGCTCACAAAGTTTATGTAGTGAGACAAAATACATTTCATCTATCTCTTGCAATGCTGTAAGAGGATTTAGGAGCTGCCAGGAATATTGTGCAAAAACTCCTCCCTGCTTCAGTCTTTTGCCTATAGAAATGTCCAACTGGTCCCTAAAAATTGTGTAAGTGTTCTTTAACCTCAGAATATCACCCTATTACTCTCTCTTGCTTTTTGACCTCTTTTCGTGACACTTAAGATGACCTGCTATTTTATTTGTTTACGGATGTATTCTTATTATATAGGGCTACATCTAGCATGTAGTAGGTTCTCAAAAAAATTGTAAAATTAATAAAAGTGTTAAGAACCCTGAATGTGGGCCTCCCTGGTGGTGCAAGGGGTTAAGACCAGCATTACGAAGCTACTGGCAGCCACTGTAGCATGAGTTCAATCCCCGGCCAGGGAGGTGATCCACATGGCACAGCAGACCCCTCCTGTCTCGCCCTCTGCTCCCCTCAGCAGTGTATTTTAGTCAATCCGACTGTTCTGTTCCCCAGTCTCTGATGAATCCTCTCACTACCCCACGCATCTGGCCTGTACCTCAGTTCTTGTATGCAAAAATAAATAAATCTTAAAAAAAAAAAAAGAACCCTGAATCTTAGAATTGTTAACTTTTCAATGTTTGGCATTTCTGTGTGTGTGTGTGTGTGTGTGAGAGAGAGAGAGAGAGAGAGAGAATAAATTTATAGACTGGTATAATTTCCAGTGTAGATCAAGTCAGGAGTCAGGGGATCAGAAGTTTATATGGGGAGATAGGAGCGTGATTGCAAAATCAAAATAACGTGTCTTATTAAATTGAAAGAATCAAACCCTGTCTAATTTTTAAAATCAAACATCTCTAAATTTCTCTCTGTTACTTCTAAAATCTATCTATAGTGAATTCAAATTCACTTTAGATTAGTTAGGTTGACATTAGCTTGCTTTCTTGATAAAACATTTAAAATTTATTTTGTAAAGATTTTTTTTCTTCCCTAAATTACTGCCGGCAATATGCAAGTTCTGGGATCAAAACAGTCTCCCATTTCTATTTTGAGATTTGCCTGAGTCACAAGGTAGTCTTGGCGAATCATTCTGCTCTATCTCTCAGTTTACTGATGTTCCCTGGGAACTTGAACTGCCAGCCAAACAGGAAGAGGGCCCTTCTGCCTAACTCCAAAAGCCCTAAGTTATATGGATGTGGTGAAGTTTAGTGATAAATATAAATCACTGCTAATGGATTTCCCACAGGGCAGTGGGGGGTGGGGAGGGGAGCAAATATTTTACTAAACTTCCTGTATATGAATTCAGGGCTGGTGGAAAGGACTATTACAATATAGCTAAGCAAACATCCCCAATATTTGTACAATGTGTGCTTTCAACTCAAGACCCTTGTGCATTCCTACTATATATGACACCTTAAACCCCAAATATAAGCAAGCAAATGTTACTGATCTTGGCAAAGTTACACTGTTAAAAAAAAAAAAGTCAGTGTTCATAAATGTATGTATAAACCACAAAGGCTTTCTTTTTTAAGAATGGCAGTAAAGAGTTAAGCTCATCTGGATACTCTTATTTGTGCCCCCTATGTGATCTTGAGTTCCTCCTGGTTGTGGAGCTAAAATCTCCTCCATTAAAAAGATCTTAGTGATTGTGATTCCCCTCCCCTGCCAATGATGCCTCCTGACAGAATCACTTTCTGTACTCACACATACAGAAACAGAAGAGATGACAAGCCCTGGGGATGCAGCCAATGCAGGTCTCAAACTGATCCGCAGCTACACGCAACCTGAACTTCTTTGCCTCTCTTCACAGGGCTGAGTTCCTCTCTTGGCTCAGGGTTAGCGACTTTGCTTGGCATAGGAGACTTAGGACCCAGGGGGCGCCTTTCAGCCGAAAAACATCGCTGCCGCAAGCTAGCTGGGAAGCTCCCAGTTCTAAAGAGAGGCTGTTTACCAGAAGAGCATAACAAGGGCTGGTCTGACTGTAAGGCTGGGACTAGGAGGCAGAGCTGGCGCCAAGGGGACCCCAGTTGGACACTGGTTGGTCAGCCACCTGCAAGATGAAGGAGGTGAGGATGCTGTTGGCCTGGGTGCAAACATTCCTTGTCAGCAACATGCTCCTCGCAGAAGCCTATGGATCTGGAGGTGAGATTACAATGTTTCCTTTCTGCAGCAACTTACTGAAGCAGAAAAGAGTAAAACTCCCCATTTCTCGAGCATGACTAGGTTGGAGAGGAAAAAGGCAGAAAACAAAAATTTCAGCATGAAAGCTTTTTTTTTTTTTCTCCTCCTTTCTTTGCTAGGCTTGCAGCTCCATCTTTGCCATTAAGAACAAAGGCAAATAGCCACTTTCTCTTTCCTTTTCTTTGCCTGAGGCTTTTGAGTGGATGGAACTTGGAGGGGGGATTCATCTCCCCTATTCCCTAAGTCCTGTTCTTTTCAGGGGCTTTGCTCGGTGTATTCAGAGCACAGGCCCTCTTCCCCCAGTCTCTCCCTGTGGCTCTCCTGCTGAGGGGACTGGGAGTTTGGAGACACATCCTGGCAGCGATGAGGCAGGTTCCCTCTTCTGCCTGACCTAATCAAGGTTTTTGTAGAATTCTCTTGGGAGGGGGTGTTGCCAGTGGGAGTGTGGCGGTATCCGCGGAGAAGGGAGCACCAGAGTTAGTAACACATAGCCATGACAACACAGGGAGGAATTCCAGGTCTGGCTGCCCACCGGCCCCAAAACGCCCATCATCTTCAAAAGGGAGGGAGTCCGGGTCAGGCCAAAGTGGCCACAAGTTTCAGTCACCACCCGCTGCACTGGAGCAGTGCTTCCTGGCACTGGCTACGGGCTTCACAGGCACTTTCTCTTCTGCTCTGTTTCGGGTTTCACAACAACCCTTCAAGGCTGGGGGTGTGGGAGGGCGGTTTCCACGTGAGGACCTTTAGGCCCAGTAGGGTTCCCTGTACCCCCGTGGGGCAGGAGAATGGACAGGTGGGCCCGGACTCCTCTGCTCGCCAAGCACAGCGCCTTGGTTCGCCACCTGCCCCCCAAGAGTCTGAGGGCCTCCTTTTCCTCACAGGCTGCTTCTGGGACAACGGCCACCTGTACCGGGCGGACCAGCCCTCTCCCGCTTTGGGCCTCCTCTGCCTCAACTGGCTGGACGCACAGAGCAGCCTAGCGTTGGCGCCTGAGTCAGGTGAACGACCACCCCGGGCCTCGGCGGGAGGGCGGTGGCCGCGGTCCTGGCCCCGGCCGGGGCTCATGGCGCCTCTCCCTCCTCCCAGGCGCCGGCAACCACAGCTACTGCCGGAACCCGGACCAGGACCCACGGGGCCCGTGGTGCTACATCAGCGGCGAGGCCGGCGCGCCTGAGAAGCGGCCTTGCGAGGACCTGCGCTGCCCAGGTAGCCGCCCGGGACCCGGAAACCCGCGACCCCGCGCCCGGGGCACCTGGGAGCTGAGGTTACACCCGCCGCGCACGTGCGGCCGCGCGACGCCGGCCGGCCCCGCCCCGCCCCCGCGCCGCCTGATTGGTCAGGGCAGTCTCCAGGCCGAGGGGCCCAGCTCCCATTGGTCGCCTCCGCCAGCGCCGCGTGAGCTCATCCTCCGCGAGCGCCTTGTAAACAACCGTGGGAGGGAGGCCCCGCCCCTCGGCCGCGCGCTTCCTGCTCGGCGCGCCGGGTTGGGGGGGTCCCGGGCCCCGCGCCGCGGGCCGGAGACGCTTAGCCAGGGGCTCCGCGCTGACTGTTTGGGGGGCGTCTGCCGGTGCTAGGCGCTTGGCTCACCCGCCGCAGGCCCTCCTCCTCGCCTCCGAGGAGACGCCACGGGCGTTTGCTGAGCGTCGGTGTGCAGTGCCTCGTGAGAGGCGATGGCCGTGCACGGATTTGAATCCAAGTTTCTTCTGGTCCACAGAGCAGGCTGTTCCCCCCGAGGCACCAAGGCCGTCCGCGGGGATTAAGTGGGATAAACTAAATCATGTAACGGGGATTGGCAAAAGCGTGGGGTTGATAACTGTGAGCTGCTCAGAGGAGCCCTGGCTTTTCTCCTGAGTGGAGGGGACCTCTGGGAGGGGACAACCGAGTTGGGGCTTGGAAGATGGCAAAGATTTGAGCAGATGAAGACGTGGGAGCCAGCAGAGGCCCTTTATTACTTCCTCCCTTCACAGTTCCATGACCCAGCTATGGGGCAGCCCTCTCAGGCCTGGTGTTGCCCCGTGGGACAGGGTTTGAATTCAGTATGTGTGTGTGTTGGGGGTGGGGTGGGCATACTAATGTGGGCCCTCTTCGTCGCCCCCAATCCTTGGACCAGGTTCAGCTGTGGAATTCATGCAGACCAGTCTTTGATGAGTGCTCTTTTCCACTTTACCTCCAGAGGCCACTACTCAGAACGTGCCAGCCTCATCAGAAACTGAGGCAGCATCTGAGGTGCCAGAAGGAGATGAGGTGCAAGTGTTTGCTCCTGCCAATGCCCTGCCTGCCCGGAGTGAGGCGGCTGCTGTGCAGCCAGTGATTGGGATCAGCCAGCATGTGCGAGTGAATTCCAAGGAGAAAAAGGACCTGGGAACCCTGGGTATGACTGCCCCACCCCTCTCCTTGTGAGATTCATCAGGACATGTCATTTGCTGATTGTCTGGGGTGAGGCTCATGCGACCTATCTCCTGTCCTCGGCAGGCTATGTGCTGGGCATTACCATGATGGTGATCATCATTGCCATCGGAGCCGGCATTGTCCTGGGCTACACCTACAAGAGGTCAGTAGCTTCCCTTCTGTGTTTTCTTGAAAGGAGGGGAAGAAAGTACATGAAGTCAAAAACCAGACCCCTTTGTGGCATTCTTAACCTAAAAGGAAGTGAAGTATTGAAGAAAAAAAAAAAACAAGCTCAAGATGTAGACACTTAGTTCTAGTCTTAACCAGCTGACGTTGGACAGCCTTTCCCCTGATGCTTTTACTTCCTTACCCCAAAAGCCTTATGAGGTAGGGACTCATAAGGTAGGTTCCTCATTTTACTGATGAGAAAGATGTCATCAGATAGGTGAAATGACTTGTCCAAAGTCACACCATCTGGGAGTGGCAGAAGCTAGGTTGAAGCCCAGCTCATTTTCCACCAGTTTCCTCACTCTCTAATCCAGCATTCCTGGCGTGGCAGTGAATGGCACTGAAGGAACCAGGCTGGGCACCCTATAATGGCAGAGACCCAGAGACTGAATTTGTTTTGTGAGTTATAAAATTCTGCTACTAGAAAAGATTCCCAGCCAGTGTTTTTGCAGTATGATTAGAATTCCCTAAGCCGAAAGAAGAGCTCTCTTCTAGGACATGAGGCAAAAAGTGAGTTGGAGGGCAGAGAATCAGCTTGCCACTCCTTACCACATATGAGAAAGCCAAGGAGGCTACCTGGAGAACTTAGGAACATGACCTGTAGCTGCGACAGCAGGAGGAGGAAAGCTTATTTTGAGAGCCCCCCTGAGAGATACCATGTGGGAAAGGTCCCTCAAATCAGAGATGGGTACAGGATAAGCCAAAGTTGCATTCAATTTTAGAGCACTGGGTGACTCTGGGAAAGTTATTTGCTGTTCTTGAGCAGAATCAGGGCATTTGATTCCAGCCCTGGGTGTCTGTGATACCTCTCTTCAATGGTCTGAGAAGGCTTATGAGGGAAGTGACATGATGGCCTTTATCTTCCAATGTTGAGGGCTACGTCCGATACCATAGCCCCAGTGGATCACCCAGTATCATCAGTACGTAGATGTCCTCATTTCACAGGTGAAAAACGGGAAACCGTCAAACATCGCATTCAATGACTAACAACAGCACGAACAGCAGCAGCGAATATTTGCCATGTGCCAGACACTGCCTTTATATAGTTTAATTTAATTCTCACAACCATCCTTACAAGGCAAATGCTGTTATTATTCCCAGTTTACAGATTAGAAAACTAAAGCAAGAGGGGATATGTGCCTTGCCAAGCATTTGGTGGAGGCAGGTCTTTGAACCCTGCCACTAACTAGCTCTCTGTGTGGCTTTGGGCAAGTTGCTTCTATTTTCTATTCTAGAATGTTACTCTGGAGCTAAGGCATACTCAGTAAGCGGTCAGGAAACAGTAGCTGTTTTCCTTTATAAAATGCAGATACTGAACTAAGGTTCTCTGAGCTCTGTCGCTTCACTTATTTTCTGACTGAGGAATGAGAGGTTCAGAGAAGGGAAGTGTTGACTTGAGAGACTCTTCCTGACTCTTGAGGTTGTTACACCCCGAGGGATGGTTGATGTGGCAGGTCCAGGGGACACCTGCTTGTTCATTTCAGAGTCATAGGAAATGATATGGTGGCTCTGGCCTACAATTCATACAGACCCAAACCTTGTTGGCTAAATTTAACCCTTGAAATATTTCTTCCTCTCTCGGCTGCTGAATAGCATTTGGCTCTCTCCCAATCCTGTGACAGTTTCCAGGCCTCCAGGCGCTTGCGCTGGCTATATGTCCTTAATTGTGAGTTAGGTACTCAAGCCCAGCAGGGAAGCCAGTTCTTTTTCTTCTAGATTTGCTCCCTTAGACTATTAAAGGATGGCCATGAGGCCTAGAACTAACTTCCTTGTAAACTCCTGTCGTCAGATGCTCCATCACTAACCACCGGACCACCCCTTTCCTCAGCAGAGTGCTCTGAGAACACAGTGTATAACAGGAAACCACATGTGGGTTAGAGGCAAGCTCTCAGCGCCTGTCTCTCCCCAGAGGCAGAGAACAGTGTTCAGGAAAGAGCTGTGTAGTTTTTACCGTTCCTCCCCACCTTGACTTCTTGTTTGGGGCTATATTCCCCCTCCACACATATTCATGCACACCTCACCCCAGCCGTTCAAAATGATCATACGTATTAAATGTAACACCAGAACAGCAATTAAGTTAAATAATCACAATAGCAGCCAATTAAGACATACTTTCCTAATAAGTAGGGTGCTACTGAAGGCTTTTCCCTGATTATCTCACCCAAGCCTCATGATCACATTAGAATGAGAACTTTTTTTTTTTAACCTTTTAAAAGGACAGGTTTATTAGGAAAAGGAGAAAGAAAAAGAGAGGCACCTGCATAGTCACAGGCGGGCATGAGAGCTGCCATTCCTGTTTTGCCTAGAAGGAGCACTTTATACCATTTTACAGGGAGGAACTGAGACCGAGTGGACCTTAAGTGCTTTGTCCAAACTAAACAGCTACTAAGATGTGTCTGAGGATTATCAGTATCTCCCCCAAGGTCCCAGTATCTCCAGTAAGTCCCAGTGACTTCATGGAAATTTGCTTTGACTTGCAAAGAACAATAGCAAAACTAGAAAATTTCAAAAACAAAAACAACCAAAATAACTGGCTTTAAAAGTCCAAAGAACAACATTCTAGTTCTGGAACTGCCACCAATTCAGGGTGTGACACTAGGCAAGTCACTTATCTTTCTTGTTTCCTCATCTGTAAAATAGTGTAGAGTCAGGGGTTTAGATAAGATGATCCTCCCAGCTCTGATACTTCCTAAAAAGACAATGTTGGGGCCTCCCTGGTGGCGCAGCGGTTGAGCGCTGGGTTGCGAAGCTGCCCATGGCCTCTGCAGCGCCGGTTCGATCCCCGGCTGTTCCCCGGCCACCGGAGGAGGGTCCCACATGGCGCGCAGACCTCTCCTGCCGCCCGCTGCTCCCCTCAGCAGTGTCCTTCGGTCCTTCTGCCTGCTCTGCTCCCCGCTCTGGCTCTGGTGAATTCTCTCACCCTCCCGCACTTCTGACTGTACCCAGTGCATGTATAAACAAAACAAACAAACAAATACATAAATAAAACATGCCTCTATATGAAAAAAAAAAAAAAGACAATGTTGCCTGCTGGTGGTGGCAGGCCGTACTAAGTTTAAATCTCAGTTCTGCCATTTACTGGAACACATGATTTAACACACAGGATTTAACCTCTCTGATTCTGCCTGCCCACCTCTAATAGCCATCATGTAGGTTTGTCGTGAGGATGAAATTAGACAGTGGTCTGGGTACTCGTTGGTGTTCATAACCTTGACTGCCTTGAGGAACTTGCCCCATGCAGCAAAGTGGCACAGATCTGCTCACTGGGAAATTGGCAGTGGCTCAAAGTTACGTAATGCATTGAAGTAACCTGTGTTGCCTGAAGGAGTTCTGCGGTGCCTTCATCACCCTAGAAGAGGATGTCGGGCTGGCAGCCATTCCATCCACACCTGCTTTCTCTGGCCAGCCCCCCAACCTCCCAGTCCTGGCCCAGGAGCAGCCTGGATAGAATTACCGCAAGCACAAACTCTGCCAAAGGCCTTCAGGCTAATGAGATGGAGCTTTTCCATGGCTGGGAAGGGTGGGCAGCACCACGTTTCCTCTTAAGGGATTAGGCACTTTGCCGTGGTGGGTCTTTGTCCTGGTTGTCTAGGCTACGAGGTTCAGATGGCCAGTCTGACTGTGCAGCTCCGTGCCTGCTCCAACAGTGTCAGTGCTAGCTCTAGAGGGAGCGCTTATTTTCTGATAAAAAGACAAGGGAAAAACTGTAAGTCAGCACCACTTCATCCCCTAGGAAAGGAACTGAGTGGGTGAATAATTCTTTTGTTCTTTCTTGGTTAACAGAAAATAGCCAGACTGCCCCTACCCCTACCTGAAAAGGCAGTGAGCAGGGATTGGGTGGCCAAGTGGTCAATGCAGCAGGGCTGGTGGCCTCTCTCATGTCTTGGAAGGACCTGTGGGCTTTCTTTGCATCTCCACGACTCACAGGCACTGGTAACAGGAGGCACATGGGGTTGAGTGTGTTTTGAGGCTCTTAAATGGCGGTGACTATTATCCAGACAAGTCCCAGCATCTGCTTCCTTTACCCTTGGCTGCTTTTACAGCTGTGCACTGCCCTGCTAATACAAATAGATTTCCACACCCTCCCCCAACCCACAAGACTTGCAGGTGATGCAACCTGACCAGAGCCAGATGCTTGGTAAAGGTGGCAGGCAAGGAAAGCAGGGCTTTGGAGTCAGACTCCAAAGCCTCAGTTTCTTCATCTGTAAAATGGGGGCGTTACCTTGCACAGTTGGATGGAAATTAAATGAAGATGGTACGTACATAAAGTGTATGTGTGGCAAGCAGTAGATGGATAGGTAGTGTTTCTCATCTAGGATAAGATAAAGGCCCTTCTTGGCATCTCAGTAGGTACTCAGAGAAGTATGAGTTCCACTCTCCTCTAGCTCCGAGCCCGCCAAGGCCTTTTGAAATTTGGTCTTGAGGAAACACACGTGCATTCTCCACATCTTTTGCAAATTACCTTTTGCTCTTCTGCTGGATTGGGGGTTCCCTTGATAAAATTGAACTCAGATCTTCAATGCTGTCCAGGTTTCTCCCTACATGGACAACCTTGAAGGGTTTGGCTTTTTGTTTAATTATGAAGATAGCTGTTTTTCCTTTCTGTGGCAGCAACTATAACTGATGAGTGCACGTCAGGCTGGGAGTGGAGATGCCTTTGAGTGAGAGAATGATCTTTTCCATGTGCCTCAGTTTCCCCTCAAACTACTGTTACTCTGCCATAGGAGCTGGTAATGTTTAGTTCAGAGGTTAATTGGAAAGGTGGGCAGGAGCCTCAGGCTTGAGCTCAGAAACTCCATCACCCAGGGTGTTTCAGGGAGATGAGCTCACAAATATGCCCCCTGTGACCTTAAATTAAGAGGGGATCAGAGCACATCTCATAAAAGGGGTTTTAAAGGATTTCAGGGTCCTTAGAGATGCTCAAATCCAACCCCTTGTTTTACAGATGAAATTAAGGGTCAGAGAAGAAGAGAGTCGCTGAGGTCATGTAAACAATACTTGCCTAGGCTGGTCAGTAGGACAGTTTCCTTGGGAAGCCAAATTAAGATAAAGCAGCTTGGTGAGTCAAGTCGTATGCAGGGCAAATCATGACCTCCTGAGTTTTGCCATAGTTTTCACTGTTTTCAAAATGCTTTCACATTTATTATCTTCTTTTGAAGCAAAATTATCCATTTCACACATAAGAAAACCAAGGCTCGGTGAGACGTGTTTTGCCAGGTCTCCCACAACTAAGGCTGAGCTGGTACTAGAACACAAGAGAATTGGTTGCTCTAAAGACAGATCTGAGGTACCTGTGCAAACTCCTCTCCTCCCTCCCCTGCTGTTTCCTCAGTTTTCCTGTCTAATCTCTGGAAACTTTTGTCATTGCATACTGCCCCTCCTCCATCATGATGGATGCCTAATCCGCGTGAGCTCAGCTCTCTCCCTGAGGATATCTGAAGCATGCCTGTGGTGCTTCACCAAGTCATCCATCAAGCTGTCTGTTTTCAAGGCCTCTTTGGGATGGGCGCCTTCCTGGGAGATTTTTTCTGACAGCTGAGCCCATGTGTCTGGTTGCTGGCTTCAGAGGCTGCTGATATAGGCCCTGGGTGCTGGTTCTGTTGTGAAGTCTGCCAGTCACTTACCAAACCTTTGGCTTGCAAGGGGGGGGGGGGGTTGCCCTGCATACCCGCCCAGAAGACTGGATTTGAGTCCTTGCCCCCTCTCTTTGGGGTGACCCTGATCAGGTCAGAACTTCTGAGTATCAGCCAGAATCCAGCAGACTTGGGTTTGACTCTATCTACTATGTCCTTGGAGAGTTCCTCACTTTCTTTGTGCCATTTCCTTATTGTAAAACAAATGAAAAGACCTAATTATTTGGGATGAACTGAGAATGAAATGAGATAACATATCGGAAGTCCTTGGCATGGAATGAGGGTTCCATGTGAGTAAAATAGGACTGTACCATCACTTAGTAGGGAGGCTGAGCACTGTCAGATGTCAGAGGCATTGAAAATCCCCGAGTCTGACTGTCGGTGTCTCCCACTGACCACAGCGGCCCTGAATCCTTTTTGCCCCCGCATGGGCTGGGGAAGTACTTTTATCCAGCCAGGACTTAGACCTTCCTGTACGTGGGATAATGCAACTGTCTCAGAACAGGATGGTCATGTCAGTTTTCTGAGCAGCTTTATGGGTTAGGGCTGGAATAATTCTCTGGGTCTCTTGGAGCCCTGAGCTGAAAGAACAAAACTATCTAAGTGTCCTGGCCTTTAGGACTATACTTGGTGTATATCATGGGCACTGGTGGACTTAGTCCTGGACTTAATCTTTCCTCTTTATTAGCTTCATTGAGCCCCACTGCAAAGAGGCTCATGCTGCTACATCCTCACTTTACAGACAAGGAGCCAGAGACCAGAGTGTTAAGGCCCCCTTGTTGCATCAAGGCAGTCTGGCCGAATGGAGATCTAATACTTTTAGTCACTGATTTGCTGTGACCATGTCTAGCCCCTGCCCCTGCTGTGACCATGGCAAGCCCCTGCACCTCAGGGATGGTATCTGATGAACAGAAGCTATGCTGGAGACATAACTGAACGCTTCCCTCTTTTCCTGCCAGGGGGAAAGACCTGAAAGCGCGACATGAGCAGAAAGTATGTGAGAGGGAGATGCAGCGAATCACCCTGCCCCTGTCTGCCTTCACCAACCCCACCTGTGAGATCGTGGATGAGAAGACTGTTGTTGTCCACTCCAACCAGACTCCAGTTGACCTTCAGGAGGGCAGTGCCCCCCTCATGGGCCAAGCAGGCACTCCTGGGGCCTGAGCCCGCCCCCCACAATGGACAGGAGCCCAGGCAGACACTGGCGCAGGACAACCTACCCTCCTACAGTTGGGAGAATCTACACTTTTTGTTGTGGTTAAATCCCTCCTCTCACCTTTTTTGTGTGTGTGAATCCTGAGACAAGCAGGTGGTGCTGTGGCTGAGGGTGACACTGGGTAGGGTCCTACCAAAGTTCTTCTCCATCCCTTAGAGCAGTAATTTGCCTGTGGATGGAGACAGTGGCAGCCCCCACTGTAGTGCTGCTGACAAGGGCTTCCAAACATTGCCTGTGCCCCAGAATTGAACCAGGGGCGGATGGGAGTTTCCCCAGACTCCCTCTGTGTTCTGTTATCCAAGATGGTCTGAGTCTTTGCCTTTCCATTTATTCCCTGTGGGCTTGAGTGACACACACTGTTATTCATAGTTCAGGTCAAGCAGGTCAGGGTTGGGGGAGGGGCATTTAAAGTATATAGTTTTTTAAATATTTGGGATGAAACTCCTTACTGACCTCTGTGAACCGGAAACACGTTTTGTACAAAAATTAAAAACCGTGGGCTGAGAATGGGACCTAGGCTGCTGGGTATGCTCCAGCTTGCTGGCAGTGATGTGCCTTGACAACCATGGATTGGGCCCAAGGCCTCTTCCTGTTTCAAAAAGAATTGCACTGAACATTCCACTTAGGAAGAGGGTAGAGAAGGATCCGTGACTGCCTTAGGCTTCAGCACCTGAGGTGGACCCGGGGTGCCCGTCTCTTCAGGGTGAATGGTGACCTTTCTGCATTTTGCAGGGGTGAGAAACAGCCAGCTAACCTGTGGGAATTATACTGTGGAGCCTCGCAAACTGCCTCTGAGAGGTTACCCTGGAAACTAAGCTCATAGGCATGGCAATGAAGTGCTTCAGGGCTTGCTCCTGCAGTGGCCTGAGTTTGTAGGTGGCCCTGCCTTCCAGGCCAGTGCCTTTTGTGGGGCAGCTGAGCAAGGGTCACAATCCAGGGTCACAACCTGTAACTTATAAAACAATCATAGAACCACTGTAAGGGATCTTGGGGCTGAAGCCTTTTGGAAACGGGGGCCCACAAGGAGAAGGGATGCCCAAGGTGAATGAGCAGGCTAGTGGCATGCCCAAGAGCAGGGCATTTCTCCTCTGTCGTGTTGATGCCAGTGGCTCAGCAGGGCCTGCAGGCCTTGAGGTTACACTGGGAGGCCATGGCAGTGCTCCCTCCCCTTAGAGCTTCCTTCCTAAATCCCTTCCACTGCCCCCATGTAGAATGAGGGTGGGGGCTTAGTGGGAGCCCATTCTTTTCAGCAGCTGTTCCCTGGAGGGATTTACTAATGGAACCTAGGCCTTGGGGGTCCCTTGGAATTAATGATGCTGAAGAGAACATTACTGGTTTTTACTTTTCTATAAAAGCATTTCTCTGTATACACATTTTATATACCTCATTCTGATACCTGCGTATAAAGTGCAGGAAATTGCTCTGCATTCGACTATAATAAAAAAAGACTTCAAATTGCCAAGTTTTTACCAAATATTGGGGAGCTTTTGGTTACCTTGTCAATAGCTGTGTGGCTCTGGCCCTGTAACTGGAAGGCCCTGTAACTGGGAGGTGGCAAACTGCTTGGGTGGTAACGGTAGCCTTTACTTACGACTGTCCTCACAGCAATCTTTTGGGTTGAAGCTGTAGAGAAGATGGGTGTGCAGCGACCTGGCCACTACAAACCCTCACCCTGGGCATTCTTATGGAGGTGGAGGTAGTTAAACATCCAGGCAGTCTTGTCAGTGACTGGAGACAGGTTAGTAGTGCTACAGCAGCTGGAGGAATAGGTGTGCTGAGGGGTTGGGCCATTGGGCTGCCTGGGCTGAGCACACATCTCAGGTGACTCCTAGGGCTCCAGAGGAAAGCTACCAAGTGTTTGCTGGACTTCAGCGATGAGGACTGCCCGGGGTGACAGCTGCTCATGTCCAAACACTGCTCTGTAGACCACCAGCAAGAGGCACCCGGGGCATTTGTTTCTCCAGAACCAGATTCTGTCCTGAAGTTGGACTCTCCAAGCTTTGGGAGCAGGCAACTTGGGTATGTGCATGTATATTGTGTCCAGGATCCCATTATTAATCAGACAGCAGCAACCTGCCAATGGACTCCCTGTGCAATGTCTCCCAAGTGCAGTAACAAGAAACAGGCTTCCTATGAAGGAAGCACTTGCAGGGAAACAAGTAGTGGGGGTGACTTGCATTCATTTCTTCCCACGATGAAGGTGGAACCAGTCCTGTGGATAGGACAGCAGGATATCCAAGCTGTAGGAGTGTATGGATATCAGGGTGGGGATGCAACACCCTAAAGGGATGACTCAGCTGGTAGGTGGGAGTCAGTTAGACCTGTTTCAAGGACTGGGTGGCCTCAGGTATGCATGTTTTCTGGAGCAGGTTAGTGTCTATACAAGGAGAGGTAATTAGAATTGGGGAGTACGAATACCCCTTGCTGTGTGGAATCATGTGACCTGGGCCCAAAAAGGGGCCAGGAACATTCTCCACATTTATCTCCCTGAGCCAGGCCCCCAGAGACTTTCACTTTCAGAAATGTCAGTGATGTTAGTTGCTTAATTTATTTGGTCTACTCCATGGCCCAGCTTGGACCCACTCTCACAATTACTAGGGACAGATGAGCCATAACCAGCCATGCAACGCTGACCTTGCTGCAGCTGCTAGGAGTCTAGGCCTCAAGCCGACAGCAAACTTGGAAACTATACACGAGTATGGTCTATCTAACAAACTGGCCAGAGATGACATCTAACCCTACAACTCATCAGGTCTATCTATGTACAGTATTTCACATATTACCCAATAGATACAATAATAATATTAACAGCAACCATTCTCTTGGGTCACTCCCTACCCATCCCACCCCAATGTAGCCATCACACACTGCAGTAATGTTCCAAACCTATCCCCCATTTGTTAAATGTGGTGCAAGCTCATAAACACCTAGGAGGTGGCAAATCTATTTGTGCCGATGAGTCCCTGGTGCTCTGGGAGCCAAGGTGGAGAGCCAAGGCTTTGCAGCACCTGAGGCTGCGACTCAGGAACCTGAAGTCAGGAGCTAGTGAGCTGGCTAGTCAACAAGGGAGGTAGAAGCCAGATAGCCCAGCTCCGGCGCTGTTGTTCCCAGCATCTCCGCTCTGAGGCTCTGCCACCACCTCTTGGTATCCAAATTGCTTCCTGTACCAGGCACGGTAAAGGGTGAGCGGTGGCTGCATGAGGACAAGGTCAAGAGAGTGCTAAGATTCTTACTCCCCCAAGTCATATGCTGGTCCTGCGACAAGCCACTTTGTCCTCCAGAACCCATCTGGCTCTAGGCAAATGTCTTGGAGTTCTGACGAAGGAACATACCAGGGTGTAAGCGAGAGCAGCAAGGATATGGGCTTTTTAGAAGGTAGGGTCTTTCCAACCTTCAGCCTCACCCTGCACTTGCAGGTGACTGCTTGTTGCAGGTGGGAAGGATGCTGCCCAGAGTTCTCAGCCAGTCTCCAGCACTAATAGAGAATGTGAGATAGAAGATTCCCCTCACATTGATGTGGCTCAATGTGAACACTAAGGAAACTAGACCAGCCCTTCCCCTGACTCCCGGCCAGTCCCACCACAAACCAAAAAAGGCCACTTCAAAACCTACTCCCTCAACCCCTGAGGTGGACATGGAGTAGAATGAGGGTAGCACCACTGTCATTTCACATCCTTGGAGTACCACCTGGCCACCAGTCTTTCTCTCGTCCACACTCCCGCTCGAAATCCTCCTGTACCCAGGTGAAACAGAGCCCACAGAGCCCACAGGCAGGTTCATTCTGGGATCCTGACCAGCAGGTCCAGGTCACGCTGATTAGTGTTAAGAAGAGCCTCCCGGAATCCCACTGCCAGGGAGGTCCCAAGTGATCCAAAGTAACAGATTCTTCTTGGCCTAGGAGCCAGGCTATTTTTTTTTTCTTCTTCACAGCTTTCAGGCGAGTGTTGGATTATAGACAGTAATCAGTCCCCAAAACCTGTGGAGATGCATTTCCCTGGTGCGCGCCTGCTGGCCTCCTCAGGAGGTAGTAGAGATGGCATGTTCCACTTCTAACAAGTCGTCAATCCACACGAAGCCTGGATAGCCCTGCCCACAGCAGGGATGGGGCGCAGAGGGGGCAATGCTGGTTGTGGAACACCCCCCTGCAGGGGGCTGGACCAGGGCTAGGGGGGCGAGTCCCGGGTCAGGCCATACTGCATGCTCACAGTGTGGTCCATTTCTTCCAGCTCTGCAGGCAGTGGGATGCCCAGCTCCCCCAGGTACAGGGAGAGGGCCTCAAATGAGTCCTCCAGTTTTGAGAATGCGGGTCTAGAAAGAAAAGGAGTTGGAAGAAGGTTAAGATTTGGCAGGGTCATGGCAGGGGGTGGGAGGCACCCAGGCCTGAGACTTAGCTACTTCCTAGTTGTCTGATCTGGAGAACAAACCCCCTAACCCTGTACTGCCTCTGTGGAAAGTGGGGATAATGTAATGTTACTGTTACTACATAGGGTTACTGTAAAAATTAGAGAAGACTGGCCTGGCTCAAGGAATAGCTTAGAGGAGATTGCATTCATCAAAGGTGGGATCAGACCAAGTGCCTTTTTTTTTTTTGTAAAGATTTATTTATGCAACAAGAGCTGGGGCCACAGGCCGGGTGTGTGTGTGTGTGTGTGTGCGCGTGTGCGTGTGTGTGGCGGGGTGTGTGTGTGTGTGTATTCACCAGAGACAGAGTGGGGAATAGAACAGGCAGACTGACTGAAATACACTGCTGAGGGGCACAGCAGGAGAGACAGGAGAGGTCTGCTGCACCTTGTGGGTTGCTCCCTAGGTGGTAGGGTATCGAACTAGTGCTGCAGAGGCTGCGATAGCTTCATAGGTTGCGTCTTAACTCTTGTGCCACCAGAAGGCCCCATAAATGTTTTTTTTTTTTTAAGATTTATTTATTTATGCATACCAGAGCTGGGGTACAGGCCAGAGATGCAGGGGGTGAGAGAACTCACCAGAGACAGAATGGGAAACAGAACAGGCAGACTGACTGAAGTACACTGCTGAGGGGAGCAGCGGGTGAGACAGGAGAGGTCTGTTGCGCCATGTGGGTTGCTCCCTGGCCGGCCGGGGATCGAACTCGTGCTGCGGAACCTGCGAAGTGCTTCACAGGTTGCGTCTTAACCCCTTGCGCCACCAGGGAGGCCCTCTCTTCATGTTTTTGATTAAATGTCTTGTCACTTTCTCAGACCACCAAGTATTAAAATTGATACTTGCACCCTAAACAGTCCTCCTTCCTTGGTTTGACTCTTTCCATAGCATTTCTCACTTTCTAATAGCCAATACAGTTTATTTATTCTATCTAGTGGGGTCATCTGTCAGAATGCTGGCTCCCTGAGGACCAGCACCTTTGTTTTGTTTGCTGCTGCATGCCAAGTAATAAGAACAGGATGTAGCACACAGTAGGGGCACTCAGTGAATATTTCTGGAATGAATGAAATACAAACACTGTAACTTAGAAGAAATATTAGCAAACAAACACTGTATAGCTTTACATCTCCTCAGACTCTTTTTCTGGTGGTGGTAAAGGTATGTGGTTCTTTGGCCCATAAACACGATATAGAGTCTCCCGCCAGCAATCCCAACTCTAAAATGAACCTTTGGAAAACATTTTAAAATAAAGATTATGTGCCAACTGGTTATGAAGCGGGGGGAGTGGAGTTGGGGAGTGAGGAGAATGTTGATTAGGAGATTATGAAAGATAAATACTTCTTGTGCTATATATTGGTAAGTATTGGTAATGCCTGAACTTGTTTTTTTAAAAAGAAACATGATTTTTGTTACCAAAAAAAATGCAATGAATCTAGTTTTCCAATGCACAGACTTGAAAAGACTGTGATTACTTTGGTAATAATGGAAGCTATAACCTGAGCAGAGTAAAGGAAATTTTAAAAAGATTTCTTTAAAGGAGAAAATTGGGGGCCTCCCTGGTGGTGCAAGGTGTTAAGTCTCAGCACTATAAAGTTATCCAGAGCCACTGCAGCATGAGTTCGATCCCCGGCCAGGAAGGTGACCCACATGGCGTAGCAGACCTCTCCTGTCGCGCCCGCTGCTCCCCTCAGCAGTGTATTTCATCAGTCTGCCTGTTCTGTTCCCCACTCTCTCTGATGAATCCTCTCACCCTCCCGTGCCTTTGGCCTGTACCCCGGTTCTTGTATAAATAAATAAATAAAATCTTTAAAAAAAGAATGGTAAAGGTTTGGGCGAATTTTCTTCTGTTAAAATTGTTTTGGGGGCCTCCCCGGTGGCACAGCGGCTTACTGCTGGGTCGCGAAGCTGCCTGCAGCTTCTGCAGCGCCGTTCGACCCCGGCTGCTCCCCGGCCACGGGAGGAGGGTCCCACATGGCGTGCAGACCTCTTCTGCCGCCCGCTGCTCCCCTCAGCAGTGTACTTCGGTCCTTCTGCCTGCTCTGCTCCCCGCTTTGGCTCTGGTGAATTCTCTCACCCTCCCGCGCTTCTGACTGTACCCAGTGCTTGTATAAATAAATAAATAAATAAATAAATAAATCTAAATAAATAAATAAATGAATGAATGAATGAATAAATAAAATTGTTTTTAATAGCAGTGTCTATGTTATATCCTGGTCATGTATTACTATGCCCTCATCTCCCTCCCCTGCTCCCTGCCTGGCACATCTGAGTTGGCAATGGTGTATACCACATCCTTGAGCTCAAGGCTTTTTATACCCTTTGTCTAGGAAAGGCTGCGGAACGGCCTAAGGCTGTGGCAAGCATTCCAGGACAGTGAGACCTGTGGGAAAAGGGGCGGGATACCAACCTGCTCTCAGGCTCCAGTTTGCAGCAGATGGCAGCCAGGGGGAAGAAGGCTGGGGGGCAATCTGTGGGGACAAACTTTTCCCAGAAAAGCTTCACATTGAGGCCAAAATCCAGTGTTCGGGGCAAGCAATCAGGATCTGCATACACCTGCCCAATGATCTGTAGATGAGAGGATGCTGGTCAGGAATGGACTATGGAAGGTGCAGCCATATGGCAGGGGGAGAAAGTGCTGGTTGCATGGATAGGAAGGATGGGCAGAAGAGGTAAAAACCAAGGTTAGGGCTGCCCTCACCCCCAACTCTCCAAATATTACTAATCCAGACTTTATCTCTTTACTAAGAGCCTGGCTACGGAGGAGGGTTTAGAAGAGGCCTCACTGCAGCAAAAGGAGGCACCTGGAGGAGCAGCTTCCACATATGCCACCCTGCCCTGCTTGTGTCCCCTTGTGTCTATATCTCCTGCCAGAGATCAGGCTCTGTGACATGAAGTGCTGGGTCTGATTCAGGTCTGAAACCCTTTGGTGCCAGCCTAGTGTGTTATACATAGTAGATACTCAATAGCTCTCTATAAAAGAAAACAAACGGGCCTCCCCGGTGGCGCAGCGGTTAAGTGCTGGGTTGCGAAGCTGCCCGCAGCCTCGGCAGCGCAGGTTCGGTCCCCGGCTGCTCCCCGGCCACCAGAGGAGGGTCCCGCATGGTGCGCAGACCTCTCCTGCCGCCCGCTGCTCCCCTCAGCAGTGTACTTCAGTCCTTCTGCCTGCTCTGCTCCCCGCTCTGGCTCTGGTGAATTCTCTCACCCCCGCTCCCCCCCCCCCCCCCCCCCCCCCCCCGGCGCTTCTGACTGTACCCAGTGCTTGTATAAATAAATAAATAAATAAATCTTAAAAAAAAAAAAAAAAAAAAAAAAAGAAAACAAACAAAGAAACTTCATTATTCCAACTGTCCCTTTCTCTCTATCACTCACCACTTTCTTTGCAGGTTATGGAAGCCTTTGAACATATGTGTATTCAAGTGCTTCCAGATGTATTCCTGCCTCTAGGAGCCCAGGCTCAGTCTAAGACTCACTCTGTACCCCAAGAGCCTAGCACTGGGCTGGCATTTCCAGGTGTAGCTATTTCCACTTGCTGGGCTGAGGGCAAGGGCACCACCAGGGTCTGGAGAAAGGGTAACAGAGGAAAGGGTTACATCTGGCCCAAGAGTTACATGGACAGACACATGGACAATCTCTTGCTTTCCCACTGGAGTTCTGAATCTCACATGCCCTTTACTGGCTGTGTGACTAAGAGCAAGCCACTACCCCTTTCTAGCCTTAGTTTTCTCACCTAAAAACACCCTGACCAGTTCTTCTCATGGCACCCTTGAGACTCTAATGTGACAACTGGTATGTTATGAACTGTTCAACCCTACTCCTGCGTGTTGATTTCAGTGGGCACTTGTCCCTAGGAAGAGGTGGTGTAGTTCTGAGGCAGGGCCTGGCCTCTGTGCTGGTGCTCACCTCACAGAGAACGATCCCAAAAGAGAAGACATCCACTGTTTCATCGTAGCTCTTTCCTTGGAGAACACAGGAGAACAGGCTATTAGGTGTGGTCCCTTACCTGTTCTGTACTGAGGCTAGGGCCACATTTTTAGATCACAGTCAAGAACCAGGGCTAGAGGGATGCCCCAAAGGTATCAGGACAGGCACCATTTGAAAATCATCTTTCCTCAGTCCTGGGTGGATTGCCTTGTAGGTCCTTATAAAATACTGCCCAGGATGAAACTATATGGTACAGTGAAAGCCAACTGTGTGCTTCTGGGCAAATCATTGAACTTCTAAGGCTCAGACTCCAAAAATATTTTTATCGGGCCTCCCTGGTGGTGTAAAGGGTTAAGCACCGCACTATGAAGCAATCCACAGCCTCTGCAGCACGAGTTCGATCCCTGGCCGGCCAGGGAGCAATCCACATGGCAAGGCAGACCTCTCCTGTCTCGCCCAATGCTCCCCTTAGCAGTGTATTTCAGTAGATCTGCCTGTTCTGCTCCCCACTCTGTCTCTGGTGAATCCTCTCATGCCCCTTTGATACCACAAGGGGGCACCACACTTCAGTTCGCAGCACAGAAAGTCGAAAAGGCTAAAAGGTGGGTTAGCGTGAGCTCTGAGCCATCCTTGGGGAACAACAGTCACAGTCAGGCCTAAATCAAGGCCCAGGATGGGACACTGACCAGCTCAGGGAGGTAAGAGTTTATGAAGCCTGGTCTAGACCAGCAAGGGATAAAAATTATTCAGCCCACAGCTCTGTATCTGGCCCTATACTTCACAGGTCTCCCCGGAGCTCCCAGGGTTCTACTGCCAAGATGTGGCTTCCAACTCCCCTGTGGAGAGAATGTCTGCTAAAGGGTGTCAGGACTCACCATTCAGCATTTCAGGGGCCATCCAGTAAGGGTTTCCCACAACCGTGTAGCGCTTCTTACGGTCATTCTTGCGCAAGGTGCGTTTCTTAGTGTTGGCCTTCTCCACTGCTGGTTTATTCCTTTCTTCCACTATGAGCCGTGATAGCCCAAAGTCTGCCACCACTACAGTCTTGTCCTGGTAGGACAAGGGACAGGTCAGGATTTGGTGGGGCTGGCATAGGTAAGAGACGTCATCAAGGGGAGAGGTGTATAGCAAAAGAAAGCTCAGTAAGAGCTCCACCAGGCAGCTGTGGTTTGGCATTGGTTTTCTAACGACCTTATAGCTGTGCACAGCGGAGGCCATGGGGCCTGGAAGGTAAGGCTCTGGGAACTGGAAGATGGAACTCAGGGCAGACAGGGAGTTTCTTTGCTGTCCTTCCCCTCCCACACCCTCCCCATCCTACCTTGTTCCCAGAAAGATTTAAGGCTATGGCTAGAACTAGGATAAGACAGAGAAAGATAAGGTGGAGGCCAGCAATGAGGGGAATTGGAGGAGATAAACTCTTCAAATAGCTAGAGGGCAGTCAAGTGAAAAAGAGATTAGAATTGTTTGGTGTGGATTTAGAGGGTGTAGACAGTGGGACACCCAGGAAGCCAGATTGCAAGTCAACAGGAGGAATAACATTGTAACAACCAGAGCCCAGAAGCAATGAAAGGAATGCTGGCCCCAAACCAGTCATTTTAAATTTACTAGTTCTGGGGCCTCAGGCTGAGGCAGCCAGTAGCACAGCTATAAAACCACGGAGAGCTGCTTTACGGAACCATCATGGGCAAAACCAGGTAAAGCGACAGGGCTCCTTATACAGTAAGGTATTTCTGAAGTCCCTTTTAAGTAAAGGGTTTTAAAGGTTGCCCTGGGAGGAGGTGGAACTGCTTGCATGTGTCCAGGAACTCCTGGAAGACAGAGGAGAAAATCAGAGGCCGCAGGAAGGTCAAGATAGGAGCTCCTGGGTGATAGCGCTGGTCTGCAGCAGGAAGGAAGAGTCAGTCTCCTCTGACAAGGAAGGCAAGTGGAGGGCCAAGTGCAACAGGACATACCAGCTTGATGAGGCAGTTGTGAGAGTTCAGATCCCGATGGATGATGCACATAGAATGCAAATAGGCCTGGAAAAGAAGCATGAGTTGAGGCCTGTGGCTACTAATGTAACCAGACATGACTCCAGAATTGGGGGCACAGAACCTGCTCTTTTCCCAGGCCGTCCCTACCCAGCTTCAGTACCCAACCTGGATTCCAGGGGCCCTGCCTCCTGATGCCACTCTCATGTACCGATACCAACAGAAAGTCAAAGGTTACCCCAGTTCCCTCATTCTCCCTGCTGCTACCTCCAGCCCATCCTTTTGGTCACTGACCCCAACCAAGACTGTGGTTGTTCTAAGCCCTGACTGCTCTCTCCCGAAAGCCCCCAACTAAGCTGAGTCCTGCTTCCAGTCCCTCTACCAATTTTACTTAGATCACGGCAATCTGACCTTGTCCCCAGACTAATGTTGTCTTTAGGGACCCCACAGGAAGAGCAGTGGCTGAAACTGTGGGCTTAAAGCTCAGACTGACTAGTCCAAGAACCTAGCTCTGTCTGTTCCATCCTCAATTCTCATCTGGAAACCAGAGTTGTGAGGAATAAACACACATATGCATGCTAGTCCCTCAGTTTGGGGACTGGCATACCGACAGCACTCAGCGATCACCACTGCCATTACCGCTATGATTGGTATCATTCTTTCCCAGGGAAAATAGTTCATTTCCTCTCCTCTCCTTCCAGGTCTTTGCTACTGTTATCTCAGCCTTGGGACTTCTCAGGACCAATTCTGATCCACCACTTGGGGCTCAACTACAACTCATTTCCCATTTCTCTGACATCCTAGTGTTAGGGGGAAGTAATGTCCTGAGTTAATCCCATACACAGTCAGGCACCCCGTTTTGTATCGGGGTTGCTCTACAACACTAGGTACTAAGGTTCTCTGCTGGTTCCAAGAGCTCTCAGCATTGGCTATCTCTGAGATAGCAAGGCCTTGCCACTTTGTGCTACTTTGCTTCTCTAGCATGCTTTGTCCATGCCCTTCTTGCCCTTCAAGAGTTGAAATTCTTTGAGAGTAGGGCTGTAACTGAGAACAGTGAGCTGGGGACATTTTCACTAGCACAGAAAGCTCAATAAGTAGTTGGTGAATGGCCCAGCTCACACAAACTGCCCAGTATGGGTATCTGTCTTCCAGTGTCTGCCACAATTCTCACAGCTCTCCTGACATCCCCTTCTGCTGGCAGGGTTGTTGACAGGACTCACCATTCCAGAAGCGATGCCTTTTGCAAACCTGACCTTCTGCTGCCAGGGAAATGGATCCTGCAGGATGAGGGAGTACTCATCAGACGTTTGTTGAGCCCCCTATCACTTGTGGTCCTGGTCCCATGGGTCAACATGGTTTGCCAGTCACCCCTCCCTGCTGATGCCTAGTCCCACCCAGCACCACCCTTTGTAGACAAAGCAGTGAGCCTCTCTGGCTTCCATGGTTCTAGGACAGTGATGACATAGGTGTCCCACCGATGACCCTTAAGGCTTTTGGAAACTGGAGGGGCAGTGTGCTTACCACACTGCGCAGAAAGTCTTTTAGCGTGCCCCCCTCAATGTACTCTGTCAGCAGGTTCAGTCTCTTGTCCTTATACAGCACACCAATGAACTTGAGCACATTGGGGTGGTCCAGGCTTCGCATCACCTTCACCTGAGGGTAGGGGAAGCCGAGGAGGGAAGTGGTTATTTCTCACTGTGTCTTCCTTTCCCCGTCCCTTCAGGGAGTCAGCTGGACATATGTTACCTTCATTTCCTACATCAGGTGAAATGGCAAGGGCACTAAGGTCAGGGTGAGGGGGAAGAACACCTCCACATGGATGGAGATGGCCTTTCAGGCCTCATCCTTGGGCTCCCGCCTTTCCAAGAATTACATGAGGTGAGGGCACTGGAATAGGAGGGCCCAAGAGTGAAACAAAAGCGGGGGTGGGTAGCACCTGGAACACAGGTATATCTACCTGAAATAATGGAGCAATTTGGGAGGCAATTTGAAAACTGTAAATGCTCAAGGGATATCAGTTCTCTGGGAGGCCCCGTTCCAGGCTCTGTAAGCAGGGTGTTCAGGGGGTGATTACAGCATCTAGTTGCATTACAATGGCTTGTTCTTATCCCCAAAATCTGTTAGCTCTTCTGAACCACACTGCATTTGTTGTTTCCCTTATATCTAGCTCATGCTGTTTTTAGCAAGTGTACACTGAATAATTATGCAGTAATTTAGGGAACAAGGACATTCCCTTAGTGCTCTTTTCTACTCAGCCTTCAAGACAGCGATTCCAAACTAAGTTTCCTCTTGAAACCATTATTAAGTAAGGTTTTCCCTCTTCCTGAGTGACATTAGACTCCTAGCTCCCGTGACCCCCTTCTTACCTCAGTCAGAAAGGCCTTCTGTGTCTCTTCGTCACATCGAATTAACTCCTTCATGACCATAACTTTGCCTGTGGCTTTGTGTGTCACCTACAGGGAGGGCAACTATTACAGGTGCAGAAACCAGAAGCAGTTCTGGGAGACGTTTGTGAAAATCTACAACTGACCATTCCATCCTTTGGAGGACACCCTGAGCCAGATTAGACTGACTGAGTCATGTGTCGAAGACGTATAGCACAGGGCAACAGGGGACTCAGAGGGAAAGCATATCTTCCTCCCTGGAGCTGGGCATGCACAGAAGAGAGGCAAGAATCCAGAAAAGGGAAGTGGAGAAGGTAGGAGGGGATGGTGCCAAGCCAAGCAGGGGCACTGGTCATCTGACACAGGAGTGACTTCACTGGGTGAACACAGGTCTTGGGGTAGAAGGGTCAGTGCCACAGACATGCACCAGGGTGCTGGATGGGGTGGGGTGAGCTCTCCAGCCCCACTGCCCCGCAAGCTGAGACACATGGCTTACCTGACCCCCCCTCCCAGCTCTCAGCAGAGGAGGAGGAGAGAAAGAGACAGAGGTTAGTCCCCAGGCCTATTCATCAGGGAGGCAGGAGCCACTCCCCCATATGCTCCCTGCAGCACACCCAGCACTGAATTCTCTGGGTGCCTTAAAAAAACCACTGCGTGGAGGTGGGAGGCACCCACCGACAAAGGCACAGCTCATCCCAATTCAGGTCTCACTTTAACAGCAAAGCTGCCCTTAGGTGGCCTGGGAGGGTGGGGGAGCAGTCCCTGCACCATTACCTGCAGCCACAAAGAAGGCCTGGTGTCCCATAGGAGTGAGGTCATGGGATACGAACTACTTGAAATAAGGTGGATGAGTGCTAGGGGCAGGGACAGAGCGACTACTGCCCGCGCTCACCTTGATGGCTTGCCCAAAGAAGCCCTTCCCCAGGACCTCTCCATGGATCAGGTCACATGGCCGGAAGATCTGCTGTGAATAGCTGCTGGAACAGCGGAGGGATTCTGAGCGACTGATGTCACGGCTGAGCAGCAGTGGCTCCTTTGGGGAACTGGGGCCAGGGGACTTGGAGATACTGTTACTGCGCCTGATGACGGGAAAAAAAAGGGGTAGGGAGAGGGTAAATCGTCAGAGATCTGCTAGGAAACCCCGAAGGTAGGAACCTCAGTGATACCGGTCCATTCCAACGCCTGTAATGCAGATGCTATGATGGAGGGAGGCAGACTATTACATCAGACAGAGGTGCCATTTTGGGCCTACAGACATTAGCAGTTTATTTAAGCATAATAAACACAGTCAAGATGGGGGACTCTAAGTACTTCCTACCTGGAAAAACTGACTAAATTCTATTAGCTTATCATGGTCAATATATTACAGCACTGTGATGGTCATCTACCACCTTCCATGTCTGCTTGAATCAAGGTTAATAACTGGGTTGGAATGACAGTGTAGCACCATCTAAAAAATGACAAATGGGATTCAGATAGGTTCCACATCTTTGTACCTGTCATATTTCCTAAATTTAAAAATAACAGGCATGGGGCCTCCCCGGTGGCGCAACGGTTGAGCGCTGGGTTGCGAGGCTGCCCGCGGCCTCCGCAGCGCCAGTTCGATCCCCGGCTGCTCCCCGGCCACCGGAGGAGGGTCCCACATGGCGCGCAGACCTCTCCTGCCGCCCGCTGCTCCCCTCAGCAGTGTACTTCGGTCCTTCTGCCTGCTCTGCTCCCCGCTCTGGCTCTCTGGTGAATTCTCTCACCCTCCCGCGCTTCTGACTGTACCCAGTGCATGTATAAACAAAACAAACAAACAAATAAATAAATAAAATGCCTCTATTAAAAAAAAAATAATAGGCATATATGACTTTTATAGCATTAAAGCCAGTATGTGTACATTTTTAAAGCAGTCAGTAATAGTACTGGTTGATAACTGTTACTGTGACTAAGGAAGGGACAAGCCGGCTAAATTCTCAGCACCAGGCCTCCCTGGTGGCACAGGAGTTAAATCTCAGTGCTTACCAAGCTATCGCCAGTCACTGTGGCATGAATTTGATGCCTGGCCAGGGAGCTGACCCACATGGCACAGCAGACCTCTCCTATCTTGCCCACTGCTCCCCTCAGCAGTGTAGTTTAGTAGATCCACCTGTTCTGCTCCCCACTCTCTCTGGTGAATCCTCTCACATCTGCCCTACACTCCAGTTCTTTTATGTATGAATTAAAAAAAAATAAATCTTAAAAAAAAAAAAATTCCCAGCACCGCAGGTAAACTGCAACCCTGCAATCTTCTGTCCGGGGCATGCTACTGTTTCACATGGACTACCCCGGAAGGACTGCCCTCAGGCTTGCGAGCCCCTTCTGCTCTTCTCCCAACCACCCCCCACCCCTGCTCCAAATGCAGCACAGAAGGTGAGCTGCCCCCTCTCCTTCAAGATGGCCCTTCAAATACCTGAGCAGCTTTCTAGCCAACCCTACAACTTCCCTCTAGGCTTGTGTTCCCTGACCTTCTCTACCAGCTGGCTTGTGATGATGGCCAGCAGGGCAGTCAGGATTGATGGGAGCAATCTGTGGCAGGGGCTGTTTCCAACAGACACCAACCGAGAGGGCCCTGCCTGATTCTCTGTTTGATCAGGAAGGTGGATAAGAATCTGACTCTTAGCAATATTAACAACACCTCACATTTTCTGAGTGCTGACCCTATGCCAGTCACTACTTTGCATCCTTTGCCATGTGGAATTTTTACATAATTGGTGAGAAAGCCACTTCTATCTTGCAACACTACTTAATGGATACAGAAACAGTGGCTCAGAAAGATGAAGTGATTGGTAAAGGGAGGGAGCTCAAGTCGACGGGATGGTAGGGACATGTCTGCCCCCAAGATCCAGTGTTCTGGACTCCTGTTCTTTCAGCGTCCCTGCCTGACGCCTGCACCCAGGGCCACTGCTTCCTCCCCATGAATCTGGACAACTTTGAGGTTTCAGTTATTGATCCCTCAAACCTGCAACAGCTGTATTAGTCTCTTGCTTTATACTTTTCAACATCCTTGTGTATACTTACTATCTGTGCCCCTACTCCAACCTTTGAGCCCCACACTTCCCCACAGGACATGCTGCCCTTCAGGGCCAGCATTGCTGCTTCCTGTATAGCTTAGGAGTTTCAGTGGACAGAGGGCGATCCTCTGGTTTCTAAGGAAACCTGGCAGCCAGCTGGAGCAGATCATGCATAGGTCCTGGCTATGAAATGTGATTCCATGGGAGGCAGGGGTGGGGTGGCTGGGTCAGCACAATCCTCGTAGCCAGTCCCTGGCCAGATGGCGCCCTTCCTGACTGCTGGCCTCGGAAAGTCAGTTCTGCCTCATTTGAAGGATAGTCATGGGAAAGAACAGAGCCAGAGTGGGAGGTGGCACCTTAGTGAGCGTCTCCTCAGCGTCCCTTCCAGATTTTCCTTGGTGTCCAGGGTGCTGAGGGTGTGGGAATGTCCAGCATTCTGCATATGGGGAGAGAGTCGAGCACCCAGCCGCAACTGGTCCAGATGTTGAGAGATGGGGTCATGTTCAATCAAGACCTGAAGCGTCTGGCTGGTCTGGCTAATTGCATCCTCTACCTGTGGTCAAGAGCAGCATAAGGATGGCTCCCACAGGCTGCTCCACCCAGGCCACCCACTGTCAGCCCAGATGATTGAAGGACAGTGTGGACAAGGCTCAACTTGGCTAATGGTGGCCTCCGACTGCCAGTAGCCCCATGGTGCCCTCTGTCTGGCATCCTGACAGCACTTCCATTTGTCAGGCCATTCCTGCTGCCTTGGGAACATGCCCAGGCTGACACAGGTCAACAGGGATCACAGGCTCAGTGGTGAGACAAAAAAAAAGGCTGGTGTGGGGAGAGGTAAAAGCCATAGCCAGATCTCCCAGAGGATCTAGCCCATGTTCCACCCCCTTAAGAGAGGCTGCACCCACAGCGTACCTCCTCCACACGAAGTGTGCGGACTGGGATCCCGTTGATCTCTAGGATGCGGTCTCCAGGGTGGATGGCATTCCGGTTGTTGGGACTGATGTGCATCCGGTTGACCCTAGGCCAGATGAGAGGAGAGGTAAGGTAAAGGCATCCTGAAAATGTGTCTAATTTTGTTTAGACATATCCTGGTACTAAGCCCTGCAAGGTCCCCCAGAACCCAGGCCAATTACAGGGAAAGGCAACACTCTTTTCAGGGTGCCCCCTCTCAGCATAGGGCAGTACCACTCACCCAATGCTGATGAACATTACCCTCCCCATCTGGAGTTTCCTCACTGCTCCCCCGTCCTCACCATCTTGGAGAATGCTGCTTTCTCCCCATCAACATACCAACACACATTTCTTACCCGGCTCTTCCACCCGGGCTCTGCACTTCTAGGCTTGCCCCTTTCCATCAAACCTCCACACCTGTGATCCTCCTACAATGCTAATCTGGGCACCCTATTGTTTAAACCCCTCAATTGACCTGCTGGGTCTTGATAATTCAGGCCCTCCATGACTTGGATTAGCCTACTCTTTGGCTACTCTCAACCTACAATGACTACAATCTACACCAGACACAACCACAGAGTCCTATGGCCCTGCCCTGAACACAGCTCCCTCCCCTATAGCGCCATTCATCTAATGAGGCTTTAGAGCAGCTCTCCCTTCCTGAGCTCCCCTGCCCTAGCAACTCACTCACACTGCCCAGTCCCCAGCACAAAGCAGGCACATTCTCACTATTTACAGGCTTGGGGGCCACAGGTGCTTCATTACTGGCATTACAAGGACACAGATTCTTTCCCCACCCAGGCCCACTTGGCCTGGACCTAGGATGGATTAATTAACTTCTCAGTCATGGACTCTATTTTCTCCTCCTTGATTCACTCAGCCAACAAAATAATAATCAATGAACACCTGCTATATGCAGTCTTCCAGTTAACCTGGAAGACCGCATGCAGTACTGAATAAGACTAAGTTCCACTCTTCTGCACTGTTGGTGGGAGTGCAAACTGGTCCAACCACTGTGGAAAGCTGTGTGGAGATTTCTGGACCTACTAAACATAGAGCTTCCATATGATCCAGCAATTCCACTCCTAGGTATTTACCCAAAGGACACAGAAACATCAATTCCAAAGAACACCTGCACCCCTATGTTTATAGCAGCACTGTTTACAATAGCTAAGCTTTGGAAACAACCCAAATGCCCAAAAATAGATGACTGGATCAAGAAGATGTGGTACATATATACCATGGAATATTACTCAGCATTCAAAAAAGATAAACACATGCAATTTGCAGCAACATGGATGGCGCTGGAAGGGATCATGCTCAGCGAAATAAGCCAAAAAGAAAAAGAAAAATACCGGATGGTCTCACTCATAGCAGGAATCTAGAAAACTTAAATAAGGGACCAGGAAAATGAATAACTATAAGAAAGTGAAAATCAAAATCAACAAAAAACTATGAACCAGAGACACTTTTAGGGGGGCGGGGGCGGGAGGGGAGGGATTGGGGTCAGAATGGGGGGGCTGCAATTGTATGGGGAATATAACAATAAAATTTATAAAAAAAAAAAAAATAAGACTATGTTCCAGAGGGAACTAGTACATATAAACTAGTACATACAGTCACGTCAGATAATTTCAAAGAGCAAACATGATCTGAAACTTGACTTGTGAAAGAAGAGCGAGTCTGGTGGAAAGCGCCTAGGCAGACAGGGCAGTTTGTGCCAAGTATGTGCCAAGTATGATGACAGCACAGTGAGTTCCAGGAGAAAGAGAGGAGATGAGAAAGAGAGATGAGATTGAAGGTAGCGCTGCATAAGATGTGGAGTCCAGAGTCCCTTGAGACCCATCCATGGACTCTGCTCAAGAGTTCTAGGCTTGGGCCTCCCCTAGTGGCGCAGTGGTTGAGAGCTGGGCTGCAAAGCTGCCCGCAGTCTCTGCAGCGCCGGTTCGATCCCCGGCCACCGGTGAGGGTCCCACATGGCACGCAGACCTCTCCTGCTGCCCACTGCTTTCCTCAGCAGTGTACTTTATCAGTCTGCCTGCTCTGCTCTCCACTCTGTCTCTGGTGAATTCTCTCACCCTCCCGCGCTTCTGATTGTACCCAGTGCTTATATAAATAAATAAATAAATCTTTAAAAAAAAAAAAAAAAAGAGTTCCAGGGTTCTTGAAGTTTATTTTTTTTTTTTTGAGATTTTTATTTATTTATTTATACAAGCACTGGGTACAGTCAGAGGCGCAGGAGAGTGAGAGAATTCACCAGAGCCAGAGCGGGGAGCAGAACAGAGAGCAGAACAGAGAGAGTGACAAAGCACACTGCTGAGGGGAGCAGCGGGTGGCAGGAGAGGTCTGCGCGCCATGTGGCCATGTGGGAACCTCGCCGGTGGCCGGGGATCGAACCAGCTGGCGCTGCAGAGGCTGCGGGCAGCTTCGCAGCCCAGCGCTCAACCGCTGCGCCACCGGGGAGGCCTCTTTTTTTTTTTTTTGAAGATTTATTTATGCACATGAGAACTGGGGTGTAGGCCAGAGATGCAGGGGTGGGTGAAAGGATTCACCAAAGACAGAGTGGGGAGCAGAACAGGCAGATCTACTGAAATCACTGCTGAGGGGAGCAGTAGGCAAGACAGGAGAGGTCTGCTGTTCCATGTGGGTCACCTCCCTGGCCGGGGATCGAATCAGTGCTGCAGTGGCTGCAGTTAGCTTCATAGTGCTAAGACTTAACACCTTGCACCACCAGGGAGGCCCGAAATACTTACTCTTTTACTTGCACAGTGGTGGCATAGTTGGAGCAAGCACTCTCCACAGACACAGAGAAGCCCCGCCTGCCCTCCATGGTGGCCGGCATTGAGATGAGCGTGACGGAGTAGGGTAGCTGGTCTTGAACAGACTCCGTGGAGAGTCTCTCAAACATGGGTGCGAGTACCACCTCATTGTGGCACTTCCCACTGGTGAGAGAAGCACAAAGGGTACTAAGATCCTGAAGTTCCACCAGGAAGCCCCCAGCAACCACTGGGCCATGTGGCTCCACACAACAGTACTGACAGTCCCACTACCACTGTATTTGCATGTATCCAGCTGGTCACTCAGAATGAAGAGCCTGGGTTCTCTGCAGGAGGGATAGGACTAGGGGTGAGATGGTCTGAGTTCTCTTCACTCTGCCTCTAACTCAAAGTGAGAATCTTGCCCTATTCCCCTTCCCCTCTCTGGGATTTGGCCTGACTTTTGGACTGAGTGAGTTATAGAGGGCTTTTGTCTTCGATGTTCTGGGATTCTTCTCCAAGAACACCTTTCTAGTCTTTCTCTCCCTCTGGGAAAACTGAAGGATGGAGTATTATTATTCTCACAGTAGGTAAGGACAGAGGGCATAAATAATGATCTTGTATACAGGTTACAGAGTTGATTAAGAACACTACTATGATAGGAATCCAATGCTCTGATACCTCAGTTATCTTTCTGCCATGCTGCCACCTGTCCCTTGACTACTTTTATCGGGGGGGGGGTGGGGGTGGGGGTGGACACAGGGCCACTGTCTTACCAGTAGAGGGTGGCGTGCTGCACCAGGGCATATGCATCCCCATCTTCAATGATCACCTTGCAGCTCATACAGGCAAAGCATTCTGGGTGGTATTTGAACTCTCCAGCCACCTGTGAGCAAGGTGGGGAAAAGTGTGGGCAAAGGAAGGAAGTGAGTTGCCTTTATTCCTGGAATGAGGGCAGGGGTAGGTGAATGACCTCTAGTCAAGTATCTATAGACCCTAGTAGTAACCTGCCCTTTCACTCCCTGCCCTAGAGTTTCTGTAGGAATTGTTAAACGAGTGTGTCTGTTATTCCTGAGGCTGCAAAAAAATTGTTTTGGTCTCAGCCACGAGAAGAAATCTCTGGAAGTAACAATCCCCACTAGAAAGGCTCACAGTTGCAGGAGCAACACAGGGCTACCAAGTCTGTGACTAGTTTTAAAGCTCTTTGTCTAGAGGAGGTAGGTAGGAGCTCTCTCTGCCAATCCATTCCAGGGTCTCCCTTTTTGATTCCCTAAACACAGTATGATATATCTTCCTCTCAACCTGTTACGTTCTTTAAGCTCCTCGTCCCACTGTATTGTGCCTCCTCCCTGCCTGCCTGCCTATCTACCCATCAACCACTGGAATATTATGTGTTGAGGTAAGACTCTTACCTGGCACTTACTACGTATGCAACAAACGTCTGTTAAATGACTGACTAAAGGGAGAGGCCTTGGATGATGGGGAACTGGAGGGGTTTTCAATGAACTTTGAACAAGATGGGTAGAAGCAGAGGAACTCACTCACCATGACGGGCCCTGTCATCAGCAGAGAACACCCATGGCAGAACTCCCCAAACTTCCCCCAGTAGTCCTTGTGGCAGTAGAGCTTCCCATCCTTTTCATAGTACCAATTGGTGAGGGATTCCTGGCATTCTGAACACCTGCAAGGTAAGAGAAGAACAGAAACTCTCCTGGATCCTTGGAACCAGACTACATGGGCTGTCCCTGGCTCCAGGGTCTAACAACAAAAATGGAGAGACCATTCTTTGACCCAAATCCAGGATGGGCAAAGTACAGTTTACTGCTATCTCCCCAAAGGAGGCCAGTTCAGAGTGAACAAGACTTCAGAAACCAGCTCTGTATTATTGCCTGACTCAGCTGGCAGACCAGGGTTTCTTCACTTCTTTGGGTCTTGAAGTCCTTAGAGAATCTGATAAGAGGCAAGAAGCCTCTCCCAGGAAATTGCACATACAAAGAAAATGTGCATGTGATTTAGGTATGAGGTATTGTGTGACAAGGATTGACAGCCCGTTCATAGCCCCAGTTAAGAACCTCTGGTTTACAGAGATATATCTTTATTTTTAAAAAATACTTATTTTTTAAAATTTATGCATACAAGGGCTGGGGTGTAGGCCAGAGGTGGAGGGGAGGTGAGAGGATTTATCAGAGACAGAGTAGGGAACAGAACAGGCAGACTGACTAAAATACACTGCTGAGGGGAGCAGTGAGTGAGAAGGAAGAGGTCTGCTGTGCCATGTGGGTCAGCTCCCTGGCTGGAGATTGAACTTGTGCTGCTGTGGCTGGCAATAGCATCACAGTGCTGAGACTTAACGTTTGAGCCACCAGGGAGGCCCTACAGAGATATATTTTGATGAACCAAACTCCACTCTCCAAAACCTACACATCACCAACATCACTACTAATGTAACATTCTTGCCAAAAATGTTAGGCATAAAGAAACTATTAGGGGAATCCAGAATACAGGCCCTCCTATAGAATCATGGTCTAGACTTTTCTAAAAAGTTAATATTATGGGGGAAATAGGGTACAGAGATTAAAAAAAAAATCTAAAGACAAATGCAACGCATAAACCTTGGATTAGATTCTGGATTGAAAAAGAAAATAGTCATGAGTGACATTTTTGGAACAAATGAGGAAATTTAAGTTTGGATTATATATTATATTGTGAGTTACTGTCAATTTTCCTAGATGCAATAACGATACTTTGGTTATATGGAAGAATTCTTAGAAATACATTAAAGCAATTAAAGCAAAAGTCAACATAGCTGCAAATCACTTTTAAATAGCTTAGCAAAAATAAATGCATTATATGTATGTGTGAGCACAGAGCACAGCACAGATTGTACAGTTAACAAGTGCTTAGTTTATTGAAGGTACACATGGGTATTCTTTGAACTGTTCTTTTAATTTTTCAAAATAAAACACAAGGGAGATAAAAACCAAAACTCCATACAAGATGTACATATTAGATCTACAGCTGCTTCCTCCTCCAGCCGTCTGGTCATAAAGCCCCACCTCTTAGGTCAGGTATGTTCTCACTGTGAGTGCAGACAAGCTTACCATTTCTGAGCTTCCTAGCACCCAGAGCTAAGGGATCCCTGGCCTGCTGAGCCTATGCCTCCTTTTTTTTTTTTTTAAAGTTTTATTTATTTATGCATACAAGAACTGGAGTACAGGCCAGATGCACGGGAAGGTGAGAGGATTCACCAGAGACAGAGTGGAGAACAGAACAGGCAGAGTGACTGAAATACACTGCTGAGGGGAGCAGCTGGCGAGTCAGGAGAGGTCTGCTATGCCATGTGGGTTGCTCCCTGGCTGGGGATCGAACTCATGCTGCAGTGGCTGCTGATAGCCCCATAGGATACATCTTAACCCTTGTGCCACCAGGGAGGCCCTGCCTCCTTTTTTTCCCCCCCAGTTAACAGACTCCCTGTTCTTGTCAATGTCTCATACCACCAATACTGGCCCATTCTTGCTTCTGAGAGGCAAGGTACAGCTGCCTCCTGGTCTGAATCCTGACCCAACCACTTACTGGTTATGTCATCTTGGGCAAGTGACTTTTCTTCTCCAATCCAATAAAGTGGACTACTGTGAAAATGAAGTAAGATGTTTTAAAGTACAGTTTATATAAAAGCCCTCGTACAACAGGAACTCAGTAACTATTAACTGCTATTAAAGATGAGGACAATAATGGTAGCTCGTGTTATTGACTACTTACTGTCACTAGCTGGATAGCTTTGGATGACTTCTCTCAGTAGTTCTTCCTCATTGACAAAATGTGGCTAATAGCATCCCACAATAAAGAGCCACTGAGAAGACTAAATTAATGTATGAGAAAAGCCTTAAGCAAACTGGGAAGGGCAAGACAAGTGTGTTACTGTAGTAACTTGCTAGGCACTGCAGAGAGGCACTCCTGCCCTACCTTTCAAGAGCTTATAATGAATCAGGGAAAAGAAAATCTGAACAACAAAAATCCAAACAAAGTTTAATTAACAAAGCAAGGTGAGAGGCCACAAAGAATCCTACAACTTTTGAGCACTGGAGAAAGAAATGAGTGGAAGCAGGTGTGGAAAGCAACTGGGCAAGGGAGGGCCAAAGAAGCAAGACCAGAAAATCCCTTTTTATGGGGTGTCTACTTCTCTTAGGTGCTTAACAAACACTGATGGCGCCTTCCCTCAGCCATTCCCACCCTGCAACACTTTCAACCTGTCCTATGACTGTTGAACTTCAAGGTCTTGAGCACTGATTGGTGTGAAGAACATGGATATGACATGCTTAGAACGGCACAGTGAGAACCATAAATTATAGGAGAGCTGGAGGGGAAACCCTGTTCTGGGTATACAGCTCAAACTCTTTTTTTTTTTTTTTAAAGATTTATTTATTTAGGTATACAAGAACTGGGGTACAGGCCAAAAGTGTGGGGGTGAGTATATTCACCAGAGTCAGAGTGGGCAACAACAGGCAGATTGACTGAAATACACTGCTGAGGGGAGCAGCGGGTGAGTCAGTCTGCTGTGCCATGTGGGTAGCTCCCTGGCTGGGGATGGAACTGGTGCTGCAGCACTGCAGAGAGCTTCATAAATTGTGTCTTAACCCCTTGCACCACCAGGAAGACCCTCAAACTCCTCTTAATGTAAAAGGCGTGTTATGTGAACTCTGAATTGTGGGGAGGGCAGAGATCTGGGTTCAAGTTCTTGGGAGTTACTTGCCCTTGAAGAAGCCCCTTTTCCTCTCTGAGTTGTTTCCCCACCTGTAAAAGACTACACCCTAGGTCCCTTCAACCCTATGCATACCTATGTTTTTTTTTTTTTTATTTTTTATTTTTTTTTTTATAGAGGCATGTTTTATTTATTTATTTTGTTTGTTTGTTTGTTTTGTTTATACATGCACTGGGTACAGTCAGAAGCGCGGGAGGGTGAGAGAATTCACCAGAGCCAGAGCGGGGAGCAGAGCAGGCAGAAGGACCGAAGTACACTGCTGAGGGGAGCAGCGGGCGGCAGGAGAGGTCTGCGCGCCATGTGGGATCCTCCGCCGGTGGCCGGGGAGCAGCCGGGGATCGAACCGGCGTCGCAGAGGCCGCGGGCAGCTTCGCAACCCAGCGCTCAACCGCTGCGCCACCGGGGAGGCCCTGTTTTTTTTTTTTTTTTAAAAGATTTATTTATTTATTTATAAAAGCACTGGGTACAGTCAGAAGCGCGGGAGGGTGAGAGAATTCACCAGAGCCAGAGCGGGGAGCAGAGCAGGCAGAAGGACCGAAGTACACTGCTGAGGGGAGCAGCGGGCGGCAGGAGAGGTCTGCGCGCCATGTGGGACCCTCCTCTGGTGGCCGGGGAGCAGCCGGGGATCGAACCAGTGCTGCAGAGGCTGCGGGCAGCTTCGCAACCCAGCGCTCAACCGCTGAGCCACCGGGGAGGCCCCTGCATACCTATGTTTTTAAGGTTCAAATCTCAGCACTGCCAACCGCCACTTACCACCTAAGTGATCCTGTGACAGTTGCGTCATTTCTCATTTGTGAAGTGGAAATGTTTTATTTTCAGGGTAGTAGTGAGGATTAAATGCAGCTCTGCATGCCCGTGAGGTGCCTAGCGGAGGGCCAGCACTAGAAGCAGGGCCTGCTTCTTGCCTCCCACCTTGTAACTTATAGCTCCTGGATACATGTCTTTTTCCTTTGCTAGATTGGTGAGCTCCCTGAGGACAGAAACAGTGTCCTATTTACTCTTAGTAGACTTAGCACCTAGAAAAGAACCTGGCAGAGTATGTCCTTAGCAAATGTTTCCAAACTAACAATGGTGGGAAAGGCAAGAACCAGTGGTCCAGGTGGGAGCACAAGAGTTCTGTGGCTTGTTGTCACCAGGTCCTGCCCTTCTCCTATCTACAATGGAGAAAAGCTGGTGTAGATGTATTTGCACCCAACGCAGGCCTGGGCCCTGTTACACCCTTGCAATGGTATGTGTGCCGCAGGGCATGGGAGCACCAGAACACGTCTCCTTTCCATTGCCAATATCCTGCTTTTGTTTGCTGCAAGTAGCCTTGACCAAGCCCAGGAGAGGGGGCAGGGAAAGAAACGAGTGCAGGCATGCAGGAGAAAGTCACACAGGCTTGCCGGGAAGAACACCTGGCTGGAGAGCGACACATCACCATTGCCTGTGTCAAGTAAAGCCTTTGGTGGGCACAGCTACACAGCTGAAATTGGCCACAAGGTGTCTCTGACCAACAGGGAGGTGAACAGTTGATAGGAGGGCTGGCTGTGGGTTCCCAAGCCACTGGAGAAGCTGTCATGAGGAGTCCTAGATTAGATATTATCAACAGCTACTGTCACTGGTTACTTGAATGCCAACATTTCAGACACTGTAAGAGGTGCCTCGTTTACATTCTCTCTAATACTGACCACAACCTTGCAAGGTGATAGGATTATTTCAGATTTTTCAGACCAGGAGACTGAAAACCAGAGTCAAGTGACTTCTGTAAAGTCACCCAATACCTACTGCTGGAGCTGGGATCTGAACGTATGGGTACTCGTTACCAAGCCATTTCCACTGCATCTCAAGGCCTGAGTGACGCGGCACAAGTGCTAAACTGGGCCTCTGGGTTCTCATCTGTGAAAATACAGAGGCTGGAGCCCGAGAGCTCAAGGACCTCTGAGTGTTAACTGCATGGGGCTTCTCCTTTGGCCAAAGTAGTGAATGTGAAATGGCACGATTCTCCTCTGTCACTGAGTGTATAACATTTTGCTCCCCGGCAGCCTCTGCCCTTTGAAGAAAAGAATCCAAAGCACACTTTGGAAATGTAAGGTACTACTCAAAAATATCCCACCTCAGCTTGTCAGAGACCATGTCCACAATATGTTCTTCCTAAAGACAAAGCTTTTTTTCCCCCCAGTTTTTAATTTTTGAGCATTTCAAAAACTTGGCTTCCCCCAAATCGCCAACGGTTTCCAGTCCGTACGGGGTGGAGTCCTGAGCCCAGGGCTGAAACATCAGTCACCACCCTCTTCTGAGTAGACAGAGTGAACAGAAATGAAACCCTCTGACCAAGGAAGGTCACCAAGAGATCCACTGAAGCCATGCCAGAGGATGGTCTCTGGAATTTCTCTTCCACAGCATGACAGAGGGCCTTGAATGGAACAGCAATGGGCTTCTGATTCATACTGAATGGATCCTCAATGGGCAGCTCAGATTCACATTGAGGTCTTTTGAGTCAGCAGGGAACACACAGGTTAAAAAAAAAAAAAAAAAAAAAAAAAGCCTGTTGAGATTCTCATAAACAATTCTTTCAAGATCTGGGTCCATATTCTTTCTTTGCCATTGACTATCTGTGTCACCTAAAACCAGTTACTTCATGACTCTAAGGTTCAGTTTCCTAATTGGTAACATGGGTGATGGTAAAATCTCATGGGATTATGAGAATTAAGTTATGTACAAATACCTAGCAAGATGCCTGGCTCACAGCAGATGCCCAGAAGTATTCATTTCCCTGCATTTCCTCTTCAATTTGGGAACACCAAGGGTGAAAATAGACCCCCTTCTTTCCCATGCCTAAGCGATATGAACCTGCTGCTTGGTTCAGAACCAGATTTCTATAGGTGGAGAAGGCCCTAAAATGAATTATTTATCGAGTAAACTAGAAAAAAAAATCAATAGATTCTAATCAATTCCTATCAACTAGGAAAAAGTTACTGTGCAACAAGGATGTGCAAGAACAAGCAGGCAAGGTGTTGTGCTGGGAGAAGCCAAGGAAGATGACATATAGGCCCAGCCCTCACTCGCATCCAAATTCTTCAGGCCAAATGTTTACAGGTAAAATTTCCACCTTATGTGGTAAGGGAATCAGGAACTATTACAAGTGGCACAGGTTAAAGAACAAGCCCTTCCCTGTCCTGGTAAAGGCCTGGCTTGATATTCATACTTAATCTCCCAAATGAGCAGTCAGCCAGGGAGAAACTTCTGCAGCCTCTTGTCTCTGAGTTCTGCCTGGGATGAACAGAAGAATGAACAGGTCTCTTTGCCACAGTCTGACAGTGTCAGGACTGGAGATGCCAATTCTCTCCTGGGACACAGAGATAAAATAGAGGCTACCACCAAGAGTCCTTATTACTCCTCCTTCCTGCAGACCCTGTAGGTTGAAACAGGCTGTCAATCAAGCTGTAATTACAGAACATTTATCCTGTTTTTAAAATTTAACCAGACACATAATAAATCTGTGATCACCAGAATGTGTTGATTCTGTTCCAACCAAAAGCCAGGAAGCCTGTAGTTCTGGTAATCTGTGCAGTACACAGCAGTTAAAGGTAGAGACTCCATCATTTGGAAGAAAATAGAAAAGAGCTTATGTGTCTCCAAGAAGCCACATTAGTTGCTGAGCTGGGATCCATTCACCTGATCCAAGTCCTTCATCTTTCAGATGAGGAGAAAGAGTCCCAGAGGACCTGAAACAGCTGCCAAATGTCACTGCTAAGCAGGGCAGGGTTAAGAATAATTTTTCCCTTTAGATATGAATTGCCTTAGACTACGAAGATGTACTTGTTTTCAAGAGACAGTGTGGAAACCAAACCCATAAATCAGTGTTGGACATTAAGGAAATTTCTACACAACGAAAACTAATTTAAAGACATCAGACAAACGTCACTCCTTAATTTACTTCCAATCTGAGGTGTTAACTTCCTTGGGAGCAGGCCTGTAATCTCAATGCTCACACTAGAGGTGTTGGCAGGGGAAGACAATTCACTTTGCTGAGCAAGGCCTGTCAGGCACGGGTGTATAGGGTGCAGAAATTACATTCCTCATTCCTTCCTTCCTCCCTCCTGTGCTGTCACGCCTGATCATGTCCCCATGGAATATGGTTGCATCACTTCTCTTGCAGTGACAGTTCCAGAACTCGGTGGACTTCGTACTCCCCCAGAGGTCTAGGGTCAAGGATTGAATCTGTTCCAAATAACCCGGCAGGGGTTGTGTTCAGGAGCCCAGAAAGTCTGGTCTCTAAAGGAGAAAACTGAGGGGAGAGGCAGCCGGTCAAAGAGGAGACTGTGAGGACATCCTGTAATAAGGGAGGGTCCAAATGTCAGAAGTGGGTTTCCTGACCAGGAAGTATAGTGGAGACTGATCAGAATGACACCTGGGAGAACAGAGGGTCTGGGTGGTCACTCCCATGGGGCACAGAGCTCTGTGTGCTGCCTACCTCTTTAGAAGTGACTTTAGGAATGTGGTCTCCATTTGGGGGGAGGGGAGAGGGTCTAGAGTCAGTCAATCAATACCCCCTGACTCCAGCTGGGCAAACAAATCGGGTAGAGGGGGTGATGATCAGGTTCCCCAGAGGGGCTGGGGCAGAACAAGACATTAGACAGGCTGAGTGGCCGGCCTGCAGCCTTCAGTGGCTTGGCCCAGGTTGAGAGCTCATTACCTGCTCCAGCCCCTGGGAAGCTGTGTCCAGTTCCCAAAGATTAAAAGGGGCACAGCATTCCAGGCTCCTAAGGGAATAGCCCCTCCCCCAAACTGCCTTTCAAGATTAAGAGTAAGAGGGATTAATGAGGCCCTGGCCTAAACTAGTGGCTACTTCAAACACTTTGGCATCTTGATTCCACATGGTAAAACCTGCTCCCTAAACTCAAGATCATTTCCCACTGCTCTTCAGTAAAGAATCTCTGCCAGCCCCCTTTGATATGCCAGGCAAAGTAGGAGGGCCTTTTTCTGCTTTCTCTGCTGGGAGAGGAAAGCAAAACCTGAGAACACCTCTGGGGGAGGTGCAGGCAAAGGGAGGTGCAGTCTCCTGAAGGATGAGAGAAACTCAGGAAGACAGAAAAGGTTGACCAGAGGCCCTAATGTTAACTCTGTTGAAACTGGTGGCCCATGTGTAAAATGGAAACAGAATATCTTTAGGCTGTTGAGAGATCAAAGAATAAAGGGTGCAGCAGGATGCCATGTAAAATCAGCACTGAGGCCCAGTTCCCCAAATCCCAGACAGCTCCCTCAAATCCAAATACTTCTCATAACCTCACCAGGGTCCAGCAATTTTGTGAAACCACATGATGTTCTGCTTTTCTACCCAGGGCATGGCCATCTGACCAGTATCCCAGCAGCAAGGTCTGGGCATGGTGCTGATTTGGGGAAGCCAGAACCGAGAAGCCTACCAGGACCACTGGCGAGGGGGAGGCAACCCTGGAACAACAGGCTGCTCCCAGAGAAAGAAAACAAGCCCCACCCCAGCCAGGAATGGCTCCATTCAGGAGGGACCCTGAGGGCCAGAAACCCCCTGGGGAGTTTCTGTTGGAGATGGGGTGGGGCAGAGAGCAAAGAAAGGGAGGTCAGAGGTAGAAAGTTTCCACACCTCCCACTGAGAAGACCCACAGCAGCCCTCAGAGGTACTCAGGCCTGTGTGTGAGGATGCCAGGCCCAGTAGCTCAGGAGCAGGCCAAAGCTCATTGCTCCAGTTTCAGAAGCAATGTATTCACCTGGGAACTCAGAAGCCTTTAAAGGTCAGAGGCAAATGTGACTACCATTAAAAGAACAAACGTTTATAGAGCTCCTACTATGTACCAGGCTGCCCACACCCAGGCCTTGCCAGCTTCCACGCTGCTTGGCAAAACCTGCCCATCCTGCTTGTTGGGATAAATTCCTGGGCAGGCAGCATGGCGGGCAGGCAGCATGGCCTGCAGGTAAAGCGCACCGAACAGCACCCTATCTATTTGTGCTGTTCCCCTGGAAGTAGTTAACACCAGAGCTGGTCAGTCAGTGGCATCTTTTGGAGGCTTCACCAGGTGTGTCTGGGAAGGAAGTTCCCCAAGATCTTCCTTCTGGGAATATTCCTCACCTCACCATTTCCAGAAGATCGTAGGGAGCCTTCCGCAGGCCTGTTCTGCTAGGGAATAGCTTCTGGTTTCTGCCTGACAGAACTCATGGTCAAAGGACAAGAGAAATCTGAGAAGCAGATTCAGGGAGGCCGCTGCCCTCCCCTCAGGACCAGGGACCAGAAGAGGAGGTAGGGAAAGGGACTCAGAGCCCAACTCACCGAAAGGGGTCTTTGGAGGTGAAGTAAGCCGGGATGGACAAGTAACTCCCCATCTTCTTCCCACACCAGACAAACAAGTTCAGCTGCAAACCTGTGTGGGAGTGCCTCAGGCTGCCTGCAGACGACCACCATGACAGGCCTGGGCTCCCGGCACTTCAGTAGCGGGCCGGTTGCCGGGAGCTCACCTCTCCCTCCGGAGCAGCCTGGGAAGCATGAGGACTCCAGGCCACTTGCCTCCTGGCAGATTCCCGCAGGGGCTCATGGCTGGGGCGGCTTTCTCCCCAGTTCTCGGAAGCTCAGACAGCCCTCTGGGTCTCCAGGAGAACCACCTCTCCGCGGAAGCTACTCGCACACAGGCATTCTTGGGTAGGGGCCGGTAACTAGCTAAGAAAGAAGAGCTGCTGTCAAGTTAGCCTGCTTCAGCCCCACCCCTGATGAGGGAGGGGAGAAGGAAGAGGAGGGGCTCCTCGCGGAACCGAGGTGTGTGGCTACAGCAGCTATTACGAAACAGACCTTGCAGGCAAGGGGTGGAGTTGGGCTGAAGGCTGCAGGCAGGCGCCACAGACAATAAGCAGGACTGGCTGAGCGTCCATCCCTGAGGTCAGGGAAGCCCAGGGCAGCAAAGAGAGCGAGCACATCTGCCCCCGAGGGTCCCCAGCCTGAGTTGCTGCCCAAAGGACAGTGGGAGGTGAAGAAAAGCACAGGATACCAGCTCCAGGCCAAGCCACGCCCCCAGAAGGGGGGGGGGGACTCTGGCTGAAGAGGCAGGTCCAGAGAGCTCGCTCTGCTCTGGGCTGGTGTCTACTAAGTCCTGGCACCCGCATCCCCATTCATCCGTTCCCTCTGCTTGGCCTGGGGTCAGCCCCAAGAGCCAGCCAATGAGGGCTGCTATTCCACTTCTGGGGAGAGCTATGCTGAAGAATGAAGAAACAAGACCTAAAAGTGTTAACTGACACCTGACATTTCTGCATGTGGCCAGCACTGTGTATTCACTCTGGGATGAGAATTATTTCCACTTTAAAAATGAGGAAAATGAGGTATAGTGATATTAGGTAACTTACCCAAGACCAAAAAACTAGTCAGTGGCAGGGCTGAGATTTAAACAGACCTGTGTGATTCCAGTGCCACAGCTCACAGCGCCCTTGAGCTTTATTCTGCCTCTTCACGGGGAAATATCTTCTTCAATAGGAGGGAGCAGAGGCAGGGAGCCCAGGTCACCTGCCCCCACCCTCCCACCCACCCATCTGGTCCATGCATCAGTCAGTCTGTCCATCCCTCTCACCCTCCCTTCCTCCTTCCCCAGAATGCCATCCATAGGCTTCAGTGGCTAGAAATGCTTCTTTCTCTGAGTCCACTGGTGGTAAAAAGGTTTTTCAAGCATGATGAAGGCTAAGGGCCAGGGGGCCTATGGGGATGATGGCCTATGGGGTAATGCCTGAAGAGCCCCAGTTATGAGGATGACCAAACACAGCCCACCGCTGGGAAAATCTCTTATCCTCCTGCCTGCGGGACTACAAGAGGAAAATAAAGACTGCTACAGAAGAGTGAGATATGACCAGACCTCACTGTTGGACTTGGGAAGTGACACCAGCTCTTTTCTCCCATACACACACTCCTCTCCACTAAAGCCACCCTGCAGCTGATGCCCTCACTGCAAACCACTGACAGGAACCGTGGCAAAGGTGATGGCTGAATTCCAAAGGAGCCTTTTTCTGATATAGTGATTGGGCACAGGAATAATGAATGGATAAGAGAAATAAGGTTTGTACCTTGTTATAAGCTAGCATCTATTGACCACTTAATGTGTTCCAGGCCCTGGGTTCAGTGCTCAGATATCTATCATATGTAGGGTAGAGGTTATCATCCCTATTTAACATACAAGGAAACTGAGATTCTGAAGGGTTATGGCTCTAGCCTGAGGAAAAATAGTCAGTATGTGACGGAACTTGATTTCCAATCCAGTAGTGTTTGAGCAGCAGCTGGAACACTCTCTGTAAATGGTCAGAGAACAAATATTTTAGGCTTTGCAGGTCTACATAAATTCTGTCACAGCTACTCCAACTCTGTCACAGCAACACGGAAGTGCTATCTATGAAACATAAATAGATGTGGTTGTATTCTAAAAAAACTTTATGAAATTTGAATTTCATGTAATTTTCATATGCTTCTGTATAATCTTTTGTTTTCCTCACCAACCATTTAAAGCCATAGAAGTCCTGGGCCTCCCCGGTGGCGCAGTGGTTGAGCGCTGGGTTGCAAAGCTGCCCGCAGCCTCTGCAGCACCGGTTCGATCCCTGGCTGCTCCCCGGCCACCGGAGGAGGGTCCCACATGGCGTGCAGACCTCTCCTGCCGCCCGCTGCTCCCCTCAGCAGTGTACTTCGGTCCTTCTGCCTGCTCTGCTCCCTGCTCTGGCTCTGGTGAATTCTCTCACCCTCCGGCGCTTCTGACTGTACCCAGTGCTTTTATAAATAAATAAATAAATAAATAAATATTAAAAAAAAAAAAAAAAAGAGGTCATATCTACCAAAATTACGTATAAAAAAAAAAATAAAGCCATAGAAGTCCAGGCTGGACCTCCCTGGTGGCACAAGGGGTTAAAGTCGCAGCACTATGAAGCTATCTGCAACCACTGCAGTATGAGTTCAAGCCCCTGCCAGGGAGCTAACCCACATGGCACAGCAGGCCTCTCTCCTGTCTCACCCGCTGCTCCCCTCAGCAGTGTATTTCAGTCAACCTGCCTGTTCTGCTCCCACTGTCTCTGGTGAATCCTCTCACTCCCCGGCACCTCTGGCCCATACCCCAGCTCTTGTATGCGTAAACAAGTCTTAGAAGGACAGGTGCTCACCCTGCACCAAGCACTGCTCTCAGCACTTAGAAGCATGAATAAATTTTAACCTACACTCATTGATAGTGATGTGATTTCCCCTTCTACAAAGGAAGGAACCAAGGCAGTGACGTTAAATTACTTGCCTGGCATTATGCAGCTGTGCAAGAGAGAGGCGAAACCAAGACTGGAACTCAGGCTGTCTATATTGAGCTTTAGCATTGCTATGCTGGAGCCAGCCTGAGTCCAGAGCCAGACTGTCTGGGTTTGAATGTGACAATGCACAGCACGTAAGCCCTTGGCACAGAGTCTGGAACACATTAAGGGTTGATAAATGTTAGCTGCTAATATCATTAAGACTATTGTTACGACCACTAGTATGTGGCCTTCAGCAAGTCGCTGCCGCTGTCTGGGCCTTGGTTAGGTCTCTAAATAGCTTCCAGCTTCAACAGTTTTATGCTCTATGAGGCTGCAGTGTGCTCTGTTGTCCTGGCGTCTCCAGTTGGATTTAAATCTTTTGAGCTGACCTTGAGAGGATAAGGATCCCAGACCCGGGGGCCACACTTGAGTCAGAGAAAGTGGGGCAGGGTGGAAGGGGAACACTATGCACAGGATACCAAAAGCTGGAGAGCTGGGAGCTCTCTTTCTCCCATCCACAGAGCCAGCTATTTCTCATCAAAAATCTATTATGTTCACCTGTAATTCGATCAGGCAAGAAGGGGGTCCCAAATTAAGTCTGGAACTAACAAATTACCTTCTAATTGCACCCTCTGATGAGCAGAATGTAGATGGAAGAAAACACAAGCCACAAGAAACCAGGGCCAGGGAGCCCATGAGCATAACTCCTCCTGACATTTCACACAGCTCTGCTGTTCCAGCGGTGTGGCGGGCCAGTGAGTCGGTGTCTAGGAATGTGAGCAGGAGGCTGCAGGCTGTCTCCACTCCCCCAACTGCCTTTACAAAGGACTCAGTAGGTGGCTGTGTGGGTAAGCAGTGAGAGGACTTAGTGCCACGCAAACTGCCTCACCCTGGAAGAGGGTTAGCTGAGCTGAAGTGAAAGCCCCTCCTATGTGGAATCCATTTGATCCCTAAAAATCCAGACTTCAGGAGGAATCAATGAAGGACTGATTCACCACATGTGATAAGCTGCTGGCTGCTCACTGTTATGGTTCCTCATAGCCAACTTCAAAGGACTCAAACCACCCAAAACAGAGGTGAAAGGGCACAATGGAGGATATTATTTCCCCTTCCTGCTTGGACACTGGTCCTGTGTTGAAAGCTGCTCTTCTAGTCCCTAGAGCAGTTGGCAGAGGATTCAGCAGTTAAGGCTGCCAGAGGCAAATGGCAGGGATCCTTGGACTGGCAGTTAAGGCCAGTATAAAATGGCAGGAGAGGTGCTAATCTCCTACATATTTCACAAATTGGAAACCTGGCGGGGAGCCGAGCAAACCAACTCCTCGAAATCAGCTCAGACACAGGGCTTCAAGGCATCTACGAGTGCAACAGCTTTCAAAGTCTGCAGTCTCGAATGAGCACTCTGGTGAGGAGGGCCAAGGAACCACACTCTAACCCCTCCTTAGTAGGGCCTTGTCAGATAATCAGAAGCCCAAGAACTGTATTGTGTATTCAGCTGGGGCCCTCTATTGGCAGGGAGTACTCCACCCAGGGAAGGGAGCTCCTGTGGACTGGTGCTTCAAAGGTAAGCACTGCCACCCCCATCTACCTCTGCTCCTCCTTTTCTCACTTACTACTCCACTACAGCAGTAGTCATCTTTCAAAAATGAAGTTCCCTGGGCCTCCCCTGGTGGTGCAGGCGGTTGAGCGCAGCACTGTGAAGCTGTCTGCAGCCTCTGCAGCGCTGGTTCAATCCCGGCCAGCCGGCGAGGGTCCCACATGGTGCAGCAGACCTCTCCTGTTGCACCCGCTGCTCCCCTCGGCAGTTTATTTCTTCAGTCTGCCTGTTCTGTTCCCCGCTGTCTCCGGTGGGTCCTCTCATCCTCCTGCGCATCTGGCCTGTACCCTGGTTCTTATATAAATAAATAAATAAACAAATCTTTTTTTAAAAAAAATGAAAGTCCCAGCAATTCCAATGCTAGAAAATTTTCCTACAGAAATTTTCATACAAATGTGTGAAGACATGTATTCAGCTCTGTTTAACACTAGATTAGGAACAAGTCATGTGTCCATCTGTGAGTGTGGGAGTGTGACTAATGCAGTAACACACCCACACAGCAGAATACTATACAGCTATTAGAAACAAGGAAGTAGAGCCTAGGTACTAAAACAGAAATCCTAAGTACTGAAAGAGAAATTGTCAGTGTAGTATAATCCCATTGTTTAAAAAACTCCAAGACCACCTAATCAGTTATCATCTTCTCCTTTACAGTAGTGAAACAAGAAACAGGGACGAAAAACATTCATTTTTTTACCATTTTGATATTCTTCACATTTTTTCTTACTCTTAAGTGCTGCTTTTTAAAATAATGGACCACATAAAAAGAAGCCCACAATTTAGAGCAAACACCTCCTCACACTTCCCCTAGTGCTTCAGTCTAAAGGCAAAGTCTGCAAGGACATACTGGTCTCAGGACTCCTGGAGCTGTTCCTCCCCTCCAAGGTCACTGTTCAAGACACTCCTGCTCTCCTCCACTTCCTTACTGAGTCACATGAGGCTCTCCCCAGCAGTCTCCCAAGCCTTTGCTCTCTTAGCTTCTGCAGCCTCCTATGTTTCCATTTGGTGGCTGTCTCCTCCACCTTTTCCAGGTCTAACTCCAATAAAGTACTCAATCTCCTCTGGTAAGGGTTCCGTTGACGTGTTCCCAAGAATACAAAAGGATTGTAATGGGATTGGACAGGGAGGGCTCTGAGTGCCTATCTTCCACTGCCCAGATAAAACTACATGAGGCCCATACCAGGCCTACACCTCTGTCCATAGATACCTAGTATATAAATATGATTCAGGACCCCCATTAAAAACAACTACAGGGCCTCCCCAGTGGCGCAGCGGTTGAGCACTGGGTTGTGAAGCTGCCTGCAGCCTCTCAGCGCCAGTTCGATCCCCGGCTGCTCCCCGGCCACAGGAGGAGGGTCCCACATGGCGCACAGACCTCTCCTGCCACCCGCTGCTCCCCTCAGCAGTGTACTTCAGTCCTTCTGCCTGTTCTGCTCCCTGCTCTGGCTCTGGTGAATTCTCTCACCCTCCCGCGCTTCTGACTGTACCCAGTGCTTGTATAAATAAATATATAAAAATAAAAAATAAATCTAAAAAAAAAAAAAAAACCAACTACAATACTAGAATGAAGATGATAGCTAATGCTTGTAAGGTATTTTCAGTTTATAAAAGGCTTTAGAAAGCTCATCATCTGGTTTGGACCCTGCAACAAAGACACGAGAAGTATAGACAGAGCAAGGGAAACCAAAGAAGTTAGGTAATTTATCCAAGGTTACTACTGGGAAGTGAATCACTGATATTAGAAGTTGAGTTTAGGGCCTCCCTGGTAGCGCAGGTGGTTAAGCGCTACACTGTGAAGCTGCCCACAGCCTCTGCAGCGCGGGTTTGATGCCGGCTGGCCAGCGAGAATCCTACATGGCGCAGCAGACCTCTCCTGCCTCGCCCGCTGCTCCCCTCAGCAGTGTATTTCATCAGTCAGCCTGTTCTGTTCCCCACTCTGTCTCTGGCGAATCCTCTCACCCTCCCGCACATCTGGCCTGTGCCCCAGTTCCTATATAAATAAATCTTTAAAAAAAAAAAAAAAGTTGGGTTTACTGACATCAAATCCCAAACCCTTTCCTCAAATGAGCCCTAACGAGGCCTTCAGGAAAACTGCCTTACAATATAGGGCCCGAGACAACTAGGTATGTTGAACTCCTACATCTGACTTTTCCCCTAGATTTTCTTTTCTTTTTTTTTAAGTTTTATTTATTTATGCATACAAGAACTGGGGTACAGGCCAGAGGTGTGGGGCAGGGGTGAGAGGATTCACCAGAGACAGAGTGGGGAACAGAACAGGCAGATGGACTGAAATACACAGCTGAGGGGAGCAGTAGGAGAATCAGGAGAGGTCTGCTGTGCCATGTGGACAGCTCCCTGGGAGGCTGGGGATCGAACTCGTGAGAGCTTCAGTGCTGCATCTTAACCCCTTGCACCACCAGGGAGGCCACTCAAGATTTTCTGCCTACATTCTTATTGTCAGGATATCAATGAAAGAGTTTATCAAATATCTCTTTCAAGAGAGGATCAACGACTAGTAATCCAGTGAAAACATGAAGTCGTCTTAATTACTCACGACTAATTCACAAGTGCTGAATCCTAGAGACAGCTTCTTTTCTAAATGCTTAGAAAAGCTTCTAGTGCATCTAGACCATCATCTGCCCAGAATTTTGTGCAGGAAAAATCAAAAGGACTATTCCGAGGATCTCTTTTTCTATGTTTTTGAAAACTAGGTAGTCTTCAGTTAGTCACGTCTAGTTTTATTTTACTAAAATATAATAGATTCCCAGCATCTAGTATATAATAGGTGTGGATGGCTTCTCAAAAGTTACTAATAGTGGGGCCTTCCCGGTGGCGCAGCGGTTGAGCGCTGGGTTGCGAAGCTGCCCGCAGCCTCTGCAGCGCTGGTTCGATCCCCGGCTGCTCCCCGGCCACCGACGGAGGGTCCTGCATGGCGCGCAGACCTCTCCTGCCGCCCGCTGCTCTCCTCAGCAGTGTACTTCGGTCCTTCTGCCTGCTCTGCTCCCCGCTCTGGCTCTGGTGAATTCTCTCACCCTCCCGCACTTCTGACTGTACCCAGTGCTTGTATACATTAAAATAAATAAATAAATAAAGCACAAATGTTTAAAAAAAAAAGTTACTAATAGTGGTCCTGTTACTGTGCCAATGAAGTTTTTTTTTTTCTTCAGTATATTGAGAAATAGCAACCTGAAAAACTAAACATTTCATGTGACTCGGGACCAGCGTACATCTTGGGCTTCCCTTATGCTCCCTTCCCAGTTTCAAGTTACTGAAATGTAATGGGATTGAACTGAATCTCTAAGATTCTATCCAGATGTCTAAGATAAATGATAAAGATGGAGGCCAAGGATTGTCTTTTTCTGGTGTTTGTTAACATGCTACCACATTCCAGTGTTCCAAAAGTTATGGGCACTGAGCTGTCACCCTGAGAAATACTGAGTGCCTACCATGAGCCACATACTGAGGTGGACTTGGCTATATATGCTTTCATTTTAATTCTCATAACCATGAGGTTGGAGTTGTTACCTGCTTTTGACATATGAGGAACTGATGTTCACAGAGAAGCTTGCTGTTCGTGGTCGCAGGTCTTATAATTGGGAGGGTTGGGATTTAAGCCCAGGTCTTTGGATTCCACACCCAAGACACTAAAGTTGTCTCCAGTAACTATTCTATACTTGCTAGTTGATTTACAGAGGCACTTAAAAAAAAAAAAAGATTTATTTATTTATATAATAACTGGGGTACAGGGCAGAGGCATGGGATTCACCAGAGACAAAGCAGGGACTAGAACAGGCAGAGGACTGAAAACAATGCTGAGGGGAGCAGTGGCGAGACAGGAGAGGTCTGCTAGGGTATCTCCCTGGCTGGCTGGGAATCGAACCCATGCTGCAGAGGCTGTGGCCAGCTTCACAGCGCTGTGCTCAACCCACTGCGCCACTGGGGAGGCCCTACAGAGGCACTTCTGAAAGTGAGGTAGGAAGAGCAGCAGCACTGGACTCCCCTGGGAAGTTTATTGAGAATGAAGATACATGGCCCCACCCACCACAGGCCTAAATGGTAAGAAGAGTTGAGATGGGGTCCAAGAATCTTCAGTGTTTATGATGCATACTAAAGACTGAAACCACTGCTTTATTCTTTCTAATGTGTTCTGCCACTAGATTTCATTTCATGCTTTTACACTAACCCTGAGAGGCAGACAGGATTGATCACTGTTATCCCCCCATTACAAATGAGGGAATGATTGCCAGACAGGGTGTTCATTTTCTTATTCTGCACACAATTTAATAAATAACTGTTTAGTGGTTGACATGTTGTAAAGCCTTGGCTCACTGGGGACTTTCACCTTCATAGTGTGGTTCTGGTTCTTGGGCATATGTAATCCCCTTTGCTGCCACTCTCTTTTCCTCAGTGAGAGTGATGCTTAGGGCTTGGAAGGGAAAGGAGACACCAGAATATAGGGTCATCTCATGAAAAGGCCAACTTTGGAACAGAAAAAGTTAAAAAAAAAAAAAGCAAAAGGGCTGATATTAGTCAAATTCAGAAACAGCTGGTGCTACTGCAAGAGTCAGTGCTACTGATGGGGGCAGAGAGGAGCACCCTCTGATATAAGCAGGATTATATAGGGCAGCCTTAGGAAGGCATGACCAGATGATGGCTGACAGAAAAAACTACCCTAATTCAAGTCTGGCTTGAGGTATTTGGAGGTTTTATTTTCCTGGTAATGTGAGATGTGTGGAAAGAGAATTTGTTAGGAACCCCTTTCCAGGACTACCCTGGGAAGGAGGGAATCCAGCTCTTGGGAGAAAAATACATGTTGGGCTGCCAGTACGGAAGGCATGCTATCCCTTGAGGCCCTAACTTTGATGGTTTTATTAAATCTTTTTTTTTTTTTTTTTTATAGAGGCATGTTTTATTTATTTATTTTGTTTGTTTGTTTGTTTTGTTTATACATGCACTGGGTACAGTCAGAAGCGCGGGAGGGTGAGAGAATTCACCAGAGCCAGAGCGGGGAGCAGAGCAGGCAGAAGGACCGAAGTACACTGCTGAGGGGAGCAGCGGGCGGCAGGAGAGGTCTGCGCGCCATGTGGGATCCTCCGCCGGTGGCCGGGGAGCAGCCGGGGATCGAACCGGCGCCGCAGAGGCCGCGGGCAGCTTCGCAACCCAGCGCTCAACCGCTGCGCCACCGGGGAGGCCCACTTTGATGGTTTTAGACTTGGAATGACATTCACAAACAGAGGTCCTATTCCATGCCCCTGCTTCAAAAGAAAAGCTCTTGTTTGGGAGAATACTGCAAAACAAAGAAATAGGGATAATGCATACTGGAAGGTTTTACCCATGTGTGCAAAGAGAAAGGTGGTCATTCAACAAAAGCAACACTGAGTACCAGCTGTATTGTGGGCGCTCTCTGCTAACCAGGCTCTGGGATACAAAGGCAAACTAGGTATGGCTCTGGACTTAGAGAATTTCATACTTTATCACTAATGTAGATGTGTAAACAAATACTGACAGGGTTGTAACTGAAGTATGAAGAGAATAACAAAGAGGGAAAGAAGTCTTCTCTGGCTGATAGGGAGGGGTGAGGGTGAATTTAGGGAGGCCCTTCCAGAGAGGAGGGGATGGATTGGCTGAATCTAACAGGCTGATTGCCAGGTAGACAAGATGCATTCCAGCCTGATGGAACAACATGTCCAAATGCACTGAGGTATAACAGAATATGACTCGTAAGTTGCAGTGTGGGGCACACATAAGGGGTGATCAGAGAAGAGGTTGGGATGGTAGAAGACAGGGACAGATCACCGCTTGTAGTTAATCATCCACTGTTGCTCTGTGATACTAATGTTAGAAAATTCAATGTTCAATATTCAGTGTCAAATGCTGTGTTCATATAGATGTTCTCACTGCACCAGGAAAAAACACTTTGGACACCGTAATAAATCTCCAGGTACTGCTCGCCAGAAGAAACCTGGCCTGGTAGAGAAGACCAGAAAACTTGACCTGGCTAACAACAAACTTGCTGTGTGAGCTGAGGCAAGTCATTAAACAGTGCTCTGGTCTTTAATTTCTCCCCTGAAAAGGAAGGAGTTAGGTGAGCAAAAAATTCTCATCAGCAGGTCAATGCTGAAGGGAGTTACGAGAAAGGAGATATTGGTCAGAGGAAGGTTGGCTGGTTGATCATTGGGAGACATCTCCAAGGCTGGCATTGCTCTGGTGAATGAACCTAATCCAGGCCTTGTTTTTTGACTGTCTAGGTCCAGAAATAGGACTTCAAAGTTCCCAGAGAGGTGCAGGCATTCTATGATGGTTCTATCCTAAGCATAGATCAACCCCATAATTGACACTTGAAATCAGAATGCCCACATCCAGGTACTACCTCCAGATCCTGCTTGTTACCAAGCAGTCCCAGAAGTTGAATTAGGCATCAGAAGCTGCTTTGTGAGCATGGACTTAAAATAGAGGGAAATGAGCAACCCTGCAGAAATTTCATTCTGGCAGTGGTGAGCCAGCTAGAACAGTCTTGCCCACAACAAGGAACCCCCTGTGGTGACCAAATCCAGACTTACTATCTTTATCTGGACAAACTACTAGTTTTGCCTCATTTACTTTTCACTTTCTGTTTCACTGATGGTGAAAAAAATTACATTTTCAGATATGCACCTATCACCAATTCACATATTATTCACCCTTGGGAGGCATCTGCTTCCTTAACATCTCATCACAAATGGCTAACAATCATGAGCACTCATGTGGGAGGCCCTGTTCCCGGACACAGCAGAACTATTCCCTCCACAGCATTCCTCCCCGTGCTATGCATGACTTCACTCACTTACCCCTCACAATAACATGAGGAGGTAGGCAGCTAATAACTCCATTTTATAGGTAAGGAAATGAAGCACAGAAAGGGTAAGTAACTTGTCCAATAAAAAGCATTACCATGATTTAAATGCAAATCAAAACTAAAATGAGATACAATCTTGCACCAGTGAGAATGGCACATATTAAAAAAACTAGCAATAACAAATGTTGGCGAGGATGTGGAGAAAAAGGAACTCTCCTGCGCTGCTGGTGGGAGTGCAAACTGGTCCAACCTCTATGAAGAGCTGTGTGGAGATTCCTCAACCTGCTAAAGATGGAGCTGCCATATGATCCAGCAATCCCACTCCTGGGTATTTACCCAAAGGACACAGAAACATTAATTCAAAAGGGCACCTACACCCCTATGTTTATAGCAGCACTGTTTACAATAGCTAAGCTATGGAAACAACCCAAATGCCCAAAAATAGATGACTGGATCAAGAAGATGTGGTATATATACACAATGGAATATTACTCAACATTCAAAAAAGATAAACTCATGCAATTTGCAGCAACATGGATGGAGCTGGAAGAGATCATGCTTAGCGAACTAAGCTAGAAAGAAAAAGAAAAATACCGGATGGTCTCACTCATAGCAGGAATTTAAAAAACCTAAATAAGGGGCCAGGAAAAAACCTAATTATAATAAAGTAAAAATCAAAATCAACAAGCAACTATAAACCAGAGACACACTACGGTGGGGAGGAGGGAGTAGCATCAAAATGAGGGGGGTGGGAATTATATGGGGACTATAACCAAGATGAAAATGCATACGTTGTGCAAAAATGTAAAATGATGTTAAAAAATGCATAAAAAAATTTAAAGTATTTTAAAAAGAGAGAGGGAAAACAAAAACATTACCATGATTTGAACCCAAGCAATCTGGCTCTAGAGTCTGTGTTCTCAATTATCATATGACATCACTCTCTTTACCTGTAGATCTAATTAGTTTAAACTCATAGAGAACACACGTGGGTTCTTAGTTCCTGGGAATCACCAACCTGTCCACCTCTTTCCACCTCCATAAGTAAAAGACACTTTGTAGGGCCTCCCCTGGTGGTGCAGAGGTTGAGAGCTAGGCTGTGAAGCTGCCCGCAGCCTCTGCAGCACCGGTTCAATCCCCGGCTTCGGGCGAGGGTCCCACATGGCGTGCAGACCTCTCCTGCTACCCGCTGCTCCCCTCAGCAGTGTACTTCAGTCCTTCTGCCTGCTCTGCTCCCTGCTCTGGCTCTGGTGAATTCCCTTACCCTCCTGCGCTTCTGACTGTACCCAGTGCTTGTATAAATAAATAAATAAATCTTAAAAAAAAAAAAAAAAAAACATTTTGTAAGTATTCCATTTCTTCCCACTCTATATTTAATGGGCATCTTTAGTTAATGCCACTGTCCTTGAAAGATTTTTCTTAATTTAAAAAATAAACACACTTATGATTAAAATTTAGATTTTTCAGAATTTAGAGCAATTCATAATTTGTTTGGGCTGGGCTAGCTGAACTCATTCTTCTCTCCATTGTCCCTCTCTCTAGGGCTTGCTCCCGTCTGGATGGTACCTACAGAGAAGTGCACTTCGAGACTTGTTGCTGAGCAAGAGGACTCCTGGGTTAGCCTCTCCAACTCCTCTGGTGGTAGAAGACAAAGCTTCAACTTCTCACCTCAATACTTGCAGGCAGTTTTCCAAAAGAACCCAGTGTCCAGAACCAATTTTCTCACTGCCCTTTAGTAACAGCAGCCCTGGTGGCTGCTAAGGGAAGGATATAAGCAAGGGGAAAGGCCTCATATCCTATCTCTTGGCAACCTCAGGGAATTCATTCAAAAAATATCCCTTCCAAGTATATGATGTGCTCAGTGGTGACACAATGAGGGGCAAAAAGCCTTATGGTCTATAACCAAATTATGCTTAGTCACACAGAGGCTTCAGGATGCCATTAAGGAATTGATCACATGAATAAACGTAAAATTAAAACCACAAAAAAGTTTCAAAGGTCTAGAAAAGTACAAAACAGGGGCCATGACCTATTTTATAACTATTTCCATAAGTTATCCAGATAAAGAGTGAGCAAGAGTTAATTAGGCCAAAAGAGGACAAGGGAGCATTCAGACAGAGGGAACAGTAGAACAAAGGAAAGAGGGTGCATTTCAGATCCTGGGAATAAGAACCCAAGGCTGTGGGGAGAGGCCAGACCATGGGGGGGCTCTATAGGCAATATTAAGGACTTTGATTTTTACCTAACAACCCTGGAAAGTCATGGAAGTATTATAAGGTCAGAGAAATGACAGTGTGTGCATGGTCGGATTTTTTTTTTTTTAATTTTATACTCTTTTTTTTTAAAAAAAGAATTATTTATTTATAGAAGCACTGGGGTACAGGCCAGAGGCACGGGAGGGTGACAGAATTCACCAGAGACGGAGCAGGGAGCAGAACAGGCAGAAGGACCAAAATACAGTGCTGAGGGGAGCAGCGGGTGGTTAGATTTTTTTTAAAGATCCCTCACACCGGCTGCTCTATGGAGAATAGATGAAGGGGTGCAGAGTGATTGTGGAGACTATGGAGAGACAGAAGGTTATTTCAGGCATCCAAATGAAAGATGACAGTAGCCTAAAATAGGGTGACAGTGGGAGAAATGGAAAGAAGGAGACATATTCCAAATGTAATCTGGATATGAAACTGGCAGGCTTGGGTATGGAGGCTGAGAAACAAGAGAGATCAAGGAGTACTCCCTGGTTTGGGCAGTGTGTCGATGGTGGTGCTATTCAATGAGGCAAGGTATGATGGAAGACCAGTTTGGAAGGGAAGACGAAGACTGTCAAATGGACATGTGATGTTGACAGCAGGCGAGATGGACATAGAGCTCAGGGGGTTGGACTAGATACTAATTTCAAGGTCATCAGGGTGGGAATTACAACTAAGATTCCTAGGGAGAAAACAGAGTGCACCTAGAGGAATGGCAATATTTTTGTGCTAAACAGAGGAGGAGAAGCAAACTGGAATAACCAAAGAAATGGGGGGGAACCAGGAGAATGTGAAATGTTAAGGAAGCCAAAGGAGGAGAATGTTTCAAGAATAATAATGACACTAATAATAAACACAACATCCATTAAGTCCTAACTATGGCCAGGCAACGTATTAAGGACTTTGAATGCATGATCAAATTTAATCTGTACCCCAAATTTTTAGAGGCATGTTTTTATTTATTTATTTGTTTGTTTTTGTTTATACATGCACTGGGTACAGTCAGAGCACGGGAGGGTGAGAGAATTCACCAGAGCCAGAGCAGGGAGCAGAGCAGGCAGAAGGACCGAAGTACACTGCTGAGTGGAGCAGCGGGTGGCAGGAAAGGTCTGCGTGCCATGTGGGACCCTCCTCCGGTGGCCAGGGAGCAGCCGGGGATCGAACTGGCACCGCGGAGGCCGCGGGCAGCTTCACAACCCAGCGCTCCACCGCTGCGTCACCGGGGAGGCCCTGTACCCCAAATTTTTGAGACAGGAACCATTTCTTCTCTTACAGATGATGAAACCATGGCAAAGAAAAGTTAAGCAGCAGGGCCTCCCCGGTGGTGCAGCGGTTGAGCGCTGGGTTGCGAAGCTGCCTGCAGCCTCTGCAGCACCGGTTCGATCCCCGGCTGCTCCCCGGCCACCAGAGGAGGGTCCCACATGGCGCGCAGACCTCTCCTGCCGCCCGCTGCTCCCCTCAGCAGTGTACTTCGGTCCTTCTGCCTGCTCTGCTCCCTGCTCTGGCTCTGGTGAATTCTCTCACCCTCCTGCGCTTCTGACTGTACCCAGTGCTTGCATAAATAAATAAATAAACAAACAAATAAATAAATAAATAAAGCTTAAAAAAAAAGTTAAGCAGCTGACATATGCTCAGATGGCTTGTAAAAGAAGTTGGGATGGAAACACTAGCAGCCTGACTACAAACTCTGATTCGCTTTTCTCTACTACCTCTAATGCAGTTTAGGAGGTCAGGTAAGATGAAGAATGAAGAGTGGCCAGATGACAGACCAATGTCCTCCAATGGAACATTTATAAGGGGACACTGTTTCAGGGCAAAGACAGAATGGAAGCAAACTAGAGTCCACTGTTAGGAATGCCCCATGTTTTTACTTGTTTGGCACAGCCAATTAGACTATCAGGCCACTATGTTGATTCTGTATCCCCAACAATGCTTAATTGGGTTTAATACAGCACATGATGCTCAAAATTACATGAATGACTAATGTAAGAAGCATGATGTTGCCATGTGCTGCTGTTAACCCTTTACCTTATACAGTTCTAATGTTTTCAGATCCATTAAGTCCTTGATTCTCACAACTACTCAATGAGGTGTATTACTTTTTTCTTTTTAAATAGTTTTCATTTGCTCACCTTTATTTATTAATTATTTATTTATTTTTGTGTAGAAGAACTGGGTATATAGGCCAGAGAGGCAGAGGGTGAGAGGATTCACCATAGACAGAGCAGGGTGCACAACAGTGCTGAGGGGAGCAGCAGGAGAGACAGGAGAGGTCTGCTGCACCATGTGGATCAGCTCTCTGGCCAGGGATCAAGCTCAGGCTGTAGCAGTGGTAGCACTGAGACTTAACCCCTAGGTCACCAGGGAGGGCCAAGGGGGTGTATTATTTTATCACATGTTATTGGTGAGAAACTGAGGCTCACAGTGGCTAAAGAACTTGGCCACAGTTACATAGTTAGTCTGGCTCAGCTAAGACTCAAGGTCTACTGTCGCCAAGGCTACTGTATTTCCTGGTAGTCCCAGAGGAAAAAGGACACCCTTGGAGTCAAAGGAGACCTTATTTCAAATGTCAAGGTCTGTGTGACTCTGGGCAGGTCACTCCACCTCTCTAGGTCTTCCTGTTTTAGCATAAATGGAATTGCAGCATTACTGTGAAGGATGAATCAGATACTTTTTTTTTTTAATCAGATAGATACTCCAAGTGAAACAAAGCTTAATAAACATTAGCAGTCCATCCCTGACGGCACCCACCCCCTTCTCTCCATCTCTACCCTAGAGAGCAGTTGTGGCATTTCTATAAAGTCTTAGTTCTCACTTCCCACAGGACAGAGCAGGATTAAGGCATGCTAAAGATCACAGGCTACTGTTAAATACTAGGAGTCCCACTCTATGTTCATGCTGAAGTACCTTATTGGGACAGAGGAAGATCAAGGTGTCCATCCCTCCTCTGCTCTGTCAGGCAAGCCCTAGTCACCTGTCCAACAGCTAGCCTCAATGACCTGCTTCCCTGGAGATAAACTAAACAAATAAGCAAATCAGAATCAAAGACTTGGGCAAACAAATGCAGCAGCAACATCATCAGTACAACGGTAGATGGCAGGGTTGCTCTACTGACTCCCACACAGGAGAAATTTAACAGCACTCTGGCTCCTAACAGTTCTCCAAGCTTCTGAACCAATACACTTCAATGTTATCTGACACCACCAGTGTGTGGCAGTTTGAGTGTTTTTACCTTTATCATAGAAAAGGAAACTAAGTCTCAGTGAGGCTAAAGATATGACCATATACAGAAATGCAATGACTCTTATAAGCAAGGAATTAGAATGCTTGGATTCAAAGCCTAGCTATGCTACTTAGTAATTCTCTGACTTTGAGAAAGTAATTTCCATTTCCCTATTTGCAAAATAAGTAAAAACAAACAAACAAAACCCCTCCCCAACATTTATTGGGTTATTGTAAGGATTAAACAGGATAAAGCACATGAAATAAGACATTAAGATAATGTCTGGTGCAGAGCAAGCATTCAATAAATAGTACCTATTTCTGTAATTACGATTCCACCACGTTGGTTTAACTGTAGGTGAGGATGAGAAAACAAGCATGGTTTGCAGCATCTCAGAAAATACTCTGTCATCAGTCAGCCTATTACACCAGTTTCTGGTTGCTACATGTGTATTTCTTCATGGTTCTTTCCTGGAGTCACAAATTTAGCGGAAACAGCTTGCTGCCTGATGAATCAACAACAGTTTTCTATCTGTATTATCCCTTTCCCAGCACATAGGCATCAGAAATCACTTCTCAGAAGACAAAGTTCACATAATCTGTGTTCATAATCCTGAGAAAGGAGGCCCTGGACAGTTCCCAGGAGTTTTAAGAATGGTGGGTTTCCCCTCTGATAATGCTGTTAAGAATCAGGTCAAGCAACAGAGTCCCAACTAGGAGCCATAAAGGATAATAAAGGCAGCTTTTCCCTTCTCCCATGATCCCACGTCCTTGACCAATCACCTCTGATGAGGGTGAAGAAACAATTTCAGAAAACTTGCATGGATCTCTGGTTTGTCAACATGCTAAGAGGCCAGGTCACCATTCATAGCTCCGCACTTGAACCTCAGGTATAAATAACTTGTACTGTTAGAGGGAAATGATGTCCTGAGTTAATCCCATACAGGCTTTGTGGACTCCACCCCCCACTCCAGACTAAAGCCATCAAGACATTGGGAAAGACAAATCCCGTCACCACCAAAGGGAGGGTGGCTGGGACCTGAGGGTGGAGTTGGGCAGCCAGGTTGGATATAAAAAACCAAACACGTGGGCCTTGGGCCCTCTCTGGCTCGCAATCGCTCGCCTCCTGGCTTCACCGCTCCTGGCTGGCGGCCAACTCTGAGAGCGCCATTTTGGGATTCCTGATCGGCGGATTGGGTAGGACTCATTTAAAACTTTGTCTCCCACTTTTCTCCCAGAGCTGTACATTTCCTCATTTCCCCTTCCCTTGTAAATAAACCTTTTATTAACCTTTCACGTGTGCCTGCAGTAGAGCATTGATAAGTCCTTTTAAGCGCGGGTGAGGACCCACAGTCAGGCACCCCGTTTTGTATCGGGGTTGCTCTACAACAGTACTATCACCAATTTCATGACCTCTCCTAGTTAGAGGGAGCTAGTTCAAGAGAGTTGCAGAGAGAATGATGCCGTGTTTAGAACCAACATGGGACCCTTTCTCAAGGAAAGGGAAGGCAGGTACTTGTCAAAACCTGTTTTGAATTTGAGAAGAGAAGCAGGAGGGCTGGTCAGTCAAGTGTCCAGAGATCAGACAGATCCTAGCCAGGAGTCCAGCTACACCAGCACAATTACAGACCAGGCAATTTCCAGGAGATCTGTCAACTGACCTCTACTATACAGATCCAGGTTCCAGTCTTACGTGGCTTCCTATTGTACTAGGCACCTGAGAATCTGGCAGAAGGCTATCAGCGGCAGGATTACGGATGTGGCTGCAGAGAGGGGGATGGGGTATTGTAAGGAGAAGGTAATGGGAGGAGTTTGGGCCAAACTCCAGCAATTTCTCCATTCAACATCCTACCCCACCCGGTGACTAGGAAAACAAAGGTGTGGGGGAAGGGGAGAAGAAAAGTCATTTCCTTTATTTATCCCAACTGCAGCCCAGCTGGGTAAGAATGAGGCTGGAAAGGAGCCATGAAGAATGAATTTCTTTGGATAATATGGAAGGAGGGTCCTGCTTTCAGCAGGCCTACAACCAGACATTCTGATTCTATCAGAGAACTGCAGAAAAACTAGGGTGGAAGAGACCTTAAAAGACCATTCAGGGGCTTCCCTGGTGGCACAAGGAGTTGAGTCTCGGCACTGTGAAGCTGTCGGTGGCCATTGCAGCACGAGTTCCATCCCCAGTCACGGAGCTGATCCACATGGTGTGGCAGACCTCTCTTGTCTCGCCCCTGCTCCCCTCAGCAGTGTATTTCAGTAGATCCGCCTATTCTGCTCCCCACTCTCTCTGGTGAATCCTTTCACCTTCCCCCGCCCCACTCCGCACCTCTGGCCTACACCCTGCTCTTGTAATGCATCAATAAATAAATCTTAAAAAACAAAACAAAACAAAACAAAAAAGACCATTTAGGCTAATGCCTCATGTTCCTCATGACTTCTGGGATCAAATACAGACCTTCCCAGTCTGTTGATCATCCTCCAATTTGGACAAAAGTCAAATTGGCTCAAGAGCAGCCAGTCTCCCCAAGGCAAAATACCAGGCTCCATCTGAGGGTTCCATGTCATCGAATTTGAATGGGCAAGCTCAGGGGTCAGGAGATGTGCCCTTTCAATAAAGCTGGATAGAGAGAGAATGTCCTCAAGGGGAAGCTGCAACTAGGAGGTCAAACCTAGATGTTCTAATTCCCCCAGAGATACAATCGTTGTTTTAATTGTGGCAGGACAGTTCAAAGTTAACCTTAATGGGCCTCCCCGGTGGCAGGTGGCACAGCGGTTGAGCGCTGGGTTGCGAGGCTGCCCGCGGCCTCTGCAGCGCCGGTTCGATCCCCGGCTGCTCCCCGGCCACCAGAGGAGGGTCCCACATGGCGCGCAGACCTCTCCTGCCGCCCGCTGCTCCCCTCAGCAGTGTGCTTCGGTCCTTCTGCCTGTTCTGCTCCCTGCTCTGGCTCTGGTGAATTCTTTCACCCTCCCGCACTTCTGACTGTACCCAGTGCTTGTATAAATAAATAAAAATAAATCTTAAAAAAAAAAAAAACAAAAAACAAAGTTAACCTTAATTCCTGAGGCTCCATATCATATGAACAATGAGCACATAATAAGAGAAACAATTGCATGCATATAGGTGTATACAGACATACACATTATAAAGTGAGTGCTACTGATTAAGGATTTTCCTTATGTCAGGTGCTATGCTACTTTATATAGGTTAACACATTTAATTCTCCCCAAAAACTTTGTGGGAAGTCACCTAAGGCCAGTCAATAAATCGCAAAGTCAGGATTTGAAACCAGTTTCATTCCATAGCCTGCACTCTTTGCAACTAATTAGCCTTACTCCTATGAAAGTGTGTATTTGTGCTTCACTGTTTCTCTAACACACACACACACACACACACACACACACACACACACACACACACATGGCCTGTATGTGTTACTCTTCTTGTCTTTTTGGTCTCATGCCTCTCCATCTGTATTAGTGAAAGGGTTATATCATGTATAGGGTTATATCATGTAGTTCTAAGGTTCTTCAGTTCTCGGAGAATCCAGAAATTCAAAGATTAGCTTGTTTTACTCTGCCCTGCTCATTTTGAGTAGAAAATATTCATATGAATAGGAAAAACAGCAGAAACAAATACGACCCTATGAGTTAGATGCCAAGGCAAGCCCTGGCCTATTGAATTATTAGGTGTTGATGTTGCTCATTAGTTTCAGCCTTAAATGAAAGGGTCTGGAGGCACCAGGGGTTAAGTCTCAGCAATATGAAGCAATCTGCAGCCACTAAAACATGAGTTCGAGCCCTGGCCAAGTAGCTGACCCACATGGGACAGCAGACCGCTGCTCCCCTCAGCAGTGCATTATCAGTAGATCTGCCTGTTCTATTTCCCACTCTGTCTCTGATGAATCCTCTCACCCTCCTGCACCTCTGGCCTGCACCCCAGCTCTTGTATGCATATACAAATAAATCTTAAAAAAAAAATGAAAGAGCCAGGCATCTGGCTCTTTCTCTAAGGTCCTTGACATAAGCACCTATCTTATCTTACTAAAAGGCATAGAAAAGGCAGAATTGATTTCCCTGAGGATAAAGATGTGAAGGAACCAAGGTAATCAGATTCACAGAAAAGACTGGAGAACAGTGAATCCGAGCTGAAAGATCAGAAAATTGCTGGTTCTTCTCCAACTCTTCTAGAAGCCGGAGCTCTCCAGGCCAATCCCCCACATAGTTCCTCTGGTGGTGGCAAGTGCTTAAAGGTCAATTAAGTTACTTGATATCAGCATGGGGGATGATTTACAACAAGAGCTGTGTGTGGGAGCTGGAATCTACAGCACAGAGTGCTGATCTAGTCTGTCTCATTCTCAGGATGTGAGCACCCACCACTTCAGACCATGGAGGCCACTCATGCCCACTCAAGTCTCTGATAAGAAATGACCAGGCACTGTTTTTATGTTCTAGAAAAACCAAGACAAGCTCCCATTCTTGAGGATTCCAATTTCACAGGGCAAAGGAATAAATTCAGTGGTATCTACCATCTTAAACAGTTTAAGAGACAGATTATTAACATTCATTATTTTCCTGATGAGGAAACTGAGTCTCAGACAGCAGGAATGAATCTGACTTTAAAGTTTGTTATTTTCAACAAACTGAGCTGTCTCCAAAAAGTTATAATAAAAGTAACAAAAAAAACAGGTAACTAGGGAGGCATCCTGTGAAGAGGTGGTTCTGCCAAATATAATAAAAACAATCCCTCCCTGGTGGCGCCAGGGGTTAAGTCTCAGCAATATGAAGCAATCCACAGCCATTGCAGCATTAGTTCGATCCCAGCCAAGGAGCTAACCCACATGGGGCAGCAGACCTCTTCTGTCTCACCTGCTGCTCCCCTCAGCAGTGTGTTTCAGTAGACCTTCCTGTTCTACATCCCAATCTGTCTCTAGTGATTCCTCTCACCTCCCCCACACTTCTGGCCTACACCCCAGTTCTTATATCTATAATTTTTTTTTTAAAAAACAAAACAAAACAAAAAACCTTTATAGCACCTATAATCAAGAGTGCACTTATGGGAAAGTAGTCTTTCTGGGACTCAGGTTCCTCACCCATAAATTGAGGGTGTTGAGACATCCTGCAAACGGCTCCTGCCAGCCACACCCCAACCTCTAACTGCACAGGGCCCATCTGGAGCTCTTCCACTTTCATCTGGCATGGAAGGTCTGAGAATGGAGGACATACACCTCGGATTTGCTCATCTGCTCTTCCACACATCTCTGGACTGCCTTACTTCTACTGAAATGGAAATTCTCAAGTCAGAAGCTTGTTTCTGTATTTTCCAGAATGTGAAAAACAGTAGACTGGCAAAGACAGGAGGATAGACCTACTTACCGGAAGCAAGACCTATGCCAGGCTTTGTTGGAAGTCCCATACCACCTCTCACACACAGCGATGTGGTCCCCACAGCCCGGACACCTCCAGACTTCTCCACCTGCGCACAAAACCGAGGGGTTCAGAGTTCCAAAGTAACAGGGGGCAAAAGGATGGGACTACCTACTGTGTAGAGTAAGACTGAGTTAACAGATTGAAGTTTTGCAAGGGTGTGCCAACACTCTGCTGGATGTATCATTTTCCCTCTAGATCGCTGGTCAGCACTTAAGCAGCCTCTTCATCTCCCCAGGGACAGGGAATTCATGGCCTGAAAAGTAGTCTCATTCTGTTCTTTAAAACTGGTTCTAGGGCCTCCCTAGTGGCTCAAGGGGTTAAGTCTCAGCACTATGAAGCAATCACAGCCACTGCAGCACTAGTTTGATCCCTGGCCAGGTTGCTGACCCACATGGTGCAGCAAACCTCTCCTGTCTCGCCCGCTGCTCCCCTCAGCAGTGTACTTCAGTAGATCCGCCTTTTCTGCTCCCCTGTCTCTGGTGAATCCTCTCACCACCCCCTCCCCGCCCCCGGCACCTCTGGCCTACACTCCAGTTCCAGTGTGCATAAATAAATAAATCTTAAAAAAAAAAAACAACCCTGGTTCTGATTATTCCCTTTTCTTACTGAAACAAAACATGCCGTTTCCTAGCACTTTCAGCCTTCGCTAATGGCACTGAGCACAAGAAATGAACAAGGTCTCTTTCAGAGTCATCTTTTCCTCTGACTGTTTCTAGTCAGCACCAGAAACATCTCTTCTCTAGGTTAAACATTGCCTTTTCCTATTCCTCAAGAGCCCTGGTTGTGCGGATTTTCCATCACCTAGTCCAGGAGCTCATTTATTCAATGAGTATCTTTTTGATATAAAGCTCTATGTTGGAGACTGTTGGATAACATCATCCCTATTCCTCAAAGAGCAAATCCACTAGAAAAGAAACACTTTTCTGAGTATAACTTTTCACTTGGATCTTATTTCAGAGTAGAGACAAAGTACCATTTTAGTTCAGAGAAAGAAGTTATTAGTATAGAAGGGAAAGAACACTAAATGAATACTTCTTACATACCAAGAACTATGGTAGGTGCTTTCATGACCTAATCTCATTTAATTCTCAAAACAATCCTATGACACAGGCATTATTATACTCATTTAATGGATGGGAGAATTGAAAGCAGGCCAAATGACAGATCTAGCATCTGAACTTGTTTGGCTCATTCTAAAGCTCACAGTCTTTCCACCCCACCATGTTAATTCCAGCTCATTCCACTCAGGAGAGCCAGGAAAGTCTTTGTAGGGGAAATTGACACCTGACCTGAGCTCGGAAAGATGGAGAAGATTTACCAAGGGCTAAAAAAGGATGGAGAAGAGCTGTATAGGTTCCAAAAAGAACAAAACACAGTATTCCTAGTATGGCTCAAATGCCAACTTCTTGGGAAAAAGGGGGCAGCTGAGATCAGTTTGTGGTACCTGACCCAGCCCTAGAAAGCAAGACAAGGTTGTTACAAAACTCCCTGTGGGGCCTCCCTGGTGGTGCAAGGGGTTAAGACACAGCTCTATGAAGCAATCCGCAGCCACTGCAGCACCAGTTCGATTCCCAGGTGACCCACATGGCACAGCAGACCTCTCCTGACTCGCCCGCTGCTCCCCTCAGCAGTGTGTTTCAGTCAATCCGCTTGTTCAGTTCCCTACTCTGTCTCTGGTGAGTCCTCTCATTCCCACACCTCTGGCCTGTACCCCAGTTCTTGTATGCATAAATAAATAAATCTTTTAAAAAACAAACAAACAAACAAAAAAAAGCTCCCTGTGTGCTCCATGCATGTGGCTTTGTTCTCTCTGGGTGATTCCAGACTGCCAAAGGCACAGTGACAGTCACCGAGCCCTCTTTTATAGGCACAGGGTCCATGAATAGACAGACAATGCAAGGATCCAGGCACTTCAAGGTTGCTCAGCAGCACTCTGGGGCAGCCAGGGCACAGACAGCTGTCCTCATACCTGAGAGGAGAGTTAAACAAGCTGGTTCTTTTTAACCAGTGACAGGACATAGTATCACAGTGACAGGACATAGATCAACTTAGTGATAGGACTTTAGATCAACTTTTCAGACTCTGAGAGGTAACTTTCTGTTTTTCAGGTGGTAGTGGGCAGAGAACACATCATCATTCTCATAAACTCCAAGGCTTAAAGTCTGGGAAATTCACTTATAGTGGGTTATGGACAGTGAGAATGAATGGATTAGTGAGGATTTTTTTAAAAAGATTTATTTTATTTATTTACGCATACAAGAGCTGGGGTGCAGGCCAGAAAGGGGGGGAGCGTTGAAAGGACTCACCAGAGATAGAGTGGGGAGCAGAACAGGTGAACTGACTGAAATACACTGCAGAGGGGAGCGGCGGGCAAGACAGGAGAGGTCTGCTGCGCCATGTGGGTCAGCTCCCTGGCCAGGGATCGAACTGGTGCTGCAGTGGCTGCTGACAGCTTCATAATGTTGACACTTAACCCCTTGCGCTACCAGGGGAGCCCTACAGTGAGGATTTTTTTTTTTAAGATTTATTTATTTTTATACAAGAACCGGGGTACAGGCCAGATGCGTGGGAGGGCGAGAGATTCACTGGAGACAGAACGGGGAATGGAACAGGCAGACTGAAGAAATACACTGCTGAGGGGAGCAGCAGGCAGGACAGGCGAGGTCTGCTTCGCCATGTGGGATTCTCGCTGGCTGGCCGGGATCGAACCGGCGCTGCAGAGGCTGCGAATAGCTTCACAGTGTGGCGCTCAACCACCGCACCACCAGGGAGGCCCACCTACAGTGAGGATTTTTAATCAACAGTCATCTAAAAGAATCTTTTAAGTTCTAAGGTACCAGTTTGAAACAATTTTATAACTCCTCATGGAAGGGCTTTCAGAATCAGTTTCTAAGATGCTGTGTCCACTCCCAACAGATCTCCTTATTTGAAGCTGTACCTTGTTTCTTGTTTTCACTTTTTAACTCAAAGGAATAGTCTCTAATCTGACCATCCATTCACTCAGCAATTCAACATCTTGGCTCTGCATGATTTCTGGCTGTTTCCAAATTCAAAAAGAACCAGGACTTTTTATGAAGATATTCAAAATAACTTGTTATTGCCAAACCCTTCAGAGCCTGCCCTGCTTTCTCCAGTCTTGAGAAACTCAAAGCCATTCAGTCAACACTCATTTAGCACCTGCTCTGTGCTAGGCACTAGAGGCACAAAATCAAGACTCAGATGCCCTTCTCTCATATTCAGCTAATTCTACCTCCCAAACACCTCTCCAACCCTTGCCTGCCCCTCATTATAGCCCTACTGCCGGTCTTTGGCTTCTTTTCCCCGTCTATTGCACAACCTTAGCTTGCTCACCCAGAAACTCCAGTATCTATAGAAAACTGCTTAGCATGGCACTCCTATTCTGGATTTCATCCTATCCTACCTCTCAGAAGATGTGCACTTTCAGGTATTGCCGCCACCAAACCTTTCCCATTTAAAAAAATCTGGTCATTTTCTCCTATAGCTACTCCCTTGGTTTCTCCACTTTATAGGTATATTAAGAAGTTATTCAGGGCCTCCCCAGTGGCGCAGCGGTTGAGCGCTGGGCTGCGAAACTGCCCGCAGCCTTGGCAGCGCAGGTTCGATCCCCGGCTGCTCCCCGGCCACCGGAGGAGGGTCCCACATAGCGCGCAGACCTCTCCTGCTGCCCGCTGCTCCCCTCAGCAGTGTACTTCGGTCCTTCTGCCTGTTCTGCTCCCCTCTCTGGCTCTGGTGAATCCTCTCACCGTCCCGTGCTTCCGACCGTGCCCAGTGCATGTATAAACAAACAAACAAACAAACAAACAAACAAATAAATAAATAAAACATGCTTCTATTAAAAAAAAAAAGAAGTTATTCAAACATCACTGCCCTCATTTCCTCACTTCCTACTTGCTAAGTAATTGTATTCTGACTTTCACCCGCACCATTTCTCTGAAACTGTTTCACAATGGTCAATAGTGACCGCTCCTTGCTAAATTCAATGGACATGGTTCAGTCATTCTTTCCACAAATATTTATTGCATGCTGACTATGCATCTAACACTGTGCTGGGGGAAAAAGCAGCAAATAAAAGGTTAAGCTAGAGAAGATATTAACCAGTAAGATCATAATTATTTTAATTCTAATTGGGGTAAGTGGTATGAGGGAAATAATCAAGTTTACAACTAGGAAAATGGGGGTGAGGTGGGGCAAACAGGTATTCTTTAAGGAAGTAACTGTCAGGCTGAGCTTTTAAGGATAAATATAAACTGAGCAGACAAAAAGGAATAGGGAAGAATAATAAAGGACTGGAGATACATGCAAAGGTCCTGAGGATGGAATACAAGCTCCTTAAACATCATGAGTTAGCTACTGTTGACTCCAAAGGACTTGAAGAACCAACACCAGTCTCTGGCCTACTACAGTCCCTCAATAAATATTATTGAAATAATTAAGGGCCTTCAACAAGGTAGCCTCAGAGAACGTTATAACTCATTCCCTATAAAGGGATATTCTAGTCACATCTTGCATCAATTTCTTCTTTTTTTTTTTTAAAGATTTATTTATTCATTTATACAAGAACTAGGCTACAGGCCAGATGTGTGCAAGGGAGAGAGGACCCACCAGAGACAGAGCAGGGAACAGAACAGGCAGATCGATGAAATACACTGCTGAGGGGAGCAGCAGGTGCGACAGGAGAGGTCTGCTGCGCCAAACTGGTTCTGCAGAGGCTACGGACAGCTTCACGGCGCTATGCTCAACTGCCTGCGCCACCTGGGGAGGCCCTTGATCTATTTCTTATACCTGTCATACACATCCTAGTCCTGTATCCTAACACTCACAACTCAAGCTATTCTCTATGTTAAGGATACTTTATCCACCTTTCTCCCCTTAAATGTGTATCCTTCCTTGGTAGTCTCCGAAAGTAGGTGGTGTTTGTTTCAATTTGTGCATATCTGTTTTATACTATTTATTCTATAATTACAGTTTATGTTGTAATCTCCTTCAGTCCCGCCCTCTCCCACAGTTCTAAAGGTCAAAGACTGCATTTTAATCATCTTCAAATCTCCAGACCCTAGCATAAATCCTGGTGTAAAACAGACACTCCTTTGTGTGGCAAACCCAAAAGAATAACTGGAAGCCACAGCCATGTTCAAAGCTAACTTCCAAAGATAAGCTCCAACGGTCAGCAGGGTTAATTCACCTGGAATAAGTGTTCTGGCTCCCAGGGTGACTTCCTACAGTAAAGTCACATGTAGATGCACAGGCCTCAGTCTATCTAACTGTGTTGTACTTATACAGTAATCAAACAAGGATAGTTCTTCAGAGTCTTCAGTCTCCCACACCCAGACACTCTTCAAAAGAAGACACTTGGCTTCTTCTGCTCCTTTACAGTGGTAAAAATCAATGATCCTAAGGCTCTTACAACCTTTATTTCAGGGAATGTGAGAAACATAATAATGTATCTTGGAGACTTTTGTGAGTCCCAATGGGAGACCAATCCAGAGTCCAGTTTTCCTGGGAAGTTCTTCCTGTAGGAAAATACCTCATTGTGCCAGGCTGTCCACCCTCTCCCTCTACAGTGTTTACCTCTTATATTTGCGGACTTATCAACAGTAGTTACTGATCGTCAGAATCCAGAATGAGAGCCAGATTAAGGAAATGCCTTCAGCAACCTCAAACAATAAGGGGTTTAATAATTAGAAAACTGGCCTCTCTGGTGGTGCAGCAGGTTGAGCACAGCGCTGTGAAGCTGTCCACAGCCTCTGCAGCACGAGTTCAATTCCCCAGTCAGGGAGATAACCACATGGCTTGGCAGACCTCTCCTGTTTTGCCTGGTTCTCCCCTCAGCAGTGCTTTCGGTCCATCTGCCTGTTCTGCTCCCCACTCTGTCTCTGGTGAATCCTTTCACCGCCCCCCCCACCCCAACTCTGGTCTACACCCCAGCTCTTGTAAGCAAAAATAAACAAAAAATAAAAAAAATCTTGAAAAGAATCATCTACTCTAATCCAACCATTGTATTTTCTGAAAGAAATATGGCTTAGAGAAGGAGAACTGAGTTGCCCAGCCATCAGAAAGTGGGTAAAAGCTACTCTGGGAGGGGCTCAAACCCAAGTTTAGAGACTACTGAACCAAATGTATTTTCATTACCATATATAATCTCATACAAGTTGAGATTTGCTTCTGCCACAGTTATTCAGTGGAAGGGCAGCTTGATACCTCAGCTCAGAGCCAGTGCATTTCCCACAGGATACTAACATTCATTTTAATCTTAGTCTAAGAGCTGGTTTTCTGCAAACTAGTCCTTTTCAGACTTCAAAGTGGTGAGAAATCCCCAAGTGCATGAGAAGATAAAGCCTAGCCTGAACCAACTTGCACAGAACCTATCCTTTCATTTGAGAACAATCTTTGATACTTCTCATATTCCACCAGACAAAGAGAACCAGGAACAAACTCGCCCAGTACAGTGTGGCACAAAACAAGTATGGCAACTGCTGTACCCCCTGGGAACTGGCAGGTCACGTGTATAATCTCACTTGTTCCAGGATAAAGAAGGCAGCAGCAAGGCAGGGAAGCAGCAGGGCAGGGCAGCAGCTGGTATGGAATAGCCAAGTGAGAAAATACCATATTTTAATGAAGTGACTACTAACAACACTAACTGTAATGATTAACATTCCTCTAGATACGCTCCCCTGTATCCCAAAGGGTTTTCCTCTTCACTAGTTTACTAAATATTACCAAAGGGAGTGTCTAAGGAAAAAAATTAGATCATTTTTAGATCATTTTTAAAGGAGCTTCTGGGCTTCTCTAGACCTTAGGTACTCCTTCATAAAGGGAGGGTTGAACTAATTCTTTCTAGCTCTGAGAGCCTGGTACACCAAAACAGGGGTCTCTCATTTTTCAGGTTAAGGTGATAGACACAGGCATCTCAGAAGGTTTCATTTTTGCTATCCTCTTCTGCCCTGTAGTTCATTAGGAAAAATTTGGGAGAATCAAGCAGAAGAAACAGAGTTAAACCTGGGTGTGAAAACTGGCTCTGTGTCTTTAGGTAAATTATTTAACCTCTCTGAGCTTGTCTCTTAATCTTTAAAACAAGGACAATACCATTTGCTTACAGGATTACCAAAAGGATTAAGAGAAATAACGTAATATATGTGAAAATACCTCCCACGGTGCCTGGCACTTAGCTGGCAATTGAATTATAAGTAGCTTTCCTTCTTTTTTTGGAGTTTGTGGGGGAGAGGGAAGGCTGAGCTGAATACACAAAACTATAAAATCTGAAGGAAATGTTTTCAAAACAAAGTCAGCAAATGTTTTCTATGTGCCCATTGTAAGACACAGATTAGGCCAACAACTGCTGTGTCCCTTATGAAGGAGAGTACTCACAAGGGACATGATATGTACAGAAATAACACGTCAGAAAGGGATAGGTGCTGGGAGTAGAACAGGTGCTGGGAGTAGAACAAGCTAGTACAGTAATAAGATACTTGGTAGAGAAACAAATGAGATGGATGGCTCCCAGGGCTGTAGTGCACTCAGGTTCTCCCTTCCAACCACACCTTTCCTTAACTGTGAATGAATAGGCATTTTCTAATCTCCGGGAAGTCCTACAAAGAACCTCTATCAGAGAACTGCTTAATTAATTCATAAGTCCCGGATGGCAGTCCTGACCCATTGCTAATGATAGAAAGAAAAAACACCTACTTTGAACCCTTATTATATGCCAGGCAGTGTCCAAAGCGCTATGCAAACATGAACTTATGGAATATAAAGATCCCGTGATTGAAGGACTAGTATAGAAGGACTATTGTTGCTTTGTTCTACTAAAGAGGAAACTGAAATGCTCCGCTAACAAATGTTAGAGCTGGGATCATATTATTATTTTTTTTTAAAAGATTTATGTATTTATACAAGAACTGGGGTATAGGCCAGATGTGCAGGAGGGTGAAAGGATTCACCAGAGACAGAGCGGGGAACAGAACAGGCAGACCGACGAAATACACTGCTGAAGGGAGCAGCGGGCCAGACAGGAGAGGTCTGCTTCAACATGTGGGCATCTCTGCTATTGGCAGGGATCGAACCGGCACTGCAGAGGCTGCAGACACCTTCACAGCGCAGTGCTCAACCCACTGCGCCACCAGGGAGGAACTGGGATCATATTATAGGTCTGCCAAGCTCCACAGTCTGTGTCTTTGACTACATTTAAGACTTTTTTTTCCCCCATGGGAAAAAAAATTGTAGGCAGAAGGAACTGACAAAATAGAATCCCAAAGTAGACACCAAGGTAGACTTTAATAATCAACCAATGGTTTCATGTTCTAGTTACTGCTGGATGTAAACCAATAGGTAAGAAAGTCTAATTCTTGCTATTACTCTATTAACGAAGGTCAAGGATGAGAAAAACAGACTTGTAAGAGACTATAATGGCTCCAGGTCACTGAAATGCCAAAGAGATGCACCAGCCAACCTCCAGAAAATGCAGAAAAACCACACAAGGAATACAGACCCTTGAACATGGTGGGATTTTATTCAGCTTTGAAACCTTGTAGTCCTTTTGGACCTTAACTTGCTCCCTCCATCCCATGCCCAAGGTCATCCAAGTTCCCCTGTCCTGCACAAGGCACAAGGCATTTCCTACTGGTTGGTGCCTTCTTCTCTAATTCATAACTAAAACCTCAGTTCAGGGTCCACCTCCACATTGGTGCCCTCCTTACCCTTGTGCAATCCAACCTGACCATCAGTGCCAAACTGATAGTCTAGAAACAAAATGCCCACATCATTACTCTTTATGCCTCTACTGCAGACTGGAAAATTCCATAAGCCTGACATTAAACCTCCCAGTCTGGCTTTACACACCCTCTCAGTCTTACCTTCCATTTCCTATGACCTCCTTGCCCGCCCTCCTTGGCTACCCTTCTGCCACTGCCCAGTCCCTGCCTCCACCACACTACTAATTTCACTATCCTTGTGAGGACCTTGAAACATGTCCACCTTTGCATCCAATTCCCAACTTCTTTCCTTCCAGGACATCATTCTCCCCACTCATCTCCACCCTACCCCCGGCCTTTTTTGGAACCTACCTAAGACTCTTCAAATCTTACCTCTTTCAAGAAGCATTCCCTGATCACATCTATTCAAGAGTGGCCACCCTGGACACCCTGCAGTTCCTTAAACATGCCAAGCACCTGGGCCTTTGCTCATTCTCTTTTATCCCCTTTGTTGGGATATTTTTCTCCCAGATAGCCACTTGGCTCATTCCCTTCTTCATTTTGCTACTCAGATGTCATTACTCAAAAAGGCTCCCCTGGGGCATCCCTGGTGACCTAGGGGTTACTGCTATGGCCTGAGTTCGATTCCCACATATGGGTCAGCAGACCTCTTCTGTCTCACCCGCTGCTCCCCTTAGCAGTGCTTTTAGTAAATCCGCCTGTTCTGCTGCCCACTCTGTCTCCAGTGAATCCTCTCTCACACACAAACCCCCCACCTCTGACATATACCAAGATCTTCTATTAAAAAAAAAAAAAAAAAAAAAAAGGCTCCCCTAACCTCCCACCTCCCACTGTTCCTATGTCCTTATCCTACTTTCTCTTCAGAGCATTTATCCCTACTGGATGATATTCATTTATTTACTTACTCTCTCTCCCCACCAAAATACACACTCTATGAGGAAAAAGATTTGGTCTATTTTGTTCTCTGCTGTATCCCCCAGGGCCCACAAGTGCTTGGCACATACTACTCAACTTATATTTATGGAATGAATGTATGAATAGTTCTTCCCCACTTCTGAAATTCCATACTGTTATCACATATAGGCCTTAGAAAACCTTGTGTTGATTTGTCCTTCCTTCCTTAATTATTCGCAATAAAGTTGATTTCAAGTAGGCACAAATAACATTCATTTCCACAAATACTTATTAAGGGCTTACCATGTGCAAGACCCTACATGTCTGAAGCAGCCCAAATACTGAAAAGAATTTCCTAAATACTGGAAAGAACAGCAAAGGAGAAGTCCCACATTAGTCCTGGCTATATCACTAACGAGTGACACTGAACAAGCCATTTTCCTCCCTGGAACTTCATATGTAAAATGAGGAGAGTTACATTATCTCAAGTCTCTCCTGGCTCTAGCATCTGTTGAAATTTATAAAACCTAGCCCCACCCAGTGTCTTAGACATCACAGGCACTCAGTAAATATTTGATTTGTTGATTTGAGTATTTTCTTTGTTGATTCTCCTGTTACACAGGAATTTGAGTTGTCTTGTAACATAGCGTGGAGAGAACAAGTAAAAGTAAAGTCTCTCTTCGTTCTCTGATGCCACAGGCATCCTCATTCTGGTGTCTGTGATAAAGAGGATGAAGCACTGAATTTAAAATTGCAAAGTGCTAATTCTGAACGGGGGCATTTATTTGGCTATGGAACTGTGACCAAGTCATTTCATTTTTTTTTTTTAAAGATTTATTTATTTATGCATGCAAGAACTGGGGTACAGGCCAGAGGTGTGGGGGGTGAGAGGATTCACCAGAGACAGTGGGGAACAGAACAGGAGGAATGACAGAAATACACTGCTGAGGGGAGCAGCCGGAGAGTCAGGAGAGGTCTGCTGTGCCATGTGGGTAGCTCCCTGGCCTCTAGGGATCAAACTCATGCTGCAGTGGCTGTGGACAGCTTCACAGGCTGTGTCTTAACCCCTTGCGCCACTAGGGAGGCCATGACCAAGTCATTTCTGAGTCTTAATCTCTGTACCCATAAAATAGCCATAGTGGCACTTATTTCCCAGACTTTGGGTCTTTTTATGCTATTCCCTCTGCCTGGAATGTTCTTTGCCTTTTCTCTACTAGACTAACTTTTGCTTATCCTTGTGATCAGCATGACTCGCTTTTTAATTTTTTAAAGAATTATTCCTTTAGGGCCTCCCCTGGTGGCGCAGGGGTTGAGCGCTGGGCTGCGAAGCTGCCTGCAGGCTCTGCAGCGCCGGTTCGATCCCCGGCCACCCCACTGGCGAGGGTCCCACATGGCACGACAGAGCTCTCCTGCCGTGCCCGCTGCTCCCCTCAGCAGTGTATTTCATCACTCTGCCTGTTCTATTTCCCACTCTGGCTCTGGTGAATTCTCTCGCCCTCCAGCGCTTCTGACTGTACCCAGTGCTTGTATAAATAAATAAATCTTAAAAAAAAAAAAATTTAAAAAAAAAAAAAAAAAGAATTATTCCTTTATTGTAAGATTTTTATTTATTTTTGCGTAGAATAACTGGGGTGTAGGCGGGTGGTGTGGGGGGTGAGAGGATTCACCAGAGATAATGGGGAGCAGAACAGGCATATCCCCTGAAATATACTGCTAAAGGGAGTAGCGGGAGAAACAGGAGAGGTCTGCTATGCCTTGTGGGTTAGCTCCCTGGCCTGGGAATTGAACTCAGGCTGCTTTGCAGTGGGAGGGCCATCGTAGTGGTAGTGCTGCCACTTAACCCCTAGGCCATCAGGGAGGCTCAGCATAACTTGCTTTTTAAAGGAAAGCAATCCTTATTCACTCCCCTAACTCCTGATGCACTCTAACAGCACTTATCTCAATTGTTTGTCTCAATTATTTATTTTTAATTATGTTTACTGAGGTAATGTTGATTTACAATACTGTCTGTTTTAAGGGTATAAGTTCACACCTCTACAAACATATGTTTGTTTTCTCAGTTACTATAGCATTTATCTCAACTATTACCTCTACTTACTGTTCATACCAGAACTGTAAGTACCACAAAGGTAGGTAGGGACTGTGTCCCTTTTATTCATCACTATACTCAGCACTTGGCTAAGTGCATGGCACAGAAGTATCCAATAAATATTCTTCTGGATGAATATATAAACTGAGGCTTTCATGCCACCAGACAGCATTTTGATTCACTCAGAAAATCTGCTATGAACTATTGCACTCTAAGAACTTTCACAAGTTTCTGAGAATCAAGGTTCAAGATAAGGAAGTTAAGTTACACAGAGTTTACAAGAAGTCACTGGAAATCATTTGAACTGAAAAACTCTGGAAAATAAATAAATAAAACAGAACGGGACAGGGATCTTTTCTATCCTTAGTCTTCTTTCTCCATTAGCCTATTATCAAGAATGAGGAGAAAATCCCATGCTCCCATGGTGAGGAAGTGACCCACTGGTGGCCTGGTTTGTATTCAGGATAGAGGAAATGACTGTCCCAGGCTAAAAGCAGGAAGGGGGGGGGGGCAGATATCCAGAGATATCCAGGGCAGCTTCCAAAGTCACAGCCTCAGCCTCGTGTGTGTTGCCTAGGAGGGGACTGCAGGTCCAGTTAACCTGATGAGGCTACAGTTTCCCCTTAGACAACTCTTCCTTCCGGAGGTGTTTCTTCACATCCTTTTTATGTCTCATGGAGGCCAAGAAGGACCCATCTTCCATGGAGGGGGTGGGGGGGGTCCAGAACCCCAGGGGTCCTACTTTCTCTTAAAGACTACTCCAATCTCTCCCTAACTGATCCGTGATCTAAACTCCCAGGAAGCCCAGACTCTAATTTCCTGCAACAGCCTCAACACCCAAGGGGATGTATCCAGGCACGCAGAGGTCGGCGTGAAGTCTTGGATTCCCAAGACTCCTCCACTTCCCACACAGAAAACCCAAAAGCGGGGGTAACTCTCCAGGCCCTCCTAATAGCATGGAAGCCTGAGGATCCTGCACTCCCCATATTCCACAAAACTCTCACTCCAAGAGAACCAAGGCCCCTCGGTTTCTTTAACTTGGGGACATACAGTTACCAGCTTCCCAGCAAAAACTGCCCCCCTGGGCCTCCCCGATGGCGCAGCGGTTGAGTGCTGGGTTGCGACGCTGCCCTTGGCCTCTGCAACGCAGGTTCGATCCCTGGCTGCTCCCCTGCCACCGGAGGAGGGTCCCACATGGCGTGCAGACCTCTCCTGCCGCCCGCTGCTCCCCTCAGCAGTGTCCTTCGGTCCTTCTGCCTGCTCTGCTCCCCGCTCTGGCTCTAGTGAATTCTCTCACCCTCCTGGGCTTCTGACTGTACCCAGTGCATGTATAAATAAAAAAAAAAAAAAATAAATCTTTAAAAAATATATAGGATCTTATTTAAAATTGTAACTTCAATGAATATATTGTTTCTTTTTTAAGATCTTTGTGTAATGTCTTTGGGAATTCCCGAAAAGGAATGTTTATGTACTTGTGTCTAAATAATTTCTGTGCCAAAAGAACAGTGATAAATGCCACACAAAGGAAATGACATTTTCAGGTTTTTAAATTAATGTACAAAGAAAGGAGGGAAGGAAGGTACTAATTTGTTACATTTAAAATTTAAATAAATGTAGAAAACAGATTAAATGACTGTAAATAAGACTTTAAAACTTACTTAACTCACTCAGTTTTATTGGTATCTAGCATCTATAACAACAGCTTTCAGTAGCAATTGAATATTTGCTGTGTACCAGGCCCAATTCTAAGCACTTTAAATGTATGCATATAATAATGCCTTGCTGGGGCCTCCCCGGTGGCGCAGGGGTTGAGCGCTGGGTTGCGAAGCTGCCCGCGGCCTCTGCAGTGCCGGTTCGATCCCCGGCTGCTCCCCGGCCACCGGAGGAGGGTCCCGCATGGCGCGCAGACCTCTCCTGCCGCGCCCACTGCTCCCCTCAGCAGTGTACCTCGGTCCTTCTGCCTGCTCTGCTCCCCGCTCTGGCTCTGGTGAATTCTCTCACCCTCCCGCGCTTCTGACTGTGCCCAGTGCTTGTATTTAAAAAAAAGAGTAGAGGGAAAGTTTTAAAAAAAAAAAACAAAAACTGCCCCCGCTCCCGGCAGACCCAGCACCCCTTCTTCCCCAGCGACCTCAACTCGCGGGAAATCACCCCACCCGCCTGCCCGCCGAGCCCGGCTCCCCCGCCCCCAGGCCCCTAAGTCCCACCCCCGAGCCGCCCGGAGCGCCGGGCTCACGGGGGCCGCTGAAGCCCAAACACCCCAGAGGCCGCCGGCGCCCCTCGGGGGCAAGCGCCCAGCTTCAGGACGCCCCTTCTTACCCTCCTGCGCCGCCATAGTCCGAGGGGCGCGGAAATGAGGGGGAGGCGGGGGCCGGAGCCGCGCTTTTCAGCTCCCGCCGCAGCCGCCTCAGCCCCACGAGACTCAGCCTCCAGCAGCTGAATTCAGCTTCCCCGTACGGTGCCCGGGAGGGCCCAACCGCACCTGGCACGCGGGCCCTCCCGCCGGCGCCCCGCCCCTCAGCAGCCCCGCCCGGCGCCCCGCCCCTCCGCCGCGAGGCCCCGCCCCCAGCAACCCCCCGCCCCCAGCACCCCCCACCCCCAGCGCCCCCCACCCCCAACAACCCCCACCCCCAGCGCCCCCCACCCCCAGTACCCCCCACCCCCAGTACCCCCCACCCCCAGCAACCCCCCACCCCCAGTACCCCCCACACCCCTTTCACCCCTCCTCACCCCCCACCCGCGTGCCTCCTAGCGACCGGCGCCTGTGCGGGTGACCCAGCTGTTAAGGGTGACTCTGTACACGCTGGAGGGCGCTACACAGAAGATGCATTTCACAGATGGGACACAGATGCATTTCACAGAAAACAGGGACAGAGCGAAGTGCGACTACATGCAACTGGCTCAGTTCATTAGGAGCTAAACTGGGGCGGGAATCCTTGTCTCCTGACTCCCTGTATGAATAGGGAGAAGCTCTATTCAAAACCACAAGCTTTGGGGCCTCCCAGATGGCACAGCGGTTGAGCGCTGGGTTGCGAAGCTGCCCGCGGCCTCTTTGGCGCCGGTTCGATTCCCGGCCACCAGCGAGGGTCCCACATGGCGCGCAGACCTCTCTTGCCTCCCGCTGCTCCCCTCAGCAGTGTACTTCGGTCCTTCTGCCTGCTCTGCTCCCCGCTCTGGTGAATTTTCTCACCCTCCCGCGCGTCTGACTGTACCCAGTGCTTGTATAAACAAAACAAACAAATAAATCATAAATAAAAATACATGCCTCTTAAAAACAAAACATAACAAAACCACAAGCTTTGGGGGGATTAAGGAAGGGCTTCTCTTAGAAGCTTCCAGCTCAGAGAAGCTGCTTCTCTGTACCATTGTAAGCTGACACTCAGATAACCTTTAGGTCAAAAATGCTATGGAGGTAATGCAACCCCAACCTGCATTCCAGAGGCAGATCATCAGTGAGGACAAATGGGTATAGAAATGAGCCCAGTACACTAGATCTTCCAACTTTTCAAGACTAGACAAAAACCAAGGTATTTAGGTGAACTTTTTCACTTTAAAAATTCTGATAATATTCTGAAAATGCCATGTGGGCCAATGGAAACATACCTGTGAACTGGACTTGCCCTGCAGGTTTCTCTGGAGAGAGCACTGGACAAGGAGCTAGGGCAGCTAACTTGTTTCTCGCCTTTGCTAGCTGATCCAATAGCCTTGGAAACCACTTTCCCTCTCTAGATTTGGGAGGGAACTGGGGTAATGAAGGGTAGGTCACAATGGCTGGTCCCTGAGGTCCCTTCCATGTAATTCTGTTATGCTGGATTTTTGGCAACTGTTATTTCTTAGATCAGATTTAGGTCATGGGAAAAGTGTCCAAGGGACTAAGAGGGGACAGGGATGGGGCTCAAGGAAATAGATCATGACACCCCCAAAGGACAAAGTTCAACCCGGCTGCTCGGATCTCAGCACTTGTGTAAGCAAAGGTGAACACAATTTTCTTTTCTCCTGCCCTGACCATGTACTTCAAACTGGATGCAGGTCAGATTTTTCTCCTCTGGGTGTGGCAGGTGGCTTCTGTTGTTCTGAGTGTGCAGAAAGTGTTGGGGGGAGCATGGGATGTACTTGACTTCCTTTAATTCCTGGGATCACTCTTCAGCAGTTGGCTTTACAGGGTCTGAGGAAATCTCTGCTAATTATAGATTGTGTACTGAATTAAAGTGATGGTGATGCAGGGGACTCCCCTGACAAACCAATTAATGGCTTACTAAAAGGGGGAGGGATTTTATTGACCCTGCAGTTGAAGAGGTTACAACTTCTTTCTCATGCATCCAGGCACTGGCAGCCTAGGAACCAAGCCTCCTGGGTATCTTCCCTCTTTCAATGCCTGGCAGCAAGGCACTCCAATCTCTTCCCCCTTCTCCCTTTCTATTTCTTTCCTACCTCCAACCTCATGGTCTTCACCAGTGTGTGTGGGGATAACCAACTCCCCCAAATCCCTCCCAGAGTCTAGGTAACTGAGAAATACAAGTTGAAATATAAAGGAAGAGAGTAAGTCTGTAAAAATGATATAATCAAGAGATCTGTTTCCAATATGGGGCCAGTCATTCCAAAATCACTTGTGAACTGGAGGAGGACTTATCGAGGGCAGAAAAGGCTTAGGCAGGTAGACCTTCTGGGTTTCCAGCACTCAAGTCACCTATTCAGTTTGATTACCTGACCATTGCTAATTCAGTCCTGAGCCCAGATCCTGTTGACTCTCAGCTCTCTGGACCTATAGAAATGAGGATCTGGACGCTGAAGACCACCTTAAGGTGCAGGTCCTGCTCTCCTGAAGGAACTGGTCTACTGGTCCTTAGCCAGACCTTGTCACTATCATTTCCAATTGCTTCAAATTGAGCTTCTTAGTCTCTCCCCTGCCCGAATCATCCCATCTAAACGGACTCATTAATCTTCCAAAATTGTTTCATCACCTCTCTGTTGAAAAATATTCAATAGCTCTCTAGTGCCTTTAAGACTACAGACCAGAAGATGGGGGCCTCCCTGGTGGTGCAAGGGGTTAAGAAGCAGCACTAGGAAGCTACCCGCAGCCACTGCAGCACAAGTTTGATCCTGACCAGCCAGGGAGCTAACCCACATGGTGCAGCAGACCTCACTGCTCCCCTCAGCAGTGTATTTCAGTCTGCCTGTTCTGTTCCCCACTTTGTCTCTGGTGGATCCTCTTACCCTCTAAGAAGCTCAGAACGGGTGAGACAGGAAAGGTTTGCCGCGCTATGTGGGTATCTCCCCAGCCAGCCAGGATCAAACCGGCGCTGCAGAGGCGGCAGACGGCTTCATAGCGCTGCACTCAACTGCCTGCGCCACCAGGGAGGCTTTAGTTTTTTAACTTTGCATTTCCTACTGTATCCAGGTGCTATTCAACTTGAATAACTGTTAGGTCAAAGTGTAAGACGTAAATGAGTTTCCTTCAGAGGGATGACCTGTGGCTCTGGAATGCTGGGGAGCCTCAGGCTGGGCCAACTTTGTAACCTCACCAACATCTCTCTCATACTCTGCACTAAAGGAAACTTACTAGTTACACACCCCCTGCTCCAAGTAGAGGCCCACCTGCTCACAGCCTAGAGAGGTAAGGACACTGAATAACCTGTGATTGTTATCAAAGCTCTTATCAGTCACAAGCTGAGCTTCAGTGTGGTAGTCTGCAAGCTTAGGTATTCCCCGCTTGTCAGGACTGGGCTGCCTATTTGGTCAGATTGAGCAGGGGACGTATAGGTCAGGTGCCCAGCCTACACTTCTCATCTCTAATTACATGGCTATCTGAAGACTTTCAGCCTCAGGTTGACATTCCCCAGGATGCACACACCAAAGGGCTTTCCAGAGGCCACAAAAGTGACTACTCCCCAATCCATTCACTCCCCCACATGACAGAGACAGGTTCACCGCTCATAGTAATGTAAAACCATTTGTTTAATTCTAAATCAAATCACTTTCACAACAGTGAAAATTAGTGACTGGTCAAGGTGTGCCACTGTACATGGTGCCATTTTCTGACTGTGGTTGGGACCTGGTCCTAATCCACAAAGGTGGCGAGAGGGGTGGAAGCCAAGAGCATAGAACACACACACACAAAAGAAAGAAAAACTGCCTTGACAGAGGGGATAGGTGATGGGCCTACAGTGGGTGGTGGGAAGGGGCTTCCCTGTTGGGACTGGGCCAGCAGTCCCAAGTTGGTTCCCTGCCCCAGCTCCTGGCAGAGGGTGAGTGGGGAGCTAAAAGGTACAAAATCAAAGGGTACATGGCCAACCTGGCTTTGCTAACAGGTTCCTGGGATGCCTTCGCTAGTGGAGATCCCGTGTGCTCACTCCATTTGAGTCCATATGATTGTCTTTTTACCCACAGCCCTTCTTGAAATACATTTCTATTGGGCCCATCTGAAGTCCCTTCTCCCACCACGAGGTGGGGCCACTGCACTGAGGGATACTACTAATCCTCTTGAACTGAGAAAACTCCAGGATTTCTAGGCAATCAAGAGTACTCTTGAGTGGGTGCCCCAAGAATGTTTAAAATCCATCAGACACACTGAAAACTGGTGGCTTTTTCCTGTCAAATGGATTCAGGAAACGAACCACCTATTCAATACTTATCATTTGTCTGTTTGAACACTGAACTCTGGCATTGACCCGAGCAAAGGGGAAGGGATGAGGGCTGTGAAAAAGAGGAGGATTTCCATCATCATCCTCAAGGTCTTGGTTTCCACTCGCTATACAGAGCCGTATCTGGAAAAAAGCACTAGGTGCGGCCTTCTACTAGTTGTTGACTATTGCTTTGTGAGAGACAGGAGCAGAATAAACTGGCAAAGTGACAGAGGCCCCCCTAGAGGAAGTATGTCTCCTCCTACCCCAGGGGTCTTCTGGAAAAGGCCTGACCTGCAGAGTGAAACCACACCATGAAGTAAATCATCTTCCTGCCTGGCACCACACTCCCTCAATCAGACTAGGAGGAAGAAGCTTGTGAAATCAAAAAACAAAATCAAGGACTTGGGAAAAAAATCAACTCCCCTGGGAATTTCCAGAGGAAGACTTCCACAGGAAGACCACATCATATCATCATGCTGGGGCTTCCCAGGCCCTGCTGCCTGGCTTTACAAATCATCCGGGATTGCCTGTTTTTGAATCACATGCTTCCCTGGTTCTAGCACACATACAAGAAGTTTTCAGGGTAATCCATCAAGCCATATGAAAATCAGGGTTACAATCCTGCCTCTTCATAAAGGACAACTTGGCTTCTGAGGAGGATAGTCTTCAACATGCACTGGGCTGACTTGACAAAGCCCCTGGTTTTTTTTGGGCAAGTCTGGAAATGTGGGGGGGAAGGGGTGTGGAGGGGAGATGCACTTGGAGCTTCTGTAGCTTTGGGGACAGGACTATTTGTTTCTGCATTAGAGGTCCAAATTCCGCGGGAGGCGGGACTGCAGGAGTCCCGCCTGCAGGTCTTTGCTAACACGCAGCAGTTAGTCTCAGCTTCAGCAATGATCAAGGCTGTGTGCCCTCTGGCAAGGAGGCAGAAGCAGATAGTTTTTTGGGGGCAAGTTAATGACAAATCTGTGAATGAAGTCACATGTCTCTGGAGATAATCTATGCCAGGAAACCAGAAGGTCATTCAAATCACTCTCGCGGGCCAAAGACACTCAGCATGGTCCAGAGTCATTAAAAGATCTTTGGGTCTCTGGTGACTTCATGAAGCAACTCCAGCTTCAGCTGCTGCAATTATGATCTTTATAGGACTGCAGTTTCTTGCATCTCTGCTAAGGAGGAGGAAGAGGAGGAGGAGGAGGAGGAAATAGGACAGACCAGCATTGGGATTTGGAAGGGAAACCTCTCGGCAGAGGAGCCCCACCAACTTAGGCATTTTACCAGGGGGTATTTAAAGAGATGAGTTTCCATAAGTATCATCTGGCTCACCCCTATGTTTCTGTGATATTAAACTCAGATGAAACTGTACTCTGACAGTGTCCTTCTTCCTGCCTCTTCCCCGGTTAGGACCTGCTGAGCGAGCTGGAACAGGATTTCATGGTGTCACCCATGAGAGACAACTCAGTATCAAGGCCTGAGGTTATAGCAGTGTCCACGCTCCAGGGTCCTCTTCAATTGGTCTTGAGTCCCAAAGCTCTGATGATGAAGACTCCTCAATGTGTTACTGACCCCACTGATTCCAAGGGTCAGGATTAGACAGGAAGCCAAACACCAAGAACGTGGGTGTGACGTGTCACCAGTCCAGAGGCCCTGCCATAGATGCAGGCTGGGAGGCCAGCATTAGGCTATTAGGAGCCAGAACATGATCACCAGGGCCACAAACAAGAAGAGGCGTGACAGGAACTGCTCATCCACGTACTGAGGTGTACCAGGGACAGCTGGAAGACAGGCAAGAGAAAGGCCATGAAAATGCCGTAGCTGTGCAACCATCCATTTAGGCCAGAAGTCAAGAGCATCAATCTGTATCCTACACACTAAAGATATCTAAATACCAAATGATATCAGATAAGAAAAAACTGGAATTACTTTCATATTTCATATATCAATAACTTATCCTAAGAGGGCTTGGTTTGCAAGTGCAAATAAGACAGAAATGGAGGTGGGGGGAGGCTGCTTCCTAAGTATTTCCCATGTACAAAGTGTTATGAACGATTTTTACTTGGTAGGTACTATTTTTGTTTGTTTGTTTGTTTGTTTATTTGCTATCCTTTATTGAAGGATCCCACACCCTCAGGGGACCCCAGCCATACCAGAAACCAGAAAGGTCCCCCAAATATAGGAGGCCTGAAGGGAAGGAGAATGACTCACGATCCCACCACACTGGAAACAGAAACCCTTGGTAGGTACTATTATTCCCAGTTTGTATAAGGAAAAATCTAAGCACAGATATGAGAGTGTGGCCTGCCTAAGGTCATGAGAGTCGTAAGTTAGTGGCAAAGCCCCACTGTTGTGCTCTCAGTCTGTCAGAACACAGCCTCCTGAACCAAGGAGTCTGCAGGTTCTGGCACTGTTGAGCCAGGAGGGATCTAAAGGTCACCACAAGGAGTGCCTTCATTTTCCAGAGAAGAGAACTATGGCCTAGAAAGGAAATACGACTTCGCTTCCTCGCAGCATTGCAAACTAGGGGCAGAAGCAGGCTGAGAACCTGGGTCTCCACTTCTCTCTGCTTTAGTTACTACTTAAAGATCCCTGTTCCGACTGTGTGGAAAGGAGAATCTACATCCAGCACCGGCAAACTGTACCCAACATCACAACAGGTCCTATCTTTCCTTCAGAGCAGGACACACTCTTATCTTCTGGGGTCTCCTTCTTCTGAGAAAACAATGTGTGAACAGAGGAGAAAAACTTTCGAGGTAGATGAGGTAAGGAAGAACACTCCCAACATTTCTTGGTGTTTTACTGTTGCTCTGGGATGATGGATTCATGCAGGCAGGCAAGCAACAAAGACTTACAGATCGCCTGCTAAACGTGAAGCACCAGGATGGAGCAAGGAACCACTGGGATAATCCAGTAGGAGGCTTCTGTTTCTAGAGCTTAAGCTCCCAGCGAAGTCTGTGCACTGAATCCTTCCATGCCTCGCACAACCAGCACACAAGGCTCCAATGAGTGCAAGCAGAGCTCAACCAACCATGGCACCTTGGGAAGCTCTACGGTAAGAATCTTGGCCCAACTGTGATAGAGTATAAACACCCACCTCATTGCCCTGCTTATCATTAAGTGGGGGTATATGTGCACAGGATTTAGGCTGTCCCTCGGATATGGTTTATAATTTTAAATTTTATGGTATGTCTTGGGTAACATTATTGAACATTTTCTGATTTGTAGAGTTTTTTGCTTTTTGTTTTTTTAGAGAAGGAAAAAAGGAAAAGAAATAAAGTGGGAGTCCCAGGCTGGTGGAACCAAGCCAGGAAGGGGCAAGGAAGCCTATAGAGTACAGTTTAACCACACATTTGTCCCATAATCTTATTGCGAGGATCCTGAGTTTGCACTGGAAGGCACTCTGAACATGCTTAATATATGGCAAGTATGGAATATTATGATCATGTATACCAATACTCTAAAAAGAATTGAGCACATTTTGAAAAGGCTGATTATCCCTGTCATGACAATTATATATAACCTACATACTGCCCAATTCCAAGGAGTTCACAAGCAGGATTACTAGGAAACATGAATTCACCTGGGGGAGGCCGTCCATCGTTAATGTTAAATGCTGTGGCAAATATCCCAAAGGGAAATGCTCCAATCCCAAAAGACATCTGGAAGCCACCATCTCCAAATCCAAAACCTTGAAATCCCTGAGGAAGAAATAAATTAAGAAGACTGACAAACAGATTTCTCCTGCGACTGTCAAATATGTCACCTTACATACGGCGCCCACCTCCCAGGTCTAACCTCTGCCACCTGTTTCTAAAGGAAACATCTTTTCTTTTCATCTCAACCTTCTAGCCTTTCAGAGGTCCCAGCTAAACAGTGGTGAATGCTAGAAAGGACTGGCTCTGACCCAAAATAAAAACTTTGTTGATGCAACTCAGAATTCTTAGAGCTCCAAGTCCTTTCCCAAAGTCCCACACTAGCCAGTAAAATTTTCTACACGCTTTGTAACAGCAAAACTGGCAAATAACCCCTACGTCTAATGACAAGGGGATGTCAGAACAAGCTACACATTACCTGTAATAGCAAAAAAGTGAGACCCTAATTAGGCAACAACAGAGGTCATGATCAAATCTTAATACATGCTCAAAGTCACACAGAAAAGCCCTGTGAGCAAGTCATCAGAGAAAACTTTGAACACCACGGTCACAAGTACATGACAATAAGTAGGTATGTGTAGGTATCTTCCATCAACATTTTTTTCAAAGATTTATTTACTTATGTATACAAGAACTGGGGTATAGGCCAGAGGTGCAGGGGTGAGAGGAAATCACCAAAGACAGAGTGGGGAGCAGAATAGGCGGATCTACTGAAATACACTGCTGAGGGGAGCAGTGGGTAAGACAGGAGAGGTCTGCTGCGCCATATTGGGATCTTTCTGGCTGGCCAGGAATCGAACCGGCGCTGCAGAGGCTGCGGATAGCTTCACAGCGCTGTGCTCAACCCACTGCACCACCAGGGAGGCCCAACTACTGTGCAAATCTTACAAAAAATTTGTCTTCCCTGCGTCCCTGGGTAGATTTTTAGAACAGATCATTAAAAAATAATCAAAAAAAAAAAAAGAAATATTAAAATATTATTGGGCCTACTGCTTTCCACAAAGAGCTGATTGGCTTTCATTTGGGAGTCTTTTGTTAGCCATAAAACTGGTTGCTTCTTATCTCACACAAAGCAGACTTGAATCTAGCTCTGAACTTTTTTCTCAGTGTCACTACCTATAAAGCCTAACAGCTGACTTAATAAAAGTAAACCTATAGGGAAGGAAAACAACTGGTTTCCATTCTCCTCAGTGCAAAAATGGCTCCGTCTCAGAGCCATCATGGTGGAGTCTGAGGGCTCCTGGGACCAAGGCTACCTTACCCAGGAAAGCGCAACTGTTTCATCAGTGCACTTCTTTATTCAGTGCAATTCTGAGGACTGACCCCTAACCATCTAAGCAACACCTACATACAATCCTGTAAGTCCTCACATTTGGTGGGTTTATGTTCCTGGGGCAGAGCAGGTGAACAGCATGAATGGCAGCCGCAAGTGCCCACACATACTAGAGGTGTGCCTCAAGGCCAGGGACTCTGGCTTCCTAGGGTCACTTATTCTGGGGTTGGGAGGTAATGTTCTGGGAGGGTCTGGAGCCTGGGGTGGTTCAAGTGGTGTCTCTTGTGAGTCAGGAGCAGTGATCTCAGTACCAGTCAGATCTGGGTTTCAATCCTGTGTGTCCCTGAACCAGTCACCCAATCTGGGCCTTGGTTTCCTCTACTGTTAAATGGGTTGATGTAAGGCTTAAATCACATTGTACCTATAATGCCCTTAACATATAATTTTTGCATGTAATAATCATGAACAAGTGTTCATTGCTATTATTATTAAGGATAATCTGGAGAAGAGACCCCCAATTTCTATCACAATCTCTAACTCAACAATGCTGCCCTTGGGAATCCTAAGAATCAAATAAGAAAAAAAAATATATATGCAAAGATAATCAATGTAGCGTTATATACAACAGCATAATCTCGAGACAACTAAAAGGTCCTTTACTTAGGAAAATCTTAATTATAATGCATCAAAATTCAACAGATTAAATGGTAGCCTTTAAAAATAAAGTGATATTACACAGTATCATGGGAGATACTAAGTTTTAAAGCAACAATAGTGATGGCTACATAAAAATACATATACATAAGCACTTTGTATTCAAAGTATGAAAATAAGGAAATGAAAATATAATTGTCTAGGATTATGGTACTATGGGTAAATATTTTCCTTAATTAAAACTTAAGTATACATATGCACCTATTTATAAAATTCACACAAATAAATGGATCTATAAAATTTGCATGACAGAAAATAAAACAGACCAAAATGTTTTTAGTGGTTATTCTCAGATGGTCTGATTATAAGTGATTTGTTTCCCATTTTTTCCTTTCTGTATTTTAAAGTTTTCTTTTACTTTTATAATCAAAGAGGGAAACCTCTAAAGGCACAGGCTCATTTGTGGAAGTTTCTCCTAGAATGTTCCTTACCCCTCTGTTCTCTGGTTCTGGCCTCTGACCTTGAGGACGGGGTGGGGTCTTCTCTCTGAAACAGAAACAGTGTAAAATTAACCTATTACAAAATGCTTTGAGTTGCCCCCTGAGTGGAGTGGAAGTTCTTCACCAATAGGCCATTGCTCCCTTTTCTGTCCAGCACTTATGCCAAATTAAACCAAATACTAACTCATCTACCAGCGATTGTTTTTCCCAACTATATAGAAAAACAGCTTGTAATGAGATTTTTATCAGACTATACTATAGCTACTTCTTTCACAGATAGGTTCAGCCAGAATGGTTATGGCTCCCAGCCAGATACCCTTCTTGGAACTGTGTGAGGCACAGGTCACCAATTAAAAAAAAAAAGTCCTAAATCCAAACTGAAACAGAGGATGCCCTGTCAGCTGAGGGCGCTGAGATTCAGGATTTCTCTGATTTGCTATTACTAGAGGTTTAGCTCCCACTATTCTTGGGCAGGTACTCTATTCTCTTGGCGTCTGGGTCTTGGCCCCTTCCATCACTTATCCCACAAATTCTGGACTGAGGGTTTATTACCTATCAGGCACTCAAAAGGACACTACAAATACTAAAGCTGATGACCTCTACTTTTGAGGTGTTCATGTTTTATTATTTTTTAAATCTTTTTTTTAATGCATACAAGAGCTGGCGTACAGGCCAGAGATGTGGGGGGTGAGAGGTTCACCAGAGTGGGGAACAGAACAGGTGGACTGACTGAAATACATTGCCGAGGGGAGCAGTGGGTGAGACAGGAGAGGTCTGCTGTGCCATGTGGGCTGCTCCCTGGTCCGCTGGGGATCGAACTTCGCTCTGCAGAAGCTGCGGATTGCTTTACAGCGCGGTGCTTAACCCCTTGCGCCACCAGGGAGGCCCCGATGTGTTCATGTTTTAAAGGTAATTACAATCAATCATAATACATGTGGGAAGGGACTTCTTTCATAGAGGTATGAACTAACAGGTAAGAGCAACTAATGTGTGGAAGAAACACCACTCCTTCAAGGAGGAGGTACTTTGGAGCTGCTCATTAAAGACAGGCAGAAGTTAAAGGAGGTAGAAGTGACTGAGCAGATCTGGGGAGAGTAGAAGAGACAGAGGAGAGCAACTACAAGGCCTCATGAATGTAAAAGGTTAAGTTCCTTTAAAGAAACTTCCTTATGCCTTAGGTGTCCAACATGTACAGGGTATGCTGGGCTGGGCTGAGCAAAAGTAACAGAAGGCAACTTCATTGCCGGAGAAGATGGGAAGAAGTGCCAGACCATCTTAAGAAGATTCTCAGTATTTGTGTTTATAGAATGCCTGACCATCTTTACCTTCTTTTCTAGAAATCTCAAACTACAAAGTCTCTCAGACCCTCTGTTCACCATTCTGCCCCCACACTTTATATATCACTGCTGCAATAACCCCATTCCTCACAGATTTTCTTGTTGGAGATCCTGCTTCCTAGCACTTTGTGCAATTTCCTGCCTGCTGGCAGACATCCAGTAGACATCTGTAATATAATCCAGCAAGAGGCAACTTGACACACCTCCCCTCCTGGCTGACTCCCATCTGGATCCCTATTGCCTCAGAACTAAGGTTCTGCAAGTACTAAGTAAAGGGTGTGATGAGGAAGTGCTGAATGGAAGTGAGTTCACACCCAAGAGGGGGAATGGGTGTAAGCGGTACCCTAAGGGCTCACCTTGGGTCCTGCTGCCCAGTACTGCCTCTGCCATAGAGGGGGATGACCTTGTCTCGGCTGATGCCGGCTTTGCAAACTGGACACACCTGTCTGTTAGGCCTGGTCTCCAACCACTGCAAACAGGAGAGAAAAACACATGAATGGCCCAAGCCCCCCACAGAGCCATCAGGAAAACAACATGAGCCAGAGAAACAGCAGCACAGGCAGGGAAGCTCTCAAGGAACCAATTTTGATTCCTTTTCCTGGTACTCAATAAATATTTACTAGTGGTGCAATCAAAATTGCCTTCAAACACCACCATAATTAAATAGGCTTCTTCATGCCTCATTCTCTCCAGGGGCTCTCAGCAACAGAGCAGGAAGGAACTATAAGCCTGGAATTATGTCAACAGACCCAGTCTCAGTTTAAATTTTGGTGGAGATAAAACAAACGTTAAATCTTCACCTTCCCTGATGAATCAATTATATTATCCTAGATGTCTTCTTTTTCTGTGATTTCTCATTTTGAAAGCATTTTCCATATATCTAGACATAGCTGGCCATTTTCTATATGCTACTGGCCATTTTCTATATACTATAGGATAGATTTTTATTATCTAAATTTGCTAAATTTTATTTATTTTTTTTTTTTAAGATTTATTTATTTATGCATACAAGAACTGGGGTGTAAGTTGGGGAGGGTGAGAAGATTCATGAGAAAGTGGAGAACAGAACAGGTGGATCTACTGAAATAGACTGCTGAGGGGAGCAGCGGGCGAGGGAGGAGACCGGCGCCATGTGGTTTGCTCCCTGGCCAGGGATTGCACTCTTGCTGCAGTGGCTGATGATAGCTTAATAGCACTGTCTTTAACCCCTGCACCACCAGGGAGTCCCAAATTTGCTAAATTTTAAAATGTACTTTCGCTGATTTTTGGATTCTACTATTTCTCTCAATAATAAAAACACCACAATTCTATTTTGGATTTCCCAGGTCATTCTAAAAACATTTCACTTTTCTAAAAACAGAATAAAATGATAAAACAAATTACCTGTAGTGCTTTTACAGACATGAAATAATTTGTGTTTGTGTATGTATGTGTGTGCACATATACATACATCAACATTTATCATAGAATATTTAAAAATTTTATACCCTGTTTCCATTATCCTACTCTTGAAAGTGCCAAAATTTGTGTCATGAGCTCTTCATAAATTTATATTTCACCAGGTTCCACTGGCATCAAAATGCACAGCTCTGAACATAACAGGAAGCCCTCTGTTGTTGCTCTCATCTCTCTCCTCCCCCACCCAGATTCTGAGGCTCTAATGGTGGGGAATTCTTGTTCTCCCACACACACCTACTTGTATGGGGCTCTACTGCCAACAACTGTGGGGACAGTCTGTTCACAGTGATTATTCACAAGTAGCTGTAAATGTCAGGGCCTGCTCTGTCTCACAGCAAGCAGGTCCCTGTATGGTGACTATGTAATAAATAGTTCTCATATTATCAAAAGCTGGGCAAACTTTTGTCCCTTTGCAAAAGACCTATTGATACCAAAAATGTTTCCCCTTTGAAATATTTTCAAGATCTTTAAGGGTAGGCGGATTGTTGATATGATAAGAGTACTTTATATAGAGGCAAAATCTCAAAAATAAAAACCTTACATACTATCAAATCCGACCCAATTTATAAACGAGGACTTGAGACCCAGAGAGGTGGTGGACTGCCAAGGCCCTGAAGGCCATCAGCAGCAGTCAGGAGGCTTCAGAGAGCCACACTGATCTCATTTCATCAAGAGCCTGTCAGTGAGCAGGTGTGTAAAGAGGGTTGGGGGAAAGTAAGTAAATGAACCCAAGCAGGAGAGACTGCAGCTTCTGACAGCAGTCTCCTGAGATTAGGGGTGTCTTGTGCAATCATAGCTGATGAAAGACAAAGTAAAATGAAATACAGCTTACCTGATGTAAACACGGCCAACTGCCAGAGTCCCCAGGGCAGCCAGTCATCAAGGAGAAAGAGAAAGGGAGAAAAGAAGAAAAATGCTTTCATTAGCAGAATATACAGGTAAAGGGTAGGGGTGGGGAAAAAAAATATGGAAAATGTGAAGTACTACAACCCACTGAAGGTCTGTGGGTATGGATCACTGGTGTCAGAAATTAGAAAAGACTGGGCTAAAATCACTCTCAGACTCAGTTTCTGTACAAGTCAACTTCTGAGAGGTTATGGTCTCTGGAGAAATCCAATAAAAGCTAAGGAGACTGTGCAAAAAAATATGTGGGGGCATACACACATGTACTGTTTGACTCAATTTTACTGGGTTCAGAGCCTCCTCATGTTCATAAGGAATGTGTGGTGCCAGCTCTTGATCTTGATCCAGTTTAACAATGTTAATAATCTCTAGGTTATCCTCAGCTTTGAGAACTATGCTGGGAGGAAGTAACTTAAAAGTTCATATATACTGTAAAAACATCTTCCAGTAATGTAAAGGATGGGGATGCTGCTTGGCAGTAAGTGCTGTTTTCAGCTTAGTGACGTATAGAAATTCCTGCCCAATCTCTCACTTTTCAAACGAAGAACCCAATCTCAAAAAACTTGAAATGACTTGCCTACAGCACCAGAATTGAAAAATTAAATGACCTGACTTCTAGCTTACTGCTCCTTTTATCACGCAGTACTGGATACAAAAAATGTTATTTACAGAACTGAAGGACAAGTTCCTCACTCTATCTCCAGATTTTTAATTTTTCTTTCATTCTTGACTGTTTCATCTATTTGCTCATCTAATACATACCTACTATAACCTACTATGTGCCAGGATAGAGGAAAGGGTAAATATGGTTTCCACCCCTCACATAACACCTCTTCTACTCTCACTGAGTAAAATTTAGACTTGGAGGAGAATTCCTTTCCTAATTCCTGAATTGCAGTTTACCCTCATAACTCAGATCTGAAAACCCTGGAGACAAAACAAACACCTGGCATCTGACTCCATCCATGTAATGCCATTTAAATTGAGCTGAAGGCACCCCCAAAGCCTGGCAGATCTCCACTGGCAACTTTCCTCAAAGGCTGTGGGGGAGAAGTAGTGGTAACTTCCCCTTAGGGGAAAGTTCAGGAGTTCAACAATGATAGTGCTCACTCATTTATCAAGCAACTACTATGTGCCAGCTGTGGCTGACTTATGTCTTTTGTTAATATCACTGGACAGTAGGCTCTGAGAAAGTGCAACTTTACAGTAGATTTGCCCAGGGACAAACCACCCACTGACAGCATCTCTGTTATTTTAGAATCTGTGTTCTTTCCTATGGTATCCTAACTCTGAATTCTTCATTTTGACACTCATTTCAAGTCCTGGTTTTATGACAACCCAGAATATCTGCAATTTCTAGGACAGGGTTGATAACAGTTTCCGCAGAAATCTTACTGATTAGGGCAACAATCTCCAGAAAAGAAACCTTTGCCCTATTCTATTCATTTACCAACAAATTTCTTTCACACTGTTGCCAATTTAAACTCCCTTTAGATGACCCCTTCTTCACACCACTTCCCTGCTCAAAATTATTCCATAGCTTGATTTCCTACTCAGTCAAATTGGGGTTTGGTAATCTGGCCCTACACTCCCTTATAACCATTCTTGTTTCTTAACATTCTCCAACCAGGGCACCATTATTCTTGAATACAGAGTAGCCTCAATGTTTCAGATGAACCCAACAGCGCATATGCTTGGCCCTAGCAATTGCCTGCCTTGAGGTCGCACATACTATTCACCTTACTAGCACTGTCAATTCAATTCATCTTTCAAGGTACAGCTCAAAGTTAAGAGAAAAGTAAATCAAATCTCAACATTCATCCAATTCTCAGGACCAGGAGGGGTTTCTGTAACCATGGAGACTGAAATGGTACCACTCCTGCCATTTTACTATACATAAAATACAATGACAGTTATTTGGATCATAGCTAACACATAGTATTTACCCATAGTATGTGCTTTTCTAAGCTTTTTGCCTATTTTGAGACATCTAATGCTCATAAACAAACCTGTTAAATAAGGCAATGTTTGGTAATCACCTTGCACAAGGTCATCCAGTGGAGAAATGGTAGAACCCGGATTCAGAACAAGGCAGTCTGGTTAAACAGTCCTTACTCATAACTACTGTGCGATACTGCTTCTTGGCTCAGCACAGCAAGTGCACATGGTTAGTACTCACTAAATGGTGGCTATCATTACTTTAGAGCCCAAAATAAGGACAAGACTTGCATAAGGTCACTCAGTTCATGAGCAGCAAAGCTGGGATGAGAACCCAGGTCTCCTGCTTGTTGGGTCTAAGTTAATCAAGTCCCAATGTGGTGGGAAACCATGTGTTCCAAAGCTGCAATTCAGCAGTATGTCCTCTGGGGCAGTGGTAGGGGTACTGACCAGAAGAGGTGGCCACACAGGCTGATGACGGCATCCTTGGCTGTGTCCAGGCAGATGTTGCACTCAAAGGTGCTGTCCTGACCTCCGCTCTCTCCAGCACCATTGCCGCTGGGCCCCCCTGCACTGGAGTTCTCAGGGGATGCAGAGGCTGAGGGCCCCTTGCTTGCCATCCTTGGCTGTCAGTAAACTCTGAGCGAAGATTCTCCCCAGGGAAATCCTAAAAGGCAGAGAGTCCTTGATTGCCAATTTCTGCAGTACGTTCCTCAGAGTCCATGCCAATAGCCCCATCTGCCCTCAACTCCTGAAGTTCAGATTATGACCGAACCCCTGAGCAGAGGTCCCAGAGCCTACAGAGGATGACAGTCACAGGGCACTACCTAGAAAGCATTGACTCAAAAACTTCCTAAGAACATGATCCAGAATGTACTACAGCAATCACAAGCTGTGGCACTATCTTTCTTGACCTTACATCCTTCCAGGGTAACCACCCCAGGTGGTAAATACAGACTCAACCAAACTGAACATTCACAGGTTGTCCTCTGACTCTGGACAGCTTCTACTTGGTAGTGATCTGCTCGGGTCAGAAAATTCTGATTGGTATATATTAGAATATAAGGAAAACCCTGCAGCTGTAAGAGGTTAGGAAGTTAAGAAGGACCAGGGAGGTCACCTAGTCCTTTGTCTTCCATACTGCAATCTTTTGCATTCTTCCTTCTGCCACCCACCTTATGTTGTCTAAATCTACCAACATTTAGCCATAATATATTTAAGGAGGGGGGTTTCTATCACTGCTGTAAACAAAAAACAGTATTACTTATAAATAAAATGTACATGTAAAAAGCTATGATGGAAAAGTTGTCTCTCCTCATAACCCCTGAATCATCTAGCACCTCAAGACCATGCTTTGAACAAACTTGACCTAGTCCAATCTCTGTAGGAAACTGTGGTCAAAGACCTCTCTGCTAAATATTGTGGAGGCAAGACTGGGATTTACGAAATCCAGTTTGTATTCAAAGCACTATACCACCACAGACCATGCTGGCCACCAAATGCTGGGAGAAACAGATCACTGTTTACTACCACCCCCAAATCAAAGCGAACACCAGCAGTTCAAAGAAGACAAGAGCTACTCCAGGGGGTACTCAGAAATTCTGGGTGGAGACTAAGAATCTGTCAAGAGTCTGATCTGGCAACCTTCACCGACTCAGAAATTCCAAGCAAGAAATGCTGGTTGGGTATCCGAGAACCAGTGGTTTGGACAGTAGCTTTTCAGTTTGGTAGATGGTTACTGGAAACTCTTTTTTCCTCTCTGGGCCACAATTTTTCGTCTGTAAACCGAGGCACTGGACTACATGGTCTCCTAGGTGTCCCTATCCAGCTCTGAGATTGCTGCTCCAGATATCTCACCCACTCTCCAAAGAAGGCATCTTCCCCACAAGTCTGGGACTCACCACTGGAGCTCAGAAGACCCCCTTATTTCTGCTTCCAAAGTATGATAAGATAAGGACCAAAAAGCAACAGTCTTCTCAGACCAAAAAGCCTTCCTACCGACTCAGTACTCTGGACTCACGAGCATCCCTCTCTACAACAGCAGCTCAGAGACTTGAGCAGGGAGAGAAGACGGGCTCTCCGCCACTTTTTCACTCAGTTACATCATTTTACGTAATGTCCCAGAAGGGCAGCTGGCTGCTGGCAGCACCAGGGCCTTGATGGCCTTGACTCCAAGACTTTCCCCCTGACCTAGTGCTTCCTCCTCTCAATACATATGTGTTCATTTCTTCTTAGAATGGAGCCTGCTTCTGAGGGCTGCATTATGGCCCTTCTTCATGGTTCCAGCTCATGTGCCTGACACATCTGTTTCTCTAAGACAAACAAATAATAAAACCCTAAAACCACTTTAAAAAATTAAGGACTGTGTACAAATGTAGAAAGACAACTGTAAACAACAAAAAGACAATCAGGTTCACAGATCAATCTCATTGACAGTCTCCCAATGTGATGTAACAGGAAGCACACGGAACCAACAATGAAGCACTCTTGAAACAGACTAATCCACCAAGTTTCTAAAACAAATTATATGTTCATAGACAATATAGTGCACAGATGTATGTGTTAAACAATGCCAGGGGGTTGGGGTTACAATCAGAAAATGCAGAATGTGATACTTCTGATAGAACCCAAGTTCTCAAAAAGAAAAAAAAAAAAAGTATGCACAGGGCATGGAGTTTTACAGATGGAAACTTGAGGCATACCACTATGGCACTGTGTGGCTCTCACTGGAACCAGACTGAAAGAAAATTCTAAGAAGACATTTGTGAGATGCTTGACAAAAACTGGAGTTAGCCTGGATATTTGATGATATTAGGGAATTACTGATAATTTTATTGGGTATGAAAATGGCATTATGTGGTGTTTTTAAAAAATTCTCAGCTGCTAAGGATACATAAGCACTTATGAAGGGGTGACAGACGTTTGGGATTTACTTTAAAATACTACTGGAGAAAAAGTCAAAGTTGAGAGAAAAGAACTGGGAAGTTGAAAGTTGTTGAAGTGGGATGATGAATGAGGGTTCAATGTTTGCTTTTGTATGTACTTGTAATTGTCCATAATAAAAAGCATCTTTAAAAAAGATCAGTTTTGGGCCTCCCTGGTGGTGAAAGGGATGAAGCACAGCACTGTGAAGCAATCCACAACCTCTGTAGCACGAGTTCAATCCCCGGCTGGCCAGAGAGCAACCCACATGGCGCAGCAGACCTCTCCTGTCTCGCCCGCTGCTCCCCTCAGCAGTGTACTTAGGTCAATCTGCCTGTTCTGTTCCCCACTCTGTCTCTGGTGCATCCTCTCACCCCTACCCCCAAGCCCTGCACTTCTGGCCTGTACTCCAGTTCTTGTATGCATAAATAAATAAATTAAAAAAAAAAAGATGATCAAGTTGTGGAAGAATATATATATATATGGATTTATCTGGGGAAAAACAAAATATATATAATACATACACACACACAAGCAAAGCAAATGTTCAGAAGGAATAAAATAAATTATTAAAAGCTAGTTTTGGATTATGAGGGCTAGGAACTCTAAATTTTATATTCTTGCTTTGGTTTAATATTTTATGACAAGCAGGTGTTAGTTTTTTATATTAAGGTTTTAAAAGAAGGAAACTGTAAACAAGCACGTATATTATAATATTTGTTATACTGATAATGAATAAAAATATTAGAAAATCTCTTTTAACAGATTTTTTTGGTATGTGGAAAAACATACCAAGCTGTGAATAGTGCCGCTGTATTGGTGGGGGCTTAGAAGTAGTGACTTTTCCTTTCTAAGTCGCCCCCATTTACAAAACTGCAAAGTTTACATATGTTGATTTTGAAGTCATACAAAAGAGAAACAGTACATTTAAAAATGGTTCCCCAATATTGCAGTTTCTTCCTATTTTGAAAAACTGGCTCCACCACTAACTAGTGATGTGGCCCTGGATAGATCCCTTGAGGATCCAACCCTCTTTTCTCACTTGGTAAGTGAGCCCTGCCTCCTGCAGGGCTGCCGAGGTAGTCCTGTGAGATAACACAGTGACCTGGAGGGCCTGCAAGGTAATAGGGGATTGTGCTGCCTCTTACCATGGTCCCCTGCCCTCTCCACTTCCCGGACACACCAAGGTTCTCTTACCCATAGGCCTAAGGGGACAATCAGGGTCAAGGAAGATATCAGGGTAAGAACGGTTAGGAGCCAGTAACAGGTGAGCCCAGAGTTTACACATACAGTAGCCACGTACCAGTAAGGAATTAGGATAGGCCTGCTTGTCCTAACTCAAAGCAGACCACATACCCTCACTCTAATTCTTAGTAGACTGACCATTTGGTCCCTATGTGGACTCTTGAGACATCTTGATAGACACTCAATTATTTGCTGAGTGAGGGGGTGCAGGCATACATGACTGAGTTTGGTCAAATCCCAGGCTTGATATTCACAAACCTCTCTTTGCAATAATTCCTGGGCCTTGGTGCTGCATACCTATCCCGGGAGCCTGCTTTCATCTCCTTCCCACCCTCATACAAGGAACCTCACCACACCAGGGCAGCATGGCAGAGATGAGCAGTCTTCTCTGGGGGCTGTCCATTGAACATGTGCAGAACAAGAGAATGTGGCCACAGCCTCAAGGGACAAGAAGGATGAGGATAGTGGTCTAGAAGATAGAGGACCCTAGTAGGTTCAGGAACTGGACAGAGTAAAAAAAGAAGCAGATCCTTAGCATGAGCATGCCTATACTACCAGCCTACTGAAATCTTTTCGGCTCTCTATAAGGCTAAAGGACTTTGACTTGATCATACGACAACCCTGTTCTGTGCCCCTGACCATTCTTCACTCCTGACATGAATCCATTTTCTAGTTTTAAAAGCACGTCTCTTTGTATTACCAATTCTGATCCTGACTCCATTTTACAAAGGAAGACATCAGGCCAGGGAGGTTAGAGGACTTGCCCAAGGCCATTGTGCCAAATTCAGACTTCCCAATACAACATCAGCATTCTTATCACTCTTACACGTCACCCCTTTAACATTCAGCCTTACAAAATTAAACACCTGGTCTTTGTTTTCCCTCAAATACATCATGCAAAACTGAAACTTTTATGTTCTCTGAAGTAAAGAACAAACCCACTACTCATTCACTTACTCATTCAACCAACAGATATCTTCAATACCAACTACATTTAAGGTCTGGTACTACCAACTGTGTGCGTGGGTGTGGGGGGTAGGTGGGGGTCACAAAGAAGAGCAAGATCAGTTTTAGTTCCAGGAGTCTAGAATAGGAGATTAGGAAGACACATGGATAATTATAAGACTTATTAATCATCAAACTTGCTTGTATTTCCTAAATAAGACACCTTCCCATGGATCTGGTTCCCAGACCCTTTCTGTGATTTATATAGGGTCTGAATCTTAATCAAGAAACTATATTTTTTGATAAGCATTCCCACCTTCCACTCCAGATAGTCTCTGATGAAAAGTTTGGAAACTCAGCTCTTGAAGAGGAAAATTCTATCAAAAGCACAAAGTGTTACAGCACAGTACAGAGTTCAGGTGGGTCAGTAACCTCAGAGACTATCCTTTGGAATGCACAGTTCTCAGCTACAATCCACAGGGAGTGGGGAGAGGTCAGATAAACTTGGGGATGGGGGTGGAGTAGGGAACAAGTCTGCTGCGATTTCCAACCACTAGCACCTGGTCCACCTGGAACAGAGTGGACAAATTAAGAAACAAGTTCACACCCAGCTTTGAAAAACATTACTAAATTTGAGTTCCTAGGGCAGCACACGTGGTGATGGGACTAAGGCAGATTTGTAATGCATAATGATCCCTCAGGAACGCAGGGCTGACAGCTGAAGTTGACCAAGCCAGCAGCCTCACTCCTATTACCTTCCCAGGGCTGGCCTGGCCCACCTCACAGGAACTGAGCAGGGACATGAAGGTAAGAGGTGCACATTATTAAGAAATCTCTTTGCAGCATTCTTGAGTTCAGTTCTCAGGTTCTAGAAAAGGCAGGTATTTAATATCTATTGCTGGTATTACCTGCCTTCTCTGTTGCTTTACCTCTAAGAAATCCTGGGCTAGGGGATACAGAAGCATCTAAGAAATCCTACTTATGAAGATCATAAATTGGGATGATAAAAAATCGGCATGTTTGAAGGGAGAAACCCAAAAGAGTCTTATTCCTGTGGGCACATGCTTGTTTAAACAGAAGTTTCCTGCCAGATACCTTGTCCTGCCCGAGCCTGTCAGTGCTGCTGCTCATTAGGTTGTGCCTGGACCACAAAGACAGGACCCATATTCCGAGAATGTCTACATCACACTCACGGAAGGCTGGAGTGGAAAGAAATCTGAGTAAGTTGCCTGGAACTTGGAATCCATAGAAACCTGGCCCTAAAGTTATAGAGTCTCAATGGTGTTAAGTTTGTTTTAAACTCACAGAGGCCTGGCCCTCAAATGTAGGATCAAGGGCATTCGTGAATGTCCTTTTGGATCCAAAAGGACAAAGGAGAATGCTCTATTTTCCTGGGGGCTGCATTGGTCCTTTTCTCTGGCATCACATAATCTCACTATCTGTTCAACCAACCCCACTCCTACCTTCAAAGATTTAACAATCCTGTTTGCCAGGCATTCAGGATACAGGATATGGATTTCAGTCTAAAGGACAGCACACAAACAAGTAAACCAACAAGGCAGTCCAGTGTGCTGGGCACTGACAGAACTGTGTAGTGTGTGTGAGGGCAGGGGACACTGGGGAGGGCGTAGACACAGCATACCGGATAAGTGCACAATTCACTGGCTGAGTCCAGTGTTGCTGGAACCCAGGGACCTTAGGGTGGTAGGGCAGCAAGCACTGAGACTGAGGCAGAAAGGTCTTGTAGTCCTGGAGCCCTTCATTCTTCATCAGCTGGGCTCACCTTAGAAAAAGTTCCACAATCCTAGTCTTCCTTTCTCCATTCAGTCCTATCCCCTAAGTAAACAAATAAACCCACATGCTAGAGACAGTCACTAAAAATTTCCACAGAGATTTTACTTACATGGGAATTTTAATTACATAACATGATATTAAGTAAAAAAAAAAAAATCAGGATACAAAATTACATACAAAACTGAACATAATGCATAGTAACAGATTAAAAACAATGAAAAATTTGGGGGAAAAAAAGAGGCCAAAAATAGAACTACAGTAGTCTCTGAATAATGGAATTGTGGGCAAATTTCTTAAGTGTTTTTTGTTATACTTATCTGCACCTGCCATTTTTTATTTTTAGAACTTTGTTATTAATACTCAGAAAAATATAGTAAAATGTTAAAGATCCCATACCTTCAGATCTCAGTAGAAGACAAAAAGGAAAGCAATTTGATAAAGGAAATTCATTTAGTGTGATGATCCTTGGCATAATTCTCTGAGATTTTTACATTTAAAAATTTTACTCATTTGTTAATAACAAACATGTCCATATGAGTTGTACAAAAGTCACACATTTACTCATCCTTTTGGTTGTAGATGGAAAAGTCTCATCCTTGGAACACAGTCACCCTGTTTCCCATCCTGAAGACCACTATTACTAGATACATGGTTAGGACAAATTTCAGAAGTAGAACTGCTGGGTCAAAGGGTATGTCTATTTGTCATTTTGATAGACAGCACCAAACAACTTCCAGAAATGATGTGCCAGGTTTTTAATGCCATCAGAAATACACAACAGTGCCTATTTTCCACAGCCTTACCAATGACATACATGTTTTCAAAAGAGAACGTAAGTCACAAGAGAAATATAATTTTGCAAACTTGTAAAGATATTTTACATTCACTAATTCATCCACTAATTAGTTATTGAAAACTATTATGTTCCATGCACTGTGCTAGGTCTTAGAGAACAATTTCCAAATGCAACACATATTTGAGTAAGAATTCTAGGGTCGGCTATTTCTAGCTTTTCAACTTTTCTTTCACTATTTCTAAGTTGAAAGGGTTTTTTTTTGTGTGTGTATGTTAACATTTCAACCATTTTCCTTAACTTATCAGGTTTTACAAAAAATAGGATTTGAACTAGCACTAGCACAAGATTTTAAGAGTCATCCGAGACTATCTTTCTCATCCTTTATAGCACTGTTTTAAAATGTTCCTCAACTTCTTAGGGGCTTTTATCCCTAAAAAACTAGCAAGGCACAGAAGAATCTGATGGTTTAGGATTCAAATCTCAGCCCTGCCATTTACTCTGAGACTTTACTCACTATTTTCTCTTTCAGACTTTGTTTTACTCATCTGTGAGAAAGGGGCTTATTACATCCTCACAGGATAGTTGTGAGATTAAACAGATTAAACAGCAAGTGCTTAGTACAAAGTTATTTTGCTCAAGAAATATTACTTTTCCCTCAACTATGAGGTCTCTCACAGAGCACACTGAAAGTACACTGCTTTTTATATTCCCCACAGAGCTATGCAGTCAGCAGACATTTGGTTAATCTGCTGAACGAATGAGTCACAACTTCTCTTTCTGAATGAACATCATTCCTTGAAGGCAGAGGAGATGAGACATCAGAACTGTGTATGAGGAAATCCAGAATGGAACACACTTAGTTTGATGCAGACAAAATAAAAATTTCTCCCTAAGTGTTAAAATTAGTAGGCACTTGTTATATTTATTATCACTACGAATATCTTTATGAATAACATCTGTTCATCCTCCTACATGAATTATCTCATTTAATCTTTACAGCCTGCCTTTGAAGTAAACACTACTACACTATTGTTAACATCAACCCTGGGGATGTTATCTTAAAGCTCAGAATAGTTAGGTCACTTGCCCAAGGTCGCAGAGCCAGTCAGAGGCAAAACTTCCCACCTCCCAAGTCAATGTGCTTAGTGATGTGTTCACATGTTTTGTCTCAAGCCCGAAACTCAGCTTCCAGGTGCCTTACTCAGCACAGGGACAGGCACCTCTGGAGCACCTCACAAATGTGTGTGGGTTGATGGAGCTGATGCCGAGGAGACTTAGAACTGTACAGTTCAATATGAATCAATCTAATCAAGTAAAGTTATGGAAAATCAGTATCCTATGTCTCTGAAGACATTCTTCAGAGATTATGTTTTTCAGAATTAGAAATGTTACATAACTACTGTTGAGTAATTAAAAAAAAAATATTGTCCAAAACTTAAACAAACGAAAAAAAAATCAGGGATCTGCAACTAGAAAGAGGTTCAACTTAGCAAACTGGTACTCATCTTTACTGGATATAACACTACCCACAAAAAGGATGGATAGTTTACTGAATTATTCCTCAAGTTAGTGACTTCCTAAAACCATAAGCAGAGTCTGACAGAGAGTAGATTTTCAATAAATGCATGAGTAGTGGGTAATTGGTAAAATATTGTATTAAAGGAAAGATCTTCAGGCTGGCTTCATTCCACAGTTAACAGCTGTGGATTTCTGGCATAACCCAGAGAAAGGAACAATCTTTAGCCATCTCATCTAGTCTGATGCTCAGCTCTTCCACTCATTACCAGGGTCTTCATCTGCAAACAGGGTCAATTTATTTCTGTCCTCCCTTTGTTATCAGATAAGTTTTCAAAATGAGAGTTTTGCTTTTGTTTCACATAGTCAGTGAATTCTCATTAATTCAGATTTTATCTGAGCTAAAGACCTCTAAAACACTGTGAACGGGGGCCTCCCTGGTGGCGCAAGGGGTTAAGATGTAACCTATGAAACAATACGCAGCCACTGCAGGATGAGTTTGATCCCTGGGCAGGAGCTGCCCACATAGTGCAACAGACCTCTCCTGACTGGCCAGCTGCTCCCCTCAGCAGTGTACTTTGGTCAGTCTGCCTGTTCTGTTCCCCGCTCTGTCTCTGGCGAATCCTCCCACCCACCACACCTCTGGCCTGTGCCCCAGTTCTTGTATGCATAAATAAAAAAAAATCTTTAAGAAAAAAACAAAACACAACACTGTGAATGTAGAGTATAAAAAAAATGAAATAGGTTGATGAGATTTAACCAATGAAGGATAAAACTTTCTATATAGCATATGCTTGATCAAACAATCTCGCTTGTCCTTTCAATATGAGGTCCCAAGGAGGGCCATCAGGAAAGTACATGTAAGATAGCCCACCCACGGTTAAAAATAATAAAACTAAACGGCACCTTTTTGAATGATTTTTAATATTGACCTTTACAAAACAGTCTTGTGTCCCTAGCCCCCTCCATTCACTGTTTATTGTCAGTGAAGTTTGGGAAACATTGAGAATGCCAAAAACTAGGTCAATGATAAATAAATCAAACAAAGTTCTGGTTACTGCTTTCAAAGGAGTCCATGGTCAAGGCAGAATTTAACTACTATTTTTAAAAGTGCCTCACACTGAGAAATGCCTCTGCAGAAAGGACAGTTTTAGGAAAAAATAATTTCCTGGACTTTGCTATCTTTAAAAACCCTGCCATGCCTACATCACAAAATGCTTCTGAGGAGCAATGGGAACATGAATGTTAAAGTCAGGTGCTATGAGACTACCTTGGGTGTCAACTTGGTGACTGTGTTCTACGGTGGAATGGCAAAACCAGTCCCCTAGGCTAGCTCCATAGAAGCAGGCATGGCCTGGCTCAATGACCATATGGAAGAGCTGCTTCTGACTTCTGCAAGTTCTCTAGTCAGTGGGGGAAACAAAAGCACCACCACTCAGCGGTACTTTGCTCCCACTGCTCAGTGAAATAAGGAAACAACCCATTATCATCCCTAGTTGGTGTGAGGAGCAGAGAAGTAGGGGTCTTGGCAGTCATGCACCAATTAAGGCCACTTCAAAGAATCTCAGCCAGAAAAAACTTGGTGGCTTCTTCCCTATTTTACAAACTATATTTCTGGCAATGATTTATTGGATATGACACCAAAGACACAGACAACAAAATGTAAAATAGACAAATCAGACTTGACAAAAATTTTAAAACTGCATGCATCAAAAGACACTATAAACAGAGTAAAAAGGCCACTTACAATGGGACAAACTATCTGCAAGTCATAAATCTAATAAAAGCTTCATATCAAAAATATGAAGTTATTAAAATTATCAAAAATAGAGAACTCCTGGGCCTGCCTCCCTGGTGGTGCAAGGGGTTAAGCACCGCACTATAAAGCAATCCACAGCCTCTGAAGCACAAGTTCTATCCCCGGTTGGCCAGGGAGCAACCCACATGATGAGGCAGACCTCTCCTGTCTTGACTGCTGCTCCCATCAGCAATGTATTTCAGTCTGCCTGTTCTGTTCCCCACTCTGTCTCTGGTGGATCCTCTCACCCCCTGCATATCAGGTCTGTACTCCAGCTCTTGTATGCATAAATAAATAAATCTTTAAAAAAAAAAAGAACTCCTAAAAATCGATAATAAAGAAACAATCTGATTAAAAAATGGGCAAAGGATTCAAATAGACATTTCTCCAAAGAAGATGTACAAAAGGCCAATAACAACATGAAAAGATGTTCAACATTACTAGTGAAATGCAAATCAAAACTATGAAATACCAGTTCATACCCATTATGATGGCTACTATCAAAAACTCAACAATAACAAGTATTGGTAAGTATGTGGAGAAACTTTAATCTTGTGCACTTTGGTGGGAATGTAACATGGTACAGATGTGGAAAATAGTAAAGGCAGTTTCTCAGAATATTAAAAGTATAATCACCACGAGATTTGGCAATTCTATTTCTGGGTATAAACTCAAAGTAATGGAAAGTGGGGTCCAGAAGTGATTTGTACACCCATGTTCACAGTTGCATTATTCACAATAGCTACAATGCGGTATATGCATACAATGGAATATTATTCAGCCTTAAAAAGGATCAAAATTCTGACATTTGCCACAACACGGTTGGACCTGAAGGATATTATGCTAAGTGAAATAAGCCAGTCACAAAAAGGCAAACATTGTATGATTCCACTTATGAAAGGTACTTATCAAAATCAGAGACAGAAAGAATGGTGGAAGGAGCATTAATTCAAAAGGATACCTGCACCCCTATGTTTACTGCAGCACAATATGCAATAGATAAGATATGGAAACAACCCATATGCTCCAAAATAGATGACTGGATCAAGAAGATGTGGTATATATACACAATGGAATACTATTCAGCAACCCAAAATGATAAATTCATGCCATTTGCAGCAACATGGATGGAGCTGGAAAGGATTATGAAATAAACCAGAATAAAAAAAAATATTGGATGGTTTCACTTATAGGAGGAATGTAGGGGAACCAAATAAGGGACCAGGAAAAAAAATTATAATAAATTAGGAAACAAAATTAACAGGCAACTATTAATCAGAGACATTCAGCAGGAGAGGGGGAGGGAGAGGGAGCAAAACAGGGGAGGGAATGTGTTCTTACACAAGGGACTATGGTGATGGTGCACAGGTGAGTTGGTGACAGGAATTTTGTGGGTACTACACCTGAAAGGAGAAAGCATGCATTGTACAAAAAGGAAGAACAATGTAAAATATATATAAAATAAATATTTTATGCATCTGGGTCAGAAAAAAATAAAAACAAAAATATTTTCTGTATCTGGGTCAGAAAAAAAAAACCCTAGATCTCTACCTACTAAGAACATGCTGTTTGAGGCCTCCCTGGTGGCGCAGCAGTTGAGCGCTGGGTTGCGAAGCTGCCCGCAGCCTCTGCAGCACTGGTTCAATCCCCGGCTGCTCCCCGGCCACCGGAGGAGGGTCCCACATGGCGCGCATACCTCTCCTGCCGCCCGCTGCTCCCCTCAGCAGTGTACTTCCGTCCTTCTGCCTGCTCTGCTCCCCGCTCTGGTGAATTCTCTCACCCTCCCATGCTTCTGACTGTACCCAATGCTTGTATAAATAAATAAATCTTTAAAAAAAAAAAAAAAAGAACATGCTGTTTGTATATACATTATATCTATACAGTAAGACTAAATGGTTTATTGATTTATTGAATAAGTGAATGGTTAAATGCATTAGTAGTAATGCTTACAGAAAAAACATGGAAACATAAGCATTTAAATGTTTGCAGTAAAAAGCAAGATATAGAACTAAGTAGTGCATGATCTGTACTTGTGGGAGGGAACAGAAGAAAAGAAAACAACTGTAATAAAGGTTCTCTTTAATGAAGCTAAAGGTGAAGCCAAAATGCTATAGGGTCAAGAGAGACACAGGTACACTGCTATGTCTATTGCCACGAGCAGCTGCCCAAGGCTGTGGCCAGTCTCCAGCATTCTGAACCAGCACGGACTCCTACTTCCTGCCTCTGACCAGACAAATGTCAGAGCAGCTCCTGAATGCAGGTCCCCTAGGTCTTGTCACATCTTAGATGAGCCTGCAGTACCCGTTGGATGACCACGCTCACAACAGCTCTTCCTGGTCAGCAGCTTCAAATGAACTTACTCTGTGCTTTGGCATGTCTAAATCCAACTACATGCAGATCAGGGAGCTACCGGCACTAACTGAGACTTTGCGCTTTGAGATAACTTTAAAGTGCTTCAAGAGATATGCAAATTATTTAAATATTTACATGCAAACTGAACATGGTGACTAATAATTCAATTACAAAATGAACAAAGAATCTGAATAGACACGTCTCCAAAGAAGATATACATATATACACATGGAAAGATGTTCAACATCAAAAGTCATTAGGGAGACGGAGACGCATACCCACTAGGATGAATGTAATAATAACAAGTGTTAAAGAGAATGTGGAGAAATAGGAACCTTCATATTTTGCTAATAAGAAATGTGAAATAGTACAGCTACTAGGAAAGACAATTTAGAGTTTCCTCAAAATGTTAAACACAGGGGCTCCCTGGTGGTGCAGTGGGTTGAGCGCAGCGCTGTGAAGCTGTTCACAGCTTCTGCAGCACAGGTTCGATTGCCGGCTGGCCAGGGAGAGTCCCACATGGCGCAACAGACCTCTCCTGTTGTGCCCGCTGCTCCCCGGAAAGCAGTGCCTTCGGTTTGTCTGCCTGTTCTGCCCCACTTTGTCTCTGGTGAATTCTCTCACCCACCCGCTCCTCTGGCCTGTACCCCAGCTATTGTATATAAAAAAAAAATGTTAAACACAGAGTTGCCATATGACATAGTGATTCCACACCAGGCAGACATATCTAAGAGAAATAAAAATATGTTCAAACAAAAATTTGTTTATGAATGTTAACAGAATCATTACTCAACAAAAAGATGGAAAAATCCTAAATGTCTATCTACTGGCAAGTGAGTACTCTAAATGTGCTAATTCCCTACAGTGGAATATTATTCAGCAATAAAAAGGTAAGGAAGCACTGATACAAGCTACAATACGAATGAACCTTAAGAACGTTATGCTTAATGAAAGAACACAAAAGGTCACAGCAACGGAGATTAGTGGTTGCGAGGGGGCTGGAAGAGGGGAGAATAGTGACTGTTAATGTACACAGTTTCTTTTGGGTGTGATAATAAAGTTCTAAAAATTAAGATAGTGGTGATGGCTGCACAACCTTGCATATATACTTTAAAAAATCACTGAAATGGGGCCCTCTCTGGTGGTGCAAGGGTTAAGTCTCAGCACTATCAAGCTATTCCCATCCACTGCTACATGAGTTCGATCCCCTGCCAGGGAGCAACCCACATAGCACAGCAGACCTCTCCTGTCTTGCCTGCTGCTCCCCTCAGCAGTGTGTTTCAGTAGATCTGCCTGTTCTGCTCCCTACTCTGTCTCTAGTGAGTCCTCTCACCCCCTGGCACCTCTGGCCTACACCCCAGTTTCTGTATGCATAAATGAAATAAATCTTAAAAAAAAATCACTGAGCTGTATACTTTATAATGGTGGATTTTATGACATGTGAATTATATCTCAAATAAAATGCTGAGAAACTTTGTAAAAAAGAATTGGCCAGTCCTCTTCCAAAATGTACAGGCATGAAAGACAAAAAAGACTGAGGAACTGTCCTAGCTTTAGACTGAACACTGACAACTGCATGTGGATCCTGGAACAGAAAAAGTACCTCATTGGGACTAATGGAAAGTGATGAATAGTCTATAGACTGGTTAGCAGTGTTATGTTAGTGTTAAATTTCTTGGTTAAGTCATTTTAATATGGTTATATAAAATGCTAACTAAACTCAAGGAAGTTGGATGAAGATATACAGGAAGTTTGTGTATTGTTTGTTTTAAATGTTTTTGTATTTTATTTGTGCACACAAGAGCTGGGATACAGGCCAGAGATGCAGGGGGTGAGAGGATTCACCAGAGACAGAGTGGGGAACAGAACAGGCGGATTGACTGAAATACACTGCTGAGGGGAGCAGTGGGCAAATCAGGAGAGGTCTGCTGCACCATGTGGGTTGCTCCCTGGCCAGCCAAGGATTGAACTCATGCTGCAGAGGTTGCGGATTGCTTCATAGTGCGGTGCTTAACCCCTTGCCCCACCAGGGAGGCCCAGTTTGTGTATTATTTTTGTAAAATTTTTATGCCAAAAGTATTTCAAAATAAAAAAGTTTTCAAAGGAGAAGCTGAAGCTTTAATAGATTCACTGAAAAACAGAATTACAGGGCCTCCCTGGTGGCGCAGCGGTTGAGCGCGGGGTTGCCAGGCTGCCCGCAGCCTTGCAGCGCCGGTTCGATCCCCGGCTGCTCCCCGGCCACCGGAGGAGGGTCCCACATGGCACGCAGACCTCTCCTGCCGCCCGCTGCTCCCCTCAGCAGTGTGCTTCGGTCGTTCTGCCTGCTCTGCTCCCCGCTCTGGCTCTGGTGGATTTTCTCACCCTCCCGCGCTTCTGACTGTACCCAGTGCTTGTATAAATAAATAAATAAATCTTTAAAAAAAACAAAAAAAAAAAAAAAAAAAAACAGAATTACAAATGACTATTGATGGGGATGTGGAGAAAAAGGAATACTCATGCAATGTTGCTGGAATATAACTCGGTGTAGTCTCTACAAAATGATACAGGGGTTCCTCAAACCGCCCCCCCCCCAAAAAAAGTAAATACCAAATGATCCCACTGCTAGGCATTTATCCAAAGAAGATGAAAACACTAAAACAAAAGATCTATGCTCCCTATGTTCACAACAGCCAAGTTATAGAAACAACCTAAATGCCTACAATTAGATTAGGTAAAGAAGTTGTGGAATATATACTCAATGAGTATTATGTAGCTATTACAAAAGATGAAATAGTGTCTTTTAGGACAAAATGGATAATCTTGATTATGCTTCATGAAGTAAGTCAGAAAGTGAAAGACAATTACCTGAAGGTTCACTCATTTGTGGACTATAAAAAAAAAGGAAAGAAAACAACAGGCAAAACACAACAAAAATTATTCTGAGACTTTGTGAAAAATATAAGGGATACCAGAGGGGGTGGGGAGGAGAGTATAGGGGAGGAAAGGTGATTACATACTGGCACTGGCACTCTGTGGACACTGGGTGAAGCATGTGCACACATGAAGGTGTGACACTGCAATCCCAAAATTATATAGTAAATAATTGGTAAATTAATAAAACTAGAGGAAAAAAAGATGTAACAACTCTATATAAAAATAAAAAGAATTACAAAATGTCTATTTCTTAGTAATGGAGATATTTCAAAAAACCAGAAATTTAGAAACTTTCAAAACAGGATTTTCAGGACAGACTTTTTTTCCTCTGAATTTTTGTAAGTATCCAAAATCTGTAAAAATAAACAAATATATAGGAACTACAATAGAAACTGCCATCAAGAAACAGTCTTCTGATTCTGCTCATAAAGTTATTCGTTAAAATAGTTTAGTAATGAACTTAATGTAGTTTGTACACAAGTTCATTTTTAATAATGCACATCTGAAACTTAGGCTGTGATGCAAAAAATAAGTAAAAATGAAAAATAAGAGTTTAAAAAATGTACATGATGCAGGTCAGGGCCTTTTTTCCTGCAAAGAGCTATATACATAGAGTGAATTTTAGACTCTGTGGACTGGTCTTTGGGGCAATAACCCAGCTCAGTTGCACTAAACAATAAATAGGTGAGGCTGTGTTCCAAAATAAAATCGAATTTATGGACACTTAAAATTGATTTTCCTGTAATTTTCACAAATCATGAAATAATAATCTTTATTTCTCATTTAAAAATATAAAAACCATTCCTAGCTCACAGGCCAAGTAAAAACAGGCGCTGGGGCCAGATTTGGCCAACAGGACACTAGCTGCAGACTCTTGTTCCAGGTTAGAATTTGCCAGTTGCCAGTGTGCCAATTGAAAAAAAAAAAAAAAAAAAAGCAGCAGCAGCTTAACATTGACTGAGTTTGGCTACACTGTACTTAAAAACAAGATTAGGCGCATTTCTTTATTGCATGAAATCTCAGTGTCTGTAACGTGTTAAGAAACCCAGTAAGAAATATGGATATGTCGCTTTCCCTCAACCTACTTTTATCATAAAATATTTTTTATCAAAGATATCTCTTCATACAAGTAGCCTGAAGAACATACTATGGAAATGCTGATTTGGGTAGCTTTAAAAAAAAAAAAAAAGGATGTATTTATTTATGCATAGAAGAACTGGGGTGTACGCCAGAGGTAACGTGTGCGTGCGCGCGCATGTGTGTGTATTCACCAGACAGAGTGGGAAGCAGAGCAGGTGGACCTACTGAAATACACAGCTAAGGGGGAAGCAGGGAGCAAGACAGGAGAGGTCTGCTGCACCACCATATGTGGGTTAGCTCCCTGGCCAGGGATCAAACTCAGGTCTTAGAGGTGATAGCACAGAAATTTAACCCCCAGGCCACTAGGGAGGCCCTGATTTAGGTAGCCTTTTAAAGGAAAATTTCAGATAAAGAAGTTGGTTGTTTTTTTTTTTAATGTTTATTTATTTATGCATATAAGAACTGGGGTACAGTCCAGAGGGGCGGGGGCGAGAGGATTCACCAGAGACAGAATGGGGAGTAGGACCAGTGGATTGACTGAAATACACTGCTGAGGGGAGCAGCGGGCGCAACAGCAGAGGTCTGTCACCTCCCTGGCTGGGGATTGAACTCATGCTGCAGCAGCTGTGGATAGCTTCATAGTGTTGATGCTCAACCCCTCATGCCACCAGGGAGGCCCCCAGATTAATAAGTTTTAAAGACACCATCAAATGAAAATCATTTTACCTAACATCTGGGTATTTGAAAAAACATTTCACAACTTAAAAAAAATTTTTTAGTAAACACAAACAAGTAGATAAACACAGGCAGAAAAACACAGGCAGCAGGGCCTCCTCGGTGGCACAGTGGTTGAGCGTTGGACTGTGAAGATGCCCGCAGCCTCTGCAACGGCAGTTCGACCCATGGCCGCCAACGAGGGTCCCACATGGCGTGACAGACCTCTCCTGCTGTGCCCACTGCTCCCCTCAGCAGTGTACTTCATCAGTCTGCCTGTTCTGCTCCTCACTCTGTCTCTGGTGAATTCTCTCACCCTCCCGCGCTTCTGACTGTACCCAGTGCTTGTATAAATAAATAAATCTTAAAACACACACACACACACACACAAAAACCACAGGCAGGAAGTCTTGGCTCAACCCCAAGGGCCTTTTCTTTTTTTTGGTGGGGGGGTTAGGGGCCATAAGTATGTCAGCAGAATTGGGTCATAATATGGAATCTCTGCTCCATAAAGCAACATAAGCATTCTAACAGGTTTTTAAAAAAATTATCTACCTGGAGTTTTGTAAATCACAAAATAAAGAGCTTTGATGTTTAGTTAGAAAACTAAAGATATGCTAGAAACATTATCTGCAGATTAATATAAAAGTAAAGATGAACTGGCGAGTTCATAAAGGAAAGTACAAGTTTTAAATGCTGCATGGAAAGTTAGCCAACAGCAAAAATACTCTCCTCAGACTTAACATTTATCCAACAAACCATTGAAAAGAGGATTAAAGAGGGATTTATGTTCCAGTGAGGAAAGGTTGTTCTGAATAACCAAAAGGGGCGCTTTTGACTAAGAAGCCTCAGTTCTGTGATCCAGAGTTCAATAGCTTCTCCCCAACAAACACAAAATCTGAAGCTGCATTTCTTAAAACTGTCGAAGAAAATAAGCTACAAAAACCGAAGTGGGTGGAGAGAGAACCTGCTTTGTTACTCATTCAACAGACATTTAATGATCCCTTATTTGATGGGTCATTCCAAAGTCCTAGAAAGAAGGATGGTGCGCAGCCGGACAACAGGGATATTACATGAGTTCAGTTTCACTAGTTTTTTAGATATAACCTGGAAGGATGGAGGTGTCAAGAAGAGAGAGCCGGAAAAAGAATTTATGATTATTCTGAGGGCAGAGTCAGCAACAGAAAGATTCCAAGTGTCTAAGGACCACACACTTTCAAGTTGGAAAGGACCACCTAATGTACCTATATACCTCCTTCCACATGGAGTTCACTACCTTTAGAGACAATTCAATCTACTGCTGGTCACCTCCTACCTGCATTAAATTCTCCTATAAAGTAAAAATCTTGCCTTCCTTCTAAGTATCTGCCACTTTCAGTCCCGAAGACGAAGTAGAAACCCTCTTCTACATAAAATTTTTTTTTCAGTTTATAAAGAAAATTTCTTTCCAGTGCTCTTTTTTGGGCTAAACATCCCCATTCTTTCAAAGAACCTGAATCACCTCCAGCTGCCTCGAGGCAAAGAATGGATAACCTAGTACTCACAGCAGGAAAGCACTTAGAAGCAGTGGGCTTCCAATGCCGGCGTGTACAGGAGCCCCTGGGCGTACGTTCAAATAGCAGTTTCCCAGGCTTCTACACAGATTATAAACCAGAAGTCTTACTTGAGCGCCACGTAGCAAAACACGCCTACCGGGGCACTTAAAAGTAGATGGCATTCGAGAAACACTGCCCTGTTACACAAAAGAGAAAACTGAAGTTCTGCAGCGGGAAAGCATTTCGCTCAAAACGCAAAACCCGCTGCTGGCGGCGAAATCTCGAACCCAGGTCTTACTCTCAAGCCCAACCGTGTTCACAACGCTTCCAGACTTCAGCCTCTCCACTAGGGGCAAACTCATTAAAAACACCTCCATAGAAAAGAAACGACCTCAGGAGCGGGACAGAGCGAGTTAGGGCGAGTACCTGCCTAGAAAGGAGAGTTTGTAGGAGCCTCTTCCCTTCCCAGGGCCTCTTCACCCACTTGTAATCACAGAACAAAAGACCAAGGCGCCAGCCCAAGCTCTCCTCTGGGACGCCGGGCCCAGGCAGAGCGAGGTTCGTCGTCTTTGCGCCCCTGGGCTCAGGTATCGCCGCCAGTCGGTGGGGTGAAGGCAGAACCCCGTTTCCCGCCCCCGTCCCTCATCCATGACGGTCGGTAACTGCCGTTCAAGCCCCTCATGAACCTACCTCAGCTTAGTTACGCCTCCGAAGGATACCCCCACCTACCCGGCCGTCGACCGGGCGGCCAGTTTGTCGACTGGGTCAGTCAGTCCGGCCAGATCGCGGATCCCTCCTACGCAAACTCCGATCACCTGACGCAGAATCGCCCCTCCTCAACGGACTTCCTGCCACGGCCGGAAGAGGCTGGTCCTCTGCGCTGTTTTCCGACCCAGGACAGGGACTCAAAGGTTCCGCTAGAGGGCAAGAAACGGAGGAACATGGTGGGTATTTGGCAGCTTTTCAAAGTGCTTAGCTAGGGGAAAGGAAAAGATCATACGACCTTGAAACTTATTGCTGCACCAGGATGTAAGGACGATGGTACTAAGACTCATGGGAATACATCAAAATGTAACTGGGTGGTCCTCAAGAAAGGGGGAGGTTCCAGGTTTCCTGCCCCACCCGAGGGAGGGTGGAGCTGGACAGAGAGAGAAGCTGCAGAGGAGACTGAGGAAGGAAGGAAGCAGGATGGAGCCAGAAGGAGACCTGGAGGAGGTACATGGAGCAGAGAGACATGTGAAGAAACTGCTTGCCTTTTGGTCATGGACCGGGTGACACAGATGTGGGTGAGAGACCTGTGGGGAGGTGACCATGGCGGTTTTTGTCTTGATTTTGATTTTGCTCTTTTCCTTCCAGACATATCTGGTGGTTTCTGATCCTTTTCTGCAGGTCCCCACTGGAAGATGCTTTAGACTTTGGGGCCTTGCTCTGGCCCAGTCCTGCTTGGGTGGGCTTTTACTCACCAGGGCATGGGTAACTTTGGGGGCTGGATTTAGAAACTATATTCTTTGCCTTTCCTGTATTGTTTCCTAATTGTATTAAAGTTCCTTCGCATTAAAGTCTCATATGTTTTGTGTTGATGTGGCGGGTGGCAGAACCTATTTAGAGCAGGCAGGTTTGTGGGGTCTGGAATACCCCTCTCCCTGTCCTGTAACAAAAGGATACAGGGTCTCAATTTGGAGACCCCAAATTGAGCTTCAAACTATGTAATTATGTGTAATAGTATAACATTGAAATGGTAACACATGAATTTTTCTGACATAAATAAAGGCAATAAATGACTTTAATAGAATGCCAACTAATAAACATGGTGAAACTAGAAAAGTGATAATGAATGATAAAACTAAAGGAATGGGATGTTTACACAGTGAAAGTGCCTCCCATAAATTACTTATTGATTTCAAAGGGAAAAAAGTAATTTTACAGAGGTATAATCTCAGAAAAACAAGTGAATCTATAACCTGTGTCTGAAATCAATGATTGTTGTAGGTGGTGCTGGTTGAAGGGGGGTGCTGGTGAGGATAGATAGTCCCGGGGAAAATGAGAACAAAGTATAGGTGGGGGTGGAGACTGATAAGAAATATAGGGGACTGCAGAAGCAGCACCCAGGATTCAGTGTTCGGGATTGAGTGATCAAGCATTCAGCATTTGGGATTTCACCGTTTTCGGATCTTCAGGGATTCCAGGGTCAGTGATTACTGCCCCCACTGATGGAGGATAAGGATAGGAAAACTGGAAAGGAGGCACCACAAGATCAGAAACCTGGCTCACACAATGCCAAGAGCTGGCCGTAGGGGTAGAAGAAATTAACATAGTCATTAACCCAGCTATAGGAACTAAAATCCTTAGGCCCCAATGCCTAGATCACAAAGCTTAAGACCCAAGCAGGTATCAGACTGCTGTAAAGAGTGTCAGGAGTGCAGACCTGAAGGCCATTGTAGTATCTCTGGCGCCTTTCAAATTCTACATAGTCAAAATCAACAGCAAACAAATCACTTCATGAAGGAATGAGTCCCTCCCGAAGAGAAGATTACTGTATCAGTGCAATCTCTGCACTAGCAAAGGGCAGCAGTCCTTCTGCCTACCTGTGACTAAGCAGGTGCTTCTTTTCTCCAACTCTCTGTCCCTCCACAGGGCAGCAACCCTCCTTCCTGCCTGTTACCTGTACCATGCAGTTACCGAACGCCGGCCTCAGTTTCCCTCAGCCAATAAAAGGAAACTGAGTTTGAGGAAAAGGAAAGCGGTTTTATTTGTCGACAAATGAGGAGGGCGGCAGACTCATGTCCGAAAAACCACCGTCCTGCTCTTTGGCAGTGGGCAGGGGTATTTATACAGGGGGAGATGGGTAGGGGTCCGCGAAGGGGAGGGGGAAAGGGTCCGCACAGAGACAAGTGGGCGCCAGCTCAACAGGGAGATGGATGGGTGTCAGCTCATTCATCTTAAGGGAAGGGGAAGGTGTCAAGGCACAGAGACGGGTGATCGCCAGCTTGTTTTCTTTAGGACTAGGGGGAAGGGTCTGCAGGGAAACCGGTGGGCGCCAGCTTGTTTTTCTTCCCAAGGGGAGGGGAAGCTGCAACAAATGGGAAAGACAAGCCATCAATCCTGCCAATGCTAGATAAGGGGAATTGCAAGAAATGGGGGAAAGACAAACTTGTTAACTGTATCAATGCCAGGGCTTCTCTTCACTGACCTCCCTCAACAGAGGCAGCTCGCTTCAAAGCTATCTGCTTGAGATCATGCAGACCTCTCTTTTAGCAAACCTGTCCCTTTTGGGACAGCCCTTTCTGCCCCTTTGTGTCTGTGGAAGTGTCCTTTATTCTTTTTTTTTTTTAAGATTTATTTTATTTATTTACGCATACAAAAGCTGGGGTGTAGGCCAGAGTTACAGGGTGGGTGAGAGGATTCACCAGAGACAGAATGGGGAGCAGAACAGGCAGACTGACTGAAATACACGGCTGAGGGGAGCAGTGGGCAAGACAGGAGAGGTCTGCTGCACCATGTGGGTCAGCTCCCTGGCCGGGGATCGAACTCATGCTGCAGTGGCTGTGATAGCCACTGTCTTAACCCCTTGCACCACCAGGGAGGCCCAAGAATTAAGATTTATGTTTTTTTTTTTTTAAGATTTATTTATTTATACAAGAACTGGGGTACAGTCAGAAGCGCAGGAGGGTGAGAGAATTCACTAGAGACAGAGCAGGGAGCAGAACAGGCAGATGGACTGAAGACACTGCTGAGGGGAGCAGTGGGCAAGGCAGGAGAGGTCCACCACGCCATGTGGGTTTCTCCCTAACTGGCCGAGAATAAAACCCGCTCTGCAGAGACTACAGACAGCTTCACAGTGCGGCACTCAATCTGCTGCCCTCGTGGCACTCAACCCGCTGCACCAATGGGGAGGCCCAGAATTAAGATTTAGATAAAAGATCTGCAAAAATAAAATACATAGATAAAAACACTGGTGATACATTCCATGATATCAATGATACAAATATTTTTTGTGACTCAATCCCTTGGGCAAGGGAATTAGAAACAAAAATAAACAATCGAGATTACTTCAAGTTAAAAAGCTTCTATACAGTGAAAAAAACTACAAGATGTTAAATAGATAACATAATGAATGACAAAGTATTTACACAATATATAACTAATAAGGGATTAATATCCACATTGTATAAAATTTCATAAAATTCTATAGTCAAAAATCCAATCAATAAATGTGCAACATCAATAAACAATTCACCAAAGAGCTGTCCAGAAGGCCAAAGACATATGAAAAAAAGAGTTCACTTCTTATAAGAGAAGTGCAGATTAAAACTACAATGAGATATCATCTCATACCCATGAAATTGGCACGTATTAAAAAGACCCCCAACAAATATTGGAGAGGATGTGGAATAAAAGGAACCTAATACACTGTTGGGAGAATGTAAAGTGGGCAACCATTCTGGAAAGCAACCAGATTTTCTTTAAAAACTAAAAATAGAAATGCTGTGTGACTCAGCAATTCCACTCTTGGGCGTATAGCCAAAGAATATGAAACCATCAACACAAAAACCCACATGTTTCACAATGTTCCCAGCAGCACTATTTACAGTAGCTAGGACATAGAAGCAGCATAAATGTCGATCAATGATTGGATCAAGAAGATGTGGCATAGATACACAATGGAGTACTATATAACACAAGACAGAATGAAATACAGCCATTTTCAACAAAATGGAGGGAACTTGAGACAATTATATGTAGCAAAGTAAGTCAAAAGGATAAAAACAGTGCCTCCCTGGTGTTGCAGCGGGTTGAGCACAGGGCTGTGAAACTGTCTGCAGCCTCTGCAGCACGAGTTTGATTCCTGGCCGGCCAGGGAGATACCCATTTGGCATGGTGGGCTTCTCCTGTCTCAACAGCTGTTCCCCTTAGCAGTATATTTAAGTCAGTCTGCCTGTTCTGCTCCCCACTCTGTCTTTGGTGAATTCTCTCACACCACCTTCCCTACACCTCTGGCCTGTACCCCAGTTCTTGTATAAATAAATAAATCTAAAAAAAAGGATAAAAATAAATACTGAACATTTATATAGCACACAACTTGATAATGTAAAACACTTTTTTAAAAATCAGTGGACAGGGGCCTCTCTGGTGGTACAAGGGGTTAAATCTCAGCACTATGAAGCTATCCACTCACCACATGGCTCAGCAGACCTCTCCTGTCTTGCCCCCTGCTCCTCTCAGCAGTGTATTTCAGTCAAGCTGTCTGTTCTGCTCCCCACTCTGTCTCTGGTGAGTCCTCTCACCCTCCTGCACTTCTGGTCTACACCCCAGCTCTTGTGTGCATAAACAAATTAATTTAAAAAAAAACAGTGTACACAGTTTTATCACTCAATTAAGAGAGGTTTTAAAAAAAAAATTTATGTATACAAGAACTGTGGTGAAGGTCAGAGGTTGGGGGAGTGAGAGGATTCACCAGAGACAGAGTGGGGAGCACAACAGGCAGATCTACTGAAATACATTGCTGAGGGGAGCAGCAAGCAAGACAGGAGAGGTCCGCTGTGCCATGTGGTTAGCTCCTTGGCTGGGGATTGAACTCATGCTGCAGTGGCTGATGATAGCTTGATAGTGCTGAGACTTTAATCTCTGCACCACCAGGGAGGCCCAAGAGAGTTTCTAAAAGTTTTCAAATCACTTACTGATAGGCGGTGGAACTTCTCTCTGCAGCCAGAAAGTTGTTCTTGTCCCCCATCTTCATTGTTTCATTAATTCAACCAACATTTATTATTAAGTACCTACAATTATCCCGGAGACTAGGTTAGGGTTTGGGTCTAGGAGGGGGTCAGGTTAGGAGATGAAATATGAACTCAATGATGAAATTCCTCATCTTCCAACCTTCTCAGATCCCTGTGGACAGGAGTAACAGGGAATGTTTCCAGTTATACAAACCTGGATTTGAGTCCAGGCTCTGAGCAAAAGAAAAGTAGCCACTGACATCCAGGAGATGGTCTGACACTACCAGGTGGGTCTTGGTGTTCCCCTGTTGAATAGAAATGTCACAGAACATCAACATCAGACAATGGCCTCCCCAGTGGCACAGCGAGTTGAGCGCCGTGCAGTGAAGCTGTCTGTAGCCTCTGCAGTGCCGGTTCGATCCCCACCGGCTGGTGAAAATTCCACATGGTGTGGTGGACCTCTCCTGTCACGCCCACTGCTCCCCCCAGAAGCATATTTCTGTTGTTTGCCTGTTCTGCTCCCTCTGGTGAATCCTCTCACCCTCCCACACCTCTGGCCTGTACCCCAGCTCTTGTATAAAAATAAATAAATCTTTAAAAAAAAAAATCAGACAAGGCCACTCTGTGACCCTGATGGAGCAAGGCAATAGTAAGATCCCTCTGTAATCATGCCTAAACCAGACAAAACATGAGCTATGTCCAAACCACCAATATGACCAAATATTTCCTTATCCATAAAGCAATTGCTGCTTCTTTATCAATGGAAGCTTTAGTCTCAACATAGTCTTCTCTCTTCTCCATAAGGTTTAAAATACCTAATCAGAACATCTAATCCAAATCAAAATCTTGCCTCTTTAAATCCTCCTCCAAATCACCTAATGCAAGCCCAAATGCTAAATGTCCTTTATAACACTCCGCTACTTAGATAAACCCTCCTCCCCTGTGATCCTCCACCCTGCCCCCAGACTCCTGCTTCACTGTAACAAGCAATAAATGAAATTTGTTCAACCACCAGTGAGTTCCTGGCAGTTTTGATCAGAGGGCAATGAAAGCTTCCAGTTTACTGGTTAGTGATTTTACTAAGTAGTTTCCCTCTGTTTTCTCATCTGCAAAAGAAAAATAGAGATTTATTCCTACCTCAGAAGATTGGTTGTGATGATATGGAACAGGTTTTGCCCTGGGTGAGCTCTCAATATACTTTAGAAATGCCTGCTTTGAAAAAGTCACAGAGACCATCATTAAAAAGGTACTGAAGCCATTAGCTTCAGTTAAGACAAACTTCCTGAGTCTATTCCCCTTCATTCTTTTGGTTTCCTCTGTCAGAAATGAGGTCATTCTCATGGTCTCTTCTGGAAAGCAATAACCATATTCCCAAAACTTTCATGTTAGGGAATCGGCGCTGTTTATTTTTTTCATGTTCTTGTTTTTAAAAACGTTCCCAAGAAATAACAGAATTGGAATGACCAAACTTAGAAGCACTTCAGCTTTGAAACTATGTCCAATTATATCTTCTCTGCTAAGCATACAGAGGGAATTATAGACTCCAGATGCTCTGCTGATGGTATTTGCATTTATTCTACTAGAACCCGGCATGTGGTTTATATTATTTGATGCCTACAACAAATTGTTCTGAATAAAAAATATATTCATTCAATAGCAAAGAACCAAATACACAGAAGTGTTCTGATTTCTTTCTCTACATGCTCTGAACAGCTCAAGTACTCTCATTTTAGCAGCCCTAACCTTTTTCTTTCCTTGCCCTCTTGCCTCCCCTTAATCCTTTAATTCTACTACTAATAATTGCAGTTAATCTTTATTAGCTGTTTATTAGTGTGCATATACCTTGCCCAGGATTTTATGCAATTTAATCCTCATCCTGTATTGTGAAACAAGTCTTATGACAGGTAAGGAGCTACAGGTCCAGAAAAGTTAAGCAATACATTTAAGATAAGAATCAGGTTTAAGACTAGAATCTGCCCACAAAACCGACTTCTTTGGAAATGCTGTTTGTGGCCACAGAGGAGGGCCTGTGAGAGATGGAGGGAGAGTTGGGGATGGAAAGGAAAGAATGGTTTGGGATCACAGAGGAGTGGAAGTCCATTTAGAGGTATTCAGATTTTCTTCAGAGTGCAGATGGAAGGGATGGTTAGGGGATACAAGAAAAGTAGGAGGTTGTTGGAAAGCCTCAGAGGGAACAGGATCTGAGCCTGAGTTTGGGACAACACAAGGTGGATAGTCAGAAAGGGCAAGTTATTGGGTTGAAGAAGGATGTGATTAAGGACCTGAGGCCTCAGGTGTTTACCTGCCAGGTAAGGAGAGGCAAAGCGTCTGGTAGACATTCTGACCTATTTGAGCTGCTAGGTACCACTTCATTGGGCCTCAGTTTTCTCATCTGTTCTCATTCTCTCTCTGGGAGAGAGGATTTCAGGATCCCCAAGCCCAGTTCTGGTAGGTGGGAAGGAGGTGGCATCACTTTTTCTTCCAGTCTCCTCAAACTGACAGAGAGAAGATTCCCAGGGCTCTACCCATCTCCAGTCCTGTCCAAGATTGGGTCAGATTCCTTTCAGGGGTACAAGAGGCTCAGAGAAAAAGACCAGGTGAGGAGACAGAAGTAAGAATAAGTCAGAGAAAACACAGAGGAGGTGTGCCAGTTAGGAGCATGGCCTCATTGATTACCCAACTCAGGGCAAATTCCTTGCTAAGTGCCTTCCGCTATGTCATTGAATCCCTGGGTCTCAGGGTCCTCTCATTCTCTGCATGCAGGTTCTAAGGTTAGGACGAAGCCTTCTGCAACCCTGGCATGCAGTCTCCTACCCCAGGACAGCTCAAGGTCTGTTTCTTCTGCCTCTTTCTGTGGTCCAGAACTCTGCCCAAGTGGTGGCCCTGCTGAGTCAGGGGAAGAGTGAGCCAGCCTGACCTCCCAGGTTTGGATCTGGGTAGTATTATTTGTTTAGGGACAAATAAACAAATAACAGAGGGGAGGGGTATCTCAGGGCCATATTCTGGAATCTTCTGAGAGCTGGGTCAGGAGGATCATATTCCTGGGAGTTCGGCTCTTCCTAGAGTATTCTGGGATATTCCCAGCATAGATGAGGTATGGACAAAAGTCTAGGAAACCAAGGAAGGGAAAAACTAGTAAAAGAGAAAAACTTGGAAAGCACTGGAAATTCATGGGAATTGTGGGAAGGGAGACAGGTCACTCATTGGATAGCCCATCTGCCCTCGTACCTCTGGGAACCCAGGAAGGAAGGGAAAATGTTTGCTCAGTTTACTGCATGCTAAAAACTATGCGGAGGTCCTTTTATATTTTTTCAGTGAATCCTCTTAAAAGTTCATTGAGGAAAGAATTATTGGCCATTTTACAGAGGAGAAAATGGAAACTCAGAGAGGTGAAGAAATGTGGCCATTATTACATAGCAAGGAAGAAGAGCTAGATCCAGCGCTTCCATGTTGAGGAGACTACATTAGAATTCAATTTGCCAAATGAAATACAGGATGCCTAGTTAAATCTGAATTTCATATAAGCAATGAATGGGACATACCTATAGTAAACATTATTATTTGAAATTAAAATTTAACTCAGTGACTTATTTTTGGCTAATTTGGCAGTCCTAGACAGAAGGATCACCCCTGGCCAGGGCAGCATGACTGGGTAGAGCTAAGGACTGGGGTCCAGGAGAGAAATTCGAACCAGCGTGGTGACCCTTCTCAGATGTTGGGGAGTTGGCAAAGGTACTAAGGTCAAGGGTTGCTTGCCATCTACTGCCTTGCCACCAGAGGGCAGTTGAGGTCTGCATAGCTCCTGGGTGGTAGTGACAGGAAGCTTTTGGAGGGCCTGTAGGCAAGGACGACAAGAAGGGACAAAGATCCTACGTATACCCTGAACCCTATCTAGTCACCCTTAGTCTCTCCCACCCCAGGAATTTGTTCACTCTTTGTTCTTCTAGTAATTGCTAGAAAACCTAGGACTTACTATTTTTTCCCCCAAGACTGAATAAAATTTGCAGCCAAAAAAGTCAAAATCGGGGCCTCCCTGGTGGCACAAGGGGTTAAGTCTTAGCACTATGAAGCTATCCACAGCTACTGCAGCATCAGTTCGATCCCCGGCCTGGAAGGTGACCCACATGGTGCAGCAGACCTCTCCTGTCTTGCCTGCTGCTCCCCTCATCTGCGTATTTCAGTCACTCTGCCTGTTGTGCTCCCCATTCTGTCTCTGGTAAATCTTCTCACCCAGCAACTTTGGCCTGTACCCCAGCTCTTGCATGCATGCATAAATAAATCTTTAAAAAAAAAAGTTCAAAACTGAAACATAGGTTTCAGTTCTGTGAATTTTTACATATGTACATGCCCATGAAGCCAGCACATGGTGCAAGGTGAGATGTAGAACCGCATGTCAAAGTGCAGTGGGTTTAACTTCACATGGCTATTGAGTGTTTGAAATGTGATATCTGAATTGAGATACACAGTAATATAAAATACACACTAGATTTCAAGCAGTAAGAATGAAAAAGGGTATAAAATAGCTCAATAGTTTTAAAATATTCATTGTGTTGAGCTAACATTTTACATATGGATCACAGAAAATGTGTTATTAAAATTAATCTCAACGGTTACTTTCTAAATTGTGACTAAACTTTTTAAAAATTACATTTGTGGCTCACATCAGAGTTGTAGTATTCAGTGCTGGTATGGATAGAATCTGATTCACCTATAAATTAAGGACTGGAAGTTGTGGCTGATGTTTATACTGTGGGATGGGAAATCAGGTCAGGCTCCCCACAGTTGTTCCCCACTGTACTCCACTGCCACCTGGCCTAAATGGACTGCCATTTGACCTCTTCCTCAATTCCAGCCCTTCCATTGAGGAGATGGGCCAGTTAGGAGCATGGCCTCCTTGGCTTTATCCTTTGAGATATAGCCAATTGGTCATATCCCCTGAGACATCAATCAGTCTTGATGAAAGTGGGGGGGGGGTTGGTACTAAATTATGCGGACTACCTTGGGTAGGGGGTCAAGGAACAGACCTCATGGATGAGGTCATTTAGCCAGACACTTGAAGAATGGGTAAGACCAAGCCAGATGAAGGAAGAGGAAGAGAGTTTTAGGTAAAAGAAGCAGCATATGTGAAGGCCCTGAAAGGGCCTGGTGGTCGAGGAAGTGGCCTACAGGGCATGGATGGAGCAGAGAAATGGGTGGATGGTGAGGTTACCCAGGCTCAGATCCTGCAGGCCATGGCAGGCTTCAACCTGAAGGCTGGGGGTTCAAGGGACAGACCTGGCCTGGCTTGTGTTTTAGAAAGATGAGGCCTACTGATCTTATCCTAATAGAGAAAGCTGAGAAACATAAAGGCAAAGGATTTGTCAGGGTCACACACTGAGTCAAAGCGTAGACCCTTGTTGAGAACCAGGTAGGTGGGAGAAAGGACAAGAAGGCACAAAATCTCCTGTCTTCCTTGTTCAGTTTCTCTAAGAGGCGCTGGCTTTAGGTGCCCAGTAGGTGGCAGCAGAGGTTAACTGAAACGCTGGGGTCTTCTGCCCACCCTGTGATCACACTGGTCTTCCTGGTCCCATGTTCTTGATCTGAGTCCCCTTTTCCAGACCCCAGAGCAGCAAGTAGAGTCCCGACACTCTGCTATCAAGAGTCTCAAGGTATAATCCTAGCTCCAACTCCTGTATGGTGTTGACCTTGGGCAAATTCACAGATAAAACTGTTTGAGAAACTTGAGTCCTTGGCTATAGAAATGGGTATTATTTAGTCTACTGGGGGCCAGATTCTGCAGTCAGACCTCCCTCTGAAGCTCCTGCACCTCCTTTTATGCTCCATATCCATCTTTTTCATCCTGCTGAGTAAGACTTCCAGGGCCTCTCAAGAGCCCCCATGGCCAGGCTAATACTATGAGGGAAGGAGAGGATATGAGTTAATTTCGCTGAGTGTGAGTCAACGATGAGGTCAGGTTTCCACCTCAGTCAAAGAGCTTTGTGTAGGATGAAAGGGTGGATAAGCAGCAGAGCTTTGGGCAAATCCTATCTCCTCCCTGTACTTCCACGTTGAAGTGGGGTGAAGAGTTGCAGCCCTGCTTGTTCTCACCTCACTTCCACTGGGTAGTGTTGCCAATAGAAACATGGGACATCCTGTTAAATTAGAATTTCAGACAACAACAACAACAAAATAATTACACTATTTGGAGCATATAGCTACAATAAAAATTATTCATTGCTCTCTGAAATTCACATCTAAGTAAACATCCATCTTTTCTTTGGCAACCCTGCTACCTGGCTATCGTGCAAGTGTCAGCTGAATAGGAAGAGTGTGAACCTTGTACTCAGTATCATTCTGTTCCATGTTCCAAGGCCCTCTCTGCCCCTACTGTCCAACTATAGCGATCTCAGTGCCCATTTTACTACCTTGTTCCTGATGTTTTTTTCTACAGTTCATAGGTGGGAACTCATGCCACATGAGGGACTCATGTGGGCTCTTCATGAACTTTTTCTCTCAGTGAGTGCCTTTTTCCTCCTCAGAACCACATCCTAGGGGAGGTAAGAAAGGTAGGCATGTGCATCCTAATCAGTAGAACACACTATGGGGATTCAGCCAAGGTAAGTGATTTGGCCAAGGTGGCCCAGTGAGGAGAAGCAGAGCTGGGGACTGAAGCCAGGTATGGATAAGGATCTGCTGAGCCTCTTAGGACCCTACTACCAGGCTTAAAGTCAGTTGGGAGATGGAAAGAGTCCACATTCGGTAGCCTGGGCAACTCGGCATCAAATCAGTCATACTGTGATTCTGCCTGGCTCCTTTCCTTAAACCCACGTCTAATCAGAAATCCTACTTACAAAGGTGTTTATCAGTCACTGGAGGACTTTCTATACGCTTACGTTAATCTTCATGGCACAGATATTATTCTTTTTTGTGAAGACCTGGGGTATAGGCCAGAAGTGGGGGGTGATAGTGAGAGGATTCACCAGAGACAGAGTGGGGAGCAGAACAGGCGGATCTACTGAAATACACTGCTGAGGGGAGCAGCGGGCAAGACAGAAATCAACTACGCGATGTGGGTTAGTTTCCCAGCTGGGGATCAAACTCAGGCCAAAGCAGTGATAGCAGTGAGACTTAACCCCTAGGCCACCAGGGAGACCCATAGGTATGATTCTTATCTCCATTTTCCATTGAAGATCAAAGAAGTGAAAGGATTTGCCCAAGATCACACAAATGTAAGAATAAAGCTAGGGACTCAAGTCTGCGTCTGTCCTGGGCTTATTCTGTCTCACTGCAGTGCTTTCCCCATCCTAGGTATTGGATGCAGCTGGAGTTTCTAGGTAGAAAAACCAACCTTCAAACAGTGACAGTTAAGTTTCTTCTGTTCCAAACTAAAGAGTTTGTGTTTATTTTTCTTGTGCTATGCATGGGCTGGGACCCATGATATGTCCCTGAACGCTTGTTGTCTAATGTTACATAAAAAATATTTGAAATCATTCTCTCTGAAGAACAATAATTTGTTATCTCACACAATTTCTGCAGGTTAAGAATTTAAGAGTAACTTGACTGAGTGGTTCTGGCTCAGCATCTTGTAAGGTTACAGTGAAGATATCAGTTCTGCAAAGAAGTTATGCAAAGAAGATATGCAAATAGCCAATATGTAAAAATAAAAGATATTCAACTTCATTGCCATTTTTTTTGTATCAGAGAAACAAACCACAATAAAATACCACATCACATCCCACTAAGATAGTATGGGTGTACAAGGCTCCTTTCAAGTTAGACAAGAACAGGACACTTGATGGCCCTGGGGCAATGGTATACACCACCAGGTATGAACTGGGAATGCCTGGGGCTGGTCGGGGGTTAGGAGGGGCGGTGTTGACTGATATACTTTGCGTCCCAGGGACTGATCAGTGGAACACCTTGTTAATAAGATTGGAACCATGGGCGGGGATCAGGAGTATATCAGCAGACTCACCCTCCTTATAGCCCTAAGTCCAGTTTTCAGTTTGAGCCACCCTTTTCTCTGTCACTCAAAAAGCCAGGAACTTGCTCTTGAGCAGTGTCCTGCAGCCTGCTCCATGACTCTTCTTTATTTTCTTTATCAGTGTGGTGTTGCTCATGCAACAAGATAATTTCATAAAGATAGAAAATTACAAGTGTTGGCAAAAAATGTGTGGAAATTAGAACTCTCATATACTGCTGATGAGAATGTAAAATGGTGTAGTTCTTTAAAATAAATATAAAGTTATCAAATTTCATACCTAGATATATATCCGAAAGAAATAAGGTCATGTGTCCATATGAAAGCTTATATATGAATGGTCATCAAAGCATTCATAATAGGGCCTCCCTGGTGGCGCAGGCGGTTGAGCCCCACACTGTGAAGCTGTCCGCAGCCTCTGCAGTGTGGGTTTGATCGCGGCCAGAGGGCGAGAATCCCACATGGCGAAGCAGACCTCTCCTGTCTCGCCTGCTGCTCCCCTCAGCAGTGTATTTTGTCAGTCTGCCTGTTCTGTTCCCCGCTCTGTCTCTGGTGAATCCTCTCACCCTCCCACGCATCTGGCCTGTACCCCGGTTCTTATATAAATAAATAAAATCTTTAAAAAAACAACAACATTCATAATAGCCAAATAGTAGAAACAATGTAAATATCCATCGGTTGATAAATAAACAAAATATGGTATATACCTACAACGGAATATTACCTAGTCATAAAAAGGAAAAAAGTATTGGCACTTGTTATAACACAGATGAATCTTGAAAGAATTATGCTAAATGAAAGAAGACAGTCACAAAAGATTATACATTCTATAATTCCACTTGTAGTAAATGTACAGGATAGACAACTCCATAGAGCCATAAAGTAAATTACTGGCTAGTTGGGGACAGGGAAGCAGAAAGATTAAATGACTATTACTGTGTGCAGGGTTTCTCTTTGGAATAATGGAAATAATCTGGAATTAGGTAGTGGTAATGGCTGCATAACTGGGAACATACTAAAAGTGACTGAATTGTATACTTAAACAGGTGAATTGTACAGCATATGAGTTATAGCTCAGCTAGCTTGCAAAAAAAAAAAAGTCAAGTTGACTATATTCACCTGAAGACTCTGTTGGGGCATAATGTTATGTTTCTAAGCAGCTTGCTCATAGGCCTGTTGACAAGAGGCTTCCATTCCTCACCATGTGGCCTCTACTTGAGTATCCTCATGATCTGTCAACTGGCTTCCCCAGACCAAGTGTCTCTAAGGGCGAGAGCAAGAGATAGCACAGTGCCTTTTATGATTTAGTCTCAAAAGTTATGTGACTTCACCACATTTTATTTGTTAGAAGCAAGCCATTAAGAACAGCTCATACTGAAGAGGAGGGGGATTAAGCTCCACCATTGGAAGGGAGGAATACCAAAGAATTTATGCACATATTTTTAAACCACCACAGTTTTAATGTTGCTCAGTTAGATAGAATGATTTCTGCAGTGTCTCTCTCTCCCCCTACTTTATTATTTATTTATTTGTTTATTTATTTAACATACTTTATTATTTTTTTAAAGATTTATTTATTTATTTATTTATACAAGCTCTGGGTACAGTCAGAAGCGCAGGAGGGTGAGAGAATTCACCAGAGCCAAAGCGGGGAGCAGAGCAGGCAGAAGGACCGAAGTACACTGCTGAGGGGAGCAGCGGGCGGCAGGAGAGGTCTGCGCACCATGCGGGACCCTCCTCCGGTGGCAGGGGAGCAGCCGGGGATTGAACCGGTGCTGCAGAGGCTGCTGGCAGCTTTGCAACCCAGCGCTCAACCACTGCGCCACCGTCTCCCCCTACATTAATAAGATATTGGGTTGGATCAAATATATTTCTTCTTATCTATGCAGATGTTCTTTTACACAGGACAAGGATGAGTCTCATCCCTGACTCCCTTAGCCCTGGGCTGGACTCAGTCTATGCCAGGTGTACTAATGTCCTCCTACCTAGAAATCTGTGATGGTTGTGTACCCATGATCCCTACTCCTTAGTCCTGGGATCCCCTGGAAGAAGATTGCTTTCTGAGTTTCCTCCCCAGATGCCAGGCTCCATGTATGCCACTAGGTCTCCATGTATGCCACTAGTGGGGGCCGCCTCAGCCAAAAAGGAGTGAGTACCTTCCTGGGTGTGGCAGTCACTAGCAACGAGGAGAGAAGCTAGCTGCCAGTCTGCTGTGTCAGCACTTCCACCATCTGAACCAGCTCTGGAGTCCGCTGTCTTCCTGGGGTGCCCCCAGCGAACGACTGGACATGGGGGGGCTCTAGGGCCTGGCCATTTCAGCCCAAGCAGGGCTCTTCTATGGGCAATCTTTGCACCAGAGTCTGTGTTGACTGGTGGTGACTTTCTCAGAGCAGAATTCTTCTTCTCAACCCTCTTTCCCGGCTACTCTCTGCCTGTAGATCTCAGACCTTCAACAGAGTCTGAAGGCTGTCCCTGCCCAGTCCAGCCCCCTCCCAGATCTTGCACAGGCATTTCCTCCAAAAATTCTCTTGAATGCCTGGCCATCATGGTGGTGGCTTCCCAGAGGACCCAACTCCCCCTCAGGCCCTCAAGGCTGACAGACCCCTTACCTCCAGGGGATGAGTTCCATCTCCACCTCCCCTTGAGCATGCTCTGTCCAGCTTCTCCTCCTCTCTGTCTGGGACCTTGCCCTCTGCCTTACACATAATGGGCACTCAGTAGCTATTTGTTTGTGAATGAACAGCAGAATGTTCTGGAGCTAGGCACTGTGTGTACCAGTCTCCTGCCACAGAGAGCTGAAGAGTCCTCTGGTGGGGGGGGGGGGGAGGCAGCTCCCAGGGGTAGAAAAAGGGCATCTTTCAGGCAGTGGGAAAGAAAGCCTTGGGGTGGGGAGGCTGTGGGGAAGCTGAGAGTCTCCCTGGGCCAGGGGCGCCTCCTCCCATAGGCCTGGGGAAGTCTGACCTGGCTTCTCCCCTGATCTGCTTTGTGACTCCTGACCCCTCTTCTGGGGCCTCTCTCCAGCCATCTCAACAGTGGGATGAGAAGCTCTGTCTCACCTGTCTCCCAGGGAGGGGCAGGGGTTGTGAGCAGAGATGAGGTCATGGCTGGGGACGTGGGAATGGGAAAGGGCGGGAGCACCAGGTCCTGGGCTGAGGGTCAGGGCGTGGAGGCGGAGGGTAGGCAGAGAAGAGAGGAAGAGAGAAGAATTAGGAGAGAAAAAGAGGTGGGAATACTAAAGGAGGGAAGGAGACACGCAGACACAGGAAACAAAAAAACAGAAAAACCATGGGCGAGGCAGAAACAGAGACAGAGAGAGAAGAGGAAAAGGAGAGAGAAGCCAAAAGACAGGAACACAGGGACAAGACAAGATGGGGTGGGGGAGTGAGGGGGAAGGAATTAAGAGAGAAATGCGGAAAAGAGGGGAAATGAGCGTGGGGAGCAAGCAGAGAGAGAGAGACTCGGAAATTGCAGGGCAGAAAAAATGAGACAGAAATTAAGAAGGATTGGGCCTCCCTGGTGGCGCAGCCGCTGAGCGCTGGGTTGCGAAGCTGCCTGCGGCCTCTGCGGCGCCGGTTCGATCCCCGGCTGCTCCCCGGCCACCGGAGGAGGGTCCCACATGGCGCGCAGACCTCTCCTGCCGCCCGCTGCTCCCCTCAGCAGTGTACTTCGGTCCTTCTGCCTGCTCTGCTCCCTGCTCTGGTGAATTCTCTCACCCTCCCGCGCTTCCAGTGCATGTATAAACAAAACAAACAAACAAACAAATAAATAAATAACATGCCTCTATTTAAAAAAAAAAAAGAAATTAAGAAGGATTGTGGGGGGGCACTGAGAAAAGGGGAGTGAGGGAGTGAAACACAGGTAGGGGCTGTGAAAAACAAAGCAAGACAGAGGAGAGAGAAAGAAGGAGAAAGAAATGGAGAGACACTGTAGAACCCCGTAGAACCTGGGTTCCGCTGGTCTGTAACCTGGCAGAGAGTGCAGCTGTGACTTACTGCAAGCCTCCATTGGCTACATTTTGGAGCTAGGACAAAGTTGTGCTGGTGCCTCTAGCCCTTGCTGAGATCCTTGCAGCTATTCAGAGCTTGGGGGGGCGGGGGGCGGGATCAATAAAGCTAAGACTGGTAGCGTCCACGGGCTCACAGAGAAGGAAGTTCTGCTGAATGGCTGGTGGCCACCGAGGTGTGGATGCGGTTTTGTGTCTGTGAGCTCACGGGGAGGAGTGGCATCCTTGGCCTTAATGCCTAAAGACTAATCTTTAACACCTGATTATATTTGTTTTATTAGTTGAGTGTTCTTGGATCGTGCGATCACACTGGTAATTGGATTAAATAAGATCATGTGTCAAAAAAAAAGAAAGAAATGGAGAGAGAAAATGAAATAGACAAGGTCAGAGAGAAAGAGGGATGGAGGAATGGAGGAGAAAAAGCAAGGAAGAGAATCTGAGTCAGGGAGAGAAAGAGACCAAGAGACAAGGAGGATGAGAAAGAAGCCAAAAGGTGGCAAAGAATGATGGGAACTGATGGAGAGAGACAGGAACAAACCATGGGACAGGGAGCAAGGATTCATCTGCTTCTGAGACCCTCACCCTTACTCCCCACTGACACTGTGCACCCTGCCCTGTGCTAGACATTGGCCAGGGAACCAGAGGAAAGCGTCAGCCCCCCTCTGTCTGCAGGGCCCAGCCTGTCCTGTTCTGCTGGTTTGCCCCCCACATCCTCTACCCAAAGCCTTTGAGGGGCACCCCAGAGGGAGGCAGGGTTCCTAGAGGCTGACGTGGCTGCCTGGGTGGAATCTGAAGGCAAAACCCAGCGACACCCTCCCTTGAGGCCTGGACAGGCCCCAGCCTGCCTCCTTGTGGGGCCTGGGCAGGAAGAGGCCTCCAAGGTCAACCTTACTGTACCCCTCAATGAACAGAGAAGGGGACTGAGGCCTAGAGAGGGGCAGGGACAAGCCTGAAGTCACAGAGGCAGGCTTGACTAGCCAGGACTAGTTGACTAGCCAGGACTAGCCACTGGAGATCTGTGGCCTAGAAAATTTGGGGTTTGCTGTCTCCTGGGTAAACTGCTTCCTGCTCAGGGGTGTCCTGAATGTCCTGAAGTTGAGGTGTTTTGGATGCCAGGAACTGTGCTGAGTCTTACCCAACATCCTGTGAAGTGCCTCCCATGCTTGTGCCCGTCATACAAACGAGGGAACTGAGGCTCAGGGAAGTTGAGGTTTCTAAGCCTCAGACGGTCACACATGCAGGGAGCCCAGCTACGTCTGTCTGACCTTGAAGTTGTGTTTGTGCCATGGTACCTCCCAGCCCCTCCTTAGTGGTATGCAGGGAAGGGCTCTGTCACATGGAAAAATGGGTAGGGCCGGAGGTAGATGGCAGTTGGTCTTACAACAGGGCAAAGTTTCCAGAAGGATGGTGGTTTCCAAAATCAGCATTTTTCCAGAGGACTCGTCTTTGTCCAGTTATGTCCCTGCCTTTGGGAAGCCCAGGTCTCCCTGTCATCCCTGCTCCTTTTCCCAGCCTCTGCTGAGAAGGAGTTTGGCTGTTAGGTTCCCCCCTCCACCTCTACTCCACGCCCCCTCGCCCCCCCCCCTCCGGCCCCCTTCTCTTCATTGGCCGTGACCCCTTTGGACAAAGGAGCTGCTGGTTCTGAAGCCACAGAGATGGGTCTGTATATCCTGTAGTCCTCCCTCTCCTTTCTCAGCTCTGCCCCAGGTTCTGCCTCCCTGGGTTTCAGCCTCTAACCCCTTCCCAGGCAGGGCCTGACTGTCGCCTGCAGTTTCCTCTCCCTCAGTTCCTTCATCTGCACTATGGATATAAGCATCTGACTTCCCAGGACGGTTGGAAGATGAAAGCACAGGAACATGTGTGGGTGTAGCCCTGCTCTTGGGGGACAAGATACCTTCTGTGTTTCCCAGGTGGCCACAGTTCAGGGGTGGGGGTGGCCAGAGACCCAGTGCCTGAGCCACCCTCTGCTCCTCTGGGAACCCTGTTTCTTCAAGTCCGGAGCATCAGCCTTGCCCCATGCTGATCTCAAGGTCTGCTCTGACTAGAGTCCCAGGAAGTGGGGAGCTCTGGGGTACTGTCCCCTGAGTATGCAGAGAAACTTTCTCAGAACCAGGGGGTGGAAGGGTAGGAGCTAGCCCCCCAGGTGGCCAGGGGATGGATGCTCCCTTTCCCAGCAGCCTGAGGAGTTCCCAGGTGTATGGCCAAAGAATCCCAGTCCTGTCCTCATCAATTTCTGGCAGAGACCTATGGCTTTCTTCCAGCTCATGGAGGTTGGTTTGGCAGCCACCCAAGGTAAATAAGGTGATTAGGACAAGTTCTGGGCACCTCCTCTGAGCCCCTGAACCCTCTTCCCTCCCCAGAGAGACAAATCCCCTCCTGGCTGCCACCCCCAGGGCCAGGGGCTTTGGCTCACACAGCCCCCATCCAGGCGGGGCCAGGCAGCAGGTGACTAGATAGCGCTGAGAAAAGCTAGAGAGTGGGGGCGTGGGCCCGACAAGTGCACTCCTCAGCCAATCAGAGGCCTGCCCAGCCGGTGGATTCAGTTACAAGCCTGAGATCACCCCATACTCCAGCCTCCTTCCTACTCCTCCCAAAGCTCCATTCATTGGCCCCTCTGCACCGGGTCTGCTGGGCATAGCTTCCGTTCAGCTACAGAGCTGCTGCCTCGTGGACCACCTTGGGTAGGCGTCACGGGGGCTTTGTGTGCCTGGGCCAGGGCGGGATGGGGGTTCTGGTGGTGCTATTGCTGGTTCTGAGCTTCTTCGGGGTGACTTTGGGGGGCCCTGTTATCCTCCATTGGAATAGCACCTCCTGCCACTTGGCCAGGCCCATCTCCGGCAACCCCTTGGGATCCTTGAGCTTCCTGGGCAAGGATGCTCAGGGGCTGGCCCTGTTCCACGCCCACTGGGATGAGCATGGCAGACTGCAGGCTTGTAGCCGGCAGGATGAGTCCGAGCTCACTGAAGCCTTTGGTAACCTCTGTGCTGGTGAGATCACCCGGGACTCCTTCATCCACACCCCTGGATCCGAGCTGCAGAGAGTCCTGGCCACCCTTCAGAGTCAGTGGGAAGCCTGCCAAGAGCATGAGGACAGTCCAGTGAGCACCAGGGAGAAGCGAGCAGCAGAGCAGAGTGGAGTACCTGGCATAAGGCACCAGAGGGTGAAGAGAGGCTGGACCATGCCTGGCACGCTGTGGTGTGGAGTTGGGGACTCCGCCGGGAACTCCTCCGAGCTGGGTGAGCCATGGGGGTGTGGGATGGGGGACTGGAAAGAGAAAGTGCAGGCTTAGCCCCCACTCTTCCAGGCTGTGTTTCCTTGAGGGAATGACTAACCACTCTGAACCTCAATTTTCTTGGCTGTAAAATGGGGGGGGGGATTGACCATAAGTCTCATAATGGGATGCTTAAATGTGGTCATAGATGGGAAAAACTCAAATCTGGGAGTCTTCCATAATCACCATCCCAGGGAGGGCGCTGGCTGAGGTGGAGCCAGGGTTGGTTAAGCCAAGGGACTGCTACCGGAGAGTAAGCTACGGACACAGAGTGCCCAGTGGAGTGAGTGGACACCGAGATCTCAGGGCCTGGGTTGAAATTCCAGCTCAGCATATCCAAGCTGACCAAGCCACCTCCCTTCTCTGATCCTGCACCAGGAAAGTGGCTCCTCCCTTGCAGGGCTGCCGTGAGCTTGGATACAGGAAGTGTCGCGTACTTGGGAGATGCTCATTAAAGGGTGCTATTGCTCAGATGGTGAAAAACACAGATGACTCTTTTTTGTACTCTCAGTGCAACTGTCGTCTACATGGAGGGTTAGGGGGAGGGCTTGGCACCCAAGTTGGAGCAGGTTGGCATCCTGGCAACGCCTCATTGTGCCAGCTGGAAAGGTTGCACCCTGCCTGCTTGCCATTCCATTCCACACACATTCATAACTTCGGAGTTTTATTGGGGATGTGAGCTTGGGAACTCTGGAGGCAGACTCCAACTTCTCTGAGAAAGAGCTTTCCATAGGCAAGGGTTCCTGGGTGGGCTGCCAGCACGTGGAATTGCTCAACAGCATCTGGGTGCTCACTTTAAGCTGTGAGATTGAGAGTCCCATAGATGAGAGTGACTGGCCCAACCATCCCAGGCATTTGTGTCAGGGCAGGGGGGAGAGCCAGGTCCCTGCTCCCAACATGAGGTGGGCACAACATAAGGTAGTGCCCGGGACTTTACTGAGCTGGTGCCCCCACTGCTCCCTGTAGGAGTCTTCCAGGGTCCTGATCTCTGCTGCCGGGAACACGACCGCTGCTCACACACCATCTCGCCATTCCAGTACAACTATGGCATCCGGAACTACCGATTCCACACCATTTCCCACTGTGACTGTGATGCCAGGTTGGCAGTGGGCAGGGAGGACTGAGTGCTCAGGGGTGAGGTGGTATCACCTAGTTCCTGCATGGAAAGACCAGGATTCTAGAGAATCTTGAAGGGATCAGCCAGCCTGGATTCCCATGTGCAGGTGGGAAAGCTGAGGCTTGAGAGGTGTGGGAACACTTGGGCCCCAAATCACCTGGTTAGTAGCAACTGGGTGAATAGGTAAAGAGCCAGGTGACTCTGTGGTTCAGGGACCTGAGTGCCAGCTCTGGCACAGGTTCCAGCAATGCCTGCAGAACCAGCGGGACTCCATCTCTGACGTTGTGGGTGTGGCCTTCTTCAACGTGCTGGAGATCCCCTGCTTCGTGCTGCAGGAGCAGGAGGCGTGCGTGGCGTGGTACTGGTGGGGCGGGTATGTACCTGGCCCCTTTGAATCCCTTCTCAGCCAGAGGGAGAGATTAGGCTCCAAGCCTGGGGAGGGAGGCCTGTCTGTATGTCTGTCCTCTAGGGAATAGTGTCTCATTCCCCTCTCCTGAGGATAGGGTCCAGGGTGCAGACCCTCTCTAATGCCCCTTGTGAACCAGTGGGTGAGAGATGGGACTGGCAGAGCCTATATCTCCGCACAGATGAACCCAGGGCCTTTGGGAGGGGGATTATGGGTTACCAATTGCCACAACTGCCACCTCTCAGGTGTAGAACATATGGCTCCATACCCTTCGCCCGCCTCCAGCCCAGGACCCTCTACAATGCCTCCTGGAGCTCCCGGGTCATCCCCCTGACTCCCAGCCCCACGACTCCAGCCCTCACCAAGGCTCAACGGAAGAAGCACCTTTGGAAGTGGCTACCACAGAAGAAAGGGTCCAAGTACCCCAGCAGATCCAATACCACAGACTTCCAGGCCCCTGTGACCTCTCCCAGACCTGATAAAGCCCCCACAGCTGTGCTGGAGGTCACCCCTCCAGGCCTCCAGGGGCCACAGGGTGGCCTGAGACCTCAGGGTGAGCTCAAAACCTAATCTTGGTAGTTCCTGATATGAAGAGGGTCCCTGCCTCTGCATGTGGGTTGGGGGTATCCTGCTTCCTTTCATCTTCCCTGGGGTTTCCCAGCCTCTCCCATCAAATAATGCACTCGCCAGAGGGATTTCTGGAAACCACAAGCTTGACCATATCACTCCCTGATGAGCCCCACCATTAGCAGATGATGTCTCAACACCCAGGAGCCCTCAGGCACTGGTCCTGCAGACCCTGCTCCCCTGTTGAAACTCGAGTTTCACAATCTTTATTTCTCAAAAGCAGTTTGTTTTCTCCCACTTCTGGACCTTTGCATGCACTACTCCTTCTGCCTGGACGCTCTTCCTTTCTCTTCCTCTCTCCCAGCTTCAGCTGAGCAGCCCCTGTCTCTAAGAAACCTTTCTGACCACTGTAGATACTCCAGGGCCACACTACCCTCTCTCTCTCTCTCTCTCTCTCTCTCTCTCTCTCTCTCTCTCTCTCTCTCTCTGTGTGTGTGTGTGTGTGTGTGTGTGTGTGAGCACTTGTGTCAATGTTTCTCTGAATGTCAGTGGGTGTTGGCGGGATCTCCCTTCAGCCCACACCTGCCCCCAGGTGTCCACTGGACCTGCCGCAGCTTCCGCCAACTCGACCAGTGTGAGCACCAGATCAGACCCTGGGACACCAAGTTCCAGCTGCTCAATAGTGCCCCTGAGCCTCTCTTTCACTGCAACTGCACACGCCGGTGAGACCTACGTGGACCCTAGGTGGTGGGCTGCCTGCTGCTGGCACTGGGAAGGGGCACCTGGCGGGTAAACCTTTGCACCAACTTAAATCCGCCTCTGCCCTCAGTCTGGCACGCTTCCTGATTCACCACCACCCACCCACGGGCGCCAACATGCTTTGGGCACGGCTGGGGATGACCTGCTTTAAACTGGCCCCTCCACTAGACTGTGCTGAGGACAAAGGGTAAGTAAAAGGCAGAGCCAGAAGGGATGGGGGATCTTCCAAAGGGGTGGGTTGCCTATGACCCCTTTGTGTGCCTGGGTTGAGGGGTGTGGTGGAAGGGGTCAGGGGCACTCTAGGCTCCACTGTCACCATCCCCCTACCCTCCGGTACCCTGGGTTCAGCTCTGCAGTTGGCTGTGATGCATCTTGACTGTCAGTTGCTTCCTGTGTGACCTTGCAAGTCAAGTCGCCTGTTATGTCTCCATTTCCTTATCTGTAAATGGCGTTGGATACTAAGGAAATGGTGTGAGATGCCACAGCCTAAGGCCTGCTGGGTACATAATGAAAATGCTTGCTTACCTCTTACTTCTTTTTCACTGTCTCATTTGGATTCTGATTTTCCAAGTCATCCCCTTGTTACCTTTCCTATTTCATGGGTGGGAAAACTGAGGCCCGGATTGGCCCAGCTTTCGGCAGTCGGCTAGTGGCAGACTGAAGTTTATTCTGTCCCCTGCTAGAGGTAACCTATCTTTTCCTGGCCCCAGACCTTCCCTTCCCTGGGCCAGTTCCTGTCTGTAGAGTAGGGTGCAATCTTTGTCAGTCATGAATGCCTGCCCCACCGTTTCCCTCCACAGTTGTTCCAGAGACCCCAGGGCCATCAAGGTGATACCTCGGCACTTACGGCGCCTTCAGCAGAGGCAACTCCAGCTCCAGAGAACAGGCATAGAGGAGTCATGGCCTTCAGAGCACCCAAGAGCCCCCCTGTCATTCTTTGACCAATGTCTGCAGCTGACCCAGGCAGCCCAGAGATCTGACGGGCATCAGAAACCCCGGAACCAGTGACCTCCGTTTCAGCTTTCCTGGGCACCAGACTAGACTTTACCCCTGGCTTTGCCAGGCCTGTGGATTTCAGCCTCCTCTCCATGTGTTAACCCAAATATGGTGCAGGTTCTTATGGACAGCAGGAGTCTGGAGTAGGGCTGGCCAAGAACCAGATGCTGCACAGCGGCTCCTGCTGTGCTGGGTGATCTTAGATTGGTGACATAAGCCCTCTGTGTGAGGATGTGGTACTCAGGAGGTACATTCTGATGCCCTGGACTTGGGCCTAGACAGGGAACTTCATGTACAGATGGGAATGGGGTGAGGGTAAGTTACTGCAGCAGCCCCAGGAGGTGGCACACATATGTTCATATTGCAAACTTAACACTTCTCAAGGATCTGCCCAGTGGAGTCCCAGTGCCCGCCTGCTGACGCCTGGGGTAGCAGGTGGGGAATGAAGGGTGTCATAGAAGTACCTCTGCCCGAATCTGTGATGGGGGGGGGGGCTACTGCCAGAGAGGGATTATCTCAGTCACCTTCCTCCCTAGGGTATCCCTTTTCTTAACAACTACTATACCATTGCTAACCTACCCTGGTCCATTCTTTCTGCTCAAATCTTCCCCATGCTCTTGAGCAAGAGACCTCTACTTACCCCTTCTGACTCTGAGCCTTAGTTTCCACTGAAAAAGGGGAATGTAAGCAGGACCTACCTCACACTAATTAAGCGAACCAATAGACATATAGCGCTTAGCACCTGTAAATGTTCCCTCTCTCCAATGCACAGTCAAACTGTGCTCAGGTGTCTGATCTTGAAAGGCTCACATAACTTCTCTAAGGCCTCAGTTTGCTTTCCTGTGAAATGGGTCTAAAAATGCATTGAACTCAACACCATAATTCAGGGTGCAGATTAAAGGAAATCGTGTGTGAAATGTACATAGCTGGTGACTGGTAATTGTCAGATCTGTCATCCTCTTGTATTTCTAGTCCTTTCTTCTGACTACCTCCACCCCCAGACTGCTAACAATTCAAGAAAGAGTCAGGAGTGAGGTTGAAGAATTTAATTCCTAATGGATGACCTCCAGAAGTGCCCCTCCCTCCATCCCAGATGGGGGCCCAGACAGGACTTTGCTGATTGTCACAGTTAAGATGCCGGGACCAAGCTTGGGGGACCCCAGTTGTCCACTCCTGGTCAGGACAGAGTGGCAGGTGCAGATGAAGCTGGAGCAGCAGCAGGAGGGAGGCAGGCAGGTTTGCAGAAGATGGGACAGAGTGGGGGCCACCTGGGCCCACCTGCACGCCCACCCTCAGGGTGCCAAGTTCCCTTTCTCCAATCCCTACTGGCCCTGGGGGCTGGGAGACAGGCTGTTAGGGGTTGGGACTTTCGTATCAGATCCCCAGGAACTGCCACCACCCGGGTCTACGGTCTCTAGGCGCAAGGCAGGCAGCAAGCGCAGGTTTCGAGGCACAGATGGTGGGAAGGCCTGGTAGCCAGGCAGCCCAGAGGGTCCCTCGTCACTACTGCCCTGGCCGCTGCCATCATTGCCCCTGTCAGGGGCTACCCGGGGCAGGCGGCGGCTCTGGGGTGAGGGGCTGCGGCTGGTACCACGGCGTTCTCGGGAAGAGGGCCGCAGGGCAAGGCTGGGGAAGCGGGCCAGGCCTGGGCTGCGGCTGCGGTGCCGCTTGGACTTGCCAGGACTGGGGCTTCTGGACTTGGGCGCAAGCAGTTCCAGAGTGCTGTCATCCTCATCCTCCGAGCTGGCGCCCGAGCTGTCGGTGCTGCTGCTGGCTACCTCCGAGGTAGGCAGCGAGATCTGAGGGGAAGATTAGTGACTGGGGTGCTCTGCTCCCCACCTGACCACTGAGGGCTCTTGGAATCACTCCAGTCCTTCCCAGTGGCAGTCCAGGGAGGTCAGGCTCCTCGCACGAGGTCACAGTGAAGCATGTAGAAGCTGTGGCAATTTGGACCAGGTCCTTTGGTATGCCCTACCCCACAGTCTGGCTTACTTACCTGGAAAGGTTCGGTGACACCGATGAGGATGCTGTGGGTGTGGCTGTAATAGCCTAGGATGAAGTCTCCATGGCCCTTAGGCAAGGACTCCTCACTAAATGTCACCTGGTGGGTCCAGGGATACAGGCCCAGGTTGGGGTCTGGAAGGCAGCCTCAGGATCCCCAAGCCAAGTTCTGAGCCCCTAAGGGTGAAGGAGACCTCCTCCCACTTTCCCCAGCCCTTTAACTACCTGATAGATGTTTCCATCCACATCTTCATGTTTGGCCCAGACGTAAGCCACGTAATCCTTACAGTGGCGGAAACCCACCTGGGGTGAGAAGAATCAAGTTTGTGACCCCTCTCACATGCCCCCAGGAGCCTCCCAGCATGGTATCAAAGTCTGGAGAAGTCAGTGATATTCCTGAGGACCCCCGGCTCCTTCAGGACCTTCCTCCCCTGGGTCTCTGAGCACTCCTGCCCTTCTTACCCGGTACAAGCCGATCCAGTCCCAGGAGCTGCGGGCAAACACTGTTTCCATGCGGTACCTCACCACAGCCTGCTCCGGCCGCACCCACTCGTCTGCCACTTCCAGCCGGACCAGCGGCACATCATCCCTGAAGGCAAACTGCAGAGGCAGGGGCCACATGAAAGAGAAGCTCTTAACAGTCTGTGCACCCAAGGCCCTTGGGCTTGAGTAAGCACAAATTGGTTGGAACGAAGGGCATTTGAAACCACTGTACAGACTGGGAAACTGTGGCAGATCAGCTCTAGAGTAAACACCAGGCAGCTTGGGCTCCTTCTGCCCAGACCATTCTTAGGGTGTGAGAACGCAGCTTTGAAGCTAGCTGACTGGGGGTTTCACCCTGGCTGGCTCTGCCACCGACAGGTTGTTTGATGCCAAGTGAATTTCCTGACCTCTCTGAATGCCAGGGCTCTTGTCTGTAAACTTGGAATCTTATTTTTTTTTAAGATTTATTTTATTTATTTATGCATACAAGAGCTGGGGTGTAGGCCAGAGGTGGGGGTGGGGGTGAGAGGATTCACCAGAGACAGAGTGGGGAGCAGAACAGGCAGATCTCCTGAAATACACTGCTGAGGGGAGCCGTGGGCAAGACAGGAGAGGTCTGCTGTGCCCTATGTGGGCCACCTCCCTGGGCGAATCGAACTTGCGCTGCAGTGGCTGCAGATTGCTTCATAGTGCTGAGACTTAACCTCTTGTGCCAGCAGGGAGGCCCCAAACTTAGAATCTTATTTAACTTTTGGGATTGTTCTGCAGATTCAATGAGCTACTATTTGTAAAGCATCCCATATACTTTCCAGTACATAGTCGGTAACCAGTGAATGATTTGCCTATAGCAAGAGAGACATGGTATACTGGGTAATATGGGGGTAAGCTGAACATCCCTGAGCAGGCAAGAGGAGTCTTTGGCAGAAGGCCAGAGACTTCAGTTACCTCCACTAACTTGCTGCATGACCTCAAATAAGCTCCTAGTCATCCCAAGACTCAGTTTCCCCACTTGTCCTAAGGATCCATTAACTATGATCTTGTCATAATTTGTTTTCAAGACAAATTATAACCATGGGTAGCCTCTCCCCAGGGTCCCTCTAGGTCAATCAAGTGGTCACACATGTGCTTGGGGTTGCTGGGGTGGCAGGTGGCCAGGGTATTGACTATCTCTTTCCCTCGGGGAGGGACTCAGGTGGTGCCAGCCTCAGTCTTTTGTCTGCTTCCCTGTTTATCTGGTTTCAGGTTTCCCTCCATCTGCAGCTTCCAAGCCAGGCTGCTTCAGAAGAAACCAGCACATCATCTCTCTGTCCTTAGGTTCCTAACAGCAGTTTTGGCCAGGTGATGAGGGGGTAGGGCCTCTGAGAAATGCCCTAGAAGACCTTGTGGGATAAAATGCCCACTCAGTCCCCTTCTGCTGTGTTGCCTTGGTCAGAGATTTAAGTTCTCCGGACTCTAGTTTCCTTCACCAGTAAAACTGGGAAAAGAATCTGGACACCTCAGGGTCTACAAAGACATTCAAAGTAATGACATACGTTAAGTGTGCTAAACAGGGCCTGGCATATAATAGGTCCTCCACAGGTGATGTTGTGTAAGAGACAGAGAGTGAGAACAAGGAGGGGAGGTCAGGGTGGGGTACCCAAAAGAAGTGAGGTGAGGGTCCTGGTGGAGGATTTAACCCCACAACTAAGCCTTCTGCTAAAGGTCACAGGAGACCAGAAATGAGCAGATTTCTATTCCCAGCTGAGGATATTGGCCAATCTCCCATAACTGACCACGTGACAAAGTTCCCAGGGAAAACAATCTCTGATCTGCAGGGCTTGCCTTATCAGATCAAGAGAACCGGAGAGCCCTGAGTTGGGTTTCAGGGATGGAAAGATGGAATCTACCCCATTCTAACACAGCCAGTATACCATGGCATGTGTCGAACCCACAGAAGCCTCAGTTTCCCTACAGAAAAACCAAGAACTGGACTACATGCTCTCTCAATTCCAGTTTTAACGTTCTAGAATTTCCCCATTTTACTTAGGCAACTAAGGACCTCAATCCTAAATATGCTAAATTAATTATTTAGACTTGAGCTTTGTATGTTTTATATGCCTACTCCCCCTCCCCATCACTACCTTAACTCTTACAGTGCTGGACGACACATGGTAAGATGATAAATCATGTATGGATAGGAATGAACGCTACATAAGGGTTGAATAAACATTTTGACTTTGCTAATCTTACGATATGTGTGAATTTTAACGAAAGTTGCCCTAAAGCTTTCTTGGCAGTAGGAAGTTAGAGATTAGTGGAAAAGGCATGGACTTGGAAATCAGACCAGCCTGGGTTCAAATCCTGTGCTTAGCCATAATGACCCTGGGCAAGTGATGCTTTGTCTCTGAACCTAAGTTTCCTCAAGTGAAAATGGGGATCATAACCCCACTCCTACTCTGCTACAACAAGTAGATGCTGTTGACAACAGGTGTGAGGGGGTACTGGTGGGCACAGGGATGCTGAGCTAGGGTGGGGGATGCTACAAGAGGATGAGGCCAGAACTCACCCGCAGGACAAACTGGGCGGCCACTGGCTTGTGGTCACTGACTGTGTACTCCATGTGGCTGCGGTAGCTATGCTGGGTCACCTGGAGCCGGTGGCTCTCCCGTCCTGAGGGGCTTGGACCCCCACCTGGAGCCTTGACCTTCCACAGGATACGGTCTGTCCAGGCAGGCTTCCGCTTCTTGGCACTGCAGTGGGCAGGAGCAGCCCTGGTGTCAGGGGCTGGGGTTCAAGGCCTAGCCCCTAGCCTGTCTCCTGCCCCTCTTCCCTGTGCCCCTTATCCAGGTCTCAACCCACACCCCCACCTCATTGCAGTGCTGAGCTCACCTGGTGTCATATTTGTTAGTACCCACATCAAACTTGAAGGTGGGCGCAAAGTTGAGGGGCCCCTCCTGGAAGCCCTTTAGGATGGGCCAGGTGGTCTTGGCCATGTTGAGCTGTGAGGGTCCAGAAGGGCAGAATTGGACAGTAGCTTGCGCAAGGCAGGTGAGGGCAGGGACCAAGCCTAAGGTACAGGTGTGTCCCGGGGTATGCTCTGTGCACTTCGGGGTTGGGGGTGTGGGCTGGGATTCCACACCTGGTCCTTCTCCCAGAGCTGCTGGAGCTGGTTGCTGTCGATGGCAAACTTGACAAAGTGCAGATCATAGCTCTCAATACGGAAATTCAGGTCCCCAAACCAGAACACGAGGCTGTGCAGGGGTGAGGGTCAAAAGGGGCTGTGAGATGGAAGAGCTCATCCCCAGCCCCATCCAACACGAAAGCGTCTCTGCCCAAGGGATAATGCAGCGGGTGGGCGGCTGCAGAGCCTCCCGCCCACCGAGGAGCCGCAGGGGTGCGAATCTAGGGGAAAGTTGGGTTGGGACGCTCAGCAAGGCCCTGCCCCTCGGCAAAGCTCCCGTGTGGGCTCAGCACCTGCCCACCACTCCCCCCACCCCCTTCAAACAGCGGCATTCGCACTCGATTCCTAGTTTGCCAGATGCAGTCTGGAGGTCACAGACCCCCCCAAGCCCTCAGCCGCCACCGGCCGCGCCTCTTCTCCCCAAGACCCACCCCGGCCCGCTTAGGTTCCCGCGCAAGTTTGCGGGGCCTCGGAGGCGCGTCCTCCCTTCGCCAGCCCCGCCGGCCTCTGCTCGGCCCCGCCCCTGCCCGTACTCGTGGTCCAGGATGCCGTGAGCCCCCGGCCCCTGGAACTGCTGGAGGCTGAGGATGGTCTGGAAGTTGTCCTTGCGCTGCTCCGCCTTGTCCATGTGCGCCGGCAGGTGGCAGTTCAGGAAGCAGAGCATGTGCCCGAAGGCCGCCAGCCGCACGCTCACGCCACCTTTGTTGCCCTTGAGAGGCGGGATGGGGCGGGTCACCGCCGCGCCCCCGCCGGGAGGTGAGAACCTGGGCGGGCGTGGAGAGGGGCGGGACCGGCCGGAGGGGGCCCGGAGGAGGAGGTTTCTAGCGACAGGTGCGGAACACCTGGATTGGGGCGGGGGAGCAGGAAGCGGGTAGGGTCTGGAAAACGGGGTGGGGTGGGGGAGCTGCAAGCTTCATAGTATGGGATGGAGCGTTGGGGGGGGGGGTTCCTTGCCGTGCTTGGCAAGCCGGGGGTCTAACCGGCAGCCCCCTGAGGGACCTGCCTTGCCCTGGACAGCCCGCGCTCACCCAGTAGCCGCCCAGGCCAGTGCGGGTGCAGTCTGTCTGCACGTCCCTCAGGAAGGGCAGGTGGTAGTACTTGGCGAACAGCAGCAGGATGACGCCCTGCATCCGCACGGTGCTCACCTGCGCGGGAGGCCAAGCGCCTGAGGGACAGGACAGAGCTCCGCAGCCCCCCCGCCCTCGCCTTAAGGTCCGCCTCTCCACGCTCCCACTTCATGGTCCGGCGGGTCCCACAGTGGGTCCAGGCAGAGCCAGGGCCAGGAACCCAGGGGTCTCCGACTGTCCGGAGACTGCGGAAGACGTTACCAGCACAAAGTTGAAGGGCGCCAGCGCGTCCATGAAGAGCTCGCTCCACTGGTCCGTAAAGAGCGCGTCCTTGAGCCGCTTGTTGATCATGGAGTTCACTTCCTGCAACCTGGGGGAGGAGGGGGGAGGCGGCCCTCGGTGTGGCGGGCACAGGAGACACCCCTCCCAGGGGCGAGAGGCTGGGATGGGAGGCACAGAGGGGCTCGGGAGGGAGGCCACGCGCCCTGCCCCCTCACCCTATGGCGATCATGTCTGCCCCATCAGAGTCATCGCTGCTGCAGCCCAGGTGGAGGAGGGATGTGACATCGTCCGGGGGCATGGCGGTGCCCACGTTCCACGTGACCACAGTGATCCTGGGGCAGGGGCATAGAAGGGTTCTTTAGCACCTCTCCTTGATGCCCAACCTCCCTCCCACAGCGTGGAATTTCTGGGGAAATGAGCTGAGGCAGGGGAGGGGGTAAGCCCTCAGAAGGACCCACCGTGGGCTCCGTATTCCTCCTACCACACTTTTCCTAGGGAGGTCAATTGAGGCAGAGGTGGGCAAGTCCCTTAGGAAGGGACACTGTCTTCTGAGGGTGCCCAAGGGCTCTTCCCTGGGGAGGTAATTGGGCAGGGTAAGGTGTGCTCCCTTGGAAGAATGGCTAGTTTCGGAGATGATGCCTCAATAATCTGTCTTGGGAGAGGGCCCCCTCACCAGAAGCCGGGGTCATTCTTGCAGGTAGACTGAGCTGACCAAGAAGAGGATGACGAGGTGGATGTAGAGGAGGAGGTGGTGACTGGGGCTGGGGCTTCAGGAGGCTGAAGGCTGGGGCTCAGGCGCCCACCAGGCCCAGCACTCTGGGTGCCCGGCCTGAGATGGGTCATCTCAGGAGTTGAAGGAACACAGGGGGACCGGTTGGGGGAGCGACTTGGGGAGCGGCTTGGAGACCGTGGAGGCTTGGGTAGAGGTGGGGGCACAGTCTGGTTTGAGGGGCCCCCTGGCCGGAAAGTGGGGGACAGAAGTCCAGGGGAGCGGATGCCAGGTTCCGGAGTGCCCTGGCTCACATCCAGGGGCAGGGTCTGGGGTGGCCGGGGGAGGACAGAATCCTCAGGGCTGCTACGGGGGACCTCAGGCCTGGCTCTGAAGGAGGGGGAGATCCGGGGGTCTGGGGACGTTTGGATCAAGGATGGGGCGCCCACAGGACTAGATGCCTGAGCCAGAGGCTGGAGATGACTTTCAGAAGGAGGGGGGAGTCTAGGGGTTAGGGCATCCCTCTGTTTAGCTGGTGTACATCGCACAGAAGTTGGGGCTGATGTCATGGATGGTGGAGCCAGGGTCTGATCTTGAGAAGGCGACAGAACAGGACTGGGCACTGGGGAAGAGATGGAGGGGGGCTGTGGAGGCTGCTCCTCAGATGTCAGGGCCAGGCTCAGGCCTGAAGCAGCCAATGCTGGCTTGGGTCCCACGGAGGCAGGTGGCACCTGCTTCTGGTCCCTGGATGATGGAGCCAGCCTGGGCCCCAGGGTCACTGGGGGAGGCCTCGGCCCAGCTGAAGCAGACATCACCAGTTGCCCCAGGGATGTGGGAGCCAGGACTGAGCCTGAGGTCACTGGAGGAAGCTTTGGCCCAGCTGAGGCCGACATCACCAATTGGCCGAGGGATGTTGGAGCCAGGCTGGAGCTGCTGTGGGCAGGAACTTTTTTCTGCCCTCCAGGGGTAGACAGTGGAACCAGGATGGGCCGGGGAGATGCCAGAACCAGCTTTGGTGCTTCTGAGGAAGGTGGCATAGTTGTTTGCGGCCCCGCAGGTGCCAGAACCAACCTTGGTTCCGAGGATACCGGGCCTGCATTCTCCTTCACCGGGAGGTGAAAACTTGAGTCCACCTTGCAGAGGACAAATCAAAGACTCAGGCTAACCCTAACCAGGGGGTTGGGACCCCGATTTCCATGTACCCCCCCCCCAGCAGAGTCCGCCTACCATGAAGGCACACCTTTCCAAGAGAGTCCTTCCTAATTTCTCACCTCAATCCATTTTGCGGTGAGTTGGCTTCTCTCTTGGAGGAAAGAGGACACAGAACACTATACCTCCCCTCAAATCTGACACCTCTTACAGATGGGGAAACTAAGGCCCTAACTCAAATGTGGCAGCGTCTGAACCTGAACCCAGGGGCTCTCTTTGTCTTTTCATCTGGTACCTACCTCTGACCCTGTTGTTAGGTACCTGGAACCAGCTTCTTTGGGCAACCCTCCCTTCAGTCTCTGGTGCTCCCCCGGCCAAGGGCAAATGACCTGGCACCCCAGATCGACCCACTGTGGATATCCTGGGTGCAGCCCATTAATATTGCTCCTTTCCTTTATAGTATTCCAGAACCCTCAGGTTCCACCCCCAGTAAAGGTCCCAAATTCTTGGTCACAGCCCTGTCTGTCCTCCGGGGGCTGAGACTGGCCATGTCAATTCAAAGCCTAGTTCAGGGTGACCCTAAGCAAGCACCTCTCAGCCCAGGGTCTCTGTTTCCCTATCAATAAAACAAGGGAACCTGGGAAAAGTCCCCTGGACACACCACATTCTGGGAAGTCTTGGTCCCTCCCAAGGTCTGCATTTACAAGCTCAACCTTTACTAGGATTCTTTTCAAGTCCCTGTGGAATGGTCCATCCTCTCAGCAAGTGTGAGTCTGACATTCAGAGCAAGTCCAGGATTCTCTGGATCCTGGGGTCACAACTCTGTGCCGTGGTGCCCTTCTATGCTTTCCACCCTATCCCCCACCTGTGAGGACAAGCAGGGATCCCCTTTTTGGCCCAGCAATTGGAGTAGGGGGTGCAGGAACATCCTCTCCCTTTCCCATCCATCCCCAGTTTCTGATGTCCCCTGTCTCCAGAAGACAGGAGTAAGTGTCCTTTATAAGGGAGGGCAAAAGAACGTCTGTGCTGGCCCTCCGGTAGCCCCATCCTGCCTCCAGAAGCGAAGTTTTGTCTGCATTCGTGTCCTTCTCAGTTCAGAGAACCTGAAACTCTGCTCCCACCTCCCTCTCCAAACTCAGCTTTTGAAGCTGCATTTTGGACATTCTCCTTGGTTGCAAGTGTCCCACTCTGCATCCCCCTGCCAACCACCACACCGCCTCCAGCACCAACAACTTAGACATCCCAGATGTCACACTTTTAGTCTTCAGGAACAAGTCTCCTCATTTTGCATTGGTTCGGAGATTACAAGCAACTTGCCCAAGGTCACACAGCAAAGCTGGAGCACAGTTGGGTCCCCTGACACCTTGTCCAGGGTTCTTTCAAGGGCTCGGGGAGATGGCTGACTCCATCTCTCTCTGGGTGTCCCGTCACTGCCCCCTCAGTCTCCAGGGCCCCCTGTTCACTCAGTCCCTACTTGATGGTCAGCGAGAGTACCAGCCCCTCAGTAAGGGGCACCAGGGTGCCTGCAGTGTGTGTGTATGGGGGGGAGCGGGGACAGGGATAGGGGGTTAGGTTTTAGGGGTCTTACCTTGGGGGATCCTCCAGTTTGGGAAACTCCATGAGGTCCAGGCAAGAGGCCCAGGCCTGCCTGGGTCCCTGGCCTCCTGCTGCCACTGCTGGTCTGGCCCTCCATGTCTGCAGCCCGGCAGCCCGGGCTCCCTCCGGCTTAGGCTGAAGCTCCTCCGCTCCCGGGAACCAGTGATGTCATCAGCAGATTCAACCTGCTGCGAATTTAAAGGCATAGGCACCCACTTCCCAGCCTAGAGGTGGCCAGGGCAAGGTGGTAGTCCCAGGAACCCTGCAGGCTGGCTGCTGGGGCTGGAACAGCCATGGCAGGGTGGGATAGTATGTCCACTGGCCTGGCCCACATCCCAACTAGCAGCATGGAGAAAGCTGTCTACCCCCACCTCCCACTAATAAGGCTGGCTGGCCCACGCTGAATGTAGGGGCACTGTCACACCTGAGGGTAAGGTAGAGACAGGTAACTCAGAGGTCAGAATCTTCCTCAGGGCCTCAGAGACACCAGAGTCCCTGCCCCGATCCTTGACCATCCTGACTCCCTGCCAACTCAGGGCTTGCCATGGCCCCCACCCTTGCCCCATTTACAGGCTTTGGTGCCCGCTCCCTCCCTTCTCATCTCAGAAACAGACACTCAGGCTCCAGCCACTGGAGTCCTTTCCCATCTCAACCTCAGCTCTGGCCTCTCCTCTTCTGCAGGCATCTTGCTGCCTGCCCTCAGATGTCCCCACAGCCAGGCCCATCTCGGGTCAGCTCCTCTCAGCTTTTCTCTCCCCAGTACTCACTGGCTATCGTTTGGGAGGGGCTCTGCTCAAAGTTACCTGGTGAGATCTCCTGAGCCTCAGTGAAACAAAAGAGCTCCCTTAGTGACCCGAGACCTGCAGGAGCCACTTAGGGTATCTGAGGATGGGAACTATGGTGAAGAAGGACCCAGGGGTGGGGCAACAGATTGGCAGCAGGGTAAAAAACAACAGACCTGGGAGCTGCTTTGGCCAGAACCCAGCACAAGAGCCTGATCTCCAGCTAGGGCAGTGTTGGCGAATGAAAGAGCGAGTGAGAAGAGTGACAAGGTTTAGCTTTGGCCAGGGATGGCTTGGGCCCCTTGCATCTGCTTCTTCCCATTCTCACTTGCTGCTAAGCAGTATCTGAAATCTCAGTTCTTCCAGAAACTGCTAGACTGCTTAGAGAGGAGTAATCTCCTTCATTTTAAGCAGGAATTTTGAGTTTTGTGCTCCAAGCTCTCTGTTGGTCCTCAGTCATCCCTGCATCCTCAACGGCCCCTTTGTGAAATTACATGCACAGACACCTTATTCTCCTCTCCTGGATGGGGTTTCCATCCCAACCTCAGCTCTGGCCTCTCCTCTTCTGCAGACACCTTGCTGCCTGCCCTCAGATGGCCCCACAGTCAGGCCCATCTCAGATCAGCTCCTCTCAACTTTTCTCTCTCCATTATTCATTGGCTGCCATTTGGGAGGGGCACTTGCTCACATTTACCTGGTGAGACAACTGGTGAGCTCAGCCATCCAGGGCTGGGACAGGAGCATCAGTGCCCTTTGGACACTGGCAAATGTCATGCAAATGAGTGTGCAGAGGGCTCCTTTACCCAGCAGATGTCCCGTCTTTTCTCCTCCTTGAGCTCAGAACTTGCAGGTGACTTTGTTTCTGGCCCTGACACTGACTTACTTGGGGAGGTCACTGATTTGTGTAAGGGAGATTAAAAAAAAAAATAGTAGATACCTCCTAAGGTTGCTCTGAGGATTCAGCAAGATAACTTACGTGAGGTGTTTAGCACAGAGGCAGACTTGGGTAAGCTCTCAGTTAGGGCAGCTGCCCCAGAGCTGTCGTCAGCAATGTCATCGTCGTAATTGTCATCTACTCCAACCTACCCATTTGCTGGATACTGAAACTGAGGCCCAGTGGAGGGGGAGGGGAGGGAAAGAAGCTCTGAGACCTAGACACGGCCTTGCCAGGGGAAGGGGGTGGGAGGGCGGACCCTGGCTGAGAAGGGAGTGGGTAAGAGCTATATTTGAGCTCCTGGTGTGATGACTAAGGAGGTTGATAACAGGCTCCTAGGCGCAGGGCGCAGGCAGGCCGGGGGCAGCTGCCAGGGAGAACCGCCCCCCTGGAGACGGCTGTAGGCTGTCTCCGGAGGCCCCTCCTGGCTCTCTGCCTTCTCTCACTCCAGGGGGTGAGGATGGGGGTGTACAGAGACAGAGGGTACAGCTTGTCTAGCCCCCTCCTGGAGACTTTTAGTGCTACCCTTCAGGCTGTTTGGGTCAGAGATAGGAGAAGGAGCTGGTGGTTGGTAGATCATCTCAGATACACTCCATAGTAAGCCTGTGAAGTGGAAACAAGATCCTATTTGACAAATAGATCCTTGCTTGAAGAAACTGAGGGATTACATAGTGGCAGGCAGTAGGAGACAGAGCAGGGGATAATTTTCCCTCACAGAGGTGACCAGTGAACCTTTTCTCTGAAGGGGATTCTGGGTTACCCAATGAAAAGGAGAAATGCTCTGGGAAGCAGGGGAAGCTTCAGGTGCAAAGGAATGTAGAAGATTCCAGCATGAAAAGAAGCAAAATTTGGAATTGTGGCCTCATGGCCCTTTGACTCAGAATGAAGACACCGGAGGCAGGGAAGGGAAAGAAGACTTTCTCCTCTTCTTCCTCTACCTGCATCCCAGGGGCCTGAATGATGACAGTCCGAGGGGTTTGTTCTCCTTTCCTGGTCCAGGCCCACCGAGAGGGAGGTCATGCTGTGGCTACTATCTGAGAAATGTCTGAAGATGTCAAGTGTGACACAGGTATTGTGAGCTGGAAGAAGGAAGCATTAGGGAAGACTTCCTGGAGGAGAAAATATATAGGACAAGGAGGAACATTTATCTTCCCAGGCTTTCCTTTGGGGCTCCTTCTTGGTAACAAGTGCCACATGTTACATCACTTGCACTGTGTTCTTACCTTGGGGGCAGGTGTCATCTTCAGCCTCCCATTCTGCCCTCAGGAAATGGGCTCAAGGAGGAGGGGTGACTTTCCCAAGGTCACACAGCTGGGGCTGAGCTCAGACATCCCTCTTTCCTCTCTTCCACTCTCCCTCCTCCCAGGCAGCCAGGCACTCTCTGTCAGCTGCTCTGAAGTGAGTGGCTATTTTTATTCTGGTGCGAGGGGATCTCAGGCAGCAGAGCCATGTAGGTTAGAAGGCTCTAGGACATCCGGCTTTGCAGGCAAGGAGACACTTACAAAGGGAACTGGGGCTGCCAAGCTTGCTTGGGGGCTCCCATTTCTTGCAGGCCATCCTGTCCTGGTCTTCTACGTCTCCAGGAACTTCTTTATGGGAGTTCTGAACAAAACATAGTGCCCAACTAAGCCCTTGTCATGGCCTTGATCCCTATTTGGTGTTAACTGACCCCTGATCCCATGTCAAGACTCTGACCATGGGTCCTGATTCTAGTCACATACTAAGTCCTGATCCAAGCCTAAGATTTATTCCAACACGAGACCTCAATTTTGGACCCAGGTCGAGCCCTGTTCCTATTCTAAGATGGAGCAAGTCACAGACTGAAGTATTATCCTGGTCCAGACTAACCCTAGATTTTAGACTGACTGACAGACTCCAGGTTTGGTCATCTATTGAACCCTAAACCTGATAACTGACCAAGCTCTGAGCCTAATTTTGGTCATAGACTAAGCCCAGAGCCTAAAATGGACTGAATGACCTTAAACTGAGTTCTGACCCTAACTGTGCACTGAGTCTGGTCAAGGACTGAGCCCTGAGCGTACTCAGAGATTGAACCTTGGTCCTGGTCACAGTCCAAGGTCTAAGTTCAGTCATTGACTGAGCCCTGCACCAGCCCCAGATACAGTTCTAAAGTTGGCCTTGGGCTAAGGGCTGACCCTGGCCTTGTCTGTCTTATCCCATCAAAGATTAAACCCCAAATCCAGCTCTACGTAAGGAAGGCTGCTGGCCTAGATTACCAAGTGTCACGTAATGGTATGGATTATGAGCAGAGATCTGTTCTGGGAGATCCTGGGCCTACCTTGGCGGCTAAAGCTAGAATGTTCCGGTACTGTTATGGCTGTGTCCCTACTATTGGTTTCACTAACTGGGTGGTGAACTCTCAGCAGCCCAGGCTGTGGCCCCTGTAGGCCACAGTGTCCAGGTTAATGCAATGAGAGTGCTTCAATGGCGTCTGTCCAGTGAACAGTGTGGGCCTGTGGGGGCCCTGAGGTTTGGCTCTGTTAGCAGAAAAACCACAGGCTCCATGAGGCCTCTGGTTTCAGCCACTCCGAGGCCCTTGTTGGGATGTGGGATGGGGTAGTGGGAACCCGTGGCTTGTATACCACTATTTTTGCAAACAAAGTTTACTTTCTGTTTAGGTAATATATGTTTATTATAGAAGATACAGACATTAAAAAAAGTATAGCAGGAGAAAAAAATTCACCTATAATGTCATAATGTCATCTACATTAAGATGAGCGTTTTGATTTCTTGGGTTGTGTCCTTCTAGAGTTCGTTTTTTTGGTCCAGGACTGTATATATGCATATTTTATAAAACTGATTGGCTATCTATTGCTTTTACAAGGTCCATTGTAGTCCACATCCTTCTTGACAGGCTTTAGGAATGTGTCCCAGTTGGTTAACCCAATGAGTAATTCCCAGTTACATCATGGCTGAACTGTGAGATATAAAAAGACTTCTACTGAGGGTTTTGGGAAAGAAAGTTTGTTTTCTCTCCTAAGAGGTCACCAAAAAAAAAGATGACTTCTTGATTAGCTGTGAATGAGGAAGTCTGTGGCCCTGGTTACTGCTAAAAACCACCTCATACCACGCAGGCAGCTGGCCTCATGATAAGCTGATGCTATGAAATCAGCAGAATGGAGAGAGACCAGGTTTTGGTGACTTTGTAAACCAGATCAAACCTTACCAGAACCCGCCCTTGCCAGTAGACATTTTTGTTTGTTGAGTTGATACAGATTCCCCTTGTCTTTTTTTAAAGACTTATTTATGCATACAAGAACTGGATACAGGCTAGAGGTGTGGGGGGTGAGAGTGGGGAACAGAATAGGCAGATCTACTGAAATTCACTGCTGAGGAGAGCAGCGGGCTAAACAGGAGTGGTCTGCTGCGCCATATGTTGGTCAGCTCCTTGGCTGGGGATCGAACTCAGTCCAAAGCAGTGATAGCGCTGAGACTTAAATTCTAGTCCAGCAGGGAGGCCCCCGAATGTGTGGTTTTCTATCCTATTAAGGTGCCATCATTCCCCTTCTGTGATGTGCTTAGGTTGTGTCTCCAGTTTTTCACCATGATAAGCAGTGTTTTGATAAACAATATTGACCCAAAAATTGATCCCCTTTCTATTGATTAATTTGAGTCAAACTGTCCTTCCCAAAGCTTGGAGGAATTCATATTTCCACAGCAGTAAGTAGACATAGCCTATCACAATAGTCTGGACAGAACCAATTGTATTTACAGTGTCCTCATTTATTTATAGAGAATGACTATTAAACAACAGCTCTAAGACTACTATTAAACCTTTGCAATAAAGTCAGTGAATGGAGGTAGCAGGGCCAAGCAAAGGGCTGGGAACAGACCTGACATCGATGAGGCTGAGTGTTTAGGGCCCATGAAAATGTTTTAATTTTAATTTCTTTTAAAATTAGAAGCAAGGAGCCTCCTGGTGGCCTAACGGTTAAGTCTCAGTGCTGTCACCACTGTGGCCTGAGTTCGATCCCCGACCAGGGAGCTAACCCACTTACAGTTCATATAACAGACCTCTCCTGTTTCACCTGCTGCTCCTCTCAGCAGTGTATTTCAGTAGATCCCCCTGTTCTGCTCCCGACTCTGTCTCTGGTGAATTCTCTCACCCCCTGCACCACTGGCAGTTCTTCTATACAAAAATAAAAAAGTCTCAACACATCTAAAAAAAATTAAATTCAGAAGTGAAAAATAATGACTATCTAATAATGAACCCAGCCTGGATTAGAATCATCTTTTAATCAAAGTAGTTATAAAATCTAATTATATTTATTTATTTTATATTTGTTATTATTATTTTATTGGAAGAAGGGCCCCAGGCAATCTGAAAGGTTTAACATCCATGCAGACATCATGTAGCCCTGGTTTGATGTTGAGAAGGAACTGAGTCCCAACTAGCTTCACTGGCAACGGGCACTGCGGGCAATTTACTGTGCTTGCCTTAGGCTTGCAGGGGGAAGAAGCACCCTTATCTAGTCATCTTTGGTCTAGTGAGAAAGCACAGAGACAAGTGTGCTCCAAATCCCAGAGTGGCAATTCAATCTTTTCACCCTTCTGAGTCTTTCTGTTTTCTGACCTGTGAAGCACCGCATTATGAAGCAATCCGCAGCCTCTTCAGCATGAGTTCGATCCCTGGCCTGTCAGGGAGTAACCCACATGGTGCAGCAGACCTCTCCTGACTCGCCCGCTGCTCCCCTCAGCAGTGTATTTCAGTCAGTCTGCCTGTTCTGTTCCCCACTGTCTCTGGTGAATCCTTTCACCCCCCCTGCATCTATAGCCTGTACCCCAGTTCTTGTATGCATAAATAAATAAATCTTAAAAAAAAAACCCTTTAAAAAAAAATAAAGCTAACACTATGTGCATACTGTCCTAAAGGGCTTCGTGTGCACTAAACCTCGTTTTCTCTTAGCTCCTACCGAGAATGTAATATTCCTAGCGCCCAATGTATTTCCCATAGAGTTGAAGCCCTGATCAGAGTTTCATCCTGGGAACTAAAAAACACAAACGAGTCTTCCCCAACGTGCCAGTTTCCCCATTCTGCGCTGTCGGGTCCAGAACCCCCTAGTCCGCTTGCGTCCGCCGGCGCCCTCTGCCGGCGCGAGGCGGCACTGTCTGGCCGGCTGCAGCCGAAGCGTCCTCGCTCTGGGCCGGCAGGGGGAGCGCGGCCGCTTTCGGGGCTGGGGATGCGCAGGACCGAGGGCCAGCAGGGAGCCCCGCCCCGCCCGCAGCCTGCGGAGGCCGCCGAGGGGCTCCGGGGCGGGGACCGAGAGCGGGGAGCGTGGTCGCCCGAGGGGCGGGGCCAGCCCGCGAGCCCAGACGTGGCGCAGCGGCCCGGCGCTTGGCCTCCCGCCTGCGGGGCGTCTGCGGCGGCTTGATGGTCCCCCCGCTGCCCCCGCGGCCCCTGTGGCTGTTTTTCGCGGCCCTCGCGGCTGCCGCCACCACCTTCCGGCCCGACTGGAACCGTCTGCACGGCCTGGCCCGAGCCCGGGTAGAGGTGAGTGTGCGGCGGGGCCCCCTCTCTGGGCGCACGGCCCCTTGCCGTGGCCCCAGAACCCCGCCGATTTCCAAATCCCCATCGCTCCCGCTCCCCAGCTGTAGAACGCCCCAGCATCTTCCATGGATGCCGCAGGCACCAGATTTTGCGGCCTGGAAATATAATCCTCTCCCCAAGTCCCCATCCGGCCGGATAGAGAACCCTCGCTCGCCCCCAGAAACAGTGGCCAGGTCCCCTGGCTCTTCTACAGGCTCATGACGTTCCCAAACCTGCCCTCTGGAGCCCAGCTTCCCACCCCCCATCACTCCACTTTTTCCTGGAATTCTTTTCCCACCCAATTCCCTGTGGTCTCTCTTTGCTTAGGGTAGGGAGGACTTTGGGGCGCAGGCCTGCACTCCGCAAGAGCCAGGGAAGGGGGTTGGGAACTGCATTACCTGTCCTTATTCCGCAGCAGCCCCCACCCTCCCCTGCCAGGAAATTCCCGGCCAGAGTGTCGTGCTGTGTGACTTGGATCATCCTGTAGGCCTTCGTTTTGTGTCTGACAAAGGGGAGGGAGCACAGAAGGAGGGGGGATTGGACCGGTGGTTGTGGGGTCTGGACATCTGCTTGGAAGTGGTCCCCCACAGGGAGTGCAGGGAGGGGGCCCTCCCAACCTCCTGTGTGTGTGTGTGTGTCTGTATGCACACGCGCATATGCGCACACGCACAATCAGATGGTTTTTAGAGCTGGGTCACAGTTGGCTGGGAGGGCCCCCTCTGTGTGGAGTGGAGTGAGGACCAGATGGCATGTTTCACCTATGGGGACCCCCATGGCAGTTTGGAGCTTTTTGCTTCTGATCTATCTCCCTCCTGTGATTCTAGAAGTCAAAGGCCAGGCCCAGGTCTCTACTGCCTAAAAGGGGTAGGGTGATCCTTTCTCTTGGGCAATGGGAGTGAGCAGACACGTAAAGATGTGTCAGCAAGAACCCCAAGGCTGGTAATGGCCCTTTGAGTCTCTGGTCTTGCTTTTCTTTTCCTCTGGTGTCGCTAGGCCTTGGTTGCCCCTTGCGAACAGTTCCCCTTCTGCTCACAAAGGGCCTCCATCTCTTTCAAACCTTGGGATCATTCAAATCCTGATCTAACTTGGTGAAATAACCTCGAGGGTTTGGTTGGGGCAGATTCCAGGGACTCCTGACCTAACCCATTTTGTCCTCATCCAGACCTGTGGGGGATGACAGCTGAATCGCCTGAAGGAGGTGAGTTTGAGGAAGGCGTCCCCAGCTCTTGGGGGGTGGGCAACATGGGCCCAGTGATTGGGTGGAGGAGGGTCCCAGCGCTGGGGGTCTGGAGTCTGCTCCTGCCTGGCTGTGCGGCCTCCCCAGACATCAGTTTCTCCAGGTCCCTGGAGGGGCTGAGGGCTGGGGTCTGATGCCCTGGTTCCTCCCCAGGTGAAGGCCTTTGTCACCCAGGACATCCCTTTCTAGTATCCTTTTTCTGTTCTGGGGAAGGGAGATGGGGAGGGAATCTGGGAAGTCTCCCATTTACCTTCACAGAGATAACAAATGGTTTTCATCTGATGAATGGAGTTGACTGGTAGTGGCTGCCCAGAGAGTACTGAGGTGGTCTCTAAGTTGGGTGGGCAAGAGAAACTGACTAGCGGTGAGTGCCACAGACACGGGAATGGAGAGGAGGGCCTTTACTATTTACCCTAATTTCCTCTCATAAATGGGGATCATGCCCCATCTGGGCAAATGTGGCTGTGCTGTCCACATCGGCCAGGCCCCAAGGGCCCCCACCCTCCACAGTCCACCGCTACCCACCTTAACACCACCTCCAGCCACAACCTGGTAATGAAACACCTCCCGGGCGCCGACCCAGAACTGGTGCTGCTGGACCACCGCTACGAGGAGCTGGAGGTGAGGCCCTGGGGGGCGGGCGGGGAGGCGGGGCGACCGGGCGCGAGGCGGGAGCTGGCGCGCTAACTACCCTCCCCTTTCCCTTCAGCGAATCCCACTAAGCGAGATGACCCGCGATGAGATCAACGCGCTGGTGCAGGAGCTCGGCTTTTACCGCAAAGAGGCGCCCGACGCGCCAGTGCCCCCCGAGTACCAGCGGGCGCCCGCTCGGCCCGCGGGAGACGCTCCTGACCGCTCGGATTTGTAGGCCCAGGAGCGTGATACCCACCGCTCCCCCCCAGCACCCCCCCCCCACCCCCGCCTGAGCCTTGGGGACCGAATGAAGCGCTCAGCGTCCCGGGAGCATCTCCCTCGCTGAGGGTCGACACCCCGTCCCCAAGCCAGCAGGGATGAATTGGGGGTTCCTCTTTACTCCTTTCTCCCCTTCCTACCTCCATTAAATCTTCCTTAACTGAGACTCGACTCCTTCCTTGCTGTGGGAGGGTGGGGAATAGGAATCCCCCAATGCCCCGGGGAGGCCCAGTATCCCTGGCTGCGCTGCTGATGGATCTGGGAAGGAGGCACACCTTGTCGAACTGCTCTCCACGCAACCCTCCAGGAGAGGCAGAGCCAGGATCGTTGAAAACCAATAATTTATCAAAAACGCTGCGTGTGCATGTGGGGGAAGGTGTCGCGACAGACAGGGCGGCGGTGGGCAGGCGCAGAGGGAACGTGCCTGGACGGTGGGGGCAGCTTGCTGCGGGCTGGCCATGCGGGGCGGAAGGCTAGACATTCTTGCCACGCAGGCGCAGCTCATGGCGCCGCAGGTGGTTGTAGAGCGACTGCACATAGGTGAAGACGCATTTGGGGTCGGGCTTCTTGCCCATGATCATCATGTCCTCCACCTCCACGAGGGGCACGCAGTCCACCAGCATCCTGCAGGGAGGGGGCACGGGTGTGCTGGTCAGCGCTGGCCCTGCCCCTCAGGGTGACCCTGTACCGGGGTCTTTTCCATTGGTAGGCTGCTGGTCTTCCACAAGCTCTTTATCGGCTGAAAGGGGGAAAAGCCTTCCAGGAAGGCAGGAAACCCCAGGCCTGCTCACTCAAGCCTGGAGGCACCTGTGTGGGGCGCAGGGCCCGACAGGCGGAGGTGCAGACAGGCCGGAAGGGAGGAGGCGAACTGTGGCCCCTTCCAGGAAGGCAGAGTTCTAGCCCTGGGGAGGTCCTGGCTCCAGACCCACCTTCTCTCTGGAGGTGGGCCTCCTGCCCACACAAGCCTGTTGGGCCCCTGCATCTGAAGGTGCCTGACCACTGGCAAATTTTCACTGCAGCCAGGACCTGCCCTAGGGGCCCTCTGGGCTCTGAATTATCTGCCAGTTGGCTAGCTTGGCACCTCACGCAGAGGCCCAGGAACCCCTATCCTTGCCCCAAGGGACAGCCCTGCTGTGTGAAATGCTGAGGGGGTGTGGGGAGGCTGTGTATGTGTGTGGAGGTTAGTTCTTTAACCCTTACTGTCTCCCTTGAGTAGAACAGGGGAGTCAGGGGAGGGCTCCAACCAATACATCAGAGCATCTACATTATGCTCAGGGGCATGGCCATCCTTGTGTACATGCTGTACTTTACAGAGAGGGAAACTGAGTCACAGAGCAGTCATTTGTTTCAAATGCCGCAGCTTAGTAGTGCAGGGCTGGATGGGTGTTGGCACCTGATTGGTGCCGCCTCCCTACTCTGGAGTCAGTGGACTAGTTATCCAACAACTGACAGCCCCTGGGCCCATTTCCCTTCCTCTCCCAAAGAAAGGCCTTTTCTGCCTTGTACCCTATCACCTGCTGTGCTGCGTACAGTAAGCACACAGTGTTAAGTGAGTTTCCTTCGGCAGGAAGGCCTAAGGGCAGGATTACTTGGTCCCAAGGCAGCCAAGAGTTCTGCACTACCTGTATTGTGCCTTCAAGGTCAACCCCAGGACCTTGGGAGGGCTGGGACCTACTCCAAGCTCACCTGGACTCCTTGAGGGAATAAGCTTGGGAGGTAGGAGGACTCTTCCAGACCAGGTTTTACTGCTGACTAGATGTGGATGCTAAAAGCATCTATAATGCCCTGCCCTGTGACTCAGTTTCCCCATTATTATAGCAACAGTTTATTCTCAGCCTCTGATGAGACCTTGGAAGCACTTCAGATGAGTGAGGGATTCCTGACTCAAATGCTGATGTGCTACCGAACCTTAGGGTTGTCCCTGCCCCTCCCCTGGGTGTTTCTCCATGGTGGAGAAGCAGTTTCTCTCTGCAGCTTCTTCCAGCTGTGGCTGTCTCCCCAGGGATTCCTGCCTCCCTCCCCCAATTTGAAGCTCCCTCCCACTCCTGGTGTCTTCCCTGGAGACCTTATAAAGCCATTGTTTAGACCGGGGCTCAGGGCTCTAGGCTCCAGCTACCCCAGTGACAGGCCAAACACCCGGCAATTTGAGCATCAGGATGGCTGAGTCACACTTTCCAATTGGATCAGGGCCGGCTTGGGCCCCTCTCCCTCCAGACTGGCCTGCTGGGCAGCAGCTCCTAAGTCCATATATGACCTGGAGACAGCACCAAACCCATCCTCCCCTCACCTGCATGGCTTCTCTGAGTTTATGTATGTATGTATGGACTGGCCCCCACAATTGCTCCAGGCTCCCCAGGGCATCTAAATGCCCCCCAAGGTCTCTCCTGATTCATATTACTTCTGGCCATCTCCTAGCTCCCTCCTCTGTAGAAAGATCCCTTTTTCTTTCTACAAAATGGGGTAAGGAAAAAGTGATGGGGTAAGGAAGAGCCACTGAATGAAGAGTGGGGGTTCCAGTGTGTGGCCCCTGCTCTGCCCTCATCCTCAATCCCTGCCCTGGGCACTCTAAGGCCACCTCTCTCCTTCTCCAAGCTCCTGGTCTGGAATGGACAGTTAGCTCAGGATCGGGATGCTCTGTGGCCTTGAGGTAAGGTGTCTGGGAGGGGGAAGTAGGGGATCAGAGAGGAAGTGCCACAGCTGGCTTGGGGATCAGGTCCCCAACCAGAAACATCTACCTGTTTAAATGGCCCTTGGTCCTGAGCTTCCCAACAGGGAGCCTGGCACTGCAAGTTGCTAGTGCACAAACTAGAGGCAAGCAGCTTTGTGGGCCCTCCTCCCCACCTAAGCTGGATCCATCAGGAAGCTTGTCCTGTTCAAGCTGCTCCGACTATCTATTATAGTACATCCCTTCCTTCCCTTCCCTCACCCAAGGGAAGGGAATAATTCCAGCATTATTCTAGAATGCTAACCAGACCACATGTATCCATTCTCCATCCGGAAGCCCTTCATGACTCTTGCCTCAGGTAGAAGTTCGGCTGCAGCCCCTTCTTTTCCTCACACCTAGACTAAACTTCTTGCCCTTCCTGAGTGTGTCGTGCTCTCCATCTCACTCAACCTTGGCTCTGTGCCTAGGCTGACCCCTCTGCCTGGGACTCCCTGTTCTTCTGTTGGCCTGAACTTGGTCAGATCCCAGCCTAGTTTGCACTTTTTTTCAGGCAGCTGTCCCAGACTTGCAGGCCGGTCAGCTGACTCCACTGGGTTCCCACAGTCTCCTGGGCTACCTCCCTCTCAGACCTGCTCACCTGGGTTTTTGCTGCCATTTAGTAGAAAGGTGTCACTTGCTAGGCCTTGAACGACCAGAAACAGGGTCATATTTGGCTCTTCTGGTTCCTCTCATGGTCCCCTTGCTCCCCCACCCACTTCCCAGGTCTCTCTCTGCACCCTACTGAGCAGATTCCAGCATAACGGGGGAAGGCGGGCAAGGCAGCATTTCTCACCGTGGGGCCCCGAGCAGGGGTTAGGACTTTTTGGTTTTTACCAGCCCCTTCTGGACCAGACAGCGGTAGAACTCCTGGATGTACGTGTACACGCACTTCCAGTCAGGCTCTCGAAGCCGCACCATGTCCTCTGTGTCCAGGAGCTGCGGGCAGTCCGCATGGGTCCTGGGGAGGGTAGGGGGCCGGGAAGGGGCGGGGTGGTGGGGCCCGGGTGGGGAAGAGGGGGGAGAGGCAGAGAAGAGAGAGGGGAGGAGAACAGAGAGAAACGCACATACACACACACACAGAGACATGAGTTCAGTTACGTTCTCAGTGCCGCAGTCTGCCAGCCCCCCGCATGCCCCCTCCCCTTTGTGGACGTGCCGCTTACTACCCATCACTAATGGTGTGCGATGCAGACAGGGGTGGGGGGCCAGACCAGTCACAGGTGCAGAGAACTCTTGGGACAAGCAGGAACTCGGGGTGGGGGGCAATGGCACTGATGCCAAGGTTGGAGAGGAGGGCTGTGCCCCAGGGAGGGGGGTGAGGGAGGCGTGAGAGGAGGTGGAGGGAGAGAAAGAGGAAGAAATCTGGGAGGGGGGAGTAGGGGATCAGAAAGAGAAAGGGAGAGAAGACAGAAGGAAGAGGGTGCTGAGAGTGAGGTGAGCAGACGGGGCAACGATTCCAAAGTGGAGGGCTTGTTGATATCCTATATAAGCCTCTGGCAACACCTATATAGGCTGGGCGGGCACGGTGCCCGGGCCAGGAGCCTCCTTTTGGAATCTCCAGCCGGGATCCCGTGGGAGCAGGAAGCTCTGGTGATGGTGGGAGGAGAGCAGGACAGAGAAAGGGAGAGAGAGGGAGAAGGGGGCAGAGGGAGGATGGAGGGGATATGGACAGGGCCACCTGGTGGGCCTTGACTGGGGCTGGTAGGCGGGCCTGCGGCTCCTTCGTTCCGGCGGCACCTGGCACGCTCAGCAGCAGGTGGGTGGGGTGGAAGAGGACAGGGGCTTTCTGGGGAAGGGGGTCTCAGCTGATGTCTGACTGTGGTTGACAGCTCCAGGGGTCCTCAGGGCATCTGGACTGGCCCAGAAGCTCAGCCCCAGATGCCCAGCCGACACCAGCAGGGCTGGGGCCCAAACTTACTCAGCAGATGAAAAGGCCACCTCGAAGTTCTGGCGCCGGTTCTGTGGGTTGAGCTGACCATAGTCGAAGGCCTCTGGGAAGAAGTTGTGAACCAGGGCACAGAAGGCCATCCCGTCACTCCAACTTGAGGAGAAGTTCTGGATGTCCACGTGCTAGGGGTGGTGGGAGGACTGGTCAGATCCCGCGTGCCCTCTCCCCACCCCAGCATTTAGAGATCCCAGACCTAGGGTACAGGCTCTGTAGCCTGCTCAAGGCTGCACAGCAGGTGAACAAGTCAGTTTGTCAACTTCCTTGTCTCCTATTTAGGGGGACAGAGTGACCAAGAAGTCCAGCACCACCCACCCTAGGCATGGTCATGCTGCCTTCACTCCTTCCCTTACTTATAGAAATTTACCCAGTGCTGTCCACAGAGCAATGAGCAGGGGACTCCGAGACTGGGGTCTGGCCCTGAACTCCCACTAGGCTTTGCCACTTAATCACTAATCCTGGAATCTAGGGCAAGGCATGTGACTTCAGGAAGCCAGTTTCCCATCTTCCCAGTGAGGCATGGTGGTTGTGAAGTGTACTGGGATGAGAAGGAATTCTTTCTGCCATGAGGGAGGTGCCAAACTGCGCTCTGGGGGGCCTGCTGGGCGGCCTGGCTTCATAGAGCTCACCTCGTAGCCACGCGTCTTGGCCCGGCACCAGTCCAGCAACATCTGCTTGATGCTGTTGGCGTTGGGGACTCCGAAGCTGGTGGAGCGCTGCACGGCTGTGCGGGGACCGCCAGGGCTGCTGCAAGAGGCGGGAGATGGGAGGGGAGCTATGAGAGGAGGTCTGGCTGCAGTCGGGAGCCAGGTCACAAGACTGCAGGGCTTGGCCCGCCCAGGCAGAGGACCCCAGGCCCCACTGTTCTGACCCTCAGAGCCCTCCCATCATTGCTCCCACGGTGCCCACTGAGTCTTGGCCCCGCCCACACATCCCAGGCCCCGCCCCCAAGTCACTAAGCCCCCCCACCTCCCGGTCCCAGTCCCCAGCCTCTCACCCTGCTGCGCCTTCCTTCTCCAGCTTCTCAATCATGGCCTTGCGCGCCTGGGACGCCGAGGTCTTGGGCAGGCTCTGTGCTTTCATCAGCTCTTTCTTTTTCTCTGCTTGGCGTTTCTCTAGTGCCGCCAGGCTGCCGGGCCGAGGGCTGGCCTCATCCTCGCGGTCAAAGATGCTGAGAGGTAAGGAGGTGACTTAGACCAGCGGGAAAGGGCAGGCCCACACCCCTCACACCCCACTCTCCAAGGGAAGGGCTTTGCAGTGTCCTGACCCTGCACCCTGTAGTATCGCCACAACCTGTAGGGCTGGCTTGCAAGGGAGGGAACTCATCACACCCATTTTACAGAGGAGTACACTGAGGCTGGAACAGGGTGGAAGCCAAGCTCTTCACCCCTTGAAGTTTCCCGAGAAGGCTTGTGTATTATCAAATTACAGGTGAGTTCAGACTGGGAGCTCTATCAACTGACTTCGAGCCTCCTCATCATCATGGTATAATCACAACGCATGGCTCTGTGCCTTTCCCATGTGCAGTTTTAAGCTTCACACAAGGAGGGTGGGGCCCTTATTCTTTCCACTGAGATGAGGAAACTGAGGTTCTGGGTTTAGATTTCACAGGACAGAGCAGGAACTTGAACACAGGTCTCCAAGTCCCAGGACCCGCTGGATCCCAGCCTGACTTCTGAGCCTGTGCCTGTTTTCTAGCAGCCCAGACATTCTCTGTGACACGGAGGTGTTGCCTTCCTTCCAGAGGCCAAGGGCACAGGTCTGCAAGGTGCAACATGGTCTGCAGACACTGCAAAAGCACATGGGGCAGCTCGGTGTGCTGGGTAGGCCTCTCTAAGGGTCGCTCAGAGCATTAAACCTGCAGCAAGTCTTGCATCTCTCTCCTAGAGTAGCTGACGATTAAGCGAAAAGCAACCCCGCCCTCCAATGCTTGTCACCTCCCAGCACCTCCTTGAGTCTATTCTGTAAAATGGGTGTGCAGTAAGGTCCTTTGTGGGCAAGAGTCTGAGGGGAGAATGTGAGGGAAAGAGTCACTGGGTCCAGGGAGGATGTGTCTGGGGAAGGAAGTAGCTGACTCCTCTGTGGTTGGGGGTGCGTCGGGTCTCACCTGCCCATCTTCTTGGAGGAGGAGGACGAAGAGGAGGAGAAAGTCTTGGTCTGTACTGTGGTGCTGCCACCGCCATCTGCAAGAAAGAGGAAGTTCAGAGGTGAGTGCCTAGGCTGGACACCGGAGATGGGGCCAGGGGCGATGGTGGTAGCCACAGGTGGAGAAAAGTGACAGCTGGACAGAGAGACACACAGATCAAAGTATGGAGAGAGAGTTCGAGGAAGAGCCTGAGGAGGTGGCCAGGCAGGCAGGCAGAGGGCGACACCAGGCGGCCTTACTCTCCGAGCGCCTCACAAAACTTGACTCCACCGTGGTGGTCCGGGCCGTCCGTGTGCCATCACCTGGAGGGGCAGGAAGAGAGGGGAAAGGTGTGAGAGGCATGGAGTCAGTGCGGTGGATGCATTCCCACCCCAACTCTGCACGGCCCCTTACTGGATTGGACGAGCCGCTCGGTCTTGGTGACAGTGCTGACAGATGAGCCATCGGATGCCCGCTGGCTGTGCCGCGTGGTGGTTTCGGTGGTTGTGTTGCCTCGGCTCTCCCCTGCCCGGGCCCGTGCCTCTTGTAGCCGCCGTTCCCGCTCCTTGTCCCTCTGGTCTGTGCAGGGGATGCCCCATGCATGCCGGGAAGGGCCACCCATCACCCACAGAGCACATATGCACGGGCACACGGGGCACACAAGGGGGTGAGGGCAACTTGTTAAGAAATACTGAAGACACAGGGGAAAAGGCCCTCTCTAGGAGTAGCTAGGGGTGAGGGGTCATAACTTGGCAGGGAGTGGGGGTGTGTGGTGGGTGGTGATGAATTTGGGCAGAAAGGAGTGAATATGGAATTCAAAGGGGAATTATTGGATCTAAGAAGGGAGTTTTTATGGGAGTAAGAAGTTGAGTCCAGAGGGAATATTTAGACCTAGGGAGGATGTGCCAGGGTCCTGGGATAGATAAGCTGGGCGAGGGCAGTACTGAGTGTGCTTTCACATGGGCCTTAGGCGGGAGAACAGCTAGAGAATCCCATGAGAGTAATTGGTACTTGAGAAGCAATTTGATATAGGGAAGGAATAGCTGGGAGGCAAGCTGACAAAGGGAGTGATTGGGCCTAAAGAAGTGGTGGAGATCGAGCCTGGCGAGCCATCAGTGGGCCTTGGAGGAAGCAGCTAGATTCAGAAAGGGAGCAACTGAATATCTGGAGAAGCAAATGAATCTAGAATCTGAGAGAAAGAGTCACTGGGTCCAGGGAGGATGTATCTGGGGAAGGAAGTAGCTGTGCCCAGGGAAGGGGAAGCTGGGTGGGGGTGGAGTCTCAGGTGGTCATTAAAGGACCTCAGGAGAAAGAAGCATCTGAGAGAAGGCGAATCTGGATTCAGGGAAGGAGTAGTTGACAGTACTTGAAGAAGCAATTGGATCCAAGAAGGAGTAGCTGGGAAAGAGAGTAACTGGGTCTAGGAAGGAGAAGAGAAGCTGGTTGGGGACAGTAAGTGGGGTGGTCAGGGAGAGAGAAGCAGCTAGGGATGGGAGCTGCCGGGTCCAGGGGGAGGGCGGCAAGGGAATGACTGAGTCTAGAAAAGGAGAAGCTAGGCAGGATGGTTGTTGAGCTGGAGTGTCTAAGAATGAACCCTAGAATGAGAGGAGTAGCTGGGGAATGGGGCAACTGCATCTAGGATGGGGCAGCTGGCTCTCTACCTCTCTTCCTCTGTCGGAGCTCACGGAGTGCTGTCCGGATGAGCTTCCGCTCCTCAAAATCTGTAGCCTGATCCAGCTGCAGAGAGAGCCCCTCTCATTGGTTACCTGGTGCCTGCTGGCCCTCACTCCCGCCAACCTCTAGTTTGCACCAGATCCGGCCATACCATCTTGTCCAGGACGCTCTCGTCCTCAATGGCCATCAACTCCTCTGTACTCAGTGGGCTCCGCCTCTCTGGTGCTTTGTTCACCTGGGTTTGCTTGGCGTCATGGGCCACTTCCACTGCTGCAGAAGGCTCTGCTGGCTCTGGCTCCATCTGCAGGATGATGAGAGAGAACATGGGCTTCTCTCAGGGGTGTAGATGAAGCTGGACCATGCCCCCACTGGGCAGGAGACCAGGCCCTGAAATAACCACAAGCCATCCAGACTGCCTGTCCACGGACAGCCATGGTAGTGTCAGGCTCAGCGAAGAGGTACTGCCAGCCTTGTTGTAGGGCTTCCCATGAACCCAGAATTGTGTTGACACAAGCGTGGCAATAATGGTGCTTTCCATTCAGCAGTAAGCATTTGTAGAGACTAGGCATTTTACTGTCCCCATTTAACAGAAAGGAAAAGTGAGGCTCCGAAGCTGTATGACTTGCCACATCCTGTAAGTGTGAAGTAATCCGGGGTTCTGAGCTGAAGGTAGCCTAATATTGAACCCGAGTTCTTTTTGCTGCTCCCTTCTCAGCCCCAGGTAGGCTGTGCTCTGTTCCTGCCAGTTCCCAAGGCCTGGGTCCTCCAGGGCCAGTGCCCAGGCAGCACCCCCGCAATGAGGTTGGACCAGAGCCCTCACTCCCTTGGCAGAGGGCAGTCAGGTGTCTGCCCCAAGCCAAGTCTTCCCTGAAGCTTGCCCCCCACTCCCTGACCCCCCACTGAGAACCACCCTGTAAGGCCCCTGCAGCTCCAAACTAGCCCCCGCCTTTCCCACTCCCAGGGTGTCTCCCCAGCCTCTTTCAGACAAGCCCCTTGCCCAAATATCAGAGCCCCATCCCTTCTGGCAGGGCCTCTCAGCCTGCTGTAAGAGTAAGGAAAGCTGAGGTAGCAGCTGTTTCAGAGAGGTTGGGCCTGGCTGAGGCTGGGGATGGAGGTGGGGGTGGGGACTAGGTCAGAGGCTGCCAGGGTAGCCGCCACACACACCAGCGGGCCAGGAGCCTGGCACCCTCTTGCTTTGGTTTTGGAGCATACAGCTCAGTCCCCCATACAGATAGGTAAAGTGAGACTCAGAGAAGGTGCTGGCACACCTAAGGTCACTCAGCAGAGGCAGAACCTAGCTCAAAGCCATTCCCTTCCCCCGGCCCATCGGGACTTACGAGACTGCTGCTGCGGACAGGGCCGGCAGAGGAGTGGCGGCGGGTGCTAAAGGCAGGTGGGTGGGCCACAGGGGTCCCTGCATCCTCAGCCGCTTGAAAGAGGGTCTCAGGGTCAGCAGCGGCCAGGAGCAGCTCACTGGGCTCCAGCTCAGGCTCAAGGTCAGGCACAAGTGGGACCCCCAGATGAAGGCTCAGCACCTCCACCTGCCTGCCGAGTGCATCCAGCCGCCGGCTCAGTGCTGTGGTCTCCACCCTCAGCTCTTCAGCTGCTCGGGCCACTGGCTCCACCGCGGAGGCAGCCGCCTCAGCTGCCTGGGTCACTGCCGCCCGGCCTGCCTCAGCCACTGCCCGCAGCTCCTCCATTGCCCGACCCAGTTGCTCCTCAAGAGCTACAGCTAGCTCAGAACCTGGCCCTGGCACCCCCGGCATGATTCTGGTGGGTGTTCTATGGCCGGGTGACGGGGACAGTGGTAGGGGCTGCTGCTTCTAGCTGGCAGTGTCAGTCTTTGCAGCTGAGGGCGAAAGCAAGGGCAGTGGGCCTGCCCCGCCCCTGCTGGCCTCTCAGCCTGCCACCAGCCAGCTGGGGCTGCTGCCCAAATAGAAACCTATTCTGGGCTCCCCGTGGCGGGGGGGAGGGGGAGGGGTGGCCTGCCCAAACAGGCCATCCAACAGGCCTAGCCTTAGCCCTGCAGAGATCACAGACCCAAAGCATGGCAAGGCTGCAGGGGTTCTGAAGGATTACTGAGGTAGGGAGCAAGGAATGAGCTTGTCTGGGCTGCCATGTGCCTTAGCTGTGAGGATTCAGTCTGCCAGACTCCAGAGCCTGTGCTTCTTTGTCATCATGCCATGCTGTTTTAGAAAATCTTTATGCAGATGGGTAAGTGGAGGCACAGGGAAGCAGGACTTGGAGCAATCTGCTGTAACAAGTGTCTTGTCCCTGAGATAAATGTCCTTAGGTCTGCCTGTGGTGCTCAGATCCAGACTGAGCAAGTATATTAGAGGTACATTATCTGCTTCCCCTTGGCTCTAGATGGGGAAACTGAGGCGAGTTGGTGGTATCAGACCCGGGGCACACTGCAGCACCCTCTCACCCACCCAAAGGTCTCAGCTACACCCCCCTCACTCCCTCGGCAGAGAGCAGTTAGAACCTGCTCTGTGGGGGGAAGGGCAGCGGAGCGGCTGCCTCCTCTGTGGAGCCAGTGGCCCGGCAGCTGAAGAGCTGCGGGTGGAGACTACAGCACTGAGTCAGTGGCTGGCTGCTTTCTTGTCCCTGCCCTCTCCCTGTTACCCCGGAGAAGGTACAAAGCCGGCTCTAGCCATCTCACCTCCACCAAGGTCCTATTCAGTCCCAGGTGCAGCACAGAGGGCATTACCTAGGCAGACAGGTGGCCCGGTGGGGATCCCTTCCCCAGCTGAGCTCTCAGCCAGCCGATCCTGGGCTTGGGAATTAATAATGGAAGGGTGCAGAGTATTTCATTCCTGTGACACCTGCTAGGCTGCTACCTTAGGCTGCCACTTGACTGATACCCCCCCATCAGTGCTTCTCCCCAGTCCCCCAGAGATGCTGACGCAGATGCTAATCGCTAATCCCCAATCTGCTAATGGACCTTGGATCTTGGCTGAGCAGATGAGCAGCTCTGCACCTTGGGGCTGAGGTTCACTGTGGGATAGCAACTGGGGCAGTGGTCCTGCCACAGGAAGAGGGAGAACACCCTCTCTGAGCCTCAGTTTTCTCAGCTGTTCATTAGGAATCAACCCACCATCCTGGGGTAAGTATCAGAGATCAGCATGTGGGAAGCTTAAGAACAGAGTAAGCCTCTGCTGTGTCTGATGGCTGATACCCTAGTTGGCTGTGGCACTGGGCAGCCGCCTTCTCTCTCTGGACCTCAGTTTTCCCTTTTGTACAGTGGGGAAGGAGTGGCGCAGAGGAACGCTGATATCCCTATTCCCTGAAGCATTCTATATAAGGTTAATGGATGGATAAGGCTGGTGGAGGGACTTACCTTAATGCTGTAGCCTCTCCGGTTACCAGGGGAGGCATGGCTGAAGCTGGTAACTTGAGTAACATTGCCCACCCGGGACAGGGTCCCTGGGCTGCTGATATGGGTGATGGTGCTCTTGCCCCCGCTGCTGGTGCTGAGGAGGGTAGGAGGTGCCCGTAGTGTCAGTTCTGGAGGTGGACAGAACTGCTGTTAGGATCAGGTGGGGTGAGGGCAGTGCCAATTAAGTTTGCTAGCATCCCTTGCTCCCAGTGTACCCTTTAGAAATACCCTGTGCCGTGGCCACAGCATCTGAGCTATGTACAGAACCGGTGGCTGCAGGTGCTCACCCAACAATGGGGAGGTAGTGGGGAGGCCTACCTGCCCTCTGGTTGCCTGCGGGAAGCAGCACCCGGCCCGTGGAGGCCTGGCCTCGGCCATCCTTGATCTCGATGGTGAATGTGGTCTTCATACTGCCCCCTGGCTCGGCAGTGCCGACAGGCAGTGAGGCACTGGGCTCCTCTGTACAGGCCACGGGCCCCCCTGCTCCGTTTTCAAGGGGCCTGGCAGCCAAGCCCCGCCCCCGGGGGCCCTCCCCCTGGGGGCAGCTCTGAAGCTGGGCCAGGGGACGGGCTGTTTCTGGCTTCTTACTGAACTGGGAGGAGGTAGCACCAGGGTCCTGTGAGGAGTTGTTGGAGGAGGAGGCAGGGGTGGTGCTGATGAGGGAAGGGCCTGGGAGCCTTGCGGGGGTCGAGGGACCTAATTCTGCCCGGGATGAGCCGTCCTGGCGTGCAACAGCCACAGGAGAGTCAGATGTGAACTTGCGTACGCGGTCACGCACAGAGCCAGCCCGCTGGAATGGCGAGAGTCCGCCAGCAAGGGGGGTAGGCTCTAGAAGGGACAGGAGAGCTGTCAGTAGCTGGGTGGGTCAGAGTGGACTGCCCAGAACCTGGGGGAGTGGGAACAGACCATACCTTGGTTCTGGACTGGCTGGCGGGATCTGAGCACAGACAGGGAGCGTTGGCAGGGACGGGGTCCTGCCATGTCTGACAGTATGGGGAGGCAGTAGTAGCCATGTGGGGGAAGAGAAGAGAGTAGATATGGAGGAGTCACCTCTCATAGTCCTTTTAGCCTCCCAAGCCCTCCCTGTATCCCAACCTCTCCAGCCTCCTGGTCTCCCCCCTTAGTTGCATCTTTCTTGCAGGACTCTCCTTTCCTCCCCGAATTAACCCCAGAATGACCTGGACACTCTTGGGGGCTGGGGCTGAGGAAGGGTGCCCAGATCCTCCCTGCTGATGGGGGGCAGGTGAGGGACACCCCCCTCCCTCCTTGACCAGCACTGCCCCTGGCTCCAGCTGGGAGATGGGCAAACTCCCTTATTGGGGAAAAGAATGTGCCTGAGGCCCGTTGCCTTTCAAGGCTGCGGGGAGGCCTCTGGCCATGGGTGGGGGGGCGGGCCAGGCCGGAGGCGGGACACCTCAGGGGCAGTGGGAGGAGTGTCAGAGACAGCTTGGACCTGAGGAGGCTGGAGCTGTTAGGCACAAAAGCCCATTTTCTAGGCAGGGAAAGGAAGGCTGGGGATGGGGAAGGCCGATGCCGCCCCCTGGGACCCTCACCTGTTCGCTTTGTGTTGGAGGCACTTCTGGTGGAATCTTCGGCAGCTGCAGGCTCCGTGGGACCAGGCTGGAGCTGCAAGGGAGACAGGGCATGGGCAGGATCTGACTTGCAGACCAAAGAGCTCACCTGCCTCGCGCCCCTAGCCCTCATCCAGACTCACCTTGTTGACCACCTGTCCCTCAGTGCAGGGGGGTGCTGGCAGCTCCTGGGTTTCAGGGCTGGTGGCCCTGGACAGGGTGGGTGGTGGCTCAGAGGTGCCTACAGCCTTGTCAGCAGGGCACTGGGCCTCAGTAGGCTCCAGTGGAGGCTCAGGAGAGGCAGTGGTGGGCGAACTGTTGGGTGAGGTAGGTGACCTGGGTGTGCCCCCAGGTGCAGCCCGCAGTAGGAGCGTCACCGTGGTCACATCCTGGTTGGTGCCCTCAGGGCTTGGGGTTGGCTCCGGGACCTCTACCTGCTGCTTCTGTTCTCGCTCTGGCACCTGAAAGGGAACCACAGGATGTGTGCGACCAAAGCTACCCAGACTGGCAGGTGCCTGGGGCAGGGCATGCAAAGCAGAGGGGTTGGGCATAGCTTCTTAGGGGCACACCTGCATGAGCAAGGGCACCGGCACTGGCCAGCCTTGAGTGGTCTCTGATCCTCACTTTCCAGCCTCTTGTACTGCCTAGTCAAGGGCAGTTCAGAGAGGACCAGATCTAATGCCAGGGGTTGGGGATGGCAGGAGATCTGCTGGGGACTCCCAGCCTTCATAGACCATCGGCGCCAAGGTCCCTGACCTGTCCCCTGGCCTTAGCCTGATTAATCGGGAATAGCAGGGGAGTCCTGCCAGGACCAGGGACCCAGTAACCTCTGCTGGCTACTGAGAGAACCCACACAGCCTGACTTCTCACCCACATTTCTGGAAACAAAGCCGAATCTGTGAACAGTACTCCACCAGTCAGCAGGCTCTGATATACAGGCCCTGGTTAGCCAAGGTAAGGATGTGGATGCCTGGGGGGGCGTGAGGGGGGTAGCCTTGGGATGGGTTTAAGCTGCTGAGGTACCAGGGTCAGATCTGCATTTCAAGGAGAGCCCTTTGCCTGCTGAGTAGAGGCCGGAGAGCCAGAGTGGTGGCAGAAGTTAAGTGTGAAGATGACCCAGACAGCAATGAGGGTGGTATGGGGGCATTTAGGAGCAGTGGAGATAGGCTGGCTTTGAGGGGAAGGCCTGGGTAGAGACAAAGTCTGGAGTTGGGGAACATGTGGCCAGGGGTTGCCTGGGAGAGAAGTCAGAGGCCTGAGATAGAAGAACCCACAAACAAGCTGGGGTCCCCTCTCAGTGGAATACCAGTCTTGCAAAGACATGCAGGTGCTCCGTGCTGCTGGTATCTGTGGGCACAGGACCCTGACCCTGCTCCCAGCATGCTCGCACCGCTTACCTCACACTGTTCCAGCCTGTGGGCTGCCAGTCCCTTGCTGTTTTCGCTTGAGTCACTGTTGGGACGACCACTGCACAATCTCCCAGCCAAGGTGGCAGCTGGAAGGGAAGGAACACACCAGAAGAGTGGCTGGGAGGTGCTGTGGGAAGCATGCAACAGGGCAGCGGGTGGTCAAGGGCAGGACACATACCCTCAATCTCCTGGGCCCGCACGCGGCGGATGGCAGCCCGGATCAGCTTGCGTTCCTCGTATTCACCGGCACTTCGCAGCTGTGGGAGGACCAGATGTTGGGCTTTGATGTCCAAATCCTCTGCCCTGTTCCCGCCCGCCCTGACATCGCCCGATCCTCACCAGCACGGTCAGCTCCTCCACATCACTCATGGACTCCAGCCGCCCTGCCAGCCGTGCCAGAGCAGCCCGTTGCTCGGCCTCCCGCTTCTGAGAGCTGCAGGGACATCATGACTGTAACCCCCACTGCCATGGCCTGGTCATGAAGGATGTGGACTGAGGGTAGGGACCAGGACAGGGAACCCAAAACTGTAGCAGAGATTCAAGTGGCTCTGCATACCCTCCGTTTACACGCTGGCACATACACGCCCGGGGATGTAACCACCGATAGCACATGCTGGGATATGCTGTCCGTGTGGGCGTGATGGGCATGTGGTCCATGCCCATAGATATGTGTGTGTATCCCAAATGGCAGCACTGTGTGCCCTGGTAGGTAGCACACATTCCTGTGCTCTCGCCTGCCTACACACACAAGCTGAGCCCTGGCAATACACCCCCCACCTGCATGTCCAACCCCTGCCACTCACTGCAGCCAGTTCTCCTTGTTGTCCTGCCGCTCAGCACGGAAGCGCTTGGATGCCAGGGCCTCCTCCTCACGCTCCAGCTCCTGCCGCTGCAATTCTCGGATGGCCGAGCGTATGCGCCGCCGCTCCGCCAGATCCGCTGTGACCTCCAACTACAGGGCGAGCAGGAGCGAGGAGCTGGTCATTTTGGCTGCCAGGGTGGAGGGCGGGCACTGGCTGCCCACGGCTCTGCCTGGGGCACAATGAGTGATCTGTCTATATTCCCCCCATCTCAAGCCCGTCCCCTGCCTGCCCGCCCACCCAGGACCTCCGGGGAGACCCAGCTCATAGAGCCCAGGCTCCCGATCAGCCCACTCTGCACAATGGTTCACAGAGTGTGCAGCTAGCAAATGCCCACCTGTGCCAGGTGGCACTCCTTCCTGCAACTCTACTCCTACCCCTCAGAGTTTTGCATCAAACCCCCAAGAGCCAGGGACACAAAGCAGGAGGAGGAGGAGGACCCACCCTCTGGGTCCCTAACAGTGTCTCTGGGGAAGGAAGGTGATTCAAACAGTTTGTGCTCCCTGTTGAGCAAGGGAGACTCCCATGCTCTAGTCCCAAAGCCCCACAGCCCTGCTGAAGGGTTTCCACATTGGAAAGATGGGGAAACTGAGGTAGGGCCAGGAGCTCAGAAGTCCCAGCCCCTTGCTTGGCTGGGGACTATTTTTTCCCCATGTGCTGGCCCAGTCCTAGACACCATGCAAGGGGTCCAAGTGGAAGGGCCCATCCCCCAGACAGATAAGGCAGCAGATAGGGGCCACCCAAAACCTTAGAGAGAATGTTCTTGGGGAACAGGTGCTCTTACCAGATTCTTAGCCCCCTAGTCCCTGGGAACTGGGGGTGGCTGGTATAAGCAGGTCCAGGAAAGGGCACCTTCACTAAGCAGTCAGCCAATTCATACCTCCACCCCCCACAGAGCCTCTGGCTCAAGGAAGAGAAGATTGGCCCAGGGCCCCCCAGGAAGGCAGAAATAATAGCAGAAATAATCCTGCAGTGTGACACGGAGTCAGATGAGGGCAAGTATAGGTACAGTGATTTCTTCTGCCCCCGCCCCTCCAAATCATTCGGGGGCAGGACCCAAGAATTCTCTACCCCCTTTTTAAACTCCTTCCGCCTGCTCCATGGGGGAAGCTGGGTGTGTGGGGGGATAGGTTTTCACAGGGAATGTGGGCTGGCCCAGCTCATCTGGGACTTCACTTGTTCCAGTCTGAAGAGAACAGGGAGAGTCCTGGAGGACTCCAGGGTCCCTTCAGGTTCCTCATTCCTGAGGAGCTATGGAGGGGGTGGGGTTCCCTGAGGCTCAAGCCAGACCCCCCACCTGGCTCCAGTCTCATTCGAGTACAACTCTGGCTGGGTGGTCAGGAGCGTGTCCTTTAACCTTTCTGTGTCTTGATTTTCTCATTTGCCAGAGGGAACACTGGCTCCCATCAGGGCAATGGGTGGGGATGGGGGCAGGGCTTGGGGGTCCCTCCCTCCACACAGCTGGGGCTGCTGTAAGCCTCACATTCCAGGCTCAGTTCCAGCCACTCAAGAGCAGGGAGAGGCAAAGGCAAATGAGGACCAGATACAAGAGGCATCAGGAACATTTATTGAGAAGCTTATGTTTAAGAAACCCCACTGCTTGACCTAACCCTAGCCCCCCAGAAACCCTAGGCACTTTAGTGATTACTCCCATTTGACAGATGAAGAAACTGAGGTTTGGGGAGAAGAGACCTGCTCAGGGTCAAATGACCTGCACTATGGTTTGAACCCAGGTCTTTCTGATTCTGCACCCTCCCCACCCCCGGGCTGAGGATAGCTCTGTTACTGGGGTCTGTCTACCACAGTGTGTACCTTGAGGACCTTGGCACTGCGTTGGGCACCCCTCTAATCTGGATTGGAGATACCTTGGGAACTCAGTATGGCAGAAGGAGGGAGAATGGCTTACCTCCCCAGTCTGCTGTCCTGGCCTTTCTCTGTACTACACGTGGAGACTGGGGGCCTCGGCATAGTTGGTGCAGCGCAGCCCTCCAGTGCAGAGGGTAAAGAGGCTCAGAGATGCACTGACTAGTCCTTTGTCTCCTGGGTCCGCCTTCCCCCTGCCCTGGGCTCCAGACATGGGGTCTTTGTCCCAGGAAAAGCCTGATGTGGGAGCTTGGCCACCTCTGCAACCCTCAGTGTCCCCAAATGGAAAGTGGGAGCCTCTGTCTGATTGCCCCTGAGTGGGTGGGGCAGGGCTGAGGAACCGATCACCTCATTCCACGGGTCACCCTCCCCCATGACCCTTCCCTTTGGGCCTGGGGGCAGACTTGGCTCACAGTGTCCCTGCTGTGCATCCTGCTTCCCCGCCCTCTCAGGGCTCCCCACTGCGTGTGAGGAGGGCCGAGGGAGGCAGGGAGGGAAGTACAAAGCGCCATTGTCCACCCAGGGAAAGGGGAAAGGGATGGGGCGGGTTCTGGAGTTGCCCAGTGAAATTCTCCCGGGAGGAAAGAAGGCGCTTCCTCCTCCCGGGGGGTCAGGCCTCCCGGTACTTTCTGCCTTCGCTGCTGGGGTGGTGTCTCCGGGCCTGGGTCTCCCCATCAGCACGGTGGGGGACACTTTCCAGGCGGTCACCCAGTCCCAAGTGGGGCACCCGCCCGCGCCGGAGCGAAGTCTCGCCAGGGGGCGCCGCGGGCCCTCAGGCTCTGGAACCGGCCCCCGCTCGGGCCCGCCCCCTCGCCCCCCGCGCAGCCCGGCGGGAGGGGGAGCCAGACAGGAAGGCCCCGGCTGCTGCCGGCTTCCATGCCCCCGGCCGAGGAGAGGAAACCGAGGCTCACAGGAGGCGCGCAGCTTCCCCAGGTCGCTGCCCCGGGGAGAGTCGGCGCCCGCGCGCCAAGCCCGGGGCGCGGCGCAGGGGCGCGCGGCGCGCCCGTCCCCAGGTGCCCCCGCCGCGCGGCCCCCCGCCCCGGCCGCAGGAATGTGAGGGAGCCGAGGCCGGAAGCGGCTGCCCAGGCCCCGAATCGGCCCGACGTCGGGGCGCGGGCCAGCTTTTCCTTAAAAGGCGCGGCCCTGCGGGGAGGAGCCCGCTCCGGGACGCCCCCGTTCCTGCCACGAGGCCGGCGGGGCCCGGCCGGCGCGTGGGGCGGGACCCTCGCGGGGACGCAGGAGCGGCGGGCGTCGCGCAGTGAGGAGCCAGCCCGGGAGGGAGAAGACCTGGGGCGGCCCGGCTCGCAGACTTGAGGGGCGGGGTCTCGTCGGTCCTTTCCCAGAGTGGGGGGCGGGGATCGTCGCTCCAGCCTTCCCTCCCCTTGCTCGAAACCCCTTTACCGCGTGCCAACCCCGCATGGTGCCCTTAGGGGCTGACGGATGGAGAGCCCTGAGACTCAGAGCGATCCCCAGGTGACAGGGTCGCTTGAAGACCCGGCTGTTTCTCTGGAATGCTCTGCCTCTCCCGGAGACCCCTGTTAGGATTCGGATTTCCTGAAAGGAAGTCGCGCTGACAAGGTGGCAACCTTGGGAAGCCCAAACCCGTTCCCTCCAGGCAGCACACAGCCGGCTGCGGTGATGGCAAGACACCCAGAGTCCAAGAGCTGGCCTGAGGATACAGGCCGAGTGCCCGGTGTAGGTCACGGTAGTGGCCAGGCTAGGCTGGCTGGGTCCAGCCCCAACCTCCAAAGGAGTGGGGGATAGGAGGGGAGTCCGAGGTAAATCTTTAATTTTCCCCTTGGACAAGGGTCAGGGACTGGGAGGTGGGGCTCTAGCTCCTCGGGCTCAAGTGCTCCTGTCCTTGCTGCTGGGCACATGTCTGCCCTGGTGCTACCCCCCGGCCTCTCTGTGCCAGTGTGTGTGTGTTTGTATGTGGAGTGGGGGTGTTAAATAGGGCATTTAAGAAGCTAGGGAAGGGGTATAGTGACCCCATTCTAACTCAAGATCAAGGCCCATGTGCCTTGATTTCATCCCCTTGCCAACTCGAGGATCTAGAGAATATGTTTACACAATCCCCCCTCCCATTTTATAGGTAAAGAAGCTGAGGCTCAGAGTGGGAAAATGAGCGTAGAAGTCACAGAAGGGCCCCTAAGTCCTCCTCTATAGGCTTTTTTGACCTTGATTTACCCAGGACACTTGGTCCCTCATAGGGTTTGTTTGGATCCTGTCACATCCTCTTTCTAGCTGGGTGTCCTGGGACAGGTCGTTTCACCTCTTTAAGCCACAGTTTCGTCCTGGCTCTCAGAACTCTGTCACCATTCTGTGAGATGGTGTACTAAGTACCCAGAAGGCCCTTTGCTGGGCCCTGGCAATTTCAGTAATTGCTGTTACTGTTCCCATTGGACCAGCTTCCAGGGCACTCCCCAGGCGGTTGCTTGGGAGAGGCAATTCCAGTCTCCCCACACCTGTGACTGCACATGGGCGAGTCCTCAGCAGTTACTGTTTAAACAGGTGGTGGCAGTGGGGGGCTGGGAGGGACCAGGTCTCAGCACCTGGCATACACAGGCACATGCCATGGGGGCCTCTATATCAGTCATGCAGAACCAGCCTGCTCCTGTTCCCCTGTTCTTCTTCTTGCCCCCTGCCCCCATGACCTCCTCTTGTCAGCTGAGAGAGAGCCTGGACAGGCTCTGCCTCTCTCCTACATGACTTGCCTGTCCCCCGTAGTGGGGATGATAGGATCACTTACCAGCTTCCGCAGAGCTCCCTCATCCAGCCCAGCTAAGGCCTCGTCCACCATCTTGCCGGCCCCTAGCTCCATCTGTCCCCTCGTGGTGAGATCCCCAGTACCAGTGGCACCTGACACCAGCTCAGGGGGTTCTGCAAGGAACAGACATGAATCAGGCCTGTGGGGCCTCTAGAAACCTGCTCAGTCATGCCTCAGTTTCCCTTTCTAATCTATGATCATATACCGCTGTCCCATCCTTGCCACCTATGATGTGGCTCCTAGTTGGAAGTTGCCTTCTGCCCTGGTGTGGTATGCTGGAAAACTCACCAAACCAAGAATAGGAGTCCCTGGTCCCAACCCAGCCAACTCAACTGCCAGCCTGCTGTGTGGCCTAGGCTGGGCCCTCATCCTAAGCATAAAGCAGAGAGGGAAGGGATCTGAACTGAGAAGCCAGGCCTCAGCAAGGCCCACCCAAGCTGTGCTCACCACCAGGGGGTGCCTGCCAGACTCTACAGTTTCCTGCCCCACCCACCCATCCCCAGAGCTGGTTCAAGCCCCCACCCACTTTGAAAGCCTCTGGCTATGGACTGAGCCCCTGTCCAAGTCCTTGCTGCCACTGCCACTCTCATTTCCCAGGTAGCTGAAACTATTGGAAGTAACACTTCTCTTCCAATTCTTGGAGACAGCCCTCTCAACACACCCCTCTCCACACCTCCCCTTTCTGTTTTCCTCCTTAAGCTGTCTTGACCTGGTGAAGCAAGAGGTCCAGGCACCCAGCAACTCCTGTCAATTCATAATCAGAATTCAGTTCCCCAGCTGGAAGGTCCTTCAGAAACTGACCATCCAACATCTGGATTTAGGCAAATTCGAACATTGGAGAGGGCAAGGGATATGTCAGAGGGAGGAGATCCCAAAGACACAGCAGGTAGGGAGGAATTTAATAAAAATCTTGGCCACTTCCACCTCCGAAGCCCTCAGTATCCTAGGAGTCAGGACACTCCCTCTTACCCCGTAATGGACCCCTAAATCCTGGCCCAGTCTCCCAGTGTAGCTCTTTCTTTCCTCCTGCCACGCTAATGTCTTCTGGAATTTGAGGGCCACAGCCTGACAATCCATAGGTGCTTAATATATGACTGAAATGGTGCGGTGCTTCCCCTAGTCCCCAACTCATCCCTCAGTCATCTCTTCCCCCTCCCCAGAAGAGTCACTGGTTGAGTCACCCTATGCGGTAAATGGATCTGGGGGGATCCTAATCCACACAGTTGGGGTTCTTCCTACTCTACCTGTTCAAGTTGCTGCTTGCTTTCCCCATGGGGTAGGCTCAGAAGCGTGTCAGCCTCCTAACCTGTCTGTTGGGGTTCTTGCCTCTTTCCTACTTACTTTGGAATAAGTCCCGGAGTCGCTCAGGGTCGCCGACTTTAGGTTCTGGTGCCTCTAATTTCCCCCATGCCTTCTAGGGGTACCTAATGCTTAGTCCAGGATGCCCAGGGGGCTGCCAGAAGTCTCCTTCTTCTCAGCGATTCCTACTGCTATCCCCTTCAGTCCCCTGTCTCTGCCACACAGTTTGGGGTCCCCCTGAGAGGCCTCAGGGGGATGTGGAGCTTCCCCAAATGTCTGCCTCCTGGGGGTCATGGAGCCCCCTGGAGGTCCATGAGCGTCCATCCTGCAGTTTCAGCAATTTACCCCATGGCTTAGAGCCTGCGTGGATAAGTAGGGAGTCCCAGAACCCCTATCCAAAAATCGGGGTTCTAGTCCAGACCGGTTGGGGGTCTTGGTGCTGCCGGGGACGCGCACACCCACCTCTGTGTCCGGCCCGCCCGTCCGGCGCGGGCTCGGGTTAGCTCGCTCAGAATCCGACAGATGGACCAGGCTCAGGCAGGCGGAAGGCGCCGCGACCTGGAATCCAGGCCCGCTCTGCAACCGTTCTCGGGGTTCTGCAAGCACCGCCCGTCCAGCGGCGCCTGCAACTCCTCCGGCTCCGCCCTTGCTGCCCCTCCAGCCAATCGTTGGGGTGGTCCCGCCCATCGCCTTGCCCCATTGGGGGAATTCAATTTGACGGCCACGCCCCTAGGGTAGGCCCCGCCCCCAGCGAGAATGGCTTGTAGGGGTTGTGGGCTTGGGGCCGCTGTCTGCGGCCGCGGCCTTGGCTGGGCGGGTGGGCGTCGGCAGCGGCACGCAGCTTTGCATCAGAGTCGGGGAGCGATCCTTGACCTGGGGTATGAGGCCCGGCATCGTCCCAGGGGCCTCAGGACAGCTCTCTCTGCTTGCCTCTTTGTTCGTGGGACTGCGTCCCCTCCCTCGACTCCGCCCCCTCCTGGTGTCCGGACCCAGGTTTGGCCACCGCAGGCCCCCAAGTTGCTTTTGAGACAGCTGGTCCCGCCCACCTCAAAGCTGGGACTGAGTGGCCGTCAGCACCTTGACCCTATGTTGAAGTATTTCAGGGACCAACTGAGAGGGAGCAAGATGAAACAACAGTCCTTTCCCAGCTGACAGACTTTTTCACAGATGTTACCCCCATCTATCATGCATGTTTCTCCCTTCCAAGCCCCTGGGGTTAGCCTCTGGGATGGAGTCCAGATTCCCAGTCAAGAAATGGGGTAAAAGGGAGTCCCAGAGAGAGCCACTTTGTAACGTCACTCCCTAGTGGCGCCGCCCACAGGTCTCGCAGACCAAAGGCAGTGTGGCACCTGGGAGGCTGGAAGATGGAGCCCCGTCGAAAAAATAACAATATTAATAACTCATTTATTTTGTACTTGCCACGTACCAAGCATATAACCCCTCATCTAACCCCATTTGAGCCTTTAGATTATTGTCCCATTTTACAGATGAGGACAATAGTACAACTGCGATTCCTACCAGCACCGTTTGGGCCCAAGGTCCAAATTCTGTGCTTTTAACAATTATGATACGGAGTTGTGGGGAAGGTTTCAGCCTGTGCTGAAATGGCCCTGAGTGCAGATCCTCTGTGACTTACCCATCCCTATCTAGGGAGACTGCCATTATCCACTTTGAGACTTTTCTATGTGTCATCTTATGTCACATCTGCTTTTCCCCCCCAAGTAGTTCTATTTTACACATGGGAAACGCAAGAGGTAGAGAGGGAACCGACTTGCTAAGGTCACATGGTAGGAGGAGTATACAGAGCCCAGTTTGGAGGATGTAGTTTAATGTCCCTTTCCCCTGAGTAGGTCTCATTTATGACCTAACTGCGATCTTATTCTACAGAAGACTCAGTGTCCTCCAAGGTGAGCTCAAGGCTACTTCAAATCTCGCAGCTCCCCTTGGCACAGCCTGGTGGGGTGGGGTACACCGAAGCTAGCTGGGATTCTCAGAGCCTGCCCCAATGGTGGTTGCCGGCTTCCTGCTAGCTTCCTTCTCTCCACCTCCAAGTCTGGGAGGAACGACACAGGTGAGTCTCTGAGTTCCTGCTGAAAGTGTGGCACACCTAACCAAAGAGTTCTGGCTATACAGAAAAAATGTATGGTCCTGCCCTGCCCTGCCCTGACACAGTCTGGGGGCCTCATCCAGCTTCTTTCCCCTCCTCCCTGCAAGGGGCAGGGCAGGGCAGGATAGTGGTGGTAAAACAAAGATCAAAGGGCAGCTAGTGAAGCTGGTGAAGCTTGCAACCGCTGCCTTAGAAGGAATGAACATCCTGAAAGGAGGGTCTTGGCATTTACTGAGCCAGACACAGGGTGTCTGCAAGGTGACCACTGTGCAAGACAAGTATCACCCAGATTCTATAGAGGAGGAAATTGAAGCTCATGGAGGTAAAGTCACCTTGGACTGGTAATGGCATTTAAACTTGAGTGGAACCCTGTCTTGTGCCAAAGCCCCTATTCTTCACCTTACTGCTTCTAGGTTGGGGGAAATCCTGGAAGACTTCTCAGAGGAGGTGATATACAAACTGATCCTTGAGGAAAGGTGCAGAGAAATCCACCCCACAGAGAAGAGGGGGGAAATCATGGAGGGGCAATTGTGACAGAGTCACTGTGTGAGTAAAACTGGGAGGTTTGTAAGTGGAAAAGGAAGAGAGAGGGCTGTGGATAGAGCAGAAAATGGAGATGATGAAAGTGGTCCCATCAGTGAAAGGCCTTGAATGCCTGGTGAGCAGGGTAGACATATCTTGTGGGCACTGGGGAGACTTAGGCCTCGGTCTGAGTATCTGTAAAATGAGGGAATTAAACTGCTGCTGGTCCTCCCAGGGCAAGGGGCTATAATAGGAAAGGTTCAGATTTCTCCAGATCCGACCATGGACTGGTAGAGTGGGGAGCAGCTCAGGGGCCAAGGGTAATATTTTGCTCCAGGGCCTGAGTCTGAGAATAAATAGTTTACCAAGCTGGCAGTGCCAGATCCCTGAATCACTCTGGCATCCCTTCCCCCTGTTCCCCAGACAAGGTCCTGCAGAGAAAGCAGGAGGCAAACTGGGTGATGGGTCTTAGTCCTTGCTTTACCACATTCTTGGTCTCCTCAGGGCCTTCATTTCCTCATTTGCAAATTGGGGGAGTTGTGCCTCATGCTTTCTAATCCCTCTTCCCCTAGACTAGACAACATACAATTCCAAGAGGGGACTCCACCTTGGATGTGCTCACAAGTGGCTGTGAGGCCAGCCAAGGTCAAGGCCTAGGACATCTGAAGGAGTACAGGCACTGCCGGGCCTTGGGAAGGATGGAGGGGTTAGAGTTGGGCTGCTGTTGGATCTGCTGTTGGGGTCTCATAGCCTAGTATGAGGAGAGGGAGAGGTGGTGTCTGAACTCTAAAGTTATAGAGAACAAGGCCCTCACTTACTGTCAGACATGCTGAGGGGCTAGGGAAAGGTAAAAAGCATGGGTAAAGGATAGGAAGTGGGGCTTTTTGAGGGAAAAGTTAGGTAGGTGAGGCTGGAACATGGGGTTTCTAGGGGAGAAGAACTGGTTCTTTCCAGGATTGGCTGGATCCAAAGACTGTGCATGGGCAGAACTGGAGGTCCCCAAGGTCATGACCAGCAGTCCCAGGAGTGGGGCTGGGGACCTGTTTGGCAAACCAGTTTGGCAAGGCCATATCCTCCATGAGGTCACTCAGCTGCTGTTCCCAGACAGTGCCAGGAAAACTTCTGGCCTTGGAGGAGAAGGGGGCTCAGCCTCAGGGGCTAAGGGATGGGAGAGGAATGACTTTTCAACACAGGAAGCTCCCTGGGAAGGAGCATGGGGCCTGAGGCATTTATTGGGCTGTAGTGAACTCCAGGAAACCAACTTCATGGACAAAGGAGAAGGTTCTGGATGGGCTGACTTTGTGTTTGTTTGTGTGTGTGTGTGTGTGTGTGTGTGTGTGTGTGTGTGTGTGTGTGAAGAAATCCCAGATGCCTGATGTCTAGGCTTATGGCAGGGGCCCCGTGTAATTGCTGCCCAGTTACTGGGAACTTGGTTCCATCCCTATATAAGTACATGAGTGGCAATTTTGTCACCATGACCCTCATAAGCAGATGCTGTGAGGTAGGACCTTTATTATACAAATGAGAAGACAAGCTCTCTGAAGCCAAAACATACCAGGATTTGAACCCAGATCCTTTGCTGGTAGTCACTGTACCCTGCCCTCTGTTATCTGGGAATTTCTGCCCACATGGGGCCTGTTCATATTTCTTAACTACTTGTGAGCACAGCAGCTGAATCTTGGCATCACAGAGTTCTAGATGCCCACTTGGTTGTCCAAATACCAGGTAACCTGAGTCCAGAGACCTGAAGGAGCAGGCTTCAGGTGACAAAGCAAGTTGTTTCTCCCTCAGCCTGGCATATCCTAGTATGAAATCACAATACCAGGCACAAATTGAGTGCCTTCTCTATGCTGTTCACTCATTTGATCATCACCACAGCCCTGTGGGGTAGGTGCCAAGATTATGTCCATTTTGCAGATAAAGAAACTGAGGTTCAGTGAGGGGAAGTCACTTGTCCAAGTTGACACAGCATGTTGGTGGTATGGTTAAAATTTGAGCCCAGGAGTGAGGGCTCTTCCCCTTTATGGTGAGGAAGATATGCAGCCCCTTTGCAGGTTCTGGAGGCAAGCAGGGTCCAGTCCATAGTTTCCACGCAGGCCTGGCCTCCCTGAGGCGGGCAGAAAAGTGCTGAGGTTGTGGAAACTGCTCTGAATCTTCCCAGAGGAGGCGGCCACGGTGGGAGGGAGTGCACGGTGCAGACCTCAGAGCCAAGTGTAGACGTGGCGGCTAGACCCACTGCAGGCGAGGGAGGGCAGGCGGGTGGGGCCCAAACCTTAACCCGGCCTCCCAGCCATATTCCCAGCCATTCCCCAGCCAGGCCCAACCCTGCCCGCCCTCCTCACTCCCCATCTGGATTTAAGATGAGGTCTCTGCCTAATAATAGCCGAATGGCAGCAGAGGCATTGCCAGGAGCAGCAGCTAGTCGGGGGCTGGGGTCCCCCATTGTCTTATGCTGACCTAGAACAGGTTTCAGAACTGTAAAAATAATAGCAAGGGCTTATGAAGTGCATCTTGTGCCAGGTATTGTGCTAAGACTTAGCCCAAAGTAATTTATTTATTCTTCATGACCACCCTATGATCTTTATTAACGCATTTGCTGGCTAGAGAAACTGAGGTACAGAGCTAAGCAGCTCACCTCTGGTGATGATGGCAGCCCTCTAGTGCTGAGCGTGCACAGGGACTCTTCTGTGCTCTGTGCTAAGCACTGTCCATGCGTTGGAAACACTGACTCCGCACAGAATTATGAGGCAGTGCCCCATTTATTTAGATGAGAAAAAATGGGATCCAGAGGTCACACAGCAGTGAGGGGCAGAGTTGAGACTCAAATCCAGGATTCTAACTCCAGAGAGGTTAAGACCTTGACTTCTGGTCTTAGAGAAACCTGAATATACTGCTGACATCATTGTTCCTTGGCTGTGTGGCCTTGGCAAGTCACATCACCTGCCTGAGCCTGTTTTCTCTTCTGTGAAATGGGTTTGTTTTTGTTTTTTGGGACGATTCTAATACCACCTGCCAGCTATTAAGTCAATCATGGGGTAGTAGGAAACATACACTGTGCTCTCCCCTCTCAGTTCTCACAAAAGACTCCTTTTCTTTTGTCCCACACCCATTTTCTTTTTTCTTTTTCTTTTTTATTTATTTATTTATACAAGCACTGGGTACAGTCAGAAGCGCGGGAGGGTGAGAGAATTCACCAGAGCCAGAGCGGGGAGCAGAACAGGCAGAAGGACCGAAGTACACTGCTGAGGGGAGCAGCGGGCGGCAGAGAGGTCTGCGCACCATGTGGGACCCTTGCCCGGCGGCCAGGGATTGAACTGGCACTGCAGAGGCTGTGGGCAGCTTCGTAACCCAGCGCTCAACCACTGTGCCACCAGGGGAGGCCCCTCCGCACCCATTTTATAGGAGATAAATGTGTGTTTCAGAGAAGGGAAGGGATGTGCCCCAGAACAACAGCAATGAGGCAAGATCCGAGCCCAGTGCTGTAATTCCAGGGACCCAGCTCTCATCTCTTTATAATTTGCATTCTGATACTGAGCCCCAGAGGCATGTGGGATGCACCCGGGTCACACAGAGTGGTAGAACTGCATTCTGTTCTCTAGTCCCAGGAGTCTGAAAAAATGCCCTATTCCTCCAAAGGCTAGAGCAAGAATCAGATTTTTGGGAGGCATGGGGACCAGACTCCGGGTTCACCTAGCAGAGTGGGGAGGGCCTTTCTGACCAAAGTGGACTAGGGCACAAGTCCCCAGGGAAGCCGGAGGAGAGCCTCAAGTTTTGTTTAAATCCTGATTTGTCCATTCATCTTTCAAATGTGGGCATTATTACGTCTTATAGTTGATCGTTGGCAAAAATGACTTGGGGCCTCCCTGGTAGCCTAGGGCTTAAATCTCAGCGCTATTACCACTATGGCTTGAGTTTGATCCCTGGCCAGGTTGTTAAGTCACATATGGCAGAGCAGACCTCTCCTGTCTCCCCAACTGCTCCCTTTAGCAGTGTATTTCAGTAGATCCACCTGTTCTCCCCACTCTGTCAGTAGTGAATCTTCTTACAACCCCTCCAACACTGCACCCACCTCTTTCCTACACCCCAGTTCTTCTACAAACGGACACACACACACACAGACTTTGATGATTTGTCTGTCTGCAAGCCCCTTTGCAATGCATTTTGGAAATTCCTCCCACTGGGAGAGTCTTTTCTCTTACTTGTTGAATCTGGGCTCACCCATGTGACTTATTTGGCCACTAGAATGCAGCAGAGATGACTGCCAGTTTTGAGCCTAGAACTTATAAGGCCTTGTAGCTTCCATTCATTTTCTTGGAACCCTCAGAGCTGTCATGTGAATAGTCCTGGACTGTCTTGCTCAAAAATGAGAGATCAGGGCCTCCCTGGTGGAGCAGGGGTTAAAGACAGCGCTATCAAGCTATCAGCAGCCACTGCAGCAGGAGTTCGATCCCCAGCTGGCCAGGGAGCTACCCACATGGCACAGAAGACCTCTCCTGCCTTGTCCGAGGTTCCCCTGAGCAGTGTATTTCAGTAGCTCTACCTGTTTTGCTCCCCACTCTGTCTCTGGTGAATCCTCTTACTACCACCGCCCCCACCCCCTCACACCTCTGGCTTACACCCCAGTTCTTGTATGCATAAATAAATAAATCTTTTAAAAAAAAAAAAGAATGAGAGACCACTGGAACAGAAACAAGTTGTCCTGGCTAAGGCCAGGCTGGTCAGTCACCACCTGAGCCAACAGCAGACCACTGGTGAATGAATAAATCCAAACAGAGTGCTGAAGAACATTTAACTGTGTCTAGCCCAAATTGCCAGTCCATAAAATCATGCGCTAAATTCATGGCTGCTGTTTTAAGGCAGTAAGTTTTGGGGTGGTTTGTTATGCATCATTGCTGTGGTGACTGATAACCAATATATAATTTTATTCAGTGTAATTAATGGAAATTGTTGTAATGAAAGCGAATGTCTCAGTGGCTTCACCCAGACAGAGTTTGTTTTATCTGATATAGGTCAGTTGTCTCCTTACCCATCTCTCTCGGAATGCAATTCTCTTCAATCAGTGAGTCTCCCAGGGCAGCCAGGAATCTATTCCTGAATCCTCTGCATATGGTAAGGGAGCTGGAAAATCAAAGTAAACTCACCTGCCACATTAACTGCTGTTGCTCTGGGACTGGCCAGAAGGTAATCTCACTATTCTGCTGACCCAGGGGAGGATGAGAATGGGCCTGTCCTGTGTGCCCAGGAAAAAGAAATAGGTTGGAGAACAGTCATTGCTTCTGCCACATTCCTTCCTTCACAAGGACGCAGTGAAGGATTGCGCAGAAAATTAGCAGAAAAAGAATCAACTGTAGCACCTGGCACAGGGTGGCTTAAATAAAGTGCACTTCACTTCATGGAGTCTCAGAGAGGTTGAAGAATTTGTCCAAGATCACACAGCAAGTCAGCTTAACTTTTGTGATCGTTAAGGGCTCAGGATAGATTTGGAGTTGGACAGGTCTGGATGCGAGTCCCAATTAATTCTGTCACCTCATTAGGAACTTTGCTCAGTTTATCTGGGCTTCAGTTTCCTCATCCACAAAAATGGGGAGAGGAATAGTTCTAACCTCAGGTTGCTGAGATGAGCATTCAGTGAGCTGCAGAATGTCATGAACTTAGCTCGAATGCTAAGATGTGGGACCATGTAGGGTAAAGAAAATATCAGGCTTTTCTGCCCTTCCGCCATCAGGATAGATGATGGATCCTTGTCCTGAATGCATGCCTGATGGCGGGCACCTGGAATAGGGTGTGGGCATAGGTAGATGGGATTCAGCTGAGCTAAGACTGTGCTTTTAAGGGCGGCGTCACGGGGGGACGCCAGCAGCACCAGCACCAGCAGCAGCAGCCGCCGCAGCCGAAGCCGAAGCCGAGAAGCAGCAGAACGAACGCTAGAGAGCCCAGATAGAGTGAGGACTTGCTGGGGGCTGGGAGGCCTGCCAGCCTCCCAGCCCCCCAGCCAGCACCCCTGCCTGCCATATGCCTGGTGAACCCCAAATAAAAAACCTGCAAAACTACTGAGGACTCTGACTCCTCCTTTACCCGGTCTGCATGGGATCAGAAAACCTGCACTGTGCCCAGTTCTGCCTCTACAATTGGCGTAGTCGGCAGGATCCATGCAGACGGGTATTGGAGCCCTCCGAAGACCTGGAGGGACTAAGGAGAACAGAGTGTTTGCCTGTGATGATGCTGGAGGCGCCATGGCGGCACAGAAGGTGGACAACGCCCACGAGCTACAGGACGAGACCTGGCGTGAAGGAGACGCCCAAAAGGACCAGCCAACGACACCGGAAAGGACCAGCCACCAACACCGGAAAGGACCAGCCAATGACCCCTGAGGCAGCAGGCCATTGCTGACGCAGGGAGAGGCCAATGGACTTGAACTGATGGACTGATGGACTTGGACTGACAATCCCGCCAGAAGGCGGAGGACCTTGCAGGTTGATATGTTTTGGGACCCTGGGGGTGGAACAGTTTTGTTTGTAAACCCCAGGAGATGGGAATCTAGGGGTGGCCAGTGGGCCTATATGGCCAAAAGCAGCCTGTGTATGCCCAGCAGCCAGGTGGAGGAGAAAAGCCAACTAAGAAAGCAAAAGCTGGTACTGATGATAAGTTGAGAAGCCCTGAGCGGCTGTTAAGCAGCCTTGGTATGCTGAAGAACTGTGAGTCTCGTAAAATCACCTGTGGGTGATGCCCTGCTCATTCTTGAGCGAGGGTGAGGAGCTGAGGAACCTGTCCTTGGGGGACGGGTGGGGAATGTGGCTTGGGGTGGAGCCCAAGCCGAATGCAGAGTTTGGATCCCCGACCCATGTGATTGTGCAGTGGGTTGGCTTGAGTGCAGGGGTCTGTGAGTCGCATTGGTGGCCGTGAAGGCTGAATGTTGGAGCGACTGCAGACAGAAACCCTGAGGGTTGGTGATTACCCCCAACAGAATAAAATTGCCAATCCCAGAGCTAGTGCATCCTGGGGGTGGATGCTATGTGTGCCTTGTAGCCGAGACTACAGCCAGAGAAGGCCAGGAAGCCTGACAGCTCCTGGTGTGATATAGCAGATGCCGTGTGTGATTTCCCCTCCCTCGCATGAGCAGTGCCTTCGGCAGCAGATTTGGTGGCTCATCTGCTGGTACCAATAATTGTCTTTTGCACTTGGTTGGTGCCCTGCCTGGACTTATTTGTGTTCTGTTGTATTTTGTTATGTTGTATTTTGTTATTTGATGTATTTGCTTTTGTGGGCCATGGCTGCATTGTTTGTTTGCTTAGAAAATTGTGTATATATGTATAGACTGTATGGCAGAAAACCCTGAGGGGGTGGACTGTAGGGTAAAGAAAATATCAGGCTTTTCTGCCCTTCCGCCATCAGGATAGATGATGGATCCTTGTCCTGAATGCATGCCTGATGGCGGGCACCTGGAATAGGGTGTGGGCATAGGTAGATGGGATTCAGCTGAGCTAAGACTGTGCTTTTAAGGGCGGCGTCACGGGGGGACGCCAGCAGCACCAGCACCAGCAGCAGCAGCCGCCGCAGCCGAAGCCGAAGCCGAGAAGCAGCAGAACGAACGCTAGAGAGCCCAGATAGAGTGAGGACTTGCTGGGGGCTGGGAGGCCTGCCAGCCTCCCAGCCCCCCAGCCAGCACCCCTGCCTGCCATATGCCTGGTGAACCCCAAATAAAAAACCTGCAAAACTACTGAGGACTCTGACTCCTCCTTTACCCGGTCTGCATGGGATCAGAAAACCTGCACTGTGCCCAGTTCTGCCTCTACAGACCAACTTAGTAAATGTGAGATAATTGGGTGAAGGTGATGTCATTTATGATTTTACCTTGTCAGGGTCAGCACATTTGGCCAAGGGGCATTATTATGTTTTGCGTACATCCTGTCCTCCCCCACATCTTGTGGTGTGAATCGTTTTATTGACAGCACATCCTTTAATAATGTCCTTTTGTCCAATGTCGTTTTGTTATAATGAGACACAGTCCTGACCAACATTTATGGACCCATCTTCATCATATGTCTTTTTATGTAAAGTCACATTCTCCAAAAACCTATGGATGATATGAAGTGAGGACTTACTGTATTTGGTTAAGTGAAGGAAATGTTTTCCCAGGTTGCCTGTTAATCATTTAACAAATCTTTATAAACACAAAGCCCCCAAACATGCAAGGCTATTCTTAGGGTTCTGAATTGTCTCCATTTCATAATGATGGCTTTCTTTAGACTAAATCTTGGCTCTATGAAAAGCATCCCCTTCTGAACCACCTGTAGGGTTGTCCCAACACTGGGGAGGGAGCAGGGCAACACTGGAGCAAATGTGCTAGAAGCACATGGTCTGGGCATTCTGAGAAACTTCCCTCTCATCCAGAAAAAAAGGTAAAAGATAGATAAAAGGTGACTTCCTCTCTTCCAGCCCCACTTCCATTTATTCCATCTCTGCACCTCTCCTTGCAGTGTGAGCATTGTTGGCACTTAGTGGGCTTCATGAAGCTCCCTGTCTGATGGGGGAGAAAGGCTCAGCAAACAAAACTCCATATCAGGTCACTATTGCAGGTTGCAGGGAGCTCTATGAAGAAGGAGCCACATGCAATGGGAGCATGTACTAGGGACCTGCTTTAAATTATTTGTAAAGTTGTGTTTTTAGAGCTAATCCTGGGAGATTAGAGAAGGTACCAAGAAATAATTATGCTCAGAAATATGATCAAAGGGGCCTCCCCGGTGGCGCAGCGGTTGAGCGCTGGGTTGTGAAGCTGCCCGCAGCCTCTGCAGCGCTGGTTCGATCCCTGGCTGCTCCCCGGCCACCAGAGGAGGGTCCCACATGGCGCGCAGACCTCTCCTGCCGCCCGCTGCTCCCCTCAGCAGTGTACTTCGGTCCTTCTGCCTGCTCTGCTCCCCGCTCTGGCTCTGGTGAATTCTCTCACCCTCCCGTGCTTCTGACTGTACCCAGTGCTTGTATAAATAAATGGATAAATCTTTAAAAAAAAAAAAAAGAAATATGATCAAAGAACTGAGTTGGTCTTGGAGTGAGGGGTGGCATTCTAAGTAGGGGGAACAGGATGTGCAAATGCCCAGGGGCAGGAACAACCTTCAGGAACTGATGGAGGACCAATACGACAGGAGTCTGAAGGGTAAAAGAAGAGTCTGGTGCAAATGAGAAGGGAGAGGGGAGCAGGGATCAGACCAAAGTGTTCCTGTGGGTAGAACTGGGCACATAATTTGTGGAACCTGGTACAAAATGAAAACATGAGGCCTTTTGTTTAAAATTAAGAATTTCAAGATGACAATAGTAGACCATTAAACCAGTTTATGGGGCCTTGTGCAATTCCACAGGTAGTGCACCCATGAAGTTGGTCCTGCCAGTCAGGGCTGCAGGGAGCCACAGAAGGCTTCTGAACTAAGGGTGACAGGCTCTCACTACAGCACACCTTGGTAGTATGTGTCCCTCTCCTCCCAGCGCAGTGACCTAATTCATTTTCTTAAAATATTTTACTCAGAATGTAACTCCTCTGCTCAAAAACCTGTACTGGTTCCCACACCCTAAATAGATCCAGCCCAAACTTTTTACCCAGCTACTCAAAGCTCCTCATAATCTGCCCTCACCGGATTTAATTAACCTAAGTCAACACAAACTGTGTGCTGAATCCCAGAGATGATAAGCCAAAGACAGCAATTCCAAAAGGGCAAGCCAGGACTGGAAGCTAGGTTCTCCTAAAGGTGGCCTTCCTCTCCTCCTCCCTCAGCTCCCTCACCCCTGCTTTTAGGCATCCACCAAACCCCACTACACCCCAAGGTGCTGCTGGGTCAGATCCTAACCATGGAAATGTTGCATTTGACCTGCACTGTGTTTTAAAGCTTTTTGAATTTGTGATTAACACTTAATCAGGAAGTGTCCAGTGGCAATCCAGTTTTGTTTCTCTGCAGAGTCTCAAGCCTGGGTCTGGTGTTCCCCAAGGCAGCAGCTCTGTCCCAAGGACCCTCAGAGGGCTTTCGCCTGTAGAATTTGGAACCTGGCTGACAGAGCACCCAGTTACCACCAGACCAACCAGGATCCTGGAACCTGACCAATCAAATGAATAATTCCTCCCGGGGATGGGGCCTGTTGAAGTAAAAACCCTACCCCTAATTTCTGCCTAGGAATTTTTTGTTCCAAGTCACACAACCAATTCCAAACTGAGGACTGACTCCTGTGTCCTGAGAGGCTGACACAATGTAGTGCTCTTCAGACAGGCCACCCTGTCCCTCCCTCCTGAACTTTGCCCTGGCTCCTGCTTTCTGCACCCTCCCCTCTTCTCTGCAACTGGCTCCAGATTATCATTCAGATCTCAACTCAAATGTCACCTATGTAGAATGGCCTTCCAGCCCACCTATCTCAAGCTTCAGGCATCACTCTGTACTGTATTATCCTTAAAAAAATGTTTTGGTAAGCCAGAAAGAAAAAGAAAAATACCAGATGGTCTCACTCATAACAGGAATTTAGAAAACCTAAATAAGGGACCAGGAAAGAGACTAATTATAATAAAGTAAAAATCAAAATCAACAAGCAACTATAAACCAGAGACACAGTATGAGGGGAGGGAGGGAGTAGGATCAAAACAAGGTGGGGGGTGGGAATTGTATGGGGACTATAACCATATAATGAAATGAAAATGCATACACTGTGCAAAAATGAAAAACGATGTAAACAATATATAACATTTAAAAAATAATAATAAATTTTAAAAATAAATAAAAATACATTGCTGTTTAAACAACAACAAAAAAATGTTTTTGGGCCTCCCTGGTGGCCTAGGGGTGAAATCTCAGTGCTAGCACCTCTAAGGCCTGAGTTTGATCCCCAGCCAGGGAGCTGACCCATAGGGCACAGCAGACCTCTCCTGCTGCCCGCTGCTCCCCTCAGCAGTGTATTTCAGTAGATTCACCTGTTCTGCTTCCCACTCTGTCTCCGGTAAGTCCTCTTAGAGGGTGGTACAGGCCACTTAGAGGGTGGTACAGGCCTCTTAGAGGGTGGTACAGGCCACTTACTATCTCCGGTAAGTCCTCTTAGAGGGTGGTACAGGCCTCTGCACCTCTGGCCTGTACCCCAGTTCTTCTGTGCAAAAATAAAAAAAACAGGGCCTCCCTGGTGGCACAGCGGTTGAGCGCTGGGTTGCAAAGCTGCCCACAGCCTCGGCAGCGCCGGTTCGATCCCCGGCTGCTCCCCGGCCACCAGAGGAGGGTCCCACATGGCCCGCAGACCTCTCCTGCCGCACACTGCTCCCCTCAGCAGTGTACTTCAGTCCTTCTGCCTGCTCTGCTCCCTGCTCTGGCGCTGGTGAATTCTCTCACCCTCCCGCACTTCTGAATGTACCCAGTGCTTGTATAAATAAATAAATAAATAAATCTTAAAAAAAAAAAAACAAAACTGTTTTTATATCATAATAGGTACTATCTGAAATTATTTGTTGCAGTTTGTCTCCCTCTAGACCGTGAGGTCCAGGAAAGCAGGGACCAAGTCTGTCTCTCTCACCACAGTTTCCTGGCACCAAAGAAGCTCAACACACATTTGTGGAACAAGTAGAGCTTGGGACTCACAAAATACCTTTCTCTGGGGGATGCCCAAGGCAGCCTGGTGTGGGCAGGAGGTGGTAATGGGTCAGCCCATTTTGTAATTAGGGGGCAATTAGTCACCAGCTAATTGTTGTAGGGGGGGTAGGGGGTGGGGTGGGAGGAGAACAGGGACTGATGCTCAGAAAAGAGCCTCAGGTCTCTCTTTTTGGGAAAATAATGAGAAAGGGCAACAAGAAACCCTAGGATAATGTTCAAAGACCTCTTCTGTGCTGTGCAGGGAGAGTTAAGTGATCAGGAGCACATCAGGAGGGTCCCTTAAGAAGCAGGCGTGTCTGACCAGGTTGTGGTACTAGAAGAACTGGCCCCAGATAGGGGTGGACTGAGAAAGTCACCCATTCCTATTTTGGGAGCAAAATACTTTCGGGATCTAGAAATGTTCTTTTGTTTGCAAATACCAGAGAACTGGATTATCTTGAGCAAAAGAGGACTTTTTTGGAAGGCCATCAGGAGTGATATCAAAACCATACACATTTCAGGAATCCCTCCTGAAAGGGAAGCCTCAAACTCATTGTTGTTTCAGTTCACTCAAAATTGTTTTCTGGGGCCTCTCTGGTAGCTCAGGGGTTAAAGACAGCGTTATCAAACTATCGCCAGCCACTGCAGCACGAATTCTATCCCTGGCCAGCCAGGGAGCTGATCCACGTGGTGCAGCAGACCTCTCCTATCTCGCCTGCTGCTCCCCTCAGCAGCACATTTCAGTCAGTCCACCTGTTCTGCTCCCCACTCTGTCTCTAGTGAATCCTCTTACGCCCCGCACCTCTGGCCTGTACCCCAGTTTTTGTGTGCATAAATAAATCTTTAATAAAAACTGTTTTAAAAATTGTTTTCTGGTTTCTTGCCCTCCTTATGGTCAGTCTGTCAGTTAGGGCTTTGCATTTGATGTAGGGTCTGTGCACCAGCCACTGCAGCAGTTTCTAGGAGTTTGTTGGAAATGCCAAGTCTCTGGTCTCACCCCAGACCTACTGGATCAGAATCTGTATTTTAATTAGACTTTTAGGGGATTCACATGCACATTATAGTTTATGTTCCTTGATCATAAAAATGAACTGGATACTTGAGGAGGGTGTCTCGTAAATGCGAAGTTTCTTGGAACTTCCAAGACAGTTGCTGTCTGGTCTCCAGGAAATGTGTGTTTCTGTGAGAACTGGGAGAGGGCAATAAAATAAACAAATAATCTGGAGCTGCGGCCACCCATTCTTGCTCAAGTGCTAGTGGGGTTGGTTTCCAGCCTGCAGCAGCCTGCAACTCATGTTGAAGGTGGGTCTGAGAAATCCAAGCCTATGTTCTGACTTGCCAAGCAGGAAGCGGCTTGGGATCCAGGAGGAAACACCCTACATGGTGCTGAGTCTCTACTTAGCAGCCTCTACTTGAGGGGCTCATGTCCTTGACCGAAGGAAGGCAGAGGGTGCCTGGGCTGTTAGAGCTGGGATCTTCAGCCTGCCTGTGGTGCTCCAGCCAAGCAGTCCTTGGGGCACAGGATGGAAACAGCAATATTCATTTGACCTACAGGGTCAAATAAAAAAAACTGGTAAAGTGCCTTCATCCTTTATCATATTTGATCTGCATAACAATATTGAACAAAGGACCAAAGTGCAATCTAGCCTGGAAGATTTCTGCTCTAAAAAGGATTGGGTTCCACTCCAGGTGTGACTAATAGGAAGTGTAGTGAGAGCTATCTGACTTGTACCTTCCTCTTGTGTTTATTCAAATCCTGCTCTCAAAAGTGCTGTTGGGTTAGGAGTATGGTTGAGAGGTGAGCTCATTCTTTCAGATTATGAAGTTAATTTTAAGTGTGCCCATGGACCCATTGGGACTTGTTCCTTACTTTATAGGGCTTAAGTGTGTCCTTTTTAGGCCAGAACATTATTGGTGGGAGGCAATTCCTGCTTCTCCCACTTATTTCTGTCATGGGAGAAAAGATCTGCCTGCCACCCACATGTCCCAGACGTCACTTGAGACAACTCCCAAAAGCTTCCAGAAGGAAATTGTGTCTCTACAGGACTTGCCTTGTGTCTTCAGAACTTACTAATGACATCATAAGTAAAGCTTGGCAAATAGGATTAAAGAGTCTGGTCAGTGAGGATAGACAGAAGCCTGCGGTAACGGAAGAGGCAGAATGGAAATGGAAACTGACAACAGGTGGAAGTGAGGACAGAGCTGAGCTTATCAGAAGCATAAACAATGCCAGTCAGCATTGCAGAACACTTTCACAAGCATGGTCCTCTGTCCTCGGGGTCCTAAGTGTTAAGGTGTAATTATGCCCACTTCATAGATCAGAATTCCGAGGCCTGGCAAAGTTGTGGAGTGACATATGATTGAGTGTTGCATCTTAGAGCACTGCTTGGCACACAGTGGATCAACAGTTGGTGTTTTTTTTTTTTAAATAATAAATTTTATTTTTATATTCCCCATACAATTGCAGCCCCCCCATAACAGTTGATGTTTGTTGGAATAAAAGTAGAAAGGATACATTTGACAGCTCTTTTAAAATGTACCGTAAATAAAGATAAATTTTCATTTTTGCTGTCTTCAGTATCTGTCCACAAGATACTTATTACAAAGGCACTCTTTACCAAGTGATCAGTGTTTAACATCACCAGCAATCAATCATTTTGACAGAATGTAGCCCCTGTTGATGCCCTAGAGTCACACTGTCACTTGCCAAAAGTTGGTAGACTCCATCTAATTGTGAGAGAACATCACACATTCACATTTGAGGGACTGAGGATAGAAAGTGACTCACTAGCTCTCTTCAGTGTCAGAATTTTGAGAAAAAAGAGACTGAGAATCTGTCACAAATTAGAGTAGAATAAGAAGATAAAACAATTAAATGCAATGTATGATCATAGATCAGTCCACAGTATAATATTAGTGTTCATTTCCTGGTTCTAATATTTGTACTAAAGTTAGTTAAGATACTGACATTAGAGGACGCTTAGGTGAGGAGTATAAATGGTAAAGAGTTTAGGAGAACTGAATTATTTTTGCGACTTCTGTAAATCTAAAATTATTTGAAAACATTTTTTAAAACTATGAAATGAATTTTATGATACTTGAATTATAGCAAAAAAAAAAACAAAAAACAAAAAAAAAAAAACAACAACCTAAAAATATCTTCACAGTGGGCTTCCCTGATGGTCTAGGGGTTAAGTCTCAGTGGTATCACTGAGGCGGCCTGAGTTCAATCCCCAGCCAGGAAGCAAAGCCACACACGGCGCAGCAGGCCCCTCCTGTCTTACCCTCTGCTCCCCTTAGCAGTGTATTTCAGTAAATCTGCCTGTTCTACTCCCCACTCTGTCTCTGATGCCTCCTCTCACCCTGCACCTTTGGCCTGTACTCCAATTCTTCTATGCAAAAATAAAGTCTTAGGGCTTCCCCAGTGGCGCAGCGGTTGAGCGCTGGGTTGCGAAGCTGCCTGCAGCCTCAGCAGCGCTGGTTCAATTCCCGGCTGCTCCCCGGCCACCAGAGGAGGGTCCCACATGGCGTGCAGAACTCTCCTGCCGCCCGCTGCTCCCCTCAGCAGTGTACTTCAGTCCTTCTGCCTGCTCTGCTCCCCGCTCTGGCTCTGGTGAATTCTCTCACCCTCCTGTGCTTCTGACTGTACCCAGTGCTTGTATAAATAGTAAATAAATAAATCTTTTAAAAATAAATAAATAAATAAAGTCTTAAAAAAAAAGTCTTGACAGTAAGGCATTAATGCATAGCTCCTTCAGATGATAGCTTCTCCCCTACCTGTGCTCATTTTTCTTTTTTTTTTTTTTAAAGATTTTTTTTTGTTTATTTATTTATACAAGCATTGGGTACAGTCAGAAGCTCGGGAGGGTGAGAGAATTCACCAGAGCCAGAGCAGGGTGCAGAACAGACAGACTGACGAAATACAGTGCTGAGGGTGGCAGGAGAGGTCTGCGCGCCATATGGGACCCTCGCCCAGCTGCCGGGGATCGAACCGGCGTGGCAGAGGCTGCAGGCAGCTTTGCAGCCCAGCACTCAACCGCTGCGCCAATGGGGAGGCCCCTCATTTTTCTTTTCTAATTTGAGATAGCATTTAGAATCTCTGTGTGTTCCAGATTTTTCTCAGTTCCAATGGCCTGTCTTCCAGGAAGTTCTATTTAATCTCCATAGCTAAAAATGTGTCTTCCCTGAAATCCCTTTACCTCCCATGATGCTTTTTCAGCATCTCTGTTAGGACACTTATCCCCATAGTGAACATCTATGGTATTGTCCATCCAGCCTGGTGGCCCAGCTCTTCTTTCCCCTCTGATCCAATCATGATGTTCTCACAGGAGCTGTCATGTTGTTATAGACCCCACTGCAAGCCACAATTCATCAGTCCATGGGTAGATGTCTGACCCAGCTGATAGCTTCAGCGCCCCCTTACCCTTGCCCCTGCCCTAAACTGAGAATGAATGAATCTATTTCTGGTTGTTGAAACCATCAGATATGAAGCTGTTTGCCACCGTGTTCTCTGCTACCTGGAGGACCGCTGGCTGCTGTTAGAGAAAATAGCTAACACAGGGGCCTCCTTGGTGGTGTAAAGGGTTAAGTCTCTGCACTATAAAGCTACCTGCAGCCACTGCAGCTTGAGTTCAATCCCTGCCAGGAGCTAACCCACATGGCACAGCAGACCTCTCCTATCTCACCTGCTGCTCCCCTCAGCGGTGTATTTTGGTCAATCTACCCTGCTCTGCTCCCTACTCTGTCTCTGGTGAATCCTCTCACCCCCCACCCCCCGCCTCCAGTTCCTGTATACATAAATAAATAAAATAAATCTTAAAAAAAAAAAAAAAGAAAATAGCTAACACAAAGAGAAGCAGAGAGAGAGACCTGATTTCATTTTTTCTTGGAGTTTTTTGTCCTTGCCAGGCATGGCTGATGCCACTATCCACTATATAACCCCCTGAATCTAGGATTCCAACAAATCTTTCTTTAGTAAGGTAGTTTTATGTGGTTCTCCACCCAGATTCTCAATGGATATAGTTACTCTGAGTTATTTGTACACATGTTTTATCTTTTTCACTCATCTGGGGAATGCCAAATGCCCATCTTAGATACAGTTCTCCCTGGCCCGGAAGAAAAGTAGAACACTGTGATGAGTTACTTATAAAGGTAATTTTTTTAATTGCTAAATTCTGAGATTGATATCAGTCCTTATTAAGTTTTATGGTAACAATAAGAAGTAATGTTTTATTTTTCCTTTTCTCTTGTTGTCTTTGACAAAATGTTGGCAACTGTGTACCTCACTTGGAGAGAATACTTTACTGGGACATGAAATCCCAGAGGCTGGGAAGCACAGTCAAGTAGTGGTTCCTCTGGGACAGGGCCCTGGCCTGGCTCCTTGCACACATCCTCACATGCACTTGGTAGGATAGGAGCAGTTCTGAAATGAGTGAGTTAAACTTACGAATTTAGAGAGCCGTTATGGTCTCCTGCCCATCACGCGGAGATGATCCAGTTTAGAATTTACAGCATGTTCAATCACTTCATCCCCTCATGATTTTCAAAGGAGGCTAATTTCTTTATTTGCAAAATGCCTCATTAGTCCTGCCTGACCTTTCCTTCCAAGTGGACCTCAGATTAATTTTCTCTTTTATCCTCACATCTGTCTAGGGGTGGCTTGGCTGGGAGGAGAGGGGAAGGCCTGCTTTCAGAACGGGGTGGGTTTGCTCACAGTGGGGAATCAAACAGCACCGCTGTCCAACTCTGGCTTCCCCTCTATGCCCTCTGTCTGGCTGCAGGGTCTTAGGCAACTTACTTCATTTCTGAGTCTCACTTTTCCCGTCTATGAAAGGGGGATGCTATCTAGACTATTTCCTGGATAGGGTTATGATGCGGGGTTGCATAAGCCTTTGGCAGCAGTTTGGAAGCTGGAAGGGGTTACAGTTGCCAGATGTTTTACAGGAGAATCAGACATTTGAGAGGGAAACAGATAATAGAAATGTGAATATAGGAAATTGTAGGGAAATTACTACTTCCTAGCTGTTCCTGGCTGTGTGTCTTATTTGCATATCACCTCACCTCTCTGTGCCTTAACTATTTCATCTGGAAATCCAAGCCCCACCTACAGGAATGAACTCCTCCTGATATTTCACACCGGGCTTCATGAAAGCATGCAGAGTTGACTAGAAAGAGGCAGTCTAGGTGGAGGGGACAGCGTGAACAAAGCTTTGGAGTTAGGAATTATTTCAGCATGGATGAGACACTGGTCTCATGGGAGTTTAGTTTCATGGGGGAAATAATAAAACCTCTCCATTGTGATGAGAATTAAACAAGGTTATGCAGATAAGTACTTAACACAGGCTGGCACACAGCAAACTCAGCAATGGTGTTTGTGGTTACTGCTATTATTTTATTTTACAGATAAAGACAATGGAGCCCCTGAGAGGTGATGTGGCTTGCCCAATTACACACTTAGCAGTAGTCAAGAGGGATTTGAACTCGCATCTCATTGACTCTAGGGTCCAGAATCTGAACAACTGTGTTACAGCCACCCTATGTGGGGCCTCAACGCCTGACCCCGGCTGCCTGCCTGACTCAGCAGCTGTGGGTGGCCTTGCTCCTATGCGTGGGCAGCAGAGTCTATAACTACTTCCCACTTCCTTAAAAACCAAATATGGGCCACACCAGGCCCTCTGAGGTCTGACCCCCAGGCTGGGCTTGCTCTTGCCTGCTCATCTGGGCTGTGGCCCTGTTCTCTACATAACCTCTTAGCTCTACCCCAGAGAACTCTGGGAGAGCCTCCATTTAGATTCCTCTGCTCATAGAATCTTGTTGAACAAGTTACTAAAAGAGAACGTATGAGACCAGTGTATCATCAATACCCCAATAGTTCCTTACTCTGAGCTGGTGCTCATGCAGTTCCCTCCACATGGAGTGCTTCCCTCTAACAAGTCCTTCTGCAGACTTCAGTGCCCAATGTGAGGTATCAGGAAGAATTACTTCCTGATTGTGGTAAGTCATCCATCCATCCACCCACATATCCTATCCAGTGGGCACCTTCCTGTGTCAGGGACTCCATATATTGCCTCTCCTCCAGACTAGAAACCTCTGGAGGGCTGCAGATCAGGTGCCACAAGATAATTGTTCAACCAATGTCCATGGGCCAAGTCTTATCTTTACTACTGTCCTGAGGAGATGCTTATCACTATCACCTCCATTCCACAGATCAGAAGAGAGTCACTCAGAGAAGGGAAGTCCAGCAAACACATAGCAAAAATGAGTAGTGTTGAGACTTGAATTCTGATCTGTCATACTCTGGAGGCCAACTTTTAAAATCCTAACAGTACTGCTCAATTCCTAAAGGAGGCAGACACCATAGTGAGGATCAGATCCCTGTGGAGGACTAGGCCCGTTTCTCCAGTTTTTGATTTAGGAGTAGTCTCCTTAAACCAGAGCCTTTCCAGTTCTGAGGTACCTATCCCTCACTCACCTTGCCGACTCTAGCTCCTTTGTGAGTGGAGTTAATATGACATTTTCCAGAGTGGCCAGGAAAGAATTAATTCCTCTGACTGAGCCCTTGAGAGTGCTTTCTCCCATCTCAGCACCTACTATATCATTTTCAAGGTCACAGACATCCTCCCCTGAGCCCTATGGGGGAGGTAGGGCAGGGAGGGTCTTCCCCATAGTTCAGAAAGTGAACTGAAGCTCCAGCACTGTCAAATGCCATAACGGAGGGCAGTCCAACTGGGCCAAGGAGCTTTTGCTTCAAGGAACTGAGCATGGAATTGACTGCTGGGTCTTTCCTGAAGTCATGGTGTGAGGCGTAGAGTCTGGCAGATCCAGCTCTGCTGCCCCGTGCTGTGCAACCTCTAGCAAGTTATTTCACCTGTCTGAAACTCTGATTTCTAAAAAAAAATAAAAATAAAATTAAAAAAAAACCCAACCCCACCAGGACAGTGCTAGTATCCATTTGAGAGCTGATGGGCTGGATGGAATAAAATAATGCATTAGAAGCAAGCATGTCGCGTGGTATCCAAAATATAGTGGATACTCAGTTCATGAGGTTATTATTACATTAAGTTCCTAACATAGTATACCAGCTAGAGAGGGTTATCCAGGCTGAGGACAATAGCAGCTCACATCTTTTTAAACTACTTTGTTCAAGAAACATTCATCTAAACAACAGCCCTATCACTCAGTGCTGTTTTACAGATGAGGTAACTGAGGTTCAGAGAGAGAAAGTGATGCCCTAACTTCCAGCACAACAAAGGAAGAATCTGGGCTTGGAGTCAAGTGTGTGTGCACAACCTCAGCTCTGCTCCATTCTGCTGGAGTCTCCAATCCCATCATGCTAAGGCCCAGAGAGGGAGAGGAATTTACTAGGGGCCGCAAAGCAGTTGGAGGTAGTTCATGTGGGCAGGTCTCTTCCAAGCTGTCAACTTTGCCCAGGTCTGGACCCCTAGGAGTAAAGCAGGACCTGACTGACACATTCAGTCCTCAGAAGGGCCTGGGATCTAGTTCTCAGATCCCATCTTCCCCAGCCACTCTTTCGGCCCCCACGACATGGGGTAACCACCCTGTCCCCTTCTTAGCTCTCTGCATGAACTCCCTCTCCCCCCCTTTTTTAATCAGCTGAACCTTCTGCCAAAGAAAACTCGTTGATGCCCGCAAACCAGCCAGCTGGGGAGGAGGCTGCCCTGGAATGTCAGAGGGGGGGTCACCGAGCTGTTTGTGAGCAGGCCAGCAGGGAAATGTTAGCAGCTACCTTTTTTGGGGAAAGTCAGAACTCCATCTATGGGAAAGGATCCAGAGCAGGCCGGCTCCAGAGGCTTGGGTCTCAGTTTCCCCATAATCACTACCGCAGCATTTCTGGGGTCTGAATAACTTCAGTTATTGATTCAACAACATGGCTGCCTACCAGACACTGAGCTGATTACTTGGGACACAGCAAGGACAGCGCTAAGTCCTGTTATGGGGGGACTGACTTTTTAGCAGAAGGCAGTTTCTCTGTCTCACAATGAGCTAGAGATAGGTGCCCCCGACCCACAACCCCGATCCATACCTGGAGCTGGATGTGTTTCAGAATTCAGAATTCCAATAGTTTTTGGATTTGAAAAACTGACTCAATGGGGTCTGGGTCCACCCATCTGCCATCAAAAATATGAATACTGCATGAGGGAAAGGACTCTAGGATGAATAAAGTTCTACTCAGCCTCAGTCTATTGAGGTCAGGTTTTGCCTCCAAATGAGGTTTCTTCGAGTATACAGAAAAGCCCTTGGTTGTCTGGGCTTTTTGAACTGTTGAAGTTAAGGCATTGAAGAAAAGGAACTGAGTTCCTGATTCCTCTCCCCATTGCACAGATGAGAAAACTGAGATCCGGGGTGGGGGAGTCCCATACCAAAGCCCTCAGAACAAGCAGAAGCTGCAGGTGGGAATCCAGGACTCCAAATGCAGTGCTTGTCATCACCAGGGACCCTGAGAGGTTGAGCAGCAGGGGCTGAGTAAAGGAGGTTCCTTAGCCAATTCTTCCAGGAAGGAGTTAAGCACAGATTGGGTCCCTGCCAGCCCTCTGCACCTCAGCTCCTTGCAGGGCCTGCCTGTCTGGGGCCTGTTTACCAGGCCACGCTTGCATCACCAGCTTTAACGTGCAGTGCAAACACACTCACATTCTTGGGTCATGAGAAATGCACAATTGTGGTGACATCATGCCTGGAGAGGAGATTTTCGCCAGCCTCCCTCTTGCCCACAGTCAAATCTGTTTAATTAGCACCCTTCACTGGATCTCTTGTCTACTCGTAAAACCAAATGGAGAAAATCCTATGGGTGGGGGCGTTGGGGTTGGAGAGTGTGTGTATGTTTTAAAGGGATAAAAATAGCCCATCTAGGACTCCTTTTGGGGTATTTGTGAGTACTAATGCACCACTGTTTATATAAATCTATGTCATACTGGACATTTTTTTCTGGACTTGGCTTGGAGACGGGATGAGAGAACCACCCGTATCTTTGTGTTCCCACTCTAGCTTTTCCTATGGGAGGGAGACACGCAGGCCAAGCAAAAGGGCCCTTGGAGACCATTTACATCAACTGCTCATTATATAGTCAAGGAAAGGGAAGTCCAGAGCGGGAAGGGTCCTGCCAGAAGTCACACAGCGAGGCCCGTAAGTTCCCACATCTCTCACGCGAATTTTGCAGCACTACCCACCACCCCTACTTTGACTTTGCAAGTTGATTTTTCAGGGTTCTGGAAAAAGATGCTTTTGGCCTGAGCTTCCTGGCTGTATTTTGAGATCAGAGTGGAGATGACGGTGGTAGTGGTGGTGGATGCGGAATTGAGGTGAGGATAGAGAAGAGAACTTGGGAGCACAGGACACTTCAACCTCAGCTACCCTCAAATTTTCCCCTCCTCCAGGCAACCCTACACTTCCTTTTGCTCCTCCTTCCCAAGAAGTTTCACCCCCTCACCGGTCTCCTTCCATGACTATTGAAGACTTATTATTTCTCACCTAGGGCTACTAGATTTTTAACAAATGAAAATAGAGGACACAATTAAATTTGACTTTCAGGCAAACAAGAAAGAATATTTTAGTATAATTATATCCCGTGCAATCTCTGAACATATAGTTACCTGGCAGCCCTATTCCCCTTCGTCTTGATCATGGGCATTGTGGGAGATGCTCTGGACTGCCTCCCCATCAGCCTTCCTCTCCCTCCTCCTTAAGTGAATCCTGATTTCCTCTGGATTGTGTCCCAGGTGACACCGGGCCCAGGTCATGAATCATGATTAGACTAAGCTAGTCATGATAATCCTGTTCTCTTTTGCCTTTGCAGACTGGCTGTCAGGGATGATCTATCTGGTGGCTTTAAAGTATGTCTGCAATTTTTTTACACCTTCCTTTTGAAAAGGCAGGAACTCAGCTTCTTCTCCTTGAATGTAGGCTGGACATAGTGACTCATTTCAAAGAGTGGCTTCCGAGTCTGGGTCATAAAACCATTGTTGCTTCTAAGCAAGCAACCTTGCTTTCTTAGATTACTCACTCTGGGGGACGTGAGCTGCCATGTTGTGAGGACATCTGATAGTCCTGTGGTGAGGCTCACATGGGAGCAACTAAGTTCCTCACCAGGAGCCAGCACCAATATGCCAGGCAAGAGAGTGAGTCACTTTGGAAGTGACTCCAGCCCCACTGAAGCCTTTAGAGAACTGCAGTGTGGGCAACATTTTGGCTGTAGCATGAGCTAGAGAGATCCTCATATTAATCATATTTTAAAATTGTCCTTATTCTATGATGTTTCCACTTCTTTGGGGAACCTTGCTGTCTGGGCACAGACTGCCCCTCCCAGGTAATTCATACAAACTAGTGTGAGCCCACTTTTCATATATTAACCAATTATTTCTGAGTCCATACCCCCAATCATCTCCATATCTAACTCTCACACACTGAGTCAATATTTCCCCTGCCTTAAATCAACCCAGGACAAGGTACCAGACAACTAGGGGCAGCCCTTAGCTGCCAGATACCACTGGAATCACTCAAACTACCCAGCCCTAAAAGCTTTACCTTGTCCTACCCACAGAAACCCCAATAAAGGCTGTGACCTTGGCCTTCTCTTGCTCCTTTCTGCCTCCTGGTTGACACGGATGCTTCCCCCTTTGGGCGTGTCTGGGTATCATGGCTCTTATTTCTGGGGGAACCATAACATTAAATTTCATATCACAGTTATCTTAGTAATAAGCCTAGATACCAATCACCCCTGAAATATCCTGATCCTCTAACTCACCCCTAGACACCTGACTCAGAGAAGCTTTCAGTGATAGTAAATGTTTATTTTAGCCTAAGCAACTAAGTTTTGGTAATTGTTTCACAGCAATGGATAACTAATACACATGGTCACGTGACCTGGTTAATGAGACATAAGGAAAGCATGCTGGCTGCTTTCTAGGAAGCTGTCCTGATAAGAGAAGTGGGGAGGAGAGCTCAGTTCTACCGCCCACCCTGAACAAGCGTGGTGCTTGCAGAAGTGAGAGTCACTGGGGGTATGAGGCAGGGAAATTTAAGGCTAGAGGAATGAAAAAGTAGGAAAGACCTGTGTTTTTAGAACACTGTTAAGCTGGTAGACCAACTCTGTAACCACCCGCATCCAGCTCTGCTCACATGCACACAATAAATGTCCCTTTTTATTTTTTATTATTTTATTTTTTAATAAGAACTTTCAGCTGTTTTATGTATTTATTTAAATAATAAATTTTATTTTTATATTCCCCATACAATTGCAACTCCCCCATTCTGACCCCAATCCCTCCCCTCCCGCCCCCCACCCCCCAAAAAGTGTCTCTGGTTCATAGTTTTTTGTTGATTTTGATTTTCACTTTCTTATAGTTATTCATTTTCCTGGTCCCTTATTTAAGTTTTCTAGATTCCTGCTATGAGTGAGACCATCCGGTATTTTTCTTTTTCTTTGTGGCTTATTTCACTGAGCATGATCCCTTCCAGTGCCATCCATGTTGCTGCAAATTGCATGTGTTTATCTTTTTTTTCAATGCTGAGTAATATTCCATGGTGTAGATGTACCACATCTTCTTGATCCAGTCATCTATTTTTGAATGTCCCTTTTTAAAGCCACTGTATCCTAAAACTTGCAGCTGAATGCATTCCTAGCCAATATGAGCAGCAAGCTCACCAGCATCCCTTTTAACTGGGTTTATCTATATGATGACTCACCTATAGCCTGAAATGAAGATTAAAGAGCAACGGAGCATACAAACGGAACACCACAATGCTACCCTAAGGTGGGTTTTCCTGGCCTTCACTCATAGTCTTTTTACTTTGACCTCAGAGACAATCCTAACCAGAGGCAATCCTAACAAGAGTTCCCCAGCCACAGCAGCTTGGAAATCAAATTCAGTATAATAATCAAACATACGTTATATGCACAGCATGGCGGAAGGCCCCACTGGGCACTGGGTGTCCCGAGATGAGTTTTAAGCAGGAGGGCAACATGATCCCAATGGTTTAATAACTTGGATTTCAAGGTAGAGTTGGAGCAAGCCAGGAAAAGGGAAAAGAAAAAAGTTGTTAGGGAGTACTAGTTTATTAAGAAAATATGTATTTAAAGTGTTTTTTTTTTTTAATGAAAAAATCCATCTACAGGATAAATTACTCTCTTACAAATTGTTGCTAATTCAATTTCCAAAATACCCCAAATACTGATTTGCTTCAACTTCCTGAATCCTTTCCAGGTTTTCACAAGTGAAATTGTTTCCTGGTCTGGATCTGAGTTCTGAGGAGATGCAAAGTGGAGCAATTTCAAGATACCCCGAAGCATTGTCACAGCACCTCTACCCTTCACAGGCAGAAATCCAAGGTCCAGGGGAGCAGGAACGGCCCAGAGGGACACGGTTACTGAGTCTCAGTAAAGATTAGAATCCAGAGCTCTGGACTTTCCCTTTCTGGAGGCAGTGAGGAAGGCAATGTGTGTTCCCTCAGATCCCTCAAACATCTCTCATGAGGAGGAGAGCCTCGATTCAATGTTGGGAGCTCCCCCAAGGTCAGGAAGCTCTGCCTGCCCAGGATTTCCTGTGTGGGGGAAAGAAACAGGATGAACAGATAAATCCTTCAAGGCTTGTTTTCTCTCCCTGGTCAGTCCACGGCAGCCTGGTCAAGACGGCCATCCCGTTGACATGTGGCTTGTGTATTTCTGAAAATTATCACAAAGGATGGCTGTACACCCATGGAGCACAAGGCTGGGGAGCTGTTTTGGTCCTCCCAGAACGGACCCTTAGACAAGTATTTAAGTGCAAAGAATCTATCTGGGAGGTGATGTGATCCCAAGAAATCCATACTGGGGAGTGGAGAAGTGAGACAGGACAGGGAAGGCAGCTGGCAAAGGAAACATTATAAAGGCAGTTACTGGGGTGGGCAACCAGAACACAACCCCTGTAGGCAACTCTCAGGGAGATAGTGTAGAGCCTGCCTAGGTCACCCCAACCAAAGGGCTCGGAACTGGGGTATCTACTGCCAATTCCCCAACCTTTGTTTCTTTCTTTTTTAAAATTTTTTGTTTTAAAGATTTATTTATTTATTTTTATTTATTTATTTTTTATTTATACAAGCACTGGGTACAGTCAGAAGCGCGGGAGGGTGAGAGAATTCACCAGAGCCAGAGCGGGGAGCAGAGCAGGCAGAAGGACCAAAGTACACTGCTGAGGGGAGCAGCGGGCAGCAGGAGAGGTCTGCGCGCCATGTGGGACCCTCCTCTGGTGGCCGGGGAGCAGCCGGGGATCGAGCAACCCAGCGCTCAACTGCTGCGCCACCGGGGAGGCCCCCAACCTTTGTTTCTTGAAGGCTGCTTCTAGGGTTCCCCACTCTTGGCACTTCCTGGTTGTGTGCATGTAAACCCAAGTGTGCTTGAGGCCAGGACATCACCTCCAGTCCAGAGTTACAGGCATTTTCAAGGAGCAGTCGCGGGTGGGTAGAGGTGATTGTCTGGGGTGATATGGGTGGTGTCCGTTCCAGGAGCTGACCACTAATGGGTTTTACATTCACAGGAAAAGGAGGATGTAGGCCCAGAGACAAGTATCCTCCTTCCTGGGGATGTGGAGGGTGTACTCAGTACAATAGCAGGGCTTTTGCCTGCCTACTCCCATCACCCTCTTCTCATGTGGGGGGTCACATTGCTATCCTGTGCAGAGTCAACTAGTACGCGTGAATATGCACGCCTTCTTCTTCCACACTCAACTAGACCACATTTCCCACCCTTCCTTGCAGTTAGGAGGGGCTTCATTTCAGCCAATGAAGTGTGAGCAGAAGGGTTGTGTGCCTCTTTCAGACTTGGGTCACAGAAACTCGAGCACTGTCCTTCTTCTCTCCATGGTGATTCTGGAGGCCACGTGTTACAAAAGATGGAACATCTTCAATGGTACTTTGGAGGAAGACATCACACAAATCACCACACAAATCACTATGATTAGCAGGGGTCTAAGAAGGAAAAAGTCAGGGTACCTTGAACACTTTATGAATTCAGTAGCAGGAACAGCATGGGCAAAGGTCCTGAGGCAGGAAGGAGAAACCTAAAGCAAGCAAGCCGGGACTGGATATCAGGAGCACGGAAGAGTGAGATGAGAGGAAGGTGCATGATCCTGATACAAAATTCTTGGGTTTATGGGAGAAATTTGATGGATTTTGCTGTGGCTGAATATTGCCCTGCCTCCCTCCTTCTTTTCCCTGGGGGAAGAGCACCATTTTATGAAACCAGATTGTAAGCAGCAGAGGCTAAACCTAGAATGTGAGAAAAAGTTGTGTGTGTGACTTGGATAGTTGTGGAGTTCAGTGGCTCTTATCCCTGAAGACCCCTGTCTCAGGATCAGAGTCCTGGTCTTCTTGCCATAGTCCCTCTCACCTTAGAGGCTCATTCCCAGGTCACTGGCCTGAATTTGGTGGTGGTGGTGGTGGTGGTGTGTGTGTGTGTGTGTGTGTGTAAAAGAACTGGGGTATAGACCAGAAGTGTGGGGAGTGAGAGGATTCACCAGAGACAGAGTGGGGAGCAGAACAGGCAGATTGAGCGAAATACACTGCTGAGGCGAGCAGTGAGTGAGGCAGGAGAGATCTGCTGCGACATGTGGGTAGCTCCCTGGCTGGGGATGGAACTCAGGCCATAGCCTGAAAATGCCGAGACTTAACCCCTAGCACACCAGTGGTAAGTCTTGATATCAGGTAACACAGACTCTCTCTTGGGCTGGGTTCCTCTCACCCTATTCAGATAACAATGGGCTCTTCTTGTGGGCTAGCCTGGATGGGCTCTCCTTCTGGGATAGCCTGGGAAGCCTATCACATTATTTTGTTAAGGCTCATGTAACTGACTTAATAATGAAGTGTGGGGGCCAGAGTACTGACCTCTGGGGCTGCCCTCCCCTCTCCCCCAGAGCAGTGTCCTCTTGGGAAATGCAGCTAACCCAGCTGCATCCGTGGGAAGGATGGCCCTCACACCTAGCCCTCCCAGCCCCGCTGAAGCCACAGGAAATGACCCTCTTAGCAGCCACGAGCTGCTATCCAGAAGACAATGACAGAGGACCGGAAGCCTGTTTGTCCCAGCTAGCTGCTCCCTTTGGGTGGATGCCAGCTGCTGGAAACACAAAACTGAAGATTCAGTGGGAAAAAAACATTTTTGAAAATGCAAACAAACAATCCGGTGGTCTTCAGCCAACTTCTGAGGTTCTGAGGGATTTTGTTTTCTTTATTTGTGTGTGTGCTTTAAACATAGATAAGGCTCAGAGAATCAAAGAATCTGAGGTTTGGAAGGTCAGCCGACCCACCCAAGCAGCAGGCTCCCCTGTGGCGTCCTGTCCTCTTGTGACTGAACCCCACCCCTCCCACTGCTGTTAATCACATCACTTGGCACTGATCACTGTCCCCACCCCACCTCTACTCACCACCTACAAGCAGGAGAGCTCTTCTCAAACTCAAATCTGGTCACCCCCTGTTTAGGGCAAAGAAAGGAGCTAGGTCTCATTCTTTAGGTCTCAGCTCAAATGCCTCCTCCTCCAAGGGGCTTCCTGACCACTCTATGAAACAGCACCTCTCCATTATCCTTCCTCATAACACTCACAGTGCTTAACTGAGTCTGGAAAGCTCTGGTTTGTTTACATGTGCCTGGCGCAGAGGAGGTACTCAACGAATGTTTGTTGACTGACCGGATGTTTTCAGTGGTTGTTGCTTTCAGATCTAAGTTGACTCATATTTCATTGTATTTCTACAAACAGGATTAAATACAAACTGTGTAAAGGGCCAGGAGGCATATCATTCATTCATTCATTCATTCACTTGGAGGATATAGCCTTGAGGAAATAGTGATTAGGTCTTGGGGTGAAGACACCTCATAAAACTTCATGGTGGGGATTTGAGGTGAAGTTTCCATCAGCAGAGAAGCGAGGTGGGGTAGGGGCGGACTGTTGAACTTGAGGGAACTGCCTGAACATAGGTTTGGAAGGATGAGTGTGAACATGTTTGGAAAAGGAAAAGAATAATGGAGCATGGAGTTTAATTTGTTTCTGCTTCAGTCCCCGAAAGAAGGCGGAGACCAGGTTTTATCTGGGCTGGCAGGGAGGATACTCCCCCTTATTTGCCAAAGCACTGGAGGGATGGGCCTCAGGGTGTGTTCTATTGCCCTGGAGGCCTTGAATGCCAAGCAGAGCAATCTAGATTTCTATCTAAAGGCAACAGAATTTAATAAAAATAAAGATGTGGGGAAATCTAGGATGTCATGATTCCTGACATGTGTTCTCTAAGTAATGCAGACTACCCTCACCCCTATCCCCATGCTTTTGGAAAATACAGTTACCTGGGCTCCATCCTGCAAGAGTGATTCTCTGGGGCCTTCTTGGTGGCGCAGGCCGTTGAGCGCAGCGCTGTGAAGCTGTCCGCAGCCTCTGCAGTGTAGGTTTGATCCCGGCCCGCCATGGAGAAACACACATGGCGTAGCAGACCTCTCCTCTCTTGCCCGCTGCTCCCCTCAGCAGTGTATTTCAGTCAATCTGTCTGTTCTGTTCCCCCTCTGTTTCTGGTGTATCCTCTCATCCCCTGCATCTCTGGCCTGTACCCCAGCTCTTGTATGCATAAATAAATTTTTTTTTTTTTTTAAAAAAAAAAAGAGTGATTCTCTGTAAGTGGGAGGTACAGCCTGGTCACCTGCATTTTCACAACCTTTCCACATGTTCTCATCATTCACCAGATTTGAGACCAGTGAGGCTGAGAGAGGGGAAAATATTTCCTGAGATCACTCAGGCAGACAGTGGCAGAGGACGCATCTGAACCAGGCTTGTCTATTCTTCCACATTTACCTGTATCATTGCAGTGCTCTCTGGACTAGCTTCTTTCTCCAGTTTTCTTTTTGCTTGCCTGCCCGCCCTGTCCTCCCTCCCCCTCCCCCACCCCACCCCCACTCCTACTCTCAAAGGTCAGGTACCTCCCAGCCTCCCTAGGGCATGCCCATTTATGGCTCTGTTGTTCCAAAATGTGGCCAAATTTATAAACTCCCCTTTCCTGGAGACATGAAACAATCTGTGCAGTGTGGGGGTAGAGCTGGGAGCCTCCACTGAGGTCTGGACTTCAGCCCGGGCCCAGGCCCAGTGAGCTCTGGATTGAACTAGCTCCAGCCCCTCCTTGGGCCTCAGTTTCTCCACTTATGGAGCAAAGGAACTGGACTATATCATTCCTTAGCTCCTTCTCAAGTCTAGACACATCCAATTTACTGCTTACAAATGCCAATTTCTTAAATCACCCTCTCATTAATATGGGAAGGAAGGTGCTGGAGGATGGATGCAACCTCTAACCCTTTTCTCTGCTTTGTTTCTTTTCTTTCCTTCTTTTTTGGCCTTTCTTTTTTATTAAAAAAAAAAAAAATGACTCAAAGAATTCCCCCTCCAGCCACCCACCCCTCCTCTCTTCCCCCAAGTATCCATTGTCACAAGTGTGAAGTGGAGTGTTCAGGACAGGATTTTCTACATTTGTTGATGCATGTGTTCATGCTCATATGAGAAGGGTTTTATTTCATTTATTTTTTTTAACATAAATGGGAATTTATAGAAGTTTGAACAAAACTCCCAGCTTGTATATTTTGCTTGGCATCTTTATTCACTTCATGTCTTATCCCTTTTTCCAATACCAACCTCATCTTTAAAATAATTAAAAAAAAACAAAATAGTTGGATGGAGGTATAGCTGACATAGTGTAAAATCCATCCATTGCAGCTCAAGGAATTTTAGTGAATTTGTAGAGCTGGAAAACCATCCTTACAATTCAGTTTTACAACAACATTTCCTTTCTCCCCAACAAGTACTCATATGCCTGTTTGTGAGTCAGTCTCCACTCTCAGCCCCCGCACAGGCAACCACTGATCTTTCTGTCTATACATTTGGAGCTGCCTCTCTGGACAGTCCCTGTAAGTGGAAATGCCCATTACATGGTCTTTCACATCTGAATTTTTCTGCTAGCATAACTATTTGGAGGTTCATCCATGTGGCAGGGTGTGCCTATATTTTGTCCTTTTATTGCGAATATACTATTGGAGAGATACATTCCATTTTGCTTATCCATTTACCAGATGATGGACTTTTCACATGTTTTCAGCTTAGGGCTATTATAAATAACACTGCTATAAACAATCACGTACAAGTCTTTGTGTGGGTGCCTGTTTGCATTCTCTTGAGTGGAGATTTTAATCTTAACCTTTTAAACTGCTGTGGGTTCCTCCATTAGAAAAATCACTCTGATATCATAAATAGTCCTGCATAAATGGGCACTTAGGTTGTTTACAAGAGGCCTTTCATTCTCAAAAGCCTTGCCACACGGAACTGCCACACTCATCCATTCTTGGGCACATCTGCAGGGAGAGAGAGGGCTGGGCCACAGGGTAAATGCATTTTTATATTTGTTGAATTGTTACTGAATTGCATCCTCTGTGATAGTCTTGCCTCCTCTTCAAAAGTTCAGGTAATGGTGAGAGAGGTTTAGAAAATCACTGCAAAGATACTATATCCAGACTCCAACCCTCGTTGCCTACTGAGGATGAAGGACTAGATGAAGGGGAGAAATGCCACTTTTGGGGAAAAGTCCCGGGGATGAGGGAGTCATAGCATGGCTGAGGTCAGGCAAGAGAAAGAAGAGACTGGGATAAGGACTGGAGCCTTCCTTGCCAAGTTTCTCCTTGGCCGGCCTGTTGCGTGATGAGCCCTGCACTAGAGGGATGCAAGCGGAGACTGGTCAGCCATTTGACAGGAGTTGTAAATAAGCTCTCAAAAGCTGCACTACTTGGACTTCGGAGCCAGCAATGTGACTGAGGGATTAAGAATGTGGGTTTTTTTGGCTGGAGCCCCTGGTTCAAACCCCAGCTCTGCCATTTCCTAGTTCTGTGACTCTGGCCAAGTAAAATCAGATGTAAAATAGGGATGTGACTTCACCCTCAATTAGGGGTTTTCAGTTCAGGACTGGAGTGACAGCTCTGTGGACTAATTAGGGTATAATTCCCTGTTGTTCCAACCTAATGTGTGACTCTAATCCTTATATCTAATTGGCCAGTCAGAGAGCTAACCATCACATCTATATCAGGATAGAGGAAGAAGTGGCAAGAGGGCAAAGAGCATGACGCGGTCCTTTATCAAACAGCTACACCAGATGTAATGGGGGGAGGGGAACAGATGGTGAGTAGACAGGGAACAGCTCTGTTCCTTCCAGCTCCTAGGTTACCGCTATTCTGATTCCTACCACCGTAGATTTATCTTGCCTGTTCTAGATCTTTATACAAATGTCATCACATGGAACATTCTTCTGGCTCTGGCCTACGTCACTCAACATTATGTCCATTCCATTATGAATCCCTGAGTGTTTTTTAAATCTCCCTTCATCTGGAAGGAGACATTTGTCAACATTCAGTCTTTCATTAATTTTTTCTATCATGATGTCATTCAACAAGTGTTTATTGAGCCCTACTATGTGCTAAAGGTTGGCCAAACCCAGTGACTATGGCAAAGGCTGATGGACTCTGAGTCTCTTAGGATGTCTTCTGATCTGACCCAAATCTGATTTGGCTCCAAATTATGATGATGACCGTCCTACTCTGAGCTACCTTAGCATCAGGTAAAATGCCTGGTAGACAGAGGCCACACAACCCAGTGGGGAGGAATTCAGATGGGCATCTACTAGGTGCCAGGCTGCAAATATTTCCTTGGCATGGGGGCACTGTGAGAAGCAGCCCTCTCTGCCACATTTCTAAATCTTCACTGACCCTATAAAATAGTACCATTATAATCTACATTTTGCCAGTGAGAAAAGGGTGTTTAGTGAAATGAAGAAATTCATCCCATGTTGCACAGTTGGTGAGTGGCTGAACCAGGATTCAAACCTAGATCTATTGACTATAAGCCCAAACTTTCCCTCCTTCTGCCCTGGGGAGTTGGCTTAGCTCACACTTCCTTCATTTAGTCCTTGACACATTTAGGGATGGGCCCCAAATTGCCTTGAACAAAGACTGTAGCGTTTCTTACTGTCTTTCTTCCACTATGGGGGTCAGCCCAGGATGTGTTCCTGGTTTTGGTTCTTGTCTGTTTTAGCTTTAAATCATATTGGAGGGTGTGGGAAGAGACACAACTAGCCCATCCCCAATACCCTGAGCCTAGGTTCTAGATGGTCTCATGGACCTCAGACCTCTCAATCCTGCCTGAGGACTTCCTGAGGACTGCGACCTTGGAGCTCTTATTTCAAGCTTTTTTAAAGTAGCCCAAACAGCAGCATTTTCCTCAGGGACAGTCTTCTAAGCAACCGGCACGAGGCTGCACTTCTGAACCAGTTGTTACCGGTGCCCTGACTCACCAGCCAGTTCCTAGTTCCTGCTTGTGAATGCGCCTTTCATTCATTGTAACTGCTGGCTTGTGAAGGACCCATGCCTTGGTTTTTCCGAAGATGTAAAATCTGTTAGAAAGGAGAAAAATGTGGTCCCAAGAAATGGTTAAGTTTTCTCCATAGCAGCCAATTTTCCAGGGAAGAAAGTATGTCAATCTTACGATATAATTGAGTGGCTTTCAAAAATTCTTTTTTCAGCACATGAACCTTTTGGCAGAGGCTACTTTAAGCTGAAGCTCAAAGTACAAATGGTAAAAAACAGAGCTTCTGTGAGAGAAGGAGGAGGGGTGGGGTTGTGTAGTAACCCTGCTGCCCTTTCTAGGCCCTTTGTAACCTGAACCACTCCCTTCACTCACTTCTCCATGAAACTTGCCACACTGGCTTTGGAACCCAGTTTGAGAACCTCTGAGAGCATCCTGGCCAGGAGTCAGCATCTTGGGCCTGAGTCCCAAGGTCGTCCTTTATTTGTGTATGACCTCATGAAAGGAAACAAGCTTTTCTGGGCTCAGTTTTCCCATCTGGGAAATGGTGTGGTTGGACTAAGTATCTCCTAAACCCTTTTCAGCTTGAAGGTGCTTTGTTACAGGGGAACTTTCATTCTAAGGTGGTGAACTGTTGGAAATGTGTACTTTTGGAAAAAAGAAACAGAGTTCTCTTGTTTGAGGAGATCCAGTAACAAACCAACTGCTATAAAAATGTTACCCAAAATAGAGCTGCTCTGGGCCTCCTTGAAGCAATTGATAGAAAATGACCTACAGCTTCATTTACTTCATTTTTAGAAGCAGGTCAAGTTAGATCATTATGCTGTATGCACTTTAAACTTATACACTTCTGTGTGTCAATCATATTTCAGTAAAACTGAAAAAAAGGGTGGGGAGGCTCCCTGGTGGCCTAGGGTTTAAGTCTCAGTTTTATTGCTGCTACGGCCTGAGTTCGATCCCCAGCAGGGAGCTGACCCACATGTCATAGCAGACCTCTCCTGTCTCTCCCACTGCTCCCCTCAGTAGTGTATTTCAGTTAATCTATCTGTTCTGCTCCTTGCGCTGTCTCTGGTGAATCCTCTCATTCCATGCACCTCTGGCCTACAACCCTGTTCTGGTATGCATACATAAATAAAATAAGTCTTAAAAAAATGAATATCACCCAAGAAATATCACTCCCATAGCAATGCAAAATGTCACTAATGGGTGGGAGGGAGGAGAGGAAAAAGTCACTAATATATTGCTGAATCTGGGAAGAGACACATTCTAGAAAGAACACAGGATGGAGATGTCCCCTGTTATCCCATCTATGTGATTAATTTGACAATAACCTCTTCCTGATGTTCAGTACATGAAATACCAAGTACAGAGTAAGGAAAAGTCACACTGAATTAATATAGAGATTTACTGAATATTAATGTAGATTGCTTAAAAAACAAAACAAATCACACCCATCTAGCTAAAATCCCCAACTATTCCGCTTTGCACAGGGGGTTCTCAGAACACAGGACGTTCAGTGTCCAAACCAGTAAATCCCAGGTAAACCTGGATGAGCTGGTCTCCCTGCATACAGCAGTTGCCATGGTGCCAGACACTGTTCCAAACATTTTTCACTTATGAACTCTTTTCATCTGCATCACAACCCTATAAGGTAGGTACTATTATTATCTCCATTTTATACATCCACAGGGGAAACAGTAGCTCAGGGAGATTAAGTGTCTTTTCCAAGACCACACACCTGGCTGGAGGCAGAGCGAGGATGAAAACCCACCCAGTGTGGCTCTGGTGTTTATAACTGCTACCTCACATCGTGTTGATCCTCTGTTGTCTTTGGTGAATCAGAGTCATGGCTATGCTGGGACTAAGGTCGGCTGGGCACTCAGGAAACCCAAGTCTGGTTCACTATGTGATATTGATGGGCTCCCAGACTTTCTGGGAAGTTCTGGCTTCTAGTTTGGTGAAATGAGGAGGCAGATCTGGAATAAGGACTTCCCTAATTTTTAAAAGTAGTAGAATTTATGAGACAATGTGGGCCCCAATATATAAAAGGGTGCAGAGTCACAGTTTATATCTTCATTGTTTAGCTGAATATTCTACGTGATATACAGAATTTCTGAAACTCTAGCTTCCAGAAGCAGAGTGTGAACACTTGTGGTTTAATTGCTCTCTAAGGGCCTTTACGGTTTTAAAATTATATCCAACATTTAATTCAAACATCGTGCTGCAAAAATATTTGAGCTGCATAAGATTTGCTGAGGCATCAGAGATGAGCCAGATGAGGGTTTCTCCACTATGACACCTTGTCATTTGGGACTGGAGAAATCTTTGCTCTGTCCCGTGCATTTTAGAATGTTTAGCAGCATTCCTGACCTCTACTCATTAGATGCCAGTAGAACCTGCCCAGCTGTGACAGCCTAAAATGTCTCCAGATGTTACCCAATGTCCCCTGGGGGTAAAAATCAGCCCTGGTTAAGAATTACTGAGCTAAACCAATAAAGATCTTTCATCTCACGGACTTCTATTTCTTGGGGAGGGGCAGAGAATGTACTAACAAAATTATCAGAGAATAATAAATATCTACTAAAATTAAAATTGGGGTGATGAGCAGAGTTACCGGGGGATTTCTTCAGTTTCTTGTGAGTGCACAGAGAGGGTGTCTCTGAGAAGCTGATATTTGATCTGGAACCAGATGTCTGGGGGACGGAGTCAGTCAGGCTTATCAGGAGCCTGGAGGAAGAGGGCTTCAGTCTGAGGAAACAGTGAGAGCAAAGATTGAGAGACTGGACTTAACTTGATTAAGAAACAATGTGGGCCTCCCTGGTGGCACAAGGGGTTAAACACCATACTATGAAACAATCCGCAGCCTCTGCAGCACAAGTTTGATCCCCGACCAGGGAGCAACCCACATGGCACAGCAGACCTCTCCTGTCTTGCCTGCTGCTCCCCTCGGCAGTTTATTTCAGTCAGTCTGCCTGTTCTGTTCCCCACTCTGTCTCTGGTGAATCCTCTCACCCCCACCCCCATCTCTGGCCTGCACCCAGCTCTTGTATGCATAAATAAATAAATCTTTTAAAAAAAAAGAAACAATGTGACAGGAACATTGAGGATGAGGGATGGAATGGGGAGAGGTGAGCTGAAGGGGGTGTAGAAGGTAGGTGGAAATGGGAGGGAGCTGATCTTGAGGGCCTCCAAAACCAGGAGAGGAGCTTGGATTTCATTCATTAAGATTATCATCTGCTATGTGCTCCTGGGCTAGGCGGTAGGGACACAAATGTGAATTAGTTAACATGTTAGCCCACAGTAGGTGAGGCAGTTCATTCTATCTGGGGTGAGTCTCGGAAGGTTTCCTGATGGAGGTGACATCAGAGCTCACTTTTAGAAAGAACAAGAATCTATTATGTGGAGAAAAGGGGGGCAGCAGAAATTGCTTTCTGCACCCTATGCAAGTGATTCTTTATGCAAGTTGTTAAATTACTGACTCCTGGTCCTTTCCCCAGAGATGCTGAGACCCAGAAATCTGTATATATAATGAGCATTGTAAGATTCTGATGCAGGTAGAGGGAATCCCACTTTGAGAATGCTCTGCAGCTTTCATACCATTGTCGATGGTTCAGTGAAGTATAAATGCGACAAATCTTATTCCAGTTTGAAAGTTTTCACTGATCTGTTGTGTACTAGACCTAAGCATAGAGGAGAAAAGTAAAAGGACCCTGTCTCTGCCTTTATGCCTATAGTTTACTTCCTTCCCTCTTATGAGGAAACAGACACAGAGGGGACAAATGACTCTCCCAAGTCACACAGCTCAGAAGAGGTCCATCTGAACACTGAATTCAAGCCTGTGGACTCCTGGTCCAGTGCTCTTCCTGTCGATTAGCCACATTCAGGGTGTTCTTCCCTGGGGGAAATCCCTGCACATTCTGTCCAAGAAGCCAGTGTCCACCTATTTGAAAATCAGCTCTGACTTATATTAGAGGGAATCACATAAAGCTGAGCAGGTCGGTTGCCAAAAGCCTGGCAGAAGAATGTACACACTACAGTGTGTACTACACATAAGGCCATGAATGTGTAAGTGCCCCAAATACTGGTTGCTTTCCTTCCAACTTGACACACATGGAGATGAAGGAAAAAAAATTCATAAAAATGTTCAGACCACAGGTAGTATGTTGGCAACTGTCAGAAGTGTGGACGGGGGCTCTAGCAAGAACAGGCTAGCAGGAGGCAGGTGCCAGGAACGAGAGTGGACCTGACTGCAGGGTGTGTGACTAAGAGATTTCTCTCCCTGAAATCCAACCCCTTTTCCTTGTTATACTCAGTATCTTTGCGGCTGGGACCCCACAGGATCTAGAGCTGGAGTTGGATCCTAAGCACGTCATTGTGTAAGTGGATCCTAAGCATGTCATCGTGTAAGTTCGTGATCATAGAAGTGTGCAGTTGTGTAAGTGGTTAAGTGTGTAATTGTGGCAATGACTAAGTAGATGAAATGGAAAGCATGGAGGAGAATTAGCAAGTAAGTGTGTAATTGTGTTAGTATATGAGAATGTATAAGGCATATGTGCAAGGAAGTAACATGTAAAGAGGTAAACATGTAGGCAGATAAATGTGTAAGCATATAAATGAGTAACTAGGTCAGGAAGCAAGCATGTGTGTAGGGTTCCCCATACCAACAAGCAAATCTCATAAACATGCTTCAACAATTATAAATTCTCTTGAAATAAATGGAAAAAGAAAATTTCAGCAAAAGTATTACAAGTTATAAAAAGGAATCAAATAGAATTTATAGAACTGAAAAAGAAAATAACCAAAATAAGAACTTTGCTTGATGGACTCATTAGCAGAATGGAGATGACAGAGGATTGAATGACTGAACTACACTTAATCTTGTGAATTTAAATCGTATTTTATGGTTCTGAGGTGGCACACAATGTGTGCAGGGGAAATACTTAAGATAATTATATTTAAAATGTCAGAGAGTAAAGAGATCTACATGTATAGCTTCCACACTTGAATGATTTAGTAAAATACTGACACCAGTGGACTGTGGTGAATTACATAATTATATGGTAAAACTTAAGAATAATTACTAAGAAAGCTACCAAAAGTAATATACTCAAAACCATAAATAAATCAAATTAGAACTCTAAAAATGTTTAAGAAATCCATCTACAAGAGGACAAGTAAAATCAACAAAGGATGAGAAACAAGGAAGAAAACAGAAAACATATAATGAAATGGAGGACTTAAACTCTAATACATCAATTGTTACTTTAACTAGGGCCTCCCTGGTGGCACAAGGAATTAAGCACCGCACTGTGAAGCAATTGCAGCCTCTGCAGCACGGGTTCAATCCCCAGCCGGCCAGGGAGCAACCCACATGGCGCAGCAGACCTCTCCTGCCTCGCCTGCTGCTTCCCTCAGCAGTGTACTTCAGTCAGTCTGCCTGTTCTGTTCCCCCCTCTGTCTCTGGTGGGTCCTCTCACCCCCCACATCTCTGGCCTGTGCCCCATCTCTTGTATGCATAAATAAATAAATCTTTAAAAAAATTGTTACTTTAACTATAAATGGTCTAAATATCAATTAAAAGTCAGAGATTGAGAGATGTTATTCTATGTTACATCATGCATGTTCCTTCCTCTCCAGCTCAAGTCCCTGACGCAGCAGCAGCTGCAATATTGATACCCAAGAAGAACCAAATTGTCATTTATGAACTTTTTTTAAAGGTTTTATTTCTTTATTGCATAGAAGAACTGGGGTGCAGGCCAGAGGTGCATGGGGATGGTGAGAGATTCACCAGAGACAGACTGGGTGGATTTATTGAAATACACTGCTGAGGGGAGCATCAGGTGAGACAGGAGAGGTCTGCTGCACCATGTGGGTCCCCTCCCTGGCCAGGGATCAAACTCAGGCCATAGCATGATATCGTGATAACACTGAGACTTAGCCCGTAGGCCACCAGTGAGACCCTATGAACTCCTTTTAAAGAGGGAGTGATAATGACAAAGAAGGAGGTCCATATGCCTAAACACCTTGAACTGGTGACAAAAATGTGCCCAATTTTCATGTCAGTAAGGCTATGCAGTCTCTCAAATCATGAGACTATGTGAAGGAATAATTTGCCTAAAGACTTTTCTATTGGTACCTTACTAACAAGGGTATCCAGTATTTCTGTGATTAGCTCTACCTGCCCCCTGTGATTGTGCCTGCCACCCTGCACTTCAGCCATCCTAAAACTGACAAGCCAGGACCCAAAGGTCTGGAGGGTGAGCAAACTGCAAGACTCATACAATAGGAAGGCAACAGAGACACTTCCAGACTGAGTATTTTGCCCCTTGATGTGGGTAAGAAAGCTGAAGCTGGGGCTGACTCAAACTTGTGCTGTAGTGGCTGCAGATAGCTTCACAGTGCTGAGACTTAATCCTTTGCACCACCAGAGAGGCCCCGAGTTTGTTTTGTCTTGATGGAATGGATGGCAGAACCTACATAGAGCAGGCAAATCTGGGGGTTCTGGCATGCCCCTCATCCTGTCCTGTAACATATCTATAGGTTTAACAAAATTCCTATCAAAATCTCAGCAAATATGTTTATAGATGGAGAAGAGCTTATTCTAAAATTTTTTTTTAAAGATTTATTTATTTATTTATACAAGCACTGGGTACAGTCAGAAGCGCAGGAGGGTGAGAGAATTCACCAGAGCCAGAGTGGGGAACAGAACAGGCAGACTGACGAGGTACACTGCTGAGGGGAGCAGCGGGCGGCAGAAGAGTTCTGCGCACCATGTGGGACCCTCCTCCGGTGGCCAGGGAGCAGCCGGGGATCGAACCTGGCGCTGCAGAGGCTGTGGGCAGCTTCGCAACCCAGCGCTCAACTGCTGCGCCACCAGGGGAGGCCCTTATTCTAAAATTTTAATGCAAAAGAAAAGTCTCTAGTATTTAATACGATATTAACTTTAAAATCTAAATTTAATAATTTAGACTAGCTAAAACAGTTTTTAAAAAGAATAAAGTAAGAAGAATCACTTTTCCCAAATGTTAAGTCTTACTATATAGCTACAGAAACTGATGGAAGGATAGACATATAGATCAAAGGAAGAATAGAGAACCCAGACATAGAACAACACAAAATGTGCCCAATTAATTTTTGACAAAGAAGCAAAGAGCAATCCAATGAGGATAGTCTTTACAATACATGGTGCTGAAATGACAAAAATTTAAAAAAAAATTTATTTATGCATTCAAGAACTGGGGTCTAGGCAGGATGTGTGAGGGGAGAGAGAATTCACTAGAGTCAGAGTGGGGAGCAGAACAGGTGGATCTACGGAAATACACTGCTAAGGGGAGCAGCAGGTAAGACAGGAGAGGTCTGCTGCTCCGTAAGTGTTAGCTCCTTTGCTGGGGATTGAACTCATGCAGCAGTGGCTGGTGATAGCTTGATAGTGCTGATTTGATAGTGCTGAGACTTTAACCCCTGTACCACCAGGGAGACCCCAACATTTAAATTAAAAAAAATTTAAACCTAAATCTCACACCTTACCCAAATTAACTCAGAATGAATCATGGACTTCTGTGTAAAACATAAAACTGTAAAACATCTAGAAGAAATACAACATAAGATAATGAGGGGAAATGTACCCTACCTACTCTTTAGTCTGGTAACTTTATTCCTTGATGAAACCATCCCTCAAAATGGATCTTCTAGCTTCTCTTCAGTTTATCTCAGGCTGTCTAGAAAGACGAAGCGGGCCTACCCGGTGGCGCAGCAGTTGAGCGCTGGGTTGCGAAGCTGCCCGCAGCCTCTGCAGCACCAGTTCGATCCACGGCTGCTCCCCGGCCACCGGAGGAGGGTCCCACATGGTGCGCAGACCTCTCCTGCCGCCCGCTGCTCCCCTCAGCAGTGTACTTCGGTCCTTCTGCCTGCTCTGCTCCCCGCTCTGCTCTGGTGAATTCTCTCACCTTCCCACGCTTCTGACTGTACCCAGTGCTTGTATAAATAAATAAATAATTCTTTAAAAAAAAAAAAAAAAAGAAAGAAAGAAAAAAAAAGAAAGACGAAGCACTGAGTCCAGTTTTCTTTAAGTATATAATGCATGTACATTATATACTTAAAATTGATTAAGTTATATAGCAAGATCCAGTCTGAATTTCACCCAGCAAAATGATTCAGCTTACCTACATCAAGGGGTTATTTTCTTCAGATATTTCATCATATTTTCTAGGAAATTTGAGAGAATGATGTGCAGCAAATGATTAAAAACAGACACTGGACATTTACATACCAGACCATTCAACAACCTAAAACAATTGCAAAAACCAGTGGACATCAACAAACATCCTGAGGGCTATGAGGTTAAAAGGAACTGGGAGGGAAAAGAAAGTGAATGGTGGTGGGGGAAAATAAATAAAATAACAAAAGCAAGCAAACATAACATAATTTTTAAAAAAGTAAGGAAAAAAGAATGTGCAAGTGTTCGAGGAAATTCTGAACAAGATGTTCCAAAAATATTTTAAGCAAATGCTATTCTCAAGGGAATAGCCTCCCAAATTATCTTTATTGAATTTCTTCGCATTCATTTTGATGTATATATTTTGACTTGTGAGGGTATCTTAATATAAAATTGTACTGATTTATGTTAACATGTCATTTATTTAACAATTTGAAGGAAGGATAGATAAGCTTTTAAAAGAAGGACTCCATAAAACTCATTATTGTTAAAAAGTTAAAATGAACTCTGGAAAAACGTCTTTTAAAACTTAAAATGAACTTACCATATGACCCAGCTATTATATTCTTAGGCAGATGCCCCAGAGAAATTAAAACTTATTTTCTTGCAGAAACATATACACAAATATTCATAACAACTTTTTTCATAATACCCCCAAACTGGAAACTACCCAAAAGTCCTTAGTGGGTGAATGGTTAAAAAGGATGAATGTTAAAACAGATGGCTCCATCTGGAACTATGAAATACCACTCAGCAATAAAAGAAACAAACTATTGATAGATGAAATAACTTGGGTAAACCTCAAGCAAAGTCCACTGAGTGAAATAAAGCCAGTTAAAGAGGATACTGCATACTCTATTTACATGACATTTGTGAAATAACAATTAGAGATGGAGAGTAGATTAGTGGTTGCCAAGGGTGAAGAGTGGGGAGTGGAGTGGGTGTGGCTACAAAGGATAGCAGGAGGGAGTCATGGAATGGCTCAGCTGCACAAGCAATAAAATTGCGCGCGTGCACACACACACACACACACACACACAGAGGAGAATGAGCTCTGTAGTTTGTACCAAACTCTATTTCCCAGTTTTGATACTGTAACAGGGTGGTTCCCAGGGAAAGGGAGGTTCCAGATTCCCTGCCCCATCCAAGAAACGCTGGAGCTGAGCAGGGAGGAGAAGGTGGGCAGGAGACTGGGAGAAGGAAGGAAGGAAGATGGAGAGCAAGAAGGAGACCTGGCGGAGGCACGTGGAACAGAGACATGTGAAGAAGCTGCACTTGCTTCTTGGCCTTGGACTGGTACCAGGGACTTGGAGGACATGAAAGGAGACGCTTGAAACAGACATGGGTGAGAGACTGGTGGGGAGGCTGACAAAGGACCAGTCTTTGCCTCATATAGTAAGATAGACAATGCAACTTAAAAAAATGGACTATCCAACAACATATAGTATGAATTATACACCATGACCAAATGGGACTTATCTCAAGAATACAAGGTTAGATTAGCATCCAAAAATCAATTAATACAAGGCATAATATCAGTAGAATACAGAACAAAACTGTATGACTATCTCAATGGATAAAGAAAAGCATTTGATAGAATCCCGCACTTTCTCATGATAAAACACTCAATGTAGCAAGTATGGAAAGGACTTCCTTAATCTGATAAAGGGTATCTCTGAAAAAATCTACAACTAATATCAAACTAATTCTGAAAGGATAGATGTTTTCTCCCTAAGATCAGAAATAAGACAAATACCCACTTTCGTCACTTCTATTCAACATTGTAGTAATTCTAAGCAGGAAAATTTGGCCAGTAAAAGCTGAATTGGAAAGGAAAAGGGAAACCCGTGTCTGCAGATGATATGATTTGTGTTTAGAAAAGCCGAAGCAATACAATAAAAAAAAAAAAAACAATAATAAATGCATTCAGCAAGACTGCAGGATATGAGATCAATATGCAAAGTTACTGACTGTGTATCTGTATGTTTGCAATTAATAACCTTAAAATGATATTAAGTAAACAATTCCATTTATAATAGCATCACAAAGAATAAAATACTTAGAATTCTTTTAACAAAAGATGTGCAAAGTGCACCTATGTTTATAGTAGCACTATTTACAATAGCTAAGCTATGGAAACAACCCAAATGTCTAAAAATAGATGACTGGATCAAGAAGATGTGGTACATCTACACAATGGAATATTACTCAGCAATCAAAAACGATAAACACATGCAGTTTGCAGCAACATGGATGGAGCTAGAAGGGATCATGCTCAGCGAAATAAGTCAGAAAGAAAATGAAAAATACCAGATGGTCTCACTCATAGCAGGAATTTAGAAAACCTAAATAAGAGTCCAGGAAAAAGACTAATCAATACAAAGTAAAAATCAAAATCAACAAGCAACTATAAACCAGAGACACACTACGGGGGGTGGAGGCGGAGGGAGCGGTGGGGAAAGGAAGGACTAGAGTCAAAATAAGGGGGGAGGAGCAATTATGTGGGGAATAAAACCAAAATGAAAATGCATACATTGTGCAAAGATGAAAAAAGATGTAAGAATTATATAAAATAAAATATTTAAATAAAAAAAAAAAAGATGTGCAAAGTGTACTCTGAAAACTATAAATCTTTGTTTAAAGAAATGAGGGAAGAGGGCCTCCCTGGTGGCGCAGCGGTTGAGCGCTGGGTTGCAAAGCTGCCCACAGTCTCTGCGGCGCCAGTTCAATCCCCGGCTGCTCCCCGGCCACCAGAGGAGGGTCCTGCATGGCGCGCAGACCTCTCCTGGTGCCTACTGCTCCCCTCAGCAGTGTACTTCGGTCCTTCTGCCTGCTCTGCTCCCCGCTCTGGCTCTGGTGAATTCTCTCACCCTCCCGTGCTTCTGACTGTACCCAGTGCTTGTATAAATAAATAAATAAATAAATCTTAAAAAAAAAAGTACTTAAAAAAAAAAGTCCATAATATCCTCATTTACTTTAAAAAAAAAAAAAGAAATGAGGGAAGATATAAATATATGGAAAACAATGCCATCAACACAATCTCTACTAGACTCTATAAGAAATTAACATGTTCATTCTAAATTTCACATGGAATTTCAAAGGACCCAGAATAATCAAAACAATTTTGACAAAGAACAACAACATTAGAGGATTCATATTTCTTGATTTCAAAACCTACTGAAAGCAACAATTCTCAACAGGAAGAACCTATAGATTAATGGTATAGAACTGAGAGTCCAGAATAGATCCACGTGTCTGTGGTCAACTGACTTTTCTATAAGGTGCCAAGACCACTCATGGGAAAATAATAACCTTAATAAATAGTGCTGGAATAATTGGATATCCTCATGAAAAAGAATGAAATTGAACCCTGATTTTATACTATATGTAAGAATCAACTGAAAAATATATTAAAGACCTAAGTTTAAGAACTGAAAGGATAAAACTCTTAGAAGAAAATACAGGGTTAAATCTTCATCTCTTTAGATTTAGCAGTGGATTCTAAGATATAACACCAAAAGTATGAGCAACAAAAGAAGTATAGCTAAATTGGACTTATAAAAATTAAAAACTTTTGCACTTCAAAGTTCACTGTCAAAAAAGTGAAATGATAAACCATAGAATGGGAGAAAATATTTTCAAATCATATGAATAATTTTTTAAACTCAATAATAAATAAATACAAGAGCTGGGGCACAGGCCAGAGGTGTAGGGGGTGAGAGGATTCACCAGAGACAGAGTGGGGAACAGAACAGGCAGACTGACTGAATTACACTGCTGAGGGGAGCCCCAGGCGAGACAGGAGAGACCGGGTCTGCTGTGCCATGTGGGTAGCTCCCTGGCCAGGGATTATTTAATTTTATTAAATTTAAATTGAATGGGTAAAATTGAATGGGTTTTTCTCTGAAGGAGAGCTACAAGTAGTCAATAAGAACTGAAAAGATTCTCAAATTCTTTTGTCTTAGTAGAATGTAAATCAAAACCATGAGATACCTCTTCACACCCACTAGAATGACTATAATCAAAAGTCAAACAAGCGTTGATGAGGATGTAAAGAAATCAGAGCCTCCATACACTACTGACAAGAATGTAAAATAATGCACCACTTTAGAAAACAATAGGTACTAAACAGAATTACTACATGACCCAGAATATATACTCCTAGCATATACAGAAGTGAAAACATATAACCACATATATGGACATCAATGTGCAACAGCATTATAAATAACAGCCCCAAATTTTCCACCAGTATCCAAATGTCCACCAATTAGTAAATGGATAAGCAAAATGTGGTAGCATGGAATATGATTTAAGATGGCATATGCTTCAGCAATAAAAAGTAATGAAGTACTGATACATGCTACAACATGGATAAGTCTCAAAAATGTTCAGAAAATGGTCATGTAGTATATGATTCCAGTTACAGGAAATGCCCAGAATAGACATATTTGTAGAGACAGAAAGCAGGTCAGTGTACACCCAGGGCTGAGACTGGGAGTGGAGATGACTGTGAACAGTCATAGGAAAGCTAGTTAGGGTGATGGTAATTGTAAGGTCGAGGAGTAATATCCTAAAATAATTGTGATGCTGATTGTATAACTCTATAAAGTCACTAAAAATAATTTAATTGTAGCCTTATCATTGGCAAATCTTAGATTATATAAAACTCTATAAAAGAAGGAAAAAAAACAATAACTGGCAAAGGGTAGTGGGTGGGAGATACAGATGAAACAAGTTTGACAATATAGAGATAATTATTGAAGCTGTGTGCTGGATAATAGGCATAAATGAGGTAATTTGTAGTGAGTTGAACTGTATCCCCCCAAGAGGTATGCTGAAGTTCTAACTTCCAGTATTTGTAATTGTGATCTTACTTAGAAATAGGATCTTGGCAAGTGTTTTCAAGTTAAAATGAAGCCATACTGGATCAGAGGGGCCTCTAAATCTAAAGATTGATGCCCTTACGAGGAGAGGAGGCATTTGAAGACACAGGGACACAGGGAGGATCCATTATATGAAGAAAGAGGCAGAGATTTGAGTTATGCTGTCACAAGCCATGTCAGGGATTGCTGGGAGCCCCTAGACGTGAGGGAGAAGTAAGCAGAGTCTTCTGGAGAGTCTTCAGAGGGACTGTGGCCCTGCTGACATATTGACTGTGGACTTCTAGCCTCCAGAACTGTGAGAAAATAAATATCTGTGGTTGAAAACCATCCGATCCAGGGGCCTCCCTGGTGGCACAAGGATCAAGACACAACCTAGGTAGCTATCCTCAGCCACTGAAGCACAAGTTCGATCCCTGGCCAGGGAGCTACCCACATGGCACAGCAGACCCGGTCTCTCCTGTCTCGCCTGGGGCTCCCCTCAGCAGTGTAATTCAGTCAGTCTGCCTGTTCTGTTCCCCACTCTGTCTCTGGTGAATCCTCTCACCCCCTACACCTCTGGCCTGTGCCCCAGCTCTTGTATGCATAAATAAATAAATCTTTTTTAAAAAAATATTTTATTTTATATAATTCTTACATCATTTTTCATCTTTGCACAATGTATGCATTTTCATTTTGGTTATATTCCTCATACAATTGCACCCCCCCTATTTTGACTCTAGTTCTTCTCCGCGCCCCTCCCTCCTCCCCCCTACCCCCAGTGTGTCTCTGGTTTACAGTTGCTTGTTGATTTTGATTATTACTTTGTATTGATTAGTCTTTTTCCTGGTCTCTTATTTAGGTTTTCTAAATTCCTGCTATAAGTGAGACCATCCGGTATTTTTCTCTTTCTTTCTGACTTATTTCACTGAGCATGATCCCTTCTAGCTCCATCCATGTTGCTGCAAATTGCATGTGTTTATCTTTTTTGATTGCTGAGTAATATTCCATTGTGTATATGTACCACATCTTCTTGATCCAGTCATGTATTTTTTGGGCATTTGGGTTGTTTCCATATCTTAGCTATTGTAAATAGTGCTGCTATAAACATAGGGGTGCAGGTGCTCTTTGGAATTGATGTTTCTGTGTCCTTTGGGTAAATACCTAAGAGTGGAATTGCTGGATCATATGGAAGCTCTATGTTTAGTAGGTCCAGAAATCTCCACACAGCTCTCCATAGTGGTTGGACCAGTTTGCACTCCCACCAGCAGTGCAGGAGAGTTCCTTTTTCTCCACAACCTCGCCAACATTTGTTGTTGCGAGTTTTTTTAATATGTGCCATTCTCACTGGTGTAAGATGTTATCTCATTGTAGTTTTGATTTTCATTTCCCTGATGACAAGTGATGTTGAACATTTTTTCATATGTCTGTTGGCCATTTGCATTTCTTCTTCAGAGAAGTTTCTTATTAGCTCTTCTGCCCAATTTTTGACTGGATTATTTTCTTTGTTTTTGTTGAGTCTCATCAGTTCTTTGTAGATTTTTGTGATCAGTCCTTTATTATTAGTGTTGTGTGCAAAAATGTACTCCACCAGTCGGTGGGGTTTCTCTTTGTTTTCGTTATTGTCTCTTTTGCTGTGCAGAGAAGCTCTTTAATTTGATGTTTATCTTTGCCTTCACTATTACTGCTTTGGATGATGTGTCTGTAAAGATGTCTTTGATGTGCATGTCATGTAGTGTTTCGCCTATATTTCCTTCTATGTATTTTATGGTTACAGGTCTCATGTCTAGTTCTTTAATCCATTTTGAGTTGGTTTTTGTGCATGGTGTGAGGTAGTAGTCAAGCTTCATTCTTTTGCATGTAGCGACCCAGTTTTCCCAGCACCATTTATTGAACAAACTTTCTTTTCTCCAGTGCATATTCTTTGCTCCTTTGTCAAAGATTAGTTGACCATAAATCTGTGGGTTTATTTCTGGATTTTCTATTTAATTCCATTGGTCTGTGTGTCTGTTCTTGTTTCAATATCATGCAGTTTTGATGATTATGGCTTTGTAGTATAGCTTGAAGTCTGGGAGTGTGATGCCTCCATTCCCTTTTTTTTTTTTTTTCAGGAGAGCTTTGGCTATTCAGAGTTTTGGTGATTTCATATGAATTTCATCAATAATTGTTCTATTTCTTTGAAGAATGTTATTGAAATTTTTATTGGAATAACATTGAATCTGTATATTGCTTTTGGTAGGATGGCCATTTTAATAAAATGTTTATTCTTCCAATCCATGAGCAGGGGATGTCTTTCCATTTCTTTGTGTCTTCTTCTATAAATAAATAAATCTTAAAAAAAATAAAACCATCCAATCTATGGTAATTTGTTATAGCAGCCATAAGAAATGAATACAGGCTTCATTATGTTCCTCTATGTTTGTGTGTTTGAAATTTATAACAATAACATGTCAAAAAAATTGCTGATCCACTCAGTGTCCTCCATGTTGGGGACACTGGGGCATGGTGGAGACTGTGGCACATGCCTACAGATGGCAATGCTCTGTCTGAGGGGGATTTCTCGGTTCCAGTGATTGTGGCGGTGGGATGCCAGTGATGCCAGGGCTTCCAATTTGTCAAAAGAAACTGGAAATCCATATTTTTCCGTATGATCACCTGAATTTGAAATTTTTATAACTACTCCAAATTTTAAAAATCGGTGTGGTTTTTCATAGCAAAAACACAAGTGTGCATGCGTGTTTTAATACTTTAAATTTCCTCATAAAAACAGGACAGAGTGGAATAACCCCTCTGCCCTCGCTCCCCCCCCCCACACACACATACACCCTGCTCATGCAGTCAGACAAGAGTTGCTAAGATTTCTGAAGATTCAATCAACGCTGGGAATATGGTTTTCATGTTTCATACGTGTCAAGCGCTACGAAGACATTTTATAGGCTGTGTTTCACTTGATCATTATGAGATAGGTATTGTTCACAAGGAATTTTTTTTTAACACTTAAGCACTACATAAGAATGTACATCAATAGTTATTCCAAATGTAACCAGGGGCCTCCCCGGTGGCGCAGCGGTTGAGTGCTATAAATAGATAGCACTTATTATTAACCAAAAGGGTTAATAATACAAGATAGCCTCTGCGGCTCTGGTTTGCTCCCCGGTTGCTCCCCGGCCACCAGAGGAGGGTCCCACATGGCGCGCAGACCTCTCCTGCCGCCCACTGCTCCCCTCAGCAGTGTACTTTGGTCCCTCTGCCTGCTCTGCTCCCCGCTCTGGCTCTGGTGAATTCTCTCACACGCCTGCACGTCTGACTGTACCCAGTGCTTGTATAAATAAATAAATCTTTTTTAAAAATTTTAATAAATAAATAAATAAATGCAACCAGGAACTACTAGATGCAAGTGATCATGATTGTTGTTTTAAAATACTATTGCTAGGTGCAAGGATTTGTTTCTTTAACTATAACTTACCCTAGCACATTCAAAATTACTGATTACAAAAATCCAAACACTGAACTGTCTAAAAAATCTCCTGTGAGGAAATCTTTTGGTTTGTCTTTCAAAGCAAATAGTTAAAACCATTGTTTGCCACGTGTACAAATGGCATACATGCTATGTGGCTGAGCCTTGTTTGGGATCATTTAGTTGCCAGCGATAGATTCCTTCCCTTCCTCTGCATGCTGGGTCAGGAACTCTCTGTCCAGAGATTTCGAGTCTCCAGGCTGCATCTTCCTATTTGCCCAGCACCTAGTAACTGTTGGCAACTGAATTTTTCCCCCCTTCCGGTTCAATGTCATAGGACTGAATTTGGAGCGACTAAGCAAAAATCCCAGGATAGCTGATTGGCTCAAACTGGAACTTGTTTGTCCACTCCTGGTCTTCACCTGTGGTTAGGAAGGGTCATCTTAGTGGGGAAGCAAGTTCTGGGTGCTAAATCTAGGAATTGGAGCCAGGGTCACCTGTGGGTGACTGGGACATGCTGCTCATGCTCAGAAAAGGATGTAACTGGCATTTCAGGCTGATGCCACAGATGACAACAATGACATCAATGGAAGCTTATCCAAGTTTATCAAGTTTATCCAAGTTTACACCAAGTTTATCAATAATTACCTCTGGGGATTAGGACTTCAGGACATAAGACCTGCCTTCTCATTTTTTCCTTCTTGATGATCCTTGAAAGTTTTGAGGAGATATTGTGTAGATTGCTCTATGAGTGGATTTATCTGATGCTTTTCTCATAAGACTAGGTTACTGGGAGGGAGACCACAGAGGCCTCCATTTTCATTACAGCATATCAAGCATATATGCTATTGTTATAGAGCAACCCCGATATTAAACAGGTTCCTGGCTGTGGGTCCTCACCCGCGCGCTTTAAAGGGACTTATGAATACTCTACTACAGACACACACAAAAGGGTTAATAATACAAGAGAAAAGGAAATAAGGAAAATGTACAACTCAGGGAGAAAATAGGAAAATAAAGTCTTTAATGCGTCCTACCCGATCCGATGACTTGGAAACCCAAAGTCATTCTCAGAGCTGGCCGGACGCTGCGAGCTGGCCGAGAGCCAAAAATGGGGATCCCCAAAGCCCACGTGTCTGCCTTGTATATCCACCTGGATGCTTAACCCCACCCTCAGGTCCCAGCCACCTTCCCTTTGGTGGTGATGGGATCTGGAGTTCCCAGTGTCTTTGGCTTTGACCTGGGGTGGGGGTGGAGTCCACAAAGCCTGTATGGAATTAACTTTGGGACATTCTTTTCCCCCTAACACTATAAACACGATTTATGACTGTTGATGTTGGCCTTAATCACCTGACTGATGTAGTGCTCATTAGGTTACTCCACTGTCAAGTTTCTCTTTGTTCTTCTTTTCCATTTATAACACTTTGGGAGGAAGTCACTATACACACAGCCTATGTCTAATGGGTCAAGAGTTATGCTTGGCGGCCTTGAGTGGAGTATCTACCTAAAGTATTTGGAATTCTTGATGTATTAGTTTCCTACAACTGCCATAACATATTATCACAGACTGGGTGGTTTAAGACAACAGAAATTTATTTTCTCATAGTTCTGGAGGCTAGATGCCTGATGTCAAGGTGTTAGCAGGTCATATCCTCTCTAAAGGTCTAGGGAAGAATTCTTCCAGTTTCTGGTGGCCCTGGAATTCTAGGTTTGTGGCCATATAACTCCAGCCTCTACCTCTGCCTTCTCATGGCCTTCTCGTGTATCTCTATGCCCTCATATTTGTAGGACGCTAATCTTTGGATTAAGGGCTCACTCAAAGTTCTATATGATATCTTGAGATCCCTTAACTAATTACATTTAAAAAGACCCTATTTCCAAATAAAATCACCTTCTGAGGTTCCAGCGGACATAGTTTTAGCGGAGTAGTGTCTACTACTCAATCCATTCTATTCTGCATGGGAGATTTGTCTCCTCTTCCCCCTTTGTTAATTTATTCAATCATGTATCATTATGCATTCATTGATATTTTTTCTTACTTTAGGTCATAATCTAATACTACTTTATTTTTTGTTTTGCACAAATTATTTCAGTTTTTGCCATTAGAAGCTCTTTCAGTTGGCTCCTGTGCTATAGCATAAGTTTTATTTTGAGCCCTTCCTTAATCTCTGGCACAAACAGATGCCCCAGGCTCATCTTGTATGTTTTCTCCTCCAGTCTTAGAATGAGTCATTTCTCAAAGGAGCCCTGGTTTTATTGGAGAATTGTATTAGAAACCAAGATGTGGGCATTAGATAGTTTCATGGCTACTTTTAGGATGTCATTTCTTTTAGGACCTCTCAGCTGATATGTAATATACATATCTATACATTTTTCTATATGTGTGTAGAATGAAGGGAACCTCAGGACCCCCTTGGGTAGGGCAGGGAATCTGGAACCCCCCCCTTTCCATGGCTATAACACTGTTACATAACCATGTATTATCTATATTAAGCTGACCATGAGTTCATACTGATGTATCTAACTCTAACTCATCATCACATGGATCATTCTAGCCTCCTCTTCTTGTTTACCTGTAAACTCCACTCTAAAAAGTTAGAAACTTGGCTCCTACTGTAACAGGGTGGTCCCCAGGAAAGGGGGAAGTTCCAGGTTCCCTGCCCCACCCAAGGGAGGGTGGAGCTGAGCAGGAAGAGAAGAAGCTGCAAGAAGAGACTAAGGAAGGAAGCAGGATGGAGCCAGGAGACCTGGAGGAGGCGCATGGAGCCTAGAGACACGTAAAGAAACTGCGCTTGTCTTTTGGTCGTGGACTGGGTGACACAGATGTGGGTGAGACCCATGGGGAGGTGACAATGGCAGCTTTTATCTTGATGTTGATTTTGCTCTTTTCCTTCCGGGCTTGTCCGGTTGTTTGTGACCCTTTTCTGTGGGTCCCCACTGGAAGATGCTTTAGACTTGTGGCAGGCTTTGGGGCCTTGTTCTGGGTCAATCCCATTTGGATGGACTTTTACCCACGAGGGGACGGGTAACTTTGGGTGCTTCATTTAGAAAATAGACTCTTTGCCTTACCTGTATTGTTTCCTAGTTTTATTAAAGATCCTTCCCATTAAAGTGTCATATGTTTTGTGTTGATGCGGCGGATGGCAGAACCCATTTAGAATAGGCAGGTTTGTGGGGGTCTGGGGTGCCCCTCTCCCTGTCCTATAACACTACTATCTGGCATCCATTTACAGTACTTAAGTGCTCCATTCCAGTATATATCTACAGCAGTATCAGAAATTTTAACTTGTGTCCACATAGGACACAATATTATCAATGAGAATACAGTGTTAATATGCAGTTCCTTTTGCCTTTAGTCTTAGAGTCTCTTTAGTGAAGTTGTTTCATTCACTTAGGAGTTCATGTATTCATACATACTTAAATTTTGTTGTCAGTCTGGATTCCTTCCACCAAGCAATTACTCATGTTGACACTACCTACCCAGAGAGAGCCTCAGATCTCACAGGTTAGGGATTCAGGTCTGTAATTTCAGATGCCAGTTCTACATCCAGGTTGTACCTATGCTTTTGACCAACCAGCTATAGATGGGAGGTTCCCTTGACCCCCCTCCTCCGGGACTGATTAATTTGCTAGAGTTGTTCACAGAATTTAGAGAAACATTTCATTTACTAGTTACCTGTTTATTATGAAAGGATATAATTAATGAAGTCAAATGGAAGAGATGTTAGGGGAAAAGTCACTATGCACAGCCTTTGTCTAATGGGTGAGAATAATTTCCATGCCCTCGGGGTGCACCACTCTCCCTGCAACCCAGAAGTAATCTGAACCCTGTGTTTTTGAGTTTTTATGTATGTTTCATTACCCAGACATTACATCATTGGCCATTGGTGATTAAACTCAGTCTCCAGCTTCTCTCTGTCCCCAGAGGTTGGGGTGGGATGTGGAGGGTGGAACTGAAAATCAACCCTCTTATCACATAATTGGTTCCCCTGGCAACTAGAACCCACCCTTAGGCTTCCTAGGGTTTTTTCTAAGTCCCCTCATTAACATAACAAACTACAAGATACCTTTATCTTTCTCAACACTTAGGAAATATGCAGCACTTTAGGAACTCTGTGGGGGAATAGGGAGAATATATTTCTTATAATAAATCACATCATACCTGGCATCCATTAATAATTTTACTGTCTCTGTATTTTGTGTTTTCAGCTGGGATCATACCATATATAGCCTTTTCACACAGGCTTCTTTCAATAATATGCATTTAAGTTTCTTCCATGTCTTTTCTTGGCTTGACAGCTCATTTCTTTATATTGCCTACTAGTATTCATTGTATGGATATACCTTATTTTGTTTAGCCATCTACTGAATGATATCTTGGGTGCTTCCAGTTTTTGGCAATTATGAATAAAGCTGCTATAAACATTCACATGCAGTTTTTTGAAATGTTGCTGTCAACTTTTGGGGAGCTTCTGATCGCCAATGATCCATGATCACTGCAGTAGCTTGGGAAACAGATTTGCAACTTTATAGTGGTGGTTCTGAGGTTCCCAGAAAGACTACTTCTCTGTCTTGGAGAATCCACCATTCCCAGCCTGTTTTTCTATCACACATTTCCCCAAAGCGAGGCACTCTCATATTGTTATGGCAATTTCCCAGAGAAATCAGAGGCACTCAGAGAAGTGGAAAGAGATTTAATTGTCACACCAGCGGGCTCATGGCATAGCTCCCAAAAGTCTGAGCCCCAAATTGCAGGAGTGATAAGTTTTTTTTTTAAACATTTATTTATTTATGCATACAAGAACTGGGACACAGGACAGAGGTGTGTGGGGGGGTGTGTGAGAGAGGATTCACCAGAGACAGAGTGGGGAACAGAACAGGCAGACTGACTGAAATACACTGCTGAGGGGAGCAGTGGGCGAGACAGGAGAGGTCTGCTGTGCCATGTTGATCGCCCTGGCTGGGGATCGAACTCGTGCTGCAATGGCTGCGGATAGCTTCATAGGTTGCTTCTTAACTCCTTGTGCCATCAGTGTACAGGTTAAGGGCTCAGTCTCCCAGGACAGGCTTCCACTTTAGATGCCATTGGCCAACCCAGGCAGTCACCTGTGCTTCTCACCAACAGACTATAAACCAGAGTGCCCATGACACTCAGGTTTTATTAATTTGCTAGAGCAGCAAACAGGAAATCTGTTTATTCATTAGACCACTGATTTATAATAAAGGATACAACTCATAAACAGCCAGAATGGAAGAGAGGGCTAGGGCAAGTTATGGGGGTAAAGTGTGGAGCTTCCATTCCCCCCAAATCTCCACAACCTGGAAGCTCTCTGAAGTCCCTTTTTTTTGGGGGGGGGAGAGAGAGAGAGAGAGAGAGAGAGAGAGAGAGAGAGAGTGACCCTTTGTTACATAAGCATGATTGATTAAATAATTGACCTTTGGCAATTAATTCAACCTTAACCCCTGCTTCCTCCCCAGAGGAACCCTCTAATCACAGGCTGATCCCCCAGGCAAATAGCTGGTATTCTCAGGGGTGGGCCCAAAGTTCCCTCATTAACATAACAATAGATACCTTTATCACGCTCAACACTGGAAATTCCAAGTCTTTTAGGAGCTGTGAGTCAGAAAATGTGAAAACCAAATATATATGAGAAATATATTCTTGTTCTTTTGAATGACCAAATGTATGTATTTTCCTATAAATTGTATTACCAAAGTAGTCAAAGAGTCTTTTGTCTTCACTTGTCTTTAAGAACTTCCATATTTTACTTATTCAATTTGCACAATGATACCTATTTTATTTTTGAAGTTTTTGTTCCTGAGACCCTGAATTTTAGTTTGACAGATTGTATTTTAGGCCTGCTGCATAACTGTCAGGTCAGAGTTTTTCAAATCTTTTCCTGCTTCACTTCCACTGTTCCTTGTTTCCCAAATCTTTTTTTCTGGACTCCTTTATCAAACTATTGGAATACATCCTCAAGTAAATTTTTTTAGAGTGGGTACCTGAGAAATATTTGTAGTTTCTACTTGTCTTCAAATGAAGACATTTGCCTTTATTTTTGCCTTCACATTGGCTTGACAGTATAGCTGGATATGGACAAAAATAATAATCTCCATACAAGTTTTGTGTAACAAATATATTAACAACTGGCACCAGTCCTGTCAAAGAAGTCAGAAAAATACACTGATAATCAGAAAAACACATTTTTGTGGGTAGAAAGGCAGGGGTGTTTGGGAGAGACCAGGGAGAAATGTAAATCAGCCCATTATGGGATGAGGGAGGAGAGAAACTGTATCAGGGTGGTCCCCAGGAAAGGGGGAGGTTCCCTGCCCCACCCAAGGGAGGGTGGAGCTGAGCAGGAAGAGGAGAAGCTGAAGAAGAGACTGAGGTAGGAAGCAGGATGGAGCCAGGAGACCTGGAGGAGGCGCATGGAGCCTAGAGACACGTGAAGAAACTGTGCTTGTCTTTTGGTCGTGGACTGGGTGACACAGATGTGGGTGAGACCTGTGGGGAGGTGACAATGGCAGCTTTTATCTTGATGTTGATTTTGCTCTTTTCCTTCCGGGCTTGTCCGGTTGTTTGTGACCCTTTTCTGTGGGTCCCCACTGGAAGATGCTTTAGTCTTGTGGCAGGCTTTGGGGCCTTGCTCTGGGCCAATCCCATTTGGATGGACTTTTACCCAAGAGGGGACGGGTAACTTTGGGTGCTTCATTTAGAAAATAGACTCTTTGCCTTACCTGTATTGTTTCCTAGTTTTATTAAAGTTCCTTCCCATTAAAGTCTCCTATGTTTTGTGTTGATGCGGCGGATGGCAGATCCCATTTAGAATAGGCAGGTTTGCGGGGTTTTGGGCTGCCCCTCTCCCTGTCCTATAACAAAACTTCTGGTTTGAGAGCAGAGTGGAGGTGTCTAGTGCCTGGTATGAAATGTAATGTGTTACTACCAAGGTGCTTTTGAAACAATTATGTCCACAAAATCTTTGATACTCCTATCTTTAAGGGCCTATTAAGTGTAGGCTATACTTAGTGACCTGCTTCTGATGAATAGAATAATGCAGAAGTAATGGCATGTGACTTTGGAGACAGGTCATAAAAAGTCTCCATGGTTTCTGTCTTGATTGCATTTAAGAGGTCAGTTTCTTACTTCTTTTTTGGAATGCTTGCTCTAGGAGGAAGCCAGCTGCTATTCTGAGAGGATGCCCAAACAAGCCACATGGAAAGGCAGCATCTCAGAAAGATGCCCAGCCTGTCTTCGGATATCCAACTGTTCACAGGTGCCAGACTGGAAATGAGGACCCATCTTAAACATTTTTGTTCCAGAAGACACATCATGGAGAATTGAGGGCCCAGACATGTGGCCCCAGTTGAGCAGGCCCAGCCATTGTTGGCCATCCCAGGCATCCTAGCTGATGTCTGATATCCAAACACAGAATGAGACAGCCATACTGTGCCTTGCCCATTTCTAACCTACAGACTCATTAGTATATAAAATGGTTGTTGTTTGATGCTACAAAGTATTGGGGGATAGCTTGTTATGCAGCAATAAACAAGTGGAAGAATCCCATCGCTAATACATTATAAACTAGCGCAGGCATTCTTTTAAAAAAAAATCTACCAAGCATTATTTTCCACTGCAAAAGTAACACTTACTGGTTATATCAAATTCAAATAACAGATGTACTGTTCAAGGTTGGGACCTAGTCTTACTTATCTCCCTAGCTGCAGGACCTAGCATAGGGCTGGGACTTGCAGAGGCTCAATGAAACCCTATTGGATGAATGATTCCTGCCACCCTTATTTTATCTTCTTCCTTTGTATTCATAATGAAAAGAAGGTCAAACCCTATTAAAGTTTTGGAATAGCGCTCAAGGAGTTGAGTTTCAATTGTTGTGAAGGCCAAGGGAGAATCAGACCTCATGGGTGGTGGGTTGGCTAGGTCTCAGTTGGGGTGCTGGCTTCCTTCCATTCCAAATTCCCTGAGCATTCCCCTCAATTAGGGGTGAGGCTATGACTTATACATGAACTCTGACAATAATTCCAAGGGCAATGGCTGTGGGGATAGATCAGTTAAACTACAATGTTATGAAGAATTTGGAGGGGGGAGAAGTCTCTGGATGAAGACAGGCATCTGGCCATGGGCATGTCCTCCCCTCTCTGGCCTCAGTTTCCTCTTTATAAGTCTCTTTGCCAAAGGACAGCCTCAGGAAAAAACCTGAGGTCATTAATAGTGGGGTCTGGCAAGGTACCAAAATGCCAGAACAAAATCACCCCTCTGATGCTTCAAATTCTTTAGAAAATGTGGGCTGACACTGTGGAAAGAGCAAGTTACAAAACAGTTGTACAGAGTGTTCTCTGTTTGTAACTTTATCCAGCTTCTCTGCGTAGAACCAAGTTGGGAAAGGCTGTTTGCCAACAAGTTTTATCTATGGTTATCTGAGGGGGTAGGAGGAAATTATTCCTGGTAATTTTAATTTTCTTTTTGGCATATCTTCAAATTTTCTACAATGAACATCTATTACTTTTCATAATCAAGAAATTAAAAAAAAAAAAAAAACACTTGAAAAAAAAGCCAAGCAGTTTGGCACATGCCCTTGGTCATGCTTGGTAAGTCTACAACTTGCTTCCAGGTAGAAGTGGGGAAAAAAAAAAAAAAAAAGGAATTTTCATTGTTAGTGGAGATTGTAGGTTTTAGAAACATATTTGTTTTTCATTGCAGAGTAACAAATTAACACTGATTTATTATCTCAGTTTTTGTGGGCTGGGTATCCAGGCATAACTTAGCCGTGTCCTTTTCTCAGGGGCTCATAAGGTGTTGGCCAGTCTGCATTCTCATCTGGGGGCACAAATGGGGAAGAATCCATTTCCAAGGTCATTCAAGTTCTTGGTGGAATTCAGTTCCTAGTGGCTGTGGGACTGAGGGATCCAGTTTCTTGTTATCCTTTGGTTGGAAGCCACACTCAGCTCCTAGAGTCTGTCTGTATTTTCTTGACATATGGTTTCTTCTAACATGGCTACTTCAACAAGCTAGCAAGGACAGCCTCTAGAGCAAGCTCGTTAGCAAGATGGAGTCTTACTTCATGCAACTAATCAAAGAATGACACCTGTGATTAGGTGTTATCACCTTTGCCAGATACTACTGGATAGAAGTAAATCCCAAATCCCACTTCAGGGCAATGTCTAACTGAAGGGGAAAGGGTAACACAAAGATGTTGCTGTGGACTGAATGTTTATGATCCTCCAAGTTCATGTTGAAGCCTTACCCTCCAGTGTAGCTTGGAGGTGGGGCCTCTACTGAAGTAATTAAGGTGAAATATAATCATAAGGGGAGGGTCCTCAATGACAGGATTAGTATCCATAAAAGAAGAGATACCAGAGAGCTAGTTTTCTCTCTGCCTTCACAAAGACACTTGAGAAAGGCCCTGTGAGCAAGAAGGCAGTCATCTGCAAGCCAGGGAGAGAGCCTCTTGACCTGATCTCAAACTTCCAATCCTGGAGCTGGGAAAAGAATAAATTTCTGCGGTTCTGTTATGGTAGCCTGAGCTGACTAAGGCTGGTGTGAATGGCAGGAAGCACTGATCACAGTGGGGGTGCCAAGGAGTCTGTCTGCCTTACTTCATATTGTGAGGTCTACTTCATATTGTGAGAATTGTTTTTTAAAGATTTATTTATTGGGCTCCCTGGTGGCATAAGGGGTTAAGCACAGCACTATGAAGCTATCCTCAGCTTCTGCAGCACAAGTTCAATCCCTGCCTGGTCAGGGAGCTACCCACATGGCGCAGCAGATCTCTCTTGCCTCACCCGCTGCTCCCCTCAGGAGTGTATTTCAGTCAATCTGTCTGTTCTGTTCCTCACTCTGTCTCTGGTGAATCCTCTCACCCCCTGCACCTCTAGCCTGTACCCCAGTTCTTGTATTCAGCAATGGAACAGTCTCTCTATAGTGATTGCCATCATCGGGCATCACAATGAGCCCATAGCCAGCAAAAGCTAGCAGACAAGTTGACTCAGGGAGATAAAGGTATGGGAAAATTCTTGCAGTAGGGCTATGGAATAGAATTCCTACCAGAAACCTGTCAAATGATGCAGATACGTTGCAGAGTACAGAGACTGGCACATACTGAGATTTTGATAAACCAAAGTTATTCTATTATGTTAAAATCTCCTCACTTGAGTGTCTAAAACACTTCTGTTCTTCTTTATCCACCACCATGGGTGACATCGTTTTAGGTTGAAAGAGATCTATGGTTTAGAGGATAGGGCTTTGGCTAAGAACCTGGGTAGAAGCCCACCTATAAGCCGAGGGATTGGTTTTTCTCCTCTGCAATGAGTGTTCTATTAACTGAGTTAATAAAGGCAGAGGAATTAGTTTTATTCCTAGTCCTAGCAAATGATCTTTGTTACCACTTATGTAATGATGCCAAATGCTGGCCAGAACTGGCAGATTGGGTGACATGGGTGTGTTTTAGGTTGTCAATCAAAGGATATTTCAGTGAAATAGCCCACTCCTAGACATACTGTCATGTAGGGACCCATTCTTAAAAAGGACCCCCTGCTGAGGAGGGTTTCACATTTGGTTTTATGTCCTGCTGTTACCATCTTGAAATTTTTAATTAAGGGCCCCTGCATTTTCATTTGACACTGAGTCCCACCAAATTAGGTAGCTGGTCCTGTAATACCACATCTTGGCTCAAGTTCTTAGCAGTGATCAGCATGTTTCTAAATTTGTACAGTCCTTTATCTTGTATGAGTCTTGATGTATCTTGAGCGGCCTTTCTCCCTATGAAATTTTACAAGGCAGGGGTAGGAGAAGGTGGGCACTATAGGACTGGAAAAAGGAAGGAATCAGTGCTGGGACAAAAGTGTAAGCTTCTCCTTCCTCCATATATGGCACCCACCCATGGGTACAAATGGTTTTCTGTAAGACCCATGTGGGAGGCACATGGAAATCTGAGTTGAGTTTTCCATGTGGGAGAAAGACTGGGGAATGAGGGAGGGAAGTAGGTTCTGCGTCTCCTTCTTAGGCTATTACATCCAAGAACAAGCATAGAAAGTTAAGCCAAGAGTGTATAGTTGTCATAAAACAGGTCCACATAGGCGAGGCCAGGCTCTGGGGGACAGAGGCTGTTAGAGCAGGGATCTTTGCCTTAAAAGAGGGAACTGGGAAAGGTATCCAGGCAAAGAGCCATAAATACAGCCTGAGCCCTCTTTCCCTTTTTGGGTGCCCCAGGCATGAGGAAACAAGAATCCAGTTGGCCAAGTGCTAAGAACAACTTGGTATCAATTTGCTTTTCCGCTGAAGCCAAGGATGCCTGTTATTATAGACTCGAGGTTTCTTGAAACTTTTCCACATTCATTTTTGATCACAGCAAGTTTTCTCATCATTAGAGATAATAAAACGTCTCAATATAGTTGGGGGACTAGCTTTGGGCCAGTAAATGATGGGAAGAAGTTGTGTAACTAACTACTCAGTCCCTGGGTTGGGCCTTCAAGGAGATGTATTTCTCTCATACCACAGGATACTTTCACCAAGACCCCAGTGAGGTCCTGCCTCTGGGGCTGGTTTCCTGGGCTGTCTAAGCTTGGTAGTTTGCAGGAATGTGTGTGTGTGTGTGTGTGTGCACACACACGTGCGCATGTGTGTGTTTTTATTGTAGCCCTGGACTCTGGTTTATGCTTGCTTTGTCAATACGCTCTAAAATTTGTGGTGTAACTTAAATGGTCATATTGGAAAATAAATATTGCAAAACACATATAGAATATCCTGCAATATAATTGTGAGGGTCACAAGCCAACCAGAAGGTTCACTTTAAAATGTCAATTCAGGGCCTCCCTGGTGGCACAGCTGTTGAGCACTGGGTTGCGAAGCTGTCTGCAGCCTCTGCAGTGCATGTTCGATCCCTGGCCACCGGCAAGTGTCCCACATAGCGTGCAGACCTCTCCTGCCGCCCGCTGCCCCCCTCAGCAGTGTACTTCGTCAGTCTGCCTGCTCTGCTCTCCCCTCCGGCTCTGGTGAATTCTCTCACCCTCCCGTGCTTCAGACTGTACCCGGTGCTTGTATAAATAAATAAATAAATCTTTAGGAAAAAAAAAATCAATTCAGGGCCTCCCTGGTGGTGCAAGGGGTTTAGCACAACACTGTGAAGTTATCCGCACAGCATGAGTTCGATCCCCGGCCAGCCAGGAGCTAACCCACGTTTCGCAGCACACTTCTCCTGTCTCCCCCGCCCGCTGCTCCCCTCAACAGTGTATTTCAGTCAATCTGCCTGTTCTGCTCCCCACTCTCTCTGGTGAATACTCTCACCCCCTGCACCTCTGGTCTGTACCCCAGTTCTATTTTTTTTTTAAAGATTTATTTATTTATACAAGCACTGGGTACATTCAGAAGCGCGGGAGGGTGAGAGGATTCACCAGAGCCAGAGCGGGGAGCAGAGCAGGCAGAAGGACCGAAGTACACTGCTGAGGGGAGCAGCGGGCAGCAGGAGAGGTCTGCGCACCATGTGGGACCCTTGCCCGGCGGCCAGGGTTCAAACCGGCGCTGTAGAGGCTGCAGGCAGCTTCGCAGCCCAGCACTAAACTGCTGCGCCGCCAGGGAAGGGCCCCCAGTTCTATTTTTTTAAGATTTATTCACACAAGAACTGGGGTACAGGTCAGAAGCACAGAAGGGTGAGAGAATTCACCAGAGAGAGCGGGGAGCAGAACAGGCAGACAGACCGAAGACACTGTGGAGCAGTGTGAGGGGAGCAGTGGACAAGGCAGGAGAGATCTGCCAATGCCATGTGGGTTTCTCCTGGCAGGCCGGGAATTGAACCTGCACTGCAGAGGCTGCGGACAGCTTCACAGCGCAGCGCGCAACCTGCTGCGCCACCGGGAAGGCCCTGTACCAGTTCTTGTATGCATAAATAAATAAATCTTTAAAAAATGTCAATTCATAGGACATGATATCAATATGTTCTGAAGTGGGATGTAGATTGAATGCCATTTTGAGGACTATTGTCATTGTCTTTTGATCTTGTCAGCCAATCTTTGTGATGGAAGTCTGGGTTTAATAGCCCTCCTCCAAACCCTATCCTATCCTAGTCCCTTATCTATATCTGCTCCAATGACTCTGAAGTCACGATCTGTGTGTGTCTCCCAAATCTGGGACCACCTAAAACAGAGTTTGGATTTAAATACTTTCTCGAGGCAAACAACAAACACCAAACAAATCCAAGGGATCTTCTGAAACTGCGAAATCAGAGTTCCTGTCCACAAAACCAAGTGTCAAATCAGGCAAACGTGACTGGGTAGTTTTTGTTTGAGGCTGTTACCTTAGGATGGCAAGGATGACCCCAGAGGTCCCCAGGCCCTGAGTGCTCACCACATGGTGAAATCTGGTTTTGGCCCATTCCCCTGATTCTAAGGTCTAGCAGTTCTGGATGGCAACCTAGGACAGAGCCATATTCTAGGGATATTCTGAATTATACCTGAACATAAAAATACTGGTATGAAGGATCGAGACTTTGACTTAAACAAACCTGTACTGTTTGTTTTTTTTTTTTTAAACTATTTTTGTGTGTGTGGTTTTTAAAGATTTATTTATTTATTTATTTATACAAGCACTGGGTACAGTCAGAAGTGCGGGAGGGTGAGAGAATTCACCAGAGCCAGAGCGGGGAGCAGAGCAGGCAGAAGGACCGAGGTACACTGCTGAGGGGAGCAGCGGGCGGCAGGAGATGTCTGCGCGCCATGTGGGACCCTCCTCCGGTGGCCGGGGAGCAGCCGGGGATCGAACCGGCGCTGCAGAGGCTGCGGGCAGCTTCGCAACCCAGCGCTCAACCGCTGTGCCACTGGGGAGGCCCCAAACCTGTACTGTTTTAAAACAAGGAGCAGTCTGGAGCCCTGGCCAATGAAGGGGTGAGTCACTTGTCCTTCTGGAATGTGCAGCCTCCCAAATGGGCTGCCTGCTCTGATATAGATGAGAAAGGTCATATTTCTAGCAATGACAATTGGACTCCTTCCTCTACATTTGCTAACAGGCCAACTGGCATGGAGGGCATCCAAGGACGGAAGCCCACAAGAGAAACTGAACATGACATGTTTTGCTGCCACCAGCACTCCAAAGGTGATAAGGAAACCAATTTTCCTTGTAAGAGATTGGAATATGTGTGTGTCATGGACACTAGCAAGTTGAGGTGAAAAGGAGGCAAGGCTGAGTTGAGAGGTCTCCAGGTATTATCGCCTTAATAACATTATTACTAACAACTGCCATTTACTGAGGGCTTACTAGATGCCAGAACAGTTTTAGTACTATGTTTTCATTATCTCTCCTAATCCTCACAATCTGAAAACAGCTACTAAAAAAAAAAAAATTTGAATAGACAGGCTCAGAGAGGTTAAGTAACTTGTCAGCATCCTTAGCTTTGCTAGTGCAGCAACTTCTGTGGCTCAGTCTTTTGGAGTTAAGAGATTCTGTGTTTCTGCTTCTAATAAATTTATTTCATAATATTTCTTAAGCACTTTCTATATCCTGGGTGCTGGTAATAAGATGAAATGGATGGCATAGTCAGGACTAAACATTTCATGAAAAGAGTAGACCCCTCAAACTGAATAGGGAATAGTATTGGTAAAAAATGTCCAGGATTAGTTTAGCTTCAGGCATGGATGCATCCAGGGAACAATGTGTTTAGGATTTTGTTTTCTCTCTCAGTCCCCTATGTAAGTCCCACTTTCAGATAGGCAATCTCCTTGTGATGGGAAGTTAGTTGCCAGCAGTGCCAGGTATGCAATCTTATAATTTTAAATTCAGTGGATTTAAAAAAATAATTAAAAAGAAATCTTTTTCAGTTATTTAAACTTGTCATCCACAACCTCCCAGAATTAGCTGCTTGTATAAGGTTGGTTTGGCCTAGGAGTTATACTATACCTTTATTCAAATGCCCACACCAAAGGGCTGCAGCACTCTGGTAGATCTGCCTAGGAGATTGCTCACTCTGGAGCCAGAGGTAGCTAGCATACAAACAGGAAGTGGAGGTGGGCTGAAACCCAGAGGAAAACGGATGTGCAAAAGAAGTGGGGGTAGATGTTGGGAAGAAAAAAGCAAGAGCAGTAGGGTCTCTGAGCATAAAAGGAGAGGTGTCTTGCTAATAAAACAAAGGGCTCATTTATTAATTTATGATGGGAGGTATATGACTGGTTCATGACCCGATCAGTCATCCACCTAGGGCACTACCTTCTTGTCAGTGAGTCCGAAGGGGTAGTTTACTCCAGTACTATAAAATTAGAACAAATGTAATTAGATGTTCCTAAGACATATTTCCATGAAATTATTTGTGGGAAGATCGGGCTCAGTTGTAAGGGAGAGAAAACCTCAAACACCAATTACGTAGAGTATAGAAGCCTATCTTGTAAACAAATTCCAGAGGTAAAGAGTTCAGGCCTGATATGAGGACTCCATTCATCAGGAACCTAGGCTCCTTCTAAATTGTTGCTCCATCATTATTTCACACAGCTTCTTTATGTTTCAGCAGTGACATGCTCAAGTTCTAGCCATTAAACCCACATCTGCCTGACAGAACAAAAGGAAGAGGAGGTAGTCATACACTCTTTAAGCACAAATTTCCTAAATTGCTTATAACCCACTGGCAGAAATTTAGTACATGCATTCTGTCTATCAGCAAGGGAGGCTGGGAAATGTGGTATTTATTCTAGGAAGAACAGAACCAGAAGACAACCAGTTTTTGTTAGCATGTGGCACCCTCAAGGACAGTACTTTCTCTGTATGGAGTGGCCTATCCAAGATAGAGGGCCAGTCACTCGGAACCGAAGATCTATCACAGACAACCCTAAAAATGTATGAACTAACCAACTGTCTTTTTTTTTTTTAAACTTTAAAAAAAATTTTTTTTTTTAAAATTATGCATACAAGAACTGGGATGTAGTCCAGAGGTGTAGGGAGTTAGAGGATTCACCAGAGAGACAGTAGGGAGCAGAGCAGGTGGATCTACTGAAATACACTGCTAAGGGGAGCAACAGGTGAGACAGGAGAGGTCTACTGCACCATGTGGGTCAACTCCCTGGCCAGGAGTTGATTGGAATAATCCACATTTCCATCAACAATGTATAAACATTTTCATTTACCCTAATTCTTTTCAGCACATCAATACATCATTCTTTTAAATTTTACCACATTGATAGGTGACCAATGGTACCTTTGTTATTTTTTTTTTTTTAAAGATTTATTTATTTGTTTGTTTGTTTGTTTATACACACAAGCACTGGGTACAGTCAGAAGTGCGGGAGGGTGAGAGAATTCACCAGAGCCAGAGCGGGGAGCAGAGCAGGCAGAAGGACCGAAGTACACTGCTGAGGGGAGCAGTGGGCGCGGCAGGAGAGGTCTGCGCGCCATGCGGGACCCTCCTCCTGTGGCCGGGGAGCAGCCGGGGATCGAACCAGCACCTCATAGGTTGCAGGCAGCTTCGTAACCCAGCGCTCAACCGCTGCGCCACCGGGGAGGCCCCCTTTGTTATTTGTTTTGATTCATCTCTCACTGACTACATTTCCACTTTGCCCTCTTTTATGTGAATTTAAATACCAAAGAGCATAATGGTTAGAGTGAGACCAACTGATTTTGAATCATAGCTCAAAATGAGTGAGCACCTATTATTGTCTGACTTGGAAAGTTACTTAATTCTTTTGATCCTGTTTCCTTTGCTATACAACAGGGATATTACCTGTATCATAGGGCAAACTGGGAGGATTAAAAAAATTAATCTTGTAAATCACCTGAATCTCATATAGTAAGCACCAAGTAAATGGGTAGTCACTATTACTCTGGGTCTTTCTTCTGAGTTCTCTATTCGTGTGATTGTTTTATAGTTGTTTGTAGGAACTTTTTGTATATTAGGGATATGAACCATGAATCTGTCACTTACGTTGGAAATATTTCCCCATGCGTCTTTTATAAAGCTATTGTTTTCTCAAAATTTGCTTTATATAGTCAAATGTCTACAATTTCCTTTATGACTTGTAGTTTTCCTGTCTTGTTGATCACCCATTATAAAATTATACATTTCCCAAGAATTCTTCCAATATTTCACTTTAACATTTAAATTTGTAGACCTTCTAATATTTATTTTTGTATTATATTGTGAGGTAGGGATTTGGTTGCCTTCTAGGCACCTGCTATGGGTGTATGAAGTTACAAATCAGATTTAATTAAAAAATTTCATGGAAAGAGAATATTCGAAGAAAACCTGGAGCTATAGCAACAATAAGTAACACGAATAGTTCTGAATTATTAATGGGTTCTGACTTTTCCCATCTTAATGGAACCTACTTGTGTTGTTTTTAAAAATGTGTAATTTTCAAGTGAAATATCGCAGGAAACCCCAATATACAACATTGAACTATTCCTCTTTGAAATGGTAAAAGATGAGGCTTGAAAAGCAAGATAACAGACTCAGAAAGATAAAATCTCTGAAATAGTGGGAGAACTATTGAAAGGTTTCAGGCCGGGGAGTGACAAAATCAGATCTGCGTATCAAAAACTATTCCAGCACCTCTGCAGAAAATGGACTGTAGCTGGCTAACAGTGGAGGGAGTGACACCATTAGAAGGCATCACAACAGTCCTAGCAACACTTACTGCTCCCTTGAATGAGGGAAACAGAGTGGAAGTAGTTTTTAGGTTTATTTACATGACACACCAAGAGGATCTTATAACTAACAGGAATGTCTAGGGTAAGGGAGAAGCACTAAGGGACTCATTCATGCTGCACAGTAAGGCCCTGGATTTATTTGAAACCTGCAATAGTTTCTTCGGGTCTGAGCTTGTTCTCACTAAATTATCCAATGTAATCCAAGTAACCAGTCTGCCTCAATGATCTTGATCTTAATCACTTCAAATTGTCCTATGATCAACAGCTACCTGATTATCCAAATTTTGCCTTCAATTTTGTGTTACCTCTCCTAGGATGCAAAAGGCCTGGAGGGGGATTTTTTTTTTTTAAAGATTTATTTATGCATACAAGAACTGGGGTATAAACCAGAGGTGAGGAAGGGTGAGAGGATTCATCAGCGTGGGGAGCAGAACAGGCAGATTTACTGAAATACAGTGCTGAGGAGAGCAGCAGGTGATGCAGGAGAGGTCTGCTGTGCCATGTGGGTTAGCTCCCTGGCCAGCCAGGGATCCAACTCGTGCTGCAGTAGCTGGTGATGGCTTGATAGCTCTGTCTTTAACCCCTGCACCACCAGGGAGGCCCCCTGGAGGGGAATTTTGATTGGACAAGCTTGATCACAAGGCCAGAATACTGAACTATTTCCAGTAAAACCACAGAATGGGATGGAGTAGCATTACCACAGAAGAGTAGGGATCTACCACTAAAGGAAAGGGAAATGATTTGGGGAAGGCAAAACTCAATAGATGATCTACTAAGCCTATATTTAACTGATGGGAGGAAACTACAACGGGTAGCAGCCAGGATATATGTAGTGGATTTATCAATAAAAAAAGGCATTGTTGACCTTGATTGCAGTGAGATCAGAAAATTCAAGGATTTCAAAGAAAATGTGACTTTCTTTTTATGTACGGTGAACTATGGAGTAGAGGTAGGTTAACACTGGGAACTAGAATAGTAACAAACTATGAAGTTCTGATAACCAAATACAATCATGCATTTAAAGAAATGTGCTCAAAAAATTACTGAATAATTAGAGTTCTGAAAATCTCAAAGTGCAAAATCTGATCGTTTGAATGGACGTTGAACATATTAATCTAAATTCACTAATATAAAGGTAGATATTTTACATTTAACAAAACAGGCTCAATGACAAGCAGCTTGTCAAGGTAAACCATTAAGCACTGAATTTTAATAATTCCTTTAAAATAAAGTTTAAAGTAATGGGTAGTGTAAAAATATTCAAATACAGGAACGTATAAAGTTGAAAGTCTGTTGAAAGTCAATACTTTTCTATGCATTATAAGCACAAATTTTGAAATGAGTTCATACTATATACTTTTCTATTGTTTCGTTTAAGATATCATAGCCATTTTTCCATGTCCACACACAATAACTGTACTTCATTCATGTCAATAGATTTTCTTTTATGGATGAGCCTTGTGTTAATTAACCCTTTACTGATGTTTAGTTTTTCTACCATGAAAGCATTTTTTATGCTTCTGTAGCATCTTAAACATTGTTAGTTTCTTTTGCCTTTCAGTTTGGAAAATTATTTCAGGGTAGCCATTACTTCTAGCTTACTAAATTCTTGGATCTTCCAAGTTTCAATACTGGTAGATACTATATTATTGAGGACTCAATTTCAAGCAATAGAAACCCAACTCAGAGTAACTTAAGCAAAAAAGGGCATTTATTGGTTCACATAACTGAAAAGTCCAGGGGGTATTTAGCTTCAGGCACGGTTGGATCCAGGGGCACAAACATTGCCATCAAGACTCAAGTCTCTCCATCATTTGGCTCTGCTTTCCTCTGCACTGGCTTCATTCTTTCACAGGCTTGTTTGACATGGCGGCCCTGTTGGTTTGAGTTTTTTAATCCTACAAAATAACCTCAGTAAACAGAGCTCTGAGCATCTCCTCCACAGTTCAGTATAACTCCACAGTTGAGTGTCACTGGAGCAATCTGAATCACATGACCATTCCTGAACCAGTCATTATGGTCAAGGAGATGGACTATGCAGACTGATCAGGTTTGAATTACAAGCTCATCCATGAAGTCTAAGGTTGGGGTCAGAGAGTCTGACAAATGTGGCCTGAAAGTAAGGAGGTGGCTCTGGGAAGCATCAGGAAGTTGTTACAAAGAGAGAGACATCAAAAACTGATGTCAATGAGACCAGATATTTAAAAAAAAAAGGTTTAATCTCTGCTCATAAAGATGAATGGTAACAGCTGGCATTACTTCCTTGACAATAAAAGTTTTTGGAAAAACATCATGAGAACTAAGTTTGTCCTGTCCTCAGGAAGTTTGTAATCCATTTGAATGGAAAAATCATGCCCAGTAGTATACTTTGGATGTTACAATGATTTTATATAAGTAAACTCAGTGGTCATGAGTCTGCGAGCCCAACTATCTTGCTGATGTGAAGGACAAGAGCCTCCCAATGGCAAACAGTTCTGTGAGGCTATTCATGTCAGTGGTAAATTTAAGCTTAATGGAAAACTTAGTGTTCCTTCAAGTCCTTTGTCAAGTCAAAGTGGTACATTTCAGATTCATTGCTTTGTTATTGCAAGAGAGGAACATACAGTGCTTTTGATCGGCTATACTCCTTTAGTTCTGCTAGACAAGAGTTCCAGAGCTGAAAATGATCATATATAGGCATAGAGGCTTATTCTGCACTTAAAAAGGGAGGAGGGATGTGCTGCTGGTCAAGAAATGTACAGCATGATCCTTTCTTTTGTGAACATTAAGTCCTGGTACGGTGAAATGCAGGCTGTCTCTGTTCAAAAGTCCTTGGTGGAACTGGGTATGTTGTAGTCTTCTCAAGGCAAAGTCAGTCTGATTGCAGCAACATGCCAAGAAAAAAAAGGCAGGCAAGAGCAGAGTCAGGTAGAGGCAAGTAGGGTTCCTTCAGCAGGGCCAGCCATACCAATAATCAGGATATGATCTGGAAGAACAGGCAGATTAATATCGAAGCTCTGTAAACAAGTTTGTACCCTGATTAATCCAGGGTTAATCCATAGGGTTTATTCTGATCTTAAAGGGCCAATCAAGTGCAGTAGCTTCCAACTTCCTGCTCTGCCCCAAAACTTTCAGCTTGGGAGAAGTCTATATTATATCCTCAATACTGAACTGAGGTTGTGTTTAGAAGCCTATGCTACACCTGGGAGCCATAGGGTTGGGAGCGCCAGGTTCATCAAGGTTAGCCCTACTTTCTTTGGTAATCAAGTCTTCATCCTCTGTAACTCAGTTCATCTGAGAATCATCTTATAGTGTTATGGTCTCAGATTGGTTGAATGGTGCTGAGAGACTTAGATGAGTTCTGAGGCATGGAGATAGTAGGTCAGATGTCAGGTTTGAGTTGTAGGCATTTTTTTTCCTTTTTAATTAAACCATCAATTCTATATACAGCATACATTAGACTCTATCAGATCATCCTCACCATAAGCCCCTCATTTTGACAGGATTAAAGAGAATGACTGGTGGTATTGATCAGTTTTTCTGGAAAGTACGGGAGAGAAAACATTGAGCTGCTATTTGAAGGTAGCAGAGAAACAGTTTGTAGATGATTTCTTCTTTACAAATAATAGTTGTATATGTAAGGAGACTAGTTATCCAGATCTTATTTTCATTTGTTGAGAGTGGACAGTGTAACCACACTTAGGCGTTGTTTGACGATTTGTAGACTGAGTCATGTAATCACGATTCATTTAAAGGATGAGACAGAAAGAAACCATTCCTAACATTTAACCAGTGCATTCATTATACTAGTTGAGGAAAGCTGGCCCGTAAGTGGACTGAGAAGGAATGTGATTTTTCTCATGACATGCATCAAAGTTTACTTGTTTAATATGATCTGGTCTGGGAATTCAAATCCTTCCTGTAGAAACAGGTAAGTTGTCTTAATGCCTGAAAGTATCTTATGGCAAGGAATGAAGTCAGCCACTCTGAATCAGTATAAAAGTTTTGAGATGGATCAAACGCCATGAAAACATCTGCAAGAACAAAGGGCTGTGATCTTGTGACATTAGGAAGCAGCAGTATGAAGCTTGAGTCTGATAAAATCCTTAGCTGTAGGCGTTGTAGATTTTTTTCCAAGTCAGTGTACATTTCCAGCGAAAAGGTAAAGGATAATGCAATTTGAGATGTTCAGCAAGGAAGCTATCACGGCCTGGTCAAAGGGCTTACATCTAAATACCTAGCCCCGACAGTCACTGGTACCAGACATCAAAAGACCCATCTTAAAAGGACACCTTCTGATGGGCTAGATGAAAAATTTCTAATTGCCGCATTTTAAGTCACATACACAAGAATGGATGTTCAAAGCTTGTCTTTTCTGGATCCAGTGTTATGTGTAGTTAGAGCTGAGTATATATAATTTTGAAGCAGAATAGGCAGATACGTCAGTGATGAAGATTTTTTAATAAAAGGTTATTCACTCATTTACTTGGAAGCAGCAGCTAAACTGAATAGAAACCAAGGGTCAGTGCAACTGCCACTGGCTGAGTCATAGTGACTTATATTTTGAGAAACAGATGACAACCAGGTACTCTTTTAAGTAATGTCGCCAGTATTTTGAATTCTTTCATAATGGTTATCCCTTGCACATGAAGTACGGTACCATGGCCGAGGATGAGCTGTCCAATGTTCAAGTTGATCTAATATGGCCTCAATGAGGCATTAGCTTCACCACCTGGTGATTCAGGTACCAAGGAGGATTGAGACTTAGAAGTCATGTATTTCAAGTACCACGATAGTATCTGAAGTGTGTGAGGGAAGCTGACTAAGGAGCGGTTGTCAGTGTATGAACTGTTCTCTGGGTATGTCCAATCCCAGGAATCACTGGAAGTCCATCTTTGTAGAAAGCTGTTAATCTATGTCCATTTGACACCACTTTCAGTCCATGTAACTACTCGGGGGGTGGGGGTGCAAAAATATGATCATTTTCTTGCAATCTTCTGAATTTATACACAGTAAGTATTCCTAAGAATGTTTACCATGTTAGGTAGAGGTACAGATGAGAATGTCATTCAGATCAAAATATTGTTTGCAATGGCAGTAGTTTTCAAACTGTTCTCTGAAGAATTGTGAATGTTGTAAGAAGTCTCCTGAGGTCTCACCACGGCGGTAAAGATAGATGCTTGTGATGGGTTTCAGGCCCCCCACTCCTGCTTCATCCAGAGCAGCTTCATTTTTACTCTGGGCATCCACATGGTTTTCATTCAGTGGGCTTCATGGCCACAAAGCCTTTGGAAAACCAATGATCTAAGAGTAAGTTGTTCACAAAATGCTGAAATACAAAAAATAGATCATAGAAACCAGCAACTGTGTGAATAAAGCCTATGGTAAGCCAAGGTGTTCTATTAATCCTTCTCTAAAGTGGACCACATTACAAAATGGAGAGTTGAAATTGCACTTCTTGCAATGACTATCACAGAACAAGGCCATAGGTTTAAGTGATAACAGCCTTGGGGTTTTTGCATTTAGCATATAGCTGCAAAATGCACTCATTTCTTCATAAATTATCATTCCAATAGGCCCACAGTTGGATGACTTCAAGCGAAGCTCAAGTTTTAATAAGTATCTCCTCTACCCTTTTTCCTTTTCCTCCATCCTCCTCCTCCCACACCTAAGAATCAATGCCCTTGAACTACAATAGGTTGACATTTCAATTCTAGGGACAGAAAGTAGTACATTGATAAATGTCACAGAACTCATCCAATTTGGTGGCAGAATTAACTTTCCCCCATTTCCCCCCAAGTCTTCTAGAGGTTCTTTTGACAGAAAATAATGGTTAAAATTCAGGTTTCTTAATGATGAAGACATACTAATTTAAGCAGTTAATGAAAAGGTAAAAGGGGGTTTCAAAGATGCTTATTCTTGGATCTCTATGGTAATCTGCTGGCAATTGTGAAGCACTGGCTATACTGCTCTAAAGCAGTCTCCCCATTCCATTAAAAAGAATGTTGCAAAACAAATATTCTGTGCTTGATTAAAACTTAGCACATACTGGACTAAGGAGCTCAATGAGGCTCTTTGTTACAAGCCTTCTGAGATTCTTCAACGTATTACACTGCATTATGAGGGCACACATATTTTACCAACTTACTGATCTACAGAAGTTCCTGCACAATATGTGTATCTCATATATCCATCCATACATAAAAACAATACTACTCTAGGTATATGGCTCATTTTGAGTAAATATTAGTGTGGGTATAAAGGACCATATATATTTCACCAATTAGGCCATCTCTGGAACTCCATAAAGACAGATGAAAGCTCCAAAAGCAGGTTTATTTCATGCTGGGTAGTCTAATTAGATAAACAATTGTCTTGTAGACTAGGTAATCTATCACCGTGGAGACAGTCCTTAAACCTTAGGGGTGCTGCCACGGAATTCTGGTCTAGGTGCAGCTATCACATTTATGACATCTTGTCTGACTGAGGACAACAGATCAGGAAGTTGAAACTTTTCTGGGGTTCCCAATCTCCAGATGTTTTTAACACTGTAGGTAAAGTAGAGGTTAATTCTAAAGAGAATACTGGACTGGGAGTCAGAAGGCCTGGTCTCTACCACTTTATAGCTGTGTTACCTTGGATAACCTTTTAGATTTCCATTTCCTTATTTACAAAAAGGGATTATAATTTCGTAATTGAGATTAATGCATGTAAAAAGTGCTTGAAACTGTAAAGTGCTATATAAACATAAGGGATTACCATATGGGTTCTACCTGGATATATCAAGAGGTCTTTTCTGGAATCTGATTGGAGTTTTGTGAGATGCTGTTAGGTAAAGGGATTCCTTGGTAGAATTTCTCACATGTGTGAAAAGTTCTGGTTCCTGAGTAATCCCAATGAAGATGCTAGAGTTCACTGTGCCATTGTCTTAATCCCAATGGTCAGATTATCTGCTTTCTCATTCAGTAGGCTACTGCAAATATGAAATGGAAAAACAGGGTCCAGTAACCTTGATGGGATCCTAGATACTTCATGAGCTTTGATCATTTGAGAGTGCGGGGTGTGGCCCAATGATTCTTTCAAAAAGATGTTGCCATTCTTCAGTGTTGACAACTAAAAGTCCCCTGGTCCAAATTTACGTGTCTCTGAAGACTTTAACTTAAAAATGAAATGCACACTCATGGAACAAACTGGGCCGTTGTTGTAATAAAACAGCTTCAACTATTTGGCTTGAGTTTGACTTCACTATAAAGGGCGGTGCTGAATATGGGTAGAACAGGACAGGAGTCGAGGTGAAGGCCACATCATGATGGCTAAAAAGCCTCTTGAGTCACAGTGGTCCACTGGAATGGTGTCTTCTTCAGTAGTAAGGTGGTAGGAATCACCAAGGGCAAAAATCCAGGTACCCGATGTGTAGACTGATGGAACAACACAAGGAAGGTTGTCAGGATATCCAGGTGAACACTCAGCAATCAGGAGGCACAGGACTGGAAGAGACAAAATAAGTAACAAATGCACGGAGTTACAAACAGAAGACCCTTAACACAGGTAGGTCTGCTAGCAGCACATTAGCTGCCTGACAGGTATTACAAGCCTGGTTTAGAAGCTGACAGGTGATAGATGGGGAGGAAAATGTCTTATGATTAACAATCAGTAATGGCAAGAGCAGACAGTTCTCTGCAAACACTGTTTCCTGACTCTTGAGAATAAGCTGTCTCAGGCAAGTAACAAACAGGAACACATACTTTGGGGAGTAATTTGACTGTATTCAGACTGCTGGGCAATGAGTGGTGGGGGAGAAAATGGCTTCACAGGTGATATAAGTGCTTCCCTTAAATTTTCATCCTTTTAAAAGCTGCCCTTAATTTTCACTTTAACAAGATTATATACTGAGTGGTAGATAATAAGGTATCCTGGCCCTGGTCCTTGTACCCATCTGCATGTAACATATTGGTTTCTCTTTGTTTTAGGGCTCCCTTACTGTTTTTAAATTTACAATTAAAAAATAAGAAAATGTGAAAAAAAGGAGGACACATGGCCCACATTGAGTGACTTGACTTCTCACTAAGAGTAATTAGGTGAAAACAGAGTTTATTCCTGCTCTCTAAATTTCTATCAAGTTCTTCACCAAGTGGTAGCAGGTGTGGACAAAGACCAGGCCCCTGCTTTCAAGGGACTGGCTTTTAGGAAAAAGAGCAAATGCATGCAAGTAAGTATTTTGCAAAGTATTATATATATTAAATACCTTTGATATTATATGTATTGAATACAAGATACAGGACAAACGCGAGCACTCAATTTAAAAAAAAGACCATTTCTGGGTAAAGGCATCTGAGTTGGATAGTGAGGAAACCAGAGTTCTGACAGCAAGGCATTCTGGGTTAAGAAGAGATCATGAATAGAAGTATAGAGATCTTGAATCCTCTCACCCTCCCGCACATCTGGCCTATACCCCGATTCTTGTATAAATAAATAAATTAAAAAAAAAAAAAAAAGCACAGAGATGGTAGAGTAAGGCATTATGGAAAACGACAAGTACCGTAGTTCACTTTGGATGGAGTGTCGTCCTGTTTACACCAAGGGTGTGGCAGAAACTCAGGTTTCCTAATTCCCAGTAACAGTCATTGTTGGTGGCAGTGCTTGCTCAGTCGTCGTCTCTTTTCTCAAAGCAAGGTCGACAGATCCAAAATTCAGAAATAAAAATATCCAGTGCCAGAGTTTCTGCCACATCCTGATAAATTCTTCCAGGTGCCAGGTCCAGTTCTTGAAAATCTGGAATCCACCCTCTGGCTACATTGAGAACTGTCTGCTTCAGGGAGTGCAGAGCACTGTAGAGAAACCTCCTATCCTGGACATCTCATGTTTTTTCACAGAATTTCAAGCTTTGAGTTCCAGTTGTTTTTTCTCCTCCTTTCTCATGAGGAAAGCATCTTATCAGTCTTACGATTCTTTGAGGTACATCCAGATAAAATTACAAAAGAGCTAAATGACCAACACATATTCCTCCCAAACAGTCATTTTTCTGGAAGTGAGGTCTTTTGTCTCTGCCCTTTAGGTAAAAGGAACAGTCAATTGATTTTTCAGACATTTGTATGAAATAGCAGAACTGGCTCACACCTAACCAGACGAAATACACTTAAATGTGTTTGTGTTCACGTGTTTAGAGCTGTACCACTGGTAAGCACCACTCCACAAAATGCAAATGTTTGAACTCCAAGTGTTCAAACATTTTTATAGTGTTTGCTGGATGATGGCCTAGAATTTGATAAAAGCGGGTGACAACAAAGAAGCAAAAAGTGGCGCTTTGGCCATCTTAGTAACACTTTTGCAAGCAATTAGAATACAAGGCAGGCCAGGAAAAAGTCAAGCTTTTTAACACTTCCAAATCTACTGATTTTGAGGTTCAGCAGAAGTTCTAACAAAACTTTTCAGAGAATGTTAACCTTCAATTAATACAAACACCCAAATAGCTTCAGGAATTCCCCAACTGGTTCAGTCTGAGTGAGCTGGCTTGCTAAAAGTCATCTGCACCATTAACTAACTGGACTTGGCAGCACCATTAAAATAAAATAAAATAGCCTGTTCACTATCAACCATCCAGAATAGGGACATAAAGTAGGAGCAAGTAACGGATGGCAACTATGGTGGTGGGAAATGGTCAGTGAAAGTCAGAAGGTCGTCAGGCACCAGTATAAGCAGCAGAAAACAGTTGTCGGGCCAAAGATTAAAACGGTTTCTTGGTACTAGAAAACACATCCACTCCTAGTTTTAGCTGCTTTTTAGAATAGGTGCCACTATGCCATATGCATCAGCCAACCTTCAGGCACCCCATGGTGAAAGCAAAGGACTCAGAATAGAAGCCAAGCAGTGGAGTGTTGTTACCCAGAATATTCATTATGCATAGAAACAGCTCACATATCTCAGGGATTCACATGGGGGCGTCAAATTGGTTGTGAAGGGTCCCAAAGGACATGTAGGCCTCAGTTTCCTCCCTGTGGCATAAAGGACTTGTGGTTCTTAACTTTTCTGGGTGACAGCCCCTTGAGAAAACTTGCTGGCGATGGATCCTCACTCCCCTAAGATGCATATTTCCACTAGCATCTGCATACAACTTCAGGGAGTTTGGGGGATATCCAACTCCAAGGTTTCCAGGTTCAAAAATCCAAGGAATGGGCAACTGCCAGGTTTTCTTACAACTTAAAACAAACAAACAATACCATCCCTTACGTACACTGGGCGCTTTACAGTTTACAAAGCGCTTTCAATCCCACAAACATCGACGGGCAGAGGAGGAAACTGAGGCGCAGACAAATTACAGAGTGACTTGCTTAAGGTCACTCGGCCAGCTGGTGGCTAGGCCCGGAAGCAAACCCAGCTCTTCCGACTCCGGAGCTTGTCTCCCCACCCCGGAGCTGCCGCCAGAGCTCCCGCCCCTCACTAAGGCGGCATGAGAAGGAAAAGGCAAAGCAGAAAGCCCACCACCAACCATCCCCCGGCTCCTTCTTGCCCCCCCAACTGGGTCCTAGCAGGCCCCGAAGGGTGGCGCCAGGCCTCCAGGCCGGCCGCGGCCACCCCCGCCTCCCCGGCCGCGCCAAATCCCGCCGCCGCCGCCTCCCCGGGAGCGGGGCGGAGCAGCTGCCCGCCGCCGCCGACCACCCGGACGACTCCTCGTCGAATCGCAAACGCATAGGCCGCCGCCCGAGTTCTGCGTACGAGAAGAAAGACGCGGCGCGAGCGCCAACGGCCACCGGGCGCGCGCCGCGGCGGCCGGGCCTGCGCCCCAAGAGCTGGATGCCAGAGCAGGAGAAAGAGCCGCCAACCGATCGCTCGATCGACCGCGCGCCCGCTCCTTCGCCCTACCAGACCCGGGAGGGGGGGAGGGCGCGCCAGGGCTTCTTCGAGTTAGGGGCCTGACTCCCCGGCGACGAGACAAGATGGCTCCTCCGGTCCGCGCCGCAGCTACCGTCCCGGCTGCGTCGCTCGGCCCGCCCCCGGTACTGTTTCTTTAAATGGCGGAGAGGGTCAGGAAAGCAGGAAGAGAGGCGCGCGCGCTCACGTGACAGGGGCGGGTCCGGCTAAGCAAGATCCGGTCACGCGACCACCCCCGCGCCACCAATCAGGAGCCGTCGCATCAGGGCGGGGGCGGGAGGAACTGCGGCTCCGCGATTGGCCGAAAGCGCCGCGGAGGCCTCGGGGGCTTGGGGCGTCGGGGAGTGCGCGAGGCGGCCCGGGTTGCGTGCGGGAGACAAAGCGGTGGTGGCGGTGGCTGCGGGAGTAGCAGCGGTGAAGCCCTAGACGCTGACTTTCGTGGTGCTGAGTCCTGTCCTCATCTCATCCTGCACGGCGCGCAGGCTGCTGGTTTCGCGGCGGCGGCGGCGGCGGAGGCGGCGGCGGCAGCACATGGTTCCAAGAGCGCGCTGCGGTTGTTGGGTTCCAATTCTGTGGGGAGGGACAAAGGCAGCGGCGAGCGCTGGGCAACGCCCGGCCGGGGGGTGCGCTCGCCACTGCCCTCCAGCTGGGCCTTGAACGCTGGGACTAACTCGTCTCCGCGAGGAGGACGCCGCGGGGCTGAGGCCCGGAAGGGCCCGGAGAGGCCGAGGCCGCGCGCTGAGGCGGTGGGGGAGGGGCGCGCCCGGCCTGAGGTGATTTGGGCGGGTCAATTCAGAGGCGTTGTGGCGGCGCCGTGTGAGGTCACGTCCCGGCGCCCGGAGGGGAGCGAGGCCGCGCGGTCGGTCAGCCGGCCGGGTGTGGGCTGGGCTTGGAGACAGGAGGCGGCCGTCGACGCGCAGAGGAGCTCGCTCTTTCGGTTGGGCGTGAAGCCGGGCCCGAGGCCGGATGTGCCCCGTCGACGGCGTGGCCGCCGGGCGAGGGCCAGTTTAAGCATCCCGGGATCACTGGTGCTGGAAGACATGGGTGATGTCAGAGTTTTGTGACAGAAGTGGGTGCCGTTCCGGTTGGTAAGTTTCCGGATTGGTAAATTGCCCGAGGGAAACGAACAAAAAACGCTGGAAGAACGAGAAGATGGAACAGTGGTAACATCTCCTACTCGAGGACCCCACGTCGGTTCTAGGACCGTCCACGCTGAACTCATTGAACTCCCGAAAGTTAACACGGAAGCTCCTTAAGACTACAGATTTATGACGTAATTCTCTTAAAAATATTGCGTCATAGTCCTTGAGAAGATTTAAAAAATAAAGGGGAAATCGATTGTAGCTTCTGGCGTCTCTCTTATCTATTTTGGGTAGATACTAGGTAACGAACTGTAAAGCGCACAGACGTACCAAATTTTGCTGGAAGAAATCCTGGAAAAGCTATTAAAAGTTGATCTCCCAATTAGCGAGTAAAGGACTGGAGAACTCACTGCACTCATGGCTTTCACAAATTACAGCAGTTTGAATCGAGCTCAACTAACTTTTGAATATCTGCATACAAATTCGTAAGTATCTTGTAGGTGCCACTGAGGTCACTGATAACTCATTCCTTGATAGTGATATGGAACTACTATCTCCATAAAATTTTGCTTTTTCCTTTATGGGATGTATCAGTGGATCAGTCTTGAGCTCTATAATGAAGAAGAGATCAGTGAAGTATTTGTTGCTAATCCAGAAGAATATGAGCTTCATTTATTGCATCAAAAATTTGAGCAGATGCAACGTTTATTTCTTTGGAGTCAGTATGTTGCTTTTGTAGTTGTTAGGAATTGAACAAGTACTATTCGTTGGATCTCCAAAAGTTGGACTCTAATCAGCTGGTTTTTCTCTTTAGTCATAACAGCCAAAGTAGTTGGGTTATAACAAACTTCTAAGCGGCACATATAAGTCCGTTTTTTTTGTTTTTTTTTTTTATAATTTTTTTTTATTTTTATTTTTTTTAAGATTTTATTTATTTATTCAAGCACTGGGTACAGTCAGAAGCGCGGGAGGGTGAGAGAATTCACCAGAGCAGGGAGCAGAGCAGGCAGAAGGACCGAAGTACACTGCTGAGGGGAGCAGCGGGCGGCAGGAGAGGTCTGCGTGCCATGTGGGACCCTCCTCCAGTGGCCGGGGAGCAGCCGGGGATCGAACCGGCTCTGCAGAGGCTGCGGGCAGCTTCGCAACCCAGCGCTCAACCGCTGCGCCACCAGGGAGGCCCAATAAGTCCGTTTTTTAACAGGGAAAAAAAAAAAGATACCTAAATGACAACTTGTAACAAGAAATTGAAGTTTTATTCAGCAGTTGGCTGTGTCTTCTTGGGAAATCCTTCCCTACATCCAGTATAGTTTGTATAAGCTAGCAAGAAATGGCAACTTTTAGTTTTCCCCAGTTTTTGTGCAAATCGCAGAACACATACTGTGTTCATGAAGAAATAATCACTCCACATTTGGTCTGGAATGTTGTAGTTTTAATCCTTATGCCTTCTCTCTTAGAAGTAATCAGAAGGTTAGTGACTATTTTGTGTTTTTATATGTTCATTATCCGTTTTGAGAGGAAGGTAAGTATGCTACCGTTTTCGAACCTGGAGAGATGATTGAATAAATGAATGGCTTCAAGTTACCTGAAGAACCATCTTCCGGATTCAGAACGTGCACGTCAATGATCCAATACAATAATTTTTAGTACAATAATTTTTCGCCATTTATGGGAAAGGACATATTATTTGTGATGCCTATAATTTTTTGTTAGCTATTTTTTCTATCAAGGAAACTTTTTGAGTAGTCAATTGCCAAACAATGAGAGCCTGGTTTTGCTTAGGAAACTTACTGAGCTTTAGAGCGCATCAGAGATCAGAGTACCCACCCTTAGTGTCACCTAGTGGATTATTATGCTTTGCCTGGTGAATCTGAAATCTAGCAATCCATTGTTGATCAGAGGTTTCTCAGCTAGCTGGAGCAGCACCTTGGGCAAAACCTTGGGTATCCTTTAATAAATATTTGAACTTCCACATTGAGAACAAGCAGTTCTCAATATTTGAACTTCCACATTGAGAACAAGCTCACTTAGATATTCACAGATCATTGTGATTGACACATTTTGGAACAAGGAGCCAAATTTGGATTGACTGTATGATAGCATTTGAAGACCACCAGCAGGAATTCTGCCTTTTCTAAAGGCTTTGTTTAAAAAAAAAAAATAACAGTTGCATCAGTTAAACATGGTCTAAAATACTCTGTATAGCCACCCTACTGGGATAAGGATTATAGCTTTGCATTTGAGGAAACTGAGGCTCAAAGAGATTACCTTACATGCTAAAGGTTTACATAAACTGCTGCTAAATGGTGGATTTAAGGCAGAATTATCTGGCGGCAATCTTGGTTCTGCCTTTAGGCAGTAGTGACTAGTCTGTTGCACCTTCAAGAACTTCTTTCCTTGTTTATTAAGATTTCTTTCCCACTTGAAAAGTCTTTAATTTTAGTTTATCTCAATAAGCCTCCAATATGGGGGTTCTGGGATATTTCTGTTCTTTTTAAAATTTCTTTTCCCATTTTATAGTTTATTACCAATAAATAGATGGAGCCATGGCAAAGAATCAGATGTCAGTTAAGACACTTGTTTAAAGTGAAGTTGAAAATTTTTCTGTGAATTTGACTTAACCATATTGAAGTAGAATTACCTTCTTGCCTGAATATTTGAAGGTTGGATATATGATTTTGGAAGCTCTGGAATTTCTTAATGGATCACATCTTGAAATTGTCTACTTTTGAATGTGTCCAGTCCTGCTGGAAGGAAATAACGAACCCAGAACAGGATAAGTTTCTGATTTGCAACTAATTTTAAGATTTTTTTTTAATAGTGGTGCCCTGATTGAAAGTTCATTTTTAGATGAAAACACTTTCAAGTTTCAAAAGCTGTGACTCATTACTTGAAGTGATGGTAGATGTATCATGCGTTAACTGTTGCAAAGTCAAATTCAGAAAAGGAAGGATTTGTCATAATACTTCCTCTTTTGTTGCAATTTTTAAAACAAAACTATTGTAAGGTGTCTAACATCTACATTATTACCAGACTATTAATTTTGAAAGAAGTAGCCCTTTCTTACCTCCTATTTAGTGTAGATTTGCAAGTGGAACTCAGACTAGAGTGGTGGCAATCTGTGGTGCAGTGGAAAGAGCATGGGATTGGGAGCCAGTCAGGCCTTGATTAGATTGCATCTTAACTGAGAATTTTGGCCAGGTCAACTGCTCAGAGCGTCAGTTTTTCTGTCTAAAATGGGGCTAATCTGATTATGAGGATTGTATAAGTTTATAAAGTAATTAATATTGTATGTAACATTGACTAGATGATGGTGATTATTTTTATAGTAATAGCTTATGTAAACCAAAAGTTGGTCACTGTGTTTGTGTTGGGTGCTCGTCATTACAGAGATAAGTTCTTAGTAAATTCTGGAGCATTTGTTGGAGTGTTTGAACAGTAATTTAAACTTTTTTGGTATTGGGTTTGTAGTGATGCTTATTCTCTTGGTTACATTAAGGTTTAAAACAGAAATTAAGGGAAAGTCTCATTATCTTTGTCTTTTAATACTAGATTTTGCTTAGATGACAAAAGATTTATTTTAAATAAAAAGGGCTTTTAAATAAATATAATGCTGTTGCTGCTCTTTGGTGTACTAGGTTTTGAGATTGCTAATTGGAAGTGGAGCAATCTAGGTGATTGATTCTTGAGGCAATTGTAGTCATATTGCTTTGGTAGAAGATGCAGAAATAAATTCTCTCTTTGCTAAGTGGTTTGGTAGAGCAGGATGCTTCAATAAAGGATGCCTGCTTTCTATGGGAAAGGACATTCCTGTTGGCACATTTAATAACTTACTATCTTGGCCGTATCTTTTTGGTTGTTTCATCTGTTGAGTGAATGTAAAGAAACCCGTCAAGTTTTGAGACAATATTTCTCATGACTTACATAATCCTATTGAAATGTAGGTTTACACTCTAAATATATTAAAGCCGTTTGTATGTAAACTGTATCATCGTGATGAGATTGTGAATCTATTGATTTCATTTCAGGCTGAAATAAACAGGGAGACCATTTTCTTTACAAAATGAGTAGAGTTGCACCTCAATTTATCACTGCAAACATTGAGCTGCAGAACTGTTTTGATCATAAAACAACGTTCATAAAAGCCACAATCTGTTGAAAATGAAAGTGTTTGTTAAAAATCTTTGCAGATGATTGATCTTTTTTAGATCCCATGCAAAAGATATTTAGGTCTGTGAAGAAAAGAATTTCCTTTAATATTTATCCAGATATCTCTACTGCAAGTATTAGCTAGTAATGAGCACACTTTTTTGAATGTTATTTGGGAAAAAGGGGGAAATTAAACCACTGATATGTTTTTTGGGTCTTAGGATTTTAAGAGATAATTAGAACTCTGGCTTTAGCATTTGTTAGTAGAGCCACCATTAATCAGTTGCAGGTCTGGAGAAGATTCTGAGTATTATCTCTCCAAGAGTTGTCACAAAAGGCCCCTTTTATGATGTGTCAGTACTTATCACAAAAGTACCACTTAGCAACATCTTGAAGATATTTGTTAACTTATATTTGTGGTACAGCATCAATACTGTGTGGAACAATAGAGATCTTTGGGATATTTTCTTTAGTTTTTAAATGTACAGGCACATTTCTAAATATTGTGTAGAAACAGTGAACATGGAGGTGTTTTTGTCCTTTCGAGATCTTACTAAATTCTGAATGTCTTTGGCTATGTGAAGCAGTTATAAATATATATTGCTGAGTAGTCGTCTGTATTTCTGCTTTTCATATCTTTGCCCTGATGGCAACGGGTATCAGAATTGGTTTTCCAGATTATTCATAGTCACCATTTTCTTCCAAATGCCAGGTATTTCCTTCTTTCCTTTTACTATTCCAAACACACTGCATTTCTGCATTCATGTTGTAGCCTCAGTTATGTTCTTTTTTTTTCCTGAGCTATAATTTCTGAGCATACTTCTGAAATTCCTTGGCAAGTTAAAGTACAGATGTTGAAATGAGAAGTAGTACAAAAAATTGGTTTATATTTGTACATAATAGTCCTAAAAATTAAAAAATATTATAGTATGGAAAACTAAATTCTCTAAGTTTCCAAGTCACTTCTAAGTCAAACAGAAAATGACTGGCTGAAAATTTGAGAGCAAATGTTTGTAACTTCAGCAAATCACATTAATTTTTAAACTTATTATTCCTTATTTCATGGAATAATCACAGGATACATTTCTTGTTTCTTTGGATGATAATCTAAAGAATTTAAGATGATTAAAAATATGGGTAGTTTTTTTTCCTTAATTGTTCTATTCCTTATAAACTGAGGATTGGATTTTGGTCAGAAGAGTTTGAGCTTTATTTCCTAGACTAATTGCATGTAAAATTTCTACTTTTTGTTAAAATACTCAGGTGCTGCTTTTGGATTAGCAACAGACACATTCACTGATCTCATGGGGAAAAGTTCTTCCTAAAATTCCAAAAAGTCTTGTCATTTTAATTCTAAATTTCCATTTTGAGGAGGAAAAACTGGTGTTCCTGAACAGTTCATTGTTGGGCATTCATTTTATAAAACGTTTTATAGTTTTAAACAGTAGTAGTAAGTGATCCTACATGCTAGTTATTTAATATTGATATTTTTCATTCTAAATTTGCAGACATTTTCACTTTACTGGCTGAAACTTTATATACCAAAAAAAGATTAAGTTTTTTAAATTTGTTTAAAAATTTTTTTAAATTGATGGTAATATATGGGTTAATGATTTTATATTTATTTAGAAGTTAATGTTTCTAGGTAGACATATCCTGCTTTTATATTTGATGAAGACTGTTAGAGGAAATAGCACAAATTAAAGAGAATTTAAAGGATGTATCTTATGCATAAATAACATTTTTATTTAGAGTTCTGAATAACATGGTAATTTGTGTTTTCACCCAGCCCAAACTTTGAGCAGCCTCACAGAAGAGATAATTGACTTCTTAACAGGGGCCTTAGGAGACCACTCCCAAGTTTTTGTGGAAAAAAATTGTTCAAGAGGAGTTTGGAATTCCTTTTTTTTTTTTAAAGATTGATTTATTTATTTATACAAGCACTGGGTACAGTCAGAAGCGCAGGAAGGTGAGAGAATTCACCAGAGCCAGAGCGGGTAACAGAAGAGGCAGACCGATGAAGTACACTGCTGAGGGGAACAGCAGGCGGCAGGAGAGGTCTGCGTGCCATGTGGGACCCTCGTCAGGTGGCCAGGGATCGAACCAGTGCTGCAGAGGCTGCGGGCAGCTTCACAACTCAGCACTCAACTGCTGCGCCACCGGGGAGGCCTGGATTTCCTTTTTTTAATGTGGAAAATGTTCTGCTTTTAGCCAGAATTAGAGAAAGTTAGAGAAAGTTAATAGGTTATTCTTTTTTGTCTCACTTTGAAATGGAATGTTTTTGTTTATAAATTGCAAAAAGTGAATAGGTTTTCTTTCTTTATAGGTACATCACACACAAGATAATGGTAAAACAAATGCTAACAAATTATTCAGTAAGCATGCTTAGAGATACGCAGAAACTGACAGCTGGTTACAGGCAATGAAAAGTAAAATACAGCATTTTTCCTAAGCAGAATGAGAATATTGCTCTTAGTACTTCTGAGAGGAATCTTCTAATGCTTTATAGTAGGTTTACTCACATAGTAAGACTAAACATTTCTGAGTAGATAGGACTTGATTATTACTTGAGGATTAGTAAACTGTGGAAGGACTTGAATTGTGAAGTTTAAATTTCTGTAAATTGATAATGCAAATCTCACTTTCTGATTTATTTTCCTAAAAGCTTTTTAGTATTTTAAAACCTTGAATTTTATTAGAATTTGTCATTCAATTACATAATTCTTTGCTGATTCTTAGTATTATTTATCATTTCAGAACTACTCATGAATTCTTGTTTGGTGCTCTTGCTGAACTGGTTGATAATGCAAGGTAGGTAGTCTTAGGTATATAGTCTGTCCTTGAAACTTTTTGGGTAGCTGTGACCTTTGGTTTCTGAAGACCAGGAGGAAGCTAGCTCTGTAGCAGCTGCAACGCCTGAGAGGCTGCTTATCCAAAAAGTATTATTTTAATAAAAGCATATTAAATGATATTTGATGAACTGTAATTCATTCATTGCTCTGTGTTCTAGCCTAAAAATAGTGAACTTAGGCCCTCCAAAGCTACCTTCCCTCGTGTATTGTTATAACAAGATAATTATAGTGAAACAGAGGGAATTAATATAGACACTTAGGAATCAAATTAATAGGACAAATTGATTTAATTTGTGCTACCAGGACAGTACACCACCTCCTATTCTGCGTCTCCCCCCAAAATGTATTTTCTATTGTCAAATGACTCCAGTTCATCAAAACATCTTTGATAGTTAGCATCTGTGCTTGAAGAAATCCTTCAGCAATGTCTTATACAGTTCTTAGTGATGGAAGCTTTTAAATGTTACTGTGCAAGACAGAATAGAACTTAGGGTTGCTTTGGGGGTAAACAAATAGTGAAGTCCAAAACAAGATTTTGTAATTGTATTATGTTTGCAATTTTATTATGAAAATGCAGATAAAAGTCATAAAATTGAATGCAAATATAAAATTTTTTATTAACCAGGTGTTGGTGATTAGAAGAGGTTAAGAGTTAACAACAGAAGTATTTCTAAACAGATTCTCAGTAATGAGCTTGCTGATAATTTTCTGTCTATGTTAATACAAACCTATAGTATTATTACTTTTATTATTATTAACTGGATTGCTTATGAGAGTGTGCTGCTTAATAAGCTCAACAAGACAATTCCCATTTTATTTCAATCCTGTTTGACTCATAATTTTTACATTCAAATTAAATATGTAGCTTAATGGAACTCTGAATTTGTTACTTGTTAGCTTAGTGAGACCATAGTTTGCTGTGGCAGGCTGCTCTTTTGTGCACAGTATCGTAGATTAGAGATTCCTGGGAGTGTGTATATATGTGCAGATGCTCAAATTTTGCCAGCGTTCATACTTGAAAAAGATTTTTATAAGACTACATACCTCTAGAGCTATGTGGATTTGAGTGGGTTTTTGCATTTAAAAACTATTGAAAATCTCCATTCCTCATTTCCTTGACTGTAGTTAGCAGAATTGGATTAGTTACTTCCAATCCTTCACTGATGACTGAATTTCTGTTTCAGCTTATTGCTGGAGTCTAATGGGGAACCCCAACTTTTAAGGTTTGAGAGGATAAGATTATGTATAGGCTTGTGAGTCAGACTGCCGACTGTGATGTGTATACCACAAGACTTGATTTTTTTTTATAGGCTTTGTGGCTTTTTTTTCCATTTAATAACTTTGTGAGAAAGATGATGGACAAGTTATTGGAAGATATTTTATGATTGCATTGAGCGGATGTTTTCACTATGACATCTCTATTAAAAAAAAAAAAAGTTCATACCCCGTATGGCATGTGATTATTTCAAATTGAAACCTTAAAAGTGTTTCATAGATATATAAGGAAAATTGTGTTGCAAGGAAGTATAGCTTTAATGTACATAATTTTTGTGTGACTTCCTAAAAATAGACTCAAAATAGTTTGCACTCCACTCAAAATAATACACATTTTGATATTTCATATTCTTACTTGGATCTTGATTTTTCCCTTTTAATTTTGCAGAGATGCTGATGCCACAAGAATAGATATTTATGCAGGTAAGTCAGGTGTTAGTTCTTTTAATGTCCTGTTCCTTTCAATGCCTTTAGTGCTGTGTCTAAGAAGAAATGAGTGGGAAATAACTGGTTTCTGTAGCCTGGTTACTCAAGACACAATTACTTAAGCTCATAGGTAGAAATTGAGCATCCCTGGTCAGGCATGTAATAGAAATGAAGAATACTGGTGTAAATAAACTAACAGGGGTGCTGAGATCTATAGATCTGCGAAAATAGTATTTAGGAGATTTACGGGCATGATGGAGTAGTTAGGGAATGAATTATTATTGGCCTTGTAAAAAAGTTTGCTTTCTCCCTGTTCAATATTTGTGCCAGTATGGTTTTTTTTTTTTTTTTTTTTTTTTTTTTGTCATTTGAATGCTAAAATTTTGGAAGAAAAATAGAGGAGGATGGCTTTCGAATACAGTGTGACTAGCATGATATGTTTTTCTGAAAAACTTTTCCTAAAGTCTTCTAAAGGTTTGAGGTGACTAACATTGACTGGCTTCTGAGAAGACTGGGGTATATTTTGTGGGGACTATGTAGTTATCAGTCCCCTCTTCATGGACCTATGTCATTTGATAGATTGGAACAAGGGTACAACTAAGAAGTAACTCAGAACCTCCAATGTCATAGTTACAAAAAAGTCTCCCCAGATACGATGAATTTCTCATGCCTGATAGACTTTGGAGCAAATAACAGCTAGAAGTCAGCTAAACTGCTTAAATTTTGAAATCCTTCTGTTTAAAAGACTGCAAAAGCAATGAAAATAAGGCCTTTTTTATTTTTAGAAGAAAGTACAGGGAAAAGAGGGACTCCAGAAGAATGTTAGAAGAGGCTGTAAACCTTCAGGCCAGATGGAGATACCATTCCTAAAGCACAGTGACTTGCAGCTCAGTGTGCTTTAGTGGTAACAGCTCCTCTGAAGAAAATGGTGGCTGTTGTAATTATTGCACAGATGGCAAAGCAAGAGAATGGATTTCTACTCCAAATGACATGGAAGAGAGAAATCATAGACTTGTCTGTTTGGAAGAAGTTTTTAAAAAAGATCATCTGTGTTCCCTCTTAACACCTTTGTTCGGCAAATTTCAGCAAGGAAATTTAGTTTTTGACAATTAGAATACAGCAGAACAGTTGGATTTCAATTTAAGTGGAAAGGGTTCAGTGTGCATTCATTATGTGTTTAGCAGTTATTTTTGTGCTTTGGGCGGAATGAGAGGATAGATGTGACCTTTGCTCCAAGAATTTGGTCTCTAATTGGGAAGACAGTTAGCACTCTGTACGGATGATTAGAGAACAATAATGTGCTCGTGTGGGAACTTTCAAGGCAATTAAGGATTAGATGGTGTGATAGAAGCACTAAACACTGTTGGATTTTGGTAAAAGACTTGATTTACTCCAGTTAACTTGATTGGGAGTCTTGACTGAGGTGTTCTTAACTTCATACATTTAGATCTCAATAAGATGAATAACAGAATCAGTAATATCTTAATATTGTGAAATTCTTGTTGGTGTATGGGAGAAAGTATTTTCCTTTCTCCAATTCTGAACTTGGTCTCCCCAAACATCAGATATATTGATACTTTGCAATCATCACAAAGTCACATTTGAAAAGGTTGTATTTAAACCTAAGAAGGGTAAGAAAGGAACCAGACAACCAGTCTGGAGGTGATCATGTAACCAAAGCAGTCCTACTAAATGGGTCCAGATCGTGATATGCCTGTCAGAAGTAGACTTTGGGTTCTTTTGACTTTCTTTACTTCTTTGTATAGAAAGTGCCATCTCCTCAAAGAAAGATCTCTTTTGTGATGCCAACTTAATGTAAATAAATGGAAAATGAGAACAGTTGTAATGGAAATAAATACTGCTCAGATTATGAAGTATGATGAAAAACTTTTGGATATCATTTTATTATAGCTTTGAAAATGACATTTTAACACTGCTGACTTTTTACTTCTAGCTCCATTTTGCATCTTCACTCTCCCCACTTCTTTTCATTTCCCCAGTGGGAGTTGAATGGAGGAATGTCTTGTTAATTTGGAGAAGCGAGACTTGGGGGAAGCTTAAATCTGCAGGCTTCCAAGTTGGTTCTTTCATAGCTGTTAGCAGTATCTGAAGAACAACTTCAAAGAAGGCAGTTTGGTTTTGCCCTTTGGCTTTGCCCTCCCTCTAGCTTCCATGATGTGTCATGGGAAGGATGCACACAACCTGCAGCTGCTTAGACACTCTTCTCTAGAACGTCCCGCCTTTATCAAAATCCTTTTCTTGGAGTCTTCAGATAGCGCTTCTGGACTGATTAAAGTAATTATCAGGTGTTAGGAATGTATCTCTTAACTGGTAAAATGTCCGGGGAAATAGTTTTGACCAGGGAAGCCTTCTGGTTCTTATGTGCTGTGACTCAGTTCTTCTCAGGAGTGGTTCACCAATGGATCACATGAGCATCACCTGGGAGCTTATTTGAAATGCAAATTCTCAGACCAATATTATTAGACCTCCCAGGATGGAGTCCAGAATCTGTATTTTAACAAGTTCTTCAGGTGATTTCTTATGCACTACATTTTTCTCTACCCAGTAACTCTTCTCCGTCTCATTCTGCTTAAATCTTCCTGGCTACCTGATTTGCTATAGATAGTCGTATCAACTGGACCGTAAGCTTCATGAAGGCAGTTATTTATCTGTTATCCTTATTACAGACCCAGGCATGCAGGAAATGGTCAGTAAATATTCATCAAGTAAACATGTGATTGGGATAAGTGTTCTAGCCAGCTGATGATGCCACAATACCTGTATGTAAAGTTGAAGAAGATTTTGTTGTGTCAACTTGTCTTGCTTTGGCCCTGAGACAATTACCATGGACCTAGATTCCACTGGTTATTTACAGGCTGTAGGACTGTGTGTCCAGGACACATCCCTCTTACGCCTCTTTAAATCACATAAAAAAGCTTTGAAATGAAGTCCTTGAGCTGAAAGTGATTCCAGACCCAGTGTTAAGTGATGATTGTGTTTTAAAACAACTTGTGAGTCCTGTTCTAACACAAGGGCCTAGAAGTAGTTCCTAGGTAGTATACAGGAATTGATGGTAATTCTTGGGAACTTTTCAAATGCTCATACCAGCTTCTAGATCTCAAAGCAGAATCTTCATGTACATTTTATGGCTGTTGTGTACAGCAAATAGCTCTTACCTAGAATTAGAATCGTTTACCATATCCTTTACCTGACCTCCTTTGTCTCCATGTGACACTTCCTCCAGATAGAAACTTTGAAACCCTTTTGCATTTTTCTTGTACTTACTCCTGCTTGCCAGATCTCATTTGGATTCTCTAGACTCAGGCATTGCCACAAAGAGAAATTTTCTTGTCTACCAGTAATACCCCCAGGAAGATCCTTGACCTTGAACTTTCAAGAAGCATGTGTTAATAAAAAAGTTCCAGCAAAGTTCAGTTTCCTGAACACTGATACTTGAAAATCTCTGTGGTTTATAGTAATTCTGAAATAGCATTTTAAATTACATTAACTAGTTCAGTTAACAGAAGGTAGTCATGACTCACATGAATCTTTAGCCCAAGGGGAGGACAAAGAGATTGCCTAGATTTGTATAAACTTGGTGAGCTACAACTTGGAGGAGACTAAAAAGTCCTTTGGGGCCTCCCCGGTGGAGCAGCGGTTGAGCGCTGGGTTACGAAGCTGCCCGCAGCCTCTGCAGCACCGGTTTGATCCCTGGCTGCTCCCTGGCCACCGGACGAGGGTCCCACATTTTGCATAGACCTCTCCTGCCTCCTGCTGCTCCCCTCGGCAGTGCCTGCTCTGCTCCCCGCTCTGGCTGTGGTGAATTCTCTCACCCTTCCGCGCTTCTGACTGTACCCAGTGCTTGTATAAATAAATCTTTGTGGGGGCGGGGGGGGAAGTCCTTTGACTAAAAAAGTCAAAGCAGTCTTGGGCTTGTCCCTTAGTACCTTACACAGATCTTCTTTTAGTAGAAGTGCTCTTCTAAGACCTGTATTGTTCCTCCTTTGCTTGCCTAGTCCTCAATATTGTGTCAAAAGGCACCTTGAAACTCCATTATCTCCCCGTCCCTGTTTGGGAGTCTCTTCTCCATTGCCTGTGACATGCTTGTATGAGGCAACCATGAGGTACCACTTGGTGCTGCAGGAGATACCCACTAGAATGCTGTAATCAGTTATGTTCCCTTCAGTTTTCTTTTAAAGATTTGTTTTTATTTTATTTATTTATTTATGAGAACTAGGGTTCTAGACCAGAGGTGCAAAGGGTGAGAGGATTCACCAGAGACAGAGTGGGGAGCAGAACAGGTGGATCTACTGAAATACACTGCTGAGGGGATCAGTGTGTGAGACAGGAGAGATCTGTTGCGCCATTTGTGGGTTAGCTCCCTGACTGGGGATTGAACTCAGGCCGCAGTGGTGACAGTGCTGAGACTTAATACCCTAAACCTCCAGGAAGGCCCTATGTTCCCTTCTAGATAGCAGCTGCCACCTCTTTGTTCATAGCCTGTTTTATTTTATTGCTTCGTCTGAAGGCTACCTCAGACTTAACCCACAGAGTAGATTTCCTTTTGAATTTGAGCACTAATTGGAGTATTGTAGTAGCTTGTGGTTCATGGCAGAGAGCAGAGGTAGAAGAGGAGGTAGAGAAAGGCAGAAAAATGATTGTGGTATATATGAAATATACGCATATTCAGTGTGTTATGCATGGGTGTGATTAGATGCTGGTCAGTCTTCCCTGCCTTTCTTACAAATTCTCTCATGCTTTATCATGAACTGAAAAGCACTGGAGTACTTTTGATGGGAATTCCACCCCATAAGGGTCCTGATGTCTAACTCATCAACTAGGTCTAGAAGGAAAAGCTAGGTGTGACCTGACCTTTTTGAATCAAGCTTTACATTGGTTTACCTTGTGATCATAACCATGTTACCACCCTCTGGTGGGTAGTACTCCAGTAATGGCAGTTCTCTTTTTTTTTTTTTTTTTTTAACAGAAAGGCGAGATGACCTTCGAGGAGGATTTATGCTTTGCTTTTTGGATGATGGAGCAGGAATGGATCCAAGTAAGTGATGAGATGATTGTGTTGCTTTTGGGAAGATGTAATCATTTTTATAAAATAGTTATTGTATAACATTTTTCTGATCCCTCACTATTGTCGTTAGAAAATCCACCTGGGGAGAGTGCACTCTCTTGCAACATCACAGGCTTAATTCCATTGGTGTATTTAGTGGGTCTTGTCCTAGTATGGGAGATTGGAAGATAGGCAACCAGAAGTAAATCAGTATACCTGTCTCTTGATATTGTATTTATTAACTTGTACAACTTCCTGGGGACAGAATGACAGAGGCCTCCACCAGCTTTATGGTATTCTAGTAACAGAACAAGATCATAATTAAGTCAGTACTGAGGGGCCAATCAGCGGTTGCCTCATTTGCCTCATGCTTGTGAATTTCCTTGAACAGAGGTAGCTGCACAGCCCTGCTTTAACAAGGATATATCAAGACCTTTGATTTTTGAGGAGGCTGGAAAAAAAATGCAAATTTTTCACTTTTTCTTGTGCCCAACACTTCAGGTGATGCTGCCAGTGTGATCCAATTTGGGAAGTCAGCCAAACGAACACCTGAGTCCACTCAGATTGGGCAGTATGGGAATGGGTTAAAATCGTAAGTATACTAGAAACCTGTCATGGGGCCCAAAACAAAAATTAAGTGATGCTGGCCTACTTTTGTTTGTGAAAACATTCCTCCTCCTTGATCCTCCACTGTATGACTGAAACAGGAGGGAAGTCAGAAAAAAGTAGTGGCTTGGGGGCTTACTAGCTATTTTGCATCCTAAACTACTTGACAGATTGAAATATATGAATGTCTAAAGCCAGTTAGGGTGGAGAAGCTGTAGGTTTCTGTTGGCACTGTATTCTGGAACTTTACCTCTCCTACTGAAGATTTTTATTTTTCACCCTGTATTTGAGGGTGTTAGTGATTGTTTTGTGGTGTTAGGATTGAGAGGGTGAAGAGGGTATTTTCACAGCATAACAGTATTCCCTGAGCACCTGCCACCTGTCATACTTTGCGCCAGCTGTCGGGGACCCAGTGTGAGTAAGAGGCCTGTATGTGGTCTCCACATATGTCCTGTTAGCCCCTGTAGCAGAGACCTACCTAATGTCTTCAGATCTCTTGGGATTTCTTTCTCTGCCCTTGGTTCCCACTTGTTTGGTGTTTGGAATGTGTTGTTGTGGTTTTTAGTGAAGCCCCATGAGAAAGGTTTCTATTTCTGAAATGCTCACTTCCAGCTGTACATACCTTTGAATGGAATAAGATTTAGTGGAATTGGAGTTTGTACAAATGGAATTCTGAGTCAAGTTTCCAGTCTTGCTGTGGAAATGTCGTTTTCTTTTCACGAGCGGGGTGGTTTGGTAGTAACATCAGCAGTTAGGTTATTGTCTCAGGTGCAGAGTGCTTTGGGTGTGTGGGCAAGAAAGAGTTTTTCCAAAAACTTTTAAGGATCTGGTACCTGAATATTATGATTTGTCTGCAGGGCAGGAATGAAATCATAAGAACAAGCACTTATGTGTCAGGTGCACTGTGCTAAAAACTCATATAATCCTCACTGTAGCTCTATGAGGTATGAATATTGCTATTTTCATTTTGGAATGAAGAAATTGAGGTTTACTAACTGTTGACATCTGACTGCAAAATTGAGGCAACCAGAAAGGGGAGGGGCACGGTGGGAGTTGGGGAGGAAGGGACCCAATGGAGCATGGTAGAGGATTATTGGGGCTTGAAGGTGGGCATGGTCTGAAAACATATTTGTAGAGGTTTGAGCCTGTAGCCCCTAAAACAAATAAAATGATGTAAACCAACTTTGCCTCAATAAACATAATTGGGAGAGCAATGAGGATTATTAGGGTGAAATGACTAAGGTGTAAAAATGCGCAAATGTGGAGCTGACACATGAACCCTACATCATTTTGATTGCAGAGTCGGAGCTGTTGCCCATCTCATTTGAGTCAGACAAATTAAAGTTCAAATCTCACCTTAGCTACTTTGCTAGTTCCCTCTTAGCTTCCTCTTTTGTAGATTGGAAGTGTAATACATGCCAAGTAGATTCAAGAATAAATGCTCTCATTGCTGTGAGAAGTCTTGTTTGGTTTCTGACTTCTTATTTCTTTGATCTTTCTGTGGCAGATTCTTGTTCTAATTCAGTGAGTATGGAATAGGGCCTAGGAATTCTGTGTTTTTCATAGGTTCCCCCAGATAATTCTGGTGTAGGTGATCTCAGTCCTCAATAACAGGTTAGTGTGAGGTAAGAAGCCCTTATTTCCCATGTAAGGTCTCCTACCTGGTTTTAGCAATTCTGTAGCTCAGGTAAGCCATTTCACCTCTCTGAATATATGTTTTCTTTTTTTAAGATTATTTTCATACAAGAACTGGGGTACAGGCTAGATGCGCAGGAGGGTGGGAGGATTCACCAGAGACAGAGCAGGGAACAGAACAGGCAGACTGACGAAATACACTGCTGAGGGGAGCAGCGGGCGAGACAGGAGAGGTCTGCTTTGCCATGTGGGATTCTTGCTGGCTGGCCAGGATCTAACCCATGCTGCTGAGGCTGCTGACAGCTTCACAGTGTGGTGCTCAACCACCTGCGCTGCCAGGGAGGCCCCTGAATATATGTTTTCTAAGCTAGAAAAGGGGGTTCTCATCTCTGACAAAGGGCTTGAAATGTAGCTCTAAAAATGCTTAGACGATGGGGCAAGAAAATTTATAGAAGTTGAGAGTGTTATTAATACACTTCAGCAGAATGTCTTTTGTAAAGTACCTGTTGAGATGGAGCCATCTAGTGTTCAGAGTATAATCATCTTGAAATCAATGCTGATGTTGAAAAAGAGTTCCAGGAGAAAGTTATTGGTAGTGGAATAGAATTAAAAGGCAGGGAAGCCAGCTAAGAGAGGTGGTGTTTTTCATTTGTTGCTATTGAGCCTCCAAGGTCAGGATTAAAGACAAGGAAGAAAGAGGCACAATGTGGAAGTGTTTGCCAAATTAGGGCAAGAGTAAGCTTTGACAGAGGCAAGATAATAAGGTGCCTTGTTTTGCCACACGTAAGCTTCAGGGAAGAAAGAGGAAGACTGTGAAATTGTCAGGAGAAGGAGCATTGCCAGCATCTTGGGAAGTGGAAGAAGAGAAACAGGATTTAGCAGCCCCCAGGGTGTCTCTGGAGAGTATGCTGGGAGTTTTCCTGAGCATTGGGGAAATAGGACATGGCATTTATTTGGCATTCCTTTCTGGTTTGTATTTGAACACAGAACAAAGTACTAAGATTTCTCAGTGCCATCACTTCTGTGGGCTATTATGAAGACTAATGAGATAATATCCATAAAGCCCCAGAAGCTGTTCAGAAGAAAAGAGCTAAGCAGCCCCATTCATTGTTCAGTGGGCAGACTTTCCAGTGGTGCTTCGTCCTGTCTGGAAAGGCCTGTTCTTGCCTGATTCTCAGAAGGCTTAACTATGACCAAACAGGGAGGATGCATTTCATTCATTCAGACTTTTGATTTGTGGAAGTCAGCCTTGAGCCACATTTCCCAGAAATCCCTTGCACTCAAAAACAGGGACATGCCTGTATCATAATGAACTTGAAGTATAAACAATCCTGAGAGAAAAGATGGCTGTAGTTACAGGATGTGAACTAATTAGATAAACCTCTTTGAAATTGGAGGCTTTGGGTTGCCCCTCATACTGCCCACTAATAAAAATTATGATCAAGAATTTTAATTTGTATGGTTAGTCCCTAAGTTTGGCTGAGCCTTGGGTTCATACTGTTTTTTTGTGAGCATAACGGTGCTGCCGTTTGATGAGAGGGCAGGAGAAGGAATTTTTATCAGTGAAAGAAAGATAGGATGGGAACTGGAGATATAGTGAGCATGGAGGTGATGTTTTGAAGGCATCAGTTACTAGAGTGAAACCTGATAGTGGCACAGTCAGGGGCTAGTAATGGTTGCACAGCTGGAATGAACCCAGGGCACAGGCTGCAGAGTTAACTTGTTACCGCCGTGGCAACAGACAGGCAGTGAGACTGACCTGAGCTGGAGATAGGTGGTGCATGTGCCTTAGAAGGGTTGTGGCAGCCCAGTGTGGTGGATAAGTGTGGTAAGAAGGTTATAAGAAAGGACTAAGGCCCACGGAAGAGCAAAGGGAGGAATGTCAATTAAGCGGGCTGTGGAACTCAGCTCAGGATCCTGAGACACAGAGAGGCCTTTAGGAGAGGCCCCCCCCCCCCCCCCCCCCCCCCGGCAATTTTAGTCGTATCTAGAGGGTGCAATTGTTCGTTTTTCAGAATGAACTTATGAATCCCTGGGAAAATAATCTGTTTTTGCTTTTCTCTCAGGGGCTCAATGCGCATTGGGAAGGATTTCATTCTCTTCACCAAGAAGGACGACACCATGACCTGCCTCTTTCTGTCTCGTACCTTTCACGAGGAGGAAGGCATTGATGAAGTAAATCCCATTTCTGTGATCTGAGTCACCATTCCACATTTCCTGGGTCTGAATTGGTTGATGCAGATATCTTAATCTGAGAGGAAGAGAAATCTCAAAAAGCACTTCAGAGTAGTTGCCTTATTTCTGAGAATCAGACTGTAACTAGCAGAAACCAAGAACTGGCTTTGTAGCTCCCCTAGAGCTATAGCTCGAATTTAGTCTGAGGTATGGGGGTGTCACCATGGAAAGTTATTTTATCAGAAGTATTTTGGGCCTCCTTGAGTATGGGTGGAGACCACAGCTGGCAATAATAATAGGAACAACACTGTCTTTCCCATATTATGGTGATTTTGTGGAATGTGCTATGACTGCATTTTCTTCTTGAGAAAATATATTATTCTAACTGCCTGTATCAGAAGCTACAAGCCAGAAATCTACAAAGCCCCAGGTGGGTGGTAAAACAGGTGATCATATGGAAAATATCACTGTAAACTTGTAATTAAATGACAGCTGATACTCAGGATTATCGCTATGCTAGAAGGAAGCCCTAATGAACTCAGAATATTCTAATTTTAAAATATTTTGGTAATTAACCATTTAAATGAACCGCATGCTTAAATGGTTGTCTTTGTGTACTGATAGCTTTGTTATTTGCAGAACTAGTCTGATGAGGTTTGTGGCCTCTCTTTTGCTGGGGTGGGGGCGGGGGAGGGGGAAGCAGGGAACAAGGCCCAACCTCAGACTAAACTTTTCCTTTCATGTGTAAGAAATAGAGGCCAGAACTTGAGAGAGGGAACTCTGAGGGTCTGTAGAGAGAGGTCCACACTGGTCACAAAAGCATATAGTTGAATTCAAAGATTTAGTCTGATTCATCTCTGTTGCTTAATTGTGATTAACTTGTACTAGCTGCCTTTAGATGTGCACCTAAATCATTGCAAATTAGTTCATGTTGGGAATGAAAGGCTGTCTTTTTCTACTATCTTTAGCAAATTAGTGAGTTTTGTTTGCCTTTGTGATGCAATATGTCAGTTCAGTCAGTGTTTTTGGAGGGAAAGAAGTGCTGCAGCTGGGGAGGGCAGGCTCCTGGGAGGAGATAGGGCTGGAGAACTCAGCCCAGGCTGGGCTATTCAGAAATGTTTCCTGATGGCCTGAATGTGGCAGGAGGGGGGGTTCAAGTCAATAGAAACAGTCTGTTCAAGATCTTGAGAGCTGGTAAAGTAGTAGGAAGGGACTTGGCAGAGTCTGCCAGGTGGCAGTCTCTGGAGAGCAGGGAGGGCCAGGTTAGACTTGACCCTAGGACCTTAGTGCATATGACACTTTATTAAAAGTGACTATTAAAGGAAATTTAAGCAAGGATGTGACATCAGATTCTCATTAAATAGATCGATACGGTTATCGTGTAGTGATTGGTTTGGGAAGATTGGGGTCTTAGTGGACCAGTGGAGAGGCCCTGGCTATTTGTAGTCTAGGGGGACTCATAGTAGGGAGATGAGAGAAATTGGGGGAGTCATCTCTTTAGGAAATGGATCCACAGATTTGGTTCTTGATCAGTGTATTACAGTTCCTGCCTATGGGGCTGTCTGGAGCAGGAGAAAAATGAAAGGAATTTGGAGGAAAGAATATAAGTTCTGTTCTGATCTCGTCAAGTTAAGCCTGAGCCTGGAGCTTGGAGGAGGTCCATGCTCAGGGATTCTTGATGTAGTAAGTGAATTCACCTAAAGGAGTGAATACAGTGAGAAGAGGATATGGAACCTCAGGCATGCCAGCATTTAAAGGTTGGGGGAGGAAAAAGTGGTAAAGGAGATAAAATGCCAGAAGTATAGGAGGAAAACCAGAAGAATGGTAACATTGACTCTAAAGGAGAAGTGTTCGATGGCAGGAATGGGTCCTGATGGAAGTAGACCATGGATTAAACTAATGCCACTGTCACCTGGGACGCCTGTGAAGAATGAGAGGTGCAGAGTGGGGTATAATTTCACAGAACACAAATGGAACTCAATTCCCCTGGTGATAAAGCTAGGTTGAAGTTTTTTCCATACTTGGTTCTGGAAGGTCACTATTTTGGATTGTACTCTAGTGTGAACTCAGCCAAGATTTCAAAATAAGATCATTTTCAGCTGGGGAGGAATGTGTCCAAACCAGCCCTAGGGTTGAATACTATAGACAGGAAGTTCCTTAGAAACCAGTTAAATGTCTCAACTCTTTATCAACCTCACAGTTGTTAAAATACAAAATCCTTTTTCCAGTCTGTGTATCTGAAGTGCCTCAATTAGTTTGCTGTACAGAGGTTCTCCTCTACCATCTGCGGGGCTCTGAGAGCCTCTGGCTCAGAGCATGGGGAGGACATTGAGGTCTCTGGGGAAGTGGCATTTGAAGTACAGTTTGTGAAGAAAGACTAGGATTTTCTCCCACCCCCCAGCTTCATTTAGGTACAACTAGGACCTCAATGATAGAATTTTTGAAAACATTATTTAGTCATAAAATACTATACATATGCAAGAGTGTGTTTAAATATATGTACACTTGAGGGAGTAATTAGAAAGTAAACGCCTATGTAGCCACCATCATAGAAGTCCCCAGTATGCTCCTCACTGGTCATATTCCTTATTGCACCCCTGGAGCAACGACCTTCAGGTAACTTTTGTCATGATCATTTCCTTGTTTTTCTTTATAGTTTGACACCTGTGTGTAATTCTTGAATAATAGGTTAATTTTGTTTGTGAATTTTATGTAAGTGGATTTATACTATAGAATTGGTTTATTGTATTTTGCTTTTCTCATGTAATGTATTTGTGAGATTCATCCATTGTTAAATTATGTTAGTAGCTAGTAGCTTGTTTATTTTCATCACTGTGTAGTATTACATTACATAAATATACTGTGGTTTAATGTATTTACTCTGTAGTGGATATTTGTGTTATTCTTACATAAATTTGCTGGTACATATGTAGAGATGTTTCTTCTAGGTTATATACCTGGGAGTGAAATTGCTGAGTTGTGGATTATGTTTGTGTGTATCTTCAGATTTACCAGATAATTGCAAGTAAATTTTCCTTAGTGGAAAGAGTAGTATTATTACCAAATTAGGAAAATGACCAGGGACATCCCAAGCAAGGAACTGTCCGTGCAGAGATCCTCAGGACATAAACAGCAATGTGAGGCTGTTTTGGGAAAGGGCAGAAGCCACAGTACCTCTGGTTCCAGGCTGCAGAGCTTGGACCCAGCCTCTGGGGCAGTGTGGCACTACTGTGGGGAGGGACAAGATGGATGTACATTTTGGTGGAACATTCTTCTGGGACCTCCCTCAAAGTGCCTGCTGTGCTTGCTCCAAAGGTGATAGTCCCTTTGCCCACCTGGCATGCTCGGACCCGGGATCCTGTCACAGACAATGTGGAGAAGTTTTCCATTGAGACAGAACTCATTTATAAGTATTCTCCCTTTCGCAATGAGGAAGAAGTGATGACCCAGTTCATGAAGATTCCTGGGGGCAGTGGTGAGTAGGATGTGAGCCTATAGCCCCTAAAATGCAGCAGCCATGAGTAGTATGGGGAAGCAGGGCAGAGGGTTGGTCTGTGGGTGCTGGCAAACAAAAGGAGGGCTTCTGTTCCCAGGAACGCTGGTGATCATTTTCAATCTCAAACTCATGGATAATGGAGAACCAGAGCTAGACATAATCTCAAATCCACGAGATATCCAAATGGCAGAGACTTCTCCAGAGGGCACGTGAGTGTGGCTGGGAAGAGAAGAAAGCCCTGGAACTGGTGTTTATTCTGTCAGGGAGGTAAAACTCAGGAGGGAGAGGGGAAAAGCTCATTCCCCAGATTTCCCAGTATTCAGTTGAGAATGCCACATGTTCTTGCTCTAAGGCAGAAGTGATAAATCTGATCTTTAAGCCAAAAGAGAAGGCTAATGATCCCTTGCTTCAACTCCTTGATGGAACAAAAGAAACAGACCTGATGAGGAGAGCGCAATTCCTGGATTCTGCATTGGGGCAGTGATAGAGCCCAGTCAGTTGCCTGTGGGTTACCTACCTGTGCTGGGGAAGTGAGGGGCCAGGGTGTGATGCCCACACTGAGGGAGCACGTCTTCAGAGTGGCAAGAGTAGCTGAGATATGAGGTGGAAAGGAGCAGGGCCTGCAGCGAGGTTGTCCTCCCATGGGTACATGGTTAGACTCTTGGGGTGGGTGACAGCATTCCTGCCTTCCTGCTTTTTCAGGAAGCCAGAGCGACGCTCATTCCGTGCCTATGCTGCTGTGCTCTACATTGATCCCCGAATGAGGATCTTTATCCATGGGCACAAAGTGCAAACCAAGAGGCTTTCCTGCTGCCTGTACAAGCCCAGGTAGGGCTCTGGACACATTTCTCTGGGGCATTGTTGGAGTGATGCTGGTTGAAAGGCTCTGACAGAGTTGACTTTGGGCATTTAAGCTGGTTGTGATTTACTGAGGTTCCCAAGAGAGGGGTGGGGGTGTCTGATAGGCTGTGGAGGGAGGCTAGCAAAGCATACTGAGTGTGAGTGCCTTTGTGGTATGGAGGGTACCCTGCCTGACACAGTGAGCAGAACATCTTGGCTTCAGGAATCTTGAAACATTATATTGGGAAGCAAAGGCTCTGGCTGATGACTGAGGTGTGTTACTGTGGACACCTGGGGAGTAGTAACGTTGCTTATCAAAGATGGAGCCAGGAGGTAAGGGGCCAGTGGAATGAGTAATTGGTTTTTATCTCTGAATGAACATGCCTTTGTCTCATCTTGGGGAAAGGTGAGGGTGGGACAGTACAGTTTGGAAGGAGGTAGGAAGGCTACAAGGCAAGGTGTTTTCTCAGCTGCGCAGGTTGCTGTACTGCCCCATTGCTAGTTCAGCCCTTAAGTTGTTTTTCCCCTGTTCAGGATGTACAAGTACACATCAAGCCGCTTCAAGACCCGTGCAGAGCAGGAGGTGAAGAAAGCTGAGCACGTAGCCCGGATTGGTAATGCCCCCTCACCCCTACCCCACACTGGCCCTGTGCAGAAGGGAATGCTGGGGTGGGGGTTGTCTGAGAGATGTTGCTTATAGCCTAAGTTAAAGCTGACACCCAGGGATAGCACTGTCCTCCGGAATTACTGGTCCACCTCTTTGTACACCTTTCTCTGTTACCAGTTCCCCTCAGCACTTTCCCCCCCAAATTCTGTTTTCTCTTCAGCCATTTATAGGGACTTACCTAAAACAATAGCAATTCCTTGGCTTGCCTGGAGTGAACTCTGACCCATATACTTGTGAAATTGGATCCTGACTCCAGGGCAGAAATCTTCATGCTGAGTAGGACTTACCAGCAGCTTGATGGAGAGTGATTAACTGAGGACTGGATAACTTCCAGCTCATGCTGAGGGTTTAACTCTAGTTGCCTTGGGTGATTTTTGACTGTTCTAATTCATTTGTAAAAATTGAAAAGCATATTTCAGGTATAAATAGTGCCTGTTTCTTGGGACCTCTTGGTTTTTTGAACTTACTGCTGTCCAAGCAGGGGAGTTGCTCTTCCAGCTCCCCTGTTCCTTGACCGTGTACATGCTTCTTATCCATCGGAGATTGCTTTGTGGGATTCAAGAGAGGTGATTAAGAGTTGTGAACCTTTGAGTTCCTTATCACGGTTTTTTCTGGGTTTCAGCTGAAGAAAAGGCACGGGAAGCGGAGAGCAAAGCTCGAACATTAGAACTACGCCTAGGTGGAGACCTCACACGGGACTCGAGGGTAAGGCCTTAGGCCTCTGGCCATTCCCTAGCATTAGCATCTCAGAGCTGACCTGGCTTAGCCCTAGGCTAGTTGTGTGCCCCTTGCCCTAAAGCCCAAAATGGTATGTTAAGATGGTCCCATAATCATCGGTAAGCATAATATTTTCCAAAATCTTGGCTAATCATTTCATTATGTTAACCATATGAGAAGAACACTGTATCTTAGTTTGTAAAAAGATATTTTGAAGTGAAGAGGGTCACTTACCCCAAGTCACACGTAGTAGTCAGGGTCAGAGTAGTTCTCTGTCCTCTATCTTGTTATGGCAATTTCCCAGAGAAATCAGACGGCACTCAGAGGTGGTGAGAGAGAAATTTGTCACACTGGCAGGCTCAGTGGGATAGCTACCAAAAGTCTGAGCTTGGGATTGCAGGAATGGTAAGGTTTTATACAGTTTGTATGAGGAAGCTTGTTACCCCATCTGTGATAGACTTTCTTTATTGTTTGGGAAGGGGGTCAAGGTAGCCATGGCTACTACTGTTGGCAAGCAGCACACCATGGGAACTTTCCACTCCAGCAACCAGCAGAATGTAAGCTGCAGACTTAGCGACTTCCTGCTTCAGCAATCCAGCACATAACTCTGTAATGGTCTGTTGTTTCATTTGGGGGGTGTTTCCTCTATGTTATCAGACCTGGGCAAGTGAAACACAGCTTTTGAGTTTGCTCCTAGTTATGTCTTTTCTGTAGAAAGGAAATCTCCAGGTATGTTTTTGCACCTGTGTGATTTTAAGTGAGAAGTTTCAGATGTGGTATTATTTACCTGTTGTGGCCCAGAGCACAGTCTTCCTCACGTGGTGCTCATGTACATTTCCAGGTGATGTTGCGACAGGTCCAGAACACAGCCATTACCCTGCGCAGAGAAGCTGATGTCAAGAAGCGCATCAAAGAGGCCAAGCAGCGGTGAGTACCAAAGGCTGACATTGTGTCTTTTTAAAATAACGTAGCTTTTGTACCTATTATTGACAATAACAATCTTGAGGAATCCCTTACCAGGAATGGGAAGGTTGACGTTCCTGGAAGGTCGACATTCCATCACAAAGATTGCTTTGAGGGAATCATTAATGTTGTGATCTCAAATGCTTGTGAAATGCCCACTAGTGAGAGAGGTCTTAGGTTCTTTCTGAGGCCAGGAAGTGGCAGGGCAGGGCCAGTACCTTGAATTGAACACCGAACTTTCTTCACTGGCAACAATCTCATCTCTTTTTTCCTTCTCTACTATTTTCTTGTTCTTTTCATTTGGAGGATATATAAATTCTTCATTCTATAAAACTTGAAAAATTTGGAACATTTGAAATAAAAATTCAAATCTCTTCTTTACTACTTAGTGATAGCTACTGGGTGACTATTGATATATTAGGACAAATAATATACTTACTCTGGATAGATGGGATAATGCTGAGATTGAGATCTGGAGCCTCTTTCATCTACATCCAGAAAGGGCAATTGTCCTGCCCAGGTCATTAAATTATGTGTCCTACCTTCATGTCAGGAGCCACCCTAGTTGCTGGGCCTTGAGTTCCTGCCTGGCTTCTTGTTGACTGCCTTACCACGGTGGCCGTAGGTTCCTGGTTTCTTCCATCTCAGTCAAACCTCTGTTTGCTCATCTGCTTTTCAACTTTCTACAATTTTGTTGACATTTTGTTGGCCTCTTTTCTTACATGTTCATTGTTCTTGCGAACTTTTGTCTTTAAAATTAACTACTGTCACATTAGTGTGGTGTAAATATGCAAAAAACCTTGTGTTTATTCCACCATGCAATTATCTTTTCAAGACTTGCAGCAGCTTCGGTGTATCCCATTCAGACTTAAATCCATCCTTGTTTTATTATCAAAAGCCAGCCAAGTTATTTATATATGTTTAATTAGGGATGCTTAGAGTTGCTGCTTGACACATATTCCCTATCAAGTCCAACAGGTTATACATTGAATGGAAATGCACAACTTTTGTTTAGCTTGCCTCAAGTTTAAGCTGAAGTTTAGCACATCTTAAACACCGTGGTGCTTGTGAGCTAATTGCTAGATCTTGAATTTGTTTTTTGTTTTCTCAGAGCACTTAAAGAACCTAAGGAACTGAATTTTGTTTTTGGGGTTAATATTGAACACCGGGACCTGGATGGCATGTTTATCTACAACTGTAGCCGGTTGATCAAAATGTATGAGAAAGTGGGCCCACAGCTGGAAGGGGGCATGTGAGTACTGCCCAAGGAGAGGTTTCCAGCCCAGGGTAGATGACAAGGAATCTCTGAACAGTGGAGTGACAAAACTGTGTCTTCTCTCTCCCTGCAGGGCATGTGGCGGGGTTGTTGGGGTGGTTGATGTGCCCTATCTGGTCTTGGAGCCTACACACAACAAGCAGGACTTTGCTGATGCCAAGGAGTACCGGCATCTGCTGCGGGCAATGGGGGAACACCTGGCACAGTACTGGAAAGACATTGCCATTGGTAATGGGTTGGCCCTTGCCTCTTTTCTTCACTTCTAGCCTTAGAATGCTCTCATTACCTAACAAGGATGAATTTAGGAGGAGCAGGAGACTGGTGTCTAATGTGCTGTGTGGGTATTTGTCTTCCAGCCCAGCGGGGAATCATCAAGTTTTGGGATGAGTTTGGTTACCTCTCTGCCAATTGGAACCAGCCACCATCCAGTGAGCTTCGATACAAACGCAGGAGAGCTATGGAAATCCCAACCACCATCCAGTGTGGTGAGTCAGTGGTGGGAACCCCCACCCGACCCCTTTACAATGTAGTCCATCACCCTCTTCTCTCCATCCCCATGCCTGCCTCCTGACCATACTGACGTTCAGGGACTTAGGGTCTCACAAGGGACATGAGTGTGTTTGGTGATGGCTCTGAGCTCGGTCTTGGAACCCAAATCTACTGTCCTTGCTGAATGAGGCAGAAAGTCATCTAACCTGCCAGATCTTACTTGGTTTGATGCCACACTGTTTATAGTGTGAGTGATGACTGAGCCAGGATCCTGCCACAAGAGGCAGTGGGGCAGGGTCTAAGGGGGTGTTGAGAGTCCACCATATAGTTTCCATCCTTGCTGGAATCCCTATCTCTGAGAATAATTACTTTCTGTAAGGAACACAGAGTTGGAACCAGTGTGAAGACACTTGTATGGAAAGGCTGAAGCATCTTTGCCTTGGGCTTGACTGGGAGGAGCCAGATTATAGATATTGTTGGTGGGCATAGCTCATGCTTGGGTGGGATGTTTTCTGTATTGCAGATTTGTGTCTTAAGTGGCGTACCCTCCCCTTCCAGCTGAGTAGTGTGGAAAAAGATTACCCTGACACCTGGGTTTGCTCCATGAACCCTGATCCTGAGCAGGACCGGTGAGCACTTTCTCACAAAGAGATTGTGGGTGCCCCTCACACACACCCATATTCTCTTCTCTCTTTGGGGTAAATAACTCACTATGCTTCTTGAGGTCAGTGTTCACATCCTTACATCTCTGTCTTGATACACGTAATAAGTGCTCTGGAAGTAAGGGCAGGTTGTGTTCTACAGTGAGTGTTAATTCAGTGTACTTGGAGAACTCTGAGTTGGTTGCTCTGGTGAGAGACAGCATGGTTGGCTGAGGAAGAAGGACCCGCCTACCTGGAGCCCTGTTTTGCCAAAATGTCCCTAATATCTTCTCTGTATAGGTGTGAAGCTTCTGAACAGAAGCAGAAGGTTCCCCTGGGAACATTCAAAAAGGACCTGAAGACACAGGAAGAGAAGCAGAAGCAGCTGACAGAGAAAATACGCCAGCAGCAGGAGAAGCTGGAGGCCCTTCAGGTATGTGGGTTATTGGATAGCAGGCAGAGCCAGCCTGTGTCAGTAGAATGACCCCTGCTTACTCACGCTCTCCACTCACCTGTGTGTGTTGTCAGAACTTTTTAATCCCAACCTCCAGCTACAGTGATTATGTAGTATGCCTTGATTTTTTTTTTTTTTTTTAAAAACCAAAAAACTATTTTGTTTATATATTATGATGTGGTCCAGTTCATGTAGAATGTCTTAAAATTTGGTAAATAAATGTCTTACATATTTATGATATCAGCCAAATGTATTTATTACAAAAGCTTTTCCCTGTCTGGGAATGTCTTAGGTATGACTCCCTGTCCTGAATCCCACCTGTCCTTTCTGTCCTAATCCATCAATATTTACACATCTTTTGTTGGTTCCTTCTATATAGGAATTTAGTCCATTTACACTTTTTCCCAGTGTCTCAATTGCTGGATTAACCACATGGAATCTCATAATTTGCTGATGGTCTGTATATTTTTTCTCTTATATATGTGCAGATATACTTTATGTGCAATAACTAGTTCTTTCACATAATAACAAGGTGTCCTATTTAATCTTCTCTAAAAGAGATCCAAGTAAAATGATATTTGTGAAGTTTATAATTTGTGAAAACTTTTTTTTTTTAAAAAAAGATTTATTTATGCATACAAGAGCTGGGGTACAGGCCAGAGATGCGGGAGGGTGAGAGGATTCACCAGAGACAGAGTGGGGAGCAGACTGACTGACACACACTGCTGAGGGGAGCAGTGGGCGGGACAGGAGAGGTCTGCTTTGCCATATGGGTTGCACCCTGGCTGGCCGGGGATTGAACTTGTGCTGCAAAGACTGTGGATTGCTTCATAGTGCAGTGCTTAACCCCTTGCGCCACCAGGGAGGCCCTAGTCTGTTAAAACTTTTGAGACTTTACTCATTTCAGTTTTGAGGCCACGCAGTTCAAATATAATGAACTGGGTTAAGACCATAGAAGTGGGCTGAATGAAACCATAGGATTCAGAACAACAGAATTGTGTATTTTTCTTGCATGAGAACCATGATTCGACAGCAGATGTGCACATCTCATAGTGTGATGGGCTTTTTTTTTTTTTTTTTACCAGCATGAGGAGCTTCTGAACATCTGTACTTGCACGGCAGGAGGCCAAATAGCATGTCACCTTTTGGGGGCTTTACCAAAGCTCATTTCTTCTCCTCCTCTCCTGTCTTGGGTCTTATTACAGTTTGCATTCAGCCAGGGTGGCCTTGATTGCCTCTTTCGCCAGCTTGGAGCAGTGCATTTTCACAGGAAGAAGGCAGAGTTCCTTGGCGAGATACGTTTTTTTGATGGTCAAGGCTTCCTCTACCACCTTTCTCTTCCATTGCAGAACCACAGCCAAATGTTTTAAACCTGGCATCCATAACCTTCCCTTTTCATCCACTAGACTGTAATTTCATCACATCACATGCCACCACCAAGCCAGCATTTTTAGATGTCAAGGGAACCCATGTTTCTAGGATTTTCATAGTTATTAACCCCTGATAGAGCCAGGCTGGAGCTGATAGTTGCCGGAAGGCTCCAGAGCAGCAGCACTGAAACAGCCTGCGTCACATGGCTGCCACAGATGAGCGTTCTCCATTCTCCATCATGTTTGGGCTTTTACCTATGCAGTCCACATTCAAGACTGACCGTATTTTTTGTCTCCCCAGTGAGAATAGGAAATGCACAATAACCCTTACTTTTTATTTGCTCACTCTCCCAGACACATAGTGGGAGTCCAAAAAAATTTGCTTACATGTACCAAGATATGCAAACAACCTCATAATTGTTTTCCTTGCAGAAAACCACACCCATCCGCTCCCAGGCTGACCTGAAGAAATTGCCCTTGGAAGTGACCACCAGACCTTCCACAGAGGTAAAGCCCAAGGACAGGAGAGGGGCTTTTCTTTAGGTGTCTCAAGCTAGGATCAAGTTTTTACTGTCTCTGGGCCTCTTTTAGGAACCAGCACGTAGACCTCAGCGTCCTCGGTCACCCCCATTACCTGCTGTGATCAAGAATGCCCCAAGCAGACCCCCTTCCCTGCATACTCCTAGGCCAACCAACCAGCCCCGAAAGGCTCCTGTTATCAGCAGTACCCCAAAGCCCCCTGCCCTGGCAGCTCGGGAAGAGGCCAGTACTTCCAGACTGCTGCAGCCACCTGAGGTACCCCGAAAGCCTGCTAATAATCCAGTCAAGACATCACCTCGGATTGCCTCTTTGGTGCAGCCACTGTCACCATCTCCACTTCCTAATTCCAAAAGTCCTCGGGAGGTCCCTGTCCCCAGAGCCATCAAGACTCCAGTGGTCAAGAAGCCAGAGCCACCCAGTAAACCCTCTCCGGTGAGATGTTTTTCCTCCAGCCTCTAGCTCATTCTCAGTGATGTAAAATTGGAATTGAGCAGTGACAAAGCTATACTGGGGGATCCTCAGGGGAGATTATGGAATCCAAAGTGTCCCTGCGATCTATGGAAAGATGACATCTATATAATTGAGAGGACTTGGTTAGGGGTATAGAGGGAATTGGTTTCCTGTCCAGAGAGATCGTCTTCATTGCCCCCATGTTTTAAGTTGCCTCTGTTGGCTTCTCATCTATAGCATAAATTGTTGGCCTCGTGACAGTCTTGGATGGCTGTAGCACTGGTTGACATGTTTCAGGGTGGTCACAGCTGGCTAGACAGGTAGGCTGACAGGGAAAGCTTTTCCCATTCCAGTTTTTAGCAAATATCCTAATGGACATAGGGGCCAGGAGATTGCTGTATATTGAGTAATAATCGGATGGGACTTGTTCCTGAAGGAGACTGGGGAATAGTTAAGTCCTCTTCTGAAGATTCTGTGGACCATATAGAATCTTCCTGCACTTCAAGGGCTACTAACCCCTCATTTTCTCTCCTTACTCTAGGCTACTCCTAGTCGTAAGCGAACTCTTGCGGTCTCTGATGAGGAAGAAGCTGAGGAGGAGGCTGATAGGAGGAAGGAAAGGTCCAAGCGGGGCAAGTTTATTGTGAAGGAGGAAAAGAAGGACTCAAATGAGGTAGGTGGTGGTGATGAGGCTCTCAGCTCCCTCTGCAGGGTCTCCATCTGCCACCTGCAGTCTTCACCAGTTCTGTTTGTGTTCTGTGACTTGAGGCCCAGTTCGTCTTGGAAGTACTCTCAGTCACACAGGATGGCATCAGGTATGCTTTTCAGTGAGACTGGCTTCTCACTCTAATCACGGTCCCGAGATTACACTGACAAAGATCAGAGAGGCCTTGAAACCCTTTACTGTCCATTTATGACGTTCTGCCCTTACCTGCTCTCTTGTTTATGACAGTGGCAAAGGGTAGATAATACTGCCTAAGGATGGTGATTTAGAGAGTGGTTGTCGGCAAGGCATGGTGATTTAAGTTGCCATATAAGACAACATGAGATGACGGCAGATTATGCGATCATACACTTCTGGGCGACACTGGAGATACCTCTAACAGAGTCTGTTCTCCTTGCAGCTCTCAGACAGTGCTGGGGAAGAGGACCCAGCTGATCTCAAGAGGGCTCAGAAAGGTGAGGTTGGGGGAGGTACCTGACAGCCAGTGCAGAAGTGGAAAGTGACATCCCTTGGCCATTAGCAGCTTACCCTGAAGTGTTTCTGGGCTCTCATGTAATACAGGTTTCAGATCTAATCCAGAGAGAATTCTGTAGATAACAGACCCTCGTGTTTAGCATAAATTCCTTGGCATTTTTCTCTGGTAGTTATTCATCCTAGTGCTCCTTAGCACCCTTGTTGCAGATGGGAAAGGAGACCAGGGTGGCTGGGCTCCATGTCCCTGGCATAGCAGGGGCAAGCATTTAGGGGTTTTTGTCCCTGTGAATCCTGGGATAAATATGGTTCTGGCTGAGTCAAGAGTCAGGGGACTATAGTTTAGTTTCCTGACTAGTACCCTGTCCCCATTTTCAGATAAAGGATTGCATGTGGAGGTGCGTGTGAACAGGGAGTGGTACACGGGCCGTGTCACAGCAGTGGAGGTGGGCAAGCATGTGGTGAGGTGGAAGGTGAAGTTTGACTACGTGCCCACAGATACAACACCAAGAGACCGCTGGTAATGCCCCTTCCGAGAGGTTGACAATGCTGGCTAGGGCAGGGGGAGGCGGTATCCCCGAACCCCTCTGCAGGAAGCTCATCCTGGGAGCCCAGGACACACGACACATGCCCTGTGTCCTCCTTAGGGTGGAGAAAGGCAGCGAGGATGTGCGGCTGATGAAACCCCCTTCTCCGGAGCATCAGACCCCTGATACACAGCAGGAGGGTGGGGGGGAGGAGGAGGCAGTGGTGGCCCAGCAGGCTGTAGCCATGGCAGAGCCCTCTACTTCTGACTGCATTCGCATCGAGCCTGACACCACTGCCCCGAGCACCAACCATGAGACCATTGACCTGCTCGTCCAGATCCTCCGGTGCGTGTCTCCCCACTGTGGAACTGGCAGTATCTCTCCACTCTGCCATGCCATTCTGAATTCCTGACCCCACCTTCTTTCTTGTTTAGGAATTGTTTACGGTATTTCCTGCCTCCAAGTTTCCCCATCTCCAAGAAGGAGCTGAGTGCTATGAATTCAGATGAGCTAATATCATTTCCTTTGGTGAGTCTGGCCTGACCTCTGATTTTGTACTCTGCAAGCCCCCTTTGGTGTTGTGATAGTCAGTTTTCAGCCATGTCCAACCCCACTCCCAAGCCAGTTTCCCTTTCTTCTACTTAGAGGAGACTTGATGTGGAAAAAGAAGTGGCTTAGTTTGACATGACTCTGGTATGCAGAAAGCTGTAAGATGCTAGGGCTTAGTTATCGTTTAGGAACAGCATTTTGATCTGACATTTTATAATGTCATTCTTATCTGACATTTTATAATGTATATATCCTTTTTTCTCTTAGCAGAGGGAATAAAACTTGTCCCAGGCAACAGTGAAGAGCTTAGGCTCAAAGTGCCTACTATTAGAAAGAGGTGTAGAGCTGCTCATGACATGTAGAAGTAAGCACTGGGTCTTATTTAACCCAGAAAATGCTGATGTGTGATGCCTCCCCTGAACTCTCTTTGGACCTCAGTAGTGAGCATCTAAGAGAGGCCTGCCTTCAAGTGGCAAGTGAGAATTCTCAGTTCTCAGTCCTGTGAGAATTGAGGTTGATCACAAAGCTGTTGGCTGAGAGAGAAAACTTTGGGGTGAGGGTAAGGAAGATGATTTGTGATTTGCTGTGTAGAGCTAAGTATTAGCACTACATTTTTAGTGATGTGCAGTGGGCAGGTAGAGACTGGCATGTGAAGAGGGTGGGAAGGCCAGGGCTGGAGATGGATCTGGAAGCTATCCACGGCAAATAGGGGTGCATTTATGGTAGAAATAGCTTGGGGTCAGTCTCTGGAGAAGAGAATTGGAATTAAAAATTGTGCATTAGCATATATATTCAAGATAGAGGACCGTTGTGTGACAACTATATTCTTGCTAAAAGCCCGTCAGAGAAAGAAATTTGGGGTTTTATCACCTTGTAAAAAGGGAAATGAGGCTAGGAGTTAAAGAAGTTTAGTCTCAGGGAGAGGAAGTCAATTGAATGCAGGTGCTTCTTAGCACAATGGTCTTGCTTTTTTCACGGTGCCGCTCTGCTTCCCTGTAAGATGGGAGAACTCAGGGAGTCATATTAATAAGGTCCATGCCACAACTCTTGCCCTCGTTTAGGCTGCAGGTATGCTTTGTAGATCCCAGGAATTAATGGCTTATAGGTTGGCTAGGTCAACCTGGCATCCTTGTGTCAGATTTATTACTTTTGGCCTACATTTTTTGCCAGACTCAGAATAAAGCCTGAGTGCAGTGGACTAAAGTGCTCAGACCAAAATATAGTGAGCAGTAGCAGCTTAGCTTATTTTCGGAAATGGAGTTATACCACTAATGTGTCAATTTTATAGTCTCTTAAATTGTAATGTTTAAAGTAACTCAGGCTTTACTTGAATATAATGAATATATACTTTTTCCTCTGTCACATACACACAATGGACTCTAATGTTCATTATTCTGTGAATGGGGTCCTTTTCCCCATTATGCTGGACTAGGAATTCCATAGCCCTTAGTAATTGCCAATTAACATTAATATCCCACCTCTTGGACATTTTAACTACTTAGGAAAGACAGTAAAAATCTGATGCTCCATAAATATATTACGCAAATTTAGAGGTATCTGTGGTTTCTGGGTATTTGATAAATATTTGTGGAAGAGAATTTTTGGTCTTGATATTGTTGGGTGTGACTGGAAACAGATTGCTGAAAGGACTGTTCTGATGTTAGAAAGGTATGATTGAGTTGGGAGAGTGATTGCTGTTCTTTCATGTCACCTGGGTTACCACAGCTTTCTGTCTGCCAAAGCTGAGTGTGCGCTCCCATTTTTGTTCTCATGGCAGTCCCCCGAGATTGGCATTAAGATCTCTCTACTCTAGAGCCAGAATTACTACTAGTCTTGGGTTTAGCATCCCTTCAGATCAATTGTCTTTGTGCTCAGCTAGTTTGGGGCACCAGTGCCCATCTAGAAGGGTTGTGGGGGAACCTCTAGTAGCTCATGTATTCACCCTCTGCCTCTCTCCCTACAGAAAGAGTACTTCAAGCAGTATGAAGTGGGGCTCCAGAATCTGTGCCATTCCTACCAGAGCCGCGCTGACTCACGAGCTAAGGCCTCTGAGGAGAGCCTGCGGACCTCTGAGAGAAAGCTCCGTGAAACAGAGGAGAAGCTGCAGAAGCTGAGGACCAACATCGTGGCGCTCCTGCAAAAGGTGCAGGAGGTGAGCCAGGCAGCCCTCTCATTGCAGCTGGACCACCTGGTGTCTAAGGGAGGGGGGCCTGGGCACCTCCTGTTCCCTTCTCCCCACTCACAGGAATCTGTGGTTCCAACTCTGGCTGCACAGCATCCTGACCAGGAGGGCTGGAGGTGGTGCGGCTGCCTGGGCCTCATCCCAGCCAGACCCACGGTATCAGACTTTTGCCCTTGTTTAGATATTTTCCTGTACAACCTGGTTTGAGAGCCCTCCAAGCCATAAAACAGAAGTTCTCACTTTTCCAGATGACGCCCAGATGGAATTGGGTAACCCAGAAGCTGGTAGTGCCCCATAGGGTCTCAGTTCTTCATCCAGGTAGTAAATACTGAGGGCTTGCTCTATGCTTGTCCTGTGGATACCAAGTGAACTAGACAAGTGAGATAAGTTCCCTGGCTTTCACAGCCCAACAGTTCTTTGAAGAGACAGTTGTTGAAGGTGGGAAGTGCTGTGAAGTAATAGGAGATAAATCAGGGAGGCCACTTTACTAGGGTATTTAGGGGAAGCCTATCTGAGGAGCTGTTTGAAGTGAGAGCAGAACCAATCCTGCAAGATCAGTATGTGAGAATTTTGGTTAGAGGTAAGAGCAGGACCCATGTCCCATGGTGGGTAGTTGTGGGTGATACTAGGAGAGAAAGGGCCTGTTCCAGGTGAGAAGTCACTGGAGGGGTGTGCATGGTCTAGCTTGCAATCTAAGATATTTACTCCGGGTGGTGTTGGAGGGCCTGGAAGAGCATGGAGGTTAGAATCTGGGACACTGGTGAGGAAGTTCCATAGTTGTCTGGGGTGAGAGATTCTGGTGGCCTGAACCTTAAGTGGTGGCAGGGAGAGAAGTGGGAAGACTTGCAGTAACTGAGGGAAAGGAGAAAATGGTGATTTTTCTGGTTTGTCTTGAATCCCTGGGGGAGGGAAAGGGGTGACTTGTATTGAGATGGGAACAACGTGGGGTGGGTTGGTGCGGGTAAGCTGTTTTGGATGCATATGGAGTCTGAGAAGCCTGAGCACATCTAAGGCAGCTGGGAACTTGGGTTAAGGCAGTGCAGGAGAAAGAAATCTGGGCGTCATCTGTGCACAGAGGATGGGGAAGGGGAGCATGATCGAGATGGGACAGCCCTTATATGGGGGGAGGTGGGGTGGGAGGGAAGTAGGGTGACTCTGGGTCAGTCCCCATGGGCTGCAAAGAGGGTGGAGAGGTGGGCCTCCCACTGCCTTTTGGCCCCCTAGCTGATTCTGCTGCTTTCTATTCCAGGACATTGACATCAACACAGATGATGAGCTGGATGCCTACATTGAGGACCTGATCACCAAGGGGGACTAAAGGATTGACAGCCAGAGATCAGCTCCCTTGCCCCTAAAGGCAGAGTCCCTGGGGGGTGGTATTTCATTCATGGGATGATCGTCTTGCCTTGGTTTGACTCATGTGGGACATTTGTGCTTTTGGAGGAAAAGATCTCTGATTCTTTGAATCTTCTTCCCTAAGTTTATAAATATTTATTTTTTAAAAGAAACAAGATGCTGTGCCTGCTGTGAGACCATACTTTTTTTTTTTGGTAATACTTGGGCAAAGGACAGAGAACCAGGATGCCAACGAAGCCTAAGCTGCTGCTTTTCACTCCTGGCCTCATTAGATGCGGCAAATCCAGCACCATCCAGTGGTTGGAGAGGTTTCAGGGGTAGGGTTGGTCTCTCTTCTAGAGAATGAACAAGTTGGGATCTGAGGGATGGGGCTGGGAAAGAAGCCCCCAGAGTGGTGCTCCCCCTAGGGGCTTTGATCCAGGGACCCCCAAGGGGACTTTGATCTGGAGGAGGCTCAGCATTTAGTGGCTGTCCCTCTCATGGCTCACATCTCAGGTTAGAGATTTGAGTGGTGGCCCAAGCAGCTGTCAATCATCTTGTTTGTAATGTTGTCCAAACACTTGGGGAAAGAAAAGTCCTTCAGCTCACCTGTCCATTCCCCAAGTTCTCCCCGCAGGAGTGATTTTCTGGTAACTGTGGACAATGAGGTTTTCAGCCTCAAATTATTTGAATCCAGGTGGAGAAGTAGAGAGATGAGACTGTGGTCTGACTGTGGACTTGGGTAGCACACCAAATGTCTGAATGCAGTAGGACCCTGCATTTCAGAACCCCTGGTGCTGATCTGGTGGTCTCTGAATGTGGCAGGGTCCTGGGGAGGCACAGCTGCCACATATGTGCTAGCTGATCTGCAGTTTGATGCTGGTTTTTTTTTTTGTTTTTACTGCTTCCCCTCTTCTTGGTCCCACTGTGCCCAGTCAGTGTCCCTGCTCTGGGGCAGACGGGGAGGAGGTCACTGAGCCACAGGTATGGGAGGTTGGGCTGCAGGGATTCCAGAGACAGCCCTGCAGGAAGCACACTATGCCTTCCCTCCCTGTCCATTCAAACTCGTATGATTGTATTCCTCCAGCAACTTCTCAGGGTTAAAGACAAAGGCAAGAATTGCTGAGTTTTCTTTTGAATGGCCATTGGAAAATTTTTGGTTTGATTTCTCCCAGCTCTCTTCTCTATACTCTTTATTTGGGGACATTGGATTTCTGAAGGCACAAGAACTATGGTACTATATTATTGGTCTGTGATTCTGGTGTCCACCCACCCCAGGTCAGCATGGCTCACATGCCACCCCATTTTGTCTGCAGAGACTGGGCATACTGGTGAGGAAATCAAGCCACACTGGAATCGAAAGTTCTTACCCACCTGCGTACATGCACAGCACCTATTGACTTTAGGGTTTCCCTGAACCACAATCTTCAGGGAGGGCAGTTTGGGGAAATAACTGCTCATATACCTGGCCTCTTCCTTTGAGGTCTTGGGGTTTCTTGAGCTGATGATTCCCCTCCCATCCAGCTCTCTCCACACCAGTCCATATACAGTTAATTTTGTCCCCTAACCTACTGTTTTAATCTAAAAGGAAGTTGGTTTTGCATTTTTACCAGAGGGTAATACTCAAGTTTTTTATTGACACATCTGTAATCAAAATGCAATACTATAAACTTGCTGGCAACTCCGGAACTCAGTCTCTTTTCTTCTCTTGTAAAATCCAGCACATTCCTCTTCATTCTTTCTACCGCTGTGGCTTTGAATTCGTCATTCTCATCTCCACCATCTTCATTGTTTTTGTCTTCACCCTCAACACCTACAGAAGCTGAAATACTGCACATTCTAAATACTCACTTCCGAGTGTGCCCACCTTGACTAAATCCACAGCTAGGCTGAATGCCTATGCTGTTCCACAGGCACAGCTTCTGCTATTCTGGTTAGAAAAGCAAATGCAGAGAATCTCTTCCCTTCCCTAGCATGAGACCAATCTTGGAACTTTGATGACTTGGGAGGAGGAAGATGGTTTGGTTGGTCTATGGCAGGAAAGTTCTTGGTACAAGGCCACAAGAAGGTGAATGCGTGCAGAAACCCTTGTTTTCAAGGAATCGGATGGATGTGAATTTTTTTTTTAAAGTGATACATGTACATGGTAAAAATAAACAGTATAAAAGATTAGATGATAAAAAGCAAGGGCATCTCCTCCCACCCAACACCTGTTTTCCTCCCTCAGAGAGTATCCAAACACACACCTACTCTGTTCTGTTTCCGTCTCCCACCTGTTTCAGAATAGCTTATATGGGTCTACTTAATTCTGGACAACCACATAGCATTTCAATGTTTTGGATGTACTGTCATTTAACAATCATACAAACATTTGGATTTCTAATCTCTCTGAAAATGCTGTGGTGTGTCTTGATTAAGTCAGACCTGTGTATATATAGTATAAAATCTGAAGGAGATGGCTGGTAAGTGATGGATGCATTAATTCTAAGATAGGTTACAGAAACTAGTTCCAGTTCAGCTACTAATAGTGTGTTTCCTCCATTCACTTGGCAGTATGCAGTCTCTTCCATCTTAACTGTTTACTAGTTGGAAAGAAAAATGGATTAACATGAAATGGGCATCTTCATTGGCCAGTTGTTTCTCTTCTGGTAGAGGGCTATAGTTCTGAATCTTGGGTTGTCAGGGACTCTTGTGAATCAGATGAAAAACAGGGGTGAACAACTCAGAGGAATGTTCACTGTTTACAAGCCCCTTTACCCCAGAACTGTCCCATGGTTAGAATTAAAAACACCCCTTTAGGATCAATTCCAGGTCAGGACATGAGTTTGACATTTTTGTTTACCAAAGAAAGAAATGGATTGATAACAGGCTGAGAAAAATTTCTCTGGGTCCTCCTATATATCCATGCGTGACACTGCCTTTTGGCTCTTCTTGTTGGGTCCACTGGCCTACAAGAAGTAGACTGTCTTTCAGACCTGTGGTTCAAGCAGTGTTGGCCAAGAGTTCACAGTTGTAAGGACTGATAAATGAAAAAGCTCAAAGTTATTTGCCGTTTACATAGAACACAAGGCTTGACCTGAGTTGTTGGTGCCTTCACAGCTACTTTTCTCTATTGGAAATTCTGTCTGTTGCTAGGCTGTAATGGACTGGATGGTGGATGCCACATGTCTGAAATAGCCTCAGAATTCCACTGGAGGGTTCTGCCCTTTGTTTAAGATGGAACCTCTGAGGCTTCCCTTGCAACAGCCACACTGCTCTTGGTTCTCTGAGCAGCTGAACAGCCAGCTTTGGTCAAGGCTTGTAGAGCTCCAAAGGAACTACAATCCTGTCCAAAAGAATGAGGCACTGCTGGGGTACCCTCTCCACAGGGTCTGAACAGTGGAAGGGCCTAGGAAGCACAGGACTCAGCAATGAGCCAAAATGTTGCCAGGCCTGTTTTTCAGTCTGGCGATTTTCATCCAGTAATGTGGAATGTGCTTGGCCCAAGGAGGGTTCTTGGGTCCAGCAAGGCCTCGGACAAATCACTGTCCACCCATAACTCCCCATTCTTCTAAAATAAAGGCGCTTGGATGACAATAAAGGTTTTCTGGCTCAGACTGCCAATAATCTGGAGCTGGTCCTGACTGATGTTGGAACTGGGTCCAAAGCTGCTTTGTTTCCCTGACCCCCGATCTTTGTTTCCAAGATTCACTGCTTGTCACCTGCTTGCTTGCAGGTCTTGGCGGGTCTGTCCTAACCATCTGGCCAGTTTCAGTATCCCCTAAAGATGCGACGGGAAAGGCTTCCAATCCAGCCTTCCTGGGGCTGTAGGGCAAAGCTGGACCTGAGGGAGGAGCTGACAGATCCCTCCTCCTTGCTTGTCCTTTCTGGGTTCTGCTGAGATGCTTCCATGGGCTATTTTAGGGCCCCTTCCTGCTGGGCAACATGTTTCTTGGGAAGCTGTGACTAGCGTTAATCCACTAAAGTTTTACTGCCCTTCCTCCCCCACTTCTTTCTGCCCCTCTACTGAAGCTCTGGGTTCCTACTCCCCTCCCCAGTGTGCCACCATGTTAAGCAAGCTGCTGGGTGTGAGCGGCTGTGGTGGAGAGATGCTACTTAAGAGAATCTTAGTTCCTCACACTAAATCACAAGCTGCCTAGATACACCTCGAGCCCGAGGGCTGCCTGCAAATTCTCACCTGGCCCGGAAGACGCAGCCAGAACCTGGCAGTCGGCCGTCTCCAGAGGCTTCGGTGGCCAAGGCACAGCCCTGAGTGAGGATCGGCAAACCCCCAGCCAGCCGACGGTTGCTGTCCGCCGAGGGCGCCCCCTGCGGCCAGTTCGGACCCTCGAGGCACGGCGCCTGCCTGCCCAGCACGTGCCCCTCTGCTCGGGCGCTTGCGCCCTGGAAGCGCCCAGCGCCAGGGGAGGGGTGCGCGGGCGTGGGCGCCCCGACTAGAGTCTGTGCAGGGCTGCGACATCTAACTTGGGTGTGCGAGGTGGCCCGTGGGGCCTACAGGTCGGGTTGCGGCGACCCGGTTGCATGTGACCAGGGGCACCTCTTAGCGAAAGACCTTGGGGAGTCAGTGGAGCCGCGTTCCGCCCTTTGGGGAATTTTTTTCTGGTGGTCTCATAATTAAAGCCGGAGAAACCTCTTTTTTCGGTGGTTTTCCGACTTCTTTTGATCACTATAGAAAACATTTTGTTGGTGTAAACATCCTTAGAGTGCGGAGCTTTTGTATCTACAAGACAGTTGGAGAGGAAGCTGCAGGTTTTAAAGTAGCCACATGCAGGTAATTTTCTGGCGGGTCCTGCCCCCTTGCAGACCGCCGCCCCCCTGCACCCGGGCCTCCTGGGTTTCACGGCTTTGGTCCCTTTCCTGCTCGGTTATCCTCGGCTTGGAGTATGAAAGGCAAACATTTTTAGTTTGGGGGGTTTCCTATCAACCTGGAATAACCCCCTAACCCACCCTCCAATCTTACATATTGTTGCAATAATTTTTTATTTTTGTTTCAACCTCCACTCCTTGTGGAGTGTATTTCAATACAAGCAGTGAGGCAGGATGGTCGGTCTTCTTGTTTTCCCCAAATGGAAATTCACGTATGCTGGCCTCACTCATGAAATTGTTAGGGGGAAAGGATGACCTAAAGCTAATTCCATACAGGCTTTGTGGACTCCACCCCCACCCCAGGCCAAAGCCAAAGACACTGGGAACTCCAAATCCCATCACCACCAAAGGGAAGGAGGCTGGGACCTGAGGGTGGGGTTAAGCCGCCAGGTGGATATAAAAGGCAGACACGTGGGCTTTGGGGATCCCCCATTTTTGGCTCTCCACCAGCTCTCAGCGTCCGGCCAGCTCTGAGAGTGCCTTTGGGTTTCCAGGTCGTCAGATCGGGTAGGACGCATTAAAGACTTTATTTTCCTATTTTCTCCCTGAGTTGTACATTTTCCTTATTTCCTTTTCCCTTGTCAATAAACCTTTTATTAACCTTTTGTGTGTGCCTGCAGTGGAGTATTCATAAATCCCTTTTAAGCGTGCGGGTGAGGACCCACAGCCAGGAACCCGTTCTATATGGGGGCTGCTCTAACAGCTGGCGCCCAACGTGGTTTCCAAGCTTCACCCGTGGTTGGCCAGCCCAAAGTAATTTTTCTTGCGTTGGTCACCATAAAGCACACTAGGTCTAAATGAGCCCCTTGCTCATTATTTATATTTCACAGTTTGGCTTGGGGACTGTTGGTCTTGAGATGCCCCCCTAAGCATAGCAGTGACAGCATCGCAAGCTGTTCCCATGCGAGTGAGGGCCTAGCCAGACTTACATTTTGTACGTCATCAGCTTTTCGATGGCTCAGTCTCGTTTTTTTTTTTAAACACGCTTCCAGGTTATTCTTAGAATTTGTCCTTACTTGAAATTTAAAATCACTCTATATTCCTAAATGTTTGGTGGTTGTCACTATTGTGGATGGGATAGCCCTGATAGAATATCCAGCTGTATTCCTGATTATTAATCTATAGAAAGATTCAGTAGTTTTATTTTCTATTTTATGAACTCTGGTAATTAAATACACTTACTTTTTTTTTTTTAGATATAGTGTCCAAATTTGCTGGTACCCTAATATAGCAATACTTTCCATTTTGTTTTAGCTAGGCCCTCTGAAATGATGAAAAATATATGTACTTTTAAAAAATTGTATGTATTTTTTACATCATTTTTCATTTTTGCACAATGTATGCACTTTCATCTTGGTTATAGTCCCCATACAATTCCCACCCCCCCTTATTTTGATTGTAATCCCTTCTCCCCTCACATCCCGCCCCTCCCAGTGTGTCTCTGGTTTATAGTTGCTTGTTGATTTTGATTTTATTATAATTAGTCTTTTTCCTGGTCCCTTATTTAGGTTTTCTAAATTCCTGCTATGAGGGAGACCATCCGAAAAAGAAAAATACTTTTAATGATGAATGTCCTGGTCTTGTCTCTGATGTGGATGGAAATCCACATTATCACTGGTCGGGATTTTGGCTGTTGGTTTTGGTAAATCACCTTTAAAATGCATGAAAGGAGTTTCCTCCTGGTTTTTGTTTTGGTTTGTTTTTAACTTGGGGCCTCTGGAATGGAGCCAAGGCTGCTAGTTCTGCCCCACCCATGTGGCATAGGGGCACCAGTCCTACAGAATGAAATGTGGGTTGTGGTCTACCCCACCCCACCCCTGACTAGATTGTCAAATACATTTTCAGGATTTAGTGGTAAAACTCTATGGGTTTGTTTTTGTTTTTTTTTAAGATACTGTTTTAACAGTTATTTTTTTTCTTTTTTTTTTAAAGATTGATTTATTTATACAAGAACTGGGGTACAGGTCAGAGGTGTGGGAGGGAGAGAGAATTCACCAAAGAACAGAGTAGGGTGCAGAACAGGCAGATGGGCCAAAGACATTGCTGAGGGGAGCAGCAGGCGAGGCAGGAGAGGTCTGCCGCACCATGTGGGTTTCTCCCTGGCTGGTCGGGATTGAACCCGTGCTGCAGAGGCTGCAGACAGCTCCACAGCACGGCGTTCAACCCGCTGCGCCACCGGGGAGGCCCCGGTTACTTTTTTTTTATTAGACAGTGGCTACAAGAGAATACTGTAAAAATATAAAATACTTGAAAGAATATACAGTGTGCATATCCATCGCCTGGTTTAAGAAAACACATTATTTTACTATATAAATTCCTGTGTCCACTTCTTGGATCCTCTCCCCTTTGCTCCCTGCTCAGTAGTAACCACCATCCTGAATTCTGTGTTCATCTTTCTTTTGCTCTTTTTGTACTTTTTATATTCAGCTTGTATTCCTAAATAAATTTGTCTGTTTTTGGACTTAACTGTACATAATGTATTATTTACTACTATCTATTTGCTTTTTCTTATCAGTATGTTTCAGAAATTCATCCGTGCTATTGGATGTAGCTGTAATGTATTCATCGCCACTGCTGCATAGCCCGTCACTACTGAATACTATATAGTGATGAAAATGAGTGAATTGTGAACAGCACAATTATTTATCTGTGCCTCTGTGACTCACATTTGGGTTGTTTCTAGTTTTTTAATATTGCACTACATCTTGTGGACATTTCTGTCTCCTGTTGCCTGCATGCTGGGCTTTCTCCCTAGAATCCTTGGAATTGCCAAATCATAGGTCATACCTGTTTTAACTTTACTAGGTGATAGTAAATTGTCTTTGGAAACAGTTTTATCAATTTACATGAACAGGGACACAAAGTGCTGCTTTATCCTGCTTCCTCAGTTACACTTCTATTGGTATACTTGATTTTTTTTTTTTGCCAGTCTGATGCATGTGTAGTGGTTTAACTTCTTTTTCCCTGATTTCTAATGTGATTGAACATCTTTTCTTTCTTAAGACAGGGCTTTGCTTAAAATTTTTAACCACTTTTCTATTCTTTTGTCTTCTTATTACTGATTTGGTTTTTTTTTTTTAATTAAATATTCTGGATACAAGTTCTTTATAAGTTATCTGTGTTCCAATCCTTTTTCACTCCTTGTCATAGTTTTGTTAAGATTTATTTAGTGGGTACAGTCTGTCACCAGTTGCTTCTGCGCGCCATTGGGACCCTCCTCCGGTGGCAGCAGCTCCGAACCGGCGCTTGTTCAGCGCTCAACCGCTTTTTTTTTTTTAAAAAAACTCTTGAAATGAATAGACATTCTTAATTTTAATGTAGACTAATTTAACAATCTTTTATATTGTTTCCATTTCATATAAGTTGTTTAAGAAATCCTTCCCTACCCTGAGGTCATGAAGATAGTATTTTATATTATCATCTAAAACATTTATAGTTTGTCTTTCACATATAGATCTTTATATTAAATATAGATTTAATATAGAATTGACTTTAATATGGAATTGACTTTTTTTTGGTATGTGAGATAGAACTTCAGTTTCTTTCCCTTCTGATTGGCCCTGCATTCCTTACTGAAGTCGCTTCTCCATTAACTACAGTGTTACTTCTCTTATCAGATGTTCTTATGTGTATGAGTCTGTTTCTGGATTTTTATTTAATTCTGTTGGGCTATTGTCTCTTCCTCTGTGTCAACACCACACTGACTGACTTTGAGTTTTGTTTTTTTTTTTAAAGATTTACTTATGCATACAAGAGCTGGGGGACAGGCCAGAGATGCTGGGGGGTGAAAGGATTCACCAGAGACAGAGTGGGGAACAGAACAGGCAGACTGATTGAAATACACTGCTGAGGGGAGTAGTGGGTGAAACAGGAGAGGTCTGCCTAGCCATGTGGGTAGATTCCCTGGCCAGCCTGGGGATCGAACTCATGCTTCAGAGGCTGTGGATTGCTTCATAGTGCGGTGTTTAACCCCTTGTGCCACCAGGGAGGCCCTTAAGTATAAGTTTTGATATCTAATAGAGACTTACCTACTTTTTCTGCTTCAAGAGTATCTGACTAGTTTTTGGTCCTTTGCATTTAACATGTATATTATAGAATCACTTCATCAAGCACCCTGAGAATTAAAGTATTTGTCATCAGTTTGAGAATTGATGTGATGTCTTCCAAACCATGCAGATGATGTAACTTCATTAATTTAGATATTTCATTAGTCTCTGAAGAAAGTATTACGCTTTCCTTTAGAGGTCTTGTTATGTCCTTTGTTAGATGTGTATCAGGTACCCGATGATTTCTGATGCTATTGTAAATATTTTTAAAACTTCATTTTCTGACACTTTACTACTAGTATATAAAATGTAATTGATTTTTACATTATTCTAATTTATCTTTACGGTCCTCAGCTCTACCAGCTGAGCTATCCAAGGACCTTCTAATTTAGATTCTTTTGGATTTTCTATGATCTTTGAACTACATTAATTTTGCCAGTTCTCATACTTCATATATCTTTCTTGCCTCTATTGCAGTGGCCAGGACTGCCAGTACAGTGTTGAATGTCAAGGGTGAAAGCAGGTATCTTTTTGTTGTTGTTGTTCCCTAACTCACAGAGAAAGATTGTTTTGGGGGGTAAACTAACGTTGCATTTCAGATAATTTTTTTATTTGCTAGATTTGTTAGTATTTTGTTCTGAATTGTACCATCATCATGTGAGTGATGCCTGTTTATAATTTTTCCTTCTCTTGTCCTTGTTAGGTTTTGGTGACCAGGTTATACTAGCCTCAAGCAATGAGTTGGGGAGTCGTCCCCTTTCCCCTCTACTCTTAGTTCCTATGAGACTGGCTCTCTTCAGGATCCAGAGTTTTGAGTGTGTATGTGGAAGAGGAGATTTTTAACTGAATTTTTAAGGTCGCTTCTACTTTGTTTTGATTAGATACATATGAGACTGTCTCACTTTATTTTCTCTCGTCTTTATCATTTTTTCCTATATGTGTATCTGTTGCATTTTGGATACTTTTTTCAGATCTCACTTCCATGTCACTAATACTTTCTTCAGTTGTGTAGTGTTAGAAAATTATTTTTAGTGCTTTTCAATTTCTGGTAACTCCTTAGAATTTTTTCAAGCCACTTTTCTGTTTCTAGAAATATATTAAACATGATTTTGTATTCTTTGCTGACAATTTCACTATAAAGAGGAGTTTTATCGCTGTTATTTCTCTTGAACATGGGCCAACTTGTATTTCCTTGTGTGATCAGAGATGTTGTGCTGGGAGTTGCTCATTTTCTGTGCAGCCTCATGCGTGGGGTTCCAAAAGGCCTGGAATGAGGGAAGATCCTCCAGGGAGGTTTTGTTTGTTTCTCTCATGTGACTGGAGCATTGCCAGTTTGGGGCCACACAAGATTTGCAGAACTGGGCTGAGGGTAGTCTCCGGATTACAATTCTTAGGGGATTTTTTCCTGCTCTTAGGCCTTAAGATTACCAACGTTCCTTGTATTTTATCTTGGATTCACCATAATATTGAAAGTACAGGCTTTTGGGGGCCCAGCTTTATGGGGACATCTCCTTTTAGCTGCCCTACTTTGGGGAAGTCGTTTGAGGCGGTGAAGAACTTGGTGAGCTCACAGGGCTCAGTAAACGTGAGGACAGAGCACGCTTGTCCCTCTCCCAGGTCTCCACATCCACTTAGTTTTTGGCCTGAGTATTCCTGACGTTCTTTCCCAGCTCATGGAAGCAATTAAGCTGTTTCAAAATCTTATCCAGCATGGCTAGTTTTCCACAAAGGAGGATTATCGAGGAGCCAAGTCTGCCATGTTGCCAAAAAGAGAAGTCCTTCTTGATCTACCTGAGAGCATGCATGATTTCTTCTGCAGAGCTTCTCAACGCTGACTTACACTTGTGTTTCGGTGGTAAATCTGCTTGCATGTGGGCTTCTCAGCTTAGGGTATCAGTCTTTTGTATGTGGCTGGATTCTAGTTGCTATTATTATATTTGGATTTATGCAAATTCTTAAGTGAATTATATATTTTTAATATTTTATATATTTCTTACATTTTAATGTGGTTTCAGGTTTTGTTATTGAAGTTTTGCTGGTTAGCTTCATAAGTGAAAAAGCTTTGTGATTGTCTGTTGTTGCCTGTGTTGCACTTCGAAAGTTTTCCCTCTAGTGTCCCTCTGCCTTCCAGATGTCAAGCCCCGGCCCTGAAGATAAGGCAGCCTTAGGCCTCCTCCCCAGAGGTCTTCAGGAGTGAGCAGTGATGTGGACTGTAGCATTAGGGAGAAGCAACGCTTCCTGGGTCACTTGGTTCAGGCCTTCCCAGTTAGGTCTGTGAGAGTCCTCTTCACAACTTGATGGGGCAATCACCTGCTGCCCCTGGTAGTGTCTCCTTGATCCTTTGCTCTGGTTGGGCTTCCCAGCTGGAAATTATTTCATTCAACATTTACTGAGAACCTACTATGTGCTAGGCACTGGGGTTGCTTCAGTGAATCAGACAGACAAGATCCCTACTCTTATGAAGCCACAGTCCCCTGGAGGGGGCTGGGGCAGAGATAGTCAACAAACAAGTGAAATGCATGGCTTGCCAAATGGTGCAGCGCAGAAAAAGGAAGCTGTTGGTCTGCAGCTTCTTACCATATTAGGATGTGTGCAGGTCAAGTCTGCGTTGTTCCTTGCCCCTCTCCACTTCTTTTAAAACACTGCCTTAGCTATTTTGTTTTGTTACACAATTGCTCCCCCATATAAATTTCACAAGCATGTCAAGTTTTTGAAAAATACTGGTAGGATTTTGATTAGAATCATCTATCATTCAGTACAGTTTTAATTTTACCAAAAAAAGTTTGGCATTTTGTTAGATGTATTGTGAAGCCCCTATCACATATGTCATGGTATCTTTCTTTCTGTTTCACATCCTTCTAACTCTTAGCTGGAGGATGAGAGACCACTGAGGGATCTTGCATACTTGTCAGAGGGTCTTTCCTGAATGTCATTCTGATGTTACTACATGTTCAGAGCTCTACCTGGCTCTCTTTCAGGCTCTCTGATCCCTTCCTTTGCCTCAATGGACTGGCCTTTGACATATGTAGGCTTTTTCCATGCAGCTTATTCTTTTCCCTGGCACATCCCTTTCCACTGCCCTCTGGGTCTGTCCTGGGCATGCCTCTCTCCCCTTTTCTGAAGTGAGAGCTACCCCTCCAGCTGGACTCTCCATTGCCTGCCTCCCCACAGATGGAATGCAAGGCCTCAGAAGGAAGGAGTTGTATGGGGCAAATTCTGGAAGTGCTGGCAGTAGAAGGGTGATCCAGGGGATCAGACCAGCCACTCTAGTCCAGGTTCTGGGAGCTAGTGATCCAAGTTGCTTGGCAATCTAGGGAAACAAGCAGCCTAGATGATGACTGCCCAGCAAGTATGGAACTCACCAGGACCTTCTCTGAAGGTGGTGGGCACATTGGCTTGGCCCCTAACAGCCCCAGGCAAAGCTATAACCCTAACCCTAGGATCTGAGTCAGCCCTTTGTAGCCTTCCTGGTCTAGACTCCATCTCAAATGCCCTCTACTCCACCCCTTGTCAAGACTAACCTGTCACCTCCTTGGCACTGAGCAGAATAAGGCTTCACATTCCTCCTCCATGCTGCTTTGTGGGCTGTCACCTGTCCTCTATCAGCCTCAGGGCCAGGGCCAGGGCCATCGAAATGCCAAATCCAGGTTTTTTTTTTATTGTCAGCAAATGCTGGCTCACAAACAGTATTAAGAAGAGGTACATTCCACTGCTCTGGTGCAGGCTGGGGCACAGCCCTGCCTGCCCCACCCACCCTTTCTTGAGTGGGCACCCTAAGGCATTTCACATGTCTGTATTTTCACTTTTTTTTTTTTTTTTTAATAAAAACAAAACCAGTTCAGAGTAGAAAGAAAAACCCTGTGATGAATTTTCAGGACCAAACTGAAGTTTGGGGGAGATAGGTCTGGAGTAGGTTTGGAGTAGGAGCTGGTACAGTGGCCACAGTGGCCCTGAAACAGGACAAACCCAGGTGACTGGAGTTGACCCAGTTGGTGGGTCCTCACCCTTAGGCCGTGACCCAAAAGCAGACACATGGTGAGAAACAACAATAACAGGATTTATTTACACAGAGAGAGGAGGGAGAGAGGGAGATAGAGGGAGGAAGGGAGTGTGGTGAGGTGGGCGAAGAGAGACAGAATTTGTAGGCTGGCATGTGGCCAGATGCCGTCTGCCCTACCCCAGATAGTGTCCACTGAGCGGGGACTGGGGTCCAAACCGAGGCTGTATGTGGCAAGCCAGTGGCTTTTCCACAGACATCCCTCCTCACCAGCATTTTAACTGCTAAAGCCCCAGCAGTTTTAACTACCCAAAGCTCAGCAGTTTTAGCTGAGCCCCATATCCAGGTGATATGGGTCGGGGCGGGGGCTGGATAGCTCCACCTTCTACCACTGAGTTGGTTATGAGTACCATCCACTGGCTCAGAGGTTGCTCCTCACTGTATTTCTTAGAGCCCAGTCCCCCCACTGTTGGCTGAAGCCACTGGGAGAAGGTCTGAGGAGAGGGCAGGGCACAGCTGACAGGAGGGCCAAACTCAGACAGGAGCACCCTGTCTTCATCATTTTTTAACTTCCACAGACCATAGAAATTTAAGCAAAATAGTTATTTTATATATATTTATATGTCATATATATAAATCAGGCAAATAAAGAGTTCAAGGGGTGCTAAGATAGAGAACCCCAGAGCCGGCTGAGGCGGAACACTGGGTCTCTGCACCAGCCCAGGATGAGCCAAGAGTTTATTCATTATTGCTGATTTGGGGCCTGGTTCCGGGGTGGAGAGCACCTGCAGGCCCTGCCCCCCTGCCCTTTCTGGTCTCTGGGGCTGCCCAGCTAGGCAAGGGGCTCTTGCCCTCAAATTCACATGGGGCCTCTTCAGCTTCCCTCCCTCCCTAGTGGTGGGTGGGATTACAGCTCCAGAAACAACTGACTTGTGCTCTCAGGGGCCAGGGTGGGGCTCCTGTTCCCTTTTCTGTGGGCTTTTCTGGGCTCCTGGGGACAGGCAACTTAGATACAAAGGGGATGGGAGTGGGGCTTGCTAAGTTGAGCTAGAAAATACTCCCAACTCAAGGGGTCTGGCTGGTTTCCTGATGTCTTAAAAAGAAGGGGCTTTTGCCAGGACACTTTTGTGGCAAGAAAGCACACTTAGAAAGTTTTCTGCTAAGTGTTGTACTAAAAAATATTTACTAAAACATCTTGGCTGGAAAGAAATGGAGATTATTTTCTAAAAAAGTCAAAAGCAGCTCCCTAGGAGGGGCCAGTTCCTCCCTGGGTGGGGGCTGGTGACATGGGCAGCCCGTGGCCCTGCCAGCCTGCCTGAGTTGTAACTGGGAGGTAGGGTCCAGATGGAGCCCAAGTCTATAAATGAAGGGGCTCAGGTGACATGGGGCACCTGGGGGGCTGGAGAGAACCTGGCTCAGCACTTCCTCTTTCCAAGGTGGGAGCCCACAAAAAAATGTTAAAAAGGGAGGGGGCAGGTAAGTGTAGGGGGGAGGGCCACTGAGTACTAAATTGAATGCATTAAAGAAAAGGTGGACCAGGCTGTGCAGGAGCCTGTATTTGCAGGAGCGGGTATCACTCAGAAGATGTTGGGGCACATGTGCCAATCCTGCCTCTCCTTGGCCTCCCAGTAGCCGCCCTTGTACATGCAGGCCATCTCCCCGGTCAGTGGGTCCAGCCTCTTCTCGAACCACAGCGGCATGTACATATCGACCTCCTTTTCTGCTGGTGGGCACAGCGAGCGAGCAGTGGGCTATCGGCCTCCGCTTGTCCGCCTCACTCCCGTCCCCTGGAACCCATTCTTCATACCCAGGGACACCTCCCTGGCCCCATCCCACCCCGTCCCTCTCCTACCCCCTCCATGAGGGCACCCCAAATTCTCCTCAGCCTCACCGTCCTCTGAGCCGCTGCAGCCCCGAGTGCAGGCCTCCAGCCGGCGGCGCCTCGACAGGCGCTGCTTCTCCTCCAGCCTCTGCTTCTCCATGTTGGCCTGGTCCCAGTGCCCCTTCTCCATGAGCCGCTGGTCAGGCCGCAGGCGGCTGTCGGTGGGCGCCACACCGTCCTCCTGCTCGTTGAGGGTCAGGGCCAGCTCCGAGAAGTAGTACATGTTCTCAGCATTCTCCCTGCGAAGGGGGTGCTGTGAGCCACCAGCACCTCCTCGCCCCTGGCTCCCTAGTCCCTCCCTGTGTCCATCCAGTGACCCCGGAAAACCTAGCTGCTGGCATCCCTCCTGCAGTTACCTCCTGCACCTCACCCCCACCAACCCCATATTTTGCCACTTTCAACTTGTCTGGGAATTGGCATATTTCTTCCAGTTTTTCAAATTCGTCAGCATAAAGTTATTTTATAATATCCTCTTTAGCATGTCCTTTTTGCTGGTGAGGGAGGTGGCCCGTGCTTTCTCTTGATTCTGAATAGTCCTGGGAGAGATGGTCCGTTTTTCTTCATTGGTTGAAGAAGAAACTCTCGATTCTGTCACTTTTAGCTGGTTCTGCGTTATCGATACTGCTTTTATATCCTTCCTTCTCCTTTGTTGGAGTTTACTGTCCTTTTTATAACTTCTTGAGATGGATGCTTAGCTCACTGTCTTTCAGCTTTTTTCTTTTTCTAATTTGTGCATTTTAAGGCTACATATTTTCCCCAACTACTGCAGTAGCTGAATCTCCCACAATCTTGATGTGTTATTTTCATTATTACACAGTTCTATTTTCTAATATCCATATCTGCTTTGACCTATGGATTAGCTGGAAATTTTATTTAAGTTCGCAAATATCTTGTCAACTTTATTTCTAGTATAATTGCCTTGGAGTAAACAGTGGACTTGGTAAAATTTCAGTTCTTTGAAATTTCCTTTATGGCCCAGTATTTGGTCAATTTTTGCAAATGTCCCATGTGTAACAAGACAGTGTGCTTTCCACATTTGTAGAATGCGCAACATGTTCCCCACCTGGGAAGTAGGTCCTGTTGTTCAAACTTAGCGTATTTTTTTTTTTTTTAAATAGAGGCATGTTTTATTTATTTATTTATTTATTTATTTATTTATTTGTTTGTTTGTTTTGTTTTGTTTTGTTTATACAAGCCCTGGGTACAGTCAGAAGCACGGGAGGGTGAGAGAATTCACTAGAGCCAGAGCAGGGAGCAGAACAGGCAGAAGGACCGAAGTACACTGCTGAGGGGAGCAGCGGGCGGCAGGAGAGGTCTGTGCGCCATGTGGGACCCTCCTGTGGTGGCCGGGGAGCAGCCGGGGATCGAACCGGCGCCGCAGAGGCCGCGGGCAGCTTCGCAACCCAGCGCTCAACCGCTGCGCCGCCGGGGAGGCCCGCGTATTTATTTTTTGCCTCTTTTCATTACTAAGAGAAGTTAGAATTTCCCACTTACGTTGTAAATTAGTCCATTCTCCTTATATTCCTACCATCTTTGACTGTATATGATTTTGGACCTATGTTATTATAGAGTTCAAATTTCAAACTTTCTCCTGGTAAACTAAACCTTAATCTTCATGTCCCTCCTAGGGACAGTTTTTTCATTTTAAAGTATGTCTTTAAATCTAGCTGCAGCAGCTTCTGTTTGACTTGTATTTCTATTGACACCTCTCTTTCCATCTTTTAATTTCCATCTTTATTTTCTTATTTCAATGCCTCTCTTTTAAACCACATATATTTGGATTTTTAAAAATTTGCCTGAAATGTTATCCCTCTTTTAATAGGAACACTTAATATAATTATTGATTTGTTGGATTAGAATCTTGCTTTTTCTTGTTTTGCTCCTTTGTTTGGACCTCAGGTGCACAGCTTTAGATTAGTCATAATCCTTGGTACATGATACCCTCTCTCATGGTTCCTTTTTTTTTTTTAGAAAATTGATTGATTTATTTATGCATACAAGAGCTGGGTTGTAGGTCAGAGGTATGGGAGGGTAAGAGGATTCACCAGAGACAGAGTGGGGAGCAGAACAGGCAGATCCATTGAAATGCACTTCTGAGGGGAGCAGCTGGTGAGACAGGAGAGGTCTGCTGTTCCATCTGGGTCACCTGGGGGGGAGGGGGAGGGATGCAACTCGTGCTGCAATGGCTGCCCATAGCTTCATGGTGTTGAGCCTTAACCCCTTGTGCCATGAGGGAGGCCTCCCTCTCTTTTGGTCCTTACATTGCCTTTGATTTACAAATGTGCCACTCTTAACAAAAGGTAGAATCCTGATAAAAAATACAGTTCCATGTTTAACCATAGTCACCAGCCACCCCCTGCTCAGGTAGCCATCAGCAAGACTCCTGGGTTCACTAGTCCCTTGCTTTCCATTTTAATATAATTTTATTGCAACTTTACAGTTAGTCTTAAGTGTATATACTTGTTTTTAGCTGTATAAAAAGAATCTCATGATGTACATAGCCTTCTGGGACTTGTTTTTTTACTTAGTATTACATTAAGATCTAGCTATGTTGTTGCATGTTGCTGTGGTTCATTTATTTCAACTACCATACACTAGTCCTTATGTGAACATACCACACTGATTTCATCCCCAAAATGTGGGTTGTTTCCAAATCTTTGCTTTGGGATAATCTGATGCATGTTTCCTATTGTACACTTGCAGAGTTTCTCTTGGGTATGCTTAGAAGTGGAATTCCTGGGCTGTACCCTGTGATGCTCTTCTTTAGAGGTAAGACCATATTGCTCTCCAGCTTGGTTGCATCACTTTTCACACTCCCACTAGCAATGTGTGCGTGATGTTGTGGACCCATATCTCCTTCAACACTTGATATTTTCACTTTATCCAAATCAAATGAATGTATCCCATTATGCTTTAATTTGCATTACCCTGTCCACCACAATACTGGTCAGTTCTATGAGGACCGGCCAAGTTTCTTCTCTGAAATTCTTGTTCATGACTCTTGCCATTTTTTCCCCACTGGAATATTTTTTATTTATTAATTGATTTTGAAGGTCTTTAGTATTTTTATTTATTTTTAAGATTTTATTGATTTATGCATACAAGAGCTGGGTGAGGTGCAGGGAGGTGAGAGGATTCACCAGAGACAGAGTGGGGAGCAGAACAGGCAGACTGTCTGAAATACACTGCTGTGGGGAGCAGCGGGGGAGACAGGAGAGGTCTGCTGCACCATGTGGGTAGCTCCCTGGCCGGGGATCAAACTTGCACTGCAGTAGTTGTGGACAGCTTCATAGTGCTGTGCTTAACCCCTTGTGCACCAGGGAGGCCCCTGTCCTTATTTTTAAAGAATATTTTCTACTTTGTTTAGGTTTGTATGTTGAATATTCTCTAATTTATTAGAAAGGAAACTCAGAGAAAAACAAAATTAATGAACTTATATACTACTTAGGGCAGCACATTTCCTTTGAAACATTGCCTTTGTTTTAATATCTTTTCATTATCATTCCAGCCAGTTTTGATGTATTTTCATTATCATTCAGTTCTAGTACTTTTTATTCTAATTTGTTATTATACTCATGAGTTATTTAGCAACTCAAAACTTTTCCCCACTGTCCTTAACTTCTAACTTAAGTACCTTGTAATAAATAGGTTATGGGTCTGCTTGCTATTCTGTAACTTGGTTGAGGCTTTCTTTAGCGTTTGTACATCGCTGATTTTTGCATACATTCCAGGCATAGCAGGGCAAAAGTTCTGTGGTTGTTGCACCCATAAGTATGTGTATATCCTGTGTCATTTCACTCTCCTTTATATCCTTGCTGTTTTATTCCCCCTCCCACCTGACCTATCAATAAGTGAGAGGGATACTTGGAAACCTGCCAGTGTGTGATTAATGTATCAACTATCACTTTAAGTGTTTTACTACCAATTAAGTATTTTTTACATTTTTGAGGCTATTCTATTACATGCATAGTATTTGAAACTATTACATCTTTTTGAAGAACTCAACCTTTTATCATTATATAGCAATTCTTTTGGCCCTAAATAATGCATTTGTTGTCAAATTTGTTTTACCTGTTATTAAATATAGCTTTACCTTTTTGGTTAGTATTTTTATGATATGTCCTTTACTTTCAAGCTTTACAGATCTTTTGGATATCTTAGAAAGTGCATCTATCTGAAGTTTTAAAAATCCAGGCAGTATTTTACTTTTTAATTGTTGAATTGCATTTGTATGTATGTATTATGCATACATATTTATACATGTATATGTAGTATGTATAAAATACATATTTATATATCTATTATGCTTGAACCTTTTTCTGTGTTAATTTACTGGGGTTTTTTTGTTTGTCTTCTTTTTTTTTTTGCATTTTAGGGCACTTGATAAAAACTGTTATTTCAAAACAGTCACCAAAAGTAGTTATCAAAAATGCACGCATTCTACTTGGCTCTCCGGGCCTGGTGTTTGGTGTTCCCATTTCCTGCAGGGTTATTCTGTCCCGGCCAGCTTCAGCTTTACCCTTTTTTCTGTTGGGCCCCTTCTCCCCCATCTTTGCAGAGGCGTTTTTTAGGCTTGCGCTCTGGCTTTGGGGGTGGGGGAGCAGGGTTAGCAGGTAAGCTGTGGATCTCTTCGGTGGCTTGTCCGTCACCTTGGCTCTGTCTCCCTCTGCCTCCCCTTCAACTGGGTGTGGTGGCAACGGCTGGAAGTAGGCGCTGGACACCAGGGTGCCCAGCGGGTGGGCTGTGGTGGGTCCTCTTCTCTTACTGTTGGTATTTGTTCCAATTTTTCTTTCTTTTTTCTTTTTTTTTTTTGTGGGACCCTCGCTGGCAGCCGGGGAATGAACAGGCGCTGCAGAGGCTGCGGGCAGCCTCGCAGCCCAGCGCTCAACCGCTGCGCCACCAGGGGAGGCCCTCCAATTTTTCTTTTTGATCTTAATTGTTTTTAAAATCTTATATATGTCTGTTCCTTCTAATAAGCATTTAGCATTCCTTCATATCCCTTGGTGTCCTTCTCTAACTCACCGAATACCGTCATGTTACCATTACCCACATTTAAAATTCTGTATTATGAGAATATTTTCTCTTTTCCTTCAGTCTCAGTAATTATTTTAAGACCACCTTTTACTTCGTGCGTCTTTTACAGCATTTGCTGGATTCCCCCTCTGTGTTATAAGTACTATTTTCTTGGATTTTTCTGTAGCTCACCTTCTGAAGCTGGAGACATTTTTTTTTCCAAATCATACTCTCCTATTTGATAGCTTGACTGGATAGAAATATCTACTTTCCAGTTTCATTTTCTTCATGGCTGATGGCTCTGAAAAAGCTGATGTCAATCTGATTCTTCATCCTTGACTGAAATCTTCTTTTACTCCTCCCTGGAAGCATTCTCTGGTATTCTTAATTTTCAGCCTAGCAAGGTCTAGGTGAAAGTTTTTCTTTACCTCTTGTCTTTGGTATGCTACAGGTCCTTTCAAGCTGAGGTTTTTATCTCAACATTTTTATTTTGGGAAATATATCTCCTTTATTTCTTTACCTATTTCTCCTCCACATTTATTCCCTTCCTTTCCTTCTAGGATTCCAATTAAATGTATTATTTTAGTGATTTCTTTAGGAATACATCTGCAGGCTTCATATAGTCAAATCTCGACCCTCCTTTTGGGTGGCTTGAGGACACTGAGGCAGCTTTCCCTGTTTATCCCTCTTCTGATGTTTGCAATTGTGGGGTCCTATTTTAACTCAGTGCTTTAGATTTTAAACCCCCAAAGACATTATTATTCTTGTTTTTCAGTGTTTGCTTAGCTTCACATAGTTTTTCTTATTCAGTCATACACCTCCAATTTTCCACCTGGCATCAGTTTCCTTCTACCAGAGTACCTCTGTTAGTGCAGGTGTGTGAAAATATCTTTCTCTTGAAAGATATTCTTGCTGAGTGTATAATTCTAGGCTGGCGGTGAGTTTTTCTTTTTTTGAAAGTTTTATTTATTTTTATACAAGAACTGGGGTACAAGCCAGTGGTCCGGGGGGTGAGAGGATTCACAGAGACAGAGTGGGGAACAGAACATGCAGATGGACTGAAATACACTGCTGAGGGGAGCAGTGGGCGGGGGAGACAGGAGAGGTCTGCCCCGCCATGTGGGTATCTCCCTGGCCTGCCAGGAATCGACCGGCACTGCAGAGGCTGCAGACAGCTTCATAGCGCTGTGCTCTACCCGCTGCGCCACCAGGGAGGCCCTCCTTGGTGGTGAGTCTGCACATGGACAATCTCATTGATTGTTTTTAAGCTCCCATTATTGTGGATGAGCAGAGAGTTCCTCAGTGTGCTGTTCCTTGGAAAGCAATGCCTTTTAAAAATCTGACTGCTTAATATTTTCTTTTTGGGTTAGCTTTAACAGTTTCACTGTCGGTGTGGAAAATTCTTGTTTTCTTGTCAGATGTGGTCTCTTTCTTTCCAGGCCTGGAACTGTGCTAGACCTGCCTCATGCTTGCTGAGCAGGGGCTGTGTTGGGGGTCTTACCCAGATTCTGCCCTCTGGCAGGAGCGCAGGGCTGCTGGGGAGGCTGCTCCACGTCTCTCCCTGGGGTGCAGGGGTAGCCTTTTCAAATTGTAACTTCTTGTCTTCTCCATGTTTTATCTCTTTATCTGCAGGGGTTTTTTTTTTAATCATTTCTTCTTTTATTTTTCTTATGCATATTTTCTGTTTTGCTCTTTGGAATCTGCTTGGCCTGGTTTTATAGCTTTCTGTTTCTTCCAGTTATTTTCACATTTAGCTGTCAGCCTGTCTAAAGTTTCTGCATAGGACTTTCTGCCATCTCCCAGTGTCACAGCTCCTTTACAGTTAGGTGTCTGGTTACTGTGCTGGGGTGTCAGCCACATAACACTTGTCCGCCTGTATGGGGCTAGGGCCCCCTAACCTCCTGTACCTGCTGCTCACTCCTGCCTGGCCCATAAGGATCCCCTGCCTGCCCACTTGCCTCCTCTTCTCCTTTCCCTCTCCCTCCTGCTCTTTCCCCCACTCAGCCCATGGACGCCCTTCATAGCGCCACTCACGGCAGTGGGTACTTCTTCCACAGCAGCTTGGCTGGCAGCGTCTGGTACACTGTCTTCTGCTTCCCTTCCATGTTGGGGCTGCTCGGGCTGCTCTGCACAATCTTGGCGCACTCCATCTGTTCATCCCACGAGCCTGACAGCACGTAGTGAGCCTTACCCTGGTTGTCACTCACCACGCCTGTCACCTGTGGACATGAGCAGGGCCGGCATAGGCGCGTGCCTCTCCAGGCCCCGAGTCTCTGGGAGGTGGCCTTGCTTACCTTCCGGGCTACATCTTTGGAGAAGTAGCTGTAGGGCAAGAACTTTAGCTGGCATCGGTCCATGGTCTTATGGTTCACGATCTCGATGTCCCCTGTCTGGAGGAGGAGGGCAGTGGTCAATGGCTAATCCTAAGCTGTAAGGCCCCTCCCTGAGGTCACCCCCTGACCTGGTCAATCCAGAGCTTGCCCACAATGATGTTATGCACAGTCGAGGTGCTCTTCCTCCACACATAGTGATTCCCACTGGTCTGGAATTCTAAGTGGATGGCACCTGGAGGCCAGATATGGGGTGAGTTATGGTCTGCCAGGTTGGGCCCCAGCCAGCCTGCCCATAGCCCCAGAAGAGTGCCAGAAGCAGTGTTCATGCAGACTAGAGGCCAGGGCACAGGCCAGTGAGGCAGCCAGGAAGCCCGAGGGAGGTGGGGGAGCAGACCTGCCAGGAGACTGATGTCACTCTTGGAGGCCCCAGGCTGGCTTTTGGGTTGGTCACCCAGAGGACCCTTACCCAGAATGTCTTTTTGCTTTAGGAGAATACAGAGCCCCAGCTCACCTAGTGGCATGATGGAGAGGTATTTCCCCCGGAACTTGCTGGAGATGGTGATCTCCTGCCACAGGCTCCAGCCATTCTTGGAGAACACATAGTGTGCGGCTGATGGTGGGTGGTGGCTCACCTGAGACCAGACCCACAGGACATGAGTATCTGCTGGGCACGGGCCCAGGCCTGCTATCCCGTACCCAGTACACACAGCTCTGTGTCCCTAGGAGTGACCCGGCTGCTCCTCTGGGCACCATGGGCCCAAGGCAGGCCCCAGGGAGGGCCGTGTCCTCAGCAGAAAAGCAGGTGGAAGGCAGTGGGGCAGCTGGGTGGCTTCCTGGGCCTGCCTTAACCCGCTGTGGGTGTGGGATGAGGACTGTGTCTCTGTGCCTGGCTCTTGGGACTGTGAAATGGGGGTGACCATGAAGCCTGAACCTCAAGGATGGACTGTGACAGGCTACACAGAGGGCAGATAAAATGAAGGGTTCTGCTCTACAGAGGACTTTTGTGCCCACTTTCTAGTTAACCTTCGCACATGCCTGCAAAGGGGTAGGTTTCTGTGCCGTGTTATACTAAGGAAGCCCAGACTAGGGAAGCCATTTTAACTGAAGGGCAGAATTAGGCTCTGCCTCCCCACCAGCCTGGCTCCAGGGTGGAAGTCCACATGGGTGTCCCTGTCTGGGGTTCTGATGGTGATGCAGCTAGCTCTGCCCATGCACTCTGGGAGCTCCGTACCTCTGCCCTTTCCTCTCACAGCCACTTCCTCTCCCTGGCCAACGTCTCATCTGCCAGGAACCCCCACCAACTTTCCATTGTCTGTTCTTCCTCATCTCCACGATGCCCCTCTAGTCTTAGGGTCCTGGGGCCTAGCCGCCTCTTAGGGGCCTGGTTGCTCTCTCATAGACTCCACTGAGCTTCTGCCTCAGCCTCCTGCCCTGAACTGTAGCCATGTACCCCAGCTGCCCACTGAACACCTCTACTCAGATGGCTTCTCAGACTGACTGGATCAGAGCTCATGCTGTCCCTGCCTTTGTCACGAGTAGCCCCCCCCCCCCCAACACTTGCTTCCTCCATCTCAGAAACTCACCCAGTGCTCCTGGCAATAGGTGCGGTGCCCAATGTCAGTGCCATACCCACCACTACTGGCAAACTCAGTGGTGACCTTTCTCTGAGGTCTGTGCCACAGTTCTTTTCTCAGGCAGATCTAATCTTCCCAACTGCTCACACCAAAAGCTCTGGAGTCATCCATGGTACTTCTTAAGTTCCTCAACTCCTTAGCAGATCCTGGCTGTTATTCCTTCAAGATGTACCTAGCATCAGCCCCTTCTCACACCCCCCACCTCCCCAGGCCACAGTGCATGGGAACAGAAGCCACTCCTGGCCTCCCTGCTCCACCTGTATTCCCTGTGCGCCACTCTTCCCCGCAGCCGGGGACCCCATAAGACAAGCCGGGGTGTCATGCTTCCTTCATCCTGCTGTGACCACCTCCCACATAAAGCTAGAGTTCACAGGCTGCCCCCACTGCCTTTCTGTCCATCGCACCCCTTTCTCATTCTCTGCATCAGCCAAACTGCTCGTTGACCACCCCTTTTCTAAAAGAACCAGAAACATCCAGCATACACAGTCATCTTCCCTCATGCCCCACCCCCCATACACAGACACAGACACCTCATCTGCTCACTTTGCGGCCGACTTTACCATCGGCACCAGCCGCATCTGGCCATCATGGCACCTGTCAGCGCTGCTGACTGAAGACATGCATTCACCCAGTTCAGGCCGAGAACCCCCGGGCCACACCTGCCATCTTCCCTTGTCTCCTTCCCTCCACTGCTCACCCCAATACCCAGGACATCAGCAAACCCAGTGGCTCTACCTTCCACAGACCCACACTCTGACGGCCCACCTCCCCTAGCCTGGCCACTGCACCCTCTTTCCAGGGGTGTCTGTCTTTGAAACTGACCACCAGACTCTGAGCCACCTGCTTGGTGAGCTCAATGCCAGGACCCAGAGCAGTGCCTGGCACACAGCACACCAGATGCCCAGCCTGAAATTCTATCCTGGACACCTTCATGCAGCGCCACCCACTCGAGCCCTCCCCTTAGCAGTCAGGCACCAGCAGAACAGCTTCTTTTCAGACAAAGACTCCAGGATTCAGGGTTCAGAGACCACTCCTGAGGCACCCAGGCCCTGTGCCTAGCTTTGGTTCTGCCCATGAGGAGAATACACATCTCAGCAGGGACGCCATGGAGAAGGGGTGGAGAAAATGGAGGTGAGCTGACCCCAGCTCCCGAACGCCTGACCTCTGCTGTCATTAACCAGGGCCCTGCAGGGCATAAGCTCCTCCCTACCGGCTGCCTTCTAGCTCAGTGGTGACCCGAGTTCCAGCCCACCCAGACTCCCCAGTAGTGCCCTATAAGCATCTCTCCACCTCTGTTCCACGGTGCCAACAGTGGCTCTCACTGCCACCTGGGATAGCGTGCCCCTGGACATGTCCCTGCGGCAGCTCCCTGACTGGACCTTGGCATGGCGGCCCTTTGAGAGGCCATATCCCATCCATCTTGCTCCAGTCCCTGGGCCTATCGGGAGCAGCTTGGCTGGAGTGTGAGTGGGCCTCACCTGCTCGCAGATGGAGCGCAGGCCCATGTCATCAAGGCGGTCCAGCTCAAAGGTCTCCCCTAGCATGGGGTTGAACGGCTTGGCGATGCGGTGCACAGTGGTGGAGTAGGAGGACACGGAGAAGGCCGCCACCAGGCACATCTGCTCCACCGGGTTGGTGCAGTGCACCGCCTTGTCCAGCAGGTGGTGGTACTCCAGGTCCTCCGTCAGCCGCTGGAGCATGGACAGGGGCTCGTTAAAGTTGACCTAGTGGGGGTGGGTAGGTGGTCAGGACCCAGAGTCAGCGGGCTGCCCACCTGTGAGGCCGAGCCGAGACTGCTGCTCCCCGCACACCTGGGTCGGCAGAGCACCCTTGCTTTCCTCAGATGCTCAGGGACACACCAATCAGAAGGCCCTTCAGGGCGAAGCTCCTGTGGGGGGCCTAGTCTAAAACCACAGCCCCCCCCACGCCGCCCAGCCCCTCCTGCCTCAGTTTCCTCCGCAGCCCGCATGACTGCTGACGTGCTGTATCGTGTCCACCTGCACTGCGTTCCCCGTCAGGCTCCTCTCCTAGGCTGGAAACGCCACGCGGGCCGGGGCGCGGGCTTGTTCAGCACTGGAGCTTAACACTAGTGAGTGACTGGATGCGCGGCTGACGCAGTAGGTCCTTCATGTTCTGAGCTATTAAGCCCGTCTTCTATCCGGGCTCCATGGAGGATCCCCGTCTTTGGCACAGAAGGGCCAGGCTGCTTTCCCCTCTGACACTGGGCCCAGCCGTCAGGCGGGACTCCAGGTGCTCTCTCCTTCCTCCTCCCAGACGCTGGCAGGGGAGCTGCTACTTTCTCCACTTTGTGGACACAGGCCAGACACAGGAAGGGACACGGGTCACACGTGAAACCAGGTCTGGCCTGGAGCCCCCAAACTCTTCCTCTGTGGCGAAGCCATTGTGGCTTGGCAGCATGAGGGGGCAGCTCTGCCCTCAGCCTGCTGAGTGATGTCTTCGGGGAGGGCTCCAGGGGCGGCTCCCGGCGTGGAGGAGGGCCTGCCGAGCCACACACTCAGCCCCATCCTGGAGCTCTTCTGTGAGGTCGGGACATCGTGAGGCCACATCAGATCCAGGGGTGCCCTAGGGTTCCCCACATCTCTGATGAATGTAGATTCCCTCCCCAGCTCCTTCCCTCATTGCCTGAGGCCTCTGCTTGAGGTGGGGGGTTTGCAGTGGCAGTGAACATGAACATGATTCAGTAACTTACATACCACTCGGGTGCCATTAGAAAGATGACACCTGGGGCTGCTTGTACTTCACACAGGCCGCCACTCCCCATCCACGCACAGGATCCTATCCACGCACAGGAAAACCCCCTCACTGACCACCCACCCAGGCCGCGCCGCCCGAGCCGCCTACCGGCATGGGGATTTTGGAGAGCTCCCGGCCGATGCAGTTCTTCATGATGCTCCAGAGATTGAGACTGTAGTTGGGCTTGTCAGGGATGCGGACACGCCTCTTGATTTTGGGGGGTTCCTTGGGCACAAATGAAGCACCATCTAGCATCTGCCAGAGAAGCAGGGTGCACACATCAGCAAGGACCAGAGCATTCTCTGGGGACTCCAGACCTCGCCGTGACCTCCGACCCTGCAGTCCCTTGGATCTAGTCAGCCACCACTGGCACGCTGCTGAACTCTCAGATGGAGGCAGGTGAGAACCCAGAGGCAGTCACCCCTCCCCTCAGCCACCCTCTGGGGCTTCGACCTCACTTACATTGTCTGGCGAGGTCCAGTCCGCAGGACCTGTCCCTGTCCCACCCTCAGCTTTTCTGCAGGAAACACAAAAGGAGGGGCGAGTTATTTCCAAGTCCTGAGGTGCCTCTTCAGGGCCTGGCCACTTTCTGTCCACCCTCTCAGTGAGGTCTGAGAGGCAGCTCACTCCAAGGCTGCTGCTCTAGTGGGGGTGTCTAATTAAGGATTCTCTAGGGGGGGCTGAGAGGTCCTGGGTAGCAATTAGGAGAAACTCCCACCTGCTGATGCTCTGCTGCAGTGACACTCTCCCCTGGGGCCAGCGCACAGCCCCCTCCAGAGAACTGGCTGACCCAGATGTGGCCAGGGGGCAGGCACAGCCTCTGGAAGAGCCCACTAAGAGACCCCATTGCATCCTTGCTGACTCCCTCATTAAACTGGGGTTCCAAAAGGGCAGGATGCAGGCTGGATGCATCTCTGTGCATTGAATACATGTGGGGGTGGCTTGCAGAGCAGCTAGCTGGATGTGCTACGGCTGAGGAGCCCAGGTTCTGTGGAGCCCCCAGGAGGGGTGACCTGGGCCAGCTGGGGTGGGGGTGCCTGGCAGACAGGGCCTCAGGGGATGGGAAAGAATCGCCTTGTCATTAAGAGGAGACAGCGCAGGGCACTGCAGATGCGGACAGTGAGCAGAGGACCTGCCCACCCCCAGTGCAGCCGCAGCTCCAGGAAGGGGCTGTTTGGGCTCCGGAGCCCATGGAGAGTGCGGAGCATGGGGGCCACCTGCACTGGTGGGGGGGAGCAGAGGCCTGAGGCTTCTTCCAGCAAGGGAGGAAGAGTGGCGGGGAGCCAGCCTGACAGGACCCTCCCGGCTGCAGAACCAAGAGGGTGATATTGCTGAGGGGTAAAGTGGAAAGATTTTCGGAACAGCTAAGCCATGCCAGTTTTGAGAGCAGTACAATTTAAGAATGATTCTGAGTGGGAAATACACTACCGCGAGACCGGAAGCGCCCTGAGGGGCTAAGAGGGATCTGAACAGCCCTTTCCCTGGAAGAAACTGGGAGAGTGGGAGGTAAAGGACGTTGCTCGGCAGAGGCACAAAGAGGATGGCCAGGGGCTTTTTGCCAGCTGCCCCCGATTGGGCTTCAGCAGGTCTAGAAGGCAACAGAACAGACATTGGTGCAAGGCTGCTGACAGGCTGCGTGCACTACCTGATGTGCACACTTGTGTGGGAGCATGGGGAGCTCGGGGCTGGGCACACTCCTCAGGGCACGTGATGTGGGACAGCACAGGCTGCGGTCAGTTCTGGCACTGACCTGGGGGCCCCGCTCCTTCCCAGGCATGGCAGAGGCTCCAGACATCGGCAGAGCTCATTGGCCCAAGGCTGCCATACTCACCCACTCTGCCGTAGTGAAAGACCTTCAGCAATTTGATGAAAATAGAAGATTCTAATGAGGCTTGAATCCCTAATCACACTGAATCTACATGCAAGCCCCGGACGCTTCCCTCTGACCCGTGTGCCCGCCTGCCGCCCTCCTCAACACCAGCACAGCCACACCCTGGGCACATTCTGAGGCTCCCGGAGCACCTGACGGCATCCTCCTCAGGCCTAGGAAATGTCCTGGTTGCTACTCTGTGTTCCAATCTGTATTTAAAAGCATCCTGACAGAGCAGGCTTTTATGAAAAGCAAAACAAAGGCTTAGAAATAGAAAATAAAAGGTCCCCTGCATCTCGCTTGCTCTGGAGTGCTGGCGTGGCGGCACGGCGGCGAGGGCTCTGAGCAGCCCTGAGGTAAGAGTGAGCGAGCGGCAGCCTTCCGGATCTCCCCTGCTCCCCAGCCCCCGGAACTGGGTTCAGCCCAATGCCCTGTTTTCAAAACAACAACAAAAACTGGAGCAAAGTTTCAAAGAAGCAAAAACGCAAGTGCAAAGACCAGATGGCGCATGAGAAGGAGGAGGTGAGGAAGGCTGACTCTGGGAGGGCTCCAGGCCATGGCACCTGTCCTCCTTGGCCTGGGTGATCACGGTGATGAAGGACGTGGAGTCTTCCATGGCGTCAAAGTACTCGGTATCTTCATCTTCCTCACTGTCTTCTCCTTTGGGCGTCAGGAGGCTTCCTGCAGACACATGCAGAGATGCCGCCTCAGTTTACAGAAGTCCAGAGCCCCAAGGGCCCCTCCCGACCTCCAACTCTGCCCCGCTCTGTGGTCCAGCCCCTCTCCACGTCCATCTGGTCCTGACTAGCCTGGCTGTGGCTGCCCTTGGTCCCTTTTCTAGAATGTCCTTTCCTCTCACCTCTGGCACAGAACCTCCCTCCTTCCAGAAGTTTCACCTGGTCTCTCAGTTTGTGTGTGGCCACCTTCCCTCTCTGACAGACCCCCTTCCCAGTGTACTCAAGACCGCTCGATCCAGGTTAGGTGGGCAGCCACCTGGCCCCTTGGCAGCCCTGCCAAGGGCCTGGTTGAACTCACTGAACTTTTGAGAACTGGAACTAGACACAGGGAGGCTGTTGCCAGTGGGTGGTGGGCATGGAGAACACCAAGCCACAGAGGCAGGCCAGAGTTGGCCAAGACAAGCACAAGGGGTGCGCACATCACGGGCGGTATCGGGCCAGGTGGGCGGGGCGGGGGAAGTCAAAGGGACAGAGGCCAGTAGACTGAGCCAGGCCCCAGGGGTGGCCCTCGTGCACTCACCCTCACTGAAGCTCTTGGTGGGGTTGGCGGCCCGGCCAGGGGCGCTGCGGAAAGCCCGCTCGAGGCTGTTGTGCTGCTTGGCTAGCTGCTCGATGGTCTCCTCCAGATGGACGCGCTGCTCTTGCTCATACTGCAGCGCTCGCTGCCATTTCCGGCTGTGTGTCTCTGCGAGTTCCAGGAAGTCCCTGCAGGCCTGGAGGGAGGAGTGGCCTCTGAGCACCAGGCCTGGGCCAGGTTCCCTCACCCTCCATACCCTACTTGCTGGTGCAGGGCAGTGCGGAAGGCCCTGGGGTGCTGTCTCCCTCCCTCCTCTCATCGCGGGGTGCTCAGAAACATCTTTGCTGTCCCCTTTGGCCTCTTCAGGGGCCCTGGCTTTCTCGGAGCCCATCTAGGGATTGGCATCCGCCTTGGCCAGCCTCCCAGTCAGGACGCCAGCGCAGGGGGTCAAACCCAGCATGTTGCCTGGGGCCCGAACTTTCAGCTGCCCTGTCATGGCTGTGGGAACTAAGGTTCGTCATAACCTGTCGCTGCTGACACCGAGGTTAGCTCGGGTTAGGTGCTGGCTTCGGCACAGAGGAACGAAAGCCTTCTTCTGCCGTACTTGTCAGCTCGGAGAGGTAATGGATCTTGTCTGGCAGAGGAACTGGTACTGGAAATTTCCACCAAGTTACCTCAAAGTCGGCATCACATAACTGCTTTTAAGGTCCCCCCTTTAAACTTGTGGCCTATGCCATCCATATTCTTTTCGACTTCCTAGGTTGATAGATGGTTCTACCTCTTACGAAGCAGGGGGTGGTCATTCTGGCTGTCGTCACAGCGGAGGGGAGGGCAGCGAGGTCCATGGCAGGGACCTCTGGATGCGCTTGCTGGCCGCCTCCAGGAGGCATTTCCTCGGCCCATGCCTGCATCCACAGACCCCGCCCCCACTCTCCTGCACTCCCTTCGCGCGCCCCTGGTCACAACAGCTGCCAGGCGCCACACGCCTCACCCTGAGGGCCAGAGACGAGTTCCCTGGAGGAAGAGGGGCACAGGGCCCTCATCGGGGATGGGGACACTAGTGTGAAGGGCTATGGGAGGAACCAGGGAAGCGATGGGGTGCGCCAGCTAAAGGGGTGCCTGGTATACTCCCTTGGGGGCTGCCACCCGCATCGGCAGGGGCACTGGGTGCAGGTGCTCCAGAATGTTTGCTGCTTGAGTCAGCACCCTACTAGGGCGGGCCTCCTAAGGAGAGCAGGCTTGAGCCAGCGCCTCACTAAAGGGGTGGGCTCCATGTGGCTCTGTGTTGGGGCACTTGCCTAGGCCTTGCTGGCTCTCGTGCCCCACAGGGTGAGAAGACACCTGGGGGCCGGCCTGGCTGACTCGAAAGGGCTCAGCCAGCCCCAGGCACGCTGCTCATATGAGCCCCTCTCTGGGCATCTGTCCTCCATCTTGTCACCCGTACCCGTAACCCGCAGGGCTCTCTATGGCCTCTGGGCCTCCTAGCCGCAAAAGCAAAAAGGGAAAGATAATCATAGCTCGAAGATGAAGTAGGTTCCCTCCCTATCCTTGAAATTCATAGACACCAATACTTTGGAAATGACTATTTTCTTTTCTCAGGTGGCAGAGCCTCTCACAGACCTGGCCCCAAATCCTCTCCAACATCATTTACTGGGGCGCCACCCCTCCCCCCACTGTCACATGTAGCCCACCAGGCGCTGTGTCTTCCCTTTTCTGGTTCAGTTCCAAACAAGCCTGCTTGTGCTAATGCCACCCCAGCCCCCTCATGCCCGGGGCAGGGCCGTCTGGGACATTCTCAGGAGCACCGAGGGAACAGTTTCAATAGTGGACACAGCTAAAGAGGGAACAGAGGCCCAGGTAGGCCAGGGGACTTGCCAAGGTCATGAGGCAGAGGGGGTGACCTTGTCCAAGTCCCCATGGGCCCCACCTGCACATCTCCCAGGGCACACAGGCAGTGCCGTCCCCATAGCCGCCTGGCCTTGGCGTGGACAAAGGGCTCCATTTCCACCTGCAGCCGGCCAGGATGGCCAGGTATGGCCGCCACATGTCTGACTTGTAGCGGCGCTCAGACTTTGGGGCTCCCAGATGGGCAGGTAACCAGACCCCTTTGCTCTCTGGGTACCTGGAGCTGAGACCACCTCCCCACACTCACCCCAGCCTATGGAACCCCACACATGGCAGCACTACCGTGGCCCCTGCCTCTCAGTGATCTGGGGCCATAAAGGTGGCGACAAGAAGGAAATGTGCACGGGGTGGGGGGGGGGGTGCCTGGGGCTTTCCTCCCCTCCACACGGAGGAGCAGCAGGCTGGCTCCGCACACTCCTTCAAGGGCAGGAAGGGGCAAAGCTGAAATTAGGTCAGGACGGCCTGGCTCCGAGGCTGCCATTCTGGAAGAAGGGTGACCCTCTCAGCCCTCCAAGTTGGAGAAGGGGGACCCGAGGTCAGGCCCAGCCAAGCCACCGTGATGCAGATCCACTGCCCTCTGGCCCCACAATGCCAAGCAGCTCCTGCATCAGGGCTGGGCCAGGCCCCACCCAGGCACACACAGGGGTCAGCCCCCCCAAACACGGAGGGGACTGTACTGACTTCCTTGATGTGAGTCACAGCATCAGGAAGCAGCTTTTCACTTTGATTCAAACTTTAAAATAGCCCTTTGCACATTCAAAATAGTTTACCTCTTGCACACAGGAACCAGCACCATCTGGACACCAGTTTGCCAACTGATTTTAGATATTTCTGGAATCTATTTTTACTTAACTTCCCAGGCTCCAAATGAGCGAGCTGTCGGGAGCGGCACGGTGGTCAGCTGGTCAGGAGCCTGCCCACCAGCCCCAGGACCAGGGGGACAGCTCTGGCTCCTGGGTGGGCACAGCGAGCCCACAGGCTCTCCGTACGGGCTCAGAGATGCCTCACAGCCTTTCCAGCAGCGAGGGGCTCCTTCTGCTGCCTCTTTATTTCTGTGATGCCACAAATCCGAAGCCCTGGCCGAGTGCCTGCATTGCTGCCCTTCTCCACCCCCCACGCCCCGCCCCCCCAGCCTGTGCTTCCTCCTTCCTGCGGCACTTGGCTCTTGCAGCTCCTTCCAGCCTCCTCCCCTTCCCGCCCCCCTCCACGGGCTTTCCCCCTCGTGGTCCTCAGAACCGGCCCCCCAGCCTGCCCAGCCAGGTCTCCTGTACACACCAAAGCACATCCTGTCCTTAGGGGACCCACCCAGAGACCAGGGGCTGCTCCTCTGCTCTGGGGTGGGCAGCCATTCTCTGCTGGCTGTGCCCTGCCTGCTGCCCACACTGGCACCAGCTCTACCTTTGGTCTTCTGTGGGCACACTGACTGTATTACAGTGCCTTTCCATTAAAGGTCTTGATGCAGATGGCAGACCCTATTTAGAGTGGGCAGGTTTGGGGGTTCCGGGGTCTTCCTCTCCCTTCCCTGTAACAGAAAGTTGCGCGGGCTCGGCGCTGTGCAGCGGTGCCTGGGTTCCAGGAGGAATGGTTTGCTGACAGGAAGTGTGAAAAATGAAGCTGTGATGCCCACATGGGGCTTTGAGGGGTGAAGAAGGACCTGCCAGGCATCTGAAGGGCAGGGGGAGGGCTGCGTCCCTACCGAGCGGCAGGGATGGCTGTGAACTTGGCCCTGGCCTTCTTCCCCCAGGCCGAACCACCTACCCGCCTCAGCCGGAGCCACAGCCAGCTCTGGCTCCCCTCCCCCCACACACACAATGAACAGGAACGTCCTGACCCCCGTGGCCACAGACAAGGGGTCCGAGGGGCCCAGGAGGGAGCCGGCTCGAGAAATGACGTGAGGCCACTGGAAGTGGAGCCTGGTCTGTCGCACCCAGCGCAGGGACCGCGGAGTTGGTGACGGGGCCGCTTCCCTTCTGGGGAGCCCCGTGCCAGGGCCGTGTGCAGGGGGCACTTACGTTGATCATAGCATTCGACGTGATCCGAAAGAGGGTGGCCCGCTCGTTCACGACCTTGAGCTTCTCGCTGCTCTCGGCTGGGATCTTGAGGCCGTCCAGCTCGGTCAGGGAGCGCTGGAGCGCCGCGCCGTGCTTGGCGATGAGGTCATTGCACGTGCTGAGGTCGTCTAGCTTCAGGGAGAGGTTCTTGATGGTGTGGTACAGCTCGCTCTTGTCAGTGGGGGAGGCGGTCTCCTCGTCGTCCCCAGAGTCATCTGTGGAGGGAAGCAGAGCTGACGTGGTGAAAACACGCACAAGGGCCCAGGAGGAGGCCGCACCCCTGAAAAATAAAGTGTCTGAGAGGGTGCCAGTTTCTGCTCCTGGCCAGGGTGAGGGGGCCTGCTAGTCTCCCCAGGGTGGGCACAGCAAGCCCTCCCGAGACAGTGGGCCGGCATGGCAGCTGGAGCGACCAGCTTGAAAGACAGGGCCGGGGCTATGCTGTGGAGGGGGCTTGGCAGGTACCTACCTGGGTGTGTGGCGCCAGGCCCCCTAAGCACCGCACGCAGGCAGGGGTGGCAGGGCTTGGTGGAGGGGTGGAGACTGCTGTGTGGGGGTAGCAGTGCCAGACCACAGAGAGCTGGATGAAGCCAGCTCCTTCCCCTGCATCACAGACCCAGCCCAATCTCCCCGCTGCCCACCTTCCTGACCAGGCGTACTTTGTTCTCTGCCCCATGCCCACCCCTCAGGCATGCCAAATGGCCCTGTTTTCACGAACACTTGGGTGCGTTATCATTTGGGACTTTTCCCACTGTGCCCCACTGCCTGAACCTCCTCACATCACCCACCAGCGGTCTTGCCCCTTCCTATCCCTATGCCACCTCATCTTCAAAGCCTGCCGGGAGAGCCCCAGGCCCAAGTCACACCATGCATCTCCCTCTGCCCAGTGCCATCCTCCTGCAGCCCTCCACCCAGCCCCCTTGTGGAAAAGGCCATTCTCATTCATGAAAAGCCTCTTGCGTGCAACACCGCCTGTGGCACACACAAAGGTGGCGGGTCCCACACAGGAGGGCCGAGCCTGGAGAAGAGGTGAATAGTGGGAGACAGAGCTAGTGGAGAGGGGAGACGGCGATGGCCTCTGGCACAGCCAAGGAGCCTAGGCCTCCATCCCTCGGCAAATAGATACATGGATATTTGAGCAGAGGTTCATGGGAAAGACGGGACAGGTGGCAAGTGGGGTGACTGAGCAGGATGGACAGAGAAGCCAGAGGCCAGGTAGGACCAGGGTAGTCACAGGAGGTCAGGGGCTGGAGAGGTCCCCAGGACCCAGCCTGGGCGGGCTGATGGCAGCACCCAGCCAGCCCCAAGGCCATGCACAACCAGGAGAGAAGAGGCTCCCATGCAGCCCCCACAGCTGCACAAGTCCTCAAAGAAGGCACAGGGGTCACTCAGCGGACGTGCAGCCCAGCCTCCCGTGCCCCACGGTGTCTAGGGCTCTTCAGTCTGGGACACAGTGGGCGCAACCCCTTCGGGTCTGGGGGGAAGCAGAGCTGGACAGTGAGCGAGAACCTGTCTCCAGGGTGGCGAACCTGCCCTTGCTGAGTCCCCACGTCTCAGCTCGGGGTGAACTCACATTGGAAAGGCAGATGAAACTCAATTATTAGAGATGCAAATGAAGAGATGATGTGACACTCCTCAAATTAGAAGAAAGGACGAATGGCATTAAATTGGCTTCTGCTTTCTGAAGAGGAAACTGACCATCAAGATCCTTGAAAATGACACCTCGGCTTCCAGCCCCGCTTCTCGCAGATGGGGCACTGGGCTGCGGGCAGGGCATTTAGCCCAGAGGAAGGACATGTCCGTACTGTCCCCACCTGCCTCTGTTACTCCCTCTGGGAATAACACCCAGAGACAAGGAGAACCCCAGAGGAACTAAGTAACAATCCACAGCGCGGGACACACACACACACACACCCCCTGTCCAGTCCCAACATCCCTAACATCTTATGGCAAATTTGCAACAGGACAAATAGCTCATTTAACCCTTGCACACTTGGCAGCCTCATTTCACAGGTGAGGAAACCAAAGCTCTGGGCAGGATGGGCCCTAACAGCTCTAGTGGGGCTGGGGTCGTCCCCCCAGTCATGCTGGTCACTTCCTGTCTCTCAGGACAGGCCACACTGCATCTGGCGCGGAGAACAAGCCTGATCCTGGAAGGGGCACACCCTGGTTGTCACGAGCCCGTGCACGACTCCCAGTGAGCCCCGATCCTCACTCCACAGTGGTTTCTCTTTCATGGAACTGAGAGGAGACTCGTCTACTGGCCCTCTTGTCCCACTGCTTTACCCCAACTTGCTCCCCCTTCCCAGTCTGTTAGCTTTCCCAGGAAGAGGGGAGAGCCTGAATGTTTGCAGGGGGGAGGGGGCTGCAGAGCCCACCGCCTGGTGCCCACAGGGCAGGAGGCTTCTGGGTCTAGAGCCCTCTCAGAGGGCAGTGGCGCCAGGGAACCAAATGGGAGAGAAACTGGAGCGGGAGATGGAGGGCCGGGAGCAGGAGGGCTGCTGCCTTCCGATCTTCCTCTGCCCCCGACCTCCCGCCCGCTTTGCAAAGACCAGTTACTCCAAGCTGTGCCTCCCAGCAGGGCAGACAGGGCTGCCTTTCCGAACGCCCAGCGACTTGCCCTGCTGTCTGCATGCCGATTCTGGTGTGCTCCAAAGGTTCACATCAAACCTTCACAGAAAAGCTACTAAGCAGGAGCCCAGCATGTGGCTCTGCTGTCTTCAAAGCCTGCAGTTTCTGAAACAAGGGCACGGGGCCTGATGATGGAGAAGCTGCTTCTGTTCTTCACCTTCCCCAGACACCTGGGGGCCAAAGAGGGCCCTCAGTTTCTAATGAAAATGACTTCTGGGTGGTGGCTGAGGAATTCAGGCCTGGCATTCTGCAGCCAGTGGCACCCTTGGGCTTTCCTGGCTAATGTGACAAAAGCCAACAGCAGCCCCAGCCGGTGGAGCATAGAAGAAGAATTGATCCGGACCCCTAACCAGGTGGAGCTCAGAGGGCTGGTGCAAGCAGTTCTTGAGATGGCAGGATCACGAGGAACAAGTTACCGTGGGCTCAGCACTCCACCCTAGCCTCAGTACCACCGTTTCTAGAAGACACCCGTCAATTCTCACCAGCTACACCGAAGAATGAATTGCTTTTTTGATTAGAATAAAAAGCTGACTGGGTGGCTGACTGGGTTGGCTAGCACCCCTCCCCCTTCAAATCCATTCCCTTCCCGGAACTTCAGAATGTGATCTAACTTGGAAGAGTTAATGCAGGCGGAATTAGTTAAGATAGAGTCATACTGAATATCCAGGACGGGTCCTTCATCCAATATAATTATTAGATGAGAGAAAATGCAGAGACACAGGTGAGCAGACTCTGCAATGCCGGGGATCACTGGTAACACCAGAAGCTAAAAGAAAGGCATCAAAAAAATTCTCCCCTAGGCTGACAGAGATCACAGCCCTGCCGAGGCCTGACTTCAAAACTTCTGGCTTCCTGAAGTGTGCAAGGATAAACTTCTGTGGCTTTAAGTCACTGTTTTGTGGTAATTTGTTATGGCAGCCCTAGGAAGTTACCGTGCAGCGTAACACAACACATAAAAAACTGTTACCTCCCAGCTGCGACAGGTCACAGATCCTAAAGTCAAGGTGTTGGCAGGGCTGTTCCTTCTCGAGGTTCTAGGAGAGAAGGTGTTTGCCTTCTGTCAACATTCCTGGGCTTGTGGCCAGCGGGCTGGCCCGCCCACCCACCCTCAAAGCCAGCAGAAAAGCATTTCGCAGCATCTTGCAACTACTCTGATCCTCCTGCCTGCTTCCTGTAAGGACCCTTGTGATTATTTTGGGTGCACCTGGCTAATCCAGAATCCTCTCTCCAGCTCAAGATCCTTTCCTTACTTGCAGCTGCCAAGTCCCTTTGCCATATAAAGCAATGTTTCTGGGGGCTTCCCTGGTGGTACAAGGGGTTAAGTCACAGCACTATGAAGCTATCCATAGGCACTACAGCACAGCACAAGTTCGATTCCCGGCCAGACAGGGAGCTAACTCACATGGCGCAGCAGACCTCTCCTGTCTCACCTGCTGCTCCCCTCAGCAGTGTATTTCAGTCAGTCTGCCTGTTCTGTTCCCCGCTCTCTGTCTCTGATGAATCCTCTCACCCCTGCACCTCTGGCCTGTACCCCAGCTCTTGTATGCATAAATAAATAAATCTTTTTAAAACATAAAAGCAATGTAGTCACAGCTTCTGGGAACTAGGATGCCTTTGATCGTTATTCACTTACGCTGAGTAGCTGTGGCTGAGCGAAACGCCAGCTGTGTTCTCACAAGGCGTCAAGCATGCTTGCCTCACTGTGCTGGGCAGTGGTCCCGGGAGCCTCTCTAAGCGCTGAGACTCCTGCCTGGGACTGAGACTAAACTGGAACTTCCTGGTCTCCATCCCACCAGCACCCCCATCACCCTCCACTGGCACCACTCACCTCTGCACATGACCAATCCTGAGCTTCCTTCAAGTCACAGAGCCTAGAGGCAGAGGAAGCCCACGGGGTCATGAGCAAAGTGAGCGCTGATGCGATGGCGGGCTGGGCACGGGAAGCTCCAGCTGGGTCTCGGTGCCCATGACTCGTGAGAATCCAGCATGATGCGGGCTGGGCACCCCCAATAGCCAGGGCCCTCTTCACCCTCTCCTATCGGGAGGCTCCCGGGAAGGAGTGGAAACAGCTGTTGCTGTGGAAACAGCCAGTGCAGTGGAGCCAGGTGAGCTATTTTTAGAAGTGGAGGTTTTTTTTTCCACCTTTTGGAGAAATGAATCAAGTTTCTGGGTGGGGAAGGCCGGGCAGGGAGCAGCTTTTTGAAACTAAGAAACCAAAAGACTCTCCAGATTGGTTTTGAATGAGGGGTGGGTAGGGGGTGGGAAGCAACCGAGGGCCAGAGGCCTGGTAGTCACCCCATTTTGTACTCTCTGGATTGTTTCTCAGGAGTCAAGACATGGGATTACGTGGGGCCCTTCCCCTTCACACTGGCTGGAGATGAATGAGAGCAGCTCTGGCTGAGGAGGGACCTCAGGACAGGGTCACCCCTTCCTCTGCACCTGCACCCAGTACTAGGGTCACTTCGACTGAGCTTTGCTCTGGGCCCTCAAGTCCCTCCCATGGGCCCCCTAGCACTGGGCCCCCCAGCCAGCTTCCAGCCAGCTGGGTAATATCCAAACATGGACAAGGAGCATGGTGGCTTCTTGGAGGACAGGCGCATCGCTTGCTCATCTCTGCATGCCCTGTAGAAGCCTGGCACTAGGCCACAGGCCAGGCAAGTGCATGCAGGGGAGACAAGCAGAGCCTGGGCCGATCTCTGGGAATTGGGGGAGGAGGTAGCCATAGGCGGGTCCCTACCCTCGGGATGGGCCACACCACCAGGTCTGCGTGCCTGTGCATTCTTGCCCCATCCCAGCTCTCCTGCTGCTCCTCAGGGCCCAGGGAGGGTGGTGAAGGCTGCCCCCCTCCCCATCCCTAAGGGGTGTCTGCACATCTGCCAAATGCCATGGACTCCACTGCACCAGGACTGAGACCCGAATGTCTATTAATGGCTGATGAGAACCTGTGTCACCAGCGGGATCACGCATGACCCAGGGTGCCCCCCTGGGCACCGGCCACTGCTGTCCGTTCCCTCTGCTGAGTCTGAGTAAATGGGACAGGAAGGGGAGGGGCCTAATCCCTGGGCCCTGGGGGCCTTCCGGTCTTTGCTCTTGATCCCTGGGTGGCCACACCTCACTGGGGCCCCCAGACCGCTCTGGGGGGCATTCGCCCCACGTGAGCACCACGGACTCTGAGCAGGGAGTACATCCTATTTTTTCTTTTTCTGGTCAGGCTGGGAAAGAGACACCTCACCCAGGGCCTCTGAGGAGCTGCCAACAAGCGGGAATTGGTTTCAAGTGAGCACCGAGGGGCGCAGCACCCGAGGCAGAACCAGCCATTCCCAGGCCAATGTTAACACCTCAAAGGTGCAATTACAGCAGCTGGGGTGATTTTTACTTAGATTTCGGGAGGCTGGTTAAGCTGCCGAAGCTTGATCACAGAATTCAATCAGCTGGCTGCTGAGAAGAGAGAAACAGGCCTCAAGGCAGGTCCACGGGGATGTCAAGGGGCTTTGGCGGGCCTGAGGACGGACAGCAGGTGACTCGGTGTCACCGCCACATGTTGTCACTCCCACATATGACACGGTGTGCTGCAAGAGTCACAGCCGGAGGGGAAGGGCGCGGAGATCAAGGATCACGCCCAGGGGAGCCAGGCTCCTCACTGGCAGAGCTGGGGTTGCTGGTGGTGTCTTTACAGAAGCCTGGGGCCCTGGCCGCCCCTGCGGGCCTGGAGGCTGGAAGCAGAAGCCAGGGGTGGGACAAAGTGCAGCCCCTTACTCAGCCCTGAGAGGACCTGGTGGCCTCCCGCTGCCCTGGAGAGGGTGGGCCAGGAGGTGAGCCATGCCTGGGGGCGAAGGGCTCCCTGGTTCCCTGCCTCACAGGAGGGCCTGCGACCTCCATCCCACTCAGACAATGGGGAGGGGAGGCTGAGAGGTCTTTTGGGAGCTTCTGAGAGAATAGGGAGCCCGAGACCCCTGAGAGAGAAGGGGCTCAGACAGGAGTCCCCTCAAGGCACTGCCAGTCCTTCCTGATTGGGGAACCCACGAGGAAAGTAGGTCTGGGGGATACTAGTCCTGCAAGGGGTCGCCGGAGAAAGGAATCAGCTATAAACAAACTTCAGAAAAGATGCAGAATGAGGCCCCTCCCCCGAGGAGGCAGGTGACTGAAGGCTCTAAAGAGTTCAGCCCCGAGGATGCTGGAAGGCCTCAGGATGCTGGAAGCATCTAATCTGTTGGAAAATCAGATAATAAATAATAAACTGTGATGCCCTGGCAGGCAGATGGGAAGAACAAGCCAGAGCGCCAGCATCCTCTTGACGCCCGTGGTCCCTCCCTGTCTCACTGGCGATCAGCACAGATGTGTCAAAGACAGCGGCAGCCCCTGTGGGACCACATCTGGGCTGCCCAGCCACTCCCCCAGGACAGGGATGGCACCCTCAGCAGGGCAGCTGTCAATAAGGCCAAGGTGGTGCCCCGGGGATAGGCGCCTGGCCTGACAGAAAAGCCGGGCTTGCTTCTTTCCTAACGAGCCGCAGGGGCAGAGGCCCCGTCCCATGAGCAGGAATCTGTAGACCAGGGTCTGTGGTGGCTGAATCTCTGTTCTTCCCCAGAACCCCTGGTCAGCTGCAGAGGCCAGCAAGCAGTGGAAGGCAAAAATCTTGGCAGGCAAGAAACACACCTGCTTCCTCTCCCTGGAGGTGCTGGGCACAGGTCAAAGCCAAGAAGAGGGGTGAAAATAAGTGTGCGTGAGCGAAGGTGAGGACATTGGGATGCCCACAGGTGCCCCCTCCTCAGCAGAAGGTTGTGACCAGGAGCCACAAGGTCCTCAAGATGTGGACAACTCTGGGGGAAGGGCTGACCTCCAGGAGAATAAACATAAACCAGAGATAGGAGGTTGGGGGGTGTCCTGGATCCAGCCCCACAGGAGCGCACCCTCCCCAGGGCTTCTGCAGTTGCTCACCTGGCCCTTCCTGTCCAGGCATGAGTATCACCCAAAGGTCAGAGGCGGGCTGCTCCCAGCCCAGGGCAAGGCAGGTGCAGGAGGCCAGACCTCGTGCCTACTGGACTCAGGTTGGCCATGATGCTGCTGCCCACGACCCTGGCTGGCGCAGGGGCGGGCCCTGGAGCTGAAGTACTGACTCTGCCCTTTGCTGTGGAGGCACCTCCCGCAACACCAGCTCTCTAAGCTGACGGTGTCTCCAAGTCCATCCCCCTCCACAAAAGTGAGTAGTGTCCTGAGGCCACCTGGCAACCCCACTTCTGCAGGTTCCACTGCAGGTTCTACACCCCAACCCATCAGTCTGCCTGCTTCTGGCTCAATCAGAAAGTCCCCACAGGCCTGGGGATGGAACCGCCTAGTGGGAAGGGGACCTCAATATTTAAAAACAAAAAACAAAACCTCCCCAGGAGACTTCATTCTGCAGCCAAGGCAAGAGCTGCTGAGTTAGATCCCTTCCACTCTCCCCCAGCTTTAACATCCCAGAATGCCAGGCTCCAGCCACATCCATTGCCCCAGTATCCATATTTGTCTCCTGCTCCCCCTGAACCCCCAGTTCTTCAGATGAGGGAACCAAGGCCAAGGAGTGTGAGTCAGGGAGGAGGGCATGGTGCCTTGGCATCTGGATCCAGGGGTCCCCTCCCCAAAGTCCACACTGCCTTCTGGTAGCCAGAAAAAGGGGAAAATGTGCTAGTCATCCTAACATTTCAGGAATTAATTTCCTGAGTTCCATGTTGAAGTCTGGCCTTTGTCCCCATAACACACATCTTGTCTTGCCTTCAACCTACAAGCCTTTTCCAGGCTCGAGGGCTTGTTACCTGTGGGCAGCTGTCCCGTATCCTCTGGAGTTAAGAGCTGTGATGTCAGCAGCAATGGCTGTGAGGCCAGGCAGCAACACTGCGGGAGGAGCTTCTGCGCTCGCTGGAGGGTGGGGACCGCTGCCCGGGGCACGCAGCTAACTGCTCTGCGGCTGATGATTTCTGACCTTTGAGAGGGACCCTTTACAAACAAGGGGTCTGGCCGGTGTGACTGGTTCATTTCACTCACCGCCAGCGTCTGTCTCAAGGCCAAGGCAAGTGGGACTAAGTTCGAAAGCAGGCCTGGCAATCCACGCATGAGAACCCGCTGCTCCGTCTCAGCTGGCAGCAGCGCGGGTACGTGGGGCCGCGGGTACGTGGGGCCGCTGGAAACTATCAGTTCACATTTTCCTGGCCTGAAGACAGCTGCTTATCTCTGGAAATCATCCAAAGCCCATGTGAGCACACAAATGCGCTTCTAACCTGGGGACTGCTGCCTCTAGGTAGCAGGGGAGGGAGGCCCCACCACCTGGGAGCCCTGGGGCCCTGATGGGCCCTGATGACCACACCTCAGAGCCCTGCATGCAGATGGAGCTTAATGGAACCTGCTGGATGGACGACACAGAGGTGGTGGGGGATGGTACAGACAAGAGCAGGGAGGAGGGAGGGGTGCTTTGGGGTTAGAAGAGTCTGGTTCCAGGCTGTTCCTTTGTGTGTCCTTGCCTCTTGGGCTAATCAGGAATCCAGTGTGAAATGACTCACATCATGATGCCCCTGGGCCTGCCCTCCTGGGTCAAGCCTTGGCTGCAGTGCCTACAAAGATCCTCTTTCCCACCTCTTCTGGCTTCAGTGGAGTGAGTGGGGGGAGAGGGGAGGCCACGGGAGAGGGGTGCTTGGGTCTCAGCTGAGTTCTATGGGAAGGGCACGGAAGACACCCACAGTCCCTGCTGAGTCGGGATCTCATACTCTCCCTGGTAAGGCTGACAGGCAGTCATGTCTTAAATGAGGGGATATAGCAGCCCCCTTTTCACTGCCCCAGAAAGACAACCTCTCCCTTTTTATGAGTTGGGCAGACCGGAAGACCCTCTGTTACCCCAATACCTGCAGTTACTGACATCTTAATCTTCAGTTCTTCATCTGTAAAATGGGTTTAATGCCTGGAAAGTTCTCAACAAGTACTTGGCACACAGTCAGGCCACACACATTGGCCTCTGTTACCTAGCTATAAAAATGATCCATATTTAAGGTAAAAGATATTTTTTAAAGCTCTGTAGGGAGCAGGAAAGCACGAAGAAGCAACAATCACTAAATTAGTAAAAAAATAGTTTTTCTAAAAGAAACAGAAATTAGAAATTCTAACCCATGATGGTATTTATCAAGAAAATGAAGGTGACAAACTGTTCCTAAAAACTGAAAGGGGGGTTTCTAATTGCCAACTCCTGGTGAGCAGGAGCTGCAGCCTGGCAGGAAATAGTGCCCAGGGGACCTTGGGGTGGAGCAGGAGGAGGAGGCAGCGGTAGAAGGGAGAGGCTCGAGGAGGTCAGGGGAGGGAAAAGCCGGCAGAGATGGAAGGAGGAAGTGGCGGGAAGGTAAGAATGAGAAAAAAACATTGTCTCAGAGCAAGGCTTGAGAGCAGGGCCTCTCTCCCGCCTTAGGCTCCCCGGCAGTCTGTGAGGGCGCCAGAACACAACCTGGTAAATGCGAAACCCCACGGAGAGGCGGGCTTGAGTTATAGGCAGTCTGCAGAGATCCAACAACTTTGGGCCAAGTTTCCACCCAAGACTCATTTTGAATGAGCTCCATGGTCTGCTGGGGCACCCCTTAAACAGACCAGCCACCCTGTGCCTGAGACCTTGTTGGGCTCCTGCTCAGGCCCACCACCGGAAAGGGGGGGACCCAATAGGGCGCCATGAGGCCTTTGGGGAACTGTGCTGAGGAACATCCCAGGTCATTTAGGACCAGACAGTTGCAGGGTCTTGGAATGGCCTGTCCTGTCAAAGGGCCCCTTTCTCAGCCAGGTGGGCTTCCGGCAGAGGCCCCAGCAGTAGCAGCAGCAGCCGCTGCCCTCTAACAACACGAGGCCATGTGACCGTCCACTAAGGACTCTGCCGGGCAGGTCCCTTGGTGGCACTGCACTCCCATGCTGGGGACTCGATTTTGGACCCCTTAACTGTCAGGGTGCTGAAGTCCCTGGGAGGCAGGGTCCCCACCCATGGTCCTCTGGTAGGCAGCTTTGATTCTGGGATTTGGCTCCCGAGGCCCTGAGAAGGGATGTGCCAGGAGGCGGGCACGCAAGCCAACAGACGAAGGGCAGCACCTTTTCTGTAGAGAAAGAAAAGAACCCAAAGGTATTCAGCCCACAAAAATGTCCTTCAAAAATGAAAGGTGAAATAAAAATACTTTCAGACAAATAAAACCTGAGAGAATTTGTGGCTAGCGGACCTGTGACGACAAGAGAGGTCCAGAGTTCTTCAGGCTGAAAGAAAATGGTACGAAATGGATACTCAGATCCAGACAAGGGAGTGAAGAGTGCTAGGAAAGGTAAATATGTGAGAAAATACAAAGAATGCTGCTTTTCTCACTTTCACATGTCACTTAAGAATAACTATGCAGAGCAAGGTAAAAGTGAACGGCAGGGTTTAATTCAGAATCAAAAGCAAAAAGGACGCAGCAGAAAGGATGGGTGTGGGCAGTGAAGCACCTTATCGGAAGGCTCTTAGGTGGCAGCTGGAGCCGTATATTATTTAAATGAAACCACAACGAGTTAAAGATGGATAATATAAAACATCAGATAAGCAAGAAGAAAAGAGAGCTAATAAAGGAAAGAAGATGAATGCTAAAAATACTACCTTAGATGGCAGGAAGGGGAAATATAATAAAAATCTAAATGAGACAAACAGCAAAATGGCAGATTTAAACCAAACCATTTCAGTAATCACTGCCGTGAGGGTGGGGAACATGATACCTCCCCCAAAACTATTTCAAGCCAGTGAATTTATCAGGTCATATAAAAAAGCAAGACTCATTTACTGCTGTGTATAATAAAACTCCCTTAAATAATTAAAAAAAAAAAGATAAAACCACCAACCATATACTGTCTGCAAGAAACACACTTTAAGTGTAAAGATAACGGTGGGTTAAAAGTAAAAGATTAGAGGGGCTCTAATTAGAGGGGCAAGTCTCAGCACTATGAAGCTATCGGCAGCCACTGCAGCATGAATTCAATCCCCAGCCAGAGAGGTGGCCCACATGGCACAGCAGACCTCTCCTGTCTTGCCCGCTGCTCCCCTCAGCAGTGTATTTCAGTCAGTCTGCCTGTTCTGCTCCTCACTCTGTCTCTGGTGAATCCTCTCACCCCCTGCATCTCTGGCCTGTACCCCAGCTCTTGTATGCATAAGTAAATAAATCTTAAAAAAAAAAGAAAGAAAGTAATAACAAAAAGGTATCAGGAAAATATCCAAACATATGGAAATTAAACTACATACTTGCAAGTAACTAATGGGTCAAGTAATAAATTACAATGAAAGAAAATATTTAGAAATATATGATAAAGAAAACATGACTTATCAAAAAATATGTGGAATGCAGTTAAAGCTGTGCTTGGAGGAAAATGCAAAGCTTTAAATGTCTATTTTAGAAAATATAAAGGGTTTTTTTTTAAGATTTATTTATTTATGCATACAAGAGCTGGGGTATAGGCCAGAGATGCACCAGAGACAGAGTGGGGAACAGAACAGGCAGATGGACCAAAATACACTGCTGAGGGAGCAGCGGGAGAGCCAAGAGAGGTCTGCTGTGCCATGTGGGTTTCTCCCTGGCTGGCCAGGGATCGAACTCGTGTTACAGAGGCTGCGGATGGCTTCATAGTGCGGTGCTTAACCCCTTGCGCCACCAGGGAGACCCCCTGAAAATATAAAGGTTTTAAATTAATGATCTAAGCATCATTCTTAAGCTAGAAAATGAGCAAATTATATTCAAAGTGTGTAGAAGGAATAAAATGGCAAAGAGCAGAAATCAATGAAATAGAAAACAAAAAAAAAATGGAAAAAGTTATATTACATAAAATACAAATATAAAAGAATGATCATCACTACAGGTGTTAACTGACTTTAAAAGAATATTATATAAAACATGCCAATAAGTTTGACCCTTTTGAGGAAATGGGGAATTCCTTGAAGAATAAATTACCAAAATGACACAATAAAAAAAGAAAATCAGGTACACCATTTCCATTCAGCTTTTGCCCGGAGGTGCCAGTCAGTGCCATCAGACAAGAAAAAGAAGCCCAAAGCATCTAAGTTAAAAAGAAGACAACATGATCACATGTTGTCTAAAAAAAAAAAATCTAAAATAAAATCACTAGAACATGTGAATTTAGCAAGGTAGTAGGAGAGGTCACTATACAACAGTTAAGTCTTTTTCTATCCGAGCAATGAGCAACTAGAAAAGTAAAAGCTAATATCATTTATAAAAGCATCAAAACCAGAAACGACTTAAAAATTTAACAACGTATATGCAGAAAAACACATAGCTAGGAGAAATTATAGGAAACCTAAATAAATTTAGTCATGTACTGGGAATTTCAATACTATTAAATATAAATTCTCCACAAACCATCTATAGATTCAATGCAATCCCAATTAATATCCCAGCAGATTTTTTTTTTGTATAAACAAGCCAAATCTAAAATTTATATTGAGAAGGACTACGAATGGCCACAACAGTAATCAAAAAGAAGAACAAAGTTGGCAGACTGGCTCTACCTGATGCAGATGTGTGCTTCTAAATCTTGTCTGGAGTGGTGACTACCCAGGAGTGCACATTTTATTCATTTATGAGCTCATTTTATAGTATTTAAATAATATATCAGTAAGTTGATTTTAAAAGAAAAAGAGGATATTTACCGACTGATCCAGTTTTTAGTCATTTATTCTATATTCAAGCAGATGCACATGTGCAGATGTGACTACTAAAGACTGATGTGTGGTAATATACATTTCAGCACTGTTTGCAAGAGCAGCAATTCTGGTTTCAGTGATTTCCACACTTCTGCATCACGGCCTGGGCACAAATAACCACACTCCAAGATGGAACAGACCTGGTCTCAAACATACACAGTGGGACTTTGTCCCTGACCCTCCATACAGCATTGCTCAAAATACTGATGACAGTCTGACTTCACAACAGCTCAATTTAGCATTTTTGATCTGCTGTTTCCTTAGTCACAGGCACTCAACAAGTGAACCCACCGTGTGCCAGTTATGATATCAAGCCCTGGAGACACAGCAGGTCCTCGGGGTCACTAAGTCCTCAACTCTCATCCTCTGGCCAACATCAACCGGGAACTCCCATCATCACCACTTCGTGGGGCTTCTGGGCTGTCCTGTCCTGTCTGCTCTGGCTGCTGGCCCTGGCTACCTGCCCTGCCGTGTCCCACCTGTTCCCAGGCAGCTGGTCCCCTGACCACCTCTGCATCTCTACCTGAATGGGTTGCCCAAAGACATCAAGCTGGTGGTAACTATCCACTGGAAACTCTCCTTGAAATATTTCAAGTTTGGCAAGAGAGGATAAAACCTTAAATGAGCCAACCTTGTTTGGAGGTTACACTTAAAATGTATTTGCCTTTTGTTTGCCAGGCAAAGAAAGAGAATGGGGTAAAATTTTAAAACTACCAGCTGGTGGAGCAAATGTGAGTCAACAGAGAAGAACCTTGGATGCCACCGCTGGTCCAGGATGCAGAGTCAGCGGCTGAGACTGAGCTATCATTCTAACTGCCCACGTTCAAACAGCCCCAGACCTGGGGGTCACGAGCAGTATGCTGTGCCGTGGAACTTCCTTTGTCTCAGTGTTTTCATATGTAAAATGGAAATAAATATAATAACACCCTGATAAGCTGGAGGACTTGACCTACAGATATCAACATGTATTAGTAAGGACTGAAGGCAGCATGGTACCAGCACCAGGAAAACAGCTGACGTACGAAAGAAAAGGAAAAAAAAGTCAAAGATCATTTTAACAGCTACATGGCACTGTGGGACTGTGAACTGTCATCTCCATCTCTGGCAGTGGACGGCCGATTCCGTGGCTTCCTGACCGTGCACTGTGTGTTCCCAGGCTGCGGGCTGCCTGTCTGTACCAGAGGAGTCGGTACCGATCCCATCCAACTGTGACAGTCAAGGATTCTATGACCATGTGCTTTTGCTTTCTGTGGGTAAAGAAACCCTTTTCAGTTCAATGTGAGAACTCACACATCGACACCTTCCTGATACAAGCTTTGAAAAATGTGAGGAAAACCACGAGTGTAAGATCTCATTTCCCAGGAGAGTAAAACTGAATCAAGCCAAGGACCATTTAAGAAATTTCCAAACTCTGCAATTATTGGAGAGAAACTCCTGGAATGCAGTTTCTGCTACTGCAGGTGGCTGGCCAGTCAGCCGGGTGCCCTAGAGAATGCCACAGGCCAGAACTGGCGCTGGGGGGTCACCTTGCCTCCTAAGCAAAGCCACGAGGTCCTTTCAGAAAACTACCATGTTTCAGAGCCCCCTGTGAAGTTAACACCCTCACCCCCCAGACGCCTCTGCAGACTGAGAGGAGGCATCGGCACCGAGACCAGGAAGACAGGCCTGAGGTGTCCAGTTAACCCCGAGAGCCATGACAGTTATTTGCCACTTGGTTTGCCAACTTCTCGCAATCCAAGCAACAGGCGGCCAGGGAGGAGGGGCGGGCAGAGGGAAGGTGAGAGAGATGTGGGTGAAGATGGAAGCTCACACTGAAAATCAGCAGGGTGATAAGAGGCTTCCTGTTCTGCTTGGACAAAGCAGGCAAAGATCAGCCAAAGTGCCAGCTCTCCGCCTGCTAGCGTGTCTAGGGGATGAGCGAGGTACAAGGGGCCACAGAAACGGCCATGGAGAAAGGACAACTAACTCCGGGGCTGAGGAGGAGAAGCGCATCGCCAACGTCAGGCAAGAGCAGAAGCAGGGCCCCGGGCAGCTGGTCACCAGCTACAGAAGCCACCCACCCCTGGACCTGACTCTACATTTGGAGTGGCCCTGGGGGAGGCAAAAGGGTGGATTCAGCACAGTGAGCAAGCCACTTCCCAACACTGCTGGCTTGTAAATAGATGACTCCAGGCCACGAGGAGAGGGCGGCCATCACGGCTCTGGAGCTGTGCAGTCACGCAGGGCCCAAGCCAGAGGGTTCCCAGCTTGGTTTAATGCTCAGCTGTCTCTGTCCCGAAATGCTAAATAATTTTTTAATAAGGGGCCCCAAGAGTGATGCAGGGATTAACAGTTCCAGGGACGATTTCCACAAATCCCACCTACCAAGGAAAAGCAGAGCAGTACTGGTCCCAACAAGTCCTGCCCAGCTGGGGTCCAGCCACTTCTGGCATAAGCAGGCGCCATGTGTAATGCTTCCCTTTGGGTGTCCGCACAAGAGCAGGAGATGCAGCTGATGACTCACACAAGGGTAGCCGCAAATCATAACCAAACTTGCCGAGGAAATGATTCCTTTTTGGTGAGTCAACTGCCAATTAAAAGGCTAACAAGGCACAGTTTCATGCCGGGTTAAAAAAACCACACGGAATGCTGTGAGCCTCATGTGGGGAGGGGGAGTAGATGTCCAAAGCGGCGAGAGCACCGTGGACCAGGACACTTTAGCGTTGGGTGACGGGGGTGCGAGAGGGAGGCCGTCCCCCCTTTGGACCAGCAATCACACTCTGGGGAATTTCTCTCAGCAAGAAACATCAAGGAAAAATGTCATGTGGCAAAGACACTCTGGCTGCAGTTTGGCTCTGGTGACAATCTGGGAAGAAACTGGATGCCTAACGCGTCCCACAGCCATCCAGCGGGCTCAGGGCAAGCTGTGGGGATGTGCTCATGATGTCTGACCAGTCAAAATGGTTGGTTGTTTTTTTTTTTTTTTTTTTTTTTTGTATCTCAATGATGTAAAAAGGATGTTCACGTAAGGAAAAATACTGACCCCCAAAATAGAGACCTAAAAACAGCGACATGAGGGGCAGTGCAGTCACGGAAACATCATGATCTGGAACATCTGAATTTGTTGTCATAACACCAAGTAACCTTTGAAATAATGAAGGCACAGGGCACAGAGAATTGGCCCAGATGGGCCTAGAGTTTGGCCCAGAACTGACCCTGGGGGCCGGGGAGGAGAGAGGAGTGGGTTTGGAGGTGGGATTTCATCAGGCAGAGAGCAGCTGCCCAACGGTTAAGGGGCTGAGAGTCATTCTCCAGGGGCCGCGCCCCACGTAACTGCACAGCTTTGGATATAAAAATATCCCGGGGGCAGGGATATGGGGCGGGGTGGGGCTCGGCCAGCTGTGGGCTCCAGCCTCTAAGGAGAAACACTCTGGCCAGTTTCCTCCTACCGGGCCACAGGCATGCAGCTGGTGAGCTGCCCGGGAGGGGTTTGGCTTCCTGAGGCCCTGGCCTCCTTCCAAGTCTGCGCGGGCACTGTTTCTGAAGGCATGCGTCAGGTGCCATCAGTCAGCACGCCGTCAGAGGGAAACAGGAAAGAGGAAATCTCTCTTTGGCAGCCTGAAGCCCATCACTTCATCTTTATTTGTACTGTTCATCTAGTTGGTCAGATGCTGCTGCAGGTCTGAGCTGACGGCTTCACGGGAAGCCAGGAGCCAGGGGAGGGACTGTCGTCCGCAGGGGTGGGGCTGTGCGCAGGCAGCTCCCTGATGAGGTCAGAGGAAGATGTACTGGAGCAAACCTCTCAGTCCAGGGCAGGGGGTGGTGCTTCTGGGCTCTTATACAGCCAGACTCAGGTTGCCCTTTCTCCCCATTTTACTGGCCACTCTGAGGTCTCTCCACCCAGCTGTCCAGGGCTACTGTGAGTCCTGCCCCCACTCTGGTCTGTGTCACGCCCCATGCAGCTTAACCCACCTTGGCTTAGCACCTGGGTGAAGAAGAGGTTATTATGTTATCCTCAGGGCCAGCCAAATGTGGAGCATGATAAACGTTCATGTTAACAGGGCTGCTGTGTTCGGTTGAGCAGGTTGTGCACTGTACAACCTGAGTGGCACCCACCCCTTTTACAGCAGACACTGGAGATTTATTTTTATTGTAACACACATCCAGCAAGTGGGAACAAAGAGTATATCACTCTGACAAAATCAGCCTATTGCAACAGCTTCAGGATAAGTGTAAGAGTCTTAAGGAAGGGGTGCACTTTCCAAAGATGGGCACCATCGCAACCCTGTACACCAACCTGTGAATGACAAGGGAACCAGCTCTCTGGAGAGTGCACTACAGTTTCCAGGCTCCTTGGGGTCACCCATGACAACAGAACCCTCTCTAGGGCAGCCCAGCGCCTGTCACAGCCTCATTACCCCCGTGCTACGCCTCCCCTTCTTGCTGTCACTCTGCTTGGGGGAATGGCCAAGTATGGCCTGCCTCCTGTTCTCTGCTGTCCCCGAGGCAGATATCACTCCGAGCGTGACCCTCTCTTCTCTCCCAGTTCTCCCAATCTAGCACAGAGGTCGCCTCAGTGGTGACTGAAGGCTCAGCCTTGGCCTGCATGAAACCTGTGGGCCACAGCTGGCTTCTGCAGCCAGTCCCGGTGCAGGGGAAGCCTGCTCCGCCCACCTTCCGCATCCCTGCCTCCAGCCTCTAGCTTTCCATTCTCCTCACCTGTCTGCCTGTGCCCCACACAGTGATATCCGCCTGGAGGCATGTGGGAATTCCTCCTCCGTACCCTAATATTCTGCTCCCTTAATCTGGGACACCCTTGTCCACCCAAGCCACCCCTCATCTCTGCCCCTGGGCAGCACCTTTCTTCAAACCTCAGAGGCTCCCGTGTGCCTCAAGCTTTGTGAATATTCTCAAATGTTCTCTACAGGGCATGTCTGCACCACCTGGGCTCTGGGTCAGGCCTCCAGCGCCACAGTCCACGGGCTCTTCCTGGTGGGGGGGTCAGAAGGATGCTGTGCTGAGAATGAAGTGAGCCAGACTGTAGTGCCCTCAGCCCCTCTGGACTGGTTGTGGACATGATGGGCTCCACACAGTGGCTGGGACAGTCCTCAGCAGAGAGAATACCATTCCAATTTTCTACTAAAGGGAAAAGATAAAATCTCTTAGCCATTTATGGCTCTTACCCTGACTCAAAAGCATGAAAATAAATGAAACTTCCTGTCTCTTTCAATAAGGAATGCCCCATATTACCAGACCAGGTGCTCTCCCATAAATTGAGCCTGGTCCCACCCACTGTGGCCTTGACGCAGGCCAGCACCTCGAGAGTCCAGCAGATCCTCAGTCACTGCCTTCCCTGCCGCCTTCCTCTGCCCCTTGACCCTCCACCCACTCACACGTGGTGACTGCTGGCAGAGGGTACAGGCTCTGCTCCCATTCCTGCCAGAATGATCCTGGGAAACCACCTTTCCTCCTTTAGCCTCAGTTTCCCCATCTGTACAATGATACAGATGATAGTCGTCTCACCTGCCACCACCAAACATGCGCCAAACCAAGTAACTGTGACCACTCATGAGGCAAAATGTCCTTCCCTTCCCTGGGCCATAAGTAAGGTCAGTGCCTCCCTGAAGCCTTCTTTCCACAGGCCACACTCCAGAGCCAGGAGGGTTCACTCCCCTTCCTGCCCACCTGTCTTTCTGATCCAGCCCACTCAAGGGGCCACTCCCAACTCTTGCCCTTGTCATGAAGTCCTGATGCCTCGCTCAAACCAAAGAGCACCTGCTGCCCCTCACCCTTCAATGCCCAGCTGGGCTCACCCCCTCTAGGAAGCTCTTCCTGACCTTCCAGCTTCACCAAGGAGGCTCCCCCACACATACACCTGAGCTCCCCAGTATTCCAGAAGAACCACTTGCTATAGCAAGACCAGCAGAGAGAAGGCAGGAGGCAGGCCAGACTCACAGGTTGCTTCAATCCTGAGTCAGGAGACTTCCAGGTGAACCAGGAGAGCTCCCCAGGGGAAAAACGGGCGACTGAGGACCCCCACCTGAGAAAACACCAGCCTCAGATGGCACTTTAGCCTCAGATGGTGCTTCCGTCCTGTCACGTCTATGCCAGGGGGCTGCTTATGGAATGTTAGTTACGCACAGCGCATGAGTGCTGGGGTGGGGACCACATCACAGATGCAGGTGAAACCCAGAATCCTTTGTTGGAAGAACTTCAGAATGAACTGGAATGGGTACAGGGAGTGCAAGGATGACTTTGATTAAAATGTGAAGGATGAGCAGGGACTTTTAACCAAGCAGGAAGAGTGAGGCTAAACCAGGCATGTGTGATGCCAGGTCCGGCGAGGTGGCAGATGCTAAGCCCTGGGCACTAGGAGGCCACGCCTCACACAGAGTGACCAGCGCAGAGAGCCAGTCCCTTCCTTCAGACCGAGGTCCTTCTTCCCAAGGACTCCAGCAGATGCCAAGAGCAGGGACACGAGGTCAGACACCTTGACCAGCCACTCCCCGAAGAACCCCACCTGTGAGTTTGAAGGGCTCTACAACCTTTTGCAATTCTCAGTGGATGTTCTGTGAGGCTCCTTCTCAGAGAATGGTATCTGTCATAGGTCTCAAAGATGCCAAACCAGCCAAGCACTCCCTTATCAAAAAACAACAGGCCCCCAGAACGTTCAAGTACCTGGCCAGAGGCCAGTGCATGCTTACCACTGAGCTGCTGGAAGCCGGGGCAAAGATGCTCTCTCTGCCTAAACCTGGATGTCCACCCTGTATGGCCCCCTCCTCCCCTCATTTAAGGGGGAATGGAAGTGGGAAGGGTGGATGGGTGGGGAGGGGGCTAGTACCTGGGGCCACAGAGGAATAGGAACTTGACCATGGTAATGAGCCCGGCAGCAGTGCCATGACAAGAACTCAACTCCCCTGATACCCTGGCTATTCTGTGGGACCCCCCAGAGTGACAGCTCGTAAGCTCAATGCTATCTGGACATGGAAATGATACTGCCTGGACCCTGGCCCTAGTCACACATCCCTCCCCCACCCCGGGCAGGCTACAACCCAGCTCCCCCTTCGACTTGCACAAAGTTAGGTCCGGGGTTGTGGATTTCACTGGCATCCTTTTCTAAGGGGAAGTTTGCATGGGGCGGCCTCTCTTCCAACACCCTTCATTGTGTCTGAAGAGGAGGCCAGTTTCCCCCTGCTTGCATGCTGGGGACAAGGGTGCAGGTCAGCATCGGCCATGTCCACAGTGTGAAGGTCTGGGAGGCAGCCACCTTCCAAAACTGATTGCTAAAGCAGGCCTCTGAAGGCCCCTCCTCAGCCACTCTGGCACCTCTCTCTCCAACTGGCCAAGTTCAGAGGCATGATCTGCCAGCAGATGCGTCTGTTTGGTCTTGCAGGATGTTTAAAACGTCTTTTGGCCGACATTTAAAAACTGGGAGATCCCAGTTTCTCCTAAAAACTCCCTCTGGCTTGGTTCACACGGGGCACGTGAAGGACACATTCCGCAGTTTGTCCGTGAGTTCTCCTACCCTGAGGCCCAGTGCCGGCTGCTGGGCCTCCCCCTGCCAGCACAGTCAGCCCTGCTCCAGACGCTGAGCCCAACACCAGCTCCTGAGCTCCTCATCCTCACTCCACTGAGCAGTGTGGGGCAGGGGCAGGGGCAGTAAGAAGGAAGGCTTGGGGGAGGGGCCTGGCAAGCCAGTCACCCCTCCTGAGGTCAGTTTCTCTGGCCACACTCACTTCCAGGCAAAGCTTCCCTCCTGCCAATAACCAAGAGAAAAACAAGGGAATACCAGGCCTGGTGCTCCCTGTGAGAAGCAAATTGAGAGCACGGCAACCAAGAAAGTCCTCAGGAAGACCAGTGGAAGAAAAATAATTTTACATCTGATGCAGAAACTTTCCTCACTTTTTTTTAAAAACCAACTCCAACATCCATCCAAACCAACAACGGGAACATCATTGAAGCTGCTGCATAAAGAAGAAAACGTCATTAGAAACGACACCGTATCCAGAATAAAATCTGGAAATGAAGACCAATCTTTTAAAACCAGATGACTTACTTTGAACAAAATTCACCCGCACGTTTCTTTAAAAGATGGTGAAGACAACTGTAGTGTCAGTTCCTCATGAAATAAACCTTATATGTTGACATCGCAAATGCCCTAGGACCCTGGATGGTGTCTAGGTTCAGTGGGACTGGGGCTGGGGCTTGGGCTTGGAATCTGCAGCTGCAAGGATGTCTGTCCGCCCTGGGCCGGGGTCTACAGGGCCATGAGCGTGGCCAGTCAGCAGGCAAAGTTAATGACACGGCGTAACACTGGTCAGCGGGCTTTCATTTGTAAAAGGAGTTGCTTCTAGTAAATTCCTCTTCAGTGCAATTAACTGCCTCTGCGTCCCTTAGGTCTACAGGGCCAAAGAATCCTATTACACATCCCCCACCCCACCTGGTTTCAAATTAGAAACACTCATTAAGGTAAACACAGTTTCACTCATGCAAAATCTTCATTGATCAGGGTTTCAAGCACCAAGGCAAGAGCTTAGGGGGCAGGCAACCCTAAAACAGCCGAAGTTCCCCCCTTACCTCCCAGAGCTGACAAAGGGTTCTTGGGAAATGCCTGCAAACCCCAAGGTGTCACTCAGGCCCCCCACCCTGGGCAGCATCCACAGGGCTGCTCGGCCCTTGGCCCTTGCACAAACCCAGGCGGTCGCTTACACGGACTCGTGCTCCGCCGCAGACAGAGGCCTGGGCCATGCCTGGAACACAGCCCCTCCAGGGGTGGCCCCAGAAAGGTGGGCCAGACAATTCTGCCCCAGCTCCAGGGGGCCGGCGCCCGAGCAGACACCGGGGGAGGAGGGGCAGGTGGGTGGATTGCGCACGTACCGCCGCTCTCCAGACCCCCTTCTCTCCAGAAAACTCTGGATTCTATTTCCATTCATTTCTGCAGAGATTATTCGGCGAGACGCACCCACTCGCCCGCGCGCCCCGCCCGCGAAGCGCCTCCCGAGCGCCCGCCGGCGGGCCCTGGCCAGGGGGTCCCCGCGGCTCCCGCGCCCCCCACGGCGCGAGGCGTGACCCGGAGGCGCGCGTGGGCTGCTCATGCGGCCAGCCCGGCGGCGCGCCCGGGGGTCGGGCCCCGGGTGGAAGCCGGGCAGCACTAACCCTTCTTAAATTTATTCAGGCAGCCGGAGCTGCAGAAGGCGCGCACGGAGGCCGTCTCCCAGCAGCCGCGTCCCTTCATCCCCGCGGCGGGGCGGCCTCCGGGCCGCGGGGCGCTACATGGCGCCGGGCCCGGGGCTCGCGCGCGCGCAGCTCGGCGGGCCTCCCGGCGGAGGCGCCGGGCGCTCGCGGGGCCCGGCGCGCGGGTCCACAATGCGCCTCTGCGCCCGCCCGCCGCCCGGCGCGCGAGCCCGTTAACCCCGTGGCCGCCGCGGGGGCCGAGCGCCGCGCGAGCCGCCGCCCCCCGCGCATCCCCCGGGCGCGCGGCCTCGGCCTGCGCGTCGCCCGCGCTCCGGAGCGCACCCCCGGGCGCTGGGCCGCGCGCGCCGGCCGGGCTCCCCGTTGCAACGTCACGTTCTCCCGCGAAACTCCGAGCCAAGGGGCCGCCCCCTGCAGCAGCGGGCCCGGCGCCGCTTCGCTGCCCAGGGAGGGTGCCCTTGAGAGCCGCAGCACGTGGGAGGGGGTGGCCCCGAGCCCGCCGTGATTCCTGGAAACCAGGGTCACCTCTGGGACCGGCTCTCGCAGGCTCTGCTGACGCAGCTGCGGCACCTGTGTCTGGCCACCTGCGGCCGCCTGGCCACTGCTCCTCGGGAAGGCAACAGGCGGGGCCTCGGGGCGCCTGGCTCCCTTGGCGCTGCCACCATAGGGCGGGGGTACGTGGGACAACTGTCTCCGATGATCCCCCTGTGAGCGCCACGTGCCTGCCCAGCGGCCTGCAGGACTTCTCCACGGATGCCCGGCGGGCATGCAACACCCAGCTGCCCCTACCCCAGCTCCTGACGCCCCTGCCACCACCCTGTGCTCCACCTTCCTTTAGCCCTCCCGAGCTCTGCGGTTGCCCTGACACCCTCCCCATGGCTCTGGACAGAAACCCTGCTGTGATCCTTGCCTCCTTGGACCCTGAGAGTCACCCCCAGCTCATCAGCACGCCTGACAGCTCTGCCAGGACCTCCAGCCCTTGCCTCCACGCCCACTGCAGCCCCTGGGCCTGACACACCTTCACCTTGTCAGGGGTCTCTTGCAGAACCTCCCAGCAGTTCTTCGGAATTCAATCCCCACCTCACCACCCCCCTGAGCCCCCTCATGCCCTACCCTCATTATAATAGCCCAAGTGACCCTGCTCCGAGTTACGTCACACTCTGCCCTCTTGTCCTCTGTGACTCCCCAGTCAGCCCCACGACCTTCCCCTCCCGCTGCTCTGGCCACACTGCCGGCTTGGCTTGAACACAGAGTCTCTGCAGGGCAGTCCACGCCTGCAGGGACCCCACTCACTGGCCCCAGCCCACCTCACTCTCTTATCTGTCTTGTCTTTCCCACTTGGCTACAGAATCGCAGCCCTGGGGCTGGGCTTTCAACATTGCCCCATCTCAGACAAAACACTCCCCAGCACCGTCCTCACGTGGGCTCAGCCAACAGAATTTATCAAATGTAATTTATTGAGACCGAATAAATTTCCCCCAATTTAAAGGTTTTCAAATATATAACAAAGCTCTTGTTGTAACATGTAATAGGCGCCGGGAGGGTGATCCTGGGTCAATAATTCCCTTCTGGGCCCTTGAAACAACTGAATACTTCTTTCACTTAGAGAATTAATCCTTAGCAAACGTGTTAGCAATTATGTCAGATTCACTGGCCCAGGAGCTAGAAAGCATTTAACTATCCCAGGCCTTGGTGTTTTGGCTACAACAGGAAGAGCATAATAATGATGCAAATGCTACCAGTGATGAAAGGCTGACAAGTGCCAACCCCTGGGCTCCTGCATTTCCTCATTTGGCCCCCAGAGAGGAGCCTTCTCTGGTCGCTCCACCAGCATCCTCTCTCACTAATGAGCACTTCACTGAAGTAAAGTGACCTGCCAAGAGTCACCGGGCTTATAACTAGCCTGTTCTGGCTGACCTAAGAGGCCACGCTCTGAACCATGCACTGTGGGGTCCCTTAAGCACAATATTGATCCCCAGAGTGACAGAGAACAAGACACATCCAGGGAGGAAACTAAAACAGTAGAGACACATACAAAAATAAAAATAAAAAATCATGCAGTCCTGCTAAGACCACACATTATTTCTCCTCTCCACATAATAATTTTACACTATAAGTCATGAAAAACAATGACCAGATTCTGCTCATACGTAAAATCTACAACCTAGGAGCCCAAAGCTTAACCCGAACCCAAAGGTGCCGATTTGTCCTTAAAGGTGATGATACACCAGAGAGAAGTCTTAGTGGACCCAACAGTGAGAAAGCCAAGAGGCCTGACAGGTGGGTAATTCCAGCGGTTCCGTCGGCTGTCCTGGGCGTCGTCACAAGTTTCCCTCCCATCCACTGATGGGACACTGAACCCCCACCCTGCGCCTGTCCCCCATAGGCACTCCTGTCTGACACTGTCTGCCAAACAGCCCCAGGTGGACAGGCCCCAATGTCCTAAATGTGACCTCCTAAAACCGTGGGCACTGATTCTGCGCCTTTCTGAGACCCATCACCCCAGACACCCTGCACGGGCCCCCTGGAGGCCGCTGAAGTCTGCCTTCTCAACTCCTATCTGACCCCACATCAGGACTAGTGTGGTCACCTCAGAGTCCTTGGCACCACTTCCCTAGTCACGTCCCACCGGGGCTGCTGATGCTACAATAGCCTCCTACAGGCCGGCCTCCCCACTTCCACTGGCTTCTAGAACACTGTTAATCAGACTGGGTTTCCGATATGTTCCCTCTTTTGCTCCCTAATATGACATACATACACTCAACTCAAATTCGTGTGTGTGTGTGTGTGTGTGTGTGTGTGTGAGTGTGAGAATGGTGGGGTGGGTGGATCTGCTGAGCATCCCAGTACAGGAGGCAATAGAGAAGCAAGTCCCTGGAAAACTAGAGAAGCCTGGGGGCGGGGGAGACACAGGGCAGTGTCTCCATACCCACCCTCCAGGGCACCCATACTCTGCAGCCCACGGGGTGTATGAAGAATCCTCTGGGACTTACCACAAGTGAACAATGGCAAAGGAGCACAAGCCCTGCATGCAATGCCATGTATTACACCTGGACACAGCCTAGAGTCTAAGAGCAGACGAATGTTTATTTCACCAGCTGATGGAGTAGCAGGGAGCCGCTCAAACTACCTGCCGCTTACAGACGTGTGGACTGTAGAAATAAGAAACTGCTTAAAAAAGGAAGGCCAAGGGGGAAAAGGCAAACCACGCAATATATTTGTAACTGTATGAAAACTCTGCACATGCAGAGAGGGCGATGACAGGGCCACAGGTGAATCTCCTCGAGTTGCTCTTGGGATGCCCTGGACTTCTTTTCAGCCCATGATCTATGGGGGCCTGCTGTGGGTCCCTACTAACTTGGCTATCTTCCACAACAGACTGTGAAGTCCTTGAGGGCAGAGATTGTGCCTTTTCTCATTATTCTCAGTCTGCAGCGTCACCCAGCACATGGCAGGTGTGTGCTAAATGAATGAGGATGGGAATAAACAGATCAATTAATCAACCAATGAGCTGCCTGGTGAAAACAACTTTATCATTCATCAGGAGCCCTACTTGGTCCAGCCTACACACTCACACCTTCTTACCTTCCCAAGCCTTCCACTGCTCCCTCCCCATAGTCCCAACCACTAGACAGCCCCTTCCACTCTGTACGTCTGCCCTTGACCAGAACTTGATGGAATCTCAAGGAGGTGAGCACAGGGTTGGGAGCACCACAGGAGCATGATCAGATGGGGGCTTCCTGGCCTGGATTGGTCATAACCTTCAACCACTGTGGGACTTAGGGGGTTAGGGCACTTAGGGACTAGGCTCAGGCTCATCAGTAATGAGGGGCTAGGGCCACGGAGAAGAGGCGCTGATCTTTTCTGTGTTCTCTGGAGAATAAGTTCTCCAAGGGTCTGTTGCACACAAGTCCCTTATGGGGATATCTTAAGAATGAAGCCCTTTTAAACAGCAGTGTTCTAAAAATAGCTCTGCATAGATGCTGACTGCCGTCATCATTAATAAATGATTCTGCACTGAAGCCAAAGAATTAATTTGAGTGCAATTTATGATAATGTGTTGCTAGGCAATTAAAATAAACTTCCGAGGGAAAAATTTTTCAACTTGTCATTATTTTAGATCAGAAAAATGGAATGGGGGAGAGCACATCATTTGAATCAGTTTTAAAAGGCAAGAGTGAGACAGATTTTTGTAGGGATGATGCATAGGCCCGACTCTGCCTACATGTGCCCTGTTCAGAAGAGGTAAAGATCACTTCTCTGAGAACTGAGCCTGGCAGACTTCACCCCACAGTGAGCCAGAGTCTGCATGGCACCCTTATGCATGCATTTGGAAGTGACGGCTTGCCCGAGAATCAGGTTACTTGGAGGACCCCGTGGAGAACAGGGTCAGATCCTACCAAGTAGGCAGCTCTGAGGATACTGGCCTCTTCTCAGTCCCTCAGCTCCAAGAGCTGGTTGGCCCAAATGGTCCCATAATGTCAGTTATTGGTCAAGGCCTTTCACTTGTTGAAGTCTAAATATCACTTTCACTAACAAATCCACAGAGACAAAGAGCTGGGTTTCATTCCCAAGGAATTACTATTCATTTGTTTAGTCTTCAATTGTTCCCTTTAAAAAAAAAGTGACAACAAAAGGAATCAAAAATACAAATCTATTGCAGACTTTGTAGGTTATTCAAGAAGTACAAATGAAAGCAGCCTTAAGGTGGGTACTCTCTCAAGGATATCAAAATGTTCAAAATGTATTTAATTATTAATACCTAATGCCAGTCAATTCCCGTGAAGCTGCCATGCCCACTCATTTATTGTTGATGGCATGGAACAGCTACACACTCATTCTATAAAGCGATATTACAGCTTGTCAAGGCATCGTAATGCCTCTGCTGCCCTAATTCACTATTCAACTCCTAGGACTGTTTCCTCAGGAAGTAATTCAAGAGAATCAAAAGCTTTTTAGTACAAAGACAGTCATTGCATCATTATCATAGCACAAATGGGAAACCCAAATGCTCAATAGTTGGCTGGTGATTCAAGACATTAGATTACATCAATGCTGGAATATTATGCAGCCATTGAAAGCATCACTGAAGGATAGGAAAACTTAGTTATAATGTGGGGTAGAAAGGCAGAGCATGAAACGCCAGGTTTAACATGACAGGTGGAAACAAACAAACAAAACAAAACAAAACATGACAGGTGGACTACATCAGGGGCGACATCTAAGGACCTGGCCCAGGCCTGTGTTGGAGAGGGGTCTCAATGTCCATGGGAGAATGAGTTGAACGGTGAAGTTCAGAACAGCTGTGAGGCCCTGCCAATGGCAGCTTCTCTCGTGGACCTCAGGGCGGCAGGGGTGAGGTTGGGCAAGAGGGTCTGCTGTTACCCAGCTGGCAAAACTGAAGTTCAGTGAAGTTAATGGGTTTGTTCAAAGTCAAAGAGCAAGCACAGGCTGGAGAAGGGTTAAGTAGACAACACTTTAGAAAAGCAGCTAAAATTATGAAGGAGCAGAGTCTTTTATATACTACTAAATTATGCAGGAAGATTCCTGGAATCAGTCTTTAAAATTATTAAAGCTGTTACATAGAGGATGGTTCCTATACTTTGTTATTTTTGTTTTGGGGGAAGTTTCCTTTGGATTAAATCTGCTATTTTCTAATCATGAAAATTTTCCTTAAGATCACTGCTGGCATAGCTTCTGTGCTTTATGCCCTAATAACTTTGCCCACATTGTGAATGCCTTTCATTTGTAATTTGCTTACCCTGTTGACTTTGGTTTTGGAATTAGCCAATTAAAGGCATCTGTGTTGCGTGTGCAGCTGTCTTTCTATCACAGTGTAACATTAACATGCCCCCTGGTTTGTGTTACCTCAGTTAAAAAAAACCTCTAATTTTGATTTGAGCCAGCAGAGGGTATATTCTCAATAACTTAAAGGAAGTTAATATATCTGCTGTTAATGTTTAATGTAATTTGGAAGAAGAGTATGACAGGTCAATACCTGTTGCGTGAGTGTTCTAAAGATTCCAACTTGTTATTCTGCCGTGTGTTTGCATAGCCATTAGGATGGAAAATTTAATTACCTTCCTTTATGTCCAATAAAATGATGGTTACATATGCATCCTTTGGTCAAAATTATTTTGGGGAAGTACCTTTCCTGCATGACTGTTTTTGAGCATTAACACAAAATTTAGTGTTTGTATACTGTTCTGGAACATCCTTCTTAGAAAAGGAATTGGGTATTTGCCAACGGACTCACTTGCTTTTCTAAATCAATGTTGTTTTAATGCACGAAACTGAATATGAGAAAGGGGATTATCTTAGTGTATAGTTTGATTTTTTTTTTTTTTTTTGCATAGAAGAACTAGGGTGTATGCCAGAGGTGTGGGGGGTGAGAGGATTAATCATAGACAGAATGGGAGCAGAATAGGTAGATTTACTGAAATACACTGCTAAGGGGAGCAGCAGAAAAGACAGGTGAGGTCTGCTGTGCCATGTGGGTCAGTTCCCTAGTTGGGATCGAACTCAGGCCATGGCAGTGATAGCTCTAGGGCTTAGGATATCAGAGAGGCCTAGTTTGAATTTTATAATATTCTTACGTAGCAGGGTGACAGTGGCAGCAATGTTCTATGCAGAAAACTATGAAATTTCAAATGGGAACAAATAAAATATTAAGTAACTAAGAAAACTGTGTGGTTGCAATCAAAATAAGGGTGATTTCAAAAGTGAAGAAAAAAAAAAAAAAAGAATGTGACACTTTAAAACTCCAAGCTCCAGTTTTTTCTTACTACTAAAAAATAAGCCCTGATTGATAGATTTCACAACATAAATGTCTGGAAGTACCGTAGTACCACAGCCACCATAAAAGATAAGTAACAAAGAGAATACTTGCAAAATACTTAGAGCAACAGAGAAATAACCATAACTTAGAATGAGCTCTATAAATCAACATAAAAAACCCCACAAATTTCTAAATAGTAAAATGGCACTGGATATGAACAGACAAGTCACAAAATGCCTGTGATTGGTCAGTAAACAGATATAAGGACACTCAGTCTCACGGGTAATAAGAGAAATACAAAACAGAACAAGGAGATATTTACCCATCAGAGCAACAGAGAGTAAAAATGATGGGGTAGCTTCTGCTGGCAATCTAGATTTATGCATTCTTTGGGGCTGGCAATTTGATAGTGACTGTTGATATTTATCACGTGCATGCTCTTATAACCTACCAATTCCACTCCCAGGAAAAGCTTACACACATGCACAAAGAAACACACAAAAGAAGGGTCACCACCGCACTCTTTGGAATAGTAATAAAATGTAAAGAACCAACTGTCCATCAGGAGGGAAATGATTCAATAAATTTTGATACACCGTGAAATTACATGCGGTTACTTTAAAAATTAGATTGGTCTTCCTACAGCGACATGTAAAGATCTCCAAAATGTATTGATAAAGGAAGAAGCAAGCTACTTATCAATATGCATGACACGATCTCATTTATATACATGAGAGTATGTGTGCACGGGTGTGTGTAAGTCTAGGTGAAAAGATCTGGAAAAGCACTGTCAATAAAATGAGTTTGTATCTCTCTTGGGTGATAAGTAATGAGCCAGAGGGAGATGATGAAAAGTGACCAAATTTTATGTTACATATTTTAGAGCCACTTAACCATTTTATAACCTTCTATTTCCTAAATAAAACAATGAATTGCAATTGGGAAGGATGTACCAGAATCAACTCCTGTTTGTGCTGCAACCTATGAGACACTGCAAAAGACTCTACTGGTGAAAGAAAGGTCAGGTAAGAAGGGGGGTGCATCACGGGTGAGTTTGGGCACAGGAGGGCCCAGGAGTCACATGAGAGAAGCCACCACATCAGTGCACACAGACCAACCTGGCAGGCAGCAATCAGACAGGGGCTGGATCATTTGGCGCACCCGTGGCACAATCCCCACGAGGCGGAGGAGCAGAGCCGCCCATGGTGATGGGCCCTGCAAAGAGTGGACACAGAGACAACCAGATGTAGGGGGCAGAAGATGCAGCACTTATCATCCTGGCAGGCTGCGGGTCTCACTCCACCCTCGGTCGCTGGGCTGCAGGCAGAGGCTCGCAGCCACGCACGCCAGCGACCAGGAGAATAACGGCTGTGGCTCAGGGTGGGCCCAGGAGAAGCCGCCTACGTGGGTGCCCAGGCATTCACCTGTGCTCACCTCCTCGGGTCTGCTCCAAGTTGCATGGCCCAGGGAGGCATGAGAGGAGGAGCCAGAGGGGAAGAGAGGGTTTCCCAGGCAAGCGCAGACAGAAGATGCAGGCAAGACAAGAAGCGCAGGGCACACTCCTGCTCAGAAGGGTCGTCCCAGTGCAGTGGCCCTGCCTGATGCCTCTTACTATTGTAAGAGGCCTGAGTCACACCAGCTGCCCCTCTTTGAAAGCCCCTGCTTCCTGTTCCTGTTGCCACACCCCCAATTTCCTCTAACTTCCTCTGTCCTTGTTCCCAGGCAGGAGCCAGGCGTCACCCCCACTCTTTCCATCCCATGTTGGATCCCAAGCAATGTCCCCCACGCCCATGGCTCCCTGTCCTATCTCCCTGTTCCCAGTCCCCATCTGCACTGTCAGCATCCCCGGCAGCCCTCTCCCAGCTCCAGGCCTCCGCTGGCTCCTGGATGGCCCTCACTCTTCTGTCTCCCATCAAGCCCAGCCTCTCTCCTCTGCTTCCTCACAACAGCCTTCCCCTCTAGAAACTTTCTTTTGTGCCCAGGCACCAGCCTGGGAACCTGAGGGTCAGCCCCTGTGCTATCTGCCTCTCCTTGAACCCCTACATACCCTGAATTTCCAAGTTCCGGTGATGTTAACTTCACAACAGTTTGCAAATCTATATTCTCTTCTCTACATGGGGGGTGAGTCACCCCCACCCCAACCCCCTAGCTCATTTCCAAGCTCTCAGCTTCCAAATTTACCTGTTCTAATCCATCCTTCACGCCACCATGGGGATAACTTACTAAAAATACCATCTGTTCCCTGTCACTTCCCCTGCATTGTTCCCTGATATCTACAGCAGCCAGTTCAAGTCAAACTCCTTGGCAAACTACAGCCCACCAATGCCTTGTGGGCCTCAGCACGCCCCACTGTTCCCTCCCTCCCATGTCTTTGCTCACCTGGCCTGAGATGCCTGCCTTTCTTTCCCATGGCTGCCTCCTCACCTCTGGGCCTGGCAGTGGGCATCCTCTCCCCAAAGGAACCATATTTGACAGGTGTCACCCCAAGGAGGGAATGAAAGGTTACTCAGAAGAGGGCCCTTCCTCGGGGTTCTCACTACACGCTCACACATCTCTTCTGCATTCACCACACTGACTCATGATCTTCTCTGTCTCTCTGCAAAACGTCAGCACCTTGAGGGCTGGGAAGGGCTGCCACAAATTGCTTCAAACAACAGAAATCTATTCCCACAGTCCTGAGTGCTGGAAGTCCACAGTGAAGGTGTGAGTAGGGCAATGCTCCCTCTGAAGGCCAGGGGAGGAATCTTTCCTTGCCTCTTCCAGCCTCCAGCCCAGGAGCATTTGAGCTCGTGCAGCATAACTCCCTCCTGTGGCCTATACAAGGCCTCCTCTGTGTGTCCCAATCGTATAAGTCATAGTGGGTGAAGGACCCCCTCACTAGCTCATCCTAATTTGCTAACATCTACAAAGACCCTGTTTCCAAATAAAGTCACATTCACAGGTAATGAAGGTTAGGACATCAACAGCTCTTTTTTGGGGGGGGAGGGGAGAGGACACAATATAACCCAGATGCTCCCTTTGGCATTACTGGTGCCAAGCACTGAAGCTGATGGGCAGTGAGCATCAGCCGATCACTGTGAATAGATGACTGAGTTGGGGTGCCGGGGTCCAGGCAGGGAAGGAAAAGCCAGAGGAGGAAAGCATTTTGGAGGAGGCAGGTCTGGAGCTGGTCCTGGAAGGAGGTGAAGAAGGGAAGCAGCATGAAGAGATGGACGGAAGAGCGCTGCAAGGGAGTGCAGGGTGTGCAGGCCGTGTGAGGCTCCAGCTCTGTGTTTTGCAGTGCAGAGAACTGGGTTAGCCTACAAAGGCTTCCCGGGCTGGGCCGAGGCGTCTGCCCTCATGCTGGTGGCAGCAGGGAGCCCGCGAAGGTTCATTAGGACAGCAGTGACAAGAGTAGAACCAGCATCACGGAGAGATGAATCTGCTTGAGGCATATAGCAGGGGCAAGTCTAAATAGCTCGCCCAAGGCAGGGAGGCAGCTGGGTCAAAGGATATTGCAAAAAGTCAATAATGAGAAACTGAATCAGGGCAGCGGCAGCATGCCTGGGGGAAGGAACAAGATCCAGAGAAAATGTGGCATGAAAATGGACAGGGCATGGCCTCAGGGGGCAAGGAGAGGAAGGAGTTGAGACTTGCAGGGGCTGGGGTTCGGGGAGGGAGACAGAAGAAGATGGGGCCAGTAACTGAAAATGGCAGCCCAGGGGAAGCAGCGTGCCTACAGGAGCAATGACTGGTTTAGCATCATGAAATGCCGTTCAATTAAAAAAGCAAGCTCATGGGTACGCTCATTAAATCACCACAGAGGCGGGCTGTGTGTGCAGGGCAGCTAGAAGAGATCCACAAGCTTCGTAAATAATTCAAGTTTATGGGCAACAAGCATGTCTTTTTCTATCAATGCCTCGTACCCAGACTGCTATCAGCAGGCATTTTTGAGGAAAGGTCTTAAGCCAAGGGACAAGAAACTCAACCTCATAACCTTTAAATTACATCACCCGGGAAAATGGAAATCAATGCAATCTGTAAATGACAACCCTGTGCCAGCAAAGGCCAGATGGAGCTGCATCCCCAGCAGGGGAGCCAGGGACAGAGGGCGCTGTCCACCTTTGGGGCTCTCTAGATCCGCTCAAGTCCCTGGACTTAGGAAACCCTTTCTGACACCCCATGCTCCCCCAGAGAGGCACTGCTAGTGCTGTGCATCAGGGGGTTCTTGCCCTGGGAGGAGTAAAGGAAAGGAATAAAGACCCTTCTTCCCCTTCATGGGCCAGTCATTCCCCCTCTCTGAGTCACAGGCGCTTCATATAATGAGACCTTGTCCTTGTTCATTTCCAAGGCCCTTCCGCCTTCCAGCTCCACTTATCACTGTGGCTGCTGTGCCTGTGGCAGGCTCACAAGACCTGGGTGAAGATGGCATGGTCTGGCAGGCCAGGAAGAGCAAGCCCTGGACACTAACTCCTCTCCATGTGTCTCTGCCTGCCTGGATTTGAGATCCCACGTTAAGTCTCATTTAGCCTCTTTGAGCGTCAGTTTTAGCTTTTGTGAAAAGGAGAGTGTAACACCCATCTGGTATGTAAACTCTTAGCACAGGACTGCAGGTGTTCAATGTCATCCCTAATGTCTCTTGCCACCATCTACCTGCTACCTAACTTCTGCTGCTGCTTCTTCCTCTTGCCACTCAGCAACGGGTGCTGTCATCTCAGTTCAGGAGGGAACACTGGACAGTGAGCCTGGCAGTCAGGGTGACTGTGGGTGTGCTGCTCCCCCTTTCTGTTCCATCAGCTCATCTGTGAGGCTCACCCTTGTGCTGGAGCACCAGGTGCTGCAGTCAGACTTTCGGCACCTGTGATTAACTTCTCTGAGCCTCAGTTTCAGTTGTGCAGTGGGGATGGCAATGGTTCTCATCACAGGCTTGTGATGACTGAGTTACTACCGGGAAGCCTGGCCTGAAGTAAGCTCCTCCCTCCCCCCCCCCCAGTGCTAGCTGCTATCACCATGGGGAATGTGGGACATAAGCAGGAGGAGAAGACATACATCATCGGAGGGAAACACCGTATAAGAGGGAGAAACCTCAGGAGTGACAGCAGCAGCCTCTCCCCCGAATAAAACCTCCCCTGCCACAAATCCTTCCCTGGGAGGGGTTTCTCTGACCAGAGACCCCTCATGGCCTTTGACAATTAGGCCTCATTCCTGCTGGAGGGAACAGTTCCCTTGTCCTTGTGCCCAAGCCATGCCACTGGCCAGGCAGGGACCCCAACTTGGGAATACCACATCTAGCACAGCCAGGCTATCGTAAGGCAAACGACTGAGTCCTTTTCAACCCTCATGAGTATAAACACCAATGTGTGGGAATTTGGTCTCAACATGCTTATTACATTCCTCCGATAGCCAGGGGAGGTAGGCAGTGGTGGAGACATTAAGAGGAGCACTGCACACCTACAGTGCTGGCTAAGAGCTTACATACTGGAGAGGTATTACATTCTTCACTTTACTAATGATATAACTGAGGCTCTGAGAGGCTAAATGAGGCCTAACATGGGAATTCAAACCCAGGTCTCCCTTTACACTCCTTTACCTAACACAGCTGTTGCCGCCATCCTTAACACTGTTCTAGCAGGAGCCCAAGAGCAATTGCTTCTGTGAAAATGAAATCTGTTCTATTGTTAAATATTCATCACAATATCTTTATTTTCTGCTTTGACCTTGAGAAATCCAGTCAGAAAGGTTTTGTTCACATTTTTCACACACAGTTTATAATTATGCATAGATGCAAATTTGTGTGTGATACAACCAGTACAGAACTCCTGAATAGAGACCATGAGCTAGATCTAGGACTGTGTTATCACCTAGGTCAACTCCCAAATGCGATCTTCCTTGGTTAGAGAGGAGAACTTGAGCCCACCTTAATTATTGAGTAGGTTTTAAGTTGCTCAGACTATGAATAAAAATAGGTAGCCTGATTGCATTACAGGTCTAGAACATGTTAAATACATATACATATATACATATACATACACACACACACACACACACACACACACACACACACACATATATATATATACCCCAACTTGATCAAGTTACAGAAAACTTTGGGGCTACAAATATATTTTCCAAACAAGCAGGCAAAGCTCAAATATACGTTTTCTCAAAACAAAAGCAAGTACCCACTGCTTAGCTGACCTGTTTAGTTGTCATTCCACCTTCTGAACTTCATATTTTAATGAAACAAACTAGCAAGGGTGTCAAAGTACAGTTAAGAGTCAACCATCCTTCCAGATAGTTACTTTCTAAAGAGGTTCATTGATCTGGCCAAAACACAAGTGTTTATGTGGTAGGAAAAAGCTTACCTAGCTAGTACAAAAATACTTTTAGGTAGAATAACGTAAATCAAGTATGTGTCAGACGTGCAGTTATTATATTCTCCCCCTTTTGACCTTTCCTCTCTATAGAACACTAGGTGACAGACAAATGGCACCTGGGTTCCAAGTGGTCTGCTTTATACAAGTAATGCTAGCACATTCTTGGCATGCATTTCCATCAGCACTGCAGCACCATTGCAGCTCACACTGACCCTAAAACAAGCACATCATCTCATATATCTTTTCCTCCTCTCTTTCATTTCATCGGTACCATCAGGCACTCAGTGACCAAGGAAGCTGCCCACCAGAGACATTTCTGATGCACACAACTTAGGCTAGACAGATGGAACAAAATACACATCCCAACCCTCCAGTATGAGTCTGTCAAGATTCAAAGCTTCATTTATATCTATCAAGTTAGAACAGGAGCCTCCCATGGCTTGCAATCTAGCACAAGGGCCTAAAGGATGGTCTCTTTACCCCCACTTCTCAACTACCCACTCACCTCCCCCAATACACCAACAGTCTAGGTAGTAAAGCCCCCCCCACAACAGCCCACCCCTCAGGTTTTAGGAGCCAAGAGGTCTCTCTGTCTGACCTTGCCAGGTGATGGAGATGGGAACGGAATGCTGGTAGGCTCGAAGGCAGAGGTGACCCATCAAGTTTAAACACATCTCCCCATTCAGCAGATGGCTCAAGGCAGGAGGGGGACAGTTTTAGGGACCAAGGAAGCCCAAGCCTCCTCTCGCTGGGTTGTTTCTCAGCGTGACCCCAAACTGCTTACTCAGAGGTACAGGCCAGCTGGAGAAAGGCTTTTCCTGTGACAAGCACCACCGGAGTTTAAGCTCCCCTTTGCGTGCTGGGAAAACACACACACACACACACACACACACACAGGACACACACACACACACACACAGGCAGGGAGTGCCTGTTCAGAGCTCTTCTGCCTGAGTCCAGCTCACTCATGACAGCTGGTGCACTGAAGTGACCATCATCCCTGAAGTCCTGGTCATGGCAGCTCGGGTGCCTACCAGTTTTGTGTTTTGGCCAGATCAATGAGACTAAGGAAAGCAGGGAAAGGGCTTCACCTCTCACTTGCAAGCCCAGGGAAGGCTCAAGCTTACCATACCTGCTAAAAGATGGCTGGCTTCTGTCTGGACTGAATTCCAGTAGTTGGGCTGCCCAGGGCCATCTCCCTACATAGAAGGAAGGGGTCACCCGAGACACCAACCCCGGGCAACAGCCTTCCCGGTGCCATGCAATGGGCTGCAGCTAGGGTGGGGGGAGAGAATGCCTCGTGACTGCCCTCGGACTCCTGGTGAAAGCCTTTGTTCCCTGGCTCGTGAGGGCAGAGGGGCCTGCCCCTATCCCAGGACTAGGAAGCACGGGGGCAGAGATCTGAGCCCTGAGCCCTGCGGGCTGCTCAGTATCTAAGCTGCTCAAGAAATTTACAAAGGAGGAAAAATTCAAAGCCCAAGAGATCCCATGCCGCATCCCTGCTCCCCCTGTTCCAACTCACACCAGCGAGGGGCTCCGGGGTGTGGACGCGGGGCTGGTCCCGAGGCTGTGGGCGCTCTTGCAGCCGCCGCCTTCCCGCCGCCGCGCTCCGGGTCCCGCCGGGTGCAGTGCCGGCAGCCACCGCCGCGCCGAGCCCGGGCGGCGGAGGGCGGTCCCCGGATTGGGCGTGTGCAGCCCCGCGGCCCCGGGGCCGCCTCCCCGCCGCGGCCGCCCTTTCAGCACCGCGGACAGCGGCCAGCCCGGGCCGGGCGCTCGCGCCCCGCGCGGCCCGCGGGGGGGTCCGCTAGAGCACGGCCGGGGCGCGGCGCCGCGCCCCCATCCCTCCAGCCTCCACCCTGCCCGCGCGAGGCTGCCTCCGCCCCCCCCGGATCCTCTCCAAGAGCGCAGGGCGCCGTGCGAGGCCACCGGCCCGTCCCCGGAGGCCCGGACGCGCGCCTCCAGCCCGGTCCCCCGCAGGGATCCGCGCTCTCCTCCCGCCCAGCCGGCTACACAAAGGCGAGTTCTCCGTGACGGGACCCTGGCGAACGTCGGAAGACGCAGCTTAGCTTCTTAAAATGCACGAGCACGGCCCGCAACCCGGGCCGCCACTTAGGGCACTATCGCGGGCCCAATCAAGGCCAAAGAGGGTTGGCCCTTCACCTGCGCCGGGAGAGGGAGGGGCCCTTGGCGCAAGTGCTCATTTCTTCACTGTCACAGCTCTGAGGCAGCAAAGAGTTAACCAGCTGGAGACCAGCATGTCTCAGGAAAGTAGCGGAGAGAGGACTGTGGAGTCCGTTCCCACCTGGAATCCAATTCCCTGCACATCTTTGGTGCCAGCACATCAATCAACCACCAGACTGGAGCCGGGTGACATCATGCAGAATGCCTTTCTGCCATGTTTTTTCATTTCTGTTCAAATCCCTCCCACTGCTCTTTGCCCCCACCCAGGTAAGCCCGGGGCTGATTGGGGGCCCAGGTTCTGACTGCCTCTGCCACAGCTCAGCCACATGACCTGAGCCACTCTCACCTCTGCCCTTTGAGAATCTCCCCTTCTCCTCTGGGACTGGGGAGTGATTGGGGCGCCCTCTGGTTCCAAGTCTGAGATAACTGCCCAGGTCTAGTCCAGCAGAGGGAATCCACAGACTAGACAATCACCCCAATCCCTGCCCATTTCATGGCCTCCCCCAGGCCTTTCTGAAATGTAGGAGTGGAATCCTCCTACACTGGACTATATGGGCAACTATTGCCTAATTCTTCTTTTAAAAACCACAAATTTTTGTGCCTCACTAATTCAAGTCCAAAGACATCTTTGTTTTTACACTTTGGAATAAGTTCCAGTCAATGTTAATAAGTGCTATCCGGGCAGGCATGGGGGTTCTGCTTAAATATTCACGGGTGATGGTTGCTACACAGAGTGCAGAACTGAAACACTCATGAAGGGCACAGCAGGCACAGGGGTGAGCATTCCAGTTCAGGAGGTGTGGCAGGCATGGGGAGGGGGGTGGGGCAAGGGATCCTGCAGTTTTCATATCAGGAAGTGCCACTATTCACGTGATGGCTTCAGAAAAAACAAAACCATTACCTCCACAATCTTTTGACTTACCTTTTTTTTTCTCCTTTGAAAATTATTTCCAAGAGTTTTTGTATTTTTGTTTTGTTCTGTTTTTTTTTTTTTTTAAGTAGTATGCCATCAAAATGCAAAGAGAAGAAGCAAGTCAGCAGGAGCCAGTAGCACCAGGCACCATGGGCTTCTTTCTGCAAAGGTCCTAGGTTAGGCATCAGGTTGGGGGCAGGGTGCCCAACCTCTTTCCAAACACCCTGTCTTTGCCAAGCAGACATGCTGATACTTATGAGGGGATTCTCAAGTCTTTCTTTGTGCATTCCTCATTTGGAGTGGAATTTCTTGAGAATATTTTGACAAAGTATTTCTCAATTTAATTATTTTAATTGTCATATTCAGCAATCACCAGTTTGTTTGCATTCTCACCTTTCAGGAAACCAGGGAGGGACCCAGTGAAGTGTACACACAGACACACACACACACACACACACACACACCCATCATACCCACTGACATGGTATGTCCCCATTTATACTGAAGACCCTAAAAGGATTTGGAACTAACAGAAACAATCCAAGCCATATAGCAATATCTAAAATTTCAGATCAATTATTCAGTTATTTTCCAGGTTCTGGAGAAACCTGAAAACTAAAACACATTCTACTGATTCTCATTTACAAAGGTTAGAAGACACTTCTTCCAGGTCTTGGAAGAAGTGCTGCCCCAGGGCCCAGAGCTCTCACTCTGACCTTCTCACGACACACTCCTGCTGTGGGCAGACTATGACTGCATTGCTGTTCACAACTAGTAACACACCCCAGGCTTCCTGGACATGGCCTTTACCATCAATGTGCTGTTAAATCCTAACGAAATGCACACTGTCCTCCATCCCAGCAGCATTTCACTCCCTGTTGTGCCCTGAAAACACCAGCATGTCTGTCCTGTCCCCTCCTCCTCCTCAAAACCAGCTAGCCCAGTCCCATAAGCACTTCCTTAGCCATTCTTTCCTTCCTGCTGGAGACTGGACCAGGCTCTCTTCCTTTCTCCCTGGTTAGCCAGGGCAGCCTCTTCCTATTCTGTTAACCTGCTCTCTGGCCACAGCTCTCCTAAGATACCTGGTAGAGCCTGTCATTGTCCCTGTTATGAACCTAAGTTGCTACCACCCAGCAACTGATCAAGTAAGGTTCAACTTCCAAGCCTGGGACATCCTAGGTAGGCATCTCCCACCCCTCATTCCATCTCCCAGCCCCTCTAGAGACAGCTCTACCCTCTGGTCATGATGTCTCAAGTATTTGCCCCATGACCCTCACTGTCCCTAATGGACTCTGAGCCTCTGCTCTACTACCCTCTACCTGGTGTTCGATTTCCTGCCCATCCACTGGATCTGCAGAATCCTTAATCCAGAAATGCTCCCAAATGCCACAGTGGCCAGTGTTGGGCAGGTGATATGGGATGGATATGAAGCAGAAACTTACCATCCGGGACACAGCTCTTCACTTTGCCTGCTGCCTCCACCTCTGTCTCCACCTCCTTGAGCCCACAGAGCACTCCTTGCCAGTACCATACATCACTTAGTCATCCCAAGCATCCACACTGCTACCCACCTGGCTCCATGTGCAGGCATCCTACCTTTCCATAACAGGCAAGAAGACAAACCAAAACTTAAAACAGCTGCCAATCAACTTTTATCACTATAAAACATGTTGCCAACCTGTGATAATTGGCCAAGGAGTATTTTACATTTTTGGTTGAAAATACTGTTTCTATTCATCTAACTTTAACTGCCAGGTACTGGTGTACCCAGATTATGAATGATTCATGCATACACACAAAGACTAATTAAACCCTAAAGGGACTATTCATTAAAAAAATAAGTAAGTGCAAACTTTTTACCCATGGGCCTATAAGTAGGTGTTTGCAGGAAGCATTTGCAGGAAGGTTTATAACCTCAGTTTCTTCCATAAACAATACTGCTGATGGCAGATTAAAAAAAAGTATTTGCATTCAAAAATTATTTCCTTATCATGTAAACCACAGTGATTTGCAGCTCCTGCGTGTGGTTCCTAAGGTTTTTATTTTGGTGTTTTCATAAATGCTTATGAATTTTTGCTATCCATCAGTCCTCTGACTCAACTGCTGTATTTTTGGTGATTTCAAGCTGTCTACCCATTAATCTGGAGACAGGAAAGACCAGCTGGGCTCTTAAAACATTTACTACAAAGATTCCTGAAACCCCACTGGCCAGGGCCCTATCCCAGGAGATGGCTGTGAACCTCTCAGCCCTGAGCCTCTGCACTAGCTGAGGCTCTGTCATCCCACAAGTTGTTCTTCCCTCTTCGAAAAGTAGAATGAAGATTGACAACATATTTCACAAGACTGTGGCATGGACATGGTAAAGAGACAGAATTGCTCTCATCCAAAGTCCCCCAATATATACAAGCTCTTGCAACCAGGAAAAGGGCGGTGCTTAAACAGAGATTGTCATGACTTTGACCATCAAAGTCCTTCCACGCAATGGAATTTAAAAACCAGTTCAACAGAGCCTATTCCTCTTGGTTTCAGGGTAGCCACATGATACAACGAAGCAAGCACAGCAATAACAGTAGAAACATCCCTTACCTGATTTTTCAATTGATGCAAAAGCTTTTCGGTCTGGAAATGACTCTTAACCACATTTGCCGGCAGATTCTCAGCAAGCTACATCTCAAACGACAACAATCCCCCACCCTAGTCCATCCCATCCCCTCTCATTCACTTTTTCTTAAAATGCAAGTTGCTACATTCCTTTGGAGTTCCGGTTTATACTTTCCTGAAATACTGCCTGAAGCTATGGGCACACAGGTTATGAGAGTACGTGACAGAGCAGTGGCAGGAGCTGCTTGGAGCATTCTCTCTCCCCTAACCCCTCCCCGCCCACCTGGAGATCCTAATTCTCAAGACCAACCTGGCCATGTCCTTTTCCCCTTCTTCCAAAGCCATTATGGATCATGTGTGTGTGGAAACTGGAGAAGCAGCTAAAACCACTGCAAGATGGGGGACAGTTTCAACGTGTTGACTTGTTTTATCTCTTCTCTCTCTCCTTAAAAAAGGGACCAACAGGAGTGCCACCCATTTTTGTCGGGCTACATAACCTAAGTCTTAACTGAATCTGGAAATGTCTGCATGCAGGTTGTGAACTTGAGAGGACACAGGGATAAGCCCATGTGTCCTGCAGACAACCGCTGCCTACAGGCCAAGGGCCCCACCCCACCTAATGGGCCACTGTAACAAAGCACATGGCCAGGGGCCTCCTTCTGCAGTCCAGTTATTTTGTAACATGGAGACTTGTCACCCCCACTGCCCTGGTTCTTTGTAATGCCACCCATCATCACATGCACAGAGAGGTGCACAAGAGACAACACATGATCTCCCACATGATCCCTCCTATCCCCAAATAACATGGCACAAAATAAAATTAAGCTGTACTCTAAAATGGGAACAGAGTTTCCACTGGAGGAGGAGGGAAAGCTGTTACAGAGAAAAAAAATCTCAAAGGCAGGCCCTATTCTTAGAGAAATTTCACCCTGCCTTGTGCTCTGGTCCACCTTCTGGATGGTGGTGCTGCCTTCTAGAAAGGTTGTACCCAAACCACCACCGATCAAACCATAGGGTCCTCCAGAGGACTCAGGAGCCTAAGCAAAGGCTTGTTCTATGTGGTGAACCCCACAGGCTGCACTGGGTTGTACTGGGGCTCTTACTTTTTTCCCTCTGATTTTCATGTGCTCTATAATTTGATTTTCTCTCTGCCAAGTATCTAAGCTGAGTCGGTAAAGTCAATGCAGAGTAAACCCCACTCACTTGTGTTAGCAAGTGCCTCCCGGAAACAGTGGGAGATGTGCAACCCGCACTAGACCCTGTTTCTAAGAGAAGCTGATTTCATGGCTCCCAAATCCCATCTTCAACATGCACAGGGGCACAGGCCACCTGCCTGCCAGCCCAGGCCTGCCCGCTCTGGTCATGGTTTCCTTCCAGAACCTCTCCCACAACCTCCAGGACACATCTCAGAGCTGGCACCGTAAACCATTCAAGAGCCTCCGTTTAAGCTTAAAAATAGTGAAGTTCTTTCCAAGAGGGTGCAATGTCAAAAGCTGGTGCTTGATCTCTCGACACGAGGACTGAGCATGTCCTTATGGGCACAGTCTGGGAGATGCCTAGCCTCTGAGATAACTCAAGCACACCCCTGCGTAGGCTAACGGCACAATGATTTTTGACCTTCCATGATACGGCACATAGTATCAAGACTCGTCCAAAGTTATTAAAAATTAATTATTCACTCTCCAAGAAGCCCTGAATCAAAAGTCAACATTTACAACTTATTAATTAACATGGTTCCTGGCATTACAGACTCATTACATGGGAGCTACAGTGCTAATCTAATTTTGCATTAAAGGAGATGTGTAATTTGTAGGAGCTCTGCAGCTCTGAGCCACAGCAAAATCACTTTACGCTCCTCTCTAAATCTGTCAGACTGAATCACTCAAAAGGTCTCCGCTGGTTTGTCAGTCACCCCAGAGCACATTCAGTCCTTTGACTGAGGGCCCAAGTGGAAGGAGACAGTGCAATAGAGGCCAGTTCTGTGCTCACCACCTGCCACCGATTCTCCACGCTGCACAGGATTACACGTGGAGGATGACCTTCCCTGGGAAATGGGTGGCATTCTGCATCTAGTGAATTTTGGAATTAATAGGAGATAAGAAGAGATTACCATACACTTCCCCACTTGGTAGGCAAGGACACTCTGCAGCTAGCTGATCAAACGGTCCCCACCCGCCACTGTCATCACTGCCACTTGTATTGATGCTATATGGGAGAGGCACCCTTTAAACCTCCTCACTAACAGTGCACTTCTTCCCACCAAGGGGTGGGGGGCAGTGTGGTAACATACATCTGAAGAGGTGTCGCCCTATACCTCTGCATCACACTGTAAACCAATGTTAAGTCAATTAAAAAAACGTAAAATTTAAAAAAAAAATAAGGAGATCTGGGGTTAAGAGGGTGGGGAGTTGGCTTAGCTCTACTGTCCCAGGTGATGGGGCTGGAAGACGACACAGCTGAGATCCAGGCAGACACCATGAAAAACAAACAGGACACGGAGACTGAACGCTCTTTCCCCACTGGTCACCTTGGTCCACTGGCCCCACAGACACTGTCTTTTGCCTCAATCTGACACAGTCAGAGGAGCAAAGATGAGTGGCAGGTTCCACTGGCAACCACTGGTATCCAGCAGAAACTCTGGCTGGGAAGGGATTTCATTATGTATGATTCAACCCCTCCTTGTCTCTCCACCCACATCTTGGGACATCCCTCCTCTCCTTACCCTGCCAACTTTAAACTGTCTTTTGGTTCTCTGGACCTCCATGGGCCTGTCAACCTCTGGGCCTTGTTTTCACTGGTCCTCCACTCACTTTTACCAGGATAATTCCTCCTTGCCTTTCAGGTTTTAGTTTATACACCACCTCCTCCAGGAAGACTTCCCTGATGCTCCAAACTGGACCAGGTGCCCCTCCTTGTGCTTCCTTTGCCAGGGTAAAGCATCAGGCACATTCCACAATTTCTTATTGATCCATCTACCTCCCCACTGCAGGCAGTGAGGTCCCTGGCAACAGGAATTGGTTTTATTCACACTGAATCCTCCTCCTCTAGCACTATCTGGTACAGGGGAGTGTGCTGTGGAAATTTATTGTATACTAACTTAAAATATACTAACCTCTAAAAATTTGTGAAGAAAGCACGTTTTCAACTCAGAAATACTAAGCAGTAATATGTGTAAGAAACTGGCTGTTCCAGGTGTATGCTTAAAATTATTCAAGGGATTACACACAGTCCATTCATTACACAGAGAGGAAAAATTAAACTACTATTATAGTCCAAGCCCAAACAAAATCCCAATGGGATGTTATAAATAAGATGCAAGCTGATTCTAAAATTTACAAAGAACAGAAAGATCCCAATAAATCTTTGAAAGACTAAGCGGGGGAGCTTCCTACCAGCTGTCAAACTACACTCTAATGTGGTGTACGTTGACAAGAATTCAAGAAACCAGTGCAGGAACTGAAAAAGTTCAGAGGAGAGGAGCGTGTTCAAAACAAAATGAATTCTGTTGGGAAAATGAGATAAACTTCTGGAAAACATAAAATCATATCTTGCACAAAAATAAATTCCAGAAGGACAGGATTTTTTTTTTTAATTTTTTTTTTAATAGAGGCATTTTATTTATTTATTTATTTGTTTGTTTGTTTTGTTTATACATGCACTGGGTACAGTCAGAAGCGCAGGAGGGTGAAAGAATTCACCAGAGCCAGAGTGGGGAGCAGAGTAGGCAGAAGGACTGAGGTACACTGCTGAGGGGAGCGGCGGGCGGCAGTGGGACCCTCCTCCGGTGGCCAGGGAGCAGCCGGGGATCGAACCGGCGCCACAGAGGCCGCGGGCAGCTTCCACAGAGGCCGCGGGCAGCTTCGCAACCCAGTGCTCAGCCTCTGCGCCACCGGGGAGGCCCCCAGAAGGACAGAATTTAAAATACACTTGTTGAATGGTTCCTTCATTCTCAAGTGTTTGAAAGACACCTTTCTCATTAAGTAAATCCCCAGAAATACATGTCAGTTTCTGGAGATGCCGTTCTGTTTTTTTTTTAGATTTATTTATTTATACAAGCACTGGGTACAGTCAGAAGTGCGGGAGGGTGAGAGGATTCACCAGAGCCAGAACAGGGAACAGAGCAGGCAGACTGACGAAATACACTGTTGAGGGGAACAGCGGACGTGGCAGGAGAGGTCTGACGTGCCATATGGGACCCTCACTGGTGGCCAGGGATCGAACCGGCGCTGCAGAGGCTGTGGGCAGCTTCGCAACCCAGCGCTCAACCATTGCGCCACCGGGGAGGCCTCATTCTGGTTTTTAAGAATGAAAACCAAAGATGTTCGCCTCCAGCACTTTAACAAGCAACCCCAGATGTAGCTCTGGGAGACCAGGCCCTGGATTGCACTGTGAACACCTAAAGCTAATTCAGAAAATGCTGTCCCTGCTTCCAAGGCGTCTTTGTGGGAGGACAGTCATTCTACAGAAAGTCAGTTTTCTACAGAAGACAACTTTCATTGACACAGTCCCAAGTGATCACAGCTGAGACTCAAGCTGTCCTCTCTGCCACCTGTTGGCTGGCCCATGAGGCAAGTTTCCAGGGGCCAAGGGCAACACTGGGGAAGAGCACCAGGCTGAGGAAGGGCACTGCATCAAGGTGCCATATTTACTTTTTTTAAGATTTATTTATTTTTATACAAGAACCGGGGTACAGGCCAGAGATGCAGGGGGTGAGAGGATCCACCAGAGACAGAGCGGGGAAGAGAACAGGCAGACTGAAGAAATACACTGCTGAGGGGAGCAGCGGGAGAGACAGGAGAGGTCTGCTGCGCCATGTGTGTCAGCTCCCTGGCTGGCTGGGGGTCGAACTCATGCTGCAGTGATTGGCGATGCCTTGATAGTGCTGAGATGTTAACCCCTGCATCAGCAGGGAGGCCCTAAATTGTACACTTTAAATATAGGCAGTTTATCACATCCCAATTAAACCTCAGTACTTTTTTTTTTTTTAAAGGTATGCATTGAAGATAAAAGGTGGTTGTCCATCAAGACATCCTATGTTGCACATGCCCTCTAGCTGGGACAGCCTCTGCAAGTCACCAAGACGATGGGGCTCCTTCCATGGGCAGACCTCCGGGCAGCAACTCCCACGCTCCCCCACTGGGGAGACCTGCTCCCCGAGTGAGTACAAGGCCTATGCAGGGTCCACCATGCAGGCAGGGCCACCTCTCTGTTCCCTGGAGAATCCCACCGCACATGGTGAGGCCCTTTGCATGAGGCAGAGTTTCTTCTGCCAAGATTCAATCTGTGACTGCAGAGCACCTTCTCAAGCTTCTCAACAGAAGGCTACTATAGCACCAAAGTGAATAAAAATCCAACTCACATGTTTTATTTCCCTCTCCCTCAGGCTCAATGTAATAAAATGGTTGCTATTCCAGGGAACAGGAGAGCACTTGGGCTCCTGGAAAGCTGCATTAACTTTTTTCAAGCATGGCCTGGAGAATTCCTGGGCTAGCTTCTGAGTGAAGCTCCCTATTCCTGGGTGTTCCCGCCTAATAACAACTCACCGACCCTGTTCCTAAGCTTCACTGTGTTCCTACCCAGGGTGCAGCAAGGGAGGGCTCTGAAGCTGCAAGAGTCTGCTTTCAGATTGCAGCCCCTGCGCTCAGCCAGCATGTGCTGAGACCGCCCGTGTGGCAGGCCCTGCACCCGGGCTGACAGACACCCATCACAGCATCACCCCTTCCTCACACTGAGCTCGGACCAGGTTCGAGGACTAGGAATATGCCCCTCCCTCTTGGAGAGGGCTTGACTCACTGAGATGGTGCCTCACCCAAGGCCTGCACACCACTCAGCACTGCCACTGCCAGCCACGGCACCTGGGTGTAGGGAGAGGAAATGGGGAACCTTAGTGGGTCTCCTTCCCTCCAAGGCCAGAACGCTTCAACCCATGCCAGGGGCAGCCTACACAAAGAAACCAAAGGCCGGCATGTCTCCAGCAGAGGCAGGCTCCAAGGGAGAGCTGGGAGGTGGCTGGGGAGTGCCCTGGCCAAGGGACCCCAGGCTCCGGCAATGACCTCTCCACATCCACAGCATCAACCAAATGCAGGAATGGCGGCCTCCAGGAGCAGCAGCAGATGCTGCAAATGCTCCCAAGCTACTCTCCTGTGTGCACGTATTAGTGGGAAAAAAAACATTTTAAACATTATAATAAAATTCATATGTGGAATTAACTGTGATTGCTTTAAATGAGGGGACTCGGAAGTTATACCCTCAAATGCTAAAGGGACTAAATGTCAAGGGTTCAATGGCACTTTGTGCTCTGGTGCATCACAGCAGAATGTGGAAAACGCCAGACTTGCGACCCTGTGCAATCCCCCACGTCATGCTCACATAGCAGGGTCTATACAGCTCACTGGGGAGACTTTCGACTCTGAATTTCCCCTGGGGCCTACTTCTGTACAAGCACTTTGCCATCCATCTAAAGGAGACAGATCATGGGGCATATTTATTGCAAAAGCATTGGCAACAGAAAGCAAAATTGGGTGACTGGCAATTTTTCTGTAACACTACATAACCACCCCCCTCTCTGCTCACCTGGAGCTATGAGCTCCTTAAGGGCTGAAAACAGCCTGAAGGATCATTCAGCTCCAGCATCTTCACTTGGTTTTAAACAGACTACAAACAGATGAGCAGGTCTTGCTTTACCGTGAAGGAGATATCTGGCTGGCACACACGAAATGCACATCCAAAGGGAAAAATGATGAGCAAAGGAACTAAAGAGTAAGGGTGGCTTGAAGGGTGGGGATGGACTGGATTTCTGTGTCATTGAGGAGTGGGGAGGGACTATGTAGGATAAGAGAGGAGCTGAGGGCAGGGCTGGACTCTATTTCTACCATATTCTGGAAAGAATCTGGGGATATGTCCCCCCAAAGCACTTCCTTGCTTTCTACAGCTCTCCCAGGGCAGGGCAAGATGTGACTCCTGTCAAGTTGAGTCATTTCTGTCCAGCTCCCATAGCAAAAGTGCACCCATGAGTTGCAGGGAGGCCAAGGCCACAGAGCAGGAAGGCCTGGCTCCTGGGGATGCTCCAGGAGCACGTGGGGGGCAGTGCAGCCTTGGGAAACATCTGTGAGGCAGGTGTCCTGGATGGAGCACAGACAGTGAGTGGAAGATAGTTCTGGGTCCTCAGAGACCCCACAAGCCAGACCCCAAACTGTTATGATTAGATGCCCCATCTGAAAAAACCATGATTTTGTTTGTCTAAATTATCCTCATGCTGTATCCCTTTACACTGCGTGGTTTTATGCCCTCCAATGGGACCCTCGTCCCCTTCTTGAAAACACCTAAGCTAGAATACAGTAGAATCAAGAGCCACAATACCACCCACATCCCTACCCCAATACAACTCTCCCAGGAAAGGATCACAGAAGAGAGGGGAGCTGCCGCGTGGGGGTGTTCAGTGGGGTGTTATATTTAGAACAGGCTGGAACAGAAAGCTGCTCAAGTGTCCAAAGGACAGCCCAGGCTCTCAGCAGAATAGAAGCGAGCATGGAAAGTGACAAGCAAGGCTGCAGAACAGCCCAGAATACTGATGCTGTGGAGCGGGTGAGAAGAACCCTTCTTGGTCGCCCCAGTTTCAGCTGTGTGTGGGTATGTGTGTGCTGTGAAGGGGCCCTGAAGGAATGTCAATGTTTTCATTTCTTCTTTGAAATTCCCTTTCATGTCACTATAATGTTTTTAATAGCCTAGGAAATCAAGTTTAAGTGAATAGCGGAGGATGATTTTTCTCACCAGTTCCCTCTTCCTTCCTCTCCTCCAAAAGACAGAGTATCGATTTCCTCCCACCAGCATCCCTGGCTTCCAGACTGATGAGCATGTCTTCGAACCAGCCCGGCTCCCCTAACAGGGCCGTCTGTCTTCCTGCTCTCCGCGCGCTGCCATCACTCTCCCTGACAGCTTGGCGGCCTCCCTCAGCTGAAGGGCGGCGTGGGCTGCCACTGTGGGCACGATGGCGACTCCCCACCCACCCCTCGTTCGTTCAGTTACCAATGGATGGTCCTGAGCTGTGATGGCATCTGGGAGACCCTGAGCCCAGTGCCACCGGGCATTTCTGAATAAATGACAGGGTAGTGGCACTTTTCCACGAGCTATGGGAAAGGATTGACTTGCAAATATTTCCAGGGAGTACCTTCCCTGAACCTCGCCATTCATCTTCTGCTAAGGGGAGTTAAAATCAGCAACACTATCAAAAGAGGAGGCATGCACTTGACCTAGCAACCCCTTTTCTTTACCTTTAGGAAATAATCACACCTGGGGGGCGGGGGGGGGCAGCTTATCCCAGAGCTCTCTTTGACAATAGGAAAACCCTGCCAACAACCCGAATGACTACAAAATGTTTAACTAAGTGATGCTTTATTCAGTCCATAGAACATTGTACACTATTTAAAATGATTTATAATTAGCTACTTCAACAGGTGATGATAGTAAACAAGGGTTATTTCAGGTGTTATGCTTTTAAGAGTCCTTCATTTTAGAGAGATACGACAAAATGTCTGCAGATGGAATCTGCTTTAAAATAATGAAAAAAGCAGATTTCTGATTGCCAGGAGCAATGGGGGATGGGATATAGGGAGTACATGCTTGCTTAGTGGGTGAGGGTTTTCCTCTGGGAGTGATGAAATGTTCTAGAACTAGACAGAGGTGGTGGCTGCAGTTTTGTGAATGGATTAAATGTCCCTCATGGTAAATTCTATGTTATGTGTATTTATCACAATAAAAAAATAACAATTGAGGAATAAAAGATAGGGCTGAGATGAAATAATATGGGCCATAAATTGATAATTATTGAAAGGTGAGTGGTAAGAACATGGAACCACTTATATAAGTGTGCGTATGTGCATATACACAATTTGTTAGAAAGTTTCCATAATACAAACTTAGAAAATGTGCTATTACATATATACGTATCTAAGTATATACAAATGTACAGTTATATATACTTATATACAGCTATATATACTTATATACACTTATTAGCACGAAATACCCAACACATGTTGAGTTTAACCAGTTACAAAACTGAATATGAGAAATTCTCCTACTGGTATAAATTATATACCTGGTCTAAATGTACAACATATGCATAAAGAATATTTGGCATGCAGCTCAGCAAAGATTTAAGAGTATTTGCATCTGGCTTCCTAGTATTCAGGAGATTATTTTTCCCCCTTTTCATTATGGTGTGCACTTTTCTTTTTCTATTTTTACAAAACAGTAAAGCTTTTTTCTTAAAAGGCAGAGATGTTTCAGGACACCCTACATTCTGCCTGAACAGTCCTGGGTAATGCTGCTTTCTAATGAGAGCCCCTGGCTCATGATGCCTGAGCACTTACTCCAATGGCGATGGCCCCGCAATGGCAGTAACCCCACAGAGGGGTTGATGAGGGGCCCACCTTCATCATTAGACATCCCTGCCAGTGACAAGGAGGTCAGCAATGACCTCCGGGAGCTCCTCCTCCTATACACACTCAGCCAGGCTCACAGCCACCCTATGTCTGCTTATGAGGGGTGTCTGGAACTTTCCTGCCTCTCGCCCCTACTTTGAAGGAATTTATCTTGTCCTCCAAGGAACTTCTTCCACAACTGATGGTCAGACCTGCCTGCTGGTCTGACCTCCCTCCAGAACTGGTCTCACCACAATGCCCTGGTCTGATCTGGACACAGGCAAGGGGCAGTCGCAGGGCACAGGGAGCCCACACAGAGGCTGCCCTCCCTCCTGTTCTCTTTTCAGCTCTTGCTCCCGGGTGTGAAGTGAGAGGCCAATAGATGAAGACTGGAGGAGGTCCAGAAAGAGTCCGGGGAGGAGGCTGCATCTCAGAAGCACCCAGAAGAGGGGGTAGGAGTTCAAGTTCCCTCACTAAAAACATTCACCCCTCAGGCAAGAGCCTGATCCTCCTGGTCACATCTGATAGGACCAGGGCCGGGTGCCCACTTCAAGTTGTGCCAGGGCCTCCTGTCCAAGAATGTGAAGCTGGGCCTAGAGGCAGCAGCCACAAGATCATGTACCTCCAGGCAGGGCAGCAGAACGATGTCACAGAGAAATGAAGAGGCCAGTGAGCAAGGGGAAGGAAACAGCTAGACACGGAGAGACCCAGACTGAGAGTGTCCAGGGGCAGTTGACACCCCAATCCCTCCAGGACTCTGTACCCCTCCATCTGAGCATAATAAGCTCCTACTTTTATTTAAGACAGGTTAAGTGGGGTTTTGTTCCCTGCCACCAACAGACCCTGAATGGAGTGCCTCACAAAATAATCATCATCATCATCATCATCATCATCTTCATCAGTATACAGGCCCCTATCTATAAAGGAGATTCCAGGGCAATGAGTTGACATCCCCACAAGAGGACATCACACACAGATGGACTGTCCTCTCTGGATCTGGGTTGAAGAACCAGGGCGAGCAAGTGGTGGTCACAGCCAGTGTCTGGTAGGCCCCTGCTACCCAGTTCCCTTTCACCTAGAGCTGTTCTGCTGCACTCTTTTATTATCGCTGCTCTTTGCCCTCACAAACACCCCTTGATACAGACATTATCCTCCCTCTGCCAGGCAAAGAAATGGAGACGTAGAAAGGTTGAAGGCCTCATCCAGAGTCACACTGTTACAGAGCAAAGCCGGGACCCCAAATACAGCACCCCTGTCACTGAGCCTAATTCCTCACACCACCATGCAGCCGAGACTCAACATCTACCTTACCCTCACCTTTCAGAGTTTATTTCCAAATCAGAGTTCAGGCTGGCCAATGAAGGGCAGGAACAACCCAGGAAGATGTCACAGCCCTGCTTGCCTTGGTTTAGGTCATAAGTTCTGGCCTCCCCACCCCACCCCCTCCATGTTTGTGCCCACAGAGCCACGAGCATGTTAACACTAAATAGCAACAGGGCACAAGGCTTCAGAATCTGTTAATTATCCAGGAACGTGCTATTGTGCCCTTTAGTTACAAAGGAAGCAATTATAATCCCGGCAATTGCCCTGGCAGAAAAATGGTGCTTTAAGCCACCGTAAAGGTAAGACTGTACCAACTCTGACAGTAACTTTTTTTGGTCAAATTATTCTGTCATAATAATCCTTTTGTGAAGCCCATGCCTCCCCACTCCCCCCCCCGCCCCCCCGCCCTGGCCCAATTTCAGAATGCTTATTTTTCTACTGAAATAATGGGTCATCTCTGGACTGGCTCTCGGGTTTCACTGGCAGGCAGAGAGGACTATGGGAAGATTTTGTATAAGAAACACTGCAACTCGGTTCTCTGAGGAAAAAACATCAGTCTCCTTGAACTCTGCACATAGTTCAAGCTTGCTGGTGGCCCATGGACCAGCTCAAGATGACATGAGTCTGCTGGGGGTAAGCCCCTGCCATAGGGTGCGGATCAAAAGATCGTATCATCCCAAATGTCAACATCTCTTAGAGAACAAAACGCCATCGCTTTGCTAAGTTTCTTGCTGGAGGCGCTTGCCTTTGCTAATGTAGATAGCTGGGAACTGACGTCCATTCAGGGCCCACCTTCCCCCTGCAGGGCCCCCTGGCAAGGCCAAGCCAGTCTCCATCTTTCCAACGTCCTGTTTCAAGCCAAGCCTTACTTCCTTGAGAAGAACCCGAATTCTCCACAGCTGAGGGCTGTTAAAGTCCCCTTTAGTTCTTCAGGCTCTGAATAAAGCCTCTGCTAAAAGCACATGTGTGCCCCTCTGTCAGTCCGAAGTCACTTCTCTAGTCCCCACACTCTGGAGGACACCAGGAACAGTAGTGACCCCTTTAAATAAACCTCATTCCAATGCACGGTGAGTGCTGGAGATGTGATAACAGTACTCTGGTTATGTAAAAAATTTTAAAAGGAATGCTCTCTTAGCATTCAAGATCCCATCGAAACAATGACTGGTGAAGTGATAGGACATCTGCAACTGGCTACAGGGCAGGGGCGGAAGGCGGAGGCGCTATTGAGGTGGGAACCACTGCTGTGGTGGCAGGCACACAAAGGTTCCCAGACTCTTTTGTCCACTTCTGCTTATGTCTTCAATTTCCACCGCCACAACATCCCCAGGGTTTTGCAGCACCCTTGAATTCAAAGTCCTTCCCGAGTCTTTCCCTTGCACCTCTTTCAACTGACGCACGTTACTGAGCAATGACTGCAGGCGAGGTGCTCTGAAGCTGCCAAGTAAAGCAGCTGGCCCCGCCTGCAATGAGCCCTCAGGATGCCGTCCTGACCTGAGGACCAAGATACGATGCATAAAGGCATTAAGGCAGAGAAGGGGAGATGAGGTGACCCACCCACATTTTGGAGGGTGTGGGTGAGCACAAACCTGAGGACCAAGGGCTAGGATGTGTCCTATCTCCCACCTGGACCGGAGCATGCAGGGAAATACGGAGACTGTTTGGGGCTCCAGGGACACTGGGCACTGGCGAATGCTAAGGGCGCAAAACCAAAAACCCACGTTTCCTCGTCGGAAAGGCTGTTTGACATTTTCAGAGAAGCCTGAATTCACAGCCAAGGAATACCCACCTTGTGCTGCTGCCCCACTGAGCAACAATGGCTGTCCTCCCATTCAATGGGTCCCACTAAAAGTTCACCATGGGGCCACCCCAGAAACAGAATCCCATCCCTTTGATCAGCTATACCCTTTACCATCATCAGTTTCAATGACCAATACTGCACACCGTATTCCCACTCTCTCCGTTCAGGCGAGGTCCCGTGAAGAGAGAAATGAGGACAGGAGCGAGCTCTCCCTAAACACATGCAGTCCCTCTTCCTTGGTAGAGAAAAAGGCTGCACCTGCACCTGGACGATGCGGACTAGGAGCTGGATAGCAACATGCCTAGTGAATGCCTGACACCACCCCTATTGTCTCTGTAGATTAGCACATTAAATAAATATTTGTGAGCAAAAAGGAATTAGACACCCATTCCATGGAAAATATGGAAATGGAGAATCAAGTCAGCAGCAATAAGCAACCTCATCAAAGTGAGATCCATGGGGGGCACCCCAAGTGGGGAGCCATCATGAGCCTGAATGGGAATGGTTATTAAAAATGGAAGTTTCTGGGTGCCATTTGACCATGAGATCAGAATCTTGGTGGGGCTACCCTAAAGATGTTATTATGCTCACCCCATGGCCACCAAAGGTAGAGATGTAGTTTTAGGTTATTTGATGCATGTCAGTCACTATTTTGCTGACTTAATAAACTCACATGACACTTCATTACATCTTCTAATGGGCTGGAAGAGGGGCTTCTCCTCTTTGGGAATGAGGGATCAGAATTAATTGCTTTTTCCTGAGAGGAGCATACCCCTGTGTGCACCAGCCTCTCAGAAAGTGAGGAACAGGAGGTGGCCACAGAAATGCCCACCAGAGCCGAGTACATGCTTGGGGTGCTCCAAGCACTAAGGAAAAATGTCCCTCAACATTTTAGAAAGTGAAGTCGGTTGAGTGGACGAGGGGAGACCACCATTTCTGCAGGCCACTTGCATACCGAGGCACAAAGGCAGAGAGCTTTCTGGAAGCTGTTTACAGAGCCAGAACAACTCCACATTGCTCAGGAATTTATTTCCAATGTGGGAGACTACAACCAATAAGGAGGATGAAGGCCTTCAAAGTCCTACCTTCTAGAGGGTTTTCATGTTGGACCAACAGGATGGCAGGGTGCCCAGCTGTTCTTTGGGGTCAGCCTCTAGGGCCACCGGTCACCCAAGCCCCGTGCTTCCTGCTCAAATGCAAGCCTTGGGTGCTCCACTAAGGGAAGAATATGGGCTACCTGAGGTCAATCCAAGCTGGGCTGTGATATCAGAATAGAGCTATGACATCAATGTGGGGGCAAGACAGCCTGGGAGAGCAGGGCAAGAGAGAGGGAATCCCTGAGGAGCTGGATTAGCTGCCCCAGAAGCAGGTCCAAGAGAGAGCGGTCAGGTCGCCTCTCTGTATTCTGTTCTTTCTCTGGGAGAAGGACCCGGAGATCTGAAAATGACTCACAAGTACCAAGAGGAATATCACAACGTGGCCAATCTGCCAGCGTTTCCTTAGATATCAATTTAGAAGCAAAGACCAAGAACAAACCATCCTCGGGTGCCCCCTGTGTTGAGTGAAAGAATACTTGCCATTTTCCAACAGGGAGATCCAACCTAGGGAGTCAGAAACAGAATCCCCAGGTGTGCTGGTTGTCAAACTCGCCCAGGCAGCACAGGGGTAAATGCAGGTAGATAAAACGCAGGAAGCCCTGTTGTATTTGAATTTCAGATATGCAATATATAAATTTTAGTTTAAGTATGTCCCATTTATTACATGGCACATACTTAAATAATAAAACATATGTGTCGTGTATTGGAAGTTCAAATTCAACTGGGTGACCTTTATTTTTATTTGCTAAATCTGGCAATCTTACCCAAGGAACTTTGAAAATAAAATGCAGCTATGCCCCAACACTTCTTATTCAGATTCATCATGGCAGAGGGTCCTGTGAGCCTATATTGTCTTAAAGCTGTCAAAGTGACTATTATCAGTAACTATAACTTTTGCAGAGCACTTGCCAAGACCTGCACTGAGGTCTTTTCATGAATTTCCTAAATTAATCCTCACAGCACCTCTAAGAGGTGGTTCTATTGCTAAATCCGTTTTACAGGGAGATTGAGGCAAAAAGACAGCAAGCAACTTGTCCTAGGCCCCTAGACTGCTAAGGGAGCCACCTTTTGAACCAAGCAGGCTAGTGTCCATTGTCTTAGAAAATTTGTTTAAAGATTCATTTATTTATTTACGCATAGAAGAAATAGGGTAGGGGCCTCCCCTGGAAGTGCAGGTGGTTGAGCACCTCGCTGTGAAGCTGTCTGCAGCCTCTGCAGCACCGGTTCGATCCCAGCCAGCCAGCAAGGGTCCCACATGGTGCAGGAGACCTCTCCTGTCGCACCCGCTGCTCCCCTCAGCAGTGAATTTTATCAGTCTGCCTGTTCTGTTCCCCGCTGTGTCTCTGGTGAATCCTCTCACCCTCCCTCGCATCTGGGCTGTACCCTGGTTCTTGTATAAATAAATAAATAAATATTTAAAGAAGAAGAAGAACTAGGGTATAGGCCAGAGGAGCAGGGGGTGAGAGGATTCACTAGAGACACAGTGGGGAGCAGAACAGGCAGATCTATGGAAATACACTGATGAAGGGAGCAGCGGGGGAGACAGGAGAGGTCTGCTGCACCATGTGGGTCAGCTCCCTCGCCAAGGATTGAATTCAGGTTGCAGTGGTGATAGTGTGACAGCACTGACATAACCCCTATACCACCAGGGAGGTCCTGGGACCCTGGGACCTGAGAGGAGGCTGAGCTGGATAGCAGAGAGCAAGCATCAGCCCAGGAGGGGGCTGGCTTCTCCCTACAGGGTAAGCAGACCTAAAGGGAAGCTGGCTATGGGAAGCCACTAGTTACTAGGAAAGAGGGTTGGCAGGCAAGAGGTACAGCCTGCATGCTGGCCCGGTAGCAAGATGAGGTACCAATAAGTGGAAGGAAAGTTGGACAAATCCAGAGGGTAGGGATGTAAGTCAAAACTGCATTTTATTTTCAAGTTACCATATAGTAAATTTTACTTTTTTGTTGCACAGTTCTATTTATTTTAACATATGCACAGACTCATGACACAACCTCCACAGTCAGGATAGAGCAGTTCTGTCACCCTTCCCTCCAAAAAATACTTCCTCATACTATAACTTTTTATCACACCCTCCCTCCACCCCAACACCTGACAACCACTGATCTGTTCTTTATCCCTTTAGCCTTTGCCTTTCCAGAACACCATATAAATGGAATCACACAACCCTTTGAGTATGACTTCTTTCACTCAGTAAAATGTCTCTGAATTTCATCAGAGTTGCTGTATCTAGCAATAGTTATTCATTGTTCCTGCTGAGTAGCACTCCATTGTATGGAGGCACAAGAGTTTGGTCAATCATTTTCAACTGTTCCAACATTACTTGTTTTAAAAGCTAACATTTCTCATTGAATTGCTGTTGTACCTTTGTCAAAATTCAACTGACCATATTTGTGTGGGCTCATTTCTAAATTCTCTATTCTTTTCCATTAGGCTACACGTCTTCCAATTCTAGTACCATACTGTCTTGACTATTGCTTCTTGTAATAAGTATTAAAATTGGATATTAACTCAAACTTTATTCCTCATTTTCAAAATTGTGTTAGCTATTCTAGTCATTTGCCCTTTGGTAAAAACATATAAACTAGAAGTATAAGCAATAAGCTTGCTTGTATTGAAAAAAAGTATCATTGGGATTTCTTTTGGAATTGTAATAAATCTATGATCAGTTTGGGGACAACTAACATCTTTACTCTGTTGAATCTTCTGATTCATGAACATGGTATGTTTCTTGATTTATTTCAGTCTTTTCTTTCATTAGCATTTCACAGTTTTCAGCATGCAAATGCTATAAAAGTTTTGTGATATTTATAGCTGAGTCTTTCATGGGATGCTTTGTAAATGATTTTTTAAACTTTGATTTCCAATTGTTCACTGCTCACATATAGAAAAGTGATTAGTCTTTGTGTGTTGGTCTCATATTCTGTGACCTTGCTAAACTCACTTATTCTAAGAGTATTATGTAGAAGAGTAGGAACTTCTACATAGCCATTATGTTATTTGTAAATAGGGATGGTTTTGTTTCTTCCTTTCTAATCTGAATATCTTTGATTCCTTTTTCTTGCTTTATTATACTGGTTAGGACTTCCAGTGTGAAGAAGATTATGTGTTGTGAGGATGGACAACCATCCTATGGGGAAAACATTCAGTCTTTCACCACTAATTATAAAGTTTGCTTTTACCATTGCAGATAAGTTTTTCGAAGATGCTGCTAATCAGATTTAGACGTTTTCAAAGTCAAGTAACTTTGCCAAAGTGACCCAATTAGTAGATGACACAGGCAGGATTCAAGCCCAGAGTTGCCTGGTTCCTGGGATGTCCCACCGTTAGAAGGGTGGCCTCATAGGGGGAGGACATGTAGGTGTGGTGGAAGCCAGACAATCAAGTGAGAGAGGAAGAGCCTGCTCCAGGCTGGACAGAGGGATAAACCCCAGGGCCAGGCCAGGTGGGAAAGGCTAAGAAAGAAGGCCATTGCTGTGGCAGCCAGTAAAGTCCAGCTTCTGACTTTCAGATCACTGAGCCAGAGCCACAGGGTCTGGAGGAGGCTGTGGGGAGAGAAAGCAGGGTCTGGTGACGGCGCGCCACACAGACCAGGTGTTGTGTCCAGGCACAGCTGAAGGCGAAAGGGGTGTGACAGGGAACAAGGCCCAGGGTTGAGGACAAGCTCCATGACCAAGTGCTCTGCTAAAGCTGAGGACTGAAACGAGGAGGGCAAATCCCAGCAGGGGCAGGAAGATGCCCAGATTTGGGTGAGTGAGTGGCATGGAGAGGGGAATGCTGGTAGTGGGCACAGCCCTGGTCTTGGTTCCCTGTGCCTCTCAGACGGAGGAGGCTGCCTAGAAGGAAGTTCATCTTCTGATACTTTCTTCCCCCCAAAGATGCCACATTCTGATGGCCCCAGAGGGACTTTAAAGACTGTCAATGAGCAACATGCGCACAAGCCAGCCCTGCCAGGGCCAGCACTCCCTCAGAAGGACCTGGATCCAGCCACCAGAGGGCAGCGGCAGACACCAGATCAAGTTTTCCATTCTCTAAGTACACCCACACTTCAGAAGGTATTTAAATAGCAAATCAAGGGTGTGCCTGACTCCTCATCAGAATGTCGGAAAACTCCATGCCCTTCCTCACGCGGTTTCTCCTAGGAGTACACAAGGAAGGGCTTGCAAATCTGAGAATAAGAAAGGACTATCTTGAAAGTCTGGTGGATCTTGTGAGGTCTGGTCTCTCCAGCATCTTGGCGTCCTGCCCATCTGCAGCCTAGCGACAGGGGCCCCTGATCAGCTGCCCAAACATCACTTGAGGCCCCAGTCATCAGCCACTCATAGCTCTGCACACTTGCTGCCCCCAAACTCCCTAAGCCTGGCATACTGAGGGTGGGCATGGGATGGGGAACATGATCATTTAGTGGGCAGGGCCTACTCGGATGCAGACATTGTCTCCAGTGCTCCACCACATCTCAGCAGAAGCCTGCCAAAGGACACAGTGGGATGACCCTGGCTTAGGGTTTGGCAGGTGGATATACTGAAAGGTCAAGAGGCCAGGAATGGCAGGTGTGCCAGCAAAACAGGAGCTACATGGAGGGCACATGAGTGGGGCTGCCTGGCAGGAGGGATGAGTAGACAGGAAGAGGAAAGAGGGTCAAGGGATGAGGGTCTTCATGCTTGAAGACAGATGTAGGAAATATCAGCAATGGAGACAAGAAGTGAGAGTCTGCAAATGGCAACATGGCAGGGGAGGGTGTTAGGCCTTGAGATGGGGCAGGGTCAGTCCTAGCAGATGGCCAAATTGGCCACCAGGAGCTAGTCAGGTCCCCTCACCTCAGCACAGTACCAGGAGATCAGAGGTGAGCAGCCAGAGTCCAGCAGAACAGCTCCAGCAGAGGGGACAGGCACCATGGGGCAGGCCAGCACAGGGGAAAGAGTTCCCTGGGCCGAGGAAGAACCATGGAGAAAGAACAAAGGAATTGGGGTGGGGAAGGAGGCTTGCCACATGACAAGGTACAGTGTGAGTGAGGGGAGCAGGTAGAAGGTTAAGAAGGAAGGAGGCTTTGGGCACAGAACAGAGGACAAGCTGGCCCCATGAAACAGTGGCTAAGGATAGCAGGGTTCATTTTTTTTCTAAGCAGCAGCAATAAGGAAAAGAGAAAATTCCATCTAGACTCAACCAACAAAAGCAGGGTAATTATCAAAACAAGCACAGCCCTCATTCAAGCCTCTGCTGGCCATCATGGTTGTGCAGGCACAGAGGACAAGAGTGCCCATGGCCCTGTGACTCAGACCCAGCGCCCCCTTGATCTAAAGCAGAGACCTCTCACTGTGGCGGTATGAGACTGACTCAGGGGAGGCCACACAGGGGGCCAGCCCAGTGGCCTCTTTCAGAGACTCGGAAGGGTCTCCTAGTTTCCCTGCATATAGTCTGGGCCAGAAGGTCTCACCACAGGCAAGCAAACGTGGCCTATCAATGGCTGTATATTAATCGAGTGTGCTCCTAATTACAGCACACACATATTCCCAGAATCTGGAAGGGAGGAGAATTAACCCTCTTGACAGAGACTTCAACTGTGAAAAGAATAAAAAGACATTTGACTCTTTGACCTTTGAATCTAAAAAACATGAGCACGGCAAATGATTTGAGGCGCCCACCTGCCTTTCCTAAGGAAAACATGGAAGGAGAAACTGGAAGCACCACAGGAATCCAATATGATCCTTGGATTAGAGGGAGAGGGACCAGGTAGAAATGGCCAGAGGGTAGAAGCCTGAACTTCCTGCCTGCTGCCCAAATGCCAGGGCGGGGCCCTGCCTGGGGCAGTCCAGATGGTTCTTCTCAGAGGCAAGGCACACGGATGGAGGATGGCAATTCCCAGGGCCAATCTCTATCTCATGCCCTGGTCATGACCAATCACCTTTGCAGGACTTAGTATCCAGCTCTTCCCGAGCTGGAATATCAAGTGCATTGATGAAATGCTCCAACAGAGGGTTGCCTGCAGTTTATTCTTCCATACAAATTAAAAACAAAAAGTATTGTTATTTCATAAATAAAAATAGGGTTTTAACACCATGTCAAGTAAGTAGGCCCTAACTTCTCAATGAAGGACAAACCTGTAAGTGGAGTAAGAGGAGACATTTTTGATGACAGTCCCTTTCTTTTAGTGATTTTTATGAAAAGATTAAAAGAAAACTTTCTTTTCCACATTAGCAGAAAGAAAATTTCAACAACTTTGGCAATGTCAGTTTTGCAAGGGCTGTGGGCTTCTGACTTCTCGGGTGCTGGGCAACGTGACATAATATTGAGGCATCACAATTAAGGACAAATAAACTGTAGGCAAGGAGAAGTAGAGCATCTGGACCTCAAATACACAGGTGAGAAGGAGCAGGAGCACTTTCCCCAGTGCACAAAGGAATACAAAATTCAACAACAGGCTGTTGAATCATGGGGCATCTAACAGAAATAATGTTTCACGGCTTTCAAATCCTTGTAGCAATTTGAAATATGTGTAAAATAATTGTTTTGCAGTGGGGGGAGGGGCAAATGTGCCCTTTCCCTGGGGATGAGCCCAGCAGCAGCTGTTAACCAAATCCCTTTGCAAATGGACCCAAATAACCCAGGTATTCAAACCACCCAGATGCAAAGTCTTGGGGCAAAAGCAGGTGATTCTGCAGGGGGGAGAGGCATCTGCAGCTATGACCAAAGGAGGTCTGGCCTCCAGGACAGGTAGGCAGCGTCTGTGCTCTGGGCTCCCCCTCCCCCGTCCTGCTCAGCCCTCCCATCTACCATGCTCAGCCCTCCCATCTACCACCATCTGGCTGGAGCTCTGTGCTCTGTGCTGCCAGATCCTGGGGAGCTCCACCCCCTCGGCCCTGAGGGAGGAAGCAAGCAAGGAAGCCACCCCCACCAGGCTGATCCCAAACCTCCCCTGCTGACTGTCAGGGGGAGGGAAGCTGCCTCCAACTCAACACAATGTCCCAGGCTCAGAGGAACCCCCAGTCTGGGAACACAGCGACCCCTTGCTCTAGCTGCTGCCACTGCCTGGACAGCCTCCCTTCTCCCTGCCCACCTCACCTCCATTTTAAAGTCTTCTCCATCCCTCAAAACCTAGTTCAATTTTCACTTCCTGCAAGTAGCCTTCCCTGACATCCTTCCTTTCTGTCCACCTGCCCAGCACTGAGTGCTTCCTTACACTGTGCGAGTTCACCTGCCAGGTGCTCTGACCTCTGCGGAGCAACTGTGCCTCGTTCATAAAAGTTTGAGTTCATGCAGGACTGAGCCTTGTGCATTACATCTACTCCCTCCAGAAGGTTAATGTACAACAGCACATACGGCACAGAGGTCTGTTAGGGGTTATTTTTTATATAATGAAAATGTTGTGGCCTAGAAATAGGTGTTCCTCCTTCTGTTCATTTTAGGCAACTGGCAAGTGAATGCTACAAATATAAAACTCACAAACCTCAAAAGGCCAAATTTCAGAGCCCAAGGGAACAGGCTCTTCTGCAGCGAGCAGAGGCAGAGGGGAGCTGAGGGGTGAGCTCCGGGAGTGCTGCAGGGTCTTGGGAGCACGAGTGGCCCCCAGCTGGACGGGGCAGGCCGGAAGAGGGCCACTGCCCCAGCAGCCAGCTGCACAGACACTGCTTCAGAGGGTGCGTCCCTCTACATCCACCAGGCACAACCCCAACTGGAGGGAGGGGCGTTGCCTTCCCAGACACAGCCCTCGAGGGCTGCACCACACATCAGGGACATTCGTGTGGTTGGTAGGGCATCGTAAGGTAGTGAAAGAATTTTTCCCTTTAAAACACTTTGTTGTTGGCCTCCCATGGATGATTCTGTCGCGCTGCCTGCCCTTGGCTAAGAGCAGGATGGTGTATGAGCGCTGGGGAACACTCCCCAACTGCAATGGATGAATGGCATCGGGAACACCTACAGGGGGCACTCTTCCCTTACATCATGGTCATGTAACCTCCCAAGCAGCTGTGCAAGGGTGCCAGTGATGAGGAAGCTGGGGAGCAGAGATGTTCGCTGATTTGACCAAAGCCAAGAGCTGGATGGAAGCATAGGGAGAGGTCTGGCCCACCCTTCTCTTTACAGATGAAGAGACTGAGGCCCATAGAGACATAGCAACTTTCTCAGGGTCAGAAATGACTCTTGTCTCAATAGCCACAGAACATCCTGCCACCTGTGGGGAAGCAGGCATTTTCCCACACTGCTGAGGGCATCCAATGCACAATGGGGTGGAAGGCAGTTTGGCGGGCAACCTTTCAGAATGGCACATGCATATTCCATTGACGGAGCAGCCCCCTTCCCGGGAACACACACTTCATCTACACTTGTACGCATGTGAAATGAAGTGCAAAGTTATTCACAGCAGCACGGTGTCAGAGCAAAATAAGCAACAACCTATATGTGCACCAACAAACTATAGGTTAAAGAAACTAGTACATGCATACAGTGAAACACTGTACTTTGGTAAAAGGAAAAGGAAGCTTTCTGTGTACTGACAAAGAAAAAAATCCAAGATATATTGCTAAGTGGGGGAAAAAGCAAGGTGGAGGACTGCATTTGTTTTGAGATAAGTACCTTGTTGAATATATATGTACAGACACAAGACACTGGTAGCTTTGGTTGCCTCTGGGTGGGGGAACAGTAAGCAGCCGGGGACAAGAGTCAAGGGCAGAGTATACTGGATATATTTTTAAAACCATTGCTTTACTAATCATATAAAGAACTTACATCCTAAAAAAATTATTAAAGTAAAACAAAAAAACCATCTGCCTCAGGATATATGAGCTGACTTCCACCTCGACAGAGACAGGATCTCTGCTTGAATGATTTTCAATCTCCACAACAGGCCTGGGAAAGTCTGGTCCGAGGCATAGGCCACAATCCTGGACTTCTGGTCTTGACTGTTGCTTCTGGAGCAACATTGGAGCAGCTGAAGGGTCTGCCCAAGTGCAGGAACATAGATTTATCCAAACAAAGGCACACACCATCCTACCCAAGACAAAGATTTCCACCCCAAGCCTAGCCAGCCAAGTGACACCTGAGCATCTCACTGCAAGGTGAGGAGCAGGAAAGGTGAATGCAGACCTTTAGACTAGCCCTATGTCTCCTGGTCATCATTGCCTGCCAAGTGCGTTCAATTCCCACTCTCTCCAGACTCACGACACCGCATATACCCCCGCTGTGCCAAGCGTTCACTACCTGAGTTGCTGCTCATCATGCGGACAGCCTTGGCCTTGGCCAGCTCCAGGGCGGTGATCCACTGCTGCCGCTCCACCTCCGAGTTGGCCTTGAGGTGGTAGGTCCTGGCCCCACTTGTCAGTACGATACCGCAAGAGTCCTCCGTGTCAAAATGTGTGGTGGACAGGTTGATGGTGCCACGGCAGGTGTGGGCCATTTCATCCTGATTTCTGTAGGATGCAAGAGAAAGTATGGGGTGAGGCTCCAAACTCAGTAGCTCTACACTGAAGAAAGCCTGAAGCCAAATCCTCAGAATCTCAGACCCTCAGGGCCGGGAGAGACCCTGGAATCAGAGCTGGGAGGTGATGCTTATTGGGACTGACTGGTGGGTGTGTTGTCAGGGGCACTCTGAAGCTGTGTCTGTCCTCAGAAGGAGAAGAGCCTGATCAGAGCCACGAGTAGGGCAGGCTCGCTGTGGTCTGAGCCCTTGCAGACACCAGGAAATAGACAGGGGTGACAGCCCTGCTAGGCAGTGAGGACATCTATCTCCATCCCAGGCTTTGAACTAAGTATTAGAAGCACAGAGTTGGACAGTATAGGAGCCTGTGACTAAAACTGAGATTGGCGTTTCAGAGGAGAGACTCACAGGCACCCACTTCCAGGAGTTCCTGAGAACTGAGCAAGGTCCACACTCTCTGCTGTCCCACAGTGAATGAGATGGGAGTGATGGCTGGGCTAACACAGTGCTACCTCAACATGGGACTGACCATTCGCTGGTGGCAAGATTGTGGAGTTAATGGTATCAAACTAAAGGGACTAGAAAGTGACTGAAATGTGGGTCATTTCCAACTGTGACCAGTGTCTGAAAATGGAGATCCAGCGATCATGACTGGATCCACTTAACTCACTGTTCTAAGACACTCAAAAAAAAATTCAGAATCCTCCACGACATGCCAAATCTCTGTCTGCAGAAGATGTTGGGAAAGGAAGAACAACTGGTCAGCATTGAACACGGCAGGGGCAGGAGTTCATCTGGTAATTCTGCTGCCCTTTAATGCTCATTTATTTTCCTTGGCTGTTCAAGAATTTTTTTTCTTTTTATTCTACCAGTTCAAAAGTCAAATGACTCGACATTCAATTGCACATTCATTTTTCATCTGAATAGCTGCTACCTTTATGGGTTCCTTTCTGCCTTCGTGACAGTCCTTCAAGATGACATAGTTTTTACATCTGAAGAAATGCCCAGCTGTCAGGTGCTAACATCTCACACTTGGAGGAAAAACATTCTAATTTGCAAAACTGGCAAAACGAGGCACGTAGGCTGGTGGGCCAGTATGAAGCTCGCTGCTTCTGACTTTAAGGACATTTCAGATTAGAGATTGTTGAGGTGTTCAGTAGCGCAAGCAACTCACTAAAAATGACACTATGGATTAGCTCACAAAGGGGAGAGGGATGACAGCGTGCCAGGCAGAGGGAACAGCAGGGGTAAAGACTAGAGGCAAAGAGAGTTCACAACGTTCAAAGAACAGAGAAAGTTCCCACGTGGCTACAGTGCTGAGAACAAGAGAATAAACAAGAGAAAAATAAAGCCAGAAAATCAGGCAGGGACCAGATGTAATGCCTTGTAGGCTACATTAAGGGTTTAGGCTTTTATTCCAAAACTGAAATAGCGGGCCTCCTGAATCTAAGGTCAGGAAAAAAAGCAGAGGGGGCCATAAGTCACTTTGGAAAATGGGGGATGAAAGTGCTTTGCACAAGGTGGAAGACAGAAGCCAGTCCACTGGCTTCTGATTTCACTGTGTGAAATCAGGGCTGAATTGGAAGCCATCCAGCAGCTACTGTGTTGGAGTCAACCCATCTACTGAAACAACCGTGAGTCCATTCCGATATAAGGAAATAACTGAAGGTATAAATAAATGGGGAAGAAGGGATAGATCTTAATAAAAGTAAATGGAATTATGGAAATAGAAAATCACTAAATGCAGTGTGGGACTCTAAATTGGATTATAAAATAGAAAAAAGACAATGGAAAACCTTATGAAATAAAGTCTGAGGTTTAGTTAATAGTATTATAACTGTTAATTTCCTGGTTTTGATAAATGAAATTTGGTGATGTAAGATGTCAGTAACATTAAAGGAAGCTTAGTGGAGAGTATATGGGAACTGCACTATTTTTCAACTTCTCTGCAAGTTGAAGTCACTTCTTAAAATTAAAAAATAATAATAATGCTGCCATTTCTTTCTTCTGCCCAGGGTCATAGCTGCTATGATGTCTTGTGGGGCCAGAACCTGAACTCACCTGCCCTCAGGCTCAATGACTGAGTTGGAGATATTCCCAGTGTTACAGACATTGTGGAAGACAAGAGCCTCAAGAACACATCATAAAGCCTGGCTCTGTACTGGGCTAGAAATCACTAGACCAAGAAGAGTACAGGCTAAGGGAGACCCTCCCATTCCAGAGGAACCTGAAAATTGAAATTCAAAATCCATGAAAAAAATCACTGTTAATTAAGAAGTCAGTAACTTCAGTGCTCAAAAGATGAATCATTTCAGACAAAATAGAACTATAGGACAATATAAAAAATGAATATAAATAGGCTTAGGGTTCTCAAAGATGAAGGAAAAGCCTCAATAAAAGGAACAATCATTTGTGAAATAACAGCAGGTAAAAATGAAACAAGAACAGGAAGCTATGAGAAATAACCAAAGAGTTTCAGAAAATAAAAATACAGCAGATAAATTTTACTAGTCACTTAGACCCAGATCTAAATTTAACCATAACTCATTATAACTAGAGTTACTTTTCACTAAGACTGGAGGAGATTAATTTTCCAGTTTTACTTTTCTGCATCATTTGGAAGAACTCACAGAGTGATGGGTGTGTATCCGAGCATTAAAGACTCCTTAAAATTATCAAGGTCCAGTACATTTGCTTTGCTCTTTATGTAAATATGCTAGGTCAGTCCACTCTCCACCAGTAGGCAGAGTACCGCTTTTTGTCCTGCTTAGTCGGTTTAGTCCTGAAAAAGGACTAAAGTTAGTTCTGAAAACGCTTACAATTTAGAAATATACCTGAAAATTCAGTTTTTTGGGAGAGTAGAACAATTCTCATGTTGTATATAAAAGGTTTCACTCCCACTGTGAGCTGTGACTGAGGTGAGCCTCTCTATGAGAGTTGACCTTCCAAATATGCTCAACAGACCAAATGGTAGAAAAATTAAAACTCCATTCACAGCACACTACAGACCCGGGCCTTGCAAAGAGGCAGTAGCAAGCCTCTGGTGAGGGTGTAACAAGCCAGACCACCTATTGTCATTCAGCCTTGGGCAATTTCAGTGGCCTCACTGATGCCAGACAAACCAAGCCATGTCCTAGGGCCTCCCACTTATATCAGAGTTCATATTCAGCATAAATAAACAATCATATATCTTGTGCCATTTTCCAAGGACATGTTTTAAGGCATTTCTTTACACTTGGTAGGTGTTAAGAACAAGTAGTGACAAAATATGGAACACCTGTAGTAAAGCTTAACAGTAAGAGAGGTGACAACAAAATTTTCTAAGTGAGCCACATTGACTGTCAAATAATATTCAGCAGTGACCACAGACACATTCTTGTCTCTGGAAAGGACATTAATCAGAACTTAGATGCCTGTAACAGTTAATGCAGCACTTCCTATGCCATATAGCTTGTGATTAACTGAACTAGGAAATATCTAGAGCACAAGCTCAGAGTCCCTCACCACCCCCTTGGTTCCCGCTCTTGGTGCTCCATCTAGCCTGAGTTACCCCTCCACTTCTTGATTTAGAAGAGATGACAAATCTCAGAGTATGAGGTCTGGCTTCCTGAGTGGTCACCAAGAGGCTGGATTATACAGTCCATTAGTTGGAAGAGTTAGAGCCTCAGTAGTTTTTGGTTCTTCAACTCAGACGAAGGGGTTGCTGTTAGGATCCTTCCAGAATCTAAGAAACAAGCTTGGTTTATTTGTCCTAACTACCATACCCTAAGGGCTTATCTGAGTATATTTCAATTAGATGGCCAGCTAAGATGTGTTAAGAAAGGCAAAAGGGTCATCTCCCTGTTGCAGATGCAGAGGCTGAGGCCCAGAGATGTGGGCATTTCACTGGAGGTCCCAAAGGGAACTGCATCACTAACTAGAACCAGGCCCACCCTCATCCCCCACCAACCACAGCCTTGCCTTGGACCCTAGACAGATTCACATGTGTACTATCAAAAGTCATTAAAGTTGGCCGGTGCCATTCAAAAACACTCAACATTGTAAATGTCTGAAATATTCTATCAGACAGAAGTATCTACGGTGCACTTTTGACTCTGGAGATGAAACTGTCGCTATGAGATGTGACACCATTTCGTTTTGCTTCTGGCCTCATTCTTTGCCATTTAAAGTTTCCCTTGAGAAATGTTAAATAAATGCTGCTACAAATTCTACAGGAAGGAAATTTCTAATGTAATATTTAGAAATAAAGGAGACTCAGGGGTCATTCTCTTGATACTGAAATTCATGCCACTACATTTTTATACAAACAGAGGTTGACAGTAATTTATAAAGCATAATAAATTTACCAGTACAACTTGCAGCTAGATAGCACTTCACCTCTTAAGAGAGACTGTTACAAACATGACTTTTAATCCTCATAAGGGCCAATAAAGTAGGCAAAGCAGACATTAATTCATTTAGCAAATATTTATCAAGTATATTCTATATGGCTGGCATCTGGAGGAGGGAGTAGTTGCCTCGTTTTACAGTCAAGCAAGGGAAAGAGGTCAAGAAAAGGTAAATCATGTGCTCCAGGTCATAGAATTGGTAAACAACAAAGCCAAAACTGGAACAAGTTTTTTTCTGCCACCAGCAAGGGGCTCTTTCCATGGAAAATGCTGGAATATCCACCCAGAAGAAATGCTTTGCTACTTGGCCATTGTGATTACTACTTGCAACCTAGAACATAAGTTCCATGAGACACGGACCTGCCCTGTTTCTCCCTTCCAGCTCTAATCTGGCACTCAGTGAGATCTTAGAGATGATGAGCTGGCTGAGTGGATTCACGTGTAAGTATTACACAAGCAGCAGAGCAAATCCAGGGAGTTGATTTAGTCCTAGCCTCCATCCAATAACAAGCAAAAACGAAAACACTGATACAGTTTAAACATGTATGTATAGGAAATTTTTAAGACAATTATACTATAACTAGGAGAAGGTAAAGGAACTTGAAGGCAGGTAAAGTTTCTATATTTCACTAAAAACAATGAAATATCACCAGCAGAAGCAGTAGATTATAAGTTGTGTATATGTTTATGTGTGTGCATATATATATTACATATGTAATACATAAACCATTGAAAAAACATTATCCAAAGAGACATACTCAAAACACTAGACAATGACTAAACAGTTACCATGTTTATGTAATTCCAACTCCAGATAAGACCCAAGAGAAATCAAAACATAAGTCCACACAAAAACTTGTACATTAATGTTTGTAACAACATTATACATATAACTAAAAAGTAGAAATGGCCCAACTATCCATCAATGGATTAAATGGACCAAAAAATTTTTGTTATATTTATATAATGGAATAATATTCATAGAATGGAATATTATTCAGTCATAAAAAGGAATTAAGTAATGATATAAGCTACAACTTGGATGGCCCTTAAGCATTAGGCTAAGAACATATAATGCTGTGATTTACAAAAATTATATATTTGTGTACCAAAAAGTAAAGAGGTATTCAAAGAGTGATGGGTGATATCATAAAGCCACAGGAACCAGTTTAAAAGAACGCCTCTTAGCCAAGGTGGGGACAATTTGAGCATAAAAAAAAAAAAAAGATAGCTATAAAAAAGAATCCATTGGCTAAGATAAAAATCCATGAGTTAATACTAATATAAACAAATAAAAAGCTCTCATTTGCATTACAAAGCTACTAATAAATGTAGAAGACATGATGGCAGTCATCAAAGTTAATAACTGATTCAAGGAAGAAACACTGAAGAATGCAGAAACCAGTGAGTGGAGGTTTGCTAAGGAACAGGGTTTTAATAGGCGTAAAGTATCTTTCCCAATGATAATTACATTTATTTATTAATTAATAATGGTAACATTTATTAGTTTTACAGTGAAGCTATCTGACAAACATCATCATAAGTAAATGGTGAAAGTCACATCACGCATAATAGGACAAATGGACATCACATGCTTCTTGATAGCATGCATTGGGAAGGACACAGTAGTGCAGCCTGTGGTTATTCCTGACCAAATGCAGGACCTGTATCTAAATATAAGAAAACACTAGGAATCCCAAGTTGTGTCACTGAATGATTAGACCTAAATAAAAGCTATCTGGGATTGGCTTCATTAAGTGAGAGTGAGGAGGCCACAGGCTGACTGAGGGTGAGACTTGTCATACTACGTGATGGGGACACGGGATCATTGTATGAACATCTCAACTTTTGTATGTGTTTGAAAATTTCCACAATGAAAAATAAAATCTGGGGCCTCCCTGGTAGGGCAGGGGTTAAAGTGTCAGTGCTATCAAGTTATCACCAGCCACAGAAGCATGAGTTCAATCCCTGGCCAGGCAGCGACCCACATGGCGCAGCAGACCTCTCCTGTCTCACCCACTGTTACTCTCAGCAGTGTATTTAAGTGGATCCACCTGTTCTGCTCCCCACTCTGTCTCTGGTGAATCCTCTCACCCTCCCACCCAGTACCTCTGGCCTACACCCCAGTTCTTGTATACACAAATAAATAAAAATAAATCTCAAAAAAAAGAAAAAGAAAATCCATCAGTAGTGCATTTTAAACTCTTCCCTGTGTGCAGTGATGAGCAACAGTGGAGCTGAGTGAGCTCAGTGACCAAGGGGCCTTTGAGAGCCCCGGAAGCCACCAGGGGACTGAGGCACGAGCTGAGGGTCTAAGGAGGAGAAGAGAGATGAGACCTTGTCCCTGGGGCACTGGACTGGATCTATTTCCAGTGCAGTTGTAGGCCTGTAAACCCACATTCTTCCTACATAGAACAATTCAGTGTACTGAAACAGGTTTTGTTTTGTTTTTTTTTTTTAAGTCATCACACAATCTCTGTTGCTGCAGCCATAGTTCGTTCACAGGATGTTACAACAATTTAAAGACTTTTACAAGTGGTGGGTTTGCTTAAAAATGCAGAGGCATCAAAACATACCCCCCAAAATATTACACTAAGCAAAGTAGATTCCAAGAAAGAAAATCAGCTACCAAGTGAAAGATGGAAATGCCACAAATTAGAGGTCAGTTAAGGAAACCAGAGCTCCAGTCGAAATTTAACACACCAAAGGAAATTACAAACTTAAATACATGGATTGCAGCCCCCTCAGATCTGATAGTGACACATGTAATTTATTCAGGAATTCTCCTCCTTCCCTTCAGAGTCTCCAGTGTTATACACGCCGACGTTAATATTAGAGGAATAATCTTACGTAAAGTGACTCCCACCAAGCTTCTTCAATCAAGGCAGAAATGGCGTCAGGGTCTCAAAGAGAGACTTCCATGTACATGTTCTATTCATAATTGTCAAGAGGTGGAGGCTACCCAAGTCTCCGTTAGTAGATAAACGGATAAACAAAATGTGGTCTAGCCATACAGTGGGATATTATTCAATCTTATAAAAAGGAAATTCTGGGCCTCCCTGGTAGTGCAGCGGGTTGAGCACTGCAATGTGCAGCTGTCCGCAGCCTCTGCAGCCAGGTTCGATTCCCGGCTGGCCAGGGAGATTCGCACATGGCGTGGCAGACCTCTCCTGTTGCGCCCACTGCTCCCCTCAGCGGTGAATTTTGGTCATCTGTCCATTCTGGTGAATCCTCTCACCCTCCCGCGCCTCTGGTCTGTACCCCAGCTCTTGTATAAAGATAAATAAATATTTAAAAAAAATAAAAAGGAAATCCTGTCACTACTACAACATGAATAAACCTTGAGGTCATTATGCTAAGAGAAATAAGTCAGTCACAAACCCTGTATCATTCCATCTTTATGAAGTGTTTAAAGTAGTTGAATTCATAGAAACAGGCAGTAGAATGGGGGGAGACAGGAGGAACGAGGGAGCTGTTTAATGAGTTCCAGATTTGCAAGATGAAAAAATCTGAAGGTCTGTGTCACAACAATGTAAATATATTTTACAGGACCGAATTCTGCATTTTTAAATAGTTAAGGTGATAAATTTTGTTATGTATTTTTAATCTTATTTTAAAAGATACACTATGGATTAATGACCAAAGAAGGCAGTGGAGGGAGGGAGCTTTATTTTTCCAGTATCTTTACAGCCTAGAGGATATAAAAATCCAAAAATGGCTAGACCCTGATTATTAAGGACATGACTTTATATATATATGATTTGATGGAAACATCTTAATATAATACTTAAATATTAGACAGGGCCTCCCCTGGTGGCACAGTGGTTGAGCACTGGGCTGCGAAGCTGCCCACAGCCTCTGCAGCGCCAGTTCAATCCCCAGAGAGGGTCCCACATCGTGCGCAGACCTCTCCTGCTGCCCGCTGCTCCCTCAGCAGTGTATTTCGTCAGTCTGCCTGTTCTGTTCCCCACTCTGGCTCTGGTGAATTCTCTTACCCTCCAGTGCTTCTGACTATACCCAGTGCTTGTATAAATAAATAAATCTTTTAAAAACAAAAGGATTTAAATAAATAAATAAAAAATTGGACAGTTTGGGACAGAGAAAGAAATACTGGGACCCAGTAATACTGTTCTTCCTAGAGGGTATTTTCATGTGTTTCTCTCACTTTTATCCAGTAGCTAGACAACCAGAACCTTAAAACAGGCAAAAGGTAAATTAGATGACCCTCTAACTCAAACATTTATTTTCATAGCTTTGGGGAGGGAAAGCGGTTCTTGACTGTGTAGTACCTAAGAACAGCTACTCTGCACTCCCCTTGGCTGGGGCTTGAATCTGGCTATGCTACTTACTAGTTGTGAAAGAGCAAGTCTTTTTCACCTCTCCAACCCACTTCTCCATTTGTAAAACAGGAACAATAATAATAGCAAGTCTTTTTCACCTCTCCAGACCCACTTCTCCATTTGTAAAACAGGAACAATAATAATAGGTCCTTTCATTGCTAAGGTGTATGCAGAGGATGAAATTAAATCACCCATCTAAGTGCTTAGGACAGGGCCTGGCACATTAAATACAAGTGTTACTATGGTAAATAAAGTCCTCTGAAGATACATATTCAACACTATATTTTTGATAGTTTCTGAAGAGGCAAGAAAGGGCTACCTATTTAGTAGCAGATACTATGTGAGACTGGCCTAGTCCTTCTCTTGGAAATAGATTTCAATATAAAATACAGATGCAAAAAAAAAAAAAAATCCTGAACTAAATTATATAGTACAAGGGAAAAAATTAAGGAGGTCCGGTTAAATGTAAATTCTAGATAAATAATTTTTAGTCTAAGTGTCTTCCAAATATTGCATGGAATGCAAATATATTGAGATTTTATTTTTCTATACTGAAATCCATTTGATTGTTATCTGAAATTCGAATTTAACTGGGTATCCTATATTTTTGTGTTAAACCTAACAAGCGCATTGGCCACTCGGTGACCTGGGTAGTCATTTTTAACCCAGACCCAAATCTCAGACTCCATGGATTGATCCAAAGTTGACAGTTGACTCAAACAGTATCAATCAAATGTTCCTTCATAGAAATTGGGTTCAGGAAGAGCTTGGCAGCCTCTTTAGGTAGGACCTGTAAGCCATGAACTCAGGAGCTGTGAACAGCAGTTCTCTGACTCATGGCCCAAGGCGCAAAGAGAGAACAAAACAACAGAGAAGAAAATGGGCAGAGAAGGGGACCTCCTCTTAGGGCCATAATTAACAGCGGGAGGTACAGGTGTGGCAGAAGGAGCATGGGCCCAGCTAGCTCTCCACCCCTGTGTCATCCTGGATAACCCATTTAACGTCCCAAGCCTCACTTTTCTCAGCTCAGTACAGGAGAATTTGGAAAAAAAAAAAAAAGTGTTGCATGAGATAATGAATGTAAAAAGCTTAGAGTATAACAACCATTCAGTGGGGCTACAGAACCAGTTTGAAGGGCCCGTGACCCTGGATTTCTGTCTGTCATTCTGGGGCGAAGCCACAAGAAATGGCTATTACAACCTCTCTTCCCTGGAATCAGACAGATGCTGGATATACTAATTGGGGGACACCCCACCCCCCTCCAACATGGGCTACCAAATCTGTCAGCATGAGCTACCAGACTGCTTGAAGCTGGGGTTTCGCAGGAAGCCTTCTTAACAGTACAGGAAACACTGACTTTCTCTATACTTGCTGAAAATATCTGTTGGTCCTGACTGAGGTAAAAACCAAGGGCTCCTTTCTTCCCTCACAGCCCAACATCCAACCCCAATTCAGGGCCTGCCACAGCGACAGTACTTGGGACACAAGCTTCTGGGTGAGTTAGTGAAAGAATAGAAAGATGGGGTCATGTCAACAAAGACTCCAAGATTCATCCCGTATGTTGGAAGGGGAAGGCCTGCGACATGTTAGGTCTTACCCAAAGCAACTATGCTTTCTGTACCTTGGCTTCCCCATCTGTAAAATGGGGGCGCTCGGGCCAACTCTAGTTCCCCTCACAGGGCTGCTGACTGGAGGCGAGAGAAAGTGTGGGAAGGCAGCTGGTGGACTACACAGGTCCGGACCTGTAGGAAACGTAAACATATAAGCTCTGGCAGCTCTCCTGCCTGCCTGTGACGACGCGGGTGTTTCTCTTACCAACCTTTCCCTTTGCAAAACAGGAGCAGCGGCTCCTCCCAAGGCTGCCGCCTGTGTCTATGCAGGCGTCTCTTTTAACAAACCTGTCCCTTTCGGGGGCAGCTGTCTGCCCACTTGTGTCTTTGCAAGTGTCCTCTGCTTTCCTTTTAATAAACCTGCCCTTTTGGATATTATATATATATATATATATATATATATATATATATATATATATATATAAACTCTGCACTGTTCTACTCCTAACCAGTTGGCTTTCTTTTCTTTCCATGCGAAACATAGAAGGGTGAAAAAGGACGCTGGGGTTCTTTAGCAGGGACACCTTGACCTCTCAGAGCAGCTGTCTACAATCTTTCTTAATATTTTTTAAAGGACACCACTAGCAAACATCCATCAGGACCCCTTTTTCCAGGGCAAACAAGGACGCTGGGAAGGCTCAAGTATGTTTCATCGCCACAAGCTGGGCTCTGTGCCTTCCGGCTGGCGTACAGCTCCAGGGCATACAGATACCTTCCTCCATTCTCCACCAGCTCCAGCGGCGCCCACCCACAGCAGTGGTTCAGGCTGCGTGTGGGGTTTTTACAACACACAAAAATGATGAAAATTTTTCATCACCAGGGGCCTCCCTGGTGGCGCAGGCAGTTGAGCGCCGCACTGTGAAGCTGTCCGCTGCCTCTGCAGTGCGGGTTCGATCCCGGCCGGCCAGCAAGAATCCCACATAGCGAAGCAGACCTCTCCTGTTTTGCCCGCTGCTCCCCTCAGCAGTGTATTTCTTCAGTCTGCCTGTTCTGTTCCCCGCTCTGTCTCTGGTGAGTCCTCTCACCCCCCACATCTCTGGCCTGTACCCCAGCTCTTGTATGCATAATAAATCTTGGGGGGGGAAAAAGATGAAAATGACAAAGCGTGTTTTCTATAAAACAACTTCACTGATATGTGATTCTTCACAGATGTGTGAAGAATCATTATGCCCAGCAACCCCGGGAACACTCCAGTGAGATGAGGCCGTGCTCTGGTGGAAAGAGGGATGTCGCAGTCTAGTTGGGGGAGACTGACCAACACCACTAACAGAGGTTCAGGGCCCAGTGACAGAGTTGACAGAAGGGCGTCCAGAGGGTATGTCCCGTCCACCACAGGGAACGCGGGCAGGCCCAGCGCGTATTGTTATAGCAGGGGCAGGGCTCTGTTGGGCGAGGGGGTGGCGGGTACAAGCTCCACAGGGGAAGACTAAAGGCATGTGGTATGCAGATGGAGGAAAATAGGCAAATTGGGCGAAAGAAGGGCCAAGGCCATGGGGAAGGAGAGATGAGAGAGGCAGGGCTCTGGCTGGGTAGGACCCAGGGAAGTCGCATGCTATAATTTTAGGAAGACAGCGCCCACTGCTGTTTCAGAGGACAACACAATCTGGTGGTTTCCCGTGCCAGCTTGGCAATGCCATCTGCCCTCTGCATGCTTTATGGGCAGTGGCCCAGGATGCAGATCAAACGACATGCCAAGGTTGTTATACTGGCATCTAATATACAAAGCTGTGGCTGAGCGTGTAATGAGGTGCCGGAGGAGCGAAGCTAAGTGCTCAGACTCTGAGAACTCTTAAAAACAGAAACAGACGCTGGAAAGAGTCGCACGTGAAAGAAAAAAGCAGGCAGCTCCGGCATAATCCAAGACTCATCGACAGCTCGCTTCGTGTGTAAGACTGCAAAAGGAGCCTCTTAAAGCCACATCTCGCTGGGGTGACTGGATGTGACTCACCACACATCACATTGCCAATTTCAATCCCGTGCAGGTGTTTCTTCCCATGAGTCATCATTCAGTGCAGTCACCCAGGAACTGGGCCCATTTCTTCCACCTTTCTTTCCCCTTGGGAGAAGCAGATCTAAACCTTGGTTTAAGGGACCTCACTTCCTTCTCACAGACCTGTCTTTCCCTGCTGACATAGTTTGCCAACTACATCCCAGAGAAGTGATGGCGCCAAGTATGTGAATCCCCAGTTCCGTGGGAGCTGCTCCCCCTGGTAATTCCCCCACCTACTGGCCTCTTCCTGCAAGGCCAGGACTCCTGCAGACTTCTGCCACCTTCTCCACCCAGTGGTTTGAAGATGCTACCCAGGTCTGTCTCCCACACTGCTTTGTTCATTGTTGGCTCTTAATAAATGACATAATCATAACCCCTGGTAGCGCAGGTGTTAAAGTCTCAGTGCTATCAAGCGATAGCCAGCCACTGTGGCATGAGTTCAATCCCTGCCAGGGAGCTGACCCACATGGCACAGCAGAACTCTCCTGTCTTACCCGCTGCTCCCCTCAGCAGTGGATTTCAGTGGATCTGCCTGTTCTGTTCCCCACTCTGTCTCTGGTGAATCCTCTTAACTCCTATACCTCTAGCCTGTATTCCAGTTCTTGTATACATAAATAAAAATAAATCTTTTTTAAAAATAAAATAAAATGGGCAGTTATTTAAAATAAATAAATAAACAAATGACACAACCAGAAGTGGTGTGTGTTTGCTGTAACACCCTTCCTGGAGAAGGCACACAGGTAAGTAACAGCCGATGAATTCACACTGGACATTCTACCAAAGACACAAAAGTACCTGTGGAGAAAGGAGGTCCGTGTGGCAAGAGACAAGGTCCAAGCACCCAGGTCATACATAAAGCCTGAGTCATCAAGACCTTGGGAAAGATCCAGATTACAAGTATCTGTGAGTGACAAAGGGGCAACTGAGTAGCTGGAGGCTCCACAGTGCAGGCTCTCAGCACATGGAACAGCAGACCCCATGGTGTGCTAGACAGCCTGGGAGACTGGCACGTGCCTCCCCTGAGAGAGGAAACAGGGGTCGCACCCTGCCACTCAAAGCCAAAAGCAGGTGTTAAGGTGTGAGGTTCCTTGAACCAGAGGGAGTGCCAGCCCTTACCCCTGACTGACATCACTAAAGCCTGCAGAAAGAAGGTCAGGTCTCTGCAGAAAAGAACTCACACAGCAGGACTGAGATTACTCATCCTTTGAAAGGTATGAGTCCAAGCTTGTCCTTGGCTGGCATCTGGGAGCTTAGATTTGGAGAGGGCTCCCCCCACCCAACTGGTAAGGGTGGTTACTGCACCTGAAATTCTTGTATATAAACAATGCAGTCTGTGCTGAACACCTGCGTTCCTTCTGGGAGTCTGGACTTTGGGTAAATGCCAGGCAGAGAAGGACCAGCCCTCAGTGCGAACCCTGGGCTCTGAATCTTTAACAAGCGCCCTGGGTGGGGAACATTTCACACATTCCTGCTGGGGGAATGAGTGTGTCCTGTTTGACTCCAAGGACGGGAACTTGAGCTGGTGCCTGCTTGTCCCACCACATTCTTCTTCCCCTTGCTGGTCGTGCTTTGCCTCCTTTTGCTGTAATAAAGCACAACTGTGAGCACAACTCAATGCCAAGTCCTGTGAGGCCTCCCAGCTCATCCTTGGACCCAGGCTTAGTTCTAAAACCCTGACACAGAGACCCAGAGAGGAGCCACCAGGAAGGGAGGTGGGCGGACACCTTAGAGAGGGCTGAATCAAAGGCTGTTTGAGTCCCGGCTCTGTCCCTGGGCTCCCAGTTCTTCCTGTTTATAGGAGGACGACAGGCCTGCACGCCTCACCAAGTCTGTGAACGGGAAATTACTCTACACCCGCAGGCTACCTACAGCGGCGAGGGCTCATTATCTAAGTGGCTCTGACATTCTAGGATGGAAGCCTTACCTCTGACCCATGGCCTGCTTCCCATAGGGTCTTGTGTGTGTAACACAAGCAAGGGCACACATGAAGCTAATCAAAAGATCTGTGCAGTCATGAAAAGTTCTTTGAAAAGCTTATCTTTGCTCCCCTTCCCTCCAGCCCCTGCCTCACTTTACAAAGTGTATCATGTCAGGTGTATACAGCCCACAAGCACAAATACTTGCAACTAGGGCCGCAGAAACAGGCTACTGGTTCACCAAGGAAACTATTCCAACACATTCAAATCCGTCAACAAAATATATCCAGGTAATTCACATTTTATAACTGTTGCTTTTCTGCCACTCCTGGCTTAAGTGACAATCTCCAATTTATCTTCCCAATTTTATTTCAATGAAGTTTTTGAAACTGAAACAAATTAAGAAAAAGTCAAGTTTAGTATTGTAGGGAAAATGGAGTAAGACAGGCTTTTTCCCGCCTCCCACCACCAGCCTCTTGGCCACCACTTGCAGACTTGCTTTCCTCCAGGGTACATTGCCTGGGTGCACTATCGTGTTGGTGCAAAAAGCGTTTGGAAGTGTGAGCATGGGGCACACATGGATACCCAGGGCAAGAGGCATGCGCACGGGGCATGCACAACTATAATTGCAGACACCTGGGTTAAAAATCCAGCAAGCACAGGGTGTGAGAACCTATAAATAGGGACACCCCAGGAGAGATCATTAAGCAAAAGGGAGACTGAGAGAGAGAATGCCAGAGAGAAGCCAGAGAGAGGGAGAGACACACGGCCGGGGGAGCTCAGTTGCTGCCTGCCTCCCAGCTTCCCCTGCCTCCCCCATGCCTGCCTCCCAGCTTGCTGGTCTGCCTGTACCTAGTCCCTGAACTCAGCATTAAACACCTGTCAGATCTACCAAGGGCCCCAAGACTCTTCCATCTGCCCGAATCCACAATGAAGGTGCCCATTCTGCTCTTGGTTCGCCCCTACAAGAATGACTACACTCGGCTTCCTGAGATCTCGCAAAATAGCAGGCAATTCTCATTCATTTACTCATCCATTCAGAGTGACCAAGCAAAGTCATTGCCAAACTTGGCCAGGGTACACCTTAGCGAGGGTGCCCACAGACATAACCTGGAAACTCCCAGAGGAGGAAGATGTGGTCCGGGATAAGTCAGGGGCCACCGTGGGTATTTCAAACAGCAGAAACACAACACCGGGAACTACTGACACTGGGGAGTCTCCGTTGAAAAACACTCCTGGGGAAGGGTTGGACACTCCAGGGTGATTGGGTGGGGAGGCGCCGTCCAGGGCAGAGCTGGAGGCTGACCCGTTGACAGAAGGCAAACCGAACCCTGATGCCGCCGTAGGAATGGAGAGGAGGGATGTGAAGAGCGAGACAGGCAAAGACTGGCAGTTCCAACTGATGTGGAGAGGAGTGAGGAGGCAGCCAGCGTGACTCAGAGGTGTTCAGCTATTCATAGAAAGAGGAGAGTCAGGAGGAGGAGCATATTTTGTAAGGAAAATTACAATTCGTGTCACTAGACCTTGCTGGGAACGCTGGCGTCGCGGGCTCCGCTATAGTGCTGCTGGACCCTCAGGGCCAACTCGCAAAATCCTTGCGCTAAACGTTAAGGAAATATACTTCAAACAAATGATCACAAATGACCCACGCGCATGTTCCTCTGAAGCCTCCTTATTGTCTGAGTAGAAAACACTGAGTGGCATTTCAAATTAAAATGGAATAAGGCTGCCTGATGGGATGGAGCCCCTATGGCTTAACCTGCAGACATGCCCTCTCCCCTTCACGTTTTCAAGGATACTTTGCGAGGGGATGGCCTTTTCTATCTCCATCCTTTTGTAACAGGGTGGTCCCCAGGAAAAGGGGGAAGTTCCAGGTTCCCTGCCCCACCCAAAGGAGGGTGGAGTCTCCTCTGACTGAGAAGGGAGGAAGAAGGATGGAGCCAGGAGACCTGGAGGAGGCACATGGGGCAGAGAGACATGTGAAGAAACTGCGCTTGCCTTTTGGTCGTGGACTGGGTGAAACAGATGTGGGTGAGAGACCCGTGGGGAGGATAACAATGGCAGCTTTTATCTTGATTTTGATTTTGCTCTTTTCCTCCCAGACTTGTCTGGTTGTTTCTGATCCTTTTCTGCGGGTCCCCACTGAAAGGTGCTTTAGACTTGTGGCAGGCTTTGGGGCCTTGCTCTGGGCCAATCCTGCTTGGGTGGACTTTTACCCACGAGCGGATGGGTAACTTTGGGTACTTGATTTAGAAACTATATTCTTTTCCTTTCCTGTATTGTTTACTAATTGTATTAAAGTTCCTTTTCATTAAAGTCTCATATGTTTCTGTGTTGATGCGGCAGATGGCAGAACCTATTTAGAGCAGGCCCGTTTGGGGGCTCTGGAGTCCCCCTCTCCCTGCCTTGTAACACTCAGAGCAAACTGACATGGAAAACACAAGCATGCCATGGGCTGTCTCCTTGAGTTGACGTGGCTGGAGGATTGAGTGCTGGATCCATTCTGGTGTACTATGTTCTGTTATTTGGCCACCACCCCAAAATGTTCCAGCTCACCAACTATTCGGGGGTCTTCCTCAGCTGGAAGACTTTCAAAATTCACTTTGACTGGGCTACAACTTCCTTCTTATAGACCCAGACTAATTTCTTTGTGACCTTCCTAGCTAACTGGCTTAGCGTTCCTACCTAGAGATCAGTCAAAACAAAAATTAAAACAAAAGCTTCTGTTTGAAATTGCTTCCTGGAAAAAAATATCATTTATAATGTCACCAAAGCAGCAACTGGCATACAAGACAGACAGGACTTTGCTAGCATGGCTAAAGTGTATGCTGCAGGACACAATGAGGCCAACACCTTTGAAAATTCTGCGTCATTTGTGAATTCTTCCCTAGTATCACATAATTACATATTCCCTATGAGATGAGAACTGGAGATAATTTTTTAATGGAACTCAGAACCTCCCCCCAAAAAATTTCAAGCACAACACCATATTATTGGTGTCAGGACATGTGATCCAGAGCAGCAAGCAGTGACATCAGAGCCTCATCACCTGTATTCATTTGTGTTCCCAGCCCATTGTTGGAAAGAGGTAAAAACCTTTCAACAATTGCTGACACCTTCCAGAAATACTTTCTATACATGACAGTCTTTATCAAGAACATTTTTTATTCCCGATAATGGGAAAGTTGCTAAGCCCAGGTGTTGGCACCATATACTTTCTTCCTCACTTAGAATAATAAAAAAAAAAAAGAATAAGCTAGAACTGTCCAATAAGTTTCTCAAGCAAAATCCAGCTTCTCAGCACTTGCTTGGAAGTACCTGAGGAAGCCTTGCTTAAAGAAAAAATTCAAATCCAAACTCCCACTGTTTTTCTGTGAGGTAAAAATAACGAGGATTGAAATACAGGTTGAGATTACAATGAGACACCCATTTGATTAGCAAAACAATGCTGGAAATACTGCAAAGGCTGTCCATCCACAAAATCTCTTACTCCCTGCAGGTGGGAGCATAATTGATACATCTGTTCTGGAAAACAGTTTAGCATTATGTAAAGTGAACGTGCATATTTTCTACAACCCAGTGGTTTCACCCAAGAGAACACCTGTACATGGAGGTTAGTAGCCACCATCAAGAGGAGAATGGATGGATAAAAAGGTACACTCACATCCTAGACTGTTATAATGCAGGGAAAATAAATCCCAAAAGAATAATTTACTGTATACTATCCTTTATGGAAAAAAAAAGTTTAAAATGGTTGAAATGAAAAGCAAGCTTTTTAATCGCATCTCAATGAGAGAAACCTAAATAAAAAGGGGATGTGGACCAGTATGTGAAATGGTGGGGGGAGCACAAGAAATAATGTGACATACACACTCCAAATGCCAGGTTTCACTTAGTTGTTAGTTTGTCTATTTAATTAGAAAGTGGCCTCTCCAAAAGGGAAGTTAGCAAGAAAAATGGCTGATTCCTTCCCCATCAGCCACAACAACGCAGCAGGGAAACCTGACTCTACATGTCCCCTAGGAAAAGAAGATCATGATTCAAAATTCTTTCCCTCTGTTTTATGCTTCTAAGCACCTGGTTCTCGTCTCTATTCCATCCAGTCAAGCACACTCAGAGAACTGAGAGCTGGGGAGGGGGCCGAGGTGACGCATACACAGCGCTGGATAACCCAGCCTGCAGCAGCATGATTATGAGCGACAGGCCTGGAGGATGCTCAGTCCATAGCTCCAACCAGTGCTCTAAATGGTGGGGTTCAGACAGAATTGGGGACAGGAGAGTGGCATCAAACAACTGAGGTAATAAGAGGCCCCAGGAGACAGACCAGTGTTTTCCAGAAGGCAGAACTGGTATGCAGGGCAAAAGAGTCAATTTTGGCTCTGCCTCAGAAGGACCTTTTCTGCACATGGTGACTTACTCATCTCTCGTGGCATTTATGCCCAGCCCACAAGCTGGGTGTCTCTGGGTAAGACACTGAAGCTTGTTAAACAGGACTCAGCTTCTCTCCCCATAAAACGGGAATGAGGACATCTTTGTGGCGAGCCTCGCAGGGGAGTACAGGGCTGTACAAATGCCAGGAATCATTCATTCCATTCAGGCAAGTTAAGCAATACTTCTACTGACCTTGGAATCTAGAAATATGCAAAAACAAAACTACAGAGCTAGACTATGCAAACACCCACACAAGAAACTTGCTTCTATCCCTCCTCTCCCAGACCAGGATTTGTTCCCACAAGTTTATCAGCAAGCAATACGAAATTTTCTTAGTTATCCTGGAAATCTGCACATTTGAGATTACCTTAAAATGCCAACTGTCTATATACAAGCAAGGTGAGACTGCTTTGTTCTTCCAATGAAAACAAACATGCATGAGGTCAGATTTTACCTCCACTAGAACTAGGCCTTCTTGCGACTCTGGGACCTAATACTCATAAATATTACCCCGGCTCCTACAGATCAGTGGTACCTGATAAAATACAGCATCACTCAGAAATGCCAAACTCAAGGATGAGTGGGCAGTAGGACACATCTGGGACAAGGACAGACTTTGGAGTCTAATAAAAGACCCAGGCTAGAATCTTTCTACATCAACTACTGGGCCAGTGACTTCAAACTAGCTGCATCTCTCTGTCAAACCTCAGAACCCCTCATATGTACAAGACGATCCCAGAACCCCCCTATAGTGTGGTTATGAGGATGAAAGAAATGAGTAAGGTAAAATGGAGTGTGTGGTCCGTAGCCAACAATGTCGTGTTATGTCCCGTGCCTTCAGGAAGACAGAGTGGCACAGCAAACCACTGACGATCCCACACACCTGACAGACCATGGAAGTGAGATAGAAACATTGTTTGGGAAATTTCTGCTCAGCCCACTCAGGGGCACCAAGACACCCTAGGAGAAGGATGCATTAGCAACTCATTAGCTTCTTCCCATCAAGAAGGAAAGACAGTGATTCCCATCTGGGAGTGGGAACCATCATTCAAATTCAGTGGCGCTCCCAAAGTCTCAGGGGCTTCACAGACAACCACCCTCTAGAAGCCATGTTCCCAAAAGTCTGGGAGCACGACGGCAACCTGGAAGGATGCTGCCTGGCTGAGTCAAGTGAGGCAGGGCCCTCCCAATTGCAAAGACAATGGGGCAGAGCTTCTCACACTGATCAGGAACAGCATCACCTGGGGACTTGTTTAGAAAATGCCTAATCCCCAACTCATTGCATCAGACACTCAGTAGCACTTTGTTTCAATAAACACTTCAAGAAATCTGATGCACCCCTCCACCCCTATACCCCGGATTTAAGAATCAATGGTACAGAGTGATCTGGGACCTCAAAGCTTAAATCAACCATTACCAGGAAATATACTGAGAGAATAGTCCATTCCCTTTCAATTACTCCATTCCAGTAAGAATGGAGAGAAAGCCCCTTTCAAATTTTTCAGGAAGAGAGCATTAGCAACCTCACTACCGAACTTCAATTCTGAACCCCCATATTGTTTCTGAAATAAGAAAGGTCACTACGGGATGCTTCCTCTTCCTCCACAGAATGTCCAAATGGGCCCCTGCAGGATGGGAGCTGTGTCTGATACTGCGGGCCTGTTGTACCTAGTCCTAGAGCTGGCAATCAGCGGTTATCAGGAAAAATGGGCACAAACTTAGTGACCCACTGAGGAAGGATCAGGCAGCCCTTTCCATGAGTAGGTCCCAAGGACTGAACAAGATGACTGTCCCCTCAAGCCTTAACACAATAATCTTAGCTCCTAAACCAGAAAGCCTAAAAGATGCCCTAAGTCTGGCTGGCTGCCCCAGATCCCACAACTAGAAAGCCCCAAGGGACTATGAGGCCTCATATTACTCCCTCACTCTACCTCCCACTCACTCCCTAAACCCAAGTTTGCCACTGGTCAAGTCCACAGGGGGCTCCCCTGGCAGGGTCTCAGGCCCCAGTCCTCGGAGGTTGGCCAGAGGTGTCATTTCTCCTGCTTGAGTGCATGTTCCCAGACACCCACAGGTTGGTTGAGTCCTCCAAGCCTGGATGTCCTGTGTCACCATCGCTGCAGCATCATCTGCCTCCAGACCTCAGGACCCCGGGCCGGCACTCCCTACCTGTAGTAAGACAGCAGGCCATTGCTGAGCACAAACCAGCGGCGCTGGTAGCCCTTCAGGTAGTTGGTCCACTTGAGGAGCCAGCCCCTGAAGCTGTCCAGAGGCAGTAGGGCCATCGGGGCAGTGGAGGTCATGGCAGTCATGGACACTGGAACTCCAAGAGATACCTTCTGTCCCGGTCGTGGGGGCTTTGTCTCAGATTTGGTCAAGGGGACGCTCCCCACTGGTGGCGCTGGTGGCTGATCTGATAAGGCCTTGGTGAAGATCCCAGACCCTACACTTGTCCCCAGCTCTTGCCGGGGTGTTGCCCCCGGCCCCAAGGCCAGCGACAGTTCCGGTGCCAGTTTGGACCCCAGTCTTGGCTCAGACTTCTTCTGGGACTCTGGCTCGGATCTTGCCATCAGCTCCGAGACCGGCTCCGGCACCTGTTCCGATCCCGGTTCCCGCTCCGGTCCGGGCACCGGCTGCGGCTGCGGCTTGGGCTCCGGCCGGGAGCCGGGCGTGGAGGCGCTCATGCTGGGCGCCGCCGTGTGGCAGGACAGGCAGGGGACCACCGTGAACAGCGACGAGAGCCCGCGGGCGCGGCCGCCGCAGCCGCTGCCTCGGCACAGAGCGGCCGCTTTCCCCATAGAACCCGTCGACCAGAGCGCGGCCGGGTTCGCGGAGGGGGGTAGTTGGGCGGGGGAGCCCAGGGGCGGGGCCCCGGGAGCCGTCACGAGCCGAGCGCGCGGCGCGAGGCGGGGCGCGCAGGTCCCTCCGCGCCCGGTGCGCCCGGCACCGCCTGTGCCCGCTGGCTGGGTGGGTCTTCCCGGCGCGCGGCCGGAGGGGCTTGGACCCCTTCCCGGTCGTGCGTCGCCAGCGCCCTGCTCAGGGTCTGACCCTCGGAAGGCGCCCTAGAAACACCTGTTGGGGCGAGAGCTTGACGGGCGTGCCAGGCGCAAGGAGGATGCTTCGGGCACCGTCTCCGCCTGCCCCCCAGCCGGTGCCAGGCGCTGGGGGAACAATGATGAATGCTGAGTCCTCCGGCTCCCGGCCCAGCTGTCTGCCAGTCCCTGTCTCGACGCACCCCTCCCTGGTCAGCAAGCGGGGCGGAGACCCATCCCGTCTGCGGTGGGTTCGTTCTGAAACGCTGGCAAGCAGGGGACCCGAGTGGGCAGATGGAGTGCTCAGAAGCCACCATGCGCCCAAAGGACAGGGACCCTGCGGGATGGCGCTAAAGGCCAGGCCGCTTACCGACCCCCAATAGCAACCATTACCTGTCTGGGAATCCGTGGCGACCCCAGTGGGTCGGTGATGCTTCACGGCCGGGTCCAGCTGGCCTCTGCTTCATGCCAGGGCACTCCGCAGCAAGTGGTGACATACTTCAAGGTCTCTAAGGGAATATGGAAAGAACTTTTGTAAGCCGGGTGTTTTAATACAAGGAACACATCTAAAAGTGGAGTTCTTAACTTGAACCTGCTGGATGTCCCTGGGTACTCATGGCTGGTGATCTTCTGGGAAGCTTCAGCTATAGTCTGTGGAGTTTTATGCCTCTCTGCATTTTTCTCGGGAGAAGGTTCAAAGTTTCCATGGGCTTCCCAAAGGAGTCTGATTCCAGAAAGGTTAAGCATCATTGATTTTAAGGAATCTGTTTTAAAGGAAAAAGTTGATGATTGCTACAAATACTTGGAAATTCAGTTTGAAAGGTTGGCTATTGGGCATCTGCCCAGACCTCTCCAGTTGCAGAGAGCTCACTGCAGGCTCTCCTCTGCTCATCCCAAAGTATCCTACTCTCCCTATACCCACAGTCCATTCCTGATCTTTGCTGGTGACAAGACCAGGGGCCAGCCACCCTTCTACAGGAAGTGATAACTGGAGAGCAGGCGGGAAGGCCCTAGAAACAGGAGGTACAGACACTTCCCTAAGCAGAAATCCCTGTCATATTTGCTGGTGACCCAGGGACCCCTTCCTGGTGCTCTGGCCCCTAAATGGTGGTGTTACCTGAAATATTTTGTGGGCTCCAAAATGCAGAGACCTCGCCATCTTGGTCTATCTCATAAATGTAGAGATACTTCTCAAACTTCAGTTTGCTGAATCACCCCAAGGAGAAGTAATTGTAAAGAGTAGTGGGTAGTGGTGGGTAGAGAACTGGGCAACTTGGGAATGGAGTGGAATGTTTGCTTTTCACTTACACCCTTGTGAATGTCTTCACTATGTGGCTTTTAAAAAATAATACTTCAGGGCCTCCCCGGTGGCGCAGCAGTTGAGCGCTGGGTTGCGAAGCTGCCCGCGGCCTCTGCGGCGCAGGTTCGATCCCCGGCTGCTCCCCGGCCACCGGAGGAGGGTCCCACATGGCGCGCAGACCTCTCCTGCCGCCCGCTGCTCCCCTCAGCAGTGTACTTCGGTCCTTCTGCCTGCTCTGCTCCCCGCTCTGGCTCTGGTGAATTCTCTCACCCTCCCGCGTTTCTGACTGTACCCAGTGCTTGTATAAACAAACAAACAAACAAACAAATAAAATACGTGCCTCTTTAAAAAAAAATTTAAAAAAAAAGAAATACATTTAAAAAATAATACTTCAAATCACCTGAGGGAAGTTTATTAGAACTTCAGTTTACCCTCTCTATCTCCCTAGGATTCTCACTCCATAGGTCTGAGGTGGAACCAGGAGCATGCATTTAGGGAAAATCAACTAGTGAAATCAACTAGCGAAATACTTAGTGATAGGTTCTGATGATTGCAATAAATTGATGACAGAGCATAAGTCATCTGCCAGCGTAGATGAAGAAGATATCATTGACAGGCAAGGTTTGTGCTAAGTAAAAAGGACAGTGGGTAGAAGGGTGTTGAAGGGAAAGGAGCCAGCATGCACAAAGTCCTAAATCAGGAGAGAACACTTTGTCTGGATAATGACAAAGAGTGGGGCAGGAGATGGAAGGAGAGCTGGGTAGGCACTATCAGGAATGCCCATCAACTACAGAAAACGGGCTTCCTAGTCACAGGGAGATTTTCGCTTTTCAAGTGCTGACTCTACCCATGGGAGAAATGACTAACTCCCAGTTTGGGGTAGGAGACTTGCAGAGTGAGCCTCCCTGGGACATTTTGTCATGCCAGGAAGTAAAGAGGCTATTCAAGACCTCCGCATGTCAAAATGACTAAGGGGAAACTTAAAAACCTCCCACTGACTAATTTGAGCATCAAAAAGAATAATGATTGCAATGGGCTGAAACATCAGCTTTATACAGATCCAGAAGTTAAACCCACAAGCTCCTAAAGTTACAGAAAGGGAAAGGCAAAAATTTTTAAACTTTATTGGTCACCTTTGGAGGTTACTATAGCACCAATTCATTATTCTGAAAACTGATAATTAAGGGAAAGAATTATGTCTGCATCCTGTCATTCTTATCCAAACTATCTCAGAACAACCCAAGAGTTTACAAGAGAAAAATATTTATGGAAGAATTCGCTAATAATACAGGTGGACTAACACAGTTAGAAGAAAGCATCATCTTTTGGCAACTAACTTTTTTTTATTAATCTATTTTTTTCTTAGGATGTTTGCTTTCTTTTCTCAGGTGTAGTCCCCATAGAATTTCCACCACCAATTCACCTGTGCACCATCACCATAGTCCCTTGTGCTCTTCCCACCCTTATTTTGATCCTTTTCCCTCCTCCTCCCCTGCAGAATGTCTCTGATTTATAGTTGTCTGTTTATTTTTGTTTTGTTTTGTTGTGATTTTTCAATTATTTTTTTCCCTCTGATCACCTGTATTCCTCCTATAAGTGAAACCATCTGGTATTTTTCTTTTTCCTTCTGACTTATTTCACTGAGCATAATCCTTTCCAGCTCCATCCATGTTGCTGTGAATGGTATTAGTTTATGTTTTTTTTTTTTAAGATTTATTTATTTATTTATACAAGCACTGGGTATAGTCAGAAGCGCAGGAGGGTGAGAGAATTCACCAGAGCCAGAGCAGGGAGCAGAGCAGGCAGAAGGACCGAAGTACACTGCTGAGGGGAGCAGCGAGCGGCAGGAGAGGTCTGCGCGACATGCAGGACCCTCCTCCGGTGGCCGGGGAGCAGCCGGGGATCGAACCGGTGCTGCAGAGGCCGCGGGCAGCTTCGCAACCCAGCGCTCAACCGCTGCGCCACCGGGGAGGCCCTTAGTTTATCTTTTTTGATTGCTAAATAGTATTCCAGTGTGTATATGTACCACATCTTCTTGACCCTGTCATCTATTTTTGGGCATTTGGGTTGATTCCAAGTCTTACTTATTATAAGTAGTGCTGCAATAAACATAGGGGTGCATGTATTCTTTTGTATTAATGTTTTTGTGTCCTTTGGGTAGATCCCTAGGAGTGGAATTGCTGGGTCATACAGTAGCTCCATTTTTAGTAGACAGAGCAACCTGCACAGAGCTTTCCATAGTGTTTGGACCAGTTTGCACTCCCACCAGCGGTGTAGGAGAGTTCCTTTTTCACCATATCCTTGCCAACATTTGTAGCTGCTAGTTTTTTTTAATATGTGCCATTTTTACTGGTGTAAGGTGGTATCTCATTGTGGTTTTAATTTGCATTTCCCTGATTATGAGGGATGTTGGACAATTTTTCATATGCCTTTTGGCCATTTGGCAACTAACTCGTAATGAAAGACTGGATTTAGGCAATGATCCTCAGCTTCTCTGTGGTTGGTGGGGTTGACGGGAAACAACATAAAGGACAGGTCGAGCTGACACCAGCTAAATGTACTGATTGATTCCAGCATCCCCCAAAATGCAACAACAGGATATTGTGTACCTCTGGATGTGACCCAATAATAAATACATAACATTGCCTGTGAAGTATTTTTACTTCTTCTCCCAGTCCCCAAAAGGACCTAAAGTTGAATCTAAGCTTCTAGCTTGATCAGTATAAAAGAAATGCAGGGCAAAGGAAAAAATGTTAAATGTCACAGGGGAGTCAATTAGTTAAATCCATAAAATAGGAAACTATATTCAAATGATTTCTTTTACTCAGTAAACATATGATCTGGAGGAAGAAGATGGGGATAGGAAAATGTTATAAATTTTTAAAAGAAATAAGAGACATATCAACCAGATGCAATATGTGAATCTTGTTTGGGCCCCAATTCAAGCAAACCAGCCACAAAACCCACATTTCAGGGACAATTGGACAATATTCAATACAGAACGGGTTTTAGGCACTATAAAGAAATTATTGTTAATTTTGTTACCTGTGTTATCTGTAGAGACACATTCCAAAGTACTTATGGGTGAAATGTATGAGATTTTGGATTTGCTTTAAAATAATACAGCTTTAAAAAAAATATAGGGGTCTAGGGAGCAGATCAAAGAATAATGGCCACTTATTGACATGGTTGTAGCTGGAACATGTGCATAGATGATACTGTTTTCTGTTTGGGGGTGTGATTGAAAATGACCATAAAATGTTCTTGTTTTACAAAAGTTGGGTCTTTTACATATCTCACCTCCTACCTTTTCAACAACTCCGTAAGGCCCAGGTATGACACCCCCGTGTTTGCACAAGAGGAAATCAAGGCTCAGAGAGCTAAAATGGCCTCTGCCCAGAGTCACACCATTGACAAATGGAAGCCAAGATTCAAACAGAAGTTTTTCAAGGCCAACGTCTGTCCACCTGTGCAGTAAAAGCATAGAAACAATAGAACCCTGAGCCAAATGCCAGTCCCTCACCTCCAAAAGAAGCCCTCCCAGTTTGCCCCTGAGGGACTCAGAAGCAAGAAAAGGTAAAATAAGCAGCCCATGCCTTTGTGGGATGGAAGGTTCTGGGACAGTTAATCCAATCTCACTCTGCACAGTTGGTACCAACCATCCCCTCTGCCTGAGTCAGCCCTGCAGGGACTGCTGTCCCCAAGTATCTGAGCCCAGGTCACACCTCCAACCTCCAACTGGACAAGAACCAAGCCTTCCAGCTGCCATCTGGCTTCCATTCAAAATCCACGTCAATTCTCTTTTAAGTTTGTCCACACGGATACAAATGTTGACACTGGTTTGTGTCTCATTTTACCCAGAATGCAGAAGGAGCCTCCCCTCCATCCATCCGTACCCCCCCCCAGTCCTGGGTCTGCCACCTTCTGGCCATAGTGCCCATTAGCAAGCACTTTGTAAAGTGAGTTGATGCAGGTTTCCCCTGCTATTACACAATTAGGTCTGCCTTCCCTCCGTTCCCTTTGCTAAGCGAGAACATCTAGCTGGAAGCTCCATGTGGAGCAGAATTCCAAATAGTAGGATAAGGAGGGCTCTGTCCTGTGGTGCCAATGTCCACACTGCAAGCCCCAGCTGATCTCAGATATTTAATTCAGTATCCTTAGAGAAGAGTCATACTGCTTTCTTCCTAGGTGATGTTACCCGCACATTGGAAGCCTGAGTCTCAAGAGAGGTAGGGCAGTGCGCTCCAGCAGTTATTGCTTCCTCCCTTCCCCAGGTGGTGTGTGAGCCTATGTTTACTACTGAGTAGGATACCAAAGAGTCTTGTAAAATCAAAGTAGGCAAGTGACGAATACAAGACACACATGGACTCGCTACCCAGTTTAAAGTATAAAATCCCCCATTTTAGTCCTCTGTTCTCCCTCTGCCCTCTGTTGTGACCTGTTGACTTTGAGCCCAAAGTCTCCCTGGGTTCTTTCAATTAGAAAGACAATCTGGCCCCACCTCCTCTTTAGTTGGGCAAGAGAACGTTCTCGGCTGCATCTTTGACCTGTTTCATTCCTCAAGGCTTCTCATCTTTTTTCCATATTCCAAGCACTTGTTGAAATCTCTCATTTATCAGTGACCCACATTTATTTAAAGTTGAAATACCCTTAATACACCAATGGCTCTCCCAAGCTCCCTTCACTGTTTTATTCTTCTCCACAGCACTGGCCATTTTCTAAATGATTTATTTGGCTTGTTTCTATCTTCTCTTGGTTGAATGTTAAGTCCAGGATGGCAGATATTTTTGTCAGATTTCTTTCACAGCTCCATCACCCAGTCATATTAGGAGACTTGACATACAATATTAAGTCAATGAGTATTTATTAAATAAAATCATCTTTATTGTTCTTGTTGTTGAGTGTCTTTTATTTTGACACTTATTTCAGTGGAGTGTCATAAAAGATGGGAAGCAAATAAGAGCACTAAGCAAATGTCTCAAAGTCTGTGGTTCTGAAAGTGTGGGGTATTACAAATTCTGTGAAGCTTATGATGAAACTTAAAAATAGACTCTTATACCCGAACTTTTACGATTTATGAACACTATAAACTTCATCTTACGAACCTGTCCTTCCAAAACATTCTAAGTGGGCCTAAGTCCAGAGAAAGGTTACTGGGGAAAATAGGGGGGCCCAACAGCTCCTGCTTCTGCACCCTGAGTCTTCACAGCTCTGCAGAGTCCCAAGTCTGCAGCTGGACCAGACTCTGCATTGTAATACCTGGGGTAAACCTCCAGACTCAGCAAAGGACTGCGTGAGACTTCACAGATCCCAGCTGATCACACGAGCATCTGCTGACCCCTTGTGGTCACTGCGACCAGGACCAGCAGCCAGGACTGTGGTTGCACCTCTGAGACATGCTGACTCTGACCTCATTTCTCAAAGCACTTCTGCAACATTTACCTTGTGGGGGCCTCCCCACAATCCCAGGTGGTGAGCAGAGCCGGGATTCCTACTCCCATTCCACTCTTTTACAAGTGAGCAGCAGTGCCTGGGATCCAGCCCCAGATCCAGTGCTAGTTCTTTTCTGACCTTGCCAGTCAATCCCCTACTCTCTGCTTCAGCTACTCGTTGATAAAATAGGAGAGGAGACCATACAAGGCAGCTCTAAGAAGATTTCAGACTCACCAAACTTTCAGCGTAGAGAGTTGCCTTGCCGGAGGTCAGAGCAAATCAGGGCAAAGACTCTCCCAGCTGGCAGGTCACCCCACTTCCCCACGATGACTAGGAAAAGTGAGAGTTGTCACAGCAAACCAAAAAACCAGTTCTTCTACCGCTATGTTTTGTTTGTGTGCTGCAAACCACATGAACAGATGGAGAGGTGAGTGGATAGATGGATAAGTGGACAAATGGGTTGGGTATCTTAAAACTTTGCGATCACTTTTAGCAGCAACTGGACCAGCTCCCTGCCGTTCCCCATCCCTCCCTGCTCCCTGTAACTCCAGCTGCCTGAGCCCCTTGCAGATCATGTCTGCTTATCGGGCTTCCCAAGGCACTGCCTAACAGCCTGGAGCTGGGACTCACCAAGAGAGGAAAGAGTCCCCCGTCCCTGCCATGTCATGGACCATATGGCCAACTCTGGCAGCAGTTGATCAAGTAAGAGGGTTTTCACTTTTTATTTTTTTTTTTGGATAATGTGGTCATATTGCTCATATAAAATTTGCATGCTTAAAATCATTAATCTCTTGTACTCCACCAAGAAAACAGACCTGAATCTAGAAACAGACTGTTGTGGCCCCCACTGAAAAGTAGCAGGCCCCATTCTCAAAGGGAAACTTCCTGAATGTATGGCTCCCACCCCAGGCACCTTGGGGCTCACTGAGCCAGCTTAGAAGAAAGCCTGCCAAGTGGCACCAGACAGCAGTGCTGGCGGGGCGTGACGAGGTCAAGGAGGACTGAGGCCTTCCTGGGGAGGACTTCTGAAAGCCAGCAGAAAGAGGAGGCCCGCACCAGGAGCTGCGGTGCTCGAATGACCACTCCATGGCAGCCAGGAAACCTGCTTCCAGTTCTCTGCCACTAACTTGCAGTATGACCTTGGGCAACCAGGTCACTCTCCGGGCCTCAGTCTACTTACTTTCATCTGTAAAATGAGGGGCTTTGTTAAACTCAAAAAATATGTATCAGATGCTTACTCTGTGCACTGTGCTTACTCTGTGCACTGTGCAGCTGTGAGTAATATAATGAGTAAGACACTCAGTTATTCAAAAAACATTGAGTGACTACTCCGTTTACTAGGCATTGTGGCTACAGAGATGAATCTGTCAGCATCTGCCAAGACATTCACAACCTGGTCAGAAGGGTGTGAACAAATAAGAAATGACTAAGCACACTCAGTGCAGAAAGGGGCATGGGTACAAGGAGTGGCCTTTTCTATTGGAGCCAGGAAGGGGCAGCAGCACAGATGGCTGAACTGTACCTTGGAAGATCCTTGGTCCCTGCTAGATGGTACAGTCTAATCAGGGGTTTGGGACAAATACCCAAACACACCAGGCAGAGCACAGATGAGCCGAGTTCAGAGTGGAGAGGAAACCCATGTGGCTCAGGCAGGGCCAGGAAAGGGGTGGGCGGGAGGCAGAGGAGGTAAGAAAAGCTTTAGGGGAAACAGCACTGAGATTAGCCTTGAAGGATGAAGAGTTCTTGTGAGAGTCCTGGGAGGGGCCCGCACAAGTGAAGGCACACGGAGGCTGGTGGGGTGTAGTGGAGAGGGCGGGCGGGCAGGGGAGTGGGGACTGGCAGGGCTGGAAGCCAACTGGAGCTGTTATAAAGAAGAGCCATTAGAAATGACAGGCCCGGCCTGTCACACTGCCATCCTCATGCCAGGTCTGGGAGGCAGGGCCCCTCACTCCTGCCATTCTTTCAGAGAAGTAAACAGCTTCCATAGTTACAAGGTCACCTGGTTGATGAGTTGATGGGTGGCAGAAAGAGCACTTAACCCAGGTCTGTCTACCTCACCCCTGGAATGCCAGGCAGTGGCGCTCCTGAGCCCTTTCCACCTAAGGCACCACTATCCTAAACACGTGGCTGGGAAGAGGGCTTGATTCGGCTTCCTCCCTGGGATAACTAGGGAACTATTGGGATTTCTGTCACCCAGAGGGGACAGGATAAGGCAAGGAACATTAAAATTGCGAAGGGTTTGTATGCTCCATAGTCCGCTGGTCGCCATTTATTATTGTTCTACCACCACGTAGGCCAGCTAGTGTCAGGTTTGAGTTCTCCTGTCAGTCCAGCGCCATCTTGGCCTGGGGCAGATCATTCTGCCTGGACTAGCTCGACCACTTTTTCTTCTTAGGGTGACGTTGGTGCTGTAAAATGTAAAGCCGGATGCTATCCAGGTACGGCTGCATGCCTATGGATTCCCGTCTCCAGAGCCCCAGCTTTCTGAGCTGGTCTATGATGAACTTTTTTTTCAGATGGTCATGCAAGTGGCACATCTTTTTCTTGCTCTTGTCTGTCGCTCTTATCTTACAAAAACAGAGGCGAGGTTAACAGAAAGTGTTACTTCAGAGTAAAAGAGGCATCTATGCTGGAAAATGTACCAGTTGAACTCCATAAACAATTTGATTCACAGGGTGTCTCAGTTTCCCTGTTTGTAAAGTGTGGACATTGAGTTAGATAATTCCTATGGTTGGTTCCTTTTGACAGTCTGTAGCCTAGGAGCCTAATTTTGCCCCTAACATCTCTCTTTCCATATGGGTCAGGAAGATGGGGCGCTATCTCAAAAATCAGCACACGTGAGCCAAGGAGAGCTCCACCAAGACCGTGATTATGTGACACAGAGTTAAAAGTGGATCCTGGGTGGATCTTGGGAACAAGGATGAAGAGGGAGGAGGTGATGGAGAATATTGTCACTAAAACACACAGGTCAAATCAGTTCTTTTTAAATGTGGCTAAGCATCAGAAACATTTCAGTGGCTTGATAAAAATACAGACCCCAGAGATTCTGGCTTAGTAGCACTTGTGTGGTGGAAAGGAATCTACGTTTTCATCACAGACCTGAATGATTCCAACACAGCCACCAAGGAGTGGCGGCTGTGACTTGCCATGTCCTGGGCCATCCCAGGAGAGCAGGCTTTTTTGGCTCCCGAAGCTAGTGATTGCACCTCGAGCCTGAACTGATCGCAGATCAGGGATTCTCAATCTTGGCACTACTGACATTTGAGGCCCAGTAACTCCGTGGTGGGGGGCAGTCCTGTGCCTCGTAGGATGTGTAGCTGCTTCCCTGGCCTATATTACCAGATGCCAGTAGCATCACCCCACACTCACATGGGACACCAAACTGTCTCCAGGTATTGCTAATATCCCTCATGGGCAAAACTGTCCCCAGTTAAGAACCACAGCCATAAACAAATAAAGGAATGTCAGTTAATCCATTGTTCTTAGAGCCTGCTCAGAGGGTTGCCAAGATGTTAGATTTTAGCTATTCTCATTGAGATCCTTAGAAATCAGTGGCCAGTCAAAGCTGCCTCTTTCCTAAATGAGCACTTTTGGGGGACACAAAGCACTGCCAGGCTGCCATTCAAGCCTCACATGCACAAGTCCCTACAAACTGGGCCCTCAGCAAGTCGTTCAGTCTACAAACAATGGGGAGATCGTTTCTGTCCTTGAGGGAGAACATTCTGTGCTATAGACCCATCCCATCCATCTAGGTCAGTCAAACCCAAATTTACAAGTCTGCAATAATGCACATGTCATCTTAGTGAAGTTACTCCACCTCTCTGAGTCTGTTTCCTGAACTATTAAATGGGATAACAATATGAACACTGAGTACATAAAACACAGGGCTTAATACCTTCTGGAAGGCTGAGGGATGGCATAACCGTCTGGTACATCTAAAGCCAACTCAAGAGTTTCCAGTTATAGTATCTCAGAGATCGGCCCATCCTGGGCCGGTCATAATACCCCTCATTATTTGGCCACAGGGAAAGGCCCATGACCCAACTTGGGTCAACTGGAGTCCTGCTCCAGGATTTGTATCACGTGGGCAACAGTGGAAGCATGCCACTTCCTTTCTGGGCTACAGTCCAGGGCCCCCTGTGGCCATGCTCCCCAGGGACAGTCAGCCTGATGATGATGATGCCAGCATGCACAAAGGAGCGGAAATGGAATGATGAGGAAGAGCAGAAGACTGGATCCCATGGCTTCTCTCATCCCAAATGTTGGGGACCTGTCCTGACTCTGTATAGACTCACCGCTCTCAATTTTGCTTAAAGTAGTTAAAGTTCAGTTAATGTCACCAGCAACTGAGAGGGTCCTGATAGATCCTATTTTACAAATGAGACGGTCCTGTAGGAAATTATAGGACATCTACACATCCTACGAGGCACAGGACTGCCCCCCACCACAGTTACCTGGCCTCAAATGTCAGTAGTGCCAAGGTTACACAAAGCTGGCTTGCCCACCTCCAAGTCCGTCCTATTGCCATACACCACACTAGTGGAAATTTTACAGAGGGAGAAACACCCAGGCCCCACCTCTTCTTTTTGGCCCCTGTGTCCCTTAAAAGGATCTGGCACTTGGGCCTCCCCGGTGGCGCAGCGGTTGAGCGCTGGGTTGCGAAGCTGCCTGCGGACTTTGCGGCGCCGGTTCGATCCCCGGCTGCTCCCCGGCCACTGGAGGAGGGTCCCACATGGCGCGCAGACCTCTCCTGCCGCCCGCTGCTCCCCTCAGCGGTGTCCTTCGGTCCTTCTGCCTGCTCTGCTCCCCGCTCTGGCTCTGGTGAATTCTCTCACCCTCCCGCGCTTCTGACTGTACCCAGTGCATGTACAAACAAACAAATAAATACATAAATAAATAAATAAAAATACATGCCTCTCTTTAAAAAAAAAAAAATGCATTTAAAAAAGGATCTGGCACTACCTTTTAAGGCTCCTCCACTCTTCCATGCCAGAATCCCATGTGCCCAACCAGATTTGGCTTTGGAATATGGAGGGAAGTTGAACAACATCAAGAGGGGGCCTCAGCCCAGCTCTAAGCTGCCTGCTCTGCTGGAAGAAAAGGTTCTCAGTCTCTTCCTAGAAGCCCCTCAAGAGACATTCGATGAATTCACCCATCAGGGTCTATGGGGTGACAGCACAGAAGTTTCCCACCCCTTCTTCTGAAGGCTTCTGGATAAGGTCAAAACCCCCATGTCCATAAGCAAAAAATGGGAGAAGAGCCTCAGTTCTCCTCTGGAAAATGGGGAGAAATCCCTGAAGGGGGAAAAAAAGTGTTGATGCCAATTCAGACTCTAGTACCCAAGACTTTTTTTTTTTTTTAAGGGTGATGGGAGGAATCCATTCCCTGAACAGGAAGGCAATGGGTTTTGAGGGAAAAAATGCCACCACAAGAGCTAAGAGACATGGAATCATTCTCTCTGGCTCCCTTTGTCCAGGAACAGCTGTGGACAAATTAATAACCCCAGTCTCCTCTGGAAAACGGGACATGAGTTAGATAGAGGACCTAGTGGTTCTTGATCACCTCTGAGATCTGTGATCTCCCCTCCAGGGCATGGGAGAGTAACATGAACAGGGATCAAGACACAGACACCCACTAATGCAAAAATGTGTACAGCTTTACCTGCATCTCATAGATTCGCTGTACATTGACGTTGTCGTGAATAATCACTCGAGATAACTGGCTCCTGGGTAAAAACCTCTTCACTGCTACTTCTCTGGAATTCATTAAGCTGCAGGAGAGAGGGGAAAGTGGTACCAGTTGAGGCAGCCCAGGCCAGGCTCTAATTTAATGGGGTTCTAGGAAAGTGGACGAACTTCCCCAGGTTTCTCAGGAGAGGCAGAGCTCTCTCACAACCGTCACAGGAGCACGGGAGAAGTTTCTTCTCAGGGAAAATGTACACTAAGGGAGGTGTTTCTTGGATGCTGAGAGGCAAAGTCATCCTGAGAGGTATAAAAAAGCCCCAGAGCAGTTCACAAGTGTCACTGGGGACTCAACTGTGCACAGCTGTGGTCACTTAAGGAGAAAATGTGGGTGAGGTGGGGTTTGTGGGGACAGGAGCCAGGCTGAGAGAATTAGGGGAACACAGACGATTTGGAGACGGGTGTGAGGCTACCCGGGCCTCGCCTGGTTCCAAGGAACCTCAGGGCTCCCAAAGGCCCCCGAGGACCCGGGCGATGCCAAGCCTAGGAGACTAAAGTGCGGAGGGGGGCGATTCGGGGTGTGTGTGTGCTGGGGGTGGGAATTCCAGCTACTCCCAGAGTCTGGGCTGAGGATACGAGGGCCCCCGGGCTCCCGCGGGCCGGAAGGGCTGGACTGAGAAGAAGCCAGGGCCGGGTCTGGAAGTCCGGACTCTCCAGGGGTCTACAAAGAACCTGGGTCCAGGGCCCGCCTGGGGGAGCGGGGCGCTGAGGAAGTTCGGGCTCCCCCAGGGCACGAGCGGGGGCCCCCGGGCCGCACCTGAACAGCACCGGCGGGTACATGGCCCGCGGCCGCAGGAAGAGGATCTTGGGCTGAACCCCTAACTCGATATCACGGCGACTCGCGACGCTGTCGCGCGACAAGAAGCCCGAGGGCGGGTTGGTGGCGGCACTGGAGGTCGCCTGGGCGGCAAACGCCACAGGGAAGCCCCGCTTCCCGGAGGCCCAGGGCTCGCGCGGCGGGGGCCCCGCGTCCTCCGCGGCCGCGAGCAGCTCCGGGCCGCGCGCCAGGACGGAAGCCACGCCCGGGGGCGCGCGGCGCGCGGGGGCCGACTCGGGCGCCGACTCGGGCGCGACTAGCGGCCGGAAGACGCGCGGGGGCGGGGCCCGGAGGCGGAGCCCGGAAGGCCGCGGCCGCCGCAGGATTGTCCCTCGGCGGTCGCCATGGTGCGGCGCGCGCGTTGCCTTGGAGACGGGCCGGGCCGGCGGGCTCGGGCGGCGGAGCGCGCAGCCTACCCGACCTTCCCGCCCGGAATGCTGCGCCCGGGCGCGATCGCAGGGCAGGTAACTGGAGGCGTCCGTGGGGGGCCGCTCCGGGGCGCGTAGTCGAAACCCGGTTTTGTTTTTTGTTTTTTTTTCCCCCGAAGACCCGGGTGGCCGAATGGTCCCAGCCATGTGGGACCAGAGCTGGGAAACCAGAGCTCCGCCCTGGCAGGGAAGGAGGCTCCCGGGTCGTGACCGGTCTTTTCTCCGTGAGACCCTCGTCCGAGGCTTCGGTCGTGGTTGCTTCTTGAACGAACCTGCCCGCCCGCCCGCGCGAGACGGGTGAGACCTTGGGATCATGACACCCAGCTGGCGAAGAATCCCGGTCGTCTAACGCCAGCTCCCCCAGAAAACCTACCTGGCTCACCCCCTGGAGGTGGCGTCTCGCTCCCGTCAATCCGTGGACTTTGCTCCACGTTTGTAAATCGGTATTAGCGAGCACCCCGCAGTGTTTGCCGGCTTCCCCTACCAGCTGTCTGGCCTTGCTTGCTTGGTGACCCTAGACGGGTCCTTTCCCCTCTCTGCTTCATTTCCCCGTGTATGAAATGGAGATAATAGCTCCAGACCGCGCCCTATTTGTAGCTCTGAAAATCGGACCAGATGTGAGAGAAGCCAAGGGCTTTATAGGCTATAAAATAGGGAAATTGGGGTAGCTATTTTTTTCTCCTTCCCCTTCCTACTAAAAGTTCTTCAGATTTTTGTATTATTTTTTCAGGCAATCTCCTTGACTCCCTACCTCCTCACCTAGCAGAGCAAAATCCCTTTACCATTTATTCCCATGATGCCCCGCCTTTTAACTTCCCTAACTGCAGCGAGAGTGCTTATCATTTATAGAGGACTTTCTTTGCCAGGCCCTGTGTTAAATACTTTACCTGGGTTACTCTTTAAATCCTCAGAAGATGCTTAGAAGGTGGGCACTGTTATCCCTGTTTCCCAACTCTGCTGCGCCTGCAACTGCCTGTGTGGTATCTGACTCTCCCACTAGACTTTAAGCTCTGTGAGAGGGGCCATGGTGTCTTGAGTATTTCTTGACTAGCGTGAAAATAACTCTCATCACTACCCTCATCTTCAAGAGGAGTATCTCCTCTACAAAGTGTGTGTTGCTGTGAGAAGCATCAGTCCCCTTTATTGCTGTTTCCCACTGGGCACTGGTGTCCAGGCACCTCCCTCAACTTCTGTGGGTTTTCTGATGAGGCTCCAGAGTCTCCCTCGGCATTTAGACTTACAGCTTGGGGGAAAGGGGCGCTTTTTCTTTGCCCTCACATGACTTTTTAGAGCAAGCCAGACCCACACGCCCTACGTGTGGTGACCCTCATGTTTTTGACGCTGGGGCATTGAAAGATTGGATTTTCCTATGCAAATCCTTCCTCTCCAGCAGCCTATATACCACCTTCACCTCCACCCAGACCCTCCCTAAAATTCTAGAGAAACATCCTTCCCAGAAAACCTATCAGAAGACACAGTAGTGGTGGTTGGAGTTATCTTTTCATTCAACAAATATTTAAGCACCTACTTGTAGGCATGTGGAGCTTGGCACTGCTGATACAGATCAAGGCAAAAACCACATCTTCCATGTGTTAGGAAGGAGAGCACATAGGGATTAGAAAAACTGGAGCAGGGACTTGATCAAATGGGGGGAAGGGTATTGTCGTGTCCCTCAACACCCAAGGGTGGAGCTTACCAAGGGAGGAGGTTTCCCCTCAGAAAGACAAAGCTTACCTGACCTCTGCTGAATGGAAAGGGGGTGCTAAGCTGAAAAAACAGCAAAAGCAAAGGCTTCAAATGTCTTTAAGGACCAAATGTCTATAAGGAACTGCAAGTGGCTCTGTCTAGTTGAAGCGCTTCAGAATGTAGGGAAGGCTAATAGTAGACTGGAGCACTGGACAGGAGCCAGGCCACTAATGGCCTTGACATTCAAGATAAGGTGCTCCCTCTCATCTTGGCAGTGAGTAGCCAGTGAAATATGTTAAACAGAGGAAGATAACTTCAACCTCATTTCTCTGTGCCTGATGCAGACTGCCAGTTGGCCTGGAGAGGTTTATCTAAATCCAGATGCTTCTATTTCAGTGAAATTCACGAAGATGTGTTCAAGCTTGAGAGACTGAGGGTGCTGAGATTTTTTAGGAGAAGACAGGGGTCTGCCCCTCTCTGGACTACAGGCACTGCCCTTCTGCACGCACATCATGCTATTGTGGCTCTCCCATCTGAGGTTCCTCTACCTCTGTTTTTATGTCTGGGGTCTGCCATTATGCCAGCTGGTTTCCAGGAAGCTTTCAACCACCCCCTTCCCCATCAAGGTGCAGAAGCAAGGTTAGTGGTGTCACACTCTGTAATGGCCTGTCAGTTCCACATGGGCACATTCTGTGTCTTCAAAGAGATAGTTCTTGGAGAGCAGACACTGGGACCCTCCTCTCACTTAGATCCCCAGAGTCTCCCAGCTCAGTGGGTTCAGATTCTACTTCACTGGTTCTAGTCTCATGATTTGAGCATAAAGTCAAAAGACTGAGGAGAGAAACACTGCAAGTTGTTCCCACTTTAGAGGGACTGGAGGAAGGAGAAGATTTTGAAAAGCCAGGAGAACAGGGCTGAGTGAACCTAGATGGAGAGTCAGGCCAGGGCATGCCTGAGGGACACAACTCAGCCTGTCCAACAAGAAATATGGGGCCCCCTCAAAGGGGCCTTGAGTGCCAGGCTTGAGGGCTTGTCCTTTGTACTATAGGTCAGCACATGTTAGACTTCCTGAGAAGTATGCTGAAAATGCAGATTTGTGCACCTTACCCTGAGTCTGAGTCAGTGGGTTAGGGGATCTGCATTTTTAATTAGTAAGTTCCCTGGGTGATTCCACTGTGATGGTCAAAGGACCACTGGGAAATCCCAGTATAGACCTATCCATCCATTTCTCTGAAATCCCTGGGAGTTGGCCTTCTGGACCAACTGGGCTCCTCCCACTAAACATCCTCTTCTTCCTTGCAGTTTTTCTGTGGAACAACCTAGCAGAAAGATGCCGTCTTTATGCCTCACTGGCTGCTGACCCACTGGCCTGATGACATCAGCCACGTGTGCCTTCCCGGTCCAGTTCCGGCAGCCTTCGGTCAGTGGCCTCTCCAAGATCACCGGCAGCCTGTATATCAGCAATGGGATAGCTGCCAACAACAAGCTTATGCTCTCCAGTAACCACATCACCACTGTTATTAACGTCTCGGTGGAGGTGGTGAACACCTTATATGAGGACATCCAGTATTTGCAGGTGCCTGTGGCTGACACGCCCATCTCGCGTCTCTGTGACTTCTTTGACCCCATCGCCGACCACATCCACAGTGTGGAGATGAAGCAGGGCCGCACACTGCTGCACTGTGCTGCTGGGGTGAGCCGCTCGGCCGCCCTCTGCCTCGCCTACCTCATGAAGTACCATGCCATGTCCCTGCTAGATGCCCATACGTGGACCAAGTCATGCCGGCCCATCATCCGGCCCAACAGTGGCTTTTGGGAGCAGCTCATCCACTATGAATTCCAGCTGTTTGGCAAGAACACCGTGCACATGGTCAACTCCCCTGTGGGAGTGATCCCCGACATCTATGAGAAGGAGGTCCGTTTGATGATTCCACTGTGAACCCTCCTGCCACCTCCTGCACTGGAGTCAGAGGGACAGATCTGCCCTTGACCCCACACCTAGATCTTAACTTGAGCATTCTGCTTTTGTTGATGCAGAAAAAACAGATTATGCCTTTCATAAGGGGAAGAAAGAAGGAAGAGCACTACAGGGTTTAACCTTGTAATCCATATTTTTGAAGATTAAACTTTCTAAATGTAAGATGGTGAAGACAGCAGCTTCCTGTGTTATCAATGACAGGTTATGACTGCTGGCTAGAGAGGAGGGTGAGGCAGGTGGTTCCCCGGGTCAAGAGGCCCAGCACCCCTGCCGCCCTCCCCTCGGCCGGCTAACCCAGGAACAAGTCTGCCTCAATCTCTACTTATTCTTTCCGAACCGAGAGCCGGAGCCTTAAGTGTCATGGCATCTCCTGTGGTCCTCACAGTAAGTGCCAGCCTACTGGATAAGTAGCCTTCAAGCGGTGCTCCAGGAGCTGGGGTGGCGCAGGCCAGCCTGGTTCCATGTTCAACCACAGGGTCCCAACTCTGGTTTTCTACAATGAATTTAGGCATAAAATAGTTTTCAAAGAAAACATTCCACTGTATAAAATTTTTTTAAAACTCCTTTTTCGAGTGTTGTTCTACATGGTAAGGCCTCAAAGCACCACTGCCATTTCCCTAGCAGTCTGATGAAGGGTGGCTTCTGTCGTCTCTTCCGGGCACATATGGGGAACAGGCCTACAAGCAGGCCTGGAGGTCGTCTCACAGACCTTGACTTGGAAGATTGGAGCTGTGGACTGGAGCCTAGGCTTGTCACCCTGTCTCTGATCCCTCCTGGAGCCTCAGTTCCCTCATCTGTCCAAGCAACGAGGCCCTTTTCTCACAGCATTGTCGTGAAGATCAGCAATGCCTTAGCAGGGTGCCTGGCATGGGGCAGGCAGCTCATGAATGAGGCGTAGCCCCGTTGGTCCAGGTCAGCATAGTCTTCCTCATAACAGTATTTTCCCCACCCATGCACAGCCTTTTGTTCTTTATAAAGTACTCTTCCAAAAAGGCATCCGTGGGAAAAAAATGGTTTCAGTTCTTGCAGACCCTACCTCAGAGGGGGGCCTAAACTTCAAAGCCTTTCTGGAATCCCCATTGTATTTTTGCAGTGTTTCCCCAGGAGCACAATTATAGCTTCCCACAAAAGGCCTCCTTTAGATAGCTGACCGTTAGAGCCAGCCCGCCCGCCCCGGCTGACTCACCACTGGGGAGGGGCATGTGCCAAAGGGACAAGTACGTGGGTGCCACTAGCAGGCCCTGAATCCAGGATTGTTCACACCCCCCAGGTGTCTCAGGATCTGGTTGAAGACCCGTTCTATTCCAGATAATACATGAAACACACAAAAGCACAACTGTTTGTGGGTCCAGAGTCCAGTGGAGGCCAAATGCCCTCTCTCCAAATAAAAACCTCACCCCCTCTTCCACAAAAGGATACACTTTTAGGGAAGAGGGAGAAGGAAAATCACTGTTGTGACTGAGTCTCTCATATTACAGATGAATGTACAGATCCACAAACACCAGGGCTGGTGTGGCAGAGCCACCACAAAACAGCCTTCCTGGAACAAACCCACACGGAAGCTTTCTTTTAAAGCAGTTTTAAGGAAAAAGTTATTTGAGTATATTTTGTTTCCATTTAAAAAATTGTTTAATTGACATACCATTAAGTTCCTCATAGGTATAATTCTATGTGTTGTAACACATTTGTAGAACTACTTCCATAGTTAAGACTCAGCAGTTCCATCACCCCAACAATTCCCATATATATCCCTGTATAGTCAAACTATCACTTCTACCATCTGGTAGAAAATGTTCTCCATCTTTATGGATTTGCCTTTTCCAGAATGTCTTAGACACGGATTCATAGAGGATATAACCTCTATGCTTTTGAGATTCATACATGTTGCTTTTCGTGGCTAAGTAGTTTTCCATTAGATGAATGCCCTACAGTTTGTTTTATATTAACCTGTTGATGGATATTTTGGGTTGTTTCCAGTTTTTTGGTGATTTTGAATAAAACTGCTATGAATATTTGTGTGTAGGTTTTTGTGTGAACATAAATTTCCATTCATCTAGAGTTTATATAGAGAAGTAGAATTGCAGATGGTAAAGATAAACTTAACTTTGTAAACACTACCATGCTTCCAGAGTGGCTATTCCACTATAAGAGATCCAATTTCTCTGGATTTGGCAGTATTTTTAGTAATGCCAATGCTATTCTACTTGGTGTGTGGTATTACCTCACTGTGGTTTTAATTTGCATTTCCCTAATCATCAGGATGTGGAGTATCTTCTTGTATATTTAACTGCTTTTTTACCTACCCTCTTTGGTGAAGTCCATTGAATTCTTTTGCCCATTTTAAAATCAATGTTTTACTTACTGTTGAATTCAGCTTACTGTTGAATGTTGAAAATTCTCCATATATTCTGGATACAAGTCTACTGTTAGATTTTTTTCCAGTCTAGCTTGTCTTTCTAGTCTCTTACAATTGTCTTTTGCAAAGCAAATTTAAAAAATTTTGATGAAGTGCTACTTCCCAGTTTTTCCTTTTATGCATTGGTTTGGTGCCATGTGTTAAGAACACTTTGCCTAACCCCAGGTCACAAAGATTTTCCTGGATATTTTTAAGTTTAAGATTTTCACTTATTTCTCTGATCCTTTTAGATAGGGTGTGAGGTTTAAGTTGAAGTTCTTGTTTTTTTCATGTGGTTGTTTAATGATTTCAGCTCAATTTGTTGAAAACTATTCTCCACTGAACTGACTTTGCACCTTTGTGAAGGTCTATTTTTCTACTCTATTCTGTTTGATATATGTATCTTTCTGTTCACTAATACAACACTGTCTATTTATGTTTTTTTTTCCTTTTTTTGACACTGTCTTGATAACTGTAGCTTTATAGTAAGTCTTATAATCAGATAGTGTGACGCCTCCAATTTTTCTCCCTTTAAGAAAAATTGTTTTGGTTATTCTAGTTTCTTTGCCTTTCCATGTAAATTTTAGAATCAACATGTCGATGGCAACAACATCCCAAAAATCTGGCTGTGATTTCAACTGAAATTATGTTAAATTCAGTGGCCAATTTAGGGGAGAATCGACATCTTCACTCTTGTTGTATCTTCTGATTCATGAACATAGTTTGCCTCCCCATTGGTTTAGATCTTTGATGTCTTTCATCAATGTTTTGTAGTTTTCATTATACAAATCTAATATATTTTATCAAATGAAATCTAATAAAGATTTCATTTGAAGGAAAGCATTGCAAAAATATTTTTAATTCGAGTTTCCAATTGTTCATGGTTAGTATATAGAAATGCACTTGATTGTGTGTTGACCTTGTATCCTGTGATCTTGCTAAGTTCACTTACTCTCAGAATATTTTTTGTAAATTTCTTGGCTATCTGCATGTAGACAACCAGGTTATCTACAAATAGACATAGTTTTATTTTTTTTCTTTTCCAATCTGAATGCCCTTGATTTCTTTTTTTCTTTTTTTATTACACTGGCTAGGACTTCCAGTATGATGATGAATATGAGTAATGGGATAGACATTCTTGCCTTCTTCCTGATCTTAGAAAGTCATCAGTTTTTACCATTAACTATGATGCTAGCTATGGGTTGTTTGTATATGTCCTTTATTAAGTTAAGGAAGAATTAGAAAGCATTGTCTCCTGTTTTCTGGAAGAGATGTGTGAATTTGGTGTTATTTCTTCTTGAAGTGGTAGAATTCACCAGTATAACCATCTGGACCTTACAATTTCTTTTTCTTTTTCTTTTTTTTTTAAGAAGACTTTAACAATGAATTTAAATTATTTAATAGCTAAAGACTATTTATTTCATCTTGGGTTAGTTTTGAACAGTTTGTCATTTTAAGGAATAAGTCCATTTCATCTATTGTCAAATTATACATGTAGACTTGTTTGTAGTATTTCCTTATCTTTTATTGCCTCCAGGATCTGTAGTGGTATTACTTTTCATTCTTCATTCTGATTATTTGTCTACTTCTTAGTCTGGCTAGAGGTTTATCACTTTTTAAATCTTTTTAAACAAGTACCTACCTGGTGTACTATTTCACTTCTCTATTGTTCTTCCCTTTTATATTTGATTGATTTGCATGGTTTTGCTTGCTTCTAGTTTATGTTTCTTTTTTTCCCTTGCTTCCCCTCCCCCCCTAATTTTATAAGGTGACAACTTAGATTATTTATTTGAGACCTGCATTGCATATATGTCTGATTTGCTGCATCTTCCTTCTTATTCTTTTCAAAATACAGATCTTCCTCAAATTATGGTGGGGTTATGTCCCAAAAAACCTATCATAAATTGAAAATATAATTGGAAAATGTAGTTAATTCACCTAACCCACTGAACACCATGGCTTAGCCTGGCCTACATTATCCGTGCTCAGAACACTTAGATTCCAGTACACTGTCAAGTATCGGCTGTCTGTCCTCTTGATCTCATGACTGACTAGGAGCTGCAGTTCACTGCTTCTGTCTGGTATTGTAAGAGATATTGTACTCATATTACCAGCCTGGAAAAGAACAGAATTCAATGTTTAGTTTCAACTGTATACTATTGCTGTTGCACGATGGTAAAGTCGAAAAAATAATAAGTCAAATCATTGTAAGCTGCCACCAATATATATATTCTAATTTCCCTGGAGATGACCTCCTTAGAACTGTGTGTTTAATTTCTAAGTAATTGGAAATTTTACAACCATCTTTATGTTATTGATTTCTAGTTCATGGCCAGAGAACATACATATTTCATTTGTTTTTCATTTGCTAATGTTTAGTTTATCATGTAGTTCTATCTTGGTGAAGTCTTCTTTGGGGGAAAAAAACATTATTTTAGGTGGAGTGTCTCATAGGGAGTGTCTCATAGTTGTTAATTAGGACCAGTTGATTTGCAGCGGTTTCAATTCTTGTATATTATTCTGCTTTCCTGTTTACTTCTTCTACGGAATACTAAGAGAAGAGTATTGAGTGCCCAACTAATAGTGAGCAAATTTATCTACATCTCCTTTCAATTTTGCTTTTTTGCTTCCTGCATTTTGAAGCTTGGTTCTTAGGCACATCATATTTAGAATTGTTGTCTTTTCATGTTGTGCTGACCCTTTCATGAAATGCAGAGTCTCTGTCTGTCTTATTTTTTGGAAGTTTATTTTTTCTGATATTATCAGTCACTCCAGTTTTATTTTGACTAGTGTCTGTATATAAACACTTCTTACTTCTTACATGATATATCTTCTTATATTCTTTTAGTTTTAGCCTACTTGTATCATTATAAGTGCATTTCTTGTATTAACTGTATGCTATAGAGTGTTGGTTGTTTGCCTTTGTGATCTCTTGGATCTAGTTTGATACATACATACACATATATACATGTGTGTGTATATAGATATCTCCAGTTTTTTTTTAAATGATATTTTCAGACCATAACCACAGATATTTGGGTTTAGGTCTACCGTTGTTCTCTGTTATTCTGCTCTGTTTTTCATTCCTCTCTTTCCATTTTCTTGCCTTCTTTTACACTATTATTATTTTAAAGTATTCCATTTTAATTTTGTATGTGTTTTTTAGAGGTTATACTAGAGAGTATAACATATATATATTTAACTTTTCATAATTTCTTAGAATTAATATCTTACCACTTCACATTGAATGTAAAAACCATATCACCATGTAGATCCTTTTACCATCCCGTTGAGTCATAGTTGTGAAATACAGGATATCTGCATATGTTACAAATGCTATCATACTACTATAATTTTTGCTTTCAGCTGTCACATGCATATTAAAAAATGTAAGAGAATAGTTGTGATTTTTATTTCTCTTTACTTCTAAATTCTAAGTTTCTCTTTGGTACCACTTATTTTTCATCTGAAGAAATTCCTTTAACATTTCTTTTAGAGGAGATCTGCTGGAAGTGAATATTCTTAGCTTTTCTTCATTTGAGAATTTGTTTTGTTTTCTTCCTGGTGATTCTTTTAACCAGTGTGGACTTCTTGATTGATGATCTTCTTTCCTTTAGCACTTAAAAAATGTGTCATTTCCTTCTGGCCTCCACGGTTTCTTATTAGAACCCCACAGTCATTACAATGGTTGTTTCCCAATTGTTAATACCACATTTTTCTCTTCCTGCTTTCAAGATTTTCTCGTCTTTGATTTCCAGCAGTTTGATTATGATATACCTAGGCGTGGATTTCTTTATGTTAATCCGCCTGGGGTTCGCTGATCCCCTTTCAACAGACTTGAGATATTTTCAGCTGGTATGTAACAGAGTTTTTTGTACCAGATTTTCTAATTCTGTGTCTGAAAACATGAACTCTACACTTTATCTTATTGTTCCACAAACTCTCATGGCCCAATTTCTTTTTAAATTCCTCTCTGTAGTTCATATTTGATAATATCTTAGTATTCTCATTTTGCTGTAAGAAATTACCACAAAGTTAGTGGCTTAAAACAATACCTGTGTATTATTTCACAATTTTTGTAGGTCAGCGATCTGGTTGGGCTTGACTGGGTTCTCTGCTAAAGGTCTCACAAGACAAAAATCAAGGTGTTTCTAAGGCTGATGTCAAGTGCATTTTTTAAAAAGATTTATTTATTTATGATTACAAGAACTGGGGTACAGGCCAGAGGTGTGGGAGGTGAGAGGATTCACCAGAGACAGAATGGGGAGCAGAACAGGCAGGTAGACCGAAGTACACGGTTGAGGGGTGCAGCGGGCAAGTCAGTAGAGGTCTCTTGCGCCATGTGGACAGCTCCATCGCCGGGGATTGAACTTGCACTGCAGAGGCTACGGACAGTTTCACAGCACTGTACTCAACCCCTTGTGCCACCAGGGAGGCCCCCAAGTGCATTTTTTACTGGAGGTGCTGGGCAAGAGTCTCCTTCCTAACTCATTCAGGTTGTTGACCAGATTGAGTTCCTTGTAGTTGTAGGACAGAGGACCCCAACTTTCTACTGCCAACTAGGAGCGGTCTTTTCTCTGAGCAGCTGCCCACATTCCTCCTAATGTTGTTCTTGTGGCTCCTCCAGCAATGACAGGCTGAGTCCCTCCCATTTTTTGAATATTCTGATTTTCCTTCACTGCATCTCTCTGAATTGAGCCAGAAAATAATCCCTGCTTTTAAGGATTCATGTGATTAGACTGAACCTACCCAATAATTCAGATAATTCTAATTTTAAAGTCCATAACCTCAATTGCAACTGCAAAGTGCCTTTTGTCATGTGAAGTAACGCTCATATTTTCCAGGGAATAGGGCATGGGTATCTTTGGCAAGGGTGAGCATTCTGTCTGGCGCAGATAATTTCTATTGATCTGTCTCCAATTCACACACTGTTCTATTCTGCTAATGAGGGCATCCAGTATATTTTCAAATTTTGATTATTACATGTTCTCAATTCCCATATTTCTATTTGATTATATTCTGTATCTTTTATTTCTCTGCTGAGATTTTCTTTTAGTTCTAATGTCTTTCTGGTATTTCCAACATCTTGGGTCATCTCAGTATTCAGACTCTTGATTTTCTGTATGTAATTTTGAATTGTATCCTGGACATTTTGAATATTATAAGGCCCTAGGTCTTAAATACTATGGAAAATGTTGAGGTTTTGTTTTAGGAGGCAATTGACTCATTTACGTAAGGTTTGGATCTGCCTCCTGGGGTCTGTGAAAAACAAGATAAGAGGGCTCCAAAGAAGTCACTTATGCTAAGCCCACATCATCACACTGAGAAATAACTATAGTTTTGGCTCTCCCAGAAATGTGGTCTTAAACCAGTCAGTCAGGAATCACCTGACCGGCATTAGTGAGGTCATCTGCCTGCTAGTCCCCAGCCATCCCCTGAAGGAAAGTTACCTGCAATAACCAATCCACTTATTTTTGCCTAGTGTAATTAATGTCTTTACTCTTGCTCCTTTCTGCCCATAAAAGTCATTTTTGTACAGCTCCTCAGAGCTCTTTTATACCTGTTAGATTGAACGGTGCCCAATTCATGAATTATTGAATAAAGCCAATGAGATCTTTAAATTTTACTCAGTTGAATTTTATTTTTTAACAGGGCCATAGTTCCAATATCAATTCAGTTTCCAAAACTTTTACAGAACCATCCTAAACTTTGGCCACTCGGGGGCCAATCTGAAATCTGGGAGTTCTACCTAAAACAGTCTAATTCTCAGAGTCACTGGAATACTGCTTAGGCATCCAGGCATATTAGCAGAGAAGTTCACGAACAACTTTGTGGAATCCATTTCTCAAGCTCCCTCCTCTTCACTATCTCCTCCAGCCTATCCAGTTTTCAAGATCACCTTCTTCCCATCCCAGTGCACCCCCACATCCTCCTCCTGGAAAATCAGATCCTTTAGTCTCCATGCTCTGCCATATACGTTCTGTGACTAGGCTGCTCTGAGTTCAAGTGATGGAAAAAAGTCAATGGACCTTCCCCCCATCACCCACACACCCCTTAACCCCCAACCCTGTCCCAACACATACACACTTATAAGCCACAATTCTTTGGTTCAGAGACAAGGAGTCCCCACAGAATTTTAGGTGCTTTCCCAGCTGCCACTGCGGCTGCGCAGTTTCACCTTCTTTAAGAGGCTTGCCTGGGGGCAGGGCCAGAGAAAAGCAGTAGGGTTAGGGTTAAGTAGGATTTCCCTCACCCTCTATGTGAAAGGGCCCTCCTCCTTACTCCTCAGACCATAAAGCCAGGGCTCCCTTGGAGGCCTGGCTTTCTGTGGCCATTGTACAGTTCAGGATTCACACTGCTTTTGAGACTAGGCCAGGAGACACAGGAATAATAAGCCAAACAGGAAACCAGCCACCAGAGTATTTATACCTCAAGTTCTGATTCTTTCCCAATCCACCTGCTACCGTTTCTTTTTCAGAGTCCTCAGATTGCTGCTTCATGCATTCTGCTCAGGTTTTCAGTTGCATTCAGGAGGAAAGACAGACTATATTTATCCTATCTTACTCAGAACTAGAGCACTAAGAAATTTATTTTTAAAAAAATACATGCTCATTTGTGGAAAAAGGAAAGCAAATCCTTTCCAACCACAGTATTTCTATTTTCAAGCAGTAACCAAGTCAACATTTTGGTATTGTGGTATATTCCTTAGAATTTTTTTTTTTCTTTCATAGTTGAGAAAATAAGGTGTTGGATTCTCCTTTAAAATATATTTAATATTCAGAATGGGATGTGGTAGGTAGGACCAGGGTTTCATATTCTAAGTGGGGGAGGTTGAGGTTGGGGACTCTTGAGAGGGTCCAAGTCCTTTTCTCAGTTTATTTCAGGCTCAGACTAGAGTGGCTTTTCACTCAGCAAACCTAGGAAGAAGGTAAATTTGGGGTATATTGGAGGCTCCTGAAATTTCCCTCAAAGATCTCTGTTGAGATGCAGATGTCATTACAAACCCCAGGTAGGTCTTGACCCTAAAGCACACAGCCCTATTCTGCCTTCATATAGCTATAGCCCCACAGCACCTGCCAACACTGGCTGCAGCCTCATGGGAAACCATGAACCAGGGTCACTCCACTCAGTCATCCCCAAATTACCGTTCCACAGAAACTGTAAGGTAATTCATATCTATTGCTTTAAACCATAATGTTGGGGGGTAATTTGTTACCCCAAATCAATACAATCGATGCCACTCTGTGGTGAGCATGCTGGAGACACCATCTCAATGGTCTCCTGCTGACCTGGGTGGTCACCTGCTCACCTGGGAGGCAATAATAGCTTTTCCCTCATCTCTCTGCCGCCTGGCTCAGGCCCCTCTCGTGTCTCCTCCACATAATGTCCCAGCCAAACTGCAGGTCCATTATCAAGCATGTTTATTGCACATCATGACCCTTGTTTGCTCCAAACCCTCTATAGCAGCTCTCCATTGCCCTTCATTAAGTATTTTGGGTTATTTCCAGGAAGTATTTACAACTGAGCAGAAACTGTGTAATGGTGGAGCCTTGGGCATTCCAAGACTGATTTAGGAGCAGATTAGGGAGCAAGAAGAGTCCTTGTTTGCTTAGGCCCCCTGGAATGACAATCCAAGGGCCCCTGGGGAGGATGGGAGGGGTGCCCTGGCAGCTGGGGCTGAGACAAGGCAGCAGCTTTGTTCTGAGTCCACGATGGCAGGATGCCCAGCACAGACCCAGCATCCCTGGCTTCCTCCAAGGCAGGGCAAGGGGGTGGGGAGCTGGGGTGTCCGTCCTGCTTTGTTCCATCTCTCCCCGCAGGAGCATGCCCTGGGGGCTCTCGCTGTGATGTAGAAGGCTAGGGAAATGGGGGTGGCCAGTAGAGCATTAAAGCTTTGAGGAGGGGGCCTCCCCAGTGGCACAGCAGTTGAGCGCTGGGTTGCGAAGCTGCCCGCAGCCTCCGCGGCGCCGGTTCGATCCCCGGCTGCTCCCCGGCCACCGGAGGAGGGTCCCACATGGTGCGCAGACCTCTCCTGCCGCCCGCTGCTTCCCTCAGCAGTGTATTTCATCGATCTGCCTGTTCTGTTCCCCGCTCTGGCTCTGGTGAATTCTCTCACCCTCCTGCGCTTCTGACTGTACCCAGTGCTTGTATAAACAAACAAATAAATAAATAAATCTTAAAAAAGCTTTGAGGAGGGAATGGGGAGACGTCTGTAATAGGTCAGTCTGCAGCGCTTGTCAGTTTGCAAACATGTCTTGCAGGCGCTATTGCTCAGCACTCAGGGCACATGAACCTCCTGCAGCCTCCAGGAGCTATACTGGGTTAGGGTCTCACTTGAACCCGGGATGGTCCTTGCCCAGGGTTTCTCGGCTTAGACATCCCAGAGCGGGGATCTGAATCAACATCTTACTCCAGACGGCCTACTCTTGACTAGTATTCTCTTCTGCTTTGTCCACACGAAGCGCTGTGCCAGTGCAGGGAGGCAGCTGTGAGCAGGACGGTTGTCCCAGCCCTCCCGGAGCCCAGTCCTGTGGGAATCTGTAAACCAGTTCTGGAAAGTGCTCAGGTCCTGACTGGGAAAGCGGAGGGAGCTGGGGTCACCCGACTCTAAACTCAGCTTGCTGTGGGGCATTATTTGAAGCAAGGAAGGTCACTACTGGTGCCCTAAGTCCCCAGCAAGGACTGATGCAAAAAGTGAAGTTCCGAAGGGGGAGGTGACTTGCCTGTGGCAGGAGGAGAGCCTGGAGGGACAGTGGCAGGTTCATAGGAATCACCCAGCAAGCCCTTCCCACTAGTTATCCTGGTGATCCCCAGGATCACTCCCCAACTATACTCTCAGGCCAGGAGAGACAGGTCACACATGAGTAAGGACCAGCACGCGAACTCAGGATTTCTGACTCCCAGTCCAGTGCTCTCTGTGCCCTCTGCTGCAAGGAGTGACAGGGAGGGCTTTAACATTGACCCTGAGGTAGTCACCCCAATGTCAGATGACAAACCAACCCCAAAGCCAAGCACAGCTCCAATGAGCCCCTGTCCCCTGCCACAACCACCAGGGCAGGCTTTGATCTCCCAGGAGGCTCACTATGGAGCCAAGCATTCCATAGGGTCCAGGGGTCTGGGTGAGGTACATAGGGAGGCTCCTTGTTACAGCCGTGGACCCCCTTGAATGGGGAAGCGTCCTGAGTCACCAGGACAGTCTGCACACCCAAAACCATCTGTCCCTCTGTTCTGCCTGACCAAACATCAGAGTGGAGTCGAGAGGTGCTGGGACTGGGCCAGAGGCATCTCTGACTCACAGGGAGGGTGGGTAGTGAGTGAGTCAGCCTGGGCCCACTTCCCCTCCGCAAGCCCAGTGTGGGCTAGGCTGGTGCCCAAAAACCCTGTGTCTGTTTTCCCTAGGCCAGGTGCCTCCCAGGCCATCACTGTCCCCGCCCCCAGGCTTGGGATGAGCCTCCATGCAGTCCCGCCTCCCACTGGGGAGCACAGGAACCCTCCACAAATGCTGGCTACATGAAGGAAGGGCTGAGGACCCTGAGCCCCAGCCCCAGCCTGGTCTATCTCCCATAGTCATGCAGAGAGGGAAGACCAAGTCCATGGCCATTTTCCAGATCAGCCTAGAACCTCAGAGTGGGTGGATAACTAGCCGAAAAGAGAAACCAAGCCAAAGAGAGAAACCAAGTTAGCTGGCACTGTCATGCCCTCCTCACCCCTCGCCCTGACCACCAGGCTCCTCGTTCGGATCCTCTCTATAGGCATCAAAAGCCCCATTTTTCAGATAAGGGAACTGGGGTTCAGAGAGGGCAGGCTACCTACCCGAGGTGCACAGTGAGGTGGGCAGAGTTAGATCCCAGGTCTCCCCACTTCAGGATGGCTGGGGACTTATCATTTTAATGGGCAACCAGGTGGAGGAGTTAAGTACACATACCCCAGGAAAGGTTGAGTTTTGGCCAGCTGTTTAGGGAGGCTCTGGGCTAGCTCTAGGGGTTAGCACACCTGACCCAGGCCCTTTACATGGCAGCCCTCTTCCCCTGCAAGGCCAGGTCTCCAGGCCCTCCCTGCTGGGTACTTCTTCCTCTGTGAGGTCACCCAACTCCTTGCCCTGGACACTGCCCCTTGTCAGGAGCCTTCCTTCATCAGGCTTCCTTTTTTTGGCTTTTCTTTTAAAGGAAAGTTCCATATTTGGGTTTTCTCCCCCAGACAAGGCTTTGACCATGAGAAGAGTAAAGGATGCCAGACCGAAGGAACAGCATACCAGACAGAGGGAACTGCATACCAGACAGAGGGAACAAGCATGTATGGAGGCTCCACTGTGCAGGCCTGGGGGACAAGAAGGAAGCTGGTGAGGCTGGATGGTGGAGCCAAAGGTGGGAGAAACAAGACAGGAGCCTGAGGGCCTTGTGGTCCACAGCAGGAAGCTCTGACTTTGTCCTAAAAGCAGTGGAGCCATAGAAGATGTGTGATTTGGAAAGACTCCTTGGGGCTGGCTGGAAGATGGAGTCTTCCAGATGGAGAATGGATCAGATCAAAGAGGAAGGGGAGGGGCCAGATCAAAGAGGAAGGCGCCGCTACCCAGAAGGTGGGCAATGGCAGCCTGGCCAGTGGGAAGATTTTAGGGAACAGGTCTAAGCTGGGGGCCTGCACAGACCACAATGGGTAAAGCAGAATGCCCTAGTTGTTGTGGGTGGCCAGAGGTCAGTGGGCCATTGCTGTTTCTCTTACTTCCTTGACTGTAGCCCTGAGGAATGACACAAGAGTACAAGCAAAAATAGTTTATTTGAGGATGGAAGACCCAAAACTGGGGGGCCCAGGGGTGAGGCCACAGCAGCTACCTGGAATTGGAACAGATGACCCCATTCCCCGGGGAAGCCCACAGCAAAGAAGCCCATCCCTGGGCCCCCTAGCTGCCTCCCCGCTTCCTGGAAGGATTGTGCAACCACCATGCATCATCATCGGCCTCCTCCGAACTTGGTGAGTTTTCAAAATTTGGCCTACAACTTGCAGTGGTGTCGATCCTAATTGTGATGATTACCCTGACAAGCGCAGTGATGTGCCAGCCTTGGACCCACCATCCAGTGGTGAGTAAGCCCTATGACAAGGAGAGGCAGGCAGAGATGGGGGTGGGTCTCTGGGAGTCCCCATTCCAGCCTCCAGCGTGACCCTTCCGGAAGGGCGTCCCCCACCATGGCCCAGAGGTGGCGGCTGCCAGCTCTCCACTTTTCTCACAGTCACTGGCCAAGGTCAGACTCAGGCTGGGGCTGTACCAGGTGGCCCGTGAACTTCCCTCAGGTCTCAGAGACCCTTGTCAGGCTGGTCCCTCCGCCACAAGCCCCGGCGGGCAGCCCAAGAGGTCACAACCTCACAGTTGTGATAAAGGAACATTCCTGAAAGGGTGAGTGCAATACCCACATAGCTGAGGGCGCTGAGGCGGCTGCCAAACAGAAGCCGGGACAGGATGAGGTTGCCCACGACAGTGAGGTTGCCCAGGACGTGGACGGTGAGGGCAGAGGTGAGGGCCAGCAGGGAGAAGCTGGCCAGGTTGTAGAGGATGGATAGGAGGCAGCTGAGCAGGATACAGGCCCAGAGGCGAGAGTCAGTGGGAGCTGGCGGCAGCGCCACGCCAGCCTCCAGCACCAGAGTTGCGCCCGCCAGCAGGCAGAAGCTGGGCAGCGAGGTGGCGTACAGCAGGGTCACCGCATCCAGCCTCTCCTCCTGCAGCAGGGCACCTGCAACCAGGACAGCGGCTGTCAGCACCGGGTGGGGAGACAACCCCCCGCCTTGAGAGTCCAGGATAACCTCCACTGCCCATCCTCCCCACTCCCCCACTTGGTTACACGGAGGTCAGAAATCCAGAGTCAGGCCACCTGAGTTGTGACCTCAGTCCACTTCGAATTAGCTGTGACCTAGCACTTAACCTCGGTGAGCCCCAGTTTCCTTTATCTGCAAAGGTGGATGCTAATAAAATAGATCATTTGCACGAAGCCTTTCTAAGATAAGTGCTCAGTAATGTAAAGCGATAAAATAATGAGTATACTAAAAGTAAATAAAGCAGGTGTCACCCACTTCCCACAGACTGAAACAAGAACTCCTCCCCCACAAAAAAACCTTCAAGGGCTCCCCAGGCTCTGCCTGGAGAAAAAGTCTTAGGTTCCTAACCAGCTATGAAGACCCTGTGCCAACGGGCACTCTCCCACCTTTCTTGGGGTCAGCCCTGACTGTACCCATCAGGACCCCACAGGGCAGTTCCCACCCCCATAGCAGGGACAGGCTGGCAGAGGGTCCCAGCTCTGCCACTTACAAGCAATATGGCCTTTACATTAAAAAAAAAGTTTTAAAATAATAACTTGTTGGTGTTAGAATGGTGGGTCCATTCATTGCTTCATTTACTTATGACCGTTGAGATGATAAGGGAACAAGGAAGCCATTGATTGCACTTGGCTGTCACTCTTTATAAGTTTCACATCTTTGGCTGTCAAGACTGGGGCTTATGGAGATGAATCCAGGTGGAAAAGGAAACCTTTTAGACAAACACATGCAATTTGCAGCAACATAGATGGCACTGGAAGGGATCATGCTCAGCGAAATAAGCCAGAAAGAAAAAGAAAAATACCGGATGGTCTCACTCATAGCAGGAATCTAGAAAACTTAAATAAGGGACCAGGAAAATGAATAACTATAAGAAAGAAAATATCAAAATCAACAAACAACTATGAACCAGAGACACTCTATGGGGGGTGGGAGACGGGGAAAGGAAGGCTTGGGGTCAAAATAAGGGGGTTGTAATTGTATGGGGAATATAAAAATATAATTTAAATAAAAATAAAAAAAACAAATTTTTTAAGTTGATCCCAGAAAAAAAAAATTAATTAATTAATTAAAAAAAAAAAAGGAAACCTTTTATCTTTGCAAGAACAGCAGGGATCCTATCACCTCCTTGCACATGTGTGAGTGTGCGTGTGTGTGTACACAATACTGCCCAAATGGTTCACAAAAAAAGTAGTGCCGTCATTAAAGCCGCAGCTCAGATATAGTGAGTGTTGGCAGGAGGGCAATGAAGACGTGGGGCCTTCTCCAAGTTTCAGTGCAGAGATGAGTAATGAATGCAGGCCCCCTCCCAGGGCTCTCTGAGGCACTATGCATTTTCTGACACACACTTTCCAAAGTGTCACAGAGATGCTTACTCATAAGCTATGCTTAGAATAGGAAATCTTCTTTCTCTCAATTTCATTCTGATGTTTGGCTTTGTTCTCTAGGCAACAGTCCTTCCAGCTCTAGCATTTCTAGAAATGAGCAGATAATTGGAATGCCTCCTGCTCTTCCACTCCAAATTTAGCATTGTTACAAGCTGCCTGTGGCCTGCGTGTTAATGGTACAATCACTGGAAGGAGTTTAAATTTCAGGTGAACTTCACCTTTGGAAAATTCCCCCCTCTGTGAGATAGTCAGGCAGGAAGGTTCCAGCTCCCCCACCAGCCCTGCACCCCACCCTTCCTGCACCCCAGGAAATTGCAATGATGCTCTGCCAGAGAGGACTCAGCCCACATAAGGCCCCTCAAATTCCAGCCTGTTGTCCTGCCTCTTCAGCGACCTCTCCCGTGCCAGGGCCTCCATTCCCCACCCCAGCTCTCCATTTCAATCTTTCCTTCTCCAAAGGCATTTTTTTTTCCCAGCATCTGAACACATCCGAGCTTCTGCCTGTTCTCTGGACCCTGTTCAGCTTGCTACTGGCATACCCCATCTCTGTTCTTCACTAGCTGTGTGATATCAGGTAAGTCACCCTCTCTTTCTATCTGTCTCCTTGTGTGTGGCATGGAGAAGGTGACCAGAGTCCCCTCACAGGGGTGTGTGCAGTGCTGAGCACAGCCTTGGTGCCCAGTTAACTGCTCACCACAGTGGCTGTTTTGGCCTCCCACACTCTGCTCCTGCTGGCTGATACCCCATGCCCTGACAAAGCAGACTTCCTGTTCCCACAATGCTCTTTCCTGCTCTGGCCGAAAAAAGAGCTGGGCATGGTGCGTGCCCATGGAGAGGGTTCAGTAACTGTTGTTACTTTTATTGCATGATCGTTCACTTCTCTGTGCAAGCCTCCACTCCTAGGCAGTCTTCTCTGGTCTTTAGAAGAAGTACCCACACCATGCCTGTGTGCATTTTGGGTCCAGAGCTTGTCTCCTGCTATTGTGATCTCTGCTTCTGATGTGTCCCCCACCATACTGAAATCTCAGAGTAGATGGATCAGGTCAGGTTGTTCCCTGATACAGGTAAGTCCAGCTGAGAATAAGCTCAGCAAAACAGCACCCTAATTCTAAGCCTTTTTGTGAGTGGGAAGGTACCATCACCCTTCTCCCCAAATAGGCCCCCTCGGCCTAAAATTGACCCAAGTAGGAGGGTAGCCTGGGTGTTCCTCTTCCTAGACTCTCATCTCCTACTCACATGAAGTCTACTCTCAGGAAAGAAGCTTATATCAGTCAGTAACACTCTAGTCTAAATCTGCCTGGTGCTTTCCCTCTAGGGCATTTAGAAATAGAAGCCTCCTCTTATCCAAAACCCATCTCTCTACCTAGCTCCAGTCTGTTTCTCTGTAACTCTGTTGCTTCTTAAGCTCCCTTAGCACCCTAATCATGTCGCCTAGCCAGTCTGCCAATTCTACTGTCAGAGTCATTAATAAATCCAGTTTTTAAAGAGTACCTGTCCTGTGCCAGGTGCTAGAGACATGGAAATGCCCAAAGTCAGCCCACACCTCTCACAGTTCCTGTCTGGGGGGAGCAGACAGTAACCAAGTGGTTATTATACAGGGCAGTTGGGGGTCATGATTGGGGAAGCTGAGGGTGCTGTGGAACTTAGAGCAAGCAGCCAACCTGCCTCAGGAGTCAGGCAGTTGACAGCTGGGAGAAAAGGAGGGAAGTGGCAGAGAAGCAGCCTGATGCCAAGCACCTGCCACTCTGTGCCCATGTGCCTGAAGCCTTGCTGGCCAGAGCCTGTCCTGCAAGCTGGGACTCCCCCTGGGTGAGGTGCACTGGGCCTCTCAGTAGGCCAGGGCCTTCCCAGCCTTGTGGCCCTGCCAAGGAAGGGGGTAGCCTTTGGGTCAGGTTTCCTACTGCCAACTCATGCCCAGAGCTCATACCCTAGCTCAGTCCCTACCTCTCATATAACCTGAGGGTGAAAATAGAACTGTGCTTTGGCCCTGTCTCGGGTCTGGGAGGATGAAAACAGAGCATCTGAAGATGCCAGGGCAGGACTGAGCTCTGACCTCATCTCTCCCTGACTGCCCCTAACCCCAGCCCAGTGCTGGGAGCAGCCCCTTCCTACGGCAGGCCTGGGTCACAGGATTTCTGAGTTGGAAAGAGCAAGTGGTCCCAAGAAGTCTATCAATTCCAATTCTCACCCACTGAAGGATGGGGAGACTGAGGCCCAGATAGGACTTGGACCTGCTCAAGGTTACCCATCACGTATAAGCAAATGTGTGGGTAGGACCCAGGTTGCCCCATCCCAAGCGGGTACCCTAGCCTCCTCCATATTTCCCTTGGATTGAGGCAGAGAGAAGGTGGAGGCTGTGATTCAGACACCGTTTAGTAGTACAGGCAGGAAAGTGCCCGCCACCCTCAGACAGTGATTTAGTAGGGTCTCAGCCTGGAGCTTCCATCCCACCCTCCCCTTTCATCAGAGTCAAGGTCTGGAGCACGTGGACCTGGAATTACATGAACCAGCAGTGTGACCCTGGACAAGCCATGAACTTCTCTGGGTCCCAGTTCCATCATCTGGTTGCCATGACGACCGGGGGTCAGTACCCAGCAAGGGACCTGTTACACTGCAGCTTCCATTAAACATTAGGCCTTCCCAGATTTAGCCAACCCCTGCCTTCCAAATCTCAGCTCACTTGCCAACTTCTCCCTCCCTGGATCCCACTGGCCTGCCTCTGGTCCCCCACCTTACGCCACGCCACTTGCACAACATTGAACTCGATGCTTGGGTTCAATCAAATATTGCCTCTGCTGCTCATTAGTCACAGTGAGGCAAGCCCCTCTGCCTCTCTGTCAAATGGGCACAATAGAGCACCTTCCTTGATCAGGGCTGTGTGGAGATCCAGTGTGATAAAGGGCTTGGCAACACGGGAAACACAGGTTCATAGCAACTATTACTAAATACTGGTTGGGCCTAAGGAACCTAAGTTTGGAGCCTGGAACTCACTGAGCTGTTGCCCCTTCCTGAGCCTCAGTTTCTTTATCTGTAAAATGGGATAACAGCCATAACCCTCACAGGACCATCCAGGCCACAAAACCACCCCAGCCCCTACCTCCTCAGTCAGTGACCCAGGTACTCACTTTGCTGGATGGACTTGAGGCCACGGAGGCAGGTGGCAGCCAGCAGGAATCCACAGCCGGCGGGGGGTGCCTGGAGCTCCCCGGCCAGGCTGCAGGCAGCACCCAGGCAGAGAGGACCCATGGCGGCAAACTGCAGCGGGTGGTGGCGCCGGCCAAGCAGCAGCGCGGACAGGGCCAAGGTGACCAGCGGCGTGGTGGTGGTAGCCAGCTGCGCCAGGTCCAGGGGCACAGTGCTCAGGCCCACGTTGCCGCAGGCCATGGATGTGCCAAAGGTGAGGCTCAGCAGCAGCACCTGGCGCCGGGCGCGGCCAGGCATGGGGCGCCGGGCCCCCCAGTGGCACGCCAGCGCGGCCGACAGCATGTGCAGCGCGGAGAGCAGCAGCGGCCGCCCGAAGCCATGCACTGTGAAAATCCACTTGTTGAGGCTCGACATGCTGGCTCCCGCCAGCAGCCACACCAGCGCTGCCACGGCCACCCGCGCCCGGCTGGGCCACCCAAGGGCCGGGGGGGTGCCGGGGGGCCACTCCGGGGACCCGGCCACCCGAGCACCGCCTGCCATCACCGCTGCCTCAGCTGAAGTCATCCCGCCGTCATGGTGCTGCAGCAGGCAGCGGCACATCCGTACCAGGGGGGCCCGGGTGGAAGGCCAGCTCCCTAGTGGCCAACTTTGGGCCACCAGGGAGCCCCACTTTGAGCTGGTCCAGATCCCTGTACCTCCTCCTCGGTATCCTTGGGTCCAATTCCTTGTCTCAGACACGTGAGGGCACTTCTTGCGCCAGGCCTGTGCCAGTCAAGGTCCGGAGCTATGCTGCGCGCGCGGCTCCCGCAGGACAGCGCCCAAAGCGCGAGCGCCGGGATGCCAGCTTCTCGGGTGCTCCAGTCTGGCCTAGTCGGCTCCAGGCACCTTTGCCCCGTGCCAGGTGCAGCCTCCACTCTTCTGCCCGCCTGAAGCCCAGCTGCGCTCTGAGATAGAACCCTCCTGCCCCGCTTTCCTTCGATCCAAGCCCTGGGACCTCCTGCGCGCTCAGGCGGTGCCCAGGCCCGGGAGGGGCGATGCAGGTCCCCGCGTCCGGGGGTGCCCAGGAGGAAGCCGCTCGCTGCCCGCGGCGATGCCCAGGCTCGAAGGCCGACAAGCCGGCCCGCGGCAGGCGCCAGCCCGACCCGGCTCCCGCAGGGCCTGCGCGCTAGCCCGGATCCCGCAGCTCGGACTGCGGCTTCGGCCGTGGGAGCTGCGCCCTCCTGGCTCCAGCCTGGGCCTGGCCGCGCGCGCGGGCGTGGCCCCGCGCCCCTCGCCCCGCCCCCGCCGCCTCCCGCGCCCCAACAGGAAAGTTGGGTTGAAACTGCGGCCCCGCCCCTGGCCAGGCCCCGCCCCAGGCCGGGAGGGACGCGTCGCCCCGCCCCGCGCCGCGCGCTCGGGCCCCGCTCCATCAGCTCCGCGGTCCCTCCCAGCAGAGCGGCTGCAGCGGGAGGGGTCAGCCGGGCTGTCTCCCCAACCGGTGGGGGCCGGGCCCCTCCAAGCCCAGTGCCAATGCGAGCCCCCCTCTAGAGATCAGCTCAGGGCGGGAGACACGGGGCTGTCCTTCTCAGGGAACCCAATAAGCACCCCCACCCCCACCTCAGCTTCCAGGAGGGGCCCTTCCGGTGTCCCAGGACCAGCCCGGGCCGCCCGGTCTGTAGTCACAGTTATCCCATAGGACCTCGGCATCCTGCGGTGGGACCACGGCTCTCCGGAGCGCCTCCCTAGCCCCAGCGTCTCCACCCGCTCCCGGCCCAGGGCGGGGTCCCTTTTGGGCCCTCAGAAGGAAGCTGAATCACCATGGTCACCACAGCAGCGGAAGCATCCATTCCCCAGCCCCTGTCCATCCCCGGGGCGCTCGGAGCTGACTCATGGCTGGCCTTCGTGGAACCCCCCTTCGCCCCCAGTCCTGGCAAGAAAAGACAAAGCCCTGGGCGGGGTGGCAGAGTAGCTGGAAACACGCCCTCGCCCTATCTGGGTCTCAGCTTTCCCATCGGAAGGACAGATGCTGTCTGGGACCAGGATCGGATCCACAGCAGAGCCCCAGAGCAGGGCAGCCCTGTCCGGATTCCAGGCCGCAGGCCCGGCCCTCCCTGCGCTTCGGAGAGCAAGTGGGCTAGGCCCTGGGCAGAAGGCCTGGCCCAGCCAAGTGCCCAGAGCCAGCTGCCAACATCTTTCCTGACACTGGCATCCTTCCCTTTGGAAGCCGCTGCCCACTGGGACACGGCGCACCCCTAGTTTATTGTCTGACCAGCAAGTCCTTGATGACAGCAAAGGCTCTGCAGCAACCAGACCCGAAAGGGAGCCCGCTTAGCCCGGTCCGCGGCGCCCTCTGGTGGTCGGATTATAGAATGGCAGCAAGTGTCCCGCAACCCCCGACAAAATTACTGAACTTGATTAAACCCCTCAGCCTCAGAGAGAGAGAACTCCTGATTCAGACGCTCTCCTGTGGGCCCAGAGAGCTGCACCTTTACATTTTCCCCTGGTGATTCTGCCGCCCATTGGATCCTGCAAGTCACTGCTTAATAGGCCCAAATGTAGAGCAGGGGAGCTCCTGGCCAGAGATCAAAACAGATAGGGTTTCTCCAGAAGGGGCTATAGGAGGGAAACTGAGTCAGCAAGGGGCAGCACTCCCTTCCTCCCCCCACACTCCCTGAGGAAAAGGAATCACGACCCCCTAAGGCTTATATTGTTATGTATTTTGTCAACTTTCAAGTTAGGCTCCCTTTAATAAAAACCATAATAATGTAAAAAAATAATAATAATAAACATCCTGACCTTCTCAGATGAGCTGGCAGTGGTTGATGGTGAAAATCTGTCTATACTTCCCCAAAGACTACCACGAAGTGGCCCCCACCTGCCCTGCCTGGTGCGGGGGTGGCTGCGAGGAGTAAGAATGGACTAGATGCAGCCCAGGTGGGCCTTGCTGGGGTGAGAGGGCTGCACAGGTTGAGGTGGGAGGGTGGGCTAAGGGCAGAGCCCAAGCAGGTAACCCTGAGGTGATCCCAGATAGGAGCCCAGGAAAGCCAAGGTGCAGACTCAGCACCACTGACCGCCACAGACAGAGCCCAACCCTGCATGGTGGCCCCCGGAGTGGGGTACAGGCCAGAGCTCTGCAGGGAAGGAAGCAAGGTGCCCAGGCATGTGCCTCTTGAATGGTGGTGGAGGGTTCAGGCCAGGTCTGTCTGGCTCCAGAGCCCTGATTCTAACCTGCCCTGACTTGCAGGCAGCAAGGCTCTCAGCAGGATAATCCTTTGGGGGACATGGGGTGGGGAGGCAGAGGGAGCCTAGCTTCATGGAGGGCAGAAGGAGGCTCCTTAGCACTCCTGGGGTCCACCCACAAGCTCAACTGTGTGTGCCCTTCTGACCCCCCTGCCTCATGCTGCAAGAAGCAGGTAATGTGGGGTGGGACTCCAGGTGGCGCTGGAAGAGAGAAGAACCCATTTCCGGCAATGGGGATGCAGAGGCTGTGGGTCGGCCTCTCCTCTCGTTGCTGCGTGTCCCTGGACACACATTCACTGCTGTGGTCTCCGCTTCCCCTGCTGTGATCAATGAGGAGCCCATGGGCTGTGTAAACCAGGGCATGTTCCCGAAGTTGTGAGTTAGGAACCAGGCTGACAGCGGGAAACTCAACTGTCTGGAGTCATATAGACCCAAATACAGGCGGGACGTCAGCCTGGGCCTGATTCCCAGAGACGGCCTCTGTTTATTAGACTCTTTGTGGGCCCCTGCATGGGCCATGCCTGTCCTCTTACCCACATACCTCCTCGAGTCCCTGCTGATGGTGCCGGGCAGGCACCTGACCCAGTGGACTGCGCTCCAGGCTTTGGGACACAGGCTGAGAAAGCAGGAGAGGCTGGGGACTTGAACTGGAAGGCGGCAGTGTCCCAGCTGGGGCCATGCTCCGAAGCCGCTGACTGAGGGGATGGCAGAGGGAAGGCCTGAGGACAGTGGAGGTGACCGACTCCTGGGCCTCAACTTCCATCTCCCACCACCCTTGGCTGCCCCAAATTGGTGAGTGGGTCTTTTCAGGAAATGACCTTTGATTTGAGCAGGATTCAGTGATTCTGAACAGGATTCAGCTCCTACTAGAACACTACCTCCAGAGGGAGGCTCTCCTGCTCGTGGGCCCTTCAAAGCCCACGTGACCTGTCTCCAGCCTGGCCTGAGACCTGCCACAGCCAGTCTCCCCTACCAGTGTCTCTGGGGTGGGGAGGCAGCAGCGTGGTACAGTGACACCGGGCAAGGCGTCAAGTCATGGGGTGAGGATCTTGGCTCTGCCACCTCCAGACTGTGTGGCCCTAGGCAAGAGGAGCCCCACCCTGTGCTGTGGGGTTAAAGGTGAGTCACGGAGCAGTTGCCAGCCTGGAGGAAGGCGAGACACTTGAACAAGCACGTGGAGCTCTGGGCACACATTTCACGGTACGCGCAGGGGTGGGTTTTCATTCCTGATACTCTCATGTTCATTTCAGTATAAAAAAATTTTAAAACACCTCCGTCCCCTCCCTGCCCAGTGTTTGGAAGTGGCTTTCTAGGAAGAGGCGCATTTAATCTTGTTTTCGAGGACTCCAGGAGCATCCAAGGGCTCCCTTCCCTTCCTTGGTGGGTTGTAGGCAAAGGGTGTCCCTTGGCCTGAACCCCAACTCCTAGAAGGCAGCCCAGGGTCAAGAGAGGCAGGGTGGTGCCCTGACTTAGGAAAGGCAGAGGCTCAGAGTACAAGCCTTCCTGGGCCCCCAGCTGAGTTTGGGCTCGCAACCTCAAAATCATAACGCACCCAATTTTCAGTGTTTGAGGGGAGGAGCCAGAAGGCCACCCCAGGCCAGCTCTGTGTGCCACTGTCAGAAACAGCCCCTGCCTGATGGTCTGGGTGAATCAGTTTTCCTCTTTGAAGACCAATGTCTTTATCTGTCATGCAGAGATGAAAAGGAAAATATCAACAACTTTGGTTTGCACAAGAAAGTGTTTAGCAAGTATGTGCCCCATAAATAGTCAGCAGCATCATTATCCCCAGCTCCCAGGAGGATGTCACCCACCCTTTTCTGCTCCCCCCAGTGGCATCGCCCTTTCTCTGTACCCCAGCATGATGCACCAGAACACTGCAGCCATTGCACAATCAACGCTTTAATCATTTTGGAGGTGGACTTTGAGCAGCTCCATAGAATCCTTACTAGCTACTGTGCCCCCAGTGGCTCGGGGCGCCCCCTGACACTGGAGTGGAGAGCTGGGGTCAGTCCTTCCTGCAGGTCATCAGCCCAGAGCGGGTGGTACTCACGACATCAGTGGCCGGGGGAGGCTCCTGGTGCTGAGGCGTCTGAGACGCTTCAAGACCGTGGGCTCTGGGGGACTGCAGGGGATGCCTGCAGGGACCTTCTCGGGATGGTGCTTGGCTCTCTGCTCTGGGCGGGGCAGTGGCTTAGGACCCTCACAGGATGGTGACTGGGGTAATCAGGGACACGGTCCAAGTGCACGTGAGGTGGCAGCAGGGTCAGGCACATGCCTGTCACGTGTATCTGGCTGGAGGGCAGAGGCCCAGAGAGTGTGCAGGGCTGAAGGAGGTGAGCCCAAAGGGCTACCAGCTAACCAGCCTCAGCTCGATGGTTTCTCCGTCCTTGGGTCTGTAGTCAGCAATACCTGCAGAAACAGACCACATGTGGGGGAAGGTTCGCAGGGCAGGGGGTCCCACGCCCCAGTCATCTCCTGGACCCCCACTCTTATGGGTCTGGAAGATGCTCTCACGGTATGGCTGTGGGAAGCCAGGAAACAGAGTCTTCAGGAAACACTGAAATATGCAGCTCAGGGTCCCGGAGGCCCACAGGCCTCTCTTGCAGAGGGGACGCCCCTCAAGAGTAGTTACACTGGGCAGGGTGCGAGATAACCAACATGGAGGGAAAGAAAGCAGGGGCCTGACAATGCCCACCCCCAGATCATTGTCTCTGAGTCCCCTAGGGGTTGAGAGAAAGAGGAACTTGCTCTGTGAGGTGTGGAGGGAGAACCAGGACGATGGGTAAAGTCAGCCTTCACTCAGGCGGGACAATCTAGGCCCTGTAGGACCCCGGGATTCAAGCCCCAACTCTGGCACTCACTGGCTGTGTGACTTTGGATAAGTTATTTGACCTCTGTGAGTGCTAGGGTTCTCCAGGCCCTCCCTTTTCCCCAGGACTTCCTGCTGGACTGTGGGGAACTCAGAGGCCCACATCTGCCTCTGCCTCATGTCTGTATGTCCTTTGGGTCCTCCCCCCAGGCCACATCCTCCAGTACAGACTTTAACAGTAGTGGAGCCACAACGGAGGGCCCCATCTGCTATCCCTTTGTTTTATTTCTCACTTTGGTCAAAAGCCAGGCAGGGAAAAAGAATGTTTTCCATTGGATCCCCTCAGAAAGTCCCACCTACAAAGCAAGTGGCCCATTGCCTGGCACATGGCTAGTGCCCAGAGGTTCATGTGGCAGGAGCAGGACAGTCTGGCTGATGACCAGGTTTATGCACCGGGATGCTCATGATAGCCTGGAACCTATGAGTTAAACTGGAGACACCCTAGAGGTCCAGCAGGAGTTGTTAAATTGCATCCTATGATGCTGCTCCACTGCCAATTGTGCCATACACAGGCTGGAGGTGGGCCTAAGCCAGCCTAGCCATCCCTTCTCTCTAACCAATGGTGGGTGTAGAGCCTGGGTGACCTCCTAGCAACAGGGGTGGGTCCAAGAATCCACCTGTGTCCCAGTTTCACCTTTGAGATACCAGAAGTTTGCCAGAGGATTCAGAGACAAGTGTTCTCAGTCATAAAGGGAACAATCCCAGGAAGACACAGAAGGGCCTCCCTAGAGAAGGGAGTCACAGTGAAGTGTGCTGGCCCCTTGATCACACCAGCCCAGAAACTCCTATTCCCTCTGGACTCCACATGAACTAATCGATCTCACACCACAGAAGCTGGTTTGCAATGCATTTCCGGTTACCTGCAGCCCAAAGCATCCTAGTAGATGATGTAGTCTATTACAAAGAAAGGGAAGAGCTACACACACCAACATAGAAAAATGTTGGTAATATAATAAGAACAAAAAAAAAAATAAGCTGCAAAACCATCTACAGAGCTGGGCCTCCAATAGGCTAGCTATTAGCCACATGAGCCCAGTGAGCACTTGAAATTTTAGTACCCCAAAAAAGCATGCAAAATATGTCATCAGTAACTTTGCATTGATGACATCCTGGTATGAGAATATTGTCAATCTATTGGATTAAATAAGATGTTATTAATATTATTTGACCAAGCAAGAAAATTCAGAATTATACAAGCAGCTCACTTTTTACTTCTGTCAGCATCGCTGTAGAATATGGCTCCATTTTAATGAAAACAACAAACAAGCTTATATTTAAAAAATAATCTGAAGGAAAACACACCAAAAGTTAAAAGAAGGCATTTCTGGGGAGTAAATTTTGGGTGATTTTTAACTTTCTTTGCTGTCTATCTGCTGTCCTAGAATTGCTACAATAATTCTACAAAAATTCTAAGATCTCAGTTAAATGAATTATACATAACCTTGAGCCTCGATGATTATCTGAGGCTGGGGACCAGGAATTTCAGGGGCAAGCTGGGGTGAGTTGAGGAGGCCTGTGGCTGGGGCAGATGGGGGACATGTCCAGAGGTGGCAGGTCCCTAAACTCACCTTGCAGCAAGGGGACGTCAGGGTCCCGGAGGAGCTGCCAGAACTCACGTTCCCCAACTTTCTTCCCCATCACCAAGGTCAGGTAGGGACCTGACAAGGAGGCCTGGGTTCCATACCTACCAAAAGGAAGGCAAAGAGGGAGAAGAGGTGACTTCCGCTCCTGTGGACCCCAGGACAGGGTGGAGAGTGCCCACAAGAGCCCTGCCGTCCCCCTCAGGGCCAGCACTCGGCAAACCTGCCTCCATCCCTGTGGGTCTTCCCTCCACCCCTCCTCTCCAGCCCCGCTGACACTGTCCACTCAGGGGACTCATCCCCTCTGTACTGGCCACGACCACGGCCTGCAGGAAGGGACACACAGTACATGATCCCCTCAGCTGTAGACCCCTCTCTGAGGGCTGACATCATAGGGGGTGAAAATCAGAAGCAGCTGGCTTCGCCTAGAAGATCCTGTGTCCCATGGGAGAGGGTGTGGCCCAGGCAGAGAGACGCAGGAACATGCCAGGGAGGGACCCAGATACCTGGTGGTGGGCCTGGGTCTCCGGTTCAGGAAGATTCTATGACTTGGTGACCTAATTCTGTGAATTAATTCTATGACTTCACTTCTCGTGGCTGGGTTGCTTTTCTCTTTGATTCTACCTTTGCCCCCTGTTACTCGAGAGGTCTGGAGTTAGAATGGGGCCTGGCAGCGAGGAGGCTCCTCACTCACACCCCCACCCCTGACTCCAAGTGCCACTGCCAGAGGGATCCTCTTGAAACTCTGTGGGTCATGTCCTTCCCCCTTGCAAAAGGCTTAGCAGTGGTTGAGGGAGAATTTTTGTAATTTTAAGAACAGGAAAGAAAAAAGAAAAGAAACACAAGCCCACTCATGGTGACTCAGTCAAAGCGAAAGCATTATTTTAGAGAACACAGGGAGTGACCCCTTTCCCCAGCCATGTCTACTCTTTGGGGCTGCTGGGGCCCTTCTCGGTGCACATGTCCCTCTCTGGCCTCCCTTCCAGCCTTCTGGCCCCCTTCTCCTCTCCTGCTCTACCTCCGTCTCCCCCACTCCCTCTCCCCCCTCCCCTCCCCTTCCTGATCTAGCTTTCTCTAGGGCTGATTCTATGGTGTGTATTCGGCTTTTTGCATTCCTGTGCTGGAACATGACCTTCATAACTGACCCCTGAACCCAATTCAGGCACCCACCCCCACTAACGAGAGAATTATTCTTCAGGCTGGTGTCCCTGGCGGCTTCTCTGAGGTTCTGGAGTTCTGAATGAAAATGGTAGGCTCCATTTTTTTCATGTTGATGACAATATCCAAACACGAAAGCCAGCAGGCTCCAGACAGGCCCGCCAAAGGGTTCCTCTGGGACCGTGTGCCCCTAGCAGCACCACCCAGATGCCAGGAAGAGGGGCCCGGGGGGGGGGGTCTCCAGAGCCTTAGCTGCCTGTGCCATCAAGCTTGATGGTGGCTTAGATCCAGCCACGGGCAGTGCCACCTGCTTCTCAGCAGATAGTCCTTATTTGAATGCCACTGGTTTTAAGGTTTTCTTTGTATTTAGTTCACAAAGTTGTGAAGAACACATTTTAACTGTCCAGAGCTAGAAAGAGAAAGGCCTTGTAGTAGTAAACATGTTGTCAGTGCCCACCTAACTCACAGAGCAGAAATGACTCAACCTGGAGTCTGGGGAACATTGTCCTTTTTAGGGGCCTTTGCATCTCTCTGGCCTGACATTCCCCAGCTCAGATGACCCCTGACGTCAGTGTTTCCCACCCACCCTGCCCCCAGTTGAAGGATGCTGTTCTTTGGGAATGCCAGTTGGGGAATAGAAACTGGGACCCTCTCAAATTGAGGCATCTCTTTCTATAAGAGCATCCCAGGGCCTGGGTGTCTTAGTGGAAAGCACTCAACTTCTCTGGGGTTTACTCCCCTTTGGTACAAAGAGAATCACCTCCATCTTTCCTGTCTTATTTAGGCACGGACAGCCCTGGCATAGGGCAGTGCTTTGGAAATGCTAATTCTCAAACTTGTCAAATCTCAGGAGGAGAAGCAAGTTGAAATATGTCCAACCTCCATATGCTACCCAGGGCTCGCCCTTGGTAATTCATCACAGGGATTAGGCCAAGACCATTTGATAATAAAACTTCTTATCCTTCGGAAAGCTAGGTTATACTGAGCGCTTACTCCATGCTGGACCTGGCACATATAAAAGGCCTGTGTCAGATCCTCGTAGGCACTCATTCCCAGGCCTCTGGCATCCTCGCTGATTTGTGGGTAAGTAAGTGGCTCTGGGCCCTGTAGTTCCAAGTGATGGAGCTGGGATTCCAAGGTGGGGGTCTGGCGTGCCACCCATGGCCCCCTGTATCTGCTATAGAGTCGGGATAGAAAAGCAGAGCCTGGGCTGGTGCCTCTCTCTAGGGAACTCTCTCTTCCACCCCATGTTTCTTCTGTGACCCCACTGCAAGGAAGTGGGGCCAGGCAGGTGAGGGATGGGAGGTTGGGGGGTTCTCACGTGAATCCTCCAAGCTCCTGGGCCTTCTTCAGGACATCTTCCAGGGAGGACCCAGCAGGGACAGAGATGGAGTGTCTATACATCGGCAGGACGCTGGGGACACTCAGCACGACGCTGATGTCCTCTGGAAGTTGGGTCTGTGAAAGGGTCTCTGTAGCCGGTTCTAACATGACTGCACCAAGGAGAAAGGAAGGGGCAGTTGGTGAGAGGGCAGGGGGCCTGGGAGTTCGTCCTCCTTTTTAGTTGAGAGATGCTGTGACTCCTCGGGACCTCTCCTCCCCAGGATCCCAACTCAGTCAGTATCACTACCCCCTGCTCATCGAGACTTGGCTGCCATCTCAGCCCCGCGCCCCCCGCTGCCCAAGGTCAGGTCCCTAACTGATTTCTCTGCCTCTGGTACCTCTCCCACCTGTCTGCCACATAGCAGCCAGAGGGCTCTTTCTAGAATATGAATTTGTTAATATCACTCCTGTTACCTCTGGGGGTCGCCCTTCCTTTTCACTCTCCTGCTCATTCTCTCCACCACACTCTTTCCCAAGTGCCTTCTCCCAAATTCCAGTCTTTTACACTCCTTGCCTTTGTTCTTACTACCTCCTCTCTGCTCTGCCCTTTTTTCTCTCTCCACTGGCAGATCCCGCTCACCTGCTCAAGCCTCTCTCCCAGACGAAGCCCTGATTCTGCTGTTATCATCATAAATCAGAGCTAACCAAAATGTATTTCCCCCCATTCATTCACTCATTCATTCATTCAGACATTTTTATACTGGCCATCATACAAGGGGCTCGAGTTTCATGGTACACCCAGAGCTCTCCACTTGGTATCTCCCTCCCCACACCACAAGCTTCTAGAAACTGTGATCTTAGCCCCCAGTGCTGCTAGTGTATCATGCACACCCACAAACCCACGTTGAACAGCATAGCAGGGCTAAGCCAGCTCCCCTCCCTGGGCCATGCAGATGTCAATATACACCCTGCAGGTTGAAAAGATCTGTGCTTCCGTGAAAAGCCTGGTTACCTCTTGGTGCCAGGCAGTCTGGGGAGATGAGATCCACATAGCTCTTGTGGTTCAGGACAGGCAGCAGCTGGGAGATCATGAGAACATTCTTGAATGTCCCCTCCTGCAGGCTGGCCAACAGAGCAGCCCTCGCCTTGAGGCATGCTGTGCCCAGCTGGACCCCGGGCAATGGGGAGGTCATCAGAAACTGGTGACAGAGGAGAGATGGACAGTGGGTGAGTCAGCAACAGGGAGGCACTAGGTCTTCCAACCCGTGACCAGTCACTCCTCGCCAGCCACCAGGGTAGACTATGGCTCCAGGGTCTGTTTCCCACCTGCAGCGCCAGAGGGGTGCTGTAGATATTCCCAAAATAACCCTCTGGGGTCTGTGCCTTCAGGATCTTTTCTCTCACTGTCCTGATGGCCAGCAATATCCGGTTTCTCTGATCTGGGTTGAGATTGGAGCGCTCCAGACAGGTGAAGGCCAAGCCTGCCATGGCCATGGTGTCTGCAGGGGATAAGACATGTGGTTGTGGGACTCCCTGGTGGCGCAGTGGTTGAGCACTGGGCTGCAAAGCTGCCCTCAGCCTCTGCAGCACCAATTCGATCCCCGGCTACCAGCGAGGGTCCCACATGGCATGGCAGACCTCTCCTGCCGCGCCCACTGCTCCCCTCAGCAGTTTATTTCATTAGTCTGCCTGTTCTGTTCCCTGCTCTGGCTCTAGTGAATTCTCTCACCCTCCCACGCTTCTGACTGTACCCAGTGCTTGTATAAATAAATAAATAAATCTTTAAAAAAAAAAAAAAAAAAAAGACATGTGGTTGCCTGAGAGCCAAGCAGGGCCTGGGGACAGTGAGTTTGAAGGAGGGCTTAAAGAAGGGGGTGACATGCTCAGATCAGCATTTTAGAAAGCTTCTGCCAGCTAAGGGGACAACTCAGCCCAGCTTGCCCCGGACTCTCCTAGTTCAGGCGCTGGAAGTCCAAGGTCCGAGGAAATCCCCTTGGTTGTCCACAAACCAGGATGATGGACACCAAACCCCTGCCTACAACTAGGGTGTTAGAGGTTATGGAGAGAACTGGAGGAGGGAGGCCCAAGAGTACCTTGTTTTACACTTCCATCCCTGAACCTGCCTGCACTTTGCAATCACCAGGGAAGTTTTAAACAATGCAAAGCAAGATCTATCCCTGGTGGTCTGATTTAATAGACTCTGGGTTTTTAAAAAAATATGTATTTATTTACTTATACATACAAGAACTGGGGTGTAGGCCAGAGGTGGCGGGGGTGAGAGGATTCACCAAGACAGAGTGGGGCGCGGAACAGGCGACATCTACTGAAGTACACTGCTGAGGGGAGCAGTGGGCAACACAGGAGAGGTCTGCTGCACCATGTGGGTTGTTTCCTGGCTGGGGATTGAACTTGTGCTGCAGTGGCTGGTGACAGCTTCATAGTGCTGAAACTTAACCCCTTGCACCACCAGGGAGGCACTGACTCTGGGGTTTTTTAAAGCCCCTACCACCCAGTCCTGGCCCAAGGTGATTTACTATGCCCAGTGGTTTTTTTTTTTTTTTTTTTTTTTTTTTTTTTTTTACAAGTTTCTGAAGCAGAATAAGCTCCCTGCTGGCGGGCGTCCTCCGCCTTCTCCTCTCTGGACACCTCTCTCTGGGCCCAGATCGTCTCCATCCTACCCTGGCCTTTGAGTGCACATGCACTCACTCCCAGAATCCCGCAGCTAGAAGAGACCTTGAATTACAAGGATAAGAACAGGGCACTGGAGGCCCAAGGTCACATAGTGAGGAACCACATCTCAGGCTTCCCAGCTTATATGATAGTAAGATCACGGCCAGGTCTGCCTGCAGGCATGCACTGTGCCAAAATCTTTATTTGCAAGGCATCCTTGATCCAGACGTGACCTGGCCGTTATTTTACAGGAGAAGATGAACCAGAAGCTTGGCTGACTTGCCCAGGTGTCCTACAGCAACCTAGGAGAGCTGGGATCCAGATTGCAGCCTGGCTCCAGGAATGGTTCCCAGTCACTGCACCACATAAGCCCTCGCCTTTGGCTCCTAAAGGTGTGGATAAGGAGCATCCCAAGGAAAGGTAAGTACGAGGCCAAGGGCTAAGGTAAGAAGTTGGGCATAGGGGCCAGGGGCTGAAAGAACGCCTGCCCGACCGAGGTGGGGACAGGTGCACTCACCCACAGAGAGGTGACGCTGGTGGAGGAGTTGGTCGTGTTCAACAGCATGCAGGAGCCTGCCCACCACACTGTCATGGACCCGCTTCTGGTGGACACACAGGGCCAGGATGCCCAGGCCATACTTGTAGTAGCTGGTGTGGGGGTGACCCTTGTGATTGTGGCCTGGGAGGGAGGAAATCGTGGGGCAGGGGTGTCACAAAGGGCCGGAGGTGTTGTCTCTCTGCCCCACCCAGCAATGAACCCCGCCATTGCACAGAAACCCATTGGCTGTACTGCCTGACACCCTGTTTTGGGTTGTGTTTTTCTTCATTTCTTCAACATACATTGTAAGCCCCACTAGGTAGTATGTGCAGGCGCTGTGTCAGAGGGAGGAATACAGTGAGTACAGGCTGGACTCCACAGCAGAGCCTCTGACAATAGAACAAATCATGCACGTGATGGAAGGAGTCTTGGAGTAGGGGGGAAGTAAGGGCAGGATTCTCTAAGGAAGTAGTGATGGGGAGGTGGGGTGGCACAGGTGGGGTGGGCCAGGTAGGGTGGCACAGGCAGTGGGCGGCTAAAGGTAGAGCAGGAGGGAGAGAAGGGGAAGAAAACCTTCTAGACAAAGGGGACATATATGAAGACCCTGGCTTGCAAGCTGGGAGAAGGCCAGTCTGGCCAGTGCCCATGAAAGGCAGGTAAGGCAGTAAGCTAGAGAGTGGACAAGCGGAACCTGGAGATAGCTTGTGCCCAGGACTGTGAACCCAGCAGTGAGCAGCTCCTGCAGGTATAGGCAATGCTAACAAGATCAGATTTCTACTTAAAATGCTCATTCTGGTTGTCCCCTGCTAGGTCTTATAGGACGAAAGTTAGCAGAGATAGAGTTAGGAGTGTGTAGGAAGGAGGCCAGGTAGTTGTCCTGCAGGGGGATAGTCAGGTCCAGCTTGGGGGCTGAGCAGCAGGACTTTGTGCATGTGGGTTGCAGGAAAGGTTTCATCAAGGATGGCTGCTGAGGCAGGCCTGAGCCTTTCAGTGGACAGTGAGGCAAATAGGATGGAGATGCCTACAGAGAAATCCCCAAGCCCTGGCACAGATGCTTCAGCAGTGAACACTGTGTGCTGAGCCCTCCCAGCTACTCCCACCTCAGCAGGCTGTGTCCTCTCACCAATGGCCCTTTTCTCTTCCTCCAGGAACCGCTTGAGCTGTGAGACCAGCTTATCCCCCTTGTGGCCCCCAACAAACTCGCAGTTGGCCCTAAGAGCGAGCAGGTAGAGGGCCAGCTGGCCCATGGAGGGTTTGTCGTCATCATCACTAGACCTAGGGTGAGACCAGGGAGCAACATGAGAAAGTGCTTTGCTGGTAAAGCTGGCTTGGGGTCCCCTAAAAGTCACAAAGTGGGAAAAATTCTAGCAGCTGGGACCTTTGCTAGAACTGCCAAAAGCAGAGATAGAGAGCTAGGTAAGCTGTGAGGTGCACACCATGCATTTTTTATAAAGATGAAAAGTTAAACTCAAGGATAAACTCTGTGGGCTCAAGCATCCAAGTAATCTGGGCCTGCCCCAACATTCTGTCCACACTTTGTCCACATACTGTCCCTTTTCTTTCCTCTTCCTCTCCTGAGAAGGAAGCCCCTGACTAGTCCACTTCCCCCTAGCCACCAGAGTAGACCATGATGGCTAATTCCCTGGGTGGGAATCCAAGCAGGAGATGCTTCATGGCTGCTCCTGATTCTTCATCCCTCATTCAGACTCCCATGCTGGACCTCAGAACAGTCCTACCTTCAAGCTCCCTGGAACGGAAGCACTGAAAGAGTCAGATGCTGCTTTTGGGCTCGGTAGGATGAGTAGTGTCTGCTTCAGGCATAGGAGGAGAGCAAAGAGCATGAGATGCTTCTGGGTTCAGCATGAAGAGTGTAGTCATGGATTTGTCATGTCTGTCTCAGGTATATAGGTTGGTGCAATAGCAGCACAAGGGCCCTGTATTGGCATCTGCCATCTAATCAAACCACACTCTTCTTTGTACAGATGGAGAAAGACCCAGACTTGCATAAGGCCTCCCAACAAAACAGTGACAGACCCAAACCAGAATGTAGCTCTCCTGTCTCTTAGGATGTAAGCAGACCATGGGAAAAGGAGAAGAGAAGATGCAGCCATACCTCAGGAGGCTTTGTTGGTAATTGAACTTGAGGCTGTGCAGGTAGAGGGCTTCCTTGTCCCCAGCCTGCAGGCTGGACAGGCGCAGGCCCACGTAGAGACTGGGGTTCAGATACTCCAGGGAGAGCAGGTCCATCCAGGGCAAGACGCGCTGGCCCAGTCTTTCTACTATCTTGCTGTCTACCTCTGGTATTTCTTAGGAAAGAGAACAGGGCAAGTGAGGTCTCAGGAACAAGCCACCAGCAAGGAACTACCTTTACCTTACCTTGTATGAAATCTGGCCATAATGAAAGGCAGTAGGGGGTGAGTTGGAGGGCAAGGAACATTATTCTGAGAGAGCGACTGGAGTGGGCAAGGGAGAAGTGGCAGGCCCAGGGCAGAGGAAGCTGGTGCCAGCCAACCACTCTGCTATCAGGAGTGAGAGACCAGATGCCAAGCTACATGGTGTGCCCAGGCACCATGCCTGCTGTGATGAAGTGCTGTTGTCATCATTGTGCATAAAAGAGGAAACAGAAGTTCAAAGTTGTACGGGTCTTCCAATAGGCTGCAGAGCCTAAGACACCTGTCTGCAAAGCCCCTGCTCTCTGGCCTCTGCTCCCACTTACAAACGCTTCAATCCACACGGATAACATATTCCACATGCAGTGTCAGAGACACTGCACACTGCCCACTGGCTGGCTGATGAGGTTCGTGTGTGCAGACCTCAAAATAATGCTTGCCTGGACACCTCTGTTTGGGTGCCACCCCTAAGAGTTGAACTGTTAGAGCCATCGTGGGGTTGACTTGAACCTGTATAACCAAAACTCCAAGTGGCCTCAAAGGTATTTCCCAGCTCCAGTGGATTGTGCCTCCCTGAAGGCACTTTGGACTTTTCCCCATTTACTGCCTCCCAGGGGCCCCAGAGCAGCAGCTGCCTCCACTGTGCCTTAAGCTAGGATGTGGGCAGCGACCCCTCCCAGGGGACAGTGGGCAGAGGGCATGGCCTGCCTCTTGGGCCTCCTGGCACAAAACCCAAGGTTCCACTCACATGGCCCCATCCCCCCCAGTTTGGGTCCTACATCATATGCCTGTCTCCCCCAAGTCAGATTCTGTGGCTACGAGAGATGGGGTGTGTAGAAGAGCAGGTGCTTTCCTTTTCTGTCTCTTTCTCCAGTTTCTACATCTCTCAGCCTGTCTTTCTGGTCATCTGAACCCCCCTCCTCTTGCCCCTCCCTTTTCTTAAACTTGTGAGGAGCCCCATGTGCCCCCGGGCCCTGACCTCCACCGCAGTGAGTCAGCCCTGGGCTTACAAGTGATAAGAGGAACTGGACTGTAAAGAGAGATTGATGACCACAATCTAGCCCCAGAAGGAAGGAGCCAGGCAGATTCACCCAGGGTAATAAAAGAGGCCTGGGACATGCCACCCCTCCACCCCTACCCTGGGAGTGCTAGCTCCCGGGAACTTGGATTCTGCCAACCAAGGCTGACTGGTGTCCACACTGGGAAGCCCAGGAGCCCACCTGGCACAGGCATGGATGCAGCTGCCTTGTCAATTTCACAGCCACACAAAACTGTAAACTGGTCCAGTGGCCTGTGGGATCCTCACTCACCACAGGAAGGCAGGGAGCATTTGACAGGTGAGGGAATGAGGCCGAAACTAAATATCTCAGCAGCAATGGCTATCCCCCCAAACCCAGCCCCGGATTCTCCCCCACGGGAAGGGAACTCTTGTCAGGTCAGGCGGATGGACCAACTGTCAAGAGTCACACCGGGTGAAGATGAGGATGGGGCCCAGGTCTCCTCTGGGCGCTGTTTGGACAAGAACCAAGAGCCCAGGGCTTAGGGCCTGGCTGGACTTGTGTGACAAAGGCCAGAGTCTCTGGTCCCCAGGAAAGGCCCTGGCCTGGAGTTCAAAGAATTACTTTGGGCAAAGCCCAAGAGAGCTGGAACATCTGGAATCTGAAGAGGGAGAAGAGAGACCAGAGGCCCCCAAGTCCTGCAGCTTCTCTTTCCTTCTACCTGTGTGCTCAGACTCACAAGCAGATCCCGAGAGGCCTTTGGGGCCCCAGCCTTGGGACACAGAGCTCAAGCAACCAGGCCCCTGGGTGTGGGTGTAACCGAAAGATCTCACCACCACCAGACCAGCCGGCACCCCTCTGGGACTCACTGTCAGGGTCTCCCGTTCACTTCCTTCGACCTGGGTGCTGGTCCCCACTCTTTCCCTTGCCAGCTCCTTTTCTTCCCTTGAGTCTCAGTTCCTTTGTTGCTTCCTGGTCCTTAGAAAACTTCTCCTGACCTCTCTTCCGAACCCCTGGTCCCTGGCCTGCTCCCCTCGCGCTGACTGGCTTCCTTTGGCACCACCTGCCCCCTACCCGCAGCACCCATTTGCCTCTTGACTCCTTTGGTTGGTCCCCTTCACTAGAATGGAGGCTCCAGGGCAGCAGGGACAGGCTGTCTTGCTCTGTCTTTCCCCCCAAGCCCAACACAACCCCTGGCACAGAGGAGGCTCAATCAATGCACCTTGAATAAATGAATAAACAAGTGACCGAAATAATAGAGATGGTCTTATCTGGTGAGGGGGCAGACATACGATTAATCTCAATACAAAATGCCAGAGATGGTTCAGCTAAACCCAAACTGCCGTGGGAGCTCAAAGGGAAGATAAGTTCCTACCACCACTACCCACCACCATGACGTTGGAGCCTCAGTTTCCCCAGCTATGTAAAGAGGGGCTTGGGCAAGATGGCACCCCCTCCAAAGGACCCAGGAGGAAAGATATGGTTACTCACCACAGATGTCAGCGAGAGCCCCCAGGCCCCCCAGCAGGAGGAGGAGGGCCCTAAAGCACCCCATTGCAGGAGCAGGGGCTGAGCGGCAGGCAGGAAGTAGGACAGACTCCTGGAGCTGGCCTGCGGACTGTCCTGACCACAGCTGGCCACGCTCCAAAAGAGGCGTCTTCCTGTCACTGATTAATCCCTCCACGCCCGACAGCAGGCTGCCAAGTCAGCAGAGAAAGGGGAAAAGGTTTGTAGCCGAGGGGAAAAGAAGGCCAAAGAACAGGGGAGGGAAGGGCTGTCCCCGAGGTAGGTGCAAGGGGAGAGGAGGGCCAGTGGGATGGTGTGAGACACCTGGAGGCAACCACATTTGGGGTCCCCACTGCCTAGAGTGCCCTGGGTCAGCACACAAGTCCCAACATCTGATCTACCCAAATCTGTCCCGACATCTGTTCTGTGTCCCCCAACTGTCCCAGCAGTGGACAGGTCGCATTGAGGCGCCTACCTGGTACCCCTCACAAAAGAAGCCCCTGGAAACACCCACTTTGGGCTGGACAGGGAGCAGAATGGGGGTAGGAGGGTCACATGAGCGAGACTGCTGGGAGTCAGCTGATCTCTGCACACACTCCCAAGAGGCGGGGGCTGGCCGGGCCCAGATCAGACAGGCCAGTTTTTACAATCACCGGAAAGCTGGGAGCCTCCGGGAGACAAAGCCAAACAAAATAAGATAAGGGGCGGGATTTAATCTTTTGAGACACAGACACTGGTAGCAGGGCTACTTGTCAGAACCTTAAGGAAAGTAAACTTAGAAAATCTCTGCAAAAAGGAGAGAGAAAAAGGGTTCCTCATGCTCAGCTCCTCAGGAGGATCAGTGTACAGGCATTCACTCTGGCAGAGCTGTGTGCCCCTGGCTGGTCATTTAACCCCTCTCAGTTGGAAATAGTTTTCTCCTGTGTGAGACGAGAGAACCAGTCAAGATCATTGTAGTTAAACTGCCTTCCAGCTCAGCTTGTAAAGAGGTTATGCCCTTAATCATTTCCAAATGTGATTTTGATTGTAATCATTTTATGGCACATTGCCAAAGTTCATTGTTCAAGATAATCTAGTTTTGTGTCTGACTTAAGGCAAGTCAAACTCTTGACATAAATAAGAAGATGTCTGTTCACTGACATACTTTACAGACTTAAAATTAGACTGTCTGGTGGAGGCAGGTTGGGTAAGTGAGGTTCTGGGGAAGGAGGGAGACTAGCTGGAGGCACAATTTCTGTAGATCTTTGGGTTCGAACCTCCAGGGGACCTTGTGATGTATATGTAGTGGAGACAACTTGGTCTGGGATTGGATGGCCTCAGTCCCTCCACCCCGACTGCCAACTCCCTGCCAGTGGTAAGTGGCAGGGCTTTCAGTTGCTGACACCTCCAGGAGAGCATCCTGGAGGAGGCATCCTTGCTAGAGCAGTTGCCATCTCCTGGCAGGGAGCAGGTGCATTAGAAGCACAGTGGCTGGCTGTGACCTTGGTCACAAAAAGTGAAAAAAAAAAAAAAAAAAAAAAAAAAAAGGAAGAAAAAAAAGAAAGAAAGAAAGAAAAAGATGACCAAATCGGTTGGTTCAGGATTTCTATTTGGGGGCCTATTGCTGAGAAATAAAAATTAACTTGGAATGAGAAAGTACAAGTCTTCCTGTGCGTACAAGGACAGGTGCACATAAAGCCAGCCACAACATGAATGGGGAAGATTATATTTCCCAGGGTCACCGTGTAGCTGTAAAATGTCCTAATGACTTGTTCTTTGAGTGACTGTGACATTTTTACTGGTAGTTCTTTTTCCCTAAAATCACAAGCTATCAGAAATGTGCCACTGAAATCATGCTAGTAAGAATGAAGCATGCCAGGAGGAGCTAAGTCACTTTGACACAGAGAAGCAGCCTCAGAGGAGTTGCTGGACACAACATTCTATGCCTATACTAATGTTTGCAAGGAGCAGGGACGTTGTCCATTTTGCTGACTAGACCAGAGTCAGCTCTTCTCCCCCAGTCCTGCCACTGAGCCTAACATTGTATTGCGTCTATTAAAACACTACTTGGCTTGCTTTTTACCTAACTCCGCCCCTCCCTCCCCAAAAAAGGGTTTATAAATTTTTGTTTGTGTGGGAGGTCTCCCTCATGGCAATGGAACAACAAAGTTGACACTTTGTCAGACTAAGGGTTTGTTTCTGGTGGTGTTAAGCTCACTGAGCTAGGATACAGTCTATGAAAGAATCCAAAAGAGAAAAGTAAAATTGTATGCAAAGTGGATAGCTTGCAAAGAATGGCTATAACAAAGGGAATTTTACAGGGACTACACCTGAGAGGAGAAAGCATACATTGTACAAAAATGAAGAATGATGTCAAATATATATAAATAAAATAAAAAAACAAATATACATTTGTATGATTAAATATGGAATGTCCATTTTATTATTTTGTAATGTAAATATATAAAACCCTTATTTTAGATCCCATTTAATGGAGAAAGTGGTTCATAATTAATCTTCATGTGAAAAATCACACAAGTAGCACATATTGATGGCACACAAATTACAAAATACAAGTTTGTTAAGGAAGAAGAAAGTAACATACTGAATAGTTTTGCCACCCTCAAAAGCCCCTTGTACTTCACCTCTTCTCTCTACCACCGAATCCTTGGAACCATTATCTTTTAACTGCCACTATAATTTTCCTTTTCCAGAATGTCATTAAAAATTGAAATATTACGATTTTGAAATCTCCACCTTCTTCCTCCACCCACCCCCCCCTCAAAAAAAAGCTTTTACAGATTGGTTTCTTTCACTTATCAATGTATGTTTAAGACTATGTTAAGTGTTGCTGCAAATTGCATAAGTTTATCTTTTTTGATTGCTGAGTCTTCTTGATCCAGTCATCTATTTTTGGGCATTTGGGCTGTTTCCATAGCTTAGCTATTGTAAATAGTGCTGCTATAAACATAGGGGTGCAGGTGCCCTTTTGAATTAATGTTTCTGTGTCCTTTGGGTAAATACCTAAGAGTGGAATTGCTGGATCATATGGAAGCTCCATCTTTAGCAGGTTGAGGAATCTTCACACAGCTTTCATAGCAGGAATTTAGAAAACCTAAATAAGGGATCAGGAAAGACTAATTATAATAAAGTAAAAATCAAAATCAACAAGCAACTATAAACCAGAGACACACTAGGGAGGGCGGGGGGAGGAGGGGGGATTAGGGTCAAACTAAGGGGGGTGGGAATTGTATGGGGGCTATAACCAAGATGAAAGTGCATACATTGTGCAAAAATAAAAAATGATGTAAAAAATCAGAAAAAAAAAAAAAAAAAAGACTATATAAGTGTCCTCTGGAGTCGCTATACATCTGTGAGGAAAAAAATCCACTTTTGCTCTATTTCATCACCCTAAGAGCAAAAGAACCAAAGGAAAAACCGAAGGCCTAAAGCCAACTGAGAGTAGACGCACTCAGCGCCCGGCGGCGCCTGCCTGCAGCGGTCTCCTCATTCCGGAAGCCAAGTTCTGACCCCGCCTAGCATCCGTTACCATGACAATGCGCCAGTCCACGCACTTTGAGAGCGTCTCCCCTCTGCATCCCAGAAGACACTGCGCTATCTCTGCCTTCCGCCCCTCTCCATCCCAAGGTGCAACGGAACGCATGACGTCAGACGTTCGTCGTGGGGATGATCATAGAGATGCCTGAACATACATGTTTTTTAAACAGACTGTGTGTAACAGTCTCACAGGACGGAAATCACTCTACAGGACGGTATTCGTGATTTTTCAGAGGAATTTAGTGGTAACTTTCGGGAGGAAAAACCCCATCTTCCCCTGAGGCACTCAGGCACCTCCTAGGACGCCCGCGCGGAGCGGCGGCGTGGGGGCCTCAGGGGTCCTCGGTCGGGCACGTGCGGGAGGAAGCGGCGCTGTGTGTCCGCGCGGCGCTGGTGGACCCTTCAACGTGGAGACATGGGGGGCCTGGAGAAAAAGAAGGTGAGCCGAAGACACTGTGGGCCTCGGGCCCGGGAAGTGGGGGGCAGGATCCCCGGAGCTTGGCTCCTCGTGGCTGCGGGGACGGCTGGGATCACCGCGGGAAGAGCTCGGAGGATGGGCTCGGGTAACAGTGAAATCGGGGCAGTTCCTTGGAGCGGGACTGCGAAACAGTTGAGGTTCCTAAGAACTGTTTACTGAAAGAGTGATGAACTTTTTGTAGAGTTCACTATTACTTCGGTTGAATCATCTCTAAAACACTTGTTATTCCCTCATCGGTTGAGCAAACCCCCTGTCTCGATGCTCGGGACGGATAGGTAAACAATCATGGGGTCCCTGTCTTCTCCGCATTCATTTCTTAGTGATGGAAGATGGATTAGTACTGAAATCAATAGCCAAATGAAGTTATCACAGATTGTTAAATGTGCCGTGAAGAAAGCTAAGGAGAAGTAAGGATAGGGGATGTAAAGGGTTACAAATGTTAGCGGGTGTTGCCTCATGTTTCTCTTAGCCATACATTTAAACTAAGATAAGAAAGATCGGAAGATCTTGGACAAGTTCTGGAACAGGCAAATGCTTAGTGAGCAAGTATGGCCGAGGAACGAAGTGCCAACACTCTTTGGTGGGAAAGGCTTTTTTGGTGCAAGGTCTCAGAAGGACGGATGGGAGGATCCAAAGGAAAAAAAGTCTTCTGGTGAGATTGGGGTTGGATAGTCACGCAAAGCCTGTCAGTCATTGTATTGAAGAAGGAGTAACATGTTCAGTTTTGAGGAGTTCTTCTTTTTTTTTTTTTTTTTTTTTTTTGAGGCATTCTTGTATGGAGAATCACCTTGGTTGCATGAAAAGATTGAGGGGAGGGGTGTGAGGAAAATAATAGCTACTTCAAGTGTTTCCTTAAGTATTAAAGTGTCTGCTGCGAACTAGGGACTACAGAGAAAGGGGACAGGAGATCTCTCCTTGTAGCACCAATGTTGATATGCAAACGAATCATGGTATTTTTTAAAAAGTGGTTTTCACAACCATCTTGACGCCCATGAATAACTGTGGGCAGAGCAGTCCTGGGCATTGTAGGATATTTAGCAGCAGCCCCAGCCTCTTTACCCATTAGCACTAACCAAAAATGCCTAATTCCTCACCCCTTCTGATACACACCCAAGGAATAAAATCACCCCAGTTGAAACCTTCTATCCCGCTGCATAAGCATGGTGACAGAGGTATGTGTGATGAAGACTCAACTTCCCAAGACAGTCTGAAACTCGTTTTTGTATATCCAGGACTTGGCTCGGGCCTGATCCCCAATAGTCAATAAATATGTGAAGGACAGAAGGAATAGCAGGTGTGTCTCATGACTGTGGGGTTATTAATAAACACACCTCTCAGGAGACTACAGGTCCATCTGTTTATATCTGACCCTGGCCATGGGACCCCTATTGTCTTTTTCCAGAGGAAGATCTCATTTGAAAAGGACAGGCTTGGTTGGCATTGCAGGGGGCTTGGTGCATTGCATTGATCTCTGTCAGGGGTACAGAAATGTGTGCGTGAGGTAGCAGCTTGATACCACAGACCCAGATGATTACACAGGACAGTATGCTCCTCAGGGGCAGGTAGAGACCAAGCCTTTTTTGGGCTTTATTCTCACATACCTTCTAGAATAATGCCTAGAACATGGTAGTGTGCCTCTGTATTGTTTGTTGAATGAGTGAACGAGGAAGGGGCGAGGCTTAGAGCATGCTTTCTCAGCATGACCCCCAAGGAGCAAAAATCATCATGTGTATTGGAGTGGGACAAAACTTATGTATTAGTCGCTTATGACTAAACAGGTAGCATGAACAGATCTACAGTGTATCTGTGGTGGTAACATTTCACAGGGCTGTATGAAAAAGCGCTTAAGCTCTACAGCAGCCTCTGGTGCTGGTGGAGCTGTTATAATGAAAGAAAGCGAAAAACGCTAACTTTGTGAATTAGACATTCAAACTCTGAACTCAGACCTAGGTTTGAATTCCAGCCCCAGCTCTTACAGCTGTGTCACCTGGGCAGGTTAATTCATGGAGCCTGTTTCCACCCATGTGAAATGGGAGTTTTAACCGCATCTACCTCACAGAGTTGTGGGGATTAAGTGAATAATGTGTGGAAATCACTAATCATAATGTCCAGTACTAGGTCAGTACTGAGTGCTTGGCATTGTGCCTGATCCATTGCAGCTTCACGGTCCCCAGAGTCTCGCAGGTGTGTGAACACCTGCAGAGAGTGGCTCGGAGAGTGTAGGAGAGCTTGTTGTGTGGTTGGGTTGCCTCCCTACAGCATTTCCTGTCCCAGAAACCTCTTGACCACTTATGCCGACTGATAAATGCCTCTAATATGCTGCATGCCCTGAGTTTAATGTCATTGCTAATGGGGAATTGTTGTTTTTTTTTTTTTTTCCCTCAAGTATGAACGAGGCTCTGCCACCAACTACATCACCCGAAATAAAGCCCGGAAGAAACTGCAACTGAGCCTGGCCGACTTCAGGTGAGGCTGGAGAGTGGATTGGGGTGCCAGCAGTCCATTACATAGGGAAAACTCAGCCACATCCCTGTCTTACCTGTGCTGTCACAAACACTGTCTGGTATTCTGGTTTTCTTACCTTCCCCTTCCCCCTCTCCTGCCCCCCACCTTGCTTTAATGAGCTGTGCTTTGCCAGCTGCTGTCTGTGGGGAAACAGACTTTGTCATGGCACCCTGAGCCGGCAGAATAGCCCACTGGCACTGCTGGGCTCTGTCTGGGATCTATCATCTCTTCCCCTCCTCTCTGGTAGAAGAGACCCCTGATCCTGCAGCCAGGGGTTCTCAGTTCCTTGTGAAGTCACAACCAGATGCCTCCATGAAATGTGGGTCCTGCTGTAGTCCTTCAAGCATGCCCACCACTTTCCACCCTTACAGCCTTTGTATCTCAGAATCCTCTTCCCTCTACCTTATATGTAGCTGAAATGGTGACTGCTCAGCAAGGCCTTCTTGACCCCCCCAGCTATAAGGAGTGCCTGCAGCCTATCCCTGCAACTTGCAGTAGTGGGTTACCAGGAACACGGATTGTTGGGCTCCTGCACTAGTCTCTGAGCTCCAAAGGCTGCATTCCCTGCTCACTGCTGTTTTCCAGGTCTGGTGTGACTGGTGCCCGGAACTTTTACTGACAGAAAGAATGGCCTTTGTCTTCCAGGCGGCTGTGTATCCTGAAGGGCATCTATCCCCACGAACCCAAACACAAGAAGAAGGTTAACAAAGGTTCCACAGCAGCTCGGACTTTTTATCTTATCAAAGACATCAAGTTCCTCCTCCATGAGCCCATCGTTAACAAGTTCCGTGAATACAAGGTGAGGCCTGGGCTCTAGGGTCTGGCTCACCCACCATAGCTCTTCGATCCACTACCTGTGACCTGGGGCAGGTTGCTTAAACTCTGAGCAAGCCTGTACAATGGGGAGGCCATTTTCCTTCTAAGGAATGTTGTGAGAATGAACTGAGATTACAGTTAAGAAAGTGTGGGGATCATTTGCACAGCACCTGGCAAATGAATTCTTTTTTTATTTTTAAAGATTTATTTTACAAGAACCAGGTACAGGCCAGATGTGCGATGTGCAGGAAGGTGAAAGGATTCACCAGAGACAGAGCGGGGAACAGTACAGGCAGACTGGCGAAATAAGCTGCTGAGGGGCACAGCGGGCGAGACAGGAGAGGTCTGCCTCGCCATGTGGGCATCTCGTGACTGGCGGGGATCAAACCGGCACTGCAGAGGCTGTGGACAGCTTCACAGCGCTGTGCTCAATCGCCTGCACCACCAGGGAGGCCCTGGCAAATGAATTCTTACCTGTGGTACTTTTGCCCTAGTTCTTCACCTATGGGTGAGGATGGCACTATTTCAGAGGCTATCTGCTGCATTCATTACCCAAGGAAACCATTCCTATTCAGATTTCTCCTGGAATTGCTTCCAGGCAACCAAGCTTTTCATTCCACAAATAGATGTCATTAAATGCTTAAATACCAGAGGGGACGAAACCTATTAATACCAAATGCAAATAACTGAAAGCAGATAGGACCTGGCTGGGAGGGAAGGGGTGCCACCTAGTGGCCACAGGAGACTGGCCAGCAGCTGCTGCGGGCCCTCTTGTCCACTGAGGTGGGTGACTGGCCCTGTTTGCTCCTGGGTTTTGCAGCTGGAGTTTGCTATCTTGGAGGTGGGCTCCCTGTGGGAAATGGCTACTCCGAGCTGCTGTTCATGAGCCCACCAGAGGCTCTGAGCCTCTGAAGAGCACTGAGAGTGGGCCAGAAGTATCCAGAGGGAAGAAGTTGGTTGGTGTGGAGGACCCTCTGGGCCTGCTACTGGCCTCAGCTGCATTTTTCTATGTGGCCCTGCCCCACACATGGACTCATGACTGGCGTTGGGGAAAAAGGTCCTCCCACCAGGCCCTGGTCTGCTTCACTGGCAGGTCACTTGGCCTCTCTTCTTAGTTGGAAAGTAGGGCTGGGAATGTTAGCTTTCGTGTAAGTGTATGGAGTCAGCACATGTGAGTGGCTGTCCCTGTCCATCCTTCAAGAGTGTGTGGCCAACTGGCTCTGCTCATCAGTCTGGGTCAGTCTTGGTGCTCCTAAGCGTGGGTTGCATGCAAGACCTGAACTGAAGGGGCAGGTGGCACTAGCAGACAGCTGTGGTCAGCTTTGGGAGACCTTCGGAGTCCTCCCACCCTGTGAGCCCTCCTCCGTGGAAGAGGACGTGCAGGAGCACTTGGCCCCAGTGTCAGTGGTCTCCTCTCCTCCAGGTGTTTGTCAGGAAGCTGCGGAAGGCCTATGGGAAGAGCGAGTGGAACACTGTGGAACGTCTGAAGGACAACAAGCCCAACTACAAGCTTGACCACATCGTCAAGGAACGGTGCGTTGGGGCTCAGTCCTAGTACTGGGGGGGACTAAGCCCCTGGCATCAGAGTGCTGGCATCCTTTTGGAGGAAACAGACCGAAAAGCAAACAGAAAAATTGTTATAATGATTGCAAGTCAAAGTGAGTGCCATGAGGACTGTTAGCTGTGTGAAGGGAACTGGGGGACTTATGCTAGTTACGGCTTGTCAGAGGAGGTTTCTCTGCGGGAAGATGGTTGAGCTGGCCATGGAAACATGGTTCTCATAGCGCAGACAGCAAGTGCAAAGGCCCTGTGGTGTGAGAGAGCCAAAGTTCTGGGGGCAGAACATAGGGTGCATGGTCAGACCTGGAAGACACAATTGGACAACTCAGTTCCTTGCCCAGCCTTCTCAGCAGCCCCCTCAATTCATTTATTAAGTCGGTGGCTCTTAGGAGTGATTTTGCTGACTTTGGGGGCATTTAGCAATATCTGTGGACATTTCTGGTTCTCATGACTTGAATGAGGGCTGGAGAATCTACTGGTATTTTATGAGCAGAGGCCAGAAATGCTGCTAAACATCCTAAAATGCACAGACCAGCGTGGTCCAGAATGTCAGTAGCAGTAAAGTTCAGAAATCCTGGGCTGTTGGCTCCAGATTACACAGATTTGGCTTTATTGAATTGGGCCAGCTGTGGGCTAACATGGAAAGAGTCCTGGTGGAGGAGCCCACAGCCATTCTGACCTCAGGCCTGTGCCCTGTGAGCTGGGCAGCCTGAGAATGGTTCCTGCACCAAGCAAGTCCTCCTCTCTAGAAATAAGGATAGCTCCTGTCCCGCCTGTGACCCGCAGCTGTGGTGTGGAACAAATGAAAACAGCAAGTGTCTGGATTCTGGCCAATACGAGGTGGTAGGGTGGTTATAGTGTTCCTGGCACATATCGTCCCCCATCTTCTTAGCCATTGCAGAAATGGCCAGTGCTGCATCTAAAATGAGCCCGGGGTTGGTGGGTTTGTTTGTGAGGTGGAGAGTGAGGAACTTAGTGGCACCAGAGGGGGCTGCTTCTAGGAGGTTCTCCCATTGTCCTGTGAAAAAAAAAGTCCCATGGGCCCTTCTTCCATCTTGGCCTGAAATGAAGACCTGGCAGGGCCCTCCTGACTCATTGCTGTGAATGAGGCCATCTAGGGCAGCAGGGGCCTTGCCCTTTCTGGTTGCGTGGCTTTCAGAGAGGCCTTTTTGGAAGCAGAGCCCCTTCTGAAGGAGAGAGCTTCCTGGGAGGCAGTTTGGCTGCCAGAGTCTCTGACACCTGGCCTGGCCAAGGAGGGGGACGGTCTGTCTGCTCATCCCCAGGCACTTCTGGGGAGGCTACAGGAGCCCAGTTTTGAACCAACAGTCTGGTGTCATTTTCCAGAAGAAGCCACAGGGGTCGGGCAAGGCATAATGACGTGTGCTGGGTTCCAGCTGGGACTGGAGCCCAGGTGTCACACTCGTTGCCTGTCCCGTCACCGACGCCTCCCTCCCTCCTTCCCTGGTGGATCTGCCCAGGTGTGGTCTGGTCGCCTTCCTAATTTATCACAGGAAGCAGTTTCTTGTCTGGGGCCTTCTTGACCAAGGACCCAATTCTAGCACTTTTGCTGCCTGCAGAGTAGATGGAGTTCTGGGTGAAGAGGGACAAGATGTAACCCGCTCTGACTGCCTGGGTGAGGACACAAGTGCTGCCCAGCACAGGCAGGCCCCACCCTCTCCCTGGTTGGTGAGGGCAGCCTCACCTTTTCCACGTTTTGTCTTGGAATTCCCGTTAGAGTTCCTTTGAGATAAAGTTTCTACCGTCAGCAAAAAGTTAGAGTGACTGACTCATTCTACAGTCATTGACCACACTATGTGGGAGTAGGTAGAGGCTGGGTCCCTGGCGAGCAGTTGGTGTCTTGAGAACCCTGCTTTGGGATTTCTTTGTTCCTCAGAGCTAAGGGGCATTCTTGGTTCAGTGGTTCCTCCCAGGACTATGGGGGAAGCTGGCACTGCCAGCCCCTGGCTTAGGGAGTCGGGCCTATGGGGTGGTTAACAGCAAGGCACGGAGGTCAGGGACCCCTCACACCCACGCCCGTGGAGCAGGGACTAAGTGAGTGTTGAGCTCTCGGCCCTGCAGGTACCCCACATTCATAGATGCCCTGCGGGACCTGGACGATGCCCTCTCCATGTGCTTCCTCTTCTCTACCTTCCCGCGGACTGGAAAGTGCCATGTGCAGACCATCCAGCTGTGCCGCAGGCTCGCCGTGGAGTTCATGCACTATGTCATTGCCGCCCGGGCCCTGCGCAAGGTGAGCCCGGGGCCACGTGAAGCGCCCCCCGGCTTTTCCTCCCCCCTCAACCCCCTCTGGTCTTCAATGTGCTGCCTCTTCTGCCCCCTCCCCAGGTCTTCCTGTCCATCAAAGGCATTTACTACCAGGCCGAGGTGCTGGGGCAGCCCATTGTGTGGATCACGCCTTACACCTTCTCCCACGACGTGAGTGAGCCGAGGGGTGTGTACCGCCTCTGGGTCCTGGGCAGAGATGAGAGCGTGACTCAAGGGGGTTATATGCGCGGTGCAGTGTGGGCTGCGTTCCTGAGTGTTGGCTGGGGTGGGATGAGGAAATGTGCTATAGACTGGAATAGAGAAGAGTTCCCAGGCCAGCCTGGGGTCACACAGTACCCTGGCTGGGTGACCCCGACATGTTCCTTTGTCTTGCTGTGCCTCATGAGTGATATACTTGCACCTTCTTCACCTGAGCACAAGGATTTAAGGAAAAGAATCTTCGAAAGTGCCAGTATGTGTCCCTGTGCAGTTGCTGAACGAACAGTAGCTGCCAGGGCCACGCGCTGACTGGAGGCGCAGCCCAGCATTCAGGCCTGCTGGGTCTGCATCTTGTTTTGTTGCTGGTGGCCCCCCGCCTTGGCCCAGCTGCTTTGCTTAACTCTGCGCTCTCCAGCCCCAGGGCTGGGGCAGCGGTGGATTGGGGGAGGGGGGTGAGCACAAGAGAAGCACTTGGCATTTGGCGCCACTTCTTTCTAATCTTTGGTAGGAGGGTTTCTGACAGGGACCCGTGATGAGAACACCTTTTTTGACCTCCTTATGGGGCATCACTAGCCTCCAGACCCCCACAGGGTCTCTGTGAGTCTCCCTTCCTGTGGCTCTGCATTTGACCCAACTTTGAGTGGGAACAGGTACCTTTGGTGGAGGGCCTTGCGGATGAGGTTATTGGTGCTTCGAGGTGAACCAGGGGTCTGGGCACTGCCCCAGAAGCCTTCTGTGCTCCAGCTGGCAGGACCCAACCACGCCGGCTGCAGAGCGCTGGCCATGTTGCAGTCTGTGGGCGAGAGCCGGGCTTGGCCTTCAGCAGTCCCTGTTCCTCTCCCTGGTGCAGCCAAGAGGCTGTGGCTCTTTCCTTTTTCCCTCTGCATCCTTTCCCTCCTCCTCCTTCCTTCCTGCCTTCCCTCCGTCCTCTCTGGCTCTCCCTCTCCTTCCTTTTCTCTGATGTCCCACCCCCGCGATGCTCAGACTGGTCTTTGTGTGTCCTCTGGGTGGTGAATGGGGCCCTGTGGAGGCCAGGCTCCACGCAGCTGGCCCCGGGGGGCAGGGAAAGGGCCACTCATTCCTCCTCCCTCTGGCCAGATTACTGCCGCTACTTCCTCTCACCAACGACTGGTCCTGGGTGGTGGCTGAGGCCCTCGTGAGCCCCTCCCCTGGAGCAGCCGGGACCGGGTTCCTGGCAGTAGGAGCCAGGCAGGTGTTGGGGAGCTGGATGCTCCGCGCAGCGGGGAGTGGTTAGTGTCCGGATGCTCACCAGACCCATCAAGGGCCCTGGCAGATGCTCATGAAAGGGCAGAGGTGTAAGTAGGGGGCAGATGGGACACCTTTTGACCCATGTGCCCCTACAACCCAAGTCACTGCCCAGTAGTAGCCTGGAGATGTGACTCAGTCACAGGCCAGCCAGGCGCAGATCCTGCGGCTCGTTGTGGTCATTACCCTTGTCGATATTCCTGGGCACGTCCTCGCGTTTGCGCCCGTGGTCGGCAGCACTGGACTGGCCCCGCTGCTTGTAGAGGGCTGTGCTGCTCAGGAGTTGAGGCATTTCGATCTGACTCTTGGTTCTTTGTCCTATTTTGTTCTATCAATTTCTCAAGGGCAAAGATGGGCCCTTTCACGTCCCCTGCCTGCTGGGTAGGCAGCTCATGAGGGTGGCTCTGTGCTCTTGCCCAAAGCAGGCAGCCTTTCTGTTCTGCCATTGCTCGCATTGTCCTGGCCTCTTTTGGATCTTCTGGTTGTGCCTCATCTCTGGCTTGGGTGTGGAGTCGGGCTACTGAATTCTGAATGTCCATCCCAAGATTCCTGCCAGGGCTTTTAGGTGCTGAGAGCTGTCCACTCCCTGCTCCCACCTGGGCAGATACACCGCGTGGGGCCACTGCTCCAAGCCGGGCTTGCGGTGGACGGAGCCCTGGGAGTGCTGTCCCCAGGGGCTCATGGGCTAGCTCCCGGCAGACGTTAAATGAGGACTGTGGTGTGGATGGGGAAAAGGCATCAGCTGTGACCAGCCTGGTTGGGATGGTGGCCTCTGCCATGATGAAAGCCTGACTTGCAAGATGAGGGGGCGAGTGAGGCAGGTGGCAGAGTGGGGCCAGCCTGTCCTGGGAACAGCCTGACAGGCACTTATGCTTCCTTTTTCTCACTCCCAGCTCCCCCTCTGTGGCGTGGGGATCTGGCTCAGGCCTCCAGGATGTCTCTGACCCTAGGGACCCGCCCCTCAATCATGCCCAGAGTGCTCCTGGGAGAGACACGCCATGCAGCCCCTTCCCATGGGTCACAGCTCCGAAGGCAGGGCCACCCTGTAGAAGCTCACAGTCCTCGGGCACGCCACCACCCCCTGCTATTTGGGTTGTCAGTGCCTCCTTTGTTCCCGTGCCTGTGCCCACACTACTGATGTGCCTCCTGTGCCCCCAGCACCCGACAGACGTAGACTACAGGGTCATGGCCACCTTCACCGAGTTTTACACCACGCTGCTGGGTTTTGTCAACTTCCGCCTCTACCAGTCGCTCAACCTGCACTACCCGCCCAAGGTAGGGCCCCCGCCCAGCCCGGTGCCTTCTAACAGTTCAGGGGCCACAGCTTTCTCTCCCTACATGGAGGTGAGGGCTGGGCATCCACTTCCTCTGACCTCTCCTTGCCTCCCAGCTTGAGAGTCAGGCCCCCACGGAGGCGAAGGTCGGTGAGGACGCCTATGCTTTGGACTCTGAGAGCTCTATGGAGGTGAGAGAGGCTTCTAGAGCATCAACCCTGCATCCCCCAGAGGGGTGGTCCTTGGCCCAGGGGTGGGGCTGGGGGTTGCTAGATAGGTAACCTTGGGACATACTGTCAGAACCCAAAGGGATTGATGTCCCAGAACTGTCGCCACTATCTCTCCCTGACTTGGCCACACCCTGGCCAAGGCCCCACCTGCACGAGCAGCCCTGCAACCCTGCTTCTCTCTGTAGAAACTGGCAGCCCTTAGTGCCAGCCTGGCCCGTGTGGTGGTGCCTGCGGAGGAGGAGGAGGCCCAAGTGGATGAATTTCCCGCTGACGGGGTGAGGACTGGCTCCCTTCAAAGGGAGGCGGGCAGGGCGGTCTTGGAACTGAGAGATCTAGGAGGAAACTGGGGAGAAAATCCACCCCTGGCCCTCCAGTGGGGTTGTGGGTGGTGGGCCTGACTGTGCAAGGCCTCGCCCCTTTCACCACAGGAGATGGCGGCGCAGGAGGAGGAACATAAGAAGGAGCTGGAGGCACAGGAGAAGCACAAGAAGCTCTTTGAGGGCCTGAAGTTCTTTCTGAACCGTGAGGTGCCCCGGGAGGCCCTAGCTTTCATCATCAGGTAGGGAGGCAACAGCACCGGCTCCTTCACACACGGGCACTGCTGCTCACATTGGGATGGTGTCAGTGTCCTCTATTAGCGCTGCGGCGAGGATTCAACAAAGGGGTGTGTGGGGATGCTCAGCGGGCCCAAGTCATTGCAGGGCAGCTGCTGTGACCTCACCAGCTTAGGGCAGGAGATCCTGGGATGGGGAGATGGCAGTCGTGTCCTGGGAGAGTGAGCCTGTGGGGCAGCCCCGTCCCAGGGTAGGCATCGCATGCCTGAATGCTCTCGTGGGTCCTCTCTATGTCTGTAGGAGTTTTGGGGGAGAGGTGTCCTGGGACAAGTCCGTGTGTATTGGAGCCACTTACGATGTTACAGACACCTGTATCACCCACCAGATTGTCGACCGGCCTGGGCAGCAGACCCCTGTCATTGGCAGGTAGGGTGGTGAGGCTTGCGTCTTCTTTCTTTTTCTTTTTTTTTTTTTTATAGAGGCATGTTTTCTTTCTTTCTTTATTTGTTTGTTTGTTTTTTTGTTTATACAAGCACTGGGTACAGTCAGAAGTGCGGGAGGGTGAGAGAATTCACCAGAGCCAGAGTGGGGAGCAGAGCAGGCAGAAGGACCGAAGTACACTGCTGAGGGGAGCAGCGGGCTGCAGGAGAGGTCTGCGCGCCATGCGGGACCCTCCTCCGGTGGCCGGGAAGCAGCCGGGGATCGAATCCGCAGCGCAGAGGCCGCAGGCAGCTTCGTAACCCAGCGCTCAACCGCTGCGCCACCGGGGAGGCCCCTTGCGTCTTCTTTCTGTTTGGGTTTTGGGGTTCAGAGAGAGGTATGTCTCAAGGCCCCGTGACCTTCTCTGCCACCATTCTGCATCAGGTACTACCTACAGCCCCAGTGGGTGTTTGATTCCGTGAATGCCAGGCTCCTTCTCTCCGTGGCAGACTACTTTCCTGGGGTACAGCTGCCCCCACACCTCTCGCCCTTCGTGTCAGAGAAGGAAGGCGATTACATCCCCCCTGAGAAGCTGAAGTTGTTGGCCCTGCAGCGGGGAGAGCACCCAGGTGAGTGGGAAGGGACCCGGCTGGGTGGCCAGATAGGCAAGCTCCATGGAACTAACTTTGGTCCTCTGGGCCTCAGCTGCCTGTTAACCTTCTTGGCCTCATAGGTGGCAGGCTCTGGAGAACAGGGCAGCAGGGGCACAGAGTCCTTTAGACATTTTTGGAGTTATGCTTAGGAGAAGGTAACATGTGTCCTGCCTTCAGGTCACTTGATGTTCAGAGTAAGTGAGCAGAATGGTCTGAAATTTGTCATTGACATTTACAAAGGAGGGAGCAGTGCTCAGGAATGGGAGGCCTGGAGTCTTCTCTGAAGGCAGCTGGGGCTATGGGGCAGGTGCCTGAAGGGATTCGGTTGGAATGGCCTACGTGGCCTTTGGAGTGTCCCCTTGACCAGTGGAGGGCACTGGGGCCAGGTCTCACCTGCAAAGGGAGGAGCAGGCTCCCAGGACCTACAGAAGTCACGGGCTGTTTATAGGAAATTTGGATGAATCGGAAGAAGAGGATGAGGAGGAAGACAATGAAAGTGATGGTGATGAAGGTGAAGGTGAAGAAGAAGAGGAAGATGTGGAGGCTGGTTCAGAAAAGGAGGAAGAGGCCCAGCTGACAGCTCTGGAGGAGCAGAGGATGGAGGGGAAGGTACTGGGGACTGCATGGGGGTGTAGCCTGGAAGCAGGTCCGTCCACTGGCCACTTTGAGCCATGCCTGCTCTTGAAGGGCAGGAGCCATGGGCTGTGGGTGGCTCTGTATCCAGAAGCGTGTGCTCTGTGTCCCCAGAAGCCCAGGGTGATGGCGGGCACTGTGAAGCTGGAGGACAAGCAGCGACTGGCCCAGGAGGAGGAGAGCGAGGCCAAGCGCCTCGCCATCATGATGATGAAGAAGCGGGAGAAGTACCTTTACAACAAGATCATGTTCAGCAAGAGGCGCAAAATCCGAGAGGTGCGTCCCCGCTGCCCACCTGAGACTCCAGGCGTGGCTACCATATGTGGCCGCCCAGGCGAACTTCATTGCCAGCTGGCCCTGCTCTGGGGGGCTGCACCCAGACTTTCTTCAGGGCTTTAGTCTCCTTCTTACACCTGCTGTTTCTAAGTTGCCGGGGCCTGGGGAGAGAAAACATCAGACTCAGGGCCTACTTTTATGAAGGCCTGCTCCATAGAAGTCCATCAAGCAGGAGGGGCTGCTAGGATGTTGGGTTAAAGGCTTCTCCTTTTTGTTCTTTCTCATTCAGGAAGCCATGTTTGCTATTGCAAAAAAAAAAAAAATCAAAAAAGTTTGGTGCACCAGAACTCTAACAGATGGTGCTGAAGTGGCTCTCAACCCTACCCTACGGGCCTTAGTAACAGACCCCTGGTTTCTTTGGTGCCTGTAATAACACAAAATTGGTGGTGTCATGCTGTGTATAGATTGATCTGCAGTGTATTTTTTTTTAACCATGGATTGAACTCTCCATGACGTCATACAGACCCTCGTCTGGTGCCTGCGATGGTATTAGATTGGTTTCCACTTTTGTCTTCCTTTGAAAACACCCTTGCGCACTTCCCTGCCTACCTTCCAGATATCTCTCAGGACAAATCCTTAGGCGTGTAATTGCCGGGTGAGAGACCTGCCTATTATATAATAGATTTTGCTAAATGGCCCCTGGGGAAAGATTGTTTCAGGTTGACTCCTGCTTGGCAGCTCCTGGTGAAGGTTTGAATGGCACCCAGCGGTCCTAAGTGGAGGGATAAATAAGGCAGTTGCTTCCAGGTCTGAGCACCTGGGATCCTCTTAACTTGCTGTGGGCCCAGAAATAGAGTTGTAAAGGCAAGGGGAAGGCATGTTTCCTCACCTGAGGTTGTTCAGGTGAATCTGTTTTTCCCCATGGTAAGTTGCCCATTAACTTTTCTGGAAGCCCTGTTTTTAAGAAATGGCCTCAAGGGCCTCCCCTGGTGGCGCAGCAGTTGAGCTCTGGGCTGCGAGGCTGCCCGCAGCCTCTGCAGCGCCGGTTTGTTCCCTGGCCGCCAGCGAGGGTCCCACAAAAAAAAAAAAAGAAATGGCCTCAAGTAGAAGGGGAGGAATTCCCTTTCCAGCCCTCCTCCCCACCATCACCATTTGCTCCCCACTTTTTATTCACAGGCCAACAAACTGGCGGAGAAGCGGAAAGCCCACGATGAGGCTGTGAAGTCTGAGAAGAAGGCCAAGAAGGCAAGACCAGTGTGAGTGCTGGCACTCTTGATGGGCCGCGGCCAGCTACCAGCAGCTGGACTTGGCACAGACAGGCCAAAGGACCTAAGCTTGGTGACAGACCAGTCTCTCCTCTTTTCATCCTCCTCCTGTTGCCAACCCTCGCCTCCTCATGCTCTCTTGTTAGGCCTGTGGGTGGATCTGGCCTTTCTTGGATGGAACTCCTTGCTGGTGGCATAAGGCAGCAGCGTCTGTGCTCCTTGGAGTCAGTGACATTGGGGGCCAGGGGCCCAGCCAGCCCCTCACTGGCTGCACTCCCTCCCGCCAGCACACGTTTGAACCCATGATTGTCCCAGTGCTGAGATGGGGCGAAGGTGAGAGGAACATGTTATTAAACGGCTGGAGTTTTGCAGCCAACTGAATTCTGTATTTGTGAGCTTTCCTGGAGTTGGAGAATGACCACCTTGTGCCCTGTCCCCCAGTCGGGGTCAGCCCAGACATTTCCCAGAAGGAACCTGGTCACTGCTGACAGCCCTCTGGGTGTCCCAGGATCCCTTTGGGTTGAAGGATACCATAAGGTCAGCGCAGAGGTTCTGCACTTGGGCTCCAAAGTCAGTAAGTCAGTCTGCCCCTGGTCCATATCCTAGCCCAGGTACATTTCCTCTTGAACATGCTCCCTGGTGTATGAACTAGGAGTAGAAATCCTGAGGCCACCCTCTGAGGGATATAGAGGGGGTTTGGTGATACAGTATGCACACTCAGTAGGGTTAGTAAGTGCTCAGTTAACACCACCTGTGATTATCATCACTTCAGCCCAGAAAACACAAGCCAGTGCCTAAAGGATCTGTGGGGCCTTTTGAGTGTACCTTGCTTCACCTTTTGTGTTTATGGGCAGAACTGCCAAGTAGCCCCCTGTATGGGCATTGCCAGTAGCCCAACTTACAGCCCTTACCACCTGACCTTGGCTGTGCCCTTACTGAGCCCCAGGGCCACACCCTCGCCAGGGACTGCCACTGCCTCAGTTGGCTAGGGCCAGAGTCCTAGGCTTGGAATGGTTCCTCAGCCCTTCCTAGATCAAGCAGAGAGTTCTGAATAGCACTTAGAGCACAGTCCAGAGCAGGGGCCCTTCCTTGAATCTAGGCACCTGGGGGCCTTTGGCCTCTGCCTCTCTTCACTTCCAGGTTTGGTAGAAGAATTTGGGGGGCGGGGGGTGGCTGCAGGCCCAAACCGCCTATGCAGGGGTGAGGCAGGAGCTTGGCCAGTCTTTGGCCAATGGTGCTGAGACCCCTGTCTGCTGGGCCATGCTGTGGGTGTGGGTGGTAGGAGATGAGTCTGCTTCATACCCACTCTGGTGTGTTGACGGCAGGAGGATGGGCAGGGTGGGGGCCTGGGTACTAACAGGCAGGGAGAGAGGGTCAGGGCCTCTGGAGCTGAAGTCACAGCCCTGGGGAATGACTCAGGCCTGCTGGGTGCATGTGCATCCTAGGGCTGTGGCAGTGTTACCAAACGCCGGCCTCAGTTTCCCTCAGCCAATAAAAGGAAACTGAGTTTGAGGAAAAGGAAAGCGGTTTTATTTGTCGACAAATGAGGAGGGCGGCAGACTCATGTCCGAAAAACCACCGTCCTGCTCTTTGGCAGTGGGCAGGGGTATTTATACAGGGGGAGATGGGTAGAGGTCCGCGAAGGGGAGGGGGAAGGGGTCCGCACAGAGACAAGTGGGCGCCAGCTCAACAGGGAGATGGATGGGTGTCAGCTCATTCATCTTAAGGGAAGGGGAAGGTGTCAAGGCACAGAGACGTGATCGTGATCGGGTGATGGCCAACTTGTTTTTCTTAGGGCGAGGGGGAGGGGTCTGCAGGGAAAACAGTGGGCGCCAGCTTGTTTTTCTTCCCAAGGGGAGGGGAAGCTGCAACAAATGGGAAAGACAAGCCATCAATCCTGCCAATGCTAGATAAGGGGAATTGCAAGAAATGGGGAAAGACAAACTTGTTAACTGTATCAGCAGGAGAGGTGCCAGGGCAAGGCTGGGGAACAGGCTTATCATATATGGAAAACTTCCTGGCAACCCTGCTGATGTGGAATTTTCCTCATTCCAGAGTTGCCCAATAGTGGCAGGACAGTGGGGCTGCCCTACTGGCCCATGCCACCCCAGGTGACCAGTTGCTTCTATCCTGCCCACAGCAGTTGCTGAGCACTCCTAGCTACCAGGGCATTATTCCCCCTCTGGCTGCTCCTCTGTGGAGAAGGAGGGATGCCTAGCTGGGACTAGAGGTGGCTCTGGGATAAGGTATCTGCCTCTTGGGTGCTGCACTCAGCCCTGATGGGCGCCCTGGGGAGGTGAGATCAGCTGAGGCCTGGGGGTGCAATGACTGCTTGCGTGGTACTCAGAGTGAGCTTCCCTTGCGGATTCTGTCACTGCCCCTCTCACCCATCCGCATTTCGGTTGATAAAAACGTGTGTACCCAGCTTGCTGACCTGCGCAGGGGCCCTTACCTCCCATGAAGCCCTCGGGGCTACAGAACCCTCTATAAAAGTTAGACTAGCCTCCGCCTCCATTTCCTCAGAACTGCCAGTCCTCTCCCCACCCCCATGCTCCCCCGTTTCCCAGGCACCCTTGAATCTCCTCGGGGCTGGAAGCTCTGCCTGGCTTCAGGGTCCGGCGACAGGACAATGGCCCCGTTGGCGCTTCCGAAACAAACGCGCCTTGTTGGGCCGCCGGCGGGGGCGCGGCGCTGCGCCCCTGCGCGCTGAATGCGGCTTCTGTGCGTCCCCGGCTGCCGCGGAGGGGCTGGGAGGGGGCCGAGGGGGCCGGGGGCCGGGGCACCCATTGGCCGGGGCTCCAGGGGCCGGGCCAGGCTGGCGGCCGCACCTGGCCCGGAGCGGGCGCGGCGGGGGCGGAGGCATGGTCCAGGCCCGGCGGAGTGGGGGGCCCGGGCGGGTGCGCCCCGCCGCCCAGTGAGCGCCCCGGCGGCGCGGCCGGGGGCCGAGCCAGCCACGCCAAGCCGGAGGTCAACGAGCACAAGGTAACCCCTGGGGGTCCGGCGCGCTCCCAGCTTGCGCCTCACCTCAGTCCACCCACTGAGGCCTCCGCGCACCCCGCCCCGCTCCATCCCCACCCCCGGCTGGGGCTGCGCCGAGTCAGACTCTGCTGAGCGTGTGCGCCGTCTACACCGAGCTTTATGCCGCAGCTCCAGGGTCCGGTGGCCCCTGCCAGCTGCCAAAGGGCAGCCAGGCTGGGGTCAGGAAGGGCGCAGGTTGGTGCCCCCCCTGCTTTGGTTTCTTCCCGTGGCCCTGGTCCAGGGTTTCCCCAGTCCCAGAAAGCGGGGTGGGTGGGGCTGGAGCTGGGCTGGGGCTCGGAGTCCATTAATCATTAATGTTGGACGCTGTGGCTGAGCCCCGGGAGAGCGGGGGAAAGAGCAGGTTCTTTCCCTACCAGCTCTCTCCAGAGGGGCCATCAGCAGGGGCCAGGGGCCAGGGCAAGGGACAGATCCCTTCTGTTTGGGGAAGGCCCTGTGCTGTTCCTCACAGGAGACATGGAGAGGCTTGTGGGAGTGGGCGAATGCTGGCCTTCAGGAGGGGTCTTAGGAAATCCAAGCTTCCGGTTCCTGAGACAGTGCCCAAGAAGGGAGTCCAGAGTGGACCGTCCCCTCCGGGCCAGGCTAGCTCTTGGGTAACAGCAGGGGGCACGACTGTAGTCCCTTCCCAATGAGGACCACCTTCCACTTCCCTGGAGAAGAGGTGACAGCACACATCTGGCTGCTGTCACTCACTCTGAGGAAAGGCGGGAGGGAGGGAGACATCCGCCAGGCCTGACACCTGATGCCTGGGCTGCTGAGGTGACAGATGCCATGAAAATCCTCAGGACTGCCCACTTTGGAGAACCCAGTCTCTTCCTTTACTGTGGGGGTGACCTGAGGCTCCGAGAGGGACAGGCCTTCCCTAGGCTGCCGCCCGGTACCTTGCCGTGTGAAGGAGGCAATGCCACTATCCTCATTCTCTGGAGGGGAAAACAGGCTCAGGGAGATTTAATGACTTACCCAAGGTCACATAGTTCAGAGGTGGCTGTGTTGACTCCACATCTTAGGAATCTTGCCCTGGCCCCAAATCTCAGGGCCGCAGCCCTGCCCAAACCTCTCTGCCCCTCTGGGGTCCTAGTCTCTTGGACCTGCCTGGACTGCCCCAAACCCCCTATTCAGGACCCCTCCCCCTTGCCTCCCTAGCTCCCAGCTCTGCCTGACACTCAGGGGGGTGGGCAGGCTGTTACCCTGGGAGCGGGCACAACGGAGCCCTGTTCCCAGCTGCCAAGTCCACTCCCTGCTCCTCACTGAGACAGTGAGAAGGAAACTCCCTGTGGACAAAAAGTACTGCTTCCAGTGCATCCCCTTGTCCGATGGGCATGGGCCGTATGTTGAAAGCATGGGCTGGATGCCCTCTTGTGCCCAGGAAGAGAGGAGTGTGTCCCCTGCAGTCCCTCCCTCTGGGCTCCAAGGGACCTAGCATGCCAGCCTAGTGAAAGAGGCAATGATTAACCTGGGAAAATGAGCACAGATGCAGGAATTCCCCTTTGGCAGTGTGTTTGGGGAGAGTTCTTGCTTTGCTTTTATTCGATAAAGATTATGGCCAGCCTCTTTTTTGAGCCTTATCCTACTCCAGATAGGGCAGGGCTGGATGGAGCAGAGGTGCCCGTGGGGGTGGGTCAACAGGCTAAGGACCAGTAGAAGCATCAGGTGCGGAGTGATGGTTGGGAGGAATTGGGGGCACAGCGGATACCTTCTTTCCTACATGTCCATTCCAGGACAAAGATAAGCTGAGATTTGGGCACCCTCAGATCTAGTCCCTGCGGTGCCCTGACTTGGCATGGGACCCTAGACGAGTCCTTCCTGAACTTGCCAGAGTTACCCCAGATCTGAAGTCTTGGGTCTGGAGCATGGGCAGGTCCGCTTCCCTGCCAGGTGGATCTAGAGGTCTAGAGGGTCGTGATAATAATCCGAGGGCTCAGCGTGCTGCATCCCATTTGATCCTCACTGTCAGCCTGTGAGGGGGTCACAATATCACAGCAGCCTTATTAATTTTTTTAGGAAACTGAATCTCAGAGAGGGAAAGTCACTGCCTAGCTGGATTTATAGCCAGGGCATCTGAGACTCCAGAAAAAAAGTAGAGGTGGGTGGGTTTATCCAGGCCATGGTGCAAAGCAAGTGCTCAGCACCTTTTAAAAACCTTTATATTGTTACATCTTTTTATGCACACAAGTGCATGACATTCCTATAAAGTAGATAGCATGACCTTTCAGTATGCTAGAAGTTACAGAGAATGACATTACCAACTCCCACTTACTCTGGGGATTCTTGGTAATTTTGGAGCCAATGAAGAAGTGACTGACTTCTTGGTGGTAATCCATTCTTTTGCCACTCCTCAGCACTACTTTGAGGGATGTAGGAAGAGAGGTGATGTTGCTCAGACAAGGCAGTGCAGGAAGAGCTATGGGCTTGCTCCTCAGTCTGCTTTGTAGTTTAGCCCCTCCACAAGTTTCTGAGCCTCAGTTTCTCCACCTGTCACGTGGGTTAGCAGATGACACTGGGAGCGTCGGTTGAGGTCACAGTTGGGGTTGCCCTTTGAAACAGTAGAGATTTGTAACCCTGCAAGGTCAAACAAATGCTCTCTGGGATAGAAGGCGCCAACATGGTTGAGTGGTGGTGCTAGGACTTTGGTGGTGGGTGATTGAAGCAGATACACATATTGAGGTGTGAAGCTGTACTCCCCAAATTATATAGTTTATAAACAAATGATAAATCAACACAATTTTATTTTTTAAAAAAGGCCAAAGCTTTCAGTTTAGTGAATCTCAAAGGGGGAAAGATGTGCATTCTGAATCATCAAATGAAACTTGCCCTCTACTCAGTCAGCTGCCAGGCCTGATATCCAGGTGGCAGCAGGAGCAATGTCAGGGCTGACAATGTGGAGGTGGTCCTGCATGCCAGCAAGTTGGGGTCCAACTGAATTACCACTCTGGGGATCCTCCCTCAGCTCTACTCCAGCACCTCTCTTCCACAGTGAGGAAACTTCTAGATCCCCTGCATATCACTTCCCCAGCACTGCTAGAGGGTCAACTCGTCCCATTTGCACCTTCCACTGTGTAGCCCACTGTTCCTAGCTTCTCAGGCCCTAGCCCCTGCTGTCTCTTATCTATGTAGGCCATTGAGGTTCAGAAAGGGCAGTATGCCTGCCATGGTCACACAGCAAGGTGGGGCCTGACTCAGGCTAGCCACTTTCTCCTCCTCCAGCCAGACTTCAGTTTTTCCAAGTGGGAATAACTTATTTTATTTTTTTCTATAGTAATACTATTTGTATTACTATAGAAAAGTACATGTATTTATAGTGTGTGTATATAATATACACTCATATATATGTGTATGTGTATTCAGTATGTATTGAGGACATCATTTTAATGAATACATACAATACATTCCAAGGGTGAATGTCAAATGCTATTAATCATGCCTGTTTGTCGGCTATGTAGGTTGTTTTTACTTTCCCCTTTCCTAAATAAATCCCAGTAACATCTTTGTGCCTAATCTCAGATCTCTTGCTAGATTACCTTCTTCCCGAACAAATTTCCACAGGTAGAATGGCTGGGTCTGAACATGTGCTTTTAAGAACTGTAATAGTTGCCATCAAATTTGTTGTCCTTTTCATGAAATCCAATCAGATGTGTGGTTGACAGTGATGCCCAGACCCAGGCTCCTCCCATATCACGGTCCCGCCCACCACCAGCTCCCTGGAGACTGCCCCATTCATTTCACAGATAGGGGGAAAAGACCACAGTGGTCAGCTCACTTGACCTCCTCAGAGTTGGTTCTGCTCACATTCCATTGAGCAGAATTCAGTCACATGAGGATACTGGACTACAAAGGAGGGTGGGAAATGTAGTCCAGCAGGGAGAAAAGAGAACTGTGTCTGGAACACAAACAGCTCCCCACCCAGGAAGCCTCCCGATCAGATGTTTTCTCCACGCTCCTGCGAGGCTGCCGAGGGGGCCTCCCTCACAGCACCTGCGGCTGCCTGTGTCTCCATCCTCCAGCCCTTCCAGGGACTGTGAACCCCAAGCTCTGTGCTTTGGCCATGTTGACCCCAGTGCTGGGTTCCATGAACACCGATGGGAGAGATCCATTTCAAACTCACTGTGGTCATAAAAAGACCAATCTAATGATAGGTGAAAAAAACAAAATGCGCTTCCCCAGAGACCCCTCCATGGATGGAGAGGCTGAAAACCTGCCAGGAGGCTTTTGTCAAAGTTTTAAGAATAGAGACTGTGGGAGGAGGTTCTTTTCAGTGTCAACTTTACCTTTGTCTGTATTGTGGGACTTTCTTTTCGGTGAGCCAGCACTGCTTTTATAATTACAATTTTTTCGGTGGTGGAGACCCCTCTGGCATGGCTGGAGGCACAGGTTCTGCCATCGTTGCCCCTATGCTGGGCAAACTTTGCTTCAGATTTTCCACTATAAAGTAGAGGTGATAATAAATGTTTGCCTAGAGGAATGTGAAGGAATGTGATACAGGGGAAGTCTGAGACAAGACTCTGTTTCGTCCAGAGTCCACACTAATGGAGAATTATCCTTGCTATTTAGTGACAGCACATCCCTTCCTATTTTGCCTACAAAATAACTCAGCCCTAAAGCTCCACCCGGTGCCTGGATCCATGTCTCAGAGCGTTCAGGACTCTCCCTGTGATTGTTAGCCTTTGGTATTTTATGGGTGTGTGCTTCTGGGGATCCCAGTCAGGAATTTGGGGTAAAGGGCGCTCAGAGCAAGTGTTGGGAGTCTGCTGCTCCCTGAAAGGGGCTGGCTGCTGCTGGACCCATCAAAGTGCTCAGTAAATACTGTTCATTGCTAGTAGTGAGTATCTGGGGCCCGGGAGTCCGATGCCTGGGCCGGGCATGGTGGCACTGAGCATCTGTGTGGAAGGATGGGCCGTGTCCAAGGGAAGGGCTGCGAGGGCAGACCCGGACCCAGCCACGAGTGGGGTACGAGTCAGTGCCTGGGCTGAGCCCAGGGGCCCTTGAGGTTTAGGACCAGCGCCTCTAGAACTACCTCTTTCCACCCAGATGGGGAAGGATTAGCATCTGTAATCAGCCATTGTGCCCTGTGCCACCATTGCTCACACGGGCGGGAGCAGGACAGGCAGGGTCTGTGCTGTTTCTCTTCGATAAAGGACTTGAACTCACAGAAGGGAGATCTCATCGGACTCATCCCTGGGCCCTGGTTAGGTGTTCAATTTTCAGGGGGCCTTCCAGACTGAGTTGCTCTTTCTCTGGGCTCCCACCAATTTTAGACAAACCTTAGTCCCTGGTTGTGTCTTAGCCTCTTTAAGCCCCAGAGTTTGGCAAGTCCGTCTTTGTATTCTGTCTGACACTGTCTGCCCTCTGCTATCTGTGTTATCCTAGACAGGCAAGTGCATCTCTCTGAGCCTCGGTTTCTTTACCCAGGGAGTGGGTGAATGTTGATGGTTCTTGAGGCAAAGGGCAGACACACTTAAATCAGATTCCACTCAAGGGGCAATTAACCTCCCTGTTCCTCCTGCTTCTTTTCCTGTGGCTTTTAAGTCTGTCCTGGGCTTTTTGCAGGGCACTGCAGCTACTCTGTCCTTCACCCAAGGGCACCCAGGATCTTGCTGAGCTACCGGCTGCTGAGGTCCAGAGAGGGCCAGAGATCACCCCAGGGCAGAGGGCCAGGGCAGCACCTGCAGGGTATAGGGACATGTCACCTGCTATCCCTAGGGAGAGAACTTATGAATATTCACAAAAGCTGGAGTGTGAGGGAGCCAGCCAGCCTGCTGCTGGGTGTCATTGGAGCGTTCCTGTTTCCTGGTGACCACAGAGGCCGCCTGGGAGTCAGACGTGGCTCGGGCAGGGAGTGACAGCCAGCCTCAGACCAAGGTGAGTATCTTCCTCCACCCCTGCCTGGGGGTCTCTAGGGGAGCTGGACATCCCAGGACCAAAGCCAGCCTGGTGATGATACTCTCGGGCAGGTTTACATCCCAGGCTTGATTTCCCTATGTGCACGCTGTGGGGGGTGAGTCCTGTTTCTCCTTGGTCTCTTGCGGGGTGTTGGTCCAGCCAAAGGGAAGGACTGCTGGGCCTGACCTGGAGCAGCCTTGTGACGATGTGGAGGGCATTGTGGCTGGGGTACCCCAGAAAGGCAATAATAGATGGACTGGGCTGCAGGGGGCGGGGGGATTCTGCCCCGAGTGCCTATGATTGTCACCACCATAGGCAGAGAAGGAAAGAGACCCAGGGTCTAGTCCTGCGTCTGCTTCCGCTGTGCTGTGTGACCTTGAGGGTGGCCCTGCTCTCTCTGAGCACAGGCCTCTCTATTGTCCATCTTCCAGACTGGAGGCTGGGAGGCTCAGGCCACAGTGAGATTGTCCTCAGTACCACATGGCCTTGGATTTGGGGTGCTCAGCTGCCTGCAATCTCCACTGTGGGCCAGTGGGCACCCACCTTGAATGGCCTATGACTGGGACCCCGGGAGGGTAATGATGATGGCTGAATGAGTGTTTGCTCTGTGCCAGTCCCCCCACACTGGGGACTTCCCTAGTGAGACACAGCAGATCCACATAGCACCCTGTGAAGGAGAGAGAGTTGATATCATTTTTGTAGGAAATTTGAGGCCCAGCAAGGGGCATAACCTTGCCTAGTGTATGCAGCAAGGAAGCGGCAGAGCTGGGCTTCAAACCCAAGACCCTGGCCCCAAGATGCTGGCTTCATGCAGCTCTGCATGTTGTGGGAGGTCATTCATCATACATTCACCTGGTGCCAAGGACAGGGAGGTCGGGGATGAGTCACAGGCAGTGTGACCTGCAACTGGGCAAGGAGGGGACTGCTCCTCCCAGAGCCCCCGGTCCTCGTCAATAGTGAATAATAATTAATATATATCCATCTCCCGCTGCGCCCATGCATTCTCTCATTCAAATTTCACAGCCTCATGTTCTCATCTGAGCTGGGCTCCTGGCCGCCAGCCAGCCTCTCTCTGGGCCTTGGTCTAACCTGGGGCTCTGCCTATGATCACGAAGGACCCTGTGAGTCCCCATCCTGCTGCTGTGTGTTCACTGTGCCCATGAGGAGACTGAAGCTCAGAGGGAGAACAATTCACAGAGGCCAGGCAAGAGGGGAACCACAGTCTTGGAGGCCTCAGGCTGTGGCATAGGAGGGACCAGCCACCCGGGCACTGCTGCTTCCCTGCCCCTCCTTTTGACTGCCCCTGACCACCCCACAGCCAGCCGTGCTTCTGGAACAGCTCTGTAGCCACACATTGGTGATGAAGCTTCCAGATTCACCCTTCATGCTGGGCTCTGGACATGCCAGGAAGGGGCTGCCGCGGACATTCTGGAAGCTGCACATTGGAGGCCCACAGACCTGGGCTCAGGTCCCAGCCCTGCCCCAACCTTGCTGAGTGACCCTGGGCAAGTCATGTTACCCCTCAGAGCCACAGTTTTCCCATCTGCAAAATGAGGGTGACAGTGGAGTCTGAGGACCCCCCAGTCTGTCTAGGGCCTGCCTCTTAGTAGGGGCTTAATAGTGAAAAGCGGGTGGGATGGCCCAGGGCTTAGCACCTGGCAGCCCCAGCACTGTTTGAGGAAGCCCAACTGGGGGGATGAACAAATGAATAAAGTACAAGACTAAGGGGCCTTCCTGGGCAGTCCTGGGTAGGGCCAGAGGGAGCCTGATTGGTGGTTGTGGGAGGCTGCACTGCCCCCTGCTGTCTGACCTCCACCCCACAACCTCTGCAATCAGCTTCCCAGAGTTCCGAAAAGTGCCCTGGGTAAGTGAGGCTGCTGGGGCAGCGCTGGGCACTGGGGTTTTTCTCTGAGCAAGAATCCTAACCCCTCCCCATTTTAAAGACAGCGAAACTGAGGCCAAGGCTCACACTCAGGGTTTAGGCCTGAGTCTGAGGTTCCTGCCTGGTCTAGAGACCACCCCTCGTTTTCAGCTGTTTCTCCCACCTCCCCTGGGGAGCAGGAGGCTGAAAGGGACACTTTAGGCATGAGGCAGGTTTGTATTTGGTCAGGGGTGGAAGAGTCTGGGGGTGGTGGTGAGTGGTACCCTTTGTTCAGGGGCCCATCCTGAGAATGGCGAACACAGAGGCCTAAGCAGATCCCACAGGCCTCAGAAGATAGGCATGTGCTGGTTGCGTTGCCTGCCCACCTCAGAAAAACCCGGGCTACCAGCTTTCCAACTTTACAGATGAGAAACTGAGACTCTAAGGGGATCCCGACCTTGTCAAAAGTCAAGGTGCTGGATTGAAACACAGGCTTGGGGGTCCCAGAGCCTGACACAGTCACCTCCCCTTCCTAGGGACCCTCCGAGACCAGTCCTGGGCTGGCTGGCTTACTCCACCTCACAAGCATTATGGTCTATTACTTAAATATATTAAATACATTATACTGCCTTTAAACATAAATACATTATACCCCTCCCCCAGCTCTGCAGAGGATACTACTGCTGAAATTTAGAATACTGTCCTCCAGTTGTTTTTCTGGGCCTACATGTATATTTACTTATATATGCAGATGGATTTAGGGGCATGGTGTTCTGGAACTTTCTTTTTCACATGACTGTATCATGGTATGTTTTTTGAGCCTGTCTACTTAGCTGTACCTTATTTATTTTATTGGGTGTGGATGACTCCATCTGGGAACAGGTCTTGGTTTATATAATGGATAGATGCTGAGGTTGTTTCTAATTTTTTTCTATTTCTGACTAAGTTGCTATGAAAATCTTTGCACATGTGACTTTACTCAAGTATTTCCACAGAATAGCCGGGCTTCAGAGTGCTTGCACCTTCCTTCTTCCACAGAACTCCCCTCTGGAAAAGCTCTCCCACACTCTCCCCACCCCCAGCTCTGCCCACCTCACACACCTTGAACTGGGATAGGTCATTGTCACCAGGGAGGCCCTCAAGTGGAGTCTCTTCCTCTGCAAATTCCTTCTTCGTGGCCTCTCCTGTGAGGAGAAATTTCTAGATAATGAGTGGACTGGCGCCAGCTGGCCTGGCAGGCCTGAGTGCCCCTTCTCCAGGAAGAGTTTGTGGGTACCTCTGGTAACTTTCCAGGGGGAAGCATGTGGGGTGCTCCCTCATGCAGGCTGTCGGGCTTCTGGCCTCAGGGACAGTAGTGAGGTGTGGGACATGTGGACACGGGGCAGCATGTATGACTTCTTGTGGCCTGAGGCGCCCAGGGTCCAGTGAGCAGGAGCAGAGCAGGAGTGGAAAGTTTTATGCCCCGGCCTTGAAGCAAAAGGATATGGCCCAGTTCCCTGCCGGGCCCTCGTCCCTCAGCTTGAAGTGTCCCCGTCACATCAGTCCCCTGCTGATAAGGTTCCTACTCTTAGGCCAAAAAACCAAACAAGCAAAAAACCAGGATACCCAGGTACATTTGATTTTCAGATAAACATTGGGCCCCATACAATGTTTGGGACACATGTATACTTTAAAAATTGTGTTAGTTGTCTTTCTGGAATTCAGATTCACCTGGGCAGCACCCCCACCCCCCCGCATCCTCAAGGAGGTGGCTGTGTGATCTGGGCCTTCTCCTTCTATCACTCTGAGACTCGGTTTCTCCATCTGCCTTCCCTACAGATCTCAGGGATCCAGTGAAGAGAGACAGGAGCCTTGGCCCCTCACTGGGGAGTTGAGAAGGGTAACCCAGTGGGAGGGTGGAACTGGCTGGGTCTTCTGGAAGGTAAGGAGGCCCTAGGGAGCCCCTGGTCTCTCCCTGTAGATAACCCAGGCCCCGGAGAGGGTCTTTTCCTTTTTACTTAGAACATTATTTCAATATGAAGCCCGAATAGGTATAAAAACAAAGCACTAATGAACACTTGTGTCCCCAACACTTGGCAAATTGAAACAGTACCAAGCAGTAGAACCTTCTAGAACCTTCTCACTGCTGGCCCTCCCCACCTCTCTCTGCCTTGGCTTTGCCAACTGTCTCTATGTGCAAACCCTGTCACTGTGTCTCTCCATGTTTTTGTGTCTCTGTCCCTGCCAGGACCCTGATGGAGGACCACAGAGCTGGTGAAGGCAGGTCCCAATGTTAAAGGCTATCCCTTAACTCTGCCAGGCCTGGGATAGCGGTGAGGCCTCCCTGGTACCAGCCCCCTGATGCTTGCCCTGCTCTGTGGCCCCCACAGGTGTCTGAGATGCCGCCCCAGAAGAAGCGCTGGGAGTCCATGGCCAAGGGGCTGGTGCTGGGAGCGCTCTTCACCACCTTTCTGCTGCTGTTGTACTCCTACGCCGTGCCCCCGCTCCACGCTGGCCTGGCCTCCACGTGAGTGGCCCTGCTGGGCTGCCGGGGGCTGAGATAGGAGGGGGCTCCTCCCACCCCAGTGATCTTAGCTACTGCTGGGTGGCTACCCTGTGCATGTACCAAGCTGAGCTGGGCTGAGATTCCACTGAGGACAGAACTCAGCTTGTGACCCTGGGCCTCAGTGTCCTCATCTGTGAAGTGGACATAATAACAGCCTACCTCAGGGAGCTTGAGAATCAAATAACACCATCTATGTAGGTCTGGCATCATCATCTGAGGCTCCAACAGGGCTGGGAGGTAAGGGTGACATGCCCCTACCTGCTCAGCCAGTCCAGGGCCCTGCATTCAGATTGGGGGCTGTCTGCCTTCCAGGCCTGGTTCCTGACCATAAGGCTGTCCCATTCCCTTACGGGGCTGCTCAGCTCGGGCCTGGCACAGCCTGTGGGCTTCGTGGGTGGTATTAAGTTGAACTAGGGGAAATTGATTGCCAATTACTGATCATTTTTGGCCTATGAAATTTTATGTGATCCAACCAGCTAATTCAGGATAAACGCTGGATGCAGTGGTCATGAATGAGACCAGCGCCTGCAGGCTGGTTTCACTTTGACCACACAAAGGGCCTGCTATTTACCCCATTTCACAGACGAGGGAAATGAGGCCAAACTGTTGTAGAGCAACCCCGATACAAAACGGGGTGCCTGACTGTGGGTCCTCACCCACGCACTTAAAAGGACTTATCAATGCTCTACTGCAGGCACACACGAAAGGTTCATAAAAGGTTTATTTACAAGGGAAGGGGAAATGAGGAAATGTACAGCTCAGGGAGAAAAGTGGGAGACAAAGTTTTCAATGAGTCCTACCCAATCCACCGATCAGGAATCCCAAAATGGCACTCTGAGAGCTGCCGCCAGCCAGGAGCCATGAAGCCAGGAGGCGAGCGATAGCGAGCCAGCCCAAGGCCCACGTGTTTGGTTTTTTTTTTTTTTTTTTTTTTTAAATTTTTTTTATAGAGGCATGCTCATTTATTTATTTGTTTGCTTGTTTGTTTGTTTATACATGCACTGGGTACAGTCAGAAGCGTGGGAGGGTGAGAGAATTCACCAGAGCGGGAAGCAGAGCAGGCAGAAGGACCGAAGTACACTGCTGAGGGGAGCAGCGGGCGGCAGGAGAGGTCTGCGCGCCATGTGGGACCCTCCTCCAGTGGCCGGGGAGCAGCCGGGGATCGAACCGGTGCTGCAGAGGCCGCGGGCAGCCTCGGAACCCAGCGCTCAACCACTGCGCCACCGGGGAGGCCCGTGTTTGGTTTTTATACCCAACCTGGCTGCCCAACTCCACCCTCAGGTCCCAGCCACCCTCCCTTTGGCGGTGACGGGATTTGTCTTTCCCAATGTCTTGATGGCTTTAGTCTGGAGTGGGGGGTGGCGTCCACAAAGCCTGCATGGGATTAGCGCAGGACATCCTTTCCCCCTAACAATACCACCGGCACCACCAGGTGATGCAGCCTAGACCCCCGCCTATCTGGTCATGTCCTCGCTCCCCCACCACTGTCCCCAACCGCCCTGCTCTCTAGCTGCCAGGGCCGGGGTTCTGCACCTCCCTGACACTCCCCCCACTCCGGCAGGACCCCAGAAGGCACAGCCCCCTGCTCCCCGGCCCCGGCCGAGCCAGAGGTGGCGACTGCACCCAACGGCTGGGAAAGAGGGTGCCAGCCACGGCGGGACATCGTGTTCATGAAGACGCACAAGACGGCCAGCAGCACGCTGCTCAACATCCTGTTCCGCTTCGGTCAGAAGCACGGGCTCAAGTTCGCCTTCCCCAACGGGCGCAACGACTTCGACTACCCGGCCTTCTTCGCCCGCAGCCTGGTGCAGGACTACCACCCCGGGGCCTGCTTCAACATCATCTGCAACCACATGCGCTTCCACTACGAGGAGGTGCGGGGCCTGGTGCCGCCCAACGCCACCTTCATCACCGTGCTCCGCGACCCCGCCCGCCTCTTCGAGTCCTCCTTCCACTACTTCGGGTCCGTGGTGCCCTTCACCTGGAAGCTGTCGGGCCGCGACAAGCTGGCGGAGTTCCTGCAGGACCCGGACCGCTACTACGACCCGCGCGGCTACAACGCGCACTACCTCCGCAACCTGCTCTTCTTCGACCTGGGCTACGACAGCGGCCTGGACCCCAGCAGCCCGCGGGTGCGGGAGCACATCCTGGAGGTGGAGCGCCGCTTCCACCTGGTGCTCCTCCAGGAGTACTTCGACGAGTCGCTGGTGCTGCTCAAGGAGCTGCTGTGCTGGGAGCTGGAGGACGTGCTGTACTTCAAGCTCAACGCGCGCCGCGCCTCGGCCGTGCCGCGCCTCTCGGGCGAGCTGTACCGGCGCGCCACGGCCTGGAACGTGCTGGACTCCCTCCTCTACCGCCACTTCAACGCCAGCTTCTGGCGCAAGGTGGAGGCGTTTGGGCGCGAGCGCATGGCGCGCGAGGTGGAGACCCTCCGCCGCGCCAACGAGCGCATGCGGCGCATCTGCATCGACGGGGGCCAGGCGGTGGACGCCGCGGCCATCCAGGACTCGGCCATGCAGCCCTGGCAGCCGCTGGGCACCAAGTCCATCCTGGGCTACAACCTCAAGAAGAGCATCGGGCAGCAGCACGAGCAGCTGTGTCGTCGCATGCTCACCCCCGAGATCCAGTACCTGATGGACCTTGGCGTCAACCTGTGGGTCACCAGACTCTGGAAGTTCGTCCGGGACTTTCTGCAGTGGTGACATCCCGCCCGCCCGGCGGCACCCATGCCCGCTTGTTGGCCGAGGAGGAGCCGCGCAGGGCCCCCGCAGGCCTCCCCCAGCCCCTCCTGGTGCTACTCTGTCCCCCGGGGTGAGGGGAGTTGCCGCGGGGATGCAGCCAGCCAGGACTGGGCCCCCAACACGCAGAGAGGGTCTGAGATCAGTATTTGACTAATTATACTTTTTTTTTTAATTAAATCCCCTTCCCTTCAAAAAAGAATGTTCTATTTCCTGCCTCCCCTTAAAGGGGAGGCCATAGAAGTAAACGAATTTGATGTGTTTTTGTTAATCGGTCTCAGTGGTGGTGACTGCTGGGCTCCTGGAGGGGGCTGGGGGGGCCCAAGAGAGCATGTGGGGGGCAACAGAGACTAGTGGTGTGGCAGGGATTTGGTGTGCATCTGTCGTATGGTGAGCTACTGAGTGTGAGTGATTTGTCTCACATGAACGTGTGTGTGTGTGTGTTTTTGTGTGGTGTCATCCTGGGGATCATACCAGTTGCTTAGTCCAACAGAACACTGGTGATGTGCCTGCCCTGGGCTGTGCATTTTTCTGGGTATCTCAATTCATCTTCATCAACATTCAGCTATACGGGGACACATTATCTCATGCTAGAGATGAGGAAGGGAACTCAGAAAGGGAGAGGCACTTGGCTAAGATCACACAACAAGTAAGTGGTAGGACTGTAGCAGGGGCCGGGGGGGCAGAGTATGTGGCAAGATTGTGAGAGTCCAAGTGTGTGTGTGTGTGTGTGTGTGTGTGTGTGTGTGTGTGTGTGTGTGCAGAGACAGAGCAAGAGAGAGAGGTGGGAAGGAGGCCGTGGGCAATGAACAGCAGGCCCTGGACCCAGGCTAAGGATTCCTCCTGCAACCTCATTAATCCTCTCGTAACCCTTTGAAGCAGACTCAGTTACCCGTTCCATTTTACAAAGATGTTGAGATTCTGAGAAAGGAAGGAACTGCCCAAGGTCCCGTGGCAGGACATATCAGACCCAGAATTGAACTATCTCCCCTTCCAGCTCCAGTGCCTGTAACCCCCATTTCTGCCCACCTCCCTTCCACTAACCACTCCAGGCTGCCTCACTATCTGCCGGTAATTCAACACCACCTGGGCTTGGGTTTCTCCCTTCTACCCTAGGATTTAGTTTAATACAAACTTATTTGTGCACCCCAACCCTGAGCTGGCCCTGAGCATGTTGCTGTCAGCAAGTTGACCTGGGCCCTCCTGGCGCAAATGTCCAGCGGGGCAGATGGTGGCCCAAGTAATCAGCAGGTGTGACTGACCAGGGTGGGGACCCAAGCTCAGAGACATTGAGTGACCCACCTCGGTGATCAATTGACTAGTCAGGGCCAGGGCCAAAATTCAGAACCAGATCAGTCAACTCTTAATGCTTCCCTGCATGCGAGTGGATCTTCCTCCTGAGAGTGAGCATCCGTCCCAGGCAAGGTGGGGGGGAGTCAATGTGACCAGTGGTCTCCATTTTCTGGGACTGTGTGGTTTTACCACTAAAAGGTCTCACATCTTAAGAAACTCGTCCATCTCTGGCAACCAGGACTATTGGTTAGACTGACAGAGGCTTACCCATGCCCACCTTGGACCCCCTATTATTATTATTATTATTATTGTTATTATTATTATTATTATTATTAGGACCTCCTTAGTGATCCAAGGAGAACAAATCTGGTAGATGGTAGATGACAAGAATACAAATTACTTCATTGGCTTGTATGAGCTGCCTGGTTTGTTTCAAGACTATTACAGTTATTAACTCATTTCTTAACATCATTAATATTTTAAAACTAAGTGGTTACCAGTACTGAGAAACCACTCTGCCCAGCCCTGTGCCTTTTGGGAACGCATACACTTCAACAAGGGGGTGGCAGAGACACAGAGAGGCTGAGCAACCAGCCCAGGGCCACCCAGTCAGGCAGGATGCCACCAGGGTGGGTCAGTGCCAAGGCTGGTGCTCACAGCCTGCAGGTCTTCAGCGCCATTGCAATGGGCCACCTCAGCTTCAGGACTGAGGTCTCCTCCGTGGCTGGAAAGAATGAGGTCTGCAAGGCCTGTGGCCTGCTCTTGCTACACCTGGGCAGCAGAGGGCGTCTTAGTGCTACCTCTGGCCTTGGCAGTGCTGACACCTGGTTGGGTGTAGGCTGGGGGGGGGGGGTCTTTTGGTGACCAAGCATCGGTAGTCCTGATGCATGAAAGTAGGATGGAAAAAATTCAGTGGAACTAAATGTTCCTCTCTGTTATGGGTTGAGCTGTGACCCCCAAGAGACAAGTTGAAGTCAGTTTCCTATGACTGGGAACTTTTTTGGAAATAGGCTCTTTGTGTTGTCATCAGTTAAGATAATTATCTGCAGGGTGGGCCTTAATCCGCATGGCTGGTGTCTTTACGACAGGTAGAAATGCCATGTGAGGACAGAGACACACAGGCCAACCCACATGAAGATTGGGAAGATTGGCTCCATGCAGCTAAGGAATGCCAAGGCTCAAGGCCGCCTCCAGGTCCTAGAAAGAGGCAGGGAAGGATTCTTTCAGCATTTCAGAGGGCCTCGGGTCTGCTGACACCTTGACCTCAGACTTCTGGCCTCCAGAGCTGTAAGACAATAAGAAATGGTCACCCAGTGTGTGGTGCTTTGTTATGGCAGCCTCAGGACACAAAGACACTCCCCCTGCCCTCGCCTTGCCCTGGGTCAGGCATCTCCCCCTCACCTGGGCCCCAACTACCTCCCACCTGCAGCTGGAGGCCACAGCCTGACCTCTGCTCCAAGCCCTGGTGTCACCACCTTTGGGAGAAATCATGAAGCCACATACCTCTGTGGCTTCATAGCAGCTGTTACCCAAACTGTTTTGACATTTAACCACCCAAGGAGAAAGAACACGTATTTTGCCTACTCAGCTTTCAGGAAAGAGGCTTGGGGAGGCTCCCTTCCCTTTGCAGGCCCGACATGCGGTATTCAGTGAGCCAGCACCAACTCCTCCTCTGAGTATCCCCTGATAGTCCAGTGCCCAAGCTCGTTTAGGGCCTCCCTGCTCCCCCATCTCAGTTCTGCTCACCCAGGGCCAGACTATGGATTGAGTTGTCCGCCAGGCCCTTTTGTAGTATGTCCTCGGATTTCTTTTTTTTTTTTTTTTCTTAAGATTTATTTATTTATGCATACAAGAGCTGGGGTATAGGCCAGAGATGCGGGAGGGGAGAGGATTCACCAGAGACAGAGTGGGAAACAGAACAGTCAGACTGACTGAAATACACTGCTGAGGGAGCAGAGGGCATGACAGGAGAGGACTGCTGCACCATGTGGGTTGCTCCCTGGCCGGTCTGGGATTGAACTCATGCTACAGAGGCTGTGTATTGCTTCATAGTGCAGTGCTTAACCCCTTGTGCCACCAAAGAGGCCCCTGTCCTTGGATTTCTGTAGGCCAAAGCTCTGAACTCAGTGCGGGGACAGGCTGTGGTTGTGGAATCCTAGAGACTTGCTCTGGGTACCTAGGGAGAGAGGGTGTACCTCACCCTCCCTCATGACTTTGCCTCCTCTTACTTGGAGGTCCCTGTTCCTGACTAGGGGAACCACAGTGAGGCTCAGGTAAGAACCAAGGTATCTGAGCCCGGGGGACTTGGGGACAAACCATTTGATTCCATGGGTCCACACAGTGGGTGTGCCCCTAGGCGGGCCTTGGTGGTGGTGGCGAGTGGTGAGAGAAACCAACACCCAGGAGAAAGCTAGGGAAGAACAACAGCACAGCACATGCGTCCCTGCAACGTCCACTGCCTTCACCAGAGCTTTGGGGGCCCCAGCTGTGCCTGGGGTCCTTTTCTTATTGCTCCAGGAAAATCATTAAGAAATCAGATCCTGGGCCTCCCCGGTGGCGCAGCGGTTGAGCGCTGGGTTGCGAAGTTGCCCACAACCTCTGCGGCACCGGTTCGATCCCCGGATGCTCCCCGGCCACAGGAGGAGGGTCCCACATGGCGAGCAGACCTCTCCTGCTGCCCGCTGCTCCCCTCAGCAGTGTACTTCGGTCCTTCTGCCTGCTCTGCTCCCTGCTCTGGCTCTGGTGAATTCTCTCACCCTCCTGCGCTTCTGACTGTACCCAGTGCTTGTATAAATAAATAAACAAATAAATCTTAAAAAAAAAATAGAAATCAGATCCTCATGATCTGGTGGAATCATGGGACTGGGAATTGTTTCAAAGATGCCTATGAATTTTGGTTCGTTTAGATTATACTTGTCAATATTTACTGTATTTGAAATTAAGATTGAGAATTTTTAAAACACAAGAATACGCAAGCACACATTTCTTTAGCTTCAGAGTGATGATGTAGCCCCTATAATACTCCAGTGTACGCTCATGAGAGGTTGAGGAAAAGGCAAATAACATCTGAGTGTTATGAAAATAGTTTAGACCTCAAGGGTCCTCTTAAAGGATCTTGGCAACACTTAGGGGTTCCTAGACCACACTTTGAAAACCCCTGGTTTGGATCATGAATGATTTAAATTACATAATGAAGATAACTCAAAAGGTCAGATCTGAACACTCTCACCACTCGACTGTGTGACTTTGAGGTAGCCCCTTCTTTTTCAGGGCGCAGTTTCCTTGTCTCTCAATTAAGACTGCTCACAAGCCAGTATCCCCACCTCGTGAGATTCACCAGAGGAAACACTCACACATTTGTGCAAAGAAACATTTGCTAGTTTTCCCCATTAAGTGTTTGTGATAACAAAAAATTGGAACCTAAAATGTCCAGCCCTAGAAGACTGGTTAAATATATGTCAGCTCTTCCATTCTGTGAAATATTGTGCAAGCATGAAAAAGGACAAGGTGGAATAAAACATTCTCAAATGGGTAGATATCTGAGTCATATACATTGTGTAAAGAAAAGCGTGAGTTACAAAATAATATGACATATTAAATCTTATATTCTAGGTGTTTCTATTTTATAGTATTTTATATATTTTAATATATAGTTATATATATTTCTGTGTATATGTGGAAATGCATTGAAAACAGTCTGCAAGATAGAAGCTGGTGACAATGGTTACTTTCAAGATGTTTCAAAGTTATTGATAATATTGAGCTTTTGTTCAGATGTGACTTGAATAGTTAAAAAAAATTTTTTTTTAATAAAGATAACAACAGGGGCCTCCCCTGGTGGCACAGCGGTTGAGCGCTGGGCTGTGAAGCTGCCCGCAGCCTCTGCAGTGCTGGTTCGATCCCTGGCCGCCAGCAAGGGTCCTACATGGCACAACAGACCTCTCCTGCTGTGCCTGCTGCTCCCTTCAGCAGTGTGTTTTATCAGTCTGCCTGTTCTGTTCTCGGCTCTGGCTCTGGTGAATTCTCCTACCCTCCTGCACTTCTGACTGTACCCAGTGCTTGTATAAATAAATTAATTAAAAAATCTTAAAAAAAAAAATAAGTTAACAACAGAGTTCTTTACAACTGTCAGCCACTCTTTAATCATCAGATCTAAAATCCACCAGCTTCTCATAACAGAAGGGACCAGCTATGTCCAAACGAGAAAGAGCGGCCAAGAGGGGTGCTTTTAAATCAACCACATGAGTCGCTCCCCCCCACCCCAATATGCTGAGGCCTTACAACTACACTGGAGAAGTCGAATGACTTGGAGAAATATTCCCAAATCATCAGTGACTACAGTAGAACAGCGTGTATGAACTCTTGTGTCAAAAAAATTATATGTAAGTTTACATATAATAATTACTTACAGGTGATATGTGTGACACTTTTAATATTTTTATTTTTCTATACTTTCAAGATTTCCCATGGTAAACATGTTATAGTCAGGAAATCACCAAGGGGTCAGGTCCTCCTTAGCCATCCCTGCCGGCAGGCAATGCAGTCCCTTGCTCTGAAGTCAGCTGTCCAGCTGCCCTGGCCATTCCCTGGCGCCCCTGGAGCCAGCGTGGTCCTTCAGCTCATTCCCCTTCCCACCTGCTTCATCAGCACTTCTTTTTTTTTTTTTAAAGATTTATTTATTTTTTATACAAGAACTGGGGTACAGGCCAGAGGCACAGGAGGGTGAGAGGATTCACCAGAGACAGAGCAGGGAGCAGAACAGGCAGACAGACTGAAAACACTGCTGAGGGGAGACAGGAGAGGTCTGCCACACCATGTGGTTATCTCCGTGGCCGGTGGGGAATCAAACCCATGCTGCAGAGGCTACGAACAGCTTCACAGCGCTGCACTCAACCTGCTGCGCCACCGGGGAGGGAGGCCCTTCTTCAGCACTTCTGTGAGTGCCCTCGGCTGGTGGGAACTGAGAGCTTCACTTCCCACGGCCCCATGACTTACCTGTCCCTACATGGACTTTTTTTGACTCTGATAACCCTGAAAGGTGAGCAGGGGAGAGCCTAGTTTTCTCATAAATAGATGAGGAAATGAAATCCTGACAGGAGGAGGTCACCTGCCCCAGGTTCCAGCCTGCTAGTCCGAGCACAGGTAGGACTGGACCCAGGTCTTTGGGCCTCCAGTCGGGATTCCCTACTGAATGGTGGCATTGGACAGGCTTCCTAGGGGAGGGAAGTGCCTGAATGAGACCTTGAGCTAAAGTGTCATAACTTACATAACCACACACCACACTCAGAGGCAAGTTGTCCACACAGGCTTACAAAGGCTGTTTGTCACATAGTAAGTACATCTAGGGGTGTGACTCCGGTGTGCTCTGCACTAGTTGGGGCAAGCCTACTAATCCACATGGTTTTATGGGGGGGGGGTTCCTCACAGCCACCAAAACCAATTCCAACCTTACCCTCTTTTGAACAAATCTGAGTGTGGGGATGCCAACCACATTCTCAGGGCCTGGGAGAAGGGGTCTCCTGTCTGCATTTGAATTCCTGGGATTCCATCATTTCTCTCAAGAGCACATCTCTTCCCTGCCCTTGTCCCCAAACTCTTTCTCTGGGAAGATGTTAAATGCTGGCCTGGCTTTGCCACTTGCTGAGTGACCTCAGGCAGGTGGTCTAAGCCACTGGCTTTCTGAGCCAGTTTCCTCCAAGGCAAAATGATACTGGCAATAGCACCCGCCTCATGGCCATTGTGCCAGAAAAAAAAGAGATTGTGAGAAAGACAAGACTACAATCATGTGTCACTTAGTGACAGGGATATGTTCTGAGAAATGTCCTGTTAGGCAATTTCCCTGTGTGATGGTCTAGAGTGGAATTATACCAACCTAGATGGTGTAGCCTGTTCTGCACCGACGCTGTATGGGCGAGCTTAGAGGGACCCTGTCATAGATGGGGTCCGTTGTCCACTGAAATGTAAACAACCCAGTGTCTGGTACAGAATAATGTTTCAGAGATAGTTATTAGCATTACTCCTTGCGACAGCCACCTCCAAGATCCCAACAGTGACCCTCACCTCATGTTCATGCCCTTAATCGGTTCTCTCCCATGAGGCTGACTAGTGTAACTAATAGCATAGTACAGGAATGATGGGATATGACTGACAGGGCTTGCTCATGAAGACTGCCGCTCCCTCTTGGCTCTCTTGGTTGCTTGCTCTGGGGAAACCAACATGGTGTGAGGACACTCAAGTGTCCTCTGTGTCGGTCCCTATAGGAGGAACTGAGGCCTCCTGCCAACAGCCAGGACTTGCCAGATACATAGGATATCTTGGGGGCCTCCCTCGTGGTGCAAGGGGTTAAGCACAGCACTTTGAAGCTATCCGCAGCCTCTGCAGCACGAGTTCGATCCCCAGCCAGGGAGCTACCCACATGGCACAGCAGACCTCTCCTGTCTCGCCCGCTGCTCCCCTCAGCAGTGTACTTCAGTAGATCTGCTTGTTCTGTTCCCCACTCTGTCTCTGGTGAATCCTCTTCCCTCCCTCTATCTCTGGCCTGTATGCATAAATAAATAAATCTTAAAAAAAAAAAGACATCTTGGGAACAGATTCTCCAACACCCCAAGTCTTCCGATGAGGGCAGCCCTGGCTGACATCTTGACTTTATTTATTTTTTTTTTAAGATTTATTTATTATGTATTTATACATACAAGCACTGTATTTATACATACAAGCACTGGGTACAGTCAGAAGCACGGGAGGGTGAGAGAATTCACCAGAGCCAGAGCGGGGAGCAGAGCAGGCAGAAGGACCGAAGCACACTGCTGAGGGGAGCAGCGGGCGGCAGGAGAGGTCTGCGCGCCATGCGGGACCCTCCACCGGTGGCCGGGAAGCAGCCGGGGATCAAACCCGCGCCGCAGAGGCCGCGGGCAGCTTCACAACCCAGCGCTCAACTGCTGCGCCACCGGGGAGGCCCTGACATCTTGACTTTAATCTCATGAGAGACTCTAATCAGAACCAGAGACCCTCATCAGAACCAGACAACTAAGTCACTCTAAAATTCCTGACCATAATAAATGTTTATGGTTATTTTAAAAGGCTGTGTTTACAGTCCTTTGTCACAAAGCAACAGGCACATAGTACACTCCTCTTTTGTACTCTTAACCTTCATCTCACTCCCTCTCTATCCTCACCTGGAGCCAGCATAGGAGGAAATAGTCATCTGGGCTGGGCAGGACAGACAGTCCATCCTGGATGTTCTCCCAGAAATAAAGGCAGGCTGGGAGCGCCTGGGTCACTGGGCTCCACAGTACATTGACACCACCAGGAGACCCTCTGGCCTGAAGGTCTCGCCAGCTCCTAGGAGAGGGGATGTCTGAGTAGAAAGAGCCCACCAGCGCCCAGGGAACGCAAACTCTGGGCCAAATCACAGCAGTTCCTTTCTCCCTCTAGGAAAATGGGATAAAAATGAGCTGCTCTAACTAAGCTTTGGAAACAACCCAAATGCCCAAAAATAGATGACTGGATCAAGAAGATGTGGTACATCTACACCATGGAATATTACTCAGCATTCAAACAAGATAAACACATGCAATTTGCAGCAACATGGATGGCGCTGGAAGGGATCATGCTCAGCGAAATAAGCCAGAAAGAAAAAGAAAAATGCCGGATGGTCTCACTCATAGCAGGAATCTAGAAAACTTAAATAAGGGACCAGGAAAACGAATAACTATGAGAAAGTGAAAATCAAAATCAACAAAAAACTATGAACCAGAGACACTCTATGGGGGGGTGGGAGGCGGGGAGGGGAGGGATTGGGGTCAAAATAAGGGGGTTGCAATTGTATGGGGAATATAAAAATAAAATTTATTTAAAAAAAAAATGAGCTGCTCCTGTGGGAATGGGAACAGCAGAGCCAGGAGGTGAGGGTGCCTGGCCCCTCCCTGCCCAACTCCCACAGCCTACCCCCTCCAAGCCTGCCCCAGAAACCACCCCCAGAAACAGCCTTCCCAGCTCCTTTGCGCCTCCTGGCTCCAGAGGGAGCACAGGCTCAGAGAGACCAGGGACAGCACTCACCCGCCTGACTGGCCAGAGTCCTGCACAATCCACTGTCCTGGCCCACAGAGGGCCACGACCCCTCCGTGGCCTCATTTGGGAGAGGGAGAGGGAGATGGGTATTTCAGTCCCACTGGCCGCTGGAGGAAACTGGGGAACGCCGACTTGCCCCGCTCATGGACAGAGGAAGGGGTGACGTCTGTTGCGATGGCACCTCTCACACCTGGTCCCTGGCATAAAACCTCTGTGCCAGGGAGAGCCAGGATAGGCCAGGCCAGGGCCCTGGGCTCAGGCCTAGCCCCACCTTGGGTGGGGCACAGGGGCCACTAACTCTCAGAGGGGCTCACTTCCTGTCTTTCCCTTGCAGCTGGGGAAAAAGGTAGAGAAAATCATGACTATTTTTTATTTTGAGGGGCTAGGTCCAAGGAGGTGAGGTGACCACAGCAGGGGCTGTGGGGGGGGCGGTCCTCACCCCTGGGTCCCTGTACCTCCCTTGTTTGGTGGGGGGTAAGGGTGGGGGTCCTCTCCCCTGTGGGGTCCCATAGGCCCTGTTTGCAGGAATGTCTGCAGGACTAGCAGCTTAGTCCTGTCTGCAGGAATGCCATCAAACCCTCAGCCTCTCAGGCTGTGTCCAGTTGAGTTCAGCACCCAGGTATCCCCATCTCTGGGCTGGGAGGTCACAGCAGGGCCTTGTCCCAGGCCTGCCAGGGTCTCTGTGGATGTCCCTCCCCATCAATACTCCCACCCTGCACATCTCCCATGAGTCCTCTGATTCCCTCTCCTCCCCCTCAGTACCTGCCCTTGGACTTCCAAACCACCTGGCCCTCTCCTCTGGGACGTAGCTGGGGGAGTCAGTTCTGGGGGCTCTGAGCAGGGCAAGGAGATCCTCAGCAGGCCTGGGCACCACAGGCAGCCAGGGCCCCTTTTGCTTTCTGCTCAACCCAGATGGTAAAGAATCTAAAATTAAAAAAATAGTATTTTTTTAATTAAAAAAATTAAGAATGGCCACAAGAATATTATACTAAATTAAAGAAAGTCAGATCCAAAAGCCACATATAGTACAAATTCATTGGTATAAAATGTCCCAAATAAGCAAATTCTTCGAGACAGAAAGCAGATAAGTGGCTGCCAAGGGCTGGAGGGAGGCAGAACCCAGCGTGACTGCTAGTGGGGCAGGATTTCCTTAGGGAGTGATGACACAAGTTCTGGAACTGAATGGTGATAATCATTGTGTAACACTGTGAAGACACTGAATACCACTGAATTGTACACTTTGACAGGATGGAATTTATGGTATGTAAATGACATCTCCATTCTTTTAAAAAGTCATGCATTTATGAACTTTTATTCTATGCTAAATGAAAGTCCAGCATATTCTTAAAAGTGAACTATCATCTAATCCATGGGAAGGAAGTTTCTGGAAGGAACTTTCCAGAGTCCTAAATGGGATTTTTCTGGCCTGCAGAGAGTAAAATTACTCCCCTGCCCCCAACAACCGGTCAAGAATCTGCACTGTTGCTTCAAGGAAGGTCTGTGATGGGGACCCAGCAAAGTGGGTAATCGCTTCTTTTGCCGGGTGGTCCTGGGGTAACTCCTGCATTGATGCCTGGGATGGCACAAGAGCCCACACTCACAAAAACCAAGAATGACAATGTCAATAGTGTGTCCCAAGACTGTGCTGTCCAACGCAGTGGTCATTGGCTACTATTTAAATTTAAAAAACAGAAAAGGAAAATTCAGTTCTTCAGTCCAACAGTAACATTTAAGGACTCAATAATCACGTGCAGTTAGTAGTTACACCTCTCACAAAATAGTAAAAATCTAACATTGAAAATCAAGGCAGAGATCAAAGTACAAAGTTGTAACCCTGTGGCTCCAGGAAGGTATGACAGCAAGTATAGAAATAATAAATTCACTGTTTAGAATAAGCTTAAGTAAAATTGTAGTAATAATTTTTTGAATCACTGGATATCTGCATGTGCTGTTCAAGGTATTTGAAATGCTCTGGAAACTATCATCTGTAAAGCATTTGTGATTTACAGGTAGAGTATAACTCCCACAGACCAGGCACCCAGCACCTTCCGGCCCTTACTCTTCCCAAGCAAGTCTGCCAGCACAGCCCTGATTTGGAACAAAGGTGAGGCCTCTGACGGGTCCTTGCTCATTGTGCTCCTCCGCAGTCCTTTCCCACATCCTCTGTGAATTTATGCAATAGTCTCCTGACCAGTTTCCCTGCTCTGATCGTCTGATATGAAGTCATTCTTCACACGGGCCAAGGTTATCTTCCTGGGACTGGTGGGATCACAGTGACCTCTTCCTCTAAAATTTCCAATGACTTCCAGATACTGAGAGGGTGTGGCCTGAAATCTCCAGCACTGCCTGAAGTTCCTTCATTTCCTGACCTCAATCTTTTTGGGTCCCCTGTCCTCAGCATCTCTTTTCCCTCTTACCTCTGAGGTGCTTCAGGCTGTCACCTCCACCTAGAATGACCTCTGCCCATTCCTACCTTAGAGGCCCAGCACAAATAACATCTCCTCCTGATACTGTTCAGGACCCCTTAGTGCAGCGCTCTTGCTTAGACCTCTACCAGAACACTCTAGCTTCAGGGAGCCAGGACACGTAATGGTTAAGGATCCAGGTCTCTGGTGCAGACAGATGAAGGTTCAAACCCTGGCTCTGGATTTTAGCAACCTGTGAAACTGTCCCCACATATGTATGTAAAATGGACACATGAGTACATACAATGGTGAGCACAGGCCTTCAAGGGGCTGGTAGTTATAGGGGTGAGTCAAGTAGTCTAATCAAGCAATGTATAAAAGGAATAACTCTCTAGAAAAGAGGAATAGGGTTCTGTTTGAGAATTTTTCTGGGGGATTAGAGGAGGCAAGAAGCCATTAACTAGGCAGTGAAGAAGAAGAATGTGAAAGAAAAGTGTTTAAGTCAGAAGGAATATCATGTGCAAAGTCCTGTGGTAGAAGGAAGAAGAAAGAAGAAATCATCAACTCCACATATGCCTCACCTGGTGCTCTGTGGCTTGAAGGGCCCAGGAACTCCCAACTTTTATAGGGGAAGAAAGATAGAATTCTAATTTCTATTGGCACCAGATTGCTAATCCATCTCTGGTCCCACCTCTGAGAAGAGATATGCTGTGGACATGGGACTCAAAAGATTGAGTTCAGATCACGAGGGAACTTCAGGTTTTGGGGGATAATTGACTAGATTCCCCTTGCCTACTCTTATCTCTCCAGGCCCTTATGGCCACCTTCCTTCCTAGGGAATAGAAAATAGGGGGATGTAGCTACACCAGGCCCTGCCTGTCCCTGAGGTCACTATGAATTGGTGAGGGGAGCTGCCCTAGGTTCTAATCTCCACCTTCCAGGAATGAGGCCATCCCAGCCCTGGGCATCTGTGGCAGACTCTCCCTCTCAAGCCCTCTGCACAGGATAATCCAACCCAAGTCTTAGGTACTTGGAAGGGCATCTGGAAACATCTATTTGGACAAAACACCCACAGGATGGGAGCAGAACTGGCAGCAGCTTCTGCAAAGATGGATCCCATCCCTGATAAAGGAGATGCCGTTCACCCCAAGAGTTCCCTTCACTTGGCAGGTTGTCGACTTGCATTAGGATGGTCATCGGGGCACCTGTGACCGTTGAGTGATGCCTGGAAAGTGAGGCACCACAGTGAGTGGGCAGGGAAGTGTGAGAACAGGGTCACACACGATGACAACACCGTGACACAACCGGACTTCTCAGCTCATGGATGCGTGTGTGGAGGGGTGGGGTGAGGACCAAAGTAATGAGCCACGTGTCAGAAGGTGGGAGAAGGGCCTCATCTGTCCCCCAAACCACTGGCACCCAAATGGTTAAAAGCAAAGTCCTCTGTGCCCACCCAGCAGTAGCTGATGTATAAGAAATGGCAGGTGCGCTGTAGACTTGGGTGGAGGGTGTCAGCCTTCCTGTGTGGGAAAGCCAAGGACCTGAGGGCGACCTGACGCCTTGGAGCTCAGGAGGCAGGAGGACGCAGCGTGGGCAGTGCCTGGTGCTGTGCCAGCCTGCCTGGGTTCCCATCCTGCTTTGCTGCTATCCGGCTGTGAGAACTGAGGGTTCCCGGAGCTTCCGTTCTCGGTTCCTGAATGTGGATAATAATGCGCCCACTAAGAATGTGTCGGGGAATTAAATGAGCTAACACAGGGCCTCCCTGGTGGCACAAGCGGTTAAGATGCAATCTATGAAGCTATCCGCAGCCACTGCAGCACAGAGTTCAATCCCTGGCCAGGGAGCTACCCACATGGTGCAGCAGAATCTCCTGTCTCACCGGCTGCTCCCCTCAGCAGTGCATTTCAGTTAATCCGCCTGTTCTGTTCCCCACTCTCTCTCTGGTGAATCTTCTCACCTCCCACACCTCTGGCCTGTACTCCAGTGCTTATATGCATAAATAAACAAATCTTTAAAAAAATTTTTAAAAAAATAAATAAATGATCTAACACTGCCCACCTGAATTACTTGGCTAGGGCTGCTGGAACAGACTGCCCTAAACTGAGTGGCTTAAACAACATTTATTCTCTCACAGCTCTTGTCACTCAACGTTCAAGATCAAGGTGTTGATCTTGGTTCCTCTAAAAGTGATGGGGAAGAAGTTTGTTCCATGCCTCTCCCCTGGCTTCTGGACAATCCTTGGCTTATAGAAACATCACCCTGATCTCTGCCTTCATCTTTATCTGGTGTTCTGTGTGTGTGTGTGTGTGTGTGTGTGTGTGTGTGTCCAAATTTCCCCTTTTAATAAAGATACCAGTCATATCTGATTAGGGACCCACCCCACTCTGGTATGAACTTAGCTAATTTCATCTGCCGTGACCCTGTTTTCCAGTGAGGCCACATTCTTAGGTACTGGGGATTAGGTCGTCAGCATATGGATTGGGAGGAGGCTCAATTCAACTCATAACACCACATGTGGCTTATGGAGCATGTGAAAGGTGGCTAGTTGGAACTGAAATGTGCTATATTAAATATAGATTTCAAAGACTTGGTACCAAAAAAAAAAAAAAAACTCACGATAATCAATCTCATTTATTAATCAGATTGATTACTTGAAATGATAATATGTTGGTTATGCTATGTTAAATAGAATTTTTATTAAAATTAAGCATTTTTATGTGGCTTCTAGAGAATTTAGTTACCTATGTGATTCCTATTACCTGGGTATTGGCTAATGCTGAGCTAATATTTACAAAAGGTCTGGCCCATAGAAAGCACTTGAAATTGTTGGTTAGTTAAATAAAGGCTTCTCTTTGGAGGTGACTTGGTACTTGTGGCATTTAAAAAATATGACTTTTCTCACTGTTCAGAGACTGGGAAAAGTTAAGGGGCAAATTTGTCTTGACTGCCCTTCTTTTATTGAATGGATTGTGTTTGACATTCTGCAAACATACTGCATTTATAATGAGCGCCTATAGAGCTCCTAAATTGTTTCATGGCATTTTTTTCCATGTCATAAACTCTTCATCAATCACATTAAGCATCATAGTCTTAATGAAAATTGTCTCCAGCTTCCCTATGAACAGTGCAGAACTTAAAGCCCAAAGCACTTTCTGCTAATTTGACTTATTAGACAAAATGATAAACAATTGAGGGATCCTAATGTGTACTCTTCAAGTACTTTTCTGGAAAGGCTTAGCCAATTTATCATTCTGCCAATGATGAATGTATCAAAGTCTCTATTTCACCAATTTCTAACTATATTATCATTTTTTAAAAAATGTTATGTGTGTGTGTGTTGTTTCCTTTGTTGTTGATTTGGCAGAGGGAAAAAAAAACTTTTTGCTGCTTGTATGCACATTTTTTTGATCAACTGAAGGTTGAGCATTTATCCACTTCATTATTTCTCATGTATATTTTCTTTTCTGATAATTGAGTAATATCAGAATACTTGATCCAGATGTGATTGATAACTTGGTGTGGAATAATTGATAATTTGAGTCCTTTGTCCTTTCTTGGTGCCTTACTATTTTTCTTCTCAATTTGCATGCATTCTATATAAAGATGTCAATTTTTGTTACTTATTTCCCAAAATTCACATTAGCAACTTCTGGCTTATTGCCGTAATTCAGTCTTATTTCACATCTTATAGATTTTTTATGCAGTCAAATCAATTATTATTTTGTGACTTCTGCCATAGCCTCTAAGTGCAGACAATGCCCTCCCACAGACATGCTACATGTCACTTTTGCTTTTAGATTTTTGTAATTTCATTTTTAAAAAAGCTCTAAAATGCCTCTAGAATAGTGCATGCCAATGAAATAGTGCAAGCCTCAAAGGTGAGTCTCACATAGGATTTAAAATGTTTGGATAGATACATTTTTTTAAAGTAAAAGGGATAGAGCACAGAGGAATGCTAGGGTGGTGAACTGTTCTGTATGATACGAGAGGTGAGTATATGTCCCTACACACCTGTCTGAACCCCGAGGATGTACAGCATCAGGCATGAACACTCATGTAAGCTATGGACTTTGGGTGATAACGATGTGTCCACACACCCACACACTGCTTTAGTGGACAGTGGAGGGTGGCCAAGGTGGAGGAGGCTGTGTGTGGGTGGGGCCAGGGGAGAGATGGGAGAAGGCTTTGCTTTCAACTTTGCTGTGAATCCAAAAAGTAAACTTTATCAATTAAAATTCATTCTAAATTATAAGAAGATAAGAAGAAACAGATGAAATCTATTTTTTTGTTGTTTTAAGATATATTTATTTAAGCATACAAGAACTGGGGTATAGGCCAGAGGTGTTGGGGGTGAAAGGATTCGCCAGAGAAAGTGGGGAACAGAACAAGCAGATCTACTGAAATACACTGCTGAGGGGAGCAGCAGGTGATGCAGGAGAGATCTGCTGTGCCATGTGGGTTAGCTCCCTGGCCAGCCAGGGATCAAACTCGTGCTGCAGTGGCTGGAGATAGCTTGATAGTGCTGTCTTTAATCCCTGTGCCACCAGGGAGGCCCCCTGAAATCTATTTTAATAACATATCTAATGTATGGCAGTAGCACCAAAAATATTATCATTTTAAAATGCAATCAGGGCCTCCCTGGTGGCACAAAGGGTTAAGTCTCAGCACTCTGAAGCTATTGGCAGCCACTGCAACACGAGTTCGATCCCCGGCCAGGGAGCCGACCCACATGGTGCAGCAGACCTCTCCTGTCTCTCCCGCTGCTCCTCTCAGTAGTGTATTTCAGTAGATCTCCCTGTTCTGCTCCCCACTCTGTCTCTGGTGAATCCTCTCACACACCTCTGGCACCTCTGGCCTGCACCCCAGGTCTTATATGCATAAATAAAATAAATCTTTTTTTAAAAAAGTAATCAGTATAAGGAATTAATTATTTTTGGTATTGCTTTTGAAATCTAGCATGAATTTTATACTCACAGCACAGCTCCATAGGTGATAGGGACAAGCCATGTTTCCCTCTCTCAACAGTCACCCATGACATGTAGCCACCGGATTTGCCACTAGATCTTGGTTTGGCACCAAGGGAGGGAAGAGGGAAAGGTTCCTGTGACCTGATTCACCACCTCCTTTATCTTTACCTCTTATCTGCTCCTCACTTGAAAATTCATACCCAGCCAACTTGTGTTTTCTCGCCTTCTCTAGCTACCTCTGCCTGGCTCTTAAATGCCATCTTTGACAGCTTTGTTAACCACCCATCTCCCCTTGGCCTCCCCACCCTTCCCTTACTGCATCTAGGACTTCCATCTATCCACTGCCACCTCCCACCCTGGTCTTGGGAACGTGGGTTCTATCCAGGAGCTTACCCTGGGGCCCATCCAGATCCCCACCTCTGCAGTTTGTTTCTCTGGTGACAGTCACAATAATTATGAAACAATATTCCTAACAGCAAATACTTCGTGTGCAATGCCAGGTTAACCCATAGTGAATCATCTTTTCTAATCCTACTAACCGACTTGAGGACTGGAACCATTTTGCACATAAGGGCTCTCTTATTAGCTAGTGCACACTGAGACAGGGTGCAGCCTGTGTTCAAGGCTGGGGGACGGGGCTTGTGGGCAGAAAGGCCTGGGGCCCACCTACAGGACTGAGCCAGGTTTATAGTTTGTCCATTTTGCTCAGAAGCAATCCTGATGTTTCCCTGAAACTTGCCCACCTGTCATTTATTATTTTCCCCACCACCATCCCTGCTCTCTCCTTGTCCCTTTCTCCCTTCCCCATCCTCGGAGCCCTCACTCCTCTTATTAAGGGCTGTTAGTTTTTGTAAGTATTTTATTTTAAATCCCTGGTTATGTAAATGTCCAGTATATGTCTTTGTCATTCTGACTTACTTGACCATACAAATTTTCTAGGTTTTGCAGAAAATGATAGCATTTCAGCTTTCCTTGTGAATAGTATTCCACGGTGTGGAATATATACCACATCTCCTTCACCCATTTATTTTATTTTATTTTTTTAAAGATTTATTTATTTATGCATACAAGAACTGGGGTACAGGCCAGATATGGGGGGAGGTGAGAGGATTCACCAGAGACAGAGTGGGGAGCAGAACAGGCAGACTGACTGAAATACACTGCTGAGGGGGGCAAGGGACTAGTCGGGAGAGGTCTGCTGTGCCATGTGAGTTGCTCCCTGGCCAGGGATGGAACTCGTGCTGCAGAGGCTGCGGATTGCTTCATAGTGTGGTGTTTAACCCTTTGTGCCACCAGGGAGGCTCTCTGTCATCCATTTATTAATGGATAGCCCACATATCACATATGTCCCCCATGCCCCACCAACCCCGGCCTGCGGCCCCTGGGGCAGTGGTGTCTTGGGATGAGGCCCTTGGGATGAGGAGGTCTGGTTGGGGGGATGCCTGCCCCTCACTGGAGTCTGCTCTGGGACCCTCCACGGGCGGTCACGGTCACCTGCCTGCTCGGGGTAGGGTGAATGTCAACAAGGTTAGTGAAACCTCCCAAGGGGAGTCTTAGGGCGGGTTTTTTTTTTTTTTTTTGTATTTTTTTTCTGTCGGGCGGGGCGGGGCAGAACTGGCGCTCTTCCGTGGGGGCGGGACTGACATCTGACCTGTCTCTGCCAAGCCAGGCGGCTGAGAAGAGGTCACACTGTGGGCCTGCCGGTGAGTCCTGCACACTTGCGCCCCGCGCCCCTGCGCCCGCGGACACCATGAGCGGCCGAGTCGGGGACCTGAGCCCCCAGCAACAGGAGGCGCTGACCAGGGTGAGGGGCTTCGCCAGCGGGTTGGCTTGGGAAGGGGCTGAGCAGCCTGAGGCTGCCCACCCCATTGTTCCAACGGGAGGGGGACGCTGGAGAGCGCCCCTCTCCAGCCTCCAGCTCCAGCGCGCAGTCACCAGTGGCCGTGCAGGGGACGCTGGGCAGGAGCCCTTCTTCGGGCCACGCTGGGTCCAAATCCAGCTTTCCACCGGTGCGCGCCCAGACAGGGAGCCCTGGCGCTTGTTCCTTGGGTGTGGGGCCAGGGGTGAAGGGCACTGCCATGGGGCTTCTGGGCTGACAGACTCCCAGATCTGTGCCCAGATTGCAACATTTGTTTGTCTGGTTTCTCTCCGTTGCTTTCCGCCTTCCCCCGGGCCCCAGCCTTCTCCCTGTTGGTAACTTCTCATTAGAGAGTGGAACAGTTTGGGGTGATTTCCAGACACTCCTTCAGGCTGCACCTGGGGAGTCTCCTGATCTTGGCCAGGGGGAGTATATACAGGTCTTAGGTGCCATAGCCTGAGCTCAGTTTGCAGATGGCCAGGGACTGAAGACAGTGAAAGGAGGGGCTGGGGCTGGGGACGGCAGGTAACAGCCCTGGCCCACACTTTGGGCTTGTGAAAAGGCAGCCTCAACTTGTGGAGAATGACTTACTTAGAGGCCTCTGCCCTGGGGAAGGGTCTTCTGGGGAGGAATGAAGACCCAGAGGAAAGAGAGCAGCCCTGCATGAATTCCTAGTAGAGGCAAGAAGGGCCCCCCAGGTGACCCCGTTCCCTCTCCACTGGTGATGGCCTCATGACGCCCCTGACGCTAGGAGAATGGGCCCCGGCCTCGGCGGGAGAACAGGGATGGAGAATGTAAATGGGACTTTCAAGATCATAAACAGTTTATTCTTATTTTTTCCACTAGTTAAATGAATGTTCATTATTTTTTAAAAAGAGAGAGAGGAGGAAGAAAGGGTACAGGTCCCCCATGGTCCCAGAGCTCCCGACAACCATACTTGGGAGATTTCCTTCTAGCTTTTCCCTAAGCCTGGTTTTGACCGCCTTTGGACACACTGCCAGGTGCTGTTTGTCTTTATGTCACCCGCATACGTGTCTTCTCCAAGTTACTCCAGGTCCCTCCCGACCCCTGCCTAGTGGCTTTCTCTTTTATTTGATTTTTCGTTTACTTGTGTTCCAAGGGTAGCGTGTCCTTCAGATTGGGGGGCACATGGACTCCTCCTGGTCTTGCCACTTCTTTGCTCCATCCTTGGGGAAGACCCTGCCTCTGCAGCTCAGCCTCGGTTTCCTCTATAGGAAAGGGGCTTGTAACCTTTGCCCGTACTGCCTCAGGGCACACCCTGAATTTCGAGGTTCCAGTAGCTTCCAGCTGGAAGGACTATGGGCTGCAGACTTAATGTTACCTATGTGGTACTGTCCTCCCTCCCCCAAAAAAGCTTCTTCAGGAGCCCAGAGGCCACGACTGTTCCATGTGCAAAAAATCCAGGGGCCTGCCTGTGGGGCTGGGGACTATTAGATCAGGTGCTTTTGCCCATCTTACCCGTTGACACTGGAGATGTGTGCAGAGTGTTCATTGTTAATTCCATGAGCCATGCAGGAGTTCCACTTTTTCAACGTCAGCCATAAAACCAAAGGCGGCTTGGGGATGGCCATCGAGACTGCTTCCTAGCAGCGTTTCTAGACCCGAATTCTGATTCCCAGGTTCCCCTGCAGGCCTTGCCCTCAGCTCCCTTAGTCCCCAGGAAGCGGCATCTCCTCTCTGTTGCATCCTGAGCTTCAATCTCAAACCCAGAGTCACAGCAGCTTCCCCCAAATCTGCCAGTGTGAAATGGCACCCATTGGGTCAGCCTACCCCCTTAACCACTGCCCCTCCTCAGCCCCGGCCCTGGATGAGGGCATCCCTGGCTCTTTTCAGCCTCTCCAAGCTCTGGTTGTTTCCTCTGGTTATTTCCATGAAGGTGCCATTGGCCAGGGCTCCCGGCAGTCCGTGTGCTTATTACCCACATTTTTCTGGTACCTGACCCAAGCCAGTGCTTTACTTGTACAGACTCTTTTTTTTAATTTTTTTTTAATTTAAATTTTATTTTTATATTCCCCATACAATTGCAACCCCCTTATTTTGACCCCAATCCATCCTTTTTCCACCCCCCACCCCCCATAGAGTGTCTCTGGTTCATAGTTGTTTGTTGATTGATTTTTACTTTCTTATGGTTATTCTTTTTCCTGGTCTCTTATTTAAGTTTTCTACATTCCTGCTATGAGTGAGACCATCCGATATTTTTCCTTTTCTTTCTGGCTTATTTCGCTGAGCATGATCCCTTCCAGCTCCATCCATGTTGCTGCAAATTGCATGTGTTTATCTTTTTTGAATGCTGAGTAATATTCCATGGTGTAGATGTTCCACATCTTCTTGATCCAGTCATCTATTTTTGGGCATTTGGGTTGTTTCCAAAGCTTAGCTATTGTGAACAGTGCTGCTATAAACATAGGGGTGCAGGTGCTCTTTGGAATTGATGTTTCTGTGTCCTTTGGGTAAATACCTAGGAGTGGAATTGCTGGATCATATGGAAGCTCTATGTTTAGTAGGTCCAGAAATCTCCACACAGCTCTCCATAGTGGTTGGACCAGTTTGCACTCCCACCAACAGTGCAGGAGAGTTCCTTTTTCTCCACAACCTCGCCAACATTTGTTGTTGCTGTTTTTTTTAATATGTGCCATTCTCACTGGTGTAAGATGGTATCTCATGGTAGTTTTGATTTGCATTTCCCTGATTACAAGTGATGTTGAACATTTTTTCATATGCCTGTTGGCCATTTGCGTTTCCTCTTCAGAGAAGTTTCTTTTTAGCTCTTCTGCCCATTTTTTGACTGGATTACTTTCTTTGTTTTTGTTGAGTCTCATCAGCTCTTTGTAGATTTTTGTGATCAGTCCTTTATCATTAGTGTTGTGTGCAAAAATGTTCTCCCAGTCGGTGGGGTTTCTCTTTGTTTTTGTTATTGTCTCTTTTGCTGTTGCACAGACTCTTGATTAGCTCTGGTGTGCCATTATTCCTGCTTCACTAATGAGGAAACTGAGACTCAGAGAGGTTTCATAACCTGCTTTCAACTCCAGACCCTCAAGATGCAGTATCAGAGGCAATATCCCTAATATGTGCTGGTTGGCTGGTGCTGTATTCACCAGGGATCTTTATGAAAACAGGATGGCAAGACCCTCTCCGCCTCAGACCTCAGAAATAGAGTGAAGGTCTTGGGTGCAGAGCACCCCCTATGTTTGAGAGGGACCTGACTCTTCCTACCGTGTAGGCTGGGGGTGTAGGTGCCCATCCCCAAGTCCAAAGTGGTCTGAGCACCTGCTGCTAACTGTGCGGTCCCCACCATGCAGGGTCCCCAGCAAGGTGAGAGTAGGAAGTGTTGGGAGAGGGGTTCGGCTCTGGGATCTGACTGTCATACCCCCCCTCAGTTCCGGAAAAATCTCCAGGACCTGCTGCCCACCCTGCCCAAGACTGATGATTACTTCCTCCTGCGCTGGCTCCGAGGTGAGGCCTCAAGGTTCAGCTCCAGGAGGGGAAGGGGAATGAGAGGGTCTCCATGAAGCAGATGGGAGACTTTGGGGGCCAAAAATATGGGCTTTGGAATCAGCCCGCTTCGGGCTAGAATCTGGGCACCCCTTGAAATTAGCCTGGCACAGACCCTGTGCTGAGCTCACTCTTTTCATCTGCAAAGTGGGGTGAGGCCACCACCCCACAGGCTGTTGTGTTAAATGAGAGGGTGTGGTGCCTGCCACCCCTTGGGAGCAGGTCAAGCTGAGGTCAGAGAACTCTCGGGAGGTTCTCAGGATGGCAGCCTGGCCAGGCCCTGGGTTGGATGGTCAGGGTCGCTGCACTCTGCCTTTAGGACCTGCCGTCGCTGCTTCTCAGTTTCCTGGAGGACAGGGCTGTGTCATCCTCTTGGGGGAGCTGGCACCAAGCAGGTGCCTTGTAAGTACTTTAGGAAGTGGATTTAATTAAAGGTAGAAAAGGCGTTTCTTCTAGGAATTGCCACAGACGTACAAAATAATTAGAATAACAGGAACCAACCCAGCACACCCGACGGAGTGGATTTTGAACTTCAGCCAGGAGAGAAGTCAGCAGCCAGGCTAGAGGGAAAGTTCACACATGGTGCGGGGATAGAACGCGGCCTTGGAATCAGGCAAGCCTGCAAGGTCCCCACTGTGTGTCAGGGGGTGCTGTGGCAAGCCACCCCCCGACTCTCTGCCTCACTTTCCCCTTCTGTGTAATGGGTGTGATATCAGCTCTTACCTTCACGATGCCTTTAGTGAGACACGAGTCACGGGTGTGTATGGTGCAAACCCTTCCTTCTGCTCCATTTGGTTATTTTTTTTTCAATTTTAGATTGAAAAGTTGATTTTTAGAACAATTTGAGATTTACATCAAAGTTGTGAAGGTGGTACAGAAAGGTCTCATGCACTCAGCACCCATTCTCCCGTCATTAAAATTTTAATTCTTCCCGTACATGTGGGACAATTAATGAACCAGTGTTGATACATAATTATTAACTAAAATCCATGCTTTCTGGATCTTTCTCAGCATGTGTCAGGGCCCATCTGACATTTCATGTCTCCTTTGTCTCCCTTGGCTCTGACAGTTACTGTTCTAACAAGTTGTTCTCATGTCATTTCCTTCCACCTGGGCTACAGGAAGATTTGGGACAGTAGATTTCTCGAATCCTCTTGATACAGCAAGAGGCCCTTTCCTCCTTTGGAGTCTTTTTGGGTGTGTCTTTGGTGAGAGAGTGAAATCACAGGCTACCAGTCACAGGGAAGAAAAGGCACCTAAACTGGGAGAGGGTGCCGCATAGCCGAAGTCTCCCACTTCGTTTCGTGGACCTGCTGACATGGGCCATCCCCTTTAGCTTTAATCCTCCACGCCCTGCCTTGTCAGCTCAAGGCACAGGCTTGAGGGGAAAGTGATCCCAGGGCTGGGACTCTCAGCATCTCCTCAGGCTGGATGGAGAGGGGTCTTCCCAGACACCTTCTTCTGAAGTCACTTCCCTTGTTTTTCTTTCTCCCCATCCCATGTCTGTGTGATTTCTCCCATGTGGATGCCAGCTGCAAGAGACTAGGGATTATGCGTGCCCCATACTCCCCAGCCTGGCACGTAGATGCTACTAAAAAAAATCTCTGAGGACAGGGCCTCCCCGGTGGCGCAGCGGTTGAGCGCTGGGTTGCGAAGCTGCCCGCGGCCTCTGAGGCGCCGGTTCGATCCCCGGCTGCTCCCCGGCCACTGGAGGAGGGTCCCACATGGCGCGCAGACCTCTCCTGCCGCCCGCTGCTCCCCTCAGCAGTGTACTTCGGTCCTTCTGCCTGCTCTGTTCCCCGCTCTGGCTCTGGTGAATTCTCTCACCCTCCCGCGCGTCTGACTGTACCCCGTGCTTGTATAAACAAAACAAACAAATAAATAAATAAAAACAAAACAAACAAACAAAAAAATACACTTAAAAAAAAAAAAATCTCTGAGGACATATTAGCCACATCCAAACCATTGTCTATTGGAAAAGAAGCCACACACTCTGGTTCTCAATAGAAGAATCTCCTATAAATACCACAATTATTTTTTTAAAGCCAAGAAAAGAATATTATGTATAATTATATACTAACAAATTTGAAAATCTAAGTGAAATTGATGTATTCCTAAAATACATATGTAGGGCCAAGATCCAGCAATACAAAGTTTCAAAGGAAAAATAAAGTCATTTAAATAATAACCCCCATTCCCCAAAACTCAGGCCCCAGTGGCTCCATGGGTGAATTCCTCCAGTCTTAAGACTAGCTAGTTCCTACATATGGAAATTGTTCAAGCTGTTTTAGAATGTGTGAAAGTGAAAGTTACCTTCTGAGGCTTGTATAAGTTTGATGCCAAAGCAAGATCAGGAAAAGAAAAAAATTCTAGGTTCATTTTAGTAAGGTGAAAATAAAGAAGGCTAAATAAAATATGGCATAATAGAATCCAATAGAGTCTTAACATTATATAATGTGATCAAGGGGGTTTTATCTTAGGCATGCAAAAAAAGTTCAACATCAGGAAACGTCTGTCAGTGTCACAGAATATCTAATACAGTTAAATGAAAAATGATGTGACTAGTTCAATGAAGACAGAGCAAACATTTGCAGAGGTTCAAATCCTTCTTATAAGGAAAAAAAACCAAAATAAATCTTCCCATCTAGGAATTGAGGGGAATTTCCTTGGCTAGCAATGTTTATGCAGCAAAAATCTTAACAATAAACGTTACACTTGAGAATTTCAGATGCATTTTCTTTGAAATCAGGAACAAAGAAAGGATGACATCAGTCAACATTACTTTTTCGACATAGAACTGGAGACCTTTGCTAGTGTTACAAAGAAAGAAAAAATAACCCGTGATATAAAGGCTAGAAGGGAAGAGTTCAAATATTTGCCGATGACCGACTTAACCTCCCTTGAAAACCAACAGAATCTACAGAAAAGCTTAGAACTAAGAAGAAAGTTTTGCAAAAATGCTAAAGACAAAAATCAAAAGCATTTATATCATAGCAATATATAGCCATGAAATATAATGAAAAATCAGATGCTATTCAAAATAGCAACAAAACCCCTAAAAGGATAAATAAAACTGTAAAATATCCAGAAATTTATGTGAAAACACACAACGATCTGTACAGCAAAAATCTTAAAATTGATGAAGTATATAGAACTGCTGTTCAGTTTTGGTAGCCATTAGCCACATTTAATTATTAAAATTAAATGAAAAGTTCAGGTTCTCGGTACCGCTAGCCATGCTTCCAGTGCTCAAAAGCCACATACACAGCCCAGATATAGGACATTTCCATCATCACAGAAAGTTATATTGGAAACATGATACAGAAGGTGATTTTATTTTTTTTTTTTAAGATTTATTTATGCATACAAGAGCTGGGGTACAGGCCAGAGGTGTGGGGGGTGAGAAGATTCACCAGAGACAGAGTGGGGAACAGAACAGGCAGATTGACTGAAATACACTGCTGGGGGGAGCAGCGGATGAGGCAGGAGAGGTCTGCTGCGCCATATGAGTAGTTCCTTGGCCAGGGATCGAACTCGTGCTGCAGAGGCTGCAGATAGCTTCATAGGTTATGTCTTAACTTCTTGTGCCACCAGGGAGGCCCCAGAAGGTGATTTTAATAACTATATAGACCAGAGAAATGATTGGACAGTAAACTTGATGGCTTATCCTCAGATTTTTGCAGTTTCTCTGTTGACAAGTGGTTACATTTATTCTTTGATCTCTGACAATGGAGCTGCAATTATTCTGGGTAGAGTCGAGCTCTGTCAGAGCTGCTGAGGAATGGAATGTGTGACCTGCTGAAGTAATGAACTTGCCATCATGGGAGATAATCAAGGTGGAGCTGGTGGCCTTGGTGGTTTTTTCTGGAGATGGTTTCTAGTCAGGCAGAGGAAACCTGGTGGCATCCCCTCCTATTTGAAAATCCCTAACCCAATATCCCATTTGAAATCCCATCAGAGGCCCACCGCCTGACGAATTCCTCTGTATACTGTTAGATTCACGCTGAAGGACATGGGCTGAGGCACAAAGGCAGGGACATGGACAGCTGCAAAAGGGGGTGTGAGTCCTTCTTGACTTAAGATCCCACACCCCATAGGACTCAGGGTTTTTTTGGTAGCAGTTCTTAGTAGCTTCTAGGGATATGCCCAGTTCCAAAGGTCACTGCTCTCAGGGACACCCAAAGCAATGGGTGATTGATTTTTTTAAAGATTTATTTGTGCATATAAGAAATGGGGTACAGGCCAGAGGTGTGGGGGTGAGAGGATTCACCAGAGACAGAGTGGGGAGCAGAACAGGCAGATCAACTGAAATACACTGCTGAGGGGAGCAGCGGGCGAGGCAGGAGAGGTCTGCTGCACCATGCTCCCTGGCTGGGGATTGAACTCATGCCGCAGTGGCTGGTGACAGCTTGATAGAGCTGAGACTTTAACCCCTGTGCCACCAGGGAGGCCCAGCAACGGGGGATTTTCAAAATGAAGACTCAGAGACAGGAAGTGGCTTGTTCAAGTTTGCACAGCAAATAAAAGGGTAAAACTAGAATTCAAGCCCAAGCCTGTCTGATGGACTAGATCAGTCTTCTAGAGGAGTAAAGGGCCTTGCTTTTAAAAACAATTTCCAGACTCCCAGTGTATCCTTGGGGTGTCAAGACAAGAGTCGGGGTTATCCCCACGATTTCCTTACAAACCTTCAGAGAGAATTGCTTGTTCCCAAATTGGCCTCAAGCTTCCTCTTACCCAACTCTCCTTGCAGCTCGGAACTTTGACCTACAGAAATCTGAGGACATGCTCCGGAAGGTGAGGCCCGTTCTGTTGAGGGACCTGCCTCCTCCTACATGCTGTACCCCAGGGGACAGGTGGGGACCCCGCTCCCATCCAGTTTTCATGTTTCTTCCCCTCCTTGGATCCCTTTTTCATCAGACTGGGACCCTCAGGCCCCGCTTCCTGGCACCCCTGCCCCCACTTCTGTGAGCCTGGGGATGCTCTGGCAGGATCTTGGTAGCTGTGGGCAGAGGGGCCCAGCCTGCTGCCCGGTGTGCCCTTGAGGCCTTTGGGGCAGGTCCTGTCCTGTCTCCACAGTACGCTGAGTTCCGAAAGCAGCAGGACCTGGACAACATCCTCACCTGGCAGCCCTCAGAGGTGAGCCTCATACAGCACCCCCTGGCCATCTGATGTCCCCCCGACTCCTTGCCCTGCTACACCCTGCAACCTAATGGAGTTGGAATGTGGCCCAATGGGCTGTTTTGAGTGAGGACCCACCCCCGTGTCCAGGTGATCCAGCGGTATGACTCAGGGGGTCTGTGTGGCTATGATTACGAAGGCTGCCCTGTGTGGTTCGACATCATCGGGACCCTCGACCCCAGGGGTATCCTCCTGTCAGCCTCCAAGCAAGAGATGATCCGGAAGCGCATCAAGGCTTGTGAGCTGCTTTTACACCACTGTGAGCTGCAGAGTGAGAAGGTGAGTGATCAGGGCCAGGAGGGGGCCGTGGTGCACCCAGTCTGTCCAGAGAGTGACACCAGGACCTGGGAAGGCAGGCACGCTGCCCCTGTTCCTCCCTGGTCCTCAGCACCCTGAGTCCTGCCGGGATGTGGCTTCGTGCATGAACATCAGCCATGAACATGACACTCTGCTGGGTGAGCAGTTCTTTCCCCTCGACGTTGGGTGCGTTGCTGACCTTGGGTGCAATGAATGCTCCAGCTCTGTTCGCTGGGAGCCCTGGGGACAGTGGACAGTCTTCTTTGCTTATGGAAAAGATGTCCCCTGATTATCAATCGCATAACTATAAATGCCTGATGGGGGAATCATTGCTTTGGGTATCCCTGAGAACAGTGATCTTTGGAACTGGGCACATCCTTTATGGATCCCTAGAAGCTACTAGAAATTGCTACAAAAAATTATTGAGTCCTGTGGGGCATGGGCTCCGAAGTCAAGAAGGGCCCACGCCCACTTTTGCAGCTGTCCATGTCCCTACCCCTGTGCCTTGGTCTCTGTCCTTATGTGTGAATCTAATGGCAAGTGAGGCCCTGATTTTGTGGGTCTACCTGAGCCTAAGAAGGCCCCTTTGGGAAGCTATTTTGTCCCTGTGGGATGATCTGGTTAAGGGCTGACTCCACACGACAGGGACAGGGTCTGTTTTCCCAGCTACTGGCACAGTGCAGGGCACAGGTGGTTGATTTTTTAGAGTTGAAACAATGTCTTGACTTCATGGATGTTCCCAGCTGGGACCAATAATTCTAATGATGCTGATAATATTGCTACTAACACTTGCTCATACTTACCAGGGTTGGGCCACATACAAGGCCCTGGGCTCTTTGTGCATTATCTCATGAAATGCTCACGATTTCACCTGAACCCGGCATTACCCCCACTATACAGAGGAAGAAAATAAGGCTCAGAGAGGTTAAAAATCCACCCAAGGTCACGCAGCCTGTCTGCAGTGTAGCTCTGGCTTGAACACAGCCCTGGGACCGCAGATGTTGGCTGACATGATATATTATTGTACACAAAGATGCCCGATGAGCCATGAGTGATGTCCTTAATTCTGTGGTTCACTAATTCCAGGCCATAGTTGAGCACACAGCATGAAGAGGTCGACTGTGTCAGAGTTCAGGTGCAATCCTTCCTCAGACTCTAGGTGGCTCTCTCTGTTTGGAAAATGCTGTGTGCAAGCTGGGGATGGCATGGCAGGAAGGTGGGAGGGCTGCTAGGGTCTCTCTGGCCAAGTTCTTGCTGGAACTGTTGACCTACCAGACAAAATACCTTCTCTGTCCTGTGCAGCTGGGCAGGAGGGTCGAGACGATGTTGATGGTGTTTGACATGGAGGGGCTGAGCCTAAGACATCTGTGGAAGCCAGCTGTGGAGGTCTACCAGCAGGTAGGTGGCTGGCTTGGGGCCAATAAGAGCCACTGGCCACAACAGCTTCCGGTCCATGGGAGAGGTACCACTCCCAGCGGTTCCCAGGTGCTCCCTCCAAGGAGAGAGAAAAGTGAGGTACCACAGGGGCAATGTGCGTGCTCCTGGGGAAGCCAGGTTGGTGGGAGTTGGGGGCAAGGGGCTGTAGTCTCAGCAGTGTCAGAGGCCATAGGAATCTAGCAATAGGGATGTTGGAGCGTGGCCTCAACCAGACTCATCTTGATTCCACAGTTTTTCACCATCCTGGAAGCAAATTATCCTGAGACTGTGAAGAATTTAATTGTCATTCGAGGTGAGCCCATGTTGGGGATGATGTCCTGGGAAGGGACGGCTAGGAAGTGGGGGGCACAGTGGGTAAGCCCCCGAGTTCAGGGCTTCTCAAACAGGTGTTTTGTTTGGTGTTTGTTTTGCTCAGTTCTATCCTCCATCGACTTTTTGGAATGTACAAAATCACGTGCATGTTGCAGCTATGTTTCTGAATTTTTACTGTTATTTTCGCTACTTTTCTGGGTGTGGACTGGTAACAGATGGTCTGTGAACCACACTGGCTGGTGGACACCCTTGCTGTGGGGATGGTTGGGATCTGTGACGGTCATCCTATGAGGGGCCCTGCATGTGCTCTAGGGTCTGGTGACCTGGCTGCCTGTTTCACTAGCTTGGTGACTTTGAGCAAGTCCATTTAACCTGACCGAGCCTCATTTTTCCCATTCTGGAAAAATGGAAATGCATTGGAAGCTCCCCCATAAGACAGTTGTGAAGTTAAATTAATCTGTGGGGAAGGCATAGCACAAAGCCTGGCCCACAGCAAATGCCTAGTAAGTGTCAGCAGTTCAGGTGCAACTTGGGGTCTAGTGCAGTTTCCCCACCTACTTGCACTGAGAAGATAAGATACCGGGGTAATCTGGGGAAACCTTGAGTGAGGAATGGAAGGGGAACCGCCAGAGAATCAACTTTGCTGAATCCTCCCGTGGATCAGGGGAACCGGCTATTCATTGCAAGTCAGGCACTGTGTCAAGCGTTGTGCCTATATTGCTTAATTTAATCTTCATTTTATATTTAACATCGCTAAGGTTCAGAGAGATTGAGCAACTAATGGGCGGCCATACTGCAGGAAGTGGCAGGATCTGGGTCTGTCCCATTCCTGTCCATGCCCTTGGCTGTGACTTTGTAGAGCTCAGTGTTTTCTGGTCCAGCTTCCCAGGGGAGTTTCGTGTGTTTCAGCCCCCACGCTGTTCCCTGTGGCCTTCAATTTGGTCAAATCATTTATGAGTGAGGAGACGAGAAAGAAGATAGTGATTCTGGGAGGTAAGTTGGCCTCCTGTCTCCACATCTGCCTGGGAAGCAGAGATCAGTGCCGAAGGACCCATTTCTTTCTTTACTCAGTCACTGACTAGACCTGACCTTGGCCACACTTAAAGCTTCTCGACCACAGGGTGGGCAACCACATAAAGCCCTTGAGTGCTTTCAGGAATAGGCACCCACGGGAGCAAGCCAAGACACATTAGGTCCCCTGCTTGGGCTTCACCCCTCTGGCCTCTGTCAAGCCCCCCTGAACCCCTGATCTCACAGGCAACTGGAAGCAGGAGCTGACAAAGCTCATCAGCCCCGACCAACTGCCCAAGCACTTTGGGGGAACCATGACTGACCCCGATGGCAACCCCAAGTGCCTGACCAAGGTACAGGATGCTGAGAGGATGGGGAGGGAAGGGAGCCGGCCCTGGTCTGGTGCCTGCTCACCTGCTCTCTCGTAGATCAACTATGGGGGTGATGTGCCCAAGAGCTACTACGTGCGCAACCAGGTGAAGGTGCAATATGAACACACAGTGACTGTGGGCAGAGGTTCTTCTGTGCAGGTGGAGAATGAGATCCTGTTCCCAGGCTGTGTGCTCAGGTAAGGATGGCGGCCACTCAACACCTGGGCACAGCTGGGAGGGGTCCAGAGCCCAGGCAGGTGGTCATCAGCAAGTCTCTGTCCCCTGCAGGTGGCAGTTTGCATCAGAGGGGGCCGACATTGGCTTTGGGGTTTTCCTGAAGACCAGAATGGGGGAGCGGCAGCATGCCGGGGAGATGACAGAGGTGCTGCCCAGCCAGCGCTACAATGCCCACATGGTGCCCGAGGATGGAAGTCTCACCTGCGCGGAAGCTGGTGTCTGTAAGAATTGCTCATGAAGTCTTTTTCTTTCTCATGGCAGAGAAATGAGTTGATATCTCTTTCCAGTCTGGCTTCTCTGTCTACCCTCCTTTGCCAGCTCTCAAAGAGGATGTAGGGTCTGTGTATGCTCCTAGTTTCCATGGGTGTTGGGGAAATTAGCTTCAGGGTCTTGGATCTGATGAATGGAGCCTAAGTGTGGGTCTCGTGGCAGAGACACATTGTAGAGAGTACGAGTCACAGCAGGGGCCAGGGGTTCAGCGCCTAGTAAGCCCCCTAGCCCAGCTCAGTAGACTAAGACAGAGCTAAGTAAGCAGGCAGGGGCTTAGCTGCCAGGGTCCCAGCTGCCTAGTCAAGAACCACCTTATTCTGGGGATCCCAAACAGATGGTTTCTTCTAGGTCTTGGTCCTTTATTCCCAGACCACCCAGACCAGATGGATTTTGGTGCTTTTTATCAGAAGCAGCATTAGGCAGGAACGCAGCTGATTTCTCAGAACAGAGCTAACTAAGGAAGGGAAACAGGTTGATTTTCTGCAGAGAAGGAAATTAATTTTGCCAATATTTGATACACCCCTAGTTTCATCTTCATGGGAAAGGAGAGTTAGAAAGGTAGAGATGGAGAAATTTGGATCCTCATCCTGCCCTGGAGTTCATGATGGACCTTAGCATTGAAACAGATGCTTTTCTTTGCATGTCTTCTGTGAAAAGCAGGGTGAAATAGTGGCTTATGGAGTTCTGCCTTCTCTGGGGGAAAGCAGAAATCCTGTTTAGGTTGGAACATTGAGATAAGGGAATTTCAGTCCCTTCTGTCCTTTGCTCTATAATTGTCATAAAGTTGTATCATCCTCTCTAAGCCTGTTTCCTTAGCCACAAAATGGGCATGAGAGTACCTTCTGCTTGGAGTTACTTTGAGGACTCAGGGAGAATCCTGATGAAATGCTGATGCAATGCCCCATTACATAGAAAAGGCTAAAGCTTGCTGGTGGTTATTATGATTTCTTGAGTGAGCAGAAGCATCATCCAAGGAGATGGTCATGAGCAATGGCCCTGGGACTGGGCAGTGGCGGACCCTCCACATCACCCACCATCCTATTCCCAAGGCTACCGCCATGCAGAGGAGTCAAGTTCTTTTTGCCTGATTAGCTCTCTGTCCTTGCAGATGTCCTGCGCTTTGACAATACCTACAGCCTGGTGTTTTCCAAGAAGCTCAGCTACACTGTTGAGGTGCTGCTCCCTGACAAGGCCTCTGAGGAGAAGATTCAGAGTTTTGAGGCAACAAAACCATCCCCCGCGCAGTGAAGACCCCTGCCGCCTCTGTGCCTGTGCTCACCGACTCTTTAGGGCCCTCCTCCCTGTTCCAGGCCCTCCCAGGCAGGGGAGTACTGGAGGTGACCCCAGAGAGTCACCCAGAGAGTCTGATCTCAACTCATTGTGTGCCCCCCTGGCACAGGGGCCAAGCAGGAACACATGTCAGATGCCACACCCACTCAAGGATTGGGCAGGCACCTCAGCCCCTGTTGGCAGAGAATGAGAATGAGAATCCTGAGGATGAGCCAGCATCCACCGAGAGAGGGTTTTGCCTGCAGAAGCTGCCCTGTATCCTTCCCACCCCAGAACTCAAGCCCGCCCACCCCAGAACTCATGCCCACCCCAGCATAAGGGGTGTGGGCATGAGCGCCAGTCCATGCAGGAAGCACAGCTTCAGGCCTGAAGAGCAGGGGCTCAGGGGGAGGGGCAGGGCCAGCTGGAGGCAGCTGAGTGGAGGGTTTGGTGAGACTGAGTGTCTTGATTCTGGCCAATCCCCTCCAGGATTGCTCTTCCCATCTTTGGGAGGGAAAAATCAGAAATGGAGAGTGAGACCTGGCAGACATAACAATCAGAGGACAAAGTCCTGCATGCCTTCCACAGGGCTGAGTGGGTGAAGGCTGAGTCCAGGGAGTTCCCAGGGACCTCCCTCCCCTCCCCCTTCCGCTGTGATCTTGCAAGGAATGATTCAGCTGGGGTTTGAGTGGGATGGAATGTGCTGGGGCACCTACTGTAAACTCTGACTTTCTAGCCTCGGGCTTGCTTCTTGGAGAACAATAAATTTTTCTTCCATCTTTGTGTTTCATCAAGGGGACAGCTGAAGGTCAACCCCCCCACTACTGTGGGACCCAGTTACTGGCCAGCCATGGCTTCTATTTCTCAAGGCTGGCTTTCCTGGTCCCCACACCCACAGTCAGGGTGGACTGCACCCAACAGAGCAGGCCTTGCTTGGAAGGAGCCAAGGAAGCTGAAGAGCTGGTTGTGGCTCTGCTGGTTGACTCCAGATGGCGGAGAAGCCATGGGCTGTGGCCTGGCTGCCTTCTCCAGTCCCTGCCCCCGTCCTCTAGTTTAGCCAGGGCAATGACCACCAGTATTTCTGACAACCGGCCCCTGATCCTGGGCATCTAACCCCTGTCCCAGTTCTCCTTAGGGTTTGCCCTTCTGTCCTGCCAACCCACAAGACAGGAATGCTGTCCACTCAGAGTGAGTGGTCATGTCAGAGTGAGTGGTCAAAAGTAGCCCAATAAAAGGGAGCCTTCCTGCAAAGCACCTGGCTGCCCAGGCCCTTCTCCGAGATTAGAAACCTAGACGAACATATCCAGATATGCTGCAAGCAAGAAGCTGGCTCCTGCACCTTTGCAACTCTCAAATCCTGTGGTTTCATTTTCTCTGGTTAGTAGATGGTTTCTTGATTTCCCAAAACCTGTTATAGGCAAGACAATGATGAGGCTTGGTAAGGTGGAGGGATGAGGGGGGTCTTCGGGTGAGCCGTGGGAGGTCCTTGGAGCCTCCAGCCATCCCCCTGCAGCCACATCATGTTTTGGCTTACAGGGTCTGGTTTAGTGTCTGGTCCAAGGTCTGCTGCTAGAAAAAGCAAACTAACTGAATGAAATGAAATGCCAGAAGCCAGTATACTAGACTCCAGGGCAGGCAGTGTTTGTTTGAGTGGTTTGACAAGCAGAGAAATTGTCAGGCAAAAATCACCAAAAGCCTAGTGTCCCGGGGCTGCCCCTGCACACCAGAGGGCCAGGCCTCCCACCAGCCCCATGCAGTGTGGCCACCTCCAAGGAGCTTCCCCAGATGCAGCCTTACCTGGAGCTTCCAAGGCACTCAGGTGTCCCCAGTCATCCTCCCACTGCCCTTGGCAGGCTACAGAGGGCACTGCCAGCCTGTTAGGAGGACTCTGTGCCAAGTTTCGCTGTGCCTACTTGTTGTCATGATGGATTCTCAATACCTCAACTCCACTTTCATGCTCCTCCCCTAAAAACAAAGGGTTCATGAACTTGAACTCTGACCCTTGCCTTTCTATCCAACCTCAGCCAATTTTCCACCATCAACACTGCCTTGTCTGGTTTCTGTGCAAGCAGCGAAGATTGCTCCACCCCATGAGCAAGGGCTTTTTTTTTTTTTAAGGATTTATTTATTTATTTATACAAGATCCGGGGTACAGGCCAGATGCGTGGGAGGGTGAGCAGATTCACCAGAGACAGAGCGGGGAACAGAACAGGCAGACTGACGAAATACACTGCTGAGGGGAGCAGTGGGCATGACAGGAGAGGTCTGCCACGCCATGTGGGACCCTCGCCAGCCGGCCAGGATCAAATCGGCACTGCAGAGGCTGTGGACAGCTTCACAGCATGGCGCTCAAATGCCTACACCACCAGGGGAGGCCCACAAGGGCTTTTTGAGTCTCTGATCACAGATAAATTACACAGATATGGGCTGCCTGGGGGCCTCCAGGAACAACAAAGTCAAATGTGGTGGACACTGACTGTCCAAGCTGGTTGTAGGAGCAGGGGCACTTTTGGGGGCTATATAGGGCATATCTTTCAACAACCTCCCCCACAAAATAAAAAAGAAGTAGCCCAGAGTGGGGCCAACTTGCCTGAGTTTATTTCTTCCTTCATCACTGTTTGCTGAGGGTCTGGCAAGAGCCAAGCAGTGCAGGCCCTGGGCACCAGGGACAGTGATGCCATCTCTGCTGGCGGGAAGCTTGCCTGAGAGAATCAGAAGTGTCTCCAGTGGCCCGTGATGAAGTGGGCCTGCCATCAGCGCCCGTGTTTGGAGGGGCAGGAGCTGAATATGGGGGAGCATCCAGAAAGAAACTTGATGGGTGATCTGATGTGCTTTGCCCAAGAAAGGAAGGGAGAACTGAAGGCTGTGTGGGGTGGCCGGGTAGGTGAGCCTTGGGCCCTGAGGAATGGGGTGGGGGCAGCAGTGGGGTGTCTGAGGCCAGAGGAAGGCCAGAGGGCTCTTGGGTAATGGCTCACTGATGTTTGCTATTTCTCTGTGAACGACTATGTACACATTAGTTGTTAATAAATCCATTTTATAATGCAGGTTACAAAACAGCCTGTTGTTTGTTAGAAAAGAATGGCAAAACTTTGGCAGGAGGCCACAGATCAAAACTGTTGCTCAAAATGAGGCCGTTGGGAACAACCTGGCCTCACCTGTCCAGAGGAATGGAGGTGGGGCCTGCCCTTCCCAGCCCATCTCTTCACTGAAAGTCCCCACGACCGCAAGTCTTCTAGAAGGGGCAGGAAAAGGGGTAGGGGAAGGGAGAAAGTTAGGGGCACCCATTGAAGGTGTTTTGGGGGCACCCAAAAAAGCTCTTTTGCCCCCCAAACCTCAGTTCAGCTCACCTTCCAAGGCCCCAGGACAGAGGGGCCCCACTGTGGACTATTCACAGTTCCCAAATCACCCCACAAATTGCACAGCCTTGAAACACCTGCAACCTTAAAACAGAAATTATAGCCCCATTTTACAAGCCAGGAAACCAAGGCTCAGCGAGGAGGGAAGTGTCTTGGGCAAAACCTAATTGACCAAAAGTGGAGCCAGCACCCAGTGAGCTACCAGTGGTGCTCCAGCTCTTGTCTCCGGAGGAGGTGGGCCCCTGCCTGGGAGGAGAGCACACAGGGCTACAGAGCTAGGAACTGAGTTTCTGGGAGAAAAGTACGAAATGTCCCAGAGTCTGGAGAAAGCAGCTCGGATATTTTGTTTCTCTGGGAGGGTTGAGCCAGTGCCAGGCCCACTCCACACCTACTGTGCGCCAGGCCCCACGAAGGCAGGAAACGTCATCCCCTGTTTACAGATGAGGAGAGGGAGGCTGAGGGCAGGGCAAGACCTGTCGTGTCAAGCAAAGGGAAGGCCGTGAGAGGTGACCCTGGGCCCATTCGTCCAGACAATGTGGGAGCTTAGGGAACATACTTGGTGGGAAGCCTCCTCTTTTGGGGACTTCGGAGCTCTAGTGACCTTGCTGACCTCCACATCAGCCACTAGGGGACAGTGTTGAGTCAGCCACAACCCCTCATTTCAGGGTGTTTTGCAGGTGGATTGAGGTGGGAGATGCCAAGTTCACTGGCCCAGGCGATTTGTGTGGCCATCTGGAGTGACAGAAAAGGGTGATCCGAATGGAGTTCAGATCCTGGCTCTCTGCTTGCTGGCTTGCTTTCTCAGTACATCTGGACTGGCACTGCCCTTGTTGTCTCCTGCTTGGATGATGATGATGATGATGATGGTGATGATGATGGTGATGATGATGGTGATGATGATGATAGAGTCTCTGTGCCTGCTCCCTCCAGCCCAGACCCTACAAGGCATTTCATTTCTTTCTGAAATGAATATCTGGTCCTATCCCTCCCTGCATAAGCCATCATTGGCTCCCCATTTTCCCTTGAGAAAGGCCAGTCTTGGAAAACCCTCTGTGACATGGCCACCCACCATACCCTCATTCTGGATTCCCCCAATGACCAGTTTATCAGGCTCTGTCTACTTTAGCTCATGCCATCCCCTCAGCCTAACACCTCTCCCCAGTCTTGTTCTGTGCACCCTCAAGATTTCCCTGAGGCCCTTCTTCTACCCAAGCTCTGGGGAGTTAGGGTCCCTTCTTGGGGCAATTGCACCAGTACTGATGTGGTTTTGGAGCTGATGGCTTTGGAGAGCAGGGTCCTTGGGTTCACTCTGGTAAGGGTGTCACCAGAGCCCCCCTTTCAGTGGCATGTGGCGAGTTTCCCAGGTGAGTTTCTCCAGGAGACAGAGACATTAGTTATAGTTAAAGAGCAGGTTTATTAGGGAAAGGGGATAGAAGAGTAAAGGACACTTGCATAGACACAAGCAGGCAGAAGGACCTGCCCCAAAAGGGAAAGGTTTGCTGAGAGAGAGGCCTGCAATGTCGCAGGCTGGCGGCCTTGAGGAGAGCTGCCTCTGCTGAGTGGGGTCAGTGAAGAGAAGCAGAGTGGGAAAGTGGCTGGAGATTCCACAACGGGCCCAATCTCTGTGTCTTTGCCTTCAGGTCTGTGTTCTCAATGCTCCCTACAGTAGACTGATACCTGCTTGGGTCTTATGCCTTGTGATAAGGCACTGGCGCCTAAGGATCTTCCTTTCTATAGCTGGGTTAATAGTCATGTTAAGTCCTCTACCCCCACCTCCTTGTGTGAGTCAGGTTTTAGTCTTGTGATGCCTCCTTCAGGTTTTCTATTCTTTCTTCCATTAGTACTTATCACACAACAGAATCTGCCTGGTGTCTCTCTGATTTGCTCCCAGTCACTGGTCCTATTTCCCAGCAGCTCAGATAAGCTTTGCAAAAAAAAAATAATAGATACCATTTACCATTTACTGAGCATCTATGAGGGCCTGCTGCCTCTGCGTTAGCCTGATTAATCTTTATGGTATACCTGTGAAATAAAGTCATCTCCATTTCACAGGGGAGGAAGAGTCTCAGAGACACAATCAGTTGCTCAGTGGTAGCACCAGGACTAGAATTCAGGAATTCAAAGCCATCCACCCAGGGAGCTTGGGTCATACCCAGGAGCGCTGCCCAGGGGCATCGCCTGGCAGCATGACTCAGCACCGTGGAGAGACCAGGGAGAGGACTTGGCGGGACAACCACAGAGCAGGGGAAACGGAATCAGAAAGGACGGGCTCACCTAGGTGTGCCCTCATCCTGGAATTGAAGACATACTGGGGCACCAGCACAATCATAACCATAAAAGCCAGCATTATTGATCACTTACCACGTGTCAGGTGGGTACCTTCCTGGCCTTTTCTAACCATCTCAAGTAACCCTATGAGACAGGGAAGTTCTTAGCCACAATTTACAAGTGAAAAAACTGAGACTCAAAATCACACAGCACATTGTAGGTGAAGCCACGATTCAAACCCAGGAACCAGGCCTATGCTTTAGGATCACAATTTCTGAACTATTTGGAGAGTATTTGCTCAGGGTTACGAGAAGAATTGCCACTGCTCTTGAGTGATTTGTTTGTGGTCATCCATATACTCAGCTCCCTCGAAGTAAACAATCGTGGGCACTCTAGGTTCCCCAAGGATGAAACAAAGACTAGTTTGGCATGAAGAACTTGGCATAGTCCATGCCCTTAGGGTGTGAGAAGGGAGGTGCCAACTCCAGACCCAGGCAATGCATAAGCTCCTCCACTTTGCAGCCTCTTTCCTTATCCTCCCCCATGCTCCTGTCACCATAACAGTCCATCCCGAGAAGCAGCAAGGGCTTCTTCATATGCAAGAAGGAGGGAAAGCACTTATACACCTTACCAGCTTTGTCTCCAATTCAGAGTTCTTTATGGTCTCTTCTAGCAAGAGCATTGACTTCTTGGTGGCTCCTGGGACACCTTGACTCAGACATTAGCAGTAGTATCATCAATATCATCTTCCTCACCATCATACTTACCTTTACTTTCTGATCACAAAGTAAGATAAAACTGAACAATGGAGACTCCTACCATAAAACTGAACAATGGAGACTCCTACCAGGTTGAAAAATTCTAGTAGGGCTAACAAATTCAGTAAGGTTGCAGATTACAAGATTAATATAAGAAAATCAGCTTCATCTCTATACACTAATAATAAACACTCTGAAAATTAATAAAACAATTTTGTTTACAAAAGAATAAAGTACTGGGGAATAACTTTAACCAAAGAAGTGTAATATTTTTATGTTGAAGACTACAAAATATTGCTGAAAGAACATTAAAATGAGTTAAATAAATGGAAAAGCACCTATGTTCACGGGTTGGAAGACTTATTATTGTTAAAATGTCAAAACTCCTCAAAATGATCTATGGATTTAACCCAGCCTCTGGACCCTTTCATCCTGCGTTAGGTTGAATAAATAACAGTTGGTAAACTTCATTTCCACATACAAAAGAATAAAGTTGGACCCTTGCCTTACACAATAGGCAAAAATTAACTCAAAATGGATAAAAGACAAACCAGTTAATGATTGCGAGAAGTGAAAGGTAAGGAAGGGCCTTGGGTAAATCAGGTAAAAGCAGTCAATTCTACGGCAAAAGATAGACTTGGACTTTTAGTCATGAACTTAATATGGTATATGCATGTTGATTTTTAATGATGCACAGCTGAAATTTAAAAATAAAAAGGGTGAAAGCTAAAACTATAAAACTCTTAGAAGAAAACATAGGGGGAAAGTTTCATGACATTGATTTGGCAATGATTTCTTGGATATCAAACCAAAAGCACAGGGACAGAAAAAACAATAAATTAATTGGACTTCAGAATGAAAACCTTTGTGCATCAAATGACTGAAGAAAGTGAAAAGGCAACCTGAAGAATGGAAGGTCGTTTTTGCAAAGTATACATTTGTTAAGGGATTAATATGCAGAATATATGAAGAATTCTTACAAGTCAACAACAAAAAGACAAAAACCTAATTGAAAAATGGGCAAAGAGGGTCCTCCCTGGTGGCGCAAAGGGTAAAGCCTCGCACTATCAAGCAATCCGCAAATCTGTAGTTGGGCAGTTTGCAGCAGACCTCTCCTGTCTCACCTGCTGCTCCCCTCAGCAGTGTAGTTCAGTCAGTCTGCCTGTGTTCCCCACCCTGTCTCTGGTGAATCCTCTCACCCACCTCATGTCTGGCCTGTACCCCAGCTCTTGTATGCATAAATAAATAAATCTTTAAAAAAATAAGAAAATAAAAAATAAAAATGGGCAAAGACATTTAAAAATTTTGAATAAGTATTTCTCCATTGAAGATACACAAGTTGTTAATAAGCACATGAAAATATGCTCAACATATTTAGTCATTAGAGAAATGCAATTTGAGACCACGATGAGACACCACTTGACACTCACCGGATGGTTATCATCATAATTCAAAAAAATAAAATGAAAAATAAATGTTAATAAAGCTGTTAAGAAATTGGAACTCTAACACATTGCCAATGAGAATGTAGAATGGTACAGCCACTTTGGAAAACAATTTGGCAGTTTCTTGAAAGGTTAAATATGGAATTACTATCTGATCCAGCAATGCCACTGCTAAGACTCTATCCAGAGAATCAAAAGTATGTCTCCACAAAAACTTGCACCAAAAAATGCAGGTAACAGCATCATTCATAATGGCCAAAAGGGGGAAGCAAGCCAAATGTCCGTGAATGGTGAAGGGTAAACAAAACAGGGTGGTAGATCCATGTTAAAGAATATTATTCAGCCATAAAATGGAATGAAGTGCTGACACATTCTATAACATCAATGAACCTTAACAACATGCTAGGGGAAAGAAGCCAGTCCCGCAAGGCCACATACTCGGTGATTCCCTTCATATGAAATAACCAGTGTAGTGAACTCCAGAGAAAAAATATAAATTAGCGAGCGCCAGAGACTGGAGTGAGGGAGCAGGAAATGGGGAATGAGTACTAATGGGTACAGGGGATTTTTGGGGAGAGGACTGATGAAAATGTTCTGCAATTGGACGGTAGTGATGGTTGCACAACCTTGTGGATATACTAATAATCACCGATATGTACACTTTAAGAAAGGTGTATTTAGGGGCCTCCCCGGTGGCGCAGCGGTTGAGCGCTGGGTTGCGAAGCTGCTCGCGGCCTCTGTGGCGCCGGTTCGATCCCCGGCTGCTCCCCGGCCACTGGAGGAGGGTCCCACATGGCGCGCAGACCTCTCCTGCCGCCCGCTGCTCCCCTCAGCAGTGTACTTCGGTCCTTCTGCCTGCTCTGCTCCCCGCTCTGGCTCTGGTGAATTCTCTCACCCTCCCGCGCTTCTGACTGTGCCCAGTGCATGTATAAACAAAACAAACAAACAAATAAATAAATAAATGAAAAACATGCCTCTATAAAAAAATAAAATAAAATAAATAAATAAATAAATAAAAAAAAAAAGAAAGGTGTATTTATGGCATGTAAATTATATCACAATTAAAACATTTTTTTTTATATTTAAAAGGAAATGAAACTGGTCCAGGGTAAAAGATGGCAAACGAACTGTCCCAGGGTGTACCCAGAGCGCATAGCGACTTTGGTGGCGTGACCCCTAACTCTCTTTTTGTCTTCCCTTTTTAGGTCACCCCACCTCACCTCTGTATGATCTGAACCCCCCTCACTTCCCTCTTCCCAGTAATGCTTATCCCAAGGCGAGCTCCCCCACCCAGTAAGCCCCTCTGCACTTACCCAACTGGTTTAGATATAGCAGCCTTTCACATTTCCTAGTAACCAACTGCCTGAGGGAGGCGCCCCAGGGTGTGGCTTGGGCACCCGGACTGCCCCCTGCAGTTGTTTGCTTATGTCCTGGTTGTCCCCATGGTTCCCTGAGAGCTTGGCAAACAAGAGCTAACCACAACCTGGGGACTTACTTGGAGAAGGTATGTACAGGAGGAGGAGGGAGGTAGGGGGTTCCCCTTTGTTTCAAGGGAGGAAAATTAATTCTGTTGGCCTCAAGGCACCCTGTAGCTTAGGGGGAGGACCCAGGCTTCCTAATACACAATGATGATATAGACCATTGATGAAGCACGGCCATGGTCCAGGCACAAGGGTAGGCCCTGCAAGGAAAGGCAAGCTTTTAAATTTTGATTAATTTCTCTTTAAATTGCCCCGTGTTGCTGTGGCTACCACATTGGACAGCACAGGTCTACTCTGTCTAACGCACAGTGCAGTGCCCCATTTAAACCCCAGGACAACCCCTGTGGAGTCGGAGCTGTTATTAAGCCCATTTTACAGACAAACTGTAATCTTGTCAGAGTTAGATAGAGTCAGACAGGCTGTGTGGCCTTGGAAAAGTTTCTTAAGCTCTCTGATCTTCCACTTCTTTGACTGTAAAGTGGGAATACCCCTACCTTTTTCCAAATGGTTTCATGATGAGGTACCACTATCAGCACAGAAGAAATGCTCAACAGGGGCCTCCCCGGTGGCGCAGCGGTTGAGCACTGGGTTGCGAAGCTGCCCGCAGCCTCTGCAGCGCTGGTTTGATCCCCGGCTGCTCCCCAGCCACCAGAGGAGGGTCCCGCATGGCGCGCAGACCTCTCCTGCCGCCCGCTGCTCCCCTCAGCAGTGTACTTCGGTCCTTCTGCCTGCTCTGCTCCCTGCTCTGGCTCTGGTGAATTCTCTCACCCTCCCGCGCTTCTGACTGTACCCAGTGCTTGTATGAACAAACAAACAAACAAACAAACAAACAAACAAACAAATAAGTAAATAAATAACATGCCTCTATTAAAAAAAAAAAAAAGAAAAGAAATGCTCAACAGAAGGGAGACTGTGAGCTCCAGGCAGGCAGGGACCTAACCATCTGGTTTACTGTAATATCCCCAGCATTCTCTTCCATGTGTTTTTCACCTTCACTCCTTTACCCAAGCATCCCCTCTACTTGGCAGGCCCTTGCCTCTATGCCCATCTCCATTAATCACTATCCTCCCCTTCTGCAAGGGGTAGATCAAATGCCACTGTGTCCCTTTGGATGACTTCTGTGCCTGGGTCTTTCCCTGATTGGGGTGGAGACTCCTGGAGCTGAGACAGTGGGGTAGCATGCAGCAGCAGAGTGGTAAATAGCATGGGCTTCAATTTCCTCTTTACCCCTCAGTTTGCTTGTCTGTAAAATGGGCTTAATAGTGGCATCTACTCCACGGGGCTGTTCTGAAGTTTAAATGAGGCAATGCACTGTGCGTTAGACAGAGTAGGCCTGTGCTGTCCAACATGGTAGCCACAGCAACACTGGGCAATTTAAACTGAAATTAATAAAAATTCAATTCAATTAAAATTTGAGTTCTTCAGTCTCACTAACCATATTTCACAGTCACTAATGGTTATCAAATAAATGCAATAACACAACCCTATCTAGAACATTTCCATCATCTTAGAAAGTTTTATTTGACAGCTTGCCTTCTTTCTCTCAAAACATGTGTGTGCGCGCGTGTGTGAGTGTACGTGCACCCACACAGTAAATGCTCTGCACCTATTTGAGGCCCAGGTGTTTCAGTAGGAAGAACACTTAGGGATGTCTCAGGTGGCCTGGAAGGACCCCCAATCCCTCCTCCTGGCACTCCCTGCCCAGCTTCTGATGTCCCCAGAAGTATCTGGGGCGCCTCACATTAGAGGGATTAGGGCGAGAAAGGAGACTGGTGAGAAACAGACAGGATTAGGGTCTAATGAGAGGGCAGTGCAGGAACCCAATCTCCGCCTGGCGGGAAGTGGGTGTAGACAGCAGCCCTGGGCTTTGCAGAAAGAGCTTGGAATGTGAAACTGGGCGGGACTGGGGTGTGGAGAGTTACCTAACTGTTCCTGAGTATACAGACAGGCGCCCCGATGGAGGGAGATGGCCAAGATGGCGCTTTCTTCTCTTTCTGAATCCAGACCTATCAGGGCATGGAACACGGCCACAGCACTCACCCACACCACGAGATCCTGAGATGGCCCAGGGGTAGGGGCCTAGGGGTAGCGAGAGCCCCGAGCGGAGTGGCTTGGGCTAGTTGAGCTGTTGGGGCCCAGTGGCGATTCAGTCCATGCGAACCCCTCCAGCCCCGGAAGATGTGGTCATGTCACACAGCGGCGTCAGATATGCTGCTGGCTTCTTTGCGGACACTGACAGTGTGGCCTCCGCCCTCGCGGCGTACATGCCTCGACAGCCTCTGTGTCTCAGGTCTTCCCTGCAGCCATGTGAGGAGAACAGGGCGAGCACTGCTAACTCCATTTTGTAAACGATGCCGTCTTGCAGGGGAGATCGGAGGGGTGTGGGACAAGGCTGGGCTTGGAGTGCCCAGCAGCATGACAGAAATCGAAGGACAGGAGAAACTTCTGGGCCTCATCACCTCATGTGGATGGTGGATGTGCCTCACTCAGCAGGTGTTTACAATCCCAAGAAACACCCCCGTGGCCCCAAAGTCTATCCATGTACCCACTTCTCCCTTAGGGTCCAGAGCAGGCAGGACCCCAGACAAGACCCTGTGTCCTCATGACCTCGGTGACAGGAAGGAGGACCCCAGGAGCTATAGCTCAGCCCTTCCCCAGATTGCAGGCTGCAGGCCAGCACGCGGCAGGGTCTGAAAGGCAGGGAAAGTGTGAGGCCTGCAGAAAAGTCAACCTTGGCCGCAAGGACCCCTGGGAGCTTCATTTTTCAGCTCCAGCCTGTCTCTTCTTGAACATGACTTCTTGTTGCAAATGAAGGACATAAGCCCCTCACCCCAAAAGTGAACGAACTGTTTACTACATTGACCAAGTCTCACGCCCTACCCTGTCAGAGCTGGGGAGGGGGTGACCTTTGGAGACCCCTCATGTGGGGTCCCTTCATTAGCGATCTGGAGAGACAGAGGGTGGAGAGAAGGGTGCCAGCAGAGAGTGTTCTTCACTTCCCCTGAAGTCCCCCTACTTCCAGGGCCTGGAGGCGAGGGAGCACTGATACAGGTTTTCCAGGGCCTCAGCCTGGCCGCCCACGCCTTGGGAGACAAGCCTCACCCTCCCAGCCTCCTCTGCCTGGCAGGGGAGATCTGGCACACTCTCCAGGTCCGCCTGCTCCTCGGACCTGTCCCAGAGCCAAACACGGGACTTCACTTAATCCCAATTATGTAATGTGCAATCCAACAGTTGGCCAGGGAGGCGGTGCCTGGAGCCACGCCCAGGAGCGGGGGCAAAAGGCCCCGGCTGGGTCAGGGCCACAGACCAGGTTTAGCCTCTGCCTGCAGCGGCCCCCACTCCTCCAGCCTCACCCAGCATCATGAGTGGCCGAGTCGGAGACCTGAGTCCCAAGCAGGCAGAGACCCTAGCCAAGGTGAGAGCCCTTCCCCTGCCAGCCCCATTGGGAAAAAAGCTGAGGGACAGAAGGGGGGCCGTGTTGACTCAGTATGTCTTTGACGTTTCTTTGCTATCACCTCTCCCTGAGTCATCTCCCCAGTGACATCAGCTGCATCAGGGCAGGGCTTGAGCAGTGGTATTCCAGGCAATTCTGTGGGTCCCAGACTTCTCATCCAGGAGCCAGACCCAGGGAGTTTTACCTGGCAACTGCGCCCTCACACCTCCCTCCTAGTCACTTTAGGTGGGAGCAAAGGATGCCGATGGCCTGCCCTCTGATTCTGTTCCCTCTCCCCTCCGGGGACCTGAAAGATGGCTGATCTGGAAGAGCCATGGAGCAGGGCAGGTTGTGTTGTCATTGTCCGGGTCAATGGGGAAGAGGACACATAATCACAACCATGCTTTTGAGAAGCCTTGGTGGGCTAGCACATGGGAAGAGCTAAGCATACATCCACACTCCAGCCCTCTTACCCCCCCACCTAACTCTCCACAACTCCATCTGCTTGTTCACCCACCAATCACTCCTTCTTCTACTCACCTACCCACGTCTTCTCCCATCTACCCATCCACTCATGGAGTTCTTTCTCTTTTTTCATCCATCCAACCACACATACACCCATTCCTCTCTCTGGTCGTATCTATCCTTTTCCCATTCACTTACGTATCTCTTCACCCATCCATCCAATGTAATCATCTCTCCTACCACCTGTCCACCCATCCTTCCATCATGGTGGGCAAGACTAGGAGAGAAGACAGGATGATGAGAGTCGTCAGATTCTGACAACCAAGGTTCAGTGTGAAGGTCACTTTAACCAGCTTCTCTTTTCCCAGTTTCGAGAAAATGTCCAGGATGTGTTGCCTGCTCTGCCGAACCCTGATGACTATTTCCTTCTGCGCTGGCTCCGAGGTGAGGGCAGAGGTGGGGGGAGATCAAGGGATGGGGGCAGCAAGAGGGGCCTGGTCCTGACTGCTCCAGCATAACAATAGCTCTCAGCATCTGGCCACACCATCCGCTTCACATGTTCAGGTCTAGGAGACAGGAGGGGCAGGAAAGGAAGGTCCCACCCAGGTGCCCAATACCCATCGTAGCTCCCACTGCCCAGGATTGGGAAGAGGTGCCTCAAGGCAGCCTCTTCCCCACCTAACGTCTTCCTCCCATCTTCCCACAGCTCGGAGTTTTGATCTGCAAAAATCAGAGGCCATGCTTCGCAAGGTGAGACCCGATCCCCTGGAAATATGGCAAGGATTTGTAGGGGCAATCCAGGCCTCAACCTCCTACTGCCAACCCTTTCTCATGGGGGCTGGCAGTGCAATAGGGTCTTAACCATTCACCATCTCCCTTTCAGTACATGGAGTTCCGGAAGACCATGGACATTGACCACATCCGTGACTGGCAGCCCCCAGAGGTGAGCCAACAATCCCCTAAGCCAGCATGTCTACCCGAGCAGCCTGTGGGCCATGGGGCACCACAATTAAAGGGCAGTGAGAGGTCTGTGGAAACCCCCGGGCCTCCACCTCTCCTATAATACTTATGACTGTTTTCTGGGGGCTTATGAGGTCAAGACCTAGGTTGAGACTTCATTGGCATGAGTGCACTTAATCATCAGAATCCTATGAGGTGAGTACTATTGTCCTCATTTCACAGATGAGGATGCTGAGATCCAGGAAATGTTAAGCGGCTTACACAATGTCCCCCAGACCCAAGGTGGGGCTAGGATTTGAGCTTAGCTCTCTCTGTCCCCCAAACCCTGTCCCACCACAGTTAGCCTGTGTTTCTGCACCCCTGTCCCTAGGGCCTTGCTTAAAGTATCCTGTCTGGGTAGGAAAGAAACTTAGCCCACCAGCGTGCAGGGGAGGACCGGCCCCCACATTGGCATCTTAGGAAAGTATTAGCCGATCAGAATTTTATTTGGGGAGCCTATATTTCACAGAGCCAGACTTTGTGCATTGCCAGCATGATCTGAAGACCTTCCCTAACAGTCAGGTGAGGGAGAGAGGATCTGAACAATTTTCCTGAAGAGCAGGTGGGATGGGGCTCAAGGAGGTGGTGTCACTTACTATAGGACGTTCAGCAGGGAAGCAGCAGTGGCTGTGTCTGAGCATAGTTCAGAATCAAGTTCCCCATCGCCGGCCCACCTCCCCCACAGGGAAAGGGACGTGGGAAACATTGGGGGCAGAACTGAAGAGCCCAGAGGCCTCGAGGCAGGCCCAGCTGAGGCCTGGTTTGTCATGTGCATGCCTCAAGCACGCCTCTCCCCTGCAGGCCTCTCATTGTTTGCACCAGGACAGCCATGCAGCCTTCAGGTGGGACAGCGCTTGTACCACTATGCACATCCTCCCGGTCTGGGGGTCTCTGGGGCAGTGCATAAGCCAGGTTCCATGTAACTTTCCACTCACAGGTGATCCAGAAGTACATGCCGGGGGGACTGTGTGGTTATGATCGTGATGGCTGCCCTGTGTGGTACGACATCATCGGGCCGCTTGACCCCAAGGGGCTACTCTTCTCAGTCACCAAGCAGGACCTGCTCAAGACCAAGATGAGGGACTGCGAGCGCATCCTTCATGAGTGTGACCTGCAGACCGAGCGGGTAAGGCCCAGGCCAAGTGGGTGGGCGGCCAAGGGGCAGGGGAAGCTGCCAGGGCTTTTGGTCCCAGGGCCACGATGGATCTTCCACTATCACAGTCTCAGGGTTCTAGAAACCCACACACCAGCTCTGCTGCTTACCTGCTGTGCAGCCTTGGAAAATCACCTCATCTCTCTAAGCCTTAAGTACAAAACAGGGACATTAAATAATGGTAGCAAATATGAAATGAGATAATGCAAGCATATGACCCGGCCCACAGGATCTAATGCATGTGTGTCGACGATGCTCGTTTTGTTATTCCCTCTGATTTTTTGCCTTTGCTGTTCCTTCTGTTTGGCTAACCCGACCTCCAGGACACATGCACCTATCTCCTCAGTACTTTCCTATCTATCCTTCAGGCCTCAAACTTACATGTCACCTTCTCTGAGGCCCACACCTGGAAGAAGCACCCCTCGTCTGTGCTCCAGAATGTTCTGTACTGCTACTGTCATAGCTGTCGTCTCAGTACTGTAGTGACCTGGTGCCTGTCGGTCTTACCAGCTGGGCTGTGAACTCTTTGTAGACAAGAAGTATAAATTATTGAGCCTCAAATATACTCTCTGTGCCTGGCATGAAATAAGTTCTTAATAAATATCATTTGGACAAATGGATAAATGGATGAATGACTAGATGAGTGAATTGAAATATGGGTGGGACAAAGGATGGATGAATAGACGGACAGACAGACGGACAGATGGATGGATGGATGGATAATGAATGGTTGATGGGTAGATGATGGATGAGTATGTATATACATTCACTATTGTTCACTTGTTCCTCCAAGAAAATCCCTGAGGGGTCCTATGTTTTAGGATCACCATCCCCCAACTTCTGAGCCTGCACTCTGAACCTTGGAACTGATCCCCACTCTCATCCTTACAGCTTGGGAGGAAGATTGAGACCATTGTGATGATATTTGACTGTGAGGGCCTGGGACTAAAGCACTTCTGGAAACCTCTGGTGGAAGTGTACCAGGAGGTGAGGAGAAGGTTCCGGGGAGACCCCTGCTTGCTTCATGATCAGTGTAGGCCTTGTTGCTCACTCAGACCCAAGATCTGATAAAAGGAGGTGGCCATCCTGGGACCCATCACTGCGCTTCAGGGTCCAAAGGATTTTTAATGTGTTTCCTGACAGAACCCACAGAACAGGCCTCAGGGACAGCACTACACTGAGATCATAGGGGCAGATTCCTCCAAACCCCTCCCTGCACTGTCATCCCTAGTGCTCTATTGCAGGCAAGTCGGCCACCCTCTGTGCTTTGGTTTCCTCACCTACAATATGTTGATACTGAAACACTGCGTCTCAGGGGACATAGGGAGGCTCCAGTGAGTTGATATATGAAATGTTTGCTCACTGCTTGATGAACAATTAATAAACACTAGTCATTACTATTACTCTACTATTATTACTCTAATATTTACTCTAAAAATTATTATTATGTAATGATTACTAGGATATGGTTGTAATAATCTTAAATGAGAAGGTCCCCTTGAGGGGCCAGTGGAGGTGATGGGAACCCACCGCAGTCCTCTGAGCCCTCCAGAAGGGAGAGTGCAGTCATGGAGGTAAGCGAAGATGTGGTATGGTCTCTGACAGGGTCTTTCTTGGTTCCACAGTTCTTTGGCCTCCTTGAAGAGAATTACCCAGAGACCCTGAAGTTCATGCTGATTGTGAAAGGTGTGTGGCAAGTGACTTCATTTCCCTGAGCCTCCATTTCTTCATCTGCACCATGGGGATGCGTGCCTTATTCCCAGGGTTGTAGTGAGGCAGGTTGTTTGCTTGCCTGCATGCAAACTGTTTGGGGTGCCTGGGATGGAGTAAGTGTTCAATTAATGGTAACCTCTATGGTTGACCTTGCTATTATAAGAGGCAGCTTTCCAAGAATCCCCATTCGTTCCTCCTGCAACACTGATCTCTCCCCAAAGTGCCTCTGGTCCTGGCATCTGGTGCAATGCAATCTGGCCTTTCTCATCAGCTGTCTGGTGGGGACTTCCAATTGTCTTGTGTGTGTTCCTCCTGTTTTCCTTGATGGACTATCTGCTCCTTGAAGTCAAAGCCTCTGATTCTCTACTTCTGTTATATCTTTCACAGACTTGGGGCCTTGTGGATGCTCAGTGGGTATTTGTTGTTTGGGTGGTTGTCTGTATGGAGGGATTGATGGATGTTTGATGGTTGGCTGGTTGATTGGTTGGTTGATTAGTTGCTTAGTGAATTGCCTAGTTCACTGTCTGCTGGTTAGCTGGTTAGTTGACTGACTGATAATTAGTTGAATACATGTTAACTTGGTTGACTGAGTGATTAGCTGACATTTTGGTTGATTGGGTGGGTGAGTAGTTGGTTGGCAGATTAAGTAGTTGGATGTGTGGTTGGATCTTGGATGATTGCCTGCTGGTTTTTTGAATAGATAACTGACTAGATTGTGCAGTTGTTTGGGCAGTTAGCAGGTTGCTTAAATGTCTGGTTTGCTGATTGTCTAATGTGTTGATTGGTTGTTTGACTATATGGTAGGTTGGCTGATTGGTTGGTAGACTAACTGATAGATTGGTTAGAAGATGAATTGGTTGACTGTTTTGTTGGTTGGTTAAGAGATTGGATAATGATTGGATGGTTGGTCAATTGACTGCTTGTTGACTGGTTGACCAGTTGGTTGGATGTTTTGTCAGGTGCAAAGCATTGGAACTTTCCAAGATTATTCATGACTCCTTTGTAGTATTGACATAACTGTTATTGAAAAATTGACCCAATGGAATTATTTTCTCTCCATTTTCCTTCTTGTATCTCTCCAGCCACCAAATTGTTCCCTGTGGGCTACAACCTTATGAAGCCTTTCCTGAGTGAGGACACTCGTAGAAAAATTGTAGTGTTGGGAAGTAAGTAGTTCAAGTTCCATGCCCTGAATATGTGCACAGGTTTTGGACTGTGGTTGGTCCATTACCCCATCCAAAGATATATACATTACCCAGAGTATGAGGCTCCTCCTTCCCAAAAGTGGTATGGGCCTCACACTCCAGAGGCTATCCAGTTATCTTGATCTTATTCCTTGCCCTTGGTGACTAAGACCTCCACTCCTTCCTGCTTATAAATTTCAGTTTGGTTGCTAGTCAACCTCTGGGTTATAGGCTTCAGTTTCCTTTCAACACTTTTATCAGTGCTGCTAAAAGCAACCTGGGCCGAGGATGATGAAGAAGAGATATGATCCAGAGATGGAGGCTCGACAAGAAGGAAGGAAGGAACCAGAGAAATTGTTGTTAAACTCAAACCAGTGACTCTGAGCTTGAAGGATACTTTTCACAAGATTTGATGGACAGATCATCAAATCAGGAGATCTGAGGATCTGGGGATGGACTGTCTTGCAAATCCCTGCTTTCTCTCCCTTTTACCTGAGTCTCTGCCTCTGCTCAATTCCTCTTGGGTGTGTCACAAGATAACCCCCCAAACCTGGAGCAACTGCCATACCCCAAGTCCAAGTCCAGACCTCTGTCCCACTTGGTGGGACCTGGGGTTCTGTGCATTTAGCCCTGGTGTGCTAGACATTATGGTCTTTGTGCTCATCACACTGGTGGAAAGGAAGGGGTAGGATAGCCTGGATTGGCCACAGGGCTGAGGTCATATTGACACTCCAAGATCCAGAATTCTTAGAGTTTTGCATAGGGCATGAAGAATAGTAATGGGCATCGTGGTTATAGGGAAAGCAGGGGAAAGTCCTTCCCAAAAGCCCAGAGCTGTCCATACCCTACCGATAGGTCTGACTTGAGTATGCCACTTACTAACTGTGTGACCCCAACAAGGTGCTTCACATCATTGGGCTTCAAAGTCTCCTCGAGACAAGTAGACAACTCTTATTTTCACTGCTCATGCCTGGGAGACCCTTAAAAATGTGCAAACCCATCAGCCAGGGGGCAGCACATTTCCATACATGACTCAGCCTGAGGCTTCGGAGTCTGGAGAAGTGGCTCTGGCTTGTCTCCTTAGGGTTTCTCCCTGAGCTCAGGTCCTCCAGGTGGGAATGAGGTGCTGACAAGTCCCCTGAATACCTGATAACTACCTTTAAACCCCTCTGTCCCCAGCTAACTGGAAGGAAGGTTTGCTGAAACTCATCAGTCCTGAGGAACTGCCAGCTCAGTTTGGGGGGACCATGACTGATCCAGACGGGAACCCCAAATGTTTGACTAAGGTATGAAGAATCCCAGGACAGGGGAGGGAAGGTGAGCAAAGCTAGGATCCTTTCTCACCCACTCATTCATTGCACAAATATCTATGGAGATATCTAGACAGTCCCAGCCCTGCTCTGCCAGGGTTCTCAGCAGCTATGCAGGCGAACGAGAAAAGAGGAAACTGACTTGAGGGATGAGTTGGAAGGGGGAGTTCCAAGAGGAGGATCTGGCCTAGGTCGAAGGGTCGGAGAAAGCTTCCTGGGAGGAGAACAGGATGAGCAGGACACAACCAGGAGATGGTGCAAGTGTCTCAGGCAGATGGAAGAACATGGCAAAAGCAGTGGCTGAAGAGGGGAGCGAGCCCATTGTGTCCTATGTACACAGATCAACTATGGTGGGGAGATCCCCAAGTCCATGTACGTGCGGGACCAGGTGAAGACTCAGTATGAGCACTCAGTGCAGATCAACCGTGGCTCCTCACACCAGGTGGAGTACGAGATCCTATTCCCAGGCTGTGTCCTCAGGTAGGGAGAGGCCACCAACCACCTTATGACTGGGCCTTAGCCCTTTGGAGACCATCAGGCTGAAGAGCAAACTGTCTCCCTCCCCTACCTTCTTCTCCCACCCCCCACAGGTGGCAGTTCTCATCTGACGGTGCAGACATCGGCTTTGGGGTTTTCCTGAAGACTAAGATGGGGGAGCGGCAGCGGGCAGGGGAGATGACAGAGGTGCTGACCAGCCAGCGCTACAACGCCCACATGGTGCCAGAGGACGGAAGTCTCACCTGCACAGAAGCTGGTGTCTGTAAGTCTGCCCTGCTGGGTCCCAACTCCAGGAGGCTGGAGTAACACGTTCCACAGTTTAGAGGAGGAAACAGAGAAGCAATGAACTTTGCCCACCCCCCACCAAAGGCATGCAGCCTAGGTTAGTGTCATTCATTTATGCACTCATTCAGTCCACACTTGCAAGCACCTACTGTGCATCAAGAGGCAAAAAACACACAGGCCCTGAAAGAGTTGAAAGTTCTCAGGCCACAGAATGCAAGCAAGGGCCATTAGGGTTGTGCAACATTCCCCAGGAATAAACTGGGATTCTGAGAAATAGATCAACTTGTCCTGAGTCTCACAGGTACTAGTGGCTGCCTCGGCCTCAGGGTAGCGGTATAACACTGGAGAAAAGTCTTCCTGACCTGGCCTCTTGGCTTGCCCACATGTGACTCAAGTGGTTGTGAAGGGACAGAGGATATGCACGGGCCTGGCCCAGCACTCACTTCATCTAAGGACAAGTGTCAGGTGTGGAGACAATGGGATGCAGTAGCTATTGTTCTTATTGCCAATTGGTGCAACTAATGCCAGGGCCTGGGCACCTGCCAAGAGGTTGGTGTCTGTTTACAGGCTCTGCTCAGGGGTGGCAGTTCCCATGGGGGAAGGGAACAAGAGTGGTGGGAACATGGTCTGGCTTGGCACACAAAGCCAGTGGGAATACAACCTGTCCTCCCACACGGCTGGGCAGGGATTCAGAGAATATGAAGCCAAGCCCAACTCCCCATCTGTCCATCTGTCCCCCAGATGTCCTGCGCTTTGACAACACATATAGCTTTGTCCACGCCAAGAAGGTCAGCTTCACAGTGGAGGTGCTGCTCCCGGACGAGGGCATGCAGAAATACGACAAGGAGTACACCCCTATCTAGGCGGGACCCTCACTTCTCAGAGACCCCTAACCCTCTGCTTGCGCTTGCGCTCTCTCTCTCTCTCTCTCTCTCTCTCTCTCTCTCTCTCTCTCTCTCTCTATGCTATCCTATGCTTTGTCCCAGAAATTGATCATTAGTCTTCTTGACTCTGACATTATTGAGTAGAAAATGAGCTGCCTTGAGGAAGACTCATATGCTGTGGTGAGATCAGGAAAGGTATGAGAGGCACAGTCTCAAAGGATGCTAAGGTTGCTGAAGAGGAATCAGCAAGAGGTGTGTGTCACTAAAACCCAAGAACTAGGAAAACGAATCCTCTAATCTTTGTCCTCACTTCTAAGGCATTGGTGTGTGCTTGGATTTCTTCTCCATGAGCTATGAGCAACTTGGGTTGGAGATTTATCTAAATTTGTTGTACTTCTATATACTTCCTTTTAGAGTAGATGCTCTGTGTATACTTGTGGAGTTGAATGGAGGTAAGGAGCGGGTGATTCATAGGTGTGCATGACTAAAAAGAGATCAATGGGAGCAGATTTCAGCACCGCGGACAGGAACAGGCCCGCGAAGGGAACGGGCTCTCAGATTTCTGACAGTGGCTGCCCCCTTGGAGATGCTTACATCAGTCTCTGTCTGACTTGGGGCCCACAGCTTCCCCGAAACATCACTCTCACCCTTTACACTTCCCCTATAATTTGTATGTTTTAAGCAATTGAAGGTACATTCCTGGAAGCGAAGGTGGTCAGATCTGGCTCTAGCTGCTGTCTGGCAATAATAACAACAACAATAATAAAAATCCCAGCTATCTCTCAGCGAGTGCTCTCTCTGTACCATGCATGCTGCCAAGTGCTGTCTGAGGGCAGCTCATTTCACTCTCCCAACTCCCCCAAGGCTGTTTGTCACAGCCACCTGATGGATAAGGAACCAGGCTCAGAGAGGTGGAGTCACTTGTTCAACTTCATGCAGTTCCTAAGCGGCTGATGCAAGCCCCAGATTTTTTGTGGGGAGCTGGAGCAATGAGACCATGACACTCAATTATGTTTGTCCAAAGGAAACGCACAGCGGAGTGAACAGAGATTGTGTTTCAAAACCCAGCGCCCTGCTCACGTGGCTTCTGGGGAGTTTGAGCCCCTGGGCCTACCATGATCCTCCTCTTCCCTGGCTGGGGAAGACACCAGGGCTTCCTGACATCCTGCTCCAAGCCAAGGACATGCAGACTCTGACTTGAGCCCCGAGTCCTGACCCAGCTCTCACCAGGAGCAGCTGAATCACTCAGGGGGTGTGGGTAGCGGGAACCAAATAACTTGGCTGGTGCCATGAAAGGCTCCTTGGGAAGAGCTGAAGGTCATAACTGCAGGGGTGCCTTCTTGCCCTCTGAGTCCACCCACAGACAGAGTTCGAGGCCTGACTCTGAGACTAACCAGGTCAGAAAGGCCAGCGAACACTTTCTGTCCACACTGACGGAGGCAGCATTGTCTCTCCTTTTTATAGATGGGGACTGAACTCCCAAAAGGCACTGCCCTTGCTTCCTTCAGCCCATGGGTAGTAGAAATAGAACCGGCGCTAATGCTGCTCCCTGCCCCCACACCTGCTCACTCCCACCACAAAAACATGTTGCTATAGCAACTTGCCAAAAAAATACCCGACCAGGCTGCCAACTATCTGAGCTGGGGAAGGATCGGAGGGTGGGAGGGCGGAAGACAGGGTTGTGAAATTTAGAAGGGAAAAATGCAATATTTGCGACATACTTGAAATGTATTCACTTATCTGGAATAGAAATGTAACTGGGCCCTCTGCATTTTCTCTGGCCACCCTGCAAATGAGGGGTGAGGAAGAGAAGGGAGGGAGCAAGGGAAGAGGGGAGCAAGTCCATTCTCTTGGAGGCGGTGTCAGCACCTGCTGTCTGGACCTAGGATGTCACAGGGTCCTTAGAGAGGATGGCTCAGTGGGCGGGTGGTGCTTCTTACCCTCTGAAGCAAAGGTTCCCTTGTTACAGCAGGGTCGGAGGATTGGTGGGGGCGGGGGGTGGGAGGGTAGACTGGCTGTTGTGAGTGGTGCTCTTGAATACCCACATATATCTCAGTGCCTCTACGGCAGCTCACAGGCCACACTTTGAGGGGAGGGGACCTGCTACCAGGAGGCAGGAGCAGCACAGGAGACCCAGGCCAGGGCTGGAACCAAGAACCAAACAGTGTCCCTTGGCCTCTACTGACCCCCAGCCCTGGCAAGTCAGGCCCTACTGCATAGCCACAGTGGGTATAAGGCAGTCCTCTCCAGACCCCAGTCTCTAGGCCTCCAGGCTCACTCAGGGCTAGATGCTTTTAGCTCCACTTCCAGGAGAAGGCTTGAGGGTGGGAAAGAGACCCCATATTTATATCCTGGATGAATGGGCACCCCCACTAGCAGCAGTTAACAGGCAGAGTAGGTGCAGGAAGACCACAGCCTGTAGGTTCCCACAGTCTGTGAAAGGAAATTAAGTTGCTAGGAGAGGGGTGGTCTCAGCTACCTTTGGGAGGCAAAGGTGGTGGCCACAGGCTACTTCCCACAGGAAGGATCCTACTCAGCAGCTGAGCCAGACAGTGCAAGTCCCTTACTATGCAGACCCTGCCAGTGGCCTGTGCAGAGAACACACTAACTCCATGTGGTCTGATTAGGCACAGACCCTTCCTTCCCCCAGAAACCTACTGTCCTAGCCACCTCCCTTCTGGCTTGAGTATCATACATTGAGAGGTTAGGTTTAGAGGTCAGGTTTGTCCCCAACACATAGTATCAACATGCCGGTGCCTGAGTTAAAGTAACACCAGAACATTAAAGAAACAGAAACTATTGTACGCACAAAATAGGGTGATTTAGTGTTTTTGAAGGTCCGGCTGCCTCTGAGCGCTCCTCAGTGGTAGACTGAAACCCCCATCAACCTTCTCTTCAGAAGAGTCTTTCTAATGCCCAGGCCCCTGGCCCCATCCCCTAGATGTCCAAGCTGGTCAGGGCCCCCCTCTGTAGGCCCCCAAGGGAGTCAAGGGAACAGCCCAGCTGGTGCTGCTTGAGGCCCTTCCTCAGCGTCAGCACAAACAGGACGAGCAGCAATGACGAGCTCAAGGCCAGCCCCACCACCAGCAAGTCCTCCAGCATCTTGAAGGAAGCTGGGGTGGACGGGGCTGGGGAGCACTCATGGAGGCGCAGAGGTGCAGGGCAGGCTGTGCTAGAGAGCGCGAGCTGACTGTGAGCACAGTTATTCACCAAAAGGGACAAAGAAAAGCCAGAAGCGCTTGGGGGAGATGGGTGTGGCTGGGGACCAGATCAATGACAACTGTCCATTACCTTTAAACCATGACACCTGTGGCTCCTTGACCTTCAGTGGCCTGGCCACTGCCATCTGGGTGTCCCCGCCCCCTGGGAACTCTGTGGAGTGGAAGCTGTTAGACCTTCATCTTCCTCCCCCCCGGGCCTGGCAGAGGTCAAGAGCCAGTTTATTCCCCTATACCACTCTGTGTCCATCTGCTGAGTGGGGGCGGGAGCAGCGAGGACACCTAGCAGGGTCAAAGAGAAAATAGCTGTGGATCACAAATACCCATTCGCAAGGTATTAGCTAAATTCTAGTACCTCCGTTCCATGGATTATTTTACAGTCACAAATGTGAACAAGGTATCTAACCCACAGAGTTGTCTGTAGAGTAATATAGAAGCATATTACAGATCACAAAAATGGGATCATTGTATTAATGTGCATATAGAACAAAAGTTGCCTAGATATTGCTACACTAAGATGTTAGCTATGATCTGAGTTGTAGGCTTATATCATGTTGAAGAGCTGAATTTTCCAGAATGGTTATATATTTGCTTATTATATTTGTTTGGGAAAGAGGGGCAGTTATTAGCATACCCGTCATTGGACCTGGCACCGAGCCTGTGAACCTCCTCCTCAAAGCACCCATGGGACAAAAGAGGCAGCTGCTGGTCACCAACCAGGTCACAGTTGACCCGACACAAGCCACCGTCTTTATGGCCGCTGTCACGCAATGCACCCTGCGGTTCACGCCCCCTCAGAGCTAGTGCCCGTGGCAGCTTCAGTGACGTTCATCCACCCACACAAGCCAAAGGTCCCCAGTGGCCTTCCTGACTTGGTCCTACCTTGGTGTCACCCCTTCTTTGGGTGGGAACAGCCAGCATCACAGCAGCCACACACCCAGCTTTCCAGCTTATCATGTCCCAGCTGCCTCCAGTCTGAACAGCAGACATGCCCAGGCTTCCTGCAGGGGCCAGGGGGATGGCAGTCTGCCCCAGGGAAGAGGACCTGGCCTGAATCCCAATCCCAGCAGGACCCTATTAGCCGTGTGACAGCTTGCAGCTACCTGACCACTCTGGAGCTCCCGTTTGCTCGTCTGTCTGTGTCGGGGAGAGGCTACATTTCTAAGACAAGGCTTTCCCATGCTGCTGGGGAGATACCCGGTTTGGGCTGACTGAGGCCTTCGTCACTCCCCAGTGTCAGCCTTCCAGAACCCGGGCCTCAGCCAGCATACTCACACGTCATGGGGGCCAATGCTTTTATTCCAGAAATGGGCCCTGAGGCCCAAAAGGGAAGGGGTTGGCCTGGTGTCCCACAGCTTGCCCAGTTTCCCCCACCTGTTGGAGGTGGAATAAAGACAGGATTTCTGGCTGGGCTTGAAGGCTCTTATCCAACTCCAGACGCCCGTCCAGTAAATAATACCTGGAAGGGAAGACTAAGGAGAAACTGGGGCCCCTGACACCACATGAGCAGGCAACTCTTGACTCCCATGGACCCCCACACAGCCACCATGCAGAACTACCTTAGGCCTCATTTCTCTCTTCCTGGCGGGGAACCTCTGGGAAGAAGCCAAGTGAACCTGAGACCACCACCGCCCCAGCCCACCACAGCCCCCTAGAGGCAAAGGAAACTTCTGATTTCGCCTACCCAGCATTTCCTTCCCACAGTTCCTGTTTAAAACAAGAACAAATTGGAACCCTCAAGTCACCTCTGTGGTAAGTTAAGTCACAACTTGGCCAAACAGTGAGGGGGGTTCTATGTGGCCATTAACTTTCATAGAACATTCTCCTAGGTGTAGGAATTGATCATGTGGGGTGGGGGCAACAAGTTCAATAAAGGTACCTATACTCCTATTTTCTAAACTGTGACTTCAGCCTCTACATAAGTATTGGTGATTTTCTGGGCTTCAGAATTTTCATTTAGATATGAATTAACAAGAAACATCAAGTTCTGAAAAGAAAGCAGTGAGTCAAGTGTAGAGAACAGTGCTTATAAAGAGATATGCACCCCTTGGAAATCCTAGCACCACCTTGGGTCAATCTTCAAGCAATGTTAGTTGTCTGTTGTACATCTTTTTTCCCAGGATGACAAGATCTTCCTGTCAAGGAAGGTGATTTCAAGTAGCCCCAGGCCTTTGGCATCCAAAGGGACAGAAGCCACTGTGCCCAGGTTCCCCCACCCATAATCCCATCTATCCAGACCTTGTTGGGCCGAGTGGGCCTTTCTAACCCCACTGTGGATCCTCAGGCCTGATCCCACCCATGAAAAGAGGGATCTGACAACATAGCCTTTTGATCAGAGCTCAGGCCAAATACAGGACTGTGGGGTCCAAGCCCCACTCTGGACCCCATGTCCCACCACCGTTCTCAGGGGTTAGGATGCTAGGTAAAATACAGGTCACCTAGTTAAATATTTTTAAATGTAATATAAGTCTCATGCAATTTTGGAAACATATTCATACTAAAAAGGACATTGTTTATCTGAAATTCAAGCTTAATTGGACATCCTGTGCTTTTTTAATTAGCAAAATCTGGAAACCTTATCAGGTGATCCAGCATCCCTTTTTGCGCTGACCCAACTCTGCCCAAAATAGCCGTGGGAGGGGAAGCAGAGCGACAGGAAGAGTCTCCAGACCTCAAGCAGGGCCAGGGCTCACCCTCACCCCCTCCTCCACATTGCATGGAGCACGAAGACCTCCACGCTGAACTGCAGTCTCTTGCTATCCTGCCAGGTCCGCAGGCCATATGAGGGGCCTATAGAGAGGTACCTGGGGGTCAGCCAAGGGGATCAGAGGGGCCATCAGCTCAGAGACTGACCTGAACAAGTTTCCTTGGCAGCCGTGGGAAGCTCACAGTAAAGGACCTTCTTGATCCTTAAGGCTACATTAAAGAGCCACATCTGCCTGTCCCACTGCTAAAGTTTGGGGACAGGTGTGTTTAGCCTGAGCAAAGGGCAAAGTTGCAAAGGCAGCCACAAGTAACAAGAGTCTCAGGCCACTGCCTCTACTCAATAGCCTGCACCTCTACTCACAGCCCAAGTGGGCAGGTTGAGAGCCAGGCAAGTTCGGGGCAGACACAAAAAAAGTTTGGCCACCAATGTGCTAGTACAGGACAAACCTCTGCACATGATTACAGCAATGGTGCAGGCAAGCACGATTCTGGAGAAGGAAGAGCCCTCTGCCCTCTGCCCCCCTTCTCAATCTCCCCCCGCCACCCCTAAAGTCCATGGATCCTGTCTGAAAACGAGGATGTGTATCCTCTGAGACCTATTAAAATACCGGCTCCAGGAGCCCACGCGCTCGACCCTGTAGAGCTTCATGTCCCAGCCCGATGCCCACTGAACGTGGTTTTCCAGGGTCAGCCATGAACAGAAGCCAGAGAAAATTGCAGAGGCCATAATGAAAAGAAGCCTCCCCTCTCCCCAAGCCTCCCTAAACAGACAGAGGTGACCGGGGGCAGAGCAAGCCTCACCTGTAACCTGCAGGAGAGCCTAGGATATGACTGAGCTGGGCCACATATTCCACCTTCCCCTACCTGGACACCCCTCTACATCTGCTTAAGGCGCCTCCTGATTTTAGAAAAGACTCCAAAGTTCTACTCCCCCATTTGGGGCTAAGTAAGGATAGTGAGTGCTGATGGAAGGCTTCCACACTGTGGGGTGCATCTTCTCATCTGTAGGATGAAGGTGGAGGTGTCTGGTGCATAAGTTCTTGGGGAGGCTGCAAAGCACAGTGCCTGGCACAGCGGGAGCGCTCCATCTGTGTCCTCTGTCATTTAACAACTCTTGTCGAGGAAGGGAGAGGGCACAGCAGAGGCCGTTGCAGTGCAAGATGACTGTGGGGGGGGGTGTGGGGGGAGGGGAGCAAGGCGGGTCCCTGCAGCAGGTACCATTAGAACTAGACCTAGAGGACTGAGAACCTTGGGCAACGGTGGGTGGGGAGGGCATTCCAGGAGGGTGGCAGGGCCTGAGCCAAGGCTCAGAGGCTGGATGTGCGGATACATCTAGGGAACAGCAAGGAGTTAGGGGAGGCAAGGACATAGGTGCAGGGAGATGCCACAGTGAAAGGCAAGGCTAACAAAGACCCGAGACCCTGAATACCAAGCTGAGGTGCTGAGACTGGAGGCTGGGGACGGTTAGGAGTCCTGGAAGGTGCTAGAACAGAAGTGACTTGGGAGAGCCATTCACCAACATGATCAGATCAGAAGTTCCTTATGCGTTGGGCATGTAGAGTTCCCACACGTACAAATAAGACTGTGGTGACCACCTTGAGGGGCATGTCTTCAGCTAATCATCCAAGTATCTCCTTTGAATACATTCTTAGGATTGGAATTGTTGGACCATATAATTGGCATAGTTTATATCTGTCAGGCAGCAAATGGAATGATTCAATCAATACCCTTGAAGTGAATGTCTCTTCCCACAATAATAGCTGATATTTGTGGGGCCTTACAGAGAGAGCCCCACAGATGCCAGATGCTTTGGGAGCTCTCAGTAGCTTCAGGAGATCATTGCAGAGTATTTTACAGTGAGGAAACCAAGGCTCAGGGAAGTTGGGTGATTTGCTCAAAGTCACACAATGAGTCAACTCTGCCTGCCCCTGACTCTGAATGGGCCAAGAGGCAGTGGAAAGGCATGGAAGCATGGGGGGCGAGGTGGGGAGAGAGATTGGGGGAGGTAGGGTTTTGTGAGCTTGGAGCCCCTGACTCCTAATTCAGCTAACAGAGTTGTAAAGAGCGAATGAGCCACAGGGTAGGAAATGCTTAGCACGGGGACCTGGCGATCCCTGGCTGGTCACTAAGATACTATTCTCAGCAACCCTGTTAGGAGGTGCTGCCTCTTCGTGGTGATCCTGAGTATTGCATGAACCTGGCCACTGTAGGGGCCCCAACTCCTGGCAAAGGCCACGAAGCTTCAAGGTGGGAAATCCCAACATGTGGTCTGCCTCCTCTCAGAAAGCAACTTCCCATCACACCCCCACGTGCCACCGCCTTTCTGGTTGATCTCTTTGTACCTGCTTCTCCACCCATCAAGTGGTTTAATATGAATTAGGACAAAACTGACAGTCACTCAGAACTGTCCCCCCGCCCCCGTCCAGAAAAGAGGCAGGATGAGAGTACTTCCCGCCTCAGCAGGGCTGGCTGTAGTGCACAGGGCCCATTTCAAGTTCCCAGCTGGGGCTGGTTACCTACTTGCCCACACTCAGCTGCAAAGGCTGACGGGAACTGCCAATCACAGCAAATCCCACATGTAGTTCAGATCCAGTAAAACGATGCTGGCATAGGTCAGGTCTGGAGCGCCCCAGCCTGGGTTGGAACGAAAACCAGACAAGAACAGCACAAGGCCCAGAGACACTGACAGGCTTACCCAAGGTCACACGGCATGAGTTGGAAGCAAGCACAGGTAGGGCCAGTTTGCCCGGAGCCCAGGGCTTGGGCCCTGCCCCCTTACCCTGCCTGTCTTCCCGCTCCCCCCAGAGGTGGTGTAGATGACAAAGGGAAACCGGAACCCTTGCCCTTGGGCCACTTTCTCCACTCAGCCAATATGACCCATCTATAGGAAGGAAAAACCAAACCAAAATTGCTGAAGTCAAGATGTCTGACCCCAGGGACGCAGTCACCAAGGAGACTGGGGGTGATGTGGAGGCTTGCGGACTAGCAGGAAAGCAGGAAGGGGTTAATGCAAGCTTGGCGTGAGGGATGCCCAGAGAAAAATCCTGCAGGCCCATGACAGGCAGCCCAGGCAGGCAAAGGGCAGGAGAGAAGTGGGGAGGGGGCAAACCTAGGGGTTCCACATTCAGGCTCTTGGGTGAGCACACCCGGTTCTGCCTCCGACTCATAGCAAGAGGAGCTCATGTGGGTGCCCACCTTGCTGGAGGGGCAGCCCCACCCAGCTCACCTTCCTCTTCCTGAGGGACTCCAGGTGGCAGGGACCAAGGCAGGCATAGGGGCTCTGGGGGTGCTCATGCCTGGCTGGACAGCTGACCCGAATGGTGGAAGACAGCAACGGGGCTGTTCACAATGTCTAGATGGGGGTGCGCAGACCAGGTCAGGAAAGAATTCCACCATATTCCCAGAGATCTGAGGGGACAGCAATCTTCCCAGAGATCTGGGGGGACACCAGATCCCTCCTGGTGCAGGAAGCCAGAACGGCTGCGTCTCAGCTTGGCCCTGGTCCCAGTGTCACTTGCCCTGTTGGGCCTGTTTTCTGTCTGAGTCTTGTTCAAGTTTCGTGCCCTGCTAAAAACCCTGTTTTGCTTAGAGAATGATGCTCTAACTTGCATCCAGTGATAGACAGCGGGCCTTCCCTTTTGTGAACCTTACTTTCCTTATTTGGAAACAGGGGTGATAGTTCTACTTCCCCGAGGGACTACGGAGGATGCTAAGAACAAATGCAAGTCAAGGCATATGTAATCAGAGGCTAGATGACAAGCCTGCCTCCTACCCCCAACTGCTACCCGACTCAGCAGCAACTCAGGCCTGTGCTTCTTTTAGAGAAGGAAACTGAGACACAGAGAGGCTGTGGCCCACTCCAGCTCTGCCCCACTCCCCCGAAACTCCCACGTACCCCCAGGCTCCTGGCAGCCTTGTCCCTGTGAACCTCACAAGTCAGCTGAAGCCACAAGCTTTCAATAGGGGAACGAAAATCACGTGGAATGAAAACCATGCAGCTGGAAAGGACAGGGTTGAAGAGGGGCATGCAGGTGGCAGGGCACAGGTGGCAGGCAGCAAGCTGGAGCTCCCTCCTCATTGCCACGAGGACATCTGTCTGAATACATTCCTGCTGTGCCCTGGCAGTCCAGCCAGGCTGGCATGGCTAGAGAATGGTGGACAGTGTGGACATGGCCAACAGGGGCTGCCCGGAAACCTCCTGTATGCTCCTGCCTTCAACCATTGCATCTCCAAAATGGAGCTGGGAGCAGGAAAAGGTATGCGCGAGTCGGGAAAGGGGGTGTCCCTCCTCCCCATGCCCCCCAGGCAGGCTGTCCACAGACCTTGTCCCCGCCAGCCTGGCCTGAGAATGCCTGCAAGTCCCTTGTGTGAGAACCTGCTCTGTGCCAGGCGTCGGTCCATGTGCACCCCGGTAGGTAGCTCTTTACAATGTGGGACCACCAGTGGGGCAACCCAGGCCAGAGGGGACCTGCAGTAGGACAGAGCTGAAGAGAAACGATGGAAGGGACATAGGGACTGTTGTGAAGGATGCTCAGGGACAGGATGTTGCCCAGAAACTGACTTGCGGCTGGGGGCAGGACTGAGTGAGAGGGACCTAGACCCAGAGCTCCCCGCCCCGCACCCCTTCCTCTTCTCCACAGTGTCTTCTGGGAGCCTCAGGTGACACTCATATGGGGGTTGCCTTCATCTCAGGCACCTTCAGGCTCAGGTGGAATCTGCCTGACAGGCTCCCCCTCCCAGAAGTGTGGATGCTTAGGAGGCGTGCCCAACCCCAGAGGAGACTGGCAGCACCAGTGATGGAACCCCAGTCATGGGCAGGAGAGTGTTGGTGGCCAGGCCCAGTGTAGTCACAGCGGCTAGAGAACTCAGCCTCCACCCCTGACAGCCCTCAGCCCTGCTCCCTACCCAACAGAAAAGGAGAAGAAAGCTCAATCTCATGAAGATTTATTGGGTCTGGGGGAGGGCCTGGCCAGTGTCTGCCCCAGGGCTGTCCTGCCCTCCAGCCAGCCCCAGCACCCCTTGCATAGGGATGGGGATGGGCTGGCTGTGGCATCAGTCCTCAGGGCCCTACATTACTGTGTTTCTCCACGTGCCTGCTGCTCCTCCAGCCAGGGGTGGGGAGGATAATAGGATGGGGAGACTCAAATCCCTAAAGACATCGTATGGGTGACTAGATCTAGCCATGCCTGAAAGCAACACAACTCTGGACTTTTTCAGTTTCACAAGACAATTTCTATTTACTTAATCCAGTTTTGGCAAAATTTTTCAAAACCTACCCTCCTCCAGGTAAACCTCCTCAGGCCTGCCTTTGGTTCTTCTGGAACACTAGGTTTCTTTCTGGGAATTGACTTGTCCTGTGTCCCATTCCCTCCAGGTACCCACTCCCCCACCTCTACTGCCAAAGTTCCTGCCAGCCCATGTGACAAGGACATTAGCTGGTTTGACTCAGCCAAGCTGCTAGGACTCCTGGTTCAAGTGATCTTGACTGTAGTTCTTGGCCTCTCTGGGCCTCAGTCTCCTTACCCTCCTTGGGAGGATGTTATTTTCCAGACAAAAGACAGGACTAGGCCACGCAGGATCCACTCCCACTCAGTATCACAAATTCCACTGAAGCAGATGGGGTTCAGTTTCCACCTGTCTGTGACTCACTGCAGCTGCTGCTTCATACGGCCTTTGTCTCAGTTTCTGTCCAGCTCAAACTCACTTCAGATGCCAAGGCCTCATGCACCTGGGAAACAAGTGCCTGCATCCCCAGGCAGGAGGAAGTTGGAACAAAGCAGGGAGTAAGTGAACCCATAGGCCAGGTGCTGGGTGGGGTCAGGAAGAGCTGGGCTTCTGCACTGCAGGGTAGAGCTTGCGAAGGCTGGAGTCCAGGAGGAAGTCCACAGACCTGTGGGGCAGGAAGAGTGATAGTCAGGCAACCCAGGGGTGCTAATGGGGGAATTGGAGGCAGAAGGTCAAGGCTAAGGGGAGGGATGCTTAGATGCAGGACACAGGCCCCATCTGGGTGACAGCCATCATCCTCTGCTTTATTCACTTGGGGAAACTGAGGCACTGAGCACTGAGGCACTTCTCCCAGTCTATATTGGTCTACTTGGATTGACCCTACCTCTGGCTCTAAGAACAGGCACATGACCCAGGCTTGGCCAATTGGAAAAGGGAAACTGGCTCAGGAGTGGGTACCCTGTCCAGGATGGACCAATGACAACCTTCTTTAGGATTTTTGCTGTCACTATTAAGAAGCTTCCCATGGGGCTTACTAAATTGGTGGATGGAAGCTGGGAAGTGCTGGGGGCATCTCTACTCTCACAAGGGGAAAGTGAGGGGAGGGGAGCCTCAAATCCCTAAAGACATTATTTGGGCGCCTAGATCTAGCCATGCCTGAAAGCAACACAACTCTGAACTTTTTCAGGTTTACAAGATAATTTCTACTTTACTTAACCCAGTTCCAGCAAAACCTTTCCAAAACTACCCCCTCCAGGTACACCTACTCGGGCCTGCCTCTGGTTCTTTTGTAACACTAGGTTGGTTTTTTTTCTGGGAATTGACTTGTTCTGCATCCCATTCCCTCCAGGTACACTCTCCCCCACCTTTGCTGCCACAGTTCCTACTAGATCATGTGACAAGGACATAGGCAGTCCTTTCTACCTCAGGAGCACCAAGCGCCAGCCCCGCCTCTGCTGACATGGTTCTGTACAAAGTGCACGCACCCCACACTTTCCCTGAGCTGGGAAGGGCACCTACCTGTCAATGGGGTGGATGATGATGGGGATTGTCAGCAGCCCTAATGCAGTGGTGGTCCACTTGCGGATGGCCAGTGGCCAGCGGGTGGCAGTGCCCAGGACGTAGAGAGAGGCAGCACACACACGGTTGATAGTGAAACCTGGGATGGCCACAGAGGCCAGAGCCTGCCACACAAGGGTATCCACCACAGCCACAGTCACTCTGGTGGTGCGACCTGCTTCAGGGCTCGGCACCTGCCAGGAGCAAGAGACAATCCACATGGAGCAGAGGGAGGAAACCCTGCGGACAAGGGGAGGCTGGGCCAGTGAGGGGCAATGACAAGACCACGCCAGTGGTAGGTTCTGGATTACACCACATTTAGGGTTGGGGATGGACTGCACCCAGTGACATCGTAGGGAGTGGACAGTCCAACTGGGCTTTATCACATGCAGGGCTGTGAACTGAACCACAAGGGGAGTGGACTGGGGTGGGGGGTTGAGGCTGACACTCACCTCTCCTGCCTTCTTGCCCTTGTCAATGGCATCTCCCAGCACATAGGAGCTGGACACACCGTAGCTCAGCCACACCACAGCTGATGGCACAAGGGAGCGGAAAGCCTCCCCCACTTCATTGGCGTAGCCTAGTTGGAAGGGGACATTTAAGTCAGGGACCATAAGAGGGCACTAGAGCCAGCTGGTTCTACCCCCAGCCTGCTAAGCAGGAACTGGGTGGCCTCATACATGTAACTTTACCTCTCTGAGCCTCAGTTTCTCATCCTATAAAATGGCACCCATGATGCCTCCCTGATTCTAGGGCATGATGGGGAAAGCGGTGGGAGAGCTTTATTGCATAGTCAGCATCGCTACTCGCCTCCCCAGCCAGGGTTTCGGAAGCACAGGCAGCAAGAGGCAGCATAGGTACTGGCAGCAAAGGAGGCTGACCAAGGGCAGCCTCCCAGCATTGTGCAAGGGCACTAACCAGGCACTCTCCATGTGCCAAGCCTTTCTGTACCTTTTTTCATCCCCTTCCAACTATCACCCCATGATGCTGTGTCCATCCCTTTCTGCAGAGGAAACTGAAAGTGGATACAAGCAATGAGGGGTGCAAACACCCTGCCTCCACAGCCGGTGGTCCGTGGTCGGTGTGGAATGACAGAGAGGTAACCCCTCACCCTGTGCCTCCTGGTAAGGTTCAGCTTCCACCTGGGAGGCTGGACCAGCAGGGCTGGGCTGCCCAGAGCGATGTGACCTTGTGGCAAGTCCTTAGCCCACTCTGAGCCCAGTCTCCTGACCAGCAGACACGAACTAAGATCCTCCCACCCCCTCCAGGCCCCAGACCCGCCTTCGGTGACCGCTGCTACCGTGGTGGGGGGCGGTCACCGCGGCCCTCGCCCAGCGCTCACCCAGGTATCGCACCCACGTGTCTCGGAAAAGGTCGCGATCTGCCCTCGGTGGGTGCGGCTCAGACATGGCTCTTCCACCACGCACCCGGCCGACCCCTGCAGCCTGCCCAGTCGCCGCTGCTGCCTCGGCTTCCACCAATATACCTGCTCGTGGTGGCAGACCCGAATGAAGGTCCCGGACTGAAGGACACACGTCGTTCCGTCCCCGCCAGCAGGGAGCGTCTGCAAATTCCCCCGCGCACGGAAGCCCCTCTGCTTTGGGAGCTCACACATTCATCTTCTTCACATTTGCGCTGAAGGACGAGCGAGTGGCGAGCCTCTCCAGGACGGACTGTAGTTTGGAAGCCAGAGAGACCCCGGTTCAAATGGGGGATGCTACACCTCCAACCTGTGTGACCTCGGGGAGGAGCCTAGAGTTCTCTGAGCCTCCGTTATTGGTTCGTTAAACAGGGAACGCGACAGCGCGCGCCCTGGGGCGCTGGCGAGGGTGCTGGACCGTCGTCGCGCGTTGTTTTCACCAGCAGGACTGTTCGCTTAGGGCTCTAGACGGATCACTTCCTCTCACCAGCCCAGAACCCCCATTTTATACGTGAGGAAATAGAGGCCCCAAATGGGTCACTTTCGCAGGTCTTAGCAGCTGTCAAGTGGTGAGGTAAGAATTTGAATCCTGTGGCTGTGTGGCTCCAGGTCCCGCCCTCTTAAGGCGATACCAATAAATGAGGCTGGGGGAGTGAATGGGGAACACCCTGGGGGATGGTTGTTTAGGCTCTGGAGTCCCTTCCTGCAGATGCCATGTTCATCTTTCCAAGCACTAACAAGATCAGCGTGCCCCAGCCCCAGCCCCTTGGGGGCAGCAGGTTGAATGAATGAATAAAATTCAAGGAAAATCGGGTTGGAATGCAAGACTCCAGGGGAATGGGCAGAACAGAATGAGGGGACTTGGGGGTTAGTGATTATGTACCGAGGAAGAAACTCGGCTCCTGCTGGACCTCAGTTTACCCACGTGAAGCAAAGCAGCGCTGAATCCTCTGTGTGTGGGGAGAGGCATCAGCCAAGGAAGGACGCGGCTATTAAGACAGGCAATCTTGGGTTCAAATCCCAGTTATGCAGCCCATTAGCTGTTGGGCCCTGAGGCCCAGCGCCCACGTCTGTAAACACAGCCGTGCGCTTATTTGTAGAGGGCTCCGCGCTGTACCACGCGCTTTGCATGTGCTATTTCCTTGACTCTGCAACACGCGCAGGCGGTCAGCGGGTTTGCTGCGTGGCACCGTCAGTAGCTCATTGAAGAATTGCATTTTATTATCATCAAATAAAGACCGAGGAAACGCAGACCACTGAGTTCCGTTTTCAGTCCTGGGCGTCTCTGTCACTGCAGGGTCGTGTCGGGCAACCCCAGCAGCGGAGATCTCGGAGGAAAATAGGATCCGGGTCCAAATTGATCCCCAGACCCTGACTTGCCGGCAGTGCTGGCACGGAATTCGGAGACGGTCCCTAACACCACGTGATCGCTGCTCCTCGGCCCCCCCCCATTCAGGGCCCACCACTGGCGCGGCGCGCTCGCCACACTCGCCCTCGCCCGCGCTGGTGAACCACTCCGGGCGCAAAGAGTTACGCTAGTCGGGCGGCGCCTCTGCCCTGACTGTGAAGGCGGCCAGGAGGTCCGTTGGTGACCTTAGCAAAGATGGCGGAAGGCAGCCCCCCCCCCCCACCCACCTGACCAATCAGGACGCAAGATGGGTGTCGGCCCCAAGGGAAAGCGCACGCGCTGGAAGGGCGCAGGTGGCGTCTGCGCATGCGCCCCGCCCACTGGCGTAGGTGTTGCCAGGCTGCTGAGGTGGAAGTTTGGGGCTGTGAGGGGCGGCGAGCTGCGAGGCGGTGGGCATTGACTTCCACACCCGGCGCACTGAACGTTGCTTTATTCATTGGTTAATTTTCCTAACAGAGCGTTGTAAACCCAGGTCGGGATCTGTGGGGTCTGGCTGGGGGCCTGTGCGGCCTCGGGTCCCCTGCCCTTGGCGCCGGCCCTACCCCTACTCCTGCCCGGTCGGTCGGCGTCGCTAGACCAGCTGCCCAGGCTGGGCCGGGGCCTGGATCTGAGTTCCCGCGAGCGCCCAGGTTAGGCCGCTTTCTCATGTCCTTTGCAACCCAGGACCCGGTGTTCTTTTGCGGAATATGGGGTCGAATTAAGTACTTGGTTGCCTGCGATGGTGGTGCCGTCCAGCTGGTGGCTGCGCTCCCCCATGGTCATCCCTGCTTGTGTGAGAGACTATTTGTGGTTGTCACTAGCTCCTGGCTCCACCAGATGCTGAACGGGCTTTTTGGTCCATCTGCCAGGGCAGCCAGCCTGCCTTGCGCGCACGAGGAACCCACTGCACGTGCCCTAATCCCCGCATAGAGATGGGATTGCTAAGGCCCTGCTCAGATCAGCCAGAAAGCGGCCTGGTGGACACAGTGAGACACACAGACGGGGAAGTACCCTCACTGATTTCTGTCTTGTTTTTGTCTGGGGTGCTCAAATGGAGAGTTATTTGGTAAGAGGCTGGAAGCACTGAAAAGGGGAGTGGACAGAACTCACGCCCACCCCTGGCCTCTGTGGTCCTTCATGGAACTATGATCCCTGGAAGTAATTTCCCTGTGCTTTTGTTTGCTTTGGAGGACAATGCTGGGTACCAAAGCTCACTGTCTGTCTCAGAAAGCTCTGAGTCACTGATAATCATTAGTAATTAAAGAGGCAATCAGTGGAGCCCAGAAGTTACTGAAGTTCTCAAGATGGGGAGGCCTGCCTGTCTGCCCCTGGATGGGAAGATCTTTGCTGACTTGGGCCATCTCTCAAGACCTGGGAAGAGCCAAAAAGATCCCAGCCCCGGTAATAGAAAGTTTAGGAGAGCCTCTGACCCCCACCATAATTCTAGCAACAGTCTACCTTGCTACTCCTCATTATGATTTAGACTTAAACATGCTCACTTGGGAGCAAGTTCCTCCTCTGCTACTGGCATCCCTGAAGTGTTAGATCTCAGTCTCTCCCCTTTCTTCTAATTTCTTCCCTGCTGCCAACCTGTGGTACCCCTCTTCCTATCTTAACTGTTACTTGACAGGTGAAGTTGGCACAGCTCACAAGACAGATTTTATCATGGTGCCCAGCCCCTGGGGACTCCTCAGTAATTTGAGAGACAAGGAGTCCCACTCCTGCGATTCTGTCTCTTCCTAATTCTGAAATAAAAGTTCCCCAGATCCAGCCTGAGGTCATTTTTCCAGCCCAATTTCTTCAGGCTTCAGGGTGCTGAGGAAATGACTGCTACAAGGGATAGAAACTGACAGGGAGACACCAAGGGAGCCAGGCCTGCTGTGGGAGGAGGCATTACTTTGGGGTGACTGCCCCCAGCTGACTCATCTTCTCTTCTGAGGCTTTGTCTGGAAGCAGGACCTCCACAGTGAAACTGACCTTCTTGGCATGAATGAAGCTGTAGGTGTTATCAAACCGCAGGACATCTGAGGGGAAGCAAAAAACCAGTCAGGCAGTTCTGACTAAGAGCTTATGGACAACAATTTCTGTTGACTTAGCAATATCACCGAGTATGGTAGGTGATGAGGATGAAGGTGGGATAAGCAGTCTCCTTCCTTTTGAAACTTAGTCAAGCCCGTCTGAGAAGACATTCATAGAGAGAAAAAAATGAGAATGTGCCAAGTGCCAAATGAGTGGCAGATGACTGTATCAGTTTAAAGGAAGGGATCCTTATAGACTGTTAAAGACTTTAGGGGAGTTGGAGGTTGCACTGCTCCTTCAAAGGAGAAGCAGAATTAGTAGCAGCAGCTGTTATAATAATAAAAGTAATGGTAACGGGCCTCCCCGGTGGCGCAGCGGTTGAGCGCTGGGTTGCGAAGCTGCCCGCGGCCTCTGAGGCGCCGGTTCGATCCCCGGCTGCTCCCCGGCCACCGGAGGAGGGTCCCACATGGCGCGCAGACCTCTCCTGCCGCCCGCTGCTCCCCTCAGCAGTGTCCTTCGGTCCTTCTGCCTGCTCTGCTCCCCGCTCTGGCTCTGGTGAATCCTCTCACCCTCCCGCGCTTCTGACTGTACCCCGTGCTTGTATAAATAAATAAATTAAACCAAAAAAAAAAAAAAAAAAGAAACTTTCTAAAAAAAAAAAAAGTAATGGTAACAATGGCTGCTTAGGTGTCTGAGCCCCACATTGGTAATCTGTATCTATTACTTCACCATTCCTCAAAATAACTGAGTTCAGCATTAGTCCGATTTTATATAAAAAGGAGGTCACTGTGTCACTCAATGAGGAAGTGATAGAGCTGGAATTTCCCTCGGTTACCATTGCTGCCTGATTTGGGCCCTGGAAAGTCTGACTGCTCAGTTTCTGACACACTTTTAGAACCAGGAATTTATCCTACAGAAAGATAAATGGGCAAAGATGCTCACTATAATACTTCTTGTAATAATAAGATTAGGTAAAACCAGATGTTCAAAAGAGAATAGCTTGAAACAGTTTATATGGCCATTGTAGGACAAAATATTCTGATATGAAAAGGACTGGAAAAACTCTACAGTGTATCCTTAGACCAAAAGAGCAAGTTACAGAACAATTTGTAAACAGTTTCTAACATGTTTGTTAATTTTCACACTAGGGGCAAAAATGGCTTGATCCCTGGACACGCCCAAGGTGCTATCTAAAGGTAAAGCTTTTCTCAATCTGTGACAAGTTTCAAATTTCCTTCAATACTGAATTAACATATCATTCCTGTGAATATATACTTGTGTGTGTATATTTCCTATATATAAAGAAACAATGCTTATAAAGGGATAAAAAACATTTAATAGGATAAAGGACTTATTAGCAGTTCTTTCCTCCAGGGAGAGAAAATGGGCATGCAATTGGCAGGGAAATCTTCCAAACTTTGGCCAAGAAACAGACTGCTTTTACTTGAAACCCCCCCCCCCTTTTTTAAAGTTGTTCAAGAAAAGGGAGATGGAAATAAAAACACTAGCTCTGCTCCTTCTCTCTCTCGGTCCTCTTCCTGCCACAAAACAAAACAAAAACTGTGTATTTAATCCTAAGAGTTAACCTTTCCCCTCTCCTGCTCCTGAATAAAATACATAGTTTAGATCTGGGGTGGGCACATCAACCACCCCTTTCTTCAAGATGTGCAGTAAGTATTAGTCATTGCTTTCCTCTCTGAGACAGAAATCTTTCAGAGTAAGTGGTCCCTCTGGAAAGAAGCTTCCTCTCTGCACTAGGTGACAGGGTCTTAGCAAGCAGTCATGCTGGAGAAATCTTTGAACTCCTTAGACCAAGAAACAGGACTGAGATGGCTCTGCCTGAAATGACATTCTGCTGTCAGAAACAAGGAAGGGGCTGCTCCGAGGCACAGGCCTGTGGGAAATGGAATTCGTGAACCTTATGGCTCATTTTGACAACAGAACCCCAAGAGGTCATCCCTGGCTAGGGCTCTTAACTTTCGTTGGGGAACTCGCTGCACCCTTGAGAATCTGCGGAAAGCACACTATTTCAGATCTGGAGCCCATCACAGACCTGCCGGGGCAGTGCTTTCAATGGCAAAGGTACCATTCTGAAGGAAGGGTAAGGATGGGTATAATCATGTCCTCAGATTTATGTTTTAATTTTAAAAGTTAGCATCCTTTTATTTCTCTTATATCAGAGAGGAATCTATCTTGATTTTTAAATTATGTGTGTAGGTGCATTTTCTGTGAATTTCATTTCAGAAAAAAGACATTGTGTAACTGGGTGGTCCTCAGGAAAGGGGGAGGTTCCAGGTTTCCTGCCCCACCCAAAAGGAGGGTGGAGCTGAGCAGGGAGAGAAGCCACAGAGGAGACTGTGGGATGAAGGAAGCAGGATGGAGCCAGGAGGAGACCTGGAGGAGGCACAGGGAGCAGAGAGACATGTGAAGAAACTGCGCTTGCCTTTTGGTCGTGGACGGGGTGACACAGATGTGGGTGAGAGACCCATGGGGAGGTGACAATGGCGGTTTTTGTCTTGATTTTGAATTTGCTCTTTTCCGTCCATACTTGTCTGGTTGTTTCTGATCCTTCTTTGGGTCCCCACTGGAAGATGCTTTAGACTTATGGCAGGCTTTGGGGCCTTGCTCTGGGCCAATTCCGCTTGGGTGGACTTTTACCCACGAGGGGTCGGGTAACTTTGGGTGCTTGATTTAGAAACTAGATTCCTTGCCTTACCTGTATTGTTTCCTAATTGTATTAAAGTTCCTTCCCATTAAAGTCTCCTATGTTTTGTGTTGATGTGGTGGATGGCAGAACCTATTTAGAGCAGGCAGGTTTGTGGGGTCTGGGGTGCCCCTCTCCCTGCCCTGTAACAATTGCACACTATTTGTTATAAAAATGAAGTGTTGCTTTTAAGTTTAGAATTGCTCTGGGGAGTCACAGACCCCAGATTAACATCTCCTGCACTAGCCCACTCACCTTGTTTTAAGGAAGAAGCAAGCAAAATCAATTATTTGGAGATACTTGCTCAAAATACTCAGAATCAATGGCAATAGGGGGTTCAGAAACCAGGCCTTTTGGTGCCCAGCTGGGAGCTTAGCTCAGCACTACCTGGCAGAGCTGTTTAACCTTCACACAATGCTTCAGGTCTTCTAAGCCATTTTGTGCACTCCTGGCAAAATCCAGATCTTTTTTTCTCATCTTCTTTCTACACTGAGTTGCTAATACTAGTTAAGGGAAAAAAAAAAAAGTGAAATCGATTTAGACTTTGGTTCTCATCGGTAAGTAAGCACTTGGCAATGACCACTTGGGCAAAGACCAGGGCAGCCTGGGGCTGGCTAATGTGCTTTTCCCATTGGAGGTGGCCACAGAGTTTTAATTTCTCCACTGAGTGATTATGTTCCACTTCTCAGGGAACCTATTGGTTCTCCCCCAAGTGAGCCTGTAACCTAACACGGGGTTCTGTGGGCTCTGGCCGGAGCCCTGGCCCCAGACGACAGCTGCTCCCACTTCATTGTCTTTATACCTGGGGAGGGCCCACGGTTGCTGAGGCCTGCCTTTGCTCCTGTGAATACACAAAAAGCAGGTGGTAACCAAGGCCCTGCAGGCAGATTCCATCTAGTAATTGATCCAAGAGGAGCTAAAATTCTGGGCTTTGCAAACCTAAACCTAATTATGTTAAAAGATTCCTGGTCTTTTCTCAGGTTGTGTCCTTCAGGTACTATAGGGGGTTAATGGGCAATGCTAGAAAATGGGGTGGACTCTATACTGGCTGTATCATCTTGGGTAAATTGCATCCTGGCCTGGGAGTCCATTCTGTCACTAAGAGTTCCTGCACCAGGACTCTATGATTCTCTCATGTTTTATCTTTTGGGGTCTACGCAAGCTACTTTGTGGGAGAGAGAATGTTCCTTTTCTATACCTCAGCTCCTCCCCATTTAAAAAACAAAATCAAGCTTGTGTGTGTGCAATCCTTTATCCCTGGTAGATGACAATGCCTGGGCTGGTGCTAAGCCTTGTTGCCCCTGAGCACATAGTACAGGACTTCTCCCTGGGGCACTAAGCTGCTTGCTAATGAGAATACTTCTCCCCAGGGAGCCATATCACAAAATGTCTTTAAGGAAGGGGCAGTAGAGACTGAAGGCTGCCTGGGATGTGGGGAGGACACAGTGTGAGGTTGGGGTGACAGTGTGGACAAGCACAGAGGCTAGTTCTGATCTGGCGATGCTGCTGTAGAATTGGGGCACAGCACAGAAAAAGGCCCTTCCCCAGGCCTTGCCCTAATAATAATAATAGCTACGGTGTGTTGAGTGCTTGCTGTATGCCAGGCATTATACTAAGTGCTGTACAAGCCTTATCACCTTGAGTTATCACGTGTCCTTATGAATTAGAGAATTTGATCCCCATTGTAGCCATCAGGACACTGAAGCTCAGCGAGGCTGTCACTTGCCTAAGCACTAATCAGTATCAGTCCAACTCAGCTCAGTGATAAAGCCCTTGCTCTCATTGATTTACCCTCCCTGGTCCCCTGCTTGGGTAGAAAGAGAACTAGAAAGGCAAATACCAGATGGTTTTACTCATATGTCAAATACAGAGAAAAAGAGTCAGACAAAGCCAAATCAAAAACAAATCTGCACAACTACCAATGGGGGAGGGGAGAGTGGCGAGCAAAGGTAGGAGGGGGCCCAGAGTACTGTGGTGGACTGGGTGCCTTGGCAGTGGGTGTGGTGTGGTAACATACATCTGAAGAGGCAGCATCCTGTATTTTTGAGTCACATATAGTATCATAAGCCAATGTCACCTGCATATTTAAAAAATAATGGAAAAAAAGGAAAACTGGAGATACGGTGGGGTTTTGTGTGCCTATGTGATTTTTCAGCTTATCCCTGCAGTACATGATAAAATAAATTATAGCTGCAGAACCGGTATAATAAATGAAAGCCTTCTGTACATTTTCTACCATCCTAGAGATAACCACCACTAGAGTTAGCATAGATGCCCCAGAGTTATTTTCTATTACACACTTACTTTTAACCAAAGTGAATGTATACCACTTAATGCTCTGCTTCATGCTTCATTTTTTTAACATGTATCAGACATCTCACATGTCAATTTGTTCTCTTTAATGAGTATATTTATGCCGTGTATGGATAGATCAAAATTTTTTATGACCTTATTATAGTTACTTATTTTGTTGCCAGTTTCCTAGACAGCTGGGAATATCCTTATATCTATATTTTTTTATGTATTTGTCTAAATATTTCTGTAGGATAAACTTCCGAAAGTAGAACTGCTGAATTAGAGGGCATTTTAACAGATACTGCAAAGTTGAATGAGCATAAACACCTTTTCAAGTGCCTATTTGCCATTCTTATGCCTTTTGGGTAAACTTCTGTCCACACGCTGTTGATTTTATGCTCAACCTGGAGATGAGTAGAGCTCAGAGGGGTCAAGGCTGGGCTTTTCAGCTCTCTGCTCACCCTGTGATCCCTGCACCCACCCTGCGATGCCTGCACCCACCCAGCCAGTTCTGCCTCTCTGATGTCTGCAGAAGCCCCAAGAGATGACTAGTCACAACCACAGATCCAGCTGAACCTGGACCAGATAGCAGAGTTTCTGAACCTGTGTGACCACCTAGCACTGTGACTCACCTTTACCTGGAAACATCAAGTCAGAGGCCCTCCCTAGCTGGGTCATTTTCCCTCTCCAAATGGAGTCTTCCTCAATGCAAAGAAAGGGTTGAAATTCCAGTTCTAAAGCTGAGACCCTAAGACCATGGAGAAAGAGGGGCCTCACAGGCAGAAGGCTAGGGCAGGGGCATCAAAGCATTGCCAAGACAGAGATACTTACAGATGCCCGGGTCGTTGCAGGTGAAGGTCCCATCCTCAGGGACCAGGTGGGCATTGTACCTCTGGTTTGATAGCACCTCTGTCATCTCCCCTGCCCGCTGCCGCTCCCCCATCTTAGTCTTTAGGAAAATTCCGAAGCCGATGTCCGCCCCCTCTGATGCAAACTGCCACCTGCAAAGGGCAGACACCCATTCAAACATGATTGTTTTGCCACCAGAGATTCTTATACCCCAACTGCACCTACTGCTAAAATGATCAGATATCTCGGAAGGCCCAGGTCCCTACCTGAGGACACAGCCAGGGAAGAGGATCTCATACTCCACTTGGTGAGAGGAGCCACGGGAAATCTGCACACTGTGCTCGTACTGCTGTTTCACCTGATCGCGCACATAATACTTCTTGGGGATGTCACCCCCATAATTGATCTAGAAGCAGAGCATGAAGTAAGCTGGAATGCACATTCGAGCCAGATTTCCCAGGCCTCCTCCAGCCCCTGGCCACCCATACCTTGGATTTGCACTTGGGGTTTCCATCAGGGTCAGTCATGGTACCCCCATACTCCACGGGTATCTGGTCAGGGCTGATATATTTCAGTAAAACCTCCTTCCAGTTCGCTGGCAGGGGAGGAAAAGAAGGAGGAAAAAAGGTGATGATTAGGCAAGGTTTCAGCCCAGCCCTGGCAGCCTGTACAAAAGCAGCAGAAAAAAAGCCATCTGTGCCCCCTCCCCTAAAACATGGATATTAGAAGTCTATGGTGTGTGCATAGCTCTGCAGGTGGGTCAGGAGGCGCTATCACCCAGAGACTGCCCTGCCCTGGACCAGCTGTCAGGAGACCTGGGTCCGGTCCCCACGGCCTCTGGCCAGTTGAGCAACCATAGGCAACCTTTATTCTAAGCCTGATCCTTCTGCCTGCAGGATTCTGGTGGGAGTGAAGCAAACTAAGCACTTGAGAGGGTTTTGTAAACTGTAAAGTGCTCCACACAAATGAGAATGAATCATCACCCCCAGGAAGGTGATACAAACATTTGAAGTGCAAGCAGGAGGGAACAAAGAAAGGCATTCTCTACAGCATGTGCACAGGCAGGAGGATCTGAATAAAATCTGTCCTGGTTAAACTGAACTCTGTGAGGACACAGATGTGCATGTCTTGTCCCCCCACTTCCTGTTCAATCGTGACTTACTAAGTGCATCACTGGAAAGGAACCTTAAATTAGGGTTCCCCTGGCTTTACCCCAGCCACAATTTTACTTCTCATGTTTGAGACTGTTTAGCTGCCAATGATTGGGCTCTTGTTTTTAATTATAGCCAAGTCTTTTCCTGACTGGGAGTGTTTGACTTTAGCACAAACAATGCTGAGAACGACTATTCCCAAATTTCTAAACAAATATCAGCCAAGGACAATATTTTGATACTGGAAACCTTTCCATGCTGACTATATAGTCCATATATAGGCAGCAATTCCAAGTCATGGGGTTCAACCCAGTCTTCTCTGCTGCTGGGGCTGGCTAGAAACCCATAGAGACTGTCCTCGGTCTCCTTGTCCTTAGATTTCTAGGGCCTGAGACCATGAGTCCTGGAATAGGGCCCGGTGGTCTTTGTATGATTTAATCTGTGCTGCTAAACTCCAGTAACCAGCCCGGGATCAGTTTCTCTCCTCTCCCATCAAAGATCCTGTACCTTCTCTGCCCAAGGTGGGTTTGGTTGAAAGAGTTTCAGGTGTGGGAGGGAGAACAGACTGAGCCTCCTCCACAGCTCTGCTGCCCAGAAACCTCACCATCTCATGCTCGTGGTGGGTGGTAGCAGCAGAAAAAACAAGTCATCAGAGCCTTTTGCTCAGATTTTGTATTTCTTCCTCCAGCTCAGCTGAAGCATTGGGATGAGGCCAGCAGGATTCTTCCCATCTTACAGGGAGAGTAACTGAGGCAACAGCAGCACTCGTTGCTGCCAGAACTAGGCCAAAGCCCAGAATCCCTGTGCTTTCCAGAATGCCTCAGTCCACTCCCAGGGGCCCAGCAGGCATTTGGAAAATCTCCACTTTTTTTTTTTTTAATAATAAATTTTATTTTTATATTCCCCATACAATTGCAACCCCCTTATTTTGATCCCAATCCCTCCCCTCCCGCCCCCTACCCCCCATAGAGTGTCTCTGGTTTATAGTTTTTTGTTGATTTTGATTTTCACTTTCTTATAGTTATTCATTTTCCTGGTCCCTTATTTAAGTTTTCTAGATTCCTGTTATGAGTGAGACCATCCGGTATTTTTCTTTTTCTTTCTGGCTTATTTCGCTGAGCATGATCCCTTCCAGCACCATCCATGTTGCTGCAAATTGCATGTGTTTATCTTTTTTGAATGCTGAGTAATATTCCATGGTGTATATGAACCACATCTTCTTGATCCAGTCATCTATTTTTGGGCATTTGGGTTGTTTCCAAAGCTTAGCTATTGTAAACAGTGCTGCTATAAACATAGGGGTGCAGGTGCTCTTGGAATGGATGTTTCTGTGTCCTTTGGGTAAATACCTAGGAGTGGAATTGCTGGATCATATGGAAGCTCTATGTTTAGTAGGTCCAGAAATCTCCACACAGCTCTCCATAGTGGTTGGACCAGTTTGCACTCCCACCAACAGTGCAGGAGAGTTCCTTTTTCTCCACACCCTTGCCAACATTTGTTGTTGCTAGTTTTTTTAATATGTGCCATTCTCACTGGTGTAAGATGGTATCTCATGGTAGTTTTGATTTGCATTTCCCTGATTATAAGTGATGTTGAACATTTGGAAAATCTCCACTTTTGCTGTGTTGCCTAGCAGTGAATAATGCCTCTCCCCAAGTTCAATTCCATAGGAGGCATCGAGTCTTCCATGAGTCAGTACCAATCTACCTTCCTGGCCTTTCTCCTACCACTTCACCTAATATTCCAGCAAACTCTACTCCCATCAGCCTCTGGCTGGCTCAATTCCTCTGGGGCCTCCTTACTTGGTTCCCTTGTGCCCTGACGTTCTCTACGCTGCCCTACATGTCCAGGCCCTGTTGACCTGCTTCCCTCCCAACTTCATCAATCACTTGCTAACTCCCTAATCTCCAGCCTGAAGCACTCTCTTAAGCCTCAGACTCAAGTATCCCCATATTGATATATGGTATATATTGAGATATATCGGTATATCTCACACTCCTCCAACTCACTTCCAGCCTATTCTTCTGGTTGTTTCTGCAGCTGAACTAATGTGTCACCATCTACTCAGCCACTCGTGCCAGGCACCAGGGAGTCCATTTACATTTCTCTTTCTCTCTTATTCAGTCAGCTGAGTTCTGCGGTTTTGCTTCCTACGTCTTACATCCATCTTCTCCCTTTCCCTACTGCCACTGTCCCAGCCTAGGCCTGCAGCACCTCTTGCATGAACGATGGCTGTCGTGTGCCAACTGGTATCTATTCTTCTCAACCTTGCCAATGCGTTGTCTCAATTTCAAATCTAATCCTGCTCAAAACTACCTGTTGAGGACTTTTTTCCAGTTCCTGTAGTGCCATGTCCCAGCTTGTCATCATGGTGTCATGGTGACCTGGCTCCTGGCTCCTTCTCCAGCCTCATCCCTTGCCACAGCAGCATGTGCTCTGTAACCACCACCTGTGCCATGGTGTGAAATGTCTTTTCTCAGTGCTGTTCTTTTGCCCAACAGCTTCCTCCCTTGCTTCATCCAGCCACCTCTTAGTCATCCCATAGCACTCAGCTGAGGCAGCTAGCCTCCTCCCTAGGTCAGGTGTGATGAGTACCTCTGCTCAGACTCCCGTGCGCCTTTTGAGTGGCCTCTTTTACATTTGCACATCCTGCCGATATACATCTGTTTGTGCCTCTTTTCCCCAGGGGAATTCTTCAAGAGATTTTGTCTTGTTCACCTCTGTAGCCTTGGCACAGAGTCCAGGGCCTGGCAAATGGTAGGTGCTCAGGGACAAAGCCACTCCTCATTGACCCTAACAGAAAGCAAGCTCTCTCCTCTGTACCCTTTCTAGCGGGCTTTCTCTCTAGAGGTCTTCTCCCTCCTGCTACACTGTAAGCTTCTTTAGTACATTTCACTCATCTTTGAAACGACAATGCTAAGCCCAGTACTTTCTTGTAAAGTGTCTGAGAGAAAGAGTTCTTATGAAAACATAGGCAGGCCCAGCTTTCTCCTGGGTCCCACTGCTACCAAACCAGCAGAGGGAGCCTCACCCTGGTGGCCACAGCCATGCCTCAAATGCCACCCTCAGTTTGGGTCACAGATCATCCTGTGGATTTGAGAAGAGTCTGGGCTACTCACCCCCCAGGACCATGATCTTCTTACGTGTGTCCTCACTCAGGAAGGGTTTGACGAGGTTATAGGCCACAGGAAACAGCTTGGGGGCTGCAACAAAGAGCAGGCCACGTGAGGCTTGGGGCAGCATCCATTCTGCCCCAACAATGCCCCCCACAGCCTCCTGAGCCACTTTCTCTAATGCTGTGGGCCCGTGTGGGCAACCCAGGGCACCTCTTTGAGTCCCAGCTTCCCTGTCTGTAGGGTACAGTCAAGTGGGGTAGGTGGCTCAAAGGAGGTTATGAATGCTAAAAGCTTCGCAAATAATAAAGTGGTCCACATATGTCGAGGGTCGGTCTTCTGAATGTGTCCTTAGATCACCTCCTTTGTCTGACTCTATCGACTCTCCTGAATCTGTCCCAGGAAACTTTTTGGCTGCTCTTTCCCAACTGGCTTCATCACAGGTAGTTCCCATCTTACCTTTAATAACAAAAAGATGCTTCAGTGTTTCAGGATAATTTTCCTCAAACATGCAGAGAAACTGTGGAAACAAAATCACTGAGTCCTGTGGGCTCAGACCCATGTCCCAGGGCGAGGCCCTGCTCCCTCCAGGCTGATTCTGCCCCTATCACTTCTTCCATCCCACAGGGCACCTAGCAGAGGAACCCACTCCCCGTTCCACACACCTCCCAGCCCTGCCCCTGACCTCTCCATAGGCCTCCACAGCAGGCTTCCAGAGATGCTTAAGGCCAAGCCCCTCGCAGTCATAAATCAAGGTGATAGTTTCCACCTTCTTCCCCACCTGCAGGGGACAGAGGAGCAAAGAGTTGAATCAGGCCACCCCACTGCAGAAGCCCACCCCAATTCAGGGCAAATGCTGATTGCACCATGCACTCATAATGCAACTGGATCTAGACAGGACCACACCTAGGGTTTTCCAGTTGAGATAATCACCCCAGACCGGAATTGTGGTCTCTGTGTTCTCATCCAGTAAATGACTGGGTGGATCTAGGTTACATCTGAGGTCCCTCTGCTCTGCAGTGCGGCCTGGCAGCCTCCCTCCTCCCGGGTGCAGTGTGTGTAGTGCTTGGTCCATGGCCTGGCGTGGCCACTTACCTCCCAGGCCCGGTTGCTCCCTGTCCAACCTAAGCCCAAGCAAGTGTGCCCCCCTGCACCCCCAGCCTCTGCAAACACTAAGCTCTCAGTGAGTGTTTGTGGATGACAGTGTTGAAATGTTCCCAGATAGCGGCGTGGATCTTTACAGCTGCTAAAGAGGAGGGAAGGGGAGAAGATCTGGTGGCAGCTCCAGTTTGCTCTTCAGCCCTTTCTCAGTAGTGGGAGCAGAGGACCTTATCTTTCTCTGAATGAAGAAGCACAGACTCTGAGATCATCCACACCATTGGTACCCAAATACATGTCCAAAGATTGGGTGGTCCCTGACAAAGATTTCACTGGTGCCCAGATAATAAAGGAAAATGACAATAATGTACTATGTTTTTTGGAAGATAAATTGAGTCAATTTAAAGAACTGCCCTTTACCTCCCTGGTGGCGCAAGGGTTAAGTCGCAGCATTCCGAAGCTGCTGCCAGGGACATGACCCACATGGCGCAGCAGACCTCTCCTGTCTCTCCCGCTGCTCCCCTCAGCAGTGTATTTCAGTCAATCCACCTGTTCTGTTCCCCACTTTGTCTCTGGTGAATCCTCTCACCCCCTGCATCTCTGGCCTGCACCCTGCATAAATAAATAAATCTTTAAAGAACTGCCTTTAGTCTGAGATTATGCCATTTCTATAGTTTTGGGGTAAATTATAGCAATACCAGCTGGTAATATTTTTTAAATTCTTACTTGGAAAAATTAAAATTTGGCAACATTATGTCAGTCCCTACAACTTTGAAATTGCACTGGTCTATAAGATCCCAACAGGCCTCTTCCCTGAAGCTGTGCTTAAACTGTAACCCTGTGTGACCCTCTGCTCCTGCTTGAATACCTCTGCAGCGCTTCATTCATTTGCAACCTTGATAGCGCACTCGCCTTTTCTGTCTGGCGGACACACTCCTGCAGGAGCAGTTCGCAGTCCCGCATTTTGGTCTTGAGCAAGTCCTGTTTGGTAGCTGATAAGAGCAGCCCCTTGGTATCCAGGGGTCCGATGATGTCATACCAGATCGGGCTGCCTTCCAGGTCATAGCCACACATGCCCCCCGACAGATACTGCTGGACCACCTGAACAGTGACAATGAGGAGACACCCCGTCAGCAGGCTCAGGGGAGCCTCCCCTACCCGGTGCCCCTGGGTCATCTCTGGGTTCTCCCTCCACGTGGACACCCATTCTGGGAGCCACTGGGGCTCACTGGACATTGTGAGGGTTCCCATCTGATATACCCAGGGTACAGACTGCAGGTTTAATAGACCTTGCATGGGGGAGGAGGCATCATTTGTCCTCACCTCCGGAGGCTGCCAGCTTATGATGTTGTCAATATCCTTTTGCTTCCGGAACTCCGCATGCTGCGAACACACAATCAGGGCATTCAAAGAACAGGAGGTTGCAGCTTGACAGGCACCTAGTAATAGGTGACAGCATGAACAGACCCCCAGACCAACAGTGGGTCACAAAAAGGCAGCTGGCAGGGATGGAAAAGAAAGGCGCTGCCTATTTCAGAAATCTCAGCAGAACAGATGACCATTCTTGGCTGGCCCCGAACCGTGAAAGCTGTGTTTCCCGGGAAGGGAATGCATTTTGTCCCAGAGGGAGAAGGCAGTGATGGTCAGCAAATACTCTGCCATGTCATGCTAGCCAAGGGCGGTGGGGGGTGGGTGGGATGGATAAAAGAGGCCTGAGCATGGTGTGATTCTGATGGCCAGGGACGGAGCAGCAATGGGATTTGGAGCCAAAATGGATCTCACCTTCCTCAGCATGGCCTCAGACTTCTGCAGGTCGAAGTTTCTTGCTATAACAAGGAAACATGGTCAGGGTTAGGCCAGCAGACTGGGCATCAAAGGGCAGGGAGATTTCCTACTCCCGTGCTGGGGCTGGCTCTTCTTCGTCACCCCCACTGACTCTCCGGTCACCCACACATAGGAGTTCATATGAGAAGCTTCACTGAGGGCTCTTGGAGCTCCGTAGGCCCTGGGTCTGCTGGGAGAGCAGGTCAAGGTTCAGAGCAGGTGCAGGCAGCATTTGCATTTCAGGGTCAAAAGAGTTTTTACCCTAGTGGATGCAATCAGGTGATGGGTTTTATCTCCTCTCAGGGAAAGTGAACCCTGGACCCCCTTATCATTTAGTCTTTCCCTCATATAAAGTCAATCTCCTCCACAGTCCTGAGAACTTGCCGCACAGTTCAAAGATGAACGTAGCTGTCCAGTAATTTGGGGTAGAGCTGGCAGAACAACTCAGTAGGATGGATGGGTAGATGAGCCTCCAGTCAGCCTTGCCATCTCCTCAAAGGACCCGGGCGCACCCTAATGGGTTGCAGATCACCCTCCTCCCAGGCTTCCTGGAAAGTTTCAGCATCAAAGATCACCTGGGCCCAACAAGTTATCCTGCTCAGGCTTAAACACAAAGAGCTCACTGTCCTGCCCCACCTCCCCAAAGCCACCTGCTCCAGGATAATCAAGTGGCCATTTGCACTCAGTTCTCACTGTTAAATGAGCAGAGAGCCCCTCTACAAACACTCAAGAGTAAGGGGTGCGTCCTCAGTCATCTGACACCTACTGATACTAGCAGATTCTGACCTGCCACCTGGAGCGTCCCCTGCTGCTACCAAGTGGCTCATTCTTGGACCCTGTAACCAGTCCCCACAGTTTGGTTTCAAATCCATCCAAACAACTTCCCTTTGGCTGTTTTCCAGCTTGCCAGTGCCCCTCTCAAAGCGTGCTGTTGAGAGCTGAGCACAACCCCAGGTGTGGTCCACCCTTTTTCAGTAAAGCCTCAGAACTTTCTTGGCAACCGTCACACCCCTAACTCAGGTGGAGCTTACAGTCAACTGAAACCCCCAAATCCTTTACACCTGTGCTGCCACTAAGCCTCCATCCTATGTGTGCCGAGGTGGTTTTCTAGTTCCATCCCTATCAAATTCCATCTCGTTATAGTCAGCTTCATTTCATCCTTTAAAAAACAGTTGGGATCCAGATTCTGATCAATTGTGTCATCTGACCTATGAACCGTCGGTCCCAGCTGTGTGTCTTCTATGGATTTGATCAACATCGAGATCTGCTGACAGCCCTTGAACTGGGGCCAGAAAGGCTGCCCTCTGGACTGCCATCAGACCCTTAATCATTGCTCCCCGGGAGTGGCTGAGCACATTCCAGGAAGTCAATCCACTTGCCTACACCCAGAGGGTGCATCCGAAGATCCGACAGACACCATGCCCATCATCAGCTGACACACGTTGGCACAATTCAACAGCCTCACTCTTGGGAAGTTCCCTCTGACTGTCACCCCTTTCCACACCATCATGGCAGTGGGGGGCAGCTTTTAGAGGAACAAAATCTGGGCTTGCTTTTAGCTCTTCCACTTTTGACCTGTTTGGCCTTGAACAAGATACTGTACATCTCTGCTGAGTCCTCTAAGGAACTAGAAACACTTGGAAGACGCCTAGCAGTATCTCCTCCCAATGGGGAAGCCTAGGTGGACAGTGGAGTCTTTCACAGGTGGGGCACCCCTACTGGGAGGAGAACCATTATCTGTCTAGGGAACAGGAGTGGTAATGAACTGTGAGCCTTCTTATCTCAGAGATGCTCTCCAGTTAGCCTTTATCTGCCAGATCTTTTCCAAGAACCCATCCCAAGTCACCACTGGCCCCTGGCAGCACCAGGTACTGCCAGGTACCCAGCCTGCTAAATCAGGCCTTTCTAGGCCTCCTGCTGCTTGGCCCGGCCAGGGGCAGCTCCCAGCAGGACTCAGGGCACTACCAGAGTGGCTTCCCACCACCTCCTTGTTTTATCTTGCCATCGACCCTCCCTGGTGGGCTGCCCAGAGCTCAGCCCCAGTGAGTGGGGGAGAGTCTGGGGAGCTTGTGTACCTGCTCTCAAGGGCCGGGGGTTGAGGCCACATGGGAGGAAGGGAGAAAGAGTAGAACCCTGAGCTTACACCTAGGTTTGAGAAAGACATCTTGCTGGATGGCTTGCACCTTGCAATTCTTTCCTCTAGAATCAAAAGGAGAAAGAGAAAATATTTCTTTTTTTTTTTTTTTTTTTTTTATAGAGGCATGTTTTCTTTCTTTCTTTCTTTATTTGTTTGTTTTGTTTATACAAGCACTGGGTACAGTCAGAAGCACGGGAGGGTGAGAGAATTCACCAGAGCCAGAGCGGGGAGCAGAGCAGGCAGAAGGACCGAAGTACACTGCTGAGGGGAGCAGCGGGCGGCAGGAGAGGTCTGCGCGCCATGTGGGACCCTCCTCCTGTGGCCGGGGAGCAGCCGGGGATCGAACCGGGGCCGCAGAGGCCGCAGGCAGCTTCGCAATCCAGCGCTCAACCGCTGCGCCACCGGGGAGGCCCAAGAGAAAATATTTCTTAAAAAAAAAAATAATAAGGAAGAAGAAGAACCAAAAACCTAATTGAAATTCTTAGTAGACTCTGACCAGGCCGGAGATCCTGCCTAAGAAATGTGAGGCACAAGTCAAGTACAGACGAGACACTTCCTGTATTTGAAGAGACAGAGACTGGCTTCAGGGGGCAGCTCTGGCTTACTGGAAAGGATCTGCGAACCAGAAGCCTGAGGTTTCACCCCAATTCTGCTTTGCATTAGCTGTGTTCCTTCAGGTCAGTCCCCTTCCCTCTCTGAGCCTGTTTTCTGGCAAACAAGGATGACCACACTCTTCAGTGTTCAGTGAGCAGGGAGGTTGAGCCTGGGCGCGATCTTGGGGAACTGTCAGGCTTCATGCAAGAAGAGGGGGTACCCCAGGCTGGGGTGTTGGGGGTGTCTGGGAAGCCAGCTGCCAAGACCTTAGGCCAGCCTCCTGTTAATAAAAGGGAGCTGCTTGATTTCCAACAGCTCTCTGAAATCACGCGGTTCACCTAACAGCAGCTCCGGAGTGTGTCTGCTCAGCTTGCAGCTGGCCCTTTAAGGCGGCTGCTGCATCTTCCCACTCTCTCGCCACCCCCTCCAGCTACAGTCCTTTAGCAAATGCTGGGCCAAAATCTCCTCCAGACTTGGATTGGCTCCACTGCCACCCCCGCACCGCCCCTCCACCACCTTCTCCGGGTAGGCTGGGGAGGTGGGTTTGAAGCTGTTTGGGGGACTTCCCAAGGCACCCAGGGATCCAGGTGGCCCTCCTGGCCGCCCACACTGGAGTGTCTGCTAGCAATCCCTCTACTCACTTTCTGGACAGGAAAGGGACATGCACCTCCTCACAAGACCCAAGACTCCCAGGGCATGTGTGTGTGTGTCTGTGTCTATAAATAAAGGAGCACGATTTAGACCTTCATATTTTAGGGTATGAGTCTACCTCGCATCTTCATCTCTGCTAACCTAGCACAGTGGAATTTTCTCTATTATTTCTGTGTCTGGTAATAAAGTTTCTATAAAGAAAAAGTGTGTCAGAAGAAGCAGACAGGGTGGCACATGACTTGAATCACAGGAGAGGAAAAGAGAAAAGAACAGGAAGATCTCAGGTATTGAGGTATTGAGGCAGGGGGTTGAGTTTGACCCCGATGCGGGAGGGAATGGGTATATTTCATCACCACATGCAGGGCCTTGTCGTGTCACATCTTGCAATAGGTGGGGCACCCTGTCTCATCCTGCTCTCCCAGAGAGCACCCTGGGGCAGATGCTTGTCCCTGACCCATGTGACGCAGCCGGGGGTGGGAGGTGTGGTGGGCAGAGCTGGAACCAGATCTCAGGGTCTACAACCTGATGGTGGTTCGAGGTGAGTCTTATCAACAGAGGTCAGGTCAAACACCCCCCCACCCCGGTGTTCCCCAAGCACACCACTCTCCCTAGAGCTGCCTAAACTGCTGGCAGCAGAGGTCCTGCCACTCCAACCAGCCACAGAGGGGCCAGCATCTCCCAGGGGCCACAACTCTGCTTGTAAACCAGCCTCTGACTTCCCACATGGCTGGATTTTTCCTCCACCCATCTGCAGAGTGGATTTATGGGGTGAATGGAAAAGGTGCTGACCTGGGAGCTGGCCCTCCCTCTGCCTGCAGCTCAAGCACTGTGGGACTTGGGGGGAGTCACTTCACCTCTCTGAGCCTCAGTGTCATGATTAGCCCGATAGGAGGGTTGAGATGATGGAACTGCAAGGGCCCTCTCGCCTCTGAAGGTCGAATACTCCAGATGCTCTGATGGCCGGGGCAGGGTTTCCAAAGGCTGCCATTCTGTTACCCAGAACAAGTCCTTGCCCCAGCCCCCCAAACCCCCTCTTCCCTCACCTCGGAGCCAGCGCAGGAGAAAATAGTCATCTGGGTTCGGCAGAGTGGGCAGCACATCCTGGACATTCTCCCGAAACTGTAGGGAGAGGCAGCTGGGTGAGTGGCAGGTCCTACCCTGACCGCCCTCTGCCCCAGACTCTCTGTAAGGGCTTTTGCTGGACCCTCTTCACACAGGTCAAGGCTGCAGACACCAGCAGAGCTTCGTGGGGCACTCTCCTGCAGGTGGGAGGCGGGGGGCGGGGAGGAGGTGGGAAGGGAGTAAGTCACTGCCCCTGCCTGACTGTGCACCCGCGCCTTCCGCATGCCAACAGCGGGCAGGCAGATGTACTCCCAGCTCACGGTGATCACAGACACTCTGGGCCGTGCCACAATAAAAGCTGTCCTTTTCCCAAGCGTTCCCTGTGTGCCAGCACTGAATTGGCACTTATCTTATTCACGCCTCACTCAGAATGCCTAGAGGTAGTACTGTCCCCATTTTATAGATGAAGGACTGAGAGCTCAGAGAGGCTAAGTAACATGCCCAAGGTCAAACAGCCAGTAATCAGCAGAGCTAGGATGCTAACCTGAGTCTGTCTGAGGCAGAGCATGCCCCCTCCACAGTGGTCTTGGCCCCCTTAGTAATTAGACTGGTGAGCAATGAGCTGGGGACTGACTGGAGCTAGTAAGAGGGTGGTCCCATTTGACTTCATAGAAAAAAGTGGCATTTGAACTAGGCTTGCACGGACTTCAAAGGCAGCAGGAGGAGGGACCAGGAAGGGGGAAGCCACGAGGAGGGAAAGTGCAGGAAAGCCAAACAAGAGGTGGACAGTGACCCCAAGAGATGGCCACACCTCCAACTGCTCACTACGCTGTGTGCACAGCCCCCCCAAAGTGCCCTGCTCCCAGTCACTCACCTTTCCCTAGTGCTGACCTATGACATCCATCTCTGCCCCTTGCCTGGGTCAGCTGGCAACTCAGTCCATCCCCCAAACAACTCCCAGAGCCCCAAGGAAACTGCTCATCTAGGGCAAGATGTGAAGCCACCTCTCACCAAGGACCAGACCCAGACCCTGGTTTCCAGTTTAATCACCTCCTAATCCCTTCTCTGCCTGACTTCCCCTGCAGGTCAGCAGTAAAATCTGAAGCCTCTGTAGCCTCCCTGGGATAAGGAAGGCCCAGCAGTGTCTAGGCCTCCCCGGAGGCAGTAGGAGACACCGCCCCCCACTCCCACTCCCTTTCCCAGCAATGGAAAACTCCTTGACACTAGACCCAGTCCCTGGCTCCAAGAACAGTCAACCTCCCCTCTCCCCAGGGGTGACAGTTGGCTGGGAGGGGTCCAGCCCAGGAACTGTTGTCCCCCTCCTTGGCCCAGGTGCCAAGGCAAAGCCAGGCTTATCGCTCAATCTCCTGAAAAGCGTCCGCCCAAGTCCCCAGCCAGGGGAGGAGAGAGGAGCGCTGGCCTCAGCTCAAACTCACCCCAACCCAGTGAGTTGTGGGCAGGATCCTAGACTTCACAGTTGGAAGTGCTCCCTTAGGCAGCATCTGCCCAATCTCATTTCATGCCATCAAGGAGCCAACAGAGAAGGACAGATTCTGTCCAAGGTCACAGAGCGACTTGGGGCCTAAGCAGGGGCCATCCAAGTACCAGAGGAGCTGTCCAGGGCCCTTGCCATCCAGCCACTGACCGGGTGAGAGGAAAATCTCCCGGAAATGGGAGGAAACCTGGGGCCCTGCCCCCCAGGGCCCCGCTGCCAGTCTGGAGAATGAATGTTGCCTTTGTGCCCTCAGCTGCCTACCAGGGCTTCCAAGCAACCACTTCTTCCCAGGTGGCACCGCCAAGGGCTCCTTCAGCGCTGGGACCCGGGCGGCCAAACTTCCCAGGGCCCCCTCGGCGGGCGGAGGGAGGGAGGGAGACAGGCCACCGGGCGGGGGGCGCCAGGTGCAGCCGGCTGCAGCCGCCGACCGCCGGCCGAGGACCGTGGCGCGCCCCCCGCCCGGTCCCATCCATCGCCGGCGGCCGCTGGGCGAGGGCCACGGCCAGGGCGGGGGCCGGGCGGGCGCGCGCTCACCTTGTCCAGTAACTCCTTCTGCTTGGGGCTCAGGTCGCCCACTCTGCCGCTCATCCTGGCTCGAGCTCGGGGCGCTGCGACCGCGGCGGCTGATGGAGCGTGGACTGGGCTCGGTCTCCGGCGCCCGAGTAAAGTCCCAGCCTCTGCCGGGGCCGCAGGGCCGGCGGCCAAGCCCCGCCTCTTAAAGGCTCCGGGGAGGCGCGGGGCGAGATGTGCGCCGGGCGCGGGAGGCTCCTGCGCGCGTCCCCAGCGCCCTGCTGAGGCGGGAGACCTGGCCAGTGAGCCTCAAGGGAGCAGGAAATCTGGGTTCTGCTCCCGCATTTATCCGTAGCTCACAGTGTGACCTTGCACGACTCACCTGAGCTTTCTGGGCCTTAGTTTACCCACCTAGAGGCTTTCAAAGAGTTTTTCGAAGATCAGCCCCCCCAGAACGTAGAACTTCTGCCCCTCCTTTTGAGATGGTAGGGAGCTTGCTTGGTGTCACTGTGTGCGGGTGGGGTGAGGGGATTTGAGGGGAGAACAGTGGTTCTGGCTGTTTCTTTCTGGGACCTTCTGGCTCTCCTCCTGTTCTGCCATCAGTTTTGAACCATCATGGCTGCCAAGCCCAGTGTGGACCCTTTTCAGTGTGGACAGCCTTTCCCGGGCAGGCAGGCAGAGCGGCAAGGAAGCACAGACCCCCATCTCCCCAACCAGGGTCCCATCTCCTGCATCTAACCTTACCAGTCTCTGTGTGTCCTCTAAGGTGTGATACCTTCATGGTGGAGCTGGCCTGGAGGACTGCTTCCTCTCTGCAGCTGAGTCCTAAATCCTCCTTCTTTCTGTGCAATTTCACCTGTCTGGGTTGCAGCTTCTTTGTTCACTAAATGGAGGTGAAGAATGTGGACTTTAAGACGGACTGAGAGAATAGAGAAGCTAATGTTCATAATTCCCTCAGTGCAGTGCCTTGCCTCATACAGGGTTTGCTTTGAACAGAGTTTGAACTCCCTACTTCATGCTGTACAGCCCCCACTTTGCTGCCTGTCTGGCCAGGCTTTCTAGTGCGGGAGATGCAGGGTGGACGTGGAGGAAACCACAGTGAAAGTGGTGGCCCAATGGAAACAGGTCTGCTATCAGCTTATCTACTTCCCCTGCTCAAGCCCAAGGCCAGAACTATGGATTCCAGCCTCACAGCAAGTCTGACCTGGGAGATAGATGCCCAGCAACTGCAGCCCAGCCGCCTCCTGGGCCATCTAATTGTCCTGCATGCCCCAGTCACAGCCCCTTGCCCACACAATGAAGCCTTTTCCTCCTCTCAGAACTTAGCAGTCCTCTCCCACACCCCAGCACCTCCCCAGCTCTAATACACCCCTGTGGGTGCAGCTGCCCCATGCCTGCCACTATGACAGGGCCCTAAGCTCTGCTCTGGGGACCCTGAAATGAAACAAACACCATCCTGCCCTCCCAAAGATAAGAGACAGACATCACTACCTAGAATACATGAGCAAGAGATAATGTCCCAGGGAGAGGCAGCAATTTCCTGGGAGATTAACAGAGGTAACATTTGTTTTGGGTGGGAAGAATTCTAGAACGTTTCATGGAGTGAGTGGCATTTTGGACTGGACCTTAAAATGTAGGGGTGGAAAGGAGATTCCTTGTTCCACGTTGGAACAATTGCACAAGTGGTTTTGGTGGATGATGGGAAGTGTGACTGCAACCAGAGAGGAGGGGGGAGAAGGAGCAGGCGGGGAGTACTGGCAGAACTTCGACGTGTCCCTGCTTAGTAGCGTCTACCTTGCTAGACTATGAGGTCCATGGGTATGGGGCCATGTGAATCCCTACAAACTTCCTGTGTGCAGCATTCTGCACACAGGGGCTGTTCAAAAAATATATGCTGGATGAATGAATGAATGCACAAATGAATGCATGCGTGCATGAAAACATTGCTCCAATGTGTAAGCACAGAGCCAGGGGAGCCCTGGAAAGAGACAGAAACATAAATGGTTCAGAAATCAGACAGCTTTGGAAACTGAGCCCCCCCCCCAAAAAAAAAAAAGGCATGACTTGCCCAAAGGTGTGACAGGTGTGGAAAAGAGCCTGGTCTGGCACATGGAAGGTGCTCAGTCACACTCTGGAATGCACGCAGAGCCAGGCCCAGGAAGCTGTGGGCATCGGACCTCTCTGAACAACTCTGGGCCCACCTCCACACTCAGGTCTTCAGGGGAGTAGAAAGCAGAACACCTCAGCATTTCTGGGGCAGAAGGCAGGAGCAGGCTGCAGCAGACCCATTAACAATGCTTAGAAAGCCTTGGTTCTGCCCCTGCCATGGCCCCCACCACAAAGTCAGCTACACAGCACAGAGTGAGGGTTTCAGTGCAGCTCTGTGGCTGAGGAAACCTCCAACCACCACCTCTGTGAAGAGTTTTCAGGAAGTCCCAACAGCGTTGCCCTAATTAAAGAATTACTGGCTTCTGGCTCAGGGCAGGGCCTGGCTGCCTCCCTTGCTGGATGCATGGCTTTATTTAAGACCCTTCCAGAAGCAGGTTGTTCTTGACAGTATAGAGCTTACTCAAAGAAAAATAGAACAGCGCTTTATGTTGGTTCAGCACATTACAGTTTATAAGCACTTTCAGATCTAGATTTTTCATCTAAGCTGGTAAGCCTCTAAGGTGGGCAGGTCAGGTGATTTACTGAGGAACCTGAGGGAGAGAGATGGTTGAGTGAGAGCGTGTGCAGAGTTGGGACTTGGACCCAAGTCTCCGGCTTTCCGCTACTCCCAGGTGCCGGGGAGTTGGGGTGTGGATTAGCCTGGGAGCTACCTACACAGGCTGCCCAGAAAAGCACAAGAAAAACATTTACCCAGCAGGAAACAGCCCCCAGACCCAAGCAACCTCTGCACCCCCAAGTCCCCAGGAAACTGGCGTTGCCTAAGTAGAGTGCCCTTCCTCCAGTTGGTTCCTCCCAGGCCCTGTGGCTGGCAGCTTCTCCTTCCTTCACCGAAAGTTAACCACCGCTGGCCCACTGTGGAGCAACAAGTTAATCTGATAATATAAATGCTAGACAAATAATCTGGTAAACTCCTGTCCAGCGATTACCAGAAGCAAGTCCTCCTTCTCATCCTCACCTTTTCTCTCTCCTCCAAGGCCAATCTCTTGGTTCTCCCTCCCTGATAGGTGTGTTGCTTCCTCCTTCAGGAATCTGCAGTTTTGATTTGCATTTCCCTGATGACAAATGATGTTGAACATTTTTTCATATGCCTGTTGGCCATTTGCGTTTCCTCTTCAGAGAAGTTTCTTTTTAGCTCTTCTGCCCATTTTTTGACTGGATTATTTTCTTTGTTGTTGTTGAGTCTCATCAGCTCTTTGCAGATTTTTGTGATCAGTCCTTTATCATGAGTGTTGTGTGCAAAAATGTTCTCCCAGTCGGTGGGGTGTCTCTTTGTTTTGGTTACTGTCTCTTTTGCTGTGCAGAAGCTCTTTAATTTGTGGTCTCACTCAAAGCAGGAATTTAGAAAACCTAAAAAAGGGACCAGGAAAAAGACTAATTATAATAAAGTAAAAATCAAAATCAACAAGCAACTATAAACCAGAGACACACTGCAGGGGGCAGGGAGGGGAGGAGGAAGTAGCATCAAAACAAGGTGGGTGGATTGTATGGGGACTATAACCACGATGAAAATGCATGCATTGTGCAAAAATGAAAAATGATTTTAAAAATATATAAAATAAAATAAAAATGCTCAAAAAATAAAGAAGCATTTAAATGAGAAAAAAGAACTGACATAATTTCTCAAATTGTAAATAATGTACTTTCATTGTAAAAATGTAAGCTTACATTTTTTAAATTGTAAACTGTTTGATAAATAACTCATGTTGAAGAAAAAAAAAAAAAAAAAAGAATCTGCACTGGCTCCCTCGTCCCTTTAGGAACCAGCCCAATTTCGCTGACTTGCCGTCAAAGTCAAACCCATCTCAGCCCAGCATCCCTTCCCCCTCCCCCACACAGCCACCCCTCCCCTCCACACACTTCCACTTCAGTCAGAGAGTTCCCTGCTGTCCTGCAGACTCCTCTGCTCTCCCGCCTGTCATTCTCTCCTGCCTCCTCCTACCAGACCTGCCCCAGGATTCAATGTGCTGATCAAAAGCTGTTTCCAGGAATCTCTCCACCACACAGTGCCTCTCTCTCCTGACTTTGACACTGACTACTTTGTATTGTAGTGGTGGCTGTCAGGGACCAGCCTGGCACAACCAGAAGGGCCCAGCACCCTCCCCTGGGGGCAGGTAGACCTGGCCTCTTGCTGGCTCTGTGGAGAAGGAAGCAGCAATGCAATGGTCTGGGGAATTGGCTAGGGTTTAGATTCTTCTCAGCAGTGGCTCCAGTGCCAGGCAGGAGCACTGGGCTGGGAATCCAGATTCTGGACTCTATTCTTGAGTGAATGTATTGCACTGGCTGCAGCAAGGTGCACAGTGGGGGCCTCCTCTGGGCTTGGCCTTTGGGCCTGGATGCCTCCTGTTTTTTAAGGCCACTGACCTCAAGATCAAAGGCCCCGAGGGGCCCTGTCCTCCAATTCAGTGGTGCCACCGGGAAAGGGGTGGTACAGCGATTGGCATAGTGATTTGAGAGTCAGAGAAAACAATTTTTTAAACCCTTCAACAAATATTTGTGAAACACTCTACTTCCACGGGACCAGGGCAGCAGGAACTCTCTGGACAGCCCTTATGCTTGCAGGCGGCAGAGCAGAAAGGCCTTGTCTCGAGCCTCCTTCTGTCCTCCCAGCCCTGCCATATTGGGCTGGAGTCCTTTTCTGACAAGATGGGAAAGGAATGAAGGCACCCACACTCCCTGGAACTGCCTGGAGGGAGGTGCCCGCAACAGATGAGGAAGCAAGAGTGACAGTTTCTGCCCTCGGGGTGGCCAGGGTTCCAGGCCTGACTCTCAACAAATGTTTGTGCAGTGGGCATGGTGCCAGGCATGGGGATGCCTCAGAGGACCAGGCCGACCAGGTCCCACCCTCTAGGACCTGTCCCAGCCCACAGAGGGACAGCCAAAGCAGCAGGTCACTCCAGTTCAGGTGGCCAGTGCCACCGCGGAGAGGACCAGAAAAGGGAGTCTCCCCTCAGTGTATGTGTGTCGGGGTGGGGGTGCTCCCAGTTTCTCTAGAGACTGGAGGAGTCCGGCAGGTGGGAAGCCTGGAGACCATACATTCATTGATTCCTACATCTTTTCCTTCAACACAGCCTTAATGGAGTACTGTGCTTATTATGGAGCAAAAAGTTTGCCTCAAGGACCTCACAGTACTGGGGACGACGGGGTGCCCAGACCGATATCAGGCTGTGAAGAGGTGAGGGGGCGACTGCAGGCAGCTACAAGACTTGGAGGCACCTGGATGCAGGAGGGGTGCATGTCAGGAAGGGCAATTGAGCAGTGGGGAGGGGCTTATCTGAGATCCTTGAGCTGGGGATGCTCTGTGGGCCTGAGGGGCATCTTTCTCCTTTGGGGACCGGGAATCTTCATTACAGAACAAGTCTAGAACGTCTGCCAAGATCAATTCAGACTGTGGACAGAGAGTAACTTTGAAGGTTGAAGGTCACAAATGGATCTCCCCTGGGGGGGGTGTATTACAGGGAGGAGGCAGATAATGAGCCTTTTTTACAACCCTGCCCAGCTGCCCAGAATACAAGAGGGCAACCTCTGCACTCTGGTTCTCTGTTCCCTCTCTTCCTTTCCCTTCCTCCCCTTGCAGCCCTCAGCCCCCAGGTCCCCATGAGGAGGCCAGGGGTCTTCAGGGAGTTGCTGGCAACTGACTTCTGCTGCAGCTTCTGGCTGCTACTCTCACTTTGTCCCCCAAAGTGGTAGGAGCAGAGGAGGCCATCTTGGGCCAGGAGCCAGAAAACTTGGAGCCAAACCCCAGCTCCTTTGGTGGCAAAGTCACCTGCCTCCCTGAGTGCCTAGAACCTGGGGAGGAAAATAATCCCTGCCTTTCTCCACGGCCACTTGAGAATTCAAGTGAAATAATGCCTGGAAAAAATGATGGGTACACAAAGGGGAGGGATTATTTCTGGAGGCACAACAAAACGTGAGAAACCCAGCACATCTGGTTCCTCCCCAGGTGCCCAACTTTCTCCTCACTTCCACAGTCCACCTTGGCTTTGTGAAGACACAAATCCTCTCTCCGCCCCACTTCCCACACCCAAACCCCCCTAATTAAGTCCCTTACCTTTCTGGGTATCATTGTCTAATCCCTAAGCCCTTTCTCACCGGTCTCCAATTGTCTCCTGGAGTCAAATCCCTTTAGAATGATGTGGCCCAGTTAGCTGTGAACTGAGAGGCTGGGGGCAGGGAACAGGCACTTCAGGATTCCCCTGGCGGAGAGAAGAAGGGAGAAGGGGTGCTGGAGACCATGTCCCAGCTCTGGATCCTAGCTGACCAGGATCCAGAGACACCCTTGGGAAGGTTGGGTTGTCATTCTAGCTCCATTCTCTGGATCTAAGGCAGAGTCCAGATCCTATAATCAGACTCGCTTGTTCAGCGCCAGCGCCTCTGAGAAGGAGTGTGTGGGTGAGCCCACAGACTCCGCGGCAGGCTGCCTGGGTTCAGGTCCTGATTCTACCACCTACCAAGGCTACTCAACCTCTGTGCCTCACTTTCCCTGGCAATGCTAATCTTACTGCTTGGTAAGGCTGTGATGAGATTAAATGAACTAATTCAAGCAAAGAAACTTGGACAGTGCCTGGAACTTAGTAAATGTACCAGTTGCTTTTATCTGACTTCTTGATCTTCCTTCAGATATCCTTGTCATTCAAGTCTCAAGCCACACACATCACCTCTCCCAGAGGCTCCCATCCCCTGGCACTGAATCTCAAGCAGACCTCAGGCTTTGGTCACTCTCATGCTATTTTATCTCCTTCTAAGGCTCTTACTGTGGTCTAAACTGCTCTTGTTCATGTGTTCAGTGATGGTGGACTGTTCTCAAAGGCAGGGGCCATTGTTGGTCACGGTCAGTGCTCCATGCCCAGTACCTGGAATCTAGCAAGTACTCGACATCCATTTGGGGGCTTGATGCAGGCCTTACCTGCCCCCCTCTCCCCCGCCACGAGAGGGCTGGGCCCTGGGAAAGAACAGGCCCCTGACTATCCCTCCGCTGTTCAGTCCCTCCTCCCCAACATAGCACATTTACTACTTCTGCTCCTCTGCACTTGCTCTGTGTGGTCTTGGGTGAAACATCCTCTTCTCTGGACATCCGGGTGAGTGGAGAGAAGTGGTGATAGACTTAGGCACCAAGGAACAGTCTAAGATTTTTTTAACACTGTTTGTTATATGTCCCGGGCCCCATGCCTATAATGTAAGGAATCCCAGGGCCATCTGGGTTTTTCAAATATAGCACCTTCCTCCCTGCAAGTCCCAAGCAGCCCATCCTCCCTTGTTGCCACTGGGTCTCAAACCCCCACAGAGAAGAGGGGAGTAGGTCCCTATGAACTAACCATTGCCTGCCTCCGACCCTTGCATAAAAACAGGGAGACCCTCACTGGGCCCCAATGTGACTCCATTTCCCAGGGACTAGCCTGCCACCCTGTGGCAGCTTGAGTCTATCACAGTGCCAACTCCTGAATATGGATCTGCTTTCCCTGCTCTTCATCCTTCTGCCAGCACCACCACGAGCTCTCTCACAGAATGCCTGGTCCATTTTTATGCACAATCTGGCATCAGATCAAAGCGCTCATTTCAAGCAATGGGCTCATGCCCGTGGAATTCACCCACCTTACCATATTAGGGTACCATACCTATTCCTGGTACCCTTTCTAAAACATTTCACTGCCCCCACCCTGTTCCAGCCTGGCCATGGCAGCTTCCTCTTACCCTAGGCTCCTCTGCACATTCAGAGCTTCAGGAGGCGAGGAAAGATGGTGAGTGGGGTGCGGGTAGGTGTTTCTGGGGACTCCTCCCCACAGTTCATGCCCAGCCCAGGAAACCTTGTATTCCAAGAAACAAGTCACTTGGAATCAGAAGCCCTCCTCCCCCCGAAAAAAACCTTTTAGTCTAACTCCCGTCTTATATTTGGGGACGTATGCCAAGAAAAGGGAGTGACTTGCTTAGTGGTACATGGCAAAAGAGCAACAGCTCTGTCCCTGCCAGCTGCCCACTCTGCCCCAGAAGTAAGCCTGGCTCTGAGGACTTGGTTCCTCAGGGCTGAGTGTCCTGTTCAACCATCCCTGGGAGCAGGGTGGCCTGATGGCAGGCACTAGGCCGAGTGGCCAGTCTCCTCTCCCAGCTGGAGTCCCTTCCCTGCCTGTGGGGGCCTCCAGTCCCCTCAGATGCTCTGTCCTCAATCAGGGCCTCCCCAGACACCCACCTCTCTGCAGTCAGTCTCTGCCCTTTGCTGCTCTGGCCCTGGTGCAGCCCAGCATGGCTCCCCTGCCTCCACCCCACCACAAACAACAGCAGAAGGGCCCAGCTGGCCTAGGCTGGGTTACATCCTCCACACTGAGACTACATCCCAAGCATTTGTCTTTTCCAGGATAAACAAGGATTACCGTGTGGGAGGACAGACCACAAAGTAACTGGTTATTCACAGAGGTTACCAGAGGCTCTCTGGCACTCACTGATGAAAGGCTAGTGAGATTTGTGGGGAAGCAGAAATTTCTAGATGGGGGCAGAAGTGCCCAAGGATCTGTGTCTAGTTGGAGTGTGTGTCGGGGGAAGGAGGGCAGTAGGGAAGCTCTGCCTGGGAGAGAGAAAATAGTGGGAATGGGGAGAGGCAGACAGTGGAGCCAATGGCTGCCTGGTTACAAGGTGTATCCTTGCGGCCTTGTCACTGGGGCTAACAGATGGACTGGGACACTCACAGAATAGAAGTATGACTCTCTGTGGACACAAAAAGAACTTCATGGTACATTTTGCCACGTATGAAAATTCTAATTTCAGAACATCACTATACGGGGCTGGCAGAAAGGCCCCGTTTCCAGAGGTAACAATTCAGTTGATTTGGATTAGTGGTTGTACATCAGTACTTTTATTTTTTTAAAGATTTATTTTTTATTTATTTATGCATACAAGAACGGAGGTATAGTTCAGAGGTGTGGGGTGGGGGGGCGGTGAGAGGATTCACCAGAGACAGAGTGGGGAGCGGAAAAGGCAGATCTACTGAAATACACTGCTGAGGGGAGCAGCAGGTGAGAAAGGAGAGGTCTGCTGCACCATGTGCGTCAGCTCCCTGGCCTGGATCGAACTCGTGCTGTAGTGTCTGGATAGCTTGATAGCACTGAGACTTTAACCCTTGTGCTACGAGGGAGGCCCATTAGTACTTTTAAAGAAGATCCCTAGATGAGTCTAATGTTGTCTGTGTTGAGAACCACTTTTCTAGGGTCTATAGCCAGGAGTGGACTTCCCAAGGATGTGCATCTTTGGTTTTATTTGATGTAAAATCCTTTTGGATGTGCCTGTAATTATGCCAGTACAACAGGCCCATAGCAGTATGTAGATCCCATGGCTCCACATCCTTCCCAGTGCTTGGCATTGCCAGTTCATTTCTCATATGATTTTAATTTTTATTTCTAATAATGATTTGACTGACTAATGATCAGGTTAAGTATCTTTTCATATTTATTGATGCTTCTTGTTATTTCTTTTGTCAAGAGTCTAATTGTGTCTGGTCCCAACATGGCTGTATTTGTATGTTCTGCAGAGGCATCATTCGGTTGTAGATAGCTTCTCCTAGTTTGCATCTTTTCCTGCCACTTTATTAAAATGTTTTGAAATAACAGGAGTTTTTCATTTTACTGTAGATGAAATTTTTCAGCTTGTTTCTTTACAGTCTGCTTTTAAGTACATATCAAAGAAATTCTCCTGACCTTGAATCAATCAAGATGTTCTGTTTCATTCTTAAAATGTCTGAGGTATTACTCTGCATATTTACATCTAGGACTTACATGTTTTTTGATGTGGGGGTAGAATATCATTTCTTATCCTTTTGGTTAACCTATTTTCTTAGCAAGATTTATCACATAGTCCATCTTACTGCCTCTTCCCCTTCCCCCATCTGCAAGGTTTCCTCACATAGCCACAGTTTATGTGTGTGGGTGGGTTCTGGATCTGTCTGATGCCCCATTTATCAGTCTTTAGGCTGATATCAGGCTGTCTTAAGTCTATCTTCTTCAGGATAGTGTAGATTCATCACAGGTGGTTATAAGGGTGTTCAGTGTAAAATTCTGCCCATTTTTCTATGTGTTTGAAATTTTTCATAATATTGGGGGAAAAGTGTCATAGTGCCTCTGTTATAGGGCAGCCCCGATATTGAACGGGTTGCCTGGCTGTGGGTCCTCACCCGTGCGCTTAAAAGGGACTTATTAATACTCCACTACAGGCACACACGAAAGGTTAATAAAAGGTTTATTTACAAGGGAAAAGGAAATAAGGAAAATGTACAACTCAGAGAGAAAATAGGGAAATAAAGTCCTTAATGCGTCCTACCCGATCCACTGGCCTGGAAACCCAAAAAGCACTCTCACAGCTGGCCGGACCCTGCGAGCTGGCGGGGAGCCAAAATGGGGGACCCCTCCAAAGCCCACGTGTCTGGCTTTATACCAACCTGGCTGCTTAACCCCACCCTCAGGTCCCAGCCACCTTCCCTTTGGTGGGGATGGGATTTGGGGTTCCCAGTGTCTTTGGCTTTGGCCTGGGGTGGGGGTGGAGTCCACAAAGCCTGTATGGAATTAGCTTTAAGACATCCTTTCCCCCTAACACCTCCACCCTTTTTCACGATACAATTTTCTAACAGGTTTCAGACCAAACCAGTTCCAGCAGCTGTAACCCCTGGAGGAAAGAGCAAGTGTTAGGGCTGTGTGTGCAACTGTCACGTTCTTGCAGGCATCGGAGATCCCGTGCTGTGGGGGAGGCAGCTCTAGTCCTGCAGCGCGCCCACCCCACCGCCCAGAAGTCGGCCCCGGGCCCTGGTGAGGAGCAGTGTCCAGCCTGCTTCGTCTCACCAAGGATCCCCAGTCGCCCTCTCCCTGCAGGATCCTTACCTACATCTCCCTTGTTCGCTTTCCACTCCCATCTCCTGTCCTCTGCCACCTTTTGGTTGGTCTGGTGGAGAAATGGAGGCTCAGGGAGGAGGGGTGTGACTTGTCCCAGGTAGGCGCCCGGAGCAATGGGCAATGGCCAACCTCCTGGACACCCCCAGCTCCTGCCCTTCTCGGGCCCTGACGGTGTATCTGCCTCCCCAACCCGCCTCCTCCAGTCTCCCCGCGTCTCCCCTACTCTGGCCAGCCCCCACCAAGCTGCGATCCCTCCCATCCCAGCTCCCCGCGCCCTCAGGAAGACCCGCGCTCCGCGCCCCTCCCGTGGCCGTGCCGGGGCGCGCCGCTGCCACCAGGTGGCGCCCGCGGGCCTCCCCGCGGCCCCGAGAGCCCGCCCCCCGGCGCCCCGCCCCCGGCGCCCCGCCCCGCCCCGTCCGGCCGCGGCCCCGCCCCTCCGGCGCCCCGCCCCGTCCGGCTGCTGTCTCGCTACCCCGGCACCCCCGGCCCGGGACCCCTGCGCCCCGTCTGCCCGGCATGGGCCCCGCCGCCCGCCCCGCGCTGAGGCCGGCCCCCCCGCCCGCGCAGCCGTCGCCGCTGCTGCTGCTGCTGCCGCTGCTGCCGCTCTGGCTGGGCCTGGCGGGGCCCGGGGCCGCGGCGGACGGCAGCGAACCCGCGGGCGGGGGCGCGCGGGGAGGGGCCCGCGCCGTGCGGGTGAGCGTGAGGTTGCCGCGGCAGGACGCGCTGCTCCTGGAGGGAGTCAGGATCGGCCCCGAGGCCGACCCGGCGCCCCAGCTGGGCGGCCGCCTGCTGCTGGTGAGAGCCGCGAGCCTACAGCCCCAGCCCCCTCCATGGCCCCCCGCCCCGCCCCCCCCCCCCCGCCCCCCGGCCCCGCCAGGTCCGACCTTTGTCTTGGACCCGGCTCTGGCAGCCCAAGGACTCCTTTCGAGGCTGCCCAGGCCCCCAGCATGCCAGATTCCAAAACCTGGGCTCTAGATGCCCTTCCTTCCAAACTGACTCCCAAACCTGGTCTTGCATCTCCTGTGTGCCTGACTCTCTTACCCCCTCCCCATGACCCCTCCCCACAGGTGGACATCGTGGATGCCGAGCAAGAGGTGCCCATAGAAGGCTGGATTGCAGTGGCTTACGTGGGCAAGGAGCAGGCGGCCCAGTTCCACCAGGAGAGTCAGGGCGGCGGCCTGCAGGCCTATCCCAAGGCCCTGATCCAGCAGGTGCAGCGGGTGTTGTATGTGGGGGAAGGAATTGGAGGAAGGGTCCCAAGGTATCTGCAGACAGAGATGGGCCCCTAAAGGAAACCCTGGGCCTGGGAGGGGCAGGGGACCCCACATAGGAGAGTCAGTATGGCATGGAAGCTGAGACGTAGAAGAGGCCAGCACAAGTCAGGAAGGTCCATCGGGCTGAGAGTACCTGCTGGGTTCATGGAGGGGTCTGCTCTGCTAGGCCGACCCAGGCAGCCTTCTATGGGCAGCCTTTCCCGGTCCCACAGAGTACCTAGGGGGAGGACGCGAGGAATAAGAGCTTCTGCCCTTGACCTCAGGAGCTTATAGCCAGTCTTTCTGGGGGAAATGCTCATTGCAGAGCGAGAGCTAAGAACTACTGTGTTCCCAGGTGGGGAGACAAGGATGTGGGCAGATGTATACTAGCCTCATCTTCTATCCTGCAGATGCGGAGGGCGCTCTTCCTTGGAGCCTCTGCCCTGCTCCTCCTCATCTTGAACCATAATGTGGTCCGAGAGGTAAACTGGATGAGGCTGTGTGGGTGTGCAGGCTGGGGTACAGGGGAGCAAGGCCAGTTGACCTTCCTGTGCCCTTACAGCTAGACATATCCCAGCTTCTGCTCCGGCCGGTGATCGTCCTCCATTATTCTTCCAATGTCACCAAGCTGTTGGAGGCACTGCTGCAGTGAGTTGGGTTTGGGGCTCCAAAGGACTGAGCCTGGGAGCTTGGGTCAGAAAAATGGGTGAGAGGATGGAAAGGAGGTGCCAGGACCGGGAGTGAAGATGAGACTCTGTGGGCAGAGGGGATTGGCTCTAGCAAGGAGAAACAGATTCCTGATTGATCCCCTTTTCTCTGGGCTGGTGGGTTCCCTGACCTGGTATAAGAACTAAAAAACAAAAGCCAGAAAAAGCTCTGGGAGGAAGGAGTTGCCCCAGGGCACCTGGGGGAAGGGCTTCGGACTGATACTTTGGGGTACTCTTTCCACAAGGCTAGGGGGTGGATAGTCTGGGCCTCCCCTTCCAAGAGCCCTTCTGTCTGCCACCTCTGTGGCCTTCCCTCCCAGGAGGACCCAGGCCACAGCTGAGATCACCAGTGGAGAGTCCCTGTCGGCCAACATTGAGTGGAAGCTGACCCTGTGGACCACCTGTGGCCTCTCCAAGGATGGCTATGGAGGATGGCAGGACTTGGTGTGCCTGGGAGGCAGTCGTGCCCAGGAGCAGGTGGGTACCTAGGAGAGAGGAGGCTCGGGAGGGGTCACACATGCCTTGTCCCTGAATGCTGTGGTCTCTCTCGCTGCCTTGGTGGCAAGCACAGCCTCTTCCACCTCCCGGGTGAGTACTGAGCAGTGCTTAACCCTGGATCATGCGAGTCATGTTAGCTGCTGTTGTCATGTCATTCTCCCCAGAAGCCTTCTTTGGCTACAGAATGAAGTTCAGACCCAGAGCCTGACTTGCACAGCTCTCCTGATTACTCATGCTCTTTTCTTAGTCTTATCCTGACACTCCAGGACCCCAGCACCCCATGTCATTTACTGGCCTCCACATGCAGCTAGTCCCTTGCTACTAGGCCTTATCCATGCTTGGCTTCAGGCATGAACACCCCTTTTCTCTGTCTGTGTCCTGGTCTAGCCAGAGACCTCACAACTCATCATGCTTGCCTTCTTTGTTTTTTTTTTAAGATTTATTTATGTATACAAGAGCTGGGGTGTAGGCCAGAGGTACGGTGAGTGAGAGGATTCAGAACAGGTAGATTGACTGAAATACACTGCTGAGGGGAGCAGCAGGCAAGACAGGAGAGGTCTGCTGCACCATGAGGATCACCTCCCTGGCCGGGGATCGAACTAGTGCTGCAGTAGCTGTGGATAGCTTGATAGTGCTGACTCTTAACCCCTTGTGCCACTGGGGAGACCCCGCCTGCCTTCTTTAGAAAGCCTTCCTCACATCCTCAGCTCACAGTCCCCTCTTCCCTCTCTGTCACAACAGTGTCAGATTCTTCTTCAGGCTCTTGGGACAGCCCATCCTATTTACATGCTGAGGTGTGTGACTGTCTCCTAAAGGTTAGAGCTGTGCCTATCAGTCTCTGGATTTATCGTGCTCAGCATTAAGAGGATTCAAAGGTAGTCTGTTTGCAAGCATTTTTCAATTCCCTGCTCTGCAAGTGGGAATGTCTGGCCCCCTGGCTTGCAGCGAGTGTTGGTGGGCATGGGCCATGCAGTACAGGCAGCCTCGGGTTTGGATGTGGCTCTGAAACCCTAGCTCAGTGATCTCAGGCTGAGTGTTTAACTTCTCTGGTGTCATGTTCCTCATTTGTGAACGGGGATGTAGATGGTCATGGGGCTGTTGGGGACTTGTCTATGTAATGCTCATGGTGGGCTCTGACCAACTGGGCAGCTGCTGGTACTGTCTTTACTGTTACGAGTGGTTGAATTAATCAGTGGTCGAATATATCAGTGGTCACCAAATAACTTTTGAGATCGTAGGACACTTGGGGCCTGGTAAGAAGGGCAGTGGAGTGTACAAAAGGCCTGTAAGACCCTGGACCTGCCCTTGAAGGGCTCAAAGACAGCAGGGAAGACCTTGGCAGTTCAGCCCAAACAAAACATGCTAACTCCTGTCTGAGCAGCCTGAACTGCAGCTCTGTGGCAGGGATGAGTACTGAGGCCTGGGAACAGGAGGACTTTCTGGAAGTCAGGGGAGCCCCACGGACCTCCTCCACACAGACCTCTGTGGGTTGCAGGCATTTGGTAAGGGGTGTCAGATAAGAGACTGTGAGGAAATGTCAGCAGAAAGACCAGATCATGGCGGGAGGCCCCAGGAGGCCTGAGGTAGGGTATAACAATCTGCAGGTCAGTCTTGTGGGTACAGAAGGCAAAGCTGAACAGCCGTACTGCCGGCTGGGCTGGGCCCATACAAGTGTCAGATGACCATGGTAGCTGAGAGTGGCTGAGGCAGACTCTCAACCTTGACCCAGGCCAGTCACCACAATCCCAACTTCTGGGAATCCAGTGCTGCAGCATTGTCCAGCAAATCTCATCCCGATCCTTTGGACAAGCTCTGACCTTGCCCTTCCGCCTCACCTGGGGATCCCAAATATGCACTGAGCCTGGGGAGGCTGGGTCTCTGGACCACACCCACAGCCCCCAACACTCTCTGGGCTCAGCATGGTATGGCTTAGCCCAGGGCTTATGGGGCTATATGTGGGGCAATCTGCCAGAGCAGCTGTCAGATCGCTGGGGGGAGCACTGAGCTGGTGGTGGGCCTGGGGCCACTATGGCGGGGCATAGTAGTCACCCAAGCTCAGCCTAGGGGCCATGGAGAGAGCTTCCTGGAGCAGGTGCCACCACACTGGGGGGAAGACAGGCCCTCAGGGGAAGGGGTGGGATGGAGTGGAGAACTGGAGCTCACAGATACCTGTTGGTAATGGCCCCAGGGGTGCCTTCATCTGAGTAAGAGCAACCTTTTGCGGCACTAGCAGCCCCAACCTGTCAGTCACTTCTTGGTCCCTCCCCCCACATGATGGTAATTAAACGTCAGCATAGGCTGCAGGAGAACATGGCAGAAAACTACCGGAGCGCGAAAAACTTTGATTGAAACATGTTTATTGGTTATGACACATCACAGACCCCGAGAAGAGGTGTGCCTGTGGGGAGCCTGCTGTTTTGCTTACGTGGCCACGTTGATTCCTGAGCCTCTGGCATAGTCAGAGCCCAGCCACTGTGCCGCATGTGGTGGAAGTTAAGTCAAGACCAGTGTGGGGCCTCCCCGGTGGTGCAGCGGTTGAGCTCTGGGTTGCGAAGCTGCCCGCAGCCTCTGCAGCGCCGGTTCGATCCCCGGCTGCTCCCCGGCCACCGGAGGAGGGTCCCACATGGCGTGCAGACCTCTCCTGCCGCCCGCTGCTCCCCTCAGCAGTGTACTTCCGTCCTTCTGCCTGTTCTGTTCCCCGCTCTGGCTCTGGTAAATTCTTTCACCCTCCCGCGCTTCTGACTGTACCCAGTGCTTGTATGTATAAGTAAATCTTAAAAAAAAAAAAAAAAAAAAAAAGACCAGTGTGGTCCCCCAGGGACTCTGAGGTTAGGAACCCCAAAGGCCTCTCAAAGACTAAATGAAGTGGGTCAGATTGGTTCCCTCCAACATCAGGGACCTGAGGACCCAGGCAGAGAGTAGGCATAGGGATTGGGCAGGGGAGGAGGCAAGGGGGCAGCATTTGGCCAACCAAGGTCGGGGTGAACTTCTGGAGTAAGGGGTGTCCAGAGGCATCAGTCAGGGGAGGTGGCAAGGAAGGGCAGAGCTCCCAATTCAGGGAAGAGTATGGAAAGCCACAGATGTGGAGGGCGAGGAGGGCTGGAGTCCGCGAGGGTGGACAGGTAGAGGAGTCTGGGTTTTCTGTGGACGGCAGGAAAAGGGAGCGAGGGATGTACTGAGAAGGGTGTCAAGCAGGGGTGCAGCGTGACCAAGTTGGCAGTTGAGAATTCCTGTGGTGGTGGGTGGGGGACACTAGCCTCCTTGGAGAGTGAGGCACCAGGGCCTGGGGCCCTCCGTGAGGGCTTGCGGATGTTCAGCCTGGAAGCAAGTAGGTGGATCGGGGGCTGAGAAAGCAAACCAGGGGGCTGTATGGCTAAGGATGGGGGTAGGAAGGTAACAGCGTCCTGGGCTGGGGAGTTGGTATGGCTCTCAGATGGAAACTTCCATGAGTGCAAAAACAGGGGGTTTGTTGCCCTGAGAAGGACTGGGCTGGAGACAGGAGCAGTACACCTCTTGCTCCCATTTCCCGCCGTCCACAGAAAACCCAGACTCCTCTACCTGTGCAGGGGGAGTGAAGGCAGCTGGGCGACCTTGCGAACACACGGGTGGACAGAGTATCAGAAGAATCCAGGATCCTGTAGGGACTTGCATGTTGATGGACCTTACCTGCCTGGTCTGGGGAGATTAACCGGGGGCAGAGGGCGGAGCAGCCCTGGCACCCACTCTCCTCTCCCTAGAAGCCCCTGCAGCAGCTGTGGAACGCCATCCTGCTAGTGGCCATGCTCCTGTGCACAGGCCTCGTGGTCCAGGCCCAGCGGCAGGCATCAAGGCAGAGCCAGCAAGAGCCCGGAAGCCAGGTAGGAGCCCGGAAGCCAGGTAGGAGCCAGCGCAAGAGCCCTGATACCCCCAGCCCTAGGGCCTGCCCAACTGTGCCTGCCCTCCCCCCACAGGTGGACCTGCTCAAGCGCCGCGTGGTGCAGAGACTGGCATCCCTGAAGACCCGGCGCTGCCGTCTGGGTAGGGCCGCGCAAGGTCCCCCAGAGCCTGGGGCTGAGACCTGCGCTGTGTGTCTGGACTATTTCTGCCACAAGCAGGTTAGTGTCCTGGGTGGAGGCTGGTCATCAGCTGACCTGTGATGTTCCCCACCCTGCTCTGAAGGACCCTGGGAAACATGCCCATCAGATCCTTCTCTCACACCCCACCAGGCCTATGGAAAGCAGAACTGGGGGTAGGGGACAAGGCTTAAAGGTTTCAGTTCCTCAGCTCAGATGAGGGCACAGGGCCAGGCATCCCCACCTGGAGGCCTATTCTTATGGCCTGAGCCTTCCCCTCCTACCCCCAGTGGCTCCGGGTGCTGCCCTGTAAGCATGAATTTCACCGAGACTGTGTGGACCCCTGGCTCATTCTCCAGCAGACCTGCCCGCTGTGCAAATTCAATGTCCTAGGTAAGCACCAAGTGTGGGGGCCATTGGCTGGCTCCACGAGATCCCCACCTCACTCTCCTGTTCTTTTTCTTCCTCCCCTTCAGGGAACCGATATTCAGATGATTAGCCTCCCCGACTGGGTCTCTGCATGTGGGGATGGGACCCCTCCCGTCTGCACCCTGGCCCTCGGCCTGGGCGCCTGAAACAGGACAGCAGAATGGAAAGAACAGGATGGGAGGATGAAGAAGGGCCCGCCCCTGTTGAGGGGCGAGATGCCCTACCCCATCCACACTGGGAAGGAGGAGCCACTGCCTCCAGGCCGGGATGCTGGGCCCAGACCTGCCAGTCACAGAGGAGAAGTCACCTTGGGACCCCTGTGCAGTCCTGGGGTGTCTGTGTCTGCTGTCCTTGCAGGCAGCTCCCAGAACCCTGAGCAAGGACCTGGGAAAAGAGGGTGTGGGGCAGTGCAGTTGTTCCCAGGGCTCTAGGCGCTGTGGCCTGCCTGTCCGGGCACCCCTGGGGCTGAGGATGTAGTGGTTGGGTTTTGTGATTATTTATTGGGTGGGGAGGGGTTGGGGGAGGAGCTGCCTGGTCATGGGGGCACCTTGACCTGGCCATTTTTCAGGACATACCTTGGTCAAGACTATGGCCCTCCACAGTCTGCTGCCCTCGGACCTTGGGCACTGGGAGCCATAGCTCCCATTGCCTGTCCTGCCGGGCCGGGCCCAGAGCCTTAGAAACCACCGGTCCTGTGCTTCTCGGTGGGGCTGCAGGTTGCTGACCAGGATACTTGAAGCCACAAGTCATTGTGGTGCATCTTCCAGGGGCATCATTTTTTAGAACACTTGGGATGGGGAGGTTTAATATGAAATAAACATGGATATATTTTACATAAGACACCGTAACATTCGTGTAGATGTGTTAAGATGAACACGTTGGCTTGGGCTCTACTGCTGGTGGGAGGTGGATTCTAAAATGCCCCCCGAGATCTCCCTCAGCCCCCGTGAATGTGCCTTCTGTAATCTTGCGACTGTGACTCCAGTGGCTTTTACACGATTAGGTGATGTTACACGACATGCACAGTTGCCCCCGGGGTGGGGGAGGCTCACAGGTGGGCCTGCCCTAATCAGGTGAGCCGGGTGCAGGCAGGGTTTTCTCTGATGAGTGGTAGAAGAGGCAATCTGAAGAAATTTGAAGGGAATTATAAATCTCTCAGACTTGGAGGTGGGGAGGCCATGTGCTAGTCAGCAGGAAATAGACATCAGTGTACTACTCCAGGAATCGGAATTCCGCCAACAATAAGTGAGCTTACAAGTGACGTCTCCAGAGATGTCAAAAGGGACTGCAACCTGGCAGACACTTTGATTTCAGCCTTCTAAGACCCTGAGTGAGAATCTAGTCATAGGCATGGACGTCTGACCTGCACAACTATGAGCTAATGAATGCAGAGAGGAGCTGAGCCCCCTGCACTTGGGCCTAGGCCTCCTGCCTGAGGGACCCCCCCCCCCCGAAGGCTGCCTGTCACTTGTGAGGCTCCCTCAGAAACCCCTGGCTCCACAGAAACAAGAGTGGGGCAGACCCCGGTGATGCCAGCTCAGCTACATTCAATTCCACTCTTGACCCTTCTCTAGACTGAGGCACTGTTGGCCTCACCAGGAGGAAATGGCATGGGAAGCTGGAGCGCCAACCCTGAGAGGTGCTCAACAAGGTCACAGAGCCTGGCTTCAGTGAGGTGACAAGGCAGGCCGGATGCTTCATGAGGAAAATGATTGCTAAGGCTCTGGTGTGGCTGGCAGGCAGCATCTTGTGCGGGGTGGATCCCATGGGACCGGCCTGGAAAAGCCAGAGCTGCCTGGGGTGTGACACTAGTTGGGTAGTCCTTGTTCTGCCTTCAGTGACCCCTGGAGATGCAACTCATGGATTCAGAGAAACACTTAGCAACTCACATTTCCTGAAGCTGAGGGCTTCCTCAGTGAAGGACCCGGGACTAAGGAAGGTGTCGCTGCCCTCTTTGTGCCTGCCTCAGAGCTGGGACCCCAGCCTGATTCCTTCCTTGCCTCATACTGGGCCCACCTTGGCAGCTGCTGTCCTTCTGCACACCTCTGCCCAGACGCTGCTCGTCACTGGTGCGCTTCACTGAGTCCATGCTACCCTCCGGTCTTTGCAAGGGGATTGAAAGACTCCCTTCACCTGACCCAAATGCCAGACGCATCTTTCTGCCCTCGGTGTGCCCTTTTCTCTAACTGCCCTGTCAGTGAGGACTGTGGAATGAAGCTCCCAGTAGTGAGGGCCCACAGTGTGCCAGGACTCTGCTGGCCAGTGACCCCTGTGGCTGGGGACTCAGTAGTCCCTGCCCAGGAAGGGGAAGGAAGAACTCTTCCCTGGGCTCAGCCAGTGCTGCAAGGCCAAGGTTTCTGTGGGCAGATGGCGGGGCTTTATTACATTAGGTGGGTTGCCAGCCACCTGCCCACCAGCCCCACTCCACTGCAGGCTACAGGGGCCGCTCCTGGGGCAGGTGTGCAGAGCTGACCTGGCCCCGGCCTGGAGAGAGTCTCCTTCTCAGCCTGGCCAAGGCCCTGATGGGGTTCTGGGTGCAGATGGTCGATTGGGTCACGTCCTCCAGGGGGGACTTGGTAGGCCGGCTGCAGGGCTGCTGAGCTGGGGATGCCCGGGATTGGCCTGGCAGGGTCCTGCCCGCACTGGCTGTCCTGCTGCCAGGCAGGTGCCTTCTGCCCAGCGGTCTGAGGGAGGATGAGATGGCAAGATTTCCCATGAGTGAGGGGAACCAGCTCAACCCAGTCTTCCCCGCCTCTGGCAAAGCTTCACTCACCCTGGGGATGTCCTTGGGAACGGGGCTGGAGGTGATGTTCCCCGGGTCCCCTTGCTTGAAGGGGCCCAGAGCTGGTCCTGCGGGATCAGCTGCAAAGAAAGGCAAATTCAGAAGGGCCCACTGTACATAGAGTGTCATAGCTGGGGAAGGGAGGTTCTGAACCCCTAGTCACAGCCCATTCTTCTGAGGGTTTGAGAAGTCTTCCAGGGCCACCCCAGCTGCAGGTCAGTGTGGGAAGGCTCCTGGTTGCATTGGAAATAAAGGTATAAAGAGCTAGAGGGATTTGGAGCTAGAAGGCACTGGATCTGTTCCCTTTCCACGAGCTTTCTGAAAACAGTGAGGCTGAAAGACATGTATGATGAGAATCCCCAACAACCCCCTAGTGTGATCAGGTGGGCTCTCAAGTCTCTACTGGGCTGGGGCCTCCTCCAAATCCCCAAGGACCTGCCCTTTCAGGTGGGGGAATCCAGGTGCCCACCTTGAGGCTTCCCTGCTGGGCCACCTCCCGGATTTTGGACAGCATGGACTGGAGTCGCCCATTCTCCTCCTGTAGGACCCGGATGCGGATGTCATTGGCCTGCACCTGCCTCTCCATGTCATCAGTGATGTTGCCAGAGCCTGTGGAGACAAGCGTCTGGAGCTCACTCTGCCAGGTTCTCCTGCGCCCAATGAGGCAGGCCCCTGGACGGCAGGCATGCCAGCTTGAGCGTGCCTTGGGCCAGTGACCCCACCTAGTGGGCAGGGTCAGTATATCAGGCCTCCCACCTCCCCATCCCCTCCCTCCTGGGAGGTGACCACAGCATTATAGAATTTGAGAGCTGGATGGGACCTAGCACTCGCTGAAGACCTGACAAATAGGTAGGAAAGTGATTCTCTTCCAAGGTTGCCCATTTTCAGAGGGCCTGAGAGGCAAAGTGAGTTGTCCAGAGTCACACAGGTGGCTCTTTTGGTACCAGATTTCAGCAAGGATGTTCTTTCCCACCATCTTCCTTCTGGTTCTACAAACCCCCGCAAATTGTTGCCCACTCTGATTCTTGGTTTCCTGGTTTGTTAAAAGGGGCTGCTACCTGCCTTGCCAGGTAGAGGAGACGGCAACAGAAGAGCCCGAAGACCACTGAGAAGTGCTCACTTATCCTAACAGCTGAATTATTGTCGGTCTTAACAGCTCTGCAGATGGATTCACCCCCCAGAACTTTAGAGAACTGGAAGAGCGGGGAAAAGATCCCTGTTGCTGGCACCCAGTCCTCCACTGACATGGCTACTCCACTGTCCTGTGCAGTGGGATCCAGGACACTCAACAGATGGGGCTGTGCCCCTACCGCTGGCCCCATGTGTGGTTTGGGGCGACACCGGGATGGGGCACATAGAGAAGTGATGTCTGGCCTGTGACATGGTGAAAAGCACAGGTCACAGAGACTGCCAGATGCATCTGGATCCAGCTGCGTGACCCCGGGTAGTCATGTCACCTCTGGGCTTCTCCACAGAGGAGTAGGTAACACATACCCTAAGCAGCCCCCTTGCCCTCCGACACCCTCCATACCACTCCTAAGCCCCTACTCTGGATTTGGGCCTCAGTAGGCCTGTGCAGGTCTGGGAAGGCCACCAGCAGCCGCTCCCGCTCCCTCAGCTCCACCAGCTCCCGCTCCAGCTCCGAGATGGTCAGCCGCAGATCCGTTGTCGCCTGCTCCAGGCCTTGCTTCTCCCGCTGCAGGCTCTGCAGTAACTCCTGGGGTGGAGGAAGGCTCAGACCTGGTCTGAGGAACAGGTCCTAGCTCCCCTGGGGGGCACCTCCAATCCCTCCTCCCCACAAACATGGGACAGGCCCACAGGCCCTCTGCTGGCAGGGGGCTCCTTGGGTGAAAGGGAAGAGCTGCCCCAAGCCCTCACCCTGCCCACTCTCACCTGCTGGGCCCGGAGCTGGCACTGCCCCTGCTCCCTCTCATTCTGCAGGCTCTGCAGCTGCTCTTCCACATGGGCCCGCTGGGCCTCAGCCTCATCCAGACTGCCCTGTAGCTCTTCCCGCTCCCGGTCCAGGCTGTCCAGCTGCTGTAGCAGGGCTCGCTGTTTGGCCTGCAGGGACTGAGTCGGGATGGGCAGGCAGGGAGGCCATGAGGCCGGTGGGACTAGATGCAGCCCCATGGGACTAAGGAAGCTGTAGTATCTGTGGCCCAAGCCTTCCCCCTTGTGCAGTGGCATGTGTCTGTGTACAGGAGCGGGGGCTGGTGCACGTGTGTGGAGAGGAAAAGGCAGGGAGTACAGCAGCAGCAGGCTAATGCATACCCCAACTGGTCAAGGCCAGAGCCCCAGCTTGCAGATCCCACACCCTTGGGAAGGCAGTTGGGTGACTCCATCAGTCTCCCCTCCCATTTCTTCCAATCTTAGTCTCAGAGTTCTACCTGGGGTCATGGCTCCCCATCAAGCCCTTTGAGGATAAGCTCGGACAGAAGAGTCTCACAACTGTCCCCTTCTCTAGATGACAGCCCACTTGCTCCCTCAGCTATCCCCCTGGGGACTTCTGCAAGGCTGCATTGCCCAGGGCACAGCAGTATCTTGGGCCCGGATCCCTGCTCACCCTCTGCCTTCCCTATCCTTCCTCTGGCTGATTAACTAATCACCAGTCATTGGCATGCAGTTCAACAGCCTCCCCTCCCAGAAGCTATTCTGGGTCCCCACAAGCAGATGCGACTGCCCCCCCCCGGGTGGGCCCCTGTAACATTTTCCCCACCCTTACTCATCTGGCAGGAGAGCTGTGGAGACACAACTGCTCTTCCTCGCTGGGTGGGGAGCACCTCTGGAGCAAAGCATTTGGCTTAGACCTTCCATGAAGGTGAGTCAAACTGGCATGTGCTGGGGAGCAGTGCTCGAGACAGAGGAGCCCCCCATCCACCAGTAGAGCCCTCTTCCTGCAGTCATACTACAGGCCAAGGCCCCAGACCTCACCTCCTGATGACGGACCATGCTATCGACGCGGGCCTTCTCCTTGTCCAGCTCTGTGCTGGCCCAGAGGATCTGCTGGCTGGCCCCGTCCAGCCGCCCTGCCAGCAGCTGCACCTGCTCCTCCAGCTGCTGTACCTGCCTCTCAGCCTCCACCCTGCGCTCAGCTTCCTCCTGCAGCTGCTGGGCCTTTGTCTCTGCAGGATCGAGTAGGTTTGGGAAGAGGTAGTGCAGAAGAGCCCTGGGTCCAGTCCCTGCACTGCCTCAGACCTGAGGGGCAGGGGGTGGGGGTGGGGGCAGGTCCAGCTCATCTCCGAACTGCAGTATTCTCAGTTACAAAATGGAGCTCTCTCTGAACCTCACCTGAGGTGGGTTCTGAAAATAGAAGGTGGCACCCAGCTCAGGCCCTCCCCCAACAGAGCAGGTCAGACCCACCCTCTTTAGTGGTTCCCTTTATTTTTAGCCCAGAAGCCCAGGGACAGCGATGGAGGGTGCCCACCCAGGTGCATGCCCAAGCGCAGGGCAGTGATCCAGGACCACACAGTGGGGCTTCTCACCCATGGCCTGCATGGACTCCTGCTGCTGCTTTAGCTCCCCCTCCAGAGCTGCCACCTTCATCTTGAGGTCACTTGTTTCTATGGCAGCAAAGAGAGAGAAGCTCTTCAGAGGCTCCCTGGGCCATGGCCAGTGGCCTTCGTACCCAGCACACCCTGCAGAGCACCGGCAACCATCACTGAGGGGGGCGGTCTGGGCTTGTGGGTGAGCGCTGAGGGGTCTTTCCGCTCAGCTTCCTATTGGCTGGTTGCCCTACATCTCTCTGGGCCTCAGTATCCTCCATGGAGGCAACAGGGAGGCTGAGAAAGGGCTGTGGCTTGTCCACATCACTCAGCCCTCACACCAATCCCCTTTCAGGCACCCGAGCTGCATTGCTTTGCTGAAGGGCTTTCCCCAAAGTGAAAGAAGGCATGCTGCTTGGCTGGTGGTATGAGGGGAACGAACACCCCCAGAGTCACTGTCCATGACCAACAGGACCCCATTCCCTTGTGCCTCTGATGGTACAACTCCAAGGCACATGCTCTACATGTAGGTTCCAGTGTTCCCCAGTGGGACTAAGTTCCCACATGGTAGCTGCTTTGAGGCCTACCTTCCTTTTAGCTACCCTGTGTGTCTTGCCAGCTCCCCAGCCAGAGTTTCTTCCACACAACTACTTGTACCTGCAGCCCTATCTCAGAGTCAGCTTCTGGGAGAGCCCATGCGAAGGCTGGAGCAAAGCCCGGGCCTCTCTGTGCCTCTGTGGTACAGACCTGTGAGAAGTTGCTGCTTGTCACACTCCCACTTGGTCAGATGCTGCTTGGCCTCGTCTGCCTGGTGCTGCCGCTCCCCCTGCTCCTGCTGCAGTGCCTGCTCCAGCTCCCCCACCTGCTTCCTCAGGCCAGCCTTCTGGCCCTCAGCCTCCTCCAGCTGGGCCCTGAGAGGCCCAACAAGCTGAGTGAGGGCCCCCACGTGCTTACTGAGGCGGGTCAGGTCTTTGCTCTGTTCTGTCGCCCAGTGGCCCACAGTGGCGGCTGGCAGTGGCCTGAGCCCCATGCTGTCCTGCACCAGCTGCTGAAACTGGCCTAAGGACGAGGGCAAGTTCTGGCTTTGACACAGGCTGATGACCACCTTGCCGACCTCCTGCAGGCTACCCTGGACGCTGGTGCACGCATCACAAGGAACCAGGGCTGTCTCCACAGTCTGGGAGTGGACGCTCCTGGTGTTCTCCACGGTTCGGGCCGGACATTGTAGGGCAGCGCTGACTGGAAGGCTGCCAGGCTCTTGGTTGGTTTGGGGTGAGTCTGGCATTGGGGAGGGGGACTTGATGAACTTGGCAATCACAAATTCAGGGCTCCTGACCGGCTCGCCCTTGGCTGTGGGCTTGGACGTGGGGTTCTCTCCTTGGTTTGCCCTTTTCTGTGATCAGGTAAAGAAAGGGGAAGAAGGTGAAGGAGACAGGCCTAGGAGATAACCAGTTTCCAGGGGCTTTCTGTGACAGCCTCTCCTGATGCTCAGCCCCTCGGATGTCATCTGACACTTATGTAAATGGGAACCTTCTCCCACTCCCTCAGCTTACCCCAGCCAGGTCTCCTCTATTGCCCCCGCCCAGGCTCTGTGCAGTTAAAGCAGGGTGCTGGGAGGGTGACTATGACAGCCACAGCTGCTGGTTACTAAGTTCTTACTTCATTCTTGTTCTCATGTTACCATCGCTACTGTCAGTTTCTGTTTCCTCCCCACTATGAGTTGTTAACTGGGTGGTTGTGAAGATTATGTGTTAACCCATAAGAAGAGGAGCTCTATTAACAGCATTACCCAATAGTGCCTTAAGAGGTAAGGAATGCTATTGTTCCCACTGTATAGATGAACAAAGTGAGATTCAGAGCAGGTAGGTGTTTTCCACAGTCCCACATTGTAAATGGCAGAGCCAGGTAGCCTAGACTTGACCCCCAAAGTCTATGTTGCTGTTATGTTGCCTGGGCCCTGGTTGGAAGGCTCCAGAATTGACACTGTCCTTGGGCAGAGTGGAGCTAGCTGAGGATGCAGCGCACACATGGCGTGCTAGGGAGTTGAGGCAGGGCAGATGGCATAAGGGTGACCACAGTTAGGGAATGGGGGTGAGACTGACCCACCTGGGGAGCCACCGGCTGGTAGAGCATGCCTAGCCTCAGCAGGCTGTTCCAGAAGCGCCGCACTGTAAGCCCCACAGACATGCAGGGTCCTGCAGCCCGAACAGGGGGCATTATCTGCTCTGTGCTAAGGTTCTCCAAGTAACTTGCACAGCTCTGAAGCAGTAACAGGAGCCTGTGGGTAGAGATGCCAGGGTAGACCGGGTGCACTGTGCCCTTCTGCCATACAACAAGCAGCCTGTGGTTCTGGGGAACTGGCCAGGCCTCAGGGAACTTGGAGCATCTCAGAATATGCTCTGCTGGTCCAGCTTCAAACCCAACTCAGGGCATCTTCTAAGCTTCCTGGGTGGCACACTTCCACCTGGCTACCCCCACTGGACCGTGATTCTCTGGGAGGCCAGGCCTTGCCTCAGTTGTATCCTGTGTGCCAGAGAGTGTAGGGTGGGTGGCTGCCTACATCATGGGAGCACCCTCATCCCAGAGGACAGAGCTGAGACCCTGAGAGGGAAGAGGCCTGCTCAGCACTTGGAGTAGGAGAGCATCTGGAAAAAGGGCAGAGTGTAGACTTGAGAGAGCCCTCTGTCTGCGCACACAAATGAGGCTTCATGCTGGGAGACTGCTTTGCTGTCTGCATTATCTTCATCCCTAGCCTTGATCTCATCCTGGACATGAACCGAGCACCTCCAAATGCCATACCCTGAGCTGATGGCTATAGCCCTGTCTTCAGGGCTACCATGCTGATTTAGGTCTCAGACACAGCAGCCCTTGCCAGGAGGGTGTTCTAACTAATTCAGCCAGAGGTGAGCAGAGGGGTCAGGTGTGGGGGTGGGAAGATATGTCAGCAACAGCTTCCAGAGGTGGGGGATGGGTAAATTGGGGCTTATTGTGTGGGTAGGGCACTCTTAGCAGAGGGCACAGCATATGCAAGGCCCTTGAGGAGGGAAGATATTTCTGTACTTACACACATTCAGTCCCTCACACGTTACAAATGGTGGTCCGAGGGTGCCTCCAGACCTGTGTGTGGGTACCTAGGCTGCTTTGTTCCTGAGTAAGTCATCCCCAAACTGCTAGGGTCCCTGCCTGTTGGGCCTCCATGACTTTATTAGCTTGTAAGGTTTTGAGCACATGGAGCCTGGGTTACGGTCCCCAGGAAGAGGAAGACTGACGGCCATGGTAACTTGAATGATGGTGAGAAAGTGGTAGGGCTGGGGGGGAATCCACTGGCCTCTTCCCAGCAGGGCCTGGAGTTGGAAAACACATCCCGTGTCTGGCCCCGTGACACACACAGGGAACAGCACAGCCCACAAGCCGCCAGGAAAAGGAGCCGAGGATGGAAACTCTGAGCAGCAACTGTGGTCCCCACAACACAGAAAGCCTGAGGAGGCAGCTGGCAGTGGCCAGAGAGGCAGCAATCAGAACTACAGTGCCACAGAGACCAACAGGGTGGCCAGCAACTCCTGAGGGTGGCAAGGATAGGACAGCAGAGCACCACACACAACACCAGGTGAGATCACCGTGAGCTGACCTGGCCACTAACAAATACTTGGTGTCTGTTGTCACCCAAGGGGACTATTGTCACCAAGTCACACCACCAATGGAGGGGACGCTGCAGCTGCTACTGGTGTAAGGGGCGGGGGCCAGTATCCCGAGACTCAAGGCTCTCACCTGTCAATGACCAGCTCCAGCAGCACAGCATGGGACAGCTGTGTGAACTCGGGGTCACCAGGCACATGGTCATAGTGCTCTAGCAGAGCTACCATGTCCAGGTCACAGGCCACACGATCAGGGAACTTCCAGGAGGGGAAGCGCACGGGCCCGGCACGGGAGAACACATCCACGATGGCACCCTGCAGGTCGGTGAGGTCCTTGCGCAGGCTGTCCATGCAGGCCTGGCTGCCTAATAGGTGCGCCATCCTCACAGCTCCTGGGACAGGTAGAGAGGTGCCCGTTAGCCAGAGCCTCACAGCCACTGCTGGTAGAGTTTCCTAAACCCCCACCTGCCCTGTTAATTCTAGGCCAAAAGTCTACCCTAGATCCTGGGGAGAAGTCTGTTCCCTGGCCCCAGGTCACTCTGGCCCCAGGTCACCATGCCCTTGAGGATCTGGTTGTGGGTGACCTCACCAGCCTCCCTCTCACCTACCCTACCCTGAGCCCACACTGCTAATTCCTTTGTCCCACAAGTACCTCCAAAAGTCTGTATGTGCCAGATCCCTGCTAGATGCTGGGTGGGTACATTTATGAATGAGAACATACTTCCTGTCCTTCCCTCCCAGAGCGAACCACTGAAGAGGCAACTATCAACTGAAAAGAAGGTGTTCCTACATGCTGGGGCATGCTGGGCCACACCAGGCCACTGTCTCCCACCTGGGCTACTGTAGCAGCTTCCGGCAGGGCCACAGGTCTGCTGATTCAGCTCTGATCCACTGTATCTCCAGAAATCTGGGCCAAACCTGACATGACCATGTCACATTGGCCAACAAACCCTTGGGACTCCCTGCGGGTCTTGAGAGAAAAGTCACCTCTGGATACACTCTTCACGCCTCCCTCTCTAGTCTACCTGCTCTCTGTCATACTCTCCATGCCAACCATCATCAGGTATGACCTGCTAATTCTGAATCTGCCTATCTGTCTCCTCTGAATCATGCTTCCTCTGTGCAGTCCCCATCACCTGGCTAGCTCCTGTCATCCTTCAGCACTCTTGGCTATCACCTCTTTCAGAAAGCCTTTCTTGAGCATCCTGAGCTGGGTCAGATAATCCTTCTGAGGTTCCCCCATCTCAGCCCTGATTACTCTCTGCTGGAATGGCCTTCCCTCTCCAAGCAAGGTCCACAGTCTAAGTCATTGTGGCATCCCCAGGATGGTCAGCCTGGGGTCAGCCTGGGGCCTGGCCGATTGTAGATGCTCACTAGCGACTGAGTAGAGGAAATAAAAGAATCCACAAAGAGGGCCTCCCTGGTGGCCTAGGGGTTAAGTCTGAACACAATCACTGCTACAGCCTGCATTCCATCTTCATCCAGAGAGCTAACCCAAATATGGCACAGCAGACCTCTCCTTGTCTCACTCGCTGCTCCCCTTAGCAGTGTATTTCAGTAAATCAGCCTGTTCTTCTTCCCACTGTTTCTGGTGAATTCTTTCACCCCCTGCACCTCTGGCCAAACTCTCTTCCCTTGTGGCCCGCACAGCAGGCTTCTTGTTTATCATCTGGAGCCTGTGGACAACTAGGGCTAGTTTGGACAAGCTGTTCATGGCCTTGACTCAGAAGTGGAGAAAGGTGATACAGTTGTGGCCCCTACTGTGGCTCAGTACGAGTCGTGGGGGCTTTACCCTCCAGTGACTGGTGTCCAAGCCAGCCCTCTTCTCAGAACTGGGCAGCACAGTAAATGCTAAGTTCTGGCTCCTCCCCACCCTGAGGCAGGGCTCCTTGTTGGTGGTGGATTTCTCAGCATCAGAAAGCTCGTCCTTGTATCACAGCCCCTCCTTGAAATGCTGAGACTGCTTGGGCAGCATTTAGGCCATGGCCTGTTTAACCCACCTCCCCCAACAATCCCCTACCCCCAGTAAGGTGAGGCCTGGCTGGAAACTTCTCTTCCCCCAAACCTATATCTGACCCCAGCATCCCTCATCTCAGAAAATTGCACACATACACCCTCCCGCCGAGTGTAACTGTTCCACCTAAGTCTGGGTGCTTTGTTGAATCCCCTTTCCTTTACTCCCATATCCAAACACTTGGCACTGTCAACTCTACGTCCAGATCACGCTGAGAACACACCCCTTCTGTCCATCAACACTGTTCTATACACCACCATCTCCCGAGACCACTGCCCACAGCTGCCCCCCTGAGGAGTCATGCTCTTCCCTCTGCCCAGTGCGACCTTGTCTACCTGTATATGGTAGCCAGAGGGTAAAAGGTAGCTCTCCCCGCTGCTTAAACCCTTTATGTTTTTTTTCAGGATAAAGACTGGACCACTTTCCTGGGCTCTGACTCTTTGTGGTCTATCTCCATCTCATCACCACCCAGAATATGCCCCTCCCCATATTTCCTCTAGATAAGGCACCTCCCTTGAGTCACCAGACCAGGTAGGACCCCCTGTTACACACTGTCTTAGAGTATCCTGTTCTTTTTTTCCCTGCACTGGCACTGAACCACTATTTGAGTATTTATTTGTGGATGGCAGTCTGCTTCCCGAGAGCACATGGACTGTCTTTTGAGCTCACTGTAGTATGACCTGGCCACCTGGGGCAAGGGGCCTGAGGGCCAGCCTGTGCCCAGAGGTGCTGGGAAGCTCAGAGGTAGACTGGGCTGAACTGGTCTCCCCCATAGGGAGGCCCTGTCCTCACCTCTGTGCAGTTGCCTGTCTGTGGAGCTGGATGTCTGAGTATGTCCAGCTCTCAGGCTAGCCTGCGGTGTTGGGCTCAGGATCAGAGGCTCATCATCCAGGTGCCTTGCTTCCAGTCTCCAGTGCAGGGCTGGCCCCGAGCAGTTCTTCAGTCACTGGGACGGATGAAAGCAAGAGTAAGTGGGCAGTAAGGGAGGGCAGGGAGGAGGCTGTTCAAAAGGGAGGGGTGGGTGTCCCAGGTTTGAGGAAGGGGGTGAGAGAAAGGGCAGGAGGCTTGCCTGCTTGGAGTCTGAGCACAGAGGGCATGCTTCAGTGCTCTGATTGCAGGACTCACTTCCTCAAATCTGCCTCCTTTATACAGATACGGAAACTGAGGTTCTGAAAAGTTAGGGGACTTGCCCCAGGTCACTCAGAGAGCTAGGATTCTTGATTCTAGCCCTTCTGCTCTATCCTCAGGTCATGTTGCTTCTAGAGCAGCAATGTTCAAGAGAAATACAATGCAAGTCATTCATGGGACTTCAAATTTTCTACTAGACACATTCAAGAAAGTAAACTCAAACAAGTTAATAATATATCTAATTTAATAATATATCTAATTTACCCCAAATATCATCACTTCAATTGAAATTAATATACAAATTTAGGGTTTTTTCCTGCTTTAAGTCTCAAAATCCAGTGTCTATTTCAAATTTGTTGACTAGGCAATTGTCTCGTGAGATATTGCCACCCATGAGATTTTATATCCCCAAGGAATGAAGCAGAAAAACAAACAAAAACCAGAATGAAGCATTCTGGGTTTCCTTCCTGGATAGGAGGAAGAAAATACATAAATCAAGCAAGAAACCCCACCCAGGTAGGGGCCAAATTCAGGTGGCAAAACACCTGGAACTCAGGAGCTTGCTTGTGAAGATACCCAGAAACACTGATCTGTTCACCCTCAAATAAGTATAGCTGCCATAGGGGCCATGTGAGATACCAACCCCTGCTAGACTCTGCTTCTGATAAGCAACAACATCTGCCAAAATATCAAGAATATAAAAAAGAAAAACAAAATATTGAAAAATATTTAAGCCTACCTCATGTCATTTCTTTTGAAGTTAGGGTTTTGTAGATTTAAGCATGGGCTGAGAATCACTTAACGTGTGTCAAATGAAGGAGAATTTGACATGGGCTCCCCTGTAATTCCTGGACCTGAGTGGAACCCTCAACCTGAACCTGCACTGCTCCTGAGATCACACTTTGGCACTCATTGAACAGACACTGCTCTGAATTAGGAGCAGCCAATTTCCTTGAGCTTAAAGTTGACTTTTGACTCAGACAGGAGCCTTTTCTTCACTCTTGTTGAATATTCAAGCCCCTTCCCTCTATGAGCCTGTGGGTCCTATGCCCCTGCTATAGATTACGCCTATCTCCTGGTCAGTGTACCCACTGAGATTCAAGGTCAGCACCGTGAAAACACTTTAGGAACTCTAAAGCTGTTTATATGGGCAGTTGTCAATGTCTAACTCAGGATTGTTAATGGTCTGGAATACTGGGACATAGAAGGGACCATTGAAGACAAAATAATAACTATCAATAATTGCAGAGGAGTAGGAATGGCCTGGGTGTGGATTGCCATTTCAACTCTGAACTTCATTGTCCTCATTTGTAAGTTGATATGAGAACAAATGTAAAGTACTTATTTTTTGGCACAGGGTGAGATATGATGTGAAGGAAACTTGGGAGAGCCTCTCTTCCTATTTCTCCTCCATTTCACAGATGAAGAAAGTGACGTCTAGGCAAGGGCTTGGAGTCGGCCACATTCCAGAGCTAGGAGAGGTAGCTCAGGAGAGGAAGAGAGAGGGATGAGGTGTGCCTTAGGAAAGCACCTGTGGTAGAGAAGAGGGGAGCCTAAATAAAGAAGCAGCCCTGATTTGAGATGGTCCAGTGGGGCTTGAGGGCGGGAAATGGAAGGCAAGAGGGTGGAACCCAGAAAAGGCATGCCCACAGGAAAATGGACCAGCAGGAACTCAGGCGCGGGTCTTGGAGGACGTGGGCCTGAAACGAAAGTGATGGCAGAGGGAGTAGGAGGTGGGGCCTTGAGGAGGCGGACCCGAGAGGAGGGTGGTCTCCGAAGAGAAGCCAATAGCTGGGAGTGGGGCACCCGGAAGGCGGGTCACTAGAGAGTGAGGAACCCGCCTGCGGAGAGCAGGGGTGGGGTGGGGGCGCAGAGAGGATGCGGGGCAGTCCGAAGGGTGAACGTCTCACCAGTCTCCGGGGTCGCAGCCTCAGCCCCCTTGTCTGGTCGGCTCATGGAACCACACCCGGCGCGTCTGCAACTCCTGGGATCCCCAGCAAATCCTAGCCGGGCTTCCCGGTCGCTGCCATGACAACGGCATCGCGCAAGCAGCACCCGCGGGCTAGGGGCGGGAAGTACGTCACGGAGAGGGGGCGGTCCCGGAAGTGCGTCAGCCTCGCCTCGGCGACTCCTTGCTCGGCTGCCGCCATCTTGCGAGCTTGTCGTACCGTCGGTGCAGGGCACCGTCCTTGAACTCATTGTCGCTCACCTACACGAGGCGGACTGGCAGCCCTCAGCGTCGCAGTCATGCCGGCCGGACCCGTGCAGGCGGTGCCTCCGCCGCCGCCCGCGGCCACCGAGCCCAAACAGGTACTGCGTTCCCTGCTCTTCGACCCGACCGGTGGCCGGAGCCTAGGCCTGGGCCCTCCCCTCTGGCGCGGGCGCTGCTCACTTGCACAGGAAGAAGTGGCTGCTCTGGAGGGCTTGGAGGGATCGCAAGTCCCAGAAGGCAGCGCGCTTCTTGTAGCCACGCAGCTGTCTGCTACAGTGGTTCTCGACCAGCAGCATCGGCATCACTTATTAGAAATGAAAAGCTCCACCTCAGGCCTTCTAAATAGGAATGTGAATAGCAAGACCCCAGGTTGACTCATTAAAGTTTGTAAAGTACTTGGCCTGCCCTTCCCCCGGGCTTTTGGCGCAGTTGGGCCCGTCAGCCCATTGGCCTTCTCAGGCTTTGCCCAGTAATCCCGAATTTCCCTAACTCGGTGATGCGTTCTTGAATGTTAACTCGCAGCATCTATTCGGTGCTTCTTTTAAGTCAGACATAGTGCCACGCGCCGTTTTTAATGAAATGCATGCACCCAACCTCTGCCTTGGGTTGCCTATTGACTAGTGGGGAGACATAAACATTCAACGAATGTTTATTGCCCCATTACAGTAAGTGATATGATTCCAGCCAGCTGGAGGGGGTGGGGGGAGAGTGAATGTGCATAAAAAATTGGAGGTGTCCTATGCCCTATGTTAAGAGTACCAGGTACAAAGGATCGGGTAATCAACATCACTTATGATATGGGGTGGGGGGAGATTAAGGTAGGGGAAGCCCATAGGAACACAATGTAGATTGCTTTTAGTAAGACAAATAATAGTCCACCAGGGAAGGGAAATAGCAGTCTTCATTCAGCAAATATTTTCCATATATAACATAGTACATATATATAAAATATATATCATTTAATATGTGCTGAACACTGCTTTGGGTCAGTGTACAGCTGGGATCATGACAGGTGGTTCGTGCCTTTTCCATGTTTGCTGATCTGGCTCAGCATTTTCCCAGTCACTGGGAGAAAATAAACGGAAATGCAAGGTAATAATGCAGACATCAGGGTAGGAATCAGTTAAGAATAAGCAGGTGTTAGTGAAGTATAGGGTTGGGAGATTGGTAATAGGAAAAGCAATTCTGAAGATTCAAATTTTCCCTGGTAGACATTAATGAGAAAAGGATGAGTTTTAAGCTAGATAGTAATATTAGTGTTTCAGAAGTTCAGGCATGCAAGCAATTATGTGGAGAAATGTTAGGACCTGAGATGAGTCATTTTATTCAAAAGATGCTGAGGACTTGGCCTAGATTGCAGCAAAGGGAGGGGGAAAGCTCTTGTGACAAAGTGACTGAAGGTGCAGACTTTGAGCCAGCGCTGGGTTCTGCCATTTGGGCCACTCCTCAGGTCTGTCATTTGTAAAATGTAGGTGATAAAACTATTTAGCACATAGGGTGTAAGTGCTAATTAATATGTGTAAATTGCTCAGAAAGGTATATGAAACCTACTCTGTGCTTAATAAGTTAACATTGAATGTGCAGACTGTGGAAGGGAGAGGAAGCCAAGTTTCTGATATGGCTGACAGTTGCATTCATGAGGAAACTACTTAGAAATGAACATGCCCAGGAATCAGTGGGGTCGAAAGCTTTGTGGTGCATAAGAGTGATCCTAGATATCAGTTGGGGCAGAATTTTTGAGCCCAGAGGTGACGGGAGATGGAGGCCCTGGTTGTGAGCACCTGATAAAGACGGTGAATACTGTGAAGAAAACCAAAGACAGAATTTAGGAGCTTTTAGAGGAAGGGGGAGAGAAGGCAGCAGCAGAAAGGAACATGAGAACAGGGGAGAACCTTTTTTTCCCAAGATGAGAGACTTGACCTTTGTTTACTAAGGGGAAGCAGGTAGTGAAGAAAGAATATTGCTACTTATGGGACAAATTAGCGAGCATTCCAGTGGAGTTTCACAAAGCGTTTGTGCATTGACAGTGGTTAAGACTGGCATGAATGCAGAGGAAAAGGGCATTCAAGGCTAAAGGAGCTGCCGGCAAAGAGTTTCCTGTTTCTTTATTCAGCAATCATTAAACATCTCGTGCCAGGCACATCCCTGGGTGTGGGAATACAGCATGGCTTCTGGACTGGAACATGGTTTCTCAGAATGTGGTCAGAGCCCTTCCTGCATCTGAACCCCTGGACACATGGTGAAAGTGCAGGTTTCCTGTGTCACTGAGACATTTTAGGTGAAGGAACCAGAGAAGCTACTCTTCTTAACTGGTTCCCTGGGGTGTCTCATGCAAACACAGTGTAGTTCAGAGAACTGCTTTTCTGGAGCAGAGAGGTTGGAATACAGGGAGTCTGTGAAAGAGAGTCTGTACTTCTAGAGGAGTTTTAAAGGTGGGAATCCAGACCCAAACTAGCAACTTGAAGACCTTATTTCCTTTTCCTGTTCTTACAGCCCACAGAAGAAGAAGCATCTTCAAAGGAGGATTCTACGCCTTCCAAACCAGTGGTGGGGATTATTTACCCTCCTCCAGAGGTCAGGAATATCGTTGACAAGACTGCCAGCTTTGTGGCCAGGTAACATAGCTACTTCGTCTCATGTTTTTAGCACCAAGATCTCCTAAACGCACACAGGGGTAACATCTGGGTTTTTCAAGAGAGGAGTTGTCAGCTTAGGCCTGTTAGCTCATCTAAAACCACAACATGCCTCTGAGGTAAGTAACGGGCAGCACTAGCATCCCCAGGACGCCATGGCAGTGGGAGTCACACCCTGCCAAAGAGTCATCAGGAACCTTTACTTCCAAAACAGGCCTGAGGAAATGCCTAGAAAGTTGCTTTGTCATGGATAATCTGGATGTCTGTGTCTGAGCTGCTGGCCTGAGGGAGACGGAACAGGGAGTTGATCATTCTCACTGTTCAAGGACCACATTCCTCAGCCTCAAATGACCCACCTGCAAATATGGAATAACTTGCTACTCCAGGGTGGTTGTGAGATAATAGGACTGAATGCAGTCCCATTGTTAGGTACATCATAACAGGTATCAGCTGACTTCTCAGGTGGCATGGAAATCTAGCTTCGTTTAGTCCGAGTTCCTCTCTCCCCATCAATACATGCATGCTCACATTTCCTCAGTTGGAATCTTCTTGATAGACAGTTGGTACCAAAGGTCAACATGGCCCAGAGTTTAGGGTGTTTAAATTATTCTGTTAGGGCCTCCCTAGTGGCCTTCAGGTTAAGTCTCAGCACTGTCACCTCTACTGTCTGAATTTGATTCCTGACCAGGGAGTTAACCCTCATATGATGCAGCAGACCTCTCCTGTCTTGCCTTCTGCTCCCTTTAACAGTGTATTTCAGTAGATCTGCCTGTTCTGCTTCTCACTGTTTCTGGTGAATCCTCTCACTCCCCACATCTCTGGGCCACACCCCAGATCTTCTGTGCAAAAATAAATAAATCTTGAAAAGTAAATAAACTAGACCTCTTTTAAACTAAATAAAGTATTCTTTTGATAGCCACAGGTCACTTCCCGCCTGTACATCTTTTTGTCTTCGTGTTTTTTTTAAGCTTAAGTTATTTGCAGTTTAAAAAGGAGCTTACACAATAAATCTCGATTTTTGGCTTGTCTTGACAAACTGGACAAACTTGTGTGGGAGCCAGAGCTACCTTGAGAAGACTGCTGCCCTCGGTCAGAGTATGAGTTCTCCGGGGACCCATGCCTTCACTGCCCCTGAGGAGCAGTCCCATCACAAGACATCATTAAATAGATGGTTCCTTCCCAACCTCTTAATAAAAATAAACCTACAAAGCTTACTCTGGTGGTGTCTTTCACTGTGTCAAGCTCCATGCATAGTCATCACATAACATTTCAAGAGCTGGCCTCAGTATTGATTAAAACTGCTCTGTGTGATTGAACATGATCAGGCCATGTAGATTAGGGCAAAGGGTGTTGTGTTTATGACAATTCTTTAATGTCTAATAGCAAGGCCCCCCCTTTTTTAAGATTTAATTATGCATATAAGAACGGGGGTACAGGCCAGAGGTGGGGGGGGGAGGACCCACCAGAGACAGAGTGGGGAACAGAACAGGCAGACTGACAAAATACATTGCTGAGGGGAGCAGCGGGCGAGTCAGGAGAGGTCTGCACCATGTGGGTTGCTTCAGATCGAACTCGTGCTGCAGTGGCTGCAGGTAGCTTCATAGTTTGTGTCTTAAACCCTTGCGCCACTAGGGAGGCCCAAGGGCCCCCCCTCCCCCTTTTCCACAGCAGGGTGTTGGGGGAGAAAATCACCACAATCTTGCTACCACAATAGTTTTTACTAGCTGTTTCCATTTTTTCCTGTTTCCTTCTGGCCCTTGGCATCCTTTTTTTTTTTTAACATCCTTGTTATACTAGCAGTTATACTTTCACATCCTACTCTTCCCTCCTTACTATGTCGTCAGCATTCTCCTTTGCTGCTCCTTGTCCCCTGGTGCACCATAAGAGGATGCACTATGTTGAGGTGATGGGCCTTTTTCACTTAGTTGTATCCTCTGTATTTTCCTTTGAAGTTGTTTCCAACAGCAGAGGAAGCTGTGGGGGAAGTCTCTGAGCATTTACTGTGCTTTTTAAATTACTTCCTTAGAAAATTTTGTGGCACAGTTATGGCTGAAGAGCACTTTTAAGATTTTAAAGCCATTTTACCAAGTGATTTTTCCATTAATTTTGTGCCAATCTCTGTTGCCACTGAAATTAGTAAGTTCCCTTTAAAAAAAAAAAAAAATATATATATATATATATATATATCTCCACATCTCTGGATCTGCTTTTGGCTATGAAAATTTTTCTTTGTAGGCACGTCTAAAATCTGTGAACTTGCTTTTGTTTACATTTCAGTGAAGGGACAGACCAGCATCTCAGTCCAGGATAAAGTGAGCTCTCAGGGCATTCTGCTTCACTTCTGGGTTCACACATATTGACTGGTGGAACATACAATAAAAACTTGCAACCAAGTGTGGATTTCCAAAAGGAGTTTTTTTAAATCTAGGTTAGCTCTTCCCTTCCCTGGATTTTTCAATCAAGAAACTGAAGTGGAAATTATCCTTAAAAAGTTCCACCAACTGGGTTGAGTCAGAATCATGTCCTTTCCTGCTGAAATTTATTCCTTGTGTTGGAGAATATAATTCTAAAATTAACTTAGCTAATGCAACAGGATAACTTGGAATGAACTGCCCGCCTTCTTTTGTCTCTCAGATTATTCCCAGATGTGGTGAGGTTATGGCTTAAAAGGCAGTGATAGAAAAGACAACCATAGTCCCTTTTTCTTGCAGCTCTATGTCTGCCCTGGGCGTTTGCTGGGTCTGGTGGCCTAGTTTAGCGGTGTTTAACTGCGTTCCTCCTCCTTGTGTGTGGTTTGCATTATTTATGGAGAGGGAGGAATGCTTCTCCCCCAAACATGCGGTTCTAGTTGGACTGTTCATATTGAGACCTCATGGTGTTAGTCACGCTATGGAGTGTGACCAGAACTTGCTGAGGAGCTAGCCTGGATGTTGATGACCAGCAAAATGGCACAGATTGTTGTAGTCTCTAATCTTGCGCACACCATTGCCTACCTCCTGTCCCTTGCTCTCTCTTCTGTTGACAAGGCCAGGGTGTACAAGTCGAAGAGAAAGGAGCAACCTGGCTGCCCATCTGGGACTGACCCTTGGTGGATTTGGGACATCGCTGAATTCAGAGCTCTGGTCAGGAGATTTGCAGTCCCCATAGTCATAGACATGTAACATACAGATCCTTTTGAATATTTGTGGACCAACCCTTCTAGCCTTTGTAAGAGTAAGAGCCCTTTGCATTTGCAGTCCTCATTTTAAAAAAAAAAACAAAACCTCAACAAACATGATTTAGAAAAAATTTGGCATCTCCTTTAATCTCAATACTTCAGTTTTAAGAGGGAAAACAGTGTTATCAACAGGTAAATGGAGGCAAAAAGAGGTTTGGTAATTTGGCAAGGTAATATGAATTTAAAACTTGAATATGTCCCTATGCTCTGATACAGGTTATATATGTGTGACACCTTGAAATATTATCATTTGACTCTTTAAACATTAGATTTTCCTAAACAGCATGAGGTGCATTTTTTCATTACCCCAAGTTTTTAAAAACCGGAGATCTGGGAAACTGCCAGGTGCAGAGAGTGGTGGGAGGGCCCCTCTGTGCATCACAGCACTCCCCTGTCATCTAAATGTCTCGTGCACAGCAGCATGGATCTGAGTTTTTGGAGAGTCATCTTGCCTATGTGGGCCTCACCCAGTGGTAAATGAGGCGACATTAGACACTGTTTGGACAAAAATGTTAATCATATTGTTTACATTTTTTTTCCCCTCAATTCTAGTTATGCCCAGGACAAAGCATCAGTTTGGTACTAGTGTAGCTTTAACACCTCTCTGGCACTTGACCTCTCTGGCACTCTTTTTAACTGAGAACTGGCCTCAGTCTCAGTAAACTCTGAACAGTTTTACTTTGTTTACGTTGTATTTAATTTTATGACTACTTGTTGTTAGTAAATCCATACATAGGTTTTTATTTGCAGCAATAATGTATTTTTTCTCTTTCAAGTACATTTTTAAAATTTTTATTGAAAGGAAATATTAGCACATGTAGCTTTGGAATAGCAAAACTGGCAGAGGAGCTTCAGGAAGTATGGCATTCTGGGAGGCCCTGTGGTAGAGGCCTGAAAACACCAAGCAAGACCTGTCGCAATGGCCACTGACACTAGGAGAATCTCCGCTGTGCTGAGGGACAGACTTACTTGAGTGATGGGTGGTGACAATAAGGGGTTTGATTGGGTGGTGGCCTGAGTCTAAGCAGATGTTACTTATTTTAACTCTCAGAAATGGACCTGAATTTGAAGCTAGAATTCGACAGAATGAGATCAACAACCCCAAGTTCAACTTCTTGAACCCCAATGACCCTTATCATGCCTACTACCGCCACAAGGTCAGCGAGTTCAAGGAGGGGAAGGCTCAGGAGCCCTCAGCTGCCATCCCCAAGGTCATGCAGCAGCAGCAGCAAGCTACCCAGCAGCAGCTACCCCAAAAGGTTGGTGCCAATCTCTTCCTTTACTTGCCCAGAGCCGGGGGGAGGGGAAGAGGATGCACTTCTGCTATCCAAGTCTCTACCACCCAGGGAGAGACATGGGGTTGTCATCCCCACTTTCCAGAGGCCAACATTGAGGTTTGACAGCAAAATACTGCTGACGGTTGGCATTTCCTGAGCACTGCTTGTCAAGCCTGTGCTCAGTGCTTTAAGGAACCATGTCTCATTGACACCTCAAAGAAGCTGCAGAAGGAAGCTGGTAGAGTGACTATTATATGCATGAGAAATCTGAGACTTGGGGAAGTATGATTTACTGAAGGGCACAGAGTTAGCCCCCTACTCTTTGCCTTGACCATGATGTGGGTACATTGTTATGATGTGACCAGTGGGCTGTTTTGTGCCATTCCTCCCCCTGTTTTGCCTTCCTAAGGCCCCCCCAATCCTGTGCTGGTGCATTAACACCTAAGACCTATAAGGGGTTGTTATACTGTAGGCCTGGACTGGCCCCTTCACTTTGCTTTACTCCTGAACCATGGTGGTAAAGGCCACCTTTGTTTTATAGTGGGAGGTAAAGGTTGAAGTAGATTCTAAACCTCTTCAGTCCATCTCATAGTTTATGTGGTAAGCCTGGAGGTATTCTATACAGTGGGAACTTTAGTTCACGTAGAGACCATTGTGTCTTCCAGCTCCTTTGGGTGGGACTTAGGAAACTATTCCCATAGGTTCTTATGGTCCCTTCCTGGCGTTGGCTCTGTTTCAAGACAGGTACAGAGGACTAGAGGGCATGAGTCTTACTCCAAGCCATTCAGAGAGTTGAGGCCACATTTGGCTCAGAAATTTGTATTCTTAAAGTTAGGGTTCTCTCACACCACATGCCAGTGGCTTACCAGAATTATAGAAGCATGGATGCCATCCCATGGGGGTGTGTTCCCTCCCTCTCTTTAGCCAGTTGACACTGTGCCTTTTGGCCTCACATCCCCACTGTGTCTTAGGTCCAAGCCCAGGTGATCCAAGAGACCATTGTGCCCAAGGAACCCCCTCCAGAGTTTGAATTCATCGCAGACCCCCCATCCATCTCGGCCTTCGACCTGGACGTGGTGAAGCTGACAGCTCAGTTTGTAGCCAGGAACGGGCGCCAGTTTCTGACCCAGCTGATGCAGAAAGAGCAGCGCAACTATCAGTTCGACTTCCTCCGCCCACAGCACAGCCTTTTCAACTACTTCACAAAGCTGGTGGAACAGTATACGAAGGTGCCTGGGTCCGGAGGGCTGGGGTGCGGGACCCAATGAAGGAAGGCATCTCACCATAGACACTCTCTGCACTATCTCTAAGGATACAGCAGATGTTAAAAATTCCAGTTCCATGTAAAACCTTGATTTCTATTCAGTTCCCTTTTAAATGCAACATAAAGTGCTGTTCCTAAAGAGAAATCTATGATTGATCCCTGCCATCAGATGAGTGCCTGTTATGTGAAAAGACCAAGTGATACTTGCTGCCTTTAAGTATAGTTAATTTTTCTGTTTCCTTGCATGGGGCCTGAGAAGAAGCAAAGCCTTAATTATTGCTTCTCATAATTCATTTCTCATAAGACCTTGTGAGAGAAGTGTTTTTCCCCCATCATATAACAGCAGAAACAGGTTTAGAGAGGTGAGGTCACCTACTCATGGTCTCAGCTTGTGAACAGCTGTGCTAAGATTTAAACCAACATTTGACTCTAAAACTTATGTTTTCCACCCTACAAAGAACCTCGAGCTTGAAATAATTTAATAGGCATTGGGAAACAGTTTAACTTCAGTATTGCCAATGTTTGTTGAGTTCTTACATATGTAGCATCTTATTTAATCTTTAATACTCTATAAGGTAGCCACTGTTATACTTTTTAGAAGAGGCAGCTGAGGCACAGAGAAGTTAATTAGGCCAGGGTTACACAGCTAGGAGGTCACAGAGCTGGAACTGGGCAGTTTATTCACGGCCTTAAGATCTTAATTATCCTGCTAAATTACTACAGTCAAGAAACTGGACAAGTCAATGCTGGTATTTAAAATAATGGTATTAACTTATTGCAAAGTACACTGGTGTAGATTTGTCTGGGGCACTTTTTTACTACATGTGTAGTGGTGGTGGTCTTCCCTTTTTAGTGGCATGGTCTGCACATCTGTTGAAGATCTGATTTGAAAGCACTCAGTTTCTTCTAACTGCATTCGCTATTAGTATATAACTGGAAAGAATTGTAAAAATGTGTTTTTATCAAACCACCAAATCCAGAAACTGGTAGGATAGTTAAAATAGCAATCATTAAAGTCTCAAGGTTTACTGTAATTACATAGGATCAATTTAAAGTGGATTTCAGTTTAATTCCTCCCAGTGGACTGCTTCCAGGGTTAAAGGTGCCAGATACCTTTTTATTATGTTACTTTCCTGTTATCTCTTCCTCTAAACTTGGGTATTGACATTTAGTACTCTCCTGAGGGGCTGGTATCTGCCTCTAGCCATGTGGAACTCTAGGAGCAGATAGATTCCTGGGATAGAATTACAGGGGTATGGGGTGGGGCAGTCAGCACTCTGGGGCAATTGGAATGACTGACTGTTTTGAACAAAGCCAGTGTTCATTCAGCAAATGTACGTTGAGTGTCAGGTACTATTCCAGTGTTACAGACATGATACTGGACAGCAAACAGAAATCCCCATCTTCTGGGAGTTTCTAATCTAGTTAGGGGTCTGGCAGACAAGCACAATGTCAGTCTGTACCAGATGATGAAAACTACTTTGGAGAAAAAGAAGTGGGGGGCATATGGAAATCTAGGGAAATGGGCTGACTGCAGTCTTAAGTGGGTGGTCAGGGGAGGCCTAGTAGCATCACAGGGTAAAAGCAGATCGGCCTCCTGAAAGCACACTGATACCATGTTCTCATTGGTTTTCCATACTTTCCTGCTTATCCTTACAGAAGCCTTTTCAGTTGTTGGTACCAACTTTAAGTAGTGGTATCACCATTTTATAGAAGGAAAACTAAGTTGCAGAGGTTAAATAACTCGCCCAAAGTCATGCAGCCCAGTGGAACTGGAATTGGGACCAATTCCCATACTCTCCCTTCTATACCTTTCCACCGACCCAGGAAGACTGTCTCTGCATCCTATGTTGCCCTGCACTGATCATTGCTTTGACTCATCTTTGTTTCAGATCTTGATTCCACCCAAAGGTCTATTTACAAAGCTCAAGAAAGAGGCTGAGAACCCCCGAGAAGTTTTGGACCAGGTAAACTGATTTTCTTGTAAACATTTACTGATATTGCAAGTCACACTCTATGGGATCTATTTTGTGTTTGGAAATATTCCTGAGGCAGTGCCTCGCCATGTCCTAGACACAGGGACAGTGGGACAAAGGCCTTGTGGCTGTAAGCTGGAGAAACTTGGACTCTCTGCTCCCCAGCATAACACCAGTTTCTGCTTTTTGGCGTCGTTAGGTTACCTTTTCTTAGCTGGAAGCCAACTCTGTTTTTCTGGTGGCAGGTGCCTTTTGAAGTTACAGGTTTTCAGAGGAAGAAAAGAAGGTTTATCGGTGCTCTTTGGGCATCTCCGTGAGGTTTTTTTTTTTTTCCTTAGCCTTTCAGCCTACTGCTTCTCACATGGGCACTCAGTTGTCACGTAGACTTCCTGGGAGGAGACTTTGCTACTCTGTGAGTTCAAAGCTCTTTGCCAACTCAAGTAGAAAACTGAAGTTATAACAAATGGCTGACCTTGGGGCCCAGACTGAAGATTGCAGTGGCATTTCAAATTTCATCTTGTCTAAACTCTGAGTCTGTGTGAAACCAAATGCTGATATCATAGTTTGCTCTAGGAAGTTCTTGTGGGCAGAGCAACCTCCTGTTTTGAAGGGGATGCTGGCTTTGGTTAACGCCTGGAGGTGACAGCCTTGCTGTGAGCAGATCCCGATTAAGCTCCGCACTGTGCTGTTTCCTCTCCCTTCAGGTGTGTTACCGTGTGGAGTGGGCCAAGTTCCAGGAGCGTGAGAGGAAGAAAGAGGAGGAGGAGAAGGAGAAGGAGCGGGTGGCTTATGCACAGATTGACTGGCATGATTTTGTGGTGGTGGAAACAGTGGACTTCCAACCCAATGAGCAAGGTAGGTCTGCAAAGAAGTGACTCCAGGTGGGGAGCCAGGAGCTTGAGTTGTCCTGGAGACTTCATACAGATGTTCCTAGGAAGCAACAGAGTCCCTCAGAGGACTTTATCAGTGTCTGGTTCATCTCTGCCCCCAGTAGTTTTCAGCTCTACCATATTGCCCCAGTTAAACCCAATTCATCAAATACTTACTGTGCCAGAAATGGGTGGACCTCTGGATAAAGGAGCGAAATCAGGCAACCCCAACCATTGGAAAGCTCACAGTTGGAGAGTGAGGGTGCATAAATACTATCTTTGGAGATTTTCTTCTGACTTTGGAGATTTTTTCACCCTCTGCCAGGGAACTTCCCACCTCCCACCACCCCTGAGGAACTGGGGGCCCGGATCCTCATTCAGGAACGCTATGAGAAGTTTGGGGAGAGTGAGGAGGTTGAGATGGAGGTTGAATCTGATGAGGAGGATGAAAAACAGGAAAAGACCGAGGAACCTCCTTCGCAGCTGGACCAGGACACCCAAGTTCAAGACATGGATGAGGTATATCCATGGGAGGAGGGCCTTTGTGATGACCATTTCCTTTGGATCCCCAGGAGATGGGGGTGTGTTCCATCAGACTCCAGGGATCCACTCCCTGGTGAGCCTGGAAAGGAAGCGTGGGCTATGGACCAGGCCCTCCTGGCTGAGCAGCTGCTCAGGCCCAGGCAGCACAGAGCCTCTTTCCAGCTCAGACAACAAAGAATCATTCATAAACAAGGATCTGAAAGCTGTGCAGGTCCTATTCTGTGGCCTTCCCCTTTGCCTAGAGGCCCTACCCCCCTACCGCCCCCACACCGGCTCTCAGTTGGGAAACTCCCTACATCTCATGGTTTGGTGCATTTGAGCTTAGGCTCAAATGATCAGTTCCCAGAGCTTTTCTAAATGTAGCTGGTGCTTCTGGGCCACCTCTACCCACGTTGAGCCATGCCCTCAAAGCAGGCTGAGTCTCCAGAGCCAAGCTGCTCTCCTCCCCTTGGAAAGAATTTGTGTGCAGCCTGAGAAGAAAGGGCCCCAGTGTCTGTGGGAATTGACTTTTTCTCTCCCTCCCAGCATTGCTTGATGAGCAATGACCATTGAGTGCTGACTTGCCCATCGCACCCCTCCCCAGCATGTTAAGTGCCCTTAGTCTCCTGGGACCGCCTGGTGCCAGCTGTTGGAAATGCCTGGGCGGAGTATTAGCACCATGGCCCCAGTGCTCCCATTCATGTTGTGAGGAAGCAGCTTGGCTGGCTGCCGGTTGGCCTCGGCTGCCCTGGAGGGCCAAGCACATGCACTCTGGCAGGGACCTAAGGCTCCTTGCCACCCTGCAGGCTGCCAGCTTTCAGCTTCAGGGAGGTAGCTTATTGACACCCCTCTGGATTTGGCTCTGCTCTACTTTTCAGGGTTCCGATGATGAAGAAGAAGGGCAGAAAGTGCCCCCACCCCCAGAGACACCTATGCCTCCACCTCTGCCCCCAACTCCAGACCAGGTCATTGTTCGGAAAGACTATGACCCTAAAGGTAGGGCCTGCTTTCCTGCCCTTGGGTGTTCCTCACACCTGTCCATCTAGAACAGCTTGAGGTGACCTTTTGTAAAAGCCTTGGTGACCCTTCTGTCATGCTTTTGGGCAGGGGAGGCTGACTGCTATCTCTGGTATCTTGGTACCTTGTTACATTGTCAGGTATAGCATGACACTGAATGAATATGTCCAGCTGTCTCTTAACCCAGATCGCCACCCAGTGTTCTCACTTAAACGTGTTTTCTTTTAGCTTCCAAGCCCCTGCCTCCAGCCCCAGCTCCAGATGAATATCTTGTGTCCCCCATCACGGGGGAGAAGATCCCTGCCAGCAAAATGCAGGAACACATGCGCATTGGGCTTCTGGACCCCCGGTGGTTGGAGCAGCGAGATCGCTCCATTCGAGAGAAGCAGAGCGATGATGAGGTGTATGCACCAGGTGAGGTGGGCCTTCCCCGTCCAGCTCATACCCTTTCTGTGACTTGTCCCTGACTGACTTTGGCCCATGGGAATCTCCAAATTAGAGTTAAATTGCTTTAAACAGACATAGACAGCAATGTTGAGGCTTTTAAGGATAGGTGCAGCCTAATTTGCTGCAAAAGAGCTCTCCATTTTCTAGGCAAGCACATGGCTGACATGTGCCCATTGACATCTCACAGCAAGATCTGGCTATAGCTAGGAAGGATGCTCATTCTGGGGGCTGTCTTAGAATGGGGGCTCTGATAACTGGACTGCCCTTATCACTTTAAAATGAAATAAGGTGGTTCTGTGACTGCTGTGTGAAAAGCAGCACAATAGGAGGAGATTGCCCCTGAGGCAGGAGACCAGGCTTTTAGTCCTGACTCTGCTACTTGCCACTTGTGTGACCCTGTCCTCCTAGTTGCCTTTCTGGTCACTGTGCCTTTATAACTCAGGGTTGAACCAGCTCTGGTTTGTAGGCTTAGTGCTGCTGGTTGGGCACCTTCCCTAGGCTTAGAGGACTGGAGTGCTGTGTTGAGACCCATAGTCAACCTTGTCCTGTGAAACCAGCCTCTACTGTGCACGCCAGGAAAACTGCTTTGTTGGAGGGACACCTCATTTAGTTTCCCTTTTTGTCCCCTGCCTCCATTCTGTGACTGTATCCAGGTCTGGATATTGAGAGCAGCTTGAAACAGTTGGCTGAGCGGCGTACCGATATCTTCGGTGTAGAAGAAACAGCCATTGGTAAGAAGATCGGTGAGGAAGAGATTCAAAAGCCAGAGGAAAAGGTGAAGTTCAAGTGGATCCTGTTGCCTTTCCTGCCCTCATACTCCCACATTGGGCTCAGTTCCAGGAGCTCTGACAAGCAATGACTTTGCTTTCTCTTGCAGGTGACCTGGGATGGCCATTCTGGCAGTATGGCCCGGACCCAGCAGGCTGCACAGGCCAATATCACCCTACAGGAGCAAATCGAGGCCATCCACAAGGCCAAGGGTCTAGTGCCAGAAGATGACACCAAAGAGAAGATTGGCCCCAGCAAGCCCAATGAAATCCCCCAGCAACCACCACCTCCATCTTCAGCTACCAACATCCCCAGCTCAGCCCCACCTATCACCTCTGTGCCCCGGCCACCCGCGGTAAGCCGGCAACTGTCTTCATGACTGATTTTTTTTAGATCTAGGTTCTTGGAGTGGGACTCCCTTGGCAACAACTTTATGGTGGGGCTTGAGTGTTGACTGGGTCAAGCTGAGAGAAAGAACCCTTTAATGGAAGTGGCGCTCTCTAGCCTGATCTTCCAGTTGTGTGGGAGGATTGAAACAGGGAGGGAGGCAAGTGGCAAATGTGAGAAGCAAGGGCCAGAGGAGGCCTGCTGGACTCAATGGGTCTTCGAGGCCTGCTGGCCTGCTTCCAGGAGGCTATGTTGAGGTCATCCTCTTCCCGTGGCCTCAGTCACCAGCAACGCTTGAGTCGCAAGCAGAAAGAGTGTTGTCCTGGGTATCTTTCAGTGTAGTTCCTGTCAGAGCCCACTGTAAGGCCGTAGTCTCTCAGCCCCAGGGTTAAGTCGGAGTTGTCCAGCCCGTATCTCGAGGTGGCTAGCTGCCAGCTGTGTGTACCCTTGAAGTTCAGCCTTGGCGTCCTATGACCTATGGGTCCCTCTTCCCCCACCTGCAGATGCCACCTCCCGTTCGCACCACGGTTGTGTCTGCAGTACCTGTGATGCCTCGGCCTCCGATGGCATCTGTGGTCCGACTACCCCCCGGCTCAGTGATTGCCCCCATGCCACCCATCATCCATGCCCCCAGGATCAACGTGGTGCCCATGCCTCCCTCAGCTCCTCCTATCATGGCACCCCGCCCACCCCCCATGATTGTGCCAACAGGTCAGTGTCTCTCATGTTGCTTTCCAGGTCATTGGGTCGGGGGCTGCAGGCCAAGCATTGGGCAGAGCAGTGACTGATGGTGGTGCCTGCTCTTTCAGCTGGGATTCATCCCAGAGGAGAGCCTTAGCTTCCATGTGTGAAATTCCTGAATGGGGAACCAGGGAGCCAGAGGTCCTGGGGGAGATGAGAGACTGATGTGGCCCTAGACAGGTTAGCCCTGGACACCCAGAGGGGTCAGGCCCTGGGCAGGTGCAGAGACCTAGCAGAGGTCTGCTGGTTCCTGATACATCCATCATTCCTGCCCTTCCAGTCCCCTGCTGCCCAATATGGGCAGCCTACCAGGTCCCCTTGCCAGGGAACCTACTGTGTGCCAGACTCAAAATTAGGAATGGCACTTTACACCTCTGACTAGAGACACAGGAATCCTTTACAGTCTCTCATCTCACTGCTCCCCAGCCCCAGGTCCTGGGTCCCTTCCCTTCATTCAAACAAACTGCTACTTGCTGTCCTTGCAGCCTTTGTGCCTGCTCCACCTGTGGCACCTGTCCCAGCTCCAGCCCCAATGCCTCCTGTTCACCCCCCGCCTCCCATGGAGGATGAACCTACCTCCAAGAAACTGAAGACAGAGGACAGTCTTATGCCTGAGGAGGAGTTTCTACGCAGAAACAAGGTATCTCATCCCAGAGTGCTGGCTGTGGCCTGGAGTGTCTAGTTGGGGGGGTTCTGGTCCTGCCCCAGTCACACTTGCTGGGCCACCCTATTTCCATGGTTTTGATTTGTGGGCCTCAGTCGCTAGAGGCCGGTGAGAGCTGAGAGTTTTTGTGCACCCACTAGATGTGGGGTCACAAGTTAGAGGGGCAGCAAGTATTGGTGGTGGTCCTGGTGTGAACTGTTGTTGTCGAGTCCAGTAGGGAGACTCAGCTGCATGGGCAGCAGGGCTTGGATATGAAAGGAGCCCTGGACACCTGCAAGAAATCCTGGGTGCAGTTCTTAATTTCTTTGTGGCCTTATCTGTGGAGATAAGATTTATGCCTGTGGGGATCCTGTGAGGGTGCTAGAATTGAGGAGAGAACCTTGGCACTGCTGGTCCCCAGGGGAGCTTGTAGGGCATCAGTGAGGAGACAGAAATAGACCTGGCCCTACTACTCCAGTGCATTTGACCAAATCTTGTCTCTTTTTTTTGCCTTTTTTTCCTTTTCATTGATCCCATTTCTATAATACCTACCTACTAAGTGCCAGAATAGAGCCACACAAATATAGGCACTCATCCATCCACTTAACGCTTGCAACAGTTCTGTGTGGCAGTTGTGAAGGACCACATTTCAGACGTGTGTTAAGGCTCAGGAAGACTTAGATTAGAGTTGATAACCCAGGTCTTCTGACCTCACCGTTCACATGCTTTTCCCCTGTAATGTGTCTGGGGGTTTGCAAAGCATTTTCATGCCACTTTTTCGGCTCTAGAGTCACCAGGGACAGGGCAGGAATCATTTTAAAGAAAGGAAGCCAAATCTTGAAAAGGGAACCACAAGTGGTGTCAGTAATGAATCTGGGGCCAGAATTCAGGAGTTCAGATAGACAGGTGACATCGCGTAGACTGGCCCAGGGATAGTAGAGCTTGGTTCCTGATTGATTTGGAGCTCCCCAGGCATAATGACCACCTCTTCTTTTCCAGGGTCCAGTGTCCATCAAAGTCCAGGTGCCCAACATGCAGGATAAGACAGAATGGAAACTGAATGGGCAGGTGCTGGTCTTCACCCTTCCGCTCACAGACCAGGTATGAGTTGCTGTTGCCAGCTGGCCTCAGGTGCAGGGAAACCATGGAGTCGGGGACAGCTTCCTCCAGTTGGTCTTAGCAAGGGGATGAGTGACCTCTCCTTGGTCTCACAGGTCTCTGTCATCAAGGTGAAGATTCACGAGGCTACAGGCATGCCTGCAGGGAAACAGAAGCTGCAGTATGAGGTGAGCCAGGGTGTCCATGGTCTTGACCCTTGGGTCCCAAAGCCTCTGTCATCTCAGAAGCTAAATTCACTATGGAAGTAAAGGAGTGGGGAGGCACCTGGGTGTTGCCTTCTGAATTTGTCCTAGAAGTGATGAATTCTGCTGAGAGTTCCAGGGCAGGTTAGTCTGACAGGGTCAGCTCTGGTGGGGTCATGGTGGAGTTCAGAAAACTCTGCCTGAACACCTGGGGCCAAGAATTAGTGGTCTAGTGGGTTTCTGGCCCAGTGGTGGAGCCATCCCCCCTGTATGGTCTCATATAGTCTGACGCTATACATGGAAATGGAGGTGAGAGTCCAGCTCAGCCTAATTCCCACCAAATCATGCAGGACTGCTGTGTTCTCCCTCTTGGAACTCTCACAAATCCCCGCTCTAGCCCTCTATTTCCTGTTCTATAAAATGAAACTGTTGGACTCTGTTATCGCTAAGTCTCTAAAGGTCTGTGAATTTGGCGTCAAAATTCCATGGGGTTGGTTGGCCTAGCTTCTTGGGGAGATAAGCTTTGAGCCAAATGTTTAAAAAGGGGAAGAAAAATGGTTGGAGAGAAGGAAAAATGAAACACTGTAGGAGGAGCCAGAGATTTCCAATCCGGGATTTCCAGTCCCCCTAGGCTCTATCTCCCACCTTTCCACAAGTTCTTACGTTTGCTCAGTTTAGGGGTCAACAGACATTGGGAGTGATGAGGCTGCACAGTGTGCTTATAACCAGGCTGCCCCCTTGCTAAGACACATTGTCTGTTTTCCAGGGCATCTTCATCAAGGATTCCAACTCACTGGCTTACTACAATATGGCCAATGGCGCCATCATCCACCTGGCCCTTAAGGAGAGAGGCGGGAGGAAGAAGTAGAGAAAAACCCACTGTCAGGTCCTAACCACTGCCGTTTTGCCTCTCCTATCCCTGTTTCCTTTCCCAGACCCAGGAGACCTTGCCTGCATATTTGTTTTCCACTTTACTAAGTTTGGAAATTCACATTGTCCTTCAGAGTCCCCTTCCCCTGACCCCTTCCCGCATTGATAAAAGTAGCAGGGCTTTCTAAGCCTCTCCCTCCCAGTTGTCTCTGGAATCCCTTTGTGTAAGGGTCTTGATTTGAGAGGATTCATTTCTTCAGCAGCCCACAAGGAAAAGTGAGCCCAGGGAGGTCTTGCTGGATAGTGCCATAGTGCCAGTGGCACTTGGCTGATAGAATGTGGTAATGATTGTCATTAGTCATTTTGTATCTTGCCATGGGCTAATAAACCTCTTGGACTCTTTTTGTGAAATTGATGTCATAAGGTTTATCCATTGGTTTATCCATAGGTCCCGAAGACATGGTACACTGCTTTGTGACTCCTCTTCTGCTCTGAGGAATTGTGGGGCTTTTAGTTAAATTCTTGGCACCATCACTTTTTTTTTTTTTTTTTTTAAAGATTTATTTATTTATTTGTTTGTTTGTTTGTTTGTTTGTTTATTTATACAAGCACTGGGTACAGTCAGAAGCACGGGAGGGTGAGAGAATTCATCAGAGCAGGGAGCAGAGCAGGCAGAAGGACCGAAGTACACTGCTGAGGGGAGCAGCGGGTGGCAGGCATGGTCCTGCGCGCCATGCAGGACCCTCCTCTGGTGGCCGGGGAGCAGCCGGGGATTGAACCGGCGCTGCAGAGGCTGCGGGCAACTTCGCAACCCGGCGCTGAACCGCTGCGCCACTGGGGAGGCCCGCACCATCACATTTTTGCAGAATCTCTCTTAGAACCTTTCTCTATGAAAGAATTTTTGTTTTTTTAGATTTGTTTTTTATTGCTCTTTTAAGTCATTCGGACCCTCCACAGTTATAGCTACTACATCTAACAAGGTGTCTTCAACAGATTGACTAAAATACAAGGACAGGTGAGATGCAGTTCCAGGATCAGGGCAGCCAGGAGACAGAAGCAGATGAGACTCAGGGTAGAGATTTCCTGCAGGCCTGGGATCACCCATCATCTGATTGGTTCTGTGATCTTGGGCAGGTTGCTTACCCTGTGTGAGTACAGGAATGATGAGGTTTTTTGTTTGTTTTTCTAAAGATTGATTTATTTATGCATACCAGAGCTGGGGTACAGGCCAGAGGTGCAAGGGTGGGGTGGGGTGAGAGGATTCACCAGAGTGGGGAGCAGAACAGAAGGATCGACTGAAATACACTGCTGAGGGGAGCAGTGGGCGAGACAGGAGAGGTCTGCTGCACCATGTGGGTATCTCCCTGGCCAGAGATCAAACTTGTGCTACAGTGGCTGCGGATAGCTTCATAATGCTGAGACTTAACCCCTTGTGCCTCCAGGGAGGCCCCTGATGAGGTTTTTTAAAAAAGTGTTCTTTCTTTAAAAATATGTAATTCTACCAACAACTTGAGCTATTCAAAGGGCTATAAAATTTAATTTACTCCTTATTGTTTAGGTACTTTATCAATCTTAACTCATGTAATCTTTGTGTAAAATTCCTATTTTACACACTAAAGTAAACTGAGGCACAGTGAGGATGAGTTGCGTGCCCACAGTCATACAGTAAGGTGATGAAAAGTAATGTTTGCACATTTGTCACCATACTTGTTCCCCTAGTAAGGGCCAGGCCTAGGTGGTTATTTTTAGAGTTGTGTCTTCACGGGTAGACAGATGCTGTTGTGAGTGTTTCGAGGGGGAAGGTGAGAGCCTGATACTAACTTAAAATTGATTTTGAAGATCTCAAATGTTTTTAGCCCCTCAGAGTTTCCAGTGCCTTTTCTTTGTAGTCCCTCCATTTGCTCTTCTAGCTATCCCATGAGGTCATCTCTAGGCTCAGAGGGATGAGGTTGTTCTCACAGTGACAGAACCAGTATGCTACTCATCCTAACCCATTTTTCCCTCAGCTGTTAACTCCAGGCCGAGGTAGCACACATAGCCCCCTGTGATGCCAGTTGTATGTCTCCATTACAAACTGCTGGAGCTCTCATATCTTAAGTTTGGTCTGTGGGATGTTATTCTTCACCTCATGTGACATTTGCCTTCCACCTGGTTGCAAAAAGTTTCCCCCAGGCACCACAACTGAAATTTGGCTTCCTGAAGTGTGGCCTCCGTGGTGCAGGGACCAAAAGTGAGCGTACTGCTCGTTGCCTCTCCATAGTGAGCACTGAAAATCCCTCTGAACAGCGCTTGGGCATCATGCCCAAAGGGAAAGGGGTCAGGAGATGTGAGGGAGTCCCATACTCTAAGCTTCCCTTTCTTGCTGGGACTGGCTCTGGGGGTAGGGGCCGGGGTGTGGCATCAGGGCACTCCCCTCCACAGACTGGCATATCCTGCAGGGCCTCTGTGACTTGAGGCCAGGAACACTGCTGGGCAGAATGTGAGTGAATGGGTCCTTTGAGCCGTCCTCTAGGGCATGGGCCCAGTTTCCTGGAGCTCCTGAATGAGCATCTGTCTTGACTTGCGATGTTGCAGAAGGCCCATTGGCTCAGCAGCCTGTAACCATCAGTGACCACAGGCCCCACGTGTGACCCAGCACTCTACCCTTCTTGTTTAGGGCCCGCAGCATACAGGCAGCACCTTGGCACTTACAAAGCTGCTTGCACAGCTTTTCTGATCCTCACTTCAGTCCTCTGAAGATCATCTACCCCATTATTTTAAGATGACATAGAATACCCAAGGTCACATAGTTGGTGAGGAGATAACTAATAAGTAGACTTGTTTTGCTTCTTAAAATGATGTATTAGAGAATATATACGAAAGTTGTATTAGACTCTGTTAGAGTATACTTAAATGGAAATATGTGGTAATTGTTATATAGCAATCCTTTATGTAATCCTTAATTTATCCTTATAATTCAAAAATTAAAAAGGCAAACTAAAATATAGCTTATAATAGCTGCAGACAGTATGTAAGAGTTTTAGAAGTGTACTTCTTAGATTTTTTTTTCCCCTAAGAAAAGTCAATATAAAATCTTGAAGTTAAATATTAACTACCTGATTTGGGGGTTTGCTCTTAACAATCCTTTTTTTTTTTTTAATTAATGTAAACAAGTATTAAATGTAAGGAAATTCTAGGTGCCATAGACTCCATGAAGCAGGACAAGATACACTCCTATTCCTTATAATTAGAGAAATGTTACTGTTGTTGCATGAAGTTGACTGAAGTACAATCAAGCCAGTCAGTGTTCCCTGTCAGGGTTGTGGTGATTAGATCAGCATAGACATATGTCCTGGTATAGAGATGATACACAGGGGAATCAGCCACCTCACCATTGAGCAGAAGCTACCTGAAGAGTCATCCATTGTATGGATGTGTGGAGGAAGGATGAGAGACTGGAGCTGCTGCCATGAGGGACTCTAGCTTGAGGATGAAGCAACCACAGGAAGGAGAACAGAGAGAAAAGGAAAATGAGGCCTGTAGCCCCAGTAATAGCTCGGATTGAAAGCTCTGGGTCAAACTTCCTGAAATTTTAGCCTATGAATTTTTTTAATCTATGGGACCCACTGCATGCAGTTTGGGGTTGAACCCATTTGAGTTGTGTTCTCTGCTGTTTGGACCAGAAGATTCATAACTGTTATCCTCAGTGTTGAGATAAAGAAACTTTAGAGTTTGCCGGCTCTCATAGGCTGCTGGACACCAGCTGTCTACCTCCTGAACCTCAGCTCTGCTTTCATTACAAATAAAGATTATCGCATCGGACATCTGCTCATGAGCAGCGCTGACAGCTTTCTCGAGCACATGCAAGCCGCACATTCCAGGATTCGAGAGAGGAAATAACAGTGGGGCTTGTGTGAACACCTTGACCAAACTTGTGGGAATGACCCCAGTCAGATCAGACTCCAGGTTAAAACATTCCTGATTTTAATTCGCAGAATAGATGAGTGTTGGTCTTTTATACTTAAATAACGGACGCATAGAGCAGATGAGTTGCATGTCCCTAGTCACACAGATGTAAAGAGAATGTGTGCAAAACACTTGTCACAATCCTTGCATTCCTTTACTCTGGCCAGGTATCTAAAGAAATTTGCAGCATCTGGTCTCCCAGGATGTTTCACAGCATTGCCAAAGGCCTCCTGTTTTGTACTCCCGTGAACCACATGATTCTGCATGGCGTTCCTTTGTGTCATTCATTCACGCCTCCCCTTCGCCTTCTAGTCTAACACATCTTCTGAGCCTGCTTTTCTTTTAAGGGCGTTTTACTTGGTACCCTGCTTCCTGCGCACTAATCCAGGTTTCCACAGAGATGCTGCCTCATTACCATCCACCTCCTCAGCCCACTTACCTGTGCTGCCTTTCTCTTTATCTTACCCTAGTTTATTCTTAACTGCCTGGTAAATGTTCTGTGCTTGTTCATGGTCTCCCTCCTCCACTAGGATAGAAATTTACTAACCTAGGAATTCATCTCTCATTCACCAGAATGATGTCTGGACCCTTAGAGGTTTATCAAATTAGTTAAAAAGTTGTGGAATTTGAGAAACCCCAGAAACAAGTTTGTTGTCTACTATAGATAGTAATTGTCTACCATAGAGCTTACTGACTCTTCAAATAATTACGTTTTTATGAAGGGAAACTAATGTTCTAAGAGATTAAGCAAGTATGCACAAGAATATCCACGTAAGGGCATGGCCATGAAGCAGTCTCCCAAGCTCTGTACCATTGTTTAAATTAGGTAAACCCCCCTGGGTGCAGCTATAATGGGAAATACTCAAGCTGCAATGTCACCACTCCTAGCTACCATTCACTGGGTATCTCAGTGTGCCACATGCTTAGTGCATATTATCACACTAAAGTCACAGAACAACTTCAAAGGTGTTTTTTCAGTATTTCCATTTTGCAGATGAGGAAATGGACTGGGAGGAGTGATTTGGTCAAAATCATACAGTGGAAACCAGAGCAAGTGTTTGAATCCTGGTGGTCTCATGTAAATAAATTAGAAGCTGGGGCATCAGACCTTAATTGAGAAACAGCTATTCAGTTTCTCAAGGATGGATGCCTGGTTGTCTTTAACCTCCCTACCCCAGATATCCCTGGAGTGCACATCATTATATACTTGCCCTTACAGACCTGAGAATGGATCTGAGATATGACATGACGGCCAGAATTATGGATTCAAAAGGGTTATGAAAACTACCAGGCTTGGAGCCTCATGTCTGCTCCAGTTATGCTGACTCTCTTCCCTAGGATAGGCCCACACACCAATGAGCGGCACATTGTGCCTCTCCTGGGAGCTAGGACTGAGTCCTCCCCTCTGGAACCACTGGAGAGGGGAGCATCCTTCCAGGCTGAGGGTATAAGACCAAAATAGCCTGTGTTCACTCCCATGTCTGCCATGGAAAACTAGAAGCGTGTGGAATATGGAGACAGCACAGAGACATTTTCAAGAATGTGTGTGCCACATGGCATCAAGGAAATGGCTGGTGAAATCATTCAACACTCCTCTTGGGGCTTTCCTCAGGCCCCTCTGCAGCTCAGACCTGGCTCTTCCAGTCTGTGCCCTACTCTGGACCTGTCTTCTGCACAGGTCTGTAAGGGAGTGTCCTATAACAAGATGCATGTGAGTTACAATAAAATTCTGGACCTAAGGAGCTATTGTGGATTCAAGAGTGGACAATTCCAGGGGTCATAAGGAACTTAGCCTGTATAGATACAATCGGTCCATACCTACCAATATAAGCTATTGGTAAGAACTAGGTTCAGACCCTGGCTCTGCTACATGATAGTTCAGGGATCTTAGGCAAGCTGACTTCACTTCCCTACACCTCAGTTTCCTTAATTATAAAATAGGGCTAGTAGTATCTACATCCTTGCCTAAAGATTACAAAGAAATGGTGTTACCAATTAGGGAAACTTTGCCAATTCCTCAAAAGGTTAAACGGCATATGACCTAGCAATTCCCACTCATAGGTATCTAGGTACCCAAGAGAAAGATACATGTCACCACAAAACTTGGGCTCAAATATTTGTTAATAATTAGCCCAAGAGTGGAAGCAACCCAAATGACTATCTGATAACGATAAACAAACATGGTATATCCATATGATGGAATATTGTCATAAAAAGGAATGAAGTACTGACATATCTACTGTATGGATAAACCTGACAGCATGTTAACTGAAAGAAGCCAGAGGCAAAAGGTCACACATTGTATGATTCCAATGATACGAAATGTCCAGGAAAGTCAAATATTTGAAGACAGAAAGTTGACTGGAAGCTGGGAGAGGGAGGATGAAGAATGATGGTATATGTGAAGGTGTTCCTTTTGGGGTGATGAAATTCTAAAATTGGAGTATGATGATAGTTGCACAACTGTATAAATATGCAAAAAGTGAATTGGGTTTTTTTTTTTTAAAGATTTATTGATTTATACATACAAGAATTGGGTGCAAGCCAGAGATGCAGGGAGTGAGAGGATTCACCAGAGACGGAGTGGGGAGCAGGACAGGCAGATCCACTGAAATCAACTGCTGAGGGGAGCAGAGGGGGAGACAAGAGAGGCTGGGGATAGCTTCATAGTGCTGTGTTTTAACCCCTTGCGACACCAAGTTGGCCCCTAAAGGGTGGTTTTTATGGCATGTTAATTACATCAATAAGCTATTGAAAATAAAAAATACAAGAGAAAAGTAGGTAGAACTTGGGACACTGGGTGACTGGGTCATTATTCCCGTTATTAGGTCTAAAATTTAAAGCCCAGAGCAGTGAGCAGGGGGAAGGGCTGCTGAACTTCTCACTCCGTCTGAGCCTTCAACTGAGTGTCCCTGATTGAACCTACTGGGTCTCCTCGGAGTTCATAAATTAATAGGTGACAACACCCAGCCGCGGTTCCTGGGTTATCTCTGAAAGGGGGCTCTGGAGGCAGATGAGGAATTCCCCGCGCGCCTTTGGCCTCCGCCTGCGCAGTACCGTGCGTGAACGGGCGGCTCGCGCCAACCCGGAAGGGCCCAGGAACTCCAGGTGAGCTCGTGATTGGCAGCCCGGGGGCGGGCTCCTGGTGACGGCTGCCCCGCCCCCTCACGTCGAGCCCGTTGGCGCCATCCTGGGGGAGGTGGGCGGGCCCCGGGGTCCCCAGCGCCCATTGGGCGTGGGGGGAGCTCCATGGTGGGCCTAGGGCCCCGCCTCCGGCTCCAGGGCCGCCAATGGGCGCGGTGCGGGGGCGGGGCGTCGGCGGGGCCCGGCGGCTGAGGCGGCTGAGGTGGCCGCTGAAGCTGAGGCGGCGGGCGCGGCCGAGATGGCGAAGAGCCGCGAAGAGAACGGGCCACGCGTGCCCGCGGCCGGGGGGAGCCTCTCGGGGGCCGGGAGGGCCTGGCCCCGGGTCCCGACGCCGCAGCGGCGGACGAGCTCAGCTCTCTGGGCTCCGACTCGGAGGCCAACGGCTTCGCCGAGCGCCGCATCGACAAATTCGGCTTTATCGTGGGCTCGCAGGGCGCCGAGGGCTCGTGAGTAGCGCCGGGGCTCGGCGCAGGGGTCGGGCGGGGGCCGGGGGCCGCGGCGGACGGCCGGGCCCGCGGGGGGCGGGGAGGCTTGTCGCGGACGGAGCCGCCCGCGGGCATGTCGGCCCCCACCCGGGGCGACCGACCCCTCTCATCCCTGGGCCGTCTCCCCTGCCCCTCGGCGGACAGACCCGTCCCTCACCCGCCCTGCACTTCCGACCTGGGAGCGGACCGGCCGCCCCCTTCTCCCCGCCCCCACCGTCCAGACTGACTGACCCGCCCCCCGGGGAGGAGTGCCCTCCCAGCTGCGGGACAGAACGACGGACGCCTGCGCCGACCCCAGCACTGCCACCCCTTCCCGAGGGTTGAGTGACCCCCTTGGTCACACAGATGGCTGCCCCTCCCCCAACACATTCTCCACACACCGCCCCACTGCCCCCACACCGGGACATCTTAGGCAGATTTCAAAAGGCTTGACCGCCCTCCACTCCACTCCACAACACACGGACCCTTCCCCCCAAGACTCAGGCCTCTGGATGGGGTGACACTTGTCAGTTTCCTTGCTGACAGCCCCACCTTTGGACTCAGTCCCGCTAGTGGAAGAGTCAGAGTGCGCCCCTCCCTGTTTGGAAGCAAATTTCTCCCTGTCACTGGCAACAGGTGGGCAGACACTCCCCCTTTCGAGTACCCAAAGGGTGATTGCACCTCACCTCCAGAACAGACTTGTCAGCTGTCTTGGTGTAAGCTGAGGATCGCTGTGTAAGCTCCTTCCAAAACACAGATGGGGTGGGGGGTGGAGGGGTGTGGACAGGCAAAGACAGCAGGGTCCCTGCTCACAGCATACCCAGATCCCCCACCCCCAGAGCACCCAGGCACCCAGCTGGCAGGCAGAGAAATGTAAGACGGTGGAGTAGCACTTCCCTCCAAGCTGAGCAAACCGGGCAAGGCACATTGCCCCACGGTCCTTACAGAGATCATACTTATGCGTTGGCAGTACTCTTAGAAAGATGAACTCCAGACCCACTCCCATCCCGGCTGTCCTGTCGTGTGAGACCAGGCTCTGCACAGAACTGACAAACCTTGTGATGTGCCTCCCTGTCTCAACAGAGACAGCCCTGAGAGGACACCGACCCAGCTCCAGGGGGTACCCTACCTTCCCTTGTGACCAGTTGTGATTGCCAAGTCTCCCCCAGCCTCTCCTATGGCTTATGGAAGTGCCTTTACTATAAGAACCCCACCCCACACAAGCAACTCCATAAGTTACTTGGATTTTCCTTAGCCCCAAAGCTTCATGTTCACCAGACTTTCTTCTTCTTTGAGAAATATAGGCTCCTTCCCTAAGGAGAGTTGTTTCCTATCCACTGGGTCTTTTTCCTCCAGGTCTCAGAGAGCTCCCCTCTCTCTGCTCCTTCACTTTGACTTGACACTGTCACAATAACCCAGGGATTGACTCATGAACATTCAAAGGGGACTTAGGGTGTATTTTTTAATTAAGAAGCAGGCACCAGGAATCAGGGACCTGGGAGAGGGGTGGGGTCTTGAGAAGTGGGAAAAAAATTCCCAGTTCCATTTGTGGGGTTTTGGAAGAAAGAGCTCAGATATGCTGGTGAATTCGAGGGGGCGTATGATCCTACTACATATCTGTCAGGCAGTTAACCAGTTCTCAGGGTATGGAGCAGTGTGATATACTGGAAAAAGTCCAGACTTAGAAAGAAAGCATGCTTGGTGACAGTGTGACCTTGGGCAAGATCCTGAATTTCTGAGCCTGTTTACTTACTGTACAGGGCAAAAGTAACACCTACTCCCAAGATTACAGTGGGGATTAAATGAAATCAGATATGTGAAAGTGCCTAGCACAGTGCCTGGCACAAGTAGTGGCCAAAAAAATGTTACTATCCTTTCTTTTCCTTCTAAGGGTCTGAGAGTTGAGAAAAATGAGGGCGTACCTCTGGTATTTGTGGACAGAGAGAGGCCCCAGTGGGAGCACCTCCCTTTGGCTGTAGTCCCTAACCACACAGCCAGACATCTGTCTTCCCCACCCTCCAGCCACAAACCCAGACTCTGCAGACACCCCTGCATCACTGGTGTCTGTAATGTTGGGGCTAAGATGGGACCCCAGGTCCCCTCCACACTTTCTTGACCCTGTCATCCAGCCTATAGTTTCTGGTATCTGAGAGCTTGGTTCTTCTCTGCTTAGTTTATATTGTGGTCTGAATAAAGCCAGAAGTAAGTCCCTGCCCAAGGCCATAAGAGGGGAAGTTATGGGAAGTTTCAGGGTGACCGCCCTGAACCCAGTCTCGTGGTTGAGGGCTAGGAGTCCATGTGCTATCCCACAGAAGTGAAACATTAGCACTGATGGCTGCAGTGTTGATGATGGGGACTCTGACTTCAGATTAAAGGTCTGTTTCAGCCATTCTGGGCCAAAGGTTGTCTCAAGATGTCCAGTTTTGGCAGTTGGGGGTTGGGGAGCATGGGAAAGAAATCAAATCAGAGGTACCCTTCTCGGGTGGCGTTGAGGTACCTCACATGAGAAGACTGTTTGAGCTGAAGGTATCTTAAGAGATTTTCCAGTTTATTCCTTTTTGCTATCCAAATGAAGAATCTGAAGCTCAGAGAGGAGAATACCTTGCTAAGATCACACAGCTTATTGGTGGCAGAACCAGTACTTAAACCCAGGGTTTCTGACTCCCAGATCATTGCCTTCACCACCCATCAAATGGCTTATGGCCCCAGCAGGAATCAGGTGCCAAACAAGTAGAACAGAAAGTTCCTAGCAGGAACCTGCCCTCACCTTCCCTGGCTCAGCACTTTTGACTCCCTCAGCTGTGTAAGAAGCTAACAAGGATAGCTCGACGTGGATAAGAGTGTTCTCATTACCAGTTCTTGAAAGTGTCACCTTCAGGGTTGGGGCCAGGCTTATTCACCATTTTCTCCTCATGTCTGCAGAGAAGCAAATGTTCAGTTAATATTTATTTACTGAGTGACTTATATTGACGGACATTGCAAGTCAGAAAGCTGAAAGTGACCTTAGAGATGGCCATCAGTCACCATATGGATAGGTAGCTGAGGCCAGAAAGGAGTGATTAGCCACATGTCTTCAGACTGTTGAGACCAAAGCCAGGAATTGGACCTAGAATTTCTGATTCCCAGTCTTAGCCTTTTCTACTTCTTCACCTTGTCTGCCTTTGGAGCCTACTCTGCAGGTCCTGAGATAGACGTGGTGTGCTCTTGATCAGCACTCCGTAAGTGGGGAAAGGCAAGAAAGTAGCCAGCCAGCAAAGGACCCTGTGGGTGGCATGGGCACAGTGGTGCTGGCAGTGTTAGTTCTTTTGGCTTGACCGGGGATTGAAATGGTTGTTGAAGGCTAGAAAGGACCAGAGGAAAAGAAAGAGTGTTCTCAGCAGGCAAGGGTGGGAGGAGACATGTTAGTGTTCCTAACAAATCTGTTTTGGGCCTTTCTGTAGCAAAGAGGAGATGGTCAGAAAGAGAAAGGAGGGTACCAGTTGGATGCAGGTCTCTTGGCCCATGGGAGATGAACTGAGAGAGGTTAGCCCCCCACCTGCCTCTACTTTTCTCATGTGATTGCCAGAGCTAGCTTTCTGAGATTGGTGCTTCCCATTCAACTTTAGTCTGTTCAGTACCACAGGCCAGATGAGGCGAGGAACTATGTTCTCTGGGATCCCCTGGGTATTGTCTTCCTGTTAGGGGAGTGAGGGATCTGAGCTGAACCCAGGGAGAAACATCTGGAATAGCAGCATTATCTCTGCTGATTTGGTTCCCTTGTCCCCTGGGTCCTTCACCACTCCTAGCTAACTATCGCACCCCTGTGACTTTGGAAGTCATAAAACTGCCTTAGTTGGCATGTCTATGAATTTAGTCTGTGCCAGAACCTACCTTTCTGCTTTCCCACTGCCTCCTGCAGTTTGTGAGCTAAGAGCATCCTCTTTTCTTGAACTGTTAAAGTTCCCCAGAGAGCATGGAACTGGCAGTGGAGTGGTCCCTGGGTGGCCCATCTGGAAGGAGGCATTTACACATGCAGGGCCTGGGTCTATGACTAGACCACAGACTCTTCATTTTCTCTCCTTCTCCTGACTTCAAAGGAAAATCCGGTTTGGTGACCCTGTGGGTGTTCTTGGGCCTCAGACAAGACTCAACTTGGTGAAGGAGGGAGCCGGCGTACCAGCTGCTGCCCTGGGAAGGTGCCTGTGTGTCCGCCTGCTAGGAAACCCTAAGCTGTGGGAAAGAGATAAGCCGCTGGGGCCTGCTTGATGTTTTTTGTCCTCCTAGCATCTGGGTCTGAAACAGGACCTCCAGAAGGCCAGTGAGGCCTGGCCACTGTCCAGCCGTCCAATCTATTTAAACTGAAGTGGAGGAAAGGTGTATTCCCTCCTTACACGAGCTCTGGAGTTTGGCTGTGTGACCTTCGACATGTTGCTTTACTTTTCTGAGCCTCAGTTTCTCATTGTGAAATGGTTATAGTAGTACTGACTTTGCATGGTTGTTGTGAACTATAAATGAGCTGATGTTTGAGAAGAGCCTACACATAGGTAGGGACGCAATGAATGTTCTCCTCTTAGACTGGAGTAGCTAGTGGTTCTGTGTTTTCATTTTCTACTCTCTACGTGGCTGTGACGATGAGCGTCAGTAAGGGGCATTCCCTATTGGCAGTAGTGAACCCTAACAAAGAGTGAATCCTCACTTTCCTTTGAGAGGACTGGTTATCCCATTCTATAGACAAGCACACTTAAGATCTGAGAAGAAAGTGTTCAAGGTTTGCCAGCTGGTAAATGGCAGAACTGGCACTGCAACTTGTTTCTCAACACTTAATCTAGTGACTCAGTCTTGCTAAGATGGCAGCAGGCAGAGTGCCAGGTGCTCACCGGTCCCTGAGGCCCCCACACCCAGTGGAAGAATAAGCAGAAACCTGGCTACCCCCCCATCTTAGTGTGGAGGGCAAGGCAGGTCTCAGTACAGTAAAAGTCTAGGGCCAGCCAAATCAGAGAGGCCAATGAGGAAGATCCTTAGAGAGGTGCTGGAAGGTTGGCTAGATCAGGGCTGGTTAGCCCTCCCATAGGCCAGAGTCCACACTGCATGGCTCATGACTCATTGAGCTTCATAGTGGTCACCTGACTTTGACATCCAGTCTTTTGGAAGTGTGGATGAGGAGGCCAGCAAGTCAATAGGATTTGGTTCTTTGGCTGGTTCTGTGGCCTGGTGGGAAGGTAGGAAGGTTTGGAGCCAGCTGAAGTGGCCCTGGCCTTTCATAGAATACGTCCTGGGGCCTTCTGGCCCTAGAAGAGAGAGGCTAGCTGTGGCCTTCCTCTAACTGTGGATGATGGGCTGCTGCTGACTCTGCTTTGTCATAGGCTTGAGCTCTTCGAGGTGTTGGGCATGGTTGGCACAAACAGGACATATCTAGGGATTCTTTTTCTCTCTCCAGTAGGAGAGTGGGTTAGCTGGCCTGGTTGAGAGGGAGCAAGAGATACTGAGCTTTTTGTGGTCTCTGTTCAGTGAACAAATTGGATGGCAAGGAGGGCTCCAAGGAGCGGCAGGTTCTTCTCCAAGGAGAAAGGAATAAGGCCTAAGGACATGGAAAACTCTATTTCAGGGTAGTGTGCAGCTGGGGAGGGTAAGTTTGAATCTTTGGACACAGCTTAAGCTAATGCAGGGGAGGCAGCTGGCAATTGAGAGCTGGCTTGACCTAATCTTGAGTGTTTTTTCTGTCCCTGGAGCTGGTGCCTTAGCTGGGACAGGTGGAAACCAGGCCAGTGCTGAGAAGGCAAAGGGGCACCATCAAACTTTACTCAGAAAGGAGAGATTCTGGGTGAGAATGTGAATTTAGACCAGTGTATAGGAAAGGGCTCTGAACCAGGCATTACAGTCAAGGAGCTGGTGTTAATTACTATTGACCCTTGTGGTACAAGACTTAGGCATATCCCCTCACCTGACTGTGGGACTCCCTGTTTTTCATACAGTGCTTATTAGGTGTGCTAGACTGAGGGAATACACACCTGATCCTGCCCTCCCAGGACTTAGAACCTACCAAGGAAGTCAGACATTACAGAAGTAGTGAAAGGCTTGGCCTGTGTATGAAAGGATTGTGAGAATCAAATGAGATAAGTGCATTAGGATCGTTGTGTAAACAAAGACTGCTGAACAGGGGTCAGACCTGACTTCTGGGCCTCACTTAGCTACTGACTAGCTGTGTGACCTTGAGAAAGTTGCCTAATCTTTTGAAACCTTAGTTTTTCCTATATATATACTGAAGTAGCTTTAGTGGGATAATGCTGAAGAGCTCTTCTGCTTCTGACATTCCGAGACTGACTTTGGAGTATATGAGAAGTGATTTGAGAAATTTTTTATGAGGCATACACACAAGTGCAAAGACTTGTCGTAGCATAGCCCACAGAGGCCACTATTTCCGGCATGCTCTGTTCCTGTTGTGAGAGGACCTTTCTTTTTGTGTAGGACTGGTGCCCATGTGGCTTTGGGAATGTTATCAAATCAAAGGGCACTTTGATTTGTCTGGCTCTTCAGTCTGCAAAGTGCTTTTATTCCCTTTGCCATATAGTAATCCTTACAGCAACAAAGGAAAATCAATAGAGTTTTATTTTACCCTGTTTACAGACAAGGAAACTGAATCTGAGCAAGTGACAGAACTGGGCCTGGAACCTAGGACCCCTCCTTTCTGATTTTCTACCTTATCAAAGCTAGTGGCCTGCCCTGCCCGCCCCATCCCAATCTCAGGACTTCAGCCCAAGCCCAAATGTCTGAAATTATCCTAGTAGGCTTCTTTAGTTGTTTTTGTTGTTGAGTTGTTAATGATGGATTGTGTACTTCCGGCCCCAGTTCTCCATACACCTCCATACAACCTCTCCATACAGCCTAATGATGGATTGTGCACTTCCTGTCCCAGGTATCCATACACCTCCATACAGCCTCTCACATGTACCCTCAAGATAAGACAGGAACAGCTGGGTAATGAGGCCCAAGAACATAGTATGAAGTCACTACTCCCCAGTACATTCTGGGCCCTGATTCTGTGTGTCCAGAGCAATTCTTCCCAGCCAGCCACTTTTGAAGGTTACTGCTTCTTTCCCTTTCCTTTTTGTCTTGGTTTCATGAAAAAGGAGAACCTAAACTCAGGCCTGGGAGAGCCCAGGTTCATAACACCAGCAGACCGGGCTTCAAGTCCTAAGTCTGTGAGGGGGCCGGCCAGGTGATGGCATTGGGAAGTTCTTGTTTTGACGATTAAGGGAGGTGATGTTGGTAAAGTACCCAGCCAGCACAGTGTCTGCCACAAAGCGTTCTTATAATTCAAGTGTGAATTATCTTCTGAGGCTTACTTCAGGCTTTTGGCATAATGATGAGAGAACAAGTTTATAAGAGTGTGAAAACTGAGATTCTCTCTGTCCACTCACCCTTTGGTCTTGGGGATAAGACAGGAGCTAGTCCCACTCATCTTGTGGTTTGGAGCTTTCTGGCCTGCCAGAGCAGGTTGGGAATCCCCCTATTAGTTCCTTATTGAGTCATTTGGAGCAGAGCCTTCAGGAGATCCTGATGCTCTGGACCCAGATCTAAGGGCCTGATCTACTTTTGTTAGCGCGTGACCACGTGGTAACCAGAAACATCTACTCTTAGTGTGAAAGATTGTTAATAGAATTGGTGTGGAGAGAGAGAGAGAGAGAGAGAGAGAGAGAGGATTTCAAATAATATAATAGTTTTCCAGTAAGACTTCCAAAATTACCCATCCCCATATAGGCAAATGCCCAGCCAAACAGGGTCAGCCCAAAGCAGGGCTGCTGAGGCCCGAAAACTTGCCACAAATCTAAGGCACTTTTTGTCAGGTAACCACAAGAAAGGGGCTACACAGTTCCCAGAGAGCTGGGACAGAAGGAAAGACTCAAAATTCAAAATGTACCACATAATAATCCACCATGAAGTCAGGATAATGACAGCCATTTGGTCTCTGCCAAGGACCAGGAGCAGCCTCCGCTTTGTCTCTTCCAAGTGCCTCTACTTGTTTCTCTCCACCTGTCTCCTTCAGGTTCCTGTTTACATGTGTTCCCCCCACCATTTACATATTCACCACACTCCTTCCCAGCTCCTTCCATTCAGGAGGTTCAGTTCATGGCACATTGGGGCTTGTAGTCCAAGGCCGCTGCTTCTAAGTGTGGGTGGGGAAAATGGCACCCAATCTATGTTCCTCCCTCTTTAATGGAGGTGTATCTGTAGCACTTTTTCTTGGACTCTAAAGATGAAACAGAATTGAGAAGAGGTGGCTCTTCTGAAAGAGTCAACTCAAAGCATGCAAGCAGAGGGCTGCCTGGGACTGCTGCCTTTCTGGGTTGTGGCACTCATATAGGGGAAAGAATTAGAGTTTGCTTCAAATTGCCACCACCCTCCTACCATGTTCCTTGTAGACTTTCATCCTGGACTTCCTTGACTTCCTCTGAGTGGCCCCCTCTGTTGTCCAGCACAGTCACAGGGTAATGCCATTTCATAAAGCCGCCTGCATGGTGGACCAGGCTTTCCTTAAAATCACCTTATTTAAGTAGGTGACACATGTAGTTATCATAATCTCCATTTTACAGAGGCAGACGCCAAATCCCTGTGAGGTTAAGTGACTTGCCACGCATCACATTCTGTCACTCTGAGTTCCCGAACCTCCAAGCTCCCCTCAAACAAGGCTTATATGCATCCCGCCTGGTAGACAGCACTCAGTGCTGGAGTTGAGTGACATAGCAGGAAGAAATCAGAGCTTGGAGTCCCCTCCTAGAGCTGTCTTCTGCTTGTTCTGGACCTTCGATACTTAATGGTTTGCTGAAAACCTGAGTCTCTTCGTTTGCAGAAGAGGGTAATAATTAGAGGACCTGACTTCTTGTCAGGATTAAATGAAATAGGCGCTGAGCACCATGTCTGGCACATAAGAAGTGCCTAGTAAGTGTTATAACAGACATTCAATTATGATAATCCAATATTAGAATCAGGAGGTTATAAAAGGTCATCATCAAGCACATTTGTGCTCAGCCCTGTATTGGGGAAGATCCAGAGCTAGTTATCAGATCAGAGAAAGTGCCCTTTATCAAGCCTTTTCTCTGTTTATCCACCTGATCGCAAGGTAGAGGATCATGTTCCCATCTCACTGTGAAGGGTACTGAGACTGAGGTCACAAGTCAATGAATTTGTTAATACATGTTAATTGATTACCAGTTGGATACTAGGCTCTGTTCTAGGCCCAGGACACCATGCAGAAAATGAGACCGGCAGAATCCCTCTAAGATGAGCCTTCTGCTGGAATGCTGCCTTAGCAGAGTGGATGGGCAGGTGAAGAAGCCTCTCCCACTCCACTGCACCGTTCCCCGGGCAGGCCGGCCTGTTCCTCATTTAACTGCGCTTGCTCATCATGGGTCTTCGGCCTGGGGCGCCCTTGACCCCTTCTTGCCTCGGCCACTGCTTGTCATTCTTTAAGGACCATCTCAAAAGGCCTCCCTGGTGGCGCAAGGGGTTAAGCACCACGCTATGAAGCAATCTGCAGCCTCTGCAGCACGAGTTCCATCCCCAGCCTGCCAGGGAGCAACTCACAAGGCTCAGCAGACCTCTCCTGTCCCACCCGCTGCTCCCCTCAGCAGTGCATTTCAGTCAGTCTGCCTGTTCTGTTCCCTGCTCTGTCTCTGGTGAATCTTCTCACCCCCTGCATCTCTGGCCTGTGCCCCAGCTCTTGTGTGCATAAATAAATATTATTTAAAAAAAATTTTTTTTTCTCTAAAACTGCCCTCACCCTGGGGGCTTCCAGCAATCTCCTAGCACCTTCTACATGCTTCCTGTGATAGCATGTATGCACTGTTATTTACTCACCCATCTGCCTCCTCTGCAGGAGTGACCTCTTCAAGGAAAAGGGCTGCTTTTTATTCATCTTTGTAGATTTAGGGCCTGGAACACAGGCTCTAGAGAGCTGTGTGTGGAATATAATGAGGTACTGATTGTGTTCTGGCCCTAGAGAAGAAAGACTTTGTAGAGATGAGAGGGAGTTCTAAATGAGACCTTGGAAGATGAGTGGTAACGAATTAGAGTTGGGGTAAAGGGTGAGGGAGGGCAAAAGCAAAGAGCAGGCCAACTAGTGATAGGACTGGGGGAGGAGGAGGTATTTCGGAGGGAATCGGTGGGTCCCACAACAGATTTTTGTTGGGGGTTGAGGGGGTGGTCACGGTAGGGGTTATTGAAGGGTTCTGGGCAGAGGAGAGACCTTAGGTAAGCTGTGAACCAGGACTCATTAGATAAGATCTAGTGATTGGTAAGGATGAGTGAGGGGGCCATACTTGAGTGGGTGGCCTCAGGGTAGCCAAAGTGACATTATGATAAGAGGACCCATCCTGGGGAATTTCAGTCACTATTCAGACCTGGTGGGGGTGGTGCTTAGGGAAGGCAAATCTGTTGAGACTACTCCCCCTGCTTTTCTGTAGTTATCTGGGATTGCTGCCCAGGGGGAGGGGGGTGGTGTCCTGTGTTCCTTGCACTTGCCTAACTGAGGAGGGAGGGGGATTCCTTGCTTTTCAGAGCCAACAAGGCTGATGCCTAAAGAGACTATTTCTTCCTTCGGACATGAGGAGTGAGGAAGAGGAACCCAGTGGAGTGGAGAGCTGGGCAGAGGCCCAGGGCACCAGTGAAGGGTGGAGAGAACCTGTTTAGCATTGTGTACTGACCCAAGGCTGGAGAGAGCAGAGCCAGGGAATTCCTTATGGGAAAGGGAGGTGGGTCCAGAACTAGTTTGCATTGGGAGTGGGGGAGAGTGAAGCAAGCCAGACTCACTCTCTCCCTGACAGGGAACGTGGATACTGCCCTGCCTCCAAGCCTGGGGCTGCCTGGCTGCAGAGTTCCAGGCTGCTGCAGACCATCTTCCTTTTCCACACTGACTCACAGCATGGCTGGGAGCAGATGGCTTGCTTCTGGGCTATAGGCCTCCTGGGCTGTCTGGGGAGAGGGGCGGATTCACTGGGTGATTTTACTGGCCTCCCAACTGACCTCCAACCTTCGGTGATTGGCATACCAACAACCCACCCTCTCCTGTTTTCCAATTTCTTTTCGTTGGTTATTATGGAGCAGGCATAAACGCTATTTATACTTTCAGTCATTACCACCTCTTAGGTTAATTAGCTCCAGAGGTTGTTAGCCAGACTGGAAAGTAGGTCAGCCTTTTATTTATCTTCACTTCTTTTTTCAGATCTGGGTTGGAGAAGGGAGCTCCCCAGCCCTTGTCCCCAGATCTGTGACTCTGCTCTCTCTGCATATCCATTTCCCAATTTTTCACATGTTTGTATTGCTCACTCCTGCCCTCCTCAGTATAGAGGGTAGCGATTCTCTCCTGAGTGATGAAGAACAGGGAAGGTGTGAGAAAGGTATCGAGGTCCTGCTATATTTATTGACTAGTTCAGTGTTCCAGGTGGCAGCTGCTACTTCCAGTCTGTGTAACTTTGAGCAGATTACTCAACCTTGCTGAGTTTTGGTTTTCTTGTCTATTAAATAGAGATAATAAAAGCTACTTCCTTGGGGAATTGTGTGTCTGTATAGTGCCTGGCAGAGTTAAGACATGGCCAGTGCCTGAGATGTGTCAGCTCTTAAAGCTTCTGTGACCCTTACTGCTGCCCTTTGAGGAGGCATTGCGTCCATATTACGGGTGGGAAGCTAGAAGCGCCAAGAGTGGCGCGGCCTGCCCCTTTCACATTGCCATAAAGTGGAACTGGGATCAGAAGCCAGGACTTACATACAGTCTGTGTGCCACTGAATAAGTTACTTAGGCTCTTAGGGAATCAGTTGCTTCATGGATAACATGGGGATCATCATGCCCTGCTACGTGTATATGTGTCTGTGTCCATGGGCCAGTCAGATGAGAAAAGGGATGTGAAAGTACTAGGTAAGCTGCAAATACTTTCCATCTAGTAGCCATTTGCTGGCCACCTACCAGGCTGAGCCTACATATACATTTTTCCTTTGTTGCAGTCCAATAAAATCTGAGGAATATGCTATGGTCCCACTTAAACATGAAGAGGTTGAAACTTAGGTAGGGAAAGTATTGCCTATGGTCTCCCAAGCGGAGGAACTGGAATGGAAACCTAGAGTCCCTCTGTTTATTCTTCCCTGCACTCCACTTGGGCTCCCCAGTGGTTGAGATTAGTAGGAACAATCTTATGGTCTGTGACCCTGGGCTTCTATGGGGGCTGTATTTCTCTTCATTTGGGATGGTTTGGAAAATGAGGCTTGGAGGACACATAGACTGGTTCCTGAGAACCAAGGTTTATCTTCCGCTATTAGATAAAGGTGTCATGGGCATGGGCCCCACACCTGATTTTGTCTGCCAGCCAGAGAGGCTAAGGTGTGCTAAGGCAGAAAGTAGATGACTGGAAAGACAAGGGGCGAGAGAACCTGCATCTGTGCTCTCAGCTCTTGGAAGCTTCAACCTCTGGGTTTGTGGGGAAGGCCAGGGAACTGGGAACCTACAGAGTGTGGGGTCAGTGGAATGCCACTGCCGCCTTGGGTCATAGCATGGCGCAGCTAAACCCTGCTAGCTCAGCTCAAGAGCCCAGCAGAATCTGGGGTCACATGTTACCTAGTTGCCCACCCTTGTCTCCTCTGTGTTTTTCCCTCAGAAGGGGGAGGATGGCAAATGGCACTATTAGCCACAGCCAGCTGAGGTTGTGCTGTGAGCTGTGCCCATCCAGCATACTGGCCTGAGAATTGGTAGGTATAGGCAGGCCACTTGCAGGAGGGTTTAGACTGCCTCCAGGGGCTTGAGGACCAGAGATAGAGCCCCACAGTTACATCTGGAGAATGACCTGATTTCCTCACAGCCATCCCAGGGGACTTAGAAGCAGCACATCAGTCACTGTGGCAAAAGGATAGCGCCCTGGTTCTGCAACTTACTTACTCACTTTGTGATTTTGCCCAAGTCATACAACCTCTCTGAGTCAAGTTTTTCATGGGACAGATGGAAATAGTAATTAATTTATGAGGGATCCTCTACCTCACTAGGCTGTTAGGGACACACACAAAGTTGCTGTAGACAGCAGTATAGCCCTGAATGCAAGCAGAAGAAATTAATCATATCATGGAAAAAACCAGGCAGGGATTTGTCGAACACCTGCGAGGTACATTGCAGGACTTACAGATCCAGTCCAGTTAGGGAGGGACATTGCTAAGAATATGAGCCAAGAATGAGTCAAGAAATGAAATACTCGTTTCAAGACTTCATGTCTTGACTCATTAATTGAGCCTGAAATCAATTTTGGGTAGAATAACATAAAATCGAATCCAAAACATCAGGGTACAATTAAAAGTATACTCACCAGTACAGTGTAAGAGTAGGTAGTTTCATAAAATGCATCCCAGTATATTGAATTATATGTTTTATGTATTTGTTACATATTAAATATATTTAAATTATATGTGTTGATATCTGTATTTACAATCTCAGTATAAAATGTATTTCTTGCTGTCAGCAAAATATGAGAAATGGTGTTTTAAGTCAAGATGCAGGTCTTCAGGTCAGAGGACATTTAATGAGGCCTGTGCAGGTGTGGGAGCTGTCTGGTGGCTGAGCGCTTAACCTATAGGGGCAGGGGAGTGTATGTAGCACAAGAGACAGGAGCAGACTGCACAGTCAGGCAAATTTGGATTGGAGTCCCAGTTCTATTACTTACAGCCACGTGCTTTGGAACCATGTAGTAGTCTTACTAAGTTTTGGATTCTACTTCTGGAAAACAGAGAATGATATTATCTTAGGCAATTATGACATATAAATGAGATTAATATAAATCATTTAGGAAGAAATTGGTAAGTAGTAAATGATGTACAAATGGTAACTACCATTTACTGCTGCTATCACTGATGTTGTGGCCTTTATTGTTACATTGGGCCCTTTGAGGATTGCTGTGACCTGGAGAGAAGAAAAAGCATCCAGATAGAGATGAGTGGATGTCAAGGGATAAGCATGTGTGCCTGATATGGGCCTGGTCTGGCTGAGCAGTCTTTTTTTTTTTTTCCTTTCTTAAATATTTATTTATGCATACAAGAACTGGGGTGCAGGTCAGAGGTGCGGGGGGGTGAGAGGATTCACCAGAGACAGAAAGGAGAGAACAGGACAGGTAGATCTACTGAAATCCACTGCTGAGGGGAGCAATGGGCAAGACAGGAGAGGTCTGCTGTGCCATGTAGGTAGCTCCCTGGTCGGCTGGGGATCAAACTCGTGCTGCGGAGGCTGTGGATATCTTCACAGTTCTGTGCTTCACCCCTTGCGCCACCAGGAAAGCCCCTGGCTGAGCAGTCTTAAAAGGGGGTGTTGAAGATTACAGGTAAAAGGTACCAGGAAAATTTTGGCATTAGTGGAGACAAAAGTTTAACAATACAGAAACTTCAACAATAGGATCACTTCACCTGAAGATAATGAGGCCCCATTCTTGGAGGAGTTCCAGCAGAGGTTGGCCTGCTAGAGACTCTTCAACATTAGGCTACCTTATGGAAAGGGGTTTTCCAGAGGGTGAGTGAAGCCCTCAGTCCAAAACATACATGGGCCATTTGGTTCTGTCCATTTGGTTAGCTTCCCTGTTACTGGAAACTGGCTCATGCACTTCCTCACTGTCAGGAAGCAGCTATCTCAGGGCCTCTTCACCATCACGCTGTTTGCAGGGATGCCTCTGACCCCAAGTTCATCTCAAGGCTCCTTTCTGGGAATCCTTTGAGAGGCATTCACACTGCAGGCCATCCAATCACATAGGGAAGTTCAGGAAGACAAGGAGACTCTCCTGTTTTAGAAAGAATTCCCTATAAAACAGCAGTCTGATCAGCTGCCTTCCAAGATCCTGACTAACTAGACTAGGGGATAAGTTAACATTTTGATTTTTTAAAAGTGGATAGCCTGCAACTTTTCAGGATCACACACCCTGTGCATAAAAACTAGTCTGCCCAGTTAGAGTGCCCGTGATTTGCTGAGTGCAGAGTTGCCTTGTGTTCCTTCTCACCATCTCCAGGTTAGTTAAATACCTCTGCTGCTGGAAAAGCCACACAAGTGACCACATTTCCTTGAAATTTTCCCAGATTAAGATTTTCAAAATAAAAATGGATCTTTCAGTTGACATGTACAATTAAAGTAGTAGTATTTTCCTTGTTTCTAAGAAGATTTTGTCAAATTAATGGTGTTTCTTAAAATCAGTAGTATCTTTGACTCCAGGAAATATGGGTGTCTGTTTTGCATTCAGTTGAAATTCTGGTTTGAGGTTTGATGTTGGGGCTTTGAAGCTGCGAAAGCTGTCATCTGGCATTATTTAAAAGAATTTGAACATTTGTATCTGCAGTTGGGAGAATGCATATCTCTGAGACCCTACAGTCAGATCTTATAACAGAGACAGACCAGGTTGAGGTTTCAGATGGACATGTATTTTTTTGGGGGCGGGGAGGCATGTATTTAGTCCATAGAAATTCTGTTGTTTTTTTTTTCTAAAGATTTATTTATTTATACAAGCACTGGGTACAGTCAGAAGCGCAGGAGAGTGAGAGAATTCACCAGAGCCAGAGCAGGGAGCAGAACAGACAGACTGACGAAATACACTGCTGAGGGGAGCAGCAGGTGGCAGGAGAGGTCTGCGTGCCATGTGGTACCCTCACCCGGCGGCCGGGGATCTAACCGGCACTGCAGAGGCTGTGTGTTTTTTCTTTTTTTAAAAAAATCATTTGGAGGTGAAAACCTTGCCCTCTATGAACCTCAGTTTTCTCATCTGCTTAGTGGGAGAATTAGATCAGATATCATTCACATCCATAACTGCTAGAACTTCCTGTTGACTCAGTGTGGGCAGCCTCCTTCCTTTAGCGAACTAGAAGGCTCATCCCCTGAACTTGTTACATAAGCAAGTGCTTTTTAGGTGGTTGGAGGCATCATGGCCTGTGATGCATGGGCCTTTGGTTTCTGCTCCCTGGGTGTTTGGGGGTTGCTTGGAGACACAAGTCTGTTTGTAAATTACCTGACTTAAAGGTGTGGTCTCTGCTTTTCTCCCACAGGAGGGAGAGGAAGGGAGTGTCCTCATGCCCAGGTTCTTCTGCCTCTAGGTGATGAGAGGATCAGCAGTTCAGGAGGGTGATAACATGTGTCAGTGGGTTGAGGGACCAAATTTGATGTTCCTCCTTACTTGTTCAGTTCCAAGCCTGCTCTGGGGCCTGTGGAGTTCCCTAGATAAAAAGCACTGAAGAAGAGGACCTGCCCTTTTGTGTCTGCTGGTCTCCGCTCTGCCAGGGCCCCTCCCTCTGATCGTCTAACCAGTAAAAGTCACAGCAGCACATTTCCTTCCTGCAGAGAGAAAATCTGAGAGGCCTGCGCCAAGCCCCACCATGTCCTGAGAACCTCCTGTCAGTCTCTTGAGTGTCTTTAACCCTGTGCTCCTTTCTGGGAGGTCAGGCAGAACTGAGTGCAGGTTCTTGGCTAAGCTCTGCTTTGGGTTTGAGTTTGGGTTTTTCCACTCATTTGACTGACTGGGGAAGAATACTTCCCTGAACATTACCTTTCAGAACAGTCAAGTAATTTTTCACTTAGAGAAAAAAAAATGTGAAGGCACCAAAAAGAAATTTAAAAGGTCCGTAAAATCCACCACTTTAAAAATAATTTTAAGAATGTGTGGGGCCTCCCCGGTGGCGCGGGGTTGAGCGCTGGGTTGTGAAGCTGCCCGCAGCCTCTGCAGCACCGGTTGGATCCCGGGCTGCTCCCCGGCCACTGGAGGAGGGTCCCACATGGCGCGCAGACCTCTCCTGCCGCCCGCTGCTCCCCTCAGCAGTGTACTTTGGTCCTTCTGCCTGCTCTGCTCCCCGCTCTGGCTCTGGTGATTCTCTCACCCTCCCAAGCTCCTCTGACTGTACCCAGTGCTTGAATAAATAAACAAACAAACAAATAAATAAATAGATAAATAAATAAATAAAAAGAATTGTGTAGAGAGAGGTGCTCACATACATTTTTCTTCCCTTTGTTCAAAACTAATCTTGCTCTTTTGGCTAAATAAGAAAGCATATGTAGAATACCCAGCTTGCAAATGTTAAAGTCTCCTCCTCTTTGCCCCTCAGTGTTTTGTGGACTCATTAATTCCGCAGAGACTCACTCAGAGCAAACCAACCTCCTTGAAGCATCTGAGCTGCTTTGGTGCTGGTTTGCCTGCCTGGGGTGGTTCTCCCCTTTGGCTCTAGATGGCATTCAGTGCCCAAAGAATGTCAATACTGAGTGGGCCAGGACTTTGTTCTAGTCATAGGAGTATTTCCCCATAGTCTGCCCTAGAATATGCCTGCACAGAGCTATGATAGTTGCTCAGTTTGTATATGTACAACTACAAATGATGGTGTTTGATGGGGCTTTAAAGTGTGTGTAGGATTTCGAGAGGTAGAGACAATTTGGAGAGCATTCCAGCAAAGGGCCTATCATGAGTAAAGGTTGAGAAGTGGGGAAGGGCCAGGGCATAAGAAACTGTGAGTAACCAGTTTTGCCAGAATGGAGATGTGAACATTTCCATACTTGTTTGATGAGTTTTTTCATCCAACCCTGCACCTCACACAGACCTTCTAAAGAGGCTTATTATTGGGGCCAAGCCAGGATCAGAATGCTTTGCTTTGATGTACAAGTGCAGGCATTCAGGCACAATAACTCATGGCTCCTCAACACATTGAGGGGTGAGCACTTGAACCTAGTATCTCTTTGGCCTACCATCTAGGGAAGGGGCAGCCTTCCCTCTCAACCGTGATTGGACAGTCATGAAATAACAACCCCCAAAGAGGCTACAGGACAGAGGGCAGGAAGAATGGAGGCTTTGTCTTCTTTTGGTGCCTCTGATGGGCTCTCCCCTCTGCTTCACAGGCTGGAGGAAGTCCCCTTGGAGGTGCTGAGACAGAGGGAGTCCAAGTGGCTGGACATGCTCAACAACTGGGACAAATGGATGGCCAAGAAGCACAAAAAGGTGAGAGGCTGACTTTGGGCCTTGGGCTGAAAGTTGGGGACCTGGGGAGGAAGAGAAAGAGGAAGGAACTGCATTAGTTTGCAAGAGTAGGGGCTTTACCAACTGCCAGCTGGCTGGGGAGCAGAACCTAGCCATTACTTGGTCCTCCCAGACTCATGTAAACTTTGTCCTAGAGTCCAACTTTAAAGCCTCTCTTAGCCAAAGCCTTTATAGGCAGCTTCCCTCCAGCCCTGCTGGCAGAAGTCCGTATTGTTGCTTACCAACTATCAGGGAGGATATTATAATACTAGTAATAGCTAATGTGTGTTGATTACTTGACTTGAATAATCCTTACATACTCTGAAAAGGTTGGTGGTAGTAGTACCTATAGACTTAAGATTTGAACCCAGATGGTCTCGCTTTAGTGTCTGTATTCCACCTCAGAAAGGGCCTTCTTTACCATCTAGATTAATTTGATGAGTTCCCTCTCACCTCCTGGTCAAAGCAAAAGAAAAGTAACCTCACAATGTATGGTATTATAAAAATGAAATCACCCAGGCTTCCTTTTCTAATCAGGCTGTCTTTAGGCACTAATCCTATCACCCCATGGAAATGTCCTATCCCACCATGCTTATCTGTGTGTATTATTGCCCTCAGCTACCTTAGCTAGGTCTAGTTACACCCTGGCCTGGAGGAGGCCTATCCAGAGCCTCATCATATCTGGGGGCTCTCTGCACAAGTTCCCAGTACACAGAGTGAACCTGCTGGCCTATGTTGTCAGCTGACCCACTGGTCTGGTCCAGATTGGTACAGCTAGCAGTGGGGCCTAGCAAGCTCAAGACAGGTTAGGTATGGGCTTGGGCCCAGACCCATGCCTGTGGCTAGCTGTGTCACTGGACCAGTTTCCCCAGCCCTGTGAGAATGACAATCAGGAGGCTCCCACAAGGCGGTGACTATAAAGCCCTAAGCCACCAAGGCCTGGGCTCTTTCTTACTGTTCTGTCTGGGCTTTGGGGCACTAATGTTTTTGCTTACTAGAATATCTTTCTCTTTAAAAAAACTTTTTTTTAAGGCAGCTAAACTGCTTCCTGCCTGACTCGGGAACTGTCTTCCTGCTTCTTCATCCCTCAGGCTCTTATCTGAGTTTCAGCTCCCTGTAGTGACTAGTGGTTGGCAGATAGTGGCTTGGTTTTTTTTTTGCCCCAGCCTCCCTGGCAAACACAGATTCCAGAGGGAACCTAGGGGAGGTCCTGTTAGGAGGACAATCAGCACAACTTCCTCTTCCCCTTTGCTTCCCTGCACTGTGATTAGAGGCCAAGGGCAACCCCTGCCCAGCAGGAGCCACCACAGGAGTGCTTTACCCAACCCACCCCAGAGGCCTTAACCCTCTGATGCATTCCTCAGCTGTGGCCACACTGGCCTTGGGATTTCTTCCGGCCTGGCCCTGCAGGCTTGAGCTTTCTCTGTGGCACAGGAAAAACAATACCTGCTTCAGGAAGTGGGTTCAGACCAGTATTTCTCCAGGACTCAACCTAAGTCCTCAGGAGGGAGCCAGGCACTGCAGGGAGGCGGGGTTGTGGCTGGAATGCTGTGTTCCCCTGAAGGGCTCTGTTCAAACTGTGACCCTGCCCTTCTGGAGTTCAGTAGGCAGGGTGTGCCCTCAGACAAGATGTTGCAACAGAGAATGCTAACCCCTCCAGCTTTCCACTCGCTGAAGCACTTTCTCTGGCTTTATCCATACTGACGCCCACCATTGTCCCCCCACTAAGATAGGTATGTAGAATATTGCTCTCTCATACCTATGTGCTGAGAACTCCAGAGGCAAGAGTGGGAAAAGCTGGCTGTACTCCTACCTCTCCATCCCCACCTCCCCACCCTGAGTGGTGGGCTGAAGGTGTTCCTAGGCTCCCCTGGGGCCAAGTATGTTGTGTGGCTAGCTCAGGCTGATCTCAGCCCTGAGGGAATACTAAAGGACCTATGACTCTGGGCCATATTGCATCTCTCTGCTAAACCCTATCCAGACCAAGCCTCCTTAAGGACACCCTTGTCCTACAGCAGCAGGAAACTGTTCCCAGAATCTGGGGCAGCTCCCTTCCACTCCCTTCCTCTCCCTGCTTTGTAGGCAATCCCAGAAACTTGGACCAGTCATTCTGCCCTTCACCTACTGCCCTCAGCCTGTCTGCCTGTCTTTTTCCTGGTTCTTGACTCTCTCTGACCCTTGGAAAGTTTTATTTACAGTGGTCATCAGGAAGGCTGTGCCTCCTGCGCTCCCTTCTCTGAGAGCTTCTGACAGTACTATCCGAGGGGGTTTCCAGGTCAGGGGAAGTTAGGTGTGAGCCCAAGACCTTGGGGAGTCAGGCTTTTTCAGATGAGAGGAAGTCATCATTCTACAGGAATGGTGACTCTGCCTTTGCCCTTACTTTCCTTCACCCTTGGCCTTGAGGTCAAGGAGGACAGTAGGTGCTGCCTCAGACCCTCACTCTACCCCAAGCCCAGGGGGAACTCACCTCTCTGAGTCTGAGAGGCAACCTAAGTGGAAAATCCCACGAGCTTGGATCCCTCTAGCCTATGTGGTATAGGTGCTAGGTAGTAGGGTCCCTTGTGGTGTGATCTTTATAATTTTCCCACTCTGTGCCTTAGTTTCCCCATTTGTAAAAGCTGTGATGGTTTTACAAACTGGCATTTGTCAATGGGAGCCTTTTTCTGGTAAAAATAGCTAGCATATGATTTAGATACTACTAACTCGGGGTCATAAACTACCTCCAAACACATCCCCTTCACCTCTTCTGGGTGGGAAGATGTATGCCATTTTAGCAAGGGTTGGTAGCTATGGGAGCTCAGGGTCAGGAAGAGCAGAAGAGAGGGGATTCTGATGAAAACAGAGCCATTCTGATCAGCTCTTCTGAGTTGTACTGAGATTTCGTCTCTCTAGATAGATTGTTAAACAAAACCCCCATGCACGTGCCCAGGTCACATTCTGCGGGGCTCCTCTAACTTGATTGGCCCCATTTTGATTTAGAAAATTCTGATGGGGATTCAGAATCCTGTGGTAGACCTCAGGAATGCCTGTGCTGTCACTGGATCAGGGAATGTGGGGACCCTGCCATCAACCGGTAGCAACGCATCTAACTGCAGTTACGCTGCCCCCGCCTCCCACCTGCATTCCTCTGCCCCAGTTGTAGATCTGCATTGTGGCGTTATTAGGAGAGTCCGCTTTCCTTACTGACATGTTCACTGAAGGCGCTCTAAGTACCGTCAGAGGGGCACAGCTGGCACACAGCCTCTGGGGTTGCTGCATGGCAAATATATGGGCACAAAACTCCTTTTGACTTTCAGATCCGACTGCGGTGCCAGAAGGGCATTCCACCTTCTCTTCGGGGCCGGGCTTGGCAGTATCTATCAGGAAGCAAGGTGAAGCTACTCCAGAACCTTGGAAAGTTTGATGTGAGTTGCCTTTCTTTCCACATCTTCCCCTCTGCCCTGTCTCTTGGTATCCTCTGTGTGCTCACCATTAAGTGTCCAGCTGCCCATCCAACTCTTTCTCTTTCTTTTTTTTTAAAGATTTTATTTTTGTATAGAACTGGGTATAGACCAGAGGTTCTCTGTGTGTGTGTGTGGTGTGTGAGTATGTGTGTGTGTGTGAGAGAGAGAGAGAGAGAGAGAGAGGGGATTCACTAGAGACAGAGTGGGGAGCAGAACAGGTGGATTTACTGAAATACACTGCTGAGGGGAGCAGTGGGCGAGACAGGAAAGGTCTGCCATACCCTTTATGGGTTAGCTCTCTGTCTGGGGATCAAACTCAGGTGCCTTCAAGATTATAGTGCTGAGACTTAACCCCTAGGCTACCAGGGATGCCCCCAGCTCTTTCTCTTGACAACCACTCAAGTTTGCTCTTGGGCTCAGCAGGCTACCTCTCAGTCCTTGGTCATCAGGAAGGGACACTCAGACCTTTTCCCTAACTGCTTTGGATCCTGTACTCTGATCTTTGGGGATCTGCTAGCAGGGCTGGAGGGCCCTCAACACTTCCTGGCCTCCCATCCTCTACTCTTTCATCTGCCTCATCCAAACCTGGACAGACACAATTCACCTGTGTTGGTTGTGGGGTTGTCAGCCCCAGGTATGGCAGAGCCAAGCTAATATCCAGAAGTCAGAAGCAAGTCAGTTGTCAGAGTGTGCTCGCTGCAGCCATACCTTCTCCTACACATCTCCATCCCTAGTTCCCTACCCTATAGCTATGAAAGCCCCCCACTCATGGGGCTTTCTGGGCCTCCCCTTGGCAGGGCAGCTCCTCCAGACTGCTGCCTTAGGGAACTATGGGAGGTAGTTGTCTTCCCTGGGGTTGCCCTGGCTTACCTGCCAGACCTTACCTGGCCCCAGGCATCAAAGCTTTCTCCCAGGCTCTTGGGGACTGATAGTGAAGTAGAGCTGCCAAACACTAGCTTTTTGCTGACATACTTTATGCTTCAGCGAATACTCTAGTCCTGCCAAATCCATTCCCTGAGGAGTGGGGGCAGAGCAGGGTAACCTAGAGTTTGACCTGGAGGGGATGAGAGCTGTCTGCTGGCAGCACTGGGCCCTGAAGGGCTGGGGACAGGATGCTGGAGGAGTATCTGGCTGGGGGCAGTTCTAATTAGAGCAACTGGACTATTCTACAGAGCACCAATATCAGGCCCTACTCGAGTATCTTTTCCACTCGAGTTTTCTCTCCAGTGGCTATATCTCGTTTATTTCAGGGGACATCCCAGGTTGAAGATGAGAGGTTCAGGGGTGGGAACCCCACCCTAAGTCTTTACTTTACCTCCAGCTGCCCAGCAGACATGAGAGCCAAGAGCTTGGGCACCCCTGCAGCCTCCCAACCAACCCCACAGTTATTGCGTGTATGCATTATGTGTGTTGAGTGCTTCCATCTGGAGAAGTTTTGCCATCCCTGAGGGGCCTTGAAGGTTGCTTGTGGGAGGAGGTAGAGTTGCTGAGAAAGGCCTTCTGAATGTTCTAAAGCTGAATGATGGGTCCCCAAGGTAGTCCTGGGTGCCAATCAGTGGTTTGTAGGTGCTCCTGCAAGGACTTTGCCTATAGGTGACATGGCAGAAGTGAACAGGGCTAAGAGGTTCCCTCTGCTGTGGGTATATGAACCCTGAGGGAAGGGTACAGTGATAGGGCTGTTGGTAGCAGCATGTACCTACCTGTTCCTGTGCTCCCCCAGAGACCCAGGTGGCTGATCCTAGCTTCAGCTGCTGGGGCAGGTTTTGCAGCCCTGGTAGCTCTGTCTTCTCTTGTACTTGCTATTTCTTCCTCCTTCCTTGGGCAATGCAGGACTTTCTGTCCTTTTGTAACCTGATTTTCTTTTCTAGCTTCAGCTTATAATGGAACCAACATTTTCAGTCTTTTATGGAGGTTGTAATAACTGCTTCATCTGCCACCAGTCCTCACCTGCCTTTCATTCCCAGTGTCCCTTCTCCACAAAGACCCTGCAACTACCTCTCTTCCTCTCTCACCAGCCCATGTGTGGTCAGGTGCCTTGGGCTGCTGAAGTACCAGGCAAGCATATCCTAGGAACTTACTTTGGGTTCTCAGGCCCCCACTTCTTGGGAACCCTCAGGAGAATTTGTGGGAACCTCCTTCCCTTTCCAACAAAATCAAATCTGCAGGTACTTAGTATCCAGCCTGGGGCCTGACATGGCACATAGGATGAACACAGACTCCCATCTTGAGATCTGTATGGGGCTCTAGAGGTTATATGCTGATCTCCTTGGCCGTGCACCTGCCCAACCCCTCCTTCCATCCTCCATCTTGAATCTTCTGTCAACTTTTCCTCTTAGTACATACTTTCCCACGTCAAGTTACCTGGCATCCTAGGGTCTTCAGTTTAATGCTGGGACATCCCCCCTGAGGGAGCACAAGAGGGAAAGGGGCTTATATCAAGTTACCTGCTAATCAGGGACAGGGCCGGGACCTGCACCCATTGGAGTGTTTGCTAAGGACCCACCTTCCTCCTGGGGGACTCCTGACGCTGCTCTGGCCCTAAAGGTGATGTGCACTTAGTCTACTTCCCTGTTCAAGCCTCTGAGTTTCCTTTTTAGTGATTCTTTCATTTTAAAGTTGAGGTATGAATTTACATAGGTAAAATGCACATATTTAAACTGTGCAGCTCACTGAATTTTGACAAATAGACATACCCACTAACCAATATGGAAATCAAGATATAGAACATTTAAATGATGGAGATGATTTTTCTTTTTATGATAGCTTGATTTTTATAAACAGCACTCATTTTTTTTTAAATATAAATTATGGTTTATTTTTTATTTTTTAAGAAACCAGTTTCTTAAAATTTCAAAAATAAACAGATTAGAATGACTTAGGGCACATATCCCCCACAAAAATGATAATTATGAATAATAAAAACTTGCATTGCTATCCATAGAATAATAATATAAAGGTAAACTAAACCATCATGGTTTAGTGTAAGATAGATCAATGAAATATATTCAAAATAACAAACTACCAATTATTAATAAGAGTTATAATGATAAAATTATACTAATTTTATACTTAAAATAATGATTAAGAAAATAAGTAACTAAATAAAATAATCATTTTATTTATTTATTTATTTATTTATTTTAAATAAATTTTATTTTTATATTCCCCATACAATTGCAATCCCCTTATTTTGACCCCAATCCCTCCCCTCCCCACTCCCCACCCTCCATGGAGTATCCCTGGTTCATAGTTTTTTTAAACAACACTCATTTTAGTTCATGGAAGTTCAAAAAAAGAGTAAAACTTCCCTTGAAACTCCAACTCACAGAGATTGTCCTGAGATTAATAGTTTGACAGATAACACATCCTTCTAGACAGTACTCTCTACAGATCACACACACACATCCCTCTTCTGAACAGGTGACACCACTTGCATAGGGACACAAGTGGCAGAGGAATTGGGATTGATGGCTCTGAATCAACCTGGCTTCCAGGCCTAGCTCGACCATTTTTCTAATCACTGGGCCTGGGAAAATGATTTTTCTTTGACCTTCAGCTTCCTCTTTAATGACAGTGTAATGATAGGACCTGTCTTTTAGAATTAAGGAGAAGAGTCAGTGAGACCCTGGGTCAGCTTAGCACCTACCTGGCGCAGCGTGGAGCTCATAGGTTGTAGCCATCGCTTTGATAGTAGTAGCCTTCCTCTTAAGGATGGGACAGAGCATGGACTTAGTCCTGAATGAAGTGCCTAGAGTTAATTCCAGACACAGCTAAGACGAAGATTCTTGACCACACAGGTCTTCCTCTAAACAGTATCACCCCTCGGGGTTCGCAGGGCCCTTTCCCCTCTTGCTTCTTTGCCCCTGTCTGGGATTCCTGTTCTATTCTCAGATGGGCCCAGTCCATGATGGGAGTGGGTGGGCATTGCCCCAGGTGCGTGTGCGGGGGTTCCTCCAGTACCTAGAACAGTTGTATCTTCCCAGCAGTCCCTAACTCCTAATAGGTACACTTGACCTTACTTCCAGGAACTGGACGTGTCCCCTGGGGACCCCAAGTGGCTGGACGTGATTGAGCGCGACCTGCATCGGCAATTCCCTTTCCATGAGATGTTTGTGTCCCGGGGGGGCCATGGGTGAGCAGGCTGGGCCTTATGGGCTGAAGGTGGCTCTAGGCCCTGTCCCTTAGGGGGCAGAGGAGATAAAATGAGTTTGTGAGTATCTCGGGGGCCTAGAAGCTGAGAGGTCCCAAGCCTGAATGTTAGAGTTTCCCTTCTTTGATTTGAGTCTAATGTAATGGGTCCTCTTAGTGTCTTCTCCTACCGGGGCAGGGGGCACCTTTCATATTTACTCCCCAGAGTGTTAGAGTCTGCCTGAAGCATGTTTTGGTGTGGAGAAAGAGGGTTAGAGAGAGTTGTGTGGGCAGAGGCTGTGTAGGAAGGGAGGGACACAGTGGCCCAGGAGACCAAGGCAGGTGCCAAGGACAGTCTGACTGAGGGGCCCTAGCTGGGGATTTATGGCCCCACACTCTAGTCCCTGACGCATCCTTACCTGTGTCTGGAATCCTGCTCTGGCTCTGCCCCCTACTTTGTCTTTGAGCCACTGGCTTCACCTATCAAGTCAGGGAGCCCCTCCCAGCCTCTCTCCTTTAATTATATGAAAGGCTATCCTCCAGTGGGAGACTGATCCCATCGTGACCACAGTCAGGCCACACCCCCTCTCCAAGGAAGTGCAGAGCCTGAGACAGGTCTGGTCTAGTGGGGCGCAGGTGAGGAGGGTAGTAGGTGGCAGTCACTTGTCATCTCTGCCCCACTTGGCCTCTCTACAGCCAGCAGGACCTATTCCGTGTACTGAAGGCCTACACGCTGTACCGACCTGAGGAGGGCTACTGCCAGGCCCAGGCACCCATTGCCGCCGTCCTGCTCATGCACATGCCTGCTGAGGTACCACCAAGCCCTGGGTAGGTACGCTGAGGGTAGGGAACACTCAGCAGAAGGCTTCAAATCTTTTTTTGCCCACAGCAAGCCTTCTGGTGCCTGGTGCAGATCTGTGAGAAGTACCTGCCTGGCTACTACAGTGAGAAATTGGTGAGTGCTTGCTTCAGGTTGGATGCCCTCTGTGGCCCCTCCATTACTTTTTTTCCATGCTACTCTTGGTGCACCCCGCCCCTCTTTGTTAAAATTTCCCCAGCCTTTTGTTGCTTGCCGGGGTCAGGTTTCCTGGGCTCCAGTGATGTGGGTTCTTCTCTCACTTCCTTCTTAGCCCCCAGCTGTCTGTCCCTCTCTGTGCGATCATAGTTCCTCCAGTAACCAATTCCTTTCTTTCTTTCTTTCTTTTTTTTTTTTTTTTTTTAATTTTTTAAAGAAGGCTGAGAAAGGCAGTCAGAGCAGTTCAAAGAGGACTCGGTAGATCTTTTTTTTTTTTTTTTAAAGTAATACATATTTTGGATTTATTTATTTATATACAAGAACCAGGGTACAAGCCAGAGGCGCGGGAGGGTGAGAGGATTCACCAGAGACAGAGCGGGGAGCAGAACAGGCAGACTGACTGAAATACACTGCTGAGGGGAGTGTGACAGGAGAGGTCTGCTGGGCCATGTGGGACTCTCCCTGGCTAGCTGGGAATTGAACTCGTGCTGCAGAGACTGCAGACAGCTTCACAGCGTGGCGCTCAACCCACTGCACCACCGGGGAGGCCCACAGTAACCAATTTCTTTCCAGCCTCCAACTTGGCGTAGGCTTAGACCTCTGCCCTCTTCCTCCTGATAACTCCTCCTTTACCTTAGCTTTCAGCCCTCAAGGGTCTTTCTGTTACCCTGATAGGCTGGACCTCTGGCTTTTACCTTCCCACAGTTCCTGCCTTGAACCTGGCACTTAGTCCCATACCTCCTCCCCTGGACTCTCTGGTCATGTCTAAGAGCCCCTGTTCACTATATACTCCACACGGGGGACCAGCTCTGTCTGGTTTGCTCATCGTTACCTCCCAGCACAAGGAGACTGCCGAATGATTAAATGCCTGCTCAGCACTGGGGGTCAGGGCATCATCCCTGTCCTGGTTGCTGTAGCCCTGTGGTCATGGACCCATGGCTTCACTGTGGCCCCAGGAGGCAATCCAGCTGGATGGGGAGATCCTCTTCTCACTGCTACAGAAGGTGTCGCCCGTGGCCCACAAGCACCTGAGCCGGCAGAAGATCGACCCGTTGCTCTACATGACAGAATGGTTCATGTGTGCCTTCGCCCGCACCCTGCCCTGGAGCTCTGTGCTGCGTGTCTGGGACATGTTCTTCTGTGAAGGTAGTGGGCTGGCGGCAGGGGAGCACCCCTGCACCCAGCCCAGCCCACAGGGGGCCTCTATTTCCAGAGAAACCTCCTTAAGGCCCCCTTGCACTCACTGCCCACCCCCCCCCCCCCCCCCGCAGGAGTCAAGATCATCTTCCGGGTGGGGCTGGTGCTGCTGAAACATGCACTGGGCTCCCCTGAGAAGCTCAAAGCCTGCCAGGGCCAGTACGAGACCATTGAGCGGCTGCGGAGCCTCAGCCCCAAGATCATGCAGGAGGCCTTCCTGGTCCAGGAGGTGCGGCCCACACCTTCCCCTGACCCCCAGGAGTGGGGGTGCTTCCTGGGAGCCCTTTAGAAAGCAGCACAGTAATCCGCTGCTCCTGCTGTGCCAGGCCTGCTGCTCAGCAACACACAACTGCGGGGAGATTCATCCTTCTGTCCAAGGGGGAAGCAGGGCCACAGAAAGGACTAGGTGTGCGTGAACATCTTGGTAATGAGAGGACCTGTAACATGCGGTCCCCTTTTCCTCTCTGGCATCACATCCATGACCTCGGCTTTATTTTCCCTTTTCTCTTTCTTTGTGGATTTTTGTCTCTCAGGGACTGTCAGGGGGTGAGTTAGGCAAGGGGACTCATGAGTTGTGGACAGCTTTCTCCTCTGAGGCAGTGCCTGGTGAGCCCAGCCACCAGGCACTCAGCTCTGAGACTTGAGACCACTGCAGGGACCAGACCCCCATCCTTCCTAGGGTCAGACTTTAATGGCCAGGTCTGTGGGATACCAAGGGAGAGCAGGGGCCCAGGCAGAAGGGAAACTTCTTCCTGGTGCCCACCTGCCTGTCACAACCCCCACAGGTGGTTGAGTTGCCAGTGACAGAGCGACAGATTGAGCGTGAACACCTCATCCAGCTGCGTCGCTGGAAGGAGACCCGTGGTGAGCTGCAGTGCCACTCCCCACCCAGGCTGCATGGTGCCAAGGCCATCCTGGAGGCAGAACCAGGCCCCCGACCCACCCTGCAACCATCAGCATCCATCCGCCTGCCCCCAGAAGCCTCCCTCCCTGGCTCCAAAGGCAACCCCAAGCTGCCCAAGCAGGTGCAGAAGGAGCAGCAGAAACAGAAGGCAGGTGGGCAGCTGGAAAAGCCCACATCCCCAGCTCCCCAAGACCCAGCCCACCATCGCTCCCATGAGAGCCTGACGTCGCAGGAGAGTGAAGACACCTACTTGTAACCCTGGCAGTTCAGGACTCTGGGGTGGGGTCTCCACACACCTGCACCGTTCACGGACTGACACTCCAGGACCTTCCCACCCTCTGAGAGCCCAGCCTCCTGGCCGCTGGGTGGCAGAGACTCTGGCTGGCCCAGCACAGATTCTGTCTGAGCCTCCTTATTTATTTTCTCTCCATAGTGGAGCTCAGGCTGGTCCGAATAAGGCAGGCAGAAGTGAAGGCCGATGGGCTGGACCTCACTTAGTCGCCTCCTTCTGGGGAGTTGCTCCCCAGGGCCAGGGCACTAACATGAGGAGAGAGGGTGGGGTGAAGGGTGGGGTGCTCTTTGTGTAAAATAGAAACATTGTTTTGTACAGAAATAAACAGGCTTGTATAGAGAACTGATCTGCTTCTAGAAACTAGAAGGAGCTGGGAAGGGGTGCCATGCCGGGTGCTCAGTGTCTCTTCTCCATGCCCTACAGAGCTCACCATCCTGGCTTCAGCCTAGTATAAGAGGTTCTCTGAGGAGTATCTTTGCCAGAGGAGAAGCCACGTCCAGGGCCAGCCCCTACTCCTGGCCCCCAATTTTCCTCACCTCACCCCCTCAGCCCCATGTCCACCATCTGCCACAGATAAGCAATACCGGGATGGGAGTCCAGTTTGGGGGCTGAGCTGGGCCTGCTCTCCAGGCCTTGATCCCTACCCATCCCTGAAGGAAAGGGCTTGTTAAGGAGATGCTTGCAGAGTCTCCCTTTTCCAAGGCCTGACCTGGATGCCACTTTGGATCCCGCTAAGCTTCTAAGTGCTCATACCAGGATGGGTGCTGGGGCCAGGTGGGAGGACCATGAACATCCTTACATGCTCAACCTGGGCCTCCATCAGAGGCAGAGGGGTTAGGGGAGATGGCTGGGTATCTGGTAAAAGGCTCCTGCCATTAACTGAGCACTTAGCATGTACTAGGCTGGACTGGTGGTCTCATGTACCTGATCAGGTAGGCTTTACTGTTATCCCCATTTTACAGATGAGGAAACAGAGGATCTGAGTGGGAAAGATGAAGTTGATCCAGATTTGCACCCGGAGCCCCTCAGCTACTTCTCCAGGGTGCCAGATGACCTGTTTCTGCCATTGAGGGCCTGGGCAGACGCTTATGGTCATAACCTGATGATTGGCGAGGGTGAGAACAGGGTGTCCCTGGGAAAGGCCCCTCCCCCCCCCCCCCCCCTCTGCTGAGGAAGCAGCTTTTCCAGTCAAACAATAGCACTGTTCCTGGCAGGCTATCAAACTTCACTGGGCTGTGGGGGAGGGGGTAGGAAAGGGAGGAATAGAGCCTCCCAGGGAGCTTTCAGGCATCCCAGGGCCTCGGCCTAGAACCTCTTGGCCTGGTACAGCTGGGGATACTGAGGCCTGGGGAGATCAAGGGTCACACAAGCTTATAGGGCAGGTCATCCACTTTCTGCCTCCCGTCCCCTCACCCCTGTGGCTTCCCACCTCATCTGTACCTGATAGCAATGAAGTGAGGGGCTAGCCTTTGAAGACATGGGCTCCCCCACCCACCCTGCAGGGTATGATAGGCCAGGATGTGGTGACTTCCCAGTGCTCCACTAGAGACCACTAGGCCAGAGGGTCAGGGAAGGAAAACTGTCCTGCTTTCATCTGTCCACAGTGGAGAATTCTGAGCAGGCTGCAGGCCTATGTAGGCCTACTGGATCCCCATCAGGCCTGAGGCCTGCTCTAACTTGCATGGTTCAGGGTCTCAGACCTGAAGCCTGAGGATGCTCTGGTCAGAGAAGCGCCACCCCCCAACCCCCACCCCTAAGCATGCTTGACCCTAGATGTAGAATGCCTGCTTAACCTTGGGGGGGTCTTGGACCCGAGGAGGCCTGAACAGAACCCATTTCTAACCTCAAAATGAGTGTAAACTGGCCCTAACAAGCCTCAGATCTGGGCCGTTTGCCAGTTCAGGGGGCCTCTCTTAACCGTTTAAACGTGCTCTGAGCAACTGCGACCTGCTGCAGGTTTGGGCAGGGCCAAATTCTCAGTACCCAGTGAGCCCCAGATGCTTGGGCCTGTATGCCCCAAAGTCTGAGCCTTGGTCATTCCTGGTTCAAGCACTTACGGGGGTGGTGGCTGGGGGCCACCCCACCCAGGCCAGGCTTCACCCTGTCAAGCAATTTGCTGGGTTCATAAAGCAAGGGGGTTTGTACCGATCCTGGGCAGCCCCTGCTGGGGGACAAGCACTTTTCTCCCCACCACCCCAGTCAGCTCTGGTGGTCCTACCCCTCGCAGAGCATGGAGCGGAAGGAGGGAGAAGGGCCTGGGGCAATGTGTTGAAAGCACTAACGGGGTCCCCCAGTCTGCACAGTGGACCCTTAGCCCTTCGGGCACCAGGTGCCCCGATTGCCCAGCGGCCCTTCCAACCTTCAATGCCCGCAAGCAAACACCCCACGCGGGAGGTGGAAGGACAAACACCAGCTCTGGCCTCCCGCACGCGGCCGACGCCCTACGGAAAGGGCGGAGCCCGGGGAGGGGGCGCGGCAAGGGCGGGACCTGGAGGACTCCGGCGGTGCCGTGAATGGGCGAAGCGGGAGCCCCGCCAGGGGGGCGGAGCCAGCGGGGCGGAGCGCGGCGGCTGGGAAGGAGCGTGCACCGCTTCGGTGCCGGGAGGAGGCGCGGCCGCCCTGGAGAGGCCCCGCCGGGCGGGGCCGCCAGGGAGCGGGACTCGGCGCGGGACGGGGCGGGTCCGCGGCGCAGCGGGCGGCGTGGGCCCGGCGGCGCCGCGTCCCCTTTAAGCCCCGGCCCCGCCCCGCCGCCCCGCCCCCGGCGGCCTGGGTCTGGCAGGCGAGGGTCGGGCGGGCTCGCCGCGATGGAGCTGCACATCCTCGAGCACCGGGTGCGGGTGCTGAGTCTCGCCCGCCCCGGTCTCTGGCTCTACACCCACCCGCTCATCAAGCTGCTCTTCCTGCCCCGCCGCAGCCGGTGCGCGCTCGGGTTCGGGGGCGCGGGCGGGGGTGGGCGCCGCCGAGGCTCCGGGTCAGGGTCGGGGGACGGGGATCCGCGCGGGGCGGCCGGGCGGGCGGGCCCTCCCTCTCCGCCCCCCCCCGGGCCCGGGCCTGCCCTCCCCGGGGCCGCCGCCGGTCCGGCCCCGCGCCCCCTCCCAGGGCCACTCGGGCACCGCGCCCGCCGGGCCGGCAGTCCTCGGCTCCGGGTGGGCTCGGGCGCGGCCATGGCGGCCCGGGTGGAGGGCGCTGCCTTCACGCGCCCCCGCCGGAGGCTGGCGCCGGGGGCTCAGGGTTAACGCCCCTGGGCCTGTTGCCCAGGTGAGCCTCTCCTCCCTCCCGGAATGGAGGGGCGGGGGGCTCCGGCGGAGGTGAGCAGGCGGAGCACGGTCCGCGGCTCGGAGATGGGCCCGCACGCCACTGCCCTGCGGGGAAAACTGAGGCTTGGGGTGGGGGGGCTGGAAGGCGCCCGGCAGGGGGTCTTTCCGGGCGAAAGGAGCGAAGCCCACCCGCCCCCTCCGCCCTGCCCAGGCTGAAGATGCCCCCACCCCACCCAGGTGCAAGTTCTTCAGCCTGACGGAGACCCCCGAGGATTACACGCTCATGGTGGACGAGGAGGGCTTCAAAGGTGGGGGCTGGGCTGAGGAGGGGGTGTAGGGGGAGGTTTGCCACGCTCTCCTCTTGGGGGTTCTTGCTAGGTGCGGCGGAGACCACGGCCCCGGGAGCTCCGGCCTTGCAGGCAGATGGAGCGGGGCTGGAACTCGGCGCTCGGCTGCTGGCTGTGTGCCCTCGAGCCAGTCACTTCCCCCCTCTGAGCAGTTTGTTTCCCCTTATGTGAAATGGGTACAGCTGATGGTTCTGAGCTAATAGGATCCCATGAGCCCTTCGTCAACAGGGCTACGTGCGAACAGCGCTTAGCAGCCTTAGGCCACCCGCAGGGCCTCAGTCAAGGGCACGAATCAGGGGTTGCTATGGCTGTTAGAACCCCCTGGCCACTCTTTCCCCCGGACTACTCTTGCTGCTGAGGGCAACCCCCTCTGCAGCTGGCCTGGGAACTCCAGGAGTCTGAGGGTTGGAGAAAGAATGCAGAAGCAGGCAGCCAGCCCAGGGCAGGGTTCTTGGGGGCCTCTTGGCTATGCTTGAGCAATCAGCAGCTACCCCAGCCCTGGCCTGTGCTCCGGACTAGATGCCAGTCTGGTCCCTGGAAATGACATCTGGCTCCTATTCCTGACAGCCTGACCCATCCACACAGGCCTAGAATCTCAGGGCAGCCAACTGGAGCTTGGCCCACCCCCAACTTGCTGCTCCAGTCAGGCCTTAGTTTCCCTGTTTGTACTGCAGGAAGGTCTGGGTTGGTTAAGGGGGAAGGGCATCCCCCAGCCAACCTGATCTGTTAGCGCCCCCTGCTGTTACTTCCTTGTGTAAAGCCGCTGGTAACTGAACACTGTCAAGAGGCGCTTGCTGTCATTCCTTTTGACAGTTGAGGAATCAGATTCCAAGTAGTTAAATCCCTTGCCCCAGGTCAACAGCAAATAATGGCAAAGCTGGGTTTGGCAAAGATTCTGTTTGAATATTGAACTTCGATCTTAACTGGTAGGTTTCAATCCTTCAAAGACTAATGCCTAAAGCACTTTCTAGTCCTTGCATACACACAGGTCTTGGGAGCAGAACTTGGGGGAAGGAGACAGCCTCAGACCTGCCTTTACCTTGGAAGAGCCCTCCAAGGCACAGACAGGGAAACTGAGGGCCAGGGACCAGGCCTCCAGTCCCTGACTGGGCATGTGCTCCCCGCCCACAGAGCTGCCCCCATCAGAATTCCTGCAAGTGGCCGAAGCCACGTGGCTGGTGCTGAACGTGTCGTCCCACAGTGGGGCAGTGGTGCAGGCTGCTGGGGTCACCAAGATCGCTCGCTCAGTCATCACACCACTGGCCGAGCACCATGTATCTGTGCTGATGCTGTCCACTTACCAGACAGACTTCATCCTGGTGAGTGTCCCACAGGCACCAGTGCAGGGTAGGGTGGGCCCGGGGCCCTGGAGACTCATATGATGTGTCATCTCCCTGTGGTGCAGGTGCGGGAGCAGGACCTGTCTGTGGTGATCCACACTCTGGCCCAGGAGTTCCACATTTACCGAGAGGTGGGCGGGGAGCCTGTGCCTGTTGCCAGGGATGATTCCAGCAATGGCTTTCCCCGGACCCAGCATGGTGAGGGCCTCTCACATCCCTCTGGCATCCAAACCTGGGTAGAGGCTCCTCCTCCCACAGGGGCCTTCCCTTGTACTGGCGGGCCTGTGGGTGTGAGGAGACTCGCTGATCGCTCATACAGGATGGTGTGGGAAGCGAGGTGGGAGGTGGGTTTCCGGGAAGCTTGACTCTACCCAGCCCAGGCCTTGCCCTCACCAGCCACCAGGGGTCGCTCCAGCCCATGAGCACACTTGACTGTCTTAGCCTGGTTCTTCCTCAGTAGGGCCCAGCCCCACTGTGCATCCCATCCAGAGCCCACAGAACCGATTCTGTGTTCTCACACTGGACCCTGAGACCCTGCCAGCCATTGCCACTACCCTCATCGATGTCCTCTTCTATTCGCACAGGTGGGCTTTGTTCTTCGTCTCTTTGTCCTCCTGTCATTGCTCCCTGTGCTCCTGTCCTATCATCTCCTGTCCATCTCTTGGTTCTGCAGCTGTGCTCTGTTCTGTGGCCCATGTGCCCTTCACTGACGTTGGGGGACCAGGGTGATCCACGTGGACACTCCCTCAGCCCTCCGGAGGCAGCGACTGAAGTCCCCTCCTGTGGTGTTGGGCAGAGCCGTGCTCTGGTCAGGCTCTCCAGCCCTCGGGTTCTGTGTCTTCACAGCCAGGGCTCATCGTCCTTCCCCACCCCACCAATATCGTTAGGAGATCAAGGTCCTTGGACAGGGAAGGAAGGACCCAGCCCAGAGATAGGGGGACCTGCCCAGGGCTCCCCATGCCAACCCCTTCCCAGGCTCCTAGAGGCTTGCTGGGAAGAGATGGAATTGGCAGGGTGTGTGGCAGCGCCCCTGAGCCTTCTGTTCCTTCCCAGTGCACCCAAGGAGGCAGCCCCTGGCAGTCCCGGATCCAGCTCCATCACATTCTTTGCCTTTTCCCTCATTGAGGGCTACATCTCCATCGTCATGGACGCTGAGACACAAAAAAAGTATGTGCCCCTGACACTGGGTGAGCCGTAGACCCCAAGCCAGCCCCGGGGAGGGAGCGTCAGACTCTGAGGCCACCTGGTTCACCTGCCCCACGGGCTCACCATGGGGCAGAGAGGGGATGTGAGTGCCCTGCCCACTGCCCCACTGCCCGCTGCTTCCCCAGGTTCCCCAGTGACCTCCTACTGACCAGCTCCTCCGGGGAGCTATGGAGGATGGTGCGCATCGGTGGACAGCCCCTGGGCTTTGGTGAGGGCTGCTACTTGTGTGCTGGGGGCTTGGGGAGGGCCTCCTGGGGGACCAGGGTGATCCACATGGACCCTTCCTCAACCCTCAGATGAATGTGGGATTGTGGCCCAGATTGCTGGCCCTCTGGCTGCGGCGGACATTTCTGCTTACTACATCAGCACCTTCAACTTTGACCACGCCTTGGTGAGCACCATGGACTGGGTGGGGGCTTCTGCAGGGAACTGAGGCCCAGGAAGTTGGGGGGGACAGGAAGTAGTCCCCGTTGGGTTAGACATTGGGGACCCCTGACCAGCTTCAACCCTGACCCCTCCTCTGCCCGCCTGCCGCAGGTGCCCGAGGATGGTATCAGCAGCGTCATTGAGGTGCTCCAGCGACGGCAGGAAGGCCTGGGCCCCTGAAGCCCACGGAGAATGTCAGCTCTCCCCTTTGCCCCGAGGCTTCCAGAGACTTCTCTAAGCTATTTCCTCAAGCTCTGGGATGAAGCCCCCTACTCCGTCTCCTGTTCCTGCCAGGGGACCTCTTGTTCTGCTCTGTGTATAAGCTGTGTGCAGGCACCGGCTGTCATGTGGACATGCGTGTCTGCCCAGGCAGGGGAACATGGTGCTCGGGCTTCCTGCCAGGAAGCCCCCAACCCATCACTCCCTGCACGGCCTGGGCGTTTGCACATTCCCTGCCCAAGGTCGGAGCAACCCCTCCCCCCCACCCCCCAGCATCCTGGGCCAGCTGCCTTCTGGACAGGCCCAGATCTCCGTTCTGCCTCTGGCTGGGGTGCCTTTCCTGGCCAGGTGGGTTCTGACAGTGCCTTCCCCCCGGGGCCTCCAAGAAGAATGTTTCTACATCTCTCCCTTTTTTATTGACTTATTAAAGAGCTTGTAGTGATGGGGCTGGACTGTGGTACCTGGGGATTGTCTGTGCCTTGGCTACGACTGCTCTGCTGCTCCTCAGGACCCCTCTGTCTGATGTTCTGGGTTCTCCCTGTCTCGCTGGCTTGAGGCTGGGGTATTACCTCACTCAGTTCTTACTTCAGGGAAACTGCCACTGTTGACCATGCGAGGAATTAAAACTTTGAGAATTGAAGTGACTTAGCCAAGGTCATGTGATTCTCATCTCGGTCTTCCTGGCTCTGAAGCCCATGATCATCTTCATTCCTTACTGTTTCCAGAATGGCCCAGAAGATTCTCAATATGGAGACTTCCAGACCCTCCTGCCTGGGGGTCCCCGGGCCTTCCCGGCCACCTGAGGTCTGGCTAACTTGTTTCAAAATCCCCTCTAGGAGGGCCCCAAAGTCGCTCTCCTCTAGGCTATCCCTGCTTTCCGTTGGACCACACCTTCATTCTGGCTGTCCCTCAGGGGAGTCCCTGCTGCTCTGCTCGATCAGCCCAGGTCTTGCCACCAGGACGCTCCTGAGCAGAGGTAGGAGAAGCAGCAGAGTGGAGACCCGGGAGTCTGTTCACTGGGCTTCTCCTGGCCAGGAGAATAGGACGCGTCTGGAAGCCTCATGGGGCCCTTTGTGCCCTTCATGGCTGCTCGCCTGGACTAGAGGCTCAGCACATCGGGGCCTGGTTTTTCCTGTTATGGAGGGGCTGCCTCCCCACTCCATGAGCCTGGGATTCCGCTGAGGCCCGATGGTGCCCCACAGATGCGCCAAGAAGGTTATCAGGTGCCCTCAGCCCAGACACGCCCTCACTCAGGAAGAGAAGAAGGGTGTGACTTCGGCGTACTCAGCGGTCGAGGTGCCTCCCCAGAAAAGTCAGAACAAGGGCCAGGCATCTGGCAGTGCGCCCACCCTGCCCCTGGGAACCTGAGGGCGTCAGATCAGAGGAACAGAGAGCGATGCCCGGCTTGGTGAGTGAGCAGTTGGGGACCCTGGGCCAGTCCCTTCCCCTTGGCCTCAGTTTCCCCGTGTGCATGGAGACCTAGACGCCAGCTCCTTCAGGACCCTGTGCCTTGGCCCTGGCAGGGGCCATTTCTTTAGTAGTTTGTCTTACAAGGGGGAGTCCTGGCTCCTGTGCCTGGAGGACCTCCTCTCAGCCCTGACTTGAGACATGTCCTAGGCTTGAGGTGAGGACTCTAGAACCCAAATTATTGGGGTGTCTGACCTGCAGCCAGAGAGCTTCTGGGGTTGGTGTGGGGGGAGGTTTCTGTCCACCTGCGTGTGACTCACTGCCTGATTTGGGTGTTTCTGTCACCCTGACTCCAAGTGCCCTACCTGTTCCCTCAAACCAGGTCCTGACCTGGCATTGGGTCTTTCTTGGGGCTGTCCTAGGATTGGCCTGGGTGGGGGGCTGCAGGCTCACCCCCGTGAGCTAGCCTGCCTCAGACCCAGGCCTCGAGGCCAGCATGACAGCCTGTGTCTCGGCCACATGTTGGCCTGTCTGTGTGGAGGGTTTTAGCTCCTTAGACTTTAGGGTCCCTGGGAGTCGCTGGGCCAGCTCTTGGTCTTCGGTGGGTTACAGAGGGAGAGCCAGGGGGACGGAGACCCCACCAAGGTCAGGGACCCAGGGCTGGGGAGGTGCCTGGGGGGCACAGCCGAGGGGAGGTGGCTCTACAGCTCAGGCGGGGCTGGTGTTCTGGGTGCCCTCAGCGGTCCCACACCGAAGTGAAGGCTCACAGAGCCGCCCTTTGTCCCTCCCAGGACCCGGAGGGTCCCAGGGCAAACATCAGTCAGTCTGCTCGGCCCGGCCCTTGCCCTCAACCCAGGGAGACCCGCGCACGCATCAACGCAGCAACTTCCGAGTCGCAGGCTTGAGTCCTGGACCTCAGCCCGGGTGCTCGTCCTCATCAAGATGGAGGCCTGTGTCTCGGGGGCCCCTGCCCCCGGCCCTCAGGGGAATGTGAAGGTGCTCTCGGCCCTGGCCACCAGCACGCCGTCTGGCAAGCACTGGCAGGATATAGACGGGTTCGGGGGCCCTTGGGTAGCATGAGGCTGGAGGTGAGCGAGCCAGCTCATTTCCTCTGCCCTCTGATCTCCATGCCCGTGCAGAGGAAGTGATCTCTTTTAAGTCCTCCTTGAAGATTTCTGAGCAAAACTTCATTCCCACCCCTGCTGGGCAAGGCCATGTGGTCCCATCTTGCTCCGAGCTCCAAAGCTGGTCTCGGGGGCAGTAATCGGTGTGCTGTCCGTGTCCCACCTGGCCCCCGGTTCTTTCCTGGGGGAGGGGGCCGGGCAGGGGGCACGAGGGGCAGAGGGCAGTCTGCAGCGGGCGGGGCACAGGGAAGCTGCTGCCGCTTCTGTGCATGGGGGGGGTGGGGGGCGCCATTCATTTGTGTGTTCAGCACAGGCTTTCAGCCCCCTGTTTACGCAAGGGAAGGGGGCACAGAGAGGTGAAGTGCCTTGCCCAAGGCCACACAGCTGGACATGGCCGAGGCAGAATTCAAGAAGGTTAACGGTACCCACAGGAGTCTGGGGAACTTCCCCTGGGGGCAAGGACACTTCAGCTGAACCCTGAGGGATGGAGATGATTTTGCAAGGGCCCTTGCAATCCCAGCTGTCTGCGTCGGTGGCTGGGTGTCTGCTGCCGGTGGCAACGAGTGCGTGGGCAGGCACGCGAGGCCTGGGCCTGGCTCCTCCCTGACCCTGGGCTGGGCCGGATGGAGCATTGAGCAATGGCCGTGGTTTGTGTCTCACTTTCCCAGGCGGGCCCTGGTGCTAGGGTTCCAGAGTCAAGGCTGCCCAGACAAGCGCCCAGAGCTTCCTTTCCTGGGAGGTCCACACGTTTGGGTGGCATGCATGTCCGTGTGCCCCAAGGGTCTGTGCGCAGGGCGGCAGCTCTCAATGCGGGCTCTCTGCAGACAGGTGTATTTTGGTTGGAGAGAATGTGTGTCTGTCTCCACTGTGTCATTGTGCCTGAGTGCGTACCTGTGCCTCTGGGTCTGGATATTTCTGACTGTAAGTACACGCGGTTATGCATGAATGTCAGCTGTGCCTGATCTCCGGCCGCCATGTGTCTGCCTGGAATGTGCATCTGTGCCCCGTGCCCCCGGAAGCATCTGAAATGTGCATTTCTGCAGGTCTGTGACTCAGTGGTTTTGCGTGTGTGTGTGTGTGCCGCTTCATCTTGTGCGTTTTTGTGCTCACTCGTGTACTGCTGCGTATCGTCCTGTCCACTTTGCTTCCCCAGACCACATCTCCTCATGCCTCCCTGCCTCTCCCTGACCTCAGAAGGCTGCTCCCCTGCAGTCGCCAGAGGAGTGGGGCTGTGCTGGGCCCCCACCCAACCCCAACCCTCCACCCAGCTGTTCTAGCCTCAGCCTCTCTGGTCGCCTCCCTCTTCACCCTCTCCTCTGTGCCTCCTCTTCTGTCTGCAGCCCGAAGCAAGCTCATTCCTGCTTTCTGTCCCATCGGCATGAGCCCCTCAGCTTGGGCTCCCTGCCATGACAGATCCACCCCTGCCCCCCAAGTCCTCTGCACACTTCCCAAGGCCCTGAATCAGTCCAGGCTTGTCCTCTTCTATTGCTGCCCCAGACTTCCCACTGGCCTCCCTCTTATGTGGCTGTGCTGGCACGTGTTCCCAGCACAACCCTAGCATGTCCCTCAGTCACTAAGCTTTAGCAGCGCCCCTTGCTCAGAGATCGGCCTTGGAGACCCACCTGCTCCAGCTCTCCTGGCCACCCTAGGCCCTGTGCTTGCTCTCTCCCAAAGCCAGGAGTGTCTCTGGGCCCTGCCCTGAGCTGGCCCTTTAAGATGAAGTGAGTCTGTTCTAGTCTACAGAAGAGCCCGGGACACAAGCTGTCCAGGCAGTAACACCAGAGGGTCGAGGGGGGGGGGTCTGCCGTGTTCCTGCCTCTTTGCAGCTGATTCACTGCTGTCCCACCTCTTGGTTTTCCTGGGGTTGCTGTGTCTTTAAGCTCTGCCTTTAAAAACATTTTTTAGGGGCCTCCCTGGTGGCGCAGGAGGTTAAGACCTGGCCTGCGAGGCTGTCCGCAGCCTCCACAGCATGAGTTTATCCCCAGCCTGCCAGGGAGCAACCCACATGGCGCAGCAGACCTCTCCTGTCTCGCCCACTGCTCCCCGCAGCAGTGTACTTTGGTCAATCTGCCAGTTCTGTTCCCCACTGTCTCTGGTGGATCCTCTCACCCCCATACCTCTGGCCTGTACCCCCGCTCTTATATGCATAAATTAAAAAAATAAATCTTTTTAAAAAAACATTTTTAAGGTAGAATTTCAATAATGGAATGCCCCTCCCCACCCCCCTCCTTCCAGCCCCTGGTGACCACCAACCTGCCTTCCATGGGTCAGCCTATTCTGGACATTTCATATCCATGGAATCCTTATGACTTCTGGCATCACGCAAACTGTCTTGAGGTAGCGGGTGTCAACTACATTCCTTTTTAGGGCTGAATAGCATTCCTTTCTCCATTATCTGTTGATGGATATTTGGGTTGTTCCAACCTGCTGGCTATTAAGCTCTGCCTTAGTAACTGGGGGGGGGGGTGCTCAGGATTTGTGTTTAATGCCAAGTTGTGCTGCTTCTCTTCCTGACATGCTTGTTTTGTGGATGTGGTGATCTGGCCCCTGCCTGTCGTGCACTGTACCCGTTGAATGGCTAACAGCAGGCTCTCGGACCGAGCAAGTGTTGGTGGCTTTTCTCCCACATGGCGCAGCAGACCCCTCCTGTCCCTCCTGCTGCTCCCCTCAGCAGTGTACTTCGGTCAATCTGCCAGTTCTGTTTGCAGGATTTTTTTTTCCATATCAAGGTGAACACTCAATTTCTTTGGTGTCTCCCCAAAAACAAGAGAGGGAAGAGGCAAGTCACGCACAGTGCCAGTCCCTACTCATTTCCTGCAGGCCTGTGATTGGCACCCCTGCCAGTGAGTCCTGCCTCTGTGTCTCAGGCTTCTGCATCTTTCTCCAGTTGCCTTTTCTGTTGAGCTCTTGCTGCACTTGCTGTGCCTGGGCCGCGGGCACCAAGAGAAGGCACTGAGCCCATCCCACTTCCTCCATGCTTGCCACCCCTCCTACCCCCATCCTCATGCTTGTGCAGGATGAAAGATTCCCCGCTGCGAGTGCCGGGAAACCAACTCATCCAGCAGACAAGAGACTCGCATCATGTCCTGTGTAGCTGAGACACGCCTTGTGGTTGGCCCTGGCACTCTGCAAGGACTGGGGTGCTCGGGGAAATTACTGTGCTTCCCTGGCTGCACTGGTCATGTTCTTCACATTTGGCAGGCCCCCACCCCTGCCTTATGGGCTTGAGGAAGGTGTGGCTTTTTTTCTTTTTTTTCTTTGCGTAGAAGAACTAGGGTATAGGCCAGAGGTGCTGGGGATGAGAGGATTCACCAGAGACAGAGTGGGGAGGGGAACAGGCGGATCCACTGAAACATACTGCTGAGGGGAGCAGCGGGTGAGACAGGAGAGGTCTGGTGTGCCATGTGGGTAGCTCCCTGGCCGGGGATCGAACTCAGGCTGTAGCAGTGATAGTGCTGAGACTTAACCCCCAGGCCACCAGGGAGGCCTGAGGAAGGTGGCCTTTTGAAGTGCTGAATAGGCACTACTGCTCAGAAACCCCTGCCACCTGAGGGAGGCCTGTCTCTTGGATCTGACCCAGTCTTGAGTGAGGGTTCTGATTGGTCCTGCACAGGATGTGGGTACGCTGCTAGGAACTGGGATACCACCAGGGTCAGGCCCCTCTCCTGTGGCCTGGGGTAGGAAATGGCAGCCTGACAAATAGGCCTTCCAGATCCCTCCAAGTCAAGCTGAATGTTGACTTGTTGGTGTAATTCGCCTTCAAAACCTTGGTTATCAAAAGGCATTCAAAGCTAATTCACTCGCCTGCTGGCCTTGTCGTTCCTGCCAACATAGCCCCATATCTGGCCTGGTCCCTGCATATAGTGTAAGTTCCTCAAATATGGCTGAACAGGGGCTGAAGAGATGTTGATTTGTCCGTTCTTGCAGAAGGTGCCCGTGGCCCCCTCTGTGAAGATGGCCCCCTCCCGAGGCAGGCTGTCAGGTGCTGCTTCTGTGGAATTTTTTCTGAAGTGGATTCTTTAAAGGAAGCATGAGAAATGCCTTGGCTTTTTCTTTTTTCATCTCATTTTCCTGGAAAGTGTTGAAATCTGCAGCGGCTGAAAGAATAAAATTTGAATTTGCTTTAGAAAAAATATCATAAAGGAAAAAGTCAGCGTCTTTAAAATCCAGGCTTCCCCAAAAAGAGATCATGTGCTTCCGTGTATTGTCAGTGCTAGGATTCTGGTTTCCTTGGGGAAAGCGAGCAGGGCAGGGAGTCGGAAAGGCCGCCTGGCAGCAGAGTGGGCCCGCCCTTCTGGAGGCCCGGCTGCAGACGCGTTGGCCGCGGCCTGGGAACGTGCGGGGGCTGCAGCTAGCCTTTCCCAGAGGCCACGTCTGTCTGCCACGCAGCTGTCTTCCCACTGGGGAGCTCTTGAGCACCTACCACACCCGAGGCCTGTGCTGCACTCTGGAGAGGAAGTGGGAGCCACCCCCGCCATGTACAACCCCCCAGAATTTATAGTCCAACTGGGCAGACAGTTGTTTCAAGTTTCCAGCTCTGAAGAGTGCTCTGAAGAGGGATATGTGGTGCTCTAGGAGGCTCATGGGGCAGGGTGGGGAGAACAGGAGGCCGTTGAGGAAGATCAGGGAGGGCTTCCCTGCAGAGGTGAAACTTGGACCACACCTTCATGCCGGCTTGGCAGTTCAGTAGCTAGAATGTTCAGACAACATTCCATCAGTCCTGAGGGCAGGGCCTGGTGGCCGAGGGATGACACTGCAATGGCAAGGGGAAGCCGGGGGTGTGTTTTAAGGAAGAGGATGGGGTCAGGCTGTGTGGTAGAAGCTCCTTCAGAGGGGCTGCAATGGCAGCAGAGCCATTTTGAGATAATTCCGTTTCCCGCCCCCTCCTTGCCTGTCTTCCTCTCCTGCCTTCTCTGCTGACTTCCAGCCACACCCGCCACCCTCTGAGCAGGTCCTCAGAGACCAGCTCACACCATGCCTCAGGCGGTTCTCTTGCCTTTTCCCTTCTTGTTCTTGGGGAGACACCAAGAAAACGGTTTACCTTGATATGATAAACAGAAATTCGTCCTGCAGCTCCACGGGAAGGAAGGGCCACCAAAACTTGCTCTGCCCCAGAGCCTACTGGGGTGGAATTCGCAGCATCTCTTTTTTCCATTTCTGCCAATGAAACTGGCATCTTTCCAGACCTGCAGAAATACCAATCTCTGCTGCCAGGCCCTCCCTGGCCAGTGCCTTGCCCCAGGCAGACCCCCTGTGGGAGCGGATCTTGGCGCTCCATTCTGCTGAGCCCTGAGCTGGTCAGTCACGTGGCTCTAGCGGGGATGCCCAGGCTCAAACTTGCTTCACTCCTGCCCAGCTGCATGACCTCTGCCAAGTCCCCTTCCTCTCAGGCCTCAGTACCCAGCCCCCCCGCCCCCGCCACACACACACAGGACAGAAACTATGATAGCAACCCCATGAGTTGAGGACTCAATGAGCCGGCCCACGTGAAATACTTGGAACTGGGCTTGGCAAAAATGTGGCCTAGCATTACCTCTGGGTGGACTGCCTGTGCCCGGGACACCAAAATATTTTTGGCAAGAATGTGCTGTTTCAAAATAGGAATTGTCTGTTGTCACCATGAGAAAAGTCGGGGCTCCACTGGACTTCCTGATCCTTATTTAATTGGATCAGGAAATTTTACTTTAGTGGTGTAACATTTCAGAGCTTAGAGCAACTAAGGAGCCCTGTGGGGCTCTACAGGGTTGTGGGCCCTCTGTGGTCGCCTCTCCTGCTCCCTCATCTCACAGAGAGAGTCCTGGGCTCAGAGAGGAAGGTCAGTGGCCAGTGGGGCTAGTCCAGACCAGCCAGAGGTGGACAGCAGAGCAACACCGTGGCCTCCTGGTCATCCCACCTCAGAGCAGGCCTGGCCTGAGGACCTATGGTCAGTGTGAGGTGGACAATAGGAGCTTCTTAAACAGAACTTCCTCCTCTTCCACTCCCTCCCTCTGCTGCACTTCCCTGAATAGTAGTCAAGCCCTTGGAAGGGGGGTCAGTTACCCAATTTGAAGGAGCCACTAGGCTCGGGCAGACATGGCTTCCCCCACCTGAAGATGCACCGGACCCCAGAAGAACTCCATGGCGGGGCTCCAGCGGTAGGATCCCCCAGCCCGGTGACCTCCCTGACCTCACGGGGAGTGCCCTGGTGGATCCCTGCTCACCCAGGGTTTATGTAACACTATCTTTCCCAACTGTCCTCAAAGTCACCCTATGACATAAGTAAATGTGCACGTCTGCCCAAGGTCTGGTGGGTGCTCGTGGCACTTCAGCTGTGGGCCAGCCGCTGAGGGTTGCCCACTGAGTTACATTTCCATCCTCTGGGGCAGCGCTTGCTGCTGTATTTTTAAAAAGCGAGCTGCCATTCTTGTACCATCATTCAATATGGAGAAGTGCATGATGTAGTGGCACCCAGGACAGCCGCGGGGGCATGCAGCCATCACCCCAAAAGGAATCCCATGCCCATTACCACCTCTCCCCCGTCAGTGCCTGGCTCTGTCTCTGTGGACACTTTGTATCAATGGACAAATGCACTGCGTGGCCCTTTGTGACCGGCTGCGTGCACTTGGTGTCACGTTTTCAAGCTTCATTCCCACTGCGTGTTCAGCACTATTCATTGTCTGAGTAGTTGTCCACTGTGTGGACGGGCCACTTTCTGCGGGTGGGCATTTGGGCGGCTTCTCATTTTTGGCCACTGTAAATAAACCCTATGAACAGTCCAGTGAAGCTTTTGGTGTGAACCTGTTTGCAGTGCTCTTGGGTGTACATGTAGGTGTGAAAGTTCATTGTGTGACATCGCTGCTGCACCCCTTGGGGATTCACCCCACTGAGTGGGCGCACATGGGCTGCGCCCACTCCCCGAGCACAAGGGCCCGTTGTTCTGCATCCTCTCCAGCACTTGTTGTCGTCGGTCTTCTTCACAGCCTTTTCCCATTATTTAAATTGACTGTTTCTTGATGGGTAAGTTGTCTGTGGTCGGGAGTCTACAGAGGGGGAGCTGAGGCCCAGGATGGGTATGTGACTGGGCCAGGAACTCTGGACTCGCGAGCCGATTGGTCGGTGCCTCCCATCCAGCCACCGCCTCGCCACTCAGTCAGTGGCCTCCTGCCTCCAATTCTGACTTGTCTCTTAGGCCACCCCATGTCTTGGCCTTGCATTTAAAGGGTAGGGCCCCGCAGCCGGAGGGTGGGCCGGAAAGGCGAGGAAGCAGCAGTTCTGCGGAACCAAGCTGGTCCTCTCTTCCCCTCCGAATCACGCGGACCTGGCTGACGTGACCCGGGAAGAGAGGCAGCCCGGGCCCTGTGGTCGGGGCGCCTATTTATACTGGCTGGGTCATGTTGCAAGCTTTTCCTGCTGAGGAGAGGAACGTCACTGTGCACTGACCTCACCAGAAACGCTGACGCACCTTCCCCGCGCATTTCGTTTGGATGGGCTGCCGGCCGCCTCACCTTAGGGCCCCTCCCAGTCCTGCGTATCACGGCCCCCTTGCACCTAGCTCTGGACACTCCAGGGTCCTCCCCCCCTCTTCTGCAACCCTCTGGCCACACCCTCCTTTTGCAAGTTGTTACGGGCCATATTGTGTTCCTCAAATTCGTATGTTGAAAACCTAACTCGGTACCTCAGAATGTGGCTGCATTTGGAGATAAGGTCTTGAAAGGTAACGAGAGTCAAAATGATGTCAACGTGACTGGTATCCTTAACAGAAGAGGAGACGCGGACACGGGAGGACCATCCACAGGCCAAGAGAGAAGGTTCAGGAGGAAGTCAACCCTGCCCACCCCTCGATCTCGGTCTTCAAGCTCCATAACTGTGAGGAAATAAATTTCTGTTGTTTAAGTCACCTGGTCTGTGATATTTTATTATGGCAGCCCGAGCAGACTAATATCTAGCCCGCCTTGCCTTGGGGGCCCTCATCCCTGGTGCTGGCGCAATGGGCCACATGAGCAGAGCAAGGCCTCTCAGATCAGGGTGTCCTTGCTGAAAGGCCCCACTCTCTTTAGCTGTTCCCAGGCATGGCGATCTTGCCAACCTGGGCCTCAGAGGCCTCTGTGGACCGTGGGGAGGTAATAAGGGAAGGAGATGTGGCTGTCCCTCTAGTGTGGACGTCGGTCAGAGAGGCTAGAAGCTCTCGGGTCAGAACTGGTTTCCCTGCCCAGACCTGGGCCTGAGCTTCTCTAAACTTCAGGTTTCTCACTAAAGGAAACCAAGGTATCCCTGCCCAGCTGCTCTCCCTTCCAGGCTGTTGCCAAATGAGATCAGTGATGTGAAATGAAGAAGGATTCCACCTTGGCACAGGCCCCAGGCAACAGCCTTGTGGATGAAAAATTTAGCAGAAGCGAGATTCTCAGGATGAGCACCCAGAACTGTCCATGGGGGTGGCGATGGGGGAGTGATAGGGCTTAGTGTGGTGAACACCAGGCTGGGTGCCAGGGAGCGGGTGGGGGAGGGCGAGAGGAGTTTCCAGGACATAGAGGTGGGTTTGGTTTGGCCTACTGCTAGATCCTCAGCACCTCGGAGTGGCTGGCACAGAGCAAGGGTGTTGAATGAATAAATGAGAGATGGAGGCATGTCTGCAGAGAGGAGAGCTCTCTATGTGAACAACCTTGGTGATCATGATGGCCACCACGGGCAGGATGGACAGGAGGGCATCAGGCCCACCTTCTAGTCATCTCATATTTCCTTGTCCAGGCTCCTCTCTAGGGGCCCAGGGCTCTTCTGTAGGGGCCTTATCCGGGCTCTCGAGCCTCTGAGACCCTTCTCCCCACCGGACTTCTGAGGGTGCAGGCTGAGGACACTTCCTGCAGGCCGGGGACAGCTTCTCCCCACCCTTGTCTGTTCTCACCCAGGCCTCAGTTTACCCCCTCGGTGAAGCCGCAGGTTGAGTTGAGAGGCACCATCTCTAGGGCCTCTTCATGCAGGCAGCCAGGTCTGTGAGGAGAGCGCCTCTGATTCTGCGATCACTATCTTTCAGAGAAAGTGAAACCTGGTACTCAACCGTCACTGAGGCGACTCCCCCCCCCAGGCTTCCCCTCTGAGCTCATTGCTTCCCCATCACGTCTGCCCCTGAACCCGCCCCCCAGCAGCCAGTACTTGGAATTAGACTTTCATCTTTCCTTTTTCCTTCGGAGGACTTTTGCCTTTTATGTCCATGACAGTAGCAGACCAGGGAGGTGGGCCAGAAAATGCTCTCCTCCTCCTCCTCACAGGCAGGCCGCTGAGGCCCAGAGAAGTCAAGGAACTTGCCTCAGGTCACACAGCATAACAACAGGCTTGAACCCTAATCTGCTTCTTTTACCCCAAGTACCTATTCTCCCCAGAGAGCCCTGTCTGCCGAGAAGCGCTGTGAGCCATGGGCTGGGATGGAGAAAGCAGGTTGTGGGTGGGGGGTGCGTGGTGGGGAAAGGGAGCCAGCTAGGGGATGCAGGTCCTGAGGCCAGATCACAATCTCAGGGCTGCCGGCCTAGGTCTGGCTCTGTGCCCAGAGCCCAGTGGTTTTGCTCACAGATGTGCCAACAGCCCCAGTGGAAGGGCGGGAAGGGCACTCAAAAAGGAAGATGTCTTGCTCCTATCAGTCCCAAACCGCAGTGGCTTGTGTGGGGTCCCAGACTGGCCTGGGGGTCCCCCAGGGGCCCCTCTGGCAGACTCTCATCTCGACCCTGGGCACAGCCCCCTGCAGAGCGCACAGACCCCCTTACGCCCTCTTCACTCAGGAGAGCTGAGGCTGCGGTTTGCATCATCTTTGGGCGTGGGGCTGACCTCGAAGAATGAATTCGAAGAAAACAGGAGGAGGAGCAGGCATGCCAGAGCCAGGCGCCCATTGGCCGCCTTAGAGACTTTGGTTTTTGGGGTCATGTTCCCAGAAGGCCTGCCCTCCCCCTCCCCCTCCCCCTCCCCACCCACCTCACGAGGTGTTGGCCAATCGCCCTGGGCATAAAGTGGCTGCCAGCCCGCAGGGCTCCCAGCCGGGAGGTGTCACCCCGAGTAGGCGCGGGCCGGAGCTCGGGCACCCAGCATGTGGGCACAACTTACTTGGAGGACGCTGCTCAGTAAGTACTTCCTTCCTCTCCACCAGCACTTGCTTGCTGTGCCCTCGGGCGCCGGCGGGGAGCAGGACTACCTTCTGTCCGCCGGAGCTGTGGAGGGCAGGCACTGGGCCGAAGGATGCTGAAAAGGGGAAAGAACCAGGAGGACAGGCCAAGAGAGTGCTCCACGGAGAACCTGGCATCTTCACAGGCTGAAGACGGGGTATCCCAGGAGGGCTTCCAGGGGGAGGTGATAGAGAGGCAGCTCTGGGAGTCAGGGAGTGAGGGGTTGGGCGAGAGGCTGGGGCAGGAGGAGGAAGGTAGATGCGCGGGCCTGAGGAGGAAGCTGAGCAGGAAAATGGTGCAATGTCTGGAGGAGCTGCGGGCCCTCCTCGCCCCGACTCGCAGGGTCTGGGATGGATAGGCGCGGGGACCCCAGCACCCACACAATCACACAGCACACTTAGCCACACCCACAGGGTGGCAGGCACACGGAGCCACGTGACCTCAGCCAGAGCCCTCAATCTCACCAAGCTAGGGTGGACGGGGCACAGCACCTGTGCGCTGCCGGCTGCTCCCCCGAGCCTGACAGAAACCCAGACCGGGATGCACCCCCACCAGACACCCTCAGGCTCGTAAGGGTTCCCCTCTGAAGCCCGGCGGCAGATACCTGGAGAGGCGGCGAGGGGTGCTGTGTGGTCACTGCCTGGGCGCCCAGCCCCTCCACCCTCCCCAGCAGCGTCTTCCCCAAGGGACCGAAGGGGGAACATGGTGTCTCTGCCTTCCGGGCCATTGCGCCACAGACCCCTTCCGACCACGTGACTGCGGGTGCCTGATGCGGGAGGGGGGGGTAGGCGGCAACTGGCAGCTGCGCCCGCCCCCCCAGGGCCTTCCAATGGGTTCAGGCATCCCTGGTGCACCTGCAGAGGGAGGCGTGGGTGCTCAGGGCCGAGTTCTGACCGGTGGGGCCTTGCCTTGGTTTTCCTATCAGTGGAAAGGGGCCTGGATTGGATGATCTCCCTTAGTCTTCCCAGAGGGAACCTCCGGACGGCCAGGCAGCCCCCACCTGTTCCGCAGACATAACTGGGGTGCCAGGTTGCTCCTGGGCTGTTCGCCCCAAAGTCCTCTTGAGCCTGCCTGCATGGAAGGCTGGGGTCTGCGACAAGGGGTCCAGGGGCCTGGGGCAGCAGCCACCCCCGAACCCAGAGGTCTTGCCAAGCGTTCCTGCTTCTCCAGCCTCTGGGGCAGCTCCTGGGTTGGAAGCACGGTTGGCACAGGTGCCCCACAGCCTCTCAAATGCCTACTTGGGGCATCAACGCCACTGATTCAGGTGCTGGGCAGTGACCACTGGGGAGGGGACAGCGGCCCAGCAGGCGCTCCTGTGCACACCACAGCCCAGGCCCACCCTCGAGGCATAGAGCCGGGGCTCAGGGCTGCATCCTCTAAGGTTCTCCCGAGCTCCTCCCCTCTGAAAGCCCCCTCCTCTGGCTTCCTCCGCAAGTCACATGACCGCGCCCTCCCCTTCTCTGGCCCAGGTCTGGTCCTCAGACTCCTGCTCCTGAGCGCGGCAGCCATGGGTGGCTGCTCAGGCAAGTACCACGAGCTCCTCAGGCAGCTCCAGCACCAGGCCGACTTCATGAAGAACCGCAACATGCTCCTGGAGCCCTACGTGAGTGCCTGGCCCCTGGGGGCGTCTGAGTCTCCGAGCTGCAGGGTCAGGGCAGAGTGAGCCCTAGGAGGATTGGGCCCAGCTCTCAGCCCCCAACCCCAGTCAGAAAGGGGTGGGTGGGAGAACCAAGCCCCTGAGTTATTCTGTAGTCATGGGGAACATTTCAGGCCTAGCCCTGAGATGCCAAGGAGCCAATCCAGCCTTTCCAGCTCAGTGGGCCTGGAGTGTGATGCTCACTTCGTAGCCTCCTCCGTCCTCTTGTCCAGCATGCTTGCTGCACACCTGCCACCTGCGCGCCTCGCTCAGGTGCCTGGCACGAGGCAGTGAACAAAGCAGTCCCCCACATTGACTCTCCCCATAATGCAATCACTGCTGTGGGGCCACCCCCTCCCCAGGGCCCCGGGCCCAGTCTGGAGTGACCTGGAAGTTCTCTCCCCTTTCCAGCCTCAGTTTCTGCATCTGTGCAATGGGAAGGTTGGATGGAGGGTGCAGGAGGTCTAACATTTCAAAACCAACCAGAGCAGACTTGCCTGTGTGTATGTGTGTGCGTGCACGTGTGTGCGTGTGCGCGTGTGCTCCAGCACTAAATCCCCTCCTGCCTTCCCTCCAGATCCACATCCAAGGTCTGGACGTGTCTGGACTGCAAGAGCACTGTAAGGAGCACCCTGGGGCCTTCCTGAGCGAGGATGCCCTGTGGGGGCTCAGCAGGCAAAGCTTCCTGCAAACCCTGGACACCAGGCTGGGCCACATCCTACACAGACTGAAGGCCTTACAGCAGGGTCTCCCCAAAGCCGAGTTCTTGAGGATGGGCATGCTGAACATCCGAGGATTCAGGAACAACATTCACTGCATGGCCCAGCTGTTCCCGGACACCTCAGAGGCCACTAAGCCCACTCAGGCAGGCCCGCTGGACTTGCCATCGGCAACCCCTACCTCAGACGCCTTTCAGCGCAAGTTGGAGGGCTGCAGGTTCCTGAGTGGCTACCACCGCTTCATGCACTCAGTGGGGCAGGTCTTCAGGGGGTGGCGGCCGAGCCTCAGCCGAAACCGGAGACACAGCCCCCACCTAGTCCTGCGGAAGGGGGCCCAGATGATGCAACCCTCCAGGAAGGGACAGAGACCAGTCCCCGGGATGCAGCTGCCCCGGTAGCCTTAGCGCCCCCCTGTAGGGTGTCCTACAGGATGGCGCCTCCTCAGGGTCTCCAAACTGCTCCTCTCCATTTGCAACCCTTGAAGAGCACTTTAACAGGTGGGGGCCACGCAGGCCCTTTCATCTCCTCAGAGTTAGGGGCTAGGGCCAGTCTGTTGTAGTCCCTAGGCCTGAGTTCGCCAGTCCCAATGGGGTGTCAGGGTTGGGCCACGTGTGGCCAACTTTCCATTGATTCAGGGGTCTGATGACACAGGCTGACTCACGGCCAGACTGCTCCCCTCCGCTCCCCGGAGGCCTGCCGGCCCTTCCCTCTCATGACTTGCAGGCTGTGGCCCCCAGACTTCCTCCTTTCGTGGTGCCGTGGTTCTGAGGGGGAGGTCAGGCCTGAGCTGGCCTTCTATGCCTCACTGCCAGCCTGGGGCCAGACACCTGGACGTCTGGGTGACCTCACTCTAGGCCGCTATGACAGGGGCAGACTGTCCGAGTAGGACACTGACTTGGGGCAGGGGTTGCACCCAAGGAATGGGGCTCAGGTCCCAGCTGGGCCCCTAACTCACATGTGGCCTCGGGCAGGCCACTTTACCTCTCTGACCTCAGTTTTCTCTTTGTGAATGGAGGGGGCTGGGGACTGCATAAAGTCCGCTCTGTCTGGCGTGGCTGGAGTTCTGCAACAGGGCGCATATCAAATTCCCTCTGTAAATCAGAATATTCTCTTCAAATGGCCCCGGGTGCAGACTCCTGCGGAAGGAGACCAGGAGTGCCAGGAAGTGGCTGCAGGCGGCTCCCCCTGGTGGTGCATTTTGGCATCGACTCATGCTGAACAACCCTTCTAGAAGGGGTTCCAGAAGCTGCTGGGCCTTTTCCTTGAAGGAACACAACTAATTTATCAATTTTTATCAGTTTCCTATTTATAAGGCTTATTTATAATGTGTATTTAAGGTTAATATTGTATCAACATATATTTAAAAGTTTTCTGGTTTCTAAAACCCCTGTGTTTTCTGTTGCCTGTGGGAGAGAATTTAGGGAGCTGGGCCTCTTAGACAAGGGGTCTCGAAGTGGCAAGGCCACACGTGTCCATGCCTGAGGGCTGGGCTGGAGGGCTTTGATGTGTCTAGGGAGGGAAGTCACATGTCCAGCCAGCTGGGGCCTCTGACTGAGGGGGTGTCTCAGACACAGACAAGGCACTTGTTGTGTCTGGACGGGTCTCCCTTGAGACACCAGGGGGGGAGACACATGGTGTCTTGAGACACATGGTGGGGGAACGGCGGGTGGAAGGCTAGAGTGTGGGTGGGTGTGTGGCGAGGGTGTGTGTGCTGATGTGTGTTGTGTGAAATGGACAACATAATAATAGATCCTGCCTCAGATTTGGCCTGGGAACTAGTATATGCTTGAAAATACATTCTGAGGCTTCCCCAGGGCATCAGGGATACCATCCAGCTCCCCAGAAAACTGAGCTCCCCCCCAATGCTCAGGAACCCCGCCTCAGGTGGAGCACCCATAGGTCTATGAGAGGCTGAGGCAGCAGTTACAAAGGAAGGACGAATAAGAGCAGATAGATTGACCTGGATCAGTCCCTGGCTACCCCCACTTTCGGGGGATGGAGAAGATCAAGGTGGGAACAGGACTTCACATCATGGGAGGGGAGACCCCACGAAGACTCGTCTGCAATTGAAACGAGCAGCTTTGCAGAGGAGACTGGGGCTCGGGGTTGGAGTGACCTGTCCACCTGGTCAGAACCAACAGACTGGGGGTGTGCATTTGGAATCCAAGTCTGTGAGGCTCGAGGGCAGGACCATCTTCCTGTTACCCATCAGCCTCTGGAACTTGGCTGACAATTTCCCGCATCCCTGAGAGGACAGGGCCCCAGGTGAGGAGCAGACAGACAGTAGCAAAAACCCAAAAGGAGCACCTGAGGTAGCAATGGAGCGAGGCAAAAGTCAAGCAGGGTGATGTAATAGTGAGAGTCAGGCCACGTGGGTGGTCAGGGTGGCGTCTGGAAGAGGTGACATGCGCGACACTGACTGGGTGACACGCAGGGGAGGGGTGGGGCCTTCCAGGTGGCAGGGACAAAGAAGGCAAAGGCTCTCAGCATTGGAGGATCAGAGTGTAGTGAGTAAGGGCCTCACTGATAAAGACCCAGAGAGGGGGAGCAGCTTGCCCAAGGTCACAGAGCAAGTCACAGAGCAAGGACTGGGCTAGGACTCTGGGGCCCTGACTTCCACCCAGCAGTCTCCTGAGGCAGCACCCATCACACTCCTCCTAAGCGTTCGCCCTTGCTCTTGGGGCTCCTGGCACTCTGGCCATTTTTTTGGCTCCTGAAATGCCCCGGCTCCCCCCTACCACGAGGCCCCTTCTCGTGCTGTTCCCTCTGTCTGCTCCTTTCCTTCTGATCAGCGCAGCTGCAGAAATTCAGGCCCCTTGCCCACGGCCTGCGTCCAGGTGCTCGGCTGTTTTCCAGTAACTCTCCGGGAAGAGTTGGGGGAATCACCTGAGCGGCCCTTGCCACTACCTCCCACTCCCCACTCTAGCTGCCCAAGGTGGAGACAGCTTCTGTTTGCTCTGCTGCATCCCAGCGCCCTGCACAGTGTCTGGCACCCAGTAGGAGCTCAGTGAGGCGCAGGGAGAATGGGGTCCAGTTCCCCCAACCTGAAGGGGAAGACAGAGGCAAATGCGTTGATGGAAATGAAGTGCCAGGGAGCCTGGCCCCCAAGAGGTCCCCCAGGGTGACCCCAGCACGGGAGGCTGGCCTCCCCCTGTTTTGCCTCGCCCAGCATGGGGGTTGGGGGCTTTCCTTGGGCTGGGTTGCTGGGAAGCTGTGGGTGGGAGGCGACAGACGTGCTAGGTTCCTGGAGCGGAAGGGGAGCTGGTGTGCGGCTGCCTCGTGGTTGCCCACGGAGAGGCAGAGGTTGGCCTGTGGAGGAAGAGCTGGGAAGCATGAGGTGGCTGCCCCCACCCTTGCCTGGGGCTCTTGCCAGCCCCCCACTCCACGGCCAGGCCCCAGGAGAGGTGTCTGAGGCTGACTTTGGGCTGGAAAAGCACCCATCCCGTAGGAAGCGGATCAGGGCGCTCCAGCGGCTGGGCTAGAGTTTTAGGAGTGCTCCCTATGAAGGTTTGTCACCACCATGTCTTCTGATGACACCACAGCCGCAGGGGGCCCCAGATCACCGTCACCAGCCTGGTCCTCTCCCCAGCCCAGGGGCACAGCTGCTGGGAGCCCTGTGGATACCTCAAGGTCAAAACCACCCCCAACTCCATACCTGCCTTCGGCTTCCCCTTGACCCCGCTGGCCTTCCAGATCCCCAGCCCGTCTCCTTCTCCTCCCTCAGCCCCCCTGACCTCTGACCTCATGGTTCACCCAGCCCCCAGCCCCGGGGTTCCTCCCACACCCTATCTGATACCTGCTTCCTCCCCCCACTGCCGCAGGTGTCAGGTCTGTCAGCACAACTTCTCCTGCCACACACCTGGGGGCTCAGCCCGCCCCAAACCCGAGGCCCCTGTTCTCACCCTGCCGGCTCAGCCAGGCCCTCTCCTTAACTCCCTGCTCAGCTGACCCCCACCACACCCAGGCATCCCGACCTCCCCAAGCCTGCACGTCCCCCTCCTGACTCCAGCCACCCTCCACCCTGAGGTCAGGCTCAAGCGCTGAGCGCCTCCTCCAGATGGGCTCCCGGGGCTTCCTTGGTGCTGCGGGCCGCTCGCCTGCCAGGGGCCATTCTGGAGTCTGCAGCTGTGGTCAGAAGTCCTCTCTGATCACCCATTCCCCTCTCCAACAACTGCTGTGAAATGGGGGTCCCCAGGGCCATCTGCGGTGATGGCCGTGGGGAGGGCACGCTCATGACCCCTGCTCTTGGGCCGCAGCCTGAGCGGACGCCCCGCGCCACCCTTTCTGGGGTCGGCGGGGCTCTGCGGGCCTGCAAGTCCCCCTCGCCACAGGCTGGTGAAGGGCAAGGTGCCCACAGCCACGGCTGGGTTCAGGTGAAGGGCCTGGCTCTGCTGCTTGCACACTCCTGAAGTTGGGGTTCCCTTTTCCTCTTTGAAGTTTTTCAGGGTGACAGTCCCTGCGCCTCTGCCAGCGCCGCGTGCACGCTTGTCTAAGACCCGTTCACAGCAGCAAACGGCCGAGCCATTGTGCTGCAGCCCTGTCAGTGTCCCCCAGTTTAAGGTGGCCTCTCCTCTTTCTGGGGTGGGGGTGCCGAGAGGTACTTGATGTTAAGCAAACAGGTTTAGGCCCCCAGGCCCCCGCCCTCAGCAGGGGTGTCAGCTCCCGGCTGAGTCTCGGGTCCCCCTCTGTGGGGGGGCCGCTTGCCAGCTCCCAGGGCCGCGGCGGGAGCCGTGTGGGCGCTGCGGGGAGCAGGCGTGCAGCAGCGCGGGCTGTTTTCTCTCGTGTTCCTTCTCCTTATTGGTTTTCTTTCCCCGCAGCTCTGTTTTTTCGTCCCGTCCCCCCCCACGTTCCCACCCTCCACCCCAAGCCCGAGACCCGACGAACCCCTTTCCCAGGCCGCGGGAAGGGTCACAGTCCACCGTCAGAGCGGGGAGGCCCTGGGCTGGGCCGGCCCCACTCCCTGCTTCCTGGGGCGTCCCCTGGCGGGCCGGGCTCCCGGCTGGGGAGGGGCGAAGGTCTCCGCGGCCGGGGGTTGGGCAGGTGGGGCCCTGGAGCCAATAGAGGCGGAAGGACGGCCCAGGTGACTCCGTGGAGCCCAGGGCTCCGAGGTGGGTGCGAGGGCCGGGATGGTGTCTTGGGGGAGCACTGACCCCAGGGGTGCCTGCGGCCCCGGGAATCTTGCGGGGCCGGGCTGGGGACATGGGCCGGGTGCACACGGCCTGCGGCAGGTCTGAGTCAAAACACCTAAGGCCGACCCCGGACGGTCATGCGGAGGGCTGCCCAGTCATCGCCTTATGCCGGCCTGGGTCACCCAGGCGGGCTGGGCGCGGTCCAGTCAGCTGTGACTCAGGTCCCAGAGGCCTCTCCATGCAGCGCTGGGCAGGGGTGAGGGGCATCCCTGTGCCCCTCACCCTGGCCCTGCTTTCCCCCCTGGGTCCCCCCGGAGACCCGGCCCCGGTCCGTGTCAGGTATAGTCTGGCCAGGAACCTGGGGTGCTCGGCCCTCGTTGCCCCCAGCCCTTCAGCTGGGGGGTGGGGTGGAAGTGGGGGGAGCCTTGGTGCCACCCGGCCCTTGACGGGAAGTCAACTGGGGGGCGGGGTGAGGAGCTATCTCCAGAGAAGATCCAGCAGGAGACGGACTCAGAGGGGGCCTTGCCCCGAAGATGACGGTGTCGCGCTGACGGCCTGGCACGCGCACCCTTCGACACGCCAGCGGGTCCCGCGCAGGTGCAGCCCACGGTAGGCTTCCCTGATGGGGCAGGGCAGGGCGGGAGAGTCCAGCCCCCAACTTACCCTCAGCAGCCTCCCTCTGGTTTCCAGGGGTAGCTGGTGACCCCCACAGCTCTCCGGCCCTCAGCCTCCTCAGCTGCGGCGCGGCATGGGTGGCACACCTCCCTGAGGCTGTGGAGGCAGAGCAGACAGGACAGATGTGAAAGTGCCATGTGGACACATGAGCGTTTCACGGTCACTCCAGGGCTAAAGGGCAGAGGCTAGACGCTGCATGGGGCGGAGAAAGACCTGGACTTGAACCCTGGATTCCTCTGACCCAAGAGAGGTCACCTTTCTGGGGGGGGGGTCTTGACTGCCAGATTTCCAAGGCACTCCGAGGTTCCACTTTGCCCAGCGTAGTGGAGGGGTCTGAGCCCCGGGCGACCTGGCTTTCCGTGGAGATTCGGGAGGTAGAGGGACCCTGTCCCTGCAGACAGGAGGGTCGTGGCATGACCCCTGCCTGCCTCTGCTTGGGGGAGCAGGGAGAGGGCCTTTGATGAAGGGAAGCCCCTCATGAGGGGCTCTGGTGTGGAGGGCTGGTCAAGGTCATGGCCCCCACACGCTTGACCTTGGGGCAGGGGAGTTCTCAACCACCCTGTGCTTCACTCTGCAAGACGGGTCTGCCTGTGGAACTGCCAGCTCACGGGGCTGTGGTGGGCAGAGAGGAAGAACATAAGCAATGTCTGCACAGAGCCTGGCACCCGGGAGGATGGGCAGGCCCCTGGGCACAAACAACCCGAGAAGAGGCTCAGTCCCTCTCTTGCCATCAGCAGTTCCCGAGGACCAGGAATAGGCTTTGGGGTGGGGGCATCTCTTGGGTGGGGGCTCTGGGTCACCTGGCACAAGGCAGTCCTTGTTGGTGGGTCAGCAAGGGGCTGACAAGTCCAGGCACTGCAGCTTGAGGCCCCGGGTTTCCTGGGGTGTCTGCTGCACCGGCTTCTTGTGGTGGGACTGCTGTGGGAGGTTGATTTCATCTCCCTGGGTCTCTGAGGGCAGTTTTGTAAAATGGGGATGATCAGCCCACCTTGCATTAATGTGAGGGCCAATAAACGGTGCTCTGAGGAGGTGGCCCTGGGCCCTGAGGTGGGTAGGAAAGGGCTGCAGTCTCCCTCCACTTCTTCCCAAAGTACCAGCTGGTGGGAATCGTGAAGCGCTGACCCCAAGGAACCGCGTGTGGTCCTGGCGCCTCCTTGTGGCCGATCCTCAGGGCTCTTTCCAATCCAGCCTCACTCCAAGGAGGGTGCAGGATAGAAAAAGGTCCCTCCAGGAACCCTCAGCTGTGCCCTTCTCCTTGGCCACTGCGCCTGTTCATTCCAAGCCTCAGGCATTCCCTCCTACTTCCTCAATTCCCAAATCCCGCCCTTCGGGGCTCTAGGGGAGGCCCTGGCTGAGTCAGACAGGTCTGGGTTTGGTGGTGACTTGCCTCGGTCATGGCGCCAGCTGCCGTTGAGCGGTGGGGGGCGCTGCAGCCCGTGACTTGGAGCAGAGCTAAGCACCTGGGTGCTGGAGAATGAAGGGCAGCAAACCCGGGACCTGGGTCTCAACTCCCGCTGGGCCAGGCTTTCTAGGGCGCCCGGGAGGCCTTCCCATGTCTCCTCCTACCCACCCCACAGTCTATACCTCAAAGACCCTTTTCTAGATCCCTCAAGACTGATGGCCTTCCCCGGGCCTCTTTTACAGATTGGGAAACAGAGTCTAGGCTCCTTTCTGGAATTCTCACAGCATATCGGATGGAAACCCAGGACTCTTGAGTCCCTGACTGGGGAGACCACATGCTATTGGGGATGTGCCACGGGGGTACTGTGTGATCTTGGAAAAGCAATGTCCACTCTCTGGGCCCCACTTGTGAAGTTTTAACAGCTAAGATAATAATATCAGTAACTCAGGCACTGACGATGTACCTGCCTGGGCTTGCCAGAGGGCTGCTATGCTCACAGGTTGGCAACATTGTGCTCCATTTTGTAGAAGCTGGAACCCCATCCTGAGCAATGAGGTCACCTGTCTGGGGTGCACAGCTGGTGAGTGGACCTGAGGTCTGACTGATTGCAGAGCCCACTTAGCCTCTCCACACAGGCCCCAGGCCCCACAGTGTCATTTTTCTAACCTTTTTGCTTTGCAAAATGGGGTCACTGAGGCCACACATGTCTCTAAGTTCCTCCCAGGCTGACAGTGCTTGGGGAGGTAGGTGGGCTCCTGGAGGTGAGCTGGAGGGTGGGCAGCACCCTCCTTCTGTGAGGACCCCCTGCCACCAGGAGGGAGATCACGGCCACAAGGTACACACGGCGGTTTTCAGGGGTACCGGCTGTCTAAAGAGCCCACTGTCATTCTCTGTCCAAGTGGGGTCCCACCCAGAAAGGGAGGAGACGGAAGCGGAAACAGGGTCCAGGGGTGGGGCAGGGGTGGAGGAGGCCCAGCTGGGCAGGAGATCAGAGCGGGATTGTGTCATGGAGTGCGGTGGCTGATAAGCAGCTGAGCAACTGGCCCAGACAGCGGGAGCAGTGTCCTAGGGGCCACTCATCTGGGGACCCCCGCGGACCCCTGCTGCTGGTGAGCCCTGCCAACCTGTCATATCACACCTGGCCTCCTGGGGGGGGGCTGTGGGAATGTGGGAGTCACGGGGTGGGAGGGGCCACTGTCACCCATTGTGTGACCTCGGCAAATCATTTATCTGTCTGGGCCTCAGTTTCCATGTTTGTAAATCCAGGATTAAAAGGCCTCCCTTTGCTGAATGGGGCGTGAGGACCAGCGACACTAGGGGGCTCTAGTGAGTACTTGATAATATTTGCTTTGGGGCGGGAGAGAGGCTGGGGCAATCCCCAGGCTGCTGGGGACTCCAGCGCAGGCTGCAGGGGCCCAGGGTAGCAGGGTTGGAGGGAGACCACATCATAACCCAGGTTGCCCGAGGGAGGCCTGGCCTGGTCCTCCTGGCTCCCCAAGAGCTTCTCCCCCACCTGGCCCATCCCTCCCTGACTTCAGTGAGCTCATGCTTTCTCTTCCCAGGGAAGAGTCCAGCCCAGCCCCTCCAGACCTCATTCCCTCCGTGGTCCCCACCCACTGGGACGGACCACCCTCTTCTTCCCATCTTATCACCAGGCCCGGGGCTCACTGCCCCGCACCCACCAGCCTCACAACATTTTCTCAGTCCCTGTGGGCGCTGAGGGGCCGTCTGGGGAGAGGCCTGGCTGCCTCCCTGACATCATCGCTGGGTTGGGGTGGCCCGACTGAGCTCCACGGGGTGGGGGGGGGGGGGGGGAGGGTCGGGCTGCCTCTGTTCAGGCTGGTTTCAGGCTGAGTGGGTCCGTGGGGCTGCTTCCTGTTCTGTTTATTGCCTCTGAGTTCAGGAAACCATTGAGTGAAACATCCTCCCCCACCCCCGTGCCCCACGATTATTTAATAGGAGCCGCGCTGTGGTCTCTCTCTTTTGGAAAATCCAGTGGGAGAAGGAAGCTGTCAGCTCAGCTCTGACATCAGCTCTGTCCTGGTGCCAAGAGTCAGGGTGGCCAGGGCGGGCGGGGGGTGGGGTGGGGTGGGGGGGCTGGGGGCGGGGTGTGGAGGAAACCAGCTGCTGGTGGCCCCGTGATGTGAGGCTGCCACACAGTTCCCAGGGGCGGGGGCTGGAGGGTGAGGAGCAGGGAGTGTTGGAGACACACTCGTGGCACACACGAGCGTGCGCGCTTGGGGGCAGCCTTCCCACTCCTGCCAGAGACCCTGCCACATGCAGACACGCACTCTCCAGGACCCTCGGTCACGCTCGTTCACACCCTCACGCCGAGGGCTCGCCAGGGCAGCCAGAGACGTGCGGCTCCAGCCTGCCTGCCACACAGCGCGTGTGCACTCGCACCAGGCCAGCCCCAGCTGACACGGCCGTGGACACGCCAAGGCCCTGGCCACTCACCCATGTGTAAATACCGGCTCAGGCCCAGACGGACAGACCCCCGGGGAGTCTAGCAGGAGCCCCCAGACAAAGGCTGCAGCCACTTCCTCCGCCCACTGCCTTTGGGGCAGAAGAAGGGCTCCTGGCGCTGAGGGGCAAGGTCTGTGATGACCCTGGGCCCCTCTGGTGGGGCCCCCAAGGGTCTGAGCTTGCAGCAGGGGGTGGGCAGTGAGAGACTGGGCCCTGGGAGGGCCTTTGTCCTCACACAGCAGATGCCAGGGCTCGGCCTCCAGCCGCGAGCACCGCCCTGCTCCACCTGCCCCTCCCCCCCCCAGCACCTCCACCCGTTCTGGAGCTGGGGCCAGGGCCTGGCCGTGGAGGTGGAAGTCGGGAGCCCCACGCTGCCAGCTGCTGAGTGACCCTGGGCAAGTCACCCCTTAGCACCTCGGGGCCTGGCGTTCGTCATCGATACCAGCGTCTAACGTTTCTGACCACAACCCACACTTAGAGACACATTTGCACCTCTCTGCGGTGCGGGGTGCGTGGACCGATACCTGCAGACAGCGGAAAAAAATCACGCAATGATGCTTGCCCTTGCTCCTGGCAGGCTGAATGATTCTGCTATTTCATTTCCTTTCTGAAAGAGGGGGGGGCACCCTGCAAACTGAGTTCATGGCCCACTAGGACACCAAAGTGTTAAAATGCTGCCTACGCATCCCACGGCCTCCAGCTAGTTCAAGATGCAGGGATTGCCGAGGGGTGGGGTGGGGGGGTCACGGTGTTTGCAGAGACTAAAAAGCCACACCTAGTAAGTGCTGAATGATCAGGGAGGACAGCCCCCCATTCTGCACGGGGAGGTCTGAGGGCAGCGCCCCAGGCAACGGCATGCTTCCTGGGGCCAGAGCTGCCCCTGCCAGTAACGGAGACTGTGGGCTGCTTCCCCGCTTTGCAATTTCTCTCGGATTTGAAGAAATCGTGCAGTCACTCTGATTCACCTCCAGGGGGGTGATTCCTGACGTAGAACCAGTTGGGAAATGTCGGGATGATGCTGGGGGCAACCGGGGGGAGGCCAGGGTGGCTTCTGGCCTTTCCTTGGCCCCAAGGGGGTATAGCTGGTCTTTGTTAGAGATTTGATGGGTGAGGGTGACAAGGGGCAGACTGGAGTCCCCCAGCCTGGACCTCAGGAACCTCAAAGACAGCTGGGCCGGCAGGAAGGTGGTGGGAAGTATGGCTGATTCCCCTGCCGGGCTTCTCAGGAGCTGCCTGCTCCCCCAGACCACCCCCCTCACCTCCTTTGAACTGAGAGGACCTCGGGAACATGACCCCCAGCTCCAGGTCAGACCCAAGCCCCTGGTTCAGAGGCTCTTGAGGCCGCACACCAAGGTCAGATTAGAGCGATGCCTCATTTTTTGGGCACTTTATGTTTCCCACTTCACATTCTCATTCTGGCCCCAGGGCACCCCCACTTTCAGAGGGCAAACTGAGGCTCAGAGAGAGGAAGCCAGCTGCCCAGGTCACACAGCTGTGAGTGGCATGGCAGGGTTCGAACCCGGGTTTGTCCGACTTTAAGTCACCTCCTTCCCGCGGGCACCACCCCAGCGTAGGCCCAGGCACACACGGCCGAGGCACGGGCCGCGGGGAAGTCACGAGGGTGGCGGGTGTTTTCGCAGCGCTGCAGGGTGGAGGTGGGGGCCGCAGATAGAGCTGCACCCTCACTCCTCAAGCACTGAATAATGAAGTGCTGTAGTCTTTTTGGACAGGACACCCAGCTGCTAGGGCTCGTGGCAGGAGTCAGGAATCCCTGAGTTTCTCCTGTCTCCCCTAGATGCCCCTTTCCAGGAGCCTGTCCTGGTCACCCCTCTGGGCCCCTCAGCCCATCTGACTCCCCTGGGCTCAGATGGGAGGCTCAAGGTCAGGGCTGGGTGTAAACTGATGACTGGGAGCAGCAGCTGGTTAGGTTTTCAGAGAACTAGATCTTAGCTGGATGCATGGTAGGGGGATGGTGAAGGAAGGAGGGGCAGCCTGGGCAGTGGGGGTTGCCCGGAGCACTCAGTTTCTGGGTCACTGGTCTTGGGGAATTCCCCGATGCCCAGCTGCTTACCTGGTGAGTAACAGCCCTGGCTGCCCACACAGGGTACCTGGCTGTGAGGGTAACTCCCTGCCACCACCCCCCACCCTGCCAGTGGCCACTGCCATACTGCCCTCTCCCCTGAGTGCCCCGAGGTCCAGGAAAGAGACAGACAGGCAGGCAGGGGGCTGGCCCCCACCCCCGCACCCCCAACCCAGGCTCTGCAGGGGGTGGCTGGTGATTCAAGCCCCTCTGAGTTGGGCTCTGTCTCCTTCCTCCTCGGATGGGCCCTGGGGGTGAATCAGCTCCTGGGGGCGGTGAGGCTGGGTCAGCCACTGTCCTCAGCTCAGACCTGGCTTGGGGGTGATCAGGGGCCAGGACGGGGCAGCAGTGCACCACCATGCCAACTTCCCCCACGCAACCCATCTGATCTTACCGGGGTGCCCCCGAAGATGGCAGCTGTCAGGCGGTCCTGTCTCCGTTATCCAGCAGCGGAGAGTGGCGGTGTCTGTCCCGCAGCCCGTGCCCTCAGCCCTGGCAGACGCCTCTTCTGTAAAATGGAGACAAGAACCCAAGTTCACAGGAAGGTGGTGCGGACCAAGACAGGCGGAGAGGGCTGCTTGCGGGGTGCTCCAAACTGCGCTGAACCCTGAGTCCTCACACACTGAACTCACTGTGTAGGGGCCATGATTCCCATTTCACAGATGACAAAACCGAGGCCGGGTGGGGGCCACTTCCCCACAGTCACCCAGTTTGTAGCCGGTAGAGCCGAAGCACCAGTCCGGCTCGGACTGTGTCCCAACTTCACACCTCCGGACCCTGCACCTCCTCTCCACGAGAGATTTGGCAAAGGCACCTTTTAGGATGCTTCCAAAGATACTTCACACCTGCGCTGGCGTCACCCTGAGCAGGTGCTGTCAAGAGTAACCCACCCCATCCGAGCCCTCGGAGAGGGCTGTGAGACTTGCCTCCCTTTGAAAGGAGCGGGAAGGACTGGGCAGACCTGACCGAGACTGGTCGTGCCCCTCACTCCCTGGGCATTGTGAGATGGTGCTGGCATTGGTACAAGTCAGAGACCTGGGTTGATTGTTAATGCTGTGCAGCACTGGGCATGTGCCTTCAGCACTGGGCATGCTCCCAGCCTCAGTTTCCCCATCTGAAAAAGAAAACCTTGATTACTTTCCAGGAGAGGCTTGTGCACGGCACGTGAGAAGCAGCAGAAAAGGAGGGGCTGGTGGCTGCACAAAGCATGCAGGGCTGAAAGAGCGCCGAGAGGGCCCTGGGGAAGCCCCACGCCAGGCCATGGAGATGAGCAGCTGGGTGCACAGCCACCTAGAGAGAGCACCCTCTGGCCCTTGCCCTGGGCCCGGCAGCTGCCCCCTCAAGCGGAGGGGGGCCCCCTGTGGGCTCCAACTGTCCCCTTCGCCCTAAGGCCCATCAAATCCCCAGCAGGCCCAGTGTGCAAGAGCAGGACAAGCTGTAGATGAAGTCACAGCTGGAAGGGGCCGGGCTGGGGCTGCCACTCCAGGGTGGGGCCTGGGGCCACGACCCCGGGAGCAGGCAGCCAAGAAGGGAGGATGCCTTCCGTGAGGAAGCCGGGGAAAACACACACAGCGCAGCGTAGAGAGGGAGGGAAGAAAATAAACTCCAGGAGACCAAAGCCTGCTTGGAGTTTGGCCTGGGCGGCGGATTCCCGGGGGCCCAAGGCCACGTTGCAGGCGGCTCGCACCGGCATCGACGAGACCCTGCCCAGCCTTTCCCCCAGAGGCCCAGCGCAGTTGGTGCTGGACATGGACAGGAGAGGGAGGCTGGGCCCAGGGTGCCAAGGGGCCCAGAGCAGTTGGGGAGCACGGACCAAGTCAGGTACCATGAAACGGGACACTGAGGCACAAGAGGGTTAAGCGTCTTCTAGACTCAGCACCTACTTCCTGTTTCCTGTGGGGTGGGGCTGAGATTACATGGTGGTTGGGGGTGGACTATAGGGCCCATGTGGGGTCTGGGGAGCCAGAGGGCAGTGCAAGGCTCTGCAGATCCACTGGGAAGGATGAAGGGAGGAACGCGGTGGGACAAGGTGGCCTCCTCGGGGCACCTAGTGAGAGACTGGGGTGGGGGAACAAGGGATGGCTAGATGGGGTCACAGTGGAGTCCTGGCCAAATAGATTAGGGGTCCATGTGAGGAGAGCTAGGCTGAGTCAGGACAGGGGTCCTGAGATGTGGGGGGTGAAACTGGTGCAAAGTTCATGTGCTCTGAGGGTCAGACACGGGTGCTGGAGCCTGAGGCACGGCGGGGGTGGGGGGGACTGTGAGAAGAACAGGAGATCTGGGGTGTCCTGGGGCCTGGGCTGGTTTAGCCAGGCTGGGGCGGGTGGGCCTCCTGAGGGTGTAGGCCAACCCCAGGTGTATGGGAGGGGCAAGCGCCAGGTGGGCCTCCCATGGCTGCCACCAAGGGAGAGACAAGGTATAGGGGGCAGGGAAGAGGAAGGAGCGCCTGTCTGGACTCTACCAGCCTCCTCCCTGCTGGGAAATGCCAGGTGGGATGGGCAGTTTTATCACCCCACATCCAAGGCCCTGCTAGGAGAGCCTGGAGAGAGTAGGGGGTGGGGGAGGGACAGCAGCAGGCGGGTGGGCTGGTCCTGGCATGGTGAGGGAGGATGGCATGTGGCTGCGCGGGTCTGGGATGTGGGCAGATGTGGAAGAGGGTTAAGGGCGAGGGACGGGCTTTGTGAGCCCCTACCCTGGAAAACTAACTCTCTCGCCTTCTTTTCTGACCCGGGGTCAGGCCGGAGGACTGCAGTGGGCTCACGGGGGAGTAAGACGTCTCCTGGGACACACGGCCCTCCTGTTGCACAGGGTGGCCCCAGATATGTGTCTCGGGGTCAGGTCCTCCTACCTCATTAAAAAAAAAAAATACTTCTGTGCATGTCGCCTGTCCCCCACCATTCCCTCCTGCCGCCGCCCATCGTTTACTCATCCACCTGGCCGCGCCAGTCGCTGGAGTTGGAGGCCCTGCCTTAGGGACTCTAGAAGTACCTTTTGGGGAACGCCATCACCTCTCTTGAGGTGAACCCCTCAAAGGGGCTTCCGAGGCAGGACTGGGAGGCAAACCACTTCTGTCCTCCCCACCTATCCCTCAGCGCCCCGAGCGGCTGGTCCAGGGTGTTGTGGCTCCCTAGGTCTCTGCTTTGACGTCACTTTCAGAATGAAAACTCTGGACCACCGGCTCGGCAGGGGTTGGGGAGGGTTGCGGTAAACCCCACATACACACCTTTCAGAAGCTCCTCCTCGGGTTGCCCCCAAGAAACCAAGTTACCACAAACACCCCCTCCTGGGTGCCCCCTCTCCTCGGGCTCCTCCCCAGGGGCACAGGTACCACAGGTACCACAGGTGCCTCAGCAGACTTGCCGCCGGCCTGACCCCGGGGGACCCTGGGCAATCCCTCTGCAGGGGGCAGGCCGGAGGAGGCTCCCTCTGAGGCTGCTTCCAGAATCCACGTTCAGATCTGCTTTATTACCGTCTAAAGTCCAAGGCAGGTCCCAGCCCCTCTTCCTGGAGCCTCCTTCCCAGTCAAGCCCCAGCCCGCCTCCTCCCCACTGCCCCCCACACCGCCCCCCACCAGGGGACCCCAGGTGCCAGCCTCCATCAGCCTGCCCAGTCTCAACCCACCTCCCCAGACCCAGGTGAGTCAGGGCTGTCTGGGGCGCCCGCCGTCCGGGGGACCCTGATGACGGGGCTGGGGACCCTCCTCGTCGTCTTCGTGAAACAGCTCCCGGGGCAGCCACGCAGGAAAACCGCAGGCCGTTCCGTCGAGGAGCTCGTTATAATTTTATCAATCAAATTCTTAGAAGAGTGAAAAGTCGGTTCCCCCCGCCCTCCCCCCCCGCGGCCCCCCCTCCACTCTCACTTTCTCCCATTCATAATTTCCTATGATGCACCTCAAGCAACTTCCTGGACGGGGATTCCTTCTAAATATAGCTGTTTTTTTGTCGTGCAGGCTCCAGTATATAAATCAGGCAAATTCCCCATTTGAGCATGAACCTCTGAAAACTGCCGGCATCCGAGGAATCCTCCGCGGCCCGGCCGAGCCCAGCCCAGGATGAAGGTCTTGGCGGCAGGTAAACGCGCCCGCCCGCCGCCCGGCGTCCGCGCCTCCCGGGGCGCAGCGGGGCGCAGCGGGCAGGACGCCCCCGCGGCGGCCGCGGGGCGCGGGGCGCGGCGAGCGCGGGGCCGGCGGCGGGCGGCGCGGGCACATGGCCCCGGCCCCGCGCGCCCCCCGGCCGGCCGGCAGGTTGGCGAGCCGGGGCCGCCGCGCGCCTCCCGCGCCTCCCGCGCCCGCGCGCTCCGGCCGCGCTCCGCGCCGCTTTCTGGGAGTCACCCCCCTCTCTCCCCTGTCTTTCCGCTTTCTCTTTCCCCGCGGCCCGGGCTGCGCCGGGGAGGGGCGCCGCGGCCGCGCAGCCCGCACACTCCGGCGCGGGACGGGAGCAGGTGCCGCCTCCGCCGCGGGCGCGCGGGACGCGCGGGCTGCGCGAGGTAAGAGGGGGGACCCGGGGGCCCCGGCTCTGCCCGGCCGCGCGCGGAGAGCCTGGGGGCCGGGGGAGGGGACCGGAGGCTGTGCCGGCAGGGGGAGCCGGCGCCCCGCGCGCCCCGGCCCGGCTGCGCCCCCGGCCCCGCGCGGGGCCGCCCCAAGGACCCGCTGAGGGGACCGGGGCGCGGGGGGGGGGCAGCAGGCGCCCGGGGGGAGGGTGACCCCGACAGGCCCGGACAGCTCCCTGCTCTGCTGTCACCTTTCACTTTCCTTCCTCCCCGCCCACCGGGCCGCGACCTTTTCCCTTCCCAGTTCTCCGCTTCCTCCCCCGCCCGGGGCGCCGGGGGCGCGGGGCGCGGGGCCCGGCCGGTCCTCACCCGGCCCGGGTGGGCAGGAGGGGGGCTGGAGGCACAGGGCTGGGGGAGGGGAAGGTCTGAGCGGTTTGGGATGGGGTGAGGGTGGCAGGATGCGGTGGCGTCGAGGGTCCTAGGGAGGGGAGGGCGCACGTGGAGGGCGCGGCGCAGGGAGCGCAGGGAGAGGCGAGAGGGGAGACCGGCCTGGGAGGAGGGAGAGGGGCAGAGAGGCCGCCTCCCCGCGGCCCCCGCGGGCGCCCCGTCGGGGAGATGAGGCTGCCACGGCCAGTCACTTGGAAGCAAGGCTTCTGGGGTCCTGCCCCACCGGGGAGGTGCGCGGCCAGGGGCCTCTCTTCCTGGGAACCCCTGGGTGGACACTGGGTGTTTTCTAGTCAGGAGGCCCCCAGGCCTCTAGGCCTTGGGAATCTGCTTCCCTGAGAGAAAGGGCTGGAAGTTTGGGTGTCATCTTGGATGACTGGCGGGTGGGAACAGCTCATGGGGCTCCTTCTCTGGGGAGGAAGCGGAGAAGCAGGCGGGAGGCCTCGAGAAAGCTGAGGGAAGCAGAGGTGTGGCGGGAGACTGAGAGGAGGCCAGTGACATCCTGCAAACTGGAAACGGGGAGGCGTTGGAGGGGGAGGGCACCTCTGGCCCCACCTCCCCGCTCATGGCCCCGCCTGCCTGTCCCCAGGAGTTGTGCCCCTGCTGCTGGTTCTGCACTGGAAACACGGGGCGGGGAGCCCCCTCCCCATCGCCCCCGACAACGCCACCTGTGCCACACGCCACCCATGTCACAGCAACCTCATGAACCAGATCAGGAACCAGCTGGCACAGCTCAATGGCAGTGCCAACGCCCTCTACATTCTCTATGTAAGTCACCCCGGCCCTGGGGAGGGGGTGGGGGTGGGGGCCTGTTTGCTACTCTGACCTGGGCTGTGAGGGCCGGGCAGGGAGGAGACCTTTGGGGAGCTGGAAGGAGAGGCTACATGGGGGCTTGGCTCAGCCACAACCAAACTCCCGCAGCGTACCCCCAACCCGGCTGGTAGACTGGAACCACTTTCCTAGGGTGTCCAGTCAGGTGGGGCTGAGCTGGGAGAAAAAGGGGGGCCTTGCACTTCTAGGGGTTCCTCCACCAGGCAGAGCAAGAGGCTATGAGAGATGAAAGCAGGGAAGTGGAAGAGAGGCGCCTTTGGGGTACAGGCTGTGGGTATCTAGGGTGCAGAGTTGTCCAGGAAGAGGGGGAGTATGATGGGTGAAAGTAAGTGTGGGGGGCCTGCTGGAGGTGAGACGCTGCGTTTCCCTCTCTGGCCCCATGGCACCGGCGTTGGTGCTGCTGGCCCCTTGCACAGGCCAGGCCTTGGTGCTTCACAGCGTGTGTCCATGGCCGTGGCTACTTTGGCTCTCGGGGCAGTCCTGGGGAGCCTATACGTCAGAGGCCAGGGGTGGGAAACCAGCTCAGAGCTTGCCTGGAGGCTGGCTTCCACGTCACCTCCCTCTGTCTCTCTGCTCCTCAGTACACGGCCCAGGGGGAGCCATTCCCCAACAACCTGGACAAGCTGTGTGGCCCCAACGTGACAGACTTCCCGCCCTTTCACGCCAACGGCACAGAGAAGGACCGGCTGGTGGAACTGTACCGCGTCATCGCCTACCTTGGCGCCTCCCTGGGCAACATCACACGGGACCAGAAGGTCCTCAACCCCAACGCCCTCGGCCTCCATAGCAAGCTCAACGCCACGGCAGACATCATGCGGGGCCTGCTTAGCAACGTGCTCTGCCGCCTGTGCAGCAAGTACCATGTGGCCCACGTGGACGTGGCCTACGGCCCGGACACCTCAAGCAAGGACGTCTTTCAGAAGAAGAAGCTGGGCTGTCAGCTCCTGGGGAAATACAAGCAGGTCATCGCCGTGGTGGCCCAGGCCTTCTAGACAGGAGGTCAAAGCATGCAGTGACCCGAGGGATCATGTGGGTGCCTCTCAAACCCCACGCAGGGGCTGCTGAGGGCTTCCCAGCCTGTCTGCCCCCTCCAGGGTGGTCATGATGAAGTTGAACAGAGTCGGTACTTCTATAGGCAGGGCCTATACGATGCCAACTAGAAGGCACCCCTTCTTCTGGGTGACTGAAGCCAGGCACCGGGGTGTCAGGCTGGACTTCTGCCCCCACCTTGTTCCCTCCACCAGGACTGTGTGAGTGAACAGTGTGCCTTCCCCACAATCACCCTGACTGCAGGCCTCTGGGGAATGCCAGGCCGCCACAGAATGGCCACCACCAGTGCCTTTGATGTTGCTTAGGTGGACTTTGGAAGGTTTAGTTGAGACTCAGGTAGGTCAGAGGGACTGGGGTCCCAAAGGACTCGTCCCCAACAAGTTTGGCGAATGGAAGTGAGAGAAGGGAGCGCCGGGCTGAGATGCCTTTGCTTGGGAAACATTGGCGAGTCCAGGCCTAGGCACCATCCTGTGGAGGGTTCCAGAAGGAAGTCACTGTCAGTAAGCTTCTTGGGAGAGGCAGAGAGGCCACTTTCAGACGTGGGAAGGAAGGTGCTGGAAGAAGAGAGGCCCCCAGTCCTAGGCACGTTCTCCTTCCTCTCCTCGCTGTCTCTTCTGCAGCCTGGGAGACTGGGGTGCTGTGGCTGGATCTGGGGGTGAGGAGGCAGGAAGGTGGCAAAGTCAGGTGAGGAGATTCTGAGGGAACCCAGAGTCTTCTTTCTAGTCCAGAGTGGATAAAGGAGAGGATAGGATCACGCAGAGGCCATGGAGGCCCCGGGAGGCCACACACAGGCACGTCAGGGGCCACCGGCAGCCATCTCTGATCCCTAGAGCAAGGAAACAGGAGAACCTAAGGACCAGGGTCGGAAGCAAGCCTGAGCCCCGAGAGTGCTGTACGCTTGACCCACCATGATTGTCTTATTTATTATGATGCCTTATTTATATTAACTTATTGGTGCTTTAAATGGCAAAGTTATTTCCCCTTTCCTGCTTCCCTCCTAGCAGAGATAATATGACGGTCTCCATTAAGGAGCCAGGGCCAGGCCTGCCCTGGTCTGGGAGCTGAAGATGTTACAGCTGGAATCAGCCTACAGGTGAAGCTCAGAGAAAGGTCAGGGTCTTAGAGAACTGGTCAGCCTGGCTGGGGGTGGGAAACCCAGCTCCATCCCCCACCTCAACCATGACTCCCTTTAGGGTGTTCGGATCTTGGCTGCTGGGCAGACTGGGCCACTCTGTGGACTGGCCGGGTGCCTTTAGCCAGGGCGCCATATTGCTAGACTTCAAGGGGCTCCTTCAGCACTGTTCTGGTGACCCCTGGAATTGAGCTAGAGGGGGCCCCCTTCAGATTGACATGCCACCTCGGAGACTTGGGCATGGCAGCCCTGGTGGCTGCCCTGCTGCCTCCTGACTGGCTGTCCAGGGGCCGCGGACCAGGCCTGACCTGGAACCTAGCATGCTTGCACACCGGGGCCAAGCTTCTCCCATGTCCTAAACACCCCTAGAGGGCCTCAGAAAGCTGGGGCAGTACAGGGAGGAGCCCCCTGTTCTAGAGAGGACAGGGAGGCCCTGGGACGTGGACCAGGAAGCTGTGGTCCCTCCTGCCCCACCTCCCCCACTCCCCACCCATGTCTGGGTTCCCAGGCAGGGAACCCGATCCTTTCCTTTGTGCTGGGGCCAGGCAAGTGGAGAAACGCCCTCCAGGCTGGGAGCCCGGGAGGAGGAAAAGGAGCTGGGGCAGCTGCGAAGAGCAGTGTTCTGGCTTGTTCTCAAACCTTTCTTGGGCAGCGATCCTAGCAGTTCAGCCAACGTGATTATGGTACTTTGCACTCACTTTGCACCTTTCCCTGTTTTCTATGCACTTTACCCAGACCCACTGGATGGTAGGTGGGCAGGCGGCAGGCCAGCCGGGACCTGGGCCGGAGGGGCTGGAGTTAACCCACCCACTGGCAGCAGCTGCCATCCAGGATCTCAGCCTGTTGCCTCCCATCGCTCAGTTCCTTTGGGGAACGTGGCTCAGAAGGGTTGGGGCCAGCTGGGAGTCCCATCATCTCATCACCCCATGGGCACCCACTCCCTGTGCTGGGCCCACCTGGGCAGGCCCTGGCTCTGCCCCTCTCTGCTGCTACCCCTGCCCTCTCCTCCCCAGCCCTGGCTCTGCCCCTCGGTACCCATCTCAGTGCTTTTCTAGAAGCACTCTGGCCCATCACACAGCATCTCTGAATTGTGGTGCCTTTCTTTGTGTGGCTAAAACTCCGCAGGGCAGGGAGCTGGCCTTCATCTTGCGTCTGCGGGTGTTGGCGCCTGTGTCCCGGGTCTGGGCCCACCGAGGGAGAGGCCTTCAGCAGAAGAGGCGCAGGGCAGTCATTTTGCAGTTACTGGGAGAGGAATTGGGGGGACCTTATTTATTTAAAACAATTCTAAACAAAGCACTCCTGGTTCGTCTCCCCTACTCCTCTCCCTCCGTGTCCCCTCCTGGGGGCCTCCACCCTGACAGCAGCCGTCCAGCTCTGCCTCAGTCACTACCAGAGTAGGCTTGGCCCGGAGGCTGGAATCTCATGAGAAGTTTATTTCCCTTCGGCAGTGCAGATGTCCTCGCCTTCGGAAGCCCCTGGCGTTCCTCCCGCACCTGGGGGTCTCTCCCACCCACACCGTTAGCTCCATGCCTTTTTCTGTGTCTCCCCCTTTTCTTTTCCCTGGAGAGGAAAAGGACTTGGGGGTAGCGAAATTCTTCTTTGATGAATGTACCCTGTGGGAATGTTTCATACGACAGATTATTTATTCAATGTCATATTTAAAATATTTATTTTTTATACAGAAGAATACATTTTTTAAGAAAAAAGAGAAATTAATAAAGAATCTGCTCTTGGGAAGGTCTCCAGTGCTTTCATGTGGGGAGACAGGGGTGGGGGGGCCAGACGGCTCAGCCCTAGAAAGCCAGCTCGGCGGGGCCCTGCCTGGCGAAGGGCCGGGGTCAGCGAGGGGTAGCGAGGGGTACTTCCGCCAGGGGAGGGTGCGGACATGGGTATGGGCTGGAAGGTGGAACTTCAGTGCAGGCAGAACAAAGTGGTAGGGTTCTAGATCATGGGATATGGGCAGGAAAGGGGGGTTACCCCAAAGTGGGGGGGGCTATTAGTATGTCTTAGCTCCTTCCCTCCCCGTTCCTCAGCTCTCACTGTAAGCCCATGAGTCACTGAGAGTCCTCGACCCCATTTAACAGAAGGGGAAACCGAGGCTCAGAGAGATGAAGACACTTGGCCGGGTCCTATTGGTGTTATAGGGCAGCCCCGATATTAAACGGGTTCCTGGCTGTGGGTCCTCACCCGCGCGCTTTAAAGGGACTTATGAATACTCTACTACAGACACACATAAAAAAGGGTTAATAAAAGGTTTATGTACAAGGGAAAAGGAAATAAGGAAAATGTACAACTCAGGGAGAAAATAGGGAAATAAAGTCTTTAATGCGTCCTACCTGATCTGCCGACCTGGAAACCCAAAGTCACTCTCAGAGCTGGCCAGACGCTGCGAGCTGGTGGAGAGTCAAAAATGGGGGATCCCCAAAGCCCACGTGTCTGCCTTTTATATCCACCTGGCTGCTTAACCCCACCCTCAGGTCCCAGCCACCTTCCCTTTGGTGGTGATGGGATTTGGAGTTCCCAGAGTCTTTGGCTTTGGCCTGGGGTGGGGGTGGAGTCCACAAAGCCTGTATGGAATTAGCTTTGGGTCATCCTTTTCCCCCTAACATTGGCAGATGTTTAAGGCCAGGCTTCTGGCTCCACACCTCATGTGCTTTCTTTATGTGGCACTTCAGGAACCCAGAGGACGCCAGCTGTCAAGGCCTCTGTCCCCCAGGAAGGGTCCACTCACCCTGGGAGCCAGCAGGCATGGGTGACTCGGGACAGAAGTTTTGGGGTCCTGTCTGGAATAGAGCAGGGTGCTGGGGCCAGAATAAGGGTTGACCCTCAACGGCTTCTGGGCCTGAGAAGCCCTCCCAAAGTGGACGCTACTGTCCCTCCTCTTGCCTCTCACCTAAGCACCTCTTTCCACTGCAACTTTCTTCCCAGCCTCCTGGGACGCTTTCCTTGAGGAAACAAGAGGGGTCAGGACCTGATAGCCCCAGACAGAGGGACTCCAGAGCAGGCCCAGGTGTCTCCCCTGTCCTCTGCAGTATGGTTTGGGTCTGGGGCTCCCCCTGTGGAGACTCATTTTAGGGACCTGGGCAGTTTTGCTGAGAGTCATCCACCAGCTAGTCCGTGAAAGTGTCAGGTCCCAGGCCGGTTTCCAAAGAGGCACAGGATTCAGGCTGTGCCTTCCAGAAGCTCACGGATCAGTGGGGACGATGAATGAGTGCTTTGGGGAGGATGAAAAGACATAGAGCAGGTGCCAGTCAGGGAGGAGAGAGCCCTCACTGCCCTGGTTCTCTCGGCACCAGCTCCAAGGAGGGACTGGACCCACAACATAGGTGGTCAGGAATGCAGAATGTCCCCCCACCCCCACTCCCACCCGGACCTGTGGAATCAGAATCTCCCCTTTAACAAGTTTCCAGGCAGGGCGAGCACCCATTCAAAGCTGAGAGGGGCCACGCCGCCCTCCTGCCATCTCTCCTTCTGCAAAGATTCAAGTGCAAACTGCCAAGGGCAACGCTGCTGCAGCTGCTTGGAAGGAAGAGGCTGTGCTGGCAGCGGACCCACAGCTGTTTCGGACTTGCCCTCCAGCGCGCAGTCACGCAGGCAGCTCCAGGCCCTGCAGGCGGCCGCATCCCAAGGCCAGGCCACACCCTGCGGCGTCCTTGCTTCCCCGCTTCCCCGTTGCTTCCAGGGAGGCGAGGTCGAGGCTTTTCAAAAGAAACCTTTACTAGGAAACTAGAGGAAAGCGAAACAAACACCAGAGCCTAGAGACAAGGGCCGAGCGGAATGCGGGACCACGGGGGCAGCTGCGGGGCTGGCTGTGCCTGCCCTCCCGTGTGTCCCTTCCTCTGTCCTGGGACTTCTCTGAGAGCGGGGCAGGTGCTCTGGTCTCTGCCCAGCCCTGGCCAGAGAGCGAACAAAAGACCTTTAATTGATTACTGGGTCATCCTTGCTGTAAGAGGCAGCACTGGTGCGAAGAAGGGAGGCAGCCTGCTCTGCTGGGCAGGCCCGCCTCTGCCCCCCCACCCCTCCCTGCCCCCTACCCCCCAGGCCTGGGTCCTGTCCGCTCTGCCACGTGTGGCGGGTCCTGTGACCCTGTGGAGGGGTGGCGAGTCCTGTGACCCTGCCGGGTGAGCTCATCTCTCTTATCTGTGAAATTGCAAGAGTCATCGGTGCTCTATCTCCTGCAGGAGGCTACCGAAGGAAATGCTTGAACGGGGAGAGGGAAATGCTTTTGCAGCAGGGACTGGCCTACCCAGCCGCCGGTGCGGATGGAGAGAGCAGCATCTGACTGCGGCGCCTTCTCTGTGGGGAAAAGGGTCATGTCACCCAGTGAACGTTGAAGGCAGCGCCTACGGCTCTGAGTCCAAGGCCAGGGGCAGGTGGATGGGGACGAGGGCTAGCAGGGTGGACACACTTCCAGCTGGTGGCTCCTTGGGTGGCACCCTGAGCCCCACACCTGAACGAAGCTGCACAGAGAGGCCTCTTGACCTCAGGGATGTGGTGAGGCCAGGGGGACCCCAATACCCAGCTGAGCCTTCTCCCAGCCTGGCTCTCTGGAGGTCACCAGGGTAGGGGGTCCCCATTCTGTTAGGGGGAAAGGATGTCCTGAGCTAATCCCATACAGGCTTTGTGGACTCCACCCCCACTCCAGACTAAAGCCATCAGGACATTGGGAAAGACAAATCCCGTCACCACCAAAGGGAAGGTGGCTGGGACCTGAGGGTGGAGTTGGGCAGCCAGGTTGGATATAAAAAACCCAACACGTGGGCCTTGGGGGGCTCGCTGTCCCTCGCCTCCTGGCTTCAGGGCTCCTGGCTGGCGGCAGCTCTCAGAGCGCCATTTGGGATTCCTGATCGGCGGATCGGGTAGGACTCATTTAAAACTTTGTCTCCCACTTTTCTCCTGAGCTGTACATTTCCTCATTTCCCTTTCCCTTGTCAATAAACCTTTTATTAACCTTTCGCGTGTGCCTGCAGTAGAGCATTGATAAGTCCTTTTAAGCGCGCGGGTGAGGACCCACAGTCAGGCACCCCGTTTTGTATCGGGGCTGCTCTACAACGATTCCAAGAGGGTAGTTGCCAACCGCTGCCCCGGGATGGTAGCTCTGCACTGCAGCTTCCAAAGAGCTTCCTCTCTCATCCTAGATCCCTCCCACTACGCTGAGGGTGGGCAGGTTACTTGCTCCACTTTACAGATGAGGAAACTGAGATTATCCTTACACTGCTCAGCTTGCAGAGATGCGCTTTATGTTTGTTCATCTTTATGTTTATCATTTGCCCCCTCACTGGTTCAAGACCCATAAGGGCCTCCATGAGCCAGACTATATACCCAAGGAATTCAAGAGTTCATGGTAGTGGAAAAAGAATTTCCCAGGTCACCTCTGCCCTAAATTAGAAGGGGAATTCGCTTATCATAAACAACCACATTTTCAGTAATAAAATTAGCATCATAACAGAAGCTCGGATGTATTTATTTCCTTATTTGTAGACCTCTTTGTTCAAAGCAGTATGCAAAATAACTTACAACAGGAGTCACATGATAAAAACACTGATAAAATAGATAAGGAGAATCAGGATCAGAGAAAATATAAACAGAGCAAGAAAACTTAGACCACGGTAAGAAAATAAGTATTTCATATCACAAGGGGCTACATAATTACCATGACTGAGCTTCTAACTTGGCTCTGAGGTTCCTGGCAGCTGAGGGGAAAAGGGAAATGTAATCTGTTATGCAATTCTTACAGTCAGAGAGGAGAAGGCTTCCTCCGGCCTCAGGGAAAACCGTCCATCCTGGGAGTGGTTCCGAAAGGGATTTCTCCCTGAGATGAGGGGGTGCAGGGAGATGGGAGGGGTCTCACTTGCCGTGCACAGATTCCTGGAGGCAACTTCTACAGAGGCCTTTGAAAAAGCTCAGCATCCAATTACGGAATTCTGCAGCCCGACAACAGACAACATGATATAAATTGGGGCCTCGACTCAACATGAGGGTGGAATTCTGAGCCCTGGGGTTGCGACAGGGGCTGAAGATGCTTCAGGCCTGACCCTCCCATGCCCCCTGGACTTTGAAAACCTTCCTTGACATACGATATACCTATAAAATGGACATCATCCCTCCCTCCTGAAAGATTCTGTGAGGCCAGAGGGGTGGCAAGGATGACACTGTGCTGGAGGCAGATGTTTGTGGCTGTGGGCCTTGGTCTCTGTTCCTGCTTCACTCCAAGGCCATCTGGGTCACCTGCGACCCAGCAGAGAGCCTTCTGCTGGCCACTGGCTTCAGTGTCCAGGGCACTTCCTGTGAGCCTAGTCCAGCTTGAATCTGTCCCTTTGACTTGGGGGAAGCACCGCCCTGCTTGGCATCCCTTCAGGGGCCAGATATTTCAATTATGAGGACTCGGTCAAGCCCTGCCCACTCTGTTTGAACTTCACTGACAAGCAGCGAAGTGAGGGTGTCTCTGGGGGAGAGGTGGGAGGGGTGCAGAGGGAGCCGCAGACAGGCAGGGGCTGAGGGGCTGAGCGGGGTTAATGGAGCAGACAGCAGACGCTTCTCCACTGCTGAGAACAAAACCACCAGCAGAGAGGAAAATATGTGTGAGGCATTTTTGTAATTCCAAGAGGTTGGGTCCAGCTCTTGCTCAGACGGTCAATGAATCAAAGCTGGGAAGAGTTCTACCTGTCAGCAGGCTTTCTCCTGGCCCTGCTCATCAAGGCCCCACCCCTCCAGCCCCAGCAGGCCAACTGGAACCCTCCCAGCTCCGCAGAAGGACAGTTCTTCGAAGAAGAGTGTCGCAGGCAAAGGCCAGACTCAGGCAGCCCACAGTCTGAACTCTTGCCATCTTCCTCTGCACTTCTCATCCCGTCTTGGAGAGGGACAGTCTCCCTGACCCACTGTGGCAGGTTGAACAGTGGCCCCAGAAAAAACACGTCACATCCAGATCCTAGAAATCTGTGAATGAGTCCTTATTTGGAAAAAGAATCCTTGCAGATGCAATCAGAGGCTCTCGAGGTGAGATCATCCAGGATGATCTGAATGCGCCCGAATACAAGGGAAAGAGAGAAAGCCACGTGAAACCAGGGACAGAGCGTGTGATGCTGCCACAAGCCAAGGAATGCCTGGCATCCCCAGAAGCTAGAATAGTCAAGGAAGGAACTTTCCCTAAGCCTCCCGAGAGAGCTCAGACTTGCCATTTTGGACATCTGGTCCCCAGAACTGTGAGACAACTGTGTTTTGTTTTAATCCCCCCATTCTGTGGCCGTGTGTTATAAATACACCCATCTGTCCTTCAAGGGGCCCTGCTTTTTGTTTTGCTAATCATGGAGCTAGTCCTGTCCGACTTGACCGCGGCTCATCTCTGGTGCCCCCTTCTCTCTGGGTGAAGTGGCTTGGCAGTCTGTTAAATGCTGCACCTTTTCATCTCTCTACATCTTTTCTCTGGCTCCTCCTTTTGTCAAGAATGCCTTTCTGTTTTGGCTACATAAAAATTCTTTCTGTCTTTTCAAGCCCAACTCAAATGTCACCTCATCCAGGAAGTCTTCCTTGACTCCCTAGTTGAACTGTCCTGTCTGTGCATTTTAGTGCCAATAATGTTTGCACAAGACTCTAGAATTCACCAAGCGTTTCCTTCATATGATCATGTTTCACAGGGACAATGACACCTATTGTGTACTGAGCACCTACTATGCACAGAGCATGTTATGGGTATTTCAGAGGTAATGGAGATCATAGCTTTATCAAAGGCTCTTGACCATGATATCCTATGTAAAGGATAGATTGGCCACATTCATGCCCCTGGGAGCTGAGAAATGCAGAATCTCAATCCTGCCCCAGGAGACCAAGCTGGAACTAGCACCTCAGTGTAATTCTCAGAGAATTCTGTCCATTCCAACCTGAGAAAGGCTGACTCCAGCACCCAGCATAGGGTGAGGACACTGACACACCTGGCATTGAGTCCTGCCTCTGTCCTTTCCAACAGTGGGAACTTCAGCAAGTTTCTTATATTCTCTGAGCCTCAGTTTCCTCCTCTGACACATGGCCTTCCTATTTCTGTTGAAAGTAGGTGTGATAATGTCTGGGACTCAGGGTAGGTGGGGGAAGGGGGCTGGGGAGGTAGCATCTGAATAGCCAAGTCCCCTCTGCCTCCCTCTATCCTGCCCATTAGGGCTGTTTATTCTTGATCTGTTTGTAGAATTCTCAAAAGACCTCCATGACAGTGACCCTCCTAAGGGAAATCTCAGATCTCCTGTAGGCAGCAGAGGGGTGTTGGGGTACAAGGGGACCTTTCTGTCCCCACCATGCCCACCCTGGCCCTGGATGGAGAATCAGCTCCCAGTGCCGTCCACTCAGTTTATTCTGCTGTATCCCCTTCCCTCAGTGCCCCCAGGAGGTCCTGCTTCCCAGCAGCAGTGAACCCCCAGGGGAGGTGCTGGAGGAGGGGGAGCTGGCATGAAGTCAGTCCCACGTCATCCCCTCTCACTTTCCCCACCGTGGCTGGGAAGAGGCTGCTGAGCGGGTGCCAGCCACAGGGGAGGTCTGTCCCCTGCTCCCGGGCCAGACCACAGGCAGCTATGCTGGGTGGCCGCCAGGCCCTCTCAGCCCCCAAGCTCCTCTCTGTCTGGCCCCTGGACCCCTCCCCGACCCCAGATCCAAGAAACCGCCAAGGGTTCTTCCAAGCAGGTGAGGTCATTCTCTCCGGCAGACCAGCCTGATGCAAAGAAGTCAGCCACCCACGTGGCAGGATTCCTGTGCCCCCCAAGTCCCCTGTCCAAATCCTCTCCCCCAACTGCAGCCCCAAACTCTCTCCATTACATTCCCTCTGAGAGGCCCTCAGGAATTGGCCCCAAACACCTGGGGGCCGGAGCCGGGTGGGTCAAGTGGAAGCACGGAAGAGACAGGTTCTGGGACCGTCCTCCAGGGGCCAGGTGGGCCCAGGTCGTGAGGCCCAGAGTGGGCCTTGGAACAAGCTCTTGTGCCTGGGGCACAGACAGTTCTCGAGCCTCTGACTCAGGCATCACCTGTGGCCCGCGGAGAACAGACTGCAGGGACCGGTGTTTACTCTGAGCTTGCAGGACCTTTATCATGACTTGTGCAAAATAAGCCCTTTCTTCAGATTTCTGGAAGAAATCTGATTTCCAGCAGTCTTGTTTTGGATGCCTAGGAGGTTTTCGACAAAGACTCAGGCATGCTGGAAGGTAGGTGAGTGCAGATTCCCCCGGGGGCCTTGAAGGGGTGCAAACCGCTCAATCAATATCTTTTCTGATCTTTTCTCAATCCCTCCCTTCCCACCCAGGGACATTTGCCCATGTCTGGAGACATTTTGGGGTGTCATGTAACTGGTGGTACACTATTTACTGGCATCTAGTAGGTAGAGACCAGGGGTGCTACTGAACATTTTACAATGTGCAAGACAGCCTTCTCCCTCCACCCCCCCATACCCCCACCCCTACCAAGATAGTCCAAGGTGGAGACGCCCTGGCCAGAATCAATCCTTCCATTAACCCCTTACCTCTCGGCATCTAATCTGTTCCCAGGCAAGGTCCAGCCTCCCGAGAAAATGACAGGATCCGTAGCTTCAGATCTTATTTGTATGTCTGTACACACGTGCACACACACATGCACACACACACAGAAGAAGAAACCAAAGAGGCCAACAACTCAAGTGCATACACAGATGCCTGAAAGCTCAGAGGTTGGGGAGCAGGAAGCCTCTGCCCTGGTCCCAGGCAGGCCTCCTGGTTGCTATGAGCCCTGGACACAGCACTTCACCTCCTTGAGTCTTGGCTTTGGCAAAATAAAATGAGACTGGTTTAAGAGAGCACAGGTTTTCAGGCCAAACTGCCCTGCATTTGGATCCTGGTTCTGTTCCTGACCAGCGATGGGTCCCCACATCTTTGAGTCCCCACATCCTCTTACGTAAAATGGGCCATCTCATGGGGCTGCTGGGAAGATGAAAAGAGATAACATGTGGGGTAAATTCCATGACGATTCTCCCCCCTGGCCCCCGTCACTCTGAGGTTCAGGCCAACCCGAGGACTGTGCCAGGGGTCAGCATGTCACCCACCCGCTTAGTGGTGCAGATAAAATATAGGACACTGAAATTTGAATGCACCTTCTGTATTTTATTTGCTAAATCTGGCCGGTTGTCTGCTTTTGTAAATAAAGCTTTATTGGGACACAGCAGCCATTCACTTACATCCTGTTTCCAGCTGCTTTTTATGCTGCAATAGAGTTGAGTATCTGAGACAGAGAAAAGCTTATGACCTGCAAAGCTTACAATGGTATCTGACCCTTTTCAGAAAATGTTGACTTGAGCCCTGGCCTAATATAAGGAAATGATTGCCTCAAGTATTGGGGTATTACTCAGGTATTATTCCATGGAGCCCATGGAGTCATTGCCCCTTTGCAGGGGTGGGGGACAGAGGAGATATGTGCAAAAGAAAGTGGACACTCTCGGTCACTGGGGCTGTTATAGGACAGGGAGAGGGGCAGCCCAAACCCCGCAAACCTGCCTATTCTAAATGGGTTCTGCTATCTGCCGCATCAACACAAAACATATGAGACTTTTTAATGGGAAGGAACTTTAATACAACTAGGAAAACAATACAGGAAAGGCAAAGAGTCTAGTTTCTAAATGAAGCACCCAAAGTTACCCGTCCCCTCGTGGGTAAAAGTCCATCCATATGGGAATGGCCCAGAGCAAGGCCCCAAAGCCTGCCACAAGTCCAAAGCATCTTCCGTGGGAACCCACAGAAAAGGGTCAGAAACAACCAGACAAGCCCGGAAGGAAAAGAGCAAAATCAACATCAAGATAAAAGCTGCCATGGTCACCTCCCCACAGGTCTCACCCACATCTGTGTCACCCAGTCCACGACCAAAAGACAAGCGCAGTTTCTTCACGTGTCTCCTGGCTCCATCCTGCTTCCTTCCTCCCTCAGTCTCTTCTGCAGCTTCTCCTCTTCCTGCTCAGCTCCACCCTCCCTTGGGTGGGGCAGGGAACCTCCCCCTTTCCTGGGGACCACCCTGTTACAGGGCGAACACAGCCTGAAGGAAATGAGAAATAGTTGTGGTCCGGGGGGACAGGTGCCTGGGTTCCAGAGTTAGTGCTTTACTGCTGAGTGACCTTGGTGAATCCTTTCCCCTCTCTGGATCTTACTTCCTTCATTTGTTCAACAAATGTTTAAGATTTATTTGTGCATACAAGAGCTGGGGTACAGGCCAGAGGTGCTGGTGGCGAGAGGATTCACCATAGACAGAGTGGGGAACAGAACAGGCAGACTGACGAAATACACTGCTGAGGGGAGCAGCGGGTGAGACAGGAGAGGTCTGCTGTGCCATGTAGGTAGCGCCCTGGCTGGGGACCCAACTCAGGCCATCTCGGTGATAGTGCTGAGACTTAACCCCTTGGCCACCAGGGAGGCCCACTGTTCAACAAATGCTTATTAAATGCCTACTGTGTGTTAGATATCATTGGCCACGTGTCCCCACACTTGAGTGGCTTCAATTCAAGTTGGGGTGGGAGACGATGAATGAGTCTACACTTAAACAAGCTGGGGCCAGCAGGTGACTGATGTCTTAGAGGAAATCACGAGGACACTGTGGCAGAGCTGGTGGGCAGGATGACATTCTAGTGGCGACCTGATGGATGCGGGCTGGCTCCTCTCCCCATCACCTATCTCCTGTGGGCTTTCGGGGCTGTGTGGGCCTGGAATGGGTCAGCTCTGGCCAAGAGGCAATGTTTCTTCTAACTCCCTTAGTAAAAGCCGTGTGAGAGAGGCACCTTTCAGCTCCCGGCTCTGGCCTAGAGATGAGGGACTTTTGGCCAACAGGGCTGCCACCTGGTGAGGGGTGAAGACGGGTGATGGTGAGTAAGGGATGAAGAGGGTGGGGGAGGAAGGCCCTAATCTGGACCTTAGCCAACAGCTACCTCCCTACCTTCCTTCCTATGTTCCTCCACCCATTTCCGTAGGAGTGTCTGGTCCAGAGCCCACAGCTGGCCCAGTAAGCCTGACCCCAGTGGCCAGGCCAGAGGACCAGGAGGGCAGAGTGACATGGGCTTCCTGCTGACCAACTGCCTTGGGCAAAATGGGCCAGAAACTCTCCCAAGCCACCTGCTCTGGGTGTCCCGGCAGGTAAGGGACATGGCTCAGGTCTGGCTGGCTGGGAGCTGGTGTGTGAGGGTGGCAGTTTCCCAAGCGAAGCTGGTTTATAGCCCCAACCATGTTTCCTGAGCATCCCCCACTCTGCCCCAAGTCCCTAGCACATTCCTTCTTCACCGCGAGCCTCCAGGCTCTGCATTCTCTCATTTGGACCAATTTTCTGCCGGAGGAATCTAATGAATAAATTGCCAAGGCTGATGCCATGATGCTACTCAGGGTGCTGGTGGCCCACTTGGAGGCACCCCAGGTCACACATTTACATTTTAATTGTGGCCTTTTGTGCCCTAAGGCAAACGAGTGACTAATGGTGGAATTTTAGGTACACAGCAAGGCGGTGAAGGGTAAAATCCCTCGGATAACAGTGTATAAAAAAAATAGTCCCTTACAGCTGACTAGGGTTGTACCATGCACTGCTTCAAAACTCATCTCAGGGGAATTCATTTATTTAATTTTATAATAACCCTATCAGAGAGCAAGTCTCTCTTTTTTTTTTTTTTTTTTTGTATAGAAGAGCTGGGGTATAGGCCAGAGGTGCAGGAGCTAAGAGGATTCACCAGACACAGAGTGGGGAGCAGAATAGGCGGATCCACTGGAATACACTGCTGAGGGGAGCAGTGGGCGAGACAGGAGGGGTCTGCTGTGCCATGTGGGTGGTTCCCTGGCCCGGGATGGAACTCAGGCCGTCACGGTGGGCCGGCCCCATGATAGTGCTGAGCGTTAACCCCTAGGCCAGCAGGGAGACCAAGTCTCATTTTTTACTTCATTTGTGTATTCCTCAGTGACTGGCTCTATGCTGGGTTCTAAAAGCCTGGGGTGGAAACACAAAATGCTTTTTCCAGGGAGGCCACGCAGTCACTGTAACACAGGTCGACTGCTGAAGAGGAGGTGGCAGGGAGGAAATGGAGGTCCAGAGATGTGGTGGGCGCCTGCACCAGGAAACCGCCCCCCCCAGCCTCTATCTCCTGGGCCACTGCTCCTTCCTCTGTACCCAAAACAGGTTCTGCTGCCCTCCTTTCTCAAGGGAAACTCATTGGTGTTCAGTGAATCAAAGGACTTTGCATCAGAGAAGCTTGAGGAACACTGGGTTAAACAAAATTAAAACGAGGTCTTTGTTGCAGGACTTCTCAGAGCCTTTAGGGCTGTCCGAGTGGGGGGTGGAGCATGTGGGGTGTGCACAGCCCTTCCAGGGCTACATTCTGTGGACACAGACTGAGAAATGCTGATCTGACCCCCTTCTTTAGTGTCCTGTCAGGCATCCTTCACACAAGCCACCACCTGCCCAGACTGGATGAAGGCTGGTGTCAGATTAATTCGATTCTGCCCGTGGACCTTTTCTCTCTCAAGCCCCCAGAACTTCAGCTTCACCTGGGTTGCTTGAATAGAAGGGGAGGTGGGAGGAATAGACCAGGCACAGCTTCTCCTACCCCAAATTGTGCTGGCCACCCACTTGAGCTACACTGGGCCTGGCCCAAGGCCCATGTCAAGGCTGGGGCCTGAGCAATCTTTCTAAAACGCAAACCAACCAGTGCAGTTCCTGTGTGAAACCCTCAGTGGCTCCACAGCACCCTCAGGATTGTGTCCAAACCTCAGCCTGTGCGCTGCTCCTCCCCCGCCTCATTCCCCATCGCTTCCTGCTCTATCCCCCAGGCAGCTTGTGGTCCCCAGGACACGCCACACTTGCTCCTTCTGCGCATCCAGTTCCCTGCACCTAAAACCTCCTTCCCCTTCTTTTCTTGTATACGACTTCATTCCCCTTAGAGGTTCTCCTCTTCAGGAATTCTCCCTGGACGCCAGGCTGTCCCCGCCCATTCTAGGAAGTGAGCTCACACACTGGTGTGTGTCTATTCCCCAGCTAGACCACAGGCACGTGTCTGGTCCCCCCTAGACCTCGGAGTGGCACAGAGGACTTCCCCGCAGCTGGTACTCACCATACTCAGAACCAGACGCTGGAAGACACAGGTCCCCAGGGAGGTCTCTGGCCCGCGGATTAGCTGTTGACGCTGGGAAAGTTCCTGGTCCTCTCTGTGCTTCTTGTCTGCAGAGTGGGGTCACTCTGAGCTGAGATTTTGCACAGCACGGAAAGACGCCAGGCCTGGGCTAAGGAGTATGCGTGTCCTGCTGTGATGGCCTTGGTGGCCGTGCCACTTTGTCAGCGATGGGCTCTCCTCGAGCTGCAGTGTCCCCAACTGAGGAGATGAGCAAAAGGAGGCGGGTGGATGTTGGACGTCTGTAGTGCGTTGAATGGCAGCCCCTCCTTGAAAGATCCATCTCTGTTGCAGATCACGTCAAGGTGACTTCCCCTGGAAAATGGGCTCTGCAGGCGGCGTTAAGGATCTCTAGAGGAGGTCATCCTGGATTTCCCAAGAGGGCCCTAAATCCAGTGGCAAGTGGGTTTCTCCTTATAAGAGAAAGGAGGGAAGTTGGAGACACACAGAGGAGAGGCCATGTGAAGACAGAGGCAGACTGTGGTGATGGAGGCGCAAGCTAAGAGGTACTTGGAGCCGCCTTCTGGAAGCCACCTGGAAGAAGCAAGGAAGGAGCGTCCTTAACGCCTTCAGAGGGAGTGAGGGCTATCGACACCTTGAATTCAGATTTCTGGCTTCCAGAACTGTCTGAGAATAAATATCTGTTGCTTTAAATCACCCATTTTGTGGTACTTTGTTAGGGCAGCCATGGGACACTAGTACAATCTCTGAAGGGCTCTCTTAGCTCCAATAAGAACTGCATGTTCCTCACAGCAGCCTCAGGGTCCCTGAAGCCTAGAAATTTGACTCTGAAAAGAGAACCCTTATTCCTTTCTTGAGATATTGATTCTGGGACACCTACCCTCCCTCCCTTATCATCCTTAATGTCCCACCAGTACCTGAGGTGATTAGAACTGGAGAAATCCTTCAAGATCATCCCGCATGCTTCTGTACCTTAGCACAGACTGTTCCCTCTGGGGAAAATGCCGTTCCCTGCTGCTTCCACAGCCACTTGACTACTCAGCCCCCAGGTGTGGTCACACAAACACCCGCAAGCTGCCTGGCAGCTAACTCTTGGACCCTTGTCCTTCTGATGTAGCAGGGGCCACGCCTTTATTCATTAGACATATCAGTGTCTAATTCAATCCCGAGCCCAGAGCAATCACTCAACCCACGCGTGTTGATGAAAAGGTGTGCACTGGTCAACCCCCTCATTTCCAAGCCGGGTTTGCTCACAGTCGCTCTGTGGGTGGTGTGGGAGGCCCCGGACGTGGAACTGAGAGCTCTGGCTCAGCCACTCACAAGTGCGCTATCTCTGAGCCTCAGTTTCTTAATCAGTAAGAAAGGGAAAAGAATGTAGACAGACCTCAGCAGGGTGAGAAAGTGCTTATGCAGCTTTTCGGAGTGACAGCCTCGTGACAGCTGCTCTCTGGGGACTGTGGCTGCTACTGCCGCCTGGGACCAGACCTGGCTGTCTCCTCTCTGGGCTCTGTCATCCAAACACAGCAGGGCCAGCGCGGGGGTGCTCGTGGCCTTGGCCTGTAACCCTTTCTGGGGTAATGAGTTCCATAAGTTTATCTTTGCTGGGTACTGAAAATTCCTGTTTATCCAAGGACCCACAGAAATAAACAGAATACTCAGATGACCAGAATTTTCCATCTCAGCATGTTCAAGGATAACCCAAGTCACAACTATCCCCTGGGTCTTGCAAGACCCTGGGGGGCCTTAAGGTCCCCTGAACCCCTGTCCCCTATCCTGTTGTGTTCGGGGACATTTCACCGTTAAGTGGGGGCCACTGTAGAATGGCAGATCCCTCGAGCTAGAAGGGCCTCAGACAAACCCCATGGGTTGCAAGCTGGGCACTGAGGAGCCCTGTGGGCCTGGGAGGTACTAAGGCTACTCTGGGGTGCGGTGGGGAACGGGGCACACCAAGAAGGCAGAGCTCAAAGTTCTCATATTGGGTTATAACAAGATGTGAAACCCACACAGAAGGGGGCTTCTTTTGCTGAAAACAAAATAAAAACACCCACAAAAATCTCAAAAACCACCAGTGTGGCTCAAATCATCCTCATGTTGCCAAAGAAATCTCTGAGCACTGGAGAGACTCAGCAGAGTTCACCGGCCTGTTGCTCACAGGACTGGGTCTCGAGGCCTGGCCTGAGCCCACAAAGGGCTCCCCACCATCCTGTGCTGCACCCCCCCCCGCCCCCGCATCAGAATCTTGGGTTAGCAGGACGCCCTCAGCCCTGACCATTCCCAGCTGGGGCTGGACTGGGCTTCCCTCGCGTGTCCTGAAATGACCTCCTTCCAGCTTTGAAGAAAGGGACCCTCTTGGGGATGGGGGTTTGCGGAACAAGTCTGTGGTCACTCTCTCTATCCAGGTCATTTCCTCCTGCGGGGCGGGGGTGTCTGGCCCGCCGGGTCCGCCCCTGTCCTTCCTGCGGAGCCAGCTGTGCGGACAGACGCCGGCTGCTGGCGGTGGGAGAGACCTGTGCACAGGGGGGCGCCCCAGCTGCGGGCATCAGGCTTCCCGAGGGGCTGTTCAGGGCTCACGTGGGCAGAGGAGTTGGAGTAACCCAGACAGAGAAATGGGGAGAAGAGTGGAAGAGGAGGGACCGCCAGTGGCGTCCAGTGAGATGATGCGCGTGACACGGTGGTTGTGTGTCTAGAGCCGCGGACCTTAGGGATCGTGACGGTCATCTAAGCCAGGGCTTCTCCATCACGACGGGCAGGGCAGAGCTTGCCACAGGGACGCTTGGCAATGTCTGGAGCTATTTTTGAAGGTCACAAGGGAAAGAGGGCGGGCGCGCTGGCTTTAGCGGGAGGAGACCAAAGATGCTGCTGAAAGTCCTGTGGTGCGGGGCACGGTCCCCACGGGGCCCAGAAAGGCCATTGCCCCGCAGTTGAGAAGCCTGTTTCCAGGCCCCCCGAACTGTCTCTGTGAACTACGCCAAGGCTGCCCTTGAGCACCCCCCAGGGACAGGGAGCTCCCTACCCACCAGGCGGCCTGTTTCCTCAGGAACCAGTTCCTCGTACCCACAACGATCCTTTTCCCGTGAGTTGAAACCCCTCCTCTGTGTTCTCCCCCGCGCCCTACTTCCAGCTCGTGGAAGTACCCGGAGCCACCCAAATCCAGGGTCTTCGTGAGAGGCCACCAATACCGAGGACGTGTTTGAGAATCACCTGGGTCCAGGCGGAACAATCTCCCCGGGACCCAGGAAGTTCTCCTGGGGCTACGGGGGTCTCGTGGCTGTACGAGGAGGCAGCGAGCCAATGGCGAGGGCAGCCGAGAGCCAGGTCAGCCGGCGGTGGGGTCTGGTGTCCCTGTGTCCTCCTGCCTGTCAGTCACCTGGCTCCGCTGAGCCTCAGTCTTGTCGCCTGTCAAATGGGTATGAGGACATCTGTCTGGCCTTCCTGCTCAGGGCCTTAAGATTCCCAGGAGGTCACAGATGGGAAGATGTTCTGGAAAGGCGAAAGACTGCACAGAACAGCACAGAACCGCCTCATGGGCCCCATGTTTTTCACCAACGTGACTGTCTTCCTCCTAATTCACTGACAGTGAAGGCAGAGCCTCAGTGCTGCCCCCCATTTCACAGAGGAGCAAGCTGAGGGGACCCTGACTAAGGCCTGGCAGGGCCAAAAGCTGAACCTAGATCCTCTGGCACAGGATTTGGGGCATAAAGGCCATAAGTGCCAGCGTCAGGGCAGCTGTGGGCCACCAGGCCTGAGAAGATGGAGGCTGAGGGGCCGGCCGGCTCATCCTCCTCTGCATACACCTCCCCCCTCCGCAGCTGCTGGGGGGGTGGGTTCCCCCGAACATGACTGGTGGCGTGGCTGTGCCCGCACCCCCCACGCGGGCACCTGCTTCTCTCCCACACCGCCCTCCTCTTTGGCTTCCTCTCGTGGCTTGGGTTTCCTTCCTCTCTTCAAAGCTGTGAGTTCCTTCTTCTAGAAAGCACTTTCTTTTCTTTCTTGGAATCTGCCCAGGGAGAGACACCTGTGTTTCTGTTTCGATTTCTCCCCATTCACCGTGTTTCCTGGAGAGTCTGGGGGTCCATGGCCTGTGGGCGGCAGGTCACCTTCAGGCTCCACGTGCAAGAGTCTCGGTCCCCCCATTTCCTCGCAGCAACCACCCTCCTCCTGCTTCCCTAGCTCTCATCAGTGTGCCCTCTTCCTGCCGGTCTCAGCCTCAAAGACGCACAGCTTCAGAGATGGGAGGGTTTTTGTTGTTGCCCAGGTTCAGAGAAGGATCTTGCTTGAGGGAACACAGTGGGATAAGGGCCGATGGGAGATCCCTGTCCCTGCCACACTGCCAGGCGGGAACGCGCCCCTCCTCCCACTCAGCCTCTCAGAACATTCCCCAAGTGTGCTTCTGCCTGTGTCTGTGAGTTCTTTCTTTCTTTTTTTTTTTTTTTAAAGATTTATTTATTTTTATACAAGAGCTAGGGTACAGGCCAGAGGCGCAGGGGGGTGAGAGGATTCACCAGAGACAGAGTGGGGAACAGAACAGGCAGACTGACGAAATACACTGCTGAGGGGAGCAGCGGGAGAGACAGGAGAGGTCTGCTGCGTCATGAGGGTATCTCCCCGGCCGGCCAGGAATTGAACCCGCACTGCAGAGGCTGCAGACAGCTTCACAGCACTGTGCTCAACCTGCTGCACCACCATCACAGGGGAGGCCCTGTGGTTTCTTTTTTTGCCCCCTCTTTGTATAGCACCATACCATTGTGGCCTCAGGTGGAAAAGCAGGACTTTCCACCAGGACTCAAACCTGTCGTTGTCAGCTCCATCAGTGGCTCACCAGGCCATTCCGTCCCCTCTCCCAAGCCGAGGCTTTCTGGTATTCTGGATGGAGTCATCTGTTTCTCTGCCCTCCCTCATTTGTGACTCCTTAAAAACTGCACTTAATTAAGCTTGTTGTTTTATAAACGGTTTATAAATGAGATACAATTCATTCATGATACCATTCATTCATTTGAATGGCTTTTAGTATATAAACAGATATGTGCAGACATCAGCACCATTAATTCTAGAATATTTTTATTCCCTCAACAAGAAAGGCCATACTTTTGGGGTGTCATATACCCCCTTCAACTCCCCCCTCCTCCCACAACCCTGAGCAATTCCTAATCTCCACTCCATCTCTGAGGGTCTCCCTATTCTAGGTACTTCATACCAACGGAACCACAGGAGGTGTGGACTTTTGCGCCTGGCTTCTTTCACTTAGCATGCTTTCAAGTTTATCCACGTTATATCATGTTTCAAATTTCATTCCTTTTTATAGCTGAATAATATTCCACTGTATGAATAGGCTACATTTTGTTTGTCCCTGTGCATTGTTCCCACATTTTGGCTACGATGGATAATGCTGCTGTGAAATTCCTGGATAGGTCTGTGGGCCTGTATGTTTTCATTTCTCTTGGGTAGACGCCTAGGAATGGAATTGCTGGCTCACATGGCAACCACTTGTTTAATTGTTTGAGGACCTGGCAACTGTTTTGCAAAGTGGCTGCACCATTTTACATTCCCACCAGCACTGGATGATACTCTGCTTTCTCCACATTCTCACCGATACTTATTATCTGATTTTTGGTTCTGGACATCCTAGTGGGCGTGAAGTGGTGATTCTCACATCTTTTATTTGCTGACAGCAAAGCCTGGCAATGGAAGCCTGGAGGCAGACCTGGGGCTGAAGCCCAACTCTTCCTTCCACCGGGGAGCTTCGCTTCACTGAGCCTCATCATTCTCTTCTGAGCAATGGAACAGAGGGAGAGTCGGTAAAGGCGGTAGCAGTGTTGCTGGCTTACATGTGCTCAATAAATTGAATGCAAGAACAGCTTTGGGGATCACTCCAGAAGCCTCACAGTTTCTGGCACACAGTAGGCCCTCGTGGGTGTGGGTGGAGTGACCTGCAGCAGCGGTGAGCGTGCCCTGGGGACAGTGCCAGCTGAGAACCTGGGCTGGACCAAGGAGGTGGGAGAGGCACGCACAGCTCCCATCCAGGGGCCGTTGGCCCAAGCCCGTCCAGGCCAGCTCTTGCCTGGCACAGGAGCAGTTTTCTTTCTACCAGCCTTTTGAGACTCAGCACATGTAAGTCTCCTCCTGATGGTCTGAATTAGAAAGCAGCTGATGCCTTCTGGAAAACCCAGGGAAAAACATTATTGTTGGAGACCAGTCTTCTCATTGGCACAGATGACTGCCTTGGCCTGGCATTCTAGAGCACAAAAGCCTTCGCTGGCAAAATCGGAAACTTCCTATTGGGGGCTCCCCTTCTCCCCTCCCTCCCTCTCATCCAGCCTCCTTGGACCTGGTTGCGGATGGGAGTCGGGACAAGAATCCTCTGGCTGTCTGGGCTCGTCCACCCCACTGGCAGGCTGGTGGACCGAGGTCTGACTCAACTCCCAGCCTGGCCAGGGCCTGGTGTCTGGTGTGGTGCAAAGGTGTTGCCCTCTGCAGAAAGGGGAGGCCACCCGGTGGAAAAGGGCCCGGAGGAGAATGGCAAGAGGCTGGCTGGACACCCCCAGAAAGAGAGAGAGATGGTGTCACTGCTTTCATTGGACAGATGAAGAAACTGAGGCTCAGGGCGGTGATGTCACCCGCTCACGGTCACAGAGCCCGCGAGCATGGCCTGCGTCTGGGCCCCAGGCTGCTCTGAGGTGGCCTCTATCCTTTTCTCACTAAGAATGGGAATAAAAGTGCTTTGTGACCAGAAGGATTGGTACAAATGCAAGGGATTGTCAATATCCTGTTTTCTTTCTTTCCTTCTTTTTATGATTGACCTCAGCCAAAAGGCCAAGGAAGAGATTCTTCCCTTCTTTTTAAATATCATTCTTACTACTGTTTCCTCATCGGGACCTGCCCCTTTCCTCCCACCTCCCCCGCGGGGAGCAGCCGGAGAAGGAGTCCGAAGTGGAGGGGCTTCCCTCCCAGCTGGCCTCCTGCGGCTTCCGCTTGGTCACTGACAGTTGGCCCTCAGGCCGGCAGCCTTATCTCTGGCCTTGAGGGCCGCAGGCTTGTGCTGCCAGAGCCCAGGGTCAGATGGGCGGTGGTGACTGCGGAGGACCCGCCACCCTCACAAGGCCCCTACAGCACAGGGCCACACAGCAGAGGCTCCCCTCGAGCCTGTGCAGCCTAGCCCCTCAGGTCCTCCCTCCTCATAAGGACAGAAGGCACCCCCAGAGGCCCACGGGGCCCGTCCCTGAGGTTATCCCCATCCTGGCAGCCCCCTTCAGGCTCCTTGAACTGGGACCGGATTGGCTCTGGGTCCAGACCATGTCCACATAGCGGCCTGTGGGCGCAGCCGCCTTCCTTTTCTCATCCTAAGGTGCTCTAGTCTCAGCCCCATGGGGTGTTGGGAAGATCAAATGAGGTGACAAGTGCTACGCATGAGAGCAGGTGCTGGCCCGGAAGTCCAGCCCCACAAAGGGCCATGTCCTTCGTCCACCCCCAGCCCCTGCGTCTCAGCTGCGCTGTGCCCTTGCCTGGAATTCCTCTTCTTTTCTATGGTCTTTCCAAACCTTGTCTCTCCTTTTTAGCCAAGTCCAAATCTCACCTTGTTCCCAAAGCTCAGACCTCCCCAGGTCCCTGCACCCCATGTTGTGTCCCCCTCACAGTGCTTATAATTGGCCCCTTCAGGGAATCAAAACAAGACCAGGGGGACGCACTTCGCTAGGTGAACCAGGCACTTAACCAGGCTGTCTGGGGAGGGAGCTGCCAGCGTTTTGACACTTCCCCTTGGGGTGTGTGTACGTGTGCACTTTTTCTGCTTTGTGTGGCATTTACTGGTATAATTAGAAAAGAATTCCAAATAATGCTACTGTCAAGAAGGACCCGCTCCGCTTGGTCCAACGTGTTGCCACAGGATGCAGCGGGCATTTGTCACTGCGACGGTCCCGGTGGTGAGCCCCACACTGATGCCCACGCGCTCCTGCTCACCGTAGGACGTTCAGCCGCCACCCCAGGCCTTTCCATGGGACCCTCACTGGCTCCCCAGCCTCAGCCCCAAGAGCTCCCCCACTGCAAACCGTCTGTGCGTCCCCTGAGTTCGTGCCTGCTTTGTCGTTGCTGTCAAAGTACAGCTCAAATTCCATCTCCTCTGGGCTTCCCCGGCCACACCTGCCCAAGCCCAGCTCCTTCTGGACACTTCGCTGGCTGCCTTGGTCACCAGTAAACGGCCTCTCCCACTAGAGGGTAAGCAGGGGATGCATCCTGCCCCTCCCCGCCTCCACACTGGCACACTGCCTGGCACACAGGGCAGGTGCTCAGGGAGAAGCCGCGTTCAGGAATCCTAAGAGTAATCATTATGACTGATGATGATGGTGGCAGCCGCCGTTTCCTGAATGCTGACCTTGAGCCTTTATCTGCTCAGCTCTTTACCTGCGTTTTGTCACGTCACCCCTTGGCCACCCAGAGACTCGGGTGCCGTTAAGTGCATCTTACAGAAGAGAAAAAGCCACCGGGAAAGGAGGGCCTGGACCTTGGGGGCACGCTGCTCTTTGTGCCTCAGTTTCCTCTGCTGTACTGAGCCTGATGCCTGCGCCTGTCCCTCCCTCCAGGTGGCTGTGAGGGCCAATCAGGAGAGCGAAGTCTCTGTCAAGTGCAAACAGCTGCACAGACCCCAGCGCGGAGGAGAGGATGCTTACTGGAGGACCCATGCGCGCCCGGCTAGCTGGGGGAGGATGGAGATTATGAACACTCCCTGTCCCGCTGGCTCTCAGGGTAATGAAGGCAAGGCGGTAACAGTCGTCCTGGGTCATATGGGAGGACTCTGGTGCTGGGCGGGCACCGCCCACGAGTCCGCCGTTACATGCAGACAGCCCTCACCTCAACCCCTTTCCTCCTCCCTGCCAGCTCCACCACGCGGCTCTCTCTCCATCTGGTCAGAACCAAGCTCCTGCCAGGCTGCGCCCTCTGCCTGGCTCGCTCTCCCTCTCTGCTCACCTGACTGCTGAGAGGTCTGCCCTGAGGAGCAGCCCCCCCAGATCCCCTCAGAGACTGGAGCCATGGTCCGAGCTTGCGAGGCTGGTGGAACGAATCCTCCTCGGGCGTACACATCTTCGCTCTAATGAACCTATTAGCCACATAATTACATAGTTAGCATCTACCTTTCCTGCCAGGCCGAAGGCTCCGTGGGGCAGCAGGGCCCTGTCCTGTTCAGGCGGTGTCCTGGGGCCAGGCGCTCTGCAGAGCACGCAGGTGGGGCTCACAATGAATGAAGGAGGGAATGGATGCACATTTCATTCCTACACGGAGGCTCAGCCCACCTGTGCTGTGAGCCTCACTGGGTCCAGCCCAGAACGCTGATTGGTCCTGAAATGCTAGCGCATGTGGCATGTGGGCTCTGGAGCCAGAAGGACTCTAAATCCCAGCCCTGTCACTTCTTAGTTGTGTGATGTTGAGGAAGTTGCTTCACCTCTGGGTTTCACTGCACAGGTGAGATAATAGCGTCTAGCTCACCAGTGCTACTGATGTGAGGCCTACATGAGTTAGAGATTACAATGAGCTTGATTGTGGTTATTATTGTTGCTGATAATAGGATGACTCAAAGGATTTCTCCTTCCAATTAATATCTTTGTCCTGCAACGGCAGGCACCCAGGTCTTGAACGCAGAGTTGAAAAGACCTGGGAAGGGAGCCAGAACCTGGGGCTCTAGCTCAGAACCTTGGTCCAGCCCGGCCTGTGACCAAGAGGAAGTCGATGCCTCTCGCCTGCTGGCCGGATGACTAATGCCAGCGGCAATCATGTTTCCTAATTTGCTACCTCACAGGGGTGTGGGGAAGATCAAATAGGACGTGAATGTGAACTATTCTGTGCAAATATTTGTTGAACACCTACTGTGTTCCGGGGCCCAAGGAAGACCAAACAGTGATGAGGCCACAGGAGCCTATCCCTTGGGAAGCCAGAAGTTAAGAGAAAGGCAGCAAGGGGCCAACTTGCTGCTTGTCTCTGGTGGCCAGGGCCTCGCTGTAAGTCTGACTCTAAAACCCAGAGCTTCAGAGAAGAGCCTCCCTTCCTGCCTCCTCGCGGTGTGGTCTGTGCCCTCCTGTCCTCCCAAAGCCTCTGAGGTTTCATTTATGAAACAGGCTTTGAGGTGGGCCTAAAATACACTCCCCTTGCACCGGGTTGAGGATGAAGTGAACTCGTGTCAGGGGGCATTAGGTAGAGCCAGGCTCAGCTAAGCTGGCTCTGGGTGGTGGCTTTTATTATCAAGGCTGTGACCTTGCCACGACCTTCCCACTTGACCTTGAGCAGGCATGCAGCACGCAGTATTTGTGAGTGAATTGCAGACGTGACTTTCTTCAGAGACCGAGAGACCAGGAGTGTGGCTGGCACCTGGGGACTGTGATCCCGTCCCACTTCAGGGCCGAACACGAACACCTACGTGATTGCATAGGAGCATAAAGAGGCTCGAAGTACTCCAAACTGTTCATAATAGTGGGTGGGTTCATGAGGTCACTGGCCCATTATGTTTTCCTTTTATGTATTGTTTGAACAATAGATTACTTTCTGTGGTTTGTGTTCCCTTATTATGACAAAATATACATCACACAAAATATACCATTCTGACCATCTTTAAGTGGACAGTTGAGTGGCATTAAAAGTGCATTCACGTCGCGATACAACCATCACCACCATCCATTTCCAGGCTGTTTTCATCTTCTCTAACTCAAACTCTGCACCATTAAACACTAACCCCCGGTGCCCCACCCCCAGTGGCTGGCAGCCTCTGGTCTCCTTTCAGTCCCTGTGACTTTAACTGCTCCAGTGACCGCATGGTCGTGGACTCAGACAGGATTTGTCCTTTGGTGTCTGGCTTATTTCACTCAGCACAAGACCTTCTGGTAGCTTGGGTCAGAATGTTACTTCTTTATAAGTCTAAATCACATTCAACAGATCACCTCTGCCACTAGGAAAAGAAGTTGAGATGGGAGTGGGGTGGGGGTAGCCAGCAGTGTGAATGAATGAAGAAGGAATGAGTGGGTGGGTGTCAGGGGTCTCTCAGGGGTGACTTCATCCTGTGGATTTTGGAGTGGGGGGCAGCAGGTCAGCAGAGTGAAAACCCGGGGCAGGCACCCTGTGAATCAGCCCTGGGCTTCCCTATCATAAAAGGAGGGAGTTAGGCCTCCTGCCAGGGCTCCGGCCCCACTGTCGCAGAACCCAGCGGACAATGAAGACACTCAGCTGCCTGCCAAGGGCTGTGACTCACAGGCCGCAAGGCCAGGCCAGGCCCCCACACTCGGCCCCTGAGGCTTGGCCATTCAACCTGGGCAGTGAGTCGCTCAGAGTTCCTGGTCCCTTCCGATACCAGCCCTGTTGCCTGGGCTCTGGGGAGAACCCGATGGGCCCGGTGAGTAAGGAGGCTACAGACAATCCCTCCTTTCATAAACCTCCACTGCTGACTAAACCTCTCAGTCACACTGGGTCCTCTTCCACCCCAAAACCAGTCCCTGCCCCAGAGCTGCCCTGCGGGGTTTTGAGGGAGGTTCTCCCCACCCCTGTGCTGCTCTCATGCACCAACCGACCCAGACCTCTGGGCCCCACTGGTCTCTCTCCAGAGCCAGTTTCCCTCTCCTCCTTTTCTCCCGCCAACTAGCAGCCCTCCTCATGCCCCTCCCCCCGCCCCAACCCGCTGTCAAGCCTCAAGTTGGTCCTGCCATAATCAAACATTTACTGAGGAGCTTCTTGTCTACCTGCCTCCTGTCCACCCCAGACTTTCCTATTAGAAAGGAGCACCTGGCCACCTAAGGCTGGGGTCACCAGATGACTCCCGCGGGGGCATTCCAGGCCCTCGGCCAGCTGGGTGTGAGGGGAGGTCACTGTTTCCAAGCATGCCTGCAGGGACGTCTTGCGAGGCCTCCAGCTCCTCAGAGGCCCTCGTGGAGGCTGTGACTCCCAGCTGAGAGACGGCATCTTGTTCTCACGGTAGGCGGGAGGGTGAATGATTTTCCTTTATGACGCCACATGAGGACAGGGGGCTGCACCCCTGCAGGGGAGTCCAGCCTGAACACTGCAAGACATCAGATGACAGGAAAATCTATCCCTCTTTGGTTCTGGAATGGCGCCTCTCTTTTTCGGGAGGCGGTGGGAAGGGAGAAAGGGCTATGGCCAGCTTCTCTTACTAATGAGGCCTAACTGAGGCGAATGTGGAAACAACTTGGCGGGATCCGAGAGGCAGTTTGGAAACCAGGAAAAGTTGGGGCCTGGGAGGCAAGACCACGGTGTGGTCCCGTCTGGGCCTCCCACCAGCCATGGGGGAGGGTGAGTCACAGCCTCTCTGGGTGACAGGGCCCTTATCTACAAAGGGAGGAGGTGAGATGGGAGGGCTTTTCAGGCCCTTTCCAGCTCTAAGAGTCTGTAACTCTGTAGCCATCTCTTTAAAGATGAAAAGCAGAGATGCTGAGCTGAAACAGATGTGGCGGATAAAGCCAAGATAATCAGCCAGCGGTTTCTCTCTCGCCAATGCTCTGCGTCAGCAAGGCCCTGGGTAAATTCTGGCATTTGTTCATTTCGATAGGTAATCAAGGCAACATCTGTGGGCCCGAACTTCCGGAAGAGGGGCTGATCAAACAGTTTTTGCCCTCAACCCTCCTCCTTCCTAAACGGCATGTATGTGAAGTGGACTCTGAATCCATGGGCTCCCAGCCATTCCTGGCACTGAGTGTCTCCCAAGCATGACTTCTTTGCTCAGAGGCCAACATCTTCTGGACCCTTCCACAGTCGGTGAGAGTCTGGGGATGCCCATTCCCCAAGAAACATTGATTGATTGTCTCTCCGGCCAAGTGAAAGGTTCTGGGGCACATGTTGGAGGGAATTCCCGTGCAGGGCACTGGCGTGTGAGGGAACTGTGCTTCCTGCCCCTCAGGGGTCACAGGCCAGGCACACAGATGAGAAGCTGACCCGACACCCTCAGGCGAAATGGTGAGAGGGCGAGGAAGGGCTCAGGGTGGCAGAATAGCAACCCCCCACTGCCCCTCGGAAAGGTGGGAGGAAAAGGGAACGCAGATGGGGAGTGGCCTGAGCTCAGGCGTGAGGCAGGCGACAGATGGCGGCAGCAAACAGGTCTGAGCTGGTCTTGTTTTAAGACCCCCCTCCATTTCCATCTAGACCAATCTTCTTCGCCTCCCGCCACCCCGATCATTTTGTATAACACATGTTCGCTGGTTCATGACCCCAGCCCCTGTCTGAGAGGGAAGGGCATCCCGCCATCGTCAGCGCTTTCCATGCAGTGCCTGGACAGAGCTCTCTGCACAGCGACGACGGTGCCGGGAGGCCTGAGCGCTGTGGGAAAGGCCCGTGAGTGGCAGCATCAACGCCACCTTTTAGGGTGGCGGAGTTGCAAGGCAGGGGCTGAGTTGGTCAGAGAGGTTGGACAGTCCGTCTTTTAAGAGCCTGGGACATTTTATTTTGTGCTTGCTTTCTAATCAGCGGTTTCTTGCCCTTGTCCGGGAGCCCGGAGCATCCGGAGCTGGAACGCGGACGCGCGTGGGCGGGTTGGGAAAGAGAGCCGGCAGCGCCAGAAAAGAATTAGTCTTTGTCCTCATATTCACACACACCTGTCGTTGCAAACCCTTGACAAACATTGTGTCATTCACCTTTCAAACCTTGCTGTGGATTTGGGGGGGGTGTTGTGGAGGGGAGGTTCAGGCAGGAGGGAGCAGGAGTGCAGCATTCCCCACATTCCTGCGTCCTGACAGCTCCTGGTACCAGGCTTGTGAGGGCTGTCCAGAAATTCCAGCTGACTCATCTGTGGGTGAACAAGGCCAACACAGGGGACGGGTGTAATCTTTTGGAACTTTGCCTCTGTCCAGGTCCCCAGTTCGGAGGGGGAGCCGGGGTGGCAATGGCCAGATTTGGACCATCTCTGCCCGAGTGACACTCGGATGTTCTCGAGGTGCAGGAAACTGACAGGTGCAGCATGGTGGTGTCGTGCCTGGGACCTCAGAGGCCTGGATTCGAGTTCTGGCTCTGTCATTATCACTGTCAAGCCTCTTGGGGCCTCAGCGTCCTTGAGTGGAAATAGGAGCGGATGACGGTCTAGTGGTGACGATGAAGCAAGAGAATGTGGCTAAAATCCCGAGCACAATCCCTGGCACACAGGAGTTGCTTCACATTGGTGACTTGTGCTATAATATCATGACGTGAGACTAGTTTCCGGAGGGCTGGCGAGTGTTATGGGCCCTTGTTCATCCCTCAGGACAAAGGCTGCAGAATGGCATGGCAAGAATGTCCCTGCCCTGCTCTGGGGTTCTGGGTAGAGTTAACCTCTCCTTCAATCTCCCCTTCATGGCCTGGTCTCCGGCATTCGAGGGCCGGGCCGTGGTCAGAGAATGACACCACGCTGAATGGGCGTTTCTGGTCCTCACGCCGGCCTCTCGATGGCTGATAACCAGATCCCTGCCAAACTCCTCTTAGCTCCCCCCAAACGTGTCTGATGCCAGAATATTTCTCAAAGAGGGGAAATACAGTCCTGTCGTCACCACCGCGTCACCAGAGGCCCCCCTCGGTCCTGCCTTCCAGTTGTCTTCCCAGAGGATGTCTGAAGGTTTTTCCCAAGCTCTGTCTGGGGGCTGTAGGGAATGTAAATCTGGGGTTCGTCACTGACCTTTTTCACGTCTCTTGTGAAACCGGGAGGCTGGCTGAGGTCATCAGGAGGCAGTTTCTGGCACAGGGGTCCGAAGTGCATTCTGGCTCCTGGTGTGGAGAGATCTGGGTTGATCAACATTTGTTCTTCTCCAGCAGGAGAGCCTGGGGTTAGGAGATGGCTGATTCTGGGTTCAAATCCACACCCCATCCCCTTGCGGCTTTGTGATTTTAGGCCTGACCCACCGAGCAGTCATCCTGTCTTTAGAATGGGCACACGAGACTTCTTTTAATGATGGAGTAAGACAGTGATGCACGTATAGGATTCATCATGGGGGGGTATCTGGCACTCATAATATTTTTTTTCCCCCTCAGAAATAAGGGCTTGTTTGTTTTTGCTGAGCAACTTGCCTGACAGTGAAAAGCAGAGACCTGGTGGTAGCTGGTGGGAAGAGAGTTCAGACCGCATTTCCATGTTTAGCTGCCACGCCAGGCCAGTGTCAGAAGGAAGCAGCAGAACTCTGGGGAAAAGTCCCACAGTGTCTACTCCGGCGCCCTCGGGCTGCTCTCAGAGCTCCTGCCAGGAGATGCTTGGCAGCCTGCTCTTTTCCTTCTGGCCCATTAGTGCATTTCCGGATGTTTCAGGCATCAGCCTGTGGGATTCTTTCAGGTTCTCTTTCTCTGGACATCCTTTCCTGTAGCTTCTCTTTCCTTTGCTTCCTCTCCCGCCCCCACCTCCACTCCCAACTTAGTTTTGTAGGCAAAAAACTAGATCTTTCTCATCACCTTTTGAAATCACCTGACCCTTTCTCAGAAGATCCCTGGAAATGTTTTTGGCCTTTCATTCACAGAGGGAGGGCCTGGCCAGTCAGATACCTTACAAAATGCTCCTTTTACCAGCATCATGAATGACTTTAGCTGTTGGCACATGATCTCATTAGTCCTGGCCTGTAAGTACCTGAGGTGCTGGTAAATGGTGACCTGGGGCATTCTGGTGACCTAGTGCAGCAAAATGGAATGGGCTGTCTCCTGAAGACCTGTTATTCATGGCTGCTTCACTTGCGGCATCTGTAGCTTCCCGACCCTGTGAAGTAGGTGATATCAGTCTCTTTTTTTCAGCTGAGAAACTAAGACTCAGAAAGGTTATGTAACTTGTCCAAAGTCACCAAGCTGCTAAGAGGACTGTGTTAGCCCAACCCCAAGGCCCTGGATCCTTCCAGGACAGAAACATTGGGAGCATGTTGATGTGGCCCATATGTGGCCTGCACTCTATAAAGGTCTTCACTCTGACCTTCTGCCAACTTAGGTCCCAAGCCATGAGTTTCAAAGTGAAATCTGATCCAGTAAAGAAACCTTGCCTTGTCATAGAGAACGGAATCAACTCCTGGAGAAGCATCAGCAAAACGTGTGTGTGTGTGTGTGTGTGTGTGTGTGTGTGTGTGTGTAAAGACCAACGCACTGGTGTGAGGGTATATCTTTGTGTGAGGATATGTACATTTCTGTGTGAGGATGGACATAGGCTTGTGAGGACATGTGGTGTGTGAACATGTGCACACACATTTGCATGTGAGCACATGTGTAAGGATGTGCATGCTTGTGTGCATGTGTATGTACATTCATGCATGAGGATTCAGGGTGTGTGCTCTTGTACAGATGCACGTGCACAGGATATATGCTTACGTGTGAGGATGCATGTATGTGTGAGAATATTTGTGAGGATGAGTGTATTTTGTGTGAGGATTTGTGTGCATACACATTTGTATATGAGGGTGCACAAGTGTGTCCATGTGTGAGAGGGTAGACGTGCACATTATGAGCACATGTATAGGACACACTTGGTGTGTGTGCAAGGGTGAGGCACAGGATGAGTTCATGCACGTGGGTGTATGTGTGCACCCATGTGCGTTTGTGTGTGTGTGAATGAACATGCGTAAGGACTATGTGCATGTGTTAGGAAGCAGGACGGGATGGAGGATGGACGGTGGGGGCAAGAACATTGTGATCATGGTCAGATGGATTCTTTTTTGTTTCAAGACCTCCTTGGGGTATCTACTAGTCATTTCCTAGCACCGAGGACAGATCTTTTTAAAAAAATGTATTTATCGGGCCTCCCTGGTGGCGCAAGAGGTTAAGCACCACACTATGAAGCATTCCACAGCCTCTGCAGCATGAGTTCGATCCCCGGGAAGCCAGGGAGCAACCCACATGGCGAGGCAGACCTCTCCTGTCTCGCCCACTGCTCTCCTCAGCAGTGTATTTCAGTCAGTCTGCCTGTTCTGCTCCCCACTCTGTCTCTGGTGCATCCTCTCACCCCCCACACCTCTGGCCTGTACCCCAGCTCTTGTATGCATAAATAAATAAATCTTAAAAAAAATTTTTAAAAAAGTATTTATCTTTCACTTGGTCAAAGGGCAGCACTTAAGCAAAGGGGGGGGGGTTCATTTCCTGCATGACTGGATCTGCTCCCCCTTCTCCCCTCTAGTCATTGCAATGAAGTTTACCTTAGCCAAAAGAAGTATGTGGGCCCAGCTTCTTAGGCCCAAATGTGCCCCAGGCCAGAGCTCCCTCTCCACCTCAGGGTGTGGCTCCCCTATCTCAGGGCAGATTAACTTCTCTGGCACCAGCTTTGTTTTGGCTCATAAAGGAGAAGCAGCCGCTGAAAGCAGAGTGGAGGCCTCTCCCTTCCATTCCAGGGCTGGGTTCTGCTGAAAAAACTTGATTTAGAGATTCTAGTTTGCTTTCCCTGGCTGGGTATCCCAGGCAGAAGGGGAAGCACCGAAGGCCAGGGCTGTTTTGTCTGCTGACGTTGGGGAGAGGGATTTAGTTTCCCCACTGAGGTGGCTACAGCCAGAGCAGCCCCCGTGGGTCTGGGCTGTTTGTTGTTGTCTGTTCCTCTGGGTGGGTGGGATGAGGCTGAGAACGCTGTAATGGGAATAGCAGAGTGGAGCCCCAGACTTGTGCAGATAAAAGTTCTATTCCGCCAGTAGCAAAGCATGATGATGCCAGGGAGCCTGCTTTTCTGTGAAGCCAGGGAAAGCCCTCTGTGTTCACTCAAACTCTTCATTTTTTTTTTCCTTCTTAAATTCTATTCCACTCCCACATGCCTTTGCTTTCCTTTACCTGTCACCTCCAAGGATCATAAAGATGATAGTGCCTTAGTTCAGGGCTGACGCAGTGGTCATCGGGCCATGCCCTCTCCATAGAGGATTTCCTTCTTAACATCTGGAGTCATGTGTCCACCTGTCTGCCAGAACATTTCAGGGCCGCTAGACTATAACCCTCCTACGGACAAGGTCTGAATCTCTCTTGAGCGAGTCACTTACTGCCCCGGCATCTGGCCCAGTGCCTGCCTCCTGGCACATAATAGGCCTTAGTACATATTCGTCAGATGAGTGGAGGATGAAGTAATCACTACTCCTGCAGGTAGACAGCCATTGGGAGACAGCTTTAATCCAAATATCCCTTGGGTCTTTTGGGTTTGTGTGTGTGTGTGTGTGTGTGTGTAGAAGAACTGGAGTGTAGGCTAGAGCTGCTGGGGTGGGGAGGAGGGAGATGTGTGTGTGAGAGAGGATTCGCCAGAGACCGAGTGGGGACAGCGGCGGGTGAGACTGGAGAGGTCTGCTGCACCTTGCGTGTCAGCTCCCTGGCTGGGGATCGAACGCTGGCCATAGCAGCCGGCAATAGCTTGATAGCGCTGAGACTTTAACCCCTGTGCCACCAGGGAGGCCTGAATTCATATTTTTTTTAAATAGACAAATCCATATTAAATGAATGAGAGACAAAGTCAATTTTGAAAAAGAGGCAAGGTGGGGTTGGAAGAGGCCTTACATTAGCACATATCACTAACCCCGCAGACATTAGCACATATCTAAGTGAAAATCACTTGGCGTCTGAAGCCATAAACCAACAGATGGGGCTCCCATGTCTATTATATTTTTCCAGAAACAAGCTCAAAGTGAGGTTCGATGGGCTAGATAGGACCCAAAGAAGACAAAATGTGAGCATTTAGGGCACTTGGGTGTTTACAGATTAAGTGCCACTGGCTACCATTTATACTTACAACATGGAGGGTGACCCCCACCCAGAGGAGTCCTATTTTATAACCCCCATCAAGTAAGTTGCTTTCTCAGTGGAAAGCCCCTAAGTCCTATTCTGCAATGGCATTAAATGCTGTTCCCCAGGAAAAGCCTGGCAGAGGGGCGAGCAGGGCAGTAGGTGCGTGTGCAGACCTGCTGATCACTTGTGCAATTCCTTGGCCAGCTCCGCCGCTCAAGGCACCTCTCTTGGAGGGGTTTTGTAGTCACCAGGACATCTTTTTTCTCAATTTAGTCACTTGAATTTCCAGAAAGAGGTTACAAAAGCACCTAAATTTGCAGGCTCATTATCCTCAGCTGCTGTAGAAGCTTGTTGATCATCTGCAATGTGCCCAGCTCTGTGCAAGGTCCTGAGAGTCCACAACATGTAGTTATCTGTGCCTTGCACAGCACGGATTCGCACTGGCCCCTTAGGAAGTTGGGGTGCACTCTCCAGCCTGATGGTCAGGTGTCACTGAACACAGGTTGGTGTTTCTCACCTTGTCACATAAGAGTGACCGAATTCATTACAGGTATTGTCATTGTTGCAGAGTGTGAAGAAGCAACTTCGGATGCCCACTTGTGCTTGAGGGAGAACTCTGTCCTGCCATGATTATGGTGACAGGAAGTTCGCACGCTCCTGAAGCTGAAGCCTGGGGGGAAGGCAGGCTTAGGATCAGGGAGAAAGAGAAGCACCAGTACCCCAGTAAGAGAACTGTTGTCCTAGGAGCTGGCAAGTGTGGCTGGCGCTGTGGGCCAAGTCAGGAGACTGGCCCAGTTCAATGAATGGTGACCCTGAAAGCAGATTATGACCCGGAGGGCTTTAAGGATATCTGTGTTCACATCCTGGCATAGCCCAACTAAACAAAAAATCTCTGAGGGAGACTGTTCAGGCACTCAGGTATCTGTGTCCTGCGGCTAAAGTGCTGCAGGTGATTCTAAAGTAAAAGCAGATCTAAGAACAGTACTTGGGCTAAGAGTGAGGTCGCTACTTCTCACTTAATTGTACTTGACCTGGTACAAATGAATACACACACGTGTATGTACATGTATATACATGGCTGCACACATGTAAAAGCCCTGGTCAATCTTGCAATTTTCAATTAAAAAAAATCTAAGTGTCTCGTGACTCTTGGAGACATACTGATGATGAAGCTATATACAAAGACAACTGCAGTGGTGTTTCAACCTTAGACTAGTGTCTGGGGCTACACACAGTGTTCGACATTTTTTCTAAATCATTATAGATTTATTTTTGATTGTGTAGTAAAGAGTGCTTCTGGAACTACAGATCCAAACAGACAGGGGCTTACTCATCCTGCAAGGTCACTGTCGACCTCTTGATCATCCTTGTCTGGTCTCCTCTGACTAAACGTGGTTATTTCAATGAACTCTGTTTTTCTTTGAGGGTCTCTCTCAGACAGTCTTGTGACTGGGGACATTAGTAAAAGGTTGAGTGGACTCCTGTGACGTTTAAAAAGGCTTTGCCTATAGTATATCATCAGTTGGGAGAACTTGCAAGGCTTTTCCTGTAGATTCCTAGTCTCAGGATTTGCTCCAATGGCAGGCAGGGACGTGATTCTGAATTGAGCATCTTCTTGCTGATGCCAGTTACTTGGATACTTTTTGACTTCAGAATGTTCCAATAGTCCAGTGTTCCCAGTGTCAGCTGGTCACCACATGACATATTCCAAGAAAAATTGCATCATAAGCTTTGGGGACGGGGACTCCATCTGTGGGTAGGAAACAAACCTGGGTCTAGATCGGAATTAAAGAAACCAAAAAGAGAAAATTTAACCCTTTTCAAAAGCCCCAACATTAGCTGGTCTTTGGGTGGCCCTTAGCTCATCACCCAGCGTCGCGTCTAGGGAAGTTGGCTTAAAACTTTGATCCTAAGAAAAGTCCTAGTCTAAGAAAGAACCTGGGCAGCAATGCTGAGCAGCAGCTGTTCTCATGGAAGGAGCTAGACTAGGGATTACAAGGCAGAACTCTAAAACTCTACTAAGGAGATGAGGAGAAAAAATAGATTCCTCATTTACATCGAGAGCAAATTTCCTGTCCTATTAAACAATGAAGCATTCAAAATCCGCCTGAGTAAAAGTCCCCTGATGCAATGAGAGGGTGAGCAATTTCATGTCAGGCTGTTGTTATGGGATTTATACATGTCCTAGCGAGGGCTTGAGGTGAAAATCGGAGCCAAAAATAATAGCCCTAAGCCCCACATGCACAGAAACCTCATTCCAGTGGAGTATCCTTAAAAGAGCTCAGCAGACTTTTCACAAAGTGACTTCAAAGGTAGGCTTGCATCACTAGCCTCCCCCACTTGACACTTCCCTTTAGCCCAGACCTGGCCCTTCGGCTTCTTGGTTTACTTTATGAGGTTCTCACACACATCGCAAAAGCAATTGTCTGCGCTCCAGGCCAACAGGAAAGTCATTGTAACTGAGTACTTCCTTTGTCAAGCGCTGACGCTGGCCGCTGAACTGGTGCTCGGAGGCGCGGCTAACCAGCACCCACTGCCAGGGCAGCCCCGCCTCCCACCGCTTCGGACTGAAATCCCCAGGGAGGAGACCGCCAGTGGATGGGGAAATGGGGGAATTTTCTTACATCACTTGACGTGCTTGCTTTCACTCCCCAAATCCTGAGTCATGACTAAAGTCGTGTTGTCTCTGGTCTCTGGATGAAACTGGAGGTTATAGATTTGGAAACCTGACTCTATCGGCCTGACTCTTGGCCAGTTCATCAGAGGAAATGTGTATTATTTTAGCTGCCCTTCTTCAAGCTGAAGTGCCTTCTAAGTGAGGGGATTACGTGAGGAAAGCGGCTCAGCAGTGGCTTAGTAAGCTGATGCCATGCTAGTGAACAATATTTGACGTTCAGTGAGTTTACCAAAAGGGCAGTCTCTCTGTTTGTTTAAACCAAGATTAAATGAAAGGAAAAGTTTTTCTTTCCCATCCCAAGACAAATGTGAAACACATGTTTTCCCTTTTGACTTTGTAGTACAAGGCTTAAACAATTCTCCCCACCCCCCTCAGCTAGGAGTTTTCAAGGATTGCAGAATGTTTCCTCTCCTTGGTGGCCAAAGCCAATATGAGTCTTTATATTTCCAGACAGTGGAGCTAATGATGATGGCCCAATTGATTCCAGGTAATTGTGTATGGGGTGTTCCTGGGCCAACTATTTTACAGTACGTGGGATGGTAGATCTAGCACAAGGAATCTGGGTTCAACTCATAGGTAGTTTTCGTCCTTGTGACTTCACCAAACCTCACTTTTCCCGTCTGCAAAATGAAATGTCTTGGCAAATTTCTAACTCTGAAAGGACTGTTGGCTCAGGTTCGTTTTTCTGGTGCATGGAGGCATTCTTAGTTGAAGGCACCCTTCACGTGGGCCTGGGGCGGTGTGGGAAACCTCCACTATTACATGGGGTGCTCCCTGCCAAGCTGAATTGCTTCCAAGTCTGGATGCAACCAGAGGAAAAGAACGTGAAGAGGAACCCTCACGCCTGCCTTTTAAGTGCCCCAATTCCCAACACCAAGCACCTGTTTTCACTTTTCCACTAGGGAGAGATCAGTCCCAGGACCATATTCAACTGCCACTGACTCACCATGACCTTGAACAGCTCACTGATCCTCTTTGTGAAAACATCTTATCTGAGAGTCTTGCCCCTGGCATAGCAGTTCAGATATGTGATAAGTCTGAAAGAAACTAGGGTGTAAAGTACTTTGAGATCCTTGGGCTAAAGGATCATTCATCTTGAAAGATAAGTTAGGAAAAAATCTGGTCCCAACATATTTTTTGGATTATCTCAAGAACAAAGTAATAAAAGACAAGATTCTTTAACTCTTGGCTTTCCTTAAATTGCTACTGGAATGGAAGCATCAAGTAACCAACATAAACTGTAAAAATCAGCATTTCTCCCCCACTGTGTTGGCCAAAACAATGTTCTTGCTTTAATCATGTTGCTATTATACTTAGAAACCTTTACGTTTCCTTCTAGCTTCCAAGATTCCATCCAAAATCACATTCAACTCCCATTATGATCTGGTTTCAACCTGCATTATTTGCTACCTCTCCTACCTAAAATCCCCAAATTTGCTAGAATCTCCATAATGATATCAGCATTGCCCCACAGACATCTCCCTACAAGGTTGCTGCCAGTCTCTGCTTGGACACACTTGTAAGGAGAAAAGCGTCTGCTACTCAAAGCAGTCTGGTCTGTTTCAAGTTATCCCTAAGTGTTGAACCAGAATCTGCCTCATCATAAATTCCAACCCATTGGTCCTGTGGGAGCCATCCCAAGTCAGCTTCGTTCCCCTTCCTCAATGTTTGAAGACAGTCATGATGCCATCTCTGAGAAATCTCTATTCCAGACTAAATAGCCATAGTGACTTCAACAGATTTTCGTTGACTTGGTTTTCTGATTCTTAAATGTCATTATTGTTACCTTTCCCTGGACAGGCTTCAAGTGGTTCGCACTGGTGAACCCAATGTTCTAAATGTGGACCAGCTTATCTGCTTTGTTTCTGTAATAGGTTAGGTAAGGGGCAGGGGTGATGATAATTGAGTGGCTAAAAGAATATAGATTGTTTTTTCTCTTTCAAATAACTGAGGTGATTGATTCAGATAGCCTTGCTCTCTGTAGTGATTCAGGGACCCCAATCATACTGTAGTCATTCAGGGTGATACAGTACAGCTGTGCAGTCCTGTTGGGACCCCATCCCAACAGGAGATCAGGAGGATGGATATTGGGGGCCACAAATATGGAGAAGCCTCATCAGTCTTTCAATTCTGGGAAGACATCAAGCTCCTTCCAGACTTAGGGTCAATACATTTCCTGTCCTGCCTAGAATGTTCTGCCTCCCTGACTTGCCTTTCCTTTCACATGATTTCAACTTGAAAGCCACTTCCTCAGAGAGTCCTTCGTTACTTTTTTCCTGACCTTCATTTGTGTGTCTCTAAGCCTCTGTCACAAATTTTAATGATTTTTTTTTTGGTGTGTGTGTGTTTCTTTCCCTTAGTAAAGTTCCCTTAATGCATGAGGTTGGGGACACTGCCTCTCATTCTGCAGTGTGTTCACTGTACAACCCAGTGGTCAGCACACATTGGGGGCTAAACAAGTATTTGTTGAATTGAAGAATACACAGACACTATGTGTTTACTAAATACAGTTCTTGTTGTGAAAGCACATCACACCATTAGGTCATGCTGTGGTAAACTAAAAGCCCTACAACTCTTGTCACATCAAGTGTGACTGAGATCTTTCTATCTGCTTCTTGAAAAGTTGATTTTTTTTTAGCCTAGATACTATATTTTACATTTTTACATATTGTATTCAGCTTTATGGCTTTTCTCCATCCCCAAAATATCCTTTTTGATATATTGACAAATACAGTTATTTTCCCCTCACATTTCATATTAATTAAAACACTGATAAATGCATCCTGTGTGTTTGTCATTCAGAAATATCCGTGAAGATGGAAAGAAGAAATGGGCCAAACACAGAGCCCCTGTGCACTGGAATCCACCCTCTCTCCGACCATCAACCTATCACCAGCTCTCTTTGGGAATAAATGTTTACTCAGACAAAACTTGCTCTTAACAGGAATTTTGCTGAGCCTCGCTAACTCAGGTGCCCCGCAGAAATGAGATGCACACCAGAACGCAGGGCCTTCTATTCTGCTCCTGTATAGGACCACAGAAACTTCCAGGCAATCACAAGTATCCTCTTGACGAAATCCTCTAGTTTACCAGTCTAACAACCTTATAAAAAACAGGAAATGACTACTACTTAGTTCATGCTTAACTCTAACAACTATTATTCTCTCATAAGTGTTTACAAACCTTTAATTCATAATTTCTTCTGAAACTTTTCCAGGCTGTACCTTTCTCTCCCTCCTGGTAACTCTGAAAGATCATTCATTTTCTGCCCCAATGCTCTTCCATCCTCACATCTCTGAGCAGTTGCTCCTCTGTTCCTCCTGGTAGGAAATGCTCTTCCTGCCCAACTCTGAGTATCCAAACTCTGATCTCCCCTCAAAGTGTAGCTGAAAAGTCATTGCCTTCTATGAAGCTGCCCCTCACCATTGCTGACCTCTCTCTGTGTTCATGAACACGTTCTTGAGGGCTCATCCCCACTACTGGGACAGACTTTCTGATTGGCGCAGGCCTTGCTCGCCTGAGTCTGCACAACTCCTTCCCAACAAGGTGTGTGGACTGAGTGAACCACTAAAAACCAGCATCAAGTTATGCCCAATGATTAGTCCTTCTATTAAAACCTTTGCTAAGCTCTGTTCAATGGGCAGGTGATACGATCATCCAGTGTTTTGGAAATTAAAAAAAATTATTTTTGTATAAAAAAAATTGGTAGAGTATTATAAAGTCCCAAGGAATCTGTGGAGTTGGGTTACTGAATTTTTTTTTTTAAAAGATTCATCCATTCATGCACACAAGAGCTGGAGTAGGGCCAGAGATGCGGGGTGTGAGAGGATTCACCAGAGACAGAGTGGGGAACAGAACAGGCAGATTGACTGAAACACACTGCTGAGGGGAGCAGCAGGCGAGACAGAAGAGGTCTGCCAATACCTGGTCGGCCAGGGATTGAACTCGTGATGCAGAAGCCTCAGATTTTTTCACAGTGCGGTGCTTAACCCCCAGCACCACCAGGGAGGCCCTGAATTTTTTTTTTTTTACACTACAGGAAACCAGTCTGTAGGGACAGGAATGGACACAAGGCAGGTTTTCTATGATCCAGCAGACTGGGTAAAAGAGGAGTCAGAGTCCTCAGTGGCTTTTGCAGGTCTTTTATTTAGATTTACCAGGTGTAGGGTAAAGAAAATGTCAGGCTTTTCTGTCCTCCCGCCATCAGGATAGATGATGGATCCTTGCGGTCCTGAATGCATGCCTGATGGCGGCACCTGGAGTAGGGTGTGGGCATAGGTAGATGGGATTCACCTGGGCTGAGACTGTGCTTTTTAAGGGCAGCATCACGGGGACACCAGCAGAAGCTAAGAAGCCGAAGAGAAGCTGAGAAGCAGCAGAAGCCGAGGAGAAGCAGAGAGAGAAGCAGAGAACGCCAGAGAGCCCAGAGAGAGTGCGGATTTGCTGGGGGCTGGGAGGACTGCCAGCCTCCTGGCCCCCCAGCACCCCTGCCTGCCATATGCCTGGTGAACCCCAATAAAAGAGCTGCAAAAGACCACTGAGGACTCTGACTCCTCCTTTACCCGGACTGCATGGGATCAGAAAACCTGCCCTGTGCCCGTTCCTGCCCTTACACCAGGCATATGGCAGGCAGGGGTGCAGGGGTGCTGGCAGGCCTCCCAGCCCCCAGCAAGTCTTCACTCTTTCTGGGCTCTCTGGTGTTCTCTCTGCTTCTCTGCTCTCGGCTTCTCTTTCGGCTTCTACTGGAATCCTCATGGCGCCGCCCTTAAAAAACACAGTCTTAGCCCAGGTGAATCCCATCTACCTATGCCCACACCCTACTCCAGGTGCCGCCATCAGGCATGCGTTCAGGACCTCAAGGATCCATCCTCTATCCTGATGGCGGGAGGGCAGAAAAGCCTGACATTTTTCCTTACCCTACAATGAGTAACTCCCTCAAGTGCATGGAAAATTGCCCAGTGTCATGAATTTAAGACCACCAGCTAAACTCAGAGCAAGGAAGGGAAATTTCATCACGATGTCAGTCTCAAAAGGCAGCACTGACCTTTCCTTGGTTTCTTTTTCAGTATTTCCTCACTCTCCTTTCTTGCTCATGACAATTCCTGTCCTTTTTTTTTTTTTTTTGACTAAAAATGGAATTTGGGTTTCCAGCTATGAACAGGAGTTACAACATGTGGATTCCCAGCCTGCTCTTAGCTTTGCTCTTTGTTATAACTCTGTGACGGTACTTTCAGAGATCAGGAAGAAGCCTATTTTCCAATTCTTTCCATTTGGTTACTATTTTCAAGTGTATCCATCCATATTTTTAAGAGTTTGCAAAGCTACAGCTGTTCTCACTAAAGGCCACATGAAAGTCTCTGTTCTTAACACTTCCACTTCATGTGGGCTCAGGGCCACTTTTACCACTTCTGGTTTCTTTCCAGCCCCCACTTTTCCTTCTATCCTTCCACTCTTCTTTTCCTCTGGGCTGTGCCTCCATGACAAGAGCACCTCAAGCCTAGATGTTAGGCTGAGGTGTGAACAGGGTGACCCAAACTTCACAGTGCCATTGAAAGGCAGTACCATGAGAGGGACGCAAGAGAGGACCATTTTGGAGATGGCTGAAGGCAAACAATTAAAGCTGTCGGGTGACCTCAGTGCCTAGAACAAGGTACCTGGTACTGCATCTTAAATTTCAAGCTGTGCCTGCCACAACTCCAAAGAGACCTACGACCAGTGACTGTAGATAAAAGGTAATTTAAAGGGGAAAAGAGGGAGGAGAGATGGAATTTAGGGGCTCAAGTTAGTGGCTTCTGATTTCTAAAAAAAAAAAAAAAAAGCCAGGTTTGAATTGGTAACTGGGACACACCTGATTTTCTGGTAGCATAACTCAAGTTAGAACATTGGACAGGAAGCGTGAAAGAGCAAATCAGTTTCCTGCAAACTCCAGAAAGCACTTATTGTGGAAATTTATGTGCATATGAAAGTAATTCCCAGAGAGGGCCCTTTCAAAGGTTGGCCTCTGGCCCTCCCTCTACTACCTCACCTGCAAATGGGTAAAACAGTTGGAAAGTGAGGACTGATGCAGGATTGATTTTCTCTAACTACTTGATGTTTCTTTTTTCTTCCCCCCCCCCCAGGCTTTTCTGCCCTCCCGCCATCAGGATAGATGATGGATCCTTGAGGTCCTCAATGCATGCCTGATGGCGGGCACCTGGAGTAGGGTGTGGGCATAGGTAGATGGGATTCACCTGGGCTGACTGTGCTTTTAAGGGTGGCGTCATGGGGATGCCAGCAGCAGCAGAAGCCAAAAGAGAAGAAGCCCGAAGCAGAAGCAGAGAGCCCAGATAGAGTGAAGATTTGCTGGGGGCTGGGAGGACTACCAGCCTCCCAGCCCCCCAGCACCCCTGCCTGCCACGTACCTGCTGAACCCCATTAAAAAACCTGCAAAACCACTGAGGACTCTGACTCCTCCTTTACCCGGTCTGCATGGGATCAGAAAACCTGCACTGTGTCCAGTCCTGCCTTTACACTTGGCCAAAAGCTGTCGCCAGCCATAGCAATGCTCACCACTGTCTTGGCTTCAAGGAGTATCCTTTTTTGTCTTGGCATATATATTAATAGGTTTTGCTTACCAGGTAAATTTTAATATTTATTATTATTGTTGCTGTTATTATTATTATTATTATTATTATTATTGTAACACCTATCAAAGAAACTGAAAGCAGTCCTGCCAAGGGGTGACAGAGGCCACTGAGCTATATCAAGAACTTCAGGTTTCCTGTTGACTAGCCTACATTTTTCTTTGCACCAAGATTCACCCCCTAGCCCAGCCCCTTAGGAAACAACCATATGAAGTGGGCATAATATAACATGCTTTGAAGAAAAAAGTCACGCTATATTTCTAGACTACAATTTTTTCAGGTCACTTTAAAAGAAACCATGCTCAGTCTCTTTTCAGAGAAGTTTTTTGCACCTGGGGAAATAAGACTGCTAAATCAGTAGCCCCCTAACCCTACCTCATTGTAAATGTGCTTCCAAACTTGGCTAGATAGGTCTTGACAAAGTAGACCATGACAAACTGTTGGACCGTTTGATCAAATTAAGATCTTTCTACAGGAGGATGCTTACAAGGTATAGCTACCAACAACAATAACAGGAGAGAGCGGGTGAGAGGAGAGAGGGGAGGTCGACGCCACTAACAAATGTTCTTGTGCGTGCGTGTGCGCGCACGCACACACACACACACACACGAGGCACACTAAAAGGGTGGTGGAATTGTGGATAATTTTTTTCTTCTCTGTTTTTCTTATTTTTCCAAACTTTTTACAATAAGCAGATATTCTACTCATGGTAGAACATGGTAGCTAAAAGCACAGACTTTGGAGCCAGACTGCCTGGTTCAAATCCTGGTTCTACCACTTCCTGTAGTGACATTAAACAAATCACTTAATTTCTATTTAGGGCTCATTTTTCTCATTTGTAAAGTGGAGGTAAGGTACCTATCTTATAGTGTTATTATGAGACCTAAAGAATTTACGTAGAAAGTGATTAGAAAATCTCTAGCACATTGTAAGCACTAGCTTACAAGTGTTTGCTAAATGAAGAAAACAATACTTTTTCTGGGATGCCACTTATCATATTTCTACAGCATTCATATTTAATGATATATGTTGCCAAAGAGAAGATACACATATCCTTACGCCTATGTTGGTCCTCAACTAATATAGTTAGGGTGGACACATGGCATTTGATGGTTATTAGTTTTTTAAATTATTTGTTAGGTCACAACAAAGAGCAGGGGTTTCCCAAGAGTATACTATGACCCCCTCATTTGGTCAGAGCTGGATTACCGCAAGCCTAATTCTCTCCTAAACCACAAGTTATACTATCACAATTTGATTCGTGACGTTCACAGACTGGAAGGATCCTTGACCTTTGGTATATTATGCCCCTCACCCAGAGGTTGAAATGTCCTGGATAAACTATGGTCTGTGATACGTGCTTCCCTTCCTCACGTAAGCCTGGGAGGAGCTGAGGAAATGAGAACCGTCTTTGTGGGAGATAGTCAAATAATTATGAAATTGTTAATGACTGATAGGAGAAGATAAAGGATATAATGACCAGGCAGAATGCGTTTGGGAGGATTTCCCCACAAATTGAGACTATCCACACAAAAGCAAATATATATATATACACTTTGATGTTCTACAAATAAAAAAGTGAATGATTGAGCTCTTTTTTCATTTTGTAATATCAAATGTGTTGGTGAAGTAAAGGCCAAGAACTGACAGAAGCAAATAGAAAAAAAGCACAAAACCGGGGGTGAGGGTGGGGGTGCCTCCTTCCCATGGGGAGGAAGGACAAGATGGCACTAAAAATCATGTAAAATCACACTGACGCTGTTTCCTTTCAGTCAAGGGAAAAATATTCTTGAAAAAGGAAATTTCAAATCTCTTGTTTACCCAGCTGTCTGTACAGAGTGAATTATTCATGATTAAATGTGAATAATAAACCTATGCAAATATTTGTTGTGTTCTCAATTTTGAAGAGGCTGGGGGAGCAGCAGGAAATGAAGTCACTTTAAAGTGATTCAGTTTACTATCTTCTTTAGGAATATAATGATAAATTAAATTTTGATTGTTATTTATAGCCCCCCCCAAAAGAAAGATCAGGTTGCTTTTTCCTTTAGGGAGGCTATGTCCCACTGGAAATGAAAATCTAGACTTTTTCTCTTAGTATCATGACCTTTATATAATTTCCTTAGTAACTAATTGTGAAAGTTTTTTTTTAATATTTCTGACTTCAGAGGGTTAAAAAGCTTACAGCAGAAGTTTTTATTCTTCTTCTGCTTAACTGACAAGTTTCCAAGTACCTTCTGCTTACTGTAAATCCTTACCTATAAATTTCAGTTATAGGTTTTTGATAAAGGGAGTATTACAATAATAATGATACCTGGCAGTTTAAGCTGTTTTTCTCTTTGGTTACAGAATTGGTTTAACAGTTTCCATCAAAACTATTAGGCTTTTAGTTAAAACCAGCTTAGATTTTATGTAGCTTGCCCATTCTAAGAAATACTTTAAATACAAGCAATAGCATAAGAGTGAAAGGTGTTCTATCATCTTGCAATCTGTCACTTTCAAAGTCACTTTACATCATGTGTCATCACCACAATATCTTAGAGTTTATAGCATGCAAATGACTGTTCTAAGTATACTGTAATTATAAAATGAGTTTTATTAATTAAAAAAAATTTCCCCATCCTCAAGACTAAGTTTATTCTGACTAGGTTCAGATGAATCTCACTTTTACTCATCAGTAATCTCAATGTCTGGAGGAGGGGCCAGGGAACTGGTCTGGTCTCCCCAAGCTCCTTTAGAACCATTGATAAAGGGTTAGCTCCCTAAGGGAGCCCTCCATCCCTGCTCCAAACTATCCCAGAGCCTAGGCAGAGGGAATCCAGGCACCCAATCAGACTGTTTACCACCCGCTAATTTTATCTCCTGTTTGTCCTACCTCCTTACCTAGGTAAATAGCCACATCGAGCAGTAAATGAAACAGATAAATGACTTGTCTAGAAATAGAGAACCAAGATTAATATTAAAATCCAAGTTGGTTTTTTTTTTTTTCTTAGTGTGAATTTTTTTTTTTTTTTTTTTAACCGGATGGTCTCACTCATAGCAGGAATTTAGAAAACCTAAATAAGGGACCAAGAAAAAGACTAATTATAATAAAGTTAAAATCAAAATCAACAAGCAACTATAAACTAGAGACACATTACGGGGGCAGGGGGAGAGGGGGGATGGAAGGAGTAGGGTCAAAATAAGGGGGGTGGGAATTGTATGGGGAATATAACCAAGACGAAAATGCATACATTGTGCAAAAATGAAAAATGTAAAAAATATATAAAATTTAAAAAATCCAGGTTTTGACTAACAAATCTCTAACGAATTGTCACATCAAACTATCCTGCACCACCCTTTCCAGTCTAATTAGAAACAAACACATTGGTGTTTACCAGTGCTTACCAATAACCAGCACAGTCCCTAGCTCTGAAGATATTCTTCTACCATTATCTTTTCTTTCTGATGTTGTCATTTCTGGAGATTTGGACAGTGTGAAAATGGGCCACACAAAGGTATGAGACCAGAAATTCATCTAATCTACTCCTGAAGCATCACTGGATTGAAATCAATCTAGACGTCCAGAAAAGATAATTCTACCATCTTGTTTCAAATTCCAAATATTATACCCTAAGTCCATTTTCTTTCTTTTTTTTTTAAAGATTGATTGATTGATTTATACATACAAGCACTGGGTACAGTCAGAAGCGCGGGAGGGTGAGAGAATTCACCAGAGCCAGAGCAGGGAGCAGAGCGGGCAGAAGGAAGGAGAGGTCTGCGCGCCATGTGGGACCCTCCTCCGGTGGCCGGGGAGCAGCCGGGGATCGAACCGGCGCTGCAGAGGCTGCGGGCAGCTTCACAACCCAGCACTCAACCGCTGCGCCACCGGGGAGGCCCATAAGTCCATTTTCTTTTATTCTATGTTGACTGGAGATAACTATTTTCTTATTTTTAAAAAAAGCACATTAAAATTATTACTTGGCAATAAATGGCAAACTTAGGCCTCAAATTCAAGATGATGACAAAGAATTTCAAGTGTCTGGGAAAATATGACCTATATTTAATAAACTCCCACCACTGAATCAAAATTGGTTTCACTATTAACATTTTCACCCTATTATTCTCTGGGTTCTACAGTTAGCTTAGCAAACTTGCCTGTGACTTTATAGGCATTTGTTTCAATATTATTTATGTCAGTGGTTTCTTCCTCATACTATTATAGCTGGTAAGCATTTTTATTATGCTGGCAAGTTTCAGAACCCCCAATATAATTAATTCCTTAACAAGTGCCTCTTTAGGGTAGGCCTATCAATCAGCATTACTATGAATTAGCATCTTAGTCCAGGAGAAAAGTTCTTTGGAGACAACAGTGAAAGAGATAAATCTTTATTGAGATATGACCAGAGGACCTAACCACATTCCTTGTGGTTTCAGAATGACATGGACTTATAGAAAGGCAGAGATAGTTGTTATTCTCAGTAATGCCCTGACCACACCAATTCCTTAACAAAGAGAGAGTTCTACATGTTATGATTTCTTAGAAGAAAGCAGCATGGTTGGTGAGCACACTGAAGGCAAGAGCATTAAACTCTGCCTGCTGAGGAATACCTATCAAGAAAGGCTAGTAAATATTGTTTTAAAATGAACAGTGATGTAAAAAATAATTAAAAAAAAAAAGAAAGGCTAGTAACCATTTAAAGCACACTTGAAAGCTGCTGGACAAATCCATTTTATATTAACCTACTAAAGATTTTTTTTTTCTCAATCTAAATAAGTCTTTGTTACAGTTGGAACATTGTTTTGATTATTTTCACCTATGGTCTCTGAAAATAGGTTGCTTTGGGTTCAAAATTCTGATTTTGCTATTTACTACCTGGGTGACTGTGGACAAGTGGCTTAACTTTTCTGTATCTTATCTGATGCAACAGTACCAGCCTTCTTTGGCTATGGGGAGGATTAAGGGAATGGGCATGTGTAACTGGCCCAGAGTAAGTGCTGTTCACAGTGACTGACACTATGGTTAGTCTGCTGAGTAGCAACCCTGCCATGCCATTCAGGCTAGAAACACGAAAGCTGGAAAACTGACAAAGCAGAGGACAGGAGGTATGGGCCCAGGGAGGGAGACCCACTAGAAAGAAATACAAAGGAAATTTAGGGTCAACAGAAATGCTCTGTATCTTGATAGCTGTGGTGGACAGTGTGGTGTGGGCTTAAAAAAAACCCATTCAACTTTCCAATTACCTCCCCCCCCACCCCAAATACGCTAGTTCAGGATCTAATCATTTTACATCTGGATTAACACACAAGTCTCCTTGTTGATGTTTCCGTCTCAGAGCTCTGCTTCTCTCTTCCTCCTTATTGTGCCATGTTCACCCCCACTCCTGGGTCTACTACGATAAACATGCCTAGAACATGGGACTTCCTGGTGGCGCACAGGGTTAAGCACCACACTATGAAGCAATCCACAGCCTCTGCAGCACAAGCTCGATCCCCGGTCAGCCAGGAAGCAACCCACATGCCAAGGCAGACCTCTCCTGACTCGCCCGCTGCTCCCCTCAGCAGTGTACTTTGGTCAATGTGCCTGTTCTGTTCCGTGCTCTGTCTCTGCTGAGTCCTCTCACCAACCCCTGCCCGCCCCGCCCGCCCGCATCTCTGGCCTGTACCCCAGCTCTCCTATGCATAAATAAATAAATCTTTAAAAAAAAATGCCGAGAACAATGTATGTTTCCATTTGTAAGAAAAGAATGTGCAGGGCCTCCCCGGTGGCGCAGCGGTTGAGCGCTGGGTTGCAAAGCTGCCCGCGGCCTCTGCAGCGCCGGTTCGATCCCCGGTTGCTCCCCGGCCTCCGGAGGAGGGTCCCACATGGTGCGCAGACCTCTCCTGCCGCCCGCTGCTCCCCTCAGCAGTGTACTTCGGTCCTTCTGCCTGCTCTGCTCCCCGCTCTGGCTCTGGTGGATTCTCTCACCCTCCCGCGCTTCTGACTGTACCCAGTGCTTGTATAAATAAATAAATAAATCTTAAAAAAAAAAAAAAAAAAAAGAAAAGAATGTGCATATGCTAATAGTATGTTTACTTTTTTATGCCTAATATAGTTCTGGAAAGATATATGAGAAAGTGGTAATGTTAGTTACCTAAGAGGAGGGAAACTGGGTGGCTGGGGACAGGGTGGGAGGTATGATTTCACTACATAGCCTTTTGTTCCTTTTGAATTTTAAATCATGTGACTGTATTACTTAATCAAAAATAAATAAAATGTAGGAAATAATAAGAACCCTGCCAAGTTCATCTATTCATTCAACAAATATTTACTGGGCATCTACCACTTGCCAGGCATACAGCAGGGTTAAGGTGTCCACAGCCATGATTGTATTTCATCAATGGGATCCTTCATTAAGTGTGCGTCACAGACCCTGTCTGCTTATTTAGCTTTAAAGCTTGCTTATAGGAAATACAAAGTGCACTGGCTAATTACAGTGGCCATGGCTGACATATGTTTTAGGAAAAAACAAGGTCAGGGTCAATCATGCTACAAAAAAACCTCCCTCTAATACTGAGAAGACAAAAAGCTGTAGAAGTGGTAAGGGCATCAAGTAATACCTTGTAACTAACGTGCATTAAGCATTAACTTTCTGTGTGCCAGGCAGTCTTCTAAACACTCTCCCTATAGTGACTCATTTAGTTCTTGCAATAAATCTATGAAGAAGACCCTGTTATTGGCCCACTTTTACAGATAAGGAAACTTAAGTGCACAGATAGTAAATAATCGGCGCAATGTCACACAGCTAGCAAGTAGGAGGACTAGGGTTTGAACCCAGGCAGTGTCTAAATCCAGAACCCTCAGTTTTAACCACTTCATTTTACTGTCTTTTGGAAAAAGGATTTATAAAATTCTCCTTTGCTCCAAAATATCTCTGTTGAAATTCTACCATTAATGAAAATGTCGCTGAATTTTATAGCTGAAAGAGATCTCAATATTTTTTATTCAATTTTTATCCAAATGGACAACATTCTGGACAACTCAGTTTGAACACCTTTAGTGACAGGGAACTTATTACAGCCAGAAGCAGAGTCACCAGTTGACAATTCTAATTGCTAACAATTAAACATAACTAAACAATTAACAATAAAAACATTAAAAGGCTGATTGTCTCTCAAGCGCAAGGAACTTTGCAAGATCATTGGGGGGAAATTCTTCAATATGTGGAGTCCAAATCTGCCTCCCTGCACTTCTTCCAAATGGGTCTGTCCTACTCGTTGGAACAATTGAGATTGTATCTGTGTTCCCAGAATTTCATGACATCCCCACATATATTCGAAGATAGTTACAAAATTCTCTTCAGATTTTCTTCTCTGTTTATTAAATCTGTTCTCATATCACAGTCCTGAAGTAAACTCAGTTTTATTATTAGCAAGTTTCTGTTGTAAAATGTAAATATTGGAGGGCAGCTAATTAATCTGATATTTCCCTTCCATCAAACTATCCTGAGGGAAAGGGAATTTCAATTTGGGGAAAGGAGTGGAGAGGGTTTTGAGAATGGCAATTGGGAGCATGGTTCAAGTGCTAATTCAGGCTTGGAGAGAGTGTTGATGCAGGATCTGGGTATGCAAAAAGCAGCACAGGGATCTAAATTTCTGAGAGTAAGAAAGAGGATATGCCATGAGTTAAAAAATAGTAATAATTATGAACATCTGTTGAACAATGACTGTATGTGTGTTTGTCAATTAGCTTTAATTTGCTGCTCAATTTTCACAGCAGCGTTACTAGGTAGCTACCATTAAGATCCACATGTTACAGATTGAAGAAACTGAGGGCTAGCAAGTTTAAATAACTTGTCTAGAAAATGACATTCAGGTTTTGAAGCCATCAGCCCAGGCTATTTTTTAACTAACTTACTATGAAAATTTCTCAGGCCTATCCTACAGCCAATTTGTAATCTATCCAAATGGAACACAGATGCCCCAGACTCCTCCAGTCAAATAACTACTCTCAAAGTCTACTCTTACACCAGGATTTTGTACATGCTCTACCAGCCTGTCTTGGATGTTTTTTGCTATTTCAATCAGCTTACCTCTTTACCCCTTCCACAGGGAAACCCTTCTATGGCTGAACCTCATAGCACAATTAAGGCCAGACTAAAATGTTTAAGAGACTTTTTTCCAGGGTCCCCTATTCAATGAATTTCAGGTGCAACTTCCAGTCAGGTTTCAGGGATCAGTTTAACCACCACCGCCCTTCTTTGACATCACAGTCAGCAGTAGTGAACCCACCACCTCTTATAGGAGTCAGTCTCAACAAATTTGATATTCCTACAAGGTAAAATCCTATTTGCGATGATGCTGTACAGCCAAGGGGAAGTTAGATGAGCAGGTTAATATCTCAAGTGTTCCCACTTCTGGATAGGACCTTGGCTTTACCACTGCATAACCAAAGTGTTCATTAAGGTCCCCAGTGGCACTCTTGTCAATGACAGAAACTGAAAACTGAGTAGCAAGTCTGAGTCAAGTCCTCATTACACAAATCACACAATCACACTTAAAATACTAGTTTTTAAAAAATACAAACTAATTCCTAAAAAAGAATACATTTAGGACAAAGGCCTTTTCTCACTTATATGGAATCTAGAATCATACAACATAGAGGACCTCACCTGTCCTCTTACAAGCATAGTGTGTTAAGTCTCATTTTATCATCTGGGATCTCCTTCAAATGATGATGGTTATAAATGAGCATTATTTTTACTATAAGAACCAATGAAAATCTCTTAAAGTGCCAATACTATTGGATTTGAAACCATAAATTGACAATTCCACTCACTGGTTCTAATGATTAGTGGTCTTTTTAACATACATACACTACTTTGAAATTGTATGAGTGCAACTTTGATACTGATGAATATTTCCAGTTTCTGGCAGAGGTAAGATGGGGAATGAAAGAACTCAGACACCCCAAGAGAGGGGAAATGAAGATGCGGTTTTGGTGCCTAGACTAATCTATCTCTTTCCAGTTAAACCAACTTTCTGTAAAGACAGAAAAACCCCAAACAGCAAAGTCAAATTTCCCCTGCATAATATTTAATTCAACAATGTCCCAGTTTCCAAGCTATCATCATCTAATCTTTGTCATCACAGTGAAGAACCAAGCAGAGTCAATGTGAGGAAATGGTAATGTAGAGACAGCTCAGGCTCCCCAGCTCATATCCTCATACCTAAGCTTTCATTCTTTTTACTGAAATTTCAGCTCCTCAAGGAATTTGAGTTTACTCATTCCAATGCCATTAGCAACAGAAATTAATAGACTAGAGAAAATATTTTTTTCTTCCTAATAAATCATTCAATAAACAGAATTGAATACACTCCAATCTTGATACACTCCAACTGGTTGCATATATGAGCTGTGCTGCATAAAATCAGCCAGTTCGCATTTTCTTGGTTCCTAAATCCTCCTGATAACAGATCTCTTTTTCTATGTGCCCAGCTAAGGATATATATCCAGCAACCTCTCTGTACACACACTGCATCACACATACACATTCCACCTATTGTCATCAATAAAAGATTGTTTTCTTGGGACAGAGGAGTGTTAATAGAGGCAATAAAAATCACTATAGAAAGGTTCTGAATGGATTCAGATTGCAGACTTTGACTACAAAGATCTGTCAACCTTAAGCTAATTTTATGAAAATTGTAAATATAGGTTGAGAATTGAATTTCCCCCTTTAAACAAAATGGTCCCTTTTAAAATCAGGATTGACTAATTACTCCTCGATAACTATTTTGCTTTTAAGATTCCTAGAGTCTTTGTAAAGCTCTTTTGTGTTCAAACACTTGTAGTAGAAGTAAGCTCACTACCTCACAAGGTAGCCCATTTCAAAATACTGACAAACTGTGAAGTTAAAAAGTTCTTTACCGGATGGTCTCACTCATAGCAGGAGTTTAGAAAACCTAAATAAGGGACCAGGAAAAAGAGTAACAGGGACCAGGAAAAAGAGATACACTACAGGGGGCTTGGGGTGGGGAATAGGAGGGATTGGGTCAAAATAAGGGGGGTGCAATTGTATGGGGAATATAACCAAGATGAAAATGCATACATTGTGCAAAAATGAAAAATGATGTAAGAAATATATATATATATATATAAAGTTCTTCTTTTTGACCTCTTGTAGCTTTTACCAATTTGGTCTAAGATCTACCCTTTGGAAAGACACAAAATAAGCCTAATCCCTCTATTAGACAACTAAATTCTTTTGGTGATTCGCTTAAAAGAAATTGTGATGACTCAGGCTATAAGAAACCCAGTACTTTTCTCCTCCTTCTCCCTTCAGTAGCAGAGTGAGCTCATGTGAGTATACTTAATTTGCTGGGGAGATGCTCCTTCCTGGCCACCCTGGTTCTACAGCCCAATTTAAGACTTCAGTGTGTCGGCTGACTGTGGGCAGTCAGAAATGGATACAATAACAAAGGACATTGCCAGTCAGGTAGGCCCCCTCAGGTTCTCCTATGTTACAATCACACACAGCCTTCTGCTGGCTAAAGTGTATATTTGACCCCAGAGTTTCTCCTCTTATTCTGGGTATAAGACTCTGGGTTCTTAATATTTTGAGTACATGAAATCCAAGAAGTTTTCCACAAGGTCCTACCCTTGAGATTTTTATTTAGTAAAAATGAGGCAGGCCCAGCAATTTGTATTTTAACAATCACTCCAAGGACTAATGTCCTTACCACACTTGGAGAAACACTGACCTTAGTAAAGAAAAAAAGATGAGCAAAAAAAAAAAAAAAGTTACATTTTGCTTTTATTTAGCCAGAAAGTATACATATTTAATATTGAACTTATTGCTTATATATATAACTTATATATTGTATATATGACATAAATTATTTATCCATTTAAATTATTAAATCCATGTTATATAAATAGCAAAATTAATACTATGTCATTTATTACTAAGCTGATACTAATCATTAAGTCTATCAAAATTCTTTCAGTATAAGGAGAAGATTAGTAGCATCATCTGCCAATTAAAGATTGATAAACTGAAGTGTTTATTGGGAAGCACTCAGAATTGGGTCTTGAGAAGAGAGCTAGGCTCCTGCATTGCAACCTATTCCCCAGTCTTGAGCTGGCCAACAGTACAGGTCCTAGTGCCAGATTTCAGGAACTTACTAGGGAGAGTACATTTTAGTCTACCAAATGACTGATCAACCTCTTGATTGAAGTTAACAAAAATCAGACGTAGATAAGCCTCACCAAGCACATCCTATGCAATTCTGTGGGATTCTAATTAAGCTATGAAGGGATTCTAGTACACAGGTTACAACAAGTTAAAACACTTCACACTAGTCTAAATGCCTTGTGTGAAAATACCTGGGGAATTTAATTATGAAAAGAAAACCCTTCTTTCCTTTGAGAACAGCAGTTTATTTCTTTTCAAAATAGCTGCTGAGGTTGTTCTACAAATATAAAGAGTATTGCATCTCTAACTCAGCCTTGAAGTAATGCAATTTCTTTTCTTTTTTTTTTTTTTAAGATTTATTTATTTATTTATACAAGCACTGGGTACAGTCAGAAGCACGGGAAGGTGAGAGAATTCACCAGAGCCAGAGTGGGGAGCAGAGCAGGCAGAAGGACCGAAGTACACTGCTGAGGGGAGCAGCGGGCGAACCGGCACTGCAGACGCTGTGGGCAGCTTCGCAACCCAGCGCTCAACCGCTGCGCCACCGGGGAGGCCCTGAAGTAATGCAATTTCAAAGCAGCCCTAGTGACCTTGTTTCCTTGGGGCAGAGTTAACCCATGTTCTATCCAGTAACTTAGCACTTAGTAAGTTGACTTTAAAAAGTTGAGCAACACATTTAGCAAAAGGTTTTAGTGATAGGAACTTACTTTTCTACTAAGACATTTCATGTAAGTTTGTTGCAAAATAAAATTAGAATAAATGTAGTGAAGGCATCTACTGTCATTTTCTGTCAGGAATGAAGACTTTCACTGGTTCGCTGACCTTCCTCTTCTTCCTGAAGCTCTCAGAACTTTGCTGACTGTACACATAATTCATTCTTTGAATCTGTGAGAATCATCAGAAAGAGGCACAATTCAGCAAATACTTTGACGTTGTACAAGGAAGGCATCTACAAAACAGGTAGACAAAGCATTAATTCCTCTAGTCACATAACGGGTCCAAACCTGGTTTCCTGTGGGCTGGTTTGGCCCTGCAGAGTCCCTAGTGCCAGTGTCCAAGTCTGGTATCCAGGTTTCAGGACCTGAGGTTTTCTGGAGGCAGCCAGATTCAAGGACAGTTTCTTGGTTCTCTTTAGTGAATTCAGAACATTAATTTCTTGAGGAAGAGTTCTCAAGGTGCAGGGCCAACAAGGAGCGATTAAGGGTCAGATGAGATCTAGGGCACTGATTGCTTTAGAGGCAAAAATAATTTAAGTCCCATTTTCAGTTAGCAGAATCATACATCCTTATAATTTCTATCATATGTTCAGATTAATGAATTAGGGAGGATCATGATCCTTCTTTCTGCTTGGATAGAAGTGTATACTATTGATTAAAGGGAAGTTCAGTAATTTATCATAGATACATATTTCCTCATTGGGCTGAGCTTTGGTAAAACTCTTACAACTTTTCATTTAATTTAGTGAGCAATTAGCTGTATTAATATCTGTTAGATAATCTCAAATGCCTGAAATTCCAAGAAACACATAGAAGATAATTTTATTTTTCCAGCCAGTTGATGGGAGGAAAGGTTTTTCCACGTTCTCTGTTCTTTCTTTAGCAGGAAATGGAGTAAGATACATATTTTTAAGCAAGACTTGTCAGACTCTATCTAGTCGAGGTTCCAACATTACCCTTTGTTGTGGCTGCCATAGATCCAAGTTATTATTGATATACACTCAAAATATCAATAAAGCATTTTTACTATTTAGAACCAAAGATTGGGTCTACAAATAGTTAATTAGTAATTTATCCTTTAAGTTTTAGAAAACAGTTGAATTTCTGATCTCAAAACCACAAATTCCCTTTGGCTTAATCTGAAATATCAACCATGTAAAACTCTGAGAAAATAAACAGATAAATGATTTGCTTAGATATGTATAAGTTTTAAAGAAAAGGAAACAGCAACAACAACAACAAAAAACACGAAGCACAAAACCCAACTTCTTTATCTAGTAGATGGACTTGTTAGTGTGGTAACAAGTCAGAAAATTTCAGCTTCTCTAGAAATTTTTCTTGGGCAAGTTTTCCTTTCAAATAAAATTATCCTTATTTCTGTCTGGGAAAACATGGCTGTATAAATTCTCTGTTGATAAGTTGGCCTTATAAATAATAGTTTTGTTCTCTTTTTCTTGTTACTGAAGTAAACCAGAATTTTATTATAAGTTTTAGAACTGTAATTTTATTACAGTGAGTTAATCAAAACATCTTCAATAATGTACACAATTCTCAAGATAACCAACAAGGTCTAGGAACACTCAATGGTTTATAGAAAACTAATGTGTTCAAAAGCAGGGTGTAATCAGAGGACACTTCCTAACATAGATGAATAATCTATATGAACTATTTAAACCATGAAAAGGAACATTCGAAAAACATGTTTGAAGTGTATTCCAACTAATGATGCCAATGTATATTTGATGACTGTCAGAAGGATAACCAATGGAGATAAGAGAGGTAGGCAGGTTAATAACTTCCACTTTCTGGTTTAGCTAACTTCATGGGTGGAAATGGTGTTCTCTCAGGTAGAGAAAACAATGGGAATTTTGAACCTACTGAGTTTGGAATGCCTGCAAAACCCCAAGTAGATATATTGAAGAAGTGACCTCGATGGAAGCTGGAACTCAGGAGAGCAGTCTGGAGATAAATTTGTCATTCTTCAGCATATGGCAGTTATTAATGCCATGAGGGTGGGGGAGTTTGCTTACTAATGAGAAATCAGAGCTGGAGAAGGGATAAGGGCCAAGACATCACCTGAAGGAACTCCAACATTTAAAGATTAGGTAAAGATGGGCTAATAAAGGAGATTGAGAGATAAAGGAAGACTAGCATATTTTCATGTCAAGAAAGCCAGGGGAAGAGAATTTTAAGAAGAGTGAGTGGAGAAAATAAAAGGGGTGATGGTGGATGTCAATAGTGGTAAGTTACTGAGAGGTCCAGAAAGATGAAGACTGAAATATGTCATCTGATTTACCCATATAAAGGTTATTAGGTGCACTGGATTGGTGGGGGCAAAAGTCACCCTGAAGTTAGTTGAAGAGCACATAAAAAGTAAAAGAAATTGAGAGAGCAAGTACATATATTTTTAGAAAAGTCTAGATTGGAGAGACCAACTCAGTCTGGGGAATTTACAGAAAGTTTCTTAGCAGTCCATCAGACTGAAACAGTGGTGAGATTGGGGGAGGTCATTCTAGATGGAAGGTTCAACATGCTTAAAGACACAGAATCATGGAAAGTATATGGGTTAGTGAGAAATGCCCATTTATAAGATTGGCTCATAGGGTTAGTTGTTAGGTATCCAACAGTCTTATTAAAAATGCAAATCCCCCTTTGAATTATGTATTACTCAATATGATGTTAGTATAAATAAACTTATCAAATGGTTTCCAAGTAGCAGCCTTCAGAAAGCTGGGCTTCACAGCCTTTGGAAAGAAGACAGAAGTTTTCATAGAAAGAGCAGTTCAGAACACAGTACTTGCTTTGCATTAGGAGGCAGACCTGTGCAGGGAACCAAGGGGATGTGCAGTCCTAGGTAACCAGGAAATAATTCTGTGAATACTTAATGTGCCGGGGTGAGAGTGCAGTGAATTTTGCTTACTTCAAAATTATTTGTCAGGTCAGTCCTTACCAGCACAAATTTATAATCAGCATAAGCATAAAATCTTTGGATTTAGAAGTTCCCAGATAAGGAATTTTATGGTTCAGAAAAGGTCTGCATTCCTCTAAGTTATTGTAGTAATGTTAGTTTTGATTCCTCTCCCTTAATATTTATCTTTTTTGCATAATGAAAGGTAGAACAACAGTGACCATAAAATAAATGTTATTAGGATAAATGTATCTCAGGTTAACATTGTGGTGAATTAACAATAAAAAAACCCCAAATGCTTAAAGACAACACTTACCTCCAACTCCAATGAAGCTATAAGTTCTCTGATATATTGGCAAGTATCTCATATTTCACTAGGACTCATGAATAGTTTGCCTATTCATTTACTTTGTTGGTTGTCCGTAATGACCAGGTTCTAGAACATGGTTATTTCTATTTTTTAAAAAGATATATTTATTTATGCATACCAGAGCTGGGGGGCAGGCCAGAGGTGTGGGAGGGTGTGAGAGGATTCACCAGAGACAGAGTGGGGAACAGAACAGGCAGATCTAACGATATACACTGCTGAGGGGAGCCCCGGGTGAGACAAGAGAGGTCTGCTGCACCATGTGGGTCACCTCCCTGCCCTGGGATCAAACTCATGCTCCAGTGGCTGCGGATAGCTTCACAGTGCTGACACTTAACCCCTTGCGCCACTAGGGAGGCCCATGGCTATTTCTATTTAGGATGTAAATATGTAGTTTTCTAAAAGACATAGTCAGATATTTCCATTTATCTCCAAATATTATATCAGTTATCTCTTCTTCAACTCTAAGATATCAAAAAGCTTTAAAAATCTATAATTAATCTGTTTATTCCTCAAACATTTTTGAGCACTTCTCTGTGCCAGATACTGTGCTAAGCACTAAAATACAAGTCCAGTCAAAGATACACTTCATGTCCTAAAAGAGGACCTGGTAGGGAGAAATAAAAAGGTCTCGGATGAAATAATAGTCCTGTACGAGGTACAGCAGGGGTTCTAAAGAGATCTTATCAGCTCTTCCTGGGGAAGCCTGTAAGGCTTCAAAGGGATGTGAAGTTGAATTAAGTAGTGCAAGATGGATAGACATTCACCAAGCACATTGCGTTAAGGTTTGAGGTTGCAGAGATAACATTCTAGACAAAAGATGCATAGGTACAGGGATATAAAGCAGAATGCCTCTGGAGAATTGGGAATAGTTCAGTGGGACTAACAGGAAGGCATGAGGTGGTGGCTGGGTCATACAATCTCATTCTTTCAAGTTTGGGAGTTTGCAGTGTAATAGAGTGCCACTGAAGGGTTGTAGGAGCAGATTTGTTTTTAGGAAAATCCCTACGATGGTAGTATGAGGGTGGACTGGAGAGGAGTGAAGCAAGAAGCAATGAGGCTACTTCAGAAGAGAACTAATCCAAGTTAGAACAAGAGCAGCAAAAAGGTTAGAGAGGAGAAAACTAATAGGCAGAGGGTTGAGGAGAGACTGAATGCCTAAATTTGAACTCTAACATGGCTTCATCGTTAACTGGAATGAGCACAGGGATAACAAATGAAAGAAAGGAACAAAAAAAATGACCACAATAGGTAACAGAGGAAAATGAGTGGTGGGTGATAGGAACATGGTGGAGAGGATGGATGAAAAAATAATTGACTCTGCTTTCAAGATTTTGAATTGGAGGCAAAATATACAAATGAAGGTATTCAGCAGGGCACTATGTGACCTAGAGCTCAGGTTGAAGGAAATTGCATCAAGAACAGAAAGAAGTACTTATTTTGGACAAAAGATGGGGTATAACTTAAAGTCTGAAGGAAGGGGGAAAATTTATATAGATATAGGTACATCTTTATATGGGAGCAGGAAGCTAAATGATTCATACTTGGTGGCCTTTTAAGTTCTGTGAAGTAGAATTTATTTAGGTCAATCTGCTTAGAAAGGGATACAATTGGTCTTGCATGGCACTTATTACTTATGTGGTCAAAGCATGGTAGGCTGTATTTGGACAGTAGAAAAGGAAGTCAATTAAAGACTTTTAAAGCTAATGTTAACTGTTGCTTAACACCCAGATAGTTTTAAAATAGGAAAATACTTAAGTTTGACATATTAAAAATTTTGCTCCTTTTTACCAACATTTGAATGTTTACAACAGAGCACATACTGTGCTAAGAATATCACAAATGTTATCTCATTTATTCATCACTATAACTCTGTGAGAGCAGAGACAGGGCTTTTATTCCTCATTTTTAGATTCCTTAGAGAAATGAAATTACTTGTTCACACATTTACTAAGTGGAGATTGTGAACCCAGATCTCCTGATTTCAAACTTAATGCTACTTGTAATTTTCTTATTCAACCCAAAAGGTAAAACAAGGGTAGGAAATTACAGGACAGGTCATCAGACCTCTACAAAGGGCTCAGAGGTTTTACTCTGGGGTTGACTGTTTTGGGGAGGTGGGGGCATACAGCCTATCAAGACCTCAAACAAAGCACACCCAAAGCTGAATTAATTGTTTTTCCTCTGTAATCAATTTTTCCTCATGACTTTTCAATTTCTGTTAATCACCATTTATTTCCCAGTCATCAAAGGTGGAAAATATAGTCACCTTCTCTCATTTCCTAATGCCTACACAGAGTTCTTGTAATGAGTAAATGGAATAGCACAGATAGAGCACCTGTTACATCTCACATGAGCAAGTCATTCAGTGACTGATACTGCAGTAGGTACCCTCTACTCCAGCTAAACTGGATTCTTGTGGTAGGCTGACTGCCCCCACCCCATGTCCATATTTTAATCCTAGACTGTTATCTTATATGGCAAAGGGTTGGGGGGGATGTCTCTCTAGTTGAGATTCAAAATCGTGAGAGGAACAGATTATCCTGAATTATCCAGAGGGACCCCACACATGATCACATACATTCTTATAAGAGGGAAGCAGAAGATACGAACACAAACAGAAGAGCATACAACATGACCACCATGGCAGAGTGAAGTGATATGGCCACAAGCCAAGGAATGCCAGCAGCCAACAGAAGTTGGAAACAACAAAGAACAGATTCTCTGATAGAGCCTCCAGAGGGACTACAGCTCTGCTCACCTTGATTTCAGTCTAGTTACACTGATTTTTGGACTTCTGGCCTCTAGTGAGAAAATATATTTTTTTAAGTCACCAAATTTGTGGTAATTTGTTACAGCAGCCCTAGAAAGCTAATATAGTTACATTTACCAAACATACCTCATTTTTTCCCCTCTTCTCTATTTCCTCCATATTTCAGAAAACAGAAATCTTCAATTACTTTCTCTCTTTCAATTTTTGAACAATTCCTTCAAGGTCATTCTCTAAAAGTATTTCATCTACAAAGTTTTCCAGCTATTCTAATCTAGTTTGATTTTTCTTTCTTGAAGGACTACCCAGAGCAAATTTTTATAACTGTGTGTTTTTGATAACATATTTGTAAATATATAAATGTGCTGGGTTTTAAGTTCTTTAGGAATTCATTTGTATCAATATTGTGGTCTTTAGGCCTTTTCTCTTCAAAACCTATGGTGTGTCTTTGACACAGTAGGCATCAATAATTCTTTTGTTATTTAGCTCTCCTACCTATACAAGTATTCCCTTACAGTTATTCATATATCCAGGAGCTGTACTGCCTATTATGGTAGCCATTTGCCACAGGTGTCCAAATTAGTAAAAATTAAATAAAATTTAAAATTCAACTTCTCCATTACATTATCACATTTCAAGTGTTCAGTCACATGTAGCAAGAAGCTACCTATTAGACATTGCAGGTATAGAAAATTTTCATTATCACAAAAAGTCCTATTGGACAGAACTGCTCTGTAGAGGCAATATGGGTATAAACTAGGTAAACAGAAAGTTTCCCAGGACCATGGGGATAACAGGAACACAAAAACTAGAAATAACTTTTCTTCAAAATGTACTTATAAAAATAACAATTTCCCCAATTAACTTATGAAGTCAATGCCATTTCAATCAAAATTCAAATATATGTCTTTTGGAACTTATTGAGCTGATTCTAATGGTCATCTACAAGAGAAAATGTATAGAAAAAAATTTAAATATCAAAAAAGAATAACTATGAGGGGGAAGATAGAAAAACACAATATAAAGTTAGAATAATTAAAACATGGTAGTAGTTAACATAGGAGTATACATGGATTAGTGAAATAGAATAGCAAATCTAGAAACAAACATGTATATATGGGAATTTGATAGTAAAAGTGGTATTCAAATGAGCAGGGCAGGCTATTTGGGTGGTACCAATGTAACAGGAAAAAGTTTTCACACCAGAAAAAAATAAGCCAAATTAGCTTAAGGAACTAAATGTAAAAGAGAGCTACAAATGAGAAGAAGGTAACTTAAGATTTTGTTTATACAACCCAAATGCCCAAAAATAGATGACTGGATCAAGAAGATGTGGTACATATACACAATGGAATATTACTCAGCAATCAAAAAAGATAAACACATGCAGTTTGCAGCAACATGGATGAAGCTAGAAGGGATCATGCTCAGCGAAACGTCAGAAAGAAAAAGAAAAATACCGGATGGTCTTCTCACTCATAGCAGGAATTTAGAAAACTTAAATAAGAGACCAGGAAAAAGACTAATTAATACAAAGTAAAAATCAAAATCAACAAGCAACTATAAACCAGAGACACACTGGGGGGGTGAAGTGGGAGGGAGAGGTAGGAAGAGGAAGGACTAGAGTCAAAATAAGGGGGGGTGTGCAATTGTATGGGGGAATATAACCATAATGAAAATGCATACATTGTGCAAAGATGAAAATGATGTAAGAATTATATAAAATAAAATATTAAAAAAAAGATTTTGTTTATAACTTTAGCACTGAGAAGACTTAAGCAAGGAATAAAATGATAAAACTAGGGAAAGACACCACATGTTCCTATATTGGAAGATTTAATATTGTTAAGATGTTGTTATTACCCCAATAGGATCTACAAATATTATCTGTCAAAATCCCAATGACATTTTTGCTGAAATAGAAAAATCTAAAATTATAGAATCTCAAAGAACCCCCAAATGCCCCAATAATCTTGAGAAAGGAACAGAATTAGAGGCCACACACTTGCTGACTTCAAAACTTATGAGGTTACAGTAATAGAAATAAAAAATGCCAATACTGTATTGGCATAAAAATAGACATAAAGACCAACAGAATAAGAGAGAGCCCAGAAATAAATTCTTACTTATATGATCAAATGATTTTCAACAAGGGTGCTAAGAGATTCCATGAGGAAAAGTGGGCCTTTTCACAAAATGGTGCAAAAGAATGAAGCTGAACTTCTATCTTATACCATATACAAAAACTAACACAAATGGATCCAAGACCTAAATATAAAAATTAAAACTATAAAACTCTGAGAATAAAAGCTTCATAACATTGGAATTGGTAAGGGTTTCTTGGACATGACACCAAAACACAGGCAACAAAAGTAAAAATAGATAAATTAGACTTCATCAAAATTAAAACTTTTGTGCATCCAAGGACATTATCAAGAGAGTCAACAGTCGACTCAGAAGCAGGAGAAAATGCATGCAAGTCATATAAGTTATAAGAGAGTAATACCCAGAAAACATAAGAATTTTACTCAACAACAAAACCAAACAACCCGATTAAAAACTGGGCACAGGACTTGAACAGGAATTTCTTCAAAGAAAATATATACATGGCCAATAAATACATGAAAAGATTCTCAATATCAATAATCATTAGGGAAATGTAAATCAAGACACAATGGGATATCACTTCACGCAATAAGATGGCTTTTTTTTTTTTTCTATAACCAATGGGTTTACATCATTGTGGATTAAAGTATTGGATCTCCTCCCTCAGGTGTTACCACATCGTACACACCACCAAGCCACCTATAGTCCAACACCATCATAGTCCACCGTGCTCCCTCCCACCTTGCTCTTGCCCTTTACCCTCCCCTTGCCTGGCTGGTTAAGATGGTGATTATTTTGTAGGAAACAGAAAATAACAAGTATTGGAGATGGTGTGGAGAAACTGGAACCCTTCTGAATTGTTTGTGGGAATATAAAATAGTGCAATTGCTATAGAAAACAGTATGGCAGTTACTCAAAATTAAAAATGGAATTACTATATGTTCCAGCAAATGACTTCTTGTTATATACCCAAAAAAACCAAAAGCAGGACCTTGAACAAATATTCGTATACCAATATGAGCAGCAACATAACACACAATCATGCAAAAAGGTGGAAGCAATCCAAATACCCACTGATGAATGAATAAACAAAACATGGTACATATACACAATGGAATATTACTCAGTCTTAAAAAGGCAGATTTTTCTTAAAAAGAAATTCTGACATACACTACAACATGGATGAACTTGAAGAAATTATGCTAAGTGAAATAAACTAGTCACAAGAGGACAAATATTGAATGATTCCATTTATATGAGGTACCCAAAGTAGTTAAATTCACAGAGACAAAAATGAATGGGGGTTGTCAGGGATTAGAGAGAATGACAGGGAGTTATTTTTTAATGGGTGTGAAGTTTCAGTTTGAGAAGATGAAAAATGTTCTCGAGATGGCTGGTGGTGATGGTTACCCTTAACGGCACTGAGTCTGTAAACTTAAAGATAGTTAAGATGATTAATTTTATTATATGTGTGTGTTTACCACAACAACAAAAAATAAAAGTACATATAATTTTTAAAAAGAAGAAGAAGCTGTAAAGGTAAATGTATTTCCTGTGGTGGTACAGTCTTTGAAGGAGATAATCTGGAGGATCTACAAAAACTTAAAATGTACGTTTCTGACCCCTAAGCATCTACCCTAGAGGAATGTTGCCATAAGCACACAAAGAGTCACGTTCAAGGACATTCCCTAAACAATGTTCCTTAGGAAAAATGAAAACAATTTAAATGTTCCAGTAATAGCACAGGGCTGAAATAATCTGAGTACTTTATTACTAAGAAATACTTTTATAGTAGTTAAAAAGAATGAGGTTAAATATAAATATACTGACAAGAAAAATCTCCAAGACATATATTAAGTGAAAAAAGCAAGTTTCAAAAAAAGACATTATCCTATTTATTCTTTAAAAATATCTGCAACTCATATATATGCACATCTGTGTATATATAATCATAGATACTGTACTGATATATATTATATATCTACATATATATATATAGTGCTGTCCAACAGAAATAAAATGCAAGACACAATTACAAACCACATATATAATTTTTATATAGAAAAATTTATATAGAAAATTTTAAATTTTCTAAATTTAAAATTTTTATATAGAAAATTTTGCTTTTTTAAAAAGAAGCAGATGAAATTAAATTTTATTTATTTTTTTAATGCACTAAGTCAAAAATATTATTTCAATATATAGTCAACATAAGCTAGAGATATTTTACATTCTTTTTATTGAACAATGTTTTTATAATTCTGTGTATATTTTGCACTTACAGCATATCTCAATTCAAATTAGCCCTATTTCAGGTGCTTAATGGCCACATGTAGTTAGTGGCAATCATATTGGATAACACAATTTGTGTGTGTATGTGTGTTTTAAATGTAAAGCCAAAGGATTAAATATCCTTATTAGTAGTTTTTGAATTATCTGTAATAATGTATTCATGTGCAGCTTGTATAATTAAAGTTATTTTATAAATATGAAGTTCCATATTAATTCTGTAAAAATTAAATCTTATTAGTTAATGTTTATAATCAACATGCTTATTACTTTATCTCATTGTTTTCTTTATTTCAATGTGATGAAAGATTTGTTATGAAACTATTTTTATTTGCAAGCTGGTAAGATAATAAAAGAACATAAAAAATTAAAGTTTACTTGAATTACTACTTAAAATTATAAAATATTCTAAAATATTATTAGATACTTTTCAATTGGAAAATGTCATTTATTTTCCTAGTTGCATATGCTTGAGTAATTAATTATAAATTTTGTGACAGTAAAGGTAGACATATCAAACACACATGCACATACTCAGGCACATACTTGAAATAATTACAAAAATGAAAAAGTTGTTTCTTGATTTGTGACATGGAGGAGGAAACCTATAGGCAATGATATGATGGTGTTATTAGACGTACTAAAGTTGACAGAGGTTTGCTGATTCTTCAAAAAAATAAATAAATAAAAGAGATGAACAGACAATAGAAACAGAATTGGAAATGTGACACCTAGCTTCTCATAGACTTGCAAGATAGGTCATTTGCTTGAATCGGAGTCTGTATACAGTGCTTAAGCAGGTGCTGAAAGGAATATAGTATAACTGTAAGTACAGAAATGACTATAGAGGTTGGCTCCATAAAATATATAAAGACCACTGTGGTATGAAAGCTGAGATGGAAGATCTTTATCAATGTGATATCTAAACCCCAGGTCATAACTGCCTACTCTCACTGGCAGGAAGAAGAAGGCAGAGTAGACTACACTTAGGAACTCTGATTTCCCCTTAATTGTTCTTCCATACAAGGTGGAGGTAAAGAGGTAAAGATACATTTACTAAAAAGTCATATTTTCACTTTAAATTTGCCCTAAATTCATTGAAGAGAAAAGAAAAAGAAAACCCCTAAAGAGAAGCTGGGTGTTTGGAGTGAGGGTGAGTTTTATATGAGGGGAAAACAATTTGATTTTTTTGTATTTTCTGGCAGTTTTTAGCACAAGTTGAAAATAATCAGATCCTTCTTCCTGAACTACCTTTTTTTAATTAAAAAAATATATATCTTAACCCTTTCCTATAATTAACAGAAATTTCTTTTTTTTTTTTAAGATTTATTTATTTACGCAGACAAGAACTGGGGTATAGGCCAGAGTTGCAGGGGTGGGGGTAAGAGGATTCACCAGAGACAGAGTGGGGGATAGAACAGGCAGATTGACTGAAATACACTGTTGAGGGAAGCAGTGGGCGAGACAGGAGAGGCCTGCTGTACCATATGGGTTGCCCCCTGGCCAGGGATCAAACTCCCGCTGCAGTGGCTATGGACAAACTCACAGGAGTTTGTGAGTTTGCGCCACCAAGGAGGCCCAATTAACAGAAATTTCTAAGGTATCAATTTAGTTCAAGTATAGTTATTTAATTGCCTGCTTCCATTTTTTTTTCATTTTCATCAATTTCAATAGTTAGTACAGTCACATAGTATGAAATTCAAAAAGTAGAATAAAAGTCTACAGTGAGATTCTTCCTGTCACTCCAAAGTCACCAAATCTCTGTATAGAAAGCAACCACTATTACTGATTTCTTGTACGTCTTTCCAGAAACTCCTTGGATCATTTTGAAATCAACTGCACCTCTAAAAAACTTAAATTGCTATAAAATTTACAATACCATTCTCTTCAAATTATTTTACTAAAGTTACACCAGGTCTTGCCACAGTAAAGTTAAATGGGGAAGTGGAGGGCTGTGGCCAAGTAACGAACCTATTTACAGGACCACTCTCCATCTCACTTCAAATGGAGGTGGGCCTTTCTTCCCATTACCTCCTTCTTCCTCATCAATAGAACACATATTTTCCTCCTAACTAAAATAAATGAAAGACAACCAAAGAGTGAAGGGTAAAAGATGAGGTTCAGGAAAACAGAGTCAAGTTACCACGCTAAGCGCTGTGGTGATGATGGGAACAGCAGGATAACAGGGATGGGAAGAAGAGTGTTTCAAGGTAGTGAGACACAGATGTATAAACAACACACTAACAAACACCTAACACAGATAAGACGAAGTAAGGGTTAAATAAAAGTACAAGCAGTATGTTGTAGGAATATAGAGGGAGATGGAGAATCGGAGGAGGAACTTTATAATCAGTCCAGGGCTGGTTGAGCAAGTCTGACAAGCTTCTCAAATGCACACATTTTCCCTGACTCATGAAAACCGAGAGCTGGGAGAATGCCAGACCAATGTACTAAAAGCTCAGTCAGTACAATAAGGAAATCTTTTGGAACCAATATGGAGATGAAAACAAATAGCTTTGCACACACTAGAAGACATAAGGAATAACAGTAAAAGTCTTACTGTAGTTTACAACTGGTCCTCAGTTGTTAATCAAAGAAAATCACAAGCATTTTACAAAACTTTAGTAGTTAAAATCAGGGCTGTCTGGCATTGCTCACCTCCAGGAGGCACCATTCACACTGTTGTCTATATTTTAGGCATTGCACACTCAACACAAACATACAAGGCAATACTACTAAGACACTGTTTTTTTTTTTTTTTAATAGAGGCATGTTTTTATTTATTTATTTGTTTGTTTGTTTGCTTGTCTTTGTTTATACATGCACTGGGCACAGTCAGAAGTGCGGGAGGGTGAGAGAACTCACCAGAGCCAGAGTGGGGAGCAGAGCAGGCAGAAGGACCGAAGTACACTGCTGAGGGGAGCAGCGGGTGGCAGGAGAGGTCTGCACGCCATGTGGGACCCTCCTCCGGTGGCCAGGGAGCAGCTGGGGATCGAACCGGCGCCGCAGAGGCCGCGGGCAGCCTCGCAACCCAGCGCTCAACCACTGCGCCACCGGGGAGGTCCAAGACACTGTTTTTTTTTTCACTACTATCCAAATTTCCCCATCATCAAATTTTTACTTGAGATATAAGGGTATTCTTGGGCTAATACTTCCTGTGACATTAAAAAACTAAACATTTAGAATGTTATGAATAGATTTTTTTAAAAAACATATAGTTATTTAGGAGAAGAACTAGGGTGTAGGCCAGAGGTGCAGAGGGTCAAAGGATTCACCAGAGACAGAGTGTGGAACAGAATAAACAGATTTACTGAAATACACTGCTGAGGGGAGCAGCGGGCAAGACAGGAGAGGTCTGCTGTGCCATGTGTGGGTTAGCTCCTTGATCGGAAATCGAAATCAGGCCATAGCAGTGATAGTGCTGAGACTTAACCCCTCACCATCAGGGAGGCAGCAAATTATATTTTCTTTAAAACACAAGGTTGTTGGATATAAACTTCCCTGTAGCTATGCTAAAGAAGATAGCTAGATTATATACCTAAAGTATGACATGTTGTGCATATTTTCCAACATATGACAATTTTCCATGATAGTTTCAAATTAAACACTATTTATTTAGAAATGTAGAAATTTCAGATTGAGCTGGGCCTGAGAGCAGAGTGGAATATCATCAGTGTTGCAGGACATTTGATATATTTTTACTCTGAGGCTTTCAGAATTTAATAATTAAAAGTTGAATGTTTTTCCTTGTTTAAAAAGAACGTTTCCTCAACCCACAAATCTGGAAAACATGACAGTATGTCATATAAAAGAATTAAAAAATAAGATGTGAAATTGATTTTGTGAATGTTTAAAGTTATGACACTGTAGTTCAATTCTTGGTTCCAATATTTCTGATTGGAAAGTACTTAATATCAAGTGAAATGAAGAAGTATTTGTTATTACCAGATACGGCTCTTTTTGTTCTCTGTGTTTTCATTAATTGTTTAGTATGTAAGATTCAATCTTTTAAGGTTTTTTTTTTTTTTTACTTTATGGACATTGAACTAATTTCTGGTGGTTTTTAGAATTTACCCATATTTTTCCTTTTCATGGAAATATTTACACTGGAGATTTCCACTAAGGAATTAGAGTTAATTGCGTTCTCTTGGAGAGAGAATATAGCAGCTGAGGCCATATTTCTAGTGACTTTCTTTTCTTGCCCCACTCTAAGAGAATGTTTCCACAGACGATAAGTCTTACTCTAGCAGGTTCTCATGGAATATTACATATGTAAAATAAGATGATGTGTTTGAAAATATTTGTCACAATATCTGGTACATATTAATCATTCAACACAAATTAGTTGCATCTAGTTGTATATTATCTGATTTGGTAAACATGTGGTTGCTATAAATGAATATAAGTCAGCATGGGGATTAAAAAATCTAATTTATCTCAGGGTTTGAGAAGTACAAGGGATTGCTTAGTAAAAGGGAAATTATATATTCAATAAGTAAGTTTTTCACCTCAAATTCAGCCACAAACTTCAAGTGTTCCTATAAATGCAATAGTGAAAGATGAACTACATATTCTAGAAAATGCCTACCTTAAAATGAAGAAAGCATTATAAGCTAGAGACAGTGAAAATTGAAATGCATACAGATATCCTCTCAAATTCCATCGAAGAGGCAACAAATAAGCTCAAAAATTATTTTTATCTTTTTTTTCATGGTATAGTGCACAGACTAAGGACCAGGGGTCTGGGTTCTGTCACTGACTTGCAAGTTTCCATCACAGTAAAAAAAAAAAAAAGGGGAGGGAGATGGAGAGGGATATATTTGCCATGTACCAAACAGCAATGCTTTGAGGATTAATGACATAATGTCTGTAAAGAGGTTGGAGTTCCTTGGAAAAAAGACACTACATAAATATAAAGTAGTATTAATATTTAGGCTTAGCCCACAACGTGAGACCTGCTTTCTTTGGCTCATGAGGTCATCAACAGTTTTGTAAAGTATGCACAAACACCCACAGAGGAGCCTTGTTAGCTTCCTAATAAGTGGACTATAAAGCTAATCTGACCCACCTGGTTAGAACAGTCACGGAGGCCATGTTCCCTTTTCATAGTCTCAGAGAGGATACAGATGGAGAGTGCTTGACTCCTTAAAGGAATGAGACATGGCCAAGAGAATACTTCAACATTTTTTAGGGCTTCCCAGGAATGCAGTAGGAGTTTGGGAATGTTTTGGCTTAGAATTAAACAAAAGTCTAATCATATCATATCTTGATTTAAAAGAAAAACTAAATTTGCCTTTCTCAGACAGAAAATTTGGAGTAAGAGTAGGAATGAGAAACTACTTCTTGGAATGGTTAGTTTATGTCTTTAAAGGATTTGGGTATATTTTGGATCTTTGCAAACTTAGATATTTTGTCTTGGGAAAGTTGTAGACTCCAGGGGTTGTAGTTTCTTTGAAGGCAATATCCTGACTCCTCATTGGTGTTTCATCTCTATGTAACTGTTATCAAGGATGCTCATATAGATGACAAGCCAACAGCCAGTATCATTCTCAATGGTGAAAAGCTGAAAGCATTTCCATTAAAATCTGGAACAAGACAAGGATGTCCACTCTCACCACTATATATAATACTGGAAGTCCTAGCCAGAGCAATAAGACAAGAGAAAGACATACAAGGAATCCAAATAGGAAAAGAAGAAGTCAAACTATCACTATTTGCAGATGATATGATAATATACATAGAGAACCCCAAAAACTCCACAGAAAAACTAATTCAACTCATCAATCAGTTCAGTAAAGTGGCAGGATACAAAATCAACACGCAAAAGTCAGTAGCCTTCCTATACACAAACAATAAATCTGAAGAAGAAGAAATCAAAAAAGCCATCCCTTTTATTAGCAAAACAAAAAAAATCAAATACTTGGGAATAAATCCAACAAAAGAGGTAAAGGACCTATACAAAGAAAACTATAAAACACTGTTAAAAGAAATAGAAGAAGACACAAAGAAATGGAAAGACATCCTTTGCTCATGGATTGGAAGAATAAACATTATTAAAATGGCCATCCTACCAAAAGCAATATGCAGATTCAATGCTATTCCAATAAAAATTTCAATGTCATTCTTCAAAGAAATAGAACAATTATTGATGAAATTCATATGGAATCACCAAAAATCCCAAATAGCCAAAGCTCTCCTGAAAAAAAAGAAGGGAATGGAGGCATCACACTCCCAGACTTCAAACTATACTACAAAGCCATAATCATCAAAACTGCATGGTATTGGAACAAGAACAGACACACAGACCAATGAAATCAAATAGAAAATCCAGAAATAAACCCACAGATTTATGGTCAACTAATCTTTGACAAAGGAGCAAAGAATATGCATTGGAGCAAAGAAAGTTTGTTCAGTAAATGGTGCTGGGAAAACTGGCTCACTACATGCAAAAGAATGAAGCTTGACTACTACCTAACACATGCAAAAGAATGAAGCTTGACTACTACCTAACACCATGCACAAAAACCAACTCAAAATGGATTGAAGAACTAGATATAAGACCTGAAACCATAAAATACATAGAAGGAAATATAGGCGAAACACTACATGATATGCACATCAAAGACATCTTTACAGACACATCACCCAAAGCAGTGATAGTGAAGGCAAAGATAAACATCTGGGACTACATCAAATTAAAGAACTTCTGCACAGCAAAAGAGACAATAACCAAAACAAAGAGAAACCCCACCAACTGGGAGAACATTTTTGCACACAACACTAATGATAAAGGACTGATCACAAAAATCTACAAAAAGCTGATGAGACTCAACAAAAACAAAGAAAATAATCCAGTCAAAAAATGGGCAGAAGAGCTAAAAAGAAACTTCTCTGAAGAGGAAACGCAAATGTCCAACAGGTATATGAAAATATGTTCCACATCACTTGTAATCAGGGAAATGAAAATCAAAACTACAATGAGATACCATCTTACACCAGTGAGAATGGCACATGTTAAAAAAAACTAGCAACAACAAATGTTGGCGAGGGTGTGGAGAAAAAGGAACTCTCTTGCACTGTTGGTGGGAGTGCAAACTGGTCCAACCACTATGGAGAGCAGTGTGGAGATTTCTCGACCTACTAAACATAGAGCTTCCATATGATCCAGCAATTCCACTCCTAGGTATTTACCCAAAGGACACAGAAACATCAATTCCAAAGAGCACCTGCACCCCTGTTTATAGCAGCACTATTTACAATAGCTAAGCTTTGGAAACAACCCAAATGCCCAAAAATAGATGACTGGATCAAGAAGATGTGGTACATATACACCATGGAATATTACTCAGCATTCAAAAAAGATAAACACATGCAATTTGCAGCAACATGGACGGCGCTGGAAGGGATCATGCTCAGCGAAATAAGCCAGAAAGAAAAAGAAAAATACCGGATGGTCTCACTCATAGCAGGAATGTAGAAAACTTAAATAAGGGACCAGGAAAAAGAATAACTGTAAGAAAGAAAATATCAAAATCAACAAACAACTATGAACCAGAGACACTCCATGGGGGGTGGGGGAGCGGGGAAAGGAGGGCTTGGGGTCAAAATAAGGAGGTTGTAATTGTATGGGGAATATAAAAAAATAAAATTTAAATAAAATGTGGAAAAAAAAAAGGGTGCTCATATAGAGGTTTTAGTTTTAAAGTATCAAAGAACAATCAATTCAATATAGATACTGCCCTGCAAAGTTTTGTGGTATAACTGAATGATAATATTGTGATGAAATACTACATTTCTCAGTTTTTAAAGATAAAATTAATTTTGATGTAAGGGCCTCAGGCATAAAAACCACCACCTTCAAAATGTAAGGTTCACAAACTTACCATCATTAGTGCTTAGCAGTGATTCTGAGGATGTGTCCATAATACCAAAACATTTGAGCAAAAGATGGAAAAAAGATGAAGAATCTTTCCTTTTTTAAGTCTGACTGCTTGTTTTTACATTGATCTAATTAGGATGTTCTTTCAAAAATGGTTTGACTTTTGTCCACTAATTGCTATGGTATTTCAAACTGACATTAATAACATATGGTTTTTTAGGGGAAATGAGACAAATGTCGTAGCCTCCTTGACCTGTATTTACATCAACTAGAAAGCATTTTCTAAATAAAATATTGAACTTTGTTCTTCTTACTCTTCCTGTATATTGATAAACAGTTTAGTTCTTATGCTAGTATTAGGTGTGGCAGAGCAAGACAGGCATCCAAACAGAGAGTGAGCAGGGTGAGGAGACCATCTATATAAGGATAGGCCTGCTGCGAATAAGTCAAATGGAATGAGGAGGCCTCACAAGCATGGGTGACCCACATGAAGAGTCAGAGTCTGAGCAGGGTAAAGTGGATATTGTATCTATGGGAGGAAAAGCCCAAAGGACTGGTTGTTCCCAAAGGACTGGGAGTCCTAGAAAGGTAAGGTGGGTAACTCTGTGAGTGGGAAAGGCGAGCAACAAAGGGAGTTTGGTTACATTGGACAGGACTGATAAGTAATTATGTTAACTATAATAGGAGCCAGGTTTCTCACTGCTGAAAGAAATAAAAAATATGTAAAATAAGAAAACCAGAATGATTTCCATAGTATAGTATTGGATTGGGACTGGTAGTATAGAAGTGAACTCATGAATTTTCATATAGAGACATAAATATAGGGGTGTGTGTGTGTGTGTGTGTGTGTGCATGTGTGTTCATATATATTCTCTAGTTCTGTGCATTGAAAAACTTCACATTTTGGCTACTAAAAGGAACCACTAAAAAACTAGGAGTCTTTGGAGAAGCGGCTGATTCCAGGACTCGGATAGGAAAAACACAAGGTGAGCATGGAATGCTTTGTTGTGCCAGAATGTAAGGAAGTACACAAACAATTAGGGGGGATATAAGAGAACACAAGAGCAAGCTTAAAGATTCCTACTGGTTAAAATCTGAGATTAATAAGTGTATCAACATAAATAATGATAGTAATGAGTAAAATAGTTATCCATGAGTTTATAACTGATATAAATAATGAATAAGTGAGAAATTTGAGGAGTAATGGGATAATTTACAGTTTTTTAGTACTTCTTTATGAACTGCTTTATTAATTACAAAGAAAGAGTAAATTTACCATAGAAAAACCTGGCAGAAAGCACCTTAATCAAGTGATCAAAATAAACACCAGTAATAGACAAATTGAAATTACATGCCACTTTTGTGGCATTCTAAAAAAGACGCATACCCTGAATCTAATCTAATCTAATCTAATCTAATCTAATCTAATCCATTTTTTTTTTTAAAAGATTTATTTATTTATTTATATAAGCACTGGGTATAGTCAGAAGTGCGGGAGGGTGAGAGAATTCACCAGAGCCAGAGCGGGGAACAGAACAGGCAGACTGACGAAATACACTGCTGAGGGGAGCAGCCGGCGCGGCAGGAGAGCTCTGCATGCCATGTGGTACTCTCGCCAGTGGCCGGGATCAAACTGGCACTGCAGAGGCTGGGGGCAGCTTCACAGCCCAGCACTCAACCTCTGCGCCACCAGGGGAGGCCCAATTCTAATCCATTTCTATAAAAGCATGTCAAGGTTACAAGCTAAAAGAGGCTAAAGAAATTTAACAATTAAATGCAAAACATGATTTAACCTGCATTATTTTGGTATAATGGACATTATTAGTATAACTGGCAAAAGCTGGATGGAGTCTGAGGGTTAGATGATAGTAATGTATCAAAATTAACTTCATTTTCATGGTTATGTTATGATAATACAGGAAAATGTTCATGTTTCTAAGAATTACATACTATCTTTTATTACATACTAAACAACTGGTTCAGAAAAAATATTATTTGTGTTGTGTTTGCAGAATTTCCATAAGATAGAGAGTATTTCAAAATAAAATATTTTATACAAAATATTATTTCAGAAAAACAAAGTGTACACTTTCTTGTTTTTTTCCTTTTGGTATATTTTTTACTGACAAATATTATGGAAACCAAAGATATCTCTTCTCTTCAAAACTATCTAGTTTTGTTTTGTGTTCATGGATAAGTGAGGTGTCAATAAATTTTGCTTGTTGTAAAAAGAGAAAGAAGGCCAAGGAAGATGAAGATGAAGGAGTGAGGGGAATTGGCAACCACTAAGGTCAGCACCTTGGGTTAGAACAAATGGTTTTGAAGGCCATAGAAAAGGAAGTGACATGAACACAATTGTATCTTTAAAAGATAATTCTGGATGTTTTGTGTCAAACCATACGAGGACAAAAATGAAAGCAGGAAGACAACTGTAGGGGTAATGTTTACTTGGATTAGAGCGGTAACAATGAGGTAATGATAAGTGCTTAGATTTGAGATATATTTTGAAAGGAGAACTCATTGAACTTGCTGATGGACTTGATATGAGTTATAAGGGAGAATAAAGGATAGCTCCTAGAATTTTAGTCAGAGCAACTGGGTAAATGATGATGTCATTTACTGAGATGGGGAAGGCTGAGGAAGTATCTAATGACAGGAAAATAGTTAAGAGTTGTATATTGGACAGTGGAGTGGTAGGGATGAATGTCTGATTAAAATGAGTTAGAAACAATAGAAAGCAGGGAACTAGACAGAGCAAGCACAGACAATTCTCTTGCAAGGTGGACATGATGTGGGTCACTGGAAAGAACAAAGACATTCCAAGCAAGAGGAAAGTATGATTGTTAAGATATGGAGGCAGAAATGAACTTGGCTGGTTCTTGGACAGTGAGAAAACTGACATAACTCAAAAAATGGGAACATGTTGGGTAATAGTGGGAAACAAGATAGGTAATGTGGAGCCAGATCATGACCAATCTGAAAGCCAGGTAGAGGTGTTTAGACTTGATGTAGTAGGAAATAGGAATCATGAGATAATTTGATTAGGGAATTGATATGATGAAAGTTAAATTTAAAGAAGATTAGACTGGCAGTGATATGCGGGATAGAGCTGGAGGTGTGGGTGAGCCTGGAGGCTGTGGAAGCAATTCAAATGTGAGAGGATGAAGGCCTGGACTGGAGTTTTGGCAGTAAGGACAGACGGTAAAGGGGAGACCAAGGGGAATGTTGATATATGACTAAATAAGGGAAATGACTTTAAGTTTCTGAACTTAAGGGCCTCCCTGGTGGCTCAAGGGGTTAAGTCACGGCACTATGAAGCTAGCCACAGCCACTGCAGCATGAGTTCAAACACTGGCCAGGGAGCTGATCCACATGGCGCAGCAGACCTCTCCTGTCTTGCCTGCTCCCTTCAGCAGTGTATTTCAGTAGGTTTGCCTGTTCTGCTCCCCACTCTGTCTCTGCTGAATCCTCTCCCCCACCCCTGCACCTCTGGCCTGCACCCCAGCTCTTGTATACATAAATAAATAAATCTTTTTTAAAAAAGATTCTGAACTTAAGACATAAAGAGAATAAAGGTAATGGTAAGAAGAAGAATATCTAATAGAGAAACTTGTTCTGGATATGGCTTGGGGAAGGCAGTGGTAAATAAAAGGATGACATACTGAATTTTACTTGGTAGTAGGACATCAAGGTGAAAATGCCTAATAGAAGGTAAAAGATATAGAATTGATGTTCTGGGGCATGGTCAAGGCTCAAGCTAGGACATCCAGGAGTCACAGTATATGTGCGATGCTTAAGTCCCTGAAAATGAACGCATACTCCAAAAGAAAGTTTGGAAAGCTTGAAGAATGTATGGTCAGAGACCTTGAAGATGTTGGGGTTTGCCAGCAATTAGTAGTGGGAGGAGGAACAAAAGTGACAGAGAAACAGATGACAGGTCAGACAGAGGGAAAAGAATAAGAACAGTATAATATCCTAAAAATAAGGAAGGACATTTAAAAGAAAGTGTATAGTTAACATCATAAAATAGGCCAAGAAGAATGAAAAAGCAAAGACTAAGACATATCGATTTAAAAAATCGGGCCTCCCCGGTGGCGCAGCGGTTGAGCGCTGGGTTGCGAAGCTGCCCGCAGCCTCTGCGGCACCGGTTCGATCCCCAGCTGCTCCCCGGCCACCGGAGGAGGGTCCCACATGGCGCGCAGACCTCTCCTGCCGCCCACTGCTCCCCTCAGCAGTGTACTTGGGTCCTTCTGCCTGCTCTGCTCCCCGCTCTGGCTCTGGTGAATTCTCTCACCCTCCCGCGCTTCTGACTGTACCCAGTGCTTGTATAAACAAATAAATAAATAAATAAAACATGCCTCTATTAAAAAAGTCATTGTTTATTTTGAAGAGAGTAGTTAGGAGAGTGAATATGAGCGAAGATGCCAGTTAGTCAAAGAGCAGGTGAGGAGAGACACAGTAAATGGGTAACATCTTGTAAGAAATTTGGTAAGGAAAGAAAGGAAATGCCACAGTCACTAAAGGAGTAGTCAGGACTATGTGAAGTTTCGTTCTATCTAATATTTAGACAATTTAATCAAATTTTCTTTGTCTTCTACATTTAGACTTCCAATGTCTTGTTTTTGAACAAAGTCAAGATTATGACACAAAATATACAAAACCAAGTGGAGGAACATGATTTCTCTGTGGGTTCTTTCAAATTAATAGGAAAGTATCGTTGTCAACATTCAAATGATCTTTCACTGATAATCATTTCCTAAATTCGTACTATGAACATTCTGGCAAGCTCTGAAAAGATAGAGTGTGAGTAAGAAATAAAGTACAGGTAAATATTTTCAGATAATGTCATTACTATATTACTGTAGTAGTATACTATATTTCTATATTCAGTGGGAGTCTACCTAGCTATGAGCTAACATTCTTAAGACTAGACTAAAATCTTTAATATTTTAATATTTTGATAGTACAGTCAGTCCTCACTTAAAGTCATTCCTTAGCTTGATGGGAACTGCTACTTTAAGCAAAACAATGTATAATATAACCAAGTCCTCAATTAACGTTGGTTCACTCATCTTTTTTTTTTTTTAAGATTTATTTATTCATGCATACAAGAACCCCGGTACAGGCCAGATGTGCAGGAGGGTGAGAGGATTCACCAGAGACAGAGTGGAGAGCAGAACAGGCAGACTGACTGAAATACACTGCTGAGAGGAACAGCAGGCGCGACAGGAGAGGTCTGCCGAGCCATGCGGGATTCTCACCAGCTGGGATCGAACCCATGCTGCCGAGGCTGCAGACAGCTTCACAGCGCTGCTCTCAACCGCCTGTGCCACCAGGGGAGGCCCTCAACATTTTTAAAAATGATTATTAATGCATACAAGAACTGGGGTACAGGCCAGAGGTGTGGAGGGTGAGAGGATTCACCAGAGACAGAGTAGGAGCAGAACAGGCAGACTGACTGAAATACACTGCTGAGGTGAGCAGCTGGCAAGACAGAAGAGGTCTGCTGCACCATGTGGGTTAGCTCCCTGGCCAGGGATGGAACTCCTGCTGCAGTAATTGCGGATAGCTTCATAGTGCTGATGCTTAATCCCTTGCGCCATCCGGGAGGCCCCATATTCAACACTTTTCCCCCTCATCAATGTTTTAACAAAAAGACATTGGATGAATTTTTCAAAATTCTGCTAAGATCTGTATTGAGTAGCTTGTGCATGGGAAGGTTGTAATTACTCTTGAGGGAGGCAGCTTTCCATTAATTGCCATACAGATCAACTAACTTGTGGAAAGTACTTTCAATCCTAATGCAGAAATGTCCCACATGGCCACCAGGAGCAAGGTTCAGATGTTCAGTTTGCTTACATTAAACTAAGTAATTCCAGGAATGTTTCTGAAGGCCTTAATGATACCATTGTCCTCATTATAGATGATGCAAGGTCCCCTGCATTGGATACAATGACAGTTTCTAATTTTGCCCTTGCCAGCTCTCATCTGCTGAGAGGCAAGGGACATTTTTATATCATTCCAAGAATTAAGTTTCTTAAGAAGCAAACCAGCCCCACTGGTCTTCTTGTAACCTTCAACTCTATCTGCATCCACCAAAGGGAGTTCAGGATCTTCCTCAATATGATGATGTTTAGACATGATCAGTACTGGTTAAGGCCAGTGCAGCCAGGGCAGAGCAGATGAGTGGATCAAGAAGATATGGTATATACACATAATGAAATACTACTCAGTGATCAAAAAAAGATAAACTCATGCCATTTGCAGCAACATGGAGGGACTGGAAGGGATTATTCCAAGTGAAGTGAGCCAGAAGGAGAAAGAAATACTGGATGGTTTTCGCTTCTATGTGGAATCTAGAGAAACCAAACAAAGGATCAGACAAAAGACAGCATGTAAGACTGAGTGACCCCTGAAAGCAGACAGTAGTTCTGACACACTGTGGGGCAGGGGGTATAGAGATGAGAGTAAGGGAGAGGGGGAGAGGTGAAAAGTAGAGAAGGGGGAGAGCAGGTGCAGTGCGATGGAGGACTGTAATCACTTTGGTGATGGGAAAACTCTGGCAAAAGAAAAATAATTTTTATCCATTTTTCTGGGGAACAGTTCTACAGATTTCCTCATACTGACAATGTTATACAGCATTCTTACAAAGGTAAAACCATAGAGAAGTAATATAGATTAATAGGTTCTAGGCTGGGTGTGAAATATGACTACAAAGAGGCATGGTAGAGTTTTAGGGGATGATAGAACTGGGTCACACATGTCTGATTGTGGACACCTGGAGTATGGTGTGGGCATGCGTAAGTGTGCACACCTGAGCCTACAGACCGAGGCTATAAGGACTGTATCACTCTGAGATGAGGATGGCTAAGGCAGAATGGCTTCAAGAAGACAAGTGACTACAGAGAGGCAGGACCGTGAGACTACACCAGACAAAGCCCAGAATAAAGAGCGTATAAAGGTTGGCAGGTGGCTCAAGTTGCTATCTCCCTGCTGGCTTGTTGCCCCTGCATACTGTTAAAAAAACCTATGGGGATGGTGCCAAGGGCTCCAAGGTTCTCTTTAAGCTCCTGAACCGATGGTGAACTTACCTGGCCTGGAATGGTTGCAAAACAGATAACAATCACATTCAACAGAAAATAGAGATAGAAGTTATAAAAAGTTCCAAATGGAAATTCTAGAGTTGAAAAGTCTAATAACTGAAATGAAAAAATCAGCAGAGATTTTCTGCCATGAATCAGAACTGGCAAAAGAAAAATTTAGCAAAACTGATATAGTTTTACAGTGATTATGCAGTCAGAAAAAAAGAGAAGAATGAAGAAAATTGACAAGAGTCTCAAAGAAATGTGAGACATCATTAAATGCGCCAACATACACAAAATGGGAGAACCAAAAGGAAAAGAGAAAGAAATATTTAGAGAAATAATGACTGAAACTGTTTCAGATTTATTGAAAACACCAACCTACACATCCAGGAAACTCAGTAAACTCCAGGTAAGATAAATGCAAAGAGATCCATAAATAGACAAGTCACACTAAAAATGTTGAAAACTAAAGACAAAGTGAAAATCTTTTTTTTTTTTAAAGTGAAAATCTTAAAAGCAATAAAAGAAACTGACCACTTACAAAGGAACCCCAGTAAGACTAAGAGTTGACTTCTCAGCAGAAACAATGGAGGCCAGTTAGGCATAACAAAATCAAAGAGCTCAAAATAAAACTGAATCCTAAATCAGGAAAAGCTATCTTTTAAAACAAAGAAAAAATAAAAACATCCCCAGATAAAAATTAAAACTGAGAGAAATTGTTACTAGCAGGCGCACATTACAAGAAATACTATAGAAAAGGCTTCAGGTTGAAAACAAATAACCCCAGACAATAATCCAAATTGATATGAAAAACAAAGAGCACCAAGTACTGGTAATTATGTAATTATAAAAGGCAATATAAATGCAAGTTTTCTCCTTTTTTTTCTTAACTGATTTTTTAAACAAAGGAATAAAATAATGTGTCTATAATATATTGTTCAAGCTATAACAAAGGTAATGTGATACATTTGCCAATAAGAGCATGAAGGAAGTGAATGGGAGCAAGTTGTATTGGGTTAAATAAATGACTACAGGTAGTAAAGCAATAATAACAACAATGGATTGCATGGTTTATAACATTAATAGATGATCTTCTGAAGTGTGAGATCTCAATTTTGAGTCCTAATACAAATGTTACAAGAATTATGCTCTGTATAAAGTCTGGATTTGTTACAAACCATTATTTCATGTGTTTACCAATAGAAATAGAAATCAGAAGCAAATATAACAAGTATCAGAAAAATGAGCCAAGTGAACATAATTCTTAGATAATTAACATTATCATATTTTTCCAATGTGCAATTGACTAAATTAAATAGCAACAAAGTCTTCATTTTTAAAAAAAAATCATAATTAAATAGAATCTAATATTGTACCTGTTTTAGCATGATATGATATAAATATATTATTACAGAATACTATAAGCTTTTTTTATACAAATAGAACTTTCTAAGTCTTACTCCTTTTTAAAAACTAAACCTATTTTAATGCTAAGATTTAATAATATTAACATCTAAAGAGTTCCTACCTATGATTATTCAATGTGCTCAACTTTTCTTCTATAATACATATCAATACTCTTTTTAATGTAAGTGAAACATATAGAGATCATCAGTGTGACTCTCCCTACTCACAAGAAGGAAATAACTCTTTGATATGTTATAGAATGATTCATATATTTTTAAAAAATGACTTATAAGACTGATGGGAAAGTCACAAACCAACTCTCATTCCTTTTTGCATAGTTACACTGAATAATGCAAAACAAAAAAATTAATTGAGAAATGGTCTTACTTGACAAAAGAAACTCAGTGACTAGGACTAAAGCCCCATGATGAAGAATGATGTGTGTTTTTTAAAGACTGAGTATTTTCTGTAGATAATGTACCTACTCAAAAGTTTTCAGTAATCAACCCCACTTCCAAGAAACTAACATGTTCTCGCCAATACCACATTGTATCAAACAAGTCATGTAAGCTTCATAAGATGCAATGCTATGAAAATCATCAGAGTACACGTCAAAAATACAAAACTTTATTTCAGAGTTGAGTAGGGGAAAGTAAATTCTAAATGAAAAGGCTCTTGTTTTAATCCACTGACTGGAATACAGAGCAGTTCTAAAAAATCTGGAAATATCTTTCTAGTCCACACTTAAATGGTACCATTATTTACTTTGGCACCAATGTACTTTTCATTCTAATTTCTCAAAAATAAATCATTTATATTTTAATGAAATGTGTTAACATAAAAGGGTGAGAAACAGACTTCACAGAGAAAGAAATTTCATCCAGGTAAGCTATATATATATTATAATATATATATTCTTTTTTATATCAACTTTTTTTTTTTTTTAAGATTTATTTATTTATTTATACAAGCACTGGGTACAGTCAGAAGCGCGGGAGGGTGAGAGAATTCACCAGAGCCAGAGCAGGGAGCAGAGCAGGCAGAAGGGCCGAAGCACACCGCTGAGGGGAGCAGCGGGCGGCAGGAGAGGTCCGCGCGCCATGTGGGACCCTCCTCCGGTGGCCGGGGAGCAGCCGGGGATCAAACCGGCGCCGCAAGGCTGCGGGCAGCTTCGCAACCCCGCGCTCAACCACTGCGCCACCGGAGAGGCCCCTATAATATATATATTCTTTTGTAGAATTCATCAAAAGAAGAAAAATTACCACAAAATATTATTTTAAAAATTGAAATGAGACAATAATCCATGCAAAATACAAACCATTTTTTAATTTCACTTGGAAAAATGGAATATAGTGTTTATGTTTGGATATATGCTGATAAAAAGCAAATAAATCATCATTGTAACTAGATCAAATGATAAACTGGAAATGGTCCTTTAGAAATAGTTGTGGCTCTAATAAGGAAACAAATATTCCCTGCCTTTAGTTCATCCTCTGAAAACAGCATTTGTGTGGACTATTTATGCTTCAGTTAAATTAATGTGTAACAGATGAGGAAAATATACCACTACCACTCTGGGTCAAGATTCTTATATAGAAAAGAAAGGTTTAGAAAAACCTGCATAGAGTATATAGTAACTCTTTCTAACATAGAGAAATAAAGATTCATAAGGATTGCAGAAAATTGTAACATATAGACCCCCAACTTACAAATTTTACAAAAATATTAGTTCCCAAAGAGCCATATGGCATAATAGATAAGGGCCAATGGTCCTTAAAGCAGACCTCAACAGCATGAGCCCTCCATCTTTCTATAGCTGTCTGCATGTATCAGTAATAAATTAGTTTTTTAAGGAATCTGGGTTAACTGTCTCTTTTTGAAAGAAGTACTTTTCTGTCAGCATTTAAACTTAGCATGAACTTTAAATAAGATTCCACATTCAATTTCAGAATGTGTGTTATGTAAACATAAACAGAAGAGAGCAGGAGTCCAGCTACATGGTGGCAGAGGGAAGATAATGGGCTCACCTCCTCTCATATATTCACCACTAGACTGCAGGAGAACAAAGTTAAAATTCCACTGAGGAAAAAACATACTACTACAGTGCACACTAGGAGCAACGGTCCAGTGGAAAAGGATAGGGAAAACTTCAAGTGAACTCTATATGATACTGTGACAGTACAATCCACAAAAGTGACAGACAGTTTTTGTTCAGAGTCCCCTACAGTTGTTGACTTGGGCATAGCAACATTGGGTAAGCCTAAGTCTCAAGAGTGCACTGGATAAGAGGGTGCATGAGTTGGCACCCAGGACAGAGGGTGCACTGTTGGAGAGCTGCAGGGATGGGGATGCAGAGTAAGGATTTCTGACTTGAGCCCAAGGCTCTCAATATAGAACAGCTGGAGCCTGTTTTGGCAGGGAGAAACAAGTTGAATGATGAGGCTCCTCATAGATGCATCTACTACTTGAAGCTGAGGCTGGGATATTCAAAATACCTTGCACCCTCATCCCAGGGGTAAAACCAAAACAACAAAGGAACACTCGAATGAGCTAGAGTTCAAGCACCTGTTAGTTAAACCAGAAAACACCCCAGGATACGATCCTGTGCTGAAAAGAAAAGAGAACACTCCCGGCACATATGAACTACAATCTGTGCCCAACACCTCGTCTAGTGCTCAAAATTAGCCTAGAGTGGAAGGAGACACAAACTATAAGGACACTACAACTAAGGAGCTGGCCTATGGGTTTTCATCACACAACTCAGTCCCCACAACATGATAGTTTGAATTCCTGATGTTCACCAGAGGTGATCCTTTGGTCCTAGTGCCCCCCTCATCTTTTATACCTACTACCCCTTGTTAGTACCAGTTCTCCAATTACTTCAACAGGTGCAAAGACAACAGTCTATCTCTACTGCAACCCATAAAAATTAAAATAGGATAGAGAAGAACACACCACAAATGCTGGAGGAAAAAAATAAATAACCCCGAGAGAATCCTCAACCCAACAGAACTGCAGAACATGACTGAAGAGGAGTTCAAAGTAATAGCTGTAACACTTATGGAACTAAAAACAACAGCAAAAATAAACCAAAGGATATAAAACAGTAGCAGAATAAAGATAAATGAGCAGTTATAAATAGAAATAATGAAGCTAAGAACCACTATAATGGATCTAAAAAATAAAATTAAGGGTCTCAACAGGAGACAAAGAGGGGAGAACTAATAAGTTCAAAAACACAATGTTGGAGAACAAACAAATACAACAACCTACAGATTCTGCAGTGGAGGGAGAGGGATCAAAACGAGGGAGGGAAGAGCACAAGGGACTATGGCGATGATGCATGGGCAAACTGGTGATGGAAATTCTATAGGGACTGCACCTGAGAAAAGAAAGCAAGTATTGCAAAAAAAGAAAAAAGAAAAATGATGTAAAATATATATAAATAAATAAAGGAAAAAATAAAGAATTTTTAAAAATGAAAATAGTGGGGCCTCCCTGGTCGCGCAAGGGGTTTAGATGCAACCTATGAAGATATCCGCAGCCGCTGCAGCTTGAGTTCAATCCCCCAGCCAGTGAGCAGCCCACAGAACTCTCCTGTCTCGGCCGCTGCTCCCCTCAGTAGTATGTTTCTGTTCCCCACTCTGTCTCTGGTGAGTCCTCTCACCCCCCACACCTCTGTCCTGTACCCCAGTTCTTGTATGCATAAATAAATAAATAAATCTTTAAAAAAATGAAAATAGTATGAAAGCCCTTTGGGATGACTTAAAGAGAAATAACATCCATACCAGGGGGAACCCAGAAGACACAGAAAAAGGCATAGAAATTTTATTTAAAGGAATGATTACTGAATTATCTCAATCTGTGATATGAATCAGATGTTCTGATCCAAATACGAAGATGGAAATTGAAACCGTAATAAAAATTCTTCCAAAAAACAAAAGTCCCAAAGCAGACTTTACAGTAAATTTTGTCAAAGCTTTAAGAAATAATGCCCATCTTGCTCAAAATGTCTTTTAAAACACAAGAAGAGGGAATGCTACCAAATATACTTTATCATGGCAACATTACCCTAATTACAAAACCAGACAAAGACAGCTTAAGAAAAGAAAAATTTAGACCAAAATCCCTTCAACAAAATACTAGCAAATCAAATTCAATGGTATTATCACAAAGATTTTACACCATGACCAAGTGGAATTTATCCTAGGGTTGCAAGTATGGTTTAATATATGTAAATTAATCAAGGTAATACATCACATTCACAAAAATAAAGATAAAGTCCTATAACAGCAACAGAATGAGAGAAAACATTTGCTAAGATTCAGAACTCATTTATGATAAAAACTCTAAACAAAAAGAACCCTACCTCAATATAATAAAGATCATATATTACAGGTAAATAATCAATTCACTTAATGGTGAAAACGGAAAGTTTTCCCATTAAGATCTAGAACAAGAGAAGAATCCCCACTGGTACCACTTCTGTTTAACTTAGTATTAGAGGTTTTGGGCTAAGTTATCAGACAAACACAGAAGATAAATGGGAATCCAAATTGGAAAAGAAATGAAATTACCACTATTTGTAGACAATATATGTATAAATGATATATATATATGAAATTTTATATATATATATATATTCCTAAAGACTACCAAAAATTAGAAACAAAAAGTGAATATAGCAAAGCTGCAGTTTACAAAGTCAACATACAAAAATCTGTAGTCTTTTTATATACATACAATAATTAAGAAGCAAAATAAGAAGATAACTTCATTTATACTGATTCAAAGAGAATCAAATACCTCAGAATTAACCTTACAGGAGAGGGAAAAGACCTACATGAGAACTACAAGATGTTATTAAAGGACTTCAATGATACAAGGAAATGGAATGATATCCCACATTCATGGATGGAAAGAATCAATATAATCAAAATAACTACCCTGTTCAAAATGATACATAATCAGCAAAATACCAGCAATATTTTTCAAATTAAGTGAACAAAGAATACCAATAAAGAATACTAATACATTTTACTATAAAACAACAGTACTAAAAACAATATGGTATTGGCAAAACAATATGGGATTGGTTCCAAAAATTATGTGGAACTAATAAAAGGATTGTAAACTTCAAACTTTACTATAAAGCAACAGTACTAAAAACAATATGGTATTGGAACAAAAATAGATACATGGATCAATGGAATAAAATCAAAAGCACAGAAATAAATCTACATTATGTACCAACCTCCTTACATACCATATCTAATCTATGATAAAGCAGCTAAGACCATAAAATGGGGAAAGGACAGTCTCTTTAATAAATCATGCTAGGAAAACAAAATATATAGAAGAAAACACAATATCAACAATAAAGATTTTTTTGGTGACCTGACCTCTAAAGTAAGAAACTAAAAATAAAAATAAATAGGGCCTCCCTGGTGGCTCAAGGGGTTAAGCACAGCACTATGAAGCTATCACAGCCTCTGCAGCATGAGTTCGATCCACGGCCAGGGAGCTACCCACATGGAGCAGCAGACCTCTCCTGTGTCGCCCGCTACTCCCCTCAGCAGTGTATTTCAGTAAATCTGCCTGTTCTGTTCCCCACTCTGTCTCTGGTGAACTCCCTCACCTCCCCATACCTCTGGCCTGTACCCAAGTTCATATATGCATGAATAAATAAATCTTTAAAAAAAAAGAAGATATGGTATATCCACACAATGGAATACTATGCAACCATAAGAAAGGATGAAATGCAGCCTTTTTCGACCAAATGAAGGGAGTTTGAGAGAATTATGTGTAGTAAAGCAAGTCAGAATGATAAAAATACATCCTGAATATTTACAAAGCAGATAATTTGATAACCAAAAACACTTTCAAAAACCAGTGGACATCAAAAACACCATGAGGGCTCTGAAGTTAAGAAGGAAAGAGTAGGGAAAGGGGTAAGGGGATGGAGATATATATATATAGATAGATATCTATCTATATATATATATCTCAAGTATAAAAAAAATAGATTACAACAAAACAGTCAAAAAATGGGCAAAAGAACTAAAAGGCACTTCTCCAAAGAGGAAATGCAAACGGCTAATAGGTATATGAAAAAATGCTCAACATCATTTATAATCGGGGAAATGCAAATCAAAACCACTTACTAAAGCTTTGCCTTACCTGATTGTTGCATTCTTCCTCTTCTTCATCGCAGTCTAGACCCTGATGGGCAATCTCAGTAGTGCTGTTCTCCTGAAAGAGATTGTTCTCCAAATCAGATACTCTGGTGGCCTCAGTTGTGACTTTTACTTTCATGCTATGAAAGCCAGTGGAGACCAGTCCCACTTGCAGATTTACAGGTTCCCCCTCGAACAACAGGAAGTGTGAGTTTACCCCCTCTTTAAAACCAGGGGGTTGGTAATCATGTGGGGTCACTGCAAAATGAAAAGGGCAGAAAACCAAGAAAACCATGAGTTTCAATAGAACAAGTCATTGCTCTTTCATGTGTAGCAACAAATATCTCTACAAGATGCTTGTAAAATCTTTCACTTACATAAAATACTACACTTCAGTATTTAAGAAGTTACATTACAGGTCTCCACCTACCTGCATTATAGTAGTGGAGTTTCATAGTAAGTATAACATCATTAGGAAGGGGTCCAAGGTTCTGCATCAGTATATACAGTTTGCGGATCAGCAGCACACTAGCTTTCTTTATATCATCACTGTTTGTCCCACTTTCGAAGCTTGTACTACGGCTATAACCACATAGAAAAACAGCATATTTTCCAGTCCTATACAATATTGAAAATCTATTCCAAAAAAACAAAACATTTTACTGTGTGATTAAAAAATATAAACTAAATATCAGGATACTCCTCAGACTGTTAAGAATATAAATTAGAGGCGCGATTATACTTTTAGCAATGCATATATAAAGAGCTTCTTAAGTAGCAAGTTCCCTTAAGAATTTTTTAATGACCTGATTTTAAAAAATTTATAAAAAACTGCATGCTATAATAATGAGAACAATAGATTTGAAATCAGGAAACTTGAAATCTAATATCGACTCTGGTGCAAATTATCTCAGTCAAGTTGCTTAGACACTCTAGGTTAATTTGTGAGATAAGCTTATACACATTTCTATACCTACTAAATCACCTATCAGCTCTGGGCTTTTCTATTATCTGATTATCTCTCAGAGGCATATCACTCCTAATTGTTATATGGATTACAGCAATGACTTACTATTCTTACTACTTTTTCTTCAAGACTACACTGAAAGCACTCTCCACAACTAAAAAAGCACTCTCCACTGCTAAAAAAAATTCCAATCCTACTTGTCACTTTCTTGCTTAAAATTCTTCTATGACATTGACCATCTTTCAATCAAGTTCAAGAATGATGAGTATAGTCTTTCATGAATAGCCACATCCTCCCCTCCATCTTCATCTGCAACTACATCTCAGTTTCTTTTCACCTATGTGCATTCCCATAAGCTATTCACTTTGTAGTGTATTTTTCCCAATTCCCTTCCTAATGTGTCCTTTAATCCTCACTCATCTGTCACCTCTCCAAGAAATCTTCCCTGATAATCTATATATACTTTACCCCTGTTTATAACTGTATGTCTCCCTTTGGACTGTGAGTGGTTATATCTTTCACTTCCACGGTACTGTTTGGTACCGAGTTATAGTAAGTACTCAATAAACATTGTTGAATTAATGAATGAGTCAACAAGTTGGATTAAATTACCTTCCAACCAAGCATTTTTTTATTTTTCCCTCTGAAGATTTCTTCTCCAAATAGTCTCACATTTGAGTAGTTTCCAGGAAGGACTATGAGTGCAATATATTTTCATTTGGATAATGCTTTTCACATAGTCAACACTCAATAGTGAAAAACAGTCCTAAGTAATTGAACTACCGAAGCAGTGTGAATTCATAAGACAAAATATTAAATTAATACATTTATTCGTTTTCAATTTTAAACAACTTAGTTTTGTCGACAAAGATTAAACCAATTTGAAATGTGGTTTGCTTTCAGTAGAAACCATGGTACAGTATTTCCTTATTATGCTGGGCAGCAGCATTTTTTACTTGCAATATTTTTAATTTTTTAAGGATTTTATTTATTTTTGCATAGAAGAACTGTGGTGTAGACCAGGGGATTCAATAGAGACAGAGTAGGGAAAAGAACAGGCAGATTCACAGAAATAAACTGCTAAGGGGAGCAGCAGGTGAAATAGGAGAGTTCTGCTGCACCATGTGGGTTAGCTCCCTGGCCAGGGATTGAATGCAGGCTAACCTGGTGGGCCCTCTTTGTGGTAGCACTGGGTCTTAACCCCTAGGCCACCAGGGAGGGCCTACAATATTTTTAACTTAGAATGGATTTATCAGGATATAACCTGATAAATCAAGATATGGACATCATATTCCTAAACTTATATTCATGTAAAATATATTCAGAACTCCCTTACACTCTTTTTAAAAGGGAAATTAGCTTTACTATAGAGGAGTTGATAAGGTAATTTTGTATGAATCATTATTTAAAGAAAGCCTGCTTTTAGTTTCTAAGAAATTAGTAGTATGTATTATTCTCCTTGGTATCTGCAACATTTGGCCATTACTGTTTTCTGCTAACCTCTTGGAATGAGATTTCATAATGAGAGTTTTATTTGGTTGTCAGTAGTACTTATATTTTAATTTAAATGAGTAAAAGCCAACTGTTTTCTGTGAGAGAATATGTATGAAAAAGTGCTTTACAATCTGTGCCATGCAAAAGTGTTGTACATAAGTGCTGTACAAAAGTTAGCTTACGATGGTTAACATTTTAATTCTCATTTCTAGAACTTTCTTTCTCTTCACATACAAATGCTGTCTATACAAATGAGAGTATAATCAAGGAAATAAATATTGAAAGGAAACTGAGACTTGCATTAAATTATGAGACAGTTAATAATATGAAAAACTGAGAATTAGGTCACATTTCTCTTCAGAGTCATTCTTTTCAGGGGCATTTGTCACCCTGAAAAATGAGCCCTCTACTTCACAGGGTTTCCACTATCATCCACCCCTCCTACTTCTATATCATCTTATCAGCAACATTTGGCTCTATCTGAATCCAAAAACTACTGTAAAGGAATAAATGTTGCTATTCATAATACGTCCCATCTGCACTGAGGACCTTCTGAAACAAATGTCCTTATCTTCGTAGTTTATCCACTGACGTACATAAAACCTGAAATTTTAAAACTTGAAATTTTAAGATTTGAAATTTTAAGACACAGAAAATGTATTTATATGACATACTAGGGTAAGCAGATGAGAATATTTGTGTTTATGGGCAAATAGTTCAGGGGTTTTACTATTCCAGGCCCAGTCTGGATGTACTGAGAGCAAGGAAGATCAATATCTTCACAAAGCAATTGAAAAATTTGGGGTTAGTGGCAAGAGAGAGCCTTACAGAGCTCTTCAATCAACACCACGTATACAGTATCGTTAATATATTCTCTACTATTGTGCCACCCACCAACCATCATTGCTTCCAAGGATTACTACCATCACCACTACCACTAGGTGCCATTTACTGATTGTTTATCATGTATTAGGCATGACAGAGCTTTATATATGCATTATAACTTAATGATCAGAGCAACCATATTATTAACTCTCTACAGACAAGAATATTCATGTTTAGGTAGATTGAGTAATCTAGCCAATTTATATAACCAATAATAGAGCTGAGCCTCCAAGCTAGGTCTTTTTGTCTTAGGAATTAGAACTCTTAACTCTAAACTTAACTGCGTATAAACCCTATTATATCACCTACAAAGAAAAGAACTAAAGAAGCAAAAGAAGACTCTACTCCCACCATACTCATCTGTGGACCTCAGTAATCTGAACAATAATTATGGTCTCTTTTTAAAGTTTTTTAAAATAGTTTTGATGCTACAGTATAGGATTGGCAGGAATGTTACAAAGGAAATATAAGGCATATTTCTTGTGTCAAAAAGCTTATGTTTACCTCAACCCTATATATTTCTCATGTTTACTAAACAATTAGACACTACCTGTCAAAATCCATAGAGACGCCTTCTTTTGTATACTTGAATTTGAACTGGTATATCTCAGTCACTTTCTAGAAACATCAAAGGAAATAGAAAAAGAAATTGTTTTTAAAGGAATCTGAACTGATAATGATAAGGAATATTTTCATTTTTGTTTGCTATTGATTGATTGGCCATTGGTTTATAGTACTATATAATATTTAGTATAGCTTCACACCATCATAAATATGAACTGTACCCACAACCAAAGTTCTAGTGCCATTCACCACTGTCAAATTAACCCCTTCAACCCATTCTTTCCATCCTCCTTCCCTTCCAACCTCCTTCTCCTCTAATGACCACGATTTTGTTCTCAGAAACTAAGAATTATTTTTGTTGTGCTTTGTTAGTTCATTTGCTTTCTTTATATTCCACTTGAATGAAACCATCTGGTATTTGTCTTTCTCTTTTTGACTTATTTCACTTAGGTACATTTTCATTATATACCTACTATACTATCAACATATCTGTTTGTTTCACAGCACTTAATATTACTTGAAATTATCTTACTCATTATATTATTTAATGCTGAATAATGGATTATTGAAGGGTAATAATTGTATAATTCAGGAGTAATATTTCCAGATAAAAAGAACAGTTAAATTTCTCCTCCATGCCAAAAATGAGTTAGGTGGGAAATTCTGTTGTTAGCATTTTAAGAGCTAGAGAAATTAAGTCACAGAGTCAAGTAATCTGACCTGGCATAGGTAAATGACAGTGGAACCAGGCAGGAAACCATTCATTAACATAACAGATATTACTGAACATCTACTTTGTATCAGACACAGGAGTCACATGGTGGTATGATATGCTAGGGGTGAACCTGACCAAAAAAATCCCTGTTCTTCTAGAATATTCAGCCTGGCAGGAGAGTTAGCCAATAAAGTAAATAAGATAATTTCAAGTAATATTAAGTGCTGTGAACAAAATGAACAACATGCTGAGATAAAGTATACACTGGGGCCTCCCCTGGTAGCGCAGCGGTTGAGCTCTGGGTTGCGAAGCTGCCCGCAGCCTCTGCAGCGCTGGTTCAATTCCCGGCTGCCGGGGAGGGTACCACATGGCGCGCAGACCTCTCCTGCCGCCCACTGCTCCTCTCAGCAGTGTATTTCGTCAGTCTGCCTGTTCTGCTCCCCGCTCTGGCTCTGGTGAATTCTCTCACCCTCCCACACTTCTGACTGTACCCACCCAGTGCTTGTATAAATAAATAAATAAATAAATCTTTTAAAAAAAAAAGTATACACTGACTTTAGAATAAATTTAATGGAAGAGGTACTGCTTTGGTTTGGAAGGAACAGGGAGGGCCTCTCTGAAGAGGCGATGGTTGAGCTGAGCCTCAGAGACAAAAGGAATTGGTTATGTGCAGGCCAGAGGGAGGTAGGAAATCCCAGGAAAATGGAACAGCAATACAAGGCTCAAAAGTATCTGGTATCAGAGAGGAGGCCAAATGATTGGCAAAGAGTAAGCAAGGAGGAGCGTGTAGTAGTTGTACAGAGGGTCACCCAAATGATAAAGGGTTTGGATTTTATTCTAAGTAAACTAGAATTCATTGAAGGGTTTTAAGCATGGGTATAATTTGCATTTTTTAAAGATTGCCATGGCTATTTTAACAATGCATAGGGGAAGAAGTAGAAACCATGAGGGCTACTAAGATGTTACTGTGTGACAATGGAATATTACTCAGCATTCAAAAAAGATAAACACATGCAATTTGCAGCAACATGGATGGTGCTGGAAAGGATCATGCTCAGAGAAATAAGCCAGAAAGAAAAAGAAAAATACAGGATGGTCTCACTCATAGCAGGAATCTAGAAAACCTAAATAAGGGACCAGGAAAAAGAATAACTATAAGAAAGGAAAAAATCAAAATCAACAAACAACTATGAACCAGAGATACACTTTGGGGGGGAGGGGGCGGGGATTGCGGTCAAAATCAGAGGGTTGCCATTGTATGGGGAATATAAAAATTAAAAAAAAAAAGATGTTACTGTGTGATTCACAGTAGAATGGCAATAGAAAAACTAGAACAATTAGAAAAGGAATCAGGATATATGACATTAGGTCTTGTTTGCTTCTTCTTGTTTTTTTAATCCTGCTCTAAAAGCTATGTATTACTACTATCTATTCCTATCATTGTTATGAAAGATGGCAAAAAAAGGACAAATTTTCTCATGAAACATACTCTATTTAAAATAAAATTACTGTCTAATAGTTGAATCAAGCTTTTGACCCAGACACATTGAAGTTTGTCCACAGAACTGGAAGAGTTGCTACAGACAGGCAAAGGGTATGAATTAAAGTCAGAACACAAGAAATGTCCTTCATATGTCTGTTTCAGTATTTGTTCCTTGACACTGTGGGAATGAGGATGTTAGATAGATGATAAAGATTTAGTCTCCCAACTCTACTGATAGTAAATCTTAAAAAATAATTTAATCACAGGCGATCAAGTCCAGGGAAAATTGGCTCATGTTGCTTCAATTCTACGAAGACTGGCTTGTAATTGAGTTAATTTAAAAAGAAAAAAATATTTTGCTAGGGCCTCCCCAGTGGCGCGGCGGTTGAGTGCTGGGTTGCGAAGCTGCCTGCAGCTTCTGCAGCACCAGTTCGATCCCCGGCTGCTCCCCGGCCACCGGAGGAGGGTCCCACATGGCATGCAGACCTCTCCTGCCATCTGCTACTCCCTTCAGCAGTGTACTTCAGTCCTTCTGCCTGCTCTGTTCCCTGTTCTGGCTCTGGTGAATTCTCTCACCCTCCAGCGCTTCTGACTGTACCCAATGCTTGTATAAATAAATAAATAAATCTTTAAAAAAAATTTTTTTTGCTGGCCAGACAGTATACTTGAGAAATCAAACCAAGCTCAGAAGGCTGCTTTGTGAGTACAATAGGAAAGGTATATAAAGCTAAAGTGCCTATAGCAACAGGTTCACTTCACACAGCGAGATATACAGCATCCTGCCCTCTCTTCATTGATACGGGTATAAGTGTCCTATCAAGCAAACAACACTTAATCCTGTCCACTCATGTTTCTCAACTTAACTTTTTGATATCCTGAGCTATACATTTTTTAATTATATCAAAAGCAAGTCCTTCAATAGTTGATAATCTTATCAACACTGTTACTTGGCCCACCTGAATCAACTAATGAAATATTTATGTTTGTAATTGTTTTTACAGAAGATGCTAAACCTTAATAACTTCATCTGACTTTGATCAAGTAAGGTATATTAACAATAGGCACTAGTCTCATCTTCATAAAACTTTTTCCTGTCTTTCAGACTAATGTGTTGCCTACTACAGATGAATCTTTAAACTGCTCTAATGGCTTATTATTCATACTGAATATATTGACATAGACTAAAGCAATTGCAACACATACATCCTTCCCTTCTTCCTCTACGTTCCAGTCCATTGTCAAGACTTTTCAGGTCTCTCCAAAGCATATCCAAAATCCATCTGATTCTTTGCACCTCCACTGCTAATGCCCTATTCAGGTCACCACCATCATACTCCGTCTGATCTGCTTGCTTCCAAACTACTCCTAGTATAAGTCATTCTCTGTTCTTTAGACCCCTCCAAAAAAAAATTAAGCTACAAATCACTCCTTTGCTTAAAACTTCTCAATGATTTTCCATTGCCTTTAGGATAAGTTTAATGCTTACCTTGGTCCACCAAATCTCATCTGCCTCTGCCTATCTACCTTTTTTTTCTTTTTCTCCCTCACATTTACTAAGTTCTACTCTCAAGGCACCCTTTCTGTCCACAAACATGCAAGATACCTCCCTACCTTAAGGCCATTGGACAACTGTACTTTGGAACATACTCTCTCTTTGATGATAATAGTTATATTTTGGCACTGTCCTAAATGTCCCACATCTACTTATTCTTATGTAGCCAACACTCTGAGATAGGTATTATTATCCTCACTATAGATGAAGCTAGTAAGTGTGGAGTTGGAATGTTACTCCATGCCTGCAATGCTAACTACTAGGCTACTCTGCCAGTCATATGCCACTGTGTCTCACATATCTGCACAGGCTGACTCTGGCCATTCAGTCTCAGTTCAAACAATAGCCCCTCAGAGAGGCCCTCCATGAACTGCCCTCCAACCCCTTCCATCCCTGCCTTGGCACCCTCCAGGATACAACTTTCTTTGATTTTTTTTTTTCACCTTTCTTTGATTTTTGCCATAGCATTATGACTATTTGAAATTGATTTGCTAATTTTGGTTTACTTGTTAATTGTTTATCCTCTCATAAGAATGTAAGCTTCCAGAGGGCAGGGATTTTGTCTATCCTATAATTCCCATGTAGTTATACCTCGAGTAATACTATGCACATAAAGGGAACCAAATTAATATTTGTGTAAATATCCAGCCAGTGTTCATGCTTAATTAGGACTTTATTCTAGGGGGATTTTTTGAAATTAAGTTTTATTTATTTATTTGTTTGTTTGTTTGTTTGTTTATTTATTTTTGCATAGAAGAACTTGTGTGTAGGCCAGAGGTGTGGGGGCATGAAGGATTGATAGGATTCACCAGAGACAGAATGGGAGCAGAACAAGCAGATTTACTGAAATACACTCAGGCCATAGCAGTGATAGTGCTGAGACTTAACACCTAGGTCACCCAGGGAGTTCCCAGAAAGACTTTTTTAAATGAAGGCTCTAAAAGCATACTGTGGCTAGAAACACTTATAGTTCAGCTCCTGAACCAGTCTATTAAGAGTAGATATTGACTGGCCCTCCCTCATGACACAAGGGTTAAGTCTCAGCCATGACAGCATGAGTTCTATCCCCAGTCAGGGAGCTAACCCATATGGCACAACAGACCTCTCCTGTCTCACCTGCTGCTCCCCTCATCAGTGTATTTTACAGATTCACCTGTTTTGTTCCCCACTCTGTCTCTGGTGAATCCTCTCACCCCCACCCCCACTTGGCACCTCTGGCATACACCCCACTTCTTGTATGTATAAATAAATAGATTTTTTTTTTAAAAAAGAGTAGACATTGACCACTTCCAATATGTAAATAGATGGTGAAACAATAAGATTTTTCTCCTCAAAATATTCATATCCACTAATAATAATATTGCTATTGTTTCTGCAATTTTATTTAGGGAAGGGCACACTTCTAAAATATGAATCAAGAAACATGGCACCATATGAAATAGATGCCAAAGAAAGACAATGTTTATATGAGACTGTTGCTTTGTGAGCATATTGTGAGAATGAGATCAGAGAGGTAAACAGTGTGCAAGTGACTTGATGCAACCATAGTACATCAACCATCAAACAACTTAGCTCCATGGATACTTTTAGGCACTATGAATGTTGCTATACCACATTTATATTGTAATTATTGCTCACTTATTTGGTGATATTTTGCGGCTTTTCATAACCTCAAACACGACACCAAATTTTCTAGTAACCAAAAGTATGCCACATATACAGAGTTTAGGGATCATTGCTCTAGCAGGGAATGAGTTTAGGGATCATGGCTATAGCAGGGAAAACCTGTAAATGTTCAAAGTATCTTTTTCTGGGTCGCAAATTATAGCTCAAAATTTCATATCATAAGTTTTTGTTTCCTAGCTCCACTATTATTTACATATATATCCTGCATTAAACCTTATTTAATAGTTTTCTTTCCACTCTAAGATTTTTCTGTTAAGTCCAATTTGTTCAGCACTTCACTGCTGAACAATAATTTATTGCATTATGGAAATGAACACTCTATTAACACCTAATTGGGGGTGGGGGAGAAACATTTGGAAACTAAATGAGATTAAAAACAAAGATTAAAAAAGAGGTCATTTTGGCATTAAGGAATTATTACCCACATATATCCACCAGTTTTCTTCCACTGAGTTCAAACATTATTAATAACCTTGCAAGAAAGGATGCTAAAAGCTAAATTAGTCTTGAATGCTGCCAATTAGTTTAAAACCCATAGGTTTAGAGAGGAAAAATTGAAAGCAAGGGAAGAGGAGGGGAGAAGGTTAAGGAGGAAAATAAAAAGAGAAGAATGAAAAGAAAGAACAGAGCTTCTCCCTCCATTTCTGTGCCACAACCACAGATGCCATTCAAAATTTCCCACACAAGTAACTGTATGTGCCCAGGACTATTATATTTACTCTAGGAGGTAGAAAATCCCTGTCCTCAAGAATTCACAAACTGGTTGGGGAAATTAAGTTATCTACATGAATTGCAGGGTCCTGCTAGAAAAAGAATTTACAGAAGAAAGAAATTAGTGTGAACAGAATAAACAGATTTTTGTGAAAGATTTAGCCATAAGTTGGCTTGAGGATGGGTAGAATTCAACAAGCAGAAGAATAAAATCTAGGGCCTCCCTGGTGGCGTAACGGTTGAGCGCTGGGTTGAGAAGCTGCCCGCAGCCTCTGCAGCACCGGTTCCATCCCCGGTCGCCAGGCGAGGGTCCCACATGGCGTGCAGACCTCTCTTGCCGCCCACTGCTCCCCTCAGCAGTGTACTTCGTCTGTCTGCCTGTTCTGCTCTCCGCTCTGGCTCTGGTGAATTCTCTCACCCTCCCGACTTCTGACTGTACCCAGTGCTTGTATAAATAAATAAATAAATAAATCTTAAAAAAAAAAAAAAAGAAGAATAAAATCTAGACAGTAGTAAAAAGGTAAAGTTCTAAAAATCTATGAAAAGGTCAAGGGTGAGAATTTAGTTGGGAAAAAAACAGCTTAGAATTATACTTTATAGGGCCTCCCCTGTGGCGCAGCAGGTTGAGCACAACACCATGAAGCTGTCCACAGCCTCTGCAGCACCGGTTTGATCCCCGGCTGCCGGTGAGGGTCCCACATGGCACGCAGACCTCTCCTGTCTCACCCGCTGCTCCCCTCAGCAGTGTATTTCCTCAGTCCTCCTGTTCTGTTCCCTGCTCTATCTCTGGTGAATCCTCTCACCCTCCAGTGCTTCTGACTATACCCAGTGCTTGTATAAATAAATAAAAATAAATCTTTGAAAAAAAATTAAAAAAAGAATTATACTATATCTTCCAAAAGACCACAAACAAAAAGGATTCAATTATAATAAATAATAAAGTATAGTTTTTATACAAGCAGAGATTCTCAATGTTGAAATGTTAGAAAATAGGCTCAGTTCTATTCAATGCTTTTATCAATACCCCCAGGTAGGTCTGAAAATCTCATTCTCAGTGAAGTGGATCTCACTATGAGTTCCTCAGTTCATATGGTAGTCTATTAACATAATCTATAGCCTCAACTCAGATAAACATACTTAAATACCTATCTCTAGGTGTGTTCTTACCTCAGGTTCCTTGGGATTTGTGTAAAGCTATTTAAGGAAAAATAAAAAGCATTTAGTTTCTGAAACTACTTTCACAAAATACATTTTTATGTGAAGAATTCAATTTGAGCTGTATTACTGAGTACTAGTAGACATACATAATACATATATATAAAAGACATATATCCTTCAAGCTAGAGATAGATATATATATTCAATGTTATAAATATTTTCTACATATATATTTCAAGTCAGAGATAAAATAAGCTCATGTTGTGAACACAGAGTCTTCAGAATATTCTGTGGACACTGGCTACAAGGAAAATGATAACTAGGTATTTATAATTACTGTGACTGAACTATAAGTAAATTCTAAATAATCTATTGTTTTAAATTTTTAAAAATAAATCATAATCTAAGACTCTCAATGTCATCTCATTTTCTTTCTATTCTTAACCATAAACACCATGTTATTCCCAGAAGTATTCAAACCTTCAAAAAATCTACAATATTTCAGAAACAAAAAGCTTGAAGTCTATAAACTAACTTAAAAAGTGAGACATTGATAGATAATATAGATGGAGCAGATAATATATCCTATATATTTCCTCTATATTGTAACATACTAAAAAGATACATAGTTTGTGATTTTTTTTTACTTAAGGCTTCTAACAGATTCTATTTTAATTCCAAAGTGTCTTACTATAGATAAATTCAGAGAGGGATGAGGAAAGTATTGTTTAATACTTCATTGCTAAAAGACAATGAAGTAGAGATGGAAGCTTGATCTTTAAACATGTACTTACTGTAAGTACTGCCATGTGTAGCTTCAAGACAAAAGAAAACTATTGTTATTATATACTTGCACCAATATGATTGTTATTTTTAATAAAGGTTAATTAAAATATGACTGCAAAGAGGTTCCAAATACTTGGGTAGAAAAAATTATACAGAAGATCAGAAAAAGGGATACTAATTATTTATTTATTTAGGTTGTGCTTATTTCTTCTTCTGGGGAGGAGAGGGATACGAAAGAAAAAAAAAAAAACAAAAAACTATCCTTACTCCCTAGAAGTTATATTCTAGTTTGGGAGGCAAAATAATCATCATTATTAAAAATTCAATATGTCACATATTTTCAAAAGTTGTATCTTGAAATTAATTTACTACAGTAAAAAAATTTTTTTTTCATTTTGAAAGGACAGATATATTAGGAAAAAGAGAAAGGAAAAAGAGGCACTGGCATAGATATAGATGGGAAGAAAGTTGCTGCTGCTTTTAAAAGGGACAGGCATGTTAAAAGAGATGCCTGCATAGACACAGGCAGGCAGTTTGCACTGCTACAGTAAAAAATTTTAAGTCTGATATAAATCTATAAAATGCTTATTCTCCCTATATACACATTACTACAAATTCTCTGTGCTTGAAAAAGTAATAGATATATAGAAACATAATTATATATTTTTATATATGATAAATATACATGACAAATTTTTTGAAACTAGAATATAAATTTTAGGACCATAATTTATAACAAATTATTCATCAATTTCACCCAAAGGGCTAAAACTTTAGTGACACTGTGTGGATGTTTTGGTTACTGCAGACAACTAATATTAAAACTACACACTGAAACTAATTCATATTAATTATTCAATTAAAAGTTCGTTCATTTATTCTCTGATTCAAAAATAGCCATGGCTCCTGATTTCAGGGAAAATGCAGTTCAACAAGGGAGAAAACATTAAAGAAATCATACAGATCAGCACATTGTTACAACTGGGTTAATGTTGGGTTAATTGCTATGAAGCAGCAGCATAAGGTACTTGAGAACACTAATTAGAGGGAAAATCTAGGATGGTGTAGGGAGCAGGGATGGAGAGGTGTCAGGGAAGGCCTCCTCAAAAAAGTAAATATTTATGCTAAGATCTGAAGGAGAAATTGGAGTTGACAGGGCAAAGGGTATAAGGAAGAAAACGTTCCAGATAAAAGGAATAATATATACAATGGTAAACCCATTTGGCATATTCCATAATCCTTATGTGGCTTGAACATGGTAAGCAATGGAGAGAGAGATGCCTTGAAAAGACAGATCATAAAAGGCTTTGCAGATTATGTGAAGGACTCTGAAGTTTACTTTGAAAGCCATGAAAGAATTTTAGGCACAAGACATGATCAGACTTAAGTTTTTGAAAGAATATATTGTGGACAGTGTAGGAATGGTAAGGGATTGAGAATGGGAATGAGAAGTCAGAAGGTTATATGGAACTGAAGGGTAAATGAAGATTGCTCAGGTTTTTTGCGCCATTGGCCTCTGTGGCTATCACCTGCAGTCTTGAATGCAGGGAGCGCTTGGGAACATGGGCTCAGGGTCCACATATCTGATAATGGACATCTGGAGTATGGCGTAGGTATGAATAGATGGGCACACCTGAGCCTGGAAGCTGAGAATATAAGGATGGAACAGTGACAGGATGGTGTGGGGGAGAACGGCTATGAGAGGAAGAGACCATGACACAACACCAGAGAGAGTAAAGATTTGCCAAGGGCTGGGAGGCCTGCCAGCCTCCTACCCCCATCACCACCCACCTGCCTGCCCTGAACCTGGATGCCTCACTACAAATAGTGTAGAAAGATCATTAAAAGTCTGAAAAAGCTACTGAGGGCTCCAGGACTCTCCTTTGCTCTCTCTGCCCCACTGTCTGCCTGCACTACAACAACATCATATTTTTATAACGACTTTCTAAAAATACAAATTAATGTTTATTTTAAAAAATTCAAGCATAATATAATACAGGCCCCCCCCAAAAAAACCCTGTAAAAATAACCTAAAATTTCACAATTAGAAATACAATAATCATCTTCAACACAAGAGATGTTTTAAGATCTCTAGATCTTGACTTTTTTAAAGCACTAATTATTTTTAAAGCACTAATTATTTCTACTAGTAATGAGGGCACCCTGGGAAAAGTAATAACAACTGAAAAACATCATAAATACTACTTACTTAAGTCACTCGTCTAAGGTGTTTTTTTTTTAATCTCCCAAAACAGTAACGTTGATTGATTCATCCTTACGTGTAGTAAATTAAATAGAAGTAAAATAAATCCATCCAACTAGGTATATACTCTTTCTACATTACACTGTTATTTTAGTATATGTAATATTGTAATTATTTAAGAAAAGACTCTTTTAGATTGTGATCTCTTGAGTGAAGGAATCACATCTTTCTCTTATTTTCATCTCCTCCAGTACCAAGGCACCATGTGTGGCACAGATTAAATAAGCAAGAAAGGAAAGGAAGAAGGCTGGAAGGGAGGGAGGAAGGATTAACGCGCAGTTCTTATCATGTCCAAGGCATTGCTCTTAACATTTTTAGATCAACAGTTCTCAGAGTATGATCCCTAGACCAGCAGTCTCAGCATCACCTGGAATTTGTCTGAAATGTAAATTCTCACATCAGAAATTTGGGGGAAGAGCTTAGAATGTGTTTTAACAAGTCCACCAGCTGATCCTCATGCAAGCTAATGCTTACAAACTTCTGGTTTAGATCTCTAAAATCTAGACATGTAAAATCTAACTCAAATTTAATTCTCAAACAATCCTAAGGGCGAGGTTATATTATTATTACCATTTTATGTGTGAAAAAAAAATAAGGTGCCAAGAGGTAGCTTACTTGCCCGATGTCACAGAGATTTTAAAAGGCAACACTGGGATTCACTGCGGACTGATTTCAGAATTCAAGCTCTTAACGATATTGTACTGTCCCTCAACAATAGACACTAATGAAGTGTTGCTAAATGAATGGATGAAAGAGAATGAACAGTGTTCAGCACACCAATGATAGAGTTGATAGCCAAAATGTCTTTTTTATATAAAAATATGAAAAATGAAAAAATCAATATTTCAATTTCCAATATGGGGGAGGTGCTGACCAATTTAAAAAGACGTCAATTTAAAAAGATGGGTTCCTAAAAGCTCCCCTTGGCCAGGTGTTAACTCTTTAGTTGCTATATTGTAGAGTGGTCTGGGGAGATCCCAAAAGAGATACTGGTGGAGTGAGAGTGAGGTCTAATGGGGGTCACTTGAGGTCTCAGAGAGGCAGTTATTTACTGTCCCATACACAGTATTTCAAAATTTTAACAACAGGTATAGGTGGGCTATTGGGAAACAGCTGATCATCAGCACTGCATGTGAATATCATTTTTCTTCTTCCATGGTTTGTTAGATCTTTGTGTGCATAATTCTATATCTATTTTATATTTGTATCCCTCAGTCCCCCAACCAGTGTTGAAAAATCATAAGAATAATTGTTCAATGAAAAAAGGAATGTACAAGTGCACAACATAATCCAGCACAAGGCTTATTCACCTCAAAATTTCTTTAAGGAATAGGGATTGAGAAAAAGTAAAAAGAAGACACAGATGGGAAAAGGAGTAGTAGAAAGTTCATTTACACACATTTGTTTTTTCAACCAGGACTAAGAGTATTTTCCCAGTTGTCTTGGACAACATGAAAGATCAGATGAATTTAAAATTTTTATTTTTTTTTATTTTTTATTTTTTTTAATTTATTTATTATAGAGGCATTTTTTTTTTTATTTATTTGTTTGTTTGTTTTGTTTATACATGCACTGGGTACAGTCAGAAGCGCGGGAGGGTGAGAGAATTCACCAGAGCCAGAGCAGGGAGCAGAGCAGGCAGAAAAATTCAAGCTACAAAACTATATTGAGGGAAAAGGGTGTTATATGTCCATCAAACAAAGTGAACAAATAACTAAGATAGAATAAAAACTAACGGGCCACCCCAGTGGCGCAGCGGTTGAGCGCTGGGTTGCGAAGCTGCCCACAGCCTCTGCAGCGCCAGTTCGATCCCCGGCTGCTCCCCGGCCACTGGAGGAGGGTCCCGCATGGCGCGCAGACCTCTCCTGCCGCCCGCTGCTCCCCTCAGCAGTGTACTTCGGTCCTTCTGCCTGCTCTGCTCCCCGCTCTGGCTCTGGTGAATTCTCTCACCCTCCCGCGCTTCTGACTGTACCCAGTGCTTGTATAAATAAATAAATAAAAACAAATCTTAAAAAAAAAAAAAAAAGAATAAAAACTAACTAGCCAAGTCTATCTTTTCCTTTCATATCTGAAACTTGAATAGCTACTATTTTGAATATATTCAATGTGCTAAATGCCAGATTATTGCCCCTGTCCCACATCCTGTGGATCTCTTCCAGTGACTTCAGAGGAAATACTGTGGTTGGGTCATAAAGATATGAGTGAGTATGCAATAGAGAAAAATGAGGGTTTCATTTCTAATTGATGTAACTGAGACATCAACAGGAAAACAGAGACAAAATAAAACTCGTTCATAAATGCAAATGAAGGTACTAGTACGCTATTAAAACACAACAAAATAAAATATAAACTTTTTTTAAGGAATAAAAGATTAGCCTTTGATCCTGCTGTAAATTTTAAAACATTCTTACGTATCTCTTTTCCAAAGCGTCAAAACAACCTTGAATCCTGTCAAGAAATAAATGTTTGATGTCAATTGGACCAGATGTTAAGGGGGGAAAAAAATCCAAGTACAGAACTGATTTACATTTTTTTATTTGAAAATTAACAATCATTTTACTTTTCCCACTTAATTATTTTTTTAAACTCCCAGCAACATCTTGATAGAACTTTATAAATAATACGTAAACAATTTGAGATAGGAAAATACATCTTATTTTTCTTTTTGGCTTCCATAATATTTAGGACACTGGCATGCAAGCACAAGAGAAATAATCACATTCTAGTTGATGTTTTTCTTTCTTTATACAAGTTCATTTTCACCAAAAACAAAACAAAGTCACTATCTTAAAATAATACTGAATAAATGTTACACATTTCTAGGAAATTATAAAAAAAAAGAAAAGATTGGCTTTAAGAACATAGTACTGCCTAATAAAGTCTAATGGGTAATTTCAGTCATGATAAAAATAATGTTGTTCAACTTTTGTGGAACTTCAGTTCTTACCATTTGATAATATGCAGTGACCCAGGACATTTTTTGTCTTCTCGGAGGATTTTTAAACTGAGGTCTATAAAAATAGAAACACAGTTTATTTTCATAAGCTGTACCAAACTGTCTGCACTAAATAAGGGTATTTTTAAAGTATTTTATTTATACAACTTACTGAGTGTTATAGCTTACAGAAACATTTTGATCTCTATTTTAAAAATAAACCCTATGTTGCTAATTGATTTAATTCTAACTTTGATTAAAGTTTACAGTCGCCCCCTCCTACAATAACACAACTGAGTTGGTTGCAAAGTCTATTCATGTCACTCTTTGCTTTTACCGAATTCTAAGTAATTATGAGATGCATTGAGATAATCTCTATGAAAAATTTAAAACATACACCTCAACCTTAAGTTATTATTCTGATAATTCTCCCCTTAAAAGAAAAGATGAAAATATTCTTCATGAATTAGTGTCAAATACTAATTTTCACCTGAAATTTAACTACTTTACTATACTTAGAAAAGAATAGGAAAATCCTGAGAATTTTGATTTACTTCAGTCCAAAATCAACCACTAATACAGGTACGATGATACATAAATCACTTCACCTTTTCAACTATTGTTTTCCTATCCTAAAAAGAGACATCATTTTTAACTCTATTGAGAGATATGAAAATTATTCCGTACTGGTATAACTTAGAGATTACCAAAAAAGAGAGTGACACAGGAAAATTGAACATTTTTATGATGGTTGGAACTTTTAAGCATAAACATGAGAGAAAGACAAATAACTTTTATTAAAAATGTTATACACACATGAAATTTTATGAAATGATATTATCCCCATGCCTAGGAAAGTGAATGGCACAAAATGAGTGCTTAATTACCCAAAACATGTCTTTTTCTAATTCTATGTTTCAAACAAAAAGAAAAATTGCAGATATATACTATACATGAGTGTATTCACTATTACAGATTTAAATCATAAAGACCAAAAAGGGACATAATACAAATTAGGTTGTCAAGATTGCAAATATGCTTTTCTGTTTATAGTACTCATGTATTTTATACTCACGTATTGAATCAAATGTTACTTGAGAAAATTAAATAGGAATGAGGCCGAAGTGTATAATGACATATAGATGTGAGAAATTGTTATATAGTAAGATTTTGAAATAAAATATCTTAAAAGAAAACTTGTAGCTTTACATATTTATTTTCCAAATAACAATTCTCATTTTAGTGACAAACCAATAAGATAATTTGAATTGTTATCACATTTCAACCTTTCAAACAAAAATAAGAAGAATTTGGAAAATTGAAGATGTTGGAGTAAGAAGCAAACTCTGAACCTGTGAATAATGTCCTGAATGAACTCTACCCAGACATTTTTATGAACTACATCTCCAGGCTAAAGAGATTTTAGGTGCTGAGGACTACAATTCCCAGCGTGCTCTGAATTTGATTTTCTGAATGGGGGATTGCTGGGAACTAGGGGTGAAGTTATCAGTCATGCTTAGCTTGTAACTGAACACATGGGCTCAGGCACTCTTGCTTTTCTAGCTCCCTGGTTCTGCTGGAAGGAGATACATGGAGGAAAGATATGTAGAAATACTTGAAAGAAGGACTTTGGAAAAGATACATGGATGAGAGTACACATGAAGAAGCTGGTTCTTGTTTCTTGGCAGAGACAATGGCAGCCTTTATCTTGACCTTACTATGGATTATGTGGGTATTTCACATTTTCTCTCTTTCCTTCTGTCCCAGCACTCTGGGACCTACATAAGCCCTTTCTTGTGGTTCATTGCCCTAAGGTACCTAAGGTACTTTAGACTTGTGGCAAGCTTTTGGGCCTCAGTGGCCTGACTTCAGGCCAGGCCTGTTTGGCGGGGCATTAACCCACAAAGGGATGGGTAATTTTTGGAGTTTGTTGTTATTTGAAATCCTTCCTTCTCCTTTTCCTTCTCCTTACTCTTCCTCTCCCCCCATCCCACACCATCCTACCCTATCCTTCTCCTTCTCTCCATGCCAATTCTATTAACAATCTTTCACATTAAGAATTTGCTTCTTTTGCCTTTGTGTGCATAGATGGCTAGATCCCACAACAGTTTGGGGTGACTTGATAGCACACTAACAAGGAGTCCTGGGTAGATTTTTTTTTAATATAAGAGAAGGAAAAGGTGTCAGAAGCAGCTTATACTATAAGGTCATGAGATTGTAAGTTTAAGAACATAAGAAACAAAGGGAAGAAAAGTAGAAGACCTGGCAGTTGAGAAAAAAACTAAGCTGATTAGAATGATAATGGTCTCAATATCTGTGTTAATCAACAAATGGGTTTGGTGTGAGTATACATTTTCCCAGTATATTTATATGCACTAAGAAGAAGATGAGGTTTTTTTTTGTTTTTTTTTTTTTAACCTGGCTCCATTAAACTTCCTCAGTGCCAAAGTACAGCTCAAAAAAACAAATTTAATTGAGGCACAAAATATTCAGTTCCACAGCATCCAAACAGATTTTGATCTGGCTGCTGTTTTTAATGGGTATGGTTTAGAATTACTGGACTTCATATAGATTTCTTTTTTCCTTAGTCTGTTATTTGGTATCTAGCCAGGTACTAACATAAAACCTATAAGTATAACCACTAAACATAGTGAAATTAAAATGAAAAGTAAATTAGCAAATTGATCTTGATGAACAGACCCATAATTTGGAATTAGCAGCCTGTGAGAAATAAAAGGCTTACTCCTGCCAAAAAAAAGAAAAGGCCTACACCAGTCAAATTAACCATTTAATTATACTTTACCATCCAAATGGCGTTCTCCATAAGAGCTCTCTGGAAACAGACCCCTTAGATATGTTATACATGAAATACAAGTAGCAAAAAGTTTCTTCACCATTATCAGTGACTCATGCTCATTAGTGATTTGGGATGGGAAAATTGTTTCCTGTGGAAAAAGATGAAAATGATTAGTATTCCTTAATGTTTTCACCCTATCAAGCCATTACCATAAATACAATGAAAAGATTTTCAAAACTTCAAATCTGATACCTTTATAGCTAATTATGGGATCAGTCCCCTCAAAAGCATCAGACAGACTTTCCTCAATAGCCTCAGAGTAGATCTTGGGATGAGAACAGAACTAGAGGGCAATCAAGGCTTTGTGAGTTGCAGGAGATTAAAGAATGCAGATTGTTTTGGATTGAGAGCAATGAAGGTCCTGAAGACTAAAACAGGCTTCCGTTCTTGCCTAAATCCTTAGCCCGCTAATGGAAGAAGAGATCTATATGTCATAAGCTTCTGCCCTTTTCTAGGTGAAGAAGCAATCAATCGTCTCTCTTTTAAGACCTAGAAGACTGACAGTTTGAGTCTCACACAGTTCTAGGTTTATCAATAAACATGTTCTCGCTAAGAATCTCATCCTTAGTCTGAGAGTAAGGATAAGATCACTCCCTTCTTGTCTGTAATGTGGATTCTTCCTCTCTGTCCTTATGCCCCAGGTCCTAAAATGCAGGATAAATACACCTGATTTGCTCCAGTTTTCTTTAGACTTTACAACCCTGGGAATTCTCCATATGAATGCATTGTTTTTTCTTTGTTTATCCATCAGATGCTATTTTGATTACTCATCCTGTTCAAGAACCAGAGGAGTATGGGGTGATTTATTTTGTGCTTCAACATAATAAAAAAGGAAACAGGGTTTTGAATATTGCATTAAATTAGATCTCCACAAGTGTAAACATTAATATTTAGAACTCTATTTAAATGAGGTTGGGAGGCTAGAAAGAGTAACAACACATGCATTAATCAGCAAACTACAGGGCCCAATATGCCTTGATTCTCCAACAAGAAATGATAGTTTCCACCTCTGGTAGAACTGAAGAGAAGATTCCCCAGAGGTTATTTAGGAGATCATTAGCCTTAGATTCAGGGACATACACATTGTTCTCACCATGAGTGCACTCTCCAATCTGTTCTCTCTTCTGTTGTTTTGTTTCTAATTAAACCCTATTTGTTGTTCAAATAATTGATTGCACAGGTAAGGCAGAGTAGAAGAGCAAAGACAATTACTCAAGTAATTCAAGACTATTTATTTCACAATGATCCATGGATTCGAGACCCTTTTCGCATGTCTCAGAACCCAATACAATCTTTCCTTCACCCCCTCAATTCTATACTATTCTCAAAATGTCCAAAGCTCCCTATCATTGACTTCTAGGTTCCTGTACTCTCTAACTTTCATGCAGTGTGTGATACTTCTGCCCCCTCTCCCTCTTCTCTCAGCTGCCATTAACACAATTTTCTTTTTCTTTTTTTACATTACACTTAATATGCTTTATTACATTAACATGATTAGATCTACACTAAAACTTGATAGACAAGATCATGTTCTGGTTCCAGTTTACTTGTGATAAAAAAAAGTAAAAAGAAACAGAAAAAGCAATTCTTTTACTTTTAATGCCCTTTTCTTACTAATGTTGCTTTGGTGCAGGTAAATATGAATGTGCAATGGAGAGAAATGGCTATCTTACTATTCATTTTGGAATTCCTGTCCTCCAAGAAACTGCATTGATGAACCACAGTAGAAAATAATTCAACAAATTCTTTGTTTACTATGATTCATTCACAGGTCCCTCAACTTTACCTCATGCTTTGCAGTTTGTTTTCAGAGAAAGTATTAAAAGTTAACGTCTACAATATGACCTATTCAAGTTTAAAATGAGATTGTCTACTGCTAATTTTCCTGAATGGGGTATAATATAGGTGACAAGGCAAAAGGAACATTTTGACTCTAGTAGATAAGGATTTAATCTAATTCATTAGTACTTGAGTAAACATAATGCATAGCTTGTACTTATACATTGATGGTAATAAGCACAGTAATGAAAAAGGCTGTTAGTATTCAAAATCTGGCATTATTCATCTCGGGAAAGTAACACAATTTTCTTATGACTCTTCACTTATCCTTCTGTATCTTGCTCAATCTCTTATTTTTTCCAGTTTTTTTTTTTTCCTTTTAAATGTTGGTCCTACCTAGAATTCTGTCTTCAGTCCTTTTTTTCCCTCTAACTCTCTTCTTAGGTAATTTCATCTAGTCTCACAGCTTCAGTTACAGCCTATACTTCAAGTCCTTTTTTATGTTCTGAACCCCAGTTCTATATTTCTATCCTCTGAGCATCTGCACTTAGGCCACTCTGTAGACTTGTCAAACTCAGTTCATAGCTATCACTTTGAAATCTGATCCCAAGTTTCCTGCAAATGAATCAACATCCATTCCAATCATCCAGACTAGAAGTAGCACATATTTGGCTTCTCTCCCTCCTTTATACCCCATATCCAATCACTAAGTCCTATTTATTCTCTCTAAAAGAGATCTAAAATCCATTTTCCCCATTCCCTTCTCATTGCCACTGCTTTGACTCAAAACATACTTACTTCACCCCCTTTATTACTGCAGTAGGCCCTGATCTCCCTGCTATTCAGTCTTTCTGCCTTCAATCTTTCCTTCATATTACCATATTATCATGATTAACTTCAAAGAATATAAATCTTATCATGACACTCCCGGTATTCATATAGATAGAATTCAAATACCTCTGTGTGACATTTGAAAACTGTTAAAATTTTATCCTTGCTTAGTTTTCCTTCCTCATCTTCTCCCCTCTCTGACTCTACTCCCATATCCTCTCCTATGCACCTTTCTCTCTAGCTTTGTGGTGCTACTACTGCTCTTCCTCTATTATTCTACTACCATATATTTCCACATCTTTGTGTTTAATCTAGAATTTTTCCAAATACTAAGGCTCTTTGAGTTGCCAGATATTCTACAAAAAGTATCACTATTATCAATGGTTTGTTTCTAAAGTTCATATATTGTGCATGTGTACATATATATATGACAAACTAAACAATTTATACAGTTGTTCTTAAATTATTGGATAATCTGCCTTAAATTAAATGCCATATTAGAAATGTCATGAGAGTGACAAACATGTATGAAGATGTAGGAGTATGTTAGAAGAGTCTACCAACTAACAGTATTCTTGCATAAAGAGTATTTCCTGATGGGGCCTCCCTGGTGGCGCAAGGAGTTAAGATGCAACCTATGACGCTATCCACAGCCACTGCAGCATGAGTTCAATCCCCGGCCAGGGAGCTACCCCATGGCAAAGCAGACCTCTCCTGACTCACCCGCTGCTCCCCTCAGCAGTGTATTTCAGTTGATCTGCCTGTTCTGTTCCCCACTCTGTCTCTGGTGAATCCTCTCACTCCCCCCCAAGCCTGTACCCCAATTCTTGTATATATAAATAAATAAATCTTTAAAAAAAAAAGAATAATTCCTGATGGATAGTTTATGTTGAGTATCTTGAGTTATCATTTCAATATGTTTGTCATATCATTCAATGCTCACTGTGTGCATGTGTTAACACAAATATATAATTTGATTATTTGTCATAATTAGTCTATGAGACTGTTTTGTATCTTCTTTAATCCAAGCGCAAACTGTCTTATTAACTCTAGCTAGTATTATGTGAATACATTATCACCTAAAAGTATTTTCCAAATATTGATGAATTAGACTATTACAATTAAGAACTTCTGTTCACTAATACACCATTAAGAGCAACGAGGAAACTCAAGAGTGGAAGAAGATATAATCAATACATGTCTCACAAATGATTCATATAGAATGGGTAAAGAACTCCTCAAAATCATTGACCATTCCAAATACCATTATTCATAAGAGGTCCCAAAGTGGAAAATACCCAATTATTCATCAACAGGAAGATGGATAAATTAATTGGTATATATCCACAATGGAATGCTACAGAATAATAAGAATTAATGATCTATAACTATACTTAACACATAATGCTGAGCAAAAGAAACCAGATACAAATGAGCACTCCTGTACTCATTTATATAATTTATATAAAGTACAAAAGCAGTAGAAACTAATTTACACTGTCAGAAATCAGAATTGTTAAGTATCTGGTTACCTTACTTATTCAAATTCGGGGTCTTGTTACTACACTACATAATTCCAAATGTTCAAGCTTTAATAATCCTATTAGTTAAAACAAATATGACTTTATATAAGAAAGAATTCTCAATAAGTTTTTCATATCTATAGAGCTCTTTTAGACATTCTACCTATGATTTTGCTATGCAAGCTTGCATCTTTGGTACACTATTTAGTGGTAATGAATTATCAGTTGATCCTTTTTGTCAAACCACATTACATACAGTTGTTTAAGGGTATACAATAAAATTAATACTTTTGCATGTATGATGTAACAACCATTTATAAAATTAAATAGCCTGAAAGTATAAAGACACTTTAAATTTATAATCTATAAGGGCACATATAGTAATGCAGATCAATAGTTAGAATAGACCTCTAGATTTCTGCTACTTCATAGTACAGGAATTTTTCGCCTAGTTCAGCTGGTTTTAAGAGTTTTTATTTTAAAAGTTGTTACTGATTTTTTTTTTTTGGTTGACGCTTTTTTTTATGTTTTTATGGATGACTGAAATGAAGATACTATGACAAAATAATGGAAAACACATAACCTTTTTTTATGGAGGTAACTTGGTTTACAATGTTGTTTGTTTTAGAGGTATAGGATCTCCCTGTTCAGGTCTTAGTAAACCACCAAAACACCCATAGTCCACTGTGCTCCCTCCCCATTGTAAATTATTTTAATAAGATAATGTGCTAATGGTAAAAGTGATACTTGACAGCTTAGCTGTCGAGTTACATGACATTAGGCAAGCTATTTTATGTGTCTGTGCTTTAGTTTCCTGCTTATTGTGTGGGTTAACTGAAACAATATAAAGCCCTTGGCACACAGCCCCGCGCATGCTAAGTGCCAAATAAATCTAACTTTTATAGTTATTATTATTGTTGTCTTAAGTATTAAATAGCATAATCATATAGTCACTTAAAATTTTCTGGGAGATATAGCTCATGTAGTCCAAACTATAAAGATCCGTTTATATCAAAAGGTCAACTTCTTAATTTGCAGCGAGCAAAATAATTGCCAAGCTGATTGCAATTTATATATCCAACTCAGCATTTTCCCCTCAGGAAGGAAGCACACTTAGGAAACAAAATGAGAATCAGAAGTCTGCTTGGTGAGTATGCTGAATAATGACTTGCTTTCTCTCTGCCCTAGTTCTCTTTCACCTCAGTCTTTCCTATTTCTGCTATAGTTCAATAGTCCTAAAAGCATTATTTTATCCACTTTCCTGATCAAACCCACCAACTTTCTATTGATTAGAGAACAAAGTATATATTCCTTAATCTCTTAATTCTTCTAAGTTGTACTGTTTAACTCTTTCACATGTATGTAATGCACACACTACTTTGTGTATTAACTCAGTCCCAGCATCCAAATTCATCTCAGTGTTCTCTCCTTCAATTCTTATAATTGCATCATGGTGTGCATTAGAAGTTTCCTAATTTTTTCAGGAAGTGAATGTTTAACAAAGAACCATTCTTTTTAGACATCTGCTTGTCTCTGATTTCTTATACTCCAGAAAAAATCTAAATATATAAATATAAAACATGCATGTTACAAAGTTACTTTTAGAAATCTAATTTTCTAAACATTCACAGTCCATTAGGCAGTTAAAATGTAGACATATTCTGCCAGAATGTTAAGTGCCAATTAACTGAGAAAACTGCTGTTCAAAAAAATAAATAAATAAAGCACCAAAGCTTCAAGTCATGATTTTAAACTAACTCACTAAATAGTCATTGATTTTCTCTTAATTCTTAATATACCTTAGATGTCTTGTGAATTCTGACAGAGTGACAGAGTTGAGCAGTGGCCATTATAGGAATGTATCAGGATTCTTTAAACAAGTCTAACCTATTAAAAGAAATAAATTTTAGAGATTTGCTTAACATAACATTTTAATAACCCTTTGTTATTTTGCCAAATTTCAAAGTGAAAAATTCCAAAAACAAGTGAAAAACTAAAATCAAGGACAGTTAAATATAAACTTTTCAAGATTGTTCAGTTTAGCGAGAAAATAACTGAGCTAATTTTGAAGAGGCAAAGAAGAAAGAATACAAAATAGTTCTATCAGACCACAGTAAATTATAAAATGATTTTAGGTTGAAAAAAAAATCTTCACTTTGAATTTTCCAAAGAACAATATGATTAGCACTGAACTGTATTCTTTGGAAAGTTAATTTAATAAACAGCTTTATCTTCACTACTAATTTTTTAAATAAATTTGACATAAGGCCTTTGGATTAATTTTTCTAACTATCCAATGAAAATTTAAGCTGAGTTACTTGTTCCCAAAGACATTTGAAGGAGAAAAATAAACTGTAAATCACCTAAAGAATCAAAAATATGTTTTACTCATCCTTGCTATTCCCTCAGGGTATAACAGTGCTCTGTATACAGGAAGGGCTCAAAAACTTTTATTGAATTAAATTTATGTATAATTGATTTACAAATTCAAACCAAACGCTAAAGTATATATTCATACCCATTAGGACTGCTGTTTTTAAAAATGCAAAATAACAAGTGCTGGTGATGATGCGGAGAAGCTGAAACCTTTGTACACTGCTGGTGGAAATGTAAAATGATTTAGTCACTATGGAAAACAGTAGGTAGACAGTTCCTTAAAAAGTTAAACAGAAACACCATATTTCCAGCAAGTCTACTTTTGGGTATATATCCAGAAGAACTGAAAGCAGGGACTCAAACAAATACTTGTATACCAATGTTCACAGCAGTATTATTTACAATAACAAAATTGTAGAAATAACCCAAATGTCCATCAACAATGATCAATAAATGGATTTTAGTGTGATATATGGAATATTAGTCAGCCTAAAAAATAAATGAAATTCTAAAAAGTGCTGCAACATGCATGAATCTTGAAAACATGCTAAGTGAAATAAGCCACACATAAAATGACAAATATTGCATGATTCCACTTATATGAGGTAGGAGTAGTCAAATTCATAGAGGCAGAAAGCAGAATTGAGATTAGCAGGGGCTGGAGGGTGAAAGGAGTGGGAAGTTTAAGGTTCTGTTCAAGGCAATGAACATTTTCTAGAAATGAATAATGGTGACGGTTACACAACACTCTAAATGCTCTTAGTGCTACTGAATTATATTCTTGAGAATAAGTGAGGTAGTCAGTTTTATCTCATGTATATTTTACTTCAATGAGAAGTTAACATTTAAGATACATCTAGTTCTCACTTTTGTTGTTTCAGTTACACAAAAAAGTGACATTCAAATGTCTTAACATCATATGGGGGTTTCTTTCAAGGTTTTTTTTTTTAAAGATTTATTTATTTTTATACAAGAGCTGGGAAAAAAAAAAAGAGCTGGGGTACAGGCCAGAGGTTTGGGAGGATAAGAAGATTCACCAGAGACAGAGCTGGGAGCAGAACAGCAGACAGACTGAAAGCACTGCTGAGGGGAGCAGTGGGTGAGAGAGGAGAGGTCTGCTGTACCATGTGGGTATCCCCCTAGCTGGCCAGGAATCGAACCTGTGCTGCATAGGCTGAGGACAGCTTCACAGAGAGGTGCTCAAACTGCTGCGCTACCAGGGAGGCCCCTGTTTCTTTCAATTTCCATTCAAATAAATTTCATTTTGGATCATCCAGGATAGCCTGTGGCTTGTTTTATGTATAGATTAGTGCAAAATTTTGGAAGAGCTTGCAAATAAAAGTGCAGAATTATTTGAAGACACTGCCACAAGGTGGTGACAGAGATCATAAACAGGAATTATTTAACTTCTCTCAAATTCTTCAGAACAGCACAAGGGGACGCTCCTAAAATATTTTATGAGATTGAAAATCACCTAATGGTTCTTTGGTTCTTAAATATTCCGATACACACACACACACACACACACACACACACACACATATATGATCAGCACTGAACTGTATTCTTTGGAAAGTTAACTTAATAAAAAGCTTTATCTTCACTACCAATTTTTAAAATAAATTTGACATAAGGCCTTTGAATTAATATTTCTAATTATCCAATGAAAATTTAAGCTAAGTTACTTGTTCCCAAAGACATTTGAAGGAGAAAAATAAACTGCATATTGGGCAAAATAACAGAGGGTTATTAAATGTTATAAATATATAATTAGTATATATATATACACAAGATTTATTTATCTATATATAAAAGATTTATTAATTTATGCATACAAGAGCTGGGGTATAGGCCAGAGGTGTGGGGTGTGAGAGGATTCACCAGAGACAGAATGGGGAGCAAAACAGGAGGACTGACTGGAATACACTGCTGAAGGGAGCAGCCAGCGAGACAGGAGAGGTCTACTGCTCCATGTGGATTGACTCCCTGGCCAGGGATCAAACTTGTGCTGCAGTGGCTGCAGAGAACTTCATGGTGTTGACATTTAAGGCCTTGCACCACCAGGGAGGCCCCATATATATGTATTTTTTTAACCACAGAGTATAACCTTCATTTCTGAATATAACCTTCAAATCTGATTCAGCACATTAGTTGGGATGCCTCTCTGACAACTTCAAGAAGTAAAATGGGAAAAATAAGTACAAGAGTTTAAGCTCTAATTCTGGTCTATTAAACCGTGGTAAATTACCCCCAACTGGGGTAGTTATTAGTTTTAGAGCTAATAAATGAAAGGAATAATTATTTTTAAATAGCTTTCTATATTGGTGGCTTTTTATAATTTCTCTATGATCATAAGGCATTCTGGTGGCATTTCTAGATAATCAAGCACTGAAAATAGCATAACTAATTAGAACACAATTCATTCACATTCCATATTTTTTGAATGTATGAATAGCCTAGATTAAATTTATATTATCACTGAAAACTCTGAAACATTCAAAATACTTGCTTTTGAGAAAGGATTCAAAACTAGTCACTATTAGTATCCATGAGGAATTAACATCGATAAAGTAAGTAAAGTTAAATTTCATAACCACATACAAATGTATACATGGAAAAATAACCAGCAGCATAATCTAGTAGAGGCTTTGTAGCTAACAAACCAGGATTCAAATTCTGCTCACTTACTTAGAAGCTGTATGACTTGATCAAATAACTTAATCTTTCCAAGAATCAGTTTCCTTTTTGTAAAATGGAAATTACTGAATTGATAACAATATAATCTTCTCAGGGCTCTTACAGTGTTTATAAGATTATGTATTTATCTGGAGAGGTAACATACATAATATAGTGGTTTAGTAACTGGGCTATTTTGGAGCCAAGCTGCCTAAGATCAAATCTCAGTCTCCAACTCACTCACCATAGGATCCTGGGTTGTCTCAGTCTCCCCATCTGTAAAATGGTGATTGTAATAGTACCTACTTTGTAGGTGTTTTGTAAGTACTAAATGAGTCATTATTTATAAGGCAATTAAAACACTGACACATATTTCAATATATGTAACAAAGCATGTTTGCTTTTAAAAAATATCTACTATTAATGTTTGAACTCCTAGTTTTCTCCTAGCCTCCCAGTTGTTCTTTACTGTCCTCTTCAAATTTTTTTCTCCTGCCCATTTCTTAGCTTTTGGTGTTCTTCAGGATCTGTCCTAGGAGAGCGGCTTTTTTTTTTTTTTTTTTTAACTTTTAACTTCTAAACTCATTCCCAGTCTGAACACACTCCCGTTTTTCCAATTACTATTATATTCTAATTAATTCCTACCTATATATCCCCATATATATTTTACTGAATATTCCTTCTGACTGGGACATCCTCCTCCATTCCCAACTCCTACATCACCTAGATATGGCTTAGTATACTTTTCTCAAGGAATTACTTCCTGATTCGCTACCACCATCAAGTTTGGGTTATGTGCCCAATGCAATAAATATTGTACCGTGGTTCCAATTTTCCCCACCACGTGAACTAATAGAAAATAATATTGTGTCTACCTAGTTCTCAATTATTTAAATGTATAATTCAGTGGGTTTTAGTATATTCACAAAGTTTGCAACTATCACTATCTAATTCCAGAAGTTTTCATTACCTCAAAAAGAAATCTTAAGCCCATTACCTAACACTCCCCATTCTTCCCTTCCCTGGCTCGCAAGGGGATGTGGTATTTGTCTCTGGATTTACCTATTCTGGACATTTCATAAAAATGGAATCACGTGACATTTTGTATATGGTTTAGCTCACTCGTGAATCTTCCTAAGAATTATCACAGTGCTAGAACATAGTAGGTGCTCAATAAATATTTGCTGAATCAACAGAGACACACTACAGGAACAAGGAAAAACTAAAGGCCTAGAAAAGAATTACAAAATTTTAGAGGTTGAAGGAACTTTAAATGTCAGCTAGTCCAAACATCTGCTTTTCTAGATGAAGGAAATCAAGGTCCAGAGAAGTTAATTGACTGGTCCAGGGTCAATCAACCACTAAGTGGCAAAAAAGAAACTAAAACTGTAGAAATTTTGACTCACAAGTTAGGGATTTTTCTGTAATGACTCTCCAAAAGGAAATCCTCCTTTGCTTTCTTCTATCTAAAATGATGCACCACCAGCACTCTCCTTGGTGGGGTTGCCTCTTATTCTAATCAGGTATTGTCTCTGGTGGTTCTACAATGAACTTGCTTTCAGAAGGCAAAAAAATGTTTAAAACCTTTTTTGTAATACCCAGGCTCCTTTCAAACTCTTTTCTTTTCTTTTTTTTTTTTTTTTTTTTTTTAAGTTTAACAAAAGGTTTATTCACAAGGGAAGGGGAATGGGGAAATGTACAACTCAGGGAGAAAAGAGGGAGATAAATTCTTAAATGTGTTCCACCCGTTCTACCAACCTGGAATCCCAAATGACCTGCCAAGACCAAACCTGCCTGGCCAAGAGCACAAGCCAAATGTGCACGACCCCACTAACATGGCTGGTTTTTATTTACAAACAGAGAAAATGGCTGCTTAACTCCGCCCTTAGGTCCTTGCCACTTCCCTTTGGGGATCCTGGGATTTGTAGTTTCCCGGTGTCTTGATGGAGTAGGGGTGGCATCCACAAAGCCTGTATGGAATTAGCTTCACTTTTTGCCATCATTTCCATGGTGTTGAAGATCAAATGTATGGATGCTGGGGTACAGTCTCGGATGAAAATTTTTCTCAGGGTTCCCAAAATGAAACCAGTCTCTCCAGGTATTTTCCACTGTGGAAAGCAAAAGTCCTCCATTCCCTGGGAAAGTTTATCAGTCCAACCCCCCCCCAAAACAAAAACAAAAACAAAAAAAAACAAACAAAACAAAAAAAACCTGGAGGCATTAGCCAAAACAAAACAGCAAAGGTATCAAATCACAGGAAAAATATTAAAATTGATTCAACTTATGCAAAAACAGATTCTCTCAACCTTAATCCCAAATTGTTTCAACAGTGTAGCAAAAGTTTGCAAACCAAATCTACTTTTAAACCATATACCTAATTTTGCATAAAATCACAGGGCAGAATAACTAAACAGCAATTTTAGCTGCTTTGTTGGAATACTCCATAAAGGGTCTCAGCGAACGCTTGACATCCAGCCCACGCAGGCTTCAAGAACAAAGTTGGTCTCATCAGACTCCACCTGGACTTCCTCTTCTCGAGGGTACCAGGGCTTTTTCTTTTTTTTGTGGGGCCCTCACAGGGAGCCGGGGATCGAACTGGCGCTGTAGAGACTGAGGGCAGCCTCGCAACCCAGCGCTCAACTGCTGCGCCACCAGGGGAGGCCCAAACCAGAGCTTTTTCTTTTTCCAGGTTGTCCAGTCCTGCCCATAGGAGGCAGCTTCCCCACCTCCCTTAGAGGTCTCTGTAGCCTAAGAACAAAGCAAGAGGTTCTCCTCTTCTTGGTCCAGGTCTGTTTCAACTTCCTGTCAAACTCTTTTCTATTGCTACTGTTGCTTTCCTGTTGAGCAGGTATTTTGTGGAGGTCCCCTATTGAAGTACAAACCCTGCTTAATTTTGAAAGCTCATAGCTGACAGCCCCAGGAGGTCTGACTCTACAGATCATACACTCTCAGAGAATAGCGCTGATGTTTTTTTTAATCACCTTGTTCTGACTCATCTAAAAACCTAGGAGAAATTTCATAAGTATAGATAAGAACAAAATTCTAACTTTCAAATGCCTTTCACTTCTATTTTCTTGTATATTGATTGCATCTACAAACATTTGCAACTTCACCAGGCATCAATACCTGTCCTCTGTGACAGGATTATAGTCTTCTTAGGAAAAAGGCAAGATTTCTGTGCTTTCTCAGATAAAAATTCACTCTGGTCTTAACCCTTGCCCAACATCTCAACTGCCCTATTTAAAAATGATGGCACAGTTTCGTAGTATTTTGCCTTTTATGTATAAATACAAGTTTAGAATAAAGATTAATACACTGTCATTTAGATAGTTAAGGCTTAAGTGTCCCCCCCTCCTTTTTTTGGTCATTCTAAGTGAAACAAAACCAGTTTTATTACATTTGCCCCGAGACAATAATTGCTGAGTTTCCTGATGCTCTCCAACCATCTTTCCCAATCTTCCATGACAATTTTTCGAGAAAATCCTCTAACGAGTCAGTAATATCCAACAGCTGGATCTAAGGTGCAATCAGAAGACCTTCTTTACATGTGCAAGATATGAAGAATGGCTTTATTCAAAGGTAGTGTATGTCAACATAAGTGTGTTTAGCAGATCCATAAAGCTGCATGAGATGATATCCGCTACAACAATGAAATTTGTTCATTTTAAAGAAAAGGAAAGTGCCTCCCCCATGGTGCAGTGGGTTGAGCGCAGCACTGTGAAGCTGTCTGCAGCCTCTGCAGCGCGGGGTCGATTCCTGGCTGGCCAGAGAGAAACCCACATGGCGAAGCAGACCTCTCCTGTCTCGCCCACTGCTCCCCTCAGCAGTGTATTTTGTCAGTCTGCCTGTTCTGCTCTCCGCTCTATCTCTGGTGAATCCTCTCACCCACTGCCCTTCTGGCCTGTACCCCGCTCTTGTATAAATTTTTTTTTAAAAAATCTTTTAAAAAATAAAGAAAAGGAAAACCAATTCAGTGGAGGAAGGTTAATTTCAATTAACTGTGCCAGAACAACGGGGCATCCATAATCAAAAAATTAAAAAATAAAACCTCAACCTAAATCTAAATCTTACCCTGCATAAAATATACAATCCAAACGAATTAAAAGGTAAAACTAGAAAGAAGAGGACATGATTGCCAAGGTCCACAAGGTTACTCAGAGTTGTCACAGAGCTTGCTTCCATAAATTATTATTCACCATTTAATAAATCCCATTTGGCCCCGATAATTCCCCTACTCCGGGCTCAGAGTAAGCGGCTTCCGAGGTATTAACTGGATATTTGTTCATGCTCTTTCGAACTTTATAATATCCCCTTCATGCTACTAAACTCATTCATTCAACACTGGCGGGGGGCCGGGGGCAGCGTGCCAGGCATCGTGCGGGATTAACAGGGTGGAAGGCACCCTCCCATCACAGGGCGTTTACAGCCCAAGAGGGAAGAAACCAGAGTTCATCCTAATCAGATTTAAAAACTCCTTTAGGGGCAAGAACCGAACTTTCTTGGTTTTCCCGGCGGAGTACGGGATGCGCCCTGGACACTCCCCGCGGCGCGGCTCCCCTCGCGCCTCGACGCTCCGCAAATGGCGGACACCGCGAGGTCATTGGGGGGGCTGCTCCCCACTTGTCTCCCCGCTTGGTCCCGGCCAGGCATTGATTCTGGCCGAACGCCTCAGTGGCTGGACAAAAACTGACTTAGCTACGACGAACCCCGAAAACTCTACACCGACTTCTTGTCTCCACAGATTTCGTCTCCCCGACTGTTTGGCGCCTAACTGCCGCAGCCGCGTCCTCACAACAAAGTAAGAGTGAGTAAAGTACATGGATGTGGGTCACGGGACCCCCCCAAGCCCCCCACGAGTGAAATGTTTCCTCTTCAGGTGTTGGGGAGACGTTACTAGAGACCCCCTTTGTCTTCCTCCTCAGCCGCCACCACCCACGCCCTCCCCGCTTCTCCTCAGGGAAGATCGGGCCTCAGCGACAGACTTCGAATCAAACAGTCTCGAGTGAAAAGAAAAAAAGTAACATAAGCCTAAGAACTAACAAAGCTTCAAGGGCCGCTTTCTCCCACACTCGCCTCCCGCCAGCCTCACCTCAGCAAGTCGACGCCGCCCTCAGCTGGGGACTTAACGGCCTTTTCCCGCACAAACCCGCCTCTCAGGCTCATGAATAATCAATGAAACGTTTCTGGGCGGGGCAAGGAGCTTCCTTATGAATAATTCATTACCTCACAATGGCTGGTGGCTGGTCCGACTGGTCCGGGCTCCAGCCTCGCTCGGCCTCATGAATATGCAAAGAGGAGAGCCGAGGCCAACGTGGCTCAGGCCAGTCCGCCCGCTCTAGGCCCCCCCTCTCCGCGTTGGGCCGCGCTTTGGTTCCTAGTCCACCTGCGGGCCGGCCGCGCTCTCCACGTAGCTGGGGCCACTTTCCTGCCCTTGCGAGGGCTGGTCCCGCTCTGCAGGGCCTGAAGGACCCGCGCTGCCGGGTGCTGGGAGCGAGAGGCTGCAGAAGAGCCCCGACGGGCCTTCTTCGGGACGCCAGGCCTGGACCGCCCTCACGTCGAGGACAGGCTGCTGCGGGACTTGCTGAGGAGGTGCCAGCCCGCCCAGGTGAGGCGCCGGCGGGGAGGCCCCTCGGGGGCCCAGCAGGGTCGGCGTCTGGGGGTCAACACTGGGGTGTCTGGTTAGAGCCAGAGAGACTTTGGGGTTAGTGTATGTAAGTCAAGGCCTCTCAGGCAGAGGGATTGTTAGGGGGAAAAGGATGTCCTAAAGCTAATTCCATACAGGCTTTGTGGACTCCACCCCCACCCCAGGCAGGCCAGGCAACCCCTTCAATATCGGGGCTGCCCTATAACAGGATCCCTGAGGCGAGCGCATGGCGCGGGGAAGAGGAGGCTGGAGCCAGATAGAGTTCACACACAGAGGTTTCAGTCCTTGAGGGCACCTCCACTTCTTCCCACTCATTGACCCAACTTTGTATTATTTTTAACATTCATTTGTAACTGTGAAAATAAAGCATGAATATGTTACCCTGTTACACTGCCGGTAATTTCTGGCCCCTCTTTAGCGGCAGCCCCAGTGAAGAGTTAGGTGTGGGTCTCCTCAGATCCTTTCAGATACATGTCTGTGAAGAGATTCCAAGGTTTGCCGAGTCCCTTGACCCTCTGCATTGGGATTGCCTAAGAGTGGATGAAAGGAGTGCATCACTTGAAACCGATTTTTATTTTGTTTCTGCAATAAAAGAAAAAAACGTTTCAACTTGGCAAAATGAATTTAATACATAACGACTAAAATAGAAATTTGGACTGCAATATTCCTTTAGTGCAGGTTTTCTCAACCTGAATAGTAATAACTTACTCCCCCCCCCCCCCCAAATTCCAGCAACCCAAAATGTCTCCAGATATTACCAAATGTCTTCTGGGGGCAAAATGGCCCTTCATTGAGAACTACTGCCTTAATCCTATACTTTCCAGAAGTAACTTCTCTCTTTAAGCACCAGCCTGCAGATGGTCTCAATAGCAGCCCTTTCCTGCCTCAGTATGTTACTACCTACTTCCTCTAACTGAACCACTGTCCCCACTATGCAGGCTGTCCCATTGTCATCCACCTTCATGTTTCAGCTCAATCAACTGCTACCATCTCCAAAGAGCCTTTCCCCTCTGTCCTATGCTAATGGGCAGTCCACCCTCTCTGCCCCCACACAGTGATTCTCTCTCTCATTATTGCTGTTTCCGTCATAATTATCACAATCTGGAGTTTATTTGTTCACAATCTGTTTTTCTTTCTCCACCACCTAGAATATAAGTAAGCTTCAATAGAGGACTGGACTGCCCCGCTTACCTGGATGCCCAGTGCCCAACACAGTGCCCGGCACACAGTTATCACTAATAAACATTGGTGAGCTGAAACAAAAAATTACCCTGTCTTCCTTCAAAGAACTTATGTAGTGTTTCTGCAACTCCTTTCCCTCCATGTTCCCTGATGGGTACTTATGACTTGGTAAGAACTTGAATGGATGAATGAGCTCTTGTGCTACTGAGTTCCGAGTTCCAGGTAATAAAGCCTTTCCTTTTCTCACTCATTTATCAACTCCTTGAAGGGGGAAATGGTTCTTTATTATATTCATTGAAGATGTCAACATGAATCATTGAATGAACTAATCCATAACTTGAGAAACAATAAATTAAAAATTGTTAGTGCTACAGGGGATGACAGAAATCATCAGAATATAGTCTCTCACTTTACACATGAGAATTTAAGTAATTTGCTCAAGTCCCCAAGCTTGTTAAGAAACCAAGTCACAAATATAACCATGGTCTCACACCCCTCATTTCTAGGCCCTTATCTCTAGCCAGTCTAGTTTTGTTTACTTTTCTGTAAACCTGACTTCATGTCAAACACAAAACCCAAGCCAAAAACTTGCTTCTTGTTGACTAAATGCTTTTGAGCTTGTACTCTACAGCTTTTAATTAAATTATGCCCAGGAGATAATGGCCTAATGAATTCAAAAGGACTATCTGGTATTCAAACAATTTCCCACCTTTTGTACCTTTCAGTGATAGAGATTAGAAATTGTCCTTGTCAAAGTAAAATATCTAGTTTGTGAAGGAAAAAATATATATTGTAGAAATCTATCTTTGTTTCCAAATAACTATTTGTTAAACTTTCGCCAAGTCTGTATCCAGTAGAAAAATAATATGTGAAACATGAAAATAGAAAGGGTGGGAGGAGTCTTGAGATGCCTCTCATTGCCTAAAATTGACCTTTCTCTCTTTAGAAATGTTTCATTTTTTACTGTGTACCCGAAACAGTGATCAGTCCTCATTAATTAGGTTCTAGTTAGACCCTTGGTTTTTTTCTGGAAACTAAGATCATTCTTCCTTCTCAGTTAAAGGAAATTTAGGGTTTCTTCTTTTTTCTTCTTAGATAGGCGGCAACTGATTAGTGGAGTTGTGTTCTCAACTTTCAGAATCTTGGAATTTCTTCTTATGTATCTGACAATACAGTGCTTCACAGGAATCAGATATATTTTGTCTGACTGATTGAACTTTTCTACCAAGTGCAATTTACCTTGAAAATCTGCAAAAGATGATTTACTTAAGAGTTATCAAAATAGGGCCTCCCCGGTGGCGCAGCGGTTGAGCACTGGGTTGCGAAGCTGCCCACAGCCTCTGCAGCGCCGGTTTGAGCGCCGGTTTGATCCCTGGCTGCTCCCTGGCCACCGGAGGAGGGTCCCACATGGCGCTCATACCTCTCCTGCCGCCCGCTGCTCCCCCAGCAGTGTCTTTCTGTCCTTCTGCCTGCTCTGCTCCCCGCTCTGGCTCTGGTGAGTTCTCTCACCCTCCTGCGTTTCTGACTGTACCCAGTGCTTGTATAAATAAATCAATCAATCTAAAAAAAAAAAGTTATCAAAATAAACATGTTGAATATAAAATGTATTCCCAGGAGGACATCTCTAGATGCGTGTATACAATGTATATAATAATGATGCTAAATACAGAGAAAAGAGATTTGGGTGAATGGAGTAGCTAAATAAGAAGGGTGATTTCTTTATCCTATTTTCTTTCAATTTTTATTAAACTCTTAAAATCATCGTAACTTCCAGCCATCATGAAGCTGACATCACCATATTTATACATTCATCATGTATTTGTTTTGCTCCTACCATTAATAAAGCACTCTGCTTAGCATTGTGAGGACTAGAGAGATAATAACTTCCTTCCTCAGCTGTGGAAGTTTATAGTTTAGTAAGAGAGGGAGGCCGGTAAACACATTACTCACATAGAAAATAGTTTGCAAATATTAATGGAGGTATAAATTATATGATGTAGTGTAGAGAAGGAAGCTTTGCATTCTGAATAGGGAATCAAGACAGCTTCACAGAGGAGGTGGCATTTTAGGAGGAGAGCAAGTGCATATAATTTCCTTTGCTTGTTTCTTGGCAATAGGTAGACCACTTCAAACCAATAAAAGCAGACATTTTGCCTACCACTTTAGAACTAGGAAAGAAAAGGAGGTGTAAGATCCTTTCTTTCCTCTCCTGGCAACAACATGCTTCTGAAAGCTAAAACTTTGCAATCCCAAATGCCTCACTCATGGTTAAGAGAGTGAATAGAATCTCCTTTCATCTTTGTTTCCTTTCTCTCTAAGATTAAGTCAAATATTGCTTTCTCAGCCAGCTGCATTATTTCAAGCCCTCTTATTTCTGCATTAGGATTTTATTTTATTCAGTTCTCCATTGGGACATCAAGTAACTATGTCATTTATACATACATACATACATACATACATATGTTAGTGGTATTTAAATATGTGTTTATGAATGTGATTTTGGAGTCCTAGAATTTTAAGTATCACTGAAAAGAGGCAAAATTTAAAGAACTGAAGTTTTGAATCAAGCCTCTCTGTGTAAAGTAGTGATATTGCCTAACTTAGGGTGTTTTTTAGAGAGATAGGTAAAGGATTGCCAATTTGGCTTTAGCTTCTGAACTTGATCCATTCTTTGGCAGCCAAAGAGAAGCCAGTCAATAGGAAATAAGCCCAACTAAAAGGTCTAAACCTAAGCTCTTTCTGCTTCTGCCCACACACTGTCGATCTACAAAATATAATTCCACATGTAGGTGGCAATTTATTATGGCCTTCATGCCCACTCGGAGTTGCATATCAATTTCTGCATCCTTGGAATTGATATTTTTCTGACCGGCAGAAGAATCTTCTTGTGGGTTGTGTGTTTCTAGGGAAAGCCTAGAGTTTAATGAATTGGAATAGGAAATGACAAGGGCTATAAGTGACAGACTGCCTGCTTGCATGAGTGCCCCAACTAAGAAATGATGTCAAGGAAGAAATTGAATTCTCAAATATTATAGAATAGCTTCTTGTTTCTGTTTTCTGCTGACTGTGAAGTTTTGGTGACATGTAAGATGATGTTATTCCTCTTCATTTCATTATTTAATAGAAAAGGTTTCAAATAAATTGATTTCAAAATGACATCCCATAATTGTTATTTGGTAAAACTGCACAGAGATCTGAAATGAGGTGATAGTCAAAATTTACCACACTACTGACAGCCCATATTTTAAGGTCCTTTGCCTTCGACACATTTTTGATGCTTAGAAAATGATAGTTACCAAAATATGGTTTAGAACTTCTAAGACCATAATTCAGCTTTATCCCCACAGGGGCCTTTTTCTCCCATTAGTTTATGCTAGCCTAATATAATTTAAATGCTTAAGTACAAATGACCTGTGATTGAGAAGGTTTCTAAGTTGATATCCAGAATACTTACGATTTTAGCATGGACTCAATGCAATACAGTAACCCCCACCTATTTGAGTTTTTGTTTCTTGCAGTTTCAATTACCCTAGGTTAGGTACAGTCCAAAAATACTATAAACAATAAGATATTTTGAGAATGAGACCATGTTCACATAACTTTTATTACAGATATTGTTATAATTATTCTCTTTTGTTATTAGCTATTGTTAACCTCTTACTGTGCCTGATTTACAAATTAAACTTTTTTGTAGGTGTCTTAAGTACAGGAAAAACATTATATATAGGGTTTGGTACTATCTGGGGTTTTAGGCATCCAGGGAAGTCCTGGAATGTATCCCCCATGAATTAGGGGAGACTACTATAATAAAAGAAACACAAAGCAGGCTTTTCTAACATTTCTTCTTATTAAAAAAAAAAAACAATTCCTTCCTGCCGAGAGACAAGTTAAACAACTGGAAAGTAAGACATCACAGGAAAATGGCCCACATAGCTTTAAAAATAGAAAGGAGGAAGAATTGCAAAAAGGCATCATTTAGAGATTTCTTAACTTATACTCAAGAACACCATATTCTCAAACTTGCCAAGACTATGTTAACCACAGGTCGCATCAATGCACAGCACAGAAAGATTTCCTATATAGTAAGAGGCATTGGGAGAATTCATCAAGAACCCATGGACATCCTTCCTCCACCCCCTTTATTTGTTGAAGAGTGCCCAGACACAGGATATGCTCAATAAACATGCTGAATGCACATCTGTTGTTGGAAAAATCCCAAATTTTATCCAAGCTAATAACTGGGATGTATTTAAATTATGCTTAATGGAGTTGATCTTTGAAAAGATGCATGGAAAATTTCCTACTTCAGTGGGTCATATTTTTCTTTTTATCCTAATTTGAAACCACTCTTTGTGTGTGTGTGGGGTGGGGGTGTTAACTTTTCACACAGGTATAGTGTATATGCAGAAAGTACTCCTTTTTAAAAATGTACTCATTGCTTATATACCCATAATATTCACCACGATATAGTCTGCAAATCAGTGGGGTTCTTTTAGTACATTCATTATTTTGCGACCATCACCACTAATTCTGAAACATTTCATCATCACAAAAAAGAGGCCCATGCTTATAAGTTGTCACTCCCCATTTCTCCCTTGTCTAACCAGTCAACTATTAGTCTGTTCTCTACTTCTATGGATTTGACTCTTCTGAATATTTTATGTAAATGGAATCATGCAGTATAGAGCCTTCTTTCATTTAGTGTAATAATTAAAGCATGATGTTGATTCATGTTGCAGCATGTGTCAGTCCTTCATCTTTTTTTATGATGAAATAATATTTTATTGTGTGGCTATATCACATTCTGTTTATCCATTCATCAGTTGATGGACATTTGAATTGTTCACACCTTTTTGTTATTATGAAGAATCTTGCTATGAACATTTGCATACAAGTTTTTGAATAAAGTTTTTGACTATATTATATATATTTATGTTAAATATATTATGTTAAATATGTATGTTTTCATTTCTGTTGGGTATATACCTAGGAGTGGAATTGTTGGATCATATAGTAACTATGTTTAGCTTTTTCTGGAACTGCCATACTGTTTCTGAAGCAGCTATACCATTTTACAGTCCCATTAGCAGTGTGTGAGGGTTCTTTTTTCTCCACATCTTTGCCTTGTCACTTCTGCACACACACCCCACCTTTACTTCTTACAGCTATTCTAATGGGTATGAAATGATGCCTCATTGTGGTTTTGATTTACATTTCCCTAAAGACTTATGATGGTGAACATCTTTTCATGTGATCATTTGTATATCCTCTTTGGGAAAATATCTATTCTAATCTTTTGCCCATTTAAAAATTATGGGCTTTGTCTTTTATTGTAGAGTTGTAAATGTTCATTCTTTATATATTCTGGTTATAAGTCCCTTATCAGCTATATGCTTTTCAAATATTTCTCCCATTCTGTGGGAGAAACTCTGTTTAACTTTTTTAGAAACTTTCAGTCTCTTCCTGAAGCAGTTGTACCATTTTACATTCTGACCAGCGGTGTGTGAGGGTGATGTCTTCTCCACATCCTTGCTGTGTGTGTCATTTCAACGCCTGCTCCACACCTTTACTTTTTGTAACCACCACCTATACCTCGTGTGCTTCAAAGTCCAAAAGCTTTTCATTTTGATGAATAATTTTATTTTTTACTTTTGTTGCTTCTGCTTTTAGTGTCATGTCTAATAAACCATTGCCAATTGAAGGTAACAGATTTATGCATGTTTTTTACTAAGAATTTTATACTGACATATCTTCAGTTCATTTTTAGTTTAGTTTCATGTTTAGTATAAGGTAGGGGTCCAATTTCATCCTTTTGCATGTATATATGTACTTATCTAGGCATAATTTGTTGAAGACTTTTCTTTCCCTATTATCTTGTTACCTTTGTTAAAAGTCAATACTGTGAGAGTTTACTTCTGGACCTCCGTGTCTATTTTATCGATATATTTTTCTGCCTTTTGCCTCTTTCGTATCTTCCAAAACTATCATCTTGCTGTAAGTTTAAAATCAGAGAAGATTGAGTCTTTCAACTTCACCTTCTGAGATTGTTTATGCTGGGTACTTTTAATTTCCATATGAATTTTGAGATAAGCTGGTCAATTCCTGCAAAGAAAGCATTTGGGATTTTGACAGGAATCACATTGAATCTGTAGATTGAGGGGTATGACCATCCTAATATTAAAATTTCTAATATTAAAATTTCTAATCCCCGAACATAGATTTATTTTTATTTATTTAGATCTTTAATTTCTTTCAGCAATGTTTGTAGTTTTCAGTGTACAAGTCTTCTACTTTTTTGGTTACATTTATTCTTAAGTTTTTTAAAAAACTTTTTAATGCTTCTATTAATCTGTTTCAGCTGCCATAACAGAAAAACTGTAGACTGGGTGATTTAAACAGATTTTTTTTCATAGTTATGGCAATTGGAGGTCGAGATCAGGTGCCAGCAGAATTGGTTTCTGATAAGACTTTTTCTGGCTTGCAGATGGCCACTGTCTTGTAGGATAAAATATTCTAGATAGAAATGTTTTTCTTTGAGTTCCCCTAGAGTGCCTTGTCATGACACATTGGAAATCTCTGCTCTGATCTATTTATGCTGCTGCTTTAGCATAGAAAAAAAAAATCTAAGTTTTTTTTATTAATTTTTTTACATCATTGTTCATTTTTAAACAATATTTGCTTTCCCCCCACCCCCTCAGGTGTAGTCCCCATAGAGTTTCCTTCACCAATGCACCATCACCTCAGTCCCTTGTGTCCCTCCCTCGCTCCCTCTAACCCCTCCCGCCTCCTCCCCTGCAGTATGTCTCTGATTTAAAATTGTCCGTTTTTGCTTTGTTGTGTTTTGTACTGTTATTTTTTTTTACACTGATGTCTTATTTGGTTCCCCTATATTCCTGCTATAAGTGAAACTATTCGATATTTTTCTTTTTCCTTCCAACTTATTTCACTGAGCATAATTCCTTCTAGCTCCATCTACATTGCTGCAAATGGCATGAGTTTATCTTTTTTGATTGCTAAATAATATTCCATTGTGTATATATGCCACATCTTCTTGATCTAGTCATCTATTTTTGGGCATTTGGGTTGTTTCCAGGTTCTACCTATTGTAAATAGTGCTGCAATAAACATAGGGGTACAGGTGTTCTTTTGAATCAATGTTTTTGTGTCCTTTGGGTAGATCCCTAGGAGTGGAATTGCCAGATCATATGGTAGCTCTATTTTTAGTAGGCTGAGGAACCTCCAGACAGCTTTCCAAAGCAGTTGGACCAGTTTGCACTCCCACCAGCAATGCAGGAGAGTTCTTTTTTCACCACATCCTCGCCAATATTTGTTGTTGCTTGTTTTTTAGATATGTGCCATTCTTACTGGTATAAGGTGGTATCTCAATGTGGTTTTAATTTGCATTTTCCTGATGATAAGGGATGTTGAACATAAAATATCCAAGTTTAAAATGAACTTCATGTTAGCTACTATTTTTTATACAGCTTCGCTAGTATCTTTCTCATTTTTTCATAGTTCAACCCCTGTCTCCCCTACATATTCTAGGTTCAATATCTTTGGTGTTAAGAACACCTTTTTCTCTTGGCACTGGCCCTTTAATGGAGGCCATATCCCAGCAGATAGATGAAAGCAGCAGGACACATGAGCATGGCAAGAATTTAATTCATGTCAAGATGACCTTGATGGGTCTTCACTCTCTTAGCATAATTATCATCATAATTATCATCATTCCTGCTAAAGGTAGTCTTGGTTTCATCTTCCAACTAATGGGTGACACTGGGGACTGTATAGGATGCACCTGGGGCAGTGACTGAGTAAACTCAGCGATCTTACACCAGTTCATGTCACTGTCCTTTCCAGAGCCAGAGCTGCCTTAAGGGTCTTGACTTGCTGTTCTCTTGCTTCCCTAGTGTCTTTAGTTTAGTTTAGAGCTGCCAGGTATTAGTTGACTTTTCAAGATACATCTAATGTGAGAAAGTTGAACATATGCTTCAGAATAATTTTTTCCAATATTTTATCATGAAAAATTTCAAACATACAAGAAAGTTGAAAGAAATTTACAGTAAGCACTGATATAGTGACTATGTAGGTTTCACAATTTACATTTTACTATAGTTGATATGTCACATATATTGACCTATCCATCCTTCTATCCATCCATAAATCATCTTATTTTTTGATGCATTTCAAAGTAAGTTGCAGACGTAAGTATATTTCACCCCTTAGCTTCACATTTTTAACCAGCATTTATTATTTATATACAAAATATTTTTAAAGGTAAAATTCACATAGTTTATCCAAAAGGAGTTGAAAATGTATACTCACACAAAAACCTACACATAGGCGTTTATGTAAGCTTTATTCATAATTGACAAAACTTGGAAGCAACCAATATACCCTTTAGTAAATGAATGGATAAATGAACTGTGGTACATCCAAACAGTGAAATATTATTCAGCACTGAAAAGAAATAAACTATCAATCCATGAAAACATGGAAGGATCCTAAATGCATATTACTAAGTGAAAGAACACAATCTTTAAATTCCATGTTGTATGATTCCAACTATTATGGAAAAGGCAAAACTGTAAAGATAATAAAAAGATCCGTGATTGTGTTAGGGGGAAAAGGCTGTCCTAAAGCTAATTCCATACAGGCTTTGTGGACCCCACCCCCAACCCAGGTCAAAGCCAGACACTGGGAACTCCAAATCCCATCACCACCAAAGGGAAGGTGGCTGGGACCTGAGGGTGGGGTTAAGCAGTCAGGTTGTTATAAAGCCAGACACGTGGGCTTTGGAGGGGTCCCCCATTTTGACTCTCCGCCAGCTCGCAGCATCCAGCCAGCTGGCGAGTGCTTTTTGGGTTTCCAGGTCGGCAGATCGGGTAGGACGCATTAAAGACTTTATTTCCCTATTTTCTCCCTGAGTTGTACATTTTCCTTATTTCCTTTTCCCTTGTACATAAACCTTTTATTAACCTTTTGTGTGTGCCTGTAGTGGAGTATTAGTAAGTCCCTTGTAAGCGCGTGGGTGAGGACCCACAGCCAGGCAACCCATTCAATATCAGGGCTGCCCTATAACAATTGCTTGAGGGGCAAGTGCAGGGGATCATGAGCAGGTGGAAGACAGAAGATTTTTAGGGCAGTGAAAATACTCTGTATGGCACTATTGTGGAATCAGTCTTCCAAAAAGAGATTGGGGGCCTCCCTGGTGGCGCAGCGGTTGAGCGCTGGGTTGTGAAGCTGCCCACAGCCTCTGCAGCTCCGGTTCGATGCCTGGCTGCTCCCCAGCCACCGGAGGAGGGTCCCGCATGGCGCGCAGACCTCTCCTGCCGCCCGCTGCTCCCCTCAGCAGTGTACTTCGGTCCTTCTGCCTGCTCTGCTCCCCGCTCTGGCTCTGGTGAATTCTCTCACCCTCCCGCGCTTCTGACTGTACCCAGTGCTTGTATAAATAAATAAATAAATAAATAAATAAATAAATAAATAAGCAAATGAATGAATCTTTTAAAAAAAAAAAAAAGAGATTGGATAGTCATTTTCCAAAAGATCCATAGTAGACCTTTTATCCAATACATGTCACTTTGGCATGTGGATCTAAGGTAAATCAGAGTCCTGGAGGGTAAGAAGCTCTTGCCTTTCCCCTAGTTCCTTTGCCCTAACCCTAATCAAAAAAGGAACACTGCTTCCTCTAAGGACCTAGAAGAATATAGTTTGGGGGTATCATCCAGGTGTAGGTTTATCAGCAAACTTGTCCTATCTGAAAAACTCATCTTTTTACTCTTAGAATAAAGATGAAGTATCCCTTCTTCATTATGTGAAATACCCTCCTCTTTCTTGTAGTGAGGTCCCTTACTACAAGGTATAACCCTATGTTCATCCCCATTTTACTTCAGAATTTACAGCTATGTAAATTCTCTGTGTGTTATTAAATTTTGATTTTTTTTTCCTTCTACTGACCTCTTTGATGTTAATACTTTCATCCATCTAACCTCAGAAGAACCCAGAGGGGCGGGTGAATTTTTTCCTGTGCTCTGACACTATAATGGCAGACACATGTCATTATACCATTATCCAAACTATGAGAATGTGAAACACCAAGAGTGAACCCTAATGTAAACCATAATTTTGGATGATTATATCAGTTATAACAAATGTAAGATACCACTCTGGTAAATGATGTTGATAATAGGGGAGAATGTGCATGTGTGGGGGAAGGGAGTATATGGAAATTATTTGTACATTCCTCTCAATCTGACTATGTACCTTATACTATTCTAAAAAAATTGTTTAAAAAAAAAATTCATCAACTCAGAAGAATTAGCTTTGCCTGTAGAAGACAAGGGCTGCTGCTCATAAAAACAATTATACACAGCAAAGCTGATAAATCATAAATCTACCATTTGGTAAGTTTTGACAAGCATGTTCATACATGCATCCCATATTGAATTATAAAATAGGACTCATACCCAGAGAGTTCTCAGTCAATCCCTATCCCCACCAGACTCCCAGAGGCAGTACCTGATTTCAGAAAAAAAAATTTAATTACTACCCAGTGATACTCTTTTTAAAACTGTTTGGCAAATCTCTGGATGACTTTGGTTCATTGTTCTTGGTTACAGAGTCTATAGAAGTCAAGAAAATTTCCAGTCTTTTCTTAGGTGATTATTGATATTCTGTGTATATGACTTTTTTCTATGAGTTAATTAAAAACTATGAAACAGGAAAATGATCTTCAAGCTACAGAACAGATGTTCAATACAAGCTTTTTATTTTTATAACACTGAATTGCATGGTTCTAAAAAAAGTATCTAATAGGCAAAACTTTGAAAAGCATGTTGCTATCACTCATTCGCATATATCAGTAAGTGCAGTGAAAGCAAAATGTTCAATGTATTGTGCAAGGTTTGAAGAGGACGCTCAGTCTTCAGAGTTGCAAGATATTATAAAGCCCTGTTACAATAAACCAGGCTAGCCTCGGGACCTATTTCCCAGACAATCCCATTCAACATCAAGGCTCTAGGCAAGTGGGAACCTTTCAGAGCTGGGGAAATACCTCCTGTGGTGCTTAATCATACACATCTTGAGGCTGGCAGATAAACTTGGCATCAAAAGAAGACCAGAGTTGCCAAACAAGTATTGAGTGGCTCACTCACTTCTCCTTTTGTACCATTAAAATGGTTTTTTAGTACATGGATAATCCTGCAGACATTTATTGTCTTAAATAGTTCTATCCCTGTGGTACACATGAGGGTGAAAAACATGATTCCCATTTTCAAGGGATTTATAGTCTAAATAGTTCTCTGTTTTGTGGGGAGAAACAGAGAATTCCAAGAAAGAATTTGGGTATGAGAGAGAAAATACTTGTAGAAGAGAGAAAATTTGACCTAGGCCAAACTGGTTGGACCAGTTTGCACTCCCACCAGCAGTGCAGGAGAGTTCTTTTTTCACCACATCCTCGATAACATTCGTTGTTGCTTGTTTTTTTGATATGTGCCATTCTTACTGGTATAAGGTGGTATCTCAATGTGGTTTTTTTTTTTTTTTTTTATAGAGGCATGTTTATTTCTTTATTTATTTGTTTTGTTTGTTTGTTCTGTTTACACATGCACTGGGTACAGTCAGAAGCGCGGGAGGGTGAGAGAATCCACCAGAGCCAGAGCGGGGAGCAGAGCAGGCAGAAGGACCGAAGTACACTGCTGAGGGGAGCAGCGGGCGGCAGGAGAGGTCTGCGCACCATGTGGGACCCTCCTCCGGTGGCCGGGGAGCAGCCGGGGATCGAACCGGCGCTGCAGAGGCCGCGGGCAGCTTCGTAACCCAGCGCTCAACCGCTGCGCCACCGGGGAGGCCCCTCAATGTGGTTTTAATTTGCATTTCCCTGATTATAAGGGATGTTGAACATTGTTTCATATGCCTGTTGGCCATTTGCATTTCCTCTTTGGAGAAATGTCTTTTAAGTTCTGCCTATTTCTTGACTGGATTGTTTGTTTTTGTTGAGTCATGTGAGTTCTTTGTATATCTTTGTGAACAGTCCCTTATCAGTTGACTGAAGTGCAAAAAGATTTTCTCCCATTCAGTGGGGTGTGTCTCTGTTTTGGTTAATGTCTCTTGCTGTGCAGAAGCTTTTCAGTTTGATGTAATCCCAGGTGTTTATCTTTTCCTTGACTTTCTGTGCTTTGGGTGATGAGTCTTTAAAGATGTTATTGTGATGTATGTCTTGTAGTGTTTTACCTATATTTTCTTCTATATGTTTTATGGTTTCTGGTCTTATGTCCAGTTCTTTTATCCATTTTGAGTTGATTTTTGTGCATGGTGAAAGGTAGTGGTCCAGTTTTCCCAGCACCATTTATTGAACAAACTCTCCGTGTTCCATTGCATATTCTTTGCTCCTTCTTCAAAGATCAGTTGTCCATAAGTGTGGTTTTATTTCTGGGCTATTTGGTTCCATTGGTCTGTGTATTTGTTTTTGTTCCAATACCAAGCTGTTTTAATTATTACGGCTTTGTAGTATAGCTTTAAGTTTGGAAGTGTGATACCTCCTTTCTCCTTTGTTTTCATCAGTAGGGCTTTTGCTATTCGTGTTTTTTTGTGGTTCCATATGAATTTCATCAGTATTTGTTCTATTTCTTTGAAGAATGTCATTGAGATTTTTATTGGCATAGCATTGAATCTATATATTGCTTTTCGTAGGATGGCCATTTTAATAATGTTAATTCTTCCAATCCATGAGCAGGGGATGTCTTTCCATTTCTTCGTGTCTTCTTCTATTTCTTTTAACAGTGTTTTATAACTTTCTTTGTATAGATCTTTCATGTCTTTTGTTAGGTTTATTCCCAAGTGTTTGATTTTTTTTGTTTCAATTATAAAAGGGATGGTTTTCTTGATTTCTTCTTCAGATTGATTGTGTATAGAAAGGCTACTGATTTTTGTGTTTTGATTTTGTATCCTGCTACTTTACTGAACTGGTTGATTATTTTGATTAGTTTTTCTCTGGAGTTTTTAGGGTTTTCTATGTATATTATCATATTGTCTGCAAATAGTGATAGTTTGCTTCTTCTTTCCCTATCTGGATTCTTTGTATGTCTTTCTCTTGTCTTACTGCCCTGGCTAGGACCTCCAGTATTATATTGAAGAGTAGTGGTGAGAGAGGATATCCTTGTCTTGTTCCTGATCTTAAAGGACCAGCCTTCAGCTTTTTGCCATTGAGAATAATATTGGTGGTGGGTTTGTCGTATATGGCTTTTGTCATGTTAGGGCATGTTCCTTCTTTCTCAAGAATTTCAAAGGCCTTCATCATAAATGGATGTTGGACTTTATCAAATGCTTTCTTGGCATCTATTGATATGATCATGTTTTTTCTTTTTCTTTTTGTTGATGTGTTGGATTATACTAATCGGTTTTGGTATGTTGAACCATCTTTGTGCCCCTGGGGTGAATCTCATTTGATCATGGTGTATTATCCCTTTGATGCATTGTTGGATTCTGTTGGCAAGGATTTTATTGAGGTTTTTTTGCATCCGTGTTCATTAGGGAGATTGGCCTGTAATTTTTTTTGTGCTGTCTTCGTTTGGTGTTGGTATTAGTGTAATGTTGGCTTCATAGAACATATTTGGTAGTATTACTTCTTTTTCAATTTTTTGAAAAAGTTTGTGTAGGATAGGCACTAATTCACTATTGAACGTTTGGTAGAATTCATTTGTGAAGCCATCTGAACCTGGGCTTTTGTTTTTTGGGGAGTGCTTTTGATTACTACCTCAGTTTTGCTGCCTGTAATTGGTCTGTTTTAGGTGTTCTATTTGTTCTTTGCCCAGGCTTGGATGATTATATCATTCTAGGAATTTGTCCATCTCTTCTAGGTTATTGAATTTGTTTGCATATAAGTGTTTGTAGTAATAGCTGATTATTCTTTTGATTTCTACTAAGTCTGTTTTGATTTCTCCTCTTTCATTTATAATCCTATTTATATGTGTTTTCTCCCATTTTTTTCTTGTGAGCCTGGCTAGAGGTTTGTCTATTTCATTTTTTCAAAGAACCAACTTTTGGTTTCATTGATCTTTTGGATTGTTTTTTTAATTTCTATTCTTTTTATTTCTGCTTTGATTTTTATATATTTCCTTTCTTCTACTGACTTTAGGGGTTTTTGTTGTTCTTTTTCTAGCTCTTTGAGATGGAGAGTAGGTTATTTGAGTTCTTTCTTGTTTCTTGATGTGAGCCTGTATTGCTAAATATTTTCCTCTTATTACTGCTTTTGCTGCATCCCATACATTCTGGAAAGTGGTGTCCTCCTTGTTGTTCAACTCAAAGTATTTTTTAATTTCTTCTTTGATCTCCTCATTAGTTCAGTGGTCTTCCAGTAGTGTGGATTTCAATCTCCATGAATGGGAGGGTTCCTTGTTTTCTTTTCATGATTTATTTCTAGTTTGATGCCTTTATGATTAGAAAAGATAGTTGGAATGATTTTGATCTTCATGTACCTGTTGATGTGTGTCTTGTGGCCCAGTATGTGATCGATTCTGGAGAATGATCCATGTGTGCTTGAGAAAAATGTGTACTCGAATTTTTTTGGGTGTAGTGTCCTATAGATGTCTGTTAAGTCCATGAGTTCTATGTCTTTATTTAGGGCTCTAGTGTATTTATTTTTTGTCTCGTTGATCTGTCTATTGGTGTGAGTGGACTGTTGAAGTCTCCCACTATATATGTATTTTCTTTAATGTCCGTTTTCAGAGCTGATAACTGTCTAATATATTTTGGTGCTCCTTCATTTGGTGAGTATATGTTGATGTCATATCTTCCTGATGTATTGTCCCCTTGATCATAATGTAATATCTATGTCTCTTTTTACTTTTTTTAGTTTCAAGTCTATTTTATCTAAGTATAGCTTTTCCTGCCTCCTTTTTTGGTCCATTTGCTTGTAGGATTGTTTTCCAACCTTTTACTTTCAATCTATCTTTTATTGTTAAATGTGTTTTCTGTAGTCAGCAAAATGTTGGGTTCTGTTTTTTAATCCAGCCTGGTACTCTGTGTCTTTTTATTTATGAGCTTAGTCTATTTACATTAGAGTTAATACTGATACACTGGCATCTGTATTAGCCATTTTGTTTGCCTTTTTGTGGTTCTATTCCTTATCTTATTCTATTCTTCCTATTCATTCCTTTATTGGTTTTGGCTTTAGGGTTTCTTATATTTTTAGAATGGGGAGCTAGTAGTAATGAATTTCTAGAGATTTTGTTTATATTAGAAGGTTTTTATTTTTCCTTCATAGAGGAAGGAGAGCTTTATGGAGTATTCTTGGTCGGACTTTGTTGGCTTAGAGTTTGTTAAATATGTCACTCCATTCTCTTCTTGCCCATAGTGTATCTTTGGAGAAGTCTGATATCAGCCTAATTGGTTTTCCTTTATAATAGGTTATCTGTTTCTTCGCCTTTATCAGTTTCATTATTTTTTCCTTGTGTTGGACCTTTGGAAACTTTACTATTACGTGTCTTGCCATAGTTTTCCGTTCATGGGGTAATTTAGTGTTCTTCTAGCTTCCTGTATGTCTATTTTGGTTTCCGTTTTCATGCTTGGTAAGTTCTCTTCAGTTATCTCCTTGACTAGTTTCTCGGTTCCTTTGTCTCTCTCCTCACCTTCTGGAATTCCCATGACTCTTGTATTTCCTTTCTTCGTGGTGTCAGATAGTTCTTGAAGTATTTCTTCATTTTTCCTTTGCACTTCTCTTTCCTTTTCTTCTTTGGTTCCTTTTGTGTCTGTATCTTTGAGAGTACTGATTTGTTCTTCCATTTCTTCCATTCTATTTTCATGGCTTTTCCCCCGAATTCTTGTGCTCCTGTGCTAATCTCTGGATAGCTTCCATTTCCTTCACTTTCTTCCTCAGTTCATTGATTATATTCTTATCTCTTTCTGCATTTTCTCTTACCTCTTTGTTTTCATTATGGCCTTTTTGAATTCTTTGTCTGTTAGGTGGAGATATTCTGTGTCCATGTTATCAGGTTCTGGAGGTTGACTTTTTTTCTGTGGTATATTGTTCCCAGAAGGGCCTGCTTGATCATTTGTGATTTTCTTTCTTCCCATTGTTAGCTTTCAGCTTTGTTCTGTTCGTAGCACCCTGTACTGCTGATGCTGGTGGGCATAACTTCCGATTTCTCTTGTTCAGGTGTGGATGTGTCTGCCTAGTGTCTTAGCTGCTGTGGCTGGATACAGTGCAGACACTCTTCTATTATGGTAGGTGTTGTTCTGAGCTGTGGTTTGCACCAGGAGCCCTTGCTTTTCCAGCTGCCACACCGTAGGATGGGACCTGACGTGTTAGCCTGTGGTTGTCAAGAGTCTCATGTGGAGTACTGAACCTCCAGACACACCCTGAAGCCAACTCCAGCCTGCAGTCTGGGTGGGATATATTTCTCTGTTGAACTGCTAGGTCCCTCTAGGCATGTCTTAGAAGAATACCGGATCAAAAGATAATGAGAGAAAGAAGGTATGAGAGGAAAGAGGATGATACGGAAATGTAGAAGGAACAAAGGTGAGAGAAGAAAGAAGGGGCTAGATAGGGGGCATAGGAGAGAGTAGGGAATGTAGCAAAAGAAGAGAAAGTAGTGATGGTAATGTTGAAGGGGAGAAAGAATCAGAAAACAGAAATAGTAGCGAGGGAAACATAATAGCCAATTGACCAATAAACACACAGACAGATGGGGGGAGAATTGCTTCTCAGGACCCTGATGGTTTCCAGTGAGCTAGTCATTGCTGTTTTAGTCTGGTCTGCTGGGGACTGCCACAGGGGTGAGTAGATAGTCTTCCCAAGGAGGGTAGAGGAAAAAAAGCACAAAAGTGCACATAATGAAAGGCATCTGTGGATGTGGGCGGATCAGCCCATGAGGTAGATGGGTGAGTGATGGTGCTTCTGCAGCCTCCCTCACCTGAGGGCTTGGGGTACCAAGAGGCTCCCAATGTAGAGACCATTGCTATTAGGACCCTCCTGATGTCCGTCTTGCTTAAGTGCTACCGACCAGTTAAATGGTCCCACTGGTCTACGGGAGAGGGGGGGAGGGAAGCACCACAAAAAAGGGGCATGCACCCAGCGCTTTATGTCTGTGGAGAGGCCCTGCTTGCCCACTTTCATTGTCTGGACCCCTCAGATGTCTCAGGATTCTCCTGGCTTCTTGTCTTCAGGCTTTTCCTCCCTTACTTCTACATGTAGTGGGCCCTCCCAAAAATGTTCTTAAATGCACATCTGTCCCTGTGCCAGATATGGAGGCCTTATATTTGAGTGATGAAGCTCCTCCTAAGAAACTAAGTATATTTTAGTGAATAGATAATTCCTTCTTACAAGGTGGACCAGTGTGTGCATATTTAATATGGTTCTGAGTTTGGGGAACAAATGGTGTATGTAAATTCAAAGTAATACCAGTAGTACTTTAAAATTAAGGGATCCTTTGGAGTTGCTCCTGAATTCTCCTTTACCCCGAGGTCTTTTTTCCCTGCACATCGTCTCTTACTGCTCCTCCCACTTCATCTTCACTTGCCTCCCAGCACTCACTGCCAGCTCAACCTGACTCAGGAGAGGCTGGGTAGTACAGTAGTTGGGAATGTGTCTTCTGGTGGCAGAAGGTCCAGATTCAGAACATGGCCCTGCTGTTTTTCCTGCTGTGTCACCCTGGCAAGGGACTTAACAGCTGTGCTAACTCAGTTGCCTTATTTTCTTTTTCTTAAAGATTTATTTCTACAAGAACTGGGGTACAGGCAGAGGCGTGGGAGGGCGAGAGAATTCACCAGAGACAGCAGGGAGCAGAACAGGCAGACGGACCTAAGACACTGCTGAGGGGAGCAGCGGGCGAGACAGGAGAGATCTGCTGCGCCATGTGGGGTTCTCCCTGGCCAGCCGGGGATCGATCCAGCACTGTAGAGGCTGCAGACAGCTTCACAGCACTGCGCTTAACCCGCTGTGCCACCAGGGAGGCCCTCAGTTGCCTTATTTTCAATGAGGATATAATAGTACCTGTCTCATTAGATTGATAGAACAATTAAATGTTAATTCAGGGCAAGCACATAAACAGTGCCAGGCCTTTAACAAGTCTTAACTATTACACAATCACACAAGTCTTAACTATTAAACAATTCTGTTTAGAAATCTCAAATAGCTATACAATGAGACCAGTGTTTGGCCTGAAATGAGACTTTTTCTCAGCCTAACAAATTATTTCCTGCCTTCTTCCATTCACTAACCTGTGCACTCTGGCAGTTCCTCAAACCAAAATTTGCTTCATAAAACACTATCATAGGATGTAGTCACTGCTGTCCCTCAGGGGAGGCTCTCTAGTCAGTGTCCAAGCTGCCATAATCTCTACATTATGGGGGACAGCTAGTCCCCCATACTTTTCACACATGAAAAGTATTCTTAAAAAAACTAACTACTGTCCATTGACATCTCTCCCTAACAACACTCTCCATCCACCGTGGCCCCTTCTCTCCTGCTTCTTACCAATTGTGATATGCTTGAAACTTCAAACATTGAAATTACAAGACGGGTGCCAGAGTTTTATAAACCTTGCAGAATTTCATAAAGTCATAAAAATATTGTTGGGAAACTGCTCAAATGAGAGCAGATAGTTGCAAATGAGAATCTGAAAGAGGTCCCATTAACAAGGGAATAGTTACTTATAACCTATTAGGTGTTTTATGGGATGATTTGACTATCAAAGAATGGAAAATTGAAGCCCTTGACTAACTTGCAAAATGAACCTACAATTGATTGCACTAGGAAAATCAAAGGTGAAATGGTGTCTTATTATGCAATATACAATCAGGAAGGAAATACACATATATCCTTTTTGGTCTAAGCATTAGCCCATAGTTACAATTACCTTTCAAGTTTAGTTAACAGTTTCATTTTGCAAGATAAAGTTCTGATCAATTTTTTTTTTTTTTTAAAGTGGCTTGAATTAAGGCACTCTCTGCTTGGGAAGAGATTAGTGATATCCTAGCACACACACACAGAGGACAAAAATCAAGCTAACTCACTGTAGACCTTTCATTTCTGCCCTCCTTTTGGCTGACAACATTGGGTTAGCAGAGTCCTCTGGCCCATGAGAAATCAGTAAATGCTTGAATCGTGTAGGGGCCAAATGGAGGGGTGTGTGTGAGAGGCGTGACCTCACACCATGGCTCAGGTGGAACACCTGATGCACTGGTTGTTTCCCCAAACTCCTGGGGAAGGAGGCCTTTGCCGCATCCCTGGCAGACTCGTGTGGGACTGTGGTTAATAAAACATCTCCATTTTGAATACCTTGATTTACAAATTTCCTAGGAAGTGTGTGTAGGAGGGCAGAGAATGGAACCTCAAGACACCAATAGAGAAAAGACTGGCAAAGCCCCCAAGACCAAGTGCAGAGGTTCATCAAGACTCCCCTGGCGTGGAGCACTTGAGAAGGAAAGCTTTAGGGCAGCTGCTAGAATATAACAATAGTCCTTGGGGACACCTGAGGCAGCAACCGGTCATGAAAGAACACAAAGAATCGTACTACCTATCAAGTGCCATGTGATAACTCGTCATGTCCTTCCGGCTCACATGAACTTCAAAAGTGCCCCAGTAGTGTATGCCAGCTGGTACAAGCACCTTCTGGGTGAACCTCCTGTTCTAGGAACTGATCTTCCAATTGGCAAAACACACCACTAACTCATGTGTGTTTTAAGGATGACAAGACCTTAAATATGTTGTTACTTTGGGCTCCTCTGGCACTGAAGGGGGCAGACAGTATCATCTTTACTTCATTTTCCAACCTTGGGCTCTGGGTTCTCACCAGGGGCTTTTTTTGTTAAAGCAAACCACCTGGGCCCAGGTCTCTGCCTCAAGACAACTACACTGCACAGAGAGGTAAGACCCACCTGACTCCACCTCCCCTGCTCCTCCTGGAGAGCTAGTCTACATCTTAGTGGTTCTTTAGTCAGAAACCCAAAACAAACTGAGGCCATTATCAGTCTCCACAGGGTTCGGGAGCACTCAGATGCCACTTCAACTCCCAAAAGCAGTTTCTAACTTTCCCCTCCTTCCTGTTGCTTTTAAAACATTAATGTACCTGCAGACTTGCATTTCTTACATTTAAAAAATTCTTTAATAAAATACATATATGAATTTTAAAGTCTTTGAGTAATACCTTTGTAACTGTCAAACAGATTTTAAGGTCAAAATTTTATCTCCATAAGGTATAAGCAGCCAGGAAAGGGCTGTTGTCTTCTAGTTTTAATTCAAGGTGGAACAGAAGCACTGCGCCAGTCTTCTGGTCATTCAAAATGTCTACTGGCAGCAAAAGACAGACAAAAACACCATCATGCCAACAATGGGGGAAAGGAGCATTTACTAAGCACCCACATTCACCCCACTCTGGGTGGCAGGTGTTCTGATCTAGGTGAGGAATGCTTGGTCCTCACCCTCAGGCAACTCAGCTGGTGCTGGGATTTCAACCCAGGTTTTCACCATGATTTTAAAACTGGTTTCTGTGAAAATGCTTCAAGGTTTCTCTGCAAATATTTGCTTCCAATGTCATTTTAAATATTCGTAATCATCTTTAACATGTACACTTAAGTGTAAAATACATATTGACTTGGGCTGCTTGAGACTTCCCAGTTAACGCCTCCTTGCTGTGCTTATGTGGTCTTCTCAGGATGTGGCTGGGAAGGGTGCTGTGATGACCATGTCCAGCAGCAATTCAAAGCTAATGGCTCTCACCACAGAATAAGTTTAGTGCTCATAACCTTTGGGTGTTTCTTGCTGAAAGGTACTAACTATTCTCCCATTGATTTTTCTAAGCATCTACTTCAGTTTTATCAGTAATAACACGATTTCAAACAAGCTGTGACTATTGCCTTTTGAAACCACTTATGTATACAGAATGAAGACTTCTCTCCATGCCACACAAATTTAGAAATTGGCTAAGACAGTTCACAACTAACACATCTGCACCAGTCAAAAATTCTTCTCCACTGCCACTCCACTGATTCAAGTTGTTATGAACTTATTCATGCTAAGAACTCATGCTAAGTACTGACCCCTGAACAACATGGGTTTGAATTGCACAGGTCTGCATACACATGGATTCTTTCCTTCACTCCATATCTGCGGGTTCCACATTATAGGTTCATCCAACTTAAGAGGTCCTGAAACCAATCTCCAGCAGCTAGCAGAGGACTAGCTGTAAAGTTTCAGGGAAGTCAAGTTACATGCAGATTTGGACAATGTAAAGGGGAGCATTAATGTCCCTAACTGGGCCCCTTACTCCAAATGTAGAGGGTCAATTGTTTTATGTATTTGAAAGGTTAAAGATAAACATTGGATGATGTTATTAAAACCTTATGATTTTGATTAGGAGGGAAAAGAGAGGTCATAATCTAAACTTTTTTTGTAGCAATTACTGAATCCTCTGAGATTGCTAGCTTGACTAACTCAGAGAGAACCAGTTAAAATCGCTATCTAGGGCCTCCCCGGTAGCGCAGCGGTTGAGCGCTGGGTTGCAAAGCTGCCTGCAGCCTCTGCAGCACCGGTTCGATCACCAGCTGCTCCCCGGCCACGGGAGGAGGGTCCCACATGGCGCGCAGACCTCTCCTGCCGCCCGCTGCTCCCCTCAGCAGTGTACTTTGGTCTTTCTGCCTGCTCTGCTCTGACTCTGGTGAATTCTCTCACCCTCCCGCGCTTCTGACTGTACCCAGTGCTTGTATAAATAAATAAATAAATAAATAAATAAATAAATAAATAAATAAATAAATAAATACATCTTTAAAAAAAAAAAAATAAAATAAAATCGCTATCTTAAACTTTCTTGGAAGCCCAAGAACACTGAGAGGTGGGAGAGGTCAGGAGAGAATGATTCTTACATTCAAATTTTGCTGTTAACTCATTGGTAACCCTGGATGAGTCTTTATTGCCCCTTGAGCCTTAGTTTCCTCAATGAAAGTCTAGATGGATTTGATCAGTGTTTTCCAGACCTTTATTTTAAGCACCCAAAACCTTTTATCAAATCAGGTCTTATTTGGCATTTAATACTAAATGGGCTTAGGGGCTCTCTCCCCACACTGCCCCTCAGTACAGTATGAAAACCATGAAACTAGATCTTCCACCTTTAAATGTCAAGATTTCATGTCCCTTGTCTCTGAAGGGCAAATTGCTGACCCTTTACATACCTCTCCTGGCCAGGCTCCTTTCTTGTCTCCTGGACCAATTAAGAAGCAGTTGACTTATCCCTCATACCTCATACAGTAGTCACAGTACTGGCTAGAAAATCAGTGGTAACCGAATTCCAGGGGCTGAACAGCTATTTGTAGGTGAAAAGGACACATTTATTTAGTTTAAATGGTCACTGAGGCTACAGCATAATCAATGCTGTTACCATCAGCAAGCACTACTCTCAGCAGCAACACAGTTTAATTCTTAAAAAGCATCTGAGCCGGGCCTCCCCGGTGGCGCAGCGGTTGAGCGCTGGGTTGCGAAGCTGCCCGCGGCCTCTGCGGCGACGGTTCGATCCCCGGCTGCTCCCCGGCCACCGGAGGAGGGTCCCACATGGTGCGCAGACCTCTCCTGCCGCCCGCTGCTCCCCTCAGCAGTGTACTTCAGTCCTTCTGCCTGCTCTGCTCCCCGCTCTGGCTCTGGTGAATTCTCTCACCCTCCCGCGCTTCTGACTGTACCCAGTGCATGTATAAACAAAACAAACAAACAAATATAATAAATAAATAAAAACATGCCTCTATAAAAAAAAAAAAAAAAGCATCTGAGCCTCATGTGTTGTTAGCATTAAGGAAAAAAAACATTCTAATCCAATCAGGAAACAGCTAAAGGTCAATTTTAAATGTCAATGTAAAACAAATCTTACTGAAAATACAAAATGCAACTTGCTATGTGCAATGTAAGAAAACTAACAACTTGGATGCGATTAAAAAAAAGTGGTAAATAGCAGCATTAAAACCCTTGGTAATTCCCATTTTAGAGGATGGCCTCACCCCTCTCACACTTCCAAACAATTGCTTCATCTAGAAGAAACTTGCTTAAACGGGGAGGCAGCTGGTATGTGCACAGAATGTGCAGCAGATAACTGCACACAGCTGAGAGGAACAAAGCATCAATGCAGTTGTGTGCAGGGGACAGTGGGACTCAGGTTTGAGCAGAGTCTTAAAAGGGTTGCCTCCTGCTGCTGCTAGCAACTTTTAGTAGATTCGAGACCTGCCCTTGAGAAATCTTGTCAATAACCTCAACTTAGAACAAATGTTCTTAGAAAATGTCACTAGAAATTAAAGAGCTGGAACTCCTGCCATTTTATCCAAAACTCCAAATGGAGACTTTGCTTTTCAACAGCCCAGGGCCCATTTTTAACTGGGCCGTTAGCCTTTGTCTCAGTTAATGTAATCAGTGGGGGTGTAGCTGCAGCCCTGGGGACTAGTCACTTGAACAGGCACCAGCCAAACGAAATTCTACAATAGCATCTTCAAATCAGCTCATTCTTAAAAGATCAATAGAGGTCAGGGCTAGAGTTAACAATTTCAGTAAGTATGGGATCTCCTAGCTTCCTGGGCAACAGTCAATGATATATACACTGTCTCAAGGACAACAGCGTCTAATCTCATTCTAGAGTATACCCTCAATTTCCAATTTGACAATAGCTGGAAATTGTTTAACAGGTCCTCTGGCACCATTTTTTGTTCATTCTCTTCTTAATCTGCCACAGTAATTTCTAGATTCTGTGTCTTTGCAAACACAGAAGTCAGCAGTGAGCATGTTTGCAAATTAATAAAGAAAATTTTTTCTGTACATCCTCACAAGTGAGATTAAGGCAATCCTACCAAATTTGGAGGCCAGGGTAAAGGAGAGCAAAGTACAGAAAATAGAGCAATATTGTGAGAACACCAGAATAGGTTAAGTTCAGAGATAAGGACATCCTGGCAGCTCAAGGTCACTGTTAGTGAGACCTCAATGAGACCTCAAGGTCTCATAATATCAGCCAGAATTCCCCCACATGATCACCTAAAGCAAGCTAGCCCTGCCCATACAGAACTGCTTTTCTCCATTCCTTGCCTTTGAGCCACACTGTGCAGGTCTCACTTGATTCTTCATCTTCCAATTGCCACCAGCTTCCCATCTATGGGTCCCAACAACCTTGCTAAGTTCTGCTACTGTTTTAACTGAGGGCTAGATCATTAGCTCTTAGGAACAACAGAAGCTATGTACAGACACATTGGCTCTTACACATACTCAGGTTTTTACAAGTTGGTCTGAACAGACTGGCTCCCTGACGGATATAAGGCAGCTCAGATAGCACCTTCTCCCAGAGGACAGGCTGATTCTCAATCACCTGCTGGACAGCATACATGGCTTTCAAACTGGTATCAGCTGAGCTTTTTTTTTTTTACATGCTTGTGTACTTTAGATAGAGAGTACATCCAGAAAACGATCCTGGAGAGCCTACCCCAAAGGGTCAAGGCCCTCAAAGAGGCTCTTGAGCAAGTCACAGAGCCCTCAAAGAGCAAGTCACTCGAGTTGGGATGGATACCCAATAATGACATGGAGAAAAGAAAATCTACACCCTGCAAAGAACTAGTCAAGAAGTGACTGTATTATATAGGCTTGGTTGGTTACAGATCTAAGGAGTGTATGGAGGTAGGGGAGGAGACCTCTAGTTAGGGACATAATCCAGTGTTTCTGCTTTCAAGGTCTCTCTCTGCCCACCCATATTTTCTCGTCCAAGAATGACGGGCAGCCCTCCCAACCCCAACATCTCCTTCCACTTTCCACTGCAGATGACGTTCCTTGGGTGGGGTAGAACTGAGCAGCCAGAGCACTGCCCTATAATCAGAGCAGGGCAAAAAGGAGCCTGGAAGCCAGAGGTAGTTTTAATTACTACTGATGCTCAATTCTCCAGATAAGAACTGCTGATTATTAGATGCCTGACTACTTTGCCTTTTTTAGCTTGGAAGATGTTAGAGGCAAAACCATCCTAAAGAATGTGTTTCGGTGTTCAGGCATGTGGAGCAGCTCCTTGCCAAGGTCCAGAGTTTGAAATCGTAGTTTTCCTTTGCCAAAGGTCGGTTTCCCAGCAGCACCTCAAACTGCTTCTGTAGTAGAGGGAAAAGGGATGAAGAGCAGATAAACCAGAGGGAAAAAAATTAGAACATGTTAGCAAAAGCTACCATGCGGAACACTAAACTTTATTCACTTTATTTATATATTTAACAATTCTAAAGTATTTACTTCTTGCTTTGACAAAAAATGAAAAATATAGGAGCACTGACTGACTCCTCTTTAGGAGAAAAGGGTTATATGTACATCTATGGAGAGTTATGGTTCCTCCTTTACATACAAAGAAAATATTAATAAAAAAGTGCTTCATTGATCAAAAAAGGGCTAAAAGCTGCAAGCATTTATTCACACTGTACATCAGACCCAAGAAACCCGTATCATAACCTCTTGGCACCTGTCACTAGGAACTGCACAATATTCGATTAGACTGACTTCTCCTGACCTGCATGGTCAGACCACACGGAGTGTGGAGAACTACACCCTGTTTTATTAAATTCAAACTCTGAGCAACCTGCTGCCACTGGGAAGACGCACTCAGATGCTCTGGTTCTGCCTAGACCACTCCAGGGAAGGCTTCTAGGCCACGTCTTAACCACACCCAGGCACACACAGGAGCCACCTTCCTGAGACATAACTTGTCCTTGGCCAGGGAGTTGCTTCCAAGGGTCAGAGAGAGCCCTGGCCTCACCCCAGCTTTCACTACCATCTGCTCTGTTACCAGTTAGCAGCTTTTAGCAGAGCCAAGCATGGCCCTTTCCCTCTAAGAGGGAGGGCAGGCACAAAACATGGATGCCAAGATTACAAAGCACAAATCCAAACTTCTTTCCACTCTTCCCCATATCCACCTCCACCACAAATATTCTTGATTTAAGGCTCTTTTTGGACCACACCAAAGCTTACTGAGGAAAGGTGCCCTGAATCTCCTAAAAGCCATGTCACTTCTCTAAGGAACCCTGCAGAGTCACCAAGTGGCCTGACCAGCAGCCAGACATGCCTACTGAGGCAACATAGGTGTAGGGCAGTGGGACTGTTGAGCCTTTCCTGCTGCCCCAAAAAAGGGAAGGAGGTTGATTGTATGGGACATTCTCCCTGTTCCAGAGACCTGTACTCTAAAGGCTGGTTTTACTCCGCCCCCTTAAGGGGGAGATCCATGATTTGTTTGGTTGGGGATGGGGAGTTTTTGGAACCCTGAGTCTGGATTTCCCTGTGCTAGCCAAGAAAGATTGTTTGGGAGACCAGGCCCTGGAATGCCTTCCAGATATGCCTGGGCTCAGGATAGGGCTTGACCTTGGCCTTAGCCACAGCAGGACACACTGCCCTCTAACTAGCCTGAACACTTATGCCTGAGGATGGGAAGTGCTACAGTCTGGCCAAGGGAGGCAGACCCTAGACAGTGAAGGGAGCCCTAGATAATCTATGTCAAGTAAAAACAGAGTCCCAGAATCTCATGGGAGAGGGTATGCTTGCCATTCCCAGCTCCTCTTGCTTGTCTCAGAGATTACACCTTCCTTTCCCAAAGTGGGATCTTTAATATGTGCCCTTCCCTCCAGATGCCATTCCCCGTTACCTATCTGTGAAAAGGGACTGGTCCAGACCCTCTCGAGGGAGAGGCACCAGAGGGCAGTACTCTTAGGGAAGATGCTTCAAGTCTCCCTAGCCGCAAAGGTTTTCCAAGCAGTTCCCATGTGGTGGCGACATGAGGAAGGGTCACGAATATTAGCACTAGCTTCCCCACTGCCCCCAGCTCACTATTTCAGGTCTCCACTCCTGACTCTGACCAGCCTCCTCCCATCCTGAGGAACTAAGCCAACCCTCAGCATTGTCTGACAGCAGGTGACTCAGCAGTTACGGGGGTCTGGCAACCTCTGGTGTTCCATCAAAAGAGAGGGAAAAAAAAAAAAAAAAACAACTAGGGGACATTTCTCTTTTTTGAAGGCAGAGGGAGTATGGAAAAAAGGGAGAGAGGAAAAAAACAGGAAAGAAAAATCAATCTATAATCCAGTGGTACATCCCAAATTTCTGTCACTCCGCACAGGTGGTTCCATGCCCCCATTCCAAAGTGCACGGGCCTCTTGGTCTGCCCAGGCTGTGTGGGCCTGTCAGAGGAACAGCAGCTTTGCCTCTGCCCGCCCCAGGTCACTGAGCTTCAGTTTGAAGTGGCAGCAATGGGCTTGTCCAGTTCAAGGTCAATGCTGGAGCTCGTGGGATGTAGACTGCTATAGCAAGACTTGCAGACTCGACTGGGTTCAAAGAGCTGCTGGCTGGGAACTGGAACCTTCTGGTTACAACAACTGGAGCAGAATACATTCCCACAATTCCTTAAGATGAGAAAAAGAATAAAATAATGTCAGTTTTGGTGGAAGGCATGGAGTGGGGAAACCAGAACTTTGTTGTGTGAAATTCAGATGTGCTGGAGACTCCTCTAAGATTAAATACTTTTATTTATCTAGCCCAGGAACAAGCAGGACAGGAAAGGGATTCCCTACCAAACACAGTTGCATACCACTTTCTACTACAGGACCACGGACACTTGGCTGCCTCACTATTATCATGGCTCAAGGTTATCAGGTGTCAGGAGGATGCTGCTCAAGAGAGACCCATGAGAACAAATGGACCGAGGGCAGAAGCAGCTGCTAGCTCAATGGGCAAGTCCTGACTCAGGAAAACCCAGGGGCCATATACACCTGGGCAAAGGCTTCTGTGTAGCTCATGAATACAGAGAGGCCAAAGTCCAGCGAACTGCCACCAAGCCCCTCAGATGAGAGAAACAACTACTTGGTCCAGCAGGGGAGGGAGGAGCCTTGCCTAACAGGCCAGCTTACAGGCTCGGAGGCAGCAACATCAATACACTGCTTCCATCCAGGACTGCTCTGCTGCCAGCATGCAAAGCCAGGAGACAAGCAACCAGTGACACATGCTCAAGGTGAAAAGACAAGAAGAGCACAGATGAACACACGTGCACACATACCCCCTTATTAGACAGGTGTCAGTCATTTATGGTTTGTCCCCCTACCCCCATGAATCTCTAGGGACTATCAAGTCTACCTGAAGGCCTGAATTTACCCAGGACCCAGGCCTCTCTTCTCCATTTGAAAGCCCAGCTCTGATGTGTGCCTGTGTAGCACAGGTTCACATACCCAAACAGGTGCCCTTTACAGTAACTGGAAAAGGAATGCAGAGAATGCATTTCTGTCCACCTTACAATCCTATTTTTGCTGGCTTCCAAAATACAAATAAATCCCAATGAGCCCAAGAACGGGAGACTCCAGGGAGCCTGACACAGCCCACCAACTACTTGGGGAAAGCAGATAAAGGAAAAATCCTTCTTAACCAGCAACACTCACTTTTCATATATCCTCCTCAGAATGTAAACCCACTGCTAGATTAAGGACCAGCATGAGGAGAGAATACTGAATTGCCCTTTGAGGACAAAAGAATACCACAAAAGGAAAAGGCTAGACATGAGGCAATGGAAGGACAGAGAGCTAACACACGCACGCACGCACACATGCACGCACGCACACACACACAAACACACAAACCTTCATTTCTAGAATGTAGTACTTCGCAAAAAACAAAATAACAAAAACTCAGCAAGAACCTGTGATTACACTGAAAAATGACCAAAATCTGTTTCAGAATATCTACATTTCACATCAGATGTGGAGTCCTAACATGAATTTGATTAGTTAAGCTTTTCTGACTTTCTTCAAGGGATTCTAAAAAGACCCAAAGTGAAATCTTCCTTCAGAATTTTCCATGCTAAAAGAGTTCTCTGGAAAGATCACCCTTTTTTGGGCCTGATTTCTTAAAGAACAGCTCTAGAAACCCAACTCCACTAAACCAGGTCCTGCAGAATCACAGTCACTTGTCATAATCAAGATAGCTCAGCCAACCTGCACTGCCAGGAGGGGACTATAAGACTAGAGTTTGATTCAGCCCCAATGGTCTCAGGCAGCTGCTTTGGTCCCCACCCCCACCACCCCAAGCCCAACTGCCTGCCTGTAACTCCCAACCCCAGACTTCATTCCAATGAGTGCAGAGAGGGGGAGGTAGCAGCGTTAGTGTGGAGAAGTTATTGTAGATGTGCAGACATCACAGACAGGTTGTTGCAAATGCTCACCACGTTTGATCAACACGGTCAGTGTCCCTGCAAGGAGGGGAGAAAAAGCTCAGAGGAGAAGCCAACCAAAGACATTTGGGCTTGGGGTGGAGTGTGGGGAGATATACAGTCTTAGAAACATCATTCTTAGACAAAGAGGTGGCCCCATTTTCAATCCAGGGTCACTCTGTGGGCAAGTTATGTCACAATTAAGATAAATGTTCTACCTCAAGAACACTGATCATCCTCCAGTCATCACTTCAGCTGGGGAAAAGCATCCCTAGCAACTCACAACCCCAACAGAGATAGCAGAAAAGTGAGGGGCTTTAAGGATTGAAGACTATGCCCTCAGCTGTCCCTATTACTCCCCCAGTTACATCTGCTCATCACTGGTGCCAGGGAAACAAGTCTGAGGTAAGGAACAGAATAAGGTGTAGAAAAATGATGTTCCCTGCCCATTGGAGGAAAACTATTTTTGCTCATAGCACTCATGTTGAATGGGAGGAAATTTTATTCTTGGAATAAGAAACGGTGGTTTGGGTGGTGGCTGTTGCTCCACCAATCCGGGAAGCAAAACAAAGAGGGGTTATCAATGGCACACTTCAAATTTTAGTCATGATGACTCTGAATTGGAAAACACCAAATGCAGTTCTGCAAGCATCAATTTCAGAGGCACAAAAGATGAGTCAGGGTCCCACAGACCCTGGGGTCCGCCTCAAACAACACAGCCAGCCAAGTGCCTTTATCTCTTCAGTCTGCTGACTCCAGGCCAAATCTCAAGACTCCACGCCTTGGCCCATCCCACCACACCCCACAATGGCACCTGCAGTGGTGCTTCCTGCTGGCGAGCCAGAAGGCGCTGTCACACGCGTAGCAGTGGGCAGCCAGGTGGTCAGGAAGCCAACGGGTCATCTGTAAAACAGATGGGGCCAGGTTAGTGACATGAAATGGGTCCTCCAGCTGGAGCCAGCAGATCCATGCTGGGGTAAGTCACCAGGACCACTCTGGCTCCAGTGGCACCAGACCAGCAAGTCTGAGGTCAGCAGTACAAGAAAGGCGCCAGTCCAAATCGTTTCCCTCGAAGGGATTCCAAACTCCCCTGAGATAACAGTGGCAGGCAGCAGCACCCTGGGTTGTTATAAGAGCTGGCATGGTTCCAGTTCATACAGACGAGGAAAGAGGGCCAGCTTGCTGAGTCTCCCTGGCTCAGAAACTCCAGGCTTGATGGGGATTCACAGCAGTGAGACAGAAGCTCAAGGCTAAGTGAGTTACGAGGTCAATCCTTAGCCAGGGGCATGGGGTAAGGAAAGGGGTAGAGAAGAACTGCAAAACTGTAGCATGGATGGCACTCAGAACAGGGGCTGAGCCTGTACCTCCGTGTCCTGTTTATCCACCTGCTCCCAGCTGGCTTCAGAGAAAATCTCTGTGCTGCAGTGAGACAAACAGTTCTGATCCAGATTGCTTTCCGAGTCGGGGATTGAAGTCTGTTGGCAAACAAACACAGCTGAACAGAATGAACCTGGGTCTCCTCCCAGAAGAAAGGGCTTGGTAAAGAAGGGAGCACTGAGGACTTTGGGTGGGCCTGGATATTAGGGCTGCCGAATCTGCAGGTACATCAGCCTTCATGATTTATGGGTCGAGCAGGTGCAGGGAGATACACAGGTCAAAATTTGTAATGGTGTGACTTTGGAGTGGAAAGATGGGCCTTGGGTTCCAGGAAGTAAGTGGGGTAGAAGTGACCAGGGTGGGATTAGGAACTCTGAGTGTCAGCTGCTCCAGTGGGCCTGTCAATCCAACCCTGCCACTTAGTTAAAACTGAGTGCTTTGGGGCATAGCCTCCTTCTCTCTGAAGGACTCTTTGGGAAAATGAGAAACCATTATTACTATGAAGGAAAACACAAGAAGTCAGTTTGAATTGAAAGTCATTGGATGAGCCCGCCTTTAGTGTACACTGACTGCTTCAGAGTCAGGCTCACACTTCTACTTGAACACCAGTCAGACACATCCAGTGAGGCTATCACCTCCTGGAGAGCTCCCCTCAGGTACCTCTACTTCCAGTTAGCAGGTCCCACGGTGCTAACTTGACAGTACTTAAGACCAACCCTTATCCCTTTCCGCATTACAAATATCTATTTAAAAAAACCCTAAATGTTCACAGCTACAGCCCATGTTTGGAGAGGCTAATAGTTTACTAGCTACTGGGGTTAGACAGGCACTACAATTTGACAGGAATATTTGACAGTGCCCTACAAATGTTAATTCTGCCCAGGAGTTCAAACCCTTCTTAAGACATATGATGCTTTCTGAAGAGATGTGACCAACCACATAGCCAAGTGCCAACTCTCTTCCATATTCTAGCTGCCTAAACACATGTAGGACACAGGTAGAAAGTAAGCAAGGCAGAAAAGAAAAGGGGCAGATTGCCATTCACATGGGTGAGACTGACTTCTATCCAGCCTCTCAACAGGGTTACAACGGGCCTCTCCAATCTGTACCCATTACCATGCTCTGGGTTCAAAGGCACCAAGCCTCGGTGTGCAGCTGAGTATGTAGTATGCAGGTAGGGAGGTACCATGGTGAACTCACCACTTCATCACCAAAGTCCCCATTGAAGTGTAAGGAGCTGGTCAGATACTGGCTCTCCAGGCGACTCCTCAGCTCCTGGACTTGTTTCTTCAAGGTCTCTACTTCCTGCTGGTGGCCTGACTCAATCTGACGCAGGCGCTGTTGGATAGTGTCCGTGTACACAGGCATGCCATCATCATCCAGGTGGCTGCGGGAGGGCTGGTCAGGGCTGCCTGTGGCAGATGGCCTCCCAGAGTGGCTGTGCAGCCATTTGTGGTGCAAGTTCCTCGAGTATAAGTGAGCAGAACTGCAGCTCATGGCAGACAGCTGGCGGCTCAGTGAGTCCTTGCTCTTACCAGCCTCCCCATTGGTGCAGTGCCCATTGGGAGTGGGGTACTTTTGCAGGGTGCTAAGCCCTGGGGACTGCTCGGAGGCCTTATTTTCCATCTCTGGGGCACCATTGCACACAGGCCCCTCTTTACATTCGGCTGAAGGCAAGGCACAAGGAGAATGCATTGGGCCATGGGTGCTGCCAGGGGAAGTCCTATGCACCACAGATCCTACCTGGGGCCTCTCAACCAGGCTTCTCTCTGAAGGCCTAGGCTCCATGGCTTGAGGAAGTATGTCCTTGCCACCTAAGCTGCCTCTGTTTACCAGGCAAGGTCTGTTATGGCCCTGGGACCCATTTTCCTTATCTTCCAATAACATGTCTATGGAGCTGTCCATGTTTGGTCCTCTGGCCTCAAATGGGAGTTGGGAGGGTAGCAGAGAATTTAACTGTGAGGTACCATAGCCAACTTTTGCATCAACTACAATTGGAAGAACTGCTTCCTCCCTGTCCTCTGGGATGGCTCCTATTCGAGGTTGTTCCTCAGGGACCTCCTTTCCTCTGTGGGACTCCTGGAAAGAATTGGGGAGAACACCATGTCCACCCTGCTGCTGAGGAATATCCTGTGAAAACAGAGACAAGCTAGTGTCTGGATAGCTCCTCAGAGCCGCATCAACCAGTTCTGGTTCTTGATGAAGGATAATGCCTGAGCCCTCAGGGGTCTTCCCCTTGTTCTCCTTTTCAAAAAGAGTCTCCTCTTTGACCTCTTGCACTTCACAGATGCTCCCCCTATGCTCTTCTACCCCACTCTCCTCTTTGGTGGCCTCTTGCAAAATGTTCTCCATCTGTCCCTCAGCCACTCCAGCTGCAACAGACAGCTCTGCACCACTCAGCACTTTGGTCGGCTTCCCAAGGCTGTCGGGATCAAGAGGCTCTTCTCCAGGACAAGCCAGGCTGCTCAATTCTAGTGAGCGCCGGTGCTCTTGCCACTTCTCATTCAGGCTTGGGTCACTGCTGCGCCGGCTGGCCAGAGGCACGGTATTGTCACAGGCTGTAGTCAGATTGTCAAATGACCTAGTCTTTGGTAGCCTAAAAGAAAAGAGTTTAGGGGGAGAAATGAGAATCTGTAGCTGTTCAGAAGCAAGCAGGAGACAACAGGTTTTGATAGGCAGTTGTTTCATAATTGGATCCATTACAGCTACTCAAGAAGCTATGGCAACTCTGAACTGAAGCTCAGATTGCTTGAAATACAAAGCTCCAGGCAAGTTCTTTTTCTAATCTGCAAATTCTCTCTTTCACCAACTCTGCCCCAAGCCCAATACATACAAATATGGTAAGAGCAAATGGCATTTTAAAAAGACATTCTTCATGATCTTGTTCTATTTTGCAACTAGTGGCAAAGGAAAATAACGCCGATTTCCTGATATTATATTTTAAATTATAATAATTTATTATTTACCATTCTGTGGAAAAGTCAACCTTTCTATCATCTGACAGCATCTGCCTTTCAAGCCCAAGAAGACAAATCATGGCAGGGAAGAAGGACCACAGAGCAGTTGGTCACAAAAATCCCAGAGGATTTGCTTCATCAGTGAGAAAACTACTCAGTACATGCTACAGGGCCATGTATTAACAGGTCCAACACTCTTCAGGAAATAAGGTTCTTATTTACGGTCTCATAGCTAGAAACCCTTATAACTTCCCTGAAAAAACTTCAAAGAAAGATATGGGGAGCTAGACGACATTGTGGTCTCTGACCATCCCTGGGTGCATCCCAACAAAGGAATACATCCACACAGGACTTGAGGCATTGGCATCAACCTTGGGCTCACCGGCTAAGGGGCGGGTCATCAGGGCTGGTGCCAGGGGCTGGGTATGGTGCACAGCTGTCATCCACAGGGGTGGATGGGGACGGGCAAGGCAAGTACACTGCACTCCACAGCATCAGGTTGCGCACGTGGCACACAGGATACAGTACCTGAGGAGAGTACACAGGGTACAGATGTAAATGAGTCTTTTAGAAATGAGGGTCGAGAATAAGCACCAAGCTAGTACACCCAAAAGATTTAGCACAATTTCCAAAGGTGTTACTATCAGTGGACACAAGTCTTTTTCTCCTAAGAAGGCCAGCAATAGGACTAAAGATTTTTTTTTTTATAACATTTTCACCAGCAAGGCTCCTACAGGCATGAAAATCTAAACGATTTTTAAAAACTCCTTTCTCATGAATTATTTCTTTGGACACCTTTATTGAATAAATGACTTTCATCAGCGTAATTTGTTGTTTTTACTGCATAGGAAAGTGAGTCATTCACTAGATGGTGATTATTTTGTCATACGAAAAAGTGGCTTCCAGAAGCACTGTCAAGCCTGTTTTATAGGATCATTTAAATCAATCAGGTGAAAAGGAGGGACTTTCCTTCCTATATTACTTCCCCAGTAGGCACAGTGAAGGAGACAGAGAAGTAGTTAGCTTCAGTCTTTCCTTTGACTAATTAAATGTAGTAAGCAGCACATTCACAGTGCAACAAAGCAATATAACCTCTGATTAGCCTCCTTTCGAAGATTTATTTTTATTTATGCATATAAGAACTGGGGTACAGGCCACAGGTGTGGGGGGTAAGAGGATTCACCAGAGACAGAGTGGAGAGCAGAAAAGGCAGATCTACTGAAATACACTGCTGAGGGGAGCAAGACAGGAAAGGTCTACTGTGCCATGTGGGTTAGCTCTCTGGCCGGGGATCAAATCATGCTGCAGTGGTTGGCAATAGCTTGACAGCACTGAGACTTTAACCCCTGCACCATCAGGGATGCCCAGACTAGCCTCTTTTTGACTGAAGAATTTAAGATGCATTCTAACAAAAGGAAAATTACCACTATTAACAGATTTTATTTTTATTATTTTTTTTTTAAAAAGATTTATTTATTTATTTATTTATGCAAGCACTGGGTACAGTCAGAAGCACCAGAGGGTGAGAGAATTCACCAGAGCCAGAGCTGGGAGCAGAGCAGGCAGAAGGACCGAAGTACACTGCTGAGGGGAGCAGCGGGCGGCAGGAGAGGTCTGCGCGCCATGTGGGACCCTCCTCCGGTGGCCTGGGAGCAGCCGGGGATGGAACCGGTGCTGCAGAGGCTGTGGGCAGCTTCACAACCCAGAGCTCAACCGCTGCGCCACCGGGGAGGCCCTATTAACAGATTTTAAATGCTTCTTTTCCTCTGCTTAACAGAAGGTGTTCCTTTAAGGAACAAAGTTTTAAGAGGCCTGCCAGTTTTCCATGTGAGCAAAGAATCAGACACACATGCTCATGTCACAGTTTTCTGATCTCTGAGACAGAAGCTGCAGTGGATATAGTGGACTGTTGACAGTGGATGGGTGCTGGGGGGTCTAATGCAGCACCTTCTGACCTATCTACAGCCATTCAGGGAACAGTTTAAGTGTCTCTTCCACTCATTAGACAGAACATACTAGGAATAAATTAAGTTCTGAAGGAGATATCAGAAAAGATTCATGTTTAGAGCAGCAAAGTAGAGATATGTTAATCAAGTCACTTTGAAAAGAGTAGTCAAAAGCAGGTTAGCACATCACCACAAAAAAATGGCCTTTCTCAGGACAGTGTGGTAAGAAAAAAATAGGACCAACTCACCTAGAGAATGCCTTCGAGAAAATGGTCACTACTCAAATAGGTTCCCATATGTTCCCACCCCCAGATTCCTTTTAGTAAGAGAGAAAAGGCTGAAGGATACATACGGCTTCTGATTGAGAGGAATACAGTAGGTTTTTGAAAGCCTTGTTGCCTGCCCGAAGTAGTGACCACACAGAACATGTCCGTTCCTGAGTATGCTTTTCCCCTCTTTCCTTGGCGTTGTTGCACAGGAATGTTCCAAAGAGGCAGGAATAGGTATGTTGCACCAGTTTCACCTATGGGAATCCAAAGAAGTGAAATGAAGCAACAGGATACATATTCTCTGGGGAAGGTCAACTCAGTCACATTCCTCAACATCCCTGACAACACTTGAGTTCACACTTGGTTAAGGACAAGTGAACTAAATTACCTATATACTAGCCGCCTCTCTGGCAAACAGTCTCTGATCAACCAAGTTAATAGCCACCCTCACTAGAGCAAAAGAGCACACAATCTAGGTACAGGAGGAGGTTAGAGTGTGACCCAAATATCAGCTGAGAGCACACTTCTTTCCATTCAACAAACTGTTATTTCACATCTCACATGTCCCAGACATTTCTGTGGGTGTGGGTTTTACAACAACAATTAGATAGCTCTCCTGACCTGATGGAATTTGTACTAGTTGCGAAAGAGGGGTGATCAGTGCTGTGGACAACAGTAAGACAGGGTAAGAGGGACTAGGTACATGGGAGGCAGTGTAGGCAGGTCTCACTGGCTAAGACCTGACTGAAGTGAGAAAGCAGGTCATGAAGTTATCTGGGGAATATGCTCCAGGCAGAAGCAACAGCAAGCACAATGGTCTTGGGTGAGAGCATGCTTGTGACTTCTGAGGAACAAAAGTCAGTATGATTTAATGACATTACACAGGCAGGACAATGGTAGAAATTAAAGGCTAGACAGGTGACCTTTAGGCTATCCCTACAGGGCATTTTAAGGACTTTTGACTTCTATAAAGTGGAAAGTCACTGGAGGTTTCTGAGCAGAGGAATGACGAGGTCTACTTGTTCTGAAGAATCCCTTTGTTGGACTAACTCTGTGGAATTGGAGTAGGAATGATGGCTTGGACCAGTGTGGCCAATAGTAGAGGTAACAATAAGTAATCAAATTTTAGATATATTTTGAAAGAAGAGATGCAGAACCTGTTGACAGCCTGAATGTGGAGTATAAAAGAGGAGAATAGAGGATGAAAGTTGTTTTTCTTTTATATCTGACTAATTTGTTATTAATTTTTTAATTGTGGAAACATTAGGATTCTCTCTATCAGCTATCACCACTATAGGGCACCCACCACCAAATCACCCAGCGTCTACTCCATAGTCCATTTTGCTTGCTTCCCTCTTGGTTCCTACACCTCCCCTGGGCCCTCCCCTCATTGGATGCTTCAGTGATATAAAGTTTTTGTCCTAAATAAATGGAAGTACTGAGTTGTCACTTGATGAAATGAAAGAATTCTGAAAGATCAGTTTTTGGGGTGAGGAGATGTGGAAATCACAATCTAAATTTCAAACACATTACATGAGAATCAACTAGGACATCTGAGTGGAGATGCAGAGTAGTCACAGTTAAGTATGTAAGTCTAGAGTTAAATGAAGAGGTCTGAGTTGAAGATACAAAAATATGGGAATTCTAAAGGGAAATTAAAGTCACTGGATTGCTGGATGAGTTCCCCAGAGAGGAAGTACAGATAGAGAAGCAGCCTGGAGGTTGGAGCATACCAATATTCACAACTAGGGAGATAAGTGGGAATCAGCAAAGAGACAGAAAGGACCACCTGGTGAGGTGAGAATAGAACTAAGAGTGTGTGAATGCTGGGAGTCAACTAAAGAGTGTGTCTCAAGAATGAAATGGTTGAACTGTGCCAAATATTAATGATGGATGAAAGACAACAACTAAGAGTTGATCGCTGGATTAGCAATGTGAAGGTCACTAATCACCATAACCAGAATAGCTCTGGTAAACTGGTAAGATGAATACCTGATTGGGGTAGTTTAAAAGCAAAAGGAAAGGAATTTGAGATAGTAAATATAGAAGACTTGAGGACCTTTGCGGTGATAGGTAATAGAGAAACAAGAATTACAGGAGGATACAAGATGGAGAATGGGTTTTGATGAGGTAGGAGGCACTACATTATGTCTGTATACTAATGGTAATGATATAGTAAAGAGGGGAACATGCCAATGTAAAAGGCAAGAGGCAAACTGCTGGAGCCATGCAGTTGAGGAGAGGAGGGTGACAGGAGTTGGAGCAAAAGGCAGAGAAGCAGAGAGCATGAGACAGATATAAGGGGTTTGTTAAATGGACTAAAGGAAGCAGAGGACATTCTATTTGCTTCTCACGGTTAGGGTTTCTATCGCCCCCTTTAAAAAGTGAGTCTAAAAACAACTCAAGGATTTTTGTAAATCTAGCACATGTGGAATTCACTGACTAAACAAATTCACTATTTTTTAAATTAAAAATGGGAGAATGACATTGGTATTAAATTCTTAAAAGGCTGCCATTTCATGTGACAAGGCCCCCAAAACAAAGAATCACAAGCCCAGACTCACAAGGAATGCTTCACTGAATTCAAAAGAGCAAGGAAACTGCCTCTGAAGCTGATGAACGCAGTCAAGCCACTGCAGAAACACCGGGCAACGCTCGTTGAGATCATCCGAGTTCTCCCCATGACCACATCGGTCAGCAAATTTGTGGCCAAAATCCAGCCACTCCATCTCCACAAGGACTTGGAAACCCTGTAGAAGAAGCACCCAGGAGAGACCATCTGTGCTCATCTATCCAGAATGCAACAGACCCGAGTCTGCTGTCTCCAACTGTGATCCCTTTTAACAGCCTCCCACTAAGCCCATCAGGAGCTCCTGACCCAGTGCCACAGACAAAAGTTCCACATGTCCACATGCTTAGGATGATTTCCCAATTTCCTCAACTCTATCCCTTAAGCATCAAAAAGTTACTAATCAAGCATTTATCTAAGTCTTTCTTGAGTCTATTTACATTTTCAACCTCTTTACCATACAAAAGCCATTCCCCCCTAAATTTCTCTAAGTTTTATCTTTTGTGATATATAGTTACAAGTTTATGGTGTAAAAAGCTTTCCCCACCCACATTCACATATATTTTAGGATACCTTTATGGTATTTCTTAAATCTTTAACAAGTTATTTCAGAGTACGCCGCTTTCCCTACCAAAAACCCTGTGATACCATCTAGACAATCTATTACCGAAACAAAAATGCTGAGATCCTTATGTAGCCACATTTTACTGAGGCAACAAAAACTCTTCCAAGTAGATAGACTACAAAATATTTACATCTTCAATGTCTATTTTTCACAATCTGCCCCATTTTAGGATGTATAAAAACTGGTAGGCACTATGACAATTTAGTGCAAGGTAAGGAGCAGTGATTTTAAAACAAATTTTACTTCCTTTAGATCTAATCACCACAAGCAAAACAGAGCATAAACCCACTCTGAGGTTTCCTCCACTCATCCTGAAGTACCAAATCCTACTTTTTGGATGTACCTCTATGGTTCGGTAATAAGGGTCCAGTAAGAGCTTAGCCAATGCCACGATCTGGGGAGTGCGGTCCCAGCCGTCTGAGCAGTGTGCTAACACTGGCCGCTGATCCCGATCCACAGCATGCACGACCAGGAGTGCTGACTTCAGAAGCACAGACAGGTGATGGAGCCATTTTGTGCTCTCAAGAGCAGAGAGCCAACTATTTAAAATAAAAAAAAAACATAAGGAAATGCTCATTTTTACAATTTATGTATCATGCTAAATACTTGTCAAATTAAAAAGTAACTCCCAAAGACTTTTCCGTCCCCCCCCCAAAAAAAAAACCCCTGCCAAAACAAACCAAAAATCCTTTTCTTTATAAAGCAGATACAAGGATAAAACCCAAGTCTTACTATGTAATAGAGAAGAATCTTAGAAAAAGCACATTAATAGCATCACCTTTTGTTTCAAAAATCTTATTGCTAATTTCCCAGAAAATTGATATTTAATGTTTTTCGGCCTTTGGTAGTAGGCACACCCATTTTAAGAAAAGTAATTTAAGCAAAGTTTTCTCTAGAATCTCCTTCTGAAGAAAATGCAGTTACTTCTGAGACGTGAAACAAAGGGTATTTCATATTGAATGATAGCATTCTGCCCAAGTTCTTGGGGGGAAAAAAATTTTAAGAAAAATTAAAAATTCAAATATGCCCATTACAAGATGTTTACACAAGATGCCACATACAAGAATGGTGCAGACAACATTAGTTGCTACCACTCCTTGACATCTAACATTGCTCAAGTCCTGAATATATACTAACAATGGATGGGCTCAAACTGATTATTTAGATTCATCCATATCATTACACTAATTGCCACACAGTATTACTGGGTTTAACAGAAAGTGGATTCAGCAGGGATTTAGAAGAACCTTTTTTCAAAAGGCCTTTACAAAGTATAGTCCAAGACCACCCCATTGGGAGTAATCACAAGCAAATCACACTTTAACTGTGTAGACTTTTTTTTTCTTGTGCCCTATTATGAATTCCAACTCCCAACCCGCTCTCCCCTCCCCAAATCTCCAAAATACAATCAGATTTATAATTAAGACCACAGTCCAGTCCTTCAAATACTGAGTAAGAGAAGGAAATAAATACTTCTCATGGGGTTCTGAGAAGGCTTTTGGAAGACTAAGCTATCATGGCCTATTAAACCTTTGGGAATGAGTATTAATTTTGAGACTATTCCAAGGAGGGGCTTTCCAAGCAAACAAAAACAGAATATTGTGCATAAGCACTGGTTTCACATGGATTGGCTTGGTCTACCAACCAAGCTCTGGATCCTCAGAGGGCAAACACTATGTCTCAGGTACAGCAGTACCCGCAACACAGCACCTACAGTCAAGATTTCTGCTGTTTAAATTCAATGTCTAGATTTTCTATGTCCTAAGTAGGTAACTGAAAAACAATTTTTGCTAGGGCATCAATTGTTTATTCTCATTCCTCACAGTATTGAAAGAAACTAAAAGATAAAGCTTAGGAGAGAAAATATTAAATTATCTCCTGCCCCTGGAAAAATGAGTAAGTGAATAAGAGAAGCAGTGTAAGCTCTCTTAAACATAACTGAACTATTCTTATACACCAGTTGATGTTGTCTGTGCCTGACAGAGAAACTGCACTCCAAAATCTGTCAACCAATCTGAGAGACTCCACATTCCCTTCTCCTAGTCCCAAACTGGATTAGAAATGTACCACACTGTACAGCCACAAACTAGTGTCAGGCGGCTTGCTTATAGCTGATCTCCAGCATTGCAATAGCTTCTTTGTATTCACAAGGTTATTTCAGCACTGCATTATGATTTTCTGCCAATTACAGACAAACCTTCTCGAATAAAATCCTGACATTCATTTGGAATAGTTGAAGGCTAATCATACCATTTTGACTCAAGTTAAAAACATATCTTTTTAAGAAAGAATTTTAATACATGGAAGATATTGGAGATCAAGTCCTATCTCTTTCATCTTACAGATAGGAAAACTGATACCCATAGTAATTAAGTCACTTGACCAAGTCACACAGTCAATTAGAGACAGATCTCTTGAGTCCTCAACCAGGATCTTTCCATACCCCACCTCTAGGGAAGAGTACGTGTTACCAGCTAAGTTCCAGAAATATGTAGCAGATGCAAGTGGCTAACTCCCCAAAGCAGACCAGCAAATTTATTTCTTGGTCAGGTTTTTCCCCAGGGACAAATGCTTCATCCTCTGGGCTGACTGTAATTGATAAATTTAATCATTTGCTATCAGGAGTTAGAACAAGTGGTTCAGGAAGTCTTTTGGTTTTGTAAATCAAATAAGGAAAGCTGCAAAACTTGGTGTGATCATGAGATCTGCTTAACAGAACCCAAGGAAATAGTACCAGAAAAGAGAATTCCGACCTCTCTGGCATTATTTTTGGCTTATTTAAAGTAACATAGGGGCTTTAAAATATTTATGTGCCCATATTTGTTTTATAGAAAAGTCTACCTACTTTATCTTGTATTCCAACTTGTATTTTTGGGGGGATGTGTCACTGCACCTTTCTCACTGAAAATGCCAGCCATTCATTTTAATAAGTAATAAAATTCATGGTAATGTTCTTAGTAAATGAGAGGGCACTTCAGAAATCAGAACCAAATATACGAGGAAACTGATAGCAAGTTTAAAGAAAGTTTAACCCTTTTTAGAACATGACAAATTTTGATTCTTCATGGTAAAACACCTCCATTCACTGCAGACAAGTCACTACAAAATATCAGAAACCAAAAAATTAAATTACTTTGGGCCAAAAACAATGCAAAAGAGAAGGAAAAGGTCTCAGGAAAAGCAAGGAGGCAATACTTCTGTTCTGAGGGCTGAGAAGTGCTTTGTGCTGAACGTTTTTAAACCTTTCAAAGAGATGGATTTTTCTCTCAGCTCCTCCTTGGCACTGCTGTGATCCTAATACAGAAAAGAGTAACATGGATACTGAAAGTAAAACTGAAGTTTACCAAGTAATAGAAGGAAAGACCTTACCTCCAAACTCACTTTTTATAAAGTAAGAGCAATGCAAAATTAAAGTCAAAACCAATGTCTTACTTTCCCGGATCCGGCATCTGTGTGCACAGCAATCGCAAAGACTGAAAACTCCTCCGAATTGAATGAATATTTGCCATCCCCATAAATACAACTTCACAGTTTGGGTAATACTCTGGAGAGAATAATGATAAAGAGAACACACGTACAATGAATTTAAAGCCCACATGGCCAAATTTAAAAGCAGAAAACTAGCTGTAAAACAAACCCATTGTAGCTGCTGACTAATCAAACTGCAGTGTTTCAATGCCTATTAGCCCAGTCTTCTATTATGAGAAGAAAACAGTACTTGAATTTTAGCTATTTTTCCAAAAAGAAAGGTTGGATTTGTAGAGGAGATAATCACAAAATAGAACTGTTATTTTTTTTTTTAAAGGCATGATTTCCATCTTTATTTATTTATTTATTCACTTATACAAGAATCGGGGTACAGGCCAGATGTGTGGGAGGGTGAGAGGATTCACCAGAGACAGAGTGGGGAACAGAACAGGCAGATGGGGTCTCCCCGGTGGCTCAGTGGTTGAGCGCTGGGTTGCGAAGCTGCCTGCAGCCTCTGCAGCGCCGGTTCGATCCCCGGCTGCTCCCCGGCCACCGGAGGAGGGTCCCACATGGCGCGCGGACCTCTCCTGCCGCCCGCTGCTCCCCTCAACAGTGTACTTCGGACCTTCTGCCTGCTCTGCTCCCCGCTCTGGCTCTGGTGAATTCTCTCACCCTCCCGCGCTTCTGACTGTATCCAATGCTTGTATAAATAAATAAAATAAAAATAAATAAATCTTTAAAAAAAAAAAAAAAAAGAACAGGCAGATGAACCAAAACACACTGCTGAGGGGAGCAGACAGGAGAGGTCTGCCGCGCCATGTAAGAATCTCCCTGGCCAGGAATCGAACCTGAGCTGCAGAGGCTGCAGACAGCTTCACAGCCCTGCACTCAACCGCCTGCGCCACCAGGGATGCCCTAGAACTGTTAAGATCTATATATTTCCATCTCATCCCAGGTTTACTTCTTGGGACTCTTAACTTACAGCTCTGGAATCTCCAAAAAGAACTTGGCAGAACATGCATTCAAATTCCACCCTGTTAAACTGCTTTTAATTTCCAACCTACACCACATCGAAAGAGCTTGGTGCCTTTGCTTGCTCTACCAGGACACAACTGGCACTGAAGGGATCTCTCCTTAAAGAAACAGCATTCAAACAACAGTAATGCTATGGATCAGAACAGAGCTGCTTTACTAGAGTTTTGTATTCATGGCTTCAATTTCCACCCCAAGTTTTTTAAATGGAAGCCTGTGAGGAGTTTTTCTGAGGCCAGTGATGAGCATAACCACTGTCAAAGACAACAAAAAGCTTTTATATGACTAAGAAACTGAGCCACTAAAGTAGCAGTTTTCAAACATCAACAGGCCCTATTATGGAGAGAATTTACTTTCCTTATCACTTCAAGTTTGGACCAGGGAAGGAAATTTGTTTCATTGTACCTCCTCCTCCATTTCTTCTCTGAAAAGAATGTAACATTAACAATCCAAAGAAAAGCTCCAGCTCTCTCATGATAGGTTGAAGAGCATGGCTTGACATTCATTTTCAAGTTGAGAGCTAAGTCTCAGGAGTGGCTAGTCTAACAAGGATAAAGTGTGTGTTGGGGCAGGGAAAGCACTGTACACCTCACCTGGGCATTCACAGCCTCCTCCTTTGGCTCGGTTTGCCACAGCTGCTGCATAGGACCGTGCATCCAAAATCAAAAGCTTCTGTGGTTGGATGGCTAAATTCTCTGCTCCTGAAGCATTTGACAGAGAAGAATCTAGAGACATCAGCAGCAGGGAGGAAAAATCTAAATGAATCTGTCTCTCCCAGAATTGTGCAAAATAAAAACATGGGCACACATTACAGGGGAAAAAACAACCTTCAAGTGAAATCTACCTCACCAAAACCCTTGATACATGGGCCTCTGTTTTTGACTACTTATAAAAAGTTGGTGAAGATTTTCTCTCTAAAAACAACTGCCAGAGCACACATGGGGATCCACATCACCCAATCTCCTATACCTCTTTTCTATATCTACATTCCTTTAATGAAGTCTGATTACCCGAAGCCACCCTCCCTCCCCCGCCCCCCACCATGGTCTGAAGTTCCCCTATCATTCTCTCTCTCTCTCTCTCTCTCACACACACACACACACACACACACACACACACACACACATTTTTAATTATCTTGGCAAGAAAGACAAGCACTTTTGTCCTCTTAAACCAAGTTTGAAACAAAGGGTCTTCTGGCTCTTTGTCAAAAAACTGATGACTCCTCAAACAATCCCATTCACTGAAATTTTGCTCCCTTCTAAGAAACAAATTGTCTTATAAGGAAATGGTCATTTCAAGAAAATGTTCTCAAATTAAAATTGTTGCCATGGGTTCAGGGAACACCTTACCAAACTCCACATCAGAAAGGTCTCCTGTATTGGGAAAGCCTCGAGAACTGTTTCTAGTTGACAGTTTGTTGCCACTTGATCTAGAGTCAGAGGCACAAGCTTTGGCTACTGACTGTACCAGGTGTTCATCATCAGCATTTCGCCAGCCCCACCAGCTGACCTCTGGCTGTCCACAGCGGGCAATAACAGCTCCATTACTCTGGTGCCTGTGCAGGGAACAAGACATAATACACAATACATTCAGATGTCCTGGGTTCATACAAAAAGTTAGGCAGTGTGTTTTAAATGCCTTAATGACTACAAGTAAGTGATGGGTTAGCCTCAAGTCCTCTCAAAAGAGAAATCTTGCATACCAATAAAAATAAAACCTATATGGATCTTTCTCAATTATACCAATTTAGAAACCTTAGTAGAGTTACCAAGAAATTAAGCTATAATGGCCTATTATAAATGAATACTCTTAGAGAAAACAAATTAACATTCATAAAGTAAATGCTTGAATCTTTACATTTATTTTTGGGAAATCAGGTAAAAAAAATAGTATACTAGTTCTGCTACTCAATAATGAAGCATAATCTCTCCTCTTTAATATAGCACCTGAATATCCTGACGTAACAGATGGTGAGACAGAGAAATACTTCTTTTCTCACTGACTTCTGAGGGCCCACCGTAGCACTGTGCACTCATGGTTGGCTTGGGAATTCTTTTCAAACCAAGATCCCACATTTGAGACTGAAGGGCTTATCTGATCCACAGTAAACTGCTTTACAAAATCTTCTAGGATTTCATGAGTCACAAAACACTCTTATACACAGGTAGTACAATGAACCAGCTACCTTTCCTTAGGCTACAATATTCTTTAGGAAAGGAATAGCATAAGCCATACTCTGACAGATTCTTTTTCAAGAAATAAGACCAGAAATCATATTCATAGTCTACTTTAAGATATGTTATTAAAACCCTAGGTATTCACAATTAGGAATTTCAGTTAAGCATTTCTAACAAAAAGTTGTAAAACATTATTTAGCAATCAAAAGAAATAAAGTTGTAATACATGTTACAATATGGATGAAACTTGAGTATGATATGCTAAGTGCAGAAAGCCAGTCCATTTATATGCAGTGTACAGAACAGTCAAATCTATATAGAGGTGGAAAGTAGAACACTGATACTCCAGGGCTAAGGGATTTGGAGAGGGAATGCCGAATGACTACTAAGGGGTCTGGTATTTCTTTTGGAGGTGGTGAAAATGACTGAAATTGACTGTAGTGATGCTTGTACACCTCTGATTACACTAAAGAAAAAAAAAATCACTGAACTGTACACATTGAAAGGGTTTAATTATATATGAAATGTCTCTACAGTTTTTTTTTTTAATTTATTTTTTGGGTAGAACTGGGGTATAGACCAGAGGTTTGGGGGGCAGGGGGATGCTGAGAGAATTCACTAGAGACAGACTGAAGAACAGAACAGGTGGATCTACTGAAATACACTGTTAAGGGGAACAGCAGGTGAAACAGGAGCATCAGGTGAAATAGGAGAGGTTTGCTGCGCCATGTAGGTTAGCTTCCTGGCCGGGGTTGGATCTCAGGCAGTCATGGTGGGCAGTAATGGTGGTAGCGCTGAGTCCTAACCTCTAGGTCACCAGAGAGGCCCTGCTACAATTATTTTTTAAAAAGTTACAGAAGCAAATGGCCAACAGGCATATGAAAAAATGTTCAACATCACTTGTAATCAGGGAAATGCAAATCAAAACTACCATGAGATACCATCTTACACCAGTGAGAATGGCACATATTAAAAAAACTAGCAACAACAAATGTTGGCGAGGATGTGGAGAAAAAGGAACTCTCCTGCACTGTTGGTGGGAGTGCAAACTGGTCCAACCACTGGAGAGCTGTGTGGAGATTTCTCGACCTACTAAACATAGAGCTTCCATAGGATCCAGCAATTCCACTCCTAGGTATTTACCCAAAGGACACAGAAACATCAATTCCAGAGAGCACCTGCACCCCTATGTTTATAGCAGCACTATTTACAATAGCTAAGCTTTGGAAACAGCCCAAATGCCCAAAAATAGATGATTGGATCAAGAAGATGTGGTACATATACACCATGGAATATTACTCAGCATTCAAAAAAGATAAACACATGCAATTTGCAGCAACATGGATGGCGCTGGAAGGGATCATGCTCAGCGAAATAAGCCAGAAAGAAAAAGAAAAATACCGGATGGTCTCACTCATAGCAGGAATCTAGAAAACTTAAATAAGGGACCAGGAAAATGAATAACTATAAGAAAGTGAAAATCAAAATCAACAAACAACTATGAACCAGAGACACTCTATGGGTGGTGGGGGGCGGGGAGGGGAGGGATTGGGGATTGCAATTGTATGGGGAATATAAAAATAAAATTTATTTAAAAATAAATAAATAAATAAATAAAAATAAAAAGTTACAGAAGTAACCAGTCCATTATAAAAATAAATAAGCAGAATAAAAAGCTAGTAAAGTTAATAAGCAAATAATTTAATTGTCTCTCAACTCTATATCTCATTAAAATTGTTTCTAAACATATACATGCCTACACACATATAACACATATGTATGGCTCAGATACTTTTTGTTTTCACTTTGAAAAAATATCAAATGAGAATATGTTATAAGTTTTTAAAAACAGCCTATAAATATTCCCTCTAAGCTTACATTTTCAGCAAAGCAATAATGCTCAGTGGTTCTGAATCCCACTGAGATACTCCACAGCTCTGCCTAATCTTAGCTAGCTCCTCGAATTGCCAGCAACATAAAGATCAGAGTTTACACATCCACATGACAGGGCCACATCTGGATCTCTACCAACCATACTTCTTATGAATCTGTCCCTTTTACAAGGCAGCTTTTATCTCATTAAGGGGTGGAGTTAGTGTGGGAGGTTGTGGAAAAGGAATGAAGTGGTCCAAGTGATTCAGAAAGATTAAATCCCAAAGGCTATGTCAGTCAGGGTTTGATCAGAGAAGCAGAACCACTTAATTAAACGAGACACAAAGTGAGCTATTGGGAAAATGGCGCCAACAGACTTGATGGACACAGGTTTGCAACAAATCTTCAATTTGTAAAAACTGTGGCATCAACAGTATGATCCTGGGCAAATTACTAGACTTTTCTGTGTCTCTACTTCCTTCTCTGACTTTTTTCATTTTGCCCAATCAAAGCCAGGTCCTGGGTACAAGCAGCCCTAACAGCAGCCCCCAGAGTGTTACCAGAAGTGCAGCCTCTGCTCCTCCTCAAGTGCCACTGGAGAGAACTGCTGGTTGTTATGAGTTGAAAGGAAGGCTTGAGGCAGGTGTCAACCAAGCAGGTGTCAACCAACTCTTGGTTGGCCATAACTTGGTTTGGGAGAGTGGGGAAGGCATGTGAGATGGGGGCTGAAAGCAGGGGTACCCTGATTTTCCTTTTCTGAGGCACCTGCCTGGCAGTACCACAGCTGAGGCCTGTTGAGTGGGAGGGTGAGGGGGGTTTAGACTGGGGGAGATGCAGCCATCCAGTGGCCAGGGTAAAGCCTACCAGGCCCTGGTGAAGAAGAGTGGAATGTCTAAGGGGACATGGATGGAGTAGTGTGGTCCTGGGAACCCCAGCCTGCCAGCTGACTACATGCAAAACCTGAGGCCTTCACACTTTCTGCACCTCCTGCCACAGCAAACTAGGCTATGGTGACTTGGCCCAGGGTTCTCTGGTCCTTTTCTTCAAGGGATCTGGGGCATGGATACCACCTCTTTCCCCTTCCCCAACCCTGGGAGACCCTCCCTGCCCACACTTTCCGCATGAAGAGAAGGCAGTGCAATGTCCACCAGCTAGTGCTGGCGTGCAACACCTGAATTGCTACCTGGAATGGTCTCCCCAAATAACTTCTGACTTGACAATTCTAGTTTCTTCAGGAAGGGGTTCCCTCACTATCTTGGCTGGGGGTGGGAGAGTGCATTTGGGTGGTGTGTTGAAGGAGAGGGTGTGTGGAGGAGCAACTGGAACTGCAGTGCATTGGACCACAAATGGATTTAAATGAAATTACTATGGATTCTATTGTGTTCTTTGAAGAACAGTATGAGAAAGATTTTTATTCTAAATTCTAAAGTCCATAAGCAATAAACTAAATTTGGCAATTAATCAAATTCATCTGAAACTAATAGCTTGCTTAAAGTCTTTTTTTTTTTTAAGATTTATTTATTTATACAAGCACTGGGTACAGTCAGAGGTGCTGGAGGGCGAGAGGATTCACCAGAGCCAGAAACAGAACAGGCAGGGGGACTGAAGTACACTGCTGAGGGGAGCAGCGGGAGTGGCAGGAGAGGTCTGCACACTATGTGGGACCCTCGCTGGCGGCTGGGGATCGAACCAGAGCTGCAGAGACTGCGGCAGCTTCGCAGCGCGGCGCTCAGCTGCTGCGCCACCAGGGGAGGCCCTGCTTATAGTCTTTAAATCTTCCCTGAGAAAGACAATGGAAAGCACTATGTTTTACCAAGACACCCAATTTGCTCACCTACTAGGTGGATCCACCTGGAAACAAAACCTCATTGATTTTTAAAGTGCCTACTAGCATTTAATAGGTGCTGGGTAACCAATGAGTCACACTTTCCTGGAAAAGACTGGCAGGGCCTTTTTAAGCATCCTCTCCTCCCTCTGTAGAGTCACCAGCAATGCCGAAGAGGTACAGTAGATGGCACTCTTTGGTCTGGTTCTTGGGTTTAAGGGCCATGGCATTATAATAGCTAGATCACAACTGAGCTGTTGCAGTAAAATTTTCTGCTGTCTTTTAATATGCTTTAGACTACATAAAAACAAAACATTAAGACTAAAAACCACTAACAAGAATTTCTATCATTGTACAGAACCAGGAAAAATACAAAAATTAAGCAGTCCAATGGCAAAAGTCCCCTACTAAAAACACTGAGTGCTTTGATTTTATACAAATACATAATGTTTAAACTATCCTGTTGTATTAGGCAAGCTCTCTAAATGACTAGAAATTTCTAATAATCACTCAATGCACAAAGGGGGAGCTGTAAACTACACTACAGATGGGCGCCCTTTGCACCATCTTGCTGTGCTAGAGCAATTTCTGTCTCCAATAATAAATCCAATTAAGCACTCTCATCACAGTAGGAAAAAGCACTAATCAGGTGCTAGTTCAGCATGGTGCTGTCAAGTAACTGCTGCTGGCAATCTCGGGGATCATTACCGCAGGTATACAGACAACTAAATTCAGTAAATGTATGTTGGATTCAGAAGTATCCTGCCACCTGAGCTGGCAAAGCAGAGAGGATAGAGTATCTCCAAACATCCTTCAATATGCCCCTTACAAAGCTCCCAAATGATATCAACAACTCAGTATGAAGCTCAGACCTGTGTTCTGGAACCTGTGTTCTAGAACCTGTGTTCTGGAACAGAGGCCAGTTCCTGGAAGTCTAATTTTATGTGGACTCCAATACAAACTTTCATTTATCATCTGAGAGCAGATTCTGAGAAATTATAAATAAAAAAATTTCCATTCTATAGTCTCTAGAAAGGGATTTTTTAAAAAGTCCTATTTAGAAGAAAAAAATTTTACCATATTTATCCTAAGAAGTTTTTCAACCTGCACTCTTAGGATTCTCTGTCAACTAAGAGAAATCACCTAAAGCCCCTTACTTTGAAAATGAGTCTTATCCCCTTATGCTCAAAGTCAGCAAACCCCACAAATGTCAGAATTGTTCACCTAATACCACTAATGGCTAGAGGGCACAGCTAGCTGCTTTCCCCACCTGAATAGGCCAATCACTGACAAGATTCATAAATCCTTTCAGTTTTCACTGTTCTCTAATTCCTGTGTCATTATTATCACTTGAATGATAGATAAATTTGGTGACCTACTTTTCTAGAGATGTCTGAGAACAACAGTGATGAAAATTGAGATCAAAAACTTAAATCTTTCCACTGAGCCAGAAGTAAATACTTATTTATCTTTCTCATTTAGGTGATTACCAGAATTTGCTATATCAGTGAATTAAAATGAACAAGCTGGTTACGCCTCAGCTGGAATTCCACAAGAAGATAAATCCTTTCCTACAACATTCCAATGGAATGACTGAAAGTTTCTAACTACGTCATTGGTTTAGCTCAAATTCAAGGAGAGTACAAAAAAACTGCAAACTGGGAAAAATGAAATAGAGAATATGAATATTACAGAGAGATGACATCTGAAACAGTTTCAAAGAAGAAATAACTTTTTAAAAATTAACATGATTCTATGAGAACTGAACTTTTCACTGAATTATAAAAGCAGCCCTCAGGAATACAAGCTACTCCAGATACTGCTTAGAGAAATTTGGTATTTATAGAGTCATTTATATTCCATGGCATACATACAAAAAACATCATTCCCATTTTACTAATTAGAAACAGGCTGACGTGAGTTGGGGAACTTTTTCAAGGTACCATAGCAAGGAGTATCAGAAAAAATTAACTACAAATCTGTGCTCTTCACCATATTACCATTTCCTTTCAGAACTTGCCTCCCTTGGCTTTTCCTGCCTTGATCTCTAAGATCTTCTATGCAATCAAGTCCTAGACTTGTTCTCTAAATGTTTCCATTTAAAAAGGAGTTCTTCCAAATATCGATGTTTCAACCACAAGACAATAACAAATGATTCAACTCTATACGCCCAATTCTCACTTTCTAGGACTCATCCCTCAATCTAAAGGCCAACATTGAAGCTAAATGCAATAAGCACATTATCTTCCCAGAGAATGTCAGAAGGATTTTGAAATACCAAGACAAGTCACTTTTCTATTAAATTTTTCTTATCAAAATGTCATGAACCATCAGTTAGTTTTCTGGATGCAGTAAGTACTAGTGTGTGACTAAAGAGCAGCTTTAGTAATAAGGAAGCAGAGAATGGCCTGGAAATTTTCCCAGAATCCTTCCCTCCCTTCCCAGATTAGCAGCAGCAGGGGTGGCAGACCAAACAGAGTCTAGCCAGGCTTGCTTACCTGTAGACAACAGCAGGGATGCGCTTCCAGGACCTGAAGCTTGCTACACTTTCTAGTTCTTTGTCAGTGATCCAGGCAGGCACTATGAGCTCCTGTGGATAGCTACCACACAGCCTAACAAGAAAGGTGAGAAAGATGGAGAGGAGGAAGGAGGGGTGGGGGGGTGGGGGGGGAGAGAGAGACACATACACACTAGGTGAGCCAACAATAAAAAGGATGTTGATTCTCCATCTTGATTTTTTTGCTTTGTCACTGACAACAGGCAAAAGTATGACAAAACACCCTGGGTTCTTAACTCCTTAGCCAATATTAAGAGCTGCATACAGTAATCAGTTTTTCCAGTGAAAAATGAAACATTCTGGTGGTAGTCACAAATAGACGAGGAAAACAGAAGGGTTAATGCTTTCAATTGCTATAGGAAAACTTAAAAGAAGAAGGATCTATTAAGTCCTCTGGACTTTTTTTTTATTGGATCACAAAATCAGAGTAATTGACTGCCCTCCTCCACCAAAGTATTTATTGTATCTTTTAAGGAAACCAGTAATGAAAAATATTTAATAATGGTTACATTAATATATAATGGTCAAATCATCAAAGCTGTGAAGACAGTTTTAGGTCAATGTATTAAATAACAGAATTATATTCATGCCTACCGAAGGAGATAAACTAAAATTAGTCATAAAAGCCAGCTCCTAAGTGTTCTGTCACTGTTCATGAAATCACTAATCCTACCTCTAACATGATGTCAAGTGACAATGAGAACAATGGAAACTGCCAGCCTACAGGTAAACACAATTATTATCCAGACAAGCATGTGACTGGAAGGGAGAGGCCTGGAGGGGTAGAAAGGAGGTCCTAGGAGCCTGTTAAGTAAAGATCAGTTTCCATCCCAGTGGTGATAGAAATGTGAACAAAAGGCTCAAAAAGTACTCTGACAATCATGCATTTAGATTTAATAAATACTCCATTTGAAAGAAAAAGTCTAAGTTCAAATGTTCTGCCACATGAGAATTGGGGTTTCCATAAAGGTTTTGGCTGAGAAATACAGTCCACAGGGACTCGTATAACTCACTTGTACTTCTCATTGATGTTGGAAATCCTCCAGGCGTTGTTCATATCAAAACCCATTCGCTCCACTTCATTTTTAAACCTTGACGTTACGTGCTCCCCTAGGAGACAAAAACAGAAGAAAGGGAGAAATGAATGCCATTTTGAAAATAGGTGGAGTAAAAGCTTTGTTAAGGAATAAAAGCATCACTTTTTAAAAAGTACTACGTATCTATTTTTTACTATATATGTATATAGTAAAATAACATTTAGTTTTAGTTTAAAAAAAAATCCATCAGTTAAAGATTATGAAGAGGAATGAGAGAATTAGTTTTGATCAAGAATTATATCATCTCATACAAAGAACTCACACAACTCAACAAAAACAAAGTAAACAATCCAGTCAAGAAATGGGCAGAAGAACATAAAAGACACTTCTCCAAAGAGGCATATGAAAAAATGTTCAATATCCCTTATATCCAGGGAAATACAAATCAAAACCACATAGAGATACCACCACATAGCAATTCTTACTTTAGTGGCAATGAAAACGTTTTTAAAGTAATGAGTCTGTCTATCATAATCAGAGTATCCATTATAAGTCTAAAAAAATTTTCCGCCCAAAATAGTCTAGTTCCCTGGCTGATTCTGAATATTCACAGCCACAATTATACAGCTTAAAGGTCCTACTCAGGATGTAAGGAAGAAGAATAGTGCCAGTGCCAGAGAACTAGCCCACCTGGATTTTCAAATATGGAAGGAGGAATATTCTTTTCTATGAATAAAGTTCCAATACAGTCATCTAGATGCACACTTCCTAGACTGTGTCTAAGTTCAGAAGACAGGCTTTTACTTTATACTAAATACACAGCCTCACAACAGCGTACTACCATGATGTTCATGGTTAAACATGATGAGCTTAACAAGCGTTTCACAGAATAGAGTTCAGAGAGGTGAGCCTGTTACTACTAATCTAGCAATTAAACCCCATCATCTCTGAGGACTCATGATTAATACTCAAGTACAGAACACACCAAGAAGTCAGCTACAATGAGAAGGAAGTTGAGCACATAGGAGAGTAGCTTTAAACTTCTAATCTGTTCTTTTTTCAGACTTTGAAATGAGACTAAGAGGAGAGTCAGGAGTCTTAAAAAAGCTTTTGTAAATTTCTCAGGTGAATTCCAACAGTAATGTTGACTTCTTTCAAAGTGGATTAAGACCTAGAGCTGTGGTCACAGTATAGCTGGCTTACCTAAGCTCAACAGTCAAGATTTATATGAATAACAAGGTAATGATGTTATTTTCCCATTTCCCTCTTCCCTGACTCATTCTACTCTTAACAGGATTGGCAGAGAAGAATCCATAAAAGGCCTTATTAACCGCTAAAAGAATAAACTAACTTCCACCCTTCAGGTTCTATGCTTGTGATCGCATGTGCTGGGGCAGATAATACAATGCATTACCCCGAAATAACTCAAGTGCTGGCTCAACCTAAGGATGACTTACAAGAGTGTAGTTGTCTACTTTGCTCATATTTAATGAGTAATATTGTAGACTCTACCAACAACATTGTTGGGTATAAAGAGAAGAACCAGGTTGACAGGCCTTAAAAATGCCACCATGGTATTTTTTATTGAGTACAGTGAAAATATATAAAAGGAAAAGATCATACATATACAGAGACTCAAAATGCATGTGAGTGGTAGCAGGTTAACTTAAGTATGGACTACATATGTTGAGATAAAACAAAATGCAACCTTTACTCAGAGTAAGTTATAACCAATCAAGATAGCATCACCCTATACAAGCAAAATATTTTTGCAAACATGCCACAGAGGACGCACATTTATTGAACTCTTTAGTACTAACAGATCTGATCTTCAGGATATCCAGATCAGTTTGAGCAAGAAGAAAAAAGAATGTCCTAGTTTGAAGAACAAAGCAATCTGAAACAGAGAATAAATGACTTGCCCAGCATTGACTCAAAAGAGTCAATGAATGAATGAGCCAGAGAACATTTACAAGCATTGCCAGATTAACTTCAGATACTTAAACTGACCCAGGACAGTACTGTTAAGATAGATTTGGAAATAAAAACATAAATGAAAGGGCTTCCCTGGTAGTCCAGGGGTTAACGTCTCAGCGTTATCAAGCTATCGCCAGCCACTGCTGCCTGAGTATGATTCCCAGCCAGGGAGCTAACCCACATTGCACAGCAGACCCCTCTTGTCTTGCCTGCTGCTCCCCTCAGCAGTGTATTAAAGTAGATCTGCCTGTTCTGCTCCTTACTCTGTCTCTGGTGAATCCTCTCACCACCCCCCACCCACCTCTGGCCTACACCCCAGTTCTTGTATGCATAAATGAAAATAAATCTTTAAAAAGAAAAAGAAAAAAAGCCCCAGCGTAAACCTCAATGGAAGGAAGTTCACAAAATTTCACTCTTCAGTAATTTAGTATTTTACTTCCAAGCTGGACATACTACAAATTCAGTGTTAGACCAGCAAACTTCTATTTATACGTAACATCAAGTTTATAGACAATTGCCTGCAAAATAACAAACTTGATCACAAAGCTCTTTTTTTTTTTTTTTTAAGAACACCTGCACCCCTATGTTTATAGCAGCACTATTTACAATAGCTAAGCTTTGGAAACAGCCCAAATGCCCAAAAATAGATGACTGGATCAAGAAGATGTGGTCCATATATACCATGGAATATTACTCAGCATTCAAAAAAGATAAACACATGCAATTTGCAGCAACATGGATGGCGCTGGAAGGGATCATGCTCAGCAAAATAAGCCAGAAAGAAAAAGAAAAATACCGGATGGTCTCACTCATAGCAGGAATCTAGAAAACTTAAATAAGGGACCAGGAAAATGAATAACTATAAGAAAGTGAAAATCAAAATCAACAAAAATCTATGAAACAGAGACACTTTTGGGGGGGTGGGTGGAGGGAGGAGAGGGATTGGGGTCAAAATGGGGGGGTTGAAATTGTATGGGGAATATAAAAATAAAATTTATTATTAAAAAAAAATAGAGTTCTTGGGAGAATTCCAGTACCAACTATCTAGAGCAAAAGTGTTATTTAGCATTTTCTAATAAAGAATATGAGAATGATTTGCTCCAAAAAAAAAAAAAAATGATATTGGCGAATTTCAGATACTAAATATTACTTTTGGGAGAATCTACAGTATTCTTCTTAGCATTCAGATTAAAGGATGGTAACCAAAGTAAGGAATCTAAGTAAAATTATCATTCTCCTGGTAGTTTATTTAGAAGTGACTAGAATTTCTAAAGACAGTTTGTCTCCTTACAGTTTAGTGCTGCTGCTTCATCCTTGATACCTACTAATCCTACTTTGCCGCTGTTTGCAAAAGGAGTGATGTTTCTACAGTCTCTTTAATTTTCTATAACTCCCATTGGCTACCGCCCACAATCAGAGCTCAGGGCTGCCTGGCACTGCCTCTCTAGCATATTCTCTTTAGCCCTGCTAATTAATGCTGGAGGGCCTTCTCCTTCCATTCACCAGGTGAGGGCAGGGGACATGGCTGGAGTTGGGACTAAGGACAGCCAGGAGAAGAGGGTATTGCAGAGGCCTGTTGCTGCAACAGTAGTGGCAAGAAAGCAGCCTTGAAAATACACCTGAATCTGCTTCACCTCCTTTTCACTCCTCCCCGCTGGAAGCAGGGGTGGAACTGTGTAGCTTTATGTACACAGGAATAATCTTCCTAGAATACATCCAGACGTGCAGCACAGTCCAAAAAAAAATCTTAAATAAAAATCGGATGCCTCTTTGCAAAAAAAAAACAAAAAAAAAACAAACAAAAAAAAAACAACAAAGCTCTTTTTGAGGGAGAAAGAGAAAGAGTGGGACAAAGATTTCATGAGGAATAAGGAAGCAGGGATTCCAGTACAGGTTTGGCTTCTCTATTTGTCCTTAGGAAAGTCACCTGGTCTCTCTGGACCTCTGATTCATTATCAATAGGATTAAAGGGGTGAAAATAGGTAATCTATGACTGAAAAATTTGAAAAAAGCAAAAGATCATTTTGTACTTCACAGTTCTATGGTCTAACCTCATAACTTTGTTCAGACCATTTCTGTTCTGTTCCCTATTATCTAATCAACAAACCCTTATTCAACATTTAAAGGTCATTACTAACACAAAGTATTTCCAAATGTATATATAAAACTCATAGCTTCCTTCTGTTAGGCTTTACAGCACCCATCAAACCTTATACAGTTGTCCATAGGCCCATTAGATTATGATGCCAAATCTAGTGTTCCTCCCTTTCCCTGAAGGCAAGAAACAGTCTATCTATAGGGTTTAGAAGAATGATGGGCACATACTAGAGCTCCATAAAGCATACACTGATTGAATACCTGAATACTCAGGAGTCTCATTTCATGTTAAGGGTACTTTAAGTGGCAGGTCAATAAAACCACGGTGTGCGCATTTTATAAAGGCCTACCTGGTCTGCATAGGTCTCCATGTTGCTCTTTTTCACTGGCATAGACTTCCATGCACCAAGCGTGATAGGCAAATGAGAAAAGATCTTCTATTTTAGCAGGTGGTCGGATTGCATTGTTCAGTCTCTTAAGCCACTCTTGACACTGCTCAAAGGTTGAGAACTGACACCTTTGTAAAGTCAAACCACAATGTAATCAGAAGACAGTTGACAAAACTAAAGGCATTTCAAAGTTCCTATTCATGGTGAAGGTACAACTGCAGTCAAGAAAGCTTTAGAGGGAGCCATTCACACGTTATCATTAGTAGTAAGAACAGGGCCAACAAATTTATCCAATGGTGCCAAATTCCAAAAAGAAAGCTAAATATGAAAAAAAAAAAAAACTTATTTTTTTAAACTAGAGAACTCTCTTCTGATAATAATTAATGACAATTGAAAGTAAAATGATAATCACTGCCTTCTGTGAATGGGATTGCATTCTACTTCTTCCAAAGCCTTATGATTGTCCCACTGAAGAAACATGTCTAGAGAAATTCTTTTTGTCAAGACATATTAGGCTGAGCTAAAAATTTATTACAGCACTACTTTTGATGAGTTAGGGAGTATTTTAAAATTTGTCCATTAGCAGTTAGAAAAAGTCAGCATCTTTAGAGCTAAATTAACACAATTACAATGAAGCTTTCAGCTGTGATCACATAGAAAACAAAACAATTTTCACTATCAACTGCAATTTTCAGTATGTATAACAGGTAAAATAGTATACAAAAATACATTTTCAAATGCAATGCTTAAAACTGAATGAAAAGCAAACTTTTCAAACTGTGAGTTGTAGCCAGAATCTATCAGAAGCAAGCCAAATCTCAACAGCCCAAAAAACACCTCAAATACTTACAATAAAACCAAGGAGATCACTTAACCCCTCTCCCATCCCTATCAATGTGGCTCATCAATATGCCAACACACAAAGATTAATGGCACTCCAGAATAGGACAAAGAGATAAAGTAAAAACTTGGGGAATTTAAAGCTTGTAGGAATATTCATTTTGCCACCATTATAGAAAATATTAGATCAGATAAAACCATTAATGGATGCTAAATCTGGAGAAATTCAATGAGAAACAGGGACATTTATTTGCAGTATGTTAAAATGCCCCCATAGATGCTGTTCATTAGTTACAGGGAGAAAACATAAAAATTATAACAAAAGCAGGTGATACCTTAAGAGAGATCAAAATTAACATCACCAATTAAGGGACAAATAGACACAGTTTACCTCCAGATGTAATACAACACCTTGAAAAGGACACCTCACACATACAATATTCTAGCTGAGAATATATGATCTCAATTTAATCATGAGAAACATTCAACAGACACAAAATAAGAAACATTCTATTAAAATGAAAGATAGTATTCTTCAAAATGTGACTGTTGTAAGACAAAGAAAAGTGGTGAAGAATGTTCCAAATTAAAGACTACAGAATGATGGTAATATATGACCTTGAATGGATCCTGGTCTTAACAAAAGTGAGGATGGGGGAAATGCCATAAAGGCACTAGGTCAACTACAAAATTAGGCCATATGTAGTAGATTGGACACAAATTTTATGAGCATAAAATACTGGGTTGTTGGAAAAGTCATGATGTATTTTTTTCTGTTTTCTAAGCAAAAATGCATTAATGACTTTTCTGACAATCCAATAGTAAAGCTGATCATGATATTATGGTTTTATTAAAAAAAAAGTCCCAATTCTTAGGAAGCACACTAAAGTATTTCAGCAGAAAAAGCCATTACTAAGTTGAAAAAACCAAACACCCCTTCCCTGCAAACAAGAAAGCAAATGGGGTAAAATGCTAACAATCCTGATGTTCTTTGTACTATCTGCACTGCTTTTGTAAATTTGAAATTATCCCCAAATTTAAAAAATACCTTTCAACATAGCAAAATATCCTAAAGATAAACTATTCCAGGCAGACTACTCAGAAAATATTCCCAACAAGGCTGACCTTCGAAAGCTATTTTTGTTACTAACCCATGGATCCATTCTTTAAAAATAGTTTCCATACTAAACAGCATCATAAACACACCACATACCTGATAACTTTGCAGTCTTTGCAAGTTAAATGAAGTTGAAATATATCTCGGCATTCAACACTTTCTATAAGCTGTAATGGAACCTGCAAATTAAAAAGATGAAGTCTCAGTCATTGACCCCGCAAAAAAGGCATTGACCCCGCAGTTCTTCAAATGTGTCTAACAAGAGTAATTAGAAAAGCTCTACAGGGGAAAAAACAAACACAACTGTAAATTTATCGAGATCAATAGAACTCAAATGATTTACTGCAGAGTGAATTAAAGTTTCCCTTTCTCTATATAAATCAATGGCATCGTGTCATATTATAGCATGAAAAGGAGGTCCAGCCTCTGAAGAATAAAAAATATATTATCTCTCAGGCATCAAACTCACAAGCTCATGAAAGTAATAATTTTAGATGCTATATCTAGCCATGATTTTCAGTGTCACAAAAGCTGTAAGGTGGCTTTCCTGTCTTTTTCATAGAAAAGAACTCAGATCAAGTTATTAGCAGACCTGTTGTCTGCCCCAAATGAAAAAGTGACTTTGTGTTCCTGTGCCAGCTAAGGAGAATTCTGAAAAAGGCTGGAAATCTAAACTGCCTGCAGGTCCTAAAACTATCTAGGTCTGATTTGCTTCAAAAGAACAGTTTAAGAATCCTGGTTGCTACATGGGACTTGAGGTATAGGCAAGCTGGAATGGATCTCTTCCTGACAATCTGGTCACTGAGCATAGGCATGTAAGTACAACAGTGGAGAGGGGTCGGAGAAAGGAGATAAGGGAAAACATCTCAACAAGATGACAAATCCTCACATTGACATGAGAATCTTCTATCCCTCAACTTGTCCTGATTCATCCTCTGGCTTCAAAAAGCTATTTCCAAAACTTCTGAAGAGAGTCTGGTGAAATAATAGAGGACACTATCACTCTTTTGAAAAGGAGTGTACCACACTCTTTTGTATCACATCCAGCCAAAATGTGGTTCTCGAGAGTTGTGAAAGTTAATTTAGCATGAGAAGAGGGATGTATCGCCTCCAACAAAGAATTAAGAGTGATGCCTGTCCAGGATAGCCCTCATGTTAGCTGAGCCAGTTTCAGAAACATGCTTCCTACAAACATTGCCCCACCTACGCAGTTACCAGAGTCAGCAGAGAATTCTCAGAAGAACATAGCAATCAAAAATAAGCCCAGTGCTGGATGTCTGGGACAAAGAAACAGAACCTGGGGCAGGAAAGAGATGAAAACAAAATAGTAAGAGCCAGATAAATGGCTGGGATTTTCTACCTCATGACCAAAGCCTTTTGGGTTCTAAGTCTATAGTCTACAAAATTGTAACTGGACTAGGAATAAGATAAAGTCTAGAAAATATTGCTTGTGTTCTGAGACAAAAGGAGCTTTTGGCCCTCTGATTTTGCTTAAGTCCTTAGCTCCAAGGAACTAAAGAAACTGCAGCTGAAGTGGCAAAAATTCTTCCAAGACCTGTATGTTTAAGAAGGAAAAAAACAACAGTGTATCAGTAGCAATAAATTGTAGAGGAGGAATAGGAGACCAAGAAGATAGAGGTTAGATGATGACACTGATTTATTATCAAACCAGCCCTTTGGGGGGCCTGTAACAGATTCTCACACTGTTTTTTTAAATCAACCGTCTTCCCCCGCTCCATTCCACCCCTAAATAAGTGGCCACCAGGCTAACAATCAAGAGTCTTGTGTTCTAATCTCAGTTTTATCTGCTTCCTGACTTCCTTGAACAAGCATCCAACCTTACTATATATAACCAGTCTCCGCTTTCTCTGGATGGTCACAACATAGAAAGTCACAGATGACAATTTGGAAGACCCATGCACGGGAAATGGAAAGAGCCTAGGGTAAAGCGTGAGCTTGACATGTCTACATGAGAAGCTGCTCTATCAGCAGTCTCCTGCAGCAACCCAAGTCCCCTTGGATCAGTATTCCTTATAGCTAGGAAACCTGAAAACCAAATAAAACTGTTAATAGCTTTTGGAGGGAGTGGACCAGTCTTTGCTACAAAGAATATTAAGTTTTACATCCTTCCTATCAGACTGTATCGAGACTGCCAGAATAAGAATGAAATACTTCAGAAAATACAAAATACCTGCTACCTAAAATGCATTTGATACACAATTTTTATTTGTTTTAACATTGCAAATTTAAGGAAAAATTAAAATGTTGGTTGCTAGTATGCAGATACTAGCAAGTCACCAAAACAAACATTTACACAAGTTATAGATATGGAAAACAGCAGATTTTAATGCTCATGCAGTCACATGCAACAAGAACAGGGATATGTGAAAGAGAAATATTTGACTTTATATCAAGTAAACATCTCCCCTTTTCTTTCCTTCAACATTCCTCCCTTCAGAGTTATTTGCACAGACTGCTGCCTCTTCTATTAAGGTAGAACTGGTCTTCTTTTCTTCTTCCCACATCCAACCAAAACATACTAAGTTTCTCTACAGGTTCACTCCACTGCTTTAAGCTTCTTAACTTTTCTTACATTTGAAGAGTATGTCTTACCTTTTCTGTAACTAGACATACACAATAATCAACCTTACAAGCAAAGAATTACATATTCAAGAGCCATACTACTTTATAGCCCAGAAAGATTAAACCATTACATTACAAGCTACCAGCAAAGTTAGGAAGAGACTCCATGTCCTCTAGCCAAGGTTCCTTCCATTATGTATAGTGCACCTCTCTTTTTGCCCTCTAAGAGTGCCCTTCCCTTCTGTATGAGATCTGTTTTAATTCTTTCACAATTAAGTGGCCTCCCTACCAGGAATCTCAAGAAAAAAATAGATGTGGAAGGGTAACAAAAAATCTAAAATTGCGTTTGAATCTTCTTTGAAGTACATTGATATGTTTTATAGCCTGGTGATATGCTTTGTGGCAACTCATTTTCTTTTTAAGCTCTTTTTATAACCCAAATGAGCAACTCCTTTCTCCTCTACTTTATACTTGCCAGGTAATTCCATCTCTCTTTATAATGCTTTTCCGCTTATAATTTCCACCAAAGTCATGCTCAAAACAATGCATTAAAACACACTCAGTGCTGTCAATTTCTCCAAAGGCAAAAAGTTTCATAACGGGCACTAAAAACCTCTAAAAGCATCAATCCAAAAAAGCAGAAAGGCAGCCATTAAAAAATGTAATACACATGCACAAGTATTAAAGATCTACAGTACTGTAACATGCCGGTGTGATGGGTAATTTTATGCTATCGTACCCTATTATATTTACCTCAGTTCATTCTAAGTGTGTGTGCCTGCATTTACACATTATTTTTCAGCACCAGAATTTAAAAGTAGAATAACATCAATGTTTAAAAAATAAAAGTTATAACCCAAATGAGAAATACTAATCTTTTATACACATTTGAAGTAAAAATGGCACTAACAGAGTGAAAATAAAACAAGCAATGAGTCTAAACCTAAATTTGTAATAAGCTGTAAAATATGTGGGCACTGATTCTTTTCAATTAAAAACCAGTCAGAAGAAGACCATCACAGTTTTAAACCCAGATATTTTATTTTTCATCACTGATATTTACAAGTCACAATCCCAGACCTGGTTTCAGATGACTCTGCTACAGTTTATGAATACTGAGGCTAAAATGCAAACAATAACCACCTCCTGAAGCATGGGGGACAAACACTTTTGTTGTATATATTTAGACAATGGAAATATGAAAAAAAAAATGCTATAGAAGATATTTCCAGCTGCTATACTTCCATCTTTGGAAGTTTTAATGTCCTTTTAAATACTAATGCTAATTTAACAATTTCTGGTTGAAATTCAGTTTCTAATTTTTTTCTAACTTTTTAAAAATTTTATGCATACAAGAGCTGGGGTGTAGGCCAGAGGTGGGGATGGGGGGAAGGTGAGAGGATTCACCAGAGACAGAGTGGGAAGCAGAACAGGTGGACTGACTGAAATACACTGCTTAATGGAGTAGTGGTGAGACAGGAGTGGTCTGCTGCGCCTTGTGGGTTAGCTCCCTGGCCAGGGGAACTCATGCTGCTTTGGCTGCCGACTGCTTCATAGTGCTAAGACTTAACCCTTGCACCACAAGGGAAGCCACAGTTTCTAATTTTTGAGGGTTATCATTCTATCTGTTTATGTGAGATGAGGTGAGATGAGGGCTTTATTCTCACCCCATGAACAGTTTTCATTATAGAGTACTACCAGAACTTTGTCTAGTAAGAGGGAAGGGACTCATGCAGAGAATAAATTTGCTGACTTGCAAGGTGAATATCTGACACTCAAAACCAACTTATTCCAAGCACAAGTGCAGTAATTTCCTAGGATTCTCAGTTACTTACTGGGATTTCAAAAGCAGCAGATTGAGAGGTGGTCTATTGAATTACACAACAAAAAGTAGTGTTACACTTTCATGAATTCCACTTGAACATTTGCTTATAAATTAAGCATCAAAGAAACATACTTGCATTTATGTAAAATTACAGTTTTGGAAAAGCACAGAATGGAAGCAGTTCAAACATTAAATACTACAAATGAACTCTACCACAGAGGTTCTTTACTCTAGGAACTGGTAACTTGCTATTCGCTGAATGTGTATGGATTAAATTAATGGTATCTATAGTATCTGTATCTACAGACACATTTTACTCAATGTGCTATGAAATTAATAGAATATATGATATCAAGTAGATATTTAAAACATGATGATTAAGTCATATTTCTAAAGTGCTAAATGTATTGATTTAAAAGCATACAGAAATGATGCAAAGTAGGAGATGCAGCAATATATACTGGCATATATGGGATTGGAGAGTTGAAATGTGTTTGATTTAATATAATAACCTTTAAGGGAGGTATCATGATTGCACATATTTTACTGAAATATTTCTCTGCTAAGGGAGGGAAAGAGGAAGGTGCAACACCAACTCTCTCTGGTCTACATTCAGGATCCAGTATAGAAAAAAACATTGTTTCTTGGAGTAACCACAGGTTTTAAGAACCTTAGCACTAACTAATGTGATTTATTTCTATGGAGAACTTCCAGTCTCTCAATCTGAAATGTTTAAAGTCACTGCAATATTATCTATTCAAAGTCATTATTTTGGACTTTTTAAGTGACATGTGGGTTCCATGCCTTGGAGAGCTAAAATGCTGAGAAAACACCTTTAGGTGAGGAAATGACTCAGAAAGAACAGTGGTAAGTTTTCATAAGCATGTGTCATATTCACAATGGGAGACCAACAATTTCAGTAAATTATCTACTCAAACAGTTGCTGCGAGATATAATAATGAAACAGGCCCATTCACACAGAAATAGGTTGTTTTAAAATGATCTAATATCCATTTCAAAGCCTTATTAACCTCATTCACACTTAATATTTACTGAATACCATGGCATCAGAGACATGCTGGATCCTAAAGATACAAAAATGAATTGAAAAATTGTAACATATCTGATATATACTGTAAAGTTGTGTTCAAGAAAAAGAAACCAGGAGAGTATAATGAACTGTCAGGGAAGGAACTGGGACCAATAAAGGCTTCATACAAGAAGTGATCATCTGAATCTGTTTTGACATAGTCCCTGGGCTAGAAAAAAAGAAAGACCCCAGAAATGTGAGATGTGGCTGAATAGTTCCAAGAGAGTAGTCTTACTAATACAATGGAAAGAAAGGGGAAAGAAAAGAATCAGAAAATTTGGCAGGGCCCAAGTATCACACCATTTAGACCAATGGCATGCTAAGTAATTTAATCTTACAAACAAAAGAAATACTGAAGGATTTTGGTGAATGATATGATCAAATCCAACATGATCTCTCTCCACAGACCCTATTCCCAAACATATTTATAAACAGTCTCTGAAATACTTAGCCATAAACCAGTAAGCTCAGAAACAGGTGACAGTAGGAAAAGTGTGTAGTGATATGTTTATCATTCCCCACATGCAATTTAGTTAGTATTTCATGGATCCCAGCTATTTAAACACAAAATTAAATTCAGCAGTTCTACTAATTATTTCTGTCATTACTTTGCTAGTAATAGCTGGAACGGGATTTCTGGTTGTTGGAATTTCTAAGAGTTTCCATCCTATCAAGACTACCCAGTTCCAAATAGGTTCTTCTGAACATAGTTCTACATGGTATAAAAGCACAGCATACCTTTTTCTTTAATGAATCTTATGTGTCTTTAGCTGATGAACAGAAAACTAATGGAATAGCAATAATGGTAGCCCAAATCTAGAAGCCAGACAGCTCCTAGATCTAAAAGCTTAACTACAAAGAATACGGCATATATATATACACACATACACACATATACATAAATAATAAATGTCAACTGTAAAGAAAATGACTGCCACTTGAGTCTTTTTGACAAAGGAAAGAACAATGAATCTGTCTGGTAACTTTTGGACCACTGAATAAAATGAACTGAGGTGACAAATTTCAAAGAATTACAAAATGAAGCCAAAACACACACTCTGAATAAAAGTATAGTCATTTTATATGAACTTTCATTAATGTCACAACACACGTATCTGTTGCTAGAACCAAAGTGCAAAAAAGTCACAATACTGGCAAGCAAAGGAGGTGTTCATTTGGTGAAAATACATGAATTTTTATGTCTTTGTCATTTCATTGAAAACTCTTAATGATGCAGTGCACTTCAAAAACTAATTCACTAAGTGTACCCTCCCAGCTGAAAAGGGTAAATGTACTCTTGAGAACTGACAGCCTTCCTTTTCTTCAGCAATACATACAGTCCATTAGGCAAATAAACATTGTACTTAACATCAATACTTACACTACTAAGCTATTAAAATAACTTCACCCTATAATAAGTACCTGCACTGAGCTCAAAGTACATCTCATCATTTGACATTAAGGTTCAGGAAATTATCTCAACTGAGGCAGCTGGTGACTACTTAAGACTGAGGAATAAAAGCCTTTGTACCCTCATAAAGCTTAATGATACAGCATTACCTAGTACAAGTCATTCAGTGTTACTAAAGAATGGACACCTCAGCTGACAACTACATATATCATTTAAAATCAAGTGTAAAAGTTCCTCCTAACCTAGTGTCCTGAGTCCTAAAGAAAGTGAGAGAAAAGCATACTACATTTTCACATGTCCCTTCTCCACTTACTTTAGAGGGAGAACAATTAGTAACCACTTACATTAACAAGAGACTCTTTAAATTTGATGTGAAGTCTGTAATTAGAAAGGGCAATGATGGCATCCTCAGCACGGCCTACAAATTCTGTGCTTTCTCCATGAAGTTCAAGGAAAGGAACCTTCAAAACAGAAGAAACTCTTCAGAGTTCTGAAGCAGTAAAGCAAAATCTTCACATGGATCCCATCTCAAACAAAACATAGTGCATAAATAGGTAGTGGACCGAAAGAACCACATGATCTAAGTATACATAGTTATTCAAATTCAAGACTACTGAAGTAATAACAGATGTGATTACTCAATGGATTCTCAGAAAACAGTCTTTCTATAAGGTGAGAGATTTTTAAACTTTCATTTCTACTATGAGTATGGTTTAGGAAAAAACACACAGTGTATTACTTCATTCCATTAGCTCTGCTACATTGCTATCATGATGCTAAGTATTTTACATTCAAAGGTAACCTGTAATTACCTGAAGATTCTCATCCTCCCGGATCAGCTGCTTCCTGGGAAAGATCTGATTGGCCTGGATGCACTCAAGACTGTGCCGAGTCTCTTCATCCTGGAAAAATCCAAAATCTTTAAATAACTTCAAACCTCCTAATCATTCATATTGATTTTTCTACATCTAGGAACATAATCAAATTGAAAAGTCCAATGACTAAGATCAATAAGCAAAAAGCTCAAGGAAAAAAATATTCATCATCCTCCAAAGTGTTTCATCTAATCTGTTAGGTATTTCTAATACCTAGGCAAAGAGGTCCTGTGCCCTGAAAGAACACTTCTATAAAAAAAACTAACAAGTTGCTGGTACATGACTTGTTATGAGAAACTAAGATAATGTGATTATTTTCCTCTTGAAGTTACTACCTTTAGTCCTTATTTTTGAAAGCTACATATTGAATTATTTAAGAATGAAATGATGTGAGGTTTGGGATTCACTTTAAGTGTAGTCAGTCTCCCCATTGTGTAGGGGTTAAGTCAGAGTCAACACCATGACAGCCCTCCAGGCAGAGGCCTGAGTTTGATCCCCGGCCAGGGAGCAACCCACATGACACAGCAGACCCACTGTCTCCTGTCTCACCCACAGCAGACCCACTGTCTCCTGTCTCACCCACTGCTCCCCTCAGCAGCGTATTTCAGTGGATCCGCCGGTTCTGCTCCCTACTCTGTCTCTGGTGAATTCTCACCCCCTGCACCTCTGGCCTACACCCCAGTTCTTCTATGCAAAAATAAATAAAATAAAAATCTTATAATAAAGGAATAATACTTAAAAAAAAAAAGTGTAGGGGGAAGGGTAAAGAGAAAATGAGTGAGGGCCTCCCCGGTGGCGCAGCGGTTGAGCACTGGGTTGCGAAGCTGCCTGCAGCCTCTGCAGCGCCGGTTTGATCCCCGGCTGCTCCCCGGCCACTGGAGGAGGGTCCCGCATGGCGCGCAGACCTCTCCTGCCGCCCGCTGCTCCCCTCAGCAGTGTACTTCGGTCCTTCTGCCTGCTCTGCTCCCCGCTCTGGCTCTGGTGAATTCTCTCACCCTCCTGCGCATTTGACTGTACCCTGTGCTTGTATAAATAAATAAATCTTTTAAAAAAAAAAAGAGAGAAAATGAGTGAGGTACAAATGGAACAAATGTCCATGAACAGTAACTGATGAAACTGGTTAAGCGGGAGTTCACTATATCATTGTGTCTATTTTTGGTTATACCTGAAATTTCCATAATAAATTATTTTCAATGTAAGCTTAACAACCAAACCAAAATGTATCAACTATTATCCTTGATTTATTCTTAAATTACAAAATAGGTTTATTTCTAGTAAGGCAATTTCAAAAGCAGCAGCAATAAACTCTAATCTCAATGGCACTTAATTCAACTAATTATAATTTGTATTTTAAAAGTAGTCTTTTACATAATATTTATGGCATAGAAAAACAGGAGTAGTGTAATCAAATGGAAAGTATGACTTTATAAATTATGATGGGAAAATAATTATGATTAAATCGCTTTACACACCAAATTTTAGTTTTTTAGTATGTTTTTTATATTTTATTTTATATATTTTTTACATCATTTTTCATTTTTGCACAATGTATGCTTTTTCATCTTGGTTATAGTCCCCATACAATTCCCACCCCCCTTATTTTGACCATAATCCCTCCTACGCACCCCCCCCATAGTAACACCAAATTTTATAAAAGCAAAAGTATCACATTCCACTGAGCACTAACTATAACCTCCAGATATTGGACATTTTCACATATGCTACTTATTATAATTCCGACAATTCTTTATACTTTCTCAGAGAAAAAGTCTTACCTATAAGTAACACAGTTTTACACAAAATCATCCTTAACCATAACACAGTAATATTCTACTAACATGGTGCTTAAAGTGAGGTCTGCATATTCTGAGACCTCTTCAGGGGTTCTATATGGTCAAAACCACTTTCATAATAATGCTAAGACATTACTTGCCTTTTCTAACTGAAATGACCTTCATAATAACAATGCAAAAAGAAATCACAGGTAAAAATGCTGGCACCTAGTATAATCAAGGTGGTGGTACTAATTTCTCTCAGAATGCCACTGATAAAGAGGAGAAAATGATAAATTTTATTAAATTTTGACTGTTAAAAGTCTCTATATAGGAAAAACACATGAAACACTCCTACTGCATACTAATTATTGTGGTTGACTCAATAGGTAAGGTAAGGTCTGTGAACAAGTGTTTCACTTGCTGAACTGGCTACTTTTTCATTAAGTACCATTTTTAATTGAAAGAACTGATAAATTATGGTAATTCAACTAGAGCATTTGGCAGATCTTTTCACCAAAGGCATTATTCACTGCCAACAATAAAGCTATTGTGCAAAAATTAGAATCTTGGAACATCTATCTGGAACCATGAACTTCCAGCTCCCCAATGCTTTTCTAAAAAGATCAGTGGTCATAGTACTGAATGTGATTTTTAAAAGAACTTACCTAGTGAAATGTCTACATTAGAAGGATCTTTATTACCTAATCATTATTTTCAAAATACCAATGTGTAATGTCACAAAATCATGCATGGATAAAGATCCATTTACAGTTCAAGACAGGGCCTCCCCGGTGGCGCAGTGGTTGAGCGCTGGGTTGTGAAGCTGCCCGCAGCCTCTGTGGCGTCGGTTCGATCCCCGGCTGCTCCCCAGCCACCAGAGGAAGGTCCCACATGGCGTGCAGACCTCTCCTGCCGCCCGCTGCTCCCCTCAACAGTGTACTTTGGTCCTTCTGCCTGCTCTGCTCCCCGCTCTGGCTCTGGTGAATTCTCTCACCCTCCCGCGCTTCTGACTATACCCAGTGCTTGTATAAATAAATAAATAAATCTTTAAAAAGAAAATATTAAAAAATAAAATAAAGTTCAAGACAGCCAATGGTTTTAATGTAACAGAATATAAAAAGTTTAATATCATTTCAGATTCCTCATTGCAACTTCGCTTTAAAGAACTACTACTTGTCAAGTTTTGGTATAATATAGCAGGAAAAATATAAACAATTATATAGAAAAACTATTAGAATACTCTTTTACATAGATGTGTGAGACTGGATTTACTTCATAAATTTCAAACAACATATTTTAACCAATTGAATGCAGAAGTAAATGAGAATTCACCTATTAACTACTAAGCCCAATATTGTTATTCAAAATATTCATATTTCGTTAGTTTGTAACTGTTATTTTAAAATGAATACAGGAACATTTTGAAGACTTCTCAGCTTTAATTTCTAATTTAGTAAATATAGGTGACAGACATTATATAAATGAAAACTTTTTGGGGTCTTCAACGAATTAAGAATATACAAAGCATTTTCAGACCAAAATAGTTTGAGAATTACTGGTCACTATGCTTCAATTCAAATACCCAGTTAAAACTGTTCCACTTGAAGTCAGATTTTCTCTGAAACCATTCCCCTAGTGTTCATCTACGGCATGAAAAGCCATAGTAAAACTTGAATGAAAATCACCCATTTACCACCCATAAAACCAGCATCTTAGCTACAAGCTGACTGGGCCCATTCCATGCTCTATAATGGGCCATTTAATCTTGAGGCATGAGCTTTTCAAGGGTCCGTTAAGAAGTCTAATATTTAAAATGTAGAAAGAAGCTAGTGGCTTCAAATTCTAAAAATGAAAGTATGAGGACTTTATAAATGGTTCATGCATAAAATTCTATGCAAAACTACCAAATTTCAGCAATTATTAAATACTTTTGTTATATTTGGAAACAAGCAGTATGTTAATAGCTTCAACTTCTTAAGACTGCTAGGTATTCATGAAGATTGTCAAGAAATTATAGCTTACAACCAAATAATTCCAAAGCAAACTATATAAATCTATTCAGTTTCTTAAAGTAAAAAAAATTAATAATGCATTGTAGTAAGGTTAATATGTGTGGCTTGGTGCCTCCAAAAATATAATTACAAAGTTTATAAATAGCTTCAGTCCTGTAAACACCAAAATGATTGTTAGATGAAGAGTTTTCTATCAATCTGTTTCATTTCATCCCTTTCCAATCATTTCCTCTAAGATCAATGTTTGGGTGAAGGAATAATAGGGATACAGTAATGTTTGAAAGGCATTCATTCTTCTGTTAGGTTTTTTTTCTTTTTAACCAATTTTATTTCCATTCTTAAGAGCTAGCTCTTGACTTAAACACTGAGTAGCTTCACTTTGAACTTAAAAAATATGAAGAATCTTGAATTTAGAGAGACCCTTCTTATAAATCAATAGGGGATAGATAAGAAATGTTATGAAATGAGAAAAGTACACTCTGAGAAATGCCTTCTCAGCACACATTAACTTTTTATCTCACAGCTCAAATTCTTACTCTCTTCAAGATGACTTTAAAGAGACACCCATTATTTAAGTGGTCCATAATCCAATTTTTTACTGATCTTTAAAATAGCACAAAACTCAAATAAGGTGGCCATTTGAAAAAAAGGAAGTCACTTACCAATTTACTCTTTTTTTTTCTTTTTTTCTTTTTAAGATTTATTTATTTATTTATACAAGCACTGGGTACAGTCAGAAGCGCGGGAGGGTGAGAGAATTCACCAGAGCCAGAGTGGGGAGCAGAGCAGGCAGAAGGACCGAAGTACACTGCTGAGGGGAGCAGCGGGCGGCAGGAGAGGTCTAGGCGCCATGCGGGACCCTCCTCCAGTGGCTGGGGAGCAGCCAGGGATCGAACTGGCGCCACAGAGGCTTCGGGCAGCTTCGCAACCCAGCACTCAACCGCTGCGCCACCAGAGAGGCCCTACCAATTTACTCTTTTTTTTTTTTTTTTAATAGAGGCATGCTTTATTTATTTATTTGTTTGTTTGTTTGTTTCTTTGTTTATACATGCACTGGGTACAGTCAGAAGCGCGGGAGGGTGAGAGAATTCACCAGAGCCAGAGCGGGGAGCAGAGCAGGCAGAAGGACCAAAGTACACTGCTGAGGGGAGCAGCGGGCGGCAGGAGAGGTCTGGGCGCCATGTGGGACCCTCCTCCAGTGGCCGGGGAGCAGCTGGGGATCGAACCAGCGCCGCAGAGGTCGCCGGCAGCTTCGCAACCCAGCGCTCAACCGCTGCGCCACCGGGGAGGCCCCTTACCAATTTACTCTTGCTGGCACAATCACTCAAGTGCTAATCTAGACCAGTGTATATAACCAAAGTAGTGGCTGAAAATGAAATAATTTTCAACATAAGAGAACTGAGAATTAGGTCAGCAAGATAAGAACATAATGTCATTTTTCAGAGACCAAATCAATGTTCTTTTAAAAAGATTATCTAAGCTCACATTACCTTTAAGGAAAATTAATTTTTCGTCCTTGTATATAAAAATGCATTTAATCCCTAAGGACTTAACATTAGGACAAACTACTCAATGACTTCTGGAACAACAGTAACTCAAAAAACATTACTCGTCTAATATAAGCTGAATTAAAAGTGTCTAATTCATTACAGTTTCTGAGCTTCACATTTGAAAAAGGAGCTCAAACTTGAGATGGCTGATAGAGTAAGAAACTAGGAGATAAAGGGAAGGAAGAAACAAACTGGGAAGTACTGACCAGATGAGAGACTTAGAAACAAATTTCTCCTAGGCTATAAGACCATAACCGTATGGTCAATTTCCTTGAATTGCTAAGGAACATCACAAATGTCATGGAATCTGGCACTTCTCAAGTCTCTTCAATCTTTAAGGTCAGTGGGGTGACCTGCAAAACCCTGAAAAGGGATTAGTCACCACAGTTCTATGCTAAGTTTCCGCTATTGGTTAAACTATGCAGGTTTAAGTCCACTCCTCAGAAGGGAAGTCAATGTCAGAAATATTGAAAGAACACAGGGGAGCAGAGATTGCTCAAATGACTGTTAACTAAATCCACATATAGCGTTCTAGGATTTTAAAAAGCCCTGTCTACTTCTAAGAGTGAAATGCATATAAGACCACTTTGCAAAATGTAAAAGTGAAAGTAATTATCAGTCCCATGGTCAATCATAGTCACTCTTCTTAAGTTGGTATCAAAGACCACCAGAAATACATTCTCCCTTGATACAATGCTTGGGGTTTGTTTCAAAATTATCCAAAGATGGTGTAGAGAATCAGAAGAAAAAAGTGTGACTACAAACTGATGATTACTTGTAGCTCATTGACAAATTACATGAGGGTTCATTATTTTATTCTCTCTTTGTTCAGGTCTGAGATTTTCCAAAAGAAAACATTTTCCTGGGCCTCCCTGGTGGCGCAGGGGGTTGGGACGCAACCTTTGAAGCTACCCACAGCCACTGCAGCATGAGTTCGATCCCCAGCCAGGGAGCTGCCCACATGGGGCAGCAGACCTCTTCTGACTCGCCTGCTGCTCCCCTCAGCAGTGTGTTCGGGTCTGTCTGCCTGTTCTGTTCCCCACTCTGTCTCTAGTGGGTCCTCATCCCCCACACCTCTAGCCTGGCCCTAGTTCTTGTATGCATAAATAAATAAAAAAGAAAACATTTTCCTAATGCTTAATGTTTAACTTCCATAAAAAAGACAGCCTTCAATCTCACTTAAGAACTTCTAGAAGTATAAGGAGAAGATGTACAGAAGTATATTTTTTTAAAAAAGAAAAAGAAAAATTCAGTGCTCCTGAATTTTCTATACAAAAGAACACAACTTAAATGTTTAAACCATAGGATATATTAATTGGATGATATTAAATCACTGGTTCAGCAACTTACAAAATACAGAGAAAAACTAACAATTTTCTCTATTGGGAATTCAATATAGCAAACTGAAATCAACTGAAAAGTGTTCCATTCATTCTGAAATAAGTAAAACAGAAAACTGTCTTACTTCCAACTATAGATAATACATGGACTAGAAAGGAATACAACCATAGGTTTTAGGGGTAGAATATAAACTGAGTATTTGTAAAAACTTGCTATAATGCTGTCTTAATGAGAAATTGAGAAATGGAAAAAAAAGACATGGTCATATTGCTCTCCAACTACTGCAACACAAAAGCATCTATAAAGCACACAAGGAGACTATCAGCAGGGCACCACAGAGAAGCCAGCAGCACCACGGTGAGGACCACATTGTTGCTAGTTATATGGTATAGTCATGGGCAACCCATAAGTAAAGAACAGAACGCCTTTCATAAGTCCATCATTTGCTATTCATTAGCACTGGCATACATAGCATAAAAATACTAAGCAAATGCTTTCAACTCATTAAAAACTGGGAAAACCAATATAATATATCTCAAAGAAATATTAAAATTTTAAAAGCGCTTTTGGGTATAGGATACATGGCAAATTTGTAACGCCCACAAACTAAGCTTTCTCTTAATATGACATTTCTGCACAATGAGCTTTTCTGTTTTGTTTTACTTTGCTTTTAATTTTGTAAAGCATTTTCTATCCATGTCCCTAATGAGGCTTGAAATTAACATGGTCTCTTCAATTCCTTCTTTGTGCACCAGTATGAAACAGCCTGGGTCCAGGAAACATCAGAAGGTAGAAGCAGGACAATATTACAGAGGACCATTTCTTTTTTTCAAGCCTTGAAGCACTGTTTACATAGTCTCAGGAATGATGCAAATGTGGCTGGCACATTGCTCCATTTTCTCTGCCTGAACTGGAACCTAAATGGTCCACAAATGACTGAAATGTCTTTTATATGTTCCTCTCAGTCAAAAATGTAGGCAGCAAAAGTGCTTCACCTTCTTGAGAATACAAATATTGCCTTAAAATAGGGAGGACAAGAAACTGTTTCTATCCAGAAAGATACATTCATAAAGAATGTGTATATGACCCTACCATACCCCCCTTTCTCTCTATCATTCTGTCTCTCTCTCTCTCTCTCTCTCACACACACTCACACACACACACACACACACACACACACACACACACACAGTTTTCACTACATTTTGCTTCCTAGAAAAGGAGTAAGAAACCTGATTCTGCTTATTACCTTACTAAAAAGAGACAATATCTAACTCACAGGACTAACGTTAATAGAAATGAAATTTTTCTACACACGAAAATACTTCACAATTATTACTACTAAGTAAGAAATTTTAAAAAGGAAACAAGAAAAGTTTTGAACCCTAAATGATTTTTTCACAAAAACAAAAATGGGTAACAATGGACCTACACTTAGTGCTCACTTGTCAGGACAGAGTTCAAATCCAATTTTCTTGTTATGTCCTTGTACTTACCATGACAGGAGGCCCAGATTAGGAGGAGATCCCCGTCCTTTCGTCAGTGTCTGGCAAGGTCCTTTTCTTTACGCCTGCATCATTAAAAAGAATATTTCTTTTTAAAGGACAAAATTGGCATTAATTTTCCCTCCACTTTGTCATACTCTAATTAAAGGAACTACATAAAGCATGAACCTAAAGACCTGACCACAGTCAGTTAAGAAGGTGAATTACTACTCAGGTAATTTCCACTAGTCAAATCCAAACTCCATAATACCTTTCCTTGTGAAAATCTTATTTGGGCAAAATAGTTAACAAATGTTGAAAGTAACACAATTATACAATTGTTTATAATTTATATACAGATCAAAACAATAAAGCAATAATAAAACTAACCTGTAAGTACGAAAATTTTCTTGTAATAATTCAAAAAATGTGGTTATCTCTAAATTCGAAAATACATTTTCCCTTTCTGTGGAAATCAAACTGGTTTAGTGCACAAAATATTAAAAAATTGCCTTATTGGGCCTCCCTGGTGGCGCAGGGGTTAAGTCTCAGCACCATGAAGCTATCTGCAGCCACTGCAGCACGAGTTCGATCCCCGGGCAGGGAGCTACCCACATGGCACAGCAGACCTCTCCTATCTAGCCTGCTTCTCCCCTTAGCAGTGTATTTCAGTCAGTCCCACCTGTTCTGCTCCCCATTCCATCTCTGGTGAATCCTCTCACCATGCCCCCACCTCTGGCCTACCCCCCAGCTCTTGTATGCTAAATAAATAAATTTTTTTTATAATTGCCTATTGCTCTCCACAATCCTAAATCGTTTATCTGAAAACTCATACCTTTTTTACCTGGTTTTTAAAACAAGGAAGTGGGGGGAGGTGCAGGTAACCAAATAGTAAGTCAAGACAGACTAGAGTAAGAGCACTATCATCTTTCAGTAAGTCACTTTTTAAAAAAAATAAATTATTTTCACTCAAAGCCAGCATTTCTGGTTTGCTAAACTGCCATGATACAAGTTATTTTGTGGTATCTGAGTTTAATATTCAAAGTAAATTCTTAGAGAGCAATGTAAGGGAGCCATTAACATTTTCAAAACATCCATCCTACCAAAAGCAATTTACAGAATCAATGCAATTCCAATAACAATCTCAATGGCATTCTTCAAAGAAATAAACCAAATATTGTTTAAATGCATATGGAATCACCAAAAAACCTTTGATAGCAAAGCTGTCCTGACTAAAAGAAGGAAGAATGGAGGTATTACACTTTCAGACTTCAGCTCTACTACAAAGCCATAATAATTGAAACAGCATGGTACTGGAACAAAGACACACAGACCAATGGAATTGAATCGAAAACCCAAAAATAAAGCCACACATATATGGTCAACTAATCTACAACAAAGGAACAAAGAACATGCAATGGAACAAGGATAGTCTCTTCAATAAATGTTGTTGGGAAAACTGGAATGCTACATGCAAATTATCAAACTGTACACAAAAAGTCAAAATGGATAAAAGATTTGAATATAAGACTTAATACCATAAAATATATAGAAGAAAACATAGGCAAAACACTCCATGACATACATCTCAGAAACATCTTTGAGGACTCATCCCCAGAAGCAAAGGAAATGAAGGAAAAGAGAAACAGTTGGGACTACAAACTAAGAAGCTTCTGTAAAGAAAAAGAGACAATAACCAAAATGATGACACACCCCATAGATTGGGAAAAAACATTTGTACTCCATACAACTGACAAGGGACTGATGTCAAAGATCTACAAAAAGCTTACATAACAAAAATAAACAACCCAGTCAAAAAATGGGCAAACTAAAAAGATTCTTCTCCAAAAAGGAACTGCAAATAGCCAACAGATACATGAAAAAATGCTCAACATCATTTATAATCAGGGAAATGCAAATCAAAACCACAATGAGATACCACCTCACAATGGCCCATATTAAAAAAAACTGGCAACAACAAATGCTGGCAAGGATGTGGAGAAAAGGGAACCCTCTTACATGGCTGGTGGGAATGCAAACCGGTCCAACCACTATGGAAAGCCCTGTGAGGAATCTTCAAATTATTAAAAATGGATCTACCATTTGACCAGCAATTCCACTCCTAGCAGTCTACCCAAAGGACACAAAAACATTAACTTGAAAGGAAACCTGCACTCATATGTTTATTGTAGCACTATTTAAAACAGCTAAGGTATGAAACAACCTAAATGCCCAAAAATAGATAAATGGATCAAGATGTGACATAGACATAATGGAATACCACTCAGCAATTAAAAAGGACAAACTCATGCCATTTGCAGCAACATGGATGGAGCTGGAAGGGATTATGCTCAGTGAAATAAGTCAATGTTTTTTTAAAATGTGAGCTCGTATCTTTCTCTGGTCACCACTGGAGAATGCTAAATAACCAACCTCTTTTTTTTTTTGGAAAACTGATGAGCGGGGGGAGAGAATATTTATCCCATCTTTTCCTAAAAGCTGAATCAAGTTTAGTTGATGAAGTATCCCTCCAAATATAGAAGACAGAAACAGATATCACCACTGTATAACTACTAATGAAATAAAGGATACAAAAAATGACCTAGTCTATAGAAAACTACAGGAAAATAAATTCTTTAAATAAACTGCAAGAATAAAGATGAAGGGAAACCTATAGATTAAAAAAGACAAAGTAACATATGAACCAACTATAACATATTAGCCTTATTTAGATCTTGAGTCAAAGTATCACAATAAATTGAGACATTTAGGGAAATCTGATCATGCACTAAATATATGATGATATTAAACGATTATTATTAATTTTCTGTAAAGTTGAAGTTATGGTTGGATTTTTGTGTTTGTGGTTATGTGTTTTTTAAGTTTAACTGAAATATGAACAGAAGAAGTGATACCAAGGAATAGGTAAAATGAGGAGTATCTATAGGCAATGAATTGGTAACTTTGAAGACCAGTGAGATAAGAATTGGGGGTTTATTGAACAATTTTCTCTATCTTAATATGTTTGAAATTTTCACTTAACAGTTTAACATAATGAGAGTTCCTCTCTCTGTCTTATAAACCCCAATTATTGAAGAACCAATCTAATGAGTGGAAAAGTTTTAGCTGTTAGAACTCCAGTATTATTTATACAGTAAATGTATCAATGTGCATTATCTTTTAAAAAATTTATTTAGTAAGTTTAAGGAAAAATTCTCATAGGCATCACAGATTTACTTGTCCCAACTGAAACTTACTGACCTGCAATGACACCAAATTAGAAACTAAATCCCATTACAACTAGGGTGAAAGCTTGAAAGGTTTGGACTTTTTTCTTTTTGGTCCTAATTCCTGGTTTAGTAAGAACTTGTTTGAGAGAAAAAGTACGAAACATTAGGTTATTCACAAAAAAAACCCCACAGAATCAACTTTAGAAAACAAATCTTAAAACTATTAAACTATTTTTCTAGAGGATGCTAACTCTCATTCACAAAAATACACTGTTAAATTTGTGTTAACCAGCCTCACATAATACATTTCTATAGGGTATAATACACAATTCTAACTCAAAGCTGCTCTCAGGTGCTACTCAACTAATGAGGTTCGCATTGCAGTTAGGGAAACAACTAGCGAACTCATGTATGAATGGAAAGGATTGTACTCTGTGCAGAAAAAGAGATTTTGGAGAGAGTTGATAACAACCCGTATATCCTTTTTATTGTTAGGTTATAAAGATATATGAAAAATTAAAAACAAAAATTACAGGGTAAGATGTAACGTAACTACTAGGAGCATCAAAGAAAGTAAAAGAAAGACTAGCTGCTGAGCAATATGAATTAATGAAAATGGGAAGAACAAGGATGGGAAGAAATTGTGCATGTACTGAAGATACTAGGGGAAAGGACATGGTGAAAATTTTGATCTTAGACAAGCCCCCAGATAAAGAAATAATGGGACATGATTTCTAAACCCACTATGTGCTTAAATGTCATCCTGCCATTGGCATTGTCTCTGTAATCCTCTCCTTCCTAAGCCTCTTTTTCATCATCCTTGATCAACACCAGCTCCTAGTTTGCTCTGTTTCTTTTCAATTTTTTTTCCCAGGCTTTCCAGTAGAGAACACACTTTTTGTGCTATCTGGGTCAACTCCTTTTTTTTTTTTTTAAAGATTTATTTATTTATTATTTATACAAGATTGATTGATTGATTTATACAAGTACTGGGTACAGTCAGAAGCGCGGAAGGGTGAGAGAATTCACCAGAGCCAGAGCGGAAAGCAGAACAGGCAGAAGGACCGAAGTACACTGCTGAGGGGAGCAGCGGGCGGCAGGAGAGGTCTGCGTGCCATGTGGGACCCTCCCCCAGTGTCCAGGGAGCAGCCAGGGATCGAACGGGCGCTACAGAGGCAGCGGGCAGCTTCGCAACCCAGCGCTCAACCGCTGCGCCACCAGGGAGGCCCTGGGTCAACTCCTTCTTAATGGTCTGAAGGTCATCTCCTTTCAACTTTCCAGACTTGGAAGGAGATCCTTGCTATCCACTCTTAGCACTGAAGCCATTTCTGCCTTTTCCTGATATTTTTCCTGATACAGGCTGGCATTTCAAGGACACTACAGCCCAAGCAACAGGAAGAGGAACACATGCTGGTTAACTGTACATCCTGTCATAATAATCCTGCTGAAAGCCATAGTCCATGTCAAAGGAGAAGCCATGGAACCTCCACTGCAGACTGTTTCACACCTGCTTTTCTTTGGTTCACTTTTGGCTCTGCAGCCAGATGAATATCTAAAATCTGGTCAGCAATCATTCTGCCACCCTCTCCTGCCACAGCAATGGGAATGTCTCTCATTAACACATTGAATGAAGGCAAAGCCCTTATGAACAAAGCAACCGACAATTTGACCATATTTCAAGAAGAGTGCCTCTACATTAAAACATACTGATCAGATTATTAAGATTCCCAATCAACGCATGGGAGTTCATGGTATTGCTGGCCATTGTCTTTAATGATAAGATTCCTCACAAAACTGAAAAATGTACCTGGAGATCAAAAAAAATCTCACTTTGCAAAGTTCCATTAACTTAGATATTTCAAGTGATTTTGACCAGTCGGGGTGGGGAGAAGAGACTCAATTCTGAATCTCCTATTCCCAGATTCTAGTGCTGCTCCAGGTCAGTGGCTACATCTGCTCAGTCTTAGTTTCTTCAACAAAAAGAAAAAAACAAAGAAAAAAACCTGGAGTTATTTTTTGAAGCAATGAAAAGTTCTGAAATTGATTGTGTTGATGGCTGCATGAGTATTCTGCATCACTGAACTGTACACTTTAAATGAGTCAAATGTGAACCAGATGGATTGTATCTCAAATCTGTTTTTTGTTTTTTAAGTAAGTATAAGTTGCCTTTCTCACTCTTTGGCGTCCTTTATTTCACCTACACATAAGTACAACTATTGTTAACTATTTTATAATTCTATCCAAACACTTCTTTATACACATACTAAGAAACTGAAAAAACAAAAAACAAAAAACAGTGGGAGGGTGTTACTGTTACTCATTGTTCTGCAAGTTTTTGCTTCAACTAATGTATCAAATCTTTCCTTACTGGTACATGCTTTCAGGAGGCAGTTCAATATTATATTGCAATTATATCCATTATATTCCAATATAATCATAACTGGCCCATGAATTCTGCTGAGACACTTGGATATTTTTTGTTAATTTAAAAAGCCACAATAATCATCTTTGCACACACCTCTGAACTAGTCCTTGTATCTATTACCCCAATTCTTATGCAGAGGTGGGAAATAGGGGTGGGGTGGGGGCAAGCAAAATGGGAGAAAAGGGTTTAAAAACTTCCAGCTAAAAATTTTTTTAAATCATGGGGAAGTAATGTAGACTATGGGGACTAAAGCTAATAATAGTGTACTGAATATTTTAAAGTTGCTCAGAGATCTTAAAAGCTTTCATCATTAAAATAAATTATATGGAATGGTGATGGCTATTAACTAGATTTATTGTGATGATTATTTTGCTATATATATTATATATAGCACACATATAATATTATATAGCAAGTATATAGCAAAATAATATATATATAAAAATATTGTACACCTGACAACTAGCAATGTCAATAATTGCATGTCTATTATATCTAAACTTTCAAAAAATATACAATTCTGTTTTTCAAATGACTTTCATGCTATATCTAAAGTTAATAATAATTACAAAGTTAAAAATCAGTAAACATTATCATGGCAATGTAAAACTTAAAAATTAAATATTGCAGAGAAAAGTAATATGTTAGGATTACCTTTCCTTTTCTAAAAGTCTATAATGGGCCAAATAATACTTAGTATTTCTAAGCATCAGAAACAAATGATTTCACTTTTCTTAATATATGCAGAAGGGGCCTCCCCGGTGGCGCAGCAGTTGAGCGCTGGGTTGCGAGGCTGCCCGCGGCCTCTGCGGCGCCGGTTCGATCCCCGGCTGCTCCCCGGCCACTGGAGGAGGGTCCCACATGGCGCGCAGACCTCTCCTGCAGCCCGCTGCTCCCCTCAGCAGTGTCCTTCACTCCTTCTGCCTGCTCTGCTCCCCGCTCTGGCTCTGGTGAATTCTCTCACCCTCCCGCGTTTCTGACTGTACCCAGTGCATGTATAAACAAAAAACAAACAAATAAATAAATAAAATAAAATAAAAACATGCCTCTATTTAAAAAAAAAAAAATTAGTTTAATATATGCAGAAGAATGTGAGAGCTATAATCTTCAGGCTTCTCTGGGTTTGATCATCAGTACCACTTTCCCATACCACCCCAAACCCCGGGTTGGGGCTTAAGAGAAATTTTTACCAATGTAATTACAAGAAGTTTTTACCAAAGTAATGCATTATTTAATCTTACTACTGAATATGGTCTCTCACCTGTTAAGAAGGAATTGCTCAATTCCTTATACTCAATAACTAAAAGTTATACTTGCAAACAAATTGCTCAACCACATGAGATACTGAGTAATTTGAAATACAAAGACAGATTAGATATACTATATATAATCTTTCACTCTATAGCAGAGAAAAAATAAAGTACCCACAAGAACATAATCTAGTCTTCCCACTTATTCTTACCCAAACCACCCACACACATGTACACACCCCAAAAATAAAAATCCTAATTAAAATGAAATTATAATGAGAAGAAACTAGCTTCCTAGGACTCAGGGTATGTTTGTATGAACTGAAAATTTAAATATGATCTTACCTTAAAGATATTCACAACCCAACAGATAATAAGGCAGGGTGTGATAAGAGATACTGAAATATAACTAAGTGAGGGTACAAAAGACAGAGATGGGTTCTTATTTGGGCACTCAAGGAAAGCTTTGTGGAACACTCAAGCTTTTAATAGTGAACCATCTGTAACAAGGTGGTCCCAAGGAAAAGGGGAGGTTCCAGGTTTCCTGCCCCAACCAAGGGAGGGTGGAGTTGAGCAGGGAAGAGAAGAAGCTGGAGAGGAGACTGGAGAAGGAAGGAAGCAGGAGGGGAGAGCAAGAAGACCTGGAGGAGACACATGGAGCAGAGAGACATGTGAAGAAGCTGCACTTGCTGCTTTGGTCCTGGACTGGTTGAAACAGATGTTGGTAAGAGACCTGCAGGGCAGTTAACAATGGCAGCTTTTATCTTGATTTTGCTCTTTTCATCCCAAACTTGCCTAACAGTTTCTGACCCTTTTCTATGGGTTCCTGCCAGGAGGTGCCTTAGACTTGTGGCACCTCAGAGGCCCTGCTTTAGGCCAACCCTGTTTGAGCACAATTTTACCTACAAGGGGATGGGTGACTTTAGGTGCTTGATTTGGATACTATATTCTTTACCTTTTCTGTATTGCACACTAACTGTATTAAAGTTCCTTTCCATTAAAGGTCTTATATATTTTGTCTTGATGCATGATGCAGCAGGTGTCAGAACCTATTTAGAGGAGGCAGGTTTGGGGGTTCTGGAGTGCCCCTTTCCCTGTCCTGTAACACATCCAGCTTCTGAACTACTGAGATAAAGGGTGACAAAGAACATCAAATGCACAACAAGAATGACAATGCCCAAAAAAATGCACATTGGAGAGTATCTGAGAGACATGTAGGTCAGTGTGCAGCTACAGCAAAAGGTGCCTAAGGTGCAAGGTGGGTGGCGAGGGTACAACACAGAAGACTAGATGCCAAGACTAAAGAGTGTCTAAAATGTCATGATACGGTGTACTTGGTCCTCATTCTGAAAGCAATGTCAAGCTAAAACAATTTGCTTGCATTTAAAAACTTAAAACCGGGCCTCCCCGGTGGCGCAGCAGTTGAGCGCTGGGTTGCGAAGCTGCCTGAAGCCCCTGCAGCACCGGTTTGATCCCCGGCTGCTCCCTGGCCACCAGAGGAGGGTCCCACATGGCGCGCAGACCTCTCCTGCTGCCCACTGCTCCCTCAACAGTGTACTTTGGTCCTTCTGCCTGCTCTGCTCCCCGCTCTGGCCCTGGTGAATTCTCTCACCCTCCCGCGTTTCTGACTGTACCCAGTGCTTGTATAAATAAATAAATAAATATTTTTTTTAAAAAGATCTAAAAAAATAAAAACTTAAAACCATAACAACTTCTATTTTCATTAAAATGAGGTAATTTCTTAAAGAGACAACAGAAAAAGAGGCAGTAATAAAGAATTATACAGTAACAGATACACATATGTTTTTAAAAAGGACAAGACAGGATTAATGCCCATAGAGGGGACAGAACTAGCAAAGTTTTTAGAACTTGTTTATTAGTTAAATGTAATATTAGTACCTCTAAGTCTAATAACAAGTCCTTGATTTTAAAACTGGTATGTAACAATTTAAGGAAATTAAAAAAAATATTCAAATTTCAATTAAGAAGAAATCCATGATGTTAAGATCTTAAAAAAAAAAAAAAAAGATTTAGGCTACAACCCACTTAGTCTCAAATACAAGTTTTTAGATACAGTAGACTATATTATAGCATAAGGAATTACATATGCAAAAAGTAAGCTGGTTTGAGTCCTACTGAAAAAAAAAATCCCACCACATTTACAAGCAAAGAAAACATACAATAAATAGCTCATTTAAATAATTAAGTATACCAACAGACACCCCAAACAAATCTGTAAATTATTTTTTGCTACCTCAAAATGGCACAGAAAGAGCAGTTGGAGGGAGGAGGAACAAAACAAGCTTACCGAATGAAATTTGTTCCAAGAAAATTTTCTATCACAAGGTTTCACAAGAAAATCTGCAAAAGAAAAACCAGTAGTTTTACAATGACAAATATCCTAAAAATAAGTTAAGCACTTTGATCTCACCACACAATTTTTCTCTACAAATCAGGATGCCATAACAACACATTTTTTTAAATTGTTATAACGTGGACTAGTCAACCACACATTTAAGAATGTTGAATTGCACCCAATCAGGTGCAGAATGGACCCAATCAGGACTCAGCATGCCTTTAGAAGCTGCAGAACTGCACAGACAAAACTTTCCAGAAAGCTACAAATATTCCTGTTTTAAGAGTTTTTCCTCAGTCAAGCATCACTTCTGCAGATTTCTCAGCTAAACCTTTGACACTACAGGAATAAAGAGTAAGTACTTAAAAAAACTAAGATCACAGAAGATTTAGTCTTGGGCTTATAGTTTAAATACTGTTTCATAACTGGTTTCTGCCAAGGGGTCTTTTGTGTATAAGAAAAAAATCAGGGCAGGGTTGCAGAGTTATTACAGTCTAACCAAGAAGTCTTATAACAAGGCAATAATTTAACTTTTATTGGATAACCTAATCCCCCTGATTCCACTGTAATGGTTTTTCTTAGTATTTGCAGCCAGATAGTTTATGTGACATTGAAAGGGAAAAATCAGTAAACAAATGAATGCAGTAAAAGTCCCATTAGATAAACATTCCAACCCAGGTACAAAGCAAGTTTGATATCCCTAATCACTTGCAAATTCTCCTTTGGTCTGATGCATTTATGGCTGGTCTTTATACTAACAAGGCTGCGTTCCAAGAGGAGGGGGGAATGCCTTTTCACGAAAGCCCTTTTCTGCTCATCTTCGGCTAAATGATCTTCAAAAATGTAATCTACCCATGTAACACCTATGTTAAAATAACCGAGTATAAAAGGAAACTTTTGTGTATGTTCAGGGCCCAGATTTTTCCAGGAGAAAATTCTCCTATCTGGTGTCATTAGTGTTGTAATAATAAAACCTTGGTCCTTTCCAGCCTGCCGAAATAGTTTTCCATGACAACATGAAATCACATGTAGGAACAAAACTGTATAAAACACCAATATCCTAAAATTAAGGAGTCAGTCAACATAGTACATTATTTCCATAACCTCCAAAAAATGTTTTTAACTAAGAATTATCAACAGGAGGCTAAACATCCTGTAATAAAAATTTCACCCATTTTACAAATACTATTTTTGTCTCCCAAAATATTATATTTTCTACTCAGGTCATATTAACCACATACTACATGGGAAAGGAATAAAGCAATTCATCAGCTGCAATTTCATATACTAATCACATTATGTATCAGGATTGGTCTTGTTAAATTGCCTAACTAAGGGTACATAGTACAGCTGTAAAGTTGTAGGGTTTGTAAATCTAAAGGGCTTTTGTTGTTTTTGTTTGTTTGGTTTTTTGCTGGAGTGCAATTTTTTGCTGAGTATTTGAATACTCAAAACATTACAAATTTTTTTCTTTTTTGTACTGTATTAATTTATTGTCAATTTTTAAAATTTACGTCTATATTATCTACAAATTTTACTATAGGATAATGAACATTCATTAAAAAGAACAAATGCTGGATCTCGTTGTCCACATGTGACTTTTAAAGAACCAGATGACACAGTATATGTGAAGGCACATTCTACTTAATTAGTATTACATTGTAAAAAATGATGAGACACTGCTCATTGTAACTCAAGAAGTGTCAGAATACTATAAGATTAACTGTGACATGCATGTGCTCAGAGTTCAAGGGGGGACAAATCAAGACTTCATAAGAGAGGGCCTCCCCGGTGGCGCAGCGGTTGAGAGCTGGGTTGCAAAGCTGCCCGCAGCCTCTGCAGCGCCGGTTTGATCCCCAGCTGCTCCCCGGCCACCAGAGGAGGATCCCACCTCCCCTGCTGCCCGCTTCTCCCCTCAGCAGTGTACTTCGGTCCTTCTGCCTGTTCTGCTCCCCGCTCTGGCTCTGGTGAATTCTCTCATCCTCCCGCGCTTCTGACTGTACCCAGTGCTTGTATAAATAAATAATCTTTAAAAATAAATAAATAAATAAAAATTAAAAAAAAAAAAAAGACTTCATAAGAGTAGAATTTCAATTGCATCTTACAGATTGGATGAGATTTAAATAAAAAGGAGTAATTTAAGAGCAGAAGGTTAACAATCCCATAGTGGGAAGAAAGCAAGGCATTTTTGAGAATAGGTGTAAATATCAAGAGATTGTTCAGGAAGACAAGACTAGAAAGGCAGTTAAGATACAACTATGGTTCTTACTTGAATGCTAGGCTAAGAAATCAAGATTTCATTCAATGGGATGAAACCAAAAGTTTTATGAGCAGGGAAATAACACAAAGTGTTGGTGTTACAACAAAACAAAAACAGACTATTATAAATCAGAGGCATCCTGCAGGGGAGGAGGAAGGAGAGGAATCAGAGGGAGCGAGGGAGAGCACAGGGGATTGTGGTGATGGTGCACTGGTGAAGGAAATTCTATGGGTACTACACCTGGGGGAAGGGGGTAAGCAAAAATTGTTTAAAAATGAACAATGCTGTAAAAAATTTTTTTAAATAATTAAAACAAAAAGTGTTGGTGTTCAACTGTAGAAAGTAGCAAGTAGGATGGTTTTGTAACTAACTGATGGCTGAAGCCAAAGACTTACAGGTGGTGGTCCCTGGAGGGGGGTGCTGGTAAGGAAGGATAGCCCCAGGCAAAATGCAAACAAATTATCAATGGGGGTGGAGACTCTGAGAAGAAGTATAAGGTACTGCAGAAGCAGCCCCCAGGATTCAATATTCTGGGATTCAGCATTTGAACATTCAGCATTAGGGATTTCAGCATTTTCAGATCTTCAGCGATACCAGGTCAGCGATTTCTGCTCCCACCCTGGCGAGCTTCCAAAAGGCTGTTGTGGGCCTCTGAAGAACGTGAAGAGGGTTCCAGTAGCCACCCTCAGAAAGGAAAAGTTCAGAGGCTTTGCAGGTGGCTGAGCTACTGAAACTGTTCATGTTTTTGCTGCTGTTACAGCCTGGCAGGAAAGGTAAAGAGATGGAGCAGGTCACCTTGCTGAACTGCATGAGTATGGGCTGTTTGCTGGGTCGTTCGTCTGCTGCAGCTGCTTGTTGAGTGTCACTTGTCTGGTGCTGTGCCAGGTCATCTCAGCGGCTTTGGTGAGCAGCTCCTGTTGTGTCTCCTACTGTCTTCGTGAGTTGAAACCCAGCCTGTAGTCTGGCTGCCATGTGCTCCAAATCCACAATGGCAGGAAGACACCATCTTGGGAGCATTTGTGTTTAGGACTTTAAAACACTGGACACTGCTTTGGGTGAGGTAAACAGCCATTTTTGGCCTCAGCAACTCTTTGTTTTCCCTGGCTTGTTAAATAAATCCCACTATTGTTGTTCTCTGAACCTGAGTAGTCTTGCAATTGTGCACACGGGTGAAAAACTCAGACAGTGGCCAGTAAACTATGTGGGTAGTGCCCTTGGCCAGTCTCAGTGCCCCTTGCTGCCCTGTATGAGTTTGGAAGGGCAAAGTCAGTTAAGATGCCACCAGTCTAGGGCCTCCCCTGAGGCGAAGTGGTTGAGCGCTGCGCTGCGAAGCTGTCCACAGCCTCTGCAGTGCCAGTTCAATTACCCGCCAGCCAGGGAGAACCCCACATGGCGCAGACCTCTCCTGCCTTGCCCACTGCTCCTCTCCTTTGGTCCATCTGCCTGTTCTGCTACCTGCTCTGGCTCTGGTGAATTCTCTCACCCTTCTGTGCTTCTGACCTATACCCCAGTTCTTGTGTAAAATAAATAAATAAATCTTTAAAAAAAAAAAAAAAAAAGATGTCACCAGTCTAGTAATTCAGATAAGAATTGCTAAGAGCTCAAATCTCAGCAGTAGTGAAAATGCAGAGGAAGAGACCAAAGTGAGCCAAAGCATTAATTGTCTGACCATGATAATTAATGAGGAATGGGGGGGGGGGAAGAGGCAGAGCAAATTGTCAAAATTAACTGCAAAATTTTATGGCATCTGGTGAGTACAAAAAACATGGTACTATTAAGAAGTGTTGCAAGAAGCAATGTCAACTATGTATGATATGCTGACTTTAAAGGTGGTCTCTCAATAGATACATGTTCAGCAGGTGTTAAGGGGGAATGGAGAGTATAAGGTTAAATTCAAGAAACAGGTCAAGTCTAGAGGTAAAAAAAATGAATCAAGGGTGCTAGACTGAATTAAAGGAAATCACTATGTCTACTAGAAGAATCATCTGACACTCCAGAAATTACTTGATATTTTATTGTCTAAGATATGAGAAGCCCATTAACACAGAAGTGTTTGAGTAAAGTTTCCACAGGTTCCTATAAAGTCTAAGGAGTAGATCAACAGAGTCAACCAAAAGGACTGGGCAAGATGCTTCAGTGCTGACTATGACTCTTCTTTCCTACAGTCACAATCAAACTTCTACTTGGTTAGGAAAAGGTGTATCGTTGTGAAATTGTCACAAAATTAAAAACTGCTCATTTAGGACAATCTGTCAAATAATGGTTATGTAGAGGAAAGTCTGAAAAATGCTCTCTGATGCCACAAGCTACCATCCCATACTACCAGTAGTTATCCAGGAATACCAGTCACATATAACTCAGAGAGTAAGAATGGTTATGCCTGGTAATCTTGACATTCATATATTGAAGAGGTAGAATGTAAAGTGGTTGTGGTTAAAATCTAAACAATTACTTAAAAGGGATTTTTAAACATAATAAACACTAATGAACAGCCAGGCTGAGGGTATAGCTGGAATTAATTATGGTCACTCATAGTGGTAGGGAGAAGGTAGGAGGAGAGAGGAATTTTTTAAAAAGGAAGACTTTCTGAATTTATCTGAAACAAGAGACAAATTTTTATAATTGCATACACCACTAGACAGGAAGATAGTATTTTATTCATTTTAAGAGAAAACCCTGAAGAAAGTAAAAATCAATATACTTGAATATTAAATGCTACAGTATCAGATACTATACAGCCACATTGGAGAGAATTTAACCCAACACTAAGTAGGCATTTGGAAGATGAAGAGGTAATGACTAAAAGATGGGACACAGAGGGCTTGAGGCAAGAAGGAACACTTATATGGAATAGTTTATGCCTATATGGAATAGTTTATGGGACTATCTGTATACCATCCACCACAGCAGTTTCAATAAGGGTAAGGAAGCACAACAATTTGGACCATTTATTTAATAAAAGAACCCAAACTACAAAAACTAATCAGATTGAGCTAAATTTACTCAAGCTAGGCTTCCAAAAATGCTGGGGGAGGGCAAAGTTGGGGAGGTCTTTAAAGCTGCACTTTTTTGGCTAGGGTACATTTTAACCTCAAAAGAACAATGGAAAGTTTTTTATATAGTCTCATTTTCAAATGTAAGATAATTTAGAGTTCAAAACTTCTGGGAAGAAAACATTAAATTTTTTTAAAACCTCTTATTTTAACTGTATGTGAAATAGCGTTTCATGCACATGAACTGCATATTAAACAGATTCACAGTAAAACATGAGTGTAGAGACAATATAAAATAGTTCAAAGATGTCAATTTTTTTTTAAAATGCCTTTATAATTGCCACTATTTGGGGTGAGTTTTTTAGCTTCGTAGTGTTTCTTCATTTATGCCTAATAATTTTTCAGTTATCTGATGAAAAATGAAAGACATTTCCAAACTAGAATTCTGTGGCATGTTGGGAAGGATCATTCCATGATGGGGAGATGATTTCATCACCAGCTAATTAAAACCCATGCATTTATCACTGAGTAAATCTACTATGGCCTGATCTTACTCCTTGAATAGGAGTTCAAATCTTACGTTTTTTAAAACCTTTGCTGCTGAAGTCAACTATAAATGAAAATAGAAACAAGGAATGTTCAAAGAGCATTCTGTATTTACCTATATATAAGTTCATTCTGGTGGAGGCTCATTTTGACAAATATTTTGAGAGGATAGGCACCATCCTAGATACTGGGGATGCAGCAGAGAAAAAAATTAAGTTCCTACCTTCATGGAGTTGCATTTTAGTGTCAACTATAGTATTCTTGCAGGGCTAAATGCCATCAATGAATTTTTTCCCCTACTTATTAGGACCAAGCTTTGAAAACACTAGAGAAACAGTAAATATAAAACTGAATCAATGGTCTGGTTCAGTGAGATCTCCAAACAAGACCATTTTTTTTTTTTTAAGTATGCTATTTGTCTTTTCTAGCTCTTTTGAAATCACTAAACTCTTGAGTTTTCAGGGATCCACACACAAATTCACCATCAGTTTACTACATATCTCTGCCAGCTGTAAGACATAGATAAGCAGCTATAATATTATCATTTCCTATGCCAAAAACAACCTACTTCTTCTTGAAAAACAAAATCCAGTAAGTCATCAGACACCATTAGCTAAATGACATGTTATAATCATATTTCTGTATCAAAAAGCCTTTTACTGCTACTAAGTGTCTTGAGCGACCAATACTTATGCCAATGTTCACTATAACAAGTAAAAGTTCTGTTTCAATAGATAATTACCAAAATATCAATCCTGTATAATTTTGTAACTACACAAGTAGTACAGGATGGTTGATTCTTTATACATAAACATTTATAAATACAGATACTGTGTGTGCGTGTGAATGTGAAAATATGTGTTTGTGTGTGAGAGAGAATAGTGTGGGTTTTTTTTTTCCAATGTGGGAGAAGTTTAAAGTATATTCTTCAAAAGAGGTTCTGCAATACAGAATTTCAAATAGCTGGTTAGTGATCAATACAATTGTGATCTTCATTTAAGTGGTTGAAATACCGACAAGTGCTTTTCTAAATGTGGACCAAAAAATGTGAGAAGTCAAAAGCAAAGTAATTTTGCAGTAACACTTTTAGATTTGAAGGTTTAGTTGCACTTCACATGTACCTTATTACTTTCAATATTTCAAGTAGGCAAAAAGAAGCTCTGACCATGTCCTCAAAAAAAAAGAATGACTGTGATCAAACCAACTTCAGCAAATTTAATTTGTACCTTTTATAATTTCTTATCTTACAAGTGATTTCTTGTTAAACTTAATCTTTACACAGAGAGTAGGAAGAGGGGAAAGAATAATTCATATATGATGTCTTCACCACCAGAAAAAAATATCTGCAAAAATGGGGGGAAATTAGATGATTCTAAGAAAGCATGTAAAGGCTGTTTTAATGTTCTGACCTGTTCTGTATAATTATGTCTATATTGAACACATTCACTTCATACTACTAACTCCGATATATTAAATCATAAACAGGTTTATAAGGAATTCCTCTTAATAACTCCAAATGTTATTTTCTGACTCCAAGTCCGTCAAGAAAAATCACAAGGTAAGCAGTCATTTTACTACTGAAAGTAAGAATTTAAGATCTAATTTTATAACACAGCATTCAGGTTCATCATCTTAAATTTAGGTTCATCTTAAATGAAGAAATGTTCCTTATCTCTTCAGAAAATAATAATTTAACAAAAAGCAAGAGAAATACTTAAGCCTCAGTTTAAAATAATAGAAAATCTTGGTATTTGAGTCATTAGACATTAATTGCATTAAAGCCAAGCAATGTCATTTAAGTACCAGAAGTAGTTCAATATTTATAGTTGCTATGGAAAGATGAGAAAGACTAGCTCGAGTGTTGGAAAAGGTTTCCTGATTTTTGTTTCTTTCACTAGTTCCAAGATCTACCTTTGGCAAATTAACAGAAGGCAAATACCTGCACACTCAGTAATGTCTTGCTACTTGCTATCAGTTTACCTCTGGGTAAAGAAGTAACTGCTTCCTCTTTACCCCCTCCCTCTCCATCTATTTCCTCCCCTACCTGGCCCTAAGTTCCAGTTCTCACTACCAATTCATAGATCAAATATTATATTTATATAAAAAAGAAAAACTGCTAGCCCAGAAACCTCATGAAACTTAAATTTTCCTACTTATAATCTTATAAAGACATCCAAACCTCTTAACATGTCATTCAATCAGGTATCTTAAAACAATATTGAAAACTCTGTTCCTGTCTCCTACTGTTCAAGGAATAAAAATCTAACTGCATTTTCTTGGACAAAATGACCAATATCCCTATGAACATGAACATAGGTTTTCTCTGAAAAGCTTTTTTTAATAAGGGTTAAATTGTCAGCTCCTATTTCTTATGTACTCAATAGAAAAAGAAAATTAATGAAATAGGTAGCAGAGACCAAAAGTTTAATTTTTTTAAAGGCAACTAAAGAGGGGCCTCCTTGGTGGCACAAGGGGTTAAGATGCAACCTATGATGCTATCCGCAGCCGCTGCAGCACGAGTTCATCCCTGCAGGGAGCAACCCACATGGCGTAGCAGACTTCTCCTAACTCACTCCCTGCTCCCCTCAGCAGTGTACTTCAGTCGATCTGCCTGTGTTGTTCCCTGCTCTGTCTCTGGTGAATCCTCTCTCACACACACACACCCTTCTGGCCTGTACCCCAGTTCTTGTATAAAAATAAATCTTTTAAAAATAAAAATAAAAAAGGCAACTAAAAAATTAGGCAAAATTCAATATTCCAAAGTCATTCTGAGACCTGTAATTTACACTGCTTATATTAATATGCTTTACTTCTGGACCCTGCCCTAAAAGAAGAAAAACAGAATTTCTATTTCCCACTTTGTACAGCACCCCCACACCTCCCTCACAACTGCATAAGAGGTCTCTTTTCCAGAAAGACAAACAACTTTATTTAAAGGTGACTTCACCTTAGGAACTCAAAAGTATACCCATGTTTAAATGAGCAAAGTTTTCCTATTTTTGCCCAAGATTTTTAACACCAAGTCTATGAAAATTTGGAAGCAAATGATATTAAAAAAAAATATTGATCAGTATCCCAAACCTAGTTAATCTGCATACTGCTTATTCAAGTATTAGTATTATATTAGGAAAGTTAATATTCCTTTGCCCATTTTTCAAGTTCTGGTATCCTTCACTCAGTTTTATGCAGATGGCTGAATGAAATGCAAGCTAATCTTTTAAGTAAACATCTTTATAACAAAAGAAACATTTTAATTTTTAACTGCTATCATCATAACATGCAATGGAAAAAACCCACTCCTCTACTTGCTTAGTCAAAATTCATATTCTGACAATAAGAAGGGGACTACTCAAATATTTTAATACAAGTCAATAAAAATCCAAATAACCTCCAAGAGCCACACATTAAAATGTGGGCTCTGTTTAAAATGACAAGTTCAAATGCCTGTTCTTTCTAAGCAGTTCTCAATTAATAAATATCACCTAAAATTGTCTTGACCAGAATACCATCTTCTTAAGAATCCTTTTAAAGAACATGTAATTCAAGAGATGCCCAGAAAAAGACCCACCCTTTGGAACTACTAATGTTTATCTCGTTTAAGCAGAGGGAAATGTGACTGCCATCCAAATACATATGAGAAGGATCTTTTTTCAAGTAAAGCCAAAAAGTAGAACTTAGCACTGCACATTACAAGAAAATGAGGAAGACAAAGTGCAAAATCCTGGCTATAACTGGACAAACTTTCTGTACTTCTGTTTTTAGTCAAGACACTTACATTTGCTACAATGCAAAGAAATTAAAGACCTTGGGCCTCCCTGGTGGCACAAGGGGTTAAGCACCACACTATGTAGCAATCCGCAACCTCTACAGCATGAGTTTGATCCCAGCCCGCCAGGGAGCAACCCACATGGCACAGCAGACCTCTCCTGTCTTGCCCGCTGCTCCTCTCTGCAGTGTACTTTGGTCAATCTGCCTGTTCTGTTCCCCACTCTGTCTCTGGTGAGTCCTCTCACCCCCCACATCTCTGGCCTGTACCCAAGCTCTTGTATGTAAAAATCTTTAAAAAAAAAAAAAAAAAGAAATTACAGACCTTGCAGAGAGTTTACACTTTTTCTTTTCTAATTAACCTCCTCAACATGTAACCTAAGCCCTATATTCTACAAGCATATCGTTAGTTTTACAATTACCAGTGTTTCAGTGGACTGGTATACAAACCACTGGTGATTTAAAAGGAATAGACCAGAACAGTTCCTGTTTAAAAAATAACTATATATTTATGCTAATGAGTACTGGAAAAAATATTCCGTATTTTATTGACTCAGATGCCACTGTATTCAAACACACCATTAAATTCATATATTATTAAAAAAGAAAAAAACTTATAATTCACTATAATGTCATTAATTTTAAGATACACTCTTGGTAAGTACTGCAAAAAATCATGGAGGTAATCTATTAATCAGATTTGGGTGCTACTGTATATATGCTAATACAAATTCTTCATATAGAGAAATTACTTCATATAGAGAAATTATGTAACTGTCATTCCTCAGACTGATTTCTTTTTTCTTCATATCTGAAACCATTCACAAGCAGGTGATCCAGGTATACAACAGCATCCAGTCCTTCCCTCACATATGCCAGGTACACAAATGGATAAAGCTCTCTAAAATTACTGCTACCACTATCCAACTCCCCACCTTCCCCAATCCTGACTGCCATGGGTAGCACAAAATCACAAAGAAGCAGGCCTCCTCTGGGCCTTTAATGCAGCACTGCCAATTCTATACACCCTAAATAGAATCTGGCATTGGCCTCCCTCACACCATTGTATAGTCTCTCTCAGTATTTCACTGGGAATCTCATCAGTCTAGGTCTTCAAGGCTAGAAAGCATGTGTCTATTTCCAGTAACAAAATATGACAATTTCCACTTTCCATCCCAGGCACCTGTATCACCATCATTTCTCTAGCAAAGTGGTTACTGAACATTTGATGCATTTAGTTTGTTTAGGTCTTAAATTACCTAAGAAACAAATAGTTACAACTGGCCTATTCCTCCTTAACATTACCTGGCATATCTCATCCCATCAATGAAACTTTCACTAAAATGTCTCTGCTTAAAAAAAAAAACAAGATGCCTTATGATATTGATATACACCCTGAACAACTTGAGACTACTTTTAAATTTTTCATGCATTAACTTTTTCACTGGTATTAACCTTTGCTTGATTTTTCATACTGTCTTATCCATTTGGATACATATCCTTCAATTATTGAATACATTATTGTGAAAGCTTCCCTGCAGTTCTCCTGCACTCTCAATATAGCTCTATTTTATAACACTTACTATATGTCATCATAACTATTTGTAATAATGATTTCCTAGATAGAATCCAAGGGTCTAATACTATATGTTACTGAGAGGCATTACAATATAATTTATTAGGTAAGAGCACATTTTTTTTATTCATACAAGCACTGGGGTACAGGCCAGAGGTGCGGAAGGGTGAAAGAATCCACCAGAGACAGAGCAGGGAGCAGAACAGGGAGAAGGACCGAAATACACTGCTGAGGGGAGCAGTAGGCGAGACAGGAGAGGTCTGCTACGCCATGTGGGAATCTCCCTGGCTGGCCAGGGATTAAACCAGCACCGTGGAGGCTGCGGACAGCTTCCCAGCTTCCCAGCGTTACGCTCAACATGCTGTGCCACCAGGGAGGCCCAAGAGCAGAGATTCTGAAATCAAATTCCTTTTGATAAGAATTCTGGCTACAAAACTTATACTTGTATCACTTTGGGAAGTTCACTCTGTTCCCTCATGTGTAAAATGGAGATAACATTAGAACAAAGTTATTGCACTAGTATCTTCAAATCAATGTTCTAGGAATACTAATTCTGAACAGGAAGAGAAATGTTTTAAGCATACCCATTTAAAAACCTCTATATTCTAGTTCTTACCATAAACGTAGAATTTCTACCTGCCCTTCATATAGACTAAATTCTTAGGATTGAAAGGTTTTACATTTCTATCACTCATTATAAAGTTCCCAGTCAAAAATAATAAATACACAATTTTGCTGAAGTGAAAATTTTAGTCATAGGCATATGAAGCTAAGTAAGAAGAAACCACTTAACTGAGTTAGCCAAGCAAAATTAACCAATACCTTCTATACATTCCTACTTAACGCTCAGGGTAATGTCATAGTACTTGTCAAGATCTAGTTTATCATTCTACTCTCCCCTTCTAGGACGTTCTATGTTCATCACCAAGTCCTTGCCATTGCTTATGTTCTTTTCTATATCCATACTGGCCTTTTCTCTACCAGCCAGATCTACAGAGCTGTTCTAGTATCCAAGTCACCAAACCTTTACCATATTTTTTTTTTTAAGATTTTATTTTTATATAAGAACCAGTGTACAGGCCAGATGCACAGGAGGGTGACAGGATTCACCAGAGTCAGAACGGGGAACAGAACAGGCAGACTGAAATATACACTGCTGAGGGGAGCAGTGGGCGAGACAGGAGAGATCTGCTTTGCCATGTGGGATTCTCACTGGCCAGCCAGGGTTGAACAAGCACTGCAGAGGCTGCAGACAGCTTCACAGTGCGGCGCTCAACCGCCACCAGGGAGGCCCTACCATATTTTTGCAAGTATATATGATTGAGCATTTTTCTTTTATCTAAGTTTACCACTCTCCCCCAATTCCCTCCTTTTATGCCTTCCTTCCCCAATCCAAACACACACAGCTTACAAGTTCTCTCAAGACTATTCAAAATGTTTGCTTAATCAATGAAATAATATTTCTCTCTCCTTGAAGAGTTTTGGGACATAGGATTTAAAATTTTATCATTAAAAATAAAAATAAATATAGGTGATTATTCTCATTACAATCCATAGGAAGATATTTTCTAAATCATGTTCCAGCATTAAATCAAATAGATAACATACAATCAGAAGTAAAAGTAAACTGTCATTTCATCAACATGTAAAATTTCTTAATGCAAACAGGAACTTGGTAAAAGTAACTGCACTATTAGCCCTCACATTTTATTTCACGTGTTCTACAAAAACTGTCCTAACTCCTGAATTGATGGCATTAACATAATGTTGCTTTTGTATAAAGCAGGATGTTTTTATAAAGATGATAAATATTACTTCAAAACAAGGATATGAAATATAAGCGGCAACAAGAGGGAGGTGGTTTTTTTTTTGAAAAATTTACTTATTTATGCATACAAGAGCCAGAGATGCGGGGGATGAGAGGATTCACCAGAGGCAGAGTGGGGAACAGAACAGGCAGACTGACTGAAACACACTGCTGAGGGGAGCAGTGGGTGAGATAGGAGAGGTCTGCTGCACCATGTGGGTTGCTCCCTGGCCGGGGATCAAACTCATGCTGCAATGGCTGCGGATAGCTTCATAGGTTGTGTCTTACCCCCTTGCGCCACCAGGGAGACCCAAAAGGGAGGTGGTTTTAATCCTCTGATTTCTCTGTGATCATCATAAATATTATGTAGGAGTGCTATTAATCAAGCCATTCCTAAAGCATCTGTTTTATGTTCCATTCCTTGTGAAATAATTTTGCTTCTACACCCAAAACTGAATTCCTTCTCTGTACTTTCTCAATCTTTCCTAAACTGACAAAGGAAGAGAAGAGAGGTTCACAAATAGGTGCAACTATAAGCAGTTTCTTCCAAATTGAAGCCAAGATAATTTTTTGGTTCTATACACCTAATGTTATCTGACAACTGGCAAAGAATCTGAATGATACTACATCCACATAAATACCTGACTCAACAGTATGAGAAACTGTAGTAATAATATTTGGCATAATACTTCAAAAGAAAGTCCATTTTTTAAATCTATAAATTTTTTAGTGATGCAACAAACAGGGAGAGAAAATACTCTGTCAGGCAATACAGTACATGTAGAACCTCATTAAGCCAACAGTGACTGGCAATTAGGCTTTTATTTATTATTTTGTTTTTTAATTTATTTTATTATTATTTGAAGTTAACTTTTACTGCCAGGCACTGTTTTACATGCCAGACACTGTTTTAAAAGTATCGTATGTAGGGCCTCCCTGGCGGCACAAAGGGTTAAGTCTCAGCACTATGAAGCTATCTGCAGCTATACAGAGTTTGATCCGGCCAGGGAGCTGACCCACATGGCATAACAGACCTCTCCTGTCTCACCCATTGCTCCCCTCAGTAGTGTATTTCAGACAGTCCGCCTGTTCTGCTCCCATTGTTTCTGGCGAATCCTCTCACACACAACCCCCCATGTTAACATCAGAAATTAGACAATTTCTGAGTAATCTGAAACTCTAATATACTTTAAAAGTAGTGCTTCAAAGAACAAAATTAAATAAAGCATTCTATTTTATGAGTATTAAAAGAGATCATCAATGTTTCAAATAACACTTAAACAACTCATTTCAGAAATAAATTAACATGGATCTTGTATTTATTTTGTTTTATGGAGAAATCTGCTTTCACTATAAATCAAAGACAGCAGCAATTTCAGCAATAAGCACAATTTATAGTTCATTCACTGTAACTAATGCCTGAAATAAGTCTATATAACAAAGATAAAAGTATTTCCAAAAATGAGAAATGCCTAAGTCAAAAATAAAAATATATATACAAATTACTAAATTTGTAATTACAAGTAATTTTTATAGTCAGTAATATCTGGTATAGCACTACTGCAATTAAGGTTTGATCATACAGACAAGTAATCAATTTGCTGATTAATCATACAACAGTTTTACTACTAATCAAATATTGTGCACTGGTCAAACTACTTAAAAATCTTAACAATGAACTAATTCCTCAATGGATGTCACTTTAATATTGTTTAAAGAAAATCTACCATCTTGCTACCCCAGAGTAGCCATATTCATTTCATTCTGTGTGTTCATATTCTTTGTCTATATACAAAAATTGGACTTGTTTTATTAATCTTAGATATTTTACACACATTTATCTTTCATTCAAGTATTTTTAGCCCTACTCTATAATATGAAGTGCATTTTTTCCAGATTATTTTGTTTTTGGTTCTGTGTTTATTTTCCTTAGACAAATGTTTACTTTCACACAGTATTGCTTATTAATAATAATCTATTCAGTACTTTTAAATGTTTAAGTAATATTTAAAGTGCCTGGTTTCCCAATGAAACTCTGATCTGATGAGACTGCCTAAATTTTAATGGTAAAATATAAGGATCTGCAAGTTTTTAAAGAGTAAATGAAAATATGCAAAAACTGTCATTAACATGTCATTAACATGAATTAATTCTACCCAAAAGGAAAGCAGGACTATACAGTCTACTGAGTTGCATAAATTCCTGGAGGCCTAAAGATTACTGGAGAGATGGAAAATATAGATGTTTACTTAGGAAAAAAAGTAAGACAGAGATAGAAATCAACAATCTGAACAAATCCAGTGCAAAGCAATTGAAGTACACATCAGACCATTGGTGCCTATATCAGTCAAGCTAAAAGAAAAGGGAAGTATGGCAGCAAAGAATGAGAGGAGGGTCTCCCTGGTGGCGCAAGGGGTTAAAGTCAGTGCTATCAAACTACTGCCAACCACTGCAGCATGAGTTTGATCCCTGGCCATGGAGCTAACCCACATATGGTCCTACAGACCTCTTCTGTCTTGCCCGCTGCTCCCATCAGCAGTGTATTTCAGAAGATCCAACTGTTCTGCTCCTCACTTCGTCTCTGGTGAACCCTCCCATGGCCCGCATCTCTGGCCTTTAGTCCAGTTCTTGTATGCATAAACAAAAAAAAATCTTAAAAAAATTGGAAGGAAAAACAGGGCTCCTGGGCATAATGTATATGAAAGATTCAAGTGACTGCTATACCATAATGCCTATGCACAAACTTAAGTTGATCATTTCTCACTCCTAATGCAAAACATGTTAGCTACAGGTTTCTTCAGTACATATATTTGGGGTTTAATCTCCCCCATGCATTCAAATCAGTTATTACTGAACTACTTTCTAACTTTTTTTTAAGCATAATGTTTTCACAACCCAGTTTTTAAATTTTTCCTTTTGCCACCCAATGGACAAATCCAAGAACCACTTAGGGTCCTTTGGAATTCTAATTTCATCCTATGTTTAATCCAACCCTAAATAGTTCTAAGATTTTTAAAATATTCTAATTATAAAATATTTGCTCAATCAATGGGGTGAACTGCAGTTTCAAGTGGTTTCAAAGTTTGTCCAGGATCCTTCATACCATCTTCATTCCTGTATTGCTCTGTGTTTCTCCTATAACTCTTAACAAGAAGAATAGAACCTTCTTTCAGTTCACTATAAAACTAGCAGAAATATATCAAATAAAGCAGCTTTCATCCCAAGATGATGTCAAGACACAAAAAATGCATTTAATTGACAAATTTCACACAGTATCTTAAAATTATACCTTGACACCTAACACATCAATTCACATTGCAATCCTGACCCCAGTCTATTCTAGGCCAAGGCAAGTTCCTCAGAACATACCTATGTAATCAAAGCCCAATTCTTAGCTGGAAGGAATTCAAACACACAAAATCCTACACACAAACATTCAAACACACAAAATCATAAGCATAAAACTGAAACAAAGGTTAAGACACTTGTAGCAACTCCAAGTAATGCAAATCACAAGGCTACAGACAACTTTTAAAAAGCTGAAAAAAATATTAAAATCCTCTTAAAAGCATAGTGAGTTATTATAAAATAAAATTCCAAGCTATGAAATACAAATTCAGAGAGATTTGTCCAGTATTTGGGTTGGTTTCAACCCTCAGAGTATTTGCTGAAACTGAAGCAAATGGACAGTACTTCCCATCAGTCCTCAAATTTTTCTTTTAAATCTATCAACATACTATTAGATATACAAAACTGAAAACTTAAGAAAACATTTGAAAAGACTAATAAGTAAACATACTTTTTTAAAAAGGAAAACTGGCTTAGCTATACTAATATAAGAAAAATGTATACCGTGAGATAAGAAGGATTACTAGAAATAAAGCGAAACTTCATAATGATGAAAGGTTTGAATAGTTAAAAAATTATCTAGATTGGGCCTCCCAAGTGTCCTAGGGGTTAAGTTTCAGTGCTATCACCAATATGGCCTGAGTTCAAACCTGGCCAGAGAGCAATGCCACATATAGTCCGATAGAGTGTATTTCAGTGAATCTGCCTGTTCTGCTCCCCATTCTATCTCTGGTAAATGCTCTTACCACCACCCTAAACCCTACAGTTCTTCTACACAAAAAAGAAAATGATCTAGATGTATAGAAATTTAGTAACATGACCTAAAAATATGTAAAGCAAATAGAGGAAAACACAAAATTTAACATATTTATATCGTAACAAACTGACAAGACCCCTCCTAGAAACAAAAATAGATTTTAGGAGATTTGAATAATGAAATCAACAACAAATTTCATCTAACAAACATATTTAGAACCCCAAACCCAATGGCTGCAGCCTCTGCAATGCCAGGTCCATTCCCCGCCAGCCAGGGAGAACCCCACAAGGCGCAGCAGACCTCTCCTGCCTCTGCTGCTCCCCTCAGCAGTGTCTTCGGTCAGACACTGCTCCCTGCTCTGGCTCTGGTGAATTCTCTCACCCTCCCTCGCTTCTGACATGTACCCCAGTTCTTGTATAAAAATAAATAAATCTTTAAAAAAAACAAAAACAAAAACATGGAGATAACTACCAAAAAAACTAAGCAAGCATCATTCTGTACTAATAGTCAAACATTAAATTTTTCCTTTACCACTGCAGTGAGACAAAGATGCCTATTACAGTCACTGCTATTTAGCACTGTACTTACCCAAATTTAGCAAAAATAAAAACAAAAGAAATGTAAAGATTAAAAAGAAAGAAAACTGCCACTGTTAGCAATGACATGATGGTGCAAATAGAAAAATTTAAAGGAATCTATGGAGAAATTATTAGACTAAGTTTTTAGTAAAACTGTAGGTAAGAAAGAGCAATATATAAAATGTGAAATAAAATTAAAGAAACTTTAGAAAACCTAAATAAGGGACCAGAAAAAAGACTAATTAATACAAAGTAAAAATCAAAATCAACAAGCAACTATAAACCAGAGACACACTATGGGGGGAGGGACGGGGAGAGGAAGGACTAGGGTCAAAATAAGGGGGGGTGCAATTGTATGGGGAATATAACCACAATGAAAATGCATACATTGTGCAAAAATGAAAAAGATATAAGAATTATATGAAATAAAATATTAAAAAATAATAAATAAAATTAAAGAAACTGTGTAGTAGCATCAATAAAAGTACCTAGGAATAAATCAAATGAACATATGCAACACCTCTATGGGAAAAAATTTAAGGATGTACTGAAAGACACCAAAGAAGGCCAAAATAAATTTATAAAGTCTACAAATTATCAGTATCTCAAACTAAGCTAAAGATCCAAAACAAATAAAATAAAAACAACAGGGTGTATTTTTACTTTGTTTTGTAGGAGATGATGAAACATAAAAGCCCAAGAACAGCCAAATACCTGGGGGGGGGGACCACAAAGGAGGTACAATTTAGTGAAACAGTTATCAAGATTAAATCATATTAGCAAAAAATGGTGTGGTACTGGAAGAGATCAAGAAACATCCATCCACACATATATGGACATATGATTCATAAAAAAGAGATAGAGGGCCTCCCCGGTGGCGCAGCGGTTGAGCGCTGGGTTGCGAAGCTGCCCGCGGCCTCTGCAGTGCCGGTTCGATCCCCGGCTGCTCCCCGGCCACCGGAGGAGGGTCCCACATGGCGCACAGACCCCTCCTGCCGCCCGCTGCTCCCCTCAGCAGTGTACTTCGGTCCTTCTGCCTGCTCTGCTCCCCGCTCTGGCTCTGGTGAATTCTCTCACCCTCCCGTGCTTCTGACTGTACCCAGTGCTTGTATAAAAAACAAAACAAGCAAATAAATAAATAAATAAATAAATAAAAACCATGCCTCTATGAAAATAAATGAATGAATGAATGAATGAATAAATAAATAAATAAATAAAAGAGATAGAACACAGATCAATATGGAACATATGCCAGCACAACTGATATCCATACAGGAAAAAAATGAAACTGCTTTCCTTTTTCATTAGAAGCAACATAAGGTGAGTTATTGACATAAATGGGAAAGACAAATGTATTAAGTTTTATAAAATATTTGAGAAGAAAGTATTTTCATGACCTCTAAGGAAAAAATTTCTAAGACATAAAAGATATAAAGAAAAAACACTAGATAAATCTGACTACATTAAAGTTAAGAATTTCTATTACTCTAAAGATCATAAAAAGTAAAACAAAACTACACATACCAGCAGCTCAAGTTATCATGGAAAGGCCAATACAGTAAAAAAATTAAATATATCTGATAAAGAATTCATGCTGAAAATACATACCAGAACACATACAAATCATTACAGAAAGAAGAAAAATTTAATGGACAACAGAAACCTGTTACAAAAGATACATAAATGGCCAACAAACACATTAAAAGATGCATATCACCATTAATCATCAGAGGAAAATGCAAGTGAAAACACCATAATGAGATACCCTTTCACATTCACTGGGGTAACTAAGAGATTGACAAAGACCAAATGTTGGTAAGGGTGCTGAGTAAGTGGGATTCATACAAAGCTCAGTATATCAGTGTAAATTCATATTACCACTTTGGAGGACAGCTTGGGCAGTTAATTATCTCTCATATGTCCCAGCAATTATTTAACCCCAGGGAAATAAAAATATATGATCACAAAAAAGCTTAGACACAAATATTCATAACAACGTTATTCATAATAAGCCCAAATTGGAAAGAACTCAAAAATGTCTAATAACAGGTGATCAGATAAACAAATTCTAGTATATTTCTATACACTATGGTATATTGCTACAATAGAATACTACTTAGCAATGAAATGAACTACTGAGAGCCTCCCCATTGGCGAAGCGGTTGAGCGCTGGGCTGTGAAGCTGCCTGCAGCCTCTGCAGTGCCAGTTCAATGCCCAGCTGCCGGCGAGGGTCCCACATGGCGCGCCCGCTGCTCCCCTCCGCAGTGTACTTCGTCAGTCTGCCTGTTCTGCTCCCCACTCTGGCTGTAGTGAATTCTCTCACCCTCCCGTGCTTCTGACTGTACCCAGTGCTTGCATAAATAAATAATCTTTAAATAAAAAAAAAAAAGGAAATGAACTACTGATATTCACAGTAATGTGGATGAATTTCTAAAACATTACATTGAGGATACAAGAACTGGACGTAAGACCTGAAACCATAAAAAATACATAAGAATTATAGGTAAAACACTACAAGATATATCTCAGTAACATCTTTAAAGACTCATCATCCAAAGCAAAGAAAGTCAAGGAAAAGATAAAAACACCTGGGATTACATCAAACTGAAAAGCTCCTGTATAGCAGAAGAAACTTTAACCAAAACAAAGAGACACCCCACTGATTGGGGAAAAAATCTTTGCACTCCATACAACTGATAAGAGACTGATAACAAAAATATACAAAGAACTCACATGACTCAACAAAAACAAAGTAAACTATCAGTCAAGAAATGGGCAGAAGAACTTAAAAGACACTTCTCCAAAGAGGAAATGCAAATGGCCAATAGGCATATGAAAAAATGTTCAACATCCCTTACCATCAGGGAAATGCAAATCAAAACCACATTGCAATACCAAATTACACCAGTAAGAATGGCACATATCAAAAAAACTAGCACCAACAAATGTTAGCGAGGATGTGGTGAAAAAGGAACTCTCCTACATTGCTGGTGGAAGTGCAAACTGGTCCAACTGCTTTGGAAAGCTGCTGGAGGTTCCTCAGCCTACCAAAAATGGAGCTACCATATGACCCAGAAATTCCACTCCTAGGGATCTACCCAAAGGACACAAAAACACTAATTCAAAAGAACACCTGTACCCCTATGTTTAGTGCAGCACTATTTATAATAGGTAGAACCTGGAAACAACCCAAATGCCCAAAAACAGATGACTGGATCAAGAAGATGTGGCATATATACACCATGGAATATTACTCAGCAATCAAAAAGATAAACTCATGCCATTCACAGCAACGTGGATGGAACTAGAAGGAATTATGCTCAGTGAAATAAGTCAGAAGGAAAAAGAAAAATATCAGATGGTTTCACTTATAGGAGGAATATAGGGGAACCAAATAAGACATCAGTATAAAAAAATAATGACAATACAAAACACAACAAAACAAAAACAGACAATTATAAACCAGAGACATCCTGTGGGGGAGGAGGAGGAAGAGGGATGGGAGGGAGGGAGGGAGGAGCACAGGGGACTGAGGTGATGGTGCATGAGTATATTGGTGAAGGAAATTCTATGGGGACTACACCTGAGGGGGGCGGTGGGTGGTGTGGGGAAGCAAATATTGTTTCAAAATGAACAATGAAAGGGCCTCCCCGGTGGCGCAGCGGTTGAGCGCTGGGTTGCGAAGCTGCCCGCAGCCTCTGCGGTGCCGGTTCGATCCCCGGCTGCTCCCCGGCCACCAGAGGAGGGTCCCACATGGCGCGCAGACCTCTCCTGCTGCCCGCTGCTCCCCTCAGCAGTGTACTTCGGTCCTTCTGCCTGCTCTGCTCCCCACTCTGGCTCTGGTGAATTCTCTCACCCTCCCGTGCTTCTGACTGTACCCAGTGCATGCATAAAACAAACAAACAAACAAATAAATAAAACATGCCTCTATTAAAAAAAAAAAATACTATCAAAATGAACAATGATGTAAAAAATAAATAATAAAATTTAAAAAACATTACATTGAATCAAAGTAGCCTTACAAAGGGATATTGTATGATTACATTTATATGAAGTTCAAAAACAAATAAAAATTAATTTATAGTGAAAGAAACCAGAACAGTAGTTTGAAACCAGGGAGAAGGTGAAATAACTAGCAGGGGGCATTAAGTAACTTTCAAATGTGATATATGGGTTTCCTATCAGGATTGAGGGTATGGCCACAAAGCTGTAAATATTTATTGAAACTCAACTGCACACCTCCATCTATGGATTTCACTAAATAAAATTCTATCTTAACTTCTTTAAAATGCCTACAATAGGGCCACCCCGGTGGCGCAGCAGTTGAGCGCCAGTGCCAGTTCGATCCCCGGCTGCTCCCCGGCCACCAGAGAAGGGTCCCGCATGGCGCGCAGACCTCTCCTGCCGCCAGCTGCTCCCCTCAGCAGTGTACTTGGGTCCTTCTGCCTGCTCTGCTCCCCGCTCTGGCTCTGGTGAATTCTCTCACCCTCCCGCGCTTCTGACTGTACCCAGTGCTTGAATAAATAAATAAACAAATAAACAAATAAATAAATAAATCTTTAGGAAAAAAATGCCTACAATAGTATGCTAAAGAGGAGACTCTAACCCTAATCCAGAAGTATTAGTATAGTATTTCTAGAAAAAGTTCCACAACCAGAACATATGCACCACTCTTCCCAAGGTCACCAGGCTCTTTCAAATCCCTTTCTGAAGGAATATATTTAAAATCTTGTTCTTTTCATAACCAAAGGATAAGTATTTACAGGTGACCAAAGTTTTAGATAAAATCTTAGGTTCTTCTGGGCCTCCCTGGTGGCGTGGCGGTTGGGCGCTGGGTTGCGAAGCTACCCGCAGCCTCTGCGGCGCCAGTTCAATCCCCGGCTGCTCCCTGGTCACCGGGGGAGGGTCCCACCTGGCGCGCAGACCTCTCATGCCGCCTGCTGCTCCCCTCAGCAGTGTACTTCGGTCCTTCTACCTGCTCTGCTCCCCGCTCTGGCTCTGGTGAATTCTCTCGCCCTCCCACACTTCTGACTGTATCCAGTGCATGTACAAACAAACAAACAAACAAATAAAAAAAAAAATCTGATGTTCTTCTAAGGTACCAAAGTCATAAAGTTAACTAGCTTCAAAACAGATCAAGTTCATGTCGTGTCAAAGACATGAGTTATATGATGGCTTTAGTCAGTCACCTAGCATATTTTCCTGTCAAAGAAATTGTTTAATCACTTGCTGGCCCACTGGCAACAAACAACAACTTAAAAAAAAGAAATATTGGACTTACACAATGTCCCAATTTCCTACTTGAAAGAAAAAGTTCTAAGTTCAGATCTCAAATTTCTCACCTCTTAAAGTATGGCCTTACTATGAATAAAAGTCTTATTATAAATAATTACAGTTGTTATCTGAGTGTCCCCAATTATTATTGTTTTGTATAAAACAAGTAATACTTCCATACAAATAAAGTAGCTTGAAAGTTTTAAGCATTATCATTAAAAATATGTATCTTCAGAAATGTAATGTTTGATTTAGCTCACAGGGAAAACCAGCATATGGCTTTTGTTAAAAGTAATTTTAGCGGGCCTCCCCGCTGGCTCAGCGGTTGAGCGCTGGGTTGCGAAGCTGCCCAGCTGCTGGCGACCTCTGCTGTTCCAGTTCGATCCCTGGCTGCTCTCCGGCCACCAGAGGAGGGTCCCACATGGCGCGCAGACCTCTCCTGCCGCCCGCTGCTCCCCTCAGCAGTGTACTTCGGTCCTTCTGCCTGCTCTGCTCCCCGCTCTGGCTCTGGTGAATTCTCTCACCCTCCTGCGCTTCTGACTCTACCCAGTGCATGTATAAACAAAACAAACAAACAAACAAATAAATAAATAAACATGCCTCTATTAAAAAAAAAAAAAAAAGTAATTTTAGCTACCTTCAATTAGCATACCTAAAAAGGTTTATAAGGTTATCTCAATAGTGAGGTAAGCAGGTGAGTTAAAGTCACAATTCAACATCATGGTTTTCAAAGGTCTACCTCTATAAAGACCTCTATGTCTGAATAAAATAAAACAAATTACCATTGATCCAACAGAATCACAGTGTTTGGTAGTTATTTTATTTAAACCTAAAATAACAATTTGAACTGACACTAACCAGATCTTAAGTTAAAAAAATAAACTAACACAAATCAGTTCAGGAACATTTTATAATCTTTAATATTCTTACATTTATATAGATGTTTTCTTCAAAAAGAAATAGCAAAATATATAATTATGCATCAAAATCAGAAAATGTACAGTTCTAAATCATCTGTTGAGGAACTGGAGACATTAACCAGGGCAGGGTCAACTTAATGGGTGTGCAACTTGTATAGTCATGTAGGGTTTCTTCTTTACTGCAGACTACGCTGTAATCATTTTGAAATTGTCCATAATTTTTGAAAAGGGCATCCTGCAAATTATGTAGCCTGTCCTGAGCAAGGATTCTACTGGAAAGGTGGGAAGAGAAAAAGAATTTACAAACATTATCTCCCTTATGATCAATTTATCACTAGCCTCACAGGTTATCACCTGTGAGGTTATAACCAGCAGTTATAACCAGCAGTGCCTATGTGGTTCCAAATCAGAGGCCCATTTTTCAGGGAGGTCTGCACCTATCGAAGCACCATCAACTAAAAAACCAGAATATTGGATATTGATTCCACCATTCAACAATTTTAGATCCTTTTACACATAATTATGAAATATACGTTGATACTTACTTTTACTTCAATGAGTATATATAGTGCTATTATTCACCAAATTTTATATCCTAAAAACTATTATTTTACAAAAACTAATCTTCAAAGTTGTATGAAAGAAAAAAGTGAACAAGCACAAAAAGAGGAGCAAACACCAGCTCCTGAGTCTGGCTCCACTGCTATAATCAAAGGTAAACAATATGTGGTCAAGAATCTCTAGATGAGGACATCTTGGCACTCTGCAGGCACTCACACAACTACCTAATTTTTTTAGAGCCATTTAATGGGCCTCCCTGGTGGTGCAGCGGTTGAGCACTGGCTTTCGAAGCTGCCCGTAGCCTCTGCAGCACCAGTTCCATCCCCGGCCACCAGGCGAGGGTCCCACATGGCACGCAGACCTCTCCGGCCGCCCACTGCACCCCTCAGCAGTGTACTTCGGTCCTTCTGCCTGTTCTGCTCCCTGCTCTGGCTCTGGTGAATTCTCTGACCCTCCCGTGCTTCTGACTGTACCCAGTGCTTGTATAAATAAATAAATCAAAATAAATAAAATAAAATGTCTCCTGAGGGCCTCCCCTGGTGGCACAGTGGTTGAGCACTGGGCAGCAAAGCAGCCCGCAGCCTCTGCAGCGCCAGTTGGATCCCTGGCTGAGCGGAGAAGGTCCCACATGGCAAGACAGACCTATCCTGCCGCACCCGCTACTCCCCTCAGCAGTGTATTTCGTCGGTCTGTCTGTTCTGTTCCCCACTCTGGCTCTGGTGAATTCTCTCACCCTCCTGCGCTTCTGACTGTACCCCGGTTCTTGTATAAATAAAAAAAATAAATCTTTAAAAAAAAAGTGTCTCCTGAGAAAAGATTCAGCCTGCTAACAGGATATTAAAAGTACCAAATGCAAATGAGTTAGAAGACAAAACAAAAGATGCTATGTAATCAAGTTTAATCCATTATTAAGAATTATCTTAGTTTTGTTACAGAAGTGGGTGCTTGACAGAAAGTTTTGGAAAGGGGGTAATACAAGCCTTTAATTCCAAATATCAGGTCAGGTTTTCCAGGATGCCTTTTAGTCAGGTCAGTAATATATAAAACAAGCATTTTAAAACTCAAATGGAAAAGATAAGGGGAATAATATTTTTTAATATGCAATTTTTATATTCTTTTCAAAGAAATTAACTCTGAAAACAAAAGAAAATCAAGTTTGGGAGAATATGGAAAACACAAAGTAGTTACCAAGGCAAATAAATAGCTATTATTTAGTGTCACTAAATAATGTTCTACTACAACAAAATATTGTTAATAGTTAACATTAAAGTCATTGAACTTTTTTGAGACGTTAATACAGCAAGAGTTCTAGAGCTAAATATTTATCAAATATTCTCAATCTACACATTACTTTCTACCTACTTCAAGTCTCTATTTCAGCACTGAGACAATTTAACTTAAATGAGAGAAAGTCAGGAAATCAGGTTCTCCATTAAACTTCTAGGCTTATCATCCTCAAAGCTGACATCAATTACAGGAAAAAGCTACAGGGCAGGAAGGAAATCTACTTGCCTTGCATTACTAGCTCGTTGGTTTGTGTTGTTATGAGCACCAAAATAACTGAGAAAATAGAAGGACAAGAATGTAAAAAGCTGACTGGGTAAGACAATTTGGCCCAAGTGATCAGTATGTGATTACAACTACCTAAAAGTTCCCAAGCACACTGAAATAATCAGATGTGCAAAAAGATTATTATGGGGTAAGGGTCAGAACTATAACAATACTGCACAAGTTAATGAATATTTTATTCTTAACCTTGGTCCAAATTACAAATTGTAGACTAACAAATAGGAAGATATGCAAACCCATCTAAGGATTTCAGAAAGGATCGTTGGTTTTGTTTCCAGTTTCTAAAAGGTTTCCTGGACAGGGCAAGGGGAGAGGGATTAATCACCCAAACAGTAACTTAATCAGAAATGCAAATTCTTTTGCAAAAGTCAGGATTTAAGACTAGATCTCCTGCTTTTCTTCCTTAATTCCACTCCCCAGTCTGCAGGAATACATTACTTCTTAATCTCTTTGGTAGAGTAGAGACTGTGACCTCCCCTTTTATTCTGAAGTATTAGTTCTGTTTCTGCTGTTTTAAATAGTCTGTAAGGGAAATATCAGTGCTTACAATAAAATTTTTAATATACACTATCATTGTAAAGTTAGTTATTACACGCTCTTGCACAGCTTTAGAGTACTGAAAACCTAATACAGACATTTGTTAGTTCTGTAATCTTGAGTAGGTCACTTTTCTTTCCTATGCTCTGATGGCAACAATATCTCATTATGTTGTTATAAGGATTAAGTGATCTAATACACAGAAGCACTTAGAAAGACATGGTACTTAGAAATCACATACATGTAAGCTATTACCACTAATGCCCTGTTGTGCAGCAATAATTAGTTACAATACACACTCTCTAGGTTATGTTTCCTTACCTCTCAAAAGAAATATAATTATGGGGGCCTCCCTGGTGGCCCAGTGGGTTGAGCGCCGCACTGTGAGGCTGTTCACACCCTCTGCAGCATGAGTTCGATCCCCGGCAGGCCAGGGAGCAACCCACGTGGCACAGTGGACCTCTCCTGCCTCACCCGCTGCTCCCCTCAGCAGTGTCTTTGGTCTGCCTGTTCTGCTCCCCACCCACTCTGGTGAATTCTCTCACCCTCCCACACCTCTGAACTGTACCCCAGTTCTTGTATAAATAAGTAAATCTTTAAAAAAGAAAGAAATATAATTATCTCCCCTAAGCAGACAACCTGTGGGATTATTGGAGAATAAACCAATATACATTAAAACACACACATACATACACTTAAAAAGTCTGCAAAACAGAATTACCTGTTTTTTGGTTTACAAGAAACCTCTAAACTACTAGATACAAAATACAGAACAACATGTGCTCACTAAAACTACTCTAAATGGATATTTAAAAATTACTTTGTTAAACAAAACCAAACTCTGAAAAATACCATTATTTTCATATTTAAATGCTACTACTTACTGAATTGTGTCCCAATCACTGAGCTACGTACTTCTCATGCATTGTCTCATTTAATCTTCATTAGATTCTTGAAGTAGGTATGACTTATCCCCATTTCAGTGAAGACCCCAAGTCTCCCTAGGTTAGGTCAAAGAGCTAGATTCTAAAATACCAGGGTACAACTGATACTTTACCATGATAGGACATGATCATATTATATAATCTCCCCCCAAAACATGACAGAATCTTCTCAAATTCTATGAATACTATTTAAGAACAGAGCTTGGGGCCTCCCCTGGTGGCGCAGCGGTTGAATGCTGGGCTGCAAAGCTCCTGCAGCCTCTGCAGCGCCGGTTTGATTCCCGGCCGCCCGTCTGTCTGGCATGACAGACCTCTCCTGCTGCACCTGCTGATCCCCTCAGCAGTGCATTTCGTCAGTCTGCCTTTTCTGTTCCCTGCTCTGGTGAATTCGCTCATCCTCCCGCGCTTCTGACTGTACCCAGTGCTTGTATAAATAAATAAATAAAATAATAAATCTTTAAAAAACAAAAAAAGAACATAGCTTAGACAAAAACTATAGCTTTGGCAAGCGCCCGCTGCTTCCCTCAGCAGTGCATTTTGTCAGTCTGCCTGTTCTGTTCCCTGCTCTGGTGAATTTGCTCACCGTCCCATGCTTCTGACTGTACCCAGTGTTTGTATAAATAAATAAATAAATAAATAAATAAATCTTTAAAAAACAAAAAAAGAACATAGCTTAGACAAAAACTATAGCTTTGGCAAACTGTATGACCTTGGATATTGTCCTTTATTCAAATAACATCTACACATACACAACATTATAAGCCAAAGTCATTGTATATAACAATTAAAAGCACCATGAAACTAACATTAAGAGGCAAGTATGGAAATAGATAGAGGTAGATCGGCTACTGCTATCTTCCTTCCATTGGGCTATATCTCATTTCAGATATTCAAGGACTGTTAACCTTGTTGTGTCAGTACTTCCACTGCAGACTCTAAAATGAATTTTTTTTCTAACTGAACAGTAAAGCTGTCAAGTCACCATTGAGCACAATCAACTCCAAAGAAATTCAAGAATTTTCTGTCAACAATTATTAAATATTAATCATTTTAAAGTTTTTCTTTTTTTAAAAAAGATTTTATTTATGCATACATGAACCGGGGTGTAGGCCAGAGGTGCAGGGGGTGACAGGATTCACCAGAGTCAGGGTGGGGAGCAGAACAGGTGGATCCACTGAAATACACTGCTGAGGGGAACAGTAGGCTAGATAGGAGAGGTCTGCTTCACCATATGGGTTAGCTCCCTGGCCAGGGATTGAACTCCGGCACAGTAGCTGGCAACAGCTGGAGAGCATTGAGACTTTAACGCCAGGGAGGCCCTAAAATTTACTTTCTTAAATAATAAACTTAACATAAACATAAGCCCAGAATTCCACATAAAAGGTCTGGTAATGCCCATTTATATTAAGTCCAATAAAGGCAAAACTAATCTGTAGTTGAGAAAGCAGATAAATTGTTTGGGGCTGCTAAAAAGAGAACTGACTGCAAAAGGGTATTAGCCTTAATGGAAACTTCCGTATCTTCAATGGGATGGTTTGCTTTTTGTTTTTTTTTTAGATTTAATTTATTTATTTATGCATATAAGAACTGGGGCATAGGCCAGAGGTGCAAGGTCGTGAGAGGATCCACCAGAGACAGAGCGGGGAGCAGAGAACAGGTGGATCTACTGAAATACACTGCTGAGGGGAGCAGTGGGTGAGACAGGAGAGGTCTGCTGTGCCATGTGGGGTTGCTCCCTGTTGGGGGATGGAACTCAAGTTGCAGTGGCTGGTGATAGCTCGATAGCGCTGATAATTTAATCCCCACACCACCAGGGAGGCCCCCAAGATGGTTATTTTTAAGTGTATATGTCAAAAATACACCAAGTAGGAAAAAAAATACACAAGGTGAATGCTGTTGTATACAATATCTTAACAAAGTTCACTCAAATAGTAAACACACTTTTTGGCATAGAAAAATGAATGGGGAGTCAAATGTTAAGAAAAAAAAAAACACTAAAACTGATATAACTGAAAGAAATTAAAAGACCAATTTTATAGACTATAGTCTCGGTGCCTCCCAGAGTCACTTGGTCCTCAGCAGCTCTACTCTCCACATGCCACTCCCACCACTCCAACCTCATACTATAAGCATTTCAGTCAAAATAAAGACATTTCCTTTACACATTAAAGATACCCTTTAAAAATGATAAGTTGAGTAAACAGACAATAACAAATGTACACTTTCCTAAAGCTATCTTACAACAATCTAAAAAGATTTCTTAAAACCTCTTATCGTCCGTGGGATGGGGGAAGATAGTTACACAAAGGGCAATGGGGAAGCACAGACATTCAAATATCCAACATACATATAAAAGTATGCTCAACCTCATAAATAAACAGAAAAATATAAATTACAAAATCAGGATAACTATTATCCAAGCCAGACCTGGCAAAAAAATACTGTTTAATTCTGGAATGAACAGGAAATGACTACTTCCATACATTTTTGGTATAAGTAGCATTGTTATAGCTACTATGAAAAACATTTTGGCAGTGTTGTAAAACCACAGTCCTGGGGCCTCCCTGGTGGCCTATGGGTTAAGTCTCAGCACTATCACCACTGTGGCCTGAGTTTGACTCTGACCAGGGAGCTACCCACATGTCGCAGCAGATCTCTCCTGTCTCGCGCACTCCTCCCCTCAGCAGTGTATTTCAGTGGATCCGCCTGTTCTGCTCCCCACTCTGTCTCTGGTGAACACACACACACACACACACACACACACAGCCATCTCTGGCCTACACCCCAGTTCTTCTATGCAAAATAAATACATAAAACCACAGTTATGCATGCTAAATGAGCCAGCTACTCTATTTCTCTTGAGAGACTTCAGTGTAGTCACAGATACACTGAATTGTATGTAAAAATGGGGGAAAAAATCTTCAATGAAACAAGTAGTCATGAAAAAAAAAAGACATAGGTAGTTATGGAACTGAATGTTTATGCTCCCTCAAAAGTCAAATGTTGACACCCAATCCCTAACGTGCCTCTATCTGGAGAGAGGACCCTTACAGAATTAAGGTTAAGTGAGGTTATAGGGTGGGACTCTGATGCAAAAGGCTTAATATCCCTAAAAAAATTAGTTATCAGAATGCCCTTAGCCCATGTGAAGATTAAGTGGCCTTCTAGAAGTAAGGAAGAGAAACCTCACCAAAAATCAAAGTTTTACCTTGGTCTTTACAGCTCTAAAACTAAAATATGTTTCTGTTGTTTCACCATGCAGCCTGTGGTACTTGTAGTAGGAGCCTGTGAAGACTAACTGACACTGTTCCAAAGAAGGCATACAACTATAATGATGTAATACTTTATATCCATTACAACAGCTATTTAAAAACAAAAGCAAGACAAAAAAATAAGGTGTTGGCTAGAGTGCAGACAAACGAACTCTTGTGCATTGCTGATGGGAATGTAAAATGGTATATATGACCACAGTGTAAAACAGTATGGCAATTCTCAAAAAAGTCCACATAAAATTACCATATGAGGGCCTCCCTGGTGGCGCAAGGGTTTAAGATGCAACCTATGAAGCTGTCTGTGCAGCATGAGTTCAATCTCCCCAGCCAGCCAGAGAGCTACCCAGATGGCGCAGCAAACCTCTCTTGTCTCACCCGCTGCTCCCCTCAAGAATGAATTTGAGTCAGTCTGCCTGTTCTGTTCCCCACTCTGTCTTTGGTGAATCCTCTCCTCCCCACTGCACTGCTGACCTGTACCCGAGTTCTTGTATGCATCAATAAATAAATCTTTTTTTAAAAAAAAAAAAAAATGATTTGTATCTGAGCTTTATATCAAAGCTTGAACAAATTCTATTCTAGAGTATTATTCATACATAAGGTTTTTTCTAAAAAGCTTTACCCAGTGCCTTCCTGGTAAGGCAAGGTGTTAAGTCTCAGCACTATGAAGCTATCTGCAGTCACTGCGGCATGAGTTTGATTCCTGGCCAAGGAGGTGACCCACACAGTACAGCAGACCTCTCCTGTCTCGCCCACTGCTCCCCTCAGCAATATATTTCAGTAGATCTGCCTGTTCTGCTCCCCCGCCTCTGGTGAATCTTCTCACCCCCAGCACCTCTGGCCTGCACCCCAGCTCTTGCATGCATAAATAAAATAAGTAAGTCGCTTTATCTCTAATAGGTGTTCAGCACTGATCTTGACATGATTTCCTTTGCCTCAAAGTTTCTTTTCCTAACATTCAAAATGTTTAGTATTAACCATTTTCTTTTTATTATAAAGCTGCAAAAACAGATACCTCTAAATTAATGTAACACACCACTCAAACATTCTAAATGCCAGTAAGTATCAAAACTGAATATACACACAAATTCAACAAGATATAATTTATTAAAGTCCCATATGCAGACATAAGCTCAAGTGTTCCTATTCCTAAAGTCTTAATCTTAGCCATGAATATCCTGATGGGCTTAGTTTTACATAGTAAGACTCCAAACAAAATGTTCCTTTCTCTAGTCTATCATAGATGGTTTAATTAGCAGAAATGAGTCACTTAATTAGCACAATATGCAATGATCTAACAATTCTTTTTAGCCAATAAGGAATAACTGAGTTAACTACATTTTTTTTTAATTTTTTTATTGATTTTTTTTTTTACATCGTCCATTTTTAAACAGCATTTGCTTGCCCCTAACCCCTCAGGTGTAGTCCCCATAGAGTTTCCTTCACCAATGCACCCGTGCACCATCACCTCAGTCCCCTGTGCTCCTCCTCCCTCCCTCTGATCCCTTCCTTCCTCCTCCCCTGCATATGTCTCTGATTTATGATTGCCTGTTTTTGCTTTGTTGTGTTTTGTACTTTTTTTTTTTTTACACTGATGTCTTATTTGGTTCCCCTATATTCCTCCTATAAGTGAAACCATCCGATATTTTTCTTTTTCCTTCTGACTTATTTCACTAAGCATAATTCCTTCTAGCTCCATCCACGTTGCTGTGAATGGCATGAGTTTTGTCTTTTTTGATTGCTGAATAATATTCCATTGTGTATATATGCCACATCTTCTTGATCCAGTCATCTATTTTTGGGCATTTGGGTTGTTTCCAGGTTTTACCTATTGTAAATAGTGCTGCAATAAACATAGGGGTACAGGTGTTCTTTTGAATCATTGTTTCTGTGTCCTTTGGGTAGATCCCTAGGAGTGGAATTGCTGGGTCATATGGTAGCTCCATTTTTAGTAGACCAAGGAACCGCCAGACAGCCTTCCATAGGGTTGGACTAGTTTGCACTTCCACCAACAATGTAGGAGAAAAAAAAAAAAAAAAAAACAATGTAGGAGAGTTCCTTTTTCACCACATCCTCGCCAACATTTGTTGTTGCTTGTTTTTTTGATATGTGCCATTCTTACTGGCGTAAGGTGGTATCTCAATGTAGTTGTTAACTAAATTTTTTAAATTACGTAAATTTAGGGGGCTCAATGGTGGCCCAGGGCATAAGTCTCAGCACTACCACAGCAATGGAAGGCCCACTTCAATGGCCTGGGTTCAACCCCTGGCCAAGGAGTTAATCCATATGGAGCAGCAGATCTCTTCTGTTTCACTCACTGCTCCCCCTAGCAGTGTATTTCAGTGATTCTGCCTGTTCTGCTCCCCACTGTCTTTGGTGAATCCTCTTACCCTCCCTGCATTCCGGCCTACACCCCAATTCTTCTACGCAAAAATAAATAAAATCTTTTTATAATTACCAAAATCTTAATAATAAAAGCACAAGTAAAATAAAATGTACATAAAATCATCAGCCAGTATCCTAATAAGAAATGTATGAAACAAATGGCTATAAACAATTATAGTGAGTTGAGTTTAACCCAGAAAAAATATTTCATACAGATTAAAACCATGACTAGAGGGCCTCCCTGGTGGCACAAGGGTTTAAGCACCGCACTATGGAGCAATCAGCAGCCTCTGCAGCACAAGTTCGATCGCTGGCCGGCCAGGGAGCAACCCACATGGCGCAGCAGACCTCTTCTGACTCATACTTTGGTCAATCTGCCTGTTCTGTTCCCCACTCTGTCTCTGGTGAATCCTCTCACCCTCCCCCCACATCTCTGGCCTGTACCCCAGCTCTTGTATGCATAAATAAATCTTTAAAAAAAAACTGACTGGAAACATACCAAAAGGTGAATATAAATAGTATAGAAATATCCTATGATATATATGTCATTGTTTTATGACAATTTTATTAATCTCTTGATAAGAAAACTTTCCTTTCTCCTTTCTTGGCTAGCTTTTGCTTTCAATGTATAGAAAAATTGTGGACAGTTTAAACCACCTCACCAAATATGTCAGTGAGAAATCTAAGGCAAGAAAGAACGTGGTTTACTTTTAAGTATGTTCACTTTTGGTGTAAGAATAAACATGTGCTGTGCTAGAGAATTAAATAGGTAGAGCCTAAATAAAGATTTTTTCCCACTGTAAAAAGGACAGGAAGCATAAAATTAGGAAACTTACTTAATGACCGAGTGACTAAGAGCAAAACTATGTAGTCACGTTATCTTTCACCAAAACATTAAGAAATGTAGTTTTAGATTTTTAGCCTGATACTAAAATGTTCATTGCAGAAAGTAAACATAATCTTTTCTTTGTAGAGTTAAAAGCAAATAATGATGTGTATCTCTATCTTTTAGAACCCACAACCTGCAGCATCATTTTGTTATTAAAATTTCCTTTACTCAACATATGACATGATATATTCCCATTAACAATTAAGAATTTTCAGATTCTGGCAAAACTTCTGTGAACCAAAAGAAAAACAACTATCTTAACCATTCAGGCAATTTTACCTACTTGATTCAAAAAAGCAAATTAAACAAGAGTATTTCCCCAACTCTTATTCCTATTCCTTAGAATGAGATCAGATACTATGTAGTTTTGTTCACTATTATAGCCACAAGTCTTAGGGCATAACAGTGACTACTAAGAGGGTGATACTTGGCAAATATTTATTGTATTAATAAACCTAAGCCAAATTTTGTAAAGGAAACAGGCAAAGATATAAAAGAGGAAAGGCAGAGGAAATGCTTCAGAAGGCTCCGACCTGCTATCAAATTGAAAAACTTTAAAGCTCAAAATTAATTAGAATACATGGAAGTTTTTTTAATTATATAACCAATTCAGAGATGCTTGCTTAACATCATGGACTTATTTTTCAGTACATCAAGAAGTAAAACTCTATTCTGGTATACACTGGGGTATTAGAACAATATAAAAGCTATGAAAGGAAAGAAACAATTACTAAATACACATTATTTTTACAACCTTCTATTTGTACCTAGTAATAATGGTAACAATAAAATTGGGGGAATTATTTGACATCTTTTGTCAATATTTAAATGCTAGCATATTCCTTGAGTGGTTCCAAATTTGGCACAAAGACTCGTTTAAGTGAAATAAAGGTTCTAGTGAACAAAGATGGTCCAATTTAGTAGGCAGATGAAAATTACACATCATAATTATAAAGTCTACACGGTACATGTTGAAATTTTTCATGCAAATCCCTCTACGATTTTTTTTAACTTTTTTTTTTTTTTTTTTTAAAGAAAAGGAGTACAGACCAGATGTGCGGGAGGGTGAGAGGATTCACCAGAGACAGAGCAGGGAACAGAACAGGCAGACCGATGAAATACACTGCTGAGGAGAGCAGTGGGCAAGACAGGAGAGGTCTGCTCGCGATGTGGGTTGCTCGAGGCTGGCAGGGATCGAACCGGAACTGCAGAGGCTGTGGACAGCTCCACAGCACTGCACTCAACCGCCTGCGCCACCAGGGAGGCCTTCTACAATACTTTAAATATTTGGTGATGAGGGAAGGGAATAACAGTACTAAGAAAATGTATCAGTTTAGTCCTAATCAATGACCCAATCTTTGGTGACGCAATTTTTCCTTAGCAATAAATTCACAAATCTAATGCTTTTTTGATATTAAAAAAGTCACTTAGAATCAGCTTTCCTTTTCTAATGTTAAGGCAGGTTTTTAAAGAGGCTAGTCCGCTTATTTTCATTTTCATGTTCTAATGAATACCAGCTGGTAGGGGGAAAAAGTCCTTTACTAAAAGTGTTAGAATGTTGAAGAACAAGAACAGAATAATCCATAATTAATTAGTGATATTACATCTCAAAGCTCAAACCACTGTAATCACAGTGTGACAGTATCAGCTATAAATTGTATGCATCAGACAGCATTTCGCAAAGTATAATAGTAGACCCAGAATACAATTTCCAATGCTAATACACCCAGTACACATTTCTTAATTTACATAAAATACTGTAAAGAACAATTAGAAGACAGATATTGACTAAGTCAGGACAGCTGCTGCAAAAAGTTACCTGGCAAATGCAATATATTAATAAAAATTTAAAATAGGTTTTATCATCAAGAATTTGTATCTATCATACAGAACCTTGTATTTCTAAAAGATTAATTAGTTTGTCCATAACAGAGTAGTTTTGAGAGCAGTCCTCTTGCATAACCAACTAGAACAAAGGACAGATTACATGAAACAGGAGTTCTTGGATGTTAAACAACAGTAAGAAACTGCTATCCCTGAGAAAAGGGAAACAAATTGCCTTACACCTATAACTTTTTGCCTCAAAGATATTTCCACGGGTCACAAGGGGGAATCCAAGGGAGTAGAAACTCAATCTGAAACTCAAATAGGAGTGTCAGAAGGCTAAAGCAATTGTAGTTTCTGAGGCATTCTCTCTATTAAACAAAGGTACACATGCATAGGATGAGACTCCATTAGGAAAGGCAAAAAAGAGATACTGGGTAACAAGCAACTACTTGGAACTACAAACATAACTCCCAGCATTTACATAGATGTCTGGTTCTGTACACCAGAGGGAAGAGAGCTTACTGAATACTCAATATTCAGCATTCAGCTGAAAGCTCATAAACTTGAGTTAAACTAGCCATAGGGCAAAAAGTTCTTCTCGGGGCTTTCCCTAACAAAACATTAAATAAAAACAAGCCTTGCAGAATCTGGATAAACTTTTTTTTTCTTTTTAAAAGTTAGTTGAGGGCCTCCCTGGTGGCGCAAGGGGTTAAGCACAGCACTACGAAGCACTCTGCAGCCTCTGCAGCACGAGTTCAATTCCCGGCCGGCCAGGGATTGGCAGACCTCTCCTGTCTCGCCTGCTGCTCCCCTCAGCAGTGTGTTTCAGTCAGTCTGCCTGTTCTGTTCCCCGCTCTCTCTCTCTCTGATGAATCCTCTCACCCCCTGCATTTCTGGCCTGTACCCCAGCTCTTGTATGCATAAATAAATCAATCTTAAAAAAAAAAAGTTGACTTTCAACCAAATATAATAATGAACTATGGGTTTTCTATAAGTATAATGTATGACAACACAAAGGACAGAAGGAGGGAGAAATGATGGTATATGTAAGCCACAAGGTTCTGGTTTTATACACCAGAGGTATAATGTTATTAGAAGATAAGACTGTGGTCAGTTATAGGTGCTAACTGTAAACCCTAGAACAGCTAGGGAAAAAGCAAAACAAATAAGTATAGTTAATATGCTAATATAGGTGATAAAATATTACAAAGTTCTTAATCAAAAAAATAGCAGGAAAAGAATATATGGGATGAATAGTGTCAGGGATGAAAAACTCCCCCTACTCTTAGGTTTACTATGAAAGGTCTGCAAATTAAACTGACAGATTTGGGGGAGGTGGGGAGCAGAATGGATGTTTACTCCTATGCATATGGACACAGAAAAGTGGCTCGTTCTAAAAAGCTAAAGTCGGGGGTTTATTACCAAATTTAAAAGAGGAAGTCCCTGAAAAGGTTCCTATGAGAACAAGAAACGGCGTTCTAAGGGGATTTAAAAAAAAGAAAATTTTATAATGTTTGTTTATGCACAAGTATGAGCTGTCTTATCCACTTTTTTCTGCATGGTCATAAAAATGTCCTGGAGAGAAAATTCATGGGAATCTCACTCCCAAAAGTTTCTGCTTAGAGAGCTTTGAGAAATTCCAAGGAGGTTCTTTTTTCTACCTTTTCAATATTACATGCCTTTATTTAATTTTTTAAGATTTTATTTATACATACAAGAACTGGGGTGTAGGTCAGAGGTGCGAGGGAGTGAGGGAATTCACCAAAGACAGAGTGGGGAGCAGAACAGGCAGATCTACTGAAACACACTGCTGAGGGGAGCAGTGGGCGAGATAGGAGAGGTCTATTGTGCCATGTGGGTTAGCTCCCTGGCCAGGGGATAGAATTCATGGCTGGCAACAGCTTGATAGTGCTGAGACATTAACCCCTGTGCCACCAAGGAGGCCCAGTATTACATACCTTTAGTTTAAAACAGTCTTTGTCAATTACAAAGGTTCAAATGGATCCCCACAACAGAAAACAAATAGCAAGAGGATAGATTTAAATTTAACCATATCAAAACATACATTAAATGTGACTGGACTATCTTAAAACACACTAATTAAAAAGCGGGGATTGTTAGGCAAAATTAATAAATCAAAACCTAACTATACGCTAATTTTAAGAAACACAGGTTGAAAATAAAATATTAGTGACTTTAGGTTTAGAGAAGATTCATTAGGTTATAAAGAGTATTTCTATAAATAAAAAATAAATCAGTAGCTTGGATTTCAAAAAACTAAGTTTCTCAATTTCTGCAAGATGCTGTTAAAAGAATGAAAATACGTACCACAAACTAGAACATATTTTCAAAACGTGATTTGCAAAACCTGTGACAAAGAACTCTTCAGAATATATAAAGAATTCTTAAAAGTAAACAAAAACAACCTAATAATTTTTTATGGGTATAAGATTTGAAAGGATATTTCACCAAAGAAGATAAACCAATGGCAAATAAGCACATGAAAAGATGATCATCATTATCACCAGGAAATTACAAAATACAATCACCATAATGTATCACTATAGACCCATAAAAATGGCTAAATAAAGACTGACAATCCCAAATGTTGAAAAGGATGGGGATCACCTGGACTTCTCAAACCTTGCTGGCAGGAATGCAAAACAGAAATAGCCACTTGAGAAAACAGTTCAAAAGTTTTTTATGGAATTATATTTACCGTACAATACTGCAATTTCCAGGTCTCCTTGATGTCCTTGGTGGTGCAGGGGTTAACGTCTCAGTGCTACCAAGCTATCGCCAGCCACTGCAACATGAGTTCAAACCCCAGACAGAGCTAACCCACATGGTGCAGCAGACCTCTCCTGTCTCTGGCCTACACCCCCATTCTAGCATATATAAATAAAATAAATCTTTAAAAAAATTCCACGCAATTTCCACTCCTAGGTATTTAACAGAAATGAAAACACATACAAAAACCTGTATGCATATGTTCATAGTATGCACTGATTCATAATAGCTGAAGAGAAACTCAAATATCCATCAACTAGTGAATAAAGAACTACTACTTTAACAATGGGATGAATCTCAAAGTCTCATGCTATGTGAAAGAGGGCAGACACCAAATATATAGTATAAAATATGACTCCACTTTTATGACACCTAGAAAACTATAGTCAGAGAAAGTGATCAGTAACTGCCAGAGGCAGGGATGGGTGAAAGGGAGTAACCACAAGAAACTTTATGGGGAGATAGAAATAGGGATGGTTATATGATTTTATACAATTATAAGAACTCAAACTATATAGCTAAAAACGGATGAATTTTATTTCGTGCAAATTCTAATTCACGCCTTCCCCACCCCCAAAATTTGGTAACATAAAAGTCAGAGGCACACAACAGTGGTTTTGGAAGGCAAGTAAGTATTTTTCCCTGAATCTTAGTGTAGGGCTCTAAGAAGTTAAGGACTTAACCTCAAAAGCATACCATTAAAAACTTGTGAAACCATGTTTTGGGGATAGACCATTTTACTGTAAATGTAAACTCAGAATGTATGCTTTAGGGATGACTATGGGGATAATTAAGACCTTTCAATTAAGCTTCATGAACTACATTAAACCCCCCACTGTATAGCATCAAAGGAAGTTTCAATTTACATGGGGCAGGCCAACTAAAGCAGATTAAACTGAAAGTTGGAATGTGTAGCATCTCAAATACTTGGCTTACCACACTCCTGTCAATGGTCAAGTTTATTTTGGGACTCCGATATTTTAAAGTTCTTCCTGTTCACTGAAGCTCCTACAGTAATCCCATTGTCAAAATCAAAAAGAAAAATCTGAATACATTCTCAACCATATATATGTTATACTCAAGCAATTAGGGTGGTCAAGTAATAAAAGAACCAGAACTTGCATGACAACATAATGCCAACAATTTATTAAAAGCCAAGACAAGAAAGCTGTGCTTAATACCTTATTAACCACATCAACCTTTACCTCAACCTAAAGACTCTTCTTCATGTCTATGACCAATTCATTTCACAGCAGTCTAGCACCTAATCCAAAAGTAGGCAATCCATGGAACCTACAACAAGTACAAGTGGTTCACTAAATGTTTAGAACACAAACCTCACCTCTTCACTTCCTCCAGACTGTTCTACTTTCCACTGTTTGTCTCCTATTCCTTTCTGGCCCCTTTATAGGGTTACCACAATTTCCATATGAGGAAACAATGAAGAGGATATTTATGCCTAATCAGTGAAGTTATGATTATCTAAAATCTGAAATTTCTACACTGTATAGGTATAATGGTTGTAAAAGAATACTGATCCATTCTACACTCATCATGAACACTTACCCTCTGTGCAAAGATCACTGAAAACGGGAAATACTTCATTATTTTCACTCCACTGATTCTGATATTAATTTACATACGAACTGCATTTACCTATGTATATTAACTGTTTGCCCTGAGACTGAAGTGCAATCTCTAAACATTTAAGACAGTCACTCTAGAAACAGTATTAGACTGATATTAGATACATTAGTCAGAACTCTCAATTGTAAATGAAGGAAACCCAAATGAAGCTAACTTAAAATTAGAGCTGAGTGGCTCACAGAAGGGTACTGAGGTGGTACACAAGAATAAAGGAAAGAATGAACCTCAGGCCGTGGGGCCCAAAGGCTTAGTGCCATCAGATCCATCTCTATCTCATGCTCCTCTTTACTCATTTGACCTCATTCTCTCCTACTGTGGATAGGTCTCCTGCTAGAGGCAGTCCCCACTTCACAAGCCTATTAAACTGACTGCTTATTCCTGTTATCTGTGTAGCAATACCAGTGAAGAACACCTAGTGACTGTGTCAAATGTCAACCAGTCCAACAAGTGGGACAGGTACAAAATTGGCCATATCCAACCCTTAAGTCATCAGAAAAAAGAGGAATGAGAAATTCTGCTGAAGAAACTAAAAGCAATGATATGTCACTGCAAGTTTGTAAGTTATTCTGATTCCATTAATTAAATGCAAGGGTTTCAAAAACAAAAACAAAAAAAAAAATCCAGCAAATACCCTATTCCTTTTACTAGTATAATTGCTAGGGAGTCATTAACATCAAAAAAATCTAGTTTTAAAGGCACAATCTAGGAAATCAGCAGTACTCTCCAAATGTAAAACAAATTCAAAATATAAGGAAATCTAACTGTTGGAACTAAACTAGTGACCTATGATAACAAAAAAATCCTGGGGTGGGGAAATGGAAAAGGTCAATTTAATGGGCTTAATATATATGACAGTTTAGCAAGAAACAAAGCCAAGTTTGTTTTTAAAAATTCACTCTGTTTTAGCACAAATCTGAAACTTAAGTACAACATAAGACTCAATGTTGGTGATCATTAACAACCACATTGATGGCAAAAATTCCTATAGCATTCAGTGAGCTACCTATCTCTGGAGAAAAGCTTGCTTTCTTTAAAAAAAAAAAAAAAGTTTTTTAAGTGGACAAGAATCTGAAATTTCCTAGCATATCTAAGTTTTAAATTACTTTGTTTCAAGGCTAATCATTTCAAAACAATTGAGTGTTATAAATTAAACCTAGCAATCCCAAATTCTTTGCTGATCCATCACTCAGCTTAACTGGCTCCATTTGCTACCAGCAACAGTTTGTTTTTTTTTTTTTAAGATTTATTTATTTATACAAGATTGATTGATTGATTTATACATGCACTGGGCACAGTCAGAAGCGCGGGAGGGTGAGAGAATTCACCAGAGCCAGAGCGGGAGCAGAGCAGGCAGAAGGACCGAAGTACACTGCTGAGGGGAGCAGCGGGCGGCAGGAGAGGTCTGCGCGCCATGTGGGACCCTCCTCCGGTGGCCGGGGAGCAGCCGGGGATCGAACCAGCGCTGCAGAGGCAGCTGGCAGCTTCGCAACCCAGCGCTCAACCGCTGCACCACCAGGGAGGCCCCCAGCAACAGTTTTTATCTTCCCAGCACTTCCAGTCCTATGCAAGCTGTTTTTGTTCTCTGTAACTGGGTGTACACTCAGAATTCAATTCAAACAGTGACCTATATTTAGTAGTATTTGGGCACCTATAAGAAGCAGAAAAAGATTCACTTTCTACTAATTTAACATCTTTCAAGCTAAACCTGTGGGAATAAAATGATTCTCTTTGTTGCGATTTTATGGTTATGAGAAAAATTAAATACAAGATTATGTTTATTTTTCCTTAATACAAAGTTCTGTTAGAATCTGAGTGTCATACTGTTTGTGAAAAAATACAAAAATTAAGAGCTGCAAATAGTGTGGGTGAGAAATAAAGGTCCTTGCTTATAATAGCCAACACAAGTAGAGCACTCTTCTATGTTTCACCATTTATGTCATTTACTCTCAAAATAACTCTGCAAAGTAGATAATATAATCCCATTTCACAAATGAGGAAAGACTCAAAGAGATAAGTGGAACTTGTCCAAGTCATAAAGATCACTAATAAATAATTTACATATGCAAGCTTAAACCATATTAAGAAATTAAGTAAGATTAGCATATATAGTGGACCCTGAAAAACACAGGATTGCACTGCACAAGTCACTTATACATGGGTTTTGTTCTATTTGCAGGGTCCACATTCAGGGATTCAATCATGCTTCAATGCCAATTGGTTGACTCCCTGAATGTGGAATCTACCTAACTGGAAGACTAAGTATACCTGGAGTTGAAACTGCCGGTGTTAGCATCCTAACTCCTGCATTGTTCAAGCCAATTCAAAAATAAAAGACCAAATGTCAAAATACTCCATCTCAAGAAGGCATAAAAGAACAAATTAGGGCCTCCCTGGAGGCGCAAGGCGTTAAGCACAGCTCTATGAAGCAATCCACAGCCTCTGCAGCACGAGTTCCATCCCCAGCCCACCAGGGAGAAACCCACATGGCGCAGCAGACCTCTCCTGTCTCGCCCGCTGCTCCCCTCAGCAATGTATTTCAGTCAATCTGCCTGTTCTGTTCTCCGCTCTGTCTCTGGTGGATCCTCTCACCCCCCGTATCTCTGGCCTGTGCCCCATCTCTTGTATGCATAAATGGATAAATCTTTAAAAAAAAAAAAAAAAAAGAAGAAGAAGAAGAAGAAGAAAAAGAACAAATGAAGAGAAACTAAGATTTTTACTCTTAGTGCAATGAAACCAGGCCCAGAGCACAAGGGGAGAAAATATCTTTTCTAATTATACAAAAATATCAAAAAGTAGAATTTTTCTTAAATAAAGAAATTCACTTTTAACTCTTGATAGGTACATTCTGAGAAAAGTTCCTATCAAATGACAGCACTTACAAAACTAACTTTTCATTTTTAAATAATATTCCTGAAGGGGCCTCCCTGGTGGCGCAGTGGTTGAGCGCTGGGTTGCGAAGCTGCCCGCAGCCTCTGCAGCGCCAGTTCGATCCCCGGCTGCTCCCCGGCCACCAGAGGAGGGTCCCACATGGCGCGCAGACCTCTCCTGCCGCCCGCTGTTCCCCTCAGCAGTGTACTACAGTCCTTCTGCCTGCTGTGCTCCCCACTATGGCTCTGGTGAGTTCTCTCACCCTCCCGTGCTTCTGACTGTACCCAGTGCTTGTATAAATAAAAAATAAATCTTAAAAAAAAAATTTAAAAAATAATAATACGCCTGAAGGAATATAGCAAATAATTAAAAGCAATCTCCTATAATATTTGATAGAAAAGAACTAGACTTGACAATGTTTGAGAAATAGAATGCACTACAATAATTTAAAAATGGGCCCATCTATCACTAAATGAATGTAGCATATTCAATTAAGTTTACCTCTGAAAATCATTTTCAGATTTTTCAAGATTTCTCTTAACTCTAAGACAACCTCAACAACATGAAAAATCATATAGTTATTTCCCACAAAAGGCCAACAATTAAGTGTTTTTTGGTAGTTTTTACAGATTAACCTGCTACCTAGGAAACCATAAGGCTATGAAAAATGATTTAGAAGTAGAGCTGCAATCACTCTAACCCACAAAAGTAATCAGAGTCAAGATTTATTTCACAGTTCTGAATCAAGTGCACCCTCATACTATTTGTACTCATAAAATGTGTGATGCTAGTAGTCAAAGGATCTGTTCCTCAAAACTGAATTGATTCTGGTCTTGCTTTGGTTTCTTCTGGTCTGTTCATGTAGGAAACAGTAGCTACAGTGTCTGACATGAACATGATACTTGGGTTTACTACTGAGCTAAGTATATTCCCTGAGCTCTAGAAAACTGATACTGCTTTGAGCTTCTTGAGTTAACCCTTAGTCACTCAAGACTATTCTCTCTCATCCAGGCCCAAAAAAGGAAACAGGACTGGAGGCCCCACAATGGTCAACAGCATTCTGAATCTTCAATGTGTTTCCCAACCCCAAGTTTTACAAGATTACTAGGAAAAAATCTCACTTACTATGGAAGGCCTTCTTACCATTATTCATACAAGCCAAGATCTCATCTTGATTTCTTGGCTGCCTTTTACTGATGTAATCATAGCACAGAGCTTTGAAATACGACACTGGGATAGGCCATTCCCTTCAAAGTGTCTATCATTACTTCTTAGTGAGTCAGCTTCTGGATTGCTGCCAACGTACTTTTTCTTGAGTTTATCATGAAACCATAATTCTGCAGAGTTGAGATGATGGCCAATTCACATTATTTCAAAAGACTACGACTCCCTCTAAGTGTTTATCAACAAAAAGACACAGATATTCAAGCAAGCCATTCACAAGTTTTAGTAAGAGAAGGGATAAGTAATACAAGGGGGCTATTCAAATCTTAAAACATTAAGATTTAAAATCTTAAAACATGCAAGTGCCCCCAAAATGTCCTATAAAACTGCCTGGTAATTCTGTTTAAACAGATTTTACACAAATAAAACATTTAAAAATTTTTACTCTTGAAGAAGGAAAAGTCATCTTTTCTGTATTAGGCAAATGAGCTGAAGAATTTTGAAGTTAATAAAAGCCTGAGATAGCCAAGAATTCTCCATAGATCCATCAAATATCTCTGGAGAGAAAAATCTATTGTACCTTTTTAGAAGAAACCACTAATAAAACGTTTCACAATGCTTAGTTTTGAAAAAACATTTAGGGGAATGGAGGGAGGGGTAGATACAGTACAACTGAAGTAGTTCCCCAGAGCAGTCAATAGGAAAGCTCCTAGCTCTGAATAAAATAAGGGGTAGAAATAATGCTTTCATGATAAACAGGGTGAGACACATTGTGTGTGGTATGGGTCTCTTTGGAAGACACCAAATTTTTTCTTATAAACAATAAAAACTGACAAGAGTAAATGATCAGGATGAATCTGGTCTTTCAGAAGTGAGAACTTGTTTCAGTAAAAAGATATTTAATCACTTTGACAAATGCTAATACATATAGATTTATTATTTTTTTTAAAGATTTATTTTTTATTTATACAAGAACCGAGGTATAGGCCAGATGCGTGGGAGGGTGAGAGGATTCACCAGAGACAGAGTGGGGAACAGAACAGGCAGACTGACTGAAAGACACTGCTGAGGGGAGCAGCGGGCGAGACAGAAGAGGTCTGCTTGCCATGTGGGTTGCTCCTAGGCTAGCGGGGATAGAACTGGCACTGCAGAGACTGCGGACAGCTCCACAGCACTGCACTCAACCACCTGAGCCACCAGAGAGGCCCTACATACAGATTTATAGGTTTAAGCAACTTACTATAATTTAAAGTATATTTATGCAGTGTTTCAGTACATAAATTTTAAGCACATCCCAAAAGCCCATATGGGTACTTTGATACCCAAATGGGGGGAAAGTATACAATTGCAAATTCAAAAATAGCAAGTACATAAAACAAATTTACGGTCCTCCCCTGGTGGCACAGTGCTTGAGCGCTGGGCTGCAAAGCTGCCCGCAGCCTCTTCAGCATCAGTTCGATCCCCGGCTGCCACATGGCACGCAGACCTCTCCTGCCCCCCACTGCTCCCCTTAGCAGTGTACTTCAGTCCACCTGCCTGTTCTGTTCCCTGCTCAGGCTCTGGTGAATCCTCTCACCCTCCCACGCTTCTGATTGTACCCAGTGCTTGTATAAATAAATAAATCTTTAAAAAAAAAAAACATAAATTTACATAGCAGCTATTGCAGTAAAGGCAAGCTATCCCCTAAAAATCACTGCAAACAACGTGCATTAAATTTAGCAAGTTTGAAAGAACATTATCTTAAAGGGAGCACCTTATCTACACAAGGATCCAAGCACCAAATGGCGTAACTCTCTTATACTTTAGAATTTCCCAATCTTTTACAGTTTTATACATATGTTAAAGCAGATCAAGTATTTGCAAATCTATGAAATTATGAAGAGATGGCTCTGCTTTTATACTAGGATATGCTGCATTTCTGTATTCTTCTATGTATAGGCAGCAAAAATGGAAAATGTATAAGCTTCTTAGTGTTTATGTAACAAATACCTCTAAGACCGTATACAGTAGAAGGCAACAACTTAGTGCTGTTTAAATCACGGTACAGCTCCACTGCCAGGAAGCGCCACTGAGGACCAGTGCTGAAACCACTACATTTCACTGGCCATCTGCCTGCCTTCATCCTGCTCAGGACCATGGCCACCTGAGACAATGAACAGAAAAATACTCATTCTCCAACTTTGTTTGACCATATTAGTTTTGAGAGTTTGCCTAATCAGGTGATTCAGCAGGTTTGTTTTAATATTCTCTGGATAGGGGAAACTGGAATTGAAAAATCAATTCCAAATGATTATGATGAAGAATCCTTCCATTTTTGCCCACATGTGAGTTTTTTGTTTTTTTTTTTTTATAGAGGCATATTTTATTTATTTGTTTGTTTATACATGCACTGGGTACAGTCAGAAGCGCGGGAGGGTGAGAGAATTCACCAGAGCCAGAGCGGGGAGCAGAGCAGGCAGAAGGACCAAAGTACACTGCTGAGGGGAGCAGCGGGCAGCAGCAGAGGTCTGCGCGCCATATGGGACCCTCCTCAGGTGGCCGGGGAGCAGCCGGGGATCGAACTGGCGCCGCAGAGGCTGCGGGCAGCTTCGCAACCCAGCGCTCAACCGCTGCGCCACTGAGGAGGCCCCACATGTGAGATTTAAAACTCAGACATATGAACTCCAGAAAAGTAATGTTTGGTAGAAATTGAACTTTATGTACACAGTGGGATTCTGGGATTTGGTGACCAAATAAATAGAGAGCTACCAACCAACAACTGACAACACAGATGCTCAATTTGAAACCTATCTCTAAGAAGAACTGAAAATTAAGAGTTCTCTATTTACCATGATTCTTATATACATGTGTGCCTCTACTTCATGTCATCAACAGGCTACTCCCTGAAGATACTTGATCTCTTAACATAAAGAACCTTGACAGTGAGGTGAGCAATGATTGCTCAAACATGCGATTTTTAAAAAGTAAATTACAGAAATTTAAGATCAAGCTCATTAGTGAACCGGTCGCCACAGCATCCAGATATACCAGCTCCCAAGAGATGATGAAACTTACTAATGCCAATGCTTCAATAAATAGACATTTACCATCTGCTGTTTTAGGAAGTATGGATAAGATAAAAGTTGAAAATAAGAGGGTCAAAGATCACCAGTATCTTGGGGTGTTGTGCAAATGGAAAATGAAAACCACCGTGACTTAGTAAGCTCCAGTAAATGATCATTTGTAAAAACATGGAGGATCTGTGAAAGCAGACCCACACCCCTGCAGTCTCTGTGCTCATTGCCAAACACAACCATTATTCTGGTTTCCATTAGTTTTGTCTGTTTTTTAAAACTTTACAGAAATAGAACTACACAGCATAGTATCTTGTGAATGGATTTTTTTCATGTATACTTTAATTTTTCTTCTTGCATACCAAAATGCATAGCAAATTTAGTAAGCCAAGTAAGAAAGATGCTCTCAATGCTATCAACAATTGAAATTTAAACCATAAATCATTCTCAACAGACACTACTTCTCAGGGAATAAAAATGCCTAAGAAACTGATTTATTTAAAGACAAATACAGTTGGCATTCCCTCTTACCTCAATGAGATTTCTAAAACTGAAATCTTTGGGGCCTCCCCGGTGGCGCAGCGGTTGAGCACTGGGTTGCGAAGCTGCCCGCGGCCTCTGCGGCGCCGGTTCGATCCCCGGCTGCTCCCCGGCTGCTCCCCGGCCACCGGAGGAGGGTCCCACATGGCGCGCAGACCTCTCCTGCCGCCCGCTGCTCCCCTCAGCAGTGTACTTCGGTCCTTCTGCCTGCTCTGCTCCCTGCTCTGGTTCTGGTGAATTCTCTCACCCTCCCGCGCTTCTGATTGTACCCAGTGCATGTATAAACAAAACAAACAAACAAATAAATAAATAAATAAAAACATGCTTCTATTTAAAAAAAAAAAAAAAGAAAACTGAAATCTTTGATTACTTTTAGTTGGAGAAAATAAAGACCCCAAAGTATCTCATTAAGTATTACTCTTTCATTAGTAATTTTTAAATTTTAACTTTTTAAAGACAAGACAGAATAAAGAGGATAAAGAAGTCAAAAAAATTTCAGACTACAATTCTCTTAAAATTACATTGTGTAAGAGAATGAAGCAAGCAAAAGAAATCATACTTGCTTGTTCCTTTCCATGCACCCCACAGCAACCGTGAAGTCCATATTTCCAGAACCACCATATACCCAAAGACTGACTAATGAGTATGTTTCTTTTTTAAGTAGCGGCTTCCTATATAATACTAATACACACATGCATGCATGAGCGTGTGCGCGCACACACATACACACACACACAGAGTCCTGTCATGAGGAACACACACAAGAGGAATTGCATCAAGACTAATTTTTTGCCACCTTGAAACTATCCTTTAGAAGGTAAAAAGCCTGAAATTAAAAAAAAGCCTGAAAGCCTGTTATAAAACAACCTCTTCCACAAAAAATATTTTCTGTGCACATCACATAAAGGAAAAATGTAACTACAGAAAATGCTAAGTGTTGGTTTTACAATGCTGTAACTTATTTACACGTGTGAATAAATATGCAAGAGTTTAAACAGAGAGCCCATAAATATTGGTAACTTTTTCCATACCAGGCAGTTTATTAAGTGCTGGGGAGAGAACATTCATCACTACCTACACTTCTTGCAGGGCCTAAAGTCTACCTTTTTAAATATGATGTCAAACAGCAGGCATGTGGAGTCAAAGAAGTCACAATATCCCTGATTAAATGTTGCTCTGAGGGACCTCCCTGGTGGCACAAGGGGTTAAGCACTGCATTATGAAGCAATCCGCAGCCTCTGCAGAATGAGTTTGATCCCCGGCTAGCCAGGGAGCAATCCACATAGCAAAGCAGACCTCTCCTGTCTCGCCCACTGCTCCCCTCACCAGTGTATTTCAGTCAGTCTGCCTGTTCTGCTCCCCACTCTGTCTCTAGTGAATCTTCTCACCACCCCCGCCCCTCATCTCTGGCCTGTACCCCAGCGCTTATATGCATAAATAAATATATCTTTTAAAAATAAATAAATGATGCTCTGAAATACTTGAGGTTCTAAGAAGATATGAAAGCACTTCACAAATTATGCCACATAAAATAAAAAGAATACCTGACTTTCTGTTCAAAGCAGTCTATATAACAATCATCTTCGATATGAATTATTTCATTTCTTTTAACTACCAAAATAATTACTCGAACTGCTCTTTTCAGTCTCAAATCTTTCTCTGATAACGTTCCATATAAAATAACTGAAACTAAGTTCACCAATATAGAAGAAAAGAGACAAAATGCATGGTTTCTTGATTTCATAACAGCAAGGGGGAGGGAGTGTGTGCTGGAGGGGCAAAAGGGGGGTGGCAAAGCAATTTATTCAAATTTAAGGAAAAATTATCTTTTAATCTAAAATTCATCATGGAAAGTTTCAGCCCAAGAAAGCCCTTTTTAAAAAAAAAAAAAAAAGTTACAAGACTCTTCTAAATGGAATTAGAGTGACAGGTTAATTGTGGTACTCTACAAGCAAAGGAAAGCAAGAAACAATTATTCATCCCTTTACTCAGTCTCTAAACCCTAGGCTCCAAGAAAAAAGGGGTAAGTTATAACCAAATTGCTTTTCACAAGCACGGATTTTTTTTAAATATACACAGTATCAATTCTTCATATCTAAGGGCAGGAGACTAATTCTTTAGACTATTTCCTATCTATGAGTCTCCCTTTTCAAAGTCAGCCACCTCAATGATGACAAGAAATATCAAACTGATGCATTATGAGCAAGGTTTATGTTTGCCCTTATTGTAGATGTGACTCTCAACACTAACAACTAATTCCACAAGGCTATCCCATATGAAGAACTAGTGGAGATGCCCCAAAATAATCATCCATAAAAATCCAACATTAAATCTGAAAGAGTCCAAAACAGTGATATTAAAGCAGAGTATAATATACCTCAAGGAGCACCCAAGATTCTCCACTAGGGTAATGGAGAAAGATTACTCAATTGCATATTTAATTCTCATTCTTGTTCGGTGAGAATGAGGGTAGGGTAGAAGTACAAAATAACCAGTTACTATACAAATTGTTTGAAAATTAAATACTTAACGACTGTGAATTAATGATTACAATTTTTTTACTGCTGGGATGAGCAACCAAAAAGTTTAGAGACCACTAGTGTAAAGTACTCCTTCACTGCCCTGTCATTTTTGCCCATTCCTTCCACAAAGTTAAGCTATAAACTTTGATGGTGAGGTGGAGGGAGGGGTACTACTCCCAAACTTTTAAACAAACTAAAAGATTAATAACTCACTAACAAGAATATATACAATTGGACAGTAATATACTATCTACAAGGCTTCTGAGTATATTCACATTTAAAACATACATAACCCTCTGGCCAGATAACACCACTTTTTGTATTTAGTCTAAGGAAATAGGACAATTGTATTAAAAAGTCCAAATCTCCACACTATTTTTAAGAGAAAAATCCAAAATGTCCAGTAACAGCAACTGTGATAAACTAGGATGCATCCATATCACAAAATACTAAATACTCATTATGGAAACATCAATTTGACATTTGACATAGAAAGTTATGTATTTAGTGGATCATATGTAAGGGGAAAAAAGGAATATTTTATCGAACTGAAATTAGGGATAATCGCAACTTTTTTTCTTCTGGGTTATCTCAATCTTGTTTTTTTTTTTTGGGTGGGGGAATTTTTTCCCCCACACTGAACATGTACTGTAATTTCATAATCAGAAATAATTTCAAAAATTCATTTTGAAATTAAAAATAAGTTTAAGGGGCCTCCCCAGTGGCGCAGCGGTTGAGCGCTGGGCTGCGAAGCTCCTCGCAACCTCTGCAGCACCAGTTCAATAGCGAGGGTCTCACATGGCATGGCAGACCTCTCCTGCAGCGCTCACTGCTCCCCTCAGCAGTGTATTTCGTCAGTCTGCCTGTTCTGTTCCTTGCTCTATCTCTGGTGAATCCTCTCACCCTCCTGTGCTTCTGACTGTACCCAGTGCTTATATAAATAAATAAATATTTTTTTAAAAAATGAGTTTAAGACTCATTACTGCCTTACAGCACTTCCAAAACTAATTTTAAAAAACTCTATTTTGCCCCTATGAAGTTTGTGGAATAAGTCTAAATACTCTACAATTGCAGATTTGGTTTATCTTAAAGAAAAATTATATGCAAGGAACAAAAATATAAAAGAACTACCCTAAAATTAACCACCTTATCTTTATACCAGTTCTTTCTGAGTATGTTGGGACTAATCAATATAATTTCCCTACATTTTGTCAGATAATGTATGAATAATTCAGAAAACTAAATGAATTTTTATTTCTCTTCTGCAACTAAATTATAAAAGCACTAGCTACTAAAGAAATTAAGTTTAGAGCAGAGGAATAAAATCAGGAAAGCCTGTTACTATCTCCCATATTAAAATCATTCTAAACTTTGTATGAAGACACAAATAAGAATAAAATAGATCCAACTCTGCATATATACAAGATGATGCTTTATAGTAGTCAGCACCAGGACAATAATACCAGTGTAGTTATCAAGTAATTAATCTATGGAAACAAGAACATTAGCATAAGTTTATGTCTTAACTTTGTTCTTTAAGTCAACAATTTGTAACAGAACTATGAAGTATTTCACCCTTAACAGAATAGCTAATTTAACCCAACTTCACAATTTCACCATAATTTTTAATTTACTTTATAATTTTTAATATACTTAGTATCTTAAAGACAGTCATCCTAACTGCAAAAGCCCACTATGTGTCAGTCCCTGGATAGGGTGAAGATGAGGTGCCAGGGAGAAAAGACGTGCTTCTCCTTGCCCCACCTCTGCTCCCACCCTAGGTTAGCCCTGAGCCAGGCTCTGTAAACCTAACTGCAAAAGCCCAGGTGCCATGCCCCTAAGCATCTGCTTTCGAAGTCTTACCACAACTCAAGAAAAAATACATTTTACAATGCAACCCAGTACACATACATAGTTATTTTTTAAAACAATTTTTTTCAAATCAATAAGTAATTTTACCATTTGCAACATGCTGACATTTTCTGTCTTTTTGTAGTGCTTTTAAAAATCACAATGATTTTATTTCCATTTGACACTACCACTTGCCTTTTTTTCCACTTGCCTTTTAGAAGACAGCCCTAAGACTCCTTGAGCTACCAATCGCCAGCACCACTTCAACATAACAAAATGGGTGAAATTTAGCAAGTCTATTCCAAGTGCAAACCTTGGCACAAATGTGAAATATCCCAGATCTCTCCTGAAGTTCCTGCAGCACAATCCCTACTGTCAAAAGGACTCAGTAGCTGATACAAGCACTGAAAGGTTTTTCTAAGCAGAGAACAGAAACAGAAATCTTTTCTGTTACTGTATCAGTGACACTGGTAAATTCTGCATTTGACAACACTTACCAGGTTTACCAGTGTTCCACAAGCCAACTCTTTCAAGAAAATACAATAAGATTCTAGGGCCTTCCTGATGGCACAGGGATTAGTCTCAGCACTATCAAACTATCACCAGCCACTGAGGCAGGAGTTCGATCCCAGCCAGGAAGCTAACCCACAAGGCACAGCAGACCTCTCCAATTTCACTGGCTGCTCCCCTCAGCAATACATTTCAGTGGATCTGCCTGTTGTGCTCTCCACTCTGTCTCTGGTGAATCCTCTCACCTCCTTGCACCTCTGACCTACACCCCATTTGTGTATGCATAAATAAATAAAAACTAAATCTTAAAAAAAAAAAAAGGCCTCCCCAGTGGTGCAGCGTTGAGCACGGGGTTGTGAAGCTGCCCACAGCCTCTGCAGCGCCGATTCGATCCTTGGCCCCTGGGGCGAGGGTCCCACATGGCACGCAGACCTCTCCTGCCACCCGCTGCTCCCCTCAGCACTGTATTTCGTCGATCTGCCTGTTCTGCTCCCCACTCTGGTGAATTTTCTCACCCTCCCGCACTTCTGACAGTACCCAGTGCTTGTATAAATAAATAAATAAATTTAAAAACAAAAAAAAAAGGAAAACACAATAGGATTCTAGTATTATTCCCTTACATTTTTAGATTTAGACTGTGATCTAAAGAAGTTGCTTGTCTTTTTTTTTAATGAGATAATTCAAGTTCAGAGAGATTATATGACTTGTCAAAAACAACACAGCTAATCAGCAGCATAACCCAGGCTTGAACCTAGGTCTTACTGTTCCATAGTACATCAATTTTCTCTTGCTATAATTTTTGTTTTGAACATGACACAAATATGAACTTAAGAGGTATGTTAAGTTTCTAGGTACAAAAGATAAAAGCTACTTAACTTGGCAGTGGAGTAACCATGATCACAAAGCATATCAATTTACCCAAAGAATATGAAAACACACAAAAAATGTATGCACCTCTACATTTATAGTAGCACTATTCACAAGTTAAAACATGGAATCAACCTAATGCCCATTGACAGATGACTAAACAAAGAAAATGTGGTATATCTACTCAGTGGACTACTACTCAGCTATTAAAGATAAAATAATGCCTCTGGGGACAAAATGGATAAACCTTAAGATGATTATGCTAAGTGAAAAAAGTCAGAAAATGAAAGACAATTAACTGGATGGTTTCACTCACTTATGTAATATAAATAACCAAAGAAAACAAACTGACAAAACACATCAAAATAATTCCTAGTCTCTGTGAAAAGTGGCTGGGGGTGAGGGGAGAACGTAATCGTGTACTGACACTGGAGCTTTGGTAAAGGTGAATGGGGCTTGTGCACACGTTGAGGTATAAAGCTATATTCACAAAATTATATAGTTATGTATATGACTGGCAAATCAATAAAATTTGGTTTTAAAAGAGTGATATCCATATTATCATAAAATTAAGATAAAAATAGGGCCTCCCCGGTGGCACAGCGGTTGAGCGCTGGGTTGCGAAGCTGCCCGCAGCCTCTGCAGCGCCAGTTCGATCCCCGGCTGCTCCCTGGCCACTGGAGGAGGGTCCCAGATGGCATGCAGACCTCTCCTGCCGCCCGCTGCTCCCCTCAGCAGTGTACTTGGGTCCTTCTGCCTGCTCTGCTCCCTGCTCTGGTGAATTCTCTCACCCTCCCGCGCTTCTGACTATACTCAGTGCTTGTATAAATAAATAAATAAATCTTTTTTAAAAAAATTAAGATAAAAATATCTATGAGTATTAACAAGTTTGGCAGCCTCTAAAATTATTTGGTAATCCTAGCTCAATATGGATTTGATCCCATACTTTCTCTTAAATCAATGTTTCACTCATAATTACAATACTGGGTGGTCTCCGAGATTCAACTTATCACATAAACAGCACAAACTTCTCCCAAACCATTCTTAATCTTACGGCTTCACACTACATTATGAAGTTCTCTATGTGAAATCCGTTTTGATTTCAACACTAAGAGCATTACAACAGCATAAGCATGTTGTTTCTGCATAATACTTGCAACATGCACTCAATTTCCAGAGCACTTCTGGACACTGTCTAAAATCCAAGAAAATATGTGATCTTTTTCCTCAATTAAAAAGGTTCACTGGGGCCTCCCCAGTGGCGCAGCAGTTAAGCGCTAGGTTGCGAAGCTGCCCGCAGCCTTTGCAGCGCCAGTTCGATCCCAGCCGCTGGGCGAGGGTCCCACATGGCACGCAGACCTCTCCTGTCGCCCGCTGCTCCCCTCAGCAGTGTACTTCGGTCCTTCTGCCTGTTCTGCTCCCTGCTCTGGCTCTGGTGAATTCTCTCACCCTCCCGTGCTTCTGACTATACCAAGTGCTTGTATAAATAAATAAATCCTTATAAATAAAAAGGTTCACTGACATGTGTCAATTGAATACCAAAAAATAACTATATATTATCTATAATTTGCAGAATCTGGCTGGAGAACCTACTTGAGATCAATGCCTATAGACCTTTAATTGTATAGATGAGGACACTGAAGTCCAGAAATTGAAGTGACATTCCCAATAGCAGTCTTATAACGACACAAAAACTGCCAATCTAGAGCTTCCCATTGCTCTAAATGCTGCCTCATTTAACAAAATGTGCACCTAAAAAAAAGTCACAAATACCTAAAATAATTAAGATACATTTAAGGTCCAGATCAAGGGAACACTAGTCAAGTGTACTAAGACAGTTTTTTAGAAAACAGAATTTCTTGACAGCATCTCAAAGTTCCAAATCACACATGTTAAATATTGGCTCTTTGATCCAATGCATGATATCAAACATCTTCTAAACACCATAAATGCTCTTTTTCCCATCCCAATACTATTCATTTACTCAACAAATATCTGAGGGAAGACTATATACAGAAAATTATGCTAGGTACTGGAGACATCAAGGAACAGAACAGATAAGAACTCTGACTCTTGCTGCCGACAACTGGGTACACTTGTTTTAAAATACTATTCATGATTTGGCAGGATATTTACCAAACTCCTTCACTACCCTACTTAACTATAACAACATTTTTTTTCCATCTCTTCCAAACTTATAACAAATCTTACCACACCCACCCTGCAGTTAAAATACTTCCTTTGGTAACGCAGCATTCCACTTTAATATAGAAGGTGCTAATCAGAACTACAACAGATTTTAAAACTGACTTTACCACTCCTCATTTACCTCCTTTACCTCACCTGGAGCAAATTTCAAGAACTTTTTGTAATCCACAGCAAGGTTCACAACCCTGGTCTCAAACACCCATTCTACCCTCCACTTTACTAGAAAACCTGAGTCAGTTGGTTTAGGAGCAACCATGACATTGGGATGTTGGAAAGCATTTTCAGTGGATCCCTATGAACCAGAAACACTTACTGCGTCTCCTACTCGGCTTCTTTCTTCTGAATCCTTTCCTATATCTCTAGATATACCTCCAGTCAAGTAGCATCTAATTTTATCAAGTATGTTCCTGAAGACTTGCACAAATAACTTTCAGTAACAAATCTGTTTCCCCAATGTAAATCCACTACATTTTAAAAGATGCTCAATTTTCAGTTTTAAATTTCTCATGCTTCTCCTTCTTCCCTACCCTTCAAATTCTTCAATACCTATAAAGAATTAAAAGCACCCTCAGAAGTTGTAATTAATGGGGATCTTTTGGAATACCAAAGGTGACCTAAAGCAGTTCACAAACCTGGCTGACCAGAATCATTCAGGGAGCTTTGTTAAGGATGGATTCCCAGGCCCCACCCTCAGATTTTAATTCACCCGGTCCTGCATGAGGCCCAGGAATCAACATTTCAGCAGTCCATTATGTTTCTGATGGCCAGTCTTTAACTAGGTAACCACCAAACTAATGAACCTGGCCTACAAGCTGAGAAACTAAGGTCTCCCATGGCTTCTCATTAACCAACTACAAGTGGGGCTGCACCACTGTGCTAGTCACTTCAACTGCTCTGGGTCAACTGAAAATGAAGGAAGTAATTAGAGCTGAAAGAGGCCTTCATAGGCAGCCAATGTAAAATTCTAGAACCCTCCCAACTCAGTTTAATATCACAAACTGTACTGGGCTTCTTCAAAACAGTTTCATTCTGTAATCTCAACTACCCACCCAAGTCACTGGTCACAGGAGGAAAAGGCGGTTGTGCATGCCGCAAACAAACCTGACTTGGACTCTGAGTAAAAACACCACCACCAACCATATTGCTTGCCCGAATAAAGCCGCCTGAATTTGAAAGGGGAGGATCCCTGTCACCTCCCGCCCCCCAGAAACCACATTTCACATTTAAAAAAAAAAAATCATCTCGTGTAATTCAACCCTGGGTTCTGATGCCATCACGGTCCACACTATAAGAAACTAAGTGGGACCTCAACTAGAAAAGTGTGCCCACTTTTATTAGAATTTAGACCTTGCTTGCAGACGACTCCTGACCATCAACAGCAGATCCCAGAGGAGTTATTAACGTGGCCATAAAATTTACCCCATCATCTTGAGGTAAGTTTTCCGATACAAAGGCACAAACAACAAAATTATCTTAGGGGTGCCGGGATGCAATTCATCGAGCAGCACACTTTCCACCTGGGGAAAACACCACCGTACTCCGGCGAAGCTGTTTAACCAGCGGTCCCCGAGTTCTCCCGAGCCAGCCCCCTCCCCAGCGGCACCCCACCCCCTGCACCAGGTCATGAGGATGCACGGCCGCAGCGGGGCGGCCACTCCTCCTTCCCACAAGTCCCGGGCCCGCCGCTCGCCCGGGGGCTCCGCTGACCCGGCCCTGGGCCTCCCGCCACGGCCCGGTCAGGGGCGAGGGACGCGCACTCGCTCCCCGGGGCCGGCGGGGCCATCCCCGGGCGCTCCGGCGGCCTCGCCTCACGCCCCGGCCCCTCCGGCCGTCCAGCCCGGCCCGGGAAGGCTGCCCGGGCCCCCGCCTCCACCGCGACGAGGGGCCCGGCCCGCCCGGCCGCGCGCTCCCGCTCCCCGCACCTCCGCCGGCCGGCAGGGCCGCCGCCTCGGACGCCCTCCCGGAGCCGCGCGCTCCGTCCCGGGCCCCGCCGGCCGCCGCCTCCTCAGCCGGTGACAGCAGCCGCGCCGGGCCGCGGCCGGCCCCTCCTCCAGCTCCTCCTCATCCCCGGAGGGGAAGGGGGGGCAGCGACGGGGGCTCCTTACCGGGCGGCAGGACATGGCGAGGCCCGCCACGGCTCGGCCTCCTCGCCACCCCTCGAGGCTCCCAGCCAGGGCCGGCGGGGGGCAGCGCCTGGGCCGCTGCAGCGTCGTGTCCGGCCGCTCCTGCGCCGCCGCCGCCTTCTCACAACCACAACAACATGGCGGCAGCGGCCACACAGAGCGCGCACCCGACGCCGAGCCGGGCCTCGAACGGGGACGCGCGCGCACGCTCGGGCCCTCAGCCCGCGGTCAGGGAAAAGAGGGCGGGCTGGCGCGGCCGGGGGCGGGGCTTGGGTGGGCACGCCCCTTGGTGGGCGGGGCTTAAGCCCAGCAGCCTGCCATAGGCAGGGAGAGGCTGGCTGAGAACCCCAGCTGGGGAAAAGCAGAAACAGGTGGAAAATGCAGGAAGAAAAGCGAGGTGATCTACAGATCTTAGAGACTCATCTTTTCCTAACTCTATAGCTCTGGGCAAGCCAACACCTCACTCTACTTAACAATTAAGTAAAATAGTAATATCTTTCACCTGAAGTGGTGGTGAGACTAAAACTAACATCATGCATATAAATATAGTATTCTCAAGGTTCTGCTAAGAATACAATTTCAAGCTGCTTAAAGTGGCACTCAGCAGAAGAGTTTTCAAAATAACCTAGCCACAATAGCCCGCGGAAGAATTTTCTATACCAGGACTGAATGACAGGCCCTAGCAGATTCACCTTCTCAGAGTTGGATTTCAAAATTATATCCTTTACTTTTCTGGAAAATAGCCAAGAGAACCAGTCAAATGAAATCCACTGTTGCATTTGTTGTGTCGTTTCTTCCGCAGTACTCTGCAATTCTTTATCCATTTTTCATGTTTTTCTGACTATCCGATTCCAACGTAAAAGCTACTTGAAGATAAGGATCTTGTTCCACTATGACTTTATCCCCAGTACCTAGACCTGTGCTTGACAAGTAGTAGGCACTCACATTTCTTCGTTAACTAGTAGTTAGTACTTATTTATGTAACTCATCTAATTGAATCTTCACCATTTTAACATTCCATTTGACAGCTGAAGAAACTACAAGCCAGAATAAGGTGCACCAAGACAAAATTCAAAGCCAACAGACAACAAAAACTATAATCTCACCCACTAGGTTGCACTGCTGACTTCATGGCATTGTTGCCTGAAATAAAATTCCAAGCACAAAATTACAAGAGTTCAAAGTCAGGAAGTTTTGCTGTACTACACAGAAACAGGTGTGCTTCCTTTCTGAAAACTAGCATCAAGCAGCTGTTTGTGTCTCTTTTCACCTTGGCTTCCAGAAAACCCAGGGCTAAAGTTGAAGCTCAGTGGTACCTACTGTTGGTCCTTAAGGTCTGAATATTAAAGATGGTTTTCCTTCCTCCCTCAGCTTTGCAACTTTATTAATTTTTGCAGTTTTATTTCCCTTTTCTGTTATATGTTGATAGCCTCTAAAGAATGAGCAAGGGGAAAAGTACTCAAACAAACCAAAAAAAAAGGGTTTTTTTTTTATCAGATAAAACAAGTTTCCATCAGGTTCCTTCCCTGTAGGCATAAATTTTCTACCCAGTCCTCTACTCTGGAAAAAGCCAAAGGATGGGTTGCTGTACTTGGGTGATTTTTCACTAGATGGAAACTAGCACCAAACTCCAGGACAGCCAGGTATAGGCTGGCTAATGCCCTAAAAGGTGGCTTGGGGCAAAATTTCAGCTGATGAACTAAGAGAGCAAACCCCACATCTCCCCAGGAATCTTCAGAGAGAGACCAGACTGTTGACATATCATTTTCACCTGTTTTTAAATGGTTTGTTACTTTATTTGCCATTTAACTGAGGCTAAGGAATTTTTAACTGAATCCTCAACTATATATATGTGCCTCCCATTCATAACAGCTACATGAATTTCACCGTAAGCTGTGCCACACTACGTGAATGCTTTGCGTGTCTATTTAATGTAATCTTGTTCTCCCCCATGTCGCATGAGGAGATGGAAAAGTCAAGATTTGAACCAAGACAAATTATTCTGAAAGCATACTTTTAAACTCAAACTACAACTTTTCCCCACTACTGCTCACCTTAAGGCAGACCCTTGGTGAATTGTCTCCAAATAAGGAGAAAACCCTGCTGTGCGGCCTTGAAAACTCACTTCATGAAGAAGGCCCTAAGAAGAAGCAATGGAAAGCAAGCTGATCTGAGTCTAAAGACATAAATTTGAATATTGGTGCCTCAATGTACTTGTTCCTTACTTCCTTTTTTATATGTCTCAGTTTTCTGATCTGCCCTATGGGGTCCTACTCACTATTTTGCTCACCTCACAGAAGTGTGTAAGGTTTCTTTAAGATAATGAATGGGAAAACTTTTTGTTCACTATAAAAAACCAAAGCAATAGATAGATAGCATTCCTATGGGTTTTGGGTAAAGATAAGACATAAATTTTCTGTGGTGAGTCAAGAGGAGAGAAAACCAATCCAGCTTCAATGAAGGCTTGTTACTGCCCTATTTCTCAGTGGAAGGAGCCCCTTCTATCTGTCTGCCCTTCCCCCCTCCTCTTGTTACCCTTTCAGCCTCCTTCCCCCTGCTGTTTTCAAAGCTGAAAATGTTCTTCCAACTGTTCAGGGATTCTTTGAAGTAGGCTAAGACAGATGGAAAGGTTGATTGATGGAGGCTTCCCAAGGTCACACAGGGCCCCTGGAAGGCAGGAGTCCCTCAAACCCCCAAAATGTAGCCTTCCCAACACTAGATCTGCTGCTTAGTGATAAAAGTCACTTCTCTTTCTGTGAACACTTTGGGTGAACTATCACCAAACTCTCACAACCCTTAAGCATCATTTTGGCTTTCCACCCAGCTATCACAGAGGGGTAGCTTCAGCTCTCAGACTTCAAGGAACTATTTGCCACAGTCAGATAGAAACCAGAATTGGACACATATTCATGTAGTTTCAAATTCTCCAAGGATTTTCCAGGCACTATGTTGCACTCCTCATGCCAGAGTAGGTCAGCTCAGCTCTAATTCCTCATAGAACAATGGTCCTCAAAGTATGTTCCTTGAGTCCCTGGGGAGCCCTGAGATTTTTTTTTTTCCAGTTGAGTCAAAACTGATTTCATAATAATACTACAAAATGATTTACCTGTTTTACTGTGTTGGTATTTGCACTGATGGTGCAAAAGCAGTGGTGGTAGAAATATTGTCACAAAATAAGGCAATAGTACCTTCTAACAGCCATCATATTCTTCACTAACAGCCATCACAGCCTTCACTAACATGCACTGGGAGTACACAAAATGGGAATTTCTCTTAAGAATGTGACAAGGTGGGCCTCCCCGGTGGTGCAGTGGTTGAGCGCTGGGTTGCGAAGCTGCCCACAGTCTCTGCAGCGCCGGTTCGATCCCCGGCTGCTCCCCGGCCACCAGAGGAGGGTCCCACATGGCGCGCAGACCTCTCCTGCCGCCCGCTGCTCCCCTCAGCAGTGTACTTCAGTCCTTCTGCCTGCTCTGCTCCCTGCTCTGGCTCTGGTGAATTCTCTCACCCTCCAGCGCTTCTGACTGTACCCAGTGCTTGTATAAATCAATCAATCAATCTTGTATAAATAAATAAATAAATCTTTAAAAAAAAGAAAAAAAAGAATGTGACAAGGTGTGAACAATTCTAGACCTTTGAATACAAATCCTAAGATTCACCGTGACAAAATGGAAATTATGCATAAAACACTTTTTCACTTTTTAAATATTTTATTTTATATGATTCTTATATCATTTTTTCATTTTTGCACAATGTATGCATTTTCATTTTGGTTATATTCCCCATACAATTGCACCCGCCCTTATTTTGACCCTAATCCTTCCTCTCTCCCCCCCTCCCCCAGTGTGTCTCTGGTTTATACTTGCTTGTTGATTTTGATTTTTACTATGTATTAGTCTTTTTCCTGGTCCCTTATTTAGGTTTTCTAAATTCCTGCTATGAGTGAGACCTTCCAGTATTTTTCTTTTTCTTTCTGACTTATTTCACTGAGCATGATCCCTTCTCGCTCCATCCATGTCGCTGCAAATTGCACTTTTTTATTGAGGTGAAATCACATAACATAAAATTACCATTTTAAAGTGGAGAATTCAGTGGCATTTAGTATATTCACAAGATTGTGCAATCACCACCTTTATCGAGTTCCAAAACATGTCCATATCTCTAAAAGAAAATCCCACAACTATGAAGAAGTTCTCTGCGCACATTAAGCATTTTTGCTCTGTGCAGAAGAGAAAACACTTGCAAAATTGTTCCTGTGCCTCTTTTTTGTTTTAAGATTTATTTTGTTTATTTATGCATACAAGAACAGGGGTGTAGGCCAGAGGTCCAGGGGCAGAGGGGATCAACTGAAATACACTGCTGAGGGGAGCAGTGGGTAAGACAGGAGAGGTCTGCTGTGCCATATAGATCACCGCCCTGACTGGGGATCCAATTTGTGCTGCAGGGCTGTGGATAGCTTTATAGTGCTGAGACTTAACCCCTTGCATCATCAGGGAGGCCCCTTTCTTTTAAGGATAAAAGGTTTTAAAAAACTATTTTTACTTTACTAGAAAAAATAACCAACATGTAAACCACAGCTCTTCAGACTTGAGCAGGCATTTTCTGAAAATGTATGAAATGAACTCCTCACTTCAAGTAAAAGAACTGATAGTATTTCTTACCAATGATACAATTAGAACTTGATTAAAATTTTGGAAAATTGAAATGTTCCATCAGGAACTTGACAGCTTCCCAATATCTAATGTCTTTTCTGCTTTGGCTGGTAATAATATTAACAAAAGTGAACTTCTGGCATTGTATAATAAAATATACCAATATTTGGAAGAGCTGCATAGCCCAGTGAACCCATATTTTCCAAATGACAAAATCATGCATGTATAAAAGGTTCATTCCAAGTGTGAGATAAACCAACAGATTCTAGTGTAACTAAGTTCAAAAAATTTCACTGATGTATTTATGCAAACAAACTTTCGAAAACTACTTGTCAAATTTTGTAGAATCAAAAAAGAATATCCACAATTACATGAGCTGTATGAGATTGGATTGTCTTCATGTATTTCAACTAAAACAAGTTGCCACAGATTCAATACAGAAGCAGAGCTGAGAATGCAGAAATTTTTGATTAAGTCAAAAGTTAATAAGACTTGCAAACCTGTAAAACAATGCCATTCTCACTAACTTTTTTTTTGTTTGGAGAAATACTGTTTTTCATTAAAATATTATTTTTGAATTTTAATAAAATAACATCAATTTTACTTCATAACAAGGTAACTATCAATTGACTATAACTTACACAAACAAAAGCTCTTTTAAAGCCTCAAACTGACAAGTTTGAGAATGACTGATACAAAGTATTCATTAGAGAGGGCCTCCCTGCCTTTGCCGCAGTTGTCAGGGCCAGGGAGCCGACCCACATGACGGAGCAGGCATCTCCTGTCTTGCCAGCTTTCCCCTCAGCAGTGTATTTCAGTCTGCCTGTTCTGCTCCCCATTCTGTCTCTGGCGAATCCTCTCACCCCTCACTCCTCTGGCCTACACCCGAGTTCTTGTATGCATAAATGAATGAAAATAAATTTTAAAAAAAGAATTCATAGGAGTCTCCCAACCACGAAGTCACTTTTAGTTGGCATGTGAATTTTTTAATTTAAATAATTATGTTCAATATAGATTTGGAAATATAAAACAGATCAAACTTAATATCATAAATATTTTTGGTTAAGATAAAGCTAAATTTATTTATGTAAAGTGATCAATTGATTTAAAGAAAAAATATGAAGTAGTAGTACAAAGTTGATTATGGCAGGAATTTATGAGAATAATATCCGAACAGCTGGACTTTGGGAAACACTCAAATAGTGACTGCATTCTTCAATTAGGCAGACCTGCCACCATACCCTCTTATGTATGTGGGTGACTTCATCTGCAAGATGGATTATTGAGTTAATAAATACAGAGCAGAACTCAGATTCTCCTCCCAGGGAGAGGTACCTGGCAGTCCATTGTCGGGAAAGACTTGCTGCAATGGGAAGTAGAAGGCCTGGATTCCTTACCCAGCTGAGTCATTGCCTTGATGCCTGGTCTGACCCCACCCTCAGGGCCTCAGTTTTCTCACCTAGAAAATGATAGGGTAGGTAGGATGTCATCCTCTCTCTGAAACCTCCCAGTCCTACCAACCATCCTCTGATTAAAGGATCCAACCTCATCTTCTTTGAACATTGCATCAGAGAATCACAGAACTGCAGCTGGAAAGGACTCAAGAGCTCCAGATATGTTTCCCTGGCATCCCTCCCCCCAATCTCATAAATAAGGAACCTGAGGCACAGAGAGATTAAGTGTTGAGCAGTGACTTGCTCAGTCTTGGGGGAGGTGGGTTGCTGGGTTGACAGGCACTGCCCCAGGGTCCTATGGGGAAATGAGAGGCTTCCTCTGCAATTTCATAAATGATTTAGGTACTTGGTGGTTTAGCCACTACTCAGTCTTAACAAATAACCTTCATTTCCACTGGAGATACAAATCCCGCTTCAGCTTGAGAAAATCAATGATGTTGGTGGGGCATACCGTGTTAACAGGATTGATGAATCACTTTGAATCACTAACTAAATTCACCTTTAAAAGGTCAAGTGCCCCCTCTAAATCTTTCAGGAAAGGCAGAGGAAATGAAATTGGCAAGTAGAGGATAGAAAGGGATGAGGAAGTAACCATGGGGTGGGAGGGGGGCCCTCTCCCCTATATTTTCCCTCCCTGTCTCCTCCCTTACCTCTCTCTACCCTCTCTGATATGGACAACACACCCCTCTCTGCACTCAGCTGGCCCTACCTAAATCTTCCCTGCAGCCTGGGCCAACTCACAGCCACAAATAGAACCAGAATCCACTGAAAATAGCTCCTCCTCCTTTCTGCCCAGAGTTTCCAAGTGCTTGCAGGGACACCCTGCCCCCACCTAGCAGGCCCCAAGCAGGAACTCAGGTGGAGGGACACCAAGGTCACAGTTAGGGACCATCTCAGGAACAACAGTTCCACTAGTAGCTGACTCCTTAGAAGTCATGGATTTGTTCTGGTACCACCGGGAGCTTTATTTCCTAGCAAGGAAGGTCCAGGCATTTAATCTCAGTATGTACGCTCTGAGAGGTGAGGTGCTCGCCTAGGGCATCTACACAAACCTGGGAGGTGAAACTGGAGTCCACATGGTTAACCACTGCACTAATTCCTCTCTCAATGCAAGGCCACTGCACAAACTAACTAGCTCCAGAGTCCTGACATTGTGGGGAACTCAAACTTCCTAGACCTTCCTTGGACACTTAGGGAAACTGAGTCCCAGAGAGAGGGAAGTCTTGCCCAAAGGCAATCAGTAAATAAGTAAATCAAGCACCAGGTTTCTCAGCTCAGAGGCCAATGGTTTTTGCAGAGGTGGAAGCAAAAAGAGATTCCCTTGTTCCTTTTATGTTAAAGTCCTATGTGTCTTTTTCCTTTTTCTTTCTTTCTTTCTTTCTTTTTTTTCCTTCACATTTCAGCCTCCTCCCATTTCCCACCGGAGGAGAGAGCATGCCCCAGACACCCATCTACCAGTCAAGCATCCTGAGATTACCTCTTCTTCCCCCCTGCTTAGGGTATTTAATGTTCTAGGGGAAGAGAGCAAACAGCAGGGCATAAATCATGGGTGACAGAGACTGGCTTTCTCCTTTGCTGAATATGAAGCAGACTGGACCCAGCAAAAGCAGAGAATTAGCAGGGATTTGCTGGCTCATTTAAATTCAAGGTCCAAAGGCACATTTCTTCTACCCCTGAGAGTAAGATAAATTTTCCTCTACCCTGAGATCCCATTTGTTTTAAAATAATTCTCCAAAATCATCTTAACCTCTGTGGTAATGACAAGAAAGACTATAACAAAGCTGTGGAAGCTCTGCTAGAGAGAAATTAAGTTATTTAAAAAGCGGTCAAGGAGTATGAAAAAGGATCTCACACCTCATGTCAGAAGATCTCAGTTCCATGCCTGACCCCTCCATACTTCTGCAAATTGTGCCAAGTTGCCTCAGTTTTCCAATGTGTCTGAGAACCAAGGGGTCCAAAGGGTTTATACACTCATTGCAAATGTTTGTTAAGTACCCCCACTTGTCACATGACCAAGCCAAGTTCTATAGGTGCAGCAATGAACAAAACCAATCCCTGCCCTCCTGGGACTTACAGTATAGTCTAATCAGCAAGCCAAAGTCAGCAGAAGTCCAGGCAAGTGCCCTGACAGAGAACATACAGAATTTATGGCAGTAGTTATGCAGGGAACTTATGGTGATCCAGGTAATTTTGATAGAGAGATTGCAAGGGAAGGTAGGAGTTAATCAGACAAAAGTCAAGAGAAAGGGAAACTGGGGGAGAAAAAACAGCACAAAGACCCAGAGGCAAAAGACAGCTGACCTATTCACTGAACCAACCAATTGGCGCAAGTACAGGTTTATTTGGACATCTTTCTGTGAAGCAGATTTACCATTCTAAGACTAAAGTGATGCTGAAATTCTATGATTTAATGCTGTGTTAATCATAGAGTGCAGGCTGGATTCCATAATGGTTGCATTCTTTTAATATTATGAATTCCTTCATCAGCACCTCTAGGAAATAATCAACTCTGTTCCAACAAGTCTCTGGATGTTGGCAAATCCTTTTGTTGGACATGATCCATCTGTCTCCCTGAGTCCTACATTCTTGACTTTTTAAGGTTGAGTCTTCTGTCTAGTACCTGACCTACCCTATCCTATTTCATCAGGGCATACATGGCATAAAAGGGCATTTGGGGTGATATGGAGGCCTCTGTTTTTCTGGGAAATCACAGCATTATATCCAATCAGAGGAAAACAAAAGGCCCTAACATCCTCTACCCCTGTCCAACGGCATACATGATTGCCAACAAATGTCTCAGTGGGAAATATGGCTCTAAAAGCAGGAAACAAGGGATCGGAAACACAGCTGAACATTAATCTCTACTTTCCACCAATGAGATTAGAAAAGTTGGATGATTTGCTCAGGGTCCTGCAGCAAAAAGAGGACAGGTGAGCTTTCAAACACAAGAGATTGGCCGAACTTCAGAATTTCCTAAATATGTCTAAGGAATATTATATAGCTATCATCAAAATAAAAGAACAAAACAAGAATTTCACAGATGAATAAATATGGGACTTGCTGAGTTCAACAAAGTAACCAGGTTACTTTCTTGTTGCTGGACTTCTCATGGTCTTGACATGATGTATATGCTAATGTACATATAGTCACTTTCTAAAGGAGGTTATGGAGTTTTCAGTGTTTCTAGAATTCCTTTGAGCTGAGGACATATTGTTTCTGGGCAACTCCTGGGATTTGAACTCATTGTAACCCATTTGGGAAAATACTGCATTAACTCTTCCATGGTTTTAGAACATTTTTATCCTTATACATAAAGAGTTGAATCTTTACATTTTAGATGAATAAATGAATGTATAGCTCAACAATGAATGCATAACTCGATCATTTCCTTTTTATGTGACTTCAAGTATGTAACATTTTCCCCTTCTTTGAGGTTCAGTTTTAACCTCTGCTACAGAGGTCAGTAAACATTTTCTGTGAAGTGCCAGACAGTAAATATTTTGGATTTTGCAAACCACATGTACTCTGTGACATAGTTTTTCTGTTTCTTTCTGTCTCTCTCTCCCCTTGTCTCTCTCTCCCCTTCAACATGCCTTTAAAGTGTAAAAGCCAGTGTGATTTGATCAAGGCTGCAGTTAGGCCTGGTCAATGAGCCCCCAACCCTGATGTCCACTCTCCCCGGGCTGTCTACATGGCACCAAAGTCCTCCAGGTGCAGACATGGTCAAATCCAAGAACCATACCATACACAACCAGTCCCAAAAATACCCAGAAATGGCATTAAGAAACACTGATCACAGAGGTCTCCCTGGTGGCCTAGGGGTTAAGACTCAGTGCTATCACCACAACGGCCCACCGTGAAGGCCTGAGTTCGATCCCCAGCCAGGGAGCTAACCCACATACCTCTCCTGTCTCGCCCACTGCTCTCCTTAGCAGTGTATTTCAGTGGATATGCCTGTTCTTCTCCTCACTGTCTCCTCTCACAACCCTTTACCTCTGACCTACACCCCAGTTCTTCTAAGCAGAAACAAACAAATAAAATATTTTTTAAAAAAGAAGAAGAAGAAGAAGAAGAAGAAAGGCTTCCCTGGTGGTGCAAGGGATAAAGCAATGCACTAAGAAGCAATCTGCAGCCTCTGCAGCACGAGTTCGATCCCCGGCCAGCCAGAGAGAAACCCACATGGTGAAGCAGACCTCTCCTGTCTCGCCCACTGCTCCCCTCAGCAGTGTATTTCAGTCCGTCTGCCTGTTCTGTTCCCCGCTTTGTCTCTAGTGAATCCTCTCACCACCCCTGCATCTCTGGCCTGTACCCCAGCTCTCGTATGCATAAATAAATAAATCTTTAAAAAGAAAATAAAAAGAAAAAAGAAATGATCACAAAAATATGAATTTCATAAGAGGCTGGAACCCGAGTTCCTAAGGAACATGTACTCTGCCAAGAAGCACAAGAAGGATCAGAAGAAGATGCAGGCTAATGTTGCCAAGACCATGAGTGCACATACCACGGCTATCAAGGCCCTTATAAAGCCCAAGGAGGTTGAGGATGACATCTCAAAGGCGGCAGCCACAAGCTCAGTCAACTTGCCTACATCACTCACCCCAAGTTCAGAAAATGTGCTCGTGCTGGCATCACGAAGGGTTTCGGGCTCTGCAGTCCAAAGACAAAGGCTCAAACCAAGGCCCAGGCTCCCAAAGCTGCTCAGATCTCCAAAGGTGCCCAGCCTCCCCACAAAGTCTCCAGAAAGAGAACCCTGTCTGTGCATGTGCAGACAGAAAGGCTGGTGTGACCCCTGGTCTGCTGTCTATATGGCACTGATGTCCTTCTGTGCTATTTGTACAAATAAACCTGAGGCAGGATCTGTCCACAGAAAAAGAATTAACTAACTAGTTAATTAATTAATTGTAAATACCATTCTTAGATCTCAGATCATACAAAAATAGTCAGGGGCAAGGGGTGGAACCAAGATTTGGACCTGAATTTAATGTACTGACCCACCAAGTTCTGATGCTCTGGAGAAAAGATGCCCAACCTAACACTGTGGACCTGTAACACTCTAATTTCAATAAGAGAAGGGATTAAGAGCAGTAGTTTGACAAAAGGAAGGGACAAGGAATGTTGTCTCCAAGTTACACATGTAGAGCATATTTGCATAGCTCACACACTTTAAAAGTTAGAGTGGAAGTTTCTTTTGGATGCTAAGGAGGAGGCTGATAGATTACAGGGCAATTCACCCCTCTTCCCACCCCTCAGAACTGTCTGCCATAGGTATTGTGGACCAAGTTTAATGTCAGCCATTTGTGGGCTCCATCTGACTGGCCATAAACTAATCCTGTGAGACAGGTAATATGATCGCCATCGAACAATGGAGAAAGCAGGGTTCCAGCAGCATAGTTAACTCAGCTACCTACCCAAGGTCTCCCAGGTGATAAATGATGGACTCACAGTCCAACTGCAGGTCGTCCTGGTCCCCAAGTGAGGCCTGTTTCAATACACCTGCTGCTTTGGACCACTGCCCTGAGCTATGTTTGAATGATCAGTCAACTTATAATCCATTTCTTAAAGTTTCACACTTAATTACATAGAAGTTTAGATTGTATGATAAATGTTTGACATTAGCCTTCATTCATTTTTTTTGTTTGTTTGTTTTTAAAGATTTATATTTATACAAAAACTGGGGTACAGGCCAGAGGCACGGGAGGGTGAGAGAATTCATCAGAGATAGAGCGGGAAGCAGAACAGGAAGACGACCGAAAACACTGCTGAGGGGAGCAGCGGGCGAGACAGAAGAGGTCTGCTGAGCTATGTGGGTATCTCCTTGGACGGCCGGGAATCAAACCGGCGCAGCAGAGGCTGTGGACAGCTTCACCCTGCGCTCAACTCTCTGCGCCACCAGGGAGGCCCTCATTCAAATTTTGTAGCATTGATTTCTCATATTTTGTTCACTTAGTTCAATATTTGAATCAAAATTCCTTTAGGTTTTTGGCCCAGAAATAGACCCACACAATAAGTCCAACTGATTTTTGATACAAGTGTAAAAGCAATTCAGGGGAGGAAAAATAGCCTTTTAAATAAACAGTGCTAGCACAATTAGACACCCCAAAACAGTGGGGGCAGATAAAGAAAGAACATCAACCTAAGCTATATACCATATACAAAAATTAACGCAAAACGGATCAAGGACTTAAAAATGTAAAATATAGGGCCTCCCCGGTGGCACAGTGGTTGAGCTCTGGGTTGTGAAGCTGTCCGCAGCCTCTGCAGCGCCGGTTTGATCCCTGGCCCTTGGGTGAGGGTCCCACATGGCGCGCAGACCTCTCCTGCAGGCCACTACTCCCCTCAGCAGTGTACTTCGGTCCTTCTGCCTGCTCTGCTCTCCCCTCTGGCTCTAGTGAATTCTCTCACCCTCCCGCGCTTCTGACTGTACCCAGTGCTTGTATAAATAAATAAATAAATAAATCTTTAAAAAAAAAAAGAAAAGAAAAAGAAATCCAACTCTTTAAAAAAAATGTAAAATATAAAAAATTTAGAATAAAAAACATAATGAAAATCTTACAGAAGTAGGGCCAGGCAAACTTTCTTAAACTTAAAGCATAACCCAGGAAAGGAAAAGTTGATAAATTGGGCCATATCAAAGCTAAAAATTCATACTGTGTGAGACCCTGTGAAGAAGATGAAAAGACAAGCAATAGAAAGGCTGGGAGAAAACATATAGGCTGGGAGAAATAGTTAGGCTGGGAGAAAATATTTATAAATTATGTATCTGAAAAAGAATGCTCAAAACTCAGTAAAAATCAAATAATCCAATTAGAAAATGGGCATAAAACTGGAACAGCCATGTCACTGAAGAGAGTATACAGATTATTCGACAAAATTAGTCATCAAGGAAGTACAAATTGAAACTGGAATGAGATATAACTGCATACTTATCAAAATGATTAAAATAAAAAAGAGTGATAACATCAAAAGCTGATACAAATGTTGAGGCACTACAAATGCTGGTGTGAAAGGAAAACGGCAGAATCAGCCTGGGGAAAAAAGTATGGCAGTTTCTTACATAACTAACCACACACTTACTAGTGCTCAGAAATTGCACTCTTGAGCATTTATCCCAGAGAAATGAAAACCTATGTTCACACAAAAATTTGTACACAATTGCTCATAGCAAATTTTGTTCATAATAACCCCAAACTAAAAATTAATCAGTGGGTGAATGTAAAACAAATTGATACAACATCACCATGAAATACTACTGAGCAATAAAAAGGAACAATTGATACTTGCAACAATTTCATGGGAACTCAAGGAATTATACTGGGTGAAATAAAATAATTTCAAATGGCTACATACATTTTGATTTTATACATACACACAAATTCCTGAAATGACAAAATTATGGAGATGAAAAACAGATTAGTGGTTACCAGGGATTGGGAAGTAAAGCGGGAAGGAAAAGATGATAACTAAAAGGGTTACAGGCAGGATCCTCGCAATGGAACTGTTTTTATTTGTTCGACTGCCATGGTCATCAAACAAATCTACACATGATAAAATTGCATAGCACAAAACAAGCACACATGTGAAAATGGTGAAATATGGATATGGTAAGTAGATTGCATCAGCATCACTTTCCTGTTTGTGATATTGTACTATACAAAATATTGCTATTGGGAGAAAACAGGTGCAGGGCATTGGGCATCCCAAGGGGATCAGTCTCTCTTTGTATTATTTCATACCACTGCACAAAAATCTACAATTGCTAAAAAAAAAAAAAAAAAGAAAAATTTGGGTTTTTTTTTTTTATTCCTTTGAGTTCATGGCTCCTTTCAGGGGTGAAGATGCATTTACCTTCTTACATTTGCCAGCTAAGGTCTCACCCGGTAACCTCTAGCAAAGCCTATATACATAAGGCACCAGTTAAATGTTCTCCCTAGATTATCTCCTTTAATAGAACCTTGTGAAAAAAGGAAACACTGTTATTATATCTCCACTTAATAGTTGAGGAAACTGAGGCTCAGCAAAGTAAAGTAATTTGCCCCAATCCACACAGTGACTAAGAGCCAGGAAGGAAACCAAAACCTCTGAGTCCAAAAGTCACACCCTTAACCTCTATACTGCTCCTCCTTGCTGACTAGGTATCATGTGACATTGGCCTTTAGCCTAGGCTGGCCTTGAACCTGGGACAAAAGACCAGGGCTTTCCTCTGAGAAGCTACCAGGCCTGGCAGTACTGTGGAAAGAACACCAGATCCTTCTACTAGATTCCTCGAGACCAATCCAATTCCCAAAACTAAGTTTAAGTCTGAACACCATCACTTAGAGGCTACGTGGCCTTCTGTCAGAGCTTCCTCAACCTCAAATCAGATCTTGTAATTTCAACAATGTTAGTAGATCAAATGAGGTAATATATTTCAAAGGGTTTTGGACACTCCAAAGAGGGCAGTTATTATTAATAACAGGGCACCATGAAATAAATTCTAAATATAGGTCACTCGCTCCTATTTATCTTTTGGCTTGATGGCACATGCTTTGAGGGCATGGACTGAGTTTGAGTTTTTTATTTTATCTTAACCTCATCTTATAAAGTGCTCACAAAAATAGTAGATTTCTAAAAGCCCTTATTGGCTGGTTAGATTGGCAGAAATGTGATCAAAAGAAAAAAAGAAAAAAGTAAAGTATTGACGATAAAAAAACAAAACCCTATGCTTTAGCTGTGTTTTTCTTGTAAATTGTGAACTGAGAATGGTCTCAGCCAAAAATTGGCCCCTGAATTTCCTGCCTTATAACCCCAGGTAACTCCTTGTTTTTAATTTTGGAAGTGTGGGTTCTATCTTTTCAAGGCATGGAAGAATGTGAAATTTGTAAAGACCTTTGAGGTACAACATGTTCTTGCTATTTATACCAACCAGGATCTGTGGCTGTTTTTTGGGCAAGGTTTTCCCACATGAAATCAACTTTTTCCCCCCTCTTTTCCCAGTTATGACAACCTTGCAAACTCACAAACAAATTCCTCAGCTTTATTACTAATGCCAATAACATGGACTTGTAAAGCTGCCTTTCATCGTGACATCTTAAGCTATGTTGCAAATAGTAATTAAAGTTCAACACCCTGGTGAGGGAAGCATCTATTATTCAACCCATTTTCCAAACAGGTAAACCCAGACTTACAAATTAGAGGCCTGGCCATAGGTCACCAGGGATTGGAACGGGGAGAAGAGTGAAATTAGGAATTCTAGGCTTCTCAGCTCTTGAATTTGCCAAGTGTGGTTAGTAAGATCCTATGGAGATACCCTCTCTGACAGGCATTCAATGAGGTGGGTGAGCCACCCAAAGGGAGAGCACCCTTTTTTCTCACGTAAATTCAATAGAATTTGGCTGGTTGTCTTTTCTATTGAATTTGCTCAAGAGAAGAAAGGGGAAAGGGAAGGAGGAAAAGGGCCCTAAAATTACTTAGAAAATAAACTGAAGTTTATTTTCCATAACTTTAGTTGAAGATAGGGAAGAATATGATTTTTAAATGAAGAGTAGGGAGCATGAGATTTTTTAGCTTCATATTTTGACGTAATTTTAGACTCATAAAAAGTTACAAAAATAGTACAGAGAGGTCCTATACACCTGTCACCCATCTTCTCATGTAAGTATATGGCGGTTACGTCTCATGTAACTATAGTGCACTATCAAAACCAGGAGATCAATTGGCGCAATACAATGAACAGACCTTATTCAGATAGCACCAGTTTGGAGACCATATATATTTTTAAAATTTTATTTTCCATGTAAAGTACACAAATCTTAAGTATACAGCCTGATGACATTTCAAGTAAGTAAACATTCATGTAACCAACATTTCCATCAAGATACAGAATATAATCAACCCCTGTAACTCAACACTCCCACACATACATAATCACATTTTTGTTACCATAAATTAACTTGTCCTATTTTGAACTTTATGTAAATGGAACCATGCCATATATTCCCTTTTATATATATCTGGGTTCTTCCACTTAACATTAACACTGTGAAATGCATTCAGTATTTAACTTGTATAGAGATTGATTGTTTATCGTAGTTGTGTAAAATTTTATTGTATGAATATGCCACAATTATTGCTCTATTCTTCTGTAGGTAAGTTTTTGGGTTGCATCCAGTTTTAGGGTACTATGAATAAGGTTCCCATGAACCTTTTTTTGTGTGTTGTTTGACGGCCCTAAATCTCTCATTTCTCATGGGAGTATATATAAGAGAGTAGTTTCTGGTTACAGGGAAAGTGGATGTTCAACTTTGGGAGAAAATCCTAACAAGTTTTCCAAAATGCTTGTACCTCCCACCAGCAATGCCTAGGTTTCAGGTGGCAGTGTGACATTGTATCTGAGTTTAACAAAAAAGCAATTGCATGCAAGTCCAGCTATGAACCACATGTGCTTCCCAATTCTGGTTTCAGGTCCAAAAGTGGAGAAAGTATCTAAGAAAATCTCAAAGGCCATGTGTGGGGCAGGAAGGTGACATCACATGCCAGGAAATTAAGAAACTATAGTTCTCATTTTGTTAGGTGAAACAGTTATCACTCTCTCGTATAGTTCCTACTCTGCCACCTTAAATCCCATCCGGAGGCCTCAGTTCCTCTCTGAGAAAAATGTATGAGAGGGGCCTCCCCGGTGGCGCAGCGGTTGAGCGCTGGGTTGCAAAGCTGCCCACAGTCTCTGCAATGCCTGTTCGATCCCTGGCTGATCCCCGGCTGCTCCCTGGCCACTGGAGGAGGGTCCCACATGGCACGCAGACCTCTCCTGCCGCCCGCTGCTCCCCTCAGCAGTGTACTTCGTTGGTCCGCCTGTTCTGCTCCCAGCTCTGGCTCTGGTGAATTCTCTCACCCTCCCGCGCTTCTGACTGTACCCAGTGCTTGTATAAATAAATAAATAAATCTTAAAAAAAAAAAAAAAAGAAAATGTATGAGAAAGATGACACGGGGCCTCCCTGGTGGGGCTTCAAAGTGTCAGCACTTTGAAGCAATCCACAGCTACTGCAGTGCGAATGAGATCCTCGGCTAGGGAGGTGACCCACATGGCGCAGCAGGCCTCTCCTGTCTCATAGCCCACTGCTCCCCTCAGCAGTGTATTTCAGACAATCTGCCTGTTTAGTTCCCCACTCTGTCTCTGGTGAATCCTCTCACCGCTGGCCTGTACCCCAGCTCTCGTATGCGTAAACAAATAAATCTTTAAAAAAAGAAATGGAAATATGAGACCATTTCTAAAGTTGCTCTTAGTTCCAAAGGCAATGATTCCAAATGAAAAAATGCTGATGCTAAGTAAAGGGGTCAAACTAGCTCACACTGTCACTGGGGAAAACACAAGGAATGGAGGGAAATACACAAAGCTTTTATTGTTATGTTGTTACATATTTATCATCTTTCTGTTTTTATCTTTTTTTAATATGTGGCTATATGAGTTTTAAAATATTTGCCTATACAAATATTTGCTGTAAACATAACTTGGTAATATTATTAACACCCCATATGAATACAGGAATTATTTTTCAACTTAGATGTTACATCAGACCTGAGATTACATTTCCTCTGAATAAACCCTCAATCCTGGACATTTTAAAGCCTCCTAATAATTATCCACAAATCTTTACTGAGCACCTTATCTATGTCAGGCACAGTGCTTGACCCTGAGGAAATGATGAATGAATAAGTTACGATACTGGAATATCTAGGAATGCATTGCCTGCTGCGAGAGAAAAGCACATAAATAGATGGGTACAAGGCAGAATACTAAGGTTTATTTTAAGCAGCTTAGGAGTTTTCAGGAGTAACCTCACTCAGTTTGCGAAGGTAAGGAAATGCTACCTGGAGGAGGTGACACTCAACTGAGACCCAAACAATGATTCAAAGAAAGCCAGGAAGGGCCTCCCTGGCAGCATGGGGGCAGTCTCAGGACTATCACTGCTGTGGCCTAAGTGTGAGCCCTGGCTATGGAGTTAACCCTCATGTAGCGCAGCAGACCTCTCCTGTCTTGTTTGCTACTCCCCTTTGCAGTGTACTTTAGTACATCTGCTCCCTACTCTGTCTCTGGTGTATTTTCTCACTCCCTCCACCTCTGGCCCACACCCCAGTTTTCCTATGCATAAATAAATTTTTAAAAACCTAAAACAAAAAGAAAAGCAAGCAAGCAAGCAAACAAGCAAGTCAGGCAGCCAGACAGCCAGCCAGGAAGAAGGGAACATGACCAGCTGAGCAGTAGAACCAGCTGGGACATAGGCATGGAAGCTAGAGGGAAGGCAACAGGGCCAGGGAGCTACAGTAAGCTCAGTGGTGGGAACTTGTGGGACAAGATGAGACAAGGTTGAAGAGGCTTGAATGCCCCACATGGGTCCTTGACCTGCCATGGGAAGTCACTGAAAAATACAAAACCGAGAAATGATACCATAAGCTCGGAGCTAGCCATTAAGTCCTGTCCCAAGTTCCCCTGGTATGCCTGACTATAAACTTAGATTTGCCAAATATGTATAAAATGGGATGCCTTTGTGCCTGGCTGGCACTGCTGTGGTTTTCTGTTATGGAGAGGAGTGGCAGAAGGCAAGAAATGTTGGGCCTGCTGGACTCCTTGGCAGCAAGGAGTAAAGTTTGAGCCGAAGAGAGGTAGCTTAGGGCTCTCCTGGGAGAGAGGCCACAGTAGGTGTATGGACGGAGGCCAGAGGGTTGAGAAAATGAGGCATTCATCTGAACAGTGTCAGGGATTGTCAGTGGGGAGGGATAGAGGAAACCAAGCCCAGGAGGGCAAGAAAGAGAGATGTTTTGTCACACGTGTCTGTAGCCAGTGGGGGAGAGGCATGGCCACTGGTCAAAGGGAGACAGCCCATTCTCCAGGCCCTGCTCAATATTTCTGCAAAGGCTGCTTTGTGCTTTGTTACTGGCAGCCACCTCAAGAAAGCACTTGATGCCAGAATGGAGTTGGGGACATGTCAGTCAGAATCAGTAGGGCTCAGCTAACAGCAGGGCACCCTTCCCGGCTGGCTGGTGACATCTTGATAAAGTTTCTAAGGCTCTGAGTCAGGGCCCAACAGCTTCTCTGGGTTGAGGTTCATCTTGTGATCCTGCTGCCAGCCTGCCACACAGGGCTCAGCAGTGGGCAGTCTGCTGCCTTCTTGCCAAAAAAGGTCTGGGCCTCACTGGGTCTCAAGAGTCTTGACTTTCAGCCCCTGAATGCAGTGTCCTCTGAGCATGGCCCCTGGTCAGGAGGCAGGAGACCAATTTAAAGGCATAAACGTACTTTTATTTTTTGCATGTTGTCTAAAATATATAAAGACATCTAAATCTCCAACTAGTAAAATCCTTGACATATTTTGGATTCCCCCAAAATAGCCTGATATAAAAACTTCTGTGTGGATGGTTATAAGTAGCCCCAGGGGGCATGAGAGAAGGACAAGAGACACGATAAGGATGACCTTGTAATGGGTGACTGGTGGCTCAGTCTCTTGGGATCTTCTGAGACGCACTAGGAAATGTATCTTAAAAGTGTCCACTCTGAGGGATGAAAGGAGAAGCCTTTAGTCATTGGTTCCCATTGCTTAGGTCAAGTGTTGCCTCGTGGGACAATAATGCCCTTCACTTCCATAGTGAGTATGGAGCCTGAAATGTACCCTACCGCCCACTGCATGAAGTGAGAGAGGCAAAGTGTTGTCAAGCTGCACCTAGAAGCACCTATCACGGGTGTCCCCAGGAATAAGAGATGAGCCCAAGGTCATCTGAAGTGGTACAGAGATGTCTGATCCATTCTACAGATATATCAGAATGTCTCAGCCTCCACCACAACCCCTGTCTTTTTTTTTTTTTTAAGATTTATTTATTTACGCATACAAGAGCTGTAGTACAGGCCAGAGGTGTGAGGGGGAGGGGTGAGAGGATTCACCAGAGACAGATTGGGGAGCAGAACAGGCAGATCCACTGAAATACACTGCTGAGGGGAGCAGTGGGTGAGACAGGAGAGGTCTGTTGCGCCATGTGGTTCACCTCCCTGGCTAGGGATCTAACTCATGCTGCAGTGGCTGTAGATAGCTCACAGTGCTGTGACTTAACCCCCTGTGCCACCAGGGAGGCCCCACCCAAGCCCTGTTTTGATTTCATGCAATGGATACCTTTCATTCTTGCTTGCTCAGCATCCAGTCTCCCTTTTCTGGTATCAGCATCCCTATTTGGGGATTGGCAAACCAACGTTTACACAATTTTTAGTCCCAGTAGTTGTATGAAGCTGATCTCCCCATACTCTCAGGTACAAGAGTTGACCCAGACCATCAGCACACTCTGTTTCTCCCCTCCAATCAGAAGGATTGGTTCAGGAGCAGTCATGGAATCCTAAGAGTGCTTAAATCTTCCATAGGGTATCTACATAGCTGGCAGAGGTGATTCCATCCCAACTTCTAGGGGGAGGTCTTGGAGGGCTTATACCAACTCGCACATTCATCCCACTAGATGTAGACACTAACTTTGGAGTGAGTTTGTAACCCAGACAGGCTGACTTTCAGAACTCTGGTTTAGAATGTTGGGACAGGGCCTACCTGGTGGTGCAAGGGGTTAAGTCTCAGCACTATGAAGCTATCCACAGCCACTGCAGCATGATTTGGATCCCCGGCCAGGGAGATATGGCACATGGCAGAGCAGATCTCTCCTGTCTTGCTTGCTGCTCCCCTCAGCAGTGTATTTCTGACAGTCTGCCTGTTCTGTTCCCCACTCAGTTTCTGGTGAATACTCTCACTCCCCACACCTCTGGCCTATACCCCAGCTCTTGTATACATAAATAAACAAAATAAATCTTTTTTAAAAAATAGAATGCTGGGACAGATGTGTTCATTCTGACACAGAAGTGACTGCAGCAGACTCTGGTGCCTAATGATGCTGGAGTTCACTCTAGGACCCCAAGATGGACCAATCACAATAGAAGTCCCCACTGAGAATGGCCAAGAAAAAAACCAAACAATAACAACAACAACAAAAAAAAAAAAAAACCAGAAAGCAGAAAGACCTGGTCCCTGAGGATAAGGACATGGGTGAGTTTTTGAATCAACCAGCCCTGAAGTTCAACCTATATCTAGATTTCTAGTTATATGAATCAATTATTCCCCTTTCACTGTTCAAATCAGTTATAAAAGATAACCGTTACTTCATGTAACAGAAAAGTCTCAGGGTGGAGACACAGAACAAGCTGAGACTTCACAGCTATGATCTCACTTGATCATCATCTCACTCTGGAAATTACTTCTCTGACCCCCACTTAACAAACAAGAAAAAAAACAAACAAACTCAGAAGTGAAGACACTGACTCAGTGGTTCTCCACTGGGAGCAAATTTGACACTTGACACTTTTGGGTTGTCACAACTAGCAGAGGGGGGAGGGGTGCTATTGGCATCTTGTGGGTAGAGGCCAAAAATGCAGCTCAACATCCTACAGTGCACAGAACAGTCCCCAACAAAGAATTGTCTGGGCCAAATGTGAACAGTGCTGAGGTTGAGAAACCCTGCTTCACTAACCCAGGGCCACTTGAATGTAGGCTCAGAGTCAAGTGGAAGTCTTTCCACTGAATGTGACTCCAGTCCACTCGACATGCAATGCACCCCAGCACCAGATCTCATCAGGAGACTAGACCCAGGAGACCTAAGACCCAGGAAACGAGGGGCCTACAAGCCAGAGGATAATGGAGCCCAACCACTTCAGGGGCCCACGATCTGTGCCAACTTTGCCCTCAGTCAAGTGCATTCCAGGGTGAGCCCCTTGCAGATTTCTGCATAATTTCTTCACCCTGGTGGCCTGTGCTTCAGGGAACCTGGTGAAGTCTGTGGCTCCCTGCTCAGGGTTCCAACTCCATTTTTACCTGTTTGCCTGGCATTTGCTGTATAAAATTGGAAATTAATAATTCATCTCACCAGATGAATAATTCAGCAGAGGAAACAAAGGACCACTGGCAATGGCTGGTTTGATAAAAATAGTCCATGTTGCTTACTAAAGGGAAAAGGAAAAAGAAACTCTATAGTTAGGCTGGTGTCTAGACCAAAATGACTCTAATACTGGACAGTTTAAATAAACTCTCCTTTGGAGGGAGGGAAGTTGACGAGGACATTGGGGCTGCCAGAAGGGTACTATTCCCCTCCCTATATCACTTCCAATCTCTCTATCTTTCATAGTTCATTACAGTTCAGCTTAATTGGCACCTATTCCAGGAAACATTCCCTGATAACCCAACCAACCCAAATCTGAAAAATGCCATTCTCTCAGTTCACATGTGTTAGCCATTTAGCCCTGAACATTGCTGGTCTTAAAGTCACACTCTAAGCCGTGTTTTTGCCATAAGAAATTCTTTTAGAGTGGGTTTTCTAGCTGGAAAGGAAGTAAAGCTTCAACAGACAGCTGGTAGAAATGTTTCTTAGCATTTAGAGGACTTTGCTCCTTTGAAGATCACATGAAAGCCTCAGCTTTGTTACTGAAAAATGCTCCCCAACACCTCTGTTACAATTCAAGGGACACAGAGATCCTGGGAGCCCTTTCATGGAGCCTGGGTTAGAACGCCTCTTTCATGGAAGCTTTCTATTAAGGGAAGGTACAACAATTACCCAGGGTGTGGGAAACAGCCTAGTCCCACAGCCCTGTACCTCCTTGAAGTGGCCCTATCTCAAACACAAAAGTATTTTAAGGAAGTGAATAATCAGCGAAGAGCTAATAGATATTTGCTGTGTGACCCTGGGCAAGTCATTGCCCCTCTCTCAGCCACAGTTCCTTTACTTGGAATTGGAAAAATTGGTTTAGATTAGCCTGGCACTTTGATTCAGTCATTCATTTAGCAAATATTTACCGTACCTTATTAGAGCCTGGTATAAAGTTTGGCAAACAAAATAGATGAGGACCATCCCTTGTCAGATCACATTGTCTAATGAAGGAGAAAGTCAGTGATTAAATAATCACATAAAAAAAAAAAAACCATGATGAGCTGTGCTCAGTGTGTGGCGCTATTGATAGCTAAGAGTATGTATTACAGGGCCTCCCCGGTGGCGCAGCGGTAGAGCGCTGGGTTGCGAAGCTGCCCGCGGCCTCTGCAGCGCCGGCTCGATCCCCGGCTGCTCCCCGGCCACCGGAGGAGGGTCCCACATGGCGCGCAGACCTCTCCTGCCGCCCGCTGCTCCCCTCAGCAGTGTACTTTGGTCCTTCTGCCTGCTCTGCTCCCCGCTCTGGCTCTGGTGAATTCTCTCACCCTCCCGCGCTTCTGACTGTACCCAGTGCATGTATAAACAAAAAACAAACAAACAAACAAACAAATAAATAAAGAAAAACATGCCTCTATTAAAAAAAAAAATCTTTAAAATTAAAAAAAAAAAAGAGTATGTATTACATGGGAATAATTACAAGTTGGGATAAATAAAAACACATAGAAGCTTTACCTTGATGTGGGAATTGTAGAGGGGAGAAATTTCAAGCAGAAGCAGCAGCATGAGCTAGCACCTGGAAGAGAGGCACTTAGGAAAGGTCAGAATGGCTTCATTCTAGAGTCTTCTGGGGCCTGTGTATCCCGGGAACATAAGAAGAACACCCCCTCTCCCTGTGATGGTCAGGGCATCACTTCCAATAACCTTTTTTCATGCTCTCCCAAAGAAAACTAAAGAACTGGCTGTATTCCATTGCATTGAAATCCCACGTTTAATGGATAAAAACATCAACTACTAACTGTTCCCATCACCAGAATAGCTGGAGGTATCCTTTGAAAGCCCTTCCTCTCAGAAGCTGCATGAAAAGTACAAGATGTTACCAAATAAAAATTGTTTAATCTTGAAGTGAAGCTAAGATCTCCCTACCCCTCTGCAATTTAAATCAGGTCCCAGTCCTTGAAGAACTATTTCTACCTCCTGTTCTGTAGCTTTATTATCCCACACTGATAATTATTAATGACAGCCCTGGAAGTGCCAATTGCCACTTTGATGGGTGGTCTGAGCACAGAATCTCTGGACCGTTGGGGCAGACAGAGCTACCCTTCCATCTCCCCTGGGTGGGACCTTGGACTACAGCCAGCATGGAGACTTTGGTTCCAGTTCCCATTTTGCAACCCCTGGCCTCTGGGCAGCTCTGGGCGAGTCCCATCTCCTCATTGGGCCTGTTTCCTCATCTATAAAATAGGAGGTTTATTTTTTTTAAGATTTATTTATTTATGCATACCAGAACTGGGGTACAGGCTAGAGGTACAGGCGGGGGGAGGGGGGTCGGTGAGAAGATTCACCAGAGACAGAGGGGGGAGCAGAATAGGCAGATCTACTGAAATACACTGCTGAGGGGAGCAGTGGGTGAGACAGGAGAGGACTGTTGTGCCATGTGGGTCACCTCCCTGACCAGGGATGGAACTCATGCTGCAGTAGCTTCAGATATCTTCATAGTGCTGAGACTTAACCCCTTGTGCCACCAGGGAGCCCCTAAAGTGAGACGTATCGACCACATGTTTGATAAGATTCTATCTTTGATTTGGATTCTCTGCCTTTGCTTTCTAAAAGGTGTTAACACCAAAAAATTTCCCCATCTTTTCAACTATTGCTTACAGACCAATGACAGAAGGCAAGACAACCATTATTTGTAAATTATGACAAATGGATAATTAGCTGCCTTCAAATTAAGCCTTCCTTCTTAGAAGCTGGGAGGTTTAGTTTTTAAGTTGTTTATCATCATCATTTAATGCTGTTTTCTCCTTCAAACCCAGAGGGGCAGGGGAGAATGACAAGCAGATGTTTTGTTATTTAGGAGTTCTCGGGGATGATTTGAGACTTTTACTGCAATGATCATTCTCTACATTCTTCTGTGTCAGCAGAAGCTTTGATGAACTCAACAGAGGGCAGAGGGATTGAGACAGATATGGAGCAGAGGATGGTTGAGACAAAGCCTGGCTTAACAGAAAGTTGCTGGGGCCAGCAGTTCCTGGCTAGGGACAGCATGGATTATGAAATTCATGTACTTATATAACACTTTGCAAAGAGATTTCATTGCCATTATTTCATTGCCATTATTTCTCATGATGATACTTTGTCATTGCCTGAGCTCAAACCACTATTGTCTCTCATTTGAATCTCCCTAATTGTATTGTCTCCCTGGTTGTGGTAGATTGCCATAAAAATGGCCATAAAAATATAGATAGATAGAAACTAGATTAAGATCTCCGATGATGGAGAACAATGGTTAATTCTTCTTCTCTTGAATCAAAACTGACTTTGAAAATTGATTTAACCAATCGTGTAGAGGAAGTGATGTATGAGTTTCAGAGCTTAGGCCTAAAAGATCTGGCAACTTCCACTTTTACCTTCTTAGGGCCCAGTTACAATGTAAAGATGTTCAGGTTAAGACCATGGTTTCTCAACTTCAGTACTATTGACATTTGGGGACAAATAATTCTTTGTGCAAGTAGGCTGTCTGGTGCACTGTAGAATGTTTTGCAATATCACTGGCCTCTACCCACTAAATGTTTCAGTTGTGACAACCAAAAATGTCTCCAGATATTACCATGTGCAACCTGAGAGAGAAAAATGGCCCCAACCTGTGAAACACCAGACTAGATTACTGAAGAATAAGAGACTATGAGATGAGAGAGGCCTACCCAGAAACCAGTTGCTCTAGCCATGCTGCTAAGAAGTCAGACACATGAGTGAAGCTTTCTTGGATATCACAGGCTCAAATGAATACCCATTTGATAACCCTAGCAGACACCACATGGAACAGAAGAATCAAACCTAGTCTATTCACAGAAACCTGAGAAATAATATATCTTTTTGAGCTATCAATTTGAGAGATCATTTGTTATACATCAACAGATACCTGCAAAGCTGGTCTACCTCCATTCTTGCCACCATTTATCTTCTCCACTCATATGGTTACTAGAATTGTCATTCTAAAATAACTTTCTGAAATTCCTTAGTTCTAATCAAATTTTCCAGGCCCCTCCATTCAAATTCCTTTTCATGGCCCACAAAGTCCTTCATAATCTCACCTCTCTTTAAGATACCCTCTGACCCCAAGATTCAAGCTATACATGTCTACTTGCAATTTCATAGTTCACTCTCTTTTACGTCTTTCAGTCTTTGGCCAGACTATGATCCTTTCCTGTTATGTTCTTCCAACCTGCCCGTTCTACATTTCCTGACAATTCAGATTAAATAGCATCCTGTCCAGAGTCCAGATTTGCATTGTTCATGTAGATCCCACACTCTGGGATGATTTCTTCTTATGACACCTCAAAACACCCAGGTGTAAATCTATTATACCATATCTCAAATCACATTGTAATTCATGTTTTTTTCATATTTCTGACAAGACTGTGAAAAACTGAGATTAGATTTGAGCGTGTTGTTGCTTTATTGACAGTACCTGGTATATAATAGGCCTTAAATAAATATTTACTGAGTGGAAATAGTAGGCTGAACTAAGTATTACTATTTCCATTATGCAAACAAGGAAACGGAGACTCAAAAAGCAAAGCAATTTGTCCAAGTTTCCTAGTGAGCTAGGTCTTCAGATTCTACCACCAATTCATTTCCCACTTCTTTCTGATTAGTGGACAGGTAAGTAACCTCTCCTCATCACTATGTAATGACTTGCAACACTGGCAATTCCTTCTGTTAATAAACTTGAACAATTAGCAATCTCATCCCTCTTGTCCCAGTTTTAATTTTTGAGACATTTTTCAAATGGCTATGAGAAGGACTCAGCATCTAGAAGTTGTGTAAGGACAGAGTCCAACTCAAAACATTTTAGGCAAAAACATAAATAAGAAAATTCTAGAGGTATCTGGATTCAGGTGGACCTAGCTCCAGGGATCAAATAATGTTCTAGGTACTAACTTCTGGCATTTCTAGGCTTTAGTTCATTCTTTGCATTAACGAGCTCGTCAGAGAGTTTTTTGTTTCTACTCCAATAAAGATCCCAGAATTCAATATCATTGGATAGGTTTGAAGAATTATGTATCTATTCATGAGTCAAATACTGTGGCTGAGGGTTTGGAATGTGCCAGTTAAGCAGCCTCAGTTTAGATTGATGTGATAATCCGCTCCCAAGATAGCTCTCAATGATCTGTCTTCCCATATTCATGAGATTGTATAGTCTCCTTCTGCATTGAATCAAGGCTGGCTCTATGTGAGCCATAGAAATATAGCTGAAGTGATGGTGTGTGATTCTAAGGCTAGGTCATAAAGGCTTTGCAGCTTCTCTTTGACCTCTTGGATTGTTCCCTCTGAAGGAAACCAGAGTTGGTTATGTTGTAGCCCAGTGTGACCTCAATTAAAAAATAATACAATTTAATTTAAAAAAATACAATTCAATTTTTAAAAAATGTATTGCATGCATACAGAAAAATGCACACAACTCACAGGTATATGATACCATGACTTTGCCAAAGTGAAGACATCTATTTAGTTACCCCACGAAATGTCCTTCACCTTCCCTTGCAGCCTCTCCCACTTACCAGCCTCAGAGGTAAACTCCGTCCCAATCCATATCATTAATTTTGCCCTTTCTGAAATTTCCTATAAATAAACTTGCAGTCTATACTCCTTCCTCCGCTTTCTTTTACTTAACATCATGTTTATGCTTTTGGCTTCGTTGTAGAGCAACCCTGATACAAAACAGGATGCCTGACTGTGGGTCCTCACCCGTGCGCTTAAAAGGACTTATCAATGCTCTACTGCAGGCACACGCAAAAGGTTAATAAAAGGTTTATTTACAAGGGAAGGGGAAATGAGGAAATGTACAGCTCAGAGAGAAAAGTGGGAGACAAAGTTTTAAATAAGTCCTACCCGATCCGCCGATCAGGAATCCCAAATGGTGCTCTGAGAGCTGCCTCAAGCCAGGAGCCATGAAGCCAGGAGGCGAGGGACAGCGAGCCCCCCAAGGCCCACGTGTTTGGTTTTTTATATCCAACCTGGCTGCCCAACTCCACCCTCAGGTCCCAGCCACCCTCCCTTTGGTGGTGACGGGATTTGTCTTTCCCAATGTCTTGATGGCTTTAGTCTGGAGTGGGGGGTGGAGTCCACAAAGCCTGTATGGGATTAACTCAGGACATCCTTTCCCCCTAACAGCTTGTTGAAATTATTCTTATGAATTAAATATGTAAAAAGATTAAGGAGGTTAGAAAGGAAATGGCAGCCTGAGATTCTGAGACGCGTGGTGTCCCACTCGGGATTTTCCGAGGTGGACGTGGGCCTGCCCGAGGTCCACTTTCCACCTTCTCCCCCAAGCAGAGAGCAAGGGAGGAAGGCCCAGGGGGCGTGGCCCAGCCTCGTGGGCGGGGCCTTGAGACGGCGCGCCGGCCCTGACCCCGCCTCCCAGCGACAGTTGGCGCCGGGGGGGCGGGGCCGGGCCGAGGCTTCCTGTCTGCGCCTGCGGAATCACCGTTTGACCCCGGAAGTGTCGGCGCCCTGGGAGCTGTCACCGTGGACGGCGGCGGCGGCTCTGCGCCGGTAGTGAAGCCGCCAAGGTGAGTGCGTGGCTGTGCCTGCCGGATGCGGAGCACGGGCTTGGGAGGATCCGGGGCTCGTGCCTCGGGCGGCCTCCGGCCTCCCCGCCTCCACCGCGGGGCCGAGGCTTACGCTGCCTTAGGGGCTTGGAGTCCCCCCAGTGCCATCATGTCCGAGCCACGAGCCTTGGGTTCGAGCCTCGACCCCTGAGTGACCTTGGACGACGCGCTGTCCCTTCATCCCGGGCTTCAGTTTCCTCAGGGTTCATTCATTCGTTCAACAAATCTAATGCCTGCTGCATGCCAGGCACAGAACTAGGCCAAAGAGGCATCCGCCCTCATGGAGTTTACAGTCAGATGGAGACAACCATGACAAGTACATGCACAAGATAATTAAAGATATAGTAATGACTGGAAGGATCAGTACTTTAGAACGGTCAGTCGGGGGAGGTCTCTGAGGAGAGTAATACTGAGTTGAGACCAGAATAGTGATTGAGAGAGAAACTGAGGCAGCAAAAATCATAGGGATGCTGGCAGGTTTCATTGTAGTTGGTGCTTGCACCTGTCTTCCCTTCTAAAGAAAGCTCTTTTCTTACTTTTGACTTCTGCTGTCCTACTTGGACCTAGGGATGCAGTGGTAGGTGCGGATATTATCATGATCACTGTTATTCTTTTGGTATATAGAGGCTAGTCTTTGCTTGTTTAATTTCTATCTGTACTTTATGTGAAAACACAAATCTTCCTTGACATCCTCCTTCCCTCAAGTCCGTTTTCTCTTCAGTGTTTAAATGCTGTCATAGCCCCATGGGCTTTGCTCACAGAGTGTACATCACAGTATTTTTACTTGTTTGTATGGTTATTTGTCTTTCCCATAAAGACTGTAAACTCTACGAAGGGCAGGACCAAGTCTGACATTTACCTCCTTAGTTATTTTCTGGACTTCAGTGCCTGGCCCAGAAAAGATGCTTCAAAGTCTTTGAATGGAGGACTGAAATGATTAACATGGTCTTTGCTTTCCAGTGGTTCATAGGTGGCCTTTCCTGCCACCAGGTTATTGTCTTCTTTTTCTAGTCATTTCTCTCCTTAACTTAAATGATTCCTCACTGCCTTCAGATGAAAGACCAAAACTAAGTATAGCATTTTAAGGTGCTCTTTAAAGTAATCCTGTCTTTCCTATCCAACCTCGTCTGTCCTTGCTTCTGTCATCCCCTCCCTCATTTTGTGTTTTCAGTGATGCCAAATACCCCCCTCTTCATTCAAAGCCACAGACTCTGAGTCTTTGCTCATGCTTGCTTTCTTCCTAGAATGCCCTTCCTCCTCACCTTTTTTTCAATACCAGGTTGTAGGTCACCTTTTCAGTGATGTTCTCTCTTAATGTGCTATGCTCCAATTTTGGGAATTTCCTATTGTAGTTCTAACCAAACCAAATGATAGTCATTTACATACCCAGGAGCCAGAATATATTCAGCTAGTGTTTGCTGAGTGAGAAGGCCCAAATTGCTCTGCCTATGAGTGGGACTTGAATAATAATAACAAATAAACTTTAATGAGTGTTCATTATGTGCCAAGTATTATGTTGAACACTGAACATTGATTACTTCTCACAGCAGCCCTGAGAGATTCTGTATTATCATTCCAGTTTTATGGATGAGGAAATCAAGGCTTAAAGAGGTTAAGAAACTGTCTCAAGGTCTCAACATGGATAAGAAAAAGCAAAGCTGGGATTTGAATGCTGGCTGCAGAACTGTAGAGCTCTCTTTCAACCTCCACCTAGCCTGGGTCTGATTTGCCCTTGCAGGCACTGGCTTGCAGAGTGGATTTCTTCTGAAAGCAGATGCTGTCTCTACCTGTCTAGGCCTGGACTATGGGGCCTAGAATTTAAAGGGTGGAGATACGCCACCTCCTTCTGATTCTTTCCCCATCCTACGTCCCCACACTTGACACTCCCTGTACTGTCTTTGGAAGGTGAGAATGGAAAGAATTGGGCCTATGAGTCATTTAAACTTAGGCACAAGTGTGCGGCTACTATGTATCCAGCTGCCCTCCCAGAATCTAAGAGGTTAGGAAAGAAGTATTTTTAGCATGTTCAGGCACAAGCTCCTAGGTGCTAAGACAGAGTTGCTGGGCTTCAGTTTCAACCTGGCCACTAATGCTTTTGCCTTGAGCAAATCAGAATCCCTCTTTGGACATTTGAGCATAATAATCCTTGTCATCCTTAACTGGATTATTGTGAGAAGCCAGTAACATAGTAACTTGGTTAGAAAAATACAGTAATGCAACAGAGAATATTATCTATGCTTTACAAAGCATAGATAAATCTCCTGTCCTTATTTTGCTTTGTGATTGTTTCCAGGCTACCTCATGTGTGCAGGGACCATGTGTCTAATCCACTGAGATCCTAGAGCAGGAATGGGCCTGGAAAGCGAGACAGACTGGCCCTCTTCTCTTTACATTCCTCTAAGATATGAATCTTGATAGTCTTTAAAGTAGACCATGAACCAGGGCTCCTATGTACCAAGCTTCTTCCTACCTCCTTACTTTGCTCCTGCTATTTCCTTTGCCTGAGGTACCCCTTTCCCTGGCCAATCTCCATTATCAAGACTCAACTTAGGGGGCCTCCCTGGTGGCGCAAGGGTTAAAGTCTCAACAATATCAAGCTATTGCCAGCCACTGCCACCTGAGTTCAAACCCCAGCCAGGGAGCTTGGCCACATGGTGCAGCAGACCTCTCCTGTCTCACCCGCTGCACCCCTCAGCAGTGTGTTTTAGTAGATCCGCCTGTTCCGTTCCCCACTTTGTCTCTGGAGAATCCTCTCACCCCCCGCACCTCTACCCTACACCCCAGTTCTTGTATGAATAAATAAATAAATCTTTAAAAAAAAAGACTCAACTCAAGCTCTCCTAATCTTATAGGGTCTCTAGAAATGCTTTCCTGACACTACCCACAACTCCCTATCTCCATTATACCAGACTCAGTCCTGCAAATGGTTAAGAGCCTGCCTGTTTCACCAAGCACTAACTACTAACCTATCTTGGATAGATTTCTTATTTTCTCTGAGTCTCTGTTTCCTCATAAAATGAAGACAATAATAGAACTAACCTTAGCATTACTATGAGTGTTAATACATGTAAAGTGAGTTAATGTGTATAAAGTGAATTAATGCTGAGAAAAGCGCCTGCATGTGTTGAACATGTTGCTCTTGCTGCTATTGTTTTTATTATTATTGGATCATAAGCTCCCTCAAAGCAGAGACCCTGCCTATCTTCATAACCAGCACCTGGCCTGATAGCTGGACACCCACATATGCATGTGTAATCCATGCAACTCATAGCTGATTCGGCCCTTCAGCTTATGTGTGAGGATTCAGGAGGTTATGGTTTCCTCATCCTGGTCTTGATATATCTTCATATTATCATTGACACTGTGCTAACTTTTTAATGGCATGTCTTTTAAGGGGCCTAATTCACTTCTCTTCCATGATTCAGCCAGCACACTTTCCCTTCTGTGGCTCTGGGCAAGTGGTTTTGTGAAAGAGTGTTAGATGGGTAGCAGGAGACATGGGATTTGCCAGTCACTAACTCTGTGCCTGGTTTGGGCATCTGTAGACAGGAGGTTGCACCAGCAACTTTCTTTTTTTTTGCACTGGCAACTTTCTATGAATTCTGTCTTCCTCCTTCATCCTTCTGTTCACCTTTGTACTTCCCTGAAGCCTAGAGACAGCTGTGAAATGTTAGTGTCATCTATAAATGAGATAAGGCTTGGGACATTAACCCTTAAAAGACTTAAAATCTGATTAGGGATAGAAGCAGAATTGTTCATCAAACATGGATGAAGTTGCTTCTACACTAGGGCTTTGCTGTTCATGGAAGAAGTAGCAAGAGAAAGGAGACTCAAGCTATATCTTCACAGATCCCACAGGTCAAGGAGGGCACAGAACTGGAGGCTTAATTAGACAGTCTAAATTCTTTTAGCTATTACTTCTCAAAGGTGGTAGAAATACATTAAGAGTCACTTGGAAATGTTTTCTTCCTCAACTGAGAACTTCTTCAGGCAAAAAGGTCACTTCAATCTGGATTAGTAGGTGCAGGAACAAGACCCCTGAGATACAGACCAGGAGTCCCGTGAGGTTGAAGCTTCTCTCCTGGCCCTGGAATCAACACCAAAGCAGGCCCCTGTCCCCAGGAGCCTATGTGTCTGCTCTCTTCTCCCATCCATATTCCTTTCAGGAGGGTCACGCAGCACAATGCCAGCTCTGCCCCTGGATCAACTCCAGATCACCCACAAGGACCCGAAGACAGGAAAGCTGAGGACTTCACCAGCGCTGGTGAGCCGGTGCCTTGAGGCCATTCAGCCTGATACTATCATTCTTGCAATTTCAGAACCAAAGTAAATTCCTTTTTTATCTGTTCCAAGAATGACCCAAGGGCCATAGTCAGTAATTCAGTAACTGAGATACTACTAGGTCTTCCAGACCCAGTGTAGAAGTGTTCTTTCCAAGTAGCAACTTGAATTTGAGTAGTATTTTCCACGTTGCCATCCCACACCTTCCCCCCAAAGCATTTAATTTTGAATCAGAGTCTGAAGGCAGTTCTGACTCAGCCTGAGCTGGCCTAGAAATGGATCTGGCCCAAAGCCGGGTTTGGGGATTTGACCCTTTGAGAGGTATTCAAGTTTCAGGCAGGCCTTTCTTAGAGCTATCTGAACTGCTATCCACACTTTAGGGGGAACACTGATTTCAGAGGCCGGGCCGTCTTTTATCTCAACGGGCTACATACAGACTCTGCAGGGCTTGTGAGACTGAAAAATAAGGAGGCTGTGGGCATGTTGATTACCAGCTATGAAGAGAGATTAGAGCCACGGAGAAGTGCCAAGCTGCTGAAGGAGACAGACATGGGGACTAGAGTCCCCGTACCGACTGCTATTTTCCCAAGAATATGAGCTTACTAGAACAAAGTGAGAGGAAGTATTTTCTGGGGGCTTGAGTAAAGTCGTGGGAAACAACATCCTTGGTGTTTAATTTCCTGCTTTTTGGATGGCTTCCTTTTACGTCCTAACTGCTCTCTGAAAATAGTATTTGACATTTATAGAGCACTCGCTCTGGGGCAAACCTTCTTAAAACTTCACCTGGATTATCTCATTTAAGCCACACCACAGCCCCTGTGTATAGTATTTTGGTTGTCCCCATTTTGCAGATGAGGAAACAAAGAGTTTAAGGTCACAAAACTAGGATATTAACCTTTTTTTCTATAAAGCCTCTCTTAAATAAAATTTTTTTTAGGTATGGGGAGTATTTATCAGAAAATCTAGAACTGTTCTGTCCACTCATGCAGTCACCTAATATGGTAGCCATATTCATAGAGTGATGGAGCTCTTGTTATGTGGGTACTACAATGAGGAATTGGAGTTTTTAATTAATTTTAGTTCATTTAAGTTAAAATAACCCTTTGTGGTGAACGCCTATTACATTGGCCAGCTCCAATAAAAAGCAGCTCCATTATTGCAGGAAGTTGCAATCATGTTAGATAGTGCAGGAGACTGGCTCCTTAAGAAGTCAAATCTGATTTTCCACCTCAGTCCTTCCCTGAATACTGCATTTCTAGACTGTGGGCTGATGGTTGGAAGGCACATACAGTCAGGAAATGTCCTGACAGGAGGGGACGGGATCTTGAACTGGGTATTTACGGGTGAATAAGCTCTAGCCAGGTTGCATAATGGGAAAAGGGTGGACCTGGCAGGAGGACCTGATATGCCTGAAGTCCTGAGAGACCTGACTCCACGAGCAACCACAAGTCACTTGGGGTGGAAGCAATATTGCAGAGGTAAGGAGCGTGGGTTTTGCGTTTGATCTCATACATACTTGGCTACGTGACTAGGCAGGTTACTCAACTTCTCTAAGCCTCATCCCAAAGAGTATTAATAGAACCAGCTTTGTGGAGTGGTTGTACAGATAGCAGAACATAGTAAGCGCTCAATAATGATGGTGATGGCAACAGTGACAACAGCAGAAACATTGGGGAATAGTGTGAGAAGAGGGGTGAGCTGAGGGAGACAGCTATTTGACTAAAGGGTCTTACCCTGCAGGCTTCAGAAGCTCCTGAAAGAGTGTACTGAGATGTGTACCCACTCTGTATTTGTCTCTTTAGTCCCAACTTGGGGCAAGAACATGTCTAACCAAGGGACAGCCACCATGCTGCCTTTCAGGGTGATAGGTGAAGCCAATGTTGTTTGAGTAGCTACTGTGCACCCAGCATATACTTGGTGCCATTGAAAATTCACAAGGCCAGAATGGGTTAATGAACTCTTGGGGAATACAAGACTCATATAAGTGGAACATTTGGAGAACAGTGCAAAGTGGCTTTCTTTCAAGATAAACATGTTTAATAAGCAGAGAATATTCAGAAGCTTCCTGGTGCAAAGGGGACCTAAGTCAGGTATGAAGGGTGGAAGATACAGTTGGGGTCCTGCACTGCCTAGAAATGTTCATGATCCTATTAGCTACAGAATAAAGTCTCCACTTTGGAACTTGGCATTCACAGACCTTGAAAGACTCTGACAATATCTCGTCATTCATTTCCTCCATTCATTCCTTTGTCCAGCCAGCAAATGTATATGGAGAGTTTGTTTGATACCAGGCAGTGCTCTGTGGATTGGGAATGTGTGAGCATCAAATGGTCTCCAGAGACCCACAGTCTAGTGGTGAGACAGAAGGCAGAGCCTCCCTTTTTATATAATTGTATTGGAGTATCACTGAAGCACAATAAACTCCACATTTTTAAAGTAACATAATTTGATTATATTTTATATCTGTTTTTGATACCCATGAAACTATTACCGTAATCAAGATAATGAACATTTCCAATAACAACGAAGGTTTTTCTCCCTGTCCATAGCAACCACTAATCTAAAAGCACATTCAGTCCTCCCTGGTGGCACAGTGGTTGAGCACTGGGCTGCGAAGCTGCCCACAGCCTCTGCAGCGCCGGTTTGATCCCGAGGGTCCCACATGGCGCACAGACCTCTCCTGCCACGCCCACTGCTCCTCTCAGCAGTGTACTTTGTCAGTCTGCCTGTTCTGCTCCCTGCTCTGCTCTGGCTCTGGTGGATTCTCTCACCTTCCCACACTTCTGACTGTACCCAGTGCTTGTATAAATAAATAAATAAATAAATAGATAGATAAATAGATAAATAAATAAATAAATCTTTAAAAAAAAAAAAAAGGCACTTTCTATGCAGTTCAACAGCAGGGTTACAGTTGGGAAGCACAGAGCACAGGAGCTGGGAAAGCCCAGGTGAGCCCTTAACCCGTTCAGGGATGGGAGTTGAGGAGACTTCCTCGAGAAGGTGAGGTCAGAGCTAGGTTCAGAAGGACAAGTGGCAAGACCAGGATGGTATGTGGACACTGTAGGTCATTTGGTAGATCTATAGTGCCTGGTGCTTGCTTTAGTAAGGTCTACAGTCCTTAGCCCTGTGACCTTGGCAAAATTACTAAACCTCACTGCGTCTTTGTTTCCTCTTCTGTAAAATGGGGAGAATACTATCTCCTTTTTAAATAGTTGTAGACAAAAGAAAAAAATACTGTGGGACTTGCCTCCTCTGTAGCTGGCACAAGTCAGATCCTCAAAAATAGTGACTTTATTATCATCATTCCAACATTCTCTTCCTCCAAATCTATCTCCCACCATCCAGTGCAATCTGTGCCCCCTTTTTTATGGCCCATTTTTATGCCTCCATAAAAATTCTGTTTCTGCCATTTAAAAATCCTTCCCATCCTCCAAGGTCCAATTCACATGCTGCCTGTTCTGGGAAACTTTCCCTTGTCCTCCAGATGTGGTTAATCCCCTTTGATTCCCATAATCCCTCAGCAGGTTTGAGTTGTCACTTCCTGTTTTGTGCTCATTTAATGGCTTAGATCTGCATCTTCCCCTCTGGAGCACGGGCTCTGTGAGCACCTGGATGCTTCTCTTCATGTGCCTATCACAACTGGCACAGGGTGCCAGTAAATGTTTGCAGGATTGCAAGGAAGTTAGACTCTCAGGGATATATGTATGTGTGTCTTTGGGGGGCAGGGGAACAGCGAGTAGTCTGCTCTGAGAAATGAAGTGCCAATAGATTGGGTGGGTGAGTGGTGGGGAGGGGGTCTTACATACCAAGACCCTTATTGCAAGGTGATGAATTTAGGCCCCAGAGAGTAATTTTGACCTTGTTGCAGCCAGTAGGATTATTTTTTCAAGAGATTTATTCTTGGAACCCCATTATATAAATCCTAATATAAATGGGAGGGGTCCTAAAGACCCACCTGGGAGGTAGCCCCTGAGGAATCCTTGTGGGACCCAAAGACTGCTTAGTTTGAAGACTTGCATTAGGCCATAGGGAGGCATAGGTGATTCTCAAGGAGACTGGCCAGTCAGTCATGACTTCCCTGTTTCCCCTGGACTAACAGACCTGGAAGTGGGTGGATGTGACTGATAACAGCTGAGGTGTTAGTCTTTGCCTTCCTCCTATTACCACTGCCCCTGGAGAAAGCAGCCCTTCTGTAGACACAGGGAAAACTGAGCTCTTCGTCTTTTCTTTATGGTGAACAAAGTAAGATTTGTTCATGGGGAGGTAAGGGTTAGAAGAAAGAACTTGTGATTCTAAACTGAGACCTGCAATTACTTGATTAGCATTTTTTCTTTAAAAAAATTACTGAGGTTTTTCTCTGATTTACAGAAAGGGTACAACACAGTGATACATACAGTTTGCTACTATTTATGTAAGGAAATTGAAAACAGATCCAGGCAAATACCTTATACAGGTACATTTTAACATAAATGCCTAGAAAAGATCTGTGGGACATTCATCGGATAATGAGTGGTTATCTCTGGGATGGCACAGAGAAGGGGAGTATGATCCCAGGTGACTCACCTTCGCTGTAGTGTCATAAGAAGCATATGTCTCACTGGTATAATTAAAAGATAATTTAACAAAATAATTTGAAAATTAATAATATTCACTTTTTTTTTAAATTGGAAAATATATTCAAGCCCTAGTTCCCTCCAACCAGAGATAGCTACCATTAGCTTTGGGGTATTTTGGCTCCTACACTTTTTTTCTAACCTTTGTATGAATGTGTTAAATATTTATGCTTTTTTAAGAATCCAAAACCTGGTTATATTAAATAGAGATTTGTATCCTGTTTTCTCTTCCCTTAACCTTTCCCCATGTCATTAAATACTCCCCACCAAAAAACATGGTTTTTAACACCTGCCTAGTGTTCCCTGGAAGCAACCAAGCTCCCTTTGTTAGATACACTTGGTTCTTTATGCTTAAAAGCTCCTTGGAGGGTCACCAGTTGGAACAGCCAAGTGTTGTCATTGCTGTGGGTTGGCAAATGGGCCCTCGCTGACTAACCTCTGCCACGTTAACACGTGGTTTTTGGATCCGTAGCACCCCGAGCAGAAGGCAGACCGGTATTTTGTGTTATACAAACCGCCCCCTAAAGACAACATTCCCGCCCTAGTGGAGGAGTACCTGGAACGCGCCACCTTCGTAGCCAATGACCTCGACTGGCTCCTGGCCTTGCCTCACGATAAATTCTGGTGCCAGGTAACATTCTATCAAAATTAATGCTAAGACAAAGCACATGACATGCCATTGGTTGGTTGTTGTTGTTTTTCTCCCCCTAGGAGGTGCTTTTTTTCTCTACTTCTTACACTGGATCCTTAACAGCAATTTGTGGTTTGGATTATTCTGTCTTGTATCACAATCTTAATGATATTTTCACCACGCCTTCCAAAGTGTCCTTTTTAGAAACTTGTGTTTAGCCCTTAGCTCATTTATACCTCCTTGGTCCCTTGGGGTTGGAGTGTTTGCTATAGGCCAGGGCTGATGGGTCAAGAGTCTCTGCACAGTCTATCCACAAGCCCTTGGGTCTCAGTGACAAATCCTCTCACTCCTGTCTCACTTGGCTTAGGTTATCTTTGACGAGACTGTGCAGAAGTGCCTGGACTCTTACCTGCGCTATGTCCCCCGAAAGTTTGATGAATGGGTGGCTCCAGCCCCTGAGGTTGTTGATATGCAGAAGCGCCTCCATCGAAGTGTTTTTCTCACCTTCCTCCGCATGTCCACTCACAAGGAATCCAAAGTAAGTCCCTGGTCCCGTGATAGGTTGACACCCGACACCCTGTACCTCTGTGCTGGACTCCCAGGCCCCTGGGAAGGAAGGCTCTGGAAGTGTTGAGTTTCCTCTTTGTCTTCCCCCTGCCTTTATTCCCACCATTGGGGAAGAAATCTGTGCCACCTCCCTTATCCTCTAATTCACCGGGCCCGTCTGTATTACACCCAGTGTTCTCATCAATGGGAGCCGAGGGCTCTTTGCCAGGTGACGCGTGACTGTGCCTTTTGTCATGCATCAGAAGGAGAACATTGATTCTGATTTTTAAAGGAACTTGTATGTGCTTTTTAAAATCCATTAGTGTTTTTCCCCCTGGATTTTAAAAATAGTAGTGCTATCTGTATACAACTCAAAAATTACAGAAATATTTTGTAGATAGTGAAGGTCATCCACAAGGTCTCCTTCTTCCAAAATAACCACTGTTAAGGTGCTTGTTATTTCAGGAATTTTTTTTCCTCTCAGTATATGTGTGTATTTATTTTCAAAATCAGTTTCTTGCTTTTTAGCTTTCAGTATGGAAATTTTCAAATATGCACAAAAATATAATGAACCCCATTTACCCATCACCCAGCTTTGATGATTATCAACATTTTGCTGATCAGTTTTCTCCTTTCTCATGAGTTTTCTTTTTATCCTGGAATATTTCAAAGTAATCCCAGACATCATGGTAATTAACCCATAAATATTTTCAAATGAATCTCCAACCGGCTGTTAAATAGTTTGCTTTTGCTTCTTTTTACATTGAAGTGAAGAGTGGCCATTGCTGCAGGTCAGTACTTGAGCCTCAGGATGTCCACAGTGTGGACAGACCTTCATTTATTAGGCAGTCCCCTGTTGATGGACCTGAAGGTGGTTGTTACCTGTGAGTTCACTATACTTTACATGTGCTTTCAGAAAGTCTCAGTTTCTCTCTCTGCACTGTTCCTTAGGATCACTTCTTTTCCCCCTCTGCTTTTGGAGAATTCCTCTACGAACACTTTCTCTTTGACATCCCAAAGATCCTGGACCTCTGTGTGCTCTTTGGAAAAGGCAATTCGCCATTGCTCCAGAAGATGATAGGTACGTGGGGCGTGAGGCCTGGGGGGTTGCACAGAGGTGACTTCCACATCCCACACTACAGGTTCCAAAGGTAGGTACCTTGCTGACTACGGGGGGTTTCAGAACAGCAGCAGCAGGTCGTACTTACAGATTATTTAACAGATAGATGAGTGTCAACACCAAAGAGCTGGCCAGGTGGCAGTGGGAGAGTGGAAAATGAAAATGTATACCACATGGTTCCTCAATACAGGCTTAGTATTAGGCCATGTATCAGACAATTGAAGGATAGAGAAGTTTGCTTTGGTGAGAGCTAACCTTTGAGTGCTCACTGGGGGCCCAGCACTCTGCTGAGCACTCCTCATATGTTAACTCGGTTGACCCCACAGCACCCTGTAACATACATAATGCTGCCATCATCCTGTTTACAAATCAGGAAACCAAAGTTAATATACAAGGTGCTTGGCTAAAAGGCCACAAGTAAGTATCCAGGTTGGGATTTAGGTCATTGTATAGCCCTGATTCTTAAGCTCTTATTCTTTGCCACTCCTTGCTTCAGGGATGATGGGGCTGCCTCAGAAATGTATGATTTGCATTGTTGCTAAGAATAGATAGGGACAGAATTCAGAAAGGACTCTTGGGTTGTGAAAGGAACAGATATCAGCAGTTGTATCCTGTCAGGAGGATTTCTGTGGGCTGAAAGATTCAACCAGAGACAGAAGCTTTGCTGGGCTGCTGCTGAGGGAACAGCAGGCCAGTGGATTCCTCTTTGAATCACAACTTGTGACTTTGCACCCGAGACGTGTTCATTCTGGACACCCCCATAGGCCCTTCACACCCTGAAACTAGGACACAATCTTGCAAATGCCCAGTTACAAAGCTGAGTTATCCCTTGAAATAGTTTCTTTCCTTCCTTCTGCCCCCTCTAATAATAAAGGTAATGTGTTAATTTAGAAGATTTTGGAAAAATATAAAGTATAAAGAAACAGGGAAGCAGTTACTAAATTCTTGTACCCAGAAACAATCACTTGGTGATTATATCTTTCCAGTCTCTTCTCTGTATTAAAAAAAAATATATATATATGTGTGTGTGTGTGTGTGTGTGTGTGTGTATGTGTATGTGTATATATATGTATACACACATATATTTTAAGGGTGTGTGTATGTATATTTATATATATGTCTATACATACATACACATATATATACATCAGAGTATTATTTATATTAAATTTCACATCTAGCCTTTTCATTGGGACAACTTCTGTTTTCTCATTCAGATATGATTATTGCCTGATCATCCATTAATTTATTTTCCCAGGGAAAGACCTTTAATAATTTTACTGTAGACTAAGATTATGAGTGAGTGAGCACAAGCAGGCACCTATAATTACATATTCATTCAGTTTGGTTCAAAAAGAGCATTCCAGGAGGCAGCACCAGGAGACAGGAAGGGGAAGCTGAAGCCAGATCAGGAGGGCTTCATGCCAGGTTTTTGTTCTTGGGAGTGGCATTGTTTGGTGGCTAAAAAGGCAGCCTCTGGAGTTGAACTCTCTGATTCATACCCCAGCTCTATTTCTGTTTATGTCATTTTGATCAAGTCAGTTAGCCACTCTACTTTCAGTTTTCTTATCTGAAGACTGGGAAAACTAATAACATACCAACCTGTGGTTGTGGGGGTTAAATATGAGATGGTGTGAGGCGAGTACTTGGCATGGTGCCTGGCACCTTACAGGCACTTGGTAAGTGTGAGCTCTTGCTGTAATGAGACCGTGGGAGCTCTGGGAGCCCAGAGCAGGGTGAGGAGCCATCTGGTAATAAAGTTAATCTGGTGACATGTGGGTGGGCATGGTGGGACAAGAGACCATGCAGGAGGCTAGCACTTTAGTGTAGGTTTCAAGGGAGAGTCTGGTTGAGTTGGTGGGATGGAAAGGACATTCAGGAAGTAGAATAAATCAGGGCTTAGTGAGGTCAGCTGGAGAGAGAAGTCTTAATGATTCTGGAAAAACTGGTGTTGGTTGCAGGAAAGCGACCTTCAGGAGGACAGGGAGTAGGTTGTGAGTATAAGCAAGGTAAGTGTTAGATCTGTTGGGTGGAAGGTGTCTGTATGGATACCGGGAGTGATGATATCTGGCCACAGTTCTCGATGACTGAGTAAGGGTGGAGTGAGAAATCTCTTTTGAGAGTCAGGTGAAAACTATCACCAGAAAAATGTACCCCTTATAAATTTTGAGGTGTTTTAGAATGTTCTGATCCCCTGATTAAACCCTAAATTGGCTTATTAAGGAGAGCCCTTGTTTTTGTTTTGTTTTGTTTTACTCTCAAAAGTTGGCTAATTGGAAGAGTGCAGTGTCAGCCATCAATAGTTCCTTTATTGTGCGTGTACATGTATGTGTGTATGTGTGTGTGTGTGTCTACAGGCCCCTTCTTTATATATCCCTAACAAACACACACACACTCCCCTCCCGTCCACCACCACACACAACAGCTCTCTTTCTCACCCTTGAGCAAAAGGCACAGCAAGGGGAAACCTCCACTTTCTCTACCACAGAAGCTCTTGAGCAAAGCAGATCAGCTGTAAAAGGGTCGACAAGGGAAAGAAGAAGGGAACAAGAAAATTGGCTGATTGTCCTCTGCACAGGAGCCTTACCCTGTCCCTTTCTGCCCCTTCCCCCTTTTAAATCTCAGGACTGGTGTTGAGAATCATCAAGTGTAATTTTGAAAGTAGGACCTTTTAGTTAGTGTCTCTTGGAGCTGCTTTGCCAAAGCAGGAGTTTATTGGGCCTTGGCCTTATTGAGGTTTGCACCGATCTGTTTGTCAATACCTTCTATTCTTCCTGGGTTTCTGAATTGCTCTAGTCAGAGAAGGGACATTTCAAAGCATGCCATTGCTGTCCCTTACCTTTTAATTACTTCTTTAAGAGATTGAAAGTCATGTTTTCACTTCACTGTCACTGGAATAAAATAGAGAGGAAAGGGACTCAGAAGACCCCAAGGGTAGATTTTGAATTGTGACCTCTTTTGGATGCTTGTAAAACATTCCTGTTACTCCAGAGTATACATTGGAAGAATTGTGAGAGTGCTTTCCCCCTTGCCAGCTGGTCGGGTTTGGTGAGGCTAACCTGAGGTCTCTGGGGAGGCGACCTGCTCCTGATGCCTGGGTTAGGAGGCAGTGCCTAGAGAAGGTGAAACCTGCCTTATGGTGGGCCTAGCTCTGTGAGGTCACTGCAGGCAGGAGGTGGGGGCAGGGCTTGTTCTTTGAGGTTGAAAATGGTGCGAGGGAGAGATGCAACGCCGGGAATGGTGATAAGGTGACCAGAGATACTGGGGCCGTATCTCATTTGTCAGGGCTCTTTGTGCTATGGGCAAGTTCAGATTTGACCTTGAAGATACTTAGGATAGGAGGGCTTTATAAAAAACAGCAGAGGTTGGTGGGGAGACAACTCAGGTACTCCTTGCCCGTCAAGATTAGGAGGTGGGCACAGATGGCCAGGGAGTTCCTTCATAGGCTGAGGAGTCAGCAGCTACCTGCAGGTGAGAGACACTGAGCAATCTTAGATGCTGGTAAAACTCAGCTTCTGGACTCAAGAACCAAATGGCATCTAGGAAAGTGTTTATGGAAAGTCCAGCTACCAAGTGACTTGCTTACTCACCGAGCTCCATCTGGCTTTGATCACATTCATTTTCAAATCCTAGAGGATGGGGTGAAGGCCAAAAAGATTTTAAGGAAATCAAGGATGGGCTTGCCAAAGAATTCAGAACATCCTGACAATCGGCTTGCTTTAGGTGCAAGGACCACTGTGCCTCTTCTTAAGGGTGCTGGCATATAATACCATCAGGTCCCCCAGCTAACCATGTTTCTCCTCCTCTCCCTCCCTTGCCACTTGGGCAGCCAGAACACTTGGTTTCTGTTCCAGTTACCATATGCTCTAACCCACACACTCACAGCAGCAGCAGTTAGGGGATATTAAACACTTGGAGAGGAGGAGCTTCATTTTATAGGAGCAGCTGCAAATGTATGGTAAATCTATCTCCAGGTCCTTCTCTGGCTTCTCACCTTGGAGTAGGATAGTTAGCATATTCAAAAGCAGAGAGTAAGAGAATTTCTAAAGAAGTTGCTCCCTAGAGTCTTTTCATATTATTGGAGGCATGGCCTGGCAAGAACCCTGGCTTGTAGCATCCGACTTTCTTGAGCAAAGAGATCATATCTCCTCATTTTCCTGGATGACGGACTCCAACTTCCAAAGTCAGTGCTCTCATACAAGGCACAGTGCCCAAGTGTGGACACTACTTGGGGACATCAAGAGCAAGTTGGTTTGACAAGGGCAGGTCTTTTCCATAATTCATTAGGCAGAAGTACTTAAAAGGTTAAATTGTGCTGAGCTAGTCCTTCTCCGACTCTGGGGAAGTTTCTAGGCTTGATCAAAGCTCCCTGCCAGCAGGGCCTGCGCCAGGACTGCCCTAGTGCAGACAGGCTTCCAAAAGGGGAGAAAGGTCACAACCTGCTGGCAGCCATTTATGAAGCGTCCTCTCCACCCCCACGCTCATTTCCCAATTCCTACCTTTCTCTTCTCTTTTCAGGAAACATCTTTATCCAGCAGCCAAGCTACTATAATGACTTGAATGAAACCATGCCTACCATCCTTCAGGTACCAGCTCTCAGTCCTGTCCAGGGGAGGGTGACTCTGGGAGAAATATTTATTCTCCACACCCTCTAGACCCAGCTCCACACCCCTTCAAAATCACCCTTTCCCTCTTGAACAGAACTGGAATCGAAGGACTGTCCAGCTCTCATCCAAAAGGAGCTTGATTTTATTTTGGGTTGTTTGCTGGCAGCCACAGGCCTTTAGAGATAGATCTATATATCTCAAATAAAGGCTTTGAAGTTTTAGAAAACCATTTTACAAAATAATGTTCATTATAAAAAATTTGGATAATATAAAAAAAAACCAAAGAGGAAGATAATTATTCTCTCATAATCCTAGTAATGAGAGAGCCACTGTTCCGGGTAAGATTTAGAATAGTTACACGCTATCATTCTTAGAAGCACATGGTTTTATGATGGACTCTATTTTTCCTTCACTGTTAATTTGGCTATTATTTCTATATAGTTCCCATAAATTGCCATCTCCAGGGGCTCTCCAGGGGATTACTGAGTGTGTATCTTAAATACTCATTATCATACACTTGCCTGGCTTATCCAGTGAGATAAACTCTGCAGGATTCTTAGAGCTTTACAGAGTACATTTTGCTGTTTTAATCCTCACCAAAATACTGTCAGAAGGGTACCCCCATCATGCCCATTTTACAATTTCTGCTCTGAACCTGTTCTCTGAGAAGGTCATTGTCTCAACTTGTGTCCTAGGTATACTGGTCTGTATCTCAGAGATTCCAAGGAGTTTTCAGATCACTCATTCTGGCTACAGGACAGGGATCATTGTTTAATAGGATGTGAGAAAGTCACCTTTTGTGTTTCACAGGTCTTCAGCAATATCCTCCAGCAATGTGGTTTGCAAGGGGATGGGGCCAGCACCACACCCCAGAAGCTTGAGGAAAGAGGCCGATTGACTCCCAGCTACATGCCTCTCCTGGTGAGGATGCCCTTTACCCCTGCCTCTTTCTGGCTAGCAGCAGACCCAGCAGCTGCTTCTTTACTCACAGCCCCTTTCCCTACCTGAGTAAGCAACTATCCCCGTCACACAGGTTTAGACTATTTCAGCAGGCTTTCATTCTCCTGTGGGAACTTTGTTTATGGAATAGTGGAAAGAACGGGGAATTAGTATCCAGATAATGGGGGGGTTGAGTCTTCATTTCATTCAGCTCAGCAGATTCATTGAAACAGTCATTGGTTTAGCAATTTGTACAATGTCAGGCCCGGGCTGGGTGCTGGTGGGTAAATCAGTAAGCGAAAACAGACAGGGAATGCATGTTCCGTGGAACTTACAATCTACGGAGGTGACAGACGAAGGTAAGTATTTAAGGAGTCTGGACATATGTGGGGCCTTGTGCTTAGAAGCACTGAAGAAACAACAGGAAAGTGGCAGCTGTGAGTGGTCCTCCTAGAGCTTGCAGTCTCCTGGGAAAACAGACATTAAAGTGTGTCAGAAAGGAGCACATGTTTTGGGAACATGTTTTTAAGTACTTTGGGAACATGTTTTTAACGCGCTTTTAACTTATTAAGGGTAAAGTTACTTTCCTTATCAGTAAAATGGACATCCTACAGCTGCCCCGTCTACTTTTTAGAGTTGGCATGAGAATCAGGAAATTGCATCAGAAGGCACTCCGTGTTCCATACACCCTTTTCAGAGTGTAAGAAACCTGAGAAAAGTGTGGGCTTAATATTCTTGTCCTCACTGGGATGTACTTCCCGTGCAGGACCATGGGTATTGTCTTCAGACTCAATTAGTTTCCTTCATCTTGAAAGAGAGAATCCTATTATCCTGGAGCTAGCAGTAACCCTAGAGATTGTGGGGTCTACACCCATTGGGGCTACAGTAGCAAGGCCTGAAACGTAGGTAGACAGCTAGACGGAGTGCTGTGCCCAGATCCTGCTTGTAGAGATGGCTCAGGCAGGCTTTGCTCAGGATATCACTGTTCTCTTCTCCCATGAGGCAGCTGCCTATTGCCCCCTCCCCAACTTTGCCAACTTTGCCTCAGACCCTTCACAAAACTGTATATGGGGACAGAGGAGAATAATGCAGTGTTTTCTTTTGGCAACAGGAATTAAAAGACATTGTTCTCTACCTTTGTGATACGTGCACTACACTGTGGGCCTTTCTGGACATATTCCCTTTGGCTTGCCAAACCTTCCAGAAACACGACTTCTGTTACAGGTACAGCAGTAGTTCTGACTGTCGAAGTAAAGGTTCTACTCATTCAACAAATATGTACTGGGTGCTTAGATTGTGCTGGGCCCTCTTCCGCCGTGGGGATGTCACAGTGAAGAACATTAATAGCACTCCTGCCTGTGTGGAGAAACATTCCCATTTTCTACTAAGAACCGAGTAGAGGGACAAAAATCCAACTAATAAGAATAGGGCAGTTTTAAATCAGCTCTATATTTAAAAAAAGATTTATTTTTATTTATTTATGCATACAAGGATTGGGGTATAGGCCAGAGGTATGGGGGTGAGAGAATTTACCAGAGACAGAGTGGGGAGCAGAATAAGCAGATGTACTGAAATACACTGCTGGGGGGAGCAATGGGTGAGCCAGAAGAGGTCTACTGCACCAGGTGGGTTAGCTCTCTGGCCAGGGATCGAACTTATTGCAGTGGCTGGAGATAGCTTGATAGTGCTGAGACTTAACCCCTTGCCCCACTAGGGAGGCCCAAATTAGCTCTGTTTTGTTTCACAGCCCTTATCATGGACAGGCACAATAGAGTAGTAGATAAAAAGTGGCCTGAGGACTTTACCATCTAGTAGAGGGGAGAGCACATGCCAGGAAACAAGCAGATGTGCTCACTGTTGTTGTGAGGCCAACTGTGGTGGCCATATTATGAAGCACTCTGGGAACCAGGGGAGGGGAACAAATTCGGTCTGGTGAAGGGTTCATGGTGACCTTTAAACCATGTCTGGAAGAATGAACAGGACCTTGCCAGCCAGAGAAAGGTTGTAGTGTTGGAAAGACATTCCAGGTAGGCAACGTGAAGGTGTGTATACCAGGGGATGTTCTGGGGAGACCAGGGCAGCAGGAAAAGGGGCCAATAACAGCAAGAAATCAGTAGTAGTCAGACTGAGGCGTGCTGAATGTGCTGGCAGGGAGTTGGCCTTTATTCAATAGGCAGCAGGAGCCACTGGAGGCTTTTATCCAAAAAAGGTCCTGCTGGGACAAAGAAAGATGTAGAGGAGGATGTGGGGCAGCAAGGGATACCTCTTTGCCCATTTAGTGTCATGAGCATCTGTCTCTTCTGCAGTAAGAAGGGGGTGCGAGGTTGTGAGCTGGTAGCCTGCGTGTTGCCTGGCAACAGCCGGGGCCAGCCAGTTCTCAGTGACCTCTGGCTGTTGTTCTTGCCAGGTGTCTCCAGCATTCACAGGAGCTTCTGGGGATTGCCCAACTTGGTCCGCCCACCCGTCTGTCCATTTGGTCATTTACTTGCCCATTCAACAAAACATTTATCTAGTGTTGACGTGTGCCAGAGATGGCAGCTGGTGCTCTGACCCCTCCTGGGTCTCCTCAGCTCATGAAAGTCAGACACGAGGGTTCATCAGCCTATCAGAGAATGTTAGAATAAAGCATTGAGCAGCATTTCCCCCAGAAGAAAGGTTAGGTTTGGACTATAGCTGTCCACTTTTTATAAAAGCCATCTTTTCTCTGGCAGATGCTTCCAGGAAATTTTGAAAATACCAAGGGGTAGGAAATTAAAATCACCAAGAGAGATCATGCTGTTCTTAGACTTTTGTATCTGCTTATTTGCACTTACCATAGCCATTTTTTCCATTTTGTTAAAGCATCTTCCCAAATGTGGCACAGGTTGCTTTTGAAAAAGTCTTTAGACATAGAGGGAACTTTTGGAACAACTGACTCCTGCAAGGGATAGTCAGACAGGAGAGCATTCCACCCATCTCAGGGTGAGGATGAAAGAAAGAAAACACTTTTGACTGTAAGTGACACTGCCTGTGACCCACGAGTAGACTGGGGCTGGGCCAACCTGTTCAAACTGTGCTGGAGGCCAGGACCGCCCACTGAGTAGATGCAGCAACCTGGTCCCTGAGGTCTCTCTGCAAGGGGTTACAGTCACCAAACCAATCTTCAGCTAATCCCTCTCATAACAACCTTCTTCCTCCTTCCTTCTCTTTCTCTGTCCTTTAATTCATGAATGAATAATATATTCACATGGTTCAGAACTCAGAAAGTATAAAATATACAGTGAAAAGTCTCCCTTTACCCCTTCCCCCATTCTGTTCCTCACACACCATTAGGTTTTTTGTGGAATTTTCCAGCAATGTGCCTATACACATGTATATGCTTGTGTAAGCTAATGCGCATATTTTTTTATTGCCTGCCTGCCCCCTTTTTAAAATTTAAATCTGGCATATTATGAGCAATGAGCATTTTATATATATATATATATATATACATACATATACACTGTATTTTCCTTTAAAATTTAATGTATTATCAGTGCATAGATAATCTTCAGTGTTTATTATGACTGGGTAGATTTCATAAGGTCCATAAGTGAACCTTTAGGTGTTTTTTAGTTGTTTGCTATTACCAAAAAATGCTTCAAAGAATAACTTTACACTCACATCATTTTTTAAGTATATCTGAGGAACAGGGACCTCCATGGGGGCGCAAGTGGTTAAGTCACAGCACTGTGAAGCAGTCTACAACCACTGTAGCACGAGTTTGATCCCCGGCCAGGGAGGTGACCCACATGGCGCAGCAGACCTCTCCTGACTCTCCCACTGATCCCCTTAGCAGTGTATTTCAGTCAGTCTGCCTGTTCTGCTTCCTACTCTGTCTCTGGTGAATCATCTTACCCTCCGCAGCTCTGGCCTATACCCCAGTGCATTTATGTATGCATAAATAAATAAATTTTTTTTAAAAAAAGTATATCTGAGGAATAAATTCCTAGAAGTAGAATTTCAGGAACAGATGGTATATGCATTTTTAATTTTCATACATCTTGCCAAATCACCCTCCATTCCAATTCACCCTCCCACCAGCAGTGTTTCTTGGCAACACCTGAATCTGTCTAGACTAGACTGCCCTGTCTTCTGGGTGCTACACAACGGGCTTAGGAAGGTCTAGTTCTTTTGGCCTAATTACCCTCTGCTGTGGATAGCACTGCACAAGGATAGATGTGACCAGAAGCAAACAAATGACAGGCATGTGTTTACAGTGCACTTACTACAAATATAGCACCATTCTAGGCACTTAAGCTGCATTTCTGGCTTTTGGAAGCTTAATATGTTCACAGGAAGAATGAGGCCACAGAACAAGAGGCAGCTGTATTTTATTTTATTTTTTTTTTAATTTTTTATTTATTTATTTTTTTATAGAGGCATGTTTTTATTTATTTGTTTGTTTGTTTTGTTTATACATGCACTGGGTACAGTCAGAAGCGCGGGAGGGTGAGAGAATTCACCAGAGCCAGAGCGGGGAGCAGAGCAGGCAGAAGGACCCAAGTACACTGCTGAGGGGAGCAGTGGGCGGCAGGAGAGGTCTGCGCGCCATGTGGGACCCTCGCCCGGTGGCCGGGGAGCAGCCGGAGATCAAACCGGTGCCGTAGAGGCCGCGGGCAGCTTCGCAACCCAGCGCTCAGCCGCTGCGCCACCGGGGAGGCCCTATTTTTTAAAATTTTTTAAAAGATTTATTTATTTATTTATGCAAGCACTGGGTACAGTCAGAAGCACAGGAGGGTGAGAGAATTCATCGAGCCAGAGCAGGGAGCAGAACAGGCAGAAGGACCGAAGTACACTGCTGAGGGGAGCAGCAGGCAGCAGGAGAGGTCTGCGTGGCATGTGGGACCCTTGCCCGGTGGCCGGGGAGCAGCCGGGGATGGAACCGGTGCTGCAGAGGCTGTGGGCAGCTTTGCAACCCATTGCGAAACCGCTGCGCCACCGGGGAGGCCCCCGGCAGCTGCACTTTAAATTGTAAGGGCAACATACTCTGAGCTGTGCATTTCATTTTGGGAAGGAGTAAATCATATGGCTGAGCATGATCAGGAAGTGTGTGACAAGGATGGAGAGTTTGAATTTGAGTTGGGAAAGGGTTGGTGTAAGGTTGCCAAGGTAAGAAGCAAGGTTGGCTACGCAGTGCCAAGTATGGCTGTACCAGAAAGAGAGGCACTATAACTTAATGTCGTAGTAGATAGTCTGCTGCTAAAAGTGTTTGAGCAAAAAAAAAAGTGACCTTGTTGTTTCTCAAATCTTAGTGACTCCTGAGTGGTCCTCATGTCGCTACATTAGGCCTAGCTGGGCCTTGGTTTCCTATCTGAATGGGGAACACAACCATAGATCATGAGACTAGAAGCTCTTCCTGGGAGTCCTGGCAGGTCAATCTGGGTGAACTCAGGAAAGAGCCAGGATGGTTCCAATGAATTTATGGTGACAACTTGGGAACAAGAAAGGGGCCTTCTTGCATTCTTGGGTTTGCTTTGATTTTCTAACAAAGTGTGCTATTTATGAACTAATGCAACCTTTTTACCCATGTGTGCCTCCACAGAATAGCCTCCTTTTATGAAATAGCAATTCCTGAACTGGAGTCTGCAATTAAGAAGAGGAGACTTGAAGATAGCAAGTAAGGAAGGGACGAAACTAAGAATGCTAGTTTATGCTCTGCTCCCCGCTCTGGCTCTGGTGAATTCTCTCACCCTCCCGCGCTTCTGACTGTACCCAGTGCATGTATAAACAAAAACAAAACAAATAAAGAAAGAAAGAAAGAAAGAAAGAAAAACATGCCTCTCTAAAAAAAAAAAAAAAGAATGCTAGTTTAGGGGAGAGAGACCTGAGCACCAGCCCTGCCTTCCCAGGGCTTCAATATCCACGGCTGTAAGACAAGGGGGCAGGACCAAGGACCATGCAGCTTCTGGCTTGTGTGTTCCTATCCAGCAGTCTTCTGAGACATCTAAACCATTCCCCTTCAGCTCTTGCTCCAAGCTCTTATTAACCAGCCCACTGATTCCAAACTCACTGTTTGAACTGAGAAGGAATCCTGGAACCAGCCAGGCACTCAGGGCCTGTAGCCTTTTGCCTACTTTTGGCCTACTATCTACAGTAAACTGTGAACCCTGCTCAGCCCTGGGGAGGGGCACCTATAGCTGCTGAGAATAATTGCCCTTGGTGCCTTTTTGTCTCCAAATCTCTTTGCTTTTTCCCTCTGCTCTTCAAAGGTTGTTAGGTGACCTCTGGCAAAGGCTGTCCCATTCCAGGAAGAAACTATTGGAGATTTTTCACATTCTCATGAACCAGATCTGCCTTCTCCCTGTCCTTGAAAGCAGGTAAGCCCATGGGAGCCACCCAAGTCCAGCAGGGGTACTTCCCTCACTTAATCTGCCCCCTCATTTGCTCCAGGGTGGCTGAAATGAGATGGGAAACCTCAAAAAATGTCTTTCCTCCATTTGGCCACAGGCCTTGCAGAGGGATGGGGAAAGGGGTCATCTGCGTTGAGGGGATTCATTTCCTGGTGTTTTGTTCCAGCTGTGACAACATTCAGGGCTTCATCGAAGAGTTCCTTCAGATCTTCAGCTCCTTGCTGCAGGAGAGAAGGTGAGTATAGCTAAGCTGCAACCAGCAGTGGAATAGGCCTGAGACTCTCCCACCTGTCCCTGTGAGGCCCCACGTACTAGGTGGAGCTGCTGTTCTATGCTCACCATGGGCCGCAGACACATGGAGAGAGTCAGCCCTGTCTCTCATCTGCGCTCTGTCCTGCAGGTTCCTCCGGGACTATGATGCCCTCTTCCCTGTGGCTGATGATGTCAGCTTACTGCAGCAGGCCTCTTCAGTCTTGTATCCTTCCACCGCCGCTTCTGGGATGGGGCCTGGCTTCACCAGGTTGGAGATGGGCTTCTGGGACCTAGAATGAAGGTTTAGCCCCAGGACACATGGGTCAGCCAGCTTTTCCTAGAGGCCTGCCAAGGCCCCAGCCCGAGTCTAGAGGAGATGACTACTCTGATCCTTGAGGCAAAAGAGGTACAGTCCTGCTTTCTCTAGACTCTCATTGAGCACCTGGGCCTGTGTGACCAAGAATGGTTCAGCCCTGCCATCATGGACCTCACTGCAGGAGGGGAGGCTCACAAGTAAACAGGCAAGCCTAATGCAGCAGAACTTGGGGCAGGGGTGTTAGACAGAAGTGATGGCCAAGCTAAAAACAGCAGAAGGAATAGGAGCTGGCCAAGCCCTGAGCTAAGTGTCCCTGTGGACGGAGGACAGAGAGTGGGCCCATCTGAGGGGTGCATAGCGTATGTGTTAGTCACAAGGTGGGGCTCAGAGGAAGGAATCTAGTGGAAGAGGGATTAGGATGTGACAGATGAACTGGGGGCAAGCAGACTTGCTTGGCCCTGGGTGATGCTCACTAAGAAGTTTGGGCTCTGCCCTGCAAGGATTGGGTAGCCATGAGAGTATGAAGCAGGGGATGATGAGGTGGTTTATACTTTGGAAAAGCTCTGGGCCAGTTTGGGGAATGGAGTTACCTGGGGCCTTTGTGAGGCCTGGGAGCCCATGAGGATGCTTTTGCTGGCATCCAGGCATGGCCAGTGGGGTTTGGATTAGAAGTGGAATGAGAGAGTCTAGGGTAACTCCCAGATATCTAACTTGGCAGTGTCCACGATGGTCGAAAGGGAAGAGGGCCAGGGGCCATTTTAATGATTGGGACAGGTTGCTGAGTCCTGCCTTAGTAACAACTTGTGGGCCCCCAGCCCTTGCAGGAGGCCTTCAGCTGGTTGGACAGGAAGCCCAGTGACAACGCTCTCAATAGACCCTCTTTCCAGTGGTCGTTATAGAGGAGGAGCTGCTGGCTTCTCCAAATAACATGTCCCAGGACACTCTGATACCAGCCCCTGGCCCTGTGTTAACCCAGAGCTGCTTTCTACTGAGTAGTGGCCAGTGTGGCTGTGGTCTGCCCAGGTGCCTATGACAGCCCCTGGGTGTAGCCCCAATGGCCCCTGGCAAAAACCCTGTGTCAGATGCTGGGAAGGGATTGAGAAATTATACTTCCTCAGAGCTGGGGAGGCAGACAGGGCTGTGGCCCCTGAGAGAGAGAGACACCTTAACATGTCCTCATAGGGACGAGACGCGAACTGCCTACATCTTACAGGCAGTCGAAAGTGCGTGGGAAGGGGTAGACCGACAGAAGGCCACTGTTGGTAAAGACCCACCCGCTACTGCCGAGGACCCTAATGGGATCATGGTGACAGCAGAGCCAGTCCGTGGAATATCATCACATCCAGAGAACTCAGAGGAAGAGGAGGTGTGTGTCTGGAGTGGCACTTTCCCTGCTTCCCCCACCCCTTCTGGCCCATCTCAGAGCTTGGGATAGCAGGAAACGTCCCTTCTTAGTTTCTATACTCACGGAGCAAGGTTTCTTCTGGAATTGACAGCTTCAAGGTGCCTTTTGCAGCTGAGGTACACTAAACTGGATGTGAGGAAAGAGTAAGTCACTTTAGTTGGCAAAGCCTCAGTTTCCCTTTTATAAAATGAAGTGATGATGCCTTTTTCATGGAAATCCTTCTTGGCACACTCCTCTGAAAGATTACAGTGGCGCTGCTTTTTTTGTGGCGGGGAACAATGCCTAGTTTCACTGCTTGGCTCCCTAGAAGCCCCTCCAGTGAACAAGTTTGGAAACCTCTGATCTAGAGCTTTCCCTCAAGGCTTTTTCAGAACTCGCTGCGTCTGTGGCTGAACTGATTGATCACTGAGCCCAGGACTCTTCCCTGCTTGTTGAGAGCAGCATGATAGTGACTAAGAGCACACAGTCTCTGGAGTCTGGCAGCTTCTGCCTCTTGCCAGCTGTGTGGCCTTCAGCACAACCATCACATTGAGCCTTGGTTCCTTATCTATAGGTGATGATAGTCACTGCCCCACCTCCCAGAGGTGGGTGGGATTTCCAGATCCACTGTGTGGAGCACTCTGAAGCCAGAGGGCCTTGGAGAATAAAAATCTCCTCCCCCTTTTCTACCCCCTTTCCCATTTGGCTTCTTATTTGACTCATAGAGGGTTTTTATTGACTTTTTGACTTGTGTTTTTCCGTACATGAAAGGCCTAACAAGATTAAGTCACATTGAGCAATATATAAACTGAATTCCCCTTGAATAAATTATGTGAAAAGATATAATTAATTTCTACACAGGCCAGATCTGGTGGTTGCTGTTTCCTACCAGCCTCAGCCATGAGCCTGTTAGAGCTGGAAAACTGCCTGATTGTAGGCCCCACGACTGCCCATTTTTTTAAAGGAGGAAACTGAAGTTCAGAGAGGGGAAGTGCCCTGCCCAAAGTCACACAGCCAGAAGTAGCTCAGCCATTTAGTCACAGGGCCCCTTTATCAGAGGTGAGGAAATGGAGGCTCCAAGAGAAACTTGAGTCACTTGGCCAGGTGCCTTGGCAAGGAGGGGCAGGGCTGGGACTAAGTCCAGAGCTGTTTGGAGCCTGTTGACCTATCACTTGCTTGGCCCAGCCTTCCCCTCCTTCATGCCGCTCTCCTCACAGTGCCTGGGGGCGGCTGCTGCCCTGGGCCCCCCTGTATGTGGCGTGGAGCTGGACTCCCTCATCTCCCAAGTGAAGGACCTGCTGCCAGACCTTGGTGAGGGTTTCATCCTGGCCTGCCTGGAACACTACAGCTATGACCCGGAGCAGGTGATCAACAACATCCTGGAGGAGCGGCTGGCCCCTGCCCTCAGCCAGCTGGACCACAGCCTAGACAGGTGGGAGAGACAGGTGGGAGGAGGCTCGCTGCGTCCAGCCTGCTTGAGGGCACTGCTTTGGGGCCCCTTGCCGGGGGCCCTTGCCAGAGGCCCTTCTAGCTCTTTTGCTTCCCACTCTTCTTTCCCTTATGTCCCAGGACTCAGCTTGCTTTCCCTTCCCCAAAGCAGTGTTTCCCAACCATTTAAACTACTGTCCTCTTTGAGAGGACATGGTAACCTTAGGTCCCTTAGGAGGTTCTCACATGCCCCCTGCAGGGCAGAGAGGGTGCTTAACTAGACATCCTTGCTATACCTTGTGGGAGACCACTTAGAGAGAGACACGGGATGTGACAAAGGGGTTGCAGAGCCCCTCAGAGCTCCAGAGTTGCTGGCCTGCCCTGCCATTGCCACCTTCCTGAGGGAGAATGACCACAGCATCTTACTTCCTTCACTCCTACCCTTTCTGAGTTTGGCCCACTACAGAAATGAATGTAGGATATATATTCACAAATATCAATGAATAAATGATATTTATTGAATGAGTGAATGAAGTTAGCTCTGTCCCTTTTGGACAAATTGCTCAGCCTCTCTGTGCCCATTTTACAGATGAGAATAATAAGGCCAAAAAGATTGATTAACCTATGACCACCTACCTTATAGGACTGTTGTGATATTAAATGAGAGGAGGAACTTGTATGAAACAGAAAAAGAGCCCGTGTGAGTGGCATGTGGAACCAGGGGGGTTGCTTTGTTTGGAATGTGACTGCATACTGGCAGGGCCCAGGTAGAGGCAGTATTTTTAAATTGTGTCCCAGGTGTGGCTGTCAAAGGGGAGTGGAGAATCTGAAGGCTATAAATGAAGGAGAAAGTAAGGCACAGGTAGGTGTCAGCTGATGAAGCCCCCTGAAATTGATTTCCTTGCCTCCCTCTAGACAGGTGAAACCAGACCCAACACCTCTGCTGACATCTCGTCATAACATCTTCCAGAATGATGAGTTTGATGTGTTCAGCAGGGACTCAGTGGACCTGAGCCGGGTACACAAGGGCAGGAGGTGAGTACAGTGGGCTGGCTGCAAGGTTCCAGGAACCCCCAATTCTGTAAGTCCAGAGAGGAATTGAGAGACACTAAGGGCCTCATCTTACAGAACTGGCCTGTGTGTTTTAGAACAGTCCCAGTAGCTCCCAGCAGATGAGGCAGCTTCTCTTATGATTTAGCTTCACTTACACACAGGTTAGTTTCCAGTGAGTCCTCTTGTTGATAGGAAAAGGTCACCAGGGCCGAATCTGTCCCTCTCTTGCCTTCTCATATCCTTTGAGGTGTTGACCATTGAATCGCTGAATAGTAATACAGGGCAGTGCTTCCCAGAGCTGTTCCTCGACCTGCTTTTTTTTTTTTTTTAAGATTTATTTATTTATGTATACAAGAGCTGGGGTACTGGCCAGAGATGCGGGGATAGGGTGGTGAGAGGATTCACCAGAGACAGAGTAGGGAGCAGAACAGGCAGACTAATTGAAATACACTGCGAGGGGAGCAGCAGGAGAGACAGGAAAGGTCTGCTGCGCCATATGGTTTAATCCGTGGCCTGCCTGGGATCGAACTTGTGCTGCAGAGGCTACGGATTGCTTCATAGTGTGGTGCTTAACCCCTTGCGTCACCAGGGAGGCCCCCTAGACCTGCTTTTTTCTAGTTTGTGAGAAAAATGAGAAAATTAAAGACCTGTACTGAGCAAGTTTTTCAGGAGGTGAATATATTACATTTAAAGACTTTTCTACTTATTTTCAGTTTATCTCCTTCCTACGTTTTTGGCATTGAGAACTCCATTCATAATTTATTCGTTAGTTCAACAAATATTTGCTCGATGCTTATGGCATTCTAGGTTCTGGATTTATTAAGTGCTGGGATGTAATGGGAATGAAACAGACATAGCCCATGCCCACGTGGAGTTTGCACTAATCAATTTATCAAACAAGCAATGTAAAATTGCAAATATAGCAGGTACTGCAAGGTGGAGGTCTGCATCTTGCTCAAACCTCTTGTAGGGGCTTTAGTCCAGACAGGAAGGCTCCTTCAATGGAAATAATAAGGGTGAAACCAAGAGTAGAAGGATGAGGAAATGTCAGTTCTGCAAAGAGGAGTGTTGGGGGAGGAAAATCTTTCCAAGCAGAGTGAACATCAGGGCCAGTAGCCCCAAGAACATGAGGAGCAGCACATTTTGTGTTTTGGAAAGATGGCCTGGTTTTGGAGACCCATCAGAGGGGCCAAGAGTCAGCAGTCATGGTGTAGAGTGTGACATGGTAGAGACTGACAAAGATGTGATGACATTATGCTACTCCCTAAAGTTTCTCTAAATGTTGGTTCACAGAATCCAGAAATCTAGTGAGTACTGGAGATGGCAAATCTCAGAGACGGGAGGGGACTTGTTCTGTTCTTGTGACACAAGCCCCAGTGGCAGAAGTGCAGGTTGCTGCTTCAGCGAGGGACCCATGCTGTTCTCCCTCCCCGGGACCATCCAGGGCTGGAAGCTTGGCTGACCGAGGCTGGGGAAGCAGGTGCAGGGCAGCTCTGAAGTCATCTGGCTGGCTGGACAGGAAGCAATTGCAAACTGCTTAGTCACACATGTTGTGACATCCTCAGCTCCCAGGCTGGAGGTGTAATCTTGCATCAGTGGCCTCCGTTCCAGACCAGAATGATCCTTGACAAATCCCAATGTGGGGTGAAGGACAGATGAGGAAGGCTATGCTCCCTGCTTTTAGGGGCTGCCAGACAAAGAGCCTGGGTGGCAGATGTTTGCTGAACTCATTATGCTGGGTAGCCCAGGGGCTGGGGACGGCAAAGCAGTAAAGCCTCTGTTCGTGTGTTCGTTATTTATTCATTCAGCAAATATTTATTAAGTGATTTACTTGCACCAGATCCTATACCAGACACCAGGGAGACAAGGTGAGCAGGACAGCCAGGCTTCACCCTCAGACAACTCAGAGACCGTGAAAAAGACTGAGACCATTAAATAAGCAGCAACAGTGTGGTATCTTAGTGGGGATACCTATCTTAATCTGGGCAGGGCTGAGGGCCTCAGGGCTATGGGTCCTGTCCTTAGGGAGCACATAAGAAATTAAGTAGCACAAAGCACATCACAATTGTTAAAATGTTATGTGTTATTAAATCAGCTGGAATTTACTCAGTGGCTCAGGTAATATAGAAATCTACTCCCTACATGGCAGGGAGTAGCAAGGCAGGGCAGTCCAGGCTTGGTTAAGCTGTGAAGCAGCCACATTATCAAGGGTGCCTTTCTTCCCTCTCCCAGAGCTGGTTCCCTCAAGGCTGCTGAGTGGCCTCCACTGTTTCAGCTGTGAATAAGGTGGGTTGCCTGACTCCTTTGAACTGAATGGGGTGCCTAGGAAGATAAGTGTTCTTCATCAAAAAAGTTTCTATGGCCAAAATTCTCTGTATTCTGCCTCTTGAAGAGTTGCAGGACACATTGGCACATTCAAAGCTCTGACAAGTCCTGCAGTAAAAGAAAGGATTCACCAGCAGGTACCAGGTCTACTTCTGCTCATCACCTTATTTCATCTTCACGGCTACCCTGAGATCTAACAATTAGGGACTTGACTGGTCACATAGCACAGGAAGCAGCAGAGCAGACTTGAGTCAGGAGACCTGGGTTCTGGCCCTGGCTCTGCTCTGTGTGACCTTTGTGGGAGGGGACAGGGGTTGCTCTCCCTCTCTGAATCCCCTAGCCCTACCTGGAAAGGAAGGGTTTATTGCCTCTGCAGGCCATTTAGAAGTTAAAAAATGGGAGATACCCCCTTGAGGGCCAGTTTCAAGTGGTCCTTGAAGGGTAGGCTGAGTGAGGAGAGGAAAGGTGGCTAGACTTCAGGGGAGTCTGTGTCTTCCCTGGGCTTGCTGCCATCTTACAGGAGGCTGATGAAGCAACCTGTACCAAACATATTCTCTAAAGCCATGTTGCTTACTTTCCAGATTTGCCTGAAGTTCTGGCCCTCAGGTAATTCTATCTTGGATTTTCTTTTTCTTCTGACTCTAAATAGGGTCATGATGCCGATGCTCAGGCCAACAGGATCAACTGTTTCTACCAGTGTCTTCTCACTGGGTCTGGCTGGAGTGGGCAGAGTAGGCCTGGCTTCTCTGTCTGATCTTGCTAGGGAGCGACATACCCAGAAGTGACACAGCGCAAAAAAACTGCCTGACTGCCCAAAATTGGGTACAAGGAGGATCAAGGGCATAGAATGTGACACCTCTGAGTCATCCTTGCTCCCTTGGCCCAGTACAGATCATGGCATGAAGTAGACCTTCAGGAAATGTGTGTTGAGTGAATGGCTATGCGCCAACCAGTGGCAGCAATCCCTAAGACCAGCTCGGGCCCCTTTCATGATCTCTCCAGCCTTCAGCCTGGTAAAGAGAGCTAGGTCAGGGCTACAATCAATCCCAGGCCCCTTTCCTGGTCAATGTGAAGAATTACTGTGGATTAAAATTTTTCCTGGTCCAGATCGAACAGCCCTCAACCATAGAACTTCTGTTACCCCTTCTCCAGACTCCTGGCTAGATCCCAGGAGCCAGAGTTCTTTTCATCTTTGTGTTGCAGGGCATGCTTGCCGCCCTTCAGCACATTTCATCTTGGTTGCCATTTGCCTGTCTGTTGCCCCCATAGACTGTGAATTCCATGAGAGCAGATCCATATCTTACTCACTCTTTTCTGATTTTCTCCCCAACTCAGCCTTAGTACCTTAGCTTGTGTGTGGTAGGCCCTTAGTAAAAACTGTTGCAAGAAGCCAAATCCTAACCCTCCACTCTGGGAGCTGTAATTCTAACCTGCCCAGGCTCCCAGGCAGACAGCCCTACAGGCTCATGCACTTGCCCCTTTCTGCAACAAAAGGCAGTTAATAGAAGATTTTTATGGAAGCTGCGTGACTTTGTGTCTCCTTTCCACCCCTCCCCCATACATTCCAGAGACCCGATTTCACAGCTAAGCTGGATTTTCTTGCCTGGCATCTCATATTGATTTTCCCCTTCGGGGCTAGAAACTACATTCCACAGGCCCATCTTGTGTCTGACAAGCCAACTTTTTCTACGGATTTGCAAAGTCACGAGCCAGATGTCCCCACCGTGACTGTGCTACAGTCTGCTGAGTTCCCAAACACATCCTCTCCTCCCCACAGTACCCAAGTTTCCTCATCTGCAATATGGCAGGAGTTGAACTTCTAGAGTTTTTCTTCCAATGCAATGACATGAAAGAGCAAAGTGTATGTAGAACAGTTAGTGTTGGGAAAGGATGTCCTGAACAAACTCCGCAAACACAGGTTTTATGGACTCCACCCCCACCGTAGACAAAAGAGACCCAAGACACCAAGGACTACAAATCCCATAGTGTCATCACCACCGAAGGGAGGATTGTTGGGAACTGAGGGTGGAATTAAGCAGCCAGGCTTGGTATATAACCAGACTTGTGTGCCTTGGGGGTTGCTGGCCTTCAGCGTACTTTTGGGATCCCAGTTCAGCAGAACTGGTAGGATGCATTCATATCTCTCTCTCCCCCCCCCCCCCCCCCTTTCTTCCACTCTTCCTCCCTCCCTGGGTTCTTCCTCTCTGCTTTTCCCCTTTTTGTAAATTAACCCTTTATTAACCTTTTTGTGTGTATCTACAGTTGAGTCTTATTATAAGTCCCTTTTCAGCACCCAGGTGAGGACTCACACTCAGGCCAATCCATTTCACATCGGTTGCCCTGTAACAATAGGGGTCAACTGTGGTAAAATGGCAGTGCAAGGAAGAGGCCAGGGCCTCTCTTCCCCTCTTAATATCCAGAAGTCCCCTGGAGCACCCCAGTAAGAAAAACATATTTGACCTTGCTATTTTTTTAAAAAAGATTTGATTTTATTTATTTTTGCATGGAAGACTGGGGTGTAGGCCAGGGGTATGGGGGTGAGAGGATTCACCAGAGACAGAATGGGGAGCAGAACAGGCAGACTGACTGAAATACACTACTGAGGGGCGCAGCAGGCGAGACAAGAGAGGTCTGCTGTGCTATGTGGGTCAGCACCCTGGCTGGGGATTGAGCTCAGACACTGCAGAGGACTGTCAGGGTGATAGAGCTGAGACTTAACCCCTAGACTATCAGGGAGGCCCCCTTGCTTTCTTAAATGTTTGTTTTTTAGAAAGATTCAAATAACCTTAGGTGCCTCCTCAGAGTAACCATTGTCATTTGGCTGGGCACTCACTAGTCCTTTCCCCAGTGTGTTTGCATGCATAGCTGCGTATGTGTTCAGGAAACAGAGGCTTGGTCTGGTTTGCTTTCTGCTTGTTGTACAGATGGGCTCATACTGTGCGTTTTTCTGTAGCTTGCTTTTTTCTCGGGTGTTAGTCTTAGAATTCTTTCTCTGTCAGCACAAACAGATCAATGTCATTCTTGAGAACTGCCGCCCAGCATTCTGTAATACAGATGTGGGACAGAGCATTTGGCTGTCTCATTTGTGATGGTCATTGCATCACAAATTACTTCCCCTTTTCCACTGGTACAAACAATGCTAAGAAAAAAATCCCCTGTGGGACCTCTTTGTGCTCATGGCCAGCATTTTTCTAGAATGGACACCTCAGAGAGGAATTTCTTGGTCAAAAAGTGGGCTACCAGCTGCTCCCGGGATGCCAAAGGAGCAAGTGGCTGGACCCATTCACTTGGACCCCCTGCAGCAGTGAGACTCCCAGCCTCCCACACGCCCCTTGTGCTGGGTGTCAGTTGTCTCAGTTTGTGTCAGCCTGAGCGGGAGAGAGGTGAGTCCATGGGTTCTCTGGACCCTTATACTCCACAGTCTTCAAAGCCTGATAGTTTTCCTTCTTCTCTCCTCACTGTTCTATCTCAATGTCAGGAAGGAGGCGAACACTCGGAAACTGCTGAACGACAAGCGGGAGGTGGCAGCACAGCGGCAACGCTATGAGCAGTACAGCGTGGTGGTGGAGGAGGTAGGGTGTAAAGCCGCTGGGCCAGGCTGGGGGTAGGAGACCATGGACCCCAGGCCCCTCCCATCAACACTTCTGCTGTTTGCAGGTGCCGCTGCAGCCAGGTGAGAGCCTGTCTTACCGGGGTGACGACTATGAGGATGAGTATGATGACACCTACGATGGCAACCAGGTGGGCGCCAATGATGCCGACTCGGATGATGAGCTCATCAGTCGCAGGTGAGGCTTTCCAGTGGGGCGGCAGAGAGCAGGATTCCAGGGGCAGGCGGCTCTTGGCCCCCGGGCCTCTCCCAGAGCCTTTTGTTTGTACAAATGGGAATGCCAAGGACCTGATCACATAAGCCAGGCAGTGGCAGAACCAGGGCCCAAACCCAGGCCTCCTAACTCCTAGTCCAGTGCTCCTTCCACCCCCAACCCTTGGCTGGTTGGTCGTCCAACCCCTCCCTGAGTGGGACAGCATTTATTTGGTTTCATGCAGTGGTTTTACCTTTTTCTTCTTAATTGTAGAAAACTTACCCCAGTGGAATTTTATGGAAATTCCCCAATACAGATAAAAGCAGAAATGTCCTGACTAGAGAGGACTGGACACTCCCCGCCTCCACTCCAGCTTAGCCTCCCCTAAGCCCTAACAGACACTAAGACCCTCAAAGAGTCCGAGGGCTGGAGCAAAACTAGTTCATGAAAAGCACTTTGGGTTTTCCTGGCCTCCTTAGCCAGTCCCCCTCATGGGAAGGCCCTTTTGCTCAGCTGGATTCCCTCCTTCTTGCGGGAATTTCCCAGTTTAATCTAATCTTTGATCTCACTTTTTCTGTGACCCCTCAGGCCCTTCACCATCCCTCAGGTGCTGAGAACCAAAGTGCCCAGAGAAGGGCAGGAGGAGGAGGAGGACAATGAGGAGGAGGTGGATGAAGAGGCCCCCAAGGTACCTCTTGGCAGGTGGCAGTGGTGGGGGTGGCAGATGAAGGGAGGATGCAGTTCCAAAGGGTATAGTGGGAGCAATGTGCCCCTCCCGTATTTGGCCTCAAGGCAGCCCCATCTTCACTGCGCCCTTCGAGGCCATATGTGTGCTTGGAGAGCTTATAGTTTTCAGCTCACCTCTGCTGCCCGGTGAGGGCCCAGGGGACAGATCAGAGAAGGGCCTTGGAGCTGCAGGGTTCATTAGGCCCAGGAGCCTGAGGGCCAAGTAAAGAACAGCTTTCAACTGCTGTGCCCAGGATGGCAATTCTTAAAATTAGAGAAGACTTATAACTCAAGGGCTTTGAAGGTCATCTGGAAAATTCTATTTTTCAGCAGCTAAACTTTTTCTTCAAGTGGAATCTTAGCACCTCAACATATAAAAAGGTTAAAAGTGGATTGAGAGAAGCGGCAGCCTGAGGTCCCCAGAGCCCCTCGCACCCTCCCACCAGAGTGACAGATTCGGACATATCTGGGGCCAGGCCACCAAAGGAAATGAGTAATGGCATGGAAGACAGTTTTCAAGCGTGGGTATTCCCACAGCAGGTTACTGGTGTCACTGGAGTGAGAACCAGTCAGCTTCCAGGGGTGGCTTAGCTCTCAGGGCCCTATGTGACCTCTCATTTGGCCATCCTGGTCTTTCTCCTTTTGTCCCCATTTGTTGTCATCATTTCCCAACTGTAATGCACTGGCCCCATCATGCCTGAAGCCTTTCCAGAAATCCTAGGTCGCTGTAGCTGCCTGCCCCTTAAGCAGGAGGTGGGAGGCATAGAGAAGGGGACTTCAAAAGGGAACCTTGGACCACAGCAAGCCCAGCTCCATTCTAGGGTGTTGCCCGGCTACACTTTTGCTCGACCCTCTCCCTACTGCTGGCATGGAGGTGTCAACAAGATTCAAGTGGTTGGCACTTGAAGACAACCTTTACCACGGCTCCGGGAAATGAAGCAACTCATAAGTCTAGATTTTTTTTCTCTCCTCCCCGCCACAGCCTGACCATTTTGTGCAGGACCCTGCAGTGCTGCGGGAGAAAGCAGAAGCCAGGCGCATGGCCTTCCTCGCCAGGAAGGGGTGAGCATTTTAAGCAGCTTTTTCTAATGGGAGGAGACCTATCTGGGGACAGCTCAGCCAACCACCCAATAAGCTCTTACAGAAACCCTAAATGTTTTTTGTGTATTAACTTAGTCCTCACAATGAATAGCTCTATGAAGTATCTACTACTGAGGTAACTGAGGCCCATCCCAAGACATCCTCCTGTCCTTGTTGTAGTCAGTGGTCAGGCCACTAGCTGGTCCTCTCCAGAGCTTAGCCAGGTGCCCATCCACAGACAAGGCTCAGAGAAACTCCAGGTACACGACTGGTTGGATCCCCAAGGTTATATCCCTGCCAGGTTCCACTTCTCCTCCCACCAGAAGTTGGGACATACATAGGTGTCCTGGACCAAACTATGGGTCCTCTCCCAGGGACCTCGAGGAAGAAATGGGCTCTTCCCATCAAAGCCTCTACTGGCTGATGGGCCCTCCTGGGCGTTGTTCCTCCTTTAGGTACCGTCATGACAGCTCTACAGCAGTGGCCGGCAACCCTCGGGGCCATGGGCAGAACCGGGAGACAACCCAGGAACGTAGGAAGAAGGAAGCCAATAAGGCAACACGAGCCAACCACAACCGGAGAACCATGGCCGACCGAAAGAGAAGCAAAGGGATGATCCCATCCTGAGGCCTCTGTGCCTGAGCCAGCAGCTGGGAGGCAGCAGCACCAGATCCTCCAGCTGCATTACCATTACCTGGGGTCTCCTGACCAGTTGGCCCCTGCCTGGGCCCCAGTTTCTACTCCACCCCTCAACAGCCTCAGCTTTGCAGCCCCTGAGAAGGCCGCCTCCTCATCCACCAGCCAGCCGTGAGCGCCTTCTTACAGAACACACAGTGCCTTACCCCACAGCAGAGGAACCTGTGGGGCCAGCAAGCAGGCAAAAGGGGCAGGGATAGAGCCCCAAGGCAAGCCCCTCGGATCTCGTGCAGCAAGATACCACTTCCCTTTTGCCCTGGACAGCAGGAACCTTGTATATTCAAAAACAGAGGCCTGCGAATAAAGTTTTTGACCCTCGAGCAATGATCCATGATGTGCGGTGACCCATCCCCCATTCTTCAGTGACAGCTGCCACCTGGGGAAGAAGAGGTCAAAATGATCACTGTGCTCTTTTCATCGACCTTTCGTTATTGCCTCTCCTGTTAACCCTCCTGATGTTCTGACTTGCTGTGTGACCCTGAGATCCCACTTCTCTGAGCCTCTGGTCCTGGCCTGTGGAAGGAAGGGCTGAGGGGGTGTGGCCATGGTTCTTCCTGTTACCTCATTCAGTCCCCCATGACCTCCACCCTAGGAGGAAGGTACTATGTTCAGCCCCATAGTACAGATGAGGAAGGTGAGGCACTGAGAGCTGAGATGTCTGCCCAGGCCATAGCCAGGAAGTGGCAGAACAGGGGTTGGATACTCAGTCTGACCTCTGACCATGAGAGGGTTCTAGATGCCCACAAGTGGTGTCCTCTCCATCTCATAGTTGGCAAGAGGACACTTGCCCAGAGCAGAGCCAGTATCAGAACTTGGTGCCTCCTGCTTGTACATGCACTCTGTTAAACCCTTCAAAATTGAAGGGCCGGAGATGAGAAGAAATGAGATGTCACTGCCAAGTCCTGTTGAATTGAGTGGGACTTAGGCCGCTTCTCTCCAGCTCCCCTTCCAGGCATGGCCAACTGACTCCTGGCATGGCAGCAGCTGCCTGAACTCCCCACTCCCACAATGTTGCTGATTAATAGTGGATCAACAGTCAGGCCTTGGCTGGCCTGGCCTGGAGTCCGTCAGAGGAAGCCAGGTCCCCCTCCCGGCTAGACCTTGACAAATCACCCTAGATGCTAGTGCAATTTATTTGCACGTGGTTAGGATGAGCATCTGAAGCAGTAGGCAGACAGGCACTTGACGAATTGGTTTTCTTAGGTCAGCCCACACAAGTGAAAATCAATAGCAATTCCTCTGTCTCCAGCCAGTTCTCTTGGTGCCTTTGAGATGCAGAGCAGATGTGGGGGTGGTGTCATCTCACACTGCTGAATTAGCTGAGATCAGGCCTGGGTTAGCCGTCCTGACAGGCAGCAGGAAGACTCTGTTTCCTCCCAGGGACATTTGCCTGGAAGTAAGCTCAGTGGCAGGACCCTGGTCCAAGCTCTTAGCCCTGGAACAAGGTGAATGGAAGAGTTGGGGGAGCTCCTGGGCTTTACCTGCCTTACCTGTTACTGTTTATACAGCCTCTCTCACCTACACTTTGTCATCTGTACCTCCCAACCACCAGAGTGGTGTGCAGGCTTCACATTAGCATCCTGAATTAAGGGATTGGGGAAGACAGGTAGTTTTTCCAAATATTCTGGAATGCAATGCCAGGTCAAACTTAGTCTCTCGTGAGGAACTGTGTACTTTTCAACCCTTTCAGGGTTGCTTTGCAAACAGCTCAGGGGGAATCCAGAATGGTGCTGGAAGGCACACCCCATCACTTCTTGGGAACTTTCCCATCTAAATGTCAGACTAGGTGAATGGTTTCCATTTTGTACCAATTAAATCCTCTGTGGAGGCCCTGAGGTTTGAGATGGGCCATTGCAGAAGTGTTAATAAGTGAAATGAACCCTGCCACTTGGTCACTGGGCCCCACCGCCCCAATACTGCTCCTAAGTAGGAATTTTCTAAGTGCCTTCTCTGTACCCTGGCAGAGAACATGACTTACAGGCATTTCCAGGAAGTTTTTAAAGCCTGTGTCTCTGAGAGGACTTAAGACTTGAGTGTCTTTGTTTCTAGTCCATGAGTGGCAATGATGGTGGATGTGTTTGTTTTGAACAGTGCTTCTGTGGCTCTGTGAGGTGGGTGGGGAAGAGCTTATCACTCTTTATCAAAGGGGACTTGGGAGCCTAGGGAGGACAAGTAACTTGCCCAGAGCCCATGGCAAGTTAGCAGCAGAGTCTCGATGCAGATCTTTTCTGTGTGCCCCCCATGGCAGATGCAATCTGGAAGAATAAATGATTTGAGAAAACCTGCCTGCCCCTGCCACACCAGGTTAAATAATATAGATAAGGAAACAAAAGTGAACCCACTAAAAAGTCGGGGCCGGGGGTTGCTCTATAACCCTTTAAAATGATGTCAATTACAAGACTTGTCGCAACTTGGAAACTAAATATTCAAGAATAAAATTTTTTAAAGAATAAATTTGAAAGCAGAATACATATGGCAATATGCCACAATTGTGAAAATGTTTTTTAAAAATGCATACTGACCACATCTAGAAGGGATTGTACATAAATGAAAAATGATGGTGAGAGCATGAATGATGGTGGTGGTGAGACCATGGTGATTTGTAATAATAAAGCATTTACTGAGCTCTTGCCATAGCCAGAGTTTCTGGTGGGCTCTGTTCTTGTATTAGTGTGTTGAATTCTCACAAAGTAGGTGCACATGAGGAAAGTAAGGTCAGAGAAGGTAGGTGACTTTCCCAAGGTTAGTAAGTGACCCGAGAAATTCAGTCCCAAGATTTTCTCCTAAAGCTCATACTCAATCCAGAATCCACCTGACATTCCTCCCTTTCCCCCACATCTGCATCTTTGTTGATGTTCTTACAAAAAAGGGGAAAAAATCCAAATAAGATAACTGCAGAACAAGAAGATAAGAAATCCCACTTTAGGGCCTCCCCGGTGGCGCAGCGGTTGAGCGCTGGGTTGCGAAGCTGCCCGCGGCCTCTGTGGCGCCGGTTCGATCCCCGGCTGCTCCCCGGCCACCGGAGGAGGGTCCCACATGGCGCGCAGACCTCTCCTGCCGCCCGCTGCTCCCCTCAGCAGTGTACTTCGGTCCTTCTGCCTGCTCTGCTCCCTGCTCTGGCTCTGGTGAATTCTCCCACCCTCCCATGCTTCTGACTGTACCCAGTGCATGTATAAACAAAAAACAAACAAATAAATAAATAAAAGCATGCCTCTATAAAAAAAAAAAAAAAGAAATCCCACTTTATCAGGCCAGAGTTATGATTCCAATTAAATATATGTTGGACGATCTGATATTCCACAGATCTCAGATGTTCTGTACCATTTTTTTTACTTCTGTTTTCAAATTTATTTAGCCTTTCTTCTGTATGTCCAGTCTGCCATTAAGCTCGTTGAATAATTCTTCATCTTTGGTGTAATCCATCTCTAGGTTAGAAGGAAGAAAGAATTAGGGGTAGAACATTCTCAACCGAAATGGGGCGAGCAGAATCTGGACAGCCCTGCGGCTTGAGTGGGGCCAAGAAACTGGTAAAGTCAAAGGGTCCAGGGTGAATATGAGGGGCAGAAGAGAGGGAGAGAGGAGGAAGGGTGTCCCAGAGTTAGAGCTGCAGAAGAGCCCAGGCCATGGTCTAACCATCTGTCCAGAGCAGCAGCTCTCAGTGTTGCTGCCTGCCCTTGGGCTCCGGGGCATGGATGATCTGCCTGGATGGGAAGAACAAAGGAAAGGAGAAAAATTACTTCTACTCAGTGGCAGACACTGTACCAGGCATTTGTGAGAAGGCCCTGGCTCACCCTCCTGGAGTTCACAGATCAAGAGGAATCTGAATGTTAAGCATTTTGAAAAAGCTAGAGTTTATGCTAAGTTCAAATAAATGAATGAAAAAATGAATAAGTTCAACAGAAAGAAGTTAAGAGCAAAAGACTTTCTAAGAGGGTGGTCGGTCACAGGCAGCAGTCAAGAGGGCAACCAGGCTAGAACGATGGAACTTAGGGGGCTCTGCCCCAGCTTTAGCAGAGAGGTAGGGAGGGAGCCAAAGGGAAGAATGGAAGATGAGGGCCTCCCCGGTGGCACAGCGGTTGAGTGCTGGGTTGCGAAGCTGCCTGCAGCCTCCGCGGCGCCGGTTAGATCCCCGGCTGCTCCCCGACCACCAGAGGAGGGTCCCACATGGCGAGCAGACCTCTCCTGCCGCCCGCTGCTCCCCTCAGCAGTGTACTTCGGTCCTTCTGCCTGCCCTGCTCCCCACTCTGGCTCTGGTGAATTCTCTCACCCTCCCGCGCTTCTGACTGTACCCAGTGCTTGTATAAATAAATAAAATAAATAAATAAAAATAAATCTTAAAAAAAAAAAAAAAAGAATGGAAGATGAGAAAGAGAAGACAGGAAAGTGGACCCATCTTGAATTGAACTTGGCATCAAAGAGGAGGAAGAGGAGATTCAGAGGTAAGGAGGGAATGTTAGCACATAGAACATGTTTGTGGGTTACCGAGAAGAAGCCAGGGAAGCCTCAGAGCACCAGGACACCCACCTGGAGAAAGCTAGTCCCCACTGAGGGGAGGGGTGAGGCCAGAGCCAGTGCTGAGCTTCCCAGACCAACCCCTAAAGCAAGGGGCACCCTGCATCGGAGCTCTAGATCTCTAGGTGCTGGGGCAGCAGAGAGGGGTCTCGACCGTGGTGAGTGGCTGTTGTAATTCTGTAGCCTAAACAAAGATTTTTTTTAAATTCAATCTAAAGTTTACTGTGTCCAGCCCGGGTGGGGGTGGGGGGTGCGTCTTCAAATGAGTTTGCAATTCCGACTTCGTATCTTAGTGAAAATTCTCTTCCAACAATCAATAATCATCAAGAGAATTTTACACAGACTGGCAGAACCCAGAGAGCCTTAAAGGGCATTGAGCACTGAGTTTCTCAACCTATTTAACCCCTCAACCTGTCCTAATTTCAGGTCCTGTGATTTCAGATACCCGCCTTTGCCCCTGAGGGTGGGAGTTTTCCTCGCTTAAGAATTACTAGTCTTGGGCCTCCCCAGTGGCGCAGCGGTTGAGCGCTGGGTTGCGAAGCTGCCCGCAGTCTCTGTGACGCCGGTTCGATCCCTGGCTGCTCCCCGGCCACCTGAGGAGGGTCCCGCATGGCGCGCAGACCTCTCCTGCCGCCCGCTGCTCCTCGGTCCTTCTGCCCGCTCTGCTCCCAGCTCTGGCTCTGGTGAATTCTCTCACCCTCCCGCGCTTCTGACTGTACCCAGTGCTTGTATGAATAAATAAATAAATCTTTAAAAAAAAAAATTACTAGTCTTCTGTGGTTCTCCCAGCCATGGAGATTGTATGTAGTGTTACTTGCTGTGGTGCAAATTATTACAACAACAGGTACTTAATTCTAGTTTTCCAAGACAGAAATTAGGACATTGAAAATGCTTTTTCTGGCTGTATGGGTTCACCCTCAACACTCTGACGTGTCCCTCAAGAGCTCTGCCACCCCAAGGGGTAATTGTGGTTTTCTCCTCCTTAAAGTGGTTTTCCCTGAAGAGCCTGGTAGAAAGGGGGACTCCAGTGGGGTGAGGACCAATCATTCCCTTCCACTTAGGACTTATATTTGCAAAGCTTACACTCTGGACTCCTACCCTAGTTCCCACTTCATGGTCTGATCTACTTATTTCCTGCTCCCCATGCCCATCCTTTTTATTGTTAATTTGTCCTAAAGATGACCTGGGTGGTGAAAAGAGCACGGATTAAGACCCCAGGAGTCTGAGGTTGGCCCCTCGACTTCAATAAGCTGTGTGATCTTGGGTTGGTCACTTTAACTCTCTTGACCTTGGTTTCTTCCTGTAAGAAGTGGAGATGATCATTCTTCCAACCCTCTTGCCTCATGGGTATAGGTAACTATGAAGGTCAGATGAGATTCTGAAAACTCCTGTGATGGGAAGCCACCATCTACTCTGCCTGGGTAGAGTAAATGGGTATAGTTTCCACCTCTTCCCTCTTCTTTTTTTTTTTTTTTTTTTTTTTAATAGAGGCATGTTTTATTTATTTATTTGTTTGTTTGTTTGTTTATACATGCACTGGGTACAGTCAGAAGCGCGGGAGGGTGAGAGAATTCACCAGAGCCAGAGCGGGGAGCAGAGCAGGCAGAAGGACCAAAGTACACTGCTGAGGGGAGCAGCGGGCGGCAGGAGAGGTCTGCGCACCATGTGGGATCCTCCTCTGGTGGCTGGGGAGCAGGCGGGGATCGAACCGGTGCCGCAGAGGCCACGGGCAGCTTCGCAACCCAGCGCTCAACCGCTGCGCCACCGGGGAGGCCCTTCCCTCTTATTTTTTTTAAGATTTATTTTATTTATTCATGCATACAAGAGCTGGGGTACCGGCCAGAGGTGCAGGTGATGAGAGGATTCACCTGAGACAGAGTGAGGAGCAGAACAGGTGGATTGTCTGAATACAAAAATAATTGCTGAAGGGAGCAGTGGGCAAGACAGGAGAGGCCTGCTGTGCCATGTGGGTTAGCTCCCTGGCTGGGAATCAAACTCAGGCCGCAGTGGCTGGTGATAGCTTGATAGAGCTGAGCCTTAATTCCTGTGCCACCAGGGAGGCCCCGCATCTGGATTTTTGCCAATAGTTCTCACCAGGACAGAATCAAGGAAGTGGCTTGAAAACCAAGGCTATAGCCTCCATGGGTAAGTTCATGAAACAGCCTCCCTCACGCCTCTTGGGGAGGTTGGGAACTGTTGAACTGAGAGTTAATAAATAAATAAATAAATAAATAAATAAATAAATAAATAAATAAATAAATAAAACAGGAGTTTATTTAGAAGAAAGTGAGGCTGCTCCCCCCATTTCTCACAGGCTCATGACAGATCCAATAAGCAGAACCAGGCCCCCAAGTCTAGCCAGTCTCTGTCACAGGAGGAGTGCAACAGATGAGGACCAGCTGGACAACTTGCCAAAGGGGATAGGGTAGCCTGTCACATCTGGAAAACCAGATCCTCCCTTCACCCCTCTTACATAAACACAGACACACACACACACACACACACACACACACACACACACGGGAGGGGTCTGCACAGAAAGGCAAGCTTCCTCCCCTAGTGTTTTAACTCAAAGTAACAAGCAATACCCAGACCAGAATTTTTCCTTGGGGATCAGTATCCTCTGAATGGCTGATGGTATTTTGCTTTGGCCATTCAGAGCAGGGGTGAGGCTCAGGGGTTAGCACCCAGCTGGCCTCAGTCATTCCCAGACTGTGACTCTGAGGTAGAAAGCCTCCCCTCTCTGAGCCACAGTTGTCTTGCCTGTAAAGTGGCAGCTTTTGACTGGTATAAGGTGTGTACAGTCCTAGCCTGCTGTGAGTCAGGCCAGTGAAAGCTCAGGGCCCTGCTCACAGGGATGCAGGAGAAGGTAAGCGGGTGCTTCCCACCAATTCTCAAGCAGCTGCCGAGGACCTTTGCCCCTCTCAGCACAGCTGTCCTGACTCCTCCAGGGAAGTGCTCTCAGAAACCTCTGGGCTCAGGACAGCCTGAACACACAGGAACTGGAGAGCGAGGAAGACAAGGCTAATGCAGCCTGGTGTGCGATGGGTGCCCTGGTAGAGTGACTCCGAGGAGGTCCTGCTCACCCTCATAGGACTGGGAACTACCTCACTGAATCCTTGAAACAAAGCTAGGCAATAAGTATGATTATAAGCCTCTTTTACATGTTCCATGATGACTGGGAATGGTCAGGTCAGGATTCAAATCAGGGTTTGCCAACGTCCAAAATCCTTTCTCTCAGCCCATCCCGTTCCTGCCTCCTGTCACTTGGCATTTGAACCAGAAGCCACAATATTCTACATGTGATTGGTTCAGCACTAAACACTATGCTTCTGTGGATATAACTTATACCTGTATTATTTTATAATTGTGTCATTCCCTTTGACAGAGGCGGGTGAAAGGAGAGGAGAGAAGCAAGATTTTTCCAAATCTGCTCTTTGCCATAGTCTCCCCGGACTGCCAGTGGAAGGAAGAGATGCCTCTTGGAGGGCCCAGTTTGAAGGAGATGTTTCATTAGGAAAGCTTAGTGAGCTGTGGAGATAAGGTATCAAATGGAATTACAGTGCCAGGACAAGGAGTAGCTTCTCTGTTGGAGGCCTGTAGCGGGGAGACAGAAGTCTGCTCACATATCAGGAAGGAAGGAAGATAGGAGTGGAAAGGACTCCGGTCCAAGGTAAAAGGTGTGGGGAAGAGATAAGGGCCGCCTGTGGAAGACCTAGGCTGCTGGGGTTTAAAACTGTGTTAGAGGGCTTCCCCGGTGGCGCAGCGGTTGAGCGCGGGGTTGCGAAGCTGCCCGCAGCCTCTGCCGTGCCGGTTCGATCCCCGGCTGCTCCCCGGCCACCAGAGGAGGGTCCCGCATGGCGCGCAGACCTCTCCTGCCGCCTGCTGCTCCCCTCAGCAGTGTACTTCGGTCCTTCTGCCTGTTCTGCATCCTGCTCTGACTCTGGTGAATTCTCTCACCCTCCCGCGCTGCGCTTCTGACTGTACCCAGTGTTTGTATGAATAAATAAATAAATCTTAAAAAAAAAAAAAACATTAAAAAAAAAATAAAACTGTGTTAGAGATGCTGAAAATGAGATTGTCAAAGGACACAAAGGGGAATGCGAGAAAGTGATCAGGCCTCAGAGGGTTGGAAACGATGCTGCAACAGCTGTTTTAAAACAGTTGCGGCAACCCAGGTTGGGAGGAACGCTCGGATGATTCAGCTATATAGTCATCCCCAAAGCGCTCAGCTGGCATGTTGTGGGTGGAATATGCTAATTGGGCACTGGTCCTTGAAGACTGTGCAGGGAGACCCCTTAATTTACTGGCTGTAGCAACATAACAAAACCGCCCCTAACAGATCTGCATTAACTAAGTACATCCCAAGTATTATCTCACATATCTTCGTAGCCACTCTGGGATGTATTGCTATCATTATCCCATTTTCCACATGAGGAAACTGAGGGGATGCAGCCCACCCAAGGTCACCCAGAGGGATAAAGAATAGCAGAGCTACAATTCAGACGCAGGCATGTACTGTTTGTGTAATCCATGCCTGGCACAGATGAGAGAGCAAAGGGACCCTAATTTGAAGTTTGCCGAATGAGATTTGAGGCAGGCTGGATCTTAAAATGTCAGGATAAGGATTTTGAATTTGATCTTGCAGATAGTGGGGAGTCATTGAAGGTGGCTGAGCCGGAGAGTTGATCTGGCAGTCATGGGAGTATAATGGAAAAGGATCCAAAGCAGTTGAGAGAGATTCTGTGCAGGAATTTTGAAGTGAGAATTTTCTGTGCAGGAGTAGCAGGAAGATAGCCAGCACCCCTGTACTCACAGTTTGTTGGCTGAGCAGAACCTAGCTCATACTTTCTTTGCCTTTCATCATAACCTTGTCCTTGATGTCGGCTGAAGTCTGCCCTTGGCATTCAGTGTATATAAATTCAAGCATATCAGCCCAAGGCTCCAATGAAAAGAGAAAAATTATTTCTACATAACATGGAGCAGTTGATGAGAGTGTAGCCTCTGGAGCCAGCTGTCCTGTAGTTGAATTTCTGTTCCTTTCTCTTTAGCTGTGTTACCCTGAATAAGACACTTAACCTCTCTGAACCTCATTTTCCATTGGTAAAATGGGGTGAACAGCAGTGCCCACCTTTGACTGAGGCTCCAGTGACATAAGGCATGCTAACAGCACCCAGAGTGGGCATGCTCCTGTGTTTGTGTGTGTGTGTGTGAGAGTGGGGTGTGTGTGTGTGTGTGTGTGTGTGTGTGTGTGTGTGAGAGAGAGAGAGAGAGAGAGAGAGAGAGAGAGAGAGAGAGAGAGAGAGAGAGAGAGAGAGAAATCCTCCTCAGGGTTCTCTGCCCACCCCTGGGACAGTGTTCATCTTTCTATTACAGGTCAGCAGCTGCCATGATCTCCATCTTGCCTGAGGAATTTGTATTCTCTCCAACTTTTCACATTGCTCAGACATTTTAAATTCATTGATTTCTGCCCTTTCCTTGGAAGACTTCAAACTCATTTGTAGGATAGTCCATGTTCCTTGTTATTGGAAGGGCTGACTGAGTTATGGGATGGAATCTATTTCTTTTTAATAACTTACATTGCTTTAGCACCCGTATAACAAAAGCAGTTACATGCTTGGGGTGGTTCACACAAATAAACAAAGGGGAAAAAATCCACCAATAACCCATCTGAAATAATCACTGTCAGGATTTTAGTTCTTATCCTTCCAGCATTATTTTAGAAAAAGGAATATACACACAGGTTTTCTACAAAAATGGGACTATACTACACATGCTGTTATCACCATTTTTTTGATTAATAATACAGTATAACATTTTTCCATTTCTCATCTCACCCTTATTAATAGCTTAATAGTATTCTATTGTACCATACTTGAAACAGACAGCTCCCTGTGATTATACATTTAGGTTATTTCTCATTATTTGCTATTAGACTACAATTGAACAACCTTCTGGCTAAATATTTGTCCACAGTCATCATTATTTCTCAGGGTAAATTGATAGTTTTTTGACTGTCAAATTGGCCTTCCTACCAGGAGGATTTGAGAATGATCATTTTTCTTCTCTTTATAATAAAAAAAACTTCACAAATTTAGTAACATAACTAGTTATTTTTATTTTGCAAAGCAGTTCTTGCAGAGCTTCTAGGAGCAAATGCAGGCATAAAATGAGCTTGAGAAAGATGGGGAGGGGATAGGGGAGTGTATGGTATGCACAGCTGGGATCCCCTCACAGGGATGAGGCTGGAAGTGCTGTTGGCCAATAGCCTCAGCTGTCAATCCTTTCAGGGGTGGGCATGTTGAGAACTACCTGGCCATCTGTATCTGCCTCTTCCTAGTGACCAACAGGGGCTTCTCCTACTCAGGACAGTTCTGAAAGGTCATTCCATAGTCAGACCTCCCCAAGGGCCCAGGACCAGCAGAGGCCTACGCTGAGCCTGCATCTGCATCCTGACTTCTCTCTCACAGGTCTCTCCCTTTGCATGGATATAGACCTCAAGTCCTTGATAAGCCTCCTACACAATAACCCCAGCCCTGAGTCTGCTTCCTGTCAACTCAGCCTATGACAGGCTGCAGAAAACTTGCATCTACCAGTACAAGCCTAGAATGTTCTAAGGCCTGGAACTTCTTTCTTTGAGCTGCCAGGACAACTTGGGCTTCACCCAGACCTGAAAAGTTTCAAGCCTTGGCAGGCAGCCCTAGAGTGCCAGGAGGTTGCAGGACAACCCCTGGCTAGGTTAATTAAGCAGTGATCTGGGTGAGGATTTACTGTATTGCAATCCTTACCCTCCTTGATATCCGAGATGATAACATCTCCAGAAATAACAAAGCATAGTTGCCATTGTGCAATGACACAGTGTATATTTTTGAGATGAGAAAAATGACTCAGAGAGGGTGAATGACTTGCCTGAGTTCACACAGCCAGTGAGTGGTTTGAATTTAAGCCAGGACTCTTCATTCTACAAGCAGCACTCTTTACACCTCACTAGAGCTAGTCAATGGGAATAATCATATAACCTCCTGGATTACTACTCAAGTGAAATGACACATAAACTGCAAAGCACTTAGTATAAGCCTGGCTCATAGTAAGTGGTTGATAAATGTGAGCTATCAATCAGGAACCCCACTGGGGCCTCACTTTCTTCTGAGAATGAAATCCAAACTCTTTTAGTGTGACCTACATGACCATACAGTATCTGACCCTTTCTATCATTCCCTCACTTCCTTTGGTTCAGTGAATAAACCAGTCTCGTTACAATGCAGGGGCTGTCTGTCCAACATGCATAGAGGCAGTTGCCCTGACTTCAGGTTTTGAGAAAAGAAGGCAGCTTTATTGCAAATCAACTGGCAAAGAGGCAGGAGGCAAACTCAACTCTGCCTCCCCAGTTAAGAAAGAAAATGAGGTTATATAGGTTTTGGGGATTAGGATTGAGAACAAAGTTAAAATTTTTAAGATTTTATTTTTGCATATAAGAACTGGGGTGTAGGCCAGAAGTACAGGGAGATGAGATAATTCACCAGAGACAGAGAGGGGAGCAGAACAAGCAGATCTACTGAAATGCACTGCTCAGGGCAGCAGTGGGTGAGACAAGAGAGGTCTGCTGCGCCATGTGGGTCAGCTCCCCTGGCTGGAGATTGAATTCAGGCTGCCGCAGATAACCATCTCCGTGGTAGCGCTAAGACTTAACCCCTAGGTCAACAGGAAGGCCTGAAAGTTAAATTTTACTTTTTTTTTTTTAAGATTTATTTATTTATGCATACGAGAACGGGAGTACAGGCCAGAGGTGTCAGGGGTGAGAGGATTCGCCAGAAACAGAGTGGGGAGCAGAACAGGCAGACTGACTGAATTACATTGCTGAGGAGAGCAGCGGGTGAGACAGGGGAGGTCTGCTGCACTGTGTGGGTAGCTCTCTGCCTGGCTGGGGATAAAAATCCTGCTGCAGAGGCTGCAGATAACTTCACAGTGCTGTGCTTAACCCCTCGAGCCACCAGGGAGGCCCCCAAAGTTAAATTTTATTGCCTAAGAAGTGGGCTAAAGGCAAAGAAACTGTGGACTTGGCTAAAGTTCATTGGCTAGTTACAGGGCAATTCTTTTTTTTTTTTTGAGATAACTGAATTTTTGCGGGTGGGCCTGTCACCTTTGGGTAGCCCACTGCATTTGCAGTCCCCTGGGGGCTCCAACTGGTTTTGGGGCTCGGTTCAATGTTAGTAGTTGCAGTTAGTTCAGGATGGGTCATCTGCAGGTAAACTGCATTTTTTAGTATGAACCTCAAAAAGAAAGATAAGGTTTTTTGTTTTTGTTTTTGCTTTTGTTTTCTTTTCTTCTATGCTCTAGGTTCTGAGAGGGATTTAACCATTTAGCCTTAGTTACCAACTCATGCCCACCTTAGGGCACTTGGAGGTTCTCTTCTGGAATGCTCTTACTCTCAATCTTGACCTGGTTGAGATTTCCACTCAAATCTCAGCCAAATGTCATCTACATGGAAAAGTCTTCCTTGACCTGGGGCCTCCCTGGTGGCATGGGGCTAAGTCTCAGTGCTGTCACCATCAAGGCCTGAGTTAGATACCCTGGCTGTTTTGCCTACTGCTCCCCTCAGCAGTGTATTTCAATAAATTCACCTGTTCTGCTCCCCACTCTGTCTCTGGTGAATCCTCTCACACCTCTGATCTACATGCCAGGTCTTCCATGCATAAATAAATCAATCTTAAAAAAAAAAAAAAAAGAGGGCCTCCCTGGTGGTGCAAGGGGTTAAGTCTCAGCACTATGAAGCTGTCAGCAGCCACTGCAGCATGAGTTAGACCCCCGGCCAGGGAGGTGACCCACAGGCGCAGCAGACCTCTCCTGTCTCGCCAGCTGCTCCCCTCAGCAGTGTATTTCGGTAGATCCGTCTGTTCTGCTCCCCACTCTGTCTCTGGTGAATCTTCTCACTCCCCTTCCCCACAGCTCTGGCCTATGCCCCAGCTCTTGGAAGCATAAATAAATAAATCTTTAAAAAAACAAAAGAAGAAGAAAAGTCTTCCTTGACTGCCTACCTGAACAGCTAGTCTTGCTCCTCAAACCTGAGTCACTCTCTCTGTTTTACCCAGTTTCAACCTTTAACATGAGCTGAAAGTCTATTTACTTTCTTTTTACTGCCTGTCCCAACTACCATGTAAGATTCAGGAAGTTAATGATCTTCCTCGCTCTCTGTTATATGCACAGGGTCTAGACCAGGGCTGGGCAGTGTAAGCACTCAATAAAAAGGTATTGGTTGAATAAAAGTACATTTTCTACCATTTAAAAATTTATTGAAAATAAATTTCTTTCTTTCTTTTATGGTTTCTTCCCATTTGCAGAGATATTTTTGAATACAAAAGGGAAGGTAGGAGAATAAAATATCAGCTCAAATACTCTTAGTCCAGAGAGCAGATTTGCTTCCTTAGAACTATACTGGTTGGGCCTCCCTGGTGGTGCAGCGGTTGAGCGCTGGGCTGTGAAGCTGCCTGCAGCCTCTGCAGCGCCGGTTCAATCCCTGGCTGCCGGCGAGGGTCCCACATGACACACGGACCTCTCCTGCTGCCCGCTGGTCCCCTCAGCAGTGTATTTCATCAGTCTCCTGTTCTGTTCCCTGCTCTGGTTCTGGTGAATTCTCTCACCCTCCCGTGCTTCTGACTATACCCAGTACTTGTATAAATAAATAAATCTTAAAAAAAAAAAAAAAAAAACTATACTGGATGCCAACTTCTCAAATTCCAGAGGACTTCTGAACTTGCTTTATGAGTACCCGAGCATTTTGTTTTCCTGTCACCTGTGGGAGGGGAGCAGGTGAGGAATCCTTGGGGCTTTATTATTCTAAAGACCGTCTAAGCTCTTGACTCCAAGAAATGCCTTGTTTGAACTTGAGAATGAAGACACTTTCCCTGTAATAAACAGCTTCTCCGTTCCAGTCAGAGGACAGTGCTAATCCTTGCTTCCTCTACCTGTGAGGCAGAAAACCACCCAGCGAGCTGAGTGGGGAGACCCAGTTGTCATTTGGCAGTGCCACTCAAAGACAGTCATCATCAGGACCCCAGGAAGGGAGCTCTGGGTTGCCAAGCAGTCTGGTTCCAGGCTTAGAGCCATGGCTGAGGGCTCACATTTTCATCTCTCTGGGTAGTCCCCTTATCAAGCACATGCTTGCTTCAGAAAACTAAGAAATCAGAGAAAAACACAAGGGAAAAGAAAACAATTTATCCAAATTTAACCACTGTTAACATTTTGGTGTGAGCATTTCCAATATTCTTCTTATACATGTTTATCAAAATTTTTTCCATTTTCTTTATGAATTTTGACTGTTTCATGTATTCACCTTAATCATTTTTATTTGATTTTTTTAAAGATTTATTTTTATTTATTTATGCATACAAGAACTGGGGTGTAGAGAATTCACCAGAGACAGAGGAAGGAGCAGAACAGGCAGCTCTACTGAAATACACTGCTGAGGGGGGCAGCTGAGACAGGAGAGGTCTGCTGTTCATGCAGGTTAGCTCCCTGACTGAGGAGCAAACTCATGCCGCAATGACTGGCGATAGCATGATACACTGAGACTTAAATCCCTGTGCCACCAGGGAGGCCCTTAATTGCCTTCTTAATAAAGTATTTTATTAGAATAGCAGTATCTGCTTGTTGTAACAAAAAAGGTAATTATCTACTGCACAAAATGAAAGTTCTTTGTAATCCCATCCTTAGAGAAAACCACCATGAAGTTTAGGGCACATCCCTCAGTTTTGTGTTTCCATACACAATGTGTATTTACATAAATGAGCTCAAGCTAAACAATGAAACATACCATGTTGTGGTTTGACAGCTTTTTCACATAATCCATTTTTCTTTACCACTACACAGACACCTCAGTCTTTCAGTGTCTATGGAGGTTTCTGTGTGTGAATTGTTTCCATAGTATGAACGGATCTAGTTCACCACTCCCCAATGAAGGACATTTTTTCCCTTTCTTCTTTAAATTCCAAACAATGCCCCTATGACCTTTTGGGTATGTAGGTGTATACAGGTGATCCTGGGGCTAATTTCCTTGAAGTGGAATTTCAGTGTCAAGGGGAATGTACATTTGACAGAACTTCCCCCCCCAAAACTATTGTTCCAGGCCTCACAAGCAGTATCTGCTCCTTCACCAAAAAACTGGTGCTGCTCATCTTTTCCATCTTGTTGATATGATGGGCAAAAACATGCATTTCATCTTGTATTAGTGAAAATGGGCACATTTTCAAGTTTGTGGCTGTTGTATGTCTTGTCATTGGTCACCGCTTTTATTGAGTTATTCACCTTTTTCATCTTTTTTTGTATTAATTGGGAAGACAGCTTCATGTAGTAGCAAGGTTGGTACTTTGCCATATTTGTCGGGTCTTTTTATTTTTTGGATATTTTCTCCTCGTTAAAACTGGTTTTAAATGACTGCATAGTTCACACCAATAGTAATTCCTATTTTGCATATTTTGCTTGCTTTCATCTTCCCTCATATTATAAACACCACGGTGAACATTTGTGGGCATGCGCATGTCTTTAGGAAATTTTCCAGAAGTGGGATTTATTGAGTAGAAGATGTGCACACTATCTTAACACATATGTACAAAACACACCCCAGGAAAATGGTACCACTTGACACTCTTGCCAATAGCACCAGAGCACCATTTGTTCAAAAAAGTCAGGAAATATTCTTTAGCTTGGCAGAGTTGGTAAGTATATTCATTTCCTACGGCTGCTTTAGCAGATTATCACAAACCGAATGCTGAAACAACAGAAATCAATTCAAAGTTCTGGAGGTTAGAGCGCTAACACCAAGTTTCAGCAGGACCACACTTAATCCTTAGGGAAGAATCTTCCTTGCTGCTCTCCTAATTTCTGGTGGTTGCTGACAATCTGCCGTTCCTGGGCCTTCAATAGCATAATTCCAACCTCTGGTTCTGTATTCACACAGCTTTCTTCCCCATGTGTCCTCACATGACCTTCTTAAATGGACAGCAGTCACTGGATGACCTCATCTTAATTTAACTAGTTACAACAGCAAAGACCCTATTTCTAAATAAGGTCGTGTTTTGAGGTCTTGTGGATATGAATTTAGGGGAGACACTATTCAACCCCATACAATAGGAAAGTGGGCTTATTATCATGCTTTTTTTAAAGATTTATTTATTTTTTATACAAGAACCGGGGTACAGACCAGTTGCATGGGAGAGGACTCACCAGAGACAGAGTGAGGAATAGAACAGGCAGACTGACAAAATACACTGCTGAGGGGAGCAGTGGGCAAGACAGGACAGGTCTGCCCTACCATGTGGGACCCTCACCCGCTGGCCAGGATCCAACCGGCGCTGCAGTGGCTGTGGACAGCTTCACAGGGCGGTGCTCAACCGCCTGCGCCATCAGGGGAGGCCCTCTGTATCTATTTTATAAAATGATATTTACAGTATCTCCTGTAGGAATTCAAGCCCCATGTTTACCACCAGGTGCCCAGGGCATAGCAGTGCCTCAATGACCACCCAAACATTTGTTGAGTGACCAGAATATGATCGTTGAACCCCTCCAGAGGTTTCTGGTATAACCTTCTGGTTCTCTGGGTTCCCCCCATATCTCTGCCAGCAATTACCTCCATGTGTCAGGATCTGTAATTATATTAACTGCGTTTAATAACTTCCTTAATAGTCACAAAAACCCCATACAGAGGATACTATTACTCCCATCATATAGACCAGGAAACTGAAGCTGAAACTGAAGCTCAGCAAGGTCAAATGACCCACCCTTGGTTCATGCAACTAGAACTGGTGTGAGGATTCAAACCCACTAAGAACTAAACTCAGCACTCCGGTTCAACTTTATCAACATCAGAAGATGGGCTGTGGCCTAGAGCTGGGTGGCAGCTTACCCTAAGACACTCAGCAAGTTAAAGGATGAACAAAGACAAGACTCTGGGACAGGGAGTAGACCAAGACCTCCCAGGCCAAGGTTTTTCCCAGGCTGAGGCAACAGTGCTTTCACAAGGTCTAGCCAGTTAGCTCTCTGTGTGATTTAGGAATGCAATTGCAAGTTAGAAGCCAGATAAAGGAACATCTCTAACTCTAGCTCATGTTTTAAAAACCAAATTCTTTGGGAGAATTTGAGAAATAACAAACTCTTCCCTGTAGGTATTTGAAGAGGACTCTGAAGTAGTCTTAAATAACTGACAAATGAAGGTCACATACAGTCAACAAAGCACCCAATGCAGAAGCAGGTCTAAGGACAATTTACATTTATTTGCTGATGACTCTAACTAAACATACTTCAAACACAGCAGAAGTTAAAGAGTCTGTCAGGTGAAGCCAGTTCTTGCAAATGGTTAAAGATGGGCCATGAGGAATAACTTAACCATCATCTTCAAGCTGAGGCCCTGGTTCTGGGCAACAGTGGATGAATGGACCTGGTCCTTCTGGCCTGCATGGAGACTTCCGAGGAACTATTCCTGGTTCTCATACTTGTGCTTGATGTGTTTCCACAGCTTCTGCATTTTAAAGACAAGAGCAACAAACTTTCAGTTTCATCTCTTACATTTTTTTTTTTTAAATATTTATTTATTTATGCATACAAGAGCTGGGGTAAAGGCCAGAGATGCAGGGGGTGAGCGGATTCACCAGAGACAGAGCGGGGAACAGAATAGGCGGACTGACTGAAATACAGTGCTGAGGGGAGCAGCGGGTGAGACAGGAGAGGTCTGCTTTGCCATGTGGGTTTCTCTCTGGCCAGCCGGGGATTGAACTCGCACTGCAGAGGCCACGGATTGCTTCATAGTGTGGTGCCTAACCACTTGCGCCTCCAGGGAGGCCCTCACCTCTTACATTTTACAACTACTCCTGCTGCCCTGGTCTCTAAAACAAGCTTGAGAAAAACACGTACCAAATCCTGACTGCTGTGGTGGGTAAAGCAGAAGCAACACTAGACTTAAAACGGATATTACTAACATTTATAAAATGCTTTGATGCTCTCACCACCCTGTGAAGTGGGATGATCTTAGTTTTATACAAAATTGAGATTGTGGGAACTGCTCCAAAGCACAAAACGATTAAGGAACAGAGCCTAGAAGTTGTCTCAATTCCTCAACACTGCAGTATTACTCAAGAGGTCCTAAGTGCATAGTCCTCAAATACTTCACACTGAGTCATTTTTGATTCCCTCGGCTACATGATTCTTGGGGAAAGAACTACCTGGATTCTTGTTCCAAAAAGCACAGTAGGTGGCTTAAGACAGCATACTCAGATACCTTTCCCATACAATAGGAATATGGTCAAAAGCTTGTAATATAGCCAGCTTGTAGGAGAGAGGGAACAGTGGCAGTACCTTCATAAGGGCAGAAAGTTGCCCTGGCCACAGGCAGTAACAGCAGTAGCATACATAGCCTACTGAGTCTGTACAGTCAGAGTCTTGCAATAAAAGCGTAAGTCAACAGTGGAACAGGACTATTGAACAAGATCTTCCCCAGTACAAGTCACAATTTAAAGCTACAGAGCATGCACAGTACCAAGCACATAATGAGTCTAAGAGGTGTCATTATTCCCTATCTTATGCCTCCACTTTCTCCCCAAAAATGTAATGTTATTGAGAGGTACCACCTAGGCTCTGAGGCACCTTGCCTGTAATCATATAATCCTCACAATAATTCCCTGAGGTAGTTACTATTAACTATTTCACAGATAAAAAAGCTCAGCGAAATTAAGAAATTTGCCCAAACTTAATGCCACAGTTATTAAGTGACAAGGCTCAGTATTCCCATCTAGGAGCTCTGATTTCATAGGCCCCACTCTTGCGTTGGAAGCCTTGGGAAGTGAAAGAGCTGTCTGAAAAGGCCAGCCACAGTGTTTAAGATGTCCTTTCACGACCGTCGCCCTCTCAAATATTCTCCGTAGTATTTGTTCCTGGTTCCAGCCCTCACTGCTAGTGTGGCCAGCAAGGCCTTAGCGCTAACTAGGCTTCAATTTTCACTTCTGCAAATGGACAAGTGGGTACCTAGGGAGGGAGATAGCAATACTTACAACCCCTGCAAAGTAGACTGTTATGATTTCATTTAACGTTTTAGGGTTCACTCCACGGCAGTGTAGAGACACCCAAAATTTAACAGGTTTCTCATAAAGGAAGACTGAGTCCCGCCGCGCCTCCACTCCCCGTCACCCCTCAGCCGAGCCCAAGGTCAGGAATGGCCCAGGCCCTCACCCCCTGGTTGATGTTTTCGTAGATCGCGTCTGCGCCTTGGTCGAAGGCGCGCTCGAAGAACAGGGCACCCACAGCGATGGTGAGGGCGAAGGTGGAGGTCCTGCGGAACAGCAGGGAATACAGCCTCGCAGTAACCGTGGGGCCCGCCATATTTGCCCACTGCCGAATTCGAACCTCTGCGCCTGCGTAGTGGTCGACCTTGCTCTACAAATGTCCTCGAGGTGCGGTACTTTGTGGGATTTGTAGTTCCACTGAATCCCAGAGTTCTTGGTTTTGAATCACGAAAACAATAATGGTCTAACATCGGTGAAAAATCTCACATGACTCAGATCAGCGCAGCTCAAATAGTTTGTTAAGATTTATTACCTGTTTCTTTCCCCTCCGTCGTTTATCGCTGGTGGACTCTTTTGAACTACAAAACCCAGAAGCCCTTGCGCTTCTTTCACCACCTCCCCACCTCGCGCGGTCTCCGCTTTATTTCCAATGGCTTCTGGGAAGGGTGGCCCGACACCAAGGAAAGAACTACCAATCCCAGCAAGCAGCGCGTGACGCGAGGGCGCAGGAGGAGGAGCTCGCAGCCGGCTGGTCCCTTGAAACCAGGTACTTTCTGCGGAATGTCGAGGGGCAGTCCTTGTCTCTTTCCCCCTCACCGAGTATTTGGGCTTTTCCTGCTAAGTCCGCTTTCCCCGTGGCGGGATAGGAAGTGAATAGAGGGGCGCCCAGGGCGCTCGTTTTCTCGCCGGTCTTAGTACTAAATCCTGGCCTAGAGTTGGCGCTTTCGGCGAAAGTAGAAGCCTGGGTACCGCACCCCTTAGCCCCGACTCGAGGGGAGGAGCAGGTCGGTCCGAGCTTCTGGTTCCCTCCCCTCACCCCTGGCCCCTCCCCTCCCCCCGAGGTTCTCAGTGGAGGCCCCAGGCCCCAGAGACCTGAGGACACTCATTTCTTCTTGGGGATAGAAAGAACAAAGGCTTTGGAGCACCAGGCCATTCAACAGATGTTTTCTGAGCTCCTCCTTTGGACTGTGTGCTGGGGACCCAGCGGTGAACCAGTCACTCTCTCATGGATCGCTCATTCTGTGTGTGCCAGATGGGGAGGTGCAGTAGCCACAAAGTAGTAATGTTAATGGAGGGACGGGTGATGGTGCTATTTCAGCTATTAGCTAGGGTGCCCAGGATGACACTCAACCATAGCACTGAATGAATAGTAGTGGGTCAAGCAGGAAAATGTTGCAAAGGCCATGAGGCTGCTGCAGTCCTGGGACGTCTGAGGGAAAAGAGTAGAGTGGACTATGAAGAAGTGAGCTCTGCTCAGCTCATATCTGGCCTTATGACCCATAGTAAGGAGTCTAGCTTTTTTGTTTGTTTTTCTAATTGTATTAGGAAGCCTCTGAACGGTTTTAAGCAGGGATGTGACTTAATCTAATTTATGTTCTAATGTCATCATTCAGACTTCTCTGGAGAATAAACTGAAGGGAAGTTATTGTGGATAAGTTGAGGGGGGATGGTAATTTTGATTAAGGCATGGATTAGAATAGTGATCAGATTTGGGGTGTATCTTGGGAGGTTGGACAGACAGAACAGCCTGACAGTGGCATGTAGGTCGTAGGAAAAGAGGATTCAAGTTTTGACCTCAAGAACTTAAAATCAACAAGTTTGAGCTGCTTCTTAGACAAATAGGGATTTGGATCTGGAGTTTAGAGATGTCTGAGCCAAATAAGAAAAATTGATATAAAGGTAGCATTGAAAACTAGGGACTGGATTCCAGGCCTGGATGGGCCTCTGACTCACAAGCAACAATAATGCCTGATTAGGAGAATGGCAGGAAGAATGTGAACTGCTGTACACCCATGATGAGTTATTATTACTGCTGTTATTTACTGTTTGCAAAGCGTCCTACAGCCCAGTGGGGCAGGAAGCTATGAGGCTCTTGGGAAGGAATACCTCTGTCTTGCCAATAATTGACAACAAATTTGGCTGATGGGAAGTTCAGAGGTGGGATGGGTAAGGAAGACCACAGGGAGTTAAGGTGTGCTTGTTTTTATTTTTTGTCTTTTTTTTTTTTTTTAATAGAGGCATGTTTTATTTATTTATTTGTTTGTTTGTTTTTTTGTTTATACATGCACTGGGTACAGTCAGAAGCACGGGAGGGTGAGAGAATTCACCAGAGCCAGAGCGGGGAGCAGAACAGGCAGAAGGACCGAAGTACACTGCTGAGGGGAGCAGCGGGCGGCAGGAGAGGTCTGCGCGCCATGTGGGACCCTCCTCCGGTGGCCGGGGAGCAGTCGGGATCGAACCGGCGCTGCAGAGGCTGCGGGCCCCTTCGCAACCCAGCGCTCAACCGCTGCGCCACCGGGGAGGCCCTATTTTTTGTCTTTTTAATGCTCATTTTGGACTAACAATTTCATTCTTTAAATTTAATTTTATATATTTTTTAGATCAGTTTTCATTTTTGCACAATGTATTCATTTTCATCCTGGTTATAGTCCCCACAATTCCCACCCCTCTGTTTTTTTTTTTTTTTTTAAGAGTTACCTTATTTATACAAGAACTGTGCTGCAGGCCAGATGCGCGGGAGGGTGAGAGGATTCACCAGAGACAGAGTGGGGAACAGAACAGGCAGACCAACGAAATACACTGGTGAGGGGACCAGTGGGCAAGACAGGAGATGTCTGCTTGCCGCATGGGTTGCTCCAAGGTTGGCGGGGATCGAACCAGCACTGCAGAGGCTGCGGACAGCTTCACAGCGCTGTGCTCAACCACCTGCGCCATCAGGGAGGTCCCCACCCACCTGTTTTGATCCTTCTCCCTTCTCCCCCTGTAGTGTGTCTCTGGTTTATAGTTGCTTGTTGATTTTGATTTTTACTTTATTATAATTAGTCTTTTTCCTGACCCCTTTTTTAGGTTTTCTAGGTTCCTGCTATGAGTGAGACCATCTGGTATTTTTCTCTTTCTTTCTGGCTTATTTCGCTGAGCATGATCCCTTCCAGCTCCATCCATGCTACTGCAAGTGGCATGAATTTATCTTTTTTGATTGCTGAGTAATATTCCATTGTGTATATGTACCACATCTTCTTGATCCAGTCATTTATTTTGGGGCATTTGTTTATTTATTTATTTTTTTTTTATATAGAGGCATGTTTTTTCTTTCTTTCTTTCTTTCTTTCTTTCTTTCTTTCTTTCTTTCTTTCTTTCTTTCTTTCTTTCTTTCTTTCTTTCTTTCTGTTTATACATGCACTGGGTACAGTCAGAAGCTCGGGAGGGTGAGAGAATTCACCAGAGCCAGAGCGGAGAGCAGAGCAGGCAGAAGGACCAAAGTACACTGCTGAGGGGAGCAGCGGGCGGCAGGAGAGGTCTGCGCGCCATGTGGGACCCTCCTCCGGTGGCCAGGGAGCAGCCGGGGATCGAACCGGCGCCGCAGAGGCTGCGGGCAGCTTCGCAACCCAGCACTCAACCGCTGCGCCACCGGGGAGGCCCTATTTTGGGGCATTTGGGTTGTTTCCATAGCTTAGCTATTGTAAACAGTGCTGCTATAAACATAAGGGTGCAGGTGCCCTTTTGAATTAATGTTTCTGTGTCCTTTGGGTAAATACCTAGCAGTGGAATTGCTGGTTCATATGGAAGCTCCATCTTTGGAGTAACAATTTTAAAACGTAATTTCTTTAAGTCCTTGACTTCAGTTTAGCAGTTGTTATTCTCTACATAAATCTAGAAAAATGGCCTCAGCTTTTTCTTTGATTAATGTTTACACTCAAGTTGAACAAACTTAATTTCTTTAAATATTCAGTGCTATTTACAGCTTATTACCTTCCCTTAAACATTTAACTCCATTTATAAACTTAATATGTTTGATTTTCTTTTTTAAGTACTTCAGATACATAACCTAACAAACATTTTCCCCCAAATATTTAAGCAGTTGCTAGAAAAATCCAATAAATTAAACTTAACAAACATAATAAATTTCAAGTTCTTGTAATCAGCTCAATACTTTTTTTTTTTTTTCAGCTCAATACTTTTAATAGACTTAAATGAAATTCTTTTATGTCACTGGTTCTCAGTAGAGGGAGCTTACAAAAAATAGACTCCATCTCTGACATAAAATTAGAATATGCACACACCCTTATCAGTAGTTTTCACAACACCCCAGGTGATTCTAATATGTAGCCAGTGTTTTCTGTCATTGCTAACCTCTCAATGTAAAATAACAAGTCTAATAACAATTACTGACATATATTTTATCAATTACCTAACTATGTATTTTAACATTTTTATTTTATTTATTTTTTCCTAAAGATTTATTTATTTATGGAATCAAGAACTGGGGTACAGGCCAGAGGTGTTGGGGGGGTGAGAGGATTCACCAGAGACAGAGTGGAGAACAGAACAGGCAGATAGACAGAAATACACTGCTGAGGGGAGCAGTGGGCGAGTCAGGAGAGGTCTGCTGTGCCATATGGGTTGCTCCCTGGCTGCGGGATCGAACTCATGCTGCAGTGGCTACAAATAGCTTCATAGGTTGCGTCTTAACCCCTTGCGCCACCAGGGAGGCCCCTAATGTTTGTATTTTAAATTGGAATTGCTTTTCTGTCATATACTCAACATGTCAAAATCTTTTCAGTGTTATAGTTACCTTTTTTTTTTTAGATTTATTTATTTGTGCATACAAGAACTGGGGTATGGGCATGGTGAGAGGATTCATTAGAGACAGTGGGGAGCAGAACAGGCAGATCTACTGAAATACACTGCTGAGGGGAGCAGCGGGCAGACAGGAGAGGTCTGCTGTGCCATGTGAGTCAGCTCCCTGACTGGACATTGAATTCATGCTGCAGTGGCTGGCTATAACTAGATAGCCCTGAGACTTTAACCCTTACACCACCAGGGAGGCCCCTCAGTGTTATAGTTCCTTTATTTATTTATTTATTTATTTATTTATTTATTTTATTTATACAAGCACTGGGTACAGCCAGAAGCGCAGGAATGTGAGAGAATTCACCAGAACCAGAGCAGGGAGCAGAGCAGGCAGAAGGACCGAAGTACACTGCTGAGGGGAGCAGCGGGCGGCAGGAGAGGTCTGCGCGCCATGTGGGACCCTCCTCTGGTGGCCGGGGAGCAGCTGGGGATTGAACTGGCGCTGCAGAGGCTGCAGGCAGCTTCGCAACCCAGCGCTCAACCACTGTGCCACCGGGAGGCCCGTGTTATAGTTCCTTTTAAAGATCAAGTATACAATGATTATTGCAAAACTTAGGCCAGGAACATTAATATAATGAGTTTGATTTACTCTATCTCTACATTCAATTCTAAACTTTCCTGGAGTGTGACAGGATAGTTAACCAGTAAAGAAAACAGTTTTATCCCCTCTAAATAATATGTGCTTAGCATTCCAATCAAGTTGGGGTTAGTAAGCTGAATGTAACTGTACTGATTTCTAACTGGGGTGACCATGGGTTCTGTGTCTACCCGGACTGACCCCCTAGAAGACACTGCCTTTGGGACGCAGGGAATGGAGTGGTCAATGAGAAGGGGAAGCACTTTCTTCCATGTTTTTGCTTCTGACAGGTACTTACTAGGAGGGTACCGTGCTCTATAGTTAAAATGCACATGTCTAGCTATCCTACCCTCTCATCCCACCTCCCAATCCAGAAGGACTTCTTTTTTTTTTTTTTTAAGATTTATTTGTTTATTTATTTATTTATACAAGCACTGGGTACAGTCAGAAGTGCGGGAGGGTGAGAGGATTCACCAGAGCCAGAGCAGGGAGCAGAACAGGCAGAAGGACAGAAGTACACTGCTGAGGGGAGCAGCGGGTGCAGCAGGAGAGGTCTGCATGCCATGTGGGACCCTCGCTGGTGGCCGGGATCGAACCGGCGCTGCAGGGGCTGCGGGCAGCTTCGCAGCCCAGCTGCGCCACCAGGGGAGGCCTAGAAAGACTTCATTTTTTTTTTTAAATATGCTCCCATATTTTTAATTTTTTTTAAAGATTTTTTATTTATATAAGAACCGGGGTACATGCCAGTTGCGCGGGAGGGTGAGAGGATTCACCAGAGACAGAGGGGGGAACAGAACAGGCACACTGATGAAATACACTGAGAGGAGCAGCGGGCGAGGCAGGAGAGGTCTGTGGCGCCATGTGGGACCCTCCCTGGCCGGCCAGGATGGAACTGGTGCTGCAGAGGCTGCGGACAGCTTCACAGTGCAGCACTCAACCACCTGCGCCACCAGGGGAGGCCGAAGACTTCATTTTTAATAAGCTCCCTACTTGGGAGCCATGGAAAATTTTGAATGGGAGTCTTTCTAAAAAGGTTGATCTGATGCCCCAGAGTGGGGTAAAATGCGGAGGCTGGGGTAAGGAGAAGAAAATGGACTTGGAATGTGGTGGAACAAAAGGTCAGATGGTATTTGGAGCCCAGACTGGGGGTAGCAGAAAGGAAAGGCAGAGGTGGTTCTGAGTCTGGGTATCTGGTTTAGGAGCCTCCTTCAGACTATTTTTACCTTTCTTATTTGGAAACTCCAGCCTCCTGGGGCCCATAACTATCTGATGAGAAACTGTGTCTCCAGCCTGCAGCTCCCTGGAGCCCACATTCAGGTTCAGCCAACCTTCACTGGGCCAGGTCTGCTTGAAATCAGGGCATGCCCTATTAGCCTTCAGCACGGACTGAAGGAAATGTCTGCACCCTTTTCAACACCACCCATATCTAGCAGTGGACCTGGTCACTGGAACCTTTCATGGCATTCTCCTAAGGGAGGAGATAAATTTATTCCAGCATTTTTCTTGGGGGAGGGAGGTTTAAATTTTTGTTAAACAATTAATACTATATATAGAAACTTAGAAAAACACAAAATGAAAAAAAATCCCATAGATAATCCTATTATTCAGACATAGCCTCAGTAAATATTCTCTGTCTGCTGGGGGCAGGGGGGTTGTGTGAGTTTTGGAGCTGAGGTCTGTCTCCTTAAAAAAGTGGTATATTATACATACTGGGTATCTGATTCAGTTATGATAATGAGCTGTTTTTCATTTAGCAATATGGAGTGAACATTTGTGTGAGGAAATAGCTTCCTTTGACTTGATTTTTTAATGGCTGCGCATCGCTCCATTGAACAGATGTGGCTCATGCCCTGCTCTTGCTCTTTGCCAACTGTGGGCTCCTTCTGCACACAGTTTTTTTTAGGGTAAGACATTTAGATTTTAGTTTTAGGACAAGCTACGTTGCAGCGACCATCTTAGTACCCAGATCTTTGAAATCATCTCTGATCATTTTCTTAGAGGATTTCCTTGTTGGATGCAGGCTCCCTTCCTTGGTGTCCTCTGGTGCAGAGCTTATTATTACCTAGTATTGTTACTGGAGGCTCATCTGTCAGCCACCCCCAGCACAGCAATACTCAGTGCGCCTTCTTGTGAGAGATTAGGCACTGTGTTGGGGGGTGTGAACTCCAATATGATGGAGAGGAAGTGCTTAGCAAATGTTTGGCTGATGAATAAATGACTAAAAAGGGAACCAAGAACTTCAAGGTTGTGTGTATGAGGGTGTGTGGGTGGGTGCTTAGACTTAACTAAGGAGTGTTTTGGGATATATGGCACATTGTACCTGTGGCCACCAGAGATTATAAAGTGATTTGATTTTTTCATTCATTTATTTCACTGTATTTGTTATTAATTGCTATATAACAAATGACCCCAAACAATAAACATTTATTAAGTCATGGCTTCTAAGGGTCCAGAATTTGGGAGCGGCTTAGCTTGGTGATTCTGGCTCAGTGTCTCATGAAGTTGCAGTCAAATGCCAGCAGGGGTTATCCTCATCTGAAGGCTTGCCTGAGACTGGCAGGTTGACTTTCAAGTTTGCTCATGGCTATTAGCAAAAAAATATCAGTTCCTTACCACTTGGGTCTCCCCACAGGGCTGCTCATGATAGGGCAGTTAGCTTCCCCTGGAGCAAGTGGCCAGAGAAAGGGAGCCGCTAGGCTGGAACCTGCAGTGTCTTTGGTTACCTGATATTGGAAGTGACATACCGTCTGTCACATCTGCAGTTATTCTCTTAGTCACACAGACTAATTCTGATATAGCCTGGGAGGGAACAACATACCCTGCAAACACCAGGAGGTGAGATCACTGGGAGCCACTGAGGCTAGCAGCCACATCTACAAATGTGAATTGAGCACCATTGGCACGCCAGGCACTGCACTAAGTACCTAGCACGTATGATTTAATCATAATAATATTATGACATAGTATTGTTACCCTTGTTCTTCTAGACAAGGCTCAGAGGGTAAGTATTTGCTGAGAGTTCACAGCCTGAAAGTGGCAGGGAAGGATTCAGATGAGGGTTGAGTGATTAGAGTGAGTGTTGGCTTGAGTGGTCTGTGTGATTTGGGGCAAGCTCTTGGCCTCTCTGTTCTTCAGCCCATCATCTGATATCCTAGGCTAGCATTTGTCCAAGTATGTGGCCTATGGGCTTTGCATTAGAGCTTCCTTAGATCCTGGCCCTGTCCTAAACCTGCCAAGTTAGGATGAGAAAGCTGTGTGGTTGCTCTAAAACACCAGGGCATCAGAGAGAGACCCCTGATACCTTGGGCTCCTGTCAGGGAAGACATCTGGATCCTCTTGGCACTTCTGTTGCAGTTGGGTCCTGAGAGGGCAGTCTGCAGGTCAGCCCCACAGGGTAGTTCTTATGCCTTCGATTCCAGACGGCAGGCATATGTGGCAACTGGAACATTGCTGTGCTCCTAGTGGGTGTGCGATGAAGCTGTCCTCTGGCCACAGTTTGCTGTTTACCTGAGGTCTGGCAGTGCCATAATTAGAAGAAATGACAGGTGAGCTTGAGGGCAGCCTGTGGTGAGCACTAGTCCAGGATAATTACACTGTGCATCCAGCCCCTGGCCACAGCCATGCTTATTTTAGCCTTGTGCCAAAGCTAGCTCTGTGCCTGAGACGCACAAATGAAAGGAACCGAGTATTGAAGAAGCACACACCTGCCCCATGACCGCCCCCTCCCCCAATATTAAATAATATTGGCCTCTCTGTTCTTCAGCCCATCATCTGATATCCTAGGCTAGCATTTGTCCAATTATGTGGCCTATGGGCTTTGCATTAGAGCTTCATTAGATCCTGGCCCTGTCCTAAACCTGCCAAGTTAGGATGCGAAAGCTGTGTGGTTGCCCCCCGCCCCCATGTAGCAGAAGGATGGGAGGGGGTAGGTCCTGGGTTGGCCAGTGTGTGCTTGGTTATGGGGCCTCAGGCATCATGGCGAGAGCTCCCAGAGAGGGTGCGGGGATCCTCAGCACCAATGGCCACGCATTTCTCCTAGCTGTGGCAGATAAGGGGTATTTTTGAGCCTGTGTCCTCATCTATGAAATGGACACCTTCATATTTATTCAGAAGGTCTCTGTGAGGATTAAATAAGAGAATGAGAACCAAGTATGAGTGCGAACACATAAGACTCAAATTTGAGCTATCTTCTTGCCCTTCCCAATCACCTAGCCACCCAATCCTCTTCTTCCCTCTTCTGTCTGCCTGTGTCTCAATTAGTTGGTAATCTTTCCTTTTCCTTGGGCCCAGAGCACTGAAGTCAGGTGCCAGGGAGAGTCAGGTGTGGTTTACATCAGTGGAATGGGACTCTGCTGGAGGCAGGTCCCCTGGGGAGGGTGGTGGTGGCAGGAGACCTGCTTTGGGGGCCTTCCTTGTCTCTTCTCACTCCATCCTCAACTACCCAGATCCAAGCTAGCAAAGAGGGCCTGTGGCAAAAAGAGGGAGAGTGGCATTGCATTCTGTAGGCTGCTTCCTTGCTCGTTCCACAAGCTGTTATGTGCGTGAAGCCCTATTCGGGTACTGGGGTGCAGCAGCTGGACCAACAGAACTCTGCTTTCGTGGAGCCTGCATTCTGGGGGAAACAGGCTCACGTGACAGTAAATCTGTGTGAGAAGGTGCACCGAGTTGTGGAAACAGCTTGTTGTCAGGGGACGAAGTGTCTGCAGCTGCCACTTTGGCTGCAATTTAAAATCAGGTGATCAGGGTGTGCCTATGGGGTGAGCAAGGAGGGGGGCCTCCTGGGTAATAGTGATGTTGGCAGTAACAACCTCCCTTCTTTGAGCACTAACTGCATGCTAGGCATCCTAACTACTAAACTATTTAACTTAATCACTACCTTGGTGAATCCACTGCAGGGGGTCCCTGTTTTGTATTTTTTTTTTGTTTTTTTTTTCCCCCCTAAAGGTGTATTTATTTATTTGTTTGTTTTTTTATTTATACAAGAACCAGGGTACAGGCCAAATGCACGGGAGGGTGGGAGGATTCATCAGAGACAGAGCGGGGAACAGAACAGGGAGACTGATGAAGTACACTGCTGAGGGGAGCAGCGGGCAAGACAGGAGAGGTCTGCCGCGCCATGTGGGACCCTCGCCGGCCAGCCGGGATCGAACCCATGCTTCAGAGGCTGCGGGCAGCTTCACAGAGCGGCACTCAACCGCCTGCGCCACCAGGGCAGGCCCGGGTCCCTGTTTTGTAGCTAGGTTCAGAGATGAAATAACTCTCCAGAGGTCAGCCAGCTGATAAGTGGTAACGCTGAGACTCCAACCTGGACCCGGGTGGCCCAGAGGGTTGTCCACTGCCCCTTGGTCATGAGGAACCACTCTGTCACCTGGCAAAGTGCCAGAGCATTGGCAGAAGCTATTGCAAATTTGGACCTGGTCCCTGGGACAGGGAGGGTGGCACCACCTGTGTTCTCTGCAAGGGAGAAGGGCTGGATTGTTCTGTGTTCCGGACAGGGCCTTGCTCACATGCTGCGGAGCATGCCAGCCTCCGAGGACAAGGATGAATCACCGCAGAGAGGGCCAGCTTAGTCAGCACCCCACGCTGGTGTGTGAGCGCCATCAGGGACGTCCTGCTGGCCCCACCCCGCCCCCCTTCACTGACCTCCCACTCAGGGCTGCCAAGTGCAGTGGTACAGGTTGTGTCTGGTGCAAGGACACCAGGCTGAGGGGTGAGTTAGAGTAAAGTACACACTGCTTGCCAAGTTATGTATCTGGCAGCGTGCTGTACCTGTCTGGAGGATACTGCAGCTGTGCTTTTGTCTCATCAGTGCCAAGGCACTGGAGCCCTAGAGGTTCACACAGGGGTGATACCTGGGGAGGTCATCTTGTGGAAGGTCAGCTCCTGCCCAGCAAAGGGCCTTCTGCCTCCGTGGGGACAGGCCTGTGAGGTAGGTGGGAAATGCAGTCACCCAGAGCCAATGTGCCGCCCTGCCACCACCACGGGCAGTGGGGGCGCTGTGCAGAGCAGCTGCACAGGAAAGGGGTCTGGGTTCACTGTGGGCCTAGGATCCACTTCCACCTCTGCCTTGTGCTGTGTGCTTTGGGCAACTCACCTCCCTCATCTGCTATACAGACTAGCTGACTTAAACACCGACATCCTATTCCTTGTTCTGAGCTTTAGTTTCCTGACATAGGGACTTTTTGGAGGTCAATAATAATGACAGTGATGACAGCCAACATGTCTTGTGGCTTCCTGTGAATCTAAATGAAGTATGTGTATGGTACTCTTATTATCCTAATTTTCATGGCAGGAAACGAAGACCGGAAGTTAATTGCCAAGAGTCATATAGTTAGGAAGCAGTGACACCTGGATATAACATGGACTGCGGAAAGGCCATTAGAGATCTCCTAGTCTGGGCTGCTTTACATGTGAAAACTGAGGCCCAGAGAGTGCAAGTGACACAGTCTCACCTAGCAGAGGTGGACTAGAACTCAGGGTCCCATTGACCCATCCTGAACAACTGAGCAGTCCCCCAGATGAGGGACGTGGCAGAGGAAGACATGGGTGGGTGGCACAGCCACTGCGGCTCTCAAGTGATGCTTTTTGCCCTCCATGGGGTGTGTGTGTATCTTATTCTCTTTCTCTGTCTCTCAGTCTCTGTCTTTCTCTACCTCCCTGCCCCCCTACACACATGAAACCAGGGGCCTCATCTTTTGGATCATAGCATTGCTAGGCAGGTTTTGATTTCCTGGGGTGCTGGTGGGAGGCATTCTTTCAGACGCTCTGCCCTTATTGGATCTGTACTGGGGGCACCTCTCACCATCTCTTTGAGTTCCGTTTCTTCCTTCCAAATGGGATTGTTCATACCTCTCATGGTTTTGGGAAAACTGTCATCAGTATCATTTGCTGGGAGGAGACTTTTATAAGTGATCAAAAGTATGGTTTCTAGCACCATCCTGCCTGGATTCTAAACCCAGCTGAGATTCTTTCTGCAACTTAACCTTGGCAAAATCATTTCACTTTGGGAGCCTCCATGCCCTCATTTGAAAAGATGTGATAACTTCTACCTTACAGGTTAACCTGAGTTTTAAATGAGTATAAAGCATCTGGCCTGGTGCTGGCACCTAGTAGGTGCTCAATAAATGAAATGCTGGGTAGCATTTATTGAGTCTATGCACAATGCTGGATATAGTCATTTAATAGCTGTCACTCTTTTATTAATAACCCATTTGGGGCCTCCCCGGTGGTGCAGTGGTTGGGCGTTGGGCTGTGGGGCTGCCCGCAGCCTCTGCAGCGCTGGTTCGATCCCCGGCGGCTGGGCAAGGGTCCCGCATGGTGCGCAGACCTCTCCTGCCACCCACTGCTCCCCTCAGCAGTGTACTTCTTCATCGGTCTGCCTGTTCTGTTCTCTGCTCTGGCTCTGGTGAGTTCTCTCACCCTCCCGCGCTTCTGAGTCTACCCAGTGCTTGTATAAATAAATAAATAAATAAATAAATCTTAAAAAAAAATTAAAAAAAAAAGAATCACGAATAGTAAAATCAAAAAAAAAAAAATAATAACCCATTTGGATCAGCAAACTTCTGTGTACCACTTCCCAGGCAACCAGGCAACCGATCAGACCCACAGCCTCATGTGCCCATAGTGCAAGTAGAGGCGTAGGGAGAAGTTTCTTGTCCAAGGTCACATAGAGCTGGCTTCTTGGTGCCCTGTGTGATTTTGTCCAGCAAAATCTGCCGCAGAGACACTATTCCATCTCAGTCTCCCAGAGGGACACCTTTCCTTCTGCCTCTCCCCTCCTCATTACTCTCCAGAGCCAGCAGCTCCTCAGAGCTTCAGGCTTCGTGATGGCTTGGTTAAGCACTCGGCCGTTAAACGTTCATCTCTTACAATTTCAATCCAATTCCTATAAGTTTATTGGCAAGACGGGGTGTATTAGAGCTGCCAAATTTAATTTATCAAGTCCGTGTGTCTGGGATGCAGTTTCTCAGCAGTAATGGGAGAAGAGAGGTTTTATTCGTTTTCATTTTGAATGACTGTCTGTTCCTGATCCCATTACAGCCCTTGACTTAATGGCTGCTGTCCCTGTCTGCTGCAGGAGCAGCTTTCTCCATCAGCTTGTGTGGCTGCCTGAACTGTCCAGGAGCTTGTTTGTCTCTGTGTCTCTCCTCAATGTCTTCTTCCCAAGATGCATTCCCCCGTCTGTCTGCCCTGTGCGTCAGGTCCCTGCTTTATCTTTGTTTGCCAGATCTTGGGAGTCTGGTGCTTTTGCTCATAGCCTGGGCTGCTACTTAGAGACCTTAGGGAAGTCACTTTCCTTCTTTCTCTGGAAGGTGCTCTGTGAAATGAGGGTCAGACTACAGGACCTAAAAGGTGAGGGGCTGGCTTAGGCTTAATGCAGGTCCCAGATGATGGCCCCAACTCTCCCCTGGTCTTATGGCATCAAATTAGGGGACCCACTTGCTGACCATGATCAGGAGTGGCTGTTGTGCCCACCATGGTTGAGGGGTCTTAAGACCCTGAAACTTATTATTTCTCTCAGTGATTGGGGAATGGGGATACCTGTCACCTAGGAGGTTAATTGTTTGCAATTCTGCCTGAGGCCCCTGTCTTCTCTAAGCTTTGAACTGACAGTGGAAGAGGGGACTCTGCCAGAGGCAGGTTTTTAGGATACCTGGGTTTGCCTTCTGTTTGCCAACTATGTGAGCTTGGGCAAGTCATTTCGTCTCTCTGAACCTCAGCTGTCCCATAAGGAAGATGGAAATTAATTCCTTTAAGGAAATTAATTCCTTTAGTCAACAAATAATTGGTTGTATTCTCTATAGCATGTACCACTTTTGGTGCTGGGGCTTTGGAAATAAACAAAACAAAAATATCTCAGCCCACATTGATTTATATTCCTATTGGGGGGAAAAGACTGTAAACATGACGAATAGCTTACTTATTATTTTGAAGGGTGATCAAAATGAAGCGGGGAATGGAGAAAGCTAAGGGGAGGTTTCTGCAATCTAAACAAAGTGGTCACACTAGATTACCAAGAAGGCGGTGTTTGGGCAGATTGCAGGAGTCCAGTGAACAAAGTGTGGCAGCTACGTGAGGAGGGGCATTCAGACAGAGGGAACAGCAGGTGCCAACACCAGGAGGTGGGTGTGTGCTTGGCATGTGTGAGGAGCAGAGGAAGCCTGTGTGGCCAGCATTGAGAGAATAAAGAGATCAGAGGTGGTGCTGGTGGGGGTGGGGGGGGGTTGAGAGGGGGCTGGCCAGGGGATATAAGGTTTTGGCTCTCCAGCTTGGCTACACTTGTGTATTTATTGGGGAAGTTTAAAAAAAATGCTGATTCCTGGGCCTCAACTGCTATGGTTCACATTAACTGGCCTGAGTAGTCTGTGAAAAGATCCCTCTAGAATACGGCATCTTAGGCCATAATCATCAGCCCACATTCTTCTGCTCTGTCGTGAGGTGTAAAGAGGTGGTGCAAATAATAGAAATTTCCTTGCACAGCACAGGCCTGGTCTGTGTGCTAGTGTTGGGGAGGTGTGCTGTAGGTTTGTGGGGAGGGAGTTTCCTCCACTCTCTGAGTGTTTTGTGACTTCTCAGGCAGCCGCAGCACCTGGGATAGGTGTAATGGGGAAGCGTTACTTCTGCGACTACTGTGATCGCTCCTTCCAGGACAACCTCCATAACCGCAAGAAGCACTTGAATGGACTGCAGCACCTCAAAGCCAAGAAGGTCTGGTACGACATGTTCCGAGGTAGGTGTCTGCTGGCCAGGCTGGTAGAATTCTGCTCTCCCATCTTTCTTATCGTTACACCAGGAAGCACTGCGGGCCAGTGACAGTCCAGTCTTGGCTCTTTGAAGAGTGAAAGGAGCCTGGGCTCCTGGCCTATAGGGTAGATGGGTCCTCAGACCGGCAGGCTCCTTTCCCCAGAAATCTTGACCAGGGCTCCTTTTTCCAGGTGATGTTCCAGGCCCTGGGGATACTGTAGCCAGGAAGAGGGCCTATCTGAGGAGGTGATATTTGAGCCAACAGCTGAAAGACAGGAAAAAGCCAGCTATACCATTCTGGGCAAAGGGCATTCAGAGGCAGGCAGGCAGCATAAGCAAGCATGGTGTTCTGGGAGCCAAAGGGAGAAGGTGCGACTGGACACAGTGGGAGAGGAAGATGGTAGGGACGGGAGCTGGAGAGAGGAGAGGGACCAGATCAGGAGGGCCTGGGGAGGCTGCAGTATGGGGCCTGGGTTATCCCAAGGGCAGAGGGCAGCCTTTGAAAGGCTTTAGGCAGCAGCCAGCATGACCAGAGCTACATTTGACAGTGATGACTGACTGCCCCGTGAGCGGTGGGGTGCAATAATTGGCTGCTGAATGACTGGCTGGCTGGCTGAATAACTGAGCTGCCGGAGGGAGGGCTCTTCTAGGAAAGGCTTGAGCCGGTGTGACTAGGGGAATGAGCTAAGGGTGCAAATACCTAGCACAGGGCATGGCATCCGGGAGCGCTCTCTAGAGGGGAGCAGCTGCCCTGCCATCCTCGACAATAGCATCAGCCAAAGAGGTGCAGGCGGAAGTGGCCAGCCAGCCAGGAGCCTCTGAAAGGGAGAAGGAGGCTGGCAGTGGGGCAGGAGCAGGGTGGGAACCAATGCTCCATGAGTTGGGGAACAGGATTCTGGGGACAGGGCCCACATCCAGGAAGGAAAGTAAAGGAAAGGGAAGGGCTGAGTCCCAGCAGCCAAGAAGGAAGGAGAAGAGGAAACTGTTCCCTCTTCTGAGACTCAGAATTCACACGAAGGCAGTGAGCATTTATTGATTGCCTGCTGCATGCCAGGTGCCTTCCATGGTTTGTATCTGCTTTTCTCAGTAATTCTCTAAGGCCGTGTGTCTCAGCCCTTGGAATTAGAATCACCTGGAGACCTTTAAATAAAAAACTGATTCCCTGACTCTATCCCCAGAGGTAGGTTTGGCATGGATTCTCTAGGCATGGTATTTTTAAAGCTCTCTCAGATTCCCCCCATTTCACATGAAGAATCCGAGGCTTGGGTAAGAAAGAATGGTCAGGCCACTGAGCAGGCATGAGTGGGAGTAGAGAGGGGTTCATTAGCAGAGGGTCTCCTGGGTGCCTACAAGGCCTCTGACTCTGGTGTCAGGCATGGAACTGGGCCTCAGGATCACCTTGGTGTTTGCTCCTAATCCTTGATTTTCAAGCAAGAGTAGCTGGGTCTCTGGTCCAGACTAATCAGCAGAGGGCTATAGAAAAGGAGAGATAGCTAGCAGTGGGCACCATGAGCCCCTTCTTGGGGGTCCTGCATTCTCAGGGTCCTCTCACAGCCCCAGCCATGTCCAGTGCTTGGAACTCTGTGACGGAGGCTGGCTAGGTCAGAGATCCCCACTTAAGGTGGTGACTGAAATCCAAAGAAGTGGATCAGCTCACTTGGAAGCCCCAAGCTGACATAAGAGCTCTTTCTACTTCCTTAAAGGCTTCCTCAGGCCCTAGCTCATCTACACAGCCACGCAGCACAGGGGCTCCCTGGCCTGAGCTAGAACTTAGCACTGCTCTGCTCCCAGCTTCATGTCTTTGGACAAGTCCTTAGCCCTCAGAAGGGCTGATGATCTGTCTACCATGATCAACCCTGAGCTTGGTTGCCTGGATGTTAGTCCCAAGGTGTCACTAAGAACAGTGTGACCCTAATTTTGTCATGGGTGAAACAGCCATAGCAACAGTGCCCACCTCCCAGGATGTGACAGGGGCTCATTAATCTCTTAAAAACTATATGTCTTACAGTTACAGTTAAGGGTTTAGTAAGTAGGAATAGTACCTATGGGTTCACAAAAGGATTGACCTCAGGCCCTGGATCTCATTCGTTCAGCCAGTGCTCTGTGAACACTTAGTATGTCCTTGGCTCTCAGACAGACTCTGAAGACATAAAAGTGAATAAAACCAGGCCCCTCTCCTAAGTGACCTTGCACCCAGCTATAACAGTAGGTTCGGGGCAGAACCCTTGACATCCATGGCCTCCATGCTCTACTGATCTCTCCCTTTGAGTCCAGCCATACCTGCCACTACAGGTACTGCTCCCCATGATGGCAAGCCCTTCCTGCGCTCTCCCCTACCCCCACCCTGGTCCTCCCATCTCAGAACTCAACTCAAGCATCAAGTTCTCCTGGATGCCCTCCCTGATTGCCGGGCTGGGCACCGTCATTTGACTGTATGCTAGCTGTTTACTCCATTTATATCTGAATGGATTAGTGTGACTGTTTGACTGAAAGGAAGGACCAGGTCTGACTTTCACTAAATCCTCATTCTGGCATGGTGCCTGGTACACAGGACGTGCTCAGTAAATGTTTGTTAGATGAATGTCCAAATGAATGAGCAAATAGACACGGAGCACCAGGGCAGCTGTTAATTTTGAGAGATGAAGCAAGAAGGACCAATAGGGTCATATGACGAGGAGCCTTGCATACCCAGTAGAGGAGCACAGGGTTCTTTCTGCAGGGCCTACGCTTGGAGTAGGGTGTCTCACTTCAGAGTCACTGAGGAGCTTTTTAAACAGTTCTCATGCTCTCTCCCACAGATGAATTAAGGAGAAAGGTGGGCTCCACCAGCCAAGTACTTTAAAAGTTAGCCAGTGATTCTCATGGGTTCAGAACCACTGTCTAGATTCTGAGCAGCCTGGAACTCCTCTCATACTGAGTGCACAGCCAGAGTCCCTTGTCTTGGACTCAAACTCAGCCCTCCGCTAGCCTCAGCTGTCTACCCTCAGGGCAGCATCCATACTCCCTCCACCAGCCCAGCTCCCCTGGAAGGCCTATGGCATCAGCTGTGCAGGCTGAGTATGACCAGTCCAGACAGATGGACCCCTCTGCTGGTGGCACCCCCATGCTCCTCCAGGCCACCCCTGGAGTGAGTCCTGACCCCAGTAGCTGGGCCTCAGTCACCAGCATCCCTGCTCTGGGGAAGGAGGAGCCCCCATTGGTGTCAGACACTCACCCAGACACCAGGAGAAAAAGGCAGGGCTTGGGAAAAAGGCAGGGCCTTTAGACTCATACTCCAGGATTCAAACTTGGCACTGCCACTTCCTCACTGCCCTTGGACAGGTCATTTCCCTTTCTGGACCCCCACTTTCCCTACTATGAAATGGGGGTGTCAGCACCATACAGTGGATTTGTGAGGAGGAAATAAAATTAGAATTGCTACTGCTTGTTGAGCATGGAGGTTCTCGCCTCTGGGTGCACGTTAGTGTCACGCAGGTTATGTGAGGCTGAGGCTTCTCCCAGCCCAAGGTGACTTCATTGTTACTTTCCTGGCACTTTTAGTGTGCCACAAGAGTTGAGAACCACCAGCCTTCTCTGCCAAGTGCTTTCCATTCATTATCTTATTAAATTTTCACAGCAGTCCAGGTTGGGAATTTTCCTCTCACTGTACATATGGGGAAACTGAGGCTTGGAGAGATGAAGCAGCTTGCTCATGGCCATGGAGTCCATGTGTGCCTGGACTCCAAAGCCCAGAGGCTTTCCTTTACCCCAGGCCACTGGAGAAAGCAGTGGATAAATGAGGCAAGTGTCCAGTCCAGGCCGCGCCCCTTCCCCCGGGCAACATCAGGGCCTCTGAGTCAGGGCTCCTTCCTGACATTTCTTACTCACCTACAGATTTTGACTGGTTCTTTACCAATGAACATACACATTTAAACCATAAATATATGGTGAAAACAGAGATAGGAAAAATCAGAGGAAATTGAAGTTAAAGGTCATATCCAGAAGGTTTGCCATGAAGTCCTGGCTCAGTTCTGAGCACCTGCACCTGATGTGAGGAGGGAGCTGAGAGCAGTGATGGCAGGCTTGACAGCAGAATGGTGTTTGGGCCCTGGGGCTTACGGTGGGCTCCCTAGCCCCCAGGGCCCTTCTTGTCGCTTTTTAATTTTGAAGTAATTATAGATTCCCCGCCAGCTGCAAAGACAGCACGAGAACTGTGATACCAAATTCAAGAACTAGTGACCTAAATCCTGGTTCTTGCCATTAGCTGGGTCTGAGTGGAGTGGGAGGGGCTGAAGTCACCTGAAGCTGAGAACCCTCTGCCCAACATCCTCGCCTGTGGCTGTCCTTCTCACGCCTCCTTGCATGGGGAGCTCTTTGCTGAACTCACAACTGAGCCTAGTGATAGGAGGTGCCCGTGTGCAACAGAAGTCTGAACCTGGCCCCTCTCTCCTTTCACAGATGCAGCTGCCATCTTGCTGGATGAGCAAAACAAGCGGCCCTGCAGGAAGTTTCTACTGACAGGTAAAGTGCTCCGTGCAATTCAAGTACCCCTGGGGGCCAGAGTGCCCAGTGTGACCTGCTTGGACCTCTGGTGCATCAGCCAACTGTTCAGTTGGGTCCTTCCCAGGGGTTGTGGCTTAGATCTTTCTAAGGGCCTGGTCCTCAGCTCTTTGAGCTAGATTGTGATTTGTATCTGCTCACCCAAGACAGGCAAGCACTGGGAGATTGCAGGAAAATCCAGGAGACATTTATTGTATAATACACTGGTCAATTAAGTTAGGCTGGGAGCCCAAGCTCCCCTGCATCTCCTTCCAGGAGGTAGGGCTGGAGATGTAACAGGTCTGATGATGCTGAGGTTCAGAATCAGAACCAAGGACGCTAGGTCAATTTGATTGCTCGGTACTCAGCTAGTGAACATAGTTCGAGGATATTTAGATCTCAGTAAATGAAGGAACCAAAGATGAAAATAAGGGCAGGGTAAGGAAAATAAGGCAAAGCCAGAATATTCTGTCTCCTCCATGCTTGCCTTGAGATCTTGTATGCTCTAAGGGTTTGACCCTGAGCTTCCTAGGAGCTAAGGCAAAGAAGAAAACCGTGAAAATTAACATGTTCTATAAGGGAGTGTAGCACTGAAGAAAGGTACTGCTGTTGGCCTAGGGAAGTTGAGTGAAAGGACACACTCCCTCAGGAGATGATGCTGCCCCTGAGATGGACACCATGCCTGCAGACAGGGGCAACCCTACAAACCTTGCTTCGTGAATAAGACACTGGTAGGTTATGCTGATTTAGGACACCTTATTCTCCTGTTATTTTGAGACACATTTTAGTTTCCTTAGTTAAGATTTGGAAAGTCCCCCTGGACTTTGGCACCCCCCAGACAAAGCTGCCTTGAAAGCCTCTCTGGGGAGAAGTCCAGCTGCTCCAGTAAGCCAGACGGCAGGTAGGGTGCCAGGCAGAAGGCAGGGCATGTGCAATGGCCAGAACTAGAGAGGAAGCACAATCTTTTCAGGAGCTCATATGTTGTTTGTTGGGGTTGGGAACTAGGGACTGGGGGTTTGAGTTTGGTGACAAGAGAAACCTGCAGAGACTTGTTCAGCCCAATCTAGAAAGGCTTCAGTGGTACTGATCCCTGGCCAGGGAAGTGTTGGGCAGGGCATGATAGACCAGACAGGTTGCTCCAGCTGCTTGTGTGAGCAGAGCCAGAGAGAATCCAAGTGTTTCTTCAGGATTGGAATGCTCCTCCTTAGGCCCTAAAGCTCTGCCCCTCAAGCTCCCATGACCCCTCATCACAGTGCCTCTCAGCCCTAAGTGGGAGCCCTTCCTGAACAGTGACTAATTTGGTCTTCGCGTTGCAGGTCAGTGTGACTTTGGCTCCAACTGCAGATTTTCCCACATGTCCGAGCGAGACCTACAGGAGCTAAGTATCCAGGTGGAGGGTATGTTTAGGAGGGGAGTCCGCTGTGGGGAGTGGCATGGGTTGCTGGGGAGGGTGCAGGGTCTGAACCTGGTGAAACTGCCCTAGGCCTCCTCAGCTCCGGCTTGTGGCCACCGTGTGGGATAGGCTGGAGGCTGCCAAGAGGATGGGGGTGGTATCAGGAATTGCCTCCAAACCGCCCAGGCATGAATGGAGAAGGAACAGGGGAGCTCCCCTCTGTGTCCCCTGCTGGGTTTAGAGTGACACGTGTGGCTTCCTGCCGGGGAGTCCTGAGGGTTCATTGCAGCTCCACATGGCCATGCTGCTGGCTTGGCATCCCGCCATCAGGTGACATAGATCAAGCCCCTGCTTGGCACCTGATAGAACAAGGTGACGAGGAGAGCACCTTCTCTGCCCTCAGGATTCCTACCATTTGGTGATTCCAGGAAAGAGCAAGTTTAGCTTCCCCTGGAAACTGGCATGTCTGACTTTGAGAAATTCACTTCTCTAGAGACCAGGAAAGCTCTGGCTCAGATGGTCTCTATAGATTTTCTCATTCATCCTGTCATCGAACTGATGGAGAAACTGAGGCTAGCACTCAGGCTGAGTGTTGAGGGCCTCAGGTGAGTACCCAGCAAGTTAGAAATCAGCTTTGAGTCTCCCAGGGGGCTGCTCACTCTCCCTCTGTCTGGGTGGCCTGAGGGCAGCCAGTGAGTGTCTGCAACAGCCTGGCCTTTGCTCTCAACCCCTTGGGCCTTGCTCCCCTCTGACCAGTCAGCCCCTCAGAGCGGGACCCTGCCCCAAAGAGCTGGTGTCAGTTAGTTGCAGGCCTGGCAAAAACACAGGGTTTTCAGGAGCTTCCCAGGGTAGAAATGAGGCCCCATAGGCCAGGCCAGCAAGTGCCGGCAGCAGCTGTATTTCTGCTTCCTCATTGGCCATGGGTTCTCGGGGAACAGTTGGCCCATGACAGGGAAAGCACAGACCAGGGGTCTGGAACTAGAGGTGATATCTGGTGAGGCAGGGGTGGGAGAAACCCACACCTCTGCTCCCAGTTGGCAGTTTAAAAGTCCTGACTTTGCCACAGCCCTATGACCTTAACACATGGTTTAACCTCTTGGAGGAATTATCCTGACCTATTGAGCGAGACTGCTTGGGAAGATGAAAAGAGATGACGCTGGTGCAGTGCCAGCTCAGGGCCTGATCGGAGTCCACTTTGGCCCACGAGTGCTATTGTTCTCCTCTGACCCCAGGCCCCATCCCAGGTCTCCCAGAGACTCTGACCCCGTCACACTCTCACATCCAGCTTGTTTGAATTCCAACTACTGCTTTGTTCTAACTCACCGAGCAAAGGTTTTTGTAGGATATTTTATGAGAAGAAAAACCAGGAAAGCTGAGGCTCCTTTTCCTGCCCCAGCTCAGAGATCTTGGCAGAGCCCTGTTCTGCCCCCCGTGCTGCCTCCCTGATCCTAAGTTTGGCCCATGACTCTGGGGTGGCCTCTCTGGGGTCTCCCACAGAGCCAGGCTCTCCACACACCATCCTGTTCACAGCTCCAGAAAGCTTGGGAGACAGCGAGTGTTTCATCTTCATTTGAGGGGCAAAAGAGTGAGACCCAGACCTGGGGAGGTGGTGGCATGCTGGGGACAGTCCAAAGGCTCTGAGACACCCCCTCTGGAAGGTTCTGCTGTTCTGTGGGAAAGTGGGGTTCAGGTGGGTATGAATATACCCCTCACCTAGCTCTGTCTCCTTCTCCCCACAGAGGAGAGACGGGCTAGGGAGTGGCCATTGGACATTGCTGAGTTCCCTGAGGGCCATCTGGAGGACTGGCTGGAGAAGAGAGCCAAGCGACTGAGCTCGGCCCCAAGCAACAGGTATAGGCCCACGGTGCCCTCTTCCCATGCCATTCCAATAACTAGTTACAGACCCCCCTATAGAGCTTCCCAAAGGAGGGACCATGTTGGGGGCTCTGGGGTCCCCACGGTGGCCAAAGGTTGAGAGATACGCATTTGAAGGTACCTGTCCCTGGATTTCATCCCTTCCCTTGGTGGCTCCTCCCTTGTTGGACTCTGTACTGGCTGAAGGGGTGGCTGAGCTGACTTGACTCCACATCACCAAGTTCATTGCCAGAAGGAGAGGCCTGACTGGTGACTGTGCTCCCTAGGTGCCAGCCAGTAGGCATGGTGAACTGACCCTGCAAGAAGGAGCAGTGATGCTCATAAGGGGCCCAGTGTCTTGCCGAGGGCACGTGGCTAGCAGAGCCGGAGCTGCAGGAAGTGTGAGGCTCATTGCCACCCTCAGGAAGGGATCACTATCTGGGACCAATATTTAGGAGACTCAGGAATGGACAGGGTGCAATACCACTCAATACCTTCACTCTTATATGGGGAGCACCCCGGGTCAGGGACGCTTTGGTGTATGCTGCATGCCATCCCAGGCTCTCCTCTTCAAGGTCACAGCCAAGACCGAAGCGAGGGCTCCTGGGCTCTTCCACCAGGTATGGAAAGAAGGGGGAGGAAAAAGGACTAGTAGATGTGCTCAAGACTGACTTTGGGGCCCCATCTTGGGCCACCTCACTTTCTTCTCACAATGGTGCTTCAGACCTCATGATCTCTGTGGCGTGGTCTCATGGACCAGCTACCTCGCCTGAGTCATGGGAGGCTGGTTGTATAGTCTATGCGATGAGGCCTTCCCTTGGGACTCTTGGCTCTGCCATTCCAAGCTTCCTGCCTTCTCTGTGCCCCCATGTAGGAGCTTCATAAGCTTTTTTTTTTTTTTTTTAATTTTTACCTCTGTTTTAAATCTGTGCCATTTTTGTTCCCCCACCTTAAAAATATATGGTGCAGGGCCTCCCCGGTGGCGCAGCGGTTGAGCGCTGGGTTGCGAAGCTGCCTGCGGCCTCTGCGGCGCCAGTTCGATCCCCGGCTGCTCCCCGGCCACCGGAGGAGGGTCCCACATGGTGTGCAGACCTCTCCTGCCGCCCGCTGCTCCCCTCAGCAGTGTACTTCGGTCCTTCTGCCTGCTCTGCTCCCCGCTCTGGCTCTGGTGAATTCTCTCACCCTCCCGTGCTTCTGACTGTACCCAGTGCTTGTATAAAAAACAAAACAAGCAAATAAATAAATAAATAAATAAATAAATAAATAAATAAAAAACATGCCTCTAAAAAAAAATATATATATATATATATATATATATATATATATATATATATATATATGGTGCAGACATGACTCCAATATTAGAATGTGATGCCTTTCCTCCTGGTCCTGTCTAAAGTTTGTGATTTTGGTAATGTGGGCAGCCCCCTGGGGACTGGCCATCATCCAGGGATGCATGTTCTGCACCCCAGGCTCCTTCAGACTTGCGCCAGAGGGCTGACTGTTGGAAGCTACCCAGAGGGTTCTGGGGGCTTCCTCACTCCCCTGCTTCACCCCAGCATGTTCCTTGGAGATCCCAGCTGCACGCCACTCTCACTAGCCACCTTCCCTCACTGCTCACCCTTCTGTGCTGATTCAGGGCTCACTGGAGTGAGCACCACATGCCTGGGCACCTCTTTGTCACAAGACCGGCCTGTGGGGGAGAGGGCTGAGCCCTTATCTTGTGAGCCCTTGTCTTGTGACAAGGGCTCAGGGACACCCTGTAGCTGAGCTGGAGTGAGCATGTGGGGGGTACTCTGAAGTCCTTGTCTGGGTGCAGATAGATGTGTCCCAGCATCCTCCAATGCAAGGCACCCATGACCACGAGACTTTGAGGACTAGGGAATGAGATGGGGAAACGGAAGCTGAATGATGGGCCCAGAGCTTCCGGTAGAGGTAGAGGTAGTGACTGCATGATAATCAGATATTTGGTTCTCGGGTGTGCCTGGCACTCAGACTTGGGCATATAAGGGGATTGGCAGCCCCATTTTGCATCCAAGGAATCTCAGCAGCTCCATGAAGTTATGACTGCCCAGGTCACACACCTGCTCCTCTGTGCACCTCTCTTGGGGGAGAGCTAGGCCCCTCTCCAAGCCTAGTCCCTGAGCCACCACTGGTCTCACGTTCATGTCTGGCCAAGGACCTATCCAGCCAGAGGTCTGAAGTGGCAGTGGCAACAGCTCACCAGGGTGGCAGTGGTATTGAGCCTGGAACGAGCCCATCCCAGGTTCTTGTTCCCCAGGCCCCTAACCCTCTGACCATCCAAGCTGGCCCCTTCCAGGGGAATTGCTTTCCCAGCAACCACTTGTTTCCTATGCCTGCTCTGCCTCCTGAGGGCCCAGAGCCAAAATGAATTATTCTCAGAGAAAAGGAGACCTGTCCGCTTGAACAAAAGGGGTTATTAGTAGGGAACCATTTATTACTGCTTTTGCCATTGCTCCTTGGTCTTCCTCAGCCCTCTTCCCCGTAGGCTGGTCTGTGAGAAATGAGAGCAATGACACCTGTTTCCTCTGGCCTCCTGGGCCTTAGGCTCTGCCCCCGCATCTGTGGCCCCCAGCCTGCAAGGGGGGGTGGGATGGGGTGTGGATTCAAGCCCTGGGCTGCCTTGCTTAGTTCAGAGTTCCTACCTCAAGGCAGCCCTGTGAAAGACCTTCATTCACCCTGACTCTTCCTGATGGCCACTTCCCTCGGCTCCTCCATTTCGTCCTCCACACAACCCCAACCAGCTTCTAAAACAGGTGCTGGCCACAGTTCCCTCCCCTGCTTCAACTTCCCTTCTACCTCAGAGGAGCCTGGCCTCTACAGCCTGGGGGAACTTCCCTGCTGCCTCTCCAGCCTGTGGGGGTCACCTTCTCACCTGTTCCATCTGGTCTCAGTGTCAGTCCTCTTGGACGCTTGGCAGCTTCTTAGATGTGGTGGGCGTTTCTGATTTCGGGGCACCTTGTGCATGCTGTTTCTCTACCTAGAACTACCTCCCTATCTCCTTGCCTGGCAAAGTCAGACTCGTTCTTCAAGCTTTAGCTAAGACATCTCCTTCCCCATCCCTCCTGGGGCTCCCCCTCACAGCCTTGTCATCTGGGCCTGGCGTGGGCATGCTGACTGCTTGAAACAGCATTTGGGGGAGCAGTGTCTCTGGCCTGGGGGACAATTCTCTGAGGGCTAGTGCCTTGGGCCCCATGTGGGAACTGGTCTAGGGGGACCTTGGGAGCCTCTTTCTTTCTCCATGTGTGTTTCCTCCCCTCCACCCCTCTACCCCCCCCAGTACAGGGTACCGATGGCTGCTTAGCCCACCTAGGGCCACTGAGACCCAGGCAGAGCCCTTGAGGTGAGCCAGGGAACCCTTCTTGTAAGGGGGGAAATGGAGGATCGGAGATCCTCTTCTGGCACACAGTGCCATCCCCCTCAGTGGACTGACCCTGAGGGATCTGCCAGGAGCAGACGGCCGTGGGAGGGAGAGGCTGGCCTCAGACACAGACTAATCCCCTGGCAGGGCCACTGCTTGTCCCTGTCTTCCATTGTTGGTTCTTCAGATTGTGACTTTATCCCTCTTAATCTCCCCTTTTGCACCCCTCTCTGGGCCAGCACTACTGTTCCAGGCCAGGCGCCTCCCTATGACGTTTACCTTCTGATCAGGACCAGGCTGCACTGTCCTTGTGCACGGAGCAGGGTCATGCCCGTGTGTGCACCGTGTCCCAGTCTGCTCTGTGCAGAGCTGGAAGCTGGGCTGTGAGGCTCAGGGGCCTGTGTGCCTGGAGTCTAGGGAATGTGCCTGTGTCTGTGAACACACGTGGGGGTGCCCTTCTCCTGGCAGGAACCCTCAGGTTACCCAGAGGCACTGAGCTTGCCCTGGACCCCGTAGCTGGGTCCCAGCTGCTGAGGGATCCGCCCCATCCTCTTAAGGCTCAAGGGAAGGGGCTCACCAGGATTATGTCCTCCCTGGGGGATACTTGCAGTTCCACAACCCTGTAGGAAGCCAAGGCTTGGCTAACAGCTGGGGCTCTCCCTTGCAGCAACTGTGGAACCTCCCCCACTTCCACCCTTCTCTGCGGCTGGTGGAGTTTATGAAATCTCCCCAGTGCCATAAATCATGCCAAGAGTCGCTTCCTGCACTTTCCAGCAGGCAGCAAGCAGCTGAGCCGGGGATTTCCCTGTCCTCTCACAACAGGAGGCCCCAGAGACTGCACCTAGGTTTGCCCAAAGTTCTCAGATGGGCTCTGTACAGTGGGTCAACACCCAGAAGGGGCAGGCTCGGTGAGTACAGTGAAGCAGACTCCTAGACCTCTGACCCTCACCTCCCACCTCCACCTCAGAGGCCCATGGTCTCTCCAAACTTTCTCACGAAGGGCCCTGGCCTTTCCTTATCTGTAGAGGACTGACTACTGGACCCCTAGGCCTGCCAGGAGATGCCAGGGCCTCACTACTGAAAACTGGGCTTGAGGTGTGATAGGGAGGGGGCTATGTCTGGGCTCCATGTATAGGTTACATTCCAGCCCCTCATCCCCTGTCCTCAGACCACTGTGTCACTCAGTCATGTAACTGACTCTGCACATCAGTTGCCTCATCAGTAAAATGGGGCTCACTGAGAATTCCTGAGGTTTCTTTAGGCCATGGTAGTGCCTCATCAGGAAGAGCACTCATTGTTGCTGCCTGCCGTTCAGCAAACATTTACTGGGTGGCCTCCCTGCACCGGGCCAGCTGTGAGCACTGGGGGAACAGGTAGACCCCACCCTTCCTTTCTAGTTCCCACCTTCTGAAAGCTCTTGTTCCACCAGGGAGACAAGTGAGCTTTCAGGTAGGTCCCAGTACTCTGTAGTCTGAGAGGGATGCCAAGTTCAGAAGGATCAGAATGTGGAGCAGTTGGTGGGGGGAGACTGCTCTGCACCCCACTGGGCCTCAGTTGGCTCTCTTAAGCCAGGGTAGCCCCAGGCTGGGCTCTTCACATAGGCCCTGGGTTCTGAGGAGGGAGCTCTAGGAACAGTGGCCCTTAGGGGAAGGAGAGTGAGTAGCATGAGAAATGAGGCTTTAAAAAATTGTAGATAATATTTTTTTTCCGATTTCAAAGGCTTGCGTGCTTGTAAAACTTTTGAAAAGTATAAAAAGGTAAAAAAAAAAAAAAACCACCCATAATTGCGCCACTCAGATAGAACCACTGTTAACATTTTGCTTTGTCTTCCAAGCTTTTTTATGCATTTGTATATGTTATATATCTTTCAACAAAAATAGTATCATGCTATATACATTATTTTATAAGCTGCTTTTTCTCCCTACTCACATAGTACATCGTGACAGCTTTCCTCATCAGTGCATACAAGTCTGCCTTATTTCTTATGCAGGCTGCATAGCATTCTTTGCTGTGGACGTGCATATGTATTTAATCAGTCCCCCAGAGGTGGACACTTAGGTTATTTCCATTGCTTGCAGTTCAGTTTCTGTCCATACCCCACTATTTCCTTGAACAGTTCCTAGAGGGGAAGTTGCTGGCTCAAAGGGTCTACATGTTTTTTGAGGCTCTGCCTTCCAGAAAGTTTGTGCAGGCAAGCAACCCTGCCCACAGCCAAAGTGGTGGGGAGGGTGAACTGGGGCGCCCTGTTATGGGCCTGAGCTGGGCCTCAACTCTTATCCTCTGCCCTTTTCCTCCTTTATTCTAGGGCCGAACCCATCAGAGCCACCATCTTCCAGTACCCTGTGGGCTGGCCACCGGTCCAGGAGCTGCCGCCATCCCTGAGGGCACCCCCACCTGGGGGGTGGCCCCTGCAGACCAGCGTTCAGTGGGGCTGAGCCCCTCATTTGCCCCACCCCTACCCCAACCTGGTCAGCTTACTTCACTCACAATACAGATGAGGACTCATACTGGGAGGCCAGATCCCCTTCCTGCTGTGCCCCATCAAGCCCCTGAAGCTATCAACCTGGCCAGGCCAGGGCCCAGGAGTCCCCCTGATCAGGTCTGGCCCTGGCTTCATATTAGACGGCTTTACCTTTCTTCTCCTTTCCTCGTGGGACATTTTGAGAAGATGAGTAAGAAAACTTCCTTTCGGGTGTTTTATAAAGAAAGTCTGTCACCACAGTGGTCTGGCTGTACTGTCCCCTGCCTGGCACCGTCAGCTCCGTGCTCAGGCCCCTGGTCAGAGGCCTACAGGGCTGGAGTAGTATGAGGGCCTCTGCAGGTTGACCAGAAGCGCTTCTCCCTTGGAGGCCAGCAGAGACTAGCCTGGCTGGGCCAGCTGAGAAGTGGCTCCAGATCTGGGGAGAGGGGCTCAATGTTTGCCATCTCAGACCCCACATCTGCCCATGCTGAGCTGGTGCCAAATAAGAGATGGCACAACTGGAGCAGGGATGGAGCTGGGTCTCCAATTTGGAGGGCATAGAGAAGTGAGAGCCCTGGGAAGACAGGTCCTGGGCTTGGAAAAGTGTCCTGGCTGACCTTCCTGGCATCTATAGCCCTGGGTGCACCAGCCCCTTGCCTTGGGGTGGCACTGAGGCCCTCCCAAGGTTATTCCCTGGAGGAGTTCCCTGGCTGGTGGGGAGATCACACAGGCTGCTGAGGTGATTTGGAACCTCCAGGCCCCACCTCACTTTCCACCCAAGTTGCATTCTAGATTCTGTGCTAGGGTGGTAAAGGGTGATGAGGCCTTCAGGGCCTCTGCTGGGAGAGGCAAGAGGGTGGGGAGTGTTTTGGGGCCCCTCGGATGCCCCACACTCCGTTAGCTTTTGCCCTTTCTGAAAATCCCTGCTGATGGGGGAACTGAGGCCAGATCTGGGAGTCTTCTGAGCCTCAGCCTCCTCATCTGTATAGTGAGCTGACTGGCCTCAGCGGGTGTATGGAAGAAAAGGGTTGAGTTTCGTCTGAGGGTCAGAGGGAGGGGCCCAGGAGACCCCACCCTCACACGCAGCTGTTCTGCTGTCCTGCCATGGCCCTGGGAAGACATCCGGGACCAGAGTCAGGTTATGTGGGCCCTGGGTGAGCCCTCCTGCCCAAGGGACCACAGCAGAGACTGGGCCCTGGGGTTCCTGTACAAATTTCCCCTTAATTTCTCAGGAGCCCCTGGACAGTGGGAAGAGTGAGTGCTACATACAGGCCAGGATGGGGCACAGGCAGGGTGCAGGCGGGGCTGGGGGCCGTCCTCAGAGCCACCACCAGGCCCTCCACAGGCGGCCACGGCTCCATGCAAGACCTGTGGGGCTGGTGGGGTGGGGTCGCTGGACCTCCAGGCCTTGAAGTACACGGGGTCGGGGCCCAGAGAGCCAGCTGAGGGAGAGGACTGCAGGCGGCGGTGGGTGTGGGGTGGGCCCCATGCACCGCGTGCACCAGACCGGGCTCCCAGGCGGCGCCTACTTCATGCCGCTGCGCAGCACCTGGTTGGCCGCGATGAGCATGACGCTGATGATGAAGGCGATGGCGAAGGCGCAGATCAGACTCTTGCGCACACATGTCTGGCGGATCTGCTGGTTGGAGCAGGCTGTGGCCGCCGGTCGGGGAGCACCAGAGAGACAGAAGGGAGGGCAAAGCGATGGCATCAGGAGCCACCTGCGCCCCTGCGCACGGGGCAAACAAGGAGGTCCCCAGCGAGCCCCCCTCTCTGAGCCCCTGCACCCCCCACCACCCCCACTCAAGCAGTTGGCTTGCCTGAGGGGTCCCGGGGTCAGTCACTCACTCTCCACGTCCACGGGGCACTCCTCAGCTGTGCCCAGGTGGCTCTCCTCCTCCGTCATGATGATGTTCTCAATGTCCTTCATGGACAGATGCTCACAGAAGGTGTCGTAGAGCAGCCGCTTCAGCTCGTCCACGGTCAGCTTCTGCATGTCGCACTTGGGCGGGGGAAGACAGTGTTCTGGTCACCACCAGCTGAGCCCCAGCCAGCGGCCTGTAGTCACGCCAGCCCAGCAGCTCTGGATTCTGGAGGGCTGGACACCACTCCATCCTGGAGCCCGCAACTAGTACCAGCCTCTTCCCCCAGAGAGCCCGGACCCTCTGGGAGATGAGACGTCCAATGGACAGAAGCCTAGAGTGGTCACCCCCTTTACGGTGGGGGGACCTCCCATTGGCCCCGGGACAGCCCTGTGCAGTGTCTGTCCCTGAGTCCCAGCCAGGGTGTACCTTCCAGAAGACGGTGTCAAAGTCAGTGCCATGGAACTTCTCAGGGATTCCCGAGGTGGAGAGCTTGGGTCCCAGGAGGGTCACAAACTCCTCAAAGTCCACTTGGCCATCACCTACAGTAGACACAGGTCAGTTAGCAAGTGGGCCTGTGGCTGGGCTGGGTTCTGACCCACCTTGGGGCTCTGTGGAATCTTGGACAGATCTCCCCTGAGCCTTGGGTCAGTCTTGGGGCACCTAGCATGTGCCAGTTCCGGGCTGATGCTGAAGTGACCAAGTGTCCTGCCTAACAAGGTGGAGGTGACTGCAGCTGGTGGGCCCTGAGGAGTTGGGAGCCCTTCACATTCTACCGAGAACCCTCCGTGGCTCCCCAGCCCGGTGCTGCTGTCCCAGGAGATTGTGGGGCCATAGTGTCTCCTAGGCACACAGACAGGGAACAAAACTCAGGGCCGGGGGGGTGAACCTGGCCAGGCTACAGTCTGCTCTCTGGGTGAAGAGAACGGAGGAGGCGTGGGGGCAAAGAAGGGCCAGGGCACTACCCTTCCTGTGAGTTTTTCCTTAGAATTCCAGAGAGCAGATGCAACTAAATGCTTTTGTCTTTTTTTCCCCCAGAGTGTTGAGAATTAGAGTGGCTGGTTTGTCCTTCTCTCTGCTTTCCTGTACTTGTTAGTTATCAGAATTTAGGGTGAGAGGAGCCGTCTGACCTCTGAGTGCGGAGCGGTCACACTGGTGGTGATTCTCCAGGCTGAGAAATGGGGCCAGACCTGGCTGCAGGGTGCCGTGGGCTTGGGGAGCTGGGGGTTGGGGGCATGAGAGGTCCAGGACGCGCCGGGTCCCCCTGCCCCCAGGGGGAGGATAAGGCAGCTGAGGCTGGGGGCAGTGCTCACCATCCATGTCCAGCCGCTGGATAATAACCTCCAGCTCCACCTCATTGGGCATGTAACCCAGGGAGCGCATGGCGGTGCCCAGCTCCTGCTTGGAGATGAAGCCATTGCCGTCCCGGTCAAAGACTTTGAAGGCCTCTCGGATCTCTGTGGGGGGAGCATTGCAGGTGGGACGTCACCCCAGACCTCCCCTCCCAGACTTCCAGCATCCCGGAATCCTCAGCCTGGGTTCCAAATCCAGAGCCCGTGGGTCTGGTCAGACAATAGGGGGGTGACCCAAGGGTCCACCGTGTGCTGCATTCTGGGACCTCAGGACAGGCCGCATGGGGCAGGAAAGGTATGCCAACACGCAAGGCCGTGATCAGACAGCCTCGGGGGCTCAGTCTCAGCTTGCCCAGCTCCCACAGCCTCTCCAGGCGTGCTCAGCACGACCCCGTGTGGCCGTGCCCTGAGGCCCACTGTGCAGGGGAGGACATGGGGCACACCAGGCCAGCCAGCTGGTCGCCTGTGAGCAGCGGAGGCTTCCCTGCCCACGGCCCACTCTTCCCATCCCCCACAGCCCCTCGTCGCCACCACCGTGCTCACTGTCCTTCTGGCTCAGCTTGTTAACACGCCAACACTCCTTAGTGACGCCCCATGGGGCAGCTGTGGCTGCTCCAGCTAATGGACCTGGGCACACGCCGCCTCCTAGAGCCCAAGCCAACTCAGATGGGGGCGCCCCATCCCCTACTTATGGAGGGGGAGACTGAGGCTGAGGACCTGGGTAACTCAACCCGTGGGGAGGAACACACTGGGCCGGGAAGCTGGGAACAAAGATCCCAGGGAATGACCTTGAGCCAGCCTCAGTCTGACCCACAGTAAAATGGGTGGTCGTGACGGGGGAGACAGGGTTTTCCCAAGGACTCCAGGAGCTACTGAGAGACCCTAACCTCTCCCTGCTCACCTTTGCTCTCCCTCTGTTTCCCTGCCTGCTGCCCCTTTGTTGTTACACAGCCTAAGAAGTTCCCTAAAGAGCATTTTCCTTTTTGGGGAGGGAGCCTCAGCCGAGTCACACCCTCGCCGTCTAGCTCCCTGGGGTCTCCTGTTCTGCTCACCTGCCAGACTCCTGATCATCTGAGCTGTTCCCCTGGGCGGGACGTCAGCAGGCAGAGGTGCTCGTGTGCACGCGCAGGCGCATGTGTGCATGTGCTCGTCATTGGAAGGAGAGACAGACGAGATAATGCGTGTTGACAACCTGGAAGCCAAAGCTAACCCGGGGTCAGCGCAGGGTCAGGGCTGTTTCTGGTGGGAGCAGGAAAGAGGCTGGCCCAAGCCTGACCTCAGGGATCTGTGAACCCCTGAAATGGAGTAAAAGATCACGTGCCTCAGGGTTTCTCCCTGATCCCACAAGTCCTGCCATAGACCAGAGTCTGCAGCCCAGAGTGGGCGGCCACGTGTTGCAGGCCACACGGAAAGTAGCTTGGGCGCCAAACTTCTTCAGGCTCTTCCCATCTAGTATCAAGCCCACAGGTTAGACTGCTTGACACACACAGGCCAAGAGAGACAGTGGGTCACACCTGAGGTGCCTGGGCCCTTGGACCCTCTGACTCTGGATCTCCCACCCTACCCCCCGGCCCCCATCCCGCACGACTTGAGGAGCAGCTGCGATGGGAGATCTGTCCAGGCCTGGGAGTTCTGTAAAGCCTACACACTGGGAACTACAGGGCAGCTCCCACTTGAGTTTTTCTGGGCCACCGAGGACGGGGTGAGCTCCCCATCCCCGAAGTGTGTAACCAGAGGCTCAGCAGTCATGCAGGCTGGTGAGGGGACTCCCAGCCACCTGGGAGGGTCTGGGTAGAGACGAGGGCATTGGCCCTGCAACCAGACACTCCTTCTGTGCTGCCCCCCTCTCAACATATGCACTAGGTTTCTGGCTGGTGCTGTTGCCCCCTGACCCAGTCACAGGCTCTGCCCACCTCAAGTGTCCTGGACTCCAGCCCTCCATTTCAACCTCCCTGTTCTGCCTCTAGGTCTTAGAACATGCAGCTCCTTTTGCCATGAATGCTTTTGCCTCACCATGGGCAACTGATGAATCCCTAGTTCCCTCAGGGATGGCATCTCCCTGGCGCCCTCTCTGCCCCCTAACTGACACTGGCCCTCCGTGGGTTCCCACAGAGCCCACTCTTCCCCATCCTTGCACTGGCCACATTGGAAGTACCAGGAGCGCAGGGATCAGGTTTGGCATCGTTCACGGCTATGTCCTGTTACCTGGAGCAGTGTGTGTCATTCAGTAAACATGTGCCGAACGCGTGATTGAATGAGTGAATGACTTGGGGACCCCACCCATCTGGAGCACACAGAGAGAGGAGCTGAGCAGAGATTTATGCACGACTTGGTATGGGGTGACCACTCAGAGCCCACTTATTCTCAGTTTATAAACAGCTTTAGTAAGGAAGGGTAAGCATTTGCTTCCCACTCCCCAAGCAGGCAAGAAGCATGAAGGGAGATTGAGGATGCTGTTTGTCTCTTTGTCCAGACCTCTTTGCCCCACCCCCACCAGGGGATCCAAGGTCCTGCAACCCATCCCTCTAGGTGCTCTTTTGCCTCCTCTGTGGAGGCCCATTTGGAAGCTCTGAGAGGAACGGCAAAGCCCTGGGGCAAAGCGATGGGGCTGCCTCCTGCCTGCAGTGGGGTAATCTCCCCTCCCACCCTGGAAGGAGCTGGTGTGGCAGAGACCAGTGCTGCTTAATCGGAGCCCCTGACTCCCTTCTGGAAGCCCTGAGAAAACACACTGATCTGGGCTGTAGAGGGCAGGCGCATCTCGGGGGGTGTGTGTAGGCAACAGATGCTGAGGCAGCCTATGGGCCCCACAGCCATTTCTAAGGCAAGACTAACCTCCCCAAATCACTAAGTAAACCCAAAGACTGTCCCCTCCATGTTCATGGGTCCCTTCAGCCACCCTTCCATGGGGCACCCAGCTCAAGCCTCAACCTGATCTGCAACTTTGCTGATGCTGATATCCCTGCCCAGCCCCAGCTGACTCCTGAGGTCAAGTTCAGGGACTACCTTCTTGGCCAGAGAGGCAGTTCTAAGTCACGCAGACCCAGGTTCGAATCCCAGCTCTCCCCCATCCTGGCTGGCAGCCTGGGGCCAGTGTTTGCTCATTTACACAACGGGGCTGCTGGGATGACACAATAAGAAGAGCAAGCACGGAAATGTGCAGCTGGGCCAGGCTTGTCTCAGAGCAGGACGCTGTAGCTCAGAGAGTCCTGCATGGTGGAATCAGAAGAGGAAGCTCTGGCTTCAGGACACCAGGCTTCTTGTTGGCTGCTGCCTGCACTGGGACCTGGGCTAGAATCTGGCTGTGCTGTTCAGCAGCTGCACCCGGAGCCTTCTGAGCCTCCATTGCCTCATCTGTGAAATGGGGATGTGACTCTTCCCCATGCTGAGGCCTGACTTCTGCTGGGGGTTCTCTGCAAGGGGTGGGGGTGATGACTTCCCCATTGCTGCTACCGCCATCAGCATATCCCAGTTGGGCTCATTTCCCCGAAAGCCTCACTCCATTCCCACCCCATGAAGCCGGGGGAAGCCTGCGGTGTTCCATCTTGGCAGGGGGATGCCTGGCCTGGAAAAGGGCTGGCATGGCCTCCAGGTTTCCAGGCTGCCACTGTCTGCCCACCTGCTGCCTCAGGCCAGGTACCCCCAATCCCCATCCTAATCCATGAAGCTGTGTTAAGGCCTGAGTTCCCTACAGACCCCAAGGGATGCTAGCACGCTGAGGGGGCCGGAGTCCTGAGTGGGAGTGCACAGGCTGGAGGTCACTGGGGGGCGGGGGGCAGCGTCTGTCCTCTGCAGAGGCATCCAGTCTCCGCTGCATTGGCCCTGAGCCCCACCACTTTGGCCTCCCTGAGTTACTGGCCTGCATAGAAGTGGCTAGCTTTGCAGGGGAGAAGGGCAGTAAAGGGGACGCCTCCCCCCAAATGCCCCCATTTGGCCACTCTCCACGCAGACTTCACTGTCTGACTGAGTGGGCCAAATGCCAAGCCCAGAACCCTGCCCTGGGGGCTGTCTGTCTGTCTGTCTGCTTCTTCCTCTGGACAGAGAGGGCTGAGCTAGAGTTGGAGCAACCCCCTTCCTCACCCTCAGGTGCTCAGATCCATGGAGGCGCTGGGAGCAGCGCAGTGTTCCTGCAGGTGCTGGTGGTCTCCACCGTGTGTCTATGCTAGGGAGGGAGCACAGGGACGGTCTGGGACATCCCCACCTCGCCTCCACATGGGGACTAGGTAGACCCCAAGCAAGCTCTTCCCAGCCACCTCTACTTGCCGATGGCCACAGGTTCCTCCGAGTGCCTCCGCCAGACTTTCAAGACCCTGTCCATCTAGCCCTATCCCCAGCCTGCCTTTCTGGTCAGCCCCTCCACACCCTATGTTCCTGCCTCCCCGGCCTTCGTCCATCCCTTCACACTCCGGGCTCTTACCCTTCAAGGGCTCCCCTCTTTAGCCTCTCCTCTGCTGCATCAGGGTTCCCCAGCCCCTGCTGCATGCCAGGGCCCCTGCTTCGTACTCCCATGGCATCCTCCATCTCTGGCAGCCCTGGGAGGCGCAATGCTACCCTCTTTAACAGTTGGGGAAACCAAGGCAAGAGAAGCAAGTTTTTGCCCAAGGTCACATGAATCGAGGGTGCAAAGACTTGAACCCAGCGCTGCCCAACTAGAAAACCCTTATCTTAACCCGCTCTCCACCTCCCTTCCTAATCCTCCCCCCTCCACTGAACCGCCCCCTGGCTTTCTGCGGCACGCAGCACTGCCTGCGGCATTTCATCCCCAGCCGCCCCACTCCCTCTCCTCGGCACATGTGGTTCCCCCGTTGATGGGCATCCTCCCAGCAAAGGACCTGGGCCTTACCCAGATTGCTCTGGGGCAGGATAACTGACGGGGCATGGATCTAGGGGACAGAAGGAGGATCTGTGCCAGGGCTGGTCACCCTTTCCATCTAGCCCTGGCATTCAAGGACTTGGTCTCTGAAGAGAAGGGCTTTGGGGCTGCCCACAGGCAGTCAACCAAGTAGGGGGCTGACCACGGAGGACTGCTTGCCCTTATCTCTAGCTGCCTAAGAGTCCGGGGATGGGCTGCCTGCTCCCGGGTGGGCCCTGCCCTTCAGATGCCCCTGTGCCAGGGCCTCGCAGCGACCAGGAGAAGGGGACAGGAGAGAAGCAGGGAGTGCAATTGGTGTGGCTGGTGACTAACGCTGCTGGGCTCCTGCCAGAGTGTCCACTGGGCACTGGGCAGCCCAAGGGGAGCCTGCGGCCTCCTTGCCCCTGCACTGCTTGTGTCTTGCTCACCCCTGCACCGTAGCCTTCTCCTCTTCCTGAGGGTCCGCACTCCAGGCTGGGAGAGCAAGGGAAGAGGGTCGCAGTGAGGAGTATAGCAGGGCTGCCAGCTTCATGGCGGGGGCGCTGGGAGCCAGAGGAGGGATGAGGTAGAAAGTGCCTGGGGTGTGAGGGGACAATGCTGACCCCTGCACAAGCGGCCAAGAGGAAGGGATGGACGAGAGCCTATGGAGGGGGAAACTGATAAGAGGTTTGGGGTGCACAGGGCAGAAAGAGACAAAGGTGGGGAAGGATGGCCTATGCCGCATCTCCTGCCCTCTCAACCCTCATCGTACCCCCTCCTTTTCCCAAACCTGAATGAGGCTGTGGTTTCTGGGTAGGGATCTGGACTTTGGGGTTCAAGGCCAGAGACACAGGGAGAGTACCCATCCATCTGTCCTGCCCGCATCAGATGCCAGTCACTATCTCTAGGACTCTCCCAGCCTCTGAGGTTTTCGAGAGGAGCAGGTGGCTCACAGCCTGCGGTGCAGCGGGTGGGGGATGGAGGGTAGGGGGTGGACCTGCTTTCTCCCTCTTGATCTTCCCCCTGACCCAATCTGACTCCCCCCACACCTGCCCCCTCCAGGACTTGGGGATGGCTCTTCCCATGGCTTCCCCTGCGCTCCTACCACCATCCCCAACTGCGCTGCTATCTCCGTTGCACGCCCCCATAGGCCCTAATGAGCAGCAGATCCCAGAGACTCCTGAACCCAAGTATCCAAAGAGAGGCCCAGTCTTTGGGCGATCACAGCCCCTCCCCCAGGGGACCAAGAAGTCCATCAGCACAGAGCCCCCCACCAGACTTCACACTGCCCCCCAGGAGGCGGGGGAGGGGAAGCCTGAGCACTTGTCCCCATCCCAGTAGAGGAAGGTCTCAGGCACCCCCCACGACCCCCCGGGGGTCTCTGAAACCCCGAATCCTCCATCCAGGAGCCCCAGCCCCTGCCCTCTGCTCTGATCTTGCCCAGCTGGCTGGCTCAGGTCCCCGTTCATGTCGAGCGGTGGAGGGACTGTGGGGGACAGGTTTGGGTCCTGGTCTCTCTGCTTTTCCCTGCCAGGCTTGGTTATCGCGACCAAACCGCTTCATCCGGCCACTTGTTGTCGCCGCCACCTCCCGGGCTGCCTCCCCGGCGCTCCGGGCGGGGGTCTCCGCGGGGCTGGGACCGGCCGCGGTCGCGGGGAGGCTGGGGGCGGCCCGCCGGGGTGCAAGCGGGGCGGCCGCCCTCTCCCCGGCTCCGACTGCCCGAGCAGATCGGGTTTTAAAGGCCACGCGAGCGGAATGCCGATGCGAGCGCAGAGCCGCGGGCGGCCCCGCGGAGGGCATCAGGATGCGGGTGCTCCGGGCGGGCGGGCGGGCGCGGGGGCGCCCCTCGGACCCCCGCCCCGAGCGGCCGCGCTGCCGCACCGCCACCGCGGGCTGCGCGGCCCCGTGACCCCGCTGCGGGGCCGGCAAGTTTCCGCAGCGCCGGGGACCACGCGGCAGGGGCTGGGCCGCCCCTTCGCCTCGGGGACCCCCAGCGTGGCGCCCGGGGTGCGAGCCGGTCCCGCCTCCCCGCGCAGCCGCTCGCGGGATCGCCCCCCTGCCGGGCGGCACCTGCGGACAGCCCCCCGCCCTGCGCGCCCCCGGCCCGCGCTTCACCTGGCGCACAGGTAGGAGGGCCGGCGGCGGGGGTCCCGGCCGGGCACTCACCCTCCAGCTCGTCCTCGGGGATGTCCACGGGGCGCTGCTCCGACAGCAGGTTGGGCACGGTGTAGATGCCCCGGTACATCAACGCCGCCGTCACCGGGTGGAACGGCATCTTGGAGGCTCCGCGCCCGCCCGCCCGCCGCAAACTTTGAGGTCGGGGCTCATGGGCCGCCGGCGGCCCCGGGGGCGGCTGGAGCGGGCGGGGCGCGCGGCGGCGGAGGGCGGCGAGGCTGGGGGCGCCCCTCCGGGGGCCTAGCGCCCCGGCGCCCGGGGCCGCCGGTCCATGCCGCCCCCTCCCTCGTCGGGCTCCCGGCCCGGGCCCCGCAGGGCGGCGGGAGCGGCCCCCTCGGGTCTCGCAGCTCAGCCGCGCTCCGCGCCCGCCGCGCCGGGTCCTCCGTGCCCCGCGCGCTCCGCGCTGCTCGCCGCCTGCTGGTCCGCTCGCCGGCGCGGCCGCCCGGCCCGCCGCTCCGGCTCCAGCCGCCTCCCCTGCCGGCTCGCGCGCTCGGTGCCGCGCCGGCTGCGCTCCCCGCCTCCCCCGCCCGCCCGCCCCCTCCGACTCCCGCCGCCCCACCCCCGCCCGCCCCTGCCCGCCGCCGGCCCCTGCGCGGCCGCCCCAAGTCTGCCGGGCTCCCTCTCCCCTGGTTGCGGGCTCCCCTTCCCCCGGGCTGAGGATTCCTCGCCCCCTGCCCCCAAGTCCGCTGCCACCAAGACTAGGGGGAGGGGGGGGGCTGGGTGGGGAGCGGGGCCCTTTCTCCCGGCCCCCCGGTGCGCCAGACCCCACGAGCAGAGAGGGGGACTGAGGCCCAAGAGACCTGGCCGCACGGTGGGGTCGGCGCCAGGGACCTGGGTCCTGGAAGAGAATCACAGTTTGGGTGCCAGAAGAGGCTCCAAGGTGGGGAAATTGAGGCTGAGCCAAAGGGCGTTGACCAAGGTCACGGGGCAGAGGGGGCAGGTCAGAGCCGGGGACAGGGTCTGGGCAGGCGCCACCGCCTACAGCTGAGTTCTTGAAGCTGACCTTGTCCCCCCACCCAGCGCAGCACAGGCCCCGGGTGGGTGGTTCCCTAGCCTCCACCACCACTCAGCCTGTAAAGGGGTGCCAGGGTCCGTCTCATGGCCCCCACAGTCAATGGGGGCCAAAAAAAAATGGTTGAGTGCCTTCAAGGATTGGTGTGAGGGTGTCCGTTCACATGGCTGCGAGTTAGCCTAAAGTGTGTGCGGGGTTCCCCCAGGCCTGGAAACTCTGTGTCCGGGTGGGGTGGCAGGTGTGTGGGAGCAGCGTGTATGCATATGCTGTCCGTGAGGGTGTGTGCATGTGTTTCCAAGTCCACGTGCTGATGGATAAGTGTCAGGTGTCTGCGTGGACACCTATGTGTGCCAAGGTTGTGAACTGGCAAGGGAGGGGTGGCAGGAGCTGGTGGGCAGAAGCCTGCAGGCACGCGTATGTATGTGTGTTGGACTGGGATGGCATGGGCAGGAGTGTACAGATGTGTGTGCATATTTATGAAGGCGGGGTTGACCCTCTGGCTTTAGCATGGCTGGGGCTCTGGGCCCTGCCTCCAGGGGCCCCAGTGGAAACACCTCCCTGCCCCCTTTGGTCCAATCAGCCTATGGCCCCAGCAGGGAAGCTGATTGCCACAGCCCTACCCGGCCCTGCCCTTCTCAAGCTGATTACATTTTTCTGCTTGTTTCTGCTTTTGTTGCTGATTAATCACAGCCCTGTCTTGAGGCCTGGGGAGAGGGCGCTCAGGGAGATTCCAGCCCTGGCCAAGCTGGGCTAGACCAGAACTCAGTCCCAACCCTTCTCAGATATGGCTCTGGAGAGGGCTCCCAGCAGCATTCATGACCCGCAGAGGAGCCAGGAACGGCCCCAGCTGTTTGTCTCAGCCTCTACGGGCCAACCAGTGCTCATCAGGACTTGGGGTGTGAGAGGCCCCCCAAAAACCCCAACTCTGAAGCCCTCCTCTTCTGCCTGTTCCTTCACATTCCACCATTGGAATGGAGCTCCCCGGGTCTCCTGGTGGAGCAGAGGAATAGGGAGGGAGGACCTCAGCACTTGGAGCCAGGCAGGCCTGAGCTCCTGTGTCCACACCTCCTAACTGTGTGACCTTAGTCCTGGGGTCTCGATTTCCCCCCATGCTGTGAGGGTGGCAGTGCCACCTTGCAGGCAGTGGTAAGGATGAAGTGATGTAGCATGGGAGAGGCCTAGCTGTGCCTCCTTGTGTCTCTTGGGAGTTTTTTATTAGCATGAAGATCCCCCCGAGGAATATGAATTAATAATAATTATAGCTGCTATGTATTGATTGACAGTGTGAGCCGCAGCAGCTCACTCCACTGGCCCTTACTGAGTGGCCAACTTGTGCCATCCCAGGCCAGCTGGTGCTAGATCAGGACCCCCTTGCTGAGGACGAGGGGAGGGTGAGCTGGAGCCTAGCGAGGGGATGGTGGGACCCCGAGCTTCCCAGGAGGCTGCCACAGAGCAGGTTGGTTCTTGTCTGAAGAAGGGGCAGCTCCTGCTGCATCCCCTGTGGCTCCCAGCCTTTTTGCCCAGGCAGAGAATTTTCAAAGGATAAGTAGAAACATTTTCTGAGATAAATCAAGCAAAATTCAAATGGGTGGACCTACTGGGAATAGCCAGGCCCTGTGGGTCTGTGCTGAGGGTACAGGGCCCACCAGGAATTGTAGCCCCAAGGTCATGGTACACCCCCCTGTTTAAGCCACCCCTAACACCTCAGGGCCCAGAGCTGACTGTGGGCCCAGGGGACTTCCGCTTGCCAACATCTGCACATGTACCTCTGGTCTATCGACCATGTGGATATCTGGGCTGCCTGGGGCTGTGCATGTGACTGGCTGGGTCCAGTCCCCCAAACCTCTGAAGGGAGTTTGACCTTGTCCCCATTCATGGGTGAGGACACCCCTGTTCACAGAAGGGTTAGGGTGGACCATACAGCCGTATGAGGCAGGGCTGGCATTTAACCCAAGGCCATGCTGATCTCTCCCTGCCCCTCCAGGCTTACAGGAATGCTGCCTTCTCTGGGAACCCCTGTTGACCTCCTTGGCCTGCCACCACTGTGCACATCAGCTCTCTGAGCACCCCCTGGGTAACCCATCCTCCAGCTGGGAGTCAGAGAATGAGGGGGAACTGCTCATGCCTGAGGCTCACAGAGCAAGGGTCAGAGGGCTGGGCAGCATGGTCTGGGTCACAGCACCTTCTGTCTGCTGAAGGCCAGTGGGGGAGGCAAGAACAATTTTTACAGAGGAAAGACAGGGAGACAGGGCTTGAAAATTGGGTGGGAGAGACAATGCTACAAGCAGGAAGAACCCAAAGCTGGCCGTGTGATCTTGGGTGTCTGTGCTTACCTCTCTGAGTCTCAGCCCTCTCAGGAAGGACCCACCTACTCATCTGCTCAATGGCCCCAGAGCAAAGAACTCAGTGCACAGAACATTGTGCCTCTTTCTACCAGCCAAGGGAGCCCCAGGGGGAGGCAGGGTGTGAGAGGACCATCCTCGACTCAGGAAGGCAGGGCCTAGGTTTGCATCCCCCAGGTGCAGCCTCTGTCCCAGAACATCTGCTGAATGAATGAATGAATGAATGAATGAGAGAATGAATGATTCCTCACCCAGCCTTAAGCACTGCAACCCTGTCCTCTCCTCTGCACATCACAGGGGAGCAGATGGCATGATTGCAAGGTGTGAATTATGTCTGTCGCTCCCCCATCTGGGGAAGGTGGTGCTGCCATCACACTTCACTCTCCAGGGTGCCACCAGGAGACTCGTGGATCCCTCCTGAGAGGGTTCTCCGTGAACCTCACCCGTTAGTCCTTGGCTCAGCGTATTGGAGTCCCTGGGAGAGGTCCCCCACCTGTGACTCTGGGAAAATTCACCTAGTGTCAGGGAGACAAGGGGAGCCAAGAGGGGACCTCCCTGTCCAGTGACTGGACCTCCCCTCCAGGAAACTGGAACCCTCCCTCTCAAAACCAGCCTGCTGCCCACGCTCCCTTGCCAGAAACCTCTCCTCCCAGGCCAGCAAGCTCTTGCCACCTACATTCAGCACCAGGGAGAGCTCCCGGCAGAGCCCTGGGCCCTACGGGTGTGGAGAGACCCTGGGGTGACTGACAAGGCAATAAATGAACCCACTGTTCAGAAGAGTAAATCAAAGTGGAGGGAGGACAAGTGCCAAGCTCAAGGTCATGCCAGGACCACGAACCATTACCGTGCCTGAGCGAGATGCCTGTTGGGGGAGACAGGAGGTGCTGGGTGGTGGGGAGGGGCTGCAGAGGCTCTGGCCTTGGCTCCTTGGCTAGGGAACTATATAGTTCCAAGAACCCGCTGGGGACAGTGTCTGGAGGTGAATAAAATATTCATCGTCTGGGCAAACTCACAGTCACTTGATGAATAATGGAATTTATAGACTTGCAGAGGCAGACCCAGCCAGGAGGGGGTGTGAGCCAGGACCCAGAGGCCCCTCTCTGCTCTGATCCTGCCCTGCTCTAGATACCCCCTCTTAGCCCTCAGATGCCCAGTTCCTGGAGGTAACGGGGTATATGGGACAGAGGAGACAGAGTCCATGTCAGAAAAACAGGGTGAAGAGAACAGATCCTTGAATTTGATGCTCCTTGAAAAATAACTTGGTGATGGAGTGTGAGGCAGCTCCTAATTTCTAACAGCCTGGACCTGCAGTCCAGTGTGGCCGGAGGGAGCTCTATTCCCTGAGTGTTGCACTTCTCCTGGCTCAGTTTCCGCCCCTATAAAATGGGGTTGCTACAAGGATCTCATAAGATGGCAAAGGTGACAGTGAGGGGACCCACGAGTTGCTGGGAGGCGGGGCCCTCTCTCAAGCCCCAGACTCCCCTGAGGCCAGAAATGGTCTAGAAGGCAAGAGAAAGCATGACCACAGGAGCAGAGAAACTTTTAGCCCTCAAGGTAGGCTTTGATGTAAATAACTGCAAAAACCTGGCCTGGGCAAGACAGGCACAGGCACTCACCCCCCAGCCCAGATAATCTGCTCTCACCTGCTTGGCTGGCACCTGGATAAGCTTCCCACGAGTGTCCATGATTTGAACCACTGCTCCGGAGGAAGAAGACCTGGTGAGAGATAGTGGGCCTGGGCAGAGCCAAGAGGAAGTCGGGCATGTGCCATGCAGGAAATGACAGAGATCCCTGCCCTTGGTCGCCAGTGGACCTTGGTCTCCCATGCTGGGAGGTGGGACTCTTACCACTGGGGTATGGCCAGTGCTGGCTGGGAAGGGGATCAGGGGTACCTCAGGCCCAGCCCCTATTTCAGACCCGCTTCCTGAGTGACAGCCGTGGCAGCTGGCAGAAGACAAGGTGTGAAGCAGCTCCTAATTGCTCTGGGCTCCCAGATCCCTGACTCAGTCTGTTGCCTCTGACTAGACGCTTGACTGACCTGCCCAGAGTGGCTGCTCCCCTAGAAGAGGCCCCAGAGGCTGCTCCCCTAGAAGAGGCCCCGTCTAGTCTGTGTCTGGCCCAGGCATTGGCCTAAGGCGGTGGGTGCGGGGAATTTGCCTCTCTTTGCAAGGCTTCACCACCTCTGGAGTGGGGCAAAGCTAGGACTCTGTCATCCCTCAGGGGCCTCCCCTCCCCTCTGCATAGCTCTGTGCGACATAAAGGCCATGTGAGTACTCTGCAGCCTCACCCGGCACTCCTGCAACTGCTGGTGGACACAAGCATTTCCTGTGGGGACAGACCTGAGAGAGAAACTGTGTGACCTCGGCGAGCTGTCAGAGTTGGAGTCTTGGGGCTTCAGCTGGGGATGCAATCCTGTTTCTCAGGGTGAGCACAGGAAGGGGAAGGCAGAGAAGGTGCGAGCTCAGGGGCCAGGGCAGACCACACTCAGTCACTATTGCTATGGGGTCTCAGAGGCCCTTTGTGCTCGGGATGCCCAAATGGGCACATTCCTTGGGCTGACTTTTGAGCTTGGTGGCTGTGTGCTTGTCTCCAGCTGGCCGCCCCGCCCCCACCAACACACACACACACACACACACACACACACACACACACACACACCGGACTCGTCCCCGGGTTCCTGCCCCTCTCATCATTCTGTGGAAGCACTTCCAGGACAGGGGATGGAACTCAGGGGCCTGAGCTCTCTGGCTCTCGCAAGGGGTTTCTCACACCCTCCCCAGTTCTCCCTCAGGAGAACGAGGTTACTTGCCTGGCTTCCTGCATCTAGCCCAATGCTGGCCCTTCCCCGTGTGAGCTGCGGCCTGCGCCTGCCGCCACGTGGCTCGGGCGGCCTGTGTTTGCACACCTCCAGGATGGGGAGCTCACCTTCTCCCACCCGCCAAGGCAGAGCCAGCGCTTGCCTATTCGGTGAGCTCGGCTTTGTGTTCCCAGGTCTCTCCTGTTCTGAGACAAGGCACAGAGGGCCCCCAAAGGGGCACCTGCTTGTCACCTGGGAGAGAGGTGCTGGCCTGTGCGCAGCTCATCAGAGTGCATACTCCCCTCCAAGGTGGGGGCACCTAGTAAGGAAGACACCTCGAGCCTCCAGGCAGAGGGCACTGTGGAGGCAGAGCGGAGGCGTGCTTTCAGAAGAGAAACTACCTCCCCTTGACCTAGGGCTCAGCAGGGCAGATTAGCCTGGCACTGAGAGGCTGGGGCATGGAGCAAGTAGGCTTGGACAAGGGGAGGGGCTGCCCAGAGAAGACCTGGTCTTTTGGGAGCCCCTCCTCCCCAGCTGTTGCTGGTTCTATAGAGAACCGGACTATGATCCTGTGGAGTCTCTGAAGTTGGGGGGATGGCCCTGGGGTGGGACGCGAGGACAAGGACCCCGGTGTGGGTAGAGGGTGGACAGTGGAGGATCTTCCTTCTGAGCCACTGTCCTCCAGAGCCAAGCCAGGCCTGCAGCCCTGGCCCCACGGGTACCCCGCCCAGAGGCCTGCTAATGGGCCTCTGCGGCCCACAGTGCCCCGGTTGTGTCGAGCCTAAGTGATGATAAAATCGACAGCAGTTTAATTGGTAATTTTAATCCTGGACAGAGCAGTAATGGCGTTACTAATTGGATCGTTAGAGATTTGTGCTTTATGGCTGTGTAATTAGAGAAGCTGTGGGGGGCCGGGGTGAACTGGGGGGCCATGCAGGGCCAGGGGCAGGAAGCAGCAGGCAGGGCCCCTTCCCAGACTGGGGCTGGGTTACCACTGGGACCTGCTGCTCTTATGCTGCTCCTTCTGAGCAGAGCCCCGAGGCAGCTGAGTGAGGGGGGTCCTAGCCAGGGTCTGCACATGCCCATCCCTGACCTGGGGGGTCCCCTTCTATGGGGAGAAGGATTGTGAGTAATGCATAAAGGAAACCCAAAACTCATAGCGTAGTTCCCTTTAGAATGGGGTGGAGTGGCTCCCACAAGCCCAGCGCCTCCTGTCCTCACACGTTTGTCCCCTGTGCCCAGTGGGCTCTCACACCTGCATGCAGCCTTGCCGTGGGCTCCGCGCATGCGCCTGCGTCCTGACCTTCAAGTCTCTGTCCCCCCAGGACTCTGAGTAACAATAAAGTATCCTTCTTTCAGCATAGGAAGGGTCCTTTCACCCTGCTCATTTCTCGGGTGGACACCTGGGGCCTGAGGGGAGGGGACACCCTTGTGTGTACTCCATGCCGGCCTTGTACGTGCACGTGAGGCTCACCAGCCGTGAACGCCAGCATCTAGTGGGTTCTGTGCCATTCTGCACTGTATGAAGCCAACCATTGGGAGCATGAAGAGGAATGATGGGGGCCCCGGGGACCCCAGGGCACTGGGGACCAATATCCTGAAGTGGCTTGTGGAAGGGAGGCAGGGTGGAGAGTCCTTTGGGCTGATTTCACAAATGACTAGAGCTATGTCTGGCACTCAGTAGAGATTTTCTGGATTAATCAGTGAAGGAAAGAATAAAAGAAAAAGGAGAAAGGAGAAAGGGAAGGAGGATTGTCCCCTTCCCTGCCCTTTGGCTCTCTCGTGCCTCAGCGCTATCTAGCCTGCCCCTGGCTGCTTTCCGGTGGCGTCCGCCTTATTCCATGGGGAACCAAAGTCGCTGCCCTCACCTCTTTGCCCTCACCTCCTCCCCTTGCTTGTCTGTTCTAGCTGTGTGACCTGACCACTGTCCACTCCTGGCAGAGGGCCAGGCACACCCTGCCACAGGGCCTTTGCACTTGCTGTGCAAGTGTAGCTGCCAAGAACGCTCTCTTCCTAAATGTCTTAATTGCTTACTCCTTCAGGTCTTTACTCAAAAGTTACTTTTCCAATGTGCCTTCCCTGATCACCAACTTAACCACGCCCCCCTTCAACACACACATACACATATACACACACACATACACACACATACACACACACACAGACAAACCAAGCCTGTTCTCCCAATACTCTACTGTCCTGGCTTTCACTTAGCACAACCTAACATCCAGAGACTCTCCTTTCTTGCTTGGTGCTGGATTTCATTTACTGCTGCATCCTAAGTGTCGTAACACACAGTAGGTGCTTGTACTTGGTTGGTGAATGAATGAATGAATGAATGAATGAATGAATGAAGACCTGAGGTTCCCTACAGAGTTGACCCTGGGAAAGGTGGGCAAGTTGTAGGGGTATGTGAATTGAAGGGGGCAGGGTGGTGGCTGGAATATCCCTGGCTCCAGCTATTCCCTCTGGCCACCCCAGCTCCCACCCCAGCAGCAGCTCATCAAGAATCAGCACCCCAGCGACCTACATCAGTAAATTACTTGGCCAGTGGGGGAGGGGAAATAAAAATGTCATCTTCCTGCCAAATGCTGTGGAGCAGCACCACCCAGGTGCCCTGTCAGCCTGCCCTACAGTCCCCTTCAGCCAGGTCACTCTGTGGCCTCAACTGCCTCCTTCATATCCCCCAAGGAGTGGCCACCTCCAGGTGGCTTTGGGGCCTCAAGGAGACTCCTCTTCTGCTGACCCAGTTTCCTCTTCCCTGAAATCCCACTGTCAGCACCGAGGTACACTGCACCCAAGGCCAAGCACCAGAGTGGGGCGCTCAGCAACACCCTGCCCACCCGCCTGGCCCAGCTTCCTCAGGCTTTGCCAGGTGATGTATGGCCCACTGGCCCTGCCAGGAAGTGACAGTAGATGGATGGGCAGTGCTGAAGGGTGGGCTCAGAGCCAGGAGCTGGGAGCAGGGAGGGGGAGGGGCCTGGCTCTGGAGTAAGCAATTCCCGGAATGGCCTGACCAGGGCAGGAGGGGGAGTGCTGAAGAGTGGCTGGCCTGGCTCCACAACATGGCCCTCAGCGAGGGGAAGTACAGGCACTGGGGGTCCTGGCTCCTGATGGCAGCTCTCCAGGCCTCAGTTTCCTCATCTGTAAAATGGCAGTGAATCAACTCTGGGAGGCAGCAGGGAGGATCAACTGAGAGAATGCACACCAGGCACAGCCCCTGGAGTCAGGGGTGCTCTGCCACCCTCTCCCCGGTTAGCCTGGTGCTGGGTCAGTGAGGTGAGGTCCCTAAAATCCTCTTCCTGCTCTCTGTACCTTCCCTTTCCTGACCTTTGGGAGAATAGCACAGCCAGAGATGGACAGGACCTTGGGAAGTTTCTACTTTGATCTCTTTCCCATTTCCCAGATGGGAAAACTGAGATCTGGAGAGAGGAAGAATCTGCCCAAGTTCAGGTGAGGGGCTTAGGATATCCCTAGAAGTGATTTCTGAAAGAAGCCCTTTGTCATCGTAGACTGAAAGGGTGGGGCATGGGGGGCCAGAGCAGCTGCCCAGCAGTTGGGGAAGGACAGTAGGACAGCACTGGGCACGGGGAAGGGGGCCGCGAGGGAGGCCCGTGCACTTGCTGCAGCCGAGTCAGGATGTGCCAGACGCCTCTGTGGGCTCTGTCTGCATCCAAGGAGACCAGGACACTGGGTGGACGGACAGTGTGTCCTTGCTGGCTGGGCCTGGAGGAAGGATGGGGAATAGGGGGGTCATTCTGGGAACCGGGGCTGCTTTCTGGGGGCCTGGGCAGTGCCTCCCAGCATCTGCTCACCTGTCCTGATCCCCAGAGGAGCCTGGACCCGACATAGGGGCTCCCAGTGGCTGTGGACACAGGACACAGATGTTCAAGGACAGTTGTGGTGGACACGGGGGTGGGGGGCGTGCACAGGTGCGCGGGGGCCTGTCCGTGCAGACGTGTGCGTCATGGCAAAGTGCGTGTGCTGAGCGGATATACACGTGCAGGGCCCGAACACCTGACTCTGAGGCCCAGGGCAGACAGTCGTGGCAGATGCATGTAGGTGTAGCCTGTGTCCTCTGGGCTTCTCCGTATATGCAGGTGGAGGTGAGGCAGGCAGGGGAGAGACTCAACCTCACTCAAGACTCACCAGGCCATGCCCGAGCTCAGCCTCAGCTTCAGTCAAAAGCAACAGGGTTGGTGCCCCATGTCAGATGGGGGAACTGAAGGCAGCAGCCTGCCCAAAGCCATGGGGTTCCTGCCTTCTGCATGAAAAAGACCCCTGTCCCAGCCTCCTCACAAGATAAGAAAATGCCCCATCACAGTGGGACATGGGTTTGACTCTGGAGAAAGGCTCTGTGGCAGATCTTGGCCTGGGGGAAGTATTCCGGAGGGTGAGTCCTGCTTTGAACTTGAACCTTTGAATAGGGCCAGGCCATGGCCATGGAATCCAAGGGTTCTCTGGAGCCTGTGCAGAGGAGGAAGCCCTAGCTCCGTCTCGTCTCATCTCTGAACCTGTTTCCTCACCCGCAGAATGACCCTCCCCAGTACTGCCGGGCCCGGACACCATAGCCCTTGCCTGAGCAGGAGGACTGGAGACCCAAGGTCATCTCAGGGACGAGACCACAGTGGGCCCGGCTGGCTGTGCACTCTTGCCCATCTGGGAGGGGGATGAACTCAGGCGAGGAAGGAGGGGCAGAGGCACTGGGGAGGGAGGCAGGCCTTCCAGTTCACTTAGTGAAGGGATTTGTCATTTTAATGATGTGATATTTCTTGCCTTGGCTCCTTTCGTGGCGGCCCAAAGGGGACAGCAGCCTCCCTGAATAAGGTGGTGCTGGTGCCGGCGGGGGCGGGGGAGTGGTGGTGTCCTCAGACTCCTGCTCCTGGCCAGGCTGAGTGAGGCTAGTGCCCAGGCCTGGACGCTGGGGTTGGAGAGGACCAGCGCTCCACAGAACCTCACCGCAGGCCAGCTCTAAACTGACCCCCATTCAGTCTCCACGCTTTAGTCACCCTGAACTTGTTGCAGCCTTCTTACTTCCAGGCCTTTGGGCCAGCTGCTCCTCGGCTCAGTCAGATCCACAGATCTGGTCAGCAGCTCTCGCTGAAGCCCTCTGTTTGCCCCATGACACATCTGTCACATTGGAGGTGACGCTGGTCTGACTTGCTTGCTCTGGGTTCCAGCACATAGTAGGCCCTTGATTAATGTTTGTTGAATGACTGAATAAGGGGGTGCAGAGCTGCCCTCCTGATCCTGGGGCGCAGCGGGGAGGATGCGGGTGGTAGTGGCAGTGAGGGTGGCCCAGCAGGAGGCCCATCCATCAGTCTGGCACCGCGCCTGACCAGATGGAGCTGAGCCCCCAGGGGAGGGGAGAGGAGGAAAAGATCCATCACCCATCAGTAGGTCGCGGGTGTGTGGGCGTGTTGCACCTGCCCCCCACGGGATCCTCATCCATCATGCTGTCCCAGGGACACTGGGAAGGGGTGAGCGGGGGGCAGCGTTTCCACAGAATCTTCAGGAATCTGCAGATCTCTAGTGTGCAGGGAAACCGAGGCCTGGAGCGGGGAGACAGAAGTTTAAATGAGGGCCTCTGGGGTGAGACCAATGAGTGTTTGAGTGACGGCCTGGGAGTCACTCATGTGACCCTGGGAGCCAATGTCCTCATCTGTAAAATGGGGACACAGCAGTGCCCCATCCCTCGGGAGAAGGGAGGATTCCCTGAGAAAAGTCACCATGCCTGGCTTGTACACCCCCCTTGGTTCCTGCTCTTTGGTTGGTGACAGCAGGGGCGGAGGGGGGGGCAGGGGGGAGGAGGAGGGAGGAGCGACGAGGAGGCAGTGGCTGTGGCAGTTTCAAGTGGCAGGGCCTGTGGACTCGGGCAGGACTGGCTAATTGTCTGGGCTGGCAGGGGGAAGGAGCCGGACATGGATGCTCCTCCTGCCAAGGGGCTGGGGGAGGGGTGGCTGAATGATGATCAGACCCCAAGGTGATTACAGCGACTGGCCCCACCAGCTGGCCAGGGGCTTCCTGCCCCAGACTCTCTCAGCCCCGCACCGGCCCTTTGCTGGGAAGTCACCACCACCCTCCTCCTTCGCATTTTAATTAAAACAAGCCCTCTCTGAGCCATCAGTCCACCTGAACTGCACAGGGCCTAGGGAGTGGGGTAATAACCTTGGGCATTAAGATCCTCATTCCTCCTGCGGGGAAGCCGACCCTCGTTCTTTCACTTGGCAGTTACCCACCCAGCACCTACCGGGTGCCAGGACCTGCGCTGGACAAGAGAGATCAGACAAGAAAGCTTCAGCCACCTGCTTGCCCCGACACTCCGGAGGTTCCAGGGGATCTGGTCTGAGTTTTGCATCCAATGTGGGCCTGAGAGATAAATGAGAATGTGCCCCAACATCACCCATTTGGGTGGTGAGTGCCCAGGGCCCAGCGCTGTGTTGAGCACTGGAAAGTGCATTATTTCACTTACTCTGAGGCAGACATCAGTGACCCCATTTTCAACTGAGAAAACTTGAGGTCAAAGGGGTGCTGTGACCTGTTTGGGGTCCTCCCAGCTGGGAAGAGGCCCAAATCTGCACCCAGAACTTGCCCTCTTCCCAACCAACAAGGGCAACCCCCACTGGCCGTGGAGGAGTAGCCCAGTGGGGGGCTTGTGAAGGCCCACGTGCCCCCTGGCCCTCAAGTTTGGCAGCACCAAGCCCACCTACACACCCCAACTTCCTCATGAATGTGGGGTGAGGGCTGGGCCAGAGGGGCTCCCTGAAGCTGAGGAGCAGGCAGGAGTCACTGGCTGCGCTGAGCCGTCCCCTCCTGCCTCACATAGGAGCAACGGCCGGGCTTGGAGAAGCCACCAGGTAAGGACTTAAGTGGGGGCCACGTCCTGAGGGCCCTTGTGTGTGCGGTGGTAATGGTGGTCCCCTGAGGACTATTGAGGGTTAAAGAGAGATGAAGTGTGCCAAGGCCAGCACAGATCACTGTTGTGATTATTTCCATCTTCCTTGGTCCCTGGCCAGAGCAAGCGCTCAGGGGACATCGTGGCCCTGACCCCAGGCATACGGAGCTGGGCTTGGGGAGGGGGCTGTGGCTGGCCTGTGCGGACCTACCCAGCAGAGCAGAACCGGCTCTAATGAAGTGGCCCCAGCCCGGCACTGATTTCACGACTCGGTGGCTACTTCCCAGCCGGTAAATGTCACTGGAGAGAGCAGCGTGGCACCTGGCATGGACCCAGTCTCGGGCGAGAGCGGGAAGGCTGCAGGAGGAGCCAGGGATGCCCATGGAATGCTGATGCCAGCCCAGCGCTCCCAGACCCCTCAGCCGCCTCACCAAGCCCTGGGGGTGCTGTGACCAGCCATCTGCAGCTGTCACCCCCTCGGGAAGCGCTTGCATCACTGGCCCCTCTCCTGCCCGCTCACAAGGGCCCCATGCTGGGAGGACTCCCCCCAGGCCCACAGTCACATACCCCTCTCTTCTTGGAAGTGTGGGGGAGGGGTTCAGGGTGGCCTGGAGCGGGGCCCAGGACCCGGAGTGGGAGGTGGCCCTGTCTGAGATTCCCTCCTGGCCCATGATGGTGGCATTTGTTGCCCTGAGCTGTCTTCTTCGATAACTGAGTCGGGACAAGCTAACAGTAAATAGCTAACACCACACAGTGGCAGGCCTTGCTAATAAATGCTCACTGTGGCCGGCGCCGGCTCAGAACCTGGCACCTGTGACCCTATTCAACCCCTGCGATGGCCCTGTGGTTGGCTGGGAACTGACTCCATCGTGTGGGAGAGGATGTGCGGCTGATGAGGCCAAATCCTCTTCTTCCAGCAGCACAGGGGAGGGAGAACCCCCTTTCTGCTCTGCTGTGCCACCCACAGCTCTCGTGGGACCCTGTCTCTGCCCTGACTCCACATCCAGAGAAGGTAGTGCCGGCCCTCGGGCCCTTGGTGTCTGTCCCACGGCATCCTGCCTCCCCCACCCCCTGGACTGCCAAGAGGCTAGAGGTGGCGGTGGGTGTGACAGGGAGGAGATCTGTTGAATTGCTCATCTCAGACTCTCAGACGCCCCAGTGTCCTGGCTTACGGGGGCCACAGGGAGGGAGTGGGGGTGCATGTCCATTCCTGGTCTGTGTGGTGGTGCAACCTGGGCCTGCCAAGACAGGAGTCCAGAGGCAGCCCGTCTCCACCAAGTGGAGGTGTGGTACTGCTCACAGCTCTCCCCTGCCTCCCCTCTCTCTCTCTCTCTAGAAGCTCCAGCTCCAAGGCCCAGACCGAAAAATCAAGATGCGCCCAACCCTCACCCACCCTAGAGTCACATTGCCTGGGCACATCAATGAGTTACTGCCCCTCGGGCTGTGAGGGTATCTGAGGCCGACCCTGTGGAGAGCAGGGAACGGTGCCCGGTGCCCTGGAGGCAGACAGCAGCCCTGATCACTCCAACTCCTTCCCTGTTGCTACGAAGTTGCTGAGGCCCCTCAGCCTGTGGGAGCCATTCCCAAGTTACTCGCATCTCCTGGCCCCTGCCCTGCCTGAGGAGCACCCCCAGGAGCCCTGTCCCCCTGACCTCCTGCCTGGTGGGCCCTCACTGTGCCTCGCACAGACCGCCATGGCAAATGGGGTTGCTGGATTGGGACTGGATTGGGGGAAGTGGCCTCCGGGAGCCGAGGGGGTGGAGGCTCACAGCCCGCTCTGTGGGGGACACCGCTCCATCTGGAAGCTGCTCTCTGCTCCCCCTGCTCGACATTTCCGGGGACCTTCCCACGTGGGGCGGAGAGCCCAGGCATCCCCAGCCGCTCTCACCCTTCCATGGGAAAAGAGGAGGGAGGAGAAAAGCCGTGTTAATAAAAGAATAGGATACTGCCACGACTCCGGCTGTGCAGCTCGGAATAGCAATGTGCTTTCTCAAGGCAAACAGAACTCCCCAGGTGTTAATGCAAATTCACTCCAGTTAAGATGAAAGAGGGTTGTTTCCCCCTTTGCTGGCTAATATGAAGGACTTCATAGATTCAGCCTCAGGAACTCAGGCTGGGAGCGGAAGGCTGGGGGAGGGATGCAGGCCTGGGCAAAGAAGGGAGGTCCCCCGTGGGCTTAGGGCAGAGCAACTGTCACAGCAGGCCTGGCTGGTGGTGCGGCTCACGCCATCCCTTCCTCTACCCAGGCTGGCAGAAGCTGGGCCCGCTGCTCGGGAGGAGAGAGCAGGAAAGACGAGGGTGGCGATGCCAACCCCTCATCCTGGTGCCCACTGCCCTTCACATTCATTCCGGGCAGGCACCACAACTGCCAGTGCCCAGTTTGTGCCAGAGGATCCTGGGGCTAGGAGAAAGGATGGGCAAGCTTGGCTGTCTGTGTGGGACCCTGATTCTTGTCCAGCTCCGGCAGTGGCTGCCCCTGGGGGATCCTGGACCAATTACCCCCTTCCTTCTGGCTCCTTGAAGGGTGAAGCTGGTTTGACAGGGCCTGGGAGAGGAGCCCGAGGAGTACATTTAGAAATGACATTTATGGGCCTCCCCTGGTGGCGCAGAGGTTGAGCGCTGGGTTGCGAGGCTGCCCGCAGCCGCTGCAGCGTCAGTTCAATCCCCGGCCACCGGCGAGGGTCCCACCAAAAAAAAATAATAATAATAATTAAAAAATGATGTTTATAGGCTGTTGGAGCCGGAAGCTGCCTCAGAGTTCCTCTGGCCTGTTCTGTGGTCGAGGACGTGGAAGCCTGGAGTGGACAGGACCCGCTCAAGGCCTCACAGCTGGAAGCCGAGCTGGAGGGCCCAGAACCCAAGCCTGTTCTCTGAATGCGGACTGGACCTGCGTGGCCCTCTGTGGGACAGTCTGGGTGGCTCCGCCAGTCACAGACCCCTTCTTCCAACAGTGGGAGGTTCTTCTCCAGCCCGGGGCACCCGGGCTGAGCTGCCCAGGCCAGGCTGCTCCGGTGTGGCACACACATTTCCCTCAGAATTATCCTCCACTGAAATTTACCCAAGGCCCAAGCACGTACAGCATCAGCACATACAGCGGATGGGTGCCGTGTCCTGGGAAAGTATCTGGGGACTCAGCTGGCCATGAGGGGACGTTACTGGCCCTCAGTGGTCCACTTCACTTGTCTGAATTTAACGCCCCACTGAGGGTAAGTGGCACAGCAGGTGCCCACAGTGAGACACCTCTGCAGCCTTCTTGGCTTTTGTTTACTGACTTAATTCCTTCAGATCAAAGGCTGCCCCTTCCTCCCCAGCAGGCAGATGGGGGAATTACATTATTTATATTGGAAATGGGCAAAACCCCACAGGGACTTCTTCCTTATGCCTGATAAGAGAAAATTAGGTCACTGCCGTGCCTTCCTGGCGTCTGCGGTTGGGTTTTTACAGCCCAGGTACCCATGGGCTCAGGGCAGGGCTCCAGGTGCAGAGGTAAGGCCTGCCCGCCTAGCTCCTCTTCCACCCTGAGCTTCCAGTAAATTATTGACCAGAGCAGCAGGTATTCATGTGACCAGACCAGAACATCCTCTGCAGGAACCCCAGCCTGGGTTATCTATCATCTCCTGGGCTTTGCAGCTGGCACTGGGCAAACACAGGGAGGACAAACAGGCCAGATGCAGCTTCATTAGGTCCCCGGTACAGGTGGAGGTGATGGGGCCCACATGGGGGCTGCTGTTGGGCCTGGGCCCAACAAATGGAGACTTCCTCTGGGTGACCACTGCTCTCTTCTGGGCTTCCTCTTGCCACCACCCCCACCCAGGAAGCATCCAGAAGAAGAACCGTCCTCCCCCAGTGGCAGTGTGCCAAGAGCTCCCTAGGCATTACGGTCCCCCACAAAACCTATAACGTCTCCCTTTTACAGATGAAGAAACTGCAGATGCCCAAAGGTTAGGTCACTTGCTTAGGGTCATATGGCTGGGAAGTGGCTGAACAGGGACTTGAACCCAGGTGTGTCTGAGTTGCTAGTCAGGAAGGGCGCTGAGCCACTAGTAGGTGTCGACCCCACCTCGGGCTGGCTGTGAATGCTGCATGTTTCTCCCTGTGAGCTGCTTCTGGTGCTAGTAAATAACAGTGCCACTGCTACCTAGCCTCAGTTTTTTTCTTAGAAAACTGAGCACTTTTTGCATCTTTATGTCATCCCAGCAATAATCCAGAGGTACCCGGAGGCATCATTCTCAACCCTCTTTCTAGAGGAGGAAGCAGGTTTCGGGGAGCATAGCGCCTGGCCCTGCAGGGCAGGGGGAGCCAGGTGGCAGAGAGCAAATGTGCAGCAGGGGAGGGGTGAGGCGGGCTCTTGTTCTCCGACTATGAAGCTCTTCAGATGTCTTGATTTCTTCGGCTTAGAGGCATCATGCCAGGTGCTGTCCTGGGGCTACCTCCCCAATGAGAAATGGGCATCGAGAGGGAACCAGGAGAGGACATGGCGGGTTCCTCTCGGAGACACTTCAGGTGCTCGTGAAGCTGACGGATGGCCGAGCTGTCTGTGAGCGAGCCCTGGGACTGCGGCCTGCCGAGGCAGCCTCCTGCCGTAATGCAGTGATGACAGGCTGCCAGGGAGCCCCGCCACTCCGGCCGGGAGGGGAGAGGAGCCCTTGGCCTCTCGCAGCTGTCTGCGCTGTCTGAGAAGGAAAGAGACTGCGTATGGCTCGACTTTCTGTTCCCCAGACGTACAAAAATTTAGATTAGACACGGTTGCAGCAATCTCGCCAATACCTTTCCCCGGCCCAGTCCTGCTGCCAACTTGTTACATGTGGGAGGCTCCCGAGCTGCTCCTCCAAAGTGAAGGCTGCCGGGGTGGGTGGCGTGGGCACATCTGCCAGGCTCTCAGTTCTCAGATGAGGACCAAAGGCAAAAGGACAAAGTGTTGGCAGGGAGGCCAGAGGATCCACGCAGGGATCCCATGAGAGTGGGCTGCAAACGCCACAATTAAGTACTGAGACCCGGTCAGCAGCTTTGGGCTGACAGCACAGTCAAAACAGAAGGGGACAAAGGCGGAGGAGAAATCGACCGGTCATCCCATACCAAATCCCAATACGATTAATTTTAGCCACACTTATGGAAACCTCGAGAGCTGTGTGAACACATTACTATCTTATGAGGGTTAGGAGGTAGCTTAAAAAAAAAATCAGTGAAAATATTGTCTGGATGGTTTCAAAATGCTCAGTATTATGAAGTACTTTTTCGGGCTTAGACTACACAGAAAATCAAACTATTTCGAACCATTGAAAATAGCATCGGCCTTTTAAAAAAATGAGGCTATTTTACCTTATTTCTCCAATAAGCAGCTTAATATAGTTACTAAATTTATAAATTTAAAACAAAATAATGTTACAATTTCCTAGTTTGTTTTTTTAAAAGATTTATTTATTTATGCATACAAGAGCTGGGGTACAGGCCAGCCGTGCAGGGGTGAGAGGATTCACCAGAGACAGAGTGGGGAACAGAACAGGCAGACTGACTGAAATACACTGCTGAGGGGAGCAGCGGGTGAGACAGGAAAGGTCTGCTGTGCTATGCAGGTAGCTCCCTGGCCAGCTGGATCGAACTTGTGCTGCAGAGGCTGCGGATAGCTTCACAGTGCTGTGCTTAACCTCTTGCACCCTAGTTTGTTTTTTTAAATAAGTTCCTTTTTTTTTTAAATGCTTACAAGAGCTGGGGTGTAGGCCAGAGGTATAGGGGGTGAGAGGATACACCAGAGACAAGAGTGGAGAGCAGAAGAGGCAGATCTACTGAAATACACTGCTGAGGGGAGCAGTGGGTAAGACAGGAGAGGTCTGCTGCGCCATGTGGGTCAGCTCCCTGGCCGGGGATGGAACTCATTCTGCAGTGGCTAGTGACAGCTTGACAGTGCTGAGACTTAACCCCTTGCACCACCAGGGAGGCCCACAATTCCCTAGTTTTTACAACTTTAAACATATCTTTCTAAAACATAAAGAGTTATATTTAACTCAAATTCTTTCGGAAAATCTGGGGTGTTCTGATAGGTTATTTTCCTTACTGCTTGTACAGTGAAGACCTGAAATGTATTCTGACATGTCTGACAGGCATGACTGTTCCCTTGGAAGTCTTGATAACTCACTGTGCCACTGAAATCTCTGATTTTGGACAGTGTGATTTGAGATAGTTTATTAGGTTTTGGTCTTAATAAAGGACTTATGTAGATTAAAAAAAGAAAATAGAAACAAAACGAAAAATGCAAGCTCTGCAGTGGTAATTCCCAACCTCAAGTGTGATTCGAGTGTGAATGTCGTGTGGCTTCAGGACAACAGCTCGGTGTCACTAGCTGTTGCAGACAGTGCCCAGGGCCCCGGTGGCTCTGCAAGCCTCCCCACCACCCACTTTCTCCAGACCCAGAATGGGGCAACCAGGAAGGAGAAGCACCTAGGAGATCACCCAGTCCAGTGCCCTACTCTTCAGGTCTGGAACTGGGAGTGGACGGGGCGTGTGGAGAGGAAATGAGGGCACTGGGACCTGGTTCTGGGTCCTTTCTGACCCTGTATACCCCGCAGGAAAAGGGAAGGAAGTTCCCAGATGAAGGTATAGTAAGGGGTGCTGTATCATCAGCACGGAAAAGGTGATGCTTTTAAGACATGGGACTCGTGTTGAAGTCTGGCAGTCTGGGAGGATAGTTCCCTCACAGAGCCCACGAGAGGCAGCCTTGCCACCCAGTGTCATCTCCGCAACAAGCAGACTGAGGAAGTCCAAGACAAACTTTTTACAACTTAGAATTTTTATTAAAACAATCATTTAAATTACAACAGTCCCCCAGAATAGAAACTAGCTTTCCATGGTGTGGCCCTGACAGGAGGCGGGACTCTGGCCTGAAGGGAGGTCGGGTTTGACATCTTTGAAAATGGATGGAGTATCCCTGGAAGCCCAAGAGGGGCATCCTGGCTCCAGGGCATCTGGGGGAAGCTGTCTCCCTGCCAAGGCCACTCTCTCCAGGGGCTGCCTGGCCCCAGCCCTGTCAGTGAGGAACACTTAGTCACCGTAGCTGGTTGTCAGCCTCTGGTCTTGCTGTTTTGATTTGAAAGGGAAAAAAAGGGAGAGAGAGAGAAATCTGTCCCCTAGATTACAAAACACAGTCACTTAAGAAGTGTTATGTAATGCCACGGGGTGTTGTCTAGCAGGGTCTGGCAGGCACATGAATAACTGAGCAGGTACCACAGGTCAGGGTGCTGTGGCTGAGGTGGGGGCTCGGTCAGGGTGAACTAGGTGGTCTGTGCTGCCACAGGTAAGGGTCAATAGCACAGTCCCACGGAGTGTTGCTAGCCGGGCAGTGTTTTCCCAGCGTGGTGTTGCTGCCCAAGAACCATCAGAAGTCTCGTAATGAAATAATCGCAGCCAGGGCCCTGCTCTCAGTGGACGTCCTTACTTGAGAAGCTCCTCTGCCCTAAAAACGTTCACTTAGAAAGAAAGCAGTCAGGTGGCCACAGGCACAAGTCTCTGAAAAACAAGCTCCCCTTTCTCAGGGCTGCCATCCTCCCCACCTGGCCAGGTGCCCGCCAGCTCTCGTCTCCAAGGAGAGCCCAAGTGTTCAGGCTGAGTGAGTCTGCTCCAGGCTGAGGGTGGTCCTGTCACAGCTCAGACACCAGCTGGCTCCTTTGTGGCCACACGGCTGGGCATTTCCCGGACTTCAGACTTACACATAGCAGTTTAAAAAATGAAAAAACAAGGTCTAACAACGTTTTATAAGCCACCAGCCAGCTCCTGTGCCCACAGTACTGTTACAGATTAAATTCACAGGTCGGGAGGAAATTTCCTCACGGAAATTCAGGGATGCGTGGCGAGCCTGATGGAGTCGCAACACAAGAACCAGAGCTTAAGTTACAAACGCCTGAGGATGTCCCTTCCCCAAACCCCCACCCAGGTTGCGGGAAGAGACCTTTGAGGGAGAGGGAGACACAGGGAATTGTTTTAGTCACAGTCATCTATGCTTAGTGTTCAGAGGCGGAGCCCCACCCTACATGTCCTAAAGGCTGCTGACACAGAGGGCTGACGTCCTTAGGGCAAGGTGGCCCGAGAAGCTGGCAGGCGGTACCAGACACCACGAGGTCAGCCTGACTGGAAAAAAGGCTCAGTTTCTCAAAACCACATAGAATTGCCAAAGACACCTCTGTTCTCAGGAAATCTCCAGGCCTTCCCCTGTCTTCATCTAACAATCATCCTTTCCCTGGTTAAGACAAATCACCTGCTCTACACAACAGCCCCAGTGGAGGGATCTGAAGGGACAGTTGGTTGCCTGGCACTGGCAGCCATGGAGAGAGGAAAGGAGAATGGCTCCAACCCAAGTAGTGAGTGTGAGTGTGACTACGGGTGGTTCTGTGACCTGTTGCTGCCCCCATGAAGGTGAGCTGCGTGCCAGCGGGTGTGAAGCACCGTCTGTGAGTGACCCTGTGACTGGCTCGCACTGGGGGGGAGGGGTGGACAAAGGGACCCCACACAGCCCGCAGGTCTTCTGATATATAAGGTACATAAAGGGCTTTCTGGGGGACAAAGGCAACAGCAAAATGAGGCCCAGGGACAACAATGGGTTAGGAGGGGCTGGTAGTGACCTGGAGAAAAGGTGATTCAGATGAGCCCCACAGATGGGGGCGGTAGAGCTCAGTGTTTGGGCAGTAGGAGGCAGTGCCCATGAGGCTCGAGTGCCTTAAGAGCCCTCCCTGCCCCCGTCAGGGCTGGGCTATCAGGTGCCGACTAGAGCATGACAGGGAGACCCCTGTCCGGCACAGGCAGGAGAGGCTAAGGCTGAAGGGAAGTGGGGAAGACATACCTGGCTCCCTGCATGCCTCTAGGACCCTGGTCTGGGGTGGTAGGAGTTCCATGAATGTTCTGTGTGGTGCAGATTCTTACAAGGCTCTACTGGCCTCCCAGACCCTCTGCTGGCAGCCAGACCGTCATCACAGCTTCTACCTAAAATCTTTCCCCAGTCACAGCTCCCTTTCCCATTCCCTGCCAACTGGCAGCGAGATGGCTCGGCTGCCCAGGGTGCCTGGGCCCAGGGCCCATCGCTTGGCTCACTGTGAGCAGTGGGCATATGGTCACTGACGATGTGCAGGCAGGTCGCTCTGGGCCTCGGTTCAGGTGGGCCATGCTTCTTCTCTGCATGTCAGTACCTCAACAGATGCATGCCATTCATCTCAACAGGAGCAGATGAATGTTCTGGAACCCTGGGGAGGTGAGGGTGTTAGCACCAGTCTCCAGGTCTCCGGGGGGACTGTGCACTTCATTCCCTACAACCACTTCCCAGCACTGGACAGTAAGATGCACACCCCAGGGTACCTTTCACGAAGGAGAAATAGGACCCCTCGATAGACAAGGAAAGACAAATACTTCTCAAAAAATTTAAAGACTCGGGTGAGGAGAACTCAAACCCTGTGAGAGAGAGCTCTGCAGGGTCAAGGTTCAAGGCAATTGCACAAGAAGGGGGCTGGGCTCTCCACTCAGCTGGGGAAAGTTCCAGAGCTCCCACGGAAGCTCCCAGACAGCTCAACTACAGATGGCTCCCGTGTTGTCTGACCCATCCCGCCGGTGCAGGGAGCAGCAGAAGTGGCAGATCCTGGGGTGGCTGGGTCACCTGCTAGAGCTCTTCAAAGAAGGCCACTCGGGACTTGGCACTCTGCAAGGTGAGCTGCAAGGAAGCAAAGAAGAAGTTGAAGGGGGACCGATTTCCGCTCTTTCGTAACAGGGTGCCATCCTGCTGTGGACCAACCTCAAAGGTGGTTTGGAATGAAAGGGAAGACTGTTCAAATAGCTGTTCAAGAAGCTGGTGATCAGTCCAGAGTTGCCCAAGAATTCAAATGAGGAGGTGACAAATGAAGACATGCCAGGAGGGAAGGCTGGTGGGGCAAAAGCACGTCAGCAGGAAAATGTCATCTCACAATGGCATGAGATCCCTGGACATTTAAACAGAGTTTCACATTCCCGTCTACAAAAGAGCCTCAAAGATGACCTCTGTGATGTGCTGTCTGCAGCGGTGCCAGCCTGGGATGCTAATCCTTGCCAGGGCTCACAGGAACAGCCTGTCAGGGTAAGTGCCTGGGTCCTCATACCCTGGAGATGCCACTGGGCAAGGCAACACGGCCTCATGCAAGGCAGGCCTGTGTTGCATGAGTAAGAGCTTGTCCCTTCTGCTCCTTGGTTCCTCGGGTGGCCTAGGGCTGACTTGCCCACGACCCAGCAGCTGAGAGGGGGTTTCCTTCCATGAACTGGGAGGCGAGAGGCTTTTGTCGGTGGGGCTGGTTCAGGCAGGGAGGACGGTGCCCACAGGCAGTGTTCCGCCAGAAACTAAGGCTGCCCCGGAAGAGCGGAAGAGCATTGCCCTGAGCAGCACAGAGCTGGGAGACAGGGAAGGGAGGAAGGGATCAAAGGTGAGCTCCTGGTGTGAAGGATGAGACACTAGACTTTCCTACCTCCTGCACTGCTGAACCCCAGCTTCCTAACTTTGGAGGCAACTTCTAGGATCTCCCCAAACAGAAGCACTTGGCTCCCTACTCTACTCCTGAAATCAACCACTCAGACAAGACCGGGTTTCTCAGCCAGCAATTGGTTTTCAATCCCCCAAACCACTTAACTTCATGCTTTGCACCTAATAGGAGCGCAAACGTTTGTTGAGTGAATAAGAGATATGCGCTAATGAAACCAGGTGAGATGTGTGAGGAAGGTGAGGGCACCACACAGGCAGGAGAAGGCACCAATTCTGTCACCAGCTCACTGTGTAGCCTCAGGCGCCCTGGACCTTCTGAGTCTCTTTCCTCTGGAGTTAAACCACAGTGGGAGGCTAGATGGTCTGGCCCATTCCCTTGACCTCTTATAGTCTCTGAATCCAAAAAAAAAGTCCTCATTACCATCCACGACGCCAAGGATGGGAGGAAGACTAGACCCAAACACTTCACCATCAGCGCACCCAAAATGAGACAGCTTGAGAGGCAGCTCTTTAAATCCTGCCAAATTTTTTGGCCTTGAAGTTCCTGACTAACAAGCTGAACGCAGGGAGGCATCTGAGCTGTTTTCTTCCATGGAACCAATTTCAGGAGCCCTTTGGAAAGCCCAAAGCCCAGCTCTAATGGGAATGGAGAGGGCTTTCATTTCTTTGCTGAAATGGAACTCCCTCCAGAAGGGAAACAGGTTTGGATGAGTTTCTCTCTAAATGCAGTCAGAGAAGGGCCCGGAGTTAAGTGCTCTGTGATAATGGGAACCAGGATGGTTCCTGGGGAAGAACAAAGGAGGACACTCAAGGCGTTGGGTGGGGGGGATTCCCTGGGGAGAAGAGTTTAAATCAAAAGGTAAAAGGTGTGAAACCCAGTGTCCCAGTGTCCCCACTCAGGTGTTTCCCACACCTGATCCCAGATCCTCAGGAGACAGGGCCCCGCCTAGAGCCCTTCTACACACCACTTCACAGCCTGCTCCGAAAGCACAGCCCGACCCAAAGCTCATCTGGGCCACCGACCAGCGTGCAGCCCTGGGCAGGTCGCTTACCCAGCACCCCCCCCCCCCCCCCCCCCCCCCCCGGCCTCAGTTCTCCACTGTGAAGCGGAGGTGGTGGCAGTCCCCGGTGACGTGCAGAGTGACTGGGAAGCACTCAGCACTGTGCCTGCAGCATGATGAGAACTCAGCAGCTGTTAGTACTAATAGCAGTGTCAAAATGTTTCCTCTTCCCCCAGTTCTGGCTCCTCTTTCCCGTGGGGGGAGCAGAGCAGAGTGCAGGTTAGAAGTGGGTGCAGGTGAAGGCAGTGTGATGTGCTGCCCTGGATCCTGCTGTCCAAGGCAGGGCAAGCGGATGCCCCTGAGAGGCCTGGCCATGTCCCCAGGCAGGGAGCCCAGGCTGTGGGGGCCTCCGAGAGCCTCCTGCCCATTTGTACAACACTGGCTCCAAGAATTCCTGGATCCCCTATCAGAGGAGCATGCTGGCTGTCCCCTCCAAGAGCCAGGGGAGGGTTTTGGCAGCTTGGGCAGCACCAGATTCCAGTTATTGGAAGCTGTGCTCGTTAGGAGGCAAAACCCTCTTAGAATGGGTAGGATGCTTCCTGGACTGCCCACCCCATATCCCACAGCAGGAGCTCAGCCTGACCTCTTACCTTGCAAAAGTGAAAGCTGTGCCCCAGCCCCAAGGAATGTGTGTCACTAAGTCAAATTCTCTGGTCAAGCAGAAGTAAGCACCACAGACAAGGGGCCTCAGCAAGAGGTACCAGGCAGCTGGAGGGCAGGCAGAGGCCCTGGACAGAGGAAGCTAAGATGCAGTTGCTGATGCCAGGGGGAGATGGAGCCTCCTGCCTCGACCCAGAGCCAGACCTGGCCACCACTGCTCCCACCTGTTCCCCTTACTGTACAGCTCCTGGGTATACAGTTCCAGTTCTGTTAGCTCTGTCGTCAGAGAATCACCACCGGAATCTACTGCCCACTGCTGGAATCCTTCCAGTCGCCACCACAGCCTCTGCCTGCTTCCACCTCAGCAGCATCCTTTATCTTAGACATCAAAATATCCTCCTCCTGAGCTGGCCAGCACTCCCCAAATCTTACACAGGAAGGCACAGCTCCTGCTGAAGAGCAGGGGTGGGAGGCAGGCGGGGAGAGGCTGGGCATACTCTCCTCACCTGCGGATCACCACTTCACCACCTGCTGTTTCTAGAAAGCTCACTAATGTCACCTTTACAGTACAGCTACAAGCAGGAGGTTTTCATAAAGAGAAAGGGGAGGCTCAGAGGAAATGACACAAAGCTAGTCCTCCCTTCATAAAATAAACTGCCTCTGTGGGTCTTCTTTGCATACCCACGAAAAACAGCTAACAAGTGTCCTGGCTTCCTGTCACCCTCTCACACCCTAATGCCTATAAGCCTGTGTCAACATTTGGTCCTTTTTCTTGCTCAGTGACCTACCATCCTGGCTCTCAGCATGGCCCAGCAGAGCCCCATGGAGATGATCTGACTTGGGCCTGCGCCTCCTCACCATGCACTGTGAGAACCGAAGCTGGGTCTCCTGAGTCCCACCCACCAGCCTGCATTTGCTCTGCTCCGGTGCTATAACAATGCCCCTCCATGCCCACCACCTGGCCTGCCCTGCCAGGAGAGGGCAACTGAGGGGATTCCCCGAGTGTGCGGGCTGCGGGCTTTAGGAGCACACTGCGGAGGCCACAGTGAATCTCCAAGGCTGTCCGGGAAGAGATCTCCGAATTTTAGTCAGCGATAAAGCAGAAAAGCCTCAGGACACAGATAGACAGGCAGGGTCTCCCGATGATGGCTGCACGATTCTGGGCCCTGCCAAACCTGGTCCAGTGCTCTGAATCTTTCTGAGGACAAGCAGGTAGAACTCTGCCAGAAGCCGGCGACCTGGGCTGTCACAGGCCTTCCACAGGCCACAGTGCATCCAGACCCGGGCCAGTCACAGGAGTCCTAGCGGTCATGCCCGCTCCTCTGGGAAGCGGCAAACCACACAGATCCTCACAAAGTCTCCAGTCCACTGTGCTCTTGCCAGTTCCCTGAAGATGACTAAAAGAACACAAAGTTTCCTCACCAGGCACTGGGCTGACCCGCTTCTCTCTTCCAGCTGTCTCTTCACATCTGATTAAAATCAGCCGTGTGAATAATACAAGAGGAATTAAGTTCTCTCTTGACTGAACCAACCGGCTGTTCGAATCTGTCACTAATCCAATCCATTCTGAGCAGGCAAAGTTCCTTTTCTCTTTCGGCTGCAGATCTAGGCAGCCAGGCTGGAATCTTGTGGGGGCTCCAATTCACCTGTTGGGCAGGGCTCATCCTTCCTGTCCAGCATCCAAACTCTGGCAGAGTGACTTTACCCCGCTCATTTCGCCCTCCAACTGCCAGTTGTTCGTGAAAGTCACCAGGCTGTGAAAGGGCAGGACAGGGGGTGACTGGACAGAGCGAGCCCTCCTCACCCTCCTGAAACTGTGTGTGGTATGACCAGATGGACACGTCCACCCAATCTAAGCTACTTCAGATTCAAGAGACATGTCAGTCTCCTTAAAAAAGATAGGAGGTTGGCTCCTTGCAACCCCAGAAAGGACCTGGTACCCAGCAGTTTCTCCCTAATGGGGACAGGCACACAACATGCAGACTCAACAGGGGGAGGGGGAGGGTTTCAGCCAGCCCATCGGGACACAAGTGGGTACTTGCCCACTCCTGAGAGAGGGCCCAGGGTCTAGAGACCCCAAACCCGAAGGCACCTGTGACAAGCAGCAGGCTCACCAATGCCTCTAGGTCAGGCGCCCTGGAAGGCTTCCAGTCACAAAGGCAACTCCAGCATCATTCCCAAGACTGCCCCCTACTGGAAAAACACAGCACAAGACTGGCTGCCAACTCTCTCCTTCCAGTTCTCCTCTAAAAGTCCTTTCAGGGGGATCGTTTCCCAAAGTGATGGGAGGGTAACTAAATGTATTCCGGCACTGAGCCTGCAGCAGCAAAGCTGCTTGATTAAGAATGAATTACACTTTCATCAGCACATAGAGAAAATTGATTCACAAGGCCGCATTGTGATAATCTTGTTCCTAAAGCAAAAGGGAGTGATGTGGGGGTGGGCAGGACACAGAGCCACTTTGGCTATCAATAATAAGAGAAAGGAAGCTCTACAATTAAGCTGGGAGAACAAAACTAATCAGAGCACCAGGATTCCTCCAACTAGTCTCTAGGGGCCTTGCCTCAATCCACTTGTCCCTAGGGAACAAAAAGGAAGGTGGGAGGGGGCCACCTAATTCATTTTAAACATTAAGACCCACAATGTTGAACCCATTTTAGATACTAACCTAATAACTTCAGGCACTGAGACTCTGCTTGTCCCATAAAAATGCAGTGGAATTGAAATGCGAGCCCTAAAATCATGTTATACTTCCTCTCCAGCACTACATATTGAAAATGAAGGAGCGGGGGAGGGAACAGAGAGAAAAGGACATGCAGATTCTCTGGCACTTGGATTCACCGGGAGACTCTGGAGCAGAAAGGTGACAGCCAAATCCAGCGGCAACAAATTCCAACATAATCTTTGGTTTATGGTGTGATAAACATTCCCCTTTCCAGACCGGAGCTGAGGGGGCAGGGCTGGTGAAGGGAGGGAGCAGTTGTAAACTGGCCAGATGAAGCTTTCCTGCTGGTCTTGCTAGTGACAGCTTGCACCCAAATGCTATCTGGAGATGCCCACAGGGAGAGGGCTGTCCACAGCATATCCCTAAACAGAGGTGGGATGAAAGGTCAAGTCCATCCCAATTAACACTTCTAATTTGGTGTTAGCTATTTTATCTGCTTTAAAAAGAAGCCTGCCAGGGAAAACCCAGGGGGGTCCTTTTTGTATATTGATTCTTTAGGGACCTAAAGCAGCAGAAAGATGTCCGAAGACTGGTGTCTGCGGTGTCTGGAGCTGCATGTATGATGCAAGCAGGGCTCTCTGCTCCTCCATCCCTCCACCTGGAAAATGGACTGATCGGCCTGATTCACTTCACTGGGCAGGTGGAGGCTAACTAACTGACAGCTACAGAACACGCTGAGCGAGTACTTAGGAAAAAGGTGCAGATACACTGATGTCATTTTTAATTTGCCAATATCAGAAGGGACATCATGGCAAGGATCTAAGAACAGAACCTCGAGCCTGCAGAATGAGTGTGCATCCCTCCCACTGTTGCAGTAACAAATCAGGTGCTGGAGGAAAGCTGCACTGAAACATATCTTCAGTGCTGAGGGACCAAATGGGATGTTTTACTGCATCAAATAAGACCCAATAATGTCCTCAGGCATTTTCAAATGGTCATAAAATATCCTAGTAGGGCTAGGCAGGGTTTGTAGGCACCTCAAAGCCTCTCAAAGGGAAAACAGTTGGGGAAAGTCTCTTAATCAAAAACAGGGGCTGGGTTGTGGTCTTTGGGAAAAAGAGGCTGATACTATCTTCTATCTAGGGAGCTACCAAGAAACAAGCAAGAAAACCGTGAACCCGCAAAGTTAAGAGACCCCCGGAGATGAAGTGTACAGTATAAGGCAGGAGTAGCCTCCAAGGCTGAGCCCAGGCTTCCCATCCGGGAGAATGTACTCCCTGCACCCAGTCCCCGGCTCCCAATGCCTCCCGGGTCTCCCATAGAGCCGGGGAAGAGTTCAGGTAACACTGCACTCTCTTCTTCTTCTTCTTCTTTTTTCTCCTTTAAAGATTTATTTTTATTTATACAAGAGCTGGGGTACAGGTCAGAGTTGCGGGAGGGTGAGAGGATTCACCAGAGACAGAGCGGGGAGCAGAACAGGCAGACTGACTGAAATACACTGCTGAGGGAGCAGCAGGCGAGACAGGAGAGGTCTGCATCGACATGTGGGAGTCTCCCTGGCCCGCTGGGAATGGAACCAGTGCTGCGGAGGAGGCTGCGGTTGCACTCTCTTCTGTGTGCTCCAGGGCCACCTCTGGAGCTGCTGCTGCTCCTCACTAATCTGCATTCCCTGCCCCGCTCCCACCCTCCTCTCTTCTCCTCCTTCCTCCCATCTCTGCCTGTTCTGACAACAAAGGATTGTTCTGAAGCTGGGGAGCGAGTGCACTGCCTTTTATGTCAGGGCCGAGGGTGCTTCACCAGACAATGCCGTTTCCAAAGCAGGCAGAGCCATTCAAGTCCCAAGATGAGCGTTGCAGGAGGGCTGCACACATTAACCGCACAAGGAACATAAACTGTGGGCAGCCCTCTTCGAGGCAGCCAATGCAGACCAGAGGTCACCACGGAGGCTCTGGCCGTTTGTTTTAATTGTGGGAGTTGCCTTTCACGCATATTCAATTTTGCCCTGTGATTTATCACTTCCCAGGGTGTTTCAAGTGTTCTACTTCACTTCGCCAGCCCTGCAACTCCAAGGGGAGTCAGTGCAGACCGAAGATGACATTGGGCTTATATGTCTTCCTAATCCGAGAAAAGCAACCAGAGCTTCAGATACATGTCAAGGTTCTTCATTCCTGTTCCTGCACCAGCAGAAACCACAGCTGGACCATGACAATTCAAACTGTTTACTAATAAAATAAGCTTTCTAAACTCCACAGTCTCCATGATTTCTCATCTGTTGATGTGTGTTGAAATTCCATGCTTCCTTGGTGCCACAGGCCCACAAACCATGATGAGTTCAGGGCTGAGGAGGGAGAAACCCGTCTTTTGAGAGGGGACAAAGGTACTGACAAAGGCGTGCTCTGGGGCCACACTGTCACTCCAATGTGTGGCACAGCTAAGTCACACCCGGCTGCCTCTGGCACCATCCTCACTGTGGCTCTGAAGGCAAGAAGTTCAAAGCCCAAGAAACCCTGTTTCCCCCTCACCCCAGCCTCACCAGTGGATCTTATACCCCTCACTCTAAAGACTCAGATGCCTGGAGCACATGTCGCTCCCTCAAGAATGAAACGAAGCTAGGTTCCCAAAGGCAGCTTTTGATCACAAGTGCTGCTCTGACTCAGATGCAAATGCCAAAACCAGTTGCACTGATTATCAATTGAGAAAAATGAAAATGTGGGGAGTTCAGATTAGTAGGAAGAGGAAAATATACCTCACAAACTCAAATCAGGGAACCAGTGAATTCTGGCTTTTAAAAAGTTTTGTGTGTGTTTTTTTTAACCTCCAAACACATGGAAATTAATACAATTATGAATATGCTTATTATGAGTTGTGCACATAATGTGGTGTGTCCCTGACCATAGGTTCACAAGCAGATTTGTTTCTTTATATATTTCTTTTTTTTTTTTTTTAAGATTTATTTCTTTATGCATATAAGAGCTAGGGCCAGAGGTACAGGGGGTGAGAGAATTCACCAGAGAGAGGGGGGAGCAGAACAGGCAGATGGACCGAAGACACTGCTGAGGGGAGCAGCGGGCGAGGCAGGAGAGGTCTTGCTGTGCCATGTGGGTAGCTCCCTGGCCGGCTGGGGATCAAACTCGTACTGCAGAAGCTGCGGATAGCTTCACAGTGCTGTGCTTAACCCCTTGCGCCACCAGGGAGGTCCTGTTTCTTTATATATTTCTAAGCCTTGGCCAGCTCTTAGGGTAAGTGTTTGCTAGGCATTTCCTCATTTAATCCTTGGGGCCAGGGCTGTTTTTATTCACCTTTTACAGGTGAGAACACTGAGCCTTAAGCAAAAGTAAGAATTATAGAGAAAGTGGCAGACCAAGGCTAACTTGGATTATCTGCACTGGACTGCCTCTCAGCATTACCAAGGGGACATGGTAGCCCCCCCACCCCCCATCACCCAAGAGTAAATTCCTGGAATCAACTTAAGTGTTACTCAGCCCCTGAGGAGACTGCTGGGACGGTGTCAGACACCAAGACCTCTCGGTGAGGCAGAAGGGAACTGAAAGCAAGGAGATGTGCCTGGATCTCAGTATGTAGGAGAATAAGCCTTCAGGAGAAGAAACCCATGATCACAAACCACTAAAAACAATACAAAAATCAATGCAGGCTGGTTTGAACCAAGATTAATGAGCTTTCAGGATCCTGGACACTCTCCAGTTCACCAACAAACGTTGCATTTCTCATCCCAGGCTTTCTGGATGGAACTCTGCCCTTAACATTCTAGGTGCCCACACCCCCAAAGCCTCAAGCGGTGTTTCTCTTCAGCGAGGCTCTCCTCGCCCTATACTACAGTGGGAACAACCCCGGAGCCACCCCAGCACAGGCAGGTGGTGGGAGGTTAGTCCTGGGCAGCTGTGGCAGGAGCACTGAAGTCTAGAAAATTGGAAGTGCACCAAACTTTACACGCAGCAAAACTACCATTATTTCATCAGTGATGCTGACACAACCCCAACTGCACTAACGCCAAGCCTATGCTTTATTAACCCTTAATTAATCACAATTCTTGATTAACTAGAGCCTAGCAGCCTGCTTTGAAAACAAGTTCATATCAAGACATTAAAAAAAAAAAAAGGTTTCTGTCCATGTTCTAGGAGCAGTACAGATCTGACTACAAATCAGACCTCACTTGTTTGCAGTAACAGCTCTGTGAGAACTGATGGTAAAAACCAGGCCCCTGAAGAATTTCAATATTTTGAATTATCACAGAAAGAAGAAAGATGAAATCATACCGAGGTGGAACAGTGTGGTCGTATGCACAGAATCTGTGACCGCATAGATGGAAACAAAAAGGGGTATCTGCTTGCCCCTGTTTTGGTCACAAAGTTCAGGGAAGCAAAGGGCCCCCCCGGCTCCCCCTCAGTACCACAGGGTCATTACATGAACAGACGATCCGTCTGTCATTCCAATGTGGGTCTGCTCAGGGCACGCACTGCTAGGTGTTGGGGCACTAAACACCAACCTATGCGCAGTATGAAAGCTGAAGAGACAGCAGACTGCTAAATAAAAGTGCCACACAAGTCAGGGTTTATGCTACGGGCTTTTGGAACCACTGGCAGCTCAACTCCATCTTATAGATCCACCTGGGACTTTAATAGCTAACCTCTCTTGCTTGGATAACAACCACAAATAGGATCTCTCTTCCGCCAGATCTCACTTTTTGGTAGAAAGATTCCAATGAGCTTATTTTATTCTAGTATCAGAAGTGGCAGTGAGGACTCCAAAGGACACATCCTATGTGACTGTTGGATGGAGGTGGCCTTGCCAGCCTGGGGACTACTGGGGATTAGGCGAGGAACGGAGGCAGGATGCTATTTTATTATCAGGCACCAATTATCTTCACTGCCCAGTCTTGTTGGGAGAACAACAAACTGTTGCAGAAGAAAAGCAGTATTAAATTAATTCACTCAACCACCACCGACTGCCTGTCTACTGGGGGCCCACAACTACTGTCCCGGTGGGAGTTCACGCTGACCGTGACGCTACCCCAGGCTGCGGGGAGCTAAGGCAGAAGACAGTCTTCAGAGAACTGAGAGACAGCTGGCTCGCTGAGAATGACAACAGACCACACCTCCGTGCTGTTGGTTTGCTTTGCTTGAGAAGAATAGGAATGGAGACAGACAGGCAAGGCTCTAGAGGACGAGGCGAGAGCATGGGCAGCCCCTCCATTCCACAACCAGCAGCTGCCAGGTGCAAGCATGTCACCACACGAAAGGGCTTGATCTTGAGTTCATTTTGAGAGACACTCAAAATGACCCTGTTTCCATGCTAGGGTTATTGATCTAAGACATATGCCACCAACACAAAGGATTTACAGACAGACCTGACTGGACAAGAAGCCATGACCTTCCCCAGCCCAACAATGACACAAGATGTGAAGGGCAACTGGTTCTACAGTCCCATGACATGCTCTTCAGAATGAGGCAGCCTTCCAGACCCCTGGAGGCTAGACCAGCCCCCCAGGAACAATGCCTGCTTTCAGACTCAAAGCATGCTGCGGCCAGTTCCCAGTGCCACCTGTCCTCAGGAGGGCTTGACGTGCCTGGGGACAGAGACAGGCAAGCTCATGCATAGGTTAGTATCACAGAGGGAGTACCATCACCACATACAGAGTACCTGGGAGTAACCTACTTTGAAGGCTCAAATGCAGATAGGTCTTCTGCCTTGGGCTTGAGGCTAAACCAGCAAAATAAAATGAAGAAAAACAAAACATACCCTGTGATATCAACAATGCCACATGCATTTGCAAAATGCTCAGACAGGCCTGAAACTGTGACAAGTGACTTCATTTGTTTGTTTTTATGGCTTGGAAATGGGTCTCTCCAGCTTTCAGCACTCCAGGTTGCTGCCGCCCAGGGCCCAGCTCCTGCAACAGCTTAATGATGCGACTGCTCCCAGCGCCTGGAGTAGGGGGCAGGGAGAAGAGGCAGGGGCGGGCCCGGGCAGGCCGAGGTAGCGCCCTTGAGGGCTGACTGGCTCACTGGCCCAGTCGTGGTTCTACTTCTCTTCTGTCTGCTCGCTAGCTGAGGCCTCACTTTAAGCCCCCTTCTGTTAACTGTTAATTATTTGGTTTGGGAAGAGAAACCCAGTAAATAACAGAAGTCAGAGGAAAGAAGAACACAGAATGTGGAAGTGTCTTTCCTTCTAGGTTACCCTTTTAAAAGGAATTCTCTACCAGGTGCCATACCAACTGGAGTGAAGAGAGTTTTTGGGACTCCCAACTGTATCCATCAACAACGGCAGGTAGATACAGACTCCTGAGTTTTCAGATTCAGCTTAATCACTGAAAACAGATAGTTCTTTACACTGGGAGACCGTTTTCAAGAGTAAGTAAAAAAATTAACCCTATGGAAATTATCATTATCTAAATGCAATGATCTTATCTGAGTGACATTTTACAGGCATTCACCTGATGCTGGGCCATCAGTCAGGGGCAGATATCACAAGCAGGAGAGCAGCTTGCTACTTGGCCCAAGGTAAAAGAAGTATGCTCTTGGGCCAATAATTAGTATAGAATTTAACTTCTCTAAAATGCTGAAAGCTCAAAATACCAGTGGAGAAAGATAGGGAACGATTAGCAACATAAGTGAAGTCTCCTCATTTAAAATATTGAGGTTCTTCTCAACACTTTCTTTTAAGTATGAAAAACATTAAAAATTCAAAATTTAGTTTCTAGACCAAGAATAGAATTTCATAGTCCTTGCCAGTTACAAACACTAAAAGTCTAGAACAGGAGCCTTTTCTCAACAGCCTCCATTTCCTTTTGCTTTTTCATTAAGTAAGGCAGCTCCCTGGGCATAACTCCCCTCGGCTTAAAAGACAGAACTGCTTTACTACTAAATGATGGATCAAAACCCATCCTGTAACAGGGACTCATTTCATCAGAGCTTTTAACACAAGCTCCCTTCCATCAAGCCGATGGGTTCACAGTCATTGGCAGATTAAATTCCCTTTCTGGCACGAGTCAAAAAATTTCCTCAATTAAGAACATATAAAAAATGACAACAGTCTAATGACTCAGCTTCTGAAGAAACCAGATGCCAACCTCACATTTCATTAACGACTGTCCTGATCAGCAAAAGACAAGAGAGTCAGTACCTTTTTAATGGTATTGTGCTTGCTGCTGGTGCCACCCCGGTCAGAGTTCTCATTGTGCAGAATATCCAGGGCTGTCTCCCTCTCTTTGAGTTTTAAGGCCTCGATCTCTGTCTTGAGTTCATTGAGTTGTTCCTGCAGGTGCTTGCTCTTCTCCATGTACTCCACTCTGCCGGCAAGAGGACATTGTGAATCACATGTTCGGCAAACAGTGAGACATTTCAGGGTTGAGGTGCTCCATGACCCGTGAGCTCTTGGTGTGGGACCCAGAGCCGGAAGCCTGGAGTTCAGATCTACCTGACCACTGAGGCCACGGGACCCCGAGTCAGTCACTGAGCTGCTCTGAACCTGTTTCTTTGACCGTAAAATAGGGATAGTGATCGCAGCCGTGCATAGGAGAGCTCTCTGCAAACTTTCATGAAGTGCTCTACAAATACTTTCAGAATAGCTTTCAGTTCTCTACAAAAACAAGCCTCCTGGCACCTAAAACAACCTCCCCATCTCAACCCTTCTCAGGGCAGTAACTCTATTCAAGTGACCTTTTATGACAGGCTGTGGAGCCTACTTGTTTTGGGATGACACATGTTTGCTCAGCCAACACGGGGAAGAAAACAATCCCCACCATCACTTGCAAGTAGACACACAGTGTCTATGATGGCTGAAAATCTGGGAAGCATGAAGTATCCAGCTAAAAGGGCATGAATCAGCAAACCACACAATAAATACCAAGGAACGATCTGTAGTGATTCTCATGGCTGGTGTATAGACTCTGTCAACAGTGCAAGGGTAGTGAGGAAGGAAACAGAAACCATAAAAAGCGGACACAGAAGAGGATGCAGCCTCACCCTGACCACAACCATGCCTAGAATGCCTGGGCCTTGGTGAAAGGCGGAAGGACTGGGAGAGAGAGTCTGGTTCACCGGCTACTTATCCACACCTCAGAGTACAAGCCCAAAGAGAAACAGCCCTCCTCGAGGCCACACGTGCTGGGCTCCAGAGAGAAACTCCCAGAGGTTTACTCGAGAACACGGACCAAGGTGAGAGCTCACAGGCTATAAAGGCAGGTGGGCTTGGAGCTAAATCCCTGTTCTGTCCCTCTTCAGCTGTGGGATACTAGGTGAGCTCATTAAAAGCTTTACATCTGAGTTCTCATTTACAAATGAGAACACTAAAACCTACCTTTGATGTCAGTTAGTTACTGGGAATTAATTAAAGCTAAAAAACCCCAGTGCCCAAGCACCCGATACATGGTAGCTACTGTGACTATCCCCTGGCAGCTGTGGCAGAGCTGGTCAGTTTACCTACAGCCTCGAGAACTGGAAGGACCTCAGGTAGAAGACTTCCTCTGTAGGGGGACTCCTTCTCATTTTGGACAAGTGACATGAAGGACAGTGCAGCAGAAGCTGCTGCAATAGGACAGGCCAGGCTCTGGTCAACACTGGCCCACACACCAGGGCTGGCCCATCCTGGTCACTGCCCTGGATGCTTCCTTGGCCTCCAGTGAGACATGTTCTAAACATGGAAGCTGTTCCTCCCTGTTGGCAGAAGGGGTTAAGTCTCAGCACTATGAGTCTATCAGCGGACAGTGCAGCAGAAGCTGCTGCAATAGGACAGGCCAGGCTCTGGTCAACACTGGCCCACACACCAGGGCTGGCCCATCCTGGTCACTGCCCTGGATGCTTCCTTGGCCTCCAGTGAGACATGTTCTAAACATGGAAGCTGTTCCTCCCTGTTGGCAGAAGGGGTTAAGTCTCAGCACTATGAGTCTATCAGCAGCCACTGCAGCACGAGTTCAATTCCTGGCCAGGTTGCTGACCCACATGGCACAGCAGACCTCTCCTGTCTCACCAGCTGCTCCCCTCAGCAGTGTATTTCAGTCAATCCGCCTGTTCTGCTCCCCACTCTGGTGAATCCTCTTATCCCTGCACCTGACCTACATACACCCCAGCTCTTGTATGCATAAATAAATAAAATGAATCTTTAAAAAAAAAGTAAGCATGGAAGCTGCTAGAGAGCTCAGCCACCACAGCACGCAACTAGGAAACGTTCTGAACATCATCACATACTCTGTGCCCATGTGAGCAGCAGTGTGACTGACTCGGAAGCCCCTGACAACCAGTCCTACCTGTTAGGGAAGCTTCTGAGCTACTATAAACTCCAGGGCATCAATCAAGTGTTGTTTTTATCCTGGAAGATTAAATGCTGGTCTGGTGTCCTTCGTTTCTGATTAGGAAATTCTTCTTCCAGTGAGTGAGAACAGAGCAAACTTTTACAGGTGCTAGCAACAAGCTGCTATGGTGGCCCTTGACTTTCCCCAGGTGCAGAGTGACTCACTCTGGTTCACCAGCTGCCCAGCAGGATGTGGGGGTGGGAAGGGCTACGTACTTTTCTTTTTCTATCTCCATGGAAAGTCGCTTCATGTCAGTATCCTTGAAGTCGAAAGACAGGGTGTCTCCAATGAGGTTGAAGCTTGGTATGTCAGGAGGCAACGGTGCTGGAATCGGGTTCATGGGCTATGAATGAGAAATCTCTGATTAGGAGGTATAAGTTATGCAAGAACAGAGGGGCACTGCTGTGTTAACCACCAACCCTCCAGCAGTCACAAAGGCAATGGGCACAGTATGAGTCAGGCCTCCTAGCACAATGATGTCCTCTGGTCACGACTGTCACCCATGTCTCCTCTCTTCGATCCCTACACACTTAAGGTTGCCAGGTGATCAGTCCCAATGATTCCAAATCATTCTTCGCCCCTCAAACATGTAGCTGTTCTTCATGCCCTTTCAACTCAGACACAAACTCCTACTTACTTCATTGAGGAAATGCAATGCCCAGGCCCTGTGCTAAGGAGCTGGAGACACAAGGAACAAGACAGGGCCCCTGGCTATGAGCAAATGAAAATCTTGTTCAGTGAACAGATGTATTCACAGACCATCATAGTTAAATGAGATAAACACTGTAGCCAGGGAGTGGGAGAGACCTGGGGAGCTGAAAAAGGTACACTAGAAGAACTGCTGGTTCGGCTGGCTTCAGAGGATGTGCCAGAGGAGAAGGCTTGTCAGGCAAGAAGCCTGACATTGGGCAGGGCAGACAACAATTAGTGAGATGCTGAGTGTCTTCAGAGCCAGTGTGGAAAGGCAGGTGGCTGACTGGAAACAGATCACAAAGCCCCCATACCCTGAGGGGCTTAGATTCAGAAGATGGAGCCAGAGTAGGGTTTGAAGCAGAGGGGTGGAGCAATTAGATTTGTTTTGAGGACTTTTTCATACCAGAACAAAGAAAGGGTCATTTAAAATATGGCCCCAACCTACTTCTTCAGTGTCTCCTATCACTTTCCTGCAAAATCATGAATGACATCATTTATCATCCCTTGGACCAGTTTGCTTTTCTATCTCCCTTCCTTTGCTTAAACCATTTCCCTTCCCTATTATTCAATTTCTCTTTCTTTTTCTTTTTTAAAGATTTATTCATTTATGCATAGAAGAACTGGGGCACAGACCAGAGGTGTGGGGGGTAAGAGGATCCACCAGAGACAGAGTGGGGAACAGAACAGGCAGACTGACTGAAACACACTGCTGAAGGGAGCATGGGGTGAGTCAGGAAAGGTCTGCTGCACCATGTGGGTTGCTCCCTGGCCGGGGATTGAACTCATGCTGCAGTGGCTGTGGATAGCTTCATAGGTTGTGTCCTAACCCCTTGCGCCATAAGGGAGGCCCTCCATCTCTCTTTCAAGTCCCCTCTCAAATGCTATGATTTCTCACCGAAGTCTTTCTAGATTCCTCCTGGCCAGATGGCACTCTTTTCCTCTCAGTGTGTGAACACTGTTTCCGATTCTCTAATGGCACTTCTCTAATTCTACCCCCCAAAAAACCTTTTTTGGCTGTGTATTCTTCCTTTTGCTGTTGGCAAGTTTCCTGAGGGCAGGATCTGCCTCTTTTTCATCTTTGGATCCTTTGAGTCAAGGACAGTGTCTGGGAAAGAGCAGAGGCTCAGAACATTCATTTGAGATTACAACAAGACCTCAAGTAGAGAGTCCGCATGGGTATTAAAGGTAGTGCTGAGAGGGGCTTCTGGGGCACTAGAATATTCTGTCTTTTGATCTGAGTGTTGGGTGTATGGTTGTGTTGAGTTTGTGAAAATTGCTCAAACCATAGAATTATAATTCAGGCTCTTTTCTGGATCTATCTTGTACACTTCATAAAAATTTCTGAAGAGTGCCAAGTACTGTACCACTGGCAAGAGTATACAATTGCACAACCTCTGCAGAGAGCATCCAAATTGGAAAATTTGACCCCACAGTCCCATTTATGAGAATTTATTCCACCAATATATCCAAACTTATGTGCAAAGATTTGTGTTCAGGGATGTTTGGTATAGTTTTGTTCACAATTGCAAAAGAAAACAGACCAAATACCCGCTCATAGGGAACTGGTTAGATGAATTACAATCCATTCATTCAATGAAATATGATAAAAAAAATCCTGGATGTTCTCCGGGATTTATTGCTAAGAAAAAATGTCAGGACAATGTGTAGGTTTTTTCTAATGTATGTTTTAAAAACACACACCTCTCAGGTCTGTGGCCCTGATGAACTCTCAGATGACTCAGTCCCAGCTGCCATTTGCCTGCAACTGCCCCAGAGATACTGAGCAAGGACCACAGCCCATCAACCCAGACCACCATGGGAGATAATAAATGGTTGTGCTGAGCTACCTGATTGGTTTGTTACACAGTAATAGAGAACCAGAACAGATGACTGTAGCAAGCTGTTGATGTATTCTCCACCTCAAACCCAGGCCAACATATGCCTCTGTGCCCTTCACACTTCTGTGTTAGTGGCACCTCGTGGGCTTGGCTAGAATACCCTATCATCTTCCCACCTGGTATTTCCTACCTGGCTAGTTTCTACTCCCCCTTGTCTTTCCTGACCCTCCAGGTGGGCTAAGCTCCCCTCTAGCACCTGTGTACCCTGCATACAGACTCCACATCTGCTTGGTATTATATGAAACAGAGCAGGTGTGCAAAATGTTTGCTGAACTGAATGCACAAAGGAAAGGAAAGGAATGGGATTCTTTATTTTTTTGTGACCCCATTTAACTGAAGGCTGCCTCCTTGTCCAAAATTGAGACTGGAAGCTGGTTCTTGCATGGAAGTGGTTCACTCTGAGCATACAAGCTATCCCTGCCCAGACTACAACTCTGGTGTTTGGTATATATTAGCAGTTGAAGGTGACACTCAGCTTGGCAACAAGAGAACAAATTCTCTTAAGGACAGTTTGGGGTTACAGCAGAATAAAAAGTTTTCAGTGCTAGAAAAGCCCTGTTGGGCCTCCCTGGTGGTGCAGGGGTTAAAGACAACACTATCAAGCTGTTGTCAGTCACTGCAGCACAAGTTCAATTCCCCAGCCGGCCAGGGAGCAACCTACATGGTGCAGCAGACCTTTCCTGTCTCGCCCGCTGCTCCCCTCAGCAGTGTATTTCAGTCAGTCTGCCTGTTCTGCTCCCCACTCTGTCTCTGATGGATCCTCTCACCCCCCGCACCTCTGGCCTGTACCCCAGCTCTTGTATGCATAAATAAATGGATCTTTAAAAAAAAGAAAAAGAAAAGGCCCTGTTGCTTGTAATCTGGGAACCAGAATGGTGACTAGTCTAAGGCCAAATGGCAGACCAGGGGTTTGACCCAGCCCCTAACTGGGCTTTCTGCATAACTTCTTCTGCCATTTGTCTGTTTTAATGGAAGGGCTAGAAGGGACAGGAAGGTCATCGTGTCCGGAGAAGCTGCAGGTTGGCAGCCCCCACCCAGGCTCACCGGGTATGTGGGCTTGGTAGTGATTTCCAGGAGCTTTTGCTTGGCTCTTCGCTCTGCTTCACGGGCTTCCTGCAGGTCCTGCTTTAGCTGATCTGCTTCCTTGGCCCTGCAAGGACAGGAGGCGCCATTACCTCCACAGAAGATGACAGGTAGAGGCAAGAGACCCTCTTCCTACTCTACCCTCTTAGGATGGACTTGGGTTAATCCTGAGGATGGCACCAGACCAGGCAAGTAAGGATGATGAGGGGAAATTTACAGGAAACCAGAACATCTAAAGCAAGGATTACATTTCTGGGTATTATCCATTTCCACTGGTAAATCTAAACTGGAAGAGCAGGGAAGCTGGTGGGAAGAAGAGTCCTGCATGAACCTTTGCAATCAGTGGAGGGGGAGGAGACGTGGGGATGGGCTAGAAGCTTTGAGTCACTTCTGAGTGAGACTGTACTGGGCAAAGGAAGAATTTGGATCAAAGCTTTCATGATGAATCACAAAGAAAAGGATGTGAAAGAAGGGATTTTTCACAGCTGCCAATAAAACTACTGCAGGCCAAGGTCTAATGTCTTCAGGCAGGAAGACAAGTACCAAGGGCCTCATGCTTTGGTGCAGGTCTTCACTTTCAGGACACAGGACCGGGGAACCAGGCCCAACACACATCACTCATGAGGTAAGTGACCCACAAGCAGAAAGTGACCTGAGACAGGGTAGGAAACAAGGAACCATATTCCCAGAATTAAATGCAAAAAGTGGAGAGAAAAACTACAGTGACTACCCGTTGGTAGCTAAAAGCCAAATTCAAGTGTCTAAATCAACAGAGCCAAATGCTGTGGGGAATACACCGTGTTGATCTGAAGGCTGTAGAACCAGAAAAATCCAGCACCTACATGCTTTTGAGCAGCACAGTTTACACGACCCCTCAATCTGGTCACGAGCCGGGGCACCCTGGCCCTCCACTCCCTTTTGCCCTGGGAAACTTCACACCAAGGAAGGGTTGCAAGGAAGTGGGTGTTTAGTTTCTATTTTAAAGGTAAATAACTGCTGTCTCCCCACATGCCCCCTAAATAAAAAGCGAAAAGAACCATTTTTTTCTTAATATAAGAAGAGCCTCCTCATATCTCTCAGTTAAAAGCAATGTGTTCCATGGTTTTCCTGCAGATGCATGATCGGAGGGATAGGGCTTATCACAAAGGCACAAGCCTGACTAGAGACACTCACTCTGCAAGAGAACTGTGTTCCTGTGTCCTCTACTAGCTCCAGTCCCCAGATTGGATTATGTGCCAGACCCCACCAACCCCAAGCAACCAAGGAAGAAATTTCCTTGCTCTCCTTCCCGCCCCCCAAGAAGATGAGAAGTAGCTTGAAGACTGCTGCGGTCAAGTTCTGCCCCAGGGATGCAGCACCAGTGCCAAGGGTGCCTCTGCCCCCGACCCAAGCTCTGACCTCCTCTCTGATTCCTCAGCCATCTTCAGTGCCAGCACCTCGGCTTCCAGCACCTTCTGCTCCATCAGGCGCTTCTCTTCCTCTGTCCGAATGGCTGTGGCCTTGATGCGCTGCATTTCCTGTTCGGCCTCTGCAGCCTTCTGAGCCAGAAGTTTTGCCTCCTCCTCAGTGATTTGGGCCTTTTCTGCCAAGAGGTCAGCCGTTTCTTCAGACCTCATCTGGGGAGAAAAACACTGTCAGCTGGAATGTGGTGGTGGTGGTGGGGCATTCCTGATAGCTGGTGTCAGACACTCAGGTCAGCAAGAACCAGAATCTCAGGCTCCTCAGGGCACTGCCCACTGAGAGTTCCCTCGGTGACACTGGCAACAGATGTCAAGTCACACGACTCGGTTTTTCAGAAGAGCCCCTCAGTTTTCATCTGTGAGGACCAACAAGAGTAAGTCCCTTCCTAGAGCACTTGTTTGAGCTAAGGCTTATGCTTTATGAGGGAGAAAAACTCAGTTCTTCCCCTTTAAATCAGGGCTCAAAACCAGACACATTTGCCCCACCCCCACCCCCGGGGCCTTGTAACAGTGTCTGGAGACATTTTTGATTGTCAGAATCGAGGGGTGACCAAGTGCTGCTGGCATCCAGAGTGTAGAGGCCAGGGACACTGCTAAATGCTGAACCCCCTTCAATGCAGGAGAGGGCCCCCACCACAAAGAAGGATCTGGCTCCCCTGTCAGTAGCACTGAGGCTGAGAAGCCCTACTTTAAAGGCAGCCCACAGTGAAAATGAAGCTCTGCTGCGCATGAACTTGGCCTAATTCTACTTCTGTCCATGCAGGTGGGAACAAAAGGGACTTTTTTTTTTGATTTGGAATAAAGTGTCAAAGTGAATGTCACTAATCTGTGGTCCTCGAGAGGCCTAACTCCAGAAACCAAGAGTCCTGTGGAGCCTCCTGGTACACGACCCCTCAGATGTGAATCACCAGTGCTTCATTGGCCATCGTTGCTTCTTCTTTCATCTGCAGCAGCCTCCTCTCCAACTCATCCCTGGTGCGTTCAGCCTCCTCCCTCATCTGCTTCTCTCGAGCGAGGCGCTGCCGCTCCATCTGTGAGGGAGCAAGAGCCGTCAGAGTCGGGGCTCAGACCTGTGGTGCCACCGGGTCCAGGAAAGCCCAGTGTCCCAGTCTCCCCTTTGGGGGACCCCTTTCTTCCCTCTGCTCTAGGTAGCCAGTGTCATTCTCGTTGCTCACCACCCTCTGTCTTTCCAAATTAGCCGTGCAGTTGAAAACTATGTCCTTAGAAGAAACAGCAACCAACTAACAAGCAAAAACCAAACCCAGTCTCTACCTGGACACTGCAGGCTGAAACAGCCAATATTGCTTTTTGCTGAGAGAGCTCATGTGGCTCTGCCCTGCGGCTCCCAGGACACAATGGAGTTTCCTTCTTCCTGAGATGGAGCCCCAGAAACAGCCAGCTTTCTCATCTGGTTGGATGAGCCACCTTGTTGATTCTAATCCACTCAGACCCTCATTTCATCAACAATAGCTCCACTCTTGCCTCTGACCCACGGAGAAGATGGAAGCGCTCTGCGTGATGCATCAATAGTTCCTACATTGTATTTCACAGGGGGGAAGCTGCAGCAGCCACAGCACAGATTCTCACTGTCTCACAAGGAGGCAACTACCCGAGCCAGGACTGTGACAGGAGGGAGCCAGGCAGGGAACACATCCCCCCATCCTTAAGGCATCAGTACAAAGCCACCGCCACCTCCCTTGCCTTCTGGATCACTGTATTAATTGGGCCACATGCTGAGCTTAATAAGGGGAACAAGCACAGGACAAGTGCTCTTCTCTGTGATCCTAGGGTACCAACCGAGTTCCAAAAGCAGAAGCCAGAGATGACCACTGCACTATTTTCTTTCTTAAATAATTAATGCACATTTACTTACTTACTTACTTATTGCTTCAGCCTTTTCCTAAACTCAAGATTTCTAAGATTTCTAAGCAGATTAAAAATGCATTGGGACTTAAAGGAGTAATGCAAAGTAAGCAACAAAATATTATAACTTCTCCAATTTTTCCCTTGCAGATAAATGTAAAGGTTGGCCAATTTGTTCCCTAATTTTTATTAGGTGGATGGCCATATCTCCATCAGCCTCCACTTGAGAGAAGCCGACACAATCCCCTCTGGTTTCCAGCTTTGCTTTTCCCAGGACCTCAGTGCCCCCTCACGCCCCTTCCACTCCCTGGCCCATAAGGGTCTCCTATTGGCAAAGCAATTTAAGATGACAAAGAATTTCCAGTGTCCTTTGATCTGAGGCAGAGAAGAGGTATCAGTAGCTCCATCTGACAGATGAGAAAACTGAGGTCTAGAAGGTAAGTCATTCACTAACATCACGAACTGTTTCACACCAAGTTAGTGCCTGTGCTGCCTCCCATGGAGTCCCCTGACCTGCAGTCACCAGATATAGAGGACCTGCCTCTGCTGATCTATAGGCGGCACAAGTTTGGGGTCCATTCGTGCTATTCTCTGCCTACATGCTTCTGTTTTTCAAATCTTGCTTCTAAGCTTTGTTCTGCTGAAAAAGTGGTCAGAGAGAGCTCTTCTTAAAGTTGCCCGCAAGATACTGTACTGGCTCAGGAGCATTTCGTCATCCAAAAAAACCCATTCTACCACCCCAAACATCCCAAAGAGTACAATATGGATTGCTGTCCCAGAAAGCAGAGCTGGATAGCTGAAGCACACTGGAGCAAACGGATTACTTCATTCTAAATCTCAAGGGTGGGAGCCGGTCTTGCCAGAGTACCCAAATCAGAGAGCTGCGCACAGACTAATTATTACACCTCTGAGCCTGCCAGTCCTAAGGGCAGTGACTGCAGCTGCTGCTACTCTAAGAGTTGGTCCAAAACCACAATTGATATTCTCAGCAGCAAAGCTCAGATTAGTTGTGTGGATTTCGGTGAGTCGAAAGGTTTATGAGTAGAAAACAATGATGCAGATTGTCCAGTCTGCTGATACACACCAACACCTCCCGCTGCGGGCGATATGCTGCCTGGGCTGACCTGCAGTGGGGAAGTGCGGCCAGAGTCTAATTAGCATTCCAGCAGCAAGCGCTGAAATGCCGCCATGCATTCTATCACCATCTAATTAGAAAAGGAGAAGGCCAGGCAAAGGAGACGGGCAGGCAAAAAGAAGCTAGCTAGTTAGATGGAAGGATGTAAGGATGGATGGATGGATGGAAGGATGGAAGGATGGATGGATGGATGGACTGGAGGGAGAGAGAGAAAGAGGGAGGGAGAGAAGATGGATGCAAGCTTGGCTATCTCTTCCCAAACCAGCATTAATCATATTTCACTTATTTCATTAAGTGGAGAAATAACTAGAGACATTTCTTTTTTAAATGCTATTAGAGTTTATTCCTCATCTCCAGAGTTGACAACCCACTAGCTGGGCATCAGCCAATAAGGCCCCGACAGGGATCAAACAGGAGCAGATGTGTCCATGTCAAGATGACTCTTGTCTGTCCATGACCATTCTTTACCTCCCCTTACAGGCGACGACCACCCAGTGACAGTAACAGCAAGTCAAACATGGTCTTGCTCACCTGTTTTCGAGCCTTCTCCTCCCTGGCCTGGGCTTTCATCTGCTGAACTTCCAAAGAATCAGCCTTCCTTCTCCTCATAAAAAGATCATGGTTTCCAATACATAGCTGGAGAATCTGTGGCCATGGAAGCAAAAGAGTTAAACTCACAAATTCACCACCTACCAACTGTGCTGCAGCATCTTGATCTGGGGGCTCTTGCAGGCAGCAGGAGGAAACTTGAATAGGAGAGCATGGGGTGAAATACCAAAACTCTACCACTGGCCTCAAGTGCTCAGCTCTGGAGATAGGCCAAGTCTCTGTGCCTCAGATAAGCCAAGCATCAAAAGTCACAAGTGAAGAAAGAAAGGACAGTAGCATGCCTTCTGGATGTACTGCAGTTTCCTAAGTTGAGAGGTGGCTTTGCAGTTCAGGGAGGAAAATTCATTCAATAGGGTGGGTCAAGACAATAGGTTATTCACATGGAAAAAATAAGTTGGATCCCTCCCTTTCACTACACGCAAAAATTAACCTCAGAAGGATTAAAGATTTAAATGCGAAGATCAAGCCCTTGAACTTTTAGAAGAGAATACAGAATGTCTTTATGATTAAAGGATAAGGAAGAATGTGAAGTAAGACACAAAAAGCACAAATGATTAAGGAAGAGATGTATATATTTGTCTACATTAAAATTAAAAAAAAATTGTCTCATGCACTCTGTTGGGTTTGTAAATTACTTCACCTTTTTTTGGGGGGTGGGGAGAAACAACATGGCATACTCTTGAATTTGGACACACACTACAGTCCTGCACTGTACTGTTGTGTATAGACTTTACACTAGAGAAATGGTTGCCCATGAGCACAGGGAGGCAGACATGAGAATGATTGCTCATAATAGCCCTATTAAAATGGTACAGGAGTGTAATGCACTTAATTGTCCATTAATGGAATGAATAAATATCATAATGGAATACTACACAGTAGCAAAAATGAAGGGATTCTGTCTAAGTATTAACATAGAAAAATCTCAAAAATTGTGTAAATAAAGCAACAGAAGAATAGAGTTGACAGCATTTATATACATTTCAAAAAACATGTAAAATTTAATAGTATATTTGTTTTGCTATATATGGAATAAAGTTCTGATGACAAGCAAGGGGTAATGAATGCACAGCTCAGAACATGAACACCCTCAGTGGGGTGTGGCGGGTAACACAGGGATTCAACAGTATTGGGAAGCTGCTTGTCTTTAAAGCTGGTATGTAGCCATTTGGTTTTGTCTTTCTTTATACCATATATGTGTATGAAGTACTTTTATGTGTATGAAGCAGTGCAATAAAAATAATTTCATTAACAAAACTCTTTATCACCAAATTTAGGTTGGATTCTTTAGGGCAAGCTGAAGAGTCTTTCAAAGATTATCAGAAAAGTGTGTACCAAGTAAGTCATCATTCTAACTTCACAAGATGTCATCCTGATACTCTTGCAAAAAGCGCATTCAATTTCTCAGAAAAATTAGTTATCATTGGGCCTCCCTGGTGGCACAAGGGGTTAAGACACAACCTACGAAGCTATCTGCAACCTCTGTAGCAGGAGTTTGATCCCCAGCCAGCCAGGGAGCTACCCACATGGTATAGCAGACCTCTGACTCACCCACTGCTCCCCTCAGCAGTGTACTCTGTCTCTGGTGAATCCTCTCACCCGCCCACACCTCTGGCCTGTACCCCAGCTCTTGTTTGCATAAATAAATCTTTTTTTAAAAAAAAAACTAGTTAGGGCCTCCCCGGTGGCGCAGCAGTTGAGCGCTGGGTTGCGAAGCTGCGCGCGGCCTCTGCGGCGCCGGTTCGATCCCCGGCTGCTCCCCGGCCACCAGAGGAGGGTCCCACATGGCGCGCAGACCTCTCCTGCCGCCCGCTGCTCCCCTCAGCAGTGTACTTCGGTCCTTCTGCCTGCTCTGCTCCCCGCTCTGGCTCTGGTGAATTCTCTCGCCCTCCCGCGCTTCTGACTGTACCCAGTGCATGTATAAACAAAACAAACAAACAAACCAGCAAACAAATAAATAAAGCATGCCTCTATAAAAAATAAAAAAAAAAAAAAAATAAAAAAAAAAAAAAAAAAAAAAAAAAAAAAACTAGTTATCATTAATAAAAAACAGGATCTCAACTTACCAGCTTATTAACCCGAAGCTTTGAGGAGTTAAATTTGAAGACATCAATTTTCTTATCCAGTGGTTTAATAGTAAACTGAAAGAAGGAAGCAGAAAACAGTGTCAGTCTTACAGCCGAGGATGTGACCATCAATTGCAAAATTCCCAAAAAAGGAGCTTCCACACTGGCAAATACACAGCAAGAGGATATGCTTTGTCCTAGCTCCTGGTGCCCAGGCACTCGACCATCTGAGGGTACCAGGCTAGGGCTGTGGAAGTGCAGGGTCCTGAAAGGGGGCTTCTTGATACCATCTTAGCCTGGGAAACTGAGGTAAGAATACAACCTTGAGGCTAACACTGGAAAGCCCACTGCAGACTAAGACATGGCCCTGCCTAGAGGAAGCTCACCTTACTAGAATTAGGCAACCAGAAGTCACTTAAGAACTTGCTTCAGGGGTCTCCCTGGTGGCCTAGGGGTTAAGTCTCAGTGTTACCATCTGGACAGCCTGCATTTGATCCTCTACCAGGGAGGTGACCCACATATGGCGCAGCAGACCTCTCCTGTCTCGCCCGCTGCTCCTCTCAGCAGTGTATTTCAGTAGATCTGCCTGTACTACCCCCCACTCTGTCTCTGGTGAATCCTCTCACCCCCCCACACCTCTGGCCTACACCCCAGTTCTTATATGCATAAATAAATAAAATAAATCTTAAAAAAAAAAAAAGGGAATTGCTTCAAATGTAAGTCTTCACTGGGTGGCACAAATCACAAATTCTGGAAGTTCAGAGTCAATCTACTATAAGTCAGAAGAGACTTAAGCTTGTCTTTAACAAAGAATATGACAGATAAGCTATAAGGCTGGATGGACAGGGCACACAACAGAAATAAGGCAGAGATGGGAAATGAGCACCATATATGAGGATGCCTGACAATGTTAATTCCTTCATGACTGTGATGACACATGGCTTAGGTGTGGGAGGGAGGCAGGCGTGGGCTGGGTGTGTCCATGGCCGGAGGGTGAGCAGGAGGTAGACAGAGATTTACATGTGATGAGACAACATACAGAGAGCCACAACAAGTTTTTGAAGATGGGGGTTATTTGATGAAGTTATTAATAGGAGAATGGACTACAGCCCAAGAAGAAACAAAGTTCTTAAAATCAAAGGGAGAGAAAGATGAATGATTGTGATAGAGTGATAGTTTAGTAGGAAAACCCAGAGCCAGACAGAGAAGCATTTTATATGGCCACTGCTTTTTCTCAACCATTTCTGATGAGACCGGACAGATCCTAGCTTTCAAAGATGCACTTGAAAATATGGATATCCATTCCCAAGACTAACCTGTCAAGCTGATAAACATGTTTGAGAAAATGAATTCTTGGTATTTTTTTCACATGTTATATTGTCCAACAAGGGTTAGCACACTGAGGACAGAAAATCATCTTTTGTTTAGCTTTCTGGTCAAGTTAACTTAGAAGAAGCATTCGTCTTGTATAGGCTTTTATTTGTGAATTTTATGAAATTATTTTTGGCCTTGCTGTCAAACCCTGGAGCTGTCAGTGGGAAACCACAAGTAGTAGGGTAACCACAGGCTCTGCACCATGCCAGGATGCACACAAAGAATCAATGGATCACTTAAAATAAACCAACATTTTTGTTTTGACAGCACGGCTGTCATGCATAACTACCAAGACTACTTCCTATTATATCAAGTCAGCTTGGGGTCCTCTTCCTGAGTGAGTTATTGACATGATGGGACATGATGGTGTCCTGCCCCTGGAGAGGGTATATTAGACTTTATTGTTTCAGGCCATACTAGGGGAGACTTTAATTCTTGGGTTCTGTGAAGAACGAGTGTTTTGGGAGTCTTTAAGCACACAAATGTGTGGGTGTGCAGTAAACAGACTTTATGAAATTAGAGGTGAAAAACGACCATCCCATGGCACACCTACTGCTTTAAGTCATGCGGAGTTTTCAATTTAAGTACTTTAAAAAAGAAATACCTAAATGCTTTTCTCCGGAGCTACCTATTTAAAAATTTTAAAGTCAGAATGTTTTAAATTAAGAAGCTCAATTTATCTCCTCAAGCATGGTTGAGTATTTTCAACCACTGAAACCAGAAACCAGGGGTCTGGTATTCCTCTCCTTGAGTTGCTACAAAGGAAGAGAAAACATGAAACGTGCTTTGGGTGGATAACAACATAAGCCATCACTGTTCACCACTCCATGCTTGGCACCCTGGCTATACAGGCATTGCACACACTGAGCAGTATCCAGGCCTGCTCTCTTGGGTCTGGGGTCCCAGCGCTCTCTGGCATCCTCTGCCTCTCCCAGAAAAGCAGGAGATGTGGCACCAGGAAACCTGGAGCTCAGCCCCTGTTATTCCACTCACCAAACCCAGGTCACTTGACCCCTCTGCATTTCCACTTCCTAATATAATACAGAAATAACCAAAACACAGCCCTGCCCTTATCACAGTGTTCTTGGGAAGACAGAATCAGGGAGTCAGGATTAAAGTGCTTATAAGCAGAAAAACAGTATATCATCACCTTCATGACTATACTCTTTCAAAGCAGTTATATAGTACAGTGGTCAAATCACAAATCAACTCTAACTTCCTTGAGGGTTGATACTAGATTTTCTTCATTTTTGTTTCTCACATGAAATCCTGCATGTAGCAAATGATCAATAATTCCTTTAAAATTAACAAAGGAAAGTCACTATTATGCATAGAAATATTTTAACTCTAATTTAGTGTATTCATCTAGGTTATTCAAACAATTTTTCTCAGATTTTTGTAAGGTTAGCCTGATATCGTTATCTATATATATATCTCTTATATATCTTATATATATTGCTAAAATACGCACACATATGTATGAATACATATATATATATATATATATATATATATATATATATATATCCCATAATCCCCAGCACATATACCAACCACTGGACAGAGAGAGGGTTTAATATATCACACTTAAAATACAAAGAAAATCTCTCATCAGAAATAAAAAGCCAGGCAGGGCCTCCCCGGTGGCACAGTGGTTGAGTGCTGGGTTGCGAAGCTGCCTGCAGCTTCTGCAGCGCCAGTTCAATCCTCAGCCACTGGGTGAGGGTCCCACATGGCGCGCAGACCTCTCCTGCCGCCCGCTGCTCCCCTCAGCAGTGTACTTCGGTCCTTCTGCCTGCTCTGCTCTCCGCTCTGACTCTGGCGAATTCTCTCAACCTCCCGCATTTCTGACTGTACCCAGTGCTTGTATAAATAAATAAATAAATCTTAAAAAAAGAAAGAAAGAAAGAAAAAGCCAAGAAATAAGAAATATTATTTTCTGGTTTGCTTACTATTCTTTGGGGTTTTTGTTCTGACAAATTGAGGTTCCCAGGTTCTTGTTAGTCAGTAGAGGGTTATTGGAAAAAAGGATGCCAATACTGTTCTTTAAATACTGTAAAAATCAACAACCAAATACCCAAAGCTTAGGAACTAAAGGATTTTAAACAAGGAAAGGTCAATTGGGGATGCTCCAGTAAAGAGCAAAGTTGGGGACAGGCCAGTTTGGTACATCTGTAGTATATACATGTCCTACCTCTTTGTCACTGTACGAGATGTTTCGGATTTCATTCCACGGGAAGGAGATCTTGGGGGTCAGTCTGTTCTCAGGATCATAGATGTGAAGCCCCAGAGCATCCACTCCAAGGAGAAGCTCTGTGCCCTTTTTATTCTGTAAATTTGATAAAGAATAGTCACTGTCAGCTCCTGCTGAGGACTCAAGATTTTATTCAACTTCCCAAAGAATCTAGCACACACTGTTACATATGACAAGCTTCAACAGGTCCCAACAGAGGTCAGAGCTTTCTTATAACCCAGGGGGCCTCCAGTTTCCTGAACTGGGGTAGGCAGAGGCAAAATTATGATTCATGTGGCCCAAAGAGGGATTACTGGGAGCTTCTGTCTACTTCTGGCTAAAGTAGTAATCCAAGTGTTATTACCTTTAATTAAACGAGGTAATCACAGATGTAGAATAAAATCCCTTGGGATAAAACATCTCTTAAGTTAAAAGAAAAGTTGTTGGACAACCAGAAAGAAAATTCTAAGTGAGTTTGAAAATTTTTATAACTGAATGTTGGGGAAAAAATCTATCAAAATGAATTGCTGCGGGGGCCTCCCTGGTGGCGCACGGGGTTAAGATGCAGCACTATGAAGCTATCACAGCCACTGCAGCATGAGTTTGATCCCAGGCCAGGGAGCTGACACACATGGCGGAGCAGACCTCTTCTGTCTCACCCGCTGCTCCCCTCAGCATTGTATTTCAGTAGATCTGCCTGCTCTGCTCCCCACTCTGTCTCTGGTGAATCCTCTCACCTTTCCGCATCTCTGAGCTGCATCCCAGCTCTTGTATGTATAAATAAATAAATCTTTAAAAAAAATGAATTGCAAATTATATATACCTCAATGAAGTTATTTAGAAGTGTCGTTGGTTATTTGTATGCTACACCTCAGACAGTGGTCCTGGTGAGCAGTTAGAGCAATCAGAGGGCTAGCACCATAGATACCAGGCCACTGACCCAGCTGTGGACCCAAGTTTATGCTGCAGGCTGCCCTGCCAGCACTATGGTTGGTCCTTATGTGGCACTGGAAGAAGCTACCTGTACAAGGATCTACAGCGCCTGAACTCTTGTTGACAACAAGGAAACTGCACCAAGACTCAAGGGCAGGAAAACAGATCGGCAAACTGAGAAAGGGCTTGGATGGTGATGAGAAGCACCAATCTAACAGCAGGTGTCAGATGGAGAAGTGAGTCCTCCAAAATAAATCTTTTTACTCCTCCTAATACCTCGAAGTCAGGTACAATCACCAAACCATGAGAGATTCCTTTGCTCATCTGCAAACTCTTAAAACTACTGTGCTAACACAAGTGAAGCTTTGTAATTTTAAAATCTACAGTACAAAACAAGAGATTCCATTATGTTTCTGACTAGTTTAAATTAAAACAAACAAAAAAGGATTCTACCTTCTGCCTCCTGTAATTATGACTTCAAGTCTTCTGGAGATTAAACAGAGATGGGACTCAAGCAATCTCCTTGAAATTGTTTTAAGAACTAATCTTCCTTAGTTGATAGTGAAATTTCAGGAACTTTAATATAAAAGACACTAAACTATCCATTAGCTTTGTCACAATGTAACACTGTGCAATGTAAAAAGATAAACATAAAAATTGTATATGTTAGTCTAAGTGCTGCAGAATTATTCCCTGGTGGTGGCATATATATGATGAGGTAAGAGGAGGTGTGTTCACAAAACTACAGAAATAGAGTAAGTTCGTTTGATCTTAAATAAGAAACCAAAACCAATTAGCAAATATACATTAATAACACTTCAGAAAATAACCTTCAGTATTATTATGGAAAAAATTTTAGGCATTTATTTACTATATGAAATAATTCCTTGGTGTGCCTTATTTTTTGTGAAATGATCCATTAAAAATCTACTTTTAGAAAATAAATTAGTAGAAAGCGATCTTAGAATATTTAAAATGTGTCTCAATTTACCCAAATTTAATAAAAAATGTATAAGAGGGCCTCCCCGGTAGCGCAGCGGGTTGAACACTGCGCTGCGAAGCTGTCCGCAGCCTCTGCAGTGCAGGTTTGATTCCCGGCCAGCCAGGGGGAAACCCACATGGCGCAGCAGACCTCTCCTGCCTCGCCCGCTGCTCCCTTGAGCAGTGTCTTACGTCTGTCTGCCTGTTCTACTCCCTGCTCTGTCTCTGGTGGGTTCTCTCACCCTCCCGCGCCTCTGACTGCACCCCAGTTCTCATATAAATAAATAAATAAATCTTTTAAAAAATGTATAAGAGCCTCAAAAAGGAGAGCAAATCAGTACAATAAAGGTGGGCCACAGTAGATGGGTGTTTGAATGTCCACACTTGAGCAGTTTGGAACCAGCAATGACATACTTTAGAAAATCCCATGAATTCCTTTGGAAATAACTGTCTGCCTGCTGCATCCAGCTGCAGACCCAGGGAAAAAAGATACTGAGCCGGGGATGAGAACAAATGCTTCTCTGGAGTGGAAGCAGTGGGTTCCCAGAGGACAGTGGACTATTTATTAATGGTCTGAATAGAAAACCAATTAGCCTGCTAGTGAGAACAAAAGTCCCCACCCAAACAAGTCAGAAATCTCTAAGAGCAGCTTTACTCTCCTGTGCCCTGGGGGAAGAATGTCTTTGCAGGTACTCCCCATGGGCCAGTTCTCAAAGAGCCACAAATAACCAAGTATTACTCTTGGAGCATTCAAACAAGTTTCTGCTGAGCACAGGACCAGGCCCAAATCCCTCTCCCTGAGGCTCAAATGACACTTAATTACCTAGGATCTAATTGAAGTCCAAAATAGAAAATTAGACTGTAAGACCTCTCTCCCCTTCCTCTTTCCTCTTTACCACTGAACCATTAAAAAGTTTACTACCCTGGAAGGAGGAAGTAACCCATTTTATCAGTCTGCCCCTGTTTCAGTCTCTGCTTCTATCCAGGGAACTCAGAGAGACATCAACGCACCCTGATGGCAAAGTAGTTCACACCATACATCTCCAGGTCCTGAGCTATCTTCAAATATTCCATTTCAGCTTCGTCCCTGTATGAAGAATGAAAGGCATTGTCACTGGAGCTAAGTAAGAAAGCTGGAGGGCAGGTGCATGTGAATCTGCCAGAAGACGCAAGCCAGAGCAGAAACCGGCAAAGACCTTCCCAGTCCCTCTCGGCTGAAGACATCGAGGTCAAGCAGAATTTCCCATCCCCATAAAAACAAGAGGACAGATTCATTACAGTGTCTTTTGGTTTCAATTTCACGCTTTGCTCTTGGTAAATAGTGACACCCATCACAAGTAATTCAAGAAAAGCACGTGCTGTGTATGTTCTCTCTTCAAATGGATTTGGATGTTCAAATTTTATTTAAGTTGTTGCTTTAATCTAACGTGTACTTTCTTCACCTAGAAAGTTCTGACAATGAAACAACTCTCTGCAGGTTACCTGACAGCTACCTTCCAGATTTTATTTCTTTGGTCATGTTGGAGGTTAGGGCAAGAACTATCTGGGCTGTCAAATCCAAGCCTGGTCACCTATTTCTGAGTCAAATGTATAGGAAGTTCTTAAAGCAGCAGTGACTTGCAAAAAACCTCCCAAACAGGCATAGTATGAAAATTTTGTAATTCAAGTCTCCCTGTGACCTTGCCTTTCCCCCTCTCTCTGCGATCTTAAAATGCTCTCAAATAAATGTAAAAAATTCAGCCCGAGAGGGCCTCTCCCGTGGTGCGGCGGTTGAGCGCTGGGTTGCAAAGCTGCCCTCAGCCTCTGCAGCTCCGGTTCGATCCCCGGCTGCTCCCAGGCCACGGAGGAGGGTCCCACATGGCGCGCAGACCTCTCCTGCCGCCCGCTGCTCCCCTCAGCAGTGTACTTCGGTCCTTCTGCCTGCTCTGCTCCCCGCTCTGGCTCTGGTGAATTCTCTCACCCTCCCGCGCTTCTGACTGAACCCAATGCATGTATAAATAAGTAAATAAATAAAATAAAAATAAATAAATAAATCTTAAAAAAAAAAAAAAATTCAGCCCGAGAGTATGCCAAATGCGGGCAAGACCGCGAAGCATCTAAACGTCACACAAAGTGCTGATACAAACTGGTGCAACGATCTTAGAAAACTGTTTGACATTATTTTTAAGCATAGCAACCAGAAGACAACCTGACTATCTATAAGTACCTATAATAGTAGAATGGATAAATAACATGGGGTTTGTTAATACAGTGAAATGAAAATGAAAAATCTACTGCTATGCTCAACAAACCTGACAATATGATGCTCAATAAACAAATGAGACACAAAAAATAGAAACTGACTGCTTTTCTATGAAGTTTAAAACTAATCTATGATCATAGTTAGAAATCAGGAGAACAGCTGGATAACCAAAGATAACTTTGGGGAGAGAGGAGGTAAAGTGACAGGGTTGGGGCGTGGGGAGGGTAACATGCTATTTTGTCACCGGGTATGTTACATGATATTTTCATGTACTGATAATCCATGAAGTAGTATACTTAATATTTTGGGTTAAAGTTTAAAGTTTAAAAAAGCATATGAAAGTTGCTTTGAAGAAGAAAATTTTAAAGGCTATTGAAAGATGATCCATTCCTAACGTGATCGGGGAAATGCTTTAACACGATGTAACTTTTTACTTTTTAGATTACAATAATTAGATTGATAAAAACAAGTGTGTGGGAGAGACATTCTCATACTCTGATGAAGGGCATGTAAAAAGTATAACTGAGGGAGTCTGGAGATACCTGTCAAACACAAGGTGCTCACACTCTTTGACTCAGAAACTGCTGAGCTACTCATACAATTACATAATGATATAAGATTGTATACTGCAGAACATTTTGTAAAAGTGAAAACTATAGTTACTTCAAATGCCATCAATAGAGGAATAGACGTAACAGCTACGGGAAAGGCATACGTTGCACTTCTTTAAATGAAACTAAGCTCTCCGTGAACACAGCAGTCACCCTGACAGACAGAACCCACACCCACTTCACACCCCATGCACTAGAAAAAAGACGCACACAAAACTGATGGCCAGCATCACACCCAGCTTTCCTTTTTTTTCCCTGTACTTAGGTACCGTATTTTGTTCAACAAGCATGTCCCAGTTTTGTGGTTCTTAAAGAAAGAAGTCGGTAAAGAAATGTAAACCAATAACGAAGCAGCCTCACCTGGCTCGGCCTCGGTGCTCTGCATACCAGGCAGTAATTCTCTCCTCCCACATTTCTGGAGTCATTTGATACAGATTTATTACCTACCAAAAAAAATTGAACAAAATAAAAACCCACACACAAGTAAAGTTTTGGTATTGTGTGCCATTTTTATAATTATGTATCATTTTTACAAAACAGCAAAGCTATTTTTAAAAAGCCACATACAGAGAGCCAGTCACACACAGACGTGGGCGTGTAAACAAGCACCATTCAATTTGAGTCACAACTCAGGCAGCTGCACCATTTATCAGGCCTAGGTGCACCCCTCGCCTGGCAGGGCTCCCCACCACCCCCCAGGCTGTGGTTCCCCGGAGGGAGGAAGTGGGCCAAGAGCAGTGCTCACTAATCCTGTGCAGACAGCCAGGGAGCCTGTCTGTGCAGCTGCCTTTGCCTGCACAGAAGCCATCAAAGGAGCAGGAAAAGTCAGGAAAGGTAAGGAGCAGCCCTTCACTACACAATAGATGAGCAGAGCTGTAATATCAGAAATAGCAAAAGGGAGAAGGGCCTATTTCTTGGCTAAAGAACAAGATAAACTACACCAAGGATTAAAAACTACAATACCGCCCCCAACTCTTCTATCACCAGGAGCAGGAGCAAACAGCTCACTTGCCTGGGCTAAATCACTTGCAGCCCTCAATGCATCCCTGAGAATCGCTGCCACTCATCCGCCTTTACACAGACAACCATGCCAGAGAACATTTGTACAGGTCATGTCAGTCAGGGCAGCCCCAAACTAACTCCACGAAACCTTTGCTTCTTAATATTCTCAACACAGACTGCACATTTTTTACTTAAGAATGATTACAAAATATTTTTTTTAATGTTCTTGCCATGTACTCCCAACATTCTTTCAAGTCCTTCAGTTAGTTTTCTTGCAGAGCACATAACTGCTCTATCTTCCCAAAGAGGGAATGTTTTTCTTCTTACCCTTTTGGGAAGCAATTCTTCTTGGCCCAAAAATCCCCGCTTGTGAACAGAAGGGTCGTAGTCACCATACTGGAAGGAGAAGAAAAGGAGAGCAGGGCGATTGAGATTCTACAGACAACTGCCATTTCTGAACAGAGCTCAAATCAGTCTCATTCCCTCCCAGCTCCGGGGAGCAATTCAATTCTGATGACAAGTCAAGATTTCAACCTTGCTAGTTTGTTATCCTTGAATGAAAATACAAAGCTGATTATATCTATGAACAGAGCTGCACAATCCTGTAAGGGATGGACAGGTGATGTGCTAATAAGAATGTGGCATTTGTATAGAAATATGACTGTGTTTTCTAACCCACAAAGAAAGCAGTTAGTACCAAAACAGCAGCTTTTGAAATGAAACAACAAAACACAACTGTGAAAGTTGTGATTAGCATCGTGTGATAAGAGTCTTACCTACGAATGCTTCTAAGTGGCCGGTAATTGGAACCAACTGCTAGGTGGGAGATGAGAATAATGCAGGCAATATTTTTAATACCTATCACTCAAGGTTCTGCAAAATGCTTTGGGGGAAAAAAATCTGATGCCAAAATTGTCATTCCTATCTGTACAAAGAAATGAGTAAAAGATTTTCCTAAAGCTGCAAAACAAGTCACTAGTGGGACTAGAAATGGGCCCTGCATTTCAATACATTCATCCAGGGATAATGACTTGGAAATTTATTTTCTGATTTAAGAAAACATCTCTTTCTTTCCTAAAAAACTTAAATCTGACAAGGAAATAATAAAAAATGATAGCATTTTTAAAAAGAAACCAATCATAAAACATCTAGTAGAATGTGAAATCAAAGTCTATCTCTTATCAATCAGCATCTAGTGACTTTTCTTTTGACCAAAACAAAAAATCTCAGTACCTTGGTGTAATCATCTATAAACATTTACCCTTTCAGTCATCAAATTGGAAAAACAAAAGAAAGATCAGGCACAAGACTGTCAGCTCCACAAACCATCAAACTGGATCAGGATATAACCCACCCTCTCATTCCTAAAGAGCCTCAAGTTAGACTTGTGTGTTTCCCAAATGAAGTTGTACACCTAACAATAGATAGCGTGGGATAGAAAGGAGATGCTCATCAGTAACTTTACATGCTGCATTCCGATACCACTCCATTACAAAAGCCTCATGAATTAATATTTTTCATGAATCTCATCATTATCTTGTGAATAGCAGAATTGTATTACATTGCTTTTCAAATGTTAAGAGAATTAATTTTTCAAACTAAACATTGAAAATCTGCCAGTATGGGGGCCTCCCTGGTGGCACAAGGGGTTAAGTCTTAGCACTGTGAAGCTATCACAGCCACTGCAGCACAAGTTCGATCCCCAGTCAGGGAGCTGACCCACATGGCGCAGCAGACCTCTCCTATCTCGCCCACTGCTCCCCTCAGCAGTGTATTTCAGTCAGCCTGCCTGTTTTGCTCCCTACTCTGTCTCTAGTGAATCCTCTCACCCCCACCCCAACACCTCTTGCCTGTACCCCAGTTTTCGTATGCATAAATAAATAAATCTTTAAAATAAGTAAATAAATAAATCTGCCAGTTTTTGTAACTCTGTCTAGGCATTTCTTCATTTAAAAAAACCTAAAGGAACCTGCTTTCCCTCAATCTGTGAGAGGCCCAGGGATGTAATAAATCAGTCACTGAGCCTAAATGGTGGTAGCCTCTAGGGAGGCAGGCTGCTTAAGCTTCAATCTCAGCTCTGTCACTTATTAGCTGTGACCTTGGAAATTTGTACCTCAGCTTTCTCATTGTAAAATGGGGATAATAACAGTATCTTAGAGGACTCTTGTGGAGATTAAATAATACCCATGAAAATTTTAAACTATGCTTGACACATAGCATTCAATTCCTGACATCAAAAGATAAAAGTTCAAGTCTGTCACCTCTGACTCTGTATTCTTATTTGTCAAGTGAGAGCACTAGCCTTAGAAAATTTCAAAGGGGGAGGATTCTGGAGTATTGCCGAAGGCCCTCAGTAAAGCACCTTCTCTCTAAACCTCAGCTTCCTGGAAAACCAGGATCCTTAATAGCACTTACCTCATTATGGGGGACAAGGAGGATGTAAAACAATCCAGGTGAGCATTTTGTATAAACCTGCTTCACAGTGAATGTCAGGTGTTACTGTTATCTTCTGCATTATTTATAATGACACTGGTTCCTGTTTGCATCTCTGATTTTTGCTCTATTAGTTGGGTTTGCAAGTCTATCAACTGTGCTGACCTAGAGCTAATGCAGAAGTAAGCAGATATGCAAAGTTAAAGTTGTAAATTCAGACTCCAAAGGCTTGGAAGATTTAGAATCCACATTATCTTGCTGAGCTCCCAGCTACTCTACTGATCAAATACTTTCCATCTGAGGACTGCAGGGGCAGCAAAGACCCTGCAAAGAACTTCTCCATGGAACTGACTCCACTTACTACATTAAAGCCACCTTGATGTCTGTATCTGCTCCTAAATGTCTCTTTAAGGAACAAAAGAAAAAGAAACCCCTTAAGTTAGGCAGTTGGTGAATAAAAAAGAAAGTCATAACACTCCATAGGTAAAGATAGCTGTCCTCACTCTTTTATGTGCTGCATACTGAGAATAGAGCCAGGAGTAAATTTACTGTGAAGATATTAATGATTCTTAGATTATAAGCTGCCGCACCTGCCAGGGCCTGTATTTAATTTTATATTCATACTTTGGTATTCTTGCATTAAAAAGCAAACCCTAAGTTATATAACTGTAGGCTCCCAAAACCTGGATCGACCCCTGACATAGACCAATTGGATTTTTTAAAAAGATTTATTTATGTATGCATACAAGAACTGGGGTACAGGCCAGAGGTACAGGGGGTGAGAAGATTCACCAGAGACAGAGTGAGGGAAAGAACAGGCAGACTGACTGAAAATACACTGTTGAGGGGAGCAGCGAGTGAGATAGGAGAGGTCTGCTGAGCCATGTGGGTAGCTCCCTGGCTGGCTGGGGATTGAACTTGTGTTGCAGAGGCTGCGGATAGCTTCACAGTACTGGGCTTAACCCCTTGCGCCACCAGGGAGGCCCTGAACCAACTGAATTTAAATTTAAATTTAAATTCAAGAAGGAACTTTGCCATTTAAAGAACTCATAGAATCAAATTCTTAGCAAAAATAGAAACACCCTCTAGATAGTAAATACTTTCCTCTGCCTATATGTATGGAATATTAGATCAAATGCTCTGAACAGGATTTCATAAAACATAAAAGATTTGATCAAGACATACACAGAAAAACTAGATCCCTACCCACACCAGTCACTAAATTCCAGATGGATTAAAGGTGTTAAGTGATAACAAAAATCCATAAGAGCTCCAGAACAAAAATACAGAAGAACATATGTATACTAATGATTGGTAAAGTCACTCCAAAAATCACTTAAAACATAAAAAGACTGACACGTTAAAACAGACCCAGGTTAATATCCATAATATATGGAGTTCCTATAACTCAATTAGAAAAGGATAAATAATACAATGGAAAAAGGCAAGTCATAAATAGTTGATCCACAGAGGAAAGAAATACATTTGGTAAACCGATGACAAGATGCTCAGCCCAAATGGAAATCAAGGAGGTGAAAACTTCTTTAAAATCTTTTTATTAGATTGGCAAAATATTTATATACTTATTTATTGTGTGACTATATTTATTCTTTTAATTGAAGTAAGATTAATGTAACAGGGTGGTCCCCAGGGAAAGGGGAGGTTCCAAGTTTCCTGCCCCACCCAAGGAAGGCTGGAGCTGAGCTGGGAGGAGAAGCTGGAGAGGAGACTCAGAGAAGATAGGAAGCGGGATGGAGAGCAAGGAGACCTGGAGGAGGCACGTGGAGCAGAGAGACATGTGAAGAAGCTGCACTTGCTTTTTGGCCTTGGACTGGTCTTAGGGTCTTGGGGAACCTGGAAGGAGACACTTGAAACAGACATGGGTGGAGACCCTTGGGGAGGTTGACAATGGCAGCTTTTGTCTTGATTTTGCTCCTTCCATTTCAGGAGTGCTGGGTCCCTTCCGCCCCTTTCCTGGGGGTGCCCACCAAAAGGTACCTTAGACGTGTAGCAGGCTTTCGGGCCTCAGTGGCCCTGCTTTGAGCCAACCTTATTTGGCTGGGCATTTACGCATAAGGGGATGGATAACTGGGTGTTTCATGTGGAAACTATCTTTCCCTTGTCTTTATTGCACACTAATTTTTTAAAATTCCTTTCCATTAAAGGTCTTACACACTAGAGTATGTTGATGTAATGGGCGGCAAAACCTATTTAAAGTGAGGTCAGTTTGGGGGCCTCTCTGGTGGCACAGGCGGTTGAGCACAGCACTGTGAAGCTGCCCACAGCCATGGCAGTGCCGGTTCGATCCCCGCCGGCCTCGGAGCCACCCCCATGGCAAGCAGACCTCTCCTGTCTTGCCTGCTGCTCCCCTCAGCAGTGTATTTCATCAGTCTGTCTGTCTGTTCTGTTCCCTGCTCTGTCTCTGGTGAATCCTCTCACCCTCCCACGCATCTGGCCTGCACCCCAGTTCTTGTATAAATAAAATAAAATCTTAAAAATAAATAAATAAAGTGAGGTAGGTTTGGAGGCCCCGGGGTGCCTCTCACCCTACCTGGTAACATAAGGATCCTCCCCATCAGGTATCGCCACTACAGTGTACCCACCACCAAATCACCCTTGATCCATCACTATAGTCCATTGTGCTTCCTTCTTTCTTTGCTCTTACCCTTTCCCCAAGATTAGCAAACATTTTAAAGGCTGACAGCATCCTCTGTTGATGAGGATATATAAAAATAGGTATTCTCATGCTATTTTTAGAAGTTAAATTAAAATTTACATATATAAAATCCACCATTGTAAGCATTTAATTTAGTGGTTTTTAGTATATTCAGAATGTTGTATACAACCATTACCACTATCTAATTCTAGGTTTCCATCACCCTAAAGAAAAATACCATGCCCATTACCAGTAACTCCTAATTTCCTTCCCCTCCTCCCAAGTCCCTAGCAACCTAAATCTACGTTCTGTCTCTATGGATTTGCTTATTCTGGACATTTCATATAAATGGAGCCTTTTGTGTCTGGTTTCTTTCACTGAGCATTATTTAAATTTTAAATGTTCTTATCCTTCAACCCAATTATGCCATTTCTTGGTGTCTGTCATAGAGAAATCTTGTTCATATGTGCCCAAAGAAGCATATTCAAGGACAGTCACTGGATTCATTTAATAATAGAAAAGTAATAGAAAGAAAAATACACCTGTGTATCAATACAGATATATTTGAATAACCCAGTGGCTTCTTTCTATAAAATACTGTTAAGCAGTTGAAAAGGGTGAGGTGGGTCTATCTCTTTTGACAGTTTCAAGTGGAATGGGTATGCTGTACTACAGTTCCCCTGCAGTAGCAATGTAGAAGTGGAATTTGGGGAGGGGTTGCCTCACCTAACCACATCCATTGCCCTGCTGAGGTTATGCCACTTCCAGCAAGTAAATGAGCTCAAACACATCTATCTAATTTATTAATTCCCTGCCCATGTTCTAGTTCTGAACTGTTTACTTTGTTGTGGCTTTAGGTTTTCTTTTACTTGCTTACTAGAGAGATTAAACATTATTTTTGTATTTACCAACCATTCTCATTTTCTCTTCTATAAAGTGCCTGTTGCACCCATTTTTCTGATGTCTTTTCTATATAAACTTAAGAGTTCTTTATATTCAGGAATTGATTTGCAATTCTACTTCTAGAAATCTGCCTTTTGGGGGGAAGAGCTTTTTCATATATATGCAAGGAATAATATAAAAGCGTTTTCAGTAAAGCACTGTTTATAACAGGAAAAAAATAGAAACAAACTACTTTTTCTCATAAGGGGGGTGGATAAGTAAACTAGGTTTATTCATCAACAGCTATTAAAATTAAAGACCCACATTGACACATATGACGTGAATACATCTCAAAATCAATGTTTCATGAGATAAAAATAGCAATTTAAAAAGGATATACAACTATTATCTCCTGGCACTTGATTATGTTTTATCTTGATGTGGCGGATGGCAGAACTTATTTAGAACAGGCAGGTTTGGGGGTCCTGGGGTGCCCTTCACCCTGCCCTGTAACACTCCTTTCTACTGACCACTCCTTGAGGTGTAAACCTCATAGTCTCTAACCATAATGATCACCAGAGTCTTCTAACAGGTTTTCCTAACTCCAAACTTCTCTTACTCCCCTCTGTCCTTCACTCAGCCATGTTTACTGGCTCTGCATCCCCTTCAGGATAAAGTTAAGACCCTTTGTGATCTGGCCCCCTGTAGACTTCTCCAGCCTCAACTCCTTCTACCTATACTTTACATATACCCAGCTTCCCAACCAAATTGCCTTTAAGCACTATGCCTGTAATTTGCATCAGAGTACTAAGAAACAGTAAGTCTCCTCTCCAACTATTCTTTTATCTCTATGAACACCAGGAGTACTGCAAGAATGATGAATTACATACCACCCTCTCCCAAAGTCCATTTTAATAAGAACACATTTCAAACCAAAATAAAGAAGTCAAAATAAAATACAACAGGTGGCTCAAAATGTTGAAAGATGGCTTGGTGTGTCATGCAACTACGCCAAAATAAACCCAGTCCATACTTTTGATTCAAACATAACTCAGACTCCAACCAAGAAATACGATTCTTGTTAACTGAACCATGTGATTAATATTTGTATTTATACTTTGAAGGTAATTGTTTCTTTATGCTTGGAATTAACTGTGTTCTATATCATTGGAATAGCTAAAGTACTGTAATGAATACATTTGTGCCTAATTATATTCCATGTGTAAATGAACTCAATTCACTTTCTCCTCCACACTTCTGAAGTTCCTTTCTGTTTCAGATAAGTTGTGTAAGAAAACAAACTAGACATAATGAAGGAACGAGTATGATTCAGAAGTCTGGACAAACATGACCATATAAATGAATCTGGAATTTAGTGAAAGGTGGTGGGTGCTACCCAGAGACCTCCCTCTCTCACATGCTGGGTGAGGGGGCAAGATGCAGGGTGCTGATTAAAGTACCCTGGACACCATGGTTCTCATGCTATCTCCACTCTCAAGTTCCATTCTGCTTCAGAGAAGTGAGCTACAAATACCATTTTAAAAAGATTCACAAGATTTTGTGACGTTAGCCAAGTTATTCATTGTTTCTGGGCCTTAAATTCCTCATTGGCAAAAGAGGCATAATATGCTCAAGCCTTCGCTTATGAAAAAGACTGCACCAAGTTTCACACGAAATATTTACATTACAGTTTTTTGTGAAACTGTGAAAGAGTAAGATTTTATTAATAGCAAAGTCAGAGTTATCCTATTAATATTAACCTACAGCCCTAGAAACCAGAAGCATGTTATAATAATCCTAAATTTTTCAAAAGCAGACTTAAAGCCATAGATTACCTTTGTTTGTAAGATTCTGAGAATTTACACCGGAAAAAAAACCAGAGTATCCTCCCCCTCCATATGAACCACATATGCTGTCTGTGAATCACTTTCATCTCTAAATTAGTAGGATCTAAATTAGTAGGGCTTTCCTACAGTGAAATCTGTTTAAGCAAACATCTGCTCGTTCCCTGAAAAGTTTTTCCACAGGTGGTCTTTGAATTTGTGGCCCAAAATCTATGCAAAGAAAATGTAGCCTTTGCAACCGAAGCCTTTCAAAAAGAAGTAGCGTCCTTGAAAGACTGGGTCTCCTCTGAGCTGAGGAGAAGATGTGCTAAAAAGGAATTCCACCCTGGGCGAGGAAGTCCTTGCAATTAATGAAAGTGACAATGACTGCTTCATCACTGTCAGGACAATACTGACTGAAAGGACACATTTTTCCTGTTATTAATATTCTTTTTTTTTTTTAAAGATTTATTTTTTTATTTATACAAGCACTGGGTACAGTCAGAAGCGCAAGAAGGTGAGAGAATTCACCAGAGCCAGAGGGGAGAGCAGAGCAGGCAGAGTGACAAAATACACTGCTGAGGGGAGCAGCGGGCAGCAGGAGAGGTCTGCGCTCCATGTGGGACCCTCGCCCGGTGGCCGGGGATCGAACCTGCGCTGCAGAGGCTGCGGGAAGCTTCACAACCCAGCACTCAACCGCTGCGCCACCAGGGAGGCCCTGCTATTAATATTCTTAATCAAGGCATAAAAGGAAGCATATGTTTCAGTTGAATCGAGGCCTATTTTCTGTTTTTTCAATTACTCTTTTTTCTGGGTAGTAGAATAGACGCAGCACAAGATGCAAGTCATGAATTCTGCCCTTAACTTTACCCAAGATTGCCAGAATGACCTTGGGCAAATCACTGAGGATCGCTACTACTCTATTTGAGAAAACCCCAAATTCTGGCTTTTAGGGAGTTTCCCTTCTTATTCTATACTTTGTCATGCTGTTTATTTCTGTTTCTAAGCTGTGGTATCTTGCTTTGCCATCATCTCTGAAAAGACTGTGAAGCTCTTGAGAACATGGAGTGGAGTCTAGCAGTCACAGATGAATTTTATGTGAACTTTTTAAGACTTCTACCCATACCTATATTAAATACAAACAAGTCATCGATGGAGGGGGGAACAAGGTGAGACACTCACTTTGGTAGCACTAAGTTAGCAAATCAACACTCCCTCCTCAGGCCTGGTGAATCCTCAGCAAGTATTAGACAAGCTATCAAAGCATTACATTGACTCTGGAGTTCCTTCTTGTCTAACTAGCATGTGCAGACACCTGCCCCCTCAAAAAAAAAATGACAGGCCAGTTACTTCCTGGTTTTGATCTGAAAGTGTATTAAGCTACCCAAAAAAGTGGGCCAAGAAGGCAAGCGTGTCTTATTGGGCCTCCCCGGTGGCGCAGCGGTTGAGCGCTGGGTTGCGAAGCTGCCCGCGGCCTCTGCGGCGCCGGTTCGGTCCCCGGCTGCTCCCCGGCCACCGGAGGAGGGTCCCGCATGGCGCGCAGAGCTCTCCTGCCGCCCGCTGCTCCCCTCAGCAGTGTACTTCGGTCCTTCTACCTGTTCTGCTCCCCGCTCTGGCTCTGGTGAATTCTCTCACCCTCCCGCGCTTCTGACTGTGCCCAGTGCTTGTATAAATAAATAAAAAAAATAATAATAAAAAAAAAAATAGATCTTAAAAAAAAAAAAAAAAAAAAAGAAGGCAAGCGTGTCTTATTAACTTTTATAATACTAGAGGAAAATGGCTCAATGGACTGAAGCTGGGGAAAAACTAAACTAAAAGGAAAGTAGTAACTGAAAAGATTATGCTTCAAAATCACAAAAGTCATTCAGCTGCCCCAATTCTGGGGACCAAGAAAAGGTGGTATATGAAGCACTGTGGTCTGACTCTATAATTGGCCTTATAAAAACAGAGAGGGCTTATAAAAAGATAGGACAAAAAACACAAGTGGTGGGCCTCCCTTCCCACCACTCCTAACCCACAGTGACTTCTCTATGAATGCCAACCAGACAGCTCAACTTAGCTCAGTGGGTCAAAAAATCTTTGGTGCCCAACATGGATGGAGCTGGAAGGGATTATGCTAGATGAAATTAGTCAGAAGGAAAAAAGATAAATACCGGATGGTCTCACTTATATGTGGAATATAGAGAAACCAAATCAAAGTCAAGAAAAAGTCAAAACTAGCAAGCTGACCACAGAACGGAGGCGTACAGCAAAGCAGGGGAGAGAAGTGGGAGCAAAACAGGGAAGGGAAGAACACAAGGGAACATGGTGATGGTTCATGGGTGGTAAGGTGGTGGGAAAACTATGGGGACTAGAATTATGTAAGAAAAAATAATTTAATTAATAAAAAATTAATTAATAAAAAAAATCTGCAGTGCCTAGCCATAGCTCAGCTGGCATGCTCATCAGGGGGAAGTGGGGTTCTCTCTGGGGTGTGGCGAGGTCCTCACACACACACACACAGGGCTGCAGGTTCTTGGAAGATAAGTTTGGAATAAGGATCTAAAGGCCATCTTTGGCCAAAACTGAAGACCATTAGTTCATTTTTCCTGATTAATAAAGAGAGGTTAATCCAGTGAATGTAATTAACCACAAGTGTATAATGAGATTATACAGGAAATTCGTCAAGCTGTATACTTATCATTTATACTCTCTCTCTCTCTGTGTCTCTCTCTGTCTCTCTGTCTCTCTCTCTCTCTCTCTCTCAAGACTGTACAGAAGCTGGGACAGCGACAGTGTTTTCCCAGGTCCACAAGTCCCACAGCAACCCACTTTCTGGGGAAAATCTTTATGAAATCTAGACAATCCGAAGAAGCAGACAACTAGAGTGATCCCAGGATACAAGTTGATACCCAGGAAGAATGCATTTTTCTTCTTTGAGCCTACCTTGGCCTGGACAGCATAAGAAGCCAGCAGCACAGAAGCCTCAGGAGGGCAGTAGATCTTTTCATCTAAAATCTGCTTCTTTACCTGAAAGGGCAACAAGGGAGACATGATGTCGTGTGCATGGAAGTGAGCCGTGTAAGATGGTCACAGCAGATGGCTGCAGGGTGTTCTAACGAGGGCTGCCAAACCCGTTAATGATTTTCTGACAAAGCGTACAATTTTTTTATACTGCCGGAGACAGGCAGGGAGTTCAGTCACAGAGAAGTTACTGGTAAGATGGCTACCCATAAGAACCCCTCATCTCTCCTGTTCACAATCAAATGCTGGAGAGAAAAACCAATCTTCATGGTTAAAACGGACTGACATCTCGGCTGTGACAGAGGAGAGCTGTGAACTAGAGAAGTGTCAGGAGCAGCTCTGGTGGTGATTACAGGCTCAGCCCCTGCTGAGCACACGCAGCACTAGAGGAAATGGAGTTTACTTTTAAGTCTTAACACAAGACAAAAGTCAGCAAGGCCACTGAGTTATGACTGCAGAAAAAGAAATCACTTTCAATACGCCCACTCTAAGAAAAAAGGAAGCAATAAACTTTGATTGATTCAACTTCTAAGTACGTGTGAGGTCCAGGAAATATAATTCTTAAGCCATAATGTTGAATCAACATATCTCATCGCACTTAATTCCTCAGAATGGTAGTGTGTGTGTGAGGTTTTAGACATGGAGGAAGGGGTGGGGGGAGCACAGAAATAAACACCATAGGAAAGCCACCTCTCTCTTCACAGATGTCAACAGATACCAGATTCATAAAAGTAGTAAAGTTTGCCTTGTTCAGTATGAGGGAAAATCAGGCCAAAGTCACATGAGAGCTGGGCACTGCTTCCAAGCATTTACAAGAAAGCCATCTCCACAACGCTGGGACATTCCAGGGCCGGGGAGGTCGGGATGTGGTTCCATTCCAAGCACTATGATTTTCTAATGTCTTGGTTTCTTTTCAAAGGAAACAACAAAGGCTTGCTACAGAAAAACTGCAAGGGCTTCCCTTTAGTGAAAGAAATTATCAGGGAGCGGGGGTAGGGGGCATTACATTTGACATACTTATTTGAACACAATAATCTGAGGGTCAAACTAATTACAGGAGGACTATGCGATAGACTATACATCCACTTCTGGGAAATCATGTCATTAACACTCCTGCTGTGATCTTTGCCATTACTGACAGTGGGCACCTTCGGGCACAAACGTCATGATCCAGCACCGACAGCAGCTCCAGGGCCAATCACAGTAAATAACCATGAAAACAGGCAAGTGCAAAACTGATTGGGTTTTCATCCTCACACTAACCTCCCTTTCCTGGGCCCCCAAACAGTCAACTATAATCATGGATCTCCTAATTTCTTCAATTCAGTTGAGCAATTACTTATGGAATGCCCACTGTACAGTGAGCCTTGCCTTTAAGGGGCTTACAATGTAATAAGGAAGTAAAGGAGAAATAAGAGAGTAGACAAAGAATAGCGTGAAACACGATGTTTGAAGTTCCAGAGCACAGGGTAAACCCAAGTGTCGCTGGAGTTCTGAAGTCCACTCTTGATGAGAACAGATTTTGAACTTTTGAAAGAACTGCTCTTTGTAAATCTTTTTAAAATTTCCTTTGCAGCTATTCAGTACTTAAGCTAGTGAGAAGAAAACAGGATCCATCTGCAAAGAGGTTTCAAGTAGCTACTCCTACCTATTCTTTCACCACCACACTTGGGCAATTTCATCTGACTCATGGCCTCATCACTTGAGTATAACTCCATTCTCAAGATTTTTTCACATCATGAAACCAAAGTGACTGACTTTCCAGAGATGGAGTATTATCACAATGAGAAGGCATCTGCAGTCAACTCCGAGAGGACCATCCAAGCTGCTTCCGTAACCATGCCTGTGTGAGTTCTCACAGAAGGGGGAGTATTGGCGGGGAGGGGGGTGCACAGCATGGACTGGTTTACCTGCAAGAAGAATAAATGTTGCGTGATCTCCTGAACCAGCTCCTCCTCAGCATTCTCAGGATAAAATTTGGCAAGGAAATGAAAGGTGACTGGCTCTTCCTTTGAAACATCATGGTCCAGCACCTACAGAATTGCAAAGCAAAAGACAAACAAGCTATGTGGGCACCTCTTCCTCCCAAGTCAGGGAGAGTATATTGTTTCCCCTCTAAATTTATCACGTTTCTCAAAGGTTGTGATTCTACAGCTTGAAGCATTCGCAAAGCCACCTAGAACAAGGAATTGTACTGTCATGGTACTTCTGTACTAAATTAGCCAATATCCCCAAGGGGTGGGTGTAGTTATGATTAGGAAGACACCAATCCTCAAGGTCACAGAGATAGTTAAAACCTAGACATTTCTAACTCAAAGGTCTTGGGCACGATCCTTTATATTAGGCTGCAGGTTTTATTCCATTTCCTCAAGGAATGGAATATTCCTTCACCCCTTTTTTCTTGCTGCCGACCTCTAACATTTAGGTCCATATTGAAATGGAGCTGAGAGATGATGGACTCAGTCATTGTGAAATCACCTAAACATTAACTGAGCAACAGAAGTGAAACGTTGGCCATTGTGGCAACCCTTTGTTTCCCAGAACCTCTGGAGACGCCCCACAAAATACTTGAGCACAGTCAGTAAACCATGCTGCCTTTAATCTTCTAACAATCTCATCCACCCACTGAAAAGCTTGAACCATCTGCTCTCCAGAATGAATTTCATTCCGGGACATAAACATGCCATGTGACAGGCTACAAGGCTCCATTAACATGTGTCATAATTTATTTCCTTTGAGCAGCAGGTTCCAGCGCTCCTAATGCCCCCAATCTCATATCCGTTTGGCCAACATTCAGGTATGATTTAAAATTTACTTTGCTGAGAGTCACAAAAATGTAAGAGAAGGTTCTGCTGTCTATGATAGATAATTCTCCATGCTCCTGCCCAAATTCCAGGTGGCAGGGTCCAGAAGATTCCACACAGACCTGCTATAGAGTCCTAGTCTCGCTGACACACAGCAGCACTTTCATGATTATTGGGAAGTTCCCTATGAAACCTATAACCAGCAGAGATTCTAACATGAATTTCAGATTACTAAGGACAAATGTTCACATCATTTGAAAACGTTAGCTTAGAATCTCTTCACCACAGAGATTAGGGCACTCTATTCCTTAGGTTACATTAATGATTAAATTGAGTTGGGTCATAGTGATTCTAAAAAGACTCAAAAATTCCCTAACTAGCATAAGTTCCAAGAAAATCTTTCAAAGACATAAATTGCTAAAAAAAAAAAAATACACGTGTATATATATATATGTATATACACATACATACATATATATATACACATATGCAATTTTTTACTTATAAAGTCTGACTAGTTCAAAAAACTGAGGTGCATAAAGCCAAAAGCAATCAGCCTGGTAAAGCGGCCAGGGTGGCAAATCCCCGCAGGATCTGCCTGCCTAGGAAAGTCCGTGAGGAGTAGAAAGCCTGTGGCATCTTCAGGATCTGCTTTCTGCAAGACTTAATTCAGGGCTTGCTCCTTCTCTACCAAGTACTTGCAATACCCCGTGGTGAGCAAATAAGCTAATCACATGCTCAGGGAAAAGCCAGAGAGCACACACCAGCCCCACTGAGTTCACCAAGTTCCAGCCCAACCTTCTTGTCCATTTTGAGCCAGGCCACGGTGTCCTTGATTGTGTACTGCAGTCCAAAGAACCAGGTTTCCCGAAGCCCCAGAGTCCGGCACACCAAATCAAATAGGTCCTTCCCTTTCCACTTCATCTGCAATATAACAAACCAACAGGGAAGGACGTTGTGAGCAAAAGTCATAACCCTCTTGCACAAAAGCTTTTATCCTGCACTCCCTGCTCTCAGATTCCAAAATGTAGGGATGGCACTAAGGTGGCTGATGAGCACAGAATAACTAAATAATTTTGAAGCTTCCTACACAAAACCATGAGTGGGAAAATACCAATTAGAGCTTAATGGCTTAATCACTGCAAAGCATACACAATACCTCCCTTGGACAGTTCCTTACAGATCTTAATATCCCCAAAGCTGCTAATTTAGGAAAGCTGGTAAATAAGCATCCTCATTTAGGAGAGTCTAGCCTCTTGAGTTAACCCAGGGAGATAGGCAGCTTCTAACGACACTAATTTCCTTGAGATTTTTTTTTTTTAAATCCTGACTCTGACAAAAGGCTAGTTAAGATGGCTTTACTAAGTTTTTTTAAAAAAGCAATACAGAGGTGGGTCTTAAAAGTTCTAATCACAAGACAAAAAATTGTAACTATGTGAGGAGACAGATGTTAACCAGACTTATTGTGATCATTTCACAGTATATACAAATATTGGATTATACTGTGCACCTGAAATTAAAATGTTACATGTCAATTATACCTCAATTTAAATACATAGGTATGTGTATGTTTGTGTGTGTGTGTGTGTATATGTGTGTAGGGGAGGAAGTTGTATCAAAGACATAAATCACAAAGAAAAAGAACCATTAGGGACCAGTCAGCCCAATCACAGGTCTCTCCTGTCACAGATACTTAACTGAGGCCAAAGGGAAGGCAACTCGTCCACGGTCACACGGAGCAATTTCAGACTCCTGGTATCCAAGCCCAGGGGACAAACTGACACCAATATAATGTAGTATGTTTATTCTACAGCCTCACTTTCAAAAGGACCTACAGCAATGGCTGCTAAAGCGTTTTCTCAGCTATTCAATCTTATAGTTGGAAAAGCAAGTCCAACATTTTACCAGGGAAAGGAAATGCCCAGCAGCTTAGTAAATGTTGCCACCTTGTGGCTTTCAAGCTAAATCACCCTTGATGTTCCCATACTACCCTTTGAAGCTGCTTGACCCTCCCAAGTGTCAGGTGGACATTCAAATGCACACTGGGCATAGTTATGCACATAGCTGAGTATACTTGGTGAGCACAGGAGACACATCACAGAGATGGTGGTCACAGTAAGAATAATCTTGAGATTTAAATCCAAGGTCACCAGACACTGGAAGAGCAAAACCACTCAACTGCAGAAGCATCTGTCCTTCTTTTGCCCTTATCAGGAATCTCCACCCAATGTCCTGGCACACGAAGATGCATAATGAAAAGGAATGGAGAAAAAAAAGTGGGGTTTAAAGACTTGTTATAAGAGCCAGAAGGAAAAAATAAGTTAGACATCTAATATCTGATTGGTTTTTGCTGTTTCTACAGGGGACTTTTCAAGTAGGCTATTTTTAATACATGTGAATGAACAGTGCGTTCTCTGCAAGGTACTCAATAGGAGAAAGCCCAAACCTTCTCCGAGTTTGCAGTCAAAGTCAGAGAGCAAAGTGGCGACCAAAACCACAGCAGACAAGTGGTTGAGATTTATTTTGGTTCTTGTCCTTCACCAGGGCCCTTTCTCCTGTCTGTCCCCAATCTGTGACTTTAGTGGTGCCACTGGAACACTACAAAGGTTTAAATCTTTAGAGATTATTTTGAATAAAATAAAATGACAAGTTTTAGCTTAACAAAAGATGACCTCTATCCACTCTGTAAGAGTTAATAATGCCTATTGGCACACCCATTTCCCAATCTGACAATAGAGCAAAGGGTTTTTTAATTCATAGCAGGTTCTAATTCCTACAGGCGGATTTCACTGAAGAAATGTTATTTTGGAAAGCTAGAAGCTTTGGGATGTTGATTATCCTCTAGTCTCTATTTTAAGCCAGTATATCGTACATAAATTATAAATGACTACCTTGCTACAAGATAATGTAACACTAAAAAACAGATATTAACTTGAAGAAGTTAAACGCCCAAGGGCCAGGAAGATCAAAGTAACGATTCCCAGACCAACATAACTCAGGGCCAGCAGGCTTTGGCAGAAGGGGCTGTCTGCAAGAGGGATGTGCCACGCATCTAAAGGAAAGCTGCGAAGAGAAGGGTGAGTGAATTGCCTGACTAGGGAGTTTAAATTCTCAACATAATATTGTATTAATGCAGCTTTACTGTATTGCCTTCCACTTCTTTGTTTTTAAAATATAAAACTGTCTTTGTTGAATGCAAAGAGACAATGTCTTTGTTCCCATGGAGCCAGAGATAAAAAGGGAAAAAACCCTCGCGCAGATTCAGTTGACCTACATAGATTTTTAACTTTGACTCCGAGCACCGTGGAGAGTCAGAATTGGAAGTGGTCTCAGCAACTACCAACTATAGACCCATCCCACCCCCTTTTTAAAAAGATTTATTTATTTATTTATGTGTACAAGAACTGGGATAGGGTCGAGACAGAAGAGGTCTGCTGCACGACACGTGGGTTAGCTCCCTGGCCAGGGATGGAACTCGTGCTGGTGGCTGCAGATAGCTTCAAAGTGCTGTGACTTAACCCCTTGCACCACCAGGGAGGCTCATCCCCATTTTGTATAAATAAGAATCAGAGATACTTGGCAGCCTGCTAAAAATGACACCGGTGACATAAGGGGGGCAGCCCCCAGTTCCTACCCTGAGGGCTTCCTTTTGTCTCACTCTCTACCAGCACTCCCCAGTCACCTTGTCCAGTAAGTAACTGGTGTCTTAACACTCTTCTCCAACCCTGAAACAAAATCCATTCTTGGAACAGTCACATATTGCTCCTTTATACCTCGTTGTGACTTAAAGCCCCTGCTTCCTCTCTTATTCTTTCAACAAGCAGTTTAAGATCACATCCTAACTGCCAAACAATGTTAGACAGACACTGAGGATGGAAAATGGTAGAAGTGTGGTCCCCGGAGGAGGCACAGCAAGGACTCAGGTCAGAAAAGGCTTTAAAGAACAAGTGAGAACTAGATGAAGGAGAAAAGGAAATAAGTCTAGAAAAGCCTTCTCTGAGGGAAACTGTAAGCCATCTGGTCAAACTGAAAGAGACAACCTGAACTCAGGAGGGGATGTGGTAGGAACTGGTTGTGACATGGGGGATCTCTGAAGACTCAGGCAGAGTGACCAGACAAACAGGATGAAGAATAGGTTGGAGGGAAGAAAAGTAGAACCAAGAAGGGCAACGTGGATAGAGGAATTATGCTCAGTGAAATAAGCCAGAAGGAAAAAGAAAAATATCAGATGGTTTCACTTATAGCAGGAATATAGGGGAACCAAATAAGACATCAGTGTAAAAAAAAAAATAATAACAGTACAAAACACAACAAAGCAAAAACAGACAATTATAAACCAGAGACATACTGCAGGGGAGGAGCAGGGAGAGGGATCAGAGGGAGGGAGGGGGGAGCACAGGGGACTGAGGTGATGGGGGTGGGGGGCATTGGGGAAGGAAACTCTATGGGGACTACACCTGAGAAGGGGGGGAGGGAAGCAAATGTTGTTTAAAAATGAACAATGATGTAAAAAATAAGAAATTAATAATAATAATAAAAAAGAAGGGCAGAACGGAGGCCAACAAATGCCTTAACCAAGGCAACAGGAAGGAGAAGGCAGCCTGAGAAATGGAAAGGAGACAGTCACAGAACTAGTGCCTGAATGCTGGTGGGGAAATGAAGGAAAAAGAATCAACAGGGACCCCCAAATTTCTGAGCTAAGCACCACATAGTTCCACTAAAGGGGAGTGAGAATACAGGAGAAGTAGCAAGTTTCGGGGAGAAATGGATGAACAATTTTTAGGGAAGTTAAGGAGTCTGAGGAAACTAGGCAGGGATGTCCTAAATGCATTTGCAGTCTTAGCTCTACTTATAAATGTTTTTATATTTAAATGATTAAAAAGTTTCCTCTTGGATTAAACATCTTCAGCATGTTGTTTACCTACATGAGATTTTACTTTTCAACAAGTCTTTCCCCAAATGTATGTGACTTGCTTAGTCTTCCTAAATTGGATTTCTCCGTCTTAACAAACAAGAACCATTGGTCACCGTTACTCCTGGTTCTCAGAACAACCTGGGGAAGAGAGGTCTTGGGTGTGCATAGGGCTTCCTTGGCGCTAGCCAGGGTTGCCAGAATGTAGCCATGCTCACCTTTGGTGACACTGTGAAGAGATCTAAGTGTCTCCCTAGACTGTAGGTGTCTGAGAACAAGAGCAACATCAGTCCTCTCTCTATTCCCCACAGTGCCCGCCAAATGTGTAGATATGGGACAAAGTAAAAAATAATGGAATAGATTTGACTACTTTAAACACCCAAGTCTCAAGACTTAAAGAAAAATGAACCCCCATTCATCCACTCCTTTAGCATATATTTGGGAAACGCACCATGTGTCCAGCATCACCAAAGGTGCATGGGATAAATGGGGAACAAAAAGAGATGAGGCTGTTCTCACAGAATAGATCTAAGACCTGAAAGAGTCAGTAACAGATAATAACCTCCCTTATCTCACACATAAAGTCAACTTCTGGTGTGGTTTTCAGCACTACACCACCTGTCAGGCCCACAACAGGGAGCTCCAGGGGCTATAGGGACCCCTAGGAAGAAAGTTTCTGTCTTGGAGGGATGGGAAATAGCATCTAGACTTACTCCTGTGGTGGGAAAAGGGAGGCAGGAAGACTGGGCTTAGGGAAGAAGAAGTGTGCAGGGAAGTGTGTTCCAGGCAGAGGGAAAAGCATGTGCAAAGGTTTAGAGGTCCAAACCTTAAATGGTCTTTGTAGGGGCCTCCCTGGTGGCGCAAGGGGTTAAGCACCACACTAAGAAGCAATCCGCAGTCTCTGCAGCACCCAGCCAGCCAGGGAGCAACCCACATGGCGCAGCAGACCTCTCCTGACTCCCCGGCTGCTCCCCTCAGCAGTGTACTTCGGTCAGTTCTGCTCTCCACTCTGTCTCTGGTGAATCCTCTCACCCCCCGCATCTCTGGCCTGTACCCCAGCTCTTGTATGCATAAATAAATCTTTTTTTTTTAAAGATTTATTTATTTATTTATACAAGCACTGGGTACAGTCAGAAGCACAGGAGGGTGAGAGAATTCACCAGAGACAGAGTGGGGAACAGAACAGACAGACCGTCGAAATACACTGCTGAGGGGAGCAGTGGGCGTGGCAGGAGAGGTCTGCGCAACATGTGGGACCCTCGCCCGGTGGCCGGGGATCGAACCGGCACTGCAGAGGCTGCGGGCAGCTTCGCAGCCCAGCGCTCAACCGCTGCGCCAGCAGGGGAGGCCCATAAATAAATCTTTGGAAAAAAAAGGTCTTTGTAGGAAATAGTAGCATTATAAACATATAAGAAATATATTATAAATATATATTACATATATTAAAAGGTGTATTATAAGCTATCGTGCTTCAGTTTGACTAGAGAATAGAAATGGAACATACTGCTGAACTTCCAAGAGAACCAATACTATCATCTAAAACCAATTATTTGCCCGCTGTCTAACTCCACCTCTCTCAAGTGAAGCACAAAACACCAAGCTATCTGAATGACTATTTTCTCCTTTTTTCCATAAGGGAGGAAAATAACTAGTGCCATCTAGACATACAGGAGAAAAGTGAAGTCACTAAATAAGAGGGATGCCTCAGGACATTTAATGCTTAATTCTTTCCAGGAACCTGTCTAAAAAGTGTAATAGGTGATGGCTATCTAACATGGGATGAATTTCATGAATCTCGGCTGTCATATGTGACTCTGGGCAACTTATTGGACTTCCCTGGGCTTCACAATGGGGGTAATAAACAGAACCTGTTTAGCAGACTGATCTAAGGGTTGAGTGCATTAATACATTTAAAAAGCCTGAGACAGTGCCTGACCCACAGCAAATACTCAATGAGGAGTAGTTATTATTCATTGTAACCCTGCCTCCTCTCCTTATATTTGCAAGTGATACTGTGTAAAGCCTCCCAGTCCTGTTTCACTCGATGGATGATGGATGACAGATCAGAAAGGGAACCATCAATTCTCATCGAGCTAGCCATGCTATCACTTATTTGACAAACATTTATTGAGCACCCACTACATCCTAGTCATTCTGCTCAGCACAAGAGATAAATGATGAATTCAGCACAAGAGCACTGTCCCTGTTCATGTCTGAGAGGGAAGACAGGAAATGTGACCTGGTAAATGCTAACAGAACAGAATGCCTTAAGAATACAAATCAGACCTGGGGATCTGGGGGTTGAGGGGCTTCATTCACACACACCCCCATACTGTCTGAATGGGTCTTAAAAACCAGGTGGTAGTTGGCCCTCTGGCTGAAGAAGGGGCGGTCACACCAGTCGGAAGGAACAGCATGTCTGCCGCTTGGGTCCAAGCTGTTGCAAAGTGGAGGAATGTTCTTTGCACTCTTCTAGTATCTGACAAGCAGCATAATTATCCTATCTGCAGTACTGAATGTTCAATGCGGTACTGCAAATGCAGCTTCAGCCTGATGTGTGTGACAGTTCGGACTCCCCACAGCTGATGAGGAACCAGGTTATTCAGTCACTGGTTCCGAGCAGTCACGCACCCCGTAACAATCCCTGCAGGGTCTCTAGGAATCACCAACCGGCGGGACGAGTCTCATGTTTATTACTTTATTAAATGATTTCCTTTTCTGATACTTGACAGCACATAAGCTTTTCAGGCTTTGCACTTATACTACTTACAGGCCATTATGTCATTGTTAGGGTTTGTCATTTTTCCCAAACAAACTGCCCAAAACAGAACACTCCTGGTTCTGATGAAGTCTTCACTTAAAGCCCATCTCTTTCCACCTGGCTGAAGGGTTCAAAGAGCTCCACATACCCCACTGCAGCTCCTTACCTCATCTCTGCCTAGTAAAGAAGAGGGAGGCTAAGAGGCAGGTGCTCGTTCTACCGACAAAAAAGGGAAGTGGCAGGAATGAAGGGAGAAGAGAGGCAGGGAGGAGCACAAATCTGGACTCCACAGCACGCATGCTCCCTGCTCAGCAGACCTCGTCCTCAAGATGCCCTTCAAGCACAGGGGCTAATGGTAGTGAATCTGGAAGTATGGTGCTTCCTGCTTTGTGGCAGTCCTCTCTTATTACTTTAACAGGCTGCAGTGCTCTTTCACGAAGATATACTTGTGCTTGTATCAAAGATAGATGTGTACGAACCTTATAAACAGGACTAAGTGCTGTCAGCTTGTTATTTTTTGTAGGGGCTGAATTTATGAGCTTTACCCAGAGTGAAGTGCTTGTAATTCATCAACCTAAAATGTTTTAAGTAAATAGCACTAAGCACTTACCCTCCACAGCAGGAATAGCTAGAATGCAACCCTTTTTTGTTGTGGGAAGCAACTGGCACCAATAACCTACAAGGCTGAATGGGGGCTATTAACCCCAAGACTGCCATTTGGTGTTTGCTTCAGCTGCCTTCACATTGCATTTTTCCCACTGCTTTCTTTGGGCCTTGCAGCCTGCAATTGAATCCCTTGTACCTGCTGACACAACTATGCAGGGTGAGTAGGAAACCAGCCACATGACAGGAAAAGGCCATTGCTAGAAATGGTTCTCTCTTCATTTCTTGAAGAGAGAACCAAATTAGGCTGCTATATGTGAAATGCCTAGAATTAGAACTCACAGAGAAACTTCAGCTTTATTTAGTTTTGCATAGAAAAGCTGGGGTGTAGGCCAGAGGTGCGGGTGGCGGGGGTGGGGGGGGGGGTGCAGCGGTGAGAGGATTCACCAGAGACAGAATGAGGAGCAGAGCAGGTGGGTTTACTGAAATACACTGCTGAGGGGAGCAGCAGATAAGGCAGGAGAGGTCTGCTGCACCGTATGTGGGTCAGCTCCCTGACCATGATAAAACTCCTGCCATAGAGGTGATAGCACTGAGACTTAACTCCTAGGCCACCAGGGAGGCCCGAAACTTCAGCTTTATAGCAAAGATGCAAACCTGCAAAAAGCTACCAGAGAAGCAACATCTCGTTTTATAGAGGTCTGGGGGCCTGGGTGATCAGCCACACAAGGATGCTGTTTGGCTGGCTAATCCACAAAAGTTGAAAGAAAACTGAGAAACCCAGCATTGGCTTACCAGGGTTTCTCCTAATTAGCTCACAAGCTGGCCTAGCATTTGCCACAAAAATTGTCAAAAGGTTAGCTCCCTTACAGGCAACAGAAGGAATTTTGCATCCCTGGGCTCAGGAGACATGCCACGTGTTTACCATTATTTCAGAAATGGAAAACCCATGGTGACTGTGATATCCCCTTTCAATGTTCATCCCTGACTTTTGCAGTCGTGGTTGGCCTACAGGAACCAATTTACAGTCGACTTGAGAATTTAAGATGCAAACTTCAATACAGCTTTTATTTGTCTGGTATGAAAAAAACAGATGCTCAATACCTTAATTAACAAGATAAACAACACAAAGAATTATCAAAATGATTTTGCTGTGCAAAAAATGAATGAGTTCTATAAAAATCTATTGTGTTTAATCAAAGAAGATTTAAAAAAAGATACTTAATACAGGTATAAAACCAATACTCCCCAGTTTGGGGAATGTGGTGTGGGGTATCACCACAACACAGAAGCAGGTTCTGCAGTCTCATGAGTTTATTTTTTTTTATTTTTTTTTCTTTCGTTTTTAAAGATTTATTTATTTGTTTGTTTGTTTATTTTTTTATTTATTTATTCAAGCACTGGGTACAGTCAGAAGCGCGGGAGGGTGAGAGAATTCACCAGAGCCAGAGCGGGGAGCAGAGCAGGCAGAAGGACCGAAGTACACTGCTGAGGGGAGCAGCGGGCGGCAGGAGAGGTCTGCGCGCCATGTGGGACCCTCCTCTGGTGGCCAGGGAGCAGCCGGGGATCGAACTGGCGCTGCAGAGGCTGTGGGCAGCTTCGCAACCCAGCGCTCAACCGCTGCGCCACCGGGGAGGCCCAGCAGTCTCATGAGTTTAAACTGCAAAATTATGGTGCTGGGCCTCCCCTGCTGGCGCAGCAGTTGAGCGCTGGGCTGCGAAGCTGCCCACAGCCTCTGCAGCACAGGTTCGATCCCTGGCCACCAGCGAGGGTCCCACATGGTGTGACAGACCTCTCCTGCCGCGCCCACTGCTCCCCTTCGTCAGTCTGCCTGCTCTGTTCCCTGCTCTGGCTCTGGTGAATTCTCTCACCCTCCTGTGCTTCTGACTGTAGCCAGTGCTTGTATAAATAAATAAATAAATCTTAAAAAAAAATTATGGTGCTGCTGCCATAATTAAAGGATACGTACTCCTAATCACCATTGTTTCTCAACATGAGGGAATAGGGGGTTCCAAATAGAAACAAGATCTTAGGAAAAAAAAGAGATTCATTTTCTCTGCTCTACTAATCATGACCCCAATATCCGCCTCTAAATCTGGGCAAAAATCTCACAAACCTGAAACCTCCTCTTTGAGGGAAAAAATAAATTCCACTCCAATTTCTTGCCCTTTTAGTTTCTGCCGTAATCAACCACAGCAAGTAATTTTCCTCTCCCACCTCCAGTCTTCTCTGTTAGCATGCTGAATCTATTTAAATGATTGGTTTCCTCCCTCCTTCAACCAACAGCCCTGGCTGGTCACAATCCAGCCTGTGTGCCCAACCAAGTCATCAGACCTGTGGTCTTCCATTTCTCTGCATACAGACCTTTCCAAGACCCATTCCTGTATCTCACTACCGCCACCCCCCATGCAAGTGTGAGTAAGCATGTACTTTACATATATGGAAAACGAGATATCTGTCTCTCCCCAAGATTCCTACAGATCACAAACTCCTCGAAGGCAAGGGCTACCTCTCTCTCTCTGCTTTCCCTCTCTCTAAGTCTCTCAGAACCCAAGGAAGTGCTGCATAATCTGTAGCCACTCCATACATGCTTGTGATTGGCTGATGACGCTGATGATAATGATGATGATAACTAGATGAGGGTTCTGAGCAGAACTGTCTTCTCAGTAATGATTGCAATGAAGTAAGAATTTATGACATTCTTTATTAAAATTCTAATTGCATAATTAGGCCTTAAGGTACATATTTTCCCCCTTTGGTAGCACATACTGATTTCCTTTCTAAAAATACCTTGGCTAGGAAATCTAAATCTCAAAGAATCAACCAAGAAAAATTTCCACAGAACAAAAGAGACTAGTGAGAAACAAATCAGAGAGCCTTGGGGAAGCCACAAAATCGAAGTTTTAAACTCTGATAATTCTTTCAAAACCAAATGAATTATAGTTTGGGGGGGTTTTTGGTGAGGGACGGGGCAGAGGGTGAGGAAAGGGAAGTTTCCTTATGTTTGCAGGTTCAGGCATGTTTCCTGAAGTAGAGAGGTTATAAGCGCAGCAGTGAAGTCAGAGAGGGGATCTGTACCCCAACTCCTTCTCTCTACCACACACAAGCCTATAAGCTTGGGTGAGCCACGCAGCTCAACTGGGCCTCAGTTTCCTCATCTGTCAATCTCTTATGCCCCATGCAATGCCCAGATCTTATGATACTATGAACAAAGAAGATAAGACATTTCAAAGTCAGCTGGCAGATGACAAAGCAAAAAGAAACAATATAGTTATGGTGCTATAAAAGCAATAAAGTCTCCCAAAAGCCAAGAAGACAATCTCTATCTTTGGAATTTAGCTCACAACATGAGAGCAATCACAGCCTTGTCAAATAGCTATAAAACACCCAAACCTGCTGTGCTGGGAAAGTCACTTAACCTCTTTGGGTCTCAGCTTCCATAATCATGGAGTGGATCTTTTAGGATTAACACCCTGTGAGTTTAGAGCTTGAGATGGCTTTGTATTAAACCATGCAGTATTTTTTTCATTTTTTCTTTTAATCCTTTAACATCCAAATCTATACATTAAAATCATTTTCAGGGATGTAAATGATACAACATTGAATGTAAATGGACTTTCTACATTTTCCCTTCCTCAGATTCTGCTGCTGTTACCATGTCCCTTACTCCTAATCAAGAGTTGACTGTATACTAATGAGCTCTCAAATGTAACAAAGGTAGTGATTCTAACACTGTTGAAAAATAGAAGTTTGTTAGCACTTACTTAGCACACTGTTGAGGTTCAGAAATTATCAATGATTACAAATGTTTAAAATACTAAGAATAACAATTCTGCAGAAAACTACAAATACGAAACAGTAAATTCAGTGCAGATAGAGACAAAACTTCAAATGCTTAAATATGAAGTAAAACTAACAAGCTATGAAATACCAACCCACGACAAAGTATTATCCACCTGATTAATTTCCCCTGCACAGGACATCAAAAAGTTGTAATTTGTATTTAAAAGTGTATTCCTTCAGGGCCTCCCCAGTGGTACAGTGGTTGAGCGCTGGGCTACGAAGCTGCCCGCAGCCTCTGCAGTGCTGGTTCGATCCCCAGCTGCCGGCGAGGGTCCCACATGGCACGCAGACCTCTCCTGCCGCCCGCTGCTCCCCTCAGCAGTGTATTTCATCAGTCTGCCTGTTCTGTTCCCTGCTCTGGCTCTGGTGAATTCTCTCACCCTCCCGCGCTTCTGACTGTACCCAGTGCTTGTATAAAAAAAAAAAAAAATGTATTCCTTCAACACAGCTAGAGAATAATCCATTGGTGTTAAGCCAGTTCATGCAGCAGAAGTCAAACACCAGCCTTGAAAGAAACTTTAAAAATTCTGTTTCTGTTTCTATCTTTTCATTCTGATTAAACTTCAAGTTCATCAGTGAGAATGACACTGACTTTAAAGTACAGGTATGAGTGGGTAGGAAGGTAAGGATTTCTGCAGATGGATGAGAACTGATGACTTTTCAAAAAAACTTATTTACAAGATTGCTTTAATCTCATATCAATATAGGTAGGATACTAGATAAATACACTCTTGGTGAATTTAAAACCACAAATCAGTTCAGATGAATTTAGTAATTACTCCAGGTTTCAGTTTTAAGTATTATCTGAAATTCACATCACCAAAACAACTAAATTGGGCAAGATAGGTTGGATAAGACATGACTATCACTAACTGAATATTTTTATGGATTTTCTAAAGGAAGGTATACAATTTGGCAAAGAAACAAAAAGAACAGAATGAGAGTCGGAAGCGTAAAGGAGGCCAATGCCTTTAGAAGTACGAGCTCAGACTCCACCTAGTGGTATAGGAGAGATCCCTAAATTGAGCCAAGCACCTTGGGTCTCAGCACAGGAGAGACCGAGATTTCATTGAAGATTTTTTCCTGAAGTTAACACTAGTTTGGTAGTAAATTTTTGCATACTAAAACTTGTGGATTTAGAATTTAAATTAGACAAGGCATAGACAGGAGGATGGAATAAATCATCTTGTAACAAACCAGAAAAATCACATCACTGGCTGGCTGAAAAGACTAGCAGCTCCGAGGAAGATCAATTCTGGGTTTTTAAGGCCTCAAATGTTTTAACTTCTCAAATTAAAAATAAACAAGCGCCAAAAATGTTCTTAGACAAGAATGCAAAACTAGCACAAATAACTGGGGACTTCATAATAAACAAAGAGAAAAAAATGAAAAATGACACATTGGAAACAAAAGGATGGAGAATAAGTATGGAAGAAAGCGGAAAAGAATCCTGCTATCACAATGGACATCAAGCTAAACAGATCAGTTATAAAGACTTTACAGAAAAGGAGATCCTTAAACAGGAATATGGCATAAGGTAAACCTATGACATTCAGACTAATTATAAAGTCTAGAGAGTCAACAAGTGTAAAGGCACAGATAACCTGAAGAAGGTTCAAAGAAGAATTCACAGTACCTCTGACACGAGCCCTGCCTCTTTGTTCCCATGCAGGTGACATAAGAAGCTGATATTCACCAAGTGCTTACTATAGTGGGCTCTGGCTCAATGCCTGCAAAAGTCTACCTCATTCATGCCTTAACACAACTCTTAAAAAATTAACAAGGATGGGCCTCCCTGGGGGTGCAGGGGTTAAAGTCTCAGCACTATCAAGTTATCATCAGCCACTGCAGCATGAGTTCCATCTCTAGCCAAGGAGCTCACACACATGGCGCAGCAGACCTCTCCTGCCTCACCCACTGCTCCCCTCAGCAGTGTATTTCAGTAGATCTGCCTGTTCTGTTCCCCACTCTGTCTCTGGTGAATCCTCTCACCTCCAGCACCTCTGGCCTACACCAGAGTTCTTCTATGCATAAATAAATAAATAACCAATCCTATAAGAATAATACTATTATTCTCTTCATTTTTCAGATGTGGCAACTGAGGTTTAGAGAGGTAAGTCCAAGATCACTTGGGGAGCAGGAGGCAGGTAGGGCTTCTACCAAAGCCACCTTTCCCTTCCATCAGGATGCCAACTCTTGTTACCTAAGCAATATTCTTACTGTCCTGGAGCACATTTTTCTCACACCTACGCGCTCAAGTCCCTACCTAAGAAAGAAATATGAAGGAGGAAGAGTGCAATGGAACGTCTAAGCAAATCACCTAAAATGGGATGTTAAAGCATAACACCCTTGAAATCAAGGTCATCTTCCTCATGTTTGAGTCAAAGGACTATGGCCTAAGGGGGGTAGGTGGGGGGAAAAGAGGGGAGAGGAGTCTGCCTAGAAGCCAGGTGTCCAAACATCAGTCTAGGCTCACAATGGTTTGTACAAGTAACACCCTGTGTGCTCCAGGGTCAGACAACAGATATGAGCTGATCTCCTGAGTCCAACTCTGACCAGGCTTCAACCAAGAACTCCCTCCTGCCGGTTGGCCTTGGGGTCTGAGGACTTTAAAGATTCTTGGATGTAGTAGGTCCTCTGCTTGTTCTTGGTCACAGAAGATCCTGATCCCTCTGGCCGCATCCTCTTTGTGACCAGGGCTTTGGGTTCACTAGACCCTACAGTCTGCCTAGTCTTGTCCCAGTTCACAGCAAGGTCAGCTTTCAATGTGATACCAGCCCCAAAGTAGTTGTCTTCTAACCTCCTCCCATCCCACCCTCAACCCCAAACATCCAAATAATTCTGCATACTAACCACTTTAAATTATTCTCCTAGTAAAACCCTCAAAGCTCCCCATTGATGTATCTGATGAGCACAAGTTGCTTAATTTGCCCTTTAAGGCCTCAACAATTTGGCCTGAACCTACCAATCTGAACACCTCTCTCCTCTTCCTCCTCAACCCACAGGATTCCCAGGATTCCACTGCCAGGAACACTCCCCTCCAACCCCTTACAGTCTCCCCTCATCTGTGATTGAAAACCTACCTTCAAAGCCTGAGCTGGGATGCTCCCGGTTCACCTCACTGTATGGCGATTCCTCTTTCCCTCTCAAAACACCCTCACTTTATATTTATATAAAATTATTGTATTTTCACGTGTGTGTTGTTTCTCTAAGTAGATTATAAGTGCCTGGGAACTTCCCTCATGTCTTTCTTGAGCACAAAGAGGAATGAACCTAGAAGAATGTCTTTGCCAGCACACTAGTAAGGAGGACATTCCAAGCAAAGGGAACTCTATTCAAAGGCACAGCAGTGTTTAAAAAAAGAAAAAGCTTGGTATTTTCAGAAAAGAGCAACCAGGACAGCAAGCCCAGAGCAGAGAGGGTATGCAAGGAAGTGCAAAGGGAAGCAAAGAAAGGAAGCAGAATGAAGAGAGGAATTGCACTTCCATTTGTGTAACACTCACATGGACCTTACCTTGTGCCAGGTGACCAATCACTCAATTCAATTCCTGTAACAATGCTAAGCAGGAAGAACAACTGGACATTACATTCCCCATTCTACAGACTAGGAAACAAAATCATCTGAGGAGGCTAAATCAGGTTCTGCAGACCTTGCTTGGAACCTCTAGACTACAGTGGCTCAGCAGCCCTGTCAAGGAAACCTGGGCTTGAGCTAAGACCTACCAGACTTACTGTAAAGCCTCATCAGGTTCCTATGCGTAAGTGCTGGCCTCACTGGTCATTATTAAGTTAAGCGGTGTGCCCATCTAGCCTCCCATTTCCTCCCTGTCCCTGTCTTCTTTCTCTTTCAGAATAGACAATGGCCACACTGGGGCTTTGAGCAGCCAATTTACCATCTGAGCCTCCATTTCTCCCAATGACATCCTAAGTAGGTACTGATCACTGCTAGGTCATCTTCACTGCCTGGCTTATGTGGGTGCTCAATGACTGAATATCTGTTGAATGAATAAATAAGTCCCTGTTGAATCAAATGAGGTGGTGCATTTAAAGAGTTTAGCCTAGTACCTGGCATATAGCAACTGCTATTGCCTAGCTTTTCCTCCCACAAAATAGCAGACACACAGGGTCCAATGAATGGCAGCACTAGTCAGTGCTGCTTCCTCCTTCACTCTTCAGCACAACTGGATTCATTACACACATACAACTATCCATGTTCCAGGTCTATGGCATCTATGCCATCCACCAGACCTGCTTAAACCTCACCGGAGAGCCCTACAAGAAGGGAGATACAGTCTTTCTTCTGAGATAAGAGGTTTCTTAATGCCTTCATGTAGAACATGATTACTATGCATCACTACGCAATGACATAACCAACACCCTCCTTCTGAAGTTTACATCCTAGCAGGGAATCACTTGCCTAAATCTAAAAGTGTCTAGAATTTAACATCTAACTGAAAATACCAAAGTTGTCCTTTCTGTTTTCCCCTTGTGAAAGTTCCTTCTGTCATGGATGACTTTACGCCCACTTGTATGTTGGAATGACCTGTAATGTTGCTATTTAATCTGATGATAATCCTGCTTGGGTATGTGAAAACATTTAGGATGCCAAACAACAAGAGAAGGAGGCTTTGTTTTCAATACAAGATGGTATTAGAATCTCTCACAACACAATTTTGAAACATTTTTCATTTTTGGCTCTTCTTCCTGATAGATTGAATTATTAGAGTAAAATTCCAGCCTAGATAAGAAATAACATAACCGTTTAGCCTCCTGGCAAATTATGTTCAGCACCCACTTTCTCAAAATGACAAATATCAAATTTTTCAAGTGGAAAAATCCTCCAAAGCATCAAGCCAAATGTGCAATGCAGCAAGTAGTGCAAGGAAGATTTTTTCCCCCTATCTCTGCAGCAAAAAAATCTGAACTTATTAGCATAAGGTAACATGACTCATGTTAACTACCACTGGTTCTGAAATTGAGTCCTTAGAAAGCCACCTACATTTGACCTTAATAAAGCCAAGAATTCCTCAAGTACCATCTCTTCCTTTTTTCAAAAGGCATCTGCCATCTTCCTTACATTAGCACCTTGCCAGTTAATATCCAACATAAAAATAAGGCAGAACAGTAAGACTAGCAGAGGTTTAGCATCATAACTCAAACTACTGTTACATTTAAGAGAACATTTGAACACTGTTTACAGACAGGTATTCCACTGGAAATGTGGCATTCAATGAGAGGCAACAGCTTGACAAGTCACAACAAGGCATTGCCCACAGTGACCCAAGCCTTCTATTTAGGCTAATTACAGACCTACTTCCTTCTTTCTTTCTGTCTTGCACTACACATTCCATAAATCTTTATAACAACCTGATCATCATTATCAGTTCCATTTTACTGATGTGGAAACTAAGACTCAGAGAATTTAGGCGTGTCTTATTTCAAAGCCTATGTCCTTTCTACTCCCACTTTATTACTCAAAGTATGGTCCCTGGATCAGGAGCATTGGCATCATCTGAGAATTTGTTAGAACGAGATAGATCCCCGGCCAGGGAGCTTAACCTGGTGCAGCAGACCTCTCCTGTCTCGCCTGCCCGCCGCTCCCCCTCAGCAGTGTATTTCAGTCCATCTGCCTGTTCTGCTCCCCATTCTGTGTCTGGTGAATCCTCTCACCCCTGCACCTCTGGCCAGCTTTTGTGTACATAACAAAATTAAAAAAAAAAAAAAGTGCACAATTCTCAGTCCCACCACAGAACCACAGAAACAAAACCCTCATTTTATCTTCAGGTCCTTTATATGCATATAAAAGTTTGACACACTCTACTCAACCATTCTGACTCTGAATTTCACTGGTATTATCCAACCTGTCTACAGATCAGTGGTTCTTACTGTGGTGACAGGGGAGTGGGAAAGAGGAATGGAGGCGGGGGTGGTTGATGTCTGGACACTTGATAATATCAGATTTTTGGTTGTCACAACTGAGGGGGTAGTTCCTACTGGCCTCTAAAGGGGAGAGGTCAGAGTTTCTATCAAACATCCTACTGTGTACAGGGACACCCCCATCACAAATAATTATCCATGTAAACATCAATATTGCCAAGGCTGAAAAACTCTACTATCACTGATAATAGTGCCCATCCTCTTTGGATCCTGGGGTCTATTTTAAAAAAGAGAGAATTTCGTGGCAAAATTATGGTTGAAGAAATGTCACACAAAATCCCTTTCCCTATAGGTCACCCTCTCACAATCTTTCACAACATTCACCAGATAGCAACCTATGGCCTACAAGACAAGTCCAACCCAGCACCTGTTTTTGTACAGTCTGAGAGCTGAGAATGATTTTTACATTTTTAAATGGTTGGGAAAAAAATTAATAACATTTCACCACATGTGAGACAGAGAAAATTCAAGTTTCAGTTTCCATAAATAAAATTTTATTGGAACAAAGTCACATCTATTATGTTTACACTTGGTCAAAGATTGCTTATTTTTTTTTAACACAGCCTCATTGAAAGGTGATTCAAACACCTTAAATTCCACCTGGATTGTACAATTCAATGGTTTTTAGCATATTCAGAGTTGCACAATCATTACCAGTCAATTACAGAACACTGTCATCAATTCAAAAACAAACCTTTCTATCCCCCTGGAGTTATCACACCCCATCCCTGTACCTCCTTTCCATAGCCCTAAGCAACCACAAATCTACTGTCCATCCTACAGATATCCCTATTCTAGACTCAGTATACCCTTTTGTGACTAGCTTCTTTGACTTGGTACAATGTTTACAAGGATCTTCCATGTTTTAGTGCATATTAGCATTTCATGCCAAATAATATCCCATTGTGCTGATATACACATATATACATTTTGTTTATCTGTTAATCAGCTGATGGACATTTGGATTATTTCCACCACTTGGTGACAATGAATGATGTTGCTGTAAACATTTTGCTTACAAATTTCTCTGTAGACATATTTTCATTTCTCTTGAGTGGATACCTAAGAGTGGAATGTACTAACTCTTTTTTTTTTTTTAAAGATTTATTTATTTATACAAGCACTGGGTACAGTCAGAAGCGCGGGAGGGTGAGAGAATTCACCAGAGCCATTGCGGGGAGCAGAGCAGGCAGAAGGACTGAAGTACACTGCTGAGGGGAGCAGCGGGCGGCAGGAGAGGTCTGCGCGCCATGCAGGACCCTCCTCCGGTGGCCGGGGAGCAGCCGGGGATCGAACCGGCGCTGCAGAGGCTGCGGGCAGCTTCGCAACCCAGCGCTCAACCGCTGCACCACCAGGGAGGCCCTGGAATGTAATAACTCTTAAGTTAACTATTTGAAACAGCCAGACTTTTCCAAAGTGGCTGCACCATTTTACAGTCCCACCAGCAGTGTAAGAGGATTCTGATTTCTCCACTTTCTCACCAACACTTGTCATTATTTGCCCTTTTTAATCTAGTCATCCTACTGATTGGCTTTCATTGTAGGAAAGTGGTATCTCACTGTTTTTGATTAGCAATTCCCTGATGACTGATGATGTTGAGCATCTTTTCCTGTGCTTCTTGGCCATCTGTATATTTTACTTGGAGAAATGTCCATTCAGGGGCTTCCCTGGTGGCGCAAGGGGTTAAGATGCAGTGCTGTGAAGCTATCCGCAGCCACTGTAGCATGAGTTCTATCTCTAGCCAGGGAGGTGACCGACATGGTGCAGCAGACCTCTCCTGCCTCGCCCAATGCTCCCCTCAGCAGTGTATTTCAGTAGATCTGCCTGTTCTGCTTCCCATTGTCTCTGGTGAATCCTCTCACCCACCACATCTCTGGTCTGTACCCCAGCTCTTGTATGCATAAATAAATAAATCTTTAAAAAAAAAAAATGTCCATTCAGATCATTTGCCCATTTTTAAATTGGGTTATTTGATTTGTTATTACTTAGATACATGATTTGCTAATATTTTTTCTTTTCACTTTTTGATGGTCCTGCAAACACAAAAGTTTTTAATCTTGATGAAGTCCAGCTTATGTATCTTGTCTTTTGCCCCTCATTGTGTCATATTAAGAATTTCATGCCAAATCCAAAGTATTAAAGACTTATCACTATATTTCCTCCTAAGGGTGTTAGAGTTTTAGTTTTTACATTCAGTTCTTTGATCCATTTTAAGTTCTGGTTCAACTTCATTTTTACATATGTCTATCCAGTTGTCTCCGTTCAATTTGTTGATAATTATGAACTACTCATTCAACCTTTCTTGCCCCACTCCACTGAATGGTCTTCAGAAGACATATGGTTTTGTTTTTAGAGTCTCAAATCTATTCCACTGATCTACATATTTGTATTTATGCAAGTACTACACTGTCTTGATTATGGTTATTTTGTAGTACAGTTTGAAATCAGGAAGTATGAATCTTCCTAATTTGTTCAAGTTTGTTTTACCTATTCTAGGTAACTTGGAATTCCATATGAATTTTAGAATCAGCTTGTCAAATTCTACAGATATAAACTGGGATTCTGATAGGGATTACGTTAAATATGCAGATCAATTTAGGGAATATCACCCATGTAATAATGTTAAGTCTTATAATCCATGAACAAGGGATGTTTTTCCACTTATTAAGATCACCTTTAATTTTTTCAACAATGTTTTATAATTTTCAGAGGAAAGTTTTGTATTTCTTTTGTTAAATTCCTAACATTTACACTTTCTGATGCTATAGTAAATAGAATTTTTTTTATGATTTAGAGTTGAGGTTTATTAAAGTAGCACATACAATTGTACATCTGAAATATGTAAAAAGTCTTACACATACTTTTTTATTGCAGTAAAATTGACATACATTATTTTAGTTCCAGGAGCACAACATATGATTCTACATTTGTATACATTACAAAATGATTCTCACAGTAAGTCTATAAGCATTTTTTTCTTAGTGACTTTCAAATCTTCATTATCTCCTTGACTTATTTTATAACTGGAAGTTTGTAACTTTCATTCCTCTTCACCCATTTCACATATAATCCCAACCTTCTTCCCCTCTGGGAACCACCCAGAATCTATTTGGTTTTTTGTCTCTGATTTTAATTTAGTTTTGTTTTCTATATTCCACATATAAATAAAATCATGTACTATTTGTCTCTCTTTGACTTATTTTATTTAGCTGAGTACCTTCAACGTCCATTCATATTGTCACAAATGGTAAGATTTCATTCTATTTCATGGCTGAATAGTGTTCCATGTGTTTATACACATATACATATGCGTGTGCCTACCCTACATTTTCTTTATCCCTTCACCCACTGATGGACCGTTACTTTATTTTCATATCTTTGCCATCAAAAATAATGCTGCAATAAACATAATGCGTTTCTCTCAATCTCTCTCTCTCTTTTTACATTTTAAGAGGTTGGGTTTATTAGGAAAAGGAGAAAGAAAAAGAGAGGCACCTGCGTAGTCATAGGCAGGCAAGAGGCTGCCATTTCTCTTTCAGAATTAATATTTTCATTTTCTTTGAGTAAATACCCAGCAGTGGAATAACTTGATCATACAGTCGTTCTATTTTCAATTTTTTGAAGCATGTCTATACAGTTTTCCATAGCAGTCACACCAATTTACATTTCCACCAATAGTACACATAGTCCCTTTTCTCCACATCCGCACCAGTACTTACTATTTCTTATATTTTTGATAATAGGCATTCCAACAGGTACAAGGTGATATTTCATTGTGGTTTTGAATAGCATTTCCCTAATGATCACTGTTGGCCATATTTTAATGTACTTGTTGACATTAACCCTTTCTATAATTTACAAATATTTTCTCCCATTTAGTAGGTTGCCTTTTCGTTTTGCTGGTGGTTTTCTTTGCTGTATAGAACCTTTTTTATTTTGATGTAGTTCCACTTACTTACTTTTGCTTCTGTTGCATTCGGTATTAAATTCAAAAGGTCATTGCTGAGACTGTCAAGTTTGGAGCTTACTGTTTATATTTTCTTCTAGTTTTACAGTTGCAGCTTTTACATTCAAGTCTTTAATCCATTTTAGGTCAATTTTTGTATATAGTGTAAGATAGTGGCCCAGGTTCATTCGTTTGCTTGTGGTTGTCCAGTTTTCCCAACACCATTTATTGAAAGGATGGTCCCTTCCCCACTGTATAATCTTGACTACATCATTAATTAACTGATCATGAGCTTATTTAATTAATTCATGGCCTTATTTCTGGGTGTCTAGTCTGTTCCTTTAAGCTATGTGTCTGTTTTTATACCAATACCATGTAGTTTTAATTATTGTAGCCTTGTGATATAGCTTGAAATCAGATAAGGTGTTGCCTTCTTCTCATCTTCCTTTACTTCTTTAATCATGCTTTCTTTCAATTTAGTGAATATATTTAAAATGACTACTTTGAAACCTTTTCATTATATCTGACATCTGTTGCCAGCTTTTTTCCATTATAACCAGGCATCACTGAAGGATGTTTGGTCATCAATAGACCACATATACAGTGGCAGCCCCAAAAGTTTATACCATATAGCCTAGGTGTGTAGTAGGCTATACCATCCAGGTTTAGTTAATTACACTGTGGTGTTTGCACAACAAAATCACCAACCATTTCTCCCTATCATGTTCTTAAGCAATGCATGATTGTATATGGGTAATAATTCCCTTTCTTCCTTGTATGTCTCATAGTTTTCTCCTGGAAACTAGACATTTTAGGTAATAATATAGCAACTCAAAGGCTAGTCATCCCCCAACCATCTTCCAGGGCTTGTTATTATCATTTTCTCGTTCGTTTTGTGACTGGCTGGATAGTTTTGGAGAACTCTATTTCCTCATAGTGTTAGCAACTCAGGGAGTTGGAGTTGCAGCTGTTGGTATGCCCGCCACTATAACTCTAGATGACAGGAGTTTTAGTAGGGCTCTCTTCGCCTTTCCCAGCTCACACCTGCCTAAACTTCACTAATTGTGGTATATTCTTCTATTATTTCCAACAATGACCTGGGGCATTACTTGCTCTATAAGGAATCCAATCAAATGGTACCTCTTTTTGAGGGAACTGTTACTGGGATCAGTGATATTTGTTCTGCCCTAGGATGCTCTTACCAGGTGTCTTATTCCCCCCATTGTCTCCTGTAAATTAACTGGCCCACTGTCTAGGCTCTGATTTGATTAAATCTAAAATCTCCCAACTGCCTATGACCAAAGCCTCCACTGCTCTAGAGCATAACCCAAAGCATAAACTCTCCACACACTTGGAGGAAGAGATTAGGAGCTAAGGATTTTCAAGACTGCTTCTCCCTCCAGGAAAAATCTCTGAATCCTTGGTCGAAGTAGGGATAGGGAACACAGAAGGCTGAAATCTTCCTGTCTGATGATGCTTTTGGGCAACAATGATAGAGCTGAAGAGTTTAGTAGTTGCAATTAAGACCCCACAGCCTGCAAAGCTGAAAATATTTACTATGTGACTCTTTACAGACAAAATTTGCAGCACCTGACTTAGGTCACTGCTGTCAATGCTGCTGGGCCACAGAGCACACTCTGTGAGAAGCAAAGAACTAATGATTGAAAGGCAGTATTGTATTGGTTAAGAGCTTAACTCAAAACCCCACTGTGCCATTTACTACATACATGGTTTTTTGTGTTTTGTTTTTTTTTTTCTGAGAATTAAAACTATGCATGTCTGGAACTTAGAAAGTATTCAACAAATAATTGTTTAATTCATGATGGAAATTGTATGGAGAATAAGACACCATCTCTTTCCTAATAGTTATATATGTTCCTATCACACACACACACACACACACACACACACACACACACACACACCCCGCAAAAAATTAAAGCTATGGAAATGGGAAACAAGTACAGACTTTCCAACAAACGAGATGTATCTTTCGAAATCTGGGATACATAATATTATCTAAATCAAAACTCTACAGTGTTGGAGCTTAAGCCTGCCACTAAAACCAGAATTTACCACCACAGATGCTTCCAGCCTATTTCAGTAACAATGAATGAAAACCTTTAGGAAGTGCTTTCAAACCCAAAAGTCCTGTGGGGGTAAAGGGAGGGAAGCAGCAATTAGTTTAACTTGAGGATTTGGGCCTAGATGACTCCTTCCGGTTCTGACCGTCTCTATTTATGCCCAGAGATGATCTAAAAAGAACCCCTCCAGCTTGCACCTCAACTGTCAGCGCGGTCTGGGGAGCCCCGGTTCGTGCCCGACCCGCACACGCACGCGGCCAGCTGGGGTTCCGCAGGGCTCCCCCTCACCGCAGCCCGTCGGGGCGGCCGGCCGGTTACCTCGCAATTGAACTCCATCTCGGCGTCCATGGTGACGATCCTCACGGTGAACGTCTTGGGCTGCTTCCTCTTCAGCGAGCTGAAGCTCATGCGGGAAGCGATGGCTCCGGCCATGGCGCGGGGTCAGGCCGGGGACCCGCACGTCCGAGGCCTGCGCTCTGTGCTTCTTAGCCCCCCTGAAGGAGCCGCAGAGGCCTCAGGGCCACCATGGTGGCCGGCCCGCCCGATACCTGTCTAGGCGCCGCGGGCCCCCATCGGCCAGCATGGGCCGCGAGGACACCGCGCCAAGGTAGGGGGGGCGGGTCCTGATGGTCACTGGGAAGAATCGGAGCGGGGACCGACGGGGCGGGCACGGCCCGGCGCTCCGGGACTCGAGCCTGGGACGCAGGAGACGCCCGGGGGCCGGGCCCCCAGACGGCGCCCGCCCACACCCCGCGCGCCTCTCGGCGGCCGGCACCGGGCTCAGGGCCGCGCGGCAGCCGGGCGGGCACGTGCGCGCGTGGCTGTCACCGTCCCTGCTCGGCGCGCCCGCGAGGCGGGCCCCCTCCCCGCGGCCCCCGGCCTGCTCCCCGCCCCGCCCTCGGGCCCTCCCGAGGCTGCACGCGGCTCAACCGAACGTGACCGGGGAGGCCCAGGCGCCGCGGTTGGCCGAGAAGCACCAAGGAGAAGCACTTGCCCGCTGCGCCCCGCCTGCCTCGGCGCCGCTCCACCAATGGGAAGTTCCTCGCTCACCGGAGGCGCGGGCCGGGCTCGGCGCTGAAAGGCTGCAGCGGCAGTCACTCCGAGAGCTTTTGTTCCTGGGGGTACGCCCCCTCTAGCAAGACTGACTGAGACGGCAGGAACCGGCTCGCCGGTCCCGGGAAGCCACAGTCACTCGCCCGGGGCGCGGGAGGGCGCCGGGTCCCTCCCGGGTCCAGTGAGGCGCTGCCCTTTGGACCAAGTGCAAGCCAAGTGCCGAGCCCCAGGGGAGCGTTTCGGGCTCCGGGAGGATATTCCTGTTTGGCACATAGTTACCAATACTGCTCTCAGTGTTTCTCCAAGTTTGAAATCACCTTGGAGACTCTTAGGTTGCCAACAGTCCCCCTAGGTCCTTTTACTACTCGTTAGAAGAAATACTAATTATTACCAAGGACGGAGGGGTAATCATTGTACCTACCTAGTGGGGTTGTGGAGGAATTTAAGCAAGTTGACACAGCTTTGGAATGGTGACTGACACATATGAGGATGAATTCTGTGAAAACTGCTGTCTTTCTAGGTTTAAAAACTGTACAGAAATGAATGCATTTTTCATTTTGTACTCCATGTGTGATTTCCATTTCAAGCCATCTGTGGGTGTGTGTTTTTCTTAAGATTTATTTTTATTTATTTATGCATCAAGATCTGGAGTGTAGGCCAGAGGTACAGGGAGTGAGAGGATTCCCCAGAGATAGAGTGGGGATTTATGGGGCAGGAATGACACAGTGCAGGTTTTCTGATCCAGCAGACCAGGTAAAGGAGGAGTCAGAGTCCTTGGTGGCTTTTGCAGGTCTTTTATTTAGATTTACCAGGCATATGGCAGGCAGGAGTGCTGGGGGGCCAGGAGGCTGGCAGGCCTCCCAGGCCCCAGCAAGTCTTCACTCTATCTGGGCTCTCTGGTGTTCTCTCTTTCTCTTTCTCTCTCTCACCCTCCCCCCCCCCCCCCCCCACCCCCGCCCCAGCTTCTCCACTCTGCTTCTCTTTCGGCTTCTACTGGCATCCCCATGACACAGCCCTTAGCCCAGGTGAATCCCATCTACATTTGCCCACACCCTATTCCAGGTGCCCGCCATCAGGCATTCATTCAGGACCGCAAGGATCCATCATCTATCCTGATGGCGGGAGGGCAGAAAAGCCTGACATTTTTCCTTACCCTACAGGGGAGCAGAACAGGCAGATGTACTGAAATACACTGCTGAGAGGAGCAGCTGTGAGACAGGAGAGGTCTGCTGCTCCCTGTAGGTTAGCTCCCTGGCCCTGATTGAACTCATGCAGCAGTGGCTGGAGATAGCTTGGTAGCCTGAGACTTTAACCCCTGCGCCACCAGGGAGCTCCTTGTGTGTGTTGTTTTTTTTTTTTTTTTTAATGTCAGTTTATAAGCGGGCAGGTTGTAACTTTGAAAAAATTGTAGTTTTAAAAATTAATTTTGCTTTAAAAAACTGAGTAGTTCAATAGAGAAAAGTTCATGTTTTAACTGAACAGTACACACTCCATACCCATTAACCATTATTGCAATAGCATCACCCTCACTCTACAGATGAAGGAGCTGACTCAGCCTGAGACAATCGATCATCAGCACTGGGTAGTGAGAAGCAAAGCCCCAACTCCAACCCAGCTCAGTCCCTCCCAGAGCCTGCCAGTATCATGGCTACTCTGCCCTGCTTCCCTGCTTGTGACTTCTGAATTGCTCCATTACAGCCCCAAGAACCGTGGATTACAGTTCTGGAGCACTCAGCAGACGCAGTTGCTATAACTATACTAATAGCATAAATCTAGTTTCCCACAGGCCCCTGTGGTGCCAGGAAGCACCAACCAGGTCCCAGAAATCTTTTGCTGGCACACCCAGGGAGGCTGCAATGGGGAAACTTTATGTCCTGTCTACTGCTAGCTAATTCTCCCCATCAAACTGATTGCTTAGGGCAGTATAGGCTTGGTGTGGGAGTGTCTTCATTTTCACTACTTCACTTCTTCCCTGCAGGTGGGAGAACCAGGCTGGATACTCATAGGGGCTCCCTACAGAGACAACAAATCAGGGGTTTAACCCAGGCTAAGACTGCTAACAGAAAATGAGTGACTCTGGGGGAAAAAATACAAAAAAGTGACTCTGGAAACCTACTGAGTAGCAAGAGGAGGTGGATAGGAGGGCAGAGCTAAAAATGAAATTGATGACCAGTAATAGCTGCTTTATTTTCTTTTTTAAACTTTACTAGGTGCTGGGCACTGGGCTAACTGGTTAAAAGTCAATGAGTTATCAGCAGCCACCTGAAGCGTTAAGAGGCAAGGAAAAGATTTTTTCCTAGAGCCACTGGAGGAAAAACCTCCCTCCTGATACTGTCATTTTAACTTAACGAAAGGAATGTTGGGCATCTGACCTCCAGAACTATGAATGAATACACTTCTGTTATTTTAAGCCACCAAGTTTGTGGTAATTTGTTACAGTGGCAATAGGAAATGAGCACAATAGGTATTCTGTAAACATCCATGAAATGAATAGGGAGGTGTAAGGTCAGGACAGGACACAGTGCAGGTTTTCTGATCCCATGCAGACCGGGTAAAGGAGGAGTCAGAGTCCTCAGTGGTTTTTGCAGGTCTTTTATTGGGGTTCACCAGGCATATGGCAGGCAGGGGTGCTGGGGGGCCGGGAGGCCAGCAGGCCTCCCGGGCCCCCAGCAAGTCTTCACTCTATCTGGGCTCTCTGGCGTTCGTTCTGCTGCTTCTCGGCTTCTCTTTCGGCTTGTGCTGCTGCTGCTGGTGTCCCTGTGACGCCGCCCTTAAAAGCACAGTCTTAGCTCAGCTGAATGCCATCTACCTATGCCCACACCCTATTCCATCCAGGTGCCTGCCATCAGGCATGCATTCAGGACAAGGATCCATCATCTATCCTGATGGTGGAAGGGCAGAAAAGCCTGACATTTTCTTTACCCTACAGGAGGCAATATGTAGAAATCATATCCAGTTAATTGATATGTGAAGACTTGGTATATCTGGTGCAAGTGTACTGTACCTGCTTATTGAGAAGCCCAAGACTGTCATTGTCCAGTGGTTTTCACCCCAAATGATGCTCATTAAAACAAATGGAGGCAGGGCCTCCCTGGTGGCGCAGCGGTTGAGCGCTGGGTTGCGAAGCTGCCCGCGGCCTCTGCGGCGCCGGTTCGATCCCCGGCTGCTCCCCGGCCACCAGAGGAGGGTCCCACATGGCGTGCAGACCTCTCCTGCCGCCCGCTGCTCCCCTCAGCAGTGTACTTCGGTCCTTCTGCCTGCTCTGCTCCCCGCTCTGGCTCTGGTGAATTCTCTCACCCTCCCGCGCTTCTGACTGTACCCAGTGCATGTATAAACAAAACAAACAAACCAGCAAACAAATAAACAAAGCATGCCTCTATAAAAAAATAAATAAATAAATAATAATAAAAAAAAAAAAATGGAGGCAGGGGTGGAGGGCACGCGGGTTGTGGGGCCTCTCGTGTGTGTGTGTGTGTGTGTGTGTGTGTGTGAATTCCTCAGGCGATTCCAAAGTGAGTCAGAGCTGACAACCTCCTAAACCAGGTTTTGCTTAGCCATGGGCTGGCCCATCCGCATCATGACCACCAAGGACTTAAATAGTGGTTTCATAGTTTGCAAAGTACAGTTGACCCCTGAACCACGCGGAGATGGGGGTCGCTGACATCGCACCTCCCCACCAATGCAAAAATGCCCGGACGCTCAAACCCCTTAGAGTTAGTTGGTCCTCTGTCCCCGCTGGTTCCCGCATTCACCGGTTCAGGCACGTTTGCTCAATGAGCCTGACGTCTAGTACCTAATAATATTTCCATAAAAAGGAGCTATACCAGCCATCAATACCATTCTTCTCAAGGGCGCACCCAAGTGCACGACACTGTCACTGTCCTCGCTCCCCAAGCGCTCAGGTCCCCAGACACTATACTCAGCTCAACCACGGATCCCGCCCAGGGTACCGGAGAACTTCGAGGGAGGAGGACTTTTCCGCTCCGTCCCGCCTTTTTCAGAAAGACTCCACCAGTTGGAAGTTCCTCCCTAGCTGGAGGCAGGGCTTGCGTTGGCGTTGAATGGCCACAGGGCAGTCACTCCCAAAGCTTTCCTTCCAAGCCTCTAGCAAGGCTGGTTGAGGCGACAGAGACCCGCGCCTGTTCCCCAGGAAACCACCTGGCGTCTGGTCCCAGAGCGCGGTGAGCGAGGGAGTCGGATCAGATCTTGGGCCGGCGACGCACTTCCCTTTGGACCAAATACAAGTCTAGCGTAGCACCCCAGGGGATCGTGTTTCTGACACACACTCAGAGGATAATACAGTTCGATGCTTAATTGCAAACACTGGCCTCTACCTCAAATTTTAAAATCATTAGAGGCCGTTCAGGTTGCAAACCCTTCTTTGGATTCTTCTGCTTCTCTTTAGAGGAAACATTATTACGAGGGCGCAGGGTAATAACTATGCCTACCGCTTGAGGTTGTTGAGGAATGTAATCTAGTTAATACACAAAAAGCTTTAGATCAATGACTGGCACTAGGCTGAATCCTGTGAAACTGCTGTTTTGTTAGGGGGGAAAAGGATGTCAGGGCCAGGAATCTAAATAGAGCAGATGGATCTACAGGCCAGGGTGAGGGGCACCCCAGAACCACTTAACCTGACCACTCTAAATGGTTTCTGCCATCCACTGCATCAAGACAAAACATACTCTAGTGTATAAAACCTATAATGGAAAGGAACTTTAATACAGTTAGTGTGCAGTAAAGAGAAAGGAAAGAATAAATACAATAGTTTCCAAATCAAGTACCCAAATTTACCCATCCCATTGTGAGTAAATGCCCAGCCTAACAGGGTTGGCTCAAAGCAGAGCCACTGAGGCCTGAAAGCCTGCCACAAGTTTAAGGCAGCTCCTGCTGGGGACCCAAACAAAAGGGGCAGAAGGGGACAGGCAAGCCTGGAAGGAAAAAACAAAATCAAAACCATTGTCAGGCTCCCCATGGGTCTCTCACCCACGTCTGTTTTAACCAGTCCAGGAGCAAGAAGCAAGCGCACTTTCTTCACAGTCTCTCTGCCCCATGTGCCTCTTCCAATCTCCTTCTGACTCTCCATTCTTCTCCCCTACTTCCGCCAGTTTCCTCCCCAGTTTCTCCCCCTCCCTGCTCAGTTCCACCCTTCCTTGGGTGGGACAGGGCACCTGGAACCTCCCCTTTCCCTGTAACCCTGTTACAAGCTAGCATTAGAAACGCATTCATAAAGACTAAACAGAGATAATAGTCCCTACCCGATAAAGGTCTGAGAAAGAATAATTCAAGTAGAGCTGGTTAAGACCTGGCACACAGTCACCAGTTAATAAATAAATATCTGTTGAATGAGTAAGTGAAGGACATGAGGAAATACCTAGAATCTTAACTATGGGAACAATATTAATGAATCACCCTTCCCTCTTCTTGTCCCTGGGAGGAAAGAATTCAACCTCCAGACCAGAGTTAGATAGAACAGCAAGCGATTTAGTGACAGATAAGAGAAAGGAAAGCAGAGAGGGGTCCTGATTGGGTAGCTGCCGAGGGACCAGAAAGCAAGGGAGCAGTGGGCAAGACTGGAGAGGACTGTTGCTGCCAAGTGGGTTAGCTCCCTGGCCGGGGATGGAATCCATGCCTTGAAACTATGCCACTGTGGCTGGCAGTAGCTTGATAGCGCAGAGATTTTAACCCCTGCACCAACATGGAGGGCCCATGGAAAGCAGGAGTTTATATAGGGATAGTAGGTAGGAGGGGATGGGGGGAGCTGGCACTTGAATGTCTCAGCTTGTGTCTCTTGCTAATTGGTTGAAGACCCTGAGGTCGCCTAGGTTACTGAGGCCCTCTGAGTATCACATTACCTGGGCTTTCGTCCTGAAACCGGCTTGGTCCTTTGCTTAGCAATGTGTCTCTGTGTTAGTGTCCTAAACTTTCCATTTTTAATTGGGTTGGGGGGCACCTGGACTCCCATTGATTATTCCCCAATCAGCTTGATAAATGGATTTGCTACACCTGGGCTTTGGGGGTGAGGGCTCCTGGTTCCCACTGATTGTTCAGATTGATAAATGGGCTTGGGCCTTGGGGCACCCTGTTCCTAACTAACTGCCTGTACCCATTGCCTAACTTCTTCCTTTGTTAACAGCTGCTATATATTATTAATTGTTACCATATAAGGCACTCTGCAAAGTGCTTTGCATGCTTTATTTCTTTTGATCTTTATCAAAACCCTATTTGGTAAGGGTTTATTATTTCCCCAGTTTAGGCATGAGGAAGCTAAGGCTGAAATGAGAGTTACCCAAGGTGATATTGTAGAGCTGCAATTTGCATCCAGGACTGTTTTAAACCAGATCTCATCTGATTTACATTTCATTCCTCCATTCTTCCACATCATTGGTTTTCAGAATGAGGAACCTTCCTTCTAGGGACATATGGCAATGTCCTCACTCCCAAGTTCTCAGGCCCCCCAGATCACCAGAGGTAAAAGCCTAGCAAGCTAGTAAACATTCCATAATGCACCAGGCAACTCTCCACAACAAAGACTTATCTAGCTCAAATTGTAAATAGGGTTAAGATAAAGAGGCTGCTCTGGAGTAATGATTTTTTTTTAGTAAAAAATATTCTACCAAGAATCTGATAAAGCCAGTGAATCCTCTTCTCAAAGAATACATAGATGCACAGATTTTGCATATTAGGAGGTGCATAGAAAGAGTTCACCAAAGCACACCTATGATTAAATCAATCTACCCCTGATTAAATTGACTTGCCCTAGATGTTCCATAAGAATTTTATATTGAGCCCCTTCCCCTAAAACCTGGGATCCATTGTTTTTGGCTTCTTGGAGAATTACTTTTACTGCACATTGGCATGAAGCCAGCATACTGAACTGAGGGTGTCACAAGAATCCACTCTTAGCAGCTCTGTCTTTAGAGTAGATCTTTAGCTGACAAAGGTTCACACAGCATCCTTTCTGTGCAGACCCACAAGACACATCTCTTAAGGGAGATTGGTTTGCTTTTTTTTTTTTTAAGATTTATTTTATTTATTTATACCAGCACTGGGTACAGTCAGAAGCGTGGGAGGGTGAGAGAATTCACCGGAGCCAGAGCGGGGAACAGAACAGACAGACTGAAAAAATACACTGCTGAGGGGAGCAGCGGACACGGCAGGAGAGGTCTGCCATGCCATGTGGGACCCTCGCCGGTGGCCGGGGATCGAACTGGCACTGCAGAGACTGCGGGCAGCTTTGGAGCCCAGCGCTCAACCGCTGCGCCACCGGGGAGGCCCTGGTTTGTTTTTTTTTTTTTTTTTTTAAATACATTCATTACAATGAGCATTTATGCATCTCAATTAAATTTTATTCTGGTAACTTCTTTTTTTTAAGATTTATTTGTTTATGGGCCTCCCCGGTGGCGCAGCGGTAGAGCGCTGGGTTGCGAAGCTGCCCGCGGCCTCTGCGGCGCCGGTTCAATCCCCGGCTGCTCCCCGGCCACCGGAGGAGGGTCCCACATGGCGCGCAGACCTCTCCTGCCGCCCGCTGCTCCCCTCAGCAGTGTACTTCGGTCCTTCTGCCTGCTCTGCTCCCTGCTCTGACTCTGGTGAATTCTCTCACCCTCCCGCGCTTCTGACTGTACCCAGTGCATGTATAAACAAAACAAACAAACAAGCAAACAAATAAATAAAGAAAAACATGCCTCTATTAAAAAAAAAAATTAAAAAAAAAAAAGATTTATTTGTTTATTTATTTATACAAGCACTGGGTACAGTCAGAAGCGTGGGAGGGTGAGAGAATTCACCAGAGCCAGAGCGGGGAGCAGAACAGGTAGAAGGACCAAAGTACACTGCTGAGGGGAGCAGCGGGAGGCAGGAGAGGTCTGCACGCCATGCAGGACCCTCCTCTGGTGGCCGGGGAGCATCCGGGGATTGAACCGGCACTGCAGAGGCTGCGGGCAGCCTCGCAACCCAGCGCTCAACCGCTATGCCACCGGGGAGGCCCGGCCCTAGTTTGCTTTTATTAAAAATAACTTTTTTTGTTGTATACCTTATTTTACAAGTAATCCATGTGCATTATAGAAAAGAAATTGCAAATAAGCAATGTGGTAGGCATAATCCTAAAGTGCCCTTCAGTGACCCCACAATCTTGTATAATCTTCACCATTGGGTATGGGGCAACCTATGGATATGAGGGGGATATTATTCCAGTGTTATGTTACTTTATATGGCAAAAGGGATTTTTTTTTAAAGATTTACTTACTTATGCATACAAGAACTGGGGTACAGGCCAGAGGTGTGGAGGGTGAGAGGATTCACCAGAGACTGAGTGGGGAGCAGAACAGGCAGACTGACTGAAATACGCTGCTGAGGGGAGCAGTTGGCAAGACAGGAGAGGTCTGCTGTTCCATTGATTCCTGGACCAGAATCAATCTTGTGCTGCTGTGGCTGTGGATAGCTTCATAGTGCTGTGTCTTAACCCCTTGCACCACCAGGGAGGCCCAGCAAAAGGGACTTTTGCAGAACTAATCCTTAATTAGTTGAGCTCATCAAAAGGGAGAGTCTCTTGGGTGGGACTGACCTAGTCAGGTGAACTGTTAAAAGGGAGTCTAGGGCCTCCCTGGTGGTGCAGCGGTTGAGTGCTGGGTTGTGAGGCTGCCCGCCGCCTCTGCAGTGCCGGTTCGATTCCCGGCTGCTCCCCGGCCACCGGAGGAGGGTCCCACATGGTGCGCAGACCTCTCCTGCCGCCCGCTGCTCCCCTCAGCAGTGTCCTTCGGTCCTTCTGCCTGTTCTGCTCCCTGCTCTGGCTCTGGTGAATTCTCTCACCCTCCCACGCTTCTGACTGTACCCAGTGCTTGTATAAATAAATAAAAATAAGAAATCTTAAAAAAAAAAAAAGGGAGTCTAGAGGTCAAAAGAGAAAGTCAGAGGGAGGAGCTGTCTTGGAAGGCAACAAACATCCATGTTGTAAACTGCCTGTGGGGCCACTGGGTGGCCTATGGTAGCTGAGAGCATTTCCCATCTGACAACCAGTGAGAGAAGAGGAACTCTAGTCCTACGGTCACAGGCAACTAAACTCCCAACAACTCGAGCAAGCTAGAATGAGCTCTAAGTGAGAACCACGGTATGACTGACAGGTTCATTGCAGCCTTGTGAACCCCTGGGCAAAGGAGGATGCTGTGTCTGAACTCCAGAGCCAGGGACGCCGGGATAGTAAATGTAATCACCCCAAATTTGTGATGATTTGTTACATAACAATGGAAAACTAATGCAAGCAGAAGGACAGATAAATTTTAATTTGCGCTGGCACACTGTTTTTATACAGTACATATTGGGCCTTCCTGGTGGCGCAAGGGGTTGAGTACTGCACTATGAAGCAATCCGCAGCCTCTGTAGCATGAGTTCAATCCCTGGCCAGCCAGGGAGCAACCCACATGGCAAAGCAGAACAGACCTCTCCTGTCTTGCCCGCTGCTCCCCTCAGCAGTGTATTTCAGTCAGTCTGCCTGTTCTGTTCCCCGCTTTGTCTCTGGTGAATCCTCTCACCCCCCACACCTCTGGCCTGTACCCCAGCTCTTATATGCATAAATAAATAAATCTAAAAAATATATATATATTACATATTGTTTCATTGTTTAATTTTTCATTTTTTAATATGTTGTGAATATTTTCCCATATCACTAAACAGTCTATAGTGTGATTTTCCTAGGGGCTGCCTGTATGGATGTAATTTTTTTCTCTTTTTACACACATTGTGATTCATGTACCCAATCTTGTTTTCTTTTTGGAGTTTGATGTAAGGAAACTCAGAGCCAAACTTGAAGTCAGCCTCTGGCAATTATACTTGGCCTTGCCTTATCTTTGGCTTCATTTCATGTTTCCTGCCTTTATTCTCTACTTTGCAATAACTTTTCTACCACTCGCTTACTGTTTATTGGCTCTACTACCTGTATATCTTTTTACATAGTATGTATCCTTTGCTTATAGTCTTTTTTTTAAAGATTTATGTATTTATGCATATCAGAACTGGGGTACAGGCCAGAGGTGCAGGGGCAGGGAGCCAGTGAGAGGAATCACCAGAGACAGAGTGGGGAACAGAACAGGCAGATTGACTAAAATACACTGCTGAGGGGAGGAGCAGGCGAGTCAGGAGAGCTCTGCTGCACCATGTGGGTAGCTTCCTAGCTGACCAGGGATGGAACTCATGCTGCAGAGGCTGAGAAGAGCTTCACAGTGCTGTGCTTAACCCCTTGTGCCACCAGGGAGGCCCGACAATTTTGGATCTTAAGCTGACATTGTATTAATGGCAGCTCGGGCTGCCATAGCAAAGTAGCACAAACTGGGTAAGTTAGAAAAATACAAATCTATTGTCTCACAGACTGAAGATTAGAAATCTGATATCAAAGTGTCTCCAGGGCCATTCTGCCTCTGAACCTGCAGGGAAGGACCCCCCTAGGCCTCTTCCAGCTTCTGGGATCCCCAGACATTTGTTGGCTGCACATTTCAACCTACGCATAGTGTCTTCCTATGTCTCTTCACATTGTCTTCCCTCTGCTGTACGTGTCCTTGTGTCCACATTTCCTTTTTTATAAGGGCAGCAGTCATGTTGGATGAGGGGATCACACTAAAGATTACCTCTGTAAATAGCCTTTTCAAAATAGGTCACTTTCTGAGGTACTAGGGTTAGAGTTTTAATATCTCTTTTTTAGGCAACACAGGTAGGAAAAACATGCCTGTATTTATCCTTTACTCTCATACTCATAATACTTCTGACACCCAATGTATGGATTTTCCATGCCAAGAAGTTCTCTGCAACACCCCCTGGGTGCTCTATAACTCATTTCAACTCTGACACTAACTGCAGTTATTGCAGACCCCATAGGTAAAGGCAGTCCCATGTGACAGTGACACCTCCCGTCTGCAGACTCCAATCACATGTTATTACCTGTATGTCTGACTGACCAGCTACAAATCAGTATTCCTATGCCTCCCCTCCTTGGGTTTGATAATTTGCTAGAATGGCTCAGAGAACTCAGACACTTAGGTTTACTAGTTTATGACATAATAAAGGATATAGAATTATATATGCTCTTCATGAACAGATGAAGAGATGCATAGGACAAGGTCTGAAAGGGTCCAGGGAGCAGTTTCTGTCTCCAAAATTGGGATGCACTACTTTCCAAGCATGAAATATGTTCACCAAATTGGTAGCTCTCCAAAACCTTTATTTTGGGGGATTTTTAAAAAGATTTATTTTACTTATACAAGAACCGGGGTACAGGCCAGATGAGCGGGAGGGTGAGAGGACTCGCCAAGGACAGAGAGCGGAACAGAACAGGCAGAACGACTGAAATACACTGCTGAGGGGAGCGGCAGGCGAGACAAGAGAGGTCTGTCCTGCCATGTGGGTTGCTCTGCAGCTGGCGGGGATTGAACTGGCACTGCAGAGGCTTCAGACAGCTTCACAGCGCTGAGCTCAACTGCCTGCGCCACCAAGAAGCCCTTTTTGGGGGATTTTTTTTAATGGAGATTTCATCACAAAGTTATGATTAAAATCATTAACTCTATCTCCAGTCCCTTCCCTTCTCTTCCAGGAGGATGGGCTAAGAGTTTCAGGCTTCTAATAATGGCTTGGTCTTTCTGGTGAACAGCCCCCATTCAGGAGCTAACCAAGCCTCACCTGTCAGAACAAAAGATATTCCAGTCACCCAGAAAATTCCAAGGAATTTAAAAGTTTTATGTCAGGAACCAGGGTCAAAGACCAAATATTTGAAGAAGAAATAAAGAGCTTCTGCTGCTCTTATCACTTAGGAGATTACAAGGGTTTTAGGAGCTCTGTGTCAGGAACTGAGCAGAGACTAAAATCTATTGTCTATTATTTCACAGGACACAACTCAACCAACATTCTTCCCCTTCCAGGTCTGGGTTCCAGGAGCTGCATCTATGGCGGGATATCTGGGGAGGTCCAGAGAAGAATACCTTCTGTTAACGTCACACAATTCCAAACTTGGTGTTCCAAGGCGCTTTCCCCTCCATGGGAATGAATGTAGGCAATGAAATGCATGGGTACAGCTCATAAATCTACAACCACCTTGCCAAATATTTGCCTTTGATGCTCCTTTGTATCCTGGCAGCTTATCTCTACCTGCAGGCACTTTCCTAATTTAACAACACTACCTGTCATGGAGCTAGTTAAGCCTTAGTGGTGTTTTATCACATTCCAATATCCACCCCAAATGTATTGCTTGGGGGGGTGTCTTTTTCAGCACTAACAGAAGTAGACTATCTCTACTACATGAATTCTTGAATGATGTTGTTATAGCTTTTGAAAGTGGTTTATAATGACGGTGGATGGGAAACTAACAGCTCAATAGCCACAAAAAGCAGTTACGAAAGTCCAAAACGCGCTAACAACAGTGATTTGTTCCATAATGATGCAGCTATGGTCATTTGTTTGCCAGGTACAGTGGCACCACCTTGTGGCAGTAGTATAAACATAGCTGCACATGCTGGGCTTGAAATTGTTCAATACTGAAACAGGTTCTTTTTCTAGCATTTGTAAGAGTTTCAGTCTATACATGCAGTGGCAACTTGTTAATGTTTTTTTAAAAAGATTATTTATTTATTTATACAAGCACTGGGTATAGTCAGAAGCACGGGAGCGTGAGCGAATTCACCAGAGCCAGAGTGGGGAACAGAACAGGCAGACTTGAGGAAATACACTGCTGAGGGGAGCAGTGGGCGCAGCAGGAGAGGTCTGCGCACCATGTGGGACCCTCGCCCGGTGGCCGTGGATCAAACTGGTGCTGCGAGGCTGCAGGCAGCTTCGCAGCCCAGTGCTCAACCACTGCGCCACCAGGGGAGGCCCAACTTGTTAATGTTTTTATGTAGCAGTGGGTCAAAGTCCCATCACTCAAATCTGCATATGATGCGTATTATAGAAAGCCAGTCTGGCAGTGTAGCTCATGCTCTAGCTGAGATAGAAAAGCTTTTTTGTTCATGTCACTCCTGTGTGGGGTCTCCTAGGACCTGGGGGCTGCAATTCTTAGAGAGCAGTTGCGCCTGAGCCTAAAAACCCATCAATAAGGAGCAGGTGACACTGACACAGCTGGGTAATTTGTCTCTTTGCTCTTCAGCAGCTCATTTGGTGATGATCTATTTGTCCCAGGGAATAGATGATGGCAGGTTTGTCCATATTTTACACTTATGAACCTGCCTGCTCCACTCCGCCCAGCTCTGCCCATCTGTCTTTGTCCCTGATTCCTCTCATTTCATTTCGCAGCTTGGGCAGAAGGTCTTGGCAAAGAGTTATGAAAGTGGATTCCATGGGGGTAGCTTTGGGAAGGGAAGAAGGGAGGGGTAGGGAGGGCCGGCTCCAGCAGAAGAGAGGATGGACAGATTCAAACGAAAGAGATGTCACAACTCAGTGATAGGCAGGAAGGGGCCTCAGAGGGAAGCAGAGGGAGTGATGCGAGGACAGAAGATGATGATGCTCACAGAAGACAGAGTGATAGAACTGAGCTCAATCCCAATAATAAAATTGGGCCTAGGGCGAAACCTAATTGTGATAGCCAGCCTCCAAGAGGGCCCCCATGACTCTCATGTGTTGGTTTTTATATCTGCAGTGCCAGCAAGCACAAGGCAGGTTCTCTATCAATTTGGGCAGATGGATAAAGGACAGTCTTATAGTGTGAGATAATGTGGCTTTTTCAGGCTTTAATGCTCTTTCTATGCCAACTGTTGTGGGGCAAGACCATAGGCCGGCAAGGCAGGGAGGCTGGGGGGCTGGGAGCTGGCGAATCTTTACTCTTTCTCTGTGGGCTCTCTCTGGCATTCCCTCATGGTCTCTTCCTTTCGTAGCCATCACTTGTGCTCTTGTAGGTACTCTAATGTAGCCATCTTCTGCCTCTGGGTGATGCCGCCCTTATAGCCTTCAGCCTCCAGGCTCAGATGTGCTCATTTACACATGTCCACGCCATGCCCCAGGTGTCCACAATCAGGCATGGTGCCCCACACCCACACTCCCAAGTGCCTTCTGCATTCAAGGCCACAGGTAATAGCCACGGAGGCCAATGGCATAAAAGCCTGACCAATTCACTTACCCTCCACATCCTTCCCTCACATAGCAGAGCTGACATGTGCAATCAAAGGGATATGAAGAGATGACAGTATGACTTCCTAGGTCAGGCTATAAAAGTTCTGGAAAGTTCTCCCTTTCTTTCTATTCTATCATATGATTGGAGGGAAGCCAGCTGCCAGTGCAGTGAAGACACTCAAGCAACACCTGGAGAAACCTATGTGGCAAGGAACTGAGGCCCCCAGCCAGTAGCCAGTACTAACTTGCCAAGTGTGCAAGCAACCCACCTTGGAAACAGATCCCGCCTCCCCAGCCAAGTCTTTGGATGACTACCATTGAAGCTGCCATCTTGACTGCAATGTCATGGAAGAACTTGGGCCAGAACCAGCCCAGATAACCCTTCCTGAGTTCTGACACATTTGGAACAGTGTGAGATAATGTTTATTGTTGTTTCAAGCTGCTGAATTTTGGAGTAATTTATTCCACAGCAATTAGAAATGGTCTAATTCCTCCTTTGTGGATTTGTTGTCCAACATCTATCTGGTTTGCTGCCCAGAATGCACAGTGCATGGGGCAGGGACCCATTCATACCAGGTGCCCATTTATCCAGCATAGCATGTCACTGAGGGATGGAGCCACAATTAGAATGACTAAACCTCCTGCTTTCCCCAGGACAGAGGGTTTCCCAGGGTGGGGGACTTTCAGTACTAAAACGGAGAAAGTCTGGGGCAAATTGAAATAAATTGGCTTCACCAGCAGTGGTGAGGGGATAGGGTCTCAAACCTGCACCTTTGGTGAAATGGGGAAAGAGATCCATGTCCTATCTTTCCTGGTCAATGGTGGAATCACGCTCCTGGAGCCACCCAGTTTGATGCTAATATGGGAGGACGGGAAAAATCTGATAATTTCCATTTACCCTACAGATACCAAGTCAGACCTCCTGGGAGGCCGGATGAGAGTGGTTACTTTTTAAGGGAAGGCAGCTCCAATGCACAGTACCAGTGACATGTTAAAGCTGTACCTTCATCTGCCCCTGTGGGCTTTTCCTGAGTGACTGTGACCAGTCCCATCATAAGGACATACTGTGCCCAGCTGTGTCTTTAGCCCCTCTCCATGCTGGGCACATCCTTGCAGAGATAGACAGTGGGCCTGAGGCTCACCATCTTCTGCCTTAGCTCCAAGGCAGCTGCCACCCAGGCTGTAGTCATTGCATTTATTTTGATGATTCTGCCTGTCTACAATGGTTGATTTCACTTAGCCATTTATCACGTTGATAGTTTCCTTTGGAAATAAGTCATACAAATAAACATGTTCATTATAGCACCTTTAGAAAACACAAGGAAAAAAATATTTCAACCTCTACCTCCTTATAGAACTCATCATTGACACTCAAAGTTGATAGAGGACCACCTTTTTTTTTCTCTTCCTTCCCATTACAGCTCCTATATCTCCGCACAGGTCTTCAGAGCGTCTACTGCAATTGAGGGGGAGAAGGGGCAGGTTGTTTCGACCACCTCTGGTGTCTCAGCACTTAGCACAGGACCTGGCCAGGCAGACTCAACATTTGCTGAAGGAATCACAGACTTAAAGCCTGCATTCCAGGGCCTCCCTGGTGGCGCAGCGGTTGAGCGCTGGGTTGCGAAGCTGCCCGCAGCCCCTACAGCGCTGGTTCGATCCCCGGCTGCTCCCAGGAGGGTCCCACATGGTTCATAGACCTCTCCTGCCGCCCGCTGCTCCCCTCAGCAGTGTACCTCGGTCCTTCTGCCTGTTCTGCTCCCCACTCTGGCTCTGGTGAATTCTCTCACCCTCCCACGCTCTGACTGTACCCAGTGCTTGTATAAATAAAATATAAATGAATAAATAAAAATAAATCTTTAAAAAAAAAAAAAAGCCTGCATTCCACTCCTCCACCCCAAGCAGAGAGGAGGAAATAAAGGTTCAGCCTTCAGCAGGTAGACATTATTGGCGGGGGCGGGAGGGTGGGGTATGCATATGTTTTGTCCCTTAGAAGTGATTAGGCCCCTGGGCCCTCCAGTGGGGTCTGCAAGCTTTATGCTTCTGCTGTGGTTTGTGAAGGAGTGGGGAGATTGTGGGGTGTGATGGGATTATTCTGGAAGTGGGGGAGAAGGGCTGGGTCCAGAAGGGCCGGGCAGAGATGGCGAGGAAGGATGAAAAGGAAAAAGGACACAATGGCGAGAATGCGTCCCAGGGGCCCAGCCTCGTGCACCTGTCTTAGGTTCCCGGTTCTCTGATAACTAGACGCGGTCTCTGCAGCCCCCTCCCCGCCCCTGAAAGCACCGGCTCACTGACACCTGCCGCTCATCGTGGCGAGCCCAGCCAAGTAATTTTGCTGTCAGCGAGCCCATTTTACCAAGGTGGATACTGAGGCCCAGAGTGGGCACGGGGCCTGCTCGCTGTCACAGAACTAGTCAGTACTAGAGCCGCAGGGGCTGCAAGGCTTAGAGGACAAAAGGCCCCGCTCGGCTCAGCGCGGCGGAGCTGGGGAGATGCGCCCGGCAGCGCGGCGGGCCGGGGTGCGAGCGGAGCGGGGCGTCCGGCCGCCCGGGGTGGGGCTTGGTCTCGCCCCGCCTCTGCCGCCGGGTTCGGGGGCGGGGCTCCCCTCCAACCTGCGCCGCTCCAACATGGCTCCGCGGCTGTGCAGCATCTCTGCGTCGGCGCGGCGGCTGCTGGGGGGCCCGGGGCTCCGCGCTGGGGATTTTGTGGCTGCTGCGTCCGCGCGGTGAGAGCCGGGCCGGGCGCGGGCGGCGCGCGCGGGGGTTGCTTGCGCGGTGGCCTGGGTTTGGGCCTGGGGGCTGGGTAGAGGCTCTGGCTTGGAATCCTGGGGTTAGAGGCGGGAGCAAGATCTAGGCCTGGGGAAGAGGTCTGGGCAAGAATCCCAATCATCGGAAAGGCACGCGCAGGGTCTGTCCTAGGAGGTACCTGGACCCGGGCAGGGATCGAAAGATGGGGTGAGTGGGAGGGGCACTTGGTGGGCCCTGGAGAGTGGGAGCAGACGGGGCAGGAGTGGCCCCTTCCCCAGTCCTTTGAAACACCTACTAGAGGCTTCTAGGAGAGGCTTCTGCTCCCTCGGGAAATTCTGGGGGGGGAAGAGACATGGGTAGGGGAGCGATGGGGGATCCCAAGGACCATGGTTGCCCAGGCCCTTTGCTTCCCAGCCCTGAATAGTTCAGCTGGGACGCAGGAGGCTGGAAAGGGGATGGGAGTAGCCCAAGGTCACTCTCCCTGCTGTCCCATGGCAGCATTGGGTCTGGACAGGTCTCCCCACACCTCGTGCTCTTTGCACCACAACCGCTGGCCTCCTGGGCAGCGGAGGCTGCTGACCCAGCCATGTGTTCATTTGGGCTTCTGTTTGGGCCCGTGGGCTGGGCTGAGGTTGATGCCGGCCTCCCTGCAAACCAGGGGGTCCCACCCTCATCTCTCCAGGTCTTGTGCTTGCCCCATCTCTGCACTTACTACTTGGTGCTTGCTCACTTCCCCACAAGACCATCACTTCGATTATCTGTTACCTCAGCCCCTGGCGTGGGGCTAGGGACTGTGTATGCTCAGGATTATTTGTCAAAGAAGTGAGGACACCTGTCCCCACATCTGTGGAAAGGAAGCAGCAACTTCCTCCTGCCCAGCAACTCAGGCGTGAAGCTGTGGAGTTGTATTAGACCTTGCCTCACCAGATATTAGGGAGCTGGGCAGCTGGAAAGAAGCAGCCACGGTTGTACCTCTACCCCTACTGCCTGTTACTTGGGAAGAACATGCTATCATGGGAAGAACCTGGAGTTTGCCTTCCAACAGCAAATCTTGCTCAATCTTAGTGTGGTGAACTTGCATGAGTCATTTGGCTTCTTGAAGCCTCAGATTCTTCATCTGTAAAATGGGGGTGATAAAATAAGATGTATCTCATAGAGTGGTTGAGCCTGTGTGTGAGGAATCTGGCTCCTGTGAACATGCCGCAGATGTTGCCCCTTATTCAAGCCTATGTCTGAAGCAATTTCTGTGTGACCTCCTTAAATATCAGGACTGAAAATGCCTTTGGGAGATCATCTTCTATAGCTCCTTGCTTTCCAGATGGGGAAATCAAGGCTAGGGACAAAACCTCTTTCTCCAGGGTGGCAGAGTCAGCTGGTGATAAAACTATTTGTGTGGTAAATATCCTGAAACCACAGAAGGAGCACGGGACTTGAAGGCAGCCTGCTGCTCCTTATTTACTCAATTAGTGACCTTGGAAGAGGCATTAAACCTCTGTGATCGTTGCTTTTCTTCTTTGTAAAGGGGATTGTGATCCCTGTTGGGTGTTTTTTTGCAGGGTTGCTGTAAAGGCTCTTAGATCAATAATTATCAAGTCCCTTAAGGACAGTTTTAAAGTTACTTACATCCTGGTCCCACCTTGGATACCTAGGAACATCCCATCTTGCTGACTCTTAATCTGTCCCATATCTCTCTGGAGTCACCAGCCACAGCCCTTCTGGCCTCTGAGGTTTGGGTGGGTACAGAATGTGGGCTTTGAAATCAGACGGACATGGAGAGGAATTCTCTTGGCCACTGATTAACCACCTTTGAATAAGGCATGGGATATCTCTGAGCCTCTTTTTTCCCAAAAATATGTTGTGAGGATAGTTCTTAGGACATAGTAAGTGCTCAATAAACAGTTGTTAGTGTTAATGTAATACCAGTAATTCTGTTGTTAACGGAAATTCAGTTCTAGTTCTTCTGAAGACACACTTCTGGAACAATAAACAGAAACATGGGTGTCACCTTTCTAACAGCAGTCGACTCAACAGAGTAGTATTCTGGAAAGTGCAGAGAGCCCAGCATCCTGGCATATAATGCTGAGCTTCCTAGCTTATAAATGTAGAACATTCTGGAATAGTTTCATGGGGAAGGCATCAGATTGTTGATCCATATCGAGAATGTAAATGTGTCATCTACTGAAAATTTCTTAACTGGACCAACATTTATTGAGCAACTTTTTTTTTTTTTAAAAGATCTATTTATTTATACAAGCACTGGGTACAGTCAGAAGTGCGGGAGGGTGAGAGAATTCACCAGAGCCAGAGCGGGGTACAGAACAGGCAGACTGATGAAGTACCCTGCTGAGGGGAGCAGCGGGCAGCAGGAGAGGTCTTCGCGCCATGTGGGACCCTCGCCAGCGGCCGGGGATCGAACCAGCTCTGCAGAGGCTGCGGGCAGCTTCGCAACCCACCACTCAACCACTGCGCCACTGGGGAGGCCCTTATTAAGCAATTTTCATGCCAAAGCCCTGTACTAGCTCCTCGGGGGATGGAAGGACATTATCTAGTGGCATCTGGAGTGTCTGGGGAGAGAAGACAATCATATGAAAATGAAAAGGCTGAGGGGAAACATGACAAGTGTTTTTATACAAGGGACTGGACTAGTCCAGTTGGAGTAGGCCCTTCCCAGAGATTGGACAAAACTGTGTGGTGTTTGTCTAGGCCTAAGAGGCATTCTTTTTTTTTTTTTTTTAAGATTTTATTTATTTTTGCATAGAAGAACTGGGAAGTAGGCCAGAGGTGGGGGCAGAGGGGGTGTGAGAGGATTCACCAGAGACAGAGTGGGGAGCAGAACAGGCAGATCTACTGAAATACACTGCTGAGGGGAGCAGCGGACGAGACAGGAGAGGTCTGCTGTGCCATGTGGGTCAGCTCCCTGGCTGGGTATCGAACTCAGGCCTTCGTGGTGGGCCGTTGGCGATGGTAGCACTGATTTAACCCCTAAGCCACCAGGGAGGCCCCCTTAGAAGCATTCTTAATATAATATGTAGATAGATAGATACCAGAATCTTTTTTGTTTTTAATTTTTTTTTTAAAAGATTTTATTTATTTATTTATACAAGCACTGGGGTACAGTCAGAAGTGTGGGAGGGTGAGAGAATCCACCAGAGCCAGAGCAGGGAGCAGAGCAGGCAGAAGGACCGAAGTACACTGCTGAGGGGAGCAGCGGGCGGCAGGATAGGTCTGCGTGCCATGTGGGACCCTTGCCGGCAGCCGGGGATCGAACTGGCGCTGCAGAGACAGCAGGCAGCTTCGCAGCCCAATGTTCAACCGCTGTGCCACCAGGGGTGGCCCTAGATACCAGAATCTTTTACATTTCTGTGTTGATTTACTGAGATTACATGAAGGAAAATTAAAAAAACAAGAAATTGGAACTGATCTAGAACAATGACTTTCAAATTTGAACATGCAGCAGAAATTCCTGGTGAGCTTGTTAAAACTCAGATTGGGAGGCCCACCTCAGAGTTTCTGTTGCAGTAGTTCTGGGATGGGTCCTGAGTATTTCTCTTTTTTTAATATATTTTTTTAAGATTTATTTTTATTGATTTATGCATCCAAGAACTGGGGTGCAGGCCAGAGGTATGGGGGTGAGAGGATTCACCAGACAGTGGGGAGCAGAACAGATGGATCTAGTGAAATACACTGCTGAGGGGAGCAGCAGGCAAGACAGAGAGATCTGCTGCGCCATGTGGGTTGCTCCCTGGACTCATGCTGCAGTGGTTGGTGATAGCTTGATAGTGCTGAGACTTTAGCCCCTGTGCCACAAGGGAGGCCCCGGGCCTGAGTACGTCTAACAAGTTCTAGATGATGCTAATACCATGTGTTTGAGAACCATTGAATAGGGAATCCTGGCACTGTAGTTACCAGATTTAAAAGGGAATTGACTCTGAAAGCTTATCAAAGTAGATGAGAACTAGAATTCCAAGTGGAAACATTCAGCTTTTGTTTTGTAGGCAATGAGGAGCCAGAGAAGACTTTCTTGAGAAGAGGAATAGCATCACAACAATGGTGATTTATAAAGATTAGGGACAGACTAGGAAAAGGGGGAAGAGTAGAAGCCAGGATGTCAGTTCCAGGGTGGGTGAGAACGGTGTATTAGCAGCCCTGCCACATCAGGCCCTTTCTCTAAGAGGCCCATCCTTTGCCCCTCTTGTATGGATGAGGAAAATGATGCTCAGAAAAATGAAAGTGAGCTGAGATTCAAACCCAGGTTTGTCTAGAATCAGTCCTCTGCTGCTGGTGGTGGGGCTGGATCCCAAGTCCACACTCTGAGCTAAAGGCCCACGCTTGGGTTCCTTTCTTACCTCCCAATTTTTGGTATCTTCATGCACCCCACCATCCTTCATTCACATGACATGATCCCAGCACTGTTCAGGCCCTGGGGGTACAACAGGGTACACAGAATAGACAAGGCTCTGTCCTTGTGGAGCTGCCTCTAATGGGGAGACAATAAAAAGGCACAGAACAAGCAGGAAAATTGATACAGTATGTTAGAAGGCGCTAGGGAAAAAATGGAGAGCAGGGCCTCCCTGGTGGCGCAAGGGATTAAGATGCAATCTATGAAGCTGTCCACAGCCACTGAAGCCTGAGTTCAATCCCTGGTCAGGGAGCTACCCACATGGTGCAGCAGACCTCTGCTTGCTCACCCACTGCTCCCCTCAGCAGTGTATTTCAGTACATCTGGCTGTTCTGCTCCCCATTCTGTCTCTGGTGAATCCTCTCACCCCCCACACCTCTGGCCTGTACCCCAGCTCTTGTATGCATAAATAAATAAATCTTTAATAAAAAAAATGGAGAGCAGAGTGAGAGTGATTGGAAGTACAGGGCAGGAGAACATTGTGATTTCACTGAGAAAGTGAAACTTGACCTCCTGAAAATGTGAGCCTATGGATGCCAGGTTTGAGTTCAGACCCTGCTCTGAGACCTTGGACAGGTCTTTTTTCAAAGTGTAGCTACAGAAGAGAGCTTTAGAAGAAGGCTGTTCCTCCCTGCTCAGTTGGTACATGGGGAAACTGAGGCCCACAGGCAGGAAAGACTGGGGGTGGGGCAGACATGAGAGCCTATGAAAGTTCCTGGGCCCCTCCCCTCCCAATCTCTCCCCAGCACTTCAGCCCCCAGACTCTCATCAGGGCTAGCTGCTTGGCTGTTTATCTTGGTCAGTACCAGCGTTAATAAATTACTTGAAGCCCAGTGCTGGAGCAAAGGTCTTGGTTGACAAATGACAGGAGCCACTCTGCCCCCTGCCACCACCTCTCCCAGGGGAAGCATCCCCTCTACATTCAAGCCAAAGGTCAGGCCCCTCTGCCAGTGGCTTGTTGGAAGCACCTGATTTTTCATGGTATCTGCCTGAATCTCTCCAGGTCAGTGCCCAGCTCTGGCTTTGGAAGAAAGAGCTCTGGATTGGTGCTTGCCTTAGATCTGCCCTTGATTTACTTTGTGATGTTAGGCAAGTTCCTTCCATTCCATAACTTTTTATTTTCTTGTCTTGAAAATGGGGACACATGCTATCAATATTCTAACATCATGGCATAGATTCAATAGGATCATGCCGTTGAAAAATTTGGTCACAGATCCCTGGCACAGAGGATGTCCTTGGCAAATGGTATCTGCAGCAAGATTCCCTAATGTTGGTCCACAGATTTCACAGACCACACTGCCCATCTGATGATATTTGAGTTTTTGTTTTTTTTTTGGTCTTTGTTAAGGAAACAAATAACATGCACAGTGACAGAAAGCCTGTGAATTCAGAAATATGTAAAAAAAATTTTCTCAGTTTACAAAAATATTTTAATAAATAAAGAAAAAATTCACCATCTTCCTCTCTTCCAGGTAAGCAATGTTAACTGTTGGGATAAATCCTTACTCATCATCTTTCTCTGTGATCACCACTTTAATTTAAAGATTTATTTATTTATTTATACAAGCACTGGGTACAGTCAGAGGCACGGGAGGATGAGAGAATTCACCAGAGCCAGAGAGGGGAGCAGAACAGGCAGAGTGATGAAGTACACTCCTGAGGGGAGCAGCAGGCACTGCAGGAGAAGTCTGCGCACCATGTGGGACCCTCACCTGGTGGCCGGGAATCGAACTGGCGCTGCAGAGGCTGTGGGCAGCTTTGCAACCCAGCACTCAACCACTGAGCCACTGGGGAGGCCCAACTTTATTTTTATTTATTTATTTATTTATTTATTTTTAAAAATTATATTTATTTATTTAACTCTTTTTTAAAAAGATTTATTTATTTATTTATTTATTTATACAAGTAGTGGGTACAGTCAGAAGCGCGGGAGGGTGAGAGAATTCAGCAGAGCCAGAGCACGGAGCAGAGCAGGCAGAAGGACCGAAGTACACTGCTGAGGGGAGCAGCAGGTGGCAGGAGAGGTCTGCGTGCCATGTGGGACCCTCCTCCAGTGGCCGGGGAGCAGCCAGGGATCTAACCGGCACTGCAGAGGCTGCGGGCAGTTTTGCAACCCAGCGCTCAACCGCTGCACCACCAGGGAGGCCCACCAACTTCATTTTTTTTTTTTAAGATTTTTTTATTTATGCATGCAAGAACTGGAGTGTAGGCCAGAGGTGGGGGCGGTGCAGGGGGAGCGGCTGTCAGAGGATTCACCAGAGACAGAGTTGGGAGCAGAACCGGTGGATCTACTGAAATACACTGCTGAGGGGAGCAGCGGGCAAGATAGGAGAGGTCTGCTGCACCTTGTGGGTTAGCTCTCTGGTTGGGGATCAATCTTGTGCTGCAGTGGCTGCCAATAGCTTCATAGTGCTGAAGCCCAACCCCTTGCGCCACCAAGGTGGCCTCCCGATCACCACTTTAAATGTATTTATTTCCTCAGTCCCAGTCACTGCTCCTATTTTGGAAAAAGTAATACTTCAATTTGCAGCGCATTTATTCTAGCCACAGAAAAGTCTCAAAAAAGGAAAGGACCAACACCTAGGGTCCCCACTGATGGGGTTCAGGACTGGGGGTGATTCCTTCTGCCCAGGAAGCAGCCAGTAGAAGGCTTGCTATTCAGACCTGGGTTCATGTTGCACTGAGGCTGTTAAGCAAGAGGATTTGCTGCCTCAGGCAGCTTAAAAACAAGCCCTTCCCCTGCTGGGACCTTGTGTAGGGAGTCAGTTATGGTCTGGCAGGGCCCAGTGGCAGGTACTTTGTCTGAACAAAGTACATGATCACCGTTTCTTCATTCTCACTGCATCTTAGGGAGGTGTGCAGGCCAGATACTCGTCAATTCAGTGTTGGCTGGATGAATGCATGAATCTTGCTTTGCATTCCCTTTTACCCCCTTTTATCTGCCTTTGTTTGCCAAATCAGCCCTGGAGATTTGGAAACTGATCAGTTCATCTTCTCTGGAGAGCCTGCCCAGACTGCCAGGGATTGAGTTCAGGCTTGTTTACCTGGGCTTTCCCAGAGATATCCCACTTATGTTCTGAGGCCTGTTTCTTCCAGTGGACTGTGACCTCCTTAGGGACAAAACTTTTTTGTCTTTGTCTCTTCATTTGCGGGGAGTGGAAAGGGGCACAGGCTAAGTGTAGTGTGGGCACTGGAGAGGACAGTGAGTGCAGCCTTCTCATCAGGGGGAACAGAAATTGCAAAGAAAGCACAGTGGAAAAGCCTGGTGTGTTCAAGGGGAGTGGGGTTCATAGGTAGAGGGTGCAGGAGAGGAGGCATCAAGCCAAAGTAGGTTTGGAGTTGAACCTGTTGGCAAGGGGCTGCCATTGTATGGGCCAAGTAGAGGAGCCCTTGAAGGGAGTGAAGTGAGGACAGAGAGACTGGAAAGAGCTGGGACATAGGTCTGCCTCTTCTGTCCTCCTGAGCCTCCTGCAGAACTTCAAGAAACAAATGAGGCAGCCAGAATCTCTGTAAGAGGGATCAGGTCTGCTCAGGTCCAGTGTATTTCATATTCTGGAACTACCATGGGATTCCATGGCCCCATTCCCAGAAATATGGGTCACCAATCTGAGGGAGCAGGGCTTCTGAACTGATGGGAGAACCGAGGCTCCCTGCATCCCTGCATGTCCCTCTAAATGCCTCTGTCCTACAGCTTCTATTCCAAGGACAATGAAGGCAGCTGGTTCCGCTCCCTGTTTGTCCACAAGGTGGATCCCCGGAAGGATGCCCACTCCACCCTGCTGTCCAAGAAGGAAACCAGCAACCTCTACAAGATCCAGTGTGAGTGGCTGCTGGGCCGGCCAAGCCTGCCCTCCTGGGGACTCTGGAGTTCTCTGAGACTCCAGGCGGGAGATGTGAGGGTCAGGGACATCACGGGCTGTCCTGGGAGCCCTGGTTGCATTGTTCCTCTCATCCCAGCTCCCCATGGACACTCATGAACCCTGCTTCATCTCCCACTCTCTGTGCTCTGTTGCAGTTCACAATGTGAAACCCGAGTGTCTGGATGCCTACAACAGCCTGACGTGAGAATGCTCCTCCAGCCACCCTTCTCGGCCCCTGCTTGGGTGGGGGACTCCATCCCAGCCCAGTTCTCCATGCAGAAACTTAGGGCATGTAGATTTCAGGGTCTTAAGTCCTAAGGATACCTTGTCCAGCCTCTGCATCTTAGAAATGGGGAGACTAAGGCTCAGCCCCCTGGGTCTGTGTTGGAATCCTTATTTCAGGTGCCCTGGGGGCTGGTGTGAGTCCTCCCCTTTCTCTGTGCCCCTCCCGTAGGGAGGCTGTGCTGCCCAAGCTGCACCTGGATGAGGACTACCCCTGTTCGCTGGTGGGCAACTGGAACACGTGGTACGGGGAGCAGGACCAGGCAGGTGAGGTACCTACCTCCCTGGTGTTACTGCTTGGCCCAGCCCAGGCCTCAGCACCTCTCTCAGCTGACTGCCCTCCACTTCCTCTCCACAGAAGCTCCAGAAGGTCATTGTAAATTCGATCCTCATCCCAGCTCCCTTATACAAACACCTGCGGTGGCTCCCCTCTGCCCCTGGGTACCCCACAAGGCTCTGAATGCTGCCCAGCCTGGCCTCCCTACTCACTATGCTTTCCTTCCCAGGACATTCTTCACATCCACACATTCACTTGCAATCTGTGGGCCTTTTGTTCATGCTGTTTCCTCACCATCCATTCATTTATTCATTCATTCATTCATTCTCCCCTTGCCTGCTTTACTTGCTCATTCTTCTATTCCCTCTTTTGTTTTGGCATAGACCTCACCTCCTGGAGGCCTTCCCTGATCCCCTCCATGCACGCTGGGCCAGGCACCTCCCTTGGCTCTGTAGTGTCCATGTCTGTAATCCATGTAGGTGGTACCCCTGCCTGTCCTTCACCTTGGAATTCCCAGTATGTAACACTGGGATAAATGGGGGTTCTTGTCTGAGGTGTTCCCTTCCACTACCCAGGATGCTGTCCCACCTTCCCCCAACATACCCATCTCAGTGGGCACCAGATGGATGCCCAAACACAAGAATGTGGTTGAACAAAAGAATGTGGTTGACTCAGCATCTCAGCCACCCAAAAGGGCCTGGGCAGTTAGGCCAGTGCTGTGCAAGGATGGTAGCCACTAGCCACATTTAGTTATTTAGGTTTAGAAATTCAGCTCCTCAGTCACACTTGCCACATTTCAATGCCCACTGAGAGACACGTTGTCTTGTGGCTACTGCCGTGGACAGTGGCTGTGGAATGTCTCAATCACAGTAGAAAGTCCTTTGGGACAGTGCCCGTTCAGCCTGTGCATGGCACCGAGAGGTCCTTTGGAGCAGTCTGGACAGCATCCTCTTGAGCACTCTCAGAACTGGGATACATGCTGCTTCCTGGCCAACTTAAGCCCTCACTAGCCCTGATAATTGTATATCTTTTTAAAAAAATACGCAGGTAGGTAAGACTCCCTTAATCATTTATTTCACTAACAAATTGACATGATAGATGGGTAAGAGAAAAACTAAGTGTCTTCCTATCCCCTGTTGTTTCCCCATTTAAATACAATTTGATCAGCACCAGCAGTACTTCTTGGATTCTCTTAAGTGTTTACTAGTGGAGAAATGCACTGTGAGGACTGGATTTTCAAGCATGTCCTGCAATTTATGAGGTCTTGTCCACTGTGTAGGACAAGATAGGGAGCAGACCCCCTCAGCCCTCTCCGAGGAGTAGCACTCAGGAAGCTACATTCCAGTGCATTTGAAAGAACCACTGACCATCTTCTAAAGGGACCACTGCAATTATTAGACAATTGCTAGGCAGAGCCCTCTTGGTCTCTAAGTTCTCCCTGTCCGTCCCTTAGTATCAAGTTAATCCTGCTCCTACGGGTCAGCTTCCTGGACTTGGTAAACTTCCCTCCATATGGTACTTTTGCTGTTTTTCTTGGGGGGAAAAGGCCTTTAAGCCATTATTCCCATTTTCAAGGTGAGGATATTGAGGTCTAGAGGGGGTCAAAGACAATCTGGCAGGGCTGGAGCTCAAACTGAGGTCTCCTTGGCTTTTGTCAAGGCTTTTGCTGCCCAGCACTGCCCCCCACTAACGCAAGGGGAACTCAGACTTCGTGCTGCTGGGAGGTAGGCTGGAGACCACCCCTTAACACACACACTTAACCAGCCTTGGGGTAAGCAGAGCAGAGTCCCCTGATTGTACCTCCCACTTCCTCTACCCCCCAATAGTGCACCTGTGGCGATTCTCAGGCGGCTACCCAGCCCTCATGGAGTGCATGAACAAGCTCAAAAACAACAAGGTAAGTCACTGTCCACTCAACAAACCTCTTTGGAGATTGGTCCAGAGCCCTGTGCTGGTGGCTGCCTCTGCTACCCTATGGGGTACACTGCCAGGGTGGGATGGGGGTCGCTTCTAGGCTATCATGCCCAGATCACCATGCCTTCAGGAGTACCTGGAATTCCGGAAGGAGCGGAGCCAGATGCTGCTGTCCAGGAGAAACCAGATGCTCCTTGAGTTCAGCTTCTGGAATGAGCCACAGCCTAGAACAGGCCCCAACATCTATGAGCTGAGGACATACAAGCTCAAGGTGCCTCCCTCCCAACAGATCCCCATGTGCCTCCCATCTTTCCTCCTGTAGCGCTGCTTGCAGGTACCCCAAGGTGGGCAGGCTCTGTGCCAGAGCGCCTAATCTGGGGCTTCTGGCTTCCCCCTCCCTCTGGGCAAAAAAGAGAGATGTGTATGCACATGTGCACACATGCACACCCCAGGGTACCAATCAGAGTCCCTGAATGAGGTCAAGCAGCCCCTGAAACTGGGCAGATAAGACAGTTACCCATCTGTACCCAGCTGTGATGCTGGGAAGCCTGGATGGGGGCTCATTCCCACCTGCTCCTCTGGTTCTCTTTCAGCCAGGAACCATGATTGAGTGGGGGAACAACTGGTGAGTCACAGTGCCAAGGGGGTGAGGGGGGTACCCCGAGCACCTGCCCCACCAAGGCCCTTGGTGGGCCACCTTTCTTAGGGTCATATTACAGGGAACTCCGCATCCTTATGGATCCAAGGGAAGGATCCAACCAGAAGGAGAGGATCTCCTGGAGGATTGTGAGGCTCCCCTGGTAGAAAACTCAGCCTGCGGTTGTACCCTGTTCATTTCTGAGAGCTGGGGGCTCTGCCTCTTGTCCCTCCCTCAATGTATGGCTGAGTAATCAGCTTGAGGATACCACAGGGGACCTTCGCATTAGCCTTGGCCTCTGCCCCACACTCTTCTGCCACCCCCAGGGCTCGGGCCATCAAGTATCGGCAGGAGAACCAGGAGGCAGTAGGCGGCTTCTTCTCGCAGATAGGCGAGCTCTACGTGGTGCACCATCTCTGGGGTAGGCTGGGGACCCTCTGGGAACCCTCTGTAGCCCCCTTCCTCTACTGTCACTCCACATATAAAATGAGGATACATTGGTACCTGTGAGGAGCTTGTGTTCTAGCAGAGGGAGATTCCACCTCAAACATAAACTAACAAACAAGATAATTTCAAATTATTACAGATAATAGACAGGGAGAAATGATGAAGAAAAACACGGGAACCTACACTGGCTTGAATAGACAAAGAAGGTCTCTCTGAGGAGGTTAAATGTCAGCTCAGCAAAAGGATGAGGAGGAACAGGCCATGCATTGCTGGAGAAGGTTATTTCAAGTAGAGGGAACAATGTGTGCAAAAGTCCTGTGGTGGGGAAAAGCCTTTGGGGTTTTGAGGAACGGAAAGGAGTTTGGTGTGGAGGGAGTGGGTAGAGTGTGAGGAGATGGGATAGGCGAGGGAGACAGGTCAGGTCAGGCTGGGCCTTGAAGGCCACGGGCATGAGCTGGGAGGCTCCAGAGGCTGCTGCAGCCCCTGAAGCAGCAGGACATGACCTGCTTTGTATTCTAGTATGATTCCTCTGGCTCCATGGGCTTTGCTAGAGCACTTTGCAGGGGAGCCAGAGAGGAAGGACGTGGGGCACCAGGAGGAGGTTATACTAGCTCAGCTGGGAGAGGGCGGTGGCCTGGTGTCAAGTGATCTGGGAGAGGATGCTGAGAAGTCCACAGCTTCACTAGTCTGGAGGAAGAACCGATGGGACTTGGGTGAATTGTCTGTGTGGGGCGAGAGAGGAGAAGAGCACTCTAGATGCCCAGGCGCCTGCCCGAGCAGCTGTGTGTCACTTCCTGGGACCTTAGCAGGAGCAGGTTGGAGAGATCAGGAGTGTAATTTGGGTCCTGGGAAGTGTTCCCATTGAGTGTTTCCTCAAGGTTTTGCTTTGTGGTTATCATGAGGTTCAGACATAAGATCTTAGGCTGTGTTACATTTGATGTTGACTTTTCTAACTAGATACATCAAGTGAACCCTGGATACACTAGTTTGGCGCCAAGAGAGTTCTGGACTGGAGCTAGACATTTGGGAATTGTCAGCAAATATACTGATTGGATGAGATTGTCAAAGCAGTGTTTAACAGTCCCAGGCATGGGGGTTTGGGGGCAGGGGAAGAGACAGCAGGGCAGGCTTTGGAACAGTAGGAGGAGGGCCCCATGCTGGGAACAGGATACAGGATCACATCCTTTGTGCTTATGGAATGACTCTGTGTCTTCCCCACAGCCTATAAAGACCTACAGTCTCGGGAGGAGACTCGAAACGCTGCCTGGAGGAAGAGGGGCTGGGATGAAAATGTCTACTACACAGGTGAGAACCTTATCTGGGGCATCAGCCAGGTTCATAGAGGTCATCTACCAGGAGCCCTAAGGAGGCACACCCCTGCACAAGATTCGCCTCCAGTGATGGGGGCTCGATTTTCAGACAGGCAGCTAGTGGGTCTCTAGCCCGGCGGCACTTTCCACAGTGAGTGCCGCAGCAGGTACTGCAGCCAGGCTGCACCTGCGTAAGAGAGGTACTGAGCCCTGTGACCTCAGGCATGGTTCTCACTTCACCGTGTGTTTCCTCATCTGGAAGATGGTGGTGCCAGTGCCTCCCTCAGAGGACTGGAGCGAGGATTCCAGGAGCTAACAGTGAAAAGTGCTTTGCCCAGATTCTCGCCCAGAGGATGCATGCAACAGATTTTTTTGAGCAAGTTTCTTGTTCACCATGTTTGCCACCTTGCTCCAACCCCCAGTAAACACCGAGGGTCAGTGAGCATTGACTGACCCTCACTGTGTGCCAGAGACTCCTACCCTCCCTGGGCTGCAGTTTCCTCATCTAAAACATGAGACAGCTGAACAAAAAACAAGTGTTTTTTAAACGTTGGCCACTTGAGGCCAGCCTCACAGCTTTTGCCCTACCAGTTTACCACTGCTACGATTATCTCCTTGATAGTTTTCTTTAAACTCCCAAACTTTGTCCTTAGCTTTGTCCTAAATATCATCTATGGATTCACTTTTTACTATGCTTGCTATTTTTTTCACCTACACAGGAAAATAAATATGTAACTATGAAAACTTTTTTAAAATTCTCATCACCACCTAAGTCTCCTACTTATCCCATATTTGGAGGACCTGATTTTCTCCATAGGCCCTTCCAAGAAGGCAGCAAGGTTTTTCCTGTCTTGGTATCCCAGGCCTCCTCCCCCTTCAAAGGCTAATTTCAGGAATCACCCCTCAGCTCCCTCTGATCTCTGCCTCTCTCTCTCCCTGCAGTCCCCCTCGTGCGACACATGGAGTCTCGAATCATGATTCCTTTGAAGATCTCGCCTCTCCAGTGATGTTGCCTCTGCCTCCACCTCCTTCCCCTCACCCTCAGGGCAGACACCAACAGAGAAGCTCCTGCTGTCCTGGTTTCTCTCAGATCTGGGAGGACTCTGGGGGTTAGTGCTCAGCTCAGACAGGGGGAGTTGAAGGATAACAGGGTTCTGAGCACTTGTAGCTCTAACCAGACCCTTCCCATCTTCCCAACCCCTTCTCCCTGTGCTAAAAGCAGTTTTTAATTTCTCTAAATGAAGAACAACAACCTTTGATGTCTTCTCACATTTCCCTAAGATCCCTCACCTCAAGGCCACCAGACCCTAACTATCACGGCAGTCCTCTGTTTAGCTTCAAGTGCACAAAAGATAGTGTTTCCAGTGGCTTCAGATATGGTAGGAAGGGAGCCGGTGAGACCAAGCGCTCAGGAATTCCCTGGTCTCCACTGGGCTACCCACTTGCTGAACTGCCTGAGCCAAGTCCCTCCTGATGGGCAAAAGTCACAAGTTAGCAGTCTGTAGGAGGCCCTCCTACTCCACCAAAAAGGGCTGGGAGCTGGAAGGATTTGGGGACAGGAAACAAAATGGAATGGGAACCTAGAGTATAGAACTTAGAATTCAGAACTTGGGTTTGAATTGCAGAATTTGGAATACAGAATTGACAAAAGACCACTTGGGGAGGGGTTTCTAATACAAAACAGATGGAGAGAGGTTCATTTGTTTGTCCTTACGATGAGGTGAGAACTTGAATGTGAAGTTCGTCCCTTCTGCGCCAGTATCTCCTGCCCTCCCTTCCTCTCTCCTGTCCTTTCCTCTCTCCTAAAAGCAAAAGGCCAGGCTAGGGCCCGTATTTCCCCTCACTTGCATTCTTTTTCTCCATCATTATATTCTGTCAGCCCAACCCTCATTCTTCTGGGCCTCTGTATGTGAAATGGGGTCAGTGGTTATAGGGGCCTGCTCAGTGACACCCCCACCTCATGAATCCCGGGGTAGCTTGATTCTGCCTCCCCTTTAAGAAAACTTGTACTGAAGTTGCTGGTGGAACCAATTAAATATTTACTATAAAACACAGTGTCTTTTCTTCTTCTGCAAGGTACTTTGGCAGGTGCCCTGGGTAGAGCAGAGCAGAGCTGGCCAGCTTCCACCTGATTAATACCCTCCACAATGCCCCCTTGGAGGGTATGGTGTTCCTACCCCAGTGACATAATTCCTTATGAAACCAGGGGTTCAGGACATCGGTGTTTCTAGTTATGGATTAAATAGGACTTACACCAAAAGCCCTGAGCACTATTTGTACAATACACATCAAGAGTTAAAAACACGTGAAGCTGTCAAATGCTGCATTAGAGTTGGGCAAATCCAGTCTATGATGGGGGAACTATTGATGCACACGTGGAGGAAAAAAACAAGTGTAAAATGGGGTTAAAACCTTCTCGACTTGCTCCCTTCACTAGTGTGAGGTGTTTGGGTACATGTTGTATAACAGTTAAGAATCCAGGTTATAGAGGCAAATCCACAGGGGTCTAGATCTTGGCACTTCCTCGCTCCAAAGGGCATACGACAAACACATGGCACAACGCCCACTAGTTTCTGGGGAAAGTGAACGAGGCATAAACGCTATTTTGCCTTTGCAATCTCAATTTCCTGTTTTTAGAGGGTGTTGGCCGGCTGGGACCTGTCGACAGCACAGGAGTCCATGACCTCGCCTCCACACGGCCCAGTCGCCGCCAGCAAGGCGAGCCAGCGGCCAGAGAGGCCCTTCCCGCCTCGCTTCCGGCCTCCGCGCCTCACTTCCGGCAGGTCTCTCCTTTCTTCCGTTTCTCTATGGTGCGCGGGCTGCTGTCCCTTTGCTGCCGGAAGTGACTTCCTCGCCGGGACAGGTTTGGGTAACCGTGTGGTGAGGTGGGAACCGGGACAGCGGAGCGGAGAACTGGGCGCAGCGCGGCGCTTCTGGGGTGAGGTCCGCGGCTCCCGGCAGGAGTGTCCAGGCTGGGGTCCCATCCGGATTCTCCCCTCACTCCCGGGGTTCCTAGGCGTTCGGCGCTGCGCGCGGTTTCGTCTGGAAGATGTTGCCTGCAGCATTGTCTGGTCCCACGCTGTAGCCTCTGAATGTGACGGCGACGACAATGGTGGTTTAGATTTAGTTTAAGGTGCTGGTAACAGCTCACATATATTATGCGTTTATGTGTGCCAGGCTCTTTTGACTGTTTTCAGAGGCACGACTTTTTACACTTACGCCTTTAGGGCTCCATTTATATAGGTTTTGCCAGATTAATTTACCATTTCTATGACTGTTTACTCAAGATTTTTAATCGAGTCACTATTAAATTTACTTTAAAACTATGTCATAAATGGAAAACTACTCTTTTCATATGCTTCAAGTAATGATAAAAATATATTTAACATGATGAAAACAGATAATTGTTAATAATTCTGGTTAGATTCATTACTGAGAGCTCTGAGACAGTTCTTGGTTATCAAAGGAATGTTGGCATTCAGAGTTGTTAAAGACAATGAGAAATGAGTTTCTCCTTGAAGCAATCAGAGGTTTCTAAAGAGTTCAAGACTTGAACTCTCTCCTTAGGTGTTTTAACATTATTTCAGATCACCCATGCACCTTCTAAAGCCCCAGTCCCAGATTATCTACATCACTTTTTCCAGTGGATTGCCTCCTGTTTTATGTACACAACAATCCCTGAGGGAGGACCTGTTACTGTTGTTTGGTCTGTGAGGAAACAGACTCTGAAGAAAGTGACATGACATAAAATTACAGTAGAGTGGATACTCCACTGCAGGGCTTCTCTGGCCTCATTGTAAGTGTTAGTAATAAATTAATGGTTAAGGGAGCAGTGGTGCCCACAGGGGGCTGCAGTGACAAGTAGAAAGTTAGCTGAGGAAACATGTTTTGTGATCCTAGAGCCCCATGAAATGTAGATTTTGTTTTTTTAAATTTTAGGGAGTTGGTAGCATCACCGGATGATGTTTTATAATAAGGATCAAATGAGACTATACCCATAAAGGGTATGGGTATAGTCAAGGCCCAGCTCACTGCGATCAATCAGTAGTATTGGGAATGGATTTATATGACAGGCTGAGAAGTTTCGTCATTGGGGTGGTGGTGGAGAAGTTGAGTTCATTTTGAACAGGCTGAAGGATGATTTGTTTTCCTTTGCACAGAGGATGAAACTGAGACTTTGGAGATTCAGTGACTTTTCTTGAGTTACCAAAGTTGTAAGTGGCCAGAATTGCTTGTTAGAAAATCTTCAATTCCAACTCTGGAAAATCTCAAAGCTTTCCTCTCTTAACAGGTCTCTGCTGTTTGCTCCTGACCTCACCAAACAACTATGTCATCAGAATCAAGCAAAAAACGAAAGCCCAAAGTCATCCGAAGTGATGGAACCCCAACTGAAGGAAAGCGTAATCGATCTGACACTGAGCAGGTGAGATCAGCCAGGACTGGCTGTGCTGCTGAGATATTGCAGCTTGTGACAAAGCTTCTGGCAGCTGAGGATTCCAGGGACAACCTCCCAGACGTCCTCCTCTTGACTGGGTGTCTGGAATTCTCACTTGGCTCTACAAATCTTAAGTATCCATATTAGGTTTTAGCGGTAGTATCCCAAGAACAACAAGCCTATATTAGACTCATTAGTGCTTAAGAAGAGAATGTAGTCTAGTATAGTGTGGGTCTCTAATTGTCCTCATGGTCAGAAGAAGCAAGTTCATCTGCAGCATGCTGCTGGATCTTTAGAGATGTGCATCCTTGTTCTCTGCTGGAGAGAGTACTAAACAGTCCTAGGACCATGTGTTTCCAGAACTTCTGTGGTCTGAGAGCTCATGTGGTTATCAGGTTTTCCTCCTTTTGCTATTTCTCTGTCCTTGAATCTGTAACGTTAATTTATGACAACTCTTTGATTGGTTAGTTTTGCTTTTTAAATTAGAATAGAGAAACATACCATCTTAAATTAAATTTAAATGAAATTAAAAATGAAGCTTTCCATGGCCCTCCCCCGTGGCACAGCGGTTGAGTGCTGGGTTATAAAGCTGCCCGCAGCCTCTGCAGCGCCAGTTCAATCCCCGGCCACCTGACAAGGGTCCCACATGGCGCGCAGACCTCTCCTGCCGCCCGCTGCTCCCCTCAGCAGTGTACTTCGGTCCTTCTGCCTGTTCTGCTCCCCGCTCAGGCTCTGGTGAATTCTCTCACCCTCCCGCCGTTCTGATTGTACCCAGTGCTTGCATTAATAAATAAATAAATCTTAAAAAAAAAAAAAATGAGGCTTTTCTCAGATTTAGGAAATCAAGATTAGTGAAGAGTTTTATGCTTTTGGGGCATTGATTCTGGCTGTCTATTAAAAGGATATATTTTATTTACAGAGAATGGGGGCCAATTATGATGTTTCGTTTTCTGCTGAAGCTTGATTTGACTATGTTAACACCCATTGGATAAAGATTTGTTAAAGTGAATTCTTGTTCATTTGTAGTGTGAACCATCATAACATTTTGATGGAGATCTGTATTTATTGCAATGGGAAATTGCATTAAATAGCATGATCCCGTTTTATTTAAAAATAAAATTTGTATTTGTCCACATTACTTTTGTTGTTGTTTCCTTGTTTCATCTTTATTATTTTTGTCTACATTATTAACAGTGGCATTATTTCAAGCTGGAATGTAAGGTTATAGGCAATTTTTCATTTTCTTTTTCATATTCCCTACTGTGTTCTGAATCTGTGCTACCATGCATGAATTACTTAATAATAATCAGGAAGAGAAAAAGAGGGATTCTTTTTCATTATGGAAAAAAGAAAAACATTTGAGGACCCAGTCCTTTAGAGATCTTACTCAAGGCTTCATTGTTACCTACGTCAGTTAAGGGTCCCTGACCCTGCCGGGGAGACTTAACCCATACACCCAACCAAGGCCACTATACTTGTCTCAACAGGAAGGTAAATACTACAGTGAGGAGGCTGAAGTAGACCTGCGGGACCCTGGCAGAGACTACGAGCTATACAAGTACACGTGCCAGGAGCTACAGAGGCTCATGGCTGAGATCCAGGACTTGAAGAGCAGGGGAGGCAAAGATGCGGTAAGTAGTGGACCCAGGCAGATATGAACCTGATGGGTGTGTCCTGGGACCAGGACGAGTTTCCTGATCCTCATCTACTGTCCTAGTCATGATTCAGGTATTTGGATCTTGGGGGCTTCAGAGACCTGCCTGCTAATTTTTTGAAATGTTTCATTACCATTCAGTCATGGTAGTGTGGCAACCAGGCACAAGGCGGCAGGCCCATGGGCTGGGGGACTGGGAGGCTGGTGGGCCTCTTGGCTCCCAGCAAATCTTTACTCTCTGGGCCTTCTCATGGTTGTCTTGTCTCATGGTTCTGTCTCTTGGTAGTCACTTGTCCTCTTGTAGCCATTCCCCACCACCATAGCTGTCCTCTGTGAGATGCTGCCCTCTTAGCCTCAGCCTCCAGGCTCAGGTGTGCCCACTTATGCATGCCCACACCATACTTCAGGTGTCCACAGTCAGACATGCCTGCCCCCCGAACCCATGCTCTGAAGTGCCTTCTGCACTCAAGGCCACAGGCAATAGCTACAGAGGCCAGCGGTGTAAAAACCTTGAGCATTACTTACCCTACAATCACCAATTACAGTAATGAAAGTACAGGATAATTCATTTTTTCCATACCTGTAATATGATATTTCATCCAATTACTACTTAATAAGTGCTAGGCATTTGGCTGGGTGTTGAAAAAGGATAGTACATATGAATTCCCTTACTATTACAAGGATGGATATGTACAAGTAAATCAGAAACTAAAATGAAATTACCATTAATATTAACTGAGTAAACCAGACTTCAGGACAGAGAAAGTAAACAATGTAACTAAAAGCTGGATGAGATATATTCAAAACAAAATGACCCATATTTTTCTTGGACTCTCATTTATTTGCACTTATTACGTTTTATCTGTTTTACTATAGCTAAGCTTTACAGGTTTACTTCTTCAGCTTTCATTTGAATTATTCAGTAATGTTATTTAAGAGGTCAAATTGTATGGCACAGTGTTGTAATTATTAGGATATCTGTGTACCATATGTAGGAACAAATGTTTGTATTGGGTGTACTTGCTCCACCTTCAGTTCCTGTTACTACAGTCCCAGCAGAAATTGATTTTTTACCTGGGGACCTTAAGCATTTCCTTTACACAGTTACTCATGTCCCTTTGATGTAGCTCAGGGTTCTGAGCTCCCTCTAGTGTCTATTTTTCACCTTGGGTGAGGATGGGTCAGCAGTGAGGGGCTGAAGGAAGCTTATTTGAGGTCTTTACCGGTTTTCTTTGCCCACAGGCAGTTGAGATTGAAGATCGAAGGATCCAGAGCTGTGTGCATTTCATGACTCTAAAGAAACTTAACCGATTAGCCCACATCAGGTTGAAGAAAGGAAGAGATCAGACCCATGAGGTAGGAGTTGAGAGGCTTAACCCTCCTCCTTCCTCTTCCCCAGCGCTGCATTTGCTGCTTCTCTGCTCTGTGCCTCCTGACTGGCCCCACTTACCTCTCACTTTGTCCTCCTATCAGGCCAAGCAGAAAGTAGACGCCTATCACCTGCAGCTCCAGAACCTGTTGTATGAGGTGATGCACCTGCAGAAGGAGATCACCAAATGTCTGGAATTTAAGTGAGTTGGAGAACAGGGCTTTGGAAAAATGATTTGTGGGCAACTGCCTTTTCCTTGTAGCTCTGTTAGCAGTTTGTTTCAAAAGAAATCAATGAGCCGGAGACTGCAGGATCTGGGAGAAGGGTGACTCGTTCACTGTCAGTGGGAGAATTGGAAGTAGTTGCTTCCGGCTGCACAAAGAATCTCAGAAACCTGTCTGACCCTTTTGAGTTTTGAGCTCTGCACCTGGTAAAGGTAGTTGTCCCTCCCCAGCAGAGACCTTTGGTCCATCTTCAGTTCCTATTATTACACCAGTTCAATTCCTAGAGCACTTCCAGTAACATCCTTTTTACCTTTTGGTCTCGTTTTCCTTTTTGAAGTTCTAGGTGTTCGTTTTTGCAAATGGATTTTGGTCTTTGGAACCTGAACTTCTTGCAGCTTAGCTGTCTTGAGGTGAACAAACTATAGTTTCTTAGTGTATTCTTAAAATATAATGTGTCTTGAAAAAACCGAGGTGAGAGCTGAGAAGTAGTGTAGACTGGGGAAGAAGAGGAAAATGTTCTGGCATAGTCAGACCTGTTTGTGCAAACAAAGGCAGATTTTATTTGTAATAAACTTAGAATGAGGTAGACACGTTGGACACTGGGTCCAATGAATTTTTAATAATGGTAATGATCTGATTTTTTGAGAGCCATCTTTTTCTACATCATCAATTTATCACATAATAATACTAAATACTAATAGAGGTGAAAGCTGTATAGGTTCTGTACCTGTGTCAATAGTATTGTACCATTGTCTGGTTCCTGATTTTATGTTATGCCTAGATAAGGTATTGTCATTGGGAGAACACAGGGGAAGTGTACGTGGGAGAAGCTCTCAGTACTACATTTGAAACTTCTTAAGAGTCAAACTATTTGAAAATAAATGAAAGGTGACAGTACAGTGGACCTTAGGCCTGTGCGGAGCAGGTGACCACATGGGAGGAACTTGGGTCCTGAAATGAGACAGTTTGGGTTCCATTCCCTCCTCTGCCACTCACTAACTGTGTGACATGGGGCTAGTTGGTTATCTGTGGAAGTTTCTATGTCATTTGAAAAATGAAGGTAAAATCCCCACCTCATAGTTATTATGAGAATTAAGTGAAGTGAGGATGGGGTATAGTGGAGCTTTTGACATGGTAGCCGCTATTATCACCATCATCTGTCCACAGCTGACTACTGTGTTAATGCAGCAGAGTATGGGACTTCTTTCTGTCTATACACATGCATGTCACTATAAATGCATCAGTCAAAGCCTCTCAATCTTTTTCCTATCTAATCCTGCCATGTTGGACTTAAATTCAGTTAGTGTTTTGAATTTATGTTTATTCCTGTTGAATGACATTTCTTGGTTTCAGCCTGGCAGTCTAGACTTATATTGTGGTGTTTTGTTTGACTCTTCTGTCTCAGCTTCCTTGCTCAGCTTGGGGACATTTGTAAATTTGATCAGCATCCCTTCCTTTAGTTAATTCCTGGATACAAAATATTAGCATGGATAAGGATCCTGTGGCATATCACCAACTACTTCTCTTCACACTGAAACATCTAATGAGCATTTACTGATAATGGATTCCAGGTTCCTGGACCAGGAACTTAGTAAGCATAAGTATGACCAGGGCTTAGTAAGCATATATGGGGTAACTGTGGGGGTGTTTAAGCGACAATTTGTGTTCCTGAGAATGGCAACTTGACACCTAGTTTTTGTCTTCAGGTCAAAGCATGAAGAAATTGATCTGGTCAGTTTAGAGGAGTTTTATAAAGAAGCCCCTCCAGATATCAGCAAGGCTGAAGTCACCATGGGAGACCCTCACCAGCAAACCCTTGCACGTCTGGACTGGGAGCTAGAGCAGCGGAAAAGGTAGTTTCCCCTTTTATCTTGTTAACCTGTGCAAACATGGACCTTTAGACAGGACACAGTGATTTGTCATGACCCCATGAATAGACAGCAAATAGTCTCTAAGACCAAGTCCCATTTTATGATTGATTCACACCTGGTAGTTCAAACTTCACCAACCACATCATGGGTGGGTTTGGAATTGCTTGACACTGTTAACAGAAAGTTAGAGTAATTCCCTTTAAAGTTTTAATAACTGGACCTAAATGCCTTTTGTACCATAAATCAATTATTTTTGCCTTTTTCCCTATAGTTTCATAAAACTTTACAAACATTGTTTTAGAAATTTGTACATTCTTGTATATAGAGAAATTATTGATATAATTCACATAATCATTCCCTTATTGGATTGATCTTTTAAATTGCTTTCATTTTAAGCTATCACAAGTGATGACTCTAGGCTCAATTTTTATATATAGGACTTTTCTATAATAAAGAACTTTTATTAACCAAGTGCAATGGAGTGTCTGTACTAAGTAGTTTAACTTTTTTTTTTTAAAGATTTATTATTTATTATTTATTTATTTATTTATTTATGCAAGCACTGGGTACAGTCAGAAGTGTGGGAGGATAAGAGAATTCACCAGAGCCAGAGCAGGGAGCAGAGCAGGCAGAAGGACCGAAGTACACTGCTGAGGGGAGCAGCCGGCGGCAGGAGAGGTCTGCGCTCCATGTGGGACCCTCCTCCGGTGGCCTGGGAGCAGCCGGGGATTGAACCAGCACTGCAGAGGCTGCGGGCAGCTTCGCAAGCCAGCGCGCAACCACTGCGCCACCGGGGAGGCCCCTGTACTAAGTAGTTTAAGCTATATCTTTCTAGATATAGTGTATCCTGTTTTTTCATACCGAACTTTCCACAGTTGAATCCCTTTCATATTTGTATGAGAATTTTAGGGCTTTTGGTTGACATATCTGCTCTTTTTCCTTTGGAGAAGTAGCTGTTTTTATTTTTGCCATTTTCTATTGCACAGTCTATTTGGTAACTTTGGTCCACCTGATACATGTGCTAAGTATTCAGTTGGTTCCTAGAGAATTGGTGTCAGCTTTTAGCAGGTGGGGCTGGCCCCTTGTTCCTCTGTGTGCTATATACTCTGGCCTTGGCATAGGTAAACCATGAGTGTTACGTTCCTGTGGCACTAGTCTGGAATCCATCCCTACTATGCTCTACTGAGGCTGATCTGTGAACCTTATTTGGATCCTGTAGCTGCTAGGTTCACATTTTTGTGAAAGGTTTGGGTCTAGCCTCTGAGTCAAGAAATGAAGCATACAATGACATGAGACTATAGTATTGATAACGCGTAGTGGTCATGGCAGAGCTTCTGGAGTCAGAGGTATGGATTCAAAACCCAGCTGTGTGCTTATAGTCAGCTGGATTACCTTGGGCAATTTACCTACCTCCTTCAGCCTTCATTTCCTCCTTTAAGGATAACAAGAGGCACTATTTTTCAGGGTTTTCATAAGGATTAAATGTGACAGTGCTTGTAAAGAATTCCCCAAGGTGCTTGACATGTAGTAAGTGCTAGGTAAACTTTAACAGTTAATTGCAACTGCTATCAGGAGGAGTCTGACAGTGACAGGCATGTCAGAGTATCCCTAGGGAGCATCTGGTGACAGTGTTCTGTCCTCCCCGAACAGGCTGGCAGAGAAGTACCGAGAGTCTCTGTCCAACAAGGAGAAGATCCTCAAAGAGATTGAGGTGAAGAAGGAGTACCTGAGCAGCCTCCAGCCTCGCCTCAACAGCATCATGCAGGTGAAGGCCTCCTCCCCCTACCCCAAGTCTCTTGCTTTGCCTTCCCACCTAGTGAGTCTTTGCTGAGTGCCACCAGTGGTCACATTTCCCTTAGGTTTTGCTAGATCTATTAGGGCACAGTGCAAGAATGGTCCTGTCTGCAGTCATACCCAGCTGGTGTGATAAGGTTGTATCCTAGGTGAAAGAAATTGCTGGCCAGCTGATTTCAGGAACATATCCACACATTTACTTGAGTGTTATCTTTTTCACCCAGAATCTCTGCCATGTAAAACACTTTTTCACAGACTCTGTTCTGTTTACTTCCTACATCGTTCCTACCAGTCCCAACATTTCCAGCATCTAAGCATGCTTCCATGGACATGAGATCCCTTTGATTGCATCTCAGGGGAAGACGTCTCTGAAAGTCTTCTAAAAAGACCTTTACTCATATTTGACCTTAAGTAGAAAAGTTCTCATTTTACCTGTAAAATCTAATGTCTTTCTCTGGATAAGTAACTTGATTTTTGTTTACTTTGTGAAGCCAGATTTGGCCTAAATCCTTATAGCTTTATGAAGCAGTGTGAATGGCTAGTCTGGATGAACTTTGTAAAAACATCCCAGAGAACATAAACTCGTTCAAAAATTCGTAAATAAATTCACTCTAGTGGGATTTGGCTAGGTCTGTATTTCCTCTCTTCAACTGTAGGCATAGAATGAGAATTGTTAACAAAAATACTCTCCGGTTGTAATAATGTGGAATTTAGACTGGGGTTGTCTTGAAATCTATAGATCACTTTGGGAAGAATTGACATCTGGCAATAGCAAGTCATCCAGGCCATTAGCGTGGCATATATCTCCATTCATTTAGATCTTTGTTTTCTTAGCTATTTGAGTAGCGGCATACATGCTTTTATTCTTAGATATTTGATGTTTTCTTGATGCTGTTGAAAATTTTTTTGAGTTCATTTTCTTATTGTTTGTCGCTGGTATAAAGAAGTAAAACTTTTTTATTGATCTTTTAGCCACCTATAATATCTTTTAGTTTATCATGTACCACTTTCATAACTAAAAAACTATAAATGGTAACTAAGCAGCTATGTAGACTGCCTGAAAAGGAAAATCAAAATTTCTCCTTATTGTATTCAGGCTTCCCTCCCCGTGCAAGAGTACCTCTTCATGCCATTTGACCAGGCTCACAAGCAGTATGAGACGGCCAGACACCTGCCACCTCCTCTCTATGTCCTCTTTGTTCAGGCCACTGCATATGGGCAGGCCTGTGGTGAGTATAGGGGCTGGGTGAGAGGAGGAACTTGTGGGAGCAGCAGCTGTGGCTGATTGAGTCATTTGGAAGCACTTCCTGTTGAGGAACAGCCCCTGGCCATCCTCAGAAGCCCTCAGGTGACAGCCGCTGCCTCCCCTTTGCACCACCCAGCATGGCAGCTTTGGCCAGCTGGCCTGAGGCTGAACTAACCTGATGGGCATTTCAGTATGGATGGCTTGGAATCTTGATGAGCTTGTCTGGTCAGCTGTTGGGTGCAGTGCCCAGGCAGCCTGTGGGGCTCACACATGCTCTCCCCAACCAGGCGCGCTTGGCAGGTGAATTGCATTTCTTGCGCTGCATCAGAGAGATGGCTTGGTGAACTTGGGTCCCAGCTAGCTCTCCCAGGCTTTCACCTGCCTTGAAACTGGCTGCATGTTGTTTGTTACCAAGTATCAGCAAGTGAGAAGCATCCTCCTGATGCTTAAAGGCAACTTGTGACTCCACTAGGATTTTGCTTTGTTTTTGGAGATCTACCTCTTGCCCTACTGCAGCTTTCACCTAATAACCTAGACTTTCCTTTCCTGCCCCCTTCTCACCCCCACATCAGACAGATGTATAATGCACCATGCATGCCTCTTCACCCAGCCATGGGCATTGACACATGACTGTCTTTCTTCTTGTGTCTTCCTGGTCCTTCTGGTTTTCTCTCTCCCTTTCCTTCTCACACCTGTTTCCATCATCAGCTCATATGAAATCCTCCCAGCCCCCTAGACAGGGTGAGTAATTTTCTTTTCTTTTGTGTTTATAGTCTAGCCTGTTTCCATTCCTGTTTTACTGTAGAATTCTAGGATTTAACTACTCAAAAGAACATCTGGCCTTTGCAGGCAGTTAATGGGGACAACTCTTTTAGGGTGAGGTTCTTGTAGGATTGTCATAGTCGTTTATGGCCTCTGGGAATAGTATCTCAATGACCTGGCATTTGGGGGAATTTTTCATTCCTCGTTAGTGCATTTGCACACACCCTTTCAAGCTCTATGATTATCTGCATACCCTTTTGAATGGAGGAGTGGAGGTACTCTGTGTGACTTCCAAGAATTAGACCCAAGGAGTTACACAAATGGAGTTACACAAAGGCAGCCTAAGGCATCGCTTATTGAGGGGTCAGGCCTAGTGCATGGAACAGGCTGCTTAGCTTCATGCTTGATATTAAGTTCAAGTTGTGTAGACCTGATCTTGAATCATAGCTGATCTATTTCCTAGCTGTTGTATCTGACTTTTCTAAGCCTTAACTTTTGCATCTGTAAATGATTGTGGTCACTACAGTGATTATAGGATTGTTGTGCAAATTAAAAATTAATTTTTAAAAATAATGTTATAATTTAAAATATATGCAACAGCCCATTCAGTCCTTGCCACCCAGCAGCTGGGCAGCTATTTCTCAAATACCCATTCCATAGATGTAGAAACTGAGGGTCAAAGCAGTGACATAACTTGCTCCATTAAGTGTTTGGGTATTGGTGGGGCGGAGACTCAGGCCCGGGACTGAACTAGAGGATCCAAGTTTCTACCCACTGTTTGAGTACTTCCCAGTTAAATAGAACAGTGCCAGCCAGGTGTGTGGTGTAGTGCAGAGTAGAAAATAAGCACTGAAATGAAGGATACTGTTTATGAGATGTGGACAGTTATGGGCTTCCAGATGAGAACGTAAGACAGTTGGCAGAAGTGTATCATATGGCTTTAGGCCCAAGGTTTGGATTTCTGTACCTTGGTGCAAACCTGGAGAAAAGGCATTCACCCTGGTCTCAGGTGATGGCTTGTCCGGGAATCTGCACTTTGTTCTCAGTAAGTCATAGGGAAAAAGACAAATTTCCTATCTTGTCCCTCTTCATCTAGAGAAGGGGCCTTTGCCCTTCTAGCCCCAGTCAGTAAGGAGCTGTGACTAAAGCAGAAGAGGTACAGTCCCAGAGCTGGCTGCTTGTGTAGCTTAGCTCCTTCCCTTGGCGGCTTTCACATGAAGCTCCTTTTTGCTCCCAGATAAGACATTGTCTGTGGCGATCGAAGGCAGTGTGGATGAAGCCAAGGCTCTGTTCAAGCCTCCTGAAGACTCCCAAGGTAATGTGGTAATTGGGTGCCTCCTCCCAAGTCTTCTGTAGCAGTTACAGGGATACCATCCAAGGGCAGTGCTTGTCCTTTGGAAATAAGCTGTACTGATTCTGTGTAGCTGGGAGCTTTGCTTGTCTTAATGCTCAGGGGTCATTGGGGAAGAGCTCAGTTCCCAGAGTCACTGGCGCTTTGGACTTCAGTCCTGCCACTCACTGACCCAAGAGAAGCTCTTTAACAGTTCTGAGCAATTTACGCAGCTGTCAAGAATATAGTAATACCTTTTGTAAAATATTATGTGGACTAAATGATTAGGTCATGCTTGGAAAGCCCTTAGCATCCCCTGCACATTGCAACTCCCCAAATGATGTCTGCTGCTGCTATGATGGTAGATTTGTAACTATTACTGCTTACTGTTACTAATAGTACTATATTACCACCATCACCAATAGAGGGTCTTTTGGTTCATAGAATGACATTAAAAGCACTTTAAAAACCTTGGGTGGTAGGATTATAGGTAATTTTTATTTTTGCCTTGTGTTTTCTATATTGAATAAGCAGCTGCAAATTATTTATTCTCAAGAAACCATTTACAAAAGACAGAGAGTATGGGTCTCTGTATCCCATGGGTTGGGGCTCTTTAAAGAACTTTGCAAGCCCCCTCACCTCTAGCTGCCTTCTCTCTGGCTACAGACGATGAGAGCGACTCAGATGCTGAAGAGGAGCAGACCACGGTGAGAGCCATTTCCTCTCGAGGGGGTGCCAAGAAGCTACACTGGGGCCTGCTAGTTGGCAGGTGCCATCCTCCCTAGAAGCAGAAAGAGGTTTGAAAGAAGGGCCTCTGGGAACCTGGCAGCGGGGTACCTGTGAAGCAGCAGGGTCCAGGAAGAGTGCTGAGGCCCTGGCAGGCAGGGAGAGGGGAGGGGAAGAGTCGTACTGTGAGTGCTCATCAGCTTGGCTCTTTGTCTTTGTCCAGAAACGCCGACGACCCACACTGGGAGTTCAGTTGGATGATAAACGCAAGGAGATGCTGAAGAGGCACCCACTCTCTGTCATGCTCGACCTGAAGTGTAAAGGTCTGGCTCCCCTTATTTTAGGGGATCCTGTAGCACCTAAGAATTCAGAGATTTGCAATTTGCATAGGATCTAGTCAGTCAGGGCCTCTACCCAGGAAAAGATTTTGGTTTCTTTTTCCTCATTGTTCTGTATGGAATTTGATTTTCTTTTCCCCAAGTCATAGCCATAGCAACAAAATTCTAGATACATATGGGGTGTTTTATAAAACTATTGATTGATATATCTTTCTGAATTTGAATAATCATCTATCCAGAAAAAGTTGGAAAAGTATGCAGGTTTTGAATAATATGTCCAACATGCTTAATTTTATAAATACAAGTAGAACTTTGTGTTCCTGTAAGACTGTTTTGAATCTAGTTTTGAAAGGATTAAGGAGCACATGATAAAGCTCTATCAGAAGTTGTTTTTTCTCACCCCATACTCCCAGAACTTTTTCTTGGTCTTACATCTAAGGACAACCAGTGTTTCAGCTTCTTATGTATTTTCTAGAACTATCCTATGCATTTAGAAGCTTTTATACACGTGTACGGTCATCCCCTCCACCTTTAGTTTTTTACACAAATGGAACCACTGTACTTTCTTATCTTTTTTTTTTTTTTAACTTTTTGAGATGATTTTATACTCACAGGAGAGTTTCAATGAAGTAGACTCACAGTTCTTATATAGTCTTCACCTAGCTTCCCCCAATGTCAGCCTCAATCACAACACAGTTATTAAAACCAGGGTTAATTTCATTGGTACAATATTATTAACTACAAAATTTGTTCACATTTTTTCTGGTTTTTCCTTTTTATGTTGCAGGATCTAATCCATGATCTCACATTACTTTTAGTTGTCATATCCTTAGTCTCCTCCAGGCAGTAGTTCCCCAGTCTTTGCTTGTCTTTCAAGACCTTGATGCCTTGAAGACAAAGCTTATATATTATGTAGAAAGACTCTCAGTTGGGCTTACCTGGTGTTTTTTCCAGGTAAGACTAAAATTAATTTTGGGGCGGAATACCATAGGTGTGTTGTTTATGATCATGTCACGCCATGGTACATGGTAATACTGTCTTATTACTGGTGATGTTAGTCTTGAGCACTCTGTTTCCATATTGTATTTGTTAAAAGTAGTCTCTCATTCCCACTCACATTCAGGGGGAGGAAAATGAAGTTCCACCTCTTGGAGGAGGAGTAGCAGCCAAGAATTTGTAGATCTTCTGCCTCTTTTGCTCAGCATTATATTGCCGTTGAGTGTTTGGTATATAATTCCTTTCTCCAAAGCTGCCTTTCCTTTCTCCAGTGCTGTTGACTGTGCTATAATAGTTGACTTATAAATGATCTCTTCTATTTCTCTTCCTCCTCCAGATGACAGCGTGCTTCACCTGACTTTCTACTACCTCATGAACCTCAACATCATGACTGTAAAAGCCAAAGTGACAACTGCCATGGAACTGATCACCCCCATCAGTGCAGGGTACTAGACGGGTGCTATGGGAGGGGGGTGTGATGAGAGCCTCAGTGCTGGGCTGTCTCAGTTCCTCCATTGTCAGACTGAGGAAGTTTACGCTTACGTTGGTTTGTGTTGTCTTGTCCAGGCAACCAGAAGTTCTGGCACATCACTAGTATTTATAACACTCACTGACTTTAATTTGTGAAGTTTTCTTAACTACAAAGCAGATGATAAAAATGACTGCAGTAGGTGGGGCTGAACACCAGCTTTTTATAACAAGTGGAGAGAGTGTGAATATAAAAATGAGATTGACCCGATGCTTTCAGGTTGACAAATTTAGGCCTCTCTCTTCCTTTTCTCATTCTGTTCCAATTACGTCTCAGCTTGTATCTTTTCTTCACAGTGGTGGGTCTCTGTTTAGGTTTTGAAGAGGGCAAATGAGCAGAGGCATAGTATTGACAATCTCAGGTCACATATCATCCCTAGAAGACCATGACCACAGCAGTCTTGTTCCACAGTCAGGAGTGGGAAGAAAGGCGGAGGGCTGGGGCTGGGGGTGTGAACTAGCCTCACATGAAAGAGCACTGCCCTTGGCCGTCACTCCTGGCCCTGCCATTTTTACTTTCACTGACTGTAGAAAGAAGGGAGGCACAGGTCAGTGCCTGGAGGGTGGGGCTCTTTCTGCAACTGCCTCATGATGGCAAGTCCCTGGGTTTTAGACCCTGCACTTATAGACAGTAGCATTGGACCCTGGGCTTGAGAGTGTTGTTGGATGACCCAGGGGCATTCTGTATAAAAGTGACTGCCCCTGCCCCCCATTAGAGGGAGCCATGGCTTGTTGCTTCAGAGTACCTGGTTACTCCACTCATCCTAGGCTCTTGGTCCAGTGAGCAGCTTGAGAGCCCTGTCCTTGGTGGGGCTTCTGTCATGAGTGTTCTGCCTGCTTTTCTCTGCTAATAACGGCTTCAGGCTGGCTTCAGTGCACGCTTAACTCCAGCTCCTTTCAAACCTTTCCATGTACAATGACTGGGGCAGTGATGCAGACTGATTATGAGCTTGGAGCAGAGTTCTAGCAAGTACCAGGCCTGCCACTTAGAGCTGTATGTGTACCTTTAGCCAAGTTTCCTGGCCTCTGAGTCTGTTTGCTAATTTTGTATTTGCTAACGGTAATATCCCCTCCCAGGTGCTTGTGAAGAGGCAGGTCAAGTGCTTAGTATAGGTGGACACACTGTCATTTAGAAAATGACAGCTGTGTTTATCATCCTCAACTCATTTAACTCTCACAGTGGCTCTACCAGGAGAGGAAACTGAGGCTCTGGAGAATTGAGGGACTGCATCAAGATCACAGGCAGTGAGTAGAGAGTGTTGATTTGAAGTTGGCCAGGCCAGTGTACCAGTGTACTGTACTACTGTCATTACCAGGTGGGCCCTAGCCCCCAAAGAGGGAGGAGACACGAAAGGAAATACCCTGAACCAGGATTAGGTCTTCAAGGGCCTTCAGTTGTTTTCTAGCTCATCCTTCTATTTCACAGATGGAGAAACTGGAGTCTAAGGGCTATATGACCAGTTATTGCAACCCTGGGCCTAGGGCTTCAAACTCCCAGCCCAGAGTCCTTAGCCCATGTACATACTGCATTGGCTTCTGAAGACACCATCCTGGTATATATGGTTTTACTTATGTACTAAAACATGGGAATACTTTTTTCTTTTAATATGATCTTGTATCACAGTAATTCCTTAGTGTCATTAGTAGTCAGAGTTCAAATTTCCCTGATTTTCTCAAAAGGTTTTTTTATTAGCTCTAGTTTTAACAGTTTGGGTTTTATTTTATTTTTATAGTTTGGCTTTAAATCTGGATATTTGTAAGGTCCATATGTTGTAGTTGGGTAAGGTGTCTCAAGTATCTTTTCGTCTCAGTGTTCCTACCATCTTTTTATTTTATTAAGGGAAGTAGGTGGTTTGCTCTGTAGGTTTCCCCTAGTCTGCATTTGATTCCCTGAATTACAGTTTAGCTTGTTATTTCTTCCCCCTGGATGTCCTATAAATTTCTAGAGTTAGAGGCTTGATTGGATTCCATTTAGAATTTTGGGAGTTTCTGGGAAGGATGGTGTCATAGATATTGTTGGGTGTTTCTCTCAGGAGGCACAGACTCTATTTTTGTTATGTAAGCATTGATGACTGTTGAAAAGATCTACTGATTCATTAGGGAATTAATGGGGTTTTTTTGTTTGTTTTTAAATCTTTTTCATTATTTTTTTAAGATTTATTTTATTTATACAAGAACTGGGGTACAGGCCAGAGCACAGGAGGGTGAGAGAATTCACCAGAGACAGAGTGGGGAGCAGAATAGGCAGATGGACTGAAAACACTGCTGAGGGGAGCAGCAGGCCAGACAGGAGAAATCTGCTGAGCCATGTGGGTATTCTCCCTAGCCGGCCAGGAATAGAACCCATGCTGCACAGGCTGTGGACACTCCACAGTGCAGTGCTCAACCCTCTGTGCCACTGGGGAGGCCTGGAAATTAATGTTTTTAATACAAACATTTTAATCAGAATTATAGCAATGGGTTGAATTTTCTCAAGAGATTATTTTCTGGAATGATCTTTATTAGACCATTTTAATTCATTGATCAATTTTTCATTAATCTGTTTTTAATCTTTTTCATTTTTATTTCACAAGGTTTCTTCAATCCCTTATTTTCCATTATTTTTTTCTATATTGAAATTTTTTATAGCAAGTGTTTGGATAATTAAATCATTTTTTTGTTTAGAAGTTTTATAACTATAGATAACATTCCCTTTTATATCCATTATTTTTACCAAATTCAGTTGTTCTGAGCCACATTTGAACTGTAACTTTTATCAAAGAGAGTTAATTCTTCCATTAGATTTTGTCAGTTAAAAACCTTTGTTATGAACAGCATTTTTAGTTTTACCTGTTCTGCTTTGATTGCTTTAAGCTATTAGTAATGATTGCTAAGCATTGGCAAAAAGACTGAACATTTTTATTTGTTTTCTAGCCAATTTTCATGTGAGGCAACAAAGGGGTCTGAAATGCATGTGGGTAGGAAGTCTCTGAGCAAGACAAAAGAGGAAAGAGTCTGAAGCTGCCATTGCTCCTGTGTTAAGTTCCAAAGACCACATGCAGGAACTGAGAGCAGCAGGGACAGCCTGTCCTCCTGAGTTACTGTTGATACTATCCCTGGAAAGATGGAGGAGCCCTCCCCACCCCCAGTTGGTTGAGGGAAAGAGTAGGTCTTCTTGTCCTTTGATCAGATTGCTCCATTATCTCCCACCCAGCCCCAGCCCCATACCATTTCTTCTCTGCTTGTCATGATTAATTACAGGCTGTGCCCTAACCATTTCAGGTGGGTGGCGGTAGTGTCGCTGTCACTCTCTGCTTATAGTACTGGGTCACCTTGTCTCTAGTGAATGCAATAATATCTTTTCTGACAATATAAAAGGGAGCTTTTTATGTGGTTAGCATGAAATTTGATCAAAGCAAGATACAGCAGCAAAGCTGTACACTTGTTCTCTCTGGGACAGAGAGGGATCTGTTATACTCCTGTGAAGACTGTAACTACTTCTATTTCTGGTGTCACAGTGCTTTGCTCCCCTGAGGTAAGGCCCTTGTCACATTTAACTCTTGAAGGGATAGGTTTTTTTTTTTTAAATTGGAGGTTAAGAATGCTATCTTTGATTAGATGATGCATATCCTGACTTCAGCACTTACTAGCTATGTGACCTTGGACAAGCCATATCCTTCAGTGCCAGAGTTTCTCTTTTATAAAATGGGAATGACCCTGAAACTCTAGTGGAGGATGAGTAAAGCATGTACATACCTCAAGGTGTGAACCTGTACCCCTCAAGTAACTAGATTTGTAAACAGGTGATTAATCAATATGACAAAATTTTTTAAAAATGGAACTGGTATTACTCTCACCTCATAGAAAGCATTCACTAAATGTGGCATTGATCATCAGGGCAAAGGGACAAATGCCCAAGTCTGTCTCGAGGTAAGGTGTTGGCTGGCATCTCACTACAGTCTTTTCCCTTTCAGTGACTTACTGTCTCCAGATTCAATCCTGAGTTGTTTGTATCCTGGGGATCATGGAAAGAAAACTCCCAATCCAGCCAACCAGTATCAGTTTGATAAAGTTGGGTGAGTCAGCGGCCTCTCTGCTTCTGAGATTCTCTGTGACTCATATCCAACCCTGGAGAGTTGTTGGGGCCAGAGGCCTCCCAGGGGGCAGAAAGGAAAATAGGGTGGGAGGAACTGCTGTGTCAAGAAGAAAACGCATGCCCTAGCCTGCTTATGAGACCGAGGAAGGTCATGGAAGGGTAGGAAATGGTAGAAGGACCAAAACTTGGAGAACATGACACAATGAAAATGTTTAACATTTTAATTCTCTGAGAAATAAAAATTTTTAAATATTTTATAAATCAACATGCCAATGAAGAGATCAAGTTCACTGATGTTTTACTGAGATTTACTTGTGAGTTGAAGACTGCTGGGGGAAAAGAGAAAAAATGAATATGGGAGAGATGAAACTCACAGTAAGGAATAGATGAAATTAAGAGACTGCTGACAGCCTGGCTGAGCCTGCAGGACTGGCCTTTTTGGGTGGGATGAGAGAACAGGAACAGGGTCATATCCTGGGAGCATTGCAGAAATCAATGACTTAAGAAATAATTTTATCCTATGTTATTTTCTGTAGCATCCTGACTTTGAGAGACTACGTACTTGATCTTGGTCATCCTTATTTGTGGGTACAGAAACTGGGTGGCCTCCACTTCCCCAAAGAGCAGCCCCAGGTGTGTATACTGGGCCAGTCTCCATGCCTGAGGAGCTCTATTTCTTCTGTCAACTCTGGAAGGACTTTTCATAGCCTTGGAACTTGGGACTAGTGGAATGCTTTCTCTTGGGGCTATCACCTGTCCTCCCTCCACTCAGGACCCTAAAATGTCTGAGGCCCTTAAGTGTCTAGGTGCCTTTTGTCTTCTTCCTGAGCCAAAGCACATTGGGTCCTTGCTCTGGGTATAGCATGGCCCTGCTGCTTCTTGGTCATGTGTCCAAAGACACCAATAGTGAGATGTATTCAGAACCCCAGGGCATTTGGCACCTTAGAAAAAGGTGCCTTTTCTCAGGAGCTCTCGAGAACCCAGCAGCTGCATCAGTGTCTGGGACTTGGTGTCTGTCCTGTGACAGCAGGTAAACTGTTGCTCATGGAAAGTGTCCAGCTCTGGACTTGGGTGGCAGGCAGGTCCTAGGAAAGAGGTGGTGCCTGGGGGAAAAGATATGGAGCACTGAATATGCGCTGCTCACTGTCATCCACAGCACACAGTGATCGCTGACCACTCACTGAGTGCCAGCCATATGGAAACCACTATGAAACTGCTGAAGACCAGAGTGCAGTCCCGACTGGCCCTCCACAAACAGTTTGCATCCCTGGGTAAGCTGGTGCGTTAGGACGATGACTTGAAAGCCACCCAGAACACTGGGACAACAGTTACTTAGCCCTTCACTCACTTTTTCTTAAATCCTGATGACAGTCAGAGAAGACTCTATTCCTAGCCCGTGCTGAACAGAGTTGCTGGTGGGACTTCTAGGCACTTGCTAACACAAGTTAGCAGATTGGCAAAGAGGAGCCTGTCTTAGGTTATGCATATCCAATTTTGATGTGCATTTGACAGATAATTATAGGATCCTGATTCATGCCAGGAAATAAGCATAGCATTGGAAAAATGTGAACACAGTAGAGGCAGCTCTACCTGCATGGATCTTGTATTCAACTTATTTGAATACTGTCCAGAGATCCACCCCCTCAGCTCTCACTCAAGACCTACTGAACTGATACTTTCCAGAGTGAGGCTGAGCCCATGTCTTTTCCATAAATTCCCAGGTAATTCTAATGAACCACTGACTCACATGGCGGCCATATCGGGGCTTTTTGTTGTTGTTTATTTGTTGATTAAATTCTTGTGAAGGGCTTACCGTGTGCAGGTGTTGCAAGTTATGGAGGGAGGGGTTAAGATTTTCCTGATATAAAAGAATCATTGTCAGGAAAGACATTGGGTTACGAGGACCCATCTGGACACCCCACTCCTCCAGGCAGTTCTTGATCTTTCAAGGGCAGCGTTGCTTGCTCCCCATCAGCATTGCTGAGTTTGTTTTGTCCCGGGATTGGTTGATTGTCATCCTCCACAGCATTTACTGTGCTGGCATATTTGCTTATTGAAACGCCAGCAGGAATTTACCCTGGAGCAGTTCTCCAGCTCTTTTCCCTTAGAGGAACTGACACAGAACGCTTCAGTCCTTTTCTTCATCAAGGTCAGCTATGAAAACAGCCCTTTCGGCTGTTTGATCTAATTAATAGTCAGCGCTGTGGAAGTGCTGTCGCTGGTTCTGGCTGCAGGGGTTTTGTTTTTCTGGCTATCATTTGCATTGAGGTTAAGGTTACGTGAACCCTGGTGCTGGATACAGCCACAAGCACAGCATTGGGTGAAGGGCAGGTTGGGTGCCTCCAGTCCTGACACATATTGACCTGGGCACCTACTGAGTACAGGGTTTACCTGGACAGCTGTCGGTGCTATTTGAGTGCTCCAGAGGATACTAGTTACTCAGCTATGGCACCTGATTTTCATCTGTGACACCACCTGTCTTGCTCTCTTTTAGAACATGGCATTGTGCCAGTTACTAGCGATTGCCAGTACCTCTTCCCTGCAAAGGTTGTCTCTCGCCTGGTGAAGTGGGTGACTATTGCCCCTGAGGATTACATGGTAGGTAGAGGAGTGACCAGTCACCCTTTGGGATTGCAGGTCCACATCACCTTTCAGCTCTTGGCTCTCCACCTAAAGGGCGGGTGATTTGACTAGAGGAGCTGGCAGTTCATTTCTTGTCTGTGGTGACTTCTAGGAGCTGCATTTCACCAAAGACATTGTGGAGGCAGGGCTGGCTGGGGATACCAATCTCTACTACATGGCACTCGTGGAAAGGGGCACAGGTAATGGTCTGCTCATCACTGTGGTTCTAGATAAGAGGAGTCACTAAAAAAAAAAGTTCTTGGGTTTACACAAAGGAAGCAGAAGATCCTAGAATCCTGCCATGGGAACTTAGCAAATGGTAGTGATGGTGAGAGCCACCATTCAGCAAGGACTTGTTCTACAGCATAGTCACATAGGTGCTTTAGCTTATTTGGTCCCAACGACAGTCCTGGGGGTGGTTATAATCCCATGTTATAGGTAAGGAAATTGAGCTTCATCACGAACACAATCTGAGCCTGAGCTCTTAGTCCCTTTGCTTTACCACTTTCTAGAATCAGATACCTGTTCCTCCCTGTCTTCATGGAGACAGGAGAGGTCTGCTGTGCCATGCAGGTAGCTCCCTGGCCGGCTAGGGATTGAATTCGTGCTGCAGAGGCTGCAGATAGCTTCACAGTGCTGTGCTTAACCCCTTGTGCCATCAGGGAGGCCCCTCTCCTGTTTTTAAAAATATATTTTTTAAAAGATTTGTCTTATTTATTTATGCATATAAGAACTGGCATGTAAGCCAGAGATGCGGGGAGTGAGAAGATTCACCAGCTCTCTTACCCTGTTATTTGAATTAATGATGGGTTGAAACATCTTTTCCACCCCCATGAACAGCAAATAAGGAATAGTATTTGTAGCCCACCGGTAGAGAGGATATATGTCATCCTGTTATTATCACCAGAGAAAACATGAGTAAGTTCAAAACTACAAATATTTCACTCAGTGATAATGAGCACAGCTTTGACCTCCAGCAATTCTGGCAAACTCAGCATTGCTCGGAGCCTCAATTTCCTTATATGTAAAATAGGGCTGATAATTGTGCTACGCATCTTACAGAATCATGGTTAAGATGAAATAAAACATGCATGAAGGGCTTAGCACACAGTAAAAATACAGTAAATACTGTTTAGAGTAAGTTAACTACTCTATAAATGTTGGTTATTTTAAGAAAAGTTTTCACAAACTAAATTTTTTAAAAAAGGAACAGAATATTGTATATACATGTTGACACAGCAATTGATTTACATCTGAAACCTATAAAATGTTATAAACCACATTATTTTTTTTTTTAATTTTTTTTTTTTAATAGAGGCATGTTTTTATTTATTTATTTGTTTGTTTGTTTGTTTTGTTTATACATGCACTGGGTACAGTCAGAAGCGCGGGAGGGTGAGAGAATTCACCAGAGCCAGAGTGGGGAGCAGAGCAGGCAGAAGGACCTAAGTACACTGCTGAGGGGAGCAGCGGGCGGCAGGAGAGGTCTGCGCGCCATGTGGGACCCTCCTCTGGTGGCCGGGGAGCAGCCGGGGATTGAACCAGCGCTGCAGAGGCCGCGGGCAGCTTCGCAACCCAGCGCTCAATCGCTGCGCCACCAGGGAGGCCCTAAACCACATTATTTTTTTAACAAAACCTATGAATAACAGAATAAAGAAAATATATTTGATACAACAGCTAACACACAATATTATTGAAATAAAAGAACAAATTGTAAGTCTTCATGTGGAAAAATTCCCAACTTGCTGGTAAATGAAGAATTTTTTGGACAAACCCAGTATGGAACAGAATCTGGGAGTCCCCGTATTTCTGTGTCCTTGGAGGAACCAGAGTTACAGGACTTGACCACATTCTAAACCTGGCAGTTTCACTTAAGAGATTTCAGGACAAATGTATAGTCAGTACCAGTATCAGTGGGACTATTATGAGACATCTGAGCCAACCTCAGGAGTCCAGTAGAGAGGGTGACTGCCAAACTTGGTTTCAGAACTGATTTTGCCTCCTCTTGTCTCTTCTCAGCCAAACTCCAGGCCGCTGTGGTTCTGAACCCAGGTTACTCCTCTATCCCACCCATTTTCCAGTTGTGTCTGAACTGGAAAGGGGAGAAAACCAATAGCAATGATGACAATATTCGGGTAAGGCCTGGCTGTGGGTGATGGAAGGAGCAGAGAGAGCTCCCTGGGGAGGTGGGGAATGGCTGTCTATCTATCTAGCCAATATCTTCTTTACTCAATCATTTGTCCATGGGCACTTCACTTGTTTCCAGATCTTGGCTATTGTAAATAATGCTGCAATAAACATGGGGTAGCATATACTTCTTCAAACCAGTAGTTCTATATTTTTTCAGGTAAAGACCCAAAATTTTGGGTTAATACCCAAAATTAGACCTGCTATAGCTGATGCTTGGGCACAGACATGATTCCCAGAACAGGGGGACCTGCCAGGATTTGTAGAATTTGCTGGAGCCTACCTACTTGGCATAGTAGAGGAAAGAGCCTAGAACCATTTCAACTTACCTTTCTTGGGATCCACAGATTCCCCCATTTATAGAACAGAGATACTATGAATATCCACCTTAAAAAGTTGTTGTCAGGCTTTTGTGAAAATGTGAATAAACTCACAAGCAACAGTGATATGTGAGATCATTGCAGCTAATAGTAATCCTGTTGATTTATTTGATTGCCCAGCAGCTTATGACTAGAGCCCCCCCTTTTTTTTTTTTTAAGGTATATTTTTATTTATAAAAGAGCACATTTTTAACCCTAACAGCTGCTAAGTTTGGCCTTGTCTTGAGATTCCTTCTCTCCACATCTCCGACTTCTTTTGGGCTTATGAGGCAGGGAAAGGTAGGGTCAGAATTCAGAAGACCTGTTGTCTTGAGGAGAGAGAGCCTTAAGATGAGCCACTTCAGCGTGATCTGGCATGACCCAGCTCCTGCAGTAGACCAGCTGCAGCTCATGTGGCACCGTGAGGCCAACCGGTCTGAAGGAAATGCTGAGTTTCTGGCCTTCGCACCCCACAGGCTATGGAGAGTGAGGTCAACGTGCGCTACAAGGAGCTGTGTGGCCCCCGACCCAGCCATCAGCTCTTGACTAACCAGCTGCAGCGGCTGTGCGTGCTGCTAGATGTCTACCTGGAGACTGAGAGTCATGACGACAGTGTGGAGGGACCTAAGGAGTTTCCCCAGGAGAAGATGTGTCTGCGACTTTTCAGGTGAGTGGGGAGGCAGAAATGCTAGGGCTTTGACAGTCTCTCCCAAGGGAACAGGGGCAGAGATCAGAGCCCAGCAGGGAGGACACATGCATTCCAAGGTGCACTTGGCTTATTCACAGTGGAAATTAAAATCCTAAAGCCAAATTTCCTGGGGAGAGCTTGTTCTCACCTTCCTGAAACTTACCCTACAGCCTTCTTCCTTACCATGTGGCCCATGTGTTTTTCGTTAACACCCCTGAAGATGCTCTGAAGGGCCACCCACTGAGTAAGCAGCACTGGACTATGAACCAAGAGGTTTTGACTGAACTGTGCATTCTACTCTTCTGTGGGAAATAGGGTTTGCTTTTTACTGTCCAAATTAGCTTTTCAACTATATGCATCCCCATCAGTTTCCAGAGTCTGCTATAAACTTCCCAGGAAACACTTCTCTGAAAATCTCGCCTTTAGGCAGTCAGACATTACAGAATGAGCCAGCTCTGAAGTCAGACTTTGTTGCCCATCACCTTTGTCACCTTGGAAGAACACTTCAGCTCAGCTCTGAGCCTGTTTTCGAAAGACTGAAGTGGAAGTATTTCCTTCTAACTCATGATGCATTAGACATAATTCATGTAAAGCATCCAGAATGGTTCCTGGTACAAAACAGGCTCAGAAAATGACAGCAGGTCCTGACTGCTCTATAAAGTGTCTGGGTTCATGGCACTTCTAGAATCTTTTCCTTTCTCTCAGGCAGTAGGTCTTGCCTTTTATCCTTTCACTTATGTTCTTGTTTTTAAAGAGTCAGTTTCAAAACTGTAGGGTCCACTGCTTTGGGTTTCTCTTCCCTTTGGGGTGTGAGGTTGGGTGGGTTACTCCCATCCACAGTAAGTCAGGGGAGGAAGAAGGGCCATAATCTGTTTCCAATTGGAACATCCCCCTGTTCCCTGTCAGTCTAAAAGATGCCTTACCTGCCCCTTATCTTGTTTGCTGACAGCCAATCCCAGCTCCTGGAAGCTTTCCCAGCATCCTCCCTCCTCTGGCACTTCTACCTGGCCTGGTTCTTTGTGTTTTCTGCTAATAACCAGCTCCAGCCCCTGTGTGGCTGCTGAAAAGCACAGCCATTGGCTAAATGTTGGCACCTTCTAGGACTTGCTCTCCCTGGTGGGTCTGTGTGAAACCTTAGCTTTTTCACCCTCCCAGCCCCCTGTAACACATTTCCAGGGTGGGAACTTTCACATGGCCAGTGTTATTCCCTGCTATGTAATGGTTCCCAAAGGCCCCCTTTCCTGAAGTGCTGCGCTCCTTTGTCAGGGCATTCCGGGGAGGTGCTCCTTTGGCGACTCAGAGCCAATTAACTCCATGGCTGGTGAAACAGGAGGATTGAGGTTCTTGGTCTGGTATTCCTCTGACTTAGGTATCAGGAGACCAGAGGTCTGACTCTCCCCCTTCCTGGGTACCTTCCATAAACTACATATGAGAGTGGCCTTGCTGACCTTTCTCCCTCCTGGTGTTCATGGCTGTGAACAAATGCTTTGGGGCCAGAAAGATCAAGGTTCACATTGCAGCTCCTGCTCTGTGATTAGGGTCTTTACTTGCCCCTTCCGATTCCTCATCAGTAAAATAACACCTACCTCAGGTGCTGTTGGGAGGGTGAGGTTAAATGAGATGGAGCCTGGAACGTGCCAAGCACAGTGCAGGCAGAGAAGCTCTCACTTTAGTAAGGGGTTACACTGGTGTTGGAATAAAATCCTTTCTTCTCTCATCACTACATCTCCCCTCTCCCCTCTCTCTCTGGCTCTTACTGTCCTTCCTTCACTTCTTTTCTCCTTTTTCTCTCATACTCACATCACACATTCTTTCTTCAGACCGGGATCCAGGGTGTCACCTGGCTACCAGTGAATGTCAGCCATAGGCTGGTGAATGAAAGGTGAATGGGGCTCTTTAGCTGCAAGTAATTCAGCATGGAGTCATGTGGAAAAGGACCCCCTATGAACTTTTGCTCAGGTGCCCAGGGTTAAACCTGAAACACTAAGCTTTATGGGGACACAGCTTTAGCTGTTACTGTCTGCCTGCCTGTGGCCAGCAGGTTTTGGCATCAGATTTTTGGCATTGAATTTTGTGTTTGCTGTTTGCTGAGCATTGAATGGTTTATCTCTCTGGGCCTGTTACTTCATCTGTAAATCTACAGAGTGATAAAAATAGCTTCTAAGAAGTAGTAAGTGTAAAGTACACTGCTCTTTACAGGTATTTTGTGCAAATTCTTTTTATGCCCAGATTCCTGCCTGCATGGGAATCTCTGCACAGAATTTTAAATTATTTTTTTTATTACAGAAATAAAATGTGTTTGTTTTTAATAATATAGGCAACAATGAGCAATGCAAAAAGTGAGAGTGCCCAAACACTGCCCCCAGCAGTGTCCACTGTCATGAGGACCCTTCCAGATTTGTGTTTATACATGTGCAAGCATATAAAGACATTTTTACAAAAATGGCACCATGTCTTACACACTGTTCTGCAGTATGCTTTTCTCACAAAGTTTCTCCTCCCCCCCAGTACACTAGTATTCCTTTGTGTGGATGAACCATAATTTATTTTATCAGCTCAGAGACCATAGTATTAACTCCTCTCTGTTCTCCCGTATCTCTAGGGGTCCCAGCAGGATGAAGCCTTTTAAATATAACCATCCTCAAGGATTCTTCAGCCACCGCTGACCTCCCACTCGGCCCACTGTTTCCCCTCAAGGCTCCTAAGTGCTGTACCACTGCTTTCTACTGTGGCCCACATGTGGCTCTTGATAGTCTCCAAAGACAGGTTTTGTTTCGTTTTCTGTTTATGTCTAGCCTATTAAAATGTCACCTGAAGAAGTGGCCTTTGTTTTGTAGTTCCTTGGGGACAGAGGGGGAACAGCAAGACTTTGCAGTTTGGAATCGCAGGTGGGCGCCATGGCATAGTGTGAAGGAGTGCTTGTGGGGAGGCTTTCTGTAGGTGGTCGTGAAAAGCACAGTGCAAAAGATTCTGACTGCAGAGAAATGCTGCCCACTTGTCCATACTCACCTTATTTCTGCTCTGGAAGGTCCTCATTTTGGTATTTATTTATTTATTTTATTTTATTTTGTTTTTTAAAGATTTATTTATTTATACAAGCACTGGGTACAGTCAGAAGCTCGGGAGGGTGAGAGAGTTCACCAGAGTCAGAGCAGAGAGCAGAGCAGGCAGACTCACGAAGTACACTGCTGAGGGGAGCAGCGGGCGCGGGCAGGAGAGGTCTGCGCGCCATGTGGGACCCTCACCTGGTGGCCGGGGATTGAACCGGCTCTGCAGAGGCTGCAGGCAGTTTCGCAACCCAGTGCTCAACTGCTGCGCCACCAGGGAGGCCCTCATTTGGGTATTTATTATCCCAAGTCCCTGCTGTTTGGAGATGATAGGGGAAGGCAAGGTCAGCATACCAGAGGAAGCAAAAGCGCTTCTCTTCCCTCCCCTTACTCCACGAGTCCTGTCATTGTCTCTCATGACCAGATTTTCTTTGATCCTTGGAAGTTACAGATGTCTAACAGCAACACAGTTAGAGACAAGCACTTCACAAAGAGTAATTATCAATGTTTCAGGATTCCACCAAGTCGGTAAGAGTGATACTGAGCGTCACATGCAGAGCTGATGGTCTGGCAGAGCAAGACCAGGTGACAACTAAGGAAAATCTCCATGGCGATGCCATGATCAGTGCCTCAGGAAATCATGGTTTAACTCTAAGGATTAAAAGGAGTCCTGGTGAAATAGGTAACACCCTTTAAAATGTTTGCAAAATGACCTTTGTAGTTCTGCAAAAGTCGAACTAAGTGAAGGATGGCATAAAGAGTTCTTAGACCATGTGTCAGGGAAGTTATGCTCTGTTGCCCCCAAAAGTTCAGTACTCAATTTTTTATACATTTTAAGAAATGAAATGTAAAGATGTAAAAATATTTAAGAATTATTACATCACAAGTGTAATTTAATGTTTGCTACCTACAAAAGGAAATTAATTTCTCTAGATTTATGGAGATATAATTGACATATAACATTGTGTACATTTAAGCTCCACAACGTGGCTTACTATATATGTGTATGTGCTATGTAATAGTATATATACTGTACATGTGATATACTATATATAGTGATATACTGTATATAGTCTATATATTCAGATATATATTGACCTGTACAGCCACAATAGGTTAATTTTTAAAGTTATTTATTTATTTAATTTTTGCATAGAAGAACTGGGGTGTAGGCCAGTGGTATGGAAAATGTGAGAGGATTCACCAGAGACAGAGTGGGGAGCAGAACAGGAGATTTACTGAAATACACTGCTAAGGGGAGCAGGTCTGCTGTGTCATATGTGGGTTAGCTCCCTGGCTTGGGATTAAACTTGGGCCATACTGATGAAAGTGCTGAGACTTAACCCCTCGGGCATCGGGGAGGCCCTGCAATGAGGTTAATTAATAAATCTTCCACTTCACATGGTTACCTTTTGTAAATATGTGTTGAAAACTTTTAAGATTTCTTAAACAACTTTAATCTCAGCAACTTTTTTTAAAGATTTATTTATTTATGCATACAAGAACTGGGGTATAGACCAGAAGTGCGGGGGAGTGCGGGGGGCGGGGATGGTGAAAAGATTCATCAGAGACAGAGTGGGGAGCAAAACAGGCAGATCTATGAAGTGCACTGCTGAGGGCGAGACAGGAGAGGTCTGCTGTGCCATATGGGTCAGTTCCCTGGCCAGCTGGGGATCAGGCTGGGATTGTACTCTTGCTTCAGTGGCTGGTGACAGCTTGATAGCACTGTATCTTTAACCCTTGCACCACCAGGGAGGCCTCCCCCGCAATATCTTTGAAGTTTGGTCCCCATTGTAAGGGACAAATCTTAAGTGGACTTTTGCTGATTCTCCTTGTGTCTCTGAAATAAAAGCTGTATCCTCCTGTCCTCTCAGCTGATCAGTGAGCATCTGAGTGACAACTTTTGAGGAAGAACTAGGAGACGCCAGCCCTGCCAGGGCTCATCATTTTACAGGTGGACACAGCCCAGTGAGGAAAGAAAGACACCTCAAGTGACTGTTAGATAAGCGTGCCTCTGCCTTCCCTTCAGCCTCCATCACTCCTTTGAATTCTAGAGGCAGATATTCTGCATCTCAGCAGTCCTCAAACTTCAATACGTGAGTGTGATCCCTCTAGGGAACTATTAGAAACAGATTCCCAATCCCCACTAATACTCGACTCAGTTGACCTGAGATGGGCTGAGAAAGTCTATTTTTACAAGTTCCCCAGGTACAGATTGCCCTAGTCTCTTTTTAGAAGTTACTGTACATTCTTCCCTTCCTTCATTTTTCTTGGTGACTCCTCAAATAATACAGGTAGGTCCTTTCTCTGTGCAGCTTCCCCTCTCCTATCTTTTGTACCTTGGACAACACGAACCTCTGGGCACTTTTTTCTCTCCATGTGGTGAGATCTACTTGCCTCTTCCCTGACCTACCTGCTCTGTCCCTGCTGGCATCCCCTTGGTCTGGCCACCTTCAGGACTTTTGTCTCACCACCTGTGCTGAATAAGATTGAAATGGGACCTAAAAATAGTTTCTTTAATGGCCCTGCATTGCAGCCTCCACGTTCTTAGCTGGGAGGCAGCCAGACTGACTCAGCATCTCTGACTCCGGCTCATCTCCAGAAGCCAGGACACGGTTGCAAAGACAGCTTGTAAGAGCTGAGAGGAAGCTGCTTCCTAGGCAGGAGATATAAGAACCTGTCTCCCTCCCAAAGAGATTTATCCTCTTCAAAGGAACAGTCTGAACAGAAGAATCCTTTGGTCTTAAGAAGGGTTTTAAAAGAATCAAGAAGCCCAGGACAATCCAGCCCTTTTGAGCTACCAACTGAGCCTTTTGTGCCTCAGGTAGGCAGGTTAAGGGAAAGGAGCCTGGCTTGTTTCCTCCATGGTGAGAATTGACCTTGACCTTTCTTGGGGCACATTCCAGACTGCAGCCCCTCTGTCATCCTCCCACATGTAGGAGTCAGTCTAAGTTCTTACCAACCATATTCTTGGTTTCTTCTATTCTCTCTTTTCTCCCCAGCTTACTGTTTCTTAACTATTTTTCCTACAAATAAATCCAAAAGACCCTTTTTATTTTAAGGACGTTCCTATTGGTCATTAGGAAAAAAAAACTAAAAGCCCTATCATTTAAAGGAGCAGCGCTGCCAGGCTGCCAGAGGAATGTTCTACCTGCCGTGTAAACTGTAAGTCCTCCAGTTCCATGGTGTCCTGATGAGAACAGGTGTTAAGCATCTATTTTGGGTCAGGTCCTGTGCTAATCACGCTTTTACATTCACTGCCCCAATTAATTACAGGAGGCCACAAAAATGTATGCATTCCCTTCATTTTTACAGATGAGGAAAGTGAGGCTTAAATGAATGTCCGTGCGCCTATATGTCTTGAGCTGCCTGCTCAGGGTGCGAGTCCAGTGAGGTTTCAGGTCAATGCAGACAACACTCCTTGCACCATTTAGTCACTTCAGCAAGAGTCCAAGTTAGAGTCAAACTGACCCATGTGGGTCTTTGCTGCACTCCTGAGCAGCTGCATGACCCTGGTCAGTTCACTTGACTCACTCTAAGCCTCAGGGGTCCCCATCTACAACTGGGGGTGATAATAGAACCTCACAGAGTGATAGTTTTGGGGGCAACTCTCAGCACCATGGAAGATACCTATCACTGCTCAGCAGAGGACAGGGTCTTGTCCCTGCCCTTCAGGTTTCAGTGTGGAGAAAAGACCTCTTGAGTCAGGAAGGCCCTTCCTGCCTGATGCCTCCCATTCCGCATTTTGTGTCCCAGGCTCTGGGAGCCCAGCTCTGTCTGGACTCATCCTTCCTTGCCAACAGCTCAGTCAGGTGCTAAGCTGGGCTCTGAGATGAGAACTAACCCTGGACTTTTTGCAGAATTTGGGACCAGAGTTCTTTTTTTCCCCTTAAGTTCGCTAAACTGGTGGGAGGTAAAATCTAAAGCAACTGGAGGCCACACAGAAAGGTCCTGCCTGAGAATGAAGCTTACACAAAAGAAAATAGCTGGAAAAAGGTGAAACAAGTAATAGCATCTTGGAGAAGAAACTTTAAAAATCCCCCTGGATCTAGCTATATCCAAAGCACGTCAACCTTCCTTAATTCCTTGGTTATGTAAGCTAATATATTTATTATTATCAGTAGCCATAGTGTTTTGTTTAAACTAGTTTGATTCTGTTTTGACCACATGCAGCACAACAATGTTGATGAGTGTGGAAATTTTCAAAGCATCCCCTCAGGAGCTGCTGGGTTAGTATTCTCTGGAACATTACTGCTGTGGAGTTATTAGTGCCACTAAGAGCCTCTACTCTCCTCCCTCTTGGCACTTGGTAGAACATCGTCTGTGATGTTAGATGTAACTGTGTACATTGCTTTCCCAGTGAAAAAATTTTTTTGAAGATTTATTTATGCATACAAGAACTGGGGTGTAAGCCAGAGGTGCAGGGGGCTGACAATTCACCAGAATGAGGAGCAGAACAGGCAGACTGACTGAAATACACTGCTGAGGGGAGCAGCGGTGAGACAAGTCTGGTGTGCCATGTGGGTCACCTCCCTGGCCGGGGATTGAACTGGTGCTGCAGTAACTGTGAATAACTTCATAGTGCTGAGACTTAACCCCTTGTGTGACCACGGTGGCCCCAGCCTCAGTGAATTTTGGAAGTCTGAACCTCAATGGGCCCCTACCCACACTAAACCAACCCACACTAGATTGTAGTGTAAGTGAGAAAGATGCTTTCTTTGGGTTAAGCCACTGAGATTTTAGTTTTTTATCATTGCAGACATAACCTAACCCATTCTTTCTGAAATAATCCCCCTGGGGAAAAAAAATGAAGGATGCTTTCATCAACCCAGTGGTATCAGATGAGCCAACAGCTAGCCAGCAAGAATGATGCATCTTAAAGAGGTCAGTTCCTTTCCACATGTCATCTGTGTCCCCCGGGCCTCTGATATCTGACAAGCAATTCCTTAGTAATTTGGCTCTACTGGTTTTTCTAAGGTTTGTTACCCTCCCAGCGGGAGGATGATTTTGTTTAGCAGATGGTTCAGATCAGTTCTGCTTGGTATCTGGCCAGCTAATCATGCCTACATGAGGGAAAAGAGGAACGGCAGCTGGGCCCTGCCTGTGCTCTTAGGGACTTGAGAATACTATCAAAGAGGGCTGGAGCTTTTGCCATACAAATACCTTAAGTAGGGCCTCCCTGGTGGCGCAGCGGTTGAGCACTGGGTTGCGAAGCTGCCCACAGCTCTGCAGCACTGGTTCGATCCCCAGTCAACGGCGAGCCGCCCACTGTTCCCCTCAGCAGTGTACTTCGTCAGTCTACCTGCTCTGCTCCCCGCTCTGGCTCTGGTGAATTCTCTCACCCTCCTGCGCTTCTGACTGTACCCAGTGCTTGTATAAATAAATAAATAAATCTTAAAAAAAAAAAACCAAATACCTTATATATCTGGTTTGGGTGGCCGTGTTCCGTGTCCTTGGAAAAGACTGGACAGGATGGCAGAGTAAGGAAGCGCTTGTGCTCTGTGGTCATACAGGCCCAAATTTTGACCCAGGGACCACCTCTTCTCACCTTTGAGGTCTTTTATTTTTTTAAAGATTTATTTTTATTTGTGCATACAAGAACTGGGGTATAGGCCAGAGGTGCAGGGGGTGAGAGGACTCACCAGAGACATGTTTTCATTTATATACAACCTCTTGATATATCAATTTTCAAAAGTCTTTTATTTTGAAATAATTTTTAATTTACTGAAAGGTTACGAAGTTAGTATAAAAAGGTTCCTCTTTCACCCAGCTCTCTCAAATAGTTATTTTACATGATCTTCATGCATTTGTCGAATCTAACAGATTAATGTTGGTACCTTACTATTAACTGAATTACAGATTATTTGAAGTTCACTGGTTTTTCCACTCACTGTTTCATGATCTAGTCAAGGACACCACATTGCATTGAGACATCATGTCTTCTCAAGTCTATTTCTCAATCTTTTCTTTGATTTATCAATTTGAACCATTTTTTCCAGACTAAAGTGAGAGAGGAATGTTTTTGATCAATTATACACTCTACTTTCTCCACTCTCTTCCTTTTGTCTTACGTTTTGGTATAACACATATTCATTGTAGCAGGTAAATATTCTTACTTGCTGAATTAACTAGTATGTAATTACACTTGCTCTTATAATTTTTTGTTTTCTTTGAAATTGAATACATCTTCTCACATTCTCCCATAGTTCAGTAAAAAGAAATTCAATTTTATACATGGTGAATCTTGCCAAATAATTTATAAGTTTAATTTTTTTCTTGGAGCGTCCCCTCTCAAACACACTGAGTCTGGATAGGGACTGCAAAGTTATTGTCCAAAGAGTTGTCTCTTGGGCCTCCCAGGTGGCGCAGTGGGTTGAGCGCAGCGCTGTGAAGCTATCTGCAGCCTCTACAGCGTGGGTTTGATCCCGGCCGGCCGTGGAGAATCCCATGTGGCGCAGCAGACCTCTCCTGTCTCGCCCGCTGCTCCCCTCGGCATTGTATATCAGTCAGTCTGCCTGTTCTGTTCCCCGCTCTGTCTCTGGTGAATCCTCTCACCCTCCCACGTCTCTGGCCTAGACCCCTGTTCTTGTATAAATAAAATAAAATCTTTAAAAAAAGAGTTGTCTCTTTGTCATTATCCCAGAGAGTTTCATCTTTTATGTTGTTCTTGTTTCTATATTCCTGGATTTTCTATTTCTTAAACTTTCAGTTCTTTTGCTAGACCATGTCCTCTACTGACTTTCAGAGAAAGGATTTAGGGATGTCATTTTTTGGACTTTAGTTGCCATAAGTTGTCCTTTTTTCTACCCTCCTATTTATCAGTATAAACATCTAGGTAGTTTATCATTGATGCCAGAAAATTCAGGCCATGCTAGTTCTTCACCTTTTTTTTACTCATTGGAAGCTTTTAGAAACCTCTATCCTGGGTTCTGAATGTTGGGTCTGAATGTTTATGTGATTCAGGTAGGCTAAATCTACCACTGGACCTAGAATTTGGCATGTGACCCAGCAGGTCCAATCAGTATTCCATCCTCTCTGGCCATAGTGATTGCTTTTGGGATGAGCTTATGACCCCAGTACTAATGAGATTCAGTTTTCAGACTGGTTGAACTGGTGGGGAGAAAATCTCTCTCTCCCTGGTTTGTACCTGGATGGGTGCAAACCCAAAGCTACTTAGGATCTCTGTTCCAGAACATAGCTACAGTACCTGAGTATCAAGCTGGGATCTGGGACCTAGGAAATCCCCATGGGTCTTGTCGAGAAAAGTCATAGTTGGCTGAGTTTCCCAAATTGCTTTAAAAAATAACTATCATTTATCAACATGTTTTTATATAAATTCTATCCAATCTACATGGGAATTTTTCAAGGTAGATATTCTGATGCCTATTTCAATGGTGAGAAAACAGGTGAGGTGAGTTGCTTCAGTCACATAGCTAGTATGTCGTAGAGTCAGGATTTAAACTTAGAACTTAATTCCAGAATCTGTTTTCTGGAGTACCACACCACAGAATCCTGAGCTGCTTTAGTTGGCTAAAGTTTTGGACATCAAATGACTGCTGTGTTGGGTCACACCTGGGCCATTTGCTTGAGATGGTTTCCCAGAACACAGAGATTTCGTCCTAAAAACTAGAAAAGTCCTGAGCAAGTGAGGGTAGGCTGCTTCCCTTGATGCTTGGGCAGTCACTTTATCATATTTCCCAGACTTCAGTGTGCATTAGAATTAAGTGGGAGTTGGTGAAGCATGCACTTCCTGGACCTGCCTCTCATATTTCATTTCAATAATGTAGGATAGAATCAAGGAGTCTGCATTTTATGAGCCTCCCAGATGCTGCTGGTGTAGGTGATCCATGGACCATGCTGAGAAGCCATGCACCAGACCACACCTATCTAAGATCATAAAAACGAAGCACCTAGTATGTTGCCTGGCACAGGGATTGTGCTAGAAAATAGCACAAGATGTCATTTAGTCCCAGACCCACATGAGACCTCTGGTGCTCACTCAGTGCCTGTGGTTGCTAGACCTCCCCTGGCCTGCCCATGAGAAAATAAATAACAGTAGCATCTTCATTTTATAAGCACTTGGTTTTATTGCACAGAAGCAATTTAAAGTGGACTCCAGTGGAAAAGTGTGCCCTGGCATGAATCAGTGGCCAGTGCCCAGCCCCACCTGCTCCAGCTCTTCCAGGATAGAGAGCTCTGGGCAAGGGCTTGGCCACTCCTTTGGAAAAGAGAAGGCATTTGGGAATAGGTTAAGACATCTCAAGCATAATGTGTTTCTAACGGCTCATTCATTATTGCGGTCATCTGTCATTGCACATACAGGAAATAAATGCACTTATTTGGAAAGGAGGGGCCGATTTTTATAGTCAAGTGTTTACGTGTGGCATTCCGCATGTATCACATTCAGCTACATAAGCTATCATAACATAATTGTCCATCGCCTGGGGAGGGTTTAGGGCATGGGGGTGGGGGTTGGGAGTGCCCTCTCTTGCTAACATATTGCTAACAGAATTCCCGTTTGGTGAAGGAGGGCCCCATCTAACAGTTTCTTCATACATAAAGGGACAAAAAATGAAAATTCATTACACCAACCCTTGAGCTCCAGACCCTCCTGAGTTTCTTTGGCTACTCTGGATGTTGCTTTCTCCCTGCCTTACTTCTCCCCCTTAGTGGCCTTTTCTTCTGTGGCCTTCTCCAGAGGCCTGCTGTCTCTCTGGTCTGTGCTAGACGATTTCTCTGCCTTTTCTGTCTTGGCTTTGCTGGGCATGGGGGCCTCCTTGCCAGGCTCTTCCTTGGCTTGGGCCTCTGTTTTGGGTTTTTCCTCAGGCTTCTTGGGCTCTGTGGCCTTTTCCTCCTTGGCATCTTTTTTCTCAGGTGCTGCTGTCATCTCTTCCTTCTTTGGCTTTTGTGGCTCCTTCTCTGCTGCTTTGCTGGGTTCTTTCGCCTTGCTGTCATCTGGTTCCTTCTTGGCCACCTCAGTCTTCTCCTTGGGTTTGACCTCTTCCTTCACTTTGGTAGGACCCTCCTTCTCTGGGGTCACTGCTTTTTTCTTATCTTCAGTCTCTTCCTTCTTAGCTTCAACTTTTGATTCTTTGGGCTTTTCCACAGCAGTTTCCTTCTTCTCGACCTCAGGCTTTGAAGCCTCCTTCTTAGATGTCTCATCTTTCTTGCTGTCCTTCTCCTCAGTTTTTTGTGTGGTTGGAGCTTTCTCTTCCTCTCCCTTCTTTGGGGGCTCTTTGACTTTGACCTCCTGAGGTTTCTCCTTCTCCTTCACAGGGGACTTTGCCTCTTCACTCTTTGGGGCCTCTTTCTCAGGAGCCTTGGCCGCCTCCTTCACAGGAGATTTGACCTTCTCTGGGGACTTGGCAGCCTCCTTGACAGGACTTTTGGCCTTTTCAGGGGATTTGATGTCTGCAGGAGACCTTACTTCCTCCTTCACTGGGGTCTTGGCTTCTGGGGACTTCACATCAAGAGTCTTGGCCTTCTCTGGGGACTTGGCCTCTTCCTTCACGGGGGACTTGGCCTTCTCTGGGGACTTGGCTTCTTCCTTCACAGGGGACTTGGCCTCTTCCTTCATGGGGGACTTGGCCTTCTCTGGGGACTTGGCCTCTTCTTTCACGGGGGACTTGGCCTTCTCTGGGGACTTGGCCTCTTCTTTCACGGGGGACTTGGCCTCTTCTTTTACGGGGGACTTGGCCTTCTCTGGGGACTTGGCCTCTTCTTTCACGGGGGACTTGGCCTTCTCTGGGGACTTGGCCTCTTCCTTCATGGGGGACTTGGCCTTCTCTGGGGACTTGGCCTCTTCTTTCACTGGGGACTTGGTCTTCTCTGGGGACTTGACTTCCATTGGAGACTTGACCTGAACTGGGGACTTGGCCTTCTCTGGGGACTTGGCCTCGTCCTTCACTGGAGACTTGACCTCCACTGGGGACTTGGCCCCTTCCTTCAATGGGGACTTGACCTCTACTGGAGACTTGGCCTTTACAGGGGACTTGACCTCCACTGGAGACTTGGCCTTTTCAGGGGACTTCACTTCAACTGGCAATTTTGCTGCTTCTTTCATGGGGGATTTAGCTTTCACTGGAGACTTGATCTCAGCTGGTAACTTCACTTCCTCCTTCACTGGGGACTTTGCTTTCTCAGGGGATTTTACCTCAGCTGGAGACTTGGTGTCTTCCTTCTCTGGGGACTTGGCTCCAGCTGGCAATTTTGCTTCATCTTTCATGGGAGATTTAGCCTTTTCTGGGGACTTGACCTCAGCTGGTGACTTGGCCTCTTCCTTCACTGGAGATTTGGCCTCCTTCTCTGGGAATGCAGCCTCTTCTGCTGGGGGAGACTTTGCCTCTTCTTCTCCCTCTTCTGCTTCCTCTTCTCCTCCCTCCTCACCTTCCTCTTCCTTGGTCTCTTTCTCCTCTTCTTCAGTCACTTCCTCGGTCACTTGGATCTCCTCTGTCTGTTCCTCCACAATCACGGTTTCCTTCTCTGACTTTTCTACCATCTTGATCATCTCTTCACTTTTGACCTTTATGTGAGTAGCTGCAGAAGGGATTTTAGGGAGTCCTTCTGGAAGGGAGAAAGGACTAGGACCAAAGCCAATACGACACTCTTCACCCTCCAGGAGTTTTCTGCCAAATGGATAATGTAACATGTTACTGTTAACCAGAGCAGACTGGTGAGTTTGAGGTCTTCCTGGATTACTCTGAAGGTCCATAACATGCAATGGTATGGACTTCAGGGAGGAAGGAATGTGAATGATGGTTACTTTGAAAGCGGAAAGTCACTTAGTAAATCATCATAGAATCTGTACCCCACTGGCACAGCTCACATTTTGCAGCTAAGGCTATAATTTATAAAAACTTCTCCCCTTGAAAAATGACCCCCAAAAGAGAATTCCTATATACCCACAAAAGTTACACCTATTGTCCCTCAACTAAACTGTTATTCAAGAGAAATTTTGGAGCCTGAGCAAACAATTCCATATTTATGAATCTGAGTTTAAGAGGTACTAGGCCATTCCCACTGGAGTTTGAAAGGTTTTCTGTCATATACCTTCACAAATGTAACAGCACTCGAATCCTCCAGGGATCTCCATTAATGTGCAGATTCGGTGTGAGGCCTGAAAGTCTGACTTTTTTTCCTTTAAAGATTTTACTTATTTATGTGTAGAAGAAATGGGCTATAGGCCAGCGGTGCAGAGGGGTGAGAGGATTGACCAGAGAGAGAGTGGGGAGCAGAACAGGCAGAAGTTACTGAAAAACACTGCTGAGGGGAGCAGTGGTAAGGCAGGAGAGGTCTGCTATGCTATATGTGGGTTAGCTCCCTGGCTGGGATTGAACTCAGGGCATAGTGGTGACAGTGCCGAGACTTAACCCCTACACCACCAGAGAGGCCCCGAAAGTCTGACTTTCTAACAAGTCCTCAGCGGATGCTGATTACTCCGGTTTACTGATGACATTTTCAAGGGCAAGACACAAACTAGAGCCAAGAACTGGGAAGCGAAGTGTTACCAGTCAGTAGTGGGGACAAGGGCTCCTGGGGTCAGCCCTGCTCCATGGTCTGAAACTGCTAAACTGGGAGGTTTTGTGGTTATCATTTACCAAGGGCTTGCTCTGGTGGAGCTCAGTGGTACCTGCTGCAGTTCTTGGATTAGCTCATGAACAGGATTAGCTCCTCCTCCCAACAACCCCACAAGTGGGTACTATTATCATTAACCCCTGCCTTCGTGCCCCAGGAATCAAGTGCTCAGAGAGCTAAGAAATTCTAAGAGACTGAGGGCCTCCCTGGGGGCGCAGCGGGTTAAGCACAGTGCTGTGAAGCTATCCGCAGCCTCTACTGCGCAGCTTCGATTCCCTCTCCTGTCGCGCCTGCTGCTCCCCTCTGCAGTGGCTTCTGTCTGTCTGCCTGTTCTGCTCCCTGCTCTGTCTCTGGTTAATCCTCTCACCCTCCCGCACCTCCAGTCTGTACCCCAGTTCTTGTATAAGAGTAAATAAATCTTAAAACAACAACAAAAAAGAAATTCTAAGAGATTGAGTTGAAAAGACCGGTGACCATACAAGTACCTCATTTCCCTCCAAAGCTGGGAGTCTGGGGAGAGGGTGAGGAGCTTTAGCCTCTAAGTCATTGTCAGAATGAAAATAAACTACTCTTTAGATTTTTTTGTCTCTCAGAAGAATGGCTGCCAGGACTATGGGAAGGGAGTGGGGGCTTACTCTGTAATGAGCAGAGTTCAGTTGGGAAGAAAAAAAAAGTTCTTGCAATAGAAGGTGTTGATGGGGCTTCCCCGGTGGCGCAGCGGTTGAGCGCTGGGTTGCGAAGCTGCCCGCAGCCTCTGCAGCACCGGTTCAATCCCCGGCTGCTCCCCGGCCACCTGAGGAGGGTCCACATGGTGCGCAGACCTCTCCTGCCGCCCGCTGCTCCCCTCAGCAGTGTACTTCGGTCCTTCTGCCTGCTCTGCTCCCCGCTCTGGCTCTGGTGAATTCTCTCACCCTCCCGCGCTTCTGACTGTACCCAGTGCATGTATAAACAAAACAAACAAACAAACAAATAAATAAAAACATGCCTCTATAAAAAAAAAAAAAAAGAAGGTGTTGATGGTTGCACAACAATGTAAATATTCTTAATACTACTGGACTGTATACTTTAAATCAGTTTAATAGCAAATCCTAACAGCAAACATTTTTTGTTTCTAAGAAAGGCAGACTGCTTCTCTGGGGCTTGAAATCTAAGGCTTAGCTCCTGATGCAAATACAAAGGCCCCTGGCCCACCTCACCTGTAAGCAGCAATCTCAATATCCAGAGCCATCTTGACATTGAGCAGGTCCTGGTACTCCCGGAGCTGGGCTGCCATCTCCCACTTGGTATTCCTCAGCTCAGTGTCCAGCTGCTGGATGGCTTCCTGGAGAGACAAGGTCACACAAGTCACATGCCAGCCAGCAACTGGCCCTCAGTGCCTAGGAGGCTGGGACTATTGGTGCGAGCCCAGAGCAGTTCCACCCAGACAGGTAAACTGGGGCCACTCCCAACCTATCAAAGCTGGACATGGACATGGACTGCTTGGAGCAAAAGTCTAGGTTGTGTATATAATCTCAGCCAGGGAATGAAACACACCAGTCACCAACAATGGTTATCACTGGACAGTGGGATGGAGGTAAGTTTTTTTGTTTCTTAAAGATTTATTTATTTAAGCATACAAGAGCTGGGGCATAGGCCAGAGGTGGTGGGGGAGTGGTGAGAGGATTCACCAGAGACAGAGTGGGGAGCAGAATAGGCGGATCTACTGAAATACACTGCTGAGGGGAGCAGTGGGTGAGACAGGAGAGGTCTGCTGCGCCATGTGGGTTAGCTCCCTAGCCAGGGATTGAACTCATGATGCGGTGGCTGCCTGACTGCCAACTGCTTCATAGTGCTGAGACTTAACCTCTTGCACCACCAGGGAGGTCCCAGGGTGGTGGTAAGTTTTTATAGCTCTCTTTCTTTTAAAAAGGATTTATTTATGCATACAAGCACTGGGGTACAGGCCAGAGGTATGTGGGGGCAGTGAGAGGATTCACCAGAGACAGAGTAGGAAACAGAAAGGGCAGATTGACTGAAATACACTGCTGAGGGGAGCAGGGGGTGAGTCAGGAGAGGTCTGCTGCACCATGTGGGTAGCTCCCTGACTGGGGCTTGAACTCACGCTGCAGTGGCTGCAGATAGCTTCATAGGTTGTGTCCTAACCCCTTGCGCCACCAGGGAGGCCCAGTTTTTAAAGATCTCTTAAGCTGAGAAAATGCTCAATGGAAATGGGACTTGTCTGCTTTTGTGCCCTATTGTTTTCCCAGTGCTCCAAAATGCCTGCCACATAGTAAGGGATCAGGAAGCATCTCTTGGTGATGACCAGGATAATACAGAGAAGCAAGTTAAACAGTTGAAGTTTCTCTCCAACTCCAAGCCCACTGTAGCCATGGCTTAAAGTAAGCTATTACAGCTGACTCTTTTTCTATAACTGCATAACAAATTCTTTTAAAGTGTTTTTTTTTTTTTTTAAGAAAACAGTATTTTCCTTTTGTCAGTTGTTTCATAGGTGGAATCTGCAAGGCCTTCTCCAGGCTACCTACAGGAGAGACACTGGTTATTGTTTACCAGATGCTGCATGTGAGCACATTCACACTTATTAAAAAATTGTCTAACAAAAAAAAAAAAATATCTCTCTATAACCTTCACAGTTCTGCAAAGCAGGCATTCTTTTTTTTTTTTTTTTTAAGATTTATTTTATTTATTTATTTATTTTATTTATTTATACAAGCACAGGGTACAGTCAGAAGCACGGGAGGGTGAGAGAATTCACCAGAGCCAGAGCTGGGAGCAGAGCAGGCAGAAGGACCGAAGTACACTGCTGAGGGGAGCAGCGGGCGGCAGGAGAGGTCTGCGCGCCATGCGGGACCCTCCTCCGGTGGCCGGGGAGCAGCTGGGGATCGAACCGGCGCTGCAGAGGCTGCGGGCAGCTTCGCAACCCAGGGCTTAAGCACTGCGCCACCGGGGAGGCCCCATTCTTTCTTCTTTAAAAAAAAAAAAAAATCATTGAGAGGCCTCCGTGGTGGCACAGAGGTTAAAGTCTCAGTGTTATCAAGCTATCGCCAGCCACTGCGGCATGAGTTCTATCCCCAGCCAGGGAGCTGACCCACATGGTGCAGCAGACCTCTCCTGCCTCACCCGCTGCTCCCCTCAGCAGTGTATTTCGGTAGACCTGCCTGTTCTGCTCCTCACTCTATCTTTGGTGAATCCTCTCACCCTGACCCCTGCACCTCTGGCCTGTACCCCAGTTCTTGTATAAATAAATAAATAACAATCTTCAAACGTCATTGCACTGAAGGAATTCAGGTTCCACAAGGCAGATAACTGCCAGGATCACACAGCTCAGGAGTCACACTGGTAGCCCTGGTATGTCTGACTCCAGGGCCCATGGTCTGAGCCACTGAAACCTATTTAGAGAGGGGCAGTGACATGCCCAGGGTCACCCAACCAACTGAGGCAGCATGGCTCTCTTCCCTACTCCCGCCCCACCCACCTGGTAGGATACAATGTCGGCCTGGTGACGGTCCTCCAGCTCAGAGCGCTGCCTCTCCAGTGAGTCCTTGGTGCCTCTGAGTGCCTCCAACTCTGTGGTCCTGGCCTGCAGCTGGCGCCGATACTCTGTTATCTCCTCCTGTGCTGAGCGCATGGCATCTGTGTTCACCTTGGCTGCCTCTGACAGTCGGTCCAACCTCACTAGGAGAAAAGAGGACAAAGCACAGGGTTAAATATATCTCGATTTAGGTTCCAGTACCCAAATCTGTAAAGTGACACAATGACCTGGGCACCATCTTGGATACTTAACTCACCTGTATTCTGTATGAAAGACAATCCCTATTCCCCAAGGCCACTCAGCTAGCGAGAGACAGCTAGGATTCAAATCTAGAGTCTAGATCCCAACTCAGGATTCAGAAACTCTACAGGACAGAGGAAGCCCCATTTCTGGTTCCAGTGCCTGGTTCAGCTCCCAGCAAGGGTCCACAGTGCTTGTGGTTTGGATGTAAAACCTGGCCCACAGGGCTTAACCCTGAGGTTGTGGCTGAACAAGTTAATCCTATGAGCTTTGCAGGCATGAGGGTGCTGAAATCACCTTGTAGCCAGTCCCTTCCTTATAGGTTTCTGTGGTGTACACTCCAAGGTCACTGAAGAGCCTGGGGCTTTTGTGCCAGCTACTCAGTCCCTTCCTCTACCCAAAAGCATATTCTCTAGCACAGAAACCCCTGAGCCAATGGTAGCCACCCAGGCCCCTTCCAGCAAAGAGCTGCTGGCTCCCAGAAGACCTTCAGAGGTCAGTGGAGGCAGGAGTCTAGTCTACATCTCCTGAAAGTGAACATCCTGCATTTTGAGAGTGACACCCGGGGCCTGAGTTGGAAAGCCAGCAGCGTGGCCCAGAAGTCTTAGGATGGTATGCCTGTGTGACTCACACAGAGAGCAGAGAGGTTCACTCTTGGAGGAGGCTTGCTGCAGGGAAGGGGGAGGGGACAGTTCTGTCACTGCAGAGGAGTGGAAAAGGAACCAGAAAAAGTGAAGCAGGTGCTTCCAGTGCCGTCACACTTAGAAACCATACTGGTGGCTAAGGATTCTTAACCATTGTAAGAAAAATGCAGAAACTTCTGCACCCTCTCCCAAAGACACACAAGTTTTACAGTGTCAGGAAGAATTATGGAGCTCTGCAGAGCAAGAAGCCCAGTGGGTCCACCCCTGTCTTTCAACCCCAAATGAAATGAAAACTAGAGGGTATTGGCCAAGGTCACCCTGCATCTGTTGGGCAACGCTTCAAGCTGCTGCAGCTGTAATCTAGCTGACTCCAGGCAGCAGAGGTGGGGGGTGCGGGCACAATCCTAGCTTCTGTGTAGGGAAGACAGTCATTAAAGGGCCCACCCATCACCTTTTGGCCTCAGGCACCAATTGATTGTAAGACTGGTTCTTGGGCGAAGGGATGTGAGCCTCCTATCCCTCCCCACAAGTAGAGGGGAGCAGTCTGATAGGGGTGGAGAGAACAGGGTTCCCTGTGATGTGTAGAAGCAGGGATGCAGTCTTGGGCAGGGAAGTTATGTTACACTGAAGGGCAGGGAACCTGGTGGAAAGGAGCCTCAGGGTGGGTAACCCAAGCTTGGAGCAGGGAGCAGAGAGAAGACCCAAGGTTAAAGGACAGACTTAAGGACACTGGAGGAGAGCACCTAAAGGAGAATCCAGCGTGGCGGGGGTCTGGGGAGTGGGGTGTGTAGTGAGAAGAGACGCGGAGTGAAACTGACACTTAACTAGGGGGCATGCACTCTGCAGGGCGAAACTGAGCCAAGCACCCTCCAACCCAGGCACCTCCATGCAGAGCCCACCCGTGCCACCCCACCCCTCCCGACCAGCAGGAGGCGCCCCCTCCTCGCCACGCCCGCGCGCCCGCCCACCTCGGAACCACTCCTCCGACTGCAGCGTGCTCTGCACCGCGTGGCCTTCCAGCTGCGCGCGGATCTCGCGCAGCGCCGAGGTCACATCGCACTTGAGGGCGTCGCGCGCCTCGGCCTGCGCCTGAGCCTGCACGGCGCCGCAGCCCTGGATCTGGCCGAGCAGCTCTCCCACCTCCTCCTGGTGGTGGCGCCGCAGGTAGCCGCACTCCTCCTGCAGGGCTTGCGCCTTCTTCTGCAGCTCCGCGCGCGCGGCGTCCGCCTCCTGCGCGAAGCGCGCGAGTGCGCGCGCCGCCGCCTCGGCCTCCTCGCGCTGCCGGGCCTCGTCGTCCAGGCGCTGGCGCACGTGCGCGATGTCCTCCAGCAGGTGCTCCTGCTCCAGGCGCAGCTGCCCGCGCGCCGCGCCCAGGCGCAGCACGGCGCCGCGCATCTCGCGCACCTCGCGCTCGTACAGCTCGCCCATGGCGGCGCGCCCCGCCTGCTGCTGCCGGAGCGCCGCCGCCTCGCCCTCCAGGCTGCGGTTGTGCGCCTCGAGCTGCCGCACCTTGTCGATGTAGCCCGCGAAGCGGTCGTTCAGCGCCTGCAGCTGCTCCTTCTCGCTGCGCGCGGCGGCCGCCACCACGCAGCCCTCCGGCCCGTTGCTCAGCGTGTCCAGCGAGTCGGTGCTCGAGGCGGCCGCGGCGCCGCGGAATCGGCCGGGCGCGGCCGACACGGAGCTCGCGGACGTCCGCGCCCACGAGTGGAAGCCGCTGGAGGAGCCGGCGGCCGAGCGCGCGCCGCCCTTGCGGGACAGCGCGTAGTGCAGCCCGCCGCCCCCCAGCAGCGGCGCGAACGGGGCGCCCAGCAGCGCGTCGGCGCCGCTGAAGCTCATCATGGCGGGAGCAGGTGCGGGGCCGGTGCGCGCGGGCGGCACTGCGGCAGCCCCGGGACGCCGGCTCTTTTATAGCCGCCCGGCCCGGCCCAGCCCCTCGGCGGGCGGCGGGGGGGCGCGCGGGGAGGGCCCGCTTCTCCGCCGCCTCCCCCGCGGCCCCGGGCGGCCGGCTCCGCCGCAGTGAGAGGGGCGGGGCTGGGGACCTGGGAGCGAGGAGGACCTGGCGGCGTCAGAGGAGCCCCCCCAGGTGGAGTGGGGGGTAGGGGGCTCCGGAGCGCACGTGGCGACCCCCGGGTGCGCGCTGGAAGTTCCTGCCGCTGGGCTCGGGAATAAGAGAAGGGGCTTGAAACGGGAGGCGGACGGGAGACCTGGTGGAACAGGGCGGGGAACCTTTGGATGGAGCGATGGAAAACTCCGGTCAGCAGGAAGAAGGGGCCCTGCGCGGCAGGGGAGCACAGATTTTCCGGTTAGGACCTCAGCCTGGGAGGTGCAGAGTCTCTGCAGCCGAGCACGGAATTGGGGAGGGAGCGAGGTAGTCCTAAATGGAGGCATAATGGATGCTGCGGAGGGCGCAGAGAGAGGACTGGGGGCCACGGAGGTGCACCTTTCCCTTATCATTAATTAGAGGGGCCGCCGGGAGAGGCTCCAGAAATCTGCCGGCTCTGCAGTAGGGGGAGGGGGAGCTGGGGAGGGGGCGCCAAGGGTACCCTGAATCTGGGTATGGGGGACACTGCAGAGGATGAGGAGAGTGACACCTGGAGGGGGGCACAGTGGACTCCGGAAAGTCTCGAGTAGCCCGCAGGGTAGGAGCAGGGACTGCAGCCGATCCCAGCAAAGGGGAACCTCAGTGAAAAGGGTAGAGGGTCCCCTAAATAGGCAGGAGGACACCGGGCTGTGTGTGTGTTGGGAGGAGGGTCAGAGAACCCAGAATGAGGGTGCAGTGGAGGATGATGCTGGAGAGCTGGCGCCCGTGCGGGGTGAGGGACGCGGCAGTAGCCGCCCAGGCGAGGGTCTGCACACTGAGGTCAGCGCCACGGTTTGCGTGCCAAGTGACCTTGAACAAATTATGTCCTTTGACCCTTGTACAAAGGGGTCTTTATAAAGAGGTGACCTTGCCCTGAGGAAGGTCTCCCACCTGAGATCCTCAGCATCCCTGACAGCTTCTGCTTTGGGGAGGGGATCCCACGTTCTGTCCTGGAGGTGGCGGCTGCTTTCTCACCACTAGGAAGTCCGTCTTTTTCTCCCGCCCCTCCCCACCCCTACAACAAATGGGTGCCTGTAGGTATTCCTTCTCCTCCCGCAGGGAAGAGGTGGGATGCTTGTGGAGACTAAGGTCCTTCACCCGCTAAGCCCTCATGGAGGGTAAGGTTCAAAAGGGGTCCCTGGGACTTGGAGTTTGCAACTTCTGGTGTTATTTGGTGTTTTCTGGGGTTTGGTCTCATGTCACATGCCTTGGGGTGGGGGCTGTGCTGCCCCTTCAGTACCCAGGGCAGAACCTGCTCCTTGTTGGGGGAGAAAAGGGTTAACTTCTGCCTTTGCCTTGGGAGGAGAGGGAAGAGAGCATCTCCCCCTTGCTGAACCCCTGTGCGTACTGACTAGAGAGTGGGGGGGAGCGGGTGAAGGATCCGACTGTGTCACACAACAGCCAGGGACCTGGCCAGCCTTCTGACTTGTAGGAGTTCAGGACGCTCTCCCACAAATGCTGGGGTGCCTAACCCACTCCCCTGACTAACCCCAGCGGATTCTGGGAGCCTTGAGACCCCCTGAGGATTAGGTGTAAGCTCCTCTCTCACGCCTGAGCCTCTCTGACTTATCTCAACCCCCACCACATTCCCAGTTTAGTTTTCTTTCCGAGGGCCCCAGGATGGAGACAAATAGACTCCCCCGGCGAAGACCTCTGCCGGCTGTTCTCTCTTTGCCTTCCACCTCCCCCCAGGCTGTAAGCAGACCCTCAGAGATGGGGATGCGGTGGTGCTCTGTCCCTTTAACCACGTTTTACTGGAAGGAGAGTGCCCTGGAGAGGAGGGGGGGGAGGGAGTCTCCGGTTTCACATGGAGAAGCAGAACGTGATGAAGCACTTTTCCCCATTCAAATATCCAGTCATGCTCCCGTTTGTAGGGGGCAGAGGGGCTGGTTTGCAATGTGCTGGGAGGATGAAGGTGAGTGACTGAGGCTTCTGAGAGTGGCATGGGGTGGGGGGGTTATTTGCAGGACCCCCGTGCTCTCATGGGGATCCCCATTTAGTTATTTGTTTGGAATTTTGCCATTAGAGCCTTATTTCTTTGGGTCTTTTCAGTCAGCTGCAGAACGCAGATACATTCACTAGGTGTGGGAGGGCTGACGAGCAGCTGACAGCAGGAGTGGTGGGAGGGACTGGGTAAAAGAGGGGATGGGGCCAAGATGGGATTTGTCAAGGTCAGGAGGCTACAATCATGGGATTGAAGCTGCCAGTGGAGTCCAAGAAACCCCATGTATGGTTTTGTGCCTGGAAGTATGACATGGGGGTGGGAACTCTGAGGTCACTCCCCCAAAGGGCCCTTCAGGCTCACCTCCAAGAAATTCTACCTGCTCTCCTTTACCCCCACCTTTAGGTCATTATCCCTTCCACAGTCTGCCCACCACATTACTTACCACTCCGTTGTCATTGGGTGAATCAGCAAATACATGTCAGCAGTTCTCCTGTCACACTAGTGGGGTAGAGGGGACTTAAATTGGGACTGAAATCTCTGTCAGCTTCCTCCCTGCTATTCTTACTTTGGAAGTGAGAACAATATATCATCCATCCATGCATCGCGTTTATTGAACACCTGCTATGTTATAGACACACACTAAACACCATATGCCTATACATCTCCAAAACTGTCTCCCTGGGACCAGAATTCTGAAGTCCTTCCCAGTTCCCAGCCCAGCATTCCCCAAGGCACCTTCAGGATGATGACTGGTGTTCCTGAAAAAAAGGACAGGAGAAGAGGGAGTTTTGTGGCTAAAGGAGTTAAGCAGGGTTCTTGGGGTCTGGGCTTGGTGATGAGATTGGGAACTTTCCAAAGGTGAGTTGAGTGTACCAAGTTCCTCAATCTTGTTTGACCACAGGCACTTCTTGGCCCCTGCTGTCTCTCGTAGTGGCCTACACTGAGGGACGTGTTCAGAATTGTGCTTCAACCTCTGCTGTCCTTTGACTGCCATCTGGGCTCCCATGAAGAGGCCCCAAGGTTAGTGCTCTTCAGAAATGGGGCCGCAATGTGAAGGATAAAGCAATAAAGCTCTCTGTGAACTTTGGCTTAGCATTATTGTCATTCACTTTATTCATTCCGCACCTTACAGGATGAGACTTTGTGGACTCTGAAGAATGAGACCCTAGGGAGGGAGAACCCCTCTGATGTATCCTGCAGAGGGAACCCAGCTACCATTTCCTCCTTGGTACCTCCTCAAACCTGGCTTACTAGGCAAGGATCATTGTTCCTATTTTATAGATGGTAATACTGAGGCCAGAGTGCAGTAGATTGCCTGAGTGACCTGTCACTCAGTGACCACTCACCTCACGACAGAAGTGAATTCAGTGTCTCAAATCACCCAGGCCTAAATTGGTGCTTTGTACATAGGGTGGACACCCATTTATCTGGCAGAGTAGAGGCCCAGGTTAGAGGAATGAGACAGCTGAATGGGGTTGGAGTCTCACCTCCGAAACGTCCAATTGAGAGTCCCCCTGACTCATGACCCGGCATCGTCACAACCTTTATTTGGGGCTCACTTCGCAGCCCAGGCATTCTGCAGCTCTGTGTCACCTCTCTGGGGAACAGTATATGACCACTCTTTGTGGGTACATTTGCTTAACTCTCCTGTTTTCTTTTATTCGATAGAACTTGATATTTTCTAGTGGAAAAGTCTATTTTGTCTCCTATAAGATTTAAGCTTCATAATACATGAATTTTGGTCTGTTTTATTCATTGCTGATTTCCTCAGTACTTGGTGCAATGACTGACATACAGTAGGTGTTTAAAAATTAGCTGTCCATTGACTGCAGCCTGCCTGAGAGGCTCGCGATAGGCTGACATTTCAGCACCACGGATCTGGACAGCTCCGGGCACGCTGCGCCCTTGCAGGGAGGCCGCCTGCAGGATGGCCTGGGAGAGGTAGACCTGGAAGTTTGGGCCCTGCTCTCAGGCTCAGCTGTGTGGTCGCCTTTCCTGGGCTCACACCCTGCCCACTCCAATGCCTTTAGACGCATTCCTAGTATTACTGTCCTCCTTTTGGAGTTCACTTCTTTTCATGTGTCTATGTAGTGTGGAATATTTCTCTTCCTACCTGCCCCTTCCCCTGGAGGGTCATCATATGCCCCATTCTGCATCTCCCTCTCTTGCCCCCTCCTGTTCCCTTCTTTCCCTTTCTCCTCTCCTTGCTTTCTCCCTCCATCATGTTCCTCCTCCTTCTCCCCTCGCCTCCTCATTTCTCTGTCCTCCTTAACCCTCTCTCCTCCCCTCTCCCTCCTCTGTCTCCTTAGAGGTGTCCTAATTCTGCAGGGCTTAAATCTGATTTATGGTAAGAGGGAAGTAGCCTCTCCTTTCCCTATCCCTTTATGAAGAAAACAGCAAAAACTGAACTATGTGTGGTTTAGCATTAGCCTCCCCTAGTGTCTAGCCACAGTCCTAAATCACCAGGGACCGGCCCTTGGCTGATGAAAGCCTCAGCAGCTCTGCCTGCCCACCCACCCGGCTGCCGCCCGGGAACAGAACTGGGTGGGAGGATGAATTCTGCTGCAAAGGTCAGGAACTCGTGGGTGGATTCACAAATCCACTCCCTCTCCTCTGCTCCAGTTCCCTCTGCAGCCAATTACGGGTGAATGATTCTCGGGCTATGGGTCCTGAGAATGAGAGTGAGGTGATTCATTTGTCCTTCCTAAGGGACCAGTCCTAGCAGTGTGGCAAGGCTTGCTGAGTTTTGTGTTCTCTAGGACTGTTATACTCTGGTTACCTAGAGCAAGAGGCTAAACAGTAACAGGAAATGAAGGCTCTCATCTAAGGAGGGGAAGAGTTGTCTCTGCTCTTATGCCTTTCCTCATTCCTGTAATCCAGTGAAGTAAATACTGTTACTCTATGTCATGCTTTGGGAGATGGAGGCTCAGAGAGGTTGGATAACTTGAGCTAGGTTACACAGCTAGTGAGTGATGGAATTTGGATTTGAACCCAGGTCAGGTGGGTTCCACAGCAGGTATACTCAACTACGACTGCTACCAGCTCTCATTTTCACAAAAAGGCCCAACTGGCTTCCCACAGCATCACTGCTTTAGAATTAGAGCACTTTAGAACAACTTCCCTGCTTCCATCACAGCTGGCTGGTGGCTCTGCTTCGGGGTTCTTTCTGGCACCCTGGTAGAAGCAAGGGGATGGCTTAAGAACTGCCGTTATGTTGAGAGGAGGAGGCTACCTAGGCGGTACTAGTCAGAAAGTTGAAATGAGGGCTGAATATGCTTTCTAGATGATTTGGCCTGAGGAGACAGATAATATTGATAGAAAGCAGTCACGGAACCATGATTGATGTTCACAGTGTCAATTTTGAGTCATCAAGAAAGCAATTTTGGCAACCTCCATGTGGTAAACACCTGCCTTCTGTATGCAGGCTGCTTACATACACAGTATATGCAATAACTGCTGTGTCTGCAGGATCATCTTCTAATATGGAATAAGACATCTGGGTCAGAGAAAGATAGTGACTTGCCAAGGTCATAAAACAAGGTGGTAAAGGGATCACACCGAGGCCTCCCGCACTTCACAGTATCCACCTTGGCACTCAGAAAAAAAGGTTTCAATGATGCTTCATCTCTTTATTGTGGAAAAGGCAGTCCATATCACATTTTAGAAAGATTCTGTGCCAAAGCTGGGGCATTGGAGCCTGAGGGGACAATTATCAGTTGGATAAAATTTCATTCCTAAAGGTCAGTGTTGGCAAGTAAATGAGGCCTTACTGGACTTTCAAGGCCCCCCACCAGTGGACACAGCACAGGGCCTGATGGGCATGAAGCTTACCTTGCTCAGGGGCAGCTACATCCTTGCCTGTCCATTTGTAATCAGGCTGCTGTGAGGACATCTAGGACCTTGCAGCAGCCTGGCACCACCAAAAGCAGCAAACAGCAGGGAGAGGATATGCCAGGAAATTTTCTGAAACCATTTTCTGAATTCATGGATGGAAGATTGTGGAATCCCAGAAGGAACTGGGACCCCTGTCTTGGTCACATACACTGGAAAAAGCTCTGCTGGTGCCTAAACTGCCTTCTGACTTCTGGGGAGGTTAGTGGTGGAAGAAGGAGGAGACAGAGGTGACCTTGAAATTTTTTTCTGTCTTTAAGGGGGCATTAGTGGAGATAATGTGCTTTATATTAATTTTTTTTTTAATTCTGCCTCCAATGCAAATATCACTAATGCAAATCTCTGGGTCCATCCAGATCCACTCAATCAGAATTTCTAGTGGAAGTGTCTGGAGATGTGCATTCTGAGCATGCTGTGCATGTTGTCCCTACAGCATAACTGCCTTTTTGATCTGGCTTCTACCAATCTTCCATGTTCACCGACTGAATGCCTGTTGTTAAGTTTTACATACATTATCTCATTTAGGTATAATATCCACTATAAGAGGCTTTGGTGAGCAAGTTGAGGCCTAGAGAGGTCAAATCACATGCCAAGCATGGAATCAGGATTCAGATCCTGAATTCTAGAGCCAGGAGTCTGGCTTTAGAATGCCATCCTGTCCCACCTCTCTGTTTTTGTTCAAGACTGTCTTACTGTTTTCTCTCTCCAGTTCTAGCCTTCCTCCAACCTCCAGGTCTTCTCCCTGGGACCTGTGCCCTGCTCATTGCCCAAGTGTGCATCCTGAGACCAAGGTGATGGCACTTTCCAGCGTCCCTGGTGCCTCTGCCTTCTGACTCTTCCTAAACCATGAGCCCATGGGTGCAGGGAGTGGCCCTTGCACCTGGGGGCTCAGGATGTGTGTACTGATGCCTTAGGAAAAGACAGGGCTGGACAAAGAGGGCTGCACCCTCTGTCCAAGTCTTCTCTGCCCAGGCCTACCTCTGTGAAATTCTTGCTTCTGCCACTTCTTCTCACATCCGGAGCTTCCTGTCTGAAATTCTACACTTTCACTCTTCTTTATCCAGCTACTCCACATTGCCTCCTTCAGGGAGTTTTCCTAAATTCCCAGGTTTTGATAGGTACGTCCTTTGGGTTGCCACAGTCCATGCTTCCCCCTGTTCTAGCCCTAACGATACATTCTAAAGGGCTATTTGTCTCCCAACTTTGAATTCCTCAGGGGCAATGTTAACTCATTCAAAGTGGCATCCCTAAGGCCTGGGACCAGAGTATTAGTGAGTTTGTTGCATGAATAAATGCCAATCCGTGGTGAAGTCCTATAGATTCAACTCCCTCTAATTTTAAGTCACCCTGGATTGCATTTCACAACCACAGTGAAAGAAAGTCGGACTAGAGGGCCTTCGAGGGCATCAGTTGTACAGATCAGGAATCTGAGGCTCACAGGATCAGTGCCAGGTCCGAGTCCCAGCCATTGCTTTCCCTGTATTTTATCTCCCTTCTGGGTTTTCCGCTGCAGCTCCTTGAGGGCAGGAACCAAGACTTGAACCTTATTTTTCGGTTTGGCAGGGCTCTTTGCTCGTTATAATCATTGCCATTATCTGGGCACAGACAAAACGCCAAGCCCCTTCCTCTGCGTTTTTTCCTCACATGTATTTAATCCTCAATATCCACAATTATCCCCATTAACAGGCCAACTATGGCGAGTAACTTGCTCCTTTAGCAATGTTTTCTAGTTCCTTTTAAAAACATCCGAATTCCACTGGGGCTTCATAAAATGTATTATTGATCACCTTCCCAACGCGAGAACGGGAGGTTCTGGAGCTGCCGAACCCTGTCCTCCGCATCCGCCCCGGTCCTCGGCCGCCCGGGAGGTTCGAGGGCTGGACAGCACCGCGCCGGGAGCAGCGCCCTCTGCAGGCGATGGGCGGGGACGCGCCAAGCGCCAAGGTCAGCTCCGTCCTTCGGCGCCAGAAACGCTCGAGCGGCCTCCAAAGATTCTCGGGGTTCTGGGGGACGCATGCTCATCGCTCTTTCTCCGCGGGTGGGGGGGAGCTGGGCTCCTGGGGAAGGGCATCTTCCCTTGATGTCCTGAGGACGCCTGTGCTTCAGCCCTGGGCCTGTGTGTGTGCTTGGCGGGCAGCAACCACCCCCTCGCCAGACATCAGTTTGTGTACCTTTAAAATGGGGGTTTTCCGAAACACTATTGATTGCAAAAATGGAGTTTTTGTATAGCTCAGAGCGGGATAAGTCGAGCCCCAGCGAATGCGCAGAGTTCTGGGGTATTCTTGCCTCCTTGCGTTGCATAGCAGACCTGGCACTCTGCAGCCTGGTGACAGGCATGACATGGAAGTAACAAGGTGGTACTTGTTATAACGCAAAAGCAATTTTATTGAGCACTTACTAGATGCCTGGCTTTGCATTGAAGCCCATCACATGTAGTATTTCCATCTCTCCATCTGGTTGGTAGGTAGTTCTTGCCATCCCCAGGGTACTGAAGCATTTGTGGCTTCAGAATCACAGAGCAATGATCCATTCAAGGTCACCCAGCTAACTGTCTGAAGCAGTCGTCCACAGCCTTAACACTATATGCTATGAGAAATGTTGGACCTAGAAAGCAGAATGGCAGGGGGAAGAAGACAAGGGCCTGCCAGCATTAATAATCTATACCATGAATTGAATGCTCAATATGTGTTGGGTGCTGGCCTAAGGGCATGCCATGCATCATTTATACGCCTGGCAGTGACCCTATACTGTAGGTTTTGTTATTTCCAATCCATAGTTGAGTTTCAGAGTGGTCACTTAATGTCTCACAACACAATGATCGTAAAAACTGGAATTTAAGGATTCGTCGATGGAACACTCTTAAGAAGACCCCAGTTTTCTGAGCCTCAGTTTTCCTATCTGTGAAACAAGAAGCTTGGGTTGGAAGACCCTGAACATTGTTTTCTGAACTCACAGGCTCTGATTTTAGGGAGCATTGCCAGGATGACAGCCCTGAGTCTGTTCCTTGTTAACTCTGATTAGTCACACCTTGCCAAGTCCCCTGCATTTCTGGGCCTTTAGGTTCCCCTCACAGGATGTGGAGACTAGACAATCCAATTGCCAGGGCACCTTCCTGCTTTAATATTTTATGACTGCTGATGAAGAGACAACCTGAGGGTCAGCAAACTGTGTGTCCCTTGAGAATTTCTAGTGAATGTGAATCTGCCACCTGACTCAGAATGTCCCTGTACAAGGTGTACAAGGTTTCCAAGGACAGATGTTTTGTATGGTGAAGGGGAACAGCCACCTTCAGTCAGTAGCAATTGCTGGGGGACGCTCACTCCCCTACTTATGGAGAGACCAGCCCTGAGATCAGAACAACCCGAGGATGGATGATAGCATTCCCATTTCCCAGCAGATACCTTGGGCAAGTGACCTTTTTCTGTGCCTCAGTTTCTGTATCTATCTGTAAAATGGGGTGCTAATAGTACTTCTCTTGAGGTTTGATTAGAAAATATGCAAAAACAAAAAACCTAACACCATTTCTGGTTTAGCAAACCCTCTGTAAGCACAATTGTTCCCAGTCATGTCTGCAGCACAGTTCTGGGCATGGGAAAATTGCTGAGCCTTAGACACTACCTGCTGTCTGCCCCCTGAGACCAGGATGGTGTTAGGGTGAGGCAGGAGAGACAGAGTCCTGCTGGGTAAGTGGGGGACCCTGCTGAGTCACTGAGGCCTCTGAGGCTGCTGGTGCTAAAGCCCAGTGGCAGCTGAAGTAGCATCAACGGGCATTCCAGCATGTCCCTGCCATCTGGCAGCCTCTGGGGATGGAGTCAGGACTGCCATGCCACGTGCCCGTGTGGCCTCGTGGCTGGATATGAGACTGCTAAAGTGTGTGTCATGCTTTGTGTTCACTTCTGTCGTTTCCCAAGGGCAGGCCTGTGTGGCATGTTGTGGGGTTCTCAATATGCTGGATAGTGATGCAACTTTTGGGGCCTGTGAGTGAGTTTCAGGGGCCAGGAGCCCCTCAAACTATCTTCAGGATTGTGTGGATTTTTTTTTTAAAGATTTATTTATTTATATAAGCACTGGGTACAGTCAGAAGCGCTAGAGGATGAGAGAACCCACCAGAGCCAGAGCGGGGAGCAGAACAGGCAGGCGGACGAAATACACTGCTAAGGGGAGCCGCGAGCATGGCAGGAGAGGTCTGCGTGCCATGTGGGGCCCTCGTCGGTGGCCAGGGATCGAACCGGCGCTGTAGAGGCTGCGGGCAGCTTCGCAGCGCAGAGCTCAAACACTGCATCACCGGGGAGGCCCTGGATTTTTTTTTTTTAAGATTTATTTTATTCATACATACAAGAACTGGGGTACAGGCCAGATGCGCGGGAGGGTGAGAGGATTCACCAGAGACAGAGCGGGGAACAGAACAGGTAGATTGACTGAAATTCACTGCTGAGGGGAGCAGCAGGCGAGACAGGAGAGGTCTGCCACGCCATGTGGGGGTCTCCGCAGCCAGCCAGGATCAAACCCGTGCTACAGAGGCTGTGGACAGCTTCACAGCGCTGCACTCAACAGCCTGCGCCACCAGGGGAAGCCCTGTGTGGATTATTTTTTAAGAAGCATGAGACCCCAAAATGTCAAAAGAGTTCTCCATTTAGGAGTTAGAAGAAGTGGCCGAAGAGCCTGTGATGCTAGTAATGAGACCATGTGATTCTGATGCCCCCCTCTTCCTTCCCTTTCATCATATATTCAATAACATTTACTGAAACCTATTCCAGGAGAGGCCTGCAGTGGGAATACAGCCATGAAGAAGAGTGGGGTCCCAGCTTCACTCATCGCCAACAAGTAAGGGAACAGTTTTTTTTTTTTTTTTTCAGTTTTTTTATGTTTATTTTTTTAAAGATTTATTTATTTATGCATACAAGAGCTGGGGTACAGGCCAGAGATGTGGGGGGCGGGTGAGAGGATTCACCAGAGATAGAGTGGGGAGCAGAACAGGCAGACTGACTGAAGTACACTGCTGAGGGGAGCAGAGGGGAGACAGGAGAGGTCTGCCTCGCCATATGGGTTGCTCCCTGGCTTCCCGGGGATCAAACTCATGCTGCAGAGGCTGCGGATTGCCTCATAGTGTGGTGCTCAACCCCTTGCGCCACCAGGGAGGCCCAGTTTTTTTTATGTTAGTTTATAAGTTTAAATTTATGCTTAAATGTAAACTTCATTTATAAAACACAATGTTAAAAGTTAAAACTCTACAATTTCTGCTTTGTCAGTTCCCTTAAGTGATGAGAGATACCAATAGATTGTTCAGTACTATTTTTGAGAAGAGTGTTTCCTGGCCGTGGTTCTGAATCTTCAGGGCTGGGGGAAGCAACACCTGACCTGCAGGGTGCCACGTCTGGCTGAGTGGTGCTCTGTGCTCAGCATGGGCACCGTGGGCACACCCAAGGCCAGTGTGAGCTTGCTTTCCTGGTAGGTGGAGTAGCCCAGGTACACGTCCTGATGATACTGCCCAGGGATCCGGGCTTGGGGCCCTTCTGATGCTCTGGTTTAGCCCCTACCAGCCAAGGGGACAATTTTTATAAGGACTAATAGAGGGGTTGTGGGAGCCACATAGATTGGGGCCTTTTACCACTGTGTGGTGGGGGACAAGTGGGGAGTAGTAGATAAATCCTGGCTCAGTGGGCCTCCCTGGTGGCCCAGGGGTTACGTCTCAGTGCTACCACCACCACAGCCCACAGTGATGGCCTGAGTTCAATCCCCAGCCAGAGAGCTAATCCACACTTGGCGCAGCAGACCTCTCCTGTCTCCCCGCTGCTCCCTCAGCAGTGTATTTCAGTCGATCTGCCTGTTCTGCTCCCTACTCTGCCTCTGGTGAATCCTCTCACCATCCCCGCCCCCTACCCCCACCATCTCTGGCCTGCACCCTAGTTCTTCTATGCAAAAATAAATAAAAATCTTTTTTAAAAAATCCTGGCTCAGTGCCTGTGACCTTGGGCAGGTTACTGAGTCTCAGTCCCCCCTCCTTCCCATTGGCCTGATGGCACTACTTTCAGAGTGGGTGAGGGTGGACAAGAGGAGGGTTCCCTGTCTGAATAGGCCAGAGAAAGAGCGCTGGTGTGGAAGTGGGAATCTGGCCCCCGTCCCCACTCTATCGGGCCTCACTAGGTGACCCCCAGACAACTCCCTGGAGACTTAGTTTCCCATCCACACAGAGAAACCAGGCTGCCTGGTCTTCTATGGGTAAATGCACATGGACAGTGGAAGTGCCTAAAAGGGAGATCAGTCAGGGAGAGCTTCCCACAGGAGGTGATGCAGCTGAGGCCTAAAGGAGTAAGAGCAGGGGTCACGGGAGAACTGGATGGGGGCCTAGATTCAGGGGGAAGGGAGGAGAGGAGTGGGGTACTTAGTGAGCTCCAAAACTCCAATGTGAGGCTAATGAAGCGCAGGGCCTTTGGGGCCAGGCAGGCCTGGGTGGCAATTGGGAAGATTTTCACCCATGAAAGGTACTTCTCTCTGGGAAATACGGGCAATAATAACACCTTATTCAAAAGACTGTTGGATATTCTATGATTCCATTTATAGGAAATATCCAGATGGTTGCACAATATGCCAAAAAACCCAGTGAATTATATACTTTTAATGCTAGAACTGTATGGTACAGGAATATCTCAATAAAGCTGTAACTATTATAAAAGGAGGGGGAGCGGGAGAGGGAGCGGGAAGGCAGAATCTTGAGTAACAGCACACTTCTAAGTACATCACAAGTCACTGCTTAGCTGGGGTCAGGGGGAGACCTATCTAGATTCTTGAGGCAGTAATTTTCATTTGGCCAATACTGCCTAGTTCTAACCTTTGTCCTACCAAGATGTGTGATAATGTATTACTTTAATTTTGTGTAGCATAATTTCCAACTCTATAAAATGAGGATGATCATGATAGCACTTACCTAAATATGTTTGTTGGGAGGAATACATTATAAATGCAATGTACACATGTACACATGTACAATGTACACATGTAAGCTGTACATAAACCTACATGTTGGGAGGGCTGGATGAGGTGGTGAGGTGTTCCCTACCTGGCACATCATAAGTGCTCCCTAAATGTTACCTGTCACTGGTAGCATTTATCTCTGGCAGCAAGTCTTATCCTCCTGGGGGCAGGGGGTAGGCAATAGACTCTGGGAGGAGGGGAAGAAGCTTGATCCACTTCTGGCTGGTTAGGGGCCCAAAGCAAGGCAGGTAACTTCCCTGAGCCCCCTCCCAAGCCCACTCTCCTCAGATCCAGCCCTAGGGTCTAAAGAAGCTCCTCCCTGCAGCCCCAGGTCCCTTTCCTGCCCCCTTTCTCCAGACCCCTGGGCCTGCAGGCTTGACCAGGCAGAGAACTAAAGCCCCCCTTCTGCCTGATGACCTGGTAAGGTCACTCCAGTTCACCAGGCCACCCCAGCAGGCCTTTCTGAGCATTCTTCTCTCATTTTGCCTGCAATGGGCTGAGTCCAACTCAGCATCTCCTCCCTCTGCAGAGCTGCAGCCCAGCTGGGGACTCAGCCAGCTGCCTCCGCAGCATCCAGTCACCATGGTGGGCAGAGGACATGTATGGGGTTGTCTTTCCCTGCTGGGTGCTAGTCCCAGCTCCAACTGCAGCTGCAGCACCTGATTTACAGCTTCTGGACTCTCTCCAGCAAAACAGCCGGCAGACCACTCCTTTTTGCCTCTTCTTACCTGGTTCCCATTTGCAGACAGCAGGATTATCTCAGACCACAGCCTGCTGGGCCGCCCTGGGCACCCAGGATAATGGAGCAGGTTGTGCATTGAAATGAAGGACAGGGTCCCAGTTCTGCCACGGAGGGACTGAGTGACCTGGAGTGGCTTAGGAAATCTCTCTGGGCCTCAGTTTCCCCATTTGTGTGGTGTGAATGATCTTGACAGCATCATTACTGACATCTGTGCCTCTGAATTCCCTTTCCCTCTCTCCCTCCAGTCCTTGCCCACCCCAACTCTGAGTTGTTCAGCTTGAAACTGAGTCTCCTGTATGTCTGAGCAGGGATCTTGGCTATCAGGCCAGGCAAGCCGGAGAGAGCTAGGACAGGGTGGGGTGATGGAGAAGCCCATCTTTGGAGTCCCACAGCTTTAGGCAGGATACCCTTACCCCCATCCTCCTCATTTCTCTCATCCCTAAAATCAGTAGACGCAAGCCTGAATTGGCATAGTGCCAGCCACGGCACTAGCAGGTGATAAGAAACAAGGGTTCTTCCCAGTCAAGGCCCAGCCTAGGCCCCTGAACCTGGGAATGTTCAGTCTAGGTTCTTCCAGTAGACAGTGCCAGAGGTGGCAGGTGGGCTGCCAGTGAGCATTTTGTGGGAAAGGTAGTTTCCAGATGTGGCTGTTGTAGGGACATCACTGTTCCTCCTGGTGATCTATGTTATCCCACCTTGGTGGTAAAGAGAAAGGGGTGGCGGTCAGTAGGCCATAGGTCCCAGTGCTGGGGATTAGCAGTTGGGGCATAGGACTGTCCAGGAGCTTGACAGCTTGTCTGTTCATTTGTTCATCCACTCAGCAAATATTTAGTCAGCATCCTCTCCTTGATGGCTGTTGTGTGCCTGGGCCTGCAGAGGACAGAGAACAGAGCTGTGTGCCAGCCTCTGTTCTGAGCACCTTACATGGATTAGCTCACTCTATCCTCACAGCAACAGCACTGATGACTCATTTGGCATAGAGAGGTTAAGTCACTTGCCCAAGGTCATACAACTGGTAAGTGGTGGTAAGGGTGTGGGGTCTGAAAACCAGGTAGTTTTCTAAGGTCAGTGGCCAAAGCTTTTCCTTAGCTTCCCACTGCCCTTAGCACTAGGTCTCCTTCCTGCTTATTCTGGAAAAATTCATTGAGATTTACACTATCAAGCCTTTGCTCTAACTGCTTTCCCTGCCTTCAGTTCCCTTTTCTGATTCCTCCTCTGATGGACCAATTCAATTCTCAGCTGTCTCAACACCTCCTCCAGGAAGGCTTCCTTGAGGCTCCTCTGCTAACCTCTCTTAGCTCTGTTTGTCCTATCCAAACTTATCTCTCTTAATGTAGCATCTGTTAATGTACCTGTCTGCCTATCAGATTGTAAACCCCTTGCATTCACCCTGGCATCCCTCCCCCATGCCAGGCACCATATGTGGTACAGAGATCACATGGAAATGTTAAGTGACTAATCTTGATGTTAATCTTGAATAGTAGGCAAGTTCTACTCTCTGTTTCACAGAGGAAGAAACTGAGGCACAGAGAGGTGCCATAATCTACCAAAGCCATTGAACTAGTGATAGCAGAGGTGGTGCTTGCTAGAATAGTTTCCATCTCAAAAGTGAGATGCTGGAAGGTGACAGAAGACTATGGCAATAGCCCTGCGTAGGGACTGTTAGGAAAATGTCTAATAATAATAATAATAATAATAATAATAATTACAATCCCATTTTAGACACTCTGTGTGTCAAGCATCATGCTTTGCATGCATGATCACATTTATGCCTTACTCTTACCCTATGGAATAAGTGCTATGATTAATTCTGTAGTGTAGCTGCAAAACTAGAGGCTCAGAGAAGTTAAGTGACTTGCTCAAGGTCATACAGCAATGATTTACCAATCCAGGATTTAAAAATTTTTATTTATTAATTAATGGTTCAAAAGTCCAAAAGCCCAAAGGGTAGAGAGTAAAAAGTCTCCCTTCTCCTCCTCTGCCCCAACCGCCCAAGTCCTCCCCTGGAAGCAGCCAGAGTGTTCTTAAGTGTCCTTCAGATCAGGTTTGTATGTTCATAGAAACCTGGGTATGTGTTAAACCAGGTTTAAATCCAAGCCTGTGCGATGCCCTATCACCTCTGGAGGCTCAGGACTTGGTAGTGTCCACCATGTCCTGGCAACCCTTAAGACCTCTGTCTCTCCCACCTTCTAAGCCCACCCCCACCCCCACCCCTTGCCTCTGAGCCGCCCTGGCAATTAGCTGAGTTGCCTGCCTGGCTCTACTCCACAGACTGCAGCAGAGCCTGGGCACTGGTCCAGGACCCTGCCCAGTGATGGTGAAGGGCTGCAGCAGGCTGTGGAGACCTGATAACCCATTCAGAAACCCAATTTATTATCTCTCATGGAGGAGGCCTAATGTGGGGGAATAACCTGTCCAAAGACAGGGAGACCAGAAGGGCACAGGCTGCATGTAGATGCAAGGAGAGCACCTTGGATTCGAGTCTCTGCTCCACCCCTTCCTGCTATGGAATCGGGTGAGTGGCCTGGCTAAGGAGGCTCTGTTTTCTCAGGATGCTCATGAGGATTAAAAGACAAAGTACCCAGAATACTCTATCAGGAAAATCTCTGCTCTGGCAAGAAGCAGCTCTCTTGCCCGTCTGTGAAAATGCAGATACCTCTCTTTTTCTTTCTCCTTTTCCTAATAAACTTGTCTATTTAAAATGTTAAAAAAAAAAAAAAGGTAGCCATAACTGTTCTGGGGAGGTGGTGGCCCTCTGTAAGTGGTAGTTGGGTGATATTAATTATGGAGGCCTCTGCTCTTAGTTTTTCCATCACTCCAAGCTTTCATCTGCCTTAAAAGTAGGAACACAAGATCCTGAGAACTCTTACTTCCTTCCCACATGTAGAAGGAATTGTGTGTGGGTAGGTGTTAGCCAGAATTACTATATTTTGTTGTTATTACCCTCATTTGGTGCCCAGTTCTGTTGGTTTGCAAATTTGGGAGCTTCTAAGTAAGGATGAAATTTGAAACCTGCTTCTGCACGTAGAGGGTAGGGAGATACCCCAGAAAGAGGCAGACCACTTCAGATTGGGTGGTGGCAGGTTTAATTAGCAAGAGAACTTACAAGGCTAGTTGTGGGGAGCCACAAGATGAATAGATCTCCACACCTGCATGCGAGAATCGTAGATGTTTACATAGAAACCTTAATGGGGTTCAGTCACCTGTTCAGCCCAGATGGTCTCAACAACACCTTAAACCCAAGGCAGCATGTGTTCCAAGGATGGGCTAGGGTGAGGAGCCTCTGATTGCTGAGGTCCAGCTCTCGGGTCAGTCAGTAGTCACAGCCGCAAGATGACCTCCTTCCAGCAAGTCCTGTGGTGTCCTGGGGTATGTAGACCCTAAGGGCCCTCTCTTTCCCCAGGGTGACCCACTTGGAGGGAGCCCAGTGGCAGTAGTTTTTTCCCAGTGGGGGCAGGCTTAGAGAGTGGGGGAGGGAAACTATCAGGAAGGGGGCTACAAAACAGGGCACTGGGCTGCATGAGCCTCTTGCTTACTCAGTAACCTTGGCCTGCCTGAGCCCCAGCTTTGACGATCTGGGCTGCCTTCTGACCCCCAAGGCAGGATAAATGCCCCAGATTTCCTCCTCTGCTCTTCCTACTTCCCTCCAGGCCACACAGCCAGCAGGAATTTGCCCTCTGCAGGGATGTGCAGGGAGAAAGTCTCCTTTTTTGATGAAACAGAGATGAGGTGATGTCTGGGTTTTTTATATCCCCACAACTGAACTGGTGCCAGACACAACAGTCAGGCCAGATTCCACTAGCCACGTTTGTCCTCTGGACTCCCGCTCCAGAAGGAACCTCCTAGGGGTCCAGCTTGAGACCCATCAGCTGGGAAGAAGTGGTCTGGGGCCAGAAAAAGCACTTCTAAGACCTACTACCTCCACTGGGGCATGGGCAGGGTCCTTAGGAGCTGATGCATGTGAGTCTTTAAAAAAAGAACAAATACTTAAAACTTACCGTTTTTCCTTCTTACCAAAGTATAGCTGTTGCCACAAACCCTATTTTGGAGGCTGAACTAAGGCCTTGATAGATTAGTTACCTTGCCCATAGGAATCCAGTAGTAAATGTCAAGTCATGGCCTTAATCCTGTTGATCATTGTCAGTTGGACTTCAGAAGCCGGGTCCTCATTACCCTTTGCTCAGCAAAAAGATCAGTGGTCTGAAGAACTGGAGATGGTTGATGATAATATCATGGAATCGTATATATATTTTCTTTGGATCATATTTCTAAGTGGGGATAAAAATTCCTAAAAGGAGCATACTTGTTTAAAACAATATTCAGTTACAGAAATGACTGAGACATGCAGTGAAAGCCCTTGAAACCCTCCTCCCTACAAATAAGCTGTGGTACCACTTATTGTATATATTCCTCCAGATTTTTCTACACATCTACAAGCAATAACATTTGTATTTTTATTTTTTATTTATTTTTAAGATATATTTTTATTTATTTATGGATACAAGAACTGGGGTGTAGGCCAGAGGTGCAGGGGATGAGAGGATTCACCTGAGACAGAGTAGGGAGCAGAACAGGCAGAGCTACTGAAATACACTGCTGAGGGGAGCAACAGGCGAGACATGAGAGGTCTGCTGTGCCATGTGGGTAGCTCCCTGGCTGGGGATCGAACTCATGCTGCAGTGGCTGGCGATAGCTTGATAGCGCTGAGACTTTAACACCTATACCACTAAGGAGGCCCAACACTTTTATTTTATTTATTTATTTATTTATATTGCGTAACTATCACCACAATTTATTTATTTATTTATTTTCAAAGATTTATTTATTTTTATACAAGAGCTGGGGTACAGGCCAGAGGCATGGGAGGGTGAGAGGATTCACCAGAGACAGAGTGGGGAACAGAACAGGCAGAAGGATGGAAATACACTGCTGAAGGGAGCAGTGGGAGAGACAGGAGAGGTCTGCTGCGCCATGTGGAATTCTCCCAGGATTGAACCCACACTGCAGAGGCTGCAGACAGCTTCACAGCACTATGCTCAACCCGCTGTGCTACCAGGGAGGCCCACATTTGTATTTTTAAAAGACTGTTCTATTCTGTTTTGCAACTTGCTTTTTGCAAGTAACAGTAACTCTTGAAATGCAAAGCTTCCTAGCTAGGAAGATTAGTGGCAGATTGGGTGGGGCAAACAGCTGGCAAAGTTCTGTCCAAATTTTGTGTGAATATTTTCTAGTGATAGATAATGACTCTCACCAAAATCGCAAAAAGATTTGGATCCAAGTCTTTTGTTTTTCAGAGAGACAAAGTGAGGCTGAGAGGGTAGGCCCAGGTGAGTGGGGAACCCAACCCCTTGGGATGGCCTTGAAGGAGGAGAATGCCAGTGCTGCAGTGGTCTGGCCCAGAGAGGATCTGTACCCTGCAGAGTTGGAAGGAAGGAGTCAGCCCTGCCTGAGCTACCAGCAGAGCCTCCGCAGTCCTTGCTGGGAGATTTACAGTCACCAGCAACTTGGACAGGTTACAGAGAAAAAACACCAGGGGAGGGCAGCTTCTGCTTGGGCCTGGTTCCTCCAGACCTAGGAAAGCCCCTTCCCATCCCCCTCCAATACTCCCTACTCCCGGCAGGCCTAGAGCATGGGGACTGTTGGGATAAGGAGCCCCTGTACACAGCCAGTATACAGACTTAATCCCTGGAGAGGTCACTGAGCACAGAGCCTGGCTAGATTCTTGGCACCGCGATCTGAGTTTTCTCAGTGCAGCCAGCAGGCTTTCTGGAAGTTGTACTGCTCTGGACTTTCTAGCTGCCTGGGCGTTTCTGCTGACACCAATAGTGAGAGTGACCACGCACTGATCCCGTCTCCTTGTGGACCAGTGCCAAGCACTGTGTGCACCTAAGCTTCAGCCCTCAGCCTGCCCAACAACCCATCTTCCTGTTCTTCCCACTTTATGGTGACTCTGTGAGGCCAAGGAACCTGCCCAAGGCCTGGGGGTTGCCAGTGCACCAGTGGCATGGTGTGGATTTGAGCCTGGTATCTCCAGTACCTCCTGAGCCCCCATTTTCAACTGGACCACTCTCCTCTGCCCTCTTGGGGAGGCCTGCACCCCAACTCAGTAATGATGCTTGCCAGGTGAGGGTGAAGAGTTTTTGTTCTGTTTGGATTTTTGTTTTAATCACATGTCACTTTTGTAATTAAGGGAACTTTTTTTTTAAATCTGTGTTTCTGAAATATTAATAGTCCCAATTTAGTCCCTAAAACATAGAGCCCAATAAAGGCCCACTGAGTCTGGGATGCTGCAGGTTTGTAGCCCATGGATCCCTCCCTACCCCCACCTTCTCATGCCCAGCATTAGGACACAGAGAAACTCCCACCAGGATATTCTAGAACTCAAAGCAGGGCAGGCTTTCTGGATGAGGAGACTTGTGGCTTAGTGAGGGCAGGTTTGGGGGTGTGGGGAGGCAGGAAGTTCTTCTAGTTCGAGTATATAGCCTAGACAAAGACTCACAAGTGTGGATGAGTGCAGACTGTTCTTGGAGTAAGAAGATTGCCCAAGAGCGCTACCAAGAGCAGAATGTACTATGTTTTATATTGGAGGAAGAAACCTGCTCACTCTTGTCAAAGCAGCCGGGGGCAGAGGGCCAAGTGGCCCAGGGGGCAGAGCCTGTGCAAGGGTCCATTTTAGCAAAACTTGACTGCCCTAAACTTCTGCTCAGTGAATCTTTTCTTCTTCACCCACGTTCTTAGTGGCATAGTATGCACCAGACCCCAAGTTTCCAACCCCTGGGACAGGATTGTGCCGTAACATGGGAGGAAAAGACACAGGGCTCAGGATGGCTTCTAAAAGACAGTCTTCAAAAGGAGCCTTTCAGGTAAGGGTTTGACTTCCTGCTCCACCCCTTATAGACCCTGTCCTCAAAATGTTTAGGGACACCTATTACATTCCAAGCCCTTTGCTGGGCACCGTTCTGAAGGCAGATAGGCCTTCTGCCTTCACAGAGCTCAGAGTTTGTGGGTCTCTCTGGTTTCAGTTTCTTCATGTATATAAGGGAGATCTTAATCGTGTTCCCCAATCCTGGGTGTGTGTGTGTGTGTGTGTGTGTAAAATTATAATACCCGGAGCAGTCAGTGTTCAATATACACAAGTGGAGTGGATGAATTTGTGAAGTGCAGGGCTAAAGCAACTTCCTAGATGAACTCTGACTCAACTGTCTGCTTCAGCCAATTTTATTGAGCATTTACGATGTGTCATGTGCTAAGCCAAGTAGTTTGACTTTTACTACCTAGTTCATCTGGTAACTTCATGAGGCAGGTGTAACACCCGCCCCCACCCCTCCCATTTGAAACCGAGGTTCTGATGGCTGTGTTAATCAGCACAGTGTCACATAGTGACTAGGCCTGTGGGACCACTGATGCCACCCATGTGGTCTTTGGGCCCAGGCTGACCTAGAGGACCCTGGTTTTTCCTCAACCCCCAAGCCAGGGGCAGCAAGAACCTCGTTGGGTAGACCCTTAAGGAATGGTCCCCATAAGCTGAGGAGGCCTTCTCAAATTCCCTCCCTCAGGCCCTCTGCAAGGTGTATAGGATATAGAACTGGACAGACACTGGGCCTGCGCTCAGTTCTTGACATGAGGGCGAGACAGCTGATGTCACACAAACTGGAGGTATCAGATACAGACCTGGGGGCACATCTAACAGAAGTTCCAGCCTTTGGGGGGCCCCCTGAATGGGGGAAGCTGACTCACCCAAGCCAGCAGGAGTCTTGCTCCCCAAGGCCTGTTGCGCCTGCTGGGTTTCTTGTTCTCTTATCACAAGCAGCTTGGATTTCCCCCCAGGATGCCGCCACCCCATGGTAGCCAGGTGCTGTGGTGCCACCTCCAGGCCTCACTGCTGCAGCTCCCAAGGCAGCAAGGTGTGTCCAGGTCCCTTCCTGGGAAAGAGTCTCTGAAGGGTTGGTACAGCTGGGTGTCCACTGGCTGTGCCCTGGGGCAGGAGCCCTCAGGGTGCTTGCTGGGCCATGGCTGAAGCTGGGGGAGGGGTGACTTCTGTGTCAGTGACCCCTCATGCCTGAGTTTTCTCTCTGACCTTGCCTCCCCTACCTCCCCCCTGACTCAGCTCCCAGCGTAGTAGCTCAGCCCACTCCTCTTCCCCTGTCTCCTCCTGCCCTGCCACCCCTTCCTCATTTACCTCATCTTCTTTCCTGCACCCACAGGTCACCCCTTTTCTCCTTGGTCCTGGACCTGGGCAGTTTCAGACTGCACATCTCCCTGGATGTCACCAGTAGACACCTGCTGTGCCTGGCCTGGACACAGGCCAGTCATGGGAATAAAACAACCCAGCCCATGCCTGTTTGGGGACTGCCTCCTTCTGGGTGCTCATTCGTAGGTTCATTCCACACTTCTCACACCAGGCCTGGGGTAGCACCCACAGTCAGGCAGTCTGTCATCTGTGTCCCTGAGGAGCCCAGAGCAAAGAGAAGCTAGACTTTGTGGCAGCTAAGGGCGTGGGCTTTGAACACAGGGAGCCTGGTTCTGCTGTGACCTTGGGCGAGTCCCCTCCCCGTTCTGGCCTTCAATTTCCATTCTGTAGGATGGGCAAAGTGTTGGCACCTCTTTTGCAGGGTTGTGGGAATTAAAGGAGATAAGGTTTATAAAGAGCACAGCTCAGTGCCTGGCACATAGAAAGTCTCCGTAAATGTTGACTGTGGTTCAGAACCCTAAATCTAGTCTTTACAGAGATGGGAAGCACCGTGCTAGATGGATAGGCCCTCAGGGTGATGGGGGAGTACAGAGGAGGGGCAGCAAAACTTTCCTGAAGAGGGATCAGAAAGCCTTGCAGAGAGGGCTGAGAGAGTTTGGTGAGGAGCAAACAGGAAGCTCCCATGGGTAGCCCAGCTTGCTGGAGCTGGGAGGCAGTTTCCTGGGCACCTGGCAGCTCTTGATGTGTGGTGCGGCAACCTGACACCTCCAGGGGGTGGGTTGAGTCTGTCACAAAATGAGAGTCCTCAACTCAGTCAGCCTTTCATCTGCTGTTTCAGCAGGGATTTACCAGAGTGGAGAGCTGGGGCTATGGGTTCAAATGGACTGTGGTCACAGATAATGTGTTTAGTGTGGAACAATGATTGATGTCTGTGGTGTGCTCCCTCATACCAGATGTTGGGCATTATCTCTGTTAGTCCTCATGGCAACCCTGTGAAGTGTCACCAGAGGAGATAGAACCACAGAGAGGGCAAGTAATTTGCTTAGGGTCACATAGCTAGAAATGGCAGAACTTGATCTAAGCCAAGGGCCATGTGATTCCGGCTGGGTTATTTCCAGTTGTATTATCCCCTTCCCAGCTCAGCACTTTCCAGCTTAATAAATCTCCATGTCCACCATCGAAATGCAGATGACATCTGTGCCCACCCCGTGGCATTACCATGAAGATTAAGGGAGATGGTTCTTGGAAAATGGAACCTCCATCATCATTACCACCAGCATCACTGTTATTACTGGTAAGCTGTAGGTCACCTGATTGGTTGTCCAATGCATTACCCCCTCTCCCCCAACACACAAACACAGTTTGTACAGATGGGGAAATAGAGGCCTGATCAGGGGTCAGTGGATCACACAGTTGGTCAGCAGTGGAGGAGTAACAGAAATCCATATGACTGACGCCAGCCCCCTCCAGCCTCCCTGACCCACATGATGATAGCCTCAGACCTCCCCAGAATTTAGCCCCCATGAGTATCACAGGCAGCAACTAACTCAGCTTTGTACCCCCCAACCCCCAGCTGCCCAAGGTGTAACAGATGGAGCCACATCACTGAGCCAACCTACAGGTCCGGATGACTGCCTTGCACGAACTGTGCCAGCCTAGCCCAGGGGGATGCCTATGAATGGAGCTGCCTACCCTGAGCAGGTGTGAGACTAGAGTTCATTGTTAGTGAAGCTATGGACCAGGTGACCTCCTGCCTCCTTCCAGAAAGGATATGAGGCAACTTTTAGAAATTTGTAGGATAAAAACAACAAGAAAATAAAAATTGAAGTACAGGGATAGTTATCACATAGGAAGAATTTAGAAAGGAGGCCGAGACAGAGAAGGCATGGGGTGGGGCTGCCTGTAGGACAGTAACAGTGAAGGGCAGCATGGCAATAATGGTGCCGGTTTGCCCTCTAGTGGACATAGACAGAAATGACACATAATTTGTTCAACATCTGTTTATGCTGCACCAATGCACCAATGTGGAAGGAGGGAAAGACTTGCTCTCTGAGATTCTGTGTCAGAAAGAAAGAACTTCCTGAAGGTCACATAGCATCAGCGGCAGGTCCTGGCTCATTTCAGGACACCACAGTGCTCCCAACCTTCCTCCGATTAGATAAGACTTCATGAAGCAGTTAAGGGTGGGGGAAGGGGAAAGCGTGGATTCTGCAGTCAGCAGCCCAGGCCGGGACCCTAGTTAGGCCCATTGTTAACCTTGTGAAGTTGGAAACATGCCTCCATTTCTCAGGGCCTCAGTATGCTCATCTATAAAGTGGGGCTTAAAGTAGCACCCACTCCTTGAGGATGGTAAGGGTTAAATGAACTGAAGAATGACCAGTGCAGACAATGGTGTTTGGTTCATGATGGATGTGCGGTTCTCAGAGGAGAAACTGGGGACCAAAGAGGTGGACAGGCCTGTCCGGCATTAGCCAGCTTGATAGGGCCGGGTAGAAAATGAACAGGGCTCAGAGAAAAGTTTAAAAACTTCCTCCTCTGTCAGGAGGTGATGTTATTGTTAGTAATAGAGTACTTGGGGGAGAAGTTGGCTGTCGCTCCAGGGGGCCTTGGCCACCCTTGACTCTTCTCTGCCTTTCCCATGCAGGGGCTTTTCCTGGTGAGTCAGCTGGCCAGGGCAAGCTGCTCACAGCGCATGTGTGTCTGCTCCAGCCTCAATAGCTAGAGTTTGACTTGTGAGTGTGACTCAGGCAGTGTGTCCAGCTGGATTTGGTGGTGGTGGTGACTAGGAAAGTTACCTATGAAGCCCCTATTTCCTGCTCTAATTTCCCACCTTAATAAGGTGAATAATTCAGCCTCTGCCATGGTGTGCCTCCTCTTGCTAGTGTTATATTTCAGCCCTCCTGCCAAGCCAAGCTGTGGGAGAGGAGGCCCAGCCCACAGGGAGGTGGGAGAGAAATCAGCTCTGCCAATTAGCCTAAGTTTTCTCATCATTGCTTGGGGACAGTTAGGGAACCTCGACTTGTTGGGAGAGTTTAGTGAGTTAATACGTGGGAGAGCCTAGCACAGTACAGTTCATGGTAACTGTTAGTGTAATATTATCCTTCACAGTGCAGACTGGATGTCACCTCCTTCAGGAAGCCTCCCCTGACTTTTCTAGGCTGTTAGGTGCTTGAGTTTTCTGTGCATCCCTGGTCCTTCTTGGCTGTTATAATTGTCCCTTTGTCTCTTTGCTATACTCAACAGTATCCCCACGGAGAAGTTGTGCCACATCTCGTTCGTTCTTGTATTCCCCCATATGATTGACCCCATATGGTAGGTAAATGAATGGGAGTTATGAGTGTATGTAATGGGGGTCTGGGACCAGTTCCCCAGCTCTGCCTCTAACATACTATTTGGTTTAGCTCTTGGAGTTCCAGTTCCCTCCTCTCCCACCTCCAGCCAATAAATGGGGCTGATGTGTGCAAATGAGGCCCTCTGGCAAGCCATAAACATAGGCACTCCATAAACATTCCTTGTTGTTTGGCAGTTCCAGATTCAAATGCCTCCTCTGGGGCTAGAGCTTCAGTTCCTGCTCTGGATTCCCTTTGCCCCCAAACACATCTCCTGTCATAGCACCAATCACATTTGTGTGTGCCGTTAGGTCACCCTCTCCAGACAAACTATAGGTTCAGTAAGGGCAGGACCTTTGCCTCACCCATCTATCTAGTACCCAACCCAGGGTCACGTTCAGAGTAGAGGTTGGGAAGGAAATGCCTCCCACAGGACACAGAAGCCTGGCTTCCTTGCCTGGAGGCCCTGTGAGGGCTACTTGCCTCTGCACTATTGTCGCTGGCTTGCCTTTTCTTTCCATTTCAGCCTATGCAACTCTGTTTTCCTTGGACAAGGCCTAGCACGAATGCCACCTTCCCCAGGATGTCCTTCCTGAGCAAACCCATGCTGTTACTCGTGTCTTCTGGGAAATTTTTAAAATTCTGACTGCTTGTACCACTAACTTGCCACTGACTCATAAGCTCTCCAGCTTGCTACCTTTGGCTGATTTGTTTTATTGGCTAATTCTTCTCCTTCCCATGTTACATTCCCAATGAAAGTTTATTTTCCAGTGAAGTTGCCAATGGAATGATGGCATTTGCCAAGATTTATCATCAGGGAAAGGTAGTTTCTTCAGAAAGCTGTGCATTGCACATGGACCATGGCATGTAGATATAAAAGTATTCCATCTGTTTCCTGATTACTACAGAAAAAAATTTAAAAACAAGATAAGATCTGTAAAGTTAGTTAATGGTATTGTGCCAATGCCAATTTCCTGGCTTTACACTAACAACATATAAGATTTTACCATTGAGGGAAGCAGGTGAAGGGTACATGGAACTCTATGTACAATCTTTGTAATATCCTGTAAGTCTATCATCATTTCACAATGAAACATTTTGTCAAAAGCATTTGGGGCCTCTGAAAGCACTGGGGGCTAGGGGTTAAAGCTCAGCGCTACCACCATGAAGGCCCACCATGTCCACCTGAGTTTGAGTCCCAGCCAGGGGGCTAACCCACACAGAGGGCATGGCAAACCTCTCCTGTCTTGCCTACTGCTCCCCTTAGCAGTGTATTCAGTAGATCTGCCTGTTCTGCTCCCCACTCTGTCTCTGGTGAATCGTCTCAAACCCCCCACACTTCTGGTTTACACTCCAGTACTTCTGGTTTACACTCCAGTACTTCTATGCAAAAATAAATAAATACAATCTTAAAAAAAAAAAACATTTGGGGGCCTCCACTGGTGGCACAGCAGTTGAGCACTGGGCTGCGAAGCTGCCCACAGCCTCTGCAGCACCGGTTCGATCCCCAGCTACCGGGTCCCACATGGCGTGCAGACCTCTCCTGCCGCACCCGCTGCTCCCCTCAGCAGTGTATTTCATCATTCTGCCTGTTCTGTTCCCTGCTCTGGCTCTGGTGAATTCTTTCACCCTCCTGTGCTTCTGACTGTACCCAGTGCTTGTATAAATAAATAAATAAATCGTTAAAAAAAATTTGGGTCTGATTAAATGTAAACTCTATATTAAATATTAAAATACTAATATTTAGGTAAGATTGTTGCAGAAATAAATTTTAGCCTTTTGCCCAGGCAAGGGAAGAACAAGCGGTGCTTCAGGAGAAGGAGAAGCTTTATTACTCATGCATGAAGTCTCAGACCTGGGTAGTCCCGTAAGGTCTGAGCACCTGTCTAGAGACAAAGGGTTTCTTTTATACATAACTATCTTACACTGATAACATTGATCAGTTAGCATAAAAATTCTTGACAAATGGGGGAAAGATGTAGATATTGGAGGATGGCCTGGGAGATCAATCAGCCTGGCTAGCTGTCTTACCTTGTTAAAATGTAACCTTGTTTAGATGTGCTTATTAAGGTCCTCCCTGGTGGCACAAGGGGTTGGGACACAACCTTTGAGGCTGTCTGCAGCCACAGCAGCATGGGTTCAATCCCCGGCCGGGGGGCTGTCCACATGGTGTGGCGGACCTCTCCTGCCTCGCCCGCTGCTCCCCTCAGCAGTGTACTTTGGTTGGCCTGCCTCTTCTGTTCCCCACTCTGTCTCTGGTGAATCCTTTCACACACACACATACACACACACACACACACCTCCGAGCCTCTGGCCTGTGCCCCTTGTATGCATAGATGGATGAATCTTTTAAAAAAAAATAGATATGCTTATTAAGGAAGCAAACTTGTTATTTACACTTACTTTGCATTATTTACTGTATCAGGCCTATGACTTTTTAGCAGGAAACAGGAAAGATTTTATTTGCGTAGCGGTTCCCTTTCAAGATGGAATATACAGACTGACTGTAAGCTTATTTATTAGTAAACTTTACATTGCTAAAAGATTGCTAACCTAATACTTGTAGGGCATTGTTTTGGAGAATAGTGATACCATCCATAACAATGGTATGCAGATATTTGAAAGCACCACATAATAACATTATTTTAGGAAAGTTTTGCCAATATCTTAGTGAGTTAAAAATTCTGAATGGGGCTTTCCTGGTGATCTAGGCATTAAGTCTCAGCACTATCACACTATCCATTAGGGCCTGAGTTTGAACCCCTCCAAGGAGCTAAATCAGTTATGGCGCATTGGACCTCTCCTGTTGTGCCTGTTGCTCCCCTCAGCAGTGTATTTCAGTCAATCTGCCTGTTCTGCTCCTCACTCTGTATCTGGTGAATCCTCCTGCCCACTGCATCTCTGACTGTACCCCAGCTCTTGTATGCATAAATAAATCTTTAAAAAAAACCGAAGCAATATTTTATTTTATTTTTAAAATTTTTTGTATATTTATTTATTAAGATTTATTTATTTATTTATACAAGCACTGGGGTACAGGCCAGAGGTGCAGGAGGGTGAGAGGATTCACCAGAGACAGAGCGGGGAGCAGAACAGGCAGACGGACCGAAAACACTGCTGAGGGGAGCTGCGGGCGAGACAGGAGAGGTCTGCCGTGCCATGTGGGTTGCTCCCTGGCTGTGACTCGAACCGGCACAGCAGAGGCTGTGGACAGCTTCACAGCGCTGCGCTCAACCCGCTGCGCCACCAGGCAGGCCTTCAAGCAATATTTTAAAGAGGATGATCAGAAATTACAGGAGGAAGTAAACAGTACCAGAGCCGGGAGTGGGCTGGCCGACGCAGCAGAGGGGAAATGGGACATGATGAAATTCTCCTTTGGAGGCCGTGATGTCTTCGCCTGAAAGGCGGGATTCTCAAAGGCTGAAAAAGTGCTGAACCTCAAGGTTCCTCTCCATGCATGTTAAATTAGCAACTAGCTGGGTAGTTTTTCTTTTTTTTCCCTCCCCCCCCCGTCCCCCCGTCCCCTCCCCAGCCCCCCCGCCTCCCTGGGGAGGTTCCCCGCTCTCCAGGCGAGCCCGCGGCGCCGCAGCGCCGGCCGGGGGCGGGGTTATTTCAGGTCGGCCCCACCCCCTCCTAGCCCCGCCTCTCAGCCACCCCCGCCCCGCCCGGGTTTCACCCTTGACCCCGCCCCCAGGTAGTGCGTGTACCGGAAGTGCCCGGGCGCGGGCCGCTCACTTCCGCCCGGCAGGTGACAGCCGCGGGGCTCGGAGCGGCCGGCGGCACGGACGCGCCCGGAGAGCAGGAGGCGGAGGCCGCGGACATTTTGCTGCCCAGCCGAGCCGTGGCGCCGGGAGCCGAGACGACCTGCGGGTGAGGAAGCGGGAAGCCCGGAGAGGCAGGAGAAGAAATGGGGTAGGGAGTCGGGGGTCTGAGGTGAAGGGGTTAAGGGGTCAGAGGTCACGGAAAGGACGGGGCGCTAGAGGGGCGCCAGGGGCTTCCCAGGCCTGAGTGAGGCGGCAGCATTGAGGGTTCATTCATTCACGCCCACTTGGCCGCCGGCTCGCACCCCAGGCGCCCCAGCTCTGCAGCCCTCCTTGGGCGGCGTCCTGGAGATCTTAGACTTAGGCCCCCAGGAGCCCGCCCCTGGGCGGAGGGGAAACTCCTCTTCGGCCTCTGGTTTCTAACTCCGACGAGGCCTCCTCGTCCTTCAGGGCCTTATCTCTTTGCCAAGGTTCGAAAAGAAAAAAAATTCAAGAAATGGCCCGGCGCCGCCTGCTGCTGGTAGGCTGGGGCTTGGCCTGTCCGTTGGCGCCTCACGAACTAGTTAACTGAATAAGGACACCTGGAATAATGCTGACTGCTGCCGAAAAGGCTCACTGTTGTTTGTTGCGTTCCGACTGTGTACCAGGCACTGTGCTAAACACTTTAATTACAATACCACATTTAAACTTCACAGCAACCCTTGTGAGGTCGCTACGGTTATTCCCATTTTATCAAGGAAGATACAGGCTCAGAGAGGTTAAATCACACATAGGCAGAGCCAGGGTTCCTATGCAGACTTCCTGGGACTTGAGAAACAAATGAGAGGCTGGAGCAAGGCTGAGGGTGTGAGGCTATTTAATACTATGTGATGATGTCACCTTATTGCTTCTCTAATCTTCTTAAGCGGCGTTTGATTCACTTTCTTTAAGATGAAATAATCCTGCAGGCTGTTAAGTGAGTTACCTTTCAGGGAAAGAGTGGAAGCCTTTTCTGACTGTTGGGAACTGAGAAAGAGATCATGACGCCAATTTAAGACTATCCAGAACCTCTCTTGATAGTTCCTTTTAGAGTAAAGTGAGGAACCTAGCCCCCTCTCTCCCCCCAGGATCTGTTGGCCCTAAGTTCTTGAAGAAAGAAAGGTCTGTGCCTCTCTGAGAAATGTGCAGCACCATGGCGACTTGGTTGAGGAGAGTACATCATGCCTGGGAGATGGTGAGGTAGCTTGATGGCCAGAGAGTAGTAGGACTAGGCTTTTAGAGACAAGCTGTGTTCATTCACTTGCTCCAATTCAGCCTCAGTTTTCCTGCCAGCAGCACACGGAAGACCTGCCATCCTCCTGTCCATTCCTGAGTGTTAGGAAGGAACCTTAATGAACTCATGAAGGTTTCCACATGCTTCTGAAGAAAGTGATATAAGTATTACTGTAATACCTTTTCCTGATTTTTAAACGCTAGGATCTGCTCTACTTCCTTCGCAGTCACAGAAACTTAATATTGTCACCTTATCCCCACCCTTCCAAGGGAGGATTTGAGATGAAGCGACTTGTCACAGATGGTAGCAATATGAGCAGAGCTCAGAACATCCATGCCTGGCCTGAGTTGAGCTCACCAGGCTTCTCCTACTTTTTAGAAACTGCTTTGAAGAGTAACTTCACTAGTTCTCAAAGAACCAGACCCTTAGGGATTGTATGATGATTTTCTGCTAAGTGTGAGTCAAGCAGAGGCTTCACCCTGAATGACTTGAAGGAGTCAGTGATATAATGGAAAAAGTACTCCCTTACTCTGTCAGTCCTGGGTTTCCAAACCCGCTCAGCAGCTTCCTGGTAGTGTGAGCTACACAATTTACCTATACTGGGCCTCCCTTCCCTCAGCCCTAAAATCATAACACCGCCTTCCACCCCCTTCATTCTCCCAATATTGGTGCATGTGAGGGTTAGATGAGGGAGTGTGCATAGCCTGTTACTCTGGGCCAGTTGGGACCTGCTGGGGGCCTGTGTCTGAGGAAAGCTGCCAACCTGGTGGGGTGTTACTTTTACTTCCTTCTGCAAACAGACTTTTATGTACAACTCCCACCCTTCTTGTTTCACTTCCTAAAAGTGTTTCAAATCAAGTTCAGTCCATTGGTCCAGCTTTCATCTTTTTCTGGTCATCCTCTGAAACTGTTGCCTGTCTTGACTGCTCAAGACTGCCTCTTGACTGACTTCCCAGAAGACATCTATGCTTGGCACCAAAGCCTGACAGTGAGTAAACATGATTTGGTAATGAGTTTAATACTTTGATATATTTTTGAAAGCTGAGGAGCATTTGTTTCTTGAAGATATATGTTTTTCTGAACAGGTCTTTTGCTTAAGATAGGTAATTGATAAATTGTCACAGTGCAGAAATAATTTTATGTTCTTTTTTTCTTAGCACAGAGAGGAAATAACTCCGGAGAGGAAATATCTCTCTGCAAGTTCTTGGGGATGCTTTAAAAAAAAAAAGTCCTTCTTGATATCCATCAGTGGTTACCCATTGTCCTCAGGCTAAAGCCTGCTTTCCTTAACATGGCATTCAGGATCTTTTGGGCTTGGAACCTAGCTTGACTCTTCTGCCTCACCTCTCCTGATTCACATTTTCACTTTCTTTCAAGTGCCAATCAAATTCAGCTGCTTGTCTGCAGAGTCCCAAGTCTTTATTCCTGTGTCTTTGTTTTGTGCTATTACCACAACCAGTACACCATTTTCTGTCACACACACACCCCCTCCCAGCTGCTTAGCTGAATCCCTAAGAGATACTTCCCATCTGATCACCCCACACCTTTGCAGGCCTGAGCTAAATGTCCATCCTTGATGTCCTGTGGCACTGATCATAGTGGGTTGTCATTGTCTGTTTACCTGGCTGTCTTCTAAGTAAACAGCTCTTGACCCTTGGAGAGCACTTGTCTTAACTATGTCACTAGCACTTAGTGGAATGTCTGACACAGTCGGTGTTCAATAAATGTTTCGTGGCTGATTAATATTGCACTGAATTACCAGTATCCCTCGACTCCCAAGGAATTCAAAGCACTTTCTAGATCTATCGATCCTCCTATCACCCCAGAGGAATTGGGAGAAATCTGACCAGTGGTGGGATTAACATCTCTCACACTGCTATTGATACCACCCAGTCAGCCACTAGAATGTGTCAGAACCTCCAAAGAGCTGGGAGTTGGGGAGCAGCTGTGTTCCTTGTGTGGTAGTAATAGTGGCTGATTGTTTTATGAAGCACTTGGTGGGCTGGCATTGCTGAGAGCTTTATGTTTTGACTTGTTTTAGCTTCACAAATCCCTCAGGTGTATAACATTGTAATTCTCCATTTGTGTAGATCCTTGGAGAGCCCTTGTCATACTTGCTGGGGCCACCTTCTCTTTCCCAACTCTTTGTTCATGGATTGTCGCTTGTTATTTTATGGAGCTGAAGGGGGGTTTGACTGTGGGTCTAGGCTCCTAAGACTCATGCTTTTTGGTTCTTTAGCCTTGGGTTTGACCTGTGGTCTCTACTAAGAGGGTCTCTTTGAAAGTGAAAGGACTCTTTTGGTTAAGGTAGGAGTATGACTCATCAACTGGGTGCATTAGCCACTGGTCTGCTGATTTCCCAGGTTATTGTCTCCTCTGTGGACTCTGAGCTTGAAGAGCTTAAGATTTGGTAATCAGTTCTCAGAAACTTTATTTTTATTTTTTTAGAAAAAGAAGGAATAAGGGGTCCTCACACCCTATTCCTCATATTCATCCCTGGACAGGCCACCAAATGCTGTGGGGAAGAAGCGGGGTATAGGCCAGAGGCGTGGGGGTGAAGGAATTCACCAGAGACAGAATGGAGAACAGAAAAGGGAGATTTATTGACATACATTGCTGAATGAAGCAGCAGGTGAGACAAGAGGTCTGCTGTGCTACTCAGGTCTCAAAAAACTATTTAAGAAAAATACTTATTTTTGTATAGAAGAACTGGGATGTAGGCCAGAGTGTGGGGGTGGGGGAGGTGAGAAGATTCACCAGAGACAGGGTAGGGAGCAGAACAGGCAGATCGACTGAAATACACTGCTAAGAAGCTCAGCAGGCGAAACAGGAGAGGTCTGTGGTGCATCATGGGTTAGCTGCTTGGCCTGGATTGAACTCAGGCCATCGCGGTGGTAGTGCTGAGACTTAACCCCTAGGTCACCAGGGAGGCCCAGTTCTCAAAAAACATTAAAACCAACCTTTCAGTATTGTTTTCAGCACAGAAAAGTTTTCTTACAGCTGAGCTCTGTAGAGCAATAGAGTAGGATGGCAAATACTTTTTATCACACTCTAATTGCTTTTAGGGTCTTAATCTTTATGCGAATGGAATGACAAAAAACTCGTTGCAGTCAGCTGTTAAATTTGCTTCTGTGGGGCCTCCTTGGTGGCGCAGGTGGTTGAGCGCCACACTGTTAAGCTGTCTGCAGCCTCTGCAGTGCCGGTTAGATCCCTACCAGCCGTGGAGATGTCCACATGGCGAGGCAGACCTCTCCTGTCTCACCCGCTGCTCCCTTCAGCAGTGTATTCGTCAGTCTGCCTGTTCTGTTCCCCACTCTGTCTCTGGTGAATCCTCTCACCTTCCTGCACATCTGGCCTGTACCCTGGTTCTTGTATAAATAAATAAATCTTTTAAAAAAAAATTACTTCTGTGGCCTTCATTCTCTGATCTCTGAGGCTTGAGTGACTCGGTGTTGAAACATCGAGGACGAAAGCTTCGTAAGTCCAGCATTCATTCATTCCATATTTATTGAGCCCTGTTATGGAACTGTCACTGGGCCAAGTGTGGTGATAGGTAAACAAGCTAGACATAATTTCTGCCCTTGGGTTGCCCAGTCTATTCTAATGGGGAAGAGAGACAAAGAAGAAATAGAAAACACCATTAGTAGAAAAATTGATACGCCATGAGAAAAATGGGCAAAGCGGCCAGGACCCGTTAAAATGTTAGGCAGTGTCAGTACTTCTGCTCACAGCCTTCAGCTGCTCCTAGCGGACTCGGAGTAAGAACCAGAGATCTCACCTTGACCTGGAAGATTGCCTTCATTCTCCTCTGACCTCACGGCTCTCTTTCCCCCACCCCGCCATTGCTCATTATTCTCACGTCTCCTCCCTGCTGTTCCTCAAGGAGGCCAGGCTTACTTCCTCAGACATTGCCACCTGTCATTTTCTCAAGGCAGTATTCTGTGGCCTCCTTGGTTAAATTTCAACCTTTTCCTCCCCCACACCCTCTGTCCTCCTTTCCTACTCTTTTACTACATAGCATTTATTGGTAGATCTAAGATACTATATATTTTCATTATTAATCTTATTTATGGTCCCTGTCCCCCATTAGAATATAAAGTCCATGAAAGGAAGAATTTTTGTCAGTTTCATTCACTGCCAAACCTCACTGTGTATACCTGTTTCTGACAGTGGGAAGTGCTAGATGACTTATGAATAGGAATACTGGGGGCTGGGAACAGAAAAAACCTACTTAAGGTAGTGAGTGCAGGGTAGGTATCTTTGAAGTGATGTTGTCTAAGCTGAGATTTGAAGGATAAAGGAGAGCAGCCATGCTTGCAGCTGGAAAGGCTAATCCCTGCAGAAGATCATAATTGTAAAGGCAGTGAAGAGCCAGGTAGATGGAGCAACACAGAAGCAGCCCTGTGGGCTAGACTAGGGCGATAGGCAGAGGGAAGGGCCTAACTGTGCTCACCTCATAGCCTGTGTCAGATTTCCCCCTCCCCAACCCACCACACCACCTCCCACAGTTCAGGTCATTCTTTAAGCTGATGCCTGGGGGAGCAGGACATGGTGATCTGGCCTCATTTTCTGATGGAGATGTTGCTACCTGACCTACCCTTTCTCCTTTCTTCCTTTTCATCATTTTTTATTTACCTTATCAGTTCTTTAATTACATTATTTAACAACCTTTTATTATCACTTATTCACTATGAAATGAGCTAGGGGGTCTGGCATTTTGGTTTTGGTTTTGTCAAAATAACTGTTGGTTATTTTGTCAAAATGACAGCCAGAGCAGATGTATCTCTGATCTCAGCAGACCCAGTGACTGGAATGTTGGGAAGCTGCTCTCCTCTGAGGGTGGTTTACAAAACGTGAAATTTCTCCAAGAGGAGAATTGAGCACTAGTCATTCATTTCTTTCTTGAGCATCTATTTGCCAGGTACCAGGCTAGGAGCTAGGAATACATTGGTTAACAGAATGGATAAAATTCTCATCCTCAGGGAATTTATATTATGGAAAGAGAAAAAAAGCAGAACAATAAAAATACTTTAAAAATTTTCTGTAAAGATTTATTTATTTATGCATACGGAACTGGGGTACAGGCCAGAGGTGGGGGTGTGTGAGAGGATTCACCAGAGACAGAGTGGGGAACAAAACAGGCAGATCTACTGAAATACACTGCTAAGAGGAGCAGTGGGTAAGTCAGGAGAGGTCTGCTGCGCCATGTGGGTTAGTTCCCTGGCCAGGGATCGAAGTCATGCTGCAGTGGCTGCGGGTAGCTTCATAGGTTGCGTCTTAACACCTTGCTCCACCAGGGAAGCCCCCCCCCAATTTTTAAAAATTATTTTTTTTTAATATATTTTATAGTATGTTGGTGATAAGAACTTTGAAGGAAAAAAAGGGAGGAAAGGGATAGGAAATAGTGGGGATTGATAGAGGATATTCACAATTTTTTTTTAAAGATTTTATTTTATTTATATAAGAGCTGGGGTACAGGCCAGATGTGCAGGATGGTGAGAGAATTCACCAGAAACCCGAGCGGGGAACAGAACAGGCAGACTGACGGAACATACTGCTGAGGGGAGCAGCGGGCAAGACAGGTGAGGTCTGCTGCGCCATGTAGGATTCTCGCTGGCCGGCCGGGATTAAACCCTCACTGCAGAGGCTGCGAATAGCTTCACAGTGCGGCGCTCAACCGTGTGCGCCACCAAGGAGGCCCTAGGATGTTCACAATTTTAAATGAAATGATCAGAGAAGGGCCTCATTAAGAAGGTGACATTTGAGGGCCTCCCCAGTGGTGCAGGCGGTTGAGCGCTGGACTGCGAAGCTGCCCGCAGCCTCTGCAGCAACCGGTTTGATCCCTGGTCTCCAGAGAGGATCCCACATGGCGCACAGACCTCTCCTGCCGCTCCCGCTGCTCCCCTCAGCAGTGTGCTTCGTCAGTCTGCCTGTTCTGCTACCTGCTGTGGCTCTGGTGAATTCTCTCACCCTCCTGTGCTTTTGACTGTACCCAGTGCTTGTATAAATAAATAAATAAATCTTTAAAAAAAAAAAAAAAGGTGACATTTGAGCTAAGATGGACTGAGCCATGACTCGAGATAGAGCCTCCCTGGCAAAGTGAATATTATGTGCAAAGGAGATGGGGTGGAAACATACATGTTGTGTTAAAGGATCAGCAAAGCAGTTGATGTGGCTGGAACTCAGGGAGTGATGGGGAAACAGAGAGAAGAATTCAAAGGTCATGGTGGGGCAGGTGTGTGGGGGAGAGATAGGAGGGGCTATGATTCTCATCCAGAGCCTTTAGACCATGAGGCCACAGTAGGGACTCTGGCTTTTCCTCTGAAGGGGGAACCACTGGAGGATTTTGAGCAGAGGGATGCTAGTGTCTGATCTAACTGTAATAGGATCATTCTAGCAGTTGCTGAGGTGGGTTGTCAGATGCAGTACAGAAGCAGCTTTGTAGCAGTCTCAATGAGAGGTGATGAAGCTGGTGAGAAGCTGCTTCATGGATTCTGGATTCACTTGAACTAGACCTAACAGGATTTGCTGATCAGTTCAATGTGGGATATGAGAGTATATTGTCAATGTTAACTGAAGGTTTTGGCCTAAGAACCTGTTTAGGATGGTGATGGCAGTAACTGGATAATAAAGACTACAGGATGAACTGGTTGGGGTAGTGGGGAAGCCCGAAGTCAGTTTTTGTCATGTTGAGTTTGAGCTGCTTGTTAGCAGTTAGGCAGTTTTGATATGTGAGATGGGAGTTCAGGGGAAAAGTTGGGCTTGGGGGGTGTAAAGTTTTGATTTGTTCGCACATATAAGATATTTATTAAAGCTTTGACACTGAATGAGATCTCTAAAGAAGTGAAGTAGTGGAGATGGAGAAGGGAAGAGGTACGGTGCCTGAGCCTGGGGCGTTCCAGTGTGAAGGAGAGGAAGAGAAGGCTGCTGAGAAGTTTTGGACAGTGAGTAGAAGGGAAATCAGAGAGCACCGCGGAATCCAAGTGAAGAAAGTGTTTTCAAGGAGGGACTGTTGAGCAGTGTCAGATGCTTGCCAGTGTGAGACTTGTCATTTGACCGGACCTTCGCATCTATTGCCAGCAAAATCTAACACACTCTGGCACCCAGGGCCATCTTTGAATCGTACCCTTCCACGTGTAACCTCATCTGCTCTTTCCCTTCCAAGACCTTGCCTTCTCACCCGGCAGTGGTTTCAGACTCCTGAACGCACCTGCTTGGATAAGTCACTCCTCCCTCCAGTGTCTCCAGCTCCTCACTTTTAAATTAAAGGTTGCCTTGAGAATTAAATGGGTTACCTCGAGAATTAAAGAATTAAAGGGGCTATAAATCAACTTAGCACAGAGCCTTTCTCCCAATCTGTGTTGGTGGTGGATTAGTCTCAGTTTTTTCCTGTTGTATTGGCATTTGTGTCTTCTCCACATTTTCACTCCTCCCTTTCCAAGTCTGACCCATCTTTCATCTAAGAGGGCTTCCCTAGATGCTGCTCCCATTCCAGAACCTTCCTCTGAGCATTGGTGGCAGTAGATCTGGAGCACATGGTCACTGTTTTGTTCATCTGCAGTCCTGTACCGGACCTCGGAATCTGAAAGCCCAGCAGGAAGAGGCTGTCCTTTTGCCTGCTCCTGTGTGGGGTGCCATTCCAGTGTCAGAGCTGCTGCGCGCCACGCCATCACGCATGCTGAATGGATGTCGTGAAACTGGACAGATCTTTGGGAAATGTCCGGTAATATAGGTGGGAAGACTGAGATCAGAAGGAGCCTTGTGCTATAATCTTGGGTCTCCTTTTGATCTTCATTAGTTTAAGTATTGTTCAGAAGATGCCCCTGTTGCCTGTTTTTTTTTTTTTTTTTTTTTGGTTTTGGTTTTTTGGTCCTTTAAGTCCAGAAGAGCTTTTCTCTTTCTTGGCAGCAGACCTTTCCATGCATTACTTCTGTGTATGTGTTGAGAACTGGCATGTGGTCCTAGAGACTCGGGCATTTGCCTACCTTTAATCCCTTTTCATTTTGAGGCTTTAATTGCTAATGGATTTCAGTTTTCATCCAAATCCCAGGAGGCCAGTAACTCAGTAAGTTCATCCAGACAGACTTTCACTAGGCAGGTTACCAAACCTGACATTCTTGTCCAAACTGGATGGGCTGGCCTTAAATTAACCTGTAATTCAACATTCAAGGGACTCTGAAGGGATGTGTGACAACATATTTCACATGCCCTTTAGCTTGGAGTATGTGTGTTTCTGCCAGGGCTACATCCCGAGAGGAAGAGTTGCTTCACTGGGCAGAGTAGGGCATGTACAGCCTCGTTATGGGGCAAGGGTAGAGTGTTGGTGCTACTATTTTTTGGCTGTGTGATTCCAGCCAAAAATGCCTTAGCTTCTCTGGGCTACAGTTTCCTTGTCTGTAAGCTTGTGATCAGTGCCTTCCTCACAGATTATTGTGAGAATTAAACCTGAAGCTTTTTACATAGATATGGTCCACCATTCACATCCATTTGCCATTACTTCTGCCCCTGACACCTTTGTTTGCCAAGCCCAAAGAACACTGCTTATTTTCTCATCATTATTGAATTGACTTTTAAAAAGCCAAAGTTTGATGTCTCAAGAGACATCATTTTTGAGACATTGTCTCAGAAAGTCTGAAATCTGGTTTCTCTACTGCTGACACCTTTTTTTTTAAAAAAGATTTATTTATTTGTGCATACAAGATCTGGGGGATAGGCCAGAGATTGGGGGGGGGGTGAGAGGATTCACCAGAGTGGGGAGCGGAACAGGCAGATCTACTGAAATACACTGCTGAGGGGAGCAGTGGGCAAGACAGGAGAGATCTGCTGCATCATATGGGTCAGCTCCCTGGCTGGGGATCGAACTCGGGCTGTAGTGGTGATAGCACTGAGACTTAACCTCTGCACCACTGGGGAGGCCCTAGCTCATTTTTTTTTTTTAAGATTTATTTTTTATTTATACAATAGCTGGGGTACAGGCCAGAGGCGCAGGAGGGTGAGAGGATTCACCAGAGACAGAGTGAGGAGCAGAACAGGCAGATGGACTGAAAGCACTGCTGAAGGGAGCAGTGGGCACGGCAGGAGAGGCCTGCCGAGCCATGTGGGAATCTCCCTGGCCAGCCGGGAATCAAACCCACCCAGCAGAGGCTGCCGACAGCTTCCTGCGCTCAACCCGCTGCTCCACTGGGGAGGCCTGGCCCTAGCTCATCTTTTAATCTTTGGGTTGGCCTTACTTGCTTCCCTGTATCCTGTTCACTAAAGTGAACTTTGGTAATTACCTGTGAGGACCTTTTCCTCTCTAAGAGGACAGGTGAGGAGTAGTGAGTAGAATTACTGGGTGGTGAGTAAAATCAGTGTCTCTTACCTTCTAAGCTTCATGGTGGCAAGGACACAATCCAGAGCATGACATAGGGTAGAGGAATATTTGAGAAATGAATCTACCTCTGCTCTAGAGACAGAATTGAAACAACAAAACACATAGTATTATGTAAGTTTGGCTTTTCTGTCCCAGGTAAAGAAAAAATGGTGGCACCACCCTAGCCCCTTTTAGCTACTCTTCCTACTTTAGTCTTGACTCTCCTGGGACTAACATGCCTTGGAGCTCAGGTTTCTGAACAGCTATTCTTCAGGCAGGGGTTTAACAGTGACACTTTCAGCCACATAAGTTGGAAGCCAGCCACACAGACTTCAAGGGATCAGTTCTCCCTGTCTGAGTAACCCTGAATTCAGAGATGGTTCAGACCTTGTCAGATATCCCTTTTTCCTTTCCTAAAGCCTTGTATTTGACTGATATCACAACACTGGTTGTCTCCCTGGCTAATTTCACTAATGCTGATGGTGTGCACTGCGCTGTGCTAGTGCCACCACCTTGGTGCTTCTCATCTGATTGCAGAGCGTAGGCTGCCCTGAGGTGAATCACTGCCCTAGGACTAGAAAAGTCCTTTCCTTGGCCCTTGACTGGCCATTTGGGGAATTGCTTAGCTTGTTACTGTTTTCCCTCCTACTGAAGACTTAATAAAGTTTACTGGCCATGGATGCGTTCTGAATTTGTATTCCCTTTTGTCCCCTGAAACATCTTCTGTCATGCTTTGAGAATGATCCTGCTGTATATCCTTTTTTTTTAATAACTTGGGAAGGACACTCATTGTTGAGGAAATGGGTTCCTCAGCTAACAAGGGAATCATAGACCATGAGCTGTGGGAGGAACTTAATCTGTCATTTAATGAAACTACAGGTTGTCTAAAGGGCTCCTGGTAGGGAGGAGAGGTGGGCATAGTGGAATGAGCCAGGTTCTAGGTGCCCCAACCTTACTTCAACCAGAGAATTTCCACTTTTAAACAGTTTAAAAAGCATGGGGTCTTTAAAAACCATTGATCTTTTTGAATTCTTTTGTTTGACAGTTGGAGAAAGTAAGATCTAGATAAGGAAGAACTTGCCCAGGTGACACAGCTTTTGATAGCAAAGCTAGATTTCCTGCCAGCAGTCTTAGCATTGGATCAGCCTTGCCATGTTTGTTGCAAGTAACTGCAAAGCCTTGTTTCTGGCCTGCCCAGTCATCACTGTCTGGCATTCATTAGGAAATCCACTTGTCTTGATCTGTTATGGGCTCTTGGTTCTGTAGTGTCTCTGGGAACCTGTCTTTTCATTCGTTTTGCCAGCAAACATTTGCTGGGATATGCCACATCTTGGAATATTACAAGCATAATGCCATTCACATTATGATTGACAGCATTAAATCAGCTAGATCCCAAAATTGAGTTGTGAGAAGAGCTGTGGAGGAGTCTACGATATGATTGAGAAAAATGTTGGGTAGGCTTCTGCTTCTCTGGGTCCAGAGAATCCTCCTCTGGGCAGTGGTATTTGAGCTGAGACTGAAGAATGGGCACTGTTTGAACCCATTGGGGTACAACATTATTTTCTAAGCTGTATTATATTTTAAAGAGGTAATACATGTACAGGATATAAAATTCTCAAGATAAGGTGAATGATGAAAGGTCAGTCTCTCTATCCCTTGGTAGTCCATGTCCTTTCTGGAGGAAATCACTGCTAACTTTTCTTGTTTACCTTTTCAAGGATAGTAGATGCATTTGTAAACCCTTGGGTTTTTATGTTTTATTATTATTCACATTTCCTTTTTTAAAACAGAAATGATAGTATATTACATGCACTTTTTACATCTTTTCTCACTTAATCTCTTAGTGTCCCATATAACACATGTAGAACTGCCTTTTTCATGGTTGCATAGTTTTCCACGTGTGCCATAATTTTTTAAACCATTCGTCAATTGAAGGACATTTAAGGTCTTTGCAATATTTTGCTGTTACAAAATATACTGCATGAGTAACTATTTACATAGTTTTTGTACAAGAATAAATGCCTAGGAGCAAAATTGCTAGGTTAAGGGTAAGTACATTTGCAATTTTGATAACTATTGCCAAATTGCTATAGTGGTCGTAGCAATTTAGACTGTCATTAGCTCACATCAGCACCAATATAGAGTGTTATCAGACTTTTGGGTGTTTACGTCTAGTAACTGATCGATGGTATTTCATTGTAGGTTCAGTTTCCATTTCCCTTATTATTTGTAAACTTAAGCTATTGTACTGCATTTTTAAAAAAGATTTGTTTATTTATTTATACAAGCACTGGGTACAGTCAGAAGTGCGGGAGGGTGAGAGAATTCACCAGAGCCAGAGTGGGGAACAGAACAGGCAGACTTGACAAAATACACTGCGGAGGGGAGCAGTGGGCGCAGCAGGAGAGGTCTGTGCGCCATGTGGGACCCTCGTGGGCAGCCAGGGATCAAACCGGCACTGCAGAGGCTGCAGGCAGCTTCGCAACCCAGCACTCAACCGCTGTGCCACCAGGGGAGGCACCTGTACTGCATTTTTTATGCTGGCCCACATACTTTGCATTCTCCTATTTGTAGTCGCTTTTTATATATTAAGGAAAATAGACTTTTTGGCTGTAATGTGATGCAAAATTTGTGTGTGTTTATCTTATGTCCTTCTCTTTTAAATTACATTTGTGGCCATGCAGAAAAACTTGATTTTTTTTAAAGCATCCATTTTTTTATTTTTTTTAAAGATTAATTTATTTATGCATACAAGAACTGAGGTATAGGTGAGAGGTGTGGGGGCGGTGAGAGGATTCACCAGACAGAGAGTGGGGAGCAGAACAGGTGGATCTACTGAAATACACTGCTGAGGGGAGCAGTGGGCAAGACAGGAGAGAGAGGTCTGCTGTGCCATGTGGGTCAGCTACCCAGCCCAGGCCACAGTGGCTAGGGATAGCTTGCTAGCGCTGAGACTTAACCCCTATGCCACCAGGGAGACCTGCAGAAAAACTTGATTTTTTATGTAGTTGTGTACATAGCTCTTTTAAGACTTCATGATTTTGTGCCATTCTCAGAAAGGCTTGATTTCCTCTGGACTTTTCACCCCTTAAACTCCTTAAACCTTATCCCTAACTCTTGTAGCTAAAATTCAGTCCTTAGCTGGGAATATTTTTATGAAAGTTTTGCCCTTTCCTTCCTTTCTAATATCTCATTTTTCCACTCAGATTACATTACATTTCTGCCCCCGGCAATGTCAGTGATTCTCAATAATTGTAGAACACATGAGAGAAAGCTACTCTAGTTCAGGTGTTTTATACAATTCCTTTTCTTTAACCCTGGCCACAGTAGGAAGCAGGCATGTCAACAGGATTCTTTAAAAAGGTGAAGCTTTATACGAACTAGTCCTGGGATTGTGGCATCAAAGTCATTGTCTGAGTAGTGTGGGTGTGGGAAGACCTGGGACTGGGGCAGCAGCAGTATCTCCTAATGACAAAACCAGTCTGTCCAGATGTGCCCCTCTGACTTGCACCATTTCCTTGAGTCATTCCTTCATCTTATAAGTGCTGAAATTGCGGGGTATCCCAGCCTAGAATGCCGTCTCCTTAGTAAAAGTGATTCATCACCTGTGCCAGAGCAGTTCTCAAACCAAAAATTCCCTCTAATAAGTGCTTTTTTTATGTACCCTGGACCATTCAAAGATGGAATCCAAGTCCTAGGCTTTTTTTTTTATTTTTTAAGATTTATTTATTCATGCATACAAGAACCAGGGTACAGGCCAGATGCGCGGGAGGTTGAGAAGCTTCACCAGAGACAGAGCGGGGAACCTAACAGGCAGACTGACTGAAATACACTGCTGAGGGGAGCAGCGGGTGAGACAGGAGAGGTCTGCCGCACCATGTGGGAATCTCGCCAGCTGGCCGGGATCAAACCCGTGCTGCAGAGGCTGCGGACAGCTTCACAGTACTGTGCTCAACCGCCTGCACCACCAGGGAAGGCCCCTAAGCTTTTTCTTACCGAATGACTGACTGCTTTCAAATGTGGCTCATGTACACAATCAGATTCATCAAAGAACGAAGTCTTAGCTCCTTTAGCTTCCATTAGAAGGGGAAGAAGGAGGTCTTAGCTCCTTGATTTCCATTAGTAGGGGTGCAATGTATGGCAACTGCTGAGCAATGCTGGGAAAAGCATCTGCAAGTCTGAGCTGCTTTAGAACTGAGATGTAGGAATTTTTCCATTCTCGTAGAGAGGATGAAAACCCTCTCTTGCACTAACATCTGAGAGGCAACTGTGGAGAAAGAGCACAAGGAGATAGCCACCCTGAGTGGATTAACAAGGTTCAAGTGATTTTTCTCAGTGGAAGGTTTTTTTAATCTGTGCTCTGGAGTGGCTTTGCAGAAGCCACTTCTCGCCATCTTCCCTACCTCTTTTAATTTCCTGTATGCAAAACAGCTTCAGGGGGATATGGTTTCTGCACCATCCAGTCCCATTGGCCCTCTGCAGAGGGATATGTGAAAAAGGAAAAAAGAAAAGAAAAGCAGCCAGCATCAGCACTGGGTGGTAGTTTGAGGTAAGCTTAGCACCTATGAAAGGAAAGGTGTCCACAGTGTAGGGGTATCAGTCACTCGGGTTTGACTCGCTGACCCTGCAGCTCCAGCGCTTTTCTAATCTTCTGAAAAAGAAGCTTTCCCACTCTTCCCTCAGCTGGTCAGTTACAGACAACACAGATCTGTTACCAGCCAGTTGGGTTCCGGGAATTTAGAGTCTCCAGATATTGTGTTGTGCTTGCAGATAAGGGAAAAGTCCCTGATCGTCTTCACCATTTGAGAAAAGAAATTCCTGGGCAGCTCTGAACTTAGACACCTAAAGTAGTTTTTGTTTTGTTCACTTTGATTTCCTTTTAGTTTTAACATTGGTTTATATATTACTTTCTGAGATTCTTCTCCCTGTGATCTTTAGCCCCTTTGACCTTCATTAACCCCTCTTTTTTTTTTTTTTTTTAAGATTTATTTATTTATGCATACCACAGCTAGGGTACAGGCCAGAGGTGGGGGGGGGGGTGAGAGAATTCACCAGAGTGGGGAGCAGAACAGAAGGAGCGACTGAAATACACTGCTGAGGGGAGCAGTGGGCGAGACAGGAGAGGTCTGCTTTGCCATGTGGGTTGCTCCCTGGCCGGCTGGGGATTGTACTCATTGCTGCAGAGGCTGCAGATTTGCTTCATAGTGTGGTGCTTAACCCCTTGCACCACTAGGGAGGCCCCATTAATCCCTCTTCTTAGACTAAACAACCTTGAGAAGCAGGGTACCCTCCTATTTTGCATACCTCTGCCAATTATGTTCTTAAGATCTTAACTTCTGAAACCATGCAGGCCTTTATTCTGGGACACATCTTATTTTACCTGCTCATTATTTACCAAAAGGAACCTCTAGGTTGGTGAGGTATCTCTGAGAAAATGGCTTTATGTTTACTCAAAAAAAAATGTGTTTTTATTGTAAGGAAACTCCTGTAGGAAACAAATGCTATGTAGTTGCATAACGTGACTGTCAGCAAGCAGGCATGGGATTTTCAGTGGCCCTTTTCATTTCAGCAGCTGTCAGTTGAACACTGGCCACATGCAGAGCCCTGGGCCAATGAAGAAGGGGGCATGAATGGAGCTGCAGACCAGGTGGACGTGGGTCTTCCCTTTGTGGATCAGTCTATAGCCCGCTCTGACTCCTGCTGCCAGGATTGGCAAGTAGAGACCCCCCCACTGCGGGACTGGCATCATCAGATGCAGCAGTCTCTCCTCCTTCCTGCAACTTCCATAGGAAAGTGCTATGATCCCTTTTCAGCCTTGCATGGCAGAGGGAAAGTAGAATTGTGTCTTTTGTCTTTAGACCATTTTGTGAGCAAGACGTTCATTCCTTTATTCAAATGGGATTCACAAAGGAGTTAAAGCAGCCCAAGAGAGGTACATTCTTGTTTCCCATTGATTACTGAACCAAAATCTATGCTAGCATAGAAAAAACAATTGGACTGGAGGAGAGCTATGTTGGCTTCGTTTCCAGATACTTTTGAAATCATCCTTGACCTCTCACATCCTTGCCACCAGTATCATTCATCTGGCTCCCACACAGTAATGAAGTAAAGATGTGAATGGATTACATATTTGAGTCTTCTCCATTCACGTGTCTGTGTTGTGTGGCTTTCTGTACCGTGTGAAACTATAGCTAGGACTAGAAGATTGCTTTTGAAGATCTCATGGCTTTTGAGACTGAGTCCTTAGCCACTCTCGGGTCTCTGTTCTCTCTCTCAGATAGGGGAAGCAGAATTTCTTCATTAATAGAACATAGTGCCGAGCTCAGGTAGACCTGAGATGGCCTCCCAGCCCAGCCACTTATAAGCCATATGATCTTGGGCAAGTTATGTAACATCACTGCATCTGTTTCCTCATCTCTAAAAATGGGCTTGAAAGTGGTTGCCTTATTGATAGGTTTAAATGAGATCATGTGTGTAAAGCCTCTGACTTTAATACAGTCTCAGTAAATAATGATAGCTCCTTAAATATTAGAACAATCCCATAAACCTGTGCCGTGTATCCAGGGTACAGACACTTGCCTCCTGTGTAGCTGCTTTCATCTTTGTTGCCCAAGAGGAGGTATTGAGGTTATATAGTAGACACTCAGTAAATGTTTTTTGAATGAACAAGGTGGCTGTGGTACTTCATCTTACTGCCTTAGAACAGCACTTTACACTATGAGTTTTGCACAGGGAGATGTCGTGCAATGCTTTAAGCAATCTGGTCAGTTAGATTTGGGAAATACTCTGGAGTTCTGCAGTATATAGAGTCTAGTCCTCTCTAGGGATGAACATTGCATATTACTGTTTCAGAAGCTTGGAAAAGTTCAGAGAAAGAAGAAACCTCCCTACCTTTTTAACTGGTTATTTTCCAAGTTCATTTGACTATATGAGTCAATGAATAGTACCTCTGTGAGACTTTAATGACTTGTGCTAAAATACTTGGAAGAGTGCTGGGAATGGTGAGCACCATGAAGGGGTAGCTGTAACTATGATAGTTACATGCTTTTTAATTTGTGAACTCTTCCAAAATATTTGACTGTCCCCCCCCCCCCGCCTCCTTTTTAAAAAAGATTTATTTACACATACAGGAGCTGGGGTATAGGCCAGAGGTGGGGTAGGGGGTGAAAGCGTTCACCAGAGACAGAGTAGGGAGCATAACAGGCAGAGTGACTGAAAGGAGCAGCGGGCGAGACAGGAGAGGTCTGCTACACCATGTGGGTAGCTCCCTGGCCGGAGCTCCAGTGGCTGTGGATAGCTTCATAGTACTGAGACTTAACCCCTTGTGCCACCAGAGAGGCCCTTGACTATTCCCTTTTTGATGGGCATTTTAAGTTATTTCCAGTGATGCATTTGTATGGATGGTCCGTAGTAAAACCCTTATATCTTTGTTTTGATATTTCTGATAGAGTGATCCTAGAAGTAGACTTTCTGGGTCAGAGGATTTGCATATTCAGAACTTTGATAGATTCCTTAGAATTTCCCCCCAAAATCTGATCACCTATTATGTAACAGTTCATTTGCCCAGTAAAGCGATAAGAAGCTATCTTCGCATACCACATGTGTGTTGGCTACTTCTCTCCTCCTCCTCCTTGCTCCATGACTGAAAATGGAATGGAACACAACTGAAAGTCATCCTTTTCTTCTGTCTTACAGAGTCTGGCCACAGATAAAGGACCAAAATGACTGACTCAAAATATTTCACCACGACCAAAAAAGGTACTGTTTATTTCATTATGGGGTCTTGTCCTCTTTGTTCCTTGCTGGAACTTTCTGCTTACTCCTTTGGAAGTAGGGAGTAGTGTTGGGGTTGAGGCCTGGCAGCAAGTAGTGGGAATTACCCAGGGTCTTTAACCTTGTAGGTACAGAAAATGAAACTCTGATGATATACAAAATTACCACTTCTTTTAGAACTACAAATGTAGATAAGCCCTTTTTTGTTCTCCATGTCTTAAAAATGTTAAATATGATTTTTTTCCTGGAGGAAAGAGTGCACACAATCCTATCAGCAACCCCACAGCACTTTGTGTGTCTGGTCCTTATCCATGAGCCTATGTTTATGTGGTTGAAGTCAGAGTTTATATCCTGTTTTTCATCTGATATTATCATGAACATTTTCCCAAGTTTTAACAACTCAGTATTTGTTGAGTTGCTGAACTAAAATGTGCTAAGCTTGTCTTTTGTTGGATATTGTTATTCTGCTTTTCTAGAAATGGAGCTTGTCGTGGTGGCTGACAAATGTACTTTAACCCTGTAAGCATCTTTATGACAGACCCCCTCCTTCCACCTCCTTCCTTCCACATGAAATTGACACACACAGTGGCTGCTCAGCAGATGAAGAGTCTCTGTTATTGGGTCAGCTTAACAGGATCTGAAGTCTGCTGCTCGCTAAGCATTTTATTAGTGCAGCCAGTTCTTATGGAGCACCTTCCACGTGCAGTGGAGGAGACAGACCCATGGACCTGGCTTTGCTTGAGGTTCAGCAGAGAGAATGTCCATTGTGTTAGGTAGTAATCATACCAGAGGGCAGGGACTGTGGGAGGACCCGAGGTGGAACTATCTGGCAAAAGGGGTTATAAGAGTGGGAAAAAAGAGCAGCGAGCACTTTACTCTTGGTTTATTTGGGTAGAAAAGCACTTGAGCACAAAACCCTGAAGAGAGTGATGGAAGGAAGATTGGAGAGATGTACAGAGACCAATTGTACAGGGCCTGATAAGGCAGATCCTAGAGGAAGGGGATTTAGTGCTGGGTAAATTGGGGTTTCTTTGGGGATGAGGGATTTGGTAGGCATTCTTTTGAGGCCAGTGTCTGTAGACCAGGATTCAAATCTGGCATTAATGATGGTTTTAATCAAGGGAAGGTCCGAGACTGATCCTAATGAAAATTTGAAGGATGTGAAACTGAGGGGAGGCAGGAAGACCAGTACCAGCTCTAATGAGTGATGATGGTGCTTGAGAACAGCAGGGTCATCATGGGGTGGTGGGATTAGGTATAGAGGAAACCTAGTGCTTTGTATGTGATTGAGGGTATAGGCTTGGTAACTGAGTGGATTGGGGCCCATTAGAGGAAGGAGGCTTTGGAAGTAGGTGGAGGCCAGGTTTACCCTACCAGCCTTCTTGGGGCCGGGGTGACTCAGGCCTCAGCAATCCATCATGGCCAGTTACACTGAAACAGTTTAAGACTTTGAGCAAAGCCAGGAAAGCCCCATGGCAGGTCCCAGAGTCAAACTCATCAAGGTCTGTTGGACCCTATAGTGGGAAACAGCCCTCACAGTCTGTTGGAGGGTTTAACCCTATAGACCCTTGAATTTGAACTGCTAGGTCTACAGATTCCTTTGGCTCTGCTGAGCAGTAGCCTCAGCGTGCTCTTGCCCTGGGCTATGCTGCATGATTGTTCTTAATGAACCTTATTTGCTGTCTTTCATCTCAAGTTCTTGGCTGAATACAGTGTTCAGTCATGATATAAACCTGCTAGTTTTCTTTTTCTCACTGTAAATCCATCTGGAACATCTTTAGCACACCCCACTCTTCTTCCCTTTCCTCCCCCCACCACCCCAGTCTGCTTCTCTCCCACCCCAAGTAACTTAAGAGGGAACTGGGAACTCTCATTGTACAAAAGAGATATTTAAGACAAAGGTCACCCCGAGGGCCAAGCTCTGAGATGAGCCTTGCACCTGAGTGGTCAGTGAGAGAATTCAGCATGCCGGTCAAGGTAGAGCATACAAAGAAACAGCTTCAAAGAAGCAGTGATGAACTGGGTTAGGCTCAGCATCAGATTTTAGAACATGGGCTTTGGAGCTGGTAGACCAGTTAGGCAAGTTACTGAACCTTTTATTCCATTTGCTCATCTGTAAAATGGAGGAAAACAGCATTGTTGTAAGGAAGAAATTAGTATAGCACCTGGCTTACAGGAAGGGTTGGGAAATGCTGGCTGTGGTTGTTTTGAGGCTGGAGGCCTGACTCTAAAGTCTGCCCTCTCAACCTGTTATTGAAGTTACTAGGAGGCTTCCTCTCCATGACAAGGCCTTCAGCAGCCCTGTTTCCGCATTTGCTCCTTCCAGATCATCAAATCTATAAAATAGTTTACTTGCTAGAGCTCTTCTAGGGCAGCTGAATTCCCATTTTTAGAGTTGAGCAACCACTTGTAGCTCAGGAAGTGAAATCCTGAGTGAGCCGTTTTTACTGGAGGTCTAGGAAAACAGGAAGAGCCTACGTGTGAGAAGCAAGCAAATCCTCCCTCTCCTTTCAAACTAAGTTCCTAGATTCCATCACATGCTGCCTTGAGAACTTTGGGTCAAGAGAACTTTGCTTTTTCCTATGTATGTTTTCAGTTGTCTGGCTGAGCAGGACCTGCCCCCACACTTTCTGTCTTCCTCAGAACCTTTGTAGCTTCCACAATTCCTCTCTCCTCAGTCCAATGTGACCTGCAAGTTTCCATCTTCATAATTCTTCTCCAAACAGTCAATTTCTCTCTGCTGCCTGTTCCACCTGAGGCCAGGTCTAAAGCTGCCCTCAGCTGGCAGCATGGCGTGTCTTACCTGCCTCTTCCAATTCTTTTGGAAGTTGGGGCCTGGGAATCACCCCCTGGCAGGGTGCAGATGGATCGCTCATGCCTGCCTCCTTTTTTAGGCGAGATCTTCGAACTGAAGGCAGAGCTCAACAGTGACAAGAAGGAGAAGAAGAAGGAGGCGGTGAAGAAAGTGATTGCATCAATGACCGTTGGCAAAGATGTCAGGTGTGCAGGAATAGGCTGGACAACAACTGGAGGCCCAGAGGGATGCTTTATAGCTTGGATCTAGCTCAGATCTTTCCTTTAGGGTATCTCTAGGGACCTGTGTTTCCCCTTGTTTAGCTCCCTTCCCAAGCCTCCATTCCAAACAGAAAGGTTTTGTTTATAGAGCGGTCACACACCCACTTGCTGGAGTGAGTAAAGTGAACTAGGTTGAAAAGGCAACAAGCAGGGCTTCCCTGGTGGTGCAGGGGTTAAGTCAGCGCTATGAAGCTATCACCAGCCACTGCAACTTGAGTTCGATCCCTGGCCAGAGAGCTGACCCACCTGATGGAGCAGACCTCTCCTGTCAGGCCTGCTGCTCCCCTCAGCAGTGTATTTCAGTAGATCCATCTGTCCACTCTGTCTCTGGGGAATCCTCTCACCCGCTGCGCCTCTGGCCTACACCCCAGTTCTTGTATTCATAACTAAATAAAATAACTAAATAAAATAAATTTTAAAAAAGGCAACAAGCAATAAAGTGGATGTGACATGTCCAGATGGTTGCTGTAAGCTGGGGAAGATGAACCTCATGTGTCCAGGTCTTTCAGTTTTTAGGAAGAATGGGAATTCTGGAATTTTTGTTTTAGATCTCCCTGTTTCAGGTTGACAGCTGACATAAAACAAACAAGTAAACACTAGCTGAGTAAAACTTGCTTGCTGATGGGACTTGTTGAATTTGTCACCCGTTGGCAACCTCTGGTTTGCATCTGATTGCCAGAGCAGACCATGTGTAGAATTACTGACATACCTTTGTTCATGCCTTTCCCTTGCCTGGAATGTTTTTCTCTTTTTCGATTCCTCATTTTTCCATCTTTTACAACTGACTCACCGTCTCTGTGTTGCCTTCCTTCATCCCCCCAGTCCATTGCCCTGAACATGCAGCATTTGCTCCGTGTTCCTTTCACCTGACACTGTTTCTAGACTGTCCTCTTTTTATGTGTAGTCGTGTTGACCTGCCTACTGTGTTGTAAAGTCCCCACGGATAGTCTTACAACTTAGCACTTGTACAGTGTTTAAGAGTCTGCAGAACAATTCCAGATATGTTTGGGCAGTTCTAGCAGCAACAAGATAAAGAGTAAAATGTCTTCCCAGTGGTCATGTGATGAATGACAGAACTAAGGCTCACACCTGGCCCTTCTGGAATCTGAAAACAGGGTGCTTTTCCTGTGCACTCTCCTCGCTGACCTCATGGTCACAGCCCCACTCTGTGTAGGCCTGATTGCTGATGTGGAGCCAGCTCCCCATCCAGGTCCCATGGCAGGATGTCACTAGTCGGACATTTCCATGCATTGCCCGATCCCATTGCCATCCTTAGTAAGGCTCCTCCTAACAGTGCCACAGGAGGAACAGTTATGCAGAGAGACCTGCTGAAGACAGAGTGGCAAATGGATCAGTAGCTACTGGAAAGCTGGGTCGCCTTTCAAGTCAGGCTCCTTCCAGACAAAACCGCTCTCCTTCTGTTGGAAAATGGTGTCACCTTCTCCTAGAGGAAGCATCTTTGTTCTTCCGTCTCAAATAAGCATGTTCCGTCTCAAATAAGCGTCTCAAAGAAGCTGATGTGACAGACCCAAAAAAACAGTCTCATCAGTGGTGTCACCTCCCCCTTTCTTCCTGTGTCATCTTCCTGTGTCATCTTCCAGGGTGATGCATCACTTTAATTACCAACTGGACTCCTGCCTGTGGGGCTTAATTCGTTCACTTTGACCTCTCAAGTCTCTGGTTACCATTTCCTTGCCCATAAAAATCACAAGACCTGAGAGGGGAATTCCAGAGACAAAAAATTCATCTCTGACCATATTTTACATCTCAAGGGACCTGTGCTACTGAGATTATCAGTACCATGTTAGGAGGGATTCCACCCAGTATAACAGCAGTCTTGAGTATGAGCTTTGGAGTTAGACCTGGCCCCTCAGGCAGGTTACTTGACTTTTATGAACCTTAGTGGTGCTGCTATAAAATGGGAATAATCCCCTGATTTCTTAGGGATGTTAAATGAGATCAAGTATGTAAAGCCCTCAGCACCAAGCCTGGTGTAAGTGCATGCTGCATATATGCTGGGCGAATTCCAAGTGGGTGCCTGAGTTGACCCTTGTTAACTCAGCACAGCCTGTCTCTATTTCCTTACAACCCTGTGGACAGGCAGCCCTATTTAAGGGGCCGTGTTAAAGTCGGAAGGGGAAAACAATCATTTTCATTTATTTACTACCTCTCAGATGTCAATGACCAAATACTTTTAAGTGTATTGTTTCTCTAATTATCAAAAGGGCCCTGTGAAGTGGGGTATTTTATTTGTACCTTTTTTGCAAATGGAAACAGACTCAGAGATAAAGAAATTTTCCCAACTTCATAAAGCTAAGAAGAGGGAAAGCTGGGTTTGAGCTATATTTCATGGGCTCCAGAGCTCAGGTTTGAACCCTGTGAAAAGAAAACAGGGCTTTTTTTTTGCTTTAAAAATCATCCTTTGGAATTCCATTTCCACCAATAGGTGTTACTGGTAGCTACAGAGCATAGCTCTGCTCTTCCTTTTACTAGGAAGTTCTATTACCTTTCTCCTTCCCTCCTACCTACTGTTTTCCCACCCCCATTAGGTGCCTCTTCCTTTCTTTGACCTTCTAGTGCCCTCTTCCCTGATGTGGTGAACTGTATGCAGACAGACAATCTGGAGCTGAAAAAGTTGGTGTACCTGTACTTGATGAACTATGCCAAGAGTCAACCCGATATGGCCATCATGGCCGTCAACACCTTTGTGAAGGTGAGTGGGAGCTTGGAGGGAGCAGGTATATGGGGGCTTATTGCTCCATTTTCCCTCGATCTCTTGCTTTGGGGCACAGTGTCCCTGGGAGAAACACTCAGGCTCCCTTCCAAGGCCTCCTACCAGCCTGAGGGCCGCCTCCTTCAGCAGGGGGCTCCCAGTCTCAAAAAAACCCCAAAGTTATGTTCATAAATACCTGATAATAGATACCTGAATGCCCCTGGGGTGAGCTTTTGCCCTCATCCTTTGCCAGGATAGGGTTTGGCAAGTGTCCAAGAACATCTGTGTTTTCCTTCTAAATTGTCCCTTCCTGCATTTTAGGTTCTCCAGATTGATAAGCAAGCAGGGACTCAATTGCAATCTCTGGACACCTTTAGAATCTGAGCTCCCCTATCTCCATCAGAGCGCAGATTTGGGCAAATAAGGGTTTCTGTGACACAGTGGAAAGACTGAGGTCTGTGGTACTGGATCAATATGAGTTAAATCACAACTCCACTCTGACTGGACGAGCTCCCAACCTGCCTTAAAGCCTAAGCTCCCTCATCTGTAAAATGGGGTCATACAGTATGTCCACTGTGAGGATCAGAGGCAACAGTGCAGAGCTCTAGCACGGCTCCTGGCAAGTACTGCAGGCCTGTACGTAGCACTTACTTTTGGTGCTATTGGTTGCAGATAATGGGAGATTCCACAGCAACTATCAGATGTTGCTCAGAACTCTGGGACAAGGAGGAGTCTGGAGCCGCAGATGGCTCAGCCCACCCCTGCCCCCAGCCAATGACTGGTTCCTCTTCTAGGACTGCGAAGACCCCAACCCCCTCATCCGAGCCCTGGCTGTTCGGACCATGGGCTGCATCCGAGTTGACAAGATCACAGAATACTTGTGTGAGCCACTCCGGAAGTGCCTAAAGGATGAGGACCCATATGTGCGCAAGACAGCAGCTGTGTGTGTAGCCAAGCTCCATGACATCAACGCTCAGCTGGTAGAGGATCAGGGCTTTCTTGACACCCTTAAAGACCTCATCTCTGACTCTAACCCCATGGTAAGCTGCTGGTACCCACTATGCTACCTCTACTTCTTCCCAACTTGCTTTAGGAAGATCTTGGTTTGACCCTCTGCCAAACTTAAACTGTGAACTGGTATAGCAGTGGGCATGTAATCAAGATTAGTGCCCTCCTTCCCTTTCTTTTTTTTTTCTTTAAAGATTTATTTATTTATACAAGCACCAGGGTACAAGCCAGAGGCTCAAAAGGGTGAGAGAATTCACCAGAGACAGAGCAGGGAGCAAAACAGGCAGAAGGACCGATACACACTGCTGAGGGCAGCAGTGGGCAAGACAGAAGAGGTATGCCGCGCCATATGGGAATCTCCCTGGCCGGCCAGGAAAACAACTACAGACAGTTTCACAGCGCTGCGCTCAACCCACTGTGCCACCAGGGAGGCCCCTCCTTCCCATTCTAGTCACTGTCTCTCAGTCTTTTCACCCAGACTCTTGTTAGCTCTGAATGTGAGATGTTTTTACCTTTCCCCACATCTTTTCAGGAATATAGAGGGTCACCTTGAAGTAGAATAGCCTAGAAAAGAGGGCACCAGAACATGGCTGGGTAGGAACTCCTGTCTCATGTGGCAATGGCAGCAGTTTGTTTAAAATTTGTTCTAAATTGGCAGCAGGGCCTGTTTAAAATGAAATGCACAAACCCCTTGGCCCAGCTGTCCCACTCTGTCCCACAGAAATGCTATCACCCATGGAGCTTTACCTGGCAAGCCCCTGTGTGCTCCAGTCCCCATCTGTTCCTGGCAGTTTTAAGGGATTCTGCAGGAATCTTCTGGTTCTGAGAAGCACAGTTGGCAACCCTTAAATTGAGCTATTGTAGCTGGTAGGGGCTATGTGTTAGGTGATTCAAAATGCTTTCTGTTGCCAGGCACTTGGACTCAATCATTTTTGGTTTTTATTTTGCCTCTTTTTTGTTAATAGTGGGTGCATTTGTTTTAGTTCCAGTTTACAGAGAAGTCAGTAGGGTGATGCTGGAGTGGTTCTCGAGGCTTCAGATCCTGCCTGTTGGGTCTAATATTCCTTTCACGATATTCAGCCTCTAAAGAACCAGCATCATTAGTCCACTGCCCCCTGGCCTTTGAGTGGCACCCGCAGCCTCTACTTCTTCCCTCCTTTTAGGTAGTGGCAAATGCTGTGGCTGCCCTCTCGGAGATTGCTGAGTCTCATCCCAGCAGCAACCTGCTCGACCTGAACCCACAGTCCATCAACAAGCTGCTGACAGCCCTGAATGAGTGCACTGAGTGGGGCCAGATCTTTATCCTGGACTGCCTGGCCAACTATGCACCCAAGGACGACCGGGAGGCCCAGAGGTAAGCAGGTTGTCCCTTGCTTACCAGCCAGGTCAGACCTGGTCTTTGAGGGGCTCCAACCAAGAGATGGACCTCAGACCTCTAGGAAACTTAGGCCCAGAGTGGTTTTAACCTGCTTGTGTTAGTTAGCAGTAAGCAGAAACCAGGATCCAGATCTTCCTCCTATAAAAGACATACTTTCTTGATAACTAAAGACAGGATGTTTCTCCTTGTCTCTCTTTCCTGTTTGCCCCCCTTGGAATAAACCCCAGCATCTGTGAGCGAGTCACCCCTAGGCTCTCCCATGCCAACTCTGCTGTGGTGCTGTCTGCTGTGAAGGTACTGATGAAGTTCATGGAGATGTTGTCCAAGGACTTGGACTACTACGGCACACTGCTCAAGAAGCTGGCCCCGCCCCTCGTCACGCTGCTATCAGCCGAACCTGAGTTGCAGTATGTGGCCCTGCGCAACATCAACCTCATCGTACAGAAAAGGTGCTGGGACTACATGTGCAGTGTGTGCTCCTGGGGGACCTTCTGCTGGGAAGAGACTCTGAGGGGAAACTGACCTATTTCAGTCTAGGAAGTCTCCAACAATAGTTTAATGCAGGGGTTCTTAGCCAGGGCCAACTTTGTCTCTCAGGAGGCATTTTGATTGTCACAAGTGAGGAGGTGCTGCTGACATCGTGGGTAGAGGCCAGGGATGCTGTTCAACATCCTACAGTACACAGACCGGCCCCTCCCACACAGAGAGAATTACCCAGCCCAGATTGTCAGTAGGGCTAAGGTTCACCAGCTTAACCCAGTAGCAGACCCCAAAAAAGCTAGTATGGTGGTACTTAACCATGAACAGTGAATTGCTGCACAGTCCATAGAGCTCTCCTAAACAAGGTGTAAGATTGTGTATGTGTGTGTGCACGCACACATTTTTTTCTGGGGAAAGGGTCCATAGCTCTGGTAAAATTCCATTAGGTTGGAGGACCCTAAGGTGGTAAGGCCCCGTGAACTTTGTGTCTGGTCCTGGGCAGGGGAGGGTATGTCAAAGTCTTTCCAAATACTGCAGCATATTTCCCTCCTCCCCATTGGAATGACTGCAGAAGTAAGACACTGCTTCTAGCGGAAAGCACCTGGTATCTGAAGGCTGGAACTGAAAAACAGCATCATTCTGATTCCTAGGACACTCTTGGAGGCCCATAGATATCAGTGGAATTGGGAATTTTGTGAAGGTTTGTGAGGTAAATACAGGAAAGCTTTGAGTGTCTAACCAAAGAACTGAGCTTAGGGATTCATAATAGATTTAGTAAGGTATAGTGACCTGGAGATCTGATCAGCACAAAGAGTTCCCTGTGCTATTTTTAACATGGCAAATCTCTTAAGAACTTGACACTGTTGCCAAGGCCCCACCTAACCCAATCCCAACATATAGATGGGCAGCTTTTGCCAAGTTCTGATTGTAGAAATCAAGCTTCCCTGGTGCCCAGCTTGGAATCCTGCCTTCCTCCACTGAGCACAACTTAAGCTCTTCTGCCGGGACCACCCCACCTCATTCACTATCCCTTTACCATCTATCCCTATTTATTTTCTGCCTTCCTTTGTCTTCTGGGAAGGACATAGGAATAGGAGTCAGGGGCAACTGATCTTGCTCCTGGCCTTATTAACACTAGATGTGCCCTGGTGCAAGCCCCTCCACCTCTCAGGATTCCTCCTCTAAAAAGAATGAGGCATATGGGGCCAGTTGAGGGCTGGAAGTACTTGGCTGGTGACAACTGTATGGCGAGTACCTTCTCTGAGGCAGGCATTGATCATACTAGATGCTTTCTATATAATTCTTGAATAGTCCTTTTCCATGGGTGTCAGTGATTGACTAGAAGGACTCACCTTTAGTGATTGACTAGAAAGACACAGGAATCAACATTTAGTTCTCACGGCTAAGATTTGTTATCAGTGTTGTAAGGACACACAGCTGGGTCATAGGGAGAAAGACACCGGTAGAGTCTGGAGGAATGCATGTGCAGGATCCCTATACTCCCTCCTTTCCATTGGGGGTCACATAGCACACTCCTCCTCTGGCAACAAAATGCAACAGCAAGTGATATTTCTGCCCGGGGAGCCCATTTGAGATTCAGCAACTTAGGTTTTTACTGGGGCTAATCAGTAAAATTTTGGCACCTACCAAAATTCTAGCCTCCCCAAAGGGAAGTGGGTGTTAAACAGAGATCATACTGTTTGTACAGTCTCTGCACAATTAACCACCTTTATGACTTAGGGAATGGTGTAGCCACTTCTGAAAACTGAGTGCTCAGACACCAGGCCTCTTTAATACTAGAGACTTGGACTCCAATGGTAGCTCTTTTCTGACAATGCTAGTCCCATTTCATGGATGAGGAAACAGGGCTGAGGTCACAAGCTCTGGGAGTAGAGCTGTCTGGTTCCTAGGCCTATCACCTGTGAATTGCCTCTTTCTCATCCTTCTTCTCACCTTCCTGGAATGTGAGTGGTCCTGTTGGCTGGCCAGTGGGCCCTCTGTACAGGAGCATGCATCTGTGGTAGCAGTTGCTCTTTTGGCTGTCAGTCTTTACTTCAGACCCCAGAAATGTCCCAGTAGAGATAGAGGGGGCTTTCTAACAGGGCTTACTGCTTTTTGAGCCTTCCTGTCTCACCCCCAGGCCTGAGATCCTGAAGCACGAGATGAAGGTGTTCTTTGTGAAGTACAATGACCCCATCTACGTGAAGCTGGAGAAGCTGGACATCATGATCCGCCTGGCCTCTCAGGCCAACATTGCCCAGGTCAGCAGAAGACAGTGGCCAAGTGCATGGGCTTCGGTGTTGGACAGCAAAGCTCCTTCGGTCTGGGGGTATGGGGCTCTGTGAGCAAGCACTCAGCAAATGTTAACTGGTATTTTTGTACTAAAAAATTTGCTCTCCCTGTTATTGTTTTTCTACTAAAAATATTTGTTCTCCCTGTTATTATTATCTACCTGTTAAAAAGTAGTGGTTAGGTAGCCATATTAGCTAGATCAATCTAAAATAAGGATTGACCAACCCTGCCAATTAATCCTTCTCTACTTTCCTCTTGGGTCACCTGACATCTCGCTGCCTCCCTTGGGCCTTCCACTTTGAGTAAGAGGGAGAATCTCATTTTTCTAGGCACCTGTGGGTGTATCTATGCTTGCCCACAATGCACTGGGATCTCGGGTCTGGGAAAAGAAAGGATGGCCCGAAGAACAAGATCTGTCTTCCTCAAAACCCCATCTTCTCTGTTTGGATCACAGGTGTTGGCAGAGCTAAAAGAATATGCAACAGAAGTGGATGTGGACTTTGTGCGGAAGGCTGTTCGAGCCATCGGCCGCTGCGCCATCAAGGTGGAGGTGAGGCTCTGGGACTATGTCCTGGACGGGGGAGTAGGGAGGGAAAGGAAGCTGAAACTAGGAAACCAGTCTGATTCTAGCAGAATCTACCAGCTGCTGGCAGTCCAGAAAGGCCTAAGGGCCCCAACTGGAGCCCCCACAGCACCCATGTGCAGATTTGGTTGTTCCTTCTCACTCTGTAACCTTTAGACCTTTGAGTTGCCATATATGAAATTCACCCATCATAATAATGGGTTCTCCTGCAGCATTAGCTAAGACAGTGGGTCAAACTGGTGGTGGCCCGGATAGAGTAGACTTTCAACTTTGTGGAGTTCTGGGCAGGGGCTCTGCCTGTTTAACATTTTGGCAAGTTTCATGATTCAACTGTACATGTGCTACTTGTCTCCAAGTTCCCACAGGCCATCCAAACCCCTGTGTCCTGGCATTCCTTCCCTCCCATTCACTGAATTTGACTCCTTAAATGGAGCCCTTAAATGTGTCTGCTGGGGGCTAGAGGATCCTGGGATCCTGGCACAGTCAGGCAACCCAACCCTAACCCATGAGGTGTTTTCCCTTGGGACTTGTGATGACATCCAGAGAATCTTTCCACAAAAGCATTAATGCAGCAAGTTGTAATAAAGATGACTGGGAGATAGGGACTGGTCCAACTGGAGACTTTTGAAGTGTTTTTGGTCATAGGGGCCCATTTTGGGAAACAAGTAGAAGTATGGTAGGGTCAGACTAGACCATAGTCATTCTCTCCTCAGGGATGACCTAGAGGAACTCCAAGGACTCCCCATTATGAGAAGTTCTGCCTCTGGCCTTCTCAGTCCAACTCTGTCACCTTGTATCCCTGCCACTCTAGGGCCATCATCTTGTACTTATTTTCCGCCATTGTTTGGGATAATGTTCTCTGGGCAAGGCATGACTGACCTCTTGGCCAAGGTATAGTCATTAGAGGTTCTGTTGGCAGTGGATACAAGGGCTTTGTCCACACTCTCCTCACACAGCAATCTGCAGAGCGCTGTGTGAGCACACTGCTGGATCTCATCCAGACCAAGGTCAACTACGTGGTCCAGGAAGCCATCGTAGTCATCAAGGACATCTTTCGGAAGTACCCAAACAAGTACGTGCCTGCCTCTTCCAGCGAGAGCGTGATGTAATTCTGTTGGGGCCAGAGATGGTGGGAAGGAAAAGCAAGAAGGAACCTTTCCCCACTTCCTTATTTTCCTTCCACAAATAGTCTTCTCAAAAGAAATCTCTTGTTTTATTTTTCCTGAACTGTCTATCCTCTGCTCCTTACACCAAAATAAGAAAACTGTAACAGATGAAACTCAAATCCCATTATTTACCACCCTTTCAAGGTCTTGTAGGGCAAGACCCTGCCAGGGGCCTGTCTCTTTTGTTCCCTGATGGGCCTCCCTAGGCTTGCCCTGGCTCCTTCAGTTGCTCATATGCCAATTGTGCCCTGATCTTCAGGTACGAGAGTGTTATTGCCACACTGTGTGAGAACCTGGACTCCCTAGATGAACCCGAGGCCCGGGCTGCCATGATTTGGATTGTGGGCGAGTATGCTGAGCGAATTGACAATGCAGATGAGCTGCTGGAGAGCTTCCTCGAGGGCTTCCATGATGAGAGCACACAGGTGAGTTGTCAAGCAGCCAACTCATGACTGGCAACTTGGCACCAGAGCAATCCATCCTCCACAGAAGACTTTCCCTAGGCCAGCATGTCTCAGGACCCTGCCCTCCTAACTGCATTGATGGTGTGCACAGACTGAGAAGTGGTATATGGGTGACAGAGAGGGCCTCTTTACCTCCCATCCCCCAAGGGGGATGTGTGAGGACTGATGTGTGGTGTGCATTGAAGGCAGGCAAAAGTTTCTGGGCTTGTTTCAATTTCATATTTATCTCTGGAGAGACAGTACATTGACTTGTTCAAATTTTAAAAATACAGAAGTATTTTTAAGTAATAGTGAAAAATCTATTTTCCATTGCTTTCCTCACTGCCCATTTCTTCCAGAGATCAGAATATTATTTATTGGCTTCTTGGGAGTAATTCCAAGTATTATTTATTTACTTATCCAGAGATAGTTTAGAAATGCACCAGCAGATACACACACACACACACACACACACACGCACGCATATATACACATATACAGTGTTTCTCATTACTCATGGGTCTATAAAGTCATCACAAATACTAAATAAACACGTACTGAACCATGTTCTTAGGAGAAAGGTAAAATTAGCTTTGTACAAGGCTCTGGTCACAACATTCTTGTCACCTGGTCAATACCAGCTACTTAAAGACACCTTATTTAATATAATTTGTTCATTACCATTGATCTCAATGAGGCCAGTAGCACTATAACTCATTTAAACGAAGCTTTCCCAATAAGTGTGTTTTCTCTATAAATACATCACAGACTTCTTGTGCTTAGGAACACTACACACCACTTGAGCACTATATTTGAAAGCAATTTTAAATATCAGAAAGAAAATCTCCAGCATGTGAAAAAAAGACGTGGCACTAGAAAGACTGTGAAAAGGACACTTGGTTATAGAGGGAGGGCTGAAAAACTCAGAGCATCACTTTGCTTGACCTTAACTGGGAATGTGTACATCAAGCAACTCAAATTTTTCACTGCTCTGCACAATCTGCAAATAACCATGAGGCTGTATGGGTTAACAAGTAAATTTTAGGAAGTGGGCAAATTTGCAAATGTGGACCCCACAATAATGATCGACTATGTATTTTTTATCTTATTTATTTTAAACACTATCAGTAGCAACAGATTCAAATTATACAACCCCTTGTCTTTTTCCTTTAAAAATATATCTAAAATCACACCGTTATTAATTTATGACACCCTTTCTTGCTGTTTCACAGTTGCCCAAGAGTTCTTCACGTAAAGGTACCATACTTTATTTAATCACCCCCCCAGATGGATATTTAGGTGTCAGTGCTTTGCTCTTTTTTTTTTCCTAAAGATTTATTTTCATTTATGCATACAAGAAATGGGGTGAGAGGGCTGAGGCCTGAGGTGTGCGGAGTGAGAGAATTCACCAGAGACAGACAGAGTAGGGAACAGAACAGGCAAATTGACTGAAAATAAACACTGCTGAGGGGAGCAGTGGGCGAGACAGGAGAGGTCTGCTGCGCCATGTGGGTCAGCTCCCTGGCCGGGGATAGAACTCAGGCCACAGTGGCAATAGCATGATAGCTCTGAGACTTTAACCCTTGTGTCACCAGGGAGGCCCATGCTTTGCTCTTTTAAACAACACTGCTATGCATACCTTTATAAGTACATCCACAAATATATCTGAAGAATAAAGTCTTACCCGGGCCTCCCCGGTGACACAGTGGGTTGAGTGCAGCACTGTGAAGCTGTCCGCAGCCTCTGCAGCACGGGTTCGATTCCTGGCCGGCCACGAAGATCCCCACATGGCATGGCAGACCTGTCCTGTCTTGCCCGCTGCTCCCCTCAGCAGTGTTTTTGGTCGTCTGCCTGTTCTGCTCCCTGCTCTGTCTCTGGTGAATCCTCTCACATCATCCTGTGCCTCTGGCCTGTACCCCAGTTCTTGTATAAATAAAATAAATCTTTAAAAAAAAAAAGAAATGTATTATTTTAAAAATAAATAAATAAATAAAGTCTTACCCACAGAATGTTTGGATAAGGGTGCCTGTACACTAGAGACTTGGGTCACTCCCTGAGTTCCCTTGGTGTAGAGATTGTTGCAGGTTTACACACCTGTCTTGGATGTGGATAATCTTTATTCCTTTTCAACCTAGTGTAACTGCAAACTTTATTTTTATCAGTCAAATGGGTAACACGGGATACCTCAGTGTAGTTTTGGTTTGCATTTCTGTTCTGAATGGGGTTGAGTATCTTTTCATTTGTTTTCCCTTTTCTGTGCACTGGAAACTGTCTGCTCATACACAAGAGTTTATAAAATGTCTGTAGCCACAGAAATATTAACTGTCTATTTGGGACAGTGCAACCTGGCAGATCAAGGCATTGGAATCAGAGACCACAGAGCCCAAGCCCCTTTTCTTTCCCTTCCTGGCTTGGTGACTTTTACAACAAAATCCTCTGCTTCTCTGAACCTCAGCTTCCGCCTTTACAAAATGAGAGTCATAAGACTTCCTCTCATCCTGTTACTTAAGTGGGATGCTTTGTATCATGTCCTGAATACTTGCCAAGGCCCTATTAAGAAATCACTAATAGTAGTTTGGTGACTGTCAGAATTGGTTTAAACGCAAACTGATCCAGGCAAAAAAGGAGACCAGCTGGTTCCTGTAATGGGCAAGTCCAGAGACTGTATTCCTTTCCAGCAACCCTGGGTAAGGGTTCTCAGACAGTGATATTGAGCTATCTCTGCCTCCTTGGGGTGGCTTCTCCCATAGGTGGCAGCCACAAATGGTCAACACTTCAGGTTACATCCTCTTAGCTTAGTGGCTCCTAAAATTGCTTTCTCCCCAGTAGTTTCAGCAACAGTCCAGGCCTGTTCACCTTATCCTGAACCTGTAACTCCAGTTGGCCAGTCACATGCCCATTCTGGTGTCTGGATTGAAGGAGGCGAAGAGAAGGGTGAATCCAGGATTTCTGTTAGCATCAAGACAGTAGATTCTGGGCAAGCAAAAGTAGCAGATGTCCATTACAAAGTAATAGTAATATTTCCCACCAACACCCACTCCCAACTTCTGCCTGCCAGGTCCAACTGCCAGCCAGCTCCAGGGTTGCCTTCACTTCACCACACCAGCCTCTTCTCTCTTGTCTGTGAGAAGTAAAGCATAGCCTGGATGGCTTCTGTAGTCCCAGTCAAGTCTCACGCAGGATTCCTGCAGAGGATGTCCTATGCTAGGTGATTCTGCTCATATATTAGAGCATATCTTTACACCTACTCCTTCCTCCGCAAAGCCAGCATTAAAGAAGTTGAACAGGGCCCTCCATGGTGGCGCAAGGGGTTAAGTCTCAGCACTGTGAAGCTGTTGGCAGCCACTGCAGCATGAGTTCAGTCCCCGGCCAGGCAACTAACCCATATGGCGAGGTGCCCCTCTCCTGTCTTGCCTGCTGCTCCCCTCAGCAGTGTATTTCAGTAGATCTGCCTGTTCTGCTCCCTACTCTGTCTATGGTAAATCCTCTCACCTCTCCATACCGCAGGCCTACACCCCAGTTCTTGTATGCATAAATAAATAAAAATCTTTGGGGAAAAAAAAAGTTGAACAAAGAGAAACGGAGCAGGAGTCTGGTATGGGGAAATGAAACAGGACTGTGAAGTCCAATCTAGACTTCTCTCGTTGTAGGCCTTCAAGCGTGCTGAACTCCCCACCCTGTTTCCTTGTCTCTAGCACAGGGCTCCTCCAAAGCGTAATAGAGGACGTGTGTAAACTGCCTGCTTCAGTGCTCAGTAAGCTAACTGGGTGGTCATGTTGTAATTAAATGGCCTGCTCGCTTTGTCTCCTGAGTGCACAACACAGTTCAAAGCTTTAATAAGAATATTTAATACTTTGCAATTTGGGAGTTTATTTTAAATTATCTCTTGAGTCACCTGGCCCCTCTTTCTAGCCAGGGGTAGGGAGCTGACCAGGGTAGTATAGCTGCCCAGCTGCATGGTGCCCATTGGATGGCAAGGGCGACAGCAGCATTGCAGGAGGGCTCACCTAAACATGTAGGACAATGGGGCGGGGTGATAGATGGGGAAGCTGGGCTTGTAGCCAGAGCTCCTAGGCCACCAAGCAGACCTGACTGTGATGAGTGAGTCCAGGCGGCCAACTGACCTGATTGAAGAGAGTGGTTGAAAGTGCCTGTGCAGTGGTCATGGTGATCGTGATCGTCATGACAGGCGATGATGACCGCTCTTTGCCGTCATGATGACGACAAATGATAAATGTCGACATGATGACATTTGTTTTCTCATCTGTTTCATTATCCCATGAGGTGTTAGAGCCATATTATAGATGAGGAAGCAGACTCAGAGACATGAGGTGACTTGTTCAGGGTCCCCTAGCTCGGAAGTAATAGAACAAGAGTTTAGATGAGATGTATTCTAACTCTAGTTCCAAGTAAACTGCCAAAAATTGCTGTTTTCAGAGCCCATAAAAACTACCTAAAGGAGGCCACACCTTTCCCTCATAGATTGAGGCTAAATGCCGTCTTCTCTACCACCCATCAAGGGGCTGGAGCCAGGTCTGGAAGCCAGTCCCCGGGCTGCCTCCTACCTTGGAAACAGCTAGCCCACTGCTGCTCAGCTGCTGGCCAGTGTGTAATCAAGTTGCAGGGACAGTGAATCACTTAATCCCAGAAACAGACCTCATCCCCTGTGTTCTGCCTCCTGCTGTCAGCCTGCCTATGCACAAGGGTAATTAAGCTATTCATTTCTGTAAGTGCCTTCCTGTCAGACAGGCATGGGAGGTGCTGCCAGCCCCACTCCTGCCTTTCTGCCGCAGACCTGTCCTGGCACAGCCCTGGCTCAGAAGCCTCAGGCTGCCTTCTTGATCCTAATAAAAATGAGATGTGACTGAGGAAGGACTATGTGCAGTGAATTGATCGTCCAGAGGTGTGGTTAAGTTAGCTAATTTTCTTTAAGTGCCTGCTATTCTCCAGGCACTAGATTGAACAATAACCAGGGACACAACAGTGACAGATACCATCCCTGTCCTAAAGGGCTCTGTCCATAGGAGAGCTCAGTAACAGGAAACATTTCTAATCCTGTGGGCTGGCACCAAACATGGGGTCCAGAAGGCTGTAGAAGCCAGGTGGGGATGGGCTGGGGTCAGCAAGAGATCCAAGGTGTGAGGAGGTATAGATGAGGCTGAGGCAACAGCTAGGTGAGAGGGGGAGCTGCTGGAAGGCTGGGCAGGAGTTGTTCCCACTCTCTGGTGGAAGCTCTGCTGCTCGACCAGGGGCTGGTTCTGTGAGCCCTGTTAGCCCACTCCCCTGGGCCTTCCCTGGTACCACCTCAGCTTGTTGAAAAAAATCCTTTTAAGAAGCATGCCAGCCATGCATGTTGCCTTTTAAAATTGTGAGCTCCTCCATGGTGGCGCAGCGGTTGAGCGCTGGGCTGCGAAGCTGCTTGCAGCCTCTGCAGCGCCGGTTCGATCCCCGGCCGCCAGGCGAGGGTCCCACATGGCGCGCAGACCTCTCCTGCCGCCCACTGCTCCCCTCAGCAGTGTATTTCTTCGTCTGTCTGCCTGCTCTGCTCCCCGCTCTGTCTCTGGTGAATTCTCTCACCCTCCCGCACTTCTGACTGTACCCAGTGCTTGTATAAATAAATAAATAAATAAATAAATAAATAAATAAATAAATAAATCTTTTTAAAAAAAAAATAAATAAATAAAATAAATAAAATAAAATTGTGAGCTCCTTAAGGTACTGCAGGTCCCAGAACTTTGTGGTTTCTGGGACCCTAGTACTGGGCATCTGCCCCTGACCTGCCTGAGGTTGCCAGTAGTATAATGGTATTACCTTTCTTGAGAGGTAATATTGAAGTCTGGGCTGCTTGGCAGCACAACACCCCCTGCTGGCCTTAGCCTGAGTTCCACGACCAACCCCAATTCCAGGGAAGCTGGCCTTGGTTTCCAGGGACTTTGAACATTTTTTTCCCTCTCTGAAGCCCTCATTTAGTTTCCTTATCTGTGCCCTCATGAAGCTCACACTTATTCCTTGTGTCTTCTCTGCTTCCCTGTAGGTCCAGTTGCAGCTGCTGACAGCTATTGTGAAGCTCTTTCTAAAGAAGCCAACAGAGACCCAGGAGCTGGTGCAGCAGGTCCTCAGCTTGGCCACTCAGGTGGGCCCCTCAGCTTCCCCTCTGTATCTGGCATAGGCCCCCACAGGGGGCACTTTGGTCCAAGGAGCCAGACGTGCTTGTCTTGCCCAAGACTGGCACCATTGGGGGTTTACAGGCTCCAGAGTAATCCAGGATCCCTACTCAGGAAACTCAGTTGCAATTAAATCATGAAGTGGGGTCAGTCGAGACAGATTGAAAACGGGAGAGGAGAGGAAAGTCCAGGAGGACCCGAGGGTCTGTATGGGGGGCAGGGAGTGCAGACTGCGGAGGGGAGGCAGGAATTGAGACAAGAGCAGTTATAGCCTGCCTGAATCCGGGCGAGAGTGGACAGCCACGGTGCTGGATCCTGTCCATTTAAGCAGTTCAGAGGCAGATTCATGGAGGCGTTCAGGTCAGACCACATGGCTATGGGTTAGGGCTCCTCCTTTCCCCTCTCCCAGCTGCTCTGCTCTGAGTTTCATGGACTTTTCATCAATCCCCAAGGACTCAGACAACCCAGACCTGAGGGACCGGGGCTACATCTACTGGCGCCTGCTCTCCACGGACCCTGTGGCCGCCAAGGAGGTGGTGTTGGCTGAGAAACCACTCATCTCTGAAGAGACAGACCTCATTGAGCCCACACTGCTGGACGAGCTCATTTGCTACATCGGCACACTGGCCTCTGTCTACCACAAGCCGCCCAGCGCCTTTGTGGAGGGAGGCCGGGGCGTTGTACATAAGAGCTTGCCACCCCGCACCGCCTCGTGAGTGAAGTGGGCCTGTCTCCTCACCGGTTACATAGTTAAGCAAAATAGGCGCTCAGGCCTGATGTGATAATCCCTGACAGGACCTAAGCTTGAAAAAAATTACACTCTAGTGACCTTTTGTTGAATGCTTACTCCACACCGGATGTTGACTAGAGACCTCATTTGATCTAACAACAGAGCCGAGAGATGTTCCATTTAACAAACAAGGACAGTAGACTTGAGTGCCTTGCGCAGGATCCATAGCCAGCAGAACTAGACGCAGACTTAATTCTGTTTGGTTCCAGAGCTCCCTTCTTCTCATCTTCCTCTGGTGCCACTGGTTAGTTTGGCCTGGTTGTCCAGTCCTCCAGGGACTGGCATCCAGTCTTCTCTTTAGAGTGGGCTCAGTGATGGAAGCACAGCTAACTCCTCCCTCCCCTCATCTCCATGAAGCTAGATCTCTTGGAGAGCAGGGAAGATGGACCAGGGTTGGGAAGGGCAGTGGGGAGAAAGGGGGTGGGGTGCATGGACAACCTCCATCTGGGACTTATGAGGAGACTCATTACCTGTCCTGAGGGAGGGTCCTGGAGACTGTGGACTCTGAATCTCCCTGCAACCAGCTTCTGACCCTCTCCCTCCTGTATCCCTGTAGGAGTGAGAGTGCAGAGAGCCCCGAGACGGCCCCTGCTGGAGCACCCTCCGGTGAACAGCCAGATGTCATCCCCACCCAGGGTGACCTGCTGGGCGACCTCCTCAACCTGGACCTTGGCCCCCCAGTTAGCGGCCCTCCCCTGGCCACCTCCTCAGTTCAGATGGGAGCTGTGGACCTACTTGGCGGTGGTCTCGACAGCTTGGTATGTCCTGGGCCCCACTCTAGATGACATTGACAATCATCTTCAGAGGCGCACTTATTGAATGCCCTCTCTGTGCCAGGCACCAACCAAGGACCCTCAGGTACATCTGCCTGCGAAGGTGATCATGTAACTCCTGCGTATAGGTGAGAAAACAGGCTTAGAGCCATCAGATTGCCTTACCTCCAATAATGCACAGCTGCTGTGTGGCAGGACTCGGCCCCTTGCTGGGCCACTGAGCCCCGTGAAGCCTGGGGCAGTGTAGGGTAATCTTAACTCCTTTCACTGAGTCACCTTTGCCTGTAAGGCTTGAAGGAGCCAAACCTGTGCCCACGCAACCCTGACCCTGCACAGGCAGGACACAGCAGCTCAGCAGACCTAGCTGAGAGAGGTCAGGGTCAGTCTCCTCCTCTGAGAAAGGGGGTGGTGACACTAGCCAGGTATTTCCCTGAAACTTCTATAGTCAGCTGGTAGGGCTTTAATCAGTGGAGGGGGCAGCAGAGCCGCTGTCACTTGGCCATACTTGGCTGAAGTCCCCAAGATGTGACACAGGGCTAGAAGTCTGGCAGTTAGTGTGGCGTGGAAAAGGGCAGGAAGGTCTGAGCAGTGGCACAGGGCAGGAGGGTAAGGGTGTGTGTGGGAGGTAAGGTTGTGAGGTCAGAGTAGTGCTTTCACAGGGCCTGTGGTCTGGCTTCTACTAGGCCCAGCACTGCCTTACACCAACTCATCTCAGATGGAGCAGCAGTGACTAATCTTCTCCCTCTTTCCCTCCCTTTCTCTTGTCTCTCTCTGTCTTCTTTCCTGACTTTTCTCTCTGCATGTGGCTGCCTGTTCTCTTCACCCTGCCTGCTTCTGCTTGGAGATGGGGGATGAGCCTGAAGGGGTATGGTTCAACCTTGTGTCATCAAGTCTTCATCCGTGCTCCTGAGAGCTCTGGCCCAGTATCCCAGGGATGGGTGATGTCAAAGCAGTCCCTTCCTGCTGAGCCTGGCCTTCCGTCCAACGTCCTGGCAACCTGTGCCTTGACCACTTGATATCTAGCTACCCCTGGGCCCTACATCCATGAATTCCTTGCACTGCCCTCACCACCCACTAACAATGTGGCCGACCCTCTTAGTCCCCACAGCCCCCCTCTGACATCCTATAGGTTGCACTTCCATCTAGACCCTCAGGTGTACCTTTAATCTGTGGGCTGAGTTTAGTTTGTGAGTGTCTCCAGCCCTTTCCCAGAGGTCACCTGTAAGACTCGAAGCATACAGGGTACAATAGGTCTGGGCCTGTTCTTCACCCAACTTACTGCCTGTTTCTGCAACTTAGGGTTGATACAAAGGCAGCTCTGCAGTGCCCCATCCTGTCCTACCCCCCTTATTTCTTAAGTGCCAGATAGCCCTGTTCATCCTGAGCCCCTAAAGTCCCAACTTCTAATGCCTGCCTCTGACCCCTTTCTCTTTCTTGCCAGATTGGGGGCTCCAACTTCACAGCACCCCCAGCAGCAGCAGTACCAGCCAACCTAGGAGCACCGATGGGCAGTGGCCTGAGTGACCTCTTTGACCTGACCAGCGGCGTGGGCACCTTGTCAGGATCATATGTGGCCCCTAAAGCAGTAAGCACTGCACCTTCTCTTGTGGCAGAAGCAGAGAAAGTTAAGAGACTGACATGTAGGATCTTTAAGTGCCTTGTTGCCTGGCGTCAGCTCAGGCCAGCAGGGATGAACTCCAGGAGCAGCAGTGTGCCAGTGTGGTGCTGAGGGCAACTGGGGGCTTTAGGAGCACTGAGGAAGAGATGCTAAATCAGGTGTTGGGAGGCCTAGGGAAGGCATCCCAGAGTGGAGGTGTCACTGGAGCACAGGCCTACAGATCAAGCCACAGTTAGCCAAGGCAGAAGTGAGGAGAGGACTTGAGGAAGAGATGACAACCTATGGAGAGGCCTGGAGATAAGGGAGGAAGAGCCCCCAGCACCTTCCAGGTAGCTGGCAAAAGGCCTGTCTAGTTAGAACAGTGATTCTCGGTGCCAACAACACACTGCCCCTGTTGATAATGGGTAATGCTGCCCCCTTCCTTCCCTGTCCTTAAATGCACCTTGTGGACTACACAACCTACCTGTGCATGTAAAGTTAAAGACAATCAGTAAGATGCTATCGCTGCATATAAAGGACCCATGAAAGGAAGAAAGTTGGGTCATGTGTTTTCAGTGTGGTGAAGGCTTGGTATGCCCGCCCCAGGAAATGTGATGGGGTCGTCAGGTATGGGCAGCAGTGCAGAGTCACCATGACACCACACCTACAGATGGTGTTTGTAACTGGTGTGTCTTGAGTGCTGTGACCAGTGGTACCTCCTGATGACTGGCCCTCAGGAAAGTTCCGAACAAAATAAAGAACAGGCATCCCTTGATTTTCAACATGGTTGGGTGCCTGGCAATTTCAGGGCATATTGAAAACATGCAGAAAATACTTGAGGGAATGCTGGACACTTACTCCTTATGGGAACCATTGTTCCCAAGGCAGTACATCCAGCACCCTTGACCCCAGCCCACTAACCATAGTGCCTCCCCTCATTGGGCAATATAACCACCTTGTAAGTGCCCCCTGTGCTACTAGGGGCAGTACCTCTTGAGACTCCTGGGCAGAGTAGGGAGAAGGAAGCCGGTGGACCAGCTGTGAGGTTGACCACCACCAGGCTGTGAGGTTTTGCTTTCTGTCCTGATGCCGCGGAGACCTTGGGTTTTAAGCAGACACAAAACATATTTGCAGTTGAGATAGATCACTCTGACTACAATGTAGAGGGCAGGCTGGAAAGGGTAGAGCAAGGAGCCTGGAGAGGAGACTGGCAGGAATTGATGTGTGCTGGACAGGGAGGACACCTGTAGAAGTGGAGGCGAGGTTGGACGGTAGGCATGGCAACTTTTAGGGGTTGATGATTTAGGGGATTCTGGCTGTGGTAATGAGGGAGGGGCCATTTGTTGAGATTAGAGGAAGATGAACTGAGTTTGGGCTGTGAGAACATGAGGCCTGGCATAAGGAGGGCACGTTGTGGGTCATACCCTCAGCAATAAGGAAGCTGCCAGAGTAGATGGGCCTGGCCAGATCACCTCACAGCACTCAGGTCAGACACTGTATCTGTCTCTTCTGGATCTTCGTTTCTAGCTAGAGCCCTTCTTTCTCTTCTGAGGTCCCCTTCCCAGAGCAGGATGCAGCTGTGATTCAGGGACGCAGTGATATCTCATTTCGACTAGGGAGCTGTGAGTCAGTGCCCTGCCCTGACCTCGCTGGGTATGCCTACTGCACCTGCAGCAGTGGTGGCCAGATCCCGGGCCTGATGCTAGCAGCTGCACACTTCTGGGCCAGGGGCTGCATGAGTGTGGCACAGCCACCATCCTACTAAACCCTCCTGGCAGCTGTGGTGCTATTAATTCCGTTTTGAAATTGAGAAATCTGAGTGCTTTTGCCTAAAGTCACATTGTTGTTAACTGACAGCATCTGGAACTGAAAGCAGGGCAGTTGTACCAAAGCCTCCACTCCTGACTCCTGCATGACTCTGACACGAAGTGTTTGAGAACTTTCTATGTGCCTGCCTTAGTGTCATAGGTTGTCAGAATCAGCTGGCCCTCTGCTTGTGTGTTCATCTTAGCAGATATCATTGCTACTTTGTCTTAGTGGTGGCCAGGTGATTGTACCTACAGTGAGAGCTGAAAGTGAGAGTTGAGGGGATCACCAGGTCAGGAGTAATCAGGGCAAGCTGCCCCGGAGGAGGAGTATTTGCAGCGTTGGCAGGATTACTGCTTTAGTCACGGGAGGGTTCCAGGACGTGAGTGTACTCCCCCTTCAGAAGTGTAGGTATATCATCTGCATTTCTTGATAGTCTCATATTGTACACATTCCCACCTCACCTGTGGGGTAAATACATTCTCCAGCCCTTCTGATTGGGGGGGATGAGGCACTCTGTGCAAGACCTTGGAGTTACTCGAGTGTTTGGACTGGTAGATGATGACAGTTCACTGGTTCCTGCAGTAGAATTGAGGGTTAGTTGTGTCTAAGAACTTACACTGGACCCTATGCACCCACCCTCTCTGAGAGGCAAGGTCTCCACCTTAGTAGTCAGGCAGGGTAACAGAGCCACTTCTGTAAGAATCTTTTACGGTGTTGCTCAGCAAACACTACCTGGTACTGGTTCCTTACCAAATTCCAAGTCAAAAGATGTAAAGGCAGAAAAATAGAACCCTTTCCACAAAGAGCTGACTGGGTACAGGGGAGACAGACACACAAGCTGCCATTTATCTGCTGTCACATCATTGTGGCAGGAACATAGGGAGGGAGTCAGGTAAGCTTCCTGGAGGCCGTGGCTCTGGAGCTGAGTCAGATCACAAGGGTAACCAAGCAGTTAAGAGCCTGCCAGACAAGGGGTCCTCTTAGGCACTTATCCTTGGTCAGGTCAGTGTGTACAATTCAAGCCAGCTCTGCCTTTTGCGGGAGAGGACAGACTGTGACAGCCAGAGTGGCTTCAGACTCTGGCCCAAGCCCAGGATGCCTTTGGGCCCTCAACTCTCCTTGGGTCGTCAGAAAGCTGGCAGGGCCACTTGTCTCGCTGCTCTCCTCAGTCCTACTTCCTGAGTTCCTTCTTTGACCTCCAAAGACTCAGCTCGATCCTTGGACATACCATACACAGCTACACTGTGGCAGTGTCCCTGGGAGGGTCATGTAGGATTGTTCCTCATCCCCTGGGAGAAAAGGCAGGTGCAGCAAATCCAGGAGTCCCCTTCAGGAGAGAGAGATTGAGGTAAAGGACACTCAGGAGGCTGCTGAGTTGAGAGAAAGAGACACATCCCAGCCCCTTCTTCACTCTCTTCCCTGCAGGTCTGGCTCCCGGCCATGAAGGCCAAGGGGTTGGAGATCTCGGGTACCTTCACCCGCCAAGTGGGCTCCATCTCCATGGACCTACAGCTGACCAACAAGGCTCTACAGGTCATGACTGACTTTGCCATCCAGTTCAATCGCAATAGGTGAGCTCCCCCAGGCCAGCCTGGTGTCTCTTTTTCTGGTGAAGATGGGTACTGCTCACAGCCCCAACTCAGGCCAGACCTCTAAAGTACTCATTCCCCTGCCTCACCCACTCCTTCCATCCTCCCCCGACCTCTAGCGCATCTGTCCTTATTTTGCCTTCCTCCACTACAAAGTAGTGTTTTACTGACAAAAATCCCAGCGCCATTCTAGGAACCCACCTTTGGCAAGCACCCCACATTGACAGGAGCTCCGATCCTCCTCTTCATCTCAGGGCCCTACCTGCTGGCTTCCTCCATGTGGCCAAAGAGTAAACCATGACACACGGCCTCAGAGTGGTGGCAGGTTTGGCTTCTCACCTCACCAGCTCCCCTGCACCAGGGGTCAGTGGGGAAGGTCTCCTGTCTGGCACCATCATGGTCTTCTTGGACCAGGTGAACTGGGGTAGGGCTCTCTGGGGAACCCAAGCAGCCCCTCCTGATGATTCTTCTTCCTGAGCGGCTCTAGTGATGAGCAAACTTAGCCTCTAAGAAGTTGACTGAAGGGGCTGCTTCCTCAGGGAGACCCTGTGGGCCAGAGGGTCCTACCCAACCCTCAGACCAGAGAGGATGGCAGCAGCCACTTACTGCAAGTGGCCCTAGAGGCCACAGAAGCACTCCAGGCTCTAAGGAGTGACACCCATGATCATTCATAACAAACTTAGTGTGTATTGGAAACTTGCTGGGTAGCAGGCCCTGTGCCAAGGGCTTTAGAAGTGTTGCCTCACTTGAGCCATGTGATGACCCAGTGAGGTCTATACCATTATTCCCTTTTCAGGGGTAATGACACCTGGGCTCAAAGAGGGCAAGTGCTTTGCCCCAGGTCACACTGTGGGCTGTGATGTAGCTTGCAGGAACACCTGGAGTCCTGGGCCACAAGGGTCTGACTCCCATGTTGTCTCGCAGGTGGGCCCGGCTGCCATCATGGGCAGAGCACACCCTGGGTCTGCAACTTAAGCTTCATATCTCAGCAGTGCCACTCACCCCATAGGGTCTGGGCATGGGCTGCCCCTTCCTGAGTCTCCATCTCCTGAAAGATGAGAGAATGTAGACCCGTTGCTGTTTTTATGAGGATAAGAGTTGGTATAATATCAAATGCCCAGCTTGGTACAGTGAGCATTCATTTTTCAGTTCATGGCCCCAGTCAATGCTGTTGTGACTTATCTTCCTAAAGCCTATGGCTGGGTGTCTCTCATGCTCATGGGGACCTTCCTGACTTGCCCATGTACTGTGTTCTGAGAAACAAGACTTTCTGAACCTTTCTCTGGCATTCATGTGGCCTCTCCATTTCTGGCCTGAACAGTCAAACCTAGTGGCTCTCTCACTTGGAGTGTTCGGATCCGTCCCAGGAGAAGGGGACTGGCAACAGAGACTTGGGCAGTCACAGAGTTCTTGACTTAGAAGCACCTTATAGGCCCATGGTATTAGATGGAGCCCCTTAGGGGCAGGACAAAATAAGACTGGTCACCTGGGGGGCCTCCCTGGTGGCTCAAGGAGTTAAATCTCAGCACTATGAAGCTATCCGCAGCCACTGCAGCGAGTTTGATCCCCGGCCAGGGTGCAGACCCACATGGCTCAGCAGACTTGTCCCACCCGCTGTTCCCCTCACCAGTGTATTTCAGTACATCCACTTATTCTGTTCCCAGCTCTGTCTCTGGTGAATCCTCTCACCCCTCCCCACCCCCATCTATCTGGCCTACACCCCAGCTCTTATATGCATAAATAAATAAGTCTTAAAAAAAACAAAAACTGCTCACCTGGGCCTGCCCAACACCTAGCCCAGAGGAGAGAGAAGAGCAGAGATGGGCTTCAGGCCTACAGCCGTCTTTCCTCATGTTCACATGGCTATTGAGGGCTGGGAGAGGAGTTCTTTCTGACATGGGCCCAGGGCTGGGGTGAGGCCGATTTGCTGGAGAGGTTTATTACCTCAGTCTGAAGCCAGAGGAGCCTGCCATCCTGTGTCAGCGCTTGCTCTCCCTGCCATCCCTGTGGGGCTTCTCTCTCCCCAGCTTTGGCCTGGCTCCCGCCGCCCCCCTCCAGGTCCATGCGCCACTCAGCCCTAACCAGACTGTGGAGATCTCCTTGCCTCTCACCACAGTGGGCTCAGTCATGAAGATGGAGCCTCTGAACAACCTCCAGGTGTGTACTGGGCAGGGCCCAATACCCGAGTCCTTACCTGTCAACCCAGGAGAGGGACCAGGTAGAAATGCCTGGGGTCCAGCTGGTGTCATCAGAGGACTGTTCTTGGCAGGAGAGACCCTGTCAGAGGGAATGATGGATGTGGTTGCTAGGGAGGGAGTGTGAGGAAACCTGTTGAGGTGGGGGATTTAGGGAGCAGGCCCTTCCCAGGACCTCAGAGGACCCAGGGACCTCGAATCCCTTCTTCCTAGGTGGCTGTGAAGAACAACATTGATGTCTTCTACTTCAGTACCTTGTACCCGCTGCACATCCTCTTTGGGGAAGATGGGAAGATGGGTGAGTAATATGCGTGCCTCTGAGGTCCCTGGAACACATGGATTGGCTTGCCCCACTATGGATCTGTGAGTCTCTGCAGAGCCTGCAGCGAGCGGCAACTTACCTGGACCTTGTCTAGCCAGCTCTGGCCTGGCACAGAGGCTGTCTAGGTTTTCTCCTGCCCTGCATCTCACTTGCCTGTAGCCTCTACAGTTGTCCCACGGGCTCTCTGCCTCAATGCCATGCCATATGCCTGGTATTCATCTCTTGTGCCCTGGTTGGAACCCCTGAGGATCCTGCCATCTCAGTGTGGACGGCTCACTCCTGTGCTTCATGGAGCACTTTGGTCACCTCTTCCCTCGGTCACCACAGAAGTCCTGTAAGGCAGACTGCTCAGCACAGAGCGGGAGGACAGCTGCGGGTGCTGGGGAGGTGAAGTCTCATGCCCAGAGGCCGGAAGCTCTGGGTCTTTGGGAACTGAGGAGGGACTGAGGAGCCCATGCCTGTCCTCAACTTGAAGGTGCCATCTCCCACCTCAGACCCTTTACTTTCTGAGTGTTGTTAAGTGAGGCCACAGGCTTATCAGGGTCCTGTCTCCTCCCGCACCTCACTCACCCTCCAGACCGACAGATGTTCCTGGCCACGTGGAAGGACATTCCCAATGAAAATGAAGCTCAATTCCAGATCAGAGACTGCCCTCTCAATGCGGGTGAGAATCCCCCACTCCACCTCTGGCCACACTGCCCCTTGCCTGTGCCCCCAACCCTCCCCCATCACTGACGGGGAGGCCGTCTGACCCCCAGAGGCCGTGAGCAGCAGACTGCAGAGCAGCAACATCTTCACGGTTGCCAAGAGGAACGTGGAGGGCCAGGACATGCTGTACCAGTCCCTGAAGCTGACCAATGGCATCTGGGTGCTGGCAGAGTTGCGCATCCAGCCAGGCAACCCCAGCTTCACGGTGAGGGCCCCCACTCCTGCCCTGCCAGCCCTGGGCCTCTGGCTTCCTATTCTGGGAAGTCTTCCCTGCTCCCCACCTCCCAGGCCTGGGGTAGGCTCAGTTGAGGGACACCACCAGCCCAGTTAGGCTGGGGTCCCTTCAAATTTGGCACAAATGAGTGTCAGAATTCTGCCCCTGGAAGGGACCTTACAAGTAGTCCCACTCGGTTCTGTCAAGGTACCCAGATAAGACACCAAACGGCATCTCAGGGTAGTGAGTTGGACTAGAAGATTCTGTAAAATTGGGACCTGTGAGGTGGCATCGCTGGACTCAGGCTGCCCTCCTCCTGCTGCCCCCTGACTCAGTCCCCGCCTGGGATCCTGAGCAGCTCATCCTTCGAGCCTTTGAGTCAGGCCCCAGTCAGGACATGACCTCAACAGCTGATGGTTGTCCTGGAGGCCGTGATACTGTTCCAGCCCCCTGGAGAGCCCCGGGCTTTGCTTTTTCCCCCCTGCACCCAAGTTTCTGGCAGGCATGGCCCTCCAGATGCTGCTCCCTGGGCCCCGCAGGCAGCATTGGCACTGCAGTGGGTGGAGGCTGTGGCGGTGGCTTCGGTGGTGGTAATTTCCGTCTCCCTGTGTTTGGTTGCTGCATGCCCACCTTCCCCGCTGGTGCCCGCGGTGCAGGACTTAGAGGTTAGCAATTGCTTTTCTCTTCCTCTTTCCCGTCCATCCCTACCCAGCCATACTTCAGAGACCCCATCTTCCGGCCTGGCTCCAGTGGACCCTGACACTCTGGCCTTACCTCCTCCCCGCTGCTCCCCAGACTAGGGAGACACAAATGCTCGCAGGAGGGCAAACTGCTGATACCCCAGTGTTCCCTCACCAGGTGGCCCTGACTGAGGAGCTGAATCCCAACTTCCCAACACACACACAGTGCAGAGGTCTTTAAAGGGAGACCAGGGACCCCCTGTGGCCACCGCTGCTGACTTCCTGAGCTCCATTTGCCCTTCCCCCTTCCCAGTTGCACCCTCCAGAAGCAGTGATCTTGGCAGAAGGGTGGTGGCCCTTGTCTCTCTGCCTGTGCTCTCCAGGCTCACATCGCAGTGAGAGCTGAGGCCAAGTCTCTGACATGCCTGCTTCCTGTACAGGAAACCAGGACGAACCCTCAGCACCCCGGCATCTCCCAAGCAGAGACCTACTACCTCTTAGCCCCTGTGCCTTCTCAGGGACCCCAGCCCACCCCGGGGAGTGTGGGGGACAGGGCTCTCTCTGACAGCCTCCCTCATGATTCACGCTGCTTGCCTTAGCGCCGGGTGCTAGGCTGACAGCTGGTGTGTGGGCTGCAAGTATATTTGCTTCACACCCGGCTGCTGTGGCGGCCGCCTCTGCTCCACCACACACCTGCCGAAGGCACAGCTGCTGCTGCCGCCAGGCCACGTGTGCACAACACGCTCCCCCATTTCTCCCCCATCTCTCCCCTGAGTTCCTTCCCGGTCCGGTAAATACTTTCCCCATCCAGGAGCCCCGGGAATGAGCATTCTGTCCCCCACCTGTCTTCCCCTGCAGCTGTCCCTGAAGTGTCGAGCGTCGGAGGTGTCCCAGCATGTGTACCAGGCCTATGAGACCATCCTCAAGAACTGAGACCCCTGCCCAGCACCTGCCCCAGCCTTCTACCAGCCCTGTCGAGGAGCCCCTGTGGGGTAGCATCACCTCCTCCTCCTGGGAGGGCGGGCAAGGCTCCTAGCCACCCCGGGGCTCCCTGGTCCTGACTAAAGGGCCCACGTGGGTCCTCAGGGCTGGGCGGCACCCTTCCTAGAGTGAAATCTCAGTGTACCTGTCACAGACTCCCCTCTTTCATTGCTGCTGACATTTAGGGTCAGGTGAGGCTGGAACCAAAGGAGACAGAGTCAGAACAGCCGCAGAAGCTGAAGGGGAAAGCCCAGGGCTCCCCATCTGGGAAGCCCCTCTGCTGTTCAGACTCCCTGGGGTTGGTGTCAGGGGCCCTCCTCACTGCCCGCTCCTGTGGCATGATCCGTGCCAGGCCCCACTGGTGTGGTTCTAGGAGAGCTGTTTTGTCAGGGACTGGGTAGCCCAGGGCCTGTACCCCTAGCCTCCCTCCCTGCATCCACCAGGCTGCCGTCCCTCCAGTTGGGCTGCAGCCTCCCAAGTGCTGATTGGGCTGAGAGAGACTAGGCGAAGCTCCCGGAGCCCCTGCCAGGCTCCTCCCCTGACAGTTACACACAGCCCTGCCCGCCCCTGAGGACTGGCATTGCCTGTGGTACTCCCTGGTGTCCCCTGGGCTTCTGGAGCAGAGATGGGGCTGAGGGATGGGCACGGGGCAAGCGGGGTGCTTCCCGCCTGGGGTTTCTTTGGGATTTCTCCTTAGTGACTGCTGCCCTTGTCCTGGCCTCCCCAGTTTCAGTTGTGTCTGACAGAGCATTAGGTTTTCCTGTTACTGCTGTTTAATAATAAAGAAAGATTCTGCTTTTGGCAATCATGGACACTTTTTTCCCCCCCACCACCAAATGTCAGAATTGAAAACTGCCTCCAAGTGGTTGAGGGTGGTTTTCTGAGCCTTGCAGTCACTATATCTAATATATAAAAATAGAGAATATATATTGTATGTTTACTCTTATTTTCAAAAAAAGAAACTGAATAAAAATGATGACATCAAGTGTGTCCCAAGCCAGTGTGTCAGGTCCTGAGGCTCTTCCGGGTGGTGCTTCTGGGTCCCCTCTGGTCAAGGGCTCAGGAGCCCGGCACCTCCCTAGCACTCTGGGGACTGAGCCTTCCCTTCTGTTCTGGAGAACTGACTTCTGAGGCTGAGTGGCCTTCTGCCCTTGATCTAATTCCACCCCAGTCTTTGATGTTGGCCAGGACGGGAGGGGTTTTCCACAGCTCCTTTCTTGGGGAGGCTCCTGAGAGCGATGGGAGGTGCTGTGATGGGGCACTTGTGGGGGAGGTGGAGTGGGCAGGCCTGTCTGAGCAGGCTCTTTCCCACTCTGCATCTGTGGCTGACTGGGTGTGGGTACTTAGCTGGCTGCTTCCCAGTCTCCACTGAGGACAACCATGTATTCCCCATCCCAGCATTAGCCTAGCTCCCAGGGCGGGCAGACAAACCCTGGGATGGGCTCCACTGGCCGAGCTGCCAGCAGGTTCTAAGTGTTTCAGGACTCTGGCTGGTGTCTCTCAGCCTTATGCTAAGAGACAAGCAGCTAGGAGCCCTGACCCTATTTCAGCCTCAGCTGCTCCCTGCACCCAGCTCAACGCCACTGCTGCCTTCTGAGTTGCCCAGGCAATAAAAAGAAAAGGGCCTGACCCTCCTGCTGGATGCCAGCAGGGGTACCTGATCCTTTACTGCCCCACCTGTGATCCCTGGGGTATGACCCTGCTGTCTTAGGGACCAGTCGAGAATGAACCAAGGCCCTTGATGGGACAACCCCAGTTCCCAGCACTCTGAAAGTTCCTGGCTCAGAAGACCCTGTATTGATGCAGCTGGAATCCCCTCCGCTATGAACTAGAGGAGCAGGCTTTTGAGCACTTGGAAAGAAAGACTCTCACCCTGGCCTGCTGTGTTGCCTGCCATCCCTGACCTGCTGGGGGCCTTGCTCCCTCTTCAAACACCCAGTGAGTACACTGCCTCATCACCTCCACCCCTGCCCCTCCCCACTCAGCCATCTAGGGCCTCAGGGAACTCACTGTCCCCACCACTCTGCCTCTGAGGGCAGAACAGTTTAATTGTAGGATAGCTGTCCCCAGTGGTGTGATAGCGGGCAGATTGAGGCCTGAGAGCAAGCCTGTGGCTCAAGAAGGAGAGCTGATGAGCAAGGCTGGTCAGATGGGACCTTGGACGGTCATGGGAAGTCTAGTTTCACCCTCTGAGCTGTGCTTGGCCTCGGGATGGAGGGAGGGGCGTTGCCAGAGCTTTGCCCCTCTCCCTTCCACATACCAGTTGTGAGGAAACCCAGCCAAGTGTTAGTATACTCAGAACCTGAGGCAGAGAGCCTCCTCGCCCCAGTTACCCAGGTCTTACCACATCACTGTGTCAGGCAAACAAGGAAATGGAGCCAGGCCTGCAGCAGAAGTGTTGTGGCGGTGTCCATCTGTGCCCTTCAGCTTCCCTGTCCCCACCTCACCTCAGAGAGGCCCTATCATGTGCCTCCTCCCCCTCGTGTGGCACTGCTCGTCCTGATGTTTTCAGGCCTCAGGGCTCTCTGGGCCTAACACCTCTTGACCAATCACCAGCATCAACCCCGGCCCCCAGTCTGGAATTCAAAACAGTAACCAGTTATTTCTTGAGGGTCCAGCAAATACCCAGGGACCTGATTGGTTCCCTCTGTGCCAGACACTGCCTCTGCGGTGTGACTGCATTTTACATCTTTTATCTTTGACTAACGGTTTGCTGGCTTTGTTTTTGTTGGGTTTGAGGGATGGGGTTGGAGAGAGTGATTTAAGAATTTAGAAGAGAAGCCATACCAAGAATAGAGTTTACCCACCCTTCTCGCAGAAAGTTCTGTTTTCCTCTCTAGAGGCAGAATTTGTTTCTAGACTTTGATTTTCAGTAATATTCCATGCATGTATACAAGCAAATTCATGGAGATATTTACCAAACAGGTGGGGACATACTCCCACTCGATGTGCTGCCAGCATTTTCATTTCTTGGCTCCCTCATAGAAAAAGCGCCCCCCCCACGCCCCCAGTGCACGTGAGCTGCCATTAGCCAGTGCCGGCTGATGGACAAGGCTTTTCCATCCACTTTGGATGCAAGCAACGGTGCTCAGTCCTACATATGGCCTTGCTCCTGGGCACAAATGTAGCTTAGGATCCAGCCCCAGAGTTGCTGGAGTAGAAAACATAAGCATCTTACATTTTATCTTTTTTTAAGGATTTATTTATGCACACAAGAGGTGGGGTACAGGCTAGAAGTGCAGGGGTTGAGAGGGTTCACCAGAGAGAGAGTGAGCTGCAGAACAGGCAGATTGACTGAAATACACTGCTGAGGGGAGCAGTGGGCAAGACAGGAGAGGTCTGCTGCGCCATGTGGGTAGCTCCCTGGCTGGTCAGGGATCAAATTTGTGCTGCAGTGGCTGTGAATAGCTTCATAGTGCTGCGACTCAACCCCTTGTGCCACCAGGGAGACCCCGTCTTACATTTTAAATGTTAGTTCTTGTTTTGAAAAGGTAATGCATTCAAAATCCAAAAGGCAAAAAAAAAAAAAAAGTGAAAATTCTATCCCTCTACCCAAAGGAATCAACATTACTTTTCAAAGATCTATTATGGCTTTTTTCCTTTTCATCCTTTTTGTCCATTTCACAGCAACATGGGATACACCATCCTGGAGCTTTTTTCACTCTCAATCCATTGCAGGGAGCATCCCTGTGCATTTTGGTTACAGCTGAGTGGTTTTCCAAGGCAGGGAAAACAGCTCCCATCATGTACCGTGTCCCGTAACGCCCAGCGTGCTTTGTCTCGGTGACGCTGCAAAGCAGACGTGTACCTATGGAAACTCCTCAGGTGGAAAGCACTAGATCAAATGTAGATGCATCTGGCATTTTGATAACCGTTGCTAAAAATTCTCCAATTTATATTCCCACCAGCTAGGAATGAGATACCTGATCCCCCGCGCCCCCCACCCCCGTGTATCTATGTGCCCCAAACTGACCGGTGGAAACTGGCGTCATCTGTGTCTTAAACACGCCTCTGTGCTTCTGAGCCATTTGTGTGTCCTTTTCTGTGATCAGTCTACATAGTTTGTCCATTTTTGGATATGGTTATTGGTTCTTACTGATTTTTTTTTTTAGATTTATTTATTTATGCATACAAGAACTGGGGTTCAGGCCAGAGGTGCGGGGAGGTGAGAGGATTCACCAGAGATAGAGTGGGGAACAGAACAGGCAGACTGACTGAGGTACACTGCTGAGGGGAGCAGCAGCCGAGTCAGGAGAGGTCTGCTGCACCATGGGGGTAGCTCCCGGGCCAGCCAGGGGATTGAACTCGTACTGCAGTGGCTGTAATAGCTTCACAGCTTGCGTCTCAACCCCTTGCACCACCAGAGAGGCCGGGTTCTTACTGATTTATCATCCTTTCTCCTTGTCTTATTATTTCTTTGTATTTTTCCATACTGGAATTATTTTTTATATAGTTTTCTTTTAATCTTTCTAATACTTGTGTGATCTTAGTTTTGCATTTCTGTTCTGTTCCATCTGGGCTTTATGCTAGGAGTGAGATAGGAATCCAACTCTCTTTTTCCCAGATGGTTACCCAGTTGTCTCCACACCATTTACTGAATAATTCATCTTTTCCCACAAACTTGAAATGTCATTTTTATCACACACTAAATTTCCACTTCTATGTGAGTGCTTTTCTGCACTCTGTTCTGAACAGGAAATTTGTCTATTCTTTAGACATCGTGTTTTAAAAAATATATTGAACTTTTAAATCTTCATAATTCATAGTGCCAATGCTCTCTTCACCTGCTTTGTCCCATTTGAACTTTAGAACTAATTTGTCCTTTTTAATTGATGGTTTTATTTTTATTTGGATCACATCAACTTTATAATAACTGATGGGGAGTTGACATCTTTATAAAGAGGCCAATAATAATATCAATCTTTATATCCCCATACAGGAATAGATCTTCTAGTGATTCATGATTCATGCTTTCTTTTAGGTCTTTGTAATATTTTGTTTTCTTAATGTACAAGTTCCTGCATGACTATTCTTATATATGTTCATGAATATTTACTCTTTTGGCTTCCTATTGTAAATGGGCTCTTTTCCATTTATGTGTAAAATACATTTAGGATACCAATATTACTTTCTTTTTTTTTTTTTTTAAACTTTTTTTTTTTAATAGAGGCATGTTTTATTTATTTCTTTGTTTGTTTGTTTGTTTGTTTGTTTTGTTTATACATGCACTGGGTACAGTCAGAAGCGCGGGAGGGTGAGAGAATTCACCAGAGCCAGAGTGGGGAGCAGAGCAGGCAGAAGGACCGAAGTACACTGCTGAGGGGAGCAGCGGGCGGCAGGAGAGGTCTGCACACCATGTGGGACCCTCCTCTGGTGGCCGGGGAGCAGCCAGGGATCGAACCGGCGCCGCAGAGGCCGCGGGCAGCTTCGCAACCCAGTGCTCAACGGCTGTGCCACGGGGGAGGCCCCCAATATTACTTTCTATGATATATCAATAAAGGAGAAATATATTTGTGTTGTAAAATAACAAATTACATAATGTATAATTGTGAAACAAAACTCTAGACTTGATTCAGCTTTCACTTGTTTCACTCCTTCTGTTCCCAGATCCCACGTCCCATGTTGTCATCCTGTCTCAGTCTCCTCTGGTCTGAGTCAGTTTCTTAGATATTGTTTTTCGTGACCTTGACAATGTCTAGGAGTGCCAGTCAGTACTTAATGGGCCATTTCTCAATTTGGGTTTGTTTGATCTCTTCTCATGGCCTTAGGCCGGGGTTATGCGGGATCGGGAAGAGGACCGAGGAGGGGCCCTTTCACGCTCCCTGCCCACCAGCACGTGCTGGCAGCATGACTTGTCACTGTCCTGTAGCTCGCACCCCCTTGCAGCCTGGCCCGCTGCTGTGGGTCAGCAGCTTCTTCCCACCGCAGGAGACAGGGGTGGGGGGGGAAGGAGAAGCTCCCTGAACTATGTGGGACTCTGTAAGGAAGCTTTGCTTTTATTAATTTATTCAGTCATTTATATCCATTTGGACTCATGGATATTTATTTTATAATTTGGGTTTAATCCAAAAATACATTATTTTGTTGAAATTGTTCCAGCTTTGGCCATCGGGAGCGCTTTCAGGAGGCTGAGTCCCTCTGACATTCCCACATCCTTCTTTCTTTTGTGCACTTCCCAGCACATGCGGTACTTCGGGTCAGCTTTGTCCTGCCCCAGCCCTACAGCAGCCATTTCTCCAAGTAGCCTCGTTCCCTTTTTCGGTGACTAAGATCTGGGCATGGGGCGTGCTTGTCGCTCGTGGGTGGCACTTCTGGCCCCTCTCAGTGGACAGAGCTAGGAGATGTGCACGTTCCAGCATCTGCACCCTGAAACATGCCTGCTCCTCCCTCAGGCTGTGTACCTTGGGTCTATTTGCATATAAAAATGAAATTTTTATAGGTACAAATTTTGTCCACCTTTCAGCTAAATTGTCTTATTTTTTCATTTCATTTCACAACTCTATGAAGCCAAGACCATTGTCATCCCCTTTACAATAAGGAAACTGAGTCTTCAGGTGATTAACTAGCTTGCACAGATGACTCTCCCCCAGAGATTTCACTGCAAGAAATCTTGCTTCAGAGGCCTGGAAGCCCCGCCTTGTGCTGCCTTCTCGTTACTGACGGCTATAAGGAAGACACTCCTGGCCTTTGGGAGGCTGACCAGCTGCACTCAGCTGGTGACATTAGGACGCTGACCATGGACCCATGAGGTGCCAAGCACCTGAGCGGTAGGAAAACCTCCCACCCGGGACTCGGGGAGGGGAGATACTGGGGCGGGGGCAATGGTGAGGAGCTTGAACAATTGGGAAAGACCACCAGGACTCAGTCCAGAGTGAGTGCCCTGGGAGCTGGGAGAGTCCAGGGTGCTTAGCCCCAGGGAAGGGGTAGCACCAGGCCAGTTGGGAAGAAGCTGCGTGGCCAAGGTCAGATGGTGGGGGATGTCCAGCTGGCTGGTGCTGCGTGGGCAATGAAGTGGGGGATGCACAATCCTCCACTTGGTACCTGCCCCACCCATTCCTCAACCACTGCCAAACCCACCCTCTGCAGCTTAATCCCTCAGGAATCGGCTTAGGTGTGTCACCAGGCCCTTCCTGACTGCCCATCTGTAGACAGGCTGGTGCCTCCCCTGGGTGTCCTCAGCCCCCAGGTCTGAACTGGCTCAGTGCTGCTCTTTCCACCTGTCTGGGCCTGGCTGCACATCTGTCTCCCTCATAAGCCGTGGGGAGCGGGCAGGGTACCCAGAGCCGGTCCCTGCGTGCTGAAGGAGATGCCTGGCTGCTCGTGGGGTGGGTGTTCTCTGAGGACTGGGGGGGAGCAGGCAAAGGGCATGGGAGCATCCTGGCTGCCTCTCCTTGGCAAATGGAGTGAGGGGGCCAATGAGAGAAACTTCAGAATTTACCTCCTAGGCAGATAGGCAGCTTAAGTTCTCTGGCTTGCTGGTCTTCGGGGAGCCTGGCACGAGCGCTATCTAGTCTTGTCACAGTTCAGCTCAGCCCGCGATGGTGACAAGGACTTCCTCCCCAGAGGGCCACAGTCTCCACTGACCACACCCTGAAGCCCAGATGAAGCTGGGCTCCTCAAGAATTTGGGTTGCTGGCCCAAGTTTCTGGCCCTGTGTTGCCTCTCTCCTGCTTGACAGTTTGGGGCAAAGGGTTGCATCCCTCTGAGCCTCACTGAGCACACAGCTGTGGTCAGGACTTGGCACACCACAGGTCCTTCATAAATGGAACCCATGCTAGTGAAGCTAATGCAAGACTTTCCAACCTGAGGAGTTCGCAGGACTTTGTGGAGGCTGTAGGACAATCCCTGTCCACAGTGTCCTCTGTCACCCTGGAACGACACACTGAGAAATCATGCTGGGACCTGAGATGCCTCACGCACCACCATGTCTGCAGTTCCCAAAGCCCTGTTGTCCAAGAAGGGGGCACTCTGTCGGAAAGTGAAGCTAGGAAGGCTTTCCAGAGGGAGGGCACCTGAAACGGGTACTCGAGAATGGTCAGGAGCAAGAAGAGAGGGCGCTCCAGGCAGGGGACTGGCCCTACAAGAGCCTAAGGGAAGACCATCCCCATCTTAATGTCAGCCCCACAGCCTGCTGAGGATCAAAAGGGATGGGGGCTTAGTTTACTCTCTGCCTTGCTCCCCAGAGGAACTGAGGTAGCTTCCAAAACATAGAAGTCTGGGAAGATAAAAAGTGTGGGTGAAAATCAGGTGAAGGAAAAAACCGCAGCAGGTAAAGAAGGTGAAGCCAGTTGGTCCTGACTTACTGGGACCTGGAACGCCTGCCAGAGGCTGTCGTAGGTGTGGCTCTGAGTTCCCTAGTGGCTGAGAAGGAGAGAGAACACCAGTGTCCTGATCCAGCATGGGAGGATGACAACACACCTGCCACTCTGGAGACACACGCTCTGGTTGCCACCATCTCTCGCTGGAAAAAGCGCCCCTCCCCACTTCATGGTTCAGCTCTTCCTCTGCTTCCTGCATGTGGACTGTGCCCTTATAGTTCCTGGATCCCATGTGTTCTAGAACCTTCTCTCCTAAGGCAGGACTGTTTAGTAATCCATTTTAGTATCCTGGCAAGCAGTGACACTAGGAATATTTGTTGAAGAGAGAAATAAGTGAGACTCTTGGTCTCACTTGGTCAGCACAGAAACAGAGATGCGTGTGCATTTCACCCAGCATCTGCGCATTTGGTGAGAGATGTGGGGGCCTCTGCTAAAGGGGAGACAGCAAGCAGAGGCAGAGGATGGGGGCACTGGGCAGACCCAGACTCCCAAGCTGTGACAGGGAAAGAACTTCACTGGCTCCAAGGAGAGGGGATTTGAGTTTGGGGAGTCTCATCTGGGGGCAGCATGGCTTTGAGGAAAGCTACAGGTGAAGCCTCAGGCAGAAATCTTGGCCTTAGCAGAGACGCAGGTGGTGCTGACCAATGTCTGGATCTTCTGTCTTCTTGGGAAAGAGAAGAGGGGCTGAGCTGGAGCCCGGCTGCTGTGATCTGGTGTGAACTGGGGCCTGTGCCCCCTCCTTGCCCACTAGTGATGGCCATTTACCCTGTGGGCAGGAGGAAGATAGGTCTCCCCTCTGGGGATCACAAGTTTGGGGGTGAGGGGCCACAGCCCCACCCCCAATCTTGAAGAGTTCCCTCTGGCCGGTTTTCTCGCTTCTCAAAAGGAGATACCAGGTTGAGGCTGCAGATTCAAGGATCACGTAATGCTACAGACATTACTAAGTCACAACTTAGAACAGGCACGTAGTAGGCCTTCAGGAAACGGTGTCCGCCTTTGCTGGACGATGGATGCCGGAGCAGAGCCAGCGCAGTGCGGCGACTCAGCCAAGGTCACACAGCCGGGGCGCCCGCGACCCCGGCGGCCCGGCTCCAGCAGGCCGGGCTTTGTCTGGTGCCGGCCTGGGAGCAGCGCGCGGGCGCGGCGCGGCGCGGCGCGGGCGGCGGGCACTTCTATTTTGGAGCGGGTGAGAGGGGCGCGGTTCGCAGAGGGGGCTGGGTCCCTCCCCGGCTCCCGGAGCCCCAGCCGCCCTCCCTTCCCACGACCCCTCCCGGGAGGGGCGTCCCGGCGGGTAGCGGGGAGGCGGGAGGGGCGGGCGGTTACCTCATCGCCGCCTCCAGGAGGCTCCGCTCGCTCGCTCGCTCGCTCCCGCCGCCGACAGGGGCGGCGACTCCAGGCGCCTGAGGGACGGAGGGACCGAGACGCTGAGAGGCAGCATCGCCCCTGGTGCCCCGTCCCGCCGCGGGACCCGCGGGGCTGGGAGGTCGCGCCCCGGCGCTGGCGCTGCAGGCGGCGCCCTCAGTGGCGCTGCGGGCCGGAGGCGGTGCGTGCGCGGGCGCGCAGGGTCTGTTCTCGCCCGAGCCTCGGCTCCCGCCGGAGCAGCTCCCGCGCCCGCCGCCGGCCGCCAGCCCGCTCAGCGGGCCGCCCGCCCTCCGGCCGCCCGTCCCCTCCTCGGGCCCGGCCTCTGCGGACTCCGGGGGCGCCGGAGCGCGGCGGGGGGAGGGGGCGCGGCGAGGCCCGGGCGCAAGGGGCAGAGCGCGGGGCGCTCCGCGCGGCGCCGGCCCATGAGGCTTCCCAACGCGGGGCGCGCGGGCCATGGGCGGCAGCCTGCGGGTGGCCGTGCTGGGCGCCCCGGGGGTGGGCAAGACGGCCATCATCCGCCAGTTCCTGTTCGGTGACTACCCGGAGCGCCACCGGCCCACGGACGGGCCGCGCCTCTACCGGCCCGCGGTGCTCCTCGACGGCGCAGTGTACGACCTGAGCATCCGCGACGGCGACGGGGCTGGAACCGGTCCCAGCCCCGGGGGTCTGGAGGTAGCAGCGGCTCTAGGGGTGGGCAGGGGCGTGTGGCAACGTGTGTGTTGGGGAGGTGTGCACGCGGCGCACACGTGTGTGACCACGCAGAGGCCGCAGGTGCCCACCTGCTCTCGGACTGGAGGGTGAATGCGTGTCCTGGTGTGTGTGTGTTTCACCCCCTCTTGCCGGCCTGGAGGCGCCCGAGACCAGGCCCGAGAGGGGTGCTTTTGCAAGGTGGCTTTTCTCAGTGAAGCCTCTATATTTGCCTGCGCCCTGAGGTGTGTTCGGACACACCTTGAGCAGAGGGGCAAAAATTAGGGCCCGACTCATGGGGATCCTTTCAAGGGAGGCCATTCTCTCCTTCCCATGACCTGGGGCAAAAAAACCACTTTACTAATAATCTGCGAAGTTCAGGATAGACCTCGAGTCCTTGGAACTGGGTCCCCCCGAGAGACGAAGACCGAGAAGTCAGGATTTAGCAGGGCTTCCTGGAGGGGCTGCCATTTAACCTGAGCCGGGCGCGATGAATGAGGTTTTCAATTTCAAGGAGCGGCGAGCGCGTTCCAGGTGCAGAGCCCGCGCGCGGGAGCCCGGGCGCCTGGGGAGCACAGCTGCCGCCCATCAGGGTCCGGGCGCCGCGAGCCGCGACCAGCCTCCCAGGTGGTCGCCGGCGGGCGTCGGGGAGGGCGGGGCCTGGCCGGCGCCGAGCCGTGGAAAGCTGGAGGGGCACGCGGGGGGAGGTAGCAGGCGGGCGGCGTGGAGACCCAGCGCCAAGAGGGCTGTGGGCTTCAGGCCGCTCGGTCATTTCCCCCCTGGTGGCCACGAGGACGGCAGCGCTCGGGGAAGCGAGCACACCGGGGTCGGGGGGGCGCGCCCGAGGCCAACGAGGAGTGCGGGCTCAGCGTCCGGGCGCCGCACCGTGCCGGCGCCATCGCTGGGGGCTCCAGCAAGCTCGGCTTCCCGCCCCCAGGAGTGCACAGACCCGAAGGGCTGGAGCCTGCAGGACACGGACGCCTTCGTGCTGGTCTACGACATCTGCAGCCCCGACAGTTTCGACTACGTGAAGGCGCTGCGGCAGCGCATCGCGGAGAACAGGTAGGGGGCAGCCTGGGGTGGGGAGAAGCGGGGCGCCTGCCCGGCCGCGCCGCCCGGCCTTGGCCCGAGGGGCGTGGGTGGGTGTTTCTTCGTGGGCTTCCGCCTGCCCGGTCCGGCCTTTGTGCTTGGTGAGGCTGCAGCCGTGTAGGGTCCTCGGGCCGCGCGGCTCAGGTGTTTGCTGGCCACAGCTGGGGAGGCTCCCGAGCGCACAGACCCACCGGGGGGATTCTCCGGCGTCGGGACCCCCGGCAGAGCTGTTCTCGCCCCTCTCTGGCCCCCAGGCCGGCAGGCGCGCCTGAGGCGCCCATCCTCGTGGTGGGCAACAAGAGGGACCGGCAGCGACTACGCTTTGGACCTCGGCGCGCCCTGGCCGCCCTGGTGCGCAGGGGCTGGCGCTGCGGCTACCTCGAGTGCTCCGCCAAGTACAATTGGCACGTGCTTCGGCTGTTCCGCGAGCTGCTCCGCTGCGCCCTGGTGCGCGCGCGCCCCGCACACCCGGCCCTGCGCCTGCAGGGGGCTCTGCACCCGGCGCGCTGCAGCCTCATGTGACCGAATTGGACGCCGCCGCCCGAGGCGGGGGGAGGTTTGTGGGCATTTGATTGAATAACCCGGGCCCCGGATTGGACAAGGTTGCCCAACTTCTCTCGGATTGGACGGGGCAGAGTCTCCGCCCTGCTTGAAGCAAGTCCCGCCCGCGGCTACGGGCCTTTGTTGGAACCTCTTTGGGCCGCATCAGGCCCTCGGCCCCATTGGACAAGATCAGAGCTTTCTGGGACCTCACTGGGGCAAGACACGTGGCGCGGAAGGGACTTGGCAATGAACCTGGAGGTTCCCAGATGGCTCCTGGGGCTTCGCTGCACAGACTCTTAAGTCGCACCTCCCAGGAGGTAATAAAAGGGGAAACAGTTCAAGTGTCCCTCGCCTTCCAGGAATGGGCGCGAGGAGAGCTGCCAGTGTTGCCCCTGGCAGTTAACCCATTGTGAAATAAGGGCCCCCCAAAGAGTGTGATGGCCCCAAGAAGCAGACACAAGGGACTGGAACAAAACTTTACTGTCAGGCTCTGCAGGGCCGTGGGCCCGTAGGCGGGGGCCTCGCCGGGCGCCCCGCCTCCTCTAAGGCATTCAATAATATTAGTAATTAAATAGCAACGCTCATCCCCCAACCGGAATGTACAGAGGAAGTCCCGTTGTGCCGTGGTCCCGAGGGTTCTAGTCCCGTGAGGTCTGGTCCCCAAGAGGGAAGGGGGGGCGGTTCCCTGATGCAGAGGGGTTAAGGCCACAAGGAGAAGGAACGGGGGACTCGGGGGGCAGTTGAACTGGTCCATCACATCCAGGAGTCTGGCTCGCTCCTGGGGGTAACTGAGTGCAGGGCATGCCAGGCCCCGGGGTCCATGGGTCCAGATGGGCGTCGGGGGCCCCGAGGTGTGGGAATGCGTGAGGGTTTTCGGTCTGGTTGTGTGTCCATCCGGCCCCGTGCCCAGGTCCGCGGGGGCTCCAGGCCAGCAAGGAAGTTCCCAGGTGCGTCTGGCGGGCCTCCTGCACCAGGACAGGGGCTGCCTTCATCGGAAGAGCTAGACAGGGCTGGGCCTCGGGGCGCAGGGAGCCCGTTGGCCATCCGGCAGGAGTCCCCGGGCTGGCCACACTTGCCACCCAGGACACTGAGGGACGAAGAGGAGGAGCTAGAGGAACAGTAGGCCGAGTCAGGAGCTGGAGGGTCTGGGGCCCGAGCCGGGTCAGGGGCCGGCCCAGTGGGGGTCCTGCCAGCTGCAGCCTCAAGGGCCCGGGCGTTGGCCAAAAACTCCTCTTCCAGGCGCTGGAACAGCTGCTGCTCCTGCTGCGGGTCCAGCTGCAGGGGTGTGCGGAAGACGCTGGCCGGTGTGGTGCCCAGCTCTGGACTGGGGCTGGAGCCCTGGGGAGGCCGGAGGGCTGCGGGACTGTGGGAACGGGGAGTCTGGGGGCTGCTCCTGCCTGAGCCCCGCCCGCCCCGTGCTACCCACGAGTGCTGCCCGTCTCGGTCTCTTCGAACCAGCAGCACAGCCTGCTCCTCGCGGCTCTGGCTGCGGGCACGCCGGGCAGGGCTGGGGGCTGAGAGCCGGGCTCCCCTGCCTCCTGGGGCCCCACGGGGCCGCCCCCGATCCAGGCGGTCTCGGGACTGGCTGCGTGGGGCTGGGGGCCTTCTCGGGGAGACCGGGGTGCCTGTGGTCAGCCGCCGGCTGGGCCGTTCTCTCTGAGAGGCAGTGCCTAGGTCATCACTGCGGGCACCGAGGGGGCCGCTCTGGGCTGAGGAGGCTGAGGAGTCGCTGTCCCCGGAGTATCGGCGGGAGCGGGGGTGAGGGGGCAGCTGGTCCCGGGGCCTGGGGTAGGGGAACAAGAGAGAGAGATGGGGAATCACGGAAAGAGGATGGGCCTGGGCCTGCGGCGGGGGCAGGGAGAAGAACAGCGAGCAGGCGGGGGTGTGGTGTGGTTAGCGGGGGTGGGGAGACACCTGTGGTGGGGGGGGCGGCTGGTGGGGGCCGTCATGGGCTTCTGCCCTTCCTGGGGACTTCCAGGGAGAAGTGAGAGATTCCGCAGCAGCTTCCTGCAGCCAGGCCACCCCCACGCCAAGGCAGCGGAAGCAGCAGGGCCTCCCAGGCCCTAAGCTCCCCTGGCCAGGCCTCTGGCTTCCCCTGGGCAGGCCAGAAGGAAGCGGGGTTGGACTGGCCGTCGCCCAGCCCCTGAGCCCCGCCCGAGCTGTGTTGTTGGTTTGGCTGCGTTGCCATGGAGATGGGAAGCCAGGCCGCCCCCACCCACGGGAACTTTTCCCAGGGTGTGAGTCACTCCGGAGCGCAGGCTCCTTTGTCATCCGGGCCAGGGCAGACGCCCCCATCCCCATCTTGGGACCTCATGTCCTGCTTCTCACCTGAGCGGTGTGTCAGGCCCGTCCTTGGAGGCGCGCGAGCTACCGGGTGGCAACTCCGGTCGGGAGCCCCGACGCTCACCCCCGGGGACCGGGCTACCAGGTCGGGGGCTGGGGATGGGTGACACCCTCTGTGGGGAGAAGGTGCGGGCCCTCTGCTGGGCAGGGCGGTGGGCTGTGGGGAGAGGACAGGTGGCCTATGAGGAGGGGAACCGCAGAGGGCGCCCCCTGCCGGCCCCCACCCCACCGGCCCCGACCTGTGGAGGCGCAGCGGCAAGGGTCGTGCTTGTCCAGGTAGTGCTCCAGGGTGTCCCAGCCGCCACCCACGCGCACCATCACGTGGCTCCTCAGCACCTGCGGGAGCCGCCGGGAACAGGTCACGGCCAGTTCTGTGGGCGCACAGCCCCACTGCCGGGGCTGCCGCCTGCCTGCTGGAGCAGCCCCTGCTCTTACCCGCACGAAGATGAGCAGGCTGGAGTCTCCCACGCGGTATTTCCCCTCCGAGACTTTGATCATGGGAAACTGGTCTGGGCAGGTGCAGTGGCCTAAGATCTCCCTCACCTGGGAACAGAGAAGAGAGTTCAGAGGTCAGGGTCAAGTCCCTCCGCCTGGGGCCTGATATCAGCAACTCTGAGTCAGGAGGAAGTAACTTCTGGGGAACAGGGGCATGGACTGTTGCCCCAGACTTGGGTCCGGCCTCCACACTCGACCTTTCACCAGCTTTCCTTTCCCTTCGGCTGTGGGGAGACAGGGAGCTGACCAATGGCGGGCAGGTAGGCAGAGGCAGGCCAAGGTCTGGGCCCCTGATGAGGTACATCCGGCAGCCCGTGGGCCGGGAGGAGCCCCGCAGCTGCCCTCACTCCCCTTCCCCGACTCCGCGGATGAGGCTGAGACCCACAGGAAGCAGGTCACGTCACGGGACATGAGTGCCAAGGGCAGGATTACATCCAGGCGGGGGTGCCACAGACACGTGGGCACAACATGCACACACAGGCCACCTGCCCTGAGAGCCCACATCTGCCAACATAGTCTCCAAGCCGGAAGCTGCCAGGCTGGCAAAGTGGGCGGCTCTACCCACCTCCTCACCACAGCCGAGGCGGAGAAAATGAGCAGGTGGAGCCTCAAGTGACCCTGGCCCAGGGCGGCCGGGGGGGGGGGGGGGTTGGCAGCCTCTGCCCACAGGCATCTGGCTACCCCCCTCCAGGACAGGCACATCATAGTCCTAATCGCCTGATAAGAAGGAAACTGTTGGCCCGGCTGCGGGGGTGTCAGGGACACCTCGGTCCTGGGGGAGTAGGTGGTCCAGCAGCTCCTCTGCTCAGGGGAGAGCTGATAGCTCAGCTCCTCACCGGGCTTCTCACTCCCAGCAGCAGCGCCTCTGGGCTTGGCTTCCCAGATAAGTGATGTGTGCAGAGCCCTGGGGACTCGGGACTCGCTAGGCATTCTCGGAGCCTGGCAGCTTGTCCTGGGCCAAGCACCATAGGTGCCCACTCAACCTTGAACCCCGTGATGGGGAGGCAGCTGTCTGGCAGGGAGGCATAGAAGAGGGGCTCAAATCGTGCCCCCCTGGACGAAGGAATGCGCGGCGTTTATCTGGATTATGCACACAAAAGCGGGGGCGATCATGCAGTGGAGCCCGGGTTCTATCCCAGGCTAGTTGTGCTGTGTGGCCTCACCTAGCACCTCCCTCTCTCTGGCCTACAAGTGTCCTTAGGGCCGGAGATTCCCTTGTAGCTCAAGTCGTGCGCCTTTTCGGGGGGCAGGCTGTCCTGCAGAGACCAGGGTAGGCCCTAAGAGGTTCACGAATCAGTTTCGGCACCAGGTCCGCTGGCCCGTTCCCAGTGCACAGCAGCAGGGGCCCCCGAAAGAGCAGCCACCGCAGGGGACTCACCAGCTCGTCGAGGTTACGCAGGTCACTGGGTGTCATGCGGGGCCCGCGGGCGGGGGCCCCTGGTGCAGTGGCAGTCTCGGCGGTGTCCTCCCCAGCACTGGGGGACTGGGGGGCCGGGGGTGCGGCGCGGAGCTCTCGTTCAATCTCCTGTTCAAACTGCACGAGTCGGGGAGCAAGCAGGCCCAGGCGGGCCCCGCGCCGCGCCACCTCCAGCAGGCACAGCACCACGCTCTTCTCGTTCTTTCGCAGCACCAGGTCCTCCGTCTCGAACATGAGCACTTCGGGCACACCCAGCTCCGCTCGGCACCAGCCGATAAAGGTGGCCACGTTGTCTCGGGCCATGAAGGATCCGGGCGCCACGCTGTGTGCCTGGAAGGCCACCCCTCGGGCCGGGCGGGCAGCAGCCAGAGCTTGGGCAGCCTCCGTGACGGCGTTGGCATGTTGGCACAGGGTGGTGCCCGTGGCCAGTCCTGTCAGGAAGCCATCCCCACCGCTGGGCAGACCGAGGCCATACAAGGCATTGAGCCACTCGGCCAGGTCCTCCTTCATGGCCTCCACGTAGGCCTCGCTTGAACGGAATGGCCGCACGCTCTTAGCCGCCGAGCCTGCGATGCCCGCCACTGGGTCCGCCATGCCCAGGCCGGCGGAGTCACTGTGGGGAGGGACACGGGTCAGGGTTGCCGTGAGACAGGAGCGAGCGCTCAGATCACACTAAGCTCTTGACCACCTGCACCTGCGGGCCACTTGGTGCCAAACGCCGGGCCAGAGCCCCTGTGGCTCAGGGCTCCGTCTGGTCTGTGACATGGGGACGGTTTACCTTTCTCCTGGGACTCCACAGCAGTTGTCATCAGCGGCTTAGTGTCACAGGTGTTTGCTCTTTGGCTTTTTTGAGGGCTGGGGACTCCGGGTAACTTGCAGGAGGGAGGCCCCCATTCTGGTTGCCCTACGTGAGCGGTGAGGAGCTGAGCCCCAGAGCGCCGCGCCTCCCCGAAGACTGGAGAGCAAGTGGGGGTCCCGCCTTCCCGGGGGGTGCGCGCCCTTGCGCAGGGCCGGGGCGGTTCCCACCTCCTCCTGCAAGTTCCCAGGTGCGCCCTGAGCCCCCCCGCAGGACGGTCATGATCACAGTGTCACAACAGTGAGGCCAGGCCGCGGCCGGGGCTGGGGGCGCCGTGAGAGGCCATTGCGCAGATGAGGAGACCGAGGCGCGGCCCGGCCAGAGCTCGCCGGGCCCCGCGGGGCGATCGGGGCAGAGTCCGGCCCCCGGGCCACGCAGCTGATTCCGGGCAGGGGCCAGGCCCCGCCTCCTCCGAGAAGCCTCCGCCGCGCTCCCGGCCGAAGACGCGGGAGCGGCGCGGGCGCAGCGCGGCCTCCGCCGGCCCGGGCCGGGCGCGGGGTCGGGGCCCAGAGAGGGCGCGCGCCGCCCAAGGTCACACAGCCGGCCCCGAGCCCGGCGCGGCCGCCCGGGCCCCCGCAGCGCGCGCGGGCAGGGGGTGCTGGGGGTCGCGGGCTCACCTGGCTCATCCCGCGGCCTCGGGCAGCATCGCCCCGGCGGGGGCCGGAGCCGGGCCGGGCCGCCGTCGGGAGGCGCCGCCCGAGTCTCGGCGCTCCGGGTCCCGCCGCCGCCGGCGCCCGCCCGCGTCTCCGCCCCGCCTCCCTGGAATTCGGATCCGGGCCCGGAGGGGACGGGCGGGGCCAAGGGCTCTTAAAGGGGCCGCCGCGCCGGCCGGCCGGGCGGGGATGGAGGAGGAGCCGGAGCCGCAGACCCAGGGGCGGGCCCGGCCCTCCCCGCCCGGCTGTTCCCCGCGGTCCCGTCCACCTCCGGGCTCCTGGGCTGGGCGGGGCGGCGGCGGCGGCAGGGGCGTGTTGGGCCCTTTTAATTGCACACCCTTCCCCAGCAGGGGCCTCGGGGTGGGAGGGGGCTGGGGGTGGCCCGCATGGCCTGTACCCAAAATGCGCTCAGGAAGCGATAGGGGTCAGGGGCTGCCAAGTCACCTCCGGCTGGTGTGGCCCTTGCTAGGCCAGATAAATGAGGGTGGCGACCTTTCTCCTGGTATTGCGGCCTCGGGGCGAGGGGAGGGCGGCCCCTGTTATGCCCACTCAGCCTCCAGCTCTCACTGAAGGTTTATTTATTTTTGATTCTTTTTTAAAGATTGTTTATTTATGCGTGCAAGAGCTGGGGTACAGGCCAGAGATGCAGGGGTGAGAGGATTCACCAGAGACAGAGTGGGGAGCAGAACAGGCAGAAATACACAGCTGAGGGGAGAGACAGGAGAGGTCTGCTGCGCGGGTGGGTCACCTCCCTGGCCAGGGATCGAACTCGCGCAGCAGTGGCTGTGGACAGCTTTGTCATGCTGATGCTTAACCCCTTGAGCCACCAGGGAGGCCCCCTGAGGGTTTATTTTTAACCCTGAAGTTAAGGGAACCCATTTCTCAGATGAGGACACTGAGGCTCAGCGGAGTAGACAGACAGGTGGCAAGGCCCGCTAGCCTGCCACCTGGGCCTCTGCCCTGCAAGGCCGGGAGACCACTCTGGTGGTCCCACTCTGGTGCCCTGTGGGATCCAGAATAGGGGGTGAGAATAAGCAGCAGCCAGGCCTGGCCGGAGTGGGAGGGTTAATACCCTGTACCCGCTTTGTTTTCAAACTGCAAAGGAGGTTGCTGAGCAGGCTGAGAGGGAAATCCTGCCCCCCTGCTGCTGCTGGCTGGGCGGGACTGGAAAGCCAGGCTTGGTTGGGTGGCAGCCTTGCTTGTCAGGAGGGGCCTTGGGGGTGGGGTGCAGGGGCACTGCCAAACAATAGCCTAGGGCTGAGAGCTTTAATGAAGCTCTTACTGTGTGCCGGTCTTACTCTGTGACCTTGATCTGAAGGAACTGATGAGTCACTTCTATGAGGGACATTCTTATAAAGCCCAAACTGGCATCCAGCCAGGAGAGCAGCTGGTGCAGCTGGGATTTGAGTGATGGTTGTGGGAATACTCAGATTCAAGGATCATGGATCTTTGTGGAGCAGACCTACTGTGTGCCAGACCTCCTGGTGACAGGATGCTCACATGTGTGATCTCACAGATTCCTCACGATCTTTCAAAAGATGCCCAGTGCCCGGGGTGCCCAGGTGATACAGGTCATGCTGCAGCGTCTCCCCTCACTGCAGAGTGAGGAAAGCCGCTAATTTGTGATCGGAATAATATACTTTTTGGAACCTGTGCGCTGAGTCTTTTTGGGCACTGGAAACCAAGAACAAAAAGCAGGGAGCGAAACAAAACCAGCTTTCGGGATTCAGTCTGGTGGGAAGGCTGCACCTGGCCTGAAAACAGGAAAAAATTACTGGGGACAAGAGCGGGGTGGGATCAGGTGAGGGGGACAAGTGGGGTGTAAAGGAGGGTCTGGAATGGGACTGCAGTTTGGAATCAGTGACCAGGAAAGGATGTGAGGAAGGGTAATGTGGTTCTGTGGAAGAATATTTCCGTCAGAGGGAACAGCTAGTGTAAAGATCCTGAGGTGGGCACGAAACTGGTGTGTTCAAGAATAAGAGCAGGGCCTCCCTGGTGGTGCAAGGGGTTAAGATGCAACTGTTACAGGACAAGGAGAGGGGCAGCCCAAACCCCGCAAACCTGCCTATTCTACATGGGTTCTGCCATCCGCCGCATCAACACAAAACAGGAGACTTTTTAATGGGAAGGAACTTTAATACAACTAGGAAACAACACAGGAAAGGCAAAGAGTCTAGTTTCTAAATGAAGCACCCAAAGTTACCCGTCCCCTCGTGGGACGTAAAACTCCATCCAAATGGGATCGGCCCAGAACAAGGCCCCAAAGCCTGCTACAAGTCTAAAGCACCTTCCAGTGGGGACCCACAGAAAAGGGTCACAAACAACCGGACAAGCCCAGAAGGAAAAGAGCAAAATCAAAATCAAGATAGAAGCTGCCATGGTCACCTCCCCACAGGTCTCACCCACATCTGTGTCACCCAGTCCACGACCAAAAGACAAGCGCAGTTTCTTCACGTGTCTCTAGGCTCCATGCGTCTCCTCCAGGTCTCCTGGCTCCATCCTGCTTCCTTCCTTCCTCAGTCTCTTCTGCAGCTTCTCCTCTTCCTGCTCAGCTCCACCCTCCCTTGGGTGGGGCAGGGAACCTCCCCCTTTCCTGGGACCACCCTGTTACAATCCCCCCTTTTAAACCTGACAAAATGTCATCTGAGACTGCATCCCAACCTCCATATATTCGATCTTCATCACCATGGAAATGGTGGCAAAAAGTGAAAGGGGGAATTGTTAGGGGGGAAAAGGATGTCCTAAAGCTAATTCCATACAGGCTTTGTGGACTCCACCCCCACCCCAGACCAAAGCCATCAGGACATTGGGAAAGGCAAATCCCATCACCACCAAAGGGAAGGTGGCTGGGACCTGCGGGTGGGGTTAAGCAGCCAGGTGGATATAAAAGGCAGACACGTGGGCTTTGGTGGGATCCCCCATTTTGGCTCTCCGCCAGCTCGCAGCGTCTGGCCAGCTCTGAGAGTGACTTTGGGTTTCCAGGTCGGCAGATCGGGTAGGACGCATTAAAGACTTTATTTCCCTATTTTCTCCCTGAGTTGTACATTTTCCTTATTTCTTTTTCTCTTGTAAATAAACCTTTTATTAACCCTTTTTTATGTGTGTCTGTAGTAGAGTATTGATAAGTCCCTTTAAAGCACGCGGGTGAGGACCCACAGCCAGGAACCCGTTTAATATCGGGGCTGCTCTATAACACAACCTATGAAGCTATCCGCAGCCACTGCAGCACAAGTTCGATCCCCGGCCAGGGAGCTGCCCACATGGCACAGCAGACCGCTCCTGCCTCGCCTGCTGCTCCCTCAGCAGTGTATTTCGGTCAATCTGCCTGTTCTGCTCCCCACTCTGGTGGACCCTCTCACCCCCTGGCACCTCTGGCCTACACCCCAGTTCTTGTATGCATAAATGAATACATCTTTAAAAAAAAATAAAAAGAATGAGGAGACCCCTGAGGTTGGAGTGGAGGAAGATGGGGGAGGGAGGCCGGGCCTCGGAAGGATGTAGAGCGGAGGAGGGGTGTGACCTGACTTAGGAGGCCGATGTGGTGGGGCGGGCCAGGAATCTGAGCCACGGAGGCGGCCTGGTGTGGCAGTGGGGGTGGTGAGGATCCTGGATTCTGAGCAATCAGGTGTGAATGTAAGGTGAGGGCAGAGTGGAGACTGACTCCCAAGCGCGGAACTGCTGACCCCAGGGGAGGGGAGCACGGGTGGGCCGGGGATCACAGGTTTTGGGATGGATCACTTAAGTGCTGGTGTGGATACTAAGAGGTTTGATCCTAAAATAATCCTGAGGTCTGCTGCTTTTGCGTGTTCTTTACAATTCGGGGAACCCAAGGCTGAGAGGGTAAGTGATGTATGCGCTCAGCAACCGCGCAGGACCGTGACGCCTGCTTTTATCCGCTGTTGCTCTGCAGGGCTCTGAACGCAGGCGTCAGACTCAGCACAGGCCGTTGGTTGGTTATTGGGCAAGATGTTGAACGCCTCGAGCCTGTCACCGTCTGTAAAATGGGACAAGTGCAGTGGACCTTGGACAAGGCAGTCTAGGGGTGTGACCTGAGGGAGTGGAGAGTCACCTCGGAGCACCCTCTTACCAAGGCCAAACTGGGGTCCTCAGGTGAGTGGGTGGCGGAGCTGGGATTCGAGGAGGACTGTTCTGGGAATGCGCTGACTCAAGGTCAGGCATCTTTGTTGCGGAGACCTACCATGGGCCAGATGCCCTACAGTTGAGAAATTTGAAATTTTCGGCTTTCTGCAAGTGTGTGTTCCTTGGTATCCTCGGAGGATTGGTTTTAGCACCGCACCTTCACCCCCCACCCCCGCCCCCGCCTTGATCCCTGGTTGGTTGAGTCTGTGAATGTGGAATCTGCCTGTAAAAAGCCGAGTACTGTTCGCGTGTGTGTTCAGGGCCAACTGTAGTGACATGACAGCTGTGAAGGATGCCATTGGCTCAGTGAAGTCCGGGGGCCTGGGCAGGTGTCCTCTACCACCATGGGGGGAGGGGACGATGGGGACCTCGTTCCTCTCTCCAGTGCCGTGTGGCCCGTGACGGGAAGCCCACTTCAAACCAGACACCAACGTTCTGAATCCAGGACTCACGGCAGGTGTGATGCCCACTGGTGAGGCCAGACTCCCGGCCCAGGTCGTGGACGGCCTTAGCTTTGACCCTCCGTTGTGTGGTGACCCCTAATGTTCCCTGCAGCAACTACTGGATGGGTGGGTTATGGTTCCTGGATTCACCCGACTCTAGAGATCCCCTCTGAATGCGATGTTGTAGCTCCCACAGGCTGCCTAGTCCTTGGCCAGTGCCTACATGGCTGGATCTCTTGCGCCTGCTGCTGGGTGCTAGGTAGCCGCCTGCCTTGCCTTGGTTGCAACTGTCGATCGGGCAGCCAGGGTCTCCATGCAAAGCTCTCACCGGCAGGCCACAGCCCTGGTACTGGGCAGCTTGGGTGCTGGCTGGACTAGCCTGCAGCCGAACGATGTTGTGGTAAACTTCAGGTCTCGGGGGTGTGCACCATGGTTGTTAGGGGTGAGGTGGATGTGACTGGCTTCTTGGAAGGGCAGCCTGAGGCCACAGCAAGCAGGGTGGGCACGTTTTGAGAAGGACAAGTCTTTGCCATCTAGGGCTAAAGGGATTCAGATTTCAGAATACGGAACTGCACCTAAGACAGACTTCTCTTTCTGCCCCTCTTCCGCGCTGGCAACGCGACGACCCACACTGCCGTCTCAACTTTGTTTTCATGCCACAGCCAAACTTTGATACTTGAATTTTTTTTACCCACGGCGGGCAGGTCAACGCACACCCCAAGCAGACAAGCGGTGACTGTGGAACAGAGGCCGAGAAGGATGACTGTTTATAAACATTTGGAATTTTATTTAAAAAAAAAAACATCACAACCATGAACATTGTTACAGTTAGAGGCCCTCTTGGTTCTCCACAATGATACTGAGCATGCTCACAAGGGGTTCCCATTGTTTAGTCTTAGTTAAACAGCCATCTTTAAAAGGAAAGAAAAGAACTCGGCACACTACCTTTTAACTTGTTTTAATGTTTCTTCACAAATGGTGAAAAATACTAAAGTACAGACAAGGAATAATCATAATGTTGTGGCCAACATTATAAATATGGAATTATAAATTTAAAACATTTTCTGGTTTAAAAAATAAATCTGGTAGTCAATGCAGCTCTGCGGGGGGCTCTGCGTCTAGTAGGGCCGGTCTCTGCGCTCCTGACGGTGTTCCCCTCTGCAGGGCAAATGAGAAAGGGAGCCACTGGGTTAAAATGGAGAAAGGCAGCCCCTCCACAGAGCCCCCCCCCACCCCCTTCCTGACTAATCCCGAACCCTGGGCTGAGCTTCCTGCTTTCTCCTAGCAAGAGCTGGACAGTAGCCCATCCTGCTTTTCACCATCACATACTTATCCATTTTTCCAGGTCCTCCACGCCCGCCTCTTCTTCCTCCCATCTGTTCCATCAACGGTCCAGGGGGCCCCCCAGGGCCACCTCGTCTTCCTCCACCAAAGCCACCTCGGTCCATGCCCCGGCCGCCACGGAAGCCACCTCTGTCTCCCCCACGACCACCTCTGAACATTCCACCAGGACCCCCACGGTCCATGAGGCCACCTCTTCCTCCTCGCATGCCGCCAGGGCCACCTCTGCCACGGTCACCACCTGAGGTAAGGGACAGGACAGGAGAAGGTAGGTGATTGACAAGACAACGGGGCAGATGCACAGGCTCTGTGGACATGCCTCAAAGGGCGTTCAGGAGGCTCAATGATCTCTTGCTTTTCTCAGCGTAGAAACACACACTTTACTTCACCCGAACATATGGGCCATAATTTACATGTGGGGACACAATCGTAACCTTACGAATGTCCAGTGCCAGGGATGCACTGAATGAAACCACTCATCTGGTTCTCAGTAGAGAGCCGCTGCAGCTTACGAAGCCCACCAAGTTAAGCAGCTTAGTATCATGAAGCTGAGGGAGCCTCAGAAGAACTGTACCTACCTGGGGGTGGAAAGGGTGGTGGGAGAAAGCCTTCAGGCTTTGGGGCCTTACACTGGTTGCATTCTGTTCTCCACGCAAAGTTCTGGTTTCCACACCCCCTGCATAAAATTAAACCGCCAAGTGAACGAAAGAAATTAAACAAAAAAGGTGACACTTAAGCTATACTCTAGCACCACGTTAGGTTCCAGTAAAATACAATGAAGGTATGGTCCACAGAAAATGGCTTTAAAGCCACAGCTTCAGGCAGCAATGCATCTGCAGGACCAGAATTTGATAAGGCAAAGTGTCTGTAAACCTTCAGAAGTCCAGACCATACACCCCACCAAAGAGCCATGAAAGTCTTTATCACAGCCCTCTCCAGAAAGAGGGTAGAGTGGGATGTAGGGTATAAATCTGACAAGAAGTACATACGGATTGGGGCACTGCCAGTCTCCAGCTCGGTGTTGTACATTTCCTCCCCCAGATGGGTTCCCTCGCGAACCCCGGGGCCCTCTCGGGGGGAAGCCTCCTCTGTCTCCTCCTCGGCCTCCCATGCGACCCATGGGTCCCCCAGGACCTCCTGGGCCTCCTGGACCTGAAATAAGGAAAAAAATCACTAACAGCATTCACAGAGATGTTCTCAGCAACATTCTCAGAGGTTCTTGATACCAAAGAATCAAAGGCCTAGCTCTGCTTTCCAAGTACTTTATCTCAGTCTCCACAACTGCAGGTGGTGAAGAGACCATAGCAGAATAAATGGCAACCCAGGCACAGCAGCTTCATGGGGATTCCAGTCTCTGACCAATCAAACTGATGACGTTCTCCACTTTTACTCCCACAATTATTGTTAGCACTCAGTAAGCACTACTGATGCTACATACCCTTTAGAAATTTTTAACAGGGTTGCTTCACTCTAGAAATCAAACTTCTCAAAGGTAAGTGTAAACAAAAAACAAACAAACAAAAAAAATACAACTTTCAAGGTAACAAGTAACTCAGAGAAAGTGTCCAGTAAATACCTCCACGGAGAGGCGGTGGCATCCCTCTGCCCTCACGGGGTGGCATACCACCACGCATGCTATTCATTGGAGGCTTCTTCCGAGCAAGAGAAACTTTAAGTTTGCTCCCTTGAAAATCTTTCCCTAGAACAAGTTAACAGAACATTGATTACTCCAACTCCAAAAGGATTAGACAAGGTCAGACTACTCCGTTATTACCAACGCCACCATGCTATCAAACTCAATTATCCCCACAGCAACAAATGTGTTCCTCCCAGAATCTTCCAAGATCTTCATTGGCAAGGTGAGAAAAATGTCCTACAAGATATTGAAAAACCTTCCTCTTTACCCTAAAGAGGAAAGTAAACTCTGCACAGGGTTAACAGCAGGGATAAGAAGAGCAGGCAGGCAGGGCCCCCCCTCCCCCCCACCCGTGGTGCAGGGGTTGAGCGCTGGGCAGCTTCCTCTGCAGCGCCTGTTGGATCCCTGGCTGCTGGCGAGGGATGGCGCGCAGACCTCTCCTGCAGCACTCACTGCTCCCTTCAGCAGTGTATTTTGTCAGTCTGCCTGTTCTGTTCCTGGCTCTGGTGAATTCTCTCACCCTCCCGCCCTTCTGACTATACCCAGTACTTGTATAAATAAAACTTTTTAAAAAAACAAAACAAAAACAACAACAAAAAAAACAGGCAGGGCCTCCCCAATGGCGCAGGTGGTTGAGCGCTGCTCTGTGAAGCTGTCCACAGCCTCTGCAGCGCTGGTTTGATCCTGGCCGGCCAGCGAGGGTCCCACATGGCGAGTAGACCTCTCCTGTCTCACCCGCTGTTCCCCTCAGCAGTGTATTTTGTCTGTCTGCCTGTTTCCCTCTCTGTCTCTGGCGAATCCTCTCACCCTCCCACGCATCTGGTCTGTACCCCAGTTCTTTACTAATAAATAAATAAATAAATCTTAAAAAAAAAAAGGAGCAGGCAATGACTTGAGACAGAACCAGAACTAACTTTCTTTTTAAAGCATGGGGGGCAGAACAGGCAGATCTACTGAAATACATTGCCAAAGGGAGCAGCGGGAGAGACAAGAGCGGTCTTCTGCGACACATGGGTTAGCTCCCTGGCTGGGTAAAGAACTCAGGCCATTGCAGTGGGCCTCTGTGGTAGCAGCACTGAGACTAAACCTGTAGGCCACCAGGGAGGCCCCATTTCATTTTCAAGATATTTTTTTTGTGAAGCAAAATTCATAACGTCAGTGTTGTTTATGGGTATTTAAACTCAAGTGTATATTGACTAAGGTTTTCTGCACCTTCTAATGTCTGTACTTAGAGAAATAACTACAGCTTTAGGCACGGTAGATTTGTAGTAATGGCTAAGAGAGCTCCCCTAATACAGGGTGAGCAACCAGACCCTCACATGACCAAGGGAAGACAGTGACCGGTTTCCCAACAGCCACCTAGTTAGTGCTCCTTTAGCAGCGCATGGTCTTCTCACTTGTATGACTCTCAAGTTGTTCTTTCCTGCCATGTCCAACAGCCACACACAGGTAGAATACACCTGTGCCTTGTCCCTGGAGACTGACTTCAGAGTGGGATGTTTTAACAGTCAAAAAATTATCAACTTGCCGGTTTACACATACAATACTCGTGACAAGCCCCTTTGTGTGCCCCAGAACAAGCAGCATTAGTGATGTGGCGAGCACATCCTCATTAGCCTATCACTCCTACCATCAAACCATTCCACGGCAGCCTTGGCAGTTGGTGGGTCTTCATAGGACACTGTGGCATCGCCTTTGGGTTTTCCTGTTTCTTTGTCCAGGTAGATATGGATCATGGGTTGTCCGGTTCTCTTGTTCATCTAGATACAAGATAGTAAAATTAGGCTGCGACTAAAACATATGAGGTTTTTTTTTAAATAAGCCCCTATGAAATTCAAAGCTGTCCCTCAAATTGTAGAAAGCAGTGTAGTTTTCCACACACATTCAGTAGGGTATTAGTTCACCTCTGGGTTATGGAATTATGGGTGATTTATTTCCTAAATGTCTACAACAAAAACACACTTTGCTGTATTTCCCATTTAATAAAGGGGAAAAAGGTTTTATCCAAAATAAAAAAGCATGGGCTCTACCTCTTCCCTAGCCATCTTCTCCCGGTATCCTTGCCCCAATATTTTCAAAGCCAAGATTAATAGGTATGCAGTGGGAGCAGCCATACATCTTAGGAGGCAGTCAGGCTTTGATGCTGTAATGTGAGACTTAAGTAAAAATTACCCTTGAATTATTAAGTACAGCTCACAGAGTTTATGTGTTAAAGGATTTCTGATTAAGTACAACACATGCAGTTTCTCCTCCAGAGCTAGAACAGATCAGTAGTTTTTCATATGAATACCAGATGCTGCTAGCTTGGATTGAGAAGGCACACTGGAATATAGCATCATGTGATTTCTGTTTTTAAATATTTACTTATGCCTACAGGAACTGAGGTGTAGTCCAGAGGTACGGGGGGAGAGAAGATTCACCAGAGAGAGTGGGGAGCAGAACATGCAGATCTACTGAACTATATTGCTGAGGGGCCTCCCTGGTGACACAGGGGTTTTAGTCTTAGGACCATAAAGCTATTGGCAGCCACTGCAGCTGAGTTTGATCCCTGGCCAGGGAGGTGACCCACATGGCGCAGCAGACATCTCCTGTCTCGCCTGCTGGCCCCCTAAGCAGTGCATTTCAGTACTTCTGCCTGCTCTGCTCCCAACTCTGTCTCTGGTGAACCCTCTCACATTCCCCTCACTCCCCGCACCTCCAGACTATACTCCAGTTCTTGCATGTATAAATTAACAAAAAAAAAAAAAATCTAAAAAAAAAATAATGCTGAGGGGAGCAGTAGTCGAGGCAGGTGACATCTGTTGAGCCCTGTGGGTTAGCTCCCTGCCTGGGAATTGAACTCAGGCCACAGTGGTGATATTGCTAAGACTTAACCTCTACACCAGAGACTCAAGTGTTTTCTTTGGTAATAAATGTGCAAATGTTCCAAGTTTATATGTTTATCTAATTAGTGACAGTCTATTTATAACAGGGCTTTTAAAAAAGACATATAAAAAAGATGGAAAAGTAATAAGCAAAATAATGGTATAAGTGATGGGATACACATTTTTAAAAATAGCCTTTGACAAAAATTTGAGGGTAAACACTAAACTAGGAAAAAACTTTGATAACATACGTAGGGCCTCCCTGGTGGCACAATGGGTTAAACACAGCATTGTGAAGCTACTTATAGCCTTTGAAGTATGAGTTCAATCCCTGGCAGCCAGGGAACAACCCACATCTTGTCTGCTACTCCCCTCAAGCAGTGTATTTTTAGTCAGCCTGCCTGTTCTGTTCCCCACTCCGTCTCTGGTGAATCCTCTCTCATACACAGCCCCCCACACCGCACCTCTGCCTGTACCCCAGCTCTTGTATGCATAAATAAATAAATATTAAAACATCATATATAGGGCCTCCCCGGTGGCGCAGCGGTTGAGCGCTGGGTTGCGAAGCTGCCTGCAGCCTCTGCAGCGCCGGTTCGATCCCCGGCTGCTCCCCGGCCACCGGAGGAGGGTCCCACATGGCGCGCAGACCTCTCCTGCCGCCCGCTGCTCCCCTCAGCAGTGTACTTCGGTCCTTCTGCCTGCTCTGCTCCCCGCTCTGGCTCTGGTGGATTCTCTCACCCTCCCGCGCTTCTGACTGTACCCAGTGCTTGTATAAATAAAATTAAAAAAAAAAAAAATCATATATACATCACAAGTAAAAAAAGATGTCATAATTTAAGATCTACCCAAATCAACTCTACGTAATTGCACCAATCAGGAAATGTCATTTAAAACAAACAACAACAGCGACCAAAAACTAAGAATAAAAAGTTAAACTAAAAAAAGATTTGCAAATAGGAGAAAAAGCACAAAGGAAAGATTTGTAGGATCTTTAAGGAGATATAGTCTTAAATAAGTGGAGATAACAGCTCCAGGTAGAGGTGAAATTTTTTATGTGCCGAACATTATATACCATTGGTGAAAGGGTGGATCTTCCAATAAATGTTGCTGGAACAAAATGTCTTGCAAAGAGGAAAAAACAACAACAAATGCCAGCAAGGAAAAGAGAGAAAAGATTAATTACACTAAAATTAAGAATGTCTGTACCAAAATGAACAAAAAAGCAAACCACAGAGTGGGAGACGACAGTTCCAACATGTAAATCAATAAATGATAAACCAATGAAAAATGAGCACAAAACACAAGGCAGGGATTTCACAGAAACTGCACTGCTAACAAAGACAAGCAAATGAAAACTCCATTTCCATTTTCTTCCACCAGGGTATCAGAAGTTAAAAAGTCAGTTGATTCTCAGAAGCAGTAGGGATGTGATGAATGTGGTATCACAGGAATGCTGGCTGGAGTCTAAGCTCCAGTCGTACTATTATCTTGTTAAGTTAAATATGCACATACCCTAGAACCAGCAATTCTCCAGGATACAGTCAACCCCCACCATTCGTGAGTTCAGTATTTTCCTACTTGTTAAACTTTTTTTGTAACTCCAAAACCACTTGTGGCACTTTTGTGGTTATTTTACAGACATGCAGAGTGTAAACATTTTAAGTTGCCTGATAAATGTGTTCCCAGCTGAGACTGAGCAAGACAACACTCGACCCTTTTGTTCAAGCCTCTCCAGAGATGACTAGAAGATGGAGATTGTAGGGAACAGGAATATAAGGCAAGTACTTATGGCCCTGGGGTCAGCTGATCAAGCTGACTACCAACTTAGACAAATCACATAACAGATCTGAACCTCCTTTTCTCTTGTAAAATTAAAAAAAAAAAAAAAAAAAAAACTATCTACCAGGGTGAGTTGTTTTTGGAACTTAAGGTTATTATCTGTAAGGCAGCAATGGTCCAATGTTCAGTGTCTGCAGCAACCATATACTGTGAATAACAAAAATCAACCGTACATATTCTAGAGGAACTAGTGCAAACATGTACCAAAAGATAAATGTAAGAACATGCACTCAGTATGGCTTAAATAGTAATAACCTAGAAACAACTTAATGGTCTGTTCAGGACTCCCCAAACTTTTGAGCTTCTGATCTAAACTCCTTACCGCCCCCATCTCTGTCGTCTGTCTTCCCCATCTTATTAACAGGCCCACCACCATTCCAGTAGCTTAGACAAAACATTCTAGTCATACCACCTACCTTGAACTTGCTAGGCAAGCTCCTACCCCAGGACCCTGCGCCTTGCTGTTATCTCCGCTATTGTAAAATACCAGTTGTGCTCCCTCCATTTCTCATGATATTCCTGCCTTTCTTGCTTTCCTCCAGAGGACTTAGCACCTCAAATTCATTTTTATTACGTTTCCCACTTACATATGCGCTAAAGGTTCTTATCTGTTTGTTCCTGGTTTATTCCCGGAATAGTGCCAAAATAATCACTCTTCAAAATTACATGAAACAAAGTATTATTTTTGTGGATACATCCACACAGTGAAGAAAGGGAAAGATGAAATTCAGTATAGGAGAGGGGAGAAGGAATAAAACTGGGAAGAAGTATGCCAGGTAAATTTACTTCAAAGGTATCCATAAAGCTCTACTTTTTATGGTGGGACATAAATATATATATAAATGCTCACTCTATTTCACAGAAAATACTGAACTAACAATTAATGCATAATTATGAAAAAAGGGCTGATATCACGTATGTTCAGACTGTAGTTAGCATTTCATTAAAAAGTAAAGCCTTGTGGGGGCCTCCCTGGTGGCGCAGTGGTTGAGCGCTGGGTTGTGAAGCTGCCCGCAGCTTCTGCAGTGCTGGTTCGATCCCCAGCTGCTCCCGGGCCACCGGAGGAGGGTCCCACATGGCGCGCAGACCTCTCCTGCCGCCCGCTGCTCCCCTCAGCAGTGTACTTCGGTCCCCCTGTCTGCTCTGCTCCCCACTCTGGCTCTGGTGAATTCTCTCACCCTCCCGTGCTTCTGATTGTACCCAGTGCTTGTATAAATAAATAAAATTAAAGTCTTAAAAAAAAAAAAAAGTAAAGCCTTGGGGGGGGGGGGGCGGTTTAGGATGGAGGAGAAAGCGCTTTAAGGTGCTAATACCACAAAATGTCCAGAAATCAGAGGTATTTTCAGAACTCTGAACGTCAATTCAAAATCTTTATAATGCTCTGTGGTTAGAAGTTCTGTTAGATCATATGGTTATGCTTTAACTTACCTTAACAACTCCACACTGCTTAAAAAAGTCTGCCAGATCATCTAGAGTTACATTGTCATTTAATCCTTGCACATAAATCGCACTGTTGTCAGAGTCTTCATCTGGATCTAAAGGTGGGCCTTCCAGAGAAAATAAGACAGGGAATTACTGCCACGTATCTATAAGGGATTAATAACCCACTGGGGGGGCCTCCCTGGTGGTGCAAGGGGTTAAGACGCAGCATGAGTTCAATTCTCAGCCAGGGAGGTAATCCACATGGTGCAGCAGACCTCTCCTGTCTTGCCCGCTGCTCCCCTCAGCAGTTTATTTCAGTAGATCTGCCTGTTCTGCTCCCCACTCTGTCTCTGGTGACTCCTCTGAACACCTCCCCCGGCAACTATGACCTGTACCCCAGCTCTTGTTATGTATAAATAAATAAATCTTTAAAAAATAATAACCCACTGGTCACTTGCTCATTGGTACCCATCACAAAAGAAACAAGAACTACCAACCATGCTGACAAGAATATCATGGGACTTTTGGTCTACTTTTGTTAAAGGCTATCATGAGTAGACAGTGCGGTAAAAAAAAAAAAAAAGCCAAAACTGCCCCAGACTTTTACTGTCCTAAACAATAAAAATACTGCATTCATTTATTAGGGTACTGAACTCTGGCATGCACTCACTTCTGCACTGTTTATATAAAGCACAACGTAAAATTCATAAAATTCAGTAATTCAGAATTACCTAGATCAAGATCTGGTCCTTCGTCCATGGGTCCTGCCAACCAGGAAAGATCATATGAGATATTATTAGTGCACGTCTAGCAAGCTGCAAACCTTACAAACACACATAGCTATCTACTACACCACCATTTGATGGGGCTTCATTAAATTCAAAATGACCCGCACTGCTAAAATGGAGCAGTGCTCCTTTTAACATTTGTGAAAGGTTTGCTAGGGTTTGCTTTTTCTTTGCTGGTTTTCTTTTAAACCATTAACCAAATACACTCTCAATTCTTATGTGCCAAATTAGTGTTAATTTAAGTCAAAATTTTTCCTCCAAATAAACCAAATTAAAAAAATGTATTCTCCCCCATTATTACAGAAGCAGTTGCTCAATACTTCAAGTTACCCTTTGTTTTGTAACCATAGGTTAACCTTATTACCCCTAAGACAATGCCGGCAGTACCCATTAGTCTCTTTTGTATAGATCATTTTTAAACCATTTATGAAAACTATTAAAAAATTATAGTTTTCTAAAAACTGACTGTATTTTTTTAAACACTATCCATGGTAATACTCAAAAACTTACCACCAGGCTTATTGAAGCCACCTCGCTCTCCAGCGCTGCTGGGGGGATAAACGAAGAAATGAAGGCCTTTCCCTTTAAAAGCCAGTACCGCTCTGAGCCTTGGGGGGGCTCGTGGGGAAGAAGGGCACTGGCTAAACACATCTCCAAACAATGCATCTCTCTCATCTTGTCACTATGCCTTTCTTCAGGGCAGCTTGCTCAAATTTCCTTTATATACAACCTTGCTTGTCTGATTGTACACACCAGTGTGGTTGATTTCTTTCATTTCGGGGGCTGGTATTAATAGTGCAATACTTGGCAAGTGAGGGGGGAATAATAGATCCCAAACACCCACCCCATCAGGGGAAAAACAGGGAGACCTTGGTGTACAGAGGAGTTTCAGGATAATTGCTGCTGATGAACCTTTCCATGTTCATAAAGGTGCACCCTCAACCTCTCCCAGGGGAGAGCCAAGTGAGGACCTGGGCTTCCTAACAAGTCACAGTATAATAAAGCAGGAGACAACCACATGAAATGCCTACAACACACATCAGAGGACGCATCCAGCCAATCTTCAGCATAAAGCCATACATATTTCAGGGCACTAGTGGATTTAACAATCGCTGTGAAAAGAGAATTTACAACAAATACCAAGGCTCGACAGACTGGGGGTGCAACTTTATAGACATATCGGTTGAGAATGATGACGGCGGCAGTACAGTATCACTGCCTTACAGATTTTAAAGGGGAAGGGAATATAAATCAGGCATTTTTTTTTTTTAAATTAAGTACAGGTAGCTCCTCAGTGGGAGGCCCTGAGCTTTTGCTAACCAGTATTGCACCTTTAATACCTGAATATACAATTTCAAGCTGTTGCATGCAGCTTTTTTCCTTTTTAAAAGTACACACCATAAAATGTTCTCTCTCTTTAAACACAGAAGTTTACACTTTAATGTTATACAATTCTAGATTATTATACCTCCTCTGGTTCATTACCAAACAACAAGTATGCAGTTACCAAAGTTACAGAAGGATTCCATTTATACAATGAAAACATTTTGTTAAAAATATTCTATGTATATTTTTCCTCTCCATATGGACACCGTGTCTAGTCCCACTTTTCATTATGCTGCCGGCTGAGTACTGAGTACGGGTACTTTTTAAGTATTGAAGTGTATACAAGGCTCTCACTTTGTAACCTGTAGCATATAAATGCGACAAAGCATGTTAAAAAGTTTCCACGTTTAACAGCCAATGAAAATATCAAAATACTGAGGCAATGAAAAAGGGCATGTTAACAACATTGAGTGCCTTACCTGCAGAAGACACTGAAAACCATCACCACACCATAATAAAAAAGAGCGGAGGGAGAATGCCCTGCCCTGCCCCCAAAGGATCCAACAGACTGCTGCACAGTCTGCTGAAAATCCTATGGAGAAAAAGCCATGATCTTTTTCTATGGCTCCAGGAGAGAGTTCTCATCCAGGAAGAAGGGACCCCTCTACTAACAAAGTCTAGCATAATTAGTAAAATTATTACTTCTGAAATATTAAAACGATTAAACTTGAAATTGGTTTTGCAAATGAAAAATACTAAAAATTCTAGGTGATTGGAGACGTGATGATAGTAATTTCAAGTGTCTACGTCTATTTTAAAACACCCATAAAGAAGTGAAACCTTTATAATGGAATGATATTCTCTGAATCATAAGATTGAATTTACTTTATGCCAAATCATTCATAAATTTTTGCATGTTGTACAATGACTTTCTTCCAATAAAGATTTCACTGAAGACTTTAAGTTATGCAGAATATGCAAGAGTATTTTCAATAGCTACTGGATATGCTAATACAAAAGTTAAAACTTTTCATCTGTTTAATTAAGTCTATTTCCATAAAAAAAAAAAAACCATTTAATTTTTCCTTGAACCCACAGTGGTACCAAATCCAATTTATACTTAGTATCATTCTGCATAACTTTTTTACTAATTCATATAGGGACAGAACACACACAGAACTAAGCCTTCTGGATTATGTTAACCATCAACATTATACCTCACCTTTGTCAAAGTACAAACACCAGGAAGGGAAAGGGGGTGGGAGAAGGGAGGGAAAGGGCAGGCACAGGCACAGGTAGTGAGGTTATGCTATTGATCTCAACAGAATTTTCTAAACCAGATTGTGCCATCAACCAAAATGGTCAAACCGATTTAGGCTTCGCAATATCTCCAAGGGGAAGCGATCCTGTAATTATATACATATTACTCTGCAAAAACTATTGGATTGTTCTGTGTAGCAGGTGCACCTCAGGTCAGAGGTTCAAGGGTTATAATACCAAGATCTTCATCATTACGGTCAACAGTTCCAAGAAATTGGAACAAACACAAGTTGTGGACAAACATTGTGGAAAACAGTCGTATTTTCTTCAGTATATACACCAGGTATTTCAAGACAACCATTCAGAAGCAATTAGTTAAAACCAAGGGTTGTTAGAAGGGTTGTGTGTGTTCCATCCCAAGACTAAAACCCACAGAGGCCTTTGACCTCTGGAAACCATGAAGGGAACTGAAAGCTCTAGTTTCAAAGTCATTCTTTGTTCTCCCCAACCCAACAAGACGGCTGGCAGGAAAAAAAGCAAACTGCCACTTAATATATGCCACAAAGATGACATTTCCATGTTTTAAAAGATGGCTTGGGCTCAACAGATTGTCCATGGAAATGTAGAAATAAATTTCTTAATGTCTTTCAGTCCCTTCTTTCCATTGAAAATCCTATGGATGAAACAAAATTAGGTAAAAGGAGAAAAGGTTTGCTCTTACCCCATTCCACCGCGTCCTCCTCCCCGCCCACCTCTGCTCATGCCTCCACGATCAAATCCCCCTCTTCCCCTGCCCCGGTTATCAGGGCCACTCATGCTCCGGTTCTCTCCTGGTCCGGAAAATCCTCCAGACTCCTGCCCATAAACACCCATGCTACTGGGGTGGTCCTGTCGGAATGAACCTGAGGAAAGAGTCACATTTGTAAGCCATGGACCAGCATTTATACCACTGCCTGCAGTATTTTCTCCTTGAATAACATATTTCTCAATTGCCAAGGCACTAACCAAGGTACCATCTTCTTTACACCTGATAAGGTACCCTAATTAATAGGCTCTTTTAAGTTCAACAAAAACTTCTATTCATCAAGATTGAACTAACCTTACATCATTAACCCAGAACAAGCTACTCCCAAACAAACAAACAAACAAACAAACAAACAAAAAAAAACCAAGCCCCCTGGCTAACAGCTGGCAGGGTTTTTATAACCTAAGATGTCCCCCAAAGTTGCTGAATCAAACTACACTCAAGAAATAAATCAGAATTTTTTTAGGGCTTTAGCATATTGTTAAGAGTTGGGCTCTACCAAGTAGCATTGCTCATTATATAATCACAGATGAAAGTCAATTAAAAGAAAACCCAAAAAGAAATTGTGATGATAGTTTTTGATTACGCCATACAAATAAAGCTAAGTATTCTGAACTTTTTTTTTTTTACTCTAACGATGTGAACCAAAATCAGAATTTATTTAACTATTATAAATTTGCAGTAATCTTCAATAGCTACTTGCTCATGCTCAATGAGCTAGAGTGGGTAAGCTATAAGGAATACTGACTTCATTATATACGATGCTGTATGTAACTCCCCCAGAGAGCAGGGCTGGCAGTCTAAAACATTTTTTTCTGGTGAGTTACATTTCTTTTTCTGCAAGGCGCACTAACAAAACTTAAGGTGAGCAAAAAAGCACCATTTTATTGGGACATCCAAGTTGCTAGCCAGGATGTTATACCCTAAAGCTGCATCCTGGAGTCCAAAAGTAAATAAAGGTCAACATTTGGTAAACATTTCCCCATGTTCAGAAACTCCAATTATTCTTATATTGGTTTTCTCTCTTAGTAACTCACTCTGCTGCCCGTAGCTGCTGCTCTGTTGGCTATATTGACTTGGAGCCTGGCTGTAGGATCCAGTTTGGGGGGGGTAACTAGTGGGCGGCTGCTGCCCATAGCTGCTTTGTTGACCATAGCTACTCTGTTGTCCATAGCTGCTCGGCTGCCCATAGGTGTTCTGCTGAGAGTAACTGCTCTGATCATAACTAGTCGGCTGTGAAGAGGAATAGCTGAAAGAAAAAACAAAACGAAACAGTTTTTTAGAAGGAGAGGCTTGCTACTAGACATTCACAGCATGTAACAAATGCTTAATACCAGTTGGCTTTTATGTATCAACAATTGGAATTTAAAATGTGCACCCCCTGGTGGCACAAGGGGTTAAGTCCCAACACTATGAAGCAATCCACAGCCACTGCAGCACTCGGTTGGTCCATCACTGGCCAGGGAGGTGGCCCACATGGCCCAGACCTCTCCTGACTCACCCACTGCTCCCCTCAGCAGTGTGTTTCAGCAGATCTGCCTGTTCTGTTTCCCACTCTGTCTCTGGTGAATCCTCTCACCCCCTGCACCTCTGGCCTGTACCTCAGTTCTTATATGCATAAATAAATCTTTGGAAAAAATGCAAATATTTTTGTACTACAAATAAACCTCTAAATGGGAGGAAGGAGGTAAGTATTACAATGACAGACCCATACAACCCAGACTCCCCTTATATTACCCACCCCCAATTAAAAGTTATTTTCAACTATTTCAAGGCAAATTTGGGGGATTAGGTACTTCCTGTATGAAGGAAACTATGTACACATGTACATGGAGAAAACTGATTCAGCAAAAAAGGAATTGAGAAAAGGAAGCAGTTAAGTGCAGTGCTCAGTTCTAAAACTGCCTCCAATAAATCCCTTGAGTGATGACACACTATACAAGGCTGTAATGTTAGTGTATGTGTTTACACAAACATAACAATTTTCTTGTCTCCAGTTTCAGATTGCTTTGCTATGTATGTGTGTATATATACATCATTTCCAACTTTCACATGTTCCTGAAGTCTATGAAATCTGGGCATTACAGATAGACAAAGATTCAAAGCACTGTATGAAAGATCAGATCCATATTCATCTTTTGATATGTCAATACAAAACAGCAAAACTAACCAGATACAGCCTTATGTAGAAATAAAACATGAAAGAACTGCTTATTAAACTCTTAATGAGCTACAATAACAGAAACAAAAAATAACAAGTTTTAAAGTGCAATTAAACTAACCCCATCAGCACATTCTTACCACAACTGTATGAATTCTACACACTTTCTTCACTAACACCTAATTCAACCCGTCAGATTAACTGTTCTCAGTCTTATAGGTTGGTTCTATGGAAGAACTATAAGCCTGTCCACTGCTACTCCAACCTATACAGGAAACACTTACCCAGTCAGCTGTATGTTTCTAAACCTGTTCACATCTACTGTACAATGTATAAGAAATGAGTGTAAAAGAGGGAACTTTTATTTCTAGCAAAACTAAGACAATTCATTTGAAAATCTGCTTTAAATTAAATGAGAAAATTTTCAGTTCTTCCTCTATTTTAAAGAAATCAAAACTAGACACTAGTTGCAGAACAAATCTGTAGGTAAAAGGAAAGACCCTGACCTAAATGCTAAAAGCCTGGTACATGAATGAATGGTCTTTAAGTTAAATATAAAACAACATGGTTGTTTTTTTTCCTGTTTGCAGAATTATTTGTTGCCAGGTACTGCCTATGGTGAATCCAGGACTGAGGTTTTAATGTAACAATATATATAGTCAAGCTAATCACTGGATATCTAACAGTGTTCATGTGAGGAAGTCTAATCAAGCATGTAAACAGTTTTGGGGGAAAAAAAAAAAAAAACAGGCAAAAAACAAAAACAAAAACAAAAAAACCCTGCCGTTATTCTATTGGCTACAAGAACAAAGATACTCACCTGGTAGGAGGATAAGAAGGTGGTGCCGTGACTGGCTGCATGGGATAGCTCCCAGGTACCTGGGGATAACTGTAGTTACTCTGTCCATATCCTAGGCTGGGCTGGTTGTAACCCCCTGTGCTAGATTGAGGTTGACTAGTCTCAGCAGGTTTGTTACCATCTTGTGGTCTAAAAGGAGAAATGAAAAAGTGAGACTCTGTTTCTCATCAGAAAATTCCTGGGTAAGAACACTATAATCTACAATCTATGAGCAGTATGTAACTTTAGGACCGGCCTGTGAAGAAATACAATTGTAAACTGCATTAAACCCAGTGTTAGCCCAATTGTATTTGCTGGAAGTAAACACTCTTATAAAGAAAGGGAATCATATCTATAGAAAGACATCAATGTGCTCCATTCATTCCGTAACAGCTATTAAGAGGTGGTCAAGCTTTATGTTGCAAAATTTAACTCATCTGGGAGGGCAGGTACTTTGTTAGGGAAGAAATTGCTTTTTTTTCCCCTTAAAGAGGACTACTGAAGAAAGTAAGAACTTCAACAATAATAGTGTTTTATGTTAAGATAACATTTACACAACTGGCATTTATAAATCTGGACTATTTGTGGATTTATGTCTCTCATTTATTAAGAACAGACCTGAACATTTCCTAACCTGGACAACCATAAATTAATATACCTTGCCTCAAAGTCTTTATAATGGGAACAGCACACTAGAGAAGAGATACACACACATCCACTCTTTCCTATCATGCTCAGAAGAACTGATATATTCTTGCTAAGTGATAAAATCATTCCTGGGCCCAAAAGGAATAAATACAGGTGTTTGTAATACCTCTCAGCCTAATACTTTGCTCTAGGGTTGTAGCAGAGCTTGTGTTATTTTAAGCAAAGTCCTAAGAATTGGCAGGCAGACTAGAATGGATGTGGAAGTACTGGTTTCTCTAAGAGTGCAAATGGGTAACTCTTAGCGGAAAAGGAGCAGCTATTACTGATCACTGACAACTGTTTTCAAGTGGCAAGGATGGAAAAATTAGAAAAATAAAAAAGGATTCATGAAACCAATAAATATATAAAACTTTCCAGCTATGGCTTGGGTATATCTTTGCAATGGAAGTTCTAGTGGGATGTGGAACCTTTGGTAACAACTCTGAAAAGCTTACAACTGGAAAGAGACCAACTAGGAATCAGTTTAAACCTAAATACTGCATAGGCTGTCTAGTAGATGTAAACTACCAACTAGCTCTGATTACTCACTGTGCACTTTAGAAGTAATTTCATGAGTGTTTGCCAGAGCTAATTTCTTACCTCTACAGCAGACAAAAACTCTAGGTTACAAGTTGATTTCGCTTATTCCCTAAAAAGTCTTCTTTCAAATCAGAATTCAAAGTTCCTTCAAGACTGTATGCAGAAGCCACTTATGTGCATTTGCCTAAAGCAAAGCCTGAAATTTTCTGTTAAGTAGTAATACTTTATTCACCAGTTGATCAATCATAAAGTATGAACTTCATCTATCAGAATATTCACCCCTTAGTGGGGGTAGCCAGTTAAGAGTATGTACTTGCCTTTGATATTTACATTACCAAACCACTATGTAACACAGAAAAAAACATGTTAATTCCTTAAATCTAAATAGCAATGTCTAACTTCACAAAATGGATACATACTTTACTGACAAGTGGACCACATGACCATTTTAAATCACATCATGCTAATGACACCCCCCCCCACCTATAGGTGTGAACTACATGTTTTTTTTCCCCAAGAGAAAGATGTTACTCATTTACAGGGTCAATAAAACCAAAGGTAAAAGCATCAAAAGTACAATTCTATCAGCTGTTCTGTTCTGAGGGAAGCCACACACACTGAATTTTCTTCTGGATGTAGCAAAGTAAATAAACAGCCTCTTCCTATCCCAAAAGACCACTTTTCTGAAACTATACCTACAATCAGTGGCCCCTGGATGGTACCATTTCTGAGTGATGAATACCTGTGGTATGTTCTAGCATATTACTATAACAATAAATACCTGAAACTAAGTATGTGGGAGTAATCATTAAAAAGGAATTAAGTCGAGGATTCTCTTAAATAGGAAAAACTTTTCTCTTTCCTGCAAGTATGAGGCCTGCTGCACAATCCAGTTAAGAGTACATGAATGTGTCCTTACCTTGCAGGTGCAGTGGCTGCTGGTTGCTGCCCATAGGTTGGGTAAGCAGGCTGGTAGGCAGACTGAGCTGCATAGGAGGCCTGGGTGGTAGTGACCGTAGCAGTGGTGGTATCATAAGCACCAGTGCCGTACCCTTGGACGGGCTGACTGTATGCCTGGGGGGCAGTTGGAGTAGTATAACCTAGAACAAGGAAGAGCTACATCAGATTTCTGGCTCCTCAGAGATTTCCCTATTCACATACTCATTAACAAAACAATTTGTAAACTACTTACTTTTAACCACCATAGTATTTTACCCCTTTAAGTGTTAATAGTTCCCCTTCAGTAGGAGTAGCAACAAACAATATTTAAAGCCTAAATTGTCTGAAAGTATCAGTTTTCAGCAAAGCGCTGTCTCTTTTATCTAAAACAACCAAACACAAACAAGGGACCAAGGATGCTACAGAAAACAGGATTCCTACTACCCACTTTAATAGTAGGTAAGTGTGCTTTTGCCAATTCTATGCCAGTTTTGTTAGCAGGCCTTTTAAGCAAGTTTCTTTACATAAGTACTAAAACAAAGAAACAAAACCAACCACCAAAAACCTCTCAAGCTGGAATATAATTTCCCCAAAAAGGAAGTAAATGGTAAATGACACAGTACCTAGAACAGCTACAAAATAATGATCCTGGAATTAGTTTTAGCATTGAAATCTGTAATTTGTAATTGTTTGTTTTTTGCTCCAAACACCAAACCATGGGTAGTTCATGCTTAATTAAGGAAATTGGAATTCCTGGAGAATGTGTATTTAATTTTTGGTGGAAGAGGTTAAAACTTGAATGAAGGGCCTCCCTGGTGGCACAAGGGGTTAAGACACAGCCTATGAAGCTGTCCACAGCCTCTGCAGCAGGAGTTCAATTCCCCAGCCAGCCAGGGAGTGACCCACATGGCACAGCAGACCTCTCCTGACTCTCCTGCTGCTCCCCTCAGCAGTATACTTCGGTCAATCTGCCTGTTCTGTTCCCCACTCCGCCTCTGGTGAATCCTCTCACCCCCCCCCACACTTCTGGCCTGTACCCCAGCTCTAGTATGCATAAATAAATAAATCTTAAAAAAAAAAAAAGCTTAAAAAAACCTTGAGCACTCTAAGCACTGTTAATTTTGTTGAAGGCAACTACTACTGAAAAAAAGGCTTATTACCAGTATCTAAGATTTGAAATGCCATGTAAATAATATACATTATACTACAAATTATATTTTAAGTATAACCAATAAAGGTTAGCCTATTTAATTTTTTTGGCAAGTTACTGTTAACTTAATGTTCCCAAGAAAAACCTTTAAAAGTCAAGTGTTTTTCACATAATAAAACAGATTCTAAGCTGATCATCAAACTACCCCCACAAGCAAAAGGGTCTTTTTTTTGGTAGCTAAGCAATACTGGTATATCCTAGAGTCCCTTTGCTATTTCCCTAACTAAGTGTCACAAAGACCTACTCTCAAGTGTGTAGAAAGGTAAGTTCTCTTCCTAGTTCTGGTTCTGCCAGAACTTGGGCTTGGAATATGACAAAAACGTCCCAATCTGCAGCTCCTAACTGGAGTCCTTTGCCCATAAAAGGTTTTATAAACTCCCCTGATAGGCTCACTACTTCTTCCTACTCATGGTCAGTGAGTATACATAATAAAAAAACTGGGGCTAATGTCAGCATTTATATCCATGAAAGAAAAATCCTAACTGCACTGAAATTAAAATTTTTAGTTTCAGTATTTAAAACAAATCTTGAGGATTGCTCATTTAAGACTGAGGCTTTCAATTTCAATTAGACTAACATATCCTCACTACACACAACTTATTAGTCAAAAAGAAATATCAACTTCCTTTTGTACAGCTGGAAATGTCACCTTTCATAGCAGAGTATAATGCCTAAATTTTGGCCATTCCAAATACTTCAGGGAAATTCTAAAAATAATTATACCCAAAACCAGTAATTTCCTTCTCAAATGTATGGGGTTCAAATGTATCCGAAAGCGTATTTCACAAAACATGGAGCCCCAAGCAATGGAAGTTTTTACAGTTGGCATGCTGTTCACCTTAACTGCTTAATTTGAAAGTTTTTTGTGGAGTCCTAAGGTCAACCATATAAAACACTCAAGTGTTTAAATGTGACTGGAATCTAACCGCGCCTACCTTAGTACTCCTACACAGACACCCCCTCATATGACCATCTATAATTGATCTGTAGTATCTCCATAAGCAGTGAAGCAAAATGTGCAAAAATTAAGAGCAAAATGATTTAATGATAATAAAAACACCAACAGCAAGGACAACACAACTACTAGGTGCTGACACCATTTTCCTGAAAGAAAAAAGGCAGTAAGAAGCTTTATACAAAATGAAAGCCAAAGTTTTCCTCAATCTGAACAGCAAAAGCTTAAATTTAGGAACTATATTCCAATTGAGCTTTCTATAGCTACTTTTCTCATGAAGTTTAAATTATTTTTTTTACATTCCTTATAGTAATCATCCAATGACGTTTCTGAGTATAAGGTAATGAAAAAGTAGCAAAATCTACTTAGTATCAGTTAGGGTTCTCCACTTTGTTTCAGCCTCAGTTTGCTCATCAAGTTTAATTTTGGCTCCTTTATGCCAAACGTTGATGGGAGGATTAAGGAAGACAGTCTACACAATCCTTCTTATTAAATGCCCTCTATTGCTCATCAAAGCTACTGGTTTTGGTGTTAGAATGTCCCACACTTGTGCCCACATCTTGACGATGTGAATATATGACTCTCAAAAGCTTGCAAGACCACTGCGTCCCCCATAAATGACAAGTCCCTGTAACAGAAACTAGGAACTCCAAAGGCTAGATCGAAGCCCTATTAGGGTTGAGCCCAGCGCCATGAAGCTGTCCACAGCCTCTGCAGCACCAGTTAGATTCCCAGCCAGCCAGGGACATTTCCACATGGCACAGTAAACCTCTCCTGTCGCGCTCGCTGCTCCCCTCAGCAGTGCTTTCAGCCCATATGCCTGTTCTGCTCCCTACTCTGTCTCTGGTGAATCCGCTCATCCTCCTGCGCCTCTGGCCTGTACTCCAGCTATTGTATAAATAAAAAATAAATTTTAAAAAATATATATATTTTTAAAAATGGGCTTAGGTAGTTAAAAGATATAAATTCCTGCTATAAGTTATGAGGGTGTAATGCACAGCAGGATAATTATGGTTAATAATACTGTGTTGTGTAAATTTGAAAGTTGATATGAGAAAGCTTAAAATTCTCTTCAGGAAAAAAAAACAACAATTATATGTGGTGACTGATGGTAACCACACTTACTATAACCACTTTGAACATATATAAACATTGAATTAGTATTTTATATACGTGAAACTTAAGTCAATTACAAATGCACTTCTTTAAATCAATAAAATAATGTGAATATAAAGTTTATCTCACAATTCCAAAATTCTGTGCTAAAAACCCAAACCATAGATTCAAACGTTTCAACTTTTCCTATAGTTTCAACTAATACCAACAGGAAGTTGAAACACTTCCCACCCTAAAAAGATATGTACCACTTAGATTGACTAGAAAGTACTTCCCATCAAATCCAGGATAGCCAATATGGTAATTTACAGATGGGTTTTCCCCTACTGAAAGCTGGTAGACTACATATGAACTTGGAAAAAATGAAAATAGTTTGTAGATAAGAATTAAACTTTAAAGGTTTTGTAGTAACTATTCCTTTATAATAATAAAAATGGGCATGAATGGATAGGGCGTGGTAAAGATTCTGAAAAGTTAATAGCAGTGAGCAAAAAGTTTTAAGATTTTCACTTATTCCACTTTCAACTCTAGTTATCAGGATACAATTTACTCTGATTATTAGAACAGTTTATATTTCAGCTCCCTGGAATGCTGTTACATATAGTCAAGGCATAATATAGATTAAAATTAATTCATTAACACTGACACAAAAATAAAACGTGTCTGGACTGGAAACCAACCAACAGACAAACATAATACATGCAGGGTAGCAGTCTGCTCCTCTAAATAAATCTAATCATGCAATCTAGCCTTCAGGGAGTAGGGGGAAATCAGCTGGGTAGTAGTCATCTGAAGTACCTTTGGGAGGACGAACAATTACTAAGACTTGACACAAAATAATGTAAAACAAAACAAAACCTTTCCAAAATCACATAAAGAAAAGGTCATGGATCTGTGAATGGCACCTAAAGCAGTTTTCCATTAGCACATTGTTGTGTGATGTTATAAAGTTTGAGGGTTAAACAAATGAAAACACCTAAAGGGTTAACATTACAAGGTTAGACAAGATGGAAAGCATTTCCCATGCAAGAGTGAGCAGGATAGTCAAACCTGTACTGGTCCCTTCTACTGTGGAAAGCACAAAACAAAAAGTAGAGGGCACACTATCAGATGAAGCAAACAGATGTGAAAATCAGTTTGATTTCTAAACAGTTCAGTTTAAGAAGGCTCATTCTTACCCAGTTCTTAGCATTAGCACAACCTTTCATAAATTCTTCATTTTGTGGTGAGGCAATTCAATATACTATATAAAATAGTTAAGAGGAAATTTTTTTTTAAATCTCCCTCGGAATCTATCCCACCCACATCCTATTCGAGATCCCTCAAGGAGAAGGGGCAGGGGAGGAGGGCAAGCGCCTCCTAATAAAAGGTCCCCAAAAGCTGAAATAAGGATCAGAATATATACTTGACAACACAAGTAACAAGGATCTTAAGCAAACATCCTTAAGAAACCTGATGTGACCCAAGTTTCTCCAAGGCAGGCCTTACCAGTGGGAGGCTGTCCGTAAGAAGTTGCATAGGCGGTCTGCCCATAGGTTGCAGTGGTCTGAGCCTGGGTATAGCTGACATCAGTGGGCTGTCCATAGGTTCCGTAACTTTGTTGCCCATATGCCTGCTCCAAAAAAATAGATGGGAGAGCTTTCATTTTAGCAATAAAATGGACTGACTTCTAAGTCTCTAAAATGGAGAACAAAAGTTAAAAAGATTAAAAAAAAAAAAGCAGCAAGTTACCACAGTTATTATGAATGCTTTTTGCCCTTATCTAATCCACCCATATTTTTCTGAACTTAAAGTTCCTGAAATAATTAGGCAAAATCTCAACTCAAACTATACAGGTTAACAAGACACTCTCAAGGGAATAAGTATATAATTGCTAGCACTTAGTGTAGCAGCTGAAAGAAATGTTAGGAAAATAAATTGAACAAAGAGAACCAAAACTGGGCTAAAATCTGTCAGATAATTTTGAATACTAAATATCCACAGAACACAAAGATTTACGAATCATTAATACCATTTAAAGAAAATGACCTGAACACTGCATTTCGCCCCAAGGTTAATGTAAAAGCACTAGCTCCTGAGTTTGGTTAACAGCAATACTTAAAATCTGGCAAGGAATGATTCCCTCCCCCATATTAGCATGATCATATTCTACATCTAATTGACCAGTTATGTGCCAAACACCATACTGTACTTCTAAAATGTCTCCATGGCCGTTATCAACAACCATTTTATGCCACGGATCATTTCAAAATTTGAGGTACGCCTAAGAGAACACCAGAAGGTTAATTACTAGCATTTGTTTGTCTAGGTTTTTAAAGACTCATGTACTGAAAAAAAGCTCAGGTGTTCCTTAGCTAAGAAGCCAAAGGAGCTGACCTCCCCCCACCTCTTACTGTGTGACCACTTGCAAATTAAAAAATTGTCTATAAACTGCAATCTTTTCCTCTGTGAAATGTTGTAACACCTTCTGCACAACTCTCATGTAATTAAGTTAAGTAAGTTCATTCATAATAAAATACAAAGACTAAGCATGCAGCAGGGCACTTAACCTAGGAAATGATAGTAGGAATTGCTAACTAGCCATACTTTTCCAATATCTTTTCACACGTTAGGTGTAAGAGCTAGCAATTCCCAGTTTGGGGATGGTTTATTTATCATGTCACTTCCACTCTCCTTAATTTTTTAAAACAGATCTCTGGTAGCTATTATTTTAATGGCTGCTAGAAATATTTCACTTGGAGATGCAGTTATATAATTATCTTAAAGATTACCTGGGTGGTCTGTGCATATCCTTGAGTGGGCTGGGCGGTATAAGCACTGTAGCTGTAAAGGAAATTAAATGCAATGATTGAATACAGAACATTCAAATCCCATTATTAAATCCTCTACAACTATAGGAAGGGCTCCATACTATCAAAAAAAACCCTCACACACTAAATTCTGTTGCAAAGACTGACTTACCCCTGCTGGGCTGCTGCTTGGCTGTAGGTACTATAATCTAGAGGAAACAAGGAGAGAAAATTGTGTGACATCAGCAGAGGAAAAGGGGGAAAGGAGTTCAGGCAGTAGAAAGACCAATTTTTTAATCTGTCTATAGGGGACAATACAGGATCAAATGAGTACCTCTTACCTCTCAACACCCAAACAAAAAAATAATTCAGTCACTTAAACTCAAAGTATGAATATACTAATGAGGTCAAGATCAGTTGATGTGGCATATTTTGAATGTTCCCATGACCACAAACTCCACTTAACAGCAGGCTGTCTTTCAAATACATAATCATCATCATAAAACTAAGAATAAGAGCAAATATTTTACCTTCATATAAAGAGAATGCATGCAACAATATCACAATGTTTAACATGAGACTGTTAAGTATCTTCGTCTCCTCAAAAACTAGTTTTTCTATCACTCCCTCACAAGTTAACAAGTTAGACTAACAATAATCCCCTGGCAGGACTGTGAAATGGAATGACAGAAAATAAGAGGACCATCATCTCAATCTAGTGTTTTAAAGGGTACGCTGACTGTAGCAGGGCTCTAACTGTAAATTAACTCAAACATTAGTTTTGTTATAAATCCCACTGAAGCACAGCATAGGGAGAATCCTGATTGGCAGAGAGAGGCATTTCATATTTGGGGGAATAATTTGATTTTAGGCAACACCGTTTTATTTTTTAAAACTCAACATGATTTCAACTTAAAAAAGAGATGCCACAATTTTTCTTCTCTTTTCTAAATAAACCGTTCCATAATTCATAATTTTCCTTCTCATTTGAAAATGCACCAGCAACAACTAAAAACTGGTCGACTGAGGTGCCTGCAAGTACTGAAAATAGAAAATAAAAAGGTTAAGAAGTTTTCACAACACTGCTGAATTAAACATATATAAATTAATTTAAAAAGTTGTGACCAATTCTTTGTTCCTCACAAGAAACACATCTTAATCTGTTATAAGACAGTACCGCCAACAGGTTCAAACAAAAGGGTCCTTTCTTTTCCAATTAGATAGTCCCTCACTGAAAGCAATGGCTGACACCTTAACTCTTCTCAGAGGGGTTCCACCCCCACTTCAAAGTCCACCTCACAACTATTTGTTAGGCTTGTGATTATTTTGCTAAATCCATTTTGGTACTGTTGCTCATCTATCTACCTTTCTACACTGCACTTGACTACTTTCCTTTAACTCAGAAGCCCGAAATATCAAACCAACCGCCCCAAAGTTATGTATAATGAGCAAGTCGATTTGTTCAAGACAATCTTACGGCATTTAAGGTTAAACCTTAAAGGGATTTTTCAATAGCAATACAAATCATGCTATCTATGTGGCAAATAAAAAGTACATGCAAATCACTTCTTCAATGTAGTATTGAAAAAATAAACACATCAATGAGACATCAGAAACTAAATAACCTACATTTTGTTGAGGCTTTGTGAGAAAAATGATTCCACATATCTGAATATAAGTTCAGCGTTTGCAATAAGACTTTTACAAAGAACAGTTATGTAAAACATAAAATTGGCAAAGCAGATATGGAACAAGGAACACTGATCTAAGAAACCAGAGGATTTAGTCCCACATTGGCTTGGTTGAGGAAAGTCGTTTACTTCATGACAATTTATGTTCACCTCTCTATAGCACACCTTATATTATTTGAAGCTATTCTATGGCTTCAAAAAATGCTAGTTATACACTGGTCAATTACTTTTAAATTGCACACCCAACTTCACTAGGGATACAAAACAGGTTGAGGAGAGAAGGGACTATGATCCAGGGAGTCCTTAGAGTGCTGGCAATGTTCTATTTCTTAAGCTGAATGGTGGTTTTGTGAGCATTTGCACTGTAATTCTTCGTTAAACTGGACATATACGTAACATGATACACACATGTATAACATACACGTGTATATTACACACATGAGAAAAACCTGCTAACATTACCCAAGATGGTGGTTTTTAGAAACTTTAGGACAGTGACTAGCCAAACTCAAAAGATTAGAACTTTAGACTACTTAAGTAGTTGGTATGGGGCAACTTTGTGGGAGCCAAAATGCATTGCTGTAAGGCCGAAAGTTATGGGCTTAAAAAAAAACCTTAATAATCTAACCTAACCTCTTCATCCTGAAAGAAAGGAATCCAAAGTCCAGATAAATTACATGACTTCCCCAAGGTCCCCCAGCCAGGTCTGCCTCTGTGTGTCTACATAAACTGTAACTGTAATTCTAATACAGTACACGATGGTTACCAGTATAAACAATTTAAGCAAAATAGACCGAAAAACTGGCATGTCCAGTCACACCAAACTTTCAACTTACACATTTTGACTCCCCAAGGAAGGCAGGAAGGGAGAACTCCCTCTTACAAAATTCAAACACTGCAGGGTAGAGGAAGGTGGAGAGGACTCTGAGGAAACCATTTCCCATCAGGATACATCTTGGGCTCAGAGTCCTCTCTTCCAGGAGCACTCTGTATCAGAAACAGCCAGTGTTTATCTGCCTGTTACTGACCACGGATGTGGAGAGTTCTTCATCTGTCCTTAAATTACTGGATTCTGGACCCTTTTCAAGTTAAAAACTCTGAAGGGCCCAGAGTCCCGTCCCCCCCCCCAACCCGCGCCTCCCCGTTCGTAAAGCCTCGAGTTAGGCCGCCTAAGAATACCCCGAAATGCAAAAAATGCCCCACCCTACCAATAACCGCAGGTTCGGGCCGGAACTAGCCGCACACAGCGGTGAAGTCTCGGCCACAGGACCCGCAGCCAGGACTACCCAAAATATCTCTTTCAAGTTCCCACCGCGGGCTTTCTTTCAAAGTCCACCACGCGCCTTCTTTTCCTATCAGTTCACGAAATAAACAAGCCTGTGGGCCTAACCCAGGGAGAAGAAACGTGCGAGACGATTGCTTAAGTATATAATTCAAATGCCCACCCGGGCCTTTTGTTTCTCTTAGGCCAACGGGGCCGAAAATTTATTCCGGTAGGGATTTCTGGCCTCGCGATCCAGGCTGGCCTTATTATACAACGGCTTTCCCTCGGCGTTTGCTGAAAAAAGAAAAAATGGCCCTGGGAAGCCGCCTAATTGCTTTTTAGGGAGGGATGGAGATGGGGTTAATAATAGTAAAAACCAAAGAGCCAGAGGAAGCAGCCGACTGGGAATCAAAAGGGGACGCGTACATTCCGTCCAAAGCCCACTCGGGCAGAAGTTCGGCTCTGGGCGGGAACCCGCCGAGGGGGCAGCTCCGAGGCACGGACGCCCGGGCCTAACAGGCCGTAAGAATGACGGGGCTCCCGTTCATAGGTCGGCGCCCCTCGGCTCGCTAATCTGCGATGTCTACTCTGGCTCTTTTATTTGCTTTTTTCCCCTCGGAATTCTCCGTCAGGCCGTCGCCTTGGGCGAACCGCCTCCCTGGAAATGGGGGAGGGGAGATTCACAGGGGCTCTGGGCCCGCCGCTCTCGAGCAGCCGCTGCCGGCTCTAATCCCCCCCCCCACCTCCGGTTTCTGGGTGTCGGACTCGAGACCTGGCAAAACCCCCTCTTCACGCGGGGCCCGGGAGGCCGTACGCCCCGCCCACGTGGCGGGCGGCCCGGAGCGCGGGACCCGGCGGCCGCCACACAATGGAGGACTCGGCCGGCCCCGCGCGCCCCCGCCGCCGCGAGCCCCCCGCGCGCCGGAAGGTTCCAGAACCGGTCTGCCCGGTGGGGGGAGGGGAGGGGAACGCGGGCCCTCGAACTCGTCGGGCCGCAGCGGGTACCTCACACCCTTCTCAGCAACTCCACTCAGTCGCCCCGACCACCCCCTGAGACAAGCGACCCCCGGTTTGGGTGTCCCGGCCGTCGCCGACGCGACCGCAGTTCCACCACACTCACCCGTGGACGCCATTTTCTCTCCTTCCTTCTCGTTCTCTCAACGTCCGTCTCCCTCTCGCTTGCCTTCTAGGCGCCGCACTGCGCAGGCGCGAAGCCCACAACCTCGGGCGCTACCATCCGCCCAGGCCACGGGGGTGGGGGGCAAGAAGGATGAACCACAGCTTTCTCGTCTTTTCCGCCCACAACACTTGTCTGATTCTCTCTAAAGAGCCTCGGACGTGCCGCGCGGCTCAAAATAGCACCGAAGAGGCCGGAGCGCCCGGCAACCGGGTGTCCGTGTCAAGCCGGAGTGACCGTCCGCACGAGGCCAAGTGAGGAATGGTTACGTCCGCCGACTCCAGGGACCGTCTCTGAAGAGCCTGCCTTGGAGGGAAACGGAGGCCGGCGAAAGGACTGGGGGAAGGGATCGGGGCCTAGAACAACTGCTGACTAATCCGCCGCCGGCGGGGAAGAGGGGTGCGTGCTGGCCGGTCAGCCGGAGTCACGCGCCCGAGTACGTGCAGAATGAGTTCGGGGCGCTCAGACCTCGGCGGGAAACTAGAGTCCCGACTTCCAGCCGGGGGCCCCCGCCGGGCCTTCCGGGGGCGGGTGCGCGCTCCGCAGTGAGTACCCTGGGAGCTCGGCCCGGGCCAGCGGGGGAGGGGCGAGCCGGCCGGAGGCCTCGAACTCGGCGCCTGGCCCCGAGGTTCCCCCAGTAACGGTCCGGGTGGAGAAGGCCTTTTAATAATTCTTCATCCAATAACCTTGTTTTTACAGAAGGGGAAACTGAGGCCCAAAGAATTTGGGGTACTTTTGTTACCTCTGCAGCTTCTTCTCCCCCTGCCCAGCTCCACCCTCCATTTGTGGGGCAGGGAACCTGGATCCTCCCCCTTTCCTGGGGACCACCCTGTTACACTTTTCCTAAAGTCACTAAGCTGAGTCCAACCCACACCCTGACACCCCTACTTTCTCCACCACCTGGAAGACTTTCCCCATCCTAGTCTTCCCCTTCTGTCCTGGCTTCCTAGTAAGGTAGGCAGGGTGTGATGATTCATTACCCCATTTTATAGATGACGAGACTGAGGCCCAGAGGGTTCAAGTTGCAGTCTGTCCGGCCATGGGCAAATCCTTCACCCTTGCTAAGGTACCCAGGGGAAGGAATGGTTGGGAGGGTGCAGGAGGAGGCTTGACTCTGGGTAAGGCTGGTACCTGTCTGTCTGCCTTCCTGGAATCAACCCAGTCTCCCTGGGCAGTTTCCTAGGCCCAAGAGTGGCAAGACTCACATCAATTTTCTCATTGGAACTTGGAGCCAAGGTAGTGTACTTTAGCGAACACTTTTAAAGCACCAGTTATGTGTTGCCAGCACCCTGGGGAACTTGGGAATGAGGGTGAAGAGTGCCCTGACCTCTTTCCCAGCTCAGACCACTTGCCTAGGAGAAAGAGTACACATGCTCAAAAAAAATAGGAAAACAACCATGATGTGGGGGGACTAGAGAAATGGAAGGGGACATCTGAAGTAGGTTTTAAGTGGTGAGTAGGAGTTTACCTGTTGGGGGAATTGGAGGGAAGGATGTTGTAGATAGAGAAGCTTTCATCATTTTTCCTGCAGGAAACTACCTATCCTGCAGGATAGGTTTTCATACCTTGACAAGGGAGCAGATGAGGCATTCTTCATGGCGCTCTGCACCCTGCTTCCAGCCCTGTGAAATCAGCTCAGTGGGAGTCCTGGAACAGACAGGCCTGCACTGGTGAGGGAATTCCAGAAGGGCTGGGGAGAGGCTGGACAGCTTTGTCTTATGGACAAGGGAACAAGCACATTTGAGTGTGGAATAGCTAGGCTGAAGCAGCTGCCCCCCACTGTTAAAGTCTCCTCTTTTTTAAAAGATTTATTTATGCATAGAACTGGGGTGTAGGTCAGAGGTTCGGAGTAGGGAGGTGGTGAGAGAATTCATCAGAGACATAATGGGGAGCAGAACAGGCAGATTTGCTGAAATACACTGCTAAGGGGAGCAGTCGGTGTGACAGGAGAGGTCTGCTGTGCCGTATGTGGGTCAGCTCCCTGGCAGGGGATCGAACTCAGGCTGCAGTGGTGAGAGCATGTTAGCGCTGAAACTTAACCCCTTGCCACCAGGGAGGCCCCGTGAAGTCTCCTCTTGTTGGGCCACCTGGTGGCCCAACAATTAGCCAGGCTGGCTAATTTATTGAGTAGGAGCTTGGGACTGGACCCTGCTTTTACCCATTCCTTTTTCTCATCCTATGAGATATTTTTAACCCCCATTTTACACATGATGGAGAGACTCAGAAGTTGGGAAACTTGCCCAGGGATATACAGCAGGGAGTAGGTACTGCAAACTTCCTGTGAAAAGAGCTAGGGCCAGAGATGCTGTGGTCAGGGCTGGAGGAACGGGTTGTCTCAGTTGGCTGTCACTTTGTCTATGCTCGTGGTGTGGGACTCCTCCTTTTAGCTCTTTAACCTTTCTGCTCCTCCCACTCCCCAATTTGCTTGCACATTGGCCTCATCCCTCTGGGTCATCTAGAAAAGGGGAAGGTGGCTAGCCTATAGCCCCAAGAAAGAGGGAGACTGAGGAAAACTAAAGAAAGCCCTGAGTTTGCCCTGGGGGTTTGCACGCCTGTCTTTTGGGAGTCCAGGGCCTCAGTTCAACTTTCCCGGTCCTATACCTCCCTGCCCAGGCACCTAGTCAGGACCTATCAGCACTCAGCCCTTTTGACCTGGCACCTGCTTGTCCTCAGATGTAAGTAGATGGGATGGCTAAGAATATGGTTAGGATCTGAGCAATCTGATTCTGGGTCTCCCTCTGCAGCCTCAGTTTCTCTTTCTATAAAATAGGGCTGTTGTTAGGGTAGTTGAAAGGAAGTCAGATTAAAAAAAAAAGCAATGACAACTGTTACTGTTTTCCTTTACCCCTAGCACACAGCCCCAAGAGCACCCGTGACCACCTTCAGCCAAGCTATGCATGCCAGAGACCACCCTGGCCTACTGTGCCCGGCACTACCTTTTGCCTCTTCAGTCCTGATGCTGCTGATGAGTAGCCTGTGGCTGATAGGGGCAGGCCCCAGCCTTGCCCTGGCCCCGGAGCTGCTGCTGGACCCCTGGCAGGGTGAGGGTTGGCCCATGGGCCTTGAAAGAAGCAGACTTGCTGTAGCACCTGAAATCAGTTGGTAGGAGTGGCAACTGTACAACAGTTAAGAAGGAATAGGGCCCGGTGTGTCCTGGGGAAGGTTGGCCTTAAAAAAGTGCATGGCTGACTCATCCACAGCTAAGAAGGAAGGCCAGCAGACCCAGCTAGAGGGGCTAGAGAGGTGGAGTCTGTGAGTAGGACTTTTTTCAGATGACTTCCCTTTCTGATGGCTTTTCCTTGAAATAGGCTTTTAGCTAAGCACATGAATAGGGAGAAGGTATGGGTTTGAGAAATGACCCTGGCTGAGCACTTATTTTCCAATAATAACAGCAGCTCTCATTTAATTTGAGGAATCACTTGAGGCTCACCTCAGAGAGGTTAAGTGACTCATCCAAGGTCACACAGCTTTTGGGTGGAGATGGTGGGGAACTGAGTGGCCCTAAAACTGAAGCAAGCCGTCTCATCAGAACGTGTATTCTCAACAGGGCATACAGGATTCAGTGAGTATGCAAAGCACCTTCATAAGACATAGTGGGTGCTCAATAGCTGGTTACTCTTGAGAAGACTGAGTGGTGGGTCCAGTTATTTCTGTTTCATATAGCAGAAGAGCAGTCTCAGTGGTTGGAAGCTCTGGGTCCTCTCCACTAGTGCTGCCAGTGGTTCGAGTCCGGCTTCTGAAAGGGAATGCTGGCTTAGCAGGGCAAGGCAGAGGGGGGCTCCCAGCCTTGCACACATAGGTCAGCCTTGGGGGTTGGGGCCACTAACCTGGCACATAAACCCCTTCTTTCTCCCAGTGCACCGGCTACTGACCCATGCCCTGGGTCACACGGCCCTACCAGGCCTACTCCTGAGTCTGCTGCTCCTGCCTACACTGGGCTGGCGGCAGGAGTGTCACCTGGGCACGCTGAGGTTCCTGCATGCCTCTGCCCTGCTCGCCTTGGCCACTGGGCTGATGGCTATGCTGTTGGCAGGCCTTGGGGCATCCAGCGCAGCTGGTGGCTGTGGATACATGCCTGTCCACCTGGCCATGTTGGCGGGGCAAAGTAACTGCCCTAGACAGCCCCATGGGGTACTGCCACCATGGCTGCTGCCGTGGCTGCTGCTCGCCCTGACACCGCTGCTCAGCTCTGAGCCACCCTTCCTGCAGCTCTTCTGTGGCCTCCTTTCTGGCTTGGCCTGTATCCTTTGCCTGGGCCCAAGGCCCACGTGGATGGGTTATATGTCTGGGTCGTAGGGTGCCTAGGAAGGAAGTGGACCAAGGGGTCAGGCTAACAATGTTGGAAAGCTGTGTACTCACCTTCCAGGAGCAGCGCGGAGTCCTCTCTGACCAGACTGTGGGCTGGAGACTGGGGACTCGGCAGATGGAGGTGCCACATACAAATTAAAGGAGGCCTGGTTGGTGGCCCAAGGAGGCACCTAACCTGGACCTCTCCAATGGAGGTCGTGTCTGAGCTGAGATGTGTAGGATGAGGGGTTCAGGTAAAGAGAAGTAAAAAAGGTGAATGGGCCACACTGGTTACCAAGTGCAAAGGCCAGGGGTGAGAGTGAACCTGGGGTCCTCTGGGCACTGAAAAGGGGTAACCTGGGGCTGGTGGCACAGGCGTATTAAGCATAGGCTCTTGCTCCAAGATGCTTAATGTCTGTTGAAGAGAATAATGCAGTTGGAGAGAACAGTGGGCACAAGATGACTCACTGGACTTACATAGGATTGGGGACACAGCTGCCCAGGTAGCATATCACCCTGGCTGAGAGCACTAGAGAGGGGTATCAGTGGGCCCTGTCAGGAGTTCCTAAGCCACAGAACCTGAGCAGCTCACAGGGCTCTGGGAGGAGTGGGGCAGAGGGTGGCAACAGGATGAGACAGGTTTTGGGGTGAGGCACATCCAGTTCCAGCTTTTACTGTCTGAGTAGCTTCAGGCAGGTCCCTTTTCCTGTGAGCCTCTGCTGCTGCAGATTAGGGTGATGACACATCCCTTGCAGGGCCTTAGCGAGGAGACATTAGGGAATGCTCATCTCATGCTTGGTAAAGGGCCAGCCATACAGTGTGAGTTAACCCTGGCTGGTTTTGGTTTTCCTTGACCAGCCGCCCTGTCCTGGGCAGACAGATGCAGCTGGGGCCTTCTGGTGGCTGGAGCCCTCGGAGCAGCGGCTGCAGGTGCTACAAGAGGGCATCTTCTGCAGGACCCTGGCCGGATGGTGGCCACTCAGGTTCCTTCCCACCCCAGGAAGCCTGGCTGAGCTGCCTGTCACCCATCCTGCCGCAGTGAGGTGAGGGCAGTGCCAAGCATACTGGCCCTGGTGGTGGAAGCTGTGGCAGTGGCTGGCAGTCATGCCTTCTTCTGCCCCTCTAGGCCGCCTACCCTTGGACCTCCTAACATGGCCTCCTCTAGCCTCTGGTCCCAAGGAGGAGGTTCAGCCCCATACCCACCAGGTCTGGAACCTGTGCAGCACACCTGGGAGGGCTCATCAGAGCTGGGCCTGGCCTGGGCCGGGCCCAGCTTCCCCCCAGGGACCCCTCTGTGGGCAGCCTTGGATGACCAGATGCTACAAGAAGGGATCCAAGCCTCACTCCTTGAGGGGCCTGCGCAGGGACTGGAAAGCCCACTATGGCTGCCTAAGTCTTCGGTTTCCTCTCTGCGGTAAGGTGGGGTGGGCAGGAGTGGGGTACCCTGGTGTGAGGGCTGGAGATGACCTTCATACTTCCTCCCTGTCTCATCTCACAGGCTGCAGCAGCTGGAGCGCATGGGCTTCCCCACAGAGCAGGCAGTGGTGGCACTGGCAGCCACAGGTCGTGTGGAAGGCGCTGTGACACTGCTGGTTGGGGGGCAGGTGGGCGCTGAGACCTTGGTGACTGAAGGGAAGGGTGGATCTGCCCATCCCGAGGGTCCTGGACCCCCCTAGCACTGGCAGATCCTTAGGGACAAAAGGCCTGACCTGCAGGTGTATAGCCAAGCCCCTGCCCTGTCTCCTGAGAGACCCCCTGGGGTGCAGGGGGACCTCTGGAGGAGCAGGAGAGGACCCTTCAGCAGCCCACTCTGGTACTATTAAGAATAAAAAACAATTCACTTTTCAACCTGGACCTCCTTGGGGCAGCAGTTGTTTCTGACTCTTCTGTGTTGGCATCAGAGGGATGAGTGAGCAGTGAACAGTTCACCAACTGCGGGAGAGCAGCTTCCTGACATCCAGAGACATGATGTCACTGTCCCCACACCTCCTACAAGAAGCTGAGCCCTCCACCGCGGAGTGTTTGCTGGGCTGGACCCTCTTGCCAAGGCTCCTTCTTCGTTGCTGTTTCCCAGCACTGCTGGGTCCCCTGGGCAGGAAGCAATGGGCGGGAGTGCAGTGGGGGAGCTTCCTCAGCTTTGAAGCAGCAGCTCCTCCTTCCTGGCCCCCTCTCTGTTCTTGCCCCCTGCCCAGGGAGGGGAGGTAGACTGGAGCCAGGAGGGCAGAGGGGGTGGGGGGTTGAAGAAGCTGGACTTTGAAGGGTGGAGCAGGGAGCCTCATGTCCTGGAGCAGTCTGCACTCTGGGCTTCTGTGGGGGCTGTATCCCAGCCAGGGCCACAGTGGAGGGGCCACAGCCAGCCACCTTGCCACTTACGTTGTCACTGGTTGGGGGCCAGAAACACACTAGAAAATCTGAGTCACGCCATCAGTTTCCTTTTATAGGTGAGAAGGAAGCTGCCCCAAGTTCTGGCAGCTCCTTGCTCCCCGGCTGACTTTATTTGAGGATAGGGACTCAAGCTGCAGCCATTGGTGGACACCTGGCAAGGGGGAGTCTAGTCTCTGTTCTCACCCATGGCCCAGCTGCTCAGGGGACTCCTGGCGCCCTCAGCCTGTGCAGGCCAGCCTATTGCCCAGCTTTGCAGGTGGGCAATGAAGGCCACTAAAAGGGAAAAAGCTCCTAACCCTGCCCAGCTGTCCCCATTTAAGCATACACGGAGACCAGGCTGGGGGCCTTTATTGGCCGGTACATGTTTATCTCCTGGTGTCACACACTTTTGTGGGAACAGGTGGCTCCTCTCCCACTCAGGACATGGGAGGGGCAAGGGACTCGGGATAGAACTGAGGCAAGGAGTCTTTGCAGGTCAGGTCAGATCAGGCAGCTTGACTTTAGGGTCAGGGACCCAGCACCAGAAAATGAGAAGAGAAGGGGAGGTCATTATCCCTGCACATGCTGAAAGTGGTGGAGCAGAATCCCTCTGCTTTGAGGACCAGGATCCTACCTGCACTCCCTCCCTGCAGGCCTGCCTCACTGCATTTCACAGAGGGAAACAGGCCCAGCGCCGTAAGCAAGGCCTTAGGCCTCTCCCTCCCTCTCAGGCGTCAGTCCATGATCTCCCTCATATGAGGCAGGAGCAGATGCGTCCAGGATGCCAGAACCAATCTGTTTACCCCACAGGCCTAGATGGCAGAAGGGACCCTGAGGAGATTAATAAATAGGGATGGGCAGTCCTGGGAGGCAGCTGGCCAAGTTCAGGCTGGGCATGGAAGCTTGGCCTGGCCCACCCTGAGGGGCCACCACCACCCTCAGCCTCTCTCGTGGTGGCTCCTGGGGGCCACAATCCGGTAGTTGGCTGTGTGTCTTCCCCTCTTGCCCCGCAGGAGGCTGGGGGTGTCTGTGCTGGCAGGGCCTGTCCCCGACCCTTCTGGTTCTGCCGGAAGGAAGGAGAGAAAACTGGGTTAGCGAGGTCTATGTATGGTGGCCACCTCCCGTTGGCCCTTTGGGGAGTGGGGGTCTGCCCTGGAGTCCGGAAGGCAGAGCTGTGAGAAAGAAGGGGGTTGTCTGCAAGCTGGTTAGTGCACCCCTCCACAAGTTATCAGCCCCCAACCCAATGAGAGTACTCAGGGCCTCTATTTGATTTTCTGCCAAGTGAGGATAAATAAACCCATCATGTTTCTGAAGTTCTTAGAATGTAGTGAATGTCCCATAAAAGTACCGTTCTTTTTTTCTTTTCCACATTTTGGGATGGAGGTGTGTCCTGAACCATTCCCATTTCATAGTCAGGAAAACTAAGATGAGGGAGAGAGGAATTTTTCTTCCTCCTGCCTTGGGTTAGGCCATCTATATAGTGGGGAAGGGTTTAGTCTGGCTCTGCCACTGACCTGTGTGGCTTTGGGCAAGTTAACATTCTGTGAGGACCTCAGTTGTCTCATCTCTAAAACCAGAGGCACAGTTCTAGACACACTCTAAGGTCCTGGCCAAATCCAATACTTATTGAAGTCAGTTCCAATTTGGCTGTGGTGAGATAAGCCCCTGAAAATAAGTTGACCCACAATGGTGAAACTGAATAAATGGCATTCTTACATCTGGAAAACTCCTATGCATCCTTCAAAACCCAATTAGAACTTCTAAGAATCTGTCTATGACTATCCCCCCAATCCTTCTCAAAGTTAAAATGAGCAGGTCAGGCAGGTCAGAAGGATGGGTTGTTTTCTAGAGGAAGAAGATGGGTTGTTTCACAGGATGGATATCTTAGCTGAGCCTCCAAAACCATATTCACAGGATAGATGCACAGATTCTAGTAAAGTGCCATCTTCCCCTGCGGGCACAGCCAGGGGAATAGGCTATACTTCATTTTCATAATTGTCCAGTGTCCTGACCCCGTGTGCCATAGCCCCCTGGGCACCTCCGGGCTGTGATTCTAGGACAGCCCAGACATGTGTGGTCAGTCAAGGGATATTTCTTTGCCCTAAATCAGGAAGTAGGGGAGTGGAAGAGGAGGGTGGCATAGAGCAGGAGCTCCAGCATCACTGAGGGCCAGATGCTGGGCCCACCATGTCCCGGTTATAAGGCCTCAGGCAAGTCACAGAACCTCTGAGCCTCATCTGGAACATGAAGATAATACTATGTCACACACTTGCAGTAAGTTTTTAAGATGACCAGCAGTAGAAAGTGGTTTTCGTAGAAACTACTACTAGATGATTATTACGGTCACTGAATTGGTGTGCTTTCAACCCAGGCTTGTAGGTCTGTCCATCATAAGTCAGTCATGAGGTGCTGTTCTGACATGATCAGATTTGGGGCCTGGGTTTCTCTGGGTACCCTGAGTGCCTGGCTGAGTGGGTATGTCAGTGAACCTTTGTTTATGGAGCCAAAAGCACTATCACTTTATAGAGGGCAGATCTAAATTTAGGGTAGATTCCCGGCCTGACTGCTACTATGCCTCTGGCCCTGAGGGAAACATGTGAGCCCTCTGAACCTCTCTATCTTCCTCAGTAAAATGGGCATGGTATTGCCCACCTAGCAAGCTTGTTGTAAGGACTGGGGATGATCAATGTAAATCCCCCAGCCCAGATGGGCCAGATGTGTGGCAGTTTGGCAGCTGTTACTGTTATCATCATTATTGACTATGACCAAATATGAGCCCCTGCTGGGTCTTTAGTTTGTACTTGCTGTGTATGATGGGCCAGTGAAGAAAGTTCTATTTCCTTTTTTGCTATCCTCTTTACCCCCCAAGGACCCATAATCCCAGCAGGCTTGCGGGGCCTTCCCAGGTGACTGGCTCTTCCTCCTTGGGGTGCCAGAGACAGAGCCAGCTGGTGGGGCAGAGATCCAAGGCCAGGCATGTGTCTCTTCTGGCTTCTGCCCAAATCCTCTTGAGAGAGGTGGGGCATGACTGAAAAGGTATGCCGAGAGCCTGGGATTTGGTCCGTGGTCCACCCTTGTGAGTGGGGAGGTGGTCTGGTTGATGGTCACTGGTGTTACTGTACATTAGAGAAGCCAGGTGGCATGGTGGGAGGAATTTTGGAAGCGAACCACACACATGCCTTCCACCCTCCAGGCCTTTACCCCTGCAGTTCTGTTCATCAGGGTTGCCCTTCCCACCCGCCCTTCCTGACACACTCAAGTATCTTCCATGACCCATGCAGTGTCCCGTCTTTTGGGAAGTCTTCTTTACCCCACAGTGAGAAGTGACTGCTCCTCACCTACACTCTTTGGTGCTCCTGTACCCCAAGGCCTTCATCTCTATGAGTATTGAATATGCCACTCATCGGGCAGCTCCCCAAACTAGGTTCTCTTGGGATCTGCCCCAGTACCTGCCCAGACCTGGCACTCGGTCTATATTGCAGCTTTGCTGAATGAAGGAGGCCTGCCTCTCAACGGGGCCCGCCTTCCAGTGTGGGGCCTCGGTCTCCCCAGATGTAAAATAGACAGGAAGTTGGACATGATGTCCACGGCCTGTGTATACTGATGCACTAGGACTGGGCTGTGGGATGGAGCAGCTGTAGGTGGGAAAAGTGTGGCTGTTGCAGCCTCTTATTGGGTAGGTGAGAAAAAGGGCTCAGCCCTAAGGGCAGCCAATCCCTTCCTTTCCCCAGGGCCAGTCACAGGCTCCAGTTGAATGGGGGGGAGACCTCCTTAGTCTCACCATGATGATGCAGGCACAGAGACAGTACTTCCCACTTGGTGTTAATCTTCCTAAGGCCCCCCGCCCCCAACCACCGCAACCTGCCTTTGAGGACATTCTCACACTGGGCCTAGATCCACTAGTCTTAGATCTTACTCCACAGCAACCTCATAGACAGTCCCTTAGGTTCTTTTTGACCTCTTGGCTTTTGCTCAGGATGTTCATCTGCCTCTTCTCTCACCCCTAGTCCTTGCTCTTCAGGTCTCTACTTAGGGAACACCACTTCCAGGAAGCTTTCCCTGAGACGTCCTCCTTCATCTTCCTGCCTGGGTCAGGTGCACTTCTATGCTCTCATGGTTGCCTATCTCACCTAGGATTTAAAAGCCAGTGGTTCCCCTAGTACCCCCATATTCTCAACTCCATGAGAGTAGGACTATGTCTGTTTTATCTATTGGAGGTTATATAGCCAGCAAGGGGCCTGGCACGGAAAGGAGCACATTCATTCAAGAACTAGTTATCAGAGCCTTCTCTGTGCCAGGCACTGTCTACTGGCAAATGGAAAGACAGAGAAGGAGGAGTCCCTGGCCTGGGGCCAGCATTGGGAGGCACTGTCTGTATCCCCAGGCCCTTCCCAGGCCCTTTCTGAAAGGGGCTGCCCCTGCCTGCCCACCCTGCCATTACCTGGCCAGATGATGGCTTCCAGCAGGGTGACCCGTCTGGCCAGGAGCTCCAGCTGAGCCTGCTGCTGCAGAAAGCTCTGTAAGCTAGGAGCCTGATGGGAGATTGAGAAGAGCAGACGGTGCGAGTCCGGCCTCCAAGGGCTGGGCCGGGGAGCCAAGGGTAGGGTATAGGGGCCAGGCACCAGCCAGCTTCAGGGCAGGTACCTGGAAGTGAGTCTCTATCAAGACCTCAGACTCTTAAGTGGGGACACAGCTTCCTTGGCCCCTCAGTGACCAGATGGGTGAAGAATTGCTGAGCAAATGCCTAGGCTGAGGGTCTCACTTAGGTCCCTAAAGGGACTTGCAGGGCAGGTTAGGAGGACCAGAGAGGGAACTGCAACTGTAAGGGATACATTCAAGGGCTAGGAGGACTTGCCCTATGAGCCTCTTGGGGCTCATAGGGCAGGGAAGGTCAGAACTGGTGGGTGGCATATTACCCAGAGTCCCTTGGGGCCTGAGCCTGGCTCTATCACCCATAATACCTTGCACTTCAGGAGTCTAGCTCCATGTTTTGTGGGTCTGAAAACTAGATCTGTTACTCATGATTTCTCTAGAGTTGAAGTCTCACTGGATCTGGATCCATTACCCACAATCCTCCTGTGGGCATGGGCTCTGACTTTCTTACCCATGATCCCCTGCACTGGCTGCATTACCCACAATCCCATGCTGGTCTGGAGTTTGGTACCATTGTCCATAATTTCTTCCAAACTTGAAATCTGTCACTTCTAATTCCCCAGCAGGCCTGGAAACCACATTACCCACGAAACCCGGAGGCCTGGGTGTGACCACAGAAGTAGGGGTTCCGGTTTCTAGGGCCCCCGTCACCTGTGGTAGAGGGACCAGTCATTGAGGGATGGGAGGTCTTGACTTCTCAGGTCCTCACCTGCTTGGGGCAGGGACTTTCTCCAACCTCATGGCTGGAATCAGGCAGCTCCACCCCAGAGGGTCGGGGGAAAGCCGGTGGATGGGGACTGGGCTGTCTGTCCGTCTGTCTCTACTCACCATAGAGCCCAATCATTGTTTCCAAGATTAAAACCCTCTCAGCTAAAATCTTCAAAGCCTCGCGTAGTTGGTGCAACCCCTCCCCCTGCGGAGGAAAGAGACAGATGCAGCCGTGAAGGGGCTAGGGGAGGGGCCCTGCAAAGCCTGTTGGTAGCCCATGCCCCGCCCTAGACATGCACCTGCAGCCCCACACCACCTGCCACAGCCCAGGGCCCAAGGACAGCCGGGACAAGACCAGGAGAGGGCAGGAGGGGTCAAGGCAGATGGAAGCAGCCCTCAACCAGTTCCTTTGAATTCCTCTGACTGCTTTCTCTCCACATCCCTGCAATTCTTGTTGCACTGCGGGCAGGGAAGATGGCAACCCACTGGGGCAGTGCTGCTGTGGAGCCTGCCACAGAGCCTGTGGCCTGACACCAGCTGTTCTCATATACCACCTTTGTGATTCCTGCCACATCCCTGGACCAGCTGTACTCTTGTTTATTTAACATTGTTTAAATACTACATTAGTCTCACCCTAGTTAACTCTATTAGTGGGGTCAGGCTACTTTCTGATATTTCCATTCACATCAAAATGAACATACAAGTGGGCCTCCCTGGTGGCGCAGCGGTTGAGCGCTGGGTTGCGAAGCTGCCCGTAGCCTCTGCAGCGCCGGTTCGATCCCGGCTGCTCCCCGGCCACCAGAGGAGGGTCCCACATGGTGCGCAGACCTCTCCTGCCGCCCGCTGCTCCCCTCAGCAGTGTATTTTGTCAGTCTGCCTGCTCTGCTCCCTGCTCTGGCGCTGGTGAATTCTCTCACCCTCCCGCGCTTCTGACTGTACCCAGTGCTTGTATAAATAAATAAACAAATAAATTAAAAAAAAAAAAAAGGAACATACAAGTAAAATTAGGAAATGTTTAAATGTATCACTCCTGGGAAGCTGAGGCTTAGGCCTGGTTGCCCCCTCCCCAGTCTTTCTCACTTTTGGCTCATTTCTCCCCAGCTCTGACTACTCCAGGTCCATATTTTACATGTCCTAAAGCCAGGCCCTGAACCCCGCCCTCTCTTCTAAGCTGCACCCAGCCTCAGGGATGTGGCAGAGGGCCCGCAAACCCATCCCCCAGGCCTCCCTGCTCCATGGCTCCTCACTCCCTAAGTGGTGCCAGCTGCTGCCCAGGGCTCAGGCCAGAGACCAGGACTGGCCCACCCATCGCTGACTGTCCTTTCCTTCCCCAGCACAGGTTCCACAGTCTTGCCGAAATTCCACACTCCCTCGCTCCTTCCTCTTTCCTAGACCAGACTAAAGTTATTTCTGGAATGTAGATATCTTAATTCCACCAGAGCACGAGGATGGCAAATAGAACTATTTCAGTCCTGACACATCTCAGAGTCTCTCTTGGCACCCTTTCCTTAGTGCAGATTAAGTGGAGGGATGATGCTTATTGGTACAATTTTAATTCAACCCTTGAAGGTAGCGAGTTATTCCCACAGAAACATCTGTAAACCAACCGAGAGGTCTCCCAACATGCCCATTGGACATGAGCCTGTGAGGCCTTGCTGGGACTGTGTTATCACCAAGCTGTCCTGTCCACGTCTCATGGACTGAAATACCCTCATGTCACCAACTGGCCATTGTAGCCTAGGGGCCACAGAGTCACCTCTGGCTGCAGCCAAATTAATCCTTCTTCAAGTATTGTAGGAGCGGGATCTAAAAATGGATGGCCTCCACAAAGGATGTTAAGCCCCTTGGGCATGGACAGCAGGCCTAGCTGATATCACAAGCCTTCTGATTAGATGGAGGAGGGTCCCACATCCCCACCCATGTGGCCAAGAGTATTCCCCCTCATCTCATCACAAGGAAACAATCAGACATATCTTTATGGTGGGACATTTATAAAAAGACAGTCAAGAGAAAAGGGAAAAGGGCAGGAGACTTGTTCTAAATTAAAAGAGGCTAGATACATGACAAGCAACATGTAAATCTTGAATAGATCTTGGATTGAAAAAACAGCTATAAAAGGCATTTTAGGAACAACTGGTAAATTATTGTTAGTTTCTTAGGTGTGATGCTGTTATAGTGGCCCTGGGAGAATGCCCATTTCTTTCTAGATGCACACTGAAGTATGAAGGGGGATCTGGATGAGCTTTGTAAGTTACTTTCAAATGAACTAGAAAAAGGTCTATACACCTGAAACCTACATGATGTTTTAAGCCAAAGTTGCTTCATAACACTTCTTTTAAAAGAAGTAAATGAAAATAAATACATGTCTCTCGCCATGGTTATAGATCAAAGAGAAATACAACTGTACAATATTCTGAAAAAGGGGCCTCCCTGGTGGCGCAAGGGGTTAAGACACAACCTATGAAGCTGTCCAGAGCCACTGCAGCACGAGTTTGATCCCCTGGCCGGCCAGGGAGCAACCCACATGGTGCAGCAGACCTCTCCCACTGACTCGCCTGCTGCTCCCCTCAGCAGTGTACTTTGGTCAATCTGCCTGTTCTTTTGCCCACTCTGTCTCTGGTGAATCCCCTCACCCCCCACACCTTTGACCTGTACCCCAGCTCTTGTGTGCATAAATAAACAAATCTTTAAAAAAACAAAACAAAACAAAACAAATTGCCTGAGAAAGAAATTGCCAGTTTTAAAAAAAGAGATGATTTTCTTAATAAAACCCTGATATAATGAAAAGGAGTGATTCTATACCTCTCAGTTATAAATAGTGGTGTAAACCACTGTTACCTTAGTTAAAAAAATAATTTAAAAAAGGACTTTAAAAAATAGGAAATGAGGAAAAAACCACTGGCAGGCCAGCTAAATAACGCAGCCCTTGCTACTGGGATTTCACAGAATGGGTAGCAATTTATTATTGTTTTTAAAGTAAAGATTAAATAAAGCAGAATTTTCCTCTTTGATTAAAAAATACCTTGATTAAACAGAAAAGAAAAAGGCTGTAAATACATGAAGAGATAAAGAGCAAATGAGACAAAACAGTTAAGAACTGGTCAATCTAGAGGAAGGGTAGGAAGATACTCATTGTACTAGCTTTTCTGCATATTTGAAAAATTTCAAAATAAAAATTTGGAGGAAAAACTGCAAAAAAAAAAAAATCTGTTATTTGGCCCTCTTCCCAGATGGGTGGCCTGCTGTTTGCACCCATGATGCCCCAGCCTGGCATGCACTCTGCACCTGAGATCTGAGAGTCCAGGGCCTACTGGATATCCCCATTCCATGGGCAACACTCACAGAAACTCAGCCTGCTTGCTTCTCCCGCTCAGTTTTGCTTCCGTAAATGTTTATTTCTTATACTCACCCCTTCCTGCAGCTAAACAAGCACCAGAGTGTCTCTTAGTTGCACTGACCTCTGTCTGTCCTCTCTGTCCCTCTTCAGTAACAGCCCTTGCAGTCTCTTGCTAGGAAGACCACAAGCCTCTTGCCTACTCTCTGTCTTTTTGCTTCATCCTTATTGCCCCCTTTGCAAATTCCTTTTTCACAGGGCAATCAGAGGAACCTTTCATAAATAAAAATCTCACCAGAACACTCCCCTACTTATAAATATTTCAGTGACTCCCCACTGCCCATAGAATAAAGTTCAAATTCCTTGGGCCTCCCCAGTGGCGCAGCGGGTTGAGCGCCGCGCTGTGAAGCTGTCCAAAGCCTCTGCAGTGCCAGTTCGATTCCCAGCCAGCCAGGGAGATTCCACATGGCACAGCAGACCTTTCCTGTCACTCCCGCTGCTCCCCTCAGCAGTGTATTTCAGTCAGTCTGCCTGTTTGTTCCCCGCTCTGTCTCTGGTGAATCCTCTCACCCCCCCGCGCCTCTGGCCTGTACCCTAGCTCTTGTATAAATAAAAAATAAATCTTTAAAAAAAAAAAAAGTTCAAATTCCTTAATAAGGTCCTGAAAGCCTCCTCTTTACCCCTTGCCTGTCACATTCTGCCACTTGAAATATCTGCAGTTCTATCACTCCAGGCTCACTCATGTCTCAGCTTTGTAAGTGATGTTCCTCTCTGCCTGAATTTCCTTTGCCTGGTCCATGCACCCTTCAGGCCTTAGCCTGGGTTTCCTCCTCCAGAAAACTAAACCTTCCCCATCATAGCTGAGCTCCCTTTGTCCTGTCACTACTGATTACCTGTCCCACCCCCTCCCCTCAACCCCAAAGTGATGACCCTGAGGGAGAAGACTGTGTTTTAACTGCACAGTGCCCAGTCTGAAGCCTGGCATGGACCAAGGAGGTACTTGGGGAAAATGTTAGCTGGACCCTTTGATCCAGAGACCCAAAAAGCTTAGGTTTAGTTCCTGCTCTCCCAACAATTTTCTCTGTGGAGTTGGGTCTTAGTTCTTCCTGTTTGAATAAAGAGTTGGAGCTTCAGTCTATCTAGTTGGAAAGGGGCTGGCTCAGTCCAGTCACTCCCAGGCAGTGCCTGCAGTGCACCTCCATAACCACTGAGAGTCAGTGATGAGCCACAGTTGGGTCACTGGCTATGAAAGTCACTGAAGTTGAGGTTGGTTGATGAAGTGTGTATTAGGAATGCTCAGGGCCCTTCCGCACACAGATCTCATCCCCACCTACCTGCCAGTGACAGAGCTGATCTTTTAGCCCCCAAAGTCTCATGCAGTTCCCAGCCCAGCGGGCCCCCTCCGAGGCAGGCAGCAAGCAGGGACAGAAGTGCAGGTGGGTGCGGGGGAGGCAGTAGATGGGTAGGGGCACTGCTACCTCCTGGGGGTCCCTTCCACAGGTGGTCCTGAGTTCGAGACCTGATCTGGGATAGCTCAGGTATCTGTTACCCTGCCAGGATCCCCAAGCAGGGACGGATTGCTCAGCCTGATCCAGCCTTCACCTTGTTCTCCCAGCTCTCCTGAGCTGTGTGGAAATGTGATCCCAGAACAAGGATCTCTGGGAGAGGCCAGTGAAGGGGACTAGGGGAGGCAGAGGGCCCCCTCAGGTTTACAGGACCCCCATTTCATGCCCAAGCTGGCAGTATGCTTGCTCTGGAGCCACGGGAGGTGGAGGAGAGTTGGTAGGGGGGTGGGTGGCAGCATGGGGCTAGGAGAGGCTTGTTGGAGAGGTAGCAGGGCCCCAGAAGTCATGCAGGGTGGGGGGGCTCCCACGGCTGTATCCATCACTGACCCCACAATCAGGAGCAGAAAGGGCAGGGGATATGGTGGGTGCTTTCCATGTCCTCACTAACTAGTGTCTTCCAGGAAGCAGGGCATCCCAGCAAGACTACAACAGGAAGGAGGGCAGGGCAGAGAGAGGGAGACATGATACCAGCCTCCAAAAGACCTTCCCAGGTGTCTCTCCTGTAGGGGCGCCCACCCCAATCCTGTCCATTTTCCAAATGTCTCCTATTTCAGCGATGGCTTCCGGTTGCCTGCACTGTGAGGCTTTTGGTCCTCCAGCCATGTGAGTCTTGGGTGGACAGATTTCTAGACCCCAAAATTCATTCACTGTAACTATCGCTAATGATTGTGTAGGCTTATGGGACACCACATCAATCATAGGACTTTGGGTTGTGTGGCTTCGAGGTCCCCTTTCCCATTGACTATGTCTCCCGTGCATGTGAGTTTCTAGGCCTCCCTTCCCTTCTTCAGGAGCTCCCTCTGTGTATAGTGGTATCTTGATCCCCTTACCTCATTTTCCATGGTTCTCTCATGTACATAACAGTTTCTCTTCTCCTACTCCTTGTGGGTCTCCTATGTATGTGACGGCGTCCAGGAATGCATGCTAATTGTAAGTTTTTGGGTATAAAGGAATCTAGGTCCCCTGCCCTCCTTTACATGCTGTGTACAACATGTAAACAACAGTTTCTAGGCTTCCTGGATTTCCTTTGTGGATGGTGGTGTCTTACTTCCCTGACACTTTTACCAGGGGATTCCTGTGTACTTTGCTGTCTTTGTGCCTCCCTTCCTACACAGCATGTGTTTCCCAGCCCCACTCAGGTGACACATCTCCACACATCATTGGGTATTGTTTTCATGCTTCCCTTTCTTCTTTAGATAGGGGAGAAGAAGCCAGAACCTTTGCTGGGAGGGGGCAATGGATGCAGGGCAGCCCAAACCGCCCAGGAGGAACAGGCAGTTACCCTGACCTAGGAAGGCACAGAGGGAAAAAGGCTGAGACAGGGATGAAGACAGAGAGAGCACATCTGGGGCCTGCTGATAAGGCTGGCCCTGCCTGGTTGGGAAGGACAGGACTGGGAATGGGGCCAGGGCTGAGATCTGTCAAGGCTCCTCCCGGGGACACCAGGTTGCAAGGGGGATCTGGACGGGGTGTCCCCACTCCCAGGGCCTATTGGTGAGAAAATAATCTTTGAGTGCCCAGGGCAGGAGGGGGCAGTAGGAGGTCAGTGGCAGGTTGTAACTTACCCAATGGCCCCTCTCACCAGGGTCTCCTTTGGGACCAGGTTCTCCCTGCAAGGACAGATGGGGTAAAAGCAGTGAGGAAGGGAAAAAGGGAGGGATGGAGGGAATGAGAGAGAAGGGAGAGAGATTGAGAGGTTGGGAGACTGGCAGAAACAAAGAAGTAGCTTGCATTGGACTAACATTGGACAGAATACCAAAACAAAACAAAAGCTGGAGGGAACGGAGCGTGATAAAGTGCAATCAGACGCAGGAAATGAACTGAGTAAAATAATAAATTTACGGATTTTCCTTTGAGAGCACACCCCAGTCCTCTCAGGCTCGAAAACACCTTACACAGAAAGCTTTGGTCAAATTTTCCTGAGAAGTCAGAGGTTGGAGTTAAGACTGACATGTAGGAAATTGAGGGAAAACAGTAGAAAGCAAGGAGCCACAGTGGGGAGTGAAACCTGCACAAACATTCCCCTCTAATCCTTGGATGTTCCTTGAACTGCCTGTCTGCAGGAAAGGTAGAACTGGGCATGGATTTTAGAAACTGCTCACCAAATGGGAGACAGAGCGTGCATTTTACACTTTACCAAGGTGTGTTAACATATTAAAAAACCAAACGTAGGTTTACCATATGATCCAGCAATCACACTCATTGGTACTTACCAAATTAACTGAAAGCTAATAGCCATACAAACCCCTAAATATGGTATTTACAGAAGTTTAATTCATAACTCCTAAACTAGGAAGTGGGCCTCCCTGGTGGAGTAGGGGTTAAGTCTCAGTGCTATCACTCTAGTGGCCTGAATTGACCCCTAGCCAGGGAGCTGACCCACATGACACAGCAAAAGTCTCCTGTCTCACCTGCTGCTCCCCTCAGCAGTGTGTTTCAGTAGATCCACCTGTTCTCCTCCCTACTCTGTCTCTGGTGAATCCTCTCACCCCCTGCACCTCTGGCTTACACCCCAGTTCATGTATGCAAAAATAAATAAAAATAAAATCTTTAAAAACAAAACAAAACTGGGATGTTTTTCAGTAGGTGAGTGTATAAATATTCTGTGGCATATGCAGACAATGGCAAATTATTCAGCACCGAAAAGAAATAAGCTGTCAAGCCATGAAAAGATGCAGGAAACGTAAATGCACATTACTAAGTGAAAGAAGCCAATCTGAAAAGGCTGCAAACATATGGCTCCAACTATGTGACATTCTGCAAAAGGCAAAATTATACAGACAGTAAAAAGATTAATGGTTGCCAAGAGTTAGAGAAGAGGGATGGATCTACAAGCAGTGCACAGAGGATTTTTAGGGCAGTGAAATTATTGTGTATGATACTACAATGGTGTACACATTTGTCAACCGCCCTAGAATGTGTAACATCACAAGTGAACCCTATATATATATTATGGAATTGGGGTGATAATGACATGTCAATGTGGGTCCATTTGTTGTACCAAATGTGCCGCTGTGGTACAGATGTCAGTAGTGGGGGAGGCTGTGCATGTGTGGGGACAGGGAATCTATGGGAATTCTGTGTATTTTTTGCTCAATTTTGCTGTGAACCTAAAACTTTTAAAAAGTGAATTTTATTAATTAAACAAAACAAAATGATTGACAAAAACAAGTCCAGCAATCTTATAAATCCAGGAATGTCAGCGAACTGAAAGCAGGAGAAACAGAAAGAAAATCATATCCTACCACATTATCATCTGTTGAAAACCAAAGGTAAAAAGAAAGTCTTAAGAGCCAAAGAAACATATATACACACATAGATATATGTATGATGGTCATTTTCTCATGAGAAATTTTAATTGTCAATGTAAGCCAGAAGACCACAAAACAACATCTTTAAAGTTCTAGAAGAAGAGAAAACTGCCAACCTATTAATGTATATCCAGTGCAAATATCTTTTAGAAATTAAGGTCAAGTAAAGACAGTTTCAGATCAACAAAAGCAGCAAGGATTTGTTGCCAAAAGACTCACATGACAAGAAAGGCTGAGATGTTCTTTAAGTGGAAAGAAAATGATACCTGATAGGAATCTGGAGCAACAGGAAGGCTGACAAGTACTAGAAATGCTAGATACTTCAATATATACAAAAGACTATTTTTTTCTGTTTTCTTTTTAAAGATTTATTTATTTATATAAGACCTGGGGTACAGGCCAGAGGCGCGGGAGGGTGAGAGGATTCACCAGAGACAGCGCAGGGAGCAGAACAGGCAGACTGATCGAAAGCACTGCTGAGGGGAACAGAGAGGTCTGCCGCACCATTTGGGTGTCTCCTGGCTGGCTGGGAATCAAGCCCGCGCTGCAGAGGCTGCGGACAGCTTCACAGCACTGCGCTCAATTCTATGAGCCACCGGGGAGACTGTTTTCTTAACTTTAAACATCAACTGGCTATCGAAAGCAGTAATAACAATAATGTATTATGCAGTTATTATAAGAAATACAGAAGTAAAATACATTGACGACAATAGCACAAGGACAGAAGAAGTGAATTATACACTTGTAATGGTCCTGCTATTACATGAAGTGGTATAATATTAATTCAAGTAAATTGTGAGAAGCCAAAGATATTATTATGCATGAAATAACCATGAAAATACAGCACAAGAAGATATAGCTAAAAAGTCATTAGCAGGGGCCTCCTTGGTGGCACAGGGGTTAAGTTTCAGTGCTAACAAGCTATCACCAGCCACTGCTGCACAAGTTCGAGCCCAGGCAGGAAGCTAACACTTATGGCAAAGCAGACCTCTCCTGTCTTACCCATTACTCCCCACAGCAGTGTATTTCAGTAGATCTGCCTGTTCTCTCCACTCTGTCTCTGGTGAATCCTCTCACTCCCTGCACCTCTGGCCTACACCCCAGATCTTGTATGCATAAATAAATTAAATAAATCTTTAAAATGGAACTGTAAACGACTCAATCCAAAGAAGGCAGGAGAAGAAGGGGGGTAGAAGAGATGAGGCCAACAGAACACCAATAGCAAGACGGCAGACTCAGAAGTAAACTGAGCCATGTCGATAATTATACATATCATTTACATACAATACAATATCATTACATGTAAATGAAATCAAGTCAGACTGTTTGACAAAAAAAAAAAAAAAAGAGCAAGACCCAAGTATATGTTGTCTACAAAAAATGCACTTTAGGGCCTCCCCTGGTGGCGCAGCGGTTGAGCGCTGAGCTGTGAAGCTGCCCACAGCCTCTGCAGCGCTGGTTCGATCCCCAGCTGCCAGGGGAGGGTCCCACATGGTGCGCAGACCTCTCCTGCTGCTCGCTGCTCCCCTCAGCAGTGTACTTCATCAGTCTGCCTGTTCTGTTCCCCACTCTGGCTCTGGTGGATTCTCTCACCCTCCTGCCCTTCTGACTGTACCCAGTGCTTGTATAAATAAATAAATAAATAAATAAATAAATAAATAAATAAATAAATAAATCTTTAAAAAAAAAAAGATGCACTTTAAATAAAAAGACACAATTGAAAGTACAAGGGTTAGAAAGATATATCATGCAAACATTAGCTAAAGGAGCTATTTTAATGTCAAAGTAAGGAGTATTACCAAAGAGAAAGATATTTATGTTATAAAGATAAAAGGACCAAGAAGACAGTAAGATCCTGAATGTATATGTACCTAATAATAAAGTTTTGAAACACATGAAGCAAAAATTGGTCCAACTGAAGTGAGAAATAGATAAATCTAAAGAGTTGGGGAGAGTGGAAGAGAAATACAGAGTCAAAGAGACAGATACAGAAGGAAAGAGTGAAAAAAAGACACAGGGACAGAGCCAGAGCAAGGCGTGGGGGCTCTGGACATGGGAAATGGAGCTAGAGCAGGGGTTTGGGCCTCTGGGATCCCGGAGGGGGGTTGCAGGGTGGGTGGCATCACTCACCCGCTGTCCTGGGGATCCTTGGGGGCCAGGTTCCCCATGCAGTCCCTGAGGAGGAGGGAGGAAAATAATGGAATCAGCTATAGGGGCTCTGACCCAGGATTTCTAGGACTTCCCGGAATCCCCATGGAGGCAGGTGCCTTGGTACTCACTTTCTCACCCTTCTGTCCTGGGTGGCCAGAGATTCCTTTGGGTCCACTGGGGCCTGGGGGTCCCTAAGCAACAAGAGAGGGCCTCAGCCTTCTGCTATGGTAGGACAGAGTGGGCAGGACTTGGAGGGGCAGCTTGGCCTGGACCTTTGGGATCTTTCCCATTCACCCAATGCCTGCACACAGGAGTCATCTCATACAGCTCAGTGTTCAGAACCGGGGCCCTGGAGTCAGTCCCACCACATCTGGAAGCTGTTACATGTGATCCATAGCCCTAGGGCAAGAATCTCCACTTTTCTTGCCCTTACTTGATAACAATACTGCTTCTAGTTATATGCACTGAATGAGAAGATTTATGGAAAGTAGTTTGCACATTAAATGCTCCATAAATGTTTGAGTGAATGAATGAAAAGATGGATAGATGGATGAATGGATGGATGGATGGATGGATGGATGGATGGATGGATGGATGGATGAGGATAGTAGGTGGGGAGGGAATTGGACAGGTGAATGGGAGCACTTGGAGAACTACTCACAATAAGTCCAGGACTCCCAGGGATGCCCATAGGGCCAGGAGGTCCAGGGGGACCTGAAATAAGACAGGATGTTCTCAGGGTTGAAACAGAATACAACACCAAGAAGCCTACCATCACTCCCCAGGGCAAGAATCCACACTTCTCTTGGCACTTTTCAGTCACTGTCCTAGTAACCCACCCTTACCCCAGACCTGTATTCAACTTGCCTATGGGCCCTGGGGGGCCTGAGGGCCCAGCAGGTCCCTGGGGCCAGTGGCTGCTGGTCTCAGTAAAGGTATTAGACAGCAATGGGTCACCTGTAGGGGGAGAAAGATGGTGAGTACATGGGCCTCCCTGGTGGCTGGCGCAGCGGTTGAGCGCTGGGGTGCGAAGCTGTGCGCAGCCTCTGAGACGCCGGTTCGATCCCCGGCTGCTCCCTGGCCACTGGAGGAGGGTCCCACATGGCGCGCAGACCTCTCCTGCCTCCTGCTGCTCCTCTCAGCAGTGTACTTCGGTCCTTCTGCCTGCTCTGCTCCCCGCTCTGGCTCTGGTGAATTCTCTCACCCTCCCGCGCTTCTGACTGTACCCAGTGCATGTATAAACAAAACAAACAAACAAACAAATAAATAAAACATGCCTCTATTAAAAAAAATTAAAAAAAAAAAAGGAAAGATGGTGAGTACAGGGTTGGGTGGCATCGGATGATCAATCTTCACTTGTTGCCTCTGCCAAGAAAGCTCTGACTGTCCTGTGGCTGGGGCCACTAAGCACCAGCTCTGTGGGGGAGTGCTGGGGAGAGAGTTTTGGCTACTCAGGACCAGGAAGCAGGGAGACCTGGATTCTAACCCTGTAACAGTCTACCTGGTGACATCCAGCAAGGCTGTCCACCGGGCTGAGCCTACTGTCACAGTAGGGAATAATAAATGGGAATAATAACGAAAGCTACTACTTTATTAACTCTCTACTTTGTACCAGGCTTCTATGGGTGGGTGTTATGGAGTTCTGGGAGCCGTCACCATCCCTGCTGTACAGAGGAGGAGACCGAGGCAGGTGGGGTTGAACCTGGCACTCCAAGCTCTGACCCCTGGTTCACATGTATAGGTCAGGCTGGGTAGAGGTGAAGGAGGTATTAGGGGGGGAACTTGGGGCTTCTTTGTGCAGGGGGAACTTGGGGCTTCTTTGAGCCCAGGGTGGGGTCATGGCCTTGGGAGCTAAGGGCTGGTTTCCTGCTGCCAGGTCTTGAGCTTCCTGGCACTCTGGGGGCTGGATCCTGGCCAGCTCCGAGGTTTGGCAGGAGGGCCCAATGCCAGTGATTCAGAGAAGAGGATCTGGAGGCCACCTGGGTTAGAGGTTGGCCCCTTATCCTCCCTGGTGGTTCAGGGGTTAGGCATGAGTTTGATCCCCAGCCAGGGAGCTACCCACATGGTGCGGCAGACCTCTCCTGTCTTGCCCGCTGCTCCCTTCAGCAGTGTATTTCAGTAGATCTGCCTGTTCCGTTCCCTACTCTGTCTCTGGTGAATCCTCTCACCCCCTCACCCCCGCACCTCTGGCTTACACCCCAGTTCTTATATGAATAAATAAATAAAATAAAATAAAATAAATCTTAAAAAAAAAAAGTTGACCCCTTATATCCCACCACAGCCTCTGGCCCTTAGTATTCCTCATCTGTGAACAGAGGAAGAGAACAGTGCCCACTGGAGGGTTGGGTGGCATGTAGCAAGTCTGGTTCACAGAAGGGGCCTGATAGACAGTGGTGGCATTGTCATGATAGTTACGCCAGCCTCATCCCACTCCCACATTCATCTGCTGGGACCCCAAGGAACTCACCATGCTGGGCGATCTGGGTGTGGGGTGGTCCAACAGGGGCAGGGGGACCTGGGGGACCAGGAGGCCCTGGTGGGCCTGGAGGCCCCCTCTCTCCAGGGGTGCCCATAGCTCCAGCCTGGCCAGGGCTTCCTGGGGGGCCTTGTGGACCTGCAACAGAACCAGGGGGATGATGGGTACACAGGGCAGGAAGGTCCAGGGTGACCTCTGAGGGCAGCAGGTACAGGAGTGGGTTCTGGACCCACAGGCCTGGGTAGATCCTGGCCCTGACCTCCATGACCATCTTTTAGGGGTCCTCCCCAGGGGTTTTAGGACAATGGTCACTTGGTATACAGTAGGTGCTTAGCAAACAATGATTTCCAGAATGTTCTCTTCTTTCCCTTCCAGGCTCTTGGCTCAAATTGCTCCCCTTACCAGTTCCCACCTTGTTCTGCCTGGGGTATAGTTTGGCTCATTTTCAGTCCTCATAAGATGGAGCCCCAAGATGTCACTCCTGCTGGGAAACCCTTCCCATCTCCATCCCATCCAGGCTTTGTCTGGGCTTCCTTCCTTGGGGCTCCATACCTGCAGTGTTCCTAATAAGAACTCTGGTCACATGGGCTAGACGTGCCCAGCCTCCTATGTCTAGCCCCCTTCTCTGCCCCAGGAGCTCCAGGAGGGCAGGGACTGACCCCACCCTAGTACCCAGCTCAGCACTTGCTGGGACTAGGTTCCTGGGGAGCATGGACCAAATGAATGCAAAGGAAAGTTTTGGGGAACCCAGGTGGTAGAGGTGGTAGAGCTGAAAGACAATGAGGTGGAAGGGACCTGGGCCACTTCTCGCTAGATCAGGACTGGGAAAGGAAGGAAGACCCCCAACCTGGGTCCATCTGGGATGCTTGTTGGGGAGCGGGGTGGAGGGCAGTACTGTAGGCACTTACCTGGTGGGCCTCTTATCCCCATGGGGCCCTGACTGCCAGTGTCTCCCTTGGGGCCAGTGGGCCCAGGAAGCCCCTGGATGCCAACTCCATCTAGGGGAGAAAACTCATCAGTGTGGCAGCCGCAGCCTTGCTTTTGCCAGATCCCGGGCCTGGGCCTGGCCAGCACCTACCATCTCGAGGGAGCAGTGGGGCCCTGGAGTTCTCTCTGGCTCCTGGTAGTCCTGGAGTGGGATGGTGGGCAGGTCAGTGTCATCCAGCATCCCTGCCCCCAGTTCCCTCAGGGACAGAATTGGCTGGGCTTCCTAGGACTTCCGTGCTCAGGTCTTTTAGAAACCACCCCCTCAGGCCCACTGGAGAGCTGGGAAGATCAGGACCCACTAGGGGGTCAAGTGGGGAGTCAAAAGCAGGGTGGATTCTCATGCCCCCAATTCATTCCCACACAGGCTGCCCCCAACCCACTCACCTTGGAGGCCTCCATCCCTGGGGCTACCCTGGATGGCTGGGGAGCCCCAGAGTGGGGCAGGGTCCTCAGGGGCAGCTGGGGTTGGGGGTACTGCCTGCTCTGGGACAGTGAGCACTGCTACCTGTGGAGGAAGAGGCAGATAGGGAGAGGGCAGATTCCCAGGGTCTCAGCAGAGACAGGCTGGCCAAGGGACCCAGGATTTCATCAGATTGACAGTGGCTTTCAAACTGCACAATTCATCACATTCACTGTAGAGAAGGCGATCCCCAACATCACTGCCCCCAGGCTGAGTTCCATGAATGTGATGTTGTTTGCTGGGTCACAAAGTTTTTTTCTTACACTTGCCTGTGCAAATGATGTGAAATTTCTCTTGGTTTTTTAAAGCACCAGGTGGTTATGGCCAAAAGACTTTTCAGGAAATCTGGAGGGAAGTTTGGAAAGTGGGGAGGCTCTGACATAAGGCCCTGACATGTGTATGTAGAATTCACTTTTGAACCCAGTGTGGGGAAGATTCTAAAGGTCACCACCTCCCCCCAGCCCCCACCCCAGCCAGCTGCTGACTGAGGATGAAATAGAGGCCAGAGTGCCCCCTGACTGGGCTGTGGGGGATAAGCGGACCTCAGAAAAGCTGAAACTCAGATCTGGGACTGAGTTGTCCCTCAGGCTGGCTCCTTCTGGGTAGGAGCTTGGGGGAGAGTGTGGGATTCTGGGGTTCTCATTCCTTGTAACTGGGTTCTAGCACATATTGTCTGAAAGTTTGGTTTCTCCGCTGGATTCACTGGGGCATCTTTTCATGTTAGAAAATAGAGGCGTGGTTAATGGCTGTCTAGTATTCCACAGAGACTTGCTCCCCAATTATGCGACCACCACTTCTGTTGTCTGATTTTCCAATTTCACTTTTAATATTTAGCACTTTGACAAACAACTTCACATCTAATTTCCCTTTTTTAAAAAAAGATTTATTTATTTATGTGTATAAGAACTGGGGTGTAGGCCAAAGGTGTGGGGTGGGGTGTGTGAGAGGACTCACCAGAGACAGAGCGGGGAGCAGAACAGGCAGACTGACTGGAATATACTGCCGAGGGGAGCAGCGGGCGAGACAGGAGAGGTCTGCTGCGCCATGTAGGTGGCTCCCTGGCTGGGGACTGAACACGTGCTACAGTGGCTAGCGATAGCCAGCTAGATTGATAGCACTATGTCGTTAACCCCTGTGCCACCAGGGAGGCCTCCACATCTATTTCCTTAAGACAGTTTCCCAGAGGAGGGAATGATGTAGGAAGATAGGTAGATGGAATGTGTATGTGTCTTTTAGAAAATCTGGAAGAACAGATGCTTACATGCTGACAGGTGCTCTCTCTAGGGGCACAGGCAAGATGATTGAATGGCTTTGTGCTGGGTTTCTCACGTTTTTAAATTTTTAATGACCTATTTTTCAATTGCTAAAACCATTTAATCTTCATATAATTTGGGAAGGGCAGTAGATATTTTGCTTTTGAAGCTGGCAAGACAGTATTATGGGAAGGGGACAAAGGATGAAGGTGACAGGGGCTAGGAGGGGATCCATCCCCAAGTTCTGGGGGTAGCTATGCATATCTGTCCGGGGTGGGTGGGGATAGGGTGCATGGGGGAATCTTCTCAGGTCTCCTAGAGGAAGAGCAGGCCAGGCTGTCTGACTGTGTCTGCCCAGGTTTCCTGAGGAGGGGCACTGGAGGGGAGACCGAAAAGGCTAGGTGGGCAATGCGAGGGTGGTTGCTGCCTGGCATGGGTGGTTCCTGCGCATGGGTGCTGAATAGCTGCTCAGATCTGCACTGTGGGCACACTGAGCATGGTGGGTGCAGGAGTGGGGGCGGGGAGGCTGGAGGAGGGGGCAGCTGCTCACCTTGGCCTCCAGCACCTTCAGCCGCTCAGTCAGCTCCAAAACTTTGCTGCAGTTGAGACAACCTGCAGGGAGGGGGGAGGAGGAGTGGGGTCAGCGGTCCCAGGTTTCCCCTTGAAGCCCCTTAGCCCCAGAGGCAGGATGGAGGGAAGGGACAGATGCCTGATGACCCTAACCCACTAGGTAGCTCACCTTAGGGAAGGGACTTGAGTCACAGTGGGTCCAGGGGGGACCAGGCCCTGCAGGTCTCCTTTGGCTCCAGCACCCCCAGAATGGACCATTTCTCCCAGAGCAGAGCCAGGGGACAGACTCCTGCAGCCTCTGCATCCAAAGTCACTCCTTTCCGGGAAGCCAGGGTGGGAAATCCAGCTGTTTCCCACCTGAGTAGGGCTGGCCTGGGCCTGTGGGCTTTGGGACTAACCTAGTGTGGACAGACTGCTTCAGAGGTACCACCCTTTGACACCCCCTCCTGAACCGCTGTCCAGCGCCTCTGTCTCCTCAACAAAGCCAGGCTGTCGCGAGGGCTTTGTTCCTCAGCTGCAGGGCACTGGCTGAGCACTTGCTTGCAGGTCTCCAGGCCTCCCCCTGGTGCTATGGTTCCAGTGTCACCCGGTTCACACCAGAGGACACCGAGCTCAGAGCAAGGGTGGAGTGAGTGCTTAACAAGCACAAAGCCCGGAGTCCAGTCCCGGTGCTGCCCCTTCCTGGCAGTGGGGGCCTTGGGCAGGGCATGCCCCCTCTCTGACCATCAGCTTCCTCCTCTTTAAAATTGGGACAATGATACCTTCCTGGGGTGGGGGGACAGCTGTGAGGTTCAAACAAGTTGATGATGGAAAGCACCTGGCATGGTGCCTCGAACATCGCAGACACTCAGATAATTTAAGTAAAAAAGGGAAAGTGGGTGTGTCTACAAGAGTTCAGAGGTCACGGGTCTTGGGGTACCTAGATCCAGGTCAGATGTTCCCCTGGGGCCCTTCCTGTCCCCCTCCCAGTTTTCTTTCCAGCTCAGGGTGGGCAAAGGCAGGGGTTATCCCTGACCCTGTGCTGCTGGACCCCGCTGGGTTTCAGAACAGTTATTAAATTGTCCCTGCCCCTCCAGACCCCTCTCCAGCCCAGGAGGACCCCAAGCAGTCACCCCAGGACCCACCTGAGAAGGCTGTGGGCCGAAGCGCCATCCGCCGCATGGTGTTGCCTGACCACCCTGGCTCGATGAAGCCAGAGGCGCCTGCAACTGAAGGACAGGGGGTGAGATCCCTGCTGCTTCGCCCCCATCTTATCCTGCCAGATGCTCCCATCTCCATCGTAGCCCCAACAGGGTTCCCTGCTCCCCTTAACTTAACCTGAGACAGAGGCCCAGAGAGGTGGAGCAGTTTACCTGGGTCACACAGAATGAACCCGGATGGGCCAGAACAGGCTGCCAACTTGATGGGGCTAGCGAGAGGGGCAGCCATCCGGGCAGGCTGCACGGGAAGAGCCACATGCAAGGTGGGGTCCCAGCCCTTCCACTTGCTGACCTGTGTGACTTCTCCTCTCTGAACCTATTTTCCCATCTGTTAAATGGGATCTTGAGGCTTCTGTACCTCCTCAGCTGGTGTGAAACCTGAGGTTGGCCTTGTGCAAAAGATCCACTGTGCACACACAGGATCTGGCACACAGTAGGTGTTTAGTAAGCCACAGCTGCAATATCACTGTCTGCTCTTGCCCTGCCCCCTTGGTGGGCAGTGAAGTGGATCCAGCCCTGGTTTTAAATGAAAACCAGAGGGAGGCTGGCTGCCTGGGAAGGCAAGGGGACCCACCCCCCACTGCCACCCCCACGAGGAACAGGCTGCTCAGGCTGGTGTGGCTTAAGGGGCCTGGTTTTCTCCACAGCTGGAGGGACATTCTGGCTAAGCCAGGATTGGGGGGTGCAGCTGGAAGGGCTCTGGAGTCAGGAGTGGCAACTGCTCCACTCTGCTTCCCGCCCCCCCCCGCTTGCCTTTTAAGGTCACGAAGTGTCGTCTGGGGGGAGACAAGACCCAAATAAGGCACAGGCCTGGCAGCTCAAAGCCAGGCTGTGGGTTGGTACAGGGAGTGAGAGGCGCCAGGAACTCAAACCAGACGGGTCCCTCTGGCCAGGCCCCAGCAGAGAGACTGCCAGACTCTGCTCTGGGTCCCACCACGGGGCCTTCGCTCAGACTGGGCGTGTATCCCCAGTATGCCCTCCTGGGCCAGTGACTTGCCCTGGTGCAGGGGGTAAATCTCACCCAGGACACAGAAAGGTGGGTTGGCAGCCCAGGCCACTGGGGCAGAGTCAGTGGTGGGGGGTGTGGGGGGGTGAGGGGGTGGTTCTCTGGGTAGGGTGGGTGGAGGGAGGATGCCACCAAAAGCCATGCCCAGTGTGAAGTGCTTTATGCAGTCCCGCTGGATCCTACGCGGTAGGCAACATCAGCTAACATTTGTTTAGCACTTACTCTGGGCCTGGCCCATTCTGAGCACTTCACATATACCGTGTTCATTCAGAATCCTCACAAAACCCGGGAATGAATGCTAGTATCACCCCCACTTTAAACACATGGAAACTGAGGCACTGAGCAGCTCTGCACTGCCCCCCATGCTCAGATAAATGGCTGAGTGAGTATGAAGCTCTCTCGCTGAGGGGGGGCGGGGAGGGGCCCTGAATGGGGCAGAGGAAGCGGAGCGGTCAAGAGTCCACCTGAAGGTTGAAGCCTGAATTTGAACCCAGATTAGTCTACCTCCAGGGCCACCTGGTACCTCATGTTAGTGCCCGAGTCCCACTGGGCAGAGGCTGAGAGGCCCCTGCCTCCTGAGAATGGCCTCCCCGGGCCCTCCTCATCCTCTTTGCTCCCAGGTGAAGCTGTAACGTGCCATTTTATGACGCTTTCTAAGAGGCCGAACAAAAGAAGCCGCCATCCCTCCAGCCCTGTGCAAGTTTGAATTTTCTTGGGGATGAAGCTTTGGCAAAGCATCTCCCCTGCCTACTCTTCCCACCACGCTGCTATCGTTTTCCCTTTTTTTCCATGGCTCTTTCCACCCTCTAAATTGGCATCTGCTGTGCCAGTTCCCCAGTCTACTGCTGACTGTCCGCCCCCGGGCTGGAATACGAGGCCCCACCAGGGCTTCATCTGTCTTGTGTCCAACCTGGAAAAGTGCCCGCACGCAGTAGGGCCTCAACAAATAAACCATTTGTTGCTGAATCACTGTCTGAAAATGAACTTAAAACAAGCAAATAAAATCAAAATAAGATGGATGGCAGACACAACGGTCTTGAAAGTGAGTTTAAAGTTCTGTTACTGTGGCACCGGGGTGTCCCCGACTTAGAATCTGTGAACTTGTGGTTGGAAATTCTGTTACGGCCAGTTTGCTTTTGGATATTTCACTAGGAGCCAGAGAGGACCAGAAGCACAAACGAAAACAAGGCCTGACCAGCAAGGCAGACAGAACTGGCTCCAACTACATGGGAGTTAAAAAAAAAAAAAAAAAGTTTTAAAGAAATAACAAAACTGTCAAAAAGGCCAGAAAATATTGGCTCTGAATTCAGGATTCACAAAAAATATGCCCCACATTCTGGCAAATGGAAGAAATACTTAAAGGACAAACCAGGTTGTCAAATGGCCCTCCCCCCACAAAATTCCACTAAGGAAAAAGCCGTGGGTTGGGGGAGGTTTCCTGCAGGACAGAGTGGTGTTGAGCCCGGCCCCTGGGGCAGGCCCCCGCGGGGTGGTCCATCCTCGGGAGCCCCAGCCCCAGCTTCACCCCCTCAGGAGTTCCTGGTTGGTCTGGGCACCACAAACCCCACCTTCACTCTGGGAGCCTGACTTTGGGTCACTTCCCACCACTAAAGGGGTCCCAACACACACAGCTCCCCCACTCCAATTCTTGTAGCTGACGCTCCCATGTCACCTTGTCCAGGAAGCCTTCGCAGGAGAGACCAGGGCACCAGTGATCACCCCAGGACACTCTCAAAGCCCCCCTTGAAGCTCTGATGTCTCCTTGTCCTGACCTCCACAAGGTCTGTGCCACCTGCAGTTTCTAGCCCGCTGCCCCCAAATGCAGCTGCCCTTCTCTCTGCCCAGTGCCAGGCCTGAGAAGCCTCAGTGCCCCCTTTCCATTGGGTCCTCCTTGGAACACTAAGGCCCAGAATGGAGAAGCTACTTGTCCACATGGCAGGACCGGAGGAACTGGATTCCAACCCTGAATGGGGGTGTGAGAAGTTGGGGTGGTCCATAGCCTCTACCTCTGACTTTCTCAGGAGAGGGTCTAAGAAAGGGGTTCCCTCATTCACAAGTCACTCCCAGGTCTTCTGGGTCCTGTGACCGCAGCCACAGTGGTGCTGCCTCCCCCATCCCAACCCATTCTCCTCTTGGGAATTTTTTTGTAAATGTAAATATTTGTTGCTGTTGGTCTGAGCTGAGGATTGGGGTCAGGGCTGGGGCCGGAAGCTCCCAAGAATCCTTTAGCAGGCCTCTGGGAAGTCTCAGTCCGAGTCCCACCTGGCCCCCTTCTGCCAGTAAAATGAGGTTCCCATTCATTTCCCATGTACCCACTTTACACCAGATTCTGCCAGGCACTGGAGAGACCATTGTGATTGCAACAGGGTGGTCCCCAGGAAAGGGGGAGGTTCCCTGCCCCTCCCAAGGGAGGGTGGAGCTGAGCAGGAAGAGGAGAAGCTGCAGAAGAGACTGAGGAAAGAAGCAGGATGGAGCCAGGAGACCTGGAGGAGGCGCATGGAGCCTAGAGACATGTGAAGAAGCTGCGCTTGTCTTTTGGTCGTGGACGGGGTGACACAGATGTGGGTGAGACCCGTGGGGAGGTGACCATGGCAGCTTTTATCTTGATGTTGATTTTGCTCTTTTCCTTCCGGGCTTGTCCAGTTGTTTGTGACCCTTTTCTGTGGGTCCCCACTGGAAGATGCTTTAGACTTGTGGCAGGCCTTGGGGCCTTGCTCTGGGCCAATCCCATTTGGATGGACTTTTACCCATGAGGGGACGGGTAACTCTGGATGCTTCATTTAGAAACTAGACTAGAAACTAGACTCTTTGCCTTACCTGTATTGTTTCCTAGTTTTATTAAAGTTCCTTCCCATTAAAGTCTCCTATGTTTTGTGTTGATGCGGCGGATGGCAGAACCCATGTAGAATAGGCAGGTTTGCGGGGTTTGGGCTGCCCTTCTCCCTGTCCTATAACATAATGACAGCAGGGTGGGGGCCACAGTAGCCAGTTGGGAGCCCCAAGAAGGTGGCAGGCAGAGTGGATAGCCACTGCCAAGGCCATGGAGTAAGAAGGCCAGTGCAGTCCGGGGCAAAATGGAGGCAGGGTAATGCTGGGGTGCATCAATAGGGTGCCACGAGGGTGGAGAGGCTGGGCTCCTGACTGGGGATAGAAAACAGACTGGCCAGAGTTGAGAAGTAGAGGCCGCCAGGCCTCCCAGGCAAAAGGGACTAGATGGGTGGTAGACACGGGTAGATTTGTGCAAAGTTTAGCTTGAGGGACTCTGAATCCCAAGCATAGGCTTGGCACCATACTCGGCTCCTCGTTAGAGCACCCAGTGAAGGAGGGAAGCAGCACCCAGCCCTCAATGGTAGAGCGGTCAGTGCCAGAAGGACCTGGGTGGAACCTCCAGTCTGTCTTAAGCTTTTTTTGCTGTGTGATCTTGGGCGAACTTCCTTTCCCTGGTTCCCTGTCACAGAGGACAAGGGTCGTGGGGGTCCGTGGAGGGAGTGGGACAGATGTGCCAAGGACAGTGGGGAGTGTGAGCGGGAAGCACCAGAGGCCACCCAGTCTGAAGGTGGAGTCCTGGGGAGAGGACTCCGAAGGAGCCCCTAACTCCTCTGTCTTTCCATCTGGGAGAGGCATCTGCCAGCTTCATCCCCATGGTCTGAACACTCTCTGCCGGGAGCCAGTGCTGCTGGCTGGACTGAATAACCCAGGGTCAGACTGACAGGCTTTGAATTAACTGTGACCTGGAGCAAAGTATTCCCCTCTCCCAAGCTCGATTTCCACATCTGGATCTTCTGCACACAACATGATGGCACCATACCGTGAGTGCTTAGTCACGGAGCCCAGCAGGAGGAGGATGGGGAAGGGTCCTCCACATTACCAGTGCCGGAAGCCCTGAGGCAGGGGGATGGTGTGCAGATTTCAGGTCAGAGTCCTGGAGAGTGGAGAGAGAGAGCGTCCTGGCCACCTCGCTTATTTGCAAGGTGACCTTCGGTGAGACCCCACCCTCTCTGAGCTTTATTCTCCTACTCTAGACAATGAGATTGAGAGGTGAGAGATTAGCCTGCAGGGAGTCCCCAGAGGCAGGGAGTTCCTGCAGGGAGTCCCCAGAGGCAGGATGACCCTGAGGCCACAGCAAAACCCACCAGCTTGGGGCACTGGGTGGGGGTGAGGGGTGGGGTGGGACAAGGTCACATGGAGCATTCTTGGCCCTTCCTCGTCTATTTTTTTTCCTGGTGGGTGCAGGCAGCCAGGGAGTAGGCGGCAAGTGAGAGCCTCCGCCGGGCTCCCTGCCATGCAGCCCCACCTCCCAAGGCGAGCAGGCACTGACAGATCCTAGGTCAGGCCAGTCCCCATCCTAGCTGTGAGGGATCTCAGACCAGCCCCTTTGTCTCTCTGGGCCTCAGTTTCCCCATCTGTAAAATGAAGCCATTTCAGCCTCTTCCTCAAGGGTTTTCAAGAACATCAAAGAGACCATTCCCACTCATCAGTACAATACTGAACATTCCCATTCTGCAGAGGGGAAAACCAGCACTCAGCTGTGAAATCTGCTGGCCTTCTGAGCATCAAGTCTGCAGACTCCAAAGACATTTCTGCTGAGCAGCTGAAAAATGGTTCTCAGAGGTGGTCTCTGAGGGCCACCACAGAACCCCCCAGACAGGGCTAGAGAGGAGGAAAAGTCACCCAATTCCAGGTGACTTTCAGAGAGGTGAAGCTCACGCACCAAGTGTAGCTCATGCAGGGCTGGATTCTGGAATGATAGGTATTCCTTTTCCCTCTCTGGCTCACCCAGGCTGCCCTGGGCCCTGTCGTTCCTGATGACACAGCTGTATGGCCCCAGGGTCACGTCACAGCTTTATGGCCCCAGGGTCACGTCATAGCACCCCGTAGACAATGAGTGCAGTCACCAGCAGGGAAAACAGCCAGAGGCCCAGCTGCAGCCAGCTGTCAGAGGAAGGGCAGGGCCGGGTGGTCAGCAATGTCCCTATGCTTCCCTGCCCCTCACGCCCATGGTCCCGGCAGAGCAGTTTTCCAGAACATTCAGGCCTAAGCATGTCTTTACTCAACTCCAATCCTATGGGCATGGGGAGAGGCCTTCCTGTGCGACTCTCATCCCAGGGCACCACAGGCTGCCGTGCTACCCTGAGGCGACATCCCTGGGAGTAGTCTCTTTTAGCCTGCCCATTTCATAGGTGAGGGCACTGAGGCTGGGGGCTACCCAAGGCTGCGGCAAGTGCACCGCCCTTTAGAGAAGGCCCCTTAGAGAAGGGGTGTCTACCCGAGTGGGCATGAGAGCTGCCTGAATTGCAGCTCCCCACTCCCAGCTCTCCCCTCCAGCCCAGCCCGCCACCCCCTGCCCCCCCAGGCTCTTGCACAATGACTTGTACAATGCACAGGGAGTCCCGGGCCCAAGGCCACACAGCTGGTCCACAAAACCCAGGCTACTCCCAGCCCTCCCCAAGCTGGGACCTGAGAGGGAGTGGGCAGGTGTGGGGAGCGACTTGGCCTGCCTTGCATCAGCAGTTCCCCTAGCCCTCAGCCTGGCCTCCAGCTGCTGAACTCAAGGGCATGTGTTCTGCCCCCACCCATCCTGTCCTCACCCGCTCCATGATGGTCCCAAGGACTGGGGTTTTCTGTCCTTGAGAGGGGAGTCAGGGACAAAGTGGCCTTGGTCTGGGGCAGCCCTCCTAGGCCCAGGTGGCCTCTTCGGCAGCAGCCCCCTGGCTCTCTTTCTGTCCCTGGGGCCCTTCTGCTTTCCTGCTTTCCCCCAGCAGGGAGGGGAGGGTGCTTTCCCGGCTCCCTTCACATCTCCCTTCCCAGCCCCATCCTGGCCTTCATAGCTGTCTCTGGGCCCAAAACACCTGCTGTGGCTCGGGCAGCTCCCTCTCCCATCGGCTTTTCTTCCCCAGCTCTGTCGAGGATTCTCCCAGCCCACTTGAAACCATCAGGTTCCCTTTGTGGCCCACTTCCTGGTGAGCTCTGGCCCTACCCGGAGTGACTCTGGGCCCTGGACCCATCTCTCCAGGCCTCGGACACCCACTGTGGACTGGAGCTGGTCAGGTCTCCGGGAGGTGAAGTGTGTAAGTCTCTTGGGAAGCACCAAACACAGTGACTCTGTTAGCGTCCCCTGACGGGGAGGCGTGCTTCACACCTCTGTTTCTGGAGGTCTTGTGATCTGCATTCACATCAATGTGGTACTCTGGGGTCAGAACCCTGGAGAGAATCTCCACTGACGTGTCCACAGCCTAGGTCTGGAGCTGCTTCTATGCCAGTCCATCCCCTTTAGGGACATTCTTGGGAATGCAGCCCCCAGTACCCCCAAACTTATATTCACTGTGTTCAGCCAGGTCGTGGGGATGGATGCCCTCAAAGAGGCAGGTGCCTGTGGGGAGAGGAGACTCCAGGTCTAGTGTGCTGGCTCCTGGAGGCCTCCTCTGTTCCCCTGCTGGGTGCTTGGCCCTGAGCCACCCTTGGTGCATGCAGAGAAGAGGGGGTGAGGTGAGAGGGGTCCCTCTGCTGGAGCACACTCCACACCAGGCACCTGGTCACATCTTCCCTCCCTAAATCCTGACTGTCACAGGGGAGCTGTGTGCCCCTCACCTTACTGACCTCGGTTTCGCCACCTGCAGGATGGGTACAAGTCTCCACTCACCCAGAGGCACGTTGCTTCCAGGCGTTATCTGTTGCCACATCCCATGGGAACGTCTGCATGGGTTTTCCCCAAGTTTGGAAAGGCCGGGATGTCATGACTTAAGGAGAGAGCCACACCATGTGTATGAAGATCCTCCAAGAGCCCTGAGGGCCCCGCGGGGCAGGAGCTCAACACCAAGGGCATAGCTGGCACTAACTCTATGCAGCAAGCCCCAGGGTGCACTTGATGGTGCACTGCAGCATCTACGACCAGCCACTGTTTACCTCTCCTTCCCACGCACCAGGGGACGCACCTGGCCTGCACCTGGCCTGCACCTCCAGGAGCCAGCTGGCAGTCCTACCTTCCTCGCAGCTCGCCCCCGAGTGCCCGGGGCAGCACCTCCACTCTCGAGCAGTCACCGTCTTGTACACCACCTTGTACGTGGGTCTCACCACGGTTCTGTAGCTGAAAGAGTGCCCAGGGGGCCCAGCTCAGACAGGGTCTTCCACACCCTCTCCCACTGTCCATGAGAACAAACCCAGGGTCTCCGGGGCCTCTACCACCTCCAGGGCCCCAGGGAGCGTCTCTCTTACATGTGAGGACCCGGCTCTTCCACTCCCTCCCAGCCTCCCAGTGGGGGGATCTGGATACCATCTGGGCAGGTAGCCCCTTAAGACAGCCCTGTAAGGCCTGTCCCCAACAATGAACACTCACTGAGAGAAGGCACATGGGTGGACGGTGGACTCCCTCCCCCAGGAAGCTCAAGAGCACAAGGGGAGGTGCTGAGTGGGCAGAGGGTAAGGTTCCCTTTGCCTCACTCACCCCTGGGGTCCCAGCATTCCTTTCCCCGCGTTCTTGATGCAGTCCCACCCCAGGCCTTTGCTCAAGCTGTGTCTCAACCTGGAATGTCATTAGCTCCCTCTCTACCACCGGCTCACTTACCTGTTCCCTGGGCAGCTCATGGGCCAGGGGCAATTCTGCAGCACTCGCTGAAGGTAGGTACCATTCTGTACGTGGCATGAGATCGTGCGGGTCACTATGTACGAGCACCAGTTTCTGAAATAGATCCACAGAGAACGAGCTCAGGGGCCATGCATAAACCCCTGCCAAGGCCTCTGAGAGCACAGGTAGAGACCCGTGTTATCTCCAGGAACCCCTAAGTCTCCTGGCAGAGAGACTCCAGAGCTCTCAGAGCCCCGATGGGAATCTCGGTGCTGCCTGTGCTGGTCTAGAGGGGATGGCCGTGCAGGGTGCTCTTGGGGGCTCCTGAAGGATGAGTTGCAGGGGGCAAGATGGGAACAGGGTGTCCTCCCTGAGGCTCCCTCTCCTCAACATCTCTTCTCTCCATCCTGACCATCCAGGTCACTACTGCCCCCTGCCTCCCGCCTGGACAACAGCAATGGCCCCTCCGCCTTTCCCCTCTGGCTCTCCCTAGAGAATGTCATCAAGTGGAAACCTAGCCTTGCCCTCCCCTGCCTAGCCCCATCCCCTGGGTCTCCAGGGCCACACGGGCCATGGATCTCTGACCTCCAGGACTTTGCTCATGCTGGGCCCCCGCCTGGAGCACCCATCCCCCTTCTCCCTAACGGACACCTCCTACCTTCAAAGTCCCAGTGCACGGTCACTTCTCTCTTGTCCTGTCCCACCTCCATCCCGACCAGAGCAGAACTGAAGGTTCCCTACCCTGGATGTGCAGCCCTCTGTACAGCCGTCATGCAGAGCTAAGCTGCTGACACGTGTCAGCCCCTCCCTCTCCGGGCAGGCCAGAGGAGAGGCCCATCTTGTGTTCGTGTTCGTTCTGTGTGACAGCCGGGGTGCACAATTGATGTTCCAAACGTGGAGGACTGACTTGCCCAAATGTGAACTAATAATCACATTATGCTGCATATATTGAGCACTTACTGTCTGCTAAAGGTATTTATATCATCTTCCCATGGTAGTACCCACCCTCCCCCAAAGCACACACACTTAATGGGGAAGGAAACTGAGGCCCAGAGAGAGGAAAAACAACTTCTCAGGTGACAGAGTTGGCGCATGGTAAAGTTGGATTTGAACCCAGGAAAGTGACTCCATCCCAGCACCTCAGCACCCATCTCCTGGGCCATGGGTTACGGCTCTGTGGAGGTGCCAGCCTGGGAGCCTGCGGACCCTGGGCTAGAGGCCACAAAGGAAATTCTGGTGGGTTGGGGGACTCAGATTAAGAAGGGTCACCTGAAATGGCACCTCCCCCAGCTTGGCAAAAAATGCAGGGTCCATGACCCCATGCAGAGTTGAGGGCCGCTGAGCATCTGGAATGTTCCAGCCATCACAGAGGGGCTTGTCATCAGTGAAATCCAGCACCTGGGCTACTGCCTGCCCCTACCCCAGTCTACCTAAGGAGAAAGTCCTTGTCTGGGACCAGTTGATGAGCTTGCTCTGGGACCCCAAGGTCTAGCATTCTGTGTTGTGCAAGAATCTGATAAGCAGGAGGACACAGCCTAGCCAAAGGCACGGAGGTGGGGGAGCAGGGAGAAGGGATGTTTCTGTTCGGCCCATTGAAGCGGCAGGAGCTCAACACAGCTCTTGGCCAGGTGTCCTAGGACAGAGGTGACAGGTGCTTATTGCAGCACAGGGGATAACACACAATGGGGAGTAGGCTAAACAGCAACACAAGACCTGAAAAACCAGATGCTGTGACAGAGCCCAAGGTGGAGATGTGCAGACCACCCAGCCTGGTTAAGGGAATAAAACATGTGCAAACTGAAAGCTAGAGAGCAGTTGCATTCCTACTAAAATAAGAAAAGGAGAGAAAACCAAATGACTATTTATATGTGTGTATTCACATCTACATACATGCAAGAGTGAGCCTGATTTAGGGGAAATCACCACTCACATCAGGGGCACCTCTGGGGGGTGGGGAGGGGATTCCCTTCCCTTCCAGCTCCTGTGCTCACAGCACCTTGCTCATCACACCTGCTGCCAGGAGCTGTGCCCAGGGCCTCCCATGCACCCAGCCACAAGCTCCGCTTTACCCACGGAAGGCTGAGGCTCTGGGTTCCAGGATGTGCCCTAGGCACCCATGGGAGCAGCACAGCATACCTGGAACTCAGGTCCAGGTGACCCGAAGCTAGCACTCAACTTCAGGCCGGAAATGTTTCTCCTAAAGAGCTGGTGGAAGTTTAAAACGATTCATTTTTAAAAGATCTTCCCACACACACCCTTTAGAGTTTCTGGGCCTCTAGTGCTGCAGTTTTGAAACCGTCAGGGTTTTGTTTCAGGGAGAGGACATAACCTCTTTGGGAAACCGATGTCGTCGCAGATACTCACAAGAAAAAGGCATGAAACTTGGGGTATAAATTTAGGAGTCTCCCTGAAGCGTGAGGGACTTCCCCCACGCTGGCCCAGGAACTCTGAATGGGAGAAGGAGGGAGGGAGAAGGGGGCAGCCTGGGCAAAGGACAGTCAGAATCTCTAGATAAAGGAGGGCGTTCCTGGACCCGGAATTCAGACTTGATGCCAGTGGACAGATGCACACACACACAGGCACATGCATGCAAATGTGTGCCCACACATCACTATGCACATGGTGAGCACACATGCAGATGCACAGGCACACACGCATAGACACATGTGCTCACAGCTCCTGAACATGCATGCCCACGTGCCTGTATACACACACCCACATCAGCACACAAGCAAGCCAAGCAGATCACGTAGCGACAGAAATGACTGTCTTCCCTGCACCCCACACCTGCAGACGCAGGGCCCTGTGTCCTCACACACACCCATGCACACACTTTGCCTCCCGAGCCCCTGGAGTAGGCGGTGGGAGGTGGGTCTGTGAGCGCTCACAATTGCCTGAGCTGCCTGCCCCCTCTTTATACGGGGGGCAAGGTAGAGAAGACAATTTCCCCCCTTCCTTAATTAAATCTTTTCCATGTTGCTAGCTCATTTCCCACAAGCTGCAGTTTGCGTGAATCTCCTGCTTAGGAGACATGGAGCTGGCAGCCCACTGAGCAGACATTTTACACACTCGGGCCAGGTTCAAGGTCAGCACAGCTCTCCCTCTCCCTGAGGTCACCAATAACCACACCACTCCTCCCTGGCCCTGAAGACCCCAGCCCTCCTATCTCCAGGATAAGCCCCAGCTCCTCCACAGGGTTCCAGCCTGACTGCCACACCCTTGCCCTTCCGTCCACTTTCCGGGGGCAGCGGGACAGCTCTCTCTAAAGCACGGGTTGAATGGTGCCACCACCTGCCTGGAGAGCACAGCCCACCACAGCCGCCACTGCCTGCAAGCCCTGTCCTGCACGCTGCCTGCCTCTCCCACACATTCATGCCTTCTCTCTTTGACCTTCTTCCCAGGTGCTGAATTCTCCCACAACCCAGATCTTTGCATAAGATCTTCCCTCTGCATGGAAAGCCCTCCTCCTCCACCCCCACACCCTCAATACTCCTATTCATTCTTAGGGTCTCAGTCTTGAGGCCCCAGGCTGGCCAGGGCACTCCCAGGAGACCCCTCACATACTCACAGCCGTACCTCCTAGTTTCCTCTCAGGTAAGCTGGGGGAGGGCATTGGCAGGGACCAGTATAGGGCTCAGTCCCAGGCACTCAGGGAGGTCTGCTGAATGACTGAATGACCAAGACCTAACGGAGGCCCTGTGCCAAAGAGGCAGTACTAGAGTTTATTGAGGTGGGTGTTAATACCTGGAAGCCCCGCCTCTAACCCGCTACATCTGGGGGACTTCCTTTCCAGTGTCCTGATTGGTGACAAGCTGCTCCAGGCCCACCTCCTGTGGCATGGGCCATGGCAGGGGCTGGGAGGGGGTAGCACTTCTCTCCTGAGCCTGCCACTCTGCCCACTCAGCAACTCCTGGGCCCCCAAAGGCTGCAGGGAGGAGAGAAAACAGGCCAGACCAGCTTAGCTTGGCATCAGTCACCCCCACGAGGGCTCCCCCACCTGCCCTCTACCTCCTGCCATGAGGGGCCCAGGGGACTTTGTCTCCACAGGGCCCAGGGATGTGATCTGGAACAGTGATAAGGCCTAATTGCAGAAGGCAACCAAGGAGGCCAGGGGAGCCAAGGGCTGCATTGAAAAGGAGAGGAAAGACAGGAGGCGTACAGGGTGGGGGTGGGGTGACTAAAACCAGAACCCCACACTGGAGGTGATGTTTCCATCCTGACTCTCCTGCTCCCTAACTCAGTGACCTTACACAGGCCCTGATGCTCAGCGGGCCTCACTTTGTCCATCTACAGATGGGGATAGCAGAATCTCCTCGGGCAGAATCTCCCAAAGCACACAGCTGCTAGTTCTTGTTCTTGGACTGTGACACTGGCCCCATACCAGGCCGCTGTGGCCCTGGGGCTTGGGAACATTGTCACAATGCCTTCTACACAAGGTCTTGACTATGAGACATTCAGAGGGCAAAACAGGTGCCAAGGTAAGTCACTTGCCCCGTTCACGCATGTGGGCAGAGAGCTGGGACTTGAGCTCTGTGCAGAGGGCTGGGGAAGACGCCATCCATTTAGGAATGCTCCACTCTCCTTGGTGCTAGGAATGGTCCCAAGGATGCCAGAACTCCATGGGGAAGAAATCTGGGCCAGGATGCTGGTGACGGCTTCAACTCCAGAGTCACAGAGGGGTCGTTGAAAGAAATAGGATGCAGGCTGGAAGGGACTTCAGGGGGGCAGAAAGCCGCCCCAGCAGGAACTTGGGAGGCGGATAGGGGCAGTGGCAAGCCAAGGCAGCTCAGCACAGTCCCTGGGCACCCAGTTTCCGGGGGTCTCAAAGTCTTGCCACATTCCTGGGGCTGGGGGCAGCTCCTTGGATGCCTTCCCAGGCCTCCCCCTCCCCAGGCACAAAGCCTCTTTTCTGCCTCTGTCCCTTGGCTGCCAAAGGGTGCCTGAGGCTCCAGGCTGGAGGTGGAAGGAGGCTGATGGAGCATGACAGCCCCTTGCTGTATCCAACGATGCTGGGCTGGGGCCACAAGGAGAGGTTCTGGCAGCAGAAGACCACAGACTCCTGGAGTAGGGGTCCCCTTCCCCACCTAATGTTGGCAATAGCAGCAATGACCCTATGAGAGTCAGGCACCAGGCCTTCCCATGGGGACTGTCCACCCTCAGAACAAGCTTGTGAGCAGGGCACAAAGAGAGGAAAGAGGGAAACGCAAAGAAACAGACCCAGGGATGTGACATGACCTGCCTGAGTGTGACCCACAGAGTCAAGAATATAACCCTGTTAGGAGCCAGAGCCCCTAACTCCAACCATGCCCTGCAAACCTTTTCCAGTCCCTCAAGCTGACAACCCCTCTCCTTCTTGGGGCGTGGGGGGATGCTGGAAAAAAGACACTGGAATGGGAAACTAGCTGGCGGGACTGAGGTTCCACTTTGCCTCTAGGCCTGTTTTATTTGTAAACCAGGAACAACAGTGTTGTCCACGGGCATGCGTGAGGCTCAGAGCTGTGAGCCTTCTAGGAACAGATGGGGTACCAGTCCCCAGGGACATAAGTCACCGTCCTGTTCCCATAAGGAAGACCTGGGGGTGAAAAACATGTGCTGGGAGACCCTGCCCTGGACTGGCTGGAGGGCAGTCCGGGTCTTAAGTCTTCTCAGCCACCATCCTGAGTCTGACACAGGGAATTCCAATCAGAGACTTGGTCATCTTAGTATCTGGGGCTAACATCCTGGGGGCTAACTTAGTATCTGAACTGGGGGCTAACATCCTGGGCAGGTCATCTTCCCTCACCGAGCCTCGGTTTTCTCCTTTGTGAAACGAAGACCACAAAAACGCATGTGTCTCTGGCAGTCAGGAAGATTCTGGAGGTGACAGAGGCAGGTAAAATGCCCAGCCCGGAAAACTATGGCCAGCAGGCAGCAGGTGATGGCTGTGACATCTGCCACTATTCCAGCCCTGTCTCAACTGCTCTTTTGGCATCCGTCCCCTCACTCCAGCCTTGTCTATGTCACCTGCTCTTGCTAGCCTAGCAGAGGCATGCTGGCCCCTGACCACGAGGGAAGAGGCATTTCTGAAAAGAAGTAAAGAAATGAGGCCGCAGGGGGTGGGGGCCAGGCAGGCCTTTGAATGGGATGAAAAGGCCTGGCTACTCCGCATTGTGTGCCTCAGACAACTGGGCTGGCCCTGCAGAGGGGACAACCAGGGGCGGGGTCTGGTTCAAACACGTCATCAAGGCCAGAAAGACAGATCAGACTCCCAGCTCTTCTATTAATAGTGCCTGAGCCTAGAAGCTTCTATTAACGGTCCCTGAGCACGTGAATTCCGAGACCTCAGTTTGTTCATCCGCTGAATGGGGCAGTGCTCCCCACCCCCTCGGTCCTGGCAGTGCTCCCCACCACAGAGTGCAGAAGGGGCCGCCTCCCGAGCAGGGGAGACGGTCCCCACGCGCCTGCACAGCCGGCGTCCCCCGCGCGCCGCAGGAAGTCAGAGCGCTCCCTCCCGGCTCTGTCCAAAATGCCAGGTCCCTGGGGGCCAGCACTGACCCGCGGCTCCGAAGCCCCACCCCAGCCTTCCTCCTCTGAGGGAAATAAATAGCTGGGGTACTGAAAAAAAAAAAAAAATGCCAGGAGCAGAGAAAAGGGAGGGGGATCCCCAAGAGTCAGCTGGGGGTGTCCTGGATCTTTTCTATGTTCAGAGAGAGGGGCGCTTTTGGGCTTCGGGGAGACGTCTTCGTTTTGCCCCTCCCCCCCTTTTCTGGGGTTCTAGGGGTGAAGTGGTGGGCGTTTCGCGGGCGTTGGGGGCTGCTGGCTCTGGACCCAGGGAGCAGCGGACCCCTGCTCGCCAGGAGCCTCCGCCGGACAGCCGGGAGCGCAATGCGGGGCTGGCTCTGTGGGGGGGACAGGGTCCCCGTCCTCAGCCCGGACTCGCGCAGAGACCCGGCGGGCGGGTGTGGGGGGCACCTGGAGCCGGGTGTGGGGGGCACCTGGAGCCGGGTGTGGGGGGCACCTGGAGCCGGTGCCGGGCCAGCCCCGGCGGCGGGCCGCAGAGGTGCTGGCGGGGCCGTCCTTACCTGCGTCCGGAGAACGGGGCTCCCCCGACGCCCCACGCGGCGCCGCCCCCCGGGAGCAGGAGCGCGAGGCAGAGCAGCGCCCAGGCCCGCGGGCCGCCCATGCTGCGCCCGGGGCCCTCCGCGCGGCCCCCGGCGCCCGCCGCCCCCAGCCTGCCGTCCCCGCCCGCCCGCCCGCCAGTCGCCCCGGACGCGCGGCTCGCGGCTCCCGGAGCAGCGGCAGGAGGCGGGCGGGAGGCGGGCGCGGGGCGGGGGCGCGATCCGGCCTCGCCCGGCCCCGCGCGCGGCCCCCCGCCCCCTGCGCCGCCGCTGCCAACCCGGAAGGAGCCCCGGGGGGTCGGGCGCCCCCGCCAGGAGAAGAGCCAGGTGCCCGCACCTGAGCCCCACTCACGCCGCGGGGCCCTTCTGGGGGGCGGAGGTGCGGATTCGGAGATGTCCCCCCACGTGCTGCGGACTGGACAGCGAGACCGGGAATCAAACCCCCGGCGCTGGGGAGCCATCCTGGGCCTTACCCCGCCCCTGCCGGAGGGGCCCGTCCATTCAGGCCGCCAAGACGCCCGGGCCAGGCGCGCCACAGCCGCTGTGCGCACAGGCCTCGCCGCTCTTCACACCCGGCCTGGGATCAATCCTCAGACCATCACTCTCCCGAGGTGGGCACAGGTGCACCCATTTTTCAGAGAAGAAAACCGAGGCCAGGCACCCTGGAAGGAGAAAACCAGCGCTGACCTCAGAAGGGCAGTGTTCTCTCTTGCCCCCATTTTACAGATGGAGAAACTGAGTTGCAGGGGCGACCTCAGCCGCCTAGGGCATCCTGTCTGTCGCTGGGAGAATTTGGAGCTGGACTGGATCTGACTTCAGAATGTCAGCACTTGGCCACAGCGAGGAGAGTGCAGACTGTGCACTGGTGTGGGTTGGGTTGGGCTGGGTTTTCTCATCTGTCACAAGGCAAGGATGAGCTTAGAGGGAAGTTTCTTCCTCAGGGGGGTACGTGGATGAAAGGGCTACCCACAAAGGTGTGTGCAAGGGTAGTGTGTGCCTGTGAGATGTTTGTGTGTGATGGGTAAGTGTGGTGTACGACGTGTGTGACGGATGAGTGTGCGTGTGTGACGTGTCATAGGTGATGGATGTGCATGATAGGTGTGGGATGTCTTGTGTGTCTATGTTAGGAGTGTGTTTATGTAAAGGGACTGTAACAGGGTGGTCCCCAGGAAAGGGGGAGGTTCCAGGTTTCCTGCCCCACCCAAAAGGAGGGTGGAGCTGAGCAGAGAGAAGAAGCTGCAGAGGAGACTGAGGAAGGAAGCAGGATGGAGCCAGGAGACCTGGAGGAGGCGCGTGGAGCCTAGAGACACGTGAAGAAACTGCGCTTGTCTTTTGGTCGTGGACTGGGTGACACAGATGTGGGTGAGACCCGTGGGGAGGTGACAATGGTGGTTTTTGTCTTGCTTTTGATTTTTCTCTTTTCCTTCCAGACTTGTCTGTTTGTTTCTGATCTTTTTCTGCAGGTCCCCACTGGAAGATGCTTTAGACGTGGGGCAGGCTTTGGGGCCTTGCTCTGGGCCAATCCCATTTGGATGGACTTTTACCCATGAGGGGTCGGGTAACTTTGGGTGCTTGATTTAGAAACTAGATTCTTTGCCTTTCCTGTATTGTTTCCTAGTTGTATTAAAGTTCCTTCCCATAAAAGTCTCCTATGTTTTGTGTTGACGTGGCGGATGGCAGAACCTATTTGGAGCAGGCAGGTTTGCGGGGTCTGGGCTGCCCCTCTCCCTGCCCTGTCACCGAACTCAGAGGGTACCCAGAACACCCCCCCCCCAGCTCCAGGACAGTCTCCAATACCCTCCCTTCTGCCCAAATTGATATGCACCATGAAGTCCTAAGTAGGGGGTCCCCTGCCCTACTCCGCGATGCATGGAGGGCTATTACGTGGGTTCCTGCTGTGGCTTGTCCAGATCCAAGATCACTACTGAAAACGCTCCAGTGGGCAGGATCTGCTAGCCCCTACCTCTGAGTCCTGGGGTTTGCCTGTCCGGGACTCCCCAGGGCTGTGCAGTACCAGGTCATAGGAAGGTGTCCTGATACAGAGGGATCCTGTTTAAACTTTCTCTGCCTGGGTGAGCTTGCACAAGTCCTGCCCCATTCTGAGCCTCAGTTTATCTCTGTAAGGGCAAAACTTGCAAGTTCCTTATGGGTGTGTGGATGCGGTTGAGATACCACTGTAGTACCCCGCCCCCTGCTTCATGTGGTCTCCCAAGTGCTCCCCTCTTCCTCCAGTGACATCACAGCACCAACTTTGCCCCCTCAGGGAGCTGCCTTCTTTCCTGTGCAGTTTTGGGGTACCTACTATGTGCCATCTGTCTGACCCTCCAAGAAATGCAATTTTGTACCTTCCTGGTTAACCCTTGTTTTTGACACAACTGGATCAGTGGATTCATTGCCTGGATGAATTGTCCCTCCCAAGGGCCCATCTGCTGAGAGGATCCTGGGCCCATCTGTGGTCAGGTCAAGTGGCTGGGGTCAAAACCCAGAGCCACAACGACACTTTGAAAAGCATGAAGCAGTTTAGGAAGGAGACATGTTGGGCAGTGTCTTCTGTCCTGGGGAGGATCTAGGAGGACCTCGAAGGGGTCCAGGACCCCCAATGGTTGCCACAGAATCTGCTGGTACCACAGATCTGTTTGCAGTCTGTCTGAGATGCTCCTGTGATGGATGGCATACACACTCCTTTACCAATGCCACCCAACTGCCAGGCACTTAGGCCACTGAGGAATTTCTCCAGCAAGAGACTTCTCAGTAAAAGCTGTTAGCAATATTTTCACAGTTGGGAGTGTCCTGTCCTTGCTGAGGCTGGGGATCCCCTGATCTAGGGTACTTTTTATAGCTACACCTAGACCTTGTGGTCAGCCTGGTGGTTACCTCAAGCCCAGGTGTTATTTCCGGAACAACCAGATAAGTCACTTTCCCTCTCTGAATCTCATTTCCTTGCCTGAAAAGAAAAAGTCATGGAATCTTTTAAAGGTCCCTCTGGGGGCCTCCCTGGTGGCGCAAGGGGTTAAACACCACACTATTAAGAAATCCGCAGCCTCTGCAGCATAAGTTCGATCCCCAGGGAGCAACCCACATGGCACAGCAGACCTCTCCTGGCTCGCCCGCTGCTCCCTCAGCAGTGTATTTCAGTCAGTCTGCCTGTTCTGTTTCCCGCTCTGTCTCCGGTGAATCCTCTCACCCCCCGCATCTCTGGCCTGTACCCCAGCTCTTGTATGTATAAATAACTAAAGCTTTTTAAAAAATAAAAAAATAAAAGTCCTTTTGGCTCAAGTCTGTGCTTTTGGGGAAGTGCGAAAGCTCTGGGTCTCCATGTAGTGGTCCTGGGGCACAGCCTGAAGCCCCCTTTTGAAGTGTACTTTCTTGGTGGAGGTTGGGCTGTTTTCTGGTGCTCTTTCCTCCCTGAGCAGGAAGGGGCAGAAAACACCGTGGGGGCCAAGGTCTTGGTCACTTGAGGTTTCAGTGTTTGCTGAGATGGGGAGGATAGGGGCCCCCCTGGCTCGAGGGCTGGAGCCTGTCCCAGTGGGCAGGGCCTCCTCCCTGGGGGTCTGGTCCTGTCAGCTGCCAAGCCAGACCACAGCCGCCAGTAACGACAGCAGCTAATGTTCCTGAGTGCTGACCATGTGCCAGGAGCTGTGCTAAGCATTTTGCTCATGTTGTCTCCTGTCCTCTCCACCACCCAATGCCCAAGGGGTTGCCAGGTGTGGGGCTTCCCTGAGCTTCATGACTGGTGAGTGGTGCCCTTACCTACCAGGTCACACTGCCATCCTCTGGCCGAGCTCTGCAGGGGGCATTTGTGGGGGCGGGGAGAGAGAGAACTCAGCTCAAATTTGAACTCCCATCTGGGAACTGATGAGACAAAACACATGGACACACACATGTGGACCACACAGGGACACAGACTAGATACACACACACACACACACACACTCACTCACTCACTCACACCCTCCAGAAAAGGCCATGGGGTCCCGGAAACATAGCCCTTCTGGTGTGGATTCACTGACACGTCCACCCTGGCCTACTCCAAACAGGAAATGCTGTTCTCCTCATAGCAAACAAACCTGGGCTGCATCCTCTCTGCTATGAGATCCCTGGGGCCTGTGCCAAGGGCCTCTTTCCTCTGCCTGTGTCCCACAGGACAGCTTTTCTGGCTCAGGGGGTGCCCATAAGATCCACCCTATTCGCACACCAGCTCCTGTGAGCCCAGCACCCTATCTCATCTGGACTTGTTTTGTGCCCATTCTGTAGGTTAGGAAGCAGCCCGAGGGGACCAAGGGGTGCCCAAAGCCTGTGGTGGCTGTTCCCAGAGGCCCAGGCCTGATGGTCCAGCAGCGGGTGGATGTCATGAAAGGGAAGTAGCCATATAAACATCAGTGGCCTTCACAGCTTCTGCCCAGACAAAGGGCGGGGCTGGAGGGCTGGGCCTTCTCCCTGAGCTTCCAGGTTGGAGAACAATGCTTCCTCTCTGTGCTTTTGATCTGGAGGCCTGGCCCTGTTGCCCATTGGTTGCAGAGCCTGGAGCACCCCACTGGGCAGGGGCAGGGACACTGGGGGGATCCAGAGAGCCTGCAGCTGCCTGGCCAAATTATTTATGCTCCCTGGACCTGCCCTTGTTACCCAGCTCATTCCTTCCTCACAGAGCTGGGACAGATTGAAGGGAGAGATGGGAGGAAGGAAGCTGTCGGAAAACTATAAATTACAGCTCTGAGAAGGCCATCTCACCCTCCTCAGGAATCCTCAGGGTGAGAGGTCTGTCCCTTAGGGAGCGGGAGGACGACGACAGAGTGACAGGGCTGTCACAAGCGAGCATGGGAGGACAGGTCTTGTATTGGGAGTTAGGGACCTGAATGTTCTGTGTGATCTGCAGTGAATCCCTTTTCTCCAGGTCTCAGTGCCCCAATGTAGAAAAGGACGGTGATGTGAGACTTGGGGACTTTTTCTGACTGTGCTTTGTTGATTGTAAAGGAATGGGTAAATGAGAGGCCTTCTTTTTTTTTTTTTTTAAGTTTTTTTTTAAATTTATTTTATTTATTTATACAAGCACTGGGTACAGTCAGAAGCGCGGGAGGGTGAGAGAATTCACCGAGCCAGAGCAGGGAGCAGAGCAGGCAGAAGGACCGAAGTACACTGCTGAGGGGAGCAGCGGGCAGCAGGAGAGGTCTGCGCGCCATGTGGGACCCTCCTCCGGTGACCGGGGAGCAGCCGGGGATCGAACCGGCGCTGCAGAGGCTGCGGGCAGCTTCATAACCCAGTGCTCAACTGCTGCGCCACCAGGGAGGCCCCTGAGAGGCCTTCTTAACAACGTTTGCCCAACTTCCTTCCTCTGGTACCTTCTCCCAAATCCCCTCCTTTCTGTCCCCCACCTCTGTCCCACATACTTTCTATGAGGTAGTTTACTCTGCTTCTCTTTCCATACCTCCCTTCCTGCTAAAAAGGACTTATGATATCCCCTTAGGCAGCTTCCCCCCAGTTGGAAGTAGAGGGATGAGCTGTTAGTTTGTTCACACTAGAGTGTTAATGACTGATATATATATGGTTAATGTTATTGAATGTTGGGGGTCAGTTAACAGGGATTCTTCCTCATTTAAACCCTAAACCACTAACTAGTAGTGGAACCCTAAACTAGTGGAGTAACCATGGGTCCAGAAGCAAGGCGTGCTAAATGAGAGAACCTTCTGTCTGGGAAGGTATCCATTATCCAGCTGGACATGTCACTCCGAACTGGACACATGTGGAGCAGTGGCCATAAATCCTTGCAGCTAGATGGATCTGGCAGGCATGAAGGGCAGGCAATGAGAGCTACTCATAGCAGAGACCCTGGAGTTATCACTAGTCTCGCTAGTCCTGGTTGGCCTGACTCACCTGACATTCTCCAGAAGAATGGATTTTACCTTTGAGGAAGCGATTCTGTGGGAGGAGAGAATAAGAGGCAGAGAGAAACAGAAACAGAAAACTTAGAAAGAGAGCTAGCAGGTCGTAGATAGAGGGAGACAAGTGAGCTAGAGAGATGGAAAGAGAGAGAATCTCAGAAAGAGAGATAGACAGGCCGAGAGGGCACTTCGGAAAGAGGTTCCAGTTTGCTGGTCTAGGCTCCTATAGAAGCCAGGCAGGACCAGAGCACCAGCCCAGCACCACCTAAGCTTTACCCATTCCTCTGTACCCCATAGGCTCCGGCTTCCCTCAGCTCCTCATGCACCCAAGGGTGGGGAGTCGGTCCTTTCTCCATCTCCCACTATTCCTGGCAATGGGTTCTCAGCTGTTTTGGGCATGCACGGGCAGCCCTAGAAGGCAGACAGAGCTTGTGGGTCCAAGAGAAATGGATTCTGAGCTTGGAGCTAGGTCCAGGGAGTCAAGTAGGTGGACAGTCTGATGGGGGATGTGCACTCTGAGCACCTGGCTCCAGGCTTTCCTTGCCCTACCCTGTCATCCTGCTCTGTGGGACTAAGCCTGGATCCTCCCCATCTGCCCACTCCTCTGTTCCATCCCTTCCAGCCTCCATTCTTTCATGAGATATGACCTTGGTCTCTTTGGTGGCCTCTCATCTCCTCTCTGACCCTTCCAATCCTGCAGGATCTTCCCAAAGGCAAATGAAGCCTAATAACCCTGTGAGGAAAATCTTTAGCTTCTCGATTGTCCTCAAGTTGAGAACTGAATATGACCTAGCCTGCTCAACCTCCTTTTGCCCCAGACTTGGACACCAAACACCTCTCAGGTCCCTAGTCCATGCTGGGCTCTCCAGTTGGCTGAGACTTTCCCATCCTTTTACCTCTGCCTGCCAATGCCTGCCACCCTTCAGTCTCAGCTCAGACATCACCCCCTCCCTACTCTAGGAAGGTGTCCCACATCTCCAAGACTGAGTGACATGTCCACTCAGCTTCCCCACTCACAGTATTCTGTGCTGGAACCATCTGTTGATTTGTCTGGTTTCCCCGATGGATCATAAATAGGCATGGATGCTGGACCCTTTTTGTAATTTTTCTAAGAGTTTTAGGATAGGTATAAAAGATACATTTGGGTACACAAAACTTTCTATGCAGAGTAAAAGTAACATGACAAACTAGAAAAATTTCATCATGTCAATCAGATAATTTCATATCAAATGGTTAATTTCCTCCACACATAAAGAGCTTTTACAAATCATTACATCAATCAAAGACCCAATAGAGAAAAAGATGAAAGTTATGAACAGACAATGCAGAATAAAAGGCATTTAATTTCATTCAAATGAAAGGCAATGCCGATGAAAACCACAATGAGATAGCATCTTACAACACCAATGTAAGGACTTACATTTTTTTATAAAATGGGTTGGCAAGGGTGTGGGGGAAATGCCATTTCACAAATGCCCCCTTTAGAAGGCAGTTGATAATATATAATAAAATGTAAAGTGTATATTCCTGTGACTAGCAATTCTGCACTGAGGAAGTTATCTAAGTATTTTGTTATGGAACAATTTCCAAGATCAGTTATTAAGTGAAACAAGTACGTACAGTTATACATAGAAAATGCTGTCTAAAGAAAAATGCTGCCCTTTGTAAGGACATCAGATATACACATTCATGGCCTCCCCGGTGGCGCAGCGGTTGAGCGCTGGCCTGTGAAGCTGCCCACAGCCTCTGCAGCGCCATTTCCATCCCCCGCTGCGGGTAAGGATCCCACATGGCTTGCACACCTCTCCTGCCACGCTCACTGCTCCCCTCAGCAGTGTACTTCGTCAGTCTGCCTGTTCTGCTCCCCGCTCTGGCTCTGGTGAATTCTCTCACCCTCCCACTCTTCTGACTATACCCAATGCTTGTATAAATCAATAAATCTTAAAAAAAATACACATTCATCAATACTTGAGTCATGCATTTACTGTGCATATAGGGAAATTAACCACAGCAATTAAACAAATTTTTTAAGAAAAAAAATTTTTAACTAGCATTGATTTACAACACTGTATGATGCAGAGGTATAAGATCACATTTCTTTAGATGTGTGTTACCACACCACACCCACTACCAAGGGGGAGCACTGTTTGTAGAAGCAAAATATTGGAAATAACCTAAATGTCCATTGTAGGAAACTGGTAAATCAAGGTATATCCACCAATGGGATGGCCATTATAAAGAATGAGGGGATGAACAAAATGTATACTCATACAGTGGAATAATAGTCAGCCATGAAAAAGAACATAGTGAAGATACATCCTATGGTAGGTGAACCCTGAGAACATTATGTTTAGTGAAAGAAGTCAGAAGAAAGGCCACATGATGCATTTATGTGACAGGTCCAGAACAAGCTAATCCATAGATACAGAAATTAGACTGGGACCTCCCTGGTGGCACAGCAGGTTGAGCACAGTGCTGTGAAGCTGTCCATAGCCTCTGCAGTGCCGGGTTCGATTCCTGGCCAGCCAGGGAGCAACCCACATGGCACAGCAGACTGCTTCTTTCTCCCCCGCTGTCCCCCTCAGCAGTGTACTTCAGTCATTGTGCCTGTTCTGCTCCCCACTCTGTCTCTGGTGAATCCTCTCACCCTCCCACGCCTCTGGCCTGTACCCCAGCTATGGTATAAATAAAAATTAAATCTTTAAAAAAAAAAAAGAAACAGAAAGTAGATTAGTGGTTCCCAGGGACTGGTGACTGAAGAAGGGGAGTGACTACTGATGGGTACAGTTTTCTTTCTAGGGTGTTGAAAATATTATACAATTAGATAGATTGCTACACCCTTGCCAGCCCATGTTATCAAAAAATTTTAAGTCCTTAGGCCTCCCTGGTGGGCTAGGGGTTAAGTCCCAGAGCTATCACCACTATGGCCTGAGTTCAATCCCCGGCCAGGGAGCTAACCCATACATGGTGCAGCAGACCTCTCTTGTCTCGCCTGCTGCTCCCCTTAGCAGTATATTTCAGTAGATCTGATCTGCCTGTTCTGCTTCTGATGAGTCCTCTCACCCCGCCCGCCCCTCACCTCTAGCCTACACTCTACAGTTTATCTATGAAAAAATAAATTAAATTTTTTTAAAGCATTTAAAAACCCCCAAAACTTCAAATCTTTTTTTTTCTTTTTTAAAAGATTTATTTATTTATTTATACAAGCACTGGGTACAGTCAGAAGCGCGGGAGGGTGAGAGAATTCACCAGAGACAGAGCCGAGAGCTCTTGTGTGCATAAATAAATAAATCTCAAAACAAAAACAAAAACTCATTGTCCAGTACCTGGCACATACTGCTCAGAAAAAAGTATCCTTGTTGATACAAAGCTTGTTACATGTAATTTGTGGAGTGAGATCTGGGCAGCCTGGAAATGTGAGTCCCTGCGGGACAGAAGGGTCTGTCTTTAGCCAAGAGAGTATTGGGGAAGAAACTAGGGTTCCTGAAGGCTCTTTCTTACTAACTGTTGCCTGAAACACTCCATTTGGACAACCTTAGGCTAAAGAAAGGGAAAGAGATGTTAACATTCCAACTCTATTGTGTTTACATGAGACTAAACAGCATCATTCATTTGTCATTTTGTCACTTCAGAGAACCTGGCTTCTTTCTAGATACTCAACCTGCAATTAGGAAGCCCTGCCACTAGGTGGCGTTTTGGGTTGAACCCACACAGGCACGAAATTTTTTTTTTTTTAAAGATTTATTTATTTATTTATACAAGCACTGGGTACAGTCAGAAGTGTGGGAGGGTGAGAAAATTCACCAGAGCCAGAGCGGGGAACAGAACAGGCAGACTGATGAAGTACACTGCTGAGGGGAGCAGCGGGCGCAGCAGGAGAGGTCTGCACCATGTGGGACCCTCGCCTGCGGGCCGGGATCGAACTGGCACTACAGAGGTTGTGGGCAGCTTCACAGCCCAGCGCTCAACCGCTGCGCCACCAGGGGAGGCCCAGACATGGTATCTTTTTTAATGGCCTCCTCTGATCATAGAAACTGCCTTTTGGGAAAATAGACAGGGAAAGAGAAGATCTTTTTGATTGATGGAAAAGAGTGTTGTGCTCATTTAGCAATGTCTGCTCTAGGTGAAGGAGTGGAAAGTGGTACCTTCTGTGCCACGCATCTGGCAACTTCTAGACTCTTTCTGAGTAGACAAATGTGTTTTTTTATTTAATGGTACCTCTTGAAATAAGCAAGAATCTTTTTAAAACACTTGAGCATAAAAAAAGACTATGACGATGGTTCACAGGTGACTTGGTGGAGGGAATTTTATGGGGACTGCAACTGAGAGGAGAAAGCAAACTGTATAAAAATGAATAATGTAAAAAATATATATAGAAATAAAAAAGAAAAAAAAAACACTTGAGCATAAGTACCAGAATTACTAATAACTGTTTAAGAAAGAATGCTATAAGAATTATTTTTTGTAATAAAGAATATGCAGTTAGGGCGTGGATACGTATGCAGTAAGGTATTTGAGAAAGCAAACACGTAGATATGGCATTACTTATGAATCATGAATGGTTAAACATTTCCATTTTTTCCACATTTTAAAGACAGAAACCTTTAATGACTTTTCTTACCTGTTTTTTCCTATGTGCTCATAAGTAACTCTCATTCTTGGAGATGAGATGTTCCCAGCTTCCCTCAGGTCTGCGGCTGTCTGCTTGATTGACCTCTGTCTCAGTGAGCCAATGTCTTGGAAGAAACTATAAAGGAGCAAGAAAGTCTTTTTGGCTGCACTCTTCCTAGGAATTGCTGAGTTTCAAAAAATCATTATTTTTCACCAATAATCCCTCAAAGTCTTCTTAGAATTTTTTTTTTAGTGGCAAAACATTATAATAACAATATAATATCATTTAAAAAATGTTTAAAGAAAATAATTCACTTGTATTCCACCCACATTAATAAAATGATTCAGGTTTTTGTTTGAGGTTTTTGCCTCCTTTCATTTTAGTGCCTTTTTCTCCCCCAAAGAAAGAGAAATTCCAATCCCTTGAAAATCTTTCCCCAGTCCTAGGCAGCTGAAAATCCTCCTTTCTCTTGCTCTTAACTGTCTGTTCTTTGAAGTCAAAGCTGGTTTCCTTTCTAATCTGTGCTGAATGGTCCTTTCTTGATAGTCACATGAGAGATTGGAGGGAGCTTCACAGAGGCTGTCTTCTGCAAGGCTTGGGAGTTATCAGTTTTCACATACGCAGCTGCCCATTCATACTCCATGTAAGTTTGTGGAAATTCTGGGTGTGTCTATTTCTGTTGCCCTGAAGATCTCTAAGATATCATGCTTGTAATTTAAGATGTAATTTCCTTTTAAGTTAAAAAGCAGAATCACCATTCCTAGGTATGCACATAAGAAACATGAAGACATACACTCAAAAACTTGCATACAAATGTTCTTGGCAACATTATTCATAATAGCCAAAAACTAGAAGCAACCCAAATATTCCTATCAACTGATGCATGCTAAGCAGCACATGTTGTAGCTATGTAGTGGAATATTATCCAGGCAAGAAAAAGGAGCAAAATACTGAGATATGCTACAGAATGAATGAACCTTGAAAACACCATGCTAAGTGAAAGAAACCAGTCACAAAAGACCCCATAGCATATGAATCCACTAATATGAAATGTCCAGAATAGGGAGATCTATAGAGACAGAAAGCAGATTGGTGTTTGCCAATGGCAGGTGAGGAGCTGGGAAGTGACTGTTAGTATGTATGAAGTTTCTTTTTTGTGTTGATGAACATATTCTAAAGTTGATTGTAGTGGAGATAGCACAACTCTGAACATGCAAAAAACATCGAATTATACATTTCAATTGAGTGAATTGTGTCATATGTAAATTACATCCCAATAAAGCTGTTATCTGTAAAATACACACGTAGTCAACAGAAGTTGAGATTCTAAAGGTGAGTAAAATATTTCCTAAGAATCTGAGGAAGGGAGATGGGCAGAGGTAGGAGATGGAAGGAAAGGTCTGACCTCATGTCCCCCAGAAACACATTGTGGCTCTGGTTGTGCCCTGGAGTCACAGGGCACATGGGTGGCCATTCTTCAGTGAGCAAGATGGACGTGGGGAGGGTATAGCCTGGGGGAGGGGAGAGAGAGCCCTGACTCATGAGAGGTAGCAGGGCCAGGCTGTGGGAGCTTTGGGGGCCTAGTCTGGGCTGTTTTCTGAGGTCCCAGGAGCCATAATGAGGCTTTATGTAGGGAAGGATATGAGTCTGGTCTCTGCTTTTGAAAGCTTCCTCTCATTGCACGTGCTAGAGGTCAGGAGATGGGAGTGGTTGTGGTGAGTCAGCTCGGTTGGGGATGTCTGGGGTAGGGAGAATTAGTGGGTTGAATTAATGGCCCCCCAAAAGATATAACTATATCCTGGAATCTCTCTATGTCCTTATTTGGAAAAAAGTGTCTTTGAAGATGTTCAATTAAGGCTCTTGAAGTGAGATCATCCTAGGTTACCTGGGTGGGCCGTAAACCCAATGACAATGTCCTTATAAAAGACACCCAGAGCAGAGGCAGACAGAAGAGGAAAAGGCCCCCAGAAGGCAGAAGCATACTGGAGTGATGAGCCACAAAGCAAGAAAGACCCTCAGTCTCGGAAGATACAACAGGCAGACTCCTCCTCCTCTAGAGCCTCAGCCTGCCGACATCTTCATCGCAGACTTCTGGCCTCCAGGAGAGTGAGATGACACCCGGTTGATTTGTGGTGCTATATTCCAGCAGCCCAAGGACACATGTACAGAAAGTCACCACAGGCCTGGAGAGAAGGGACAAGGTTCTAGAGATTTTATGGAGGTAGAAATAGCTTCTCTGTTCATACCTCTTCTCCTGCCTTGAGAACATTATTCCTCTAAGTAACTCATTCTTGGAGTTGAGATGTTCCCAGCTTCCCTCAGGTCTGCGGCTGTCTGCTTGATTGACCTGAGCTGTGTCACTCACCTATAGAATGGGGATTGTGACACACCAAGAGCTGTGTCACTCACCTATAGAATGGGGCCAACAACAGCTGCCCTGCAGCTAGGGCTCGGGGGAGAGTGTATATCTAGAACCTAGAACACAGCAAGCATTCAACATGTGATGATGAAGCCTTTAAATTTATCAAACCCTAGAGGGTATGTGAAACACCATTTCACTTCGCACATATCCCCAACCCTTCAAACATATCTCCAACCCTTCGCACATATCCCCAACTGATATCTCATGGGGTGGCTCAAAGGAGTAACAACACCATGAGTTTAATTGTGTCCCCTCCCACCCCACCCTTACAAAAAAAAAAAAAAGATGCTGAAATCCTAACCCCTGGTACCTGTGGACATGACCTTATATTTGGTATGATCAAGTTATGATTAGGATAGGCTCTAATCCAATATGGCTGTCCTTAAAGTGAGGGAGTGTGGACACAGAGACAGACGTGCATAGAGGGATGACAATGTGGAGGCGAAGGGAGCAGGCTTCTTCAAGCCCAGGAGCACCCCAGGCCACCAGCAACTCAGCGAGAGACAAGGAACCACTTGTCCCAAGGGTACCTGAGGAGGCACCAGCTGACTGACACTTGCATGTCACTCTCCTTACCTCCCAAACTGTGAGACAACACATCCCTGTGGTGAAGCTGTCCAGTTGGCAGCACTTTGTTACTGCAGCCCCAGCAAGCTAGTATGGTAGGTGTAGATGATTCTCACTGCCTAAGGAAATTGGGCATTCCAGGTCCTGCCAATGGTGGGGGCTGCTGCCAACCCCCCACCCTGAACAGTCCCTGGCCAGGCCTGTGGCCAGATTTGGCTGCCTCTCTGCCCCCACCTCCACCCCAGCAGCAGGGCACCAGACACTTCCAGGATGGAAGTCTGGGATGCATATGGAAACCCAGAGGGATTTCAAGTTCAGCCCCATCCCGGTCAGCAGGGGACCCACCATCTGGATCCTGTTTGCTGGCCCCTGGTTGGGAAATCTGAGCAGTATTGCGGAAAGTGGTCAGAGAGGAAAGCAACTCCCTTGGTGGCCAGGGCCATGAGAGAGAGGGCAGGCCCGAGGTCCAGTTCCTGGGTGGAATCCCGAGCCTGTCACTTTCTTGCTGGGTGACTTCAGGCAGCTCGAGTCACTTCCCTTGCCTTGGTTTTTTCACCCATAAAATGTGAACAACAGAACTTACTTTCTTGTGTTCTGCCCGAGAGAACTCCAGGGGTCCCACACACATTGCAGGAGGGGATCAAAGGTGGCATGTTGGGGCAGAGCCAGCTCAAGATGAAGGCTGGTGCTGGCCTCCCTGGGGGAGCTCCCTGAAGATGATGCCCTCAGCCCTAAGGTCACTGCAGCTTCATGTGTGGCTGGTTCTACCCTTCCTCTGGCCTCCTTGCTTCCCAGGGACAAACTCCCCGCTCATGAGTGGCCCTGGACATCGATCCCGGATGGAATGGCTCTTGGGTAGATGGTGATTGCAAAAGACTTTGGGATCATCCTTCTGCACAGGGATCTTCGTTGTCCAGGGAGAAGGGGGTACAGTGGAAGGTGAGACCCAGACGTGGGGCCCAGAAGCCAGATAGACTTGGGTCAGCCACTGAGCTGAGCAGGACACCTCAGCTTTCTTCTCCAGCCTCAGGCTCCTCATCTGTAACCTGGAGATGAGAATAACTGGTTACCTGAGAGGGCAAATGAGGACTCGGTGGGGTGATATACAATGCCCAGCCTGCGCCTGGCGCGGGATGAGTAGATGGTCTTGTTACCATTAGGGGGCAGGACAGCTGCCGGCTGAATGTGCATCAGGACGCCCCTGGAATGGTTTTTCTTTTGGATGCATCAGCTTACTTTCTAGCCATTAGCCTCTTCTAGAAGTTGCACACAGATAAAAGGTCCCAGTTAATGAGGATTCTGGTTAAGGTTTTAAAATTCACAGCAAGCCCACTCTGCATAATAATGCATCAGAAACACAACAATCCTTTAATCTAGAAGGAATTAATTGCTGGGCCCAGAAATTCAGAGCACGCTGACAGACTCCCTAATTTCTTGAGCTGATGGTTTCAAAAAGCGACTGATTTTTAGAATGGCTTCTCTCTACAAGTAAGACTCCCACAGTTCTGACAAAGGGTGAGATTGTCTTGATGTCTTACTCAGTAAGAATCATGTATGTGGGGTCTGAATTAATGTCAGCTCTGAACTTTCCCTGCTGGGTGGAACGTGGCAGACTTCAATCCCCAGGAGACTCAATGCCAGCTCTGTGGCCCGAGCATACCAGGCACTGCACAGGGAATGTCCTCACTTGTCCCACACACGTCTGCTCAACGCCCACTCTGAGCCTAGGCTCAGGTTCATTTTGGCAGCACAGGACTGGGCATGACCAGCCGTGAAGACAGACTGTAGAAAAGCCCACAGTCAGAACACTGTACTTAGCACTTTGTGATAGGAAATATGGGAAGAAATGAGATAGGGTTATTAAAAAGAATAACAAGGACCTAATATACATGGCAGGACTTGGGGTGGCGGGGGGAGCAGGGCAAAGAAAACCTTTGTAAGCTGAAAGCTGAAGGATGAGGGGAATTAACTGACAGTAAAGAACTTAGTATCACTGGGTGAGCAAATCTCCAGTGCAAAGGCCCTGAGGTACGAAAATACCATTATGGAATCTAGAAGCTGTCCTCAAGGAGTTGGCTCTTGGAGGGACATGGGACATGGAAAGAACATCCTGTTCATTGTCAAAATAGTTAGATGAGGAGAAAGCACCACACATGCTTCATACCACCTCACGTGCTCTGGGGGCTGTGCTGTGCCCAGGGGAATCTGAGCTCCATTTATGCCTCAGAAAGGACCATCTTTGGTACAGATTGGGAGGTGGGAGAGTTAAGGGTACAGATTCTGGATCAGATAACATGGCTTTGTTTCCTGATTGCCCTTCAAGAGAGTTGAGAAAGTCCCCAGTTCCCAGCATTGCATCCTATTTAAAATTTTTTATTATTTTATATACCATGAGACAATATTTAAATGATTTTAATGAGATATAATTGATATATGATAAACTATTGACGCTTAGAGTGCACAATTTGATAAGGTTTGACTTTACCTACATTTGGGAAATCATCTCCACAATCAAGACGATGAACCTATCCACTCCCTACACCACATGCAGTTTTCTCACGCTTGTCCTGATCCCTTCCTCCACCCCTTCTCCATCCCAGGCAACTGCTGATCTGCTTTCTATCATGATAGATTATTATGCAATTCCAAAAATTTTATACAATTGAGATGGTACTATAGGTATGATCAGACTTTTTGGTCTGATTGCTTTTTCTCTACCTACTTATATTACACTTCATCTGTATTGTGGTGTGTGTCAACACTTCATTCCCTGTTATTGTATCTCCCACCACTTGTTTATTCATCCACCTGTTGATATGGATGGTGCTTTCCAGTTTGGGGCTGTTAGAATAAAGTCACTATGAATGTTTACATCTCACAAGTTTTTATGTGGATATACATTTTCATTTCTTTTGGGGAGACTTAGCTAGGAGTGGAATTGCTGGGTCATAGGATAGGTGCCTGTGAACTTTTATTTTTTTAATAAGATTTATTTTGTATTTATTTAGGCATAGAAGAATTGCAGTATAAGCCAGAGGTGGGGCGGGAGTAGGTGAGAGAATTCACCAGAGACAGTGGGGAGCAGAAAGGCAGATCTACTGAATACACTGCTGAGGGGAACAGTGCAGGAGACAGGAGAGGTCTGTGCCATATGTGGGTCAGCTCCCTGGCCAGGGATCAAACTCATGCCACAGTGACTGGCGATAGCTTGATAGTACTGAGACTTTAACACCTGCACCCTCAAGGAGGCCCTACATGTAAACTTTAAAAAAAAACTGCAACTCCTTTCCAAAGTGGTTATAAAACATTCTATGAGAGTGTCAGTTTTTCCTTATCCTCACCCATACTCGGTATTGCCAGTCTTCCAGCTTCTGGTGACTGCCCAGCATTTCTTGACTTGTGAGCTTAACTCTCATCTCTGTCTTCATCCCACCTTCTCCTTGTGTGTCTTCTGTATAATTTATGGGATTTAGAACCCACTCGGTTAATCTAGGCTGATCATCTCAGTGCAAGATCTTTAACTTAATTGCATCTGCAAAAACCATTTTTCCAAATAAGGTAACATTCACAGGTTCCAGGAATAAGAGTGTGAATATATCTGGGCGGGGGGAGGGGGGCAGGGGTTTTGGCACCATTTAGCCCCCCACAATTTTCTCAAGATCATTTTTTGAAAATACTATCTTTTCTCTACAAAATTACCTTTGTGCCTTAGTGGAACAAAGAATATATATATTTCCGAACTCTTTGTTCTGTTCCATTGAACTACTTGTCTATTTTTACACAAATGTCACACTATCTTAATTGCTGTAGTTCTATAATAAGTCTTGAAGTCAAGTATTTAAATCCTCCAACTTTGCTGTTTTTTAAAGTTGCTTTGACTATTTCTAAGTCCTTTGCATTCCATATAATTTTAGAATCAGCTTATCAGCTTATCAATTTCCACAGAAAAAAATCTGCTGGGATTTTGATGAGGATCGTGTTGAATTTAGGGAGCAGCAACTATATTGAGTCTTTCAATCCATGAACACGTTATACCCCACCACTTTCTTGGATTTAAACAAGTCCTCAAAACAGTGCTCAGTACAATGTTTCACACTTTCAATTATATTTATCCTTGAATATTTCATATTTATATACTGTTATCAATGGCATTTAAATATTTTTAAATTTACAATTGTTGCTGGTAATGCCATTAATTTTTGTATCATACATCTTCATTACACTCACTTTTTAGTTCTGATAGTCTTTTTGTAAATTCCATCAGATTTTCAACATGGATGTACATGTTATTTGCCAATGAAGACAACTTTTCCTCTTTCTCTCAAATATGGGGGGCCTTTTATTTATTTTTTTCCCTTGATAATATTGACTAGAACCTCCAGTACAAAGCTGAACAGAAGTGGTGGGAGCAGATGGGGGAACGCATCTGGTCTTTTTTCACTAGTTGTAGCTGTAGGGTTGTATTGTTTTGGTAGATGTCCTTTACTAGGTAAGGAACCTTCTATTCTTGGGTTAAAAATTTTGATCAGGAATGAATGTTGGATTTTGTCAAGTGGTTTTCCTGCATTGATTGAGATGATCTTAAAGTTTTTATTTTCCAGTCTTTTTAAAAATGGTGACTCACACTGATTTTCCAAATTTAAAGTGACTTTACATTCTTAGAGAAATCCCACTTGTATTCTTTCTTCTTTTTTTTTTTTTTAAAGATTGATTTATTTATGCATACAAGAGCTGGGGTACAGGCCAGAGTTGCGGGGGCCAGTTTAAGAGGATCTACCAGAGACAGAATGGGGAACAGAACAGGCAGATTGACTGAAATACACTGCTGAGGGGAGCAGCAGGCCAGACAGGAGAGGTCTGCTGAGCCATGTGGTTTTCTCCCTGGCCTGGGATCAAACTCGTCCTGCAGAGGCTGCAGATTGCTTCATAGTGTGGTGCTCAACCCCTTGCACCACTAGGGAGGTCCTGTGATGTATTATTCTTTCGTGTGTGAGTGTGAGTGTGTATGGAATATTCAGAAAAGACTCTGGCATAGTGGTGTGAGGAAATCTGTGACACATTTCCCCAGAGGAAAAAAATAATTGGTAAAAATCATTTGAAAAAACAACTATTTAAAGCCTCTAGAAATTTCCCTAAGGGCATACAGGAAACAAAAAAACATTTATTCAACAAAATCCCAGAACATTAAGAGTCTGTGACATTCAAGCTATGGCCTGTTTCTTCCCTCCCCCACCTACCTGAGTTCAGAAAGAATCAGTAAACTTGACGATAGGCTCATAGACAATGGAATCTGAAGAACACAGAGAGAAAAAAATACAGAAAAATTAACAGAGTCTTAAAGCAATGTGTTACAAGGGGAGGAAAGGAAAGAAAGGAGGAAATAATTTAAAGAACCGATGACCAAAAACTCTCCAAATTTGATGAAAACAACAACATACACATTGAAGAAATTTAATGGACTCCCAGTAGGAAAAATGTGAACAGATTCACATCTAGACACACAGTAAAAAATGTTCAAAGGCAAAGACAAAGAGAAATTCTTGAAAGCAGCAGGATAAAAAAATGAGTCATCACAAACAAGTGTCAGTAAAACTAACAGCTGACCTACCAGAACCAAAAGACGCCAGGGTGCAAAGTCACTGAAAGAAGAAATAACATCTATCAAGAATCTGCTATCCACCAAAATGATCTTTCACAACTGAAGGTGAAATAAAGACATTTCCAGATAACCAGAAACCAAGAGAATTTGTCCTATATAAGATTCAATTTCCCAAAAATTTTAGAATTTTTTGATTCTATGTTCATGAGTGATATTGGAGTATAGTTTTTCTATTCTTGTAATATGGATCCTAGTTTTGGTATCTGTGAAATGCTGGCCTCTTAGAATGAATTGGGAAATGTTTCTTGCTCTTCAGTTTTCTAGAAGTTTGTGTGGAATTCGTATTCTTTTTTTTTTTTAAAGAGGCATGTGTTTTTATTTATGTATTTATTTATTTGTTTGTTTGTTTATACATGCATTGGGTACAGTCAGAAGCGCGGGAGGGTGAGAGAATTCACCAGAGCCAGAGCGGGGAGCAGAGCAGGCAGAAGGACCGAAGTACACTGCTGAGGGGAGCAGCGGGCGACAGGAGAGGTCTGTGCGCCATGTGGGACCCTCCTCTGGTGGCCGGGGAGCAGCCGGGGATCGAACCGGTGCCGCAGAGGCCGCGGGCAGCTTCGCAACCCAGCGCTCAACCGCTGTGCCACCGGGGAGGCCCGGAATTCGTATTCTTTCTTTCTCAAATGTGTAATAGAATTTCCAATCCCAGTGAAGTCTTTTAGACATGAAATTTTGTTGATAGAAGGGACTTTAACAACAAATTCAAAGTCTTTAATAGAGATATTTATGTTCTCTCAGTTCTCGAATGAACTTTTAGTACATAATGTCTTTCAAGGAATTTGTTCATTTCATCTAGTTTCCATGGCTATTGGCATAGAGTTATTCAAAACAGCCCCTTATTATAGTTCATTTTTTTAAAGATTTATTTATTTATGCATACAAGAACTGGGGTGTAACACCTGCACCACCAGGGAGGTCCCCTTTTTTTCTTTTAAGAATCTGTAGATTCCATAGTGATGTCACATCTGTAGTATCTTTTTTCTTTTCTACTGATCAATCCAGTAATCAGTTTTATTCTCGAAGAACCAGTTTGGGTGTCAGTGACTTTCTTTATTGTTTTTCTGTTTTCTATTTAATTGATTTCTACTCTGATCTTTGTACCTTTTTTCTGCTTACTTTGGGTCGTGCTGCCCCAGGCAGTCAATCACAGCTTCCCCAGGAATGACAGACTTGCCGGAGACAAGTCCAGCTACCTGAGACATCTGTTTGCATGTGGGGAGGGACTACTTGGAGCATGAAGTCAGATGAAGACATAGTCAAGGTATGTGTAGAGACACAGAGCAGATACCAAGATGGTATTTGGGCTCCCTGGATCCAGCTCAATCTGAAAGCATCAGCCCCTAGACTTCTTGGTAATGGGAGCTAAGCTGACTTCATTTGTTGCTTGTTTCTTCTTCCCTTCAGTGATCCAGTCCTTATCTCAAATGGCCATCAAATACAGCAAATTCCTGTAACTTTTTTGTAAAACAGTAAGCTCTTTAGTAGAGGCCTTTTCCCAGGGCCTTGCTTCTCATAAGCAAAAGGTCACAAGTTATTTTCCTAATAACAGACTCCCCCTCTACCTCCTTTTGGGAAATTTTTTTCCCTTTTGTAGTCTCCAGGAACTTAGAAATCATTTCTGGAGTGTTTTTTTTTTTTTTAAGAATTATTTTTATTCATACAAGAACTGGGGTACAGGCCAGAGGTGCAGGAGGGTGAGAGGATTCACCAGAGATAGAGCGGGGAGCAGAACAGGCAGACAGACCGAAGACACTGCTGTGGGGAGTAGCAGGTGAGGCAGGAGAGGTCTGTAACGCCATGTGGCATCTCCCTGGCGCCAGCCGGGAATTGAACCCGCGCTGCATAGGCTGTGGGCAGCTTCACAGCGCTGCGCTCAACCTGCTACACCACCAGGGAGGCCCTGGAGTTTTCTTATTCTTTCATTAAACAGCAGTTTTTCTCTTCCTCTTTCCCATTGCTCTGTTGCCGCCCTGGGGTGAAAGGCTGAGATCAGGGAGATATGTAGGTGAGAAGGGGTCTGCTATGGAGGAAGCTCTGAAATATTACTGGAGGCTATCAGGGCGGGGACTCTGGGTCTATAATCCTTTCCCAACCAGAGATGCTCCAGTGCTTCATGGTAGGTCCTGAGGCTAGAAATGGTAAGGGACTCACCTGGACCACCCAGCAGGACCCAGGCCCCTTGGGCGGCTCCAGGAGGCTGGCTCTGAGACAGTGGCTCTACCAGCAGGTTACTGGAACATGTTCTCAGGAAGGACACTGGTCTTACAGTTGTACAAGGAGGCCTTGGCTAGTCCCTTAGGGACTTTGCTGCCAGTAGGCCCTTCAGAATTATGCCAAAGTGAACCATGGGAGGAGTACCCTCATCCCCCCACATGGAGGCACAGCAATCCATGGTGCATCCACTCTCTGGGGTGGGCTGCTGGGGATGGGGTGTCCCTGGGCAAGGCCCCAGGCAGCTGGGGACAATGAATGCCTCATCCCTGAAGGGAGGTCTGGGCAGCCTCCCTCAGAACATCCAGTGTAGGCTTAAAGTTCATGGCATGAGTGCCTCTGTGACCTGCTTCCCTCATCCCCCCTGTTTCTCAGATTCGGTCTTTCTGAAAGCAGCTGCGGCACATCTGGACTCTGTCGGAAATAGACAATGCATACATTGCTTATGGTTTGGGACACTTCCTGTAGCCTCCTTGCTGGGCCCTGAGGCTTCCAGCGAAATTCTGCTGTGGACAGCTCAGCACACTGCTCCCGGCCCTGAGTACTGGCTGCAGGGTGTATCTGAATGGACAGAGGGTTTAGCTGGGCTGTGGGAGACAATTGGAGGAGCACAGGAAAGGTTGCATGCATTCTAATAATAATAATAGCAAACTTGAGCTTATATACACCAGGCACTTGCTGAAGAGCTTTACAAACTTCATCTCAGAATCCTTACAGCCCTGTGAGACAGGTATTATCCTACCTGGGACACAGTTCCACAGAGTTGGTACATGTCAGGACCTACATTCACACCCACACTGTCTTAACCCCCCGCAGAGCTGGACTACCCAAGGGAGCAGGGAATCCAGGACCGAGATGAGCAGAGGTTTCCTTTGACAAATTTATCCAGAATCTGGCCAGATGGCAGATTGTGTTACAATAGTGTTACAATTGGTTACAAGGAGGGGATGGGGCAGTGCCATTTTGTGATTGACAGTCCTCTAAAGGTCTCAGCTGGCTTTGCCCAAAGCTACTCTCCTGAACTGCTCTGCTATCCCCGCTCCATTGTCACCCTCCCTCTCCCTGGCCCAATCCAACTAGGACTAAGCTATCTTTAGTGCTTTCCAGGCCTCCCAGCAAGGGGACTGCCAGCTCTTCAGGGCAGCAGAGGGTCAGCAAGGGCAGGATCATACATGGATGAAAGACCCACTCAAAGTAAAGGCTAGTGCATTTGAATCAAAGAATAATCTCTATTATTGTCCAACAGGCTATTAAAATGCTTCTCCTGGACTCCCTGGTGGCACAGGCCTTAAAGACACAGCGCTAGTAAGCTATTGGCAGCCACTGCAGCACGAGTTCAATCCCTGGCCAGGGAGTTAACCCACCTGGAGTAGCGGGCCTCTCCTGTCTTGCCCGCTGCTCCCCTCAGCAGTGTATTTCAGTTAGTCTGCCTGTTCTGCTCCCCACTCTGTCTCTGGTGAATCCTCTCACCCTCTGCACCTCTGGCCTGTACCCCAGTTCTAGTATGCATAAATAAATCAATCTTTAAAAAATATAAAAATAAAATGCTCCTCCTCTTCCACCTTCACATCTCTGTGAGGCTGAATCTCATTTAACCAAAAACAACATATCAAACGCAACAGAATGTGGAAGCAGGTGGGAAAATGCGGTTGTCTTTTCTGTACCAGAGCTGTAAAAACCTTTTTATCAAAAAAAAAAAAAGACTCTTCTTACTAATGTTTTTTTTTTTGTTTTTAAAAAAGTTATTTATAATAAAAATAAATTTTGTGCTAATGTAACAGGGTGGTCCCCAGGAAAGGGGGAGGTTCCAGGTTCCCTGCCCCACCCAAATGGAGGGTGGAGCTGAGCAGGGAGAGAAGCTGCAGAGGAGACTGAGGAAGGAAAAAAAAAAGCAGGATGGAGCCAGGAGGAGACCTGGAGGAGGCGCATGGAGCCTAGAGACACGTGAAGAAACTGCGCTTGCCTTTTGGTCGTGGACTGGGTGACACAGATGTGGGTGAGACCCGTGGGGAGGTGACGGTGGCGGTTTTTATCTTGATGTTGATTTTGCTCTTTTCCTTCCGGGCTTGGCTGGTTGTTTCTGACCCTTTTCTGTGGGTCCCCACGGAAGATGCTTTAGACTTGTGGCAGGCTTTGGGGCCTTGCTCTGGGCCAATCCCATTTGGATGGAGTTTTACCCACGAGGGGATGGGTAACTTTGGGTGCTTCATTTAGAAACTAGACTATTTGCCTTACCTGTGTTGTTTCCTAGTTTTATTAAAGTTCCTTCCCATTAAAGTCTCCTATGTTTTGTGTTGATGCGGCGGATGGCAGAACCCATTTTGGATAGGCAGGTTTGTGGGGTTTGGGCTGCCCCTCTCCCTACCCTGTAACACTAACACGAAATGCATTTGTTATTTTCTAAAGGAATTAATAGATTTTTTTTAAGTTCTCAATTTAAATTTCTGATGGCATATATTAGGTTTCTGTTGCCGGTGAAACAAATCATCATAAACTTAGTGACTGAAACAACACAGATTTAGTCTCTTACCGTTCAGAATGTCAGAAGTCAGAAATGGGTCCTGCTGGGCCTACGTCGCGGTGTTGGCGAGGCTGTTTGCTTCTGGAGGCTCCAGGGGAGAAGCCAGTCCTTGCCTTTTCCAGCTTCCAGAAGCTGCCCTATTTCTTAGCTCACAGCCCTGCCCCACTTCATCATTTCCTCTCCTGCTACCACCAACACATCACTTCTCTGACTCTGACCTTCCCGCCTCCCTAGTGAGGACATTGGGCCCACCTGGGTAATGATGCCGGCTAATTTCCCCATGTCAAGATCCTTAGCTTGGGCCTCCCCGGTGGCGCAGCGGTTGAGCGCTGGGTTGCGAAGCTGCCCGCAGCCTCTGCGGCGCCGGTTCGATCCCCGGCTGCTTCCCGGCCACCGGCGAAGGATCCCACATGGCGCGCAGACCTCTCCTGCCGCCCGCTGCTCCCCTCAGCAGTGCACTTCGGTCCTTCTGCCTGCTCTGCTCCCCGCTCTGGCTCTGGTGAATTCTCTCACCCTCCCGCGCTTCTGACTGTACCCAGTGCATGTATAGACAAAACAAACAAACAAACAAAATAAATAAATAAAACATGCCTCTATTAAAAAAAAAAAAAAAAAAAAAAAGATCCTTAGCTTGATCATGTCTGCAAATCCCTTGGCTGACAAGTTAAGATATTCACAGGGGCTCACAGCTCTGCTCTGTTCCTTCTGGTTACTTTAGGGAATAATCTGTTCTCTGCCTTTCCCCCTTCCCGTTTGTAGGGTAAAGAAAATATCAGGCTTTTCTGCCCTTCCGCCATCAGGATAGATGATGGATCCTTGTCCTGAATGCATGCCTGATGGCGGCACCTGGAATAGGGGGTGAGCATAGGTAGATGGGATTCAGCTGAGCTAAGACTGTGTTTTTAAGGGCGGCGTCACGGGGACGCCAGTAGCAGCAGTAGAAGCCGAAGCCGAAAGAGAAGCCGAGAAGCAGCAGAACCAACGCCAGAGAGCCCAGATAGAGTAAAGACTTGCTGGGGGCTGGGAGGCCTGCCAGCCTGCCAGCCCCCCAGCCAGCACCCCTGCCTGCCATATGCCTGGTGAACCCCAATAAAAGACCTGCAAAAAACCACCGAGGACTCTGACTCCTCCTTTACCCGGTCTGCACGGGATCAGAAAACCTGCACTGTGTCCTGTCCTGCCTTTACACCGTTCTTAGAGCTGCTCACATTCTTTGGCTTGTGGCCACATTGCTCTGACCTCAGCATCTAGCCTCACATCTTTCCTCTTTTGTCATTACATCACCTTCTCTCAGTCTGAACAGCTGCCCGCCTCTTGGACCCACATGAACAATCCAGGATAATTTCCCATCACAAAGTCCTTAATTTAATTATAGCTGCAAACCCCCTTGTCACAAGGTAACAAAGTCACAGATTCCAAGAATGAGGATGTAGATATCTTTTGAGGGGCATTATTCCACCTATTACACATGGCAAAATTGATAGATGTAGCCTCCATACACGATGAGGGGTTCCTTATTCAGTTATTAGGAAGAATGTCTAGAAAATGACAGCACAACATTGAACCAAGTGCAGGGTCCCTCTCAGCAAGGGCCCTGTGTGACTGCACAGGATGTATGCCTGTGACCTTCATCTCGTGGGCCTTCACCTGCCACGCTAACAGTTGGACAGACAAGACCCACACCTGTCAGGGGCAGGAGCAGCTGTCTGGAGAGGCATGAACCTTCCTGCCCCAGGAAGGTGCCAGCAAAGGTAGAAAGTCACCTGCCTAGGATGCTATGGGGGTTCCTGCCCAGATGCCGCCAGTTCTGATGGTCTATGAGCAGATTTTCTGGACTGTGACTTTAAATTACTTGGTCCTGGCATTTAGGAAAGTACCTGTAACCAGAGCTACCCTAGGTAGTCCTGGTATACACATGGGGCAACCAGCTTCCCTCAGAGCCTCAACGATTCTTTTGAGGATGGGTTTTGTATCTCTCACACATGGGCCCACCCACCAGGGGCACAATCTGCATGGCGCCACCCTCGTCTTCTGTTGGGTACCCATGCAACCCCTGGTGCCAAAGGCTGTAGTCATTGTGGGCTGTGGTTCTTGGGGTTGGGGTCCAGCTGGGAGCTCCAGGCATGCCCCTATCCCACTTCCCATGAGGTGCCCCAGGGAGATATATGCATGAAAACATTGACAAACAGGAAATCAATATGTAACTTGGTCTGGGACACCCTCAGGAAAGCCTGCAATGGGTCTGGGGCTTTTGACGTCAGGAGGGCTCCTCTGGGATTACACGATATGACCACTGGTTCTGGGCAAGCCACAGAAGGCTTAGTGTGCCCTTCCAGATAATAAAACTTCTTGCAGCAAGGGCTCACTAGATCATGTGGGCAGTCCCTCCTTCCGTTCTGGCGTTTTTGGCTTGCTGTGCGCTGTTTTGAGGAGAAAACAAAACAGGACTCACCCGCCAGGAGTGCCAGATGAGGTAAGAAAGTTGTGACCTGCCTCAGTGAGGCCCACAGTTATAACTGGCAGTGCTGAGCCCACCATTTCTGCCTGAGGACAGGGAGGGAGACAAACCCTCTGTCCTCTGAAGTGGCCTCCAGTGGTGCCCACAGAGCTCGGCCGGGGTGGGTTTCGTCACTGCCATCCCACCACCCACAGAAGGCAAGCAGCAGCACAAACTGTATCCCAAAACTGCTTAGCACAGTCTTGGGCAGGGAAGAAAGAACAGTAAAAAAACCCTTTGATCTTTGTCCCTTGATTTCTGGGAAGTTCCATCTCATTGTGACTCAGAGTCGGGAGAGGATGGGCATCTCTCTCTTTGGCAGGTTCTAAAATACATGTTATGATTAACTAGGCTAATGGGCGGTTTTATGCTGCAGACGCCTGGTGAACTGGGCGAGAGTCCATGGCTCAGGTTCCAGGGCTAGGGGTCTCCTTCATGCTTCCTGCCAGCGCTGTTGCAGGGTTAGTGAGCTGCACTGGCCGGGAGAGGAGGGAGAGGAGCCGTACGTAGAAGGCCGGTCCCACTCGGGTGTACAACCGTAGACTCCATGAGAGAAGAGGCCATGTCTATATTTTTTCCTAGGGCAGTTTTAGTTTGACAGCAAAATTGAAAGGAAGATTCAGAGACATCCCACACATGCATGGCCTCCCTTGTTACCAACATCCCACACCAGAGTGGTACATTTGTTCCAATTGATGATGATTGAGTTTGATTGGGTTTGGGCCATGCATAATGACATGGATCCACTATCATTCCATCACAGAGGATTTTCGCTGTCCTAACACTCCTCTGTGCTTCACCTATTCACTCTTCCTTGCCCTCCAAATTCTGGCAACTATTGATTTATCTTTTTGCTATTGCCAGTTTTACCTTTTCCAGAATGTCATAGAATTGGAATCATACAGTATGGCGCCATTTCAGATAGGTTTCTTTCTTTTTTTTTAAAGATTTATTTATTTATACATACAAGAACTGGGGTGCAAGCCAGAGATGTGGGGGGTGAGAGGATTCACTAGAGACTGAGTGGGGAGCAGAACAGGCAGATCTACTGAAATACAGTGCTGAGGGGAACAGAGGGCGAGACAGGAGAGGTCTGCTGTGCCATGTGGGTCATCTCCCTGGCCAGGGATCGAACTCATGCTGCCGTGGCTGTGGGTAGCTGCATAGTGTTGCATCTTAATCCTTGCGCCACCAGGGAGGCCCCCAGATTGGGTTCTTTCATTTGGTAATATGCGTTTAAGTTTCCTCCATGTCTTTTCAAATTAGATAACTAATTTCTTTTTAATCCTGAATAATATTCCGTTGTCTGGATGATCACAGTTCATTTATCTATTTATCAAACAAAGAACATCTTTGTGGTTTACAAGTATTGGCAATTTTGAATAAAGCTGCCATAAATATCCACATACAGGTTTTTTGTGTGAACATTTTCAACTCCTTTAGATAAATGCCAAGGGGCACTATTTCTGGATCACATAGGGAGAGTATGTTTAATTTTATAAGAAACTGCCCAGCTATCCTTAAAGCGGCTGTACATTTTGCATCTCACCAGCAGTGAATGACAGTTCCAGTAGTTCCATATCCTCACCAGTATTTGGTGTTGTCAGTGTTGCAGATTTTGGCATTCTAATAAATGTACAACAGTGTCTTGTGGTTGTTTTAATTTTCATTTTCCTGATGGCATATAATTTGGAGCATCTTTTCATATGTTTATTTGCCATCTCTATATCTTCTTTGGTGAGGTGTCTGTTATGTTCTTTGATTCATTTTTAATTGGATTGAGTTGTTTTCATATTGTTGGATCTTAAGAATTTGTATATTTTGGATAAAAGTCCTTTATCGGATGTGTCTTCTGCAAATATTTTCTGCTATCAGTGGCTTGGTTTTGCATTCTCTTGACATTGTCTTTTGCAGAGCAGAAGTTTTTAATTTTAATCAAGTCCAGGTTATCAATAATTTCTCTTTAGGAAAGTGCCTTTGTTGTATCTAAAAAAGTTATCACCCTACCCAAGGTCATTGGTCAACTAGGTTTTCTCTATTACTACCTAGGAGATTTTTGCTTTTCCCTTGGAGAGATCCTGCCTCAGGTTTATTTGTACAAATAGCACAGGAGAACATTGCTGCCAGGCAGACAACAGCCCAGGGGCTACAGCAGTCCTTCTGTCCTCACATGGGCAGACAGAGTTTTCTATTCTGGAGTCTTTGTGGAGGCTGAGCTTGGGGGCCTCAGCACCTTTAGGATCCTGCACTGCAGCTACAACCTGGGCTTTGATTTGAGCCTGGGCCTTTGACCAGAAGAGCCTAACCCTTTCGATGATGCCGGCATGAACATATTTCCCAGTCTTGGGGTGAATGGTATAGGCAGGTTGGCTGTACTTGCAACTGCTGCCCTGTGGGATGTTGTTTTTGACCTCCTTGGGCTTTACAAGGACCTTGACAGCTTTGGCATGCACACTCATGCCAAAGAAATGAGTGTGGCTTTGGCATTATTAGCTTTCATCTTTTTTCAGGTCCTTCTTGTGCTTCTTGGAGAAGTGCATGTTTCTCATGAACTTGGAGTGCACCCCCTTAAGAGATTTATGTCTGTAACTGGGGTTTCTTTTTTTTTAAGATTTATTTATTTTATACAAGAACTGGGGTACAGGCCAGAGGTGCGAGAGAGTGAGAGGATTTACCAGAGACATTGTGGGGAACAGAACAGGCAGACTGACTGAAATACACAGCTGAGGGGAGCAGCAGGCAAGACAGAAGAAGTCTGCCGCACCATGTGGGTATCTCCCTGGCTGGCTGGGAATCGAACCCATGCTGAAGAGGCTGCAAACATCTTCACAGTGCTGCACACAACCCGCTGTGCCACTGGGGAGGCCCCTATGATTGGGGTTTCTTAATGCCATTTCTGTGTCATTTTAGGGATTGGTTGTGTGTGGTGTGGTTCTTGGACTTGGCTGTGTCTAAGCACTTAGAACAAGAAGAGCACTTATCTAGTTTTATAGTTTTGTTGGTTTTTGTATTTAGGTCTGTGATCTACTTTGAGTTAATTTTTTTTAAAGATTTATTTATTTATTTATTTATTTATTTATTTATACAAGCACTGGGTACAGTCAGAAGTGCGGGAGGGTGAGAGAATTCACCAGAGCCAGAGCGGGGAACAGAACAGGCAGACTAATGAAATACACTGCTGAGGGGAGCAGCGGGAGTGGCAGGAGAGGTCTGGCGCCATGTGGGACCCTCCTCCGGTGGCCGGGGAGCAGCCGGGGATTGAACCAGCACTGCAGAGGCTGCGGGCAGCTTCGCAACCCAGTGCTCAACTGCTGCACCACCAGGAGAGGCCCTACTTTGAGTTAATTTTTGTAAAGAGTGTGGGGTCTGTGTCCAGGTTATTTTTGGCATGTGGATATCATTTTTCTAGCAGTATTCGTTGAAAAGACTGTCTTTGCTCCATTGTATTCATTGCCTTTGCTCATTTGTTAAAGATCAGTTTACTATATTTGCATGGGTTTATTTCTGGTGTCTCTATTCTGTTTTGTCGACTAGTTGTCTATTCTTTTATTAGTGTTACTCTGTCTTGATTACTGTAGCTTTATAGTAAGTCTTAAAATGAGGAAGTGTCAGTCCTCCAATTTTGTTATTCTCTTTCAATATTGTGTTGAGTATTTAGCTTCTCCATATAAACTTTAGAATCAGTCTGTTAATTTCTACAAGATAACTTGCTGAGATTTTTTTTTTTAAACTTTTTTTTTTTTTTTTTTTATAGAGGCATGTTTTTATTTATTTATTTATTTGTTCGTTTGTTTCGTTTATACATGCACTGGGTACAGTCAGAAGCGCGGGAGGGTGAGAGAATTCACCAGAGCCAGAGCGGGGAGCAGAGCAGGCAGAAGGACCGAAGTACACGGCTGAGGGGAGCAGCGGGCGGCAGGAGAGGTCTGCGCACCATGTGGGACCCTCCTCTGGTGGCCGGGGAGCAGCCGGGAATCGAACCGGCGCTGCAGAGGCTGCGGGCAGCTTCGCAACCCAGCGCTCAACCGCTGCGCCACCGGGGAGGCCCTTGCTGAGATTTTGATTGGGATTGCATTGAATCTATAGACCAAGCAGGGAAGAACGGACATGTCGGCAATATTGAATTTTCTTATCCATAAATGTTGACTTATTTAGTTCTTCATTATTTAGTTTTTCTTTGAGTTTATTAGAGTTTTATAGTTTTCCTTATGTAGACCTTTTTACATAGTTTGTTTGATTTATATCTGAGTATTACACTTTTGAAGTGCTAATGTAAATATAAATGGTATTGTGTTTTGAATTTCAAATTCCACCTGTTCATTGCTGATGTATAGAAAAGTGGTTAATTTTCATATTTTAATCTTGTATCCTGCAAACTTGCCACAATCATTTATTAGTTTGAGGAGTTTTTCAATTGATTCTTCTGATTTTTTACATAGATAATCATATCATCTGTGCATAAAGACAGTTTTATTTCTTCCTTCCCACTCTATACACCTTTTATTTCCTTTTCTTTTCTTTTTGCATTAGCTAGGAGAGACTAATGTTTGTTTTTCATGACAGCACATCCTTTGTGCCCAGCACTATGCCAGGTATATAGCAGGTACTGATTAAATATTTGTGGAAAAATGAACCATCATTAGGAGGCAGGAAGCCTAACTGGATGGTGTATGGTATGTGAGTGCACATGTGTATGACAGTGTGGCCATGTGTGCATGTCAGGGCTTGTCACCCTCTTTTTTGAAAGAATCTCTTACCAGTAAGCACCTGTTTTCTTTCAGTTTTGTTCCCTGGGCAAGTGAATCTGAAACCTGTCCATCCTCAATACTTACAACTGAGAACGTTAAGGAACAGCACACTCCTGAGCTGACCCATCTTCCTCCAGACCCATTTCCTGTCGCTTTGTTGTCAGGCTGGAGTGCAGTCCCTATCAGCAACTGCTCAGTACTAATATCTTCACACCCAAGGCTGGCTACAAAATTTGTGGGGTCTAATGCAAAATGCAAATATGGGGCCTCTTCTTTGGAAATTATTAGTGATTTCAAGATGTGACAACAGAGTCAAGCACAGGATCCTTCTGAACACAGGACCCTGTGTGACTGCAGAAGAGACACACGGGTTAAGTGGGCTCTACTGGTACCAGCCCCTGTTGTCTTAGAAATCCCCAGTGTCCTGTGTTCCTCTCTTCTGTTCTTTGTTTTCATTTCCTAGCTCCCTCTTGCATGCTCCTCTTTTCTGGAGAACCAGCCAGGACTCCCAGTTGGCATGGCCTGACCTTGATGTCTTTGGGATTATTTGGTTTTCCTTGACATTCGTTTAGCAGGGAGCATTTCCCAGATGCCCTTGCATCCGGGTGAGCCCATGTGACCTACTATGACCAATGGGATGTATGAGGAAACGAAGTGCATGACACCCCTAAAATCTCCCGGAGACTCCAACACACTTTTCCCTATACCACCCTTGTTTGTTCCTTGAAGGGACAAGATAGCAGTGCTAAAGATGGAAGCAGTTTGTGCCTGACTTTGCACAAATTGTAAGTCTAAGAGACTGCATGATGCCCTCCGCCTACACTGAGGCTGATCCTCTTCTTGGGGGAACAGCATGACTTGAATGTACTTCACCCTCTGATGTTTTATGGACTCCACTCCCACCTCCATGCTAAAGAGATGCCAGGTGCTGAGGATTACAACTCCTGTCATGCCATGAATCTGCCAGGAATCTTGAGTTCCTGAAGAAGGGGAGGGGGTGGAGTTAAACAGCCATACTTGTATACAAAACTGAACATATGTGGGTAAGTAAGGGAACTTGGTTTTGCCTGCCTTCTGTGTACACCGGGGTCCCAGCTCAGGCAGCATTACAGGTAGGATCTATTAACCAATTAATCTCTCTGTAGCCTCTCACACTCTCTGGGCACACCCTCTTTTCATTTCCCTTGTAAATAAATCTTTTATTAACCTTTCCATGTGTGACTGTCATTGGGTCTTGTTTTGAGTTTTTTTTGAAAGCACACAGGTGAGGACTCACACCAGACCAATCCCAACCCTTTGGAGTTGCCCTGTAACGCTTTCAGATCCCCCAGCCTTTCATGATGGGATTCTGGACCTGAGGCCACTGACAGCTGCCCCTCTCAGTCCCTCTGACAACATCCAAGGGGATCCCTGACCATGATTTTTGCACTAATATTGACATTGCTGGAAGTCTGAAAGGTGATGATTGAAATTTGTGTTGGTAAACACAAATGGATACGAACTGGGTGCACACGGCTGTGAAGTGGTAAAGCCCTGGGTTTCAGTTCCCACTATTCTACCACTCACCAGCTTGATGACCTTGTTCTGTATGAAGAGAATCTATCCAGCCATCAATAGCAGACTTGACTTCTCTGGGACTCAATTTCCTCACCTGTAAAATGTGAACAGAACAACCATACCAACCCATGGGTTTGTTGGGTCACATGAAATAATGCAAAGCATATAGAGTTTAGCAGGGAGCCTTGTCTTTAGACATTTCAAAAATGCTCCCCAGTGGGATGTGAAGCACCTATAATTCAGCAATTGTCAGCACTGTGGAGGCCTTGCTCTTCCTAGTTCTGTGTGCACACCTATCACCAGGTTCTTGCCTAGAGTAGTCTGAATGTTGCTCACTGTTCTTTACCCAGAACAGGTAAGGCAGCACAAGGTGGGGGTGGGGACTTTCTGGGGGTGGGTCCCTGATGCCTAATTCAGAGTTTAAAGATGTAGCTAGCATCCTTTCCAGAAAACATTCCAAGGCCTTGAAGGCCCATCAAACACAAAGTTATCACACAAGACCAGATCAGCCACCCCCACCACCCAACCTGCTGCAGAGCCATTGGCGGGAGATCAGACACCGATGGCTGAGGGTTAATTACTGACTTGGCACCCATCTGCTCCAGGAGAACTTGCAAGAGTCTTTTTTCTCTTTCCAAAGGCATAAACATTTGTATTTCAAGTAGCCCAGGGGGGCTGGAGATGTTTATTTTGTAGTTAACAAAGAGAAGGACCTTTTGACTTGAGGGCCTAGCATTCTGCTGGCTCTGGGGAGAAGCCCTTGAGAGGCTCCTGAACCAGCAGGTGTCTTTGGGGGAGGGGAGGGTGGCTGTGGCCAGGCCCCTGGACCCCAGGTGATTCCCCAAGCAGGGGAAGCAATGCTTCTAGGTGCTTCCAGTCTCTTCTAGAAATACACCGCATTTAGACAGTGCTTTCTTTTGAGTGGTGTGATGGTGAGAGGCTTTCTGGTTTTTAGTGTTCTACATTTTTATGATCAATATGTAATTTTAAAAAATTGCACCTGTAATTTATACGTATAGAAAATTCAAATCACATCAAATAAAATGAGAACACTCCCTCTCCCCCGCTTCTTCTGGTCACGAAGGGCAGCTGTTGTGAGAATTCGGCATGGCCCTTCCAGGACTCAGCCAGTGCCTTTGCATACAAGCACATGGCTGCCTCTCGCGTCTAAAAAACCTGGCAAAACTGGTAACGTGCTTTTTTGTTCTTTCACTTGATTTCTTTACTATGGTGATTGTCTGTAGAGGTGATTGTCTGTAATTTGAACAGGGACATAGAATACTCATCTCTCTCCTACTGAAGGAATGAGTTCCTTTTATAAACAGAAAAAAGGATGCTCTTAAACAAAGATCTTTCTGTTGCTGTGTCCTGTGGGGAGAGGGCTCAAGGACTCACTTTCTGGTAGACAGTCTGAAAATCGGCAACTTTCTTGGTGTCACAGTGAGGGAGTGGAGTGACTTTGAGACAACAGTTCAAAGCCACAATCTTCTGCAGCTCTCTGGTCTTACCACTGGGCGGCACCAGTGAGCAAGGCTGCTCCATAAAGGTTCCTTCAGGGAACGCTTTATGGAGGGGTAGGCAGGTTGGCACACACAGCTCCTTGGCATCTTTCCTCTGCCAGCTGAACCCGAGGGCTTAGCCTGCTTGTTTGCCCACCTGTGGCCAGGAGAGAAATATAAGGACATCCAAATTCTGTATTTTTTCCTGATATGAAGCAAAAGGTAAAGAAATTCACTGCCAGGAGGAAGCCAACAGATAGAGGTGGCTTTGAGATGGTGAAGGTCAGTAGATACTTTATAAAATGGGGCTGCATATTGAATGTATTGGGCGGGGGAAATAGCTACTTAAATGAACTGGATTTCTTTTCTAAGGAGAGAAATGCCCCAGCATCACACATTGCATGCTTGGAGTTTGACAAGTGGGGTTCAATCCCAAAGGCAGAGTACGTCCAATGTCTCCTGTGTGCTTGGTCTGAGGTCTGGACCATGAGGCCTGGTTCAAGAATGGTGATTCAACAGCCCCCATTTGCAGAGTCGGGCTGTGGACCAGGGCCCTGAGAGGTTGACTCTTCTGCAGACCTTTGCAGTCAAAGTATCATCAGCCTTAGTTTACTGATGCCAATTATTAAAATGCCAGTGACAGAGCCAAACATTTTACCTTTATTATATGATTCACCCTTCACAACAACCTTATGAGAAAGTACTGTAATGCCTATTTTATAGATGAGTAAAGTGCATTAGAAAAGGCAAAGTAACTTGCCCAAAGTCTGGAAACTAATGACTGGAGAGCCCACATTGCACCCAGGTTTCCAGAGTCCAGAGCTCATAGTTGTGGTGCTCCTCTGAGGAGGAACGAAGTCTTCCTAAGTGAAGGCGAACACCACCAAAGAAAAGCCTTCCTTTGCAGTCAGTCTCTCCCAGCCTGAGAGTCAGCCAGGAAGGCAAGGAGTTGGAGAAAGTTAAGCAAATTCTGTCTCCCCCTTGGCTAAGAGATATTAGGATGGTAAATCTCAGCCAAGCAAGGCTGTATGCAAAAGGGTTGTCTCGCCGGTTTCTTGGGCCTCTCAGGACTGAGAAGAAAGGCAAGTTTCTAAGAGACCAGGGCTCCTGCATGGGAAAGGGAAGTGATTTCAGCTGAGCGTTTGGCTGGGCGTCCGGCTGACAGTTCCAACTCATGGGTATTAGCAAAGGAGAACAAGGAATTGCTGAGGGTGGCAAATTGGTTATAATTAAGAGAACCTGGGAGACACAAACAATGTGAGGGCCACCAGCTGTCCTGGATCTGGGGGCTCTGTCCTTGGAGGAACTGCTCAGGAAACCAGTCCCCCTCCCCTGCAGTGCAGACCATTCAAGCAAAGACCCAAAGACAGGGGAGGAAAGGGCCTCTCCCGGGCCCTCCCTTATAATCCCAGGGCCCAGAGTGCTGCCAGGGCATTAGGGTTCCCCTTTCTGCTCCACTAGCATCTTTTTTCTTCCCTTTCTGTGCAATTAAACTCACCCAATCTTGTGTCTCAGGAAAGCAAACAGGCTTAGGGGGAGGGGTCAAGTGCTGACTCCTACGCTTGAGTGAGTTATTTAACCTCACTGTGTCCTCACTGTGCACATGGGGGTAGTAACAATGCCCCGTCCACACAGTTGTTGGGACACTGAACATGATGTATGAAAAGTGGTTAGCGTAGTGCAGGGCAGGGGCAGCAATCTGCAGCCTGTGGGCTTGCCACCTGTTTTTGTATGGCCCACGAGCTAAGAATGGTTCTTACATTTTTTTATAGGGTGGGAAGTAAAAAAAGAGAAGTATTTGGTGGCATGTGGATATTACATAAAATTCAAGTTTCAGTGTGTGTAAACAAAGTCTTATGGGATACAACATGCTGATTGTTGATGCGTTGTCTGTGGCTGCGTGCATGAGGGTCTAGGTGCCTCCACCGATCTCCTACCTCTCTGGAGTTGCCAGATGGTACCCGGACTTGGAGTGGTGGGATCCTTGAGGGTCCAGCGGATGAGCCGTGGTTCTAGAAATAGAGGTCTTCCCAACCCCAGGCAATCAGTGTGAGTAGAGCCAAGTACAGAGACAGGAGAACCAGAGGTAGCATGGCCTGCAAGGCTAAGACAGTTACTATGTAGTTAGTTCTTTACAGAAAGATTTTGCTGACAGCCCCCTATCCATTCCCAGCCTAACTGACTAATAAAATCCATGATTACTATTATTATTACTCTTGTTGTCCTCTTTTGACCTAGTTTTAACTTTCAGGTAATATTGCTTAATGCAGCATGAAAGGGACAGGGGAGGGAGGTGTTTCTGAATCTCCAAAAGTCTATGCAAATTTTTGCAGGTGGGGTCTTTGTGTATGTGTGTGTAGCTTAGTAACACTTATCTGATCCTCAACACGATCCTTGTTCTCAAATAGTAAAGTGTAAGTTTGATGCCTTCTTATCTCAGGCAAATTAATGTATACTTTCCCTGAGCTATCTGGAGGCCATAACCTGAATGATGAGATATTTGGGGGCCTCAGGGACTTCCCTCACAATCCACCGCTCTGCCTGGGTGGGTGAGGCCTGCAGAGCAACAGGAGTAAGGAAGCCTGGCTTTGCAGCTGGCAGAGGCAGCTGAATCCTGGCCCTGCCGGCTTTTGGGTCCCAGGCTGGGTAGTCCCACGGATGAATCAGTAGTATCTTCTAATGCTTGACACGGTGCCTGGCACATATAGGTACTGCAGAAATAGCAGCTGCCATTAACATGATGATCATGATTAGTTATTTCATAATCAAAAGCATTTTCCTTGGCTCACCCCAGGCTCATGAAAAGCTGCCCCATATTGACTAAATATGGCATTTGAAGACCCCTTAAGTGGGATAAAATCTTGTTACCTTTGGCAACTAAAGCAAGTTCATTAAAGATATTCATGATTAATCTGTAAAGTAGCAGACTCTCAATCCAGTATTTAAAAGTTCAGTGGCCTCCTTTTAACATAGTCAATGATAAATGTTTCTAAGAGTGAAATTTGAAGCTCTTCAGTTGCAAAAGCCTTTGCTGTTTCAGACCTTTCCTTTTTTTTCTGCTGGAAAAAAAGACCCTGAGAATCCCTGAGGCCAGTCATCCACAGCTAGTAGGTCCTTTCCAGAGCCCGAAGACCACTACCAGGAGGGCTGAGAGCATTCTTGCTGCCAGGCCATCCTGGAAATGGGCCTCCTGGACATAGGCTGATCCATTTCCAGCCTGGCCCGGTGCTGCCTACCCCCAGTTGCTGGGCGTAGTCCCATTTAGTGGGGGCCTTACGGCTCCAGACAACAGCTGGAGACCAGAAATGAAAGACTTCCAGCTACAAGCAAATGTTGCTGCTTCTCGGGGTTGAAATATTCTATCGCCAAATTGTCCCTGTTAGCCAAGTAAAAACAATCCCCCATGGGGACCCAACCCCGCCTCAGAAGAACAAAAGCTTCCCAGTTCTCTGCATCCCAGAGTGTCTGCAGTTGCAGGCACGCACAGCTCAGTAGGGAGAGGAGATGGTCATGTGACTTCCAAGCTTAGAGACAAGGTCACTCTTGTCCAGCCCTTTTTGCCTCCACAGAACGAAGGGCCTTTGATTGCCTCACAAAAGATGAAGCTGATCCTGCTCTGGTGCTGCTAGTTCCTGGGTGGAACAATGTCCAAATTTTTCAGGTTTGGGAGAACAATGAGATGAGGTCAAGGTCAGTAAGGTCTGTATAGTCTATGCAGATGGGTTTGGAGGCTCTTCCTGGTCCTGCTTTAGGCAGGACTACACATGCTGACTGTGTCTATTTTTTTGTTGCAGGCTAATCTCTCTTTAAGAAGTTCACCAGTGAGGCCACCCTATTCGTTTTCCACCAGCCATTAAAAGCATTTTCCTACAGGGAAGGAAAGAGCTTCTGAGAAAAAGAAGAAAAGTTTGGAGGAGATTAATGCTCAAATGAAGCTGGTCTTTGAGGTACTGTCACACTGCAACAGCTACACGCTGTAGGGCTGCTGAGCAGAGAGAAGACAGCAGTAAACGGGTACAGGCTCCATGTCAAGGTGAATAACTGCTGTGCTGAGTATCTTTCTCCCCGTACCCTTCCGGTCCTGCAATGAATCTCTGGAATGAAACAGCCTTTGCTATCAATTAGCAAATATACTGCTGTCAGAACTTACAAAGCTATATATGTGTGTGTGGGGGGGGTGGGGATTGGTTTCAGAGGTGACTACTGACCAAATAACTCAAACAAATTTAAATGACTGCCAAATTTTTTAGCTAAAGCATTGTTCAGGAAGTTTCCCAGAAGCTGCTCTTCTGACTTGGCAATCTGAGAAGGGGTTCAAGAACTTGCATTTTGAACAAGCATAGCAGGGACTCTGCAGCAAGTGGATGAGGCAACACTGAGAAACATGTCTGCACTTAAATGTTCTTTTTTTTTGTTCTTTTTTTTTTTTGGTGGGACCCTCTCCGGTGGCCACGGATCAAACTGGCGCTGCACAGGCTGCGGGCAGCCTCACAACCCAGTGCTCAACCACTGTGCCACCAGGGGAGGCCCTGCGCTTAAATGTTCTTTTGTTGGACTGGTCTGTACCTCCTTTTCTTCTATCCTTAATCAGCTGGAATAGCAAACTGTCTCCTGAGCATTTGGAATAGTGGCTCACAGAACCAGCAGTGTGTGTATCTGAACCTGTCAAGTTACAAGGTTGCTTTGAAGGTTCTTTGGCTTCTGGGGCAGACCCTCTCCTGCCACTGGGCCTGCTCTTCTTCATCTTGTATGCCCCAAGACACTGTCCTCAGGAGCCTTCTGGAATGACTCCAGACACACCCAGGAAGACATCCATGCCCATGTTTCCATGGACTGTGCTGCCTCTGTGGTCTCAGGTGTCAGGTTATCACTGCACACTGGACAGCTCTGCTTCAACGTCCTACAGCATTCACTCCACTTGATGTCACTCCGCTCAGCCCAAGCAGAATTCAGCACATGCTCTCTCTTGCCTGGCACCTATCATTTCTCATCTCAAAGAATGCCCCTCCCTTCCCCCAACAAGTCAGAATACTTGGGTGTCATCCTAGACACTTCTTTGTTATTAACACCCCCCACCCCATTCTAGAAATAACAAGGAACAGCTACCATTTATTGAAAACAATATTACTGGTAATAACTCATCATAGCTTGGGAGGCCGGCACTATAATTGTCCCCATCTGCCAGGTAACAGGCACACAGGCTGGTTCAAGGTCTTGTGGCAAGTGTTGGGGAAGGGGTGTGAACCTAGGCAGTCTGGCCTCAAGCACAAGTCCTGGCTGATGAGCGTGGCCAGATTTCTCTCATGGGGTCCTCCTCTCCTTCCACAATGCTGACGTGGGGGCCTGGCCAGGCCCCCCAACCTCTTTCCTCTGGACCTGTGTCTCTATGAGCCCTCAGTCCTGCCCCACCCCTAGTTGTTTCCCTGAACAAGTAAGAAATCATTCTAAACTGGGAATCTGATGTCACTCCTCAGCAGAAATCCTTCAGAGGCTCCCTGTTTTATACTCCCTGGCTTCCCAGCGAATGCTGCGAGCTAAATGCAGGGCTGTGCTCTCAACTACTATGCTATGCTCCTCTCTCTGAGCCTGGGTCTCCTCATAGGCAAAAACAGGACAGTACCTGCTGAAGGGTTGTCAGAGCACGCTTGGCACCTATCAGGAGAGTGCTGGGCGTAGAGCAGGTAACCGTGCAGGAAGCTTCTGTTAGTAATATGAAAAGGACAGTGTGGGGAGGGTGAGGGGGAGGAGAAACTGGTTGCTCTGAAAGGCAAGATGAATTAGAGTGGGATAATTATATCAGCACTTTGGATATATTTTCTCACTCTTCATGACCTTCTGGGGTACAGATGTTACTACATTTTTCAAATGGAACAGCTGAGGCTGAGATGTGCATTGACCAATTCAAGGTCACTTCACACTGAGGACTTTCTGAGTGCAAAGCCCTGGGTCTTCCCCTTGCCTTGCCCCTGTCTCCAGGGTGTAGAGTGTTGATTTGGAATTCCAACTCTTTCAGATCTTATCGGTTGTGTGTCAAAACCGTGACAAGACCTGAAGAAACTGGAGACACTAGCAGGAAATCAGGGCAAATGTTGAGGCCTGGCATTTGCACGGAGTTAAGAAGAACACACAGTCTCCCAACATATGACATGTTCCTCCCAATGAGAATGCACCCATCCAAATGACAATCTGGGGCCCATTGGTGTTTCTACAACAATGAGAATATTTATTTCTCCAGACAGTAAAAATAACATTTTTCTCTCTTTTGTAAAAGTTAAGTACCATTACATTCCTTTTCTTAAATAACAAAATCCTAAAAATATATATTAAATTGTGTACAGTGCGTCACACTTCATCTTATATTTTAAAATACACGATGTTTCTATTTTATTCTCAAAGTTGCATATTAAGAGCATATTTACAAATAAAGCATTGTTATCCAAAGTCAAGATCCCCGCGGGAAAGTGAGTTGGATGTTGGCAGGTCTTGATGCTTTGTGAACCCCGAGACATCAGCTTCCCAGTGTGTGCAGGGAAAGCCCCCCCTACCTGCTCCTGAAGACACATCCTTTCTGAAGCAGATTTACCTTGGACTTCCCTCCATACTCCACTTTTGTCTTGTTGAGTATATTCAACTCATCAAGAGAAAGCCTGTGCGATGGGCCCACCTGGGGTCTGTAGGCAGAGTGAGGCCCCGTCACCCCTGAGCCATCCAGCCTGAGGGGAGGCAGCTATGGCTGGAAGGTTGAAAAACACCCCATGCCAGGACAGCTAAGCTGAGACCTGGCCAGGAGGTAGAACAGTGAGGAAGGTAAACAAAGACACCAGAGGAAACAAAAGGTTAAAAATTCCCAAGGTAGTAACAAAAGCAGACATCAAACACCAAAAAGGAACTCTAAAACCCGCGAGGTTACCAGCTGACTGGCTTATGGAGGGGGGAGCTGGCCTGACTCTGTGGGAGACCTGGGGTGGCCTCAACAGACAAAGTAGACAGTATCTCAGAAGCCATCCACTTACAAGTGCTCATGAAGATTAATTGCCTAGGACGCATGGAGGCTTGGTGATGGCCTGGGTGCCCCGTGATGTCAGGATGGCCTGGCCAGACACTGAGCTGGGTCAGGCCAACTTCTGCCTTGGGCTGACAATAGATGTGTGGGTAGGGCCTTGCCCAGGCACGCCCTGCGCGTTTGGCCTGAGGGCTGGGACAGCTGTACTTGCTAGTGCTTTGATCTTTGTGGGTTTCTGGCCCATTGGAATCTTGAGCCAGAGCCTACTTCAGAAGTTAAAGCAACTGGGTTACCTTGCTCACACCCAAAGAGAGGCCTCAACCCTGTTCTGACATGGCGGAAGTGGGGAAGGCATCCAGGGTTCATTCCTGCTCTTCTGGTCTGCAAGTGACTGAACACATGGCAGAGGCACGGGGTACCGTGAGCAGTCCCGTCTGCCTTCTAGAGGGACCAAGGATACTGTGAAGTGCAGTTAAGAGGCCAGGTTCACAGCTGGCTGAAATGTATTCACCAGGGAAGCAACAAGATTCCTGGCCCTTGGAGCGCATGTGGAGAAGGCAGGCAGGCAGGCATGGGTACCAGCAGCGAATGGGTGAGAAGGCAGACAGTTCCTGAGGCAACAGCTTCTAGTCCCCTCCATTCTGTCACCTCAAGGCAGAGACTTTGGGAAGATTGCTTTTGGAGCAGCCATCCATGGTGGTCTTCAAAGCCCCTCCCTTTCTTCTTTCACATAAGCTTCTGCTGTGTAAGCTGTAATTTACTTTTCTCAGGGTCAGCCCTTTCAAATCACTTCCAACACCTACTTTCACTTAAAGTAGTTTCTTAGAAGATCAAGTGCTTCCTCCTTCGGTGCTCCTGGAAATACACCTTTACTCTCCTGGAACAATCTATTTCTCAGGTGTTTACATTAGCCACAGGGGACCATCTGTGGGGTGCTGCTGACAGGTTCTGACCAAGGACATGGCCAGACTGTGGCCATGGTATTTATGGAGGTTCAGCCTGGGACAATTTACAGTCCTCTCCTCCCACGCTGTCTTGAGACTGGTTTGGGTTTCCCACTCCCTAGATAGTAAGTTGATCCTGGCAGCACTGAGGGTGCCAAGTCCAGCAGGAAGGTCCAGTAGGAAGGAGAGCACTAGGGCATCACCAGTGCTTCGGGGCTCTCTGGGAGACGACTGTTCTAGCTACAGTCTCAGCCAATACACAGGCTTGACATTAGACTCTGCAACCAGAGGTGAAAGGTGGGCGGGATTGGACTGGTGGCCCTTCAGGATCCTGCAAAAACTAGTAATCAGTATAAGCCTAGGCAGCTGAACAACTGCCCCTCAGCAGGATGAACCCCTTCCTGAGGCCAAATTCCACATTCCCTTTGTGCTGTGAATGGGTCTATTCACAGTTCAGGGCCCTCTGTGATTGCACACACCTGACACTTGTGTTTGAAAGGAGATTCCACAAAAGCCAGGAATATCTTGGAGGGAAGACTACACATGTCAGTACATTTCCAGTGGTCCTTGTATGGGTCAGGCTTCTATCTCCAGACCCAGGGTTGGCAGACAGCTGCTGCATGGGAATCACCCTTTCCAGATCAAAGCCTGAGGATAGAACTGAGCACTCTCTGCCCTCATAAGGTGACAGGGGCAATGCCCCTGCTCTCCTGTGGACTTTACTGCCCCATTTCTCTCCTCTGAATGCCCCTAGTATCTCTGACAGCTTCTAGTATCTCTCCTGGTTGCCAAGTATGACCTTTCTCTGCAGATGCTAACTGGCTGGCTCCACACAGCCCTCCGTCTTGCTGGGAGCAGGCTTGTAGCTAGTGTGGCAGAACCCCAGGAAAGGCTACAACAGGCTGCGGTTTAGGGGCTTGGGGAAGGCAGGCAAGTGTTCCAAGAGGGAACCTCTGAGGCAAGAGGCACAACAAGGACGAAGAACCTTTGGGAGAGTCAAACTTTGACAAAGGTCCAGGCCTGACCTTCAGGCCTGGAGGCACAGGCTGCTCTTTTCAGCTGCTGCTGCCAAAGCCTGGTTTTGGATGGTGGAGACTTCTAAATTAGAGATGGCGCTGATTCTCACACTGGGAGGCCACTGCAGCTGCAGCTCTCAATCTTAGGAGGCTTATCCTTGAAGGGTCTCTAGTTCCCAAACCCTCCTCCTCACCCTTATGCCAAGCCCTTTGTTCAGTCCCTGCCCCTGCCATCTGAGTGGAAGGGGGCCTAGGACCAGGGGCCAGAATCCTGGCTTTCCCCACCTAGCCATTTCTAACCCCATTTTGTGCCCATAAGAAGGGGCAGAGAGGGCCACAGAGAGCATGGACCTCAGGGTGTTTTTCATCTTCTTTTAAAATGAGAGATGACTAAAGGAAAGACTGCTGGCACTGTGTCTTACATAATGCTGCCTAAGTGCTAGCCCATGAGATTTATACTCCCTGTTCTGAACTGAGAGTCAGCTTAGAGAAACATGGAGAGATGGGGGCCTGGTCAGGCCCTATAGGACCATGAGCTGCTCAGGGGCCAGATAAATCCAATCCAACATGGAGTTACTGAGCACCTATAAAAGCTTTCAGTAAATCCATGGCATGAATAAATGAATGGATGTTTTATAAAACCACTTTTCAAGCTTGCTCTTCTGGGATCACCAAGCTACTGAAAGAAGTTATAAAAAAGAAGTCTGTATGTGGAAGGTGTCAGGTTTAATGAGAATGAGAGTCACCAGACACGGTTCATAGGCTCCCCCCACAAAGATGGAGGAAGCTCATCCTTGTCTAGCACCCAGCGAGTAAAGCTCAAGTCAGCACAGAACATGAGCCCTCTTTAGGGATCTGGAGTGCTAATGCCCAATAGTATAGAGCCAGGCCAACCCTCAAAAGAACCTTGGAATTCTCCCTGTCTGGCCCTGTTCAGACGGAGAGAAAGTGATATGTGTGTGGACAAAACAGAGAAGAAACAACCAAGACTCAATGCATACTATACCTATCTGCCACTCAACTGTTGTCTAGACTGTACCTGAGCCCAGTGCTGGACACAACCACCTCTGTCATCTCAGCCTCATTGTCCTAACACTCCCCTTCCTTTTTTAGAGAGAGAGAGAGTGGCAGGAAAGGCTGGGCCCTAGGACCTAGAGTCTCTCTCCTAAGTGCAGCTGATGAATAAGGTTGAATCCAGGCTACGCTTGCCCCTGCAGTAGGGTACCCCTTCCAGGCTGGGTTCGAAGGAGGTGCTCCTGAAGGGTGGAGGGAAAGGCAGGGAGGAGCCGGTCAGAAGAAACCAGGGGAGAGGTAGTCCCTAGCAGCCTTGAGCTCAGAGGTACCTCTTGTCCTAGGCACAGGGGTGGAGGGGCTTTTAGTCACTCACAAGAGGATTACGGTCATCTTGTTGACTCTGACCCTTGAGCTTCTTCTTAAAGATAGAAATTGAAGTAGAAGGCTCATAAAAAATGCTCCAGATTTCTCCTGATGCCCCTGATTGATGACATTCTCTAAGGTCCCCTGAAGTAGGAACACGATGGGATCTGTCAAACAAAAATAACATTTTCAAATGGAGTAGGACAAAGTGCCACAAACAACCTGCCATCTCATGAGACACCTGTAGCTACTAAATGGGCTACACAGTGCGGAAAGCCCTTGGGAAAAGACCTAATAGCTGCTTTTAGAGATGTGATGGATCACTGAGTGGAGAAATGTGGCCTGTGGAAAGTGTGTGCAACAGGGCAGATTCAAGCTCAGTGTAACAAAAAAGTTTGAAATGGCTGAATATTCAAATATGGAAAGGGCTGGTCTGAAAGATTCTTTCTTTCTTTTTAAATACAAAAACTTTCTTCAAATGACATTCTACCTGGAAGCCCACCTAGGTAAAACAGAATAAAGGCAAAATCATTCTGCATGAAGTGGGTCCTGCTTTACAGCTATGTGCACATGGAGTACGAACAGGAGCTCAGTAAATGCTAATAAGGATATTATTTCCACTGAAAAATGTAAAGTGCAGGGTGCAGAGGCCATGGGTGGTCCTAACTTGGTCAATGACAAACCTCAAAGGCAGGAGGTGGCATTTAAAATGTATAAAACTGTTTGTGACAGAGGGCAAGTGACAAGGTCAGGAAAACGGTGTCTTTTACAGGACGTCAACATTAGGGAGGGCCCTGAAATAGAGAAGAACCTGGGCTGGAACGACAGAACGACAGAGTAGGGGTCCAAAAAAATTAGAACGTGCTCCCCTCATGTTCATGAGTAGCATGAACAATTACCCCTTTCCTGAGCAATAAGATAAGGGAAGAAGTACATTTTTCCAAATTGGTCAGACTTGAAGGATGACACTTCTCTAAGTTTCTTAAATAACTGTTTAAAAATAACTATTAAGCAATAGTTAGTAAAATGTTAGAATTCTACTCCTAAGAATGCTGTCCAATTTCTAGAAGGCAACAGGAAATATGTCTGAATACTGTCCTAGGACTCTTTGTTTTGCATAAAGATCTCTTTAAGGGGCCGCACAAGCCAGAAAAAAAAAAAAAATCGATGCTTTTTATGCTCAATTTCTATCCTCCTTGAAATTGTATCCTTTGGAGCAAAAAGAAAGCCCTCCAACACTAATGAGATCTGTCCAGTTGTACATTTCACTCAGCAGAGAATGAGGAATATCTACTGCCTCAGATTGCCTAAGACTAAGGCTTTAGAATGTTCTGATACTATAATTGTACCCAGGCAAGTAAAGCAAAGTAAGAAAAGGAGTTCTGAGCCTTCCCCTCCAGGAAATGGGCAGCTCTCTCATACTCACTTGAATGTGACGTGCAGAAGTATCTTTGCTACAATGGCTGTAACTGTGAGGATGAGTAGAGTTGCCAGGCCATACACTGTCCATCCTAAAAATGCAAAAAACAGTTTTAATGATCCTGTTGGAACTCAGTGTTCAGAAGGTCTGCTGGAAGTCCAGAGTGAACACCAGCAACCCAGAGGTGTGGATCCGCCTGAGGAACTCCCTGCAGGTGGGGGGCAGCCACCAAACACAGCTGAGAGTCAGGCTGGTAAGGAGCCCCCAGCCTTCTGTGCACCCACCTTGCTCTAGGGCTCCTCCTTAGGGAGAGGTAGGTGGTATGGTCACAAGTAAACTCAAGTCAGATTCAAAAGGGGTGATGCATACTGTCCCTAGTGTGGAACCATTGGGAAAGCACAGATGAGTTACATAAACTGTTTTGGCCTCAGTTTCCTAGTCAGAGGAATGAGATGTGTGACCCGGGAAACCCTACTGGGATATTGGTTTGCAACCATCCCAGGCTGGGTAGGTTCACCGTTGGTTCTAGCAATTTGAAGGAGAATTTTGGAGGCATTCACATCATCTTCACAAGTTTTAATGATAAGCAGGGGAAACAAGCTGAAGGGAGACAGCAACTTGGTTCCTCTGTGAATCTCTATATGTTCTTTTCTCTGGGATTTCTCTGGCGTTCTCTCGTGGTCCCTTCCTCTTGTAGCCATTTTGCTGTAGCCATCTCTGCCCTTATATCCCCTGATCTCTAGGCTCATGTGTGCACACTTGCATGTGTACATGCACACACCCATGCTCAGGTGTCCATAATCAGGTACACACATCTCACCCACCCACAAGCCTTCTATGTTAACAAGATCAAGACCTCAGTAGATAGCCAGAAAGGCCAATGGTATAAAATCCAGATCAACTTCATTTACCCTACAGATATACAAACAAGTGATGTAGAGCAAGCACTGGAGGGCTCTTCTCCCTGACCTTCTAAGATGGGTCCTGCAGGTGTCCGGGGAAAAACACGTGGAAACCTCTAGGTCAGGTAATCTCTAATGGCACTCTGCAGTTCAACCACCTTATAAAGGCTCGACTTTCTTGGCAGAAAGAGAATGGAGGTCTGTACCCAACCAAGCCAGCCAGCTTGAACCACGAGGCCATCACCCACTCTCCATCCCTCCCCTGCATGACTTTCCTTCATAGCACTTACTGCTCTCTGACTTTATTTCACTTCTTGTCTTTCTCCTCTCACTTATCAGCACAGGAGGCTAGCTAGGGCTTTTTTTCAGTTCACTGTATATTCCAGCGCCTACAACAATGCCTGGCACCATGAAAGCATGTATCTTAAATGAATAAGAGCCCTATAAATGTTAATGAATTTGGAGAGCTACAACTTGGGGTCTATAAAGATAATTTCAAAGTGAGAAAACACTGGATTAGCTGATTAATCTCTGTTAAAGGCACACATGCTGGATCTTCGGCGGTGAGAGCTCTTTTTTTAGGGACTAATGATTCAAGCTAATGATAAAGTATCCCTCAAAGGACAGGACAAACTTTAAGTCACAGAGCCAGCATCCCCAACCTGTTTCAGAATGGGAAACACCCAAAAGTGCCCATTCTCTGTAAATGCCAAGAGCACTGCCTTCAAGTTCTTCACCCGCTTTGATGGTGCCTGGGAACTACTACCTGGAACGGTCTGGGGTGGGTGACTGGGGCTGGTGGTGATAACGTAGAGGACTTTGGAAGACCGGGCAGCACTGATGCTGAGGTTGGTCTGCTCCGTGATCACCTCGGCCAGGGTCTGGTTGGCAGTTGGCCTCTCCTGAGGCGGTTCTTCCTTGACAGCTGGAAGGTCAAAAGGAATTAACTGGGGGGAGGAAGTTGATGAAGATAATAAAGAGCGATGGAGGCAGTACTTGTTACAAAAGGCTGTTTTCTCTACTTCAATTCTGGGTGCAATTCTTCCCACTATCTCCAAAGCAGAACGTGTCAGGCTCTGGCCCCGAAGGAGGCAGAAGGAAAGAGCTATCAACTTCCAGTAACTTCTAATCTCTTCGTGGATACCTGAGCATGCTTTATTGTTTTCCTACTGTTAAGTCTTTGTAGTTATGACTCCTTTGGCTGGAAAGGCCCTATTCCTTCTTCTCTATTCACCCAAGTCCTACCTATTTTCCAAGACCGTCCCACAGGCGGGGAGGCCCCCTCCTTCTTCCTGTAGCATACTAACTAGACTCTTCTCGAGGCTGTTGCAATTGGACAAAGGTCTTAGACATCTCCCATGTTTCTTGCGTACCGCAAAGAGATGTGCCAGGCACACATGTGTTAATGTTAGGGGAGCCCGAGTATGGCTCCCTTAGGGGCATCTGAAGAAACATGGAAGCCAGTCTTTTGGGACTGGTTGGGATATTTAGAGGTCAGAGGATGAACCAAATGACCTCTTTCATTCTGACTTCTTCTAGTTCTCCCAATCTCAGCTCTTTCTTTCAGTTATTATTATAACCCTCCTGAGTTGAAGCAGTAACTCCTAGCTAGTAGTCCTTTTAGCAAGAACTACCCAGGTCTTGAAAGGTACAGCATGGTACTTGCAAGAGGAATCCCTAAGGGGGTGAGAAAGTCATACCTTGGTATAAAACAGCAAATCCCTGGGCCTGATTGATGCGATCAGAGAAGAAATACAAAATGACAAAATCCAGAGAGACGTTAAAGGACAAAGGTGGGCGGTTCCTTCCATTGAAACGGACCAGGACGCGGTGGGTATAGCCGTCCAGCAGCTCCACCATGTCTGCGGAATCCCTGATGTCAAATAAGGTGAAGGTGAAGTGGATCTGGGAGGCTCCTGGAACTCGAATGGTCCAGTAGCAGACTCTCCCTGTGGCATAGGTGTCAGGAAAGTCAGGAGAATAGACGACTGAAGTCATGGCCGAGTAATTCCCACCACAGGCGCCGACAAGAGCTGCAGGAGACAAAAGGACATGGGTCCTTAGTCTGTGACTCAGAGGCAGGGCTCACTTTCCAACCTGTTACAAACAAAACTCTTCCTAACTAATGTGATCCAATTTGGGATATTGTTTTTTGTCTATAAAACCAGCCTGTCTTATGTTTCAGGATCAAATCACAAATGAATTGCTTAAATCCTGAACAAATGACTGTGGAGGCTTTTTTCTTATTTATGTGTATGCCCAGGAGACATTAGAATTAGCACACAGCACAGTGAGTGGTACAGGCTAGGTGGGGCCGGGCTGGAGTCACAGAGTCTGGGGTCAGGACCAGCTGGGCCATGTGATCCAGGGACTGCACTTCACTTCCAGGCCTCTCACTTTTCTCAGTTGTGGGGATGGAGAGACTACCACCTGCTCTTGTGGTGCATGAATATGTGAGGATAGATGAGGCAAAGCATATGAAAACCCTGGGACCTATTTGTAGGGGAGACACAAAGAGGAAAAGTCATAAACAGAGGGCTTTATAGCTGCTCAGAAATACAATGCTCACAGGAAGGCCCACACTTTTTTTTTTTTAAAGATTTATTTATTTATACAAGAACCGGGGTACAGGCCAGATGTGAGGGAGGGTGAGGGGATCCACCAAAGACAGAGCAGGCAACAGAACAGGCAGACTGACTGAAATACACTGCTGAGGGGAGCAGTGGGTGAGACAGGATATGGGCATCCTGCTTGCCATGTGGGTATCTCTCTTGCCAGCAGGGAATGAACGAGCACTGCAGAGGCTGTGGACAGTGCTGCACTCAAGCGCCTGCACCACCAGGGAGGCCCCACACTTATTTTTGTTTTTAAAGATTTATTTATTTATGCATACAATAACTGGGGTATAGGCCAGAGGTGTGGTGGGTGAGAGGATTCACCAGAGACAGAGTGGGGAACAGAACAGGCAGATCTACTGAAATACACTGCTGAGGGGAGCAGCGGGTGAGATAGGCGAGGTCTGCTGCACCATGTGGGTAGCTCCCTGACCAGGGATGGAACTCCTGCTGCACAGGCTGTGGATAGCTTCATAGGTTGTATCTTAACCCCTTGTGCCACCAGGGAGGCCCAAGCCCACAATTATTTTTCAAGTGGGAAACTGTGGCATAGGAAGTGACTTTCTGCAAAGAGGAAACACTAGTTCTGATGAGTCTGTACTAAGCACTTTTGATTTCTCTGGACTCCCATTTTTGATCAGTAGGTTTGAAGGAGGGGATACAAGCACTTCACTATATCTTATGCCAAAAAAATGTGAACAAGATCTGGGAAATTAAAGTCCTAGAGAGGGAGTGCAGGGCTGGGATTTAAAAAGCAGGCTCTGGGGGAGTTTCATTTTCCTTCAGAGTGTAGAAAACAGTAAGAGAATGCTGTTTCCATCCTAACAGTGAGAAAAAGCGCAAAACTTCTCTTCAATCCATAAAACTGGTCTCAAGAAAACCAAAAAAATTTAATGCTAAAAAGTAAGAAGCTCGGGCCTCCCCTGGTGGCGCAGGTGGTTGAGTGCAGTGCTATGAAGCTGTCCACAGCCTTTGCAGTGCCGATTTGATCCTGGCCGGCCAGCGAGGGTTCCACATGGTGCGGCAGACCTCTCCTGCCTTGCCTGCTGCTCCCCTCAGCAGTGTATTTCCTCAGTCTGCCTGTTCTGTTCCCCGCTCTATCTCTGGTGAATCCTCTCACCCTCCCATGCATCTGGCCTGTACCCCGGTTCTTGTATAAATAAATCAATCAATCTTTAAAAAAAAAAAGTAAGAAGCTCTTCAAGGACTGCCAGGCCAGACAAAGTGTTTCATCTCTGACAGAGCGCAAGCAGAATGATGGCCACTATTAAAGTGGAAAGAAGAAAGCAACTGAATAGCTGAGTGTGTGCTAGCTTCTCAGTCTAGGACACAGGAATCTGTGCTCACTTGCAAGCAGTTCTGTGCAGGTCTCTGCCCAGTGCCCAACAGAATGACTACGAGAAGGCAGGAGACCAAAGAGTCCCTTGGAGGCACAGATGTAGGAGGTGATTGGCTGCTGCTGGGAGACAAGGATGAAACACTGCCCACCGCCCGATTCTCCCCTCTAAGGAAGCAAAAACCTCAAGCTGCTGGGAAAGAGGCAGCAAACCCTCCTGCTCCCAGAGTCACCAGAACCTATTTGCTTCTGGAAAAGGAGTATGAAACTCTTTCCTTCCAACCAAAGTAACTAGCAAAGATCCACTGCTTCTGAGGGAAGAGTAAGGGTAAAATTCAGCAGTACCTTGTTGCCTTGAATCCCAGGACCCTCCAACAATGCAAAACAGAGGTCTGTTACCCCTGGTGGAGGAACAGGAAACTGTCTCCTTCCCCAGAGTCATCACAGATCAAATACAGTATTTGGCTGCCTGAGAGAGGAAGAGTATGTAGGAACGCTGAAAAGGCTACCTCTGAGGCCCAGCAACTGGTCCTGTCTAAGACTGAGGACCAGGCAAGAAAACAGAGAACCCCGCTGACCTCACCAGGAGCATAGCATCAAGGAACAAGAAAAAGCAGTCCACCATTGAGGGAGGGGAGAAAATGTGGAGAAAGGTCCCTTCTTTGGCACAGGCTTGTAGGAACTGCTCAAAGTTGAGGTGGAAATGGAACACTGAAAAAAACCCAAAAACCCACTAGTCTCCCAGTTTCTACACTAAGCACAAGGTAACAGCATTCCCTCACTGGAGGAATCTGAAGTTTGATATGCACTGAGGCTACTGATAGAACAATATACCCAAACCTAGCTCAACTACTGAACAGCAATGATGCCTACATTAAACAAGTTTGTCCATTTCCATGTGCAAATACTCTTTACTGCAGCCTCTACGGCTCCTCTACACATAGCACGTGACATTCAAAAAAAATATTACATTGCCTCTAGCCAGGCTCATAAAGAAAAAATGGGAGAAAACACAAATAAATAGGATCATAAATGAAAGAGGAGAAATTACAACAGACTCAGTAGAAATCAAAAGAATACTCAGAGATTACTATGAACACTTATATGCAAACAAGTGCAACAATCTGTAAGAGATGAACAAATTCCTAGAACAATATAATCATCCCAAGCTAGATAAAGAAGAAACAGAACACCTAAACAGACCAATTACAAGCAGTGAAATTGAAATAGTAGTGAAAACACTCCCCCAAAACAAAAGCCCAGGACCAGACGGCTTCACAGATGAATTTTACCAAATGTTCAGAAATGAACTAGTGCCTATCCTACGCAAACTCTTTCAAAAAATTGAGAAAGAAGGAATACTACCAAATACATTCCATGAAGCTAACATTACATTAATACCAAACCAAACAAAGACAACACAAAAAAAGAAAACTACAGGCCAATCTCCCTAGTGAACACTGATGTAAAAATCCTCAATAAAATCCTTGCCAACAGAATCCAACAGTGCATCAAAAGGATAATACACCACGATCAAATGGGATTTATTCTAGGGGCACAAGGATGGTTCAACATCTGAAAATCAATTAATGTAATCCAACACGTCAACAAAAAGAAAAAGAAAAACCACATGATCAAATCAGCAGATGCTGAGAAAGCATTTGACAAAGTTCCACATCCATTTATGATGAAGGCCCTTAAAATTCTCGGGATAGAAGGAACATATCTTAACATGATAAAAGCCATATATGACAAACCCACAGCCAATATTATTCTCAATGGAGAAAAGCTGAAGGCCTTTCCTTTAAGACCAACTGAATGGATGAATAAATGGAAGGAAGGAAGGGTGAGTGAGCTTGTTCCCTTGGGACTCCTGTGCCTTGGGCAGTGATGCACTTGGGGCATACTCACTGTCAAAGAGGATGATCCTGCCATCACCACCACAGGGCTGAGTGTGATCCCCAAAGCAGACACTGTTGCACTCGGTACTGGCTGCCTCCCCGTATTGCCAGTAATCAGGATTGTTTCCACAGAAGCAAGCATAGCCTGATTCCATCCCAGCAAACTGTGACAACAGAGAAGCATCACTTAGTAAGCATCAGTCTGGAGGGTGAGGTGGCCTGAAGGATTCTACCAGGGTTGACCCTAGTAAGCAAAGAGCCTTGTCTTTCCAGCCTACCATTCCCTGGGACCTCTCCTTTGTCCTGCATTCATAATATTCTACTTCATACTGGCCAATAACTTCTCCTTCAGTGAGCTTACCTTTAAGTGTTTTAAATTTCTATTGTATTTAAGTAAGTTTTAAGGAGAGTGGTCCCCACAAAGTTGAAACATTAATGATAATAGCTGATTTTATTGAATATCTACTATGTACTAGGTAGTAAGTTCTTTAGAGCTAGTCTTCACAGCAAAATCATTATAGGCCCCATTTAAAATTTTTACTTTATTCTTTATATTGCCATACAGTAAAAGCATTTATATGGCATATTATTCTATAAATGTCAATCCATGTATAGATTTGTGCAACCACCACTATAACCAGGATTCAGAACAAATGCATCACCCCAATAACCTCCCTCCTATAACCCCTGTAAACCACTAATTAGTTTTCTACTGCTATAGAAAAGATTTGACTCAATTTATGAGATTACATTCAAATAAATCCATCATCAATTGAATATATGCTAAATTGAAAATACATTTAATACAACCAATATCCCACCCAACATAGCTTAGCCTAGCCTACTTTAAATGCACTTAAAAGACTTACATTAGTTTACACTTGAGCAAAATCATCTAACACAAAGTCTGTTTTATACTAAGGGTTGAATAGCTCATGTAATTTATTGAGTACAGTAGTGAAAGTGAAAAACAGAATGATGTCTACTTTTTACACCATAATAAAGTAAAAAAAATTGTGGGTTGAAACACTGTTAAATTGGAGACTGTTTGATTATCTTTTCAAGACTGTCATGTGCTACAGACTAAATTCTGAATCTCCCCCAAATTTATATGTTGAAAGTTAATTCTCAATGTGACGGTATTTCGAGATGGGGCTTTTGGGGATTGATTGGGTAATAATGGCAGAGCCTTTATGAATGGGATTCATGCCCTTTTATAAGAGACCCCAGAGAGCTCTCTTGTCCCTTGGACCCTGTGAGAACTCACCAAGAAGGCTGTCAATGAACCAGGAAATTAGCCCTCATCACACACCCAATTTTCTAGTACCTTGATCTCAGATTTCTCAGCCTCTAGAACTGTGAGAAATACATGTCTGTTGTTTAATCCACCCAGTCTATGGTATTTTTGTTACAGTAGCCTGAAAGATTAAGATACGATAGGGCCTCCCCGGTGGCGCAGCGGTTGAGCGCTGGGTTGCGAAGCTGCCCACAGTCTCTGCAGCGCCGGTTCGATCCCTGGCTGCTCCCCGGCCACCGGAGGAGGGTCCCACATGGCGTGCAGACCTCTCCTGCCGCCCGCTGCTCCCCTCAGCAGTGTGCTTCGGTCCTTCTGCCTGCTCTGCTCCCCGCTCTGGCTCTGGTGAATTCTCTCACCCTCCCGCGCTTCTGACTGTACCCAGTGCTTGCATAAATAAATAAATAAATGTTTAAAAAAAAAAAGATTAAGATACCATATAAATGGAATCATAGTATGGGACCTTCTGAAACTGGCTTATTTCACTCAGCATATCTTTAAAGTTCACCAAAATTGGTGCATGTGTCAATAGTTCACTGCATTTTATTGCTGAATAGTAGTCTATCATATGGTTGTACCACATTTAATCCATCAGGTTGTTTCTAGTTTTTCATGATTATGAACAGAGCCACTATAAATGTTTGTGCACAGATTTTTACATGAATGTAAGTTTTCATTTCCTAGGGTAAATACTGAGGAGTGGGAACAGTGGGTTTTATGATAGCTGGATATTTATAAGAAACTGCCCAACTGTGTTCAAAGCAACTATACCATTTACATTCACTAAAACAATGGTATGAGCCTCAGTTACTTTAGAGGCTGTCAAAATTTGTTACTGTCAGTATATTTTATTAGCCATTCTAAAGGTGTATAGTGGTTTCTTATTGTGAGTTTAATTTACATTCATCCTAATAGTTAATAATGTTGAATGTTTTTTCATGTGCTTATTTGCCATGTGTATATCCTCTTCGGTGAAGTATCTGTTTAATGAGTATTTTGCACATTTATTTATTTATTTTACTATTGAGTAGAGATCCCCTGTCCCCTGCATAAACTAAATACAAAATCTTTTGTTACATATAGTTTGCAAATATTTTCTCCCAGGTTATAGCTTCTGTTTTCATTCTCTTAAAAATGTCTTTTGCATAGCAAAAGTCTTAAATTTTGATGATGTCCAAATTAAAATTTACCAATTTTTTATTTATGGATTGTGCTTTTGTGTCATGCCTAGGAACTTTTTACTTAAACTAGTCATAAAGATTTCCCCCCTCTGCTTTGTTCTAAGTATTATAGTTTTCTATTTTATAATTAGACCAAAGATCCATTTTGAACTCAGTATCTAGTCTTTTGTGTTTAACTTCTTTCAGTTAGTATAATATTTTAATGATTCACCCAAGTTGTTATTATATATCAGTATGTCTTACTGTGTCTTTCCTTTTTATTTCTGAGTAGTATTCAACAGTATGGATATACCATAATTTGTTTATCTGTTCAACAGTTAATGAGCATTTGAATTATTTACAATTTGGAGTTATTATGAATAATGCTGCTATAAATAATTCATTCATGTACAAGTCTTTGGGTGAACATAGGTTTTCATTTCTCAGGTAAATATTTAGAATGTGGAACTGCTGAATTACAGGACAGCTGACACATTTAATTTTATAACTTCAAGTCCTTCTTTAAAAAACTTGCACCATTTTACATTCCTACCAGTATCTTACAAGAATTCCAGTTCCTCCATATTCTTTTTTTTAATTAATTAATTTATTTATACAAGAACCAGGGTACAGGCCAGATTCACAGAAGTGTGAGAGGACTTACCAGAGCAGGGAACAGAACAGGCAGACTGACGAAATACACTGGTAAGGGGAGGAGCGGGCGCGACAGGAGAGGTCTGCCACACTATGTGGGACTCTCGCCAGATGGCAGGGATCAAACCAGTGCTGCAGAGGCTGCGGACAGCTTCACAGCGTGGTGCTCAACCACCTGTGCCACCGGGGGAGGACCCCAGATTCTTCATATTCTTACCAATTCTTAGCATTTTCAATATTTGAAACTTTAGTCATTCTCTGTGGTTTGAATCTGTGTTTCTCTAATACTAGTGATGTTGAACATTATACTTTATTTTAGAACATTTCATCTATATCCCTTCTTCAGCTGAATTACCTTGGCATCTTTGTAAAATACCAATTGTCTATATAAGTGCAGGTCTATTTCTGGGCTCATTGTGCAGTTCTGTTGATATGCATAGCAGGGGTTGGAAAAGTTTACCTTTTATTAAAGTTCAGAGAGTAAATGTTTTTAGCTTTGTGCATCATGTGGTTTCTTTTCAACTACTCAACTTTGCTGTTGTAGCATGAGTAGATGAAAGGACATGGTTATGTTTCAGTAAAACTTTATTTACAAAAATAGGTAGGTGGGGGCCTCCCTGGTGGCGCAAGGGGTTAAGATGCAACCTATGAAGCTATCCGCAGCCACTGAAAGCACGAGTTCAATCCCCAGTGGGCCAGGGAGCTACCCACATGGTGCAGTACACCTCTCCTGACTCGCCTGCTGCTCCCCTCAGCAGTGTACTTCGGTCAATCTGCCTGTTCTGCTCCCCACTCTGTCTCTGGTGATTCCTCTCACCCCCCCACATTTCTGGCCTGTACCCCAGCTCTTGTAAGCATAAATAAATAAATCTTTAAAAAAAATAGGTAGGTGGTAAGATTTGGCCCCTGTGTCACTGTTCGTTGACATCTCATCTGTATGATTAATTACTCGTAGGCCAATATCTCTCTTGATTACTACAGTTTTACAGAAAATCTTGAGATCATGCAGGATGATTCCTCCAAAATTGATCTTTTTCAATATTAGGTTGTTTGCCTTTCCATATTAATTTTAGGATCAGCTTGTCAATTTATTCAAAAAAATCTTCTAGGATTTTTATTTTTTTAAGATTTATTTATGCATACAAGAACTGAGGTACAGACCAGCGTGGGGTTAAGAGGATTCACCAGAGACAGAGTGGGGAACAGAACAGGCAGCTCTACTGAAATACACTGCTGAGGGAAGCAGCAGGTGAGACAGGAGAGGTCTGTTTGCCATATGTGGGTTAGCTCCCTGGCTGGGGATGGAACTCAGGCTGTGGGGGTGATATTGCTAAGACTAACCCCTAGGCCACCAGGAAGGTTCCAGGGAGAGTTTTGAGGCTATGTAAATATCCTGTTCCTCATGCAAATTTTACCCAGTAGTTGATAAAGATTCAAGATATTTATATATCATAGTATTTGTTCTGTGCACATTTTATTACTATAATGGTTGCCGAAAGTGAATTTTCTAATTCTATCATTCCTTCTGCATTTATTTGTTGGCATTCTTCAGCAAGGAAATGCTTCCCTTCTCCTTATTTATGTAATTATATCAGTGTGAATGTATAGTCTTACCTTATCGAGTGAGGTTTATTTTTCACTGCCATTATTTGTTTTAAAGCTTAAATTATGTTAGCTTTAATCAGTGAGAGCCCCTTCAATCTAGGTCCTCTGTCTTGAGAAGTCCTTATCATTCCTTTCTTTCTTGTACAAGATGTTTCAAGCTTATCCTTTCTCAGAACCAGTCCCAGAATCAGTAATTTTCAACAAAGAGATCTGTTCTTTATAGTGGAGAAAAGCAGCTTGAAATCAATGTCTGAATGCTAGGTATGCTCTGTAGTACCAATGTGTCATTGTTTCCAGACCCTGTCAGTGGACAGATCTAAGATATTAATGTGTATACATACATACATATATATATACACACACACACACACAAACACTTTGTATTTCTTTCTATACCACCCTCCCCGCCCCCTCTATATGTATGTATGTATACCTACTATACTAGTTACTTCAAAACCTATCCAAAAATTCATTCCAATTTTCCCTGGTTCCCTTCTTCAACAGTGAGCATATATTTACTTATATGCTCAATCCCACTGCAATCAAGCAGTCATTCGTCATGTTGGGTCAAATACCTTGCTAAGCCACCTGTATCACATAGGTCCTGAACCCTGTGCCAAGTTACTCTTCTGGCTTGTGCCTGATTAATGGTTTTTGATTAAATTTACTGAAGGAAGGGTGAAGGAAGAGAGGGAATAAGGAAGGATTCTTCCTTCTTTTTTTGATATAACAAACAATAGCATTATTGAAACTTATTGGTCAAAAAATGAATTTCAAGTAAAGGAATGGATAGAAATAAAAAAAAAAATTAGAGGGGGGGCAGAGCAACATGGCGGAGAGGAGACGCTGCGAGTAAGATCTCCCATTAAAAAAAAAAAATTAGACTGGTGTCCAGGCTAGGAATATATCAAGAGTGTAACCACTACCTTGGCTTATTCCCAGATTCTCTGTGAAGCCAGAGCTGTCCCTGCTCATCATAAAAAGGGGTACAAGGAAGTATATAACTGTCAGATACCAGATAGGGGTATAAACATTATGATTTTCCTCCCCTTCTCTATCAGACTTTGGACAAAAACGCTGTCTCACACCCCTTAATCCCAAGCTTCACTCCTCCTCCAACTTCTCCTTGGCAGAAAAGTAGGACTGTATGGCTTGACAGATTCTTTAAAGTATAGTTTTAATTTATCTCAGCAAAATGCATTTACATTTTTATGGTCTTTAACAGATATATAGCCATAGAGTCATTACCTTGAACCTCTGGCTCCGACAAAAACTGATGCAGGTTTGTATAGTAAGTTTGTTAGATGTTTTACTGGCACCAGTCAAAGGAGGTGGGTTTCCATGATCCTTGTAGCAGCCAAGGTTTCCAGGCACTAGAGAAAAAAGAAAAACAAAAGAATTTCACAACATCTGGCTGTGAAACACCAAGAAGGAAAAGTGGTTTGTGCCAGGTACTTTCATCTCTGTCAATATTTCCACTCCTAAGGTACAAATAAAAAACAAGTATTAAGTTTTAATGGAAGTCTTAGCATCCTCTGTTAAATGCCATGTTTTTGTTTTATTTTGAGGAGTAAGTAAGGCCCAGGTCCACCTTTAACTAACCCGAAAATAAATTTTACTTGTTCAATATTGATAGAATTTAGCACCAAAGAAAACTAGGGACAATTTTCTTAAAACAGAGAAGATACAATATATAAGTTATATTCGGTGTCACTAGAAGACAGGAAAAGTTCTTGCCTCCTCTGGTTCCTTAATAAGCTATACAAAATGGATTTCCCCAAGGTCCTTTGGTGAGGACATTTCCTCACCACAAATAACCACAAAGCTAGTAGCATAAAACAGCATAAATTCATTATTTAACAGTTCAGGAGGTCAGAAGTACTAAATTAGTCTTATGGAGCTAAAGCGAAGTGTCAGCAGGGCCTTGGTCCTTTTGGAGGCTTGTGGGAAGAATCTGTTCCGTACCTTTTCCATCTATTAGAAGCTGTCTCTTTTCCTTGGCTTGGGGCCACAATGTTTCAGAATCTGCTTCCATCATCATGTGTCCTTCCTGTCCTCTGCTTCCATCATCCCATTACCTTCTCTGACTGATCCTCCTGCCTCTTTGTTATAAGGACCATTAAAAGAGTATTGGATTTATTTGGACAATTTAGAGTAATATCCCCTTCTCAAAAATCACATCTTAATCACTTCTGCAAAGTCCCTTAGACCATGGAACTCAAAGATTCTGAGGGTCATAACACAGACATCTCTAAAGGTCTATTTTTCAGCCTACCACAGTGAATATACTGGTGTTTTATAATCATCCAATCAGATGGTTTGGTGTTGTAGAAAAACTATATCTGAGAATAAAGAAATCTGATTCTCCCCCATGAGCCTCCAAAAGGACCAAGGCCCTGCTGACACTTCAAAGACGCCCCCAAAGATCCTCTGGTGTTCATGTCCTTGTGTATTCTTCTTCCCATCAGCTTGGGCTGGACTAGTGACTTACTTCTGACCAACAGAATGTGGTAAAGTTGATGGGATACCACTCTCGTGATTAGGTTACAAGACTTCTGTCTTGTAAAAGACTCTCTCTACTGCCTTCTTCGCTTATACACTTTCATGAGTTGATATGCCATGTCAGAGAGGCCATGTTACAAAGAACTGAGAGTGGGCCCCAGCCAATAGCCAGCAAAAAAATCAAGATTTCTACAAAGACTAAATCCTACCAACAACTATGTGAACTTGAAGTAGATCCTTCTTCGGTGGAGCCTTCAGATGAGACCTGTCCTGGCAGACACCTTAAATGCAGCATGTAAGAGATCTTGAGACAGAGAACCCAGCTAAGCCATGTTCAGATTTCCTGGCCCACAGAAAATGTGAGACAATAAATGTACACTGTTATAAGCTAAGTTTTAGGCTATATACTCATATAGCCCTTACTGAACATATGTTTATTGAATGAAGAAATAAATTTATTGGGGGCATGGACAAATCAAATTCTCTGGATCACAGTTTTCCCATGTGTTATTAATCATTTCACTGTCAACATAAAGTCCTTTCTCTAGTCTCTATTTGGTTCCCTACCATTTATATAGCTGAAGACATAACAAGACAAGAATGAGCCCTGATTCTAGAAATACTTTCAGGTCAGTTAAGAGTTAAATGTCCCAGTCCAAAGTGAGCCATATGGACATGTAGAAAGTATTTTTTTCTTTATATTTAAGAAAACAGCATGATCCAGTTTAATAGACTTTATGTTCACATTAGTCTTTTGACATATAAAAATACACATGTATAAATGTATGTACCCACACACACACACACACTCTCTCTCTCTCACGCACTTAATTTTTGCCACCTTCTACATCTAATTTGCTCACTTTAAATTGGCAGAAGTATATCTGCTAACCCAAAGAGTCACCCTTCCCTCTCTAAGCCAAGTGGTTACCCTCCTCCCTTGCGTCACACATGGTTCAAATATAACAAATGTGGCTTACCACACAAATGTTAAAATGCATCTTTCGGAAACAAACCAAATCTCTATAGTAGCAAATGTAAACAAAAAAGCTCTAGGCAGTAGGAGTCCAGTGTTCTTTGGGGGCCTGGCTTGGGAACATCTAGGTATAAGGGTTTAAACAAATGCAGTGAGTTAAGGATCTCTACTCAGGGGCATATCATTTAAGCCAAATTTGTTAAAAGGACTTTGCATATGGAAACCTAAGCCATACATAAAAAGGTTCTTAATAAGAACTACTTGATCATGATCATCTTGGTCATTTACTCTGATTTTTGCCTCATTTATTCCATTATGCTCATAAGAAAACATGTTATTATGTATTAGTTTATAGTCACATAATCATAAATGTTAAGATTATACATAAACAAGGCCATCAATAAACAAGGCCAAACCAGGGTTGCATCACTGCAGCTGAAACCTATAAGTTTATTCATCACAATCAGCGAGCAAATCCAGGCAGCTTACGTTCCAGTGTGGCAGTGAGGTCCCAAAACATATCATGAGGTAGATCACTGGAAATCAGACCATACCAAGCTGCTGCTCTATCCCTTTGACTATTAATGGCCTGAGGTATCATTCTTGCCACACAAGTCAATCACTTGCTGGAAATTGTCCATTCCACCTCCTAAAATATCCCAGACATCTGCCCATGGCTCTCTGTCCACACTGCCACTCTCCCAGGTCAGGCCACTGTCTCCTCCCACTTAGACTACTGTATCGGTTTCTTATGTCCCTGTTTCTAGGCTCATGCTACTCTAATTAAGTAGTATACTTGCAACCAAAATAATCTTTATAATACATCCCAGGCAGGAAAAAATGGTAAATGTAAAGATTTAAGGACAAGAATGACCCTGGCCTTTGCAGGAACAATGGTAAGTCATCATGACCAGTGAGAGAGAGGGAAGAACAACAGGAGCTGCAGGGGTATGCAGGGGCCTTGCCTAAAGCTCTCAAAATTCCTTGGTTGTTCCTCAGGATAAAGTCCAGTTTCTCTTACATGCACATAAGGCCCTGCTCAATCTGTGCTACTCCCTATCTGTTCTCTAGCACCAGCATGAACCCTCTCTCGCTCTTTTTTCCAAAGATTTATTTATTTATATATACAAGAACCAGGGTACAGGCCAGATGTGCAGGAGGGTGAGAGGATTCACCAGAGACAGAGTGAGGAACAGAACAGGCAGATTGACTGAAATACACTGCTGAGGGGAGCAGTGGGTGAGACAGGAGAGGTCTGCTGCACCATGTGGGTATCACCATGGCCAGCCAGGATCGAACCTGCACTGCAGAGGCTGCAGACAGCTTCACAGCACTGCGCTCAACTGCCTGCGCCAACAGGGAGGCCCATGAACCCTCTCTTTATCCCTTGACTCACAGTCAGTATGAAGACCAAATTAAATTATTGTTTTTAAATTTTCCCAACTACACATTGCTCTCTGGCCTCTGGGCTTTTGTATAAGGTATTCCTTCTGCTTAGAATACTCTTCCATGCTTAAGCTTACAGTCTGAGAATCGTTTCCTTTGGGAAGCCCAATGGCCCTCCCATTATACTCTTTTACTCCACCAAAAAAAAAAATAAAAACAAAAAAAAAGGTTATGTAGTCCTATAGCAGCTTATACTGAGTTTGAATTGAACAAGCATGTCCCATATTGCCAGCTGACATCATGGAGTGAGTGGGTAAAGACACTTCTTAGTCAGCAACCAATGAAGAGAGCAGTGGTAAAAAGCAGAACTTATCAGCATAACAACTCTGTCTATTTAAAGTTACAACCACTGATTTTGGCTCCAGCCTGTTTACTGTCCTCATTGGCTATTACAAACACCTTTTTCCATAAAGGTTATCTTTAAACCATAAAACTTCACCTTTATCATTTTGAATGAAACTTTTCCAAAATATATAAGCTATTTCTTAAAAACAAAATTGAACTTAGATGAATATACTACAAGTTTTTCTTGGTGGCTTGAAGTCATCACATGTACTTCATCAAATGGCCTCAGACTGATGTGCTTTTTTATGTTCTTGTGTCTGGCTTTAATAGTGACTCTGTCTCCTTGGTTACCATCAAAGCTGTTGACCCTCAGAAAATTAGAACTTGAAGGAGTCTTAGAGAACATCTATTTTTTTTGCCACTGTCAAAGCCTGCAGCCTTTGCTTATCCTCCTCTTATTTTGCTGTTTCTTAGGCTGAGAACAAAATTAGGAAGCTTATTAAAATTGTGGGAAAATAAGAATGAACCATTTCTAAAAGCAATTTCTAAATGTTCCCCACTTTCTGCCATTCACAGTGTAACTTGCATTACTTTTTCTCATTTCCCAGTATTTTGCAATATCCTGAAGGGCAATGGTACTACTGTCAACTCTGTAGAAGCAGCCAGCATTTCACTGCAATCACAAATGTGGATTCTGGAATCAGAGAATGAAGGATGAATTCTGGCCTCTTCACCACTGCCTTTATAAGCTCAGTTTCATCAACAGTGGAATGAGGAACAATACGGGCCTCAAAGAGCTCTTCTGAGAATTAAAATGAGATAATGTAAATAAAGTAAATACTACAAGGTCTGGCAAGATATCATGTGCTGAATAGTGTTTATTATCATTATATATAATAAGGCTTTCATCATTCACCATACAAACAAGAACAACTTGCTCAGTAATAGAAAAGTAAAATAGCATCCAATTAAAGACAGAAATCAAAGGCAGCCACCTCAGAAAACTGGGTTTGATTCCAGATATGAAAATATTAATATCTTACATGTGGTTAGCATAGAGCACACTCTCACGTGAAACCCAAGCCCCTTTCAGGAAGGCAGGGTGGATGGTGCTCTTCCTATGTGACAGAAAAAACATCACAGTTTAGCAAGGTTAAGGACCTTGCATGGAGAACTACAGGGCAAAGGTAAATTTCAAGACTGCAGATTCTCATTGGGTAGATTTTCTCAGTGTCCCTGTCCCACTTTTCTTATAGGGCTGCTCATGGAGTATATGAAAGTGCTCTCCTGAGATTACACACTAGTCCCTCCATGCTCTGTGTACCACAGCCAGACTCTGAGGAGTGCCACTGCCCTATGACCCACACTGGAAAGTGTGGCTCGAAGTCTCGCCAGAGAAGACACGTCATGCAGTTTTCAAAAGCATTACTGGTCAAATGAGTGGATTTCCAGACCATGTCCCACCCTCAGCTCTTCCCAGAAGGGAAGGGAGGAAAAGTCAATTTGAAAAAGGATATTTGTTCTCAAATTCCTTTTTCCTTTCAAGACCACTTTGAAGTTCTGTGGCTTGGTCATGCATTTTTCCCCTTACCAAAGGCTTCGTTGCTCTCAATTTTTAAAAAAATTATCTTGAAATACAAATGGACCCCACTGTTTATCATGGTTGATGCTTTAAAATGCATGACAGTTAATTAAGAACTGCTCAGAGTTCTTGACAGACACGAAGGTTTTAGAGGTGGCTGAGAGGAGATGATCCTATATTCAGATTAACCCAGGAACTACTGTTCTTTTACTATCATGATGAACTGTTGGGAAGCAACCAGGCAGCTTCACTAAAGAACCATTACATTTGGATATAATTCTGGCCTCACTGTGAAGGTCTGAGCATCTCTGTGAGGGGCCCTTCCAGAGCTGACAGCCTATTCCGAGAACCAGCTATCGCCAGCCCCTTCTCAGAAGATCTGCTCCCACAACTGTTGCTAATTGGGGACAGGCCAAGGTATGCCAGCCCCTGGCCATAGCTGACTCCCACTGGGCGCAAGAGATTTTCTCTCCCAGGAAGCTGGAACTTGAATTCCAGTTAGTGAATCACAGGCACTGGACTTGTAGGTTCGGTTGAATAGGGACTAAGGCAACCAGTCATGTTTGGGCCATGAGAATGGATGAGTGAGCTGATTCTGCTGATCCACAGAGAGGAAGAACAGACACTATGGTATGATGAGAGAGGCAGAGACAGGTAAGCAGAAACAGATGGCAAGAGACTATACTTTCCAGGTTCTTGGGGCATTAGGATTAGGTTCTATAATACACTACCAAAGTCCTTCAAATAAATCCATTTTGTTCAAGTAGCAGAAGAACTGTGCAGCTGGAACTCAACCAACTCAGAATCAGGAGAAATGATACGTTTTTGTTTAAAGATTTATTTATTTATGCATACAAGAACTAGTACAGGCCAGAGGTGCAGGGTGGGGGCAGGGAGTGAGAGGATTCACCAGAGACAGAGCAGGGAGCAGAACAGGCAGACTGACTGGAATACAGTGCTGAGGGGAGCAATGGGCGAGAGAGGAGAGGTCTGCTGTGCCATGTGGGTCACCTCCCTGGCTGGGAATTGAAGTTGTTTTAAATTACTAGGGTTTGGGGTGCTTGTTATGCAGTTATGGGTAACTTAAACCCTTTACCTGAAAAAATCTCAGTCCAAGTTCAAAGGGAATGATATCTCTCAGAAGAAGAGTTTCATTTGTTGACTTTATCTTTTTCAGGGACACCACAAATAACCCAGGCAAGGAACCAGGGAGTCATATTTTTTATTCTTCCTGTCGTTTCATCCTTTATATATTCCACTTGTCATCAAGTTCTGTCTTTTTCCTGAAGGCATCTTGGATTTAACCCTTCCTATCTTTTCTCACTGCTGCCATCGCATTTAGAAGTCTACACCTATCCTCTCCTCTTCAAACTTCCTTCCTCTGATCCATCCTGTAAATGGGCACTAGACTCATCTTTCCAAACCAGAGCTTTTAGCATGTCAGTCTCCATCTAATCAACTCTGGTTTTATAGTCTGACCTAGCTCTTCTTTGTCCCCTCCAATACTCTGGCAGCTTTGATACCCAACCCCATTTTCCACCCCCAATCTTGTGCCTTTTCTCTATGAGGCTCTCTATGAGGCTACTCCCTGACCTGGTATGCCCTGACCTATCCACCCATCTACCTTTCTCTTTAATGATGCCTCCGACTTCCACAACCCTACTGAGCCCTCTTGTCTTCAAATCTCAGAGCACTCTCCCTTATAATTCAATACTTAATTATATAATTGGTGGGCTGGTCTCCAAGTTTCTCCAATGTTTATAACTCAGATTCCTAATTACATCATAAGATTAAGGGTAGGACCTATATCTTAGGTTGTATATTCCTTAGGGGCAAATGCTGGCAAAAAGATTTTGAGTAAAATCATCCTTACTGATCTGAATGATTTTCCCCTTTTAAAATAATTAATATGGAAAGATGAAATGCAGCCATTTACAGCAAAATGGAGGGAGTTTAAGAGAATTATGTAAAGCAAGTCAGAATAACAAAGACAAATACTGGACATTTACATAGTAGATGATTTGACATAGTAAAAATGCTTGCAAAAACCAGGGAACATTAACAAACACTATGAGGGTTTTGAGGTTAAGAGGGAGGGGGTAGGGAGAAAGGAACAAGGAGATATAGGGCTGGTAGTGGGGTGGAGGGGAGAAGGAAAAATAGATCATATGAGCCTGAAGTTATTTAGATAACTTCAGCAGCAGAGCCTTAATTTTAACATGACAAATTTGTAACTTATTGGATGTATTTGGTTAAAGCTTTACAGCAAATGAGACATTTTATGAAAAGAGGCAGCAGTGTTTATTTGCCTGGTTGTGGTTGTTCAGTTCCATTCTAGTTCATCTCTGTGTCAACATACAGTAACCTGTGGACTATTAAGGACAGCAGAGGGGTGTTGGACAGAGCACTAAGGATACATTCAATGGATCTGCACTCTCCCTTTAGACATGTCTCTTACAGAAGGTACTTCATCCATCTAGATTTTGTTTCTTCATTCATTAGAGAGCTTGTCTGGATACTTTTCACAGTCACTAGCTATGTGATAAGATCTTTGGTATATAACAACAGTTCCAGGGCCTCCCCTGGTGGTGCAGCGGTTGAGTGCTGGGCTGTGAAGCTGCCGCAGCCTCTGCAGCACCGGTTCGATCCCCGGCCACCGGCAAGGGTTCCACATGGCACGATAGACCTCTCCTGTCGTGCCCGCTGCTCCCCTCAGCAGTGTACTTCATCAGTCTGCCTGTTCTGCTTCCTGCTCTGGCTCTGGTGAATTCTCTCACCCTCCTGCGCTTCTGACTGAACCCAGTGCTTGTATAAATAAATAAATAAATAAATCTTAAAAAAAAAAAGTTTAGCAGTGGTCCCAATGGCTAATTCTAAGGAAATCTGGGTAGTTACCCAGTGAAATTTTGGTCAACCTATAGAAAATATCCTAAATTTTGAGGGGAAAAACTACTGCCAATTCTTGAAAACCCTAAGTGCTAATATATGTTTTTATACATCTTCTCAAAACATGAATATTTTCATAAAATCAGGTAATCATTTAGTCCTGGATCAGAAGAACAAATGCCAACTACCCAAGATCTATTACCATGCATAACTAAGGGTTAATTTTTTTTTAATTTAAAAAATAATTAGTATGCTTTACATAAGTGTGCTTTAGAACATTTTGGAAATACAATATATATCTCTCACTAAAGAAAATGTCCATTTGGTTCAGAAAGTCTATATTTTTTAATAAACAATTAAGTAATAGCCACTTTCCAAAACAAAGGATAATCGAGCGTACAGCAGATTTGAAACCATGAGACTGCATTGTGCAGGGGCCTCTTGTGTTCCCTAAATGCAATGCCATATCAAACCTCAAGCCTCAGGGGAATGGCCACCACAGCAGCTGAGCCAAGCCACTGAGCCCCAGGGCCAGGGAGATAAAAAAGGAATGGACAGAAATAAAACACAGGTTAGGAATAACCTATTTAGGTATTAGATGGCAGGACATGCTGAGAGTCATCATGCCTTAGGGAGAGCATTGGCCAAAACAGCACCTGCTGGAACTTTCATGCCCCACCACGTGTCAAGTCCTGGACTTTGGGTCATGTGCATTTTACTCATTTACTCATTTACTTGAAAATAACCCTGGAAAGCATAGATGAGGAAACAAAGACCCAGGGGAGAGTAATTTTATTTAGTGAGTAATGATTCAAACCTAAACCAGTGTGACTCTGACATCCACATTCTTTCCACTAGCTTATGTTTTCTTTCATATTGGAAGAGATATGACATCATGTAATCAAGAATATTTAGTGAACACCTGTTAACAGCCTTCACTGTGTTCTGTTACAAAAGATTGTTAATACATGGCCCCTTTCAGTGGCTGCCAAGGAGGAGCATTGAGAGGATAAAGCCTCCATAAATTCCATCAACAATCTCATTAAATAAACATACAGTCCAAGTAAAATGAGGGTGGCTGCTATTCATATACAGCTTTAAGAGAAATCTTTAGTCCCCCCTTGGTAAATTAAGTCTCACCTTCACAGAAATTTCAGAGCTACCCCTGCTCCTATCACCGAAAAGCTGAGTCTAGCTGGGAAAACAAAACCATACATAAAGTGAGAATTAATACAAAACAAGTTAATTTGGGTAATTTGAAAGGGTCCAATGTTAATATGGGTAATCTGAAAGTGTCCAATTAGACAAAACTGTTAAATAATTGTGCTGGAAAGACGAAACAGGTAAAAAATAAATTAGTCCGCATAATTCATACAATTAACATCCGTTAATACTGATTTGGCTAACCTTTGTTTGGTGTTTCATTTTTGCTGTAAGGGATAAATGCTGCATAGAGATGTGTCTTTTTTAATATGAACTTCAGCCCATGAAATGAAGATAGAGATTTGGGAGAGACCACGAAGCCTGGACAAAGCTGCTAAGGCAGTGTTCAGTGGAAAAGAGCCCAACTCCGGGGAGACCCTTCCCAGCTGAGAACAGCTGGGCTGGAACACCCGCAGAGTCAGCCCAACATTCTCCAGAGTGGCTCTGCTCCGCAACAAATGCTTCCTGGATACCATCGTGCCTGCTTTACTCCGGGGGCCTGGGATTTCCCAAACCCAAAGAAGAAAAGAAAATGACTTAGAGCTAACAGCTTGAACTGCAGACCCTCTGTCGCCACTGAGTTAATCCTTTGGTTTCCACAATATCAAAAAGGCAATCTTAATAATTCAACATACTATCAGAATTTCAAACTCTAATTCCCAAACAATCCACAAAGAAAATTCTCAAAAATGACCTCAACAGTGGCCTGGATCCATCCCTAGGCCCCTGTTTTCAAGGAAATAAAGGAAATGGGGCTGTTCTCAAGTACTGGAAGGAAAAGGCATTAGTCTTGCCATTAGAGTCCTAGATTCAGATCCTCTTTGGCTCAGAGTGTAATCCTCATCAAATCACTTAACTACGCATGCCTCATTTTCTCATCTGAGCCATGGTAGAGAAGGAGTAGACATGTCACCTGCTTCATATGACTGTTGAAAAGGTTAATAAATAAGATAATGTGAATATGAGTGCTTTGTACATAGTACACACTCAATATTAACTAGAATAGTAAAACATACTAAAAAAATCAATGCTGACGCTAAAATGTAGAAAGTTCTAGAAGAAACAAAACATTTTCTATAATTGAGAGACTTTTTTGACCTCCACTACTACAGTGCCCTTGACTCAAACTATGAACAAAGCTTTAAAAACTCTTATTAGGGATCACATATAGAAGCTTTCAAATCCTGTTTCTCAGGCCGCATTTTTGTAAGGAACAATAAATGTGTGTTTTTTTAAGATTTATTTTTATTTATTTATGAATATAAGAACTGGGGTGCAGGCCAGAGGTGTGTCTGTGGTGGGTGATAGGATTCATCAGAGACAGAGTGGGGAGCAGAACAGGCAGATCTATTGAAATACACTGCTGAGGGGTGCAGCAGGCGAGACAGGAGAGTTCTGCTGCGCCATGTGGGTCAGCTCCTTGGCCGGGGATCAAATGATGCTGCAGTGACTGGAGATAGTTTGACAGTGCTGAGACTTAACCCCTTGCACCACCAGGGAAGTCCAACAACAAACGTGTTTTCAGAAAGTCAAGGAGTCATATAGTTAAAAGGAACTTGAGCCAGTGAGGTCACGGGCTGCGATGATGAGGTCCCACTCTGCAGAGGTGCTACCCTGGCACCTTCTTAGGGCTGGTCTTTATGATTGATATAGTCAACAGAGAACTTCCTGTGGATTAAGAGGGAGAAATAACTTCCCAAATCCCTAAAACAGAGGCTTAAGAAGTTATGGAAAAATTTCTCCTTCTGATACCCGACTCTCTCCTTATCACTATCTTCCTGGGTCAAGTCTAAGTTCTGTTGGCAGATCACAAGTCCTTCCATTACCTGGTCCCATCTAATTCTCAGATCTCATCACCTGCCCTTTCCTCTTATAAATTCCTGTCACTGACTTGCTTGGGACCCACCAGTGTGTGTGTTTGTGCATGTGTACACACGCAAACTGTTTCCTTCCAAACAAGCCTAAGATCTGGAACCTGAACACTTAAAATGTGACCCTGCACCTCACGGGCTTGTTAGAAATGCAGAGTCTCAGGCCTGACCCAGTCCTATTGACTCAGATTGTGCACTGTATACACCATAATGATAGAGAAGTCTTGTACTAAGACCATGCTTGTTCCAGAAGCCCTCTTTGACCAACAGTAGCTCCTGCCTCCCACTATGCCAGGGCAGATGTTTTCCTCAGTCCTCCTAACCCTTCACTCATCTCACTTACTAGAGATGTCTTGCATTCATTTTTCTGTTTATGTGTCTGGTTTTGGTCTTAGACTAGCAGCTCCCCACAGGCTGTAGACCATGCCATCCTGCTGTCTCCCATGTTATATAAGGGCTGGTATATGGCAGGACCTTCAGAAATGTCATTTGTCACAGTTAATAACTTTTAAAGTTCTTGTGATTTTAAACTTTAATAACTTAAATAACTACCTTTAATAACAAACTATTTTTAATAACTAATAGTTTCAATAACTTTAATGATTTTAGTTAAGTTTATTAACTGAAACTTTAATCAGTAATTTTAATAACTAACTCAGATACCTGTGAGCTACATGAAACAATATCACAATTAAGGTGACTCATGTTACACATTTTAATCCATGTATTTATTTTTTAATATTTTAAAAGTTATGAAAATTTTTAAACTTACAAAATTTATTTACAATGGAAACCTTCAAACACACAAAAGTAGGAAAGAATAATAAGCCTGCCACCCAGCATCCATACATACCTATATATCTGTTTATTTTTACCCTTCTTGTTTCATCTGTCTCCCTTATTCCCACCCACTTACTCTCTAGTAGGCTAGATCATTCTAAAACAAAACCCAGATATAATGTAATTTCAGCTACAACTATTTCAGTGTATCTGTGACTTAAAAGAACTTTTAAAAATGTATATATTAAAGTCCTGCATTTAATAAATATGTATTTAATAAATATTTAATAAATATATAACCACCATACCGTTATTGTAGCTAATAAAATTAAAATTGATTCCTTAATATAAACTAATATTCAAATGTCCCTATTTCAAAGATTCAAAGATGGGTTTTTATGGTTGGCCTGTAGAAATCAGGTGACTATTTTATAGCATACAAAAAACAGCACTCCAAGTTGAGAAGGTAAATTTCTCATGCCTGTGACCTCAGGCCCAAATTAGTTATGTGAAGAAATTATATTAGTCTTTAAATGCCATTTGCAGGACCAACCTCCTTTACGACTAGACTATTAACTTTTAAAAACCATACAAAACTTTTATAAAGAACCTATAAGTAAAAAAGATCAAAGAAAAGCCCAAGTTGAGGTCCATACAAGAGTGTCCCTCAAAAGCAATGAAATAAATGGGAATTAGAATGGTGAGGATAATTACTTAACAGAAGAGAGATAAGCAAAGGTTATTAAGTCAAATGATATCCCCCCTCGAAAGCCAAACCAACAGGATTAGAGATTTAGAGAGTGAGATTTAGGGCGATGGTAAATTTGATCACATTGTAATTTGCTTTTAAAAAATCTGCATTTCTTCTATCTACAAAAAGAACTTGCAGGAGAAGTGGTTTGAAGAGCAAATCCAATTACCTCGAGTTGTTTTCTATTTAATAGTAAGTTCTGATCTGTGCTCCATAGGTCAAGAGCATAGTTCAAACTTCTCTTTGCCCTCTTTTTGACTCATACTTCATCTCTGCATCCCTGCTTGTTTTAGCTCTCTACGTAACATGCCAAGGGGCAGAGATTCCGGTCTCCACACAATGGCCCACCATTCAACCACATTCTGCTTTGTCCCTAAACAGTCAGTACCCCCTGGCTCCTGCTGGGTCTGTTATATTCAGATATGAACTTTCCAGGAATCTGATCATGTCACAGGCCTTTTCCTGTATGACAAATTCAATGCTAATCATGAATAGTGAGCTTCACAGAGGGCTCATATTATTCATGATTCTGTATATCCAGAAATAGGGGAAAACTAGCATAAAACAGGCAGGCTGAATCTCAGTTGAGTCCACCAGGCAACTACTAAAGACTCTTGCTGTAAACAGCACAGGAGATTTTCAGGACTGTTAATCAGACACACTAAAAGCACAATCTTCTGATAGACTTAAGGTCTGAGGCCCTGGTGCCCACAGAGCAAACAGTAAGATTTTCTAAAGAACCAAAACTACTCACCCCACACCTATAATCTTGGTATTCCTAGTTCTCATTCCCAACTTTTGTAAGTCTCTCTATCCAGACCATTTCAAGGCCAGTTATTGAAACTTTGAGAGAGTTACCAAAGAGCCATAAGAAAAGGAAATGATATCTAATTTTTTTTGGAACAACAAGGCACATCTGACAAATATTAAGAATTAAAGGGGTACTAGATGGTTTGTACCATTTTGTTATAATTTGGTTTCAATAACTACATGAGTCAGCTTCCATTGGCCCAATTTATATTTTATAAATGCAAGTTGAGGATTATCTTTCCATATAAAAGCGCCCAGATTGAAATCCCCCCTTCACTATTCCTGAGAGAGTGACATAGGCTGTTACTAAAAGACTATCTTTGTATAAAACAAATGGACCGAGGAAAATCTGCTTTCCTCTCCCCCTGCCGCTTTGTTCTTTACATAACGAGAGCCAAATGAGATGTTTTTCATTTTAAATTTTGATGAAGCAGACTGAGCAAAAGCCTATTCTTCTAGTCTTTACTATTTTCTCAGAATTGGGACTGAACAAGACACACACTCAGATTGGAAGGATAGTGAGAGCAGGGCCTAATTGTCAGGCAGTGGCAACACATGAAAGGTGAGCACTGCACCTGCAGCCCGGTGTCAAGGGCTGCCCTTCTTGCTGGAGGTATCAGATTTTAGACTGCTGTAGTGGCCCCGAGTGAGGGGCCCAGGTCCCACATGAACCCCCACATCATTCTATATACACAGCCTCCTGAACTGAGGAGTGAGTAAGGTGAGAGAGCAAGAAGGTTTAAAAAATAAGGAAAAAATAGCCAGGTATACTTATGAGTGAATTGTCCTTTTCTTCAGCGCTACGATTGAGAAATCCTGCTTCTTTAGCAAATTTAAAGGTATTACCAAGACTACAATAGTAAACTCCTTACAGCACCCAGTTCAGTTTTGGTTTTGAAAATAGGAATATTTTGAACAAATAGGAATATTTTGAACATAGGAATATTCAAAATATTTTGAAATATTGAACATAGGAATATTCAAAATAGGAATATTTTGAACATAGGAATGAATGACTGAATGAATGAGACAGAAACAGACCTTATAGTAAAAGGCTGAAAACGGCTTTTAGCAGAGAGGACAAGTTATAAGTGGTAAATATATACATATATTGATTTATGTGCATGTGTGTACACTATGCTAATGTGAGAAAAAGGAACATCACATTGGCTCTGGAGGGACTCTAATTAGATATTTACTAAAAATCATTTTTCAGTTGACACATCATGTCAAGTGGAAATAATAAGTAGTGTTGTAACTTAATTTTACTGTCTATTTGGGTGTTCTTCATTCACTTCAAAAAATTAACACAAATTAACAGAGGAAGACTTACAAAACACTTTTTATTCTAGTCTGCTACTGAGCTGTTGCCATCTCTGAGGCAGTTAAGGTGGAGGAGATTAAATAAAAGCAGAAATTCTGATTGAGCTTATCCATCCAGGGGGTGGGATGCTGAGAGTACTGGGCATTCCCATTTCTGAAAAGCATCAATGAGGAAAAGTGAAAATCCTCAGCCCAGAATGGCTTCTCTTTTCACCTGCTTTATGAATGTACCTGCCTCAACTACTGGCCCATTGCAGTGGCCTTCCAATTTGCTTCTTAGCTGGCAGTGTCCTAAACCTGCAGGAGGTGCATTTGAGACTTACTTTGGCAAGCAGGTATCTCACAGTACTTCCAGTAGACACCGTCCTCATGCTCTGCCACGTAGCACCAGGGGCTCACATCTCCATCAGGGTTTCTGTTGGCGAAAAGGACACAGCCAGTAATGTTTCCATTTCCATTGTTCAAGTCACCTGGCTCATTGTTTTTCAGCACTACCAAAAAGGAGTGTTTCCATTTCTTCATTACTTCTTATCTTTGGAATGTATCTCAATGCCAACACCTATGAAGAAAAAAAATGGTAAACTACAAAACCAGGTGGGGAGGGGTGTGATCAAAGGTGTTACTTGTTTACACAAACTCACTACAGTGTAACTGGGACAAATGACCACTAAAGAAATTATGCCAAACAGTGCTGGGCATGTTTGGGACTGCAGCATTTCCCACAGCTGAGAGAACACAGGGCGAACACAGGTGCCCTCAAAACTTGAGTGACAATGTGAATGGACACAAATGGTCAGGATAGCAATTTGGTAATTAGTGTCAAAGACCCTAAAAGTAAGCAAACTCCCTTTTAATCAGCAGTGTCTCCTTTAGTATATTATTCTAAGAAAATCTTTGCTTATAAAGATGTTCACAAGAATTTCTATAATACAAAATCTGGGAAGAATAAATGCCCAATAATTAAGGACTGGTCAAATAAATGTGTTGAGATATATTTATTAATATGGAAAGATAGTTACAATGTCTTATTAGGCTTTTATTTAAAGGTAATTTTAAAACATGACAGAAGACACAATGCTGTTATTTGAAAACATGTATATCCTTAAGGGAAGGATGTACAGTAAATCCTTGAAAGTGTTTCTGGATAATAGGACTACTGGCAATTTTAATTTCTTATTTCCTCTTCAATGAACACTTTGTTATTTTGAAACAATAAAATCAAATGCACATAATATAGGTGCCACTGAACCTATCAGGTGAAACCTATCAAGTTTCTATCAACTTATATCTGATAGAAATGGGTCCTACTTCTACCTCAAAATACCAACTTCTCAGAGACTTCTGAAGAAAACTCTGCCAAGGATTTTGTTAGAATATATAATCCTGTAATCCTACCAACTACTTTTTATGTAACAATAATATTTCTTAAAGATGTCACATTTCTAAATGAGTGGCTTGGAATAAATGCCCTTTGAGGTCCCTTCAATGCAGAGATGCCATCACAATAGTGGGCAACACAGCTGAAACAGACTGAAAAATGGCAAGGGCCACTGGACACACAGAAAAGCCTGGCCTCTCCTCACTGCTTTACAAGCTCCCTTTATTTAGACTCAGAACACTGGAAACGTGACACTCCGGTTAGGCCGGAAATGGGCATAAAGACCCTGCAGCCAGAGCTTTGGAGCAACCCCTATCAGGCCTGAAAGGGATAAGCCTATTGTGTGGCCCAGAAGATAAGCTGCCCTGAGGCACAAAGGGTCCCTTTATTTTTGTGCCCAAAGGCAGGTGCCAGCGCCAACTCTGCTCTTCCTCGGCTTCTCTGTCTTCCCCTCTAATCCAGAGATATGTCTCATCCAGAGAAGTGTGTTTCCATTACTCGCCATCTCTTAGACATCTCAAACATGTCTGGAAACATCACACAAAACAAACATGGTGTCAGGTGTCAGCTGAGAAATCAAAGTAGGAGAACTTGAACAAAGCCCTTCTTTAAACAGTGTTTCACTGTCATTTTCCTCCCTCTATTCAGTGTTCAGCTTTGATGTAGTATTTGGTAAAGACCTTAGAAAACAACTGTGTGTTATCAATGTCAGAACCATTCTGAAAAGCATCAGAATAGCTTAATAAGGAACAAGCAAACTTATCTTTAACTTTGCTACAGTGCAGAAACAAAGGCTGGGAGTCTCCAATGTAATAATAATCCACAATTTCAGCCTCCCTTTTTGAAGTATAAACTGGTAGTTCAGGTCTGGTACATTCCATCAAATCAAAGGAAAGGATTGTAGTCTGTCAGGACCGAGAAAGAAGGTAGTCCTCCCTGCCTCTTACAGTTCTCTTGGTGGATATTTATTGGTGCATTTCTGGTAGTCCATGAGTAGAACTAGGTGCTGATCAGTGAGAAAACAATTTTTTTTCATATAAATTAAAATTCACTATAAATTTTCATTTACTTTAAATCAGACTTAAAAACAGGAGATCTTCTGAGAAGACTACTTGAAAGAAAGCAAGTCTGAACGAGAATAAACTAATAGCCCACTACAGAGACACTTTAGGACAAGAAAATAATTATGTAAAACAAAAAACAAACACTGGTTTTCTTCCTAAACATTCTTCCCAACCCAACCCAACTATTCCTATGAATAAAAAAACTAGAGCAAGAAATAAACCAGAATGGACTAATTTTTTTTTTTTTTAAAGATTTATTTATTTATTTATACAAGCACTGGGTACAGTCAGAAGCACGGGAGGGTGAGAGAATTCACCAGAGCTAGAGTGGGGAGCAGAGCAGGCAGAAGGACCGAAGTACACTGCTGAGGGGAGCAGCGGGCGGCAGGAGAGGTCTGCGCGCCATGTGGGACCCTCCTCTGCTGGCCGGGGAGCAGCCGGGGATCGAACCGGCGCTGCAAAGGCTGCAGGCAGCTTCGCAACCCAGTGCTCAACCGCTGCGCCACCGGGGAGGCCCCAGAATGGACTAATTTTTTTTAATATGTAAAGGCAAAAATTAATGGACATGAATAACTTTCAAAATAAAATGTAAAAGAATTAATGAGCATATATAACTTTCATAATAAAATACAAAAGATAGCAAAATGTGGAATAGCCTATATACAAATTATTAGTTCTGGAAAGTGGGGCTTGATAGGGAGGATTTGGTGGGAAAGAAGTAAAATGAGGGGGACTTTAAACAATATCTATTTGCTATGTCTGAGATTTTTAAAAAGCTTTTAACAGTTTTATAATAACAAACGAAAAATAATGCAACAGCAACTATGGGGGAATGGCCAGTTGGTACAACTTAGGACAGCGGTGAACAAAAGAGCTGAATGTACATGGATAAAGATAACATGGATTACAGGCCTGGTGACTTCAAGACAACCACAGGGCCCTAGAATGTGAGCAAAGGTACACAGGGAGCGCAGAAGGTAAACAGTGTGGCCCACAAAGGTATAAATATCTTGGCTCAGCTGGGTCAACAGTGCCAGGGCTGAGATTCCAACATACTGGTAAAATGAAGGAGAGTATTGCTCAAAGTGTACTACAGCGATCATTTTTCCCTATCCCAATAGCCCAAGAGGCTGCCTTTGCACCTGTCCTATTAATAATTAAATTCAACACATTGCTAAACAATGAGACATATTACCAGGAACTTGCGAGTGAATAGCTAAAACAAAAGTTTAACAATCATCCTTACGGGTCAGTGATTCTTAACTTCTTTTGGAGCATAAGTAACTTTGAAAATCTGATTAAAGTCATGGATCAGGTTCCCAAAAAATTTTGAGTACATAATTGAAACACCATAGATCTCAGGCTAAGAGCCCCTGCTAGTGACACAGGAGGTGAAGGGAAAGAAACACCTACTCTACCGAAAGGACGGAAACAGCACAAATCTGATGGCTAATGCTGCTCCCACAGCAAGGTTATCCTGGACTTGGAAGGGGTGGGATTATGCAAGGCAGCTTCCTTTTTGCTCAGAAGCAGAGGAAGATTTGGGTTACAGATGGTGCTTTTCTTGACCACTATATTCCCCAAAGCTTAAGAAGCTTTGCTGTCTGTGTATTGTTTCCTGGTGGTAAGGTCAACTGTAAAAATCCTCCACAAGAGACATGAAAATGACCAGATAGGAAAGCAGAGGTCTAAAAACCAGGATCAAAGCAATCCTAATTGAAAAGATGAGTAGAATGTGTATGTGTGTGAGGGTGGGACAAAGATTTTTAAAACAGTGACAATAAAGGTCTTCTAAGTTGGCCAAAATGAGTCAAAAACAGACTTCCTTAATAGTGAGCAAGGTTGGAAGGGGTCTGAAGAGGAGACCAGAGATTTTCTTAAGTATAGGGAAGCACCATCTTACCTGCAATAGTTATGCTCGCCCAGGCCCCCCTCCCCATTGGGGTATTTCAGAGTGTTGTATGGATGCTGAAAAGTCTCGTTCCAGAACAGACATGGCTTCCCGCCTTGTAGTGCCGTCCAGTTCTGCGTTCCCCTATAATCTGCACCATTGGCTGTGAAACATTCTAGGAGAAAGAAAAGACAGAGCAAACTAATTTTCTGGCAACATCTATAGTCCCTTCCCTCTCTAGTTGATGTTTTATTTGTTTTGCTTGGACCAAACTGAGAATGGATAATGTCTTGCTAGATCCTGGTCACGGTGATGTTAACATGTTAGGGCTGAGTAAATCTGAAATGAGGTACCCTACAAAAGCTAGGTTAAATTGTAGCACTGGCTTGTCTACAGACACTAGAACATTTCCCCCTGAAGTATACAGATCCCAAAGAGCCTATAAACAGGGAGCTGATATGTGTTGAGGCCCATGAAGTGAACCAGCAAACCCCCAAATCTGGGAACAGTTGGGAACAGCCATCCATGAGGAATTCTGGGTGCTCAGAGGGGGTCACTGCTCTTGCCAGTGTCTCTGTGTGGTAACTAGAACCAGGTCACCAGCTGTAACAGAGCTCTCCCCTACAGTCTGAAAGGCTGCACTGACACTTGGATTTAATAAGACCATCGGATACAGCAACGCTTTGGAATCCCAATCACACAAGTCTGGGAATGACTCACATTCCCTGGTAATGAAGAACAGTCCTTCCTATGCTGTTTGAGATAGAGGTGCAACCAAAGAGACAGTCAACACAGGGAAGAGGGGCCAACTAGCTATTTTCTGCACCTTTTTCTAAAATATCTTCCTACAAAACACACTGAACATGGTCTCCAGTCCATTTAATAAAATGACAAAATCCTTGCAGGTGCAACAATATGCTTCTAAAATCTGCTTCTCAGACTTTAGGGGGATGGGAATTGAGGCTGATAGGATTTTCCCCCACATATTGCATGCATTAAACTCTCAGAGGTTCATGAGAAAGGCACAGCACAAAGAGCAATTTTTAAAAATTAGTTTAGTTGAAACTGACAGATAGAAGCACTTCAAACACTTCTTTTAAGATGTATCACTAGAAATCTGACAATGTGGAGGAGTTACGCTAACATTCTTAGCTTTATTTCTTTCCTCCTCCTGGCACATCCTGACCTATAACTTCCGATATGAAGGACACTTAATGCTGTCTCCTGTTGCAGTGCATGAGCCTACTCCAGCCTAAGCATGTGCACAACATGAGCACATCTATATTCTGGAAGATATTTCCCTTAATATTTAAATTCTGTCCAGAGAACATCTCTCTTTTGGTACCCCTTCATCCCACAATCTGGGCCCTGCTTTTTCTCTGGAATTGTGCCATTTTAGGACAGCTACAATAACCTGGGATTCCAAGCTATACATAACACTCTATCAATTTATTGTGTTTTGTGTAACACTCATGTTACAATAAGGGAGACTCATCGTGTACCACTACGAGTAAATCCTCTACCAAGAACATGCATAAATGAAAAGTTCAATAGTAATTGAAGGAGACAGCTCGGTACAGCTTAAAATATACTGAACCAAAAAGCTAAGCCTGGCTTCTCATCCTGGACTTGTTGCTAACCAGCTGTGTGGCCTTGAATATAACACCATCCACATCAGCACTATGACTTACATAGTGCTGTACTGTGTGCCAACCTCTATTCTAAGAGCTTTACAAATATTGATTCTGTACCACCCCCTTACTACTCCCATTTTGCCAGTTTGCCATGAGGCAACTGGCACTCAACCACACCCAATATTGCCTCTAAGCCACCCCCATACCTTGGTATTATCCTTGCTTTCCCCACCCTCTCCCTAATCCCACTTCCTACTCATCGGCAAGTCCTATCAACCTTTTAAAAATATGTACCCCAAAACCACCCTTGCCTCTCTCTTGGGTGCCACTATTTTATTTTATTTTATTTTTTTTTATTTATTTATTTGTTTGTTTATTTCTTTATTTATACAACCACTGGGTACAGTCAGAAGCGCGGGAGGGTGAGAGAATTCACCAGAGCCAGAGCGGGGAGCAGAGCAGGCAGAAGGACCGAAGTACACTGCTGAGGGGAGCAGCGGGCGGCAGGAGAGGTCTGCGCGCCATGTGGGACCCTCCTCCGGTGGCCGGGGAGCAGCCGGGGATCGAACCGGGCCGCAGAGGCTGCGGGCAGCTTCGCAATCCAGCGCTCAACCGCTGCGCCACCGGGGAGGCCCTGGGTGCCACTATTTTAGACCACTCATTACCAAAATGTCTCGTGTCACAATTTCAACTTTTATTCTCCCGCAATCTAGACTCCAGACAGTGCTCAGAGTTCTCAGGAAGATATCAGTGCTGGGGAAAAACCCCAAACCCTTCCTTTTTGTCTGCAAAGTGTCCAGGCCCTCCCTCCCACAGTACACCAAGCTCTCCCCCCAATCACTATGTTCCAATCACACTAGTCAGCTTTTAATTTTGTGAACACACCACACCATTTCTTGCTTAAAAATGTTATTCCCCCTAATACTTCCCATAGTAGACCAAATGATGCCTCCTCAGAACCACCCCCCCACCACCACCATCTCTACTCCTATTTTTCTGTCATTGTTTGCTTGGTAGCACTTATCAGCACTAGGAACATATATGATCTATTATAGGGGATGATGAAAAAGAAGAGGATGATAAAGAGGGGAGGGAGGAGGAAAAGAAAGAGAACCACACCAGACACCAGAGCCCCATCTTATCCCAGGGCTAGAATGGGACTTGGAAACCTGTGTTTCTAAAAAGCTGTCCATGTGATTTTGTTAAGTAATTTGGTTTGGGAAGCACTAGCCTAGATTATTTAAGAACATCAAGTCAACCTTTGTCAATTTTTAGAACTTTAATTAATATGCACTAAAACATCTTTTTCTCCTATCAAAAGTGGTTGAGGAGTGGCCCAGGAGCCAGAAATGCAAGCCAACCAATGGAAGGCCTTAGCAATCAATACACAGCAACCTACAGTCAGTGTTCCCAGAGGCTCATTTGACTGATGTTGGAATACAACAGGAGTCATCCACACAAGTGTTAAGTCCTCATCTACACAAGCAGATGAGATGGCATCTGAGAGAAGGAATAAGAAAGTGTGGGCTGTTTGTATTAGTCTGTTCCTCCCAAACCAAATCTAGTTCTGAGTTATTCTAGGGAAATTAAGGCAAAGTACTGTATTTTATTTTCATTTTTTGACCACTCACCAGTGCATGTCAGTTGTGGGAAAAAGCAAGAAAAACAAACTTGTGTACTTTGGATTTAGAATATGTGTGCCCTTGATTTCATCAGAATTCTAGGATATGTACTAAGCAATGAGGACCCTGTCACCTTTTTGTTCTATTGCTATGAAACTGACATAAGGTTGTTAGCTAGATAAGCAAGGAATAATTTAAATAAATAAAAAATAAAATATCAGGGCCTCCCCGGTGGCGCAGCGGTTGAGCGCTGGGTTGCAAAGCTGCCTGCAGCCTCTGCAGCGCCAGTTCGATCCCCGGCTGCTCCCCAGCCACCGGAGGAGGGTCCCACATGGTGCGCAGACCTCTCCTACCGCCGCTGCTCCCCTCAGCAGTGTACTTCGGTCCTTCTGCCTGCTCTGCTCCCTGCTCTGGCTCTGGTGGATTCTCTCACCCTCCCGTGCTTCTGACTATACCCAGTGCTTGTATAAATAAATAAATAAATAAATCTTTTAAAAATAATAAAAAAAAAATATCATATGACCAACTGTATAGTCAGTGAAAGAGAATGAGCAAAGCCTATACTCATTAACTCATTCAACAAGTATTAATTCCATACTTACTGGGGCTACAGTGGGGAATACTCTGCATTAATGGAGCTTATATGCTAACAGAAGAGACACCAATCAAAATTCCCATCATATAGTAAAAAGTTATATAAGGAAAAATGGAATAAGGAGATGGGAACCCAATAGAGAAAGTTCTCTTTTAGATACAGGTCAGGAAAGGCCTAGAGAGGAGAGAAGAGCAGGGATGTGGACCAAGTGAGGAAGAAATGTGGAAAGTGTTAATGGCAGAGGGCACAGAATATGCAAGCACACTACGAGCACCAATGTGCTTGGCAGGTTTGGGGAACCACAAGACAACTTCTTGATTTCTCTATGATAACTGAAGTAGGATGTGTGCCTGGGGCAGGGTGGGTAGAAAATGAAGAGGAGGAGGTATGCAAGGTCAGGACCTGTAAAGTGTTGAGGGTTATATAAATTAGATTTTGGCTTTTGTTCTAGGTGTGAGTGGGAACTACTGTCATTTCTCTGAGCAGAGAAATGACATAATCTAACTTATCTTTTTTTTTTTTGTAAGATTTATTTATTTATGCACACAAGAGCTGGGGTGTAGGCCAGAGGTGTGGGGGGTGGAGGGGTAAGAAGATACATCAGAGACAGAGTGGGGAGCAGAACAGGCGGATCTACTGAAATACACTGCTGAGGGGAGCAGTGGGTGAGTCAGGAGAGGTCTGCTGTGCCATGTGAGTTAGCTCCCTGGCTGGGGATTGAACTCATGCTGCAGTGGCTGGTGATAGCTTCATAGTGCTGAGACTTAATCCCTTGTGCCACGGTGGGGGGTGGGGGGGTCAATTTTAGCTTTCTAGGTTGGTAGTCCCCTATTTTTTCCCTCCATTTCCAAAATCCTCCAAAGAATGTACATGACATTTATTTTAAACATTGGAGATGGTAATTTTATCGCAATCCCTTTGAGGTAAGTGGAATCTCATTAGGACATGCAAATCCTCTGGTTTCCATAGAACCTGTGGGAATAAGATCTGAGGTCAAAAACTATGTTTGGATGAAAGCTCATTACCTTTTATTGTTAATAAAAGCTAGTAGGGGTCTCCCTGGTGACCCAAGGGTTAAAGTCTCAGACCTATCAAGCTATCGCCAGCAACTACAGCATGAGTTAGATCCCTGGCCAGGGAGATAACCCAGTGGCACAGCAGACCTCTCCTGTCTCACCTGCTGCTCCCCTCAGCAGTGTATTTCAGTAGATCTGTCTGTTCTGCTCCCCAATCTGTCTCTGGTGAATCCTCTCACCCCCCCCACCCCTGTACCTCTGACCTACATCCCATCTCTTGTATGAATAAATAAATAATTTTTTTAAATAATAAAATAAAAGCTAGTAACAGTTTCCCTCATCAAACTATTACTATTCATTATTCTTGAAATTTAGAAGGATTGGGTATAAAAAAAGGATTGACTGATATATATGCAAAATTTTGATATGTACATTTCAAATTCTCCAGAATCTCACATACTCACAGGCTGTAAGCAAAATTATTTGAAGATTTCAATTAATTTAGAGGCATGGGCTACAGAAGACTTTTATATATTTCCAATTATATTTTCTAAATTGCAATTTTTTTTAAAGATTTATTTATTTATGCACACAAGAACTGGGGTACAGGCCAGAGGCATGGGGGGCGTGGGTTGAGAGGATTCACCAGAGACAGAGTGGGGAACAGAATAGGCAGATTGACTGAAACACACTGCTGAGGGGAGCAGTGGGGGCCAGTCAGAAGAGGTCTGCTGCGCCATGTGGATATCCCTGGCAGGGGATCTAACTCATGCTGCAATGGCTGCAGATTGCTTCATAGGTTGCGTCTTAACTCCTTGCGCCACCAGGGAGGCCCCTCACATTGCAATTCTTAAAGTGAGTTAGCTCCCTGGCTGGGGATTGAACTCATGCTGCAGTGGCTGGCGATAGCTTCATAGTGCTGAGACTTAATCCCTTGTGCCACGGTGGGGGGTGGGGGGGTCAATTTTAGCTTTCTAGGTTGGTAGTCCCCTATTTTTTTATTTAATGGACAATCATTTAACAATTTATGAATTTCACATACTGGAATGGAGATGCAATAGAGAGGAGAGAAAGGCACTAACATGGCTGTCTGAGAGCAGAGGATGGCATGGCCTCTTAGTCAGGACAGGGAAAGCCCCATGGGCAGGGGAAAGCACTGAAGAATAATAGCACCGCTCTGCTTCTCTGACTTGGTCCCTCTCTGCTGACTTCTTACACAACACATCCTTTTTGTAAAAGTTTCTTTATCTCTGAAATGAGGGGGATGACTAGATTTATTTATATATATATATATATATATGTTACATATAAATACATACAATTTCAGAAGTATTCATAGAGTCCCTGAAGCCCTTCTATGCAGCCCCAAGACCTACTAATCTAAGTCAAGGACCCCCTGAATAAGTGACAGCTACAAAATAGAGAAGCAGGAAAGCTAAGGAGGGAGGAAGGACTTTATAGGGTTATTTCATTACAAAAGCTATGAAATAGTTTACATCAAATATTTTTCTGCATAGAAAACTTCTAGCAACAATGTGGTACAGTATGGAAAGCTCATTTAGTAGCTAGAGTCAGATCTTAGCCTTGTGGTTTACAAGCATTACCACTAAGCTAACCTCTTCAAGCCTCAGTTTCTTCACTTGTAAAATGGGGGCTTAGATTATTTATAGTTCAGGGCAATCAGAAAGAGTTGAAGGATATGCAAGTAAAATGTCTAGAACAACAGTAGGTACCTAATAAATTATTATGTAATCATAATTTTTAAAATAAGCTAATGTTATTATAAATTTGAAACTATTATAACCATCAAGATCATATCGTTTATTCTAGTCCATAAAAATAATCACCTATAAAAAGCAATATAACATGAGTTGATTGGCGCATCATCCTACTAACATTGTTTATAGTTATCAGGCTACCATTAGGATAGAAAATGTATATGGTAAAATATGTATATGGTAAAATGTATATGGTATATGGTAAAAAATGTATATGGTAAAATAAATGAGCACTCTCCATTTCTCCTCCAGTGTGGAAGGATGACCCTGTTGAGGAGAATAACTACCATGACTTTCAGGGTTTTGCCGAAATCTCAGATGTGAGGGCTTCTGCCCAGCGTCTGCAATTTCATATTATTGGTGCATTCGTTGTACCCCTGGAGGGGATATTAGTTTGCTATGGCTGAACCAAGAAAGAAGGCATACATAGATTTCTACAGAAATTATGATTCTGTGAAAGATGTGGAAGAGAAGAAGGCTGGTATCTTTCAGAGTGCAAAGTGATCTTGAAACAAAGTATTCCTTTGGCTTGACTTCCATGGATGTTTATCACTAGCCTGTGTTCCTGAACCATGAAATGTGAATATTTGGGCTAAGGAATAATTTCTCTTGAGAAACAATTATATACTGAAGAAAAAAGAAAGGGAAATAATGTGGCCTGAACCCAGTGTTGAGTCCTAGCGTTCAATGAGTTAAGAGGCAAACAAACAAAAAAAAAGTAAAATGAAACCAGTAGATTTTACTTAATCAAAAATTCAAAGTACACATGATGAAACATCACTGTTATATATGCTCCTGAAATCATAATTCAATATTTGTACTTACTATAAGTGAGGAAAATGCCAAGTTAATAGAGTCTCAGGCAATATAACTACCAGCTTATACATGCGCTGCATTTTTAAAGTTCATGCTTAAAACTATAACAAGGTATTCTTTTAACATAATTAAACTTAACATATGCGAGCTAGATGTAGGAAAGCAGCAGCTAATTTAAAGACACTCTGTTTCTCTTGGTAAGAGTTAATAAAGTTGAAGAATGTTCTTAAAAAAGCACTACTAATAGGTCATTATTAATTTTACTATTTGTCCAAAACCACACTATTGAGAAACACTATATGAAAACTTTTCTCATATTGAGTCTAGAATATTCCTAGTTTTTCTGGTAGAATTACCAGTGGGATTTCTACATATAATATTCATGGGAATCACTGTGTTTTTTTTAAGTTTTTTTTTTTAAGATTGATTTATTTATTCATACAAGCACTGAGTACAGTCAGAAGCGCGGGAGGGTGAGAGAATTCACCAGAGCCAGAGAGGACAGCAGAACAGGCAGAGTGACGAAGTACACTGCTGAGGGGAGCAGCAGGCGGCAGGAGAGGTCTGCGCGCCATGTGGGACCCTCCCCCAGTGGCTGGGGATCGAACTGGCACTGCTGAGGCTGCACGCACTTCGTAGCCCAGCACTCAACCACTGCGCCACCAGGGGAAGCCCGGGAATCAGTGTTTTTAATCCTTAAAGTTAACTCTATGGTCTATGTAGCACTTAACATTTCCATTGATCCAATGTTGGAGGAATCTGGCTGGTTTGGGCTTAGTTTGGAATCAATATGAATGAGTAAACATTAGGTTCAATCTTGGCATCTTAAAGTAAGATGGAAGAATATTTTCCAGTGGGAATATCTTCTGTTCTTTTACAGGCATCTATAAAATTTGGTAGGTGGGTCAATTACAGAAATACAAGACTTAGGTGGAAAAAGCTCCTTTTAACATTTGGAGCAACACAACAGTGAGTGCTGTCAAATGTTTACACAACAGATCTGCTGCTTGGTTGGATTTCCAGTACATTCTGGTGTCCGGTGGGAACTTGTGGGTACGCCCAGGCTCCTGGCAAACCGCCTTTGCCCTCAGATACTCAAAAGCACTACAGGAAGGCTTGTTTCCATTTTGTGGAACCCTGTAGTAAAGAGGCTCATGGCCCTAGGAAGGCAGTGGCCTCCAACTTTTTCCCACTCCCACATAGCTGAAGCCATGACAGAACAATCTCTCATATTTAATAATGGCTGTGATTCTCACAAGCATATGGAGAAAGATTATCAGGTCTAGAATAAAGCAAGGTCAGTTTGGGTTGGGGTGGAGAATTCTCTAAACACAAAGTACACAGTGAGTACCACTGGAATAAAGAGGAAATTATACCAGATAAGCAGCTGACACTGTGATTTAAGTAAGTCACCCAGACAACCTGCGGTTTCATTTCTTCACCTGTGAAACAAGGAGATATGAGCCAGAGGTTTCAACATTCTCTCTAATTTCAAGATTCTAACAAAACGAAGTGAGATTCAGGGCCTCCCTGGTGGCGCAATGGTTGAGTGCTGGGCTGTGAAGCTGCCTGCAGCCTCTGCAGTGCCGGTTCGATCCCCGGCCGCTGGCGAGGGTCCCACATGGCACAACAGACCTCTCCTGTCTTGCCTGCTGCTCTCCTCAGCAGTGTACTTTGTCAGTCTGCCTGTTCTGTTCCCCACTCTGGCTCTGGTAAATTCTCTCACCCTCCTGCGCTTCTGACTGTACCAGGTGCTTGTATAAATAAATCTTTAAAAAATAAATAAATAAATAAAGTGAGATTCAAAAGTCAAATGTGATAGGACTAGAAAGAACTACTGGCTAAAAGTCTCTTCCAGGCTTAAGATTCTCTAATTCTACATATTTCTCTTATGGAAGTGAGAAGCCTAAGGTAAAAACAACTCACTTCCCATGTGAGCCCTTTCTCTGAAGAGGTTAATAAGCATTCTTTTGCTTAGAAGAAACCTCATCTTCAATATATAAATTGCAAGGGAAAAAGAGAGAAAACACAGGTTAATAGAAACAAAGTCACATTCTCTAGTCATACCTTGCTTAGGTTCTGATTTGAATGTAAAAAGCAGTTATGAGACAACTAGGGAAATTTGAATATTGAATACTAATAGGATAGTTGATTGTATTAATGGATTGTTAGTTTTTTAAGGTGTGATAACAATACCATTACTGTGCTTTTGAAAAAATTCTTATCCTTTAGGCATACCTATTGAAATACAGATAAGATGATAGCTGGAATTTATTACCAAACTATTCTAGTTGGGGAATGAATAGGGTGTGAATGAAATTTTACTGGCCATGACTGATAGCCATGGAAGCTGGGAGATATATAGACATGCAACTTCATTATATTCCTGAATTTTTGTACATGTTTGAAATTTCCCATGATAAAAGTTTTACAGGGTCTCTTTAATATAGTTACTAACATTTTGCTTTACAATTAAGCTACTTTAGTTTCTTTATAAATAAATTCAATCATCCATAAAACCAGTCATTTTAAATCAAGACAAACATTCATGTATCATATTCTTGGACCACATATTAACAGTTCAAATGACCACAGAACAAATTGTACTTTTGTCCACAGTAGGAGTATCACAGAAAATAATCATTGCTATTTTTTATGTTATCAGTAGCTTTTTCATTAAAATATATTTTAGACCTTCCTTTTCATTCAAGAAAACAGTGTCCTTAAAAATAATAACAGAAGGGCCTCCCTGGTGGCGCAAGGGGTTAAGCATCACACTATGAAGCAATCTGAAGCCTCTGCAGCATGAGTTCAATCCCTGGCCAGCCAGGGAGCAACCCACATGGCGCAGCAGACATCTCCTGTCTCTCCCCCTGCTCCCCTCAGCAGTGTATTTCACTCAGTCTGCTTGTTCTGCTCCCCACTCTGTCTCTGGTGAATCCTCTCAGCACGCCCCCCCCCACATCTCTGGCCTGTACCCCAGCTCTTGTAAGCATAAATAAATAAATCTTAAAAAAAAAAAAACAAACAGTAACAGAAGAAAATGCTATGCTTCTTATTTTAACTAAAGAATTTATACTTCTGGAAGGGGACTTGAATTCTTCGATTTGAATCTCCAGTTTTTCATCTCTATTAACATATAACCAGCTATTTAAATTTAAAGACCCATAAAAACATTTCGGGTGGCCCTATTATTACTACATGAAAAACTGAAAAACAATTGTTAAGGCAGAGAAGACCCAGAGTAGAGTGCTGGTTGAGGACCAGGCTTTCCCCATCTGGCTCTCATCTTGGTTTTGTCTTTTTGTTTTTGTTTTTTGACTCTCATCTTGAATATGCTCCACTCCTACCCAGGCAGGACTCACTGGAAAATATGCCATGATTGCCACTGTGAAGTACATGTATTTTTGCCATTCTTTCTGAGAAAGAATAACCATTAACCTATCAGTATCTAGCTTTAAAATATATAGAGATAAAATATATAGAGATAGAGTAAGTCAAACCTCAGTTAAAGAACAGACTTACTCAGAAGTCATTGGCTCAGAAGTTCTTAGAAAAATATTTCATTAATTAACCATGGATTTTACTGCCCATACCCACAGAACATATTCTGTAGTTATTATATCTCTCTCAATGTACTTTAGATATTTATTTATAAGTATCCTCTTCAATTTTGAATTAAAATTTCACATTAGCAATATTTTTCACATAAGGGAACAGGAAGCATAAGATGTTTTATTTTTTTTTTAAGATTTATTTATTTATGTATATAACAACTGGGGTACAGGGCAGAGGTATGGGGGGTAAGAAGATTCACCAGAGACAGAGTGGGGAACAGAACAGGCAGACTGACTGAAATACACTGCTGAGGGGAGCGGTGCGCAAGACAGGAGAGGTCTGCTGTGACATGTGGGCCAGCTCCCTGGCCAGGGTAACTCATACCGCACTGGCTGCTGACAGCCTCATAGCACGGAGACTTAACCCCTGCACCACCAGGAAGGCTCCTAAGCATATGATGTTTTAAAGCTCAAAATCCCATTCTCTGACGGACAGTAATTTAGTTCATTATAAGCCAATTCCATAGGAAAAAAAAAAAAAAACAGGACAAAAATGGAGAACTATTTGAAAGCTCAGGATCTATAACAAATAGCACTATATCCTGCAGAAATCAAGAGCTTTAAAACAAGTCCCACAGCACCTGCTACCACAGTGCTTATAAGACTTGATCAACTTAAACCATGATGGCTCAAGAAGCACTTGGCCTTGCTTCCACTAGTCCATTAGTTTCTTGAGTATCAGTATCTCATTCATTTTTGTAGCCTCAGAAACTACTGACCATATAGAACATGCTTGGCAAATGTTTGTCAAATGAGGGAAGTAAGTGTGTGGGGAGATGGAGGTAAACCTATTAACAGACACATTCAGAGTGCTCTGATTTCCTTACCAATTTATGCATATAGGCTGGCAATCATGACTTAGTAATGAGAAGTTATAGGAAAGTTTATGTAAGTTAAATATTTGAAAATAAAATACTTGCTTTTTAAGCCAGGGGAATCTGCTATTTATTTTGTTTGTTTGTTTATTTTTAAAGATTTATTTATTTATGCATACAAGAGCTGTGGTACAGGCCAGGGATGCGGGGGAGGAGAGGTAAGAGGATTCATCAGAGACAGAGTGGGGAACAGAACAGACTGACTGAAATACACTGCTGAGGGGAGCAGTGGGCGAGACAGGAGAGGTCTGTTTTGCCATGTGGGTTGCTCCCTGGCAGGCCAGGGATTGAACTCATGCTGCAGAGGCTGCAGATAGCTTCATAGTGCTGCGCTTAACCCCTTGCACCACCAGGGAGGCCCCAGAATCTGCTATTTAAAGGAAATCTATAGTAAGGCCATTTGTAATGGGGAATAATCAAAATCCTTTAATTACTATACATTTCCATACAGAGTGTGCATTAAGAGACACCTGGTTCAAACCTATACCTTGCTTCACCATCACTTGAGCAACCCTATTTCCCACAGTCTGAAGTTTGAGACCAGACTAAAAGGAGATAAAATAAACTGATAAAGTCCAACTTCTGGACAAGTTTCACCAGTATTGCCTGTGCCCTATTTTTAATTTCAGATGGCAAGCAAATTCCCTAATAATGGAGTCCTGGAGGTCAGCCAATGTTCCATGGAAGCCAGGCTCTGGATTATTCAGTTTCCCTTGGTTGATATGGGGTGGCCAAGTAATAAAAGAGTTCTTCAGTGGGGATCTGACTGTCAGGGAACATATCTCTGGAGCACATATATAAAGTAAAATTTGAAGCAAAAAAAACCTCTAGTCTTCCATGAACTGGCACAGGGACAGACTAGTTAGAGATGCTAGCTATACAGGAGGCATTTGACAAGAGCGTATTATTTGGCCCCAACATAAAAATATGACTCAAGTGACAAGTTTTAGACGTTCTGGCCAGGAAGACAGTTTTGGGCAGAAGGAAAGACTCAGTATAGCACTGACTTACAAACAACAACAAGCAGTTCTGTCACTCCAGCTATCCAAAGCAACAAGGGCAGATCATGCCCAACCAATTGATTCCATAGTCAAAGGTTTAAAGTTTCATGGATCTAGGGTAGATTGATTGATTGATTGATTAACTGATTTATTAAAAAGATTTATTTTTATTTTTATACAAGAGCCGGGGTACAGGCCAGATAGGCGGGAGGGCGAGAGGATTCACTGGAGACATAGCGGGGAACAGAACAGGCAGACTGAAGAAATACACTGCTGAGGGGAGCAGAGGGGCGAGACAGGAGAGGTCTGCTGGGTCATCTGGGATTCTCGCAGGCTGGCCGGGATCGAACCCGTGCTGCAGAGGCTGCGGACAGCTTCACAGTGCAGTGCGCAACCGCCTGCACCACCAGGGAGGCCCTAGGGTAAATTTAGCAAATGAAAATCTACCCTGGCAATGAAAATATAGGATAGCCAGCTAAGTTTGAATTTTAGATAAATAGCTTTATAAATATTTCCAAATATGGCATGAGACACTTAGAAATTTACTCATTGTTTATCTGAAATTCAAATTTCACTCTGTGTCCTGTATTGAATCTGACAATTTTCCTCTAGAGAGAGAGACACACACAGTGAATCGTAGACCTTACTCTATTAAGGTTTTTGAAACACTCTTCACAATGCTTAAGGAGTTTATGTACTAGAGAACCTACTTTTTGAAGAGTGAAAAAAAGATGCTGATCAGTTGCCTACTCCCAGCCACAGTGAAGGTAAGAACAAAAGAGTAATATGGCTCAGAAAGAGTTTCTCAACCTCAGTATTACTGATGTTTGGGGCAGGATAATTCTTTGGTGTGGGGGCTGTTTAACAGCATCCCTGGCCTGTATCCACTAGATGCCAGAAGCATATCCCACCCCCCACCCCCACACTCAGTTGTGATCATCAAAAATGGCAGATGTTGCCAAATGTCTCTTGGAGGTAAAATCCTTCTTGGTTGAAACCAATGAATTAGAAGAAATAGTCAAATACACAGAAAGTGTAATATCCATTAACCAGTGGCCATACAACAAAAGACTTCTCAAGGGAGAAATTTTCAGCTTGCCCCGGGCCCCTTCAAGCCCATAACAAGGATGAGAAGACTCAGTCAACTAAGACAATCAGAAGCCCTTCATTTGCCAGAAGCACTAGGGAAGAATCTTTGGTGAGCCAAGCCATTGACACTCTGCGTGGCAGTGCACACATCACAGCAAACAGGGCGTCAGACCCAGCCTTTGAAGACGTTCCTTTTAAGTTAACCTCCCTTCCAACTAAACTTTTTCCAAATCTCTTCCTGCCATTTGGAAGTTGAGTGATTCTCAGCTGAAAAGGACTGTATATACGAGGTGCAGATGGCAGCAGTTACGGTCCTCACCAGATGCTGCAGTCTCTAATTTGATTGAAAGGATATAATTAGACAACAGAAACACTTTAATGAAAGAGCAAAACATGGAGGGAGGGAAGGATTGAAGGCCCTTAACTGATGCCAAAACACCCACCAGTAATAGAGGCTTTGAGTCTGGGGAATGGGAAGGGGAAAGCCCCTTAAAAGGACAGTCCCCATCCTGTTTATTTCCCCATAGACATAGAATAGGGATTTTATTATTGTAGATTTCCACTGTATTTTATGTGGGAACAATCTGATTAAAACCAGAAGAGTCTTCGGAAGAACATCAAAGAAAAACAAATATGGCTTCTGTGGTCATTATTAAAAATATTTTTACCAGCCCAATAATTTTCTTTGAAGATGAATTTTTATAGATTGAACAGCAGCAAGTAATTTACATCTTGTGATGGCATTGGTTAACAATCCCTACTATTCTAGAAAAGAACTACTTGGTCGCCATATTTCATCCAACTTTAGGACACCAAGGAATATGGACAGCCATTTACTCTATCTGTCAAAAAGGTATAAAGAAACCATGGGGACTTAGTCTTATGTGCTGAAGCCACTTTGAGTCATCTTTCAAAGTTGCCTATGTTATTTTTACTATTTCCTAGCTTTCAAAATTTTAGTATGAGTATACCGTTCTGGTTCTAACCAAGAAGTCTAACCAACCTGAAAGAAATCCAGCCCTCAAAATCTGAAGTTGCTAATGTGGTGTGACACGGGTTTGGAAGCGGCTGCAGCCTCCTCAACCCACTGGAAGCAGGGCCCCACCCTTGTGGTAAATTGAACAATAAAAGTTTAATGCTTTGGCTACTTGCCAGGGATTAAATCAGTGGCAAGAGAAAACTAGAAGCTGGGTCTAGCAGAGGGACAGCCTCGAGTGGGTCCTGTTATAACTGTGAGGGAGAGAGGGAAATTTGTGAGATACCCTAAAATCCTTTTGTCTGCCAAGATGTTTCCTAGGACCCAAGTGCATTCCTCTTAAAACTGGTACAAGTCCAGGATAGAGAGGTGTTTACCTAGAAAGAGGACTGAAAAAGGAGGGAGGAAGAACTCTGACATCCTCAGTGGGGATCTGACGTCCCTTCTGACACCTCTACAGTGGCCTCTTTCCTGTTCCCTGTTCAAATCTAGGAAAATGTCTCAGAGGTCAGGTCAGTGCAAAAAGCACTGCCATTTTAGGAGGAAGGCACTGAAGACAACGGAGTGGGGAAAAATAGAGCCACTTGGGTCTGCTCCTCCTTGATTAATACTTGCTGGTTGCTTCTCAAAGTTAAACTGTGTGGAAAGAAGAGTTATCCTTCTCAGCCAGATACCGGGTGAGCCACTCAAAAACTAACCAGCCAAGCGGTACTGGGGGCTTGAGATCTCACCTCAAAACTGTATAAGTAATTTTCTAAGGGACACATTCACTTCTTCCTATGTTTTACTGAGGACGCAAAAACTCAAGCAAAAGCTACATATCCAAACTTCTGGCCTCTCTCAAGTGTTTTGCATTAACTGTTCCACAGTACAAACACAATCAACTTGGTATGTTTGAATGTTTCATTTTGTTTTTTCAAAAATGTTTTAATTAAAACAAAATAATCAGACATGCTAAACACATTATTGTCTTTTAAAGGCCACTTTAAAAATGACTATAGAACTATGGATATAAAATTCAATTGTTTGAGAAAGTGACAGACATTTTCTTTTTCTTTTTTTTTTTTTACCTGGCTGTTTTTCTAAGTTCTCAGGGCTGGTGCCACCTGCTGCCTGGGCTTTCCCCTGAGAAACAGATCTCTCAAAGGTTTGTTCCAAGCAAAGTCTGCATAGTTGAACAAACTATGGGCCAGTTCCAAGGCAGGCACTATTTTCTTTATGTAGCACACACTGAAACATACTAAATTTCATTGTAATGCATTTTTTCTAGTCTTATTAAAGATCCAAAGATAGGTACATGATCTGTTTTTTTAACTGTGGTAAGATGTATGTAATATAAAAGTTACAATTTTAACCATTTCTCCCACATGTCTCTTAAAGTTAGTAAGTAGTAAAAGGTAAAAGGTTCATTCATTCACCAAAATCAAGCCTCCTTGTCACTTTTCCAGACCAATGGATGCTGGGAAAAAAACAACCCACATGGACTAAAAGTAGGACTTTGGCAAAGTATACCTGTGGGCCAAACCTGGCCCGCTACCTGTTTATGTACAGACCATAAGCTAAGAATGGTTTCTAAAAATTTAAATGGTTGAAAACAATCAAAATACTTTGTGATATATAAAAATCATGATTGTTAATAATTACATCACTGTTAATTTTAAGTACAATAATCATATTGTAATATGGTGGTTCTAGCTTCAAAAAAAAGAGCCTTACTTTAAAAAAATTGCATGAAATTTGAATTTCAGTGACCATAAGTTTTATTGGGACACAGCCAGGCCTGTGCATTTACATTTTGTCTATGGCTACTTTTGCCCTACAAAGTCAAAGTTGAGTAACTGCAGAGACAGTAAGTACATGGCCCCAAAAGTCCAAATTAGTTACTATGTGGCCCTTTACAAAAAATGTCTGCCAACATCTGGCTTAGAGTCTCAGATGTCATTACAGACACAAAAATTCTGAAGAGGGTATACGGCCCATCATCCAAAATCCCTAATCTGTTTAAAGCATTTTCTCTTCATTATTTATTCTGTTGATACAACTATGCTAAATTGTAAGTGAGAGTACAAATAATATCTATATTAAGCATACCAATTTGCTGCTAATTAGTAAACCTAAGTGGAACTCCTTGCTTTAAGATTTATAAAAAGGTCTCATTATATCTCTCAAATAGTTTTGCCTAGGGATCAAAATGAATTTTCACAAAAAGATCAGGAGTTCTTTGATACCAAGCCAAAACTGTTTTTCTTAAAATATTCAAAGCATGAAAGTAACTGGTATGCTGTTGGTCAACTCTACTCCTCTTAGTCCCCATGTTGCACACAGGTAATTCTATTAACATTACGTAAGTCCCCAAAAGGGTCAGGGCTCTGTAGACGGCATGAAGCTCTCTCACTGTTAAGTGAACTCATGGGTTACTATATGGCAAGACACACTGGCTAATGGACTACGTCTGGATGAGGAGCTACAAGAAAATGAACATCAACTATAAAAGGCTATTCACAGCAAAGGTAACCTGCATTGAGAAGTTCAAATGTGATGAAACACCTAAGCAGGTAGCCTGCGTTACACAGAAAAGTCAAATAATTGAAGTTCACACAGCCTTTTTCATTTTTCCTATTTCTCAGTCTCCCCTGTGGTCAGTAAGTTCCAGACAGGAGTCCACCTCAGAAAGTTCATCAGTCACATGGACCTGGCTGCTTTGCTCCTTGAAAAGGCAATCTAAATCCCAACTATTAGGGGCCTCCCTGATGGCCTAGGGGTTAAATTTCAGCACTACCACCACTATGGCCAGAGTTTGATCTCCCGCCAGGGAGTTAACCTACATATGGCTCAGCAGACCTCTCCTGTCTCACCTGCTGCTCCTCTTTAGCAATGTATTTCAGTAAATCCTCCTGTTCTGCTCCCTACTCTGTCTCTGGTAAAAACTCTCAACCCCCACCTATGGCCTATACCCAGTTCTTCTATGCAGGAAAAAAAAAAAAAATCCCAGGGCCTCCCTGGTGGCACAAGGGGTTAAGTCTGAGCACTAAGAAGCTATCCACAGCCTCTGTTCGAACCAGTCAGGGAGGTGACCCACATGGCGCAGCAAACCTCTCCTGTCTCGCCTGCTGCAGTGTATTTCAGCAGATCTGCCTGTTCTGCTCCCCACTCTATCTCTGGTGAATCCCCTCATCCCCTGTACCTCTGACCTGCACCTCAGCTCTTGTATACATAAATAAATCTTTAAAAAAAAACAGATCTCACTGTTAACTTCTATCTTTCTTCTTATCAGTTGTAAAGGGAGAGGATCTCAAAGGAAGAATAGAGGGAAGAGAGATCATGTGAGGTTGGCTACACACTGTAATTAGAAGCATTGATGGGGAATGAGCTAACTGTTTTTATAAAGTCAGCATTCAAAAATGCAAACCACCACCAGTAATTTAAATATTACAAAATTATGCAGAATATAAGCATTGAAATAATTTTTTCCATCCACAAAATTTTAGAGAAAATTACAGTATCAAAAAATGTAAAATAGTAAGTTTGGCATATCCTCAGAGTAAAACGTGTTTTTTATTGGAAAGGATTTAAAAAACTAGTGGGTAGGCTCTAGACAGGATGTGATGTTGAAGACCACGTGATATCTTCCTAAAACTAAAAAGAACAAGTCACAAAAGCACGAATATCTACCAGCATGGTAGGAAAAAGAATTGGCGAGGTCCAGTGAACTTCTCACAAATCATTTCACAATGGCTATTTACTTCTCCCTGACTCAGATTCCCAAATAAAAGCACATTAAGGTTTGTGGTTCAAACTACACAGATTACATTTGAGACTTCCTAGCAAAGCAAAGGCGCCTAAGGAGAGAATGCCACCTTCTAACAAGTATAAGCAGAGTTGGCTCATTTAATAATTTTCAGAACTATTACTCTACCCTTTCCAGAAGGGTACCAGAAGAGGACCTAGTTAATTTCTACCCACACCTCTTTCTCTTTAAAGATATTAAATCCTGACCACACAGATGGCACAGTGGAGCTAAGGGGTTACTAGGTTACAGTTACTTTGACATATCCTGGCTCTCTGGAAGTTCCTCCTTCATTCTACAACATTAGTAATCAAACTATGGAAGGCCATTTGAAGGCCTCTGACCATTCAGAAGCCACTTAGGAGGCTAAGGTTTACAGCACTTAGAGACCCCTGTCCACTAATTCAAAGTCATTCTATGCCTTTTACGGGAATTAATCAGAGTGAAAGTTCATATTGCTACCTCAGAGCAAGTGAGGTATCAAGTACTTGGTGAACTGTGAATGAAGCACTATAAAAAGTATTACTAAAATATGTTTACTAACTATATGTGGGAGTGTTACCTGCAGTGTATCATTTAATCTTCACAACACCCTGCAAGGGCGTCATCTTTCAGATGAGAAAACTGAGGCTCAGAAAACTGAAGGCAAAGCCCAGAGTCATATAGTATATAACAACCAAGCCCCATCCTTTCATTAATCCAAACTGATACCTAAACAAAGCAATTTTGAGTTTTCTCTCAGCAGCAAACTCCTGTCTTTCCGACATCCAATTTTGGGTGGAGAACCCAGAGATCGGTTTTCCTACTTAGGCAAAGGAGTAATGAACCCCTCCCGGCCCTTTCACTAATGCCCAATTCTCAACACTCAAACAACCTGCAGAGAAATTTAACTGGGCCAGGCAACGCCCTTTGCCTGCCTGCTCTTCAACTTGGAAAGAGTTCTGCTGCAAAGAAGGGTGTGTGTGGAAGGTAAGCAAAGTTCCAACTTCCATCCTGGTGGTGGGCCTCACTACCCTTCACCTGGCCTTGATCTGGGGACCGGGCAACCTTGTTGAAAGAGGGAGGTTGTCCGGGACGCTGTGTAGAACCCTCAGGATAAGACCCTAAACTCTGCAGGGGAGAAGTTCCCACCAACACTTCGCTTCATCTGTCCCTGCCGGGCCAGCCCCGAGTCAGGAGGAAATTCAAAGAGGCCCCGCGGGGGGGGAGGGGAGAGCATGCGTCCAGGCCGAGCTCCGCGGGTCGTCCCAGGACCCGGACCTGCCTCTAGGAGGGCAGGCGAGCGACTCCTCCCGAGGCAGAAATCAGTGTCGGGCAGGCGGGGCGGCCGGACGGGGCGAGGGGCTGGGTGCCCGCTCTTCAGAGGGGGCGCGAGGGTCCCGGGCTGCAGGCGGGAGGGGAGGGCTGGAGCTGGGGGGCGCCTCGCGGGGCTGGTGTCGGGGCTCCTGACCCGCGGGTGCCACTAAGAGGACCGGGGCGGGGCGGTCTGCGTTTGAGGTGAGGTGGAGGAGGGTCCCGCCCGAGACGTGCCGCTGAGGGGTTTAGGGACCGGGGTCCCTGCGGCGGAGCGGACGTCCCAGCCCCGGGGAGTCGACGGGGGACTTGGACAGTCGTCCCCGATCCTGAAAGACCTAAGACGGCGGAGCCGGGGCAGTCGCTGGGAGCCTGGCGAAGGGGCGCGGGAGACACCGAGGCAGGGGAGTCCGGGCGGGGGGCGTCGCTGAGGCGGGGGGACAGCGGGCGGGCCCCGAGGCGCCGCCGCGGGGTCGGGGCGCGGGTGCTGAGGCGGGGCCGGCCGGGCCGGGGGGCGTCGCTGAGGGGCTCAGAAGATCCCGAAGGCAGGGACGAGGGCGTAGGTCCCCGGCGGGCCAGCCCGCAGCGCCCTCGGGCGGGCTCGGCGCTGGGGGGCGCCCGGGGGGCGCGCACTCACCGGGTCCGGGGCCGGGGCCGAGGCCGGGGCTGGGCGCGGGCCGGGCCGCCAGCGTGAGCGCGGCGGCGGAGAGCAGGGCGAGGCGGGCGGCGGGCGGCGCCATGGGCCGTCAGTGCGGGGCCCCGGGGCGCGGCCCGGGGGAGAGGGGGCAGCGCCGGGAACCGGGGGCGGCCATGGGAGCGGGACGAGGGGCCTGAGCGTGGCCCCGCCCCTCCCCGCCCCGCCCCGCCCTCGCCAGCGCCGCCGCCCCGGCAGCCCGAGGCTCGCACGGCGACGCGGCCAGGCCCGAGGGGCGGAGTCGACTGCGCGCGCACGCCCCGCCCCCGCGCCGCGGCTGCCACTCACGCTGCAGGCCCCGCCCCCACCCCGTCTCACCTGGGCCGGGCCCGGGAGGGCTGGGCCGGTCCGGCCGAGGGGCGGGGCTAGCAGGTGGGGCGGGGCCCAAGTCCCCGCCTCCGAGTCCCCACGCAGAAGTGTGGCCTGGCTGGACAGGGAGCCCTGCTCAGCCGGGTGGTGGCCCACACGCGGGCTCCACCGCAGGGGGAATAATCGCAACAGTAGTTTGCAAACCGCTTTTCCCTGCTTGGATCATCTTGATGGTTAAAAAAGGGTGCTCTGGAGGGTTCACGTCCCGCTCGGTCCGTCACCTGTAAAATCTTGGACAGGTTTAAAGGAAAAATAACTTTCTTCCATTTTCTCATCTGTTAAATGGGGGCGGTGGTAGGAACTACTCACAAAGTGGTTGTGCTAAATGAGGCATTGCCTGGAAACTTTTACGCGCGCGCACGCGCACACACACACACGCGCGCGCACACACACGAGCTTAGAAAATGCTGAGTTCCTTCCACCTTGCAACCGCAAAGCAGGCAGCATCCTGGGTCCCGGTTCCGAATCCTGTCACACACCCTTTGTCAGCTGGGGAAACTTTCTGGCTCAGTCTGAACCATTCCCCTGCAAAATGGAAATAAAAGATCTTTCGCAGGGATTAGAAACAAGTCCACAAGGCAGTGGGACGGCGATGATTATCTTATAGACTGGGATACTGGGTTCAGAGAGAGCGTGCTTTGCTCAGACTTTCGCCCCCACCCCCACCCCCGCGCGCCAGGCCCTTTGTCATCTCCCCACCCCCGCACCCCACTCCCCTCCGCCGCCCCGTCCAGGCTGCGCCAGTCCTCCTGCAGCGGAGGTCTTCCCTGGCCGCACCCGGTTTGGGCCTGTGGTGGGCCTCTCTAATCCCCCACACTCTTCCCACCCACCCCACCCCCCCAGACAGAGGAGATTTTCCCTGGGCTCCCGCCTAAAGAGCGGGTGACGCCCCGCGGGGCAGGTCCGGGCGCCGCGCCGGGAGCTTTCAAGTCCCTAGTCCTGGGTTTGCAAGTGCGGGCCTGCGCCCGGCGCGGCTGCAGGAACGTCTGCCTTCGTGTGCCTGCCTACCTGCCGCGCCCAGAGCGGACGACGCAGTCCCGAGCCCGCAGGCTCCTGCGCCAGCCTCAGGTACCCCGGGCCTTGCGCCTACTCTCGATCTCCGACACCAGCCCCCGCGGCTAACAGCCCCACCCAACCCCCAGCTGCTTCCAGGGCTGGGCCCCAAAGGCGCAGCTACCTCCCAAGAGGCCTCTCAATCTTAGTCCCTCTCCACCCACACGATCCACCGCTGTGGCAAGAAGAATCTTGTTCAGTCATTGTTTTCACGATGTCATTCCTGAGTTCAAGAATCCTTTGGGCCTCTTGGTAGAGATGGGGACACCCCTATCCAACCACGCCAGGTCCCTGGGGACACACCCTCCACATCCCACCTGGAATTTGCCACTCTTGCTAACCTCTCTCTTCTACAGCAATTTGGGCCCTTCCCCATCTCCGGCAGAACCTGGGAGTTCTACCTCTAACTTGGACCCTGGCAGTCAAGAGTACCTTCAAGGAAAATAAAATGAGAAGATGCAGATAAAGCCATCAGCACAAAGCAAGCAATTGGTAAACGTGGTCCTTCCTTCGTTGAGCAAATATTCAGTGAGAAGCATGCGATGAACACCACACCACAAGACAAGATGGTCCCTTCTTCCTAGGACTGACATCCTAACAGGAGAGAGGTCCGTCCACCAACATGAAAAAAAATTGAATTTCAGAGAGCCAAAAGTACTACATAGACAAGAAAAGGATGTTAACAGAGAATGATCTGTGGACTGTTTTACAGAGTGCTGGGAAAGGTGTCGGTTTTGGTTTTTTAAGATTTATTTTAGCATACAAGAACTGGGGTGTAAGCCAGAGGTATGGGAGAATGGTGGTGAGAGGATTCACCAGATACAGAGTGGGGAGTAGAACAGGCAGATATACTGAAATACTTGGTTAGCTCCCTAACTATGGCTGGAACTCAGGCCGCAGTGGTTGGTGAAAGCTTGATAGAGCTGAAACTTAACCCCTGCGCCACCAGGGAGACCCCCGGTGCTCAGAAAGGTTTTTAGTAGAGCTGGACACAACTCTAGAGTTTACAAGGGTCTTTGTTTCTCATCCCGGTTTCAGAGGAAGAATTAGGAAGAGGCAAACAGGAATTGAAAATTAGGTTTAAGTCTGGGGATTCATGGTTCATTATGGCAGCCTCAGTCTGTCCTGCCCCTCTATGGGATGGTCACCACTGCTGAGGGGGTACCAGGCCCTTACCTTCAATTAGCTCTCTCTACCTTGTTGTACAACCAAGATGGGCTGTGTAATTTGCAGGGCCAGTGATAAATGAAAATGTGGGGACCCTTGTTCAAAATTATTTAGTTTCAGGACGGAGACAACAAAGCATTAACCAAGTGCAGGGCCCATGAAGCTGACTTGCACAACTCAGAAACGGTGTGCAAACCCCTGCCCCCACTGGTGGCTATGAGAAACAGCCCTCTAGCCTTCCCTGGGTCTCCCTCCCTGATTTTCCAGCTTAAAGCCCAGGGCAGGTGGTGGAAACAGTGCACACAGGCTAAAAATATAGCCCTGCAGGTCTAGGTCAGGGCACTTCATGGTTCAAGGTCTTTTGCTCAGTTATGCGGTCTTGGCCTTTGGCAACAAACAGCCCAAGATATTCATTTCAGTGTTTCAGTTAGCAGCTTCATTTCATGGAGAAAGAGTGAGGAGATTGACTGTAGGTACTGGGTCTCCATATAGATGTTGATGTCTGTCTGCCTGGTTTACCTGCTTGTACTCTGCAGTCAGGCCCTTTGATTTCCAAGAGGGCAGCTGGATTTGCCAAGATACTGAGAGAGCTCAGCTGGTGGAGCTTGGGATGGTTTCTGCTCAAAGGCAGTCATATTGGGGAGAGCACTGGATGAGGAGCCTGACTATAATAATTATAGCAAACATTTACTGAGGACTTTATTAAGCTCTAGGCAACATTTGTCTTTACATTCCATATAATCCCTTTGAGGGAGACACTTTCATCCATTCCCTCCTAATACAGAGAGGTTAAATGGTTTGCCCAAAGGTCACATAATGGTGAAACTGGGTTTTGAACCCAGACAGTTGGACTCCAGGACTTAACCATCATGGTGAATTGCCTCCTTGTTCTTTTGTTGCTCTGGCAACAAATACGTACTGAGTAGCCCAGGGCTGGGATGACGTGAGGCAAGTGAAGCATTTACCTCAGGCACAAATGAAAGGGACCCTCCAAAACTCATAATTATTTATTAAATAATTAAGCATTATTTAATAAAGTTTAAAATGTATTAATTTAATGAACAATGTTTTCAAAAGCCTAAATGAATGCCAAAAACATTCACAATGAACAAAATATCAAAAATGTAAATAAAAACAGAATCTATAGTCCTGATTTTCCTTTTGCTCAGGCTTGACTCAGTATAGTACTGTTTACTGCTCCTGTTCCCCCAGGTTTCTGTGCCAGGCAAGTAGTGATGAAAAAATTTCAAAGAAGTAGTAGTTTGTTTTAATGTGGATGAAGGGAGAGAAAATATTTGGTCTTCAACATGATGAATTAAAGGTATTTATGAAGCATCCAGGTGACCACATCTGAGAACTCAGTGTCAGATGAGAAAGGGCTCAGGGTGGGCAAACACCCTTATTTCATACACTTGGCCCACAATAGGTGGGTATTTGGCACATGTGGTCTAAATCACTGGTCCTCGGAGTTTGCATCATAGTTCAAGAATCTTTCCAAATTCTCTCATCCAAAGTTTTTCTCTCCTTTCCTAAACCTTCTACATCACAAACCTCAGATATGTTCCCATATGGGTGGGGAAGTTTACTGCTTGGGTGTTAAAACAAAAACATCTGAAGATATTAAAAATAAGTAAATTCCATAGAATTTTTGGGGTTAAGCATAAAGGAGGAAGATGAGAATTAATATAAATTGGCTCAGTTTCCTCTATATTAACTGATTTTCCAGAAAGAAAATAGCACCTAAGAGATGTTGAAAAGAAAGGTAGTAGTAAAGAAAGGGAAAAAAGAAAGAAAGATTATAGGAGCTAAAAATACAGTGAGGAGAGCTTGGCTAAGCATCAAAGAAGGGCAGATGTGTTTCCAAATAGAAGCCATGGTTTAGGTATGTCAGGAAGCACAGTTCCAAATGATGAACAAATGATGGGTGGGAAACAAAGGCTATTTAGGCTGAACTCAGCAGAATAAAAAAAGTTTCATTAGAGAATGAAACTTAGGAAAGGCTTTTTAGCAACGTGGAAGCCCTACTGCCTCAACCCAAGTTCTTTGAACTGTGTATTGGTACCAATGATGAAAACTCTTGCCAATGGACCGAATAGAGTCTTTCTACTTCAAGTTATAATTCTGAACAACCTTTGATGGAACAATCTCTTTTAAAAAATAGTCACTTTCCTAAGGATATCCTCTGGTACTTCCTTTCCTTTGCACCTAAGGAAGCATGGGATATTCTGGACAACTCCCACCACCAGAGGGAAATATACTAGTCTATGAGGACACTGAATCTGACAAGTGCGTAGTGAAGAGGGAACATGGGGAAGAAATTGCATGATACCCAAGTCACATCAGAATCATTGCTTGACTTCATCTTAGACAGATGCACCTGAAGGTCAAATGTTGGATCGTGTAACTCAGACCGTGGGAAATACAGTCTCAACAAAGGGTCAGATGAGTGAACAGTCCACAATAACATTAGTAAGAAAATTCTTTATTGAGTGCTTACTATGTGCCAGGAGCCATACCAAGGGCTTCACTTGCATTGTCCCATAATCCCAGGGTATGTACTACCACGTCCCCATTTTACAGAGGAGGAAAGTAAGGTTTCGAGACATGAACTTACTGGCCCATTGAGAGATGGATTGGGGATGTCAAGTCATGCAAGCCAACTCCTGAAAACAAAGAAAGTCTCAAGACAAGGACTAGAACTGGGCCCAGGTATGGTACATTGATGGGCTGACCAGATGAGAGGCAAAGCATCAGTGAGAGCTCTGCACTCAGCCTCTGCTGGTTATTAGCTATGGGACCTGAGATACTGTTCTTGAGCAATTTGTGCCTCAGTTTCTCCATTTGTAAATTAGAAATAAAAGTCACAGTATTTTTGGTAGCATTTCATGAGCTGATGCTTATATGGTGCCCAGAACAGTGCCTGATATGGAATAAGTATTCGATACAGATTTTATTGTCATAGGAGAAATAACACAGACTAAATTACCCTAGTTCTAAGGTATATGTTATCTATTGAATTACACTGAAGGCAGAATTTTACTGAATTTTAAGAGTTTGGATCAGCTGTCACCCACATGTACATCTGTTTTAGGAGATGTCAAGTAATTCCCTTGAGCCAGAGTAGCGTCACTTGGTCATTGAGTAAAAGGCCTAGGAAAGTAAAAACAACCAATGAGGGCGTGGAAAGAGTAGATGGGGAAGGACAAGTAAGAAAGAGAAGAGCTACTTCTTGTATGCTTTTCTTGCAAGATATTTTCCTTCTGTCCCTGTTATGCAGAGTAAAGGCCGAAGGTAGCCCAAAAGCCAGGAGCCAGTTCTCTGGGATTCACGGGCTTTGAAAGGATGCTGGCCTGCACAGTCTTCCTCCAGACGTTCGCAAACCCTTCCCAAAGACAAACCCTTTCCAACGTCCTGCTCTGAAACTGACCCACCTCTCTGGAGGTGAGGCCAGGGCTCACCACTGAATGGGACCCATTGTCCTCCTGATCATGTGAGCCCAGATGCCTTCGACCTGGAGGTGGTTCTACTGAGGCATGTGGTGCGTTCTGCCTGCAGACTTTGATTCACTCCAGGGACATTAAAAAAATCAAACAGGCAACACATGTGATTCCAGGATCGCCTGCCAGATTCGTACGCTCTTTTTCCATCATTTCACTCTCCTCCCCCTCAAAGGGTGCCTCCTTTGGCATTTTGCGTACGAAAAATCGAAACCACCAACAGGACGAGCACCTGATAAGGAGTGAGGCATTGCCCAAGAGTTCCCAGGAAGAAGCGTCTTTGTTCTCGTTTCAAGCCCTTGACACCGCTAACAGCTCTAATTACTGCATTTGCCATGGGATGTAAAATAAAACCACATTCCAGAAACCATGTACTCTCCTGGGGAGAGACACGCAGGGAGAGGTGCCCAGGGCTGCAGGAACGTGTTCTTTCGTTGCTGGTCCCTAACCTTGGCAGCTATTCTGAGGATTTAACAGTACCTTCTTTATGTCTTTGGAGAAGGGCACTTTTGCACATGTAAGGATACATCCCACTACCTGTATCCACAAATCTGGTCTGCATTTTTTATTATGTTGCGTGCAAAGCATGCTTCTTAAGAAAGTGAGGACCTTCAAAATTCACCCAACTCATTTTAGGGGAAATGAGGACTGCAGAAGTCCTGAGGCTCATCAAAATAGAACTTCATCCAACATAATTTAACTATAAAATCTGATGATGTAACACCCACCCACACCCACATCACAAACCAAAGTGACATCACAAATAGTAGAGATAATGGTATAAAACTGCATGTGAGCCAAAATCTAAACAAACTGCAATTTGCCCACACATGACTGAGGCAGAGAAAGACAGGTGACTAGAAATACTAAAACAAAACAAAACAAAAACAAAGGAGAAAAAAAGGAAAAGAAAATACATATTTCTTCCCCCTACTTAAAGCTAGCTAAAATAAAATTTAAGGCAACCGAAATATGGTAAGGTGATTTTATTTTTTTGTAGATGTTTCTTAGAAAACCAGGTCTCTTTAAGTATGTGATTCTAGTCTTTACAAGTTGTTCTCTTATTCTTGGTTGGCTCCAGGAAATGGAGGCCAGCATCATTTACATTGTGATTTGGCCTTGATGGACCCGAGTGTATTTCTCTTTTAGCAGCTTTTCTTAGTTTACGCAGTCTGGTTAGAAAATGTATTCAGGGTTTGGCAGGACTTTCCCTGCTATTATTTCTGTGTAACAGCATGGTTGAAGAGTGACTACAGTTCCTATAGGACTCTTGAGCGATCCTGTCTCCTATTTCTTACCTGCTGTAGGCTCCCTTAGCTTTCCAGCAGAGAGGAATTGTCTTTCAATGTAAAAGCTCCCTGATTCTACTTCCAGTCCAAGCCAGTTCTTTGAAAACCTGAATATCACTATAACCTTTTGAAGTTTCTATCACTATCCTACTCAGTAAAAAAGGCTTTGGTGAGCAGGAGAGAGGCTATGTGGAAAGATTTCTAAGACCTGTAGGGAAGGAATGACCTATAAAAAGATGTTAATACTTGGCCTCCAAAGTAGACCTTCTTGTCTCTGCTTGAGAACTGGTTTATTTCTTCCCCTCCCACTTATAATTCTAGCATCCAATCTGTGTGAGAAGAGACCCCAGCATCCCTACCTATGGACTCCGACAGTCTATATTACTGAACACCAGGTTTCAGGACTGCTACGTGGATTCACCAGCTCTCACCAACATCTGGACGGCCAGAACATGTGCAAAGCAGAGCATCAATGCCCCAGCATCAGGTACGACTTCTTCTTGGGAAGTTGTAAAGAACCCATTAATTGCCAGTTCATTCTCCCTAGTTAAGCTGGTACTGAGGCGACAACTGAAGGATAAGTGCTGCCCAGTACCACGAAAGTTTGGAAAAACAAAATCCGTGAAGAGGTTCAAGCCCAAGGACAATTCAGCACTGAAAGTCACCCAGCGGGGCACAATAAGAAACTCCATCAGTCCCAAGAACAAGCGGCCAGTGGGGCAGTGGCTGGGCTCACCGAGGTGCAGGAGGCCTGCGGGAGGCAAGAACGAGGTAGATGGTGGCTGGTGGTGGAGAAAATGTCATGGGGTGGGGAGAGGAAAATGTCAGCTAGGGAACACTTAATGCTTTAGAGATTTATATGAAGTGAAGAAAATCCTAAAGTTAAAGACAGGGTTGTAGGGGGTGGAGAGGTGGCAGCCACAGCATGATAGAGAGAACACAGGCCTGGGGTCATGCAAAGGGCTTTTGAACAGAGCCTTGTGTAGAGCAAATGCTTAGGATCCTATGGGGTTTCAGTAGATGATCATTGTGGTTATTAATCTTCTAGTCAAGTGGCCTTGGGCAAACCAACTTCAATTTCCTAGCCCTTAAAGCAGTCTCCAGTTGACTTTAGAGGAGTACGGGGAACTCACAGTGGTATACATGAAGGAGTTCAGTCAGCTAGAACATGCTAGACAAATGTTAGTTGTTGCTGTAACCAAGACTCTGGAACACAAATCCCAGATAATCATTATGAGCTCCCTTCTCAAGTCTTAGCTTTGACTTTTCTGCTTTCTTCCTGGCTAGAGTAAAGAAAGTTCAAAGGAGAAAAAAGTAACAGTCCGCCAAGATCTTAAGAACAGATATGCTGAACCTGTGGCAGCTACCCAAGTGCCACCCCGGGACACTGGGACAGCAGCCTGGAAGGGCCTAGTGTTGCTTCCTGAAACCAGAAAGATACAGTTGTCGGATACGCTAACCATTCACGGCCTCCCCACAGCCGGTTACCAGGCTCTGTACCACGCTGTGGTTGAGCCGATGCTGTGGAATCCTTCAGGAACCCCCAAGAGGTACAGTTTGGAGCTGGGCAAGACTATTAAACAAAAGCTCTGGGAGGCTCTATGCAGGCAGGCTGCTCCTCCTGATCTTCAAAAGCACCTGTTGTCAGGTAAGAAGCGGCTGGAGGTCCACGAGGAGCCCGTGCTCAAAAAAGGGCCCAAGTTACAGAGCGAGAAATAGAATAGGAACTCACAGCACTACGTTATTCTCTGCTGGATGTCTGAGAAATAAACATCACTTTTCACCTTCCGTGTAATCTGAGTGCTTTGCAAATTAGTAACTACCTTCCTACGGACATAAAACCGATGGCCAGAGAGACTGTGGGCCCCTTTCACCCCACGATTAGGTCATTTCCAGGACTAGATGCTTGGACCTTTTTCCTTACAAGCCCCTTTTCCTTACATGGGTTTGAGGGCCTCTCCATTTTCCAGGTAGGAAAAGGCTGGCAGATGAAGTCAATAGTTTATATCCAGCCTATGTACATGCTCTGATTTTAAAAGGCAAACTAGATTCCTGAATGACCATTTCCCTCCTTCCCTCTACCTAGGACTGAGTAGAAAAACTACCTCTGCCTCAGGGACATCCTCCCTCACACTACTTAATGCTATCCCATGGCACAACTAAATCCCCAATAACCTGAACTCTATGTTAACAGGTGAGGAAAACAGAGGGATGCGCCCGTGAGCGGGCTGAAGTTAAAGGCACTGCCTTTACGCAGACCTCTGCTTTGCGCAATCTTTTAGACCTTTACCAAAAAGAGTAATGACAACATATAACACATACTTGATAAAATTGTATTTTTTTTACAGTCATTTGTACAGTTTGTTACAAAACCATAGAAGACTACAACTCGTTTTAAAATCATTTTTGGTCAGCAAATACGTAAAATCTGTGTGCAATTATCATGTATTTACAGGGCCTCATGTTAGTCATTTTCAATGATTACTCCAACAATGTCACACTCTCAACATAAGACATGGCTTAAGATAAATATATTAGTAAATAAATATTCTGAGAACATATTTCCATAAATGAAATGTGCTGCTATACATATACAGAATATACATAAGTTGTTTTCTAGCCTTTAAAACATTTTTTAAAAATGGTAATGTTGGTGAAGGAGCCCTTAGATTATTTTATTACAAAATCTTTACAGCAAAGTCTATACAAAATATCTTTTAAGTGCTATGGGAGAAAATCTTAGAAAACATTTTAAAATAGTGCCTTGTTAGACCAACACAATAGTTTATATATAATGAATAGAAAAAGGCAGTTCTGTTTAGAAAATAATACTCTTGATTAGTAATTATTTTTTTCAACCTCATTTTAAAAGCATTAGTCCTGTGTGAACTTTTGAGTAGAAACTAGCAGCACGTAAGGGAGGGTCTGAATAGAGGGACAGCAGATGGGGCTTTATAAAATGGCTGGGCTTCAGAGGAGAGGGGGAAGAGACAGAGTTAAAGCCAGCTCACTGGGGCTATGTCTACAAAGAGGTACCTTGTTGATCAGCACTCCAACTCCCCATTCTTCAACTGGTTCTAGCACTCTTCAGATCACATGGATATCCAACACCCTGGGTTAGGCCACGAGACCACGCCTAACAGTTATACTCTTGATTTGGAGGGTGGTTCTCAATGGAAAATGCGATACTCCTGGCTTCTACAGCTATAGAATCCCCACACCGAGAGGCCACAAAAAAGGTACTAATCATTACTGGAGTCACATCTTCAAAAGCATTTCTCTTGATTCAATGGTGAGAATAGAACTGATTACTATATTTTGGTTTCCCTCCTTCCCCCAATCTGATGAGCAAATACAAACTTAAAATAACGGCTGTTAATCAAAAAATTTCATTTTTGTTCCTACCATCTTACAAACTACAAAAATTAAGTGTGCTTTTGTTGTTATGCTCAGTTATTGCTCTTTCAGATGAAAATTGGGCACATTTATTTTTATAAGCCAAGTTGAAGCCACATTCTCTATTGCTTAAGGCTAGTTAAGAGTGGTTTTCCTGCCAGGACTGAAGAAAGCCACTTTAGGGGTATGGTTTCAGACAAGGAAGATAATATGCACTCAAAGGCATTAAAAAACAAAAAACAAAACAAAAAAACTCCACAAACAAAAAAAAATCTCAACAATGAGAAGCTCCTTTTTGCAGTTCATGTTAAAAGCCACGCCCTATTCCCCCCCCCTTCCCTAAATCACGTAATACAAGCTGTCGTCCTCAGCAGCTGCTACTCCTGGCCCAAGAAATAAAGGCGGTCCAGATCACATGTCAACAGCTTAGGCGCTTCTCACACCCTCGCCAACAGGTGTGCTGGGCACAGGCCTGGGGGGAGCAGCCCACAGGGACAGCACCTCAGAGGAACATGCTCACCATGATGAGTTCTAAAATGGCAAGTGGCTCAATTATTTGACGTAGGAATTTCTGTCAAATGCTGGCTAGGAGTAAGAATTTCCTCATCATAGACTGGGTTTTTGAGAAAAAAGGATTCTGGTGAAATTCTCATTCAAAACCTGGGCTGATTCCTCTGATTCCGACTAGAAAGCTGTCATCACAGTTGCCCGGGCACCTGGCAACCCAGGGTGGTCTTGAATTTCCCACCTACTGGGGCCAGGTTGCAAAGTTCCCATTCTGCACGTGAGCATTTCAGATGGCAACAAATATCTGCTGGAATAAATGAATAAATAAAAGTGACCTGAAGAGTTAGTGAATGCAAGAGCTAATGTGATTAATTTCTTCTAAAATTTTTTTATAAGAACAAGAAATATATTGGACAAAAAGGATGACAATCCCTGATCTGAAATAGCTTTAAATAGATTCTTTCTCCTTCAAAACATTGAAGTATCTTTTAAAAAGAAAATGGTTTGTTTTTAAATTTTCTCACCTAAAATGGGGGGAGGGGAAACACTGGAAAAATATATAAAAACCTACCCTTTGAGTCTAAACTATCTGATAGTCTCTTTCTCTTTGTCTCATGGAGAATCAATACATAATAGTGCATTAGGTAGAAAGGATAGTAGACATTTGCAGGTGAGATGAGCCGTTTCAGCTAGGAGGCAGAGCTGAATAACCCTGAAGCTGTGTTTCCTTAGGGAAATGGATGGGAAACATACCATATTCAAAGGAAGCTTGGAGCAGAAACAGTGGGGTCACGGCCTTATCACCCCAGGAAAGCAGCCCAAGGACCCACAGAAACAAGTGCCCACAGCTCTGCCCACTATGTCTCTGCTCTGGATTAACAAGAGCACTCTCCCCCAGTCCCATCAGACACAAAGGCTGCAAAAACTACATTCCTCTTGGGTGTTTGCCAAACACCCTGTGGAACCATTTCTGCAGTCAGTGGAAGATGTCCAAGATCAGGGTTGAGAACTCCGTCCTTTTACTTAGGACAGTGACCTGAGGGGACAGACTGAGGACGCTGGACAGAATCATGCCTGTCACTCTGCTGTTTATGTAGCCAGGGCTTGTTCAGGCTCCTCAGTGCTGCGGACCTTCTGCCCTATTCTTAGATGTTTTTCTTCAGCTGTCTAAAGGTGTGGACTGGAGACTCTTAACTTCTGACAAGGCCTGAAATTTTGTTTCATTGGGATTTGCTACAAGAAAGAAAGAGGCAGCATTGCATTGTTCCTCAGAGTTTATACCCATATCAACTAGCTTTACTTCAAGTTTCTGGTTCATTTTCTAAGGCAGGTGTAGCCCTGAGCTTTTCAAAGGCCTGAGCTCCCTTCTGGGAGACAACAGTATCTACACATGATGTGGTTCAATTAATGCAGCAGTGATTTTTTTTTCAGCAAAAGTTGGCGGTTAGGGTTCTTTAAAATATATATTTAAATAACTTTTTACATTTACATATAACATTTTTAAAAAACAAAGCAGAGAACTCAATCCCACACACCTCGAAACCCCAAGCACACAAACGTACAATACAGAAGAGTAACATGTTATCAAAAGACTGAGAATTTTGTCTGTTGGTTGTTAATGGGATAGGGTTGGTTTTGCCACAAGTGGCTCACATTTTGGGTTGAGAAGGAGGGCTCTCTTTATTACCACTTTTGTGTTTGTCAAAGCTAAAAAAAATTTTTTGTTTTCTGAAGGAAGTCAGAGTTTGGAGTCACCGTATAGTTCCCATTTCCACATAAGATTTCCTTCTGAGCTCAGGCTCCCGGGCCACCGTCAGCTGGGTTAGATTTCTGTCCTGGGAGAGAAAGAACAATTATCAGGGGAGGTAGCTGGCACCGCAGGCTTCAGGTACAACCTGCAGGGACGAGGCAAGGGAACTGGGTGCCCATTTCAGTTTCCAGGAAATGACAGTTCCCAACGGATGGACTGTATATACAAAGCGGTAGAGTCCTTTTCTGAAAGTTTCTCGTTCTGGGCTGAGAGCATAGGTGCTACCTAGTGAGTCAGTCTCCCTCATATGTTAAGTTTAAAACCTTCTGAAAGGTACCATGAACATATTCTGCAGAAAAGATGTGTGTGAGGCACTACTGCAGACACTGGGAAGAGCAGCAGTCTAGAAGACCCCCTCAGAGTTTCCAGATCTGAAGACAAAGTAATTTCAGACCGTGATAACACGAGAAGTCCATAGAGGGTGCGAGTGACCCTGGAGGGGCCTGACTGGTATCACTCCACTGAGATCTGGAGGAAAGCAGCAGCAGAGAGGTCTGCAAGCTGGAACGAGCTTGGTGTGTTGGAGGAATAAGATGGAGGCCACAGGGAGCTAATGTAGCAAGCAAGGAGAGCAGTAGGAGGTGGTCAGGCAGGTGTAGCCCTGAAGGCCAGTTCATATAGAACTGGGTAAGTTTACATTTTTTAAATTCTAAAGGAAATGCCAAGTCATCCAAGGGTTTTCTAATGTAAAGGCATAGACATGTTTCAGAAGAGGTCGCTGTGGTCCTCATACAGAATTGAAGGCAAGGCCAGCAACAGGAGACCAGTCAGAAAGCTACTGTCCTCCCCTGGAGAGAGAAAATGCATCTGAGGAGAGTAGCTGGGGAGGCAAAGTTGGTAAATTTTGGATATACTTTGGAGGTAGCCTTTGTCACAGTGCTACAAAAAGGTGCTGAACTGCATGCTGTTTATTTCTGAGACAAAATGTGCAGAAAATTTATAGCAATTTGACAACGTGTGCTGAATCAAGTAATAAAAATTCTGGGCTTGTATTTTGTGTCTTTTGCTAAGTTTCATTTTTTTTGGAATTTAATTTACTGTTCTGGGGGGAAAACAAGCACCTGTGGTCTTCACAAATAAGTTGAAAAGCCCTGGACACTGTGTGAGAGGCAGGGCAGACACAGGGATGTTATGTGGGCTTTGGGCCTGAGCATCTGGTTGGGGAGTCTTGGAGAAGGGTGTAGAGGGACAAATATGAGAGTGGTCCTGTTGATATGATAGGCTGGGACACTTAAGAGGTGGGGCGGGAGTCAGGGATGGGGGAGAGGTTGGGAGGAAGAGGTGGCAGCGTGTCACAGAATCTTGGAAGTAGTGGGCCCAGGTGGTATGGAACTCAGAGGAAGGGCCGGGTAAGAAAGACTTGGAAGTTATCAGGTACAATGTTTAAGCCAATGGCTCAAAGGAAGTCACTCAGAAAACGACTGTGGAGAGAGAAGAGGTCCCAGTGGGAATTTCTACTCTGTCTACTGTCATCTCCTGCTCTCACCTGTAGCTTCAGCAGCCATGGCACTGGACTCCTGAGTGTCCTGGAGGGCACTGGGGAAGCTAGCCCTGGCAGGGCAACACAGAACCTGCTCTTCTTCCTGGGAAGCTCCCAGGCCCCTGTGGGGCCAAAGGGCATTTATGCCCAGTGTCCCACCCCAGTGGCCAATGTTGTGGGTCCCTTGGCAGTCCGAAGGCAGGCCTAAGTCACAGTCCACATCCTCCGGAATGATGGGGATGCGTTGGCTCAGGTCCCGGGCGCCTGGGTGGCAGCTGGGCGAGGGCTCCTGGCTGAGTGTGTACTGCACGCTCACCGAGCAGTCCTCAGTGTAGCAGCCACTGCCTCCTCCACCAGTGTGGGCCACCTGCTTCTCTTCATAGAAGCAGCAGGGCAGGCCCTCATATTTCACCCCATCTGTCCTGGGCAAATGGTCTGGGTGAAGGCTATACAGGCCCTGGGAGCTTCCAGGCTGTGATTCCCCACCTGTAGGGCCACAGCCTTCACAGAGGGGGGTGCCCAGGAACAAGGTGCTGCCCCCAGCTGCTCCTCTGCCAGGCTCCAGTGCAGATGGCTGGGGCTCACAGCAGCAGGCACATGATGGCCCCTCACGGGCCCCCTTCCAGGTCCTCCTGAGGTCTGGGATGGTCCCAGGAGAAGCCTCCAGCCCCACTTCTGAGGTAGAGCTATTGGGCCCCCTGTGCTCCAGGGAGGAGTTGCTGCTATAGTTCATTTCCAGGCTGCAGGTGGACAGCTGGTCCCCAGAGGGAGAGGCAGGGCCAGGCCAAGGTTCTCCCCGCCCAGCACCTTGACTGTGGGTTGTCAGGAACTCCTCAGGCGGTGGGGAGCCCTCTAGATGCATGATAGGTCCCCGGTTTGAGCTGCCTGAGCCCCCCACGTCACTAGCACGGCAGGGGCTCCGGCTGCGGTAGATGAAGGGATCATAGTCGCTGCTAAGGGAGCTGCGGAAGGTGGAGCAACTCCCATACACGCCCTGGTTGCTGACCTCAGTGCAGTCCACCACAGAGTCACTGGAGGAGCAATGACACTGGCCAGAGCTGCTGCTGCTGCTGCTGTCACTGCCTGGGCAGTCAGCCAGGTAGCCACTGCACACAGAGCGATGGCCATGGTAGCAGCTGAAGCTGGATGTGCTGCCACTCTCCAGGTGGGAGGGTGGGGCCATGTGCACCATGGTGGGGAAGAGCAGGCTACCGCTGCCATTTGGGGGAAAGGCACGGGACTGGCCCCTGGGAGCAAGGCTGGGTGGGGCTGGACTCTCCTGCTCGGGGTAGCTGAGGCCCTGGAAGTAGTAGTGTTGGTACATGGTCTCGTACTGGGAGAAGCAAGCTGCCTTGGAGAAGTTGCGGCCACTGAACTTGGGCCTGCGGAAGGGGTGGGCTGGTGAGTAGGCCCGGTGCTCCAGACCACAGCGGTGAGGGGCCAAGGTGTGGTCCAGGTGGAGGGGTGGGTAGCCGCGGATGTACGCGGGGGTCTGAGGCGAATAGAGGCTCTGCTCCCCATGATGGTCCACAGTCAGCAGCGTGACAGGGTTACCATGGGAATCCATGCTTGTTCTCGTTGGGTAGGCTGGGATAGCATTGGTCCTGTGCACGCGGCCAGGGTAGTGTACCGGCAAAATCACTCTCTGCTGCCGGCCACGTGCCAGGTTGCCGGTCTCCACACAAACGGTGCTTGGGTTTCCCTTTTGCTCTAGGGAGAGGAGGAAAACAGTCAGCAGGGATGAGCACTTTGGTGCTAGGCGCAAAAGGGTGAAGACTAAAGCAACAGTTTTGGTCAATGCCAAGGTACTCAGTCTCATGACTCTGGCCCATTCTAAGCCATGACACAACTCAACTGTATTGTTAGAAGTTGAGCTATTTTTCTGTTTGGCAACTGATCACTCCTCTAAAGGCCCATCTCCTTCTGTTCTGCCTGTCAAAGGCACCATCGGGAGTTTGCAGAGAGCAACACAGACACCAAGATGAAAGGTGTTCTTCTTCTTGGAAAAAACAGCTGCTTGGAGTGTACCTTACATTCCTGCCCTCTACGTTCAATACCACAGTGAACGCAGGATCAACATCACAACCCTCCCAACTCCCATTGTCTCCTGTGGCCCTGAGAATAACAACCCCTTGGGGTTGGGGATAGATAAGCATCACCACTTCATTTCCACTAAAGAGACTGTGATCTTAAGGGGCCAGATGCTTTGTCTAAGGTCAGGAAGTTGGTTCATGTGAAAACCAAAACTTGAACTCAAGGCAATTCTCTTAAGAGTCTGGAGGCATGAGGACCCCCCAAAACTCAAGGTCCCCACGCCTCCTAGTCCTGAGAGGAAGTCTGCAGAGGTTTTGCTCGCTTACCAGCTTGCAGCATGTCACGTTCTTGTTATGACACTGGGTAGGGAAAGTGACTCTTCAGTAATGACTGAGGCAGGTGACAATTACCTATGATGTTGTGGCGACAGTGGGGGCAGGTGTGGTGCTGCAGAAGCCAAGGATCCACGCACTTCCTATGAAAGCGGTGAGTACAGGGGATAACCCGAAGCTCCTGGGGAGGGAGAGAGGACACACAGCCTGAAGTAATGGTACAGTGGAAGACAGTTCTGCCCTCAGCCCTGCATATGCTTCTTCCTTCAGAATGCAGCATGCGCTGAGGAGCTGTGTTCACCATGCCAGTGTCCAGAGGTTCCCTTCCTACCTTCCTCCTCAGTTCTATTTATAGGTTAGCTCCAGGACCCATCAACCAGCCACTACCACAGTCCTCAGGGCTAGGAAGGAAGCACAGAAGAGTCCCTTTTCTTGACCCTGAAGGGCACTCACATTCATGCCTCACATAGGGGAAGCCTTGTGCCAGTGTGGATGGGTGGAGAGAGAGCTAAGTATACTCTAAGACACCTCTGGGTGCCCCAAATGAGGATGAGAAGAAAAAATGCCCAGGAAACTGGACTGACAGTAGGATAGCAAAGGGGCAAAACTCAACTGTCTTCTTCACTGGATCCTGAACCTCACGCCAGGGGCACATAGGTTTATAACACAGCAACCTATGTGGAGAGGAGGTAACGGAGTTCTCTTTTGGAGGTAGAACTACTTCTAGAGTTCCTGAGCCCAAGTACCCTCCAAATTTGCTAATTTTGCTGCTTATCCATTCTCTAACCAGTTAGACACAATGCTATTCAAACTAATACTAACACCTAATACTGTACTTGATGGTGTGCCAAGAGGTTTACCTGCATTTTCTCATGTAACGTGTGAGCACCTGGAAAGCAGGTCAGTCTTGGGTCCATGTCACAAGCGCATGCACCAAGAATGATCAAGTCACTTTGCCAAGATCAAAAGCTTGAACCTGCGTGGGCCAGGATTAGAACCCAGGCAGTCTGCACCTAGATACTGTGCATGACTGACACTTGAAAGGCCTCTGAAAAAACTCATTTTTCACCTAGCAGTCTACATAACAGTGGTCTGCAATTAAATCTGAATTTTGGGCAACTCAAATTGCATATATTGTATGTGTACACAGGCTTCTGTCTAGAAAGAGATTAAGTCCTCTAGCTTTTGAAAAGCTGTGGGAAAAGGACATCGTCCCTCTCCTTGTAGGTCCTGGGCACCTCTGCTGACATGTCCATCATTTCACCCAGATGGGCTCTGCTGTTACCTCTCCGTCGATGTACTTCTCAAGGCAGATGGCACAGTCGGATGTGGAGCTGCTACTGAGTGTATCCAGGGCTCCACAGCTCCCGTCCCGGCGCCCCTTGCTCTTGGAGTTGAACTTTCTGGTTTCCATCTTCTCTAGAGCCTGCACGGCCAGTCTGTTCATGGAATTCTGTGTGGGAAAATGTGGTGCATGTTAGGGTCTAGGATGTATCAACAAGTGGTAGACACCCCCAGGGCCACAGCACTCGATGCTCCTGGCTAGGTAAACACTAGTCTCCATGCAGATCAGAATAGATTTGAAAATTACTAAAAAAATTCAGACTGCCACAAGCATAGATTTTTTTCCCCAGCCTGAGTGTTCATGATATCAACCCAAGTTTTTCCCAAGTGGCAGTGCTGCAGAGCTCAATTACTTGACTCTGCCACAACAATGCCAGGCTCTGTTTTTAATCTCATTTACTTTCTTTTATGAAGAAAGCTCTGAGGGTAAATGAGACAGTGTGTGAGGGCTCAGAACCTGACAAATCAGATGAGCTCAATAAATGCAAGCTACTGTTCTACTAGTGGTGGCACTCAAGCCCTGTGAGAACTCGATGCTTCTCTTCTCAACAGATTGCCTCCCACGGACCACCCTCTCTTTTTTCAGACCACTGTCTGTCATCCAGCTACACATTTTAATATCTAGATTCCTGCTTATTTCTTCACCATGCTCCACACACAGATTCTTCATTCTTATAAGCTCTAAGTGAAGTGACATCCGGGGTACAAGAGTGGTAACTCTGTTAATGGAAAACTACCGGGAGAGTTTAGCAGATGCGAATTTGGATTCAGCAGGTTTGGGGTGGGGTCTGAAATCTGCATTTCTTCCAAGCTCCCAGGTGATGCTGATGTTGCTGGTCTCCAAATCGTATCTTTTTTTTTTTTTTTCTTCCAGATCATATCTTATATGAGGATTAAGGCTCTAGGTCTCCACATAACATTTAAACTTTTTTTTTTGGCGGGAGGAATCCTAGGTGGAAACTTTTCTAATACTCAGCCTTTGCAGGGCTGGCTCTTTTGGAACACAGAAGGCACAATGTTATAAGCTTTACTTTGTTTTTCTCCATCTTTGCTAATTCTAGACCACTGGGAACAAGCTGCAGAGCTCAGGCCCCATCCTTGGTTTTCACCAGTAATAAGGCAAAGTGGATCACTGTTTGCAGGCTGCTCTGAGATATTACCTGACTGCGTCGTTGCTTCAGCTTGATTTTGACAAGGAGGATGAGGCACACCAAGGAGACCACGACAAAGAAAGCCAGGAAAATCCCCATGTCAAAGTATTCAGTGGGTTGCTGGAATAGAACACAGACACAATGGCTCCTCAGCCTGGGGATCAGCGCGAGGGCTGTAGGGACTCTGATTGGAATAAGGATGGGGCAACAGGGGTGTGTTTCCCCTGGTCTGCAGGAAACTCCTGGGGTTCTGCTAACATACACACTGGCGTGTTATCCAGGTCTAGCTGGTACCTGCGGCATGGACTTGGGGGAGGCCTGCAGCAGTTTCAGCCAGACCTTCTGAAAGCCAAGAGAATCTTCAAAAGCTTAGTTCCCTGAGGAATTGCACAAACTTTGCTGTAGTGGGTAGGAGAGGCCCTTCCAAATAAACACAAATATCACATTTATGGGACAAAGGAGTGAGTGTCATGTTTTGAGGGAACAGTGATTACTAACCATATAATTAACGGTTTACAACAACTCAGAAAATTGTATGCTGCTTCCCCAAATATCAGCTTCCACTACAATGAGTCATATTTACCAAAGTGCTCTTTTTTCCTTTAAAAAGAAGCCAGTAAGTCAATTTTCCACAGACGATCTCTAGTTGTAGTTCTTACCTTTCTCCTCACAGCACACTGCCTCCAAAAACCTTGAAACCACTTCATCTAGGACATGCATTCAGCCAATGGGAACAGAGCTTTGCTAACTGAATACTGTGGGTATCCAAATATTCTGTGCATGCAAAAAACCATCCTATATGTGAACATTCCAATATTTGTGGGGAGGCAATAAACCATAAATGGAGCACCTTTCTCAGATTTCTAGCATTTGAAAACTGAAGTTTGGGCAGAAGATAGCAGTCAAGAGTAAATGGCCAGTGATGTCTCTTTGATACATTTAAGAGAAGCCTCAAAACTATTTATTAACTACCTGGGATTGAATTCCATGACTTCCAGGTAGTTAATAGTTAGGGGGTTTCCTTATCTTTCACCCTTGGGAAAGAAGGAAGCATAGATCTTTTTCTCTACTCTAGGTCGAATGGGAAGCTACCTACTGGAATATTCCTTCCTTGTCATCCTCCTCAGTTAGCCTTCAACGGGAGATGGGACAGAAGAGAATGAAGGAAAAGAGATTACCAAGAGGGGGTGCAGGGTGGAAGAGACCAGAGATATCTTGGCACAAATCATGTATTTCTGGTAGGATTTTTCAAATCCTCTCCAAAGGAACACAGATAAAATTTCTCCAGGTCTTCAGCCTCATATCTGATCTAAATCTGCAGGAACCTGGGGAGCACTGGCATTCTATATAGAAAGAAGACAGGAACACAAAAGCCCAAAGCCCAAAGAAAATAAGAGCACAGGATGCAGAGAAGGTGCAGAGTGTGGCCGGAACAGGCAGAGGCTTACTCGGGGAGGGCGGTGCTGAATCCTTGCTCGGGCCACTTTCTGCTTGTTGACGATATTCATCAGTTTGATGGCATCTGCGCCCTTCACATATACCACTGGCCTCTTGAGTGGGTCTTCTGAGCCTTGGTTTAGCTAAGGAAGAAGAGAGAGCCCTGGTTATTAAGACTAGAGTACCATCAGAAGCAGGACAGAAAAAGAAAGGCTGGAGGCAAAGAATACCAAATACCCACTCGGAAATTCTCTAACTTCTTGAGCATAATAGTCTTGGAGCTCCCAGAAGGGCAAAGTTGAGGGTGATAGTTGTTTTAGGATAGACTGGGTAAGGCTGAAGGTCAAGAAGGGTCTTTGAAAATGCCTCCCAGGCCCTGACTTCCTATCCCCTCTCAATATATTTGCCTTCAAGTGTGATGTCCACACCTGGGCATCTAACGTCGACCAACTACAGAGGCCCTGGGTGACATGATTGTGACAAGCCAAACTAACTAAAGGACTCTCCCAGGGAGCATTGGTGTGGCCAGAGGAGCTTACCTGGTCGATAGCTTCTGGGTTTTCAGACACATCAAAGATGACTGCAGTGGCTCCCCGCTGCACTGCTCGCTTGGCCTGGCAGAGTGAAAAAGAGCAAGTTGGCACCCTCATCCTCTTACATGTCCAAAGCTGGCTTTGGAAATTAGACATGGATTTGAAATTCAGACTCTGACAGTTATTAACTTATGTGACTTTGGACAAGTCATATAACTTTCCTAAGCCTCAACTGTCCAGGAACCTGTGAAAAAGTGAGAGATGCCACCTACCTTGTATGGTTATCCTGACACCACGTGACTTAGAATAGTGAAAATAATTAACTGGGTACTCAATTAACATTTGTTTTCCTATCCAGCGTAAACATTAAAAACAAACTATAAATCAACAACCTGCCTAGTCAGCATAGAGGTATTGGTTTCAGTATTTTCTGCTATGAACACAGAACTACTGGCAAGCAAAGTAAATGCCTTTGGTCCTTCTCTTGTGGTCCTTCTTCCTTCCCATGTCACCCAGCACCACATTTAGAATGCATAATGAATATTTCTGAAGGAATCTCAAAATGGTCAATTTTAATAACTAACAGGCCTAAGAACTTTGGAGATGCCGTCAGAGGGAAAAACTATAAGGAAGAATTGTAAATGGGGATTTAGAGCAGTTGGCTGACAAACCTGGCTACACAACAAAAACCACTTGGGAAGTTTGTAAAGCAGATTTCCTGGCACAAACCACAGAGACTGATTCAGCAGGGTTGGAGTAAGGCCTAGGAAACTGAGTTCTGAGTTTGCTAAGGAATTCTGATGATTCAACCACTTGGGGAACTATTGATCACAGAGATCAGATTAGAATGTTTCGGGAACAAATAAAAAGAGACAGAATTCTTTTTGGGGAGAAAGGACTCCTTTCTAGCCCGATGAATCATCAAATTTCATGTTCACCTCAGTGGACAACAAGGTAGAAGCTATTGAAGAACAAGACATAAGCTATAACCCTTTCTTTTAGGAGCCTGAATCTTGTTAGGGAAATAAGAGAATCCTCTAATGCGGGGGCAAAACAACCAAAACACAAAAAACAAGCCTCCTAAGTTTGACAAGGCAAATGACAGTGCTCAGAGTTCAAGAGTCTTGATGGACCAGAATGCTTGAGAAAGAATAAAACCTAATTCCTTCCTTAAGAATAATCAATTAGGGCCTCACGGATGGCGCAGTGGTTGAGCACTGGGCTGCAAAGCTGCCTGCAGCCTCTGCAGCGCCAGTTTGATCCCCGGCCACTGGGGAGGGTCCCACATGGTGCGCAGACCTCTCCTGCAGCGCCCGCTGCTCCGCTAAGCAGTGTACCTCGGTCCTTCTGCCTGTTCTGCTCCCAGCTCTGGCTCTGGTGAATTCTCTCACCCTCCCGCGCTTCTGACTGTACCCAGTGCTTGTATAAATAAATAAATAAATCTTAAAAAAAAAAAAATTCAACCACATGGATGCAGTGTAAGGAAGTAACACTGAATTTAAGTAGAAGAGAAAGTGGTTAGACTAATGGTTCCAGCAGACCACTAGAGGGCAGTCTTATCACACAGCTTTTACAGACCATTTCCTGTACTTTGTGTCAAACAATCCTCAAGAATACTGAAATCTGGGCAACTTAAAAAATCCGGGCATCCTGGGTGCCTTGCTGCAGAAATTGCCATTGTTCTGCCGGGGATTCTTTCTTGTTGAACTGAGAGTCAATGTATTTAGAGTCTCCTCTGCTGATTGTCCATACCATCTCCTTTCATCACTACAGCGCTTACAGTCAGGAGTGACTCTTGGGAGCTATGCCTGGCTCTGCCACTGACACCATGACAATGATGGACAAGTCACTCAATCTCTCTAAGTCTCAGTTTCTCCACCTGTAAAAGGAAGGATGCTCTGTTATGACTAGGGCTCCTTCAGTTCCTAATCCTAGCCAGTCTATCAAGTGGCAACAGACCGTGCAGAACAATGCAGAAAGACCTATCACCTCTCCAGCAAGAGAGGACGTAATGGCACAGTGAGGTCAGGTGGTACCACTTTCCCCCACAAAACTATTTAGAGGCACAGACTCCTTTACCCAAAGCTAATAGCTTGTGGGACCCCAGCGCTAATGGCAAGGAGGTGCTTGTGTCTTCTACTTAGGTAGGTCTTTTTCACAAATTCTTTTCCTAGATATAGAAGGGTCCAAAGGAACAGCACTGAAAGCAAGGTAATAAACAAGACCTCTTTCCTTTATTTGGCATTCATACCATGATCAAGTTCATCAAAGAGCAGCTGAGGGGACTATGCATTCAGAATAGTCTTGATGGGGAGCACCCAGCACCTCCAATTTTGATACTGGTACACCTGCAAAGTCTAGTGGTCATGGGAGAATATGCTGCAGGACCTGGGGTAGTGCTGTGCCTTCAGCCACATGGCCTTCTGTGTTTTCAGGCTTCCCTGCACCACATAAAGTCTTGAGGATTTGGAGGTGAGGCATGACTCATTTGGGACATGCACAAAAGGCATTTTTATAAAAATCTAGGAGAGGTGAGCAGTTTTCTAGTGAATAGACCCAAGCTGAGAATAAGGTGTTTTAATCTTGCTTACAACTTGATTTCAGACGCAGCCAACCAGGCTAATGTAGAGGATCCAAGTACAAATATTTTGCTTAAGAAAATGCTAATTCTCACAATTGGTTTGCTTTAATAATTGTTTGATGGGGCCTCCCTGGTTGGCGCAAGGGGTTAAGCATCAGTGCCACGAAGCAATCTGCAGCTATTGCAGCACAAATTCAATCCCCAGTCAGGGAGATGACCTACATGGTGCAGCAGACCTCTTCTGTCTTGCCCCTGCTCCCCTCAACAGTGTATTTCAGTCAATCCGCCTGCTCTGCTCCCCATTCTGTCTCTGGTGAATCCTCTCACCCTCTACACCTCTGGCCTGTACCCCAGTTCTTGTATTGCATAAATAAATAAATTAAAAAAAATAGTTTGATGTTAAGTTGCTATTATAATAAGGTTGCGTTTCCTGTACATACAGGATTGGATAGGAGGGGAATTAACTCAGGATCCTGTTGGGAACTAACCTCTCAAGAGTCTGTTTAGGATTAAAATAGGACATGAATAATCCATAGTTAGAAAATGAGACCTTGGCAGCAATCCCACTGCCCACCTGTGACTATGCAGGTGCCTCTTTTCACCAACTCTGTCCCTCTGCAGGGCAACACCTCCCTGCCTGCCCGTGACCTGTATCTGCCGGGACTTCTCTTCACTGACCTCCCTCAGCGGAGGCCGCTCTCCTCCAGGTTGCCCACCTGCGACCATGCGGGCCTTTCTTAGCAAACCTGTTCCTTCAGGGCAGCTCTTCCTGCCCGTTTCTGACTATGCAAGTGTCTTTTACTCTTCTGTCCCGCTCTCTAACAAAGCTGCTCTTTTAAATATTTAAAAAAAAAAAAAAAAGGAAGAAAAAGAGACCTTTATTGTGCTATTCTCCAACCAAATTAAAAACAAAACACAGAGCACTGCTTGCTGACACCCCCTTTCTTCACATTTTCTGTTTAAAATTTGATGAGACATATTTCTTGAACTAATTTTCATACATCATTTATCATTTTACCTTTGGCCAGAATATGATTTCAAACAAATCTTAACCATAGTTGGGAGATTACTAGTCCTGTGACTGCTAGAAATGCAATCTTTACAAAGTCACACACCTCATTTCCAAGGCTATTTCAAAAAAAGGAGTGAAAAGATGCAGCCTGGCGGATGTTGCTGTTTGAAGGTCACTGGTACACTGGGCTGTGTTGGAGAGGGCAGTAACCTTGGGATTGTGCATAGACTCGAGCAGAAAGACAAGCATGAGAAGGGTATAAGCAGCAGAAAGCAGCTAAAATGGCTCAGCAAGACCTCCCAGAAGCAGGACTTCTGCATGTCGTTCCCCTTCCACTCTACCACATAGGTATTTCCTACCACACAGGTACTTTTACATCTTTCATTACCTTTACCACTTCGTTCGGGCTAGGGCAGGTAGATATCGGCCAGAAGATGACCAGAAGCCCATTAGCAAATGTGGAATAAAAAGTTTACCATGGTTCTTCTATTAATTGTCTTTCCAGGCCTGTAAGACCCAAGACTAGACAATGCCCACAGACACTGAGACAAGAATCTAAGGTGCAAACATCTTTAGACTGACATTTTGAGAACTACAAAATGTCAGCTCTTAAAAGACAGGGTCCTACGGTGATGGACACTTACTGCAGTGCAAAACTCATTGTTATTCAATGCATGTTTGTTTTAAATGAAAGTCTGCTTGGGACCATACTCTTGGGGTATTGTTCCCCGGAGGTGGATGTGATATCCCCTGCTAAGGAGGTGCTCCTATCAATATGATTTGAGTCTAGAATTTCCAGATGTGACTGGAGCATTCTGATGAAAATAGTACTGTTACCACTTTGCAGGTAAACTTAAAACCTAGAGTCTGTTTCAATTTTAATTAAATTCAGGGATTTAATTAAATTCAGGGATTTCCATCAGGAATGGATCTGGCACGTTTCTTGCTACGTGCAGTCACACCCAGATTTGATCTGGGGCTTGGTTCTACCCTGACACCTACTCCCTGGGGCACAGATTCCTTCTTTTGCCTGTTGTTTATCTGTTCTTTTGTTGAACACTTGGATGTAGCATCCCCAGTGTGCCTAACCTTTATTGTAGGAAAGCTGACAGACTAGAACCTTAATTGGATATAATCCAAGCAATGTAAAAAAAAAAAACAATTTTCCCCCAAACTCCTGTCCATAGGATAATCAAGAAAGTTGGATTGTTAGTGCTTAAGTGTGCTCAACCTGTCACAGGAAGTTCTGACAAGAGTGCTCCAAGTGAACTTTTTTGGGGCCTCTATTGAATACTTTTGCATTGTTTTGTTTCTTCGCACTTAGTGTAAGCTTTCAACAAATCATTAAAAATTCTTTGTAAACATTTTACTCATTCATACATTTTAGATATTTGGGTTATTCAAGTTTTTATTATAATGAATGCTACACTGAATAAATTTCACTACTTTTCTGCTTTCCTTAAGATGGAAGATCAAGTGCCAAAGAATGTGAAGATTATTAGAATTTTAATACAATCCACACAGCATGTTAATGATCCTCCTTAAATATTCACTCAAATCTTAATCTGCATTAATGACAAGAGGCACAGACAATATAAAAACAAATTGTCAATAGATTGAACTTCAACAGTGGTCTATTGGTGAGCTGGTAGGGATCAATCAGGAAGTTAGTCTGAAAATAACTGTACAATTCACATGTAAAAAGATACTACAGAGCTGATCACACCTACCCTTGCTGATTCAAGATCCCTGCCATAAAATCGGTTAAGTGCTTTTCTATTGCCAAAAGTGACTTTATTACCTCTCTGAGCTCTAATATCTCTTAGGATTTCTCCTCTGCCACTTACCATTTTTCATTTTCCTGCAAAATTAAACCATATTTAATGTTTTTGTTGTTTATAAAAGTAATATGTGCTTGGTATGAAAAATTAGAAATCATTCAAAAATTGAAAGCAGGGGACTCCCTGGTGGTTCAGGGGTTAAGTCCCAGTACTATCAAGCTATCACCAGCCACTGTAGCATGAGGTCCATCCGCAGACGACCTCTCCTGTCTTCCCTGATGCTACCCTCAGCAGTGTATTTCAGTAGATCTGCCTGTTCTGCTCCCCACTCTGTCTCTGTTGAATTCTCTCACCCCCCACACCGCTGATCTACACCCCAGTTCTTGCATGCATAAATAAAAATAAATATTTAAAAAACAAAACAAAACAGAAATTGAAAGCAATGTGCTAGCATGTGACTAAGAGAGAAGTACCCAGTGACCCCAAACTGGGGTCCACAAAAGTGGTCTGGCCATTCAAACACACAAAGGCAAAGGAAGCAGTGTGTGTGAAAGACTGTGAGCAGAATTGATGTGCATAGAGAAAGAGAGAAAAAGATTTCAAATAAAAATTTCCAGTAAAACTCCAAAAATTACCCATCCCCTCATGGGCATATGCCCAGCCAAACAGGTTCGGCTCGAAGCAGGGTGGCTGAGGCCCAAAAACTTGTGGTAAGTCTAAGGTACATTCTGGTGGGGAACTACAAGAAAGGGTTTAGGCAGGTCTCAGAAAACTGGGATAGAAGGGAAAACCCGAAATTCAAAATATACCACATAGTCACTGTGGGGTCAAGATAACAGCTGCCAATGTCTTTGTAAAAAGGCTAAAATTTCACTAACAGTTACTCGACATGTCATTCAGCCATCCACATTGCTTCCAAATATCTTTTGTTAAGTGTCTCTACTTACCTCTTTTCACTCCTTCATTCCACCTCTCTATATATATCTACCTTGCTCCTTCCCAGTTGCTGCCATTCAGAAGTTTGATTCACGGCATGCTGGGACTTATAATTCAAGACAACTGGATATAAGTGGGGGTGGGAAAATGGTACCCTTTTAATGCTCTCTCCTCCTTTTTGGAGATGAACTTTGTAACAAAAGAACTCCTCACATATTACCCATCTCCAAATCCCAGTTTTATACTATAACTATGGTTTATATCCTTTCATTTTTCTAACCCATACACTAGCAGGAATAAAAAACATGTTTGTATACTCACATATCAAAACATACTTAAAAATAAATAGAATGCATATACTATTCGGTACTCTGCTGTTTCCCCACTGAGAATTTACTGAACAGTGTTATACACAGTGATGTAGAAAAATGTTCCTACTTCTTACCAACCACAACTTATTCCATTATATGGTTATAATGATAGGCATTGAGGAGATTTCTATATTTTTTTCTATTATAAACAATAGTCTATTTTTATTCCTTTTTTTTTTTTTAATACAAGCACTGGGTACAGTCAGAAGCACGGGAGGGTGAGAGAGTTCACCAGAGTCAGAGCGGGGAGCAGAGCAGAGCAGGCAGACTGACGAAGTACACTGCTGAGGGGAGCAGTGGGTGGCAGGAGAGGTCTGTGCGCCATGTGGGACCCTCGCCCAGCGGCCAGGGATTGAACCGGCGCTGCAGAGGCTGCGGGCAGCTTCGCAACCCAGCACTCAACCACTGCACCACCGGGGAGGCCCTCTATTTTTATTCTTATACTCACATTCTGATGGCACCTATCTTAAAATATTACTGCAAGAGGTCCTGTTGAGTCAAAGGCATAGACATTTTACATGCAAATGCATTGCTTGAGAGCTAGGCTACCTGCCCTCATGGGTTTAATGCAGCCAGAAGATAGACTGTGTTAACCAATCTGTGTGCCCCATGAAGCCTAACAAAGCAGACAGCCTGGGTGTCATCATACTCAACAATTAACATGACAGGTAGGCAGGAACAGAGTTTAATTCAATTTGTATTGCCATTTATTAATTTAGTAGTACAACAGTAGTAATTAAACAGTGTGCTAGGCCCTGGGGATACAGATAGCACTGAATGGCAATGTAGCAGACCCCTGTCCTCACCAAGCCAGCAATGCTGGTTCAGACCTCTCTAAATTGGCCAGGATAGTCAGAAGGAATAGTCTGAATGTTAGTGCCAAAGGTAAATCATTAAGAAATTACCAACATCAGATCACATATTCCATGTCTCTATAGTAGCTTTTCCCAAAGTGCACATCAGGAGATGGTTCATTTTCCTGGTCAGTACACTTGGAGAAAAGCTGCATATCCCAGAGTTAACTGCTGACACTTGCAGAGCACTTCAGTATGCTAGCCACTTTTATCTACCTGACATCCTAAAATCTTTTTGGACACAGAATCTTTTTTGCAGCAACGCTTCTCATGGGAGATGTTTTGGAAGCCAACACTGTGCTGAGAGGAGTATTACACCCTAATCACTCCCTTACTCTAACTCATGGGTATAAAGAAGGCTAAAAGGATGTGACAGAAATCTACATTTTGATATGGAAAACAATTACTAAGAAATACACGCAACACAATTTAAATGAAATGGTTAGTGGCAAAAAAAAAAACCCAAAAACACAACATTTAATCATATAGGTCAATTGGACAACTACTTCAATAGGGTCGACTTTATGCAAAGCAACCCAAGAATGATACATGCCAAGACCTTCTAGAAGTATCTGTTATTACACACTTGCTGCTGTGCCAGGATAAAAGATCTTGTTTAGCAAGGAAGGTGAGGGTACTGAGGTCTTTCTCATCTTACCAAAAAGAGGGTTCACTTGTGGTTCTCCTCTGACCCACTGATACAGCGGTATGACCCAAGGTGGCAGAAGCCACAGTTGTGGAGAATACAAAATGGCACCAGAGTCTGAGGGTTTGGCTCTCATGACTTGACATCACATCAGCATTCTGCTTCAGCTTGGTCCCCAAGTCCCCTCTGTGACTACTCCCAGAGCAAAGTACTGTCCTGCATATTGAGGGTCATTTCTTTCTCAGGCTGATATGGGTGCGTGGGGTCTTGCCATGAGCCTATCCTTCATCTAATCCTTACCTTCCTACAACCTGGGTTCCCACCTCAGAGAGGTACCTGCCAGCCTCCTCAGGAGCCATGTCAAACCACACACAGTCCTTTGCCTTCACTTCTACATTCAAGTGCTTACTAAGTTTTGCAGAGTCTAGCCTCCAAATCAATCCATCAATTTCTATCCCCACTGCTGTCATTCCATCCAGGACACCAGCCTTCTCATGTGAGTCACAACAACATTCTCTCTTGGGGGTTCCCTATTCTGCCCACCACCAATGTGGTCCCGGTGCAGCAGGGGCACCTTTGTAAATCACAGATCTGACATGCACTGCCCTCCTCAAAAGGCTACCATACTGTTCTTTGGGTAAGATGTGACCTCCCTATTGTTCACCGCAAATTCAACACTCCAATTTACCCCCACCCCACCACCAACCGCCTAGTATAACTAGGCTGAGCTTCTGTTAGTTCTTCAATGGTGTAGTATATCCTTCCCCTCAAGGGACATACTAACATACCACCTCTCCCCACCCCAAGAGCCTGTCTTTAAGACTTCTCACTCTTACTCAGTTTGTTTGTGCCACACTACTGTTTGTTGCCTGTGGCCTGACTCTGTGCTCCACGATTGCACTCTTATGACATCATACTGGAACTGTTTACTGAAGTGTCTTCCTTATTGGAAAGCAGCCAATGTGTCAAATTTCTTTCCTGCTGAATTCCCAGAATCCATCAAAGGGCCTGGCACAGAGTAAATGGCCAATAAACGCTTGCTGATTAACCTAAAAAGGATCAGCTTTTGCCCTCGGGGTGAGCATCAAACACCCTAGGCTTGCTACTCCAAGCACAGCCAGTAGCTTGCTCCAGGCCACCTGATCTCATCCTGTTTCCTTTGACTCTTAAATTGAGAATGTCCATTCTCTACTAGCTCTTCTTGGAACTTCAGTCTCTACCTACTTCAGATTTTTAGGATTTGGTTTCTTATTAACTGGTGGGTTAGTAAGTTCATTATTTATTGCCTCTTGCAAACCCCAGATGACTGCCACATGGATCTGATATCAGGTCCCAGACCTTTGCGTGAGCACAACTCTGGAAGTCAAAGCTCTTAGAAAACAAGCCAATGCACTTGTAGTGTTTGTTCCTTCCACACTGGGGAGGAAAGCACCCTTTTAGAAACCTCACCAAAGTGACCAAATGTCTATTCTTGGGCACATCCACAAGAACAGACTGTAGGCTTTTAGTTTTCTCTCATTATCACTAGGAATCTTGGTTTTTCTTGAGTCTAAGAGACTGGCGAAGTTTACCCTGAAACCTGTGAAGAAGGAGGGCCTGCACCAAACAGTGCACATACTGGGAAAGCCCACTGACATTGGTCTGCATTCCTGACCTGGTGTGAAGATTAGAACTTAGCTCTCTGGGTGAAGTGGCAGCAGATTGCCTAACCCCCCAACTCAATGATGCCCTCGTTTGGGGCAATAAAAGCAAAGCACAAGCTTGAAAAGCACATTGACCTAAGTAAGGCCTGAGCACACCATTGCCAGGAATGTAGGGAGGCAATAACAAGCCGTGCTTATGTAGCCACTGCCCCAGGGCTTGCTCTTGTGGTCAGGGAGGGGTGAGGAACTGTTAACAGGGACCTAGACCAAGCAGCCAGTCCCAGGCACTAGTCACGCCCAACGCCCACCAGTCTCTCTTGGTTGGTCCTACCCAGTCCAAACAGTCTCACAGGGCCATTTATGCCCCTCCCTCTGGAGGCGCTAAGTGGATTTTAAACCCTCACTCCTCACTTTTTCCTTTCCTCCTCCCCCATGTTCTTCACTTAATAGTGACCACCCAGGCACCAGGCTCTTGAACATTCTGGTCAGCTGCTGTTCCCTGAAGCATGAGTCACTGCATGACAGCGGACACTCTCTCCAGGCAAGGGGGCTTGTAAGGCCCGTCTCACCAAGAGTGCTGTTTTCCAACAGAAACCTTTCATTCCATAGGAAATGAGGTCACACACCCCAGCACATGGGCAACCGGTGAGAAAATCCTGGTGCCAAAAAGGGGGTGGATGTCAGAATAAGTGAGGGGGAAAGGACCCCAACACCCAGAAACCACTAGGGCAGAGAGAGTGGGATAAAAGAGGTTGTACACAACTTAAAAAATAACCTTTTTTTTTTTTTTAACCTGACTTCTTTTAAAACACAATGATTTTACCCAACCAAACTTTTGTAGGCTGGCTAGTTTACTTTCAGCACTTGGAGCCCATAATCCCGGGCCTAAAGGAGATCAACACATAAAACCGCCACAAAGGGGTAAAGCGGAGCAGGGAGTGGGGTGGTGGGGTGAGGCAGTCGTGCCCGCTCCACTCGGCTCCTAGCTCCAGGGCTTGGCTGCAGCCCGGCCTGACCTTCCAGGTTTCCCTGGCAGTAGATCAAAGCTCTGAAGCCACAAACACGGCTCAGAACTCTGAGGCCCGCGGCCAGCCCCCGGGTCCCTCCTCCCCTTCCACCCCTTCGGCCTCTCCCCTCCTCCCTAAGTCGGCTTATCCACGCCCTCCCCCAAGGTCCGCCCCCTCTGCTTCTCCACGCCCCCCAGTCCCTCCCACCACCAGAGGGGCTTGCCTTTGGGGGCGGGCTCCCCACCCGGCCTCCTCTGACCCTACCCGGCCAGCCGCGCCCCTCCCACCATCAGAAGGTATTTCTCGCCATAATTAAAGTCATTAAGCCTCCAAAGGCTCCTGTCGGCTGCGGGTTCTGAGCTTCTGAACGAAGATGATGCATTTTAAGTCCTACTTAAGATTATGCTGATCTATTTAGAAGACATGTAGCAGCGAGAATTCAGCGGTTAGGTTAGTGGTTAAAGCTGCCTAAGTTTAAACAGTGTTATTTATTTTGAAAATATGTAGCAGCTCCACTTAATTTCTCCTAATTAAAGGAACCGACAGGAGAGGCTGGAGTCCGAGGCCGTGTCATGGCGCCATTACACAGGTTGGTACCCTTTTCACAATCAGAAAATACTGGGTGTCAAGCGGAAATGCATTTCCCTAGATCTTAATCTTAAACATAGACATTTAGACCAGTTCCAAGGAACACAATGATTCTCTTTGTTTTAACACCTGATAAAAAGCATCAAAAACCTAGGAAGTCTGTCCACACCCTCCTTCCCATCACCACTGCTGGATGAAGGGATGTTATAGGGAAAAAAACGTCTGCAGTAGGGTATTTCATGAAATGGCTTTGCTTCGAAGAGAAACTTTTGGAAGAAACTTGTTAGTAACTGAGATCTTGGGTTGAGTTTCCAGAAGTTCCACACCAGGCCAAATCTTATAAAAGTCAGCAACTAGAAACTTCAAAAAGGACCACCCCCTTCTCAACATATGGCAACTAACACTTGTTTAACATAAACAAGTGTTAATTAGGTGGTGGAATGGGGCTTAAACAAGGAGCAACAGTGTCTGCAAAGGACGGAAGACCCCATGGCTTCCATTCCCAGATGAGAGTGGAAAGCAGGCTCTCAGGGCTGAGCTCACTGCTAGAGTCACCCAGCAGGGGCACCCTTTGGCTCCCTGGGGAGGCAACAGGGAAAATAGAAAAATTACCCCCAGATATGACAATTTCATCAAAGTGGAATGAAACTCAGGCAGCTGCATTTTTCTAAAGGTCCCCCAGTTAGTATTAAAATTCAGGTAGGATGGAAATCCAGTCACTGAGCCCAGACTTGCATGAAGCCTCTGGGATGACTGTCAAATGTACATTTTTGGGGCCCCTCTGTCCTGGCTCAGTAGGACTGGTGTGGGCGCTGATGCTAACCAGCACCACAAGCAATATGAGGCAAAGGAATTTGCTTTCAAATGGCAAGGAATCTGCACAACTTTGCAGGCAAGGTGGTAAAGATCCCCATTTTATTGCTGGTGGCTCAGAGGTTATTTATTTTTCTTTTTTTAAAAAAAGATTTTATTTATTTTTTTGCATAGAACTGGGGTGCAGGGAGGTGAGAGGTTTCCCCAGAGACACAGGTGGGGAACAGAAGAGGCAGATCCACTGAAATCCACGTTGAGCAGAGCAGCAGGTAACACAGGAGAGGTCTGCTGAGCCATGTGGGTCAGCTCCCTGGCTGGGGATAGAACTCAGGCCTCAGGGGTGACAGCGCTGAGCCTTAACCCCTAGGCCACCATGGAGGCCCCAAGAGGTTAATTTGTCCATGGTCACACAGTCACCAAATAGAGAGCTCACATTTAACTGCAGTCTTTCTCCATTAATCCCAGGCTACAGAAATATTCGTGTCATCATGGGGGTTTCTAAATTCAAGTCTAATAGTAACATAACCAAATCAATCTCTTCTTTCTCCAGAATCATAAGGTCTCTCTCAGGCCTGCTATTATTATCGGAGTGCATAATAATTTTTATGACACCCCCAACAAAGGTGGCCTTGAAGAAGAACACAGCCTGAAGGTGACCTGCGAAAGGGAAGGCCAACCTAGGTTCTTTTAGCACTGCCATGGGGAAAGGGCAGGGGGAAGAGATGTCCCTTCGCACAGCTTGGAGTGAAATTCTGGCTCACATTACCAGCTCTGACTGTGAGCAGATAAGACTAAAGCCTTTCGCTACTTCCATTTGGTCACCTTATAAGGGGAATGATACTATCAGGACAGACTTCACAGGCACTGGGAGATCAGAGACTGAGGAGCACTGAGCTGGAGGTAGAATTGGCCCCTGCAGTTTGACTTGCCCTGGTTCTTAGACACAGCCACAAGACCCTAAGAGGTTAGAGCAGAGAGGGTGGGCGGAGGTGTGCTTCTTAAACCCAATTCATCAAAACCTTGTTCCTCCCTTCTTAGAATTGCAAAATTCTTTTTCAGCCACACTATTTCGTTTCCAGAAACTCACTTATGCTATTCTAACTCAGACTGAAAGAAAGCCCTCATTAAAGAGAAAAATGTGCCTCAAGACAATAAACTTGTATTTCTTCTGGTGTCTGGTCTGAGTCCCTCACAATCAAAGGTCTCCAGGCCAGTAACTACCAAAGTATTGCCAGTCTCTAGTCAGGCACCTGGAACCCAATCAGCAGGCAGTAGTTGGCCCAGGGAGGGGATTCAGAAATGGTAGGGCCAAGGGCAATTGGCATAAGAGCAATTATCTCTCCCACATAGGTCAGGTTTTGAGAGTTTACACCAAAGGACCTTCTGGCTCCTTAGGCTTTGGCCTCTATTCCTTAGGGGTCCCAGGAACTTAAACATGGTTCTCTACTGCCTGTAGGATAGAGCAACAAAATGCAAGTCCAAAAGAGTCTTCTGTGGTGAGAGAATTATAAAGAATGAAAATTTGGAAAGGTGAGAAATCTCAAGGACACCATTTTCAAGTTTAATTTCCATTAATCTTCACAAAACACATGCTTTCTTGAACTAAACCGGAGTTAATTAAGTCACAGAACTTGCCAACTGCCCAACTAATATCCACTTCTCTACAACGCCATGATAGTTTTGGCCATTAGGAGTAATTCTGGTGACAGAGGTGTGAGGAGGGGATATTGCAGCATCTGAAGTCATGAGTTAGGCTACAGAATATAACTAAGTCACTCCTGCAAAGGGCATATTTTAGTGTTTACTTCAAAGAATAAGCTCTAGAATCCCATTTTTACAGACCAATGGGCTGAAGACTGTGTTGAACCTATAGTCTTATTTTTCCCAAATGCATTCCAATCCTCATGCTCAATAAACAGTTCTTATAGTGGTGATGATGATGGCAGGGGAAGAGAAGAGCTCACCCTTCTCAGGCCAACAATGGACACTAGCTAAGGAAAAAGATGCTCTCAGGTATCCCTACCAGGTGTCGGGCTTGCAGCTATAGTACTTCCTCCTCCTAAGTCCACTGTCCCAGTTGTGCTGGTCAGAGTGGGCTGAAAGCAGTGTGTGTGTGGGAGGGTGGTTGTGGCGGGGTGGGGGTGGGGAAGTCAGGGGTTGAGTTCCTGTCTGTTTTATGCAGAGTTTGCAATCTACAGAGTCAGAGAAAAAGCTAGACCAACAAGGGAAACAAGTGGACCAGGAGCTCAACTATATGGGACCACCTGGAAGGATGGTGGCCCACCTTTCAAGAATAGACTGAACTTGGATGGGAGTGACATGTTAATGACTGGTGTGGTCAGGAAGGGCTTCATGAAGACCAAGTTGCCTGATGAAGAGGAAGGGAAGGCTTTTAGGAGCTGGGCACACAAGGCTCTGGCTGAGGTGGCATACACTGCAGATATACCAACCACCACTATAACCGGGTGTTCCCTAGGAAAAGGGGAGGTTCCAGGTTCCATGCCCCACCCAAAGGAGTGTGGAGTTGAGCAGGGGGAAGAGCTGGAGGAGACTGGGGTAAGAAAGAAGCAGGATGGAGAGCAAGAAGGAGACCCGGAGGAGGCACACGGGGTAGAGAGACATGTGAAGATGCTGCACTTGCTTCTTGGTCCTGGATTGGTTAAAACAGATGTGGGTGAGAGTCCATGCGGAGGTTAACAATGGCAACTTTTATCTTGATTTTGATTTTGCTCTTTTCTTCCCAGAATTGTCTGACTGTTTCTGATCCTTTTCTATGGGTCCCTGCTGAAAGATGCTTTAGACTTGTGGCGGGCTTTTGGGCCTTGCTTTGGGCCAATCCTGTTTGGCTGGGCATTTACCCATGAGGGGATGGGTAACTTTGGGTGCTTGTTTTGGAAACTATATTCTTTGTCTTTTCTGTCTTGCACACTAATTATATTAAAGTTCCTTTCCATTAAAGGTCTTATATGTTTTGTTTTAATGTGGTGGATGGCAGAACCTATTTAAAGCAGGCAGATTTGGGAGTCCTGGGGTTGCCCTCTCCCTGTAACACCACGAAGGGGAGAGGTTTGCAAGAGGTGCCACTTGGTTGGATATTTGATTCTGCATTGGACTCCATTCATGAGGCTGTTATAAACATCGACCTCTATGCACTGCCTACCCCTTCTCTTGGTAGCAGTCAGCATGTTCCCCAGGTTAGTTTTTGGTACACAGCATCCAAGCAGGTTTACTAACATTTTTGAATTACTAAAATTTCTTTTTCTCTGGAAGGGGTTCCTTTAATCCCTATGGAAAGCTCAGTTTGGTGGCTAGGTGCTTCCAGGCAAAAGGCTTAGCTGTAAGTGACTTTTCCCAGGATTTATTAATTTAGATAATTTTACTGAACATCTATCCTGATCCAAAAAGATCTAGTCTTTAAAAAGTCTAATCCCTCTCCACATGGAGCTCCAGTCACACTACAGATTCTGCCCAAACAGCAGTAAACACTCCTTGAATAAAGGGAGTAAGGGAAGAAAGGTGCCTGCTGACATGATCCATGTGTCTCCACTTTACGTCAGACCTCAGCTTGTCATCTTGTGAACAGCACACCTCAACAATGCAAGCATGCTGCCTCTGAACCCTCACTCAGCAGATATTAAAGTAACTACTCAATATGAACCTTCATATCCAATAACAAATGTATGGGTAATTATAGTTTCAATATGGAAGATTAATTTTAAAGTATAGTTTGATAGTCTTTAACAGTGCAAAAAATTGAAACAACAGCAATAACAATTAATGACTTAAAAGTCATTATAATGGAGACAACTGAGCCACAGAAAGGTGGAGTTGGGCCAGATCACTTCCTTTGGTCAATAATAGGTCGATGACTGTGTCATTAAGAAAAGGACTTCTTGCAAAGGAACAGTTTAATCCCAGGAAAAGGAAAGAGTAAAAAGGTTACATTAAGGGAATCAGGGATAATCTCTATCAATTACCCAGAGCCTTTCCTGTTGGGGAAGTCTCAAAAGAAGAACAGGAAAAGAGCTGGGTCATGATCCAGGTGCTTATGTTTTGTTTTATGATCCAGGGGTTTGGCAGTCTGGCTTGTGGGTAAGTGGAGAGAGCTAAAACTACAAGTGCTATATAACAACCCCCCCCCCCACCACCAAATAAGCAGATAATTGCAGAGTATGCCAACACTGACTCAAGAGACATCCAACATTCTGGCAGATCTGGGGAACTGGCTGGTTGAACAAATCAAAATGCATAGACTCCAGGTGGCTGGGATATTTGGAAGGACTGGCAAACCAAATTCAGAAGAGACTGAGCCTATTTCTCTGGTCTGGGAGCCAACGCGGCCTTCCTGATGAGCCCTGGCTGTCCTTGTGCAGAGTGACAAGGGAGGTCTCTTAGGCAACAGGGACCTGGCCTATGGTCCACCTGAATTAAGTGTCTCTCAGTCCTGGAATGGGATTAAAGAGCACCTAGTCGCATGTCCTAGGTTTCAAAGGATGCAGTGACTTCCTGAGGTCAGAGTATGCTGGCAGCAGGGAAGGGCATTCAACTCAGCGCTGACTGCATCCTGTCAACCCTGCCCCCACTTCTTCACAGTCCATTAAGTTCTGTCATGTCTACATTTTGGTTTTTATGGAAAATCAAAACTTAGGAGAATCCAACGTTAGTTTTCCAAAAATAACTGGCATATAATACTAACTGGTGCCTACTAGGTAAAAGCATAAATATTTTGTGTATTATTTCAAGCAATCTTGACTTGAACAATTCTATACCAGGAATTTGAAGTCAAGCTTTTAAGTAAAGAATTTTCCAAAAACCAACTGGTGAACAAAAGAAAATTGACTATAATGGAGTTGCTAGCATTATAGTTAGTTTAGAAAAGAGGAGACTTGAAGTGTAACTCATGAGCATTCCAAATGTGCCAACTGAGATCATTATTTAAAAAAAAATGCTAAACTGAGTACTTCTGTAACAACAAAAGAAGCCCTCTAATTTTCCCCCATATACCGAGTTTGCATCTCTGGGATTAGGACATTTGCATAACTCAAATTTATAAAACACAGAGTGTACTGAAGCCAGAGCTTTTTAACAGAGTGCCCCACCCCTGCTATCCTGCTGGTCAGACTATCACACATATAGCCCTATTTTCATGATATCATGGAGATACTGCTATACCAAGATACAATGATAGGTAGAGACCAACCAAAGTTCAGAAATACTGGATTCCAAGCCCCACAGTCCTACTTCAGTTTTAGCCTCAGGAGAAAGTGTGCCCAGGATCAGGGCCTAACAGCCAAGAGAAGGTTAGGTTTGGGGGTCACGTTAACAGCTAACAGATGAAGTTATAGATTAACTCATCACTGGCATTAGTTAGTTAATGTACAATTTGTAGGTAACTTCAATAGTTCTGGCACAAGTTCAGAGTAAAAAAAAAAGCAGTGTTCCAATTTCTTAAAATTTAAAAAGTAGTAAAAAGGAAACTACTTACACAACCAACATGGATGAATCTCTAAATAATTATGCTGAGTGAAAGAAGCCAGATTAAGGAATATGTATGTTTTAATTCACATAAAACTCTGTACTGGTTGTTAGGGAGCTGGAGAAGAACAGAGTGGATAGATGAGGGACTTCAAAGAGTCATGAAGGAACTTGGATATGTTCATTATCTTGATTGTGGTGGCGGTGTAGGCCAAAACTTACTAAATTACACACTTTAAATATGTGCAGTTTATTGTGTGTCCATTATGCTTCAATAGTTTTTTTAATGGGTAGGGAGCGAATCCACAAATAATCTTTTCCCATTATTGCCTTTCTTGGTAAAAAGCAAAGCTTATGACACAAGTAACTCCATCATATGAATGCTGTTGATTTTAGTTAACACAGTAAAAGTCCAAAGCCAGTTTTAAAAAATCTGGACCGAGCAAAATAATCTAATATCTAAGACTGTCTCAGTAGTCTAAAACAAATCTACTCTCCATGAATCTGGATGAATGGGAAAGTTAGACTGGAGGTTTAATGGACTCTGGAAGGAGGCAGATTCCAGGTCAATGTCGATCAGAGAATATTACATCAGAATAAGGATGACAGGGATGTGGGGGAGGTGTCTGTACTTGGTACTGCTCCTCAGTCAGGGGAGCCCAGTGGCCTGAAGGGATTATTTTTATTCCTCATTCTATCATTTATTAAATAGATGCCCTTGGGCAAGTCACTTCATATCTGATCCTCAGTTTCCTCATGTGTAGAACTGGGACAGTGAAAGAACTTTATATGGTTGTTGAGGGGATCAAACAGTTCATGGGTATAAAGTGCTTGGCATAGTTGGCTCATAGTCACCACTAATTAATGGCCGTTATGATTACTACACATTGATCTAGTCTTAAATGAGTAATGGCACTAAGAAGTGTTGATTACCGCAAATCATAATGCTGCTTTGAGAAAGAGCACACCTAGTTGTGAACAAGGTATATCAAGGTCTTCAGTTAATTGCTTTAGCTTAAAGTCACAAATATGAGTGGCACTGTTTTCTCCTAAACTACCTTCAGTTTTCATTTGAAGCAGAAATGAAACAATCTCTTCCATAATTAGATGGGTCTGCAGAATTTAAATTGCTCCATTGTGATCTTCAACTCCTCCTGGCTCAACTGGGTGTTACACAATTGACCCAAAGAATCAAGTGGCTCCTGCCAAGTGTTACAAGAAATTCACACCTGGTGGGGCAGGTTGGAAAAAAAAAAAAAAAAAAGGCCATTAATGCTTTGTAGTGGTTTTCTATCAAGAAGTGGAATTTATTTCTCCACCCTTTGAAGCTAGGCGTGGTCATGTGACTTGCTTTGGCCAATGGTATGTTAACAAATGTGATGCATGCAGAATCTTAAAAAGTGCCTGTGCATTGGGTTTGCCCTCTTTTGCTGCTGGGAACTCAGACCATCCTATGAATAAGACTGGACGAGCTTCCTGGATGATTAAAGACTTCATGTTGATAAGACATAGCTGGTCCAGGTAAGGTCCCCAAAAACCCTCAGCAGACCAGAGAACAAATGAAAATAATTGCTGCTTTGAAGGCACTAAGTTCAGAATAGTTTGTTATCTGTAGCAAAAGCTAACTAATACTCCTGTGCTAGCTGAATGCACAATCAAGTCATGCTAATTCACCTGGGTGTCCTCCACACTCTTCTACAACCCTATTTACATTGCCTTGTGTTCCTGAGACTGCTTCTTCTTTCTTGTTACCTTCAGGTTCCTTTTGCTAACTCTTACATGGTCCCACTCACAAACTCCCTCCTAATGATTTCCAACTTTTATTACCAGTCCAGACCCTTTACTTCCATTCCAGGGCTCCAATTCAACATGACCAAGCTCAAAGTCACCAAGTTTCTCTCATATCTATAGTGCCTATCTCCGATTAAAGCACGCGTAATTGTGTAAATCTAGAAACCCTAGTCGTTCCCCTCCCTCTCCACATTTAGTTTGTTTAACTCTACTTTTTTTTTTTTTAAAGATTTATTTATTTATACAAGAACCGGGGTACAGGCCAGATGTACGGGAGGGTGAGAGGATTCATCAGAGACAGAGTGGGGAACAGAACAGGCAGACTGACTGAAATACATTGCTGAGGGGAGCAGCAGGTGAGACAGGAGAGGACTGCCATGCCATGTGGGTTGCTCCGTGGCCAGTGGGGATCGAACCAGCACTGTAGAGGCTGCGGACGGCTTCACAGAGCTGTGCTCAACTACCTGCGCCACCAGGGAGGCCCTTAATTTTACTTCTATAATAGATCATTCAAGTAGGCTTTCTCTTGCATTCTGCTACAGGGAAACCAAGAGCTTTCCTGTCTCCAGGAAAATTAGTTTACATACATGATGGCCAGAGTTTTCTTCTCATGGTTTTGAGATTCAAATTCCAACTCCTAATGTTCTAGACTCATAATACTTTGGACTAAGTCTATCTGGCCTACTTCTTGAACTATCTGCCTCCAAGTACCAATGCTCCAACCACACAGTCACCCAATTTCTGAAAAAATTTAAGATACATTAACAACTTCTTGTTTAGGGTATTTCTTTTGGTGCAATCACTTTCCTAGACCCTTCTCTACCTCTCAAAGCCCTTCTCATGCACAAGAACCCACGTAAGAGCCTCCTTTCTCTGCAAAACCTTGTCCATTTTTTCCAGGACCACCTTTATACCACTGTAGTCTCTGTGTGAGTTCCCCTTACAAATCTTTCCTTCACTCACCACGGCTAATGGTATGAATGTTAAGTTTCCTGTTTTCATGTATTGTAGTCTGAGGATGGCCATGTGTCCTGTTCCAAGCATAGCTAGGACGGCCCTGCTTGATGCCTGTTTCTCCACATAATAATGTGACATTTCCTCCCATTCTCTAAAGTCCCAGCTTGGATGACAAATGATATAGTCACTCTACAAAGAGTAGTTGGCACAAATCAGAGACATTAAAGAACTCTACTAATTCAACCAATCTCTGCTTCTTCTTCAAGCATATTCTTTGACAGACAATATGCTTTGACAGTCTATGCTCACACTCAATTGATTCAACTTTCCACATGCTAGCTCCCTGCATTTCTTTAGCAGTTTAAAAATCATTCAGTGGCGGTCACAAACTCAACTGTCCAAAGGGACCAGGCATAAAGACTGATGGCAATGCATATGCTGCTGTAGTGTGAAGAAAGCAGCTGAGTAGTAGGGAACTGTGGCCCATTGGGCAGGACAGGCCTGTCTGAAGAAGGCAGCTCCCATATAGCTCAGGATACCCTTACTAGGAAGAATGGGGCACCAGCACTGCTACACCTTTTAATTTTTTCAAGGACAGGTAGAAATATGGACCTTTATATTAAATCTTTCAACTGCGGCTGTGCAGGAGGGGAAGATGGGATCAGAGAAGTTCCCTGCTTTGCTCTGGGGAAACTAAACTGAGAGATCCAGGTAGGCACTGACCTCAAGAGGATCCTGTGAAGTGGGGTGAAATCAGATTACCTCATGATCACCAGGGACCCATGCTGACCTAATATGACAGAAGAGACACAGAAGAAATTCAACTTAGGAAATTCAACAAAAGGGTGAGTGTGGGAAGAGGTGCCCAGGGTGGAAACGGTGTTTCATCCCCACACCTGCAGAGGGCAAAGCTGATTGCTGTGGATCTAGTTGTGGGAGACATAGGCAAGAGTGCTATGGTGAGCCAGCCAGCCAGGACCCCCAGTGAAGACAAAGCTCACAAAGGCATGACCCCCACCATCTACTTCAGGGGGTGAATGATATGGGGACAGAGAGGATACAGTCAAGCCATGTTGGAACATCCTGGGGCTACACTGAAGGCCCAGACCACAAACTACAGAGAGGCAGGTCTGTGGCCCAGAGAAGCAGGCTAGCAGGTGTGACACAGGCTTGAATTAAGTTCACACACAGCAGTCACCAGGAACTGAGCCCTCCAGGACCCTGGCCCATTCACTGAAGACCCATCTACAGATTAGTTCTCCCTGGCATATAGCACTATCTACTGAAAAAGTAGAAACTCTGCACATTTACTATACAGAACAAATACTACACAGAACAAATCTCTAGAACCCAACTGCAGAGTCATGGAATACCTTTTCTTCCAATCAGATACAGAATTCAAAATTGTCACGATAAAGAAATTCAATGAAATAGAAAACAAAGAAAAGCTGATCAAAGATATGCAAGAAAATTCAGAAAAATAAATGTCCTGCAAAATGAAACTAAAGTTTTAAATAACAAAATAATGGAGATCTAGGATGTAAAAATATCAGTAAGAAATATAAAATTCTGCAGAAAGGTATGAAAGTAGAATAGAGCACATGGAAGATCAAATCATTGACCTTGAATTCAGGTGGAAGAAGAAAGGGACGTTTAAAAAATGAGGAAATACTTCAAGAATTATCTGCCTCCATGAGGACCAACAATATAAGTATAATGGGTATTCCAGGAAAGCAAGAGAGAGAGAAGATAACTGAAAATTTCTTAAAGAAGTAGTAGAGGAAAACTTCTCAAACCTGGAGAAGGAACTAAATACACTCATCCATGAAGCTAAAAGAACACTATGTTATAGAAACAGAAAGAAACCTATACCAAAACACATAGTAATTAAACTTCTAAGAATTCAAGACAAAGAAAGAATATTGAAGCTGGTTAGTGATAAGTAGATAATCTTGATCAGGCTTACATTTACCTTTTCTAATGGAAAAACTCTATGGACAATGATGCGATAAAACCACTTAAAGACAAAATAAAATGATGCGATCAAACCACTTAAAGACAAAAACTGCCAGTCATGATTATTCTATCCTGTGAGGATCTCCTTAAGAGAAGGGAGAAATAGGGGCCTCCCTGGTGGTGCAAGGGGTTAAGATGCAACCTATGAAGCTAACTGCAGCCACTGCAGCACAAGTTCAAGCTCCCACGGCCAGGGAGCAACCCACATGGTGCAGCAGACCTCTTCTGTCTTGCCTGCTGCTCTCCTCAGCAGTGTATTTCAGTCAATCTGCCTGATCTGTTCCCCACTCTGTCTGTGGTGAATCCTCTCACCCCCCACACCTCTGGCTTGTACCCCTGTTCTTGTATGCATAAATAAATCTTAAAAAATAAAAAAGGAGGAAAAAATAAAGGCGTTCTCAGGCAAACAGAAATGACGGAGTTTGCAAACACTAGACCTCCTCCCTCCAATAATGGTGAAAGGAGCTCTTTTATTTAAATCCAAGTGAAGATTACCCACAAAGAACTCAGCAAGAAAATAGAACCCCCATCAAAGTTTCAATGGCATTCTTCAAAGAAACAACAAATATTACTGAAATTTATATGGAACTTCAAAAGACATAAAATAGCCAAAGCAATTCTGATAAAAAAACAGGAACGGTGGTATCATATGTTGAGGCCTCAAACTATACTATAAAGCTACAATGATCAACAGTATGGTACCAGAGCAAATACACACAGATCAATGAAACAGATTTAAAAGCCCAGAAATAAACCCACAACTATATGGACAGCTTATCTACAGCAACGGTGTCAAGGATATACACTGAAGCAAGAAAAGCCCCTTCAATAAATGAAGTTGGGACAACCAGTCATACGTGAAAAAGTGAAATGAGACCATCACCTCACACCATACACAAAAATCAACTCAAAATGAATAAAAAACTTATATGTGTAAGACCTGAAACGATACATGGAAGAAAACACAGGCAAAACACTCACAACATAGGCCTCAGAGATGTCTGTGGATTTTTTTCCAATGGCAGGAAAATAAAAGAAAATATACACAAGTGGCACTATAGCCAACTAAAAAGCTTCTGTACAGTTTAAGAAACCATCAACTAAAACCAAAAGACATCCCACTGATTAGAAGAAAATTATTTGTATACCATGTATCCAACAATGGGATAATATCCAAGATCTACAAAGAACTCTTATAACTTTACAAAAAGAAAACACCCCCCCCCCAAAAAAAAGGTAGTAGAGTTAAATAGGCATTTTTCCAAAGAAATACAGATGATGAAAATATATTCATCATCACTTATGGTCAGTGAAATGCAAATTAAAATCACAATGAGATACCATCTCATACCTGTGAGAATGGTCCATATCAAAAAGAACAGAAACAACAAGTACTGGTGAGGATGTAGGGGAAAAGTAATATTCTTACACTGTTTGAGTGAACGTAGCCTGGTTGAATCCTTAGAAAACAGTATGGAGGTTTTCTTAAAATATTAAAGATGGATTTGCTGACAGACCTAGAGCAGTTACTGTTTGCTGCCAGGGTTTCCACTTAAGATGCAAGAAGTTAAGTGTCCTTGTACTTTCTGTTTGATTTTGGCAGCCAAGACTGAATGGGGGAATACAGGTGAAAAACAAGGGGGGAAAAAAAAAGAATCTACCATATAACCCAGCAATTTTACTCCTAGGTAAATTTATACAAAGATTAAAAAAACATGCACGCCTATGTTAAGTGTAGTACTATTTACAATAGTTAAGTTATGGAAAAACCTAACCACCCAAATTTAGAGGGGACCAGGAAGTATATGATATGATCTATACATACACATACACAATGGAATACTACTCAGCTAACAAAAAGGTTAAACTCTTGCCATTTATAACAACATGGACAGGACTGGGAGGACTATGCTAAGAGAAAGTCAGATGGAGAAAGACAAATACCTGATGGTGTTGCTTATATGTGCAATATACAGAGAAACCAAACAATGGATCAGATATAAACAAACTAAAAACAAACCCTAGAATACTGATTTCAGAACGGAGGCTACCAGAGGGAGAGAGATAGGGGGAGGCAGGAAAACAAAGTGGGGAGGGACACAATGGACTATGGGATGGACTGTGGGTGCTTTCACAGTGGGTACGGTAACACAAACAATGATGTAAACTAATGTTACAATGAAAAAAATTTTCTTTAAATCTTCCAATTGAAATGCTGATTCTTAAGACACTATGCAGGTGTACTCCAAGTAGCTAATGTCTCACATCTTAGGCTTTCAGCAAATACACAAATCTGCCTGCTGGAGGAACAGAAATAAATGACTACGTTCCAGAGGTTGGTTGAGAACATATACTACTTGCCAGCTCTTCCCCAAAGACCATTTGTGGGGGCAAAGTGATACTGTCTCAGTTTATCTAGAATATGGGGACCAGAAAATCTTTCTTTTTAAGCAAGTGCTTCCTTTCCCATTTCAAGTCTCTTGGAGGAAAACATGTTACAGAGGTAACTTTACTGCATCACTAGTCAGAACACTTAGTATACCATGGGGAACTTTACATGGGAAATTTATTCAGCTGACGTGACAATGATCTGAGATATAGCAACCCTACTTTGTTCAGAGTGCTTCAATTTTTTTTTTAAGGTTTATCTATTTATGCATACAAGAGCTGGGGTACAGGCCAGAGAGGCAGGGGAATGAGAGAATTCACCAGAGACAGAGTGGGGAACAGAACAAAGGCAGAGTGACTGAAATACACTGCTGAGGGGAGCAGCGGGCATGACAGGAGAGGTCTGCTACACCATGTGGGTTGCTCCCTAGCCAGCTGGGGATCTAACTCATGCTCCAGAGGCTGTGGATTGCTTCATAGTGTGGTGCTTAACCCTTTGTACCACCAGGGAGGCCCAAAAGTGCTTCAATTCAAGCCAGATCTCACTTAGTTGGGGAAAGTTCTTTAAATTTACAGAATATGAAAAATGTCACTTGACACCCTGATTAATCAATAATCACTCTTAAATACTAAGAGGTCACTCAGATATTAAGGAATAAATACAATTTTACTTCCATTGCCTGTAACACAAAATGTACAAAAATTCCTAAATTCAAGCTCTATCAAGTCTCAATAAATTAACTCTTAAATTTAAGTTCATTAAACTAATCTTTATTTTTTTTTCCTCCTCCCCGCTGAGAATCCCAACTACCCCATCTTAACCCATGCAACAACTACCCACCCAGCACCTTGGGATCCAGTCATTAAACTAATCTTCCCTGAACAAGTGGAAGGATGGCCTCACACAGGCTTTTCCTTCTATAATTAGTTATAGCAAGGTATAGCAGTGTTAGCAAGACTTTACTTAGCAGAACAAACAACGGAAGTAGGTTCTAGTATAACTTTTTATTTGCTCAAGCTCCTACCCATTGCCCTAGCAAAGACTTATTTTCTCATTCATTTTTTTCTTAAAGTTCCCTAAGCTATTATAACCTGCCTCTTACATTTTCATTTTCTTTCAAGGTGACCAAATACCACTTCATCTTCCCAAATGCATCTACCATGGACTGAGAGGGCATTTCCTTTGGTTTAGTCTCTAGATTTTCAAGCGAACATGAGGTCAACGCACTGGGAAGCTCTGCATAAACTGTGACAATAACCTTTGCCAGTACTGGAGACATTTAGTAATGATCAATTGACCTCTTGCAACATTAGTTTGTAATATAAGAAACAACCTTCATCGCCCAAGCCACTATTGTGATCCGTTTCCCCCTCTCCTCCCCTTCTTAAAGTCACTATAAGAGAGAAAGAAGACTGGAAGGCAAAGCCCAATTTTGATTAAACTTCAGATTTGTTAGACTATAATTTTTAAAACAAGTCCAAATGAAAACTTTAAAGCAATTATTAGCATAAAAGTTTTACATATACATCCTTTCCATATCACAAGCATATTATATAACTTCCAGAGGGTTTAAAGGTAATTGACACAGAATAGTCAAGTAGATAATATTTAACAAGATACTTAAAATAAGCCATTAACTTTCTGCAAGACTTGAGTGTCCTCGTTTTGCCTAGGCAGATAGGATTTGCAGCATAGTAAAGTGCCATTTGATGATTAGAAAATGACAGGAGTAAGAGAAAACAACAGAGGACATCTTCAACATAGCAGATGTGCAGAAGAACTGATGATGGAGTTGGCAGATGCACAAGAGGCAGGCAAACTCTGATGTGGTGATAAAGGATGTGTGGGAATGCCTCCTCTTCTGGAAACCTTGACTCTAGACTCAGCTTAAGACAGACTATGCAGAGAATTCCCACACACTCTCTTATACCTGTACATCACAAGCTGTGGTTAGCTTGCTGTGTTTGTCCTTGCTTGTTGTTTCTGCAACCCCTCTACTGACTGTGAGCCCCACCAGGGCAGGGAACTTGTCTGAGTCACTTCTGTATCATCAGCATTATTGTCTGGCATATAGGAGCTACTAAATGAGTGTACACATGAATTCCAAAGAGGTCTCCTGCACTGAGCTAGAACAGGGTACCGCTTATACTAGCTCACTGTATCTTTTCAGTGTAGCAGGGAGGCCGGGCATCTCTGCTTCCTGTCAAATGAGGGAGTTGCTGTAAAACTGTTGAGCTATGAGCTCTTTGAGCCTGTATCCCCACTGTGGCTTCTTTGCGGTGCTGTTGCTGAACTGCCCTCAGTTCAGGAATCCAAAATATATCAGGACTCATGTCACCCAAGCCTATCTTACATCTCAAGCAGCCAGAGGACTAGTTCTACTGGAGAAAACCACTGCGGGTATGAAGGGCATAAATAACTTGAGATGACTGACATCAAAGATGCCACTATTATTAATTTCCTTGTTGAGAAAAAAGCATTTTAGTACAGGAGGGAGAGGAGACAACCTAAACGTAAGAAAAAAATGGTGGCAATTAGAGTGACATTTCTCTGCTCTTTAGGGGGCAAAATTTTGGCTAGGAACCTGCTACTATTGTCACAACAGCATGTGGGATGTCTGCATGACTTTATGGCAACATGGAAATGACAAGGCAGAAGGAAAAATACAGGGGAAGATATTTAGGGAACAATAATAAGACTATAAAGACTTTTACACTGTTTTTTTTCCTGAGCATGAAGATATTTTTAACATTAACAATGCTAGGCTGTCCAGGAAATGGCTATCACCAACATTCTATGATGCCCATGGTTGCTTATGACAGAATGGTGCCTGCTCTAACCCAGAATGGTGCCTTCTTTCTCCAGGCCCACCTCATACAATTCCTCATGCCCATGTGGCAAAGCAGTATGCCATAAATCCAATACTGCTCAGTTTACTCTATCATCACACTTACAGCACTACACAAGCAATCTAGAAACCTGTGACAGAATTTGGTCTTGACATTTTGAGTCCTTTTCCCAAAGTAATGTCATTATAAGTTTGGTAGGCAATGATCCAAGCTGTTCATTAGGTGATAGTGCAAGTTGACATGCAAATTATCAGGCTCTCCCCACCCTTCAGTTTGATATAGCTTTAAATTAGCTATAACTCATCAAAGATTTTCTGTAACAAAGAGAAAAGTTGCCAGTTAAGCATAATGGTAAGGGCATAACGGTAAGGTTTACTTTTGTTTTACCTTTTTTAAAGGATTCACAAGGCATCTAAAAACTCAGTTTTCTTTTTATGCCTGGATCTAACTGTTTCCCTGTAACTTTAAGCAGGTTCTATGAGTCCCACTGAAAATTAAACCAATGACAAAAAGCTGGAACAGGGACAGTTACTAGCACTGAAGAGATACTCGTCATTGTTGTCGTCATTTTACCAAGCAGCAGACAAACAGATTGGGTCATTTTTCTCCAACAAGCTGCAGCAGCCTAACCACAAGCATAGATCTGAAAAAAGAAACATTTTGGGATTCTCTGAAACCTAACTTTAGACAGTATGAGCAAGCTGAGGACTTCCGGGAAATAAATGCAGAGGACATATCCATCCAGCATGTGACCACCAGGAATGGGTGGCTCTCTGGCAGCAATGGGCTTCTCACCAATATGGGGGAGAGAGGAGTAAGGCTGTTGGGTTAGGAATCTGTCACATATGCAGACGTGGAATGACTACCGTCTATAGGTTCAGCTTATAATTCAAAGGATAGTATGCAAAGAGGAGCTGCAGTTGTATAGAAAGAACAGGTCAGGAGTAAACATGTATGGCAGCTGCAGATTTGTCTCTGCCCCTCACTGAGCTGTGACTATTAAAAGTCTCTAGTTGGACAGAGCCAGCCCAGAGTTCAGTTTGAAGCAGCAGTTAGGTGAAGATGAAATAAGGAGCAAACACAAGCATTTTTCCTACATTTGACTCAGAAGAGTATAATTTTCCCTTGCAAATTTTTGAAGTCATTTAAGCACAAGCATCCTCTACTTTAGTGAACTTAATGACAAATAACAGTCCTAGACATTGCATAAAAATAGACACACAAAATTCTCATGCACTCATGCTACACTTAACCAACATGAAGGATAATAGGCAAGTTAAAGAACAACTACCCAAAGAGGCCAAAAAGGCACATCATTGTATTCATGTTGGTTCTCTAGAAATGTCTAAAATTGGTTCTATAATTAACCAACAGCCCAATACTTTGGGTGAAGAGAATTCTGCTCATTTGCTTTTTATGGACCAAAGAGAAATTAAAATGAGCGAGATCATCCGTTCTAAGCCTCTGAGAGTACCTGGAGGAGTCGAAGAGGTATTCACAACAAAACAAAACGAAACTGGTGCATGCAGTTTCTCCACATATGCAATGCTTCTGGATATTCTCAAAACTAAAAGGTGATAAATTTGAAAGAGCTCATAGCCCCTCTGCTTCACAGCGTGGATCAAACAGGCAAAGAATCACATGGAAGAGACAAAAGGGTCCTGCTTCCTAGTTCCAGTTCAACCTCAGCCTTCACACCTCAGAGCTGTCATTTTCCTAACTGCTTTGTATGTTGTTCACCTTCTGTTCTCCTTTAGGATTTAAGAAACTTCACTTACAGTATAAGAATGGATTTGAGTGTCTCATGGGGTAGGGGCAGCAGATGATCCAACTTGGCCAACAACTTCAGAAGACAGGCCAGTGCGGGTGACCCAGCCTCTATGGCCCAGATCAAGCTCTTTGTTTTAGGTTAGGTTGGTGGCAGGGTCCTCGGGCTGTGGTGGGCCCACGTTGTCAGCTTGTTGCTTCTTTCCCAAAAGAGGATCTTGTTACAAAGAGAAGTTGGAAATTTCTTTGCACACAAGCAGAGACATGGCGGCCCTGCAAAGGCCCCAGGGTAAGGATTAAAGAAAAACAAAATAGAAACCCTTCCATCTCTAATTAGGGTCTTCATTTGCCAAAGTGCCATTCCCCAGCAGGAGGATTTACATTCAGGCGGTTGCTTGGAGTTACTTGGAAAACGTCTCCCAGCAGGTTGGTTCCTCGGTTCAGGCTCCTTTGAGCCAACAGTTTCTGGTTACTTGGAGGAGAGCTGCCTGCATATTGTTTTAACTGGCCTGCCTTCGGCAGCCAGCTTAGCTGTGTGAACAATCTCCCATTCAGAATCCAAAGATAAAAGCACAGTTTGGTTGAAAATCTCTTTTTTTCAACTTGGGAATTATAGGTTTTGGAGCTACATTATTTCTCTCATACACAGGAGTGTTTTTTCCCCTCTGCTTTGGTTCACCGCCAGCAAAGGCTGCATCCTGGAGTCCAGCCAGCTGCCAGCCCCCACTTCCTCACCATTCACACCGTGGGGCCGGTGGCAGCTGGCCATAGAGACAGACAGAAGCTCCCCATCTGCAAGAAGTTGACCACAGGACAGTGCAGCCAGCTTGCTGGACCCCTGCAGCCAGCCTACGGCATCTCCTGTGCAGTTCCTTATCACTCTTTGTATCCACCAATGCACATCTTCTAATGTATCAAAGCCTTGAGAGCCAGGAAGCAAGGTTTCTCTTCCTTTCTGGAATTCTGAGGACAACAGTAAATTGTAAACCAGACTGAGTTGTAAGATATCGATGTGTAAAAAAATGTTAGGTGAAGATGAATTAAGGAGCAAGCACAAAAAAAAAAAAAAAAAAAAAGAGAAGAGACACCAAAAGCGCAGGCAGTGAAAGAAAAAAATAGGGGAACTAGACTTCATCATATTAACAATTTCTGTCTTAATCAAAGGCTATTATCAACAGAGTGAAAAAACTGTCTCACAGAATGGGAGAAAGTATTTGCAAGGCCTATATTCAGGTAAAGGGTTAATATCCAGGATATAGAAGGAACAAAACAAGATTTAAAACAACAAAACAACTAGATTTAAAAAACTGACAAATGATTTAAATGGGCCTTCTCCAAAAAAGATGTACAAATAACCTATAAGTCCATGAAAAGATGCTCAACATCACTAACCATTAGCAAAATGCAAATCAGCACAGTGAGAAACCACTCCTTAAGATGGCCATTATTAAAAACAAACAAACAGGGCCTCCCTGGTGGCACAGGGGTTAAAGACACATCACTATCAAGCTATCACCAGCCACTGTAGCATGACTTCAATCCCCCACCAGGGAGCTAACCTACATGGTGATGGCAGGCCTCTCCTGTCTCGCCTGCTGCTCCCCTCAGCAGTGTATTTTAGTAGATCTACCTGTTCTGTTCCCCACTCTGTCTCTCGTGAATCCTCTCATCTCCCCACCCCGAATCTCTGGCCTACACCCCAGTTCTTATATGCATAAATAAATAAATCTTTTAAAAAAAATAAACAGAAAAGAAGTACTGGTAGGATGTACAGAAACTGAAACCCCTGTACTTTGCTGGCGGGAATGTAAAATGGTAAAGCTTGTGGAAATCGGTATGGTGATTTCTCAAAAAATTAGAAGTATGAGATTATCATATGGTCCAGCAATTCCATTCCTGGGTATATGCCCAAAAGAACTGAAAGCAGGGTCTTGAAGTGCCACCTGCACACATGTGTTCATAGTAATATTATTCACAATAGCCCAAAGATGGAAACAACTCAAGGGTCCATCGATGGATGAAGGCATTAAAAAATGTGGTGTATTTACAATGGGATATTAATCAAACATTTAAAAAAAGGAAATTCTGATACATGTTACAACATGGATGAGCCCTGAAGACATTATAAATGAAAAACATACAAAGGAAAAATATTACATGACAACTTCTATAAGGGACCTAGAGTAGTGGCACTCATAGGGATAGAAAGCAGAACGGTAGTTGCCAGCATCTGGGAAGAAGGAGATATGGAAAGAGTGTGTAATGGGTATGGAATTTCAGTTGGATAAGATGAAAATTTCTAGAGATGGATGATGGTGATAGTTGTATAATAATGTGAATATACTTAATGCCACAGAACTGTACACTCCAAATGCTTAAAATGATAATTTGTTATATGTAAAAAGAATTAGCACAACAAAGAGAATTATAACCTTGTGTTTATTTTATGCCAATTGGGCAAGTTCTACCAAGTACCATTTTAATTCATCCACATAAAAATTTTCTGGGATTTTAAATTTAAGGTCTCTAATACATTAAGTTTTAGTCCTCTCTTTTACTTTAACTGCCATAGAACCGCAATATATAACAGTATCATAGAAATGTCCAAACTGATGATCTACTCTTAGGTCAAGAGAAAAAGAGGAAATAAACACATACAGTTCCCTCTGCTGGAAGCCTGTTTCTCCTTTGGCCTGCCACTTCATGCATGCCCTGGAAATAACTTACCTATTGAGAGGATCTTCTTGGCCACTAAACTCACAACAAGGTACTCTTTTTGAGCACCTGGGGCACATCATGCATTATAACTGTTCCTGGCAGCACCCCCCCGAAATGTACTCCTCTCTCATTTTCTACTCCAAACCCACCCATTCTTGAAAGTTGAGTTTCATTTCTTCTGTTGAAGCCTTTCCTGCTAACACACTACTGGCTTAGAAAGACTTTAAAGAGGAAGTACAGTCTAAGCAAAGACCTGAAGGAGTTCATTATGATTCCTTCCTCATGATGGTCCCGTAGGACCTAGAAGGGTGGGTAGAGAATTTGTGGATACTCCAAAGCTACCTGCTGAACTTCAAGGGACCAGGACAAAGGAATGTTTGGATAACTATAGTTCTGAGACATCAGATAAATGTGGCATCCCACAGCTGTGACATCCATACTTCAAATTACAAACCCTAACCCAGTAATTGAATAAACCTTCTTGGTTAAAAAATATTACTTGGCAACCGAGATTACCACAGTCACAGAACCTGGACAAACAAAAGGACTCAACTGAAGAAACAATTGAGTGTTGAGAGACATCCAATTTTCCCAGTTCTTCTATTAAAGCTGACAACAAGGATAATCATTAATGCAACCAAAATTTCTTCTGACAAACCACTAAATCCAAGACAATAATGCCATCACCAATGTACTCTCCATCTGCATGGATCTGAAGAAGACCCAGACCATTCCATGCCCGTCTCCTTTAGTTCTGTCCCAACATACAGAAAAACAGAGCACTCTCACTCATTCAGTCTTGTTATATGAGCTTGGCACTGGGGAGAAATCTGAAAGTTTCAAATGAATCAGAACCACAAGTCTCTTTCCTACTCTCTTCAAGAAACATGTCTAATACTTACACACACACACACACACACACACACACACACACACACACACAGAGTAAATCATGACACCAGTGAATTTCTGCAAGTCCAGTTAGAATCTCAAGAGTTGGCTCAGAACATGGAATAAGTGAAGCTATCACCTCTAGGGAGAACACATGTGGGGGAATGGGCAAACAGCTCCCTCCCCCAGAGGACTTTAAGGCCATGTTGCCATGCTCTGAAACACGTGGCCATGGTTCCCTAGCTAGACCCTGAATAGTTAGTGTCTTCAATTCCCACTAGGAGGAATTTAATTTGGAACACATACTCTGCACACCCAAGGGGATATGGTAATGATGATGACATTTTGAATATAAAGAAAATGTGCCACCCTCATATGTCCTTTCTCTTCATCTGAGCATGTAAATGAGAGAGAGATTATCTCAGATTATGGTAAAAAAGGAAAACAGCTTCTAAAGAAGAGACAAATGAGCAAGAGAAAAAGAGGAAATAAGAAATATTATAAAAGGCAAAGACTGGCAGCTAATTAAAAGCTGCAAGAGGGCCTCCCCGGTGGCGCAGCGGTTAAGCGCTGGGTTGCGAAGCTGCCCGCAGGCTATGCAACGCCAGTTCGATCCCCGGCTGCTCCCCGGCCACTGGAGGAGGGTCCCGCATGGCGCGCAGACCTCTCCTGCCGCCTGCTGCTCCCCTCAGCAGTGCACTTTGGTCCTTCTGCCTGCTCTGCTCCCCACTCTGGCTCTGGTGAATTCTCTCGCCCTCCTGCGCTTCTGATTATACCCAGTGCTTGTATAAATAAATAAAAAAATCTTAAAAAAAAAATCTCCTTAATCTACTAAAAAAAAAAAAAAACCTGCAAGAAAACGATTTTAAACAAGCAAATTTCAGTAGCGCTTATCATTCACATATTAGGTTCCCAGCTATCTAAAAGGTAAGAAATGAGATTAACTGTATTTACCCCAATTTTTCCCTCTAGAATGTTCAAAGTAATCTGACACCTGCCAGCATCCCCATGTGCCTGGTGCCCTTAATCTCACTGTGGCTCACTGGAGGGGACAGGGGACAGGAGGAGGAAGTGGGCAGCCCAGGGCTACTTCCCACCTCTGCCAAGACCAGTTGTACAACCACATATAACTCAGGGCCCTCAGTGTCCTCACTCCTACATTAATATAACAATCTACTACCACTCACCTCCTAGGATATTGAGGATTTTGGATAATGTATGAAAACACCTGACAGACAGTAAGAATGTAATCATGATACCTGTTATGATGAAGGCAAGTATCTTTCATTTTGCTTTTCATAGGCAAGCCAACTGTACCAACTGTACTTTTTTATGTCTCTGTCTCCGTCTCCATATTCTAACATACTTTTCCTAAATCTACCTCCAAAGTACTACATGTGTCCAGTGAAGATGGATAAACAAATACTACTGGTGCAAGAGAGCCTTGAGCCTGCATGTTTTAGAAAATATTTTTCCAGAAGGATGAGTTACAAATATTGTAGGTACCGCTAGAAGGGAGTATTTTCCTCTAACACTATTATAAAGTGCATGTCTGAAATTATGCGTAAGTCCCATAACTACAAACACAGAAAGTCACATTTCAGAATTATTTGGGGGTGTCTTCTGCAGGGAGCCACCAACACCCCAAAAGCAGGGATGGGAGAGTCAGCCTAAAGACTGATAAGAAATAATGTGGAAAGTGAACATTAGGGCAAAACAGCCTAATTTAAACGACAGAAACTTCAAATGACTCTTAACACTGGAGAAACACCCAATTTCCCATACATTTTCTCTGGAGTACAGGAAGACCAAGGTAGAACACCTTGAGTTCTGAGCAAGCAAGGCAGGTTTGGCATCTAAACTGTAAGTTCTTCCAGCTTTAAAACGTAGCAATCCTCTGAAATGGTTAAACTGATGTGAGAGGCTTCATTATTCTGCTTTATTTAACAAACAAGGAAAACCAAATTCTAAACCTGGCCGGTGATTGCTTTGGCATCTGTGGGCCTGAAAGAGTGAGCAGATACCACTCTCACCACCCCAGCTCTGGGGACAGGAGGCCAGTCCCCCCTGCCCCAGTTCCATTCTCTGCTGGTCCCAAAGACTCAGGTGTAATTGAAAAAGTCCCACATGGCTTCTGAGTCTCAACACCTGCCCCAATCCAAATCTTATTCCTTTCCGACTCCAAACAAGGTCACCTCTTTCTTATGTGGGGCTTAAGCCTTGCTCTTTCCTTCAGGTTTACTAAGGCTCTCCAACACTCTCACTAGCCTATAATTTCTACCCCTCATGCAAATATACATGAGAGCACCTGAAATAGTTGCTACAGAGCGGCTACAATGGGCCTACTCACGCCTACAATGGGCCCACATTCACGCACTCTGCTCCTGTATATTTCTGGGAGGCTGCAGCCCTGCTCGCAAAGACAAGGCTTTCCTCCTGGCAAGCGAGGGTCAGAGGCCTGGCTGAGAGGAGCTGCTTATTGTGTGGCCGCCTGGGGCAGGCAGCGGCCAGCTCTGGGAGGGGAAAGGTTCCCTTTGAAGCACATGGCGCTAAGAGCTTCCCAGTGACCATGGAAACAGGCGCAGTGGGTTCCCAGCCTGAGAACCAGGGAGAGCTGCCGGCCGTGATTCAAACACAAAACACACACAGAGTCTGAAAAGCGGAGACAGGAGGGGCCGGGGTGAGGGGCAGGCAGCCCAGGCTGGCAGGAACTGAGCGGCTCCCTGGTAGGAAAATCCGGCCAATGAAGCCGAGCAGGTTCACGGGGTTTCCTTTTCATTCCCCAGGCTTTCTTCTCACTCCCGTCATTGCCCCTCAGGTCCTATTCAGCACCTCATCAGATCAGTTGAGCTGGGCCTTTGGCCGGCCTGCTGGCGGCGGGGCCTGGAACCAGGGCGGGAGGTGATCAAAGGAGCCGCAGTTACCCGCCTCCCTCCTCCCCACCCGCCTGCTCGCTCTCCTTGGAAGAGGCCCTGCCAAGGTGATCCAGTGGAAGCCACTGGGGGAAGGCAAGGAAGAGAGGCTGCTTTTATGTCTGCCTTTCTGCTAGAAGAGACACAAAGCACAGCCTGAATGCACACATGCCACTAGCAGGTCAGTGCTCCTTCCTTCTGGGATATCTCTATTCTTAAATCAGAAAACAGAGAAGTCATCTAGACTGGTGCACTTGAATGTCCAGAACCTGAGCCCAAAAGACTGGCGACCCTGTGATAGGTTGCTCTGGGGTCCTCTTTCAGTGCTGTCCACCTCCTAACCTTCAAGATGAATGAAATTATGCTGAAAAAGTTAAGAGATACTGCACCCTGCTTCTTTAGGGTTCCAATTTGAAGGGGAAACAAAGCTATCTGGTATTTTTTTCATAAGAGCAGAAGCAGCAATGTTAATAGAATCTATTAAGGAGGAAAGAACTCCCACTTACTGATGAGCATCTTTTCTCTCAGGTCAGACTGAATCACAGTCCAACAGTGTCCCCTTGGGAATGGGGCCAGGACCCAAGAGAAGTGAGCCCATTCCTCAGCCAGGCCTTACTCTCACCGCCCAGCAGGACAGGTTTCAGCCCTGACCCAAGTCTCTTGAGAAAGGCAGAGTTTGGACAGGTCTGTAATTCGAGAAGCCCATTAGGTGCGTTTTCCCTGTCTTACCTTTGTTGGGCTGCCAAAATATTTACTTGACTTCTTAACTCTAAATCTCTGAAACACACCTGGATTGCCTAAAACAGGCAATTTTCTTATTTTCTCTTATTCACAGAAGAAAGCCCAACCTAAGCAAAGACGACAATAACACAGAGGGATCAAGAGGGTGGGGGCCTGGTAAGAGATGCAGCTTTACATGATATAACCACTGCTTAAGAGTTGAGGGTGTACTGGATTTGTATTTTTAAGGGGGGCAGGGTGGGGGTGGGGAAGAAGAAGTTACTGGGCAGAGTAAACAGATGAAAGCAATTCTACAGGTAATTCTTTTGCAAAACAAACTGATTCTATTTTGACCTTTAAGGAAGAGTGTGTCTATGCCAAGTAAAAATTCCGTGTGGTAGTTAACTGCATTAAGAAAAACTACTATCAGGATATAGGAAATTCCATGGGGATTCAATCTGAGGGGTTGGGGGGAAGCAAATATTGTTTAAAAATAAAAAAAAAAATTAAAAATAATAAAAAATAAAAATCTGAAAAGAAAAAGTTGAATGCATTATAATATCAACAGAGGGACTTAAGGCTGTATATAACAGGAAAATGGGTTTAAACAACACAGTATTTGCAGGGTTTCAGAAGATATAGCAAATTTCATATGATATAAATGATCCCCTCCCCCATTTTTCGGTGTTTCTAGCCTCATGAAAGAGAACTTGGGAAAACAGTTTTAGGTATAGTGTGAAGTGTGAAGCCACTGCACAACTTGCCACAAGTCCCTGTCTTATCAGCTCCCATTTCTGCCTGGTGCTTTCTGAAGCACATACTTGCTAAAAGCTAAATGGCCTAAAGTCAGACAATGGAGACAGACTGTGTTTATGAGCAGAACTCAGTGGAAGGCCCCTGCATTGCTTCTTGGTGCTGTCTTTAAGAGAACAGAAACCTGGTCAATGACCCCCAACCCCTCTGGGAACAAACGTCCTGCCATCAGTTAGGGATATTTTCAGTCTAGTGCTTATTAGCAAATCTTTTAGAGAAAAGTTGTTTTGGAAACATTTTTATGATCTTAAATATTCAAAAATGGGACCTTTGAGCTATTACCATTTCAAAGTCACTGAAAACACAACAGGGTGGGTGCCTTACTGACAGTTGTCACTTGCCTATATCCTTTTAATAGAATTTCAAAACAACATCTCTCTTACCTATATTTTGCTAGACTGTCTCTTAAACTTGACATAATCTTAAGTCTTTAGGAAATTGAGTCTCCAAGGCTGGTCACACATGCAGGAACATATGTAATCATGCTGGGATTCTACAAAGTGGCAGGCCAGTTTCTTCTAGAACTATCATCAGCTAAAATAAGGAGGAGGTTGAGCAGTAACTGCCATATTTCCATATTTTTAAGCCTGCCATTCAGATACTGAGCTGAAACTGAGCGAATCCTGGACACTGACATGCTTGGGTACCTACCATCCTCCTGCCCCATGTGGAGACTACGTCCACCTGGCTCAGATGTCCCAGGTGAAATCAAGAGATCTAGGAAGGTAAGTCAAGACAGGGACCAGTGATAAAGAGAAACCAATGCTTCCTGGCCTTATGTTAACTTAAAAGTTTCTGGAGAGAAAGAGAGAACAAAGTCCTCATTCGAAATTCTGGAAGGGCTTTAAATAGCCCATCATATAAAATAGTACAGTAAGGACAGCTAGTTAGTCTTGGTGAAATGAGCTTTCCAAGAGTTTCTTGGATATGAAACCAAAAGTGCAAAAAAAAAAAAAAATTGATCTAATGGGCTTCATCAAAATTAAAAACTTTTGGGCTTCAAAGGTACCATCAAGAAAGTGAAAAGAAAACCCAAAGAATGGGAGAAAATATTTGCAAATCATGTATCTGCTAAGGGACTTATGTCTAGGATAGATAAATGAACTCTTACAATTCAACAGTTAAAAAAGGGAAAGGATCTGAATACATATTTCTCCAAAGATAATATACAAACTTTGAGAAGCTGTTCCACATCATCAGCCATGAGGAAAATGCAAATCAAAACCACAATGAGATACCACTTCACACCCACCAGTACAGCTCTAATATAAAAAGAGAGATAACAAGTATTAGCTAAGATGTTGAAAAAATCATACATTGATTGGTGGTAGTGCAGATTGTGTAGTCACTTTGAAAAGATTGGAGGGGCCTCCCTGGTAGTGCAAGGAGTTAAGCACCGCACTACGAAGCTATCTGCAGCCTCTGCAGCGCAAGTTCAATCCCATGCCGGCCAGGGAGCAACCCACATGGCGCGGCAGACCTCTCCTGTCTCGCCTGCTGCTCCCCTCAGCAGTGTATTTCAGTCAGTCTGCCTGTTCTACTCCCCACTGTGTGTCTGGTGAATCCTCTCACCCCCTGCACCTCTGTCCTGTACCCCAGTTCTTGTATGCATAAATACATCTTAAAAAAAAAATCTATTGACCCATTCATAAATAAATAAGGGATATTAGAATAGACAATTCACAAGAGAGGAAATTTAGTTAATGAAAATAAGTTTAAAATTTGCTAATAATTGCTTATGTTAAAAAAAATAAACCATCACTATCACTAGTTAGCAGATAAATTAAGGGAACTTTCCTGTAATGCAATTTGTAAACTGTTTAAATCAAGAATCATTAAAAGAAGTTCACATCCTTTGATCTCTGATCTCCTTCTGGAATATTACCATAAGGTAATAATTCAAAAAGAAAACAAACAAACCAAAAGCCCACCCTACATAAAGTAAGGTTTCAGTTTGGTTTATTTGTAAGGGTTAAAAATAAAACAGAAGCAACCTAATTAATGAACCCTGGAGGAATGGCCAACTAAATCACAGTAATTCTATTGTTCTGTTATGGAGACATTAAAATTAGTTTATAAAAACATCAAATTAGTGAAATGACCGGCAGATATTAAATTTGAAAAGGCAGAATACATTTATACATAATAATTACACTGGAAAACAGGCTTGAAGAAGTCTGAAAGGAAATAAACCAAAACTGACAGCACTTGTGTTAAGGGAATAGCTTATTAAAGGTGGGGTTTCCCCTTCTATTTTCACATTTTCCATAATTAATCGTTTCATGCAACAAATATTTACTAAGTGCCTGTTTTATTAGGGTGGCTCTGTGCTTGGCACCAGAAGTACAAGAATGGTGGTAAAAATTATTACACTGCTTATACACTTTTTAAAAAACCATAAAATTTCTGTTAGTTATAAAAATAGTAAAATATTTAATACTATAAATTTTTGGATACCATTAAAATTAGGGGTTATAGGAATGTTAAGGTTTTATCTATTGAAACTTTAAGAAAAGCAAGCTTTCAAAACCAAAATCTTAAGTTTGATTTTTGAACATCAAGCCAACATAACTGAAAGTACTTTGCATCTACTATACTATTTCTGAGGTTCATTTGTATCAAACCTGATATATTTGTGAAGATCTAGTAGCAACAGGTTAATGTGTAATAGTGAAGGCCAAGTGCCTTTACATCCTAAGAAACAGCCCAAGTAGTTCAGGCTGACCAGAATTACATTTTATCCAGCAGTGTTTTTAGAACAATTAGAATATGTTGAAACTCTTATTACTTTTATAATTAGCAAATTTGATGCAGACTTTAAAGTACTTCAGTACCCCAAAGGAATTATTTAGAGTACCTCAAAACAGAGCAAGAAAGCATACAAACACACAGTCCAATGTTTGATTTGGAAAACAAGATCGATCACGAAAGCAGAACGCTCCTTTGTACCTTTTATCAAATAAATACACTTTTTTGGGGGGAGGAAACAAACACAAAAGACAGAACGAGGGAAACATCTGAGACGGTCTTGTGATCAAGGTTAGTAACCAGACAGGATTTCACCAATGTCCCTTTCCTCCTGCTTCTGTACCCAGTGGGAATCTATGCCCAGGCAGGGGCACAAGTGGTACTCTCCTGCATGGGTGCAACTCAAGTGCTCTAAAATGTCCAATGGTCAAACCTGTGTGCAGGTTTTCCTAGAACCTACTAGTAAATCAAATCTGAAATGCCATGGATGCAGTCAGAAATACCTTCGACAGGCAGCCCACCACTGCTTATTTGGGTTAATTTACACACATGGCCAGGCACGCACAAGGTCTGTCTACTGGAGAATGGAGAACAGATGGGATTTGGGGACTTGTCTCCAGATATAAGAGATTCAGGTTATATGACTCAGGACTGATATTATGCATACTATAATGACTTCATTATTTTAGGTTCATTATTTTAGGTTCTAACTTCCTTTATACTTCAAAATGACCTCAAAAATAGAATCATTTGATGGACTTTTCCTCTGGCCACTCGCAGTTTTCTAGGACAGCCTGTTCTATATCGAACCTGGTCCAACGGGAAGGGACAATGGTTGGAAGGAGTAGAGTCAGGTCTGCCCTACTCTGGGGAGGTGGCAGGCAGCCACGTTATTTTTTATTCACTCACTCTACCTTCAAAACTCCCTGAAGCCTGTCAGTAGATTTCAAATGATGTTTTTAGTTAGCCTTATAGCTAAAAATGTCTCTAGATCTAGTAAGGTGTGAGGAGAGGAGTAGTGTGTTTAATAAAGCCTTTCAACCAAGAGCTTTCTTGAAAGATTTGGGTATAGAAGAAAAGCATCAAATTAAAAGTTTATGACTTTCAAATCAGACATGTGACCTTCAAAGAAAAGTGGTATTCCCTGGGTTTTGCTGTTTATACCGTGAGAATCTTTTCCTCCTGAGCTGACTTATTTTGCTTTCCTTTCTAACCAAGTATGAGAGTTAGTTAACCAAATGCTCCTTAAAATAAATTTGAAGAGTCTTCCCAACTTCCTCACCAACAAGAAACTCACCTTGGCTCGTCTTAAAAAAAGGGCTATCATATGCTTGGTACAAAAAGGTTTACATAGAGGAGGACACTGGTATTTGCTAATGTTAAATATTCACATATTCTAAGAACTTGACATACATTTTTTTTTATCATTACAACTATCTTTACAGAGAGGGATATGGAAAAACAGAGGCAAAGAGAAGTTTACTGACCCAGGTACTCAGCTACTAAATGAGTAGAAGAATGTGCAGTGAGGTCACAGGGTTTCAAGATTTGTGCTCTTTGCATCCCTCACATGGAAATACAAATGTGTTCTAACACTGGCCTTGCACTTCAGCAGAACATACCACAAAGGCTACCATGAACCTGTTATTATATTGAAGGGCAGTGGGGCAGAGAAGGGAATGAAGGAGGAAGAAATTAAACTTAAGGTTTTCTTACAGAGAGAAAACTAGTAGGTCACAATTAGATGAGGTTTCTCAGCCTTGACACTAACAACATTTGGGGCCAGGAAATTCTTCATTGTGGGAGCTATATTGCACATTGTATGATGTTAAATAACATCCCTGGCCTCTATGCACTTTGGATGCCAGTAACAATCATGCCCCCCTACCCCCCCCAACTATTGGATATTCTGAAGACCAAAAATGTCTCCAGACATTACCAAATATCCCCTGTGCTGGGGGCAAAGAGGTAGGGAGGGGAGGCAAAATTGTCTCCAGCTGAGAACCACTGTGGTAAGAATTTGCTAACATGTCCCACAAAAGTTTAACACAGCCAAGTATCCCAAGCATAGGGCACTGTCAGGAATGCCATGCAATGAACTGTAGTCCCAGTGCCCTGGGTGTAGGTTATGTGGCAAATAGAGCCACATTTGCTTCACTGACTGGAGGAGGTACCTAGAGAGGTCAGTGCCTGTGAGCTGCTTCTAAGACCCTGCTACAGGCCACTCATTTCTTCTTTTCCACAGCAAGTCAGACCTCAGGATTTGTCTTAAGATAGGAATCTCATGCTCAGAGTGCTGAGTTGGGCTGGCCTAAGGACCAGGACACCTGGGTATCTAGGACATGCACATCTATAACTAAAAGTCTAAAAGAGAGTGGCACGTTGAAGAGAAGTGCCCTCCACATCCATCCGGCTCATAAAGCATTGTGCAGCTTTACCCAAGTACCCAAGGTTCCTGCACAGGTAAGCACAGTTCTGTAAGTTAAGACTGAAGGTTATATCTCAATGCAAGCCTCAAAGATTAAAATATCTTTTCACCTAAGTTCTTCAAATTCATTGTTTGGTTATTTGTTATTAAACATGGAAAACAACAGCCCACTGTTTTTATTCAAATTGCTAACATTTCAGAACCAACACACTTGGCTCCAATTCTGCATTTCATGACAACACATTTACCTTTTCCCCCTTTGTCCTCTATTTTCTACTTATTTCCATGAAATTTATATTAAGAAGGTCTTCCTCAGCTAAGCTCTACATGATCATACATTGGGGAAACAATGCTAGGTTAGAGAACTCAAATCTGGTCTCCTTTTACATTCTCAAAAGTTATTACAAATCCCCAAAGATCCTCTATTTTTTGAGTTTTATCTATTGATATTTATCATATTAGGAATTAAAACTGAGAAATTATCAAAATACAGACTATACAAGCATACATTCCTTCCATTAGCTGTCAGAGCAATGAAGTTGCCACATAAATCGAGCATCTGGAAAACTCCACCATACAACTGAGAAAGAATGAGAGTGAGAAAGGCAAATACCATTTTAGGGTTATTATAAAAATAGTTCTGATCTTGTAGGTTCCCCCGGGAAGGATCTTGAGGATCCTAAAGAGTCCCCTGACCACACTTTGAGATCTCTTGTGCTGTACTAACACACACATCACAATTTTACTGGCTTTGACTTTTACCAGAGCACCCAAAGATGACTCCAGAAGAGAAAAGCCCCAGTTCACAATTAGCCAAGACCCATTAATTTTCATGGGGCAAGAGCCCCTTCCCCTTTCTGGACAATTCCTGAGTCCTTTTCTTTAAGCACCAACTATTGCCTATCACCATATTGTATATCAGGTTTTGGTTTTAATATTTGGAACAGAAATATATCAAACATCTCTGATTGCAATTAGTGTCCTTTTCCAGTTTTCCACTATGTCATGAAAAAGGAATATAAATAATAAAAGTTTGTTTTCCCCTACCAAAACTCTGTACTTGGGGAAGATGGTCTTTGAAAGACAAGTAAGGAATTTTCATAAGGGTAGCCTTATGTGCAAAGGATTTGGTTCCTGTTCTCATTGCTCCTGGATTATTAAAGGTGCAGTTCAGTGGCATTAAGTGCTTCACAGTTGTGCTACCATTACCACCATCATCTCCAGAACATTTCATCTTCCTCAACTGAAACTCAGTGCCCATTAAATAATTCGTTATTCTCCCTTCCCCCCAGCCTTAGCAACCATCATGCTCCTTTCTGTCTCTATGGATCTGCCTACTTAGGCTTCCAGTTCTAAAAGAAATTGCAGGATAAAAAGGGAAGGGAAAGGAAGTGCATGGTCAATAAGAGTTGCTACTTTATTTAGTGCTTTCAGTTGTGCCAGGAACAACCAACGCTTGACATACACTATCTCTTTTGGGTGCTGCTTCCATTTAAGGAGTTGAAACATGTAGGTGGCAAGTGACTGCCCCAGCTCAACCAGTTTAAAGAGCTAGAACTGTGGTTTAAACTTAGGTTAGTTTGGTGTCTAAATCTGTCTTAATCATAACATACCTCCTCTCCATCCAACCATCCTGAAATAAAGAAAATTCCTCTGACTCCATTTTCTGCCTAGAGTGATTTAGTCTTTATTTGCTCTTTCTGACGTGGATTGGTGGAATGAATGTAAAGGCTCTACTCTCTGCCAACCTCTCCAGCTTGGGTTTCCTGCTGCTTATCTTAGCTGCGATTAAAAACCAGTAGAGCAATTTGCCACCCTGCCACACTGTTGGCCATGCTTTTTCTACATTTCACATTGTTCTAAATTGAAAACAGAAAAAGGGCAGATGAAGAGAGTGGGGAAATCTGAAGGCGAACACCAAGTGTCCTTGGCAATGCCATTGACTCACCAAAGAACTGATGTCTGGGGCTCATTCATTTCCCAGAAACAACCAGCAACAAATAGTAACTTGCTCCTCCCCTCTCCAACCAATCCACACATCTCTGCCAAATGAACATTCCCAAAGCTGGTTTCTATTACACCTGTCCTTTTGTCAGAAATTTTCAGTGGCCCCAACTACTTAGGGGATGAAGACCAAACTCCTTAATTTGAAAGCCTCTTCCTCCCTCAACAACTTCGAGTGCTCTTGTTCCCTATCTTCCTGCCCTGGTCCTGAAGATTATTCTCCCATCTCTCCCAATCTCACACTCTCCTTGCACTTCTGTCTCATATAACCCTTTGTAAAATCCACCCAACTCACTTCTCACTCATAACAACTGCTGTTTGTGCCAAGGATTGACACTCAGTTCAGGGTAAGAAAGAGGCCATGACTCTCCATGGTACACAAGAACCAGAGAAGTCCCTTCTTAATGGAGTTTCTTTGAACAATTCATGATAAAATGAGGACATTATGACTTATGATCAAAAACATGTTTTGGGGCCTCCCTGGTGGCACAAGGGGTTGGGCACCACAATGTGAGGCAGTCTGAAGCCTCTGCAGCACGAGTTCAATCCCCGGTCGGCCAGAGAAAGACCTACATGGTGCAGCAGACCTCTCCTGTCTCGCCTGCTGCTCCCCACAGCAGTGTGTTTCAGTCAGTCTGCCTGTTCTGTTCCCCATTCTGTCTCTGGTGAATCCTCTCACCCCCTGCGTCTCTGGCCCGTGCCCCAGTTCTTGTATGCATGGATGGATAACTCTTCTTAAAAAACAGCAAACAAACAAAAAACATGTTTTGGTGATTATAGAGAGCTGCTTGGAGGATGGCAGTCTAGCATTAAACCCCATCCCCAAGCTTTCTTCTAGAAGGAATATCTTGCTCCCACTCCCCATTTAAAACTGGGCAGGAAGTTCTAGTATGTCCCCAGCCCCAGATCACAGCTGGTAAGTCTAAAGGCAGGCACATAATCCAACATGGATTCCCTTTCCTGAACCCATTAGGCTCAAAACCACAAGAATATCAGGCCCAGGGATGTTGGGTGTGTGTGTCTTCAACCAAGTACAGGGGAGCATTAAAAAGATGAACACAAGAGAAGACTTGGAGAGGAACAGCTGGCAGTAAGCCCTGGAGTTAGTTGCTTAGCACCCTCAGCATGGATTCCTTGATGGATCCTCAAAGCAAATTCTTCATTTCATCATACTCTAAGCAGAGTTTCCATGAAATGGAACCAGCAGTCCTAACCACAGTGTCTACTGAAAGCACCTGATTTTTATCTAGAAATGTCAGCAAACACAAAAGGAGGCAAAGGAAAGAAACTAACATTGATGGGCTAGTAGAACAGTTGTATCTCACATCTTAGATCAGCTACTTGGGAGCCATTAGATGTTAAGTTATACTCTGTGTCTCTGGGACTAGATTTCCTTATTGTAAAATGGGAATCTAGACACAATCTTAGAATTAGCCTGATGATGAAAGGAGATACTGCACATAAAATGCGTAGAACCTGGTGAGCACCCAACATATAATGGCTGTTCTTATACTCTCATCGGGCATTTACCACGAGCAGGTTCTGTGCTAAGTGTTTCACAAACATCTCGCAGATCTCCCGCTACAATGACAAAAGCAGCATGAAGCGCCAACAAGGAAAGTGAGGCCCCAAGAACTTAAAAATTACCTTTCTGTGGTGATTCAGCTAAGTCTGGGTCTGTCTGACCTGCAATTCCCTATCTTTTTCTTTTTATTAACTTTCTCAAACTGTCCTCTTATATGCCAGAAAGAGTTAAGTCCGTATCAGTTGACCATCCTGTTTTTAAAAACCTTTCTTAAGACCCCATTCCAACACGGGAAATGGGAGATGGAGAGGTTTATTCTACTCAACTTAAAGAATCTGGGCCAGGTGGCTTTGTTAGAAACACTAGAATTTCTTGTGTGTTCCTTTCCATGAGATTCTCCATGAGGTTGACAGGTCATAGGAACCAAAGATTTGAAATTCTTACCAGATTCCTAAGATGCTTAAGAGACACAGCTTGAATCGAAGGGTTAAAATGCCTGAGGCATTGGGCCTCCCCGGTGGCGCAGCGGTTGAGCGCTGGGAAGCTGCCCGCAGCCTCTGCAGCGCAGGTTCGATCCCCGGCTGCTCCCCGGCCACAGGAGGAGGGTCCTGCATGGCGCGCAGACCTCTCCTGCCGCCCGCTGCTCCCCCCAGCAGTGTACTTCGGTCCTTCTGCCTGCTCTGCTCCCCACTCTGGCTCTGGTGAATTCTCTCACCCTCCCGCGCTTCTGACTGTACCCAGTGCTTGTATAAATAAATAAATTAATTAATTAAAAAAAAAAAAAAAAAGCCTGAGGCATAAATACAGATAGACTCACTTTGGTCTAGTTTAAGGACCTTCCTTTCAATAGCAAGCTGTTCAGAAATGTCAATTTTATTTTGTTTTAACTCCCTAGGACTTAAACAGTCACATATAAAGTCTGTCTTTCAATGCTGCAACCAGAATCTCTTCAAACAAGACAATCAAGGAGAGATCTTAAGTATGATACAGAAGCTCAAAATATTACAAGAGCAAGAAGCCATGAACAGCCTCTTCACGTGAAGTGAAAACGAGAGGCCCAGAAAGCTGAAGAAATTTCCCTACAGCTGGAGTGAGGCAGAGCCTGGCCTGCCGTATCCCTGTGGGGAGCTCACTCCTTAGCTGATGTTGCTGTCTGCATTGCCTTCTATCTTCAAATTATAAGGAGGGGCCGTAAATCATTTTTCTCTCATGAGTTTATAAGGTTCCTAAGAAGTTCAAAAGCACTCAGTAATAAACCAAGGTGATGAGTTTATATCTTGTGCTTTTAAAATGAAACTTTATTTGAACTCCTGGAGAGGCTTTTTTTTTTTTTTTTTTTTTAATTTAGGACATTCCTCTCTTATTCCAACGTTTTGCCCCATGGCATTTTCTGTGGGTGGGTGGGTGATGGGGGAGGTGAAGGGGGAGGGGGTTCTGTGTCTGGCCCTCCTTCTCCTACAGGCATTACCAAACGCCTGACAGAAAAGTCCTCCCTTCTATGGTTTCCAACAAGTCTCAACATCTATACAGAGTCCCTCCCCCCATCCCCATACTGACTTTGCTGTAGTTTCTTCCTTTTGCTGTAGTTTCTCCACTGCCCACCCCCCTTCTTGCCATAGCCACCAGGAGTAAAGAAATGATGGAAAATCATGCTATCTGTAGGAGATCAGACTGACCTTGAGATCTTTTTGTTTTTCTTTACCCTAGTTTCCTGCCACTGCCCTTGAGGGTTGAGGGGGAAAAAAGAATCCAGAAAACACAGTAATATGAAACTGAGAACAACTATACTTCAGGAAGAAGATGAGATAGAAAAAAGAGGGAGACAGAAAAAGAGGAAGGAAGGTAGAAAGATAGCCTGAGTCATCCCAACTCCTGCACCAACCCAAGTTTTAAACAACCTGTGAAACTATCTTGCTTTGTCTGACACAAGCATGTTTGCTAGTGATTTTATTTATGAGCTAAGCCATATTTCAGTAACTTGCCATATGTAAATACGGCCTGGCCACCACACAACCCTTTCAAACAGAAACATGGGGCGGTGTGGGTTAGGGAAGGTAGTAGGTATACATGCAGGAGAGTAGGTAGAACCGCACACTTAGCTTCTGGGCCCCTACATTCAATAAATATTTGGTGAATGAATAAACCCAGTAAGTATTTAATGATTCCATATCTGTCTAGGGTTTTTATTCTCCCTGGCTGCACAAGCCAGCAGGCCAAACCATACACAACTCTCTAAGTAAAACCACTACATGGCTGTTCGAGGTGTAGGAGTAAACAATTGGGCTCTCTCAGGGGCTTCCACACCACTAAGCCATGGCAGAGCAATGGGGTATCCCTGGGAGCCCTGTTTCAACCCATTTACAGACAGATGCAAAGGTAGAACCCTACTGATTGGGAAAAAGTAAATTAAGAAAAGCTGCTGAGCCCTGCATAGCAGTAGCTTAAGTATAGGAGAAAATATTATATTAGGAGCATAATGCCTACAAGGAAAGCAGTGTTCTTAACCTTTGGATGTAGCTGGCATTTTTCCTAGGAAAACACTAAAATACTCTCAAGGGAGGATCTGCTCTCCTAGCATCATTAAGCAGCTCTGCCCAACTATTTAAATGATGAAATATCAGGACCTAGGCCACCTAAAACACCTAGATTCAGCTCTGTGATCTGCAAACCAAACAGGTAATAATTCCTTCAGGGATTCCCCCCCATCCCAGTGAAGGAGAACTTAACTAGAGCATGGAAGCTACTAAGAAGACAAGCAGGATGCAAAAATTACAGATTTAGACCCCTGAGGGTCTCCTGGGCTAACTCTTTCAAGAGTCACCAGCAAGGACATCTTCAAGTCCCTCCCAAAACCTCCTCTTCTCTGGCCTGACTCTCCAAAGAAATCCTCACGTCAGGAACCCCCCACAGTGGTGTCCTCATAATACCTAAAACAGCAGCCTCTGATATGAAAAACTATTTAGGCAAATATACTATTTTTAGAAGATACCAAATTCTAATAACCTTCTCCAAAACTTACCCTTTAACGAAATGATATCATTTAAAACAGGTGACAACCTGTTTTATATGAGGTGACCTCATGTTTTAAGGTCATTGATGGGTGGCTTTCCATGCAAGAAAAAAATGTATTTCTATTTTATACTGCAGTCAGAAGTAATGCTGACTCTCTTGACTGAAAAGTCTTTTTTAGTACTTAAAAATGGATGGCAACCTTCAGTGGCAGATACTTTCTGAGAGTTTGCATCTTATCTCACCTTCTAACAATCCTATGAAGTAATTTCTAATAAAGGATTGCAATTGCTATCTGCCATTCTGAAACAAAAAAAGCTCTGAAACCTTAAATTTTTCCATAACTTATTTGGCAACAAAACTCTGCGGACTTGAACTCATGAAGGTAAAGCTGCCCTTAACTAACACTAGGCTATTTAGATTTTAGCATGATCCCACTTAAGGTAACTATCCATGTAATTTGTTACACAAACATTAAAGTATTTGATTATTGAGTACTGTCTCGGATCTAGAAAATATGTATACCTTAATACCTTTCTAAACCCCCCAAATCTCAGAATTTTGAAACATCTGGTCCCAAGGTGTAACATAAAGTATTGTGAATTTCACAGAAAAGAAATTGAGGCTCCCTGAGGGGAAATAACTTGCCCACAGCCACACAGTGGATAAGAAGTGGATTCTACTAGAGTACGAGCTTATAAGCGTTTATGTGGCTGCTACAGGACATTATCTTTAGTCCTCACTCAACGTCTCCAGCTTGGAATGAGTGCTATACCAGCATGGCTCTTCTCCGTAGCCAATTACTTGAGGAAATGGGAAGGTGAAGAACATCAATCAGAATCAGAGTGATTCGTAGGGCCTGGCATTTACCTTGCCCAGGACAGTAAGGCATGGCTTCGGGTCCAATTCTGGCTGTTCCAGCTTCACCACTCCTACCCAGCCATATTCATACAAGTCCTCTTCGTCATTGTTATTACACAGGCCCAGTGGGTGCATCTAGGAAACAAAATGGAAAGAAAACTTCAACACACAGTTTGCAGATCTGCTTGACTCACCTTTGAATTTGTCAGACTTGACAGTCAAAAGTAAACTCAAAATATAAAATTAAACAGGGTGGGAGGTTAATTTTATGGATGCCTTCTCACTGCTTTGTATTCAGCAGTCACCCCAGGTGTATACCCTGATGGGCTGGAGGAAAGAAAAATAGCATAAGCCTTATATAAATGCCAATCTAAATTGCTGTGAAATATTATAACATTAAGTAGCAATTATAGATGAAACTATCTAGTTTAGTATCCAAGACTACTTGGTTTCTAGACCTTAAGGACACTTCAACTTCAGATTATGCAAGAGTACTTGGAAACACATTCAGGAATTTAATGAGACAATTAGATATATGTCAGAATCACCAGTATAATTAATAGGCTTTTTAAAGGCCATCTCTGGGAAAGGTTACTGGGAAACAGACAAAATTCTTTGAGGTTGCCCCCTCCACCACCACCAAATTTGTAAAGCACAAAATCAAAGAGAAGCACTGTCAATTTTTTGCTGGTGACAGTATTGTAGTGGAAGCTTGACAACAGCACAAGCCTAGGTTTTGCTTACAGTTCTCTTTGAGTTGTATCAGGCCCCAGAATTCCTAATAACAATATGAGAAGATGAACTCCTTGTGGATAAACATGATATAAAGAAGTTAATGAGCCTACCACAGTGCTAAGCTCTTTAAATAAGTGGAAAATTCATGAGTTGTTAGCGATACAAGAGACCTATGAGTCCACAAAATAATGATTCCCAAAAATATCTATGTCCTTTACCCAGAACCTGTGAATATTACATTATGTAGCATGAGACTGTGCAGGTACTGTCAACTCTAAGGAACAGAGATTATCCTGGATTAGCTGAATGTGCCCAATGTAATCACAAAGGTCTTTGTAAAGAAAAAAGGGCATCTGGAAGCAGAGAGGAGATGTGATGATGGAAGCAGAGATCGGAGTGATTAATTTGAAGATGGAGGAGGGAGCAATGAGCCAAGGAATGCAGGCAGGCTTCTAGTAGCTGGTAACAAGACAAGGATTCTACTTAATGACTCCACAAGGAATGCAGCCCCACTGACACATTTTGGAATTCTGATATCCAGAACTGTGAGAGAATAAATTTGTATTTCTTTAATCTGCTACGTTTGTAATAACTTGTTACAGCAGCAAATAGGAACACAGCCACCTTATCCCCTACTCATTTTACAGATGAGATTTCAAGATAAGTAGCTTTTCCATGACAACAGTCAGCAAATAGCTATACCAGACGTGACCTGGCCCTGGAATTCACAGTCCAGTGCCTTCCCACTCCACTTCCTTGATTTTATTCTCCCTTCCTCCAAGAGCTGGTCATCTGATTGGGAAGAAAAGATTAAATGATAAAGTCCTTAGGGAAAAATGTTGCCAGGTCTAAATTCTATGGTATCTGACAGCAATGAATTTAGTGCTGGCAAGGATTGCTAGAATGTTTCGGGAGGCTTTGTGCAACTGCTAAGCCTTGAAGCAGAGCTTGGGAGGAAGGGTTAAACATATCAGGGAAAAAAAGGAGGGGGCAGCAGCCATTCCAAGTACCTGGAGGAAGAGCTAATGGCTTATGGGGGAGAGAAGGAGGCCATCTGATCGGTATGAAGGATTGCAGTTTAGACAGGGAAGGAAGAGATGGGCACAAAAATGAGGGTGGAGTTTGAATATCGAGACAATGGTGGTAGTCTTTTGGCAGAAGAGTAGCACCCAGAATAATTATTTTAGGCAGACGAGTTCAACACCTTCTGGCAGCAGTATGCCTGGACTTCAGAGGCCCAATGAAACCCAGAGAGAAGAAATTCTTAACAAGTCAATGGGGCAACAAGGAAAGGGGTTGCGAGAGGCAGTAAGACAGGTGAACACAGGGTGCTATAAGGGGTGGCGACTGGCTGCCTTTATAGTGGGTGAGGGATAACCAATCCCCTGGGAATTCTGTCTTTCAAGAGTACTTGAAGAATGTGTCCAGGGGATCAATAAGGGATCTACAATGCAGTAGACAGCACAATTTTCCCTCCAGCTGCCCTGTAAGAACTAAGCCCAATTTAGGATGTTAATTAAATGAATAGCAGCTTAAAATGCAGACCTCCCACTGGACAGAGGATGAGTGAGGGTAATAAGCAACCATGCAAACAGCGCAGTTACCTCTGAGCTCTACAAAAGGGCAAATAGCCTGCCTCAGGTCAACTTCCTGAAATCCCAGGTCAAGTCATGTCTGTCACACTACTGATCCTTTCCATGTATTCCATCATATTTTTAACCTGGTCTCCTGACTTAGAGGTTTATAATGGAGAGGGCTTTTGTTATTTACTAATTGGGGGAACACAGGTAGTGTTCAAGTCTAATACCCTGTATCTGCACCAAAACTTCACTAAATAAAGAATTCAGACACAAAAGGCCACATGTTATATGATTCCACTGATATGAAATATCCAGAATAAACACAGAAACAGGAAGCAGATAAGTGGATACAGGGAATGGGGAGAGAGGGAACTGGGGAATGATGGGGAGGTTCCTTTTGGGGTGATGAAAATGTGCTGGAATCAGATGATGGTGAGTGATATACAACAGTGTGAATGTACTAAATGTTTCTGAATTGCAGACCTTAGTGAGGCTTACAAGGGATGAATTTTATATCAATGTTAGCATGACAGCATAATAGAGGTTTTATTTTTTTTTTAAATGTCCCACGAATTTACTCAGAAATGACTGCCCCCAGCTAACACGGGTAATCTACAAGTGGAAGATGATGTGGTTTCCACCCTTCTAGAGTCAAAGTCAATTACAGCAGCCCCGTTGGAAACTGTCCTGCAAGATGAAAAACAGATTCTTGCACAAGTAACTATCACTGAGAAACACTTCATAAGGATCAGGCTTCACATGGCAAATTAAAGTTCTATGAGGCCTCCGGATTGAAAAAGGGATTTTAACCTTTTCTGAAACCAGCATTTCCAATCCTTTGACTACAAGCCTATTTTGTGTTTGATCACACTATTTCATGGGCCACACTGTGAAATTATTAGGAAAAATACCTATACATAGATGAAAGAAATCTACAGTAAATAAAATTCAAGGCAAAGCCACATGTCCTCAAATGCTGAACGAGACAGAGTCAAGGCTATGGTAGAAGACACGAAGAGATGGAGAGACAGCTGAAGGCAACTAGAGAGAGGGGGACGCCTAGGAGGGCTGGGGGCACGTGGAGAGGAGAGGAGGTAGAGGAGCATCAGGACTAGGAACCAAGAGTAGCAGAAACTGAAACCGAGACCTGTGCTGTGGAGGAGCTGACTATATGGCATGCTGAAGCGTGCACCTAAGCATTCAGAAATCTGAACTACTTAAATCTTAAACACAGTCATTGATTGTCTTGGGTCTACACTTTACACTGGGCACACGCTTCCTCTTAGTAGTCACATCCTCTCTCCTCCTCCTCCTCCAAGACTTCCCTATCAAATTTTTCACTAATGTCAAAATGTCAGCCCTGTTAAGAGTGTTGAATTCTCAACAGGTATCAAAGACTTTAAAAAAAAAAAAAAAAAGACAAAAGGAATTATTAAAAAGTGCCAGTGGGTGCATTTGGTTGTCCTGTTTATTTTCCTGTGACAGTCAAAGAGGCCATCAAAATCACATCTCAGAGAATTAATAACCTACCTCACTGTATCCACCACCTTTCTCAGCTCTACTCTCCAGTTCCTTCCCTTCTGAATCCCTTGTGGCAATTTACTACTCCAATGAGTACAGTCTCAGCTATGCCTCAAGTGTAACTGACTTCTTTAACCAATTTGTCAAATATTATATGATTCAGGTCTCTGTCAGCTCACCCCTGATCATATCAGCTTTCAGAAATGCCTGCCACCCTAGCTCTACAACCATTTTTATCCAGGGATTCTCTTTTCCCAAAGGCTCCAAATGATAATAAGCTCAGCAGAGTATTTTCTAGGGAAGCACAAGTAGCCAAGGCATGAAAATGTTCATTTGTAAACTGATCTAGGCAAAGGCATACAATGCAAAATAATGTCAAATTTAGGGAAAGCGTTTTATAATTAACTGAACACCTACTATATATTTTGTCTTACTGATCCTTTGAAACAACCTCTTGCTAACTGTTGGAATAGCAGATAGTATAGTAACTATACCATTTATAAGCTGAGAATCAGAATAGCAAATCAGGAACTGATGCAGACTATAATGAAGTCCATGAAAATCACATTACTCAAGAGGATTCTGCTCAAGGCCAATGGCACATAATCTAGTTAAAGATTTAAGAAGAAATCCACATGGGAGTTTTCACAGAGAGTGATCAAAAGATTAAGACAGAACTTTGGGAAAAGTGAGAGTCCTCTAATATTTTTGGAAAAATGACTTCAATGATCCTGCTGCTGAAGTCAAATATAAAAGGATACAATGTCTATATTCTCACACAATTTTGCTGAAAAGATTCCAACACTGTCCACATGGGAAATCAGTATAAAGCTGTAATTGTAATTTACCTTGTTTTTAAAAAAAACTATTAAGTTTCCTTTTCAATATATAGCTTTAACTGAATCTTTCCATATTTACTAAGAAATATTAGCCACCAATTTTAAAGGATTGCAAAATCCTTTTCTGAGTAACAATCATCTATAGAGAATGAGGACTTCCTACATACTAAATACATGCATTTTCCTGAAAATCTGGCTATCCACCACTTACATACTATCATTCCAGACATATGTCACATAAAAACTAGGCTTGCTAATTCATACATATTTCCATCAGTCAAGGACACACAGGTAGCGACTATATATAAAAGAAGATATGCACTTCCTAATGCTTATTCATCCAAAATTAATCTTAGGAGACGTCAATGAACATTGTTTAAGTTAATGGTGAACTTAATGTGGCACCATAGCATTTAAAAATTACATAGCACCATAGCATTTAAAAATAAGCATTTCTGAGCTTATTTTTCTTAAAATGTTTGAATGTTCAAATGTTTAAAACTGAAGATTTTACCTTTATGTTTTTAAGTAGGTTAAAAATACTATTATATTAACAACTCTGGGATGTCAGAAAGAACTACTAAATGGTAAAGAAAAAAAATCAAACACACTCAGAAATCCAGAATGGGACTCCACTGGACCAAAGACTCCACTGGACAGAGAATATTGAAACAAAGAAGGCTGCTTCTTAGTTGTACTGGCAATCTACAGCAACCAGGCACAGAAAGGGAAGGATGACCTAAAATGAGACAAAAAGCAAAACTCCTGGGATAGATCCACAGAAGAGCAATGCAAATAAACGAAAAGCTGCAATTAGAGCAAAAGGACTTACTGGGTAATATATATGTTATAACCCGAGTCTTGTGCTAGCAGGCCAGTAACTTCAGGATGCTCAACATCCTTGGCTTAAGTCAATCAAAGAATGTTCCATTCACCCTTTATTATGAGCTTGGACATTACTTGAAATTTTTTCCCAAAAGGTATTTTGGCCTGAGAGGATGAGAGTTCTGCAATTATTCAGTCTTCTGTTTAAACCTCATCTCTACCTCTTCATCAACTTGGGCAGATGGTTTGACTTCTATAAACTTCAATTTTCTTATCTATAAAATGGGGGCAACAGCACCTGCCCCCAAAGGGTGCTGGTATAAGGATTAAATGAGACATAAAACCATAGTAACACAGTAGACACCAAAACAATGGGAAAGCCCTTTCTTTCACTTTCTCTAGACTTGTCATGTTTGAGTGTGCTTTATGCCTTTGACTAGAATATTCTGACCATCTTCAATGTCATCATAGAACTTTCTTGAATGCACCAATACAATCAGTTGCTTCTACTTCTATGTTCCCTAATGCCTTGTATGGTGCTCACCACAGTTCCTGCAGCATCCCTCTAAGATGGGCACCTGCTTCAGAAGGACAATCTTACTTAGAAGTCCTCTCTCACCCCACCCAGAGCCCTGTGGCCAACAAGTACTCAGTAAATTACTGCTGGGTGAACAACTTTCAGCCCAGGAGCAGGCTTGCTGTTATGTCTCACACTTTGCTTATGTCTCTGCTTGCCAAGTGAAGGACCAGGGCAAGCAGGTCAGCATTTAGTCAAATTGATACATGAACTTTAAGAAGAACTGGCTCTTAACAGTCATTGATTACCCAGTCACCAAAGACATTCCGAGGACAAAAAAAGATTTACTGGCAATGCCATAGGAGCAAAGGCTGTTTCTTCTTAGTTGTGTTCTACTTAGTTGAACTAAAGCAGCCAGGCACGCAGAGGCAGCTAATACTTTCTACACGCAGAGACTTGTGACAGCACTTTATATGGGCAGTGGAAAGAGAAGAACAGAGAATGTCCTCCCCACAAAAGCAATAACCTCAAATTTTCCTGCCCATGTTAGATCTCAGAAGTTGCTCTCAATGCCAACAAAACAAGAAATAAACTGAGGATAAAGCAAGCATGGAATTCAGAGCACAAGGAATCCAATAGAAAAAAGAAATGGAGGGAATTCCCGGAATGATGGTGATGGGGAATCCCAGGATGATAGCTATCCAAGCAGCCTGCTGGGTAACCAGTCCAGATGGGACCAGAAGGTTGAGGGTTTGCAGGAGAGCTAGGTAAAAGATCAACAACCAGAGTCATTATCTAATAGTTTGATGGTACTGAGAAGAGCTGTATAATCTGAACAAGGGAACTAACTGTAATAGTTACATTGCAAACTAAAGGAGGGGTGAGGGGGAAGAGTTTACAATTATTAACTCCTGAAAAAAAACCCAAAAAGTTAACATCAGAGATGTAAACCATAATCACGGTATGGTCTGCATGGCCTGGCTGAGAGGACAGTCATAATAATGTAAATCCTGATCTAAATAATAATTGTGATGTAACTATATTGGAAATATGTAAAGATGGAGAGGGGAAGGCTGGTAAAAGGGCAGTTAGAGAACAAAATCTTTCTCTTTTTTCCTTGGTAGGAAGTTAAAAAAAAAAATGGACAAAAAATATGAAGCAGAAGTATAAGCATGTTATTTAGAAATATTCATAGTTGAAGAGCAGAAGAAACCACTAAATAATTGAAAATAGTTGCCTCTGGGAATAGCAATCAGGGATAGCAAAGAGTGGGAAGTGGAATGCTCTTCGCCTTCTTATAAACATAGACAAGCAGTATTTTAATTAAAAATGATATGCACTGCTGGACAGAAGAAGTCCCTCCCTCTAGGCATTCCAGTAGATTCTATGGGTCCTTTGGTTAAGTTGTCTGACAGGCCAAAGAGAAATCCACAGTCTCCCTACACAGTGCAGTGGACCCTCAGAGGGAGACTGTCTGGAATGGCTGCTCTGGGAGCCATCGAGGACCTGGGCTGGAGACACAGCATAGGATGACTCAGGGAGATGGTGCAGAAAGAAGCAGCAGCATTCACCATCCCCAAGACCAAAAATAACTCCCAGGTGGCACCAGTGTGATGCAGATTCGGGTGTTACAGAGATGGTAGACACAGTGACTGAGATAATCGTTCTGAGAAATCCCAACTTTTTCCCACATGAAGACAGATCCTATGACCTCTAGAAGGAGCACTGAACCCATCACACTTGCGCTTCCAAATGTGTAGCTGCCAGGGCCAAATGACTCACAACGAGCAGTGCATATACCCGAACAACATCCATGCCAGATAGTGAGCATCTGCTTTTATGTGGAAATATGAAGATGGACCTTCTTCACATTTCTCAGAGCCTGCTGAGACTGACTATCATGGTTTCACTGTTTTGTTAATGGACAAAGAATCTATGGGAACTTCAAAGCCAAAACACTAGTCAGACAAGGTTAAATATCTGGAGAAAGAGAACTATGGTCCCTTGAGTAGAGCAGTGTATCAAGCCAAGCTTGGAAAGCAAGACCAGCTCTTTAAGAAGCTTTCAGTACAAAATCCTTGAGATATACTGGTGCACTTTCCACATGTCTGAAAGGGCAAAACTGAAACCCAGGCTGGTGGTGCTCTCTTATCCAAGGTTACAATATCTCTCCACTCTGCTGGAAGTTTAAAATAACTTCAAAAGGGCCGCCTGCTTCTAAGTGGGTTACTGTTACACAGGAGCCAAACACTAAACTAACAGGAGGAGAAACATTTCACTCTGTAATATTATCTCATCCAAAAAATTCCTGGGGATTTAAAAGGGAAACTTCCTTCCTTTTGTCCTCTTGCCGCTGTCAGCCAGGGTAGGGTGTCACTATGGTACAGAATTTCACTTGAAACAACAGCCCCAGACCTTTTCTTAAAAGGTGTGGTGGCTGGAATCAAGACTTATAATTTATGTGAAGGAATGGAAAAGGACAGCCCCACCCATTTTTTCTCTTGAATCATAAGGATTATTTTTCTCCTCTGTGTACAAAGAAACAGACAACTCTCTTTTGCTCTTTGAACAAACCCAGCCTAAACCTTTTTCTGGATTTAGAATCCAGAAATACCTGAATATAGCTCCCCCCCCCCCGTTGTCATAACAACAAAGAAGGAAACTGTCCCAGCACAGAAAAGGAGCTGGCTGTTGCTGTTGTTTGCTAGAAACTTCCAAACGGGAACTGCCTGAAGATTAAACCAGCACTTCTTTGCCCAGAGCTCTGGTTTTCAGACCGCTAAGCTAAAGTCTCCCATAGTGGATATCACTTTTTAGAGAAAAACCAAGAACTGCCTCTGTTGTATTTGGTTTCTCTGTACTGAAAGAACTGAGAAGTTGCCTGTAGAGGCTGAGAAAAGCAGCGAGTATTTCAAATCCATCTTCTTACTTGATTATCTCCTCTCCTAGGGAATTTCATTTTATTAGGTAACTTACGTCAAAACTTAGGTACAGCCCTGTATATATTTTATGTCTGATTCTATAAGCCTCTACTTAGAGCCTCCTTTTCCAGTCTTAAATAGTAAAGAGATATTCCAAAAGTTGAAATTTTTGAAGCGTACCCAATAGCCTAGGAAACAATGTTAAGCAAAAGTTAATTCTAAATCCATTCTTATAATGACTCATATGGCTAATGGATGACAAGGATTGACCTCTGCATAGAAATGTACTTACATTTTCATTTATTACAAATTGTCAGGCAACTTAGTAAAAAACAGTTATAAAAAAAGTAAAAATTGGATGCTTATATATACCAAATAGTTACAAAATTAAGAAGAAATATTCTGGAGGGGAAAGGATGACAGTGGAATTTTCATTATTCCAGATTGAAAAACAGTACTACAAAATATCAAATCATTAAAAATACATGATGTGGAACTGAAACTAGAAAATAAAACAAGTGGAAAAGAAATTCCAAAACACATTTAAAATGTCATAAGATCTTAATAGAACATAAAGCAGAAATAACAAAAGGACGCAAGAAGGAATCACATAATAAATGCTATTGGGACAGGTGCACAGCAAGCAAAGTTCAGTTTGGTCATTCATGAGTTATTCAGAGAAATGATGAGGCAACATGAATTAAGACAATTCCTTCAGGACAATTAACAAGCTACACAGCAAAAGAGAAAGCATAAAGTACAAATGTATTCTTTTTATTTTTTTAAGATTTATTTATTTATACGAGCACTGGGTACAGTCAGAAGTGCGGGAGGGTGAGAGAATTCATCAGAGCCAGAGCGGAGAGCAGAACAGGCAGGGTGACAAAATACACTGCTGAGGGGAGCAGCGGGCGCGGCAGGAGAGTTCTAATGGGCCATGTGGGACCCTCACCGGCGGCCAGGGATCAAATCGGTGCTGCAGAGGCTGCGGGCAGCTTCACAGCCCAGTGCTCAACCGCTGCGCCACCAGGGGAGGCCCTACAAATGTATTCTGGAAAATTCTCCACATGATCAGTAATACAATAAAGATAAAACAAAAATGAATAAAATGACAGAGAATATCTGTATCTATCAATAGATACATCTGTGTATTTTTAGAATTAAAAATAGAAAAACCATCAACATAGTTGCTGATTAATAAGCAGTAAAATCACCAAACTAACCAATGCTAACAAACCCCACTAAGGGAGAGTGGGGAGAGCTATAGAGGAGACACATGTCAATACAACCTGGCCACACTACAAAATGGCTCAAGGTGTGTGTGTGTTGGGGGGTAGGGGTATGGGGGAAAGGATCATCAGTCTGGCACCAAGCAACAAAGCCCAACTCCTTATGTCCTTCATTCTACTACAATTCCAATTTCTGAACAGATCCTGACAAAGTAATTTAAAACACAAACATTTACGTATTAAAATTTTAAAAGTCTTCCTCTGACTGTAAAAATGCCCACCCCCACTATATAATCAAGCAAAAACAATGTATATAATTTATGGACTATTATGCCATCATAAGAAGATGATGATGAGGATAACATGGCATAAAAAGTAGCACATACAAAATTTTCAAAAGCTTAAATGCAAAATGATACTTACTTAAAAATAACATCTATAGGGCCTCCCTGGTAGACTCTGTACAACCCTTGTGCAAGTGCTAAAGACACAGCACTATCAAGCTATCCGCAACCACTGCAGCAAGAGTTCGATCCCTGGCCAGGGAGCTAACCCATCTGGCACAGCAGACCTCTCCTGTCTCACCCACTGCTCCCCTTAGCAGTATATTTCAGTACATCTGCCCGTTCTGCTCCCCACTCTGTCTCCAGTGAACCCTCTCACTCCCCACACTCTGGCCTACACCCCAGTTCTTGTATGATAAATAAATCTTTAAAAAAAAAATAACATCTAGGGCCTCCCTGGTGGCGTAAGGGGTTGAGCGCTGCACTATGAAGCAATCCGCAGCCTCTGCAGCACGAGTTCAATCCCTGGCCAGCCAGGGAGCAACCCACGTGGCAAGGCAGACCTCTCCTGTCTTGCCTGCTGCTCCCCTCAGCAGTGTGTGTCAGTCAATCTGCCTGTTCCGTTCCCATTCTGTCTCTGGTGGATCCTCTCACTCCCTGCATCTCTGGCCTGTACCCCAGCTCTTGGATGCATAAATAAATCTTTTTTTTAAAAAAAGATTTTTATTTATTTATTTATTTGTTTGTTTGTTTATACATGCACTGGGTACAGTCAGAAGTGCAGAAGGGCGAGAGAATTCACCAGAGCCAGAGGGGAGAGCGGAGCAGGCAGATTTACTGAAACACACTGCTGAGGGGAGCAGCAGGCGGCAGGAGAGGTCTGCGCGCCATGAGGGACACTCGCCGGTGGCTGGGGATTGAACCGGTGCTGCAGAGGCTGCAGGCAGCTTCGCAGCCCAGCGCTCAACCGCTGCGCCACCAGGGGAGGCCCGATAAATAAATCTTTAAAAAAAAATAAAATAACATCTACAGAAGGGTGAAAGCTGAAAGGAAATAATTTTTTTAAGCCAATGAGTTAGAGAATAAGAATAATGGATAATTTTTCTGTTTTAGATTCAAACTAATATTTGTTGAATATTAACCCTGTTCCAGGCACTGGGCAAGAAAAGGTTAAAATCTGGGCCTTCCCTTTTTATACTGTTTGATCACAAGCTTGGGGTAAAAAATTTTAGGTATGCTCATACTCTGACATAGCAGGTAACAAATTTGAAGCTTACCAGAGCATTTTTCTATTAAAAGCCAGTATATAACACAGTATAAAAGTAACAAATGGCAGCAGTAGGTAGTAACAGGAATCCTCAGGTAGTGCCCTCCTTTCCCCTATAAATGCCCCTAGTGGATCTGTCCAACAGAACTGAGGGTACCCTTGACAAAGCTCTCTTGACAAATCTTTCTGCACTGAAAAGCCAGGAACTATGAGTGTACACAGGCAGCCAGGCAAGCAGAGGCTGCCTGAAAGTGTAGGGCAAGAACAACATGAGAGACTTATAAACCAGCACATAGGGTGGAATCTACAACAAACACTGTTCTAATCAATAATGATGGTAGTTTAGGTCCAGCTGTCCCAACACTCAGCTTGCTCAAGAGCTCCACCTGACCAGAGGAATACCGGTGTACCAAAGTTATTCCATAATTTCGTTTCCTTTCTTTTACACCCACAAAAACACAGTCAAATACTTTCAAAACAAAAACCAAGCTAAAAATACTAAAAGCTTTGTTCACCACACGCCTGAAAATATATACTCCTTACTATTAAAGTGCAATCAGGGGTCCTTTATAAAACAAGGACTCCTGAAACCTGGGGAAATTCATATAAGGAACCAGTAGGCATAGCCTCACTTACAGCAGTCTAGTGTTGTTTCCTGAATGCAAAGAGAGGCAGGCCTTTGTGAGACAGGTTTATTACCTCCCAATCAAAATTTTAAGTTCATTTTTATTTGAAAAGTCTCTTTAATGAAAATACATAGAAAGTGCAATGGGAGGGATAATCCAACATTTGTCAAACACCCTTTGGGAAGGGAATTCTTAACATAGTGCTAAGAGCAGGCACTTTAGCATTGAGCTGAAGAGCAGAGCCTAACATTCTTTACTGGCACCATGGACCATGGTAGTGCTGTGCCATATCCAACATGGGCTTTGCGGCAGGCTAGGGCAGATCCTAACTTCAGTGTGGCTTTAGAAGAGTCACAACCCCCAATCCTGTTTCCCTATATTGGAAGGACAGTGCTGATCCATAACATATGGATCCTGAGGATTAGATACAAAACAGGACCCTGTGCCTTGCAGATGAGAAGTGGGGTAATAGATATGTCATCAAAAACACAAACAACCAAAGAAAAAATAGATCAAATGGACTTCGACAAAATTAAAACCATTCATGCTGCAAAGGTTTTTCACTTCAGGAAAGTGAAAAAACCACCAACGGAATGGAAGAAAATATATATAAATCATCTATCTGATAAGGGATTATATCTAGAATACAGAGAGAACTCTTACAACTAAAAAATAAAAAGACAAATTAGCCAATTAAAAACTGGGCAAAGGATCTGAATAGATATTTCTTCAAAAGATATGCAAATGTCAAGAAGCACATGAAAAGTTGCTCAATATCATCAGCCATCAAGGAAAAGCAAATCAAAACCACAATGAGATACCGCTTCATATCCACTAGAATGGGTGTAATAAAAAAAAAGACAGATAATAAGTGTTGACTAGGATCTGGAAAAATCAGAACTGTCAGACACTGCTGTTGAGAATGAAAAATGATGCAGCTGCTTTGAAAATGGTCTGACAGGTCCTCAAACAAACACAGAGTTACCGCATGACCCAGCAATTCCATTCCTAGGTATATACCCAAGAGAAATGAAAACATATTTCTATACAAAAACTTATACATTAATGTTTACAGTTACATTACTCATAATAGCCAAAAGGTAAGCTAATCCAAATGCCCACGAGTAGTTGAGCAAGTAAATAAAAATGTGGTAAAAACACACAGTAGGAAGGAAGAGTACTGATAGATGCTAGAACACAGATAAACCTTGAAATCGTGTTGAGTGAAAGAAGCCAGTCATAGAATCCCACATCCTGTAAAATTCTATTTATATATGAAAGTCCAGCACAGAGAAATCTATACAGACAGAACGTAGATTAGTGATTGCTTAGGGCTGGAGGTGGAAGAATAGAAGAATAGGAGATAGGTCTTAAAAAAAAAATACAGCACTTCCTTTTGGGATGTTTTTAATGTTCTAAAATTGACTGTGGTGATGGCTGTACAACTCTGTAAATATACTAAAGACCACTGAATTGAATACTTTATATAGGCTATTTGCATGGTATGTAAATTCCATCTCAAAGCTGTTTTTAGAGTTATGCAAATAAAGGACAAGGAAGAAACGGGGGTGTTAGTAGAGCAAGACTAATTATCATCAGTGGTTTGGTGGAGAAAAGAACACAGCCCTGCGGTTCAGCTGCCTCATCCATAAAGTAAGGATGGCACCTGCTGCACCTGAGTGAGGTGTTACAAGTCAATGCACTTGCTAAATTAGGGTTCGAAGACCGGGTGGGTGAGGGGGTACAACCTGGGAGGGATAGGGCTCTAGCCAGAGACCCAGTAACCACAAAGAGAATGAAAACTAATCAGTGAAATAATTATATCTAGAAGTAGTGTGGAACTGCAACCAGTTCTATTCACTATCCCCAAGACCACATAATCAAGCAAGAAACCTGACACAAAGAAAGCCTGAAAGCAGACAGACGCAGTGATGAAATGATGAAATGAATCACGAGTGGGCACAAGTCCCTAGGGAGGGTCTGGGTGCCTTCGGTTTTTGCTTGTGAGTGCTTGAGGACTCACTTGCAATACCCACAGGCTAAACATTCATCCCATTCCATCTTTGCTTCTCTGTAATTGCCCTGGTGAGTTTCCAAACCAGAGTGCTTCAGGAAGGGACACTTGATGAAAATCACCTGATTAAAATATTCCTGTGTAGTCTGTTAATAGCAGGGGAGGGTTGGTAGGGAGGAGAGGAAACCACAGGCTCAAGCGTTAAAAGCAATAAATTATATGCTGGGCTTTGCCACCCTGTATGACCCTGGGCAAGTCGCATAAGAGCCCCATTCTCCTCTGATCCTAAGAGCAAGGGGAATGCCTGCCACCTGCCTACCCCATGGGGGTTTTGTAAGGATTAATGAGATAATGTCTGAGCTGTGCTTCGGGCTCCTTGGAGACAGCCACTATATATCAGGAATTATGAGCACAAGCTAGGACAGTTTCTTGCCCATTCCTCACCTCATTAAGCTACCTATGCTTTATAATGTCTGCCATAAAAGTTCTTGCTCAAAGAAGAGTGGCCTGGGGAGGTCATAACCCAGGCTGGGTCTGCCCTGGCCCATCCTGTTAAAGGCACTCCTTAAACCCACGCTCATCAGCAACAGGTCACCTTGAAAGCTGAGCACAGAGCCTAGCATTCAGATGCTAGAGATGGATGATTAAAAAGGCCCTTTGAACCTTTTATTTTTTAATTCCAATACTTTGATTTGTGTTATTAACCCACAGCCCCTAACATTCCAGGGTACTAGGAAAGTGACTGCTAGGCTGGGGGAAGAGGGGAGTAGTTCCTGTAGTCTTCAGCTACTCAGTTCTTAAGAGTCTAACTGATGGGGAGGTTTCTGCAGTATCTAATTTCAGGGCCAACGACTACAAAAACCAGGTAGCTCTTAATTCACAAAGAAACCTGTATTTATGGTGTTTCTAAGTGAGGACAAGGCTATGCTGTGTGAGTGTATACAATATATGCAAAAAACTATAGTCCATGAGGGCCTCTATTTTCAAGAGACCTTATCAACTGGGGGAATTTGACATTAATTCCTTGAAAGCTCACTAGCCTTGATATAGACCAGGATATGTGTCAGAAAGGAAGGGGACCTGAGCAATTTAAAGGTTGAGAGACTCTGGGCCTGTGGACAAGAGGGGAACAGCTCAGGAGTGTTCACCTGTACATTCCCACCTGGGTCATGCAAGCAAAGGCCTGGGATCTTTGATGAACTGGAGAGGGAGGACTTGTGTGTGTGTGGGGGTGGGGGGGGGGTGGGGAGGGGGCTCGCACACTTCTTGTCCAACTCCCAGTCATCTCCTACTCATTTCCCCATTTCCCCTGGAAAGCTGTCATGAGATAGTTTCTCATCACTTCCCAGGTTATGATGAGGGTGAGGCTTCCTGCCCCGCCCCACTCAGAGGAGAGGTGCAGGGGTAAAACCATTTAACTACAATCTAGAATGACTCCTCAGCAACGGGGTATCCTACAACTCATGCCACAGTCATCCAGTCCCTTCTCTTTCTGTGTCAGAGTTTTTGGTATGTGGGACAAAGACGATGGGGGCTGGCACCTTTGGTTACTCTTCTTTTGCTACCCATGCCAGTAATAAATTGTCTGAATCTAAAAGTGCTTCATGGTACCTTTATCAGCTGAATCAGTTTGCCTTGACCTTGCCTTATTTTGTGTCCTTGACAAGAGGGTGCACCCAACTCTCATTCTGACCACACTGAAGCTTTAGGGCAAGAGGACAGGGCTGCTTTCCAAGGTCTGTCAGGAGAAGGCAGCAGGAGCCAGGACAACAGGAAAGCTTTTACCCACACAGACCAAGGCCTCCTGGATTGGCCTACTACAGATGAATTCTACCATCTCAGGTTCCTTGGCCATACATAGAGAGACCAAGACTGGCATTCTAAGATTGTTAGGATTTGCAATAACATGTCAAACTTCCACAGCATTGCCTGGCACTAAAACGTCAGAGATAATAATAACAGCAACAGGGGCCTCCCTGGTGGTGCAAGGGACTGAATCTCTGCATTATGGGGCTGTCCACAGCCACTACAGCACGGGCTCAATGGGGGCCGGGGACTACAAGCTAACCCCCATGCGCACCAGACCTCTTCTGTCTCGCCCTGGTCCTCCCCTCAGAAGAGGCTTTCATTTAATCCGCCTATTCTCTCCCTATTCTGGCTTACACCCCAGCTCTTGTACACATAAATAAATGTTAAAAAAAATAATAACATCAACTAACACTATGTGCTTGTGGTGTTCTAGGCACTGTTTTACAGGTGCTAACTTCTTTAATCCTGACACCCTTTACAGCAAGTATTCTTAGTATTCTCACTTTACAAATGAGGTACTCAAAACAGGAAAAGTTCAATGATTTGCTCAAGGTCACACACAGATGCCAGAGCCACTGATCCTGTGCTCTTTGCCACCCTACTGTGATCACAGTAGACAACAGCCGTCTTTCCAGGACTTTCTTGGTGCTAAAAAGTAACATGTTTTATTCAGCCCAAGCGCCTTAGAATAGTTTCTCTCCCGGTATCTTCTTAATACCTTGTTTGATTGAATTTGAATAGAAAAAAACTGCTACATAGAAAAGGGCTGGCAGAGATCTAGATGACAAGGGTCTCCAGAAGTGATGGGGCAACCCAGTCAGGGGGGTTGCAGAGATATACACCAGGCTCACAGTAAAGGAAAAGCACAAACTAAGCTTAATGATTCCTGCCGCCATAGGTCAAAGGCCCAAATATAGGAATATGAAAGAGCCTAACAATCAGTCAAATGCTAGACCAATTTATACAAATGTGGAAGTGGATATGAAAATAGAAAATTCGCGATGGTGGCCATATTTTGCAGACTAGGAGAGGGAAGTATGATTTCTTACCTAGTTCATAAAAGCTCAAGTATTTGATGCTATTTTATATCTCAATCCCTTGATTTCTTAAGAAAGCATATACTTGACTATTACATAATAAATCTATCAACAGCAGCCTCATCTCAACCACACTCTATCCACTCCATACATCAGTACTCTCCCTAATATATCCTCTTTCCTCCTAGTTATTTTTCCCAAACTCCTGACTGGCAGACACCTGCTTCTTACCTCTGCAAAGCTCTTGGGTCCTTGTTTACTGAAGGCAGAAGGTGTAAAAACATGTTTTAAATTCAAGAGCACCAATAAGTACCTCCCAAGGAAGGAAATCACCAATAGACATCAATTTTCCTAATTTGAAGAAAAAGTAATATATAATAGCAAATTGTAAGTGTACTAACTTATTTACTAACACTAGTAAGTGTACTAAAGTTAAAAAGAATAGGTGAAGTTATTTTTTTTAACTGGGAAGTGGCCGAAGAAGTAGGGAATACATGAGGCATCTATTTAGTATATTTGTTGCTGAGAGGGTAACCAGCCAATCTTCCCATCTCCCTCATCAGGATGCAGCTGACCCACAGCCAATAGCTTGGGAACTACACACAGCCCTGGCAAAAAAGACAATCTGTCACAATAGGGGCCTCAGCAAGAGACCTTTGACTTACACCTAAGTGAAGAGAACTAGCTCCAGGTCATTGAGGACCTCTGCTTTGCTGATTATCCACTTTGAGGAGAGGTGGACAGAGCACGGATTCTGGAACACAGCCTGAAATTGGTCTCTTAGAGCCACAACCTTCAGCATGTCATTTGGCTCTTCATCTCCAAGACATGGGAAGAAACATTCCAACTCGCACAACTTCCAAAACAATGTGTAACAGAAGGCGGCCACTCAAATGCAGGTCCCCTCCCCACTCAATGAGACTTGCAGTTGCCTGAGAACAAGCCTTCAACTGGGAAGTAAGCAATAATTTATTGCTTTAGTATTGAAGATTAAGAAATGTGATAAAGTAAAACAGTGGACAGGGAAAAAAGGACTCCCTTAAAATTGTTACTTCTTCTTGAGCCATCTGTCTTCTCTTCTGGTAGCTTTGAAGATTTCTGCTTTATCTCTGTGTTGGGCTATTTCACTGCAATGTGCCTGGGTAGATTTGTGCATTTATTTTAATTCATCTTGTTAATCAAAGCACTACTGTGTGTTTTCAATGTAAAAACTCATGTCTTATTTGGCTTCTGGAAAAATTGTCAGTCTTCATCTCTCTAAACAGTGTTTGTCTGGGGCCCCCCCGGTGGCGCAGCGGTTGAGCGCTGGGTTGCGAAGCTGCCCGCAGCCTCTGCAGTGCCGGTTCTATCCCCGGCTGCTCCCCGGCCACCAGAGGAGGGTCCCACATGGCGCGCAGACCTCTCCTGCTGCCCGCTGCTCCCCTCGGCAGTGTACTTCGGTCCTTCTGCCTGCTCTGCTCCCTGCTCTGGCTCTGGAGAATTCTCTCACCCTCCCGCGCTTCTGACTGTACCCAGTGCATGTATAAACAAACAAACAAACAAACAAATAAATAAATGAAAATACATGCCTTTAAAAAAAATAAAAAAAAAAAATAAACAGTGTTTGTCTGCTACTGCCCTCACTCTCTTCCTTAGACACCCATCAGGTCTGTGCTAGAGGCTTAGGTCTGTCCTCCATGTCACCCATCTACTCTATCACAGGACTCTCCTCTACTGCATTCTGGATAAAATCGTCAGCACATCTTCTAATTCACTAATCCTAACTGCATAACACAAAGTGCTGGTGAGGATATGGAACAAAGGGGAACTCTAATACACTGTTTTTGAGAATGCAAAGCGGTACAGTCACTCTAGAAACAGTTTCATATAAAGTAAAATATACACCTATCAGTAAAATACACACCCAACGGCAGTAGCACCTATCAGGTGACCCAACCCTTTCTTCCACTCATAGCTATTTACACAAGAGAAATAAAAAATATTTACCCACATAAATCTTGTGCTCAAATAGCCACAGTAGCTTTATTTGTGAAGCTAAAAAGTAGAAACAATTGAATGTCCATCAACAACCGAGTAAATAAAATGTGATGTATCAATACAATGGAATTCTATTCACTAATAAGAAAAATCAAAACACTGAAACATACAAGATGGATGAACCTCAAAATCATAGTGCTGAATTAAATAATACAGACTTCCTTCTTTTGCCCCCCGCCCCAGTACATAATGCATGTTTCCATTTATACAGAATTCCAGATAATATATAAACTAACTCAGAGTGACAGAAAGCAAGTCAGTGATTATATGGGGATGGGATAGAGGAAGGGATGAACTGCCAAGAGACAAACTTCCAGGGATGATGACAATATTTTGTATTGATTATGGTGTTGGCCTCACAAATGTGTACATTTGTCAAAATTCCCTACTTTCTATCTTTAAATGGTAGTTTATTGTATGGAAAAGAGGAAATGGCGGCATTCAGGGCAAGAACAAAGAGTATTCAAAAAAGAGTCAACAACTCTACCAAAGACTTCTACAACCCAATCAAAGTTACAAGCATGCTAGTGCTAATGGCTCAGTTAATTCTAAAAACCTTAGGTATACAGATGGGCTTTTAATTACTAAATATATGATGACCTGGTGGAGAAAAAAGGGACCTTTCCTTTTCTGAGCCAGGTCAGAAGTGATTAGTTTTTGACTAGTTCAGAACTGGCCATGGAAGACCCATTAAGAGACAATGCTTTTCTTGATACCTAGTGTGAACTTGGTTCTTTCTTCATGCCTTGTAAACCCTGATCTTGGTAGGATAAAGACTAAACCTAGAGCAGAGCCCTTGACATATCTTACTATCCAGTCAGAGGAAGTGTACAAGCAGAAACATTCAAGAACCCCTTCACCTTAGCCCTTCTAGAAGGATATTCACAATATAAGTCACTGCAAATAAAACTAGTTACCTTGATGCATCTGAACTAAGCATCCATAGTGCCTTACTTATAATTTCTTTTTTTTTTTAAATATATGAGAAGTTTATTTATTTATTTGTTTGTTTGTTTGTTTGTTTGTTTGTTTTGTTTATACATGCACTGGGTACAGTCAGAAGCGCGGGAGGGCGAGAGAATTCACCAGAGCCAGAGCGGGGAGCAGAGCAGGCAGAAGGACTGAAGTACACTGCTGAGGGGAGCAGCGGGCGGCAGGAGAGGTCTGCACGCCATGTGGGACCCTCCTCCGGTGGCCAGGGAGCAGCCGGGGATCGAACCGCTGCGCCGCAGAGGTCGCCGGCAGCTTCGCAACCCAGCGCTCAACCGCTGCGCCACCGGGGAGGCCCCTTACTTATAATTTCTACATTCAGGGTTTTATTCTTGCAAACCCAAAGAATATACAAACCAAATTTCAGCCACAGACTAGCAGCCACAACAGAAAACATTCTTAAAGGCAGAGGCATCAACATGGCAGCTCATTCCTTTGCACTGGAACTTTTCTTGCTACAACTGTCCTTCCCGAGCCGCTCTCTCCTAATATAGACATGTATCTTCACACCACATTGATCCATTTGCATATGATAGTGTAAACAGGCATGTCACATATAACATGTGAAATATTTCATCATGGCTTGCTGCCCAACGGCAGTAGAACCTGTATAAGTCAGTATGACATATAATGTCAGAGGTCTTCCCTCTCTGTGAAAAACAAGCACCTTTTGAGAGAGAACCAAAGGGTGTTAGAACATGGTCTGAGACAACAGTCAGTACCACAGGCAACTTCATCTCATTCCTCTGCACAAGCCTACCATATAAGGTCAGTAGTTTTGGAAAAGTTAAAGGTGACGGAGGGTCAGAAGTTACAGAGAAGTCAGAGTTGAGATTGCAGCGTTAGACCAGCGCTGTCCAGCAGATCCTTCTGTAATGATGGTGATGTTCTGCTTCTGCACCAATACCACCCATGAACACATGTGGCTCCTGAGCAGTTGAGATGTGGTCAGTATAAATAGGAAACTGAAGTTTTAATTTTAATTAATTTAAGCTATCATATCTGGCTAGTGACTACTGTGTTAACGTCAGACTCCAAAATCTAATTCTTCCCAGTAAGAAAAAAATATCCAAACACTGTCATCAGATTATCTTAAAGCAGCAATTAAAGGCAGGACCAATTCCAATCTAGAAGATATGGGGTTACAGGGGAGATGTTGTTTTAAAAAGATGTTGTTTCAGCAGTACCATGCAGTGCAGGACAAAACAAGCCACTGCAGGAAACCAGCAATGAAGGTATCCTAGGGTGAAAGACCAGTGAGTGGTTGGTGACAGTAGGAATTCGAGACAGCAAGGGTCAGCAGCTCAGGTTGCCACTCACCGATTTTTGTTGTGTAGGCTTGGGCAAATCAGGTCTTCTTCCTGGATCTTAATTTCCTAACAATAAACTAGGATTTAAACACCTGCCCCATCTAACTCAGAGTCGTTACAAAAGGTAAAGAATGCTAAAGAATATCAAATGCTGCTTAAAAAGCAAGATGCATTGTGAGGTCTTTAGGCCCCATTCTCTGGGCCCCAACCATTCTTCATGGTCCAGTTGTAGCCCCACTGCCTCTAAGTGATCTTTCCAGAACCCCCTGCTCTCTGTTAACTATTGCATGTGTTTTCTCCCCAATAGATTGGAGAGGTGGGTATGAAAGGTATGTTCATATCAGTCACTGACTCTAGACCAAATGAAATAACTTATGTCAAAATGACAAACCTTTTTTAAAAAAAAAATCTATTTTTATTTATTTATGTATACAAGAACTGGGGTCTAGACCAGAGGTGCGGCAGGTGAGAGGATTCACCAGAGACAGAGTGGGGAGCAGAACAGGCAGATGTACTGAAATACACTGCTGAGGGGAGCACTGGGTGAGACAGGAGAGGTCTGCTGCAGCATGTGGGTTAGCTCCCTGGCCGGGGATCAAACTCATGCTGCAGTGGCTGGTGATAGCTAGATAGCACTGAGACTTTAGCCCCTGCACCACAAGGGAGGCCCTTGACAAACCTATATAATATTACAAAAATCAAATGGCAACAGTATAACATGAAGGAAGACAAGGAGGTGCAGTTTTCTACACTGGGAACAGCAGTAGAGAAGTCAGCATCTGGGAAACCCAAACCATGAAATTGCAAGGCATCCCTCCAAGAGTGGGGCTGGAACAAACAGGAGCCTGGCAGGTGATGGGCCCCGCTGTGTTCTGAATGTTTATGTCTTCCTCAAATTCCTGTGTTGAGATGTTACCCCTCAAAGGTGATGGTGTCAGTAGGAATCATTGGGAGGTACTTAAGTTATGAATGGGTCCTTCATGAATGGGTTTAGCACCTTATGAAAGAGGCTCCACAGAGCTCCCTAGCCTCTTCTGCCATGTGGGAATACAATGAAAAGTTTATGACCCAGAATAGGCCCTCCCATGACGGGCTGGCACTGTGATCTTGAACTTCCAGGCTCAAGAACCATGAGGTTGCAATACTATTTACAGAAACCAAACCAGGGGAAACAATCTAAGTGCCCATGGACAGATAAGTGGATAAAGAAGATATGCTATATACACACAATGGAATACCATGCAGCTATTAAAAAAAAAAGATGAAATCTTGACATTTGCCACAACATGGATGGAATAGGAGGGGATTATGCTAAACTAAATAATTCAGAAGGGAAGAGACAGATACTGGAAGATTTCACTCATGTGGAATACAAAGAAAACAAAGCAAGAGATCAGACAAAAATAAACCCTTGAAATCAAACTGCAGAACTGAGGCTACTAAAAGGGCTGGTGGTGGGGCCTCACTGGTGGCGCAGCGAGTTGAGTGCAGTGCTGTGAAGCTGTCCGCAGCCTCCGCAGCACCGGTTCAATTCCCACAGCCAACCAGGGAGATTCCCACATGGCTGTCTCACCTGCTGCTCCCCCCAGCAGCGCTTTCAGTCCTTCTGCCTGTTCTGCTCCCTGCTCTGTCTCTGGTGAATCCTCTCACCCTCCCACAACTCTGGCCTGTACCCCAGCTCTTGTATAAATAAAAATAAATCTTTAAAAAAAAAAAGGCTGGTGGGGGCTAAGGGGGTAGAAAACCAAGTGGGCTGTGGCAGAGGGTGTGGTGTGAGAACATACATGTGCAAGGTGTGAACCTATAACTCTAAATCATATGCAGTGGTGTAAATTAATGCTACCTCTATAAACATTAAATAAAAGAGAGAATGCCTGGAGAAACAGATTCATTGTTTACAAGCCACCTGGAGCATTTTGTTACAACAGTAGCACAAACTAAAACAGCTTCCAAGCTGAGGTTCTGAACAAAGTAGCTCTGTGCTCAGAACGAAAAACGCCCAATTTCAGAAAGGGACAGTAAGGCAAGCCCAAAGGTTAAACACACTGAAATTTCCTGTTAACCAAGACATCAAATTATCTTTGTAAAACATAGTTCTTATCAGTATGGTCTACAGAATTCAAGCAGTCCCAATTCCCAACCCTTCCTGCTTAGCCATAGAAGAGCATAATCTAACAAGAGGTTTAGCTCCATCCTGAACTGCATTGCTCCTCTGGGGGAGGAGGCAGAAGCTGGAGGGTGTGGCAGTCAGAGGGCAAAGCGCTCATCCACCTGCCTGGCTTCCACAGCTAGAGGTCACTTCCCATGCCAGGAGCCACGGACCTATCTCTTGGGTGGGAGGCTCGTGTAGGTTGAGCTTTCTTTTTCCTCCAGAAAGACCAGCCTGAATATTTTTTATTTCTAAGCTCATTTTTCAAATAAACCAGAATTCTCACTCCAGTGGTTGCAAGACAATACTGAGCAGCAACTCAGTCTTTCCTTGGTGAAGGATAGGAGAGGAGTACTTGGAAAGGTAATTTTCACAAGCACTTGTGATAGGTAAGAAATTCTAGACCAGAAAGGGTGGTCATCTTTCTAGACCAGAAAGGTTTTCATCTTCCCAGAAAAGAACATTGTCTCTTCTGGGGTGATGAAACCAGTGCTCACTTTGCCAAGCCCCCGCAGTACTATTTAGACCTTGCTGTGAGATGCAAGGACAAAATGAACCAGTTGCATTTCACTCATTTTGAACACAGTAACTTGTTTACCTTGAATTAAGAAAGAAACCAAATGAAGGGAACTATTAGACAAGAATAGGTACCAAAGGAGGGTAGGAAGAACCAAATGTGACCAGTCAGAAGCAGGAGGTTCTTGGCCCTGAAACTTGTACCTTGTCCTTCTGTGAACACCAACCACTTCAGGGTGTCTAGTCTTTATCACTCTTTTTTTTTTTTTAAAGGCAATCGCATTTCTATTTATTTATTTATACATACATACATACATACATACAAGCACTGGGTACAGTCAGAAGCGCGGGAGGGTGAGAGAATTCACCAGAGCCAGAGCGGGGAGCAGAGCAGGCAGAAGGACCGAAGTACACTGCTGAGGGGAGCAGCGGGCGGCAGGAGAGGTCTGCACGCCATGTGGAACCCTCCTCCGGTGGTCGGGGAGCAGCCGGGGATCGAACCGGCGTCTCAGAGGCTGCGGGCTGCTTCGCAACCCGGCGCTCAACCGCTGCGCCACCGGGGAGGCCCTAGTCTTTATCACTCTTAATGCAAGTCCTATTTGCCCCTCATTCCAATGAGGGCTCAGCTCTCAACCTCAGCTCCTAACAACTGGTGAGAAGAGCCATTTGCCTTCAAAGCATCACTCAACTCCCGCTGTCTCCTAAATCCACCATATTGCCAAACTGAGAGCACAACAAACATTTCTCCCCTCAGCAGATATACTGCATATTTTCACAAAACACAATGCAGTGAACAAGGTCTCAGAAAGAGTGAGCAGGGCCTCCCCAGTGGCGCAGCGGTTGAGCGCTGGGTTGCGAAGCTGCCCGCAGCCTCTGCAGCGCCGGTTCGATCCCCGGCTGCTCCCCGACCACCGGAAGAGGGTCCCACATGGTGCGCAGACCTCTCCTGCCGCTGGCTGCTCCCCTCAGCAGTGTACTTTGGTCCTTCTGTATGCTCTGCTCCCCACTCTGGCTCTGGTGAATTCTCTCACCCTCCCGCGCCTCTGACTGTACCCAGTGCATGTATAAATAAATAAATAAATCTTTAAAAAAAAAGTTAGTGAGGAAACTGTTAGAACAAGTGACTTCAAAAGACTCAAAGGAAGGCTCCTGCTTTGTAGGCAAGCCTCTCTCCTCCTGTAGGAAAAAAGGTAGTACTAATTTCCCCAAATTCCCCATGCTGCACTCTCAGTCACACAGAAAACACCATTTGCAAAAAGGGGAAGAGCAGAAAATTCAGGAGGTTCCTTTGTTTCTAGGAAGTTTGGGGTTTCATCCACTGCAAGATAATGCTTTAAAAAAAAAAAAAGATCAAGGAAATGAAAATAAAGACTGCTCAGAAAATATAAAAAACGCCATCAGACACTTCTGTCTAACTGGAAGACCTATAGGAATTAGCAGGAACTATCCAGCACTCTTCCCCACTTTATCTGTACTATTTACCTGTCCTGTCCCTCGGGGTAAGCACCTCACACATCACTTTCCCAGTCAACCTCCATTCCACAAAGTAGCCTGCAAAGAACACATCTCGCTCCTTGAAGGCAAATGTTTGCAGACCAGACATCCTGTCTCTAGCCACCTCTATGGTATTCAATATGCATTGGCAGTGGACAGAGCCATTATATTACACCCCCAACCTGTGGGACAGCAGCAGGCCATCAATGGAGCGAATGAAAGGATAGCTTATTATTGCGGTTTTCAAACCTCATTTAATAGGGGAAGTCCTTAAGTCAAGCTCCAATACACAAGATGGACAAAAGCAGCCTGTGCTGGGTTGAGATGCTCTGAAGCTACATCTTTTGTCTCAGTGCTCCTGACAGTAGCCTCCAGTTACCCCAACAAAATATGATCTGAGGGGCCTCCCTGGTGGCGCAGGGGGTTAAGACACAACCTACAAAGCTATCCGCAGCCACTGCAGCTCGAGTTCGATCCCCAGAGAGGGAGCTACCCACATGGTGCATCAGACCTCTCCTGACTTGCCCGCTGCTTCCCTCAGCAGTGCATTTTGGTCGATCTGCCTGTTCTATTCCCCACTCTGAATCTGGTGAATCCTCTCACCCTCCCACAGCTCCGGCCTGTACCCCAGTTCTTGTATGCAAAAATAAATCTTTAAAAAAATATATGATCTGAAAATCATTCACACACTTGGGGTTTTCCTAAGTGCAGACAACCAGCCACTGCCAATCCATAGAGGATTGTGGGTAACACACGGGTGGACTTTCAAAAACAATAAACATTCATTTTATCACTAATTAGGAGGAACAATCAGCACAAATTCTTAATAAAATCTCCTTTAAAATATATGATTTTTTTTCACTATATCTATGACACTATCAACCATAACATCTTTCAGTGGACAAGAAAAAATTAAGCCAGAACATGTCATGGATCCTGAAACATTCCAGTATCAGATGATAAGATACAAACCAGAAAAGTATCAATAAAAGAAATTCAGTTTTTAGAACTGTAGTCTCCTCAATGAAAAAAATATTAAATAAATGACTAGGTCACACACAGATAAGGCAAAAATTCAAAGGTGTTATAAGAACAAATACCCACAGCAAGCTATGCGCCAGACCCTATTCTAGGCATTTTTATACCAGCACATATTTAAGCTTTAAAATACGCCTACAACATGGGAACAACAATCACTCCATTTCAGAGCAGTAAACTGGACACAGGATAAATGTGGGTGATCTGCTCAATGTCATACTCATCCCAACATGTATGAGTCACACACATAAGAACTAAGGCAAGAATCCCAAAGCCCAGACCAGCGAAAGGCATTTGGGTCCCAGCTCCCTGCTCTTCTTAAGCATCTCGAGTATTCCAGGTAGGACCATGGCAATTGTTAATAGTTGGAAAATAATTTCTGACTTAACAAAAATGGCAAGTTCCTAGGATTCAACCTAGTTGACAAAGTGTTAATTTGCTAAACTTCTGGCTAGTGACTGACACGTGACCGCGTGCAGGGAAATAGCCTTTCAGTATATAATGGAACCATGGTCATCAGTGGCTTGTCACTAACCTCAATCTAAAGCCCTTAAACTTTTGAAATATTCAAGTATGTTTAACCAAACCGCCCTTCATCTTCTGCACTAAAATTCCAGTCTCCGGAATCAAAAGACAGGAATACTTATAGGAGAAAGGTGTAAAAAAGGAGAAATACAAGCACATTCTTTTCCTAACTGTCAGGGCTGGCCCTCAAGCAATTTTAAAACAACCTTAAGAGACAACTAATAATTCTCCAGCTTGATCTTTCACAGGCTGTGGCCTCACCCCTGTCAAGCTGTGGCTGAGCTAGTGGCTAGAGGGCAAAGCCATAATCCAGAGCTAGCCAAACACTCTTCAGGATGAATTATTTGGTTTAAAGACATGGAATATCAAGGGTTATGGTTAGGGTCCTTTTCTAAAAATAACTATGTATTAAAGAATCCAAGAAGCAGAGACATCCCTCCACCAGGCCTTTCTTGTCAGCACCTGCATACAGAGCCAAGCGCTGCCCAGTCCCAATCGACACCCTTCACACCCTGGTCTAATTCATGCTTCAGAGGATGAATGGGGGCCCTGGAACTGTGCAACACGCTGGCCGTTCCTACATGTATGGAGAGGAGGATCTCAGGTTTCTAATAACACTGGGCAAATGCCCAAAGAAGATCTGAAGTTAAGCAGAAACCTGATACACAAAACTGTGATCATCACAGAGGAAGGCAAGGAAAAACGTGGATCTTGTTTTAGGAAAATACTACCTTATACTGAAACTTAACTCAAAATACCTAAATAGTCAAGGACTTTGAGTGGGTTAATATTCCTTCTGCTTCTAAGAGCAGCAGACCCTGGCATGAGAACCTCTTTTATTTTTATTTCTTTCTAACTTTCAAAGCTCATTCTCACTGCTAATATACCTCCATTAATTCCTAATTTCAAAGAAGTCTGAAATACACATAATCTAATGTATGTCTTTTTTTTTTTAATTGTCAAAGTTCCGCACATACACACACACAAAATTAACTCAAGCTAGAGAAGATTATCTTCATAAACATTATGTTCTTAATAGAAGTAAACTGCTCTTTTCCCTAAAGCAAAATAGAACATAACTATGTAAAGCCTTTTATACTTGGTTTTCAAAAAGTGAATGGGAACACTTTTCCGAAGTCATGAGTATACAAAAGAACCAAACAAAATTGCAAAAAAACATGGAAATGAAAAACTTCTCTCTGTTGAAAGGAACTGTTCTTTGTTGATAAATGGAGGTTCAAACATATTTTAAATATTTTTAAACAAAGGCCTAGCTGATGTCCCTTAATCCATCCATCCAGCTCAACTTTCTGTGCAGGCAGCTGCTGCCATGGAGGCCCATGGACAAGGCAGAGCCAGAAACATTTCCTTAGTGTCCCGCATTCCTGGGGGACACAGTCTTCACAAAGTTAACAGCAATTTTCAACTTCCAATGAAAGTACAACAACATCTTTATAAAAGTTTTACAAGGACATCCTGGCAAGAACCAAACTACCACGAAGGGTAATGTTTCGGGGCCCTGAGCATTCCAGCAGCCCGCTTTTCTTGGCCACATCTCCTAGCTATGTGGTGCAAATAGGCGGTCAGCTGGGAACCCACAGGAGGGTCCCACGGAGAAAATAAAGCCAAATATACCCATGCTGGCTTCATGCTCCTTGCTTTGCAGGAAAGGGAAGCAAGTGGAAACCAGTCAGATTTCAACATCTCTAGTCAATGCATGGGAAGAGGAATGGCACGGAATGGCAGGAGAAGGGACAGAAGCAGATACAGAGTCGCCTACATCCATATCCGATACTATAACTGTCCCTCCAGAAATTACCATGCTCAACCTTCTATCCCCCATTAGAGTGGGCGTTAACAGAGCGCTGTTCCAAGCAGGACTCTACAAGGTGAGGGCACCTGGGAGACCATGCAAGATGTGACCTGTAGAACAAAGGTCCAAGGGAAATACCAGAACCCATGGCCCTGAGAGACAGCAGTCAGTCTGAGGCCAGTGTAGTTTCCTGGGGCTGCACTGGGTGGTTTAAACAACAGAAATTTACTGTTTCACAGTTATGAGGCTACAAGTGAGAGATCAACAAGTCTGAGAACTGTGAAAGAAATCTGTTCCTTGCCTCTCTCCTACCTTCCAGCTAATGGGTCACTACCAATCTCTGGGGTTCCTTGGTTTGTAGAATTATGACCATAATCATTGCCTTCCAACTTCACATGACATTCTCCTGGTGTGCAAGAGTCTGTGCCCAAATTTCCCCCACTTTATAAGGACACCAGTCCTATTTGATTAGTGCCTATCCCTTGATTGCATCTATAAAGACCCTATCTCCAAATAGTCAAATTTTGGGGTACTGAGGTTAGGATTTCAACATATGAATTGGGGGGTACAATTCAATCCATAAGAAAGCCCATAAGAGAACCACAGGTGGTTGAGAAAGGAAGGGCCCTATAAGAAGATAGTAGCATTTTCCTTTTTCAGCATCTCTTTCAAAACAAGTATCTACAGAAGTCAAAGTCTGTATCATGGTACAGAGATAAGTTAATTTTTTTTTTTAAGTGAGTAGAAAGGTGTGCAAGAGAAACACATATCACAGGGGGGAACAAGGAAAACTGAGGTGTAAAATGATACATACACTGTTTTGGCAGAGGCCTGTTGCCAGTAGCTATACAGTAGACTCTCAGAGTTTGGCAAGATATGAAAGAGGACAAGGCCCAAAATACATTAATGGCCTGAATATGGCTTTAGATCGAGTCATAACTGGCTGGGATATGGGGCTCACCTTACAATTTCATAAACTGCAAAGTTTGGGTCTCATGCCATTTAGTGAGGATTTAAATGGCTCAGGTCATTGCCAGCCACTGGCCTGGGCTTGAACTAGACATCAGTCTATGGCTTTTCAGAGGAAGGACTGTCCTGAGAAATAGATAAATAGAACACTCGAAAGGACGAGCCTGACCTTTCAAACTCAAAACATGAAATAAGGGAAACAACACATTTGGCAAAGGTAGATGATAAAGAGGGTCCTTTCTTGGAAGAAAAAAGAAAAGGCAGAAGAAAATAGTAAAGCATTTTATTTGCAAAGGTACCTTAGTGGTAATGGTTTTGTAATTTTGAATACCACCGAAACTGGGGGGAATGATGCAAGTTTGAGCTAATACTCTTTCAGATACCAGAGAGGAAAGTGTTATCCCAATTGCCACTAAATGTCTCCTCAAATTCAGTCTGCCAGCACGTGGGGGAGTTGATAACCTGTAAGGCAAAGCTATTTTTGTACTAATTCTAGATATTTGCCTTTTACATTGTGCTGACATTTGTTTGTTTTTTAAAAAGATTTATTTATTTATTTATTTATTTATTTATTTATTTATTTATACAAGTGCTGGGTACAGTCAGAAGCGGGGGAGGGTGAGAGAATTCACCAGAGCCAGAGCAGAGAGCAGAACAGGCAGACCGATGAAGTACACTGCTGAGGGGAGCAGTGGGTGGCAGGAGAGGTCTGCGCACCATGTGGGACCCTTGCCGGGGGCCGGGGATTGAACCGGCGCTGCAGAGGCTGCGGGCAGCTTCACAACCCAGCGCTCAACCTCTGCGCCACCGGGAAGGGCCGATGTGCTGACATTTGTACTGATGATGCAAAAGCAATGATGGCAAAATCTGTTGAGTGAATCAAGGCAGTGGCCTCAAATTGTACTCTTGATTATCATACATGTATGATTAAAAAAAGTCTACTTAAGAATGCTGATGAGTCTCCCTCGTGGCACAGGGTTGTTAAGTCTCAGCGCTACCAAGCTATCACCAGCCATGAGTTCAATCCCTGGCCAGCATGACTCAGTGAATCTATAATTTTCCAAATGATCAGTTCATGAAAGTACAAAAATCATTCATTAGTAAAAGATCCATTCAAAGGGCAAGAGAAACCAATGGACTTCAGTGGAAAAAGACTATGAAGAGTTCACCAATATGGTTTCAAGTTTCACACTGCAATTGACCTTCAAGAAACTACCTCTTCTTGAATTTTGATATAGTATCAAAGAGCATCCACAATTATCTTAACAAACTAATAAAATGCACTTTCCTTTTCCAACTACATATCTGTATAAGGCCAAATTTTCCTCATATACTTCAACCAAATAATATTACAACAGACTTGAGTATGGAAATAGATAATAGAAGACAGTTGGATTCTTGTAAGTCAGACATTGAAAGTTTTCACAAAAATATTTTTTTAATATATATATATTTTTAAGATTTATTTATTTATATAAGCACTGGGTACAGTCAGAAGCACGGGAGGGTGAGAGAATTCACCAGAGCCAGAGCAGGGAGCAGAGCAGGCAGAAGGACCGAAGTACACTGCTGAGGGGAGCAGCAGGCAGCAGGAGAGGTCTGCGCGCCATGTGGGACCCTCACCCAGTGGCCGGGGAGCAGCCGGGGATCGAACCAGCACTGCAGAGGCTGCGGGCAGCTTCGCAACCCAGCGCTCAACTGCTGCGCCACCGGGGAGGCCCACAAAAATATTTTAAAAGGTCGCTATTCTCACTGTATTTTCCCAAGTACTGTGCTGCATAGAAAAATGTCAGTTGTAGAGCCTCCCTGGTGGTACAAGGGGTTAAGTCTCAGCACTATCAAACTATCGCCAATCACTGCAACATGAGTTCAATCCCCGACCAAGGAGCTAACCCACATGGCACCAGCAGACCTCTCCTGTCTCACCCACTGCTCCCCTCAGCAGTGTATTTCAGTAGATCTGCCTGTTCTGCTCCCCACTTTGTCTCTGGTGAATCCTTTCACCCCCTGCACCTTGTATGCATAAATAAATAAAATAAATCTTTTTAAAAAGTCAGTTATATTAGCACATCATGAGCTTATTACTGTTTTAAATGAATTTTAAAATTAAATATTTTCAAAGTTTCTGTTTAAATTTCTCCTATCGCAAATATAGACCGATATAACCCAAATAGCCATGAGAGATATGCAAATAAAAACACAATGAGATACCACTTTATACCTACAAGATGCCTATAATCCAAAAGAGAGACAGTTAGTGTTGATGAGGTTGTGGAGAAACTGGAACCCTCATATACTGCTAGTAAGAATGTAAAATGACACAGCCACTGTAGTATGGTAGCCTCTCAAACTGTGAAAAGTGGAGTTACTATATGACCTAGCAATTCCACTCAAAGGTTTATACCCAAGAGAAATGAAAACATTTCCACACAAAGACCCATATATAAATGTGGGTCATATATAAATGTGGGTCATATATAAATGTGACCCATATATAAACACCGCATCACTGTTCATAATAATCAAAGTGTGAAAACACAAATGGTCAACTGATGAACACATAAATAAAATGTAATATCCAAGATATGGTTGGTAAGAGTACCAGTTGAAAGATTATACCTAGATTCTTGTGGATTCCCAAATGTGCCTGTTTATAGGATTGAAAATAAACTGTTAAAAAACTAAACCCTTTCAAGAGTCAATCCAGACTACATAATGAACCCAACAGAAGCTAGTTGTGGGTCAGGAAGTGTTTCCTAAGTGACTGGTGACAATGAGGGCAGAGGAAGCTTATAAAGATTGTCAGCCCATGGCTTCGTAGCTACTCATCATTGCCTAATTCAACCAACCTCAGTCAAATTCCCCAAAACAAACAGTAAGACCTTTCTACCCTCAGCAGCCATTACCTGCTAATGCTAGAAATCCACCCTCCAGTCCTCAAAACTGTCTCCTACCACTCTGGTGACCCATACAACATGCTCATAAGAACCACCATCATCTGCTCATACCTCTCATTTTTCCCAAGTCACAAATGTTCCCAAATAAAAAGAGCCTACAGCTAGTGATTTCAGAAGCGTTCCCAAAACCCATTATCATTTATCTACCTGCAGCAAATGGATAATCCGCCTGGACTTTGTCAAAAACAACCAACCCAAACATCAATGCTCATAGACTAATTTTGAAGCCAGTCATCACTGCATGACTACAAAAGATGACATATATTACTGAGTTCCTGCAAAGGGATATAACTTCCTTTTGGATAAAATAGCAACTGCTTAAAACCATAAAGCCATTTCTCTCACATTAAAGAAAAAGAATGATGGTGGCATTAATTAAAAAAAAAAATCTATACACACATCCTAATGATAAGCAAGAAAGAGGAGTTTTACTGGCCCACTTACTAACAAATACTTAGCTTTAAATGAAAATACTCAAATGTACTATTCGGGGGTGAGGAATCAATTTAAAAAGAAAAAGCATTCTCAGCTTTTTATAAAAGTAATGCAAGTTCACGTAAGAACTTAGAATATGGGGCCTCCCCGGTGGCACAGCGGTTGAGCGCTGGGCTGCAAAGCTGCCTGCAGCCTCTGTAGCGCCTGCTAGATCCCCGGCCACCGGGTAAGGGTCCCACATGGCACGCAGACCTCTCCTGCAGCCCGCTGCTCCCCTCAGCAGTGTACTTCGTCAGTCTGCCTGTTTTGTTCCCTGCTCTGGCTCTGGTGAATTCTCTCACCCTCCCACGCTTCTGACTGTACCCAGTGCTTATATAAATAAATAAATAAATCTTTAAAAAAAAAAAAAAAAAAAATTACCGTGACACAAAAAGACATGCAGGAATGTTAGGTGCATATTGGTAAATGAAAGAAAATTTGAAATGCTATATTCTGTATGATTTCAACAATATGACAATATGGAAAAAGCAAAACTAGAGACAGCAAAAAAAAACCAAAAAACTTAGAATATGAAAACTAACACGTGCACTCTAAAATCTCATTGCCAGAAAAAAGTATGTGTGTGTAATTTCACTAGTCTTCTTACTATGCTTGCTGCAGTTTTTTTTTTTAATTAAACAAATTATAATCATAGAATATATTGCTTTACATTCTGCTTTTTCCACTTATGACATTATTCTCAATTTTACTACCTATCTGCACAGTACTCTATGAACAAAAGCACTATCACTTAGCAAACCCTTGGTTGTTAAGATATTCTCATTGTTGGCAATTTTCCTTCTTAAGTAAATACCCTTACATAAAAATCCTGGCTTGCAAATCTAATTGTTCGTTAGGATAAATTCCTACAAGAAAAACTTTGGGCCAAAGAGTAGGAGTATTTTTAAGGTTCTTGGTACATATCCTGCTACAAACAACCCTCCCCCAAGCAGTGCATCAAGTATCTATTGGTGCTAATAATATTTTAGCCTTTGCCACTTGGATAGATTTTAAATGTGGCTTTTTGTTTTAACACAGGGTTCTCTGGAATCCTTGTTTTTCCACCATGTCATCTCATCCTTGTCTCCACCTCATCCAAAGCATGTCCACCGAGATAAACAGAATCCACACACTAGCTGTGCAGGGTACATCAGGAGCTGTCTGTGTAGGACAGGGGCCACATGTCAGGGGATACTGCTATTTTGAAGAAAAAGAAAACTTGATGCTTTGCAGGAGGTGAGTGGGGGAATAGGGGTGTTCAAATGTGTGGAGATTTAGATGATTTGGCAATTCCCAGAGCTCAGATTACTCCAAGAAGCGAGTTTAATGCCAACACACAAATACTTGGGGAAACAGAGAGAAACAAATGGTGCCATTCCCCCTGCCTATGTGTATTAATCACATTATAATAAAAAGTAAATCAAATAGCTTCAATAAGGAATCACTGCAGCATCTATTTCCAAATCATCTCACAACCAGCACAAATTTACAAATATAATTTGATTCAGCACAAATATCCCCTCCACATACACCCCCACCCCAAAACCTCATATTCTGGAAATAGAAAACACAAGCAGAGAGATGCTGGGAACCCTATAAGAAATGTGCTAACAGCAGGCCCCTACCCCCAGCCTGGTAAATCTCTCATCTATAATCCAACATGAGAGACAACAGGCAAACAGCAAGAGGTCATCTTCAAAGAACTGGTTGCTACGGGAAGCAAGTGTAGAGGCAGCAAGCATGTCCCCATCAAAGTCCAGCAGCTGCAGAAGAACCACAAAGGTACAGCTCCCCTCAGAGCAGAGAAGTAGGGGGAGGAGGTCCTTGGGGGAGGGGAGACAGGAGGAGGAGGCAGGGGAGAGAAAAACATCAGACCAGTAGCAGCTGCCTATGGAGCATAAAACCTAGTAGTTTTGTGTTGCTCAACAGGGGGAAAGAAAATGCAGAAAGCCTTTATAAATGCTAGGCAAATCTTTCGGCATACCTGAGAGATGGCCAGATAAAGCCCGCAGCCTTGGAGAGACAATAACAGAAACACAGATAAAATGGCAAGCATAAGCTTTAAACACCATCTCAGTACAAATATGATCATCTCTTGGTAGAAAAATCTAAATCCTTAGTCCAAATGCGAACATAGCAACATCAGCTACATAGAAGCAGGGACCTACTACTATTTGTTCACAGACTCTAAAGAGTGGATTCTCAGGGTACCCCTTAATTGGGGAGAAGCCGTCCTTTTCCAGGTAAAAGACACAAGAGACAATATGCTTCAGAGCCCCTAAGCGCACCTCCCAAATAGTCCCTTTCACATTTTATATCTCTGATATCAGGTGTAGTATTGCCCCCTGGGAATCACACAGGACTCAGGGAAAAGGGACTGTTAAAGAATCAAATCCCATTCTCTCTTTCTGAAGAAAGACCTTGGAATATTAAGAGACTTGTCCTAGGTCACCTAGCTCATTTAGAGCCCTAGTCTCCCTCCCAGCTAACAAGACAAAGTTCTTTTCACTCATCAGCAACAACTGTAAAGATCCAGGGACAAGAAGGAAGGGGCTAAAAGCTTGTACTTCATTCCTCACTTTACTTCTCGCTGCTACTGCATGGTTTGATGTGCTATATGGAAGTGCTGACTCTCGCTTCTCTGCCATAAAAGAACAGTATCTTGGTTTCAGTGGGCTTTCATTGGCCCCCGGGAAGGTGGGTACATCCTTAGGTCCTCGTCCAGGCTGTATCTATGTGTATCACATGGTTCTGCTGGCAAGCTCTACTGAGAAAGTGCTCACAGCCTCAAAGCAGGCAAGGTTTCTCAAAATGATTTCCTGAAACAGGTGAGAGGTTCACAGAGCTAAACATACGCAGAGAGAGAACCACATCCCCATGGAAAAGGACAAAGCTAAAATGTCATGGGTGATCATTTTCAACTAAAACACTGTAAAGTCAAAGACTTACGCAATCTGTTTTTATCAATGAATCTGTCTTCACGACATTTTGCAAATATAAAATGTGCTGTGTTAAAAACAGAAACCAAATAAAATTTACATGGCTCTTTCAATAGGCCAAGATTTTATCTGTATTTGTCCTTGGCCAAGTATAAAAAGGGAGTAAAATGAAGTTAAAAATATATATCAACTTCTCTGAATTCAAATCAGCAAATATAAATTTGCACTACTGTAAGACAACTTATTGCCACACAGCTAATAAATGAGTGAGTACACCAAAGCAATATGCAAGGACTTCCTAATTTTCTTCCTAGCCACCACTAACCATTGCCTCAAATTAATCCTTTCTGCAGTGATAGGATTTCTAAGAACCCTATTTCTACTTTTTTTCCTAAGTGTCAGAGGAAAACGGAAGTGTGAGGAACAATGTAGATACTTATTTACATGAAGAAAGACTTTCTAATAAGGCTCCTCTAGTTCTGTCACTAAACATGTTAGAGAATTGAAGGCAGAAAAAGAGGAGGGGAAAGGGAGGGTGCACAAGAGTGATTCAAGTGTCTGAAAAGGAACAACTGTCCATAAAATGAACAACCTCTGAAATAAATTTGTGATATTTGGTCATTTTTATGAGTTTTATTAGAGAGAGCCATCAAGTTTCTGGCTGCATGGTAAATTATGGAGGAAAGTAAATCCCTGCTGGCTGGTCTCTTACAGTTCACAACTGCAGGTTAACTTTAAAAGACCCAACCCAACCCCCTACCCAAAGAATCAGACTTGCTCTCACCTTCTGAAGGCTCAAGAGGAAGACCTCTGCGGCCTTAGGTCAGGCAAAGGCAACCTCTGAAGGAGAGGGCAAGGGCTTCTGAATGACCAGATTAAGTCTGAATGGAAGAAGAACCTGTGATTAAGTTTTCTGAATAGTTGGCTCTCTTAGGGGGAGCAAACTTAAAAACAAAACAAAACAAAAAAACAACCACCACCACCACCCAGAAACCTAGTGTGGCTCTGTTTCTGCCTGCCAGGAATGGGAATCCAATTCTTTGAATCTACCAAATGGATTTTCACAAAGGTTTGGAGTTTAGCTGATTTTCTAAGGAAGGAGAAAAAAATAACCCTGCCATACTTTTTCAAGATTACTATTTGATGGGTAAGGCTGACATGAAAAATGTTTTAGCCACCAACCCTCTCCATCCCAGAACAAACTTAGAAACATCTCCAAGTTATTATACAGCAAAGAAACTAGTCTTCCTTTAACTTACTTAGTCTCCTTTTCACCCAAAACTTCTTCCAGTTTCTCTGGCCCAGAATCCTTGCCTGTATGTTCTCTCCCAAGGATGAGGAGTGAAGGAAAAAGCAAAGGGCATTCTATCTAACCTGAGGGGTCTGGTCAGAATTGTCTTGGCTACGCAAGACACAGGCCTGCTGAGGTTTTGTTCTGCTTTTCTAAGTGGAGGGAAAATATCAACATAAATCTTTCCTTGCAGTGAAAGAGCCAAGGATTAAGCTAATTCATAACATAAATCAGTCATATATCAAGATATAATTCATTAAAAATTTTGTTGACCAAAATGTCCAGTGACCCTTCTATGTCAAAAACTCAAGTGGGTATAAAAAAGGCAAAAGTCTGAAAAAAGCCAAGGGGGAAGGATGTTGGGAGAGGTGAAAAAAGTCTTCAAAAAACCACAATGGGAGCCTCCCTGGTAGCACAAGGGGTTAAGTGTCAGCACTATGAAGCTGTTCACAGCCATTGCAGCATGAGTTCAATCCCTGGCCAAGGAGGTGACCCACATGGCGCAGCAGACCTCTCATGTCTGGCCCGCTGCTCCCCTCAGCAGTGTATTTCAGTAGATCCGCTTGTTCTTTTCCCCACTGTCTCTGGTGATTCCTCTCACCCCCCGCATCTCTGGCCTGAACCCCAGCTCTTGTATGCATAAATAAATTTTAAAAAAACAAACAAACCCAATGGTCAAGCTCAATCCATCCTGGTATGTAGAACGTGAGTCCCTCCTGTAGCATCTGGTGCTGCAATTGATATTTAATGTGTTTCCATTAAACTGCAGGGGACACAGGAATGAAAGACACAGATTCTGCCCTCCAAAGAGTTGCACAGAGGAAGAGAAGGCATAAACAGAATACAATTCACATGGTATGAGGGTTAAGTGCCAAGATTAAGAAAGACGACCATGAGCTTTTGGTTCCCTCCTTATTTCTATCTGGAACTTTCCAAGGATTTGTCAAGGCAAGTTTCTGCTCAGCAACTGATATGGCAGAGATTTCACATTTATATTTATCAAACCCATTACATCATAGAATTATTAAGCACATAATAGCTACTTCTTAATACATATTTATTTAATACTAACAACAACCACAAGAAGTATTTTTTTTTTTTAAGATTTATTTATTTATTTTCACAAGCACTGGGTACAGTCAGAAGCGTGGGAGGGTGAGAGAATTCACCAGAGCCAGAGTGGGCAGCAGAGCAGGCAGACTGATGAAGTACACTGCTGAGGGAAGCAGCGGGCGGCAGGAGAGGTCTGTGTGCCATGTGGGACCCTCGCCCGGTGGCTGGGGATCGAACTGGTGCTGCAGAGGCTGCGGCAGCTTCGCAACCCAGTGCTCAACCGCTGCGCCACTGGGGAGGTCCACAAGAAGTATTTTTTAAGGTACTTATAAAAACTCAGGGCCTCCCTGGTGGCACAGGCAGTTGAGCGCAGCGCTGTGAAGCTGTCTGCAGCCTCTGCAGTGCTGGTTCGATGCCCGCCGGCCGCGGAGATGCCCACATGGCGAGCAGACCAGACTTCTCCTGTCTCGCCCGCTGCTCCCCTCAGCAGTGTATTTTGGTCAGTCTGCCTGTTCTGTTCCCCGCTCTGTCTCTGGTGAATCCTCGCACCATCCCACACATCTGGCCTGTACCCCAGTTCTTGTATAAATAAATCTTTAAAAAAAAAAAAAAACTCAGATATTAAGTTCCTTGCTAAATGCTAACTCACTCAGCTGAAAAGTAACAACAGAATTTTTTTTAAAAGATTGATTTATTTATACAAGAACTGGGGTACAGGCCAGATGCGCAGGAGGATGAGAGGATTCACCAGAGACAGCGGGGAACAGAACAGGCAGACTGACAAAATACACTGCTGAGGGGAGCAGCGGGCGAGACAGGTGAGGTCTGCCGTGCCATGTGTGTTCTCCCTGATCGGCCGGGATCTAAGCCGCACTGCAGAGACTGTGGACAGCTTCATAGTGCAACACTCAACTGCCTGCACCACCAGGGAGGCCCAGTAACAACAGAATTTAAATTCAGATCTGACTGCCTAGTCTAGTGCTATACTTCCATCCACACGGCCATCATTCCAGGTATACATTTTTCCTCCAGTGGATTTTTTTCAAGGCATCAAAAGCCCATGAGTCACTTAAAATCTCTAGTGTAATAGTTATCGTATAATTATTTGTTTATATGCATCGCTCTCCAACCAGGCTGTGAGTTCCTTAAGGATATCCTTCACCTTCATATTCTAGCATGGCCATAGGAAGGCTAAACAATGTTCACAGTAAGCGAAATGGTTCATGGCACCTAAAATGCCAAAGAACCTGCTTCAGCTGTCAAAGTGTTTTTGTTCTCTTAACCTCCCTGACCCACAGTTTCCTCATCCGTTAATAGGGATAATAATGATACCTGTTTCATAAAGTTGTTTTGATAACGGTGTTAGATAATATATGCTAAATGCTTGGCAATGCCTGGAATATGCTAAATATTCCACAAAGGCAGGCAAATAATCTCTAACCTCCAATGCAAGATAAAAGGGTGGTGTGCCAGGCTCTTCTTTAATCTACTAGATTTTAAATTTGGAAATAGATATTATTACATTTTAAAAGGGTATGAAACAGGGCCTCCCCTGGTGGTGCAGCAGTTGAGCGCTGGGCTGCGAAGCTGCCTGCAGCCTCTGCAGCGTTGGTTCGATTCCCGGCCACCAGTGAGGGTCCCACATGGCACCGCAGACCTCTCCTGCCTCCGCCCACTGCTCCCCTCAGCAACGTACTTCGGTCCTTCTGCCTGCTCTGCTCCCCGCTCTGGTGAATTCTCTCACTCTCCTGCACTTCTGACTGTACCCAGTGCTTGTATAAATAAATAAATCTAAACAAAACAAACAAATAAATAAAAGTTCTTTTTTTAAAAAAGGGTATGAAACAATGTGTTGTTTAAAAATGGGGGCGGGGGGGCAGATCTAGATACACTGCTATAGAAAAACTTTTAAGACCTGTTTTAATGAAAATAGCAAGTCCCAAAATAAAGTGTTTGTGTATGTGCACAAGTAACTGCATGTATTTAGAAGCGTATAGAAAACTACTCTGAAATAGGGAGTGGGATGAGAAGAATAAAGAGATTTGCAGACTTCTGTCACTATGCAGTTCTGATAACTGAGTCTTATTATGAAAATATACTCGTTATTTTCATCAAACACCAATGTAGAGTTAAGTTAAAAGCAATGTCACAACGGGTTCCTATGACAATGTAAGATATTAACAATATCAAGGTACAGGGTATATACAACAGCTCTGTTCTATCTTTGTGACTTGTGTGTAAATCTAAAACTATTCTAAAACACTTGCATTGTTTTGTTTTGTTTTTTTAACAAAAATACACTTAGCACAGAACTATCTTTATTTATAAGCTAATATTCTAAAATGTTAACAATGATTCTGAAGGTGCTGCCGCTACTCTGGACCTTCCAGAGCAGTGACTCTCAAAGGGTGGTTGCCATATCACAAGAAGCAGCATCTGGGAACATGTTAGAAATGTAAGTTCTCAGGCCCTACACCAGAGCTACTGAATTAGACACTCAGGAGGTGGGGCCTCTAGATGAGTCTATGCACACAAAAGTTTGAGAGCACTGTTCTAGATCACAGAAACTGGTTGTATAACAAATGCCACTTTTATAGTCAAAACAATAGAAGAATGAAACTTAAAAAGGGGGTCAGTGTGTTGATGAATGAATAGCATTTGAAGACCACAGACATGCCCTAACACACTGCATGCACCGGTAGACAGGCACAGGCCTATTCCAAGCTCAAACTGTCCAGTTTCTGTCCTCTCCTATCCCCCCAAACCAGCTTCTGTTGGACCCTCTAGAGAACCCACAAAGACAAATTTCAGAAAAAAAGGTCTTCTGGCATGGAGTATTTTTTTTTTTTTAATTTTATTGTAAGAGAAAAGTTCCCTGGCAACAGCTTATCATCTTCATCTTCAAATTTATGACCTCCAGTCTCAATTTTATATTAACAGCACCAGTCAGGGCATGACAAGTAACAGTTTAAGAGGTAGCGACTCATCTTAATTTTAAAAAAAGGGAAAAAAAAAACAGCCCTAAACCTGTATGTAATAACAGCTCTGGTGAAGAAGGTGCCAGCTAGATTATAAGCTCTGCTTTTGAAATGTCCCACCCTCTTCCCCCATGTCCTTCAATCCTATTTCAAGGGCCAGGAGTGTTCATAATTCCCAGATGGTTTCCTCCTTTCCAGATACATACACAGACTCCCTGGAAAGTATAGGACTTCTACCACAACAGCAGACCCGTGAAGCTTGTAGCCCAGCTCTACTTTCAGAGGCACTCAAGAGGAGCAGCTTTTATCTGCTGGCTAAACTCTATGAAAAGTCACAGTAAAGAGAAACACAGAAATCCAACATAAAAGATACTTCACCCAAATATACAGAGCTGTAAACCAACAGTACCTCAATAAAATAATTTATGAAAAAGAGAAAAAAAAAGTTCATTAAAAATTACTCTCTCCTAGAGCCAAATGGGGGGGGGGGGGAGAGTAAGCAAGAGTAAATTGACTGAAAGTAAGCCATCCACAAGCCAGCAACTACTCAGTGCAGATTCACTGCAGGGAGCAGAGCCACATTCCCAAGTGCTGAGCCTGCTGCTTTCCAGGGCATCCAGTGAGCTGGCCTCAGACCAGAACGGTACCTGGGCCCACCACTGATACGCTCCTGAACTAGGGGACAGCGCACATCAAGATGGGATACTGCATAGGTGTGTCGTGTTGGGTGGGTATAACAGCCACAAAACCCAGACTGTACAGGTAGAGATGACAGATTCAACAAGCTAGAAAGATCAGTAGGGATCAGAGACTAACAATGTAGGCACCAAAATGAATGAAAACAATCGTGCTTGGAAGTGACTAACTGATGCAGAGAAACTGAAGCCAAGAACAGAGTCTAGCTTCCTAAATTACCTTGACTGTGCCTTCAGACTGTACCTCTCATATCAGAAGGCACTGGAAAAGGCTGTCCACGGGGTTCAGTGCACATAGGTGATGAAGGACAAAAAGTACAAGCAGTACTTTTAGAGGCAAAAACATCATCTATCCTCCTATCATAACCCCTGGGTTAATGAGGTTGTTGGGAATCCAAGAGGGGAGCCTCTCAGGAGATCCTAAGAGAATATTTACTTCTACTGATGAATTGTCCCCTATGTCAGGTATAGGGAAATGGATTCTGTCATAAACCATAAGTGCTGGAATTGTAGAAAATCACTTTTGGGAGCCATCGGAGTTTGGAATCCAACTCATGTTAAAAGAGATGGGAAGAAATGAGGACTGACCTGAAGCAGGTGGCCAGATGTGCACCAGTAGTGTTGTTCTGGGTACCTCATTCACATGTTCAACCACAGACAGGCCAGCCTCCAAATACACAAACATAGCAAGCAGTCCTGACCTCAAGAAGTAGAGTTTGGTGAGTATACCACAAGTGAAGAACCCAGAATAAAGAATAATGAACTGAGGACATGAGCAAAGCACTAAAACCAAAGCCACAGATGAGCAATGCTAACTAACATTAGGGCAGAATTGACAGGAAACCTGAAAACAACAGGGGTTTATCTCATGGAAGCCAAAGGGGGCTCCCTTTACAGGGCCTGACAGGTCACGTGATTATGATTGTCACAACAGGGCCTGTAGGAACAAAGGGCAGGTACACAGGCAAGATCTGTGTTCTCATATCTGAGGTTGAAAGAACTGAGATATTCAGACTCTATTCTAGAATAATTCTATTAGAAGAACAACACAGGAAGAATCAAGTCATGTTGCCTGAAGCGTACAGAAGTGAAGTGAAACCCAGAGGCTTAAGGTAGGTATCTTTCTCTCACATATGCCTGGGTGTGTATCCTATTTCACCAAGTCTGAATATCTTAAGCAAAGATGGAGTTTGGTTATACTGCGCCTAGTATATCCTATCAGAGAAGTGCTAGAACTTCAGAAAGTCAGGAAAGAGGTGCATAAATTAATGCACAAAAAAGAAAAACTAGACACCTAAAAGGTCGCAGTGGTCTCTACAGGAAGAAGAGTAGGGTGGGAGAGCTTCCTCCCTTTTAATCTATATAATTTTCACTGTTTAAATTTTAATGTGTACATATTCCTGCATTACATGAGTGATTTCTTAATACAAAAGTAAACTTTTTTTTACAATATTTAATAAGGCACAAAGTGCAGGGGAACCAAGTGATGGCTATCAATGAATGGCTTTTGATGCCAAGTCTCAATGCACCTCATCAGCTCTTTTCCAAAGGGTATTTGAGAGTAAATAAGAGGCAGAGAGAAATGGCCACTCCAAAGCACTCTATATAGAAACAGGCTAAAATTTTACGGGGCCCTCTAGGCTAAGAAGCTATTAGGCGCCACAGCTCCAAAGCAGCTAGGTGGAAAAGAAAGCACTCCAGAGGAGCTATTCAAGAGCTTCCAAGATCTTCCCATTTGTAAGTTTGAATGTACTTTTGTTCTTTTCTGGGTTTAAGTTTCTGGGTCACACAGCCTTTTGTTAATAACCAAGTGAACATATCTGCAGTAGAGCAGTACCCCTTTTAGACATGAGTGACCTGGAGAGCATTAATGCCTCAGTTCCTCAAGCAGAAAGTACTCGATTCTGTTTAATTGCACCTTGTCATCACTCTGTCTCCATGAAACAACTTTAATGAGCATCCCAAATAAGAAGAGGTACCGTTCATTGTTACACAATAAAATAATTACTACAGTCCTCTCCCCTGGATCCAGGTAACTGCTGTAAATGTTGGGGAAGGGAGGGTAGGTAGGTGTTGACAAGAGGTTACAAAATGTTAAGAAGGCAAACACTAAGCACCCCCAAGGCCAGTGTTTCTTTGGACATAATCAAGAATCTTCCTTTGTTGAGGTCGAATGTCTATTCTCATCCTGTTCTAGCATCTCCTTGGAGGAAAAACAAAGCTCAACTGCCAGAAAGTGTTCCAAGTAATTGTTGATAACAGATAATGGCAGAGGAAGCCCTTTGGTTAATGTTTAAACATGGCAGGGGTAACATTAACTCCTTAATAGTTAGGATGCCCACTAGAACCCAAGATTTACTCAATGGGTCCAGGGCTCATCAGGAACAGTGACTGTTTCATTCAGGTTCACAAAGGCTTTTGAAAAAGTCAGATCACCACATAAAACTCTTTTCAATTATTATACTGCTTTGACTTGAATTGATTCATTTTTAAACAACTATAATGTACAATCTCCCAGTTTTACAAGTAGATTTCAGTAATTTCTCAAGAAATTAAAGGGGGTGGGCCTCCCGTGGTGGCACAGCGGTTGAGCGCTGGGCTGTGAAGCTGCCCACAGCCTCTGCAGCGCCAGTTCGATACCCGGCCACCGGCGAGGGTCCCAAATGGCCCGACAGACCTCTCCTGCCGCGCCCGCTGCTCCCCTCAGCAATGCATTTCGTCAGTCTGCCTGTTCTGTTCCCTGCTCTGGCTCTGGTGAATTCTCTCACCCTCCCACGCTTCTGACTATACCCAGTGTTTGCATTAATTAATTAATTAATTAAAAAAAAATAAAGTTTGTGAAAGGTGAAAAACAGTATTTAAAAAAAAAGAAATTAAAGGGGAGAATGTAAAGATCATGGTAGGGTTAGAGTATAATTGAAAGAATACATCTGTTCATGAGTTTAAGTGATATTCTTAAAACAACAAGCTATTAAAATACAGCTTTGCTAAGAGAGAGAAAACTGTATTCTAAAATGTGAGATGATAGACTTTGGCAGAGTTTGCCACGATTACAGGTAGAACACACACATACTTAAAACACTTCATCCTAATAAAACCTTGGTAATCTTTGTTTCCATATAATTAAAGTTTTGGTTGTTTTCTTTTTTTTTTTAAGGGAGAGGGAAGGAGTAAAAGGGGACATGGGGAAAAGGGGAGAGAAAGAACATTCTGTCTCAGAGAGGACATACATTGAAGATTTACTGCTGGTATAGACAGTGGCAGAGTTCCTGATAAGCAGACAGATATTTGGTGTGTTTCTTCCACAAGTCATTAAGGGAGCCAACCACAGTCAGTGACACCCATGAAAAGGATTTAAGGAAATATAGGCCAGCTCTGTCCCAAATTCTGGGGTCCCAATTGCAGAAACCACTTCTCTGCTCAGTGATGCATCTCATGGAGTTACTGCAGGGCAAAGTAGCCTGGTGACAGATTATGAGTACAATCACGTAATGACCCAGCAGTACTGTGTGGCTACTACCCTCTCACACCACCTAAGATTCTGTACATTCCCGAGGTCATCTGCAAAATAGATGTTTTGTATTCACTCCAAAGGTAGCGGGAACCAGGAAAAGCCAGGTCCCCTCAACTCATGCGGATCACTGATCAAAGATCAAAAAGGCAACTGGTTACATTCTTACTCAACAATGTTTTTTTTCTTTTTTTAAAATCAAACCACGGGAGACTTTTGTGATGCAGGTCTCATTTTACAAATGAGGAAGCTAAGGCCAGGAAAGGAGACAGACCTCTCCCTGGCTAAGACAGCTGCTATTCCACTTCCCACTGCCCCACGCAGACCTCCTTGATCCTATGCTTCTCAGTCTTGGTTTCAAATAGACAGTGATAACCACAAGTATAACAACAGGTTAGGTCCTCTCTGTGCTTGAGTGGGGAGAGTATCATCTGAGTCTCAGTTAAGGTGTTATAAACCAATCTCTCCCTTTCATGGCCTTTCCTCCAAATGAGTCCCCACATCTAGCTGTCCTTACACCTTACCTGATGACCTGCATTGTCCTTACTGTAGCTCTCCCTGGCTGTCTACAGGGTACATCGCCAAGCTCAGTGGGTCCCTATCATGCATCTTCTTTGACCATAGAAACCTCACCTGTATTCTGTCATTTGACTGAGGCTTAGCTATTCCTCCACAGCACAGACTCTTTACAAACTTAGCCCAATGAAAATGGACAAAAGAGTCCCTCTGATTCCAAAATGACAATGTGCTAATACCTAGGTTCCCCAGTACAGTGTTGGCTCTGTGAGAATAGAGATATGTCTTTTTATTGTATTATCCCAAGTGCCTGATAAAGTACCTGGCATACATGAATGAATGGATGGACAGATGACAGGACAGATGGAAATCACTAACAATGTCTAGACTCCTTGATTGTTTCGCCTTTAGTCAATTCCAAGTCAAAACACTAATACTAGCCTAAGAGCAGATTTTACGTTCTTCTAACAACTTTACACTAATAATCTCAGGGTTCCCCTGATGCTGCTATACAATCAGTCTTCTTCAAGTTATAAGTACTCACAAAGTAGTATCTTTACCTGCTCTGCTGATTCTGGCTTCCTTTGAGGGGCAGAGGAAGATTACAAAGAACAATTGATTCAGTTCTGTTTCCCACAAGCTCCTTTTCTCTAATTTATGATACTTCACAACAAAAGGTCCTTCAAGATAGTAACATCAGAGAAAGATTTATCTGACCATTCAACAGCGTAAGACTCTGGCAGACAGCTCTGAAGTTGGCCAACCCACAGATGAAAGAATAAAACTGGCATCCTGGAAAAAATAAATAAAATTTCTTACTTTCCAGAAGATCCAAAAGTGTTGCACTGAAACAATTACTTCTTGCCCTCTAGCGTGGTGCAGTCCTCACACCTCACACTTTGCATACCTATCAAAGATTATAAGCTTCTGGTCCTCCACCTCCTGCTCCCTTATCCCTGGCTGCTCTCTGGCCAGCAACCTTCACTTAAGCAAAACCTATGACAAAGATCCAGCCATGCCATGTCACATGCCTTCACCACCATCATGATAGGAGTCCAAAGCTGTTTCCTCGGGAAGGTATGAATTTGTACTGAACAAAGCCCCACCCTTTCCTATTCTGACCAAGAGCTCTCATAGTGAGGTTCAAGTGCTCGACGGTTAACAAACAAGAGGCAGTCAACACATCCTCACAAGAGCAAATCCACTTTCAGGCTCAGCAATAGCTGGTTCACTAATAACATACTAGTATTCCATGGAACATTTAAAAAGGCATGTCCTGTTATGGCCTTTAAGTAACCAGCAAGATAATATGCTCAGTAGTTAAGACAAGCATTACTATCGTTCCCACTTGACAGATGAGCAACCTGAGACTTGGAGCCATTAAGGCGCATGCTCTCAGATCTTCCAACCTCTAAGAAGGCATACACTTAGTGAGGGTCCCACTTTCCTCTGGGAGCCTCTCCATGCATTTCAGAATATAGCACAGGCAATTAACAGACCAGCCCAATTAACTATAGCGGATACCTGTAGCTACACAGCCAGGAATTCACTCTCCAGATCTTCACACATCACTGCTCCCATCAGCTCAGCTGTCCATACCTACTTTAAGTATGTAACTACATTAAGTCTTAAATGATGCAAAAAACAAAAAACCAGTTTTATCCTAGGAAAACTAAGTCAGATACTTTGGAAAGATTAAATGAAGACAAAAGCTTTTTAAAAAATAGACGAGAACTAAGTGCAACTAGAAGAATAGACAAAAACAAAAACAAAAAAAGCAAAATTCTAGATTCCCAATAGCTTCACAACTGACCACAAGTTTTCACTTCACTCAAAAACAAAAAACAACAACAACAAAAAAAAACACAACCCAAAACTGTGTATTTTAAGTGACAGATTCTAAGGCTAAAGAAAGTCTCTAAGGAGCACAAATCAGCAATCCCATTCATAAACACCTGGGCTTGAATGTTCACTTATAAAATTAAAACATAATATTAATCCATCACTTTTTTTAAAAAACCATTCCCTTTTTCAACTTAACTGACCTTTTTCAATTACCCAACTACCTACAGGTCCCAACAGTATCAAATAACAAGGCTCCTGCTAAAGTGTTCATGAAAGGCACACATTCAGTGGTCATCTACCAACTGATTTCACTCCCTGGGCCAGTGACATATAGAAATGTCTGGGTTTTCAACTGGGACAGGGTTTAAAATAATGTATTTCTCGGGCCTCCCTAGTGGCACAAGGGGTGAATTAAGCACAGCACTGTGATGCTATCCACAGCCTCTGCAGCATGAGTTTGATGTCCAGCCAGCCAGAGGACTAGGGATGGTGCAGCAGACCTCTCCTGGTCTCTCCCACTGCTCCCCTCAGCAGTATATTTCAGTCAGTCTGCCTGTTCTGTTCCCCACTCTGTCTCTGGTAAATTCATTTCCCACACTTCTGGTCTATACCCCAGTTCTTGTATGCATAAATAAATAAGTCTTTAAAAATATATAATGTAGGGCCTCCCCGGTGGCGCAGCGGTAGAGCGCCGGGTTGCGAAGCTGCCCGCAGCCTCTGCAGCGCCGGTTTGATCCCCGGCTGCTCCACGGCCACCAGAGGAGGGTCCCACATGGCGCGCAGACCTCTCCTGCCGCCCGCTGCTCCCCTCAGCAGTGTACTTCGGTCCTTCTGCCTGCTCTGCTCCCCGCTCTGGCTCTGGTGAATTCTCTTACCCTCCCGCGCTTCTGACTGTACCCAGTGCTAGTCTAAATAATAAATATAAATAAATCTAAAAAAAAAAAAAATCTTAATAAAAAAAATATATATATATAATGTATTTTTCATCATAACAGGAAACAACCCTCCACAGAAATCCATCACTAGCACAGCCAACCTCAATGCAATCATTAACCTTAAAGAACTTATAAAGAAATAGTTCTTAACTGGGCGTACCACCACAGCTCAATCAGGGAGCATTTGACAATGTCTGGAGATATTTCTAGTTCTCACAACTGGGGAAGAGGGTTTGCTACTGGCATCTAGTGGCAAAGGCCCAGGATGGCCTAACTCTAGGCGTAGGATGCTGCTCAACATTCTACGATGCACAGGACAGCTTCCTGCCACAAAGAATTATCCAGCTCCAAATATAAATAATGGAGAAAATCTCGTCAGAAAAAGGGAATTCCAAGACCTGCAGAGGTTGGTTTTTGAACAAACAAAGAGTTGATTTCTTCCCTCTTGGGTCAAACATTGCTCAAAGGCTACTAGCTTCCTAGTATTCTTAATAAAGCCCCAAATATCTCAGCAAGAATATCCAAAGACAAGTTTTTGCTCATGTGGTGAAACAACAAAACAGTTGGCCAGTTTTCTTTTTTTTTTCTGTTACATCACGTGATACCTCCAATTATCTCATGGATATAAAAATTATTTTTTAATTAATTAAAAATCTGTCCAAAGGGCCTCCCCGGTGGCGCAGCGGTTGAGCGCTGGGTTGCGAAGCTGCCAGCAGCCTCTGCAGCGCCGGTTCGATCCCCGGCTGCTCCCCGGCCACCGGAGGAGTGTCCCACATGGCGCGCAGACCTCTCCTGCCGCCTGCTGCTCCCCTCAGCAGTGTACTTCGGTCCTTCTGCCTGCTCTGCTCCCGCTCTGGCTCTGGTGAATTCTCTCACCCTCCCGCGCTTCTGACTGTACCCAGTGCATGTATAAACAAACAAACAAACAAATGAATAAATAAATAAATAAAACATGCCTCTATTAAAAAAAAAAAATAGTTTAAAAAAAAAAAAAAAAAAATCTGTCCAAAGCTTCACTTTTAAAGAACTTAAGAAAAAGTGAAATTGATTTGGTTTGTTGTGGTAGTAGGACTGAATGAAGAAGCAAGATCCTGACAGCTTGTCCCCAATTAAACAGACAGATCTGAATCTTTAAACAATAAAAACAGAAGAAAAAAGGAACCTCAGAAAAGCCCTGTCACCACCATTAAAACCTCTGAGCACCTATCAAGTGTTGATAGACACGTGCTAAGGTTTCAAATATTAAAGATGTAACACATGCACCGATGGATATGTGACAAAGTAAGATTAGTAAAATGCTAATGGTAGAATATAGGTGGTAGGAATATAGGTGTACGTCAAATTTTTCATAATAAAATATTGGTGAAGGGATCGCTGGTGTATAAGATGGGGGAAATTTGATTTATAGGCTAAAGGGGGGATGGGGAAGAGACCTCCCAGTCTTGTCTGGAGGAGCATGTAGACAAATCAAAGTGCATGGACAAGGCATAAGGCAGAGGAGGAAAGAGTCTAGAACACCAGGTTTTTAGTTTGAATGACATATAAGAATCCAAGAGAAATGGGTTTAGGGTAGAAGAGAAATCTGGTTCTACACATCTTGGGTTTGGTTGAGATATCTGTAAGATACACCAAGGTGAACTGAGTCACCATGACTTAGATGGAAGAGTGCCTCCGATCCCACTAACCCTGGACTCAGATATGGGGAAGATCTTGGAAAGGAACTCAACGCCCAACATGTTGGCTCAATTTGGAAGTTTTCTTTGTGTACTTTTTTGCCTGTAAGACTTGCTAAGCAAGAAAATGACTATAATTGTACTCATGAAGATATGCACAGCACAGGGTTTCACCAAATGTGTGTACTAAACAACTACTAAAAGTTGGGAAGACTCAGAAATCCAGCCACATGTGTGAGTTTTACAGATTTTCAGCATATCCAGGCTAGGGGTAGTGCAGACCCTGGAATTCGGCTATTTTCTGGTGGAACCTCTCCAGATACTGTTGGCCAGTCCTCTGACAAGTCCCTCACACCCACAGGGGAAGGGATAGATAAGTTTCCTTTGTAGAGCATGGAGAGGAATCACCAAAGACAGCCCACAGACTCCTTGAACACTTTTTGGTTTGTCTTCCTACCTGGTTCACCAGTTAGGTTCTAAAACTGACTCATCCACTAGAGAATCGGTCTTTCAAAATCTCAGGACTATCATTTGGAAACAAATCTGACCACCCTAAGAAAGGGATAAAATCAGCTGCGCTTAACAAAGCAGTTATTCTTTACTGAAAAATCTGTAGGTCCATCTAAGAAAACTCCAGTCAGTTGCAACATTCCTGCCCTACTGTGGACCACCACCCCGGGAATAAAGCCCTCCGGATGCCTCATGCCTCGTGCCTTCCATGGCACACACTTCACTTCTCTAAACAAACAAGGGGTGTCTTTGTTTAAATTAAAAAAAAAAAAACCGTCTCACAGGCTGTGATTACATCAGCAGAGTGCTCTCCTTCTCTGCATCAATCCCGGCTGCTCCACTGGCTTTGAAGAACCGAATGCGCAAATGCTCGGCACCCTTTGATCGTGAGGCTCCTGCCCAGGGCAAAGCCAAAACCATCTCGGGCCTTGCAAGGATCTACCATGCACAATCAGCAACCCTAGTCATCCCCACTACCTGGGGTAGAGCAGGACCCAGTCCTCAGACCAGCTGCCAGTGCCCCAAGTTAAAGCAAGTTTGCTAGTCCCCCAAAACTTTGTATTAGGGAGAGGAGTTGGGGGAGGGGAGAGGAGTTGTCCTTTTGGAGAAGACATCAGTAATGTAACATTAACCCATTAACCTCTCATGGGAATAGCATTACAACGGTTGGGGTGTGTGTGTGTTTTATATAAAGAACCTCTATCTTTTAGAGATATTGAAATATTTATGGGGGGTGGAGAATGAGCTGGCTTTGCTTCAAAATAACATAAGGGTGGGGTGGTGCAGTGAGTACATTACACCTTTCTGTCTACACGTAATATTTTCTATAAGAATTTGGAAAAGAGGGCCTCCCCGGTGGCGCAGCGGGTTGAGCACAGCGCTTTGAAGCTGTCCGCAGCCTCTGTAGCACAGGTTCAGTTCCTGGCCAGGCAGATTCCCACATGGCACGGTAGACCTATCCTGTCGCGCCCGCTGCTCCCCTCAGTAGTGCTTTCGGTCCATCTGCCTGTTCTGCTCCCCGCTCTGCCTCTGGTGAATCCTCTCACCCTCCCGCGCCTCTGGCCTGTATCCCAGCTATTGCATAAATAAAAAATAAATCTTAAAAAAAATAAATTTGGTAAAGAAGCTAACCTCTAACCCTTTCCTATGAGGGAAGCTCACAGACAGGTTTCCCACTGTGCCCCCAGAGCAGTCATGGGGCCCACAGGGCCAGCTTCTCCAGTGCAACCACTAAAAGGGCAGAGGCATCAAATGTCACCCTGGCCAGGGGCTCTTAACCTCTCCTGGAATCTCAGACCTCCCTAAGAGATAGATGAATATTATAGAGCCCATCCTTCTAGAATAACCTCTAAACACAGCAGAACCTGGAGGAAATATCAAACCTCCCCTCAAAGTCTATTCAGAAGTCAGATCATTAATGGTCCCAGAGAAAGCCCTGCAGGTTGCTTCATTTGGACATCTCCTTCCCCAAAGAGCTCTAGACACTTAACTCCCAGTACTACCATGTGGGCATGGCACAACTCTGGCTGCCTCACAAGGCCAATTCTGCTCCACAATGGCCCAACCAGGGGTCTTGGGTAAATCTACTCGCCTCCAAGCCTGTCCCCACATCTTATAAACAGAGAACTATTAGTGGAGACCCTGTGTTGTCACCACCTCTTCTGCTACCCATACTTAGCTAAGAGTAAAAAAAAAAAAAAAAAGGAAAAAATGACAAGAAGAAAAAGGCATATGGGGACACAAACAGGATTCTACCTGCATGTAGCTGATCTGACACAAAAGAGTGAACTGGGAAAAAGCATGGTCCAGGTCTGGTAGATGTGTTCAAGGCCATAATTTCAAACATTCAGGCCAGAAGGCAAAGTGAAGGATTTGGGAGGGTATGGAGAAGGAAAATAAGGTCCTCCCACATGGATGGACCCACCTTCAGGAGGTCAAACTAAAAAATTCCAGTGAAGGCCATCAATCTACATGTACCCTCAGTCAAGGAGCAAACCACAAATTATGAAAAAGGTCAAGAAAATAAAATATAATGTCATAATAGTGAAAAGGATTACAGATATTTTTAAGAGAAGGCAATTTTAATGTTGTGAGAAGAGATCCAAGAAATGAATTAGGGGGAGTTTTTTTGTGTTTTTTTTTTAAGATTTATTTTTATTTACTTATACAAGCACTGGGTACAGTCAGAAGTGCGGGAGGGTGAGAGAATTCGCCAGAGCCAGAGCGGGGAGCAGAGCAGGCAGAAGGACCGAAGTACATTGCTGGGGGGGAGCAGCGGGCAGCAGGAGAGATTTGCGCGCCATGTGGGACCCTCCTCCTGTGGCCGGGGAGCAGCCGGGGATCGAACCGGCGCTGCAGAGGCTGCAGACAGCTTCGCAACCCAGCATTCAACCGCTACGCCACCGGGGAGGCCCTAGGGGGAGGTTTTAAGAACGCAAGTAAAAGTCTGAAAGTAGAAGGGTAACTTACTGGGAAGTGAGATTAAGAGCAGACTTAAAAAACATGTATTTATTAGCTTTCATTTTAAGGGGAGCTAGGTCAAAAAAAACCCACTATAGACTATTTCCCAGAAAAGCCACGCATATTAAATAATGTACACAAACGCCCTAATTCATTCAAGAATTCCTGATTTATAGTATATTAATCCTGGCATAATACAGACCTTTACAAATCTCTGTTAATAATTTTATTTTGGAAACCCATTTATCAAGTCTTTCATTCCTACTAATAACCAGAAAAATGACAGAATTCGGTGCCATTTTCTTAAATAATAGCCAGCCTAGGCTCTATGGAATTGGGGGGGGGGGGTGTCACAAAGTGGTCCAGAAGGCATTCCTCTGCCTCCAGTAGGTTTACAATCTAGTTGAAGAGAGACACACCTACAAATTAAAAAACAAAAATAATAATACTATAATGCACAAAATGAGTGACCAGAGTAAGATGTTTTCAATTCAGAGGTAGTAGAGACTTCTGGATGTTGCAATGATCCAGGAGAGCTTCCTAGAGGTGGCAACATTGAAAGATGAGCAGAATGTAGGCAAAGTTGCAAATACTGGTCTATCTGGAGGATTGATTTGACTGGAGGCAAGGAGTTAGTTCTGCAGTAGGAAACCAAATTGTAAAGGCAGGCTGGGAGCAAAATACCAAAGTAGGATTTATAATCTATAAAAAATAAAAAATTCTTAAATATTTGTGAAGCGTAGCAGAATGGGAGAGGGTTGTGGTGCCCCACTTAAAGCAAACCCCAAGTGGTAGAAGACTTCCCATTATAAGAGAAATGACTGCCCCACAATGAACTAGAGCAAACCATGTGCTCAGGCTACCAGTTATGTGTGTTTCTTTTTAAACAAAGGGGTGAAGATCAAAAGAAACTGTTTGCAGATGAGAGCCCTCCTACTCCTCTGACTTGTCATTTCTATTCCATTCATCTACCTCCTGTTTGAAATTCAGGTGAAAAGGAGAGGCATGTGGTCAGTGGACTGCGGAACTGGCCCTCAGTCTGAACTCACGTGCAACTGGGGGCAAGCTGCTGAAGCTTCCCCAGGCTTGCAGCCACCAGCTGAACAGAATCAAGGATGGTATCTCAAAGTCCCTTGCAAGAACTGCCAAGTCTGCTTCTAGGCTGGGAGAAGACCAAAGCCTACCACTAAGGATTCTTGAAGGTGCAGGCTACCCATCACCCCCCAAAATCAAGACCCTCAACTGTAAGAAAGGCACATTTACAGAGCCCTAAAACTATCTTCTTTCCTTTCCAGTGAGAGAGAGAAAAGCATTTATGTTATAAAGACAACACAGAAAATTAGAAATGAGAGAAGTTCCTTCTCAAAAGTCACAGGTAAAAAGCATTTGCTTATTCAAATATAACTGATCAGGGGGCCTCCCCGGTGGCGCAGCGGTTGAGCACTGGGTTGTGAAGCTGCCCACAGCCTCTGCAGCACCGATTCGATCCCCGGCTGCTCCCCGGCCACCGGAGGAGGGTCCCACATGGCGCGCAGACCTCTCCTGCCGCCCGCTGCTCCCCTCAGCAGTGTACTTCGGTCCTTCTGCCTGCTCTGCTCCCCGCTCTGGCTCTGGTGAATTCTCTCACCCTCCCGCGCTTCTGACTGTACCCAGTGCTTGTATAAATAAATAAATAAATCTTAAAAAAAAAAAAAAAAAAAAAAAAAAAACCAAATATAACTGATCAGCAAGAGTCAACTGATGAGCATAATGTGACTCAAACTGCCAGAATAAAGAGTTCAATGTTCCACTTCTTTCTCTAAGAAGTTCATGACCAGATTTAGAGCACAGAATTCTATTTCATCCTCATCACTTATTATAATTGACAATTATAAAAGTAAGGGGTCTGAAATCAGGTGGGTGTGTGTTTCCATACTTGTACCAGAAAGTAGTATGAGCTTAGCAAAGTTATTTCACTTCTTCAAGCCTCAGGCTCCTCATTTATAAAATGGGGACAGAAGCACTTACTAGCATAGGACTGTTAATGATGAATAAATGACATCATTTGTGTTGGTATTTAATATAAGGCCTGGCACAGGTCAGCCATGGGATGTTATTTTAATCTAGGGCCCTCACCCCAAATCTTAGAAAGATGGGAAGTAGTGTAGTAAAATGTAAGTAATCCATATGATAAGGGCATTTTCCAAGGAAGAAGGGACTGTAAACCCCAGTTCAAAAAGAACTTGCATGGCCCCATCTGTGGAGAGAAACAGGTTAGCAGCATTCTTCTCCAGAATACAACAGCTGCCTCTCCTCCCATCTTACCCTGACCCCTCCTCGGCTGCAAATACTCAAGGATTAAGAAGACATTCAAGCTTTGTTCTGTCTCATTTCTGCTCTGGCATTCTTCTCTTTGGGCCCTTTATCCTAAATGCCATTTCTGCTCAACAGCAGGGCCTACATTAGAGAAGTGTCGTGCACTCTCTCAAGGTGTCCCCAACCCTTTATTTCCACTAACCCTTACACCTTTGTGACAGGAGCTGCCAGTCCTGCTTTAATAACAGGAAACCCCAAAGGTTAAAAGTAGTCAAAGCATCATGCTGGGTGCTGGGGAGTCTTCAGTGTCAGAACCCAGTCTGACTCTGGGCCCAGTGCTCTTCTCGGCTGCTATACTTTGATATGAATCGGAGATGGGATCTGTGGCAGTTTTCCTACTCCAGCAACAAGCAAGAAACAGGGCTGGACCAAGTGGAAACACTTCAGCTTCACCAGTACCTGTGATACCACCCCGCTGGAGCAGCCCCAGGGAGCAGTGCCAGCAAAGGGGTTGCTGCCACCAGGCGAGTGTAGGGAATGCAGTCTAACTATCTGGTTGGGAAATACTCCTTTTGTGAAGATTTGAAACACAAGCACACATACACAGAGAGCGAAAGCCAGCTGTGACCGGGCTGGAAACAAATATGTGAGGAGAGCCAACCAGCCCAGTAACAATGAAGGCTGGGAGGTGAGGGTGGGGGGTTAGTCGCACAACAAACTCCATGGAAGAAAAGTGCATTCAAGCCCCACTCCAGGTTTTACTCTTCACCAGGTTTTACCCTTCACCGCTTCTCCCAACACTTCAAAGGAAGTATTTTTGTACAGCCCAGGGAGGAGTGTAAACTGGCCAGCTGCTTCCAAAGCAGAGACATTAACCCTGAAAGGGCTGCTGGCCTCACAGGGGAGGAGGAAGGAGAACAAGGTCGCAGGGAGTCTAGGGTGAGTCCCCACACTCTGCCAGGCCTGCCCTTTCAGCCCACACCAAGGGCACAGCTCTTAAACCACTATAGAAAGGCAGGGCCTCAGTTCCTCTAAGCACGCAAACAGCTAGTTATAAATACCCTCCCAGGCTGGAGGTTCAAAGGATCCAGCAGTTAGCACTTCAATGGAAACTCCAGCTAACAGAACAGACCTCTTTCTCACCATGCCTCCCTGAACCATGCAAGGGATTGAAGGCCCAAAAGCTAACACAACAAAACCTGCCCCCAGAAGTCCAACTACTTCAGGCTTGGCGGCCAGGGGAGAACTTTGCCTCCTCAGCATTCCAGCCACAGAGCCCTTTCAAACAGTGCCCTAAGGAGGGGCCTGCCCCTTTCCATGTACTCTGCATGGCAGGTCAGGAAATCTTCCCAAGGGTAGCTGAGGGAGATTAAAAAAAATAATAAAAAAAAAAAAAAAAAAAAAAAAAAACTCTAGACCCTGTGAGGACTCTAGGAGTTTTCGCATACTCTTAAAAATCTTCATCCTATAGAGTATATCATACGGAAATTTAGATTCCACATTCTTTTATTACCTTGTGGAAATCTGAAGGAGTCTTCCAGGTAACAGTAAATGGACAGTGCAAATAACACTCCCGTGCACGCCAATGATTTAGCTTAACAAACTCCCCTGTACAAACCACTAAATACACAACCACCAGGGGAGTTGGCAGTTGGATCAGCATGGGCTTCTCTCAAGAGCACACATACCATGGCGTCTTTTGCTTTTTTAACCCCAACCACTCCATCTTAAAGGACAGACCTTAGCTTTAGTGAGGTCCCAGAAACACTCACTCAGTTCCTGACACCTGGCTGCAAGCTTCTGGGCAATCGTTGAGCAGCACACAGGTGGGTGTGTTAGCCCCATCCCACTGGCAAGAGCATCCTATAATTTACTGATACTGAAGAGTATGCTATAAATAGTTGGTGTTTTTAATGTTGTCGGTCCTCCAGAAGAAAGGGGGCCTAACAGCTGTGTGGGGCCAGGGCTCTGGCATCGAAGGGCTACAACTGGAAAATCCTGGGAGGTGTAGTTAAAGCATCTTCAAAGAAAAAACTCCAAGAGTGTCACACTCCATCTAAAAAGACTACAGTAGAGGAGAAAGTCTACCAAAACTATCAATCTGGATTTACAAACCAGTTTAGCAGAAAAGTGAACAGCACTGAGGGTCGTTGTGGGAAGTTTACAATTCAACAGCAAAAGGGAAAAGGGCCAGAATAACCCCCAAATCCCAAGCTGCTGTGTCGGCCACATTTAAACCTCCAAGACGCAACAGAACGTTCTTGATTAAATAAGCACAAGATAATTTGTTTAGTCATTCAACAAACTTGGTTCTGCTGAGTTTTGAAAATATAAAGAACAAAACAGATGAGCCTTTTGACACAAGTTTTGTGTCACAAGAGATAGGCAATAAAAAGTAAAACAATATCCCAAAGTGAAGAGGATAGCTTATCATTTTAAATCTAATTGTGCTACAGTTTGGCATAAGAGTATGTACCTAAAAGGACTTATATTCAAGTAACTGAGTTACTTCCAGGCTCTCCAGAGAGCAATTACACTTCAAAGCTATAAAGATAACTCTACATTCATTTGTTCATTTTTTTTTAATATTTATTTATTTATATAAGCACTGGGTACAGTCAGAAGTGCAGGAGGGTGAGAGAATTCACCAGAGCGGGGAACAGAACAGGCAGACTGACAAAATACACTGCTGAGGGGAGCAGCCAGCGCAGCAGGAGAGGTCTGTGCACCATGTGGGACGATCCTCACTGGCGACCAGGGATCAACGGGCCCTGCAAGGCTGCAGGCAACTTCGCAGCCCAGTGCTCAACGGCTACGCCACCAGGGGAGGCCCCACATTCATTTGTTCTTTTGAAACAACCATCCCACTTGTTTTCCTAAAACTGAAGAAGTATGAGGAAGGGCAGACTGGTGAAGACACTCAGACCCTGAGTGTCTTCCCACTTAACTCCAAATACCTGAGTCAGATGATTTATGGTTAGTCCTCCTTCTCATGTTGGAGTGTGTGTATATGTATGTGTGTGTACATATATACAGGTACATATATCAGTGGACCTATTGAGTCAAAATTAAAGATGAACATATTAAAGATCCTACTAAAACTTAGGCCTGTTTTTGCATAAAATCATCAAAAACCATTTGTTAGGGTAGTTATTAGAATGAATTCTATCTGGAATATCACAAGCAGTCCAGGATACTATACAAAAATGTCTAAAGCAAATTCAGAAGATGGTACAGGACCTCATATGAACAACGGAAAGAACTAAGGCATTCAGCAAGGAGAAAACAAATTTTATTGGTTTCACTGATGATGGTGGTGATGGTAGGATGTGGATGATAGAGGATAACCACCTTAGATTATAAAGATCTGAAGGGCCATCAGTGTCTTAGTTGTTATGTTATGGGCTGTCATCATCTTAATCTCAGAATTCTAGCCTCCAGAACTGTTAGAAAATTAATTTCTGTTGATTAAGCCACCTAGTCACTATGTCTGGCAGCTTTAGCAAAATAATACACTCTAAGAAGGTAAACTAGAACTGAAGAGCAGAAATTTGGTTCAGTGTAAGCAAGAATTTTCTGACAATCAGCACCCTGCAAAAATACCTTTAAGAGGTGTAGATGGGGTGGGGGGTGAGGAGAGGCTGAGTCCTACCCTTTTTTTTTTTAAAGATTTATTTATTTTTGTTTATTTATTTTTATTTATTTATTTTTATTTATTTATTTATTTATTTTTATTTATTTATTTATTTATTTATTTATTTATTTATTTATTTATACAAGCACTGGGCACAGTCAGAAGCGCGGGAGGGGAGAATTCACCAGAGTCGGAGCAGAGCAGGCAGACTGACAAAGTACACTGCTGAGGGGAGCAGCGGGCGGCAGGAGAGGTCTGTGCGCCATGTGGGACCCTCGCCCGGCGGCCAGGGATCGAACCAGCACTGCAGAGGCTGCCTTCGCAACCCAGCACTCAACCACTGTGCCACCAGGGAGGCCCTGAGCCCTACCCTTAATGCAGTAGCAGAGCCTGGGGCCACATGAAAAGCTACCAAAGCAAAAGGCTAAAATGTCCCAAGCAGGGAGAGCTTAGCTGCTGACAATATCCATCAGGTAGGTCAGACCCAATTTTAAAAGTTTAAAAAAAAAGTCCTAAGTCAACACTCTATGAGATACTACACATAACTGGAGAAGAATTTAAACTCTTCGTCTTGGAGTTTTCTCTTAGCACCTCATAGGGTGAATATCTCAGGCCTGCTCAGGTCACATTCTTCCCACAGGCAACTAGGACCAGAAAAGCATATTTTACCTTTTCTCTAACCAAGGTAGACAATCCTGAAAATGCATGTCCACTCAACTCAGCCCAACACCTCTTAGGCAGTACGCCCTTAAAACCTGGCATCCAAACTCACCCTAAGCAGATCAGTCTTCTTCTAGAGGTTTAACAAACATTTTATCCATTCCAAAAGGCCAGCTTGGGCAGGAAATTAAGAAACTGGTACACATGTACATGCGCTAACACAGGGGTCATTTAGGACTTCCCAACTCTCCGGGAACTCCTTTATGTTATCTTCCCCCGGCTCATGGGTCCTCAAGTCACAATAAAGGTGTTCCTCTCTACCCTCCACCCTAAACACACAGAGGACAGACTGCTTACAGCTGATGCTGGGCTTGCTTTGGTATCATTTTCATACCCTTTGGAAGGCACTTCTGTGAAACTCTGGGTCATGAATCTTCTTGTCCTCAAAGAAATTAAATTCCTCAAAGAGAGGTACTATTTCTCGATTCTTTTATAATACAGCTCTCTACTCCATCACCCAAGTGCAGAGTAAACCACACTCCTGCCAATAAGCCAAAATGGAACAAATCATCAGGCCCTTCCTGCTGACTATATCCCAGGATCCTGTGGGAAAATAAGTTAATCAAATCTTGGCCTTCCATCCTCAAAATCTTATCTATGCTATGGCCCCACAAAAAACTAAGGAGCTGTGATTTTCCCGGTCTTGTTTTCTGGGACAACAACAAAAGCAGGACAACTTTGGCCTTCCTCCCAGAGGGAGATTTTGCTCTGCACCTGACATCTTTCCTAGGCACACAGAAGCAATAAATGAGTGCCTTGGTTAAAGAAGGGCTTCTCATCCCCAGATGAAATCCAGCAAAGCTGAAAGATAAGAGATAAGGATCAAGTTTAAAAGAAATAAAGGAAGAAACTTACTTAAGCAGAAAGGATAAAGGTCACAGGGAGCTACAAGTATGAGAAGCTGGGAGAGATGAAAACAGAAAATTAAACATTCAAGAGAAAATTCCATCTGGACTGGCCCACCTCATGCTGCACCTCTTGCCCTAAATAAAAAAGCTGACACGTGCTTTGGTCTACGTTTCTGGAACAACTTCACCTTGGTTACATATTTCTACTTTAAACATTCCAAAGCTGCTAAAGGCCTCCCAGGAGCATCTGCTCCTGTTTCTCGGGAGGGAGCTAGTTCCTGTGGAAAGTGTTTGTTTAGTTTGATTACACTTTGAAGAGGGGTAGGAATTCTGGCCCAAAAGAATTTAATGGCTGGGCCCTTCTCTTACATAATTTGTAAACAAACAGAGTTTATCCCAGTGTGGCTCATTTGGCTCACTGGCTGGATTTAGGAAAATATATTCCTCATTCATTTGGGAGAACCACAGTAAGGCCCATCAATAAGCAGAAAAATGTCCAAGCCAGGCTGTCACTCTATTGCCTAATCCTAACGGACCTCAAAATCTCTCTTCTGAAATCCTGGATCATCAACAACCAGAGCCCCAAATGAAGGGTTATGGGCAGAACTTGAAAAGCAGCTGATGAATTGCTCCCCAGAAGTTTCTACGCACTTGTGGTATATTTTTAAAAACCTTGGGAAAAAAAGGCCACAACAGCAATTTTCTCCAAGGTGTCACAAACGGTCCAGTGTATGGGTGGAGAGTAATCTGTTACTAATAACAGTTAAGGGCCAAAGCTGGCAAGTGATTTATTTATCTTTAATAAGGCTAATTCAAGGTTGTCATTAGAATATCACTTACTCCCTTACATTCCAGACTGCACTGGAGAAGAAGAGAGCACAGCTCCCAACTGAGCTCTGGACTGAGCCCCATGGTCACTACAATTACAAACAGTGCTGCTAGAGAACAGAGTTGGGGGTAAGGGGGGATCATGTTATCAAAAATCTCACCATGCACATGGCCATCATCTATTATACATGGCTGTGGGACCTACTATCTCTGTAATAAAAGGTAAAAACCTTTCCCCTGAATTCTAAGTCTTCCCCCTCCATCCCCTACTCATTCCATCCCTAATTCTCCAGTCTGGGTGATTCTCACCTTCCAATTACGGTCAAGGCCCAGGCACAGATAATCTTTAACTCCTCCAGGAATCTCACCCAGCCCCCATACCCAGTTTACAGATGTGAAGGCTGAGACTCAAGGAGGTTGGAGACTAAGGTCTCACTTAAGCAACAGATGGTGAGCAGAAATCAGGTCTCCTGTCTCCCAGCCACGGCCTCACTGCCTTGCTGTTCTCCTCACACTGTCACGAGCACATTCCACACCATGTACAGCATCCCCCATAAGCGAGGAAAAGCCCCACAGGATGCCAACTCAGTCTGGGTCTCAGCAAGGAATGCCCAAGCTATTACACTGTCACCATCTCAGGGATACATTCTGTCTTTCCCACTGGCCCGTATGCCCACACTTAGAGATACTCAGGAGGAGGCCAGCAGTGATTCTGTGAACACTATCCAGAAAATGTCAAGTCCCACATTCATCAAATCACTCCAGGAGGAAAAAGAGGGCATTTAAAGCTGAAGCTTAGAAGAGCAAAACATGGCTAGACTTTGAAACATCTGAAAATGCAGACTTCCTCACCTTCACAAAGGATACAAAAAAGAGATCTGGACTGCTCAAACCCACAAGAGAAGAAAGCTAAAGTTACTTCAACTCTTTTTCTTAGTACCTGATGGAGAAACTAAGGCTCCCAGGTACTAGTTCATTTTGTAAATGAGGAAAGTACCTCAGCTCAAAGGTGCTTTCTTCTATTCATTGAAGTACATGTCTAGTGGCATAAGCACATAGACCTGATTTGCATAATCATTCTACAGCAGCAAGAGCAAATTATGGTTTGATGATTTTCTACGAAAATAAATACAGTGAAAATCATCCAGGTCTAAAGTTGGAGTCCACGGTAAGGTTAGTAATCAGGCCCAACAGGAAGGCCCCAGGACAGGTCAGTGCTTAAAGGCTGCTGGGTCCTAGGTGCTACCCAATTTCAAAAGGCAGGTTTCCCACAGGTGGCAACACAAAGTTAAAACCAGGAAGGGCTCTGGAAAGTAGTTCAAAGTCATAACAGCTTCTTCCAAAAAAAGCTTCTACCTTAAAAAGTCCAGAGACACTATACGCTCCCGCCTGGAAACTCGTGGTCCCTATGATACCATCAACTTCATCTTTGCCCATCCCCTGCAGATCTAATGGCCAATTAAAAAAAAAAAAAATGCAAGCACAGGTCCTATCACCATATTATCAATGCAGCTTTCCCATTCTTTTTATATTTTTAAAGATTTATTTATTTATGCATACGAGAGCTGGAGTACAGGCCAGAGATGCAGGGGGGTGAGAGGATTCACCAGAGACAGAGCAGGAAACAGAACAGGCAGACTGACTGAAATACACTGCTGAGGAAAGCAGTGGGCGAGACAGGAGAGGTCTGCAGCGCCATGTGGGTTTCTCCCTGGCCGGCCAGGGATTGAACCTGTGCTGCAGAAGCTGCAGACTGCTTCAGAGCGCAGTGCTTAACCCCTTGCCTCCAGGGAGGCCCCAGCTTTCCCATTCTTGAGCAAAAACAAACTGCATCCAACTGACTGCACATCCAGCAATCCATTGAGCCTGGGGAAGGAGTTACAATGCAGAATGAATTTGCTGCCTTTCCTAGTTCTGATGGCAGGGAGACATGGGACAAATTGATGGTCTCTACATATCATTAGAAAATGCATACATCACCACTTACAGGCCATCTTTCTGTCCAAATTTTGCGAGTTTGTGACACCCACTTATCCCAACACTGCTTCAAAATGTTCTCCCAGATGCTACTGCCTTCTCCATTGCATGGTCAGTGTACACCACAGACCAAAGACGAAAGGATACCACCAAGATGCCCAAGAGCTGCCAAGTAAACATAGAGGGTTGTTAGGAGTTCTTTGAGGAAAAAAATCTGGACTTTGTGTAATTCTTTTTTTTTTTTTTTTTTTTAAGATTTATTTATTTATTTATACAAGCACTGGGTACAGTCAGAAGCACGGGAGGGTGAGAGAATTCACCAGAGCCAGAGCGGGGAGCAGAGCAGGCAGAAGGACCGAAGTACACTGCTGAGGGGAGCAGCGGGCAGCAGGAGAGGTCTGCGTGCCATGTGGGACCCTCCTCCGGTGGCCAGGGAGCAGCCGGGGATCGAACCGGCGCTGCAGAGGCTGCGGGCAGCTTCGCTAACCCAGCGCTCAACCGCTGCGCCACGGGGGAGGCCCTGTGTAATTCTTAGTTAACACTGTAGAGCTGACCTATAGCCAATTTTAATTGCAGGCTGCCTTCACTCTCTCATTTACCCTTCATCTGAACCATCATTTCAATAAAATATTGTTTCAGCTGAATATCAAGTAGTTTTAAAGTTAAATTAAAATGTGCTGAGTAGAGAAAGCATGGATACAAAAGATGAATATGAATGACCCACCCTTGTTCTATTTTCAAAGAGTGAAGTACAGAAATTAACATCCTTTACATGGTCCAAAATCACACTATCATCTTAGCATCAAATCAACAGTATAGTTAGAAAACAGCCACTTCACAATGAAAGTCTGATAACAGAAAAGACAGAAAAACCTTACATCTATTTTAAAGAAAAGCTTATTTAGGTTTTGAATAACTTAGAGACAACAGTAACCACCTTTCAACTGTATCTTTTGTTTTAGATTAAAAATGTTACCAGCTGATGCAACAAGGGAAAGCATGCTATCATCCACTCTGGCCTGTGTACTGAGGATCGGTAAAAAGTTCTACATGACTATCCTCACTACTTGCAAAAGGGTGAAGGAGGTGGAGAACAGGACTTAAGTTTCCTGATAGCCACTGACAGAGACAATGAAACTCTGCAGAGAAAAAGACTACAGTGCTAGTAATCAAATCTGAACATGGTGCTGAGTTGGAAAACCAAATCAAAGCAAAATCTTATCAACAAATCCCCAGGGAAGCAGACCATGAGACGGCACGGACACCATCTGGGCACTAGGGAGAACAAAAGGATCACCACCTGCTCCCTTAGCAAGTCACTACACATTCTCAAGGACTATAAAAGTTCTCTTTTTGAAGAGGTCAGAAAAATATGGGGAAAATTAGGTAAGACTGAAACACCAGTTGAAGGAGAGCACCAAGTCAGACAAGATACACTGTCAAATGGAGTGTAGCTGTACCATTTGGGATTTATTGTAAAACGACTTCAGGAAATCTTTCTCCAGGTGGCAATTATCAGTTTAACTGAAATTCCCCCAAGGGAAAGGGAAAAAGGGGGAAGGGGGAGAACCACTGTGACTCAATGGCTCAGCCTAACCCAGAGTAAGCACTCAATACACATCAGCTGAATGAAAGAATATAAACTATCAAGCTGGCGGCTCTGTCCAGACCAGCACATCTCTCTGCAGTAGTTGCCTCATTTACCTAATTAGCTTTCCCATGGTCTGTGAACTCCTTGACTGAATAGAAACAACAGTCACTAGTACAAATACACATGAAGCACTTATTGTATACATTACATATATCACCTCACTTAATCCTCACAATCCTTTGGCAGTACAGGCTGTGCTGTCCCATGTTAGAGATGAGGAAACAGAGGTCCAGGGAGGTCGGGCAACATGGCTAAGGTCACAGAGCTGGCAAGAGCAGAGCCAGGATGCAAACACAGGCCTGTCTGGCGCCAAAGCCGAGCTTTCCAACATTGTGCACCTTGATGGCATAACCCTGGTCAGCTCTAAACTCTCAGAAAGCACGGTAGATCTTAGCCTCAAGGAGATTTTTTAGATATAAAAAGTTAGTAGATACTCATTGGATTTATCAGCCTCAAACTACCTTATGTTGAAGCTATAAATATAGTCTTGAGTTCCATTTGCTAGTTGTGTTAAAGTTTCTCTGTGCCTAGGTGTCCTCATTTAAAAACACAAGAATGGAAACTCTTATCACTCAGAATCCTCTTGAGGATCTAGAGGAACAGTGTAAAGCCCTAGGGTCAGTGTCCAACATGGTATTCATTCATTCAAACATTTCACCAACCACCTATGCGACCTTCAACCTAAAAGGCTTCCATGCAATAGAAGGCAGAGCCAGCAATGATAAAGGCAGCCATGAAAGTAACAGCCCAGGTAAGTAATAGCGAGTTCAATAATTTGGATTGTTTAACAAGCAGAATGTTTACCCAGAGTCAAGAGAAGGTGGAGAAACCACTGTCCTCTGTTTTGTCATTTGTTTTGATTGGTACAAAGTTTCCTTTTTCTTTTTCTTAATGATTTAACAAAACTACAAGACAACTCTTTTCCCATCTCCATAAACTGAAGTCTATGGTTCTCTACTGCTTTGAGCCAAGAAGCCCGGCAGAGCCAAATGGAGCAAGTCTGTAAAGATCAGGAGAGTTCTGTCGATCTGTATTTCCTGCCCAAGTCTCAAGAGTATCTGCTGAAGTTATATTATAAATCATAACTTGCTGAGGCCCAATCAACACACAAACAGGCAGAGAAGGACACTGCAGCATGGTCATCCATAAAGAGAAACACACTTTGCCCAGGTCTCCATGCTGCTCTGGAAACTTTCAGGTCAGCCAGAGACTGCTAAGCCAAACCACGGAAAAAACTCAGCCTCTAGAAAGTCAAGGGATGGATGAATTTAAATGCCTTAAGCAATCCCAAGTAGGCAGGATGGTACAGAGAGATGGCCTTTACCAAAGAAGCAAAAAGAAGAGTGAGCCTTGTGTGTGTGAATGCAGTCAGAGAGCCTTCACCAAAGCTGCAAAGGAAACAAAAATAAACAGGATAAAAGGAAGGCTGTTGCATGAGGAAGAACTTTTGCTCCAGTTTAAAAAAAGAGGGAGAGAGAAGAAAAGAAAAAGAAAGCACACACTGAAATGATCTAAAACTGCCTATAAATATTTGGGAACATCAAAGGCGGTCCTGTTAAATTAAAAATGCTGTCACACAGATAGGAACTAGCCTCTAGCACTGCCAGCTTCAACATGTGAGCCTGTGATCTGAGGAGCAAGGGCTCAGCTCCTCAAGAAATCTGATTCACTAAAGAAAAAAGTGAACGAGCAGTTGAGTTTTAATAAGGGCATTAAATACCTTAGGAATGAGCTAATTAGAGTTTAACTCTTTCAAGATTGTCCGAGCTCTTAAGAATGCTGTAAAGTAAGCTCCCTCCAGAATCTAGTTAAATCGGTCTCGAAACCTGCAATGTAAAAGAAAAGTATTAAAATAGCACCTTAGGACTTCAAAGCTAGTAAATCCCACCTGGTGCCCTCAGACTTAAAGGCAGAGACCCAGTGAAGAGAAGGGAAGAGGCTAATTCAGAATTGTTTTCCAAGGTAAGATTAGGTTGCTTGTTTATCCTGAGGTGGTGGTGGTGTTTCCCTGCCCACCACCCGCCCCCCGCCCAGGTTAGACTAGGTAAGAACAAGCTTACTTTCTAATACTAGATTCTTTCCATCCTACAGATCTGCCCCTTATGCAAGATACTTTGAGGGTATCAGTGGGAAGCCCTTCATCTACTGACCTCACTCATTCACTTGCATGCCACACAAAAAATTATGGCTCAGCTTCCACAGACACTCTCAAGGTCACCACAGGAAGTCACCCAGCAATTTCTCTGCACGCATTCTGGATCAGACAGAATCCTAAGGAATCCAGGAACAGTCCCCAGTTAGGAAAGTTCCATCAAAATGGCAGATCCTTTCCAGAAGCAAGACTCTTTAGCCTGTTAGTAAAAAGTAGAACCTCTTAGAGGAAGCATACATACACCTGCAGAGAAAAAGAAGGGGCAACTTTGCATCATCCAGTCTCAGGAATGTGAGAGAAGGGGCTTGACAAAGATGGAAACTACCTTCACCATTCAAGGAGAGGAATGCACAACTCAGTCTTGGCAGAGACGGGTAAGGGGAATCAAAAAAAGAAAAACACATACACAATGCACTCCTATCATTCCCATTTTTAGAAAAAGTCAATGTGTCTAATTTGAGGGGTTAAGATTAACAAAGTATTTGCTTTGGCAAAATCACACATTGGGTCAAACCAAGTGCTGAAGTCACTTGTGCTTGCCACAGGTTCCACATAATTAGGCCCCCAGAGCACAGGCTTAGAATATCACAACATTCCCCATGCCCTGGCCCAATCCAGAGAAGCAATCCACCTCCCAACCTTCCTACAGAGCAAATCATGCCCATATGCAGGCCATGCAGCCTCAAAAACAGGCAGGATGGCCTAGAAACCCAACCCTCGATACAACGAACTTGAAAGAGCACATGCACAAGAGTTGAGAGCCAACTGAGCACTTGGGCCTGTACAAGGATCTAGTGTATAGAGTACAGGAATGAACAATGAAGCTGCAGCAAAGCACTCCTCTGAGAAAATAGGGATGAGAGAAAAAAACCAGGAATTAGGGAGCAATGACATCCCTAAGAGTCACTTGCAGAGTGTTTAAGAGTCACTCTAGGGCCTCCCCAGTGGTGCAGCAGGTTAAGCATAGCGCTGTGAAGCTGTCCACAGCCTCTGCAGTGCGGGTTCATTCCCGGCAGGCCAGGGAGCTACCCACATGGCGCGGCAGACTTCTCCTGCCCCGCCCGCTGCTCCCCTCAGCAGTAGTGTATTTCCACCAGTCTGCCTGTTCTGCTCCCCACTCTGTCTCAGGTGAATCCTCTCATCCCCCCGCACCTCTGGCCTACACCCCAGCTCTTGGATAAAAATAAATAAATCTTCAAAAAAAAAAAAAAAAAGTCACTCCAGGGACATGGGTCCCACACTGGCAAGAAGGGACATAGATGCAAGTAGTCAGGTACTGTATCTGTTTTTTGGTTTTGTTTTTTTTTTTTTTTAAAGATTTATTTATTCATTTATACAGGCACTGGGTACAGTCAGAAGCACGGGAGGGTGAGAGAATTCACCAGAGCCAGAGCGGGGAGCAGAGCAGGCAGAAGGACCGAAGAACACTGCTGGGGGAGCAGCGGGCGGCAGGAGAGGTCTGCGCGCCATGTGGGACCCTCCTCAGGTGGCCGAGGAGCAACCGGGGATCCAACCGGTACTGCAGCGGCTGGGGGCAACTTCGCAACCCAGCGCTCAACCGCTGCGCCACCGGGGGCGGGGGGGGGGGGGGGGGCACTACTGTATCTGTTTTAAAGAGAGATAATTGTGATATGAGTACTTCTCAATGAATAGCACCTTTGGGTTCTTTAACCTTGATAAATTACCACTTGAGAGTAAAAACTATCATTCATTTGGAAAACAACATAAATGTTAGTTATATCTAGAGAATACTGTGAAACTGATGACGTGAAACTATATCTCATCATCACCACTAAACATAAACTGTATATGTTGGGAGAAACTCACTGAATCTTCAAAACAAGTCTAACAGAGAGATGTCTCTATTTTGCAGATGAAGAAACAAACCAAGAAGAACAAAGTAGGGCCTCCCCTGGTGGCGCAGCGGTTTAGCGCTGGGCTGCGGGGCTGCCCGCAGCCTCTGCAGCGCTGGTTCGATCCCCGGCCACTGGGTGAGGGTCCCACATGGTGCACAGAGTGTATTTCGTCAGTCTGCGTGTTCTGCTCCCCGCTCTGGCTCTGGTGGGTTCTCTCACCCTCCCGCGCTTCTGACTGTGCCCAGTGCTTGTATAGATAAAATGAATGAATCTTAAAAAATCAAACCTAGGCAGTCTGGCTCCACACACAGCACTCTGCTACCTCTCCCAGCATCAAAGGAAATAGAGAACCACTTAGTTCTGCAAAATTGACTGCACACTTTAAGGAACTTGGCAAATCCTGGGAGTCTACAAAACAAAGTTAAAAACTAGTGCTCCTTAAAGTTATGTTAATGTCCAATGACACAAAGTGTCCTTCAACTCCTCTCATACAGCTGGCTCAACATTGTAGTTACAACACAGAAGAGAACTTGTACTCAAATCAAGTTGTAGTACAAAAGTTAACTTGTAAGTCAATTATTAGAAATACATGTTTATCTTCTCCCATAAAATGGTGGTACTGTTTCTGCTCCACAAAAGACCTACCATTTAATAGTAAAACACATAGTCTGAAGACCCCATTCCAGTCAGTTAGCCTCCGATGAAGAGCTGACACAAAGCAGATATCAAGAATCTGCACTAAACTTCTTAGGTCCTGCCCTCCTCAGTTTTGTGTTTCCTAACTTTACTCAATTCTAACAACACTATTCCCTGGTTTTCTAGGAATGGAAGACCAAAATCAGAAGCACTACGTTAGATTTGCTAAGGGATAAGCATAGGAAAAGGAAAAGCAACTTAAAGACAGGTGCTACATCTGCCAACAGGAAACCGGTCTCATGCACTTCACAACTCTAGGGAGTGACATTTATGCATGTGGTCATCCTAGAGCCACAGTATAACGAACTGACAGCAGAACAAAGTCAAGTATCTTGAGGTAGAAGCAGTTTACCCTAATTCACACAAAGGGGCCCTTTGTGATGGAGTCGGGGAATGTCAAAAGATTGATAACACCAGTCCCTCCCTATAGGAGGATGCAATCTAATGGAGAGTCACTGAGGTGACTCCAAGTCAGCAAGCACAGATGAAATGTATGATTAGCTTACATTACATTTCCCCTTATGAAATGGTAAGGAGCAAACAGGTCTGTGCTTTTTGTTTATATGATGAGCCCTGAGGACAAGTGCTCCCTGGCATAAGACTGCTTGAGCTAAGACTCTGCACAAGTCACAGCCTCCAGGGGCTCAGGTCTCCTTCTGTAAAGGTAGATGGGACAGCATTGATGCCTGCAAGTCACATCCCATTCTGCCATTCAGGGTTCCATCTAGGTCACTGGGCATGATCAATTCCCTTCCTAAAATTTCACTTCATGACACCAAGCACTGCAGAATTAATCATACAGGCCACCATTTGCAGCAGTGCAACTAGCATTCCACATCCCTCCTCTTTCTGTCTGTCTGGGAAAGCTTGAAAGTAGGACATCCTAAGATCCCACTTACAGATGATGGTTCCTGGGTCCATGTTCTTTGCTTACTATCCCAGAAAAAGTAGGGAACAGGATAGATAGACCTTCCTTGGGGTAGGGGGAAGGGGAGAACAAAGATAAGGAACTGGGGGAGGAGTTCCCCACCCATCCTCCGTCATATTCTTCTTTTCCTTCTCCTTTTGCCAAGCAACCATCACTGTGTTAAGAGTTACAGTGGACAAGGGATAGTGGCAAAGGATGGGTGGTTCAAGGAGGGGGTGGTTATAATAAGAGACAGAAGAGTCCCTAATCACCCTGCAGCATGTAGAGAAGACATTCATACATGAAAGGACCACCATATAACTTCCACAAGTTTGCAAGAGAACTATTAAAACAGCCTTGCAAAAATAAATTAAGAAAATTAACCAAAGTTAACTGAGCATATAGTAAGAATTCTAGAAGTTTGGTTTTTTTTTTTTTTTAATCTTCTTGTAGGGGCTCATATAGGCAATAATTTTACTTGAATTATTCTGAACTATCCTGCCCCCATCTCACTACTGTTTTAGAGCCTCCCCCTTCCAAAAACAAGGTTGGCATGGCAACCAAAGCACCAGTCACCGTGGTCCCTAACCACATCCGCCAGGGTTTGGCATGCTGAGACGTGTGCCAACTCTGTTGTCTGTAGGGCACTCCTGGCCACAGCACAGAGCAAGCTATAATCAAGTCAGAAACCACCACATTCGTATAGAACTCGGCTCAATATAAATATTCATTAAATGTGAAAACCTATGGTGATGCAATGTTGAGACTGCAAATTTAAACACAAGAGTCAGGAAATGCAAAAATTACCACTGCCACTGGAACTTGAAATCACCCACACGGCACATTTAATGCCACAAGAGAGTTTATATGTGTCCTAGAGATTTAAACCTAATAACATCAAAACTTCAAAACTACACATTAGCTGATCATTTAAGTTCCCACACGAGTGTGACATTTACAGTTGCGACATTTCTAGAGTAGACAAGTATGAAAAGGTATGAGAACCCTCTAGTACAAGTAAAATAAAACACATCATGGGTAGACCTGGGATATACCTAGTGCCCACATAATTGTTACTGCTCCACAAAAACAGAGCAATAGCCAGAATGCCCCAATATGCCAATACATACATACTTAAGCAGTAATTTAAAATTTTCCCTAATGTTTATGGTGGGCCCCATAAAAAGGAGAAAAGCAAATGTTTATCAAACTGAAATCTAAATTTCTTCATATGTAGCCTGCTAACCCCTTTAGAAACACTACTGCAGTCCTTTAAACTTCCCACCAAGCATTTAAACACAGAATCAAGGTCCATGAAAGTGCTTCCAAAGGAGAAAAAAAAAATCCAGAAAGCAATTTGGTACCAATTTTAAAAAGGACCCTTACGCAGTTGCTTCAGTGGGTCATTCCAGAGCTATATATAACTTTTGCTATTCCCCAAAACTAACAGTTTTCTTAGTGACACCAAAATATTATTCATGTATAAGCAAAACACAGGCTGAGCTGTTCTCTTCTCCAGCCTGCTTTGAACAAGGTACTCAGGCAGTCACACTCCAGGCCTGAAGGAATTAGAGGGTGTCATCTTCTTGTCCCACCTCCTTTTCCAAACATCACAGAAAGGCAGAAGGAGGATAAGATTATTTTGAGAGTCTGGTCCATTCCACCTATTTGAATAGTTCTATGGCAAACCCATGTCTGAATGCTGCTTGTGAACAGTTTCTACAATCATAAAAGGTTTTCCCTGAAAGAGTCGTCTTTTTCTGACCATACTAACATCTCTATCATGATGCTATCCCAAAATACCAAGATTTAGAAGACTTTCAATTCAGTAAATATTGCAAGGCAACAGGAGGGATGAATAGGACAATCCCCACCTATTGGGATCTGTGATCTTTTGGGGAAAACATTAATAAAAGAATAACTATAATAAGGTATCTAAGAGCAATCAACTGTGAAAAAAGAAGTGCATGGTTCAAAGGAATACATCACTGGAATTAGTTGATGTTTGATGGGAAGAACTGGAAGTTGACTGCAAGAGAGAGTTGGGAGCGAGGAAAGGAAGAGCAGAGGGCCAAGATGGGTGTCAAGACCCTAGAGATTTAGAATGTATTCCAGCAGAAGGGCAATCTGAAATGAAAGGTGCAGTGCAAAAAAAAAAAAAAAAAAAAAAGCCCAGGACCATTCAGAGTGGAAACAAGTACAAGAACACACAGGACCCAGGTCCACAGCACACAGGCAACAATGGGAAGGAGGCTGGAGAGACAACTCAGGTTACCTCTGTACTCAGCTCGGTAGTAAACAACAGGATGACACTGAAAGATTTTGATCAAGGAAGTGATTTGGTCAGAGGTTACTTTAAAAAGATGAATCTGATGGGGAGGGGAAGAACTGATGGGCAGAAAGAAAATGTGAGGGAGATACAAAGGCAGCACCTGGCATGAAGAGGTAAGGTCAGAAAGGAAGGAGCAAATCAACCATCATCCTGAGTGCATTATTTCACTTTGACTTGGTCACATGCTACCTTTCATTTAAATTTTGAAAAGGCTGTACAAGTCAAGCTAACAACATTCTTTACATGCCATTAGCTGTCTGCTTACCACCTACTCCAAGACTGAGGCACTTTCTGAAAAGATGCCAAGTCTCCAGGTACCCAATGATATTTCCAAAAATCGCATAAAGGTACTAAAAACACAATGTCAAATGCACTTAAACAAAAGTATACAATTAGGTACAATGAAAAGCATTCTATGTCAAGTGTGGGACAAGCCTTGGCAACCAGGACAACCTGAACAGCAGACAAGGTTCTGGGGCAGAATCCAGGAAAGGCACTCCTAGCTGAGAGGATGAAACAAGATAATACAAGTGAAAGTGCATTAGGGCCCTAAAGCACCAGGCACAAGAAAGATTTTATGAAACTCAACCATCAAAAGGAATGCTGTTTTAGAAAGTCCAGCACCTGGAAAACCCAAGACCCGATTTTAATCTCAGCTCCCCTCACTGGAAAAAGAAGCCAAAGCATTTTCAGGATGCCCTACAGCTCAAACAGTAATTCTAGTAGCCAAAAGAAACCAACAAGCAAAAAGAAGGACAGGACAAAGATCTTAAAGGAGGCAAAAGCCAAATGGCTCTGAGACTTCATCCTTCAAAAAGCCCAAGAAAATAGAAGTACCTTTACCAAAGTAAAAAGAGCATTCTGGTCACATAATGGTCTGTTCAACCTTCCCCAATAGCATAAAACGAGGTTCTCAGTGTCCATTACAGTGTCATAAAGCCAATAATGAACACGCAGGTGGCTGAGGAAGGAGAGGAAGACTCATCAAACCAGGTTAAAAGTTTTCACCTTCCAAACTTTTCAGAGAGAGAAAGGATGTCAAACTCCAGTCCCACAGAGGCTATGCAACTGGGCATTGGTAAATGTAATTATTATCAGTGAGTAAAGTCAGGTGACAGAATGCAACAGGGGCCATGCACTGGAGGGCTCATGTCCCATCTAAAGGGAACCGCTGCTACTCCCTTGAAGCAGGCTGTTGCCACATAGAAATATGAATCAAAGCTGCCAGATCTTTTCATTTTTCAAGAGTCAGAGCCCCATATTCTAGATTTTTAGCAGGGATCAAACAAAATACCAGGGCCTGTGGCTTAAATGTGTTCCTGATAGTCTAGGACCTGGCTCAACTTGCATCTCTGCCCTCCATAGCTGACAGCATAACTCTGAATGACAGGACAGACTCATGCAGCCTTTCTGAAGCCGGCCTGCTCATAAGCAAAGAGCCTGCTCAATGTGAAAGAGGCAGGCAGAAAACAGCAGATGCAGAAGCAACCTCCTGGGCCTCAATCTGCTGCCATGGGGTGCGCTGCCAGCATAGTGGTCCCTCCCATGACATCTTCTCTAGGCCTCCAAGCCCGGTCATCTCTCTGGACAGAGGCCGAGTTCCTGCCACGAACATACAGGCAACCTGCTGCTCATGAATTGTGTTCAAATACACCTACAAGGGAGGTAACCAGATACCACTCCAGGTGCCTTCCCTTCCAGGCAGTCATTTACATTTATATATTAGGAATACACACACTTTCACTTTTTTGGAGTTGTTTTTTGCTTTTAAGAAACAGATACTACCCACTGTGACCAAGGAAAACATATATGCGTGCCTGGTAGCGGAGTAGAAACAAGCACACTTCTGCAGAGCAAACTGACCATACATTATCAGGAGCATTAAAAATGTTTATACAGCTTGAGCCAGTAGTACTAATTCTAGAATTTTATTCCATGAAAATAATCAAGAGATAGAGGAAAGGATGTTTCTTACAGCATTACTTACAATAATGGAAAATAGCATTTAAGGCCCAGGAAAGTACTCCAGGTGGATGAAGGGTTATAAACACTGTATTTTTCCAATTTCTTTAAAATCCCTGCAGCTCATGGGAAAAGAAAACCCATACTAAAAACATAAAAGTTAACGTAGTTATCTCTAGGCAGTGAGACTGATTTTCTTTTTCGTTTGTGTTCTACAATAAACATGAATTATTTCTATAATTTAAAAATGCTACAGATGATTTTTTAGTAAGTTTTGGGTTACGATAGAAATAATGAAAAATGAGTCCATTCCAACACTTTTGGCCTGAACCTTACCAATATACCCATGTCCTTAGGCAGCGGATCAGTAAGTTTTGACTAACGATGACAAAAGTCCAACCCAACTCTGTGACCTCAGAAATCTTACCCTCTCAGTCTCAGTTTTGTCTATAAAGTGGGGCTAATTCAATTATACCAATTTGTATGGGAGAAATCAAAAAACAACACCGAGAAGAAACAAACTATATCATGGATGCATAAAAGTTATGTTTCTTCTCTAGACAGTAACCACATTAAGAACTCAATAAATAATGAATGACAGGTACTCAAGTACTGAGTTAATTTCTACTAAAAGTCAAGTTTTAATCAAATTCTTATAGCACTGGGCCTCCCTGGTGGCACAAGGGTTAAAGACACAGCGCTATCAAGCTATCACCAGCCACTGCAGCACTGAGTTAGATCCCTGGACGGCCACAGAGCAACCTACATAGCACAGCAGACCTCTCCTGTCTCACCCACTGCTCCCTCAGCAGTGTATTTCAGTAGATCTCCTGGCCTGCTCCCTAATCTCTGGTGAATCCTCTCATCCCCCACACCTGTGGTCTACACCCCAGTTCTTGCATGCATAAATAAATTTATCTTTAAAAAGTAAATTAAAAATTCTTATAGCTCTGAATGGTGCTGTTCATTGGTTCTTCTACACACCTAAACAAGCATCACACCCACTCTTATTTTAAAAATGTAGCTCTGGGGCCTCCCTGATGGCACAAGGGTTAAGACACAACCCATAAAGCTGTCCGCAGCCACTGCAGCACAAGTTCGATCCCCAGCCAGGGAGCAACCTATATGGTGCAGCAGACCTCTCCTGACTCACTCACTGCTCCCCTCAGCAGCGTATTTCAGTCAATCTGCCTGTTCTGCTCCCCACTCTGTCTCTGAATCCTCTCATCCTCCACACTGCTGGCCTGTACCCCAGTTCTTGTATGCATAAATAAATAAATCATAAATAAATAAACAAATAAATAAATATTTAAAAAAAAAATGTAGCTCTGGGAGACCAGAAGCCTTTATTATAACATACATTTCATATCAAGCTTGTTAGGTCATTAAAGTCTGTTTTTACTGAATCAACTCTACACACTGAGTTTCTAAACTACTGTATTACATTAGCAGCTGGGAAGTGAACGGGGTTAATATCAAGTCTTACAACACATCTTAAGGGTAATAAAACTAAAATGCCCTCCCTTGAACCACAATGGGCCAACTGACCTCATTCTCTTCACACTATCATGAGTCAACAGAGCAGCTAAAAGTCAGATTTTAAAACATCTCATTCAAGCTACAAATAGAACAAAGAACCTCCACTTTTTACCTCCTCCCTATCCTGTTTGACAGGTACACAGTCACGTTTCCACAAAGGGGTTATCAGCTTTAACCTCAAAGGCAGGTGAAAATGAGTCAAGAAAGACCAGAAGGTTCAAATTCTCATACTCTACTGTTACATATATGTTTCTTCAGAATGGATCACCTAGGTCTAAACTTTGCACCTTGGGCCAAGTTTTCCTGGGCAGCCTATAGCTGCATGTTAACAGACAGGATCTGTTCCAGTATTGTATGCTACCTACACTCAGCTGGCTGTAAGCAGGGGCAATGTCTTATTCATCCCAGCCTACTGCATCCCCTCACATAGGCAGCATTCAGTGTCTGTCAACACCCACAGTAACTGTTACTAGCAAGATGGAACAAAGCAGGAAGAATCCACACCTTTAGGTTCTTACAGTCTTTCCAATCAAAAAGCTACACCAGAGGGACTCCATGGTGTTGCAAGGGGTTAAGTCTCAGCACTATGAGGCTATCGGCAGCCTCTGCAGCATGAGTTTGATCCCTGGCCAGGGAGCTGACCCACATGGCGCAGCAGACCTCTCCTGTCTGGCCGGCTGCTCTCCTCAGCAGTGTATTCAGTCAATCCACTTGTTCTGCTCCCCACTCTGTCTCTGGCCTACACACCCTCCCCACCCCACACCTCTGGCCTACACCCCAACTCTTATACGCATAAATAAATCTTTTAAAAAAAAAAAAGCTACACCTGAGAAGAAAAAGCAAACATTGTACAAAAATGAACAATGGTGTAAAATATATATATATATATAAAATTTTTTAAAGTTTTTCTCACATTAAAAACAAAAGCTAGGGAACAGGCAGTCTGTGCAAAGTAAGAAAAGGTAATGAACATGAAACATGACCTCTCTGCAGAAAAATCATACAGATTCCAAAATGACTCTAAAAAGTCAGTCACAGGAAGGAGGTGTGTCTCACACCAGAAATCCCTTTAAATGCCAGGACACCATGGCTGTTCCAACTTTCCCAAAAGCCAAAAAACAATAGAAGTGCCATCAAGTGCCAGTTATATACTTCAAGTTACTGCTCCCTCTTTCCAAACTTGACAGTTGGCTCTTCATGGGAAAAAAAAGTTAGAATGAGACTTCTGTGATGCAAAGAAAGAAAGAAGGAAGGAAAGAGGGAGAGAAGAATGGAGGGAAAGAAGCAAGGAAGAAGCGAAGGAGGGAAATCCTTACAAGAATAGAAAATTTTCTCAGTTAAAGTTATAGGCTCAGGGGCCTCCCTGGTGGGGCAAGAGTTTGGGATGCAGCACTATGAAGGTATCCACAGCCACTGCAGCACAAGTTCAATCCCCGGCCAGGAAGCAAACCACATGGCACAGCAGACCTCTCCTGTCTCACTTGCTGCTCCCTTCAAGCAGTGTATTTCAGTCAATCCGCCTGTTCTGCTCCCCACTCTGTCTCTAGTGAATCCTCTCACCACCCTCCTGCATCTCTGGCCTGCACCCCAGCTCTTGTATGCATAAATAAATAAATCTTTAAAAATAAAATAGGGTGGTCTCCCTGGTGGTGCAGGTGGTTGAGCACAACGCTGTGAAGCTGTCCGCAGCCTCTGCGGCGCGGGTCTGATCCCTGCCAGCGGCAGAGCAACCCACATGGCGCAGCAGACCTCTCCTGACTTGCCCGCTGCTCCCCTCAGCAGTGTATTTCAGTCTGCCTGTTCTGTTCCCCGCTCTGTCTCTGGTGAATCCTCTCACCCTCTCACACATCTGGCCTGTACCCCAGTTCTTGTATAAATAAATAAATCTTTAAAATAAAATAGTTACAGGCTCATTTATTGGTTAATCAGTCTGGGTTTATACCCAACTCTAAATTTCACCATCAGCTCCCATATCTCATCATCCCAAGCAGAACAAATTGCCAAGTAAAGCACTCTTAGAAAAACAGAAATAGCTTGGAATCAGATCTGAGTTTGAACCTCATCCCTACTACTGACTTGCTCAGTGATTCTGACAAAAGACTTTACTTCTCCAAATATAGTTTCCTCATCTGAAAACCTGGGGCACATCACCTACCTCACCCATGTCAAATGTGAACACAACAGTGTGCCAAGTGCCTGGCACACAAGAAGTACTTGATCATTTTTAAAAGCTCTGACAAAGAGGAAGATTGAATAACTCAAGATCTAAATTAGAGAAAAGTCAATGTGCAATTAAAAACACCTAGCTTTTCTCCCATGATACACCTGATCATAAAGCATGTTTCTGCATCTGGTCTCCCTAGTATACTCAACCAAGATGCAACCAGGGATGACAGAAAAGCTCCAATTAATGGAGTCAGGACATTAGTCCAGGATCAGCTATATCTGACCTCGTGACCCTGGACAACATGCTTCATTTTTCTGGATCTCCTTACCTAACACACTAAAGGACTGAATGTAGTTCTACTGCTCATGAAGATTAATTTAAATATCATTTTTCTTCATGAACTGCGTATCTAAATCCCCCAGCCTTGAGAAACATCATTAAGAAGCAAAATTTTTACAAGGCATGTATTCAAGTTAATGATGATTCTGAATATTAAGTCCTTACAGTTACTCCCTGGGAGAATAGTGCATGGCCAAGACAATAGGTTGGTTCATCCTAGGTTGGACCAGTGTTGGGTCCATCCACAGCTGCTGTCCACATTAGAGTTTTCTCAATATTCAGTGTTTTATGAGGTAAAGAACATCTTCAGACCTTTAGAAGGCAAGGTATCCTGCTCCTGAACATTTTCATACAATCTGGTGGGTTTTTTTTTTTAAGATTTATTTATTCATGCTTACAAGAACTGGGGTGTAAGCTAGAGGTGCGGGGGTTAAAAGAATTCACCAGAGAGAGTGAGGAGCAGAACAGACAGATTGACCGAAGTACACTGCTGAGGGGAGCAGTGGGCAAGTCAGGAGAGGTCTGCTGCACCAAGTGCACTGCTCTCTGGCCAGCTGGGGATGGAACTCATGCTGTGGTGGCTGGCAGTAGCTTGACAGTGCTGTCTTTAACCCCTGCACCACCGGGGGGGGGGGGGGGGAGTTCACTCTATCCATCTAAAAGGGTTTCTGGAAATTTCTACTAACCAAACCATATAAAGTTGTTCTCATCAATTAATGCAAGCCCTTTAAGACCCACTGCCTATATGATGTCCACAGGTCTCTGATAAGTAGCAGGCACTGTGGACCCAGAAATGAACAAAATAAACAAACCTGCGTCCATACGGCCCAGGCCCACAGGGAAGGGGTAAGGAGTTGCTCTTTAAGCATTTCAATATCAACAGATGCTCCACTCTATTTTTCTACTCCCCTACATCCCGCATTCATATCAACTAAATACAGAAAGTTTAGCATCTAAATACAGAAAGTTCTTTGAATGACGATTTCTCACGTCTCCCAAGGATGATGCATTTAACCAGTACAGAAGAGGTTATTTCACTACAGAAGACGGATGCCTTAAAGACTAAGTGTTCAGTTCTGTGGGAAACCCCTGTTGGGAGGGATTATCACTTATCCACATATACGTCTGTCTCTGTAAGAGACTATGAAGTTCAGAAGACAACAGCAATGCACCGTCTGGTACAGAACAGGGCTTGACAAACATCTGTCGAATGAACCTGCTCAATGAAGCCAGGTTAGCCTGTAGACTTCTCTCTAGCTCTCACCACCCTGAACCACGACTCAATCCTTTCGAATTCTTAGCAATGGACTATTTGATAATGCATACTTGATTAATGCTTTTCTCTTTCCTCTTGGGGGAAAAGAGTGGTATCACAGAACTCTCCAAGAGGCAAGACTTTATCTTTTCCAGAAAATAGAAGCGTACAAGTAACAAGACCAACTATGAGTTTAATTTCAGGGATTCACATACCATCTCTGGAAGCCTTTAACTCTCAGGATAAGAATCCCGAAATTAGATAGTTAAAAATTAGGCTTGAATTAATGTCAAAATCTTAGCCAGTCAAGGGGCCTCCCTGGTGGCACAGGGGTTAAAGTTAGTGCTATCAAGCTATTGGCAGCCATTGCAGCATGAGTTTGATCCCTGGTCAGGGAGCTACCCCTATGGCACAGCAGTCTTCTCCTCTCCTGCCTGCTGCTCCCCTCAGCAGTGTATTTCAGTAGATCCATCTGTTTTGCTTTCCACCCTGTCTCTGGTAAATCCTCTCACCCCCTGCACCTCTGGCCTACACCCCAGTTCTTGTATGCACAAATAAATAAAAATAAATCTTAAAAAAAAATCTTAACCAGTCAAATTCTGTTTATTTGGCAAAAAGAGTCACAAAGGGGCCAGACAAACCTGGGTTTCAATCAGGTTTTATAGTTTGTTAGCAGTAGGAGGTCAGAGAAGTCAAATTACCTTACTTAGTCAGTTTCCTCATCTGGTAAATGGACTAACAATAGTTGCTTCTTCTATGTAAGCAACTCAGGATGATATGTGCAAAGTGCCTTACACACAATAAAGGGTAATCACCTTCCCTCTAGCCCACAGACACCACATTTCTCTCCCACTCCAATCTTCACCTCCATTCAGAACTTCCATAAAGTCTCAGGGAAGAGGACAGAAAATAAGAGCCCTAAGAATTCTAAGGTCACAAAACACAGCCCTAATGTTTTCCCCCATGTCAAATGCTTGGCTTTAACCTATGAAGGCCCTTCTGACAAGACAGTCAGCAATCCCCTTCTGTTTAAATCCAGATCAGCTGTCAGCACACAATTGTTCTATTAGGCCAAGTCAATTTTTAGAGGCAGGCCTGTTAAGTTAACTTTAAATGGAGATGAAAAGAAAGTGTTTGATCAAATGCTAAACTGCAGAAATACACTGACAGAGAAACAGGGCAAAGGAATTAGTTTCCTAAAATTATTCTCTATGACACCCTTAGGTAATAATGGATATTTAAGGACCTCACTCAGTCTTTCTAATCCACCACATAGCTCTCCTCCCATCCCTCAAAGTTAAAGGCACTGGCTTATTTCTTAAATGTTCTCATCCATTCTCTGCTTTAAAGACCAACACTTAACCCAGGATCCAAAAAGGCCAATTTTAAAGTTACACAAAACCTATCATTCAGATTCCTTCTACAAATGAAGTTCTCAAGTGTTTCTAAACATTTGACTTCAAGGGGAAAAAATGGATTTCCACTTTAAAACAATCTTTCCTCTCTGGCGATGCAAATTTTCTTTGTTAAACCAATCCACATAGCACTAGTCCGGGTTTAATCAAGTCTTTATTTAACATCACCAACCATGTGAGCTATACAGCCAAGTCTGAAAGTTTCAGATAAGATCTCATTAACAGCAACAAATTGATTCAAAGATGAAATAGGTATCAATGTGTCAAAGAACCCTTTAAAGTTCCATACTTTAGAACTACAGAAATATAATTAATTCCCCATCATTCACACCCTCTTACAAGTAAATGGGCTTTAATCTACATGAATAAATAAGATAATAAACATAATTGACAGCGCCTCATATCCACACATCGTTTTCACAACTTTGACAGATGAAGATTAAAAAATAAAGAATACACCTCTCTTCTTACAGGGCATACTGTTGAACCTGGCAAAATTATTTAAGCCTAAAAGGAAAGGCTTTTAAAAAAGTCTACACAGGAAAGACCCAAGACTCCTGGTGAGTAATCCCAACGTCTGATAATCAGTGTGTGCGTCTTTTACACAGACATGTACGTGTACACACACACACACACACACACACACACACACACACACACACACACACACACACAACCAGTCCTCCTCCAACCCTAACCCATGCAAGTGACTGAAGAGGTACTTTAATTAGAAGTATCTGGGCAAACCAGACTATGAAACACTATCTACTACATAAACATACACAAACACACATACTTTCATAGCATGTAATAAGGAGGGGGAAATCAGTCATATAAACCAATTTCCTATCTTAGAATTCTTTTTTTTAAAAAAAAGATTTATTTAAAAGATTTTTTTTAAAGATTTATTTATTTATTTATGCAAGCACTGGGTACAGTCAGAAGCGCGGGAAGGTGAGAGAATTCACCAGAGCCAGAGCGGGGAGCAGAGCAGGCAGAAGGACTGAAGTTCACTGCTGAGGGAAGCAGCGGGCGGCAGGAGAGGTCTGTGCGCCATGCCGGACCCTCCTCCGGTGGCCGGGGAGCAGCTGGGGATCGAACTGGCGCTGCAGAAGCTGCGGGCAGCTTCGCAACCCAGCGCTCAACCGCTGAGCCACCAGGGAGGCCCAAAAGATTTATTTATGCATATACAAACTGGGGTGCAGCCAGAGGTGTAGGGGGGGGGGGTGAGAGGATTCACCAGAGACAGAGTGGGTAGCAGAACAGGCAGACTGATTGAAATACACTGCTGAGGGAGAGAGGATTCACCAGAGAGAGAGAAGCAGAAGGCAGACTGATTGAAATACACTGCTGAGGGGAGCAGTGGGCGAGTCAGGAGAGGTCTGCTGCACCATGTGGGTAGCTCCCTGGCCAGGAATTAAACTGATGCTGCTGTAGCTGCAGATAACTTCATAGGGTATGTCTTAACCCTTGCGCCACCAGGGAGGTCCCACCTAGAATTCTTAAAGAAAAGAGATTCCCTGGGCCTCCCTGGGGGCGCAAGGAGTTAAACACAGCACTTGACTATCTGCAGCCTCTGCAGCACAAGTTCCATCAGGGCCCGTCAGGGAGCTACCCACATGGCACAGCAGACCTCTCCTGTCTCGCCCGCTGCTCCCCTCAGCAGCGTATTTCAGTAGATCTGCCTGTTCTGCTCCCCACTCTGGCTCTAGCGGATCCTCTCGCCCCCACCCCTCTGGCCTGTACCCCAGTTCTTGTATGCATAAATCAAAAAAAAAGAAAAGACGCCCAACAGATTTTTTTCTCGCCTAAACCATGAACATACCAATTCCCACCGGGAATATTGATAACAAAAGCCACATTACAGAGCTACTACTTAGACTGAGTTACATGAACTCTTAAGACCATGAAATAATAAATACCACACCAAGCAATTTTTAAGACAGTCAACAAAAGGTTAAAAAATTCAAGAGCAGGGGGCCAGCCGCCCTGGTGGCACAGGGATTAAGTCTCAGTACTATGAAACTATCAGCAGCCACAGTAGCACGAGTTCAATCCCCAGCCAGGGAGCTGGCCCACATGGCACAGCCAACTTCTCCTGTCTTGCCCCCTGCTCCCCTAAGCCATGTATTTCAGTCAGTCTGCCTGTTCTGCTCCCCACTCTGTCTCTGGTGAATCCTCTCACTCCCACACCTCTGGCCTGCACCCCAGTTCGTATATGCATAAATAAATAAATCTTTCTAAAAAATAAATAAAAAGTTCAAGAGCAGTACTAAAACATCAGTTTTCCTTACAATAACCTTTTTCAGGACTGACAGGGGCTACACCAGTTCCTCCAATCTGGCAGGATTCAAAGAACTAACCGAAGTATACTAGCCTCTGAACACACACAGCCCTGAAAGTCACACTGCACAGTGTGCATGGAGAAGTTCAGGAAGTAGGCACCCACAATAAAGTTATAAAAGATCCAAAGTGAGAAGCACAACAAGAAATGACTACTCAGAAGCTCAGATAAACTCACCAACATTACTGCAGTTATAAGGGAATTAAGGACACCTATTACTGTTTGCTTAACAGGTAAACTTATTAAATTCCATTTAAGTCATTTTTCTTTACTTAGTAATTGTTGCCTTAATTTTTTTTTTTTCCCCTGGCTAGGCTAATGGACTACAAAAGAGTTAGATAAGAACTTCAAAAAGTTTCAAAAGAGAATAGATTCCTTCTGCCAAATTCACACATTATCTCTCTACTTACAAGGATAAAATAGTTACAAATGGTGCGTTTAAACTGCTAATTTTGTATTAAATGGTGAACCTAAGATTATCTCCAAAGCATAACACTACTCATAATGGATAGCTCGCCAGACAAACTACCATGGAGAAAGAGTACAAGTTAAAACACTACAGATAAAAATCGCAAACTTCAAAAGTCTCCTTGAAAAGTGAAGTGCCACATTAAAACATCTTTTCTCTTGGAAGGCTGTAAATCAAACATTGCTAAAGCCATCAGAGCAGAGGGAAAGCCTCAATGAGAAACAAGGAGCAAGTTTTAAGAATCAAACTCTTTTTAAAGGATGTGACTTGCGGGGGGAAAAAATATGAATAGGACTTTTCAGCAGAGCAGGGTCTCTAACACTTCTAAATTAAAAACCGTAATTATAGCAGTATCAAAGAAGAAAGTCTTTAACACACATAGTCCCCAGGACTCAAACAAATGTTTCCTCTTTTATTTACCCAGCAGCAGTGTAAGGCAATGCTGATTAAGCGCCAGGCAGAGTTGCCTCCCCCAGCTTTGTAAGAACACACCTCCCAGGAGCCGAGCTGCACAGCTCGCTGTCCTATCCGCAGCTCCCTGTCCTCTCCATGCAGGGCTTTGAATCTGAAGCAGGGGATGGGAAGGAAGATTATACAGTCATTCCACACAGCACCCTTCTCTTCATTCTTAACACATCCAAGAGGAAATCACCGAAGGCCAAAAGCTTAGAGCTCTGCAGCCATCCCACAACCACCAAAGGTTCAAAGAAACGCCGACCATTTCAAACAGCACCCGTCAGAGACGTGCCTATCAACCCTCACAAGTGCGCGGGCTGTCTACTACCAGGTCGATAAAATCATAGCCAAGAGAGCAGTTAAGTCCTCTCCCCAGCTCACCATCGCAGAAACTTCAACTCCAAAGTCCCTCCTCCACTGAGGGGGCGCAGCTCACAGCTCTCCTAGCCAGATTCCCCCGGACTGCAGCGATCTTTCATTTGGAAAAAAAGGTAGAGGCCCTGTCAGGGAACGAGCGGGTCTCCCGATTTCCAGGCCCTCTGCAGAAGCACTCGGCCGGGGGAGGCGGCCGGCCTCCCACCCTCTGTAACCCGAGGACGGCGGCGAGGGCTGCCCTCCACGGCCACTCCGGGGCATTCGCGCTCCCGGCCTCCCGCGCTGCCCTGCCCGCCGCCGCCGGTCCCGAGTCCTGCAGGAGTGGGGGGCCGGCGCCCAGGTGAGCGGGCGGCAGGTTGCAGAGAAGACCCTGAAGTGGCGCAGGGGAGCAACCCGGGGGCTCCCCTCAGGCGCACGCACGGCAGAAAGCGCCGCTGTCCCGGTCCAGCGGGGCGCGCGCCCACCTCCGCCTCTCCCGTGCGCAGGGCGGTCAACAGGTAGCTCCGGGCGGGCGCCCGAGGCAGCGCGAGCGCCGACCCCGTCCGGGGCCCCGTCCCGCCCCCGGGCCCGCCGGCGGCCAAGTGCCCACGTGCGCTCGCCCCGCGCCGCGGAGCCCCGAGGCCGCGTCCCGCCCGCCCGCCCGGGGGATGCCGCCGACCCCGCGCGCCGCCCGCCCGCCCGCCCGCCCGCCGCGGCGGGGTCGGCGGCGCAGCCCCCGGAGCCATCTTGTGGCGGCGGCGCGGCCGGCGCGGTACCTGCACGATCTCGCCCTCCGCGCTGAGCGTGGCGCCGGCCCGCGAGAAGCGGCCCGTGAGGCCGGTGGTGTAGGTGGTGTAGTCGCCGCTCGGGCTCGACTCGAACAGCACCACCTCCACGAACGCCGTCTCCTTGGCCCGCGCCGCGCCGGGCCCCGCGGCCGCCAGCAGCAGCCCCAGCAGCAGCGGCAGCGGCGGCGGCGGCGGCAGGCGGCGGCCGCGGGGGCCGCGGGGGCGGCGGCGCGGGCGGCGGCGGCGGCGGCCCGGGGCCCCTGGGCGCCCGCCCGAGCGCGGCCTCATGGTCCTGCGGCGGGAGGGCGCGGAGGGCGGGCGCGGCCGGGCATAGTCGCGCGCCGGCGGCGGACCGAGCGCGGGCGGACGCCTCAGAGCCCCATCGCCGCGGCGGCGGCGTCGGCGGCGGCGGCTTTGTGGGTCGCAGGCTCGGCTCGGCTCCCCCGGCCGTCGCGCCGCGGCCCTTTCATCTGCTCCACGTGAGGGGTTATCCCCGCCCCGCCGGCGTCGTGACCCGCGCTCCCCTCCCTCCCCGCGCTCCACCGCCCCGGTCGCTGAGGGGAGCGGGAAGGCGGGGCGGGCGCGCCTGCGGCGGGGGGCGGCCCCGACGGCGGGGCAGGCCCCGCCCCCGCCCGGCACCGGCCTCCGCCGGCGCCCCGCCCCCTCGCCCCGCCCCGCCCCCGGCCTCCGGCCGAGCTCCGCCCAGGGCCCGCGCCCCTCCCACTGGCCGCCGTCTCGCCCCGCCCCCTGGGCCTCGCCCCGCCTCCCTCCCGCCGTCCCGACCCCACCCCCTCGTCCTCGCTCCGCCCCCACCCTGTCGCCCCGCCCCTCCGCCCGCGCTCCGCCCCGCCATGCCCCGCCCCCAGCGGCGGACATTTGTGCTGGCGGGTGCCGGGGTTCGGCGGGAGCGGGCCCCGAGGGCTGCTCCCCCGCGGCGGCGTCCTCTCCTGAGGCCCCACGTTTCCCGGCCCCGAGCGAGAGTTAGCGGCTCGTCCTTCCCGCTTCCTCCGCTCCAGTCCGCGTTTCCCGGGGTCAGGGCCCCTGCTCCCCGCCCTCCACCCCACCTCCAGCGCCAGGACCCAACGGGCGGCGACCTGGAGCCGCTGGCCGCTCGGCCATGCTGGTTCTCGCACCGGTGTCGCCTAGACAGTTGCTCCCAGCCGGGCGGGGGGCACTGTGGAAAAAGGGGAAGCGGTGAGGAAGCCATTTAGTCATTGGGCTCTGAGGGACTTCTTCTTTCAACGGCTCCAGAGACTAACCCAAAGACCCACCTCAGGAGAAATTCTGAAGCCGTCCATCCTGTGCAGAGGGCTGCAGTCCAGTATTATCGCCTTCGTGCACAGACTGACGGCTGCCAGTTTAGGCTGAGCCATGTGTACCAGGGGTTCCCAGTCACCCAGAAGATAAAGTTTCTTTTTCCTGCCCTTCTTTGGAACATGTCTTTTCCTTCCTCACCTAGTCCTCCCGAGAATCAAAACCTCACCTAGTCCTCCCTGAGAATCAAAACCTCCCTTCAAAATTCACATTTAATTCCCGCTCTCTATATGAAGTTCGCCTCCTCTGACCAGAATGGCTTTGTTCTGATATTTGCAAATATTTGGTTAGGATGAGCTGCTTCTATTTAACTGCCACACCCAAAATACTAAAAAGACCAAAAAAAAAAAAAAAAAAAAAAACCACTACTCATTGAGAATTGTCTTGAGCAAACAACTTACCAACGTTACATTTTAGAGTAGAAAAAAAGTATTTTCAAAATACAGAACAGAAAATATGCTTGAAAAAAAATCAACAAATCTCTAGCGCCACATTTGGACCCCTAAGAACTTCTGTTCAGGAGGGAGGGGGCACCTGGGAAAGCAGCACAGAGTATGGGGACTTTTAGTTTCTTCAGAACAAGCCTAACCAGCACTGAATAGAATTGAGCAACAACAGTTTTGACAATAGTGTCCCCTTAGATAGTGCCATCCAGTCCAATCATAGCAGCCCAAACATGACACTTTGCAATATTTAAAATTCAAGGTCACCATCAACAACTGTGCTGATAAGTGGATAAATGAATGTGATATATTCATACAGTGGCATGTTCTTCCAGGAATGAAGTGCTGATGCATGCTACAACATGGACGGACCTTGAAAACATTATGTAAAGTGAAAGAGACCAGTCAAAAAGACCACGTAGTGTTTGATTCCATTTATGTCAAATGCCCAGAGAAGGCAAATCTACAGAGACAGAAAGTAGATTGTCAGTTTCTAGGGATTAGGGGGAGGCAGGAATGGGTTTCTTTTTTGGGGGGTGATGAAAATTTTCTGAAATTAGATAATAGTAAAAGGCTGCAGGGACTGGAAATTAACTTGAAACCACTCTATTGAATGGTATCACAATAAAATTGTTAAAGAAATTCAGTCATAAATGGTATTTTTATGCAAACACACAGATGTACATACACTCACAGGATACTGTGTAAGGATAATCTCCATTCCTTGAAATCTTAGTTCAGATCTCACACCCTCAGCAAAGTATCCGGGCTACTCTATTTATTTTTTTTTTTTTAATAGAGGCATATTTTATTTATTTATTTGTTTGTTTTGTTTATACATGCACTGGGTACAGTCAGAAGCACGGGAGGGTGAGAGAATTCACCAGAGCCAGAGTGGGAAGCAGAGCAGGCAGAAGGACCGAAGTACAGTGCTGAGGGGAGCAGCGGGCGGCAGGAGAGGTCTGCGCGCCATGTGGGACCCTCCTCCGGTGGCCGGGGAGCAGCCGGGGATCGAACCGGCGCCGCAGAGGCCGCGGGCAGCTTCGCAACCCAGCGCTCAACCGCTGCGCCACGGGGGAGGCCCTGGGCTACTCTATTTAAAACGGCAATGTGACCTTAGTCCCCCATCCTCACCCCCTTTGTCCTGCCTCACCCCCACCCACCCCCAAAGCTTTTATCACCTTCTAACATACTAAATAATTTGCTTGTTTATTTTTGTCTCTCTCCACACCCACATACATGCATGCCAGAGAACAAACTCTTCTAATGGCAAGGATCTTGTCTTGTTCACAGACTTAGGTCAAAGCTGCCTACCCCAGAGTGGGCACTCAATAAATATTTGTTGCATGAATTAATGACTAAATGAATGAGTGATAAGCTCATCATGGTGTATCCCTCCCATTTTGCAGACATTTGGGGCAGCTTGTTAACAGCTGCTTAGGAACACTGGGCTTCATGGGACCAAAATAAATTCTGAACATGAAGAAGAGCAATAGTCCTTCCCTCAAGGCCTACAATGCAAATCCAGACAAGGGTCAAAAAAGAAACTGGTCTTGAGTTTGAAAACTGTGCTGAAAGAAAAATACGGTTGAGGGGACTCCATGGTGGCGCAAGGGGTTAAGTCCCAGCACTATGAAGCTATCCACAGCCACTGCAGCATGGCACAAGTTGGATCCCCAGCCAGCCGGGAGCTAGCCCACATGGTGCAGCAGACCTCTCCCGTCTCACCGGCTGCTCCCCACAGCAGTGTATTTCAGTTAATCTGCCTGTTCTGTTCCCCACTCTGTCTCTGGTGAATCCGCTCACCCCCACCCCACACCTCTGCCCTGTACCCCAGTTCTTGTACACATAAATAATTAAATATTTAAAAAAAGAAAGAATGAAAGAAACATATGGTTGATATGGCTAATAATGCATAGGCCAATAACACAGAGGTAACATGATTCATTTCTCAGCAGAGTCAAACTATTTACAAATGGAGGTATTTATTGAGTAATAAAATTTCACGCAATCTGGCAGGCAGTAAGTAAGGGGAGATAGAAAATAACTTCAAATAAGAAATAAGACCAGGTGCCTAGGAGCAAAGACAGGATTAAGTGAGAAGAATGAAGGGAAGTAATGCACATTCATTACTTTTTGTGACACAGCCCTAGTAGATCATCCTGACTATAACTTACCTTGTTCCTTTCTCTACTTAGCAGACGCAACTCAGATGAAAATAACCAAGAACAGATATATCAGGATCAGCTGAAGTTCCAGACCTCTGACAAATCTATTTCCGGCTAAAAACCACATAAAGCTTCAGGAAATTTTCTGCCATCAAAATTCTATTTATATGCTCGAATGCAAAAGTTTGGGAACTTCAAATCCAAAATGCTTTAGAAATATATCTGTGATAAATAAAATGTGACATAGACACTCTAGTATTGTTTTTAATTTTTTTTTTATTTATACAAGAACCGGGGCACAGGGCAGATGCGCGGGGGGTGGTGAGAGGATTCACCAGAGACAGCGGGGAACAGAACAGGCAGACTGACTGAAACACACTGCTGAGGGGAGCAACGGGCGAGACAGGAGAGATCTGCTGCACCATGTGGGATTTTCGCTGGCCGGGATCGAAACCACGCTGCGGAGACTGCGGATAGCTTCACAGCGCTGTGCTCAACCACCTGCCACCAGGGAGGCCCCCTAGTATTGTTTTTAGTAATGCAAGAAAAAAAACAACCTAAATGCCTATCAATAGGAGGTGAGTTAAATAAATTATAGCATATCCATTCAATATAGAATGGAACACATATCAAATAGCTTTGAAAAGAGTGAAAAACCACTCTGTGAACATAAATGGAGTGATCTTCATCATATCTGCTAAGTGAAAAACATGTGCGTATGATACGTTATACTGTAATGGAGGGTGATGGGTCAAGAGACAACAGATATGAGAAAGTTTGCAAACATTAACTGTGTAGACATGAGAAACGAGTAAGTGGTTGCCCTGGAGAGGTTTGTGGGTGACAGGGAGACAGAGCAAGGAAGGAGACCTACTTTTCCTTGTTTACCTTTTTTTCCTGTTGAATTTACTCCATGCTCATATACTGCCTATTCAAAGGTAATATAATAAAATAGTTTAGCCTATTAAGTCAATAGGTGGTAATATTCATTTTCACATGAAAACATATTGAATTAACTTTATTGAACACCTAATATAAAAAATCTTCACTTGGGCCTCCCTGGTGGTGCAAGGGGTTAAGCACAGCACTGTGAAACTATCCGCTGCCTCTGTAGCATGCACGAGTTTGATCTCCAGCCAGAGAGCTACTCACATGGCACAGCAGACCTCTCCTGTCTTGCCCACTGCTCCCCTCAGCAGTGTATTCAGGAAATTTTCTGCCATCAAAATTCTACTCAAATGCAAAAGATTGGGAACTTCTGTTCTTTCCCACTCTGTCTCTGGTGAATCCTCCCCCAATACCTCTGGCCTGTACAGCAGTTCTTGTATGCATAAATAAATAAATCTTTAGAAAAAAAAAATGTGTTCACTATAATGTGAAAGGGGTCAGCCTGTAATTATACATTTTAACATTGGTGGAATCTAAACTGGCCACACATGCAAATTCTTCCAATTATTAATGAAGAAAACCTAAATTTAAAAAATGGATTAGTTAGGGCCTCCCCGGTGGCGCAGCGGTTGAGCGCTGGGTTGCGAAGCTGCCCGCGGCCTCTGGGGCGCCAGTTCGATCCCCGGCGTTCGATCCCCAGCTGCTCCCCGGCCACCGGAGGAGGGTCCCACATGGCACGCAGACCTCTCCTGCCGCCCGCTGCGCCCCTCAGCAGTGTACTTCGGTCCTTCTGCCTGCTCTGCTCCCCGCTCTGGCTCTGGTGAATTCTCTCACCCTCCCGCGCTTCTGACTGTACCCCAGTGCATGTATAAACAAACAAACAAATTAAATAAATAAATAAATAAATAAAAACAAACATGCCCCTATTAAAAAAAAACAAAACTTTATAAAAAAAAAAAAATGGATTAGTTAGTCTCTGTATTCAAGTAGTTTTTTTTTCCTTTTTTCCATCCTCTGCTTTTCCCTCCTATCTTCTTTCTGCAAACTTTATTGCTATATGGAGCAGATAGAGAAATCATAAAAGATGATAGTCAAGTATGCTTTATTTTACAAAGTAATTTTAAGAGTTTGAATCTCATCTTGCTTCTTTAAGATGATTCAAATTTAAAACATGCTAGCATTCTTCCATAGTACTTATGTCTATTTCTGGAAACTTTCATTTATTGTATTTAAACATCATATAATTCTCTTGAAAGGTACAATCGATGTTATACAGACAAGTAGCAGCAGTTCTTTCAAAACTCTTAGAAGTGTCTCTTCCGCCTTTGAAGTATACCATCAATCTACATCTACTTTGAGCCTTGAGGCGGAAGGCTGATCTGGGCCCCGATTCATCAGTGGTTTAAACCCTGCTTCAACCTGTCCCTGATTTGCAATGGCCACCCAACCAGGAGTCACAGACTGAAACAATGCTCCAGGGGCCAGGCAGGGAATGTGACTGAGTAAAGTGGGCCAGGTGTAAGCAAGCAAGAGAGATGGTAAATGGCAAAGAGGCTTTGGTGGGAACACACTGCAGAGGAGTCCTGGGGCGAGGGAGGGGGGAGAGCAGGAGGGATACATCTCTGGTACAGAGGACACCTCTGCACCTTGTCCCTCCAGGGAATGTGGACTCAGGACTCACAGATCATCTGATGTGTTTGATGGAGGGAAAAAATCCAGATATATTTGTAGTATCCCCTAGTTTTTAAATGTTTACAATAGATATTAAAGATTTGTATAGCCTTATGGAGACAGGCCATTTCTGGCCCAAAAGACACAAAAGAGAAATTTGACAAAAGTAGATGCTTATTGGACCAAGATATAAAGCTCTTAATCTAGACTATTAAGATGGAAGAAGAGGAAGAAACTCTTCCTAGAATATTTGAGTACGAATATTATACTATATAAAGGAGACAGTTGATACATCATCAGCCCCCTTGACCACAAGGGGCACCTGTCTTTAGGCTGCAATATTTAATTGAAGTGGGGATGTAATGATTGCATTCTCTTTTGTTGATTACATTCCCTTTGTTGCCTACTTGATGAACAAAGAATAAGAAGCCATTAGAGCTTTGACAGTTTGTTTGTTTATACATTGAATAATTTCTATTTTTTGGGGATTTAATTATGCATACAAGAACTGGGGTACAGGCCAGAGGTATGGGGGTGGGACAGAGTGAGGAACAGAACAGACAGACAGGAGAGGTCTGCTTCACCATGTGGGTTGCTCCCTGGCTGGCCAGGGATCGAACTCCTGCTGCAGAGGCTGTGGATTGCTTCATAGTGTGGTGCTTAACCCCTTGTACCCCAGGGAGGCCCCTAACTTCTATTTGAGGATAAAGGAAAAATGATCGAAAGCAAACACTAGAAGAAATAAAGAAAAAAAATCATTTGCTTTGTCCAACTGTATAGGATAGGTTGGTTTAGCATAGAGACGTGTTAATATGAAAGAAGAGGGAGTATGGGGGGGGCCTCCCTGGTGGCTCAAGGGCTTAAGTCTCAGCACTATGAAGCTATCAGCAGCCACTGCAGGAAAAGTTTGATCCCCACCAGGGAGGTGACCTACATGGCACAGCAGACCTCTCCTGTCTCACCGGCTGCTCCCCTCAGCAGTGCGTTTCAGTAGATCTGCCCGTTCTATTCCCCACTCTGTCTCTGGTGAATGCTCTCACTCCTCCCCACACTGCTGGCCTATACCCCTATTCTTATATTCATAAATAAATAAAAATAAATCTTTAAAAAAAAAAGAGAGGCTTCCCTGATAGAGCAAGAAGTTAAGCACTGCACTATGAAGATATCCGCAGCCCCTGCAGCATGAGTTCAATCCCGGCTTGCCAGGGAGTTACCCACATGGCACAGCAGACCTCTCCTGACTTGCCCACTGTTCCCCTCAGCAGTGTATTTCAGTAGCTCTGCCTGTTCTGTTCCCCACTCTGTCTCTGGTGTATCCTCTCACCCCCGGCAACTCTGGCCTGAACCTCAGTTCTTGTATGCATAAATAAATAAATCTTAAAAAAAGTGGGAATGTGGGTAAGAATGTAGAAATGTGCATTCCACTTACACTGAGCAGGAAGACAACATCAGTTTGCAGGGAGGTAGCAATAACCAGGAATAGTTGACTCGGTCTCCCTGCCTATGTATAACTACCCATTCCTCGTCCATGTCATCTCTTTAGGTTTGTTGCTCACAGAGCTGAGCTCCCCAGCATTGGTGGGCATGTGACCCAGAATAGCCAATCTGGGTTTTTCACTGCCCTACCTATAGTTTGGTTCAGAGGTAAGCATATGCCCAAGCAGGCCAATCAGAATTTTCCCTAGAATTGGATCTATTGGAAACTAGGGGAGAAATCTGTCTTCTCCTGTGGGATCTCAAACTGTAAGGATTATATAAATTTAAGCTGTTTGTGGTTATTTTCCCCAAACACTAATAAAATGCCACTGCTATTGGAGGAGAGAGACAAAATACAATGAGACAAACAAGAAGAAGGTGATATTGGATGCATCTTTTGAGCCCCTAGCTCCATTCTTACAACAAAAGACTCATGACAGACACAATAATAAAACTGACTAGTTCAATGGGAACTGCAACCACAATAGGGAGTAGACACACACACACACACACACACACACACACACACCATAAAATCAAACTGACAAGTCAAGAAATCCAAATTTTGCTAAAAGCAACTGAGTCAAACATAATTTCATCTTGAAACTATTACTTTCTATCGAAAAAAATATTTTGCAACTCAATAAAAATGAAAAAGAATTCCAAAGCAAAAGATGTAAAATAAGGAATGTTCGATATTTTAATTAAATGAATGTATGAATAAATTATATAATAAATAAATACATTTATACTGGGTAGAGTTCTTTATTGTTTCAACTTGAGATCACTAGAAAAAATAAATCACTATAGAAAGCAACAAAATTTGTGAGATCCAAATGTGACATGGAATTGAGAGAGACCTCACATTTTGTTGCTGAAAGACTTTAAAGATTAGATAACATAGTTATTATTGTTTGCTAGACAGATGAGAAGGTCAAGACCTAGAATTCACAAACTAGTAGATCAATACAAATTATACAGCCAGTCTTCCCCACCTTTCTCATTTATACACAGGTACTGTTTGGCTATAATTAAACCCTTGGCATAGATATGATATGGAAAAAAGATAACCCACAAGTTTGCTTTATTTGTTTGCATGTTTGGGGCACTGATTTGCAGCAGTGCCACCTTCTCCAGCCCAGTCAGCTAGATCCTTGATGCTCTTGGAAGACACAGCCACCATGTCCCAAGGAAGTGACGATCCCTTTCCAAGAGCAGCTGTGTGACTAGCCTTATTTCTACCTCTGTTACTATTTTCCTTGATCTGGGCATCTTCCTTATTTCTGTCTAAAAGAGACAACAGAAGAGAAAAAAGACCCAACAACCTGAAATTAAACAATAATGAGGATGAAGTGTAAAAGATATCAAAGAATTGATGATGCAAAGTAAGAACTAGGATAACCCTTTTGGAGAATCATCTGGAAAAAATCTGTCAGAATTTAGACATTATCCTTTTTTGGATCAAAGACATTCACTAATGTAAACTTAGTCTACATGTTCTTGTATACCTTTTAAGATTTATTTACAATTTTTACAATAATATACATTATGTAAAATAATTTTTACAATAATGTTCCTAGAAGCAAGGAGTGGAAACAACCTGTGCCCACAAATAGAGGATGAGTTATGGACAAGTAATGAGATGCAGTAGGGGAGGTAAGAAGATTGGCCAGAGGTTGATAATTACTGCAATTCAATGTTAGATACATGGAACTCCATTATACTATTCACTCTTCTGCATATGTTTGGAATTGTCCTGATAAAATATTTTAACATTTAAATTTTGATTTGTCCTTTAAGAACATATTCTGTAACAGAAATGAAATAGCCCTATGTCTGTTGATATAGCAAGTGTTCCAGACACATTGTTACAGAATGCAAGATCTATCCCAGCATATACACAGTCTTCCCGGTTTATTTTCCTCTCAGAACCTGAGTTTTAAGGAATTATATTAGCCATGGCACACACATCATTCATCCATGTATGGCTCATGTTTATTTATTTAATCAATTAATTAGATTTATTAATATGATAATACCTATGATTCCACCATCCAAAATGAAAACTAGAACCTTCAAAATAACCTATTGGTGGGCCTCCCTGGTGGCACAAGGGGTTAAGCACTGCACTAGGAAGCTATCCACAGTCTCTGCAGCACGAGTTCAATCCCTAGCCAGCCAGGGAGCTACCCACATGGCGTAGCAGACCTCTCTTGTCTTGTCCACTGCTCTCCTTGGTGGTGTATTTCAGTCAGTCTGCCTGTTCTGTTCCCTACTCTGTCTCTGGTGAATCCTCTCACCCCCCTCACCTCTGCCCTGTACCCCAGTTCTTATATGCATAAATAAATAAATCTTTTTTAAAAATAACCTGTTGACTATTGTATAATGTGGCACTACCATGTTAAAAGAATCACTATTCACAATAAAAAAAACTTGGAAACAGCCCAAATGACTATCAAAAGATGGATGAAATGAATAATGAAATGTAATGAAATAGTATATGAGCCAAAAATAAATGAACTTCAATGACTCACAATAAGGATGAGTATTAGTTATATAATATTAAACAGAGAAAATTTTTAAGTTTCCAAAAGATTATATTCATTAATATTTACTTTTATAAAGTTGAAAGCAACTAATATGAAAAAAAATGAAAACTTTAGGATTATGTGTAGAAGCAAATAAAGATATAAAAGGAAAGCAAGGGTTTTAAATGATTAATAACTCAACTGGGGAAGAAGGTAGGAATAGGGAAATCCTATGGTTATATATTTCCTTTTTTAATAAACCAAACAAATTTTATATATACATATGTGTGTATATATACACACATATGTATGTATATATATATGTGTGTGTGTATGTGTGTGTATATCCATATCCCCCAGATGTGGAGAAGAAACCATTATTCAGAATTATTTGAAAAAATGAATACTGGAACTTTGGTATGGATGAGAAACTGAACATATTAAAGCCTTCTTCTTACAATAACAGAAATCCAAACAAACTGCCTTAAACAAAAAAGGGAATTTAATGATTCACATAACTGCAAGGTCCATGGGTAATTTTGGTTTCTGATGCAGCTTGGTCCAGGGGTTCAAAGAATGTTGTCAGGTACTTTCTCTCTCCAGCTCTTACCTCTGCTTTCCTCTGTGATATCAGCTGTCTCGGTTTCTACACAGCCACCCCTCACTTCAGTCTCACATCATTGGTGTGGCCAACACTCCTATAAAGAGTTTCTTTCCTCTTGGCTCCAACTCAAGTCAGGGGTTAACTCTCTTTGGTCAGAATTGGTTTACTTACACCTCACTGAACCAATCACCATAGCCCCAGGGATGAGATATGCTGACTAAGTCTGGCTCACTAAGTCTGGCCCGTCTCTGGAACTGGGGACCGTGGTCAATCACTTCCAATGACATGTACTGAGATTGGCTGATGACCAGAGGGAGGAATGGATGCTGGCCAGGCAAAATCCACAAAAGCAAAAGTAGACATGGTAGTCACCTCTTCCTTAACAAGCTTCCACCCTTAGAGGGACAGGTGCTCCTACCCCTGTTCCTGTGGCACCTTAAGTGGATCCCATTAGAGTTTGGGTCATGTTGCACGGCTTTCATCCATTTGCATGTCTGTTTCCTGCTTCTAGACTGCTTCACTCCTTAAGGACAAGACTAAGCTTTTCAATTCGGTAGGTAATCCTTGGCAAAATGCCTTATAGACACTAGGCACAAGATAAATATTTGCTAAGTGAATGAATGAATTTATAAAATGAAGACCTGGCATTCAGGGTTTTTCCTGATTAATCCCCAAACTCTCCTTCCTATACCTTTGCACCTCCCACAACTTATAATAGTTCAGTAGCCACCTCACACATGCCACACCCTTTGCCACTGGTGAGCATTCATCCTGCTGGCCTGACTACCCTTCCCTCAAGCCTAAAAGGTTCATGATGGAAGGATCTGGATAGGCTGATTAACCAGTTTTCTGATCATAAGAAGTTGAAACTTCTATAGTTAAAGCCTTTTGAGTAGTGTGTTCTAAGCTTCTCATCTCTACTTTTCTTAAAATTAGTTCATACAGGGCCTCCCTGGTGGCACAGGCAGTTAAGCGCAGCGCTGTGAAGTTGTCCGTAGCCTCTGCAGCGCGGGTTCGGTCCCAGCCAGCCAGGGAGATGCCCATATAGCATGGCAGACCTCTCCTGTCTTGCCCACTGCTCCCCTAGGCAGTGTGTTTCTGTCAGTCTGCCTGTTCTATTCCCCACTCTGTCTCTAGTGAATCCTCTCACCCTCCCGCATATCTGGCCTGTACCCTGGTTCTTGTATGCATAAATAAATAAATCTTTCTAAAAAATTAGTTCATACACACCTCTCTCACTGCTTTGGTTGGTTCTCTGTCTAAAGAAGTCAGAACCCAAGTGCTAGTAAGTTTGTAGATGGATCTGGAGCCAGGAGGGCTGAGGAAGCAGTGAGAAAATAAGAGTAATTCATGTTTATTGAGCATTTATTGTGTGCCAGCCACTGTGCCCAGGGCCTTGCACATATTTTCTTCTTTGATCTCTACCTGGGGACCATAGTATCCTTATTCCCCTCCCCCCATTTATTTTATTTTATTTTTTTAAAGATTTTTCTTTTCTTTTCTTTTCTTTTTTAAAGATTTATTTATTTATTTATACAAGCACTGGGTACAGTCAGAAGCGCAGGAGGGTGAGAGAATTCACCAGAGCCAGAGCGGGGAGCAGAGCAGGCAGAAGGACCGAAGTACACTGCTGAGGGGAGCAGCGGGCGGCAGGAGAGGTCTGCGCGCCATGTGGGACCCTCCTCCGTGGCCTGGGAGCAGCCGGGGATCGAACCAGTACTGCAGAGGCTGCAGGGCAGCTTTGCAACCCAGCGCTCAACTGCTGCGCCACCGGGGAGGCCCCTCCCCACTTTTAAATTAAAGTGTAATCGAGGGCCTCCCCGGTGGCGCAGCAGTTGAGCGCAGGGTTGCGAAGCTGTCCGCGGCCTCTGCGGCGCCGATTCAATCCCCGGCTGCTCCCCGGCCACCAGAGGAGGGTCCCACATGGTGCGCAGACCTCTCCTGCCGCCCGCTGCTCCCCTCAGCAGTGTACTTCGGTCCTTCTGCCTGCTCTGCTCCCCACTCTGGCTCTGGTGAATTCTCTCACCCTCCCGCGCTTCTGCCTGTACCCAGTGCATGTACAAACAAACAAATAAATAAATAAAAATACATGCCTCTTTAAAAAAAAAAAAAAAATTCATCAAAAAAAAAAAATAAATAAATAAATAAAGTGTAATCGACATACAACATCTTATAAGTTTCAGGTATACAAAATAATGATTTGACATTGTCAAATATGTGAAAGTGCAATGATCATGACATTAAGTCTATATCTCATCTACTGTTAGCAATTTTTTGAATTCGCCTATTGCATAAGGCAATAATCTTATTGCCTATGCATCCCATGCTGTAATTCATTTATTCAATAAATGAAAATTTGTACCATCTTCACCCATTTCATATTCCCCCACCCACACTTTATAAGTGGGGGAGTATCAAAGAAGCTGCTTGAGATTACAGAAGTAATAAATGCTGAGGCCAGAACTGGGCCCAGCTCTGATGCCAGAATTCTTGCTCTTATCCCAAAAATAGAGGGAAGAATAAAACAGATACTCAGTGGGAAGTAGAGTTATAAGACTATGTAGTTCCAGAAAGAGAGCAAGGAGAGGACAGTGGCTGCCTTGCCTCCCACTGGTTTTGCTGCTCTTGGCCTTTTAGAAGACCCAGCTGCACTTATTGCTCTTGGCTTCCTAAACACATCGCAAACCCTAATGATTCATTCCCCTCTTTGCTCTACCACTAATAAGCTATGTGGCTAGGGTAAGTTATTTTCCCTCTCTGGGCTTGGGGTTCCTGGTCTAGAAAATGAAGTAATCTTCACTCTACCTCAACAGGTCAGTGTAAAGATTACATGAGATGGTGGATGGGCAGTGGATGACAGGTGACTAGACATGCACAGTCAAGATGGCTCAGATCTCCCCAGATCAAAACTGAGCCCAGCTTCTGACCATCTCTATATGTCTCTTCCCTCAGCACCTGCGGCTTACTTGTCAAAGGTGCCCAGCAAATGCTTGCACTAGCCTCTGGGAACCTTGAGTGGCAGCCATTCCTGATAAGCAGAAATTCTTAACTTTCATGTGGCTCTCAAGTCCTGGTGCTGGAGATAGGGCACACACTCCTGTTTGTTTCTTCAATGAGTTAATAATTTACCTCCCATGTTTAATTTTGTTTAAACAGACATGACCCCTTTGGTGCTCAAGGCTCTGTCCCTGCCAAAGTGGCCCAGGGATCAAAGAAATCCAAAGACACAGGGAACCCTCCCACTGCCCTGTCCCGGAAGTGTCCTTTAGCCTGCTGGCATCCACCTCTATACCATTTACCGCTTGACCCTACCCACCTTGCACTCAGCCATGCTCTGGTTAGTCCTGAGCTTCTCTTTGAGATTATTAATTCACCTCTCTCTGGCCCACTGCAACAGCTGAAGCATCCCCTCCATCACTACCCAATGCTCCTTGGGCCTCCTCCTCCGTAGATGAGGTATATCAAGTCTGAATGGATTCATTCATTCCATTGAGGACATTGGGAGTCAAGGATCCTTCCAGTGTGGCCCAGTTACTTCTGCTACCTCCATGACTGCTACTTCCCACCCCAGAGTTGATAAGTAAGTTGACTTACTTATCTATAAGACAACTGTCCTTTTCCTGGTTGGAGGCTTGGACATGCTTCATCGTACCACCCACTTCATTGGCACCTGAACTCTAGTCTGGACTCCTTGTCCATCAACTTCTATAGCTACAGCTTCCCACCTATAGTAGTCTCCTAGCACTGCTGTAACAAATTACCACAAACTTGGAGACTTACCACAAGAGAAGTATAATCTCTTACAATGCTGGAGGCTAAAAATCTGAAATCAAAGTGCTATCAGGACCATGCACCTTCTAAAGATGCTAGGGGAGGATGCTTCTGTGAATTTCCCAGCTTCTCATGGCTCCTGGAATTCTTTGGCCTTCTCTCTCCATCACTCAAATCTCTTGTCCCCTTCTCCACATGGCCTTCTCTGTCTTTTTATTTCTCTGTTTTATGAGGATATTTACCATTGGATTTAGGATCCACTTAGGTAATCCAGAATGAGTTCATCTTGAGATCCTTAACTTAATTACATTTACAAAGACCCTTTTTCCAAATAAGATCACATGTATATATTCTGGGTGGACATATATTGGGTAGGGGGTGCACCATTGAACCAATACAACTGGTATTAATTGAACCAGAAGAATATGGACATGCCAGGTAGTAAGAATAAAACAAGTGAAATTTGGAGGTAATGGACAACCTGTTTGGAGAGACAGGACCACAGGAGAATGGTAAGAGGTAACATGAGGGACAATCCATGGATGAAAATTGATGCAAATACCTAGTAGGGGAATAACATAGTCAGTTGTCAGTTAGCTATTGACTATCTGGTAAACAGACAACCGTTTACTAAGTAGGAAAAAAAAGGAGGTAGAAAAAGGGGAGGAATCCTTTACCACAACCAAAATCAATAACCAAAATCAATACCAAAAAGGCTAAATGCATCACTTTGAAAAACAAAACTTTTTGAAGGAAATAGAAAAGAATAATTGTTTTGACACTGGACTAGGAAAAGATTTCTTTCTTTTTTCTTTTCTTTTTTTTTTTTAGGAAAAGATTTCTTAAACAAGTCACACCATAAAAAGAGACGGTCTTCTTCTGTCAAACAAATGACACCATTAAAAAGCAAGAAACCACAGATGGGAAAAAAGATTTTTGCAGCATGTAATTAACAGAAGTCCAGAATGGGAAAGCATAAAGAGTATCTCTTCTATAGGAGATGAAACTCCGATAGAAAAGTGAGCAAAACAAAACCAGACAAGCCACAAAAGAATCAACCTGAAAATTAATAAATGTGTGAATAAACTCACTTATAAAAAGAGAGGAACAAATCAAAACCATAAGATCCATTTCACAGCGATCAGATTGGCAAAAATGTTCAAGTCTGGCAATACTAAATCAGTAATGATGTAGAGCCACAGCGCCCCTCACACTGCCGGGGGGTAAGTTGGCACTGTGATTGGGAGAGCAGTTCAGACATCTGGTAAAGGTGAAAATGCGTTCCCCCAACAGCCTCATAAAACATTCCTACACATAGATATCTGGGGGGAAAAAATCTTGCTTTTGTGCACAAGAAGACAGGGAAAGAATGTTCAGGGAGCATTGCTTATAATAACCAGAAATGGGGAGAAAATGACCATTAACAGGAGAACAGATAGGGGTGGCACATTCACTATCAAATGGCATAAGGTGGGGAAAATGAATGAACTACAGCTGTGTGCATCAACCTGCTTGATTCATAGATGCTGATTGAAGGGCCTCTCTGGTGGTGCAGGGGTTAAAATATCAGCACTATCAAGCTGTGACCAGCCACTGTGACATGAGTTTGATCCCCAGCCAGGGAGCTAACCCACATGGCACAGCAGACCTCTTTAGTCTTGCCCACTGCACCCCTCAGCAGTGTATTTCAGTAGATCTGCCTGTTCTGCTCCCCACTCTGTCTGTGTCAACTCCTCTCACCCCTCTGGCCTATACCCCAGATCTTCTATACAAAAATAAATAAAAATCTTATTAAAAAAAAACAAACTTGAACACCAACATTCATAGTGACATTACTTACAATAAACAAAAGGTGGAAATAACCCAAATGTTTATCAACAGGTGAATGAATAAACAAAATGTGGTATACACATACAATGAAATATTACTCAGCCTTCAAAAGGCTTAAGTTCTGATAAATGCTGCAGCATGGATGAACTTGAAAACAGCATGCTGAATAAAATAAATCAGACAAAAAAGAGGAAGCGTTATGTTATTCCATGTGCATAAATTACCTAGAATAGGCAAATTAATAGAGACAGGAAGTTGAATAGTAGTTAACAAAGACTGGGGGAGTTACTGTTTAGAGTACAGAGTTTTTGCCTGGGATGGAAGAAAAATTCCTGGAAATGAACAATGATGAAAGTTGTACAGCATTATTACAACAGAATTATATACCATATATGTATATACACATATGCATAATGCCCCAGATCTATATACTTAAAATGGTTAAAATGGTAAATTTTGTTATGTATATTTTATCATAATAAAAATCCACCAACAAAGTAAAAGGCTGTAAAAAGACATCTTAGTAAATTATAATTTAAAAGAAATGTTGTGAGACTATCATTAAGAAAAAGACAGTATAACAAAGTGACAAGTTGCCAACAATACTTATTTACCAAAAACTCTTTTTAAAGATCTACTTTATTTATGCACACAAGAGCTGGTGTGTAGGCCAGAGTTGCGGGGGGTGAGAGGATTCACCAGAGACAGAGTGGGGAATAGAACAGGCAGATCTACTGAAATACACTGCTGAGGGGAGCAGCAGGCGAGACAGGAGAGGTCTGCTGTGCCATGTGGGTTAGCTCCCTGGCCAGGGATCGAACTCGTGCTGCAGTGGCTGTGTATAGCTTCATAGTGCTGAGACTCAACCCTTTGTGCCACCAAGGAGGCCCTACTAAATATTTTATTTTAAAAAATTAACTCTTGGGCCTCTCTGGTGGTGCAAGGATTTAAGACGCAACCTATGAAGCTACCCACAGCTACAGCAGCATGAGTTTGACCCCAGCTGGCCATGGACTACCCACATGGCACAACAGATCTCTCCTGACTCTTCCACTGCTCCCCTCAGCAGTGTACTTCAATCAGCCTCTGGTGAATCCTCTCACCCCCCCACACACACCTCTGGCCTGTACCCTAGCTCTTGCATCAATCAGCAACATCAATCAGTGTTGCATCAATGAGCAACACTGCCAGCAGCATAAGCATGATCCATTTGTTCCATAGGCACAGGTGAGGAGACTAAGGTTCTGAGATGTCCAGTTACTCAGTTTGTAGAGGGGGTGGCCAGGAATATAACCCCGATTTCTCACTTCTAATGCAATGATGGTATTCACGGTCATGTTGACTTTCATCCCTTATTAAATGAATGGTGACTACACCAGACATTGGCGATATCTCCTGGGAAAGAAGTCTGAGTTAACTCCAAATTTATTTACAAAGAACATGATCTTTATGCCTAAATGTGGCCACATTCTCTACTTGGATCTGAAAATTCCAAGTGAAGTTCTCATGGTCAACAGCAAAGTTGAATACAAGCTCTCCTACCTCTTAATTACTCTGAAACACGTTGATCAACCTCTTCTCACAAGTCAAGCTTTATTGCCAAGCCAGTGGGCTAAAGCCTCATGTTCTTCAACCTTTGCTAATTTTTAAAATCACATAAAACAGAACACATTTCTATGCCTACCCAATGTATACAATCATTGAAATATTGAACCTGGGGCCTCCCCAGGTGCCTATGGGGTTAAGGCTCAGCACTACCACTGCGACAGCCTGAGTTCAATCTCCAGCCAGGGAGCTAACCCAAATAGGGTGCAGCAGACCTCTCCTGTCTCGCCTGCTGCTCCTCTCAGCAGTGTGTTTCAGTAGATCTGCCTGTTCTGCTTTCCACTCTGCCTCTGGTGAATTCTTTCACCTCCCCTCCCCCACACCTCTAACCTACACCCCAGTTCTTCTACTCAAAATAAATAAAAATCTTACAACAAAGGAATAATTCTTTTATTTAAAAAAAGAAAAGAAAAAGAAAAGCACTGAACCCAAACCACCCAGAGTCAACCCACGCTGGTCAACAGCAAAGAGGTCTCTGTTTTAAAGTCCTAATACCAGAAAATGCTGGTAATAGGACTGGAAGCACTTTCAGATAAAATCTAAGGCAAAAGGTTTCCCTTCATGGTTCCACTCTCACCAGGTGTTGTGTTGAACAATTCTGAGGCCATGTCGTGACTCAGTGGGAAAGGCTTCTGTGGCTGGTAAAAAACCTCAACCTGGATGCATAGGAGGTGGTGGGGAAGGCACGTAGGATCTGTGTTTTCTATGGATTCACAAAAGGAAGCTGATTCTAAGAGGGAAAGATACCTGCCCGAGGCCACACAACATGTTACTGAAGCAGGGACTTCAGGCTGTGGCTCTTCCTTTCTATGTGCAGCCTCAGTGGACCTTCCCACCAAAAACTGGCCTCATCTGGATACTACAGGAAGACTATCACCAAACTATTTTCCAGACAAAATCTCAGTCTACACCTCAGTTTTCCTCTCTAGGGTGTCTGTCATTCATAGACCATTGATTGCCGGCATGCCAAATCCCTAGCCACATGCATGAAACGACAGATACGACAGTGATGGATCCAAATTTTCATGGACTATCCAGTCCTGTTCTCTTTGATGGAAGTTTGAGCTTCTAACTGGTCCAGTAGATGGCTCAGACTTGTGGGTTTAAGGTTTCAGAGGAGCTGGGGGAATCAAAGCAGAGCAATCTTTCTGCACAAACCGGTTCATTTAACAGCAGGAGAATGCGAGCAGCAATTATTTCAATGTTCTCTTGCCCCCTAGTGCTGGAAACAAGAACAACATACCTGATGAATGATGACATTTTCCAAGTGCGAAGAATTGACCTTAAGATCTTGATTCAATCAAACCCTTTATTTCAAGAGGAAGTTTGAGAAAGCAAGATCCACAGAGGAAAACAAATCACCAGGACATATGGCAACTTAATAGCAAAGTTAGGACTAGGATCAAGTTCCAAACTTCAACTACTATACTTAGGATGCTTATCACAGTGATAAAATAATATTTTCTTAAATTTTTTAAAATATCTATTTATTCATATAACAGCTGGGGGGTAGGCCAGGGGTGTAGGAGGTTACAGGATTTATCAGAGACAGAGTGGTGAGCAGAATAGGCGCATCTGCTGAAATACACTGCTGAGGGGAGCAGCGGGCGAGACAGAAGAGGTCTGCTGCGCCATGTGGGTTAGCTCCCTGGCCGGGGATCAAACTTGTGCTGCAGTGGCTATGATAGCTTCATAGTGCTGAGACTTAACCCCTTGCACCACCAGAGAGGCCCATGAAATGATTTTCTTAAATCATTATAAAAGAAGCAATAACCCAACATAGCATATGCTTTAAACATATAGCAAAATGAGAGCCTCCTTTGTGGCACAAGGGGTTAAGATGCAACCTGTGAAGCTGTCCGCAGACTCTGCAGCACGGGTTTAATTCCAAGCAGGCCAGAGAGATACCCACATGGCGCAACAGACCTCTCCTATCTTGCCTGCTGCTCCCCTCAGCAGTGTATTTCAGCAGATGCGCCTGTTTTGCTCCCCACTCTGTCTCTGGTGAATCCTCTCACCCTCCCATGTCTCTGGCCTTACCCCAGTTCTTGTATAAAAATAAAATAAAATCTTAAAAAAAAAAAGTAGGTTAAAAAAATTTCAAGTCAGGGTCCTCCCTGGTGGCTCAGCGGTTGAGCGCTGGATTGCGAAGCTGCCCGCAGCCTCTGCAGCGCTGGTTGGATCCCCGGCCACCGGGCGAGGGTCCCACATGGCGCACAGACCTCTCCTGCCACCCGCTGCTCCCCTCAGCAGTGTATTTCGTCACTCTGCCTGCTCTGCTCTCCCCTCTGGCTCTGGTGAATTCTCTCACCCTCCTGCGCTTCTGACTGTACCCAGTGCTTGTATAAATAAATAAATAAATCTTTATTTAAAAAAAAATGCAAGTCAGGCTTCACCTTACAAAGACTCTTTCTTGGCTTCATGGGTCCATCTAACTCTGCCCCTCTGTCCCTCCTTCCACGAATCTACTTTCCTATATTTCCACAAATCTATGGATTTGCCTATTCGTACAAGTGGAATCATATATGAGGGTTTTTTTTTTTGTTTGTTATTGTGTTTCCTTCACTTAGCATAATAACTTCAATGTTCATTTACATACATTTACATGTATGTCATTCCCTTTTTGTACACATTTATTTCCATATTTGTTTATCCATTCAATTTTGGCTATAATGAATAGTGTGACTAATGCTGCTATGAACATTCACATATAAGTTTTTTATGTGGATGTATGTTTTAGTTCTCTTGGATATATACCTAGGAGTGGAATTGCTGGGTCATCTGGTAACTATGTTTAAATTTGATGCAGTCCAGCTGACCCATTTTTGCATCTTGCTTTTTACCCAGTCTCTGGTTGTGATGAACTCAAGCAAAGAGAGTGTTGCTGCTGTAAGAATTTCATGAAGCTATTTATGTTTCCCATCAATCTGCATCTTTTTCTAGGACATGCATCAAATTTTCTGCTCTTGCCATAGCCTCTTCTACTCAAAGTGGTTTTTACATTGGACTTAATCTAATTTATTATTAGGCACTAGCCAGAAGCAGCTTACATTTTCAATTAATCTCTGTTGCTTTCAACATGACATAGCAACAGTGCCTAGGTTTAAAAAGTTTGCTTAGCTACTATTGGTGACTATAAACTTCTTCAGTGAAATTGAGTAAATTAATAAGATGTCCATATCATGAGAGATACCTGCTTCCACTGCAAAAGAAGTTCTGAAAATACAGATGTGCAAGTTCACATTCTTTATAAAGACACCAGATGGGCTTAAAAGTGGGAGAGATTTATAGAAGAAATACCTGTGGATAAGTGGGAGGGGGCCAGAGAAGGTAGGGAGAGACTTTATACTTTAATACAGATCTCACACCTGTGAAAGGGAGATAAGGGATGAAGGCTGGGTAAGAAGAATTTCAGATTACTGTGCAATTCTAATAGAATTTCAGCCAGACCAATGGGGAATCCTTGAACCAAGGTAATCTGTTTTAGGTGTCCTATGTTTCCTAGGTTTGGGTCTGCACCTGTACCCCCACTGTACTTGGTCATTGGTCAGGAGCCCTCATTGTCAGCTAGATGCAGGTTGGATTTAGAGGGGTTAACCCCTGGGTCTGCCAGTTAGTGATGCTTTCTGAAGCAGAGGAGCTGAGTGGCACATTTCCATGACCTCCATAGAGCATATCAGATCTTTGGAGAAAAGAGCCTCTAAAAGTCTTCTCCTTACAAAGACTGCAGAACATCCAAAGTTCAAATTCATGTTCCAGATATCCTGTGCACTTCTCCTCCTCTACTCATTGCCCAGGGTAAGAAAGGGATATCAACTCTTGAGGACCAGGTATGTTTAGGGCTGTTCGGTATGCTTTTTAACCCCAGTAAGTCATGAATGCATCTCTGTGAAGTAGATATTGCCTCACTTGCAGTAGGGTGGACAGCCTAGCTGCTTAGGAGGAGGAGCAAGCTGGTATCTGGTGTATTGGACTTCTGCAGTGGGAAGCAGTTTCTTTTAAGATTGACCTAATAGGGAACTCCATAAAGACAGAAAGCTGGTTCATATGCTGAACAGGAAGGGGCGTGGGGGCAGGGAAAGAAAAAAATAGAAATGTTCCCTTAATCTTCCTGATCTGAACCCTTGCCCAGGCGGTACTGAATCTCGCCTTTGTGCCCTCAATAGATATGGTCCATATCTTTATTGTGACCTTGATCATTCTGGTGACAACTGTTTAGATTTATCTTCCTTATTTTAACTCTGATGATCTGATCCAGGCTTGTCAATCCACAGGGATCAGTTAAAGACTGGGTATAGTGTTCCAGCAGGGCCAATCAAAGTCTTCCCTGAGCTTTGACATAAGGAAGCATAAGCTGTAAGGACTATGTAAACTGGAACTGTTTGCCATTTTTCCACATGGAAAAAAATAACTATAATAAATCAGAATGAGGCTGATACACAAACAGAAGTAAAAAAAAGTTGAGTAGAGGGGAACAGAGCCATGGTGATATCTTTCAAGTACCTGGATCCGTTTGTGCCTGAAGTCCATCTCTAGACTTTTTAATTATGTAAATCATACTTTTTTTAAACTTCTTTAAGACAGTTTCTGTCACTTGTTCACAAAATCATTTTGACCCTTTTATCTTGGATTTTTGGTGCTTAGTTCAGAACACAGGACTGATAAATATTTGTTAGCTGGATAGAGGTTGTGGGTGGAATTTTTTTTTATATAATTTTTTTTAATTTTTATATTCCCCATACAATTTTGACCCCCTTATTTTGACCCCAGTCCCTCCCCTCCCCTCCCCCCACCCCCCATAAAGTGTCTCTGGTTCATAGTTGTTTGTTGACTTTGATTTTTACTTTCTTATAGTTATTCTTTTTCCTGGTCTCTTATTTTTTTCTAGATTCCTGCTATGAGTGAGACCATCCGGTATTTTTCTTTTTCTTTCTGGCTTATTTCGCTGAGCATGATCCCTTCCAGCACCATCCACATTGCTGCAAATTGCATGTGTTTATCTTTTTTGAATGCTGAGTAATATTCCATTGTGTATATGTACCACATCTTCTTGATCCAGTCATCTATTTTTGGGCATTTGGGTTGTTTCCAAAGCTTAGCTATTGTAAATAGTGCTGCTATAAACATAGGGGTGCAGGTGCTCTTTGGAATTGATGTTTCTGTGTCCTTTGGGTAAATACCTAGGAGTGGAATTGCTGGATCCTATGGAAGCTCTATGTTTAGTAGGTCCAGAAATCTCCACACAGCTCTCCATAGTGGTTGGACCAGTTTGCACTCCCATGTGGGTGGAATATTAACATGAGTCTACCATCCTGTTTTTTAACTTTTGAAGCCTAATAATTGAAATTTCTTGTGAATAATCCCTAAATTCCCTTTATTATTATTTTTTAATTTTATTTTTATTTTTTGAAGATTTTATTTATTTATACAAGCACTGGGTACAGTCAGAAGAACGGGAGGGTGAGAGAATTCACCAGAGCCAGAGCAGGGAGCAGAGCAGGCAGAAGAACCGAAGTACACTGCTGAGGGGAGCAGCGGGTGGCAGGAGAGGTCTGCGCACCGTGTGGGACCCTCGCTGGTGGCCAGGGATCGAGCTGGCACTGCAGAGGCTGCAGGCAGCTTCGCAACCCAGTGCTCAACCGCTGCGCCACCGGGGAGGCCCCCCTTTATTATTTTTTATATTTTACTTCATTTAATTTTCCTGTTACATTGACATGTAATTGACATGTAACATTGTGTAATATTAAGGTAAACACCCCAGTGGGCAGAAGCCCTGTGAGTGACAACCATATAGTAAGTCAATAACAGCCACTGTCAGCTGTTAGTGTCACTGTCTCAGTACTATCAAGGCTGTTGCTTTTATTTTATCATGCAATTTGTCATACAGACACTTTTGATTTTGATCCAATCAGATTTTACAATTTTCTCCTAAATGGTTTGCGCTTTTTGCATTTTATTTAGGAAATCCTTCTTCAGGCTGATGTTCCAAATATAGTTGCTAGGTTTCCTTCTAAAATTGTGAAGTTTCATTTTTCGCATTTACAGCTTTGATGCATCTGAAATTCATTTACGGTCTGGTGGAACAGAGAGAACCAATTCTACTTGTTTCCACTCAAATAATCTGTTACCACAGCACCACCTTCCCACTCACTTGCCAGTCTGTGTCCAGGCTGAGTTGAAGCGGGCCAGTGTGCTGACTTAGAGGAAGCCCTTTGGAACAGCTCCGTCCTGGACAGTGAACACTGACTTTGCAGGCAACACCTTAGAAGATGCATTGATGAAGGAAGATGCCTGTTGTAGTTTCTTGAAAAACTGTTGTTTAAAACTAGAAACTATGGCAGAGAGTGAAAAGTGATTCAAGATCACAGTTACATTTTCAGGCTTTAAAATCAAGACAGAATTGGCATCACTCCACTTTCCCTTCTGGTGCTCAGTGGCAATCCTTCAGGATCCCTCAGGACCCCCAGCTCCAATCACATAATCACCCCCAGCTCTTCCCTGACTGCCTAACTCCATGCCCTCCTAAAATCTCAGAAGATGCAGGGGGTCTTGATAAATAGAGTCCAAGCTCAGAGGCTTAGCTGCAGCTTCCTCATAGCAGAGACTGAGGCAGGCAGGAGTCCTGCCCACAGGAGGCAGGCAGTGATTTGTTGAAGGAGAGCCCTCAGGAGACACCTGTAAGGGAGTGCAGGAAGCGGGACAGAGCTGGGGAAAAAGCCAAGCAAATAAGTGATTTCAGGAGAGGTCTCACTGTAGTCTGATCCACAGGGAGCTCTGGGGTATTTATTAAACTGTAGAGTTTGTCCTGCCTGGAGGCCAGGGAGCTGGGCTTAGACCCCACCCTGTTAGTCAGGCATTGGCCATGGGCCACCAAGTCTGTGTGTGTAACCTCCCAGGCATCTCCTGGCAAGGCAGCTCCCATTAGTTAAGAGAATCCTCCAAAGAAGGATGGAGCCGTGAGCTTTTAGAAGCCAACACCCAGAGCAGCTGGGAAGTGGGTGCACTGGCCTGATAAAGAGGACCTGGGCAGGGCACCAACAACCTCCTCCACAGAGACTAAATCTTACTCTATGCTGCAATTCAGCATGAATTAGATAAACAAAGACTGAGGCTAGGGTTGGAATGATGTGATGATGGGAAAGATTAGTGAAAAATATGCTCTTCACAAAACTTCATCTAAGAATGATTTATTTTACTATTTGGTGTCTGTTATGTATCACTGGTTTGATTAAATTGTCCTTTGGCTTTTTTCCCCCTGATGACAAGAGAAACCTATGTTCACTATAAATTACTCAGATGCCAAAGTAATTTATGCCAAAAAATTAAAAGTTCCGGGGCCTCCCTGGTGGTGCAAGGGGTTAAGCACCGCACTGTGAAGAAATCCGCAGCCTCTACAGCATGAGTTCGATCCCCAGCCGGCCAGGGAGCAACCCACATGGCGCAGCAGACCTCTCCTGTCTCGTCCGCTGCTCCCCTCAGCAGTGTACTTTGGTCAATCTGCCTGTTCTGTTCCCTGCTCTGTCTCTGGTGAATCCTCCCACACCTCTGGCCTATACCCCAGCTCTTGTATGCATAAATAAATAAATCTTTAAAAAAATTAAAAGTTCCCCATAATGTCATATAATTTCTCCCCACAGTCCCATCATGAGAGAACCACCACAGAGAGTTAGAGGTATATTATCTCAGTTAATATCTGTAAGTCATTGTTTTGAAAAGTATAAAAAGCAGAGGAGATCTCATTAAATCTTGTCTATTAGAAAGTCCAAGGTTGTAGGAATATCTGTAAAATCAATTTCAAAAATTCCGTAGAATGACTAAGGTTGATTGTCATGTCAAAAACCCTGGAGTGGGGCCTCCCCGGTGGCGCAGCGGTTGAGCACTGGGTTTGCGAGGCTGCCGCAGCCTCTGCAGCACCGGTTCGATCCCCGGCCACCAGGCGAGGGTCCCACATGGCATGCAGACCTCTCCTGCCGCCTGCTGCTCCCCTCAGCAGTGTACTTCGGTCCTTCTGCCTGTTCTGCTCCCCGTTCTGGCTCTGGTGAATTCTCTCGCCCTCCCGGGCTTCTGACTGTATCCAGTGCTTGTATAAATAAATAAATAAATAAATCTTAAAAAAAACAAAACCCTGGCGTGAATTATTTTCGGGGAACTAGTGTATAGAACAGCCATTACTTGCATGTGCATTGAGAACAAATGGCCACTAGATGGCCCTGCAGCTCTTTGTAGTACCATTGCCAATCGATTTGGCCTGTTTATTCCTAGTGGCCAAACCACAAGAGAGCAGAGAAATGAGAAAAATAAGCAAAATGCAGGGCGTTTCTCAAAAAGTCTAGTACACAAAACTCAAAAGGCCATCTTATATTCTGAAATCATGGCTTTCCACCCTTTGGGATGGCAATAGATGGTTGTTCCTTAGCAAATATTATTTCTTGACAAAACTGACATATTGTAAGAGACCCCTCTCACACACACATTTTCTTTTTTTTTTTTTCTTTTTTTAAAAAAAGATTTATTTATTTATACATACAAGCACTGGGTACAGTCAGAAGCCCGGGAGGGTGAGAGAATTCACCAGAGGCAGAGTGGAGAGCAGAGCAGAGCAGGCAGACTGACGAAGTACACTGCTGAGGGGAGCAGCAGGCAGCAGGAGGGGTCTGCGCTCCATGTGGGACCCTCTCCAGTGGCCGGGGATCGAACCGGCACTGCAGAGGCTACGGGCAGCTTCGCAATCCAGCACTCAACCGCTGCACCACCGGGGAGGCCAAACACATTTTATTTTTTCAATCTTACTTTAATGTGATTCTGAAAGTCTACATCAGTAAAGTACCCACTTCCCATAAAAAGCAAATCCGTGTCACATATCTTAATATGGTTTAAAAAGTCCCAATCCTCTAAGCAGCAGTCCTTGAAATAAACAAACTAAGCATCTAAGAAAATTAAATAGTCATGAGCATTATTATGTTTAGAAGCTTGTTAATTTTTGATCGTGAAATTAAAATGTTGATTAAAGAATCATCAGGTCATGGAAGCTCAGAGGCTGTAGGTATTACCAAAGGGAAACAATGACTTCAATCTTTAAATAGTTGGCCCATCAAGTAAGTACAAACATGAGTTGGCTCTAGAAAGAGTAAAGCAACCAGTCCTTCAGTGAATTTTATAAATGTTTAGTGCATAAGGGACAATTGAGGGTGTGAAGAAAAAACCTCAGCCCTGCCAGGGACTGAAGAAGTTCTGATGTGAAAAGGAAGGGAAAACAGACAAGAGGAATCCTAGATGAAGTAGTCTTCTGTTTTGCACTTAAAGATGGAGAGTGTCCATGTTTTGGGTGTAGCCTAAAGGAATCTGGGTGCCAGGATGGGTATTGAAGGCCATCCAGTGATGGACACAGCCATTGTTTTGTTTGTTTGTTTGTTAAGAATTCTGAAACCCTTAGCTCTATCTTGCTTCCAGAAGTCTTAGCTGATTCCTTACTGTGCATACAACACACCAGCTAGCTATCTGTGGCCCCCCTATTTTTTTAGTGTTGTTTGAAATTCTACGTTAATATTTGTTTGGCTAATAATTTCCTCAGGCCTACTGTGTGCTGGTTACAGTTCTAATTGCTGTCTACCTTGAATCTTCACAATATGAGCAATCTCTCCTAAGTTACAAGTGAGGAGCCTGACACTACAAAGATGGAGTCATTCTCTCAGGGTGACTGTCCCCTAAGAGGGAAAGTCCTGGATGCTGCCCAGGCCAGGATTTCAAGAGCTGGGCTGGGTGTGGGTGAGGTGTGCCGTATAGAGGAATTGGCGTTTGAGCCTGAACGAGGAAATCCAGAGAAAGTTACATGTGTCAAATTTGGGAAAGTAGGTGTTGGATAGGAGCCAGATCAGAAGAGAGGGTGGGCATCTGGGCATGAGCAAGACAGTGAATTCTGGAAGCAGTGCTGGCAAGAATCCCAGAGATACAGGGGTAAAGAGCAAGAGTATGTGGGCGGGTACTGCACAGAACAGTGTCTAGGGATCCTTGGCCATTGATTCAAAACTAAGACAAGGGGAACTAAAAACCAGGTTGAAAATTATTTGTGTGAGGGGCTTGTTAACTCTTTGGTTTTCCCTGTTACATAACACAATCAAGGGGAAAACCTATCTTTTTCATTTGAGAACCTCCAGAATGACTATGTGGGGTCATTTCTCTGGGACAATTCCACTTTTCTAGAGAAAAACCTTCAGTGTCTTATTTGGGTATAAACTTTCTGAAGGTGGGGCCTCCCTGGTGGCACAACCAGTTGAGATGCAACCTATGAAGCAATCCGCAGCCTCTGCAATCCATCACTAGCACCGGCCGGCCAGGGAACAACCCACATGGCGCAGCAGACCTCTCCTGACTTGTCTGCTGCTCCCCTCAGCCATGTACTTGGTCAATCTGCCTGTTCTGTTCCCCACTCTGTCTCTAGTGAATCCTCTCACCCCCACACCTCTGGCCTATGCCCCAGCTCTTGTATGCGTAAGTAAATAAATCTTAAAAAAATAAAAAAATAATAAACTTTCTGAAGATAGAAGAGGGAAAGGAACTTGGTAACCTAATCCTATATGACTCAGACTTCTAATTAATCCCTTTGTCCTTAGTCTGGAGTATTATCTCTGTGCTCTGTGTCCTAGATCAGGGACCTCTCAATTTTTCCAGACCACACTTATTTCCACAGATGAATTTTCTAGGGAATCATTTGATAGACTGGAACCCATTTGTTTTTCACCAGATATCTCATTCCATTTTATCCTTTCACGGTGTTAAGAGTTTCTATAACACCAGATTCAGCAAATAGAAGCATAGGATGACTAGTTAAATTTGAATTTCAGATACACAATACAGTATTTGGGATTATCTTTATATTTGTCAGCTTGTGCTGCCAGAACAAACTACCACAGATGGGTGGTCTTGAACAACAGAAATTATTTTTCTCAAAGTTTTAGAAGCTGGGGATCCAATATCAAGTTTCTGGTTAATTCAATTTTTAGTGAGATTTTTTTTCTTGATTTGTGGACAACTGTCTATCACAGTGTCCTCACAGGGTGGGCGAAAAGGGACAGTGAGTTCTCTTGGTTACTTTTCTGATAAGAGCCCTAATCCTATTGGATCACGGCCGAACTTTTATGACCTCAGTTAACCTTAATTGCCTCCTTCAAATACAGCTCTCCTGAGGGATAGGACTAGCATGAATGAATGTGGTGGTTGTGGTGGTGGTGGTGTAGGAGGACATTCAGTCCATGCCCGTGTATACTAAAAATTATTTGTTGTTCAAATGTGACTGGATATCCTGCATTTTATGAGGCAAACCTGCTCACACAGCCACTTCCCTACATCCTTCGCTGCTCCAGCCCGTGTACATCCGCTCAGTGAGTCCTCACACCCAGCGTGTGGCTTGGGGGGCTCCACCATCTTCCCTGCTGTTACCGTGGGAGGAAGTCACGCCTTGAGAGGTTAAGAAATGAGCCCAAGTCACATAACTACCAAGTGGCCAAGGCAGATAGCAGAGGCAAGAGGCAAACGGCTGGGGCAGGATGCCAACCCAGAACATCTGACTGCCAAACCAAGGAGGGTAACTGCTTTGTTCAAGTCCTCTCCACAGAGGCCACACCCGCTGACATGTGTGGGGCTAGACTCCTGTAGCTCATAAGTACTGAAAGTTTTCCAAAGGAGAGTTATGTACGTGAGCCATATGTCCATAAGTGACTAATAATGCAACCTCCTCCCCACCTAAAACTGAATTCATAAAGCAAGCAATGAAGTATCAGAAAACAGTTCTTTGGGGCAACAAATTTGAAAATGGATAATGTGCTCACATACCTAATATTATACTATTCGTTTTCCTATTTGAAAAAAAAAAAAAAGGATGACTCGGGCCTCCCTGGTGGCACAAGGGGTTAAGTCTCAGCACTATCAAGCTATCTGCAGCCTCTGCAGTAGGAGTTCCATCCCCAGCCAGGGAGATACCCACATGGCGCAGCAGACCTCTCCTGTCTCGCCAGCTGCTCCCCTCAGCCAGTGAATTTCAGTCAATCTGCCAGTTCTCTTCCCCACTCTGTCTCTGGTGAATCCTCTCAACCCCTGCACCTCTGGCCGGTACAGTTCTTGTATGCATGAATAAATCTTTTTTTTTTTTTTTAAAAAAAAAGGATGACTCAACTCCAGGGAAATTTGTCAAATAAAGTACTACCTCTGCCTTTTGCTAGGATATTCATCTGTGCACTTTAAATTTTTTTCTTTTTCGTTTTTTGGGGATATAATTTTAACATCAATAAAACAAAGGTATCTTAATTATTCAATTCAATACTTTTTGACAATTATATGTATATACTCTGTAAGCTCCAAAACAAAATGTAGAATATTTCCAAATGCCCAGGAAGTTCCCCCATGCCCCTTTCCAATTATGCCCTTTTCTCCCCACACTGCAAAAACACTGTTCTGATATCTGTCATCATAGAGTAGCCTTATCCTCAAATGTCACATAGATTCATACAGATCCTACTACTTTGAAGCTGGCTCCTTTCATTTAACATAACAATTTGTTTTGGTTTTTGATCAAGGCTGAATTCATATAACATAAAATAAATCACCTTAAAGTGGACAGCTCAGTGGCATTTAGTACATTCACAATTCAGTGAAACCACTGCCACTAACTAATTCCAAAACATATTTTCATCACCCCCAAAGGAGACCCTGTCCCCATTAAGCTGTCACTCTGTGTTTCTGGCCCAGCCCCAGAACCTGGCAAACATGAATCTGCTTTCTGTCTAACCTATACTTTTCATGGTTCATCACATCTCAACTGTCAGGTAAAATCCCACAAGCAGAAAGGAATTATTAAAAAGGGCTCTGAGGAAGGGGAAGCAGGCAGATAAAGGCAACGCCACATAAAGTAAAGTGAAGCCAAGTGATTCAGGCACGAAAAATGACTACATTGCTAACAGCACCAAGACTTTCCAATTTTTGAACAGAGATTCCTATTCCCATCAGGCTTGATGGCTGCTCTGGTGCTATCTACACAAGTAATGTTTATTTTCTTATCAACAAAGCACAATTCAGTGGCAGTGTTGAAAGAGAAAAGCCCCACAGCTGGCTCTCTCTACAAATGACATTGACATAAAAACCAAAGTAAATGTTAGCATCCTGGAAACAGCAGCAGGTGTTTTAAATATAAGAATAGCAGCCACTGGGGAGAATCATGACCACCTGCTAAGTTGCAGCTACCCAGAATTCGTTTGAAACTATCACAATAGGGACATTTTCTGAGCCCTCAGTGCGTTCTACCATTGGTCTGTTTGCTAGGTCTTTCTTGGCATCACAGGGATTTTCAGATAATTTCTAATGTTTTGCAACCGGCTTCTTGCTCATCACCATATCTTTAACACCTATTGCCTAGTGTGACACTTGACAGTAGGTCAACAAGTTTCAGAATAAATGAGTTAGTAGTAAATGAACAAGCTATCTGCAACAGTCAAATCATAAAAACACTATATTTTAGACTCAGAGGAGAACTAAGGAGAAGGAAACAAAATAAATGAACTCCCACCAGGGGCTGTGCAAGGCGGTTTCCATACCTGATCCCTGTACTCCTCTCAATTACCTGTGATCCTCACAATTACCTTAGGAGGTATCATGATGCCAGCTTTACAGATGAGGACACTGGTGGTCACAGAGGCACCCTTCTATCTTCCAGGACACTGAATCTAGGCCTTTCATTTGGTAATTGAGGAAACCCAGGCCCAAAGCAGTTAGGAATCTCGACCCAGGTGACAGAGATAGTCTAGTTAAGAGCGTGCCTACAATGTTCCCAGGTCTGTTTCTAGCTGAGGACACAGTCTAATGATGCTAGAAGTAAAATGACTGTTTATGTCAAAGGCAGGGTATTTGCTTGTAATAAAAAAAAGGAGAGTGTGGCCTCATGGTCAGGTTTTAGGCCAATAAGTCTTTACCAGTTACTAGGTAGACTCAGATCTCAGAAATTGGGTGAGCAGGAACAGGCTGGACTCTCAGGAGGACAACTGGCCTGGCACTGGAGCAATGGGGATTTGTGGGTCCCGATGGAACACTTTTAGCCTTTCTGCACCAGAGAGAAGCAGCTAACTAGGGATGTACTGAGAGCCTGCCAACCACCCTGCCCAAAAGGGCAAACTCAGTTAATAACCATTCCTGAGTGGCTGGGTGGGTAGGGAGGGTATAAAAGTGCATAAAGTCTGGCCGCTGCTTCCTTCTCAGCTAGAGCCACCATCCCAACTTGGAGGACTGTCCCAATGTAGGCACTGGAAACCCTGAATCCAGGATACTCCTCAGTCCCAGGCACAGTGGGAAAGTTGCTGTGCGAGATCAGGATGGGCAGAGGAAACTGCACAGCAATAGTGACACTGAGGGAGCCTCATCTCATACAGACAGGACAGTGGAGCCATCCCAAGCAATTCAGAACCTTCTGCAAAGGGAAAAGCCAACAATACCAATCTTTTAATTAAAAATGTGATACTTGGTTCACTGTGGAAATTTTACATGAATTTAGATTTTGAAAAACATTGCATCAAATATTATTTATCATGATTACTGAATTTTTGGGCACCCTTTTGAATTTTGCACCAGAAGCAAGTGCCTCTCTTGCCTTGCCCCAGTCCTGACCCTGACCCTGCAGAGTGACCCCACATTTTAACCCCAAGGCCTCTCATGTAATCTTTGAGACCTGCCTTTGAGGCTTGGCTTCTCCTCTAAATATCCTCATCCATCGGGGGAAGAGAGTGGACTACACAGTCCCTAGGAACCCTTCCAGGTCCAAGCTCTGTGTTTTCATGACTAGGTGTGGGGACAAGCAGCAGGAGTTCGATCCCTAGCCAGCCAGGGAGCTAACCCACATGGTGCAACAGACTCTCCTGTCTTGCCCACTGTTCCCCTCAGCAGTGTATTTAGTCAGTCTGCCTGTTCTGCTCCCCACTCTGTCTCTGGTGAATCCTCTCACCCCCTGCACCTCTGGCCTGTACCCTGTTCTTGTATGCATGAATAAATAAATCTTAAAAAAAAAAAAAAACCCTGCAGTCCACAAGTAGAATTTCTTCTTCAGAGAAACTAGTTTTGCTCTTAAAGTTTGTTTGTTTTTTTACTGATTGATTGCGGCTCACTCCTTTACTTAAAAGCCAACTGATTGTACATGTTAACCATGCCTACAAAATACCTTCACAGCAACCCCTAGATCAGTTTAGTGGAATAAGTGGGTATTATAGCTTAGCCCAGTCAACTCATCCAACTAACCATCATGAGATGAGAAAATCATCCAGAGAAGTTCTACAAATTTTCCAAAATTATTTCGATGACACACATCAAAATCAGGCCTTAAAGTGAGCTCTGTGTGACCATAAAGTCTACATTCTCCCATGAATGTCCATTATCTGAGCCTCCAGAGAAGTCTCTGAAGCATCAGAGCTGATTCCTAACCCCTGCTTGACACTGTTAACTTCTGTGTCATAGTCATTTGTGGGGTCTCCTGAACTGTGGTTTCTTTGAGAATAGATCCATGTGTAAACATCTGTTATCATCCATAGAACTAGTAAAAAGCCCTGCATGTGCTACGCTTTCAGTGACTATTTGTAGAATTAGAGAATCACTAATAATTCGCAGCATGTTTCTTCCCTAAGTACCCACAATGAACTAAGCTTTAATTCTAAGATGTTAGCTTTCGCTTCTTTTTTTAAAGTTTGTGAACTATTGTTTTCGTTGAATCTGTTTCCCCAGCCTAGCCCCACTAAAAAAAAATCAAAGGAAAGGACCCTGTAGACATGATAGTATATTGTAGAGCTCTGTGGGGCTTTCTAACTCCAGCTTCTTGACATCCTGTGAGTTGGGTCCTACTATTATTTATTTTTGGATGACAGATAGTTAAAGGACAGTTCTGACAAATTAGGGACTCATTTAGGATCACATATAAGCTCATACAGGAACCAGGAACTGCATGTTTAACTCCTATACCACACTCCCCAACATAATCTTATCCCCTGTGGCCAGACATCATCGAGTTGATTTCCCCCACTTCCAACTGAGGAACAGAGAAGTACAGTGTTTGGCACATGGCCCAGGGGCACATTCTCCAGGTCTTTTCTCAAAGCGAGGCCTCACTGTGGACCTTGCATGCCCTACTGTGGCCTCCAAATGCTATTTACTCAGCTAGGTGTGGGTTCTGCCTGGTTCCCAGGCTGTTGTTTGCACAGTAAATGTCACCCAGGCCCCACCAAGATACACCCCCAACCAAGATACACCCTCTCTGTTCCCAGGTGGGAACAGAGACTGAAAGAAAACCCTCTTTTGCTGGTTTCAGACACCTTGACTTGAATTTTCAGTTTCTAATAAGATGCGAATCACTGAAAATGGGGGTTGCCTACCAGGAGTCATGTCCTAAAAGCACTGGGTACTTTCCAGGTCTGTGCAACCTCTGGGACACCAGGCAACATCTAAAGCTGCAGGGTAAGTTTGACACCCAGTTTCATCACGGATTAGCTGCATGAACTTAGGTTTAACTTCTCAGAGCCTCATCTTCTTCCTCTGGGAAATGGAGCCTATTCCTACCTTGCAGGAATAAAAGAGAGGAATGGATGTCAGGTGCCTGGCATGCATCCATCCTCCTTGGCTACTGTTCCTAATGTTGACTTAGTTCACACGTCGTTATGCACGTTTCTCTGAATATAAAGGCAGCTTTACGGTAAGAAGGACAAAAACAAGACTTAATATTCTTTGCTATTCTGATTTCCTATTACCTGTCTTCTTCCTGGAAAAGTGTTTCAAGAACTTTTAGAAGTAGAAAATGAACAAACAAGTGAGCTTTTGCTCCCTAAAAGCAGATTCCCATCTTCCTCAGGAGGTCACTGCCCTACAGCTGGAAGCAAATCCACACAATAAGTAACTTTACCTCCCTGATCAATTTCCAACAAGTGGTTCTTGTTTTTGAACCAGGATATGCAAACAATGGCACTTACTGGAAGAGAGGTTTCAGGGCCGCAGGGATTTCATCAGCTGCCCACTCTCCCAGGCAAGCCGGTGGGACCTGTCAAGCTAGTGGCCAAGGCCAGAAGGCAGGCCAAACATTTTAAGGTCTACAGGCCTATCCCTTTTGAAATTTTAATTTAAGTGGGATATATTTAAAGAACTGCCAAGGAGGAAACAGGATTGCCCAGTTAAGTGGGGTACAGAAAAAAACAGGATAAAATAGAAAATAAAAAGGTCAACTCCCTTGTGTTGAGTAGAGAGGCCTGAGACAGGGGCAGGGGCACAGGATCAGGTATCAGGAGCGCTGGGTTCCCATCCCAGCTCTGTACTACAAGAGATAACCTCTCCCTGGGACTTGCATTGCAATATATATTTTTTTTAATTTATTTATTTATGCATACAAGAACTGGGGTACAGATCAGAGGTGTGGGGGGTAAGAGGACTCACCAGAGACAGAGTGGGGAGCAGAACAGGCAGACTGACTGAAATACACTGCAGAGGGGAGCAGTGGGTGAGACAGGAGAGGTCTGCTGTGCCATGTGGGTTTCTCCCTGGCCGGGGATCGAACTCGTGCTGCAGTGGCTGCAGATAGCTTTGTAGGTTGCGTCTTAACACCTTGTGCCACCAGGGAGGCCTTTGCATTGCAATATTACCCAAGCTCAGACACCCAGAATTCTTTCTGGCTGCTTCAGGGAGAGGCAGAGCAGGAAATAGGGGTGGGGGATGAGCATGAAAAATTTAAAGCCAAACAAGGGCAAGGGGGTTGCTTTCATGCAACCCTCTTTCTCATATTTCTGCTTCCATTTTATTTTATCATATTTTTTAAATAAAATCTGTTGGTTAAAATCTGGAAGCAGCTGAGGATGAAGATAGAAAAGGGACAAGGGACATCTAGGAGACTTCAAATAATTATACAGAAATCCAGAAGGAGCTCCTTATCTGCTTAGACTTGGAGACAGTAACAGGTGTGAAAAGGTTGAATTTATAGTTTGTGTTAGTTTCAGGACTTTTCTTAACACCAGATGAACTGTCATTGCCTTCCTTTTTTTTTTTTTTTAAAGATTTATTTTATTTGTATATGAGCCGGGGTACAGGTCAGATGCACGGGAGGGTGAGAGGATTCACCAGAAACAGAGTGGGGAACAGAACAGGCAGACTGACGAAATACACTGCTGAGGGGAGCAGCGGGCAAGTCACGAGAGGTCTGCTTGCCATTGTGTTGCTCCAAGACCGGCGGGGATTGAACCGGTGCTGCAGAGGCTGCGGACAGTTTCACAGTGCTGTGCTCAACTGCCTGCGCCACTGGGGAGGCCCCCCCCTTTTTAAGATTATTTATTTATGCATACAAGAACTGGGGTATAGACCAGAGAAGTGGGAGTGAGAGTATTCACCAGAGACAGTTGGGAGCAGAACAGCAGTGAAATACACTGCTGAGGGGAGCAGCATGTGATGCAGAGAGATCTGCTGCACTCTATGTGGGTCAGCTCCCTGCCCAGGGATCAAACTCTGGACCCTGTGGTGACAGCGCTGAGACTTTACCCATAGGCACCAGGGAAGCCCCTTCATTGCCTTCTTGAGATTCTATTTCAAGGGCTAGATGGCATCTACCTCCTTTCACATAGAGAAAAAGCAGGGTTTGGGATGGGCGGGGAGAGGGCAGGTGGAGAAGCTGAATCCTGTGAAAACTCCTATTCCTCCTTCAAGGCCCAGAAAAAGATCACTCCTTTGGGAAGTCTCCCCTCATGGTCCTGGAATGTTAGACCTTCACTCCTTGGTACCACCACTAAGGGCTGGTTGCATTTGTACTGTGTTGGGATTATTTACATGTCTCTTATTTTCTTTTTTTTTAAAGATTTATTTATTTATTTGTGCATTCAAGAGCTAGGGTACAGGCCAGAGATGCGGGGGGTGAGAGGATTCAGCAGAGACAGTAGGGAACGGAACAGGCAGATTGACCAAAGTACACTGCTGAGGGGAGCAGCGGGTGAGTCAGGAGAGGTCTGCACGTCATGTGGGTTTCTCCATGGCCAGCGGGGAATTGAACTTGTGCTGCAGAGGCTAGGGATTGCTTCACAGTGCGGTGCTTAACCCCTTGTACCACCAGAGAGGCCCTGTCTCTTCTTTTAGATTCTGCTCCCCCAAGAGCAAGAGAAAGTAGCACGGAATTCAGGAGGAATGAATGACATCAAATCAAGGTTTTCTGGAAGTGGGTTCTGATCATGATGTTGGACAAAGCAGTTTATTGCATGTGTTATAGCTCAGCCCCCAGACACCGAGGAAAATCATTAAATTCAGACAGTTGAAGACAGGTGAAGGGTGGAGATTTTCAGAAGAACCTCAAGTCAGTACAAAGGCAGACTGTTCTCTTTTCTTACTCTGGTAACCTGGGGGAGAGTGGGATACTCATTTGATCAAGATCAGGGGAGTCCCTATAGAACATTTTGTTTTCAATTTATTCCCCCAAAATTTTTAAGTAAAACAGAATTATACAATTCACTTCCTGCAAGTCTAGGAAAATCTGAATTTTCAATACTGATGAAATATTTTAATTGTGAAATGTTTATTCCCATCCAAAGTTGTACCTAGGACAACTACTTCTTTCCCCTTTTTCTATTCTAGAAGATAAGAATAAGTCACACAGACCCTTTGAATTGCAACATCACCCCATCACCTGGGAGGTGACTCTGAAGAATGTGGGTTCCCCACGCTGGTACCTATCTGTGAGCTGTTGCAGGATCTGTGTCTATCCCTTTGGCTGTTGCTCCTGTCTCTGTACAGATTTATGCTCTGGGTGCATCTAAGACTGAGTGGGTGTGTGCTCCAGTCACAGGCACATACCGGTCCTTGTGCTGAGGAGGCTGTTTGTGGTCACAGATTGCTCACAAACAGGTGTTTGCTCATGTTGCTGTCACCTTCCTTTAGGCACCAAGGCAGAGCTCGCTAGAATGAAGTCTAGTGACTCAGGCTGGTATGGGAGGCCTGTGCTCCAGAGCCTGAAACAGTTTCCCTCCTGCCTTCCAGGCACTCTGTTGCTTTTGTTCACGTTCAGCCCTCTTCTAGTTAAAACAAACCAACAACAATAAAGGGATATTTTTAAAAAGAAAACTTTCGGGCCTCCCTGGTGGTGTAAGGGGTTAAGCACCGCACTATGAAGCAATCCACAGCCTCTGCAGCACGAGTTCAATCCCCAGATGGCCAGGGAGCACCCTACATGGCTCAGCAGACCTCTCCTGTCTTGTCCGCTGCTTCCCTCAGCAGTGTATTTCAGTCAGTCTGCCTGTTCTGTTCCCCACTCTGTCTCTGGTGGATCCTCTCACCCACCGCATCTCTGGCCTGAACCCAGCTCTTGTATGCATAAATAACTAAATCTTAAAATTAATTAATTAATTAATTAATTTTAAAAAAGAAAACTTTCATTGAGGTAACTTTGGTTTATAACATTATGTAAGTTTCAGGTGGACAACATCATCACTTGACATCCGTACACACCACATCATGATCACCACCTAAAGTTTAGTTTCCATCCGCTACGGTACTCCATTACCCCAGGCCCCATGCCGGAAAACACAATTCATTTCCAAATGGAAAATGATTGTGTTTTGTGGAAAACACCAGGTCCCATTTTAAAATTGCAGGTCTCACTTCCTGCTGAGACCCTACAGCCTGGCTGCCCTATTCCATATAGAGCCGCTCACCACCCCCCAGTGATGGTGTGATCCAAACTCCACCTCCAGAATCTCACCATAGGTCACAGTTCTGTGTGCTTAGCAAATGTTTGCAATCCTCTTCCAGGAAAGTTATCCCATGTCACACTAAGAGGGCAAATCATTGGCAGTCTGTGGCCAGATCTGACCCACCCACCCAGGGATCAGGTGGGAGCAACTGGGGAATACTCACCTGGTATCCATCAACAGGACATGCTTCCTGCTTTGGGGACCCTACTTGTGACAGGTGATCACATTTTACACTTACACTACTTGAAAGACTTGGACACTAGCGTTCCTCTTAGCCCTCCAGGACTCATTGAACTTAGCTACCAAATATCCAAAGATGGAAGAAAGGATAAGATTGATGTTAGAATTAGGAAGATTTTTGGACTAGGAAGATTTTAGGAATGCCTGTTGGTATTCAGGTGGACTGCTATGATAATTGTGGTTTGTTGGAAATATATATTTGGTCATCTAAATGATCAAATGTGGGACCTCCCTGGTGGCACAGGGGTTTAAATCTCAGCAATATCAAGCTATTACCAGCCACTGCAGCATGAGTTTGATCCCTGGCCAAGGAGCTACTCACACAGCACAGCAGATCTCTCCTGTCTCAGCTGCTGCTCCCCTCAGCAGTGCATCAGTGTATTTCAGTATATCTGCCTGTTCTGCTCCCCACCCTGTCTCTAGTGAATTCTTTCACCCCCTCCCCAACCTCTAGCGTACACCCCAGTTCTGGTATGCATAAATAAATAAAAATAAATCTTTAAAAAATAAATGACCAAATGTGTATTCCTCATCTATATTTAGTCTTTGTCTATAGTTCCTAGCTCACAGCTTCCTTAAGTGTTGGAATTTCCTGCAAAATTGAGAGCAGAGGGAACCACATTTGTCATACTATTTGGCCTCTTGTCCTCAGTTCCTTTGAGCTATACAGGTGAAATATTCTTGGGGCCTCCCTGGTGGTACAGGGGGTTAAGTCTCAGCACTATGAAGCTATCCGCAGACACTGCAGCACCAGTTCGATCCCCAGCCAAGGAGGTGACCCACATGAGGTCGCAGAACTCTCCTGTCTCGCCCGCTGCTCCCCTCTTCAGTGTATTTCAGTCAGTCTGCCTGTTCTGCTCCCCACTCTGTCTCTGGTGAATCTTCTCACCCCCTGTACTTCTGGCCTACACACCAGCTCTTGTACGCATAAATAAATAAAATAAATCTTCAAAAAAAAAAAAGGTGAAATGTTCTTTTTTTTTTTAAAGATTTATTTAATTTATTTATTTATACAAGCACTGGGTACAGTCAGAAGTGCGGGAGGGTGAGAGAATTCACCAGAGCCAGAGCGGGGAGCAGAGCAGGCAGAAGGACCGAAGTACACTGCTGAGGGGAGCAGCGGGCGGCAGGAGAGGTCTGCGCGCCATGTGGGACCCTCCTCTGGTGGCCGGGGAGCAGCCGGGGATCGAACCGGCGCCGCAGAGGCCGCGGGCAGCTTCGCAACCCAGCGCTCAACCGCTGCGCCACCGGGGAGGCCCAAGGTGAAATGTTCTTCATAACAAGACTATTTTCCACAACTGGGTGACTTTTGGAAAGCTCCTGAGGAAGGGAAATTTTTGCTAGGGCAACCAACTATGCCTTGGAAGGCAGGAACTTCCAATCCCACCCTAGTTTCTGAGGAAGGGGGAGGAGTTGATGGTTGAATCATCATCATTGACTGATGATTTAATCAATCATACCCATGTTAAGAAATCTCCAAATAAAGCTCCCTGGCTCCACAAAAAAAAAAAAAAAAAGAAATCTCCATAGAACCCCAAAAATCAGGATTCAAAGAGCCTCTGGGCTGGAGAACACATGGAGATTGAGGGAGAGTGGTGTGCTTAGGGACAGTGTGAAAGCTCCCGACCCCTTTTCTGTACCTTGCCCCATGCATTTCCTCCATCGGGCTGCTTCTGAGTTGCATCCTCTTATAATGTACCTGTGTTCTAATAAGTGAAATCATTCTCCAATTCCTGTGAGCCACTGTAGCAAATTAACCAAATCCAAGGAAGGGGTAGTGGGAACCTCCAATCTGTAGTTGGGGGGTCAGAAACACAATAACAATCTGAGGTGGAGCTCTGGTCTATAGGACTGAGCCCTCAAAGCGTGGAATCTGATGCTATCTTGGGGTAGATAATGTCAGAACTGAGTTGAATTATAAGACACCAGCTGGTGTCCAAGAATTGCTTGGTGGTGTGGAGACCACACACCCCCACTGCCCATGATGGATTTGGATGCAGAATCCTAATTAGAACATATTAAGGGGATTTGGTAAAAATAATACTTAACACATAAGTGCTTTCTTTGTGTCACATGCTTAAATTCATTTTCTTGTTTAATACTCAATTCCCATTTCAAAGACGAGGAAACAGACTCAGAGAGGTTAAGGAACTTGTCCAAGGGGCTTTTTTTTTTTTTTGACTGAGTTAACATTAGCTTACAAGAGTGTACAGGTACCAATACACAACTCCCAACCACCAAACAAGACTTTTTTTTTTCCTTGTCATGGAATGCAACAATATTTAATGGTTTCCTTTTTTTTTTAATTTTATTTTTATATTCCCCATACAATTGCAACCCCCTTATTTTGACCCCAATCCCACCTTTCCCCACTCCCCACCCTCATAGTGAGTCTCTGGTTCATAGTTCAAACAAGACTTTTTTTTAATGTTGAGAGTCCCTAAGTCATTCTCAGAAAACTCAGTCTCTTATGAGCTAGGTCGTACAAAAACTCACCACATCACCAAAAGTAAGAGGAAGGAATTTAGTTGCTGTCATTTTAGCATCAAAGTCTAAGGGTATGTAAGTGTCTGGGGAGACTGAACTTAAGTAAATTCAATACTTAAAAAAAATATGTTATTTACTGAAATTAGTCATTAAATAGTTTGCAAAAAAATGTACTATGCAGAAGTTAAGTAATCAAAAAACCAAAACAGGATCCTGAAACAGACCACACACATTAGGGAAAAAGTGATGAAATCCAGCTCAAATCTAGAGTTTAGTTAATAACAATGCATCAGTGTTTGTTTCTTAGTTTCAGCAAGCTAACATTGGTAATGTAAACGGATTAACTTGTCTGGATGTAGAGGAGGAGGTGTGTGGGGAATTTTCTCTACTGGTTCTGCAACTTTTCTGTAAAATCTAAAACTACACCAAAATTTTAAAGTTTTCATTACCAGTGAGCTGATACGTGTTCTCCTGCTATCAACAAAGGGAACCTGTAGAGCTTACACTTGTTTCAAATAAGATGAAACTTGATTCTCTGGCTGCCTTTGAACCTGGGTGTAAATCAAGTGACCAACAATGGAGAATGTGTGCTTTCTTTAAATAGACAAATCCAAATGCAGAGTCATTTACCTCCCTCAGTCAATGCCAAGTGAAAAAGAGACCTGTGATAGCTTTTCTTTTTTTTTTTTTCTTTTTTTTTTTTTTTAAAGATTTATTTATTTATTTATTTATTTATTTATTTATACAAGCACTGGGTACAGTCAGAAGCGCGGGAGGGTGAGAGAATTCACCAGAGCCAGAGCGGGCAGCAGAGCAGGCAGAAGGACCGAAGTACACTGCTGAGGGGAGCAGCGGGCGGCAGGAGAGGTCTGCGTGCCATGTGGGACCCTCCTCCGGTGGCCGGGGAGCAGCCGGGGATTGAACCAGCACTGCAGAGGCTGCGGGCAGCTTCACAACCCAACGCTCAACCGCTGCGCCACCGGGGAGGCCCTGTGATAGCTTTTCTTTTGTTGTGGTACCCTTTTGGGGGCCTCTTTGATTAACTGGGCAAATGAACTGCAGCATTTTGCAGAAGCCAAAAGAGTATTGAGTTTCCTAGAACCATAAAACACACAAATGAACTTCAGGAAGTGTTGCAACTCTTTTCCAGAAAGGGATGGGCAGTGTGGGTTTGAAGGAAACATTTGTCAACAAAACCAGGAGAATTTCCCACCCACATTTTTAGCGACTCAGTATTGTCAAATGTCCTCCTTTAAAAACATAATAAAAATTAAAAGCGCTAGGATCAATAGTTCTAGCAAACCAAATGACTTCATCTATTTCTAGAGGCTACAGGAACCCTGAACATCCACATTACTTTCCTAGTGGTGACAAAAGTGTCATGCTCACGTAAAAAGGCAATATTGGGGAAATTATTTATTTATTTGTTTTTATTGATGCATACAAGAGCTGAAGTGTAGGCCAAAGGTGTAGTGGGTGAGACAATTCACCAGAGACAGAGCGGGGAGCAGAACAGGCAGACCGACTGAAACACACTGCTGCAAGGAGCAATGGGCCAGACAGGAGAGGTCTGCTATGCCATGTGGGTCACCTCCCTGGCCAGGGATCAAACTGGTTGTGCAGTGGCTGCCTATAGCTCCATAGTCTTGAGACTTAACCCCTTGCGCCACCAGGAAAGCCCTGGAGAAATTTAGTTTTTTAATTTTTCGGGGGGCCTCCCTAGTGGCACAAGTGGTTAAATCTCAGTACTATGAAGCTATCACCAATCACTGAGGCCTGAGTTCAATCCCCAACCAAGGAGCTCACCCACATGGCAGAAGCAAACCTCTCCTGTCTTGGCCGCTGCTCCCCTCAGCAGTGTATTTCAGTAGATCTGCCTGTTCTGCTCCCCACTCTGTCTCTGGTGAATCCTCTCACCCACTAAACCTCTGGCCTACTCCTCAGCTCTTGCATGCATAAATAAATACTTTTAAAAAAAGGACACAAAGTCAATCCTATTAGGGGATCTTTTCCATATCCTTTGGGAGTTTTTCATTTTTCCTTGGGTGAACATAAAAGATTGTCTTCAATTTTTTTCTTTCCTTTTCCATTTTAATTCCATTTTGATTGCCATAACCACAGGAGGAGGTGAGGGGTGGTGTTACTGGCATCTACTAGACAGATGTCTGGGATGCTATAATGCACAGTATAGTCCACACAGCAAAGATTTGTCCAGACCCAAAGATCAATAATACTGTGTTTGAGAAACTGGGGTCTTAGCAGATGAGTGGGGTTTGCTGGACTTACTGAAATACACTAAGGGGAACAGCAAGTGAGACAGGAGAGGTCTGTTGTGCCTTATGTGGGTTGCTAGTGATAGCATTGAGACTCAATCCCTAGGCCACCAAGGGAGGCCCCTAATGTATTGTCTTAAACTGATTATTTCTTGTCTTTGAACTCAATATTTCCAGTCACAAAACAGTAATACTGTAATGTTAAATGACTCGGCTCCCCTGGTAGCATAAGAAAGTGCAACCTATAAAAATTATGTTCTTGGGACGCGCTTATTTCCAGTTGTCCTACGTAAGAATCCTTGGCAATGCTAGTCAGCTATTCATGACAAAAACACCACCAGGGCTGGAAAATCTCAGGGTAATGTGGTAGGTCATGTGTCTGCAAAGGAGAGAATTGCATTACAGGGCATGTATCAAGAACCCAGCCACCATGATATTTTTATTTCTCATGGAAATTGGCAGTCTAGAGCTAGTGGGGTCTAGATGGCCATTCCATGATACCAACAAGAACCCAGCCCCAGACTCCTCCTCTCTGTGACATCCTTAGCATGTGGCTTCCTTCCTCATGCTTGCCGAGAGCTGCTGAGTCTTCTCAATCTTTTGACATCTTATCAGCATTCCAGGCAAGAATAGACTGTGGGTGGGGGTGGGGGAGAGAGCAGCAGGAAAAAGGTGAAAGGCATCCCATTTTTGTCTTCTGTGTTTAGTAAACTTTCCTGGAATGCTCTCTGCCTAGAACTTCTGTTTTATATTGACCCAAATTGCATTTCATGGTTGTCCTGAGTTTCAAGGGAATTTTTTTAAAGTATTTATTTATGCAAGGGAATTTTCAGCTTCAGTTCCCCAAACAAAATTAACCAAAAAAATTTAATCAGAAAGAAAAGTAGAATAGATGCTGTGTAGGTAACTAGAAATGCTGCCTTACTGACTTAAAATGATCACATTCCAGGCTTTTGTAATGAGTTCAAGATAGACCAAACTTAAGTGAAATTGCAAGAAAATGCTATTATGTAGCAATCTCCCAGGGTAATTTAAAAGCTGTTTTGTCATATAAAGCACATTGCAGACAATCTAACAGTTCATAATCATTCAAAAATATTTATTGAATTCCTGGTATGTGTGTACTCAGCACTATACTAAACACAGAAGATATAAAACATGTAACATATGGTTTCTTATTTAAATGAGCTTGTTGAAATTCATTTAGAAATAAGATACATCAAAGAAAGAAAAAGTTGGGTGGGTAGCAATGAAAGAGTTAAATAACAATCAGCAATTGCAATGTAAGAAAGCACTACTTGGGCTTCCCTGTCGCTGTTTACTATGGCCTGAGTTTTATCCCTGGCCAGGGAGCTGGCCCACTTTAGATGCAGCAGACCTCTCCTGCCTTGCCTGCTGCTCCCCTCAGCAGTGAATTTCAGTAGATCCCCTGTTCTGCTCCCCACTCTGTCTCTGGTGAATCCTCTCACCCCCCTGCACCTCAGGCGTACACCCTATTCTTCTGTGCAAAAATAAAACTGCTAAGGTGAAAAAGAGTCAATAAAAAAAGAAGGCACTATTAGCTGGTAAGAAGTAAAATGACAAAACTACTTTGGAAAATTGGCAGTTTCTAAAGAAGTTAAACACCTACCACATGATTAGAAATTTAACTCACAGGTATTTACCTAGAGAGATGAAAATATGGACATATCTTGCACACAAAGATTTGTATGCAAATGCTCAGCAGTTTTAGTCCCAAAAGTCAAAACCTAAAATAATTCCATTTCTAAACCTCAAATACACTCTTCAGAAGTAAGATGGGATCAGATTTTGTGAATGTTTCTCATATGAAAAAAAATTTGGGTTGGAAGGAAAGTTCTCTATTAGATCAAACGTGTTGGTCATGATATTCAAGTCATTTATTATTTGATCCATCTATTGATCCCAAGAGAGGTATTTTGTCTTCATTTGTGATTACGGGTTTTGTGGACCTATCATTTTCACCATTTGCTTTCTTTTTTTTTAAATTAGAGGGTTGTTTTTTTTTTAAAGATTTATTTATTTATGCATACAAGAACTGGGGTACAGGCCAGAGTTACGGGGGGGGGGGTGGCTGAGAGGATTCACCAGAGTTAGTGGGGAACAGAACAGGCAGACTGACTGCAACACACTGTTGAGGGGAGCAGTGGGCTAGACAGGAGAGGCCTGCTGTGCCATGTGCTTTAACTCCCTGGCTGTGCATTGAACTTGTGCTGCAGAGGCTGCGGACAGCTTCACAGAGCTGTGCTTTAACCCCTTACGCCACCAGGGAGGCCCATTCACCACTTGTTTTCTGTTTTTGTTTTACACATTTTATATGTTTTATACATTTCAAAAGTATGTTACTGTGTTTATGAAGATTATGATTAATAATTTGTACCTTTAATCAACATGAAACATGCTTCTTTGCCTTTTTCTTTTTCTTTTTTTTAATTTTTATGTAGAAGAACTGGGGTGTAGACCAGAGGTGCAGGGGTGGGGGATGTGAGAGGATTCACCAGAGACAGAATGGGGAACAGAACAGGCAGACTGACTGAAATACACTGCTAAGGGGAGCAGCAGGCGAGACAGGAGAGGTCTGCCATACGTGGGTCAGCATCCTGTCCAGTAGTGGTGATAGTGCTGAGATTTAACCCCTAGGCCACCAGGGAGGCCCCTCAAATTCTTTTTTGTCTGATGTTAATATTGCTAAACATGGGCCTTCCTGGTGGCAGAGGGGTTAAAGTCTCAGTGCTAGCAAGCTATCACCAGCCACTGCAGCATGAATTTGATCTCTGGCCAGGGAGCTGACCCACATGATGAAGCAGACATCTCTGTCCTGCCCGCTGCTCCCTTCAGCAATGTATTTCAGTAGATGCATCTATTCTGCTCCCCATTCTGCTTCTGGTCAATATTCTCACCATGCCCTGCACCTCCGGCCTCACCCCAGTTCTTGCATGCATGCACAAATAAAAATAAATCTCCAAAAAATTTCTATCTCAAAATGTCAAACATACTATCCATTTCAACAAATTATCAATATTAAAAATGATCAATGACATTTTATATATTTTTTCACAGTAAGTCTTTAAACTCAGTCTGTATTTCACACTTGCAATACATTTTCATTCACAGCAGTCACATGTGGTTATTGGCTATTATATTACAGAAGCTCTTAAAAATTTTTTTACATTGACACTTAGATGGAATGTTTTATTGTTTCTCATCACTCTTTCTTGCATTTCACAAAGCCTAACTTTGTATTTTATAACTCTTATCACAAGTGCCTAGTAAATGTTATAAAATATTAACAGATATGATGTAAGAATTATCAAATTAATCTTACAGAGAGGATATAAAATTGTTCAAAGGTTTGAACTTGAGTGTTCAAGACTTCATGGACAGCTTACATTCACTGGGTCCAATTACTGTCTTTGGGTATGATTTTAAGTGTTTACCAAAAGAAAAAAATCCTTGAAAGCAAAGATGGGGAGCCAATTTCAACATAGCCTTTCTATCCCATTAACAAAGACCAAAATGCAATTCATCCATCTTTTCTCCTCTGCCCCACCATCTTGTGCTTTCTCCACATAGTTACTCATTTTTAAGCTGCTGGACTAATAGGGGCTTCTAGCATTTTATCTTTTTTTAATGCCTAAATGATTTAAATTTCTGTGGGTTTCAGTGGGATTTCTTACAGTGTCAGACCATAATGTTAATAAAAAGATTGCAAGACAGGGCCTGCCTGGTGGAGCAAGGGGTTAAGCACTGCACTATGAAGCAATCCACAGCCTCTGCAGCATGAGTTCAATGCGTGACTGGCTAGGGAGTAACCCACATGGCACAGCAGACCTCTCCTGACTTGCCCACTGCTCCCCTCATCAGTGTACTTGGTCTATCTGCCTGTTCTGTTCCCCACTCTGTCTCTGGTGAATCCTCTCTCTCACACACACACACCCATCTCTGGCCTGTGCCCCAGCTCCTGTATGCATAAATAAATCAATCTTAAAAAAAAAAAAAAAAGATTGCAAGACAACTAGGCGACTTTTCTCAGAACCTTTACAGTTTTCCAAGGTCTTTTAATATAAACCTGTAAGTCTACACCAGAAGCCCTCCAAAGACTTCTTCCAAAAGACCCCAGAAGTCATTAGTGAGTCTCCTACAGGCCCTTTAAGACCCAGACAGCTCAAGCTCGCCCTGAGCAGAGCCACCATCTGCTTAGTCACTGATTTCGCTCTGTCAATGTGCACTAAGAAAATAAGTGTTAGGAAACTCGTGGTGCAGTACTGGGAATAACGGAAATGGTTCCTCTGAAATAGGGTACTTTATCAAGAGTCTGAATTGCTTTAGTTCCTTCTCCCCCACCAAAATGCAACTGAAGAGATGATCTTGTTCAATAACACTGAAGAATTACCCAGAACAGTTCTAGTTTAATTTTTAACTTTTTATTTTGCATATTTCTAATCTATTTTTACTAACTTTTGCATCCGCAAAGGAAGCAATACCTGCTTGTTAACGAGTGTATTGTTTTCTATTTCTAGGGAACACAACCTTTTGAATTTGGTTCAAAAAGGTGAACGTGCCCGTTGGGATGTGTTTTCTCAGATTCCTGCATCTTAATATTCGCGTTTAACTTGTCCCCAAGCTGCAGCCTGCTGGTCCCCATCTCGCACAGGCCGACGCCCCCCACCGAGGCCCCAACCACCCCTCAGGAGCCCCCGCAGCTCCCCGCGCGCCAAGAGGCAGTGGGTGGACCCCGGTACCCACGTTTGAAAACGTGACATTTTTTTTCTCTTTAATAAGATAATAGCGATGCACGGTCACAGCTGAAAGCTTAGAAATGCAAATTAAAATCAGGTTGCATTATTCCTGCCACCTATCTTTAAGCCTTCGCTTTGAGCGAAGACAAGCTGCACAACAAGAAATCTCGTTCCCTAGAACCTTAGTTCGTGGAATAATTTTTCAGGTTTTTTCCTAACCCGAGGTCCGACTCGCTCTACGCTGCACTCGGGGCTCGGGGGGTGGGAGGGGGGCAACGAGATCAACGTCGTCAGACTGCGGTGAAAACTCGTCACTCTGGAAATCGCTCGGCGTGTCAGTGCACCGGCTGAAGGATTCCGCCTGGCTCCGGGCTCTGGCTCCCAAGCCGGCGCCGCCCCGCGCCCCCGGCCCCGGCCCCGGCCCCGCGCCCCGGCGGGAAGTGCCGCGGCCCCCACCCCGGCTGCGGTCGCCACGCTGGACAGCCTGCCCCCGCCCCCTCGGTGCCGGTCGGACCAATGGGCGCCGAGACGGGCTGCGCGTCACGCAGCGGTGACCAATCAGGAAAGGCCACGACCGTAGAAAGGCTGGGCGCGGCCGGCCGGCGCGCAGGGCGGTGGCGGCGTGCGCCGGGGCAGACGCGCTCCCGTCATGGTGGTGGTGGCGACCGCGCAGGGGCCGGCCGCCGGGGCCGCGAAAGTGCTGCTTCTGTCCGGCAAGCCCGCCGCCGCCGCCGGAGCCCCGGCCGGCGGGACGCTGCCGCTCATGGTGCCGGCCCAGCGAGGGGCCAGCCTGGAGGCGGCGAGCGAAGGTGCCCCCCAGGCCCGCAAGCGGCAGCGCCTCACGCACCTGAGCCCCGAGGAGAAGGCGCTGCGCAGGTGGGCGAGGGCCGGGGTGGGAGCCGTCCGAGCGGGAGAGGGGCCCGGGCCCGGGCCCGGGCCGCGCGCTGCCGCCCCCCGCGCTGGGGCTGCCCGGCCTGGCGGCGTCGGTGCCAGCGTGGCGCGGGCGGGGCGGGGCGGGCCGGCTGGACTGACCGGATCTGCGGCGCTGCTTGTAGTCCGGGGCTGCCCAGGCCTTATTTTTTGTTTTTCCCTCCTCATTTCCTTCTTTTTTCTCATCATAGAAATAGGTAGAAGTGGGTGTGCGGCCGCCTGGCTTCCAAGCCCTCATGCTGGGTGACCGTAGGTTGGTCATTCAGCGTCTCTGAACTTGGGCTGTAACATGGGGTCCTTTTGGGTTCCCTACTTTTTCGGAGGGACAGCTGAAATGACAGCAGTTGAGAGGGCTGTGAGGTAGTTAAGACTCAGCGTCAAACTCCGCGTCCTTAAAATCGGCTTCATGAGGTCGTTAGGAAGATTGAGCAATGCCAGGACGTAGACCTCAAATGTTCATTCTTTTCCGATCAGTGCACCCTTTGTGACATATTAAGTGCTTCTCGAGTAGACGCGGCCCGGACCTTCAGGGGATTGTCTAGGATCCTGACCGCTGGGTGAAATTAGCCTCTCCCTTATAGAGGTGGATTTGGGATAGTGGGTTTATGGGGCTATTGCAGCCTTCACTAGGTTTAATCAATCCAGGTTGGATCATGTTTGCGGTAATTATGTCGGGTAGCTGAGTCAGGAAGCAACGGGGGAGTAGAAAGGGAGGAGGAGAGTTTTTTATGATGCAAGATGGATAGTGTTTGTTTCCGGCCCTCGTCCTGTGGCCTGGGTGGATGAGATCCACTGAGGTGGGTGACGCAATACGGGAGAGAGAAAAGCAGATCTTCAAGCTGGAGCAACTGGAAAGCCGTATTGTTTTTGTGTTGCCGAGAGGAGGAGCCTGAAGTGTATTTTGCTGCTAGTCTACCTTATACTGTAAATTAAAATGAAAGCACCAGCTGGCCAAGTTTTCAAATAAAGATAGAAGGTTTGAGATGACTCAGTGTGGTATGTTCCTTCTGTTTTTAGGAAACTGAAAAACAGAGTAGCAGCTCAGACTGCCAGAGACAGAAAAAAAGCTCGAATGAGTGAGCTGGAACAACAAGTAGTAGATTTGGAAGAAGAGGTAAATATCAGCCTCATGCCTTTGATCCATTGTATATCCTTCCTTAGTGAATGTTCTGATATTTGCTACCCAATGCAAATTGTTTCAGCCCTTTCAGAATGCAATTGAACATGTAATTAAGAGTTAAACTAAGTTAAAGGCTATAGTTGGCTAAGTGATGAAGCTTGATGAGAGCACAAGTGATGAACCCTCTGGCATTTAATGCTAGATCTATCTCAGAGTTGTGAATTATAACATTATTACAGTGTTTATGGGATTAGTACGAAGCAATTAATAAAAGTAGACAGAAAATTATTGCTTAAACTTGAGACCCATTCTGGTATGGCCAAAAGTTCACTTAGGGTCCCTTCCACCCTGTTAACTAATCATAGATTGCTGCCAGTTGCACATCTTGAATGGCTTTTTTAAAAACACTTTGATTTTGTGGTCCACCAATTTAATTATCTGCCAGTTTAAGATAAGATCTTTCTAAAAATATATCTACCTTAAACCAAAAGTCACCCTTTACTGAGGTCTGTATTACTCGGAGGCATCATGTTGTGACCCTGTGAACTGGCACTTCCTAGATAGCTAATTTTCCATATTTACAGCCTTGCCTTCTAATATTTATTGTGAACAACTATATAAACACAGTTTTCCAAAGGTCAAAGAGGAAACCAATTGTAGTGAAACTGCTTTTTTTAACCTCACTTTTAATTGTTCCTACAGCACTCAATCTTTGGGTTGGCATGATTTCAAATTTATATCGTCATTTATATTTATTTCTCAGTAACATCACCTAAAACTTAGTTGATTTCAGTGGCCAGAAGAGGAGTAAACTATTAGAGGATTCAGTTTTTAGAATCGTTAAGGATTATTTGGGAGGAAAACTATTATGTTTATAGAAGACTTGCCCCATGTCTTGGTTAAATGTATAGATAATTAAAAATGCTTGACTGGATTTCTTTCCCTCCTACAAAAGGTAAGACTGAAATGATAACTCTCTGGAAACTGATAAGCCATGCAGAAGATTTGAGTCATTCTTTAAAGAAACTTTCAAATTTGGTAGGCTTCAAGAAAAGACTTGATAATCAGGATTTGGCACATAAGAGGTTATTCATTTTTCATGTTAAAACCTCTTTTGCAGGTGGTTTTTAGCCAAAGTATACTTAATTTACACAGTTGAAATAAATACATGGTGGATTTGTACATGAAAGAATTAGATGTCTTAATAGCCTCTTGTGTATTTTCTTCTAGAATCAGAAACTTTTGCTAGAAAACCAGCTTTTAAGAGAGAAAACTCATGGCCTTGTAGTTGAGAACCAGGAGTTAAGACAGCGCTTAGGGATGGATGCCCTGGTTACGGAAGAGGAGGCAGAGACCAAGGTAAGTCTTTGTATGTGTGGGAACTGGTTCTAAATAACATCACCTGTTTCTTCAGTAACACTTATTTTTCAAGTGTGTAGTGAATAGTACTAAATCCTCAAAATTAAAATAAGCTACATGGCTCTCTATAACAAAATGCTAATTGCTAATATGCTGAACCATGCCAATATTAAGGAGAACCAGAATAAGAAAGAAAATAAGAAAAATAATGATATCATTAAGATAGCATTAAAGAGTATCAGTCCTGCCTGAATCTTTGCTTGGGAGGAAAAATATCTCATTGCACAGAAGATCACAATGACAAGTTAGTCTTACATTCCTTTTCTCATCTCTTCTTGAGGAAGACTCAAGAAAATGGAAATAATAATAAAGGTAAGGAAAAGAGTTCACTCTAAAGAGTAATTTTCTAGCTTTCTTGTAAGTTGAGAATCACGAGTGCCTGGTGAGCATTTATTTGGGGATTCTCAGCTGTGTACTGACTTTGGTCTTTCCTCTCAGGGGAATGGAGTGAGGCCAGTGGCCGGGTCTGCTGAGTCCGCAGCACTCAGACTACGTGCACCTCTGCAGCAGGTGCAGGCCCAGTTGTCACCCCTCCAGAACCTCTCCCCATGGATTCTGACAGTGTTGACTCTTCGGACTCTGAGGTAGGGGGTATTCAGATTTGATACCTGACACCCGTAGCCACATAGATGAGGGCAGAAGTTAGTTTTGGTTGGGCTAGAGGTGAACATAGACTACCTTCCTATTTGCAGGTGATTTATGACAGAGAGTCAGGTAGTGTCATAAATAGACTAAAGTCTGATGGGTACTGGAGGTTTTCCTATGATATAACGATTAATTTGTATTACTGTGTTATGGCACCTAGTACTAACTGTTCTAGGTAGAATGTCAGTTGTAAGCTAATACTTGGACTCAGTTTAATTTTTGCCTTTTGCAGTCTGATATCCTGTTGGGCATTCTGTTCAACTTGGACCCAGTCATGTTCTTCAGATGTCCTTCCCCAGAGTCTACAAGCCTGGAGCAGCTCCCAGAGGTCTGCCCAGAAGGACCCAGTTCCTTACCAGCCTCCCCTTCTCCACCACTGGGGACGTCATCAGCCAAGCTGGAAGCCATTAATGAACTAATTCGTTTTGACCACGTATATACCAAGCCCTTAGTCTTAGAGATACCCTCTGAGACAGAGAGCCAAGCTAATGTGGTAGTGAAAATTGAGGAAGCACCTTTCAGCCCCACAGAGAAAGATCACCCTGAATTCACTGTCTCAGTGAAGGAAGAACTTGCAGACAATGACTTCATTCCAGAGCTGGGTATCTCAGATCTACTTTCATCCAGCCACTCCCCGAAGCCATCTTCCTGCCTACCGGACACATATAGTGACTGTAGATATGAGGGCTCCCCTTCCCCCTTCAGCGACATGTCCTCCCTGCTTGGTGCAGACCATTCTTGGGAGGACAGTTTTGCCAATGAACTCTTTCCCCAGCTGATTAGTGTCTAAAAGTGATCCAATACTGTTGCCCTTTTCCTTGACTATCACACTGCCTGAAGGATAGCAGAGAAGTCTGTCTGCTTCATTCAAACACCAAAGTAGAGGGTGTATAGTCCTAGAGAATTCCTCTAAAGTATTTGTCTATTCAAACCTCATAGGTCGCCCCAAGTATTGTCTTTTGACATTCACCAATCCAAGGTACTCAGACATATTACTATAATTCAGATTTACAGCTTTTGAGGTTGTACCTTAAGGGTAGTAGTTTGCTCTAAAATACTTGTGTGTAAGGGTCATTGGACAAGTGTCTTAGACATGGAATTTATGAATGACCCTTTTAATTTCACTGCCCCTTCTGAACGTCCCAGGCTTGCCTCCGATTTTAGGTTCTTTAGTTTGCTTCGCAAGCAGAGAACACCTATTTGAGGGGGCTGCTTTTCCCTCATGTATAGTTCAAGTAAAGATCAAGAATCTTTTGTAAAAATTATAGAAATTTACTATGTAAATGCTTGATGGAATCTTTCTCTGCTAGTGTAGCCTTGGAAGGTGCTTTCTCCATTTATTTAAAACTACCTGTGCAATTAAAAAGTGCAATGCAATGTCTTTGTTCTTTGACTCCTTCTTGGACCTTTTGTTAATGTGTTCTCTAGGTGTTTCGTATTTGTCATGATAGAGATTTACCTAACTTTAGTAAACATGCCACTTTTTAAATTGACTGAAGGTTTTCCCCCTTTAATTATTGCCTTCAAGTCCTGTCATAAGTGATACAATCTCTCTGTAGTTACTAGAGACAGTTTCTTTACACACTGATCAGTATTTAGTGTTTTTAAAAATTTTTATTTTTTTAATTTATGCATACAAGAACTGGGGTGTAGGTGGTGGTGCAGGGGTGGTGGTGAGAGGATTCACCAGAGACAGAGTAGGGAGAACAGGCAGATCTGGAATACACTGCTGAGGGAAGCAGTGGACGAGACAGGAGAGGTCTGCTGCACCATGTGGATTAGCTCCCTGCTTGGGGATCAACTCATACTGCAATGGCTGGTGGTAGCTTGATAACCCTGAGTCTTGAACCCCTGTACTGCCAGGGAGGCCCTGATCAGTATTTTAGTAAGTGATAGAGTTGAACCCTTACCCACTGTTTCACTATACCATCTTTATCAGAAAAGGACATGTCATAAATACCAAGATTCTCTTGCCATTATTAAAGATTAAAGGATTAAAAGCATTTTCTAGACTTAAACTCCCTGGATTTAATTAGCTCAATTTTGCCACAGGTTAGCTAGGTAATCCCGGACATATTTTTTTCCTCATCTTTAAAGGTACATAACAATATCTCTAAAGATTGCCAGAGGAGGGCCTCCCTGGTGGTGCAAGGGGTTAAGACTCAACCTATGAAGCCATCCTGAGCCACTGCAGCACAAGTTTAATCCCTGGCCAGGGAGGTACCCACATGGCACAGCAGACCTCTCCTGACTTGCCCGCTGCTCCCCTCAGCAGTGTGTATGTTCTGTTCCCCACTCTGGTGAATCCCCTCACCCCCTGCACCTCTGGCCTGTACCCCAGTTCTTGTATACATAAATAAATCTTAAAAAAAAAATTGTCAGAGGAGTCAAATAGAAGATGCATTATAAGCATTTAGTATATGCCAGGTATCCACCCTAAGCACTCAAAAGTTAGCTATTCTCTCCTAATTCTTTGGAAGCGTTTTATCTCTTCAGAATTATATTTGCATACTCACATGCTAGAACTTGTTTCACAGAAGAACCTGTTCAAGGAAAAATTCTAAACAATTCTGAAACTACAGATATCTGATATCTCTCTAACCGGGATACATCTGTAGACATTCTCTTACAAGATATTAAAGGACATCCTCATTCATCTAGCTCATGAAGGCATTTATTCAAGCTTGCGTAGGCTCTGAGTTTCCTTATCATGGATGTAGGGACATCCTCTACTTATCCTCATGATTAAAAATCTGATCACCTGAACTGTAACTGAAAAAAGCTGAGACTATTTAGGGATTGTGTAGGCACATGTAACTACAGAAAAGAGCACAATTATTGCATATTGTGGCTCAAGTGATTTACATTCAATGACAACATATGAAAGAGGCAGCTGTACTAACCGTAATAACACACAGGCCATACATAACCTGTGTATTATCAGTTTTCATTTCCTGCACAGATGGGTGAAAATTTAAATATTGCTCAGTTTGCGAATCTTCAATTTGAAACCCTAAATTTAATGGCAAGAAATTTAAACCCTTTCAACATCTATTTGAAACCCTAAATTTAATGGCAAGAAATAAAAATCAAGGTTTAATCAAGAAATAAAAATCTTGGTTTCCTGCAAAACCAAGGCAAGATTCCCATCAAACAGGATTGTGCGTGAAATTAAAAGGGTGGCAGATGCCTGCACACCATTTCCCTGGTCCTTGTAAAGCTAATCTATGTGCACCTCCTTTTTTTTCTACTAGCTATAGTGCTGGAGCAGGCACAGTAGAGGCAGAACTGTAGGCAGAAGGTAATTCTTTTCTACTCCAGGAATTATTTTATGTTATCAGTTAAATTTCAACTCCCAGAAATTAAATCTACAACCTGTGACTTCTAAAATTTTTATTAAGGGACAGGAAGACTGGCTTATTTGCCCACTGATGAGCTGTTGCAAGACAACATCCTTTGCTGGAGCTATAGACTAACATTGTATTCTAACTGCATTTAGTTCATTCCTAAAATGCCACTGGTAGAATATTTGAAGCAAACTGATATATAAAACTATACTTCCTCAAGGAGTTTAATGTTAGACTTCATTCATGAACCATACTTTATTATTACTTCAATGAAAGTCAAGTGACATTTTAGGTACTGCTGCAAAGACTGTATAACCCACTGGTCAGATAGGAAGAATACTGGAACTGGGAAACTGGAATATATGACTAAATTATCACTATCTACTTAGGCTTTAGTTTCCAAGTCATTAAATTAGATAAGTTTCAGTTGTGATTTCCAAATTTTGGTGAAAAACAATAATATCCTGAGTTTTCTATAATTGTAACCCATATGTAACTTCACAAATCAGAGGTCCAAAATTATTAAAAAAAGAAGTTGTAAATATGCAGGCAACACTGCCACCCAGTGACCTGTCAACTCAAAAAAGAAAATGACCAAGTAACTTAACAGCATGGAATTTTCCTGTTCTCTCTTCAAAAGGTCCCAAGCTATGTGAACACTATACTATTTCCTAAGACTCTACCATTTTTAAAGACTCAAGCCAATACTGCCATCTGAATATTGGTGATTACTCACCAATGCCAATCAATGGTGTAGATTGACAGATCAATGGCAATGGATTGTCTGAGTAAAAAGTATTCTGTGGGTTTTAGAATGGCAAAATAGTCTTCAAAATAAAAGTCACTGATATGAGTGCTGCTTTAACTATTATTTAATAGAAGAGCAAGGATATCTGATTTCATTTACTTAAGCACAGGAATACAAATATCTCAAAATGTCCAAAACACTTAGTTTTATTGAAAATAAAATACAGTAACACCATATTCTCATTTTAAAATAAAACTAACAGCATCTTTCAGAACTTTGCTAGTACTGCATCATTCTTATCACATTGAAAAACAAAACCAAATTCCAGATCCAAAATAATTAATGAATCTGTTGGTAAACATTCTTTTTATGGTTCTAGTCCCTATCCTCGTTATTTTTCTAAATTTTATATTTGCACCTTTTTAAGAACGAGTAGCAGTTTTTTAAGTTGACCGATTAATTTGTTAAAACTGGACTTTCTTCATACTTAAAAAAACACACATACACACTCTACTCAAACTCAGAGAAAATAAACATTTGTTCATTAAAGCTCACCTGCTTTAGGTAATTTTTTATCCTCACACATTAGCATCATAAGCCAATGTTTGATCCATGCTGCAGAAACTGTACAAAATAAAAAGATTTGTTAATTTCCTAGGGAGACCTTAAGGCAAAAGCAAAAACTTTATGCTACAAAAGAAAAACAAAGCAAAGGCATGGGGACTGTGTAGACGGCTCAGATGAATAAGCACCACAAGGATGAATTTTTGTACAAACATATGCAAGATGATGTTTAAAAGGAGCACTAAACATCTCTTTTCTTGCAGAAATAATTATGTCAGATAATTTAACTCCTGAAACAGATTGTTTGGCTTTTACTAGAATCTTAATTCTCTTCTATATTTACCATCATTATCAGAGCCCTGTTTTGAGACTCTCTTTTTTTTTTCCTCTGATGAGAAAATTGCCTAACAATTCTTAACAGAAGACAATGCATTTGGGGTCTTTCTTTGGAAAGCTGTCATCTCCCCTAATACAACTTAACACTGGGACTAACTCCAAATTCAGGGCAGTCATTTCACGTTTTTGACTTGTACTAGGAATAAACATTTTAGTATGGTGATTTCTTTAAGGCTACAAACTTTATAAGTTGGTCCCATTAAACAATGACTTTAAAGGCAGGACAAACGGCATGAATCAAACACTTGCACATTTCAACAGAATAGTTTACATTCATCTCTAAATTTTAGATTAAGAAACTATTAGCTGGTTTCCAACTGTTTCAATACTGGTTTAAAGTTTGAGTAATTTTACCTTGTAGACATTAAATATTTTGTTTAAATATTAAACATTAAATCTTTTCCTGACTATCCAGACAGAAACAGAGAAAGCAGGAACAACAGGCAAAAGAAGGAATAGTCCAATTAACAGACTTGTATCTTTTACGCCATCTGTAACAAGGGGAGGGATTTCAACTTGGCTTCAAAATTACTTGGGAGCTGGTTTCCAACGTCACCTCTACTTGGCATAAACCATTTTTTCTACACAGATATCTGATTCCCACAGAGGGAGGAAACCCAGAAAACAAAACAAAAAGAAATGCGGTGGCCTCCTGCTGTGTGGTAAAAGGGCCAGTCTAACACTATTACACTCATTTCATAAGTGATAGTGAATATTCTGTAGCACTAAAAGAACTGTCATATTACTTTATAAGTCCTTGCCACACAGAAGAGCTTCCTGAGAAAAAAAATTTCAATCAGGGTCATCCCCAAAGGATTCCTTGAGCCTAGTTTAAGTTCTTAAAATAAAGATTTCCTGCTGGCAGGAATCTATTCTTCTAATAATTTTTAGGCTTACTGCACAATAGTTGAAGCACCTAGCAAACTGGTTATTTCAGTAAATGTCACTTGACCATATGTTCTCAGTTAATTATTTAGTCACTGCTTTCTGAATTAACTTTAAGAACTCAATGTACTACTCCAGGTATACCCTTTTTTTAAACTAAAGTTGTCGATGCTTGGTTTGGCTGACACAGCACTTTCTCAAGATTACCTAAGGAATGTGATTATTTTTCCCACAGCCAATTTGCACATGTGTTACCTCACAATCTTTTAAACTACCAAAGTTAATTAAGTTGTAAACATTACTGAATAACTGGATCTAATCAATTATGCAAGGGAAACCAAGGAGCAACAGAGCACAAGGCATAAAAGCCTCAAAAGAAACACCTTTTCTTTGTACTTTCATTGCATTTTCAGAGGCAGAGAATGCTACTGGCTATTTTATAGCTACAATGTATTGGCAACAACATACAAGTTTCAGAGCCTCTGTTAAATTTCTTAGCAAAAGACTTAAGTTACTGCTTTCCTTCCTCCTTTATCCCATTCACACAGTTACCACTGTAACTCACATCCACAAAGTTGTTGCTGTCAGGGTAGTGTCATAGTAGGAGCATTCTTCTTTCTTAAAGCATCTTTCTCAACTCATGTGTCTCAATATTTTCCGGGTATCTGAATAGTTTAAAAAAATCTGAGATCACCTAAGTCACCCTTACACATATAGCTTCTATACTTGCCTTTGCAAACTGTAACTTCACATCCCTTTATTTAGTATGTCTCCTAGAAAACTGCTTTTCCTTTCAGACAAATTTTGTTGGCAAAAAGTTCAAGAAATGACTACCCAAATGAGAGTCCCACCCCAAATCACAGGTGGATATATTATTACACCCGTTTCATCAAATTTTCAAGTCCATATACTATACAAGTAGACTCATGACTACACATGAGTCTTCGACAGTTTGACAACTTTAGTGCAGAAACTGGCTTCTAGAGTTCCATCTCTTCTTCTGTGCAAGCAGATGTCTCCAAACTATTGTAAATAGGCAGCCCTGTTTGCCGAGGTTCCAAGAACAGTTCAGTTCTCTGAGAGAAGGCAGTGCCAGCAGCTGCATGTTTAGTTTGGCTCTCTCCTGTGTAGTTCTTAGTATTAGTTGCTGGCTTTGGCTTATCAGAAAGGAGTTCAGGGAGAGGTTTCCAGAGCACAAGTTCCATGGAAGGACGGCTCCTAAGACATAAAATACATCTTTATCAAAATTTTAGAGCATGAAAATAAAAGATATATGTCGAAAAGTTAATGCTTGTTACCGAACATCTAGAATTATGAACTGATGGCATCAAAATAGGAGATTCATTATAAGCCAATTCAACCTCTAGAACACATAAAAATTTACATTTTTACATGCATTTTCAATCAAGTAGACTGGTTGTACTGATTCTGTGATTAGAAGTAATATAAACATCCAATGTGAAAGAGACTCAACATTTTAATTTTTTTTAAAATGAAAGTTCATCTTTTTTTTAATCAATTTTTTTTTTTTAAGATTTTATTTATTTATACAAGAACTGGGGTACAGGTCAGAGGCGCGGGAGGGTGAGAGAATTCACCAGAGACAGAACAGGGAGCAGAACAGGCAGACGGACCAAAGACACTGCTAAGGGGAGCAGTGGGCAAGACAGCAGAGGTCCGCTGCGCCATATGGGTTTCTCCTTGGCCAGCCGGGAATCAAACCTGCGCTGCAGTGGCTGCAGACAACTTCATAGTGCGTCGCTCAACCCGCTCCACCACCAGGGAGCCCAACATTTAATTTTTAAATTGTGGTTAATATTAGCAGATGTGGGCCTCCCTGGTGGTGCAAGGGGTTAAGATGCAACCTATGAAGCTATCCGCAGCCACTGCAGCATGAGTTCAATCCCCGGCTGGGGAGGTGACCCACATGGCACAGTCTGCTGCTCCTCTCAGCAGTGTATTTCAGTCGATCTCCTGTTCTGTTCCCCACTTTGTCTCTGGTGAATCCTCTCACCCCCACACCTCTGGCCTGTACCCCAGTTCTTTAAGTATAAATAAATAAATAAATCTTTTAAAAAAATATTAGCAGATGTGTGGACTATAGCTTGTGTTAAACCTTTATAAATGAAAATAAAATACTGGACAAACACATTAAAAATATCTCAGTATGTTTTTTACTTAGTAGAACTATGAGGTATAACCCATTTTGGAGTAAGCCAGAACAGCAACATCTGCCTGTCAAACTGGCAACAAACATGCCATCAATGCTTTGGACTCCCCCAATCCAATGTTAATTTGGTGGTTTCTGGGACTCAAAGGCAAGTAAGGCAAAATAAAACACAAATGATGAGATTCGGGAAAACTACCAAGAGTTAATAGTGCTATATTTTAGACTGGAGGGCAATGTGACGGTCTTACTCTTGGCTAAATTATTTTCCCATCCTCAGGGCTTGGTAGTTAATTATAAAGGTCAAGGTATTGGGGGGGTAGTAGGGGGAGTAGCGCAGCATCCTTGTATCTAACATCAAGCAGCAGCTGAACCCACCACATCCGAAGGTAATAATGCTTCATCTGCCTGGAATCACTGGGACTGGTGTTCTAAGAGAATTTTGCAATAATGCTTCATTTACCTGGAATCACTGGACTGGTGTTCTAAGAGAATTTTTCAGATACCTAAAAACTTATTGTCAGTGAGGATCATGTCTATCTAAAGTCTTTGACAGACAATACCTAAAAAGCACTTTATAACTTGCATGTTATTTTACAAGATAATGACGAGATCACTTAAGTGCAAGGATAAGAATTATAGAACAATCATCAGTTCTTATGTTAATGGACCATAGGCTGCATTGCTTTTTAGGTCCTTATGTTTGCTCTCTAATTTCCTCTCATTCTCACAATGGCTACTACTGTTCTGCTCTCACTTGATGTTTCTGTTTTTCTACTCTTATGGTTTAAGAAACCAGATAATTAAGTTCATTTCCCCCGTGTCTAAATTAACAGCAAATTTGGTTCTTAGACCTGAAGGTGTGAGGAGCTATACACTGTGAGATAAGAATATAAGCTCTGGTTTGTGATCTCTGTGATAACTGTGCTGGAAGACTTTTATTTCCTAGGTCCCAAAAATGTTCTTGGATAACTGAGAAAGCCAAGTAAACAAGTTTTAAAAGTTGTTCCCATATCCTACGATAAGAATTTATATCAGAATAAATGGGCTCTCTCTTGGCATTCCTCCCATTCCCATATATTAGATTATAATGCATTTTAGAACTTCAAAAGTCTATAAGGCAGTCACTCCTGAATACTGCAAACTTCTGCTTACAGGGCATTTTGCTTACTCCCAAAGGACTAAGAAAACATTCCAACCAAGACTAAATACAAAGCAGGAACCAAACTCACATGGACTCAATCATTTTCTTTGTAAATACTTCATCAAATTCCCTCTTCAAACCTGTTTTCATTGTGTCAGAAAGGACAAGGCTGGGGAGATGGGTAACATTTCTATCAGCTTCAACTTCTTCATCTTCGTCAATAATTCTAATAAAAGCAGAAGCAGAGAAAGAAAAGTTATTTAGTAGAGCTATTACATATTCTAGTAATTGAATAAAATTTAAAAAATGAAAGGATAAAAGTGCCATGTGCTACAGCAAAAGATCACATAAAATATGCTATACCTTAGTGAAAAAAGGTATGATACATTTCAGTTAACAGAAGTTTAACATTCAAAGCAAGCAAATTTGAAGACTATGTCCCTGAAGACTTCCATAAACCAAAAATTAATATTCAGAAATAGCAAATATATCAGCTTACTTTAACAATTAACGTGTATACTTCAAGTTCCCTAATTTTTATAGTCTAAGAGGCTAAGGATCAAGGTTTCACCCAATATTGAATTAGACTAGTTTAAAAGAATACAGATACTTACGTAGGAACAGTAACAAGTCGGCTATATACGCCACCCACTTACCTGTCTTCAATTTCCTGAAGTTTCCTGCGGGCAACTTCACACTGCGGTTCTCCAGTTGTCTGATCCATTTCTTCACAAATAACATCTAACATGCCAGGTGCTGAAAGGCCACTAGTGCCTGAATTTACTCCATGACCCTCTATATCCTGATGTGCACAAAGAACCCAGTCATTAGGACTAGCACAGAGCCCTGCTTCAGTTAGTCTTTTCTTTCTTACTGGACAACTGAAACAAAACAAAACAACAAATTCAATGAAAATCCTTACCAATATAATGTATACCATCCCTTTCTATAATAAAATTCTTCAATTTTGCATGTTCAGATTAGAAGTGTTCAGTGTGGGAACTAAACTCATTCCTACTTATTTGGCTCTGCAAAGGTCAAGTGGGAAGTAGAGAAACCAAAAATCACAAAGCTGTAATTCAGGACCAGTCATATTTTGTCATACTGCTAATGCTCCAACAAATTGGTCTTTACAGGGTAGTCCAGTAGTCATGCCATATTTTCTTAGGGTGAAAATATATGTCTCATCAGTTTGTTCCACATACTACAAGTGCAGATCATATTGATTTCTTGGTCCTCTCTAAAATGTCAGAAGGTGTCACTGGTTCAATGAGTGCCTAAGAATGGGTTTCACTTTTCTCTACCCTGCAATGTATTAAACTATCTTCACTTTCTAGAAAAATTCATATTTCAAAGGGACTTTAAGAGTTCATCAAATTTTGGGGCCTCCCTGGTGGCACAAGGGGTTAAGCACCACACTATGAAGCAATCTGCAGCCTCTGCAGCACAAGCTCAATCCCTGGCCAGCCAGGGAGCAACCCACATGGTGCAGCAGACCTCTCCTGACTCACCCGCTGCTCCCCTCAACAGTGTACTTTGGTCAATCTGCCTGTTCTGTTACTCACTCTGTCTCTGGTGAATCCTCTCACCCCCTGCATCTCTGGCCTGTACCCCAGCTCTTGTATGCATAAATAAATAAACCTTTAAAAAAAAAAAAGAGTTCATCAAATTTGCTTTGCAAATCTGGAAACTAGGATCTAGAAAATCTAAAGTGCTTCCTCTGAAGTGTTACAATAAGATAGTGAATTGCATTTTGGGAAATAGACTTGAGAGTTCCTGAATCCTACGTCTATGCCGTTTCCACTAAAACCTCTTGCCTACTTAGGATAATTACACTGTTCAAGTTCTTACAATACCTTGTATTAGTATTTGCAAGCACCATAAGACACCCAGTGTTTAGTTGAAAGCTGTCTAAAAAGTAAATTAAACAGACAACTGACCCTATTCTATGTATGCATTTAGACCAAAAGTACTTTATTTCCTGGGTATCAGCAACTGTAATCTTAAGACCAGAACAGTTTTCCAACAAAATTAATGGTTACTATAGATTCTCATTCTAAACTGAGGGTCAAAGCATGTACGTAGCATACAATTTACAAGAAGAAATTTCCATTCCATGTTAAGACTCTGATAATTAACATTAAAGTCTCTATCAATATAAAAAATGACAATAATGTGCTCTTGAACCTAGATTTTTAATTGAAACTACTGTATAATGTTTTCTTTATAATTAGTTAATACAGAAGTTTTAAGAATGTCTATCTAAACAACAAATATTCTGTAATATTTATATAATTTCAAAGTATGTGATATTTTGGAAAGCTGAAGAGAAGTTATATATATACAAAAGAAAAAGCCGATTGAGAAAAAGCAGAACATATCTAGAAGGAAGAGATACATTTCCTAGCACACCTAACAATCAAATATTAAAAGCAACTGAGTGTAAGAGCTGGGTTCTCTGACCTGCAACATGACTTACGATAAACTGTTTCATGACTGTAGGTCCAATTTGCAAATAATTAGAGAGCAATAAAAAACTGATATAAAAGACTTCAAAATACTGATAAGAGCTACAGAAGTGGCAGTTAGGCTGCACGCTTTTAGAATCAGACAACCAAATGCTGAGTTTCTTATTCTCCCAGGCCATCAATCTCTCCATCTGTATATTAAAGGTGGCTTACTTTTAAGTCAATAATTTTTACACTTCAAAATTTTAATTGATTTTTAACACTGGAAACTTTTATTCAATAATCCCTTATAGGGAACCCCTAGTAAAAGCAAAAAGGTGCCTGTGTATCCCCAAGCAATCCCAAGGCAATAAAGAGCATAAATACTGTCAGGTTTAATGCTTTTTAAACTAAGGCAACTTCACAATCCACTTTCTTATGAACATGTTATCAATAAGTTTAGAGAACCCACAGTTTCCGCTGGCAAAAAAAAAAAAAAAAAAATCACACGCAAAGTTAGAAAAATGACCAATTTGGGGAAAACATTTATAACACACATAATAAACTGATTTGTTTAATAAAGATTTCTCATTGGTCAACAACAGAAAACAATCAGCCAATAATTTGCAGAAAAATTAAACACAAATGCCTTAAATGAAAAGACGTTCAACACTTATAATTTTCAAAATACAAATTAATGTGCTCTAACTTCTCTTTAACAATTAAATCCTACACTCATAAAAGTAAACACAATTTAATGAATACTTACAAAACAAACATCCATTAAAATATCACCCAAGATATAGCATGCTGTCAGCATCCCAGAATGCTTAACTTACAGGTAAACACTATCCTTTAAAATTACTTTCTTAAAAAAAAAAAATGTCCATGGCCTCCCAGTCCAAGGGGTTAAATCTCAGTACTATCAAGCTATCCCTAGTCACTGCAACATGAGTTGATCCCCAGCCAGGGAGCTAACCCACATATAGCACAACAGACCTCTCCTGTTTCGCCCCGTTGTTCCCCTCAGCAGTGTATTTCAATCAATCTGCCTGTTCTGCTCCCCAGTTTGTCTCTGGTGAATCCTCTCACCCCCTGCATCTCTAGCCTACCCCCCAGTTCTTATATGCATAAATAAAAATAAATCTTAAAAAAATTATCTGCTAGGGTCTCCCTGGTGGCACAGGGGTTAAGCCTCAGCACTATCAAGCTATCACCAGCCACTGAAGCCTGAGTTTGATCCCAGGCCAGGGAGCTAACCCTTATGGCAAAGCAGACTTCTGTCTCACCCGCTGCATCCCTCAGCAGAGTATTTCAGTAGATCTGCCAGTTCTGCTCTCCACTCTGTCTCTGATGAATCCTTTCACCCCACCCCACCTCTGGCCTAGGCCACAGTTCTTGTATGCATAAATAAATTAAATCTTTAAATAAAAAAAAGTCCACTACTAGATATGTAGCAGGCGAACTAATGCTTAGTTCTGCCTAGTTTTTAACTTTGTATTTAAAGAATTTCACTGTATATATCCTTGTGATGTTTCTTTTGCTTATATTATACTTATTATAATCACATACATCCATATTGATAGGTATAGTCCATATTGATAGGTATAGTCCTTTTATTTTTTCTTTTTTGGTGACTAGAACTGCACTATGAATTTGTAATTTACTTTATCCATTTTATTGTGGGGGGACATTTGAGTTATTTCGTTTTAAGATATTATGAACAAGATTGCTATGGATTTTCTTGTCCATGTCTCCTGATGTACATGTATTCTGTGTACATACTCAGGGAGGTAACTATTGGATGAAAGGGTACACATACTCTCATTTTTATAATGCCAAATTCTTTCCCAAAGAATTTGGGAAAGTTTACAGTCTCATCCTAGTGTCTGAGAATTTCTATTGCTCCATAACACATCCAGTATTTGCTGGAGTAACATGGTGAAGGAGTACCTCATTGTGGCTTTAATATGCATTTCCCTTAAGAAGGATGAGGTCAAACATCCTTTTATTTGGTTGGGCCTTTGAATATCTTCTTTGGGGAATTCTTTTACTCATGTTTTTATTAGAATACCTGTCTATGAGATGTAATTTTTTTTTTTTAAATATCATTTTTCCAGTACTTTCTTTTTTTTAAAGATTTATTTATTTATTTATTTATTTATTTATGCAAGCACTGGGTACAGTCAGAAGTGCGGGAGGATGAGAGAATTCACCAGAGCCAGAGCAGGGAACAGAACAGGCAGACTGACGAAGTACACTGCTGAGGGGAGCAGCGGGCAGCAGGAGAGGTGTGCGCGCCATGTGGGACCCTCCTCTGGTGGTCGGAGAGCAGTTGGGGATCTAACTGGCGCTGCAGAGGCTGCAAGCAGCTTCGCAACCCAGCGCTCAACCGCTGCGCCACAGGGGAGGCCCAAGATGTAATCTTTTACCTATCAGTTAGGTGGCAAAAAATAAGGGTGAACAATATAGGTCTTCTAGGAAGATGGAGAAACAGGCATTTCTGCTGTTAAAAGGAGTGTAACTTGACAACAATTCTTGTCAAAATTTAAAAAGTATATAAAACCCAGCAACTGCCCATCTAGGAATTCACTGCAAATATAGACAAAAAACCTTAAAGGTCATGGTAGATGTGTCAGTAATAGCAAAAGATTAGAAGTAACTTAGGAATTCATCAAGAGACTGGTTATCTCTACCTAGGCTTATAACAGAATTTCATTCAACTGTTGAAAAAGAAATTAGGTAGAACTCTGTGATGACAGAAAACACTAGAAGAGTGAAGTGAAAAGATCAGTGTATTGCACAGTGTGAACAGTATCTTCTTACAAACATACAAAAATAGAGGTGTATATACTTATAGCTTGAAAGTTTTATTTTCCAAAGGAGAAACAGATAACAGGGTTTGCCTTTGGGGAGAGGTGGCAGTGTGAAGAATAAGACTTTTCAATATGTATCCTTTTGCACACTTGGAATTCTTTTCCTTTGTGCATGTAATAGCCACATGATTCAAAATTCACACATTACCATCATAGTGAAAACTTTCCCTCTAACCCTACTGTGGGTCACCCAGTATTTGTCTCTAAAAGGCAACCAATGTTATAAGTTTCTTGTACCTCCAGGCAGAGACACTTCAGTTTTACCTCTTCACTTAAAACCAGTTAAACGACTATCAACTGAATAAATGACCCCTGAAAACTTACTCTTCGTCCTCTTCATCTTCCCGCTTGTGTTTCTTTTTACAGTGAACGGGAACACTGTGGAAACAAACAAACATGAGTCAACTGAGAAATTTCTGTCTATAGTCTTCAGCATCCACGCTTTCTCATAAGCCAATAATCCGGCCCACCCAACAGTACCTCTCCTTGCGAGTGGGATGGATATACAGGTCACCTAGCTAGGTGGAAATGGGGGTGTTCCTGACGGCGGGTAGAGATGGAAATGTAAATTTTGCATTCTGTGACGGTAATGGGGCTTAAACGGGGTTTGGGGGTGGGGTGGGGAGCCGGGGAAAGAAGTCAACGTAGAGAAACGGTGTTCGGGCCAGCACAGTGCTAAGCGCTTGTTTCTATGATCTCTCTACGAGGACCCATTTCTGTCCCACTCTGTGGATGAGGAAACTGAGTGGCCGAGAAGCACTGAAAGTTGTCACCACCTGGAAGGGGAGTGTGTACTCGCTGAGGGGACATCCAGGCTCCAATCGGCCCGAGTTCCCAGCCGCGCACCACCTGGCTGAAGCAGGGAAAGTCTCCCCACTTCCCCAAGGCGCTGGCGGCCCAGGTCCCAACTGGACTCTCCGGGGCTGCGCGCCCTCAGGCAACCTACAGTTAACGTCTCTGGGGATCAGTTTCCTCGTCTGTGAAAGCGACGAGAAGTCTACAGCCAAGGGTCGTGAGGAGAGGCGGCCACCAGACCTTGCGCGGAGCCCGCGCCCGCCGGGAGCGCCACATCCCGCCCGCCCGCCCGCTCCACGTCCGCGGGGCTCCTCACCGTCCGCGCGCCGCTCCCCCGCCCGGGCAGCTCGGGACGACGCGGGGTCCTGGCCGCGGGGCCAGCTCCGCGCCGTCCGCCCCCGGGGGGAAGGCCCGGCCGGGGAAGGCCGGCGGCGGCTGCAGGAAGTCCGAGCCGCCACTCAGGGGGAGGCCGCTGAAGGGCCGGCCCAGCGCGGCCATGGCTGGGGAGACGAAGAGGCTGCGCCCGCGGCCCCCACCACTCACGGCCCCAGGCTCGACAGCTGCGGCCACAGCTACTGCCGAGAGAAGCCCGCCTCCGAGCCCACTCCCGACCCCACGTCACGCCTTCTAGAATCCTCCACCCCGGGCCGCCCAGGGGCACGCTGGGATTTGTTGTGTGTGATGAGTTGAGGCCGCGAGGGGTGCCGGGAGTTGTAGTCCTGGACGACTACAAACAAGATGGCCGCCAAGGCGGTGTTGCCAAGATTTGAGAATGCTTCTGGCAGGCTCTAACCCTCATTCTGAAAGTTATGTTAGCTCTGTAGTTGGGTTTTCTCAATAGTAAAACCCGGTGATGGTAATACCTATCTTTATAGGTCTGAAGAAGTAAATGAATTAACATTAGAACTCTTAGAGCACTATCTATGTAACAGTACACACATTATATGTCAGCTATTAATACTTTTTATGTTTTAATATAAACAAAGTTGGTGATGCCTTGGAGAGAATAGCATAAAGGTTCAGTTAAAAACCTCACAGCTGGAGTCTCCCTGGTGGCACAAGGGTTTAAGTCTCAGCAGCCATTACAGCATGAGTTCCCATCCATCGCCAGAGAGCTAACGCACATGGCACAGCAGACCACTCCCCTCAGCAGTGCATTTCTATAGATTTGCCTGTTCTGCTCCCCACTCTGTCTCTGGTGAATCCTCTCACCCCCCACACCTCTGGCCTGTACCCCAGGTCTTGTATAAATAAATAAATCTTCTTAAAAAATTAGGGTAACATACATCTGAAGAGATGTGAATCTTCTCCCCTACACCTATGCTGAGTTGTAAACCATTACCATGATTAGAAATAAATAAATATATGCGCAAATGCATGGAAAGCTATAAATAAATAAATAAATACTAGACATGGTGATAAGAGTTTAGAGAAACAAATAAAAACCATGTTAATACCATCCTGCAGATAGTTCCAAGTTCTCTCAGTCTTTTTTGTGTGCACATACATACCTAGTCTAGTGTATAATACATACATACAGGTACTTGTATATTTCTGTATGAAGAGGATAAAAGTGAGGCTTAGGAGTCAGCTGAACATCCACGAAATGCATATTTAAGGGAAGTTGTGGGTTCCTGTGAGTTGGCTACTAACTGGCTACTCATGGGCAACTGTGACCTATTTGCTATCTACAAATCACAGCAGAGCATTCCTTGACTACCTATGGAGTATAGCCTGTATCACAAGGCAGGCCCAGGAATGCCTAGGCCGCTGTTGACCTGATTATGTGACTACCTCCACAGTGGTCTCGGGATAATTTTGCCTGTGATAACATCAAATACTTTGCTGACACAAATCTCTCATGACATATGGTCACAATGTCCCATTCTCTGTTTCATGTAAAACTTTGTCCCCTCTTCTTATCCCACCATCTGGACTTGATTCCTCATACTATTGTCACATGATCAGCTTTTACCAGCCTGCATGCTTTCAATAAATAGCACAAGAACTTCTGCTCAAGTAGCAGAGCCTTGCCTTGCAAACCTGCTCCAGGACTGTTGTGTCTCTTATCATGTTCCTACTGCAAAGCGGCAACAAAGTTCCTGTTGAAACAAGAAGATCCCTGTATTAGTCAGTTTGGCAAAAAAACAATTAATAGTGTGTATGTGCGCGCGCGCGTGTGTGTGTGTGTGTGTGTGTGTGTGTGTGTGTGATATGTTATAGGAATTGACTCACAAGGTAATAGAAGCTGAGAGGCACCACTATCTGTGGACTGCAAACTGGAGAACCAGTAAACCATTGACGTAATTCAGTCTGAGTCCAAAGGCCTGTGAATTAGGAAACTAATAATGTTAAGTATGGATTTGAGTCTGAAACCTGAGAACCAGGAGTGCTGTAATCGAAAGCCAAAAAATGGATGTCTCTGCTAAAGCGGAGAGAGAGAAAGTCAAATCACCTTCTCTCTGCCTTTTTATTATTCTGTTCAGGCCTTCAATGAATTGGATAATGCCCTCTCACTTTGAAGAACCATCTGCTTTATTCAGTTCACCAGCTCAGATGCTAATCTCCTCCAGAAACACCCTCAGAGACATATCCAGAAATGATGTTTTAGCAGCTATCTGGGCAACTCTTAGCCTAGTCAAGTCGACACATAAAATTAACCATTACAATTCCTAAGGAACTAATGCTTATTCTTTTTTTTCTTTTAAATCCATTTTTTAAAAGATTTATTTATTTATTTATGCATACAAGACCTGAGGTGCTGGGCAGAGGTGTTGGGGGGTAAGAGGATTCACCAGAGACAGAGTGGGAAGCAGAACAGGTGGGTTTACTGAAATACACTGCTGAGGGGAGCAGCGGGCGAAAGGGGAGAGGTCTGCTGCACGATTGGGTCACCTTCCTGGCTGGAGAGCAAACTGGTGCTGCAGTGGCTGCAGATAGCTTCATAGTGCTGCGACTTAACCCCTTGTGCCACCAGGGAGGCCCCTAATGCTTATTCTTAAAATGACAACACCCATGGTTTCAAGAACAAAGTAATACTGCATGTTCAGGTATTGTCACTGACAGTCCAAACAGGTGTGCAACTTCTCAAAGGAAGCATCTGTTCTAAGTGCTAGAGGATGCAGAACAACCATGGGGGCTGTGGTCTGAATGGAGGGTCCCTACCCATGGCCAGGCTGCATCTACCATGGTAAGTGCAGGCAGAGGTGAAGGATGGACCTGGGGCCAAGACTGGGAGATTGACAAGGTGGGCTTTGGAGGTGTTAGTAGAACAGTGATGAACAACCTCAGAGCCACTGGGTGATGTTCTTAGCCTACCTGATGGAAAAGATGGAGATTTCCAGACTGAGGGGCATAGTAGAATCACTATGTGGACTTCAAGAAGATGGAACACAAGGGGGTTGCTTTCTTGCTTTCCTTTTTGACTGGTTCCTGTTTGCATTCCCATTTATGCTTGGAGGATACAGGAACTCTCACTGCTTGCACTCCCGCCTCTGCCCAGTGGATGCTATCTGGGGTAGGACAGACTGCATCTGGTCACATGCTGCTAAAAGGTGTTTTGTTTTGTTTTGTTTTGTTTTGTTTTATACTATGTGATGCTCTTTTTAATACTATGTGATGGTCCTCTTCTCTTTTAAATATTTATTTATTTATGCATACAAGTACTGGGGTGTTAGCCAGAGGTGTGGGGAAGTAAGAGGATTCACCAGAGAGAGTGGGGAGCAGAACAGGAAGATTGACTGAAATACACTGCTGAGGGGAGCAGCGGGTGAGGCAGGAGAGGTCTGCTGTGCCATGTGGGTAGCTCCCTGACTGAGTATCAAACTCGTGCTGCAGTGGCTGCGGATTGCTTCATAGGTTGTGTCTTAACCCCCGTGCTACCAGGCAGGCCCTTCTTCAATTTTCTTTTTTTTTTAAACCTTTATTTTTTTTATTATTTTTTTTAAATATTTATTTATTTATTTATACAAGCACTGGGTACAGTCAGAAGCGCGGGAGGGTGAGAGAATTCACCAGAGCAGGGAACAGAACAGAGAGAAGGACCGAAGTACACTGCTGAGGGGAGCAGCGGGCGGCAGGAGAGGTCTGCGCGCCATGTGGGACCCTTCTCCAGTGGCCGGGGAGCAGCCGGGGATCGAACCGGCGCTGCAGAGGCTGCAGGCAGCTTCGCAACCCAGCGCTCAACCGCTGTGCCACCGGGGAGGTCCTCTTCTTCAATTTTCTATTGAGTGTCTTTTGGTTCCTCTCTCCCACCTTCAAACTTCATCCTTCTTGGTAACAATTGCCAAACAGACCTTTCTAGTATATCATATGTCTGGCACTTTGGGAGTCAGAAGAAAGGAGGTATTATAGATGGCAGCAATGACAAGAAATACTATTTTAAACTCTTGGAGTACCCTATGGAATGTATTTTGCCAAGAGCTTGAAAAGAAATGCCTAGAGGGGGTTTTATAGCTATAAACACATATTTAGAAAAAAATAAAAAAATCACAAATCAATATCCTCAACTTCTAACTTAAGGAAATTAGGAAATAGGAAAAGGATTTTCACACAGCTCTTTGAGGCTAACATGAATGACAATGACAACAATGTTCCTTGGTTTCCTTGGTACCCATGATTGGGGCAGAAAAAAATGGGCAGTTGGTTTGAGCAGTGAATTTTCTTCCTTGTTTCCACATTGTCCCAAGGAACAATAGAGAGGTTCCTATATACATTCCGAACTATTTGTTATAATGTTCTCATAGCCCTCACATGCTTGTCTTCTTTTAAATAAAACTGAATTTATTTTAAAAATTGGACACAGGTATATTTCCTCCTGCGTTTTACTATGAGGTGGCCTGCAATTTTCTTTATAGTATTTCTGTACAGACTGTGTGATACAATGTGTTTGTTGGTCCACTCCAAGATGGGCATGTTCTTCCCTAATCACAGAACACATACCTGGGCAGTCAGGAAACTTAATCAAAGAAAGTTACTACAAAGTTTTGGCCATCTGTCACGATTTTGAACTCTAGCAATTTCTGTTCATTAACATTATCAGTGTTAGAGTCAGTTTTTCATTAATAACACAAGCAGTCTTTAAGATACATAGATCAGGGTCTCCGTGGTGGCACAAGGGGTTAAGTCTCAGCACTATCAAGCTATCTGCAGCCTCTGCAGTACAAGTTCAATCCCCAGCCAATAACCCACATGGCGCAACAGAACTCGCCTGTCTATCCTGCTGCTCCCCTTAGCAGTGTTTTTCAGTCAATCCGCCTGCTGTTCTTTTTTTTTTTTTTACTTTGTGGAAACTGATTTTATTTTTTTAATAAATTTTATTTTTATATTCCCCATACAATTGCAACCCCCCCATTTTGACCCCAATCCCTCCCCTCCCCACCCCCCACCCTCCATAGAGTGTCTCTGGTTCATAGTTGTTGTTGATTTTGATTTTCACTTTCTTATAGTTATTCATTTTCCTGGTCCCTTATTTAAGTTTTCTAGATTCCTGCTATGAGTGAGACCATCTGGTATTTTTCTTTTTCTTTCTGGCTTATTTCGCTGAGCATGATCCCTTCCAGCGCCATCTATGTTGCTGCAAATTGCATGTGTTTATCTTTTTTGAATGCTGAGTAATATTCCATGGTGTATATGTACCACATCTTCTTGATCCAGTCATCTATTTTTGGGCATTTGGGTTGTTTCCAAAGCTTAGCTATTGTAAACAGTGCTGCTATAAACATAGGGGTGCAGGTGCTCTTTGGAATTGATGTTTCTATGTCCTTTGGGTAAATACCTAGGAGTGGAATTGCTGGATCATATGGAAGCTCTGCCTGCTGTTCTGCTCCCCACTCTGTCTGTGGTGAATCCTCTCACCCTCCAGCACCTCTAGCCTATACCACAATTCTTATATGCATAAATAAATCTTAAAAAAAAATCTAGGGAGGCTTTCATTCTTGCACAATCAAGATGGCACCCCAGGTTCAATTTTTTTTTTTAAAGATTTATTTACTTATTCAAGCAAGCACTGGGTACAGTGAGAAGCATGGGAGGGCAAGAGAATTCACCAGAGTCAGAGCGGAGAGCAGAGCAGGCAGACTGACAAAATACACTGCTGAGGGGAGCAGCGGGCAGCAGGAGAGGTCTGCGCGCCATGTGGGACCCTCACCTGGTGGCCAGGGACCGAACTGGCGCCGTAGAGGCTGTGGGCAGCTTTGCAACCCAGAGCTCAACCACTGCACCACCGGGCAGGCCCCCAGGTTCAATTCTTACATGATCTAGTGCCTCATACTGGTAGGGAGGGTTCTTAGTCATATCTTGCCACTGGAATACTTTTCATTTGCCTCAGATGAACTTTTTGTGAAGAGTTTTTGGAGAAACAGAGCTGGGATTGGATATTCTAGAATAAATCACATAGCTGTTTCCTGCCTGTTTGCTCAGTTTTTATAAGAAAGAAAATTCTGAAACTTGCTTTCATTAAGAGCTGTTAGAATCAAAGGGGAAAAGAAGAAATCACAGGGGAAATTATGAAGTGCTTTGAATGAAAACGTAATATACCTAAACTTATGAGATTCAGCTAAAGAAATGCCTAGAGGGGGTTTCAGAGCTAAAAACACCTATTTAGAAAAAAAGAAAAAAATCACAAATCAATATCCTCAACTTCTAACTTAAGAAATTAGAAAGGGAAGAGCCGACCAAATCCAAAGTAAGCAGGAGGAAGGAAATAATAAAGATTAGAGCAGAAATAAATAAAATAGAGTTGAAAAAACACAGAAAAATCAACAAAACCAAGGTTAGTTTTGGAAAAGATCAACACTATTGACAAGCTTTTAGTTTGACAAAAAAAAAAAAAAAAAAAAAAAAAAAACCCAGAAAATTCACACTCACATTACTAAAATAAAAAATGAACAAGCAAATATAAGGAAATACTATGAAAAAATGTATGCAAACAAATGAGATAATTTAGGTGAAATGGAAAAGTTCCTAGAAAGTCACAAATTAATACAACTCATACTGGAAAAAGTAGTTAGAGTTATAATAGAGTTATAATAAGAGACTGATACAGTATTATGAGTTTGATCCCCAGCCAGCCAGGGAGCTGCCCACATGGCGTGGCAGACCTCTCCTGACTCGCCCGCTGCTCCCCTCAGCAGTGTATTTCAGTCAATCTGCCTGTTCTGTTCCGCATTCTGTCTCTGTTGAATCCTCTCACCCACCGCACCTCTGGAGTGCACCCCAGTTCTCGTGTGCATAAATAAATCATAAAAAAAAACAACAAACAACAAATAGGGCTGCTAACCTTTCAGATGACTAGCTTATCTCCCATAGGAATTTGTCAGATATGGCATTTGAAAGGGTTCCTAGATTCAGAAGTTCAGCTAAACTTGGAGTTTAGGCTAAAAGGGAAAGAATTTGGAAGAGGAAAAAGAAACCCACTTGACTCAGTCTTTTCTATTTATCCTCTAAGTTGGAAATGGTTTTCTGGGAAACCCAGTGACTTTTCTAGCTGATGGTAACAGGTAGGATAAGGGCAAGTTTCTCTGAAGTTCTGCCAAAAATGTCATTTGAGGCAACATTTATCTGATTTCTTTTTGTAGTCAGATTGTTTTGGTCTTGATCATTGTTGTGCAAAAGGAATGAAAACTGTCTGCAGAAGTATTTCAAATACTGCTTTCATCTCCTTTTCTGCAGAAGCAGTCAATTTAATCAGGACATTTGCTTGCATTGTAATTATTTACTTAAAAGACTTGTGTGTGTTTCAGACAATTAAGTCTTTCTCCTTATAAACTGTGAAGGGGTTGACGATTGTACTGATATTCCCAAGTACTATTATACTGGCAAGTGGCTATGGGTTAATTTGCTTTCAGAAGATCCATACATCCTAAAATGTTAACTGAATATAACTGGGAAGAAGACATAAATTCTTAGACAAGGAAGGAGGCTGCAAAGGAGTTGCAGTTTTTAGTATTTAACCTTGGTTCAAATTCTAACAGTTTATTTTCCCTTAAGAGTTTGAATGTTGTTTCTTGGAATTTTTTTTTTTTTTAAAGTTTTTTTTTTTTTTTATAGAGGCATGTTATTTATTTGTTTGTTTGTTTTTTGTTTATACATGCACTGGGTACAGTCAGAAGCACGGGAGGGTGAGAGAATTCACCAGAGCCAGAGCGGGGAGCAGAGCAGGCAGAAGGACCGAAGTACACTGCTGAGGGGAGCAGCGGGTGGCAGGAGAGGTCTGCGCGCCATATGGGACCCTCCTCCGGTGGCCGGGGAGCAGCCGGGGATCGAACCAGTGCCGCAGAGGCTGCGGGCAGCTTCGCAACCCAGCGCTCAACTGCTGCGCCACCGGGGAGGCCCTGTTTCTTGGAATTTTTTTAATCAAAATGTCCTACTTTAATCTTTCTTGAGCCAGAGACTTAAATTTTATGTATTTATGTATTTATGTATTTATTTATTTATTTATTCATTCATTCATTCATTCATTCAAGCACTGGGTACAGTCAGAAGCGCGGGAGGGTGAGAGAATTCACCAGAGCCAGAGGGGAGAGCAGAGCAGGCAGACTGACGAAGTACACTGCTGAGGGGAGCAGCGGGCGGCAGGAGAGGTCTGTGCGCCATGTGGGACTCTCGCCCGGCTGCCGGGGATCAAACCGGCGCTGCACAGCCCAGGGCTCAACCGCTGCGCTACCAGGGGGGTCCTAAATTTTTTTTTTTAATAAATCAAGAGTTTAAACTGAATTTCTAAAGATCTACAAGGGAAGTAGAGCTGATTTGGGCTAAGAAAGTGTCAACTGCCCTGAGAGAAATTGACTAATTTTATTTTTAATGTTTATTGATTTCCTTCCCATCACTATTTTTTTTTTTGGTATGGAAGAACTGAACTGGGGTGTAAGCCAAATGTGCTGGGGTGTGAGAGGATTCATCAGAGACAGAGTGGGGAGCAGAACAGGTGGATTTACTGAAATACACTGCTGAGGGGAACAGCTGGCTAAACAGGAGAGGTCTGCTGTGCCATGTGGGTCACTTCCCTGGTAAGGGATCTAAATCAGGCCAAAGGTGGTAGAGCTGAGAATTCACCCCTAGGCAACCAGAAAGGACCAAAAAAGAATAAACAGACTAATTCTTTTTATTTTTTAAAGATTTATTTCTTTATGCATACAAGAACTGGTGTATAGGCCAGAGGTGCAGAGGGTGAGAGGATTCACCAGAGACAGAGTGGGAAGCAGAACAGGCAGATCTACTGAAATACACTGCTGAGGGGAGCAAAGGGTGAGACAGGAGAGGTCTGCTGCGCCATGTGGGTCACCTCCCTGGCAGGTGATTGAACTGGTGCTGCAGTTGCTGTGGATAGCTTCATAGTGTTGAGACTTAACCCCTTGTACCACCAGGGAAGTCCCCAGACTAATTCTTCATAATATTATCTACATTTTGAAATAAAATACCTGTAGGCATCTTTGCATGGTTGTAGAATGTCCTGAAGGCCACACTAATGAGGGGATTATCTATTACTGAAGATCACGCCATTAGAAAGTAGGTATGTTGAGGGGATGCTGGCAAGCCCAAGGCCAAATCTAGAGCACTACCTGTTTTATAAATAAAGTTCTACAATGGCAGAGTCAAATATTTACTACCTGGTCTTTTGCAGAGAAAGTTTGCTGACCCCTACTACAGAGCCTCAGGTTGGCTCTCTCCCCATCTTCTCATCCACTGGCCTAGATAGTGGCATGATGCATCAGGTATCACAGAAGAACTGACCACTTAGGCTCTGGTGAGAAGTATTTCCACCGGCATGACGAACTTGGCCATCTATTAATGATTGAATCACATCCTTAATTAAGATAAGTGATTACAGTATATCTATTTTCAATTAGCAGAAACCAGAAGGGAAATATGCAAGAACTTTATTTTAAAAACTTTAAAATTAGCAACTATTAGAGGGGAATTTTCTTTAACTTGATCTGTTCTTCCACGTTTGAAAAGTATTTCATCTTTGTTAATATTTCCTTGGCTTTTTCAAAATCATCTGAAATAAAGAGACATTAATGAGAGGTTCATTTCAAGCAAGAAAAAAAACCAACCTTCTTGATCAAAGCAACTAAATATAAGTAGAACTGGCTCTGGCAGATCAATTACTCAGTAAATCTAAGTGACAGAGAGGAAGAACATTTGGATTGCTATAGGGACAAAGGGTTTAACAAAAAGTGGGTAAATGCATGTTGCTTACAGGATTCAAACTTTAAATAGGAGAAGTCAATTCTTTCCAGGACAGTCCCCAAGTAGTAAAATAGTTGTGATTTAAGAGTTCTCTCTCATCATACAAGGGGATGAAATCCTGAGAAGGATGTTGAAGCAATGAATATTTCCTCTGCTGAGGTGCAATGCTCCCTTAGAAGATTGTCTCTAGGAATGATGCCCTCAGACCAGTTGTTCTTGACTGGGGTTTATTTTGTGCCCAAGGGGATGTTTGGAATAACTGGAGACATTTTTGGTCATAGCTGGGGAAGTGGCACTGGCATCCAGTGGACAGAGACCAGGGGTGCTTCTAATCATTGTGCAGCGTACAAGACAGTTTCCCCCGTCCACTTACCTGAATTGTCAGTTTTAAGCTTGAAAAACCCTGACTTAAGATATATGCAAAACTAAGTAACATACCACAATAATCATATATGATTAGAATGACCAAGAAAAGGAAGTGAATGATTAACACAAATCAGAATGGTTAATGAGGGGGATGCATTTGCAAAGGACCTACTAGAGACTTGGATGGGAAGGGTCATGTTCTATTTCTTTATTTAATTTACACAAATTATTTTAACTGTGATAAAATATTAACATTAAAATAAAATTTATCATTGTCACCATTTTTAAACCTGGAGTGCAGTGACATCAAGGTGGTACAGTCATCACCAGCATTTTTCATCCTTCAAATTGGAAACTCTACCTATGAAATAATAACTTCTCATTTCACCCTCTGTCTAGTCCTTGGCAATCACCATTCTACTTCTGACTCTATGAACCTAAACAGTGGGCTCCTCTGGATTTTTCTTTTTGTGACTGGCTTATTTCATTTAACATAATATCCTCAAAATTCATCCATGTTATCGCGTGTATCAGAATTTCCTTCCTTTATAGGGTTGAATTATATTCCAGTTAATGGATGTGCAATATTTTGTTTATTCATTGAACCACTGATGGTTCTACCTATTAGTTATTGTGGAAAATTCTATAATATGGGTGGCTAAAAAGAATCCTCTTTAAAACCAAAGGTAGCCAAGCTCCTCTGAGCCCCTTTCTTTCTTCAAGATTTATTTATTTATGCATACAAGAACTGGGGTGTAGACAGAGGTGTTTCACCGCTTTGGCCTGAGTTCCATCCCAGCCAGGAAGCCAACCCAGTCTCACCAGCAGACCTCTCCTGTCTCACCTAGTGCTTTCCTTGGCAGTGTATTTTAGTAAATCCACCTATTCTGTTCTCCAGTCTGCCTGCCTCTGATGAATCCTCTCACCCCCCACACCTGTGGCCTATACCCCAGTTCTTCTACACAAAAATAAATAAAAATTTAAAAAATATATTAAAAAGAAATTATGTTAGTATATGTTCAAGTCTTTAAAGGTCAAGGCTAAGGGTTAATCAAGAAAAGGGCTCAGGGGCCTCCCTGTTGGCACAGAGGGTTAAGATGCAACCTATGAAGCTATCCTCAGCCACTGTAGCATGAGTTCGATCCCCGGCCAAGGGAGCAACCCACATGGCATAGCAGACCTCTCCTGTCTTGCCCACTGCTCCCCTCAGCAGTGTGTTTCAGTAGATCTGCCTGTTCATCTTCCCACTCTCTCTGGTGAATCCTCTCACACCTGCCCCTCACCACCCCATACCTCTGGACTATACCCCAGTTCTTGTATGCATAAATAAAAATAAATTAAAAAAATAAATAAATGCTCAGCAAATTCAAATGGTTTTACATGGAACAACCATGGCCTCCTGCAATTTTTTTCACTTTCTTGACTCTACTGAGTCCTGTGTGTCCCCTCCTTACTTCCTCATTTTTCCTTTAAAATAAACAGTCAAACCAACATTGAATTCAGTTCATGCTGGAATCTTTTCCCCATCGCAAGAGTTATTACTGATTAAAATCTCTCCTTAGCATTTGAACTGATGTCTGGCTTGTTTATCTTTGACTGTTACCTGGTACTGTGACTCTGGTTTGGATTAGAAGCAACTCAGGCCCTTGGATATGACAACTGGACTTTTCATATGCACTTTCTCATCTCCAGTATGCTTGTTTTTGGGGTGTACAGTGATTTGAGTTTCACTCCTGACTCATTCCTTAGATGAAGGTCCACTAAAATCCAATGAAGACAGATTTTGATTCTTACATGCTGAGAATATTCTCTGAGGCTGGGTTAGAGACCTGGACCAGAATTCTTCCTGCTTCCTTGATTCAAGTGGGGACTGAGTCCTGGGCTAGACATTTCTTTTTCCTTGTGAGGTCTCTTTGTTTTCTCCATTTGATTCTGCTTCTCACATGGAAACATCTCAGTTAACTGAAACCCTTCGTCTTGACTCCCTGCTAATGCATTACCACAGAGCTCTGTCCACTTCTCTTCTTGGTAGTATGACTTTACCTATGAAAATCTAGAACATCCATAGCTTCTTTGGGAAATTTAGGACCTTGAAGTAATTCCTCCAAGACCTCTCCTTCCCATTTTCTCCATTCCTTTTTTGACTACCACCTTCCATCCTCCCTTCAAATACTCTGCATCCTTTGATATGGCTCCCATTCAATCCTCTACCTCCTCTATTCCTCTGTCCATCCTGCCAGACCTTTCCCTTCCCACTCCTGACAACACCCTAAAACCACTGAAACTTTGGGTTCCCTATACATAGCATGGGCTCGCAAGTGACTCAGATACCTCCAAAAGCAACCATCTAAAGCTGAAAGAAAAAAGCTAAATGGAAACAGACATATTTAATCCACAATTTCCATAAGATTATTTATCAGGGCAAATAAAAAATTAAAAAAATTAAAGGTCTCGGGCCTCCCCGGTGGTGCAGCAGTTGAGTGCTGGGTTGCGAAGCTGCCCGCAGCCTCTGCAGCGCCGGTTCGATCCCTGGTGATCTGCGGCCACTGGGTGAGGGTCCCACATGGCGCGCAGACCTCTCCTGCTGCCCGCTGCTCCCCTCAGCAATGTATTTCATCACTGCCTGCTCTGCTCTCCGCTCTGGCTCTGGTGAATTCTCTCACCCTCCTGCGCTTCCAACTGTACCCAGTGCTTGTGTAAATAAATAAATAAATCTTAAAAAAAAAAAAATTAAAGGTCTCATCCACCTTTAATAAAAAAGATTGGGGGAATGCTTTAGCCCCCAAATTGAGCAGGTAATCTGTGACTTGTTCTATCTGCCAGAAATACAATATATAAAATGGAGCAATAATGAGAACCACTCACACATGAACTATGAGTCCTGTATTATTGTATTTATTTATGCTTGACTGTAGTTAACAATTTTAAGTGAAAAATGTTATAAATTTGTTTGTGTTTGTCTGTTTATGTGTGTACGTGTTTGTATTTCACTACTTCTGAACAGCATTTCCAAATTAATCCATAAATCCCTTGGAAGAATTTTCTTAATTGACCTAGAAAGAATATACACTTAATCAAATTAAATTTTCCTAAGACTTCCCAAAATATAGGAACCAACTCAAGTCTCTTTCAATTTCATGTCATGTGGGTAAATCTTTGGTGAATAAGACTAGTTTCATATTGTCAATAAGTATGTCTACAGAATTGTAACATTAAATAAAGTCCAAACACAAAATTTATTCTACTTGTGTTTACTAATCAAATAAACTAATATTATAATTACTAGATGTTTAAAATTACAAAAATGGCAAATTTTATATTGCTCAAATAATTTTGACAAACTTAACTTCAACAATAACTGTGCTTTATAATATTTTATGTAAAAATCATTTCTAAAATGTTTTTGGTAATGTGCAATCTTGGACTTATGCTAAATTACATAACAGTCATTAAATATCTGAACAATTTCTAAATAAGAGAATAACTTTGTCCTAATATAGAATGTGGAAAAAGGAACGGGTAGAGAAAACATGGATAGAGTAAGTTGTAGGTTTAGAAGAAGTTTTAATTTTCAAGATGAAAGCTGGCTAAGATTAAATAGTGAATATACATAGTCTTTAAAAGAGAGACAACAGGCCCTAAATGTTATCATTTATGCAAGACTTAATGTCTAAATTGACTGCTTCAACTCCTCCCAAAAGTAGAATTTTAAACCAGTCAATCTGGAATTTTCAGGATAGCACTAGTTGAGATCATCTGCATAAGAGCTCCCATGCCTGAAAAAAATCTTTCTTTTCTTTTGTTAAAAACTTTGTCCTGGGGCCTCCCTGGTGGTGCAAGGGGTTAAGATGCAACCTATGAAGCTGCAGCAAGAGTCTGATCCCCACCCAGGGAGCAACCCATACGGCACAGCAGACCTCTCCTGACTCGCCCGCTGCTCCCCTCAGCAGTGTATTTCAGTCAGTCTGCCTGCTCTGTTCCCCTCTGTCTCTGGTGAATCCTCTCACCCCCAACACTTCTGGCCTGTACCCCTCCCCACCCCGCTCCTCCTTCTTGTATGCATAAATAAACAAATCTTTTTTTTTTTTTAAGATTTTATTTTTTATTTATTTATACAAGCACTGGGTACAGTCAGAAGCACAGAAGGGTAAAAGAATTTACCAGAGCCAGAGTGGAGTGCAGAATAGGCAGACTGACAAAGTACACTGCTGAGGGGAGCAGTGGGCAGCAGGAGAGGTCTGCGCGCCATGTGGGACCCTCGCCTGGCGGCCGGGGATCGAATCGGCATTGCAGAAGCTGCGGGCAGCTTTGCAACCCAGCGCTCAACCACTGCGCCACCGGGGAGGCCCTAAATAAACAAATCTTAAAAAAAAAAAAAAAAAACTTTGTCCCCACCTTCTTTCTGACTATAAAACCTTCCATTTGTGTAAGTCCTTGGAGGCCTATCTTCTTGCTAGATGAGATGCCCCCCAATTCATGAATCTTTGAATAAAGTCAATCAGATCTTCAAATTTATTCCAATGAATTTTATTTTTTAACAAAAGCAAATGAACTCTAATATTAACAATGTACTGGTACAAAAACAGAGCTTCGTTTTCTCTCTGTTAAAATGATGAAGTTTCTTGGACTATTAGTCCACTCCCAGTAAAAAATTATATTTTTTTCTTTACCTTTTGATAATTTCCAGTGCTTTAAGCTCTCTTTTTCATGTCCTTGATTACTTAGAGAACAGAAGCATCTCTGAATACTTCTATAATCAACTTACACAAGTAGATAACTAAGTATTATTTCACAGTGACCTATAATCCTACTTAATTAAATATTCAAACCTTTTACACTCTCCATAACTTCCCAAAATTCATTTCTAAATAGTTTTCTTGACCTTGAACTAACTTTGAAGTTTCTGAGAGGGCCCCTGGAAAACCTCAAAGGATTTGTTCTGTCACCTTTTAAAGAGATGTTAAATTAATTAGGCTAATTCAATACAGTAAATTACATGGAAAGCATTGTCAAAGAAGAGATGTAAGTACCTAGCCTTCCCTAGGTTATTTTTGTATGGTTAAGACATTACCATTTCAGAAATTATATATAGTTCACAGAAATTTTTCTTTTTCTTTTAAGATTTTTTTTTTTTTTTATTTATACAATAGCTGGGGTACAGGCTGGAGGCACGGGAGGGTGAGAGAGTTCACCAGGGACAGAGCAGGGCCTTGCTCTTATAAGGTAATATATAAAGGAGGAATATGGAGTCATCCAGCTCTTATTCTTTATAATAGCTTCCTTTATCTGGGTTAGTTTGAGTGGCTTTCTGCTTTCCTAAGTCCCTTACATATGGGTTAGCACAAGTCAGGGATGGAAAGGTTGTTTTTACTTGAATTTGCCTATGTAGGATTCAACCCATATTACACAGCTCTCATCTCATCTTCTCCTACTTGCTTAAGGGGAATGGAAGCACTTTCTCTTATCTCATCTTTCACTGTTTTTGGCTCATAGCTTGTGCCAAATTTCAGTTAAGATTCCAGCAAGACTGAATCCTTAAAGGCAAAAATGTTGACTCATATATCAATATGAGTACATATATCATGTACCTATCATAGTGGTAGGTATATAATAGTTACTTATTGAACTAAGTTATACCTCAGTGCTTACAATTTCTTCCCATATTCAATAAAGTCAAGAATATAAAAAGTACCTTGTTCAAAAGCTCTGCTTACATTATCAGTCAGCTCTTTCTGTTTACCTGTAAGAGAAAACCATTACATTAATTTTTCTACTTAAATAGGCTCATGACATGAAGAAGAAAATACTTTGTTATCATGCTAGTTTGAACCCAACATAGCAAGGAGTTTGGATTCAAGGGGAGACTTTGTAACTTCTGTCACATGATGGCAGCTCCTGTTGAGTGCAGGTACTGGCTGACCCTAGTTACACCATGTTTTTCTACCCATGGAAGGCCTAAGGGTTAATCACCAAGACTTATAAAATGATCAAAGAATCATTAAGAAATGCCTTGGCTGGTATTTCACGAATAAGAAAGTAGGTGGAACTGGTTTATGGAGAGGAAGGAGGATGAAAAGAACTATCCTACCTTGACTGTCTCCACCAAGCAATCTGAGTCTTCCAGATTTCAAGAGAAAATTTACAAGCTGGGTTGACCTATTCCCAGGGCATTACAGAGTGTGTCTGGGAAACCATTTGCAAATTATGCAGTTGCCCAGGAAAAGGAAACATTTAGATCATATTGTACCTCAAAAGAGAAGATGCCAGGCCTCCCTGGTGGCGCAGGGGTTAAAGACACAGCGCTATCAAGCTATGGCCAGCCACTGCAGCATCCCTGCCTGCCAGGGAGCTAACCCACATGGTGCAGGGGACCTCTCCTGTCTCACCCACTGCTCCCCCAGCAGTGTATTTCAGTGGATCTACCTGTTCTGCTTCCCACTCTCTCTGGTGAATCCTCTCACACCCAGCCCCCCTTCCCCCCCTTCTGGCTTACACCCTAGTTCCTATATGCATAAATAAATAAATCTTTAAAAAAAAGAGAGAGAGAGGGAAGATGCCAAATGAAGTAACTACTTAACTACTTCTGTTCTTTCCTCACTAGGAATTGAAGACTTTTGAATCTAAATGGTTAAATTGCTTTCAGACCTTAAAGAGCACAATAGAAAAAAAAAATTACTTAACTTTCTCTCTGAAGGTTGTATTTACAGCTGTAGTAACTGCAACAACCTTGAGTTTCAAGGCCAGCTGGGAACTGAGGACACAGGAAAGGTTACTGAGGCAAAGTATATTGAAAAACTAGTTTATTTGTATAGATGGGACCCTTACTTGATCCCATGACCACCCTCACTTAAATATACCTATCTCTGCTCTTTGGTATTTCTCTATTGAACTGTTTTGTTCCTTTGTCTCTGAACAGTTGGAAACATTAAAACTGCAAGTAATTGGGATTACAACCCTGTGACAACCAGTCATATCTCAAATTATTATACCTAGGGAAAGATTCTATTTCTCTACTCAGCTCTAAAACTCTGAGGAAGCAGGAAGTAGTTTCAGGAAACATTGCCTCTGTCCACTGCCTCTCAAGATTGAGGAGCAGCATATAAACCAACAGGGAATTGTCACAAGCCTGGGAGCCATAGTTCCTTGCCTTTGCTCTGTTCATCCCTGTTTTGCTCCACTTTGTCTTTTCTTGCAGACAAAACCAGAAAACCTGGCAATGCTGGCTGAAACCAAGGTGGAGGAGGTAGAAAACAAGGGTTAAGCCACCGCCTTAGTACCAGCACCATGCTAGATCCAGTCAAGATCAAACTTGAAAGAAAAAGGGGCATGAATGCAGTTCCTAGAAAAACCTGTCTAATTCTCTGAAATCCTGCTGACACATTTTAACCTTTCCTCTTCTTTAGTACTTCCCCATACAAGTCCTGCTTCTCCCTAATTCAGAAAGATATCCTTTGAGACAGTAATCTGCCATCTTCTTCTTCTTTTTTTTTTTAAAGATTTATTTATTTATTTATACCAGAACCGGGGTACAGGCCAGATTCGCGGGAGGGTGAGAGGATTCACCAGAGACAGAGCAGGGAACAGAACAGGCAGACTAACGAAATACACTGCTGAGGGGAGCAGCGGGCGCGACAGGAGAGGTCTGCCGCGCCATGTGGGACCCTCATCAGCCGTCTGGGATCGAACCGGCGCTGCAGAGGCTGCAGACAGCTTCACAGTGCAGCACTCAACCGCCTCTGCCACCAGGGGAGGCCCCAGTAATATGCCATCTTCTAAGGTTTGGTGGCTCCTGATTAAACTTGATTTCCTTCCACGTACGACCGTTTTTAAAATTTTTTCAAAAAATTATTTATTTTTAATTATTTTATATATTTTTTATATCATTTTTCATTTTTGTACAATATATGCATTTCCTTTTTTTAAAAAAGATTTATCTATTTATGCATACAAGAAGTGGGGTACAGGCTAGAGGTGTGGGGGGTGAGAGGATTCACCAGAGAGAGTGGGGAGCAGAACAGGCAGACCGACTGAAATACATTCCTAAGAGGAGCAGCAGGCGAGACAGAGGAGGTTCGCTGTGCCATGTGGGTCACCTCCCTGACCAGGGATCGAACTTGTGTTGCAGATTGCTTCACAGTGCTGTGTCTTAACCCCTTGTGCCACAAGGGAGGCCCCCAATGTATGCATTTTCATCTTGATTATAGTTCCCATAAAATTCCCACCACCCATTCACCCGTTAACTATCACCTTGGTCCCTTGTGCTGCGGGAGGGTGAGAGGATTCACCAAAGATTGCGTGGGGAGCAGAATTGGCATATTTACTGAAATACACTGCTAAAGGGAGCAGCGGGCAAGACAGGAGAGGTTTGCTGCACCATATATGGAGTTAGGTCCCTGGCTGGTGGTTGAATTCAGGCTGTAGAGGTGATAGCACTGACTAGGACACCAGGGAAGCTGCCACCAACTCTTGCCATAAGTTTTGGCTTATGATTATCAAGTAGCCAGTTCCCAAACTCCTGTAACAGAATAAATCATTTATATGGTACCTGCTTTCAAGTACATTCTATCACCATTCTAGGCCTGACAGCTATTGGGGAATTGTCTTATGTGGAGACGCTGAGAACGGACCCTGTTTTCAGACTCCTAGAAAATAGCTGGAAATTTGCTTCTCAGGGGGCAATGTGGTATAAATAACAGAACACTGGATTAGAAGTCTGGAGCTCTGAAGTCCTGACCTCTACAACTAGCTCTATGACCTTGAAACATTCATTTTTTATCTTAGGCCTTAGCAGATTCCTATAGGGGAACAATTTAGGAATTAATCTAAATGATGGTGATCAGTCTGCTCAGTGTTATATGTTTACGATATAGCTAGAAAACCCCTCACCACTGAGTACTTACTATGGGCTAGGCACTGTGTTAAGTGTTTTATAAGCTTTCTATCTCATTTAACTTAATCCTTATATCAACCAGGACTAATATTATCTGTTTTACAAATGAGGAAACAAAGTCTCAGAGGGAAGAAGTCACTTGCTCAAGGTCACACAAAAAGTCAGCGGCAATGTTGGGCCTAAACCCCAGTCCACCTAATCTCACAGTTTTATGATGCTCTGCCTCCCAAAGTCATATAGCCAGGGCTTCTGACTGCATGTCTTGAATTTCTCTTATCTCAATACTACCCAGCCCTAATGCTTCTGACACATCTTCAGTTGATGATCCCCTACCACAAATCCCATTTTAATGCCTTCAATTTCTTTATTATTCTTTACTCAGAAAATATTTACTGGATTTCTGTTATACACCAAATACTATTCTGTTTGCCCTAGATGGGAGAGAAGAAAAAAGAGACATAATTTCTGTCTCTGCAAGTCTCAGCCTAATGGGGGAGGCAGATATTGGTTGGATAGTCCCACACAAGAGTAAAACTGTAACTTTGATTGATACTATAAAGGAAGGGTACCCACTGCCAAATGTATAGAAAGAGAAGTTCTCTGAGATAGTAATGATTGCCCTCACATCTAAAGGATAGTTAGAAGGGTAGAGAAGGGGATTTTAGGCAGAAGTAACCACATGCACAAAGACCCTAGGGTAGGAAGGTGTCTACTTCAGATAAAGAAATGGAAGTGACCTATGTAGCTGGAGTGGATGCAGCAAATGGGAGGAAGCAGAGGCTGGATCATACAAGACCCTGTAAGCTATGCTAAACAGTTTGGGCTTTAATTTGAGAGCAGTGGAAGCATTTAAAGTTTTAAGCAAGGTCAAGGGTGAATGATTATATCTGGGTTTCAAAAAGATCACACAATGACAGTGTAGGAATATATTAGGTATGTCTTAAGAGTGTAAAGATAAGGATAGATAAGTCTAGATCTACTGCAGCTGTCCAGATAAGAGTGGTAGCTTGGAATGGGGTGGTAGCAAGCAAGATGAATGGAGGGATTTGAAACACATTTAAGGTTACCTTTTCAAGAGTTGATGATAGATTATATGGGAGGAATTATAGATTATCTATAAAGGAGGAAAGGTTATAAGGATGGTTTCTCAGTGTTTTAGACTTGTGCAACTGGATGATGTCCTTCATTTAGAAGGGGAATTGGCAGAGGAACAAGTTCCTTCGGGAGGGAGTTCAATGCTTGTGAATTCCCTTTTAGACACATTGATTTGGAATATATAAAATCCATGAAGACATCTGTTCACTGTCATATACTCAGTGTCATGCAGTGCATGATACATAGTAGGTGCACTATTTGTGAATTTGTGATAGTACAGGTTTATATACCTTTGGAGTAAGAGCCTTGGAGCCTTTTTTTTGCATAACATGGCTAATTGTACTTGTCAACCTGGTTAGGCTATGGTGCTTGGTTGTTTAACCAAACCTAGCTGTTGTAAGGTAATTTGCAGATGGGATTAACATTTAAATCAGTTTACTTTAAGAAGATTATCTCTGAACACATGAGTGGGACTTGTTCATTCAGTTGAAGGCCTTAAGGACAAAGCCTGAAGTTTTCTGGAAAAGAAGGAATTCTGACTCAAAACCAACACAGAAATTCTGCTTATGTTTCCAGCCTGTTGGTCTGCCCTACATGTTGCAAATTTGCTAGCCCCCACAATTATGTAATCCAATTCCTTAAGTAAATTTTTCTCTCTTTTTACTTGTACACACACACATTAATGATTCTTTTTCTCTAAATAACAGAATAATATGGAATAAAATGGAAAGCAAAGCAATATGGGATCCAAAGATTAAGGTTTTAGTCTTTGCTATTATGTATCTGCTGTGTGACAGTGGGCATTACCATGAATTTCTGAGGCCTATTTTCTTGCTAGACTCAATAATATTATCTAAATGATGTTATGTGTGTGAAGGAGCATTGCAATCTGCAAAGTATGATGACACTCTTAAGAATGCTGAAAGTCTAACTCCAGACAAAATTGATTTCATTATTAAAAAGAAGCAAAACTTCCCTGACTCATTATGATGACAAGTATGTACTCCTTATATTCATTGTTTACTTAACCCCAAACATAGTCATTATAGCAAAAAAATACATTTGGTGGTGTTTTATCTTACCTCTGACAATAGATTCAATCTCTTTCACAGCAGCTTCGCTTTGAATTTCTGCAAGTTTTTCATTGATTTCCATTATTTCCATGAGGAATTGCCTGTCCATTTCATAATCTGTCCCTTCAGTAATCTCTACTCCACAGAGCTTTAGCTATTGGGGCATAAAGCAGAGAAAATAAGTTTGTTTCAAGAAACTATGTCCAGAGTCTTGTAAATCCTATTCACCCTTTAGAACAGAATACCACTCATAAAGAAAACCTGACCTGTCCTAATAATGATGGTGTGAAATTTAGAGAGCTGGAAATTTGAACTGTGGAGTGTTGGGGAGGAATTTCTGCTACTAGGAACTACGAGATCCTGGGGAGTCATTCCTTTAATTGGGAGGTTCAAGTAAATGCATGTAAAGATTATTATTCAATCCTAAAACTGAGATGCTTACCTCCCTTCCTCTCTGGAAAAAAAAAAAAAAAAAAACAACCCACAAAAACTATTCATCACCATCCAATCTTTGAAATTTATAGATGGTTAAAAAAATGCAATCAGACAAGTAAGATTTGTAAGAGAATACTCAGAGGAAACTATACATGTGTAATGTCTTTGAGGTTAATATGGTTGGGTCCCTGGGCTTGCTCAGATCTTAAGCACTCTTCTGCTGAACATAGGGGAGCAGCTAATCTATAGCACACTGGACATCAGGCAGTAACACATAGAACGGTTGGGAAATCACCTTACAAGATATAGTCCCCTGCTCAGGGGCGCCAGAAGAGTCTTATAGGCATCATTCACCAGGGTCGAATGCTTCTTTGAGAACTCCTTTTCAGTCTGTTTGTGGAGATGAAGATTTTCTTATTACTATTCAAATCAACTATTTTATATTCATAAAGTATTTTATAAATTACTTATGGACAAGCTACCTAAGGACATGGACAGAACAGTGCTGGTATCGGGTGAGCTATCTTTATTTTTAACAAATGGGTTCTAATTCTGCTGGTAAGTCAGATAAAAGCTGTAAGTGCAGGACACATACAGTGCTTGGCTGATAAGGGTCAGACCACCCTGGTGACAGGGTAGAGCCAGTTGTCCAGATCTGTCCCTAATAACCACAAGGCCACAGCCACCCACCCAGTATGCAGATATGTTTTACCCCAATTAGGGTGGCCAACAGACTACCTGAGACCTCTGGCTGAAGAAATCTGGGTGGACAAGACGCTGTAGTTGCTGGTACCTGTGCTGGAGCTTTGCAGTGTCAACTCTGAAGGAACGGTTGCTGGGAGGAAATTGGGAGAAGAAATTCAAGCATCAAAATATTTATATTTTTGTATACTATAGGCTTGGTTCCTGTTCTCAACAGACACAATAAACAAGAATTAGTAAACTTGTAGACAGATAATGTCCAAGATTGGTAAGTGCTGTGACAGAAAACTGAATACAGTCAAAAAGCTGTATTGAGCTGATGTGAGTGATGATGAGTAATCAAAGATGGAGGAAACATCCAGGCAGAGAAAACATGCAGAGGCCCTGAGGTGGGAACAAGACTGGCTTCTTGAAGAACTTCAGGGGTCAGTTATTGTAGCCTGTCATAAGTGTTCAGTGACTGGCAGATTCCAGGATTATGGAGCAATGGCATCCCCAAATTACATCCCATATTTCCAAGGACCAGGTCTTTTCATAATTGTTTTCCACTTTATTTTAATTCAATTCCTTTCACTTTCTATTCCCGGAGGCTGCCCTATCCGAACAGTTTATCTTCATCTAACTTCACCTCTCCAAGTCCCTCAACCTTTTGAAAAAACATTTCTCAGACATCCTTTCTCCATTTTCACTTTAGATTCCGTCCACAATATCGCGTTTTCCCCGAACATTTACTCCCTTATGTGGGATCACACCTCCATACTCTTATTCTTAAAAATCTCACCCCAAGTTTCTCGGACGCTATGCCTCCTGGGGCCCTCCCTCAGGCTCCGCCTCTCAGGGCCTGCCTCTCAAGTCTTCTCCATTAAAACCTCCATCCCCCAATTTAATTTCTTTCCCCGCTCTAGTTCTCCCTGCACTCTCGTCTGCATCTCTCAAAGTTCTCTTCCCCAGCTCCCTTTTCCTAGCGCTGGGATGTGGGACACCCCCCCCCCCCCCATCTCTGGATACACCCCACCCTCCACCCTCCGGGAGACTCTGTTTTCTAGGGCCCCGCCCACCGATCGCACCGGTCCCGCCTTCTTCCTGAGCCGGAGCGGCCCTCCCCTCTCTCTCGGCCCCCGACCCCCCCATCACGGAACCCGCCCCCCCCCGTACCAGTCCAAGAGGCTGAAGTAGTCCTGAGTCGGGTCAGGGGGCTGCAGTGCCCGGCACTGCGGGCAGAAGGGCCCGTCTTTCCTCACGGGGCCCGCTGGGCTGCCGCAGTTCCAGCACCGGGCTGAGCTGCTTCCCGCCGGCGACGCCGCATGGCAGCTTAGCGGTCTCCTTCCAGGGGCTCCCGCTGGCCAGAACCCCCACGCACGGAGCAGGGCCCCGGCCCTCCCGCCCCACATCTGGCGCTCGGCCTATTCTGGTTGAGGTCGCCCGAGGGGGCAAAGGGGAGCAAGCGGTCGGCCCGACCAGAGCTGGTGATTGGCTGGGGCGCCGAGGGGGCGGGGTCACTCAGGGGAAAACTGGGATTCTGAGTTCGGCTCAGGGTTTTGAACTACAACTCCCAGCAAGCATTGAGCGTACGAAAGCGGTCACATCCGTTTCTCTTCATTGGTCCGGCGTCAGCGCAGACGTGTTTTGATTGGTTGAGGGTGGAGTTTGTATCAGCAGGTTTAGCGCCACTCGGCTCGCTGTGGCCGGGGAGAGTGTGCGACTTCAGGTGGGCTCACGCGGTGAGTCACGGTGGGGAGCGCCTCTTCGGTGTTTGGGGGTTCGAATCCCACGCTCAGGCGTTTAATGCAAGCTGAATCTCCTGAGCTCCCGCCTTGCCCAGTTTTTGACCTGGTGTGTGTCTGGGTGGTGGGGGGTGGGGTAGAAGACTGCGTGGGTGATTCTCTTCCGTCTTTGTAGATCAACTTTGACGCCAAGTTCACTTCCCTGCTACTTACAAGCTGAAACTGGCCCAGACCTACAGGATAGGAAGGAACCACGTTGTGCCCTTCAAAATCAGAGCAAAGTTGTTTTATAGAGAATTTCATAAATATTAGTAATTAATATCATACTTAAAGTTCAATCTCTGAAACATCTATTGAGAACTCCACTCTTAGTTGGTAGGTGCTGCAGGAATTGAAAACACTGACCCTCGTAGGATGCGCAGTGAGTGTCCCTAAGTAAGTGTGTGGGGTTGGGGGTGGGTGGGGGGGAGGCGCTATCTCTATTTGAGGAAAAAAAAATTCTGTGTTGCACTTGTAAGGATTTTTCTGGGTGTCGATTCTATGGGACTGCAATTCTGTTCTTGAACTATTTTTTTTTTTTTTTTTTGTTCTTGAACTATTAAGCACTATTGGGGGAACATTCTTGCATCATCTCATTTAATTCTCAAAATCTTTTTTCAGATAAGGAAATGGACTCAGAGAGGTCGTGATCTGCCTAAAAGTCATGCAAATATTTGATTCGGGCGTTTGACTCTAGGCCTGTTTGCCTCTAACTACTCCAATCCTGGTGTCTGAGGCAAGGGATTCATTTATGGTAATGTTGATAGCAACTAACTTTTGACACTGTGTCTTTTGCCAGTTTTTGGTGTGAAAAAGTCTTGCTTAAAAATCTGCAGAAGGACACAACCTGGCTGAGGTAGTATGATAGTTGCAGATCCCAGAGTGGCAGACTCAACTTTAGCATCACCGTGTGCACTAAGGAAAACTCCACAGGACCTTTGTATGTGGAAAACTGTAAATGCAGCCAGTGTGAGTTGTGTTTTATTGTGTTCTCCTGGAGAAGTAGCCTGAGTATGTGGATCAGGAGATAATGCACTTCAGAAAAAAATCAGATTAGGGATTCAGTTATTTTGTTGTTGGTTCAGTTATTAGAATTTAGCTGTCCATCATGTTAATGCTAAAGTGAGGATTGCAACCTCTCTTCTGGTCTTGTGTAACTCAAACAGTTTCTGCGGGATTCTTCTGGTTGAAGGCCATGGAAGATCCTGAAAAGATGAGCCCCACAGTTAATTAGCATCACAAAGGGTGAGGCAGAGTTGTTTAGAGCAATCTTCTTTGTGTTCTGCCTCCTTAAATGGCCTGGTCCTTAAAGTCAAGGAATAGAAAGAACTACTTGGTCTTTACCCTCCAGTAGCTAGCTGTAGGAGGAGGGACTTCAGAGACATTTTATGTAAGTGGCCACCCCTGGTATGGTGCTTGGAGTCACTATACAATTTCTCTTTGCCTATCTTCTACCCCAAGCCACCTACCCCTCCTATCCAAACCTTATATGAGATTTAAGTATAGTGTGAGTTGTATTAATGAATACATTTTACTTTTCATTCTAAGTTTTAAAGATTAGGTGAATATAAGCACTTAATAGTCTGCCCCCCCAACTCCATTTTTTTTTTTTTTTTTTTTGCTGTTTTACTAAATTATAGCCATCAAATTATTTTTGGTTCTTTTCCCTGTGGCTTATGGCAGTGACACAAAACAACAGATCTGTTGAAAATGATTTGTGAAAAATTCTGTCTAGAAGATGTAAGGTCTAGAATTTTAGAATGTTAGGGTGTTAATTTTTTTAAATATTTATTTCCGCATAAAAGAACTGGGGTGTAGGCCGGAAGTGTGGGGGTGAGAGGATTCACTAGAGACAGAGTAGGAAGCTGAACAGGCAGATTGACTGAAATACATTGCTGAGGGGAGCAGCGGGCAAGACAGGAGAGGTCTGCTATGCCATGTGGGTCAGCTCTCTGGCTGGGGTTCAAACTCGGTGCTACAGTGGCTTCAGTGTCTGACAATAGCTTGATAGTGCTGAGACTTAACCCCTTGCACCACCAGGGGTACAGGCCAGATGTGCAGAAGGGTGAGAGGATTCACCAGAGAGAGAGCGGGGAACAGAACAGGCAGACGACCGAAATACACTGCTGAGGGGAGCAGTGGGGGAGACAGGAGAGGTCTGTCACGCCTTGTGGGTATCTCCACTGCCGGCAGGGATCAAACCAGCACTGCGGAGCCTGTGGACAGTTTCATAGGGCTGGGCTCAACCGCCTGTGCCACCAGGGAGGCCTTAGGGTATAAATTTTTGCATAACATGCTTACCATGGATTTTTTCCCCCCCATCACAAATGCACAGTCTTCACTCTTATCTTGTCCTGAAAGCTCACTTTATTATTGGACACTTCTTTTTGAGGTGGTGATGTCTCGGGAGACAGAAGCGGAGTGTCAGCAGTCCCACAGCAGCAGTGCCTGCTCCCAGTCCCATGGCCTCTCCTCGCAGATACCTGGCTCCTCCTCACAGCCGCAGGGCACATCCAGTTCCTCCACCAGCACAGTGCCCACCTCTAGTCAGTCCTCTCACTCCAGCTCAGGGACACTGAGCTCCTTAGACACAGTGTCCACTCAAGAACTTGCCTCTATTCCCGAGGACCAAGAACCAGAGGAGCCCGTCCCTGCCCCTTGGGCTCGATTATGGGCCCTACAGGATGGATTCACTAATCTTGGTAAGACCCTTTGCTATGTAGTATAATTTTGTTCAGAAAAACAGTTACAGCAGAAATCTCAAGACACTCCTGGAATGATTTGTGGAGTTTGAAGGCAATGAAAGATAAAACTAAGGAAGCAGTTTTTGGTCATACACTGACTCTTCCCTGCTATCAAGTCCCATTTATTCTTTCAACGGATACTCACTGCTCTTCTGCAGTGTTTTCCATCTGAGCACCCGAAGAAAGTAGTGGCCCCTTCTCTTTGAAAAATGAAAATTCATGCAAACTTGCAGACATTTGTCAGGTAATCAGAAAAATCACCACTTACCATCCCCCATTCCTGTCCTGCTGTGGTCTGCAACTTTAGATTTCTGAATAAGGATGACTGTTGACAGCCTTTATTTGTTTTTATCTCAAAACAGCCAACCTTGCAATTTGAATACAATCATCCTCTGACACTTCCTGGTTTCAATAGTTAGGCTTTGGTGTGGGTATGCTTGAAATAGCATTTTTCCTCCCTCTCAGTTTAAAATGATCTTCATTTTAAAAAATTTGGACTTGAAATTAACGGGATAGGAAATAATAACATAAAGAAACCAACAGTTAATTTACCATTTATACTTTGCTCTTCCTGCTTTCATGTCCAACTTTGATGACTCGGGGAAAAAACAGTAAAAAAATGGAGAAATAAAATACCAACATTCATATGTGCAACTTTAAATTTAGAAGTAAATATTTGAAGCTATTTTTTTAAAGATTATTAATGCATACAAGAACTGGGGTACAGGCCAGAGACGCAGGGGGTGAGAGGATTCACCAGAGACAGAGTGGGGAACAGAATCGGCAGACTGAGTACACTGCTGAGGGGAGCAGTGGGCGAGACAGGAGAGGTCTGTTCGCCATGTGAGTAGCTCCCTGGCCGTCTGGGGATCGAACTCGTGCTGCAGAGGCTGCGGATTGCTTCCTAGTGTGGTGCTTAACCCCTTGCGCCACCAGGGAGGCCCCTTGAAGCTATTTTTTACTCATGTCAGCTATATTTTTAAGATGGATTTAGGTCTTACGTATTTTGAATGAGAAACAGATGGTGAGAAAGAGTAAAGTAGGATTTATCACCTTATAAGAATAAGGTTACATATACTAAGAGCCTGATAGTGTTAGGGGGAAAAGGATATTGGGGCTGCCCTATAACAATAGGATGACCATCATAGATGCTCAATAAATAAAACATTTTTGTTATTGTTGGTTATTGATTTATGCCTGTTTTCTTTTAAATATATTGTAGTTTTAGCTATTACATTTACGTATTTTTGAGTTGATTTTTATATATGATATGAAGTAGGGATTCAAATTCATCCTCTTGCATGTACAAATCCAGCACTAATTTTTTCTGTTATTTTCTTTATTTTTTAAATTGTTACAAATTGTTGATTTTTTATTTTTACTCTTAAAATTTACTTCACTTATTTAAAAAAATTTCATTTTTGTTTTATTTCAAGCACTCTTTCTTGAAGAAACTATTGTTTCACCATTGAGTGATTTTGCCACTTTTGTCAAAAATCATTTGACCACGAATGTGAGGATTTATTTCTGTACTTTTTGTTCTGTTCCTTTGATCTATGTGTCTATCTTTATGGCAGTACTACAAAAACTTTAATGATATGCAGGGAGTAGTGGTGAGAGGATTCACCAGAGACAGAGTGGGGGGCAGAACAGGCAGACCTACTGAAATACACTGCTGAGGGGAACAGCGGATGAAACAGGAGAGGTCTACTGAGCCATGTGGGTTAGCTCCCTGACTGTGGATGAAACTTTTGCCACAGTGGCTGGTGATAGCTTGATTGTGCTGGGACTTTAACCCCTGTGCCACAAGGGAGGCCCCAGTGTTTTATAGTTTTCAGTGTATGTCTTCTACCTTAAAAAAATTTATTTCTAAGTATTTTTTAATGTTAAAATAGGTCTAATAAAAATTTTGCCATTTTACCATTCAGTAAACAATTCATTGGTATTCAGTACATTCACAATGTTGTACTACCATGGCAATTAATCCATAAAATGTTTTCCTCTGCTAATTTTTAATTACCTCCCCCCAGCTTTTTTTTGTCTTTTAAAGATTTATTTTTTTATACAAGCAGGGGGGTACAGGCCAGAGGTGTGGGAGGGTGAGAGAATTCACCAGAGACAGAGCTGGGAGCAGAACAGGCAGACAGACCGAAGACAATGCTGAGGGGAGCAGTGGGCAAGGCAGGAGAGGTCTGCCGCACCATGTGGGAATCTTCCTGGCTGGCCGGGAATTGAACCTGCGCTGCCTAGGCTTCACAGTGCTGTGCTCAACCCGCTGCGCCACGAGGGAGGCTCCCCCCCCCCCAGCTTTTTTTGAGCTAAAGTTGATATGTAACATTATATCCCTTTAAGGTGTGCAACATGTTGATTTGATACTTACATATTGCAAGATGATTATTACTATAGCATTAACTATGTGATGAGAACATTGAAGATCTTTTAGCAACTTTCAAGTATATAATATTGCATTGTTAACTATAATCACCATACTGTACATCACATCCCTAAATTTACTCATCTTTTAGCCAGAAACGTGTACCCTTTTACCAACATTTCACAATGTCCCCTTTCCTTCAGCCCTGGTAACAAACATCCTGTTTGTTTATATTCAGCTTTTTTAGATTCCTCTTATGAGAACATATAGCATTTGCCTTTCTGTCTGGCTTATTTCATTTAGCGTGATGCCCTCAGGCTTCATCCATGTACAAGTGGCAGGATTTCCTTCTCTTGACTGTGTAATATTCCACTGTATGTCAATACTATTTCATTCTGTATATATACATAATGGAATATTATATGTGTATTTATTTATGATTACAAGAACTGAGGTGTAGTTCAGAGGTGCGGTGGGGCGGGGAGTGTTGAGAGGATTCACCAGAGACAGAGTAGGGAGCAGTTGGATTGACTGAAATACACTGCTGAGGGGAGCAGCGGGGGTGCCAGGGAGGTCTCTGTGCCATGTGGACTAATTCCCTGGCCGGAAATTGAACTGTGTGCTGCAGTGGCTGCAGATAGATTCATAGTGCTGCAACTTAACCCCTTGCACCACCAGGGAGGGTTTTTAATGACTACTTGTTATTTTGTGGTTATGTATAAATCATAATTTATTAAACTCATTGTTGGAAGAATTTTATGGTTCTAACCCCTTCTTTTTTAGTCTTATAAAATCTTGATCAACAATTCTGTAATTTTGATTGCCTTCTTATACTTTCCTCCTACACATTGATTTTATGGGTAATTTAAAAAGGTGTCCAAATGCTTGAGATTCAACAGCCCTCTGAGTGTGTACTTTTGTGTTACAGAGTGTTTTAATGACAACTACTGGTTTGGGAGGGACAGAAGCTGTGAATATTGCTTTGATGAACCAATGCTGAAAAGAACAGATAAATACCGAACTTATAGCAAGAGGCACTTTCGGATTTTCAGGGTAGGTCACCAATATCCCTATATCTCAGAGAGCCGGTCATCTAGTCATCATAGATGACTTGGACATCTTGGACATCTTCCCACTATTACTTTGCATGAACATTTTTTTTTATTTTATAGATTGATTTATTTATGCATACAGGAACTGAGGTGTAGGCCAGAGGTGTAGAGAATGAGAGGATTCAACAGAGACAGAATGGGAACAGAACAGGTGGATCTACTGAAATACACTGCTGAAGGGAGCAGCAGGCGAGACAGGAGAGGTCTGCTGTGCCATGTGGGTTATCTCCCTGGCCGGCCAGGGATTGAATTCGTGCTGCACTGGCTATTGATTTTAACAGCGCTGTGTCTTTAACCCCTGCGCCACCAAGGAGGCCCCCTGCATGAACATTTTAAAAGGCAAAAGATTTATTATTTGAAGAGTACCCAGAGTATGCATGAACTTTTTAAATAAAACATTCTCTATATCTCTATTTTAGGAAATGGGTCCTAAAAACTCTCACATCGCATACATAGAGGATCACAGTGGGAATGGAACCTTTGTAAATAGAGTCCTTGTTGGGAAAGGAAAACGCCTTCCTTTGAGTAACAATTCTGAAATTGCACTTTCAATATGGAGTAATAAAGGTAGTATCATTATCTTATGGTTGCTGGATTTCCCCCCCTTCCATATAAAATGATAATTGACCTTGTGTCCTTGCAGAATATGGTTTAAGTGAAGTAAGTAGGTTAGCATTTAAAATTCAACTCAGTTCTAGTTGCATTTTTAAGTTACGAAAAAGTTCTAGCACAAGAGATTTTCTAAGGTTTAATTGAGTTTGGCTAGTTCAAGATGGTGTATATTTTAAAGTACCAAATATGCAAAGGTATAAATGGTAGGGAAGATACTATTGATGACCTATGATCTAATTTTTTTTAAAGATTTATTTATTTATTTATACAAGTACTGGGTACAGTCAGAAGCGCGGGAGGGTGAGAGAATTCACCAGAGCCAGAACAGGGAGCAGAACAGGCAGACTGACAAAGAAGTACACTGCTGAGGGGAGCAGCGGGTGGCAGGAGAGATCTGCACGCCATGTGGGACCCTCGCCCGGCAGCCGGGGATCGAACTGGCGCTGCAGAGGCTGTGGGCAGCTTTGCAGCCCAGCACTCAACTGCTGCGCCACCAGGGGAGGCCCTATGATCTAATTTTTTTTTTTTTTTTTTGATTTTTATTTATTTTTTTTTTATAGAGGCATGTTTTATTTATTTATTTATTTATTTGTTCGTTTGTTTTGTTTTTTGTTTATACATGCACTGGGTACAGTCAGACGTGTGGGAGGGTGAAAGAATTCACCAGAGCCAGAGCGGGGAGCAGAGCAGGCAGAAGGACCGAAGTACACTGCTGAGGGGAGCAGCGGGCGGCAGGAGAGGTCTGCGCGCCATGCGGGACCCGCCTCCGGTGGCCGGGGAGCAGCCAGGGATCGAACCGGCGCTGCAGAGGCTGCAGGCAGCTTCGCAACCCAGCGCTCAACCGCTGCGCCACCGGGGAGGCCCTCCTATGATCTAATTTTTATTGGGATGTTTATTTACTTGTCTATAACATTTTTTTCTAGGTTCCAATGAATTGCTTTTTGATTCTAGCTATGTGTTAATTTGCTCAGGTGTTTTATACTAGTGCAACTGAATATTCTGAGGTCAAGGAATTAAATTTAGCATTTATGTATGGTTTTCCATACAGATGAGAATGATGCAGTGTATTTATATTGAAGAATGAAATTTGATTATCATCATTTTCCAAGGGTTTCGTGATATGTTCGTTTAGCTAAAAAATTCATTTAAGGTTAGAAGTTAAATGTAATTAAAAGCAGTTGTCTTGTGTTCCATATATTTGCTAAACTTTAGGTCTTCTTCAAATGAATTAATGAGAACTATTTCTTCCCTTTTTCTCTTAGTTTTTGTATTTTTTGATCTGACTGTAGATGATCAGTCAGTTTACCCTAAGGAATTAAGAGATGAATACATCATATCAAAAACTCTTGGAAGGTAAATTAAATTACATTTAATTTTTTCCTAAACATTTGTCATTGGTTAATTTTTGTTCATGCTTTTATAACTTAACTATTCATAATTATTGGTAGGGTATGTATTCATGATAGTTACATTATTTATTTATTTATTTATGCATAAAAGAACTGGGGTATAAGCAGAGGTGTGGGGTGCGGGTGAGAGGATTCTCCAGGGAGAGTGGGGAGCAGAAACATGCAGTTCTACTGAAATACACTGCTAAAGGGAGCAGCGGGAGAGACAGGAGAGGTCTGCTGTGCCATGTGGATTGTTCCCTGGCCGGCCAGGGATCGAACTCGTGCTGCAGTGGCTGCCAATAGCTTGATAATGCTGTTTTTAACCCCTGTGCCACCAGGGAGGCCCTGATAGTTCCATTATTTATTTGGTAATAATCAATTGACATGAACAATTTATCCTTATAAATTTTATCTGTGGTAACTTTTTAAAAGAGGTTTTACTAAGATATAATTCACATAATATACAATTCACCCCCTTAAAGTACAATTCAGTGGTTTTTAGTAAATTCAGTGTTGTGAAACTGAAACAGGGGCAGGTGGGGCAACGGGAGGATGGAATACCAGGATAGGCCGAATGGCTACCTACCTGCCTAGGCTGTAAGACAAGAGAGCCATCAAAAGCCCCCCAAAAAGACCGAAAACGGAAACCAAGGGCTATAGCAATACAACACCCATATAATAAAGGCCTGTGAGCTATAGCCTGTGAAGTACAGTGCCTGATAAGACAGACTGGTCACTGTCTGTGGGTTCTCACCCACGTGCACAATTGCAAGAGACCTCAGGCTCCAGGAATAACAACCATGGGATTTATTTTGCAAACAGGGGAAACAGAGAACTTATTGTAGCCATAAGTGGCTGGCTATCTCACCCAAATAGTGTCCACCAGAAGTACAAGCAGAATGCCAGATACCTGTCACCAGAGCTAGAGCACACTGGCCAGTAGTGATGGTCACCACTGGTCCCCCAGAGGTGGTGTCAGCGACACCAAGTGTTAACAGCTCTTTGTGAGTTGTTGGACTATGCCAACAACAAATAGCTGTTTGAAACACCAGGCTTGGAGCCTTTCATGCTCCTTTTAGGTGATGTCAGAGACAGAGGACTTCGGCTTCTTTTCCTTCCTCGGAGATTGGCTGCTGGATGCTTTTTTCCTTCTTTCTTTGGAGGCCAGGAACAGAGCCTTGCCATTTTTTCCTTTGGAAGATGGAATAGTCTCTTTTTTTAGCTCTCTCCAATCCTGCCTTATATCCTCTTTCAGGGTATCACACTCACAATCCAAGTTGACCACTTTTCAATCCTGTTGCTGCTGATTGGACTGTTTAGCACCAATGAGCTAGTAGCTGGGACCTCTTGGGTTCACTCCATGATCCAGGAAGTAAAAGGGTGGTCTAGGCTCTGAGGAGCAGCTGTCACAACTGACTTGCGGAGGAGCAGCAGGGCGGGAAAACACCACTGCTGCTGTTGGCTCCCACCGCTAAGGTGGCTGGGTTCTGGTAACAAACCACAGTTTTAGAACATTTCTATTATCTTCCCCAAAACCACATTTATTGCATTTTTGTATTCTTCAAAATTTGGGATATTTTGGGAAGTAAAATGAAACTAACAATTGAATGGCACAAAATTCTCAAAATTTTTCATCTTATGATTCCTTACATTCTTAAAAATTATTGAGGACACTATAGAGGTTTTCTTCATGTGGTTTAAAATTGTTAATGTATATGGTTTTAGAAATTAAAATGAAGATAAATTAACTCATTAAAATAGAAATTCACTTTGTTAAATAATATTTTTTTTAAAGTTTTAAGTTCCTAGCCAGTTATGTTATTCTTTTATTTTTTTATTTTTTTGTTTATTTATACAAGCACTGGGTACAGTCAGAAGTGCGGGAGGGTGAGAGAATTCACCAGAGCCAGAGTGGGGAGCAGAGCAGACAGAAGGACCAAAGTACACTGCTGAGGGGAGCAGCGGGCAGCAGAAGAGGTGTGCGCACCATGTGGGACCCTCCTCCAGGGCCGGGGAGCAGCCGGGGATCGAACCGGCGTCACAGAGGCTGTGGGCAGCTTCACAACCCAGCGCTCAACCGCTGCGCCACTGGGGAGGCCCCTTAAATAATATATATATATATTTTTTTAATAGAGGCATGTTTTATTTATTTATTTGTTTGTTTGTTTGTTTATTTATACATGCATTGGGTACAGTCAGAAGCGCGGGAGGGTGAGAGAATTCACCAGAGCCAGAGTGGGGAGCAGAGCAGGCAGAAGGTCCGAAGTACACTGCTGAGGGGAGCAGCGGGCGGCAGGAGAGGTCTGCGCGCCATGCGGGACCCTCCTCCGGTGGCCAGGGAGCAGCCAGGGATCGAACCGGCGCCGCAGAGCCTGCGGGCAGCTTCGCAACCCAGCGCTCAACCGCTGCGCCACTGGGGAGGCCCTTAAATAATATATTTTTTAAAGATTTATTTATTTATGCATACAAGTGCTGTGGTACAGTCCAGAGGTATGGGGGATGAGAGGATTCACTAGAGACAGAGTGGGGAACAGAACAGGCAGACTGACTGAAGTACACTGCTGAGGGGAGCAGCGGGCAAGAGAGGAGAGGTCTGCACCATGTGGGTAGCTCCCTGGCGAGAGATCAAACTCCTGTTACAGTGGCTGCGGACAGTTTCATAGGTTGCGTCTTACCCCCTTGCGCCACCAGGGAGGCCCATGTGAAGTAATATTTTAAATGAAAAATAATTACAAAGAATAGTGAGAAGACGAGGTATTGTTTTATATTTTTTGCACGTCTCAGATATCTGGTTACTAGAAGATGACTGTATCCTGACACTTGCCCTTTCGTTTAGTTTAGTCTGTTGTAATATCACATGCCTTGTACCTCTGGAAAACTCTTCTCATTCTTCTGAGAGAATGACAATGGAAAAAGCAAACAATGTCTTGCTGATATTCTGAAAATAGTTTTGATTTTGTGGATCTGGGAGTCCTTTAGGGGTTGCCTGATCAGACCTTGACAGAACCACTTCCTTAGGGAAAGTGTTCATAACAGTCTTACCACACTTTTACGCCACCCTCCCCCCTACCCAACTCTTCCACCCGCAAAGGCCTTTGTACTTTCACTGGTGTTTTTGGAAACTTGAAAGTAGAAAGTATGTAGCAGGGAATAATTGGCCTTATTCTTGCTCATAAAATCAAGCACAGTGTACTTTATGACCATCTATGGGGATTAATTTATGGATATTAAATTCATTAACTTATTGTGTTTCCATATTTGCATTGACTGCTTAGAAACTCACAGCCAAAAATGTGCTCTTTCTTAAGAAATGTATGGTACTCCACTTTTTTTTTTTGTAAAGGAGGGCTCAACACAAATCTATTAGCAGGTGATAGAAACTAAACTCAAATTCATAAGGGAAATAACTGGGAAATACAGGTGTATAACTAACTTCAGGCATGACTCAATCTAGGGTCTTTAGGGCTTTATTTCACTCTTTGAATTCTGTTATTTGTGACTCGGCCTAAGAGCTCCCTCTGGCTTCATTTCTTGATTCAGCTATTCTTTGTTGCCCTCCTCTAGAAATTACTCTCTCTGTAGCAAGAAAATGGCTACCTTGAGCCAAAGAGTTGTATTCCTTTGCCAACAAACCACAACTAAGAGAACATTAGCATTTTATTCCAGGGAAAACCCTTATTGACTAAATTTTGTATCAGTATTCACCACATGGTGCTAGAAGTGGGTGTTGTACTAAAATAGACATACGTGGACTCAGTGACGATTTCTCAGGGAAAATGTTATTAGCAGATGGGGAATTGGAAAGTATTTTGAGCAGATTTAAAAGCTAATAGTTAACATGAACCATTATCTCACACCATATGAAAAAGTCAACTCAAAATGGAACAAAGATCTAGAAATAAGAGGTAAACAGAATTACCGCATGGTCCTGCAGGTCCCCTACTCTCTAAAATTGAAATTAGATGTTCAAACAAAAACTTATGCATGAATGTTCATTGCCTTTCTATTCACAGTAGGAAAAAGATGGAAACAGCATTGTCCCATCAACACATGATTGGTAAACAAAATGAGCTATGTCTGTACAATGAAATATTATTAAGCTATACGCAAGAAGGAAGTAAGATACATGCTTGAAAAACCTACCAAGTGAAAGAAGCCAAACACAAAGTGGCCACCTAATATATGACTCCACTGATAGAAAATATTCAAAATAGGCAAATCTATAGAGAAAGAAAGGAGATTAGTGGTTGCCAGGTGTTAGGAGGAGGGTAGAGTAGCAAGTAGATGCTTAATGGGTATGGGATTTCCATTTGGGCTGATGAAAAGGTTCTAGATTTGAGTTAGTGGTTGCACAATATTGTGGATATACTTAATGCTGCTGAATTATACACAATAATATGATGAAATGGTAAATTTTATCTTTTTTTTAAAAAAAGATTTTATTTATTTTATTTATACAAGCACTGGGTACAGTCAGAAGCATGGGAGGGAATTCACCAGAGAGAATTCACCAGAGCCAGAGTGGGGAGCAGAGCAGGCTGACTGACGAAATACACTGCTGAAGGGAGCAGTGGGCTGCAGGAGAGGTCTGTGCGCCATGTGGGACCCTCACTGGTGGGCAGGTATTGAACCGGTGCTGCAGAGGCTGCGGGCAGCTTCGCAGCCCAGCGCTCAACCTCTGCACCACCAGGGGAGGCCCTAAATTTTATCTTATGTATGTATATACACAATACACAGTAACAAAGATGTTTTGGCAAACCCATCATCCTACCTCCAAAGCCCACAGTAGTCACGTAATAGTAGACTTCAGGTAGTTAATGAGCGAGGTTATGATATACCAGTAGCTATTACCTGCGGCTGACCCACACTTTGGAGAACAGAGCCCATGTACAGTTAACTATGCACTGGGTGGCTTCCTGGGTAACATTCCTCCTTTTAGTATAGTATTGCAGTGAATTGTAAATCTTTGAGAGTTTGCTGCAGTAGGTTAAATTGTGTAATACTTTTGGTTTCTTAGGTATTGCAATTTTTTTTAGGCTTCATCAACTGTGTATATACTTCCTTAAAGATAGAGAATAAGAAAGGCAAGAAATGTATCAAGGAAAGCAACTTATTTGCGGATTGTGTTTACTGTAACTGGCTTCAGGCACTCCTTTTGACTGCAACTTAATTCTGTTTGATGTTTGTTCTCCTATTCTGTCTTTCTGAGAATTGCAGAATCTAGGGTGATAATGTCTTAAGTCTGTATTGCTCAGCTCAAATAGTGAAATTTATAGCTGACTCAATATTGTTGGATGATGCACATCCGCTTGTGTCCTTGACATTTGATATTGGTGAGGTTTCACTCTGTTTTACTCGGAAAATAAGCACAATGGAAGGGATGTGCATGGATCCTCTTTAACTTGTAATTGGGGCAGACTCAGGAGTGGTGGATCTCATGATTAAAAACATCCTGCCAATTATTGTCTGTTTTTCCCCATAGTGGTGCCTGTGGAGAGGTGAAGCTAGCTTTTGAGAGGAAAACATGTAAAAAAGTAGCCATAAAGATCATTAACAAAAAGAAGTTTGTTGGCTCTGAGAAAGAGGCAGTAAGTACCTGTATCTGTGGCTGCTCAGCTGTTCTTCACATTTCTTAACTTCCCAAAATGATTTTAGAGTTGCTATTATTAACGTTTGGAAAAATTTCTTTCTCAGATAATGTGAATTTGTGAGTTATCGAAGAACATTGAAAATATTTGAACATCTTCAATTAATCTAGAAACTTACTTGTAGATAATTTTGTTGCAAAATATTTGTTTGTACTTAATAGTGTACACAGTGGGAAGCTTCCCCACTTCCCTTCCTACTTGTTGCAAGATTGTTTTTACGATAAATGAAAGAAACTCAGGAAAAAAATTTCAGCTATAATCCCGCCACTGTAACCCCACAGCTGTTTTTAGTTTTCTTCTCCGTTTTAGTCTTTGTTCATATGAATTCATGTTTTTAGATGGTTGAAATCATATTGTATATGCAATTTTGTGTTCTCTTTTTCCACATCAGCATTAATGCATCAGCTTTCCCTCAGTCCATCCTTTTTGATGATAAGTGTTTCATCAGCTTTATCATAATAAGTTCAACTATTTCTCCTGTTGATCATTTAGATGATTTCTAATTTTTTGCTCTTCCTGGTAATGTGGCTTTGAATAGCTTAAGTTTTTGGATTTAAAAAAAATCTTAATTAAATTATTTTAATAGTTTTTATATAGTAGCCATTCATTTTATTGCATTTTCCATAATATACTTTTACTGCTTAGGGAACATGTCCAGATGCTTTGGTTTTTCTACATATGATCCAACAAAGTAATGCAAATCATGGATCCTAATCACATTTTTCTTTGCAGCCAGCTGTTTCTGGCTATTATACTTAAACATTTTTAAAGATCAATTTTTTTCCCCCAAGACAATGCCATTTTCTCACATGGCAAGAGGAATTTCCTTTCTGTGTTCTCTTTGTTATAAAATTTTTCCCCCTGTGACTCTATAAATTTGTTTCCCTTTGGGGGGTTGAAAATATCTACCAGATTCTTAATAGCTTAGAGCAAAGTTTACTTCTTAATTTCATCTTTCAGATCATATTAGATTCTTTAGACCTGTCATCAGAGTACACTCTGACTCGGTAATGAGTTTAATGGCTTACAGGAAGAAGAAGGCTTTTAAATTAAACATATGGGCTGCTTAGCTTAAGTCGATTTTACATAAATCTGTAATTCTATATCCTCTTTGCTTGTGGAGGGTGTAGCCTGTGAGGTTGAGTTACTCGATTCATCCTTTTGGAATTGTAACAGAGAACAGTTTTCAGTACCCTGCAGTTTCCGCTTGTCAGAATCTTGGTAAACATGACAGCCTGTGGTTGAAAATGGAACCTATGTTTGCTCTATTAGAAATTTGCCTTGACATCTTCTTCATTCAGTGAATTGAATGCCTGCTGGTCTATGGTTTTTGTTTTATCATTTTTTATGAATGTAAATAATTCCATAGCTAATGAGATAAGCAGAGCTTACCAGGTAATCAGTGGTATCAGTGGAAACATTATTTTCTGACTGGGAAATGGGGCAAGTGGTTTCCTCTCTCTGAGCCTCAGTTGTCCCATCTGTAAAATGGGAATATGAGGTTTATGTGAGGTGACTATTTTAAATAAAGAACTTGACACCAGACCTGTTTATTTATTGAATATCTTCTGTTTGCCAAACACTTTGCAGATTAATTTTAGGTGAACGTCTTAATTCATCAACTTTTAGACACTGATGTCTCTGAGTAGAGCTGGTTATGGCAGCCTTCACTCAATTAAGTTTAATGATAAATATTTTCAAAAGTTGGCTATTATTATTAAATTCTAATGTTATTTTATTTGTCAAAGGATCCAGCTCTCAATGTTGAAACAGAAATAGAAATTTTGAAAAAGCTAAATCATGTAAGTATTGCTGTAAAATATGACCCGTATTTAAATCCACAATATTTCAATATAATGAAGCTAGTATAAACCTGGGATCCTTAATTGTGTGTGTGTGTGAGTGTGTGCACATATGTTTATATATGTATATGTGTGTACACCTGCATGTATGTAACTGGGAAGAGTTTTACCCTGATATTTTGAAGACAACACTATGTCAAGATTTACAGTAAAATAACTATGTGGTATTTCCATTGAATTAGTTCTTGCCAAAATACATGGTAAGTCTTCTAAATATTATATTTCACAGAATCTTGATCAACTGATTATGTTTGGGAAAACATTGCTAATTTGGTAAATTTGGTTTAATTATAGCTGAAGTTTTAACAACTCTAAATACCTTTAGATGGTACCGGTTTCTGTTTACGTCATTTGAAGTAAGTCAAATAAATTAAAGGCTATGACAATATTGTGTTCTTAAATCTGATTAAATAGTGTCAGTTATCTCATTGTTTATAAATATTCTTACCTTTTTGGGGCATGGATGAGTTGTCTCAAAGGAAAGTGTCCCCAGCTCATTCTGGGATTGAATCCCTTTTTCCTCTTGTTCTTTCTGTTCATTATTTTATGACCCCATGAAATCATGAGCTAGGTAAGCACTGGAGTTAAACTTGAAATAAGACTTAGTCTTTCCAGTAAGGATTATCTTGCTCTGGTTCTTAGCTTTCAAACAATAAAAAGACAACTTTTCTCTCACATCACCCCTCCTGACCCCCACTCTGCAAATTCCCCCAAACAAGTAGAAACTAAGAAGAAAATCACTGCCATAGACACAATAATGCAACAGTTCTCTTGTCATTTCTTCCCTCGATTTGCCTCATTTATTCAAGAGATCTGGGGTTAGGAACCCTTATTTTCTGGGGTGGGAGTATTTTAATAATATTGCTAAGATTAATATATGAATACTTAAAATTTTCTCTGATGTACAACTGTGCTTTAGAGTTCTTATAAAACTTTAATTTCCCTCTTCCCTTGGGGAAAAAAAAGGAGGATCTTGTCACCTGGGGTCCCTAGTTCCTTGTGTCTCCAGTTTCCTGGAGCTGAATAGCCTTGCTATCTGGTGGCATCATTGGGCTCCTGTTCAGGCCCCCTTCCTTTATTCCTGTTGCTTGTAAGATCCCCCAGGGGTCCTTGAGTGCCCATGCTCAGGTCAGTGAGGAGGAAGACTGGGAAGGGACGTGGCCTTACTCTCTCTGTTACTGTCTTCTGTGTGATCACAGATCAATGCCTCACCTACGATGTGCTTGGGGGGAGTCTTTCTTGCACATTCTCCCTGAGGCACCAGTGACATTCTGTTCTGCCTTCGCCCTGCTCAAACTTCAAAGTGTCCTGAGGCAGGGGGCCAAGTACTTGGTCTTGGCTTCCCTGACCCTTTGGGCACATGTTTCTCAGTCCTGCTCTTGTGGTTTTCTACTTGGGAACTTCTCACTACTTTTTCTTTTTTTTTCTTTTAGCCTTGTATCATCAAGATTAAAGATGTTTTCGATGCCAAAGATTATTATATTGTTTTGGAACTGTAAGTAGCAAACTTTTATTGTTTCCATTTAAACACTTCTAAAGCTGCCAAAGAGTCTAATGCTGGCTTGCATTTCTTTTCTCATCCTCCAACCGTCTGTATGTGTTGGGAGATTTACAGAGTATGTGTGGGAGGCTTAGTCAATTCTAAAATCCCCCCAATGTTGCCAAAGGTAGGTAGCTTAGAGGTTCCAGACTCTGGATCTGAAATCTTGGTTTGAATCCCACTCTTCTCATGGGTTAGTTTACTTCACTTCTAAGTTTCATTTTCCTAAATGGGGATAAGAACGATGCCTGTGTACAGAGTCTTAAGAATTAAATGATACGAGGATTGGAAAACCCCCAGCAAAGCACCTGATGCACGAGCTGCTTGAACACGAGTAGGTATGATTACTCTGAATTATCTGCCCATGGACCTTTCTGTTGGCAATCACAGCACCAGGTTGCGTGGTGACACCTTAGTATCTTTCATTGGCTTGCTGCTTTATTTCAGTGGCCATGAAGTCCTGTGTTCGTTGTTAGGACCAAAACAATTTCCTTGAAGAGGCCTGTGTTGACATTCCATTCTGTCGTCACTATGTAGCAGCTGTATGGCACATCGCAGCTGTATGGCACATCATAGCCTTCCAAGCAGCAGATTTTAACAACTTCCAACACGATCTCTAGGAATAATTCGTAGTTCTGAACCATGCTTTAGAAAAACATTTCCAGCAGTCAGTGCAGGATTTATTCCTATTCCATCATTAGTAATAATTGCATTTGTTGCTGCAGGAACTTTAAATTCTTCTGCTGCAAACTTTAAGACTGCTGTGAAAGGTGTGCTTTCAAGAACACTAAGCACTTTGTAGGGCAGTCGCAGATCCGATGTCAGCGTGATCTTAAAGGAAACCTTGGACATGGTGGAGCCGGTCTGGGTAGAGACCCCAAGTCAAGCATGCCCGGTAGCCCTACTTCCGCCGGGGTATCTCTCTAAATTTTTAAAACCATCATGTTTAAGAGGAGGAACCAAGCTCAGAGAGAGTTTAAAAAACTTGCCTAATATCCCACAGCTGGGAAGTGGTGGAACAAGGTTCAAATGCAGTTAGTTACCTGTTTGTAGGCACCTGATTGCGCCTCTGCACCAGCCTTAGAATCACCTGGGGTACCATACAAATGTAAATACCTGGGCCCTGCTTCTGATCTACTGAATTTGATTTTGCAATCTTTATGTCTTTTTTTTTTAAAGATTTATTTATTTATGCATACAAGAACTGGGGTGGAATCCAGAGGTGTGGGGGGCAGGGAGAGGATTCAGCAGAGACAGTGGGGAGCAGAACAGGCTGATTGACTAAAATACACTGCTGAGGGGAACAGCAGGTGAGACAGGAGAGGTCTGCTGCACTGTGTGAGTTAGCTCCCTGGTCAGGGATCACTTGTGCTTCAGTGGCCACCAGTAGTATTGTAGTGCTGAGACTTAACCCCTTGCAACCACCAGGAAGGCTCCTTTTTGTCTTTTTACCTACTATAATAAATAAAATGGAGCATATGAAATAGTTCTCTTAAACAAAAGTAAATTATCAGTGTATCAAATTTTAATTACTTTCAACTTCATGAGCATGATCTGAATCTGACTTTTAAAAGTTCCCCACATGCCTCTAGTTCCCACTGCATACTCCTTCCACCTTTTCTTTTTTTATTTAAACCTTATTTTTATATTCCCCATACAATTACAACCCCCTTATTTTGACCCCAATCCCTCCCCTTCCAACCCCCCACGCCCCATAGAGTGTCTCTGGTTCATAGTTGTTTGTTGATTTTGATATTTTCTTTCTTATAGTTATTCTTTTTCCTGGTCCCTTATTTAAGTTTTCTAGATTCCTGCTATGAGTAAGACCATCCGGTATTTTCCTTTTTCTTTCTGGCTTATTTCGCTGAGCATGATCCCTTCCAGCTCCATCCATGTTGCTGCAAATTGCATGTGTTTATCTTTTTTGAATGCTGAGTAATATTCCATAGTGTATATGTACCACATCTTCTTGATCCAGTCATCTATTTTTGGGCATTTGGGTTGTTTTCAATGCTTAGCTGTGGTAAATAGTGCTGCTATAAACATAGGGGTGCAGGTGCTCTTTGGAATTGCTGTTTCTGTGTCCTTTGGGTAAATACCTAGGAGTGGAATTGCTGGATCATATGGAAGCTCTATGTTAAGTAGGTCCAGAAATCTCCACACAGCTCTCCATAGTGGTTGGACCAGTTTGCACTCCCACCAACAGTGCAGGAGAGTTCCTTTTTCTCCACAACCTCGCCAACATTTGTTGTTGCTAGTTTTTTTATATGTGCCATTCTCACTGGTGTAAGATGGTATCTCATTGTAGTTTTGATTTGCATTTCTCTGATTACAAGTGATGTTGAACATTTTTTCATATGCCTGTTGGTCATTTGCATTTCCTCTTCAGAGAAGTTTCTTTTTAGCTCTTCTGCCCATTTTTTGACTGCATTATTTTCTTTGTTTTTGTTGAGTCTCATCAGCTCTTTGTAGATTTTTGTGATCAGTCCTTTGTCATTAGTGTTGTGTGCAAAAATGTTCTCCCAGTCGGTGGGGTTTCTCTTTGTTTTTGTCTCTTTTGCTGTGCAGAAGCTCTTTAATTTGATGTAGTCCCAGCTGTTTATCTTTGCCTTCACTATCACTGCTTTGGGTGATGTGTCTGTAAAGATGTCTTTGATGTGCATATCATGGAGTGTTTCGCCTATATTTCCTTCTATGTATTTTATGGTTTCAGGTCTTATGTCTAGTTCTTTAATCCATTTTGAGTTGGTTTTTGTGTATGGTGTGAGGTAGTAGTCAATCTTCATTCTTTTGCATGTAGCGACCCAGTTTTCCCAGCACCATTTATTGAACAAACTTTCTTTGCTCCAATTCATATTCTTTGCTCCTTTGTCAAAGATTAGTTGACCATAAATCTGTGGGTTTATTTCTGGATTTTCTATTCGATTCCATTGGTCTGTATGTCTGTTGTTATTCCAATACCATGTAGTTTTGATGATTATGGCTTTGTAGTATAGTTTGAGTTTGGGAGTGTGATGCCTCCATTCCCTTCTTTTTTTTTTTCAGAAGAGCTTTGGCTATTCAGGGTTTTTGGTGATTCCATATGAATTTCATCAATAATTGTTCTATTTCTTCGAAGAATGGCATTGAAATTTTTATTGGAATAGCATTGAATCTGTAAATTGCTTTTGGTAGGATGGCCATTTTAATAATGTTTATTCTTCCAATCCATGAGCAGGAGATGTCTTTCCATTTCTTTGTGTCTTCTTCTATTTCTTTTAACAGTGTTTTATAGTCTTCTTTGTATAGGTCCTTTACCTCTTTTGTTAGATTTATTCCCAAGTATTTGATTTTTTTTGTTTCGATAATAAAAGGGATGGTTTTTTTTTTTATTTCTCTTCAGATTTATTGTTTGTGTATAGGAAGGCTACTGACTTTTGCGTGTTGATTTTATATCCTGCCACTTTACTGAACTGAATGATTAGTTGAATTAGTTTTTCTGTGGAGTTTTTGGGGTTCTCTATGTATATTATTATATCATCTGCAAATAGTGATAGTTTGACTTCTTCTTTTCCTATTTGGATTCCTTGTATATCTTTCTCTTGTCTTATTGCTCTGGCTAGGACTTCCAGTATTATATTGAAAAGCAGTAGTGAGAGTGGACATCCTTGTCTTAATGGAAATGCTTTCAGCTTTTCACCATTGAGAATGATACTGGCTGTTGGCTTGTCATATATGGCCTTTATGATGTTGAGGTATGTTCCTTGTATCCCAAGAATTTCAAGGGCTTTTATCATGAATGGGTGTTGCACTTTGTCAAAAGCTTTCTCGGCATCTATTGATATTATCATATGGTTTTTATATTTCTTTTTGTTGATGTGTTGGATAACGTTGATTGATTTTTGGATGTTGAACCATCCTTGTGTCCCTGGAATGAATCCTACTTGGTCGTGGTGAATTATCTTATGGATACATTGTTGGTTTCTGATAGCTAAAATTTTATTGAGGATTTTTGGATCAGTGTTCATTTGGGAGATTGGCCTGTAGTTTTCTTTTTTTGTGTTGTCCTTGTTCAGTTTTGGTATTAGTGTAATGTTGGCTTCATAGAACGTGTTTGGTATTGTCCCTTCCTTCTCAATTTTTTGGAAGAGTTTGTGAAGGATAGGCACTAATTCGTTTCTGAATGTTTGGTAGAATTCATTTGTAAATCCATCAGGTCCTGGGCTTTTGTTTTTGGGAAGTTTTTGATTACCATTTCAATTTCACTGCTTGTGATTGGTCTGTTTAGGTGTTCTATTTCTTCCTTATCTAGCTTTGGGTGATAGTAGAGTTGTAGGAATTTGTCTGTCTCCTCTAGATTGTTGAACTTGTTTCTATATAACTGTTTATAGTAGTTTCTGATTATTCTTTTGATTTCTGCTGTGTCCGTTGTGATTTCTCCTCTTTCATTTGTGGTCCTGTTTATTTGTACTTTCTCCCTTTTTTCCTTTGTGAGCCTGGCTAGGAGTTTGTCTATTTTATTTATTTTTTTGAAGAACCAGCTCTTGGTTTCATTGATCTTTTGGATTGTTTTTTTAGTTTCGATTGCATTTATTTCTGCTTTATTTTTTATTATTTCTTTTCTTCTACTGGTTTTGGGTTTTTTTGGTTCTTTTTCTAGTTCTTTGAGCTTCGAGAGTAGGTTGTTTCTTTGAGTTCTTTCTTGTTTCTTGATGTGAGCCTCTATTGCTATATATTTTCCTGTTATTACTGCTTTTGTTGCATCCCATACATTTAGGAAATTGGTGTCCTCCTTGTCATTCAATTCGAAGAATTTTTTAATTTCTTCTTTGATCTCCTCATGAGCCCAGTGGTCTTCCAGTAGTGTGGGTTTCAATCTCCATGAGGTAGGAGAGTTCCTTGCCTTATTTTTATGGTTTATTTCTAGTTTGATGCCTTCATGGTCAGAAAAGATGGTTGGTATGATTTCAATCTTGGTGTATCTGTTGATGTTTGTCTTGTGTCCCAGTGTATGATCGATCCTGGAGAATGATCCCCTTCCACCTTTTCTTGTTCCTTAGTTTCCAACAGGGGCATCCTCATTGTGGATGAGGTATGTATTACCTCATTGCCTTAAAAATAGCATTCAAGAGTGAATAAAAATGGCTCTCATTGTCTGTGTTAATAAGTTTGTTTTGTTTGTGTTATTATTTATCCAAGTGAGCCCTTCCTCCCCTCCCCCACCAGGAATGAGCTCCATACTTTGCTTGTGTGTTTCAGGATGGAAGGAGGAGAGCTGTTTGACAGGGTGGTGAATAAGCGCCTGAAGGAAGCTACATGCAAACTTTATTTTTACCAGATGCTCCTGGCTGTACAGGTACGAGAAGCCCTCAGTTCTTTTGACAGCCTTCTTTCTTTCTTTCTTTTTTTTTTAACACATTTCTTTTTTTTTTTTTAAAGATTTTTTTTTTTTTTTAAAGATTTATTTATTTATTTATACAAGCACTGGGTACAGTCAGAAGCGCGGGAGGGTGAGAGAATTCACCAGAGCCATTGCGGGGAGCAGAGCAGGCAGAAGGACTGAAGTACACTGCTGAGGGGAGCAGCGGGTGGCAGGAGAGGTCTGCGCGCCATGTGGGATCCTCCTCCGGTGGCCGGGGAGCAGCTGGGGATCGAACCGGCAGAGGCTGCGGGCAGCTTCGCAACCCAGCGCTCAACCACTGTGCCACCAGGGAGGCCCGACAGCCTTCTTTCTTTTAGGGGGATTACTTCCTGAGTTAGGCAGAAACTGAAGGACCATGAATGCAAATCCAGAGAACAGTGTGTCTGTGTGTTCTGCTCTTGGCAAACATCTCCCCTGATTCACTTGAGAAAGTTCTTGCTGTGCAGCTTAAGAGGGAGTTAAAGAAATCAACACAAGGTCCTAGGTGTCTTTAGCCTAGAGGTATTCTGGAGGGTCATTGTTCCCTACATTTGTCCAATCCTTGTAGAAATCCCCTTTACTTCTCAGAGTGGGAGTGGGCAGATATGAGGGTCAGATTGGCAAATTGGGGTGGTTGTGACAGATCGCTCCTCCACAAATAGCAGCCTGCAGTGGATAGGCATGGGCATTGTCTTTTCACTACCGGTGAAAACATTGATGGAGGAACAGCTCTGGCACCCTGCCTGCTTCAAGGACCATCATTGTTTCTCAGACCAAATTTGGTTGTGGTAACTCTATGCCAAGATTTCTTCCTTTAAAACCTACTCCAAACAGAAAATGCAGGATTGGAAACCTCTCTTTTATTAAGTGAGGATTGAGGGAGATTTTCCTGGGGCTGATCTACCTGGGCTTGCCCATTTTAGGTTCCTTTCCCAGTGAAAGTGTATTGGAGGAATTTTTGCTCCAGGCCAGAGGAATATCCAGAGGAAATTGAAACCTATAAACACCTAACCAGTGCTTTACTCTCTTAATAGTTTATTTCCCTCCATTATGCCAAGAATGTTAAGTTGAATTGAGTGCAGATCAGTGGACATAAGGGAAATTAAAAAAAGAAAAGATTTATTTATATATACAAGAGCTGGGGTGTAGGCCAGAGATGTAGGGAGGGGGGCGGGGAAGTTGAGAGGATTCACCAGAGACAGAGTAGGGAGCATAATAGGTGGATTGACTGAAATACACCGCTGAGGGGAGCAGCGGGCAAGACAGGAGAGGTCTGCTGTGCCATGTGGGTACCTCCCTGGCTGGGGATGGAACTCATATTGCAGTGGCTGCAGATAGCTTCATAGTACTGCGACTTAACCCCGTGCACCACCAGGGAGGCCCATAGGGGACATTTTTTTCTAGAGAAATGACTCCGTGTGTGATAATTAAAATACAAAGATACATCAACATTCTATTTTATACCATAAAGTTTTTGAAGATTAAATCTTTGTCTCTAGGAATATGTTAGGTATTTAAACAGATAATTTACAAATATTTATTTTACAGATTCCCTTTAAAATATTCTCAGAGTTAGAAAAACCACATAAATCATTTTTGTGGAATTTTTTTTTTTTTTAATTTTTTTTTTTTTTTTAAGATTTATTTATTTATTTATACAAGCACTGGGTACAGTCAGAAGCGCGGGAGGGTGAGAGAATTCACCAGAGCCAGAGTGGGGAGCAGAGCAGGCAGAAGGACCGAAGGACACTGCTGAGGGGAGCAGCGGGCGGCAGGAGAGGTCTGCGCGCCATGTGGGATCCTCCTCCAGTGGCCGGGGAGCAGCCGGGGATCGAACCGGCGCTGCAGAGGCTGTGGGCAGCTTCGCAACCCAGCGCTCAACCACTGCGCCACCGGGGAGGCCCTTTTGTGGAATTTTTGTGGTTTATTTTAAATGGTCCCCAAATATTTTATAACACCCATTTATATTTTTATTACTAATTTTCTGCCAATGTGCTATTTTTAGTATCTTAAAACATGAAATAAAAGGTCTACTGCCATAAGTTGCTTTTTCCTTTTCTGCTTTTCAGAGATTTCCTTAAATTTGTAAACAGTAACCCTTTTACCCAGTAGTTTTCTAGGACACCATCTTTCTGAGAAAGATGGTATGGATAACATGGCTTATAGTTTCACCCAGCTGTAAGATGTGTGTGTGTCTGCCTGTCTGTCTCTGTTCATGTGCCTAATCCATAAATCTAAGGTCCACGCCATCCCTTTTTTCTAGTACCTTCATGAAAATGGCATTATTCATCGGGACTTAAAACCAGAGAATGTTCTACTCTCATCTCAAAAAGAGGACTGTCTGGTAAAGGTAATAAATTTATGTTTTGTTTGTGACAACTACAGTAGGTTTCTGTTCAGAAAATTTTTAAATAAATCAAGTAAAAAATGGGAGCATTAAAAGGTTGAGAACTTTAATAAATTATTTTAAAATTATTGTAGAGATCTGGTGCGATGGCTCCAATCCAGATTCTAATGCACATTTATTGAGTTCCACTGTGTATAAGTCACTTACATTCAGAGAGAAAGAGGAAGGTTTTAGATAAATGAGTGAATCACATTCCCTGTCTTCCCCTTTACCTCCATCTAAAGTTGTGCTTCCCAAGCCTGGCTTCACTTTTCAATCTCATCCCCTATTGATGAAAAAAAAATAATGACACTCAAGCTTTTCCTCAGAATCTTTGAAGTTGCTACCCAGGTATAAATGTTTTTCCCAGGCTCCTTATGGTTCTAGGGTACAGGCAAGGTTGAGAAGCTGGGGCTAAGAGGAACCACATGTATTTATCTAACTAGAATCCTAGAGTGTCAGCAATTAGCCTCTTAAGCCTATTTGTAACCTCTTAAAAGATTAAAAATCATAGACAACTTGGAAAACCTAGGTCTTGAGATTCCTTGGACCTGGAATTTAAGCAAAATAAGTTGTATTGTTCGCAACTATTAGACATGAATTTGTAGATTCCAGATTAACAGCAGGTAAGAACTGTAGGATAGAAGCTGATCTAGCAGGCATGTCTTTTGGAACCTGTGGACTATGTTAATCTTTTTTGTGATCATTAAAAATGACTCCCTTTTGTCCTTAATTTTAGATTACTGATTTTGGGCAGTCCAAGATTTTGGGAGAGACCTCTCTCATGAAAACCCTATGTGGAACCCCCACCTACCTGGCCCCTGAGGTTCTTGTTTCCTTTGAGACTGCTGGTTATAACCGTGCTGTAGACTGCTGGAGTTTGGGAGTGATTCTTTTTATTTGGTAAGAAAAGTTTTCTTTGCTTGAGTCTGGTTGGAGGTAATTCAGTGCAATCAGATACGTGTCCAGGTATAATTGGACTTGTGTATAATTTAGGTCATTTTTTTTTTTTTACCATTAGTTAAAGAAAAATCTAATCTTTCATTATGCTGAAAAAGAAATCTGTGTATCCAAATGCCACTGAGAATGCCACTTGATTTATTTTCCTTTCTCTTTCTACCAATATTAAGCCTGAGTGGGTATCCACCTTTCTCTGATGCTAAGAATCAAATGTCACTGAAGGATCAGATCACCAGTGGAAAATACAACTTCGTTCCCAAGATCTGGGCAGAGGTCTCAGAGCAGGGTATGGTTACAAAAGGATTAAGAATTTGCTTTTGCTAAAATCTGTGTATATGCTGTGGTGGGAGTTTCTTTTTCAATCCTGTGATTATTTTCTCCTGTCACTTTTATTCTTTTCTGTTACTTTTGCACCATTTGAGAGACAAAAGAAGTTAGTTAAGAACATTAGCCCCGGGCCTCCCTGGTGGCGCAGCGGTTGAGCGCTGGGTTGCGAAGCTGCCTGTGGCCTCTGCAGTGCCGGTTTGATCCCCGGCTGCTCCCCGGCCACCCGGTGAGGGTCCCACATGGCGCACAGACCTCTCCTGCCACCCGCTGCTCCCTTCAGCAGTGTACTTCATACTTCGTCAGTCTGCCTGCTCTGCTCCCCGCTCTGGCTCTGGTGAATTCTCTCACCCTCCTGCACTTCTGACTGTACCCAGTGCATGTATAAACAAAACAAACAAACAAACAAAGAAACAAACAAATTAAAAAAAAAAAAAAAAAAAAAAAAGAACATTAGCCCCAAAGCCAGGCAGAAAGAGGCTAAAGTCTGGGCTCTGCTATTTCTTAGCTCTGTGACCCTCAGAAAAGTCACTTAACCTCTCTGTCTTCATTTCCCCCCTCCTTTTTTTGTGAAGGGAGCACCGTAACTCTTAACTTTAAAGGGTTTTTGAGAAGGTTAAATGTGACATACACAAATGCCTGGTACCTATTTAAGCAAAGTAGTAAGTTGACTTTTAGTAACAAGGTTTTTTTAAGTAAGTAAATATAGTAAGAGCTCCATGTTAGTAGTCACTTTGTGGTTTAGAACTTAAAAATGCAACTTTGTATATCCCAAAGGAAAAAAAATCCCACACTAAAACTGAATGTCAAATAATGTAGCATAGATTATTGTGTTTAGTGTCCAGATTATTGCGGTAAGTGAAAGGAGTAAGGTTGCAGTATTCAAGCCAGCCTCTACTTGTTGCTGATTGTCCAGCTTTGTTTCTGGGAGGTCTGTTATTTCCAAGGAGCCTCTCCTTAACTTAGGAACTCTTACCTTCAATGCACGGGTCTTAGGGAGAGTTCCAAAACACTGAGTGCTGTGAGTGTTGTAGAACTGGGTGGAAGTTCAGCTTTAATTAGTTTGAACTTGAGTCCAACACCGAGAGAGAGAACAGAGTTAAGAGGTAACTGTGATGGAGACATGGGGAGCATAATAATTCTTGGTGTTCTCAGGCCACTCTTGATGAGTACAGAGAGTGAGTAAGGAAGATCAGAGGGTCCTGCCCACCATACCTGCTGAGTTCCTGATGATCTTTGCCCCTCTCTCCTCTTTCTGTATGTTGACCTATGATTCTGGCATACTTTAATGTAGCTAATTGATTGTACTTATTTCTTTTCACTGTGATTTGCCAAATTGTCTTAATACTCTAGCTCTGGACCTTGTCAAGAAGTTGTTGGTAGTGGATCCAAAGACACGTTTTACAACAGAAGAAGCCTTAAGACACCCATGGCTTCAGGTGGGTATGGGGCACCTGAAGAACTATCTGAGAGATAAAAAGAGCGTGAAAACACATAGTATTTGCTTTGTCTGTTCTGTTTAGTGAGATTGCTTTAGATCAAGCTCAAGGTATATGGGGCATGTGTATGTGGGTGTATCTGTTGGGGAGACTGCAACCTTTTCAACTTTACTGATGGCTCTTTGATGGACAGGTTCACTTAATGGCTATCTTAGTTCCAAACTTGGTCCCTGAGTCTACAATTTGGCTGTGTTCCTTTGAGAATTTGTTCTAGCTCTGCGTCTCCACCCTAAGCTGTGTCCCTTCTTCCCTCAACTCTCCTCCCTCAACCCTTCACATACAATTTTCAGTCTTAAATCAGGGAAGCAGGGGGAGGAGGAAGGAGAGGAGGGCAGCCTTCCTGGGGGAGAATCCAGCTATTTCTTAAGCATAAGTGATTGGACATAATGGGTCCCACTTGTAGTTCATGATGCACAAGTGTGTCATTGGTGCAGACTGTTACCTGCACCTTTCAAGTCTGCATTACCTCCGAGTCCCTGCTGGGGGTGTGGCTCCCATTAGATTATGTGCTGAGCTCATTCCAGCTGCCAGAGTTGGAAGTCTTTTGTGACTTTGTTGGCCTAATCATCCCTGAGGGATGTCAGATCTTCTGTTAAGTGTACGTGCCAATGAGCACACCTATACCTCTGCTGCCCTTCATTTGGTCTTTCTGTACTTTGTGGGAACTTGAACTGGAGACTGCTACCCTGAGGATGACTGGTCCAGCAACTCCTCTGCCATCCAGTCTCTGCACTGTGTTCTGGGACTCTGGGAAGACTGTCCCAGGCTTTCTTCCAACCTTCTACCCCTAACGGTTTTGCTCAGGCCAGCTTGGGCTGGAATAACAAATCCTTAAAAGAAGAAAAAAATAGATATGTGTGTTTGAATTGTTGCCCTGGAAACAGCAGTCCCCCCAAGAAATCTGCCAGATGATTTAGCACTTAATAGACCTCACAGATTTGAAACAGCAGGATCCTTGAGAAAAGGAATTTGGAAACAAAGGGTGCCCTTTGCATGTGGGGATTTAATTTTGATGAAAAAAGAAAAACATGCCTCTTGGGTCTTTTCATGTGCCCTAATAGGGAAACTCTTGGGGACCAAATCTGGATGGAGAGGAGCTGTATTAGCTTTGAGAAAAATGGAGGACCTGGGAACAGGGTTTGCATTTGCCCGAAGTTTATGAATAGACATAGCCTATTTTTCTTGTACTTTTTGTCTCAAAAGAAAGCTATTATTAACAAGCAAGAAAAAGGTGAAAGTCATCCCTGCCACAGGGGTCTCACTTAAATCCTCTCTTGTCCACATTTTGTTTTTGCAGCAAAAGGTGGAGTAAATATTTCAGGAGGACAAGGACACAATTGCCCCAGTAAACCATCTAGTGATCAATCTGGTTTTATTTTGGGAAAAATTCAATGTTTCTGAAAAAAAAAAAAAAAAAAAAAAAAAACAAATTTTTTTTTTTTTTTTTTTTCATTTTGGCACTAGATTGAGTGTTTGCAATGTGAGTTTCAGCCTCTGTGTTGTCATAAACAGAGTATCTGGTTTGAGGAGCATTCCTTGTATCCACTTTCTCCCTCATGGTCACTGCCTGAAATTAATTATTTCCTTCTTGTCTTTGAGGCATATTATAATGTATAGTTTTTGAATAGATTGTGGACATTTCAAAGGAGGGATATTTATAGATACACATTCCTGTGTATGGCCTGATGAGTACTTTTTTCTTATCATTATTGATGGCTTGTTTTATTTTTTATTTATTTTCTTTTTAAAGATTTATTTATTAATGCATACAAGAGCTGGGGTACAGGCCAGAGATGCGGGGGGTGAGAGGATTCACCAGAGACAGAGTGGGAAACAGAACAGGCAGATCAACCAAAGTACACCACTGAAGGGAACAGCAGGCGAGACAGGAGAGGTCTGCTGCGCCATATGGGCTGCTCCCTGGCCGGCCGGGATTCGAACTCGTGCTACAGAGGCTACGGACTGCTTTATAGTGTGGTGCTTAACCCCTTGAGCCACCAGGGAGGCCCCTTGATGCCTTTTTTTAAATGCAGGTCCAGATAGCCATGTGGTCAACTCCCTTCTGCCACACTGAAGAACTGCCACATCAGGGGCACTTTATTGGGGTTTCATGTCTTCATGCATTCATTCTGTCAGAGGACAGTTAATGAGTTCATGTGTCAAGCACTGTTAGGCACTGTCGGTTTAAGGAGGAGGCCTGGCTTTGGGAAGCTGACAGTCTGGTGGAGTGGTATGATGCATGGGGTAGCAGGGCTGGATGCCTAGTATGGCACATCACTGGGATGACTGGTGTCACTGCCCTCAGCTTTCAGGTACCCACGGGCTTATTAGCCCCTATGAGGATGGTATAAAGACTTACGTGGTCTGGGACGCCATGGGCTTATTTGTTTTCTCTGGCTGCCAGACAAAATGCTACAGAGTGGGTGGCTTAACAATAGACATCTATTTTCTCAGAGATTTGGAGGCTAGAAGTCCAGTTTCAAGGTGTCAGCATCTTGGTTTCTCCTGAGACCTTTCCTTGCCTTGTGGGTGGCCACCCTTTGTCCTCACACAGCCTTTTCTCTGTGTGGTCACATCCCTGCAGTCTTTTCTCTTGTGTTTTTTTTTTTAATATTTATTTTATTTATTTATGCAAACACTGGGCACAGTCAGAAGCGCGAGAGAATTCACCAGAGCCAGAGGGGAGAGCAGAGCAGGCAGACTGTTGAGGGGAGCAGCAGGCTGCAGGAGAGGTCTGCGCACCATGTGGTACCCTTGCCGGTGGCCGGGGATCGAACTGGCGCTGCAGAGGCTGCGGGCAGCCTGGCAACCCAGTGCTCAACCGCTGCACCACCAGGGAGGCCCCTTTTCTCTTGTTTTGAGGATGCCAGTGATATTGTATTAATACCCTCTCCTTCCCAACAACCTCATTTTGTTTTTTGTTTTTTTAAAGATTTATTTATTTATGCATACAAAAATTGGGGGACAGCCCAGAGGGGTGTGTGTGTGTGTGAGAGAGGATTCACCATAGAAGAGTGGGGAACAGAACAGGCAGATTGACTGAAATACACTGCTGAGGGGAGCAGCGGGCAAGACAGGAGAGGTCTGCTGCGCCATGTGGGTCACCTCCCTGCCTGGGGATCGAACTTGTGCTGCAGTGGCTGCAGGTATCTTCATAGTGCTGCGACTTAACCCCTTGTGCCACCAGGGAGGCCCCAGCAGCCTCATTTTGACTTAGTTACTTCTTTAAAGCTCCTTTCTCCAGATACAGTCACATTACTGGAGGTTAGGGCTTCCATATATAAATTGGGGAGGAGATACACTGTTGTGTTTTTTTTTTTCCTTCAAAATTATTATTTTTTTAATTTTATATATTTTTTACATCTTCTTCTTCTTTTTTTTTTTTTTTTTTTTACAATGTATGCTTTCTCATCTTGGTTATAGTCCCCATGAAATTCCCACTACCAGTTCACCCGTGCACCATCACCACAGTCCCCTGTGCTCTTCCCAGCCCTGTTTTCATCCTACTCCTTTCTCTCCCCCCTACAAAATGTCTCTGGTTTATAGTTGCTTGTTGATTTTGATTTCCACTTTATTATAATAACTTTTTTCCCCCTGATCCCTTATTTGGATGCTCTACATTCCTCCTATAAGTGAAACCATCCGATATTTTTCTTTTTCTTTCTGGCTTATTTTGCTGAGCATGATTCCTCCCAGTTCCATCCATGTTTTGCAAATGGCATAAGTTTATCTTTTGATTGCTAAGTAATATTCCATTGTGTATATATATCACATCTTCTTGATCCATCTATTTTTGGGCATTTGGGTTGTTTCCATAGCTTATCTATTGTAAATAGTGCTGTAACAAACATAGAGGTGCAGGTTTCTTTTTGTTTTTTTAAGATTTATTTATGCATACAAGAACTGGGGTATAGGCCAGATGTGTGTGTGTATGGAGGGGGTGGAGGTAAGAGGATTCAACAGAGACATAGTAGAGAGCAGGACAGGTAGATTGACTGAAAATACACTGCTGAGGGGAACAACAGGTGAGACAGGGTCTGACTTCTAAGGCTGTTTAGGAAATATTTGTTCCTTGAGTGAATGAGAAGGTAAGTAAGGTGGACAGATAGACAAGGCAGACATTCATGGTGGAGGCTATGAGCAGGAATAGGAGAAAATAAGGGCAGAGCCTATGGGAGTGGCACTGCTTGAGAAGTGAGATCCTAAGGGAGAGTGCAGAGTGGAATCCACATCAACTTGGCACGCTCAAAATGGGCATTAGGGAGCTACACTGAGTAACTCAATAAATAATGATAGAAGCAGGTGATACTCACGCTGGATGTAAAACAGGCAAATGAATTCTTGAGCACTACAATTTGTCTTTATCTGTCAAATTGCTGAATGTTGAGAACCTTCACTCCTATATCCTCTCCCCTTACCTACCATGATGCACTTGGCTTAGTGGGAGGAGTGGTATGGGGGTTGTATGGGAAATTACATGGAACTCTGGAATCAGTCATATCTGGGTCTGTATTCTGCACACACTACTTGAGTGAATGACTGACATGGGCTTCTTTTCAGCCTCAAAGCTCACAATCCTATTCATGGATATTTCACCTTGTCAAAGGTGGGGGCAGCTGCACCTGGTCACCTCTCAGGGCCAGATGCAAATCCTTGTATCCTGTAGTATGAATGCCCAGGAATATTGGAGTAACCTTCATACACATCTGGGTAGTCTGCCTCTCATCATTTCTCTCTTCAGCAGCAAGAAACACCTGCATTGCTCTGAACACAATACTTGAGTGAGTGACTGACGTCTCATCTTCCTTTGTCATTACCTAAGATCTGGGATATTGTGGGCTTGACGTACTTCAGGCCAATTGTACAGCACTTGCTGGGTGACTCTTCTTAGGGTGCTGGGTTGGATTATTACAGTGGCCCCACAAACTGATTTTATTAATCAGTGGGAAGGGATACCTGGAAAGATTTGGGAAGTTGTAGCCTCTGATGTCCTGATTCCCATCTCAGGATCTGAGATGAAATGCAGGTCCTGAAAGTTTTGACTGTTAGGATTTGTGGTTCTCTGACAACCTGAGAGGTTTTTGACCTGTGGATTTGATTCGGCCAGTGTCTGTTGAGCACTGTCTGCTGGTATTTAGATGATTCCAGGAATGTAGAGGGGATGAATATGTGGAGCTTGGAGCTTTGGCAAGATTATGTCTCTTGGTAGACAGACAGCTCACTTCTCTATTGCCAGCAGCACCCTAACTCTATGTTTCTAGGCACTTTGCTTCCCTCAGACATAGCTTGCTTATGTTTTTCATTTCTTCACAGGATGAGGACATGAAGAGAAAGTTTCATAATTTGCTATTTGAAGAAAATAAGTCAACAGCTCTATCCCCAGTTTCAGCCCAGGTATTCCAATGTTCATTAAATGTAGTGCAGTTTGAAATGCTGATGAGCAAGGGCCATGAGTTTGAATAGTCTCCTTAGTAGCAATTGCTTAACATTTTTAATGGATGCATGTAATTAGATACTTTGTTTTGGCTTGATCTACTCCAGCACCCTTAGAGTTGATAATGGAAAGTATGTTTAATGCAGTAGAGAAGCACAGCAAGGGATTTTCATTCAAGATGTTTCCTGCAAGCCAAGATGAGAAGACTGCTGGAGGCTCAGTTTTACATTTGTTGAAAAGTTTTTAACTTTGGGCAAGTGATTCATGATTTATTGACTAAAATTTTATTCTTCTAAAGCCTTTGTAAATCTAAATTAGTATCTGTTCATTCCTTTCCTGCCTTCTTTTGGTGAATGATAACACTCCTCTTCCCAGTTGCTTCTGGTAGTTTTATAAAAGACATAAAGAGATTATTTCTCCCACAAAGGAGTATCTCTGCAAGTGAGAGTATTTCTTACAGTGAGAGGTATTATAGTCCTTTTAAAACTCCATAATTTAGGTGAGGACTATTGAGAGGAGACTGGTTATACTGCTTACTTTCAGTATATATCATTGAGCAGTTAGAGGCCACAAGGGAGAGAACTGTCATTATGATAAGCTTGTTGGAATCTGGGGTGGCAGTGGTAGGTGTGATGGGGATTCAGATGTCAGTGAGGACAATCTGTAATTTATGGTACTAGAAGTTTCACATGGAATGTCCCAAATTTACCAGAAGCATCTTAGGAAACTGATCATCTTAAAGAAGCCAGTGGTTTTCTTTGAACAGCTCTCTTTTTTCCTTTATCGCCAGCCTTCCACAAGTCAAAAGCGTCATCTTGAAGAGGAAGCAGAGGATGCTAACACCACAAAGCGTCTGGCTGTGTGTGCTGCTCTCTCATGAGCACTGGTTGAACACACGAGAAATGAGCCCTGCTGTCATTTTCTTTTAACCCATTTTTTTGTAGTTTGTATTTCGATTTTGGGAACAATTGCTCTTTCCATAATCATTAATGCACAATTAAAACTCTAATGGAACCTGGAACTTGGGCTTCTGCTTGATGATCAGCTCTCCAGTTACATGCCTTTTGTGTGTGTGTACTTGAAGTTGTGTGCCTTTCATTTGGAGCCCCACCTTGCTTTTATCAGCAAGTTGCTCAGGCTGTATGCCTGACCTCAACCTGGGTGAGTTGCATACAAATTCTAAAGGCTCTTGGAAAGTTATGGGGAAAGGGGCACAGCGAGGTTAGTAGTGGGGTTTATAGACAATGGTTGGTCCTCAAGAAATGGTAGGTACCTTGGTGCGTATTCTACACACCAGTTTTAAATTCTCATCCTCGCCTTCCTAAAGATACAGGCCCATAATTGCAGAAACCACAGGGTCATATAAGTTGTTAAGATTCAAACTTTACTTGATTAATAGGAAGGGGACATGGGACATCAACTGTATTAAACATAATACCCAGCAGAGTCCTGTGAGACAGGAGAGGTCTGCTGCACCATGTGGGTTAGTTCCCTGGCCAGCGATTGAACTCCTGCTGCAGTGGCTGCTGATAGCTTCATAGTGCTGAAACTTAACCCCTTGCACCACCAGGAAGGCCCCAGGCCTCTTCTCAATCCTCTGATTCTTCTGTTGAATTTTGGAACTTGCTTGCCATACCCTGAATCTAGCACCTTGATTCACATGCTACTGGTGAGCCAGCCAGCAGGATTGGGGTACACAGCTTTTGCCCCAGACAATAGAGGTGGTGATTGGTGATTTCCATTAAAAGAATGTACAAGCATTCCGAAACTTGGCTGGCCTGGTGCAGGGGGCACATAATTTGTATATAGGTGGTTTGCACATTTAAAGAATGAGGCTGAGATTGCCAAATTAGATGGGTTTTAAGATCATTTGAATACTTAATCTGAAACCTGTGGTTTCTTGGGGCGTGAGGTCAACACTTCTCTGTTTCCAGAGCACTTTGTAGTAACTCCCTCTGATTATATCTACCATGGTAGGTTGAACAATGTTCCCCAAAGATTTTTTCATTTAATCCTCAGAATGTATGAATATATTCCATTACATGTCAAAGAGACTTTTAAGATGTGATTAGGCTAAGCCTTTTGAGAGGAAAATGATTGAGTTTTATCCAGGTAGACCCTATGTTATTACAATGTTTCTGTTAAGAGGGCACAGGAGGGGTCCATCAGAAGAGATGAAGTGATACACTTTGAAAATGGAGGATGGGGCCATAAATGAAATACAGGCAGCCGGTAAAATGTGAAAAAGCAAGGACATGAGTTATTTACTCAGAGCCTCCTGAAAGAACAAATCCTTTACACCTGGATTTTAGCCAAGTACAACTGATCTCAGAATTTTGACCACAAAACTAAGAATAATTTTGTCTTTCTTAAATCACCCACTTTGTGGTAATTTGTAACAACAGCCATAGGAAAAAAATTATCAATGGGATGACATCTGTTGCTGACCTGGGGCCACCTACCATGCACTTCGTTACTTTAATTTTCTTTGGGAAATTCTTTTTCCCAATCTCATGAAGTCATGGGGACAGGGAAGATGGTAAAGGTATCTCCCTGTCCCCCAATAGGGAGCTGAAGAGCTCCCTAGAGGCTCCTTACATTGTACATCTTGCACTGTCGCTAGTGGTGGCCATGTGGGGCACTAAACCATGCACAGGGCAGGTTCATTGTGGACTCAGGCAAACAGAAAAGAATCTCAGAGTCCTCAGTAGATTTGACAGGCCTTTAATGTTGGAACAGGGGACCAGGTACAGACAGACCAGCAAGCAGGGAGAGGCAGTAACTGAGTCTTCAGCCCGTGATCACCTCGCTCCCTCTGGTTTCTTACTCTCCCGTTTCCTCCTCTCCCTCCTCCTTTCCCTTGCAATCTCATAGTGGTCTTCCACCCAGGGCCTCCGTACTTATAGGTCTGCACGCCTTGTGCTCTCCGGCTTCTTGCTCTGCTGTTTGTAATCGTAGGCATGTGCGCCCCATGCTCAGGGTTCTCAGCCCTGGGTGTTTACATGTGCCCCATGCTTGTGCTCTCAAGAATTTTTTTTCACCAACATGTGGGCAATGAAACCTGGGTGGAAAGTAGGACCACAGGTGGTGGCTGTAAGAGACTGGTGGTGGGAGATGAAAAAGAGCCTGAGTAACTCCATTTATCCCTACAACACTTTGAAATAGTAGCAAATGGAACTGTGATACCAACATTGGTGGTAGGAACAACATTGTGCTAATCTGAGTTCTTTGCGCTTCCTGACTTTGACTTTGGGAAAGCACAAATTGCTTTCATTTCCTTATCTGTAAAACGAGTACAATAAGAGTACTAGCCTCATATGGTATTTGTGAGGAGCTAATGGTGGAAAGCACATTTAAAGAGACAAGCATAGGTGCTTCCCTGGTGGTGCAAGGGGTTAAGTCTCAGCGCTATGAAGCTATCAATTGTCACTGCAGCCAAAGTTCGATCCCTAGCCAGGGAGCTGACCTACATGGCACAGCAGACCTTTCTTGTCTTGGCTGCTGCTCCCCTCAGCAGTATATTTCAGTAGATGTGCCTGTTCTGCTCCCTACTCTGTCTCTGGTGAATCTGCTCATCACCACCACCCCTCCCTGCCCTACACCCCAGTGCCCTACACCCCAGTAAATCTTTAAAAAAAAAATTTAAAAACTGGGCCTCCCCGGTGGCGCAGCGGTTGAGCGCTGGGTTGTGAAGCTGCCCGCAGCCTCTGCAGCGTCGGTTCGATCCCCAGCCACCGGGCGAGGGTCCCACATGGCGCGCAGACCTCTCCTGGCACCCGCTGCTCCCCTCAGCCTGTTCCTTCTGTCTGTTCTGTTCCCTGCTCTGGCTCTGGTGAATTCTCTCACCCTCTGTACCCTGTGCTTGTATAAGTAAATAAATCTTTAAAAAAAAATTAAAAAACTGGCATATGGTAAGGAATCCATCAATGTTGGTGTCTATTGTTAAAGGTGGGAGGGCCATATAAGTAGGCAGAGGGAGTCATAGGAAGTTCTTGAGAGGGCCTAGGGGTTGTCTTGGCACTATCCGCTATCACTGCTATGGTCTGAGTTGCATCCCTGGTCAGGGTGCTAACCCACATATAGCAGACCACTCTGTCTGCTGCTCCTCTTAGCAGTGTATTTCAGTAGATCTGCCTGTTCTACTCCCCACTCTGTCTCTGGTGAATCTTCTTACACCCTGCACCTTTGGCCTACACCCTAGTTGTTCTGTGCATAAATACATATTTTTTAAAAAGTTCTTGAGCCAGGAAATATCAGCTCAGGTCTTGCAGGGAGCACACAAAATTGGTGAATTATCGAGATGCCTTTAACAAAGCAGTTTTGGAAAACGCCAGGTCAGCCTTGGGCTGGTGGTGGAAGTAGAGGTTGAGGGGCATTTCCCAGTGGCTGAAATAACTCCCCTCCCTTCTGAAGAATAGGCAGGACGTTCCATGCAAGAGGAAAAACCTCACGGTATTGGAGGTTTGTGGGTCAGATTTGAAGATGGCCAGCACCATTCAGATACAGCAGAGTTTATCTGAGCAGCTCTGGTGTGAGACAGTACAGGGCAGGAAGGACACATGATCAGGGTTTGGGTTTTGAATCCTGAGCTGGTTTTGAAAATGAATCTAATAGGTCTGAGTTCCTAAACAAGTCTGAACCTAATTGGCATCAACTAGGTTCAAGCTTGGCCCAGCACCAATTAAGTCTTGGCAACAGCTGGTTTGGAAAGTGGACCAATCAGATTTGAGGAGGCAGATAAGCCCTAGCTTCAGAGAGGGACAGAGCTGGCTTGAGAGGAGAGGCTTGAGACTGCTTGGGAGACTTGGGTTGGAAAAGAGGTAGGGTAAATTTACCCTACTCAGTGTAGGGTAAATTGAAGTTAGCAGTTTTTTCCACCATCCTGCCATTAGCATCAGTGATCCATACATGTGGTCTTATACGCATGCCTAATGGTGGTACCTAGAGCATGGGTGGTTGTGCTTAAGTGGGCACAGCTGAGCTGGGAGACTGAGCATATAAGGGCTGAGGTAGCAGAGGACTGGGCGGCAGAGGACCATGCAGTGGGGTGCAGAAGAGACCACGAAAGAATGCCAGAGAGCTCAGAAAGAGTAAAGATTCGCCGGGGGCTAAGAGGTTTGTCAGCCTCCTGGCCCCCCCAGCACCCCTGCCCACCCAGCAGCTGGTTACCTCACTACAAATGGTGTACAAAGAGCACCAAAAGCCTGAAAAAGTCATTGACGGCTCCAGGACTCCTCTACCCATCTGCCTGAATCAATAGAGGACCTGCACTGTGCCTTGCTGGCACTACACTCAGCTTGGAAGAAGCTTCAGAAAGAAATTTGACCTCTGCTTCAGGAGGGAGATTTGGGCTTCAGGAGAGAAGCTGTTGCCGTGCTGCCTCAGCAGCACCTGGGACTACCCCCAGTAGCCATAGGCTAGTTGGATCCTGGTTCCACTGCTTGCCTGTGTGCCACCTATTCCAGGCTCACAGAGGGACAACACTACCTTGCATGAGCAGCTTTTGGTGGACTACCTACCCCTATCTGGGGTAGGAAAGCTGAACATTTGTGGCTTCAGGAACTCATCCCAACCTCCCTTTATAAATCCTGTTGCTGCTGCACCCTGAAATTGAGCCATGTCTTTCAATTATGAGCACACAGGTGAAGAACTCACAAACTATGAGTGTTCCCCTCAGTTTTGCTCACTTTCAAGTCCATCCTGAGTCTTTGGCTGGAAATATTAGGAAAACAGCTTCAGGTTTTCAGGTCAGGTATGTGGTGGGAGTGGAATGAAAATGAAGTCATCACAGAGTGAAGCAGAGCCTAGATTAAAACTGAGATTGCTTGCACCTGGATCCAGCTACCACTCCAGGACTTTTTAGGAAAGTGATCAGGTATGTTCCCTTTTTTGTTTTACTCCAGGTTGAACTGGTTTGTCACTTGTATCTGAAAAAGTTTAGCCTAATATATGCAACCACTTACAAACTCCAAAAGACCTTTGAAGACGTCTTTTTTCCTCATAGGGAAAACATTCTCTGCTGTTGGCTTTCTGCCAACTTGAGGATTTTTCAGAGAGGATTGGGGCAGAGTATGGAAAGTGAAAATGTGGGAAGTAACAGTCCCTTAGGCACCAAGGTTGGGGAAACCCCTCCCAGCTAATTATACCACAGTGCTTGGGAGCACAGTCCCTTTCATTAAACTTTGGGAGTCTTGGAAGTCTTGCACCACTGGCATTATACCAGTGAAATTTGGAGAGCTGGCATTATACCAGTGAAATCTGGAGAGCTTTGGTGCCAGCCAGGAGCCAATGTGCTCAGAACATACACACATCATCTGAAAAATGTCAACCCACCCATTCTCCCCCTTGCAGATGTAGAAATCAAAGCTCTCTGGCTCTGCCAAGCGACCTGTGCAAGACTCCAGTTTGCAAAGGTGAATGTGAGATCTGAAACCCAGATTTCCCTTTTCGAGAGCCCTTGGTTTTCAACCATTGAACACAACTACTTCAGGGGTCTCGTTATCCACTTACTGCTTGTGAAGTTCGAGGTGAATTGTCCACACTTTGTATAGAAATTATTACACGGAGTGCTCCCAATATCCATTAAGTTTTCGAACTTTTTAAAGGACAAACAGTCTTCCAGAGACCTGACCTTAATCACGCTACTGAGCGGAGAAACAACACGCAAACTCAAGCTTCTCCCCTGACTGGGGCTCTCCAGGCCTGTGGGCATTCCCTGTGCCCCTTCCGCTGCGCACGTGTTGCACACCTCCACGTCGGGGACCTGAGCGCATCAGCGGCGCCCTCACCCCAACACTCCAGAGCGTCATTCTCCCCTGTTCCAGACTCTCGCCCCAGACCTTGGCTAGGGGGTGCCGCAGAAGGGGCTCAGGCTGGGTCGTCTGCAGTGCGGCAGGCGGCTGAGCCAAGCGCAGAACCGCCGGCTCTCGGGCCTGGCCGGCCGGGCGCGGCGGGGGTGGGCGCGACGTCGGGAACAGCGGTCGGCGCGGGAGGGCGCGCCGCGGTGCGCGCGGGGGACGGGGCGCCGCGAGGGCGCGCGCGCGCGCGGTTGGGGGCGGGGCGCCGGCATCCGCGGGGCGCGCGGGGCGCGGACGCGGCGGGCGCGCGCGCGCGTGCGCGCTGGCGGGGAGGGGGTGAGGGGTCCCGCGGCGGCGCGCGGCACGGCGGGAACATGGCGCGCGGGTCCGGCGCGCGCGCCTAGCTGGCGGGACCGTTAGCTCGAGGCGGACGCGGCCCGGGCCCCGCGGGGATGGAGCAGTCGCCGCCGCCCGCGCCCGAGCCCACCCCGGGCCTGACTCCGGCTCGGAACCGGAGGCGGCGGGAGCCCGAGTCGCCGCCGGCGCCGGCGCCGGTGAGTGCGTGAGGGGCGCGGGCCGGGAGACTTTCTTTGTGAAACTCCGTCGGTGCAAGCCGGGCCGGGCCTCGGCTGCTGGCCAGCGCCCGCGAGGCGGCATCCACCCAGCGGTTCGGGTTCGGGTTCGGTTTCACGCTCTGCCTCGCGCGGTTCCGCGGTGCGTTCGGTTCCGCAGCCTGCCCGCCTCAGTTTCCACGGGAGTGTTTGTGCGCGCCGGGGCTGGGTGGGGGGTGGGTGGTGGGTGGGTGGGGGTGGACTGTCGGCGCCTCCTGCGTGTGGCATCGCCACCCCCGCAGAGTGGTGGCTGCCCCCCAACATAGGGCCCACGAGAGGGGGAGACTGCAGCTGCCGGGAGACAGGTGTCTGCTCAGGTGCAGCTAGCTCCAGGTGGAATTTTCAGGGAGTGAGCTGTTCGTCCCACGAAGGAAGCAAATCTGTCAGTGGTTCAGCACAAAGTGATTTTGGGATGCTTCGTATCGACCCGCAGCGTTCCGGCGTGTTCGGGGTGTGCGTCAGGATGAAGGATGCTGTGTGAAGTGAACTTTGGAGGTGTGGCATCTGCTGGATGCAATGGCCCTGAGCATTGTGCTCCCCAAACGGCCAGAGCTTAGGGATAATGTGGGGGCACTTACCCCGGGTCCATGCATGAAACCAGACTCTGTAAGGCAGGGAGGCAGATTTCGGATTTTTAACAAACTCTTGAAGTTATGATCAGGCAAATTTGGGTAGCACTGTTTTAGAGTAACCTTCCTGCTAACATGGTGCAGCTCTGTTTGTAGCTCCCGGTGGTATCCTGGTACCAGGCAAAGTGCTTGGCACATCGTAGATAGTAAATATTTTTGGAAATACTGTTGATGTAGGGAGTTTCCAAAATAGGAGTTCTTGAGATGTTTTCAGGAGTGTTTTGAGATTAATAGCTGAGATTTACTTTAATATATGATTTTCCTTAGGTGCCTACTTTTGTGACTGTTCATAATGTCATAAGCAAAAGCAGAGTATATATACATCGTTTAATATAAACCATCAACTGTGTATACCCTACCTACTTTAAAATTAATTCTGAAATTTAAAAAAATGTGCTTTTTTTTTCATCATTTGGGAATGCTAGGCTTATAGGATTTTGTTCCTTTGACACAGGTAAATATTTACATTTTCATCAAAGTATATGTGAATTACTGTTTATCCAGAAAAGTTGGCAATTTGCATAAACGTCTGAGTATTTGTAGTCTTTATGTAATATGAATTTGATTTTATCTTCAGAATCAATGTTGAAATCAAATTGTTTGAAAGTTAGTTGAGATTTTAGGGGCTGGCTTTTAGTTGAATTTCAATAGTTGATTTCAGTTGTTGTTCACTGTACAAAATATGAATATACAGGGAGACATAACTTTAGGAGCTGAGATTACATCTGGAGAAGAAAAATGAAAAAAATTAGGTGCTTTATGCTGTTTTTTTAAATCTCAAAAAACAGATTTGTTGAGATGAAATTTACCTAGTCTTTTGTGACTGGCTTCTTTTACTTTGTAGAATGTTTCTGAGGTTGCCCATGTTTTAGCATGTATTAGTACCGTAGTCCTTTTTCTTGCTGAATAATTTTACATTGAATGGATATACCACATTTTGTTCTTCATTGGTTATGAATAATACTATGAATATTTGTGTATAAGTTTTAGAGTGGATGTATTTTCATTTCTCTTGGGCACAGCTGAATGAAAAGAATTTGGGGTCATATGGTATAACTCTGTTTTAACCTTTTGAGTAGGTGACAAACTGTTTCCTCAGCATTGTTTTCCATCCCCACTAACAAGGATTGCAGTTTCCCTACATCCTTGCCAATACTTGTTTGTTTTTGTTAACTTTAGCCATCCTCATAGGTGTAAAATGGCATCTCATTTCAGTTTTGATCTTCATTTTCTTGATGACTAATGATGTTGGATATACGTTTTTTATGCTTATCACCGCTTGTATAACTTCTTTGGACAAATATCTATTCAAATCTTTGGTCCCTTTTTTTAGGTTCCTTTTTAAATTGGGTTGCTTGTCTTTGTTATTGGGTTGTAAAAGTTCTTTAAATATACTGAGCCCTATTCAGATATATGATTTGCAGATATCTTCTCCCATTCTGTACATTCTTTTCAACATTTTGAAAATGTCTTGTGTAGAAAGTGAAGCACAATTTATATATATTTGTTGCTGTTTATGCTTTTTTTAAAAGATTTATTTATTTATGCATATAAGAACTGGGCTACAGGCCATAGGTGTGGGGGTTGAGAGGATTCACCAGAGACAGAGTGGGGAACAGAGCAGGCAGACTGACTGAAATGCACTGCTGAGGAGTACAGTGGGTGAGACAGGAGACGACTGCTGCGCTATGTGGGCCACCTCCCTGGCCAGGTATTGAACTCGTGCTGCAGTAGCTGCAGATAGCCTCATTAGTGCTGCATCTGTGAATCTATCACCAAATCTGAGGTCTTGGAGATTTGTCTCTGCATTCTTCTAAGAGTTTTAATGTAGTTAACTTTTTCTGATCCATTTTGAGTTAACTTTCAAGCCGTGGTCCAAATTCATTCTATTGCATATGGTGATCCAGTGTCCCAACATTTTTTTGGAAAAAGATTGTTCTTATCTCTTTGAATGGTTTTTGAACCCTCTTTGAAAATCAACTAAACCTATTTTAGAATTTATTTCTGGACTCACTTCTATTCATTACCCTTATGCCAATACTATATTGTTTGATTACAGTAGCTTTGTAATAGATTTTGAAATTAAGTATAAGTCCTATTACTCTGTTCTTTTTCAAGACTTTTCACTTTTTTCAGTCCCTTACCATATGAATTTTAGCTTACTAATTTCTGCAAAAAAATTGCTGGAATTTTTATAAGGATTATATTTAATCTGTCTTTTCAATGATATTTTGTAGTTTTCAGATTCAAGTCTTACACTTATTTGAAAAGTTTGTTTCTGAGTATTTTATTATAGTTGATGTTGTACATGGAATTGTTTTTAAAATTTCACTTCACATTTTCATTGTTCAACTTGAGTTCATTTGTAGTGATAGAAGAAGTACATTTGTTTTGGGTATATCTTTTAACTCCATCATTCAGTGGTAATCTGTCCCAATTTTTTGTTTCAAATCATTTCCCCCAAATAGTGAGGAAGAATTGTTTTTGAAAGTGTAAGTATGGATGCAGATCTAGGTTCATAGATCTTAGTCTGGACTTCGCTATATACTAGGTGTATGAGTTTTGACAAATCTTAACTCTTAGGAGACATCTCAGTAATATGTATAATAGGGAAGTCATATCCATCCCAGAGTATTGTGAAATGAAAGAAAATATTGTTAGCTATTTAGGGCAATGCCTTACGTTTGTTAGGGATTTTATATTTATTGTTTATCTCCTGTTAGTTAACGCCATTTAAAAGCAAGTCAAAAACCAAAAAACCAACAAAAGACCAAAACAAAACAAAAATAACAAAAAACCCAAACAAATAAAAAAAACCACAGACCCCCCCAAAAAAAGAAAAACCCCAAAACCCACAAAGCAAAAACCACAAAGAAAAATCTCAAACTTTTTCCTGTCCCCATCACTTTTCTGTGAACTAAAAATCCCCGTGAGAACTGAAGGAACAGTGAAAGACAAAGTCTCTCATACCACACAACTGTAAAAACCTGCTAAAACTAGGCTGCTCTATAGGGTGTTTGACAATGTATTTGTGATTATTATTAAACACAGTAAAAATTTCACTCAAAGCTGTTTGGTTTTATCTTGTATTTTTTTTTTAAGATTTATTTTTATACAAGAGCTGGGGCACAGCCAGAGGTGCGGGAGGGTGAGAGGATTCACCAGAGACAGAGCGGGGAGCAGAACAGGCAAACGACCGAAATACACTGCTGAGGGGAGCAGCAGTGTGACAGGAGAGGTCTGCATGCAAGAGCTGGGGTGTAGGTTAGAGGTTGGGGGTGTTGGTGTTGGTGAGAGGATTCACCTGAGACAAAGTGGGGAGCAGAACAGGTGGATTGACTGAAATACACTGCTGAGGGAAGCAGCAGGCAGGGGAGACAGGAGAGGTCTGCTGTGCCATGTGGGTAGCTCCCTGGCCAGGATCAAACTCATGCTGCAGTGGCTGGCATTAGCTTGATATTGCTGAGATTTTAACCCCTGTGCCACCAGGGAGGTCCCACATTTGATCATTTAGATGACCAAATATATATTTCCAACAAACCACAATTATCATAGCAGTCCACCCAAATACCAACAGGCATTCCTAAAATCTTCCTAGTCCAAAATCTTCCTAATTGTACCATCAATCTGGGGGCCTTTCTGGTGGTGCAAGGACTAAGTCTTCTGGTGACACAAGAACTAAGTCTCAACACTATCAAGCTATCCGCAGCCACTGCAGCACAAGTTCAATCCCTGGCCAGGTAGCTCAACCCCTTGCACCACCAGGGAGGTCCCTGACCTTGTATATTTTAAATATCTGTTATGAGTAAACAAGCCAAACTAGTTTTCTGAATTAGCCTTAAAAGACGGAAGTTTGTTGTTAACAAAATAATATTGACTTATTTATACCCATCTCAAGTTAATAGAACAATGTAGAAGTACAAAGTTATAAATATCAAATTTATGTTGTAGTCAATCCCCAAATCAGAGTTTTTATTGAATAGTACTTGGTCTAGGTTAATTTATTCGCTAGCATGAAACTGTGGGAAACAACAAGTATATGCAATTAGGGGTTGATTGTCCTAGCCTTTCTTAAAACCTCAGCAGATTACAAAAATTACAAACTTGAAACTGGAGCATTTTTAAATGTGCAAATAATTTTGGTCATAGTTCTAGTATGGCTTATTTTGGCTGCAATAAGAGACAGGCCTAAATAGTCTAAGCATTTTCCAATTGTGGTACTAAGTTCTGCAAGATCTTAATAGGCTTTCTGGGAGGTGAGTAAAATATTTTGTTTTCAAATAATTCTGAGAGGAAGAATATAGTGGTTAAGAGCATGAACTCCAGAGTCAAACTGCCTGAGTTTGAATCATAGCACCACTGCTTATTACTTTAACACTCTTCTTTTTAATTATTTAACCTTTGCCTTTTTAAAAAGATTTATTTATTTATGTATACAAGAACTGGGGTAAACCCTATTACAAGGGGAGCAGCAAATTAGGCAGGAGAGGTCTGCTGCGCCACGTGGGCAGTGACCTGGCTGGGATTGAACTTGTGCTGCAGTGGCTATGGCTAGCTTCGTAGTGCTGCAACTTAACCCCTTGTGCAACCAGGGAGGCCCAACCTTTGCCTTTTTTTAAAATCTAAAAGTGGAGAAAATAATACTACCTAATTTATGGGGTATTTTGAAGATAAAATGAGTTAATAAATGTAAAGTACTTAGAATAGTGCCAGTAATACATTAAGTACTCAGTAATTATAATAATTATTCTTAGAATGTTTATTCTGTTTCTTGGAAATGCATCATATATATTAGCATATTAAACGTTCTAAGGAAGGCTTGCAGTAATGATCTGTTTTCTTCCAAAGTGCATGTAAATATTGGCAACTGTGATCTAGAATCAGCTGAAAGGTTTCAAATCTTAAATAAAAAATTCAAATATGTAAGGTATTTCCCTGAAAATTATTTACATTAATACCCCCCAAATTGTTTAATGAAATTAAACAAATGGAATACCTTTTCAAAGATGCCTGTAAAGATAATCATTTAAAGGAAAAGTTTGAGGACTTAAATCCTCACTTAAGAACTTATTGCCCTAAGGACTGGGAATTGATTGTAATAATAATTAACAACCCTGCTTTAGTGTTGATGACCTCTTGTGGCATATCTACTTCTTTCAGTCCTTTGTTTTAGCTTCTCTAAGCATCTTTATGATAGCTGACAAAGCTCTGTCCAGTAGAATTTTCTGTGAGGATGAATATTTTCTTTGTATTGTCTAACCAGATAGCCACAGTTACCAAATGTAGCTCTTGAACACTTGCAGTGTGGCTAATGCATCTGTGGAAGTTAATCTTTAGTTTTAATTAAGTAAAATGAAAATTTAAATAGCCACATATAGCTTATAGGCTACTATGCTAGATAGTTCAGCTCTAAATAGTTTGGGTTGTATGACCTTAATATGCTTTTACTTTTTATCCTACCCTGATCTACACTGGTTTCTTTGCTATTCCTTAAACATGCCTTGTCCTTTATTTTCCTAGACACCTAATTCCATATCTATTTGTCTGGCCAATTTCTTTACCTTCTTTGGTGACTCTTTGAGCTAGAGGATCCTTGCTGGGGTCATGATCTGATCAGTTGTGGCCTGGCTAGGAGAAATTTTTTCTCCCACTTGAAACACTAGGCTTTACAAGGCATAAAGAACAACCTGCACCTGGGCCTCCCCTGGTGGTGCAGGCGGTGGAACGCAGTGCTGTGAAGCTGTCCCGCAGCCTCTGCAGGGACGGGTTCGGTCCCGGCTGCCCAGGGAGCGTCCCACATGGCACGGCAGACCTCTTCTGTCGCACCAGCTGCTCCCCTCAGCAGTGTATTTCGTCAGTCTGTCTGTTCTCTTCCCCGCTCTGTCTCTGGTGAATCCTCTCACCCTCCGTGCATCTGGCCTGTATCCTGGTTCTTGTATAAATAAATAAATAAATCTTAAAAAACAAAACAAAACTAAACCTTTTGTCACATGTGCAGACTTTGTTGTTGTTGGTCAAACAGCTTGTGCTGTTATTTTCTATAAACATATATTTATCTCCAGTGCCTAGGAGAGTGCCTGGCCCCAGATAATTTTACTGTATTCTAACTTGGAAATCTTTGCCAAGGCTCTTCCTCTGTTTCTGTCTAGGAGTTGAAGTTCATATATTTATGACTCACTTGTTTTAATGTTCCTTTTTTCCCTAATTTGTCTTTTAGATTAACCAAAAATTTTATTATTGTATTAGTTTTATATTAACTTATTAATTATGGTTTTTTAACTCTGTATGATTCCTGTAGTGATTAAGATATGTAGTGACTTAATATAGGCTAATAAAGTTAATATTTTTTATTGTGTAGAAGAACTGGGCTGTAAGCCAGAGGTGCAGGGGGTGAGAGGATTCACCAGAGACAGAGTAGGGAGCAGAACAGGTGGACCTACTGAAATACACTGTTGAGAGGAGCAGTGGGTGAGACAGGAGAGGTCTGTCATGCTATATGTGGGTCAGCTCCCTGGTCAGGGATCTAACTCAGCCCTTAGTGGTGATAGCACTAAAACTTAATCCCTAGGCCACCAGGGAGGTCCAAAGTTAATATTTCCATTACTTACCTGATTCTGCTAGAACCTTGGTACTTAAAGTTTGGTGTGTAGGTCTGCAACATTGCATCTTCAGGAGTTTGTTAGAAACCCAGAATCAGATCCCATTCTAAGCCTATTGAATGATAATAAGCATTTTAACAAGATTTTTAGGTATCTATATGTACATTAAGATTTGAGAGACCAGTGAAATAAATATGTCAGAAGGAAAAAAATATTGAATGGAGGAATATAGGGAAAATGAACAAAATGTCAGAAAAAGAAGACGAACTTGAAGGCAAACTATAGATCTGAGGCATACAGTGTAAAGGCAGGACAGGACACAGTGCAGGTTTTCTGATCCCATGCAGACCGGGTAAAGGAGGAGTCAGAGTCCTCAGTGGCTTTTGCAGGTTTTTTATTGGGGTTCACCAGGCACATGGCAGGCAGGGGTGCTGGGAGGCTGGCAGTCCTCCCAGCCCCCAGCAAATCTTTACTCTATCTGGGCTCTCTGGCGTTCTCTGCTTCTGCTTCGGGCTTCTTCTCTTTCTGCTTCTGCTGCTGGCGTCCCCGTGACGCCGCCCTTAAAAGCACAGTCTTAGCTCAGCTGAATCCCATCTACCTATGCCCACACCCTATTCCAGGTGCCTGCCATCAGGCATGCATTCAGGACAAGGATCCATCATCTATCCTGATGGCGGAAGGGCAGAAAATGGTGATGGCTCCCAGGTGATAGGGTAGGAGATTTATGGGGACTATACCTGAGGGGAAAAATCAGATATTTAAAAAAAATGAACAATGATGTAAGAAAATTAAAAAGTTTAATTAAAAACAACTTCCAGAGATAATCCCCAGCAAAACCAAATTAAAGCCATCTGCAGTTATAGAGCCTGTGTAAAATTAAAATTGTTAAAACACAAGAAGAAAAAGATAAAATAGTATAAAATAATGCTTTGGACAAAATGGGATGTGGATCTTGAGGTGATTATGCTAAGTGAGAGAAGTCAAAATGAAAGACAATTACCAGGTGGTTTCACTCATTTCTGGAGTAGAAATAACCAAAGGAAAGAAACTGGCAAAACAGAACAAAAATAAGTTAGACTGTGAAAATACAGTGGTTTCGGGAGTGGGGAATAGATGGAGGAGGCTAAGGTGATGGTGTATCTGCCCTGGAGCTTTGGGAGAGGGCGCGTGAAGCAAGTGCACATGTTGAGGTGTGGAGTTGTGCTCCCAAAATGGTATAAAAAAGATAAAAAAAATCAGTTTATATTCTAAAAAGAAAACTAGAAAATCAAAACCAGTATGGTCTATCAATTTTTCCACTGTCTGGTCTATAAACCATTACTCCTGTCTATCAGTCATGTACCTTCTGCATTTTGGGGTTATTTTGTAATAAAGTTTTCATTTTCTTCTGATAGTTTCTTGCACATTGTTCAGGCAATTTAGATTTCAGGAAAGCAGTCCAAACTATCTGTAATCTATCAATGAGTAATTTAAACATTAAATCTCATAAAAGAAAAAAAAAAGAGAAACGCTCTAAGTTTTCAAATTTTTATTTTTTTTAAACATCCTTGTTTATTTTTTCAAAATACAGCCTTTCTCCCCTTAGGTGTTGGTCACTGTGGTTTTTCCACCACTAAAACACCCATAGTCCTCTACCATAATCTATTGTGTTCTTCTCCCCACCTGTTTTCTACTGTCCCCCTTTATCTCTCCCTCCTTTCTGAATGTCTCAGATCTGTGGTCTGCTTTCAAGGGTTGTCTTCTTACAATTTGTGTTTCTTTGATCCTTTTTAAAAAAACCTTTATTAATTTTTGTGTAGAAGAATTTCAGTGTAGGCTGGGGGTGAGGGGATGGTGGTGAGAGAATTCACCAGAGGCAGAGTAGGCAGATTTACTGAAATACACTGCTCAGGGGAGCAGCAGGCAAGACAGGAGAGGTCTGCTATACCATATGTGCGGTTAGCTCCCTGGCTGGGAGGCCCAGCGATGTATTTCTTGATCATATTAAAAAAAAAACAAAACTGGAATACATTATTGGTTAGCCACTTCCAGTGTGAAGAAATTGAAGGTATAACTTGAGGACTGATACTATAAATTTCTAGGATACGTCAGTACTTCAAATTGTCTTGGAAATTTAGGACATGATACCCCTGTAAACAGAAAAAGAATAGTGCTTGCACATGTGGGAGATTAGATCTGCCTTCCTCCTCTTTATAGAATTTGTTCTTTTTTTTTTTAAAGATTTATTTATGCATACAAGAGCTGGGGTACAGGCCAGAGGTGTGGGGGGGTGAGAGGATTCATCAGAGACAGAGTGGGGAACAGAACAGGCAGATTAACCAAAGTACACTGCTGAGGGGAGCAGTGGGCAAGTCAGGAGAGGTCTGCTGCGCCATGTGGGTTGCTCCCTGGCCAGATAGGGTTCAAACTTGTGCTGTAGTGGCTGCGGACAGCTTCATAGGTTGCATTCCAACCCCTTGCGCCACCAGGGAGGCCCGAATTTGTTCTTTTTATTTATTTTTAAAAAAGATTTATTTGTGCATACAAGAACAAGGGTACAGGACAGAGGTGTGACGGGTGAGAGGATTCACCAGAGACAGAGTGGGGAACAGAACAGGTAGATTGACTGAAATACACTGCTGAGGGGAGCAGTGGGCAAGACAGGAGAGGTCTGCTGCACCATGTGGGTAGCTCCTGGGCTGGGGATCAAACTCTTGCTGCAATGCCTGTGGAGAGCTGCATCGGTTGTGTCTTAACCCCTTACACCACCAGGGAGGCCCAGAATTTGTTTTTTTTTAATGCAGAAAGTTTTGCTGCTTTCCTATGTTACTTAACATTTCTATCTTCATTTCAATAAAAAAACTGAATTTGGTCTTAAAGAAAGACATGGGGAATAAAATTAAACTCAATTTTCCTTAGGACAAACCTACCTTATTTCACACTTCTTTTTTTTAATAATTTTTAAAAAAGATTTGTTTATGCATACAAGAACTGGAGTACAGGTCAGAAGTTTGAGAGTGAGAGGATTCACCAGAGACAGAGTGGAATGCAGAATAGGCAAATCTACTGAAATACTCTGCTGACGGGAGCAGAGGGCAAGACAGGAGAGGTCAGCTGCACCAGGGTTAGCTCCCTGACCTAGGATGACACTCTGTGTTTCAGTGGTTGCAGATAGATTCATAGTGCTGACACTTAACCCCTTGCGCCACCAGGGAGGCTCTGCTTTATTTCTCTTGATACTGTTGTCATACGTTCCTTTTCTTGGGTCTTCAATACAGTTCATAATTTTCCTGTTTTAAAAATGAATAACATGGGCCTCCCTGATGGTGTAGGGGTTAAGACGCAACCTATGAAGCAATCCGCAGCCACTGTGGCACGTTTGATTCCCAGCCAGCCAGGGAGAAACCCACATGGTAGGACAGACCTCTCCTTTCTCACCTGCTGCTCCCCTCAGCAGTGTACTTCGGTCTGTCTGCCTGTTCTGTTCCCTGCTCTGTCTCTGGTGAATCCTCTCACCCCCGCATCTCTGGCCTCTACCCCAATTCTTGCATAAAAAAAATAAATCTTTAGAAAAAAAAATGAGTGACATTTGACTCATTTATTCCCTTTGGTTTTATGGTTACTGCTATGAAGTCATAGAAAATTTAGTGATTTGAAAAAATCAACATAAAAAAATAGGTCTTAAATTGCCAACATACAATTTACAACAGATTTTTTTTGCGATGTCCCCAAACCGGTGTTTATCTTTGAAATTTATTGTAGTAGCCAAATTGCAATTTCCAAACTTTCAAACTAAAAAAGAATCAATAGTAGATTAAAATTTTATTTAAAAATAAAAATAGGGCCACCCTGGTGGCGCAGGCAGTTGAGCACTGCGCTGTGAAGCTGTCCACAGCCTCTGCAGCGCCAGTTCGATCCCCGCCAGCCGGCGAGAATTCCACATGGTGCGGCAGACCTCTGCCTGTTCTGTTCCCGCTCTGTCTCTGGTGAATCCTCTTACCCTCCCGTGCATCTGGCCTGTACCCCAGCTCTTGTATAAATAAAATAAATGTTTAAAAAAATAAAAAAAAACCCATAATCTTGTATCCAAAAATAGTATAGTCAATATTTTGATAATGTTCCTTTCATTGTTTCATTTTTTCCCATAAAAAATTTGACATAGGGCCTCCCCGGTGGCGCAACGGTTGAGCGCTGGGTTGCGAAGCTGCCCGCAGCCTCTACAGCGCCGGTTCGATCCCCGGCTGCTCCCTGGCCACCGGAGGAGGGTCCCACATGGCGCGCAGACCTCTCCTGCCGCCCGCTGCTCCCCTCAGCAGTGTACTTCGGTCCTTCTGCCTGCTCTGCTCCTCGCTCTGGCTCTGGTGAATTCTCTCACCCTCCCGCGCTTCTGACTGTACCCAGTGCGTGTATAAACAAAAACAAACAAACAAACAAATAAATAAAAACATGCCTCTATAAAAAAAAAAAATTCTAAAAAAAAAAAAAATTTGACATAACACTGACTATAACATTATGTTTCGGGTGTTCAGTATTGTAATTTGATATCTATATATAGTATATTATAATCACCAAAAATCTAGTTTCCATTCACCTGTTTTTTTTTTTAGTGTAAACATCTTCACATAATTGAGATCATACTGTCTATATCAGTTTGTATTTTGGCCTTTTTCTTCATGTAGCTTTGAATTGCTAAGGAAAACCTGAGTAGTCATTCATAGTCATTCATTTTATCATTAAAAATATATCTAAATATAAGTATGTATGTTTATAATATGTATGTATTAAATATGTATTACTAAACACACACATATAATGCATATGTATTCAAGGCAGTATATTATCTGCTTATATTAAACTTTATTGTCTTTTATTTATTTATTTATTTTAACATTTATTTATGCATACAAGAGCTGGGGTAAAGGCCAGAGGTGTGGGGGGTGAGAGGATTCACCAGAGACAGAGTGGGGAACAGAACAGGCAGACTGACTGAAATACACTGCTGAGGGGAGCAGCGGGTGAAACAGGAGAGGTCTGCTGCGCCATGTGGGTTGCCCCCTGATGGGCTGGGGATCGAACTCATGCTGCAGAGGCTTTGGATTGCTTCGTAGTATGGTGCTTAACACCTTGCGCCACTAGGGAGGCCCTTACTATCTTTTAAAACACAAAAGTTACAGTAATAAAAAGCTGACCTTTAAAGGGTATATATGTTTTCTTGAATTTCACAGGAACTCCTCTGGCTTATCTGAAATTTGTCTCACACAGTTTCTTTGTTTATAGATTGCTCTTTTTGGTGCCAAGACTATTGGCCAGAGAAGTCCTAATGGACCAGTACTGAGCAAAGCTGAGTTTGTTGAAAAAGTTCGTCAGAGTAATCAGGCCTGTCATGATGGAGACTTCCACACAGCTATTGTTCTGTATAATGAAGCCCTGGCTGTTGACCCTCAGAACTGCATCTTATACAGCAATAGATCTGCAGCTTATATGAAAATCCAACATTATGACAAGGCACTGGACGATGCAATCAAAGCTCGACTTCTCAATCCCAAATGGCCAAAGGTAGAAATTTCATTTATTTTTACAGAATCTTTTGTGCTTATTTATTATTTTAGTTTTTATTATGTTTTATTTCTTCTTGATTTATTATTTTAATGTAACATTGACTCAGTGTAGTTATTAATATTTAAATATGAACTTTGGCAAAGTGTAGGCTAGTTTCACTGTGCTGGAACTCATGACTGATTTCCTTTTAATATCTTGGAAGTATACTTTTCATGTGGAAGTTTAATTCTTAAATATGTTTGAGGTCTCAATTTTTTGGATTCAGGTTTTTTTTTTTAAATATTTATTTATGCATAGAAGAATAGGGGTGTAGGCCAGAGGTAAGGGGGGTGAGAGGATTCACCAGAGACAGTGGGAAGCAGAACAGGCAGATGTACTGAAATACACTGCTGGGCGGGGATCGAACTCTTGTTGCAGTGGCTGGGGATAGCTTCATAGTGTTGTGTTTTTAACCCCTGGACACCAGGGAGGCCCTGGTTGAGTTTCTTGACAAGGATACTAGTTATGTAAGTGTCTCGGATGTTCCTTTTTTGCACAGCGTATGATAATATTACTTTCCTTTAATTTAAAATAATCATTAATTTTATTCCCTGTCAATGATTGCTTGTTTTCAAGATGATATTTAATCAGATAAATGTTTTTTCCCAATCATTATAATTATCTTTATTCCCTTGAGTAACACAAGGATTTGGTTGCTATTTTAGTTTTGTACATACTTGATTTTCAGTGTAGCTACCACCTAATCCCCAGTTTATTTTACGAACAACTCGTTAATGTGTGACTAAAGTATTTGAGTTATTTTTTGTTGAACCACAAAACCATTTGATCCCATTCTTGGCTTTCTGTTACATTAACGAAGATTAATAGATATTTATTTCCTAGAGTTAAAAAAAAAGACTTACAGTTTCATCAATAATATGTGATAAACATATTACTTTATGTTTAACTCTGGTAGATATTTTTGAACTCAAACAGTCGAATTTCCAACATTGTGCTGCCTCATGAATTTAGTATATGGTAATTTATTGTTCGGTAATTCGGGAATTGGAAGTTTTTGTTTTATGACTGCAATCAATGTATTGTATATGAAACAAAACCTGTTTTCAAATTTTGTTATATGACAACATTTGGGAGTTAGAATGCTATCTGCAAAGGATAGGCCTATGTTCAAATTCTTTCTCTATTAATGGCAAGTTTGCTTCAGGTGAGTATCTTTTCTGTGGTTAAGATAAATTAATTTGTAAGTTTATTGTTTAAAGATTAGAGATAATAATGTTACTTGTAAATGTGGGTGTTTGATATTTGGTAGTTATATTGTGACATTTTTATTTAAAGTTGAAATTAGTAAATTTATTCTAGAAGCCTTGGCATATACCTTTTTCTTTAAGTCTGTTGTTGATGCAATGAAGTTGATAAATACAGAGAACTGAATTTTCAAATTAGTATCTCCATTTGTTCCTTATCTTGGATGTTTATCTTTTGTCTTTCTTATATTTGTGAACATCCTTAAAGTTTTACCTTTTTCATTTTTATATGTCACTTTTAATTTCTCTTGTCACATCTTGTGATTTTATGCAAAAAAAGTTTTTAAAAGTGCTCTTTTATTATTATAGGTGAAAAATCAATCTTTTAGGATAATTTCTATCAATTGTCTGAGATTTTTCCCCCCTCATGAGGATGTGAAGTTACTATATAATTATAATTAGGTTTAAGCAAATCTAACTTAAGAACATCTAGAATTATGTAAAACATAAGTTAGGGTTTATTATTGAAATCATGGAAGAGTTTTATTATACAATATGATTTATAATAAAATTTATAAAGAAATTTCCACTCTTCCATAAAGTTTCACTTTATAAAAACTTTACACTTTTCTAGGAATATACTCATTATTTAAGAGAAGGTTCACTTACAGTCTTATTTATTTTTGAAGATTTATTTGTTTATGCATACAAGAGCTGGGGTGCAGGCCAGAGGTGTGGGGGATGAGAGGATCCACCAGAGAGAGTGGGGAGCAGAACAGATGGATTGACTGATTTGCACTGCTGAGAGGAGCAGCGGGCGAAGACAGGAGAGGTCTGCTGCGCCATATGGGTTAGCTCCCTGGCTGGGCATTGAACTCATGCCTCAGTGGCTGGTGATTGCTTGATATTGCTGAAACTTTAAGCACTGTGCCACCAGGGAGGCCCATGTTATTAATTTTAAATTGCATACATTCTGATAGAACATACCTTGTAACACAGTGATTCATTTGAATTTATCAACTCTTGTTTTTATGGCCTAACATGTCTTCAGTAATGTTCCATGTACACTTGAGAAATACGTGTGTTGTGATCTCATTTATTGAATGAGGTGTTCTATAGATGTCAATAGGTCTAGTTTATAACAATGTTGTTCAGGTTTTTCTATGATATGATGGATAGTTCTGTTATTAAAAATGGGGTATTTAAGTCTCCAGCTGTTACTGAATTTTCTTTCTTCTGTCAGGGTTTGCTGCATGCATTTTGGGGCCTCTGTTGTTGGTTGCATATATATTTATAATTGTTCTGTCTTCCTGAAAGAGCCTTTTATTATTACAAAATGTTCTTTGTATTCTGGTAACAATTTGGTCTAAATAATTTTTTCCTGATATTAATATAGTATTTTCTAGCATACTGTCTAAATTCCCTTGTTATAAAATTTATCTTTTCCAGTGAATTAACATCTTAATTTAAAACAATAGTTTGAATTTGTCAATTTAATTTCAGTAGTATATAAAAATTTTGTTCCATTATAGTTCCATTCACTTCTCCTTCCTTTGTGCTGTTATTATCATACAAATCACATCTTTATACATTATAAACCTATCAGTATAGTTTTATAATTACTGCTTATGTAACTGTCTTGTTTTTTGTAGCTTCTGTTTTGTTGATACCCTCTGTTTTTTGAGACTTCCTGCTCATGCTTTCTTTAGATACTTTGAGTATGTACTTGTTTTTATTCTTAGAACATGTTTTCTTTAGTATTTTGAACATGTTTGTAATAGTCTTTAGTAAATCTGGATTTTTTTTTTTCACATAGTTTTTGTTGACTGCTCCCCCACTTCCCGCCCCCCAGTGTATGGGGCTATATTTAACCTTAATAATGAATGTAAATGTAACAAGTATAGACAGTTCCTTTGAAAAGTTTTGCTGCCAAAACAAACAAACAAACAAACAAACAAAAAAACAACCACAACTGGCAGGGGAATTCAATAGGATGACAAAAGCTAGAATTTAATAGTAAATCTAGAAAACAAAAAGACCTGTGTGTCTGATTGGTTTTTGTTGTTGTTGTTGAAAACCAGGCATTTTAAATCATTTGGTAACTTTGGAAATCAGATCCTCTCACCCCAGAGGGATCTCTGGTGTTCTGTTGTTGCTGCCTATTGTGTGTTAGTGCCTTTCCTTGACTTTTTGTTTTCCTTGACTCTTTAATATCTGGGTTTTTTTTTTTGTTTTTTTTGTTATGCACACTTGCTGAAGTCTCTGCTTGGTTATCTTCATGGTTAGATGTTGATTGGATTGAGATTCCTTAAGTGACCTGAGCCAGTAAGCTCCCAGTCTTTGCTGAAGAATTCCCTGTGTGTTAGGGCTTTCCTCAACACTCTTGACCGTTTCCTACTGTTTTAGCCTTCACTTCCTGCCTGTGTGGAACTGCAAGTTCAGCCAGAGGTGAGAGATAGGTCTTCTCAGGAATTTCTTGGGCATGTGCACAGCCTTGTACGTTGTAAGATTCCCATGAATATTTTAGAGTTGTTCAAAGTCCCTTATGAACTTCTAATTATTCATTTTTCCTTTTAAGTTTTTCTTTACCTTCTTGTGTACCCAACTTATGTTGTTGCTTAGGCAACTGTGATGTTCAGTAGTTGCTACTGTTGTTGATTGGCACATGCCCTGATGTGAGGGCTGTTCATATTGAGCTATCTGAGCCAGGTCAAATAAAATCCTGTGAATGGAGCTTTCTCAAGGTGCTGCCAGACAGGTCAAATAGTTTTTTTTTTCTTTTTTCCTGGCGATAGGGTGTTCTGGGATTAGACTATTCTGACCCCCTACTGGTTCCTAAATGTCTGTTTTTCACAGATTTTGTTGTTGAGAAGCTAGTGGCTTCCAGTACGTGACAGAGCTGGGGAAATGAAAAAGGGGGATAAAAACAGTCTAAGTTAACCTCCCACAAGCTTCTTGTTCTTCTTTGTGATTCAGCTCTTTCTCTTGAAGAACTTGTTCTGCAAATTGTTGGTTAATTTCCAAAATTCTGAATAAGGTGATTTTAAACAAATTTTTTGCTAGTATTCTCTTTGCTTTTATGGAAGAACAGATTTTTGGAGACCAGATTGTTTTTATTCTATTTTGGGAAAATTTCTCCATAATTTTATCTATGATAAAATATTAAAAAACCACTGTGATAAAACAAAGTAGGAGGGTGAAAGCAGAAGCAAGCACACCTGTGATGATGCTAACTTGGACTAGAGCGCTGGGGGTGGAAATGGAGAGAAATCCAAGGCCTTGGAATATGCTTTGTGAAGGCGCACTGAACTTCATAACTGAAAGGCTCTCATCTATCCTCGTGGCAATTATCAGTTACTGGTAGCACTATCACTGTTTTACAGGTAAGGTGAGGTTGAGGAAGATTTAAGTAATTTATCCAGAGTTAGAGAGTAAGAAAAAAACCAGAATCTATCTACCTGACTTCAAATGTTTTTAATATCTGTGCATTTTGCCTCATGACATTAAAATAAAATCGAGTCAAATATTAAACTAACAGCAAATATTTCAATTCAGTTGATTGTCATCCTTACATAATTCTTTTGTTCTGGCTTTTAAGGAGGTGAGAATTTAGATATTCAGATGCTTTTTTGTAGACAGTTGAACTGATAACCATGAATGGGGGGAAGGGGGCTTTTCATATGTTAGTATGTGACACCTCTCTTAAATTTAAATTTAAGTGGAACTCTGTATTCTACCATAAGTGAAATCTGTCAGTTGTCAATTCTTTGAATGTTACAAATTTTATTACCAAAACAAACGTTATTACCAATTTATCTTTTTTTTATTAAAGATTTATTTATTTATACAAGCACTGGGTACAGTCAGAAGCGCGGGAGGGTGAGAGAATTCACCAGAGCGGGGAACAGAGCAGGCAGACTGATGAAATACACTGCTGAGGGAAGCAGCGGGTACAGCAGGAGAGGTCTGTGCGCCATGTGGGACCCTCGCTGGCGGCCAGGGATCGAACCTGTGCTGCAGAGGCTGCAGGCAGCTTCGCAGCCCAGCAGCCACTGCGCCACCAGGGGAGGCCCCCAATTTATCTTTAAGAGTAAGTGGTTTGCACTATGGAGAGCTGTGTGGAGATTTCTGGACCTACTAAACATAGAGCTTCCATATGATCCAGCAGTTCCACTCCTAGGTATTTACCCAAAGGACACAGAAACATCAATTCCAAAGAGCACCTGTACCCCTATGTTTATAGCAGCACTGTTTACAATAGCTAAGCTTTGGAAACAACCCAAATGCCCAAAAATAGATGACTGGATCAAGAAGATGTGGTTCATATACACCATGGAATATTACTCAGCATTCAAAAAAGATGAACACATGCAATTTGCAGCAACATAGATGGTGCTGGAAGGGATCATGCTCAGCGAAATAAGCCAGAAAGAAAAAGAATAATACCGGATGGTCTCACTCATAGCAGGAATCTAGAAAACTTAAATGAGGGACCAGAAAATGAATAACTATAAGAAAGTGAAAATCAAAATCAACAAATAACTATGAACCAGAGACACTCTATGGGGTTGGGGGGAGGGGAGGGATTGGGGTCAAAATCAGGGGGTTGCAATTGTATGGGGAATATAAAAGTAAAATTTATTTTAAAAAAAAAGAGTAAGTGGTTTGTTGTTGTTCATATAGACCACTATTTTATATTTCTTAAACTCATGATTGTATGACAAGCTTATTGTTTGTTTTTAAAGCTACATTTCAGATGTTTTGGGTTAATCTGTAAGTTGCACTTATGCACACACACAAATTTTTAGTTACAAAAAGTAACTCAGAATTTCTTTTGGAAACAACAAAGATGATACGCTTGTCATTTACTACTCTCCCCATCACCCATTCTAGCCCTAGAGTTTTAAAACTGAATCTTTTTTGAATACTTTTAATACTTTTTGCAGTATATCTACAATTATACATACATGTGCACATCTGCTCACATACACAACTACATACTTTTTTTAAAAAAAGGGATACTTTTTGAATGCTGTATTTGTATTGGATTTATTTTTCTCTGCCTATTTATATAGTTATTTTTAGTAGCTCTATAATCTATACTGTCAATATACACACATTTAATATTTTTTATTTAAGAATAAGATAAAAATTTATGAGGTGAAATAAAAAGTGGTTGAAAGACTTTTGTCTTGTTTTGGGTATATATGAGAAGGCACAAAATAATCTTTGTAGTCTCTTTTTCTTCCTGAATAACAGACTACAAACAAAGACTATAAATCACAACTACTTTTTCTAGTTGCCACCATTTGATTGGTAACTTTCACTCTTTGGTATTGAACTCAGTCTTTCTTAACTCATTGGCTTACTTATTGTTTACTTATACATTTAGTTTTTATTTTATTGTCGTTGATTTAAGAAGCAAATCACCTTTTTTTTTTTTTTAACTGAGAGGTACTTTTCCCATAATTGTGAACCTGAGGTAATGCAAAGTCCACAGCATCTCCTTGGAAACCAGGCTTTTGTGGGATAGAACCAACTACTTTAACATGGCTGGTTTGTCTTTAGGAAATAATTCAGGAAGTGTGGCAAGAAAGGAAGTCTTGCTATAAAGGAAATTGAGGAAATAAGAGCTCAATTTAAAAAAATTTCAGATTTATCATAATTAAGGATGTTTCAGCAACCAAAATTTAAACATATAGTGATCAACAAGTTTCTCTTCCAGCTTTCAGGTGGTTATGTATAATATTTATCACTATGGAAAGGGAATGCATTGTTTGAAATGATATGAAAGTTTTGTCATTTATACTTGATGTTGTTGATTAAATTGCAGACTTCAATTTGATTGATTAATTTGCAGCTTTTTAGGGGATACAATATGCTAGCACACTCAACTTTTTTTTTTTTCCTCCCTCCCTCCACTCCAGCACACTCAACTGTTAAAGTTTTCTATTTGTTTTATCTCCTGTACTAAAAGTTTGGTAGCTTACTTTATATTAATAAAAAGTGCAAACAAACCTAGGGGTTTCCATAGTCATTTATAAAAATGTTTTTTAATAGCTTTAAAAACCCCATATCAGATTAGAAATTATTAAAGCAATGTTGCAATGGCAATGTTTTTTGAAATTGAAGTATCACTACTATCAAAATTGAAAACTTTTTATTGAGTTATTTTATTATTTTTAAAAAAGATTTTATTCATTTTTTTTTTTTTTAAAGATTGATTGATTGATTGATTGATTGATTTATACATACATACATACAAGCACTGGGTACAGTCAGAAGCGCGGGAGGGTGAGAGAATTCACCAGAGCCAGAGCGGGGAGCGGAGCAGGCAGAAGGACCGAAGTACACTGCTGAGGGGAGCAGCGGGCGGCAGGAGAGGTCTGCAGGCCTGATGGGACCCTCCTCCGGTGGCCGGGGAGCAGCTGGGGATCGAACCGGCCCTGCAGAGGCTGCGGGCAGCTTCACAACCCAGCGCTCAACCGCTGCGCCACCAGGGAGGCCCGATTTTATTCATTTTGCATAGAAGAACTGGGGTACAGGCCAGAGGTGTGGGAGGGGGCAGGTGTGGTGGTGAGAGGATTCACCATAGACAGAGTGGGGAGCAAAACAGGCAGATCTACTGAAATACACTGCCGAGGGGAGCAATAAGTGAGACAGGAGAGTCTGCTGTGTCATATGTGATTTAGCTTCCTGGCTGCGGATAGAACTCAGACCTAGTGGTGATAGTGCTGAGACTTAACCCCTAGGCCACCAGGGAGGCCCCTGAAACATTAATGTTTTGTTGTGTTAGAGATTTGAAGTGATTGAATAAATTTAGTAATTGATTAAGTTTAGTAATTCATCCAGGAGATTGACTAATATTTCAGAAGTGTTAATTATACATCTTCAGTTAAAAAATCATTTATTTGTGTATGATTCAGAAGTATAGGTACACACCTCTTCAGATGTATATTACCACACCATTCTCACTCTCCAGCACCCAGATCCCTTTATTGTGTACCATTGAGCCCCTGGTCCACTTTGTCCCCACTGATCCTTGTGACTTCTAGACTTGCTTTGGTTTAGTTATGTTAGTTCCTTTGTTTTGTTTCTCTCTATTCAATATATCAGTGAAATCATCCAGTATTTTCTTTTTCTCCCTCCAGTTTATTTCACTTAGCTTAATCCCTTCCAATTCTGCCCATTTTGTCTCCAATGGCAGGAGTTCATCTTTTTATTTATTTTTATTTTATTTATTTATGCATATAAGAACTGGGGTGTAGGCCAGAGGTGCAGGGGTGTATGTGTGTGTGTGAGAGGATTCACCAGAGACAGAGTGGGGAGCAGAAGAGGCAGATCTGCTGAAATATACTACTGAGGGGAGTATGTAAGTGAGACAGGAGAGGTCTGCTGTGCCATGTGGGTTAGCTCCCTGGGAAGGGATTGAACTGATGCTTCAGTGGCTGGGGATAGCCTGTTAGCCTGAGACTTAACCCCTGTGCCATGGGGGGGGGGGCAGAAATTCACCTTTTAAAAATATTTTAATAGTTGAATTTATTCCATCATGCATCTATATTACATGTACCACATCTTCTTAATCCAGTCATCTTTTTGGGCACTTAGGTTTTTTTTTTTTTTTTATAACATGGCTATTGTAAGTAGTACTGAAGTGAACATAGTAGAGTGTATATCTCTTTGAATTAGTGTTTTTGCATTATTTGGATAATGCCAAGGAGTAGAATTACTTGATCATATGGTATATCTAGTTACAATATTTTGAGAAACCTCCATACTCTTACATAGAGGCTGGACTAGTCTGCATTCCCACCAACAGTATGTGAGGGTTACTTTTTTCTTCACACACTCACAACCTTTTTTTTTTTTTTTTTTTTTTTTTTTGATACGAGCCATTCTAACTGGGGTGAGGTGAGGTATCATTTTGGTTTTGATTTGCATTTTCCTGATCTGTGATGTTGAACATTTTTTCATGTGCCTGTGAGCCATTTATATGTCTTCTTTGGAGAAGTGTCTTTTTTTTTATTGGGGTCTTTGTTCTCTTTTTGAATTGTATGATTTTTTTTTTTTACATCTTGGATATTAGCACTTAAACCGATAAATGATGTGTAAATATTTTCTCCCATTCAGTAGGGTATTTTTTGTTTTATAAAGTTTCTTTTGCTGTACCTAAGATTGTAAGTTCGATATAGCCCCATTTGTTGTTCTGCTCTTTTCCTGGCTGTTGGAGTTGAGTCTCCAAAGATATCCCCGAAGCCATGTTCTGGAGTGTTTTGCCTATGTTTCTTCTATTTAATGGATTCTGGTCTTATATACAAGTATTTAATCCATATTGAGTTGATGTTTGTGTATGGTGTAATGGAGTGGTTTAGTTTTATTATTCTGCATGTGGCTATCCAGTTTTCCCAGCACCATTTGTTGAAGAGATTTTCCTTTCCTCATTGCATACTCTTGACTCCTTTTTAATGGATTAACTATCCATATAGTTTGCATGGATATATCCACAAACCATGTAGGTTTATTTCTGGGCTCTCAATTCTAGTCCATTGGCTTGTGTGTCTGTTTTTATTCCAATACCATATTGTTTTGATTAGTATGGCCCTGTAATACAGTTCGAAGCCTGGAAGTATAATACCTCTGTTACCCCTTTTTGGGCCAAAATTGCTTTGGCTACTTGGGGTCTTTTGTGTTTCTATATAAATTTCAATAATATTAAGCTTTATTTCTTTGAAGAAACCCATTGGAATATTGATAGGGATTGCATTGAGTTTGTAAATTGCTTTTAGTAAAGTGGTCATTTTGACTTTGTTACTTCTTCCAATCCATGAACATGAAATATCTTTACAAAGTTTCAGTTTTGAAGAGGGCTATTGGAAGCATAATTTTTACATTGTATTTTAAAAGTTACCTATAGATAACTTTCTAGGATATTTACATTATTACCTTCATTTGCATATTCTTGAAGGAGTATATTCTAATTTAATTTAAGGGAAATATTTTTTTCTTGCTAATTGAAGTACAGTGAAATTTTTAAGAAATGAAATTAGAATTGTTTCATGTGTTCACTAGTTTAGATAATTTTTGAGTTGAATTATTCCTCACTACCAAAGCATTTCATTTAATGTTTTTAACTTTTGATTTTGAAATAATTTCATGTGTTTATAAGTTTAGATACTTTTAAAATATGCTGCACTCTACTGTTGAAACATCTGTGCATTATACATATATATTTAAATTTTTTTTTATTTTGAGAAAATGGGAAAAATTTTACAACAGAAAAAAATTTGCAATAGAAAAATTGTAAAATTAGTTCAAAGAACTCCTGTATGTCCATCTAGAGCTCATCTTCCAGTTATTAACATTTTACCATATCTAGTTTATATTTCCCTTTACCTATTATTACTATTATTTTCTGAACCATTTTGAGAGAAGCTCAATGAACCATTTGCAGACATGATGTCCCATCACTCCTAAATCTTGCAGTGTGTATTTAGAACACTGGTGTATAATCATGGTACAACCATTAAAATCAAGACATTAATTTTAATACAATACTGCTGTCCAACCCACAGACCTGATTCAAAATTCAGTGATTGCAGGGAGCCTTCTTGGTGGCCTAGGGGTTACGTCTTAGCACTATCACCACTATGGCCTGAGTTCTATCCCCAGCCAGAGAGCTAAATCACATGTGGTGCAGCAGACCTCTCCTGTCTCGCCCACTGCTTCCCTTAGCATTGCATTTCAGTAGATCTGCCTGTTCTTCTCTCTATTCTTATCTCTGGTGAATCCTCTCATCACCACACCTGCCCTCTCCTGCATTTCTGGCCTACACCCCAGTTCTTCTATGCAATAAATATTAAAAAAAATTAAAAAATTTAGTGATTGCCCCAGTAATATCCTTCTATAGGGTATTTTATGCTTACTTTCAGGATCAAATTCCTGGCAATAAGTATGTACAAGTGTCTCTGATTTGGTTAGATTGTAGTATTAGGTCTGTACCACTTGCTCACATTACTTGAGTGACTAGATTTTGACCATTCAGGTTCCTGATTGTTTCCTTGTTTTGTGTGCTGACCTTTGATAACTTTGATGATAACCTTTGTTATCACAATCTGACTTGCAGTTCTTTGTACTAGTCTAGAGTTTTTGTCTGACTTTTAAAAAAAAAATTATTTTTTACATCATTGTTCACTTTTATACAATATTTGCTTCCACCCACCTACTCAGGTGTAATCCCCATAGAATTTCCTTCACCAATGCACCATCACCTCAGTCCTCTGTGCTCCTCCTCCCCTCCCTCTGATCCCTCTCTCTCTCTTTCTCCCCTGCAGTCTGTCTCTGATTCATAGTTGTATGTTTGTGCTTGTGTTTTGTACTATTATTTTTTTTACACTGATGTCTTATTTGGTTCCCCTATATTCCTGCTATAAGTGAAACCATCTGATATTTTTCTTTTTTCCTTCTGGCTTATTTCACTGAGCATAATTCCTTCTAGCTCCATCCACGTTGCTGCAAATGGCATGAGTTTATCTTTTTTGATTGCTGAATAATATTCCATTGTGTATATATACCACATCTTCTTGATCCAGTCATCTATTTTTGGGCATTGGGCTTGTTTCCAGGTTTTACCTATTGTAAATAGTGCTGCAATAAACATAGGGGTACAGGTGTTCTTTTGAATCAATGTTTTTGTGTCCTTTGGGTAGATCCCTAGGAGTGGAATTGCCAGGTCATATGGTAGCTCCATTTTTAGTAGACTGAGGAACCTCCAGACAGCTGTGCATAGTGGTTGCACCAGTTTGCATTCCCACCAGCAATGTAGGAGAGTTCCTTTTTCAGCACATCCTCGCCAACATTTATTGTTGCTAGTTTTTTTAATATGTGCCATTCTTACTGGTGTAAGGTGGTATCCTAATGTGGTTTTGATTTGCATTTCCCTGATTATAAGGGATATTGAACATTTTTTCATATGCCTGTTGGCCATTTGCATTTCCTCTTTGGAGAGAGGTCTTTTAAGTTCTTTTGCCCATTTCTTGACTGGATTGTTTACTTTGTTTTTGTTGAGTTGTGTGAGTTCTTTATATAATTAGTCACTTATCAGTTGTATGGAGTGCAATTTTTTTTTCCCCAATCAGTGGAGTGTCTCTATGTTTTGGTTAATGTCTCTTTTGCTGTACAGAAGCTTTGCAGTTTAATATAATCCCAGCTGTTTATCTTTTCCTTCACTTTCCTTGCTTTGGGTGATGAGTCTTTACGTCTGACTTTCTTGATCCTAGCAGCCAGTTCATCTCTTTTATTTTCTTAGCATAATGTAAGGGATAAACAATACTTTTTTTCTTGCCAGTGTCTACCATCACAGGTCCGCTTGTCAGATGTCTCTTCTCGGTAGGAGTTAGGCACAATATGAAATTGTTGGCATTCAGAATAATTTCATGTGTTGGAGCCAGCATTAGGACTGAACAGAATTACTCACCTAGACCTCTGTCTGTGTGTAGATTATATTTTACTATGAATCTTGGGTAGACAATATGCCTTGTATTTTGGATTATGTATTTGTCTATAGGTTCTTGCTATATGTGATTGCCTGACATAAAGCAACTCCTGAGGTGGTAGCTTGTTATTTCAATAGGGATTAAATTAATGAAATCATAGCCTGCCACTTGGGATTGGCTCAGAACTCTAGGCAGCTCAAAAATTAAATAGCTAGGGCCTCCCCTGGTGGCGCAGGAGATTGAGAGCACTGCTGTGAATCTGTCCCCAGCCTCTGCAGTGCGGGTTTGATCCTGGCCGGCTGGTGAGAACCCCACATGGCGTGGCAGACCTCTCCTGTCTCGCCCGCTGCTCCCCTCAGTGTATTTTGTCAGTCTGCCTGTTTTGTTCCCTGCTCTGTCTCTGGTGAATCCTCTCACCCTCCTGCGCATCTGGCCTGTACCCCAGTTCTAGTATGCATGAATAAATTTAAATTTAAAAAAAAGCATTAAATAGCTATGGTAGTATGATACAGATTTGCATCAATTTCTAGAAGTTGGAGGTCTGTTTCCTACAAGTAAGTTTACTATATGATTCTTGTCATTCAGTGGATAACTTTAATAGTTGAAAACAGACATTGAAAAGGTTGGCTAGCAAATCAAAATCACAATGATTACCCCCTTATGCCAGTAAGAAAGGCACATATTAAAAACTAACAACAACAAATGTTGGAGAGAATGTGGTGAAAAAGGAACTCTCCTACAATGCTGGTGGGAGTGCAAACTGGTCCAACCACTGTGGAAAGCTGTGTGGGGTTCCTCAGACTACTAAAAATGGAACTACCATATGACCTAGCAATTCTACTCCTAGATATCTACCCAAAGGACATAAAGACATTAATTCAAAAGGATACCTGCACCCCTGTGTTTATTGCAGCACAATTTTAATAGGTAAGACTTGGAAACAACCCAAACGCCTAAAAAATAGACAACTGGATTGCGAAGATGTTGTACATATTCATAATGGAATACTATTCAGGAATCAAAGATAAACTAATGCCATTCACAGCAGCATGGGTGGAGCTAGAAGGGATTATGCTCAGTGAAATGTTAGAAGGAAAAAGAAAAATATTGGATGGTTTCACTTATAGGAGGAATATAGGGGAAACAAATAAGACATCAGGGGGAAAAATAATAATATAAAACACAGCAAAACAAAACCAGACAATTATAAATCACAGGCATTCTGTAGGGGAGAGGGAGGGAAAGGGATCAAAGCGAGGGCGGGAAGAGCACAGGGGACTATGGTGATGGTGCACGGGTGACCTGGTGGTGGGAATCCGTGGGGAAAACACCTGAGAAAAGAAAGCAAAGCAAACACTGAAAAAAAAAAAGTGATATAAAATATATATAAATAAATAATCAAATGAAAAAGATTGGCTAGCTTCTAAATAGATATTTTTAGAAAGTTGGACTGAAAGATGGTATACGCTTCTGATTAAAAGCTGTTACTTTTCTTAATGATAAAATAAATTTGATAAGGAATTTGTATTATCATAGAAGCCAGTGATTTTATTTTTGTAAGGTATATATTTTCAATGCAATTAGCCTCTAGTGTGTACATGAAGAATCCTTTATAAACCATGTGACCATACATTAAAAGCTATAAATTACTGAATAAAATGCAACTTGATTTTGGTTTTATGAATTTCTCAGACTTGTGCGCCCTCTTGTGTTTAACTTAGTTAAGACTATTCTATTATGAAGGTTATATTGTTTTCCTACATTGGGTTGGTTTATGTACGTTTTTTGAAAAGGTTAAAAAATTTCAAGTATAATGATAGACTTTCAATGCATGTTATCCATTCTCACTGCTAGAAAAGAAAGAATGCTAAATGTGTGGATGGTTCTGTTTCCTACATTTACTTCCAGAAACTTTACATCAAATTTTGTAGTATTTAATTAATGCATTTAATGTCATCTATGTTCCTGAATATAAACTATGTTTTAAAATGCTGATAAGGTTTATTTATGCTGTTATTTTTATATGGGATTCCGTGACTGTTGTAAACTATGTTGGACAATCAAGTTAGTAGTAAATGCTTGACCTTTTGTATGCCTTCACAGAATATTTCTTGAAAGGAAGAATGAAAGCATGTAACTAGTGACCTATATTTTCTTTTTGACTGAAAGAATTCAAATTGGTTGGCTAGTTGCCATCTTGTTATATTCTGAGGTACAGTTTGTTATTCTGGTTCCACAGATGCCAGATAACAGTGACTTTTTCACCTCTGGATCAGTATTTAATTGAAGTAGGACCTTGTTACCTCATGGTGCTTCTAACTACATTAAGATTTCAATCTGTAGTCTTCTTCTAATTGACATGGAATGAGGGTCTTCCTTATCTGGACTCATCATGGACTGAATTTCTTTCATTGATGTGTGGATATCATGAAAATGAGAGCAACTCTGTTCCAGATTTATGAACTATTGTAACAAGCTGATTATAGAAGCTTAGCAAGTAGTATCATAAATAAAGCATTCATTTCAAGCAGAGAATGAATTAAAAAGGTGACCATAAAGCTTTAGTTACCAAAGATTTAGAATTTGAAAATGGCGTGCAATCAATAGTAGATAATAATAAAACCTTTCACATTTGATTTATGTAAGTAAATTATCGGTTTAGAGATGGGGATAAAATACTTTATATGGTTGTTTTGATTATGCTCTTAAATTTATACAACCTACACTTTATTTTTAACATTTATTTTTATTTATTTATACATTCAAGAACTGGGGTATAGGCCAGAGGTGCAGGGGGTGTGGTGAGCAGATTCACCAGGGACAGAGTGGGGAGCAGAACAGGTGGATCTACTGAAATATGCTGTTGAGGGGAGCAGTGGACGAGACAGGAGAGGTCTGCTGTGCCATGTGGTCACATCCCTGGCTGGGGAATCAAACTTACGCTGCAGTGGCTAGCAATAGCTTGATAGCACTGAAACTTTAATTTCTGTGCTACCAGAGATTCCCACAACCTACACTTTAAAGAGTGATACGTAGGATTGTTTGTGTCAATCCCATGTAGTTCTGTAACTATATAGTGTCACAGGGAAGTAGTTTTTATCTTCATTTTTATTAATTTGTTCTGTACAGAATCTTGTCTGTGCTTGTGCCCTGGTAATTTTTATTTCATTTATTCATTCATTTAGTGAAACAAACATTTTGCTGATAGTTTTGTAGTCTGCCAGTTCGCTAATTCAGAAAGATCTTACTTTTGGAAAATTACATATGTTTTTCTAAAGTTTTACTGCTCTGTATCTAGAATAACCACACCTGTAATTCTGCCATTTTTGTTCTTGATGTGTGTAGTATGTAGATTTATATTTTGATCCTTGTTTTATCATTCGAAGATTTGAAAGTTCATTTTCTGTGTACTAAATGGATAGTGGAGATTTTGTTGGTTCTTACCCAGGATCTTTTTTATTTTCATCAGCAAATGGCAAGTTTATTAAGGAAAAGAAAGATGCATTTTGAAAGGGATAAGGTTAAGAAAGGGATGACTCTGTGGGGGGCAATGAGCTGCCTTATCTAGGATATTCCAAAAATTATTTGACAAATAAGTGCATGCATAACACCATGTGACCTATTCCTCACTTATAAGTGATACATTTTTTGATCTGTTTCCCACAAGTTATGTATGTGTAATAGTGTTTACAACTTTCAAATTATGTTTTACTATTTTATTCTCCCTTTTTCAACTCTGTAAGGTCAGCATGTAACAATTTTATCTGTCTTACACTTGAAGGAAAACAGATTCAGAAGTGCATTGTAAAATATAAATGGCTAAATGTAAGATAATTTTATTATCTACTATGCTTCTCTCAAACTTGTCTTTTTTAAGTCCAGTATTCATGCTTACTGTGTATATGTATTTTTCCATATAAATAGAATATATGATATTGACTATTTTCCATACTGGTAGTGGCCAGTAATGTTCCTTTTCTATATTGATTGTAGAGGTATTCATGGTGGATTTGAAATAGTGTAGTGTGTATTATGTTTCTCAGTCACTTCTATATTCCTGTCTACAGTTTGGAGGCAATTTTCAGCCCCTTCTACAATCCACATTTTGATTTAGGAAACAGAGATTAAATTGTGTTTAAATAAAAACAAACTAAAACACTAAATTGTATACACCTAGTTTCTTTTGAGTATGGTTACTAAATAATATCAGTAAACAAACAAACAAGCAGTAATTAATATAGAAACAAAGTAGAATTGGTTGCTAGGTTGGGGAGGCAGAAATAGGGAATTGTTTTGCAATGAATATAGGTTTTCACTTTTGCAAGATGAAAAGTTCTAGGGATCTCTTGCACAACAGTGTTATTAACACTACTGAATTGTACACTTAAAAATTGTTAAGATGGTAATTTTGTGTAGATAATACATAAAGTTTAATATATCAAATGTTTAGGAATGAAGAAATATTTTAAGTCATTCTTAGTTTCTATTTGTGAAATTAACTTTAACTGAATCTTGGTGTTATGACTTATTATTATCCTTGAATCTTAAGCAGCACCTGTATCTTGGGTAATGTATTTACTTGACCTTAATTTTAAGCTTTTCCTGTATTTTGTTCAGTTAATATGGTAAAAAGTATTCTTCAAAAGCATAAATTTTCATTTGGGTTTCCCTGGAAAGAGCAAGAAATATATTAAATTTAATGATACTTTCATATTTTCACTCAGGAGCCTCCTTTCCAAATGCTGCCTGAGCTATATGGAGATATCTTAGCTTTGCAAAATTAATAAGTGATTAACATAAGATCCTACTATAGTCATCTGTAATTTGCAGTGGTTTATGCAGGAGCTCTTTAATTTCTTCCAGTAATGACTGTCAAAATCTCATTATTCTAACTTCTATTAAAATGTTAGTAGACACTGCTGTTTTATCCTTTAGTCTGAAGATTTAATTTTAAAATAACTTTTCACTAAAGTAATTTATTAAAACAGAAAGACTCTGTAACCTATAGCATAGTTATTTTCCTTTCCAATATTAATTTTCCTTTTAGTGCTACTATTAGGCAAATACAGCAATTCAAATCAGCAAATACATGTTGTGGAGCCTTAAATAAATTCTCATCACACTTAGAATAAAATTCTTATAATGGGCCAAGAAAACCCTGATTAGCCCCTCCCCACCTCTTTGATGTCATCTTTTATCATTCATTCCTTGGCCCATAATACTTTCACTACAATTTTTTCCTCCTGTTGCTTGAATACTTGCATTTATTCCCTAGTTTGGGCCATTTACACTTGGCATCTGAAATTGTCTTTTGCTCCTCTTGTTATGGCTGTTTTTTTTTTTTTTACAGCAGCTGGAATATCACTGTCTCATCTACTGTAACTACTTAGTCGTCTATAATAGTCATGTCTTTTTATAATTTTCTCTGTAGAAGAGCTAAAAAATTCTGGAAAAGGCTATGAAAATAGAGTAGATGAAATGGAAGAATGAATCAGTACTCTCGAAGATACAGATATAAAAAGAAGCAAAAAAGAAAAAGAGAAATACAAAGAAAAAAGAATGAAAAAACACTTCGAGATTTACCTGACACCATGAGGAAAGGAAATGTAAGAGTTATAGGAATCCCAGAAGAAGAGAGAGACATGGGAACTGAAAATCTTTTTAAGGAAATAATTGAAAAGAACTTCCCAAACATGAACAAAGAAATGAAAATAGAAGTAAAGCAATCATTTTTTGCAGATGATATGATAATATATAGAGAGAACCCTAAAAACTCCACAGAAAAACTAATTAAAACAATAAACCAGTTCAGTAAAGTGGCAGGTTACAAAAATCAATACACAAAAATCAATAGCCCTCTTAAATGCAAACAATCAGTCTAAAGAAGAAGAAATCAAGAAAACCATAACAGGGCCTCCCTGCTGTCCTAGGGGTTAGGTCTCAGTGCTACCACTGCAATGCAGGCTACCATGTGGCCTGAGTTTGATCCTTGATCCCAGCCAGGGCGCTAACCCACATGCAGCAGCAGACCTCCCCTGTTTTTCTGTCTGCTCCCCTTAGCACAGTGTATTTCAGTAGATCTGCCTGTTCTGCTCTCTACTCTGTTTCTGGTGAATTGTCTGCACCTTCAGCCTACACTCCAGTTCTTCTATGCAAAAATAAATAAAATCTTTAAAAAAAAAAGAAAAGAAAACCATCACATTAAGAGTTGTGCTAAAAAATTTTAATACCTGGAAATAAACCTAACAAAGACCTATATAAAGAAAATTGAAGTTGAAAGACCTATACAAAGAAAATTACATTATAAAAGAAATTGAAGATGACACAAAAGAAATGGAAAGACATTCCCTGATCATGGATTGGAAGAATTAACATTATCAAAATGGCCATCCTACCAAGGGCAATTTACAGATTCAATGCTCTTCCAATAAAAATTCCAATGACATTCTTCAAGGAAATAGAACAAATATTGCTTAAATTCATATAGAATCACAAAAACCTTGAATAACCAAAACTCTCTTGACTAAAAAGGGTAGAATGGAGGTATTATACTCCCAGGCTTTAAACAACACTACAAAGCCATAATAATTAAAAAAACATGGCACTGTACCAAAAACAGACACACAAAACAATGGAATTGAATTGGAAACTCAGAAATAAAGCCACAAATATATGTCAGCTAATCTATGACAAAGGAGCAAAGAATGTGTACTGCAACAAGGAGAGTTTCTTCAATAAATGGTGTTGGGAAAACTGGACCACTGTATGCAAATGAATGAAATTAGACTACTCTCTCACACCATACACAACAATCAACTCAAAATGGATAAAAGACTTGAATGTATGACCTAAAACCATAAAATATACAGAAGAAAATGTAGGCACAACACTCCATGACATACATCTCAAAAACATATTTGAAGACTCATCCCTAGAAGCAGAAAAAAAAATGAAGGAAAAGATAAATAGCTGGGACTGCATCAAACTAAACAGATTCTGTTTAGTAAAAGAGACAATAACCAAAATGAAGAGAAAACTCACAAATTGGGAGAAAATATTTGCACTCCATATAACTGATAAGGTAGTGATATCAAAGATTTACAAAGAGCTTACGCAACTCAACAAAAACCAAGTAAACAACCCAGTCTAAAAATGGGCAAAAGAACTAAAAAGACACTTCTCAAAAGAAGAAATGCAAATGTCCAACATGTATAATGAAAAAAATGCTCAATATCACTAATAATCTGGGAAATGCAAATCAAAACCACAATGAAATACTACTTCACACTGGTGAGAATAGCCAATATTAAAAAAAAAAAAGGTGAGTAAGCAGAGAAAAAGGAACCCTCTTACACTGCTGGGAATGCAAAATGGCCCAACCACTATGGAAAACTGTGGGGAGGTTCCTCAAATTACTAAAAGTGGATTTACCATATGACCCAGCCCGATTCCATAGCTAGGAATAAACCCAAAGGACACAAAAACATTAATTTGAAAGGAAACTTCCATTCCTATATTTATTGTAGCACTATTCACAATAGCTAAGATGTGAAAGCAACCTAAGTGCCCCAAAACAGATGAATGGATCAAGAAGATGTGTGTATATATATATATACACAATGGAATATGATTCAGTGATCAAAAAATATAAACTCATGCTTTTTGCAGCAACATGGATGGAGCTAGAAGGGATTATACTCAGTGATACAAGTCAGAAGGAAAAAAAAAATATCAGTTGGTTTCACTTACAGGTGGGATATAGGGGAAACTAAACAAAAGGTTAAGAAAAAAAGGGAAAACTTGCAAGCAAACTATAGCTCTAAAGTCATACAGCAGTGGAGGGGAAAGGGGAGGGGTCAAAACGGGAGGGAAGGGCACAAATTTAGTTTAAATTTAAGCACAAATTTAACAAGTTCTGCTTTCTAAAGTTATAATTCTTCTAAACTTAGTTTTACCTGCAAACCGATATGTGTAGATTAAAAATTTGCAGTGGGGTATATGGTCCCCTTCGGATTGAATTCTTATTTATATTTGCAATGGCTTGAAGCCATGATTTGCAAGGCTTGTCATAATTTGCAACCCTTGAAGGTCTTATTTACTTGTTAGACTAGATTGAGACTTAAAGAGTCTCAGGGCTCTTAGCAATGTTATGGTCCTTTGTCAATGATAGGACCCTCACGTAAGAAGTTTGGTTCTTTCACTCAACAAATGATAATTTGGTATCTTTTGTATGCTAGATAATATTGGAGGGACTTGGGACACATCTGTGAATTAAACTTAACAGTTGTCACTAACTGAGATAAAGCCTTCTAATGGAATAAGAAAGAAATAATAAAAATAAATGTATGGCACATCAGAAAGTGATAAGTGTTACAGGAAAAAAAAAGGCAAAGTAAAGGTAGTAGTCTTGATGGGAGGGTTGGCATTGAGGGTAGGTCTGATGCAAAAGGTAATGTTTGAGCAGAGTTAAAAGAAGTGAGACAGTTAGCTGTGACGGTGTCTGGGGGAGGGGCACCCTAAGCGAATAGTTTAAGCAGAGGTCTTTAGGCAGGACCTTTTCTTTTTGTTTTTATTTTTATTTTTTTGAGGTTGAACACTTTTTTTTATTTTAACATTTACCATTTTAAAAAATTTTTTAGACAATATTTGCTTTCCCCCACCCCCTCAGATTGAGTCCCCATAGAATTTCCTTCCCCAAGGCACCCATGCACCATCACCACAGTAGGCAGGACCTTTTGAAGGATCATGAAGAAGGAACTTTGTATGGTTGGAGTGGAGTGAGCAAAGAAAAAGGTAATAGGACATAGGAGTTACTGATTATGTAGGCTATTGTAAGAACTCTGATTTCGATTGGGAAGAAGATTAGAAGTTTAGTTTTAGAAATACTGTTTGAAATACTTAATAAAAACCAAGTGAAATGGTGAGTAGGTGGTTAAATATAAAAGTCTGGAGTTTAGAGAAAGGTCTGAATTGTAAATAAATATTTGTATTTAAAACCACGATGCTGGTTGGAATTACTGAGGGGAATTAGAAAGAACAGGTCTAAGCACTGAGTCTGAAGGTACTCTATCATTGAGAGGTCAGGAAAATGACAAACTAAAAGGAAAGGCGATTGAGGAGGCTAAAAAATAACTATCAAGAGAAATAATCAAGAGTGGTCTTTTTGGAAGTCATAATATACATAATCATTGGGTCAATTAGTCATTGGCATGATCAAGATACTGAAAAGTTTGTGATATGAAAAGATAAAGTGGGTTTAGTTTATGTCAAAGTGGAAGCTCCTGATAACATTCTAAAATATCCTTAACTTGGAATTAATCAGTTTTTGTAATTGTTTTGCAAATGTTCATTAGTTTTGTTAATTCATTGCATAACAAATATTTGCATTATTGCTTGGGATTTTGAGACTACTTGTATATTTGTTCTAAAATTTTCATGGGGAAGAATTACCAACGCCCCCTACAATATTTAGACATTGGAAAATACCCATGAGATTAAATAGGAAATTATAGGAACCTTGTCAAATTCCTTGTTATTTTTATAATTCAACTAGGGATAATTGCAGGAAGTATCCCCAAGTCCCCTAGACTCCATAAAAATGCATTGATGTACAACTGTCCCTTTCAAGGAAAGTGTCACTAACAATGTACAGCAAGATTATTTAGGTAAGCTAGAGGTTGGAAGATAGGGGATTGGTAATTTTTTTTTTTTTTTTTTTTTGAGTTTTTCAAAAGGGTTCTCTTTATGGTGGTTCTGTTCAAAACATTTTTTTCTCTCACTTGATACATTCTTTATAATGGTAATTTTATCTTTCAGGATTTATGAATGCTTGAGTAAGAACTGAAGGGTGGCATTTGGAATATCTCAATGCTATGTATTTCCTGAGGTGATAAAAGAGAAAACAGAGCTAAGAAGGCTTGGAGAATACATTTATTATACATAAGTTAAGGATGGCATCCATTGAATGATGAGTAGTTTTTCTCTCAGGGTTCTGAAAACATGAAATCCATTGTGTAAATATACCTCACAATGTTTTTGGAAATGTTCTTTTAAAAATTATTTACTAGTGATTCTAGCCTTTGGAGAAAAAAAACTAAGCAAAAGGCAGAATTACGCATGGTTGAATTCTGTGTGGAAAGAATAAATTTTAATATTTGTTTTTCATGGCATTATTACTGATAGGTGTCATCAGCTTCTGGGTTGCAACTCCTCTTTTGCACTATGAAAGGGAGTAGGTGTTTTTTGTTTGTTTTGAGGTCTTTACAGTTTTTTTTTGTTGACTGGCATTTATGGTACATTCATAGAACTGTAATTCTAGTGACAGCATTTTCCACTATTAGTTATTCTTCTGGAAACTTTCTCTTCACTTGCCTTCATGACACTTTGATAGATCTTTCATTCTCTTTATATGATTCTTATATTAAATACTATTTTTTAAATAAAAAAACCCAATCTGTGTTGGAATTTCCTCCAGAAGGCTGTGGTAGCTAGAAATGGGGGAGTGAGAAGATATGTTAGAGTTGGGATCAGGGTAAGGGAGGAGATCAGTTAATTCAATATCAAACTGAAGATAAAAAACAAGCTTTAGAATAGGTTATGAACCAAGATTTCCAAGCTAAGCTAGAAATTCGGTGTTAAGGTAGTTACTCTCATACGCAGGACAAGTGCAGTCTAATGTGTTAAGGACTTAAGAGGCTGGGTCCATGAACATTATTTGGCACTGGTATTCTTCCATGGCATGGTTCTTTGAAATGACTGAATTTGAAAGGTACTTCTGTCTTATTTTTTTCCTGATACCAAACACATGATGTTTTATACTATCTATAAGCATAGATCGCACATGTAAGGGCTCAGTCCCATAAGACTGCTGCCCCACTTCAGAAACCAATCACAAGTCCCAGTACTGACAGGCTGACTTTAAATTCAGGGGTTCCTATGATCCCTACCTCAGGTTTGATAATTCACTAAAATGACATAGAACTCAGGAAAACACATTTTGGGTTTAGTATAAAGGCTGCAACTATGGACCAGTCAACAGAAGAGACTCATAGGGCAAGGTGTGTGAGTGTGGGGTGGTGGTAGAAGAGAACAGAGCTTCTATGTTCTTTCTGGATCTGCTACCCTCCCAGCAATTTATGTGTTCAGTGTTTTATTATATAGGCATGGTTGATTAAATCATTGGCGACTGGTGATTGGACTTAATCTTCAGCCTGCAGACAAAAGATGAAGCTGAAATTTCCCAACCTTCTAGTCCTGGTGTGGTATTTCTGGAGACTTCCCCCACCCCCTGAAATTATCTCGGGACCTTCCAAGAGTTACCTCAGTAGCAGAAACTCGGGTATGATAGGTTGAAAGGGGTTTGTTATGAATATCAAAAGACATTCGTATCACTTAGGAGTGGATCATTGTGCAGAAACTGGGGACAAAGACCAAATATAAATTTTTTACTCTTATCACATCTTGTGTCCTCTGCAGTTAAGGGGATGAACCACTGGGAACAACTGTGACACCACTGTCTTGGATTCCCTTAGCAGAGTTTAGAGTGTAATCTTAATGGAAGAGTGTGATTGCAGAGCCAGTTTAGGTCAGAGTTAGTTTAACTTTATTCTATATAAAACACTGTGTAATTCCATGTTGCTGGTGGCCATTTGATGAGTTTAAGTCCCATGATTTAGGTTATTGAATACTCTTGAAAGTATCTCAAAGTAGAGTGGACATCCTTGTCTTCTTCTTGATCTTAAAGGAAAGGCCTTCAGCTTTTCACCATTGAGAATAATATTGGCTGTGGGTTTGTTGTATATGGCTTTTATCATGTTAAGGTATGTTCCTTCTATCCTGAGAATTTCAAGGGCCTTCATCATAAATGGATGTCGAACTTTGTCAAATGCTTTCTCAGCATCTATTGGTATGATCATATGGTGTTTTTCTTTTTGTTGATGTGTTGGATTACATTAATTGATTTTTGTATGTCGAACCATCCTTGTGCCCCTGGAATAAATCCCACTTGATTGTGGTGTATTATCCTTTTAATGCGTTGTTACATTCTGTTGGTGAGGATTTTGTTGAGGATTTTTGCATCAGTGTTTACTAGGGAGATTTGCCTGTAGTTTTTTTTTGTGTTGTCTTTATTTGGTTTTGGTGTTCGTGTAATGTTGGCTTCATAGAACGTATTTGGTAGTATTCCTTCTTTTTCAAAATTTTAAGAGTTTGTGTAGGATAGGCACTAATTCATTTCTGAACATTTGGTATAATTCATTTGTGAAGCCGTCTGTTCCTGGGCTTTTGTTTTTGGGGAGTGTTTTTACTACTGTTTCAATTTCAGTGCTTGTAATTGGTCTGTTTATGTGTTCTTTATCTAACTTTGGATGATTACATCGTTCTAGGAATTTGTCCATCTCTTCTAAATTGTTGAACTTCTTTGCATATAAATGTTCATAGTAATCTCTGATTATTCTTTTGATTTTAACTGAGTCTGTTGTAATTTCTTTCATCTATGATCCTATTTATATGTATTTTCTCTCATTTCTTTTTTCTTTGTGAGTCTGGCTAGAGGTTTATCTATTTTGTTTATTTTTTCAAAGAACCAACTTTTGGTTTCATTCTGCTTTTGGATGGTATTTTTAATTTCTATTTCATTTATTTCTGCTTTGATTTTTATTTCCCTTCTTTTAGGATTTTTTTTTGTTGTTCTTTTCCTGGTCCTTTGAGATGGAGAGTAGGTTATTTCTTTGAGTTCTTTCTTGTTTCTTGATGTGAGCCTGCATTGCTATATATTTTCCTCTTATTACTGCTTGCTGCATCCCATACATCTTGGAAATTGGTTTCAACTCAAAGTATTTTTAAATTTCTTCTTTGATCTCCTTTTCAGTCCAATGGTCTTCATGGATTTCAATCTCCATGAAGTGGAAGGTTTCCTTGCTTTCTTTTCATGATTTATTTCAAATAGTTTGATGGCTTTGTGATCAGAGAGATAGATGGAATGATTCTGATCTTAATGTATCTGTTGATGTTTGTCTGACCCAATATGTGATCAATTCTGAAGACTGATCTGTGTTCACTTGAGAAAAATGTGTACTCAGATTTTATTGGATGCAGTGTCCTGTAGATGTCTGTTAAAACCATGAGGTCTAGGTCTTTATTTAGGGCTCTAGTGTCTGGTGTTTTTTTTTCTTGTTGATCTGTCCATTGGTGAGAGTGGGGTGTTGAAGTCTTCTACTCTCTATATATTTTCTTTAATGTCAGTTTTCAGAGCTGATAGTAATTGATATATTTTGGTGCTCCTTCATTTGGTGCATATATGTTGATGAGTGTTATATCTTCCTGACATCAGGAGGATATTTTCCCCTTAATCATAATGTAGTGTCCATATATGTCGTTTCACCTTTTAAAATTTGCAGTCTATTTCATCTGATAAAAGTATAGCTATTGCTGCTTTCTTCTTTCGTCCATTTGCTTGTAGGATTGTTTTCCAATCTTTTACTTTCAGTCTAAGTTTATCTTTTGTAGTTAAATGTGTTTCCTGTAGACAGCACAAGGTTGGATTTTTCCTTTTCAGTCCAGTCTGCTACTCTGTATCTTTTTATTGATGAATTTAGTCCATTTACATTTAGAGTTAATATTGATACATTGGCATCTGTATTTGCAATTTTGTTTGTCTTGTTGTCTTCCTTGCCTTATTGTATTCTTCTTATATATATTTTCTGCTGGTTTTGGCTTTAGAATTACACTTCTTATAGAATTTTTTGGAGGGGGAGTTATGAATTTCTAGAGTTTCTGTTTGAGAAAGTCCTTATTTCTTCTTCATAGAGGAAGGAGAGCTTTTAAAGGTAATGTATTCTTGGTTGGCAATTGCTGTCTTGGAGTTTGTTGAATATGTCACTCCATTCTCTTCTTGCCCGAAATGTTTCTTTGGAGAGGTCTGATGTCAGCCTGGTTGGTTTTCCTTTATAGGTTATCTGTTTCTTCCCTCTTGTCAGCTTCATTATTTTTTCCTTCTGTTGGACTCTTGAAAGCTTTACTATTATGTGTCTTTCTGTAGTTTTCTTTTCATTGGTGTAATTTGGTGGTGGTCTCGCTTCTTGTATGCCTATATTTATCTCCTTTTTCATGGGATGGAGGAGCACCAAAATATATCAATTACTATCAGCTCTGAAAACAGACATTAAAGAAAATACGTAGAGAGTAGAAGACTTCAACACCCCACTCTCACCAATGAACAGATCAACAAGAAAAAAACACCAGACACTAGAGCCCTTTCTTTGGGAAGTTCTCTTCAATCATCTCCTTGAATAGTTTCTCGTTTCCTTGGCCTCCTCACTTTCTGGGATTCTAGTAGCTCTTATTATTTCCTTTCCTGTGGTGTCAGATAGTTCTCAAAGTGTTTCTTCATTCCCTTTCCGTTGTACTTCTTGTTCCTTTTCTTTTTTGGTTCTTTTTATTTCTGTATCTTCCAGAGTACTGATTTGTTCTTCCATTTCATCTATTCTGTGTTTATGTTCATTGCTTTTCCCAGAGTTCTTTTTTTTTTTTTTTAAAAGATTTATTTATTTATTTATACAAGCACTGGGTACAGTCAGAAGTGCGGGAGGGTGAGAGAATTCACCAGAGCCAGAGCAGGGAGCAGAACAGGCAGACTGACGAAGTCCACTGCTGAGGGGAGCAGCGGGTGCCAGGAGAGGTCTGCATGCCATGTGGGACCCTCACCGGGGACTGGGGATCGAACTGGCGCTGCAGAGGCTGCAGGCAGCTACGCAGCCCAGCGCTCAACCGCTGTGCCACCAGGGAGGCCCCTTCCCAGAGTTCTTTAGCTCCTCCATTAATCTTTTGATCTTATACATTTCTTCCACTTCCTTCTTTAGGGAGTCAATTTCATTTTTCAATTCATTAATTATCTTTTCATTTTCATCATCTTTATGGTTTTTAATCATGATTTTAAATTCTCTATCTGGCAGTTCTTCTGTGTCATTGTTGTTGAGTTCTGCTGGGTGATTTTCTTTTTGTGGTGTTTCCTTCCCCTGAGGACTTGACTGGTTATTTGTATTTTTCCTTCTCCCTGTTGTTTTCCAATTTGTTCTATGCCTTTGGACAATGTGCCACTGGTGCTGATGCACCTCTTTGGGTGCTCCTTCTGGGATGTCAGAAATTGGTACCAGACTGAGTCCAGCACTGTTAGGTCAAAACTCCACAGGGGTATTGATGGTGTGGCTGTATTGATGGGTGCTGTCCCTGAAGATACCCTCCCTCTGTATTTACACAGTTCCTGAAAGGGGTCATGAGGTCCCCGACTTTGTTTGCGAAGCTGTCCCTCTCTCAGTTCCTGATAGGGATCTGGGACTCTGTCTTCCAAAAATCAGGTAGTTGGTGATTTTACCAGGTGGTGCCAGAGGCTCTCCTAGTAGAACTGCATCCCCACACCCCTCTCACCCCCCAGGTCTCCAGGAAATGGAGGGGGATAGGGGAGCACCTCAACATAGGGACTCGCTTTTGTGCTTGGCGCTGTGCCTGCCTGTGCTCTCCTGGTGTGGTGCTCGCGGTTGTGCTGGATCCCATGCCCTGGATTCCTTGCCCCATCTCTCAGATCCAAAACATGGGTGATGCCCGCAGTTATGGTGGATCCCACCCCTGATGCTGTGCCCTGGCTTTAGATCCAAAATGTGGGTGGTCGAGTGGGGTCTTCAGCAGGCTTGCTCACTGTGCTGGTTTCCCTTCTCACCCTCATTTTTGTAGCCCGCCCTCTTCTCAGAGCCCCAGGGGATCATCAAAGACAGGGGTCCCTGTCTTTCAACAATTAGGTACTTGGTGATTTTGTTCCGATCACTAGGTGGCGGCAGAGGTGTCTCCTAATAAACTTTCAGAACTGTGTTTCCAGGTAGGTCTCCAGGAAATGGAGGGATGGGAGTAGGTAGTTCCCCAACACAGGGTCTCTTACTTGGTGCTGTGCCTGCCCTGCTCCCCATCTGCCCACCTGTCGCCTTCTGAAGTTCTCAAATGACTCGGTTTTCCCATTGCCTCCAAACTTTATCTCCTTCTTTTCTTTTCCTGGGTGAATTGGTCCGGCTTTGTGGGCGGGGGAGAAAGAAAGGGATCCTGATAGATGCCTCTCATCCCTTACCCCATTGTGCTCACGTTCCCCCTGCTTCTGTTGGGTCACCAACTTTGTCCAAAACATCTGGGTCCTGCTAGGAACTTGTTGCAATTTCTCCCTTATTGGTTGTTTTTATGGGAGAATTTAATCCTAGGATCCCTTCGCTGCCATGTTGGTGACATCACCAAAATTTGTTTTTGAGAATTAAGTGAAGTTAAATGAAGTAATTGCTGTGAAGTGCTTTGGACTTCTAGGACATGATTGATTTCCATGAAGTTTATTCTCCACTTCCTTTCTTCTTTTAGAGCCAGACTTCCTGAAAGAGTGGTGTATGTTTGCATTCTCTTCTTCCAGTAAAGAGTCCAGCCACAACACTTTAATTTCTCAAAAAGATTACTAGGTATCTCCTAATTGCCAAATCCAGTCATCACTTTTCATGCCTCAGCATTTGTTTTCTCAACAAAGGGTTGATTCCCAACTCCTGAAATCATTCTCTGACAAGGTAGCCAGAAAAAGCTGTCTAAAATGTAAATCCAGCAGTAACTCTGCATCATCTTAGATGAGCAGGATACAGTAGTCATTTATTGTAGTCAGATGTGGCAATTTCAGTTTAAATTACAATTGAATAAATTACAATGAAATACAAAAATGGGGCTCCTCAGTCACATTAGATGTATTTCAACTGTTCAGTAGCCACATATGACTATTCTACTAGTTCAGATATAGAATAATCTCATCATATAAAGCTCTACTGATCAATGCTGGTCTAGGTTCAGGATATTTTACAAAAAGGAGACAAACTGGCATTATACCAGACCTGGTTGGGTTGGGCATGGACAGGAGAGACGATGCCAGAGAGCTAATATTGTTAACCTCTACAGTCAAGTTTCCCGGGGAGAAACTGGAGCTGCCTTGAAATGAGTAATATGAACAATCAGCAGGCATGATGGTAGTATTAGAGGCAGGAGCTACTTTTGTCATGTTGGGCTCTGGATGAGAAGTAAAAGGGATCTCATTGAATAAAAGCAAGAAATGGGATGCTGCTGGAAATTCTGCCTTTTTTGCATCAGGTTAAGTATCTCAAAGGAAAAACATGGTGTTTACTTTTATTATTAAGGGAAAGGAATACATGATTGAAAATAGTTTCTTGGGATTTTAACCTTTTGGTAAGTGATGTCTCAAACCTGATATTAAAACCCATATGCTTTTTTGGCATACAGGATTTTTGCTTTTGTCCTGCCAAAGAGTTTTTATTCTTACATTCTGTAAATAGTCATCTCCAGTCTTTAGATTTATTTTCTGTTCAGCTTATAGTCAAGAATGTGGTGACTGTTTTACTCCCATCTGTGTAAGTTATTAATGCTGTAATTTTAAAATGTTACTGGCTATTAATGTTTTAATTTTCTGAGCTTCTGCAAGACAGGATCTGTACTGAGGAAGCAGCTGTACAATGCAGATACTGACAAGCAGAAAAACAAAGATCTTCACAGGGAATTGTGGGTATTTAATGTAGCTCCTCAGTTCACACAGTTAGTAAAACTGCTGTCTCTATTGTTCTACATTCTCTATTAACCTGCTGTGTTGCAGACCTAACTTTAAGGAAGCAGGATGTGTTACTTTTGTCATCTGCTTCCTATCCAATATTTTAACTTTCAATTTTTAGAAGACAGAAATTCTGTTGCAGCATAATTTAATTTAAAGTAGATTTTATAACTGTTACTTAATTATCAATGAGGCAGCTGCAGTTTGTATTTTATACAAAATTTTATTTTATTTTTTTGTGGGACCCTCGCTGGTGGCGGGGAACGAACCGGCGCTGCAGAGGCTGCGGGCAGCCTCGCAGCCCAGCACTCAACCGCTGAGCCACCAGGGGAGGACCCTATAAAATTTTACTTGTAAGAGTAAAAACAAATCACAGATTATACATGAAAATGACTTTTTATTTACATTTGCCTTATTTTTTCCTTATACTCTTTAAAAATGATTTTGTAAAATGAGAATACTGAAATGCTGGAGGGGAAGAAAGGGAGAAGAGGTGATTACATTGTGAGGGTGGATAAAAGGCAGGCATTGAGATCACTAGGCAATAGGCTGTGAGAAATGCAGCATTTTCTCATTTGTGTCATCATGTAACTATGAAAGAACCACCATAGAGCCTAACCTGGTATTTCTTTTTAATCAGGTCCATCTGTTGGTCATGTGAACATACTTTCTTCTGAGTATTAAGGGTGTATTTTCTCCTTTCCTGTGGTATCATATGGCCACTTACATACCACCTGGAATGTGCTCGTGCTCTAGGAACCCCTGTTACACTGCTCATTTTTCTTTATGAATCACAAGTAAAATGCTCACCCCAAGTTGAATATGAAAACTTTAGAACAAAGAATGTGACTTGACCACATAAGTATTCTTCTTCTTCTTCTTTTTTTTTTTTTTTTTTTTTTATAAATAGAGCTCTTGTTTTTAATGTGATGAGCAGGGAACTTTCCAACTCTAACCCTCTCTTTACAATCTGTCTTTAATTTGCAAAAAAGAAGCATTCCAATTTTTTAGACATAAAACTGTTTAATGGATTTTTTTTTGGATTTGCCTATGTCTAGTCATGTGGGATTATCCTGAAATCCAGCATATACCATTTCGTGGATTTCTATCTCCTGTTTTCATGTGCACATTTGCATTTACTACTTTGATATTAAAAAAAATGACATCTCACCTTGGTCTCCTTAAATAATACATCTTTGCGACTCTCAAACTGTTTTTTATAGTGTTGTTTTCCAGTAAGGTCTTCCCTGAAAGAAATATGTAAGCATTTTCAACATCTTGCATCATTTTAATTTTACTTACCCTCTGTGAGACATAATCTGTGTGTATTTTTTAGACTGCTCTATGTTTAAGCATGAACCTCTTTAAGTCTGCTTTATCTTTTTGGTGACCTTATGAAATATTTTTTCTCTCTGTTCTTTGGGATCTTTTCTCCCCATTGCCTCTTAATACCTAAAACGTTCTGAGTCTCAACACTGTACAGAACTTGGCCAGATACTTGTCTTAATAAATTAAGATAAGGTAAATCTAAGAGGTAGTAATCATCTATTTTTAGCTGAGAAAAATGGGTAGTAATGATAGGTGTGAACATTTGTGGTATAGACCACAAAATTATTGTAATAAATAGAGGTTTATTAAAAAAAAACACCTATTTTGAGATATAAATATTGTTAGTGAAAGCATTCTAAATAAAACATTTCCCAAAATTTGTAAAGCCCTTAACTTTATTTTAGGCCCTCAGAGGATGCATATAACTGTTATGGAGCAGCCCCGATATAAAATGGGTTGCCTGGCTGTGGGTCCTCACTCGCGTGCTTAAAAAGGGACTTATTAATACTCCACTACAGGCACACACAAAAGGTTAATAAAAGGTTTATTTACAAGGGAAAAGGAATTGAGGAAATGTACAACTCGGAGAAAATAGGGAAATAAAGTCTTTATTTTTTTTTAATTTAAATTTTATTTTTTATATTCCCCATACAATTACAACCCCCTTATTTTGACCCCAAGCCCTCCTTTCCCTGCCCCCCACCCGCCAGAGTGTCTCTGGTTCATAGTTGTTTGTCGATTTTGATATTTTCTTTCTTATAGTTATTCTTTTTCCTGGCCCCTTAACGTTTTCTAGATTCCTGCTATGAGTGAGACCATCCGGTGTTTTTCTTTTTCTTTCTGGCTTATTTCGTTCAGCACGATCCCTTCCAGCGCCATCCATGTTGCTGCAAATTGCATGTGTATTAAATAAAGTCTTTAATACGTCCTACCTGATCTGCCGACCTGGAAACCCAAAGGCACTCTCAGAGCTGGCCATCTGCGAGCTGGCAGAGAGCCAAAATGGGGAATCCCTCAAAGCCCAGTGTCTGGTTTTATACCAAACCTGGCTGCTTAACCCCACCCTCAGGTTTCAGCAACCTTCCCTTTGGTGATGATGGGATTTGGAGTTCCCAGTGTCTTTTGGCTTTGGTCTGGAGTGGGGGCGGAGTCCACAAAGCCTGTATGGAATTAGCTTTAGGACATCCTTTTCCCCCTAACAATTGCCCCCTTTCACTTTTGTTTATAATGTGTGATCTACTAATAATATTTCGCCAAGTAACATGAATATATAGGAAAATAACCATATGTCCAAAGGAAGAAATGGTCTTGCAGTGATGTATGTAGGTAAAATTAAATTCTTTTTGTTAGTATGATCCTGTTCTTACCTGTTGAAATTGCATTGTATGTATGTATTTGTTTAATGACTCATTAGTTTCCTTGAGTACTTCTGATATTTAATTTCCCCCCACAAATTCATACCATGTTATATATTCCTTAAAATGTCCCAATTTTAATTCCAGATCCCAATTTGTGACATCCTGGGGTATGTTGGTTATCTCAATAGATGCTCTATGATTATTAAAGTAAAATTTGTTGTAGTTTATATATTTTTAAAATTATTTTTAAGGAAGATAGAATAAGAATATTTGATTTACATAAATGCTAAATTTTCATTTTTTTCCCCTAGAGGAAATAGTTTTAAACCTTCCTGGATGACTTTGAGGGTACAGGTCATCAGTGGAGGAAATAACTGCACATGTGGCAGAAATGGCAAAAGAATTAGAAATAAAGCCTTGAATAAGTGATTGAATTGCTATAATCTTATGGTAAAATTTTTATGAATGAAGTGTTGCTTTTTATGGATGAACAAAGAAAGTAGTTTTTTGAGATGCAGCCATTTGTGATAAAGATGCTGTGGACATTGTTGAAATGACAACAGAGAATTTAGAAAATTACATAGCTTAATTGATAAAGCATTGGCAGGGGTTGAGAAGATTGATTCCAGTTATATTTTGTTAAGAGAAAAAGTCATATACAAATTTAATAGTACACATACCCCCAGTAAACATGGAAGAGACTTAGCATGCCTGAATTGCCCACTTAGCTATAAACACCATTTTAAATAGCTTGACTAATGCATGGGAGGTTGGGGAAATAAAGGAAAGTTCAGTTGGGGCATTTATCAGGAAAACAGGAATGCTGGCGGCTGGGGATCGAACTGGTGCTTCAGAGGCTGTGGGCAGCTTCGCAGTCCAGCGCTTATCCACTGCACCACTGGGGAGGCCCTTTCTTAGCTATTTTTAAGTTTACAGTTTAGTGGCAATAAATACATTCACATTATTGCAAAATCATCATAACCTTTGCTGTTATGTGTTAATTTTATTTTTTTTAAAGATTTATTTAGTTATGCATACAAGAGCTGGGGTACAGGCCAGAGGTGTAGGGGTGAGAGGATTCGCCAGAGACAGAGGCAGATTGACTGAAATACACTGCTGAGGGGAGCAGCGGGTGAGTCAGGAGAGGTCTGCTGCGCCATTTGGGTTGTTCTCTGGCAGACCAGGGGATCGAACTTGTGCTGCAGAGGCTGCAGACAGCTTCACAGGCTGTGTCTCAACCCCTTGCACCACAGGGAGGCCCCGCGTGTTAATTTTAAAGTATTATTTATTGTCTACCCCTAGTGAAAGATGAGGATTTCTTTCTTTTCTCCTTTTTTGGTACATAAGGACACTTTCTATACTACCATTTTACCAATATATCATAAATTTGTATAGAACTTTTTCTTTTCTTCTATTTTTTTAAATTTTATATATATTTTACATCATTTTTTTTTTTAAGATTTATTTATTTATTCATACAAGCACTGGGTACAGTCAGAAGCGCGGGGGGGGGGGGGTGGTGGTGGTGAGAGAATTCACCAGAGCCAGAGCGGGGAGCAGAGCAGGCAGAAGGACCGAGGTACACTGCTGAGGGGAGCAGCGGGCGGCAGGAGAGGTCTGCGCGCCATGTGGGACCCTCCTCCAGGGCCGGGGAGCAGCCGGGGATCGAACCAGCGCTGCAGAGGCCGCAGGCAGCTTCGCAACCCAGTGCTCAACCGCTGTGCCACCAGGGAGGCCCTAGAACTTTTTCTTTATCATATTCCTTGCCCCCTCCACCCAAAACCATCCTATCTTGGAAGTAGTGTCTTATCTAAAGATTTTTTTTTGTATTTTTTTAAAGATTTATTTATTTATGCATACAAGAATGGGGTTACAGGCCAGAGGGGTGTGTGTTGGGGGGTGATGAGAGGACTCACCAGAGACAGAGTGGGGAGCAGAACAGGCAGATTGAGTGAAATACACTGCTGAGAGGGAGCAGTGGGCGAACAGGAGAGATCTGCTGCGCCATATGAGTTCCTCCCTGGCTGGGGATTGAACTTATGCTACAGTGGCTGCAGCCAGCTTCATAGGCTGTGTCCCAACCCCCTGCACCAAAAGGGAGGCCCCTCTAAAGATATTTATTACACTATTTTTGAATTTTGCTTTTTTCCCTTATGAAGTGGAAACAGGAACATGTAATGGAAAACAGAAAATGAAAATTTAGTAAACATTGTTAGTGTAACAAGATTGAAAAGACAATATAGCTTCTTTACTTTTTTGTAATGTTTTTCTCACATCTTAATCAGGGAGTGATAGGCAAGAAGGGAATAGGATATTACCTTAAACTAGCCAGTTAATGTTATTTCATTAGCTCATTCAGCTTTCTAAGGACATGCTTAGTTTTTTAGATACTACTCCCTTGCCTTTTTCTCCTGTTGTGTCTCAAGATGCTGTTTAAATGATAAGGGGGTGTGGAATCCTTAGGTAACTTTGTGATGGTCTCTCGGAAGTACGTGCCATTCATTGATTCTTCTTTGCTGGCATGGGAACTTCCAGCTGTGGGAACTTCTCTTAATTTTCTGTTGTATTGATTTGACTGCATAGGTGGTTTTCTGTCCTTTGGGAGTTATATTTCCAGAACTTCTGGAGCTTCTGGATTGTCTCTGTATATATAGGCCATAAGGAGCCATGAAGATGGTCTCAGACTCGTTTGACACCTTCCTCTGCCAAGACTTTTGTTCCTTTTTCCAGATGGTCCCAGGACCATCCTGCAGTGTGGTTTTCTCTCAGGGTTTTTGTTTTGTTTTGGGAGGGAGATAGGGAAAAGTCTTTCACTGCTTTTAATTTTTACTTTGTTTGCATACTAGAAATGGACGTAGTTGGTCTTGTCTTTCAAATATTTAGAATGTCCTTTATTTCACAGCCCCATATTTTCCCAAAGTAATATTTGTTCCACTCACTTGATTTGAGCCATAATAATAGATGAGGTATAGGTAGGGACATTCACAAATAAGGGAGAACATCCAAGAATACCATTCCAATTATATTAATTAATCATTGCATTATACAGCAGGAAGAATTTTGTCATCTCCTTTTGAATGATTTCAGCACTTATGAATATCTTCCATATTTGATAGTAAACATACATTTTTAGTTTTGAATCAACCATTTTCAGTCATGGTTTGTGAGATGTAATCTCAAGAGAAAATAATGGAAATTAGTGAGCAGTTAGTAAAAAGATACTTTTATATTTTTAGGGTATTTCCAGAAACTGGGTGGGATCTGTAGATTCCATTATAGCTTGCTTTACATTTGAACAAAGAACTTGGATCAGACTCACTTCTTTGAAAGATGGATAATGTGAATATATGTGTTTTATGAGTGTATCAAAATGTGTAATCACACCTTTAGGATAGCACTTAAGACTAGCTACTTCAAGCACCATATCTTATTAATTTTTTAATATTCCTGTCAGGTATCATAAAGTATCCTTTTTGGTACATTTAGAGCAATCTAATTTTGTAACTTTGGTAGATTAAAATTGTTTTTAATCTTCTGGAGACCAAGCATAGCTATGTATCACCCAGGTATATTTCTCTTGTTTTCCCAGCGAAGTGAGTAGTAGTTGTTCTCTACTGTGAATTATTAAGTTGTTGGCCTAAAGTACTATACTATATATATGTATGAGCCTCACTGAATATAGCAGAACTCTTCACCTTTTGTGAGGTTGTTATACTTCTCTTTGGGAGTCTAATGAAAGCTGTCAATCATTTTCTGTAACTTTGCCTCAAAATAGTACATAAACATGTTTATATATATTTTTGTATTGTACTATATGTAGTTTGTATAGATCAGTCATTGTTAAGATTAATAACACAGGTCGTGTGACAAGATAAGAAGACTGTGGTAAAAGGAATCAGAAAGATCTGGGATATTTTGAAATTTATACATGTTCTCTTATTTTCTTTGCACTATTCTCATATACCTTGTTAGGTAGTATGACTAGTTCCTTGTGAATCACTGTTAGAATGAGCCACTGCTCTTCATGCATTGTGTGGTACTGCTTAAGTGTTCAGCATGTTGATATGGAAAAAATATGGAAAACTATCTTTGAAAAAAAAACAACACTGCTGTCTAAGGAATATAGGGGAACCAAATAATACATCAGTGTAAAAAAAATAACAGTACAAAACACAACAAATCAAAAACATACAACTATAAATCAGACATACTGCAGGAGAGGAAGAGGGAGAGGGATCAGAGGGAGGGAGGGAGGAGCACAGGGGACTGAGGTGATGGTGCATGGGTGCATTGGGGAAGGAAATTCTGTGGGGACTATACCTGAGGGGGTGGGGGGGAAGCAAATATTGTTTAAAAATGAACAATGATGTAAAAAAAACAAAAAAAACCCCAAAACCAAAGAAACTGCTGTCTATAAGGCATTATGTTAATGTTACTGTAATGTAAAAGCTAATAAATTAATGGTTTCTTCCTTAAAATATTGAAGTAAAACCAAGCTGTGCAAATAAACCAGCAAGTCTGAATAGACAATTATAATCGTGGAGTACTCTTTGATAGAGCATTTTATAAGTTCTTTGACATTCAATTTTTTAAACCTTAGGACTAAAAAAATAAAAAAATTTACACTTAAAATAGAGTTGACATTGATATTACATAATATTAGTAATTTCAAAGTGAATAATTCATTGACATTTAGTACATTCAAAATAGTGTGTATATAGTGTCTAGTTGTCCAAAACATTTTCATCACCCCCAAATCTAGTAAGTAGTTGATTCCCCTTTCTTCCTCCCCTCTGCCACTGTTGAACCACCAACCTATATTCTGTCTCTGTGAATTTACCTATTTTGGATATTTCATATAGATAGAATCATATAATATGTGCTTTTTTGATGCATGTGGCTTTTTAAGCATATATTTGAGTTTCATCTACTTTCTAATATTAATCAGCATTTCATCCCTTTTTGTTGCTGAATGTAATTTCGGCATGTTTATGTAGTATGTTTATTCATCCATTGATGGAAATTTGGCCTCACTCCATCTTTATTGTTGCTGTAAGTACAGCTGTGCACCTGTGTGTACATGCATTTGCTTGAGTATAGTCTTCTTTTTAGTATCTATTTAGGTGTAGAATTGCTGGGTAAAAGAAGAATTCTTTACTCTCACTCTTACAATACCATAGACACTAGCCATATGGATTTTTCTCATGAAATAATTCCTGATTTTCTGTGGACAACAACTGGATTCTATAATTTAATGTAGTTTTGACTCTAGTTATCTTGAGTTGGCATAGACTGCATAGGTTGAGGGATCAGTCTCTCAAGGCCAGTCTCCCACTTCAGATCACAAGTCCTAGGTTGTGAACTGCACTGCCTATTAAATGACTGTAAGTTGGGGATTCTCATGATCCCCTCCTTGGGTTTGTTTAATTTGCTGGAATGCCTCACAGAACACAAGAAAGCATTTTTTTTACTAGCACCCATTTAATATAAAGGATTCAACTGAGGAACAAAAAGAGATGCAAAGGGCAAGATATGTGGGAAGGGGTGCAATGTTTCCATGTGCTCTCTGGGCATGCCATTATGTCAGCACCTTGATGTGTTCTCCAAACACCTTCGGTTAAAGTTTTTTTTTTTTTTTTTTAATAGAGACTTTATTATATAGACGTGGTTCATGAAATCATTTGTTATTGATGATTGAACTTATTCTCCAGCCCATCTTCCCTCCTCAGAGGTTGGGGTAGGGCCGAAAGTACTAATCCTCTATGAAATTTTTTTTTTCTTTTTACTGTATCAGCTGGTAACCATCATAGTTTTCAGAGTCTGTTATTTTTGTTGAGCTTCTCCAGTTTGTTTTCTTCGGTGGTTTATATTCCATAAATGAGAGCAACCATATGGTAGTTCGATTTCTGAATTACTTCACTTAATATAACCACTTCAACATCCATTCATATTATTGCAAAAGGCACTGTTTCACCTTTTGAAATAGCTGAGTAGTATTCCATTGAGTATATATAACACATTTCCTTTATGCATTCACCTGTAAATGAACTTTGATGTCGATTCTATGTTTTGGCTGTTGTGAGTAAAGCTGCTGTGAACAGAGTATGTAATTCTTTTCTATTTAGTATTTTCTTATTCTTTAGGTAAATACCTAAGAATGGTATTGCTGAATCATATTGTTTTTTCATTTCCAAAAAATAATTGCCAAATCTGAGGTCAAGGTGGCCTATGTTTCTTCTAGGAGTTTTATGATTTCAGGACTTATGATCAAGACTTTAGTGCCTCCCTGGTGGTGCAAGGGGTTAAGCACAGCACTATGAAGCAATCCGCAGACTCTGCAGCACAAGTTCAATCCCCGGCTGGCCAGGGAGCAACCCACATGGCGCAGCAGACCTCTCCTGACTTGCCCGCTGCTCCCCTCAGCAGTGTACTTTGGTCAGTTTGCCTGTTCTATTCCCCACTCTCTCTCTGGTGAATCCTCTCAATCCCCGCATCTCTGACCTGTACCCCAGCTCTTGTATGCATAAATGAATAAATCTTTTAAAAAATAAGACTTTAGTGGCACGCAGACCTTTCCTGCCTCACCCGCTGCTCCCCTCAGCAGTGTATTTTGTCCATCTGCCTGTTCTGTTCCCCGCTCTGGCTCTGGTGAATTCTCTTACCTTCCCGCGCTTCTGACTGTACCCAGTGCTTGTATACATAAAATAAATAAATCTTAAAAAAAAAAAAGACTTTAGTCCATTTTGAGTTTTTTTTTAAAGATTAATTTATTTATTTATACAAGAATCAGGGTACAGGCCAGATGCACGTGAGGGTAAGAAGATTCACCAGAGACAGAGTGCGGAACAGAACAGGCAGACTGAGGAAATACACTGCTGAGGGGAGCAGTGGGTGAGTCAGGAGAGGTCTACTGTGCCATGTGGGACCCTCGCTAACTGGCAGGGATTGAACCGGCACTGCAGAGGTTGAGGACAGCTTCACAGTGCGACGCTCAACTGCCTGCATCACCAGGGGAAGCCCCATTTTGAGTTGGTTTTTATGTGGCATATGGTGATGGCTCAGTTGCATTCTTTTGCATAGGACTGTATTGTTTTTCCAGTATTGTTTATTGAAGAGTCTGTCCTTTCCCCATTGTATATTCTTGGCTCCTTTGTTATAAATTAATTGACCATATATGCATGGATTTATCTCTGGGCTCTTCTTTATTCTGGTCTATTGATCCATGTGTCTGTTTTTATGTTAATACTTTATGGTTTTGATTACTATAGCTTTGTTACATAGTCTGAACTCAGAAAACGTGATAATCAGCTTTCTTCTTTCTCAGTATTTATTTGGCTATTTGGGGTCCTTTGTAAAAATACTACCAGGATTTTGATAGTATAGTGTGTCCAAATTAAAATGTTTCTGCATTTTAATTTAAAGTTTCTGCATTTAAAGTAGTCTAGAATTATGATGCATGAACTTTAAATATTACATTCAATTCCTGTACTATTTTTTAAGCTTTTTTTGGTATTTAAAATATTCTATGCTGGGGATTACAGTATTCATCCATTAATGTTCTATTCAGAGGTAATATGGTAATACTTGATATAAAAGGTAAGAATTTTACAACTGTATCCCTATCCTTTGTGATATTGTTGTGTGTGTGTGTAAAACCCCATGTTATATAAATCCAAGAAAATAATGTATTTTTTGTTTTACTCATATATTCTTTAAAAAATTCAAGATGTGGGCCTCTCTGGTGGCGCAGGCAGTTGAGCGCTGCACTGTGAAGCTGTCTGCAGCCCCTGCAGTACTGGTTCAATCCCGGCCGGCCAGCGAGGGTCCCACATGGTGCAGCAGACCTCGCCTGTCTTGCCTGCTGCCCCCCCTCAGCAGTGTATTTCCTCAGTCTGCCTCTTCTGTTCCCCACTCTGTCTGTGGTGAATCTTCTTACCCTCCTGCGCATCTGGCCTGTACCCCAGTTCTTGTATAAAAATAAATAAATCTTAAAAAAATTTAAGATGAAAAGATATGTTTTTATATTTACTCACAAACTTACCATTTCCTGTGCTCTTCATTCTGTTCCAAAGATCTGAATTTTCATCTGGTATCAATTTCCTTCAGCTTGAAAAACTTCCCTTGGAATTCACATGAGGAAGGATTATAGATAATAAGTTCTTTATTTTTATTTTTCTGAAAATAACTTTTTTCTTAATTCTTAAAGAATGTTTTCAGTGGATATAGGATTCTAGATGGATAGTTCCCCCCCCCCCAACATTTTAAGATATTTCATTGTTTTATGGCCTCTTGCCTGTGTGAAGTACTTTAGCCACATGAGCCTCTGAGGCACTTGTTTCAGTTGGCACTTTATTACAGACAACCACAAGTGATATTTAGATTAACTCTGATGCCACTGTATGCCATGGGTTATTAGCATCCCATTTCCCACTGCCTGGGAACTCATATTTCCCTCAAATCCAGGGTTCCAAGCAGACCAACCTCAGAATCCCATCTTTAGGGCTTCTGTTTACTGGGGCCATACCCTGTAATAAGTCTGAGTCACTACAGGCCCAATCAGGAGACTGAATGTTTAGTATAAAGAAGAATGAAGCTATGATAAAAATGTATCTATAAGATTAAAAACTTTTTAGAGAAACCTTAAGTTTATGGAAATTATCTAAGAAAAGACTAACTTAGAAGGGTGTCCCTTCCTTAAGGCTGGAGATCTTGTTGGGCAAAGTATAGTTGCACCCCATTGGATAGCAGAGAAATTTCTGATTTTCCTGGATGGGAACTGGTCGGCAGTTCCTAGGTAAGCACAAAGCAACTCTTGGGCACAGGCAAGCCTTACTCTGTTTATCTCACTCTGATGAAATCACATAGGAGTGCATGCAGGAGGCCCTGGTAGGGATGTGACACTGGGAGACAAACTTAAAGTGGAAGGAGCAAGTGGAGGGAGTTGAAGCACCAGTGAGTGCAGGAGGCTTGGAACATGTACTATTTGTGTTGAGAGTATAGCAGAAAGGTAATCACCAGAGTGAGCTGAGGGCTATGTGTTTGCTAAGGGATTGCAGACTCTGAGCATTTGATTGAGGCAGAGTGCCAGGAGATGTCCTTATTCTACTACTACTGATTATCTGTGCAGCCAGAAGCAATGAGTGCTCCTTCCTCCTGCAGTAGTCTTCTAGTGCCCTCTGCTGAGAAAGCGCAACATCATAGTTGTAAAGGAAAATTCTCTCCATTATTGCAGAGCAGGTATTAGAGGGTGCATTTGGAGCTGAAATACAGTAAATTAATAAATTACATCCATTTTAACTCCTTAGGTTAGTAAGACTGTGAGTTCCTTTTAGAGTTCTAGCTGCCCTTTATTGTGTGAATTGGGAGTGTTCTCAAATAAAAGGCCATATATGACTCTTGCCAACCGCCCTTCTTTCAAGGGTTAATTCCTTTACATTTTTCTTGTTTTGTTTTTATTTTCCATTTTGCTTTTTTGTTTTCCTTTATATGCTCAATTGTATATTGTATTTTTCATCATTTATAGTGTTTATTTTGGGTGGTTGTTATATATTATTCTGCTATTATTGGAAGTGGAATCCGCACTTTTATTATGGAAGGAAAAATTTTAGACTGTGAAAGATAGTTGTTAGTATAATTATATCTAACACATACCAAAAGTTTGGCATGTATTATTCAAACTTAATACTAGGTAGTTATTATCTCTAGTGGTTTTTTAGATTGAGGCTTTTGAAGCTGAGAGAGGTCCTTATTTCTAATACCACATAGCAAAGCTAGTATTTGAGTGCAAAAGTGCCCCACTTCTGACAGCGCATGTCCCATACTTACAGATATAAGTTCAAATTTGTTTTTAGTGTAAGAAATAAAAAAAGTTCTATAATTTCTGTTTTAACTTGTCCATTATAATTCCATTCTTTTAAGTGCACAGTGGTATGCTGTCTTGTTTTTCTGATGGATTCTTATGTGGAGCATAGTAGATAGTATTTGCTAATTTGGATTTATTTCAATCATAAAAGCCATACAGATATTTCTGTGTATTGTAGTATGAGGTTATTAAGTAAAAATACTTTTAGGATTTTAATAGGTCAGTTAATTCTTTAATGTGCATTTTGTTGGTTTTCAGATTTATTCCATGTTCCCTTGAGGTCTTAATACTCATAAAAGGATCGTTTTTTTGTTATATCATGGCACCCACATAATCTCCATTTGTGGTACTTACGTTCTCCCTGTTGGAAATAATCAAACTATTTACACAAAATTATTTAAAAAAAAGTTCTGTTGTCTATGTAATTTTTTCCCCTTTTCCCATCTATTTAAAAAAAATGTGAATGTGTCACTGCCTGAAAGATTTGTACTAGAGAATAACTGATAAAAACAAAACTTTATAGGATAAAAAAACCAGCACATTTTCCTTCTAGATGATTTTAAAGATACATTTAAGTGCTTGAACATATGGTGAGTAATTTGATCCCCCAGATATAGGCTTAATAAATATATTTTTTGACCTGATATCCTAAACACCTTTTTGTGGTTATAGAAATTAAAAAAAAATAATTTGGAATAATAAAATACAATATATGCAGGTATTATAATTATTATTATTTAACCTTTATCTACTTGAGCAGGGGACATGAAGATTGTTTTCAATATTTCAACATTAAAGTAATATACAAATCTCTGCTTATGATTGTTCTTCAGTACAAATTCCTAAAATTAGAATTACATGGTTAAAGAGTATTGATTTTTTTGACCCATGAAATATAATTCCAATTGCCCTGTAAAAAGATTATACTAATGTATATTTTCATCACCAGCATCTGAGAGTACTTATTTCATTGCTTTTGCCAATGCTGGAAGTTATAATTTAAAAAAAAACAAACCTTTTTTTTTTTTTTTTTTTTGAGGTAAAGAATGGTTTCTTTGTCAATTTGCATTTCTTTGATTTCTAGTGAGAGTAATATTTTGCATTTATTTACTGGCTACTGTTTTTTTTTTTTTTGAGGGTAAATTACCTCATGTTCATTCATTACCCCTCAAAAATGACTTTAAAATTTGAGTTTGTTAAAAACAGTTTTTAATAGGGGTAAATTTTGGTAAAATTATGAATAATTTTGAATCTGCATTTTTCATACCCTTCCTATGAAATTACTACTTTGCCTTCTTGTAGGTTTTCATAAGGCAGGGGGAAAGGAGGGATAGATATTAGCCAGTGTAAAGCTCTTGTGGTGCTTGGCATTTATAAGCACTTTATGGAAATCTTTAGTATTCCTGTTATTTCTGTCATTTCTATCAAAACATGCTTGTTTTCTTCTGGGTTTCTTTAGGTTCCTACTTAAGATTTTAGTTATTTGACTTCTAGAGTCAGGCAGATCTGGCTTCAGTTCACTGCTTATTATTGATAGATGTGACTTTGAACAAATTAATCTCTCTGTGTCTCAGTCTCCACTATTCTAAAATGGAAATAATAACATGTCATGCTTTTTTTGTGAAGGGTAAATCTGAAGATGAATCTAATGTTTAACTCAGTGTAATGTTTAATTCAGTGCTAGCACATACTTAATGATCAAATACAATGCTCTTATTTGAAAGAATCTTTTTAATTTAACATGTTTAATATTACCAATTATGTTTTCTTAATAAAAGGCTCTTTTTGAAAAGTATGCTTCCGTTAAAGAAGTAACTTGAGCGGAGGGTATTTCAGGCAGTGTGGCAGGTAACAGGGGAAAGCTTTTTGAGTTAGGAACTCTTTTTGTTGGGGAGGAAGAAGCTTATGGGAAGTACTTATATTTTTCAAAAGGAAGAAGGGAATTCACAAATACAGAAAAAATTGTATAAAAGATCAGTTATTCTTAAACTTGCAACTCTGTAGCTGCCACGGTGGTGCATTTTGAATTCTGAAAATGTGTGCTCAGCAGTGACTGCATAGATTGATAGGAGAGGACAAAAAAAAAAAAACCTATTAAATAATGGCATCATTAGTGTTTTATTTTCCTAAAGCAGGTCCTTTAGGGAAGTGACTTACTAATGAAGCTAGAATGACCGATTTATCTTAATTTAGGTTCTGATATGATAGATTATGATTAGTCTTCATATTTCCCTGCCACATTGCTGGCTTAAAAGTTTTTATTGATAGCATTTTCAAAAGGCATAGGGAAACTGCCATATAAATAATATTTGGTGAGTTAATTCTCCACCTGATACTCGAGAGATATCAGGCTTTGGTAAATTATAGGGCACTAAAAAAAAATGAAAAAATGGAGGTGCATTAGTTCATTCCTTGTTCAATAATAATTTTTTTTTTAAGATTTATTATTTATACAAGAGCTGGGGTACAGGCCAGAGGTGTGGGAGGGTGAGAGGATTCACTAGAGACAGAGCAGAGAGCAGAACAGGCAGACGGACCAAATGCACTGCTGAGGGGAGCAGTGGGCGAGACAGGAGAGGTCTGCTGTGCCATGTGGGTATCTCCCCGGCTGGCGGGCAATCAAATCCGAGCTACAGAGACTGTAGACCACTTCACAGCACTGTGCTCAACCTGCTGCCCCACCAGGGAGGCCCTCCTTGTTAAATAATTATTAATATGGTTTTCTGTGAGTTTGTTTTGTAGTTTTCAGTTAAAAGAAACTTGTCCAATTCTTGTTTGACTTAAGAACTTACATTTTAATCTTCTTCCTTAGAGTTCCAATTTGCTATATTTATCAGCAAACCTTTTAAATTCTGTACTTTTCTGATGAGAAAATAATTAAAAATTGAAAATCATTGCTCCTTTTTCCTCACCTTACTTGTTACTTAACCTAGGAAAAATTGGTTCAGTCCTACTCAAAATTTTCTATAAAATTATCCTAAAAGGGGCCTCCCCTGGTGGCACAGCAGTTGAGCACTGGGCTGTGAAGCTGCCCACAGCCTCTGCAGTACTGGTTTGATCCCCGGCCCCCCGGCGAGGGTCCCACATGGCCCACAGAACTCTCCTGCCTCACCCGCTGCTCCCCTCAGCAGTGTATTTTGTCACTCTGCCTGTTCTGCTCTCCGCTCTGGCTCTGATGAATTCTCTCACCCTCCTGCACTTCTGACTGTACCCAGTGCTTGAATAAATAAATCTTTAAAAAAAATTATCCTAAAAGATAGATTTTATTACTACTTCTTGGGAAGTTCCATCAGAGCTGGCTGCTGTGACTGTAATTCTCTCTTCAATTTAGTAACTCATATTAATTTTGTATCTAGTCTGTACCATATTGTTCTTCATTTTAATAACAGATAATTCGGGTTACCAGTCAGCAAAATTGCTAATGCAGGAAGGTGTGCCATATTTTTCATTTGGTTTGTTTCTTCTTCAGCACTGTCTCTTTGCCAAGAGGTTTATATATCTATTTTTGGAAGTACTACCTTATAGAGTGTTACTTTTGCCTTTTAAATAAAATGTAATTTAGATGGGGGACATGGAAGGTTATAGAGGATCCTTTGGAAAAGTTTCATCCAAGACTTGCCTTGGATCATATTTAGGCTGGCCACTTTTTTCATTTCTCATTTTTCAGAGAAAACAGCAGAAGCAAGATCTCACTGTTTTCTAAGCTAGCTATGTCACCATGAATAAATCACTTTATCTTTCTGAGGATCTGTGTCCTTGCTTACAAAATGAGAGAGATGATGTAGCTAACTGATTGGGCTATTTTAAGACTGGATGAGGACAGCATTGTAAAGTGCTGAGCACATGGAAGGTTCTCAGATATTTTTTTCTTTTCATTTCAACCTCCCCCAACTTCCATTCGAAAGCCAAGAGAACAAAACTAGAGTTAAATTCTGCTTTATTGAGTTGCCTGAAGTGCGGATCTCTGGGGCTAGGCAAGTTGACTGTTGGAGATTTCAATTCTAACTGGAAGAGTATTCTCAGTAGTAAAGCCAATTCTTTTTCAGTGAAGGTGGCAACTCAGATTTTCTTTTTAAATGGGCTCACACACTTTTTACTGAAAAATTTGTCAGTAACAGTAAACATCCCGATAGCTAATTTTCAATAGTAAGAGTTACAACCCCTGGCTGAAGCCAGACTGTTATAGGCGGTGCCCCCTGGAGGGGGTTGCTGATGAGTCTAGATAGCCCCAGGAAAAATGCGAACAAAGTATTGCATTTGGGGTGGAGGCTCTGATACGAAATATAAGGGGCTGCAGGAGCAGCCCCCAGGATTCACTGTTGGGAATTTAGCGTTTGAGCATTCAGCTCTTGGGATTTCAGTGTTTTCAGATCTTCAACAATTCTGGAGTCTACAATTTCTTCCCCTAACATGCTGATCTTCCAGAAGACTCTTGTGGGCCCCTGAAGGATGTGGGGAGCCTTTTAGCAGCCAACCCCAGAGAGGAAAATTTCAGAGGCTTTGCAAGTAGCTGAGTGACTGAAACTCTACCTGTTTTTGCTGCTGTTACAGCCTGGCATGGAAGGCAAAGACCCAGAGCAAGGTGCCTGTGTGAGTGTGGCCATTTGTCAGGTTGTTTGGCTGCTGCAGCTGCTGTTTTGAGTGTTGATTATCTAGTGCTGTGCTGGGGCATCTCGGCAGCTCCGGGGAGCATCTCCTGTTGTCTTTGTGAGTTGGAACCTGGCCTATAGTCTGACTGCTGCGTGCTCCAGGTCAGCAGAGGCAGGAAAACACCGTCTTCGGAGCATTTGTGTTTAGGACTTAAAAAGACTGGACACTGCTTCGCAAGAGGTAAATGGCCATTTTTGACCTCAGTAACTCTTTGTTTTCCCTGTTTTGTTAAATAAATTCCATTATTGTTCTCTGAACCTGAGTGATCTTGCAGTTGTGCATGGTGAAGAATTCAGACAGTGTTGACAAACTATTTGGGCAGTGTCCTTGGCCAGTTTTAGTGCCCTCTGCTGTCCTGTATCAGAGTCACAAGGAAGCAAACACTCAAGGATTCAGCTTTGAGTTCTCCTGGCAAAGAGTGGGAAGGCCCCAGTATTTACTTATTTGTCTACTCTTTGGATTTGAGAGTTTCTGAGTCTCATTAGAATTATAGTGAGAAAAGGTCTGAGTAAATCTGTTATGAGGTTAAACTGAATTATGTTTTTTTTGTTTAAGATTTATTTATACAAGAACTGAGGTACATGCCAGAGGCACAGGAGGGTGAGAGAATTCACCAGAGACAGAGCGGGGAGCAGAATAGGCAGATGGACTGGAAACACTGCTGAGGGGAGCAGCAGGCTAGCCAGGAGAGGTCTGCTGCGCCATGTGGGTATCTCCCTGGCTGGCCGGGAATAAAACCCGCACTGTAGAAGCTGCAGACAGCTTCACTGTGCTGTGCTCAATCTGCTGCGCCATGGGGGAGGCCCTGAATTACGTATTTTTAATATCTGAAACACCTGAGAACAGGGATCTTTGGGTCTCTTTAATGGCACCCATCAGTTTCACATTGTATCTGCTTTGTTTTTGACCTGGTAGACACTAGTAATAACAACAGCGAAAGAGACTTTAGAATCCATGATTACGGAATTTTCATATTTATACATCAGATGAGCAGACAGATAAATCATCTGGATTGTGATAAATGTTAAGAGGTAAATACAAAGTATTGGAGAATAAACAGAAGAGATGCAACTTAAAAGATATTATTAGAATTCATTTCAGATAAGATGACTCTTAACATCAGACATGAAAGCAAAGACACTTAGCTTTGTGAGGAGACTGGAGCACAAATGCTTTGTGACAGAGAGGCTTTAGGTTGCAATATTGACTTGGAGGGACATAGTGGTAGATAAAATTGGCTGGGTAAACAGGGCCAAATTGTATAAAAGTTTTATTTTAAGAGCATTAGGAAGCCATTTGATTAGTTAATTAGGGAGTGATTTCATTTTTTTTTAAAGATTTATTTATTTATGCATATAAGAGCTGGGGTATAGGCCAGAGATGCAGGGGTGAGAGGATTCACCAGAAACAGTGGGGAACAAAACAGGCAGACTGACTAAAATACACTGCTGAGCAGAGCAGTGGGCGAGACAGGAGAGGTCTGCTTTGCCATGTGGATTGCTCTCTAGCCATCTGGGGATCGAACTCGTGCTGCAGAGGCTGCAGACTGCTTCATAGTGTGGTGCTTAACCTCTTGCACCACCAGGGAGGCCCGTGATTTGCATTTTTAAAAGGCCACCCTGGAAGTTTTGAAGAGAGTAGATTGTAAGCAGCCCAAAGTGGAAATAGGGAGATATAAGACTTCTTTATTTTTTTTATCATCAAAAGTACCATTATTTTACATCCTTATTAATTTTTCCACAGTATAAGGATTTCTCCCCACAGAATACTGTGGTCACCATAGTATTCTCATTACCAAAGAACCTATAGTCCTCTACCGTATTCCACTGTGATAAGGCTACTTAGTATCTAAGTGAAATGTGGTAATAATGTGGACTTTGATAGTAGCATTGAAGTTGGAAAGAAGCAGAGGTTCTTTTGAAGTTAACGAGGACAGGATTTGCTAATGAAATGTGATAAAAGATAAAAGAGAAGGGAAAGATGATTTCAGGGTTTCTGTCCTTAGTAACTCTTTGAGAAGAATAGACTAAGGAAGAAGAGGGATGAAATCAAGAGTTCTGTTAAGGATGTATTAAGTTTCAGATACTGCTAATACCTCAAGATGAGATCTCAAATAGGCAGTCAGATATTTGAATCTGGAGCTCAGAGTAGAGTTAAGGCTAGGGATAAAAATTAGGAATTATCAGCATGTAAATATTATTTAACACTATGGGATAGAATGTGATAACTATGATCATGTATAGTTTAAATAAGAGAAGAGAACTTAGTACTGAACCTTGTGAAACTCCAGCATGTAGAGATTGAGCTGAAGAGATGACAAAAGACTGAGAGGAAGCTGCCAGTGCAATAAGAACAAAACCGGAAGAGTGTGGTATTATTTATTTATTTATTTTTAAAAAAATTTATTTATTTATTTATACAAGCACTGGGTACAGTCAGAAGCGTGGGAGGGCGAGAGAATTCACCAGAGCCAGAGCGGGGAGCAGAGCAAGCAGAAGGACCGAAGTACACTGCTGAGGGGAGCAGTGGGCGGCAGGAGAAGTCTGCGCGCCATGCGGGACCCTCCTCTGGTGGCCGGGGAGCAGCCAGGGATTGAACCGGCGCCGCAGAGGCTGCAGGAAGCTTTGCAACCCAGCGCTCAACTGCTGCGCCACCGGGGAGGCCCTAGTGTAGTATTATTAATGCCAAGAAAAACCCATTTTAATATAGGGTGACAGTCAAATGTGTCAAAGCAAGTGAGAGGTTGAGTAAGATAATTCAAAAATTGACCATTGCACTGGCAATATGGGGTATTGTCTTTGGTAAGTGATTTCAGTGGAATGGTGTTGCCAGATACCATGTTCATAAGAGCAAGAAGGAAGAGGGAGTTTTGAGAAAGTTGGGGCAGTAATTTTGCAAAGTACAGCTATGAAAGTAAACAGAGCAATGAGGTGATGTTTAGGAATACATTTCACATGCTGAAATCTATTTCATTTGAGTTATCTCAAACCTATGAGGAAGGCATTTATTTTTATTTTTAATTTTAATGTTTATTTTTTATTTTTAAAATTTTATATATTTTTTACATCATTCTCCATTTTTTTTTTTTACAATGTATACTTTCTCATCTTGGTTATAGCGTCTGTGAAATTCCTATCACCAATTCACCCATGTACCATCACCATAGTCCCTTGTGCTCTTCCTTCCCCTGTTTTGATCCTATTCCCTTCTCCGCCCCCTGCAGAATGTCTCTGGTTTATAGTTGCCTGTTGATTTTTTTTTATGCATACAAGAACTGGGATATAGGCCAAAGGTGCATGGGGTGAGAGGATTCACCAGAGACAGAGTGGGGAACAGAACAGGCAGACTGACTGAAATACACTGCTGAGGGGAGCAGTGGGTGAGATAGGAGAGGTCTCCTGAGCCATGTGAGTTGCTCCCTGGCTGTCCGGGGATCGAACTCATGCTGCAGAGACTGCGGATAGCTTCATGGTGCTGTGCTTAACCCCTTGCGCCACCAGGGAGGCCCTGCCTATTTATTTTGATTTTCACTTTATTGTAATTAACCGCCCCCATCCCTTATTTGGATCCTCTACATTCCTCCTGTAAGTGAAACCATCTGGTATTTTGTACTTTCTGGCTTATTTCACTGAGCATCATCCCTTCCAGCTCTATCCGTTTTGTTGCAAATGACGTGAGTTTATCTTTTTCGACTGCTGAGTAATATTCCATTGTGTGTGTGTGTGTGTGTGTGTGTGTGTGTGTGTGTATGTATATCATATCTTCTTCATCCAGTCATCTATTTTGGGCATTTGGGTTGTTTCCATAGCTTACCTATTATAAATGGTGCTGCAATAAACATAGGGGTGCAGGTGTCCTTTTGAATTAATTTTTTTTTGTCCTTTGGATAGATCCCTAGGAGTGGAATTGCTGGATCATATGGAAGCTCAATTTTCACAGTTTGAGGAACCTGCACACAGTTTTCCATAGTGGCTGGACCAGTTTACATTCCCACCAGCAGTGTAGGAGAGTTCCTTTTTCTCCAAATGCTCACCAACATTTGTTGTTGCTAGTTTTTTTGATATGTGCCATTCTATGAGGGAGGCATTTAAAGACACATTTTCTAATGCTAAACTTCTCAAGTTAAAAATTAAATATAAATATATAGGGCTTGAATTTCATTTTAGCTTTGTTGTCAGAACATGAAATAGTTTCCTCTGCTGCATTCTTTTCTGTTCAAATGATTCAGATTTTATTATTAACCAAGGGAATACATACTTGTTTGTTATAATAAGCCTTAACTAGATATTCAATTTCTCTATGTACTATCCTGCCTGTTCCATTAGAAGAGGTATGTAAAATTTTCTACAATAATTGTGAATTTCCCCACTTTCCCCTTACCATTTTGATATGTTACTAGGTTGCATTAATCAGCTTTTGCTGCACAACAATCTTAGAGACCTCTGTGGCCCATAACAATAAACACTGTCTTTGCTTGTATGTAGTTCTCTTCAGGCTGCAGGTTGAATTAGGTTCTGTGTCATCCTGTAGCCCCAGCTGATGGGGTAAGGCTGTTGGGCACATTCTTATGGTAGATCAGTGAGCACAAGACTTAATCCAAATTGTACTGACATATTTTTGGCCATTGTTCATCTTATGCTCATGGACAATCTTTGACTAATCAAGTAGCACATTAAGCCCAACATTAAAGAAAATGCGGGAGATTTCCTTTAGTGATATATCCTGGGAAATGTGTATTTGCTAAAGAATCACCCTCCTTAACATATGGATATATGTTGATACAGAATTATGATATCTTCTTGCTAAATTAAACTTTTAAATTATTGCTATGAAATATCTCTGTAGTAATGCTTATTTTGTGAAAGTATCATACTAATACAGCTTTAGCAGCCTTTTTTTGATGTTTACATACTGTATCTATTTGTATCCTTATACTTTAGACTTTTCAGTACCTTTATATTGAAAGTATATCACTTGTTAAGTCATATAGTGGGTTTTGTTCCACTGTTTTTTCAAGAAGCTTATTGAGATATCTGCATGCCATTACATGCTTTTAAAATATATAGTTCAGTGGTTTTTAATATCTTCATATAATTATGTATGCATCACCACTATCTGTTTCTAGAGCAGTTTTAACATTCCAAAACAATACTATACCCATTATCTGTCACGTCCCATTTTCCCAACCCCCCTCAAGCTCCCAGCCTCTGGCAACTACAACTTTTTATCACTATGGATTTACTTATTCTACACATTTTGTATAAATGGAATCCTGCAGTAGCTGGTCTTTTATGCCATATTTGAGGCTCATATTATAGCTTATATTAGTTCTTCATTCTGTTACCTGAACCCAGCTGCCTCAGTGGTGGAAGCCAGCAGGAGCAGCAGTGTTCTCTCACCCTGCTGCTCCACCCAAGTCTGTTGTGGCAATTACTTCTCAGAGCCCTTTTTTGTTACAGCAAACTCCCTGAATCGTGGAATGGACTAATCAGGTGAGAGCTGTGAGCTGATTGGTGCTGAATGGTCCAATCAGCCACAGGACTGAAAAATGATCCAATCAGACTTGTGGGTGGGGCACCCTGAAAAAGGATATAAGCCAGGGCCAGAGCGAGCTGAGAGAGATGATGTCAGTCCCTGAACAGGACAGATGGCTTCAGCCTCTGAAGAAAGAGAAAAGGTTCCAACCTCAAAAGGAAAAGGGAAAACTCTGGTCTGGTATCCAAAGAAAGAGGAAAAGAAGCATCCAGCAGCTGACCTCTGAAGAGGGAAGAAAAGCCAAAAACTTGTCAGAGACTGGGCCTCTGGTCCTGTCTCTGATGTTGCCTGCAGGGAACACCAAAGGCCCCGGGCCTGGTGTCTCAAAGAGCTGCTTGTTGGTATAGGCCAACAACTCACAAAGAGCTATTAACACTGGGTGTCTCTGACACTCCTGCCTCCTGCCCTGTCCACCCCACTCTGAGGGACCAGTAGAGACCATCTGGCCAGTGCTGTCCAGCACTCCTGGTGACTGGTGGCGACGATCACTGATACTATTTGGATGAGATAACCAGTTACCTGTGGCTACAGTAAGTTCTTTTTTTCCCCTGTTTGTAAAATAACCCCATGGTGGGTGTTCCTGGAGCCTAAGGTTTCCTGCAACTGTGTGCACAGGTGAGAACCTACAGACAGTGACCTGTCCTCTTATTGGGCACTGTTCTTTGTTCGGCTATAACCCATAGGCCCCTATTGTGTGGGTGTTGTATTGCTCTAGCCCTTGGTTTTGGTTTTTGGCTTTTTGGCCTTTTGGGGCTTTTTGGCAGCTCTCTTGTCTCAGACCCTGGGCAGGTGGGTGGCCATTCCATCCCTCCATCTGGACTCCTGCCTCCTGCCCTGTCCACCCCTGCTTCAATTTTTTTTAATTGTTTTAAATTAAAAATTTTTTTAAACATCATTGTTCATTTTTAAACAATATTTGCTTCCCATTCACCGCCTTAGGTGTAGTCCCCATAGAGTTTCCTTCCCCAATGACCCCGTGCACCATCACCTCAGTCCCCTGTGCTCCTTCCTCCCTCCCTCCCTCTACTCCCTCTCCCTCCTCCTCCCCTGCAGGATGTCTCTGATTTATGATTGTGTTTTTGCTTTGTTGTGTTTTGTACTGTTATTATTTTTTTACACTAATGTCTTAACTGGTTCCCCTGTATTCCTGCTATAAGTGAAACCATCCGATATTTTTCTTTTTTAGTATTTTTTCCTGTGCTTTAATTCATTTTTTTCTATTGACTTGCTAGTTCATCAGTAATCTGCTATTAACTCATCTATTGAATCCTAATTTCAGTAGTTATTTTGTTCCAGTGTTTGTTTTATATTTTAAATATTAATATATATGAATAATCTGCTGAAATTCTCAATCTTTTTCTCAACATTTTGTATCTGTTTTCTTAAACATTAATCATGGTACTATAAAAGTTATTTGCCAGTTCTACTTTTTCTAAATAATCTGTGGTTCACCGTGTCTTTCTTTGCATATCTGATAAATTTTGGTAGAAATCTGGACATTGTGTTTAAAAATAGGTGAGTGTACTGTGTTTTCTTCTAGTGAGATTCTTTCCTCTGTTAGGCAGAGTAGGGCTAATCACTTTTATTGGAGAATAAGCTGAAGTTAGTTTTTCTAGAACTTTCTACTGAACTTTTTACTGATCACAGAGGCTTTTTGCCTTGATGGGTTCTGAGCTATAATTATTGTCTTTTCAGCATTCTGAGAACTGCTGAAATGTTTTCCTGCTTTTCCAAGGCTTTCTGCTTAGCCTCTTGTCCTGCACTATAAAGGTCTTAATGGAAAAGGCTGGCTGCATGTCAGGCTTAGTTTTCTACCTCTCTTCTCTCTGGGATCTTGGCCCCTCAAGTTTCTAATTTTGTTTTACTAATCTCAGGAGACAAGCAAAAGCTCTGCTGGTTTCTTTATTTTCCAGAAGCAACCTTCTGTCTGGAGGAAGGCCTGGATGGATTCTCAGCCTCTTGACCTTTGCTCAGAATTAGCAATGCCCCCAGGGAAAAAAGAGTAGCAGAATGTCTACACTTTGTTGTTGTCTTCATTGTGGAATCTTGGTTTCTCCAATCCCAGTTGCTACATCAGCTCTCTGGTAGACCTTTAAACAGGTAGTTAAAAAACATATATTTAGATTTTTGGGATTAATTTTGTTGGGAGAGTTGGCCTCCCATGAACTACTTACTTTGCTCTTCCCTGAAATCAACTGGATAATCTTGCTGCTTTTGTTTATTAGTCAAGCAGTATTGGTCAGAGATACACAATCACTTTTATAGTTTATTCATATCTATGCAGTTGGCCTTCAGTTATTCACTGTAAGATGGTAAAATTTTGATATGAATTTCTCCAAATCTTGGAGATGGAGATTTATAAGATGTGCATATGAGACATTAGTTTGTGAAAGATTTGTTTATAATTGTGAAATACTTTAAAGACCTCTATTTATTTGATCCTGTTAACTTTGTGAGAATAAACATTATTATCTTTTTCAATTTTCCAATGAAGAGTTGAGCTTGAAAAGACTATGACTTGCCTGCTTTAGCTTAATATTAGGTCTCAAACCCAGATCATCCCCACCTGCATCCATTTGGAGCTCTAGAAATTGGTTCTTGTGTAAATCAATTTGTCATATGGCCTACTAAAGTAGTATAACTGTACAGTAATATATCACGTAGACATACTCAAAGGATAAACTTTTCCTTTATCTCTTTAATTTGTTTTCCTTTAAGTGTCAACACTTGAAATTGATAAATTTTACTTCTATCTTGTCTGTTTTTCTTCATTTTCTAGTTCACTAAATTGACCAAAGCAAAATTAAAGTGGCAGAAGAGAAATAAGACCCTTGAATAATCTATAGATGGAAAAATTGTATTCTTATATTCCTAACAGACCCAGATTACCATGAGGGTTCCTGGGTTGAATTGTTGAAATATTTCAGTTACCTCCTTTTTTATCAGCAAACACTTATGCCATTATCAACACTTTACTTATTGTTATACATCTCTCTAGTTAACCATTTTTGATCTGCTATTACTCAGGAAACTAGATAACCAAGGATGTCAAACTTGTCTTAAAAATAAGAATACCATGTAAGACCTTAGAAGGTAACTGGAACAGCTTTTATTTATTTTATAGATAGTGAAGGTCCAAAGAAGTAAAGTGCTTTGGCCAAGATGCACAGGCAGTTAGTTAACACAGGGTTGGAGGAATGGAGTTTTTTCTTTTACTGACTCTATCATTGGTCTCAATATTTCTATCATTTTTATTTTTTAGGCCCTGAATGAGGGCCTCAAAGCCTGTAATGAGTAAGGACATTTTTTGAATGTTAGAGATCTTTTACACCTCTAATTGAAGTGCATCATTTATGAATGTTAGAGACTTTGTACTTCTTTCCTAGCTGATAAATGAATTCTGCCAGACATGTCACTTTACAATGTTTGGTTTGTTTGTGTGATTGTGAGGAAATAAGTGATTAAATGATTTACTTAATCATATATGCTAATTTATTTAATCATATTTATTTAATCATATATACTAATGCTCAAAAACTTAGGTCTGTCATCTGTGATTTTAGAACAGGTATCTATTATGTAAACTAGTAAACATTTCAGTTCCCTGAAACCCAGGCAGCTGAAAGTCTATAACCTCTGAATCTGAAATTTTCATGAATCTGAAATTTCTATGCTGATGTCAGAAAAAGCCAATGATAGAGATACTTAGGTTTCTGCTAAAAATTGCTGAGTACAGTTTTTTTTTTTTTTTTTTTTTTTTTGGTGTGATAGTTGAGACATTCTGTAGCTAAAGAACTTAAAAGTTTCCTTACCACAAAGCCAGCCTTGCCATTGGCTTGTATATTGGACCTAACTGGAAGTGAAGTGGCTATGATTCTGTCTTCCATGGTCATACCGAGAGTCCTCTGTCTGCATCCTTTTGGAAGGTGGAGTGTGGGTGTGGGTACTTGACTATCTTTTATGGAAGTTTTTCTCTAGATTGTTACATTTTTGGGTATCCCACATATTTAATGATGCCCTGCTTTGCAAATAATTGGGCAAAAAATTGTGAAGAAACTATTCAGCTACTTATTTACACTTGATTGAGGACCCATTGATTTTTACCTTTGGGTAGGCAGTTTTATTTCTTGGTTCAGGGGGCTGTTGTCCTCAAACCCTGGATAACAAATAGAATGACAAAATTTTATAAATTGAATATATCAGGGAATCTATTAAATGCTGGAAGTTGGGGTGTGGTTTGCTGAATAGTTTGAGTAATATTTTATTTTATTTATTTTTTTGAAGATTTATTTTTTATTTATACAACAGCTGGGGTACAGGCCAGAGTTGCGGGAGGGTGAGAGGATTCACCAGAGACAGAGCTGGGAGCAGAACAGGCAGATGGACTGAAAGCACTGTTGAGGGGAGCAGCGGGCGAGACAGGAGAGATCTGCCTCGCCATGTGGGATTCTCCCTGGCCAGCTGGGAATCTTACTGGCACTGTGGAGGCTGGGGACAGCCTCACAGTGCTGTTCTCAACCACTGTGCCACCAGGGAGGCCCATTGGGTAATATTTTAACTAATTGGCATATAGTACATCTTTGATCTTAATGGATTTATTATTACTTTTGGCTGGCAAAAGAATGCTAGAAGATTTCTGCTTTTATCCTGTACCTTTCAGTATTATGGAAACTATAGTGTTATTCCCAGTCTTCTTCACTAACTAGTCCTTAAGGAGTTTGAGTTTCATGCTTTTACAATAATTCTCTTTAAGTTTGGCCACTTTGATTAAAGAAGAAAGCTTGGGGGCTGTAGAGTTAGAAATACTTGGTTTGAAAACCCAGTTCTGCAATTTTGGGCAAATATTTATTGTGTCTGACTCCAAGTTCCCCAACTATAAAAATAGTTATAGAGAGTATTATTTATTCCCTACAGATTAGTGATTTTTAATGAATATTATAGATAACATATGAAAATTATTATTCTGTAGCATGGCATGTATTTTACAATTTAATCACTGATTTTTTAGAGCCATTCTGTGTCATATTTCTAAATAGATTTTGGTTTTTTAAATGCTTAAATAATTCTTAAGAAGCATTACAGTTTCTAGTAGAAATGCTCATGCCTCAGAAAATTTATAGAATTGACATATTAGTTACTGTTAGATAAGATAATCTCTTTTCCAAATCACATGAATTCATTGAAATTTTTTGTAAGTGGATATATGTTACTATCCATTTTTTTAAAAAACAATGTAATACATTTGTGTGTAATACCTGACTTACTTTGTAATGTAAAAATTTTCAACCCCCATTTCATTACACCACATATAGTGACTAGTCTGTATTCCATCCTCATGTGAGAAGTGATAAATGAAGACATGCTAGGCCTTTCAAAAGAGTATGTACTCTGTTGTACTGCCTAACAATATATTGACTAAAGATTAGGTTTCTTGACATTTGCTTTAAAACTCTAAACAGTTTGTGCTAAAAGCTCTATCTACTATTTGCTGAACTACCCTGTTAACTAGTATGCTGCAATGCAAGACCCCACTTGAAATCTTTCAGCAATACCTTTATACTTTAGTATTTAAATCAGTACATATGATAGACCAATAGAAAAAATCATTTTATGGGAGTAATATTACTTATTCCTCCAACTTTTAATAGGTTAAAAATAATTGAAGGGTCTTTAATATCTCTTTGAAAATAATTACCAGGGTTTTAAAGAACTATTTTGAAAGATCATAGAAATCTTTTAGGTGGGATGTTTAAATTAGAAAAATCAGAATATTACTGAAAGCTTTTCTCTGCTAAAAAACTGCTTTGATTTTTATTTCAGTCATTAATTAAAAATATCATTATGACTTACAACTCATGTAATTTTCATCTATCTACATAATAAAAATTCTCTAATCTTGTGCACAAAAAGATAGTAAACAGCACCTGCCAAAGCACTGTAGCAGTAAGAGCCATCAAGCATGTATTCAGTGTGCAATACAACAGTGAAAGAGTTAATAAAAGCCGAATACATTACAAGAGTACAACAGTTTTTATTTATTAGGGGATAAGGGAGGGTATGGAGTATATGGGATAAAACATTAATAACTTCTCCATTCTGTAGGACCGACCTGTTGCTTTGGAACTACTCTCTTAGCCCCACAGGGACTGTGAAACTGTGTTTTGGTGGTCTATAGGAGAGGTTCGACTTGGCAAATATAGTGGTGTATGATGTCATTGAATGCATACCATATGTATGGAGAGTCAGTGAATGCTATTCTCACTGCTGTGCACAGGCATATGTAAGTGTTGGAATGGAAAAATCATTTTTGTGAAAATACAGAGAAGTAAAACAAGAATGTTCTGTCCTGAACTTGATCAAATCACCAGTAGCTGCCAAGTATGAATACTCCCTGTAAGGTTTTCTCTCCTTAATTCTCCAGCTTCCTGCTTTTTGTTGGCTCTCAAAAAGTAGTCCATTTGGAAAGTGGCCTGGTCTCATTCAGCACATTCTTTCTATTGATATGATATGAACACCAAATGAAAACTACATTTTCCCCATTAAAGCTGGGAGAGTATTTTAGTATACGTGGTTTGTAGCAGAATGAAATGATTAATTGACTTAGCTAACTTGCCAAATTGTTCTTTTTCCCATAAAGCAGGGTTACCTGAGAGATTCTCACTGCTAATCATTGCTCCACTCATTAATATATTAGAAAGGATATAATTGTTAATATTCTCATTACTGTTATTTAAGATATTATGTTCTAATGGTACAGTAATGGTTATATCAAATATATAAAGCAATTGATCTCTACCAGGAATTTACAGTCTATAAGATAGAATGAAAGAATACATGAAAATAGAAAAAAATATAAGTACCCAGTTAATTAAAAATTTTTTTTATTACAAGTCACAGTATCCTAGTAAAAATCCAGTCATTTTTCTTAAGCTTAAATATATTTTGTCTTAAGATCTTAAACTGTCTTTTGTTTTATACAAATACCCTTTCCTATAATGAGCAGTTTGATTTTAAATTTATATAAAAATAAACTGCTTGCCGATTGTAGGACATTAGAACATATAGTACTATAAATAATCAAGTTAAATATATTTTTATATCAAAATTCTGTTAAAATTTTTATATATATCCTTCTAGCAAGATTTTTTTCTGTAATGTACATGAACTAAAGACTAAAGTATACATTTGAATTTTTATTAAATTTGGAAACCTTCTGAAATTAATTTTTCTTGACTATTTTTGCTTAATAGTATATCGTGAGATTTATTCTGTTATTAAAATCTTACTGGAACTCTCGTTTCTTTTTTCTTTTATAAATTTTCTTACATCATTGTTCATTTTTGTACAATATTTGATTTCTCTCCTCAGTTGTAATCCCCATAAATCTCCCATCACTACCCATGAACCACCACCATAGTTCCTTGTGCTCTTCCCTCCCCTGATATGGTACCCTCCTTCCCCCTCCCAGCTGTAATTTGCCTGCTAGTTTTGTCTTTTTTTCTCTGACCCTTTGTTTCCCTATATTCCTCCTATAAATGAAAGCATCTGATATTTTTCCTTTTCCTTTTGACTTACTTCTTTGAGCGTATCCCTTCCACCTCCATCCATGTTACTGCAAATAGCATGAGTTTATCTTTTTTGATTGCTGAGTAGTATTTCCATCGTGTGTAGATATACAATATAAAAATATATATATAATATACAATAAATACAATATACAATAAATACAATATAAAAATATATATACAATATATACAAAAAAGATACATACAATATAAGAATATATATCATATATACACAATATATATCTCTCACATCTTTTTGATCCAGTCATCTGTTTTTGGGCATTTGGGTTGTTTCCATATCTTAGCTATTGTGAATAATGCTGTACTAAACATAGGCATGCAGATTTCCTTTCAAAATAACATTTTTGTGTCTTTTGGATAGATTTCTAGGAGTGGAATTGCTGGGTCATAGAGTAGCTCCAATTTTTGTAGTTTTAGGGTCCTCCACACAGCTTTCTATAGTGGTTGGACCATTTTGCATTCCTACCAGCAGTGTAAGAGTATTCCTTTTCCTCCACATCCTCGCCAGCAATTGCTGTTGCCAGTTTTTTTTTAATATGGACCATTCTCACTGGTGAGAGGTGGTATCTCATTGTGGTTTTGATTTGCATTTCCCTAAGTATAAGTGATCTTGAGTATTTTTTCATCTACCTATTGGACATTTGCATTTCCTTGCTGAAGTATCTTTTTAGCTCTTCTGCCCATTTTTTATTACTGGATTGTTTGCTTTTTTTTGTTGAGTTGTGTGAGCTCTTTGTAGATCTTTGAAATCAGCCCCTTAACAGTTGTATGGTGTGCAGAAATTTTCTCTTAATCCATAGGGTGTCTGTTTGTTTTGGTTATTGTCTCTTTTGCTGTACAGAAGCTTTTTAGTTTGATGTAAACCCAGCTGTTTATCTTTACCTCCATTTTCTCTGCTTCTGGACGGAAATCTCATTTTAAATGAGAAGTGAGTCTTGTTTTTTATTTTTTTAGAAGATTTATTTATTTTTAAAAGAGTCTTGTTTTTTAAAAGGAAATGTCTTTTGGACTAGAAAAAATCAATATATCCTTGCATTTCAGCTTCTAAAATTCTCACCAAGGAAGCAGAGGTTATTGGGTAGTAGTGACATTGACTCTTTTCATTCTGTATCAGGGCATGACTACTATAGGTTAAAAAATGAGAGCTAATGTTTTCCTCCATAAGAAATTCAAAGTGTGGGTTGATCAATAACCACTGCTTACTGTATTCTCCTGAGTATGAGTGTGGTAAATAAATTTCCAGGTAAAAATATTAAAAAGTGAAGCATAGTATGCAAAACTTCATATACACAATAATTTTGTTAAAAAAATTTCATATACATGGGCCTCCCCTTGTGGTGCAGGCTGTTGAGCGCAGCTCTGTGAAGCTGTCCGCAGCCTCTGCAGCGCCGGTTCGATCCTGGCCGGCCGGTGAGGGTCCCGCATGGCATGGCAGACCTCTCCTGTCATGCCCGCTGCTCCCCCACAGCAGTGTATTTCATCAGCCTGCCTATTCTGTTCCCCGCTCTGTCTCTGGTGAATCCTCTCACCCTCCTGCGCATCTGGACTGTACCCTGGTTCTTGTATAAGTAAATAAATAAATCTTTAAAAAAATTTCATATACATATAAAAATAGAATAGTATAATGAACCTACCTCAAATGTTCAAATATTGTAAGCTCATAGACAATTTTGTTTCACCTTTATACCACTCTACCCTGCTTCTACCTGATTTTCTTGAAGTAAATTACAGATATCATATCAGACAAATATTTTTTATTAAGTTCTGGTCTTCCTTCCAACCTGGGAATAGACAACCCAGCGGCTGACTGTTAGAAAGTGTGAGTCAGGTGTCAGAAAAATATTATGATGGAGAGAAACTGTAAATCCATTTGGCAAACACTCTCTGTGAGTACTGCACTTTATGCTGAGGATATATAGATTTAAAAGACATTTACCATGTTTTTAAAGAGCTCAGTTTCTAGGAGTAAATACAGGTAAACACTGCATAGTTATAATACAATAGAGCAAGCATTGTGTTTATATATATAAATATACACAGACATATACACTTGTGTATGGTTTACTATATATGCATATATATATGTACATGTGAGTTATATTCATACATATGCATATAAATATACACACACACATATATACTATAGGAATGCCTAAGAGAAGTATACAACCCAAGAATAAAGACATAAAATTACATATAACTAATATCCTTTATGTGTCTAGCTTATAGCTGTTTATATATTTTACATATAATTTTTAAAGTTTTCTCATAAGGACAATTACTAGAGATACTTTAAAGAGGTTCATGAACAACTAGTTTGTATTTATTACAGAAAAGAGGGAAAATAATTTTTTTCCCATTATCATATTCATCAGCAGATTACTGTGGCACACAGGAAAAGAAATGTATGTTGTTTTATTGCTAGGCTTATATTAAAGATCAAAGTCTGTAAATGTAGAAAATATAACAGATTATTGATTTACATGAGTCTACTGACTCCAGTGTAGTTGTAAGTGAATTGGAGAAGCTCATCTTTCCACTATTGATCTGTGCTTTAACTGTTGTATTTTTTCATGAGGTTTACTCCATTGGAAACACTTTTTTTTAAAGCATGAATTACTGTGGGCTTGCCAGGCCCATGTAAGATGGACAATTATCATCATACTGGCGATCGTTATATCAGTGTTTGGAATCTTTCACAGGCAGCTTCTAACTAGAACTAATGAATACTTATTAATTTTTGTCAGTTTTATTATCTTGATAATCTGCAAGATTTTTAAAAAAAGATCTTAATACTATTAAGATATATCTAAAGACATCTTAAATTTGAAATGTTCTTGCTGAGAATAATAATAGATTAACATTTCTAAAAAAGATATATTTATTTATACAAGCAATGGGGTACAGGCCAGAGTCGCGGGAGGGTGAGAGAATCCACCAGAGATGGAGCAGGGAGCAGAATAGACGGACTGAGGAAAACACTGCTGAGGGGACCAGTGAGCGAGACAGGAGAGGTCTGTCGCGTCATGTGGGAATTTCCCTGGCTGGGCGGGAATTGAACTGGTGCTATGGAGGCTGCAGACAGCTTCACATCGCTGCGCTCTACCCGCTGCGCCACTGGGGAGGCCCAATAGATTAACATTTTTATACAACACTTTAAAGATTGGAAATCACCATAAACCCAGTAAGGTAGCCTTTTCATTATCATTGTTTCATAGATGTGGAAACTGATACCTAATGATATTTTTAAGTGACCTTTTCAAATTTATCTAGCAAATTGTAAACCTAGAGTTCAAAATCATTTGTTCAACCAATACTCATTTTGAGTCTGCTTGTAAAAGGCACTATGGATAAAGTTGTGAAGATTCATGGTAGATACATCCTCAGGGAGAACAAGATATTAAACAAATCAATCACAGAATTAATTATTTAATTACAATTGTGATGAATGGTGGAAAGGAGTACAACACAAAATGAGAGTATACAATAGGAAGGCCTGCCTGGTCTGAAATTCCCTCTGGAAATATTTCATCTGAATTCTGAAGAAAGTGGAGGAGGCATGGGAAGTGTTCCAGGCAGAGGGAGAAGCATGTGTAGTAGATCTGAGAAAGAATTTCATTAGGTTTAGAAACTGAAATTAGGCAAGTGTGCTTGTAGTGTAAAGAATGAGTGAAAAAAGACACAAGGTATTGTAGTAAGGGATTTGGGTCCAAATCTCATGCTTTTTTGCAGAGAAATTCAACAAAATTTTTAGTACTTTTCAAGAGGAAATTTTTGATATAGTATGAAAGAATACAAACCTCCAACATAAATTAGAAAATGCAAGCCAAGCAAGCAAACAAACAAACAAACACATCTAAACAGCTAAAAACTAGCTATAGACTTTTATGGATATTGTGGTATTATATATGATCAGTTATTATTAATAAAATATACAACCCAGACTAAAATATGCTTGTTTTATCCTTGGTTTAAAGGAGTATTCCCTTTCCTCTGACTTTTGTAAAAATTGGAAAAGATCTGCATTAACCAAGATTTCTGCAGTTATATCCTTACTGTCAGAATCTTGTAAAAGGTTGTTTGGGTGCTACCTTTATCATTTCTTCAGAAAAGAGTCTGCATAATTCCTACTGTGTTGCTAATCAGCAAGTGATAATCTAGTGATACTGAAGTCAGTTGGTCAGCATTTTCCAAGCTGTAACTCAGGTGTAGGGATAGTGGGGATAGACTTTATTATAGATAGACATTGGTGCTCTGTTGTAGAAATAGCAGTTATCTCTGACTATTATCAGATGGATTTTCAATACTTTAATTATAGACCCCTTCACACCCCCCATAGTAATTCAGTTCTGTGCCATTTGGGAAGTATGTATGAGAGTACTGTATTAACTATGTAAGCCTTAAAAGATTTGGTGAAAAACATAGGTTTTATAAATATTAGAGAAAACTTTTAGTACCAATCAGCTCTTTAACTTAAAACATCAGAACACGCTACAACACACAAAACTTAATGGCATTAAAAAAATCATGCATGTCAAAAAGGATATGAAAAGTGAACAGGTGATTATTTAAAAAAAAACATATTTTCCAATATTGCATAGATTATGTAAAAATTCCAAGAAGACCCCTACTGAATTAAAATAAGTTTTGAAATTTACCTAGAAAGAACTTAGTAAGATTCTAATACATTTTTTGAAAATCTGGATAAAAAATAGGATTTCTTCAGATTTATGTAATAATTGCTCTTGGAAGAGAGAGATTATTAAAGAAATAAGATAGGAATAAGTATCATATATTTCTTTTTAAAAACATTTATCCCTTTATTTTTTTATTTATAACTTTTACATCATTGTTCATTTCTGTACAATGTATGCTTGTATGCTTTCTCCTTTTAGGTGTATTCCCCATAAAATTCCCACCACCAATTCACCTGTGAATCATCATCATAGTTCCTTGTGCCCTTCTCTCCCATTTGATCACTCCCCGCACCCCTGAATGTCTCTAATTTATGGTTACCTGCTAATTTTTTAAAATTATGATTATTATTTTTCCTGATCCCTTATTTGGTTCCCCTGTATTCCATTCAATATTTTTCTTTTTCCTTTTGGCTTATTTCACTGAGCATGATCCCATCTAGCTCCATCCACATTGCTGCAAATGGCATTAATTTATCTTTTTTGATTGTGGAATAGTATTCCATTATGTATATATACACAAGGAAATGAAAAAAGACATACAGGAATGGGAAGGACACCAAATTACCACAATGAAAGAAAAACTAGAGCAAGACACATAATAGTGGTTTCCAAGAGTCTAAGAAAAGGAACAAATAATGAAGCTAACAAGGGGGAAGAAACAGATAACCTATAAAAGAAAACCAATCAGGCTGTCATCAGACTTCTCCAAAGAAACACTACCAGCAAGAAGAGAGAATGGAGTGACATATTTAACAAACTCCAGATTAACAGATGCCAACCAGGAATACTTTACCCTGCAAAGCTCTCCTTCATCTAAGAAGGAAAAATAAGGACTTTCTCAGACAAACAGGATCTCCAGAAATTCATTACTACTAAACCCCCAGTTGAAAAAATACTACAAGAAGTCCTAAAGCCAAAACCAACAGAAAAATGAAAAGGAAGAACAGAATAAGGTCAGGGATAGAATCACAAAAAGGCAAACAAAAAAAAAAATAGCAAATACAAAAGCCAGTATATCAATATTAACTCTAAATATAGATGGACTAAACTCATCATTAAAAAGACACAGAATAGCAGGCAGATTAAAAATAGAACCCTGTCTCCAGGAAACACATTTAACTACAAAAGATAAAAATAGACTGAAAGTAAAAGGCTGAAAAAACAATCCTACAAGCAAATGGACCAAAAAAGAAGGTCGGAATAGCTATCAGATAAAATAGACTTCAAGCTAACAAAGGTAAAAAGAGACATATAAGGTCACTACGTTATGATTAAGGGGACAATACATCAGGAAGACAAAACACTCAGCATATACCCACCAAATGAAGGAGCACCAGAACTTATCAGACAATTATTATCAGCCCTGAAAACAAACATTAGAGAAGATAAATATATAATAGGAGACTTCAACACCCCACTCTCACCAATGGGAAGATCAACGAGACAAAAACAAGGACATTAAAGCTCTAAATAAGGACCTAGACCTCATGGAATTAACAGAGACCTATAGGACACTGCACCCAAAAATATCTGAGGACACATTTTTGTCAAATTTACACAGATCATTCTCCAGAATTCATCACCCATCACATCTTGGGTCACAAGACAAACCTCAATAGATACATTAAGATCAAAATCTTTCCAACTATCTTCTTCTCTGATTATAAAGGCATCAAACAAGAAATAAACTACAAAAAGAAAGCAAGGAGCCCTCCTACTTCATGGAGATTGAAACCCACACTCTTGGAAGACCACTGGATTAATGAGGAGATCAAAGAAGAAATAAAAAATATACCTAGACCCTTGTTTAGGTTTTCTAAATTCCTGCTATGAGTGAGACCATCTTGTATTTTTCTTTTTCTTTCTGGCTTATTTTGATGAACAAAGACTAAATATAATAATGTAAAAATAAAAATCAACAAGCAGCTATAAATCAGAGACACACTATGGGGGGGAGGGGGGAGTTGTATGGGGACTGTAACCAAGATGAAAATGCATACATTATGCAAAAATGAAAAATGTAAAAATATATGAAATTTAAAAAATGATAAATAAAAATAAGTAAAATAAAAAATAAATTAAAAAAATGCCTAGAGATGAATGACAATGTGGACACCACTTTCCAGAATGTATGGGATACAGCAAAAGCAGTAATGATAGGAAAGTATATAGCAATACAGGCTCACATCAAAAAACAAGAAAGAAGTCAAAGAAACAACCTAATCTCCCATCTCAAAGACTTAGAAAAAGAACAACAAAAAAACCCCCCAAACCAGTGAAAGACAGGAAATAATAAAAATCAAAGCAGAAATAAATAGAAATTTAAAAACAATCCAAAAGGTCAATGAAACCAAAAGTTGGTCCTTCAAAAAAATAAATAAATAAATAAATAAAATAGACAAGCCTCTAGCCAGGTTCACAAAGAAAAAAGAGGAGAAAGTACAAACAAATAGGGTCATAAATTAAAGAGGAGACATCACAACAGACACAGCAGAAATCAAAAGAATAATCAGAAACTACTATGAACAGTTATATGCAAATAAGCTCAACAATCTAGAAGAGATGGACAAATTCCTAGAACTATGCAGCCATCCAAAGCTAGATAAAGAAGAAATAGAGGGCCTCCCCTGGTGGCGCAGCGGTTGAGTGCTGGGCTGTGAAGCTGCCCGCAGTCTCTGCAGCACGGGTTCGATCCCCGGTCGCCAGCAAGGGTCCACATGGCGCAACAGACCTCTCCTATCGCGCCTGCTGCTCCCCTCAGCAGTGTATTTCATTAGTCTGTCTGTTCTGCTCCCCGCTCTGGCTCTGATGAATTCTCTCACCCTCCCGTGCTTCTGACTTATAAATAAATAATTTATAAATAAATAAATAAACCTTAAAAATATTAAAAAAGGAAGAAATAGAATACTTAGACCAATTACAAGCAGTGAAATTGAAACAGTAATCAAAACCCTCTCCAAAGGCAAAAGCCAGGATCAGACAATTTCACAATTGAATTCCACCAAATGTTCAGAAACAAACTAGTGCCTATCTTACACAAACTCTTTCAAAAAATTGAGGATGAAGGAATATTACCAAATATGTTTTATGAAGCCAACATGACACTAACTTCAAAACAAAACTAGGACAATACGAAGGAAAAAAGAAAACACAGGCCAATCTCTCTAATGAATACTGATGCAAAAATCCTCAACAAAATCTTAGCCAACAGAATCCAACAATGCATCAAAAGGATAATACACTACAATCAAGTGAAATTTATTCAAGGGGTACCAAGATATCAATTAATGTAATCCAACACATTAACAACAACAAAAATAAAAACCATAAGATCAGATCAATAGATGCTGAGAAAGCATTTGACAAAGTTCAACATCTGTTTTTGATGAAGGCCCTTGAAATTCTGGGATAGAAGGAATATACCTTAACATGATAAAAGCCATATATGACTAACCCATAGCCAATATTTTTCTCAATGTTTAAAAACGGAGAGACTTTAAGATCAATAGCAGACAAGGATGTCCACTATTGCCTCTGCTTTTCAATATAATCTTGCCAGAGCATTAAGACAAGAGAAAGACATACAAGGAATCCAAAGAGAGAAAGAAGAAGTGAAACTATTACTATTTGCAGATGATATGATAATATTAATACAGAATCCTAAAAACTCCACAGAAAAACAAATCAAAATAATCAACCAGTTTAGTAAAGTAGTGGGATACAAAGTCAACACACAAAAATCGGTAGCCTTTCTATATACAATCAATGTGAAGAAGAAATCAAGAAAACCATCCCTTTCATGATTGAAACAAAAACAATCAAATACTTGGGAATAAACCTAACAAAAGAGGTGAAGGACCTATACAAGAAAATTATTAAACATTGTTGAAAGAAATAGAAGAAGACACAGAGAAATGGAAAGATACCTCCTGCTCATGGATTGGAAGAATTAACATTATCAAAATGGCCATCCTACAAAAAGCAATTTACAGATTCAATGCCATTCCAATAAAAATCTCAGTGACATCCTACAAAGAAATAGAACAAATATTGATGATATTCATATGGAGTCACAAAAGACCTCAAATAGCCAAGCTCTCCTGACTAAAACAAAGGAGAATAGAGGTATCACACTTCCAGACTTCAAACTACACTACAAAGCCATAATAATTAAAACAGTATGGTACTGGACCAAGAATAGACACAGACCAATGGAACCGAATAGAAAGCCCAGAAATAAAGCCTCACATATATGGACACCTATCTTTGACAAAGGGACAAAGAACATGCAATGGAATAGGACAGTTTTTTCAATAAATGGTGCTGGGAAAACTGGACTACCATAAGCAAAAGAATGAAACTAGACCACTGCCTCACACCATGCACAAAAATTAACTCCAAATGGATAAAAAATCAGAACATAAGACCTGAAACCATAAAATAAATGGGAGAAAATACAGGTAAAATAATACGTGATATACATCTCAGTAACATCTTTAAAGACGCATCCCCCAAAAGCAAAGAAAGTGAAGGAAAACATAAACAACTGGGTTTACATCAAACTGAATAGCTTCTGTACAGCAAGAGACATCAACCAAAACAAAAAGACACCCTACTGACTGGAAAAAATTTTTTGCACTCCGTACAACTGATAAGAGACTGATCTCAAAGATATACAAAGTACTCACAGGACTCAACAAAAACAAAATAAACAATCCCATAAATGGACAGAAGAGATTAAAAGACACTTCTCCAAAGAAGAAATGCAGATGGGCAACAGGCATATGAAAAATGTTCAACATCCCTCATAATCAAGGAAATGTAAATTAAAACCACAATGCGATACCATCTTACACCAGTATGATTGGCATATATTAAAAAAAAACAAAACTAGCAACAACAAATGTTGGTGAGCATGTTGTGAAAAAGGAACTCTCCAACACTGTTAGGGGGAATGCAGACTGGTCCAACCAGTATGGGAAAGCTGTGTGGAGGTTCCTCAACTGCTAAAAATGGAGCTGCTATATGACCCAGCAATTCCACTCTTAGTGATCTACCCAAAGGACACAAAAACTTTCATTCAAAAGGATACCTGCACCCCTATGTTTATTGCAACACTATTTACTATAGGTATGATTTGGAAACAACCCAAATGCCCAAAAATAGATGTCTGGATCAAGAAGGTATAGGGGCCTCCCTGGTGGCACAAGGGGTTAAATCTTAGCACTATGAAGCTATGGGCAGTCACTGCAGCATGAGTTCCATCCCCGGCCAGGGATCTAACCCACATGGTGCAGACAGACTTCTCCTGTCTCACCTGTGTACTTCAGTCAGTCTACCTGTTCTGCTCTCCACTCTGTCTCTGGTGAATCCTCTCACTGCCCCTAGTCGTTGCACCTCTGGCCTAAACCCCAGATCTTGTATGCATAAATAAATCTTAAAAAAAGAGGATGTGGTATATATCCACAATGGAATACTATTCAGCAATCAAAAAAGACAAACTAATGCCATTTGCAGCAACATAATGGAACTAGGAAGGATTATGCTCAGTGAAATAAGTCAGAAGCAAAAAAGAAAAATATCAGATGGTTTCACCTACAGGAGGAATATAGTGGAACCAAAGAAAACATCAGGGGAAAAATAATAACAATAAAAAACACAACATGGGCCTCCCCTGGTGGTGCAGTGGTTGAGTGCTGGGCTGCAAAGCTGCCTGCAGCCTCTGCAGCGCCGGTTCAATCCCTGGCCTCTGGCGAGGGTCCCACATGGCGCAACAGACCTCTCTTGCTGCACCCACTGCTCCCCTTAGCAGTGTATTTCTTCATCAGTCTGCCTGTTCTGTTCCCCGCTCTGGCTCTGGTGAATTCTCTCACCTTCCTGCACTTCTGACTGTACCCAGTGCTTGTATAAATAAATAAATATTAAAAAAAAAAACAACACAACAAAAGAAAAATAAATAGGCAACTATAAATCAGACATTCTGCTGGGGCGGGGGAGGGGGAGGGATCAAAACAAGAGACTATGGTGATAGCGCATGGGTGAATTGGTGGTAGAAATTCTATGGGGGGCCTCCCCTGGTGGCACAGCGGTTGAGCGCTGGGCTGTGAAGCTGCATGCAGCCTCTGCAGCTCCGGTTCGATCCCCAGCCCCCAAAGAGGGTCCCACATGGCGCGCAGACCTCTCCTGCCACGCCCGCTGCTCCCCTCAGCAGTGTACTTCATCAGTCTGCCTGCTCTGCTCCCCGCTCTGGCTCTGGTGAATTCTCTCACCCTCCCGCACTTCTGACTGTACCCAGTGCTTGTATGAATAAATAAATAAATAAATCTTTAACAAAAAAAAAAAAAGAAATTCTATGGGGACTACACCTGAGAAAAGAAAGCAAACATTGTAAAAAATGAACAATGATGTAAAATACAAACAAATTTAAAAAATTGTCACTGTCAGTTGCTTTTCTACATATAGTATCTAGCACAATGCTTGATATCAGTATTCTATAAATGTTTTTTTCATGAGTTTTTGCAAAAGTTCTGGAAATAGAAACAAGAATATTTTTCAAAATGTTCAAATTTAACACCAGTTAGAAGTATTCCTCTGGCCTCTACATTTTATCAAATAATATAGCCTGTTTTTCCTTTTTACAAGCAAATTTAAGGGAAGTAAAATGGAGTAGTCAACATGTTTTTTATTCCAACTGCAGAGTACAGTGCTTCAAGTGATTGACCTGTTTCTAGTTTCTCTCCTCTTTCTCATTTTGTGAAATTGTTTACTAAATTTCTATATTCTTTCTACAGCTTGATGAAACTCAAGTTATCAGAAATTCATGCAAAAGAGCATTACTGCTAACAAATAGAAATTGTTATTGCTAATGAAAATTATGGGATTACTGTAATAAGGAATTGTCTATTGTAAATGTTGAGGTTTCTGCATATCATGGACTTTAATGTAATTAGCTGTGTCCTAGCAAGATTATATACTATTCAGAAAACTCCCTGAATATTATGGATAAATTGGACTTATATTACACTACTACTTTTACCATTTTGCAATAATTTTCTCTTTGTAATGATGGATTCTTCCATAAGAAAAATATTTTTAAATGATTATCACAGTATCTAACATTACTTCTGAATCCTAACTTTAAATTTCATGAGCAAGCTTGATTAACCATATGGACATAATTATTAGAATAAATGATCTTAAACACATTGAAAGTGGAATTCTAACAGCAAAATGTGTGAATGGATCATATCAGACAAATGCTGCAGCTGTCAGACAGCTCATGGCAGTCTTTTAGGGTTAAGGTGCTAATAGTTCCTTCTTGGAGACCTCTCTCACTTTTCCAGGCTCTCTAAAAGGTATAGTATTAGCATATAAATTGAACATATATTTATTCAGTACTTTGAATTATTGGGGAGGATGTTAGAATTAATAAAATATACTATCATTTTTCATTTTATTGACATATAAGTAATAAATTAAGATATTTAAGTTTAAATTTTGGAGATTTGATATTAATCATAAAAGAATTCCCCCATCAACACATCAACTCACATTTTTTGTGAGAACATCTTGTGAGAATTGTACAATTGAAAATACAAATTATATGATTTACAATATGAAAATTATATGATATAAAATATAATTATACAATATTATCAACTATATTCACTATATTTTGCATTAAATCCTCAGAGCATATTCATTTTATAGCTGACAATTTGTTTCATTTTACCAGCCATTCCCTCTCTCCCGTACCTCGCAGTCCCTGGCAAACAGGTTTTTTTTGTTTGTTTCTTTGAGTTTGACTTTTAAAAATGTTTTGTGTGTAAATGGTATTATACAGTATTTGAGTTTTTCTGTGTGATTTCTATTAGTATGGTGCCCTCAAAGTTCATCAGTGTTGTTCCAAATAATACCCCTTTTGTGTTTATTTATGTACACACACACATAATTATACTATAAATGTATTATATCTATCTATCTATTCACTGATGGACACTTAAGTTGTTATCATATCTTGGCTGTTATGAATAATGCTGCAGTGAACACTAGAATGCAATATCTTATTTTCATTTCCTTTAGATATGTAAAGAAATGGGATTGCTGGATTATTTTTTTATATCCAAAAGGGCAGACTTATTATAATAAAAGAAAGGAAAGGATGCCTACACAGACAGAGGTGGGCTGGAGAGCTGCTGGGATTGCTGGATTATATGGTAGTTCTGCTTAATTTTTTGAATAACCTCCAAACTGTTTTTCATAATAGCTATACTGGTTTATTCCCACCAGCAGTGCACAACTACTTGATTACTTTCACATCTTCACCAATACTTGTTATCTCTTGCAGTTTTGATAATAGCCTTTCTAATAGATGTGAAGCAAAATCTCATTGTGGTTTTGATTTGCCTTTCCCCGATGATTAGTGATGTTGAGCATCTTTTCATATGACTGTTGATCATTTGTTATCATCTCTGGAAAAACGTCTGTTCACTTTCTCTGGCTACTGAGTTCTATGGTTTTATATGTATGTGAGTTTGGCTATAAATTCCATTGGATATATGACTTGCAAATATTTTCTCTCATTAGATTGCCTCTTTGTTAATTTTTTTCCTGTGTAGAAACTTTTTACATTGATATAGTCCCTAAGATGCTTGTTTTCAGTAATATGTATATTTTATTTTTTCAGCTTCATTGAGATATAAAATTGGCATATAAAATTGTATAAGGTATACAATGTGATGATATGATATACATATGTGTTACAAAAAAGGCAGACAGTAACAAGTATTCATGAGAATGTGGGAAAATTCAGAACTCTCATACACTGCTGGTGGTGATTATAAAATGTTGCAGCTACTTTGGGAAACAGTTTGGCAGTTCTTCAAAACATTACACAGTTACTATATGACCCAGCAGTTCTACATCTACGGATATACCAAGGGAATTGAAAACATACCCACACAAAAACTTGTGCAAGAATATTCATAGCAGTATTAATTCATAATATACAAAATGTATAAACAACTCAAGTGGCTGCCAACTAATGATTGGATGGAAAAAATATATCTATGAAGTGGAATAGTATTCAGCCATAAATGGAGTGAGGTATTCATACATGCTACAATCTGTGTGGAGTTTGCAAACATTCGGAGTGAAAGAAGCCAGCTCTCATGTTGTATAATTCCATTTTGGAGAAATATTCACAATAGGCAAGTCCATTGAAACAGGTAGTAGATTGACATTCAGGAGCTGGGGAGAGCTGGCAATGGGGACTGGCTGTTACTGAGTATGGAGTTTCTTCTTGCCAATGATAAAAATGTACTGCAAGTGATTGTGGTGATAGATGCACAACTCTATGAATATACTAAAAGTACTGAGTTGTATACAGAATGAATCTTTTGGTGTGCGAATTATATCTCAATAAAGTTGTTGTAAAAAACCATGGTGATAGAATTTACTTAATAGTTACTTTAGAGCTGCAATATTATGCTATCTTTTCTATGTGTGCTAACTCCATAACTCTATTTTCAGTTTTTTCCAGAAGGACCCATGAGTTTGTGCTTTGTTCTATTTCAAGGGCTTAGCAATCTCTCTGTTATATTCTTTCTCTCTTTCCTACTCCCTCTTCATCTTCCTCTCACTCTGGCTCTCCGTCTTTTTTTTTTTTTTTTAAAGATTTATTTATTTATGCATATAAGAGCTGGGGTACATGCCAGAGATGGGGGCGGGTGAGAGGATCCACCAGGGACAGAGTGGGGAACAGAACAGGCAGATTGACCGAAGTACACTGCTGAGGGGAGCAGCAGGTGAGTCAGGAGAGGTCTGTTGCGCCACGTGGGTTGCTCCCTGGCCAGCTGGGGATCGAACTTGTGCTGCAGAGGCTGCGGATTGCTTCATAGTGAGGTGCTTAACCCCTTGTGCCACCAGGTAGGCCCTCTCCATCTGTCTTTTTCTCCCTCCCTTCACACACACACACACACACACACACACACACACACACACACACAATTTATATATGATTTTACTTATTGAGTCTTTTTTTTCTTATTTGAGTTAAGGGTTTGTTACTCTTCCGCAGAGGTAGGTGAGGTGTAGTAACATAGATCTAAAGAGGAGGGAACCTATTCCTATATATCTGAATAATATACAGTGTTGCAAAACAGTGTTACCCTAACAAAAATGATAATAAAAATAAATGCCGCCCCCCAAAAAAAACCCACCAGATCATAGTTTCACTGAGATCTTTTTTACTTAATGTAGGCATTTATCACCCCTCTTAGAAGTGCTTTTGTAGCATCCCATAAGTTTGGGCAACTTGCACTTCCATTTTTCTTTCAAGATTTTTAAAAAATTTCTCTTTGATTCTGATTTCTCCTTTGATCCAACTTGCCAATAATCAAATTAATGTGAAAATTGAGGATTGACTGTTGAATTTAGTAACATGGAACTCACTAATGAGCTTGGCAGGAACAGATTTGGTGGAGTTGTGGGGATGTATGCTTGCTTGTCTTGGGTCTAAGAAGCTATGGGAAGAGGAAACTAGAGATGGTGTTTCTATATTATGAATTACTCCCCCCACCCAAATATCTCCAGTTGTATAAAACAGACAGTATGAAACTTTCTAACAATTTTATATTCTGTAAGAGATCTCTCTGGAACCATCTTTTTTTAATTTATTTTTTATTTTTTTAATCGCCAGTTTATACATTTTTTAAATTTATTTTTTTATTTTTATATTCCCCATACAATTGCAACCCCCTCATTTTGACCCCAATCCCTCCTTCCCCCCCCACCCCCAAAGTGTGTCTCTGGTTAATAGTTGTTTGTTGATTTTGATTTTTTTCTTTCTTATAGTAATTCTTTTTCCTGGTCTCTTATTTAAGTTTTCTAGATTCCTGTTATGAGTGAGACCATCCGGTATTTTTCTTTTTCTTTCTGGCTTATTTCTCTGATCATGATCCCTTCCAGCTCCATCCATGCTGCAAATTACATGTGTGTATCTTTTTTGAATGCTGAGTAATATTCCATGGTGTATATGTACCACATCTTCTTGATCCAGTCATCTATTTTTGGGCATTTGGGTTGTTTCCAAAGCTTAGCTATTGTAAACTGTGCTTCTATAAACATAGGGGTGCAGATGCTCTTTGGAATTCATGTTTCTGTGTCCTTTGGGTAAATACCTAGGAGTGGAATTGCTGGATCATATGGAAGCTCTATCTAATTGAATAGAAAACCCAGAAATAAACCCACAGATCTATGGTCAACTAATCTTTGACAAAGGAGCAAAGACTATGCACTGGAGCAAAGAAAGTTTGTTCAATAAATGGTGCTGGGAAAACTGGGTTGCTACATGCAAAAGAATGAAGCTTGACTACTACCTCACACCATACACAAAAACCAACTCAAAATGGATTAAAGAACTAGACATAAGACCTGAAACCATAAAATATATAGAAAGAAATATAGGCGAAACATTACATGACCTGCACCTCAAAGACATCTTTACAGACACGTCACCCAAAGCAGTGATAGTGAAGGCAAAGATAAGCAGCTGGAACCATCTTATCTGCTCCAATTTGGTGAAGTTAATCCACAGCTATTGTACTAGATTCTTCATTTGCCATCAACTGAGGGGCATCTCTTATGCCTCTCATGTTTCATTCATTATTTTTTTGGTTCCCATGTCATCTTCCAATCTTGATTGTTTTGGAGGTACACATTTTCTTGTCAGTTTTGTGAGAATTGAAACATGAGAAAGATGTTAAAACCTTACATTCATTGCTGAAAATGTTTTTTATTTACTTTCACAGAGATTTAACAGTTTGGGTAATTATAATATTCCAGTTTGGAAATTATTTTTCTCTCTAAAATTTGAAGTTATTCAGTCATTGTCCTCTTCTCTTTTTGCTTTTGAGAATTCTGATGCAACTTAAAATCTTCATCCTTTTTATGAAAACTTTCTTAGTTCTGGAAATTTATAGAATCATCTTTGTTTTCAGTTTGTTCTAGGGAGGGTTGGTTTTCATTAGCTGTGCAGGGCATTTGATGGGTTACTCCCAATCTAAAAACCCATGTATTTTAATTTTGGGAAATATCCTGGAATTATTTTTTAAATTTCATTCTCATAGTTTTTCTGGAACTACATTTATTCAGTTACTGCTTTTCTTTAAGCTAATATTTTTTCTTTCTGGTTTCTTAATCTGGTTTCTATATTTTTCTCAACTTTATCATCCCACTCTTTCATTTTTTCATTTTTATCTTCTATATCTAAGGCCTTTGTTCTTTGATTATTTGCTTTTCTCTAGTATCCCATTTTTGTTTCATAAGTAGAACATTGCCTTATTTCTTGAAGAATATTATAATTGTTTTAAATTTTTCTTCAGTCTCTTTCTTCCAAGTTTCCCCTCCCTTTTCTTTTCTTTCCTTCTATATTTAAGTCTGTCTTTCATAGTCATAAGCTTTCACCAAATTTGTGATGATTGTTGAAATACTGTTAGTGGAGTAAATTGCTTGGAAGATTAGAGCCCTGGATAACTGCTGGATTTACTCAATGATAATAGAGCCTGGTATCCTGAAACAAGCAAAGTGTGAAGCTGTTGTCAAACCCACTGTTCTTTGTGACTATGTTGTGGTTCTCCATTAAAGCCTGACATTAGAATTATTACATAAATTTTCAACTGCATTCAAGTTCAGCATTTCTTTGAAGAGTTAAAATAATTGTATGTGGTGGCACTCAATGTTATTCATCAACATTACTAGTTTCTCCATTTTCTGGGCATATGGTCAGCTTGTACTCTAATGCCTTCTGAAGTTAGGCCTGGTCATATGGCTTGCTCTGTCCAAGGGATTTTCAAGAAATCAACACCCAATTTGCCATCAGTTGTGTTGTTTTCCACCTGCCTTATGACCTACTTGTTCCACATAGGAGAAGCTCTTGCAACTTGCATTCCTGAGTGAGATCTATAAAGAGCAGAGTAATGGACATACAGAAATTGGGAAAGAAATGAAAAAACAAAAAACCAAAACCCCATTTTTAGTAGACTGAGGAACCTCCAGACAGCTTTCCATAGTGGTTGGACCAGTTTGCACTCCCACCAGCAATGTAGGAGAGTTCCTTTTTCACCACATCCTCGCCAACATTTGTTGTTGCTTGTTTTCTTGATATGTGCCATAGATTCAAAAGAACACCTGTACCCCTATGTTTATTGCAGCACTATTTACAATAGGTGAAACCTGGAAACAACCCAAATGCCCAAAAATAGATGACTGGATCAAGAAGATGTGGTATATATACACCATGGAATATTATTCAGCAATCAAAAAGATAAACTCATGCCATTCACAGCAGCGTGTTTGGAGCTAGAAGGAATTATGGTCAGTGAAATAAGCCAGAAGGGAAAAGAAAAATACCAGATGGTTTTATATAGGGGAACCAAATAAGACATCAGTGTAAAAAAATAACAGTACAAAACACAACAAAGCAAAAACAGACAATTATAAATCAGAGACATACTGCAAGGGAGGAGGAGGGGGAGGGATCAGAAGGAGGGAGGGAGGAGCACAGGGGACTGTGGTGATGGTGCACGGGTATATTGGTGAAGGAAATTCTATGGGGACTACACCTGAGGGGGTGGGGGGAAGCAAATAATGTTTAAAAAACACAACAAAACCCTAACCTTGTTCTTAAAACCAGGGTTTGGGGGGTTGTCTTGCTGTAGTTTTTTACTAAAGAGTATGAAATTGTATCTTTTATGAATATAATTTTGTCAATTACATATTCATGTGAGTAAGCATTAGAAATGGACATGGCACTGTGCTCCCATTTCCCCTGATTCCTGCTTAGGTGGTTAAGAACATAAAAGACATAGGGCTTCCCCGGTGGCGCAGCAGTTGAGCGCTGGGTTGAGCGCTGGGTTGAGAAGCTGCCCGCGGCCTCTGCAGCGCCGGTTCAATCCCCGGCTGCTCCCCGGCCACCGGAGGAGGGTCCCACATGGTGCGCAGACCTCTCCTGCTGCCTGCTGCTCCCCTCAGCAGTGTGCTTCGGTCCTTCTGCCTGCTCTGCTCCCTGCTCTGGCTCTGGTGAATTCTCTCACCCTCCCGCGATTCTGACTGTACCCAGTGCTTGTATAAATAAATAAAAATAAATCTTTAAAAAAAAAAAAAAAAGAACATAAAAGACATAGATGACTGATTTCTAAAAACATTTTGGCTATTTTGAAATCAAGCTTGTTTATGAAGGATGAATTTTTATTTTACTTTATTTTAACGTTTATCATTTTTTTACATTTTTAGACAATATTTGCTTCCCCCCACCCCCTCACATTGAGTCCCCATAGAATTTCCTTCCCCAAGGCACCCATGCACCATCAACCACAGTCCCCTGTGCTCTTCCTTCCCTTCCTCTCATCCCTCTCCCTCCTCCTCCCCTGCAGTATGTCTCTGGTTTGTAATTGTTTTCGCTTTGTTGTGTTTTGTACTGTTATTTATTTTTTTTTTACACTGATGTCTTATTTGGTTCCCCTATATTCCTGTTATAAGCGAAACCATCCGATATTTTTCTTTTTTCCTTCTGGCTTATTTCACTGAGCATAATTCCTTCTAGCTGAAGGATGAACTTTTTTTTTTTTTTTTGAGAACTTTTTTATGAAGAAACTTAAGTTTTTAAATTTTTTATTTAAATATTTTATATAATTCTTACATCTTTTTTCATCTTTGCACAATGTGTGCATTTTCATTTTGGTTATATTCCCCATACAATTGCACCTCCCCCCTTATTTTGACTCTAGTACTTCCTTTCCCCGCCCCCCCCCCCCCCCCTGTACCTCTGGTTTATAGTTGCTTGTTGATTTTGATTTTTACTTTGTATTGATTAGTCTTTTTCCTGGTCTCTTATTTAGGTTTTCTAAATTCCTGCTATGAGTGAGACCATCTGATATATTTTTTTTTTCTTTCTGACTTACTTCGCTGAGCATGATCCCTTCCAGCTCCATCCATGTTGCTGCAAACTGCATGTGTTTATCTTTTTTGAATGCTGAGTAATATTCCATGGTGTATATGTACCACATTGAATGATGAACTTTTAAAGAGCTTTCAGGTTGATATTCTGAAGGAATATGTTCCTTGTATTATTGCTCGTTATAGTTGTATTATATGACACAGGAATAAAGCTTTTGAATTCTGACCTTGTGGAAGGATATCTTTTAGTGTAGAGATAAAAATGTCTTTGAGAAAAGCATTGTGCTTAGACATTTAAGTCTATTGTTTTTGTTACCTCTTTTTTCCTTAAATAATATTGTCATTTAAAAAAATCCCCAAACATCATGATTTGAACTTAATTGTGAAAAACTTAAGGGTCTAAATTGGGGATTGTTTATTTCAGGAAGATTTGCATATTTTTCTGCTAGATGTGATGGAGTCTATAGAACTGAGAGCACTTTAGCAATATTTAAGAGTTTTGGCTTAATTGAAGTAGAAGGTTCTCATTCAGTTCCTCCAGGTTTCGTTCTCCCATTCCCCCAACTCCATTTCCTTTTGTCCTCTTAGAACTCTTCCTTTCTTCCTTACTTGCAATTCCAGAAATATGTTAAAGTACATGGTTTTGTAGCATATCCTGGATCCATTTTTATAATAGAGGAAGAATCTTGTATCATCTGCCTTGAACAAGAGTTCTAGAAGTCATTCCTAAAAATATAAGTGACATCATGTATACTTGGCAATATTAATTCATAACATGTGATGATCCACTGGTAATGTTACATTCATGTAATACAAATTTAACAATATTTTTACATGTTTTTAGTCTCCAAAGCAACAAAGGTAGGAATGTCTCTTTAAAGTCAGTCATTTCTAGGAATGAGAAATTAGCTTTATAAATCACATTCAGGGGAGATAGTATGGTATTTAATTTACTACAAAGTATCTTGTATTTTACTTAAGCATTTCACACATCAACATAGAACATGGTTGTCAATGATAAAGAATATGATAGTGTATCTTTTTTTGATACTGTATCTTTAGGATTATAATTTTTTCAATTTTATATTCATGTGACCAAACATTAGAAATGGACATAACAAGAATAAAAACATTTGTTTTAAGGTGTTGAGATTATGAAAATTTTATTGTAGTCTAGTATTCTTCAGAATCTGCACATTTGGTAAAACACCTATGAGAATGATGTTCATCTCCCAGTTTTTTTTTTATTTAAAGATTTATTAATTTATACATACAAGAACTGGAGTGTACACCAGAGGTGGAGGGGGGTGAGAGGATTTACCAGAGAGTGGGAAGCAGAACAGACGGAATGCCTGAAATGCACTGCTGAGGGGAGCAGCTGGTGAGACAGGAGAGGTCTGCTGCACCATGTGGGTTCCTCCCTGCCCAGCGGGATCGAACTCAGTACTGCAGTGGCTGCTGATAGCTTGAAGCGCTGTGTCTTTAACCCCTGCACCACCAGGGAGGCCCCTCATCTCCCAGTTTTTATTATAATCTACATTTTATACAGAGAAAGAAGTCTTAGAGGGGTGTGTGTGTGTTATGTTAATTTAAATATCAAAATTTTAACTGTTATAATTATGAAAATCATAAAGCTATCATCATTTAGGAAAAAATGGCCCATTACTATAAGAACTAGGTTCTGCTTTACATCTTTTTGCCTTATGTCTTTTAGGTTTTGCTTTATATCTTTTAGTAGGGCTGAGGGAAAAAGCTATGATGAAAGGAAAAGGAAATACACAATTTTCCATTAATCTTAACTTCTGTGATGAAAGTACATAAAAACTGAAGGTTCCAGTCTTGCAGATCAAGGAGATAACAAGAATATCTAGGAGAGGGGGCGGAGCAACATGGCGGCGAGGAGACGCTGCGAGTAAGATCTCCCATTAAAAAAAGTTAATAGGGAGGAAAAGCGGCAGGTCCCAGTGAGAACCGGGACATGGAAGATAAACGGGTGATGCCAGCAAACTGCCCGAAGAAGAAAGTGGCCATAAAAGAGGACCAGAAGGGAGGGAAGCGCAGAACCCTGCTCCCCTCCCCCGCCCACAGAGGCGGCACTCTCCGACCGGCAGAGAGGAGGAAAACAACAAACTAAAACGGCCCACAAGAACAAACGATGCAGCAAGCGGGACTGGGAGTGGAAAGGAACTATTGCAGCCACCACACCCCGTGAACGGGAGCTGTGGAGAACCCTGCAGGATCCGCCGCGGGGGTGAGCGAACGGCTCCGGGCGCCATTAGAGAAGAACAAAGACCCCGGGAGACGTGCACACAGCCCGGGCTGCCGGTAAGCTGGCGCGGGAAAGCGGTGCGCTTGGCGGCGCGCTTGAAAAGCAAGTGCAGACCGGGATCGCAGCTGCCCAGGTCCCCGCGCCTGCAACCTGGGCTTGCGGGGAGACACGCGGAGGCCCTCACGGGGGTGAAAGTCCCTCCCTGAGTGAGCAGGAACCAGGCGCCCAGGCACGGGAGTGGGGTGCAAAAGGCGCCATTCCCGCGCCACTGAACTGGGCTACAGCCCACGTCCTGGACCTGAGGGCTTTGGAACTGAGACCTGGGGCACGAAATTTGGGGCGTGGGTTCTCCACGACGGTGGGGCACAAGGCAGACACAGCACCCCAAAGCTGTTGAGGTTTACCCTACCATTCCTGCTCTGTTCCCTGTCCCACGGGGTGGGGGTGGGGCGAAAACAGCCCCCCAAGGACAATAGGGGAGATCTCTGGCGCCACCTAGCGACCAGAAAAAAAAAGTCACTAACACCCCATAGAACAGGAAATTTCTTAAGACTGCTTGAAAAGGGCAGAAGGCTTCTAGAGGACCCAGTGGCCAGCCGGGAAGTTAGCCCACGCCAGGCCCCTTCCGACCAGCAGTCTGAGCCCACAGAGGGAGCAGGCACCCAAGTCCGGGGCAGACCGGGGGCGCAGTAGAGTGTGCCTGAAACCGGAGGCGCAGGGACTGCATCCCGCTTCGCCATTTGAGAACAGGGACATTTCTTCAGTAAAAACTGCCTAAAACCAGCAGAAAGCTCCCCCAGAAGACAGAGATGGCTCCTGGAAGAGCCAGAGGGGAGCGGAGAAGTTCACCCAAGATGTCAGTCAGTCCGAGCAACACAGTGTCCCAACGCATACGACAAATTAGAAAACAGACAGTAGGGAGTAGAAGAACCACACGCAACCTAACAACTCCTCAGGAAAGAAGCACACCACAAAAAGAAAACCACTCCCCAGATTGCAACGACAGCAACTTGGAAGAACTTCTGAGCCTTTCAGAAAGAGAATTTAAAATTGCCATGATAAAAAAAGTGATAGATCAGAAGAAGGAAATTGAGTCCCTAAAGAGGGAAAACAATGGTCAGAAGAATGAAATTGAGTCCCTAAAGAGGGAAGTAAAAGAAATGCAGGAGATCAAAGAATTAATGGAGGAACTAAAGAACTCTGGGAAAAGCAATGAAAGCAGGATAGATGAAATGGAAGAACGAATAAGTACTCTTGAAGACACAGAAATAAAAAGAACCAAAACAGAAAAGGAAAGAGAAGTACGAAGGAAAAAGAATGAAGAAAGACTTCGGGAATTATCTGACTCCATGAGGAAAGGAAATATAAGAGTTATAGGAATTCCAGAAGGAGAGGAGAGAGATGTAGGAACAGAGAAAATATTCCAGGAGATAATTGAAGAGAACTTCCCAAATGCGAAGAACGAGCTGAAAATTGATATACAAGAAGCAAGAAGAACACCAAACTTCCACGACGAAAGGAAAAACACAGCAAGACACATAATAGTAAAGCTCCCAAGAATCCAGGACAAGGAAAAAATAATGAAGCTGACAAGAGGGAAGAGACAGATAACATTCAAAGGAAAACCAATCAGGCTGACATCAGACTTCTCTGAAGAAACACTACGGGCAAGGAGAGAGTGGAGGGACATAGTCAACAGACTCCAAGAAAACAGATGCCAACCAAGAATACTCTATCCCGCAAAGCTCTCTTTCCTCCATGAAGAAAGAATATGGACCTTCCCAGACAAAGAGAAACTCCGGAATTTCATTAAGACTAAACCCCCACTCCAAAAAATACTACAAGGAATCCTAAAGCCAGAACCTCAGAGGGACGAATAACAACAAAAGACCAAAAAAAAAAAAAAGTTATTAAAAGAATAAATAAAATCAAAGGAAAGACAAACACAATGGCAAATACCGATGCTAACATATCAATATTAACTCTAAATGTAAATGGACTAAACTCTTCAATAAAAAGACACAGAGTTGCAGCCTGGATTAAGAAACAAAACCCAACCTTTTGCTGTCTCCAGGAAACACAGTTAGCTACAAAAGATAAAAATAGGCTCAAAGTCAAAGGATGGAAAACAATCCTATAAGCAAATGGGCCACTAAAGAAAGCAGGAACAGCTATACTTATATCAGATAAAACAGACTTCAAACTCAAAAAGATAAAAAGAGACCCCAATGGTCACTACATTATGATCAAGGGGACAATACTTCAAGAAGAAATAACACTCATTAACATATACTCACCAAACGAAAGAGCACCAAAATATATCAGACAACTGTTGTCCTCTCTGAAAACAGACATCAGAGAAAACACATACGTAGTGGGAGACTTCAACACACCACTATCAACAATGGATAGATCAACAAGACAAAAAATAAGTAAAGAAACTAAAGCTCTAAATAAGGACCTAGAGCATTTGGGCTTAACAGACATCTATAGAACACTAAACCCAAAAAAAACGGAGTACACATTTTTCTCAAGCGCACATGGATCATTCTCCAGGATCGATCACATACTGGGGCACAAGACAAACATCAACAGATACACCAAGATTGAAATCATACCAACCATCTTTTCTGACCACGAAGGCATCAAACTAGAAATAAACCATAAAAAGAAGGCAAGGAACTATCCTACCTCATGGAGATTAAAAACCACACTACTGGAAGACCACTGGACTAACGAGGAGATCAAAGAAGAAATTAAAAAATTCTTTGAATTGAATGACAAGGAGGACACCAATATCATAAATGTATGGGATGCAGCAAAAGCAGTAATAAGAGGAAAATATATAGCAATAGAAGCTCACATCAAAAAACAAGAAAGAACTCAAAGAAACAACCTAATCTCGAAGCTCAAAGATCTAGAAAAAGAACAACAAAAAAACCCCAAAACCAGTAGAAGAAAAGAAATAATAAAAACCAAAGCAGAAATAAATGAAATTGAAACTAAAAAAACAATCCAAAAGATCAATGAAACCAAGAGCTGGTTCTTTGAAAAAATAAATAAAATAGACAAACCCCTAGCCAGGCTCACAAAGGAAAAAAGGGAGAAAGCACAAATACACAGGATCATCAATGAAAGAGGAGAAATCACAACGGACTCAGCAGAAATCAAAAGAATAATCAGTAACTACTATGAACAGTTATATGGAAACAAGTTCAACAATCTAGAGGAGATGGACAAATTCCTACAACTCTACAATCACCCAAAGCTAGATAAAGAAGAAATAGAACACTTAAACAGACCAATTACAATTAGCGAAATTGAAATGGTAGTCAAAAACCTCCCCAAAAACAAAAGCCCAGGACCTGATGGATTTACAAATGAATTCTACCAAACATTCAGAGATGAATTAGTGCCTATCCTTCACAAACTCTTCCAAAAAATTGAGAAGGAAGGGACAATACCAAACACGTTCTATGAAGCCAATATTATACTAATACCAAAACCGAACAAGGACAACACAAAAAAGGAAAACTACAGGCCAATTTCTCTAATGAACACAGACAGAAAAATCCTCAATAAAATTTTACTATCAGAATCCAACAATGTATCCATAAGATAATTCACCACGACCAAGTTGGATTCATTCCAGGGACACAAGGATGGTTTAATCCGAAAATCAATCAACGTTATCCAATACATCAACAAAAAGAAATATAAAAACCATATGATAATATCAATAGATGCTGAGAAAGCTTTCGACAAAGTGCAACACCCATTCATGATAAAAGCCCTTGAAATTCTTGGGATACAAGGAACATACCTCAACATCATAAAGGCCATCTATGACAAGCCAACAGCCAGTATCATTCTCAATGGTGAAAAGCTGAAAGCAATTCCATTAAGATCTGGAACAAGACAAGGATGTCCACTCTCACCACTGCTTTTCAATATAATACTGGAAGTCCTAGCCAGAGCAATAAGACAAGAGAAAGACATCCAAGGAATCCAAATAGGAAAAGAAGAAGTCAAACTATCACTCTTTGCAGATGATATGATAATATACATAGAGAACCCCAAAATCTCCACAGAAAAATTAATTCAACTTATCAATCAATTCAGTAAAGTGGCAGGATACAAAATCAACACGCAAAAGTCAGTAGCCTTCCTATACACAAACAACAAATCTGAAGAAGAAGAAATCAAAAAACCATCCCTTTTATTATTGAAACAAAAAAAAATCAAATATTTGGGAATAAATCTAACAAAAGAGGTAAAGGACCTATACAAAGAAAACTATAAAACACTGTTAAAAGAAATAGAAGAAGACACAAAGAAATGGAAAGACATCCCCTGCTCATGGATTGGAAGAATAAACATTATTAAAATGGCCATCCTACCAAAAGCAATATACAGATTCAATGCTATTCCAATCAAAATTTCAATGTCATTCTTCAAAGAAATAGAACAATTATTGATGAAATTCATATGGAATCACCAAAAACCCCGAATAGCCAAAGCTCTACTGAAAAAAAAAGAAGGAAATGGAGGCATCACACTCCCAGACTTCAAACTATACTACAAAGCCATAATCATCAAAACTGCATGGTATTGGAACAAGAACAGACATACAGACCAATGGAATCGAATAGAAAATCCAGAAATAAACCCACAGATTTATGGTCAACTAATCTTTGACAAAGGAGCAAAGACTATGCATTGGAGCAAAGAAAGTTTGTTCAATAAATGGTGCTGGGAAAACTGGGTCGCTACATGCAAAAGAATGAAGCTTGACCACTACCTCACACCATACACAAAAATCAACTCAAAATGGATTAAAGAACTAGACATAAGACCTGAAACCATAAAATACATAGAAGGAAATATAGGCGAAACACTACGTGATTTGCACATCAAAGACATCTTTACAGACACATCACCCAAAGCAGCGATAGTGAAGGCGAAGATAAACAGCTGGGACTACATCAAATTAAAGAGCTTCTGCACAGCAAAAGAGACAATAACAAAAACAAAGAGAAACCCCACCAACTGGGAGAACATTTTTGCACCCAACACTAATGATAAAGGACTGATCACAAAAATCTGCAAAGAGCTGATGAGACTCAACAACAACAAAGAAAAGAATCCAGTCAAAAAATGGGCAGAAGAGCTAAAAAGAAACTTCTCTGAAGAGGAAATGCAAATGGCCAACAGGCATATGAAAAAATGTTCAACATCACTTGCAATCAGGGAAATGCAAATCAAAACTACCATGAGATACCATCTTACACCAGTGAGAATGGCACATATTAAAAAAACTAGCAACAACAAATGTTGGCGAGGGTGTGGAGAAAAAGGAACTCTCCTGCACTGTTGGTGGGAGTGCAAACTGGTCCAACCACTGTGGAGAGCTGTGTGGAGATTTCTGGACCTACTAAACATAGAGCTTCCATATGATCCAGCAATTCCACTCCTAGGTATTTACCCAAAGGACACAGAAACATCAATTCCAAAGAGCACCTGCACCCCTATGTTTATAGCAGCACTGTTTACAATAGCTAAGCTTTGGAAACAACCCAAATGCCCAAAAATAGATGACTGGATCAAGAAGATGTGGTACATATATACCATGGAATATTACTCAGCATTCAAAAAAGATAAACACATGCAATTTGCAGCAACATGGATGGCGCTGGAAGGGATCATGCTCAGCGAAATAAGCCAAAAGAAAAAGAAAAATACCGGATGGTCTCACTCATAGCAGGAATCTAGAAAACTTAAATAAGGGACCAGGAAAATGAATATAAGAAAGTGAAAATCAAAATCAACAAAAAACTATGAACCAGAGACACTTTTTGGGGGGTGGGTGGCGGGAGGGGAAGGATTGGGGTCAGAATGGGGCGTTTGCAATTGTATGGGGGAATATAAAAATAAAAAAAAAAGAAATAAATAAATAAAAAAAAAAAGTACATAAAAACTGAAGATTTTATTCACTGATTTACTCAACCAAATGTTGGGTGAGAGTATTTTGACTTCACAAGATCCCATACTATTGTCAAAGTTTTGATCATTTAAAAGCAAATATCAAACATTTAAACATGTATTTTCCCAACTTGTAGAATTTACTAGAGGAATTAACACTTACTGAAGGGCCAGTTACTGTACATATATTGTGCTTGATGTCACAATCATCTTTAATCTCACAACAACCCTACAGTGCTTGTGTATCCATTTTGTACATTTGTGAAAATTGAGATTTAGGAGATTAAATAAATGGGGTAAAATAATTTCACTTGGACATGGAAGGGTCAGTTCTGAAAGCTTTGAAAGGCTTTGCTCTGTTTAGCCTGGCTTCCTGAAGTTCATACCCTTCCTGCTGTTTCTCTCACTTTGCTTTGCTCTGTGTTTATACCATTTCCATTTGGTACTGGGGTATTTCAACAAAGGAAGACATTGAAAAATACACATGGAAAAGTTGATTAGTTGTAATCCTCACAAGATTTGAGTCACCTCTTTTGGGGCAGTCTTCAAATGGTTAAACATGATGAAATACTAATGAAGAATTACCTAGTTATTTGTTTGACTTTGCCACTTGGGACACTTAGCAAATGAGACAATTCATCTCGGTGTGCAGCTAGTCTCATTTCTTAAAGAAAATTAATTAATGCAGTTTGTCTTCTTCCCATATCTCTGATTATAGTTCTTTTATTGTACCTTCACTTCCCTGCTTTACTTTTCTTCCCAGGATGTATCTGTTCTTCAACCTGATAAGTAAAAGTAATTTTCCTCAGTATGATTGTGTATTTGTAATTTTGTGCACTTTAGACAAGACAAAGACATTTGTGCAGTATCCCATAGGAAGGAAATTCCACACTCAGGCATTTCAGAGGCATCGATTCCTCTTTTAAAGTGATTCAATCAATTTTCTCTTATAATTGTCTTTATTACTGTCTTCTTTTTGTCAAGATGGGTTAGTGTTATGTCTTACCACATACTTAAATTCATTTTAAGTAGAGCAACTCTCACTTAAATTCATTAGCAACATAATTTTGCTCTTACTACCTTTACATTAAAAATTTAATATTACCCATGCTTTTAGGACTGTATTTTAATGGTTTTTGAAGAACAGGGCATTGTTTTCTATACTTTTAACATTTACAACCAGAAATGCAATTTCTTTTCAGGAAATGGCTTGAGCAGTTTGTTAGTCTCGTTGAATATATTTTTTCCTCTATTTTCACAGTGTGCACTTCTCATTTTAAAGGTAGAATGACTACATGCTCATTTTCTTTCTCTTTTGATATCCATCTGAAAAAGTGGTGTTTCAGAAAATCTAGCTTTTAATAACTCTTAAACATTTTTTTCCACCTATGGACCCAGCAAGAAATCAGTTTGAACAAAATAAGATTGTAATCAATCATCTCTCGTACCAACATTGTATAAAATTTTTAAAATCATGCTGGCGAGAACATGGAGAGTTGGTGTGAATATATTGAAAGCCAAGTGAATGAGGAAAGATATGTGAAAAAAAGGATGGAAGGGAAGTTAATTAGGAATTAAGCACATACCTGGTGTTAAGACAGCAGTTTGTATTTTTATATTACAATCAAATAAAGGCAATGTAAAGGCCATTGTTAAAGATTATTTTGATTTTCAGATTATTTTATAATATATAGGATACTGCTTTCTATTAAGCTAAAAATGAATTATAATGAGATGGCTTGAGTCATGATTTGATACCAGCTTAACAATGGAAGGATTTTTTTCCTAAAATTTGCTAATCTTTTCTAATTTTCTTATCATACTAGGTTTTAAAATTACCAGGTCCCAAAACCTTTATAAAATGTCTACATAGATATAGAAATACTACTCCATTATTTGCCCCTGTGATAGCTAATATCTGGCAGTTGAAGGAATGGTAACCTTTAAAATGAAATAACCCTGTCATAATATCATGGCAGAAAACTGACAGGATAGTAAAAATATACCGGACTTTGAGGGGCATACTAGGGGAAGCAGCCTACAGATATTTTTATGAGGGAGATTTACAGATGCTATGCTGTTCAGTATACTTAGTATCAAGCTGAACAGACCAAGCTGAATAGACAGATCAGACATGTAAATCATGTTTGGTATTTTAAGATAACCCAGAGGAGTTTTCAGATTTCAGAGAATAGTTGTAAGGTTGGTCTGTTTTTTTTCCTCTTCGCCTTTTGTTACCTGTTTTTTTTTTTTTTTAAGATTTATTTATTTATGCATCCAAGAACTGGGGTACAGGCCAGAGGTGTGGGGATGAGAGGATTCACCAGAGACAGAGTGGGGTACATAACAGGTGGATTGACTGAAATACACCGCTGAGGGGAGCAGCAGGCGAGTCAAGAGAAGTCTGCTGAGCCATGTGGGTAGCTCCCTGGCCAGGGGTCGAACTCATTACTGCAGTGGCTGCTGATAGTTTCATAGTGCTGCGACTTTACCCCTTGTGCCACCAGGGAGGCCCTGTTACCTACTTTTAATATATATTTTCACTGAATTGTTTTAATGAGGATCTATATAATGTGTCATGGAGGTTTTATGGGAGTTTGTTTTTTGGAGGTTTTTCTTTCTAGCTCCAGTCTACCATGAATTTAGTATCCATGGAAGAAATCTGTGGTAGAGGACCTGGGGACCAGGGGAGAGAATAATTACGGAGTTAGATTTAGGTATGAATACAGGGACTAATTTGAGTTTGTTTACCCATGAGGCTTCTAGAAAGTAAGCTTCTCCTTTCAGAGGTACTTCAATTATTAAAAATGACAAACTGTGGGAGATTGCCTATTTTTACAAATATGTTTGAAATCCTGAAATGCTGGGACCATAATACTTTAAAAATTTGGTGGGGATGGATGATGACAGTAGAAGAGCTTTTTTTTTTTTTTTTTTTTAAAGATTTTATTTATTTTATACAAGAATCCGGGTACAGGCCAGATGCATGGGAGGGTGAGAGGACCCACCAGAGACAGAGCGGGGAACAGAGCAGGCAGACTGACGAAATATACCACTGATGGGAGCAGCGGGCGCCACAGGAGAGGTCTGCCGTGCCATGTGGGACCCTCACTGGCTGGCCGGGATTGAACTGGCGCTGCAGAGGCTGCGGACAGCTTTGCATCACGGTGTTCAACCACCTGCGCTACCAGGGAAGGCCCCTGTAGAAGAGCTTTTGAAGAGTAACGAAAAAGGGCTATTGCTTCTCAGTTTTTACAATGTTGAATTATATTTTATGTAGGAAAACATAACCTCTAATTTTTTATTATTATTTTTAATTTTATCTATTTTTTACATCATTTTTCATTTTTGCACAATGTATGCTTTTTCATCTTGGTTATAGTCCCCATACAATTCTCACCCCTCCCTTGTTTTTGATCCTACTCCATCCTCCCCCAACACCCCCCATGGTGTGTCTCTGGTTTTTAGTTGCTTGTTGATTTTGATTTTTACTTTATTATAATTAGTCTTTTTTCTGGTCCCTTATTTGGGTATTCTAAATTCCTGCTATGAGTGAGACCATCCGGTATTTTTCTTTTTCTTTCTGGCTTATTTCACTGAGCATGATCCCTTCCAGCTCCATCCATGTTGCTGCAAATTGTATAAGTTTATCTTTTTTGATTGCTGGAGTCATATTCCATGGTGTATATGTACCACATCTTCTTGATCCAGTCATCTAGTTTTGGACATTTGGGTTGTTTCCATAGCTTAGCTATTGTAAATAGTGCTGCTGTAAACACAGGGTTGCAGGTGTCCTTTTGAATTAATGTTTCTGTGTTCTTTGGGTAAATACAAAGGCGTGGAATTGCTGGATCATATGGAAGCTCAATCGTTAGCTCGTTGAGGAATCTCTACACAGGTTTCCATAGTGGTTGGATCAGTTTGCACTCTCACCAGCAGTGCAGGAGAGTTCCTTTTTCTCCACATCCTTGCCAACATTTGTTTTAGCTAGTTTTTTCAATATGTGCCATTCTCACTGGTGTAAGATGGTATCTCATGGTAGTTTTGATTTGCGTTTCCCTGATTACAAGTGATGTTGAACATTTTTTCATATGCCTGTTGGCCATTTGCATTTCCTCTTCAGAGAAGTTTCTTTTTAGCTCTGCTGCCCATATTTTGACTGGATTATTTTCTTTGTTGTTGTTGAGTCTCATCAGCTCTTTGCAGATTTTTGTGATCAGTCCTTTATCATTAGTGTTGTGTGCAAAAATGTTCTCCCAGTTGGTGGGGTTTCTCTTTGTTTTGGTTATTGTCTCTTTTGCTGTGCAGAAGCTCTTTAATTTGATGTAGTCCTAGCTGTTTATCTTTGCCTTCACTATCACTGCTTTGGGTGATGTGTCTGTAAAGATGTCTTTGATGTGCATATCATGTAGTGTTTTGCCTATATTTCCTTCTATATATTTTATGGTTTCAGGTCTTATGTCTAGTTCTTTAATCCATTTTGAGTTGGTTTTTGTGCATGGTGTGAGGTAGTAGTCAAGCTTCATTTTTTTTGCATGTAGCGACCCAGTTTTACCAGCCCCATTTATTGAACAAACTTTCTTTGCTCCAGTGCATATTCTTTGCTCCTTTGTCAAAGATTAGTTGATATTAAATCTTGGGTTTATTTCTGGATTTTCTATTCGATTCCGTTGGTCTGTGTGTCTGTTCTTGTGCCAATACCATGCAGTTTTGATGATTATGGCTTTGTAGTATAGTTTTTTTTTTTAAAAATATTAAATTTTATTTTTATATTCCCCCATACAATTGCAAATGCCCCATTCTGACCCCAATCCTTCCCCTCCCGCCGCCCACCCCCCAAAAAGTGTCTCTGGTTCATAGTTTTTTGTTGATTTTGATTTTTACTTTACTTTCTTATATTCATTTTCCTGGTCCCTTATTTAAGTTTTCTAGATTCCTGCTATGAGTGAGACCATCCGGTATTTTTCTTTTTCTTTTTGGCTTATTTCGCTGAGCATGATCCCTTCCAGTGCCATCCATGTTGCTGCAAATTGCATGTGTTTATCTTTTTTGAATGCTGAATAATATTCCATGGTATATATGTACCACATCTTCTTGATCCAGTCATCTATTTTTGGGCATTTGGGTTGTTTCCAAAGCTTAGCTATTGTAAACAGTGCTGCTATAAACATAGGAGTGCAGGTGCTCTTTGGAATGGATGTTTCTGTGTCCTTTGGGTAAATACCTAGGAGTGGAATTGCTGGATCATATGGAAGCTCTATGTTTAGTAGGTCCAGAAATCTCCACACAGCTCTCCATAGTGGTTGGACCAGTTTGCACTCCCACCAACAGTGCACAAGAGTTCCTTTTTCTCCACACCCTCGCCAACATTTGTTGTTGCTAGTTTTTTTAATATGTGCCATTCTCACTGGTGTGAGATGGTATCTCATGGTAGTTTTGATTTGCATTTCCCTGATGACAAGTGATGTTGAACATTTTTCATATGTCTGTTGGCCATTTGCATTTCCTCTTCAGAGAAGTTTCTTTTTAGCTCTTCTGCCCATTTTTTGACTGGATTATTTTCTTTGTTGTTGCTGAGTCTCATCAGCTCTTTGCAGATTTTTGTGATCAGTCCTTTATCATTAGTGTTGGGTGCAAAAATGTTCTCCCAGTTGGTGGGGTTTCTCTTTGTTTTTGTTATTGTCTCTTTTGCTGTGCAGAAGCTCTTTAATTTGATGTAGTCCCAGCTGTTTATCTTTCTCTTCACTATCACTGCTTTGGGTGATGTGTCTGTAAAGATGTCTTTGATGTGCAAATCCCGTAGTGTTTCGCCTATATTTCCTTCTATGTATTTTATGGTTTCAGGTCTTATGTCTAGTTCTTTAATCCATTTTGAGTTGATTTTTGTGTATGGTGTGAGGTAGTGGTCAAGCTTCATTCTTTTGCATGTAGCGACCCAGTTTTCCCAGCACCATTTATTGAACAAACTTTCTTTGCTCCAATGCATAGTCTTCGCTCCTTTGTCAAAGATTAGTTGACCATAAATCTGTGGGTTTATTTCTGGATTTTCTATTCGATTCCATTGGTCTGTATGTCTGTTCTTGTTCCAATACCATGCAGTTTTGATGATTATGGCTTTGTAGTATAGTTTGAAGTCTGGGAGTGTGATGCCTCCATTTCCTTCTCTTTTTTTTTGAGGAGAGCTTTGGCTATTTGGGTTTTTTGGTGATTCCATATGAATTTAATCAATAATTGTTCTATTTCTTTGAAGAATGACATTGAAATTTTTATTGGAATAGCATTGAATCTGTATATTGCTTTCGGTAGGATGGCCATTTTATAATGTTTATTCTTCCAATCCATGTGCAAGGGATGGGTCTCACTTTAAATGTTACCTCCTCAGTGGAACCAAATTACTTTCCAGTACATCGAACACCTTATTTTCTTTAGTGCACTATCACTATCTGAAATTATTTCTCTAATGTAGTTTTCATGTATAGCATCTTCCCACAAAATACAAGTGGGTTTGTCTTGTTTATCATTATATTGCAAATACCTTTAGAAAATTCCTATCACATGGCAGACATTTGATAAACACTTGATAAATATTTGTTAATAGAATTTGCCTACATAGTATTATTTTACAAGTCAAAATCATCACTACACCATCCCATACCCACTTGAGGACAGAGTTTATGTCTAATTCATCTTTTCATTGCTACAGAATTGTGTAGTACTTTGTATATTATAATTTAAATGACTTAAATTAATGAAGAAAGTTTCATTCTAAAGTGTTCAAAACAGATTTAAATATACATATAGGGCCTCCCTGGTGGCACAAGGGGCTAAGACATAGCACAATGAAGCTATCTGTAGCCACTGCAACACAAGTTCAATCCCCACCCAGGGAGGTGGCCCACATGGTGCATCAGACCTCTCCTGATTCACTGCTCTCCTCAGCAGTGTACTTCAGTCAATCTGCCTGTTCTGTTCCCCACTCTGTCTCTAGTGAATCCACTCACCCCCCACACCACTGGCCTATACCCCAGTTCCTGTATGCATAAATAAATAAATCTTAAAAAAAGTACACATATACTTAATTATATATACTTATATTAACATTTCTTGAGCTTTTAGAATGTGTCAGACTATTCTAAACCCTTGATGCATTACCTCATTTGATATCCCTAACAACTCTGAGGTAAGAAATGTTATTAACCACATTTTACAGATGATCTAAACAAAAACTGCTTAAGTAACTTGCCCAACATAGTACTAGTAGCTGAAAATCTGAATCTTAACATTCTTCCTCAAGACAAATACCAGTATTAGCTAAATGAATATTCTAATAAAGAGCCTGCCATTTTACTCATTTCAACTCTTTACTTCTCAGAGAAGTTTTGTTTTTTCTTAAGACATAGGTTTATTCAAATCATAGTCATGACGTAGTCTTATCTAATCATTATTTGATATCCTTAACCTTCTAGAATAGTTTTCTCTGCTATGAGCATCAGTCAATGCCAGAAGGAATTTTGAGCAATAAAAGAACTGTATAGTATAAACCTAATTCATAATCATTAAAGAGAGAAATTGGGTATATAGCTTATTATTAAGTATATGATCCAATATGAAATTTAACACAATAGAGAAGAAATGTTAAAAAGTCTGAAATGTTTAGCTACACGTGCAAAAAGTGATATGAGATATGCCATTTCACAATAGGATTGGTGAATAGTTAATAAGAGGTTATGTGCAAAACCGAACAAGGACAACACAAAAAAAGAAAACTACAGGCCAATCTCTCTAATGAAAACTGATGCAAAAATCCTCAATAAAATTTTAGCTAACAGAATCCAACAATGTATCCATAAGATAATTCACCACGACCAAGTAGGATTTATTCCAGAGATACAAGGATGGCTCAACATCCAAAAATCAATCAATATGATCCAACACATCAACAAAAAGAAATATAAAAACCATATGATAATATAAATAGATGCTGAGAAAGCTTTCGACAGATACAACACCCATTTATGATAAAGGCCCTTGAAATTCTCGGGATACAAGGAACATACCTTGACATCACAAAGGCCATATATGGCAAACCCATAGCCAATATCATTCTCAATGGTGAAAAGTTAAAAGCATTTCCATTAAGATCTGGAACAAGACAAGGATGTCCACTCTCACCACTGCTTTTCAATATAATACTAGAAGTCCTAGCCAGAGCAATAAGACAAGAGAAAAATATACAAGGAATCCAAATAGGCAAGGAAGAAGTCAAACTCACTATTTGCAGATGATATAATAATATACATAGAGAACCCAAAAACTCCACAGAAAAACTAATCAAATAGTTTAGTAAAGTAGCAGGATGCAAAATCAACACACAAAAATCAGTAGCCTTCCTATACACAAACAATAAATCTGAAAAAGAAATCAAGTAAACCATTCCTTTTATTATTGAAACAAAAAAATCAAATACTTAGGAATAAACCTAAAAAAAGAGGTAAAGGACCTATACAAAGAAAATTATAAAACACTGTTCAAAGAAATAATAGAAGACACAAAGAAATGGAAATACATTCCCTGCTCATGGGTTCAAAGAATTAACATTATCAAAATGTCCATCCTACCAAAAGCAATTTACATATTCAATGCTATTCCAATAAAAATTTCAATGACATTCTTCAAAGAAATAGAACAAATATAGATGGAATTCATATGGAGCCACTAAAAACCACAAATAGCCAAAGCTCTCCTCACACCATGCACAAAAACCAACTCAAAATGGATTAAAGAACTAGACATAAGACCTGAAACCATAAAACACATAGAAGGAAATATAGGCAAAACATTCCATGATATGCACATCAAAGACATCTTTACAGACACATCACCCAAAGCAGTGATAGTGAAGGCAAAGATAAACAGCTAGGACTACATCAAATTAAAGAGCTTCTGCACAGCAAAAGAGACAATAACAAAAACAAAGAGAAACCCCACCAACTGGGAGAACATTTTTGCACACAACAATGAGATACCATCTTACACCAGTGAGAATGGCACATATTAAAAAAAACTAGCTAAAACAAATGTTGGCGAGGTTGTGGAGAAAAAGGAACTCTCCTGCACTGTTGGTGGGAGTGCAAACTGGTCCAACCACTATGGAGAGCTGTGTGGAGATTTCTGGACCTACTAAACATAGAGCTTCCATATGATTCAGCAATTCCACTCCTAGGTATTTACCCAAAGGACACAGAAACATCAATTCCAAGAGCACCTGCACACCTATGTTTATAGCAGCACTGTTCACAATAGCTAAGCTTTGGAAACAACCCAAATGCCCAAAAATGGATGACTGGATCAAGAAGATGTGGTACATATACACCATGGAATATTACTCAGCATTCAAAAAAGATAAACACATTTAATTTGCAGCAACATGGATGGTGCTGGAAGGGATCATGCTCAGCGAAATAAGCCAGAAAGAAAAAGAAAAATACCGGATGGTCTCACTCATAGCAGGAATCTAGAAAACTTAAATAAGGGACCAGGAAAAAGAATAACTATAAGAAAGTAAAAATCAAAATCAACAAACGACTATGAACCAGAGACACTCTGTGGGGGGTGGGGGGCGGGGAGGGGAGGGATTGGGGTCAAAATAAGGGGGTTGCAATTGTATGGGGAATATAAAAATAAAATTTATAATTAAAAAAAATAAAGTGAAACCCAAATGACAAGATAGTTAACCACATAAGGACTTGGGGATAGAGTTTTCTGGTAGAAGAAACATCTACAGAGACCCCAAGACAGAATGAACTTCATGTACTTTTATAGAAAGACCAGTGTGCTGGAGCTTGAGACCTGAAAGTTATGATAGAAAATACTGTTAGGGAATTTGGTAGAAATCAAGTGATGATGCTTGATAGTAGGGTATGGCAAGAGGTTTGGATTTCACTTAAGTGCAATGGAAAGTCACGAAGAGTTAAACCTGGTTAGTGATGTAAAAAGATTATTGTGCCTGCTGTATGGATTAGGGGATCAAGAAGGAGATTAGGAGATCAGCTTCGAGATGAGTCCTACTGCAGTAGTTTGAACTAGGGAAGTAGCAGTATAGAAGTAGAGACAACCCAGAATACAGATATATTTGGTTGTAGAGCTGCTAGGACTGGGTGATAGGGAGGAGAGAAAGATAATAATCAAGGTTGAATCCTTGATTTTAGCCTTGAGTGATCAGTTGGATAGAGGGACTTCTTATTGCAGTAAGAAGACTGAAAGAGGAACACACATGGCAAGGAAAATACAGAATTATTCCTTGTTCTTTTTAAGGTTGAAATATTCTAAAACACTCAACTGGAATCCTTTTGGAGGCAATTGGACATAGGACTGTGCAACTCACTAGAGGAGTTAAGGCTCAAGATATAAATTTGGAGTCATAAACAGATGAGACCCTCTCTGGTGGCCTAGGGGTTAAGTCTCAGCGCTGTCATCACTATTGCCTGAGTTCGATCCCCAACTAGGGAGCTAACCCCACATATGGCGCAGCAGACCTCTCCTGCTGTCTTGCCAGCTGCTGCCTTTAGCAGTGTGTTTCAGTAACTCTGCCTGCTCTACCCCACTGTGTCTCTGGTGAATCCTCTCACCCCCTGCATCTCTGGCCTACATCCTGGTTCTTCTACTCAAAAAAAAAAAAAAAAAAAAAAAAAAAAGATGATAGGACCTAAAGAAAGTGTAGTTAGAAAATATGTTAAGACATGGTATGTTTCCACAATGGAGAATTTTGTTCTAAAAGATATTTTGTTTGTGAAATAATAAAGTCAGTTAAATAGTTGTAAGGTAGTTTTGACTTTAGGTTGAAGAAATAACAGGCAGCTTTAAATGAAGAAACTTACAAAAGTTGGTTTTGGCCAGAGTTTTGGGTTTTGTTTATATCCTGGGTTATTTATTTAATAAATAAAATATTAAGAACTTAAGTGAATATGATATTTTTAATATTATTAAGATCTTTTACTATCATAATGGACTTTGAGTTGTTCAGTCCTACCTGGGTTAGAATCCTTTTTCTATGTATAGCTGTGTAATGTATATGTCTATACATTTTCATACATAATATAGTGGTTAGCTTATTTGTTATTTTTCTTTCTTACTAGAATGTAAACTTCGAGACTAAGGACTTTATCTAGTACATGGTTGGTGCTCAGAAATGCTTTCTTGGATATGGGAAACAGTTTTGGCAGTTCTTAAGAAGTTAAAAAATTACCATATCACCTTGCAATTTTCCCTGACATATATACCCAAAAGAATTTCATGTATATATTCATACTCAATGCATGTACACATACACATACATAATACTACTATTCACAATAGCCAATAGGTAGAAACAGCCCCAAGTCCATCAGTGGATGAGTAGATAATCAAATTGTGATATATACATGCCATGAAAGAAATGAAGATCTGATACATAATGTGACATGGATGGAACTCAAAAACATGCTAAGTAGGAAAAGTCGTATAGAAAAGGTTGCATATTGTATGATTCCATTTATATGAAATGTTCAGAATAAATGAATCCATACAGACACATGCAGATGGATAGATTCCAGGACTGAGGGTAAGGGAGGAATGGGGATGGAAGTGTTTCAGCAACTATAGAGATGGTAGCGACACAACTAAATGGTGCTAAATTGTTCACTTTAAAAGTGGTTGATTTTATGTTTAGTGAATTTCACCTAAAATTATTTTTAAAAATGCTTGCTTACTTGCTGAATAATGAATGTGGCCCATTTGTTTTGAGGGCCTGCTGGATGTAGGGTATTGTGTCTAAGATTGCCAATTAGTGTCTCTGTGATCTGAGCAAAATAGGAGAGTAGGAATAAGAAATGATTAAACTAAAATTATCTAGATTTTTTTGGATTCATATGGGAGAAGGAAAATACTTGACCGACATGGGGCATACAGAGATAGTTTTTAAAATTTGATGTAATGTGAAGGACAGACCAAATAAGATTACTGGTGCATATAGAATTTGTGTGACTATGATGTTCACTTGTCAAGTTCAGAAATGCTAATTCTTTTGCTCTTTGCTTCCATGAGACTGACTGCCTGTGCGACAGAACTCATTTTTACCTACTCTTTCTTTCTTTATCCTTTATTGTGGATGCCACATTATAGCTGAAATCTTTTGATCTTGGAGGTTCAATGAGAAGCATTGCAACCCCAAACCACGCTTTGTCTAGAAGTATCACCTTTGAATGACATTATCTTTCTTCCTAGGGGAATGAAGGAGGAGAAAAATACAAGAAATTAATCCAGACTCTATCTCAGTATTTAAAGTAGTATTTTTTTTTTTCGTTTTAAAATCAAATTTATTGAGGTCCTATCTAGATACAATAAAAATTTTAAGTATTTAGCCTCATTTTTTTTTTTTTTTTTTAGAGGCATCTTTATTTGTTTGCTTGTACATGCACTGGGTACAGTCAGAAGCGCGGGAGGGTGAGAGAATTCACCAGAGCCAGAGCGGGGAGCAGAGCAGGCAGAAGGACCGAAGTACACTGCTGAGGGGAGCAGCGGGCGGCAGGAGAGGTCTGCACGCCATGTGGGACCCTCCTCCGGTGGCCGGGGAGCAGCCGGGGATTGAACCGGCGCCGCAGAGGCCGCGGGCAGCTTCGCAACCCAGCGCTCTACCGCTGCGCCACCGGGGAGGCCCATTTAGCCTCATTTTTGACTACTCCTGCTTCAAACCACTGCAAAGACAAACTGCTTGTAAAGTCACAAATCCCATCTCTTTTTTTGCCTTTCCAACTATTCATTATTTTTTTTGTGTCTATGCTGTTTTGCTCTATTAGGACTGCTGACCCAACCTCCTTGCTTTTAGACATTTATTCCTTATGCTTTACCCTCATATTTGATTGTTTATGCTTCCTGTATGCTCTCCGAGATTTTTGTGCCTAATATCATTTACCAACCAAAGTGTCTGCATAATGTTCTTTTTTTTAATTTTATATATTTTTTACATTGTTCTTCATTTTTTTATAATGTATGCGTTCTCATCTCAGTTATAGTCCCTGTGAAATTCCCACCACCAATTCATCCATGCACCATCACCATAGTCCCTTGTGCTCTTCCCACCCCTGTTTTGATCCTACTCCTCTCTCCCCCTTGAGAATGTCTCTGGTTTATAGTTGCCTGTTGATTTTGATATTTACTTTATTATAATTACTTTTTCCCCCAATCCCTTATTTGGATCCTCTACATGCCTCCTAAAAGTGAAACCATCTGGTATTTTTTTTTTCTTTCTGGCTTATTTCACTGAGCATGATCCCATCCAGCTCTATCCATTTTGCTGTGAATGGCATGAGTTTATCTTTTTTGATTGCTGAATAATATTCCGTTTTGTATATATACCACATATTCTTGATCCAGTCATCTGTTCTTGGGCATGTGGGTTGTTTCCATAGCTTACCTATTGTAAATAGTGCTGCAATAAACATAGGGGTACATGTGTCCTTTTGAATTAATGTTTTTGTGTCCTTTGGGTAGATCCCTTGGAGTAGAATTGCTGGATCATGTGGAAGCTCAATTTTTAGTAGTTTCATTCTGTAACTTTGTTGGTGTCCACAATGATTTTCCTGTGTTTTGCTAATCAGAAACTAAATAAATTTGGATTATTTTAAATTATAACCAAGTATCCAGAATTGTTTTCTATACTTAAGTATAATCTTTTATGTATGTCCTGTAATCACAAAGTACTTTCCCCCCTTAATTTACTCTTGAATACATTTCTATCTTTATTCCCATGTGTTTAATTATTAGTAGTGGTTTTCTAATATAGGCATCTCTCCAAATTGGGGGATTTAAGCAGTAAGTGCAGTGTTATTTTCAACTGTAGATTGTAACTGCTTTTCTAAGGAAATAATGAACAACAGAAATTTTGTGGCATGTCACTTGTCATGTAAGGGACAAAAATGAAAGTACAAAAGAATTCTTATAAAAGCACCTTTCTTGAAATAGCTAGATTTTTATGCTAGGTAAAGTTTATAGATTTTATGCAATTAGATAACAAAGAATAGGATAACAGAGTAGTGTAGTGCTGTTAAGAAGACAGGGTTTTGGAATCAGACCTGAATTTGTACTGGCCATGTGACCTTGGAGAAATTATTTAACCTCAATAATCCTCAGTTTATCCATTTATAAAATGAGTATGGTTAACTTACCTCTCTGGTGTGCGAAGTTATTTAAAAAAATAGGGCCTCACATTTTTTAAATTAATGATTTTGAAAATATGTGGGGAAAATTTCAAGGTAACTTCTCTTTCTCTCCCCCTCCCTTTTTTTTTAAGTTGTGAACATTTGACTGCATTTTCTTTCTTCATTTGCTTTCTTTTCTCACTATTCTCACCATTATCTAATTTGACAGGAACCAGTCTTAAAAACATTAAGAGTGAACTTGCGCATAAGATACTCTTTCCTTCTCTAATTTCTGAAACCTGAGCTTTTTGAGGTTGTTCTTATGTATGTATGCAAATGAAACACTGAAGAACTGTAGAAAGGAACTAAATAAAACATTGGTTTACCAATCATCAGATTGTTAGTATGCTACAGAAATGTGCCAGACTGCTTTTGACAGAACCATAATGAAAGGCTTTTTAAACAGCATGCCAAATACTAATTAATTTTATGAACATTTCAAGACTCCTACTGTTTATATTCCTAAGTTTTTCTCTACAATCTATGATCTGATATTATTGCCAGAAAGTTGATGGTGAGGTCACAAGTGTAAAATTTTAGTTTTATGGCAGGTTAGTTGACATAAAACCTTAGGATCTATGTATAGCTTAGTTACATGAGAAACAAGTGCTTGAAAAACAAGAGAAAAAATTGTTGGATGTGTTTGCAAAAATTTCTCCAACTCATTAAACAAATGCTCTTAGAACGAATGCTTGTAGCAGCACTCTTGTTTCTCATATATAGCCTTTGTGAGATTGCTCTGGTAATCATTGTGACTGACAGTTCACATCTGGAGACTTGTAAAATCTGCATATTGATAACACCCATTTGGCTTTACCTCATCTTCTATAATATGTGCTTGGTGCTTGCCTTTTCTTTCCCTCAGGAAGGAAATGCTCAGTCTGATAGGTTAAAACAAGATCTTTTTATAGTTTTATTTTTCATTCCTTGTAATAATAAATATTTAAAAATTATAAATGAGTCCATTGTTTCGAGGGGAAAGAGAAATGGGAAGATAGGAAAAGGGATTGGAATGGGTGTGGCAGAAGTGAGGAGAAAGGGAAAGCTAAATTGAGAATGGAAAGCAGAATGGCAAAGATAAAGACACTGGGGGTAAAAGGTATAGGATTGGAGGAGATTGGGGGAAAAAGGACAAAGATGATTATTTCGAGGTAAGTGTCATGGAGAATTTACACACCTTTGCTCGTTTAAATTTTGAAGTTCTGGTTATCACCTGTTACCTAATGGCCTTTAAGATGTTTATTAATTATCTTATTTACAGCTCTGATATTTAAGTCATTTGAAGTTTCATTCCAGGGCGAAATCAGAATAGCCTACTGGAATGAAAATTGTTTTTGCTGCAACAGCAGTGACCGCTATCAAATCATGTTAAGGTCAGATTTGTTATCCTTTTGTAACTTATAAGTCTTTAATAGTCCCAAAGAAAATAAACACTTATCACTCTTGGTATGACAGTTTCTTGTGAGGAGATATATACAGAGAATATATGTGCATTATACCCTAATGGGTTGTGCTCATCTCTGATGGAAACACTGAAAATGCAGTGGTTATGGAAAAACCAGCTTGCTTGTAAATAACAATCTAAGTGAAGGTGGCACATCTTGTTCCATCTACTATTTGTCTATTTTCAAGAGAGAATTTCACTGGTAAGCTTGTATCCCCTTTTGGTGATAGTTCTGTCAAGGTATCTTAGAGTTTTTTCTCCTCTGTTCTTATTAGCCCATATATGTTGCCTTGACATGGTGCCTTTGAAACTTGGTTCAGTTGCCTGTGGTTTGATTTATTTCTTCATTCTTTGAGTATTTACAATAAACCAGACATGTACTGGGCAATTAGAAGTGATTTTTTTGTTTTTTTTTAAATATATTTGAGATTTATTTATGTAGAGTAAATGTATACTCTCATGTAACTCCTAGCCAATCAAGATAATAGACATTTGAATTATTTCAGAAAGTGCCCTCTTGTCCCTTTGCAGTCAGTCTCTTCTGTAACTTTCTAACAACTACTGATTTGACTGATATCTTCATAGACTAGTTGTGTCTATTCCAGAACTTCAGTGAAATACTACTAAATATATATTTTACTAAATATTCTTTTGTATCTGGCTTCTTTCTATCAATATAATGTGCATACAATTCACGCATGTTTCAGGAATTAACAATTCATTATTTTTATTTGACTATACCACAGTTTATCCACTTGATTAGTTTTGAGTTTTGAGTTTTTTGCTTTTATGAAAACATTGCTATGAACATTTGTATACAAACAAGTCTTTTAGTACATGTTTTCATTTTTCTTGAGCAAGTTTAAGAGTGGTTTTGCTGAATCATAGGGTTTAGTATATTTCAATTTTATAAGAAGCTGTCAAACTGCTTTTCAAAATTGTAATAACACCTCATTATTAATCAAGAAAAGCAAATAAAGACCACAGTGAGATATGATGTTCACCTAATAGGTTTGTAAAAGTGCCATTTAAACACAATTTTGTGGGGAACGATATTCAGTAGAGACTGATATCCTTTCGTGGTGAGAATATTAGCTGGTATAACTGATTTTAAAAACAATTTGTCAGTGGGCCTCCCTGATGGCGCAGTGGTTGAGCGCTGGGTTGCGAAGCTGCCCGCAGCCTCTGCAGCACCGGTTCAATCCCCGGCTGCTCCCCGGCCACCGGAGGAGGGTCCCACATGGTGCGCAGACCTCTCCTGCTCCCCTCGGCAGTATACTTGTCACTCTGCCTGTTCTGCTTTCGTTCTGGCTCTGGTGAATTCTCTCACCCTCCCGCGCTTCTGACTGTACCCAGTGCTTGTATAAATAAATAAATAAATCTTAAAAAAAAACAAAAACAATTTGTCAGTATTTTGAAAATTGAACTTTAAACTTTATACTATACAAAACTTTATACTATACTATACAAATTTCTGGTAGAGAAATTCTTTTATAAGCACAGTAGGAGTTTTGTGTTAGAATTTTGAGAGCGGCACTGTTTATTGTAGCAAAAAACTGGAAAATACCCACATTTCCATTGATAGGATAAAGGATAAATTGTCCCTAATCACATATTAAAATATTATATGTTAGGGAAAATGAATGAATTGAAGTTATATGCATCACTGATAAAGTTAAAAAGCAACAAAATAATGTAATATTTTCTTCAGTCATAATGTGATAATGTATTAAAGGTAAGGAGATGATAAAGCATTAAGAATATTTCCTCAGTGCAAATGGCCAACAGGCATGTGAAAAAACATTCAACATCACTTGTAATCAGGGAAATACAAATCAAAACTACAATGAGATACCATCTTACACCAGTGAGAATGGCGCATATTTAAAAAACTAGCTAAAACAAATGTTGGCAAGGATGTGGAACTCTCCTGCACTGCTGGTGGAAATGCAGACTGGTCCAACCACTATGGAAAGCTGTGTGGAGATTCCTCAACCAGCTAAAAATGGAGCTTCCATATGATCCAGCAATTCCACTCCTAGGTATTTACCCAAAGGACACAGAAACATTAATTCAAAAGGGCCCTTGCACCTCTATGTTTATAGCAGCACTATTTACAATAGCTAAGCTATGGAAACAGCCCAAATGCCCAAAAATAGATGACTGGATCAAGAAGATGTGGTACATATACACAATGGAATATTACTCAGCAATCAAAAAAAAGATAAACTCATGCAATTTGCAGCAACATGGATGGCGCTGGAAGGGATCATGCTCAGCAAAATAAGCCAGAAAGAAAAAGAAAAATACCAGATGGTCTCACTCATAGCAGGAATTTAGAAAACTTAAATAAGGGACCAGGAAAAAAGACTATAATGAAGTAAAAGTCAAAATCAACAAGCAACTATAAACCAGAGATACACTATGGAGGGGGGTGAGGGGGAGAGGGAGTAGGGTCAAAATAAGGGGGTGGGAATTGTGTGGGGACTATAATCAAGATGAAAAAGCATACATTGTGCAAAAATGAAAAATGATGTAAAAAATATATAAAATAAAATAAAAGAATTAAAAAAAAAGTTTCCTCAGGCAGAGGCAGGTAGATGGAGTGGAAGAGTTGATACAAATTATTGGTAATGATCTGGTCTTGGATAGGTTTATAACTTACATAATCTACAATATATGTATGTTGGCATATCAAATATATTTTAAGAGATCAAAGAAATTTAAAAATTACTCTGCCTTTTGTGTAAAAGAATGGATTATAATGAGCCAAAAGAGGAATTGATTTCATTCAAATAAGAATTTATTACAGTTATTGCAGGAAATAACTAGTTCATATCTTTTCCTTGGAAGGGAACATTGTATTTGACAGAAATGGGCAGATTTGGTCCAAAATCCCATTCAGTGGGCATTTAGAATCTTGGAAAGAGTTTACTAAAGTACATTTAGAGTAGCAAGTAACCATTTATTAACTTATTCATTATCTGACTGGCATCTTATTACAGAATTTTTGTTACTGCTTAGAATACATGTAAGAATAAATCTTTATTGATAGAATGATTAAACCTGAATCTTCATATACAAAAGAAGAGCCAACCAAAAGAATATTTTACTTTGCAATATAAGACTGTGTTGCTCCTTTCTGTCTCCTGTGTCTCTCATTTTCCCTCCCTCTTCCATTCTCTCCCTTTTATGGTGTCCCTGCTGTATTAAATGTAGTCTCAGGATTTCCCTTTATCATCATTCGACAAAACTACTTCTCAACTTTTTGGAGTCTTCATTTTTCTGGGTTCCTCTCATATATTTTGTTTACGATCTCATTTTGGTAGAGCAAACTCTTCAATATCTTCCAGAGAAAGGGAGTATAAGAGATATTTTATAGTCTTATAATTAATTTAATTCTAGGTTAGAATTTATTTTCCTGAATTCCAAAGACAATGACTCTTCGTTTTCTATTTTTCTTTGTTGTACTGAGGTTCCAGTACTATTCTGGTTTCTGACTCTGGATGAAAGCTGGGTTCTCCCCCATCCTCCACTTTCTAGACACTAATAAGGTCTTTTCTTTAGCATTCTAAAATTTCATGACAAGCATGTCTTAATATGGATCTGTTTTGATTCCCTGTGTTTAAGTAAATTTTTGCAGAATTTTACCTTTCTACTTTTCTTTGTTCTCTCATCCTACAGTTTCTGTTATTGGGATTTAAAACCCCACTTACATGCCCTTTAATATTGATATTTTTCCTCTTAGTTCTATCACTTTGTCATTTTGTTGTTTTCTAGGCATCTTTTTATCTTTAAAATCTTCTATTGAGTTTTAAGTTTCTATCATGTTTGTAATTTCAAAAATTCCTTTTTAAAAAATTGATACAGTTCACATACCATAAAATTTACCATTTAAAAATATACAACAGGGGTCTCCCCTGTGGTGCAGTGGTTGAGCTGCCCCCAGCCTCTGCAGCACCGGTTCGATCGCTGGCCGCTGGGCGAGGATCCCACATGGCGCGCAGACCTCTCCTGCTGCCCGCTGCTCCCCTCAGCAGTGTACTTCGTCAGTCTGCCTGCTCTGCTCACCGCTCTGGCTCTGGTGACTTCTCTCACCCTCCCGCGCTTCTGACTGTACCCAGTGCTTGTATAAATAAATAATAAAAAAAAATGTACAACACCGTGTTTTTCAGTTTACTCCCTATGTTATGCAACCATCACCACTAATTCTCAAACATTTTCTTTCCCAATAGAAACCCCTACCCATTAGTCATTCCCTGTTCCTCTTTTCCCCAGCCTCTGACAACCATTCATCTACTTTATGGCTGTATGTTTGGTTTTTATAGTAGGTACTTCTAGAAACAATCATTCTTATTTTTCTGCTTAGATTTTAGAGTGAGGTACAGTGAAACTTAATGGAAGCTCTCTAAGCAAAGGTGAGAATAATTATGCTTTTTGTCACATAGTGATGTTTTATAATTTTTTTAATAGAGGTTATGTTCACTTATATCATTGTATTTTGGGAGTATAAGACACCTATCTCCTTTAAGTGTTATTATCGTAATGCACCCATCATCAGAGCACCCATATCACCACCTTATTCCATTGTGCTCATCCCTCCACCACCTTCCCCTCAGTTCTCTGTAATCAGTTTTCCAGGGTTAGTTTCTAAGTTTGGCTTTATCTGTTCTTTTGATTAGTGTCGCTATATTCCACTTATAAGTGACACCATCCAGTGTTCGTCTTTCTCCTTCTGTTATTTTGCTTATGATGTCTTCCTGCTCCATTCACGTTGTGAGGAATGTTATGAACTTATCACTTTTGATTTCTGAGTAGTATTCCATTGTGTATAAATACCACTTTTTTTTTTTGCACATAGTGATTTGGCTGAGCTATAGCTTTAGGGAATTCTTGATAGAATTTCTTTGAATCTTCCCTTTCCTCCCCCTTTCTTGTTATAGTTAGATTGTTCAGCACCAACTCTTGAACTTCTCTGTTTAAAGATTTATGTTTGACTATTCGTCAGTGTTTTTAGAACCACATTGGTATGCTTTTAATTCATTCACATGGAACCTTCCAACTGTGCCCGTTATCTCCCAATCCAAAGACTGCTCAACGTTTGTGCCAAAAGAGGGAGAGGCAGCCATCTGGCCAGAGTATAACTGCCACTTAAACAGATTTTCAACTTGTTCTCCTATTTCTGGCCTATTTTCATCTCAGCTTGCAGAGGTACATGTGTTGCCCCTTCCTGAGCCTAAGATGAATTCTGTAATACAAATTGGGTTCCTTTGTAGCTTTTCTCATTGGTAATTCATTTGGTTCTGTTAAGTCAGATACCACTTGTTCATCTGCTTTCTAGCTTTAAAAACTTTGCTGTTTTTGCCTTTTCTTCTAATCTTTTTTCCTTGTGAGTTTATACTATTTATAAACTACTTTTAATGTCATTTTTGTGGGATTTTTGGAAGGCAGGAGGCCTTAATACCTGTGTTTAATCCACCACATTTAACTGGTAGTAATTATTTTCCCAGAGTATTAAGAGAATTGTGTTGGCTTGCTAGGTCTGCCATAACAAAGTGCCAGACAGATGTCTTAAATAACAGAAATTAATATTCTCAAAATTCTGGAGGCGAGATGTCTGAGATCAAGGTATGAGCAGTGTTGATTTCTTCTGATGCTGCTCCTTGGCTTGTAAACGTCTGTCTTTTCCTTCTAGCTTCACATGGTTTTTCCTCTGTTCATGACTTCATCTCTTCTTATAAGAATGCTAGCCTTATTGGATTAGGACCACTCATATGATATTAATTACCTTAATTAATTCTTTAAAGGTTCTATCTCCAAATATATTCTGAGGTTACATATGAATTCAGTCCATAACAATATTCTTAGAATGCGTTGAGTGATTTAATTTAATTTTATTCTTTCAATCTGATCATTTTCATTTCATTATAGTGTAAAGAAATCTTTCATGTTTATAGGAATAATTAAGGGTCATTTTTCTTTTATTTTTTTTTATCTTCCCCCAAATACAATGGGATTGGTAATGTTTTAACTAAGGTTCCTTTGCAAGAATTAGAAACCCACTCAAACTAGCTTAAATAGAGTGTTGATGTGGAGAAGTCTGATTGCAGATTCTTTCTTCATGATCTTTTAATATCTCCCCTTTTCTGTGAGCTTATAAGATTTTCAGTGTTCTGAAGTTTCTTGACACAATGGCATGCCATGAAGTGTATTGTAATCCATTGTGTTGGGTCCTTGTTGAAATTTTCAGTCTGAAAGGTTTTTGGTACCTCTTTGCAATTTTCTTGAATTATTTGTTTGATGATTTCCTCCATTTTATTTTTTTTTAATTTTTAAAAGATTTATTTATGCATAACAAGAGCTGGGGTACAGGCCAGAGATGTGGGGGTGAAAGGACCCACCAGAGACAGAGTGGGGAACAGAATAGGCAGACTGATTGAAATACACTGCTGAGGGGAGCAGCGGGCGAGATGGGAGAGGTCTGCCTCGCCATGTGGGTTTCTCCCTGGCTGCCTGGGAATGGAACTCATGCTGCAGAGGCTGCGGATTGCTTCATAGGCAATGCTTAAACCCTTGTGGCACCAGGGAGACCCTCCTCCCTCTGTTTTAGCCATTTTGTTTTTCTGGAAGGCTATGCAGATATTTGCCTTCCTGGACTGGTTTTTGAGTTTTTTCCTTTATCTTTTCTCTCATTTGTTTTCATAGTCTTTTTATTATACTTTTGGAATGGCTTCCTCCTTTTTGTCTTACTATCTTCCTAGTGAGTCTTTAATTTATATTATATATTTAATTTCCAAGAGTTCTTTTTGATTATCTGAAGTTTTCTTTTAAGTAACCTGTTCTGATTTCTTGGCTGCACTTCTCTGTTTATACATCTGAGGATACATACACATATACATTTTCTTTTTGTAATGTGTATACATAAAGGTGCATAAAACAAGATACATGATTTATCATTAAGCAAACAGCTGTAAAACTTCTACTCAGTACAAGCAATAGAATGTACTTATCCTGTCTTCTCCCTTTACCTCCCATGCCCATTAAGAATGATTTCTTCACTGCTTGAGCTCATAACCACCACTGGTAAAAGAATAACTATACAAGTCAGTCTATACCATTATCTTTATAAAGAGAATAGCAGCCATTGAAGTAAGAAATGTCATTGTATTTAAAAAAAAGTGATAGGGGCATCTGAAAGAAAATCATCCAACATAAAGAATGGAATGTGAAAGGTTGATATAATGTTTGATGTAAATTATGTGTAATATGTTTGATGGAATGATAGTCATAAATAGATGCTCTTTTATGTTTCTTGTATTTGGGGCTTTGATTAGTTATATGGGAAAATCAGAATCCTTGAAGAAAGGTGTTTGGTGTTAACTTGTGCCTTTCATGTAATAACCCACCATGTATTGTTTTTTGAGTACTGAAGATTCAAAGATGCATTGAGCACAGTCACTGACCTCCAGCGGTTCAGAGGTTCTCTTGACTTCAAATGGACCTTTCATTAAGAGGTAGATCCTAAAAAAAGGTCAGAACTTGAAGCATTAAGTTTTTATCCCAGTATCCACACTGGCCTGGCAAGAGTTTGGAATATTATGTTAATGTTCCCAGTGTTCTTTCTCATTTTATACAGAAATCACACTTCATTGATTTCAGGGTTTGAGGAATTAGGAAAAAATCTTAAAGCCAGGAAGATTAATTCAAATCCTGTATTAGCCTATTTGATCATTTCAGAGTACTTCTGAATAATTTCTAATTAGTGACAAAGATTTAGAGTTACCAGATAATCTTGTTTGTGTGATTGTTCTCCTATTTCTGACCTTCCATGCTATGCTTCCTGTTGTTTCCAAGTGAGATTAATAGGCACATTGGTTCTCTATTGTTTAGGATGCTCTGCTTTTTCTTTTCCAGATGGTACAGTGTCTTCCCAATTTATATTAAGCATGTATTCCTCTTTTGTTTTAGTGCTTTTTCTAGGTGAATATATCTTTATTTCCCATGATTTTAACTGTAGCATTCCAACCTGGATTAGGTTTGTGTTGTCAGCATCTTGTTTTTCCACATCACTAATCAAGTGGTTTCCAGTGACGTTTTGTCTTCTCACTTGATTTGAGATTGGAGTACTAGGAATTCCAGCACTATAATGACCTAACCTATAAAGGGACTATAAGGAAGTTCAACACTTTGAAAAAGTTGTACATAAATACCGTGAAAGAGGTAAATAAAAGACCAATAGACTAATAATTATTTTAGAAAGTACCACTTCCAAAACTTTGAAAGATGAAAGGGTTGGTGAACCTGTTACTCATTGTTGAAAATGGAAATCTGCTTCTCTCATTCTGAGTATCTAGTGATTCATGTAGGGAAAGTACTATTTCTGTGTTGAGCTTAAAGATAGGTTTGATTTGTGGAACACATTTTTGTTTGTTTTGATCCTCTAAATTTATTGGGTTTAGGTTAAAAATGTGGGGAGGAAATCTACTATCATCTTTAGGTTTTGAATCGAACCTTTTCTGGATACCTATTTCTCTTGTACTGTACTCTACTTGCTGAAACTTCCCCCATTTTTGTTGCTAGTGTGTGAGTTTTTTCTACCCCAACAACCAGTTCTGTGATTCCCTGGATACCAATAAGGGGCCCTACAATTTATTTCAATTCTGCAGTAACTACTAGGAGATACTGTAGGCCCCATAGATTAAGAACTCAGTCCTACAAGATGTCAGTTAAAGTCTCCATGTGCCATCTGTACTTCCTATCAACCAGCTCTCAATCAGGTATTCTTGTTGACTCCTCAGGTTCCATACTTTACAATAAGGGCCCACACATAAAGGAAAATACTTTTATGGAAGAGCTGCACAGGGCAAGGTATAGAGAGAGGTATGCAAAACTTCCATCCTTCTCTGGCAGCACCCTCCCAGTAACACAGTATATTCACCAACCTAGAAGTTCTTAGAACCCCAGCATTTAGAGTTTAATGGCTGTTTCATTATGTAGGGTATGACTGATAAAATATTGACCTTTGGTATCTAACCCCATCTCCAGCCCTTTCTTCAAGAATAGGAGGCAAGGCTGAAAATTCTAATCCTCTAATTTAACCTGGATTTTCTGGAGACTAGTCTTTATCCTGAAGCTATTATGCCCCCGTTTTTATACCTCCCCCCATAATTACTCATCTCATTAGCATATAAAGATACCATACCAGTCCAGAATTACTAAGGGTTGTGCCAAGAACTAGGGGCAAAGACCTACATATTTCTTATTGTATTAGTCACCGTACTCAATTTTTGTCTTTTTAGATGCTTTTAGGTGCCAGTTTCATTCAGTTTCTTCTTGCAAATCTACCCTTTCTTTGTCCTAGTTCTTTAGGACCATACATAAAATTTATGTCACATTGTTTTCTTTGTCAAATTCATGCAGATATTTTTAACTGATGCAATTATATTGGGGAATTGTACTTTCAGGTAAAAATAGTTTTGCATTTTAAGGCAAGGCATTCAAGAGATAACACCTAAAGCTATAAGATTTATTGCTACAGTAGAAATTTTGGGCACTGTTTTTGACCTTTGGATAGCTTTTTTTTCTTTCTGGAGGAAATAAGTAGTGGTTCTTTCAAATTGCACTGAATAGTGTCTTATACTTTCACTTTATGGAGATAGCTGTACATTTTAACCAAGACTTGGTTGGCCCAAGCACAATGTTGAATTCACTCTAACGAAATGTTAGTATCTTGTGGAACCTAATGGCAAGGTGTGTAAGCTAGGCAGCAAATGTGAAGGGATGAAAAAGAAAGCAGGATCTCAGGCTGCCACCTTTTTAGTCACTCTGTTTAGTGCTACAGGGTATCTGTGTTAGTTTCCTGTTGCCACTATAACAAATGACCACATACTTAGTGCTTAAACAACACAGATGTATTCTCTTCAAGTTGTGGAGGCTTAGATGTCCAATATCAGTTTCACTGGACTCAAATCAAGGTGTGAGAGGCTTCAAGAATTTTTCTTGCCTTTTCCATCTTCTAGAGCTACATTTCTTGCATTCCTTGGCTCATGTTCCCTTCTTCTACATTTTGCTTCAATAATCACATTGTCTTTTTCTGTAGTAAAATCTCCCTCTGCCTCTCTCTTATAAGGACACTTTTTTTATATTTAGGGCTCACTTGAATAATCAAAGATACTCTCCCCATTTCAAGATCCTTGGTCACAACTGCAAAATATTTTTTACCATCTAAGGTAACATTCATACATTACAAGGATTAAGGATATCTTTGGGAGCTATTAGTTTAATACATAGCTTTTTGCTTTACCTCTATCTTCAGCTATTCATGATTATTTTTTGAATATTAGCTTTCTCTGTTTGGGTATACAGGTACCGAGCATATTTAATCTACCCTGGCGGCCTTAGGTCCGGGTTTCACAAGAGCATTGTTTAGATAATAGAATGGAGTATCAGTTTCAGATTTTTATAAAAGGTATTTTGAAGCCCTAACTTGGTCAGATGGTCCAGTTTCCTGTGGTCAGGGGGCAAGATTCATGCAGAACAAATAGGGCTTCAGACTCTTAGTCCTGTTGAGGAGGTACACTTATCAGAAAAAGAATTAAGCAGAGGACTGAAATTGAGGCTGTTAACTTAGTCATAGCTGGAGATAAAATAATTACATGTAAAAAGCATAATTGGATTGTTTTGGTTGTCCCAAACAGGACACTGTCAAGAAATGGTAGACATTTAATGTTTTTTGTCTCTATGCTTACAAAACCAAATGAGGGTTAATCCTACAATTGTGACCCTTAATGTGACATCATAAGAGGCAACTTCTCACATATATGAGAGGTAGAAAATGAAAGAAATGATAATCCATTTTAAAGGAGGAATGGGACATCAAGACTAAGATTAGATAGTTTTTTGTCTCTACTGTTTATATATCCCCTGAGATTGCTGATTTAAACAGCTTTGGCCATCACTCTACATTGATTCTGTGGGTCTTGGAATTGGAACCTGGGCTTCTCCTGGTTACTTTGTGAACTTAAAGGTATCCTCCCTTATCTGCTCCTACCACTTATATAGACCAGCTGTGGACTTGGAATGGGGATTCAGTCAGCTTCAGATCTTTTCAGAGAGGATTGTTTCTGTCACTCCCAAGTCATGCTTACAATTTGAGGATGTTATCATTTTGGATACACTGTCACATTTCCATAGCACTCTTACTTTGTAACTTACATGTCCAAAAATAAATAGATCTTTTCTGGAAACTTCAAATTAATTTCTTTTCAGGTTATAACAAAAATTCCAAGCTTATGAATAGTTGAGGCCTGTCTTTATTTTATATCTGCTTGTCATGTATTATTCCTAATATGACAGTTTCATATTGAGGAATAATTGAGGCTCTATTAATTGATGGCACTTGCATTACAAGAAAATGACCACATTCAACAGTATATTGTTAGTCCAGAAACAAATTGCTACCACAGCTGCCCTATTGAATAGGCTCACATGATGGTTCTGGCTGGAATTAGATGCCAACAGATCAATAAATACAGAATTATTATAATAATTGAAAATCAGTATTAAAATTTAACAAATAAAAGCTTTGGTTTTATAATTTTTATTAAATTTATAGAATTCCAGTTATTAGTGTGATTATTCGTTAATAGATGGAATAGAATTTACATTAGTAATACATGATTCCTTCCCATTATCAAGATAAGGGGTGCTAATTTTTTACAAATAGAATAAAGTGCCCATTTTCAAAATTGTCTTCCTAATGTGTTCTAAGTTAAACAGTTGCCTCTTCATGTTCTCTTAATATATTAGTTAGCAAGGTTACAATGATGTTTTCATAGGTATATTTGGATGTCAGAATGCCGTTTATTGGAAGTGGGGGAAAAATAAGAACAAAGGGGTTTATACTAGGAAACTAATGATGAGGTGTGGGCACTGCTGAAGTCTGAGCACCTATCAAGTACAGAAGATATGTATGCTGACCTACAAGTATATGCAGAGTGCTAGTCTCCAAAACCATCTGGCTTAATGCATTTATATGAGCAAATTAGAGATGTAAATGTGGCCATGCAGGATTAATCATGCACTGTGCCATTCTTTTGCTAGTCTTAGTGCCAGATCACATTTCACATTTTTGGTAGTCTGTATGGTTTTTTTTAGATTTATTACTTTTGTGGTATAACATCTTTTATATAGCATTGGTACCTTACACAGGAATTTTTTGATGTCTATTTCTGAAACTCAGTGGAAGAATCTCAAGGAGAAAGGAGGAAAAGAGCATAAAAATCAGCATTGTTTTATTTCCTTTCAGTGGTCAAATGCTACCTAAAGTCCTTTGAAATATACTGTTCCCTGTAAGTTAAGGATCTCTTGGTATTTTCAGTATTACCCTATATTTTCTGGCATTTTTTACTTCTCTTAAATTTTATTTCTCTAGCTTTATTGCCTACAAGTATTATTGTTACTATATAAGTGACATATAACATTGTGTAAGTTTAAAATGTACAACTGATGATTTGATACACTTATATATGGCAAAATGACTAATACCATAACTCGCACCTCCATCATGTCACATAATTACCACTTATGTTTTGTGGTTAGAACATTTAGAATCTATTCTCTTAGCAACTTTGAAATTTATAATGGAGTATTATTAACTATAATAATTGCATTGTACATTAGATCCCAAGATCTCATAACTGGAAGTTATAACTCCTTACATTGTTCTAGTTGATATTTTTCATACCAATAATAAGGAGACTTTTGAGTGAAGAAATGTAAATTAAATCATCTGAGGTTAAAACTTAAGTCCTGGTACTCAGAAAAAATGAAATGTGATCATCACTGTGTCAGAAATTGCTAGCTCTTCCCCAATATTCATTTACCTTTTTTTTTTTTTAGCAATGAACACTGTAATTATTAACTTACAGCCTTAGTGTTATTAATTTATAGCCTCAGAAAATAAAGTCTATGTTTGTTAACCTTATGCAGGGATATATTCATAAAACTAAATTGTGGCCAGTGGGATATAATCAGAAATGTCAAGTACAGTTTCTGGGGTATACATTTGTAGGGAAGGATGTGTTTTTCTTTCTTCCTACTGGCAAGAATGTGGATATGGTAACTATGCTTAAGTAACTGTTAAGACTGCAGTTGAAAACTCTTGAAGATGGGGAAGATAAGTATAATGAGTCCCTGATGATAATGGAGATGATATATCAACGTTGGATCCCTGATCTCTGGACTTTATTTATTTCAGAGAAAATTAAACTTCATTCTTAGTTAAGCCATTGTTTTTATGTGTCTAGTATCTACAGCTAAATCTAATCCTGTCTAATCTATGTTATCCCAAGATAAGACTTAGTTTATACTTAATATGAAGTTGGAGAATTTAGACTTTCTAGAATTTACATATATTTTTAAAAATTATGTTTTTAAAATTAAAAAGTATTTAGCTTCTCTTCCTTTTTTTTTAAACCTGTGTCTAACCTATTGTACTCCTGCAATTTTGCTACATGCAGAGACCACCCGAATAACAAAGTTTTAGGCAGAGGCTAAAGAAGATAGTTTCTACAAAATGAGAGAAACCAGAGTTATAAACCTACATCAGTAATCAGAAAATGCACATTTATGGTGTTTTATAGTTCTACTGGTTATATATGATCATTGGACACAGAGGTGCAGAAATGCAGTAAGACTTGAATTTTGGGGGAAGTTTATAAAATGGAAAGCATCTGGTATAGTCTATAACAGACCATAATGTCAGGTCATTTCAAGTTCTTTTGTGAGTTGAAATTTGACTCAACATAAATAGCTTCCAAGTGATATTGCGTCCTTCTGTCCTAGAACAGGACATTAAAGCAGTATAGAATATAGTAGTTCAGTTAGGTGGATGCAGAAATCCTGGGAGGATCAACACTAGGTATCATCTCTTTTACTACTGAAAATGTAATTGATTACAAGGGATGAGCTTTAGAGCTAGTAGAAAAAATAAAGATAAAATACAAGTCTTCAATCTCAGAAAGACAGAGTGTATTTTGTCTTATATTTTGTTTTAAAGAGACTCAAGTCTGAGGATTGTATCCTTTTGAAGTAAGCAAATAAAGACCTATAGAATCTTATCATGCTCTAATTTAGTTTTTTTTTATAGCCAGGGAAACTTTTCCTAAAGAGAATTGAAAAGTAAGACTCATCAAGAGATTATAATACATATATTTATTTTTATTTAAAAATTTTTTTTTGAACAGTATTTTCTTCCCCCCACCCCCTCAGGTTGAGTCCCCATAGAATTTCCTTCCTGAAGGCACCTGTGCACCATCACCTCAGTCTCCTGTTCTTCTCCCTCCCTCCCTCTGATCCCTCTCCCTCCTCCTCCCCTGCAGTATGTCTTTGATTTGTAATTGTCTTTGCTTTGTTGTGTTTTCTACTGTTATTTTTTTACACTGATGTCTTATTTGGTTTCCCTATATTCCTGCTATAAGTGAAACCATCCGATATTTTTCTTTTTCCTTCTGGCTTTATAATACATATATTTTTAACCAGGAAAACAAGGTGCTGGTATGTAAGTTAGGATCTGATGCCTCCACCCATCTAATGTGGGTACAAACACCGCATGCCTTTATTTTTCCTACAATCACTTCCTTCAGTCATACTCTGCCAAATCCCTCTCCCTGGTCAGATTCCATAACTTTCTGTTCATGTTTGGGTATTAACAAATTTATTCTGGTCCAATTTGAAGTTCCTCCCCTTTCTCTACAGCCAGTGGCCTAGACTTCTTAAGGAAAACTTCTTTTCCCTTTCATTTGTGTTTCTAGCTCTTCCATTGTGTTAGAAGGAATGATTGAAGAGAAAATGCATTCTACTGATACAGTTACATTTCATTTACTGTTTATTATTGCAGGTTTTCTGGTCAATATTGCAAATATTCAACACTCCAAGTACCAAATGGTAGTTCTTTTAAAAGCATGTATGTGAATACTTTGGAGGATTCATTAGAAACATTGCAGTTTCTCACTGAGACATCCTAGGCATATGGCAGAGGGAAAAGAAACATGCTGAAACTATGTGACAGCTCATGAAATACTGTTCAGATATGGCATGTGCCGCTTCTACTCACATTCTATTGGCCAAGGCTAGTCATATGGCCAAGCCTGACATTAATAGGGCAGGAAATATATCCATCTTGAAGGGAGAGATTTTTTTATGCTAATTAATGATTTTATTTTTATTTTTTATTGAGCTTTTTTTTTTTTACATCGTTGCTCATTTTTGTACAGTATTTGATTTCTCCCCTCAGGTATAAGCCCCATAACTCTCCTACCACCACATCACCTGTTCACTGTCACCAGTCCCTGTGCTCTTCCCTCCCCTCTCTTCCAGTGCCATGTGCCTCAGATCTATAGTTCACCTGGACGTTTTTCTTTTTTCTGACCCGTTGTTCAGTTTCCCTATATTCTTCCTATAAGTGGAACTATCCAGTATTTTTCTTTTTCCTGACTTATTTCACTGAGCATAATCTCGAAGGGAGGGATTCTTTTTTGGATGGACCAGGTAGAGAAGATATGTGAGTATTTTGAACAAATAATGTAGTCTATTAAAGTTGCTGAATAAATTGTAGCTATTGTAGTATTAAAATATAATTCCTACCTTCAAGTGATAATAGGAGATGAAACAATAAATATGCAACAGAGCAACTAATACTAAGCTGTGTATACCATTTGTATGAATATATATGTATAATTATACATAAAGATGTGTAATTATAGCATGAGTTAGAAAAGAGAAGATACTAATACAGCTGTGTGTGAATGATGGCTGTGCTTGGAATGTTAGAACTTGGGAAGGGAGGGAATTTCAGAATGGGGCAACAGATTAAGCAGTGACCTAAGTGGGAGTAAGCATAATTGATGGAAAGGACAGAAACAAGGGCACTTTTTATGGACGAGAGTGGACTAATTATGGAGTCAGAGAGAACAGGGCTAGTGAGAGAGAGGATAGGCCCAGATTGTAAAAGACCTCAGAAACCAAGGGAAATAATGGATTTGATATTGTAGCTAGCAGAGTTTTGTTTTTTTTTTTTTTTTTAATCAGTTTTTAAGATAGAATTTGAGAACAGTTGAAAAGAGACAACTAGATTGAGAACTATAATGCTTTTCCTGCCATTTATCATTTTAAAAAGTTATTTTTAGGGCCTCCCCGGTGGCGCAGCGGTTGAGCGCTGGTTTGCGGACCTGCCCGCAGCCTCTGCGGCACCGGTTCGATAAAGGAGGGTCCACATGACAGACTCTCTGCTGCTCCCTCAGCAGTGTACTTCGCTCCTTCTGCCTGCTCTGCTTCTGGCTCTGGTAATTCTCTCACCCTCCGCGCTTCTGACTGTACCAGTGCATGTATAAACAAAACAAGCAAATAAATAAATACATAAATAAATAAACATGCCTCTATAAAATTAAAAAAAAAATAAAAAGTTATTTTTAAATTGAGGTGATAATGGTTTACAATATTGTATATGATATAGAAATATAGGATCACATCCCTCAGGTGTGTGTTATCACACCACACCCTCTGCCGAGGCACTGAAAGTCCTCTGTCTTAGTCTGTTGTACCCCCTTTCAACTTTGCTTTCCACCCTTTTCCTTCCCCTCTGTTAGCCTCAATTCTTCAGACTTCTAGGTTTTGTTACTGGTTTGATATCTCTGGATGATATCTCTGGATGATAACATCCAACATTCATTCACCCAACAAAGTATTTAGTATTACTATGCACTAGGTACCATTTTAGGTACTGGAAATATAGAGAGGAAATGGTAGGAAACTATACTTTTAGTAAAAGTTTTAAGCAATTGAAAGAGAACTTATAGAAAATAAAGCACAATGCAATAGGCAAGAAGCCTGGGAGTGTGTAATGATGCCATGCCCCTTTAAGAGGTAAGCAAATCCTATCAATGGATCAATTAAGTTATATTATGAATATGATGTAACCATTTAAAATTAGAGGAGGTAGCTCATGAGATGTCCCAGATACTCTTTTGAGTAAAAACCCACACTCTTGCCTGCATCACACCTAGGAGACCTTTAGGTCTTTGATTGTTGCGTTCAATAATATTTTACTGGAATACATGATACATTAATGACCTGATGAAACTAGAGTGTGTTATTATTAATCTGGTAAATATTTAGTCCTACCTTTCAGAATCTGACTTTAAAAGGGAATTAATACTCTTATTCAGGAACATATCTTTTGATATTTTTTGCCTTTACCAAATTCTGGTTTGTGTTAGAACTTTTATTTCAGGGGAGATTTTGCAGAAAGTTATTGAAAAATAGACTTACATCTGGAATTTTTCAAATTGTCAAATGCATTGCAGGGTGGTTTTTAGACATAATTAGAAATGAAGTCCATACTACCTTGAAGCTAAAGTCTACTTTCTTAGAGTTTCTATTTCTGTTTAGATAAGTTTGTTACTTTGTTTTATTTATATTTGTAACTCTAGAGGTGAAAGCTCATTGTTGCTTTGATTTGCATTTCCCCCAAAATAAGTGAAATTGAGTGTTTTTTCATCTGTCTGTTGGCCATCTATGTACCATCTTTGGAGAAATGTCTATTTAAATCTTCCATCTGTTTTTTGATTGGGTTGTGAGTTCTTTATATATTTGAAATATTAATCATTTTCAGATGTGTATTTGCAAATATCTTGTCCCATTCAGTAGGTTGCCTTTTCATTTTTGTCGTGGTTTCCTTCACCATACAGAAGTTTTAAGTTTGATAGTCCATCTTGTTTTTGTTTCTTTTGCTTTTGGAGTTGAGTCCTTAAGACTCCTATCTGGTTGATATCCAGGAGTATATTTCCTATGTTTTTTTTCCCCTATGTATTTTCTGGTTTCAAGTCTTATATTCAAGTCATTAATCCATTTTGAATTAATTTTTGTATATGGTGTTTAAAAATGATCTCCTTCTCCTTCCCTCCCTCCCTCTCCCCCTCCCTCTCCCCCTCTCTTTCCTTCCTTCCTCCCTCCCTCCCTTCCTTCCTTTCTCCTTCCATTGAATGGTCTAGGCTCATTTGTTATAAATTTACTATCCATATATCTTTGGACTTATTTCTTTGCTCTTTTATTCTATTGGTGGGTGTGTCTTGTTTTTGTCATTAATGTACTGTTTAGATTACTATCACTTTGTAGTATAGTTTGAAACCAGAGAGTATGATAACTCCCATTTCTTTTCCTTTTTTGGTCAGTATTACTTTGACTTTTTGGGGCTCTTTTGTGGTTCCATACGAATTTTAGAATTGTTTTTTCTACAATTCTTAAAAAATGCCATTGGGATTTTGCTAGATATTGCATTGCATATATAAATTGCTTTAGGTAATATGGTTGTTTAACAATATTTATTTTTCCCATTCATGACCACTGAATATCTTTCCATTTCTTGGTTCTTTTTCTATTTACTTTAACTATATAGGTATTTCACCTCCTTTGTTATGTTTATTCCAAGGTATTTTACCCTTTTTGATGTGATTGTAAATGGGATTGCTTCCTCAATTTCTCTTTCCTGTAATTCATTATTTGCATATAGATATATAACAGGTTTTGTAAAATAATTTTTAAAAATAAGCTGTTATTACTATTTTTTTTTTAAGATAGCAATTCCCAGCTTTTTCAAATATGAAGCATTTTTTAACCAATCCATTTTTTAATTTTTAAATTCTTGACATTACAGAACTAAACTGAAATTTATTAACATTCCACTCTTACATTTCTTATTGACAAATAAAATTCATAAGCCAAAACCCAAAATAAAACTAAAAACAGGGAAAAGCTTATAAAACTAAATATGGATAACAGCATTAACAGCTGAACAGAGAATGTGATTTTTAAATTCTTAGCAGATGATAAAGTGTAGAAACTCAACACTTACAAATTATTTAAAACCTGGAATCACTGACCAGAAATTACACAGTTGGGTCATGGGAAAACAGCAGAAACGGGTTATGAGTGAACCTACACTGTTCTAGCTGCACCCCATGCCCTTCTCAGAGGAAAGCCTGGCATTGATTAGATACTGGGCCAGACTAATACTGGCAGCAGAACCAGTGATAGTAACCTGCCTACCAGAAGAGCCTTCAACTGGATTGGCAATTTTGATCTGGGCCCCAGACATCTGGCGGATCTCATTAATGTTGGCGCCTTGGCGCCCGATTATGCAGCCAATTAAGTTATTTGGAATGGTGAGTTCATGGGTGGTTTGAGTAGATGCATCCAAACTTGCCCAATAGCCTTTCACCTTGTTATTACTATTATTGTAACTTATTTTATGAATAAATAAGAAAAGTCACTGGATAAACAGGATGATAGATGTCGTTTTTGGAGTCTGTGGGTTTGAAGTGCACGGTCCTTGGGTTCACTCTGGGAAAGGTTTCACCAGAGCTCCTATTTCAATGTCACACAGTGAATTTCCCAGGCGAGTTTCTCCACGAGACAGACATTTATTATATTTAAAGGGAAGGTTTATTAGGGAAGGGATAAAACAGTTAAAGACACTTGCATAGACACAAGCGGGCAGGAAGAGCTGCCCCAGAAGGGACAGGTTTGCTAAGGGAGGTCTGCATGGTTGCAGGCAGGCGGCCTTGAGAGAACTGCCTCCACTGAGGGAGGTCAGTGAAGAGAAGTCCCGGCATAGTGTGGGTCATGGGCAGCCAGAAAGCTGCTGCCCTGCAGAGGGAGACAGTTGGTAAAAAGTGGCACCTGCATAGTCACAGGTGGGCAGTGGGAATGCTGCCCCAAGCCTGTGCAGAGACTGTACTGATATAGTCCTTTTCTGTTTGGGAGGGGTCACTCTTTGTGAGACTTCAGTTTGTTGCTGATTTTGAATAACCATGTAGAATCCAAAAGGGACCAGAGATTCTAGGATGGGGAGTGGGGATTCCAGGATGGGCCCAATCTTTATATCTTTGCCCTCTGGTCTATGCTCCACCCCCTATAGCAGTCTGATCCTGCTTGGGTTTTATGCCTTGTGATAAGGCACTGGTGCCTAAGGGTCATGACCTCTACAGCTAGGTTAATGGTCATGTTATTTCCCTCTACCCCCACCTCCTTGTGAGTCAGGTTCTGGTCTTGGGGCACCTCCTTTCCAGTCTTTCTATTCTTGTCATCTATCACTGTGATTTTTAGCTTTGCTTTTATTGATGTGGTATATTACATTAATTCGTTTGTGAATGTTAAACCATTCTTGTATCCCACTTCATTATGAATTATTTCCTAAATATTGGATTTGATTTGACAAGATTTTGTTGAGAATTTATAGTTTGCTGAGAATCTATAGTTTTCAAAGAATTCACTGAGCACATTTAAAAAATAATAGCTTTGTTACAATACATTTCACAAACCATAAAGTTCACTCTTTTATTTATTTTTTATTTTTTAAAGATTGATTTATTTATATAAGAATGGGGGTACAGGCCAGATTCATGGGAGGATGAGAAGACTCACCAGAGACAGAGCAGGGAGCAGAACAGGCAGACTGACGAAATACACTGCTGAGGGGAGCAGTGGGTGCGACAGGAGAGGTCTGCCGCGCCATGTGGGACCCGCACCGGCCGGGATCGAACCCGCGCTGCAGAGGCTGCGGACAGCTTCACAGTGCAGTGCTCAACTGCCTGTGCCACCAGGGGAGGCCCAAAGTTCACTCTTTTAAAGTGTTTAATTTGGGCCTCCCTGGTGGCGCAAGGGTTTAAGCACTGCACTGTAAAGCAATCCGCAGCTTCCACAGCATGAGTTCGATCACCGACCAGCCAGGGAGAAACCCACGTGGCGAGGCAGACCTCTCCTGTCTCGCCCACTGCTCCCCTCAGCAGTTGTATCTCAGTCAGTTTGCCTGTTCTGTTCTCTACTCTGTCTCTGGGGAATCCTCTCACCCCCCTGCATCTCTAGCCTGTACCCCAGCTCTTATATGCATAAATAAATAAATCTTTTTTAAAAAAGTGTTTAATTCAGTGGGTTTTTGTATATTCACAAAGTTGTGTAACTACTATGCAACCCAAGAACGTTTAATCACCCCTAAAGAAACCCTGTGCCCATTAACCATTCTTCATTCCTCTAACCTTCAGTCCCTGGCAACCTGTAATCTACTTTCTGTGTCTTTTTTTGTTCTGGCATTTCACATAAATGGAATCATCTAATATGTGGCCACATTATTTTTAACAGCAGAATATCTGGTTCAGGTTTAGAAGCACCAACATTCTTACCAAAGCAAATTTGAGCAAAACTTCAATTTTATTGCTAGCCTGTATTCCATATCCCAGAAGTCAGGTGATGATGTGAAAGTGTAGATTTGATGCCAAATTCCTCAATCCAGTGGAGAGAACATTTCAAAGAGATGTTCAAATTATTAATGAGTAGAAATGTGAAGAAAACCCTTTAAGATTCTATGTAAAGGAAAGTAAAAACTGTACATTTTAGGTAAATCTTAAACTCTAATTTGGAGTTTTTTGCTATTTGGCATCTATAGTAGATATTTAACCCTGGATGCTAGAATGGAATGTTATCTTCTGCATGGAATGTTATCTTCTGCAATGTGTTCTGTATGCTGAAGAATGCCAATAATTGTATTAGATAATAAAAATTGATGAATTTTTTTTGTGGTGGTTGTATCTTATGAATTACAAAGGTCAGTTAATAGTTGTCTTATATGTGCATTCAGACCTTAAATGGAAAATTCTTTATGATCTTAATTGCTGTTGCTTAATTTGGTAATCAACATGTCTACTGTCTGACCCATTGGTATAGTTTTGAAATAGGAAAAAAAAGCCTGGAATGTTTTATATGGATGGCCAGATAGACAGCACTTTAAAAAAATTAGCATATGAATGTTTTGACTATCTCACTTAAGACAGCCTGTCAGTTTGGCAGCTCTGAGCCTGTTATTTCTGTGTCTTCTCTTTTTTCATTTTCATGTTTTGACAAATGAGATTGTACTTTTGACAAGTGATTTGTATTTCATCTAAGGATTTCAAAGTGTTTTTAATTTATTTATTAAACTTTCTAAAGATCATTTTGTGAACTAATTTTTGGGGGTAATATAAGAGTCTCCCTAATACTAATGAAAATATAAAGTGATAGTATTGGTGTTATTGCAATAATAAAATTATTGGACAATAATTATTGCTTTTTTTCCAGAAGCTTATATTTCAATTTATCATCTTCAGTTTTAGGCCTGGGTAGTACTGATTCAAGGGAAGTGGTCTCTTTTCACTTGGTAGAATATAGCTTTGAGAAATGAGGGTATTTGCAAATATTCATTAATAAATAAATACATACCCTGCTGAACATTTTATTGCAAAAGGAAATTCTAATCTTATATAACTGACACAGAATTCTTTCATTCAGTGGATATTTAATTAGAACCTAGTATGTGCTGGAAACTACATTAAGTACTGATCTTACAGTAGTGAACAATACAGATCCCACTCCATAAGACCTAACAGTCTGTGCAGTGAGACATAGAGATCAAATGAGTTGCAGGTAAATAATGCATTCTCAAGTTGTAAAGTAGTTTGAAGCACAAACTGCTCTGCAGTAATAGAATATATAGTAAGTGGGGAGGGGAGTTACTTTTGTTCAGAAGGCCTCACCGAGGACTTGCTGTTTGAAAATAAACTTGAATATTGAAAAGGAAATACCTAGTAATAGTCCAGTGTGTCTAAAGAAAAAAAGAATAGAGGTGATGAAAAGTGACAGGGTTTAAAATAGTTATTGTGGGTAGAGAGCTGAGACTTGCTAATGGATTAGATGAGAGTGAGGAAAGGAAAGGAATCAAAGGAAGTTTTTGGTTTGAACTCCTGGATGAATAGAAATGCCATTAATTGAGATAGAACTAGATTAAAGAAAGACAAGTTTCTTGGAGGGAAATGGGGAATTTTGTTTTAACTATGTAAGTCTGAAATATGACCTCTTTGGCTAAAAAACACACAAGTACATTAAGCCCCCCATAAACATCTTTCTGGAGTAAATTTACACATTAAACACATACACACACAATTGCTGCACTGCAAGCTCATGGCTTTTGTTGTTTTTTTTTCTGTTTCTTTAGGAAGGTTAGAAAATCTAAGTTGCATATGCTGACCCAAATATGTGACCACTGGTAAATATCTACTCCAGACAAATATCTACTCTAGATAAATTCTATGACTATTAACTAAAAATAATCTGAAATAGCCCCCAGATTGTTAAATTACATAACAGGAAAAATTACATATGCTCTATAGCTCTCACTACCTGGTAAAGAGAAGTAAAAAGATTATTGCCAAAAATATAGTACACTGATTGATTTCCATGAGAAAATTTGTAACACAGTAATAGCATTCTTATGATCAAATATGAATTGCTTGCCAAAGAGATAAAGTATTTTCAGGTTAGCACCCATGTCCTCTAGTAAACTTCAGTGGGAAATGGTTGAATGCTGGGCATTTTCATTGAATGCTAGTTTTTGTTTTCTTTCTGGCCAATAGTTTACTTGTACATTAAGTTTGTGTCATGCAAGTTTTACTTTTTAAGCTCCAATAGGGTGAGTTTGGAGTATAATTTACTTTGGCTAATTTATGCCTTCTATAAATGAAAACCTTTTCGAGGTCTCTACTGAATGTCTCAGGTATTCCCAAAACATGAAAGTCTTGCATCCCTGGTGAGCTCTGGCTTACAGCTTCCCTTTGCCTAGATTTGAGGAATTTCATCCTACATTGTACAACTTCATATTCAGCCAAAACACAGGAGACCCCTGTGTTAATTTCTGGAGTACTTTGCCTCAGAAGCTCTCTGAGGGTTCAAGATCTTCATTTTTATTGTCTGACCATTCCTACTGCTTTGTCCTCTTCAAACTGATCTCTCTCTCCTCAACTTAGAAAAATCATGGCCATTTACTTGGTCTGTGGATCAGAAATTGCCTCCAAGCAGAAAGCCAGGTGATAATGGGGTTCACCTCATTTTTTTTTTGTTTCTTTCAAGATTCATAGTGATATGCTGTCTGTTGTTCGAAACAGCACAAAAAACAAGTTTTCCTTACTCAGTTTTCCAGTTATTTCAGCAAAGGAAGCTGGTCCCAGTTGCTCTGTTAAAACAGAAGCAGAAGTCCCATTAGAAAAATGATTATACCACTGAAACACACGAGCATTTAGTTCTGGCATGTTGTCTCACTTAGACACAAAACCCATGGTAAGATGAAGAAAGAAATCAACAAACAGCAAAATAACAATATTAAACATAACTTTATGTACAGCTTACATATATGCGTAGTTGAGTTTATAATTTAATCCTCCCAACAAATGTATTTAGGTAGGTGCTATTATTATCATCATCTTCATTTTATAGAGTTGGAAATTGGGGTACAGAAAAATGAAGTAATACACTGTCACACATCTAGTATATGGTGAAATCAAGGTTTGAACTAGGCAGTCTTGGTCAAATGCAAACTACTGCCTCGAGAAACTGGATAGGTCTCCCACCCATCCCAGCTAGCAGTGAATTAGGTTGTACTTAGAAGTATGCTGTTCCTCAAGGTTCTGTGTCCCCTCTCCCTTCCTTTCCTTTTTTTTTAAAGATTTATTTATATAAACACTGGGTACATTCAGAAGCACGGGAGGGTGAGAGAATTCACCAGAGCCAGAGCGGGGAGCAGAACAGGCAGAGGGACCGAAGTACACTGCTGAGGGGAGCAGCGGGTGGCAGGAGAGGTCTGCACGCCATGTGGGACTCTCCTCTGGTGGCTGGGGAGCAGCGGGGGATCGAACTGGTGCTGCAGGGGCTGCAGGCAGCTTCGCAATCCAGCGCTCAACTGCTGCGCCACGGGGGAGGCCCTAGTATCACTTTTAAATTCTTCCCTCTCTGATTCTTTCATGTAACAAGTTCTTAGGACTTTTTCAGTTTCTGCTGCCCTAATTCCTGGCCTCTTCATCCTTTACTGATCTATAGCGACAGAAACTTATTTGGTCTTCCTGTCTTTGTTGTTATTCTACTTTGTATATTTCACTGTACTTGCAGAGTTAGTAGTTTTGTTATGGGACAGGGTGAAGGGCACCCCAAAACACCCAAATCTGCCTGCTCTAAATAGGTCTGTCATCCGCCGCATCAAGACAAAACATAGTCTAGTGTGTAAGACCTTTAATGGAAAGGAACTTTAATACAACCAGTGTGCAACAAAGAGAAGGTAAAGAATAGTTTCCAAATCAAGCACCTGAAGTTACCCATCTCCTTGTGGGGAAATGCCCAGCCAAACAGGGTTGGCCCAAAGCAGGGCCACCGAGGCCCAAAAGCCTGCTATATGTCTAAGTCACCTCCTAGTGGGGACCCATAGAAAAGGGGTAGAAATGGCCACACAAGTCTGGAAGGAAAGAGCAAAATCAAAATCAAGATAAATGCTGCCATTGTTAACCTCTCCATGGATCTCTTACCCATATCTGTTCAACAAATCCAAGACTAAGAAGCAAGTATAGCTTGTTCACATCTCTCTGCTCCATGTGCCTCCCATGTACCTCCTCCAGGTCATCTTCTTCTTCTTTTTTAAAAAAGATTTATTTATGCATACAAGAGCTGGGGTGCAGGCCAGAGGTGCAGGGGGTGAGAGGATTCACCAGAGACAGTATGGGGAGCAGAACAGGCAGACTGACTGAAATATGCTGCTGAGAGGAGCAGTGGGCGAGACTGAAGAGGTTCTGCTGCGCCATGGGGGTCACCTCCCTGGCTGGGGATCGAACTTGTGCTGCAGTAGCTATGGATTGCTTCATAATGCTGTGTCTTTACCCCTTGCGTCACCAGGGAGGCCCCTCCTCTAGGTCTTCTTGATTTCTGTCTTTCCTTCCTTCCTTCTCCATTCTCCTCTCCAGCTTCTTCTCCTCCCTGCTCAGTTCCACCCTCCCTTAGGTGGGGCAGGGAACCTGGAACCCTGCCCTCATTTTCTGGGGACCACCCTGTTACAGTTTTGATAGTACATTGACTGAATTCCTGTACTGGCTCAGTATTGTATTTGAAGTCAGGAGTTAAAAACAAGACTTTGGAGACTGATTGACTTGAATTTTCTATCACCCTAGCCATGATACTTTAGCAATTTTCTTAACCCTTTAGTATTTCCTCTTGAGTGAGATGGGCGAAGTAATTATTCCTCCTCATAAAAGTGTTAGGAAGAAAAAAAAGGAAATTAAAAAATGCATGAACTGTTTAATGCTTGGTACACACTTTCAGTAAATGATAGTTGTGATTATTATGATAATAGCATTCATAGTCCTCTAGCTTTAAGTCTACTACACCTTGCCAATACACGACTTGCTGATGTGACCTATATTTTCAAACCTTCATGTTCCAGCTCATGCTTTTACCTTCATTATAGAACACTCCTCTCTAAACCCTCTTAGCTTATTGAAAGGATGCGATGCCTTTTCTAATTTAAAATCTTTCTTAGTTACCACAGTCAATATTAATTACTCATTAGGGCTTCCATTGTCTTAAGGAGAAAATATACCATTAGTTATTCCATTGTGGTAGCACTTAGCTTGCACTGCGAGCGTGGACTCTTAAAAGTCAGACAAGTAGCAAGCTCCTATTACTGTTGTTATTTTTTTAAACTTTATTTTTTAATATTTTATTTTATATATTTTTACATCATTTTTCATTTTTGCACAATGTATGCTTTTTCATCTTGGTTATTGTCCCCAGACAATTCCCACCCCCCTTATTTTGACCCTACTCCCTCCTAGTCCCTACCCCATGCCCCTTAGTGTGTCTCTGGCTTATAGTTGCTTGTTGATTTTAATTTTTACTTTATTATAATTAGTCTTTCTCCTGGTCCCTTATTTAGGTTTTCTAAATTCCTGCTATGAGTGAGACCATCCGGTATTTTTCTTTTTCTTTCTGGCTTATTTCGCTGAGCATGATCCCTTCCAGCTCCATCCATGTTGCTGCAAATTGCATGAGTTTATCTTTTTTTGATTGCTGAGTAATATTCCATTGTATATACGTACCAGATCTTCTTGATCCAGTCATCTATTTTTGGGCATTTGGGCTGTTTCCATAGCTTAGCTATTGTACATAGTGCTGCTATAAACATAGGGGTGCAGGTGCCCTTTTGAATTAGTGATTCTGTGTCCTTTGGGTAAATACCTAGGAGTGGAATTGCTGGGTTATATGGAAGCTCTATCTTTAGCAGGTTGAAGACTCTCCACACAGAGCTCCATAGTTGTTGGACCATTTTGCACTCCCACCAGCAGTGCAGGAGAGTTCCTTTTTCTCCACATCCTCGCCAACATTTGTTGTTGCTAGTTTTTTTAATATGTGCCATTCTCACTGGTGTAAGATGGAATCTCATTGTAGTTTTTTATTTATTTATTTATTTGTTTGTTTGTTTGTTTTTATTTATTTATTTGTTTTGTTTATACATGCACTGGGCACAGTCAGAAGCGCAGGAGGGTGAGAGAATCCACCAGAGCCAGAACAGGGAGCAGAGCAGGCAGAAGGACCGAAGCACACCGCTGAGGGGAGCAGCGGGCGGCAGGAGAGGTCTGCGCGCCATGTGGGACCCTCCTCCGGTGGCCGGGTTGCAGCCGGGGATCGAACCTGCGCCGGCCGCGGAGGCTGCAGGCAGCTTCGCAACCCAGCACTCAACCGCTGCGCCACCGGGGAGGCCCTCTCATTGTAGTTTTGATTTGCATTTCCCTGATTGCAAGTGATGCTGAACATTTTCTCATATGCCTGTTGACCATTCACATTTCCTCTTTGGAAAAGTTCCTTTTAGCTCTTTTAGCCCATTTTTTTAAATAAAAGATTTTTTTTATTTATATGAGAACTGGGGTACAGGCCAGATGCACGGGAGGGTGAGAGGATTCACCAGAGAGAACAGGCAGACTGACAAAATACACTGCTGAGGGGAGCAGCGGATGAGGCAGGAGAGGTCTGCTGGACCATGTGGGACCCTTGCTGGCCGGCTGGCATTGAACCAGCACTGCAGAGGCTGTGGACAGCTTCACAGCGCGTTGCTCAACCGCCTGTGCCACCAGGGGAGGCCCACTTCTGCCCATTCTTTAACTGGATTATTTACTTTGTTTTGTTGAGACTCTTCAGCTCTTTGTAGATTTTTGTGATCAGTCCTTTGTCATTAGTGTTGTATGCGAAAATTTTCTCCCAATCGGTGGGGTGTCTGTTTGTTTTTGTTAGTGTCTCTTGCTGTACAGAAGCTCTTTAATTTGATGTAGTCCCAGCTGTTTATCTTTGCCTTCACTATCACTGCTTTGGGTGATGAGTCTTTAAAGATGTTACTGAGGTGTATGTCATGTAGTGTTTTGCCTATATTTCCTTATATATTTTATGGTTTCAGGTCTTACGTCTAGTTCTTTAATCCATTATGAGTTGGTTTTTGTGCATGGTGTGAGGTAGTAGTCAAACTTCATTCTTTTGCATGTAGTGACCCAGTTTTCCCAGTCCCATTTATTGAACGAACTTTATTTGTTCCATGGCATATTCTTTGCTCCTTGGTCAAAGATTAGTTGACTGTAAATCTGTGGGTTGATTTCTGGGTTTTCTATTAGGTTCCATCGATCCATGTGTCTGTTCTTGTTCCAATACCATGCAGTTTTGATGATTATGGCTTTGTAGTATAGTTCAAAGTCTGGGAGTGTGATGCCTTCATTCCCTTCTTTTTTTTTCCCAGGAGTGCTTTGGCTGTTTGTGGTTTTTGGTGGCTCCATATGAATTTCATCAATATTTGTTCTATTTCTTTGAAGAATGTCATTGAAATTTTTTTTTGAGCACTTTTTCTTTTTTAAGATTTATTTATTATTTATTTATGCAAGCACTGGGTACAGTCAGAAGTGTGGGAGGGTGAGAGAATGCACCAGAGTGGGGAACAGAACAGACAGACTGATGAAATACACTGCTGAGGGGAGCAGCGGGTGAGACAGGAGAGGTCTGTTGCACCATGTGAGACCCTTGCTGGTGGCCGGGGATCGAACTGGCGCTGCAGAGGCTGCAGGCAGCTTTGCAGCCCAGCGCTCAACTGCTGCGCCACTGGGGAGGCCCAATCATGGCAATTTTAAATTCTCTTACTGGAAGGCTCAGAAGTTCTTCCAAGTCACTGTTGTTGCACTCTGGTGGGTGATTTTCTTTTTGTGGTTGTCTTTTCCCTGAGGACTTGCTTGGTTGCTTGTAGTTTTTCTTCTCCCTGCTGCTTGTTTTCTAATTTGTCCTATGCGTTAGGACACTTTGTCGCTGGTACTGGCTGGCATCTTTTCAGTGTGCTCTTTCTGGGATGTCAGAAACTGGTTGGTCCAATTGAATCAAATACTGTTTTGCCAGAAGTCCAGTAGGGCAGTGGTACTATGAATATGTTAATGTTCGCTGTCACAGAATATCTTTTCCTTCTATATTTGTTTAATTCCAATGTTATGTCTTGAGGTCCCACAGACTGCCCTGGAGGTGGTGTGGCTGGATCGCTGGCTGGGCTCCAAATTGCTGGATCCCCCTCTGGGCTCCAGCTCCCTGCCAAATGGGGCCTGGCTTGTGGGGGCTCTTCAGCTCACCTCTGGCTGTGGGGGCAACCCTTTCTCAGTTCCAAGGAGTCTCGGTTGACGCAAAGATCCCTGTTCTCTACTGTTGTTATTTTACTAGCTGTGCACCTGTCTTCTTAAACCTGTATCACACCGCCATCACCTCAAGAACAAAGACCACTTGATTTATTTTTTGTCTCCTCGATAGGGCCTAGTACACTCCTTTGTAAGTGGGTATTCAGTCAATGTGTTGAATTTAAAGGGAGGCTTGAGCCCCTCTGACTCTGCCTATTGTGGAAGGTGTGTAAGGTCAGTGGTGATTCTCTCTGGATGTTGTAGAGCAGTTTCCTTCCCGGGGAGTGGACACATGAGCCCGTGTCAACTTGACTGTGTGGCAGAACTCTTACTGAGACAAGTTATTTTTGTTTTAGATACTTGCAAATAGTTTAGAGGTCTTTGGGAAAATCAATATATTTTCCAAATGCTGTTTCACATTGAGTTTACTGTTCTACTTATAAAACACAATAAATGTGAATAAGTATGATACTAGCCTTTTCAGGCATTTACCCTATGATCAATGTCAGACATATCACCCCTTAGGAATTCTTGAAGAAATTCACAGTAGTGAAAAAGGTGTGTTTTCTTCATTTCCTCTTTCTTGCTTTTGTTTAGATTTGAATTGACAAGTAGTCATTGAGGGAAATACTGTTTTAATAGATTGTTTTATAGTATCTACTTTAAGGAAAGTGATTTGCAAAGTGCTATGTTAAAAAATGAAGGAGTTGGTAAAATGCCTTTCAGTAGCTGCACGCTGAGAAATTGTTACTGTTTGCTATTGGATCTTTGAAACAATAAACCAAATCACAACATTTTGAATTATGTTACCTTGGTCTATATAAATAATTGCTAATGGAGAAAGTATATTGGTGTAATAGAAAATCTATAAATATTTCAGGTATAATTACTGATTCTATTTGGATTAAGCAGAGTAAAGACTAGAAGTAAGGTGATTTAAGATAATATTGGTATATAAAGGCTTCTAGGTAATGTCCTCTTGTTGTGTGGTACTTATTAAATGAAAACTGAAATATTCACAAATAGCAGGAGAAGAAATGGCAAACAAATTACAAGTAAGTGATCCAAAGGAAATACACTTAAAAAGCTGAAAACCAATTTAAAGGCTTGTATTCCTTTGAAGATTAAATGGATTCTTTCTATAGAAACATATTTTCTTTGTCTCCTTTTCTGATGCAGCCCACTGTTTTCAGATCCCCTCTCCTCCAATTTAGGTAATTTTGTCTTTTATTAAGTCCAACAACATCTGAGCATGGGAGATTGTTCTTCAGTCCACACACCATGTGTGTTACACATGTTACACATCATAGATGCCTTCAGAAAACTACCCCATCGATGAGTTACTACGTATGTCCGTTAATTTACACATGGGAAAGTAAAGCCTTGAGTGGCTTAAAGTTAGCAGTCACAAATTATGACAAATTATGTGGATGGAATTTTGATTTACAGGCATGTTATGTTTGGCTTATTAGGATGCTTTAAAAATTTTTAGCAAACAGGAAGTTTGCTAAAAAATTTTAGCAAATCAGGAAGTTTCTAAATTCTCATGAAAAGTTAGAGGATCTAGTACTGTTGGAGAGATATTCCTGTGTGACATCAATTGACTAGAATTATGTATCAGCTACCTCCTTTGCACAATTCCTCTATCTTCAGGTTTATAACCTCACATTTCTCTTTTGTTTTACGTGTGACTCTGTCATTCCCTCATGTCATCTACCTTGTGCTTCTGAAAATTTTTGTTATATAAGGAAGAGTAAAAGTAGAAATTTTTCTCTTGACCCCTAAGCAATTTTGTAGGTTCCAATCTGCCATACTCAGGCAGTAGTATATTTCCCCCAAATTATGTTTATTGAGGTAAAGTAAGTTTATATCTTTGTATCTACTCTGGGGGTCATTCTTCAAAAACTCTACACATATATACTTTCACACCCCATCCACCACCAGTGCCCCAACATTCTCCATCATGTTCCATTGGGCCCCTTCCCTACCCGACTCCCACCCCACCACACTCCCTCTCTGGTTGCTCAGTTTTTCAGTCAGATGTTTATTATTGGTTTGGTTTTGACTGATTCTTTGTTATATTTCTCTATATTCTACATGTAAGTGAGACCATCTGGTGTTTGTCTTTTTCCTGACTTATTTCAGTTAACATTATCTGCTCCACTTCCATCCCTGTTCTTAGAAATGTCAGGAGTTTATCCTTTTTATAGCTGAGTAGTATTCCAGTGTGTGTGTGTGTGTATGTATGAGTGTGTGTGTGTAAATTTTGTTGATCTATTCCTCTGTCCTTGAGTACTTAGACTATTTCCATAATTTACCTGTTGTAGTGTGCAGTGAACATAGGAGTACATGCATCCCTTCAAATTAGTGTTTTTGTATTCTTTGGGTAGATATCTAGGGGTAGAATTGCTGGGCCATGTGGTACAGCTATTTTTAATATTTTGAGAAACTGCCATACTGTTTTCCATAGGGAATAGACCAATTTACATTCCTACCAACAGTATATGAGGGTTTCTTATTCTCCACATCCTTGCTAGTAATTGTTATTTCTGGTCCTTTTGATATGGGCCATTTTCATGGGTGTGAGGTAGGATCTTATGGTATTTTTGATTTTCTTATCTCTTATAAGTGGTGATGAGTGTTTTTGCATGTATCAGTCCTTGGTTTACAAGCCCTGAGTTCTAGCCCTTCCATTGCCATTGACTTACTTTACATCATTGAATCGGTCACTAACCCCTCTTAATTTCAGTTTTGATACTATCAAATGATCATTTTAATCATGTACATATTTTTTAAAAGGTCTGAAGCCTTACATAAAAAATAGCTTAAAATCATAATTAATATTTTGGTAAATATTCAATTGCTTAAAAATGCTATTTCCACTATGCCTTTTGCCTACTGTTACTATCTCAGTGTCCTGCATTCTGTAATATGAAGTCCAATTTTTTGCCTTACATTCATTGTTCCCCACTATTTAGTTCCAACACACCTTGCCAAACTTTCTTTTACTCTGAATAGAATGGAATGGGATGGAATTTTGCTCATTTACCACTCACCCTTCCTACACCCATTCATTTTTTAATCCCATAAATACTGAGCATCTCTGCAGTGCCAGACATTATTCTGGGTACTGAGGAGAATAAAGATGAACAAGACAAAATCTCTGCCTTCAAAGCCTTATAGTTTTAGGCAGGTCAATATTTTGTATCTTGAATACTATCTCACGTTATTTTTCTTTTTCCTCTTTCTTTCATTGTTTCATTCAACAAATATTTATTGATTGCTTATTGGGTTGCATTGTTCTCTAGGATTGCTCTTATAATGAAGTCCCTACTTCCTTGTAATGTGTGTTCTTGTGGGGTAAATTAGACATTAAAAAAACACAAAAAATACATATCTTAAGGACTGTGAAGTAAAATATAGTAGGGTAAAGAAGATAGTAACAGCATATGTCATGATGCTGTTATTTTGGATGGGATGGTCCAAAATGAGGGAAATGATGGAGGGAGTGAGGAGGGTACCTGAGGAGGAGTGATTCAGGCAGAGGGTGCAACAAGTATATGTTTGAAATGTTCAGGGGACAGTGAGGTGGCGGTTTGTCTGGCTGAGAAATGAAGCAGAAGTGGGGGGGAAAGATGAGCTCTGAAAGGTAGAGGGGCTCAGATCCTGAAGGGCATTACTGGCTGTAATAAGCTTCTTAATTTTTGGCTCTGAAATGAATTATATCTCCTTTGGATTAGTACTTCAGATTCCTTTATGAAACCTTCCTTTACTATCCTCATTTGGCTATATAATTCATTTGTTGCTTAACTGACTAATGCAATGCCTGACTGTCTTTTTACTGGTTTTCTGATCTGTTCTAACTTCTTTCCAACTTCCTCTAACATAGGGATTAAATCTTATACTTTTTAATCCTATGTGAAGCTTTACACCTACTTGGTACTTAAGATATGTTGATTTTGTGAAGCTCTAGTCTCTGTCAGCACTAGAAATTTGAAAGTGATGTCCAAGAAGAGGTGAAAGGATTTGGTGATAGAATAGATAGAAGGAATGTCAAGGTTTTAGTTTGTGATCTTGGATGAATAGCAGTGCTATGCACGAAAGAAATTGGGAAGAGAAACTGATTTGGGGGTAGATTAATGAATTTGGCTGGGAATTTATTGAAATTTCCATACTGCCAGCAGTCAGAGTCTGTTAACCCCTTAGGGAAGTAGGTACAACTACACCCATTCCAATGATTTGGATATGTTAGAACATATACAGAGTAATGGTATTATTTGTGATTGTGCATGTAATTTCAAGAATGGGGCCACCCTCTTAGTCAAAGGACAGTTTCCTATTTAGTGCCTGGAACAGGGACTGTCTTAAGTTATATGCACTTAATAGTTTTATTGAGATGAGAGTTAAAGGTTGGCATGTAGCTTTGATGCATATAATGGAAAGGGAATAGGTTCTAGAGTCAGCTGAATTCCAGACCTACCACCTTTGATGCATTGTGGTTTTGGTTGAACAAATGATCCCTCTGAATCTCAATGTCATCATTTGGAAAATGAAACATTAAGACCTTCCTTGCATGGCCGTGAGATAATGATTGAGGCCTAGGTCCTGACACAGAGTAATACCTCTTCATTTAGCTGTACTTATTACTATCATCATTATTAAAAAGATAATACTTTCACCATTGAATTTCTGACTCTTAGCCTAAGAAAAAGTCTCGAAAGTAATTTGTTATAGTTAACTGTTTTGAGTATTTTAATGACATTTATAATCCACTATAGTTAGTGACCAATCTGCTTATAATCATGCACATTAGCCAGCCCTGAAACTGAATATGGAACTTTGAGAATAATAAGTTAAACACTATTGGAACATCAGACTCATAGTATATCAGTTACTATTATGTACATCAATTAGTATTCTAGTGGCTTACACTACCTATTATATTCCCAGCAATCAAAATAGCCTCATGGTAGGAATGAGTTGTTAGACACATTGGATGACTATATAGAATTACATAGTATTTTTTTGTTTTGGGGGGAGATGTATCGCCTTAAAAAAGATAGTCATTTTACAGAAGCTAAATGAAGCTCAATCTCTATAACAATATCTTTACAGTGATAAATTCAGTGTTAAATTACAGAAGCAGAATCTATTCTTTATTTTTAAAGTCTTGTCAGATACCTCAAATATATATATTTTTCAAATTAGACATTAAGATTTTGTAGCACTTTGGTCTAGAGTTCTTTCCCTCTGCCCCCCCCCTTTTTTTTCCTCTTGATAAAATTCACAAATCTGTGTACACTTTTGAAAACATCTCTTCTGACTCTGATTCCCCATGTCCTGAAACTGTATGCTTTACTTTTTGCTTTGGAGCAGATGTCGTGGCACTAAGACCCAGAAACCGTTTGCTCTGTGTGGCTGAAGCTGGGCTGGCTGTGCTTGCACTGAAGGGAAGGAAGTCATTAGTGCAGACTGAGCTGTAGAGTTGGGTTCTTGCAGGATTTCCTCCAGCCTTTCCCCACTAAGGTTCCTGGGAATTAAAAAAAAAAAAATCTAAACACACAAACCAAGTTTTCCTATTTACGTGTTCAGGGAAGGTAGGCATTTCGGGAAGGGCTGATTCTTTCCCCAAGTTATCCAAGAAAGAAGAGAAAACAGCATAAAGAAGCTCTGATTACAGATCTTGGAATTTTCTTTGCTAAATTTTACAAACGAGAAATACACCCAGAATTTTGGGAATTGCTCCAGGCTGTGCGTGAGGGTTTGATTGCTTGTCTAATCTTTTTTTTTTTTTTTTTTTTGAGAAGAGGCGAATTCGCCAAAAGGGATTTGGATGGCAGGAGCCCGGCTGGGTTTCTGCAGCAGCTCCTGTTCACAGTCTCTTCTCTGAGGGAGGGTCTCTGCAGCGGCGGCGTGGAGACCCCCTGTCTCAGGCAGGCTCCTTTTGCAGGCGCTGGCCAGGAGAGAAAATGCCTGGCTCTGGCAGGAGTATGCTGGTTGCTGCTGGGACTTCCTAGCCCGGTGGGGAGTGTTTTCGCGGTTTGGGAATACTTTTCATTGAACTGAAGGCTAAAGACTGGACTCTCTCTTGGCCTTTTTTCCTTCGCAGTGAATATGGGAAAGAATTAGGGGGTGGGGGGAAGGCAGCATGACTTGGAGTCGACGCTGCCCTGCATCTGCCCCCAAGCCCCATCCAGCATCTTGATGTTCCACGTATCGGCTCTACAAATATGATGAAATGGCAGCCCCGGAAGAAGGTAAGTGTCCTGGGGCGGGGGTTGGGGGTTTGATGACTGACGGGGAAGGGTGACAGAGGGCAGTAGCCCTCGGGTCCTTTGACCCCTACTGTAGTTTGCTGGGCCAGCCAGTCCAAACAGCTCTGCCCGCTGGGGACTTGTGCTGGTCCCTGAGGGACAGTTGCTTAGTCTGGTCTGTGTCCACTATCCTCTTAAGTTTTCCTTCCTGGTATGCCTGGACTCTCAGTGTGACAGCTCAGAAACACCCATTTGCTTTAAGAGCCCGGTGCAGCCAGCCATTAGTGTTGGAGGAGTTAGCCAAGAGCTGACATGATCCAAGAACTAGGTGGTGCCCTGTCGCTGGGGAGGAATTTGGGGCTGCACCTCTGACACATTCCTGTGTCCCCGCAGGTGGGTGTAGAGGTATCCACTTCCCCAAGGGGTTAATAGACTCTGAGCCACTGGCAGTCGCTTCCCCAGGGCCCCGCTGGGGGGCGAGCATCCCCAGCACAACGGCCCAGCAGCTTGTTCCCGGGCAGCCAGGCAGAGGGGCCTCCTGCTGGAGTGCCTGGGGCCATGGCCCAGCCTTTCAGCCCGTGGGGCTCCCGGGCAGCCACGAGGGTCCACGCGAGTGTGAGCGCTGGCTATTGTGCACGGGTGTGTGTTTGTGCGTGTCAGCGTGCACGGGTGTGTGTACATCGATCGTGGGGGAGTGGGGGAGGGGGCACTTTGCTTTTTGCGAGATTATTTCCTAATATGGCTCCTTTGTTGAGAACTCAAGGAAGAAAAAAAAAAAAAAACAACCCGGTGGTTCTATCAAAATAAATTGCTATTGGTCCCAGAAATGTTTCTAAATGTGGGACTGGTCCCTGCCCCAGGACATTCAGCGAAAAAGACAGTTTTCTTCAAGTTGTTGGTGACTTACATTTGGCTAGAGCTCCCTTTTGCTAACTTGTCTGGCGCTGTTAGGTGAACCCAGTGGTTCACTGCAAGCAGGACTTCTCCCCACTTCCTCTTTAAATACCTCATTTGGCCTTGGTTTTTATTGACATTCTTCTGAAGGAAAACATAGCAAACTGAATGTGCTGTGCCCCTCCCCAGCCATGACCTATCTCTGTTAGCAGCTGCCTGGTGTTTTACTTGAATTAGCTAAACTGACTCTTTCTTTGTGGCATGATGTGTTATGATACCATGTTTTACATCAGAACTGAAATAGAAATCATGTGTGAAATGCATGAGAAGATATTGTGCATTTGTTTTATTGCTAGATAATCCAACGAACCCTGCTTCAGTATAGCCTGGTGAATTGAAAGGTTTTCTTTGATATCCAATTTTAACGATTTTGATCTCTGACACTTAAGTCATTTCTACCTCATCCTGAAGTCAGAATCTCTCATATATTAAGTCCTTATCATAGCGCTTCTTTTAATGAGAATGGTTTCATTTATTTTGGTTAAGAGATCAATCTCTCAATCCACCCCCCAGCACTGCCAACCCCCAATAAAAATCAGAGCTAGGGTGAGGAAAACCCATAGAAGAAACCATATAATTAAGCAATTTTAAACAGATGCTGCATATTTCTAAGCCCCCTTTCTTCTATATTTATAAATTGCATATTTATGCGTACTTTTAAGATGTCTGCAAACTGTACATTCACAAATGTCTGTTTTTTCTATTTTACCCAATATACAGTAACTCATGTGGTTATGTCTGTAGAAACCCCTCTGGGTACGGGTATTGCTTGAACCACGGAAGTATTATTCTTGGCAGTCAGGTGGATTTCTGGATTCTGGAAGATTCTGTTTCAAGTGTTAAGATTCACTCTACACTATTTACTCACTCTGTAATGCTTAAATTGCTATACCAGAAGGTTGTGTGTATTCACTGTATTCTTTAATCCCAAATCATCATGTTATGAGGATCCAGATATAATTCTGCAGAGTTCATAAAAGATTAAAAAATAAGCTAAGCCATCAAATACTGTGATTATTTGGTGGTAGCTTGAGAACAAGTCTTGCTTCTTTTACCTTGCAAATGGAAGCTTCTGTTGAACAGAGTCAATAGTCAGCTTTGGTAGGACACCAGTTAGTCTTTAAAAAGATTAGGTTTATGTTCTTACTGTTGCAAGAATATGCACAAAATCTGATCATTGCCATGGTTTCTGACTAGGTCTGCTAACACATTTGTAGTGGTATAGTTACATGCCATGTGTTTTGCCAAACTGTTTCATAAAAATTATTTATACTACAGAGGAAAAATGATACTACATTGATGTGATCTTAACAAAGCCAGGGAGATCATCCACAGAATGCTGCCCTAAGCAGCATTTTTCTATAGCTGGACTTTATGACTAAGATTGGTTGGTAACTTGCTGTCACAGTGCCCTGTCAGTCACTACCAGTGCTGGCTTTTATAAATTCTGGCCTCACTAGGAGAAAATCACCATGGATTCTAGGTTTCTTTGTTTCTAACTGAGCATGCAGCTGGGGTACATAGTTGAAGGGAGGTATTTATTCCTATTTTTTCTGCTTACTTGCTGGGTTAAGCGAAATATAAAAATTCAAAATGTGGGCTCTGGGATGTTCAATTAGGGTCTGCCACCTTTTCACAAAGAAACCAAAACATGCCCTCAGGACTAGTGAAGAATTTAGGACTCAGTCTTCCAGTGCACAATGGGCCTCCCACCTAGAGCCCTGTGATTACCCTAAAAAAAAACAAGATAGTGTGCAGTTGTAAGATGGTCAGGATGGCACTTAATATCATGCAAAGAACAGCTACTGTTTTTACAGCACCTGCTCTATGCTAGGCATCTCTTCTTGCTCCATATGCATAATTTAATTCTTATCCAATGTGGGGGTGGGTGTTACAATTTGCATTTTACAATTAAGGAAACTGAAGTTTAGAGAGGTGAAATGACTTACTCAGAGTTCCACAGCACAGCAGTGTCAGAATTAGGATAGGTTCAGATTTTATTTCCTTCAAAATGTGTGTTCTTTCCCATTGTGCTTGGGAATTTTGATGACCAGGGCTCTTTATCCAAGAAAGATAAAACCTCAGAGCTAAGATGATTCCAATACACAAAGATTAGCCATAGCTTTTCTCCCTCACTTTTGGTTAACAGCACCAAAATGCTCTTTTGCCTGTCCCTTCTTGAAGAAACAAGTAATTTAATTTACCTCTAAATTCTTGGAGCATATAGAATCTATGTCCTTTAGATTTTTGCTTTTATTGATAATAACCTTTAAAAATTTCTCTTGGATCTTCCTGGTGGCTCAATGGGGTGAACGCAGCGCTGTGAAGCTGTCCGCAGCCTCTGCAGTGTAGGTTCGATTCCCAGCCGGCCAGGAAGATTCCCACATGGCGAGGCAGACCTCTTCTGTCTCACCCACTGCTCCCCTCAGCAGTGTACTTAGGTCCTTTTGCCTGTTCTGCTCCCTGCTCTGTCTCTGGTGAATTCTCTCACCCTCCCTCGCCTCTGGCCTGTACCCCAGTGCTTGAATAAATAAATAAATCTTTAAAAAAAAACTTGCTAAAAAATAAATAAAAATCTCTCTTTATGTATCTTCATTTCGATGTCTATCCAGCCTCTCAATTATACTTCAAGCTCCTTAAGTTCAGGAACTGTGTATCACCTTTTACTTATTTATTTGGTGCCAAGTATAATCAGTTTCTCAGTAAGTATTTATTTAATGTAAAAGTAAATAAGAGGTTATTATTTTGTAAACTTTTATTCTTAGACTTTCTTATTCTAGGAGGTGGTATTAAATTTAACTGTAAAAAGGTTCAAAGTATTTCAGTTGATTTAGATATTAGATTTTAGTGACTAATTAAGGAAAACCAGAATATTTTGACCCTCCTAATTATCTAGGAAAGTGTGGCTACACTTTCCACAAAATCCACATGAACGCCATAGTCAGACACACTACCAGGCGCTTGAGGATGTTCTTCATCCAGGAGTCAGGATCCTTTTATTTTAAAATGATGAATATACCTTACCCTGTTTTCATGTTCACAGGCTATCATGCAACACATTATATTTTATCTTTGCATTTGCAGAAATGGTAGTAATCAAAATGCTCATCTCATAGGAACATGTTTGTTTACAATTTGGAGGTTATTTCTGCTCTTTAAAATCCAAGGATTAGTATCAGTTAACACTGTGTAAATAAGACTGCAGTCAAAACCTTTATGAAAGCTACTGCTGATTGGATTTTTTCATTGCTTATCTAATGTTATTTTACTGTTCACACATAATAAAAGATCATTAATAGGAATATGTCACATAAACCACATTAATTATGTCATTTGAGAATCATATGATGTATTTATCTTGTTATACTTGTCACATTAATATAATGTGAATCTGGCTTCTTAAATGACTTCTCTGGTGGAACATCATTTAAAAAAGGTTGGAAGCTCGCTTGTGAGGAGTATATCCTATAAATTTGTGTCTTAGAGTAACTCATTACTTTTACAAGAGTATATTTCAAATCCCTGCACTTTTTCTATGATAACATATATATTTTTCTGGATTAGAAAGCTAAGTCTCAGACTTTCATACATCTATATTAAATTGCTTAGTTACCTTCCTGGATGCTGTGCTAACATTATTTTATTCATTTTGGATCAGTTTGTTTAATAATATAAAATTAGACTTTAAGCATTATAGACAAAAGTAGTTATAAAGTCTTAGAAATTTCATGATAAAGGTTTTTCTGCAAATCCATTCTATATACCATTTCCATTCTATATACCATTTCCAGGTCAGTGCAACCTAGAGACCCAGGTTTTGGCTCTTGGCAGTTCCTATGACTTGTGTCTTTGGGCATGTCATTTAATCTTTCACACCTGACTCCCCACTGTTACAGTTTAGTGCCTCATTATCACTTGTTGGATTTGCAAGTGGCATCCTAATGATTTTTCTTTTTGTAAGTTTCTTCTTTTTCTCTAGCTTTCCCTTTTTATCCCTTCTAGAGTAGTTGTTAAAACAATACACATATAATCACATTATTTACCTCTTAAAGACTTGCCATGTCTCTAGATTTCTAACAGAGGTCTCCAAAGTGAGGTAAGCACACCTTAGCACACCTTAGGCTGGGAAATGTGTAAGAAAATATGAGAATATCTTTATGTATTTTTTAATATAAATGAATAAGAAATACATAAAACTTTTATAATCTTTTGATATGTTTTTCCATTTGTACCTTTGTTTGTTCAGAGACCACAGAGGTTCTTAGTGGTGGTACCCACTCATTGACAAATGACTCATCAGTCATTTGTTCACCTTCAGTGTGCTGTGGTATACTGTAGTTTCCATGATAAAAGCTCTTGCCTTAAGTGATTAATTTTATGTACATAAATTTTACATATAATTTATATATATAAGAGAAGAAGAAAGAAGAATGTAGTATTAGTTATAGTTACCTATTTAGAGGATAGGCTTCCACACTAGACTTCCTGAGCTTGAATTTCAGCTCAACCCTTAGTAGTTATACAGCCAAGTTACTTTCTGTATTTCGTGTGTCTCATTTAATGTGAATGGTATCTCGTTCATAGTGTGACTTTGAGACCTTAGTATAAAATGCCTATAAGAATGCTTGAAACAAAAAGTGCTGATGCTTTTCTGTTCATATGACTGTACCTGAGAATCTAGCTAGACATGGCTCACCAGACTTCTGTGCATTTGCATGTACTCCTTCCTTTTGCTCTAAGGCCTTTTTCTCATGCTCTTTTTATCTTTCCTTCCTTTTGTCATTGGTCTTGCCTTAAACACTGACTCACCCTTCTTCTCCTAAGCGAATTCTTCTATATTTTCTGGGGATAATTGGGCATACACTACTTTGATCACATTTGTATGGCCCACAGCCACAGTCTTGTACTGTTATTGTTATTTTGAGGATGTAGGCACAGAGTAGGAACTGAGTAAGTGTATGTTGAAAAAAGTGTAATGCATATATGGAGTGATATGGTTAATGATCTTCAACCAGTTGACAAGATTTTTCTGACTTGCCAGTTATTGGACATGCCTGATTTACACATTTATTACTACCATTTCTCATTCGCTTAGAGCATCATATTGACTATGAGTGAGGGTGATTCATTAAAGAGGTAATCTTAACTATATACCTATAAAAATGAGGTCACAGTTATGAAGTGGCAGTTGTGCAACATTGTACATAGCTTAAATGCAGTTGAACTGTACACTCTAAAATGGTTAATTACATGAGACATGAACTTCAATTGAAAACAAGGGGAAAAAGTTATTTGTGATACACATTCAGCCCTAACAATTTTTTGATTTTATAAAATTGGTAGAGAATGGTCATTTATAGAAAACCACTTCCAGGAACATTTGAGAAGCTGGGAAGGGTTGATAGATTTGATAAACAGTGAAAGAAGTCAGCAAGGAGGAAATCTGATTTGGCACCTTTATGGTTCGGGAACTAGTCAGTAAACATTGCCAATGTGAGAGGCTAGAGTTTAATTGGCCTGACTTCAGGAAAGGGCACCAGCAGCCACCTTCATTTTGCTAGTCAGTCACAGCGATGACATGCTGTGGAAAACACAACAGAAGCAAGAGAAAACCTGAAATCCTGTCCGGCCCTGTCAGCTTTGGCTTCCGTAGTAAATTCATTATATCAGTAATGTATGTCTCAGCTTTAAGACTTTGCTCTTATTGATGTGTTAAAAAACCATGCAATTTTATTGAAAGATATAAAAATTATGTCATTTAACTGACTTTTTCAGGTTTATATGAAGCTTTTGTCCTAAACTTTCTTTTTGGTCTTCACTTTTAGATTTTTGTAGTTAAAAGTATTCTTCTATTACTGAGCTTGTTAACTATATTCCTTTTCCAGAACACTTTATTTCTTCTGTCAGAATGTTCTGTCTGTTATTTTGAGTAGCCTGTCCTTTTAGCATATATTCTAAGACATAAAATTGTATCCTTTGCATTCCACTATCTGTGTAATAAACTTAGCACTCTAAAAAAGGTTTATGAAATGACTGGATGGCAGTTGTCAAAATTGCATGTAGCTTTTTGCTTGCTCTCAATTTGGACTATCTCTAGTATATATTTGGTTATGTAAGCCAATGTCCAATCATAAATGTGCTCTTATTTCTAGCAAATTTATATCGGGGGTGGGTAGATGGTCTCCAGTACTTGTAGAAGTGCAGATGTTGAGACAGTTCTGATTAGAAGAAGTTAATGTTTGGAATATGGTCACAGCAGAGTTGGGACCCAGGAGATCATTGTGGTAACTGGTGTTGGATCATAGTCTCCAAAATACATGATCTAGCAAAGTAATATTGGGCAAGAAATAAGAATCCCATAGGAAACTTTGTTGCATATCTTGGGAGAAATTTGTTACATCCTTTATTGGCATAACAACACTTACTAGATTGAAATGGGTGTGTATTTTTAAATTGAGAAATGATTCCTTATTTTAACTTGTCTAATATAGGTGTTTCTTAGTTTAAGGAAAAAAAATTGAATCTGAGAACAGACTGAATGTTAAGTTGTTTTACATAAATAAAGACCTCGAATATTGAATATGTTTATCTGGATCATTTGCTCTAATAACTAGGTTTTCTAAAAAAAGGTTTATTTATGCAAACAAGAACTGGGGTACAGGCCAGAGGTGCAGGAAGGTGAGAGGATTCACCAGCTACAGAGTGGGGAGCAGAACAAGTAGATTGAAAATCAATGCTGAGGGGAGCAGCAGGCGAGTCAGGAGAGGTCTGCTGCACCATGTGGGTTGCTCCCTGGCTGGCCGGGGATCGAACTCAGCTGCAGAGGCTTCTGGATAATTTCATAGTGCTATGCTTAACCCCTTGCACCACCTGGGAAGCCCCTCTAATAATTATTTGTTAAACATATATTTTATTTGTAATATTTATAAATGGACTTTGCAATGCACACATATTTTTTGCATTATACCAAGTTATAGTATCTGTGAAAAGCTGTAGTGCTTAAGCCCAGATCTATTAGGTATTATTTGGGTCTGTGTTTATGCAATTGAGATTTTTCAGGCATAAATAAGAATATGTTTTTGAGGAGTGGAAGAAACTCTCATAGTGAGTCATTTCGGTGATCCTGTGTCTTTACTACTTACTGATTAGGTTTTTTGTCAAATAGAGAGTGGGCTAGAGAAAGAAAACTTAAAATACAAACCACTATTTCTTTTTAATTTATTTTTATACAAGAACTGGGGGCCTCCCTGGTGGTGCAAGGGGTTAAGCACCGTACTGTGAAGCAATCCATAGCCTCTGCAGCGCGGGTTCGATCCCCGGCCAGGGAGCAACCCACATGGCACAGCAGACCTCTCCTGGCTTGCCCACTGTTCCCCTCAGCAATGTACTTTAGTCAGTCTGCCTGTTCTGTTCCCCAGCTCTTGTATGCATAAATAAATAAATCTTAAAATAAAGAACTGGGATACAGGTCAGAGGCATAGGAAGATGAGAGGAGTCACCAGAGACAGAGTGGGGAGCAGAACAGGCAGACAGACTGAAAACACCAAAAGCTGAAGGGAGCAGTGGGCGAGACAGGAGAGGTCTGCCACAGCATGTGGGAATCTCCCTGGTCGGCCCGGGAACCGAACCTGCACTGTAGAGGCTGTGGACAGCTTCACAGTGCAGCGCTTAACCCGCTGCACCACCAGGGAGGCCCCACTTTATTTTTGTTGGAATTTTGGTAAAGATATTAACTGGAACCATGCAACATACCAAATGTTTGACAATCTTTTCATAGAAAAACAAATTTATTGTGACACTGAATGAGTCTCTTTTGAGATGTGTGAATTTTACTGTAGCTTTCCATTTGATTACTCAGAGGTTTTTAAATACATACTTTCTGGTTTTAGGCAGTAGAGGTGGTTAAATAAGTGATAAGTGAGGTATTTATTATGTTATTGATTGCTGAGAGATACATTTGAGGATGCAGAGTCACAGGGTCTGAAAACATTTTGAATGATTTGATAAATACCTCTGTAGTTTTTCTTTTTGACTTTGCTTTGGTATGTCTGGCTTGGCATTTTTTCCAATAACTTTTTCAAATCTATCAAAATATGGTGGAAAGAACCAATATTGGCAGTTAATATGAAGGGTAGAATTGTGTGTCCTAGGGAGTATATGCAGCTGTCCTTGAGAAGACATGACCAAGGAATTTATTTAAATAGTAACTAGTTACATATTAATACCTTTTATTAAAACACATTATTTTAAGCACCCCTTTCTGTTCTAGCCTATACTTTTGCTAGATAGTATTTATACTACTTTGACTAAAATCTTTCTAGAAATGAAAGGAACCTTAAAGAGAATTTAATGTTTCAAAATAAGAAGCAGAGTACCTGTAGGGTAAACCACCTTCCAGAATCATGTAGCTGTTCAGAGACCAGCCCTAAGCCCAGACACTCTTAAGGAGAGGGGTATATCCCCTGGGTTGCGCTATTTCCACTTCTCCAGAAGTTCAGAGTCTGGGGGTGAGCCTATTTGTAAGACAGATAGATGGTATATTTTGAAGACACCAAAAAATCATAACTTATGTAACTTATTTTTCTGTATTTCCTTTGTGCTAAATTTTTAAAAATTCATAGTAAAATGCAACTATAACAGTTGCATTTGTTTATTGTTTGTTGGCTTTCTGGTCTGTTATCCAATAAAACATTGAGAAATGGACTCCTCATAAACACTTGATGTAGCTGTTAGTGAGGGATTCATGAAACATTAGGACCACAGTCATTGAGAAGCCTGAATTGAGGTAGAGGACAGGGTCACTTTGGTGGGGACTTTAGTAGCTAAGAAAGATCTTTAAAGGGCTATCTCTTGGTGGGGAAAGGGGAAGCAGAAAAATGTAACTGAGAGTGGAAATAGAGGATGTTAACCACAAACTTCACATTCTTCTAGTTTCAAGGAAGGAACAGCTCTATGTCAGAGTAGATGGCATGAAAGGATCAAGATTGAGGGATGAGAAATTAATGACTACTATCAATAAACATAGAAAAACTTATTTGAAAAGTAAAACATTTATGTAAGTTTATACAAACATGAAATAGATCTCATTGATAAGAAAATCAATGGGATATACTTATCACTGTTCTGATTACATCTTTTTTAAAAAAGATTTATTTATTTACACATACAAGAGCTGGGGTACAGGCCATAGATGCAAGGGGGGGTGGTGAGAGGATTCACCAGAGACAGAGTGGGAGCAGAACAGGCAGACTGACTGAAATACACTGCTGAGGGGAGCAGCAGGCGAGTCAGGAGAGGTCTGCTGCTAACGCCATGTGGGTAGCTCCCTGGCCGGCTGGGGATCAAACTCATGTTGCAGAGGCTTCGGATTGCTTTATAGTGCTTAATCCCTTGCGCCACCAGGGAGGCCCTGTTCTGATTACTTCTGATGATAGGTACGGTTCTCACGAATTTCTTTTTGGGGGATAACATTGGTTTACACCATTATTTGTATTTTAGAACTATAGGATTCCCCCTATCAGATGTTGTCACCATACTGCACCCACCACCAAAACACTCTCAGTCTGCCATCATAGTCTGTCATGCTCCCTCCCCACTTTGCTCTCCATCCTCCCTCTTTCCCTTCCCCCTTGATAATTCAGTTCTACAGTCAGATTTCCAGGGTTCTTGGTTTGGCATTATTTGACTCCATTTGGTTTCTGTATATTTGGCATCTGTCTTTCTCCTTCTGACTTATTTGGCTTAGTGTAATCCCCTCCAGCTCCATCTATGTTGCCGCAAGTGGCAAGAGTTTATTTTTCTCGATAGCTGAGTAGTAGTCCATATATACCACAGCTTCCTGACCACTCAGTACTCTCAAAGATACAGAAATAAAAAGAACTGAAAAGAAAAGGAAGTATGAAGGAAAAAGAATGAAGAAACACTTTGATTACTATCTGACACCATGAGGAAAGGAAATATAGGAGTTATAGGTATCCCGGAAGGTAAGGAGAGAGACCAAGTAAATGAAACTCTATTCAAGGAGATGATCGAAGAGAACTTTCCAAGCATGAAAAAGGAGATGAATATAGGCATACAAGAAGTGAGAAGAACACCAGAATACACCAATGAAAAGAAAACTGCAGCAAGACACATAATAGTAATGCTTTCAAGAGTCCAAGAGAAGGAAAAAATAATGAAGCTGACAAGAGGGAAGAAACAGATATCCTATAAAGGAAAACCAACCCGGCTGACATCAGACCTCTCCAAAGAAGCACTCTGGGCAAGAAGAGAATGGAGTGACATATTCAACAAACTCCAAGACAGCAATTGCCAACCAAGAGTACATTACCCTTAAAAGCTCTCCTTCCAGGGCCTCCCCTGGTGGTACAGTGGTTGTGCTCTGGGCTGTGAAGCTGCCCGCAGCCTCTGCAGCGCTGGTTCAATCCCCAGCCACCACCGAAGGTCCCACATGGCGCGCAGACCACTTCTGCTGTGCCCGCTGCTCCCCTCAGCAGCGTATTTCGCTGGTTTGACTGTTCTGCTCCCCACTCTGGCTCTGGTGAATTCTCTCACTCTCCCGCATTTCTGACTGTACCCAGTGCTTGTATAAATAAATAAATAAATCTTTAAAAAAAAAAAAACTCTCCTTCCAGGGCCTCCCCTAGTGGCACAGCGGTTGAGTGCTGGGCTGCAAAGCTGCCCGCAGCCTCTGCAGCGCTGGTTCGATCCCTGGCCGCCCAGTGAGGGTCCCACATGGTGCAACAGACCTCTCCGGCCCTGCCCGCTGCTCCCCTCAGCAGTGTATTTCGTCAGTCTGCCTGTTCTGCTCCCTGCTCTGGCTCTGGTGAATTCTCTCACCCTCCCATGCTTCTGACTGTACCCAGTGCTTTTATAAATAAATATGTTTTTTTAAAAAAGCTCTCCTTCCTCTATAAAGAAAAAATAAGTACTTTCTCAGACAAACAGAAACTCCAGAAATTCAGAACTCCCACTCTAAAAAATTCTACAAGAAGTCCTAAAGCCAGAACCAGAAGAGGGATGAATAAGAAGAATGAAATAAGACAAGGAATAAAATCGCAAAATCACAGATACAAAAAAAATCACAAAATCACAGATACAAAATCACCAAAAAAAGACAAAATCACAAAAATGGCAAATACAAATGCCAATGTATCAATATGAACTCTAAATGTAAATTGACTAAACTCATCCATAAAATGGAAACACATTTAACTACAAAAGATAAACATAGACTGAAAGTAAAAGGTTGGAAAACAATTCTACAAGCAAATGGACCCACCCCCCAAAAAAAGGCAGGAACAACTATACTTTTATCACATGAATAGATTTCAATTCAAAAAAAGGTAAAAAGAGACATAGATGGACACTACATTATGATCAAGGGGACAGTGTATCAAGAAGATATAACACTCATCAAAATACACTCACCAAATGAAAGAGCACCAAAATATATTAGACAATTATTATCAACTCTGAAAACAGATGTGAAAGAAAATACATATATAGTAGAAGACTTCAGTAGCCCACTCTCACCAATGGATAGATCAAGAAGACAAAAAATAAACAAAGACACTAGAGCCCTAAATAAAGACATAGCACTCATGGGCTTAACAGACATCTATAAGACACTGCTCCCTGCCCCCTGCAATTGAGTACACATTTTTCTCAAGTGTGCACAGATCATTCTCCAGAATTGATCACATGTTGGGCCACAAGACAAACATCAACAGATAAATTAACATCAAAATCATTCCACCTATCTTCTCTGATCATAGAGGCATCAAACTAGAAATAAATCATGAAAAGAAAGCAAGGAACCCTCCCACTTTATGGAGATTGAAACCCACACTACTGGAAGACCATTAGACTGAAAGGAGATCAAAGAAGAAATTAAAACATACTTTGATTTGAACGACAATGAGGACACCAGTTTCCAGAATGTATGTGACACAGTAATAGTAATAATAAGAGGAAAATATATGGGAATACAGGTTCACATAAGAAGCAATGTAGAACTCAAAGAAACAACCTAATCTCACATCTCAAAGAACTAGGAAAAGAATAACAAAAAAAAAAAAAAAACAAAAAACCCTTAAAACCAGTGGAAGAAAGGAAATAATAAAAAAGCAGAAATAACTGAAATAGAAATTAAAAAAAAATCCAAAAGATCAATGAAACCAAAAGTTGGTTCTTCAAAAAAAATAAACACAATAGACAAACCTCTAGCCAGGCTCACAAAGGAAAAACAGGAGAAAACACATATAAATATCTTCATAAATGAAAGAGGAGAAATTATAACAGACTCAGTTGAAATGAAAAGAATAATCAGAGATTACTATGAACATTTATATGCAAAGAAGTTCAACAATCTAGAAGAGATGGGCAAATTCCTAGAATGATATAATCATCCAAAGCTAGATAAAGAGGAAATAGAACACCTTAACAGACCAATTACACAAGCAGAGAAACTGAAACAGTAATCAAAACACTCCCCAAAAACAAAAGCCCAGGACCAGATGGCTTCACAGATGAATTCTACCAAGCTTTCAGAAATGAATTAGTGCTTACCCTACACAAACTCTTTTAAAAAATTGAAAAAGAAGGAATACTACCAAATAACGTTCGATAAAGCCAACATTACACTAATACCAAAAACAAATAAAAACAACACAAAAAGAGAAAACTACAGGACAACCTCCCTAGTGAACACTGATCCAAAAATCCTCAACAAAATCCCCTCCAACAGAATCCAACAAAGGATAATACACCAAGATCAAGTGGGATTTATCCCAGGGGCACAAGGGTTGGTCAACATATGAAGGATTGGTCAACATATGAAGATTGATTAATGTAATCCAACACATCAACAAAAAAGAAAAATAAAAACCATATGATTATATAAATAGATGCTGAGAAAGCATTTGACAAATTTCAACATCCATTTATGATGAAGGCCTTTAATATTCTTGGGTTAGAAGGAACATACATTAACATACCTTAATATGATAAAACTCCATATATGACAAACCCACAGCCAATATTATTGTCAGTGGTAAAAAGCTGAAGCCCTTTCCTTTAAGATCAGGGAGAAGACAAGGTGTCCACTCTCACCACTGCTCTTCAATATATACTGGAAGTCTTAGCAGAGCAATAAGACAAGAGAAAGACATACAAGAAATCCAAATATAGAAAGAAGTAAAACTATCACTATTTGCAGACGATAAGATAATATACATAGAGAACCCTAAAAACTCCATAGAAAAACTAATCAAAATAGTCTACCAGTTTAGTAAAGTAGCAGGATACAAAATCAACACACAAAAATCAGTAGCCTTCCTGTATACAATCATTCTGAAAAAGAAGAAATCAACAAAACCATCCCTTTTATAATTAAAACATAAAAAATCAAATACTTGGGAATAAACCTAATGAAAGAGGTGAAAGACCTATGCAAAGAAAATTATAAAACACTGATGAAAGAAATAGAAGAAGACACAAAAGCATCCACTGCTCATGGGTTGGAAGAATTAACATTATCAAAATGACCATCTCCTACCAAAAGCAATTTATAGATTCAACACTATTCCAGTAAAAATCTCAATGACATTCTTCAAAGAAATAGAACAAATATTGATGAAATTCATATGGAGACACAAATACCCCTCCAATAGTCAAAACCTTCCTGATGACAACAAAGGAGAATGGTGGTATCACACTCCCATTCTTCAAACAATACTGCAAAGCCATAATAATTAAAACAGTGTGGTACTGGAACAAAAACAGACACAGAGACCAATGGAATGGAATAGAAAGCTCAGAATAAAGCCACATATGTACGGACAACTAATCTTTGACAAAGGAGCAAGGAATAGTCAATGGAATGAGGATAGTTTTTTAAAAAATGGTGCTGGGAAAACTGGACCACCATAAACAAAAGAATGAAACTAGACCACCACCTCACACCATGCACAAAAAGCAACTCAAAATGGATAAAGGAATTGAACATAAGACCTGAAACCATAAACTATATATTAGAAAACATTGGTAAAACACTACATGACATACACATCAGTAATATCTTTAAAGACTCATCACCCAAAGCAAAGAAAGTGACGGAAAAGATAAACAGCTGGGATTACATCAAACTGAAAAGTTTCTGTTTAGCAAAAGAGACATTAACTAAAACAAAGAGACACCCTACTGAATGAGAGAGAATATTTCACTCTATACAACTGTTAAGGGACTGATCACAAAGATATACAAAGAACTCACAGGACTCAACAAAAACAAAGTAAACAATCCAGTTAAGAAATGGGCAGAAGAACTTAAAAGATACTTTTCCAAAGAGGAAATGCAAAGGGAAATGTAAATCAAAACCTAAATGAGATACTACCTTACATCAGTAAGAATGGCACATATCAAAAAACTAGCAACAACAAATATTGGCAGGGATGTGGTGAAAAAGGAACTCTCCTACACTGCAAACTGGTCCAACCACTATGGAAAGCTGTGTGAAAGTTTCCTCAAACTACTAAAAATGGAGCTACCATATGACCCAGCAATTCTACCCCTAGGGATCTACTCAAAGGACACAAAAACATTGATTGAAAAGAATACCTGTACTCCTATGTTTATTGCAGTACTATTTATAATAGGTAAAACTTGGAAACAACCCAAATGCCCCAAAATTGATGACTGAATCAAGATGAATTGGTATATATACACAATGGAATACTACTCAGCAATTAAAAAAGATAAACTAATGCCATTCACAGCAACATGGATGGAGCTAGAGGGAATTATGCTCAGTGAAATAAGTCAGAAGGAAAAAGAAATATTGGATGGTTTCACTTATAGAAGGAATATAGGGGAGCCAAATAAGGCATCAGGATAAAAAATAATTAAAAAGACAACTCAACAAAACAAAAACACAACCGTAAACCAGAGACATTCTGCAGGGGAGGTGGGAGGGAGAGGGAGTGGAACGAGGGAGGGAGGAAAGAGCACAGGGGACTTTAGTGATGGTGCACAAGTGAATTGGTGGTGAAAATTCTATGGGACTACACCTGAGAAAGGAAAGCAAACATCATTAAAAAGTGAACAATGAGGGGCCTCCCCAGTGGTGCAGCGCTTGAGCGCTGGGCTGCGAAGCTGCCCGCGGCCTCTGCAGCGCCAGTTCAATCCCCGGCCGCTGGGTGAGGGTCCAACATGGCACGCAGACCTCTCCTGCCGCCCCCTGCTCCCCTCAGCAGTGTACCTTGTCAGTCTGCCTGTTCTGTTCCCCGCTCTGGCTCTGGTGAATTCTCTCACCCTCCCACGCTTCTGACTGTACCCAGTGCTTGTATAAATAAATAAATCTTAAAAAAAAGAATGATATAAAATATATATAAATAAAAATTTTAAAAACCCACAAAACTAAACCTTACTAGCCTTCATTTTCAATTCTAAATATAACCATATTTTTAATTAAAGTATTTGTAGACAAAATGTTAATAAACATAGATCACTGCATTTTTAAAGGATAGCATCTAATTTGACATTTAAGGTCAGAAATAATTGTTGAATAAGTCTCATATTTGGTGAAAATGTAAAAACATCAAATTTCCTATTAAAATTCTTTTCTGAAAACCTATTTCAGCACAGAGCATGTGCACTAGAATTGCATACAGAATATATGTACAAAAGCTGCTTTCAAATAACTGTGAATTGCATTTATTAAATTTTTCCAAACTTTTTGAGAATACTATTATTGGGTAGTTAAATTTTAAATCCACATGAAGTCTTTTTAAAAAAGTATAACTTAATTGTCTCCTACAGGTTTTTATATGTAAATTTCCTGATCTCATTCAGTTAAAAATATTTTCTAATTTCAGTTGTGGTTTTTGGTCATTGTTGCCTGATGTGTTTACTTTTAGAACATTTTTTACAAATTTCCAAATAAGTAGGGACTATGTAATTTTAATTTTCTTACTGATTTCCACTTATTTGCATTAAAAAGTATTTTTAAATATTCTTATTTACTTTTTCACACTATAGGATTTCTCCTCTCAGGTGCAGTCACCATAGTTTTCCCACCACCAAAATGCCCCCTCTCTTTCACTGTACTGTCCTTCCCCACCTCCCCCCCCCCATCCTCTACATGTGAAAAAAATGCTCATCATCACTTATCAGGGAAATGCTGATCAAAACCACATTGAGATATTACCTCACACGTGTGAGAATGGTGCATATTTAAAATAAACAAACCACAAAGGACATGGAGAAAAAAAGAACCCTATTACTCTGTTGTAAGGAATGTAGACTGGTCCAGCCCTTAGGGAAAGAAGTGTAGAGATTCCTCAAAAGACAAAATGGATTTATCATATAATCCAGCATTTCCACTCCTAGGTATCTATCCAAAGAGCACAAAAACACTAATTTGAAAGGAAACCTGCACTTCTATGGTGATAGTGGCACTATTGACAATAGGCAAGATAGGGAAACCTAAATGTCACAGAACAGATGGGTGGATCAAAAGGATGTGGTACATATACACAGTGGAATACTACTCAGTGATCAAAAAAGGTAAGCGCAAGCCATTTGCGGCAACATGGTTGGAACTGGGATTATGCTAAGATAAGTAAGTCAGCAGGAGAAAGATAAATACTGGATGGTTCACTTACATGTGAAATCCAGAGAAACCAAACAAGGGATCACACAAAGACAAAGTATAAGACTGACCCTTGAAAGCAGACTGTAGATCTAAGACACTTGGGAGGGGAAGGGGTAGGAGAGGGCAGAAGTAGAGAAAGGGGAGAGAGGGGACGAGCACTGTGGAGTGTGTTGGAAGAAGGGGGCACTTCGGTGGTGGGAAAACTACTGTGTCCACACCTGAGGGGAGAAATCCTATATTGTGAAAAAATAAACATGGATGTTCCAAAAAAAAAAAAAAAAAAGATACACTTTTTTAATGGACTCTGTAGGCATTTTGGAGGCTATTTCAATAATAAGTTTCTAAATGGGGGGTAATTTTAAAAATCAAATTTCTTTTAAATGATCAAATTATTAAATATTTACCATAACTGTAGAGGCAAATATAAATAAAATGCATTTCCTCCAGTGAGGATAAGGCACATATACCTGAAATGTAGGGTGGTTGAAATTAAGTTTCACTAGAGAGGTAGAGTATTCTAGAGAGTAAAAAAAAGGTGACAACACAGCTGAGATAGTGGAAGAAGGGGAAGGGTTTGGAGCTAGGTTTAGGAATTTGTAGACCAAGAGGGTCTGCTCCATGGAATAGCATTTTAGCTAGACTTGCTGGACTGATTTTTACCAGACAGAGAAGAGTTCACTCCATATAGTGAGAATAATGTAGGGAAAAGCAAGATCTGAGCATGTTTTTACAACATGGTAAGGAATCCCTGTTTGGCTGGAGAATAGATTTCAAATGCCAGCTGAAATCCAGATGGTAATTGGTCTCCAAAATGGTGAAATTAGGTTTTTACATGCTTATTCTCCTCCTAATGCTCAGTGAGTAACTAGTTTTCTCACATTTTCTTATTAAAGAAAATGAAAAACTGAGTAGGTTGCAAATGATGGGATTTTATTTGGCTCTGCTAGGATTTTTATAAATACTACAGCAGCTGTTTACATGTTTTTCATGATTGCCCTATGCATTTCAGAATGATTTTCCTCATTGTTTGATGCAGAAGTCCACATTTAATTCAACTTTATCTTTGAATGTTTGCCATTCTCATTTCACTTGTATTCCTTTGGGGAGTATTAGTTACCTGATGATAGAAATTTCATACATTTGGATTCCAAGTGCTTCCAAGTTCAGAATGTCTTCTCTTTTCTACATGTACTATGTAGTACTGTTAAATAATCTGAGGTTATAGCACAATTCACAAAGCAATAATATCTCCTGTACTTCCAAATAAAGTATTTGAAGGGAATATTTGCAGAATGTGCTATAGTGGTAAATTTAGAGAGTACAAGATAATTACTTGTAATTATGGCAATTTCTGTTAGGGAAATCATCTTAATTTGTTCCTACTAAGAAATAGAATTGCTCTACTCATAGCATTTGGATCTTTTCAGGAGATTAATGCCTTGTGCCTTCATTACTTTGAATGGACATTACGGCTTTTCACTACATCTGAAATTACCCCTTTAATTCACACTTCTGTTTGAATTTCTGTTAAATGCAGACTTCACTTAAAGAAAATCAGATTCCGGAGACCTTGTTGAAGAGAACTTACATGTCCATCTTAAGCAAATTGTCAAAGAATAGTACATCTTTACTAGAAGAATACACTCCCAAAGACGTCATGGCCTAGATAGTGAAGAGTATTTAGTTCATGTTTGGAACATTCTCCTGTCATGCTACTCCCTGAAGATTTTAAAATTTACATAGCCTTTAGGCTGATGGGTAATAATTGCCATGGATAAAAAAGAATGGTGTGTTTCTGGGCCTTTTATGAAGACAGATTTCTGACTATTTTTTTTTTTTAGTTTTACGTGCTTAATTACACCATTTGGGAAGGGTAAACCTGTGTAGTTAAGACAGAAAGAAAATTGGAGAGGGAAGAATAGTTTACACTGGAATATAATTAAATGGAAAGAATATTTATTTATTTATTTATTTATTTTGAAGATTTATTTATTTATACAAGCACTGGGTACAGTCAGAAGCGCGGGAGGGTGAGAGAATTCACCAGAGTCAGAGCGGGGAGCAGAGCTGGCAGAAGGACCGCAGTACACTGCTGAGGGGAGCAGCGGACAGCAGGAGAGGTCTGCGCGCCATGCGGGACCCTCCTCCGGTGGCCAGGGAGCCGCTGGGGATCAAACCAGCGCTGCAGAGGCTGCGGGCAGCTTCGCAACCCAGCGCTCAACCGCTGCGCCACCGGGGAGGCCCAGGAAAGAATATTTAAAAAGAAATGATGGACTTATGTCTAGATAGGTGACAAGGGTGCTAGGACTAGACTGTTACTGATTGTTACGCTATGATTGTCTATGGAGAAAAATTACTTCAGTTTTCAAAGTGGTGGAGTGTTTTTAAAATTTCTTAAGTTTTTCTTTTTTTTAAATTGTGCTGTACCATTTATTTCTTAAAAATTATGAGTTTTCTAGTTAGCACCTATTTCTTCACATTATATAGGAATTTCTTTTGGCTGTACTGAGTTGAGGCTCGTGCCTTAGTGTTAAAATTTCTGTCTCCCTTGATGTTAGATATAACGCTTGGCACTGTGAAGATACTTCTGTTCTTGATGTCTGGATGGGACGATGGTGGCCATCACTTCTCAACAGTAACTAGAAGTCATGCCTGAATATGGCAGCTTTTAAGTAGGATCAGATGGAGCTAGTGAGATGCAAAAGCAACAAGGGACTCCAGTGCTTGGTCCAGTGCCTTCTGCTAAAGTCTAAGCTGGTAGTCAAATGTGTATTCATTGATTGAATAGGCATTTATCAAGAGCCAATTATTTGCCATGTATTGGCTATTTATAACCTAATGATGAGGAGAAATAATGAGTAACACTTAATGGTGACTATTATTTCAAAGTTTGGGGTTGTTCATTTTGTCTTTATGCATGCTTGCTAAGTAAGTTAGTAACTACTGAATTTTAGAGAACCAATGAATTTACTAACTGTAAGTGCTAATAATTTATGAAATATTTGACATTGGGTATGAAGATTCAAATATAATACCCCCATTTTCAAGGAGCTTATAGTCTAGCCAGGAAGTCAGATGAGAAAATATTATTGTAATAATGATATGATAACAATGGAAATGCAAACACAGTGCTAGGCTATGGGAACATTAAAAAATAGGAGAAAGGAGGTGATGTGAGTTAAGCATTGAATTCTGTATAGAAGTTGCCTAGGTTAATAACCACTGTGTATTTCTAGAGTGCAGACTTTTCTCATCACTTATCCTTTCATTTTTATTACAGTGATTTAAAAAAGTAATTAAACTAATTTTAAAAGTGTTCACCATTTGATTACATTTATTCATGTTATCATGAGTCATAGCTTGATTTCTTTTTTCTTTTTTTTTAATTAATAATAAATTTTATTTTTACATTCCCCATACAATTTCAACCCCCCCATTCTGACCCCAGTCCCTCCCCTCCTGCCCCCCACCCCCCAAAAAGTGTCTCTGGTTCATAGTTTTTTGTTGATTTTGATTTTCACTTTCTTACAGTTATTCATTTTCCTGGTCCCTTATTTAAGTTTTCTAGATTCCTGCTATGAGTGAGACCATCCGGTATTTTTCTTTTTCTTTCTGGCTTATTTCGCTGAGCATGATCCCTTCTAGCGCCATCCATGTTGCTGCAAATTGCATGTTTTTAAATGCTGAGTAGTATTCCATGGTGTATATGTACCACATCTTCTTGATCCAGTCATCTATTTTTGGGCATCTGGGCTGTTTCCAAAGCTTAGCTATTGTAAATAGCTGCTATAAACATAGGGGTGCAGGTGCTCTTTGGAATTGCTGTTTCTGTGTCCTTTGGGTAAATACCTAGGAGTGGAATTGCTGGATCATATGGAAGCTCTATGTTTAGTAGGTCCAGAAATCTCCACACAGCTCTCCATAGTGGTTGGACCAGTTTGCACTCCCACCAACAGTGCAGAAGAGTTCCTTTTTCTCCACACCCTCGCCAGCATTTGTTGTTGCTAGTTTTTTTAATATGTGCCATTCTCACTGGTGTAAGATGGTATCTCATGGTAGTTTTGATTTGCATTTCCCTGATTACAAGTGATGTTGAACATTTTTTCATATGCCTGTTGGCCATTTGCATTTCCTCTTTGGAGAAGTTCCTTTTTAGCTCTTCTGCCCATTTTTTGACTGGATTATTTTCTTTGTTGTTGAGTCTCATCAGCTCTTTGCAGATTTTTGTGATCAGTCCTTTATCATTAGTGTTGGGTACAAAAATGTTCTCCCAGTTGGTGGGGTTTCTCTTTGTTTTTGTTATTGTCTCTTTTGCTGTGCAGAAGCTCTTTAATTTGATGTAGTCCCAGCTGTTTATCTTTGCCTTCACTATCACTGCTTTGGGTGATGTGTCTGTAAAGATGTCTTTGATGTGCAAATCACGTAGTGTTTCGCCTATATTTCCTTCTGTGTATTTTATGGTTTCAGGTCTTATGTCTAGTTCTTTAATCCATTTTGAGTTGATTTTTGTGTATGGTGTGAGGTAGTGGTCAAGCTTCATTCTTTTGCATGTAGCAACCCAGTTTTCCCAGCACCATTTATTGAACAAACTTTCTTTGCTCCAATGCATAGTCTTTGCTCCTTTATCAAAGATTAGTTCATCATAAATCTGTGGGTTTATTTCTGGATTTTCTATTTGATTCCATTGGTCTGTATGTCTGTTCTTGTTCCTGTACCATGCAGTTTTGATGATTATGGCTTTGTAGTATAGTTTGAAGTCTGGGCGTGTGATGCCTCCATTTCCTGCTTGATTTCTTTTTAAATAGTTTTGGAAATGTACACTTCCTACTTTACCTCCAATTAGATTAGTTTTCAAGTTGTATTCTTAATAAAATGAGTGCTACCCATAGTACTTTATTTTCTGTGTTATGATATAATGTCCTCCTTTCATTAATACTGTAATATATAGACCTTTATACTGCATTATACCTGTATTAATTTTTTCCTCAATAACTTTTCTCATTTAGGAAATTAGTTCATAAGGTATACTCCCCTGGATTCACAGAGGAGGAAAAATTTTGTAGTTAATTAATTTGAGAAGAGGTGTTCACACCGTGTCTCCCTTTTGGAGATTCTTTTGGCATATTGTAAGGGTTATGAGAAGTCACATAATTAAGAAAGGGAGAGGACTAGAAGAGAGACTTCTTTATTGAACCAAATAGTTTCCAAATATGATCTTTTTTGCTAACTTGAAGATATATGAGTTTTAGGAATTGTTTTCTTAATATATCTTTGTTTCTAGCTTAGATATGAGAATTCATACACATAGTCAGTATGGAAATACTATTTTTTCTTATGTTTCATATCAATTAGGAGAAAATAACAGAAGTCAAGAGAAGGAAATAAAATGAAAAGATTATAAGAATAGAGAAAATATGGTAGCTTTAGAAAGGTAAAAAGAAAATGTATCTTGTAAAAGTTATAAAATGTTATTAAAACGTGACATAGTGAAATCCACTTATCAGGTTCCTGGATTTAGTATTTCCCATGAGATATGAAACTATTGCTAAGTGCCAAAGTATTTTCCTCACGTTATTTTTTTTCACAGTGCTCAGAACATTTTCTTATTGTTTTTCCTGAAAAATATTATCTGAGAGTTTCATTTTATTATTAAAGGACCATTTTTTTTTTAAACAATATAGAGTTAGATAAGAGGGTGTAATTCCCTTGATGAATTTCACAATTGGGAAAACATTTTCTCTTCCTGACTTTTTAAAAATTTTTTTTTTAAAAAAAGATTTATTTATCCATATAAGAACCAGGGTACAGGCCAGATTCATGGGAGGGTGAGAGGATTCACCAGAGACAGAGTGGGGAACAGAACAGGCAGACTGACTAAAATACACTGCTGAGGGGAGCAGTGTGCGAGACAGGAGAGATCTGCTGTGCCATGTGGGTTGCTCTGAGGCCGGTGGGGATCGAACCGGCACTGCAGAGGCTGCGGACAGCTTCACAGCCCTGTGCTCAACTGCCTGCACCACCAGGGGTGGCCCTCTTCCTGACTTTTTAAGGGCAGATAAGTTTGAGGAGGTAAGAAAAGAATCTAACTGTAGTGCTGCATGTGATAGTGTGAAATAGAATGTTTTTAGGTGTTGAGTAAAGTTATGAATTCTTGGTGACTTTACTTTTTTCCTTGATGTAGTGCTATTTTCCTTTTTTGGACCTCTAGTGGGATAAAAAGGCCTTTTCTCAAGTTGATTAGAGGGAATTCAGAAAAGACCATTGAGTCTGGCCACCTACTCTTTCTAGATGCTTCTATAAGAAAAGGAACCTGGGGGCAGGGAGAGAAGAGGGAGGGAAAGAATGAGGGAGGGGGAAAGAGAGAGAGAGAGAGAGAGAGAGAGAGAGAGAGAATGAATGAATATGAGAATAAACAGGAATTAAGTGGGAGGAACATGCCATAAGGTTTGTGAAAATATTTCTTTAGGTTCTTGCAAGTTGCATCACTAAAGTGATCCTTTTACATCAAAGCAGCCAGTGTTGAAAGTAAATTTGGAAAATTGTAGAGACTGGGTTAGAATGTAGCTATATTTTAGGAACTAGAGTTGCCTGATACAACATTTGTGTTAAACCAGCTAGCTATGTGAAGATAGATTCAGAAAATGGACTGTGCAAATCAAACTTTTAATTTATTCTCTGCTTAGCTTTTTGAACCTTGGTATTTTATCCTTGGAAATGTCATCAGCTGGACTGAAGAGAACCGAAGCAATGTTTTCTTTCTCTCCCATTAGGTTGGGTTATTGGAACAAATATTTACCAAGTGTTTATTGAATTTTGAAAAAGGAAGCAACACACCTCTTGATGTCAGTAAGATAGTGACAGCTGCTATCAAAGTGAAACCAGGAAGATACTGTTAGATTCTATTGTTTTAGTAGTTACAATTTTCCTATTCTATCTCCATCTCCACTCTATCCTATCTCGACTTGCCCAAATTGAACTCATTATTCAAGGCCTTACTCAAGCTCTCTTCTCTAAGAGACTCGCTGAAGTCCATCAAGTTGAAATTAATCTCTTCTTTTACTGTGCTGTCTTACCCTTTTTAGAGCAATTATTACTGATTTATCAGTTGGTCAATGAATCAGTTGTTAGTTTATTTGTGCAACATGTATTCATTACACACTGTGTATCAGATAGCAAATCAAGGAGCGGGCTGATGAGTAAGATTCCATCCCTTTTTTAGTGAGATATTTCTCATTGCTTATTGCTGATTTTGGTTTGTTCAGCTAGATTTTAAACCCCTAAAAGAGCAGGTTCCTACTCATCCTCTTAGGTGCCCAGCATAGTGCCTGATTTGTCCAAGGCATTCTGCAAGTATCTTTGAATATGTATTGAATTTTTTTTGACACAGAACTGACGATTCATATAATATTACTTTATTAACTTGAAATAATAGACTTATATTGGAGCAAGCCAGATTTCTGACAATTCATGTTAAGTGACACATCCAGCTGTATTTGGTAATTCAGTAACATATGAGTTCACAGTCTGATTTTTTTTTTTTTTGGTTTGTTTGCAAGCCCCTGAACGATTGTGCATTATTTTAGCTTATTTTAAATAAACCAAATGACCAAAGAACTATGTTTTAGAAATATAATTTGTATTAAAAACAAAGGGTTGGATCTTTGTTTATATGCACAATGATTTAGTAAGCAATCAAGTCAGATGTCAAAGGCTTTTAGGTCACTGGTTGAGTAGCATTGCGGTTTATTATTTACCTTTTGCCTACCACAAATGTTCGTCTAATCCAAGAACCCAGAGTAAATGTTTGCTGAGAGTCTCTGCAATTCCTAAACAATGAAATATTCACATGCTTTAGTGGTAGCAAAATTGAACGGCAAACAGCTGCCAGCAGTCATTCCTAACGGATCTAATCCAGGAGGTTTGTGAAAGGGGAACATATGGATAGAGGCTAACTGGAAATTAGCAAAGATCTAAATGTTTGACTAAATGTGGTTATAGATTGGTGTGGTAAAGCCCAGAGGTGAGAAATGACCTCATATCAAAGCCAAGTTGTAAGAAAGAACTTTACCGGAAACAACTGTGACACAAACTGAATTTTTTTGTAAGATGCTTTTACCTGAGTATATGCAAAATAAGTTGTTATAAGACTTAACACTATGGCCTGGATAAAGAGCTAATACTTCAGAAGGAGCTAAAAAGACATGATTTCTGCCAGGGTACACTTGAAAAGCATATATTAATATTTAGTCATAATACTTTGTTCTAAGTATTCTAATGGTAGTATGTATTTAAATCATGGGCACACCAAGAAAGGAACTTGAGGGAAATAGAGAGTGTTTCCTACACTTGAGGGTTTTGTTTCAAGTAGGGCTTCATAGGCTAGGGCATGATGATATTAAACAGAACACATTTGTTTATTGTGGGAGTGTCAAGTGTGATGTACAAGTAATTAAGAACCTTATTCCTGTATTTTTTTATATAAATAATATCAACAGTGATAATCAGGAAAACAGATATGTCTGGGTTTTGAAAGTATGGAATCTATTAAATAAGTAAAAAGACAATTTCATTGCTTCTTTATATGTGCAGATATTTTATTAGGCGTTTTCCAATTTATTTCATAAGGTTAATATACATGAGTTACGTATACCAAAGAAGCGGACACTTCTAGATGTAAAATTCAAGATTTAAATTGTTCTAGTGATCCCCAAGAATGATGCAGAAATTTGTGATGTTGCTAAAACATAATGTGACCCATGTTTCACCTGTGAGTTTTGTAGCTAATGAATGAGCATAATCCAGCAACCTCAAATTAAACCATTTTATAAATATGCCCACATTTGGGTTACTGCTAGTGTAATTTGATTTCTCACTGCTGTGTCGTGTCCACCACTCTCTTTTATCATAGCATATGTGCTATATACTTAGGAAGTTATCAGCACTTGGAAACATTGATCTGGTGTTGCATAGTTTAATTATGGATTCATTGAGGATCTGGAAAGGGATATCTATAGTTTTTTTGGAAAGAGATTCGTTTATTTATGCATACAAGAGCTGGGGTGCAGGCCAAAGATTTGGTGTGTGTGAGAGGATTCACCAGATAGAGTGGGGAGTGAAACAGGCAGAGTGACTGAAATACACTGCTGAGGGGAGGTCTGCTCTGCCATGTGGGTTTCCTCCCTGGCTAGGGATTGAACTCTTGCTGCAGTGGCTACGGATAGCTTCAAAGTGCTGTGTCTTAACCCCTGGTGCCACCAGAGAGGCCCCGATATCTATAGTTTAATGAAATTTGTGGGGGAAACTATATGCTATAACAGGTTTTTTTTTTTTTCCCTACAAATTTGGAGAGCTCCTAAATATTCAGAGACTTTAGGAATGTCATGTATCTAAGGCAGTTTCTGAGTATTAATGTGAATCTTTTTCATGATGGTATATCTGTATTTATTAAAAAACTGAACTGTGCTTTCACTATTTTGAGTGACAAAGTAGGTGACTGGAAGTAAGAAAATGGCAGTTTGTATATTATCCATTGATGATACTAATGTCATTAATGTTGTTAATATATTTTTAAATGTTTGATTTTTTAAAATTATTTTTTGAGGTAACATTTGTTTTACAATACTGTACATGATTTAAATGTTTAGGTTCATACCTCTTCATATGTATATTACCACATATTCCCACCACAAAGTACCCATAATCCTCTACCATGTCCATTGGGTGCCCTTTTCCACTTTGCTCTCCAACTTTCACCCTCCTGTTCTCAATTCTACAGTCAGACTTCCAGGGTTGTTTAGGTTTAATTTTGTCTGTTTGTTTTGTTTCTCTATATTTCATATATGCATGAAATCCTGTGGTATTTGTCTTTCTTTTTCTGACTTATTTTATTTAACATAATCCTCTCTAGTTCCATCCATGTTGACACAAATGGTAAGGGTTCATAATTTAAAATTATAAATTATAATTATAAAATTATAATTTAAAATTGTAACTGAGTAGGGCCTCCCTGGTGGTGCAAGGGGTTAAGCAACGCACCATGAAGCAATCCGCAGCCTTTGCAGCATGAGTTCGATCCCCTGCCTGCCAGGGAGCAACCCACATGGTGAAGCAGACCTCTCCTGTCTTGCCCGCTGCTCCCTTCAGCAGTGTATTTCAGTCAGTCTGCTTGTTCTGTTCCCCATTCTGTCTCTGGTGAATCCTCTCACCCCCACATCTCTGGCCTATACCCCAACTCTTGGATGCATAAATAAATAAATCTTGGAAAAAAATAACTGAGAGTATTCCTTTGTGTGTGTGTGTGTGTGTGTGTGTGTGTGCGTATATATACACCACATCTTTGTAATCTTCCCATCTGTTGTTGGGCACATAAGTTGTTTTGCATAACTTGGCTATTATAAATAGAGCTTTATTGAACATAGGAGTGTTAAAATCCCTTTGAATTAGTGTTTTTGCATTCTTCAGGTCAATACATTGGAGTAAATTGCTGGCTCGTATGGTATACCTATTTTTAATATTTTGAGAAACTCTTTTACCATTTTCTTTAGGGGCTTGACCAGTCTACATTCACACCAACAGTGTAGGAAGGTTTCTTTTTCTTCACGTTGTTGCCAGCACTTGTTGTTTCTGATATGGGCCACCCTCACAGGTGTGAGGTGGTATTTCATTGTGGTTTTGATTTGCATTTCCCTGATAATATGTGATGGTGAACTTTTTTTTTTAAATAAATTTTATTTTTATATTCCCCATACAATTGCAATCCCCTTATTTTGGATGATGAACTTTTTTAATGTGCCTGTTGACCATCTATGTATGGAGCTCTTCTGCCCATATTTTGATTGGGTTATTTGGTTTCTTGAGTTCTCTGAGGTTTTGGTAGATCTTGGATTTTAGCCTCTTGTGTGATGAATGGTGTGCATATATTTTCTCCCACTTGGTATGGTGTCTTTTCATTGTAATGATTGTGACCCAACCTGTGGTCTGTCCTCAACAATGTCCACATGCATTGGAGAAGAATGTATACACAGGTTTTTTTTGGAGTGCAGTGTCCTATAGATGTCTGTTAAGTCCACATGGTGTAATTTTTCATTTAATCCTGTTATTTCCTAATTGATTATCTGTCTGATTGATCTGTCCATTTATGAAAGAGGAATGTTTAAGTAATTTGCTATTATTATGCTGCTGCCAATGCATGTTTTCAGATTTTTTTCATAGTTGCTTACATATTTGTTTGCTTTTTATGTGTTTATGAGGTTGTGTATTTATCCCTTAAGAGATGGATAACCTCCATCTCTTAGCTGGAAGTCTATTTTAATTGATATAAATATGACTGTCTTGGGTATTTTTAAAATTCTATATGCTTGTAGGACTGTTTTGCAACCTTTTATTTTTTGAGTCTGTATTTACCTTTGGAACTCAGATGCATCTCATGGAGAGTTGAGTTTTGTATTCTTATCCATCCAGCCACTGTCTGTCTTTTGACTGGTCATTTCAGTCCATTTACCTTTAGGGTGATGATTAATATGATGATTTGCTACTGCCATTTTTTGTCTTAAGTTTTCTGGTTTTATGAATTTCCTTGTTCAGTTTTTTGGTGGATTTTCTTCTCTTTGATATAGACAGGAAAGCTCCTTTCAATCTTTTTAAAAATAGGGTAGGGGAGTCCTAGTGTTTGTAAACTCCTTCAGCTTCTGTATGTCTAGAAGGCTTTTATTTCTTCTATATATCTAAAGGATATAGCATTCTTGGATGGCAGTTTTTATGTTTGAGTATTTTGGATACAATATTCCATATTCTCTTTGCTTGTCAAGTTTCTGATGAGAAGTCTGAAGTAAGTCTGATGGGAGTACCTTTTTAAGTATCTGCTTTTATCTGCTAGCTACCTTCAATATTGTTTCTTTGTATTGACCATTTGATAGTTTTACTACTATGTGTCCTGGTATAGGTCTCATTGCATTTAGATAACCAGGTGTTCTTTAAATTTCATGGACTTGTATATTTCATTCCTTCTCTTGGTTTGAGAAGTTCTCTCTATTATGTCTTTGAATAATATCTCTGTTCCCTTCTCTCTCTTCTCATTTTCTTCTGGGGTACGTTTTACCTCTATATTGCCTATTAATGGAGTTGGATAGTTCTTGGATGTGTTTCATCTTTGTTCTTCACATTTCTCTTCTTCCACCTGGGTCATTTGTGCATTGCTACCTTCAAGGTCACTGATTTAATCCACCATGGCCTATTCTGCTTCCATAATTTTCTCTTGAATTTTTTAATCTCAATTAGTGCTCATTTATAGCTTGAATTTCTGTTATCCTCTTAAAGCTTCCATTTCTATTTTTTGTGCATTTATTTTATTTTCAGGTCAGATACTCATTTTTCTGAAATTTTTGGTATCTCTTTGATTACCTTTGCTGAGTTCCAGTGTATCTTAAATTGCTATTCGACTTTCTCTGCCATCTCTGATTTTCTTTCGTGTAGCAATTTTGCACTCTCTGCTAGGAAGATAAACCTCATTATGTTTCTAGTTGGATTCTAGAGAGTTGTTTTCGCCTTGTTTTTATGTTCCCTTGTCTCAAGATGCCATGTATTGTATTTTTTTGACAGCCCATGTTGTGGCTTTAGAGTCCCCTTATAAAATATGTGTAACAATAACTTAGTTGAACTATCTTCACTTTTCCTGCAGGTGGTGCTAGTTTTGTTTGATATTTTGTTTTTGGTCTTTGCTGGGTTTTGTAGGTACCAAGTTCTGATCTTGCATTTGCTCAATCAAATGGCAGGGGAGGGATTTAGAGGGGCCCAGTTGATGGTGTGAACATGCTGGTGGAGGCTGTGGAGGGCTGGTCCTTGTTTGTGGCACCACCATTATTCTTTCTCACTGGGGTTCTAGAGCTGAGACTCTGCAATCTCTCTGCTTTCAGTATACTCCTTGAGGTCAGTAGCAGTCCTGAGGAGTGGGGAATGGAGAGTGCCAGACAGAGCATAACTTTGATAAGAGCAATCTTTCATCAGAGAAATATGATATAGCTCCTTTTGCTCCTTGTAAGATGAAATCAAAACAATTCCTTACAGGTGTAGAACCCCCCAGCTACTCCACCCAGTCCCCTCAGTCAAGGGGGTGTGCCTCTACACCATTTTGCTCTCTCCTACCCAGGGCCCCTGGCTGAGCTTGTAACTTGCTGATGTATTCCTAGTCCCTGATTGCAGCCTCCTAGCATTAGTCACCAGTACCACCTGTTTAATGAAGTTAAACCCTCTTCTCTGTTGGTCTGTGTTGATCTCCCATATCCAAGGGATATTCCAGTTTGGCTCCTGGCTGTGTGATTCTAGTAGTGTCCCCCTCTGGTTAACTTTCTTCTCAAGATGCCTTCACAATAAGGCATCTCCTCTGTTTCCATTTTGGCCCGTCTATTGATTGTGTTATCCATAATTGATATTTAACTTAATAATTAGCTTCTGAGTGTTTGTGAAATAAGCATTTTCTCTCTGACTTTAAAAATGCTTTTAAACCTCTTACCAAGGCACAAATAAATTTAACTTATTCAGTATTATTGAATGGCAAATGGTACAGACCATGGTAGATAGAATTTAGAGATAGATGAGATTTAAATCACAATTGAAAAGATGTGAGGATCAGCTTTTGTGGTGTTGAATTATATGTTCCAAAAAAACCTTTTGAACATTAACCTCTGAAACCTTTCCATACATATGTCCATTTATATATATAATCCATTATTGCTCATCAAAGTTGTTTAGTGGGTAAGTCATTCAAGTATAAAGTGAGAGGAAGACAACTTTACTTTCATATTTTTGAGCTTTATATTGCTACTATTTTCATGTTGTTACTATTTTGTGCTTTACTGACTTAACAGGTCCTTGTGTTCATTTATTCCTCTTCTTTCCTCTTAAAAATAATTACTGGAATTTTTCAAGAGAAATACAACTGAAGAACATAATATCACCATTAAATATATTTCAAGCTTATATTGGACCATATTATCTTGCTCTTTGTATTTTCTTGAATGTTTGCTTATTATAACTCTTTGTTTGAAATAGCAATTGCAGGCTATTTTTTTGATAAATACCATAAGCAATTGTATAATTGCATTAGTTCTTCTATAAATTGTATTTCTTCTTTAAGCAGATAATCAGGCATAAGTTGATAATTATATATATAATATACATAAACATTCCACCCTCATTAGTCATCAGAGAAATATGATACAGCTTTTTTTCCAGTCCTATTTCTTTTGATGACAGATTTATTTGTAATTTCCTTCAAAAAAGTAAATCACCTTGTTAATTGGAATCAAAACAATTCTTTTAATAGGTCTCACTCTATTATTTTAATTTCCCTAGTTCAGGACAAATCAGTTTTCCAGGGTTGGAGTCTTAATTGTTTACTTTTGAAGACAAAATATCTGTGTGATTTTGGTTGTGTTTTATTTATGTTAACATGGAACAGAAAAAAAATGTGCTAGACTTTCTTTAGTTAGCAGATACAAGACAAAAGGAAGAAAAAAGTGAAAGTAAGTATTTTAAATAAATTACAGCAAAATTTGATGTCATATGGTGTCTTTATAGATTGTCAGGTAAACCAGAAATTTTGTAATTCTTTCTGAATCTTGGTTATTGGTCATTTATGGCACTAGTCTCTCCAGGATGCAGCCCATAGCACAATAAGTTCTGTCTTATACTCATGCCATTTTAATGGTTATTAACTCTGTTCATAAATACGATACATAGATTTTAGATAAAGTGTGACATTCATAAATATGATACATAGGTTTTAGATAAATATGGCATTATACATTTGAATACATCAATATAAAATATAGCAGAGAGGAAGACATCTATTTTGTTTTCCAGACGTGTTTCAGATAAAATTGCGTTTAAAATGTTGTGTTTCTTGGTTTTGTGACTTTTAAAACAGAATTGCTTTGGACTGCTCAGGAAGAAAAGAGATAGCTAGAAGGTTAAGTGTGATTGTGTGAATTATTGCAGCTACAGAGAAGAAGAATACAAAAAAGTGACTTACCTGTCACCTGGTGTTTGTATTTCGGTAACTTCTAATTGGTATCAAAGTTAGAAATATAAGACTATTTTTTCAAAGAAATACACTTGAACTTTTTAAATATACTCATGCTTTACCATAACCCTACTTATTAATAGAGAATAAAATAAATTTTTAATATAGGGGGAGAAAAATAGGCATGTTTATTACTCTAGATGAGCTGTTAGTCATCCAGCCAAAAGCTTTCAGCTGTCTTCTTTTACAATTAAAACAAAATCTATTAGTCCTGTCAATCAACAGTCATCTGGGGTGATGACAAGGGCTGTACAAACACAAGCAGCAGCTGCCAAAGAATCAAAGATGTAACTTTTCAAAATCAAACTTGCCCAATATGAAATAAATTAATCTTTCATAAGACTGGTAAATCATTGCTTATGGGTGCACAGCTCTTTAGATGTATGTTACAACACCATGCCCACCATCTAAGCACCCTTAATTCTCCACCATAGACAACTGGGCTATATACTCCCCATTTTTCACTTTCCCCTTTTGAAGATTTCATGTGTTTATTTTGGTTTAGTTTTGTCTGTTCCTTTGTTTTGTTTCTTTATATTCCATATACTTGCAAAATCATCTAGTATTTGTATTTGTACTTGGGCTTCTTAGCAGAATCCCTTTTGTAGTTCCATCTATGTTGTCACAAATAGCAACATTTTATCTTTTTTTTTAATAGCTCAGTTGTATCCCCTTATCTGTATGTATCACATATTCTTAATATGTTCATGTATCATTGGACACTTAAGTTGTTTCCATAACTTGACTATTGTAAATAGTGTTGCATTGACCATAGGAGTACATATATCCCTTCAAATGATGTTTTTTTAATTCTTTGGAGTGAATTGCTGGATCTTATGGTACATTTATTTTTAATTTTTTGAGCAACCCCCATACTTTTTTTCATAGGTGCTGGACTGGTCTGCATTCCCACCAACAGTGTACAAGGGTTCCTTTTTTTCCTACATCCTGGACAACTCTTATTGTTTCTGATGTTCTTGATACAGGCTATTCTCATGGTTATGAGCTGGTACCTTATTGTGGTTTTGATTTGCATTTTCCTGATAAGTGATATTGAGTATTTTACCTATGGCTGCTGGCCATCTGTCTTCTTTAGGGGAAGTGTCTATTTGGTTCTCTGCACTTTTTTTTTTTTGTTTGGGTTATTTGTTGGGATATTTTTATTGTAATCTTTTGTAGCTTCTTTTCTCCAGCATGCACTGATAACATTTTTAATTGTCATGAAAAATGGGTAGAATTTCAAGTGGATATGGTGGTGGTGGGAGAGTACTTAAAAATAATACTAATTTTTTTCAATGAATTTGCAAGAATGAAATGTTGTTATAAAAAGAATGATGACTTCAATAGTTATATAAAATTCTTTGTTATGATTCCATAGTTAGTGGGGATTATTTAGTTTCTAGGTTCTTAAGAGAGTTAAAATGTTCAATAGAATCATGGCTCCTAAACCTGACTGTTCATTAAAATCATCTAGACCCAATCATTTGAAAAACTAAATTTTTCTACACGCTGTTCCTTAGAGCCTATTTCAGTAAATCTTGGGGAGGGTTTAAGATTTTCCTTTTAAGTTTTTTTGTCATTCTGCCCAGCCAAGTTTGGAAGATAACCTTCTTTATGAGCTTTACTTGCTTATGCTAGAAATACAGTCTTCTTCCTCTTGTTTCTAAACTCCCAAAGCAAAACAAAAGGGTATGTTTGTTTTTGCTTAATTATTTGACCCTTGAAATTTCAATGTCCAGGTGGGGTTGGAGTTTACCGTTAGCTTTAGGAACATAGATGCCCACAATGTTGGCATCTGTTGGCATTTGAGTAGATAAAAATGTGCAACTCTTAGGTTATATGGATAGCACTCATGGTAAATTCCTTTAAGAGATTAACCCCCTCCCCGCCATTGTCTGTCATCTCTGTATTTGACCATAGCATGTAACAGTTTTAGATGTTTGCAACAGCTCTGTAGGTTCCCTGTGGCTCAGGTTTCCAGCATTGTGGATAGCTAAGTTCCTGTAGCATTGTGAGTACAACTGGATAAAGTGAGTCATATTGGTATAATTGAATTTTAAACCTCTTTTGCAGCTTCTATTTTTGCTTCTTACCAAAAATCTGTTTTTTGGAGATTCTGCAAAGAGAATGCATGCTGATGAGTATTTTGAAGTTTTAAGTAGTTCAACTGCTGTCATTGGGGGTTGAACTGCCTAGTGTATTTGATTTGTTATAGCTTCTTTATTCTACTCGCTCAGCATTTTCTTGGCAGTTAATTACACAGTGGCTTTAGGATATATTCCATAAGATGCTGAAGACACAGCTTCACTGAAGTCTGACACACTTTCTTCCTTGGTTACATAGCTAATGGCCACTTTGGGATAATTAGTGAGAAGAAACTCCAGTGGCCCAATTACTGTCTTCTCAAGGATTTTCCTCTTAATTCTTCTTTGCTCAAATCTTGAGATTGCTGCTCAAGTTATAATTGTAGATTATGTGGGCATCTTGTTAAAACTGGGTTTTCTTAGTTATAGTTAGACAAAATCTAAGTGATCTGTATTTTAGTGTGCTGTGAGAGTACTATTAAGAAGATGATTGTATTGTAGAGAAGCCATTGAGTAAGTAACTTTCAGAGCAAGAGAGTTTATTTTCAAGGCCACAGTAATTCTTGTGTAAAGACTCACACCAACTGCTCTCAACCATGTAGTGAGAGGGCTTGAGATTTTCGGCTGAGAGGTATAAGGGTTTCCAAAGCTTTGCCTGGTATGTAGATTAGTAATCAAATGTTGTGCCATTTTTCTGTCAGGAAGCTTGACTTGGGGTATTATAACTTACTAATGTAATGAAAATGCATGTGCATATGCCTTGGTAACAAAACTATGTGAACATGTCTGCCCAGTGTTTGGTAGGTAGATAGAATCTAAATTTTGTAAATTCCTGAGTCATCTAAGTCAGCTTTAAGTTAACTGCCTTTTTAGAATTTCTTTACAGCATAGAACATAGTGATTTCATTCTTAAGCTTAATCTCGAAATAAGGTACTTCTACTTGGAATTGTACAAGCAAATGTCTGTTTCTGAATTTTGTCCAAACTGGGAAAAAATTACTATGTTAAAAGAAACTCCTTTGAAAATTTGCCTTATGGAAAGTTATTTAAATATTGCAGCTATGCTGTGGTGTGCCATTTTCTATGCATGTGTTCTCTATGGAGAGAGAAGTTTCTTTAGTGAATATTTGTTGATTGAGTGAATATAATGAAGTTTTATCATAGGAGTTCTGAATCTTTCCTTCAACAGCAGTTTTCCAATTTGCTTCAGATGTTCCTTCCTCTCTTTGCAGAGCATGTTACTCTCTCACCCAGCCTTTGTTTCGGTGTTGTGTGCTATGCTTTCCCATAAGACTCATGAGGATTGGCAGGGGTAACTTAAAACCATGGAGTGGCGAAGCTGAGCCAAGACACATTGCTGGAGTTCACCTTAACTTGTCATGTTTTATTGAAGCAGTAAGATTGATGGACATAAGAAAAGAATAAAAAGAATATTCTACGAGTATAGATAGCAACAATAACAATAAGTTCCATTTTACAACCTGGCATATCTTCCTCTGGTTTATCTCCAGTAAACTGAAGTCTTTGGATGTGAAAGTAGAGTGTATTTAGTATGTAATGACCACAGCGATATTCAGATAATTTCTGTCACTTTAGGTTGACATGGAGGATTAGTGTCTGCTGCAGTTGTTCAGAAGTCTATAGGGTGTTATGCTGGTACCAGTATGATGTTTTCCTTTAATATCCTCTCAACTAATAAATATTTTTGCTAAGAGGATATATTTCAAAGACATAAGGAAAAACAATCCATCGGTAGAATATTAAAATCCAGTATGTTAAAATTAATGGAACCAGAGGTGGAAAATAAGACTATTATTGAATGTATTCCTTATAACCACTGAGATTGGTTTCTTTTGTAGGTATATATTTGCATAAAGAAAGATAAAGCGGGACTCCCCGGTGGCGCAGCAGTTGAGCACTGGGTTGTGAAGCTGCCCGCAGCTTCTGCAGCCCCGGTTCGATCTCCAGCTGCTCCCCGGCCACCAGAGGAGGGTCCCACATGGTGGCGTGCAGACCTCTCCTGCCGCCCGCTGCTCCCCTCAGCAGTGTGCTTCGGTCCTTCTGCCTGCTCTGCTCCCCGCTCTGGCTCTGGTGAATTCTCTCACCCTCCCGTGCTTCTGACTGTACCTAATGCTTGTATAAATAAAAAATAAATAAATCTTTAAAAAAAAAAAAAGAATCAAAATCTTAAAAAAAAAAAGAAAGATAAAGCAATTTTTTAGAGTTTTCTTTCATGGGGGATATTTAGGAAAATTCAGATTTTACCTTGAAATTTTAGAACATCTATAAAAGAAAACTGTTAAGTACTCAAGGACTTTCATGGAAATTTTATGCCCTTGCTAAATGTAAATATAATTTCTTAAACTTTTTAATTGAAAGTTGAAAAATGTGGAAAATATATACATATGGTGTTTAAAATGTAAAAAGCATTATTTTGGCCCTTTTAACATATGAGTCCCTTTAACATATGAGTTGTGTAATTATTTGGATTTTGTTTACTTTAGAGGTTGAAATGACCAATAAAGCACTGAAGGAAGATTTATAGCTGTATTAGCATAAGCTTATAAGCTTCCCCCTTCTTCTCTTTGGAATAAAGTCAGCAAATTAAGGTTTGTTGGCAGTTTTGCTGTACCTTAGCTGTCTGATCACAGGCACATATGTACCCATTCAGAGCCTCAGGCTCTTTATCTGTAAAACTGCATAAGGAACCTTTCCTATCTTATAAGGTGGTTATGAGAATTTCAATGGATAATATATGTGAAAGCATTTGGGAAACTATGAAGCAGTTCATTGTTATCATTTCCCTAAGAAGGAGTTTCAAATCATATTTATCTTTGGTTGCTACAGTGTATTATAAGTAAATCTATATTTAAAGTTTTTATTTGCAAATGTGAGTCCACCATAGTTCTAGAGTCAGAATGAACATGTTTCATTTAGATTTAATGAAATGATAGATTTTCCCCCTTAAATCTATACCTTATATTATTTTTTCTAATGAAGACCATAATTGCTTATCTGCATACCTCCAAAGCATGGACAGTTCCTATTTTCTATAAAATTTTTCTTCATTTACAATTTCTCTTATCTCAAGGGAATTTCATTTATCTGATATTATCTTATTTTTCTCTTGTTTAAGGAATGTGTTAATTAAAATCAGACTCAATACCAATGCTGGCACATGCAGCAGACCCTCCTCCCATTTGACATATTTTCTTTTATCATTTTCCTATGTGATCTCAGAGCCACTTTTCAATCCATCTGGCAGTGCTCATATTAGGCCAATTTTAATTAAGCTTGTGAATTAGACTCTGAGACCCTGTCTCAGCTATTTTACTAAGATACAGTTTTAGATTATTGGTTTTGCTATAAGTCAACAAATTATACAATTAAAATAATAAAAGTAAATCGATCCAATCTGTCCAACCTGATTAGATGTTTTTTTAAAAGTTGTAAATATTGTAGTAATTATTGGTTATTACTCCATTTATTTCACTTGAAGATATTTCTTGAAGTTTCTATAGAAGATTGGAAGTTGAATTATATTGATTGTGAATATATAAGGTAATTTCAGAATTTTGATCTATTTTTGGTGCTTAGATAATTGCATATTCATTTTTGTCCCTCATTTCATCCCTGGCTACATCCCTGTCTTACCTTTCTTCAGTTATTCCCTTCCCCTCCACTAATATCAATATAAATGTTTAGACAAACAACCTTGGCTCATGAGATACTTGTTCCCATTATGTCTTGAGGTCCTGATTGTGTATGTTGCCCCCTTCATCTCTAAAGCATGCCACTGGAGGCGGGGGGAGGGTTTCTACTGTGAGAATGCTGTCTCCATATTGGCCAACTCTGCTGTAATTTTCAACTCAGAACTCACTTCTCAATCCTCAGATTATCTTAGTCTGGCAAGAACTATCTCCTTAGAACCTAACATGTTAGACTCTCCCCACACTCTCTATCACCTTACATTATTTTAGAGGGTTGCAGTTAGTATCCCAGATGTTTCAAATATTCTTTCTTTCAGGCACTCCTCAGTTACAGTCTGATCAACTACAGATTTACTGCTGCTCTCTAGAGAGCTGTGCTGCATCTGTGCAGGGTATTTGTTTCTGAAAGGTCATTTCCTGGTGTGAATTCCAACCAAAGGAGATCAAGCCAGAGTACAGCCTTTTTCTCTGGTGTACTCATTTTACTTGGAAGAGAAATTAAGTCTCTATTCATTTGTGCTGCATAACACACAAAATTAGATGATGATGTGACATATTCTTGATTGACAGAATAGGTGAAAATAATAAGAATATTTAAGCTGTAGGCTTTGGCATATGTCTGGGTTTCATATTGAATTAAGTGGAGAATTGCTTCTGAGTTTGAGTGAGTCAATAGTTTATTCTTTTCATTGTTTATAGAATTCCCTTCAAAGCTTAAAGATAACATAGCTCCTCACTTCTATCTTGGTTTTTATGTCATTTAGCTGTCATCACACTTTGCTTTTAAACAACCCAAAGCAAATAATATTCCTCATTTGTTCTATGGTCAGAATTATCATAAGTGATATGAGGGGGGGGAGAGAAGTTATCTTTTTTTAACATTTAACCTTAATCAAATCTTTCTGAAAACATAGACATATTTCTTTGTATAAATCATTTTTTTGTTAAGGTATTTTGAAGTATAAGGCTTTCCTCCCGCATTATAAATTTAATAACAAAATTGATTCTCTTTAACCCTGTGACTGCCTTTCCAGGCTGCTTCTGGTCTCTGTTTTAAGAACCAGGGTTCATTATAGCATTTCAGTTTTTATCTCAGCATGCTGTGAAAATAAAATCCAATTCACATTGTGTTTTTCCTAAATAATATATCAGATGCCTAGAAATAGTCTGATCTTAAAGGTAATATCACTAAGCATGTTGATCCCTGGATTCTTAGAAGCCCACCTGAATGTGCTCCTAGGTATCAGATCTAAATAATTCAGCAACTGAGATGATTTTTTAAAGGCTGACAGCCAACAGTTTAGATAAAATACTTTAAATATAGAAAGTTTGCCTGCAACTGTTTTGCATTCCTGTCTGCTTGCAACTCATTTTGTTATAAAACATCGCTGTTTCTAAATACAAAAAGAGAAGAGAAAAATTTATAGAAAACTAAAGCCTTTTCTAAAAGTGGGAAATGAACAGAGACCAGTAGATTATAACTCTGAGAGGATGACTGGAACTAAAGGAGGAGTAAAATTTTGTCAGGTGGGGTAAGGATATATTTGGAACAGAATTGTGAAAACATGTAACTTAGCTGGTAGGTGGAGAAAATCACTATGGGTAGGGGGGAATCTTAATTTTTTTCATGGAAATTTATAAGGAGGCAAAACTGGAAATACGGATAAGCTGATGGCCTCATATACTCAGACAAGGAGCTTTCATTTTGCATAGGAGCCAGAGAACACACAAGAAACGTTTTCCAAAGTTGGCAGAGAATCATGATTGTATTTCTCTCTGTGTCGGTAAGATAGAAGGTGAATTTGGGAAGGAATATATGGGAAAGAGGTAGAGGGAAGTTGTACAAACTGCTTGAGACACTTTGTAACAGTTATAATCAAGGGGTAACAAAGCTGGACTAGGATGTTGATCTTGACCATCTGGCATAACTGTCATTCCTCTTCTACATGACAGATCTTTAGATGTCTGAAGGACTCGTGTGTCCTTTATCAAAGCATGAATTTGGGGGACTTGCAAAGTCCCAGCTTCCTTTCCAACCAGTGCAGGGGATAAGGGTCAGTGACTTGTCAACTGACTTGTAGGACTTCTCATAACTTTTATGTGATAATTTTCTTATTACTTTGAATTTACAATGCTTTAAAATATTTGATTGTTTTGAAATGGCATTTATCTGTAGGGTATTTTTTTTTCTCAAAGATTTATTTATACAAGAACTGGGGTATAGGTCAGAGGTGCAGGAGAGTGAGAGAATTCACCAGGGACAGAGTGGGGAGCAGAACAGGCAGACAGACCAAAGATACTGCTGAGGGGAGCAGCAGGAGAGGTAGGAGAGGTCTGCCTCACCATGTGGGTTTCTCCCTGGCCGGCCGGGAATTGAACCTGCGCTGCAGAGTCTGCGGACAGCTTCACAGCACAGCACTCAACCCGCTGCGCCACCAGGGAGGCCCTGTAGGGTCTTTATTTTAGGAAACTCTAGTAAGGTCTAGAACTTTTGGAGAGCAGAATCCTTGAAGCTTAATATATTATGATTCAGTTTGCTAGATCTTAGACTGATGACAACGGTTTTGGTTATATCCTTATATTTCTTGAAAGGAAAACTTAATGGTTTCGGTATTACTTTTTTTTTTTTTCTTATATACTGCTACTTAGAAGAAGTTGTAGTTCCTACAGTGGTTAGAACTATTTTTTTAAGGCTCTGCTTTCACTGCCTTTGGAGCATTGAGATCATCAATAGTGAAAGCCATTAAGCTGACATTATAGCTGTTGCTGTGAAACTAGTACTTTCCTGCAGGCATTTAATCCTGTGCCTTTTTGGAAAGGTTGTAGCTTCCATTTAGTTGTCAAGGAACATGGTGCAATCTGGTAAACACCGCTTTCTGATGAACCTTTGCAGCAGGGTCACTATTTTTTATGCGGAACCTCTTCTTGAGGTTTTGAGGATGGATATGAATGATCTTCTGAAATAAATTCTTTTCCAAGACGATGGTTTTTGGAATGGACTAAATATGATGAATATGACTGAACTGTACGTGGAAATGCCTTCCCCTAAGAGTTAAACAGCAAACCCTGCAGTTGCTTTTCTTGGGTCTGGCTAGAACTACAAGTGTGACTGTCATTGATTCTGCAGTTAGACTTGCACAAATTTTTAAGGGTGACAAAATATATTAAAATCATTATTATTTATATATTAAAATATATAAAATCATAAAACATACTAATTTTGTTTAAAATCTGTTAGGAGAACTTGATGTGGAGTTTTGCTGGATATGTTAAAAAATACTGAAGATATTTTCACTAGTGTATTTAAAAACTTGTAAAACAAGAATTTAGTTTATCATGTTTTTTGCAAACATAAAAATAAGAGAATTGAATAAAAGTTGTCTTATTCATAACATACCCAAATTACTTTTTTTAAAAAAGATTTATTATGCATACAAAAACTGGGGTACAGGTTACAGGTGTGGGGGATGAGCGGATTCACCAGAGACAGAGTGGGGAACAGAACAATGGATTGACTGAAATACGCTGCTGAGGGGAGCAGCGGGCGAGACAGGAGAGGTCTGCTGCACCATGTGGGTAGCTCCCTGCCTGTGGATTGAACTTGTGCTGCAGTGCCTGTGGATAGCTTCACAGTGCTGTGCTTAATCCCTTGTGCCACTAGGGAGGCCCCCAAACAGTTATTTTAGAAATAACTGGTCAGGTTTTTTTGTGTTATTTTAATTTCATTCAAGATGGGAGAATTATTATTTTTTTAAAGAGCAAATAGAAATTTTATTTTTTTTTACATTTCCATTTTTTATTTTTTTATTCTAAGAATTATTTTTTTATTAAAATTTTATTTTTATATTCCCCATACAATTGTGACCCCCTTATTTTGACCCCAATCCCCAAAATGGGAGAATTATTCATAAAAATTGTATCTTAAAAGTCACATCATTAAAGATAAAATTCTTTTTATAAAAATGATAAAAAGGTTGATTTAAGAACCAGTTACACCTCTGCCTATCATTCTAAGAGTCATTTGACCAAATGAAAAGACAAAAAAGAAAGGAAAATGTTGAAAAAGAATTCTGCTCTATGTATTTTATTTGCTAGTTCATTAAATTACTGTTTTTTTCTATTTCTAGGCATTTCATTTCTTTTTTTAAAAGATTTATTTATTTATTTATACAAGCACTGGGTACAGTCAGAAGCACGGGAGGGTGAGAGAATTCACCAGAGCCAGAGCAGAGAGCAGAGCAGGCAGACTGATGAAGTACACTGCTGAAGGGAGCAGCGGGCGGTAGGAGAGGTCTGCGTGCCATGTGGGACCCTCACCCAGCGGCCGGGGATCGAACCGGTGCTGCAGAGGCTGCGGGCAGCTTCGCAACCCAGCGCTCAATCGCTGCGCCACCGGGGAGGCCCAGCATTTCATTTTTTATCCTTCTAAGTGTATCCGAAACTCTTCATGTAAACATCTACCTGATTGCATCTCACTAAATACCTGTTTTGTTATCCTCACACTGTGTTAGCCTACCCGGGCTCCTCCCAATTTACTTGAATACTCTTTTTTTTGGAATGATCTTTTTCTTTTTGAATTCCACATATCATCTTCTGATTACTAAGGTCTGTGCTTAGAAATCACAATTTTCTCTGCTTTCTTAACACTAATGAGAGCTATGTTTCTTCTCACAGTGAAATGTGGGCTCAATAAGTTATTTTTATTCATGTTCAGGATAAAGTATAAGTAACTTTAAGATTATTATGCCAAGATTGTAGATGACAAAGGTGGATTTTAAACTGTTGGATTGTTAGAAAAAGTCATGATGCATTTTTTTTCTGCCAGCCCAGTATTTCAAATGAGGAATGACAGATGGAAGTGAATATATTTAGTAGTAGAGAGCGTCATATAATGACCTCAAGTATTTGAAAAATTATAATGTGAAAGTTGTCTTGAAAGTTGTGCAAGGGGTAAATTTTATGGTTAAATGAATTACATCCTTTAAAATAAAAGTAGTGCAAGGACCAGTTAATCTAAATAACAGAAACATGAACCTGTTTTGGTTTGTTGGTTTCATTTAAGTGAGACTTTTCAAAGAGAGTGGCCTCAAGATATGCTCTCCCTCTGAAGTAGTGAGTTTTCTGTTATTGGAGGTGCTCAACTCTGGGGTAAGGTTGCTGTTAGTGGGATTTGGGCATCAGGTAATAGACTATATTAAATGACCTCTACTGGATGTCTTTGATTCTGAAAGATGCACTTTTCTCATCTCTGATAATATAGGAGTCAGTAAACAATAGGCATGCTTATGAGAGTGACCACTCTTTGAGATTTAAGTTTGGAACCATATAATTTAACAATTGTTGTTTTTCTTCCCATGATAATCAACAAATTTTCACAGTGGGAGAAGGGTGGAGTGACACTCCCACATCTTGAAGGCAGACATAATATATAACATTGCAAGGAGGACAAGGAAGTAAGGATAAGAGTCATAAATTGCAGCTGTAAGCTTGGAAGTGATTCCTTTGCCCTGTGGTAGCACAGAAAGGATTTGGCTACAACTCTAATGAATAATGAAACATGATCTGAAGAAATTCTATGCAAGAAATACATTGTTGCCTGGTTCTTAAGTGACTTCTAGTAACTATACCTTCTGCACAGCAGTAGAAGCAGTCCTCCTAGTTTACCTTTTCTTTAAGGATTTCAGGTAATAGTTCAGGGTCTGCTTGAAAAGCTCATTTTAATTGTAGATTAAATTCCAACACATGCTGGCTGCCTGTGGTCATTGCAGAGCAGATGTAGAAAAATGCTGACTTTATGACAGCTTTTAAAGTAAAAGTTGGGACTTATTCCTCAAAGTGTTTGCTGATTATATGTATTGTGAAGTAAAGCATTACCTTGAGACTCATGGCATCTTTTAGATGGAAGGGTCCTTCGAAGATGCCTAATCCAATCTCCCTGTTCTTCCTGAGGAATTAAAAGAACTGATTTGGAAATGGGACTGGAAAGTTCTGTGTTTGCCACATACAATGGTGATGTTTTAGAACCATCTTTGTTTAATATTACTTTTTAAATCCTTTGCAACTTTTAGGAAACCTGCTTTTTAGTATTTGTTAAGTATGCTCTATAAATCTAGAAAACTTAAATAAGGGACCAGGAAAAAGAATAACTATAAGAAAGTGAAAATCAAAATCAACAAAAAACTATGAACCAGAGACACTTTTTGGGGGTGGGGGCCGGGAGGGGAGGGATTGGGGTCAGAATGGGGCATGTGCAGTTGTATGGGGGAATATAAAAATAAAATTTATTATTTAATAAAAAAAAAAGAAATTATTAAAAAAAATAAAAAAATTTAAAAAAAAAAGTGTGCCTTGAGCCTTTTCTAAAAAAAAAAAAAAGTATGCTCTATAAAAATGTTTTTAGAAAGCAGGAAAAACAAAACTGTAACTGAGCTTATAGTAATCATTTCATAGTGTAAACATAGAGATTACTAAGAATTTACATTTTTCTGGAATGCTGCTGTTGGAAAGAACCAGCTATACCTCTGCTTGTCATTCTAAGAGTCAGTTGACTCTCAGCCCTAAACTCCTCCTCTGTCACTTCCTTAGAAAGGATGTTGACCCTGTGGCATTCAGTTCAGTTCCTCTGGTTGTATACTTGGCATTGTGCCAGATCCAATGGAATGGCCCTTTGGTCATTAAGAACTAATAGATATGAGTGGCTGTGTGAGAACTATAAAAATAGAGGAGATAAGAAATTTGTCACCCAGGTAATTCAGTCCTTGTGTTTATTACGTGTGCAAAAAGCAATGTATATTATAGCCAAAAATAAAGATGATTGTAACTTGTAATAATTGTAAGTTTTTTCTTTACTGTAAGATAAGCTAAGGGCTCTGAAAATTTTAATCAACAAAGCAGTTAAGTGGATTACTGGGACACATCTACCTTATTCCTCAGTCTTAAAATGAAGTCATTCTGTTTTTTTCCCTAATACCAAAATCTTGTATAAAACACTCTCTCTCTCTCTCTTTCTCTCTGTGTGTATACAGTTCTTCATATTCTCAAACCTTGGATCCCAGACCTTTTAATCGCAGTTCCAAATACCATAAACTTTGAAGATTAGCATTGCTCTGCTTGTATTTGGTTTTCTCCCTTCTCCTTTTTCCAGATGTATCTTTGTCCCAAGTATAGAAAAAATATAGATGGGCTGGAAGTAAATTATATTACTTTTCTTCCTAGTTAGGGCAGAACATAAGTCAGAAGAAATGGTTTTCCCCTGGTGTGCCTTTTTTTTGGGGGGGGGGACATATTTCCTGTTCAATAGACAGGTAGAGATTGTCCTATGAAGTATCAAAAGGGCCAAAACTAACCCTATGAATAACCCTATAAATTTATTAGTAGTCTTCTTAAAGGTTCAAAGCATTTGTACAAATAACAGTAAGCAGGGAAAAAACCTGTTCTAGGAAGTGGAGCCTAGAACTCCTTTCAGTCCTTCTTGTCTGAGGAAAGAGTCCATAGAGGTAGAGTGGAAACTCATCAAGGCTAACCTGAAGACTCCATTTAGACCTTGCACTTCTGATGTTCTTACTGAGTGTTATGTGACTTTGAAATTTAAAGACTTGTTTCTGAGATAGCATTTCTTCCCATAATTAGAGGCATGTGAGTGCCAGGATTTGAACTTTTAACGTAGCAGATGTTAACAGAGTTTTTGATTGTCTTTCTGGGTGTCTCTAGGATTGTTTTGCTGGATCCCAGTGGAAAGTGCATATCTAGGCCCACAAGGCTGTTCTTCTGCTACACAGCAGGGCCAAGCTCTTCCCCATCTGTCTCAGTCATAGATTTCCCCCTGAAATTCAGGAAAATGTTTGCCGTGTTAAGTCATTAACAACTGTTTCAAAACAGTTTGATTTCTAACAGTTGGTGCATGTGGAGATACCTAATTAAAATAATTCCAGTCTTGTTAATAAGATAAGTGTGTTTTCTTGTTGCAACTAGATTATTGCTATCAAATACAAAGGACATGAGGCTTAACTAAGTGAATTATGCTTGTATTCCAGTCCCTTTATCAGTTTCATTGTAATTTAAGAATTGAACCCTTATGTTTTTATTTCAGTGAAAGGAAGCGATAACTGGGAAGATGTGGATAGGAATACTAATAACAGATGTAGCACCTGTGAGTTCCATAGTTTTACCTGCCAGAGAATTTCAAAGTTGAAATGTAGTTCATGGTGAAATAGTCTTTTATCTGAATTATCCACCGTCACTGTTTTTTTCAACAAGTCTCTCAATTGAAATTGATTTCCTCCTCTGAACTCAGACCACTTTATCTATATCCTTTTCTTTTTTAAAAATTGCATTATTTTTTATTGGAGTAACATTGGCTTACAACCTGTATATGATTTAGGGGTATAGGTTCACATCTCTTCAGATGTATGTTATCATACTGCCCCCACCACAAAAACACCAGTTAACCCACTACCATAGTTCATTGCCCCCCTCACCTCACCCCCACCCCATGCTCTCCATCCCTACCTTCCTCCTCTGGTAGCCTCAATTCTACAGTCATTTTTCTAGGGTTTGATAGTTTAGTTTTTGTCTGTTCCTTTGTTTTGTTCTTTATATTCCACATGAGTAAAGTCCTGTGGTATTTGTCTTTCTCTTTCTGACTTACTTCACTTACTATATTCCCCTGTAGTTCCATCCTTGTTGTCACCAATAGCACATTTCATTTTTTTTAAAATGACTGGGTAGTATTCCATTGTGTATATATACCACATCTTCTTAATCTTCTAATCTGACATTGGACAATTAGGTTGTTTCCATAACTTGGCTATTATAAATAGTGCTGCATTGAACATAGGAGTGCATATATCCCTTCAAATGAGTGTTTTTATATTCTTCACTCCTATAACTGTAAGTGGAATTGCTTGATCATATGGTAGATTTATTTTTAATCTTTTGACAAACGTTTATACTGTTTTCTTTAGAGACTGGACCAGTTCCTATACCAAGAATACACAGTTGGTGGAAATGTAGAAAGGGAAAACAGGTTCCTTTTTCTCCACCCTTGTCAGTATTTGTTGTTATTGGTCTTTTTGATAAGGGCCATTCTCCTGAGTATGAGGTGGTATCTCATTGTGGGTTTGATTTGCATTTTCCTGATAAGTTATGCTGAACATGGTTTCAGGTGCCTATTGTCACCAGTATGTCTTCTTTGGAGAGGTGTCAGTTGAACTCTTCTGCCCACTTTTTGTTGTTTGTTTTCTTTTCGTTGAAGTGTGTAAATTCTTCGTAGAGCTTGCATATTAACCCCTTGAAAGATGTATGATGAGTGTGATTTTCTCCCATTTGGTAGGGTATCTATATCCTTCTTTTGGTATTTTCTACTTTCTATTTTTCTGCTATTGCTATGTATACATATATATATATATATGTATAAAAGCTTCTTGTTAAAGACAGGCTCTATGACTGAACATACCCTTGTCTAGTATAATGACTTGCATGTTGTAGTTTGCTTAGTAATATATGTTGAGAGAATGACCAGTAGAAAGAAATAACATTTTACCACACACTTTAATCTGTTTTATACAGTTATATTCCAGATCTTGAAAAGGGAGTTAGGCATACAGTGATATTTTTAGTTTTAAAATCTCAACACTAAGTGAAAATCATTTAAAAAACTTTTGCATGTTGAATTTTGTGGAAGAGAGCAACATATGATCCTCTCAGCAGAATCAACAAATATTGCAGCCTGAATTCCAAGTTCATCAAACTTCTTCAAGAAAATCCTGTGTGAAGATAGAATTCTTCATTAATTAAACAGTGCTCAGAGATGTCACTAAAGTCCTTTGACAAACACATGGTATTAAATGGCAAACTAATGAGCAATAGAAAAAATTGCCATGCATTTCAGGAGAGATTAGGAAGTAAAATATTTGATCAAACCCTGCTTTCATCAACCTGGTCATTCCCCACCCTGTAAGACTCTGAAAATAAATTCTATGACTGTTATTGACATTTCTCTGACCTTTGGTGGTGATCATTATAACTTATTCAGACCTCATCTTTCTTAAAGCTCTGTCCTCCCTAGATAATTCTCATAAAGTGAATGTTGGGATTTTGGCAGCTTAATGATAAGGCCATTATTAATGATCCTTGTAGGGAGTTATAGAGGGACACCTGAGAAGATAGTGAGCAAGAAAATGAGGGGTAGGTAGGAGAGGTGATAGAATGACTGGAGAAGGGGAGGAAATTGGGGATTAGGTGCTTGGCTCCAGCCTGTGAGGGAGCAGCAGCAGAGGGATAAACAGGAAGCACTGACAAGCAGGCAAACACTGTGGAGAAGGCAACAAGTGTGTGTAGAACACACTTGCTGATGTCATTATTTCCTTTTTGTGTGTTATGTCTTAAAATAACATTATTCTAATTTTTCATTTTATTAATATTCAGTATGTCTTTTTGTTAATAATTGTGTGTCTTTTGCTTCTGAGTCAGAGATCAAACGCTAACCCACATATACGGAAGCTTGTTACTTCAGCTTCTTAGGGAGACCTTTTTCCACTTAAAACAATGTGTCAGTCTTTCTTCCCAGCTCTTACTGACCTCTATCCTGTGGTGCGAATGGTTGTAGAGATTGTTTTTATTACAAAGTGAGACTCGTGACTGCTTTGAAACAGTAAAATTGTTTACCTGTGATGGCAAGAAGCCAAGTAAAACCTCTTTAATGCTCTCCTGTAGCTTCTCATACCCTTGTTGTATGTGAAGCATAAGAAAAGGGGCATTTTTGTGAGAGCATGCTATTTTACAGCCAAGAGACAGCTTTGATGGACTGCTTGGTATATTGGGAGTCAGAGACCCACTTTAAGATTTCTGCTGAAGCACTTGGGTAAGGGAGCTGGATGAGGGGCAATATGGATGTTGGAGACAGCAGACTCAATAGTCTATCTACAAGGGGTCTAGTATGAACTAATGTTAGACATGCTTTTACTTTAGATCCTAGTGTCATATTTAACAAGGGATCAGGGCAATTGTCTACTTAAGGAGATAAACTGTCACTATGGAACCCATCTGCCCATTTACTGTCACATTTCTTTTGCTTATAACCAGTTGGTGTCTAAAACAAAATATTTCGAATCAGTTGGTTTTCATGTGTCAGCCTTGTAAAAATAATCATGTTGGAGATCTAGCACCAGTAATAATACATGTTTAGCTAGCAGCGAGGAGTAGTGATTGTGTATGTCTTCTGCTGAGTTTGACAGGAGTCAGTTGGTAAACTTCTCTTAGCCTGCTTAGTTAACAGATTGATATATTGTTAAGATATATAAACACTAAATATCTGTAACCTTTGAGATTTACTATTTTCATAGGTTAAATTAGGCCTGGGGACTGGGGCATTATATAACAGTTGTATACAAGTAGACCTCTTTTTAGTCTGTGACCCCAAATAATTAGATTTATAATAAAAAGTACATGTGAAATCTAGACTGTATGAGCATAATTTTGAAATTCTTTTCCGGTTTCACAGATAGAGATAAAACAGAGAAACTGGAGTAAAGTTGTCAACACTAATGATACTAATAGTTGTTGTTTATTGAGTCCCTTACATGCTAGGCACTATCCATGTATCATTATCTACTTCTTTTCCTAACAATACTGCAAGAGGGTTTCCTAATGACTGCTTTACATGGTAGGAAACTCAGGCTAAGATTGGGCTAGTTTTGCTGACAATCATGGAATTAGTATATAGTAATCTGTGATTTGAACCTGGGTTTCTGGCACAGGTATGCTTTACAATTTCTATAGTCATTTACTATAAGATGAAAAACAAATTATTGATAAACCTAAAAAGAGGTAGTGCCAAAAACTCTAAGGGATAGAAGTTAAGAAAACAGAGCTTTTAATTTGTTATCAAAGATCACAAACCAACATGTAGTGATCAGAATGAATTACAGAGTAAGTTACTTAACTATACTCTGGGATAGTAATAGCTTTTTCTTTGCATGTGCCTACCACAAGATTTTTTTAATGAATATTTTAAGAATGACAGTATTTGCCACAGGGGAGGGAGAAGATGGGTCAAAGCAGGAATTTAGAAAACCTAAATAAGGGACCAGGAAAAAGACTAATTATAATAAAGTAAAAATCAAAATCAACAAGCAACTATAAACCAGAGACACACTACGGCAGTGGGGAGGGGAGTAGGATCAAAACAAGGGGGTGGGAATTGTATGGGGAATATAACCAAGATGAAAATGCATACATTGTGCAAAAATGAAAAATGATGTAAAAAAATAAATAAAATAAAAAAAATTAGGGAAGGAAGAGCAAAAGGGCCAGTGGTGATGGTTCACAGGTGATGTGATGGTGGGAGATTACCTGAACAGAGAAATAAAATATTGTACAAAAATGAACAACACTGTAAGAAAATAAAAGTTTAATAATAAAAAAAAAAAACAGTGTTTGTAAGCCCTGTATCTCCTGCCATGTTAGTCATTATTCAGTGTAGACCCCAGGAACTTATTTTTCTCCTTAATCTATCACTGCTGCTGGAAACATGTTCCCATGAGCCTGCCATCCTATTGCTTCCTCTAACACGTTCATATAAGTTGGTGGTATTGTGTTTGCTCTTCCTCCTGTACCATTTCTGGGGTTAATCAGAAAACTTCAATCTCGGATGCATTAGCACTTATAGGTAGGGGTTTGTTTTAGGAGTCTATATTTAAGTGTAATTAGCACTGAAATCAGATTTTTTTTGTATTAAGGGTGAGGGAACTTGACTAGTAAGCAGATGGGTAGGAGATCTTGGCTTTTTTGTAAGAAAATGGTCAAAAAAATCTTGCGACCAAAAAATTTTAGAAGTGCATGTGTGATCTATACTGATAAAGAACTTTGAAGTGTTGCAAATTTTCCTTTGCAAATTTAACTTTTATTTTTCCCAGATGCTTTTCCTTTAAAATTAAACTATTTTCAATGCAATTCCTAATAAAACCCAGCTGTATTTTTTTAAATCAGAAATGAACAAAGTGATTCTAAAATTCACGTGAAAATACAAGGGATTGAGGGTGACTGCTTGCTAAAGGGTGCTGGATTTATTTTTGGGACAATAATCTAAAGTTGATGTGGTAATGGAAGGAAAACTATGTGACTATATTAAAAGTCATTGAATTGTATACTTTAAATGAGTGAATTATAGACTATGTTCATTACGTCTCAATGAAACAATTAAAAATAAAATTAAGCTACATTATTAAATGTTAAAAATAAACTTTATGAGGGAAGTTAAATGAGCCTGCTATAATTTTTAGCAAATAATGCATTATAGTTTTGATAAGCGATATGTAAAAGCAATTACTAAAAAAATACGGATTATAGGCATTTTACAGAAATGTAGCATTAGTATTTTGAATTGCTATAAGATATTTTTGAAATAAGCTTGCAAAAATGCCTTGTTGGGGAACTAATTAATAAATAAATAAATGGGTGAAATAAATCCTTGTCTGAAATGTAGCAGCTATGAGTTAAATGTACAAATCTTTTCCTATAAGTTTGGTATTTAGATTTGGAATCAAGGATAAGTAAATTAGTTGATTGTATCAATGTTCTGCTGTGAGCCTAATGGTTTAGTTTGTTTAATGGATGACTCTGATCTTTATTAGGAGACTTTTAGTCTACTGAGAATATATTATATATGAGCTGGATAAAATGAGGTTAGTGGTGATGCTGCTGCTGCTGCTGTTCCTCCTCCTGTTCTTTCTGCTGAGCCTCCTCCTTAGGATATTTTATGATTTGAAAATCCTATTGGTGGTTTCACTTATATGTGGATTATTGAAAAACAAACAAAGGGCCAGGCTCAAACCAAATCAATAACAAACCCTGAAATCTGACTCCAGAATCGAGGTTACCAGAGGTGGAGGTGGAGATCAAAGTGGGGAGGGAGCACAGTGGTCTGTAGTGAAGGACTAGGGTGCATTGGTGGTGGGTGCATCTGAAGGGTGTGGTTGTATCTGTCTAAATCATATACAGTGTTGTAAACCAATGTTACCTCAATAAAAAAATAAGAAGTCGGAAATGAAAAAAAAAAAACCTGTTGGTATGCTAGCAAAGAAATACTAATTTGATGGTAATTGTCTTGACATTAGGGATGTGTAACATATGCACATTTATTCAGCATAGTTAGTACTTTCTACATTGCGTATTTCAAAAAATAATTGGGAATGAATGGAGTACAGATAATATTTCTGATTTGAATTCTCTGAATTTCTTTTGAACATATTTTAAAATGTTGCCTTTGCTTTTTTACTTTGGTCATATTAATCATATAATCACATAGTGACCAATAACCCTTTTGCTGCCAGTCTCTAGTAGAAGGGGCATTTTAACCATTATATATTTGCTTCTTTCATATTGGTTTCTTGACTGACTATAATATGCCTTTGAATTTCCCTTTATTTTCCCTCCTATCTGGTCTCTACCAGTCAAGATTTCTGCTTCCTTTTTAGATTGTAAGCTATTCTGTATTATCTTTCTTATCATACCTCCCTTGCTCCCACTGATATTACTGTTCCTACTTTCTTTGTTAACTCAAATATAAACAAGAATACAAGAAGATAAAACATTCATTTCAAATAAGAAAAAAACTTCAGCTTTTTTGATGCTTGATGAATGTTATCTTTTAAAATATTTCAGAGTTTTAATAGTTGAAATTAGATTATATCTTTTTGGATTTCTTATTACACATACTCATTTAGAATACAGAAGGCTGCAGTAGTACTACTAGGATTATATTAATAATTATAATATAATTAATAAATGCCCTGGGGAGTTGGCATTATTGCTGTTTCTATTGCTATCATTAATATTTTAGCTAGTATTATGTATTAAGTCACAAATTCATTTATATCTTCTCAGTCTGTAAAATATAACTTCTAAAAAGGTTATATTTTAGAAGGTTATATTTTAGAACCTTCTAACAAAAGTTCTACTTTGTCCAGATTAAGGATGAGCTGCTTACCAACTCCAAGATTTGTGCTTTGTATGTCTATGATAAGGAATGTTTCCAAGTGCAAGATGATGTTATAATTGCTGCTGCTGCTCCTTCAGTTACCATGATATATAACTATATGTATGTATATAGGGGAGGAGTCTTGGCACTTTTTGAGGTATTGAACAGGACTACAGCAATACATATTGGCAAAGGGAAAAAGACAGTCATACCTGACTTGGGAGAGACAGCTTTAAATAAAAATTGGTTGATTGTGATTCTAGATTTGATAGCAGTTTGGGCAACCAGCTGAGGTCCATCTGGGATATCTTAATTTAGTCTGGTTATTAGATGAGGTAAAAGCTTATTGACATGGAAAGGTGAAACCTTTAAAAATCAGGTTGTAGAAAATATGTAGGATATAATGTTATTTTGGTGAAAATGTGTATGAATATGTGTATATGGGGTATAGGGGAATACCCAAGAGCATATATACATCAAGATGCTTTATAGTACTGCTCTTTGGATGAGGGAATGTGAAGACATTTTGTTTGTCTGTATTTTCTACAGTGCCCATACTTCTATTATAATTATAGAAGTTTGTTTTGAAAATTAGCTGTGGAGAGGAATGTTTAATAGAATCTCCTGGTTGTTGGTGAGGATGGTTATTGGTGTGGGGCTAGGGTGGCAGAACAGGAACCATGTGCCTTGAAAGCCTAAATACGATGATTTTGACAATATAAACATCAAAAATAAGAGCTTTTTGGGGCGTTTGCAATTGTATGGGGGAATATAAAAATAAAATTTATTATTTAAAAAAAAGACAAAAGAAAAAAAATAAGAGAGCTTTTTATCTTTTAACAGAGTAAGATAAATTTATCAACTTGTGTGATTATGACATTTATCATCCTAATTATGTTTTAGAGTGATAAAATTAGTTCCTATTCTCAGATTTTATACAGATTGTACTGGAAGGAGGTCAGAAATGAATTGGGTGTCTAGGGAAGGCAGCTTGGGATTTAAATTTTACAGAGATAATGCAGAGTTCATAGTATTAAGAGTTTGGCAGAAATCCCTAGGAGTTAAGAAATTTCAAACAAAGGCTGACAGGAGACAGTTGGCTGGAAAATGAAAAAGTCTGGTAGAGTTGAAGTACATCATATATTAGGATCATCAGCAATGCAATGAATTTTCATTGCCAAATCACTAAAGTTAGAAATTAAAAAAAGTAGTCCATATTTATTTATTTTAAAGATTTATTTATTTATACAAGCACTGGGTACAGTCAGAAGCACGGGAGGGTGAGAGAATTCACTAGAGCGGGGAACAGAACAGGCAAACTGATTAAATACACTGCTGAGGGGAGCAGTGGACATGGCTGGAGAGGTCTGCGCACCATGTGGGACCCTCACCCAGTGGCTGGGGATCGAACCGGCGCTGCAGAGGCTGCGGGCATCTTTGCAGCCCAGTGCTCAACCGCTGCGCCACCAGGGGAGGCCCAGTAGTCCATATTTAAAGTTTAAAAATCATATTATATTTGAACCAGTTATCGAAGTCCAGTTTTTCTACATTGAAGTAGGTGATAGAAATGATAAATTGGAATTTAGAAGACCAAATAATGACAAGTGCCTGGAGATACTCAGGTGGTAAGGAAGTCATTTTTATCCTGAGAAAAATATTATGAAGATGTACCTTACTTGGAAGATAGGTTCCAGAATCAGTACCTAAAATAAAAAAATGAATAGTTAATGTTTATGGCAGTGCTATTTACAATAGCTAAAAATATGGGAACAACCAAAATGCCCTAAAACAGATGACTAGATCAAGAAGATGTGGTATATATACATGATGGAATGACACTCAGCAATCAAAAAAGATAGATTCGTACCATTTGCTGCAACATGGATGGGGCTGGAAGGGATTGTGCTAAGTGAAGTAAGTCAGAAGGAAAAGGATAAGTATCAGAAGCCACATAAAGGGTCAAGGAAAAGACAAAGCTTGCAAGCTGACCATAGATCTGAGGCGGGAGGGGAGGGGATGGGGGAGGAAGAGATGTCAAATCAGGGAAGGGAAGAGCACAAGGGACAGTGGTGATGGACTATGGGTGTTATGGTGGTGGGAGAATTATGGGGACTACACCAGAGGGGAGAAATCAAAAATTGTACAAAAATTAACAACAATATAAGAAAACAAACTATTCAAAAATATGAATAGTTAAAATTACCTTGAAAAATCCTTTAAAAATTTTATTGTTAGGGGGCCTTCCTGGTTGCGCAAGGGGTTAATTAAGCACAGTACTATGAAGCAATCCGTGGCCTCTGCAGCCCAAGTTCAATCCCCAGGCAGGGAGCAACCCACATGGTGAGGCAGACCTCTCCTGTCTCGCCCGCTGCTCCCCTCAGCAGTGTTTCAGTCAATCTGCCTGTTCTGTTCCCCACTCTGTCTCTGATGAATCCTCTCACCCCCCACCCCGCACCTCTGGCTCTTGTATGCATAAATAATAAATAAATCTTTAAAAAAATTTTATTGTTAAAGGTCAGTAAATTCACTGCAGCAGATTTCTTCTCCAGTGTTAGAACAAAGTGACATTTCTTTGGTTAAGCCTCATATACACTTGACTTATAGTTACAGGCCAAGATGTTTAGGAAAAAGTAAAGCTTTATACACTAGAATCACCCTCAGTCTGGTGAAGTGTTAACACCATGAGAGGTTCGTAGAAACTGAAGCTCACTGAAGGGGGAATACACAGCTTCCATGCCCTCAGGCCAACTGTTTTATACCTACATTTATATTTTTTGATCTCATGTTATCTTTCCCCCCATAGTCACTCTATCATGCCTTGTCTTCTCTTGCCCGCTTCCCCCTCTGTCCTCTCCCTTTCCCCAGCCATCTCTCAGTCTCTCCTGAGCACACACTTAGGGCTATTTGTAAACACCTGGGCTCCAGAGGTCTTTGGATGACCATTTGGGACACTTACCAGATGCTCTTTGATTTGGGATGAAGTGGGGGCCAGTTTCCTTGCCAGTGTACTTTACAGTTACCATATGTCTGGAGCCATTCAGTCCTGGGCAACTGGTGTCACCTTGAAACTTGAGTCTGAATGGGACTTGGGGCATCAAGTCTAGCCAAGGTACCTTTAAGCTGCTCAGCCTTTGTTCACAAATTCTAAAGGTGTCTAGGGATTAATTTTGAGGCTATCTGAGATTGGGATATGTACAGGGATTCTGAACTGAAAGCCTTCTGGAGTTTTAAAGGACTTTTTTTTTTTTCTATGTGGAAAATCATGCAACCTGATTTCCTTTGTATGTTCTGAGAGACTGTATTTTATAGCTGAAAAAGCATTTAATGGGAGATAAAAAAGCTTGGTTCTATATTCCAGTTTTTCACCCTGTGTAACAAGTCAGTGTTTCTCAGCTTTATCTGTTTGTAGCACAATTTTGGTGACATAATTGAAGTGACTAAAACCTAAACAAATCAATAATAGTTTAGTAGAGTTATAGTTAGAGTACCCTGGAATTGAGGTGCCAATGAAAGGACCTTGTGGTTAGTATTCTCTTTATTGAATCACTGTTTCCTTTGCTAGCTGTTCACTGCCTGACTTTGCTCTCACTTAAATATGATGCAATAGTATTTGTGGTTCTGTGAAATATACTCTTTGTTTGGCACTAGCTTTGTGGTGTGTTACTCCTCCTCGTGGCTCTTATTCACGGCATTTCTGTATCTGAATTTGTGTTTCCATCTGCTAAAAGGGCATAGTCAGAACAGTCTTAGCCTCCTCATGACTGTTGTCAGCATTGGTGAGCTATAGAAGGATGCAAAGGTTTTGCAAAACTTTACAAAGGGTTATAGAGTTTTAAGGGAATTTGTTTGCTTGTCTCTTGTCCTCATTAGTCAGTGAGATTATTAGAACCAGGGACTGGCCTTTTTCCCTTTACTTTGTTCCCAGCATGTGGCTCAATATTTGGCATATAGAAGATATTCAATAAATATTCATTAAGTTGAAATTTAAAATTATTCTTCATATTGGATTGGTTTGCCAAAGTGATGTAAGTAATGCAGAAATCCCTTTGTGGACTGGTAGATCTCATCCTGCGTTTGGAGGAACAAAGTGAGTATTTGGTGCTTCTGGTGAGTTTTGGAGGGGGAACAGGGATAAAAAGACAATCAGAAATTCAGGCACCACTTTTGAGATGCATTCTTCCTAAACGTAGTCAGCTGGATTATTGCATGTCTGTTGTGTGTGAGTAGTCAGCATTTTGTTTAGTCTAGTTTGAGATGTTCTGAGTGATTTTTATTAGTATAGTGCGTCTATTTGAGATTCTTCCACAGCCTTATAGATTTCATTTTCTTTAATTGGGAGCGGGAGTGGGAGAGAGAATAGCATTTACTTGGCATTCTTGCCTTTTAGAGCTGTGGATATTGATTCAAGGGCCTAGAATAGTAATGCTTGGAAGTAAAGGTTCCCCTGGGATCACCGATGTTAAAGGGCAAAGGGAAAATGATTAGAATTTAAATCTCCAGACTCCACTGAATTTGTGGCTTCATTAAAAAGGGTGGGGGGAGGAGGAAATGATCTGGGCTGCTGCTATAGGCTTTGTTTAACACTTGTATCTTCAAACTGATAACTGCAATTTAACAGCCTTTTTACAAGTTGAGCTTCGTGGTCAAGTGTGAACAGCCAGCCAGTGGACAGACAGCTTTTACTGCCAGATGTCCTTTTGGGCTATGTTCACTTAGCACCAATCAATACTTGCAAAATATCTTGTAGTTTCTAGGGGAGAATGTAATCTTTGGCTTTTACTTTCTTTGAGCTTGTGAAATCTCTTCTGCCTGTTTGTAAAACATGTAATCACCAAATCACACACATACTTTGTTGTTTGATGTTCTTTAGAAATTCTGCTTTCCCAAAGAGAGGTTTTCCCTCGACTGTTTATAGATACCTAGCATTGCGAGGAGTAGACATTAATTTCTCTAGCTTGGCAGAAGGGAGCAATGAGGAATAATGGGAAGAACATTAGACTGTGATGACAACTAGGTTCTTTCACCAAGCAGCTGTGTGACCTTGGACAAATCCCTCAACCTCTCTGAGAATTCTTTGGGGTTTAAAGTGAAGGACTTGCATTAATAACTTCTGGGTTTCTTTGAATTTGCAAATTTTATCTTTCTTTGAAAAAATGTGTCTTATTGCATTTTCAACTTTAAGCTGATTAAAAATAATAAATCTTTTCTTTTGGAATGTGAGATTTCCTTATAAAAAGGCCTTGTAGTGAGGTGGACTCTGGTATGAGAATGGGGTAGAAAACTTGTGGTATACTAGGTGATAGTTGATACAGACTAGTTATTTAATCTCTGTGCTTCAGTTTCCTCATCTATAAAATGGTGATATTAATAATGCCCAATCCCTAGGTTTAAGTAACATAAAAAATGTGAAGCATTTATTGTAGTGCCTGGTAGTTAAGTTCTTAGTGTTACAACAAATTTATTGTTTTCCCAATGATTTTACTTCAGTAAATATTTAATGTAGCATTTATTTTGTAAGCATATCCCAATAGGTGGAAAAAGCTGCCATATTGTTTGGAGTTGCAGGGAAATACCATCTTGTTACAAACATGGAACAATTTATAAGAAGAAAATAGAGAGCTAACTAAGTACAATTTCTAAATTAACAAGTCCATTTCAGCAACCTGCAAACAGTTCCTATCAATGATATTTTATCAGTGCTTCAATTTATTTCAATCTATTTTAAAATCATTTTTTTTTTTAAGCTGTGAGGAGAGGCCTTATAGTACTCAAGAATCAGCAGACTTGGATGTTAGCCTTGCTACACTAGACCACTCACTTTCTTACTGTAAAAGATTTCCTCATGTCAAAGTAAGGTTGTTGGAATATCTGATCTTTAAAGTACCTTCAAGTTGCTATTTTAGAATTCTAGGATTTATGGCCTAAACCTATTCTTTCAAGGTTTATTGTTGTTTATATTAGCCGTGATTGTGAATATTTTTCAGATTACAAGAAATATGAAGTTCATCATTGTCTTTCCTGATTTTACACACTTTCATGAAAGACAAAATATAGTTCATATCCAAATGATGATTTGATTTGGGGTGAATAGTGTTTAAAGATTCTACGTTTGTTTGAATATATTTTGTAATGTAAACAGTTTGGTTGAGCAGCAAATGTCAGGGATGAAATAGACTTACAAGGACATGGGGATTGTTTACACATGTTTACATAACTATATGATGGCAGTGGATATTGGGATTGTCCCTATTTTATAGACGAAAGTGTTTTTTGGCACCATACCCATTTCCCTTAAGAAGAAAAAGAGAAAGAGGGAGTGAGAAAGGAAGGCAGTTTCACTCTTTTTTTTTTTTTTAATATGGTAGATAATTGTGTATGTTAAAAATAAATCATGTTGTTGTATCCATGAAAATATGCTCATACATGTGCATATTTCTAAAATGGGTTGAATGAGCATTGTCAAACCTGATTTGGGATACAGTATAATGTACTTTTTTTCTTTAAGTTTTTGAATTTAAACTCAAATCCTTGCCCAGGGACCTGAAATTAAAGGTAAAATGTTGAGGCTTTCATTTAAAATGGTATGTTGGCTATTTATCTGTTGATAATAAGTCGATCATTTAAGTTGGTTCACTAGATATCATAATTGTTAACAGTTCTAGTGTGTGCCTGACTATTTTGAGAAGGTAAGGGTGACAAAATATCAAACAACTGAGGGTAATATACTGTCCTGAAGGTTGTGCTACTAAGTACTGTGTTCTACAGCTATAGGTTTCATAAAGATAAAACAAGAGACTGCCTTCATTATGGAGATTGGGCAGTAGCCCAAGTAGCTGTGCAAGTGAATAAGAAACTAGCCCTCTTTGTCTCAGCTTTTCTCTTTATTTTGTCCAGAAGTTTAGCATCACCAGAGATGTCACATTACCTATCAGGGTTTGAGAGTCATACTGATAGTGCTGCAAATTAAATGTTTTTATAACAGTAAATCAAATCTTGTATGAGCAGAATCTGTTCAAGTAGTAATTTTGGTGTGATGAATAGAAACCTTAGTAGGGAAGAACTCCTTATCTGTTACTGAGGGATTTTAGAAGTTAATGAGTTTGGATTTTAGATTTCAGAAGCTAGGAAGAGTAGGAAAAGAAAATATTTCTGCTTTTCAAAATTAAATGTAATAACCTTTAAGCGTTATATTCTAGGCATATACTAGTGACTTTGGATAATCAGCCATTTTACTGTAACATTGCTATGTGAATACTCGACAAAATTACACACAAAAAGTAGAGGTGATGGGAAAAAAATAGGGCTAGTTGTGGACTACTCAAAATCTATGTAAGCTTGAATCATGGAACCAAAAACCAGTAGCTTCGACAATCCAGGCAGGCAGCTGAACACTGGGTGGAAGTTGCCATAGATATTAAAAATGCACTTAAAAGAGTAAAAAATGCTGACTTGCAGAAATGTGAGATAATGCATTTGAAAGTGTAGCTCTGAGCCCATGGGGTTGCCATAAGGTGGGGCATAAAAGGAAGTGAGACTTGCCCAAGAGAAGAAGCAGAAATTATGCCTCTCTTGGCCTTGTGTTTAGGCATTCACTTTTCATTTTCCTTATATAGGACCTCATCTGTTCAGCAGCCTTGCTGAAACAATTGTACTTTTCCCTCTGAAGGTTATAATTCTCTTTTATTCCTGCTCTTCTTGCCTAAGTAAAACATGTATGAACCAATACAACTTCCATGTTCTATTGACTTGTGGTAAATAGTGATATAGAAATAAGTGTTTTAACAAAATACTCTGTAAAAGTGGGAGTCAGATATGAACTCCGTCTGCATGAACTCTATTGTCTAGTTGAGAATAGGAGAAATAAAATGATGAAAGGTTTAAAATGCTTCAAAGAAATATTGCAATAAATGACAAAATGCAGTATGTAATTATCAAATGATTAATATAAATGGACTTGCTCTAGGAATTTAGAGATGAAGAAAGCTCTTTAGAGGGGATGGTCAGGGACAGCTTAGTTCAAGGTGAATCACTGGCTTTTCTTTTTCTAACTCTGACTTTCTGGGTGAAGCAAAATAGAAACAGCATTTATCTTAATGCTTCTTAGGAATTACAGTTCTTAAGGTTATGTAAGTTTTAGATATTTAGTCTTTTCTATCCTTCATATTTTCCCCCTTGTTCCCTTTTACCTCAAGGCAATTAAAAAAAAAAAAAACAAAAAACCAAAAAACCTCTCAGAACACTGTATGGAATCATAGTGTAGAAAGAATACCTATATCTGATTCAGTGCCAACTCAGTTTTTCTGGATGCCAATTACTGCAGAGCACTGTAGTGAGTGCTGAACAAGATGTGGTCTCTTCCTATCAAGAGACAGCAGGACAGGAGGCATAAACAAAGTAACATGAAAGTATAGAAGAAAGAGATTAATGCCAAATTGTTAAACCATGATGTCTCTGTAAAACATGGGATTTGAATGGAGTTTAGAAGGAGCATAAGATTTTAGCAGATATTCTGAGGGGGAAAGTGTTTTTGGCAGAGATGGAAAAAAGAATTGACATAGGATAATACTGAAAGTGATCAGAAATAGTGGAGAAGTGAGTGAAGTCAAATTTGCGTGGTGGCTCATGGATGGGAAGTATTTAGTGAAGGATAAAGTTGGAAAACTAGGTTGGAGACAAACTGTGGAAGTGTTTGAATACTAGACCGAAGAATTTCATTTATCTATAGTGTTAAACGAATTAAAATTTCGAGTCAGGGAATTCCTGATCAGAGTTTGGAAAGACTTAAAAAAAGTCTTAATAGTTGAGTGCCTACTTGGCACACTGCTACTAATGTTGCATTCTTTATATTCTCATTTTATTTACTCCTTGTAAAAGTCCTCAAAAGTGGGTGTTATGGAGGGAATAGTGGAACTGTCCACCTTCTGTTGATCTGTGAACCTAAAACTATTTCTTTTTTTTTTTAAATAGAGGCATGTTTTATTTATTTATTTATTTATTTGTTTGTTTGTTTGTTTATACATGCACTGGGTACAGTCAGAAGCGCGGGAGGGTGAGAGAATTCACCAGAGGCAGAGTGGGGAGCAGAGCAGGCAGAAGGACCGAAGTACACTGCTGAGGGGAGCAGCGGGCGGCAGGAGAGGTCTGCGCGCCATGTGGGACCCTCCTCTGGTGGCCGGGGAGCAGCCGGGGATCGAACCTGCGTCGCAGAGGGCGCGGGCAGCTTCGCAACCAAGCGCTCAACCGCTGCGCCACCGGGGAGGCCCCCTAAAACTATTTCTTAAAAATAAAATCTATTGGGGCTTCCCTGGTGGCACAGCGGTTGAGCACTGGGTTGTGAAGCTGCACCGGTTCGATCCCCACCATCCTCGGCCACCGGGTGAGGGTCCCACATGGTGCGCAGACCTCTCCTGCCGCCCGCTGCTCCCCTCAGCAGTGTACTTCGTCAGTCTGCCTGCTGTGCTCTCCCCTCTGGCTCTGGTGAATTCTCTCACCCTCCCGCACTTCTGACTGTACCCAGTGCTTGTATAAATAAATAAATCTTAAAAAAAAAATCTATTGATTTTTTTAAAATTAGGGTTTGTTTCATTTTTTTGAAGTTTTAAATGGGTAGGCATTTTTATTTAATACATGCATCCTAAAAGTTAGTGCAGTGTAGATCAGTCTTAAAAATGTACATTTGCTATTCCCTTAAGTAGACAGGATATGTACATAATAATCAGTTATTACATTCTCAGAGGCAGGTAAATCACTAACAGCAACAGTTCTCTAAACTAGTGTACGGATAAACTGGTGGATTCTCTATTAGGAGTTTATTTGAGGTCATAGTTTTGTCTCAATTTATCCTTGTTAAACAGGATAAGTATTTATTAATTCCTTCAACTCAACAAACATTCAGTTATATTTATTCTTATTTTTTTTAATTGAACTACTGGTATTTTACATCCTTCCTTTTTTTTTTTTTTCACAATAAGGAATTCCTCCCCTAAGATGTGGTCACCATAGTTCTCCCACCTCCAAATCATCCATAATCCTCCACCACAGTCTGTTGTGCTCATCCCCATTTTACTCTCACTTTCCTTTCGTCCTCTCCTTTTGGATGCTTGAGGACTATGATCACCCTTCAGGGGTTGGTTTTAAAGTTTGTCTTGTTTGATCCTTTGTTATTATCTCCATTTATTAGTGAGCCATCTGAATCCCTAAAAATTTCAAATGTTTTATTCAAAGTCATACACCGGTAATTGACTGCTCAAGGAAAACCTATACCTGTCTAATTTTTAAAGTCTTTTTTCCACTTAGGAAAATGCACTCTTTAGATAAATTGTGAAAGCTCAGTGTAAGCCTGTTGCAGAGGACAAGCAATGGGGAACTGAACTTGCTTTGTTAACAGACATGCAGAGATGTAAAGAAGTATTATAGATAGAAACTTGAAAGAACTTAGAGGTTAAGGAAGTATGGACAAATAAGGTGAGAAAGTATTGAAGATACCCATTTAACTGAAAGAACATCTTTAGCGGTCACCAGATATACTTATTTGTTTAAAAGTTTTTCTCTACCACCATCCCTTATATCCTCTTGACCCCTTCTCCTTCCCATTTCTCTCTTAACCTAATAAACCTCAGTTTTTATTATTATTATTATTTAAAGATTGATTTATTTATGCATCTAAGAACTGGGGTACAGGCCAGAAGTGCAGGGGGTGAGAAGATTCACCAGAGACAGCGGGGAACAGAACAGGTGGATTGACTGAAATACACTGCTGAGGGGAGCAGCAGGAGAGACAGGAGAGGTCTGCTATGCCATGTCAGTCAGCTCCCTGGCTGGGGATCAAACTTGTGCTGCAGTGGCTGCTGATAGCTTCATAGTGCTGAGACTTAACCCCTTGTGCCACCAGGGAGGCTCCTCAGTTTTATTATTAATGTTCTATAGTTTATAATCATTTTGCTTCATCAGTTCATCCACTTTGTTTTTTTTATATTACTCATATATGTGAAATCATCCAATATTTGTCTTTCTGGCTTATGTCATTTTATATAATCCTCTTGAGTTCCATCCATTTTGCTATAAATGTAATGTTTCATACTTCCTTATAGCTGAATAGCATTATATTGTGTGTATATATATATATATATGCCTTATCTTGTTTATCCTAGTTATTGTAAATAATGCTGCAGTAAACATCATGGGGTATATACTTTTTCAAATTGGTAATTTAATGTTCTTTGGGTCAATACACAAAACTGGGATTGCTGGATCATATGGCCCAATTTAGTCCTTTAAGATAGGTTCAGGCTGCTTTCCAAAATGGTTACAAAAATTTTTATCGCCACCAACAATACATAAGGTTTCCTCTTTCTCCACATCCTCTCTGACACTTGTTGTGAGCTTATAATTTTTTGATGTATGCAATTCTTGCAGGCATGAAATGATGTCTCATTGTGGCTTTCATTTGCATTGATTGCTTCATGTGCATCTGCAATATACATGATACTTATTTAGGCAATTGAGAGTCAACACTGAACAAAACAAAGTTCCTACTTTCATGGAACTTATATTCTAGTGTGGGGGAGAGAGACAATAAATACGTACATGGGAGGTGATGATACATGCTAAGAAGTTGTAAGTGTAAAGTTGGTAAAGAATGATAAAAGGGAGAAGATACGGTTTACCCTGGGTAGATTATAAATGCATTTGTTTCTTTAGGGAGTGATATATGAAGTGATATTTGAAGTAAGGGAAAAGCCATGTTGCTTTTGAGGGAAAAATGATAGTTCAGGCAAAGGGACAATCAAAGGTTAGGTCCTCAGGAGGAAATGTGATGGTGCATAGAATAGGAAGAGCAATTTTGCTGGATTGGAAGAAATGAAGGGCCTAATGGTAGACGAGATTGAAAAGGTTGTTGGGGGAAGGGTAGGTCATATAGGGTTTGGAGGCCATGGTAAAGATTTTGGATTGTGCTTTAATAGAACACGAGAAGGTTTTGAGTAAAATAGTGATATGACTAGACTAAAGTTTAACAGTATCGATGTAGGAAATAGGTTCTACATGGGCTTGACCATGGCAGGCCAAGGCACAAGGGCTAGACCCATAAAGTAATTAGGAGACCCTTGTAATGTAGGCAAGATGAAAATGTCTATGTCTACAGTGGTAATGACAGAGTAGTGAGAAGTTATTTGGTTCTCTTGATATTTTTTTGAAAGAAGTACTAACTGGCTTTACTGAAGTATTGGCATGTGGGGTATACAGGAAAGAATGGAGCCAAGTTATTTGGCCTTAGCATCTGGTAGAATTGATTGCCATTTATGGAGAAAGGGAAAGAATGTGAATAAAACAGGTCTTGGGAGAAGGAAATTGTAATCAAAAGTTCCATTTTTTTGGTAATCATATGAGGTGATAGAAGTGTTAACTAACCCTGTTTTGGTAATTATTTCCAAATATACGTGTGCTCAAATCACCACATTATAGATCTTAAACTTATAAAATGTTATATGTAAATTGTATTTCAATATAGTTAGAATTTTTTTTTAAGAGTTCAATTATTGTTGCCTGCTAGGCATTCAAGTGGAGATTTAAGTACACATTTGGAATTCAATGGAGTTATAAATTTGAGATTTGTAAGTTATAACTGTGGCTAGTTGTCCTGAAATCATAAAACTTATAAAAGGAAATAGATGAGAGGATGTGGACGATTTGGGATAAGTGCATGACTATTGTGGGGGAAAAGAAACTGTCACAAGCGCAACTATGTCATTTTTTAATCAAAGAAAGAACACAAGTAAAGCAGTAGGTACAGTAAATAGAAAAGGTTGGAAAGCAAATATTAGGAACTTTAGTATTTAGGAAAGAACATAGGGTTGGAAACTGTAAGGAATGACCAGTGAATAAATAAATGAGTGAATGCAGCTTTTCTTTCTGCATCGCATCCAATCTTTTGTCTAATGCATCTTTTCTGACTGGAAAGATGAGAGATTTTAGTGAGAATGGAGCCTTGGAGGCCAAAAGTGGAAAATGTCTGAAGCATGAGGACATGATAGGCCAAGTGAGATGAGATTGAGAGTTAAGCATTGAATTTGACAGCATAGAAGTGACTGGTGATCTTGCTCACAGAAAATTTGGTGGAGACATTTCAGGTTACCCTTAAGAGAATTGGTGGTGGTTCAAATGGGAGATAAATGTGAGAATAGAAAGAGTAGGTAGCTTCCTACTTTTTGAGATTCTGTTATTAAATGTGCATACACATTTAAAATTTTTTTTTAAATTTTATTTTATATAATTCTTACATCACTTTTCATTTTTGCACAATGTATGCCTTTTCATTTTGGTTATATTCCCCATACAATTCCCATCCCCCTTATTTTGACAGTAATCCCTCCTCTCCGCCCAGTGTGTCTCTGGTTTATAGTTACTTGTTGATTTTGATTTTTTCTTTATTATAATTAGTCTTTTTCCTGGTCCCTTGTTTAGGTTTTCTAAATTCCTGCTATGAGTGAGACCATCCGGTATTTTTCTTTTTCTTTCTGGCTTATTTTGCTGAGCATGATCCCTTCCAGCTTCATCCATGTTGCTGCAAATTGCATGTGTTTATCTTTTTGAATGCTGAGTAATATTCCATGGTGTATATGTACCACATCTTCTTGATCCAGTCATCTATTTTTGGGCATTTGGGTTGTTTCCAAAGCTTAGCTATTGTAAATAGTGCTGCTATAAACATAGGGGTGCAGGTGCCCTTTTGAATTAATGATTCTGTGTCCTTTGGGTAAATACCTAGGAGTGGAATTGCTGAATCATATGGAAGCTCCATCTTTAGCAGGTTGAGGAATCTCCACACAGCTTTCCATAGTGGTTGGACCATTTTGCACTCCCACCAGCAGTGCAGGAGAGTTGCTTTTTCTCTACATCCTCGCCGACATTTGTTGTAGCTAGTTTTTTTAATATATGCCGTTCTCACTGGTGTAAGATGGTATCTTATTATAGTTTTGATTTGCATTTCCCTGATTACAAGTGATGCTGAACAATTTTTCATATGCCTATTGGCCATTTAGATGCATACACATTTTCAATGACAGGTCCTTCTAATGAATTTTCCTATTTGGAATTATGAAATGCCTCTATCTTTAGTTCTGTTCTTTGTTTTGAAGTGTACTTTATCTGGTTTTAATATAACCACTTGCTATTAGCCACTTGGATATTTGATTTAGTTTAGCTCTCACATTCATTTGTAAATTAGGATTGTAAAGCATTTGCACAGTGATGTAGGTTTGTTCTCTTGTCATGCATTCTAACTCTCCTTCCTTCCCTCCTTTACTGTTATTGGATAACTAAGGAACTTAAAATTACCAAAGGTCAGGTCCATAGAATCCTGCCAAAGAATTAAATCTACTCTATTATCTACACTTTGAAGATGGCATGTGGTGAATATCATATTTGCTGTGCCTCATTTATATCAGAAACAGCTTTAATGTTCAGGGGATATTCAGCTGGTGATATGCAAGAACAGCTTAGAGTTCTTGCCAATTCTAATAGAGAATAATAAAATGTCTTGATATAGTTGTCATAGTTGTTACTATGATGCTATGGATTGGTGTATTCAAATTTGTATCTTGAGGGAAAATGCAGAGAATTTACTTTAATTTGGCATTGGTTAGTTTGAATGGTGGCTTGCTGTATTTCTTTTGATAGCTTGGATCATACCAACAGTCACGTTCCTTTATGACGACTGTGCCTACCCCTTAATGAGGCTCATGTTGCTAGCTAAAGTGGAATAATTATGTTCTTCTGTTGGGCCTGGGCTGCTTCCACAATGCTTACCTTTTAGCTTAAATCTGAATATGGCTGACTATTCTGGTGTCCATTTTTACCTTTTAGCAAAATAATGAAAACGGTACTTTCTCTTCCAATATACATCAAATATGTCTTAGAGTAACATGGTGATTCAAGAGATACTTTGTTTTTGATCTTCTCTAGCGAGCTATCAGAGAAATACATGTTTTGTAAATGTAAATATAACATAATTTTTAAAGGAAAAAATAGTCTTTAAATTTTGCAGTTTTCTTTGCCAGAAGAACAGTATTAACATCTGGTTACCAAACTGTGGTACCCTAAAGAGAATTGGAGGTGGTCCAATTTCCAATAAAATATTGGATTAAATGCCTTCACTTAAGTTTTTATTATTTTAAAGTACATTTTAAAGCCTCCGTTATCCCTGTAATTTGCAGTTCACATTTACTTGCAAGCAGTGATTTTAGTTTACATGATGAATCACTGTCTATACCACCATTTCTAAGATACCACAAAAAATATCATCAGAGTGAAAATGTCAGGTTACTAAAATGCAGCAGACAGGAAGGCACCATGTACTATTAAGACAGCCCCATCCTTGAATCGTTGTGTTGGAAGGGTGGGAACTGATACCATTGGACACTGATCTAGTATCAGGAGTTTTACATATTTTACCTCTGTTAGTTCACAGTGAGCCTTTCAGGTAAGCTCATTTCATACCTCAGGACAATCTGTAGAATCAAGGAGGACAGAAATAATTTCTGTTGCACTAATTTGGAATCTTAGGTAGACAGGTTTGTGAGCTGCCTCTAGCTCACCAGTGGAAGAGCTGGGACCAGACCCCCAAAGTCTCCATCTCTAGTCTTTTCTTTCTATGGGTGCCGGGGGAATGGGGGGGCGTGTCTCATGATCCCCTTTTTCCCCCCCTGAGAATATCACTGTGGAGTGTAGGAACTGTATTAGTTTATTTTTCTTAGTTTAGCCTTCTCACTCAACATTGTCTTTCAACAAATGTAAATCTAGTGCTACATCTACCTAGAAAGGTGAATGCTCTCCTGTTCTGTAGGAGTTCAGAGTAGGATAGGTAAGGCAGGCATGGAACAAAAGTGATATTTTACAAGTATTGATTTCTGAGAGCCCAGAGAAGTTGTGATTCATGTAAACTTTACCAATGACAGTAGAAAAATCAGAACTGTAGCACTTTTCTGTGAAAATGGGGATTAAAAATGGGGACTATATTTCTTAGTCTTGTGAGGATTAAATGGATTACTATATAATCCATGTGTAAAGTATCTAAAACAATATCTGGCTTAGAGAGGCTGATCTGTAAATGTAAGTTTCAGTTTTATGCTGAAACTTAGAACAAGTTATACACATTGTAAGTGGGTTAAAGGTTGATAATTAAATGCCTGGTTCTCATGAACAGGAACAAAGTAGGATAAAAATGCTTTTCTGATGTTAATTTATCCAAAAAATTATTACTCTTTAGTAGAAAGAATTGATTATGTCATGGGATTTCATTCAGCAAACCGAATCACACAAGCCAATCATTTAAAAAACCATATTATTCTTAATTCCTGCAGATTCTCACATTTGTTGTATTTGTTTTGTGATTTGTTTTGTTGCCGCATGTGTCACAACTTTGAGAAACAGGCATTTTAAAATTTTATTTGTTATTTTATTGTTATTTGTGGACCATGATTTTTATGGTGTTCAGCAGTGTTCTGTGACCTTATTCTTAATTGTAGCCCATACAATTTGAAAACAAATTTAACTTTCTTTTTTTAAACTAATGTCCTGTTTTGCTATAGAATCCCACATTCACCTCTAATAAGACTTGTCTTCCCTTGTCAGCCTTTCTTTTAGTAATTTTTGTTGTGCAGATTTACTCTTGAATTCTTTTAACTTAAAAATATGTTGTATTTTATTTATTTTTAATTGTAGTAAAATACATATAACATAAAATTTACCATCTTAACTATTGAAAGTTTCTCAACTTTCAGAACTGAAACTATCCCCATTAAACCACTCCCTATTCCAACTCCTGCCGGCTGGCACCCACCATTCTACTTTGTCTCTATAAATTTGACTACCCTAGGCCTGTTGTGTAAATAAAATCATATATGTGAAATTATACTGTATTTTTTTTTTGCGACAGGTTTATCTCACTTAGCATAATGTCCTCAGGGTTCACATTTATTTTCGTATATGTCAGAATTTCCTTCCTTTTTTTTTTTTTTAAGGCAGAATAATATTCTAAAATTGTATCTACAATATTTTGTCCATTCATCTATTGTTAAAATTTTGGGTTGCTTATAACTTTTTGGTTATTGTAAAAAATGCTGTTTTTTGGGTATGTACTCAGAAGTGGAATTGCTGGATCATATGCTAATTCTATTTTTAATTTTTGAGGAACTATTGATACTATGCTGTTTTCCATGTCAACTTTTATAGATCTGAAAATGTCTTTTTTCTGTGATATTTGAAAAGTATTTTCATATGTTTAGTGATTTTTTTTCAGAGATTTAAAAATGTTGCTCCCTTTGTGTCTCATACTGTTTCCAATGAAAAGTCTACTGTCATTCTTAGCTTTGTTCCTTCTTAAAAGCTTTTTTTTTTTCTGGATGCATATAAGATTTTTTTCTTTATTGTGTTTTTAAAAGTTGATCTTATATGCCTTGTTGTTTTTATTGAAGTTTTTATTTTAAAGTAACAATTTTCATTAAATGTCCAAAATGTCCAATTTTTGTTTCTTGAAATATTTTTCTATCCTTTCTGTTCCCCTTTGGAGATGCCAGTTACACTGCATGACAGTGCTCAAATTTGTTTAAAGTTCGCAGATGTTTTGTTGAAATATACTGTTTCATTTTTAATTGTTATGCCTGCAAATTTACCAGTTTTTTTTAAATCAGTTTCTAATTTGCTGTTAATTCTATACTCTGCAGTTTAAAAAATCTGAGACATTGTGTCTTTTTATCTCTAGATCTTTGTGTCTTGAAAAAAATATCTTTCAGGTCTGTCCTTAACATGAGCATGTTTTCCTCTACTTTCTTGAATAAATAGATTATTGTTATAGTAACTCTTTTAATTTTCTTACCTATCCGTGCCATTTCTGGTTCTGTTTATAGTTATTCTTATTGTGAGTTGTGTTTTCCTGCTTATTTGTAGCCTGATAATTTTTGATTCATTATCTGATGAATGTTTGGTATTCTTGTACTTACAAAATATATATTTTTAAAGATTTATTTATGCATACAAGAGCTGGGGTACAGGCCAGAGACGCGGGGGGTGAGAGGATTCACCAGAGACAGAGTGGGGAACAGAACAGGCAGACTGACTGAAATACACTGATGAGGGGAGCAGCAGGCGAGACAGGAGAGGTTTGCCTCGCCATGTGGGTTGCTCCCTGGCAGGCCGGGGATCGAACTCGTGCTGCAGAGGCTGTGGATTGCTTCATAGTGTGGTGCTTAACCCCTTGCACCACCAGGGAGTCCCTTACAAAATATTTTTGAGCTTGTCATGGAGCTTTGTTGATTTTTAAGTTACTTGGAAATGACTTAATCATTTTGAGCCTTTTAACATTTCTTGTGTGGGACCATAGACTAGTTTTGTCTCATGATTTAGGCATTGACCTTTAGACTACTTAATGTCTCTTCTATTGTGAGTCCTCTGCTCCCCAAGTCTAGTTGGTGAAGAGACTATTCTTGGACTTGTGTGAGCCCTAGAGAGTGTCCACTTCTCTCTGGTGGTTCTGTTCCCAGACCTTGGTAGTTTTCTCAAATGGATATACTGGCTGGTTCTTGCTGAGGATTTGTATTGGGGACTTTCTGAAGATCTCTACAGTTTTTTCTCTGTGTAGCTCTTTCTTCCTCATATTCTGTCTGTAAATACCACCCATCATAACCTTGATGAATTAATGCCAACCCTATCTCAACAAGAGAGAGACTTCTCGGCGCTTCTTGGGTTCCCCTTCCCAGAACTGCATCACTAAAAACTCTTTCAGTGAACTTGGGCAATCACAGAGCTTCTTTCTTGTCCTCTCTTGGGGATCATTGTCCTTTGCTGCATCTTGTCCGGTGTCTGAAAACTCTTATTTTTTATATGTTCTTCCCAGTTTTTTAGTTAAGTAATTATGCAGATAAATTTTGTCCCTCTTCATCTTCCCTGGAGGTAGAATTTGAGCAAGTTATTTAATCCCCTTGTGTTTTAGTTTACCCATTTGTAAAATGAAGATGATATTTATGTTTGTGAGGATTGAGTAAGATAAGATACATAAAATACTTAGTACAGTTTCTGCACATACTGAGTATTCAGTAAATGTTAGTTATTATTATTATTGGTACAAAAAAAAGAGGAAAGGATGGATTGGACCAGTCTGGGAAACAGATTATGAGCCAGTCTTTTTAATCTTACTTTCTTCAACCTCTAAGTATCAAAAACCAAGCGGTATTAGTGGAAACTTTTTTCTCCTCTTCCCTTCCTCGTCTCTTTTTTTAAATTTTTTTTAAATTTTATTATAATTCTTTTTTTTTTTTTCAAGATTTATTTATTTATACAAGCACTGGGTACAGTTAGAAGCGCAGGAGGGTGAGAGAATTCACCAGAGCCAGAGCGGGGACCAGAGCAAGCAGAAGGACCGAAGTACACTGCTGAGGGGAGCAGCGGGCGGCAGGAGAGGTCTGCGCGCCATTTGGGACCCTCCTCCGGTGGCCGGGGAGCAGCCGGGGATCGAACCTGCGCTGCAGAGGCTGCGGGCAGCTTTGCAACCCAGCGCTCAACCGCTGCGCCACTGGGGAGGCCCTTCCTCGTCTCTTTATGCCTCTTCCTTGTAGTCCCCTCCTTATAAATTAATTAATTAATAAATTACCAGGGCTAAAACATCACACTTAATACTCTACTCAGTATAAAAGGTAGTAACTGTTTCTGAAACCAGCTTTTTTTTTTTTCCGGTCAGAATAGTTTGGCAGTTAAAAGCACAGTTTGTGGAGTCAGACTTGGATTGAAATCCTTTCTTCTCCTTTTATTAATCTGCAGCAAAGTTTTCTGCCTTCCTAGCCCTCAGTTGTCTCATTTGTAAAAAAGGACAAACAACATACTTCACAGGATTGATGGGAGAATTAGATAAGTTACTATATAAAAGCCCTTTAGCTCAGTATCTACCACATAACTGGGACTTAATAAATGGTGGCTATAGCCTTACTAGTATTAAAGTTCACACTGGAGAGCTAAAACTGAAAGAACCATGTCTAACTCCAACCTTCTAGACCATGGTTTCCTTTCAGTGGTCTTTTCTTTTTAATACACAACTTAATAATATTTGCATATGACTTTACAGTTTACACACTATATTATCATCCATTTCCTTATTTGGGGTTAAATCTTTGTCTTTATTTTCCAGTGAGGAAACCAACTGAGAGAAGGTAAGCAATGAACTTAAGACTAGACAACTAGTAAATGACAACTAGTAAATGACAGAGACATAGAGAATGTTCTCTTTAAGTGTTCTTTACACTGCCCTTCTTACTTTCTAGTGAAAAATTTTACTTCTGCCTAGATTTACATACCAACAATGGATTTTTTATTCTTTTTTTTAAATAATAAATTTTATTTTTATATTCCCCATACAATTGCAACCCCCCATTCTGACCCCAATCCCTCCCCTCCTGCCCCCCACCCCCCAAAAAGTGTCTCTGGTTCATAGTTTTTTGTTGATTTTGATTTTCACTTTCTTATAGTTATTCATTTTCCTGGTCCCTTATTTAAGTTTTCTAGATTCCTGCTATGAGTGAGACCATCCGGTATTTTTCTTTTTCTTTTTGGCTTATTTCACTGAGCATGATCCCTTCCAGCGCCATCTATGTTGCTGCAAATTGCATGTGTTTATCTTTTTTGAATGCTGAGTAATATTCCATGGTATATATGTACCACATCTTCTTGATCAGATTATAAATACATACATATATAGGTATGTATATATAATGTTGAATGTTGGTCACTATTTTGATGCGTGACCAACATTCAACATTATATATACATACCTATATATGTATGTATTTATAATCTGCATCATACCTATGAAAAGAAAATAATTATTTTTCTTTTATTGCTTACTTCCTTGAAATGAAGGCCAAACTATTTTGACTGAAAAACACTGGTTTCAGAGATAGTTACTACCTTCTATATTGATTAGAGTATTAAGTATGATGTTTTAGCCCTGGTAATTAATTAATAAGGGAGAGCACTACTAGGGAGAAGCATTAGAGAGGAGGAAAGAGAGGAAAAAAGTTCCACTAATGCCATTAACATAGGACACAGTTAAATAGTAATGCTTTCTTCAAATTGTAAATGTGTGACTATACTCTTTAGAGATTTTAATTTTGAAAGCAAGTATCTTTTACATAGGTAAATTTACTGCATTATATTTTTAGGGTAAAACTTTTCTAGAGTCACATCAAATGGAGTTGCTGTTTGCCAATTTCATGAAAATTATAGTAATTTCCTTAGTAGATTCCATTTATAGATCAAATGTCTATGACTAAATATAATTACTTACAGCTAAATCTGATCAAAGCAATAAGCTGAAAATAGCTTATATGGAATTTAAAACATATAAGGGAGTCAGGATGTTTCAGATGATGGACATTTCCAATTGTTTCTCTTTAAAAATAGTCCTTATTTTGAAAAACATTTGTGTTCCTCCCTGTTTGCTTTCAGAAACAAAACAAAAAGCACTTTCAACTTTCAACTTTTATTTCAGGGTTTTAGCCCACACTATCCTTACAAGAAGAAAATTTATTTTTAAATATTTTATTTTATATAATTCTTCCATCATTTTTCATTTTTGCACAATGTATGCATTTTCATTTTGGTTATATTCCCCATACAATTGCACCCCAAATAAAATTTTCTTCTTGTAAGATGTGGTATATATACACAATGGAATATTACTCAGCAATCAAAAAAGATAAACTCATGCAATTTGCAGCAACATGGATGGAGCTGGAATGGATCATGCTCAGCGAAATAAGCCAGAAAGAAAAAGAAAAATACCGGGTGGTCTCATTCATAGCAGGAATTTAGAAAACCTAAATAAGGGACCAGGAAAAAGACTAACTATAATAAAGAAAAAATCAAAATCAACAAGCAACTATAAACCAAAGACACTACAGGGGTTGGGGGGAGAGGGGAAGGATTAGGGTCAAAATAAGGGGGTGCAATTGTATGGGTTAGTTTTGGTCAAATCATCCTGAAACTTAGTGTGGTTGTTTAGCATGTTATTTTCTTTACTCAATATACAGATTCAGTGCAATCCCCTCAAAGTTTTAATGGTATTCTTCAAAGAAATAGAACAAACATGAGTTACCTGATTAAATCTGTCATTTGTCATCTTGAAGTTTTCCTGTTTTCTGAGCTCTTGAAAGGCAATGTTCGTGGAAATAAATGGTTGTATTCTTAACTTCTCATGAACCCTAATGAGAAAAATCTGGTAGCAGGGGTTGTTAGGTAGAATCTACTCTGCATACAGACTACCTGGCCTGAGTCTGAAGTTTACCTAGGTTTCTCTTTTGACTGCATATGGGAGCAACCATCTCACTGCCTTAAAGACAGTTAAAATGACCTTGAGTAAGTTGGGTTAATTATAGTAGTGCCTGAATCGCCTGGAAATATCCTTGAAAACAAGATTTTGATTCACTGGATTTTGGGTGAGACCTGTGTTTCTGCCTTCTAACTAACCTTAGATGATGTTATTGCTTCTGGACCAGGGACAGCATTGAATAATAAGGGTTTATAGTGTTTCTTACTCTCCTCCTTCTCTCTGTGGTTCTGGCCATCTTGACAGGGGGTGATATATCTCTCCATCTCTGCTCTCTTCTGTCTCTCACTGTCTTACCTTTTCTGTGTCTGTTTTTCTGTCTTTATCTTCTTCTGCCTTTCCTCTATGCCTTCCTTTTTTCCTTTTCCTCTCTATAATATACCTCTCTATTTATCTCCTGTTTCAGCCTGTCTCTGTCTCTCTTTGTCTCACATACACATACACACTCCACAGAGGTACAGTGCTGGACAGAGATGCTCAGTGAAGAATGTGGACCAGTGCTTACATGATTTTGATGATCTATTTTCACATTGTGAGTCTAGGCCAAAGCTTTTCTTCCTCATCTCAAGAGATAAAGGAACCATGCCAAGGAGTGATGGGGGTCTGAATATTTAGTCACCATTGGGATTCTAAACACTGAGACTTCCTTCTAGAGGTAATCATGGTTCCCTGAAAGTACCAGAAAAGCACATGCATCCCCCAGGCTGATTTTTTCATCACAGAAGGCTATAATGGTAGTTCAGAATCCAGCAATCTTAGCCAATAAGCTGAATTGCTTGTCCTAATTTATTCACCACTCTTGACGAAACCATACTTCTTGTAGCCATATGTTTACTTGTTGCAAGATTTAGTCCAGATAGGGTTCAGATTATCTAGCTAGTAATTTTGAATTAATTACTTAAACTTTGGGGGTTGAGTTCCTCATTTTTGAAACGAGGTTTTTACTAGATGGCCTCTAAGACTCCTTTTAGCTGTGACATCTGTGATTAAAAAAAAATCATTAGTTAAATATAATTTTTAAATAAATTTTATTTTTGTATTCCCCATACAATTGCAACCCCCTTATTTTGACCCCAATCCCTCCCCTCCCCGCCCCCCCACCCACCATAGAGTGTCTCTTGTTCATAGTTATTGGTTGATTTTGATTTCACTTTCTTATAGTTATTCATTTTCCTGGTCCCTTATTTAAGTTTTCTAGATTCCTGCTATGAGTGAGACCATCCGGTATTTTTCTTTTTCTTTCTGGCTTATTTCGCTGAGCATGATCCCTTCCAGCGCCATCCATGTTGCTGCAAATGGCATGTGTTTATCTTTTTTGAATGCTGAGTAATATTCCATGGTGTAGATGTACCACATCTTCTTGATCCAGTCATCTATTTTTGGGCATTTGGGTTGTTTCCAAAGCTTAGCTATTGTAAACAGTGCTGCTATAAACATAGGGGTGCAGGTGCTCTTTGGAATTGATGTTTCTGTGTCCTTTGGGTAAATACCTAGGAGTGGAATTGCTGGATCATATGGAAGCTCTATGTTTAGTAGGTCAAGAAATCTCCACACAGCTCTCCACAGTGGTTGGACCAGTTTGCACTCCCACCAACAGTGCAGGAGAGTTCCTTTTTCTCCACACCCTCGCCAACATTTGTTGTTGCTAGTTTTTTTAATATGTGCCATTCTCACTCGTGTAAGATGGTATCTCATGGTAGTTTTGATTTGCATTTCCCTGATTACAAGTGATGTTGAACATTTTTTCATATGCCTGTTGGCCATTTGCATTTCCTCTTCAGAGAAGTTTCTTTTTAGCCCTGCTGCCCATTTTTTGACTGGATTATTTTCTTTGTTGTTGTTGAGTCTCATCAGCTCTTTGTAGATTTTTGTGATCGGTCCTTTATCATTAGTGTTGTGTGCAAAAATGTTCTCCCAGTTGGTGGGGTTTCTCTTTGTTTTTGTTATTGTCTCTTTTGCTGTGCAGAAGCTCTTTAATTTGATGTAGTCCCAGCTGTTTATCTTTGCCTTCACTATCACTGCTTTGGCTGATGTGTCTGTAAAGATGTCTTTGATGTGCATATCATGTAGTGTTTCGCCTATATTTCTTTCTATGTATTTTATGGTTTCAGGTTAAATATAATTTTGAATATTAGCTGTTAGTTTGTCCAGATTCTTGATTGGCTCATTTCCCCATCAAAATACTAATTTATTTTTATGTAAAATGGGACTGGATTCGAGATGTCCTGAGTTTAATTTGGAGATTTTAGTCATTGTTATATTCATCTCTCAATTATCTCTACTAATGGAGGAAATGAATAATGTAAGCAAAAATCATTTCAGTTTACTTTAAGACACATTAATTACAACAGAATTTTCTTCCCAATCAGTTTTCTTGGGCTAATACTGGACACAGTTTATATTTGGAACTATCTTGAGCTATCACTACCTGAATATAATATCAGCAGGTAATCTGATGCCTAAAAAAGCTCAGCTGAATGCCTTTTACTTTTCAGTGTTCTCAATATTCTCTACTAGTTATTGCTGAACAGAAGTACGGTAACAACTGTTTCAGAAGATACCATAAATCTTGGGAACATATATTGCATTTTCTTTTAGGTTTGGTGGAGAAGAAATGAGAATAAAGGTAAAATGAGTCGGACCCTGAAGGAAACTGAGTTCTTTATGTATCTGAGCCTTTTCTTCTATGAATGATCTATAGACCTGTTCAAATAGGTACTTATATACTGGTGCTAATTGGGGTGTTCCTTGGATTCAACATCTCAAAGTTTCACATGCTGTATGTTTTCTATCAAATTATTTAATTATCAAGAAACCGGAGGTGATTTTTATCTTCTGAGAAAAGATTTTTTTTTTTTTCAGGGAAACCTCTGGATAAATATATAATTGTAAATATGTTAGTCCCCCCTTATCCTGGTTTCACTTTTTGTGGTTTTAGTTACCTATGGTCAACTGTGGTCCAAAAATATTATGTACAAGAAAATATTTTGAGAGAGAGGGGAGTACATACTCATATAACTTCTATTACAGTATATTGTTATAGTTATTTTTGTTGTTAATCTCTTAACTATGCCCAAATTATAAATTAAACTTTATCATAGATATAGATGTATAACAAAAAGCAGTTTCAGGCTTCCACCTGGGTTCTTGGACCTAGACACTGAGGATACTGTATATTAGTGTATAGTGATGTATGCAGATTGGTATGTGCAGTCCTTGGTGTCACAGTGAAGCTTCAAGTAGATAGGGACTATGAGATTAGACAAAACATGCAATAGTCTTTATGGAAAATATTTATTCATCCTTCAACATAGATATATCTCACTTTAAAGAAATGCAGTATGTCGTAAATCAGGGTTTAACTGAAGAGAATTTAATGAAGGCATTATTTACAGATATTTGGACAGTGGTTAAGGAAACTGAAATAGGAGAGTGAGATAGCCAGAATTAGATTCCCTGGGAAGAAATCATCACCTCCTCTAGGCCAGAAGAGTAAAGGAGGAAATATTGTTATTTAAGCCTGATGAGAAATGGCATTGTTGAAAAACAACTATGTGATAGAATTTATAGCTGTGGAGGAGTGATGCCACCGAAGCAATCATGGTGATGGAGAGGAAACTGAGAGGTCATAGGTGAGGGAGGGATCAGGAATAAATACTTCAGCTACCTTTCTCATTTTGTATTCTGATCACTTGCTAGATCCTTCCATTGACTTAACTCAACCTGCAGCCAGGAGATCATGGAGCCATAATTTTCTGCAGAGGTTGTCCTCCTGGTGAACAGAGGGATCTGTGGCCTGTGTGTGTGTGGAGGACAGGGCGGGGACAGTGGTGGTGAAGATGGTGATCAGCACAAAAAGGATTTATTTTGATTTACAGATAGAATTTAGTCTTAGTGTAAAATGAAACATATCATTTCATCTCATGCTTCTATATATTCCTCTTTTTTTTTTTAAGGTTTATTTATTTATGCATACAAGAGCTGGGGTATAGGCCAGAGGTGTGGGGGAGGGGGTGAGAGGATTCACCAGAGACAGAGTGGGGAACAGAACAGGTAGATCGACCGAAGTACACTGCTGAGGGGAGCAGTGGGTGAGTCAGGAGAGGTCTGCTGCGGCATGTGAGTTGCTCCCTGGCTGGCTGGGAGTCAAACTCATTCTGCAGTGGCTGCGGATTGCTTCATAGGTTGAGTCTTAACCCTTGCGCCACCAGGGAGACCCCTATTCCTCTTACTCTTATGTATTTGCATCTATCCTTTAAAAAGTTTGTATAATTTCCACAATGACTTGTGAATATTTGAAGAAGGCTGAGTTCTATTTAAATACTAAAAGCCCAAATCAGCTTGTTCTGTAGATTTTGTTTACTTTGTTATTATCCTCATTTGTTATTACACTCAAGAAGAGGAGATAATGCCAATTGTGCTGACATTCTTTTAAAGCTGATAAAAGGTTGTTTAAATTAATCATGAATCTTGGAAGAATCTTATTTTTAAAACATGACCAGTTCTCTGATGTGCATAGATTGTATGAAGAATTCTTTTGAGTGACTTGTTACTAATCTAATTATAGTACTTGTTATAACTGATACTACAGAGGATAACCTTTTTTAAGTATTTCGGCAGTCAACTTACCTTCATGATATTGTTTAACTGCCTTTCTAGAGGTTTACAAGCTCACTTTTATGACCCATCAAAGTCATATGTAGTGATGTGAACCTCTGTACCCCTTGCATGAAAAAGTTCTGTGTTAAAAGCAAAAAACAAACAACTTTTTTTTTGTACATTTACAAGTAAGTGTTTTATTTTGTTCTTAACTGTAGACTTTTTGTATTAAAGATGTTAGACTTCTCTGGCTTTGCTAGTCTCCCTTGTGCTATGTATTCAGAGGAAGCTACTTCTGGTACGTCAGATTCTAAGGGCAAATTGGTCCAGAAGTCAAGCTAATGAACTTGATTCTTTTCTAGTGCCTGATTACCACACTTTAGGGTATACTACTAGAGTATTCCGCTGTTTGCTTTTCAAATCTAAACTTCAAAGATCTGTGTAGGTTTGCTTTTTTTTTTTTTTTTCCAAAAGGGATTAGCAAAGACAAAAAACAATGGACACTCTTAGTAGTAATGTCTTGAAAAGCCTTTAGATTTTTTTTAAAAAAATATATTTTTACATTGTTGTTCATTTTGTACAATGTTTGATTTCTCCTCTGGTGTTGTACCCATATAATTACCATCACCAAGACATCCATGAACTAACACCATAGACTGTTGTGCTCTTCCCTCCCCCTTCCCTGATGAATGTCTCCAATTTATAGTTTGTCTGCTGGTTTTGTCTTTTTTTCCCCCCTGATCCCTTGTTTGGTTTCACTATTTTCCTCTATAAGTGAAGCCATCTGATATTTTTCTTTTTCCTTCTGACTTACTTCACTGAGCATAATCCCTTCCAGCTCCATCCATGTTGCTGTGAATGGTATAAGTTTATCTTTTTTGATTGCTGAGTAGCATTCCATTGAATGCTGAATATCATTCTGTATACCATATCTTGATCTAGTCATCTGTTTTGGGGCATTTAGGTTGTTTCCTTTTTTTAATTGTAAATAGTGCTGCAATGAACAAAGGAGTGCAAGTATCCTTTTGAATTAATGTTTTTGTGTCCTTTGGGTAGATTCCTGGGAATGGAATTGCTGAGTCATATGTTAGATCCATTTTTAGTAATTTGAGAGTCCTTCACATGGCTTTCCATAGTGGTTGAAACAGTTTGCATTCTCAACAGCAATGTAAGAGAGTTCCTTTTTCTCCACATCCTCGCTCACATTTGTTGTTATTTTTTTTTTTAATATATGCCAGTCATATTGGTGTAAGGTGGTATCTCATTGTGGCTTTGATTTGCATTTCCCAGATTATAAATGATATTATTTTTTCCATTTGCCTGTTGGCGATCTGGGAAGAAAAGCCTTTACTTTCAAAGTGCATTGGGTTAACGTTGTAGTTTGACAAAATAAGCAAGTGTATGCACCCTAACCAGGGCATGACCTTCTACTTAGACTGGTGGATCTCTTTCCTTTTTAATATTGTTTAATAGTTAACTTTTTTAGAACTTACATTTTTTTTCAAGGCACGGAGGTGAGAAAAGTAAAGTTTTGAAGGACATCTTGTTAGTGTATTTTATAAACTCTTGGGATGTAGTTAGAATTTTAATCTTCTCTTTTAAATGTTATTGCACATTCCTTCAGCACTACCCACTATTCTGTCTATCAGTTAAAACACTCATTTTACTAGACAGAACATGTTATTGTGTACACATTCAGGTGTGATTTCACAGTAATATTGCAGCATCTTGTTACCATGATAGGATGCAAACTTTCTTTGTAATGTTTTGTCATTATGGTAAAGAAAAAATTAAAAATAAGACCACATGTATCATTAATCTTTTGAGGTCATGGAAAAAATGACCTCAAAGGAACCAAATAAGGAGCCAAATACATTGTTTGGGTAGCGTAAGGGGAAACAAAATAAGGAAAAACAACTTTATATAGATAAGAAGGTATCTGAAAAGTTTGGTGTCTACCAACTTGCATATCTTTCCTTGTCTGCATTATTCCTTTTATCACATGTAACTGTGTCATAAATAGCTACCTGAAAATGCAAACCTAAGATAGTCCTTTTGTTTTACTGTCTCACATATTCAGTGCTCTTGTGATGAAGAATAAAAACAGAGTAGAAATGAGATAATTGTTAATGCTTGAATGTAATCCTTTCATTAAAAAGAAAACAGCTTTATTGAGCTACAATTGACATACATTAAACCATGCATATTTAAAGTGTATAATTTGGTTAGTTTTGACATATGTATATATCCATGAAAGCATAATCACAATCCAGATAGTGGACATAAGCAGCACCTCCCAAAATTTTCCTCACATGTGTTCCTCTCAGCAGTGCTCTCCTATGGCAATAGCCAGTTTCCTGTATATTAATCAGTTTGCATTTTCTAGATTTTTGTATAAATGGAACCATGTATTATACACACTCTTGTGTATATACTCTCGTGTCTGGCCTCTGTCACCCAACACAACTATTTTGAGATTTATCTATGTTACATATATATCAATCATTTGTTCCTTTTTAATGTGGAGTGGTATTTTATTGTACGGATATACACTGGTATATTTATACATTCACTTGTTAGTGGATATTTGAGCTGTTACCCGCTCTTGACTTTTACAAATAAGGTAATTATAAGAATTTGTATACAATTTTTTGTACAGATATATATGTCCTTTTTTCTCTGGTAAATAAGTAGGAGTGAAATTACTGGTTCATAAAGTAGATGTATGTTTAACTTTTAAAGAAATGCTAAGCTGTTTTAAAAAATGGTAGTATCATTTTGCATGTCCACTGTTGATCTGTAAGAGTTCCAGTTTCCCCACATCCTCAACATCATTTGGTATGTATCGCCACTCTCACATTGTAGTCATTTTACTAAGCGTATACTATTGTAGCATCTCATTATGGTTTTAATTTGCTTTTCTTTTAACAGTGAATATTGTTGAACATCTTTTAATTGCTTATTTACTCTTCTTTCCCTCTCCCCCCATATATTCATACATATATACACACACGCGCGCGCGCGCACACACACACACACACACCTTGTTTGGTGAAGTATCTATATCTTTTTTTTTTTTTTTTTTAAGTATCTATATCTTTAACCACTTTTTTTCTCCAATGGATTATTGGTTTTCTTAATTGAATTTTGAGAGCTCCTTTTATCCTGAGTATAATTCCTTTGTCAGATACATGCTTTGCAAAGACTTTCAGTCTTTGACTTATCTTTTTATTCTTTGAATTACTTCTTGAGAAGAAGCAGTTTCTAAATTAGAAGAAGTTCATCATTTAATTTTGTTATAGATTGTACACTTGGGTGTCATATATTAGAAATTTTCATCCAAATTCACAAAAATTTTCTCATATTTTTCTTCTAAGCATTTTATAGTCTTAGGTTTTATACTTAGGCCTATGGGTGATATTTGCATATGGTGTGAAGTATGAATCTGTGTTCTTTTTTTTTGACATATGAATATTTAATTGTTCTAGAACCCTTTGTTGAAAATGCTATCCTTTCTCCACTGTGTTGCCCTTTTGGCTTTGAATAGAAATAGTGCATTATTCTTATTGTGCCCATCTACTTTTTTGTTGTGCTGTTCACTACCATGAAAAACAAAGAGAACAGATAAAGATCAAACTCTTCAGAAAACATACAAGACTATTAATAATTTGGCCTCAATTTAACTCTCCTTGCTCATCTTCTATCATAACTGGCTTCTTCCCATCTTCCCTTGTTTTACTGTATGGAAATTTTTTTTGGTTACCTGACTATGGCTTCATGCTTCTGTGCCTTTCTACAACCTCTTTCCTGTGCTCGAGATAGCCTTTTTCCAGTGAAGCATCAACTCTACTGTTAAGTCCATTCTAATGCTACATTTGAGAAACCTCCCATTGCCTAAGTTGACTGTTCCCTCCTTTGTGTCACCAAAGCACTGCAGAGAGCTTAACTGAAGACTTACTATTTTCTGTTGTGATTATCTGCATCTGTTTTTCAACAGACTATGGACTCCTAAAAAAAACAGAGACAAAGGGAGCCTTATGGCTAGAGCACACTAAATAAGAAATTGTTAAAAGAATAGATGATTGAGAGAAAAAAGAGGAAATTACAAGTATTTTAAAAAAAAACCTTGTTGAGAAAATAGATTTGCTTAGCTTTTGGCTTACCTTTGTAGGCAGAATATCATATGGGCTATGGAAACTTAGGCAGGATGGAAATAGCCTTAATTCCCATTAACAGATGAATGAACTAAGAAGATATGACATTCATATTCTCTCTCTTTCTCTGTCTCTCACACTCTGTCTCTTTTTTGGCACACACACACAGACACACACACACAGAAGTCTATTTGGCTATGAAAATATGGAATCTTACCATTTGCCATAACATGAATGGACCTGGAGGGAATTATGCTAAGTGAAATAAATCAGAAGGAGAAAGACAAATACACAGTGATTTCACTTGCATGTGAAATAAAAAAAAAAAACAAAAAAAACAAGGAAAAAACAGACAAAACCAAATCAAAATAAACTAGAAATTTCACTGTGGAAATGAGGTTACCAGGGAGGAATGGGTAGAACAGATGGGAGAGGGGCCCAATGGACTATGGTAGAGGATTATGGGTGCCTTGGTGGTTGGTTTGGTGTGGTAACATACATCTGAAGAGGTGTCAACCTAAACCTCTGAGTCATATCTGTGGTAAGCCAATGTTATTTCAATAAAAAAATACAATTAAAAATTACAATGATTAAGAAAAGAAAGAAAATCTTAGACAGGACTGCATACTTATTCATGGGCTTCTTTATTAACTTTACGGGCTTCTTAGTTGAAATTTGGTATTAGTTGAAATGTTTCTTTATATGATAAATGCATTTACTAAATGATAGAGGAAAACAGATGACAGTAATCAAGAAATGTATGTGGATAATGGTATTTTTCAACATTCATACATGTGAATGAAGAAGTTGAACTGATAGCTGCCTCATTGTGGGTTTCCTTTGGGTTTAGTTTAGCATAGTATATAGTACTTGACCATGTGCAAACCAGTGCTTAAAAATATGATTGATATGTGCCATACTTTGTGTTATTGATTTTAAGCCAGTTAAATGGCATTCATTGTTATTGCCTTTTATTTTTTATTTTTTTTTTCTTTTTTTTTTTTTTAATAAATTTTATTGTTATATTCCCCATACAATTGCAGCCCCCCCATTCTGACCCCAATCCCTCCGCTCCACCCCCGCCCCCTAAAAGTGTCTCTGGTTCATAGTTTTTTGTTGATTTTGATTTTCACTTTCTTATAGTTATTCATTTTCCTGGTCCTTTAAAATATAGTTTTAAAAATATCTTAATCCTGATGAAAGTGATTTCACTAGAAAGGTTTATGGGATCAAATTTTAGTGCTATTTTTACATTTTCTTAATAATGTTTGGTAATATTTTTAATAAAGTATTGAATTCAAATTAAAGGAAGAGGTGATTAGAAGCAAATATAAATATTCATGTGTGTATGTGTTAATATCAACCCACAGATTTCATTTTCTTCTTGTTTATGAGAATGGGCTTCACCAGAAGAGAATAAGATTTGTGTTCTTGTAGCACCACCGAAAAAGCCTCCGAACCTCAGCCCTGAGCCCATTAGCACTAATGAAAAGGTCACCCAAGGGAATGAGATGGATGTCTTGTATTTGCATGTGTAATCTCATGTATGTTTTCTGCTTCAAATAGTTTCCCAAAGCTTGCTTCTGTGCTTTCAGAGTTCATGTAACTTTTTCCTGGTGGCGAAACTGTTAGGAAAGACATGTTTGTTTGTTCTTTATCACCACCAATCGTTTTATCACCCTCTTTCCTAATTTTAACTATCACCTAACTAAATCTGTCAAATCAGAGTTATTTGTGTGTGCTGATGTTATTGAGAGAAAATTAATGTTTCTGAAAGTATATTGATGTCTTTGTGAGAAAGGGTATTCTTGTACCCAGGTTTGAAAATGTTGGACTTTGTTTTAAAATAAACAAAAATTTTGAAGTAACTCAGAGGACTTTTAGGGCAATGAAACTATGATATTATAATGATATATACGTACTATTATATGTTGGTGATGTCCATGGAATTTATACTACCAATTGTAATCCCTAGTGTAAACTGGACTTTGGGTAAAAATGATGTGACATTGTAGGTTCATTCATTGCAACAAATGTAACTCTGGATGAGCTGTTTATAATGAGGGAAGCTAGGCATGTGTGGTGTTATATAGGAAATTTCTATACCTTCCTCTCATTTTTTAAATATTTATATTTATGCATACAAGAACTGGTGTGTAGGCCAGAGATGCGGGGGTGAAAGGTTTCACTAGAGACAGAGTGAGGAGCAGAACAGGTAGATCTACTGAGATACTCTGCTGATAGGAGCAGCAGGCAAAACAGGAGAGGTCTGCTGCGCCATCTGGTTCAGATCCCTGACTGGGGATGGATCTTATTGCGGCAGTGACTGGTGATAGCTTGATAGCACTGAGACTTTAATCCCTGTGCCACCAGGGAGACCCAGAAAACAGTATTTTTAAAGTAGCTGTCATGCAACATACATTTTCTGAAGCCATATATTTCAAAAAATATATGGTTTCAGAAAATATTAATTTTATATAAAAATACAGTCCTAGTTAATGTTTGAAAGTAGTTTTATTGCAAGCTATCAAAGAATAAATTTGCATGCTCTCAGGCACTTTTTTCACAGTGTTCTGCCCCGGATCCCAAAGTAGGCTGTAGGTTCAGTTAAGCAACTAGGATTTTAGCACATGTGATCTGTCTCCTTTTCTGTTTGCATTTAGTAAGGCCTTTTTAATGTTTTTATATATTCAATTTCTGGATAAGGTTTTGTTTGAGAGACAGTATTGTCTGCTTCAAGATGAAGATGATCGTAGTGACAAAAAATAGAAAAGAGAAGAAGAGGGGAAAATGGAGGGAGAGGGCAGGAGGAGGAGAAGAGGGCCAGGGAGGGAAAGGAGAGAGAACAAGTCTTGGACTAGGGATCAGATGTTTTAGAATCAGACCAGACTGTTTTCTGTCATCTTGGGAAAAGGATGTTTGAACCTTGACTTTCTCTTCTGTTAATGGGAAGAGAGTGTGTTAAAGTACATAATCTGCAAAGATGAAAAAAGATGTAAGAATTATATAAAATAAAATATATAAATAAAAAAATAAAATATACAAATATAAAAAAATTTGACTGTAAATAGAATTAGACACTCGTTTCTTCCACTAATCTATAAGTCTATCTGTAAACTAGTACCATGATCTCAAGGAATACAGTATCTCTGTATCCTGTCTTGGAATAGGGGTAGTTTGATTACATGCAGTCCAGAGATCTTGCTCTGGCTGCTAGTCGCGCATCCCTGGGTCACATGGCCTCATGAACAGACATCAAAGTCTGGCATTGATTAATAGCTACTCTAGGGTCTCAGAATTTCCCTCTGTGCTTAATTGAACCCAGTAGGCTAGCATATCATGATTTATAAACTTAGCATCTCTGGTTACCAACGAATATCTGCTTGGTAGCCCAGTTGGCACTTGGGCTTATCATGAGTAAGGTTCTATTTCTTGGGACCTGCCCATACACTACCTGTAGGTTAACAGACAGGTGAATGCCATTGAGTTTGGAAAGTATTTTAGTCACTAAGAAAAACTGAGGCATATACAAAGGTCTTACCCTCAAACTCCAGTAAAATGTGTCTTATATGAGGAAAAAATGCACTACTGGATTCTGATTGGGCAACTTTTTTCTTTCACTCGATCACTAAACAAAGTTTGCTTTATCAACAGAAGCTGACTTGAGAAGCTATCACATACAAAGGTTGTCCAAATGAGTGTGGTACAGGACTAAAAATTAACCATTTGTTTCTCCTGATTTCATTCTGCTTTGACACCTAACTTAGCCACTAGGGATGAGTTTCTTAAAAAGTCTTTTAAACTTCTTTTCCTTTTACAATTTAATTTTAGGTATTTGAACCCATATTCTGGAATTCAGTCCAAAGGTTCAAACCCATGAATAGTTAAAATTATGCCAAATTGTTTTTACCCTTATGGTGGGGTTTTCTTATTAATGAAGTAATCTGATTATTAGAATTACCATTATTGCTGTATTAAGGAATAAAAAAACAATTGATTTTGTTATATAATTCAGTAATTTTCTAGAAGGATTGAGGAACCTGGGAATTTTAGGTAAGATCTGTTCCATTTTACTTAGACAACTAAAGACAGAGGCTGTGAAGGCCATATAGAAAAAGGGAGACCAGAATAGCAAACAAGGACTGAGACAAGAATCAGAACCCATTGGGAACTGAGTAGAAGCCATAAGCAAGGAGGGTCAAGAATCACAGTGGTCCTCATTCTCTCATTGCCTGCAGCAACTCCATTATAGTCCAGTGGGAACATGGGACATCAGGCTGGAGGCAGACAATTATTTCAAAATAATAACTTCCCTGGCAAGAAATGTTTCATCTACTGAGTAGGCGAATGAATTTTATGATATATGAGGATATTATTGGCTTAGGACAAGGCTTTCTTTCCTAATTGGAGGTGTTCTGTGGGCCCACTATTAACATATCAGCTGATTTCTCTTGTGTTGCACTGCAAATTGCTGATTAACTGCTTTTATGTATGCAGAGCTGACAAGTTGCCTCATTTAGAAACAAACAGTAGTGCTCTAAGGAACTAGTCAGAAGTTCAAACTGACATTTAGGAATTGTAAACCCACAGACTTCATGACAAGTAATGCTGTCAGTTTAAATTATAGCTTTTCTACCTAGAGATAGGATAAAAAGAGCTAGTAACATAGCCTGTGACCAGTGTATTAGAGAGAGATTCTGCTCTAGTGAGCTGAGAGATTGTGCTATTTGGATCTAACATTCAGTTTCACTTCTTTTTCCTTGGATATTTTCTGGGTGATCAGCCAGTGTGAAGGGTCGACACTGGGAATGGTTGTAACAAATGCATATTAGTTCAACCAAAAAATGCTCTATTCTTGCTTTCAGGGGAGAATTTTGAGTAACTGAATTAGAAAACAAGTGAATTTTAGAGTTCAATTCTCAAAATACTTTATATTAACATGAGGAAGTTTAGCAAGAATTTCACTATCTGGAAAGGTTGAATTACATAAAATTATGTGGAATGAGGGTGAGGAAGAAACAGGTGAAGATTTTAGTATCTCCCTAGCTAAATACTTCTCTTTCATCCTTTTGTTACATATCTGTCTGAGATTTTGATCAACTTCCCCCAGCTAAGTCAAAGAATCAGGTCTCCTCTAGCGAAGTCTATTGTAAGCTAGAGTTAGCATGGTCTCATCTACTGACTCTGGAGTCCTTTGTGACGGGCTGATAATTGGGGAGATCCAAACTGTTGAGTCAAGATGCATATTGGATGGGGTATATTGGAAACAAAAGTATCTTTTGTGAGAAGTACCCTCACCTGTCCAAACCCAAGAATGGACGCAGAGACCTTGAGAGCGACAGGAGTGAGACCCTTTAATTAGCAACCTTGCAAGGATGGGTACAAGGCATTAGATAGCCTGGCACACTACTGCACATTTTGATTCAGTTTATATATACTAATGTGCAAGTCCCTGCCCCCTTTCCTCATTGGTTATGTACTGGAGGGCTTATAGTCTTCCTGGATGCCACCTAAATTCCTTTCCATAATTTATAATATACATTAAAATTTTAAGCCCTTTTTGTACCTTTTGGGGTCATCCAGCCTGATTTATGGCATCTCAGTGAAACTTTGCTTGGTTTTAACATTCCATTTTACTTTGAAATATCAGATATATAGTGGGATTCTGCATTGCTTGCAGTTACCACATCTGCAGTTACCTACTTACGTAAATTGCAATTAGGGTGTCTGCTTGAGGCTGGAGGACTTAAATGTAAGTATTTGTCCATTTTATAGAAAAGTAGCTGAGCAGCATTTTCTTCACTTTACACCTGTTACTTTTTATTCTCTGAGGCTTTATAAGTCATTGAATTGTTGAGTATAAAAAAATCAATTGAGTTAAAAATATCTGACTGTAATCAATGAGTTAAAATCTGACTGTAATTGACAGAAATTATTTCTATTTAATGACTACACTAGTGGTTTGTGTAGAGAGATAGTCACGTACTAGTTCTCGCCCATCTGCCCTTTGCTTAAGAAGCACATTATATCAGAAAGGATCTTGGTTTGGGGGTCAGAAGACATAGGTTTAACACCTGTTCTTTTGTGCCTTGGGCAAACATTTCACTTTTTTGAGTCAGGGAATACCTAATCATGTATATTTTTGTTTATTGTGAAACTAAAATGAAATCAGAGCTATTTTGTACTCTGTCATGTTTTATGCAGATGTAAAGTGGTATTATGATTATTATACAGTATAGTCAGGATCTGCTTCATGGGCATGCAGCCAGTTCAGTGCACGAGGTCTCATCCTCAGAAGGGGATGGGATCCTGTGCTTGGAAAGCAATGCTGTATTGTCATTGTCTTGAAGTTCTGGATACTTGTATCTTTGAATTTGTATTTTGTAATGAAGTCAGCTGGGACAATGGAGCATAAAATGCTGGGGGGTTGGGGATCCAGCCTTTTGCTGTTTCTCACTTTATGGGCATGAGTTCTCAATTGTCCACTCCTCTTCTCATTCCCAAAGAGTGCTGTCACCCTCATCTCTGTCAGGGACTTCGGTATGGGCACAAGAGGAACAGGACTGGGTGATACCATGAGCATCCTCATGCCTGAGGGAGTAGAATACTAAGCAGCAAATTAAAAAAAAAAAAACAAAAAAACAACAACTTGTTTGGAGGAAGATCACAGAACAAAAAGGAGATACTTCTTTTTCCTTCTTTTGAACAAAAGACTCTGTGTTTTTATTTTACACTGATCTTCACAAATTATGTCACTGCTCTGCAAAATATGAACCAATCCTGAATGTGGTAATTTTCAAATTCTGTCTTCAGAGCCCTAGGAATTTCTCAACTCCTGCAAGGCTCCCATGGAACAAATAATAGTGACTTTGACAAGAGGAGTTTACTAGGAGTAGAGTAGGGAATAGCCAGATAGGAGTGTATGGTGTAGTAAGTGAAAGATGAGGAGGAAGTATAGACAGCAGTTGAAATAAACTAGTTCAGAAGATTGGGGAGAGGCTGGAGGACAGGGAAAATAGGCAAGAAAATGGCAACTAGAATGGGAGAGGGAAAGGTTCTTTAAAAAAAAAAAGACAACCAGGCATATTTGTTAACAAGAAGAAATTAGTCATGAGGGAAAGTTAAATATAATCATTTTCACAATATTTTTTGAAAACTTACCATATATAAAGGACCTATACAAAGAAAACTATAAAACACTTAAAAGAAATAGAAGAAGACACAAAGAAATGGAAAGACATCCCCTGCTCATGGATTGGAAGGATAAACATTATTAAAATGGCCATCCTACCAAAAGCAATCTACAGATTCAATGCTATTCCAATCAAAATTTCAATGTCATTCTTCAAAGAAATAGAACAATTATTGATGAAATTCATATGGAATTACAAAAAACCCCAAATAGCCAAAGCTCTCCTGAAAAAAAAAAGAAGGAAATGGAGGCATCACACTCCCAGACTTCAAACTCTACTACAAAGCCATAATCATCAAAACTGCATGGTATTGGAACAAGAACAGACACACAGACCAATGGAATAGAATAGAAAATCCAGAAAAAAACCCACAGATTTATGGTCAACAAATCTTTGACAAAGGAGCAAAGACTATGCATTGGAGCAAAGAAAGTCTGTTCAATAAATGGTGCTGGGAAAACTGGGTCGCTACATGCAAAAGAATGAAGCTTGACTACTACCTAACACCATGCACAAAACCCAACTCAAAATGGATTGAAGAACTAGACATAAGACCTGAAACCATAAAATACATAGAAGGAAATACAGGCGAAACACTCCATAATATGCACATCAAAGACATCTTTACAGACACATCATCCAAAGCAGTGATAGTGAAGGCAAAGATCAACAGCTGGGACTACGTCAAATTAAAGAGCTTCTGCACAGCAAAAGAGACAATAACAAAAACAAAGAGAAACCCCACCGACTGGGAGAACATTTTTGCACACAACACTAATGATAAAGGACTGATCACAAAAATCTACAAAGAGCTGATGAGACTCAACAAAAACAAGGAAAATAATCCAGTCAAAAAATGGGCAGAAGAGCTAAAAAGAAACTTCTCTGAAGAGGAAATGCAAATGGCCAACAGGCATATGAAAAAATGTTCAACATCACTTGTAATCAGGGAAATGCAAATCAAAACTACCATGAGATACCATCTTACACCAGTGAGAATGGCACATATTAAAAAAACTAGCAACAACAAATGTTGGCGAGGTTGTGGAGAAAAAGGAACTCTCCTGCACTGTTGGTGGGAGTGCAAACTGGTCCAACCACTGTGGAGAGCTGTGTGGAGATTTCTTGACCTACTAAACACAGAGCTTCCATATGATCCAGCAGTTCCACTCCTAGGTATTTACCCAAAGGACACAGAAACATCAATTCCAAAGAGCACTTGCACGCCTATGTTTATAGCAGCACTATTTACAATAGCTAAGCTTTGGAAACAACCCAAATGCCCAAAAATAGATGACTGGATCAAGAAGATGTGGTACATCTACACCATGGAATATTACTCAGCATTCAAAAAAGATAAACACATGCAATTTGCAGCAACATGGATGGCGCTGGAAGGGATCATGCTCAGCGAAATAAGCCAGAAAGAAAAAGAAAAATACTGGATGGTCTCACTCATAGCAGGAATCTAGAAAACTTAAAGAAGGGACCAGGAAAAAGAATAACTATAAGAAAGAAAATATCAAAATCAACCAATAACTATGAATAAGAGACACTCTATGGGGGGTGGGGGGATGGGGAAAGGAGGGTTTGGGGTAAAAATAAGGGGGTTGTAATTGTATGGGCAATATAAAAATAAAATTTAAATTAAAAAAAGAAGAAAAAGAAAACTTACCATATAGTTTTTGCTGTTTTTTTGAAATTGTTCAAAAATTTTCATTTTTCCAAAGCAACAGAAGGCACCATAGATTCTATTTTTTATATCCAAATAGGAAAGGGCAGCGGGAGCCCCCTATATGTGACTCTAGGCCATCTGGTTTTGCCTGTATTTTCAGTTGTCTGGGGCTGGTGCTAGAGCAGAAGGCCATACAATCTATTTTTTTTTTTTTTTTTTTGGCTTTAAAATTTTTTTTATTTTTTATTTTTTTAAAATATTTTATATAATTCTTACATCATTTTTCATTTTTGCACAATGTATGCGTTTTCATTTTGGTTATATTCCCCATACAATTGTATACCCCCTTATTTTGACCCTAATTCTTCCTCTCCCTGCCCCCCTTCCCCCCCCCCCAGTGTGTCTCTGGCTTATAATTGCTTGTTGATTTTGATTTTTACTTTGTATTAATTAGTCTTTTTGGTCCAACCACTATAGAGAGCTGTGTGGAGATTCCTCAACCTGCTAAAGATGGAGCTTCCATATGATCCAGAAATTCCACTCCTAGGTATTTACCCAAACAACACAGAAACATTAATTTCAAAGGGCACCTGCACCCCTATGTTTATAGCAGCACTATTTACAATAGCTAAGCTATGGAAACAACCCAAATGCCCAAAAATAGATGAGTGGATCAAGAAGATGTGGTACATATACACAATGGAATATTACTCAGCAATCAAAAAAGATAAACTCATGCAGTTTGCAGCAACATGGATGGCGCTGGAAGGGATCATGCTCAGCGAAATAAGCCAGAAAGAAAAAGAAAACTACCGGATGGTCTCACTCATAGCAGGAGTTTAGAAAACAATCTATTATTCTTGATTCCGTAGTACATTGGGGAAATCTTCTGCCCTTCCATGCTATGTTTGGGTGTGAGATCTCTTGGGGTTTTAGTACTCAGCTATGCAGCATGCTGGGGCAGCTGTCATATTGGCTCCTTCAGGTATCTGGAAAAGCTCTTGGCAGTAACTACTGTTCTTTGACTCACCAGGGAATTAGAATTACTTGACTCCTACTTGAATAGAATATCTATATTTGTCAATAGAGAATAGAAGTCTTTTGAATTATTGTATCTTTGTTTCTTTATCTGTAAAATGGGAATAATAATCTCTAACTTACAATTTGTTGAGAGGATAAAGTGAGATAACTATGTAAAATGCCTAGTACAATATCTGGCATGTGATTAGATGTTTGACAAATATTCCTTTGTCATTCTTTTTTCTTTAAATGTGTGTTTTTACCTTTCTTGATTCAGTACAGATGACCACAGAAATTATTTGCAAAATCAGTTAAGATTTTTAATTATGTTAGATTAAAGAAAACTTTCAATGACTCCTCTTCTAAAGGGAGGAAGGGACATACTTTTGTAAAGAAAATATCTCTATATGAAACCCTTAAACTCTGTTAGCAGAAATGTCCTAATGGGAAACAGTTTGGAACTATATCAAGATATTAAAAATAGACCTACCATATGATCTGGCAGTTCCACCTGTAAGTATCCAAATAATGCAGAAACACTATAAGAGATAAAGGCGCTCCTATACTCATTGCAACACTATTTATAATAGCCAAGTTATGTAAACATCCTGAAGTGCCCAAGGACAGATGAATGGATTAAGAAGATAGGGTATACATACAAGAAAATACTACTCAACAATAAAAAAGGATGAAATCTTGCCTTTTGTAATAACATGGATGAAACTGGAGGGGATAATGCTAAGAAAAATAAGTCAGAAGGAGAAAGACAAATACTGCACGGTCCTACTTGTATGTGGGGTATAATGAAACAAAACAAAGTGTCTATCAAAACCAGTCCAATAACAAACTCTTGAAATTTGCGTGCAGAATTAAGTTTACCAGAGGGGGAGGAGGAAGGTCAACAGTAAAGTATTGGAAAGGGCACAATGGACTATGGTGGAGGACTATGGGTGCCTTGGTGGTAGGTGTGGTGTGATAAAATGTACCTGAGTCACATATAGTGTTGTAAACCATTGTTTACCTCAAAAAAAAAAATCCCCAATTTATTTTAAAAGATGTTTTACTGTATAGCATTTATTTAAGTAAAGGTAAGTAGATTTTAACTTCTATGTATCTCTTATCTATGAAGGCAGGGTAATAATAATACATAGTATAGTATGAAAGTGGTGACTAGAATATTTTAAGTGTTCAGTAAATACCAGCAAGAATAATAATTTTGTTTAACTGCATATTATTTTGAAATTATTTAGGGATCCTATGTTTAAATAACATATTCATATTTTTGGTATAGTATGGTAGTATATTTTCTTTCTTAATGGTTTAAGAATTATCAGTTTATATCAGTACCATAGGGAGAGGCATACTGCTCAAGCTGGTTCCGTTTGTTTGTTTATTGAGGTAAAATATGCATAACATAAATAGGTCATTTAAACTATTCAATTCAGTAGCATTTAGTATATTCACAATTTTACAGATATCACCACCCTTCAGTTCCAGAACTCTCTTATTATCCTAAACAGAAATTGTATATCCATTAAACACTAATTACCAATTTTTTCTTCCTTTAGCCCATGGCAACTGTTCTGTTTCTGTCAATTTGCCTATTCTAGGTACTTTATAGTGAGACTATGCATATTTGTCATTTTGTGTCTAGCTATGATATAGCATGTATCAGAATTTTTTTTAAAGATTTATTTTTATTTATGTATGCATACAAGAACTGGGGTGTAGGCCAGAGGTGCCAGGGGTGAGAGGCTCTACCAGAGACAGAGTGGGGAGCAGAACAGGCAGATCTACTGAAATACACTGCTGAGGGGAGCAGTAGGTGAGACAGTAGAGGTCTGCTGTGCCATGTGGGTCAGCTCTGAGGGGGGATCAAACTCATGCCACAGTGTGGCTGGTGATAGCTAAAGCGCTGAGATTTTAGCCCCTGTGCCACCAGGGAGGCCCTGTATCAGAATTTTATTCCTTTTTTGCAGCCAAATAATATTCTACTGCTTTGTTTATCCATTCATCTGTTAATGGACACTTGGGTTATTTCTGCCTGCTGTTGTGAGTAATGCTGCTCTGAAAATTGGCATATAGATTTCTGCTTTAGTCCCTTCTTTGATACTTTTTTGTGGGGGAGGTGGTCATATACCTTGAAGTGGAATTGGTAGATCATATGATAATCCTGTTTAACTTTTTGAGGAACCAACAGACTGTTATCCACAGTGCTGGTACCATTTTACATTCCTACTGAGAATGTACCAGTGTTCCAATTTCCTCACATCTTCATCAGTGCTTGGTTTTATCTATTTTTCTTTATTTTGATAATATGGGTATTGTCATCCATCCTTTAAGATGGATATGAAGTGGTATCTCTCTGTGGTTTTGGTTTTCCCAGTAAAACATTGATATTTTCTGAGATGTTTGTTGGTCATTTGTATATTTTCCTAGGAGAACTATCTAAATGCTTGGGCAATTTTTATATAGGGTTTTTTTTTTTGTTGTTGAATTATATTGATAGTTCTTTTTTCTAAATATTAATTCCTTATCAAATATATTATTTGAAAATATTTTCTTGATACCCGCAGTTCAGTTTTCACTCTCTGGATATTGTCCTTTGTTGTATAAGCATTTTCATAAAAATCCAATTTTCCTGTTTTTTTCTTTCATTGTTTGTGCTTTTTGGTGTCATATCCAAGAAAACATTACCAAATCCAGTGTCATGAAGCTCTTCCCCTGTGTTTTTTTCTAAGAGTCTTATACTTTCAGCTATTATGTTTAGGTCTTTGGTCCATTTTGAGTTAATTTTTGATATGATAGGGGTCCTGCTTTATTCTTTTGCACGTGAATATCTAGTTTTCCCCAATTTCATTTGTTGAAAAGACTATCTTTTCCCCTTTGAATAATCTTGTTACCTTTGTAGAAAATCAATTGACCATAAATGAGGGTTTATTTATAAGGCTCTATATTCCTTTGGCTCATGTCTGTCATTATGCCAATATGACACTGTTTAGATTACTGTAGTTTGTGATAAATTTTGAAATTAGGAAATATAAGCCCTCCAACTTTGTTTTTTTTCAAGATTGTTTTGGCTCTTCAGGGTCCTTTAAGATTCTATATGAATTTTAGGATGAGCTTTTGTTCAGTCTGCTTTCAGTGAATTCATTCATTTAAATTTAAAAAATTACAAATTGAAAAAATTTGAGTGTTCGATGAAAGTAAGGTACTTAGGCTTCCTGTTGTTGCTAATGTAAGGCAATACAAGATATATTAAATTGATCAATAATGCTTTTTAAATATCATACTCGTATATAGATTATGATACTGAAACTGATTTTGAGTGTAACTTTTGAATATGGCTTACTGTTTTAAAGGTGTATCAATATAGCGGCATTGTTATATGATTATTAAGACTATGACTTTTGGAATCAGATATACCTTTGCTTGAATCCTGGTTCTGCCATCCATTAGTTAGATATCTTTCAGCAAGTTACTTCTCTTTGAGTCTGTTTCCTTATGTTTGAAATGAAAATAATTACAGGATTGTTTGGCATATTAAATATAGTAACATACAAGGATTTTAGCACAATGTCAGACACCGTAAATACTCAAGTAGTAAGATAGCTAAATACGGTTTCAAGCTAATGTGGTTTCTTTTTAATGGACTCCCCCTTTTGTGTGGATGTTAGATAATGGGAGAGTGGGCAGCTGATGATCTGTGTTTTGACAGCTTTGCCTTTAACAATCTTTGTGATTGAAGATGATTCTGGACTAGGTTTTTCTCACTTGTAAAATAATATCTCTTCTAGCTACATCTCTAATTATGTCTTTCTTTCATTTTTGTCTTTAGTCTCTCCTCTGGGACACTAGTTAGATATATTTTGAATTATCTTTTTTATTTTATTTTATTTTATTTTTTTTAAAGATTTATTTATTTATACAAGAACTGGGGTACAGGCCAGAGGCACAGGAGGGTGAGAGAATTCACCAGAGGCAGAGCAGGGAGCAGAACAGGCAGATGACTGAAATATACTGCTGAGGGGAGCAGCGGGCACCACAGGAGAGGTCTGCCCCGCCATGTGGGAATCTCCCTGGATGGCCAGGAATTAAACCTGCGCTGCAGAGGCTGTGGACAGCTTCACAGCGTTGTGCTCAACCCACTGCGCCACCCAGGAGGCCCTGGTCCTGCTTATGTTTATTTCCTTGTCTGCCCTGCATTTTAGGGTTAATCTTCCTGTTTACTAATTATCAGTGTTGATGGTGCCCTCCCCCCCACCTTATTTCTAGAATTTCTATTTGATTCTTTTCCAAAACGGCCTTGTCATTTTTCATACTGCCTTAAAAAACAAACACACAAACAAAACTATTGCTTCTCTGCCTTTATTTATTGTCAACATTTTAAACAAAGTTCTTTAAAAGTTTTTTTTTTTTTATCTTTTAAATTATGCATAACTCTTGTTGTGGTGCAAATTTTCCCATCTATATCATCATACCAGACAGCAGATGGGGTTTTCCCATTCCCTAGTTCATGAATAGTCTGGTGTCTTTTCATTTTATTCAGGTAGTTCTTGTAGCATGCATGAGGCCTGCAGCTTGGGAACCTCATGCTGAGGTGATTAGGACTCTATCCCCTGTCCCAGGCTTTAGTCTGAAGCCTGTGGTGGATTCAAGTTCTCTTCCCTCCTGGGCGCTTTATTGACCTAGCTTCTGTTCACCATTTTATCTTTATTTCCTCTGTTTCTAGCACTTGGAAGACTTCCTTTCTTTGGATATGAATTTAGACATGCAGCCAATTGAGAACTGTTTTTCCATAGTAGTCTAGCAGTTTAATTTCACCATAGTGACTGGAAGGTGTATTGATGTGTATGTCCCTGTCAAATAAGTTTTTAGAATCTTTGATTAAACATCTCTTATTTTTCCCTTGGATAATACTTTCTATACAATTAGTACTTAGTAGCTGTTTAATGAGTAAGTAAAACCTAAGACATTGGTTTTTAGATTTGAAGTTTTAATAGACCTTTGGTAAAACTTAACTTTATTGTTGCTTAATTTTTCAGTTTTCTTCTGCCTATTCTCCTTTTAAATGATCTGAATAACCTTTTCTTAATTAATGTGAACTGAATTAGAGGGGAGAATACCCAGAAACTAAAACACAGAAGAGTTCAAAATTGCATTAGGAATCAGTGATCCAAAGAGCGAGGTAAATATCAATAAGCCACTAAAAGATATTCTTAGAAAGAATCAGTGAAAAGTCCCCAGGGACCCTTCTGAAAAGAGAGAGCAGTGTTATCAGCTCCCCTTGTGTCAACCATTTGTGCTTTTTTCATGAAATTCACCTCCTTATCTTTATAAGCAGACTTTGATAAAAGATTGCCCACTAAGTAGTGTGTTTTTTCTTGACTTCCAAAGCTACTTTAATTTTCTCATAAATATCAAGATAATCTCACTTAAACTAAGTGCCTCCTTCCATCTCAGGCAGAGTCTATTTTCCTGCTCTTCAGCTTCAGGAGGGTTAATGTTGGCTCTGAATGAACATTTGCTGGCCCCATATTGACACAGGAATAAATTATTCAGCATGTAGTATTTGGGAATTTAAAAGCTCCTTGATGAATTCTACAAAACTGTATTATGTCTCTGACATTCTAGGGTTTCATTATTTTGTCTTCAATTATTCACAAAGGCTTTTCACCTCTCAAAGCATATGTAGAATTCTTTAGATCAAGTGAGCCCAAAGCTGAAATAATGGAAGACCATATTAAGATGTGATGTTCTCTCTGCCCTTTTTTTTTGTTTTGGTAGTGTTTTTCTTTTAGATGGACTAAACAACTCTTTCACCACACACATAAAATGAGATCTGTTTGTTATGAGAGTGAGCTCTTTTGTTTGCAGAATACCGGTTGTCAGGAGAAGCTCTCTATGTGCAATGTTGCCATCCTTCCCTGAGAGCTGTAGAGAAATGTTTCTTGAGGATTTTAACAGTGGTTCTTAACCTTTATTTACAATCAGAAATTATCCAGATTTCCGTATGTGAGTAGAATGGCTCTTTAATATCTCAAGTTAAGTAAGGGGGTCTAAATACCTCTTGAATCATCATCCTCTCTTTCTCTGTTATCAGTCTCCCTAACTCTGGCCTTCTTTGTTTCCATTTGCATTGTTGTGATGACTTCTCACTAACTCAGGGATTCTTGAGTTTTTGTGTGTGGGGGGTGTGTGTATGAGAGAAAGAGAAACCTCTTGAGACCTTGATTATAAAAAAGCCTGCAAGTACATTTCCATCCACAGAATCCTGTACTCAAAGTATGAAATATCTTCTAGTTTATCCTAATCCAGATCTCAAAAAATATTCCATCAAAACTAAAACTTTCCATTCTTATGATTAACCCCAAAGCAAATTTTTGGAGTTTTAGCAAGACACATTAACCATAAAAACTTTTTTTTTTTGATGAACAGATAACTACTATTAGTACTTTAAAAAAGACTAGGAACTAAGAATAAAGGACCAGATTTTCTAACAACATTAATTCACACATACAATACATTCTGTTCTCCAAATTGCTGGTAAATTGCTAGATCCACAGGATTTATAATAGGAAAATAAGTTGTCACAGCTATGAAAAAAGTTTACTTTAGGGCCTCCCTGGTGGTGCAGCGGGTTGAGGGTCGTGCTGTGAAGCTGTCCGCAGCCTCTGCAGTGCCAATTCGATCCCCGCCGGCCGGTGAGAAGCCCATGTGGTGTGGCAGACATCTCCTGTCATGCCCGCTACTCCCCTCAGCAGTGTATTTCTGCCATCTGACTGTTCTGCTCCCCACTCTGTCTCTGGTGAATCCTCTCATCCTTCTGTGCCTCTGGCCTGTACCCCAGCTCTTGTATAAAAATAAATAGATCTTTAAAAAAAAGTTTACTTTATCTGAAATGGGAATAATGTTTAAATTTGCCATTTCTATATTGCCTGTATAATCTTCTTTAGTTGCTATTCTATGTACAAAGTGTGTAGGAAGGGACAAAGAAAAGTGAGAGATAATGGAGTTCTCTCCAGGGCTTATGTTACTCTCTACTGTGTTAGATGTGAAAAGAAGTTCATTTGTGTATTCTTTCAACACCCTAGGTACATACTGGACAGGCATGCTGGTTTTGTGCATTAACATAACATTACTGTATCATTTTCATCAGAATATAGTGTTGAGACAGTTTTTGGAAGTGTTAGGTACTCTGGGGACATGAGCACCTAGGCATGCACTGGGATCATGTCTTTTATCCATCTTTGTTTTTTACCAATTTATTATTGGAAAGTTAAATCTTTCTAAGTCATAGTAAGAAATGATTTATTTGCATATTTTGTCCTAAATCTATAACAGAGTAAGTTATAATAATTGCTTATGTTTGTTGCTGTTAACAGGACGTTTTTACTTATGACTCATTTATTCTCACAGTAATTTGTGACATAGATATGTGAAGAATTATTTATCTCTATTTCACAGAAGAGGAAACTTTATTTTTTTAATCTTTATTATTTTTATCTTTATTTAAACTTTATTATTTATCTCTATTTCACAGAAGAGGCCCAAAGAGGTTGTGACTTTCTTAAGGCCACAGAGTAAGTAAGAAGGAGAGTTGAGATGGGAACTCAGGTTTCTTGGCTTCTCTCCAGTGCTCTGTTCTGTAATTCTAGTTAGGAAGGGTTTGTTCTTTGCTTTCTCTGAAGTATCTTTTTGTACTGCTGAGGCAGATGGGTGGGCATTTGTTCAGTCTTGGTAATGGGTGTGGATTATGTCCCCATCTGCTTGGTAGAAATTCAGTGACATTACTGAGCAATGTCCATTTAAAATATTAAATTGCATCAAAACTTATGACATTTAAAGTGCATTTACAATTTAGTTAACAATTTCATCTGTTTCCATGTAATTACAGAGGTTTTCAGTCACTTTAATTTAGCAGACTGGAAAAATATGACCTCTGGCTACGTGACCTTTCCATTTCACAAGTGTGTGTGTGTGTGTGTGTGTGTAAGTGTAACTGATGAACTTGGGGGAGGCTTCATTACTTTCTTCCCTGTTTTTCCAAGGGCTCTAATTGTCTCTGCTGTAACCCCCAAGCCTTGTCCTCTTGTTTGCTGACAGCATTCAGGATTTCCATGTGACATAGAGCAGCGGATTATTGATTTTGTTTTTTGTGTCAGGGCAATGTGTGTGTCACTTGAGGTGGACTTGTGGGCATTTAGTTCATCAGTGATTATGCATAGGGCCCACTTGAGCTTGAGCTAGGAAGGAAATGTCAAACAGGAAAAGATTGGGATGATTCTTTTTAAGAGTGAACATGAGGGAATTTATACCAGAAACACTGAGCTGTCACTTCTCCTTCAGCATTTCACTTTGATTTCCACTCGGCATGTTTAAAGAGCCTGACATTTCGTTTCTCTGTGTTCACTTGAGCAGGGAATATGGGATCAGAAGCCATCGATTGGTTAGCAGTAGTCTATAACTCTTAAGTAGCATTCGATCATGAATGAAAGCTCCATATATTTAGAAGTCAGCTCCCAAAACAACTGGATATATCTGCAGTTAGTGGAGGTGTGTCCTTGTCTGATTTAAACATGGGGGAGTAAGTCCAGTTCCACTAGCCTTCGGGGGAAGTTTCACCTCCTTTCAAGTGAGACCTTGGAAATTTGTATGTTTTCTTTTGGGCTCAGATAATCCTCAGAATCCTCCAGGCTAGGTCCACCCTGTGCCACTGGGAGCCCCAGTATGTCCTGAATACCATCTTTTTTTCCTTGACCACTCAGCTACATTCCATCTTTCGAAGATGGGAGGCACAAGAGAGGACTTGAGGGCCACAATACATGTGAGCAAGGGCTAGAGGTTCATCTACTGCTTTCATAGTTTCTTTTGATAATTTTAGACCACGATAGTGAGTTCTGCAGTTGTTCCTAGTGTCTAAGAGAATAACGGTTGTTTTCTTCTGTACATTATATCCAAGGGCTGTGCTATCTTTTCTTACCACAGTCCTCAAGTAGTAGGTGACTTTCTGAAACCAAGGTGTAGGTTCTGGATTAACTTGATGGAAAAGCATGTGGCTGGGTCTTTCTTCATGCTTGAATATCAAGTCCACTTTGGTTTTGGTTGGTTAATACCAGTGTAATCGTTCTGAAGGGAGATATCAGGATTCTGTCACTTTTTTCTTTTCTTTGTTATTTGTGTACAATATTTGATTCCCCCCTCCCAGGTGTAATTCCCATAAATCTCCCACCATCATATCACCCTGTGTACAATCATCATGGAAACTTGTGCTCTTCACTCCTCTGTTTTGACACCTCTCCCTCCTTCTCCCCCTCCCCTGCTGTGTGTCTCAAATCTATACTCTGCCTGCTAGTTTTGTCTTTTTTGTTCTGACTCTTTGTTCAGTTTCCCTATATTCCTCCTATAAGTGAAACCAATCCAATATTTTTCTTTTTCCTTCTGACTTACTTCACTGAACACAGTCCCTTTCAGCTCCATCCACGTTGCTGTGAATGGTATGAGTTTATCTTTTTGATGGCCGAGTAGTATTCCATTGTGTGTGTGTGTGTGTGTGTGTGTGTGTTTTATTTTAAATTTTTTTAATTTTATATATTTTTTACATTATTTTTCATTTTTGCACATGTACGCTTTTTCATCTTGTTCATAGTCCCCATATAATTCCCACCCACCTTGTTTTGCTCCTACTCCCTCCTCACCCCCTGTAATGTGTCTCTAGTTTATAGTTGCTTGTTGATTTTGATTTTTTTGAAGATTTATTTATTTATGCATACAAGAACTGGGGTACAGGCCAGAGATGAGGGGGGTGAGAGGATTCACCAGAGACAGAGTGGGGAACAGAACAGGTAGATTGACTGAAGTACACTGCTGAGGGGAGTAGCGGGCAAGTCAGGAGAGGTCTACTGCACCATGTGGTTTCCTCCCTGGCCAGCTGGGGATCGAACTTATGCTACAGAGGCTGCGGACTGCTTCATAGTGCAGTGCTTAACTCCTTGAGCCACCAGGGAGGCCCTTGTTGATTTTGGTTTTTACTTTATTATAATTAGTTTTTTTTCCTGGTCCCTTATTGATCCATTCATAATGTTTTTGGGCATTTAGGTTGTTTCCATATCTTAGCTATTATAATTAGTGCAATTCTCTCACTTTCTTTATTTTCTTTGAAGATTTATATATAAATAACAAGCACTGGGTACAGTCAGAAGCACTGGAGGGTGAGAGAATTCACCAGAGCAGGGAACAGAACAGGCAGACTGATGAAGTTCACTGCTGAGGGGAGCAGTGGGCACAGCAGGAGAGGTCTATGCACCATGTGGGACCCTCGCCCAGCGGCCGGGGATCGAACCAGTGCTGCAGAGACTGCGGGCAGCTTCGCAACCCAGCGCTCAACCGCTGCGCCACCAGGGAGGCCCACAATTCTCTCACTTTAAAGGATGCTTATACATGTCAAAATGTGTGAGATGGCGTAAATTCTGTTTTTCCTGTTGTTCTTTTCAGTTGACTTCTCCTGTCCTGAATAGGTTAAGTTAAATTTGGTGGTCTTGGGGCATTAGGTGCTTTGTGCTAAGTAAGTGCATTGAACATTGCTTCTCAAGCTGCCTATGGTGAACCTCTATAATGAAACTTTGGAGATGAAATATGAAAATGAATAGAATATACCTTAGTACAGAAGAATGCTAAGTAGAAGAAACTGAAAGAATATGTACTAAGGTGAAAAAGGTAGTGATTTTCCAGATCCTTTCCTTTAAAATCTATCCTGATCACCTCACTGAATTTTTGTTTGCTTGATTCTTGACTTAAAACTTTGTTTTCAGTTTTTTCCCTTTTGATTTTTGTTGCTACCCCATCTCCTGGAATAATGAATTCGACATCTTTATTTTACCCTATTTACTTTATCCTCCCCTAAATTATCTGTATTGTCTATGTAGAGTCTTGTTTGTTACAGAGATTGGCAATCTGTGAAGTATGTACCTAGGGTGGCTCTTAGGCAGTTTTCATTGATAGTCAAGGAGGTTATGTCTACAAGTCTCACTCCTAGCCACTTGCAAGGGCAGTGGTTAGCCTCCTGCCCTAACAGTTGATAGCTTTTGGATCTTTCCCTTATAATCTGTGGCCCGTTGTCAGCCAACTTATCTCCTTTGTGCTCTAACTCTGGTGAGAGTTTAGAGTTGGTGTCATTCCTCCTGGCCTTTTCCAGTGAGCATAAAACAGACTCAGTGTTTCAAATAAGAGCCACTGATCAGCACATGTCATCATCCCTGTCTGTTCAAGTTACTGCTCCTAATCCAATCTGACATATTAGAATAAAAGCAGTACAAAACTTTGGTAATCCATTTTGACAAATTTCATAATATCTATTATAAAGAATGATGATAAGAACTTATGTGGAGAGTTAACAGATCTGAGTTCCTATCTGAACTCTGTCACCTATTACCTTATCTACTCTTCTGAACCTTAATTTATGCTCAGAAATGGGCTAAATGGTACCTGTTTCACAGACTGTTAAAGACATTAAATGAGTTCATATATGAAAAACATCCAGGATTGTGCCTGACATTTAGTATTTGTTTTTCTTTCTTCCACACAAACCATCCTACCACCAACTTCCAACCTGAAGATTTAATAAGAAGCTATAGGTTGCAAGGCAGAATAACTGATTCAGGTTAGTTACATGCAACAATTTCTTCCTTGTGAATGTTGATTTTTTTCGCCCTGAGAGATGGTTTTGAATGTTGAATGATTTCTCAATTATTTTAAATAATTGCTCACACAGCAATTATTTAAATAATATAATGTTTGAAGTGACGATCATGGACTATATAACTGTTCAAGATCCCTTCAAGCCCTGAGTTTTATTATTACTTGTTGTTTTTGCAAACCTAATACAATATGCCTTTCTAGGTTGTAAGTTCTGATTTCTATGTAACAAAAGTTTGGAAAGAAAAGAGTGGGCTTTATAAGAAATTTTTTTTGTTAGTTTTTATAACCAGAGCATTCATGTTTTGTGATGTTTTCTCTTAAAAATAAAAACAACTAAAAATGAGTTCTTTTGCCAAATTCATAGTTGCTTTGCCTTGGGCTGTGTGAGCAAGCTCAGGCAGATCCATAAAAGGTCATTGCAGTAATCTCAGCTAACTCAGTATCCTTCACTCTCTGAAAGGAGTGGAACTGAGGGAAATGAGAGAACAGGAGCTTTGGGAAAAGGAGATGGTTCTAGACTTGAGGATTGATTAGACCCATGTAGTCCTTAAGGACTTTTAGGGGTGATTATTAGCATTTTGGCAGCAGTTATTTTTCTTTCCTTCCTGTCAGGTTTTGTTGTTGTTGTTGTTGCTGTTGTTTTCAGCATCTAGCTTTGGAAATTCTGTTAAACCTGCACTTTATTGACTGTACTATGACATGTTCCTTTGTGGTACCAAATATTTGTGGCTGTTATGGGCTTTCCTTTTTAATTTCAGATCCTGTGATATTAAAAACATCTGGTTAAAGTTACTTTGATGCAGAAAGGTATTGTGACTAAACCATGCTGAGTAAGATTTCAGTCAGGGAAAGAGCATACTGCAATGGAAAGCGCAGGAGCTTTGTAGTTAGATCCGAGTTTGAACTCTAACTCAGTAGCATAAAGAATGTGAATATGATGTGGGGTAACCTGCTCAGCCTCTCAGAGACTCATCTTACTCTCTGGAAAAAACATCAAATTAGTAATTCTAATGTTTTGGGGTGATTGAGAACATTTATGCGAAGTATCCTGTATTTACAGGCTTGCTCATGTTAGTGACTTCCTTTCTCTTCCACTCCTTTTTCATAAAAGAATTATTCAACCTTTGTGCATGGAGCCAGAGCCTTCTGAGCCCCTTTGGAGATAAGAAGACAGAAAAACTCTCCCTTGTTCCTTTCAATTAATGTCAGGGAGACAAATTTTCTCATCCCTTCAGGTGACTTCACTGTTACCATGGTGGTAATCTCTTATTTCATATGAATTATAGTAGTGGATGATTATAAAATAAGTGAGGACATACACGGAGTACCTGTGTGGCTGTTAATTCTAATAATTCTCATTAGAAAAATATATTTATTATTTTCATTTATTTTCCTTTAAACATTCCAGATCTTTGAGCATGTTATAGACACATTCCTACAATTTCCATAAAGCTTTCAGATTCTTGGGTTTGGCAGGTAAATATCATGTTTCAGTAATAACAGCAAAGTATTTGTCATGTGTTAATTCTTAGGGATGTTCTTAAGCAAAAATAAATTTGATATCAGATTCTTTGAATCAGGATAGAAAGTGAAAAAATTTTAGTTGAGATTATTTTAAAGAAAGTATGGCTGAATTTACTATTATTTTCTTGGAAGTATTTTTAGGGAATATATGTTTTAGTGTTCCAGTCTGGTCAGTAGCTCTTCCTCAAGACACTGCTTGAAGGCACTTGTTTTAAAAATAATGTCCGTCTGTGTTGTGTTTCCAGACGCTACTTCAGCTTGCTGGACCAGTGATCACAGAACTGGTATGTGTGTAGTTAGTGTGTCCTTCCATGAGCCTGAGCTAGACACAGAATGACTGGGGCTGCTTTAAAATAGTGCATGCTTTTTGTTTCTTGAATTTTTAATACTGCTAAAGAAGAGTAACAGTGGATATATACATACATGGTTGTGTTCATATGTAAACTATAGTACATGTTTAATATTGAAATAGGGAATCCTTTTCTTTGTCCTTTCTGTAAGCTCCACAAGGAAAATAAAAATACTGTACATTGGGAAAATAAAAATACAGTACACTGGGTTAATCCAAATTTTTACTGTTTCTATACTTTTTTAAATAGGTGGAAACTAGTTTCAGAGCAGCTATATGAGTGTGCAGAATACATAACTCAGTGAAAGTGTTGCTGCAAATAGAATGGGCTCCAGGAGATGTTTACACAGGTTCCATGTTAAATTACATTCATCTCCAGTGGCACATTCTTCAATTCTCAAGAAAAGGACTTACCTACACTCTGTAATAATCCTTTGGAATTCTTGAATTGGACTGATGACAGGGTTACTTCCTTTGTATCAGAAGTTTTAAAAGACATGATTTTCTCATCCAAGTTTTCTGTGTAATCTCTATTACATTTTACTTTATTCTATATTTAAACAACTTTGTGGATTAAACATTTTAGATACAGTTTTTACTACTATTAGGTAAGTCCATAAATTTTGTTTACATCATTCACTAGCTATTATACTTTTTCATTGTGCATATGTATGTGTATGTTCCCTTCTGCCTCCAACTAGTTGTCGTAGTGAAAAATTTTATTTTTGCTTAACTTTTTTTTGGTGAGAATAATTTGGTTCTCTAGTAACAGAAGCTGATGTGAATTAAAAGGTGTGTGGAATTTCCTCTTGTGGGTATAATAAAAATTTAGTCTAGCTCTGAGTGTGTGTATATTAATTTTCACTTCTACTTGAAAAATAAATTTAAAAGTGATTTTAGTTTTCTTATATGGTTAGTCTCCATTGTATGGTTAAAGTATGATCAATAGTTTACATATAAGACATGCTGCATAAATTTATTTTATCAAATTATGGTATGAATTTAGCTCTGAAATATAAATTTGTTTGGACTTGTATGAAAGATGAGTTCTTACACATTATTTTACATATATGCATGTATATGTAGTTTTATACACACATTTTTGTTAGTAATTTCACTTTTGTCTGCTTTACCTATAAATATTCTATAACCACATGACTATTTTAAATTAAAATAAAATTAGAGAAATTCCAATTTTTGTAAAATAACATATTTGAATAGAAAAATACTGCAGTATATAAGCTAATATGAAAATTATAGTCTCTGGGTGGTGGGATTAAGGGGTGAATTTAATTTTGGTGCTTTTAAAATTTTTTTTCTGAATTTTCTAGAATGAAGAAATAAATCTTTGAAATAAAATAAAAGTAGTTTAACCTCTTTTTAAGAGATTTTTAAAATTTATTTACTTTGTGTAGAAGACCTGGGGTGCAGGCCAGACGTATGGGGGAGGGAAAATTTACCAGAGACAGAGTGGGGAGCAGAACAAGTGGATTGACTGAAATACACTGCTGAGGGGAGCAGCGGGCAAGACAGGGGAGGTCCGGTGGTGCAGCGGTTGAGCGCTGGGTTGGGAAGCTGCCCGAAGCCTCTGCGGCGCCGGTTTGATCACAGCTGCTCCCCGGCCACCGGAGGGGGGTCCCACATGGCACGCAGACCTCTCCTGCCGCCGGCTGCTCCCCTCAGCAGTGTACTTCGGTCCTTCTGCCAGCTCTGCTCCCTGCTCTGGTGAATTCTCTCACCCTCCTGCGCTGCTGACTGTACCCAGTGCTTGTATAAATAAATAAATAAATCTTAAAGAAAAAAAGAAAAGAAAAGAGACAGAACCATGAAATAATTGTTAAAAAAAAGTTTTTTAAAAAAAAAAAGACAGGGGAGGTCTGCTGAGCCACATGTGGGTTAGCTCCCTGGCCAGCAGGGATTGAACTCACGCCATCGTGGTGGCAGCGCTGGCCATCAGGGAGGCTCCAAGATTAACCTCTGAAAGAAATATTTAAAACTTATTTGGTCTACCTCTTACTTGAGAAATATGTTTTTATTTTATTAATAATGCAATAAATGTATTAGCATAAAGTATTGAATGCAAATTGCAAACTTCACTATAAAATAGTTTTTAAATAATAGTGCCTTTCAATTTCGCTATTACTATGTAGTTATCCTGAGAACACAATTTTCTAACTCAGACCATATACAGAAAGTAGGAAATTTGAACAAAAAGAATTTTTACCTCTTATAAACCAAAGATAACTTTTTATTTCAGAATATTTAAACTATATCCAGATTACAAATACATACCAAATTTGCTAACATTAAAATATCTTTATGCTATAAAATGAGCTAGTTCCAAATTACAAATATCCCAGAAGAATCAGGAAGTCGTATGATAAATTCCAAAAGAAACAGGATTGCCCTTGTTATTATGTGTTGCAATTGAGTATCTTTTCTCCCCCTGTATTGTGTTGATGTATTGGTCTCCAAATGCCCACAATTCTTGTTTGCATTTCTCTTCAATTCATCTTAATTAAGCAGTTGAACAAAGGCAGTATTCTGTTGAACTTAGAAGCATCTTAGGGTCCTCAGGGCTTTTGTGTTCACTGGGATTGTTTAAGGCACCTCAAAGATGCTATATGTTGTATTCTTTAGAGATTTTAAAATAAACTATTTTCTCCTCCTAGTCATCTAGTTTAATTCAGAATTTCATGGTATATTTAGTGCTGGAAAAAGGCATCTGAGCAATAAAATGTAATAATTTTGAAGCATTCATTAAACCTGTAAAATGTTATTTTCGCAACTCTGGTCATTTTATAGAGGACCCTGATTGTACACTCATTTTATTAGAGACTCCTGAATGCATACATCAATTTTGACATTTTCTTTGGTCTAATGATAATGTGACTTGTTAATAATTACTGTAGTAACTTCCAATTAGTGAGAATTGTGACTTCAGATTAGGTTCCTTCTAATTAGTACTTTGTCGTTTTACATCATCAGAAAATGGTGTTTGCTGGTCTTGAATTAAGGAGAGTTCCATTTGGCAATAGGTGGTTCATTAACACATGGAAAGAAATAGACTGACTCACACCCTTCTTGCCAACTACAAGCCTTTTGTTGAAAGGAAAAGCTTGCCCTGCTTTTGGGTAGATGGTGGGGGAGGGGTGGTGGTGGCATGCTTCTTATCCAAGACTTGTATGTTAGTTTTTCTTTTTAGGAAAAAAAAATGTTTGACAAGGAGACATTGAAAGGAAAACAAGCCATTACAAGGCTCTAAATGATAGTTAATATGGAAGTAGTAAAGAGAAATTTGTGATCCCTTGGTAGTTACCCACTCTATAAATAAAGATTTCATGGGATAGCATTTTAGAATGTTAAAGTTGTAAAGAATCTTAAGAGATCACTTTACCCAAAGCCTTACTTTAGAAATGATGGAACTGAGGGCTGGAATGGAAAAGTAATTTAAATTCATTTAAGTGGTCAATAGTGAGTCAGGACCAGCCCTAGGTTTGTTTCACTATCCCTCTACTTGTCCAGTGTTCTTGTTCACTATCATAGATCATTACTCTCTTAATTACTGTGCCATCAGGAAGATAAATCTAGTCTAAATGTTTTGCAGGAGCTGTGATTATCATTGAACTAGAAGTTAGAAAATACAGTAATTTATTTTTGTTTATTGGTGAAGTTTGACCCAAAATTGTGCCAGACAAATATTTTAAATTCTTGCACCATTAACAGAGTAAGTGATGCCTTAGTATAAGGATTTTAAAATTTGGCATTTCAAAGCTTTTTTTTTTTTTAAAGATTTATTTATGCATACAAGAGCTGGGGTACAGGCCATGGACACGGTGGGGTGTGTGTGTGTGTGTGAGAGGATTCACCAGAGACAGAGTGGAGAACAGAACAGGCAGACTGACTGAAGCACACTGCTGAGGGGAGCAGCGGGCGAGACAGGAGAGGTCTGCCTTACCATGTGTTGCTCCATGGCCGGCCGGGGATTGAACTTGTGTTGCAGAGGCTTCGGATTGCTTCATAGTGCGGTGCTTAACTCCTTGCGCCACCAGGGAGGCCCCATTAAAAGCTTTTTAAATAAATGTCATTTGGAATAAAGAGCCCAAATGTGTAATTTAAGAGCTTTTCCTAAAAATGAATGTAGCTGCTGCAGAGTGTGGATTGAGGCACAAAATGATTTGGGCAGAATTGACAGTTGGCAGAACAATTAACATGACCTTGTCCATTTTCATATACAGCAAGTCTTTGGATCATGTCTTTGTAGTCAGTGTTGTTTTAAAATTGATGAGATGAAAAAGAAAAACCAACTTAATTCCCAGGTGGTGCTACTGTGTGTATGATGTTTGATGTTCTCTCCATATCTATGTGGGTTTTCTCCAGACCTTCCTATTATCTCCCTTATCCCAAAGATGTGCATATTAGGTTAACTGGCATGTTTGAACGAAATCATCAGGACTGAGTGAATGTGGGTGGATGGCAGTGTGCCCTGTTTCACACCCTGAGCTGCAGGGATTGGCTCTGCCACTCAATTTTTTTTTTTAACAAAATGTATTTTTTAATTAATTTTTTTCCTTACATAGTTATAGTCTCCATAATTCTCCCATCACTGTATTACCCATGAACCATCACCATATTCCCTTGTGTTCATCCCTCTGCTGTTCTCCCCCTACCTCCCACTTTGCTGTATGCTTCAATTCTATGGTTGGTTTGCTAATTTTGATTTTTTTCTTGTCTTTTGTTTGGTTTCTCTATATTCCACATATAAGTGAGACCATTGGGTATTTATCTTTTTCCTTCTGATTTATTTTGGCTAGCATGATCCCCTCCAGCTCCATCTATGTTACCGCAAATGGCATGAGTTTGTCTTTTTTGATCATTGAGTAATATTCCATAGTATAAATATACTACAACTTTTTGATCCATTTGTCTATTTTGGGGCATTTGGGTTGTTTCCCTACCTTGGCTATTGTAAAGAGTGCTGTAATAAACATAGGAGTGCAGGTTCCCTTCCGAATTAGTGAGACACTACCATTCTTGACTCCAAACTGGAATATGTGAGTCGGAAAATGAATGAATAAATACAAATGATTGTTTAATATTAAAAGTATTTTGGGTCTTTATTTAGAAGTTTGATTTTTTTACTAGAAATGTGCAATGGGAACTTTTGTTTATATGAATTATTTTAGTAAAATTATTTTCCTATTAAGTCATTTCACTTAAAGTCACATTTTCCAAGAACCTATTGACAATGTTAAGGGAGTTCTAACTAGAAGTCACACCCTGGCATCATTAAGGACATTTTTATCGCATTACTCAAAATGCTTTCTCTGCTTTTGCAATGTGAGACACACAACTGAAAGGATCAGGTTTTGAGTGTATACTAATGTCTCTAGAATATTTTGGTTTCAAGTGTAATGATATCTGTATACTGAGTTATATCTATTTATGTTGAAATCTAGAGGTCTTTACTCTCAGGGGAGGATGAATTAAGATAGCGGGATGAGATCAAGTTTCTGTGCCTCCCTTTTTGTTCTTATTACAAGCTGTTTTTACAGTTGTTACCTTTGTTCAGTTTTAAGAAAATTTATTCAGCTTGTTTGAAATAAGCAAAAAAATTTGAATAATTTTCATATAGACCTAATTGAGCTCTCTGAATTTAAAAGTTTTATTTTGTTTGCCTTGACTCTGCTAATTGCACTTAAATATTCCTTCAGAAAGGACCTCTTCTGATCTGTAGTCTCCTGGCAAACAGTATCAGTGGAAACACTTGAATTTCAAATGCATCTTTTTTACATTTAAATTGCTATTCTCTGCTGTAGGAAGAGCTCATGAAAACCATCTATAGTTCATAAGACTGGACTCTTTCAGTGAAATTAGAGGCCATTAGAACTATTGGACTTATTTCCAACTGAATTAGTTAACTGCCTGTTAAGGTTCAGAGCTTATTGACCGATAGGCATTTATTACTATGGCCATAATGACACAATGATTTCCATTAAATTCCAGAGTTTATGGAAATAAAAAAGAGATCTTGCAAAGAAAGTGGTGAGTAGTTGCATTTAATTATTAGGATTAATTAGGCATTTAAATGTGGATATAAAAGTATGTTTTAAAAACAAGTATTTCTGTTTCATTGCTCTGAGTCAATTGTGCTGAAGAGAATGAAGATTTTGTTGTTTCTTAAAAGTACTGCTGGCTCTCTTGTTTCGTAAAGTGGATACAATGAAATTGCTAAGCCATGTCTTTAGAAGGAATAGGATATTTGGTAGTTTAACATTTACCATTAATATTCAAGATATCTTTGAAAATAATCAACAAAGTAGGTATAGGATATTAAATGTACTTGTCTGGGAGCTTTAAAAAAACAATCTTTTTTGGGGGGGCCTCCCTAGTGGTGCAAAGGGGTTAAGTCTCTGCACTATGAAGCTCTCAGCAGCCACTGCAGCAGGAGTTCCAACCCTGGCCAAGTAGCTTAACCCACATGGCACAGCAGACCTCTCCTGTCTCACCTGCTGCTCCCCTCAGCAGTTTATTTCAGTAACTCTGCCTGTTCTGCTTCCCACTTTGTCTCTGGTGAATCTTCTTACCCCCCACCTCTGGCCTGTACCACAGTTCTTCTACATAAAAGTAAATAAAATCTGAAAAAATCTTTTTTTCAAGAGTTTTTAATGTAAGAAAATTTGAACCTGTATTTTCACTACTTCTATTTCTTTAATTATGATCACAATTTTGTGATTAAAAAGGATCCTTTATATACATAAGATATTAATTAAATTAGGGTTTTGTGCATCATTTTTGAACTTGTAGTGGTTAAAAAAATATCTGAGGAGCTAGTTAAAAGAACATATTAAAAAATTAATGTATCCTGAAAGAAGGTAGAGAGAATGACAGATTATAAAGTGGAACCTAGTTTTTAAGCTTTTGAGATTCTATCCATTACATTAAAAATTGATGTGGGCTCTGAATATTCATCTCTAAGACCATTTGAAATGATAAGCTGCAGAATCAGATCTGCTTCTCTCTAGAAGACTCATTTGCAACTGTCAGCCAGCTTTCCTTTCAAATTTAAGATGGTTTTCTTAATTTGTTTTAGAAGCATAGTTTCAGAAAGTTGATGCAACCAAGTTTATTTGCATTTCCTCTGGACAAGATAAATCTACTTGGCTGATATTAGTTTGGATAATCTCCCCCCAAGGGGCACTGCATCTTTTTCAAACTCTGCTAAGAGCATTCTGGGTAAAACTTCCTAAGTTAAATTCATATCTGTCTTGACTGGGAGAATCCTCAAGAACATAAAAGCTGTAAGTATGAATTTACTCTCTCTGGATTTCATTGTCTAAGGAAAGAAAGGAGAGATTTGAGATTAGTTAAAAAGACACTAAGTTCAAGCAGTGAATTTGGATGTGGTCACGATTGCAAATTTAAGAAAAACAGAAAATGAGAGAGGGTGTCCTAATGGATGGAATTCTCTAGTTAATAGTTATTGGTGAATAGATTATATACTTATGGTGGGCTATATGTCTATAGATATTAATAAAAATACTTCCATTTTCTATTAATTTATTTGTTTGTTCATGCTTTCAGTAATTGTGGGGTTATCTACTCAGTGTCAAACATCATATGGATGAAAAGGCATTGTCTCTGCATTTTAGGAGCTTTCAGGATGTGAAACATATTCCTGATATTTCCATTGGAAACATGGAGAAACTGTTCCTTTTATATGCTGTTTTAAAGGGATGCTGCATGCTATATGAGTGGAGTCCTGGCTTTAGAGTTAGACAGTTCTAGGTTTGAATTTCTGTTGTTACTTTTAAGCTATTACCTTGGGTAAGTTAACTTTTACCATCCTCAGCATCCTTTCTTTAAGGGAGGACATAATAATCAAACTTGAGGGTTATTACGACTAAGTAAGATTACTTCTGTAAAAGTATGACCTCACAAATATCAATCCCATTTTTTCTCTTCTCTGTAATATTGCTAGTGATTCAGTGACATGAACTCGGTATGAACTGTGTATGAACTCGGTCTTTTGGTGAACTGACTGGATAATATAACTACCATCTACAGCATAATTTTAAATGGAAAAACTTTTCTGAACTGACTGGAACACAACATAGTTCCTTTAGAAGTTGGGAAAGACTCATATTCAATTTTTTTATTCATACAAGAACTGGGGTGTAGGCTAGAGTTGCAAGGTGTGAGAGGATTCACCAAAGACAGAGTGGGGAACAGAACAGGCGAATCTACTGAAATACACTGCTGAGGGGAGCAGCAGGTGAGACAGGAGAGGTCTGCTGTGCCACATGGGTTAGCTCCCTGGCCGGGATTGAACTCGTGCTGCAGTGGCTGGGGATAGCTTGATAGCGCTGAGACTTAACTTCTGGGTCATCAGGGAGGTCCCTCATAGTCAAGAATTTGTACTATTTGTGCATATAGTATATATGCATATACTATATGCATATATATGCATATATGTGCATATACTATATAGTATATAGTATTTCAGTTTAAAAGCTTTGTAGAAATGGTGTTTAAATGATGGGAAGGGAGAACATTATTAACAGTTTGTAATTTTCAGAAGAGGTGTGTAATCACATCATGGCTGTGCCAAAGATACCTATCAAACAGCACACCTGAATTATGTGATACAACAGATTCTAATAGCTCAAAGAAGAACACACATCTGAGGGGCCTCCCCTGGTGGCGCAGCGGTTGAACGCTGGGTTGCAAAGCTGCTTGCAGCCTCTGCGGCGCCGGTTCAATCCCCAGCTCCTCCCCGGCTACCGGAGGAGGGTCCCACATGGCGCTCAGACCTCTCCTGCCGCCCATTGCTCCCCCCAGCAGTGTACTTTGGTACCTCTGCCTGCTCTGCTGCCCGCTCTGGCCCTGGTGAATTCTCTCACCCTCTGGTGCTTCTGACTGTACCCAGAGCTTGAATAAATAAATAAATAAATAAATCTTAAAAAAAAAAAAAACAAAACACACATCTGGACCTATTTAGCTAATTGAGGGATGATTGTCTATGAATGTTATGCTTTCTGTACAATTACCAAAATCTAGACTTATTAATAGTTTGCTGTTGATTTTTGATGATTGTGCTTGTTTTCAAATGATTTTATGAAATACAATCTCAATGAATAGGTAGTTTTAAAGTACATTGACATTATAACTGAATACAATTTCTGAACATTTTTCAATCAAAATAATTTATTATGTTTCTAGTTATATAGAAACTGCTACGCTATTCTGATGGCTTTGTGAAGCCAAATTCATTTGCCCTATCTCTGCTGTTTCTTTTTTGGAATTGCTGCCATAATTTCATAGGAATGCATCACCAAAAGGACTATTATACTGATGAATGAAAGCTTCCTGTGCCTGTTGGCAGGCACTAAGTAGGCTCTAAGCAAACTAAAATTCATTGAATCTTAGCAGGGCTATTAAGAAAATAAGTGCAAATTGTCAAGAGGAGAGAGATTTGTTCTTTAACATCATCACTTGACTCTTGGGTAAGAAATGTTAGACAAGAAAGAGACTGTTTCAATTTGTCATCCTCCTGAGACCTCAAGATATTATCTGCAGTGCTGAAATAAACCATTCCTTTCTATAAGCAGAGAAAATGAGAAAATGGTTTATGCCCAGATTGGTCCATTTAGTTAGGAGGACAGTCCCATAAATAACTACCTAAGAAAACAAAAACAATGAAAGTAAAGGGGAAACCTGAATCCCTAGCATAGACCCTCTCAGGATTAGTCTGTAAATGGCTTTTGCAAAATAGAACTGAGTCTAGGACAATACCTACTGGGCTAAGAGGAAGACATTATGAACTTTAACCTTACTTTGCCTTAGTTTTGCCAGCTATAAAATAAGAGCCCCTTTCTTTTTTGTCTCAGAGGGAAAGCTAGATTGGCTGATGATTGAATGGAAGTCCTTGCATCAAGGGATTATAGAGATGTAATGAGAATGATAATGTAATTATTAAGCATGTGTCAGCAGTATGATGTGGCTATTTAGAAGTGCTTTAGATCCCGGGATGTATGCAGACAGATAAAATGTATCAACAGCATTTGTTGACATATTTCTATTTATTAGTATCATGTTTCTGCAATTTAGTTATTTTTATTTAAGCTATCTATTTATATATCTGTATCTGTAGATATGGTGAGGATGAAGAATCTTTGGGGATGAGTCATTTGACAGCATGAAGAAAGTGGGAGGCAGCTTGGTGTAGGTGAAAGAACATGGAAATTTGGCCTCAGTCTACCCTGACTGAATTCATAGCCACTAGCTGTATAATTTTAGCAAGTTTCTCAACTCAGGCTTCTCATTTTAAAAATTCAGGTAACAATGCCTAACCTTCTGAAGTTGTTATGGGCCCTAATGAGTGATCTCAGGCTATTCTCCCCCATGTAGTGGCCTTCAGCCTTTGCTCCCTGCAGTGCTCTTTCCTCGGTTGGCTACTTACTCTTCTTCACTCTAAACTTAAATGGTACTCTTTCTGAGCATGCCTTTAAATAAGATATCTCTCCCACATCACTTATTCTTTTTTACAGTACATGTGCTATTGAAAGTACTTTCACAATTTGTGTATTTATTTTTGCTATTTGTTTCCTGCTTATCTTTTGCACCAGATCCAAACATTAGGAGGGCAGGGGCAATGTCTGTCTTTGCATTTCACTGACATAGTGCCAAGCACATAGCTGCCATGCAAGTTTTCATTTAAAGGATGAGTGAATGAATGTAAAGCATCTGTGAGCATATTGGTAAATTAGGAGGCTTTTAGTGAATAGTACTTATTATGGTTATTGTTAGTAATTGTACATCTGCTTATAGATATAGGTCTCTATTCTGTCTGCTTCCTACCTTGGAGCTCCAAGAGAGAGTAATGAACACCTATATATTTGCCTCTCCAGTGATTGTTAGAGCCAAGTGGAAAATGGTTTCCTTTTCTCTAGTTAAAACATACAATTGCTTACCACTATTCACTGTAGTTATATTCTGTAAAACTGAGCAAATATTGAGTTAGCCAATAATGAACCAGTGCTCCTAAGGGAAATAAAGAGTTAGGTTCCTTCAGGCCTCTGATCACTACATTTTTGTCAACTGATCAACACATAATCTTGTTTTAATGTGTGCTTCTATTTAAATATATCTGAGTTAATATATGTGGGTTGATTCATTACCATTTAACTCATGGCCAACAGCATTAAATTTATGCTTGAATGAAACTTATCTCACATATTTTCCCTGTAAGGCACATCACAGCCTGCTTGCTCTTAGGAATTCTTCAGCATTTAAAATAGTGAAATCACTCATGAAAAGGATACTTGTTTACGTATCAGAACTGAAGCAAGAAGTGTTAGTTTTTGTTTTTTTTTAAGGATTTATTTATTTATACAGGCACTGGGGTACAGGCCAGAGGCGTGGGAGGGTGAGAGAATCCACTAGAGACAGCAGGGAGCAGAACAGGCAGAAGGACCGAAATATACTGCTGAGGGGAGCAGAGGCAAGACAGGCGAGGTCTGCCTCGCCATGTGGAAATCGAGCCGGCGCTGCACAGGCTGTGGACAGCTTCACAGCGTGGTGCTCAACCCGCTGCACCACCAGAGAGGCCCTGAGAAGTGTTAGTTTCTTTGACCTCAGGCAGGAACATGTGCATTGAGCTACTCATACTTGTGTGGCTCTGCACATGTCCTTGAATGAAAGGAAAAAGGACCATAAATACTGATTTGGGGAGGGGGGAGCTTACAAAGAAATTTTAGTAAGTAGGTGAATTTATAAATATAGAATCTTTGAATAATGAGATCAACTATATGTGTTCCTATCCATTATTTATACTTACTATCATAACTTAATATTTTTACCTTTACTTTAAATAATACACATTTACGTAAATATAACTGATTAAATAACCCTTCTCTTTTACAGTCGTTTTTGTTTTATACAAAGCACGTTTTCATTTCTGTATATTCTCATTTTACTCAGGGACTTCAGCATGTGTGGTGTGCCTGTGTTGTATATGCTTTTCATTGAGATGCCCAAAGGAACATTTCACTTTTTAAAACTCACCTTTAGTTAAAATTTTCCACAGTGCTCACAACTCTGGTTTAATCACTATAGATTTATCCTTTGGCTTTATTTGGGCTATGGGTTGACACAGTTTAAAGAAATTGGCAATTTTTTATTAGGCTCTTTGTTTTCTAGCTCTGAAGCTCTCATAGTTCTTTGTGTATAGTGGATATAATAATGAAGGAAGGCGCGGGAAGGATAGTAAGGAAAAAAGGAAGAATCAAAGGAAAATGCTTTCTCTAAGGCTTCGCAGATTGTCTCTCTCTGGCGACTTCTTCATTGCTTAGGCCATTGACAGTCCGGCTTTTGCCTTTACTTCCTGTTTGCATTGAGCCTAGAGATTAGTCAGAAGTGGAAGTTTAGGGTCTAATTAGGCCTTCTGAGTAGTACCTGCTCTGAGCATGTACATGGCTTTCTAAATTTCCCAGTATAACTGGGTACTAATGTTCAAAACTCTTCCCCTAAACTTTCCTTCCATATTTTCTGGGTGCTATTGTATGTCAGGCTTTGGTCCCAGGTTGACTGGGGGTTGTTTATTTGCATTAAAATGATTTAAAAAAAGCTTGCTACTGTTCTGCCCTGAAAGTTTCAGTTTAGGCAAAACAAAGGCATGGAACTTGTATTGTAACAGGGTGGTCCCCAGGAAAGGGGGAGGTTCCCTGCCCCACCCAAGGGAGGGTGGAGTTGAGCAGGAAGGGAAGAAGCTGCAGAAGAGACTGAGGAAGGAAGCAGGATGGAGCCAGAAGGAGACCTGGAGGAGGTGCATGGAGCCTAGAGACACGTGAAGAAACTGTGCGTGTCTTTTGGTCGTGGACTGGGTGACACAGATGTGGGTGAGACCCATGGGGAGGTGACAATGGCAGCTTTTATCTTGATGTTGATTTTGCTCTTTTCCTTCCGGGCTTGTCTGGTTGTTTCTGACCCTTTTCTGTGGGTCCCCACTGGAAGATGCTTTAGACTTGTGGCAGGCTTTGGGGCCTTGCTCTGGGCCATTCCCATATGGATGGACTTTTACCCACGAGGGGACGGGTAACTTTGAGTGCTTCATTTAGAAACTAGACTCTTTGCCTTACCTGTATTGTTTCCTAGTTTTATTAAAGTTCCTTCCCATTAAAGTCTCCTATGTTTTGTGTTGATGCGGCGGATGGCAAAACCCTACATAGAATAGACAGGTTTGCGGGGTTTGGGCTGCCCCTCTCCCTGTCCTATAACAGTATCAGTCACTTAGGTAGCCTTGAGGTTAGACCAGAGAGACTTAACATTTGAGAATAAGGTCAGTTCTGATCTCTGCTTCCCACACTGGGAATATGGGCTGCTGGTTTCAAGATTGTCACCAAGGCAAGAAGGAAGAAGGGGCAAGGTTAAGTTAAAATGTCACAAATCTTTCCTGTGATAAGATGCTGTTTCCTTGGCTGCATTCTTGTTAGTATAAACCTGTGACAGTGTTTCAAAATTCTGACTAAGTTGCTCCTGACAATTTTTCTGGATTTTTTTTTTCCCCAGTGCGTCTTTAGAGAGATAGACCCTTGAAACTACCTGCTTTACGATTTTTGCTTTAGATCTTTCTTGTCTAATCCTTTATCATAAATATTTTCTTTTAAAAGTTTTATAATTATATTTGTTTACATTTAGATTTGTAGTCTAATTTGTATAAAGTGCAAAACATGGGTAGAGGGTAATTTTTTTTATATGTTCAAATATCCCACTACTTGTTAGACAGAATTTTCTTTTTTTTAACTCTCCTTCCCAATTTTTTATTAAAAAATCAATAGTATGTTGTGCACATCTATTTCTGGACTCGATTCTGTTTTCTTGATATGTCTGTCCCTACCAATATTACACCATATTGATTACTCTAATTTTAGAGGAAATTTAAAAATTGGATTCTTTGAGACCTTCATTATTTTCTTTTTCTAATTGTTTTGGCGCTTTTAGTTTAGTTCTGAGAGCGTTTGGTATGATGTTTAAGATCAGATTCATATACCTCTTTATGGATCACCTTAATGAGCTCCCTCTTATACCGCATCTCCCTGACACTTCTGCCTCTTTGGCTGACCCCTCTCTTCCACTATCTAGCCAAAAGTAAAGCCTTGGTTTCCCTGCTCTGCAGTGCACAATCCTGTTATTACATATTTTTGAGGCATTAAGCAGGTAAAGGGTAGCAAGGGAGGAGAAAGCGTTGGCCACGCATATGCTCTTGGAACCAGAGCTGCTGTGATCTGAAAGAATGATTCCCTTCCTTAGAAGTTTAGGTATTTGTCCAGCAATGCTGCTGTTGCATTCCGGTCACTGCTGGCTTGCTCAGGGTGTGCACTGGAAAATAATAGAAAGGGGTATTAAACAGGATTTTCTCTATTCTTTTTTTTTTTTTTTGAAAGATTTATTTATTCATGCATACAAGAACCAGGGTACAGGCCAGATGAGCGGAAGGGTGAGAGGATGAGAGGATTCACCAGAGACAGAGCATGGAACAGAACAGGCAGACTGACTGAAGTACACTGCTGAGGGGAGCAGCGGGCGAGCCAGGAGAGGTCTGCTGCGCCGATTTCCTCTATTCTTTTTGACGCTTAGGGATTCTTTTTCTGTCTTTCCTGACTAGAAGAGAACTTTTCTTGGAGTGCTTTCAGTCTGCATCCAGTGGATAGTTCTCATTTTGAGAAGTCTTTGACTACAAACTGGGCAATAACCAGATGAGAAGGATAAAACAGGAACCCACAATGCTGGTCTGGTACTACTTTTTTTTTTTTTTTAGATTTATTTTTATTTATTTATGCATACAAGAACTAGAGTGTAGGCCAGGGGCGGGAGGAGAGGATTCACCAGAGACAGAATGGGGAGCAGAACAGGCAGATCTGCTGAAATACAATGCTGAGGGGAGCAGCGGTTGGTAGCTCTGTAGTGCTGAGACTTAACCCCTTGTGCCACCAGGGAGGCCCCTGTTACTACTTTGAATTCTGGTTTCCTTCTTCAGTTCATCCTCTACTATTTCCTGATCAAAGTCCACAGAGAACTGTTCCATGAGTCTTTCTAGGGTGCAGTTGCATTCAGGAGGAAAGATTGGATGTTTACTCTCTGTCTTGCCTAGAAATGGGACACTTTTTATTTTTTAAGAAATTTAAAGTGTATCATTATGTTTTTGTGCTGGTCAATATTGAAAGGCAAATATTTTTCTTTTTCTTGTTCTTCATTGTGATATGTGGTACCCTGACACACAGGGGCCAGAAAAATTATGTGACATAGGAAGGGGAGAGAAGTAGAGTGGGAAGTTTATTGTTTAGAAAAATGTGTGAAATATGTGTGCAAGTAATTTTTGGGCATAAATTCTTGTGTTCAGCCTTTCTCTCACTAGTTGCTTATGTCACCCTGTTTATGTGTGTCTACCCAGCACATATTATTTTCTGAAGACTCTTCCTGCTAGCTAGAAATTGAAGCAATTGACAAAGGTAGAGGTTGTCAGTAGCTTAGGTAATTGTTCTCAAACACAGCTTTCCTAAACACTTAAAGTCAGAAGAGAGGGGATATTCTATGGAGTAGGGCTATAAGCAAAGTAGAAATGGACATTTCTTTATTTTCTTTTTTAAAAGATTGTACAAACTTTTAATTTTCTTCTATGATTTTCATATAAAAATAATTACTCATTGACTGTAAGAAACAATGTTTTCATGTAAAACATATGGTGCATTATATTCTGTGGTACAGGATGTTGGTAGCAGAAAACATTGTGTTTATGTCAGAACAGAGGTTAATAGGAATTATCTGTATTTTTTGCTCAGTTTTGCTGTAAGTCTAGAATTGCTCTAAAAATAAAGTTTATTAATGAAAGTTTGTCTCCTAGAAACTTCAGATAAATTTGACATCAGTAGGAGAGGTGTTCTCTTGTATGGACTTTTCCCTTCTCCATTGTACAATGCTGTGACTCTATTGCGGCACAAAATAAGTTGTTCTGTACCCTTTGGTTCTTCTAGGCTGGCAGATAATCAAACAAGCACTGGACATATTGATAAGAGAAAAAAAATGAAAAGAAGTTTAATAATAATATGTGTACCTCCTCTTTACATGGGACCCAGTATGACTGAATAACTTGCTTATGACTTCAGACTTTATCTTAAATAGCTTAGTTATGACAATGAAGTTTTGGGGAAGGGATGGGGAAGGTCAGTTAGGGAGCTTACTAGGAAAGGGGCAGTAAACAAAGGTATGCTGATTTAGGTTCTCAGCCTTCTCTTTTGAAAAGAGATTAGGAGATTACCTCTTTCTTAAAGAGGTAAGGTTAGTGTCTCTTTTGCTGTGCAGAAGCTTTTCAGTTTGATGTAATCCCAGGTGTTTATCTTTGCCTTCACTATCACTGCTTTGAGTGATGAGTCTTTAAAGATGTTTTTGAGATGCGTGTCTTGTAGTGTTTTACCTATATTTTCTTCTGTATATTTTATGGTTTCAGGCTTTATGTCCAGTTCTTTTATCCATTTTGAGCTGATTTTTGTGCACGGTGAGAGGTAGTGGTCTAGTTTCATTTTTTTTTGCATGTGGAGGTCCAGTTTTCCCAACACCATTTATTGAACAAACTGTCTGTGTTCCATTGCATATTCTTTTTTTTTTTTTTTTAGTTGTATGTAGTGGGTTTCATTTATGCTTTTCTTTTTTTTTTTTTAAATAATAAATTTTATTTTTATATTCCCCCATACAATTGCAAACGCCCCATTCTGACCCCAATCCTTCCCCTCCTGCCCTCCACCCCCCAAAAAGTGTCTCTGGTTCATAGTTTTTTGTTGATTTTGATTTTCACTTTCTTATATTCATTTTCCTGGTCCCTTATTTAAGTTTTCTAGATTCCTGCTATGAGTGAGACCATCCGGTATTTTTCTTTTTCGCTTATTTCGCTGAGCATGATCCCTTCCAGCGCCATCCATGTTGCTGCAAATTGCATGTGTTTATCTTTTTTGAATGCTGAGTAATATTCCATGGTATATATGTACCACATCTTCTTGATCCAGTCATCTATTTTTGGGCATTTGGGTTGTTTCCAAAGCTTAGCTATTGTAAACAGTGCTGCTATAAACATAGGGGTGCAGGTGCTCTTTGGAATTGATGTTTCTGTGTCCTTTGGGTAAATACCTAGGAGTGGAATTGCTGGATCATATGGAAGCTCTATGTTTAGTAGGTCCAGAAATCTCCACACAGCTTTCCACAGTGGTTGGACCAGTTTGCACTCCCACCAACAGTGCAGGAGAGTTCCTTTTTCTCCACACCCTTGCCAACATTTGTTGTTGCTAGTTTTTTTAATATGTGCCATTCTCACTGGTGTAAGATGGTATCTCATGGTAGTTTTGATTTGCATTTCCCTGATGACAAGTGATGTTGAACATTTTTTCATATGCCTGTTGGCCATTTGCATTTCCTCTTCAGAGAAGTTTCTTTTTAGCCCTGCTGCCCATTTTTTGACTGGATTCTTTTCTTTGTTGTTGTTGAGTCTCATCAGCTCTTTGCAGATTTTTGTGATCAGTCCTTTATCATTAGTGTTGGGTGCAAAAATGTTCTCCCAGTTGGTGGGGTTTCTCTTTGTTTTTGTTATTGTCTCTTTTGCTGTTCAGAAGCTCTTTAATTCTTTGCTCCTTTGTCAAAGATTAGTTGTTCATATAAGTGTGGCTTTATTTCTGGGCTCTCTATTCAGTTCCATTGGCCTGTGTGTCTGTTTTTGTTCCAATACCAAACTGTTTTAATTATTATGGGCTTTGTAGTATAGCTTGAAGTTTGGAAGTGTGATACCTCCTTTCTCCTTTGTTTTCATCGGTTACAGGTATCTTTTTCAAAAGCAAACTTCACCCAACTTTCAGAGCTTCTTCCATGAAATCAACCTTTTGCTAAAAAGGTATATTTTGGGTGGTATATTTTTGCTTCCTATAATTCCTGATTGAATCATAATTTGATGAGAAGGGCAAGAGTTGATAGCTCAGAAAGATCAAGGAGTGAATCACTAATGGTGGAGTTCTAATGGTGGCTTGCTAAGGGAAACCATATGTAGAACCCCTAATCCCAATATATAGCACTTATGGCAATAATTTTTGATAAACTGCTTTATGGAGGAAGTGGTTTCTCATTAATCTGGTATGGTTTGGGTATTGCTACATTATGGCAAGCAAAAAGCCAGCTTTTTCTTTTTCTTTTTTTTTTTTTGCAACAGTGAGAATTTTCATGTTGTTGGCTTCTGTGTTTTTTTCTAGTCCACCATTTTCTTTTCCCACTATTATTTTTTTTCCAGTTTTCTTCTAGTCTTAACCATATTCTCCAGGACAAGGGTGATGTGTGTGAAATTACATATACTTTGGATCCCAAAGTAGGCAGAGGGTTGGTAGGGCAGGTATATAGAATCTCATGCTGAAGCCAAGTGAATTTTTAAAAAAGATTTATTAATTTATGCATATAAGAGTTGGGGTGTAGGCCAGAGGTGCAGGAGGCTGAGAGGACAGAGTGGGGAGCAGAAGGCAGATTAACTGAAATACACTGCTGAGGGGAGCAGAGGGCTAGACAGGAGAGTTCTGCTGTGCCATATGGGTTAGCTCCCTGGCTAGGGATCCAACTCATGCTGCAGTGGCTGCTGATAGCTTCATAGTGCGGTGCTTAACCCCTTGCGCCAACAGGGAGGCTTGCCTTTTGCTTTTTGTGCAAAATGTTCCAGAAATACCCTGTTTTTTTTTCCTTCACATGGTTTTACATACTTCCTATGCTACCCCCACAGAGGAAAGGCACCGGGTATGAAACGTTCAGAACCACTGCTATGGAGACCTCAAACATTTTTCATTGTTTATTTTTAAAGTTTAGAAGAGAAAGTTCAGTTTATAATATTATATAAACTTAACATTGGGAATCCCTCTAGTTTTTGAAATTATATCCTCTTAGTTATTTAATGCCTTGTCATTTCATCTTTTAACTTCTTACCAATTTTTAATTTCTCTTTAAAATATGATTGTCCCCAAAATATGTTACTTGACACTTTTGATGTAATTATTTTAAAATTAATTTTGGGAGAAGAAATAGCTGATATAATATAAAACAACCAGGACTGTATACAGATTTCCTTTAGAAGTCAATTTTAGACCTATCAAAAGCTAACAATGACAAGAAAAACAATTCACAGCTGCAGATTTGGTTAAAACATTATGTTTAGGCCATTTGGGCCTCTAACTCTGGGTTGCAAACTTAATAATGGTGTTTCTAAAATAGCCTCCAATCTCTGACACATGCTTTTAGCATACAAAAAGAAAAGACTAGTGAAAAATAGAAGTGTAGCTTTCTAGAGAGAGAGGAATGATTACTCCCAGCTGAGCAGGTAAAGTGCATCACTACAGGAAGAATGTGTTCTTTTCTGATATCATGGTTTTATTTATTTTTATTTTTTGATATGCACATTGATATGAAGTATCAACAAATAGAAACTAGATAAAATTCACTTAAAATGTCAGAAAAGAAAAGAAGCATCACAAATTACATTTCAGGTAAAACGTCTGTTTTTAGACAGCAAACAAACAAGCATTGGCTGAGAAGCTTGCTGATGCCTCCTTTTGTTTCTCTTTGATTTAAAGCCTCATGCTTGTAATCTAATTAACATCGAACTGAGTTGCTAGTACAGTGGCCCATTTGGTTCAATAATAATACATTTATATGAAAAGTTAATGAAATGAATTTTCCCTCCATCCAATTCATTAAAAATTGTTCTACAATCAACGGTTGCTAATGGAATACAGATTAAATATTCATGTTCATAAATTTTCTGTGTCATTTTTGATCTTCCTTCATTTCTGCCTCCTCATATACTTGAATTTTGCAAGTATAAGAATTCCCAGACAAAAAAGCTTGATTTGGAGGTTTATTGCACATCATTAATTCTTTTGTTGATGATATAGTGTGGAGTAGTGAGAAGAGAGTTTGGCGCTTCTTCCTTTTTGTACTGTTTGCTTTCTCCTCTCAGGTGTAGTCCCCATAAAATTCCCACCACCAGTCCACCCGTGCACCATCACTTTAGTCCCTTTTGTTCTTCCCTTCCTTGTTTTGATCCCTCCCCCTTCCCCCCACTGCAGTGTCTTTGATTAATAGTTGCCTATTAATTTTGTTTTTTAATTTATTATGATTATTATTTTCCTGACCCCTTATCTTGTAGTAATTTTAATAACCAGTATCAGGATAAAGAATCTAAGAGTAAGGACTTATTTATACATATTTTTATTCATATTTATAAATACAGGTTTTTTGTCATTTTCTGCCACCTCTTTCTTCTTTTCCACCTAGGCCTAAGGACCTTCTTAATCTGCATGTAGTCTTTTCCCCCAAAAATGTATTTACTAGATAATTGAAGCCTACCCAATCAACTGCCAAAGTTGAAATTTTTTTTTTATTCTTATTTATTTTACATCCTTGCTTGTTTTTTGACAATATAGGTTTTCCCCGTCAGTTATTGTCACTGAACTATTTTTAAAAACAATTTTGATTAAAAAATTTCTCTTAAATATTTACCTCTTTATAATCTTTTGAAATGAAGATGCCAGACATAAGTTCATTATTTCTTTAATAACTCAGAGTAATCATTAATTTTTGTTTTGTGCCAAATTTTTGTCAGCCCTTTAATTTAGCATAGGTTATTTCTAATATGTATGCTGGTGAAGCAGATATATTGATTATAAAGCAAATGCCAAATTGAGAGTTAACTTAGCAGTGAGAAATTCACTTTCTGGTCAATTTTTAAAAAAACGCCTACTCAGTGTTTCTTATTTCACATGTGATATCAACTAGAAATCTTTATTACAACCCTTTGAGGTCTTCATATCTTCTCCATGAGTGGAAATGGAACATGGAAGTTTGGGAGATTACGTGCCTTGTGTCAGCCTTATGAGTTCTTTTTCTACTGTCACTGTCTTTGACTAAGGCACATAACTTCAGTTCAGAAATTTTATGGTAGTACATTTGTTTAATATATCCCTTTTCATTTCCAAATTTAGATTTGTGTTGGGAGGTTTATTGTTAAAGAACTCTAGACCTGCATTGTCCAATCTAGTAGTGTTGGTCACTTGTGGCTGTTTCAGTTTAAAGTAACTAAAATGCAATAAACCAAATTTTAGTTTCTTAGTCACACTTGAAAGTACAGATTAAGTTGAAGGCAGAATTTTAGATATTGTTACATATTTTAAATATTACACATGTAACTTACATATTATATCACATATATGTGTACATATATTTGATGTTATAAATATTCACGTTTATTTATGAACAGAGCAGTTTGTCTCATCGCTCATTTGAGCCAATGGAGTAGGATGTTACATCATTGAGTTCAGTAATGTTTGCGAACTGTGAAGCAGGATGGGGTATTGAAAGTAAAGACCTCAATGTCTGATTCATTGCTACCATGAATACTTGAAGGGAGATTTTAGGCATTCCACCTTTAACCTGGTGTATTAACTAGCTTCTTCTACATTTGTCTTCTTGGCTAATGCTTCAGATTAAAGCTATTATTGAGAGGTGTAGGTACTGACCAAAGTCAATCCATGTTGCCCTTCCTTTCCCTATGCTACATACCAATGGGGTGTGTGTATGTGTGTGTGTGCACACGCGTGTGTGCATGCATGTACAGGCAGGGGGATGTATTGTCTGAAGATGCTTGTATTATCTGAGGTTGGTTGGGCAGCAGGTATTCAATATTGCTTCATAGGTCCCACCTTCCCTTGATATGCTGCACATATACTGTCTCTCTTTAACCTTAAGTGATCAAAATTTTCCCCTTTTCCCAGAGAAGCAGCTTCCTGTGAAACCTGGATAGTGAATAAAGGAAAAATTAATAGTAGCCATCAGTTGGGGAGAAGCAGATTGGTCATAGCAGACTCATATCAGTTTTCTTGAAGCTATGGTATATAAATGTGAATCTTAGCACATCTTGACCTTTGTTTTGGAAGAGGCTGGTAGAGATCCTGCGAGTGGTTGTCCCATCTCCCTGATAATACCAATTTCTTTAAGTCAGTTGGTTCAAAGTCTTGGAGCAGTGAGCTTCCCAGTTGCCAATAGTTTTTTATGGAATAAGGGGAGGAGTGAATGAAGCAGTGATAGGAATTGAATAGTTATATTATATTGATATAATAATATAATATTGATATAATACAATATATATATAATATAATTTATATTATATTATATTGAATAATAAAATATTTATTGGTTTCCACTTATGTTAAGAACACAATAATTATGTGTTCTTATTATGATTCTTTTTTCATTAACTAATGAAATGAAGCTATCAATATAGCTTACTGAATGCTTACTTTGTCAGGCACTGTGCTGAATTTTTATTCTAGCACAATAACTCATGATCGAGGTTTTATCATCATTAACTTGAACTCCATAGTGGCATGTCTCTCACAAATGTATACAGAACTAATTTGCATTCAGCAGCTGTTTGTTTTCACGATGAAAATTGTGTGGAAAAAAGATGGGAGAGCCCCACTGAGTTTGGAACAGGGGTTTTTCCAAGTTTGACTCTTTTGACAGGGACACAATTCTAGCTTTTAATTGAGAAAATCTTATAAAGTTGGGTTGGGGATTCTGGAAGGGCATAAAAGAGGAACAGGGGGAACTTTGAGCCTTCTCTTTCATATCTCTTCAAAATCTTCTGAAGAAAGGAAGTCAACATTGTTGGTGGCATAGTCCAGTCACACTTGTTCTCATCTAATTTCTGAATGTCCTAAGAAAACAAACTATGCACACTGTTTGGAATGGCTTTTCATACTTGACAGCACAATTTGCATTTTTTTTAGAACTTAAAATTATTTATTTATTTATTTATTTATTTATTTATTTATTTATTTATTTATTTACAAGCACTGGGTACAGTCAGAAGCGCGGGAGGGTGAGAGAATTCACCAGAGCCAGAGGGGAGAGCAGTGCAGGCAGACTGACGAAGTACACTGCTGAGGGGAGCAGCAGGCAGCAGGAGAGGTCTGCGCGCCATGTGGGACCCTCTCCCTGTGGCTGGGGATCGAACTGGCGCTGCAGAGGCTGCGGGCAGCTTCGCAACCCAGCGCTCAACCGCTACGCCATGGGGGAGGCTCCACAATTTGCATTTAACACTGTTTTTTGCTTACCTACTAACAAGTAAATTATACTTTTCAGTGACTTGGCAGATAGGGTATTAAAATTCTGAAACTAATTTAAGATTTTTGTTTCATTTTTCCCATTTTATTGAGATATAGTTGACATGCAGCATTGTATAAGTTAAAGATGTACAGAATGATTTGAGTTGCATGTGTTATGAAATGATACCACAATTGATTTTTGTGTGTGTTAAAATGCATACCTGAAATCAATAACTACAGATATTTTTCTCTGTCTCTATAAATAATAATTACAGTTTATAGGTATTTGGCACATACATTGTTGTTAGTTTAGCTTTAATATAGCATTTTAGAATTATGTAAATTATAGTTATTTTTAGATGGAATGTTGTATATATTGCCTCTTAGATTATAGAAATCACCTAAAATGTGAAATGAAAAGGGTAGCGAAAAATGCCTACATTTTTCACATTAAAGATTAAAACAGTGGCCGAGTTCAGTGAAAGGAAGTGATCCTATGAATTAGTAATGAAAGTGCATTTACAGGTTATTGTTTTACTGGGGTCTCAGTTTTAACAGCTGCTGGTAGTTTAATAGAAACCTGAATAGCCTATAATAATTTGAGCATTCATTCTGTTTATGGATTGTTTCTTAATAGAAACACTGAATAGTATTTCGTATCTTAATAGAAACACTGAATAGTATTTCATATCTTAAATTACCTCAAAGGGGAGTAACAAAAATGAATGAGATAAGGTAAGTAAATATGTTTTATAAACATGAAAGGTGCTCTCTCTCTTGCTCTCAGAGTGTGTCATATAAAAATCATACAATTATGTATTATGTTTTCTAAAAAGTAGCTTGATGAGTTGTTTGAAACTTCATTCATCCCTTGAATATGACTTGTGGCATTTTCAAAGTATATTGAACTAAAAAAGTTAAATTTGGGTGATAACCACATAGTATTTTAAGAATATTTAAATAGGAGGACAAATATTTTAGAAGCAAGTGTTGTCATAGTAGCAATGAATGTATTAGTAATACCGTTTTTTGTGTTAATCAGGTATAAGATCTTTTGCTGGTTACATAAAATTGTTCATTTACTTGTTTTTTACCCTGTATGCTTGAAAACAACTGTATGTTCTCAAGACTGTTCTAAAACTTAGTTATTTTATTAATTTCCTGGCCCTTTCTGCAATTAGCTGGAAGGAGGCATGCTTTCTTTTAATCACAGCTGACAATACTAGCTTTTAAACTAATCAAATTAAAGAATACAAAAGACAACTGTCTTACTTTGTTTCTAAGCAAAGGATATTATAGATAACAGCTTTTAAATATTGTGACTGAAAAACCTCATTAAATGTAGCCATATTATGTTACTCATCAATATAATTATCTCAATAATAATTACACGTTGATTTTTCCCTTATATCAAGGGAGAAATACAAAATAAATGCAATTTGAGTGATTTGCTTTTATCTTGCACTGTGCTAGATATTTTGGTGACATATAAAGAAATCTCCAAATCCATATCTTTGAGGAGCTTATGCTATTAAAGGTGGGATAAAAATATTTTGAGTACCACCAAAAACACCAATAAAAGTAACATGTATAAATGACAAAGAATGTGATAAAAAATAATATGCCCTCTAAGTGAAAAGAGTGAAGACTTAAATATCATTTGCCTGAAAGATGTATGCTTAAATTTTTTGATGTTGGAAGAAACCAAATTTGATTACAAACTATGTATTAGGTTTTGGAGCCAAGATCAATTCAATCTTAGTTCTGTTCAGCTATTATTCTAACAAAGAACAATCATCAGCCTTGTTGCAGCATGGTATATAATGCTATATGTATATAGTAAAATGTGCATTGTCCATTCTTTATTTCCAGGCATACTTCCGACAGGGTGTTGCCCTCCAGTACCTTGGACGTCATGCCGATGCCCTAGCAGCCTTTGCATCTGGTTTGGCTCAGGACCCAAAAAGTCTCCAACTTCTGGTAGGGATGGTAGAAGCTGCCATGAAATCTCCCATGAGAGGTAAATATAATAAAGTATTTGACCCAGCAGTAAAGTACATTTCTAGCTTTTGAAGATTTTAGACACAGGCATTGAGAATTGATAGATTATTAAATTTGCTAAGAGTGGATATTTTAGACAATGGAAGATCAAGAATCACTGTGAATAACTGACATTAATCAGGGGGGAATTGAATGGGGGTAAGGCCAATGGCCTGGAAGTTTGTGAACTTATTATTACGATTTTTTAAATTTTATGTATTTTTTACATCATTCTTCATTTTTGTACATGTATGCTTTCTCATCTCATCTCATCTCATCTCATCTCATCTCATCTCATCTCATCTCATCTCATCTCATCTCATCTCATCTCATCTCTTTCTCTTTCTCTTTCTCATCTCGATTATAGTCCCCGTGAAATTCCCACCACCAATGCACTGTGCTCTACTTACCTCTGTTTTGATCCTATTTCCCTCTCCACCCCCACCCGTATAATGTCTCTGGTTTATAGTTGCCTGTTGATTTTGATATTTTATTATAGTTACTTCTTTTTTCCTGACCCCTTGTTTGGATTCTCTACATTCCTCCTAAATGTGAAACCATCCAGTATTTTTTTCTTCTTCTTCTTTCTGGCTTATTTCACTGAACATGTTCCCTTGCACCTCTATCCATGTTGCTGCAAATGGCTTGAGTTTATATTTTTTGATTGCTGAGTAATATTCCATTGTATATATATACCACATCTCTTGATCCAGTCATCTATTTTTGGGCATTTGGGTTGTTTCCAGGTTTTACCTATTGTAAATAGTGCTGCACTAAACATAGGGGTCCAGGTATCCTTTTGAATTAATGTTTTTGTGTCCTTTGGGTAGCTCCCTAGGAGTGGAATTGTTGAATCATATGGAAGCTCCATTTTTAGCAGTTTGAGGAACTTTCACACAGCTTTCCATAGTGGTTGGACCAGTTTGCATTCCCACCAGCAGTATAGGAGATTTCCTTTTTCTCCACATCCTCGCCAACATTTGTTGTTGCTAGCTTTTTTGTTTTTTTTTTTTTTAAAGATTTATTTATTTATACAAGAACTGGGGTATAGGGCAGAGGTGAGGGAGGGAGGGTGAGAGAATTCACCAGAAACAGAGCAGGGAGCAGAACAGGCAGATGGACCAAAGACACTGCCGAGGGGAGCAGCGGGTGAGACAGAAGAGGTCTGCTGCGCCATGTGGGTATCTCCCTGTCCAGCCAGGAATCAAACCCATGCTGCAGAGGCTGTGGACAGCTTCACAACATGGTGCTCAACCTGCTGTGCCACCGGGGAGGCCCCTGTTGCTAGTTTTTTTAATATGTGTCATTCTCACTAGTGTGAGATGGTATCTCATTGTGGTTTTGATTTGCATTTCCCTGATTATGAGTGATATTGAAAATTTTTTCCTATGTCTGTTGGCCATTTGCATTTCCTCTTTGGAGAAGTCTTTTTAGCTCCTCTGCCCATTTCTTTCTTTCTTTTTTTTTTTTTTTAATATATACATTACGATTCCTTTTTTTTTTTTTTTAAGATTTATTTATTTATACAAGCCCTGGGTACAGTCAGAAGTGTGGAAGGGTGAGAGAATTCACCAGAGCCAGAGTGGGGAACAGAAAAGGCAGACTTGACGAAATACACTGCTGAGGGGAGCAATGGGCCGGCAGGAGAGGTCTGCTGCGCCATGTGGGACCCTCGCCAGTGGCTGGGGATCGAACTGGCGCTGCAGAAGCTGCAGGCAGCTTTGCAGCCCAGCGCTCAACCGCTGCGCCACCAGGGGAGGCTCCTCTGCCCATTTCTTGACTTGGTTGTTTACTTTGTTTTTGTTGAGTTTTGTCAGCTCCTTGTAGATCTTTGTGATCAACCCCTTGTCATTAGTATTGTGTGCAAAAATTTTCTCCCAATCAGCGGGTGTCTCTTTGTTTTGGTTAATGTCTCTTTTGCTGTACAGAAGCTCTTTAATTTGATGTAGTCCCAGCTGTTTATCCTTTCCTTCACTACCTTTGCTTTGGGTAATGTGTCTTTAAAGATGTTATGGGGGCATATGTTATATAGTATTTTGCCTATATTTTCTTCTATATATTTTATGGCTTCAGGCCTTATGTCCAGTTCTTTAGTCCATTTTGAGTTGATTTTTGGGCATGGTGGGAGGTAATAGTCAAGTTTCATTTTTTTTTTTTTTGTATGTAGCAGCCCAATTTTTCTAGTATCATTTTTGAACAAACTTTCTTTGTTCCATTGCATATTCTTTTGTCTTTTGTCGAAGATTAGTTGTCCATAAATCTGTGGGTTTATTTCTGGGTTTTCTGTTTGACTCCATCGGTCTGTGTTCCAATGGAGACAGGGCCTTCCCTTGCTCCTATCATGAAGGTGGTTGTGGGGGTCCCTGGCTTCCCCCAGTGGCACTGGGGATTGCTCCTTCCTGGTGTCTGCCCTTTATTTTGAGGGCAGACCATGCCCCAGTTCAACTTGGTTCCACAGCTCAGCTGTGAACTCATATTTTCAATGTTTCATTAACTTAATGATCATGGGTAAATGAACCAACTCGTTTTAGGATTATCTAAAGAATTCTTAATTTTTTGTTGTTACAAGATTCTGTATTTCTAAATCACACTTCTAGGAATAAATTGCTTTACTTATTTGGACCAATATGTTCTTTTTTTTTTTTTTTAAAGCTTTATTTATTTATACAAGCACTGGGTACAGTCAGAAGTGTGGGAGGGTGAGAGAATTCGCCAGAGTGGGGAACAGAACAGGCAGACTGATGAAATACACTGCTGAGGGGAGCAGTGGGCAAGACAGGAGAGGTCTGCTGCGCCATGTGGGACCCTCGCCGGCGGCTGGGGATCGAACCGGCGCTACAGAGGCTGTGGGCATCTTCGCAGCCCAGCACTCAACCACTGCGCCACCAGGGGAGGCCCTGGACCAATATGTTATCTGGAAATAATCAAATAAGACAAAACATTGGACACTTTAATATTTTATAAGAGTAAATATGGATCTAATTGTAGACTGTCCCTAACAATTTTTAGAAGAGCAATTCAAAGATTATGTAGAAGTAAAAGGAAAGAAACAGAGAGAAACTAGTTTACATGGTTTTCTCCTGTTATTATTTATATTTTATACCAGTTGATAGTCTGGTTAAACAAAGGATTGAAAATGGTACCAGGGAAATTGGAGGAGTTCTAAGACCCAAAACAGGCAGACTTTACTTTGAAGAACATTGATTTTTGAGGTATGAGTTTTGGAAATATTGAGCTGAAAGTTTATATCAATTGTCATCTTTGCAGAGTATGGAGATATAAGGCAGACTTATGGCAAATAGTAAACAGTTACTAATGTTTAATATTAATTAGATTATGCTCAATAGAACTCTATTTTTAGTCTCTGAAATAGTATGGCTTTTTTTTTTAAATAATAAATTTTATTTTTATATTACCCCATACAACAGCACATGCCCCATTCTGACCCCTATCCCTCCCCTCCCGTCCCCCACTCCCCAAAAAGTGTCTCTGGTTCATAGTTTTTTGTTGATTTTGATTTTCACTTTCTTATAGTTATTCATTTTCCTGATCGCTTATTTAAGTTTTCTAGATTCCTGCTATGAGTGAGACCATCCGGTATTTTTCTTTTTCTTTTTGGCTTATTTCGCTGAGCATGATGCCTTCCAGCGCCATCCATGTTGCTGCCAATTGCATTGTGTTTATCTTTTTTGAATGCTGAGTAATATTCCATGGTATATATGTACCACATCTTCTTGATCCAGTCATCTATTTTTGGGCATTTGGGCTGTTTCCATAGCTTAGCTATTGTAAATAGTGCTGCTATAAACATAGGGGTGCAGGTGTTCTTTGGAATTGATGTTTCTGTGTCCTTTGGGTAAATACCTAGGAGTGGAATTGCTGGATCATATGGAAGCTCTATGTTTAGTAGGTCCAGAAATCTCCACACAGCTCTCCATAGTGGTTGGACCAGTTTGCATTCCCACCAACAGTGCAGGAGAGTTCCTTTTTCTCCACAACCTCGCCAACATTTGTTGTTGCTAGTTTTTTTAATATGTGCCATTCTCACTGGTGTAAGATGGCATCTCATGGTAGTTTTGATTTGCATTTCCCTGATTACAAGTGATGTTGAACATTTTTTCATATGTCTGTTGGCCATTTGCATTTCCTCTTCAGAGAAGTTTCTTTTTAGCTCTTCTGCCCATTTTTGACTGGGTTATTTTCTTTGTTGTTGTTGAGTCTCATCAGCTCTTTGTAGATTTTTGTGATCAGTCCTTTATCATTAGTGTTGGGTGCAAAAATGTTCTCCCAGTTGGAGGGGTTTCTCTTTGTTTTTGTTATTGTCTCTTTTGCTGTGCAGAAGCTCTTTAATTTGATGTAGTCCCAGCTGTTTATCTTTGCCTTCACTATTACTGCTTTGGGTGATGTGTCTGTAAAGATGTCTTTGATATGCAAATCACGTAGTGTTTCGCCTATATTTCCTTCTATGTATTTTATGGTTTCAGGTCTTATGTCTAGTTCTTTAATCCATTTTGAGTTGATTTTTGTGTATGGTGTGAGGTAGTGGTCAAGCTTCATTCTTTTGCATGTAGTGACCCAGTTTTCCCAGCACCATTTATTGAACAAACTTTCTTTGCTCCAATGCATAGTCTTTGCTCCTTTGTCAAAGATTAGTTGACCATAAATCTGTGAGTTTATTTCTGGATTTTCTATTCGATTCCATTGGTCTGTGTGTCTGTTCTTGTTCCAATACCATGCAGTTTTGATGATTATGGCTTTGTAGTATAGTTTGAAGTCTGGGAGTGTGATGCCTCCATTTCCTTCTTTTTTTTTCAGTAGAGCTTTGGCTATTTGGGGTTTTTGGTGATTCCATATGAATTTCATCAATAATTGTTCTATTTCTTTGAAGAATGACATTGAAATTTTGATTGGAATAGCATTGAATCGGTATATTGCTTTTGGTAGGATGGCCATTTTAATAATGTTTATCCTTCCAATCCATGAGCAGGGGATGTCTTTCCATTTCTTTGTGTCTTCTTCTATTTCTTTTAACAGTGTTTTATAATTTTCTTTGTATAGGTCCTTTACCTCTTTTGTTAGATTTATTCCCAAATATTTGATTTTTTTTGTTTCGATAATAAAAGGGATGGTTTTTTTTTATTTCTTCTTCTTCAGATTTATTGTTTGTGTATAGGAAGGCTACTGACTTTTGCGTGTTGATTTTTGTATCCTGCCACTTTACTGAATTGATTGATAAGTTGAATTAGTTTTTCTGTGGAGTTTTTGGGGTTCTCTATGTATATTATCATATCATCTGCAAATAGTGATAGTTTGACTTCTTCTTTTCCTATTTGGATTCCTTGGATGTCTTTCTCTTGTCTTATTGCTCTGGCTAGGACTTCCAGTATTATATTGAAAAGCAGTGGTGAGAGTGGACATCCTTGTCTTGTTCCAGATCTTAATGGAATTGCTTTCAGCTTTTCACCATTGAGGATGATACTGGCTGTTGGCTTGTCATAGAAGGCCTTTATGATGTTGAGGTATGTTCCTTGTATCCCAAGAATTTCAAGGGCTTTTATCATGAATGGGTGTTGCACTTTGTCGAAAGCTTTCTCAGCATCTATTGATATTATCATATGGTTTTTATATTTCTTTTTGTTGATGTGTTGGATAACGTTGATTGATTTTCGGATGTTAAACCATCCTTGTGTCCCTGGAATGAATCCTACTTGGTCGTGGTGAATTATCTTATGGATACATTGTTGGATTCTGATAGCTAAAATTTTATTGAGGATTTTTGCATCAGTGTTCATTAGGGAGATTGGCCTGTAGTTTTCCTTTTTTGTGGTGTCCTTATTCGGTTTTGGTATTAGTGTAATGTTGGCTTCATAGAACGTGTTTGGTATTATCCCTTCCTTCTCAATTTTTTGGAAGAGTTTGTGAAGGATAGGCACTAATTCGTCTCTGAATCTTTGGTAGAATTCATTGTAAATCCATCAGGTCCTGGGCTTTGTTTTTGGGAAGGTTTTTTGATTACCATTTCAATTTCGCTGCTTGTAATTGGTCTGTTTAGTGTGTTCTATTTCTTCTTTATCTAGCTTTGGGTGATTGTAGAGTTGTACGAATTTGTCCATCTCCTCTAGATTGTTGAACTTGTTTCCATATAACTGTTCATAGTAGTTACTGATTATTTTTTGATTTCTGCTGTGTCCGTTGTGATTTCTCCTCTTTCATTATGATCCTGTGTATTTGTGCTTTCTCCCTTTTTTCCTTTGTGAGCCTGGCTAGGGGTTTGTCTATTTTATTGATTTTTTCAAAGAACCAGTTCTTGGTTTCATTGATCTTTTGGATTGTTTTTTTTAGTTTCAATTTCATTTATTTCTGCTTTGTTTTTATTATTTCTTTTCTTCTACTGGTTTTGGGGTTTTTTTGTTGTTCTTTTTCTAGATCTCTGAGCTTCGAGATTAGGTTGTTTCTTTGAGTTCTTTCTTGTTTCTTGATGTGAGCTTCTATTGCTATATATTTTCCTCTTATTACTGCTTTTGCTGCATCCCATACATTTAGGATATTAGTGTCCTCCTTGTCATTCAATTCAAAGAATTTTTTATTCTTCTTTGATCTCCTCGTTAGTCCAGTGGTCTTCCAGTAGTGTGGTTTTTAATCTCCATGAGGTAGGATAGTTCCTTGCCTTCTTTTTATGGTTTATTTTGGTTTGATGCCTTCATGGTCAGAAAAGATGGTTGGTATGATTTCAATCTTGGTGTATCTGTTGATGTTTGTCTTGTGCCCCAGTATGTGATCGATCCTGGAGAATGATCCATGTGCGCTTGAGAAAAATGTGTACTCCGTTTTTTCGGGGTTTAGTGTTCTATAGATGTCTGTTAAGCCCAATTGCTCTAGGTCCTTATTTAGAGCTTTAGTTTCTTTACTTATTTTTTGTCTTGTTGATCTATCCATTGTTGATAGTGGTGTGTTGAAGTCTCCCACTACGTATGTGTTTTCTCTGATGTCTGTTCAAGAGGACAACAGTTGTCTGGTTGCTCCTTCGTTGGTGAGTATATGTTAATGAGTGTTATTTCTTCTTGAAGTATTGTCCCCTTGATCATAATGTAGTGACCATGGGGTCTCTTTATTTTTTTGAGTTTGAAGTCTGTTTTATCTGATATAAGTATAGCTGTTCCTGCTTTCTTTTTTGGTCCATTTGCTTGTAGGATTGTTTTCCATCCTTTAACTTTGAGCCTATTTTTATCTTTTGCGCAAATGTGTTTCCTGGAGACAGCAAAGGTTGGGTTTTGTTTCTTAATCCAGGCTGCAACTCTGTGTCTTTTTATTGAAGAGTTTAGTCCATTTACGTTTAGAGTTAATATTGATATGTTAGCATCTGTATTTGCTATTGTGTTTGTCTTTCCTTTGATTTTATTTATTTATTCTTTTAATAACTTTTTTTTTTTGGTCTTCTTTCGTTGTTATTCGTCCCTCTGAGGTTCTGGCTTTAGGATTCCTTGTAGTATTTTTTGGAGTGGGGGTTTAGTCGTAGTGAAATTCCGGAGTTTCTCTCTGTCTGGGAAGGTCCATATTCATTCTTCATAGAGGAAGGAGAGCTTTGCGGGATAGAGTATTCTTGGTTGGCATCTGTTTTCTTGGAGTCTGTTGACTATGTTCCTCCACTCTCTCCTTGCCCGTAGTGTTTCTTCAGAGAAGTCTGATGTCAGCCTGATTGGTTTTCCTTTGAATGTTATCTGTTTCTTCCCTCTTGTCAGCTTCATTATTTTTTCCTTGTCCTGGCTTCTTGGGAGCTTTACTATTATGTGTCTTGCTGTGTTTTTCCTTTCGTCGTGGAAGTTTGGTGTTCTTCTTGTTTCTTGTATATCAATTTTCAGCTCCTTCTTCGCATTTGGGAAGTTCTCTTCAATTATCTCCTGGAATATTTTCTCTGTTCCTACATCTCTCTCCTCTCCTTCTGGAATTCCTATAACTCTTATATTTCCTTTCCTCATGGAGTCAGATAGTTCCTGAAGTCTTTCTTTGTTCTTTTTCCTTCGTACTTCTCTTTCCTTTTCTGTTTTGGTTCTTTTTATTTCTGTGTCTTCAAGAGTACTTATTCGTTCTTCCATTTCATCTATTCTGCTTTCATTGCTTTTCCCAGAGTTCTTTAGTTCCTCCATTAATTCTTTGATCTCTTGCATTTCTTTTACTTCCTTCTTTAGGGACTCAATTTCATTCTTCTGACCATTGTTTTCCCTCTTTAGGGACTTAATTTCCTTCTTCTGATCATTGTTTTCCTTTATGACTTCTGTCACTTTTTTAATCAGGGCAATTTTAAATTCTCTTTCTGGAAGGCTCAGAAGTTCTTCCAAGTTACTGTCGTTGCAATCTGGAGGGTGGTTTTCTTTTTGTGGTGTGCTTCTTTCCTGAGGCGTTGTTAGGTTGCGTGTGTTTTCTAATTTGTTTTCTAATTTGTCTGTTTTCTAATTTGTCGTATGCATTGGGACACTGTGTTGCTCGGACTGGCCGTCATCTTGGGTGAACTTCTCCGCTCCCCTCTGGCTCCTCCAGGAACCATCTCTGGCTTCTGGGGGAGCTTTCTGCTGTTTTTAGGCAGTCTTTACTGAAGAAATGTCCCTGTTCTAAACTGGCGAAGCTGGACGCAGTCCCTGCGCATCCAGTCTCAGGCACACTCTTCTGCGTGCCCGGTCTGCCCCGGACGTGGGTGCCTGCTCCCTCTGTGGGCTCAGACTGCTGGTTGGAAGGGGCCTGGCGTGGGCTAACTTCCCAGCTGGCCACTGGGTCCTCCAGAAGACTTCTGCCCTTTTCAAGAAGTCTTAAGAAATTTCCCTGTTCTATGGGGTGCTAGTGACTTTTTTTCTGGTCGCTAGGTGGCACCAGAGATCTCTCCTATTGTCCTTGGGGGGCTGTTTTTCAACCCCCCCACCCCCGTGGGACAGGGAACAGAGAGCGAGAATGGTAGGGTAAACCTCAACGGCTTTGGGGTGCTGTGTCTGCCTTGTGCCTCACCGTCGTGGAGAACCCACACCCAGAATTTCGTGCCCCGGGTCTCAGTTCAAAGCCCTCAGGTCCAGGATGCGGGCTGTAGCCCAGTTCAGTGGCGCGGGAATGGCGCCTTTTGCACCCAGCTCCCGTGCCTGGGCGCCTGGTTCCTGCTTGCTCAGTGAGGGACTTTCAACCCCATGAGGGCCTCCGCGCGTCTCCCCGCAAGCCTAGGTCGCAGGCGCGGGGACCTGGGCAGCCGCGATCCCGGTCCGCGTTTGCTTTTCAAGCGCGCCAAGCGCGCCACTTTTCCGCGCAAGCTTACCGGCAGCCTGGGCTGTGTGCGGGTCTCCCGGGGTCTTTGTTCTTCTCTAATGGCGCCCAGAGCCGTTCGCTCACCGCCGCGGCGAATCCTGCAGGGTTCTCCACAGCTCCTGTTCACGGGGTGTGGTGGCTGCAATAGTTCCTTTCCACTCACAGTCCCGCTTGCTGCGTAGTTTGTTCTTGTTGGTCGTTTTAGTTTGTTGTTTTCCTCCTCTCTGCGGGTCGGAGAGTGCCGACTCTGTGGGTGGGGGAGGGGAGCCTGTAATAGTATGGTTTTAAAGAAACTAAAAATTTGATGGCAGTATTATCAGATGTTTAGTTTTGAAAATGTTTGCAGCATTAGATAATCTTAATATACTAGTTAGTAAAGTACTTGGCTCAACATATATGCTAAATAAAGGTTTGACGAACTATATGGTTCTCTGATGAACTATATGGTCTCTGTGCAATTCAGAACTATAAAAAATATTTTCCTGGAAGTCAGTTTTCATGTTTTAGAAAAAAGTGGTAAGGAAACCTCTCTTCATGTGATTTTTATAACCCCATACAAAGTGGAGTCTGCTGAAGGAACCTAATGGCTGCTCCCACTGGGGGACCTGCTGTTAATAAACTCTGACTCAGAGCAGATGTGCTTTGGAGCTCCGGGGCTTGGTGGTGGTGGGGGGGATGGACAATAACAGAAAAATCAATGTGCCTCTCCTTTCCATTTTTCTAGTGTTTTCTTGTTCTCTCCCTATATCTCTCCACTAGCAGTTTACATGGAACATTTTTTTGTTTAGTTCATGAAGTTATCCTTTCTTTATTCGGAGGTGTTTCTGCTGCTGCCTTAGAATATTGGAGTAAATGTGTTGAGATCAGCAGAATCATACTTACCATTTTGCCTTTGAAGCAATTTGTTTAGATAAATGTAAGGAAATGTTCCCTGCATTGTGAGGAATAGCTCAGTGGTGCTGTCTTAGGGTTTTCTGTATCGTGTTCTTTCCCATCTTACACTTAGTGGCCTAAGGCCCACCCTTGGGAAAAGCTGCATCTTACAGGTGCTTAGAGTGCTTTAACATTTTCCTCTCTTTCCTTAAGGCACTTTGATTTATTTCATTTAATTTTAGCATTTTTTAAATGAATATGTCTATTTGAGATGGGCTTTGCTTATCAACATTTTACAGAAAGACTTTATTTGCATGGTGTTGTTCAGGGTATCATCTCATATCCAAACAACCTCTCTCTCCCTTTTTTTAAATAATTTTTATTTTTTACAACATTGTTCATTTCATTATTTTTTATTTTTATTTTATATATTTCTTACATCATTTATCATTTTTGCACAATGTATGCACTTTCATCTTGGTTATATGCCCCGTATTTGCTTCCCCCCACCCCCTCAGGTGTAGTCCCCATAGAGTTTCCTTCACCAATGCACCCATGTGCCATCACCTCAGTCCCCTGTGCTCCCCCCCTTCTTCCCTCTAATCCCTCTTCCTCCTCCTCCCCTGCAGTATGTCTCTGATTTATAATTGTTTTTGCTTTGCCATGTTTGGTACTGTTACATGTTTTTACACTGATGTCTTGTTTTGTTCTCCTATATTATGGCTATAAGTGAAACCATCCGATATTTTTCTTTTTCCTTCTGACTTATTTCACTGAGCATAATTCCTTCTAGCTCCATCCATGTTGCTGCAAATGGCATGGTTTATCTTTTTTGATTGCTGAATAATATTCCATTGTATATATGCCACATCTTCTTGATCTAGTAATCTATTTTTGGGCATTTGGGTTGTTTCCAGGTTTTACCTATTGTAAATAGTGCTGCAATAAACATAGGGTACAGGTGTTCTTTTTTTTTTTTTTTTTTTTTTTTTTTTTTTTTTATAGAGGCATGCTTTATTTATTTGTTTGCTGGTTTCTTTGTTTGGTTTGTTTATACATGCACTGGGTACAGTCAGAAGCGCGGGAGGGCGAGAGAATTCACCAGAGCCAGAGCGGGGAGCAGAGCAGGCAGAAGGACCGAAGTACACTGCTGAGGGGAGCAGCGGGCGGCAGGAGAGGTCTGCGCGCCATGTGGGACCCTCCTCCCGTGGCCGGGGAGCAGCCGGGGATCGAACCGGCGCCGCAGAGGCCGCGCGCAGCTTCGCAACCCAGCGCTCAACCGCTGCGCCACCGGGGAGGCCCACAGGTGTTCTTTTGAATCAATGTTTTTGTGTCCTTTGGGTAGATCCCTAGGAGTGGAATTGCTGGGTCATATGGTAGCTCCATTTTTAGTAGGCTGAGGAACCTCCAGACAGCTTTCCATAGTGGTTGGACCAGGTTGCACTCCCACTAGCACTGTAGGAGAGTTCTTTTTTCATCACATCCTTGCCAGCATTTGTTGTTGCTTGTTTTTTTGATATGTCCCATTCTTACTGGGGTAAGGTGATATATCTCAATGTGGTTTTAATTTGCATTTCCCTGATTATAAGGGATGTTGAACCTTTTTTCATATGCCTATTGGCCATTTGCATTTCCTCTTTGGAGAAATGTCTTTTAAGTTCTTCTGCCCATTTCTTGACCTGATTTTTTATTTTGTTTTTGTTGAGTCGTGTCAGTTCTTTGTATATCTTTGTGATCAGTCCCTTATCAGTTGACTGGAGTGCAAAGATTTTTTTCCCAATCCATTGGGTGTCTCTGTTTTGTTTAATGTCTCTTTTGGTGTGCAGAAGCTTTTCAGTTTGATGTAATCCCAGGTGTTTATCTTTGCCTTCACTATCACTTCTTTGGGTGATGAGTCTTTAAAGATGTTATTGCGATGTATGTCTTGTAGTGTTTTACCTATATTTTCTTCTATATATTTTATGGTTTCAGGTCTTATGTCCAGTTCTTTTATCCATTTTGAGGTTATTTTTGTGCACAGTGAGAGGTAGTAGTCTAGTTTCACTTTTTTGCAGTGGTGGTCCAGTTTTCCCAGCACCATTTATTGAACAAACTGCTAATGACCTCTCTTTTTCTCATATGATTGCAGTTCAGAATATCTGTCATCATTTGCTGCCCACTTTTTATTCACTGTTTATTTTAGCCTTCCACAGCCTTATAAGTTTTTGCCATTGTGCGTAGCTGTGCTGTCTGGGTCACGTTATGTATTGGTCTGATATGTTGTGTCAGATGTTGTTCTTTGTAATTCTTAAATGCAACAGAAAAAGCTCCTCAGCACATGTGCTTTTGTAAGCAACAAAGGTCCCAAGATGTGCACCTTTTTCCTATGTTTGGCTATTTGGGTAAGTTTCAAGATTTTGTTTTCTTTTTTAAAGGTAGGGCCAATCTATATTACTATACCCTTGTTCTCAAATTAGTAAGTTATTTATTTACATTAAAACTGACATTTTTATAAAAAGATATTGTTATTGCCTGTATTACTGAATTAAATCTGTTTTACTTTATTTTTATGGTTTCACCAACCAGATATTAGTTAATCTACTTATCCTGTGGATACATTTACATTATTACATGTAACATATTTCCTTTAAATCATTGATGGAAATATAAAATTAAGTGTAAATATAAAATGATACTTTCTTCATGCCTTCTCAGGTTTTTCTTTTACTGTTTTCCTCCTCTTTAGTCTTTATCTCCTCTTTAGTCTTTCAGCAATTTCAGTTCATTGTATCCTATAAATGCTTATGCAAATTTGGATGTTGTAGCACAGTACTACTGCCAACTACAGATTTAATAATATAATTACAAAGTGAGATTGAATTTACCTTTATTTGTTCCTCTAAAGATACCAGGGCTGCTTTTTGCTGAGGGTTCTCTTGTGTATATTTTCTCTTCTCCTGTTAATTCAGTAATCTAAAGACTATTACATTTATGGGCTATCACCTGTTGTGGTGTTTCTACAGGCTCCAGAGCTGATTTTATTAAGCACTGGTAGGAAATGGCTGTTGAATATCTAAGATTTTCTCTCAGAGTTAAGTTGGGGTTCATTTTTTTTTCTTTCTCTAATTGTCTACCCTCAGTAACCCATTCTATCTGATTCTCTTTTTGGGGGCAGTCACTTTTCACAGGAGGCCAACACACACAATGTCCAAGATTGGAATGTAATTTTAGCTCTGCCATTTGTTATTCTGTTAACTGAGCAAGGTGCTTCCTTTCTGTATACCTCAGTCCTTATCTGTAAAAAGGAAATAATACTATCTATCTCATAACATTTTGAGAATCAAAATAAGCTTTAGAATGTAAAGGCAATTCTCATGGGATGCCTTCCCCCTGTAGTGTGATGCCCTACCTCTCATGGCATGATGGAAACAGCAGCAGTATTAATCCTGCACATGTATTTATGACAGGCACAGTGCTGAGAGTATGCAGCAAACACTGTAGAGTAGCATGGTCCTCTTTCTGAGCATTTGCTGGAGAACTTTCTTTTGGGCCTCAGTGCTAGGAAATGCTGTGTTTCTCCTGAGTGTTGCTGTATGTTTATCTGAAAGGTCTGGGAATTTTGAAAGTGATCCTTTCTCCTTTGCTTTGTTCTCTGTGGCTCTGGGTCCTGGCCACCTTTAAGGAGCTCTGCCAGACCTTACATTCCCCCTCTTAGTGTGCTGAAATTTTATTGTTTTAGTTTTATTTTCTACTCATTCTGACATCTGTATTTTCTTTTTTTTTTTAAACTACTTTTTTTTTTTTTTTTTTTTTTTTTTTAGAGGCATGCTTTATTTATTGTTTGCTGGTTGTTGTTTGCTTGTTTGATACATGCACTGGGTATAGTCAGAAGTTGAGAGAATTCACCAGAGCCAGAGCGGGGAGCAGAGCAGGCAGAAGGACTGAAGTACACTGCTGAGGGGAGCAGCGGGTGGCAGGAGAGGTCTGCGCGCCATGTGGGACCCTCCTCCGGTGGCCGGGGAGCAGCCGGGGATCGAACCGGCGCCGCAGAGGCCGCGGGCAGCTTCGCAAACCAGCGCTCAACCGCTGCGCCACCGGGGAGGCCCTGACATCTGTATTTTCTACCTTATTTCTGTGGACGGCCTTTGAATCCTTTCACCATGAAGTAGATTTAAATAAATACACAGACAAACACACCAATATGTGAAGTGGCTTAGATAAATTGCTAATAACCATGTCATCTTTGTTTTCATTTTTTTTTTGAGGCAGGCAGTTTTCCCCGAGTAGGAACCAAAAGATTTTCTTTCTTTGATTGTGGTAAAATATACATAACCTAAATTCACCATTTAAGCCATTTTTTTGTTACACATCTCAGTGACATTAAGTACATTTACAATAGGTGCAAGCAGCTTTTTCATCTTCCCAAATTGACACTCTGTACCTATTAAACACCCTCTCCCTGCTCCCTGCTGCTCTTGGCAACCGCTATGCTATTTTTCTGTCTCTATGAGTCTGACTGCTCTAGGTACTTTGTATAAGTGAAATCATACAGTGTCCTTTTGTGATGAACCCAAGGGATTTTAATTTAGCTTATTTCTTTTTAAGAAATCAGCCAAAGAAAAGTTGAAAATTAAAATTAAGTGACTATTATGAACCTTACCTCTAAATTTCGTTTTTGGGGGAATATTTTGCTCTCACAATAATTTACTTACCTTCTTACCTTGTCATTGTGCCACAGTGTCAGTAGTTGCCTTTTCCTTTTTGTCTCTGTTTTGGAGATTCACTCTGGGATTGTTCTCCCAGCCTTCTGGATTTGCAGTTCAGTTATATATTTTGGTAATGTATTCAAGATTATTGGTACTGATATTGCCAGACTTTTAAAAAAGTTGAATCCTTTTTAGTCATGTGTGCTTGGCAAATGTTATAGGGATAACTTGGAGGTCCCAGAATGTCTTCATAGTACCTTAGAAAAATTGAATTCTGTTAAAATGTTATTTACCCTGAAGGTGAGCCGTATAAGACAGTCATTCCTTTGGAATAAGGCATTGTGCCTGTTAAATGCATTTACCCCTCAAATTCTGTAAACTCTAAATGGGTCTGAAATTTATCACTTGTTCTCTATCTGTTTTCTCATTACAAATATAGGACTTCATCATATCTTGCTTCTAACTGGTTATCCTGGCTTTTCTCTCTTCCAAATCAGTCCATGCTTTGCTTTCCTTCAGAATGAACGTTCTAAAATGTAAGTCTGATCTGTCATTCTCTTATTCATTTTTCCCATTGTCTACAGAATAGGGGCCAACCTCCTTAGTATAAGAGAACTTTTTCTCTTTCATTCTTATCTTGAAGATGGTCCCAAATAAAGCTATCTGCGGTTCCTGGAAAACACTGGTTTCTCCTCTCTCTAATTTCTATTCAGATGTCACTTCTTCTGAAAAGCTTTCTTAGACTTGCCTGAGTAGAGGTAGCACCTTTTTCCTGTCTGACTTCACAGCACATTCTACCAATGCTAAGAACTATGGATTGAGCATCGTGTCATTATATTATATATTACTAAGAAAAAAGAGCGTGCTAACGATTTAAATGATACACAGTCCTCATCATTTAATTTCACATGAACGGATAAAGCTCCTTTATATCCTTTTAGAGAAAAGAAATGACAAACCATAGAATTGGAAGATACCATAGAGTTCAGAGATATTAAATTTCCAAGTCAGAGATATTAATATGTGAGTGCAGGTGCACTTCAGAACTGATGAAATAGCTGGATGTGATTGTTGTTTGTTTATTATTAGCCTCTACTGCATTCCTGGAAGCTCTTCAAGTGTCAGGAAATGTGATTTTGTTCATCCTAATTTCTTAAAGCTTTTACATTTCAAAAGCACATAACTAGTGTTCAATCAGTGTTGCAGAGGACCTTTATATTCCCATGGATTTGGGTTGATTTTGACTGCTTCATGTATTATATGTAGTTTCTAGAAAGTAAAATATCTTAATTATTTTAAGCTGCCAAAATTCTATTCCACCTTGCCTGCTAAAATCACAAAAATCTGTATCTTTGCTAAGAGGGTATGTTTATTTGAGAATGGGAATTAAAATCTTAAAATAGTAGCGTTGGAAAGAATCATAGAAATCACCTAATTTAAACTATTTAATATTTATACATTAAGAAAACAACTTATCTGGGCCTCCCTGGTGGCACAAAGGGTTAAGCACCGCACTATGAAGCAATCCATAGCCATTGCAGCATGAGTTCGATCCCTGGCCGGCCAGGGAGCAACCCACATGGTGCAGCAAACCTCTCCTGTCTTGCCTGCTGCTCCCCTCAGCAGTGTATTTCAGTCAGTCTGCCTGTTCTGTTCCCCACTCTATCTCTGGTGAATCCTCCCACCCCCTGCATCTCTGACCTGTACCCCAGCTACTGTACGTATAAATAAATAAATCGTTGGAAAAAAAAAAGAAAACAAGTTATCCTAATACTTGATATTCATCAAAAACCTGTACAGCAGATAACCAGAGCATCTAATAAGTGAGCATTGACAAATGAGACATGATTACAGCCAAAAGCATACAACTTTGACAGTAAAAGATTTTAAATTAATGTAAAGTGGACTTTTGTGTGTTGAATCTGTACACATACAAAAGATGTACATATGTGTACATTTATATGTGTATCCACATATAGGCATATAATTGTGTATGTATCTATTCATACTTGAATGTATTCATGCATGTATATTCATGTATGTAAATATGTATATATATGCATACACACATAATATATAGATTGCATAGATAGATTATGTAATCATCACCATAGACACAATCTATACATTTGACAAAATGGGAGACTTGGTGGCTCTGAAATTCACGTCTCTTTATCTTTAGCTCAGTATTTTCTCCATTATTTCTTTATTATTATTAATTTTATTTTCTCAATATTTCATATCAACTCTTTTCTTTATAAATATTCTCTGGTCCATGCACGCTGTCCTGTTCAATATTCCCTATCATTCTTTGTACTTATCTTATGGCACCTTTATTTAGGATAAACCTTCTGCCTTAAATAACCTCCACTTTCAGAAATGAAGCAAAGACTTGTCTAAACCCTACCCTTTGTTCAATAAATCAGATTCTGCATTCCATGAAGCTTTCTGATTGCTATTGATAATCTTTCCTTTTCCAAACTCTTATAACATATTCTGTATGTTAGCTGGCATTTTAACTTATGTTAATTTATTTTATTGAAGTAACATTGCATTATAATGTTTCAAGTGTGCATTATAAATGAACATCTAGATATACTACATTAAGTTTGTCACTAAAAGCACAATTCTATCCTTTTTTTTTTTTTTAAAGATTTATTTATTTATTTATGCATACAAGCACTGGGTACAGTCAGAAGCGCGGGAGGGTGAGAGAATTCACCAGAGCCAGAGCGGGGAGCAGAGCAGGCAGAAGGACCGAAGTACACTGCTGAGGGGAGCAGCGGGCAGCAGGAGAGGTCTGCGCGCCAATGGGGACCCCCCTTCAGTGGCCGGGGAGCAGCTGGGGATCGAACTGGCGCTGCAGAGGCTTTGGGCAGCTTTGCAACCCAGCACTCAACTGCTGCGCCACCGGGGAGGTCCCTATCCTTTCTTTTTTAATGTATTTATATTCTTTTTCCTATATGCTGCAAATGGAATTTTGATCATTAACTGCTTATTCATTCCTTCAATTTAGTTTTTACTTAGTGAAAATTTGTATAATCAGGGAGTTCTTTTTCTTTTGGGAGTCTTCCAGGTATTTACTTTCTTTAGTCTTCTAACCATGGCAATGTTTTCTCTTCTTTCTACTATTGCATAGTTTCAGAGTCACTTAGATGACCTTTTTTTTTTTTTTTTTTAAGCATTGGTTACTATGGTTAAAAAAAAAATCACCAGCTGAAGTATGATATTTTTACTGGTCATCGGTCTTTTTGGATTGTTGGTGTCTGAATTCTCTTGTGTTTTGGAAATTCCCTGTGTTATTCTTTTGTCTCCCTACCTTCCACTATACAAGCTGCAGACAATGTATCTTTATTTTCCAATCCTACTTTGCAGCTAGGACCCCAACATTGAATTAGGAGTTAAAAGTTAAAAGAAGAAGAAATGATAGCCCTGAATTTTTTCTGGTAGTGATGGGTGGCAATAGTGACATCCATTTTACAAGGGGAGGGGCCATTTGGTAGTGGTAGAGGCAGCATTGTAAACTGTGGTATCTTTTGTTTAGTTGCAACAATGACATTGCCTTCTCACGACAGCTTTTGTAGCATGATTTTGACAATGATCCGGAGGCCTGATTTTCTATCCTTCCCCTACTTTGTTCTTATCTGTAATGATTAAAACCAGTCAAGATTGGTTTCTTTTGCTAGCAACTAAGAATATGGTATCTTAGACCCTGGAGTACAAGCCCTGCAATGGTTCTAATCTTGGCTTAGTCCCAGGTTGCCTGACCTTGGGTGAAGCACTTATATATTCAAATACTTCATTTGAAGTATTTGAATAAAACAAGGAATATTCAAGGTCTTTTCAGCTTTAAATCCTGTTATTTTTGCTTCTGCTAATTGGCCAGTGGGATGCTAATGTGATCATCATTAGCTGCCAAACCCATTAGTGGGTATCGCCAAAATTCTGCTCACAGTGTTTTAGTGTGGTATTGTTCTTTTCTATTCTAGCAATTCCCGGGTTCTTGTGCCTATATTTAACCCTATTGGTTAGCTACTATTTACTGGTACTATGCACTGCTTGCATCTTGACAGGTGTAAAAATGTTCTTTGTTCTCTGTTTAGTGATCTTATTGAAGGGAAAAATGCTTTAGGCACCAGTGGGTTTTGAGGCTTTTGTGGTAATGTTGATTCAGACGAGAGCTCCTTAGTGGAGAGTTGAGATTCAAAGTCATAAATTGTAAAAATTACATTTTAATGTAGTACTGTTGGGTGAGAGATTCACGGTTTAAAGAGACCAACCTTTTTTTTTTTTTATAGTTCTTTACATATGCACAGTGTGGTAACTAATGTGAAATAATTTTCAGGAAAGCTAACAGCAAATATATTTTAAGTGTCATCTCATTGTGAGGTTATATTCATTAACTCTGCAGTTGTCTTTTTAAAAAAAGGGAAAAGGAAGTTTGAGGTCATTCACATTCAGACCTGGCTTCACATGGAAAGAATTTCCTTGTGACTTCCTGACCCCTAATCAATGTATTTTCCAAATACCATATGAAAATAAAATGAGAAAATCATTAATTTTGTCTTCCATCTTACCTTTAAATTTGGATGATTTCCTTATGGTTTCATTTATAACCACAACAAAAATTGCTAATGATTTTTTTATTTGGTCATATTGGTCTCAGAAGCAGCAAAGGATATACCGGGTTGTCAGTGAAGGTGATAGGTACTTTGTTAGGAGAGCTTCATTATTGCATCTTCTAGGGGAAAAAGTGTACAGAGTTTATGAATAACCATTCAGATTCATGTTTAACAAACATTCATGAAACACCAAATGTGGTTATGACTTTCACTTTTTATGGCAATGCCATATTTTTAATTTAGTGACTGCATTGCTATGGAGTTATATTAGACAATCTTATACTGGTCTTCTAATTTTGCTGGAAAATATTTAAAACATTAACATACATGGAGCAATTCTAAAATGCTTAAGTGTGCCAAACCATGCAATGTTAATCATAAAATGTAGCAGAAGATTAGATATAAAAATGTGGGCTAGAGGGCCTAAGAATACTTGATAGTAGAGTTGGGACTTGAGGGATGATGTGCTTATAATATTCTTAGAGGGCAGAGGAGGGAAAACTATTTAGGGGAAGCAGACCAAAAGAGAGAGAGTGTGGTGTATGCATGTAGCAGTGAGAAGGAAATTGCTGGATAGAGGTTGGTGTTTGAGTAATGTGGGTAATTGGGCAGTAAGGCTAGTGCTAGATTAAAGATTGAGAACTTGTAGTTGAAATAGGCCATAGAAAGATATGATAAACATTTGTTTGTAGAGCATTTAGAAAAGATAGTTTTGTTTATTATCTTACATTTTCTTGTTTTCTTTTGTTTTTCTTCAGACTCCCTCGAGCCTACTTATCAGCAGCTTCAGAAAATGAAATTGGACAAGAGTCCCTTTGTGGTCGTATCTGTGGTTGGACAGGAACTCCTGACAGCTGGCCATCATGGGGCCTCTGTAGTTGTCTTAGAAGCTGCCCTGAAGATTGGCACCTGCAGCCTCAAACTGAGAGGTTCTGTTTTCTCTGCCCTGAGCAGTGCTTACTGGTCTCTTGGGAACACAGAGAAGAGCACTGGTTACATGCAGCAGGACTTGGACGTAGCCAAGACCTTAGGTAGGTTACATGTCGCCTTTATTTCAGTGCAGATGGGAAATAAACAAAGCTGATTGACTGGACATGAATGGGAATAATATATGCAATGAAAAACAAGTGTGTCTCTAGAACATTGTATTTTAGAGCACTCAGCACTTTAGGACTTTTCATATAAGCAAGTTTTAAGACCCCCAAAAGGTCAAGAGATGTTGATTAACATATTTATTGCTCTCTTCAGAGATTTGGGCTCATAGGTTTAATATCCTAAGTCATAGTGTTGGTGAATAAATTGTTCATCTTAATTTCAATTTTTGCCTACATTAGAATGCATCATTATATTGTTGGAGGAGATAGTACAGTGGTTAATAATGTGGACAGTGGAGCCAGACTGCTGAGTTTAGAGGCCTGGTTCTGCCACTTTCTAGCTGTGCTGCACTCAGCAACTTGCCTAACCTTTCTGTGCTGTCTTTTTCTCATTTGTAAAGTAAGTATGGCTTATGATTATGATTATCATCCAAGTGATTATTTAAGAACTTGTAGGATTGCAGAAAGACAGAGCAGATGGTAAATATACAATCAGCATACTTGTAAAGAAGCAACATCTTGTAAGTTTGGAGTCAACTGACTGGCCAAAAGTTGTTGGCAGAACAGTGAGATCATACAAACATAGCTCATTTGTGTCAAAGGTTTTAACCTCTCATTTGCAGGACACCAATATCCCTGACTATTGTTCTCCTATAACAACAGCAACAATTGTTGACCAGAAATTTAAATTCTAGGACCATAACTTTTCATATATAGTCTAAATAAATTCTAGGACCATAACTTTTCATATATAGTCTTATTGAAGAAGAAAATATTTCTTTAAAAGAAGTCAGGGGCTCTTTAATGAAGATGGATGTTATAAATAACATTAAATGAAGAAGTTTTTTATGTTTTGTATTTTTTAAAATCCAATTAGGTGACCAGACAGGAGAATGCCGAGCTCATGGGAATCTGGGTTCTGCATTCTTCTCCAAAGGAAATTACCGAGAGGCTCTCACTAACCACAGGCATCAGTTGGTGCTCGCCATGAAGCTCAAGGACAGAGAGGTAGGAAACTTACTTGCAGACCAAAAATATATTTTTTGAAACATGGAATTTTTTTTGCTATTCAGAATGTCTTAGGTATGTTGATAACATGATAATCATTGCTTCCAACTTTCATCAACAATTCCTTATAGTCTCTGACCTGAGGATCTAATAGTTTGGTCAGATTCATTGGTCTTATTCTCTTCACAGGTGCCTTGGGGTAAACCTATGTAAAATTAGCAAAAAGTTATATCATTATAATATATTTACTATACTAAAGAAGCAAACATGCTTTCTTTGAAATATAGAATATTATTACTGTAAATTCTTCATATTGTTTCTTTGATGGATTTTTAAATCAGGTTTGAAAGTACATTAAGTCTGATTGAGAGACCTGAATTATAATGATAATCATTATCCTAGTCTTTTTTTCTTATATCGTTGTTTATTTTGTACAGTAATTGGTTTCTCCCTTCAGATGTAGCCCCTGTAGTTCTCCTACCACCATATCACCCACGAACCATCACCACAGTCCCTTGTGCTATTCGCTCCCCCATTTTTATCCCTGTTTCCTTGTTGTATGCCTCAGATCAATGGCCAACTTGAAAGTTTTGTCTTTGTCTTGACCTTTTGTTTATCCTGGTCTTATGTAATATAGTACATGTAATATCGGAGTTGCTATTTAGTAGAAGCAGTAAGATGTGAAAGTACTTGCGGGGTGGAAAGAGAGTGGGGTTTGGAGTGACATATCCAGATTTGAATTCTTGCTCCAGTGTATCCTAGCTCTGAGAACTTGGGGAACTTATTACTTAATTCTTCTTTGCCTCTGTTTTCTTATTTAAAAATGCCAGTTCTATTTTTTCTATACACATTTGTGATAGAGTTATAAATTACATAGTGCCTAACATAGTACCTGAAATTCCATAGTAGAATTACCTAAATGATGGTTTTTAATATACTGTTATCAATAAGAAAAAGAAGGTTAACAGCAGAGGCAACAATAAACTTATGAATCAATGTGTTGAGAAGTATATTTTGTTACATTTATCTTTCAGAATTTCACTATGGGACATATAGAGATTAATTATATTATTTAAATGATCCAGCATCTTCAAGTCTCTAGAATATAGTTAGGCACTTAGAAGAAACTGGGAAAGTTTGCTCTAACAACAGGCTGAAATCTCCTCTTAGGAAGACTAGACTTCTACAAAATCTGTCTCATCTTTGGGTGCCAGAAAAAAAGCCTTTGAAAGCTACTAAAGTAAAGTAGGTCATTCAAAAGTTATGGACTTTTGGAAAATTTATTTTCAAGAGAGTTGTTTATACATTTTGTTCTTTGCCTAGTGACTCTTAGTTTACAAACAATTCCTATAAACTTGATGATCTGTCTTTTTTTTAATGTTAAGAGAGTGAGAAGAAGGGTCATAATTCTAGAGGCAGATAAACAGATGGCATTAAGACTTGGACTCTTAGTGGTGACCTTAATGTAGTATACACACATGTTGATTCTCAATTATGAATACCAGAAACTTATATAATGTTACAATGCAATGTTACTTAATTTTTAAAAAGTGAGAATTGGGTTTAAATAGCACAGTTATACAGATAGGGCCATTTAGTGAAGGGACAAAAATAGGTATATGCAAATATGCCAAGAGCTTCTTTTTTTTTTTTTAAGATTTATTTTTATACAAGAACAAGGGTATAGGCCAGATGCGTGGGAGGGTGAGAGGATTCACTGGAGACAGAGCAGGGAACAGAACAGGCAGACTGAAGAAATACACTGCTGAGGGGAGCTGTAGGCGAGACAGGAGAGGTCTGCTGTACCATGTGGGATTCTCGCTGGCAGGGCGGGATCGAACCCGCGCTGCAGAGGCTGCGGACAGCTTCACAGTGTGGCACTCAACTACCTGCGCCACCAGGGAGGCCCCCAAGAGCTTCTTTTAATTCTCTTGTTTTCCTAAACTTTGGGTAGGGTAAAAAGGCTTTTAATTAGGGGAATAGGATTAATTTTTAAACCTCATTTCCTTTTCCCCTTTGTGAGTAGAGAATGTCCAGATACATAATTAATGATCTGTGGCCTGGCCTCTAAGTTGGAAAATCCCATTTGTTTTCTCCTTAAAGTTACAGCCCTGTTATTGCCATTCCCTTTCACTTGCTGAGTCCAGTTGAAAGTTAGCCAAAGCTTGACCATAGCAGAAGCCTTGGTCTGGGATGTTCCTAATGTTTAGCCTGTTCTCTTGTTCTATTCTGTGAAAGCATATGTATCTAATTTCTTCACTGACTTAATAGAATTTCTCTTTTCTCTCACTGTGTGTCTCTTCTATTATATTTTTCTCTGAAATTATGGGGGTACCATTATTTTCTTGAGAAATTTGTTACTTACCATTTCTCTTAATTTTTAAGGTTATAATTGTTGTTTCTTGCTTAACTATAATTAACTAAAAATCTTTATTTTTTTATCTTTGAAACCACCCACCAGTTGTTAAGACTATTTAATATTGGTTAGAAATTAAAGGATAAATCTACAAAAAGTCCAAAGGGAACAATACATTATTGCAATAATGTATATTTTATTTAAGTTCAAAGTTTTCGTTGAACTTAGTTGACTATCTTCTAGAATTTATTTAATTCAGTTATATGTAATGTCTGGTCATAAAAACCCTAATGTGTGCAAATCACTGTACTGAGGGTTCAGGGTTTAGGTGGAGGGTGTGGGATTACTCTTCTTGAGGGGCATATGTTCTCTTTTGGTCGGAGGTTTAATATGAGAACAATATTAAAATACTACTTGATGTCTATGAGTGCCTTGGTGGTGGGTGTGATGTGGTAACATACACTTCACTTGAAGCAATGAGATCCTATATCTGTGAATCATATACAGTGCTCCAAACCAATGTTATTTTCATTAAAAAAAAAAAATTAATGGGCCTCTCAGGTGGCTCAGTGGGTTAAGCACAGCACTGTGAAGCTGTCCACAGCCTCTGCAGCGCGGGTTCAATCCTGCCCAGCCGGCGAGAATCCCACGTGGCACCGCAGACCTCTCCTGTCTCACCCGCTGCTCCCCTCAGCAGTGTCTTAGGTCCGTCTGCCTGTTCTGATCCCTGCTCTGTCTCTGGTGAATCCTTTCACCCTCCTGCACATCTGGCCTGTACCCCGGTTCTTGTATAAATAAATCTTAAAAAAAATTATGAAAATCCCCAAAGATACAGACAGAGACAGCAAAGTCATCTTCTCTACCATAGAAGGATTTTTGCTCTAATGGGGAATATGCACATGTAAGTGAATACAGTGTATGGTCACATGTTTAGAAATATGTATAGGTATACTGGGGAACAAAGAGGAGAGCAGAGTGTTATCTAGGTGGTGTGGAAAAGGCACTAAAGGATTTCCAAGTAATGTACTTTCCCCCCTCTTTATGGAATGCCATCTTGGTATCGATATTGTCTGTATGGCAAATTGCTACTACTGATCTTGGGCTCGGCGGACTCTTCTCTGCTCCCTCCTTTATGCTCCCAGATGACCTGTATATACCTCCATTAAAGTAATTGTACTAAAAAAAGTGCTGCTTGAGTAATAAATGATGAATGTACTCTTAATCACTGCCAAGATTCGAGAGGAGAAAGAGACTAGTATATACTTGAGAAAGCTTCATGAAACAAGTGGAACTCAAGCTGGGCCCTCAGAGAGACATAAAAATTAGTGTATGAAGTTCTAGAACCTGGTCATTGTGTCAGTCATGTTTTGCTGAGTGATAAGATAGTTCATGTCTTAGCAAAGATCAGATATTCTCCACTATTCTATTCATTAAAGTCACATACTCTTGACTTCTAAAAAGGTAATGATTATTACTTACATGTAATTATGTAAGAAATACATGAAAATAATATAAGATCTTAAGCCTATCATTCTGTTAATATTTTTGGAACATGTTTCTGGTCATATATGCAATTATACTTGTTTATATGTATTCAAAGAAAAATTATAATGCGTTTTATAACTTGTTTTGTGTTAATTTTTACCTCTTAATTTTTAAACATTTTATTAAATGTTTTATGACTATCACAAATGTTGTGCTGTTAGTTTGTTTCATAATTTTTGGCAGTATAAGATCTGGCAGTAAAACATCTTTGTACATAAATCTTTAAACTTCTATCTCATAATTTCATTTGGTTAAATTATTAGGAAGCACACCTGCTTGGAAAAAAAAAAAGTCTTCTGATACTTACTGCTAAATTGCTCTCAGAAATACTATCTATTGTCAATCCTATCTACAATGTATTAGAACTAAAAAATCAATTTGACAGGTAAAAAAAGTTATCTTATGATTTTGTGTTTTTTGATCACTGTTAGGCTTGGCTATTAAAAAATTCTTTAAGAAAGATCATTTTGTTCATATTTCTTTTGTAAAGAGCTTTAATACTCAACCTATTTTCTTGTATTAGGTACTGGTTATTTTATATTGATCTAATTCTAGGCATTGCTGTCTTATCCTGCTGAACTGTTGGGCAATTTGTGTTCTTATATACAGTTTTAATTACTATTGCTTTATCATATTTGCATTTGTTACAAGTCCCATACTATTATTCTGTTTGAAAATGTTTAAGGATATTCTTGTCCCCCTCCTACACTCCCCTGGCTGAATGAACTTTAAAATCATTTTTGCAAAATTTTGGAGAATCTTCATTGGGATTTTTGTTGGAATTGCATTAAATTTATATACTAATTATAGATAAATTGGTTTATTTTCAAGAGTCTTCTATTCAGGAGCATGATTTTGTTTCTGCATTTACACTTTCCTGCCTCTCACTGTTCTATGCTTACGGGGAGATTTTTTTTCTTAGCTATTTAATGTATTTCCTAGTTATACTATATTTATGTATTTCTAAATAATCCTCATTGGCAATCAAAGATTTTTTTCTATTGTGCATTTTTAAAATTTCTTACTGAAGTAACATATGTTTCAGGTGTCAGTGATATAATCAACATTTGTATTACTACAGTATGTTTGCCACTTAAAGCATTATATCCCCCTTCACCATAAGATGGACCCTATTTACTCAATTTACCCACCACTTTCCCCTTTCCCTTCTAGTAGCCACTATTTTGTTTTATAGTCTGAGTTTGTTTTTGTTTTATTTTGTTTGTTCATTAGTTTTATTTTTTAATCTTCCACAGATGAATAAAATCAATGTTTGTGTTTCTTCACCTGATTTATTACTCTCTAGGTCCATATATGTTGATGCAAATGGCAGGATTTCATCTATTTTTATAACTGAATAGTATTAATTGTGTATATAAACTACATCTTTATACATTCATCTATCAGTGGGCATATGGGTTGTTTCCAATTATTAGCTATTGTGAATGAGGCTGAGGTGAATATGGGAGTGCATATATCTCTTTGAATTAATCTTTTCATATTCTTCAGATGAATACTTAGAAGGGAGATAACTGGATCATAAGGAATTTCTATTTTTAGTTTTTTGAGAAATCTCTATATTGTTTCTATCCATTTTTTTAAACTAGTATTGATGGCATATGGGATGTTTTGATTTTGCGTGTTTGTATTTGACCATGTGAAGGTTATCTCTTAGTTCACAACTTTTTGTTGATTCTCTTGGAATGCAAATTTTCTGCAAGCAATGATAATTTTGTATGCTTCTTTGTTTATGTTTGAGCTTTACTTTTTTCCCTCTTAATTATTGTACTATTTGGAATTTTGATAAACTTCCCCAAAAGTAGTCATACCCTCTTGAATATGTAAAGTTCAGAGAATGACTTTTCTGTGTTTATCCTTCTCTTACATTGTATCTGTGACCTCACACTATACCTTAGTTTTTTTTTTTTGTATTATTTTTACATTGTAATGAAATATAGAAACTTCCTTTTGAAGAAAAAATTAACCTCTGTTCATGCTTTATGACTGTGTAAGGGTACCAAATTGCATCTTTCTGTCACTTGCATCTTTAGCTTTAATATATATTAAGATTTTCCCAAGTAGCAAGACAAAAACCTGAAACACTTTTGTCTATTTACCATAAAAAGCAATAGGTTTTTCTTTTACATGATTATTCTCAGATACTTATTAGGGGAAGTGATACCTTCTCCACAGGAGTTTTCATTCTGACTAAGCTTCGCTCTACTTTAATAGCTAGAAAATTAATTTTAGGTGCCCAGAGAGACCTTCTTGTGAGCTAATATTAACTGTCAGAAGACTGCATAAATTACTTTGCATTAGAGATGTTGTTCTCTATTCAGGGAACCTGATATGCAAATAAGCTGATGACTCTGAAGTGTGTGGAGAGGTAGCCTTCTGAAGTCCTGTAGTAAATACCAACTAAGTTTACTTGTCTTTTCTGCAGTAACTCTGCTATCAGTAACTAAGATTTAAAATTTACATTCAATTAGGATACTTTTATATTATGATAATGCCTTCCACATAAAAGATCTTTTAAAATAAAATTTCATTCTCTGTGATTTTGAAAATAAAAGGTAAATATAATCGTTATCAATTTATGACACCTGTAGGTTAACAGGAACAGTTACTGATACCTGAAAAAGACTACTTGACTTTGTGAGAAAATTGAACCTTCTGGATTTCCTTTAGGATGTGGCTACAGGAAATTAATTATATGATTTTTTATTACATCATCCTAACCACAGCACTTTCTTCAAAAACAATGCTATTTTTCTTGGACCTTTTTGCAGACATTTGCTATACCATGTATCAGTATATTAGTAGTGCTAATATGAAATCCACACAAAGGTTTGTGGGGTGAGTGTGTGAGAGCGAGACAAAAAGAATGTAGTGAGGTAATTATTTTATTTCCAGTAGTACAGGAGAGTGGGTTAAAGGTAAAAAGCATTCCATTTTAGCAGAGAACCATATCCTCATAGGGAGTATTAATATTAAGTTTAGGAGGGGAAGGTTTGGCAACCTTTTCAGTGGTGTGTGTCTTGCAGCCTTTTGAGGAAAAAAAACTAAGATTGTTAAGCTGTAGCTCTTCAAATTACTGACGAGTGTAGACCTTGGAAAGCAGACACTTGTGAAGAACGGAAATAGGACATAAATTTTTTGATTATGCTTTCTGTACATTGTATTACAAATGAACTGAGCCAGTAAGGAGCTATACAAAGGCCTTTTCTCCTACTGATAAAATAGTTATCACCTATAGTTATAGTTATCTATTATATATGATATAGTAGAAAATCATTCTGCCTTCAGCTGTTCAATTTTTTCCAACTTTTTCTTGTACTACTTTGTCATCACTTTACCTATTATATTTTTGGTTGTCCTTTTCCAGCTATAGCATTTTGCAGTCTCCCACTTCTGCAGGGTAGAAGAAATTTCAGACTTGAAATTTGCAGATCTAAATTCAAATCCTGTTTGTCACTAGTGGTCATATGTCATGGGCAGACCTTTATGGAAGCTCAGAATTGTTGATGCACCATCTGTAAACAGGAAGACCAGGTCAAATGACCTTGAGAGCCATTAAGCCACATGTGATTATTTCAAATTGGAATTAAATAAATTAGAAAATTTTCTTCCCAATTTACAATAGGCATATTTTATTTAAGTGCCCTATAGCTCTTGTGCCTAGTGGCTACCATATTAGACAGTGCCGGAAAATTTTTTTTCTATATCTCTTAGAAAATTCTGTTGGATAGTGTTGCCAGAATCTCTTATAACTCTAATCTTTAATTAGAAGATGAGAAGTGAATCATAGACAACCTTCAATTTTCTATTGTATCTGCTATTTTTACTAGAATCATTTGTATTCTCTGTAGATACATAAGGAGAACAGAAAGGTTGTGTTCTCTGTAGATACATAAGGAGAACAGAAAGCTCATAAAAGCCTCGTCACATATAACAACTATAAACTCTGGGAAAAATAAAAAGAAAATAGCTATGTGAAGGTACGGAGAGTGACCAAAACCAGGCAGGAATTGGAGGAGAATTAATACTGATTATAACACCAGATGAATTTCCTGTTTTTAATGTTGCTGGTTTGTTTTTGGCCAGAATATCTATACCAGATCCTGCAGTGCTACTCAAACTTGTGTAGTCTTATTGGTTGTGGATTGAGAGGAAAGAATTTGAGCTTAAACAGCTACCAGAAAGTGAGGAGGAAATCCTGGAAATGAGAGGTGTACATGAGGAGCCTCAAATTCTTTGTGTAAATTCTGATCAAACCTCTGGGTAGCCCCTACTGTAAGTGTATGGGGCAGATTCCAAGCAACTTGACCATGTTGAAAAGAACTGAGCAGATATTTCAGCTGCTGCCCACTATAAGACAAGCAGTTTGGTGTTTGAATCCATCTGGGTTTTTAATGCTTGTAAAAACAGAGAAGTTGATGCTCTATAAAGTCATATAACAAAGTTCCAAGTACTTAATGGAGACTGTATTTATTCCAACACCCTGGATAGATTCTAAAATTATTAGATAAATGAAGAAAATGGAAAATGTGATTCATATTTAAGAAAAAGGCATCCTATGAGACCAATCCCAGGATGGCCCGAATGTTGGAATTAGTAGATGAGGCTTTTTTTAGACAGTTATTTTAACGGTGTTCAAATTGGAAAATAAAATATTCTCATAGTGGATGAGTAAATAGAAAAGTCTCAACAGAGAAGTAGAAACAGAGAAAGTAAAATAGAAATTTTAGCACTGAAAAAAACAATATCTGAAAGAAAAATGTTTACTTGATCGAATAGAATATTGTATGGCAGAGAAAGAAGCATGAAGTTGAAGATAGGTCAATGGCAATGATGGACTCCGAAAGTCATAGAGGAAATAGTTTGAAAAGAATTAACATAGCCTCAGTGCCTGGTGGGCCATTATTCAAGAGTCTTATGTAGTTATATGTGTGTTGTGGAAAAAGAGATACTGATAATAAAGGAAAAAAGAAATTTTGTAGAAACAGCAACTAAAAGTTTGCTAAATTTAGTGAAAATAGATAAATGAGGCTTAAAGAATCATGGCTTTGGAAACAGAATGACATAATATTCTGCTAGCTACTTGGAATAGATTTTTTTTGGAATAAATCATTAATATTTGCTGAAATGAAATCTATCCTGTGTCCAGTTTTTAAAAATAATTTCTGAGACAAAAACAACAACAAAAAAGATAATTTCCTGCAGCCCCCTTAAATTTGTAAGGTCATCACTGAGGTTTGTTTAATTTTATGTCATTGTGGCTTAGAACAATTAAAATTTGATGAGAATAGATGGTAAGAACGATGCCCTTCCCATCTACTGTTACAGATGATCCAAATTAGCAATCCTTTCTTATTTCCAATTTTACTTCACTATTTAAAAAAGAAGTCTGTTTTCAAAGCAGTAATCAGAATCTTTTATTCTCTCTGAATGAAAGTACTTTCCTCTAATTACCATAAAGCATGTATGAATTTCAAAGTTTTCCTTTTCTACAGATAAATCACATCCCAAAGAAATCACTGTTAAAAATTGCTTATTGCTTTTATTCCTTAATCCACATTCTTCTGTAGACTGACTAACCAGGTGTCCACTGGTTTCTGGAGCTATGTTGAGCATGTCTCTGGGCCTTTCCTGGAAGATAGAAGTTGAGGTGCTAGGAATCTTCTAATTTTTTGTTTTACCATTTCAGTCTCGATCCCACCTCACTAATTAGTTAATAAGTTTGATTCTAGTTAAAATTTGTGATTAGCTAAGCCTAAATTTTTACCTTTTAATTATCTTTTAGGGGGTTTTACTAGGCAAACCAAGAGGCCATAATGATTACAGAATTAAGTCCTTTAAGGCAATAAACATCCTCAAGTTCTCTAGAAATATTTGACACATAAATAATTAAGTATGCTAATCAGAATTTATAAGCAGTATGTGCTTAAGATCAAACCAGCTTTGTCTGAGTACTCTGACACTTAACTAGTTTTATGACCTTGAGTAAGTTACATAAGCCTCTTTATTTTTTTTTTAATAATAAATTTTATTTTTATATTCCCCATACAATTGCAGCCCCCCCATTCTGACCCCAATCCCTCCCCTCCCACCCCCGCCCCCCTAAAAGTGTCTCTGGTTCGTAGTTTTTGTTGATTTTGATTTTCACTTTCTTATAGTTATTCGTTTTCCTGGTCCCTTATTTAAGTTTTCTAGATTCCTGCTATGAGTGAGACCATCCGGTATTTTTCTTTTTCTTTTTGGCTTATTTTGCTGAGCATGATCCCTTCCAGTGCCATCCATGTTTGCTGCAAATTGCATGTGTTTATCTTTTTTGAATGCTGAGTAATATTCCATGGTATATATATGTACCACATCTTCTTGATCCAGTCATCTATTTTTGGGCATTTGGGTTGTTTCCAAAGCTTAGCTATTGTAAACAGTGCTGCTATAAACATAGGGGTGCAGGTGTTCTTTGGAATTGATGTTTCTGTGTCCTTTTGGGTAAATACCTAGGAGTGGAATTGCTGGATCATATGGAAGCTCTATGTTTAGTAGGTCAGAAATCTCCACACAGCTCTCCACAGTGGTTGGACCAGTTTGCACTCCCACCAACAGTGCAGAAGAGTTCCTTTTTCTCCAAACCCTCGCCAACATTTGTTGTTGCTAGTTTTTTTAATATGTGCCATTCTCACTGGTGTAAGATGGTATCTCATGGTAGTTTTGATTTGCATTTCCCTGATGACAAGTGATGTTGAACATTTTTTCATATGCCTGTTGGCCATTTGCATTTCCTCTTCAGAGAAGTTTCTTTTTAGCTCTTCTGCCCATTTTTTGACTGGATTCTTTTCTTTGTTGTTGTTGAGTCTCATCAGCTCTTTGCAGATTTTTGTGATCAGTCCTTTATCATTAGTGTTGGGTGCAAAAATGTTCTCCCAGTTGGTGGGTTTCTCTTTGTTTTTGTTATTGTCTCTTTTGCTGTGCAGAAGCTCTTTAATTTGATGTAGTCCCAGCTGTTTATCTTCGCCTTCACTATCGCTGCTTTGGGTGATGTGTCTGTAAAGATGTTTTGATGTGCAAATCACGTAGTGTTTCGCCTATATTTCCTTCTATGTATTTTATGGTTTCAGGTCTTATGTCTAGTTCTTTAATCCATTTTGAGTTGATTTTTGTGTATGGTGTGAGGTAGTGGTCAAGCTTCATTCTTTTGCATGTAGCGACCCAGTTTTCCCAGCACCATTTATTGAACAAACTTTCTTTGCTCCAATGCATAGTCTTTGCTCCTTTGTCAAAGATTAGTTGACCATAAATCTGTGGGTTTATTTCTGGATTTTCTATTCGATTCCATTGTCTGTATGTCTGTTCTTGTTCCAATACCATGCAGTTTTGATGATTATGGTTTGTAGTAGAGTTTGAAGTCTGGGAGTGTGATGCCTCCATTCCCTTCTTTTTTTTCAGGAGAGCTTTGGCTATTCGGGGTTTTTTGTGATTCCATATGAATTTCATCAATAATTGTTCTATTTCTTTGAAGAATGACATTGAATTTTGATTGGAATAGCATTGAATCTGTATATTGCTTTTGGAAGGATGGCCATTTTAATAATGTTTATCCTTCCAATCCATGAGCAGGGGATGTCTTTCCATTTCTTTGTGTCTTCTTCTATTTCTTTTAACAGTGTTTTATAGTTTTCTTTGTATAGGTCCTTACCTCTTTTGTTAGATTTATTCCCAATATTTGATTTTTTTGTTTTCAATAAAAAGGATTTTTTTTTATTCTTTCTTCTTCAGATTTATTGTTTGTGTATAGGAAGGCTACTGACTTTTGCGTGTTGATTTTGTATCCTGCCACTTTACTGAACTGATTGATGAGTTGAATTAGTTTTTCTGTGGACTTTTGGGGTTCCCTATGTATATTATCATAATCTGCAATAGTGATAGTTTGACTTCTTCTTTTCCTATTTGGATTCCTTGGATGTCTTTCTCTTGTCTTATTGCTCTGGCTAGGACTTCCAGTATTATATTGAAAAGCAGTGGTGAGAGTGGACATCCTTGTCTTGTTCCAGATCTTAATGGAATTGCTTTCAGCTTTTCACCATTGAGAATGATACTGGCTGTTGGCTTGTCATAGATGGCCTTTATGATGTGAGGTATGTTCCTTGTATCCCAAGAATTTCAAGGGCTTTTATCATGAATGGGTGTTGCACTTTGTCGAAAGCTTTCTCAGCATCTATTGATATTATCATATGGTTTTTATATTTCTTTTTGTTGATGTGTTGGATAACGTTGATTGATTTTCGGATGTTTAACCATCCTTGTGTCTTGGAATGAATCCTACTTGGTCGTGGTGAATTATCTTATGGATGCATTGTTGGATTCTGATAGCTAAAATTTTATTGAGGATTTTTGCATCAGTGTTCATTAGGGAGATTGGCCTGTAGTTTTCCTTTTTTGTGTTGTCCTTGTTTGGTTTTGGTATTATGTAATGTTGGCTTCATAGAACGTGTTTGGTATTGTCCCTTCCTTCTCAATTTTTTGGAAGAGTTTGTGAAGGATAGGCACTAATTCGTTCTGAATGTTTGGTAGAATTCATTTGTAAATCCATCAGGTCCCGGGCTTTGTTTTTGGGGAGGTTTTTGATTACCATTTCAATTTCGCTGCTTGTAATTGGTCTGTTAAGGTGTTCTATTTCTTCTTTATCTAGCTTTGGGTGATTGTAGAGTTGTAGGAATTTGTCCATCTCCTCTAGATTGTTAAACTTGTTTCCATATAACTGTTCATAGTAGTTACTGATTATTCTTTTGATTTCTGCTGTGTCCGTTGTGATTTCTCCTCTTTCATTGATGATCCTGTTTATTTGTGCTTTCTCCCTTTTTTCCTTTGTGAGCCTGGCTAGGGGTTTGTCTATTTTATTGATTTTTTCAAAGAACCAGCTCTTGGTTTCATTGATCTTTTGGATTGTTTTTTTAGTTTCAATTTCATTTATTTCTGCTTTTGTTTTTATTATTTCTTTCTTCTACTGGTTTTGGGGTTTTTTGTTGTTCTTTTCTAGATCTTTGAGCTTCGAGATTAGGTTGTTTCTTTGAGTTCTTTCTTGTTTCTGATGGAGCTTCTATTGCTATATATTTTCCTCTTATTACTGCTTTTGCTGCATCCATACATTAGGATATTGGTGTCCTCCTTGTCGTTCAATTCAAAGAATTTTTAATTTCTTCTTTGATCTCCTCATTAGTCCAGTGTCTTCCAGTAGTGTGGTTTTTAATCTCCATGAGGTAGGAAAGTTCCTTGCCTTCTTTTTATGGTTTATTTCTAGTTTGATGCCTTCATGGTCAGAAAAGATGGTTGATATGATTTCAATCTTGGTGTATCTGTTGATGCTTGTTTTGTGCCCCAGTATGTGATCGATCCTGGAGAATGTTCCGTGTGCGCTTGAGAAAAATGTGTACTCCGTTTTTTGGGGTTTAGTGTTCTATAGATGTCTGTTAAGCCCAATTGCTCTAGGTCCTTATTTAGAGCTTTGGTTTCTTTACTTATTTTTTGTCTTGTTGATCTATCCATTGTTGATAGTGGTGTGTTGAAGTCTCCCACTACGTATGTGTTTTCTCTGATGTCTGTTTCAGAGAGGATAACAGTTGTCTGATATATTTTGGTGCTCCTTCGTTTGGTGAGTAATATGTTAATGAGTGTTATTTCTTCTTGAAGTATTGTCCCCTTGATCATAATGTAGTGACCATTGGGGTCTCTTTTTATCTTTTTGAGTTTGAAATCTGTTTTATCTGATATAAGTATAGCTGTTCCTGCTTTCTTTTTTGGTCCATTTGCTTGTAGGATTGTTTTCCATCCTTTAACTTTGAGCCTATTTTTATCTTTTGTAGCTAAATGTGTTTCCTGGAGACAGCAAAAGGTTGGGTTTTGTTTCTTAATCCAGGCTGCAACTCTGTGTCTTTTTATTGAAGAGTTTAGTCCATTTACATTTAGAGTTAATATTGATATGTTAGCATCTATTTGCCATTGTGTTTGTCTTTCCTTTGATTTTATTTATTTATTCTTTTAATAACTTTTTTTTTTTTGCCTTCTTTCATTGTTATTCGTCCCTCTGAGGTTCTGTTTGGACTCCTTTGTAGTATTTTTTGGAGTGGGGTTTAGTTGCAATGAAATTCCGGAGTTTCTGTTTGTCTGGGAAGGTCCATATTCTTTCTTCAAAGAGAAAGGAGAGCTTTGCAGGATAGAGAATTCTTGTTGGCATCTGTTTTCTGGAGTCTGTTGACTATGTCCCTCCATTCTCTCCTTGCCCGTAGTGTTTCTTCGAGAAGTCTGATGTCAGCCTGATTGGCTTTCCTTTGAATGTTATCTGTTTCTTCCCTCTTGCCAGCTTCATTATTTTTTCCTTGTCCTGGATTCTTGGGAGCTTTACTATTATGTGTCTTGCTGTATTTTCCTTCGTCGTGGAAGTTTGGTGTTCTTCTTGCTTCTTGTATATCAATTTTCAGCTCCTTCTTCACATTTGGGAAGTTCTCTTCAATTATCTCTTTGAATATTTTCTCTGTTCCTACATCTCTCTCCTCTCCTTCTGGTATTCCTATAACTCTTATATTTCCTTTCCTCATGGAGTCAGATAGTTCCCGAAGTCTTCTTCGTTCTTTTTCCTTCGTACTTCTCTTTCCTTTTCTTTTGGTTCTTTTTATTTCTGTGTCTTCAAGATTACTTATTCGTTCTTCCATTTCATCTATTCTGCTTTCATTGCTTTTCCCAGAATTCTTTAGTTCTTCCATTAATTCTTTGATCTCCTGCATTTCTTTTACTTCCCTCTTTAGGGACTCAATTTCATTCTTCTGACCATTGTTTTCCCTCTCTAGGGACTCAATTGCATTCTTCTGATCGTTGATTATTTTTCCCTTATCATTGTTTTCCTTTATGACTTCTGTCAGTTTTTTAATCACGGCAATTTTAAATTCTCTTTCTGGAAGGCTCAGAAGTTCTTCCAAGTTACTGTCGTTGCAATCTGGGGGCTGCTTTTCTTTTTGTGGTGTGCTTTTTCCCTGGGGAGTTGCTAGGTTGCGTGTGGTTCTTCTCCTCCCTACTGTCTGTTTTCTAATTTGCCGTATGCGTTGGGACACTGTGTAGTTGGGACTGGCCGGCATCTTGGGTGAGCTTCTCTGCTCTCTCTGGTTCCTCCAGGAGTCATCTGTCAGTTTCAAGCAGTCTTTACTGGAGAAAGGTCCCTGTTCTAAAAATGCCGATGTGGGGACACACTCCCTGTGCGCCTGGTCTGCCCCGGCGGTGGGTTCCTGCTCCCCTCTGGGCTTGGACTGCAGGCCAGAGGGGGTCTGGCGTGGGCGAACTTCCCCCGCTCACCTCTGGCTCCTGAGGAAGCCTTCTGCAGGTAGTCTTTACTGAAGAAATGTCCCTGTTCTAAGATGGTGATGTGGGACACACTCCCTGTGTGTCCGGTCTCAGGCACACTCTTCTGCGCGCCTGGTCTGCCCCGGCTGTGGGTGCTCGCTCCCCCTGTGGGCTCAGACTACTGGTCGGAAGGGGCCCGGCGTGGGCTAACTCCCAGCTGGCCACTGGCTCCTCTAGGCACCTCTGCTGGCTTCAAGTCGCTAGGTGGCGCCAGAGATCTCTCCTGGAGCCCTTGGGGAGCTGATTTTGCACCCCGTGGGACAGGGAATAGAGCGGGAATGGTAGGGTAAGCCTCAACGGCTTTGGTGCTGTGTCTGCCTTGTGCCCCACCGTCGTGGGAACCCACGCCCCTAGTTTCGTGCCCCGGGTGTCAGTTCCAAAGCCCTCAGTTCCAGGACTCAGGCTGTAGCCCAGTTCAGTGGCGCGGGAATGGCGCCTTTGAATCCCGCTCCCGTGCCTGGGCGCCTGGGCCTGCTCACTCAGTGGGGCCTCTGCGCGTCTCCCGCAAGCCTAGGTCGCAGGCGCAGGACCTGGGCAGCTGCGATCTGGATCGCGTTTGCTTTTCAACTGCACTGCTTTTCCAGCGCGCGATCCCGATTCCCATCCGCCCTTGGTTTTCCAGCGCGCCGCTGTTCCGCGCAATCTTGACCGCGATCCGGGCCTGTTTTTCCAGTGCGCCGCCTTGCCGGGCAAGCTTACGGGGCGGCCGGGGGCTGTGTGCTGGTGCTGGTCTCCTCCCCGGGGGCGGGGTCTCTGTTCAATGGCAGCCGGAGCCGTTCGCTCACCTCCGCGGCAGATCCTGCGGGGTTCTCCACAGCTCCCGTTCACGGGGTGTGGTGGCTGCAATAGTTCCTTTCCACTCCCAGTCCCGCTTGCTGCGTCGTTTGTTCTTGTTGGCCGTTTTAGTTTGTTGTTTTCCTCCTCTCTGCCGGTCGGAGAGTGCCGCCTCTGTGGGCGGGGGAGGGGAGCAGGGTTCTGCGCTTCCCTCCCTTCTGGTCCTCTTTTATGGCCACTTTCTTCTTCGGCAGTTCGCTGGCGTCACCCGTTTATCTTCCGTGTCCCGGTTCTCACTGGGACCCTGCCGCTTTTCCTCCCTATTAACTTTTTTAATGGGAGATCTTACTCGCAGCGTCTCCTCGCCGCCATGTTGCTCCGCCCCTCCTACATAAGCCTCTTTAAGCCTCATTCTCCTAATCCATAAAGTAGGAGTAATATGCAATAAAATATTTAGCACATTTTTAGCATAAAGCATGCAGTTAATAAGTGTTAGCTACCCCAGGACTTGCTACTGCCATCCTCATCATGTTCATAATCATCTTCCAGCCATGAAAACTATTAGAGAAGTTCTCGTTACAGTGAATATTTAAACCAGTATCCCAACCTCAGAACCTTAGTCACTTCACAATCTATGGATGAACTATAAGCTTAAGCTCCTATTTCTGGGGCAATCTAACTATTGACAGTCTTTTGGATCCAAAGAAGCTGGGGGTATTTGGAAGATAATTAAACAGTGTGTGGAAAGAAGTAGAGAAAATATGAATGGCTCATTTGTAAAATGAATTTGCAATTTAAGGACTGCTATTACATGTTAGTATGTGTGTGTTTAAATAAATGTTTAAGTATCACACAGAAAAGTGCACAAATCATTTTTAAAAATTAATTTTACAAAGGGAACATACCTGTTTAACCTCTTTGCAGATCAGAAACTAGAAATTTACCAGCAACCCAATAGTCTGGTTCTTGTCTTTAGTATTAATACTCCTCCCCCACAGGATAACCACTATTCTGACTTATAACAGGTTTTTTTGTTTTGTTTTGCATTTTATGTAAATGGAATTATATAGTATATGCTCTTTTGTGCTTGGCTTCTTTTGCTAATCATTATCTTTATTGATTCATTATTACCAATGTCTGTAGCAGTAGTTAATCTTTTATTTATTTAAAAATAAAATCCACATACATATATAATACTGTATTTGATAGTTTCCCCCAGTTTTATTAGTTATAATGGACATATAACATTGAGGTGTATATCATATTGATTTGATACATGTATATATTGCACATTATTACAACAATAAGTTAACATAGCCTTGCATAAATACATTTTTTCTGTGATGAGAACTTTTAAGATATGCTCTCTTTTCAAATTTAAAATATACAATACAGTATTGTTAACTGTAGTCACCCTGCTGTACTTCATACCCCCACAACTAACTAACCTATAACTGGAAGTTTGTACCTTTTGACCACCATCATCCATTTTTCCACCCCCACCTTTGGCAACCACCAACCTGATCTATATTTCTATGAGTTTGGTTTTTGTAGATCCCATTTATAAGTAAGATCATAGAGCATTTGTCTTTGTCTGACTTATCTCTTAAATTCCTGTGTATTTGGATTGCTAACTTATTAACTTTGAACACATACCAAAACTTTACTTTTTTTTTTCTCCCCATGTTTTATGTTTTGATGTCTCATTTTACATCTTTCTGTATATATATCTTGACTAATAATTGTAGCTTTAGTTATACCACTTTTGTCCTTTAATCTTCTTGTTTGCTTTATAAGTGACTGATCTATTACTTTTACTACTTAATTACCTTTTCCAGTGAGAAACTAGTTTTCTTTTTATGTCTTTTCTTGTGAGTGCTATTTCTTTTCAGTTTGAAGAAGTCCCTTTAACTTTTTCCCCCTCTTTAACATTTCTTGCATGGCTAGTTTCATGGTGATAAACTCCTCTAGCTTTGCTTGTCTGGAAAATTCTTAATCTTGCATCTAATTCTAAGTGTTAACCTTGCCCAGTAAAAAATTCTTCATTGGAAGTTTTTTTTTTAAAAGATTTCTTTATTTATACAAGCACTGGGTACAGTCAGAAGCATGGGAGGGTGAGATAATTCACCAAAGGAGGGGAACAGAACAGGCAGACTGACGAAGAATACACTGCTGAGGGGAGCAGCGGGTGCGGCAGGAGAGGTCTGTCATGCCATGTGGGACCCTTGCCAGTGGCCGCGGATCCAACTGGCGCTGCAGAGGCTGTGGGCAGCTTCGCAGCCCAGTGCTCAACTGCTGCACCACCAGGGGAGGCCTCTTTATCAATTTTTAAAAAAGATTTATTTATAAAAGAATAGGGGTACAGTCAGAGGTATGGGAGGGTGAGAGAATTCACCAGAGATGAGCGGGGAGCAGAACAGGCAGACGGACCAAAGACACTGCTGAGGGGAGCAGTGGGCGAGGCAGGAGAGGTCTGCCGTGCCATGTGGGTCTCTCCCTGGCCAGCCAGGTCTCGAACCCGCACTGCAGAGGCTGTGGACAGCTTCATAGCGTGGCACTCAACCCGCTGTGCCACCGGGAGGCCCAATTTTATCAAATGTTTTGCCACTGTATATGATCACATGAAAAAATCTCAATGTTACTCCTCCATGTAGAATTTCCCTTGATATCTGATAGGCATTCAGACCAGGATTAGATCATCATAATTTAGTCAAGAATAAGGTATTTCAAAGATAGGCTTCAGTCAGATTAATTTCTGGTTCTACTGTAATCCTAGGCTTTAGTCCTTCAACAGTCTCAACTTGTACTCACCAGTTCCTAGAATTGTGGTGTGCTCTGAACTGTAATTTTTTATCTTACCAGTATCATGGGAATGACAGTAACATGTTTTATTGTAATTATTTTAATTAGTCTTTTCCTCCTTTAGGTGTATGCTAGTTATAAAATACTGTCTCAGCGGTAAGGGAGGTTCAGATTTTTGTGCTCACTTCTTTGTTATGTTGGTCAAATCCCAACTTCCTTGGTGGACCACAATTCAAGTTTTTTCTCTCTAGTCTCATGTAATTTTTGAGCACGCTGCTTAGTTTCTGTGCTTGACTTCTCAACCTTTCCCCATGACTCTTTCTAATTGGAAATTTTCCCAGATGTCAGGCCAGATTTTAATGAGTTCCTTTTTGTCCAGGTTCTTGGTCTCTTAATTCTTGAATGCCTTAATCTCCCTCCAGTGCCTTTTAAATGGTCTTTTTAAATCCATTTTTCCTAGTTATTCTTGACAATGAATTCTTTTCTTACAGACTAATTTATCATAACTGTAAGTAGTTTTTGCTAATAAATATTTTGATTTCTGATACTTGTTTACTTAGAATCACAATTTTTGGATCATATAAGGATCCCAGAGAGCACATTCCCCTCATTTTATAGCCAAGGCAGCCAGGGCCCATAGACAGAAGATCTACCAAGGACACACTGCAAATTAATAGCTATACTCATGTCAGGGACTCCCAACTTCTAATCCATTGGTTTTTACACTGCATCACTGATAATGTAGTATTTGTGTCTTCTACTCACTTACTGAGGTCGTAAACCATGTCTAACCAACATTCTGTAAAATCAGTTCAACCTTGACCTGGTTGAGTGATGATGGTGCTCTGATAGACTTCATATAATGAGAAAAGAGCTTACGTTTTGAAGTTGTGACAACACTGTCAAATTGCAGGCAGATCTATAGAGCCCTATCTGTGCTATTTAAGACTCTAAAGTTCTTCCCCCTTTTAAACTCTGCATGCAAAATGATGTTTTTTCGATCTAGAGAGGATAATACATTAAGAACATTATCAGATTATGTCCATCTGTAGAGAAGAGTTTATTAACTGTGATAAGGTTTATATGGCTATGGAATCTTACAAAGTCAAATAATACTAAACAAAGAATATTGTCTTGAATTTTTCAAATTTACTTTAAAATATTTGGATACTCCATCTTTTTTTAATCAGTGGAGTTGATAGCTTCTCTTACAATTCAGAGGATATATCACTGAATGAATGAAGTTGACTCTGGCTACAGATTTTATGTGATTTATGGATCCCATGGAGGAATCAGCCACAGTGGCTTTGTGGTAGCAGAGTTGGCTGCCTACCTGAGCTCTCAAGCTACGCAGGATGAGTAAAGTAGCATCTGAGTTGCTGATCTATTTTCCCTTTAGTTTTTATATTAGGAAAAGTGAAACAGGAATAGAAATAGATAAATAGAAAAGGACTTAATGGGGGAATAAATAGTGCTTAGTGTTTGACCTCTGTATGTATAAAAGCAGCTTCAAAGTGTTTTTTTTTTTGTTTTTGTTTTGATTTTTGTATTTTAAATGTCAGCAAGTAATTTCTACTTGATGACAGTCTGGAAAAGAATTCTAATGTTATTTTAGGTGCTCAGCTTTTTCAGACAAAGTACATTTGTTAAGTACTGTCTGATCCAGGTATTATTACCTTTTTTTTTTTTTTTGGTCTTTTTTTTTTAAATTTTTAAAATTTTTTTTTAATAGAGGCATGTTTTTATTTATTTATTTTTGTTTGTTTTGTTTGTTTATACATGCACTGGGTACAGTCAGAAGCGCCGGAGGGTGAGAGAATTCACCAGAGCCGGAGCGGGAGGCAGAGCAGGCAGAAGGACCGAAGTACACTGCTGAGGGGAGCAGCAGGCGGCAGGAGAGGTCTGCGCGCCATGTGGGACCCTCCTCTGGTGGCCGGGGAGCAGCCGGGGATCGAACCGGCGCCGCAGAGGCCGCGGGCAGCTTCGCAACCCAGCACTTCAACCGCTGCGCCACTGGGGAGGCCCATTACTTTTTAATAGTATTGCCTGAGCCATAATTTTATGTGCTTATGGATTTTCTGATTTCTTTCTGTTTTGTCTTAGAAAGACTGTTACCCTGAAGAGTAGCACTTCCAATATTTGCTCCTTTTTTTTTTTTTTTTAGTAGACTTTTTGGATTCAAATTCTTCCCCAATGTGCTGTTTTTCTTTTGCCTTTTACTTTTTTTTTTCCACAAGAAATAAAGGAATAATAAATGAAGATAATTAAGTGAAGCTACAGCAAATAAATTAGCGACTTCTTTGTATACAGGCCCAAGGACATGGAAGAATTTCATAAATGTAGAATTTTAGAGGTACAGAGGACTTAGAGACAATATCTGTGGCACTCTTCTCATTTAATAAATTAAGAAACCAAGATGCATGGGCTGTCCATGTAGCTGATTGGGAGTAGATTTGAAACTGGTCTGTAGGCCTTTTGACTCCCAACTTATGTTCTTACCATTGATCTTACTTTCATCTTCAAGTCAGAGCACTTTGGTATTTATCATTGTGTAGCTTTGTTTGTATCTTTGATTTTTCTTCCCTTTTCTGACTTGATTGGGCTAATGCAGATTGGATCCAGGGCATTTAAATATTACTTTTCTCTGTGAATGCTCAACTTATCTCAGCTATTACAAGTAAGCCTTTAAGAGAAGCACATGTTCTCTCATCCCTTCTCTACTTCATACATGTCTTTCTTTATCCACAGAAATCATACTTGAAAACTACTGTACTGCTCCAAACTTTTTTCTGATTTAGCATAATTTCAGAACCAGTCTTTCCGAAGTTTACTTCCCAAAGTAGAATGACATCAAGTAATTTGGCATTTCTTCATGTAAGAGCTTTTCATCTTGAGCTGTTTAATGTGTTACAGAAATCAGTATTGGTACATTATGTCAGAAGTCAAAAACTCATCCCCCAAGACAATGTTGGTAAATGTAGCTAAGTAGGTTTGACTAGAATAGGCAAAATACAAAAATAACTTTAAAAACAAAACTGGGAAGAGTGTTGAGAGACCACAGGGCATGAAAGCAGAAATTAAAAGAATGAAGAGAGCAAAGCAATGTGTTTCTAGTTGGGCAGAGTTCCCCTGGGTTCAAATACTCTTTGACATTGCATTTGATTCCTTAGCATCCAAAGGCCGCTGATACCACAGAGACCCAACAGTATGTAATGGTTCCTTCATCTCCTGGGCCTCTAGACGCCTCCTGTTACAGCCCAACATTTAAAAATAGCAGGGAAATGAGGGAAAATCATAAACTAGCTATAATAAAATTAGTGCTTGCGTGAAAGACTATTGCCAGAGAACAGCTTTTAGAAGGTCCAGTGCTGCCAGAAGGCCGCTGGGTGTTGGCAGCATTAGAGCATTCACTGGCCAGCATGTTGAGACCTGAATTAGGCATTTTATTAAAGATAGAGTATCCTTTCTTCATGATCATGGTGTAAAGAGACTTTTTAAAGTAATAGAAAATGGATCAGGGCCTCCCGTGGCGCAGCGGTTGAGCGCTGGGTTGCGAAGCTGCCCGCGGCCTCTGCGGTGCCGTTCGATCCCCGGCTGCTCCCCGGCCACCAGAGGAGGTCCCACATGGCGCGCAGACCTCTCCTGCCGCCCGCTGCTCCCTCAGCAGTGTACTTCGGTCCTTCTGCCTGCTCTGCTCCCCGCTCTGCTCTGGTGAATTCTCTCACCCTCCCGTGCTTCTGACTGTACCCAGTGCATGTATAAACAAAACAAACATAAATAATAAATAAATAAAAAAAAAAACATGCCTCTATTAAAAAAAAAAAAAAAAAAAAAAAAATGGATCAGAAGAAATGGATTGTCATATAAATGAAGTGTTACTTTTTCTCATAAAAATAAGTAAAAATTAAATAACTGTCTGAAAAAGAATACTAGTTTTTCTCAGACTGATTAAGTGAATGGTGTTTTAAGAACTAACATCTAAAACACTGATGTCTAAGAAAGACCATCATCAACAACAGAAAAACTAAATCTTAGTTAATCTGTGAAGAGGAAAAAAGTAGGAATTAGATATGGAGGTTTGGTGAGGGTCATTGCATTTCCATTAAATGCATATTTTAAGAGATCTGGAATTCTCATTAGATCTTGAAGGGAAAACTGATTCTTTCTTAGAATCAGATATTTTGAAACTAGTATGTCACAGAGCCTGCTCTGGTTCAATAGTTCTTGCTACTAAGTATGCATTACCATGGCAATTGGCTTTCTTTCCCACATATATCATTAACATAGATGAGTCTTGAAGTCAGCCTGCTTTCAAGGATATTTTTCAGTGACCTGGATGAAAAGATTTTTGCCTAACCTCATGAATCAGTCTTCTAAGAGGGCTTTGTTGGCATATACACAAACTTGTCTTTGCTGTTGAACTTGAAGTACTCCTTTCCTGCACCCACTGAAGGCAATAGTCTGAGTCGTTTTTGTGCAGTATTCTTGTTTCTGGCAGCCTTGGAAAAAATGAACTGGAGGATTTCAGTACTAATTCTGTTATGAGGTCCTTCAAGTAGAGGCTCGGTTAACTCTAAAAAGTTGTATCATTCAAAGCTTTCATTTTAGGTAAATTTTCCACTAGGACTATAGGGGCCAGACCA